>NC_142131.1:5007500-10007500 GCF_024610735.1 Ursus americanus
ACCTCTTGGGGCCTCCAGCAAGCCTGGTAAACAAGGGACCGATGTCTGCAATGGCTTTTTATTCACTTTTTTTTTTTTTTTTTTTTTTTTTGGAGTGGGGCTTTCTAATTACTTGGCTGTTATGCAAACACTGAAGGAGCATTAGGCGCATCAAGTGGGGCTCTCCTTTTATCAGGACACTCTTTTATTTTCTAAATAGAATATGTCAAACATACTCTTTCCTTTTCAGACAGTTAACCTTTCATCTCTCCTGTAGCAGAAATTCCAGTCTCTGGGGCTTGCTAATTTTGTATTTGAAATATTCTAAAGCAGAAAGAAAATGCTGTTTACAGTGCCTTCATTAAAAAGCTTTTAATCGTGTTTTGTTGCTGCGTATATAGTTTGGATCCCTGCTGGGTACACTTCATTACACGAGGAAAATACAGTATTTCTAAAAGACACACCAATAAACCCAACCCAATTGTACTTTGACCCTGACAATTGAGTAGACAGAGTACTTCTTCTATAGCGTTCACGCTTACTCTAGACTAATGAAAATATGAATTCACTAGATCCTCAGAAATGTGTTCCTCAGTGACTTCCAACCTTCTGATTTTTGAGAAAATCTTTTAATGCAACCCCCTTAATTTCTTTCTCACAGAGTATCACATACACCGAGTAAGAGTACCACTTACAATATCACTGGGCCTGGAAGATGACTCAGGCATTACGCAGTTGGATTCGTGTGCGGTGGTTCCCAACTTCTCTCCTATCTTTGCACACACACACAGCTATAATATTCATAGCGAACACTTGCGAAGTATCTGACGCTTTAAATGTTTTCAAATACTGAATTGAGTGTTTACAACAATTCTGTGAGGTGGGTGCTATTATTACTTCTGTCACCGATGAGGAAACTAAACACAGGGCGTGCCTTCAAGTGACTGGCCCTGAGGTCACAGAACCAAGCAGTAAGTGTTCTCTCCCGACTGGACTCAGGCCGTCTGGTTCATCACGGATACACAGGATTGGGGAGAAGAACAGAAGCCATCATTTGCACGACAGACACATCAGTTCTTCTCATCTCTCCCTCCACACTATAAATTATACACTTTTATAGATACTGGACTATCCCCCCCCACACACACTCTTTTCTTAAAGCAGCTTTATTGACATGTAATTTACATACCACAAAATTCAAGGGGTTTGAATGTGTAATTCAATAAATTTTAGTATATTTACAGAGTCATACAATCTAATCGCCACAGTCTAATTTCACAATGTTTCCATCATCCTAATAAGAAGCTCTGTGCCTATTTACCATCCTTCCCCATTCCCACCCCAGCCCCAGGCAACCTCTGATCTACTTTCTGCCTCTACATTCTTGCCCGTTTTGCACATTTCATATTAATGGAACCATACAACACGTGTTGGTTTGGGTCTGACTACTTTCACTGAGTATAATGTTTTTGAGGCTCTAGATATTGAACTTTTACGTATGTAAAATGTTTCATTATTTTCCGACATCTGTCAAATGTCTTCTGAAGCTGTGTCCGTGGGAGTGTAGGGGTCCTAGGTTTACTAAATGCTGTGGTTTACAGCCATCACACCAGGGTTAGGTGGCACTGCTGGAGCTCTGAAGTTTACCATTGAGGGGGTCATCACCATCATCCTCATGAGCCTCTCAGATAATTCAGGGTTTGGATAAATTCTTCATGCTATTTATGACATCCTTTCATTTTACACCTGTATATGTACTGGATCAGTTAGACAATTTGAGAGGGGCAAAGCTGTTAATGCTGTGAAAGTAATAAATGGAAGGCATTATTTCTTAAAAGTTAAAACACTTGTTAAATTAACATATTAGCAGAGCAACAGGTTTTGGGGGGCATTGTGTAGATAGATACATGTTGGACATTGTTCCCTTTTTTTTTTTTTTTTTTTTTTACTTTTGAGAATTAGACTCCTAATTCCTGTATATTCTAGCTGCTTAAAAAAAAACAGGATTCTACAATGTCTAGGACTATAGGTCATTTGAATTGTAAGGGTAAGTAACACAACATAAAGGATAATTCAACAAATGGATGATATAACAAGCTACATAATGAAATCAGCTTTGTTCATTTTAAAACTACTTTGCAATGATTTTCAGTTGCCCTGTCTTGGATTTTCCTGTATACAATGTATCTCATAGATGGATAGATACCTTTGGGGCATGAGCACCAGTAGGACCAGGTTATGAGATTAGGAAGTACCCAGAGTTCTATATTATAATTCACTGATTGGATTTGTGGAGTCCAGGCCTTGAGTAGATAAAATAGAGCACTTCAGAGCCACTGCCCATATCTTGCTCTCATGTGGAAAGTAGAATCACATTTGGGGAGATGCCCTTTTCAAGAAATAGTAAATTTCCATTCAAAAAAATAACTTGTTCTTAAACACCTCTTACGAGGCACTGTCCTAAGTGTGGGGAATACGGCAGCGAGCGAGTTTGCTCCACAGCTGCGAAGTGAAGGCCATGGGAGAACCATCTTAATTTCATAGTCAGGAAAGTTTTCTCTGATGAGGTGAGATCTGGGGAGTCTCAGAGGAGGCCAGGAGTAAGTAAGCCATGCAGATTTCTGGGGAAAGACACTTGCAGGCAGAGGGAACGGGGCAATTAAATGCCCTGCGGTCGGAGCGTGTTTCCAGTGTGGCTGCAGGAAGGGCTGGGAGTGGCAGGCGGGGACGGAGATCGCCAGAGGTGAGGAAGGAGGGGACTGGGCAGTCAGGTCCGGCAGGTCCTCCCAGGCGCACTGTGGAGACTTAGGCTTTCACTCTGTATGGGGCAGGATCCAGCAGAGGGCTCTGAGCATTTCTCCCTGCCATGTGAAGAATGATAGGTTTGGGGTTTTTTGTTTTGTTGTGCTTGTCAATAAAAACTGTTGGCACGTTCCTGTTTTTAGGGTTACCACTGGCCACTGTGTGGATGGTTCCTTTCTTAGGGAAAAATAAATCTCCGCTTGTATGTCTCTCTTCAGGTCCTAGAGAAGTTTGGATTAAACACAAGCATTGCACAAATGCTTCCCATTCCAGGTGGGCTGGTGTGAACTCTGCCTACCGTGAGAAAGGGGAAATCACTTCACATGAAACAGTAACTTTGCTTTCTCTCCACATTCTTCTAGAAGCAGAAAAGCACACAAATTTCTTTCTGATTGTATATTTGGAATTTCCCTTAAGATGGATCTCTGTTGAATTCCCAAGTAAATATTCCAATCTGTATTTCGTCTCTGATCCTGACCAAAAAGGAAACCTCCCCCTGCTGGGGGCGGGGGAAGCTGCTGGTCTCCGTGCTGTTTTCTTTAGCCCTGAGAGATCAGGGGTGTTGACGACTTGGTGCCAGGAGAGGAAGGTGGCTTGGGGTTTTATGAAGTAGTGAGAAAAACAGCTAAGCCTAGGGACAAGGATGTCATTTAGCATGACAGACACAGCAAAAACCAGCAGTGTGTTCTCTTGTGTTTTTCGGTTACTGCAGTGTGAGGTTTGTTATTTCTCCCCCCATGGTCCTGGCTGTTTTTGTGTTGAGCACAGATGTTCAGGAAACGAAGTCCAGCGCCAGCACCTGTGCGACACTGACCCAGGCCTGCTTTGCAACATCCTCTACTCTTACTGTACCTCAAAGATCAGCTTACGTGGGACACTCACTCCCTCTCCCCTCTGCTCATCCACCCAGCGTTTCTGTCCCTCCATCTGAGAATTTGGAATTAAAGGGAAACAATGTGGAGCACCGTCTCTCGCTGGCAAGGCTGTTTTGAATGGACAGGTACCACTTGCCTCTCTGTTTAGAAGCATCTTACGAATCCACGAGCGCAGTTTTGCAGGCTTGCAAGAAGCTGGTGCCCCACAGCACCCGTCATGTAAAATACATAAATGAACAGTTGATTTCAGTGGGGCGTCCGTGTCCTATTTTTAGAACAGCATGTTTTCTTCCAGGGCTGTTCAGGTAGTTCTCATTTTAAAACTCTAACATCTGCCCGGCATACGGCTTCTGGCATCTGGCTTCCACTCGCTGTACCATAGGGACACCTTGACTAATTTCCCCATCTTTGCAATGGGACAGTACTTGCTTCTGGAATGCTCTAGAAGGGGAAGGGGGCAGTTAGGTAGCAAATGATATGAACGCACACTGGAAACGAAACCCACAGAACCAACATGCTGATCAGATTTTATTATTCGTTGAGCTCCCAAGTAATCGTTTCCTTGTAAATCTCAACAGGCATTTTATTTTGATCGAGTTTAACACTCTCCTCTTGGCTCAGGAGGGTGCTAAGCTGCCTGTCTGGAAAAAGCCTCCTCCCTTTTCCAGTCCAGAATTTCTGACTACATTTGTGCTTAAGGATAGCAGCTGGACCTGGCTCGTTTTTGAAGTACTTGAGCTGCAGAAACAGGGTCTTTTTTTTTTTTTTTTTAAGATTTTACTTATTTATTTGATAGAGAGAGGGAGCACAAGCAGGGGGAGTGGCAGGCAGAGGGAGAAGCAGACTCCCTGCTGAGCAGAGAGCCCCCACGTGGAGCTCGATCCCAGGACCCTGGGATCATGACCCGAGATGAAGGCAGACGCTTAACTGACTGAGCCACCCAGGCGCCCCAGAAGCAGGGTGGTAAGGCAGGCGGAGAGGGCACACATCACCCTGGGTGGGTGAGAGCCCCCAGCCTGGGCCCTGGCTCCAGTCCTCTCCTTGGGTCCCGGTTTGGCTCCTGGCTCCTGCGTACACAAATACCCACGAATGAGGGGGCAGAACCACTCGGAGCAGAAACAGCCCAAAGGAGAGACCTAATCGAAACTAGCTCACTTGGCGACTTCTTCACCAAAGAACATAGCCAAATTCACAGTTGGTTTTCCCTACAGCAATTTTAGGCCTTCAAAAAGCTTCACAATTATTTTTATTACTTAGTAAGCAACCCATGTGGAGGTAGTTCAGAGTGAATGAGCTGTGCAAGAGGTGGAGTGATTCAGAGAGTGGTCGGCAAGGTTACCTTTGAATTCAGAACAGCATTCTTGGTGGATACTAAGGTAAGATGGAGCTGTCCCCCTGGGGTTAAGGTCTTGGACGTCCTTAGACGAAAACAGCTCCGTACTTGTGTTGCTTTGACACAACTTTACCTCACTGCTCAGTTTTAATGGAGTCATCATTAAGAATCTGCACAGCGTCCTCAGGTTCTTAACCCGAGGGAGCGATTTCAGCTTTGTGTCTTCTGTGGCTTTCTGTGTGTTGGGCCTACAAGATCCTTAAGCCTCGAGAGAAGGTGGAAAACAGGGAAGAGCATTGACTGCAGAGTATGTGAGGAATGAACCAGGTTTTTCCCCTCAGCTTGCAATCAGTTGCCTCTACCTAGACTGTTGGAGCAATTTACACCCTACTGCGGAGGCTACGTGGGTTCTTGAACGACAGAGCGCGGATTGATTGACAGCCGCTGTCTTCGACTACAACAGAGATGGAGTGAGCGTTTGTACAGACTCAGTGGGGTGGGACTTCCCTGTTGAATGCTGCTTTATGTCTTTTCAGCCAAATGCCATTTACATCTGCCCACCATTCGAAATCTCCTTTGACTTTCCCCTTTTTACAAAAGGAAGTAAAGCAAGTGTCGCAGCCACCATAGATAGAATCATGGCATTTTCTTCATTTTCCCAAAATGCACCTTTTGGGTGTTTTGTGTGCAAGAGCTTAAGGAAAAGTGGGTCTTTTCAAATGAAAATTTTGTGAAGTCTTAGGATGATGTAAGCTAATGAAAATGTTGGAAAATCCGTTGGGAGTGGATGGGGCTGTGATTGTTTCTTTGCCCTTTGAACAAACCACCACTCGACATAACAGGTTCGTGAGCCACATTTTAGTCAGTTGGGTTGTTGTTTTTGAAGAAAGTAATACGTATATGCACTGATAGGTGGTAACTATTTTCGTGAGTTTGTTTTTAATGGAAAGTTTTGGTGTTAAGTAGGCAGTTGTGGTAAGGATGAATTTAGAGCTATGCCATCAGACTGCTAAGGTAATTCACAGATGTAAATTTAAAAGAATTTTGTACTTTATTGTCAAATAAAGGGCTATAGCATTTTATAAATGGATACGCATCGGAAGTCGGTACAGCAAAATATATGCCAAAAGCAAATGTATTTTGCAAGATGGATTAAACCATTTAGGAGTTCAAAACATTCTTGATTTCAAGATCAGTTTTTCAAGCTGTGTGAGAGGATTATATCCACGCATGCAGTTATGTTGAAATAATTATATCATCGTTGCGATGACCACGTAACCCACATGGTTGAATTTACCAATTGGTTTGACATTTTTGGTATCTGAGAATACTCCGAATCAAGAAGAGATTTCTGATTCTGACAGATTCCTGAGTCGATGGTTCATTGTCATTCTAGTCTTTACATATCATTTTGGAAAACCTGATTTTTTGGACGCGATGTGTTAAAGCTTGTATCCAGGGAGGTTTATAAGATGTTTGGGCAATTCTGGTCTTCAGTGCCTTTTTAAAATAACTATGCAGTTTTGAAATCATGATGTCTCAGTGACTCAGTTTTCTAAACCCTGACCCAGTCTTTGCAGTTTATTTATTCATCCATTTGTTCAGGAAAACTTATTAAGCACTTACTTGTCATTAACATTTAATAATTTCTGGTGGCTTCCACTGAAAATGTTCACGTTGTAGTGCACAGTGAAATGGTGATCACGGGGCAGATTGTTAATAACTAATGGCCTCACCATTACCATGAATTATTCAGTCATTAACCATTTATATTTTGACTATTATGTGTCATTCAATACAGAAATATTTAGTGAGCACCTACTGTGTGTCAAGAACTCGTTAGGGTCTAGTGATATAGCAAAGAATATAAGAGGCAAAAATTTCTGCCCTGGTAAAGACACATCCCAGTGTTTGGAAATACATTTGAAAATCATCTGATAAACATACTGATGTATATGAGTGTTTTTTTTAATGAATGTAGAAAAAGTTGGCACCATGTTTATTCTTTTGTGTTGGTTCTTTTAGATGGAAAGAACTAGCAGCTTTCAAAGAGCCTGAAAGGGGTATATAAAGAAATCTAGTCTTAGGTTCTAAAGGGATATAAAATAAGCAAAATTTCATTAAAGACTAACATGTGCTAGTCCATATTGTTACGTAAATAACACAAATTCTGATTAGTTCA
Source organism: Ursus americanus (assembly GCF_024610735.1). Lineage (NCBI taxonomy): Eukaryota > Metazoa > Chordata > Mammalia > Carnivora > Ursidae > Ursus > Ursus americanus. Next base: position 5,014,672 of record NC_142131.1, read on the forward strand.
AGAGAAAAGCAAATAAATTTATAAGAATAACACTTTGTTCAAATACAATTCAAACAAATTGAAGTTTGCTCCCAGATAATTTAGAGTACAACACTCAAAATATCCTTTCAATTGAGAGAAAATATGAATATCAGAATAATTACGACATACACTAAAGAAATACTACAAAAAACAGGAATGATTTAATGAAATGTTTTAAGTAGTGGAAATCCTAATTCCTTAATGATACTGGAAATGAGAAAACAAATTAAATTATTAAAAATAAATATCGAGGGGCGCCTGGGTGGCACAGCGGTTAAGCGTCTGCCTTTGGCTCAGGGCGTGATCCCGGCGTTATGGGATCGAGCCCCACATCAGGCTCCTCCGCTATGAGCCTGCTTCTTCCTCTCCCACTCCCCCTGCTTGTGTTCCCTCTCTCGCTGGCTGTCTCTATCTCTGTCGAATAAATAAATAAAATCTTAATAAATAAATAAATATTGAAACACCTTTAAGTAAAAATAAGTGTAGAACTTTTTTCTCATTAATATAAAAAACAGGATTTATTCATTGCACATACTTCTATTACTATCTTTTTGTATACTGTCTTCTGTTGGAAAACAGTATTGACTCTACCTTGCTTATTAACGCTTAATTTTAAGAATTTGCTAATTAAGGGGCACCTGGTGGCTCAGTCAGTTAAGCATCCAACTCCTGATTTTGGCTCAGGTCACGATCTCAGTGTCCTGAGACGATTCCCAGGTCGGGCTCCAAGCTCAACAGGGAGTCTGCTTCCTTCCCCTTTCCCTCTCCCCCCCCCCCCACCGTGCATGGACTCTCCCTCTCTCTCTGAAATAAATATTAAAATCTTAAAAAAAGAAAAAAGAATTTGCTAATTAAGGCTATTGCTGTTTCTCAGTGGCCAAAGATGATCAGAAAATGGCAAAATTGGCCTTGATATTTCAGCTCTTGCCACTTTGAAGCCATTCTGAACCTTTGCAGTTCGTGTGTTTGAGGTTGTCATAATACAGATGAGGCCTGGGCTTGTATTTAAAAGCATACTAAGCAACTGAAGAAACTGTGCAGCATAAGACATACATGGAAATAGTGCTCTGTACCTAACAACTCTGTGATATCTATAGTGCCTGTGTGTGTGTGTGTGTGTGTGTGCATGTGCGCGCGTGCGTGCACCCCCGCACTTAAGTACTGAAATACCCAGAGAGCTGCGTCTGTAATCTGGTGACCTCGTGCCTGAGAACCTAGGATGTTCACATGGTAACGGTGGTCACTGAAGGTGGATGCTTTTTGAGCATAAGGACTGGCATTTTTTCAGTTATATTCTAAGAAGCCATCCATCTGCACTTCACTTGGCTCACGGTTCCACAGAGAACAGAAACATAAAGTGCAAGTTTAGTTCAGTGGGAGGAGGGAGCAGATCTGATTTGGCCAACGGCATTCTGTGAAGTTCCACAGATGAGGGGAGAGAGTCCTTTCTCATGGGTAACTCCCCAGATTTTTTCCTGTGAGATAACATAAGCCCTGAAGACAAGTCTTTTTTTTTTTTTTTCTTTCAAGGTCCTTATCTCTACACTAGTTAGATACAACCTCCTCTCCTTTCCTGGACTTCCTAGGCAGGCCAGAGCCCACAGCTGGTCAGTTGTGCTTATATTCCAGAGCGGCTGCATCTGGTAGAAATATAATGTGAATGAACTACATATATAATTTTAAGTTTTCTCACAGTTAAATTTTTTAAAAATTTATTTATTTATTTATTTATTTGAGAGAGAGAGAGTACATTCAAGCAGGGGGAGTGGCAAGCAGAGGCAGAGGGAGAAGGAGAAGCAGACTCCCCACTGACAAGGGAGCCTGACGTGGGACTCAATCCCAGGACCCTGGGATCATGACCTGAGCCAAAGGCAGATGCTTAACTGATTGAGCCACCCAGGTGCCCCCCTCACAGATTAAATTTTTTAAAGCCAAAAAAATAGGGTGAAATTATTTTTGTATTTGACCTGCATAGCCAAAATAACATTTCACCACCCAGTCAAAATAAAAAAATATTGAGATGTTTTATATTTTTTATAATAAGTCTTCAGAATCTGGTGTGTATTTTACACTTACAACAGATTGTAGCGATGTGAACTTCCAGGGAGTAGAGTTTGCTTTGGCCTCTTGACTTACCTGTTTCTGAACCCTCCTCTACCTCCGCGTGGCCTGGCTAGGTTTTTAATGTAGGCTGCTGAATGAATGAATGAATGAATGCCCCATATTCATTGGCTCTACTATTTTAAACTTTTAAAGCTCATGTAGCTACTACTAAAGAGTTAAAATTTGTTTTCTGCCAAAATATACTAGAAACTCTTTTTATAGTGTAGTCACATTTATAGCTCTAAGAGATGGCAGAGGCAAAGCAGTTAGAAGCCTAGGTTTATAATCCATATTCTACTAGCAGCCTTCTGTGTGACTTAAGGCTTGATTGCGTAACTTCTCTGGTCCTCTCAATCTCATCATGCATAAAATGTTGTGGAATTAGGTTACTTCTAATGTCCTTTCCTATTGTGATTGTATAATTTGTTTTTGAACAGATGCATTTTTTCTTTTGACAGATGATATTATGGAAGAATAATAGCTCTCCTTTGCTGACCTTTGCACAAACAACCTGTGATGATTTCTATGTCTTTTGTATTCCATATTCTGTTCGTGTTCAAAAATCGAGATTCTTATCTCTGTAGATGATGGCATTGTTTTTTGTATCCTTAGCACAAAAGATCATAAGGTAGCAATGAATGTTAAATGAATTTTTAGTTACATTAAAAACTATTAGTTATAGTTTGCTTGGTGGTATATTTCAGCAAGTAGTGAATGTTTCAGAATGTTTTTTTTTTTACTAAAGAAATTCTGAGTGGATTTCACTCTTAAACTAGATAGTACATATTTTTCCTCATTCACCTTTAACTTTACTGCAACTCAAAATGTTTTTTCTACCTTGCTCTTCTGGTCATGTCCTCCTCTTGCTTGAAACTCTTCAGTGCCCAAAGAATACACTTACGGCTCCTTATCTTGGCATTAAAGGGACTGGCTGCTCATTCCGGCCTTTCGGCCTGCCTTCCTCGCTTTCCTTGCACCAAGTCCCTCATGAATCAGCCATTTCTGATTGCAGATTGGTCTGCCCATCCCATCTAGCCATGCCTCGGGCAGTCCTTTCTCTCTGCTTTTGCCCCTCCTCTCCTGCCCCCCCAGACTGCCTCTCCTCTCCTCCAATTATCAGGCTCATTCCCATCCTTTAAGGCTAGGTAGAGTCAGTTTCGAGCCCTGTCTTCACCCCAATCCATAATTTAGCAGCCTGTGCTGAAATAACCCTTATTTTTTATTTGTCATGATCACATGCTGCCTTTAACAAACAGAAAACATCTATTCCAACAGATTTTGGACTATTTCTCCTATTAAGTTGCAGTGTTCTAAGGATAGGTTAATCCTTTATTTACTGCCCTATTGGATGCTGGATTCTAGGCCAGGCCCCAAACATAAAAAGGGCAAATAGGTAAGCAAGTAGTTACAATATAGATATAATAAGTGCAAAAATTGGAATGTGGTGCAGGGTGGACCAGAGGAGGGAGTAGACAACTGTTCCTGAGGGAAATCTGGAGAGGGTCCATGCGGCTGATGATTTCTAAGCTGGGAGTCATTTAAGGCAATGGGAACTGCGCTCATAAAGCACAAATGCCCCAAAGCCTGGAGCGTTTCCTGTGCCTCCTTTGTGGTATAGCGATGGGGTACGCAGACCGGAGTCAGATGGGCTGGGGTCCAGTCTCGGCTCTGCCACTCAGCTCCATCAACCTGAGCATGCTGTTGAGTCGTTGTGTGCTTCCATTCTGCTCTCAAATGGAATATGGGGCTGGTGGTAATTTACTTTAAGGAAACCTAGAAAAAGAGAGAGTAAAAGGAAGGAGGAGGGGCTTTGAGATGAGTTAAATTCAGTAAAGAATTTAGAATACAAAGTTTTTAATTATTGTGACTTTCATACCTCTCACTATTGATTCTTACAGTGCCTTGTACATACAAGATATTCAGTGAATATTTACTGAATGGTTGCAAGTTGCCATAATCAATTAGTTGCATTCATACCCTTTATCTGTTATGCAAGCCTACATTTTCTAGTGATACCTCTCACTGATGTGACCTCTCGGTGCTACGCTGCTTGTTTGAGGGCATGGGAGGGATGTGTGTATGTCAATGATATGTGCTGGCTTCATTTTGGCTCACTAGGGGAAATTTTTCAATTCTGAGATCAATGACCTGAAACTTCTTGTCTGCTGTGATTTCCAGCTGCCTAGATTTCTGATACAGCATGCCATGGGCAGTGTTTGCAGATGTGTTGCATGAGATCAGTACACAGTGTATCTTACAGTGGCACGTCTTTTGTGTGGGACTGTTGCTTCTCTAATGAAATGTGTATGAAATTAATAACATGGGGATGCCATGAAGCTCTCCTAAGTCATTTTAACTTAAATCATTTGGTATTATTTTAAAATTGCCATTCATATAATGAAGAGTATATTTTGTTTTCCCTCACAGATATACAGTGCCTACTGCTTCACAAATTACGAACTGTGAATATTTACTTATTATATAACAGGTCCCTCATCTTAAAATTCATAGCATTTTTGCCTTAAACTGAGATTATTGCCACGTCCTTGTTAGGCACTTTCTCTTTACAGAACTTGTCTTTTATTATTAATGTCACAGTAGTTTTTCAGAACAAATTGCATTAAAAATACAGAAAACAAAGAGCTACTTTTTAATACATAGAGTAGCTTATTGAAGCAATAATTGAATAATAAATATGACAATATTTATAGAGCCATAATTTCACTACTAATTATATGGTAGGTTTTCTGTTGTAGCTGTATTTTTGAAACATTTTATGCTAGTAAGAATTATTCCTAAAGATTAAAATTCAGAGTCTACTAGAATAGTAATGAAAATCATTATAATCGTACTTCCACAGATATGTGCCAGACCTTTTAGACTTGGTGTCTGAATAGGCTTCCTCAATACTTTTTCCTGGGCTTTCACCAGACACGTTGGGGACAGGTAGGGAGTGTGTTATAGTGATTTTACATATGGGTAAACTGAGTCACCGGGCAGTTAAATGATTTGCCCAGGGTTATGTAGTAATTAGATATTATTTGTTTTGTTCATTAGATTATTCTGCTGCTCAAAATGTTTACTCCTGTAAGCATATATATCCTTAGTACTTTCATAATCCATTTTCTATCTCTGTGCAAGATGAGAGGATGGCAGATTAAGTTCCCTCTAGAGAGGGTACACATTTTAGTTAGGTGGGGTCTAGCACCTCATTTTTTATAACGTATCACTAGAAATGTGTCCTCCTTGAGAGCAGAGGCACATTTTGTCAAATTCATTAATGGGATACATTTAACAAAAAAGTTTCATTTTAAAACAGCCACCTTTTAAAACAATTATGTTAAAAGATACTTTAACTGTTATTAGTCTGTAATGCAAACCTGAAGAATGAAGCTCTTATTCAAATAATTTTTAAAATCTTCCCTTCCCCAAATACTTTCATCCTGCCACAAGACAGACCTTTCTTATGGGATTCCTTTTCTACATGGCACAGAGCTCCTTACAACAAAAATACTTAAAGAAACAAGAAAGCTCCTCAGATACTTCTCGTGTAACTGATGTTTGAAAACGTTAGTCTGACTGATGTAGGAAAATGAAATTTTCCATAATGTGACATTTTAAATCATGAAAAATGAGGAGAATTGTCTGATTATTGGTTTAAAAATGGTTTCATGCACGCTGTCATTGAAATCTTTAGATTTTTTTTAAAGGGTAAACAAGTTTTTCTTGTGATAAATATCAGTGATTATGAGCATAGCTTTAAAGTGATGGCTGATAGTTTGAGTTAAAAATGGCCTTACCTTTTAAGACCTTATTTCTTTAGAATTTAACTGTCTTTACATATTTTGCCTCATTTCCTTTTACAGCGTCCTTCTACAGGGACATGCGTGGGTGGCACAGTTCTTACTATACAGGTAGTGAAGCCCAGGCATAGATTAAATGATTTACTCTTCATTTTATGCTGTCCTTCCCCCCCCACCCCAGGCAATTTCTAAGGCTTTATATTGCCATTATTCTGAGCAGTGCGTAATTCAAAACAGTGAGCAATTCTGGGGATAGACTTAAGAACACCAGTGCTTGGATGAAGATTGTCCAGAGCCCTGCCTGACCCTTACCTTCCGACGCAGGAATGGTTGAAACTGTTGCCATTTTACAGTGATGCTAAAATGAAGGCTTTGTAACTGGGCAAAACATATTCAAAATACCAGGTAGAATTTTGTTCACTACACATCTGATAAGGCAGACGACTTCATTAGCTGGTGACGATGGCACCGGTTCTGAACACTGTGATGGTAAGGGCCAGCAATCCTGCATGGTAGACAAGGTTTTCGGAAATCGAGGACCCGGTAGGAAATAGTGAAGTTTGCAGCAAAGACTTCTCCCCACGCTGGCCCTTTCCCAACGTGATGTGACACATTTCGAGCTCTTCCATTTTAGTTTCCATTATCCACCACCCCAGTTCTCAATTCAATTTCAGACTCGGGCAAAAGCCTGTAATTCTATTTGTTTTGGGTAAATTTAGCAAGCTGCTCCTGATTACACCTTAGCCAGAGACCATCTGTTGACTGGCGTGCCTCTCGGAGGAGTGGTTTCTGTAGGCGATGAATGGGAAGAGGATTGGAACCCGCTGCTATTAGTAAGCAGATGCACCGGATCAGGGATAGTCCTTCCCGACGTTCAATCTGCCAGCTCTCTATATTGATGGAGTGTCGTATGCCTGCGAGTCATTCCATCCTGAGGCAATGAGAAGTGCTCTCCTAGGGGCCATTTATCAAGTGCTTCTACTGGCATTTGATGGAAAGGAATTTAGAAGTCATAGTTTGATACACTTAAAGCACAGCTACATTCTCCTTCGCACGCCCCGGGTATGTATGTATGTGTATATATATCAACCCCGTGTACATGCTTTTCAGCAGCTATGGTCATGTGCTGTCAAAAGCCCCGCAGACCGAACAACAGGATACAGCTGTGCTGTGCTCGGTAATGTGATGCGTAAACGTCCTCAGTGTCAAGCTCACAATTCTTTAAAGCACTGCTTCCTCCACTGAAATTATTGCCGGTTCATTTGCATCAGATGGGGAAGATGTGCTAGATAAATTTAGAATGTTGAGGCACAGTTTGGACGCTGACTGCGCTATGATGAGGGTTCTTTCTAAATGATGATGGTATCGTTAGCTCGTCGCTAAGAGGAGGCTGGTCTAAACACCGCAGAGACAGCGGCTTCCTGTTGCAGCGAGGCATGAGGGGAAATGGATAAAACGAACATAAATTAGCTTCATCTCGTTTTCCGAAAGGATCGGAGGAGGAAGGTGAGGGAGGAAGGCAGCGGATTGCCAGAGTGCTTGAAAACTGCAATTAGATGAGTGAAGGGAGGGGATCCCTTTCTGCCCTATGTTGGGGGAGAGAGAGGGATGCCTGGGCGCTAACCACACAGTTGGCGTCATTAATGGGCTTCCGTAGGACATGCCCAGGGTCATCTTAGAAACCCATCATATGAGGTATTTCTCATTGAGTTAAGCTTCTAAGGTTGGAGGGGGGAGGTTCAGAATTGTATCCCAGCCACAGTATTTTAAGGCAAGAAAGAGGTTAAATTTCATAAAATCTCATAAGATATTAGATCCGCTACTTTCTTCACCTAGTTGTGCCCTATCATTTTGACATATCGGGGTTTGTTTTTTTTTAATGCCATGAATTGAAGTGGGGGAATTTCTCTTCACCCCTGTCTCTCACCAGAAAATCAGCATTCTTTAATTCATGTTACGAAAATCCTTGTAGGTCCAGCAAAGTGAGGGTTAAGATACCACAACAAGAATGTAGTCTATAGTATGTATCTTGAATTTTAGTAAGTAATGACTGTATTAAAGTATTATGACAATTTAAAAATTTTTGAACAAATAGTGAATATACAAGTACGGGAATCAAGTACTGAAATATTTTAAAGGATTAAAATCACCAATCTTGAAAGAGAAAAAATCGTTTCTAGGAATTTCTTTGCTAATCAGGGCAATTTGATTCATTGCTACTGAACTGATGAATGTGAAGCTGATTTAATAAGCTGTAATATTTGCATTTACATGTCATCTCTGATATAATAGGATATAATGTATTTAAAATGCAGGTCATCAGCAAACCACATAACAATTGTTACACAAATAGAGTAAGAGGCTTAATTTACAAATAAAGGGCTACATTTTGCTGATACTTTAGTTGATATTATGAAAGCAGTAAGAAATACCCTGCATGAGCAAAGGAATATTCTTAAAACACATTTAGGAATTATATAGTTGATTTACTTTCTGTGCATGAGGCTTAACCTATACAAATTGTTTCAACAAGGGTCTGTGGTCCTTAGGAAATGACACTCGATGGGTATGCTGAAGAAAGCTTGTAAGAATCATCTCAAGCTGGTTTATATTGCACATAAATACCTCCTTACCTAACCTGGCACGGGCTCTGAAACAGGAAGCAGAACACTAAGGCGACATCAGGTATGAATAAATAGTAGGAGTTGGAAACTGTAGCTGACTCCAGTGTGAATTCTCCCACTGGTTCATAGGTTTCTTCCTGTAGGCTCCAGGATGAATGATCCTGGCCAAAACATTCCCAGAAAACACTTTTTTTTTTTCCAAACACATTTTTCAGGCTCTTGCCACGTAAAGAAACAGAGTCAAGGTGATTTAAGGGCAAGGCAAATATCCCTTAAAGATATTTGTCATAATATAGCTCTTTTATCATATTTGAACATATGCTTGGTTGCCTGCAGTGTCTCATGTTCCAGTCAGGGCAGAACGGGCTAATTTTTAAGGGACGTGATTCACCGGCATAAATAGGGAAATAAATAAGGCTAACAAGTCCATGTGCAGGATAGATGTAGAAGGAGGTAAGGAGTAAGACAGCCACACCCTGCGACGCCTGTGCCAGGTAGACAAGACCAGGCTGACAGAGAGCCTTGTCTCTTCTTGCCTGGCGGAAGCTGAATTCAGTTCAGTCAATAGTGAGGCACCTCACCGTGGGAGGGACAAGTATGTCATAGGTGTCTGCTCTGTGCTACGCTTCCTTCCGGAGGGACTGGGCTGATGCGGGCGAAATCATTCAGGAACAAGAAAGATTTCACACTATAGGGCTATGCTGAGGAGAATATGCAAAGCCACAGACGCATTCTTTAGGGGATATGCATATAAATTGTAGGGAAGATAGACAATATCAGCCTTCATGACCTCCAGATTGAGGTTACTGATAAATTTGCCTTAGTTTTGCCTCATTACAGATGAGAAACAGAGCCCCACAATACAGATTATGACTAGGGATCAGTTTCTCCATGGAGATTATACTGCAGTGGTCTCCTTGGATGGGGGCGTCTTGAGAGATACTACCCAATGGTGGCATTTGGGAGAATTAAAAAGAGTGAGCAAGAAAAGCTGTAACTGAAGCCTTAGTGAGAACATTGTCAACGTCCTTCAGGCTGCAGGATGAAACGTGTGTAGCGCACTGCAGAACTGGTCCCACGACCCGTGGGCTTTCTCCTGCTGGCCCCTCTCACATACTCCAGTTGGTGTTGCCAGCTTTACAGTCTCCATGGGCCTATTTACCTTGGTAATTTGCACCTGATGCATTTATATTGGTAATTTTTTTCTTCCTGGAACCCTGGGATCTCATTTATTCACTAGTGCAATAAAGTGGTGGAGTGAAAATCCTTCCCTAAAGCGAGGAGGGGAAGAATTGTTTAGGGAAAATAGCAACCATACTAAATGTGACTCTAATTAAAACCCCAAAAGAAGCCTTGTTCTTACTTGGAGGTGACTAATACCTGCAGCTCTGTGTACGGATGGACCAACAGTAGTCCATCTGGGGGCATCACTACTAACTTTGGGTTGTTTTTTGTTGTTGTTACTGTTGTTAATTTTAACCCGCTGTCAATATGTTTTTGTTTCAAAACAAAACAGTAACAGCCCTAGGATTGTAACACAGGAATTCTTTGGCCACAGCCTGCGACAACCATGCTTGGTTGTGTGTGTAGGGAAGATTACTTTGAATAACAAAAGCACAAACAAGAATTGATAGAATAATAAGCAATTAAGGTGGATTAACAACAGTTGCTGAATTCCAGCTGTTGGCTGCAGATGCATCCTGGCTCCTTAATTCAAACTGGATTTGAAACCCATTGCTATTCAGAGACCAGGAGGGAGGGACGTGTGCTTGTGGCCATGCCTGTAGCAGGGGTGCCTTTCTTCTTGTCTTTCACGCAGGAGAGAAGTATCTGCGTTGTTTTACTTTCTTCTGATTTGCGAAGATATTACTTCTCTTTCTTTGCCTTCTGTCATTTCAGTATCTTCCTATATACTTTTTCGTGTCCTTTTTGATGTCAGATGACTAACCAAAATCTATGTGCTTGGTCTTTGGTGATGGCGTATTGAGACAAAGAAAAGAAAGCAAAGTATATGCTTGCCTCTCTTTCCAGTGGGGAAGAAGAGCTCACAGATTCCTTTGGCTGCTATAAATAATTATCTGGATTGTTTCCTGCGCTAACATCTAGGCCGCATTCTGATCCTCCTTAAGGAAGACAGCCTCATATAATTATAGGCCCAAGCACGCAACCCTGGGAAACTGTATGAACAGGTAATTTACGGGATAATCACCATAGGCACTCAGTCCTCTGCAGCCTTACCACAGTCTCTTTTGTTGCCACCAAACCCAGGTCCTTGGAAGGTTCTTTTATCAGTGATCAGGAGAGACCCTCAATAAAGGCCAGGAGGTCTGAGGTGCGGGGCCAGCCTCATGGAAACCAGCGTATCACACAGGGCCCTGGGTTCAGAAAGGCCCCATCCTGGGCTTAACGAAGACTTTGCTGTTGCCATCTCAGAATTCTTCGTTCTATCTTTGAGTGTTTTGTAAAGGGAGTATGTGTGTGCTTGAAGAGGTATATGAAAAAAGTTGGCCTCTTGGGGCAGTTTGCATAGAGTGTTCACAGTGTCCCATAAACACAGACTGTGGTGTATGTGAGTTCTGGGAGACTCCAAGAGAGTCCAAGGCCAGCATGTCATGGAAGCAGCCTGTTTCCATGGCGTGTTGGTAGAACATGCATGCACCAAGGAATGAAATCTGAAGAGCTGAGTTAGCCTCCTGAGGTGTTTGCACGGCTGTAGTGAGAACGGCTGTAGGTATGCTTCTGTGAACTGCAGCACTCATGTTCTGTCATTTGATGATTCCGTGTACAAGTCAAATGCTCATACATTCGCATTTCATGCTCATTATACTATATAAAGATTAATAGTAAATTCATGCAAATAATTATTTTAATGTTTCTTTATTTAGAACAATAATAACAAACAACATCATGAGAAAGAGACCATGGAAAAAGGAAAAAGCTTTATATTTTACTGCCCTTAATGGCACTTTTTCCTGCTTTCTGAATACAGGGCCTTATTGATTTGTACCCGGCCCTGCAAATTCTGTGGTGGGACCCACTCAGGTGGTCTATCGCCTCACGTTTAACTGGGTCCCATTGAAGAGGGCGCTACGGTCTCCTAATGCTCCCCAGGTAGCCAGGGAGGCACAGACACAGCAAACGGACCTACATCTGTGCCGCCTTTAGAGTCTCAGCCGACGCAAAGGATTGACCAGACAGATTGCCGTTTAATTAGATCCTACGTAGTTCAGAGTTTCTACCTGTTCAAAGAGTCCCTGGCAGACTTATGCTCAGGCAGTGTATCTTTTCGTGACTCTCATTTTCGCCAATGACGTGTGAGGGTCCTCTCACCTTCTAGATGTGGTTACCAAAAAGAGGAATGTTGTACCAGCCCGGTAGCATTATAAATACGTCTCCCAGCCGGGGCCTCTGCCTCTGGCCGTCTCCTGACTTCTCCGTTTCATCGGAATGTGTACTTGTCCTCGCCAACGGGTTAGGAGTGTGGGCTTGTTGGTGTATTTGCCCTCATATTGTCAACAGTTCTCCGATAAACTCGCGCCTGCTACCACAGACAGAAACACCGACAGACTAATGCCTCCCCCGTGACAGATGTCACGTAAGTCCATCTGCCCTCTCACCCAAGGCAACTGACTAACCGGCTGACTAAGTTTAGTAAATGAAAGTGCTCCCAGGGACTGACTTAAAACCACAAGTGCCCACGTTGGGCCAGAGGGAGAGCTGGTCAGGAGGAGGGCAGACAGTGAGCCATTCCACAGGAGTCCGGGGACACTGTCTCCCAAAGGTCAGCATAAAGCCAAGGCTCTAAAAGCGAAAGGACTCGCTCCTAGAAGCTAACCACATGAAGTGTCTACTTGATTCTTTCCTAAAACCATTTTATCTCAACAGACGAGATCGTGGCCTGGGATGAGAAGGAGAAGCCAAAGTCCTACCCCCGATCTGGTTTTTGTCATAGGTTTGCTGACCCAGATTTCTTTTCCAGCACATTCCTCCCTAGGAATTGGTAGGAAGTTGCAGTTTTTCTTGAAGTACATTCTATTCCTTGGCAAGCCCGAAACTGTTGTCTGGAGCAGGAGTCGGCAACACTCCCCCAAGAAAGGCGAGTTTGTGTCTTCTGCTACAAATCTGTTTTTGTGAGAGCAGGAAGGAAGACCCGGGTCGGGCCTACCTGTTTTGTAGGTAGGGTTGTGATCGGGACTTCACAGCCCTCCTTAGGTTAAATGACCATCCTCTGTCAAAATACAAACACCCTAAAGTGGAAAAACTCACCAAGACCTTACCTCTCAGAAACTTGATATGAACCAGAAACCAGACCCTTTCATCTTACCTGTGGCAAAGAACTGTGGGTTTTTTGGTTTGTTTTGTTTTTAAAATTAATTTTGGGGGGAATATGTTGAGGTTGTAGGAAGAAAGAAAAGACATGGACGACCAGTGGGGAGATGGCTTCCTGGTCGCACCTCAGGGCAGCACTCTCCCTCTGCCTTTGACACCCAGAGCCTACCTGCCGGGCCGTCCTAGAATTCACTCCTGCCTAAATTCACCCAGCAATCAGTCAACACCAGGCTAGGAGCCATTTTATACCAAAGGCCAGGAGTTTTAGAAGAACCTGGCTTCAAAGAATGACTAGAAATGTGTTGTTCAATGTATCTTTTTTTTTAAATGCCTTTTTTGAAGGAGAGGAGGGGCCGAGGCATTTCAAAATCCTTGATGACACACGTTGTCGTGTCTACTCACATTCTCAAAAGTCTGACACGAGATCTTGTATGTTCTAGAGATTGAATAAGTACTTATTAAAATGAATAATATTAATATATAAGGAATTCATGGGTGTTTGTTGCCTGAGTCCAACATTGCAAAAAAAAGGTTTTTGACATAAAACTGAAAGAGGTTGTTTTATACTGTTTCTGGTCATTTTAGGAGAATTAAACTCTTTGCAAAGTAGTGTTTATAATGCAGACTCTAGAGCCTGATGGCCTGGATTTCAATGTCAGCACTAACTAGCCACATGACCTTGAGTAAGTATCTGTGCCTCAGTTTCTTCATCTGTGAAATGAGGATCATAATTATCTGAAGCCCTTGGATTGTTGAGAATATCAAATGAGTTGATACATGGCAAGCACTTAGAACTCAGCCTCTGTTCACTAACTCTACACTATTGATATTTCTCTGAAGGCAAAGTATACCAGTTTTGGCGAAGGGAATCAGAAACAAGGGCAGATAACTCTTAGAAGAGTTTGTGCAGGTTATGATGGAAGCTGATGGGTTTGAACACAAAGGTCCCGTAAAAGTACAAGTTAATATTATCCTGCCACTTAGGAGTTTGCAAATCCAAATAAGTACAGTGTAAGTATGACTTGGGCTTCCCAGAGTCTTGGTATTTACCTGGTTTTTCTTCTCGGAAAAGGAATTCAGGCCTTGGAGCCATTCTCCCTGGGCGGCTTCCCTCGATTGCCTGCACAGTCTGGCGGGGCCTGGTGGAGCAGAAGCAGGTGTGGGAGGCGCTCTGCGATTCTCTCACACAGGCAGCTTGGAGTCCTTTAATTTTTCTTATCAGTAATTCACTGTAGATAACAACTCTGGAGATAAAGTAGGCCTAAGGGGTTGGCCGAAAGGAGGGAGAACAAAGGTTTTATTGGTCTTTTATCTCCTGTTTACTAAAAAGTGTTTGGTTGTAAAAGATAAAGACAAAACTATTGTGTCTCCTCCAGAAAATGAGCGAATAAAAGTAATTATTGCACAGGGGCATTGGTAACAAATGGGATATGTTTACTTTTCCCTGGTTGGTGGCTTCAAATCTCGACTTCATTATTTTTTAGCATTTTGGCTCTCCAGTTGAAAATCAAACACAAGAATAGGCCTCAGGCTAATTTTCTTTCAGGCTGAAACTGAGGGATCTGACTTATCAGCCTAATTTTGTCTAGAAGACCACAAAACAGGTGGCTTTCCCTCTAATGGGATCCTAGTGTCTGAGAATGAATGATGTGGTAAAGCGTGTTCGGGAAGGTTCTTGGGTCATATTGAAGAGAATAGGATGATCACAATAGATAAAGGAAATAATACGTATTTGCTTGAAATGCTGAATGTTCTTCAAGAATATCTTAGAGGGGAAAATAGCATGCTTTGCTTTTAAAACACATTATCTCTTTTTTTTAAATGTCTAACTTTTACAATACTGCAGCAGGGAATGATCTTTCTAGCTGAATAGTAATCATAATAAAAGGATGACATATGACTCTTTCTTAATAGTGTCTACCCAAGTGCAGCATTTTAGGTAAAAAGTCTTTGAAGCATTTTTACAAAATCAGTTGTGAATATTGTATTGGTTTGTTTTTTAAGAACGTTTTTTTTTTTTTTTAAGTTTGTACAACTTTATAAGACATGGTGTTTTTCTTTAAACATAGTTTAGGAAAGTTTTGTAGGTTTTTTTTGTTTTTATTTATTCCTTTAAAGTTAAATTGTTTTTATTTTTCGAGTCTGTAGTATATGACATGATACAAAATTAAAAACCTATGAAAGGTACACGGTGAAAAATAAGTCTGTTTCCCACTGCTGTTCTCCAGCCATCCAGTTCCTCTTTCAAGTGGTAACTTATGTTCATAGGTTTTGTTATATATATAAAGACATAAAAAACTGCAGACTTCCCTTATTCTGGTCCCCAAGAAAAAAGAAAGACTAATGGAAGTCTTCTGCATTCCCATTGAGAAAATGCTAAAATTAAGAGTCCTGTTGCTTGGAGCACATGCCACCTCATGATTTTTAATATGCCCAGAGGAAGAGCCTCGTCCTCTAACCGCTACCCTGGAGGCCGTTTGGTTAGACTGTACAAGACCCAGCATGTGTCCTATACCCAATGGTGACAAAGCCAAGAGGCCCTAAATATTTGATAACTGAATTCTGATAACACTGGTGCTCCCTAATTCATAAATCATGTCAAGATATGGTATGAATGAGAATAAATGCAAAACGTGTTTTTAAGCCTTAAGCAGGCACACAGTCCATTTTGCTCTCTTGGAGCTGGGTTTTAAGATCATCGAGTAAAAGGGTTACTAAAATCTCATTCTGTTTTGAAATATGTAATGAATAGCAGCTCTGAAAGGTCACGTGACACTGCCAGAGCATGGTTAAGATAATGTCATGTTAGAGTTTGGGTAACTTGTCCTCCATGAGTGGTAGCCCAGGAAGTGAAGGCGAATCTGAGCAGCCACTGTAATGCACTGGCCATGTGTGCGCACATGTAGACTTCTTCACCTGTAACCACTTCCTTTACCTACGTCGTCACAGACAAGAGTCAGCAGTTTGTGGTCCATGCCCCGTGCCCCCCACTGTCCCTCAGCCCCTGGAAACTCCCATGTCTGATGGACTCTGGAGTGTAGATTGTGGCCGGGCCCAGGCCCCAGGTGAAGTGAACGTAGCACCCCCTCACTGGCATCGAAGTGCTACAGCATAAGGGCGCAAGAAATGCTTGGCTTCCTTTGAAATGATTGATTTGGTGATTCCTTTTTAGAAGGTGTAATGCAATTCATGGAGAAAGAATAATTGTTTAATTGAAAGTGTGAGTGGAGGGGTTAAAAACAGCTACACTGGGAAGGCGTGGTCCTTGCCATGGGTGTGTCCTTTTCTCCTTTCGTCATAAATTATTTGAAAAACTGATTATGTTGGCTTGGAGGAATGAAAATATTGATATTGGACCTTGTGGGTGGTGGGTGAGAGTCAAATCAACCAAGAAGTGCTCAGAAACTTCAGGGTCCAATGAAAGAAGTTCCAGGTACCTTCTAAATTTACATCTGGAATAATCCTGCCTCAGCTGTTCTCTTAAGGTCAACACAGCGTACAGTTAAATCTGTGAACTTTTAAGATTCGTTTAGTTCAGTATAAGGGGTTACTGTACGTAAAATGACATATTGAATGCGTGAATAACAATGGTAATGTTTAAGTTATTGATATTATATTATGTATACCTTGAATTCTATTCCCAATACATAATCTTCTTCGGAAGATTGAAGACAGAGTCCTTCAGATGCAACTATTGGGTAGTCTCTTAAGAGATTCTGTTTTTCACTCTTCATATGTTTTTTAAGGATATAATTCCACTAGGTCATGTGTGTGCATGTGTATGTTTGTAGTAAAACCAGGTATAGCTTCTGAACATTTCCCTTTTTGACTTGAAATTCATAAAATAATGAGATGCCTCTAGGAGTACATGTTGACAGCCATAGAGTTCAAAAAAGTGTTTCAACAAGAAGCCCCTGCAAGCTCTGTCTGATAGTGAATAACCAGGGGTATTTGGGAAACCAAACACAATAGAAGAAATAGGCACATCATTCTTTTACCTCATGCATCATCTTTGCCTTTGGGGAGTAAGTAAAAAAGGTCAATGTGAAACAGACAGTAAATCCAAATAGACTTTTGAATAAGCCTTGGAAGCGACATTGCCTTGCACAAGGTAAGTGATTTGTAAATATTAAGTGAATGAACAAATGAATGAATCAATTGATGAACAAAACTTTAACCGCATCCCGAGATGGGAGATCACATTTGCATACAACAATTAGTATTCCTAGCTGCTCGTAGCTGTCGTACTTTTTGTTTGCTTGTTTGTCCCATTGCCACTTTAGAAGCTGCATCTTTAGCACTGAACTTATCTACTCCTTGGGAAAAACAAATCTTCCTCCCAATATTTGTGTTTTAAATATAGCACAATTTTTTACAGGAGGCCAGGCTCAAAGCATTCATTTATATTAGAGATCTTGAAACTGGACAATTGGACTTTCGGCTCTCCTGGATTTCTGTTTCCACATTTCCATGGGCACTACCCCCTTTAAATCCATTTCCTATCCGATGTTGTATAATAGGCTGCTGGCTGGTTTCTCCAGAAACCTCCCAGCATAGGGAGTAATTTTTCTAGTATTAAATTCAGCAAATATTTGTTGGCACCTGTTATACAAACACTGTGCTTGTTGCTATAGGGGATACAAATATGATTAAGGCACAGCCCCTGTTTTCAGAGAGCTTTTACAGTCAAAGGGGGAATAAGAGTGGTACAAACATAGCTGTCACTCAAAGCACAAGGCACTATGAGGCTGGACAAAATTTTCATCATTTCTCTGTTCAAGAAGTTATAATGACTCCCTATCACGTTTTGAATCAAATAAAAAATTCCCAGTCTTCATAATTTGACACCATCCTAGCTGCTTACATTTGTTTTACTACTACCCAGCAGACCTCTCTGCGCCTGTCCTCTGCCTGATACTGTCACGAACACATCCATTCACACGTTCCTTCCTTCCTTTCCTCATTCATTATTTCTGCAATACCAGCTGCTTGTCAGATACTGTGCTGTGTACTCCGGGGGAGACAAAAATGAATCAGTCCGTGCGTTGAGCAACGCGCTGGCTAGTGGGAGGAGCCAGAGAAGAAGAGTTTTAAGGAACGGTGTGTTGTGTTGTGTCGTTGTGTTGTAACGGAGTGCAGCACGTGCTGGGAAGACACGGAGGGGAGGAAGGCCTGGCGGAGGAAGGGAAGCTTGCCAGAAGTCGATTAGGGCTCACCAAGGGGAAGAGGGAGGGGAGCGCATTTTAGACAGAAACCGGGGGAAGCCGTGCGTGGAGGCGCGGTCAGGCTGCTGGTGGCAGGAATAGAGCAGGGCAGCTAGTGGGCATGAACAGCACTGGCTCAATCCGGGAGCCTCGA
The DNA here is from genome assembly GCF_024610735.1 of Ursus americanus. Taxonomy (NCBI): domain Eukaryota; kingdom Metazoa; phylum Chordata; class Mammalia; order Carnivora; family Ursidae; genus Ursus; species Ursus americanus. Next base: position 5,032,910 of record NC_142131.1, read on the forward strand.
CTCCTGTGCCAGGGAGTCTGTTCTTTATTTTTTGTGTCAGGGAAATCTCCCTGGGACTTCAAACACAGATCTGGGTCTGAGAACGCCCTGACCTGCAGTGGGGAGGGCTTGAGTGAGAAAGAAGGCAGGCAGGAGCGCTGGAATAGTCCCAGCCAAAGAGGAGAAGGCAACGAGGAGATCCTAAAGTCCTTTTCAGTGGCACTTCCCCTGGGTCTTCCCTGCCTTGGTACACCTACATCTTTCAGCAAAGGACAGCCTGTGCCGCGGTGACAGTCCGGGACCCCGGGGTGGCTCCAAGTTGCTTTCTGACCGCAGGTAACTTCCCCGTGTGGAGAGTCCATGATCATAAGCCTCAGGGAGGCTGCTTCAGTGTCGTGGCTTTGTCATCTCCACACGTGCTTGCAGGCAGGAAAAGCTGTTGCTCTGGACCCCAGGTGCTTTGCCTCCCTCTTGCTCACAGCCCTGCCAAACTGGAAGGTGCTGGGGTGCTCCAGAAGAGAAGAACATGGATATGGGTGACCTCTACAAACCCCTGCCACTCCGTCATTTATTGTCTTTTGTCTTTTTTGATTTCCTTGGGATTTCTTGCCTATTGCCTAATATACTCTCTTCGATGTAATAATGAATCTCTTTAGAATTATCGTCTAGTTATTTCTTACAAGTGTGTCTGCTTTCTCTAGCTGCCTGAACCTGGTAAGTTCTCAAGGATGCAGTTGGGTCTTCTAAACCTTTTCACTTTTAGGTCCCTCAGGGGTACTGACACTGAAGGACAAGCTAGGAAGCTAAGTGGGTGCTCGTGAAAACACGTTGGGTTGAATTCGGCAGGTTTGACTTTTTTTCTGTCTGGGCCTAGGTGCTCTTTTATGCACACTCAGGAATCATCTGATTTGCTTTTCTTTTTGTTTGGGATTTCATGTCCGTCAGATGACTGGAATTTGATTTGAACTAAATGAATCAGTAGCGGTTGGAGACTATTTTACTGTAAAGCCCTTAATGTCATTTTGCCTGTGGGACCCTTGTTTCTCCTCCCGGCCTAGCAAAAGTTGCACAACATGTACCCTGAATGTGACATTGCCTTGGCACATTTTAAAGGTGAATCTGGAAGTTTAAGGGCATCTAAATATGCCATCCTCTCTTCGGCATCCAGTTGGAGAGGTTCAATAGAAAACAAATCAATTGCCATCCCCTGTTGAAAATAAGCACACAAAGATCTCAGTTTAAAAAAAGGAATATTGTGAAAAGAATTCATATGCAGTAGAAGGGGAGGTTGAGACCCACGGAGCACTTTATCTGAAACAGTGTTTGCTTACCCAGACTGCACATTTCATCCTTTCTTGGTCAATCTTTTTGACTTTTTCTTCCCTACTAAGCCTGACTTTTAAAATGAGAGTCAGTGAAGCAAACCCCACTTCCGATTAGTACTCCATAGAATAAAGACAGAATAAGTGAGTGTAGCTTTTGAACATAATCCATAGGAAGGGGTATGGTAATAATTATTTCTGGCCCAACACAAAAAGCTAATGGATCAATTCATTCTTTCTCAAGGACCAGTTCCACCACAAACATTTTCTGCCCGGCAAAAAAGAGAGATTGATTCAGTAGTAACAGGGCTAGCTGTTGATGCGTCATCCTGCAAATGCAGAGCACTTAACATCAGACCACCATACCTCGGGGTGGGGGGGGGTGCTTCCTGGCTCCACATCTGTTTGAGAATTTGCTACTCTGAAGTGTGTGTGTCGTCCTGCTTTCTTTTCTACATTGAATTTGCATTTGGCCGTTTTTCATTCTTCAGGGAAACTTCTCTTCTCTAGTCCTTTCTGCCTCGGGACAGCTGCAAGGTGAAGCCAGGCCAAAGCAGCCACAGAGTGCAGACAGAGTGGGGGTGCAGAAGAGGGATTTGAATAGAAGGTCAAGGGGAAAGAACTGGGTTGGGAGTTCAAACCCTCATCTTATTTCCCACCCTTTTCCTTTTTTTCTTCTCCCTGGTCCTTCTGCTCCTCCTGAAGTTTTTGTTCCTTTCTTTTCCATCTTCTACTTTGCTACTTCTTCATTTTCCTTGGAGCCTATAATTTTCAGATATCTGTCCGTTTCTGTCTACACCTCCATTGGGCCATTACTGCAGTTGCTCACACACACTGTTGTCTCAAATGCGAAACAGTCAAAACTGTCATGACAGTAACAGCTCATCACGTTCTTTGTGTCCTGCCTAGGTGCCCTGGGCTTTTATTTTTCTAAAAGATTTTATTCATTTGAGAGAGAGAGAAAGATATCATGAGTGGGGGAGGCGCAGAGGGAGAAGGAGAAACAGACTCCTTGCTGAGCAGTGAAGAGCTCTACACAGGACTCCATCCCAGGACCCTGGGATCATGACCGGAGCGGAAGGCAGACACTTAACTGACTGAGCCCCCCAGGGGCCCCTGCCTCGGGCTTTAGGTGCACCATCTTTAATCTTTAACCGCCGTCCTATTTAATTACAGTTGACCCTTGAACAACTCGTGTTTAGGGGTGATGACCTTGCTGCCCCTGCCCAACTGAAAATCCACCTAGAACTTCTGACTCCCCAGAAACTTGACTAATAGGTACTTTTGACTGGAAGCCTTGCCAATAACATAAACAGTTGATTAACATGTATTTTTTGTATAGTGTGTCATATATACGTATTCTTACAATATGGTAAGCTAGAGAAAAGAAAATGTTATTAAGAAAACTGGAAGGAGGAGAAGACACATTTGTAGTACTGTACCATATCAGAAAAAAATCCACGTGTCCGTGGACCCATGCTGTTCAGACCCATCTTGTTCAAGGGTCACCTATATATCACCTGGGGTCATACAGCAGGAAAGGGACAGAGCTGGGTTTCCTGGTGGTCTTACTCCCAGTGCTGATGCTCTTAGAGTACAATTGTGGGACAATTACATAGTGTGTGTCATTGACTCCTGTATCTTAAACTCAGAAGAATTCTCTGGAGAACATCTGGTACCACTTGAGCTTTTTGACAAGTCCCTCCACATACCAATGTGTCTACGAGCACAACGTCTGCTGCAGTATATTCACTTAAATCTTCCATGTCAGTTCTGAATCAGATCTACAACGTGACTGGGAGGCCTTGCAGTGAAAAAGGAATTTCTCCTATGTTACTGTTGCTGAAACCTGGCAACTTCTTATGCTGACTCAGTCAGCAGCGGAAGCAACGGTTTGGAAAAACAGGTATCCCCTCTCACTGTGGGCACCGACTCCATAATTCTCGGAAGACTCGAAACCACTCACCTTGGTGGGGGAGTGGAGAGCTCCTGAGCTCAGCTTGATAGAGACACTGAAGGTGTTCAGCGGTTGCACAGTCGCAGCTGTGTTTCTTGTATTGCACTAATTAGGAGTTACCATGAGTCTGCTTGACAATTAAGGACAGAGAGAACCTTAAGGTAGATCGGTACCATGGGACGGTAAAGAGTTCTCGGGCAAGCAAAATAAAAATTTGCCCCGAGTACTGTGTTTTACCGAAACTATAACATTGCTTGAATAATGTAGCTTCAGATGTGTCAGTGCAAATCTGGAATGGGTTTTCTGCCACCTGTAAGGGGTCTCTCTCAGAAAACAGCACTGCATCAGATCGCTGCTGGTGCACACGGTTGGGCAGCACCCACCGGAAGAATGGCTATTGCAACACTGGCCTTAACCAGGGCTTGACGGTCACTTGCCTGGTGTCTGACTTCTATGTCATAGCCACGGCAGCTTAGCAGTTAAGTAGCTTTCTAGACTAGGACGGCACAGACAGGGGTCGTTTCTCTTCAAAGTCATACTCGATGAGCCATATTTTAAGATACAACTTTCCCGGATTAGGGTTTCTGTATTTCCTTGATTTTCCCCCCAACTAATTTGTGCATACCTGTATCCATTTCCATTCACTGGGTTTAGGTCATGAGGGCCCTTAAATCATGTTCTTGCAGCGGGCTGTAAAAATACCTGAGGGGAGATTCAGTGGGGCTCTGTTCTTTAAGGGACCCAATACTCTGTTTCAGGCAAGGCAAAGATTGCCTTGTCATCATCCAGGATCTGAGAAAGAGACAACAGCCTTGATGTGACTTACAGCCAGGATTCAGGAAGATGTGCAGAGTGCAGGAAAAGCCGGCATGCCATGAGGTGTGGTTGAAAACTGTAAATATAATTAAGCCAGGTGGATTCCATGACAACAAAGAGGATTAGGGCTTGGGTGGATCTGGTAGACCATTGAGACCTATGTGAATAGATGTCAATTTATTTATATCCCTTCTCCCCAGGGAAAAACAACAACAACAACATAGTTTGATGTCTAAATGAAGTAATCTCTAGAAAGAAAAGGGAGATTATATTTGTTAAACTGTATAAAAAAATCAGAAGATAATATGGCTTTGTTCACAGTATTACATAAAGAAGATTAAAGACGAGAAACAAGCTGCTTAAACACTGTAAACTAATTAGTTCTACGAATTGTTTTCCCGAGGTTCATGAGATATGAAACATTGGCACTAGTGCGTGAAATACACTCTGCCTCAGTGCTCTTTTCAATTTATTTTTCTGTTAGTGTCATATGTATATAAAAAAAGAGCAGCCAAAAAGAAAGAGGTTACAGAGGGAGACCAAAGCCTGTCAGATGATTGAGGCTGACATTTTGTCATCTTAAGCCTGGCGCGGGAGGGACCTCCTCTAATACCCTGTATAAATACCAGCTTCATTTTCTGCCATCACAGGCTACATTGCGCAAATGATGTCATGACAAGGCCCAGAGGAATTCCTGCTGCTGTTCCCGAGCACTCTGGCAGCTCCCACCGCGGTTAGGCCCCATTCAGCGGATGCAGCCTTAATGTGTTTCCCAGGAGCTGGGTCTTTTCTGAGAGCAGGCTAGGCAGACCCAGAGTCAGGGCGGGGCACCTGCCATGCTCAACTTCTGATGCCCTCGTTCCAACAGGAGATTTACTGCTTTCTTGTCCTAACATCACATGTTTTCTGGGTGGAGGACCAGCCAAGACTAAATTGTTATTGCCCAAATAACAGATAAGTATATTTATTTAATGTAGACTAGAATAGTAAGCTTTTCTTTTTCTTAATGTGGCACATTTTATCTTTTTTTTCAGAAATGTATCTTGACTTAGAAGTATGTTTTTAAGAGAGTAGGTGAACTCTGCTGGAGCTCTGACTGGCTGTCATCTCTTTTCTGTCACTTCCAGTGTATGCTGTCACCCAAACAGGGAGCATCCTTGCTTCCTCCCAAAAGCATTCGTGGGTTTCTTAGAATGAATCGGGACTTTCTCTATATTCTCAGAGAAGCAGGTATAATATGTTAAAATTCAACTAATAAAATTTAAAGATCAATTGGGCTTTATGCAACAATTCATGAATCAGGCAGCATCCCCGCTAGCAAATAAAAAGGAGGTCCAAGGAGCTGAACAAAATGGGAGAACTTTATAGGCAGACGGGGACAAAGACAAGGAAAGAACAGATCAGCTCATCTTTCTTTGGGGGATGGAAGGGGTCTATCAGGTGGATTACTTTACTGCTGCTGACCAGGAAATTCCAGATGGGCTGGTTTAAGATCACATTTCTGGGAGAGGTTGAAACTGCACTTAGGTTAGGTATAAGTCTTGGTTTGGTGATGTGGGCTTAGCACAAGTGACTCCATTTGGGGCTTGTTGCGTTTTTCTTTCTTTCTTTCTTTCTTTCTTTCTTTCTTTCTTTCTTTCTTTCTTTCTTTCTTTCTTTCTTTCTTTCTTAACAAAAACTATGCATAAAGATACCATCCTCTTCCTTTTTATTTTATCATCAAACTTCTGAAAGGCACACTTGCTAGTACTACTGTCTCTTCCTCACTGCATTCTGGCCCAGCCCTGGGGAGAAGGCTGTCTCCAAAGTAACTGATAACATCTTTATTATCAGATCCATTGATCTCAGTTCTCCTTGAGCCAAGTTGTCACCCGCACCCCACTCCATCATTCAGTATGTAACACGTTTATCTTCTCCCTCTTTGAAACTTGTGAATCCAGGAAAGCCACAGCATTTCCTTACTTACAGTTGGACACTTCTCGGTCCTTATTCCTTGCTTTTGCCTCTCAGCAACTGCTAACTCCCTGTTGCCTGCTGCTCCTCTCTTAGTTCTGTGTTGCTGTTTTATCCCTAGGTTCTAGAACACTGCTGCTGTGTAGTAGGAGCTCAATAAATACATGGTGACTTAAGTGCATGACTCTCCAGGATGGCCCCCATCAGCTCCTCAGACTCAAGAAGGCTGTCACCACACCTACTTCTCTTGTCTGCCCAACCGACTTTTCATTTGGTTCTGTCTTTTGGGGCTATGTTGCCTCCTTCCTTTGATTCAGATTTCAGTCATTTTGAAGTTCTCCTCTCTGCTTGCTTCCCAGCAGTCACCCAGCCTGGCAGGTGGGCTTCCCCAGTCTCTCAACCCTCACCAGGCCTTTGTGCAAACCCGCAACTGGTCTTCCCTTGACTACTTACTTCAGGAATCTTTCCCCAGACTGTGCTGTCAGAATTACTTTCCCAGCCACAAACCTGAATATTTTGAAAAGCGTAAGATCACTTCCTGTCATAACAGAGTCAAGCTGGTTCATGATTCATGGCGGCCAAAGCTCCTTGCAGTCTGGCCCTTATTTCTCTGTCTCACTTCACTCTCCACCCTCTGTCTCCTCCCATTCAGACCCAGTCTTCCCAGAGTCCCAGCAAGTGGGTTCTGTTTTAATTGTGGCTTCTTCTGAGAAGGTCCTCATGAAGCTCTCTTTTAAGGCTTTGTTGGACTTTTATGCTTTTCCCTTTCCTGTCGAAGGGAACCAGGTATTCATATAACTGGTTTATCGAACACCTGCTCTTTCTCACTCAGAAGCTTTGAAGGGCAGAATCTGTGTCCTTAGTCTTAATATCCATCATACAATACCTTGGGTGTTGCTTTATGTATAACCTGGTGCATTACATTTAAAAAAATTAAATTCTAGCCCTTATTATAGTCTACCATATTTTATAGTTGAAATGTGACAATTGACATTAAACTCCTTAGAAACACAGAGCATCTCTGATACATCTTTGTACCATTTCAGAAGGCAAGAAGTACGTTCACACAAAAGTGGTTGAATTTAATTTTAAATACAAAGAGTGAATGTTGCGTGTATAGAAATGCAGACAGTTCTAGCAATATGTTGATTTATGGAAAAATAATTTGAGCATTAGTGTACATTTCATTAAATAATCAAACCAAAATAGTAGTCATGTGGGCTTTTCCAATTTCACTAGAGACTTGTGTCTCTGAAGCATATCTGTAGGGCGCTTTGGACATGGAAATATGTATTACTCTATATTTTCTAGTAACTTTTTAAAAAACTGATCTAAGCATGCACTTGTAGGTTTTCGTCATCACACTGGAGAATTAAATCAGTACTATTTCAGTTCTCTGGAAATCGTATTTCCTTTATCTTGTGTTTCAAAATAAATTGGTATGCATTTTTTCCCATTACTTTAAGATAGTATGCAACCTAAGAATGAGGACTCTGGAATCAGATTATCTGAGACTTCGTTTCCTTATCTATAAGATGGGGACAGTAATGATTTTACTGCATCAGGATGCTATGGAGATTTAGGATAGTACCTGTAAGCTCTTGGAGGAGTGTCTAGTACACACGCGCTCAGTGTATGTTAGGTAATATTATTTTTCTGCTTTAATTGGGATTTCTGTAGGGACAGAGCTGTGTATTTGGTGGGGGAAACCTCTGAAGAGAAGTCTCATGGACTTTCTGGTGCTTTCTAGTTCATGAACAACAGTGGCAGTGAGTGACCCCGTAGAAAACTTAAGTCTCCTGGAGCGTCGAAGTCCCGTGGTGACAGTGAATCACTTTCTATCCTGAATAAGAATAGCTACAATTTAGGATTTTTTGAATGTGTTTTCGTTTATTGAGGTCAGTGCATTTGTGTCGAACAATTGAAATCTGACAAGAAAAATCAAGGGTAGCCTGGGCTCTGCTCAATTATTACTCTGATCGGATTTTAATTAGCACCAGATGTAGAAGGAAGTGCTATTTTTATTATCCATTACCATGCATTTGCTTACATATTTACCCTGGGGTTAGAGGCGTTTTATTAATTAATTTTGTTGGCAACCAAGACAATAGTTTTGACTTCTGAATTGAAAGTTGCCAACCTGTTTAAACACTAATAACCGTCATAAAAAATGAGCAGTGCTATTTACTAAGGATAAACAAATCTCTACAAAGTAGAGTAATTCATTGTTAAGATGAGGTCATTAGCCTTACCTTTTATTTACAGTGTTATTTCAGATCCTGTCACTTACAAATTATTTTAATTGAAATTAAAATTGCTTTCTTTAATTTAAGGCATTTTTCGGCTTTATTGAAGTGTAATTGGCAGAATTGTAAGATATTTCAAGTATACAGTGTGATGATTTGAGTCCTTTTCAGCGATATGAATTGTCAACGTGTACTGGCATCTCTTTCAGTATAGTATACCTTTGTGACGGAAAGATGAGCATTGCTGAATTATATTTTTGGAGCAGCCTCAGAGAAGTATAAAAACTTCATAAATAAAATGAAAGTTTCGTTTTAGGAAGCAGACTAATGAAGTATGAACGAGTCTAATGGCAACAGTAAATGGAAGCATGACAAAAGTTCAGTCCTTTTACAAAAATAATTAAATACTAAGGGACTTCTGTTGGTTCCAGGAGTAAACTCAGGTGACCCTGTCTTATTCATTAAGACTGATGAGCTCTGGTTGGTATGTTTATTCCTTTGCCCCTGCCACTTTTCAGCATTTTTTACTTGCTGTCTAGAAGTTTGCAACTTTCATGCTGTATATTTTTTCCTGTCTGACTTTTATGACTTCCCCCATAAAATGTATTGGTTGTCTGAGTCTCACAAATCCTAAACTACTTAATGGCTGTGGCTGCATCCATTATGCTGTGCTGTGTGTTTGTGTGTTTTTTCCCAGACATCTGTGTAGATAGCTTCTGAAATTTACAAAACCTTTGTAACTAATCCCAGAGGTTGACCTGAGCAGGGGCAGTGTTTGTTGCTGCTAATTACACAGTGCAAACCTTTGGGAAATAGGCCCTTTGTTAATGATGAATTTGAGCAAGCAACTCAACATTCCTGAATAATGCTGAGAATATTACTGGCCTAGGTCTTTATGCCTGTAGATCCTCTGCCTGCCTCTTCTTTCTCTGTGGATGTCTGGCCACTGTGCTTGATATGCATATTAATTGCTAGATGAGGAAGAGAAGCAAGGAGCTTTCTTTGGCAACAGGGTGTAACAAACAGCTGTGTGATGAGGCACATGTGGATTATTAGGTATGACATAGTGAGTAGTATTTCTATCATGGCATTATATATCTGTCAGGGTGGTGTTTTTTTTTTTTTTTTTTTTTTTGTCAGACTTTATCCTTCCTTGGGCTTGAAAACCTGCTCCTATATTGCAGTGGTTATTACTAAAAATGGCCAGAAATCCCACTGCTACCAATCAGTTATGCTACCTCTAAATATCAGCTGATGATTGATAGCTTGTTAAAGTGAATTTCAAAACCAAGGGGAACTCTCTTTAGAGTAGGTATGTATTTGATTTAGGGTGTATTGATTTGCATAATTTAGCAAATAAAGTACTATATAATTAAAGATCTGGAGACATTTACTCTTACCTAATTTTAAAAAAATGCCATTCATATATGGTGACCTAATTAGTCACATAAGAACCATCCTGTAAAAAGGAAAGCGTTCAGGTAGAGATTAGTTAAGCTGCACCATGAGACACCTTTCATCTGATGGGTTGGTTATTACTATCAGGTCCACCCAAAAGAAAGTAGGATTAGATAGAGAAATTTAAAAAAAAATTATGTGTATCACCAAAGACACCTGAAAAACAAAGAAATGTTAAGAAATGCAATGCAGTTGCCAGAGATTCTTTCACAATTACAAATAGAATATAAGACATTTTCTAGAGCAGTAATACCTCTAGAAATAAAGGTATAAAATATTACCTCTAGTAATAAAGAAAAGCCTTTTCCTACATCTGCCCTTTCTGCTCTTTTAGTCCCACATGCAATTTTAGGTGTAGATTTGCACCGGTAGACAGCCCACAAAGATAAAGGTTTCTCCAGATGTAACTCTTGTTGATTGCTTAGCTCAAAAGATTCCAGATTATCTCATCTATTTTAGAAGAAGAGAAAGCCTTAAGATAGGTACAAAAATATCTTCATTTTACTATTATTATTATGTTTAGTAACATGTATGTATTGACCTATTAACTTTCTCTTCTTACCAACATTCTTACCAAGAAAAACTTGATTAATAAGCTAGTAACCTCCCTTCTGAAACTGTGTGATACATTGTGTTTCCTGTTTTGTTTCAGCCACTTGCAAGCTCAGCTAGGTTTTATGTCTGGTTGCCATGCGGCTTCTCCTGTTCACTACTACAGGCCAGCAACACCTAGGCCACAGTAATACTTGCTCAAGAAATAGACACTCAGCCAGCAAATGTATGACTCACAGTCATTTTTCATTATAAATAATTTCCCATCCCCTTGTACTTGGCTTTTTGTCTTTGAGTTGTCTAAGGTTTAATGGTTTCATTAGGTCTGATTCTTAGTTGTGAACCATATTAAATCATTTTGTGAAGGACTCAGGATATAATAATAAACATGGAAAGAATATGCCTCTGTTACATGGTAATAACATGGTTTGGATGTTTCTTTGTTAGTGTGTGTGTGAGAGAGAGAGACAGAGACAGAGAGGGAGAAAATAAACATTTTTTTAAAGCAGCTAAATGGACTAAGAATAAAATATTTAGAGAGTTAGAGTAAAAAAAGAAAAATCCTGACGCTGAAGATTCTAAAAATTGGACTAGATGAAAAGGTAATGAAGTATTCCGCTCAAAAAAATTCTATTCAGATATTCTCCTTGTACTGGTCATTTCTGTTTATTTTGTAGTTAACTAAAGCAGAGGGGAGACGCAGCAGGAGTAGACGGGTCTGTTTTGAAACTCCGAACAAGCCAGTTGATGGCTTTGTTTATCAGTAAAACAGCCCTGGATCCCTTCATGAGGGAGCTAGGAAAATAGAGACTTGTGAAGGTTTACATATTTTCATTCTAAGTTATGTACTCTGTTTTGCTCTCACGAGTGTAGTTCCTCAAAAACTCTCAAGCTGCCCTGATATCTCCCATCTCATGTTTTATTGATTTTCAAACTATACCATTTCAGACAGGTGCCACGCTGTGAAAAACATGAACGCAGTTTGAAATTCACTCTTGTAAAATATTTCGACATTAGACATTTTAAAGGATCTGCAAAGTGTTGATATTAATTAATGCATCCCATTGCTTCAGAAACTCTTCAGCCTGGGCATTTTGAGACTCTAAAGTACTGTAATCTCAAGTAGAAGAATCCGAAGAGCTTTCTTACTTTGGGGTGTTATAAGTGGGGCGTCCTCATGAGAAATACATAATGAGGTTGTGGATACCCTAGGCAAATCTATCTTCAGATGAAAAAGTCTTTGGCAAGGTTATAGTGTTGTTGACATAGGCCTTGAGCAGCCCTAAAAATTACACTGGCTTTCAGGCTCTGTTCCCCTTTTAGCAATGCAGCAGATTAAAATAACTTCTGAAACCCTTTGAAAATATGGTGCTGCCGAAAGCCTTGAAATCTCTTGACATTTGTCTCCCAGGATCCTCACCAAATCCTTTGACATGGACAGGAGTGGCATTTTGTTTCTCTGGAGTTTCTTGGAAAGTTCACGTAAGCCACCATCCTCCTCCAGAAACCTCTCGTTTCCTGTGCCAAATTTTCCTAGGGCGTTCCTGAGCCCTGCACACCATCTGCTGCCTCGCGCTCAGCTGGCTAAGGTCAGCGATACTGAGCTGGCTAAGTGTGAAGTGTATGAGGTGACTAGGCACCTCACAAGAGCGAGGTGAGGTTACACCAGCACCTGTCTGAGAAGATCGCAGGTGTTAATGCACAGAGGCAAATTAATTATTAACATTGAATACTGTATAACTTTCAGGAAGAGAAAAGGATTGTTTATTCACCCTGCCACTGTGACACCTTTGTGCGACAGGGAACGTGTTACAAATGCCACAGGTAGTAACTTGAGGGTATGTCCTTCGACAGCTTCTTTCCCAGTCAAGCAAACATCTTCGTCCAGAAGTTCATTTTGTAGGTGGAGTCGTAGTGCAGAAGAAGGAAGTTGCTTCTCTTCACAATCACGGTCTTAACATTGGGGCAGAATTCTTGTAACAGACCTTGCTTTTTATGGAAATTTAATAGCCCAGGAACGCTTGTAGCCTGGACAGTTATGAGTTGCCATAATTTGTCCTTTCACTTACAATGGCTTTAGATGGTCACACAACTATTTTATCAGCATGGTTTCTCCTTGTCCCCTCCCACTGCCAGGTCAGTCAGCATCGTTCCGGAACAATTGCTGGCCTGCCCTGTCTTAAGACTGAGTGACTCTTGGCTGGGGCAGAGCGGCCTAATATCAGTAATTTACACTCCAAAACAGATTTAATAAGATTAAAGGGCTGGTCCCTCTGTTAGCCAACATTTGATACCCAGAGGCCTGGCACCTTATAACAAAGTTGGGGGCCTAGAGATGTGCTCTCCAACAAGTTAAAGCCATCCTGGGATGCTATGGTATCGGTGAGAAAATGGCAGTAGAGCACTCCTCGTTGCCAGTGCAAAGATGGATGGTTGCATGGTAACACCTTCCTGTATTGTATTAGTCATGCTTGTAGGAAAACTCAACAAGGGTTGCTGATCCTTTGGGGGAATTTTTACATTCAAAATTGGAATTCAGACTGTCTGAAATCCTTGAAAACTCTATTCCGGCTGTTCTTTGCTGATGAATATTTCTTTAAGTAGAAGACAATCTATAAAATGTTATTGATTACATGGCAAATCCTGAGAAGTGACAAAGAGGTTCTTCTGCAGGGGATACAGCCTTCCTGCGGAAGGATGGAGGCTGCAACCAGGCACGTATCCCCGTCAGGCCTGCTGTCCAAACGGTACCGTCAGGGCAACATAGACTAGGAACCCAACTGAAAGGGATGGCAGAATATTTCCATGGATGAAGAAGACAGAACCAATGATGCCATGTCTTCTAATTTTTCATAAGAAGGCAGAAATGCATACTTTTATATGAAATCTTTGGATTTCTAAATATTGATCCTGATTACCCCGAAGAAGCCCTGTGCTGGCCCGAACTTCCACATACAGAGTGGAAATTGGTCCATAGGCCACCGGTTTATAATCCTGTACAGAGATTCATGTATAAGCCTTGATGGTGGTGTATTTGACTCTGTTGATATTAAAGTCAAATGAAGATACCATTGTTAATAACACTGAATCAAAACATGTGCTGGAGCTGGAGGAGTGTGTCAGGATATGACATCCATCCCACAGCAAATTATAGATAACGGTATTTTCAGATTTATGGAGCTTTGAGAATTGGGGCTATCATAACTACAGCCCTTGACCGTGGGCATAGCTCTTGCAGCCTCTGTTGTATGCCGTGTGTGGTTAACATTAACACAAGACAGCATCCTAGTATAACTGTGAGAAGACAGTCTGTTTGTCACAGGTGAGGACACCTAGCTCTTCTCAGTGTACGTATGCAAAGCAGAAGCAACGGAATCTGGTGGAATCTGTGAGAAGCTGGCTGCTACCATTTTGGTGAATTTAAGAATGGTATCAGCAGAGAGGATGACCAAAAGAAATACTTCACAGACTCAAATTCTACTAACTTCAGTAGGGCCAGACTGCTTAAAAAACAGGCCTGGAGTGCGACGTTTGGGAATGATGGGGTTTTCTGAAACCAGCATTTGAGATACATGGAGTGTCAGTTCTAGAAACAAAGTTTCAAAGTGTCAGCTGTACAAAGGCTACAGCTTCAAACACAGCACTCCCCGAGCTAGATCTCCCTCCATCAGTAACAACATCTTGGAAGGGGCAGAGTTGTTTGCAGAAAAACAGTGGTCAGGGTCTTTGGAATGAATGTGAGCATCCCTGCACGGTAATAAAGAGTTCAAGCAGGTGCTGAGGGCAGGGGTGCACGGGGCTCCATTTACAGTGTTGAGATTCCTGCAGGGGCTAAGAATATCAAAGGTTTATTCAGATATCCTTCAGCCCTTTCATCAGCTCGGCATTTGCATCCCTTGGTCTTACCAGCTTGATTTCAGCAGTGAGTCCGCTCCGATGACTGTGGCTCCTGTTACTGATTGCTATCTGCTTGTCATTCCAGCCCTCTTACCTCCCACGTGAGCTGTACCTTTTTGGTGCAAATACGCGCCAGGGCTCGCCTGGCTTGCTCTCTGCGCTGCAGATGTCTCTAATTAACTTGATTGAGACAGGTCCGTGGGATCCTGTTACACAGTCTGACAAATCCCCCTGTCCTGGGAGGCACTGTCCCTTCACCTGATGCATGCTTGCTCATGTCCTTTGGGTGGAGTTTATGACGGGCCAGTCTTGGAGTGCCCGTGCTTTCAGTGTGAGACCTGTGGGGTGCTGATGGTTGCTAACGAAGAACCAGGAAGGTAAACATCGTCTCATGCTCTCCTTAGGTTCTGAGGGGGGAAAAAAATCTCAAGGGGTCTTTTAACTTCTAGTGTTTTAACACTGAAAAGATTACAATTTTTATAATTTCTAATACTATTGATGTTATTATTTTCAATAGCTGAGAGAAACATGGTCTTAACTCATTGCAAGCACTGACCCTTCGGTGACTATTGAGAGAGAGTGATAAAACATATACGAACACCAGTGTTTGGAAGTAACTGGGTTGACTGAGATCTGCAAGATGTCCAATTACTGTGGGTGAAACTAGCCCCAAGCACTATAAAGATGGGATTTGTGTTTATTTCTTTCAACATCTACATTTATTCTTGTTTTTCTGGGTCATAAATTATTAAATTACATTTTATATTTTGTGTGTATGGTTTTGTGCATGTGTGTTTGTGTTTTCTATGAATAGCTATAGCTTTTTCTACAGTTTCTAGAACTTTTGTTTATTAGCCCAGAGTTAGGGCTATTTATTTTGACTTTCTGCAAGGATACCATATAGCAGTTATTTCTAAAATATCCTGACAAAGAAACACTTACTAAATGTTGAAAGAAACAATAAAGCAATCTTTTATATATAAAAACTACTTTACATGTAATATTAATGACTTCATTATTCCCTGTAGATACAATGAGAAGCTGTGAAAGTAAATACTGAATTCTTTGGTTTTTAAATTCTGTTTTCAGTGGTTACCATTTACATCGAAACTGATCACCAAGTACATTTTAATAGAAGGCCTGCTGTCCTGATTCATGACAATTCTTGGTCTAGCACCCCTAAGAGACATGGCCTCGCCTTACCCATAATTCTCAAGTGGACTAATAGTACAAGTGGTTCATTACCAGTTTGTTCAGTTGAGGACTATGATTTCTATCCTCAGTGACTAGCATGAACTTGTCAACTACATAGCCTAACATGAAGTATAAAGAGAAGATGGCGACATGATCCTTATTGATGCCAAGGAATGTGGGGTGTAGTTGGGACCATGCCCCGGATTTAGAAGATAATCTCTATAAATACATGTTTCCCGTGTAATAATGTTCTCAGTCCTGTTGGCTCTCAGAAAGGGAAGTGTTCTTTGTGGACTCTGGAGGTGGTGAAAGCTTTATAGAGGAGCTTAGCCACTGAAAAAAAGCCCAGGGGAACAGTAAGGGAATTGGAGGCAAAGAAAGAATCAACAGAGGCCTGAAGGTAGGAGTTCGCAGGGTGGGCAAGAAGACCAGGTGGACAGAGGAGTCCTGGGAGTTGAGGTTGGAAAGGTGCTCACCCACAGAGCCTGTGAAGGACCAAGCAGGAGTTAGATTTGCTTTTACAGAATAGGGAGTTGTTGGGGTTCTTCATCTGGGCTGTCCTGACGAACTGGGAGACGAGGACGAGAAGGAAACGGGAGCTGGCTGGAAGGTGAGAGCGCTATCCACACACGCGACGGCAAGGCCTGTGTGAACCTGCCGTGTTAGAATGGCCTCTGAGAGCTCTGAGCAAGGTAGTGAAGAAGGAAATCTGTTATTATTATAAATTTGTTAACAGATGAGCTTGTGTTGAAGGAAAGAGAACAATAAGTAAATAAATAAGACCTCTTTCCCCTGATTTCATTTTGCCATTCTTCTTGTGGACAAGCCCACCAGAAAGTAGGGAATAGAGAAGTGAAATTTCAAAAACTAAATTTTATCCATTACTAGTAATGTTAATCTTTGATGAATGGAAGGGGAGAAGTATTTATGGATTGTTGAAGGGACTGCTAAAATCGAAGTTTGTTACAGAACTGAGAGGCACATTTTAAACCTCCATCTATGCATCATTAGGAGAAAACATTAGCAATTGACTGATTCTATCAGCTTCTCTGTTTAGTTCTCCAATTTTAATCAAATAAGACTGAGACAGGCATTAATGGTTTATCTGCTATTATACCGCGCTCTCTGGTCAAGTCTCCATGCTGACATGCATATGGTAATTGGAGATTAGTCATTTCCTGGGATACACTTCATCGTCCTTAGAAGCCATACAATGATGAGTGCGTGTCATTTGCTTTGGGTCCAGCTGGGAGGCTTCAAACGGCATCTCTGGCTATTCAGATAAGCCTTGTTCGGGACTATATGGCAGCCCCAAGAGCAGCAAGGTCGTGGTCCCAGGACCCCCACCACAGCCATTTTTCAGGAACAAAAGCGAAGCCAGAGAGAGAGAGAGAGAGACAGCTTGCGTTGGCACCGATGGGGTTATCCTGGTAGAGAAGGAGAGGCTCCTCCAGCTGGAGGTGCGCTTCTGAGTTTCAGAGCCCCTCCTAATGAATTTTAGACTGAGAATCTCATTCTCTTAGAACTATCACTTGAGAATCAGAGTAATTATTTCCTATTGCCCTTTGTGGAATACAGTTATAATTGCATTACTGTTAACGGTGTTCGCATTAACACTTAATTGTTAATGTCCTCCTAATTTGGAGGAAATCATCACCTCTTCATATTTCATTGCCAGAAAGAGTTGTTAAACTCAGAGAGGATAATTTGAAGCTTCTAAATGGAGAAACAAGAAAAGATGCTAGAATTCAGAGGCAGAATTTGTAGAACGACTTCTCTTTCTGGGGTTTGTGTGCGCCTATGTTTGTTAGCTTTTAAGGTAGTACACATCTGCCACTTTTGGGGGTTAAGCCGCAAGACATAGTGGATCCCTGGAAGTAACAGGGATTCCTGCGTGGCATGGAAACAGCTCCGGGGTTCATGGGAGGAAAAGGGCAGTAACTTTCTCTCATAGCTGACATCCTGTTTGAGTGTTGAAAGACACATTAACAAGAAAAGAAAGACGCCACTGTGACAAGGTCAGTCAGACAGTGGTGGGCTACAGGCCTTGACTTTCAGATCATTGTTACCATCTTCCTTTACAATATACTGAACTGCCTGTTGTTCACAGCCACGCGGTTCCCTGGCTTAGCTCCACAGCAGGAAACTGAAATATTTTGAGAAGTCTTTATTCAGGCTTGAAGGAAAAAAAAAAAAAAAAAAAAAAAACTGAGAGAAAGAGGAAATACCAGAATTATGTCAATCTTTGAATCTGTTATGGGAAATATCGTCTGGGGCATTGGATGGTGTATTTTCATTTGAACATAGGATGGGCACCTCTATGACTCTGGTTTGGAAAAAACTTTTCTAGGGTCTGGAAGGAGGAATCACGGGCCGCCTGGATGTTGGACCTGTAAGTCCCACACAGCCTTGTGCTCGATGTCATGGTAATAACTTTTGAACAACGGGTCCCATGTTTCATTTTGCCCTGGGCCCCACAAATTGTGTAGTGGGTCCTGCTGAGCACAGTGAGTGTGGTTTGAATTTCACCAAGCGTACTGGAAGCCTGATTCTCTTCAACCACCCCTAAGTAATTAAATTTTGTACTCTTATCAACACACAAACTGGTTTGACGACATTGCAGGCTTGTTCCTTTAAAAAAAAAAAAAACTCATTTAGTTAAGTAGTCGTATTTCCTAGTGTTTACATGATGCCAAATAACATGTTTGACCTAATTTTGTTTTTTTGACTTTTCAACTCAGTATTACTGTATCCAATGTAGGCTGTGTATTTACACTGAAGTAGAAAGGATTAATGAAGAGTGTAGTTTCAGAAGCTTTAATGTACATTTCAACCAAAGAACCATTAAAGCTGGTGGAATACCGAAACTGGTGAGGGTTCAGCACACACCTTCGGGGGCATTCCTTAATTTCTACAGGTGGGATTGCTTAGACCTGGAAGATTTCAAAAGCACATTCTAAGGGAGGTCACCTGGCAGGGGTACAGAGCAGAATGGACCTTTACCCGTTCCTCTTGGCCGGGCTTGATTTCTTATCAAGTTATGCACTGACAAGTGAGGAACGACTCCATTCATTTTGTTTTGCTCTGTGACTCATTAGCTTTATTTCTTATAAACACCCTTCCCTCCCAAGTACAATCTCAAAAGTTCTGTCATTAAAAGCAATTTTGTTTTTCCTGCCTAAGGGAGACTGTTTTCAACAAAATATGTGCATTTTGACAATGTGCGCCTTGCCCATTTAAAGCTGTAAGTATAATTTCTTTTTTATTGGGTGATAAACTTTCTTTCTGACAAAACAAAGGACAGTCGGGATTTCTTCCCTTTTAAAAAACTGTGATTTCGCATTTCTTTACACATGTTTTAAAGCACATTTTATATAACTCTGCTTTTAAAAAAAGTTATATGGCTTTGTGTATTATCAGTTCTACAAAGATGTCAGTGCTGTTGAGCATTAAATGAAGCATAAATAGGTCATGAAAGGAACAAAATGCTGCGTTGCATTTCAAAATTTGGATTTAAATGTTTCATTCCTATGACTATAGCATGGTTATGAATTTGCTGTAAAAAACCAAAAACCTGAGGTTGACATCAGGGATGTATGTCTGCAAACATAAGTTAGTTACTTTCCTGATTATTTATCATCTGCCTTTAAAGAAAAGGACTTTGGGCAGTGGGTCATGCTCTGGGAAAGCCAACGTGATGGCATTTCGGTGCCCTGCCTCTGGTTCCCGCTGCCATTAATGCTCAGTGCTGGCTTTTCCTTCTGGTTCTCACTCTTGGATTTTACTTCTGGGTCAGTAAAGTCAAAAGATAAAGCCGCCTTACGAACAGGCTATGAGACGGGGTTTCCCCACCTACCATCATCCATGTGCCACCTTCAAAATGTTCGCTACATGTGTGTATTGCCAGGATTTACTTACTATGTATTTTTAAATAGACGCTGATATTTTTTACCTAACGGTTTTCTGTGGGAATTGCATATCCTCCTAAGCATCCCTTTGCCATGAATAATATTACTTGAGGTAAGTAAGCAGACAGAGCTCTACTCCTCAAGCCTACTTTCTCTTTGTTAAAAGTAGAGATTAGCCAGTGTGAGAGAGTTGTTAAAGCTCTGTTAGCACCATACTGAGATTTTCTCCTTGACTACTTTGAAAGAGTGTTCATACGGGAGTGATTTTCTTATTATATGATTAATTGTTTATTAGTGCTCTATCTACGTATCACCTGCGGTTCTATCTACGTATCACCTGCGGTTCTCATACTACTGCTAGAGGTCTAGACCGTTCACTTTGAAAATACTGCCTCCAGTGATCAGATCTGATGGATGCTGAGAGGGCCCCTCACTTGTCGTGTTGTCTCCGATTCCACCGTTATAATCATTCCTTTAGATTTATATTTCGATTTTGTTCAGTAATTACCTATTTAAATGTAAATTGCTCTGTAACCTCTTAGTAGTCTTCCAAAGATTGGTTTTCCTTATTAAGACTAAGGCTCCAAAGAAGGACACAGGCTAGGGATCTGGTCTGTACAGGAATAAAAGAAAGACTCGAGACAAACATACACTCTTCGCAATGAATGTAGGGCTGTGGTTTCTTCTTAGGTATCTCTCTCATCCTGGGAAAGTCTCACCTGTGTCCCCCGACTCCGGCTGTCACACTTTTACACGCCTGGGCTCAAGTGCCAACATGTCTGCCCCTTCCCTAGTAGCCTACCCCACACGTCGATGGCTCTGCGCCTCTTGCTTGCAGAAGTCCCTACGCTGATCGGCACGGTAGCCAGCTGTGAGCTTGCCTTGTCTCCTCGAGGAGACACCCGGGAAGTGGTATATGAACAGGGGAACTGACTTCACTGACGGTGACAGAAATGAGGAAAGGCGAGTGTCACAGAGCAAGTTTTGCTAAGTTGATTTTGCAAGAATATTCCTGATGCAACACAGCTGGGAAGGGTAGCATTCCATTCACCCAAATTAGGCCCAGTGACATCAGCTGTGTGCCTGTGTATGATTCATGAAAAAAGGCAGACGCTGAGGCTTGCTGAGGTGTGGGAGGCAGGAAGGGATTTCGGGACAGAGAAACGGTTTCCATCGTTTCAGCTCTGATGCCCAGCTCCGCTTGAGTTATTTTTCTCCAAGCCCAGCTGACCGGCTAGAATACGTGGACAGGGAGGGTAAAGTATTATCTCTGCAAAGCATAGCAGTGACTCAGCATTTAATACCTGCTCCTTTGACACAGACTATGGCTTAACACGATTTATGAACCATTCATTGTCTCTGACTCTACAGTGGAATTTTGGTGTCCTAGTGAAACAGGGGTAGTGCAAGGATGAACTCTTTTAGCAAAGGGAGGCATATCCTAATACCTGGGACACCGTCTCTGGAATCACGGGGCCATGAAAAGTGCTTTGGAGTCAGAAATACCTGGGGTCGAATCCCTGTCCTGCACTTACGAGCTGGTGACTCGGTGTGAGTTAGCCTCCTAACGCTCCAGACTTTCTCAGGGAAGCTGGAGGTGACAGTGAGGGGACAGTCCTTCCTTTCAGTGTCGCTGGGGGTAGTTGGGAAGAAGGCAGCGTGGGTGGAGAGCACACAGCGCAGCCTGACACCAGCAGTCATGAAACCTGGCTCACTCCACGTTCCCGAGGATCTCAGGCTCTGTTTTGCTTAGACTGTGTGTATACCTTTGGGAGGCGCCCCCCTCCCGCCCTTATCCCAGTGTACTAACAGGCACAGGACAATACATTTAAAATGAGGGAACATTTCTGCAAACAAACTGAAACAGCCAGAGATGGAAAGAAGAGGATCATTATTTTCGTTCATTACATTTTTTATGCCACTATGATGGATTCGCTTGGGAATAAAACCTCTGGTAATTATTTAGCTACCTATTTATTTGATTTTCGTCTGTGTCGGGCTTAAGTTCTCATAAGCTAACTACCATAATTTCATGAACACCATCCTGGCCTCACTGTCCTATTGGCTCACACTGTATGAGGGAAAGCCACATATTTAAGTGGTATCTTTGGAATAAAACAGAACCTTGGTGTTCTGCCGTAGTGGGAATCATCCACGACTCGTTTTTAGAATTCACCAGGCCATGTTAACTTTTTTTTTTTTTTTTTTTTTTTTTTAAGATAGAGAGGCAGAGTGGCAGGGAGGGGCAGAGAGAGAATCCCAAGCAGGCTCCATGCCCAGCTCGGAGCCTGATGCAGGGCTCGATCCCACAACCCTGAGATCATGATCTGAGCCAAAATCAAGAATTGGATGTTCAACCGATGGAGCCACCCAGGAGCCCCTGGCCATATTAGTTCTTTTAGTATTCTACATATGTTATGACAGAGCAAGAGCTAAGAAACAGAAGGAAATGACATTGACTTGGGATTTTAGGTAACTGTCAACCATTATCTTTAGAGGCTTAGCCATGGATGTTCACCCCTTACAGATATGCAAGAAGAGATGGCCTTTAGAAGGGGACTTGGAAGGATGTGAAGGTGAAGTCTGGTGTATTTTAAGTCATAATTTAGGTCACATTTGGGGGGGAAAAAAAGCTTTGCTATCGCTGTTGGTGACCATTGGCCTAAGGAAAAGCAGTGGTTCAGCAACTTGCCTTGAATTGTTTTTCTTTTTAAAAAATCTCACACAGAATGGCAAGTTTGGGTCACAGGTGTAAACCCTTAGGCCCTGCTTCCTCAGTGAGCTCAGTGCTGGTCTCAAGGACAAAAAAAAAGAGAGAAAAGAAGTTTTGCATTAAAAACAGATTTACCACTCCAGGCAGAGGGACGGCTGTGAACACAGTCTCTGTCAGGACCTGGAGTCAGGAGGGAGAGTTGGAAACAGCAGCTCTGGACTTGAGGTGTTTATTTTCTCCTCTTCTCTTTCCTAGCACAATGAATTTTGCTCATGGATTTGGTTTTGCTTCAGAGTTCTTTCTGTGTGATAAGTGAAGGTTAGCTACTTGGGGACTGGTAGTTAATTTGAGCCTATGGGCAACTCCCCTCTTGCCTGGGATTCTATTTGTAACATTCTGCTCTGTGGGTTTAACTAAACTGTCAGGATGGCAGAGGGCTGAGTTATTCGAGTTCACTGTAGAAAGCTCAGGCAGGAAATGAAACTGTTTAGCACCCTAGAGAAAGGAGTTGCAGCAGGGAAGGAGAGTGTCTGGTCCCAGAATCCTCTGTGATGCTTTGTTTCTCTGGAAAATTATGTGCAGAATGTCTTCCCCTCGTCCCCTGAGGACACGCAGACAATAGAGTTTGAAGCAGCATCACCTCTGTGTTTTCCCCCCACCTTTGCTAGAGAACAGCCTTGCTCTAGTCTGTCATGGGGTGGGGGCAGCTCGCACCCTGTTTCATCTTCAGCTGAACACATCCTGGGGCCCGAGTTGTGACAGAGGTGATGAAGAGTGTAGGGACAGGCTGAGACACATCCCTGAAGGACAACAGAGTGGACCGAGGCTCCTCTTGGCTTTTGATAAGCTGGCCCTAGGGCTGAACTGAAGCCGGCCAGAGCCTCCAAGGTGTGGAGGTCAGGGCAGGTGTGCCTGAGTTATTCCCCGCCTCCTATTTCAACCTGACAGAGTTCCTATCGTCCCCTCTCTGCAATCCTTGTTCAGAGATGGTTATTCCAACTTCCTCAAGGCTCTCCGGAGCTTTAAAATTATTTGCTTAATGCTTTCAGCCCATTTCGCTTGCTGCTGTCCTACAGAGTTCACCTTGATCAGGTGTGAGGGGGTTGGTGGTACCTGCGGCGAGCTCGCAGTTCGGGGCTTCGGTGCAGGTGGCCAGGGGTGGCTTTGTGCCTTTGAAGTCAGCATCAGCAAATCCAGCTCATCCTCACAGGAAGCAGAGTGGTGTCGCTTTTATGGAAAGAGAAGATATGGAAGCGTATGAAAGGATCTAGAAAAGCCCACTCTTAATGAATTGTAAGTTGGTGAGAAGAGACTTCTCAGAGCTAGAGCTTCCCCAAATTAATTCGAGCAATGCTTTTAATTTTTTTTTGTACCCTGAGTTTATCACCCTGTTGATTATCCAAATTCTTCTAAGCCCTCTCACAGGTTTTAGCTTTTATTTGTTCTCTAAAATGTGTAGGTCAGTTGTTTTTTTTCCCTAAGTATTACAGTTCCTTTCACTGAATCTCAGTGCTTTATTATACACACACACTCACACATACATGGCCCGTCACACATGTGTGTTGGGAAAATCTTGAAAGATATCCTGAAAATAGCTGGGCGTGGTAAATTAGCTTTTTAATTCTAACATTATTTTTCTAGTTATAAGGGAAATTCATTGTCATTGAAGAAAATAAGAAATGTACATTTTTAAAGTATGCTGATAAAAGTAAACTTTATTCCCAATACTACCATCCAGGGTGTTGATTTTCTTAGATAGGGCTTAAGATACATACGTTATGTGTATGCTAACATGACCAAAATTATTTTATTTTTATAATCTGCTTTTTCATTTGGTGATATGACGGGCAGTTATTTATTTACTAGAGCAATGACCAAACTGAACTTACTCAAAATCTTTTGAGAAAGATTGTGGTTTTATTTTGGAGCAAAATAAAAAGTATTGCACCTTAGAATTAGAGAATGTAGGACTAGAGCCCCGCGACTGCCGCTTCCCCCATCTCATTTCAGCACCCTCTCTTCATAGATAAGGAAAGGGAGCCCTGGACAGTGTAGGTCATAGGCAAGGTCACACTGGAAGTTGGTGACAAAACAGGGACTGGAATCTGAGCCTCCTGCCTCACAGCCAGCTGTGTTTTCTTACCAGTACACACCATTTGCACGGGTTTTGACTTTCTGTGCACGAACGAACTTCAGGTTCATAAATCTTTCGAATCTTAGCATGAAGAAGGCGTGAACCATGCAGACCATGGGTTTGGGAGCAGAGGGTCAAGAGGGACACAAACTTGGTTGCTTATTGGGCAGTTGGCCAAACTTCTCCATGATATGAAGCCGCCATTCCGGGTCATTCTGTCCCTCCCGGCAGGACACAGATTTATGCTTTGCCAGGTGTTTTCATCTGTTTTTTGACTGTTTTACAGATGCGTAGGGATGGTGTTTCCATGGAATTAGTGACTTAAATTCACTAAGTCACTTAAATTAGTGACTCGAGAACATACTGACTGTGCGAAGCTCTAGGTCTGGCTCATAGTGTGGACTCGGGGCCATTGAGTTTGGGCCTTGTTGCATCGTGAGTGTATGTTGTGGGGTGGAGTTTCTGTCTGAAACGGTGATGGCACATCCTCGGGATCGCATTTGTCCACTTGTTCACTTCTCAGCGTAAAATAAAGATCTCAATCCAGACACTGTTGATACAGACACAAGATGCTCCTCTTTTTCTTTTTCCTCCCACTTTCCGCTTTCCTTGTCTTTCTCCCTCTCTGATTTTTTTCTTTCTGCAAATCCCCTCCCACACTGCGTCCTTCTTGTCTCTTCTGAATTCTCTCACTCTTCACTCTGCTGTGTGGGTGATAGCTGCTCGTGTCGTAGGACGCACGGAGTGCGTGCGTGTGTGTGTCCTGGCACGGTCAGGATCTCCTCACGGATCCCAGGGCCTAACCACACACTCCGCAGAAAGAACCTTCTGAAGAGTTGCAGGAAATAATTGATCAAGAGGTTGCCCTGTGCAGGGCACATTGGAATTTAGTTAATGTGTAGCCTGAAGCAGAAAGTGTCTAACTGCTTTCAAGGCCCTTTGAAAACGTGTGCAAGTGTTTGGTGAGAACTTCAGAACTCAGTTAAGCTGTCTTTGATTCCAAAGATATCCCTAGGGCCAAGTGAATAAATTACAGATGCTTTTTAAAAAATAAAAATTTTTTTTTTACTTAACGCCTTTATTAAATAATTGATTTTTTTACGAACCAACGTGACTAAATATGTTAATCAAGTTATTGCTGAATTTGCTTAATTTCCCCCACTTTTTTTTTTTTAAGAATGCCACGTTTGAAGAGGTAGTAACAGGATCCTTTGTTATCCTTGTACAAAATGAAACCCTTGACTGGGGAAGCCATGCTGCGTCTGTAAGGTGCTGTGGGGCTGCTCAGTTGAGCGCACTTCACCTTCCTCCCCCACACGTGCTTGCCTAGATTACAACTTGTAGAAAGGGTCTTTTTCTCTGTATTTAATATCTGGCACGTAGGGCCTCTCTTTAGGGGTGTATCGACTGGCTTCACAAAGATGCTATTTGGGGCTTGAACTCAGTGACTTACTAAGTGGTACCTTTGTACCCTTAAAGAATTCTATTGAATAGCTTTCTCTCTACTTGGAGGCAAGTTTAGTCTCTACATCTGTATACGTTGTCCTTGCTTCATCTGACACGCGCATAGAGCTGCATGTTGTAATTATGGGTATTTTAACCCATGCTTTTACTTGCAGTCTCTTTCTCTTTTCAGAAAACCTTAACCTTCCTCTATCTTTGTTTTATTTTTAAACTTCAAGGTCTCCTGGAACCTGGGAATTGGAAGAAACCTTAAGAGTCCTGTAGTGTGGTTCCTACCTCATTCATTTAAACGGGCAGGTGGTGGGAACTTGAAATTTCCCTACTCTGAAAACACAGGGGAAGTTTTTGGAGATACTGGACTTGTGCCTGCAGTGGTCACTTCCCTTGGGGTTTTGATACCTATCCCCACCGTATTCGCATGACAAATGGGGAATGAATGCAGCGTGTCCTTTTGTTTTTCTCACTGACTATTCTAGGATACTTCTAAAGGAGGGGTTAGTGGGAAGGTAATTTTCTCTTGTTTTCATGACTTAGCTATATTCTTCTAACAGTCCTAGACACCCATACAGAGCCGAAGACACAGCTATCCTTAGGGAATTTGAAATTGATTAGCATCTCTGATGATCCTTGAAGCTTTATGGTAATGTTGGTATCATTCTTCTTCCTCCTCCTCCCCTTTCTCCTCCTCTTCCTCTTTGGGTTAAGAGAGAAGAAGTAGGTCAGTTCTGTGCCAGTTTCAGTCAGGTTTTTCTGCATTTAACATTACAAAGGGTCTGCGTTGGCTCAAAAAAAAATTTTTTTTTTACTGAAAAAGTAAAGATACAGTTGGTATCTTCTCCCAAGAATGAGACTTTCTCCAGTCAAGTTTCGATAAATCAGTTACACTGATATGCTTGCTGTGTGACAGACTGCAACTGAACCTCATTATTCATACATGTCTGTGTGATGTTACCGAATCAATTTGTGCTGTATCCATTTTGCACTCATGGATAGTTCACGGTCCCTTATGAGCAGAAATAGTCAGCAGGCAATAATAGAAGACAAGGAGCACAAATGGATGGGGCCCATAATCCTTTGCTCCATGGTGCTGGGTCCATTTTTAACATTCATTTTTAGTGTTTTTTTTTTTTTTTTAAATTCTGGTGTCATCAATACAAGGATGGCATCAGCAAAATCAAAAAGCCGATGCTTTCCTAAGCTTGACAAACCATTCTGCTTTAATTCTAATACAGATTGTTAAAGGAGGGGACAGAAAGGGTCTCTGTGTCTTCTGATTAACAGAACAGACCATTCCTGCATGCAGTCGTTTATTGGCTCTAGTAGCCATCTGTGGGGCACCGTCGTCTTTCCTAATTCAAAAAGCAGCGTGAAGCCAGAAAAGCTAAAACCGCACTCAGAAATGTTACCTTTTCAGTAGCTAAACAATCCTAAGGACAAGCATTTGAGTTCATGACTCAGGAGAAGAAAGCGCAGGAAATGCCTGGTGGCACCTGTAGCCCCAAGTGTCACACAGGCTCTGGGGTGTTTGGAGCCGCAGGCAGAGTTGTGGCCATACAGCGGACCCCGGCGAAGCGACCGCGGGGCCCACCGAGGAAGTGGGGTCAGCTCACCCGTCACACTTGGAGCTCGGAACGTTCTCCGCCCTGTGACGTTGCTTGACAGCTCAATTCTGACCGCCCTCCTGCACGTGAGCACTGATGATCTTGTGGAAGAAGACGCGCACCTCACAGCACCTTCAGCTCCTCGGCACCCCCAGAACTCCAGGAGATCGTTTCCGCAACATCGTCCTGGAACTCCCTCTGCTCTGAGCTCGGTCGCTGAGAAACAGGGTGATCCTCCCCAGTGACTCCACCTCGTGAGGTGTCACTTGCTTAGCTGTAAACCAAGGGGACAGGATGAGTGACCCCCAAGGCCCTCTTCACTCAAACCTTCCGTTTGCCTGTAGTTCTAGACTTTTGTTTCCCAGAAACGTTTCGTTTTTTTGTGTCCTGTACATTAAAAAGCAAAAAACAAACAAAACCCCATGTGTTTTAGTGGATGGTGGAAGTCCTAAAATGAAACACTGTTAATTTGAAAAGTAAATTTAAAGAGAGAGACGCAAGGGGCGCCCGGCCAGCTCAGTCGTAGAACTTGAGACTCTTCAAGAAAGAGATGCCTCTTAGGTCAAAGAACAAAGATTTGTCACATGAGCATTTATTTACCAAAAAGTGTATTTTGAGTTCAAGGTAAAAAGCAAGACTTATGCCTAGGGAGCCTTTATGTGAAGCAAACTTCTAAAAACAAAGATCTGGCATGTTACTTATTCAAATCATCGGTAATATCCTGAAATTTTTGAAGAAAAAACGAAAATTATGTTGTTTTCTCCCCTGAGGTAGAAAGAATGAGAAAAGTTCCTGTCGCAGATAACACAGAGGCAGTAAAACAAAACAAAACTTCCTAAAAAGCTTAGTCTTCCGCAGAGAGACTTGGTCACTTTAACAAATGTTTTAAATGGAGCTTTGAAGCAGAAGGGAGCTCAGTGCTTAGTTTCTCTTATGATTTCCGCAAATAATTCATGACACTGACCTGCACTAAGGTTTTCCAACACTCTGTTTTCTGCATCACAAAATTGCTGTAATAAAGTGTTTATTTATAACCATGGTTTATTGTCTGCTTCCCAAAAGGCGTATGGAGTCCATGTTCCATGCATTCTTTTTCTCACCACCGTGCCCTCTGCTGTCCTCATGCTGTCCACCCTGCCTAGATTGCCTCTGCTAGCCCGAGATAGCTCTTGTTCAAACTTCAAATCTAGGAAGGTTTTCTTATCCCCAAGGATATATTTGGGATCCCGTCTTTATATTTCAAAATATAATTGCAAGTCCCCCTGACTAGGATGAATTCTGTGAGCACAGGGAATTATTTTGTTCATCTTATTACCTCATGTCCATCATGCCTAATATAGGTAAAATTCAGTGAAGACTTCTGAATGACTAACTGAAGGCTTACCACATGAGACTGTAATAATAATTATTAATAATAATAATAATTGCTGAAGTGTAAAGAAATGAGGGAAAACAAATATATCAAAGGTAATATCTTACTCTCTTGGAGCATTAAATTTAGCTCAAAGCTGCTTGGCAGCCAAGCCCAATGGTAACAATAATGTGGCCAAAATACAGTAGAAAGCAGTATGGTTTGGAAGGAGCAGCATGAGATTTGGAGTGAGAGAGAAGGGGATTTGAATCCAAACTCCACTATTTACTAGTGACCTTAGGCAAATTCTAGAATCTCTCATCATCTCCTTCCCTGTTCCTGCAAATGGGAATAACAACACCTACTTTATGAAGTTGTCCTAAGGAGTAAACAAATTAATATATGTGAAGTGAATATAGTTGCTCAGGAGTGACGTATTCCAGAAGATCACTATGGTTTTTTTGATTGCTGTTCTAAATTAATAGACTTTAATTTTTAGAGCAGTTAACTGTTGGGGTTTTAAGTTAAATACGGAATTAATAAGGTCAGAAGCCAAGTAAAATGCCTTTATCTCAAAAGACTATTTGGCCATTTTCTGTCACCTCCATGGAGTACAGTATTGAGTGGCAAATGAACTTCCTTTGGGAGAAGATGATTTTAGACCGTAACAACTCAGCAATAAAAGTCAAAACAGGGAGAGTCATGAAAGATGTGTTTTTTTCAATTTGGAATTTAGAGATTCCACATTCTGTCTGTAGTAGAACAAAAAGGGGGGTAGTTTTCGAGTGCATTTGAGTGCATCACTGGGGCTGTTCACCGGCAGGTTGACGGGAGGGCCCGTGAATTTGTGGGCCCCATGGACCCCGGACGAAGGGGAAAGAGCACGAGTGTTTGACCTGCCGAGAGGGGACTCCCCAGCTGGAAATCCGCGGTGAGTGTGAAGGGAAGCGGTCTACGAGGGCCGAGCCACTGCCCATCCAGGGCCATGCAGATTCTTAGGAAGCGCTCTGAACTATAGGTAGCATTTGTCTTGAAAGGAAGTGGATTTTCACACTCCAGACAAAGTTCTTGCAGGGCCGTCCTGGACGTGGGGAAGGCTGGAGCCGCCAGGGCGCTCTCGTGAGTAGGTGAGCCGTGAGGAAGCCAGGGCAGCGCGGGATCAGCCCCGGTCCGAAGCCGCCGTGAGACCCGATTGATTTGCTGGGACAGGAGTGGCGTGCTCACCTGACGCGGACGAGACGCCCTGCCACTGGCACAGTTGCGGCAGCCCGTGGTGTCAGAACATCTCGTCTTAAAATGGAATATTTTTCAGCTCTCTGGAGGCTTTGCAAGATGTGAAAAGATTTTGCTTCTGTGTGCCGCCTGCGACGACACATGCCACTTTCTACATCTTTACCTAGATGGAGAGCACTGTAGCCCGCTGCTTTGTTCAAACAAGCCCGCTTGGAGACATGACAGCGCGGGAACAGCTGGCTTCTTCACGAGCTGATGTGCCTGCCCTGATGTGACCTCCGCAGTCCCGCTTCCTTCCTTCCTTCCTTCAGTGCTCGAGCAAGTTTTGGCATGTTAGAGAAGCATGTGGGAAATGGCCTAGAGCACCGGGATAAAAATAGATGTCACACCCTAGTTAGGGGAGGTTAAATTAACTTGAGGTTGTAAATATGGACACCTTCTGTTAGGGGCCCCGCCGCACAGTCCCTGCCTGAGAGCTCTTAATCAGCCCTCCGCATGTGGACTAGAGACCTGTAGCTGGTCACCAGGTTCCTAATTCTTTTTCGAGTAAGGGCTCCAAGGTAGAGTGACAGTTAATGTCTCTCATTCATATGACGTCTACCAAAACTAAAAAGGGGTTAGTCAAACAATAGCGGGGGTGGGGGGGAGCTTGTCCCGTCGGTGGACGGCATTTCTCTGCAGGAAGGATTCAATATCAGAAGTTTGGCTGCACCCACTCAGGATCCTTATGCATAAAAGTTGTTCCGAGCAGATGCTAATGCTAACTGGACCAAAGTGTTCGTTTTACAGATCATTATGGTGCTTGTGAAAAGGAATAATTCACGCTGAGTACAGTGGAGAGCATTATCCATCCCCAGACTGCAACAGTGGGCTTTAACAATAAAGAAACAGAGGCATTTGGGGTGTCTTCTATTACAAGCCTGTGTGTTGTTCTAGAGAGGTTAAAGACGGAGAGTGAGGAACTTTCCATCCTAATCTGATGCAGTATTTTAAATAATTTATTTGGTGAAAGCAATGCCTGCTTCTGAGGTACATACATATATGGTATGACGGATTTCCTCTCAGTTAAAGATTTTCAAGGAAAATGCTGGTCTGCTTTGAACACCACCTATTCACGAGTTCCCAGTGTGGTTGGTTAGTAAATCCTTATCCCACAAAGAATTTTAAAAATGTACCAGCTTAAGGAGGTCAGAGGCTAAAGCATCGAGGTGTTTAATGCGCATTTTTTTTCTATCTCACTAATAGACTGTTGACATGGGTCTTTTGTGAATTCCTTGGCTGACTAAATATGTTCATGATCTGAATGAGGGGAAGAGCAGAGGCTGCTCAAGTTTCAGGATATAAGGTTTTGTTTAATTTCAGTCAATCATTTGTTGATGGCAAGTACACCCGATGAAATGCATCCTCCGAATGCACTCCGAGATCTTTGGGTCTGTGTGTATAAATCATCTTGCCTGCCACAACACCACATCCTGTAGACCGTCTCGACGCTGACGGGGACCAGATGTGTAAGGCCATGGCAGAGACATTCGGTTCTGACATCAGCTGACTGACACTACGTTTGGAAGCACCAGTGGAGGGTCTGAGATTTTGTCGAGTCCGCCAGGTGGATGAAAAATCTACATTTAATGTTATCGCATGCCTTTAAGCGCTTCACTGAAGATAAAACCACCCCTGACAATGGAATTGAGCTTAAAATAATCTAGTTTTAGCTCTTGCTTGCTTGCTCGCTCTTGTTTTCTCGCACTGTCTCATTTTTATAGCCACATATGAAGAGTGTTTAAAAATTACATTTACAAAACACATGTGAAATATTTTTTTTCCTGGAATGTTTTCTGCCCTATTCTATCCCTGCCTATCTCTAAAGATACTAAACATGATAAATTTGTGAGCAAATAAAGATATACATAATACATTTTATATTCTTACTCTAACAAAATGACCTTAAATTTATTATGGGTACTGAAAATGTTAGTATTTACATAATACAAAATTTCCCTAAATTTTTACTTTTAAGAGTGTAATAACTTCTGAAAGTTTTCTATTTCTAAATCTTGAGGTTTAAAAATTTCTAACGTAAGAATGGTAGTTGAAATAGATTACCATTCCAAGTACAAAATTCTTTGCACAAAATTAATGAGAGGCTGAAGTCATTGTAATTTAAAAGTGAAAGAAGCAGAAGATCATAAAGTAGGCTTCAAACAATGAGCTGATTTTAACATGCATTTTGGGTGATTAAATGTCTATTCTTCATTTTATTTAAAAATATATATAGCTATATTTTTAACAATATTTAGATAAAATAAGTAGAAACAGTGAAGGAAAAAGTTTTATTTATCTTAAAACAATTTCTCATTGAGTTTATCACAAACTGTCTTAAAGTAACTACTCCAAAGTGGGTTATGGAATTGTATGACTTCGGTTTTCAATCTTCAAAATTTCAGTGGCAGAATTTGAATGTATTTTTACATTTAGAAATCCTGAATATTGGCATCTGCTTTAGTTTGTATAAAAGCAATTGCAAAGTGACAGAAGGAAAATGTTTGCACTAATTATGAAGGGAATTATTACTTTTGTTCATATTGGAACCCCTTTAATGTTTGAAGAGTGGGTTCACGGTGTTGTGCCTTTATTCAGCTGTGCGTCCATCACACACACACACACACACACACACACACACACACACACACACCCTTCTGTTGGCACTTTTGCCTACAGTCTGCTGAGAGCTGATTATAATTCAATCCAAGCCATCACAGTTAGGGGAGACAGTTAGCCAGGTTAGACCTCTGCTGATTTCGCATGTGGCCCTTAGCACCAGATGGCCTTGAGGACCCTTGAATTATTTCAGCACGTTTGCAGTAATACCTGCACTGCCCCACCTGCAGTTACGGGCTGCCTTTCATCTCTGGAACTGCTTGAGTTTGTGAGTTCTTGTTTATTTTAAATTGAGACCACAAGGTATTGAAATTTTCAAAAGTGGAAACTTGGCAGGCCCCGTTGCTAGTGCCATTTTAAAATCCCCTAGTCAATAGCTCCAAAAATCATGAAATCAATTACCTATAAATAGGTTTCCATTTGTTTCTGTGCTTGTGGAACTCAATTTATAGAGTTTGTACCCTATGTAAAATGCATGTCGATGTAGTACGTAAGACAGAATCCCACATGTAGTAGGCCTAGCGTATTATAAGCGTTACTTAAATAAGAATGACATAAAACCCATTTGGCAATAATACATTTTCATATATTTTTTAAAGATTTTATTCATTTATTTGAGGGAGGGAGAGCAAGCAGGGGGAGCTGCAGGCAGAGGGAGAGGCAGACTCCCCGCTGAGCAGGGAGCCCAACGTGGGACTCGATCCCAGGACCCCTGGGGTCATGACCTAAGCCCAAGGCAGATGCTTAACCAACTGAACCACCCAGGTGCCCTGAAGATTTATTTATTATGTTAGTCTGGTCATTGTCTGAATTTACCAGATAGTAGAAATTTTTTAATCAAAAAAGCCATGTCTTTTTCTTTAAAATTTTTAAAGATTTCATGTATTTTTTTAAGTGATCTCAACACCCAACTTGGGGCTTGAACTTACAAACCTGGGATTGAGTCGCATGCTCTACCAACTGAGCCTACCACGCACCACCCCCCAAAAAACAATGGCTTTTAGTGACTCTTTTAATATGTACTGTGTCCAAATAGCCTTCGTATCTTTCTAATGGAGAATTCTGCCAGTTATAGAACTCAGTATAGAATATAACTATGCTCCGAGATTTTATAGTCAAATATATACCATTTATTTCAATATCTAGTTTAAATGCTATATGGTCATTTAGAAGTAAAGCATTTTCAGAATGAAGCCAAAAGATGAAGTAGAGATTTATTTTAAAACATTGTGAGACCTGGGGCGTCTGGGTGGCTCAGGTGGGTAAGTGTCTGCCTTCGGCTCGGGTCGTGATCTCAGTGTCCTCGGATCGAGCCCGTGTCGGGCTCCCTGCTCAGGGGGGAACCTGCTTCTCCCTCTCGCCACCGCTCTCCCTGCCGCTCTCCCCACTTGTGCCCCCTCTCTCTCTCTTGCTTTGCTCTCTTGTTATTCTTACGTAAAGATACAACATTCATATAAATTCTTTTAGAAAGAATAAAGGGAAATCAGACAAGCATTCTTTTTTGGTTATTTGAAAGATTAAGGTGTTTTATTAAAATATTTTATGTTTTTGAGTTAGGTCTTCCTGTGTGTGCATATCTGGGTGTTCGTGAGTTATCCCATGTGTATCCCTCTAATTCTTACGTTTAGCTCATGACTCTAACAGGATGATCAATTAGAAAATGGTTCTTAAAGGGTTTAATACATAAGGAGATAATAATTTGTTTTATATAAAGAGATTTTTCTTTCATCATAGTTCTGATCATTAAATGAAAATGAGGATTCAAAAATTGAAGCAATTTTTACAAGTAAACGTCAGCTTCATGAGTCCAACACTCTTAAATGGGTCCAGGCTTGGGTAATTTGTATAATTTTTCTATGTGCATATTTATTCACTCATTTAGGCTTTTATTTTAAATAAGTGAAATTTGAATAAGTGAATTCATTCACCATATGTAAATACATCTACAAATATAAACATATTGATTTTATATATATACATATATATATAAAATATGATTCTCATATATTTATTCTCCGCCTCCAAAACAGTAAAGTAGTTGATATCTCCAAGTGTATTTTCAAGGTTTCTTTCTTTTACATTTCACAAAATTTAGAAATCCCTGTTGGATTTACTTGTGATTCATTTTTGCAGTTTATAGCTTGAACAATCTTGCATGTCTTGTTGTTTTGTTTTGCTTTACACATATGCAGAGACAGCTAATACAAACCCAAGTAGCTGATTTATCCAGTTGCTCCATGGGCAATTACGCCAGGAGTGTTATCTCAGCAGGACTGAGTGGGCGGATTACACACGTGAGGTGAATGGGTCTTTGACGCGCGAGCACATAGTATTACTGTGCAAGAGGCTACGCGGAGATCCCTGTAGAGATCAATGGGGGTTTACTGATGAACACCGGAGAACAGAGAAGTGATGTCATAAACTTTTAATAGTCTCATAAACTATGTTTAAGGTTTTCCGCCTTGGTGGGATCTCTAGCTTCTCTGCAATAGGATAGTGTGATCCTGTACACACTGTGAAGAGGGCCGTCTGACTTCCCGACGGATTAACCCTGAGGGATCAGAGCCCAAGGCCACGCCACTCCGGGTTTCCTGCAGTTGTCTAAAGAAAACGAAAAGCCTCCAGATTACCTTCGTTCTCTTAAGAAAAGTAACAAATGATAAAGCATCGTGGCTTTTTAAATATTACTTATGAGTTGCGACATATAAGCAAAACTCTCTTTTCCTGGTTGGTTTGAGTGGTCTCTGGTTGACCTCAGCAAAAGTATATAATTTTAGAATTCTAAACACCCCCAGTGTGTCTTACAAAACAGAGTCCAGTTCATGTGAAATAAGGAATACTTTGTTGGAGGATTTAGTAGATGAACCACATACATTCCGTGCCCTGGTTTTCACCCTTAGCCCTCTAATTGCTCAGTCTTTCATGCTTTTATCAATTAGAAGCAAAATTTAAGGAGCAAAAGTAGAGAAAAGTTTTGAGTTATGGAGCAATACTTTCAAGCAATGGGCTGTCATGAGTGTTGTGTATGAATTACAGCTTTGACCGTGCTTAAAGACATGGCGGGGGGATACTTAGTCAGCAGAACTAGTTTAGGAAGAAGGCAAGTGGGAGAATGGCAGAAGGCAGTTCACAATTCAAGGCCTGTGACTTAATTTAAGTCACAATTAAGCTGATAGCACAGGTCTTCCAGGAAGTGAAGACATTGCTGTCATCTAGAGAAGCCAGGAACTTTGCCTTTGGAATCCTAAACGCAAACGTACAGAGGTCCCAGGGTGCTTGAAGAGCCATTTTGTTTCAGTGAATCAAAATCACCAAAACCCATGTCTGTTTGGCATATCCCATTCCCTCGCTTACAACCCCCCTCCTTCCTCCTAATACTAAAGTTGAGGCATATAAAGTATTTCAAGGCTTTCTGTCATAGGTAATCCCAATTTATTGCCAAAAATAACAGATCATTTGAAAGGACATGATCTGCCTCACCTCTGGGACCTGCTGGTCTACCTACCATGCATAACAACAAAACATTTATGTCAGCATATCCTTCACCAGAGAGCCGAAAGGGAAAGTTAGAGAAATAAAAGAAATGACCTCCATCTGCTTAACATATTGTCAACAGTTTTGGAGAGAGACGAAATCTTAAATTACCCCCGCACTTAAGGCACCTAATTACCTTCCAAAAGACTTTGGAAGAGAAGAAGTTTTATCTGTCCAGAGAGGGTAATACAGATGGTTTTTTTCTATCGTTTTTAGTAGGAGGGAACAGGTGTAAAACAATTTTGATTAAGTGCATGTTATATATTTATATCCCTATAACGGGGATGTTGGAACCCAGAGAGTTCCTCAAGGACTTTAGATGTTATGAGACTCCACGAAACACTTCAGAAGATACCTGGTGGAGGGGATTTCTAAATGGTGACTTCACCAATTTTCTCATCATTACGCTTGCCATTTCCTGTTGTGCGGCTTAGGCCCTTGGTGGGGTTTGAAAGCAGGTGTGGGGGGAAATGATCATGCGATGAACCATAACTGTAGCTTCCCCTATAGCTTTTCATCAATAGGGAGATTTCTGTCATTTGTTACCACCTACACGATCTCGAGTTCTGCCACTTTATGTGTGGGAAATGGAATCCTTTTCATGATTTTGACCATATTATTGCCCTTCGCAACTTTCCATACTGGACACTGGATACGCAATCATCATGACCTCCTCGGGCCCCCCGAGTGCGAGGCGTTGTACCAGCCTTGAGTGTGCCACTCGAGCTGCTGCGTGTGCACTGAAGTGGGTGTCGTGAACGGAAGTGAATGGAGTGGAGCTGGGTGTAACCTCAGCATTCCACCGAGTCTTGGCATTCGATTTCTGAAGTAATTCAGTACCAGCCCTTCTGCATGAGCCCGTGCTGGACTTCAGTAGCACTGTAGAACCTTGAGGACATCTAGTTTTCCACTTACTTATTTTGAAAGTGAGGTACAAAGAGATTAAGTAATTCACACCATATTTAAAGCAAAGACTGTATTTAAACCCAGATCTTTTAACTCCACATTCGTGGTTCTTTCGGCCGCTCTCCATTAACTTTTAATACATTTGGTCATACTTAAGCATTGCAAAAGCAATGAACAAAAGTTCGTGTGATTGCTTGTAACCCTCTTCTGATGTTTCTGCCTCTCTCTTACTTTTCTCTTGTTCGTGACCTTCTTTTACTTCCACGAATGTTCCACTTCTATGTCCAGGCAGTCATAAGCTGGAGCGAAGAGTTTGTATCTGACTTAGTGTGTAGTTGCCACAACACAAAGTACCTTGCACAGGGTCGAGTCTCTGCAAACAGGTGCTGAATGAGTGAATAGGTGAAGAGTTTGTTGTCAGTTGCAGGGGAGTAAGAAATCCTCAGCGGCAGCCTGACATCTGTGTGTATGTTTGCCTGCTCTGTTGCAGTACAGTCCTTGTGATCTTCCTTCTCTGGGCTTTCTTCCCACCCAGTTTGTCTCCTCCAGGACTAAGAAAATCATCATTTAAAAATACAAATCCAGGGACGCCTGGGTGGCTCAGTCAGTTGAGCATCCCACGCTCAGTTTCGGCTCAGGTCATGATCTTATGGGACGTGAGATCAAGCCCCGCATTGGGCTCTGGGTTCTGGGCTCAGCTGGGAGTCTGCTTGAAGATTCTCTCCCTCCGTCCCTCCCCCTGCAAGTGCGCTCTCTCTCTAACACATAGATAAGTGTTTAAAAAAAATACAAATACAAATTAAAAAATAAGATAAATAAAAGTACAAATCCAATCATGTTCTCATTTTCTTAAAAGTCGTCTTTGGTTTTCAATTGCCCACCCAACTCCATTCTCAGAATTTTCACCTCCCTTAGCCTCATTTGCTCTCTCATCAAGCTCCTTGCTTTCAAGCCTTCTGGCTTTTCACCTGTCACCCTTGCCTGGAAAGCCCATTCCCTCCCCCTCTCTTGGGATAATTCTGTTCATCTCCCAAGACCTGGCTCCCCTATGAAGTCTTCCTGAACTTTTTCAAAGTCTGTTGCTGTTTCCTATTTTCCACAGCTTTGGTAAAAATTTCTCTTCAAACACTTTTTATTGCAGTGCAGTGACTTGTGTGCCTGTCTCCCCCACTAGATTGTCGGTTTTTGTAGCCTGGGACTATGTCTTGGTTCATTTTTGTCTCTCCACCGTCAAGGACAGCCCCTGATTACAGGAAGCCATGAATGCATTGGAGGAATTAATTAATTAACTAAGCGAGGCAGGGCATCAATACGTGAAAAGTCAATCAAATTAAGAAAGGATGGAGGGTCAATCTAATATTATATTGCTCAAGTGAAGTGTGATTTTAAAGTTTAAGTTAAAATAGACCTTCTTGTGGAGAAATGTCATTTATTTTAATGCATCGTGATGACAATCAGTAGAGCTGACCTCAGCAGCATTGGGAAGTCTCAAGTATTTCTCTAGGATTTTCCCCGTGCACTTCAGTCAGTCAGTCATGCTGTCTGGTGTCCCTTTCCTGAAGCCTCTTCTCCTAACCCCACAGACCACTTACTCTTTCTCATCAGAATTTACCCACCATGTGCCTTAGTCTCTCAGGGGTCTTAACTCTGCAAGGTGACAGGTATTAATGAGTCAGGGAAACGAAAGTATGGTAATGCATTAGCTGGCAAGTATGATTTCCCTTCCAGGCAAAGTAACACTTTACAGAGATTTAAGAACTGAAATTCACTTTTGGGAAGGCATTTTTGTTTAAAGGTGGCTTTCATGTCCCAGAAATCATACTACAAAGGCAACTGCCCGTCTTTACTTAGAGTATTTGTGTCTCCAACACACGGTAAAAGGCGCCTGCGTTGTGTTTGCATACTCAGAGGCGGCCCCTCCAAAGAGTCGGCGTATTCTCTTCCCCCATTTCTATAAACTTTTCGGAAGTCACTTTTCATGACTTCATCAACAAAAATTTGCTGTAATGACACTCTGCCTACTCAGGTGTTGCAATGAGTATCAGAATTCTTATTTCTAAAGACCTTTGAGATTCTTAAGATATTGTTCAGAGTAGTAAAACTCTTTGTCTTTAGTAAAAAAAATACTTTTTTACTTATGTAAGTAATATAATTGTCTGTATTCCTCTTACCTGTGCTATTTGTCAAGCACGGTCTAAGAACTTTCCATTCAGTCCTTGTTTGCTCATACAATTTATTCACGTAATCCTAAATAATGTCCTAAGAGTGAGGTGAGTTGTTGTTCCGATGTTTCAGTTGAGGAAACTGAGGCATGGAAAGGTAAAGTTACTTGCCAAGGTTACACAGTTAGTAGTAACGGAGCCCAGATTTGAAACTAGGCAGATGGCTCTCTATCCTTTTCTCTTGACTTCTTTCCTGTGCTGCCTGCCACGCTGATAGGATAGCTGTTGCTTCTCCGTTATCAAATGGATGCCTGAAAAATCTGGAAAATGAAGATAAAGTTGAAATATCTTTAATCAACTCTGATTTTCTTGATAACCACCAGACATTAGCAAACTTTACAAACCATATGTGCTGAAAAAGCCAGGTGCCACAAGGAGGATTAGAAATGAAATTTTCTTTCCACTCTGATTTCCACTTTTTATTAGTGACACCTCCCAAGTGGTTCAGAGAATGCCTATTAGTGTTTCTGGACATCTTGTACGATTTGCAACCATCCTTAGAGAGGTCTAGGTGGCTGAACTCCACACCTGCCAGGTGTCCCTCTGCCCCTGTCGAACATCCCTGCCTGAGCAATTCTAGAATGCTCAATAAGCTGAGAAGTTTCCCTGTTCAAAGGCTCAACATCTTGTGATTTCTCCATTGTCAAACCCGGGTGCCAGTAATCATCCCAGAGGAGGGTGAGAGCAGACTCTCACTGGACTTCCCTATTTCCCCTCTCTCTTCCTTTTTGTACATAGGTAAATTAGCGAAGTGAAAACGAGAAGAAATAGTTAGAAATCCTTCAATAAGGCACATGAACGCTTTGCACAAGATGGATTAAAATACTCTTTGGGTTTTAAAAAACCGTATCTCATAAGGACAACTTTTGTGC
Organism: Ursus americanus; assembly: GCF_024610735.1. Lineage (NCBI taxonomy): Eukaryota > Metazoa > Chordata > Mammalia > Carnivora > Ursidae > Ursus > Ursus americanus. Next base: position 5,072,880 of record NC_142131.1, read on the forward strand.
TCTTTGGTCTTATCAACAGCTTTTGCATCACTTCATATTTAAATAAGTTATTTTATCATTAGTTCCAAGACAAAAATTAGACTTGTTTATTTGAACCCATAAACAGAAAACATTTAGACTAATAAATATTGAAAAATATGTGGTAAGGTACAGGTATATGTGTGTGTGTATATATATATATATATGTGTATATATATACACACACACACATTTTTCCTCCAGAATGAAGCTCTAAATAAAAGCATTATTTGAGACACGGAGCAAATAAATAGCAGACCATGTCTGAAAATCATTCCTCCTGGGATTTAGCCCTTTTGCTAGGTTTCGCAGTAAAGGCCATTTTCCTTCGAAGCCTCACTGTCTTCCCCAAATGGATATGGAAAAGGAGAGCCCTTCCTGCCCTGCATGTAGCAGCTGTGCTTACTGGTTTTATAATCTGTAATCTCAAATTGTGCTTCTATTTTAACTTGAGCGTGCCTGCAGAACAGGATTCTTTTCAAATGTTCAGACATGACTACTTAAAATTGAAAAGAGAAGTTCTGCCATTGAGTATTCTCATGGTCGCTGAGACTCTCTTTCTGATCTGATGAAGTGCAGTACTTTTTCACGTCACCCGTAATTTCTACGTGCACTGTTCGGCTTCTGCAAACTTTTAAATAGGCTGTGCATGTAAGAGCATATAAAAATCTGTACAAATTTTGTCTGCTTTGCGTTATTGTTTAGTCAGCGAGGAATCTAATGGAGTGCCGGGGATGAGACAACAAGAATCCAATCAATAGACGCAAAAGGCAAATGAACCTGCATAAATTAGCACTCTAATAGGAAAAGATAAATGCAGGTTCTCTTCCAGCTTTCAGGCAGTACACGTTATTAGAAGAGGTCTCACAGATACCACCTTGGTTTCTTTTTACCTTTTTGTCAGCGGTGCCGAAACTAGAAAATGCAAGTAAATGGAAGCACTGAGGTGGCTGCTGTGAACCACGGAAATCAGATCAGTGTATACAGGAGGTAGAACCCAGCATGTTGTGTGCACGTGGATGGCGTCGTCGTTGCTCATAGCAGTACAAATACAAAGATGTCCAGAAGAAGGTCTGCTCCGTGACCAGAGTGTGTCTTAAACCAGTCTCTGCTGCGGACGTTCGGGCGTTTCCAGGGCGCTCCGGCGTAGCCTTACACCGTATCCACTAAGGAAACGGCGGGAAGGGTTTGTCGGATGTGGAACGGCTGGGTGTCTAGGACCTGGGCAGTCACACATCATCTGCCCCTACAGCACCTTACAGTCACTTCAGTAACCGTCACCAGCTGGAGTCAAGGAATTCTTGGGAAGTGACGGCGGTGAGCTCTCTTCCCCATTATACCAATTACACTCCATCCGGTGGGGGGCTGGGTTCGGTAGCTCAGCACACATGTCAGAGGGGAGCAAGTGTCTGACACTACAGCTTGTAGCCATAATATAATTAGTAACATCCAAGAATTTTCTCTACCACGTCTTCCTGTTGCCTCCAACTCTTGGTTTACTGTTTCTTTGGGAGACGAACTGGGTTTGCAAGGGGCTGCCAAGTAACCTTCATTGCCTTTGCTAAAAGGCAGAAATCTCAGCCAGGTATTTACTATCTCACTCGGGCAGCTTCAGCCCAGCACCGCACCCCGATCATTTGTGTTGCTGGCTGAATAAAAAATACCCTTCTGGTTTCATAATGGTGCTTCTCCAAAGAACTCACCTATAGCTGGGGAGAAATCTGCACTCCAGGGAAAATTTGGATATCCTCTTTCATGATATTAGGGAATACTCTGGTTTGAAGTAGGCACTTGTTAAGATATGTGTAAAATTCACAATGTTACTTTTTTTTTTTTTTTTTAAGCACCTAGAGAACTTTCGCTCTTTGGGAAATCTTCTAGAAATTCTATTTTAGGGGAAATACCATCTGTATTGTTGGAAAAGAAAGAAGAATTAATTTGTCAGTGTTGTTTTGATCTCAATCCAGAATGCCAAAAAGAGTTAAAAAAAAAAAATGTCTGTTGAGTATCAGCATTTCTTATCTTTTTTTGTGCATATTTTAAAAATAGGTCTTTCCTTAGCTCTCTTCCATTATGGTTAACTGTAATCAGTACTTTATGGTTATATCATATAGCTTTGTTTCATTAGGGCAATGAAAATGGTATTGAACAATAGCAATATAATGTGGGCAAACAGTTTGTAATTCAGTTGGAAATTGCTAGTGCAGTAGAGAGTCAATAATACAGTCAGCCTGACTTTCCTAGGAAAACTCGAGCTAAATTTCCTCTATTTTTCTTTTAAATCTTATAGGGCAGGAGTGAGGGAAATGCTCTGATCAACACCGGAAAGCTGGGTGCCCCTGAGTAGAGAATTTCTTTATGCATTGAATTTTGAATGACATCTACAGGTCCTGGGAAGAGCTTCTATTTAAGACTCAAACTCTCCCTGGAGATTTTTTAAAAAGAGACTAGATAATTAACAGTCCTGAAAGGAAACAGCTGGAAGAGATGGTGCCTCAAAGTTCCTTCCACTGGTGTATCTCTCTATCGTCTTGATGCAGAAGCAGTGTTCTTATGAAATTATCTTCAAGTATTGTGTACCAAGGGAAAACTAGAGGCCATCTCTTTACGAGCCTTCGTCATGCGAATGTGAATTAAGGAATTTATAATTGCTGTAGGTTAAGACTAGTAAATATGAGTAATGTCTAGGAGAATGAAGGCAAATAAACTGGTGTTTTTAAGGAGGGGTGAGTTAGGATTTTGTCTCTTTTGACCCTAGTAACCTGATGATGGTTGTTGTGGAGTCAAAACCAATTATAGGAAGTTTTATGTGAGAGGAGTTCATAGATTCAATAGCATACATAAATATTTAGCTGCAAATACAATGCTGAGAATTCCACTTTTAATTCCATGAGTGCTTGGGGATGCTGGCTTGCAATATGCCATTTAGAAAAAAAAAAAAGGAGTGATGTGTCTAAATGTGAGTTTCCCTATCAATTTTTCTAGTCATTAGAACCAACACAATTTCCTCTCATGTGAAATACATTTTTAAATATCATAATCGTCTAACAGAGAATAGCAGTATTTTATGTTTCCATACACTTCCAAACATCTCTGACATCCTTTGAGATATCAATTATATCTTGAGGCCACCACCCTGATTTAAAAAATAGACAAAACTAAATTTAATACACTACCAGGCAGTGCTGCTGTGCATATGTAAGTTTATTCCTTCAGCTTTTAACCTAGAAACTCCTATTTAAACTAAAAAAAAAAATTTAGAAAGCATTTCCCATAATTCCTAATTTTCAGTTCATTTCCTGTAGTGGCTTAGAGGACTTGGTAACTTCTTAAGATTCAAAGCCCTGTGGGGGTGTGTGTAAGCCTCAGACGATGTCCCCCAGTCGTGTGGTGTACACGGCGCCCGCGCAGCCTCACTGCCGGCGCAAGCAGAAGGGAAAGGCATTTCTGCAGCCTGGACGCCATCCCCATGCCCCCTTCCTGCAGCCTCGCCTGTCGCCCGTGCGTCCCAGCAGGCTTGCCCGCGCCCACAGTGGGGACACTCTCCATTAGCCTGTAGCCCGCCCTTCTAAGCCGCCCCCGTGGCCGGTGTGTGTCGTACCTTACTTTCTCTAGTCGTGTTCACAAAACCATAGGAACCGACACTTGTAGCGACCAAGACTTCGGCTTTTCATTTAATGGCCGGATTCTTAAAACATCCTTGGGTGGGTCTTAGCTGTTACGAATCTTTTCTCAGCTACGGAGTGTTCTGAGACAGAAAATCTGGAGTGTACCAACATGAATTCCCGGTTTGCCTACACCTCTGCTTCCCAAAGAGAGGGTTGAAAAGTATACTGTGTGTTTGTGAAATGGGAAGAAAAAATCGAAGTTCCTTTTAGAATACAATATGGCTTGTGATTTTAATTAAATATCTGGCATGCACAGAGTAGGTGCCTGTATATTGAATTAAAACATCAATAAATGAAATCATCTTGTTTTGTAAATCAATTGATCAGTGAGATATCATGCCATTTGTCCTCACACCAGATACAGATTCTGAGCTGAGCCCCGGGCTCATTTAACAGCCCCTATGTGTTCCGTACCTGCTTTGTTGTTTTTCTGACCCGCTCCTGCTCGCTCTGAGTTTGTAACTTACCCGCAACTCACATTCTCTCTCTCTCTTTTGGACTTGAACAGTTTGAAGGGCAATAAAATGTTAATGTGCGTGTCAAAGGAACTTTGGGATCTGGGATTGTACTACCAAGTGCTGAAGAAAGCCAGTGGTGACCCTGTCCTCTCAAGGCTCACGATGCTGAGTTGTCACCCAGCATGAAGTGCCCGTTATCACCCTCTTAGTTCATCATCTTTGTGTCTTGGCATTAACCAGCCCTCTGAAACTTCACAGGCCCCGCGAGCGGCTGATTCAGAGATTATAGCAGGACCAAACATTCTGAAAGTTCAAGAGGAGGGTCATGCGCATTTGCTTTGAACTGTGGTTCTTTTCCAAGGTAGACATTTTGAAAGAGAGCTTATTAAAATGAAAGGGGAAGGGGAGAGACAACAACTATATTCTCTGACACTGAGATAGACAAGCGTTTAAGTAGGTAGAGATATTACAGCACTTGAGGATCCCCTAAAGTGCTTAGATTTATTTCTGAGAAATAAATGGTGAATTGTTTATTTCTTTCTCCCCCTTATGTTTCCTGGGGATAGAGCAATTAGTTTCTTATTTTTTATGATTGCATTATTCTTGCATATATCTTTCTGTGGTCCAGGCTATAAAAGTAAATAGAGGATCCAGCTGTATGAATGAATATCCTTTTAATGAGTGTGGGAGGAAATAATAATACTAAGTAGTGCAAAACCATTTTTATGCGATGAACCGAAGTACCTTTGTTCCCCAGCTCCCCAGTCTTAAGCCACAGGCCACCAGTAAATGTGTGCATAAAATGACAGTTTTATGTATTCTGGTGTTAACAAAGGTACCTCGTGGTTTGTTTTGTCCCCAGAATGCACTTAATATGATTTTTGAAAGGCAGTGGCATATTCTGTTTTAATTTCCAGGGTCGAGGAAGGGTAAAATAGAGCCTGTGACTTTTCTGTAACACCCTTCATTCTATCTTTGGGTGAAAACCTTGCTGAAACAGTGAGATAACACCGTTGCTGGGTGATAATACAGTCGTTTTCATGGTGCCATGAGTTAATTTAAGAGGTGAAACTATCCTTACTTAGGAAAATAAGGTGCCTTCTCCTCTCAGACCAGCCATTTGCTCAGAACGGCAGCTGGATATTGAGTGTCTCCCCCATGCAGGCTATCGCACCGGCTCCCCTCTGCTCTCTCCCCTCTCCCACCCTCTTCCTTCCTGGCCATGGTTACCTTGCTGCTCTCCATCATTTTTTTTTTTTTTTTGTATTTCTGAAGTCTCTGGCCATGATGTAATTTGATGCCACCCCACCCCAAACTCTTCCAGTAATTAAATTTTAAACTACCCGTATTCGTTTGCTCAGGCTGCCATAACAGAATACCAGAGACTTGTTGGCTTCAACAGCAGAAATTTATTCTCGTAGTTCTGGAGGCTGGAAGTCCCAGGTCAAGGTCTAGCAGGGTCACTTTCTGGTAAGACTCTCCTCCTGGCTTGCAGAAGCACAAGGGGGCAGGGCAGGGGGCAAGGGGGGGGTACTCATTTTAGAAAGACGGTAATCCGTTGGGTCAAGGCCCCACCTTTATGGCCTCATTTAACCTTCCTTACCTCCATAAAGGCCCCATCTCCAAATCCAGTCGCTCCCATTGGAGGTTGCAGCTTCAACTTATGAATTTGCGTCGGGGAGGGGTGGGGGGAGGTGTAAACATTCAGTCAGTGATAATGCCCAAGTAATACGGGGGGAAACCTCAAATCTCAAATCCCGTTTGCCTTCCCACCTTCCAACAGTGACCTGGAATGTTTAGTAGAGGGATGGAAGGACAGATTTCTAAACCCCAGGGAAGCTCCAGACAATGGTTGGTCCCAGTCTTCATTCTGTTTGGTAACTTTGAGGTGACTCTGGTCGGTTCCTGAGAAAACTGGCTGGAGGAGCAGAGACCAGACGTCCTGGTAGAAGGCAGTGCAGCCTGTACTGCCCACGACTCCTGCTGGCTGGAGCAAACCCTGGGCATATCCCAGGCTGGGCTAGGCCTGACCCAAGCAGGAGGGAGCCTCAGAACCAAACGACCCTCTGGACTGCCAGCTCGTGGTTGCTGGGACACAGCTCAGAGCAGAACAGCGGTTGGCGGAGGCTGAAAGGGAGCGGTGGACGTTGCTGCCAATGTGACGGGCGATTGCAGGATTTTGTGAAGCGGGCTGATGAACCCTCTCAAATAGAGGCACCCAGGGCTGCTCAGCTGTGTAATTGGGATGGAAATGGGCCAATGAGAGGCGACAGTTTGTGCTTAACCTTTTGGGAGTCTTGTTCCAGGAGACTGTGGGGGGGGGGGGGGAAAGAAGCATTACAAATAATAAGCTTCTCCGCCTGATTTGTAATGAATTAGTAATAAATGGCCTAGCGCTCTACGGAAGTCTGACGATTACAGAGCAGCTTTAGCTAAGTGCACGGGACCACATCTTATTTTGATCAGCTGTAGCATAGCAAAGACATGTAATTATCATAATCTAACAATTAGCCTGGCATCACTTTCCAGTGTTTAATTACCCCGATAAATGGTAATTGAATAGAGGACTTAATGACAAGAGAGAAACTTTCATTCTGCCTTAGGTGCTTAAGTTGTCTACTCGGCTGGGCATAATTTTCTAGCATTGCTCGAACAACAGTCCTGATTATAATTTTCCTTTTTGCAGTCAGCCATTATTTTGTTTTCTGATCTTGACCTTTGTTTAGAATATTATTTAGCTCTTCTCAGAATTTGATACTGGGACCCAGGACACAGAAGGAGATTGCGGGGCACTTTCCACACTTGTTCTGTTTTTAAGTATTGCCTGTAATATCCTTCAGCTGCAGTTTCCTTCTTTGGACACTTGTCAGGTCACTGCTATGTGCAAACTCTGTGCTGTGTGCTGGGGGTACGAAGATGAGTAAACACCAGCACTGTCTTCAAGGAAGTTTCTCTATTAAAAAAGGTCCACATGAAAGTACAGGAATGATCATTATTTTTGTCATAGTGGTTTGCTCAGCACAGTCCCAGTTTCCCTTCCAAATCTACGTGTTTACCTTGAATGAATTCGCCACCTTTGATGACCGTCCCCACCACCTCATTTCTGATGGCCCCAGACCTCTCTTCTCTCACCTGGGGTTCTTTTCAGCAGATTTGTATCCACCTGCTCACTAACTACTTCTCAGTGCAATTTGCATGGGAACGGCAACAGCGTTTGCTCTGCATGGAGCTTTTGTGTGAAATACTGTTACCATTATTGTCTTGCCCTAGCATTACCAAATCCGAGCTGTGCTTCTCCTTGTAGTGTGAAGATCAAATATAGAAGAAAGCCGTTATTTCCTTCTTACCAGCTTTTTGTTTGTTTAACAATAAATTAACAGAGATTAGTTACTTGCCACGTAGGTTTCAGATACCCCACCCCGACTTTTGAGAAGTCAGGGCCAAATTTCAGACTCCGATGGTAATAAGTCCAGTAAGTTAAGATCAAGCCATAATATAAATGTCGATTTCAGGGTTTGCATACCAGTACTTTAAAACTACTAAATCGCTTTTTGAATTGGTTAATAGAAAGGACATTTATGATAGCTCTTTGGTTATCATTATTACTCTTAAAACGGGGAGTAGCGTGAAATTCTGCTGAGTAACTCCATCCCTACAGGATACAAAAGGGCTACATGTGTGTAAGCAGTTTGGCAGGTGGCTTGTTTGACTGACTCCTGCATCCTCTGAACAGAATCAGTTTGTTTAATCCTGTTCTCCTAGCACAGTGTCTGGATAACCTGTTCGGTGATTTCCCGCATCTGCTTTAGGACCTGTGTGTATGTGGCAGGTGCTCTCTTCCGTGTGCTTGACATGATACCGAACTCTGGATAACTTAGGGCGTGAAGGGCAGCTTTGTCAGGAAGCTGCCTGTTTTGCTCCTGACCAGCAGGAGTCAAGAAAGAGACCGTTTTGCTTTGTGGAAGTGACCTCTGCTAGGACATACACTGTATGCCAGACGATAATTCTTTATTTTATTTTACTCCCTTTTGGAAAACCATTATAGCGAACTGCAGTGTGTTGGGTGTATAGGACTCCGCCTGGTTAATTCTTCGGCTGACTTAGCCTGTTGATGTTGACACATTCTTACTCCATGCCTGAGGCCGCTTTGGGGGCTTAGAAGCAATTAGACTGTCACCCAAAGCTCCCAGTCCCTTCCTGAAGGCAAGTCTTGTTTAGGCTCTGCCAATTTAATGCTTTGTTTCCTTTGGAGCTCCTCAGTCAAGCTAATAAAACAAACTCCAAATGAGTTAAAACACTGGAGGAGAGAAGATTTTGTGGGCCCTGTTTTTGAAACAGGTGTCACTCTTGGGAGATACCAATTTTAAAAAGTCATTCAGACTGATGTGACTTGTACTAGGAAAGCAACAAACGAGAACCAGCTGAGATTTTTATCCATCTGTTTGATGTGAGTAGTTGGTATTAATTTTGAAAATTTCAGACTGTTTTTAAAACACATGCACGCCTGCAGGCACACATACACACGCGGAAAGACAAAAGGTGACAGGTTACTGTACTAACCCACTCATGAATTCTAAGTATCTGGCCAAGTAAATTAGGTCTTATTCCCATCACCAACAGTTACTGAATTCAAGGCAAAGCTCTTATGCTGCAGAATTTATAATTACCAAAACATGCGTGCATAAGAACTTTATTGGAATTGATATTAGTGGATAGAACAGCAACCCTGGGTTCTAAATATTTCGTCACTATCTTGTGCTTCGTTGGATAAAAGTGTATGTGTTAGAACATACAGCATTTCAACTGCAAAAATAAGGTAAGAAACATCTCTGAAATTCACCCTTGAGTATTTTTTTTAACTTGTCAATCTTCACTTCTGTGGGAACTTTAGTTGTGGTTGGTATGTTCTAGAGCCTGGAGGAGCTGGATTGGACTGCCCGAAATGATGTGTTGCGGTCACCAAACCTCATTCAGACTTCCCTCATGCAGCCTTAGCAGCTGGCCTGGTAGTGGTGAAACTGTCCAGGACTCTATCTGAGAGCTGAAAACGAAGGTCAATTACGAATTATTTCGGAAGGCAGACTTGTTTCAGCCCAGGAGAGAAGGAAGACATTAAAAAAAAAAAACAGCAAAACAAATCTTTCTTCAGCCCCCAGTGATGCTATTATTTATCTACCCTGTTTGGTTTGCTGTTTGTATTTCATGCTTTAACCTCTGCAGGAAAACAAAACAAAACAAAAAGAGCATCCTCGTACTTAGGATATGAAAGCCATAAGGCTTGCATTCTGTGCTGAGAGAATAACAGAAGGAGACGAGGAGAGACGTGTTTGCAACAGAGACTGCCGTCCTGCCCGTCTCTTCGCGAAACATATTGATAAACCAAACCCCAGGTCTATGGTGGGCCCACTAGGACTTCCAGGACAAATGAGAAATTCTTCTGGTTAAAAAGAGACATCTTACTCTGAAATTAGCCTTTAAATCAATAATGGTAGCGGCGAAAGACAGGGCTGCCAAGATATATTCACTCTAGATTTAAAATTTGGGAGGAACCCTAAGCTGATAAATTTGCTTAATCTTTGACCATAAATCATATCCTTCTTTTACATTTCAATTTCAGAATGTAATATATTAAGTTGCCTTGTAATTAAAGAAGTGACATTGTAGTTCTGTTCAAATAGGAATATTAAAACAATCACCTCTTTGACAGATTAAAATACATTTAAACTGTAATAATCAACCATCCAGTTCATGAGAAATAACATTTTCATTATTGAATCCTTTAAAACACTACATGAAAGAGGGGATAGAAGTGTCTCGCAGCTTCCTAACCTCTAATAACTACTCTGTCTTCTTTCACTAATGCTGTTTCTATATTTATGGAGTGAAGAAACTTCACTCAGGAGCTGCTTGATAAAATACCTTGGTACATATTTCCCTGGAAGCAGGCTCTCTGCTGTGCCAGCAACATATGCTAAAGGCCAATTTAGAATGTTTTAAATATGCACCATACCCTTCCTTTTCCAGCTCCTGAAATGAAATGCGTTTTGGCTTTAGCAGATGAGGAAGGGAGGAGAGGGGCAACATTACAGGGGAAAGCGGCTAAAGGCGAACGCGGAGGGACGGTTACGACGCTGCTCCCCAGCAGCCTGGAGCCCAGGCACTGCCTGTGTGTCCCGTGGGGTCGGCCTTCCTGGCCGTCAGTCTCCACAGCCCAAGAGCATGTGGGGTAGAGGAGGAAGTAAGGACAATGACATGAAGATCCATCCATTGAGAAAGAAAGCTAGGTGACATCTACTTGCCACAGCAAAGAGGAACCGAGGATAGGGTCAGCATAAGTTCAGAACTTCCACGTGAAGTTGGTAAAGGACTCAGTGTTCGAAGTACTGCATGTCTGTTCTTCAGTTTGAAAATAAGTTACTGAGTTGAGAAGGAGCGAAGTCTTACTGGTTCTTGCTCACTCTGGTCAGGAAGCCATGTGTGGTCCCTATCTGGGTAGAAGGCTGGGGCCCTCTGGATAGCTAAGTGAAAAGGCAGATTGTGCACTGTTACCTCATCTGTGTCTTTATTTCATTTGATTTCAAGTCGTGAATCACCTGCAGACAGGTCAAATAAGGAGAGAGATATTAAGAATAGTTTTAAATTTATAATCAAAACTGCAGTTAGCTGCGGGGTGTCCTCAGGTAAACACTGAAGACAAACATGCATGTCTGCAAATAGACCTCTAACTAAAATCCCAACTGCAGTTGTTACTTTTGCTTTATCAACAGCCTTGAAATGTGCTTTTTATCACCCTTCCAGGCAGCTTCTGGGGCATTAAGAACTATCATAAAGTGCATAATTCATGCTTGATAATTGAGTTGGTAACCAAAAACTAGTTGCCATGCTGAGTTTTCTTCCTCTTAACTGACATGACCCTTTTGTAATATATATGACACTGGTTCTCAACCAGTCTACTATCAAATTTTGGCAAATGTACACAATGTCTTCATGCCTTCACAGAGTTCTGTATACTATTACGTTGTATGGAGCCCGGACCCTAGTAGCCATGCAGATTAGTGGAGAGCAGGGGCCATCTTTCTGTGCATACAAGATGCTTGCTGGCATTTGCGACTTTTGTATAATGAGAACACAGGGCAGTAATCATATTACTCAAACACAGTCCCTTTTCTAAGTGTGGTAACTGTGCATGCTTTTACACTGTGAACCACTGTGATAATTTAGTAGAGACTGTATTGTAATTATTGCTGGCTTGTTGGTGTGCAGCCAGAAATTCTTAGAGTTCCTAATATGCAACGATTTCAGAGAGGTGGAGCAGCACAGATAAAATGGATGGAATTAAAGATAAGGAGTAAGGGGGCGACCTTTCCAAGCAAATTTCCAAGAAATTTGCAAATGTGTTTAAAGCAGCGGCCATGCCACCCATGACATTTGTAAATATTGGCATGTGGAATCATTCTTCCTAGATTTGAATTTGCTCTTTTAATAGGAACAAAGCTCATGAAAGCCACTTACTGAAGGGGCAGGATAGGGGAGATCCCTTTATGGCCACAGCTACTGAGCCTAACAGCACTTGATTCTGTGAAAACCAGACTGATGTGTCTGAGTCAGGAGCTGGCTCTGCTGTGTGAGCCTTATTCCGGATGTCAACACACCCTGCAGTTTAGGAGTTTGGGACCAATATCATGGGGAGGGAGGAAGGCCAGGACACCTTGCACCAGCCTTTCCTGGAAGGTCAGTATAAACATAAGGTAACCCAATGGCACCAAAACCCTTAAAAGGGCTCCTTCGGGTGAGGGGAATTACAACTGGTAAAAACTTTGGAAACATGGCTTTTAGGAGGAAAGAGAATTGGCTTCAGGACCAGATAAGACTCAGGTTGAAATCCTAACCCTGCTGCTCATTTCCTGTGAGGAAAAAAAAAATGAACAAAGAGGATAACCACCTCTCTGAATGTTATTTCGTCTTTGGGAAAATAAAACTAATTGTAACTACCTATTGAGGATTTCATATGACAATATAGGTAAAGCCATAACAGCAGATCCTGGAGGTAGCAGGTGTTTGTTGCTTCAGTGAATGAAGCAGAGAACTGGAACCCCATCAAGAATTAGAATTGTCCCTCTGTGGGAATAAAGAGTAGACCTGAGAACTTGACTTTAGCAATTTAATCTCCCAGGAAGTAGAATAGTGAAGAACTTCAGTTCTGAGGTCTGAATGCTTGGGCTTGACTTCTGCCTCCACATTTTATTAGCCGTGTGACATTGGGCACATTGCTTGACTTTGTAGTCTCGAAACCCTCATTTTGGAAGGGGTGTACTAACTGTCTGTTCTATAGGACCTGTAATGGAGATTAAATCGCGGTACTGAATGTAACATAATATACCCTCAATTACATTAGCCATACATGTGGGCCTCTTCACAGTAGGGCCAGAAAAGAATGGTTCAGGACTACTTTGTAGCCAAAGAGCACGATCCGGGGTAGTTCTAGAATATGTGACCCTAAACTCTTCTTTGGATTGTACTTGGTGACGTCGTAGGAATGCTTTTTATGAGTTCTAGTTTATCATTGTTTTTATGCTCATGTTGCCCATTCCTTGAAAATTATATTAGCAAACTGACTTGTACAAATAAAAGATCTGAAACAGGTTAAGTTGATTCTGTGGTGAATCATCTTCGTCATACGGATAGAGGGGTGGATCACACGTTCAAAATAGGCTCCACGGTGATTCTCTCTAAACACCCCACAAAAAGCAAAATGTCATCAGAAAGGGATAAAGTCAACCCAATGTAAAATGTGTCTTCAAGCTCATGGCTTGTTTTATTAAACCTTGAGCAGTATTAACAAGGATAAAAGTTGGAAGAGGGAAGCTAAAGTCAAAGCATCAAAAACAATGGCATTTTTTAGAATAGAGCAATAACAGAATGAGTCTGGACAGTGGCAGTTTTCATTCTTTTTTTTTCCCCCACTTTTAGGCAGTGTTAAGTGCTAGTAGAAGCTGAAATGAGTGACACTTAGGGAAAGGAAAAACTTCCCCCTTGAATGTCTTTAAAATCTATAATAATAATATAATAATATAAAGTGCATCTGGGCATCGCCTTCTGCTGCAGTTGTCATCTGGCTCCCATCCAGAACTGTCAGGCTACTCCGAGTGCTGATGATTCATATCCCAGCACCCTTTTATCTGAGCGTTGCAGTGTCTTTTCTTTGTACTTTGGCAGTGATGTTACCTTGATGTTCAGAAATCTTTTAAAAGCAACACAGGCGTTCCTTGCATCTTGACAAATCATCATCTGCCAGTAATGAAGAAAAAGTAAACCTAGTTCCATGATCATTGTAAATATAAAGAAATAAATACTTCCAAGGGTTTGGTTGTTTTTTTGTTTTTTTGTTTTTTTTTTTAATGTTCATGCATTTTGGGGATGCCTGGGTGGCTCAGCCAGTTAAGTGTTTGCCTTCAGCTCAGGTCATGATCTCAGGGTCCTGGGATCGAGCCCCACGTTGGGCTCCCTGCTCAGCAGAGAGCCTGCTTCTCCCTCTCCCTCTGCCTGCCGCTCCCCCTGCTTAAGCTCTCTCTCAAATAAATAAATAAAATTTTTTTAAAATGTTCATGAATTTTGAGATCCTCTAACTGAAAAGTGATCTGGTCGTCTTTCCTTGTTCTTGTGTAAATCAGCATGCTGCTTTCGGAAAAGCATTGATCAAATGAAGTTTCCGTGGATCATTTGACAGTTGAAGACAGAATTTAGAATTTTTATGTGATTTCCCATCTTTGGGGATTTTTTAAAAGGGAAACAGATTATTTTTACTGTTTCCATTTACTGCTGTTGTTGAAAAGTTAATATTTGTTAGTTACCAATTTTAATATGCTTTAATATATCCTGATGATAATAACAATGCTGTACATTCACATGGTGCTTTTCATACATTTCACCATCTGAGACTTGAAGCAGTCATGTGAAGTTAGCAAGCAAATTCTCATTATCGTTCCAGCTTATATTTGAGGAAACTGGGGCTCAGACGGTTTATGATGCTTCCACTCAACCAATAGCAATCCGGTCCTTAAATCAAAGTCTACTCACTAAAGTAAGGAGTTTCCACTTGTGTCACGTTCCATTCCAGAAAGGAATCTCAGCTTCGTCAATGAATACTTAGCATCCGGAGTGAAGGTGGTGGTCGATCTCCTGGGCTGAGCGCTGGTCACAGCATCCGGTCTGAGGTGTTGGTTGTGTCTGGGTGCTGCATTTTAAGGAGAACACTGGGAACCTAGAGGACATGAGGAGAATTGAGAATCTAGAATGTGAGGAGTGTGGGAACAGAAGTAACCAAGCAAATCAGGAATTTCAAGTATGGAGAAAGGAGGATACAGAGATGTAGTTGACAACCCAGATGTTTCACAGACTGCTGCCTGGTGGAAGAGAACTGGATTTGTTCTTTGCGATGTCAGGCAGCCGGAGTAGGAGCACTGGATAGAAAACACACAGAAGCGGATCTGTGCTCATTGTCAGAAGAAACTTGCTGAAATTTAGAGATGCCAGCTCACTGCCGCTGGAAAGTGTTCACACTGAGACCGTCTGACTCGAAGACCAGATGACTTGATGGGCAGTTGTATTTTGGCAGTAACACAGTTTTATGATGAATCTTCTAAGGGCTCAGAGACTTTCCTCGTTAGCTAAAAACAGGGTTTTGTAGGCTTTTCTGTCCTGGTTTTAGAAAGTTGTATACATAACAATTCCTGTTTCACACATCATTAGTTCCTGAGAAGTCTGTTCATCTGAAGGGGAAAGGCATTATTAGTTAACGCAAATAACCAAAACTTTTGTAAGGTTAGGAATTGAAGCAGACGGTGTGATGCGTAGAGTGTGTGTGTGCGCACGCGTGCGAGGGTTGTGTATTTTAACTATTTCAGGATGGAAGTGGTCCTGCATTTTGCTGTGTTCGTCTGGCTTATTATTGTCACTACTCTTCAGTGTGGCCCTAGAACACAAAGAAACGGGGAGAGGAGCTCGTTTGATTTAGCTGGTTTTAATTTTCTTAATATAGAAAAGGATGGGGCATCAAAAGAGATCAGCCGAATTGAGTTTGTGACATAAGCAGATTCACTAAGGGAAACAGCTGACTAGGACCCAAAGTCACCGTTCCAGGTCGACCGCAGTCACTCACTGCTTTCTCATTGTGCCTTAGGTTTTTATTTTCCTCTAATGTGGAAGTGTTCTAGGAGTTTTCTTTCCAACCTTTAAATTTTATGATCCTAATTCTCTCATTTTTATGACTCTGATTCTCTGCATTTGCATAGGAAATTGAGAATGGTCTCAGTTATAGCAAAAACAATCCAGTCATTCATTTGTTCTTTAAATTTCTTATTCATTTATTCAAAAACACTTGTTAAATGAAACACTGTTTCGAAATATCAAAACTTTGCCTCAATATAGGTGATTTTAAGAATGAAAGGAACAGAGCATGTCAGTATCTTCACCACTTAAAACGAATGTGTGGAGTTCCATTTTTAGGGTGTTTTGAAACAAACGTAAACGAATTCCTCTGTGAAATTGCTGTTGCTGAGATTTGGGAGAGTAACATAGCCCACATCATAACGGGATGCAATAAAAACTTATTATAATAAACCTGTTAGCACCAGCATTATTAAAGTTATTCCACCACGGATGAGTCCAAGCAGGAAGTCTTTTCTTAATGAATAATCTCACGTTTTTCTTCTTCTTCCAACAGATTCCAGAGAGGTGACTACCACATTGACGTCTGTATCAATGACTACCTGGATGTTTTCTGCCCTCACTATGAGGACTCGGTCCCGGAAGATAAGACTGAGCGTTATGTCCTCTACATGGTGAACTTTGACGGCTACAGCGCCTGCGACCATACTTCCAAAGGGTTCAAGAGATGGGAATGTAACCGGCCCCACTCTCCCAATGGACCGCTGAAGTTCTCCGAAAAATTCCAGCTCTTCACACCCTTTTCTCTAGGATTTGAATTCAGGCCAGGCCGGGAATATTTCTACATCTGTGAGTATACAGAGATTTATTGCGTTGTAGGGCAGCTGCAAGAACCCAGACTAATGTTTTACCCATGTTTCAGAGAATTGCAGAGAGCCGGACGCTGCATTACAGATGTCTCCTTGTAAATGCATACATCAGGAACCCTAGATACATTAGCTGGGAATTGAGAGCGCAAATTAGATTAAAGACACAGCTCCTCTCCCCCTATGAAATTGCGTGTCAGCCTGTTCAGTGAACCACTGCTGACTTGTATTTCTTTTAAATGAAAATTGCTAGGACTTCTCCAAAGCTGAGGAAAAGAAAAAGATTCCTGAAGAAAAAAAAAAAAAATTAAAGGAAATAATTAAATTTACATAGCTTGCAGTCATTGGATTTCTTATTCAGGTGTCAGCAATACCCTTTCAATCATCCACACTTGCAGTGGAGAAAGCCAAAACTCCTGCACACGTCAGCATGCTGACGATAAATGCTCTCTTTGCACCAAGGAGAAAAGACAATTATTAAGAGCAGCTGTGTCTTTAAATAGGCAAGAGCGTGAAGAAGCATCTAGAAAGGGTTCCAAAGGAACTGGCATAAGTGAGTTTCCCACCTGTGATTCTGTCCTGAGAGAGCTCTAAAACGTTCTCAGCTGACCTCTGTGTGAATCCTATTGCTGTGGCCTTGTTTTCCATCCGTGACGTACACCATCGCTGCTCCGAGCATCCTGCTGGTCGTATAATCTAGGTAAAAGCTTCTCCAGCTTTACTGTGCGTCCGTCACCCGGGGACCTCGTGAGAGTGCAGGTCTGATTCAGGTGGGGCCTGAGAGTCCATATTTATAAAGCTCCCATGTGACGCTGCTGCCCTAGGGACCGCACTTTGAGTTAGGACGGTTACAGGTATATTCGGTGTAGGCGGCTTGCTGTGTGTCTGGACTTTTCCTTTCCAGTAGCAAATATTTAAACTATCTGGCCTTTTCCACGTATTTTCACTATCAGCTGAAGGAGTTCAACCTTTTTTGCCCAGAAATACATTTATCGACCAACTTATCATGGCTCAGTAATGTTAGGGGTTGCAAGACCAAAAGACCAGTCCTGTCCCCAAGGAGTGACCGTCTGGTGGGGAGGAGAGGGAAATAAATTGGCAGTTGCTGAAGGAAGGTAAATGCAGGGAGCAGGGGGCACAAGGGCACAAGGGGACGCATACCTCACCTGCTTGAAAGAATCAGTGCGGCTGTACACAGTGGGGAGAGGCAGGCGATACCACCCAGTACGCTTAGCCTTGACTTTCCACCCCTCCTTGCCAGACAAGCAAGATAAAGAATATTCCTGTTTTTCTGACTCGTTTCTTCACCCTGAATGTCCCCACAGACTCCTAACCCACATGTTTTTTTAAGTCTACGAGGATATCTAGCTCCTCTTCTCCAGAAAACAGAATTTTATATTAAGCCGGATTTCACTATCACACGGGCACTCCCACTTACACTGAGATTGAATTTAAAAAGGAAATTGAACAGTACCAGTTTTATTATTTCAGTACATATTTTAGTCATTAGTCATGAGAAAACACGTAAGAGTCTTGATACTATCTCACATTCGATCCACAAAATAAGAAAAGGAATATTGAGTCCCACGGATGGAGGAAACACTGACATACATTGACTTCACGCGTTCTCAGGCAGCAGGCTCCTGCCTTTTCCTGATTTTTACTTTGTGAAAGAATCTCATTCAGCAAATGGGCGAAGGGAAAAAGGGAGACTTTAGTGGCTGGACGGCAATCATTAATTGCCTGATTCTAAAATACCCTTCTGATGTAAGAGGAAATCCTTGCCAGTTCCACAATTTACATACTGATTCCTCGGATTAAAACACAACAACAAAAGCAAAAGCCAAAACTGAATTGAGAGCACTGAGATAGGAAACATACCAGCTAACTAGTTGATTGCATGATTATTAGAAATTATAGAATCCATTGAGGTTCATAAGCAAGATGTTACTATTCAAATATACCCATAGTGCTGATGACTGGGTTTTTCCTCATTTGTGGTTAAATTCAATATTTCACTAAAAATCATTATGTGTCTTCTATAACATTCATTTAACGGAGTCATTTAACTGTCAAGGGCTCCTGTCAAAGTAATTGTTCCAAAATGCTTCAAAATATCAAGAGCTTTTTGCTGTTCAGCTGAGTTTAACCTGAATTACTTTTTTTAATGGTAAAATAGCACAAAATTAGCAGCAAAGAGATGTTCGTTTATAAGAAGCACAGTGGTCTCGGAGTCCGCTAAATTGGATTTTCAACCATGTCTTAGAACCGCAAGAGCATCCTTCCCTGTCTTTTTAGTAGGGAAAGGGTTTTCTCTCTTCCTTTCTCTGCTGAGAGCAAGAGCGGCAGAGCTAGCGTGAATGTCTTACAGACGTTTACTGCACTGGGGTCGTAATTAAACTGAAGGATTCTTAGGGGAGGATTGGCCCTCAGTTGAATTTTCCTCTCTCCTAATACGCATGGAATGAACAAGATGATTGGGAAATGGCTCTTTTCACAGTTATTACCTTACAGGAAGCTCTGTTGCCGAACTCGGAACAAGTCTGACTAGTCGCCCACTGGCCAATTTTGTAAAATGTTCTTAACTAGACCGGGGGTATATTTCAGATCCTTGAGGGCTTCAAATCTCTAACAAGTCTTCCAAGAGAAAAAAGAAAGCCGTAGCCCATTGGCTGTCCTGCTTTAGGGTGCTAGAGGAAGGGTTGAGTAGAGTGGTGAGAACGGAAATTCAAATACACACTTGGCCTTGGGGAAAGAGAAGAGAGGAGGGTTTCGTATCAGAAAATCCACTCATCACTTACTCAGGGAGGACACAATTTAGAATGTTCTTATCAAGTTCTGCTTTATGCCCAGTAACATTTGTTTCCTTCTTAATGTGTTTGAGTCATACAAAATTAAGAAAACAGAGTAGTTGGAAATATGTGATATTTCCTGTTTACTTTTGAAATAAAATGCCCTTCACTGTTCTAGATCTTTGATTTGTCCCAAGACTGTCTCTGTGCTATGTCCTCCTTTCCTTGGGAACGGGCAGTAGATTAAGTCGTTGATAATCTCTGATACCGCTAAGGCAGACCGAGCCCATTCTTGAATATGACAGATACTGTTGTTAATCTACAGAAGTTATTTTGGTGAGAGACGGGCATACTAAAGTAATTACAGAGAGCCGGTGGTATTTCTATCAGTGATAGATTTGCAGAACTGCCAGTCAATAGATTATAGCAATAGTCATTTATATAGACTTCCTAAGGCAAAGAGTTATTTTAGAAACTTCACAAGTACTCATTTTAGAAATGATTCTCATAAATATTAACCTAATGAGAAGAAGTTTGAAAGAAGTTTTGCTGCTATTATTTTTTAATCAGAAGAGGCGAAGGGAAATAAATAAGGCACTGTCAGTTATTTTTATAAGTCAGGAAAGCGCTAATTTTGAAAAATTCTCTTCTGTAAAGGAAGGAACTGTGGCCTGGGCCCTTGTCTTGGCCTCACTAACTGTACGATCTTGGGTAAATCGTTTCATCTCTCTGGATTTCTAAGTCCACAGCTGTAAAGTGACGTCGTTGCAATAGATGGTTTTTAACATTTCTTGGAGCTTTAATATCCTAATCTTACTATATTTTATCTAAAGGTCTGCACACCAGGGTAAGAAATAACATCCGTAAAGTGTCTCAGCCTGATGCCCTCCTTAGTAGGTGGTCGGGAAATGCCAGTTAAAGGGATCTGTGGAGGGCGAACGCAGAGTGCAGGGGCGCCCTAGCATACTGAGCTCGTTCCACGCTTGCCGGCTTATCCGAGTCCCTGTCGGCCGTGGTCTTGACTAGTGCAGCAGGCTCCGGTGTCCCCCCACTCCTGTCACTGCTCCTTCAGAGCCCTCCAGTGACTTCTGGGCTGGGCAGGACAAAATCCTGAGTCTCTAACCTGGCCAGCAAGGTCCTCCGTGGCGCGTCCCCTTGCGCTTTCCACCCTTGCCTCTTGTCTCCGCGCCAGCCCCCCCCAGCCCTCCTTCCTGTCAGTGCCCACCCCCAAAGTCCACAGGAGGGCTTCGGCACTTTCTCGTCCCTCTGCCTGGGGTTCTCATTGCTCCAGCACCCACGTCCCTTGCTCTCCCTTTCTTCAGGTCAGCTCTGATCTCCCTATATAAAGCTAACATGTCTGTAATCCTCTGCATTCTTACCCTGCTTTATTTTCTCTCGAGCGCTCATCACGCCTGACACTGTGTATTTATGGCTGCTTGCTCGGCCCGCCTGCCCTACGCCCTGGACTCCGTTGTTTGGCACATAATAGGTGTTCAGTAAGTGGAGGTCACGGTGTTTACATAGCACTCGATTGCAAGCACTGTTCTGAACCCCTACAATTCTCAAGGCAGTATGAGGAGGTTCTGTTCTGATGTCCCATTTTATAGGGGAAGAAACAGAGGCACAGAGAAGTTAGGTAACTAGAGAAAAGTTCACACAGATAAGTGATGGATTTGAGAGGAAATTAAGTGAGTAAACAACGAACAGGAAGTGAAGAGATAAAGTCCGAGGTCTCCTGTGCTTAAAAAGGAAAAGCATACCTTATTTTGTATTTTTTCCCCAAAAAAAGGTAAAAACAACGAGCACGACTGTTTAGAGAATATTACTTTATAAACTCTGCCAGAAACCCCAACTCAGGTAGTAGCCAGATTTTAAGCACATGTATGCAGTTTCAGCTTTCCAAAGAATACTCCTCCGTCTCCATGCAATACTTCAACCGTACCTTCCCAGAGGCGTGACCCTTTGAATACAACAACTTTCTGACCCAGAATTTGGGTCAGAGAAATTCTTAACTCCAGTGACTATTCATCCTCTAGGCTGAATCATGATTGCACGCTGGATTTAGGAGTGAGAGACCTACAGTCAAGAAGACAAATGTCATTTTCTGAAAATGATGCTAAAAAGGCAGAGACATCGTCTAGCAATGCCACATCTAAGTTTCCTCAAAAGAAGGTACTCGGAGTAAAAGTTTATAGTCACAGCACCCAGATGCAATCCAGAAGTTTCCGAGAGATTACCGGGGAACACACTCTTCCTAAGCTCACTGGCGAGTGAAGTTGTGTGCACATGTTATTTTCGTATTAATCCTTTGTATTAATACGGTTATAGAAGTCGAGAGCCAAAAAGATGTCCATTTCTTTCAAGTTAGAATCCTGAAAACATCAATGAAAAGACAATCAGGGAGGTGAAGACTTCTACTCCAGTCTTTTGGTATACATATTTTTCAAAATTAAAAAGAAAATCATGAGGACAGCCTATGTTACTATGGGCATCATTCTTAAATCCACAGTATATAACTAGTCAAATGTGTGTGGTTAACTGCTAATTCTCTGTTTTATGTGCTTCAAATAAAAGTTTATAGTCTTGGGCGGTGAGGCATTTTTCATATGTACTACGCAATTTTTAAAACTAAGTAAGTAACCTAACTTCTAAAGAGATATCGTATTGAAATGATCAAGATCTGCTTCAAAAATCATTTGATTGGTACAATACAGTTATTGACCATCCTTTTAAATGATATAAGAATATTCAGTAAATCTGAGAATACTAACATAAAGAAAGTCCCTCACTCGCCAACTGGCTCTGTTCCAAAAGCTTATTTGCAGCTGAGTTGTTTGCAACTGAGAGTATAGTTTCTCATAGAAGTGTTTCTAAAATCAGGCACGCTTTCCATAATGTGGAGAATCTGCTTAACCATAATATTGATTTAAAACTGTACATTTTCATTGAAAAGGTAATAGAGGGGCGCCTGGGTGGCACAGCGGTTAAGCGTCTGCCTTCGGCTCAGGGCGTGATTCTGGCGTTATGGGATCGAGCCCCACATCAGGCTCCTCCGCTGGGAGCCTGCTTCTTCCTCTCCCACTCCCCCTGCTTGTGTTCCCTCTCTCGCTGGCTGTCTCTCTCTCTGTCAAATAAATAAATAAAATCTTTAAAAAAAAAAAAAGAAAGAAAAGGTAATAGAAAATAGCATGTAGACTAGGTGTGCAATAAATACTTGTTGAATAAATAAATGTCATAATAGTAAACCAAGGACAAAAAAGCAATTACATGTTTTTCCTTATATGCTGATGTTTAAGAAACGCAGATAAATTGGAAGCCCTGGGTTTCACTGTACCCAGCACTGCAATTCCCTGGTTTCTTATTTATGTTTTTTGATCATATAATGAGGATGCACTACATCAAAGGGGAGAGTGGAATATGGTTTTGAAAGGAAAACGGCACAGACTCTGGTGAATGCAGCCTTGCCCTCGAATCTTCTATACTCTTAATAGCCGTGTGACTGTGGGAAACCGAACCTTGCTGAGCCTCACTTTCTTCATCTATAAAATGGGCATATAAAAATAGTTTATTATCACAATCTTTATTTCCAAGGCTCAAATAAATATTTTTAAAGGACCAGCTGGACCACCAAAAAGATGACTTCAGCAATTCACGTCCAAAAACTTGGGTGTCCTTTGAGGGGACGCCTGGGTGGCTCAGTCAGTTGAGCGTCTGCCTTTGGCTCAGGTCATGATCTCAGGGTCCTGGGATCGAGCCCGAGTCCCTCTCGCTCTACGTGCTCATTCTCTCTCTCTTTCTCTCTCTCGTGCTCTCTCTCAAGTCAGTAAATAAAATCTTACAAACAATAAGAACAACAACAAAAACCTGTGTGTCCTTTGAAAAGTTACGGCACCTTGAATAGCCCTCATTTTTACTTTAGTAAAAAATTTCATAAATTCCTGGTAAAGATTCACATTTTAAGTATGTGCCCTATATTCTGAACTAATGTTATGCTAGGATTATATCTGCCTAAGGAGTCTTCGTTCCCCTCTGGATGTCCAGTTTTTCAGCAGCTTACCTTAGTAACGTACATTAAGAATTATTTTGGTCCTGTCAGTTCACACCAATCTGCCTTTTTCCTGAATGGTTCTTATGGAAATAGAAGAGTGTCAAAACAGCACATTTATCAAAGCAGGAGGTAATCTTTTCCATCTTAATCTTTTACTCTTGCAGGGGAGGTGACCTATAAGTACCATGTTCTTTCTTAAAATGAACAACTCAAAATTTGCTCCAGAGTGTGTGTGTGTGTGTGTCTGTGTGTCTGTGCGCACACATGCACACACGCATTTTGCTTTTATTATTGAAAAATGTTTTTGCTTGCTAGCGTCTTATTTTAGCAGTAAACGTTCTAGCATATACTTCAGCTGAGATTCAAGGGGTTTATAACTGGAATTTCCAGAAGGACTGTGGTCGAATACTAGTGCACCTTCTATAATTTTTTAAATATGTAGACTCAGAACATGGTATTCAGCGAGGCATATTTATATTAATAGAAAAAGGAGTTGAAGGGCAGTGTGAGGAAATGGACGCATTTTAATATTTGCTAAAGTGGGGAAGAGTGAACACGGCACAAACATCAAAGAGTAATTGCTCAGGTACAAAGTATATCGTAGTCACTCAAACTTATTTAGTTGTTTTTTTTTTTTAAGTTTTGCTTTATTTTGAACATCCAGTGGAACAGTTTTTCTCTATTTGGACACTGGAAGTTTGTCTAGATTACATCAGATTTCTTTTTTTTTTTTTTTAAAGATTTTATTTATTTGTCAGAGAGCGTGCACACACAGGGGAAGTGGCAGGCGGAGCAGACAGAAGGAGAAGTGGGCTACCTGGCAGGCTCCCCGCTGAGCAGAGAGCCCAATGCGACACTGGACCCCAGGACTCCGGGATCATGACCCAAGCTGAGGCAGACGGTTAACTGACTGAGCCACCCGACTGATGCAGACGTCCCTACATCGATTTCTGTCTGAAAAGTTGTTGTATTTCCTTTGTGTAACCGAGTGGTCTTTAGTGAACCTGCAAGAGTGCACCTTTTATTTAAAGAATGAGTTTAGAGGGGCGCCTGGGTGGCACAGCGGTTGAGCGTCTGCCTTCGGCTCAGGGCGTGATCCCGGTGTTATGGGATCGAGCCCCACGTCAGGCTCCTCCGCTAGGAGCCTGCTTCTTCCTCTCCCACTCCCCCTGCTTGTGTTCCCTCTCTCGCTGGCTGTTTCTGTCTCCATCAAACAAATAAATGAAGTATTTTTTTTTTAATTATAAAGAATGAGTTTAGAGAATAGTGTCTGTTTCAAGTTGTCCCTAGCCATCTTTTAGGAAAGCATGAATGGATTTCAAGGGCTCTTAAATGAAAGTTAAATAAAGAACATAAAAGAGAATATTTAGAGACTTCAGGATATTTTTCTATGTTAATTGTAAGTTTCTCTTACGGAAATGGTTGTTTATTGCCAGGTACCCTGTTAACCTTCAGAAAAGAATACTTGGTGTCAGCTCAGCCGTGCTTGGAGTGCGGATGCTCGAGCCGTGATTCAGATAGTCTGAGCACAACCAAAGGCGGGGGAGGCAATTAATAGGAACGTAGGATATTTAAAAACAATTTATTATTTTTAAAAAGTCGGCAGTATTATTTGGTCAGGTGCGGAGAATTTTTAAAGAAGAAACGCGTGCTCTGGTGAATGATTTGCCCAAAGGATGAGGGTCCCGTTAAAGAGAGTCAGAGAAATGAATGCCAGGTCTGTGAAAAAGGAACCTGGAGCAAACATCCCTGCTTAATCGGTTTTGACTTTGGGAGCCGCCTTAAAGTTCGCAAAGGGCGTTTAAAAGCTCTTGAATAATTGCGGCTTGATGGAAATTCATGGTATAAGCCATAAGAAACTAAAGACTCGTAAGTACTCTTTGCATTGTTTGAAGTTTTCAAAGGCTGTGACACTCTGATAAGAAGTTCAAAAACAATAATTTTTATTTGGGCTCCTTTTAAGAATTTAAAATGCTATTATGAGACTGAGGGAACATGTAGAGTTCTGGACCTCCTAAGGGGGAGGAAGGAATTAGGCCACCTTTTGCTTCCTTTTACCACACTGAGCCTAAATGCTGAAACAGAATATATGAAAGGATTGGGGGTTCTTAAATCCCTAAATGTCAAAAGTGGCCACATCTCCCAGAGAAATAACGCACCTGACTAATTGTGTAATTTCACAGGGACGTAGCAATTCTCAGCCTTATAAACATGTAATGTACTAATTCGGTTGCAGAGTTAACTGACAACAGTGTAATGAGCTGCTGCGTTGCGTGTATGTGTGTTACACAGAGCGGATGCCAGGAGAAAGGGAAATAGCACACCGGTGACACTTGGAATAACAGTGTTTCTACGTCATTGACTTTGAGTTGTCAGCATGCCATTCTCTGTGTTTCCCTTAGTAACTTATTAAGGCAACTGAACTCCAGTGTGATGATGTCTAAGTGTCATTTGTTGTAAATTACACAAGCATGCACACACCAGAGGCGCTTAGTCAATCTTTTTGAAAAAAGAAAAAATAATACTTTCTCGTATGGACGACAGAAATGTTATCCAGGAGACACACAGAGCACAGAGCGAAAGGTGAGTCTCTGAACATTGTGCGTGCTGGAGGAGCCAGATTTTGGCCTTTCATCAGAAGACATACTATTTCTACAGATTTCCCCACTCATCTATTCTTGCTCTATTTTAACAGAATGGTCGTGTAACTCTTGGTTTGAAAGTTGTCATACAGCCTCACAGCAGGCTTATATTATCTACAGAGTGCTTTATGAGGAAATATAAATCACCACAAATGAGACTTTTCACAGCCAGAGATATGTAGAAATTTGTGTCAGTGCTTTGCTGGCTTGCTAAAAAATATCTCTAGGCTCCAAAGTGCTCTCACAGCTCATCCCCGCTCCCTACCCTTTTGGGAAGCAATTCTCAAAACTTGAGATTTATGGTTCAGGGAGCTGATAGTGGCTATAAAGTTTTCTATTTTCTCTCTTCTTTAATATTAATGCGGGGAACAAGGCATTATCATTCATTATTTTAGTTCATGAGTATCCTGTGGGCTTGAAATGTGGTTTCTTGGGGATATGGCTTACCTCTGTTTAATAGGGGAAACGCGTGGACTTCGGCAACAGGCTTCCTTTACCATTGAATATTTTTAGGTAGTTTGTAGAAAATTCACATTAGGAACAGAACTTTAATATATGTGCTATATCCAGGTTTGGTTTTAAAATTTAAAGCTTTACAAAATATTAATTCATTCTGAGCCCCAGAAGTAAAGTATCACAAATTGGAGACTAGCCAGGCAGTCTATTATTGTTAGAAATTGAAATGATAATGTCTTTTCGCTGTACTATTTTCAGAGATGTACAGTGTCTCCAGTAGTGTGACCTACATTAGTGTTAGGTGAGTTTTAGTTTAGGTTGGCACTCCCTTTTACACCCCACATCTTTAAAACCAAATAATGTCTGAGTCATTAATAGAGAATCTGTATTGTTAACTTAAAAACTGGCCAGTTTTTATTAGCTCTAATATCTGGTTTCTGATGTGAATTTGCTTTTTCTTTTTACAAAAATTTTTTTGGGTTAGTTTTCTCCTTAAGTACATTATCATAGGCTCTGGCTGAATCTGAATCCATGCAATTTCCCTGTATGTTTTGCTTTAACAGTTTCAGTGGGTGCTCAACCTTGAATGTAGAACTTCTTGCTTTATTTTAGACTGAGTTCTTACGGAACAAATCTAAAGAAGAAGAGTAAAATAGAACCAAAAATATGAATAGCAGGTTGTTGGGTTTTTTTTTTTTAACTTTTAAGAGATTGCTTAAATGTCTTGCTTATATATCATGCAGTTCAGTCAGTTTTGAGTCCATATAATGAATACTGCAATGATTTAAATGAAATTTAGTTCAGAGCAATTATTATTGTAAAAGCAGCCTTTTGCTGAAGGCTTACTCATACCTTGACTGATAAGTATGAGTTCTGATCACCGTAATTACAGTGGTTTAGCATTTATCGCAGTTTTACTGTATGCCGGGCACTATACTTGTTTTTACTCGTTGGCTCCTCATCTGTAAGGTAGGCACTATTATTAGCCCCATTGTGTAGATGGGGAAACAGGCTGAGCGAGCTTCAATCCAGTTAGTAATGGAGTCAGGGTTCAGACCCACGTACTTTGACTCCAAGTCTAAGCTCTTTACTCAATTCATAATATTTTATTTTTTTAAAGATTTTTCATTTATTTATTTGAGAGACAGAGATAGCGAGAGAGAGCACAAGTGGGGAGGAGAGGGAGAAGCAGGCTCCCTGCTGAGGAGGGAGCCCAATGCGGGGCTCGATCCCAGGACACTGGGATCATGACCTAAGCTGAAAGCAGACGCTCAACCTACTGAGCCACCCAGGCGCCCCCATAATAAATATTTTAAAAGAAGTTAAAGTAAGACCAATTTCAAGCACTCTTGGCAAGTCTTTACATAAGTCCTAAATACTATACCCTGGAACTTAAGGCAAAGCCAGTTCTAAAAATGGCTCGTGTACCTACAGAGGGATGTTTCACATCCGTTCACCCCTGAGCTTCACACAGTAGAGCACTACTGAGTGGCTTGTGGGGTCAGAACATGAAAACAGAATAAAATGTGTCATTCACTCCCTATTTCAATTGTGATGAAAACAGTTAATAGTTAGCAGGACCGTGGAAAGTGTATGTCTCTCTGATACCCTGAGTCATTTTTCAGAGGTTTAAATCTGATGAGCAGAATCAATACCCAGTGTAGGTATCGGTGACTATGTTGCAAGGCCTCGTGGGCAGCTGTCGCCACATCCCGGCCTGGCACTATGACATGTGAGGGATCGCTCTGCCTCGTTGGTAAGCAGCACGGCAGCAGCCGATTGCTGCTTCCATTATTATTACCATTGTAGTGGCTGTGGCTGTTGTTATTAAAATCCTCCGGTTTTTCACAGATTTGGAGTTTTTCACACATTTTTGCAAATTCAAGGAAAAGGAGTAGCGATTCCACGAGGAGAAGGGCTCCTTGGAGAATTTATTCGTGCTTTAGAATGAAGGTGAGGAACGGCAGCGGCCGTGAGCAGCAGCGGGCCTTTACGCAGCAGGGGGGTGGCACTGGTTCCTGACGGCAGTGGCCAGCCTTGGGGAGACCACCCAGCAGCCCTCCAGAGAGCCAGCTTCACACCACTCCCGGGGACTTGCTCGCTCACTGCCTCCCCTCTCCTGATAAGGAAATCGGAACAGCCAGACTCTGGGAATCAATGAAAAGACAGGTCTGACTGGAATGGAAAGGCTTTGAAAAATAACAGTGGATAGGTAGATTGGGCCAGATTAGGGAGGGCCATGAATTCTGTTCTCAGGAATTTAGCACTTACCTAGGAGGCAATAGGGAGTAGTATGTTTTTGAGGGGGAAACTCATTTGGGCCTTAGCCTAGAAATACGTGGCAATCATTTCCCTTAGGGCTAGAGGCTGGCTGGTTAGAGAATCAGAGCCGGCCGGTAGTGAGCGCTTGCCCATTCCACACGTTTACGGTTCCTTCTCATCCATACCTTATCACAGCTCTGTGTCTCGCACTATTACTGTTCTCATGTTACCAATGAGGAAACTGAGGCACAGACAGGTCAAATAGCTTGTCTGAAACCACACTGCTCTTGGGTGGTGGAGCCCAGAGTGGAGCAAAGGCATTCTGACTCCGGTGTTCATGCTTTTAGCTCTTTTTCATGTATGACAAGTAACGTTCATTGGCTTATTGCATAAAAAGGACCAGTACTTAAGGAGAAATTATTCTAATATCACAGAAATTAATACCTTTTGCTTGAATTTCTGTCCTTTCTATATTGCCTTCTCTGTCTATTCAGCTTCTTTGTAATAGGAGCAGAGTTTAAAAAAATTTTTTTTTTTTTTGCGTAGGCTTTAGTGATGTTTTTATTAAGTAGATTTCTACATCAATAACATTTGCTGGATTATTAATTTAATCAAATAGCAGAATTTCTGACCTTTTGATAGATGTGTTTACCATTTTAGAAGATTTATTGCAGCTATTTCTTGAAGTATTTATATTCAAAAATGCTATATAAAACCATTTGTTAAACTGTACATGGGCTGTTGGTACTGGTACATCATTAAATTTGTGGCTGCAGAAAAATCTACAGACTATAGAAGGATACACTTCGGTATTATATATTGTTTTCTCATTAGTCAACCCATCAGTAGTTACCGAGCTGTGTTTAGGCATCAGGCCAAAGTAGCAGACACCTTAAAGTGACAATAGAAAGTACTCGATGTATTCTTGATCCTCCAGGAGCTCACAGTTGAGTGTGAGCAAAATATATCCATGAAAATAAGAGCAAAAGAGAAATAAAGTAAATTTCGAGATTGACACCGTCCATAAAAAAGAGAGAGGATTGCCTCAGGGGGAAGACATTAAAGAGTGACATGCTGACTTGAGGGGCAAGGTGAAATTCAGGTCTCAGGGCTTAAGACACTATCCTAAGTTTAGTGACAGAGGGGGTAAAAATGTCGCTTCTTGGAACTCACTTCCAGAAAGTCTGATCCATTAAATTTTATGAGGTTGCAGTAGGGATCTTCATTTTTAACAAGCTCTCCAGCAGTTTCTCCTGCAGGTGATATTCATACCACACTTTGGGAACATTGGCTTAAAGTGGGAGTAGATGGGTCTAAATTGTAGACCAGGAAGAAGTAGATCCTGGAAGCTTTGAGTGAATGGAACAGTAGCACTGGTGTTGAGAAAAGGCAGTCTTTGTCATGTGAGGGTTTTTATAACCCAGGGAGCTCTAGTTAGAAAGAGCTCAAGCTAGTCTAAGAATAAAGACTAAGATAGACCGAGATTCTGGGAGGCAGCTCGTTCACGATGGTCATAATAACAAATCCTTCCTTCTGCCTCACTAAACAAATTGTCTCATTTGCTTCATTCATAAATAAGATTCAATCTTACCCCACTGATGCAAACAAGAACCAGGTGACTCTTTGGGGTTTTTGTATTTCTTATACAATTTTTAAAATTTTTGTTATACAATTTTTGTTATAAAGTGAATTCCTTTTGCAGAGTGGCAGCCTGTGAAAGTGCAGATAAGAATCAGAAAGCCACATAAAAATAGGAAACAGGCACAATATCAAGCAGTAAGAAATAGTCATTTTGGACCCAACAGTTCACAGGGAAAATGTGTACTTGGGGAAAAAGGAAAGAATAGTGAGAAGTTCCTGTAATATTCTAATTCCATAACACAGGGTTTTGGAAGGTACGTTGAAGAAGTGGGTACTGCCTATTGTCTGTGACCTTTTGTGCTTGTCAGTTTGTTTTCTTCTCCCCAATATTCAATTAGAGTCTGATGAAAAAAGGAGTATATCTAAATGGAGCCGTGATTCAGTTATGATTAAAGGTCAACAGTGATGTGTATTTAATCACTGTTTTACTACTTACATATTGGGTTAGACAGCAGTCATGTTTTTAACCATAAAATATATCCTGATTCCTAGAAAATAAGACCATTGTTTAATAGGTTCCTTTTTAAATATTAGTAAGTATAGAAAAGCAGATGAGACAAAAATGAGGAGAGCTATGTCTTAACTTCATTATTTACTAGGTGTGTTAATCTGGGCAGGGGGCTTCAACCCATACCTCAAGTTTCCCATTTATAAATGAGTTAGAGTGCTAGCTTAATAAATGGTATTCTTAATATTGATATTTGAAAGGCAATTAGTTACTTTCCTAGTTTCTGTCAAAATTAATGGTAGCTTCCATGACAAATTTTTATGGGTACTTTGAATTATACATTTGCATGTGTCAGAAATAGTTCCTATCATCAACTAGTTTGAAATACACTGGTGGTCAGAAATAGCTTTCTGTCATTTACTCACAAGGGCATTTTTCTCTCTTCGCAGAATCAAATATGATCAAAATACATTGTCAGTTCACTGTGGTTTATTTAGAATGATCAGCAGCGGTGGAGATACAGAAATACCAGTATGTCGCTTTGAGAACCATTCTGTGGGTCACATCCAAGACTGCGGCGGTCCGCCGAACTCACGCAGAATATTTTCCAGGGCTAACTGGGAAACTGCATTGCCATTGGCAGGTTTTATGCACCTGTTTTTCTTTCCCGTGGAGTCTCATACCTGCAAAACATGGAAAAATGTTCTTTTCCTAAATTGAAGAACTCAGCTGTAGTCTAAATGAAATGGGATAAATTATCTTTTTCACAATTATCCATTAAAGGGAGAATTAGATTAATATTAATCACAGATGTTTCATCAAGTTTTATTATCAACCAGATTGACTGCCAAAGTGCTTTCTGGAAGACATTTTCTCTCCCTCCCCCACCTGCTACTGAGAACAAACTGTTATTACGGGTCCTTAGATAAAGATTAATGGTTTTGGCAATTCATTTGAGGAAATCTGTATTTGACTGTATACTCCACTTCAGTTCAAGGCGTCTCTGAAAAGCGAGGCTTGTCACTTCCCTGATAGAATTATGCAGTGAAGGCACAAGATGATATCATTCTTTCCACCATCAGAAACAGATTAATCAGTATACAGCCCTAGATTGGTATCCCCAAACCCATATATATATATACATTCTGGCACCTTGTTTATAGATAAATTTAATTCAGGTATTTTGGTAGCTATATTTTTACCTATCACACTTACATTACTTTAATATTACTTATAGTTTTTATATCCTCTCTCTTTTTGGGATAATTCATTACCAACTGTGTGACCCTTATAACAAGTATGATTATTTGGTAATGCCTCATCCATTTGCAAAGTACACCACAGATGCGTACCATATTCATTAAGGTTCTCAACTTGTAAACAATATTTGTCAGTTCCAGCTAACTTTAACAAAAATAGAGGCTCTTTCTCCCTACTAAAGAGACTGATGCATTTAACTGAAGACCGCAGGATGAACAGTAACCGAGGTGATGCTGGGGATCCAGAACCTAGAAACAAGTAGATAATTAGAATTACCTCATCAAGACCCAGCCATTCGACTTTCTCAGCTCTAACATTTCTCCCTTCCTTGTGTCACTGTACCCAGGATTCCAGCTCCTGGGAGAAGGAATTTGATTGGCATAGATAGCTATCCTTGGAAAAGAATGAAGAGCACCTTGACTGACAATCCCACCAAGACTGTGTGAAATTAAGGAAAGGAGTTCTTCCAAGTTTTTGTGGTGGTGATTTGGTTTTCAGCCTCCAGACGATAGGCATTGATGCCAAATGGGCAAAAAGCACCACTGGCCAAAACAAGGGTATATTTCATTGTTGAACCATAGTGGAGAATACATGGGATTGTTCGAAACAAAGAGAAAATCTACGTGGCAGATCCTTTAAGTGCAGTAGGGGCAGAGCATCAATTTACCATTTATATTTCTAGTTTGTTGCACAGTAATAATTTATCTCTGTCCAGTACTTTTGCACACTTTACCATGATCCAACAAATTAAAGAATGTGACTCATCTTTTTCAGTTAGGATTTCCCTCACATTCGATTGCTTTTCTTCCTTTCAATGGAAAAAGCAAAACTTGACAAATAATGGGAAATATCCTTATGTGCTGATTTACAGCTTTCTTTCATTGACATCAGCAGAATATAAGAAACGCGCAATGGACTGAGTTGCGTCCCATTCTGGCCGTTGTCCAACACTAGTCAGATATGGGATTAGTCAGGTAACTGAGTCTGTCTTCGAATGTAAAATGACGGAGTTGAGCTAGATTGGAGATCCCAAGGAACGAGACTTTAAAGATGTTACAATTTCTTTATACACAACTAATGAATCATTGAGCCTTGCATCGAAAACCGGGGATGTACTGTATGGTGACTAACATAATAAAAAATCATTATTAATAAAATAAATAAATAAATAAATAAATAAATAAAGATGTTACAATTTCTGACATCAGGTTTAAGTTTGCCAAATTCTGGGTGAAAGTTGCTTCTTATCCCCTTCTTTGGAAGGGAAGGCAAAACTTCTTGGGGCCTTAAATGTACTGCCATGCATTGCAACTCTCCAGAGAGTGAGAGAGAGATGATCTCTTTTCTTCACCAAACTTAGACTTCCTTAGATTTAGGAAGCTCTTTTTCATTGGAGCATCTGGAGGGACCTGGCTTCCATGGAAGGAGGTTAGATTATTTATAAAATCCCATTCAGCTTTAAAATACACTAAGTATATGCTTCTCCCAATCATGAAAAATGTGAAATCTATTTTAATACCATCCATCATCCCCCTCTTTCTCTATAGTTAGCATATTGGGCTTTCTGTATAGTTGAACCCACGTCCTTGCATCTAATCCTCCATTGAGGAGCGCGACAAACACAGGCTAGTTGTCTCTTCCTTCCAGGATTCGTGTGTTTGTAGTGAATTGTGCCACTATAATTCCTCCGCCTGTTCCTGTGAAAGTTGTTTTAAATTTTTAAAATAACTTTTGTCACTTTTTTTTTTTTTTAAGATTTTATTTATTTATTCGACAGAGAGAGAGACAGCCAGCGAGAGAGGGAACACAAGCAGGGGGAGTGGGAGAGGAAGAAGCAGGCTCCCAGCGGAGGAGCCTGATGTGGGGCTCGATCCCATAACGCCGGGATCATGCCCTGAGCCGAAGGCAGGCGCTTAACCGCTGTGCCACCCAGGTGCCCCTGTCACTTTTCTTGAGTCTTACGTTAAATGTAGATTCAAAGCATAAAGACAGCACCTGATCAGATGTGACGAAGAAGTAGACCAGCGTGATGCCGAGTTCGGTTTGCAGCTTAGGCGGGTTTCGTTTTCCTGAGGCACACCTGTGCTGCTTAGAGTCTGCTCTTCTTCTGTTCTTCGCTGATTGCATTGAACTTGAATAATGTACCATTTCACTAGTTGTCGTCAAGAACTGGTTACCCCATTCAGGTAATTCTCCTTACAAACCTAGTCTCAAGTCTATCTCAAGTCCCTTGTTGAGAAGTAAGGAATAACCCTGAAAGTGACTAAGCTGGGGGCAAGAGGAAGGGAGGCCTGCCCTAGAACATTGTTCGTCCTGTTTTGGCAACGCATCATTAGGCAGCTTTGCACTCCCCAGTACTACGTCATAATCTCTTCATCCACCATCTCACTCTTCTATAAAAGGCGTCATGTCACCTACATGGCTGTTTCACTACATTGTCCCCAGTGCAACCTCCTGAGTCCTTCTGCTCCCCCACAGGTCTGTGTGGAAAGTGCCCCCTGGTACTTTGAATCATTAAGTTCTGTCTGCTGGGCCCGAAGGGTCGCCAAAGCCTTGATACGTTTGGAAGCTACTCCAGGTTGTAGCTGTCCAGGGCCTTCCTGCACTGATCATCTAAAAACGAGAAGTGAGACATAGTCCCTTCCCTCATACATGCAGTTCCCATACTGCAGTTCCTAGGGTGAACGTGGTGCAGGTATTCAATAAATGCTTTTTAACTACTTTTGTCTGGTACTCCAGGTCAGCAAGTATATGCAAACTGCCAGAAGACCCTAGTTGAACCTACCCCCTTGGAGGCTTTTAATGTCTTTGTGCCCAAGTTTGATGTAGAATTTAGCACATTGGACTAGGTCCTTTAGTTCAAAATTTTGGGGACTCCCCCCCATCCCGTACAGAGCCTCTGGCTTCTGTCTGTCAAACTCCTTGGTTCTTCCTTCAAAATGATGATGACAATTTCAAATTTTGTATCTTGCTGTCTAAAATATAAGGTCACAGGACATCTGGCTGGCTTAGTTGGTGGAGCGTGCAGCCCTTGATCTCGGGGTTGTGAATTCAAGCCCCACGTTGGGTATAGAGATTACTTAAAAATAAAATCTTAAAAAAAAATAACAATAAAATGTAAGGTCCTGAGAGCAGGGACTGTGTACTTCTTCTTTCTTATTGTAAACAAAGTGGCACAAGGAAGGGGAGGGGGAATAAAGAATGGACCCATCTACCTCTGTGAGAATCCAGGGGACTCCAGTGGAGACCACCAAAGTTTTGACAGTGACGATTCCTGCTTTATGGAATTTTTGCTCTATGCATATTTAAAGAAAATGACAGGGCAGACAATGCTAAGTATTTTTACAATTCTGCTCTCTATTCTACAGGAAGTTTTCAACTGAAATGGGGTAGAAAGAAATAATTGGTGTTGATTTTATTCCCTTGAGGAAATCTGAACAGGTCTATCTCATTTTAAACAAGCATGACATACGAAAATTAGGATTTTACAAAAGATAAATTGCAGAGTGATCATTCCATTTACAGAAGCAGAATTCTTTTCAATAGCCCTAGAGCATTTTTTAAATGATGTGATTTCTAAAAATCCAGTTTATGTATACTTTTTAGAATCAAATTGGTCACAAGGGGCAAAAGTAGTTGGAAATTTTGAAAAGATAGCTGTAGGTGAGTGGGAAGAACATTTCTTGGGGAGTGCAAGGAAATCCTCAGTGCCTGAGAATTCGATATGAATCTCTTCCTTGCTAACATGGTGGCAGGGGCGGGGGTATGTGTGTGTTGTATTGCAGAGGGCAGGTTGTGGCAGCAGCTCTGGCCGTGACTGGAGTTGTACACAGTATAATACTATGCAGAGAATAGGGGCTGGTAGCTGCTTATGAGAAATAACAGTTCTATAACTTCATTAGTTTTTCAAATTAGTATCACAGACAGCTCCCACTTTTCACCACTGTGCTTTCTGGAAATAGAATCATAAAGCAGAGAGTTGTAAAGTGCCTCCCATTTTCCTCCAGGAGTAATATCTTAATTGAGACTGTATCTCTGACCATATATTTGAGAAAAAATAAATCATAACTATGACCAACCCGATGTCAATGGCAAAGATGCAGTAGCCATAATCTTCTGCGGTTATTTAAAATAGTAAAATTATACTCTTTTCTATAAAAAGGATATAAATGTATTATACACATTGATTTTACATGCTCTCTAAAGAATATGTTCAGCAAATAAAAAGTTCAACTAAACTATTTCATTTTAGCAGAACTAGCTATACTATAAATTCATTAAATATTTAATTGCTAATAATTTGGTTCTTTGTATTTAAGATGAGCTTTGGGGATGATTTCTTTGCCCTAGTTCTGTTCACAGTAGTTTGAGTGAACACTGTCCTTGTGATGAATGTCCCTGGGCCGCATCAGCCTGTTCAGTACCCCCCCCCCATGAGATAAACCTTGATTCGATATTTGGCAGCTCTGAAATGCTAAAGTTCAGGTTTCTAAACTTACAAAATGAGGAGACTGAACTACATTGTTCCCAGGGTTCACGCCCTTGAGTTTTGTGATTCAGTGACGTCGGCTTGCAGGTTGGTGTAAGGGGGCAAAAGTGCTCAGTGTTTAGCTGTTGATAGATGATGGTGATGAGATTTGTCTCCAGTTCCACGGTTACCCCCTTATGCGTTTTCAGGCTAATCGGGGCTGCTGCTGCTTAGCATTACTCCAAAGAAAGGCCACCAAAACCCTGACCTCCTTCTTGGACTTAATGCTTTGCTGATATTTTGCTGTCATTTGCCTTCACCCTTCACAGGAATGCCTTGAAAACAACCACCAGATTATTAGTAGAAGCTTTTTCGAAAGTACTTTAAAATCATTTTGCTTCATACAAATATGTTTTAGTGCATCTTAATTGAATGTGGGGGGGAAAAACCACTCTATCTTGAAAAATAAGCCACTTATTCACATTTATAGCAGGCTTAAGGGCCTACTTACATTGCAGGAAACTCACATGCCTACTCAGTTATTGGCTTTTTTTATTTTACTTTTCTCCCCTAAACTTGCGATTTTGTGGGCATTTATAGTAGATCAGTAAGCAAACAAGCATTTTCTTGGGGTGACCTTGTCTTTCCTTCATTTATCCTTTCTCTTCCTTCCTTCATTTAACAGATATTATTGAGTGCCAGAGTGCTGGCCAGAAGTATTTTAGATTCTGTGTGTACAGTAGAGAAAAAAATAGCCAAAAGCCTTGCTTTAATAGAACCTATACTCTGCTGGGGAGCCAGGGGGTGGGGATGGGGATAAACAAGCAAATAAATAAATTTGAAACATGTCAGGTAGTTGGTAAATGCTATGATGGAAAAACAGGAGCAGAGGGAATATAAAGGTAGGGAAATTGCTATTTTATATATAAGAGTATTTAAATATATTAAAGGATTACCCATCTATATAATTATAATACAGAGGGATATATATATATAATATATATCAGTATAAATAGAGAAGTAGGTAGGGGTACAAAGAGGTAGATCAGGAAAGGCCTAATAGCTAACACTTGAGCAGGACTCTCAAAAAGTGAGCACACAAGCCATGTGTCTGTCCGGTACAAGGGCCGTCCAGGTAACGGGAACAGAACCACACGAAGGGCCTGAGCAGAGCTGTGGGCCTGCGTGGCTGGAGCAGGATGAACCCCGAGAGAGCTCTGAGCAGCGCGTGTGATGGATTGGAGGGTTTGGAGCAGAGAAGGAACGTGATCTGACTTGGGTTCTACCACGATCACTCTGAACTCTTGTCCACCTCTCTTGAGGGCAGCAGAATCCTTTGTTTCTCTGGCTGGATGGGATCTTTGGGATTTGGTCCACTAAGGGGAAGAGTTTTGGGAAAACAGATGGTGCAGGAAATGTTCCATATGCTGCTGAGTAGACCTTAGTGGATCAGATACCTACATTGCAAGAGAGGAAGGAAAAGATAGAGACAAAGTCACCTTTTATGTACCTTATTAATGAACTCCTATCCTTATTGAATTTAAGGGAAAAATTAGTGAATCTGTTGCATCTGTTTGTTTGTTTGTTTTTTCCTGAGGCATCAAGAAAGGCCATTGACTCTGTCTGTATGTAAATAGGTGGTGGTTTGGGGCTCAGCAGGCCCCTCCCCCAGATGGAGCCCTCTCAGTTGGCTTTCGGAGAAGAGGAATTTCTGCTTTACATGTTAATTTGGGTTCTTGTGCCACAATGTTGTCACCTAATTCACTTCTCCTCCAGGCCAAGACTAAGGCACCACAGTGGGGCGGCGGTGGGGGGGGGGGGGGACACGGGACGATGGGGGGGAGCAGGCAAGACATGCCAGGAGGTCAGAGACCGCAGTGCAAGGCTGAGAAATCTCTCCTTTCAGAGGAGAGTGTGTACTAAGAATGCTGCCAATTTTCCCAGTTTTCTTTTTGGAACATTTGGTTACTGTGTTTTGTTTCGTGTTTTCCCTACAGTGGTGCATATGGGTACTTAGAGTAGGTCATCAGTTACACTAATACAATATTAAAAGGTTTTTCTTTTTCTTCACACACCTGATTAGGAAATGTGGGTAGGGCATGTCTCTGCAGGCAGAACCCGACTTGGTTCTCTTACTAAAACCTCTTGTAAATACTTAAGATTACACAGTCAAGTTCTACCAAGTTTTAACCTACTCTCAGACTTTTTTGGAAGGACTTTTAAGAGCTTCTGGGAAATTATGCAACAAGTATGTGAAGTAGGGCAGCCATGAAGAAAAGTATGATTTATACTATAAACTGAGGTTGTATAGTTCTGGCATTGGAAGGATGTGGATTTGAATATCCGTTGTGCCAGCACTAGCTATGTATGTCATCGGCTAACTACTGATCCCTGTAAGCCTCGGTTTCCTCATCTCTTAAATGAGGATAATAATAACCGGCCTTGCAGAACTGTTTTGAGGATTAAATGTAATAAACCTGGCACAGTGCCTCCTGTGTAGAAATAGTAGATAAATGGTAGCTATTATAATAATATTATTATGCATCTTGAAATGAAGTTCCCTCCCACCAAGCTCCATATCAATTAAGAAATAATTTCATGTTTCTAATTTGTATTTGGTCAAGTTAAATAGAGAAAAAGAAACATTATGGAGAAATAATATTCTAGAGTAATTGGTGCCAAAAGAATCCTAAAATAAAAATATAGGTCTTGTTATTAATCCCTTACAACAATCATTTGTAACCATTCTGCGACAGATTTATTGACTACAGCATTCATTTAGAAATGCTAAACTAATGAGAACTTGGCCATTAGTTGTGATAATGGTCTATCATTTTGAACTTGAACCATGTGTACTTATTTGGCCTCTTTTCAAAACAATAAATTATTTCAAACTCATTTCTTCTCTTGAAAATGTCCTTATGATTTAGGTCATGCTTTGGATTATGTGAGTAGTATTCCTATAATCCATCATCCAAAATAAACTATGATTCCGGGCTATTTTAAGATTGAGAAACTTCAAACATTTTTTTTTTTTTCAGAAATTGCATAAAGGGGTAACAGAGGCTCCTCCAGCCTCTAATTTATCTTTTTCTGCCTGTGCTTGATTGTTATTCCATATTAAGGTTATTTTCCTCTTAAAATAGCTCTGCACAAAGAGAATATACTGCTAAATACTATTGCAAGGGAATGTTTACAGATGCAAATGACTTCTATTTAAGGAGCTCATGATTAAAACTTGAAAGAATGTGGCACTAGAAAGCATGTGAATAACCTTTGAAAAATCTCACAATAGAACTGAATATGGGATATTTATAATCTGGGATTACAGCTATAAGGGTATGTGTGAATATGCATGTTCAATATGCTGCAAAGGACCTCCAACTGAAACATGTGAATTTTACTTTTCTTTAATTTAGATAAATTAACTGTTTCATTATTGGGAACCTGTAATGTAGAATGAACGAGAAGGCCAGTGCAGAATACTAGAAGGGACTAGTATTACATTTGCCTGCAACAAGTATGCCAGCCAGCTTCCACGATGCCATCTTTCTGATAAAGACAAGATATCTTTTTGATAAGTTCTTCACTGGGCCATTTCAATCTTCCGTAGCTGCTTTGAGGCTCGAAGTGTATTTCATTATTTTTCTTTCTTTTTTTTTTTTTTATTGCTCACAGAGCAGGCTGCTAATAAAATCAGGGGGGAAAAAAAGCTGTGATCATGGGCAGACCTAGCTTTTCAATCTATTCCTACCCAGAGAAGATCTGCCCTTTGGTTTCTTGTTGTAAAGCCTAACCTTCTGGGGTCACCCAAGAAATCAGCCCAAGTTGTGTGTCTCATTTTGGTGGAAATCATGTCCATCACCCTCGGGTGTCCTAGGCAGTCCCGGCTCCTGCCCTGCATCTGGGTTCTGGAGGACGGTCTGGCGCAGACCCCGGCTGCACAGAACTAATGAACATGTCATGCGCGTCTTGAGTTTTCCAGTCTCTGGCACAGCTGTGGCACTTTCCCCCCCTGCTGCGAGGCACAGCACGCTGGCCATTTGTTGGCAAGTTCATATTTCACACTGCAGGGAATTGAAATGATTGAACAGACAGAAGAAGAGTTTTATTTGCAGTAGCCTACGTATCCCCAGACTCTGATTTGGCATAAAACATCTGCTTCATGATCTGCTTCAAGGCCAGTTCCTTCCCTCCAACAAAGGTTACGACTTCAGGCAAGCTGTGCTTCCACTGGCAGGAGGAAATTTGCCCGAAGACTTGATTGAGTCAGAATCAAAGCATCCTGCCACAGAATTTCTTTTTTCAATTATCTTCGAAGAGGCAGCCAGACTTTAAATGTATCGGGATAATAAATGTAATGAAATAAGGCAGACACCCCCTTCCCCCTGTTGCTCTCAGGGAAGGTGCATATCCAGTTGTGCGCCCACACCCAGAAGCCTGTGAGCCTCCCCCACCTATCTGTCCACACACACACACACACACACACACACACACACACGCCTCAGCAAGGGCCCATGGTAGGTACGGCCCTTGGATGGGTCTCAGCCCGTCGGCACGATAAATAAGCACATGCATGGGCTGTACCTGCAGTGTTTACATCTTTCAGATTATAAAAGCAAATTGGCCTGATACTGGAGGTAATTATTACTATTTTTCATAGTGAGGAAGCATCATACATAGCCTTTGTTTTGTAGTGTGGTCCTAATTACTAATTATATTTACCCTCATGATTTTGTTGTGCAGAGTCATATTTTTTGTTCAAGACAGTCCTCGCTAGCCTTACAGACATATATACAAAATTAAATCCTCGCATTTTATTATGCTAGAGCAATTAGATGCCATCCTCGTAATGAGAAACATGACATCTTCATCGTTCTCCTTCATATTTTCATGTTGTTTTAAAGCAGACATTTACAGAACTGAATACAGTCTTACACACACACACACACACACACACACACACACATATATCCCTAATTGAATATCTGCATATCTCCAAGGAGTCCTGTGGGTGAAACCATGTATTCATCTTCTTTAGTTCTTAGGCCACTTTGGTTTAAGAGTAAGAACTGTTGCTTTTATGAAGTGCCTTTTTCTATAAAGTCAAAACCTCACAGCAGTGCACAGAAAGCCAACGGTATAAAGGAGCTAAGTAGAGTCTTTAATAGAGAGAGCTGGGTTGTAAGTGTTTTTGTTCCTACGGAGCAGATAGATTTGGCTCCATCTGTTCCATATTCATAACAAAGGAGCGCACTTACAGGAGGGCCAACTTCCCCGGAGCCGCCTGGTAATGATCTTTTCACCAGAATGAAAGCATCTGAACCCAGTGGCTTGGCCCCACGAAAAGCAGCTAGCAGGATTGCCCGTCAGAACCCCAATTTTCTCATAACTCAGGTAGACATAAATTTTCCCAATCTGTGGAATGAAAAAAAAAAAATCAACTGATTTCTCACCTCCCCGCAGCACTGTGTCGTTAGGAAGCTCCAAATACATGAACATAACCTGCCCCTTCTACAACCACAAAAGATTTGTAATTAGATCTTAGGAGGGGAAGTGTGCACTTGAAGTATCTAAAGATATCACACAGGAGAGGCTATTCTTCAAACTTTTAAGTTGTTTCTATTCAGATTTTCTAATCTT
Source organism: Ursus americanus (assembly GCF_024610735.1). Classification (NCBI taxonomy): domain Eukaryota; kingdom Metazoa; phylum Chordata; class Mammalia; order Carnivora; family Ursidae; genus Ursus; species Ursus americanus. Next base: position 5,114,716 of record NC_142131.1, read on the forward strand.
TTTAAAACTGGGGTTAATGAATAGAAATATGAGTTATACCAAATAAGGAAAAACCCCTGTTGAGTTTTGTAATTAGCAAACTTCAAAGTCAATTTCGACGGAGACCTCTTAGATTAAAAAGATAAGTTGACCCAAGAGTACATACTTTTTCTTCCACTAAGCAGAAGAAAAATAGAATGAATTTTTTGCCCAAAATGCTAAGCGATACAAAAAATGTTCCTATTTATATGACATGTAGAGTCAGCATCAAAATGTCACTGATCCCTTAAAACTTAAATAGCACACTGGTATTAATATCATAGCTAGTGGATAGAGGCTCACATTTATACGCTGGCTGCACAGATTTCTTAAGAAACAGGAACATATTTTGAAGTGTACTAATCCTTTTCTCCGTTCTGTGTACTCTTCAAAGACGAGAAACTCCTAAAAAATACAACACTACTTTATTTAATACACTTCATGTTAACGTTCTAATTGTAATTTATCAAACCTTTTATTATATATCTTGGTACCATCTGTGCATTATCTGCTTGCTACCCTAGGATTTCTGGCAAATCACATTGTAAACAAATCTCTCAAAAAGTTTGCCACGGCAATAAAGTAGACAGGGGTTTTATGTAGCTTTGAAATTGCTCTGCATTTTAGCAAGAGGAAATATAAAAGTAATATTCACAGAGCAAAAAACATAGCCAATCAATCCGTGAAGATCTCGGGTTTCCAGAACACCTTGGTTCTGTTGGTTATTTTTTGTAATGTATGGAACCTGAGTATTTCTGGCATGTTCAGTTTTTACTTCGTTCACTTACTCATTCCTTCAAAAATGCTTTTTGTGTGCCTTCTTTGTACCAAGCACCGTATTAGGTTTTGGAAACACTGTGTGTATTAAAAAATGGTTATTGCTTCTGGAGCTTACAGTTTAATTGGGAGATAGACGATAAGCCAGGAAACAAACAAATCTCTAATTGCCAATTACACAAGGACCTATGAAAGGAGCTAGATGCAGTGACAGAGAAAACTAGAGAAGACAGCTTTCAGTTGGGTGATCACGGAAGGCCTCCCTTGGGAGGCAGCATTTGACCCATGGCCCCAGAGGAAGGATCAAGTGTGAGTTTTTGGTGCACAGAGGATAGTTGATGTCCACAGGAAAGACTATTTAAAGGGTTAGTTTGGATTTCAAATTTGGTATTTGACTTCTTAAAATAACAAATATTAAAAATCTTTAAAATTTCAAATGTAGCCTATTCAAATTAGTTTATACATCTTATTTTATATATAAGACTAGAAAATTTAAATATTTGGCTCCATTTACGAACTTGGTTCATTTAACTCCTTTAACCACTAAAGATGTAACATAGTCTCTTTGCTTTTTATTTATTTTTAATTGAAGTACGGTTAACAGACAGTGTGTAATATTAGTTTCAGGTGTACAATAGAATGACTCAGCAATTCTATACATTAGTCCTCACGTGGTAAGTCCTTCCTTTTTAAGTACTTAAATTGTTTGATTATAAAACCTTCCCAAGTATTTAAGTAATTCTTATAATAATTTAAAATGAAACATATGTTCTAATTCTGGTAAATGTTTTAAAACTCTTTGTAAAGTTTACTAAGATGTCATTTAGTCAAAAGTCTGAATCAGTTGTTCCATTTCATATTTTAAATTGGAATTCCCTGTCTGACCAGTTACTCTGAATGGCCAAAGCTGTCATACACTTGGAAAGCATTAAGGTTCCACAGTCTCGGGTGCTTTTTTCACACACAAAAAATACTAGGTGTATGGTTTTGATGCTCTTAAAAATGCCTATACTTAGTTTTTAAACTCAGGCATGCCTAAAGTACAGCTATATCCCTTAACACAATTTTGGGATTAAGTTCTCATTTAGTGTTTGAGGTACCTTAACTTGCCAAGCCTTCCTTCTTAATGACTAGAGGATTTCAGCGAGGATGGCTTCAGTCTTCACCTTGGGTTACGATGTCCCAGTGTCACTCTGTCCTTCAAGGAGCTTGAGGTCACTGGATTCTCGCACCGCTCTGCCTTTATTCTCCTACTTCCTGGTGGGGCCTGCAACTCCTCCCCAGACTGATCTTTGATGAGATTCTGCACATCTTTGGCTCTAGAGATGCCCACATTCCTTTCATTTGCATCTTATCTCTTGGACCACACGCTTGCAGATATAACAATAATACCTACTAGACTTTTGTGTGTCTCCCCAGGTTTTGGCTCTTTGGTCACAGTTTCCAAGATGGTCCGTAGGAAGCAGCCAGCAGAGAGGGGGAAGGCGCCTTCCAAGAAAGGGGATTCTTTTTTTTTTTCTTTGATACCTCTTCTCCATTTTCTTTTTTGTTCTAATCCTGAGTTTTCATTCACGTTTGGTCAATGGCTCCACAGATTTCTGTTGCTGCTAGACTCATTCTCCAGATCTTTATGGAACACATGTTCTGAGCAAAGCAGTAGACTCCAGGGCACTGAGAACCCAGCAGAGCTCCTGCCTGCAGGGAACTCTCAGTTCCAGTCGCAGAGATGCAATATAACAGCCAGCTGTCAGACCAAACAGGATGGGGGACGTGCTCTTTATTACCTGATACAAACAGATCCATGTCAGAACCCAGAAGAGGGTTTTTGTGTTGGAGGAACCGGGAAATAGCTCAAGTGGCCCGAGAGAGCTGGGATTGTGAGAGGCCGAGGACAAGGTCCCCTGAGAAACGGGAGACAGGGAGGTTCTGGGAGGGAAGTTGTTGGGACTAGCGATTAATGGATTAAAGCAGGGAAGAGTGGGAGAGTTAAAGAAGGAAATCAAAGTTGGGGCAGATTTCTGAAAGACGGGGCCTGTTCTGCTGTTGTGCACGGTGCCGCCCTGCAATGCACAGCCAGTAATTTTCCTGGAAACGGTCCTGTTACTTAGAGACAACTAGAGCAAACTAGAATTTAGTCCCTCCCTATCCATTAGCTTTGATTTTATTCACTCGGTCAAAATTAAATCCTTCATCAAGGAAAGCATTTTTGGTGTGAAATGAAATGTACAGTCCTGGTACCTAAAAGGCTTCCTCTTTGGTAGAATTCAGCTTGCTTGCCCTTTTTTTTTTTTTTTTTTTTAAGATTTTACTTATTAGAGCGCACATGAGAGAGCACTAGTGGGGGGACGAGGGGCAGAAGGAGAGGGAGAAGCAAGCTCCCCCCTGAGCAGGGAGCCCTACATTTGGGCCTTGATCCCAGCACCCTGGGATAATGATCTGAGCCAACGCAGGTGCTTAACTGACTGAGCCACCCAGGGGCCCCAAATTTAGCTTTCTAAAGAGGGAACATGAATTTCTTCAGGCCTGTAGGGTTCCATGGGGCCTGCTACCCAAATGAATACCCTGCCCAGATATTTAATCTTAGCTCCAGAAATAGCAGACATTGGGAGAATGTGGCCTACTGGCTAAGAAAAACAAATCACTGATATGTGTAAATAGATATTTACCCAAATATGCAAAAGAATACTGGAGACAGGCCCGGGCACCCTTCGCAGCCCAGCCGCACACTATCCCCGGCCTGCTGTGGGCCGGCTTCGCCCGCTTCCGGGCCCGCTGCTTGCTGTTCGCGGAGCGACACCCTCATCTTGGGTCGGCGTCCCTCTACTGTAACAGCACCGTCTCACTCAACGTGGACTGAGAAGAGAACCCACAGAACCTTAGCGTGATTTTCAAAAGGAACAGGTCCTCCAGTGCCCTTTCTAATTCTCTGAACTCTCACCACCACACAAACCCCTTCACCCGCCACGTCCACTGCAAAGCTGTAGTAAAATCCAGTTTTTCTAATTTAGGCTACAAATAAAAGGTCGCACTCGTCCCCCAGGGTTTCCTTGTGGTGAAGAACTTCACCACCACTATCCGCAACCTGGTCCCTCCCCTTCCTGTAATTGTGTGCTCAGAACCGGGGTCCTTGCAAAGGGGGAGCCGTGCAGAGGGAGCAGTACGGAGCTCATGCCGACAATGCGGAGACGAGTGAACGGATATTCTAGATCTAAAGGGATCTGTCACCTGCGTTTCCAAGTGCAGTATAACAGTCCGCTGCCCCTCTAAAGTAGGTCAGACTCAATTTTTTTTTTTTTTCGTAGGGAAAGAGAGGCCCAGGTGGGTTTAGCAGCTGACTGAAAGACACCACAGACGTCAGAGTAGGCGAACCAGGCAGAAAATTCAGATCATTATTATGCATGTACTCAAACCACTAAACCATGTCCCTTCCAAGGCCCCTCACTAGGGAAGATAAGGATGATAGTGGTTATGAAAGTTTCAAAGAAATAATAGCTTTCATCCAGGAGCTTCTTTGAATTGTATTAACTTGATGACTTATTAGTAATTTACTGTCTTGCTACGTTTAGTGCTAATAGGATAACACTGTTGCTGTCAATACTGTATAAATGAGTAATGGGACCTGTGGCTGTCGTTGCTTACCAGGTGGCGGAAACCCCAGTAACAGATCACAGAGGAGGCACAAGGAGCCTGTGGAGAAGGAATAGTATAAATAGCTCCTCTCTGGGCTTCTAGGAGTTCTACCCTTTGTCTGAGTTTTTGGTTTTTTATTACCTTTATTATGTGGCTTCTAGCTGAGGAAGAGTTTTTGTAAGTGAATGAGCCTGCATCATCTGCAGGCTGCAAAATTCACCAAAATCACCACAAACAAGGGAGAAGGAACTACTTGACCTCAATGACCTGGGACAGTCATTTCAATAGTGTGGCCTCAGGCAAGTCCAGATCTCAGAAAATAGTTTTAACACCGTTTTTTAATAGGAAGCTTACTTTTCCTAACTGTTTATTGATTTTTTTAAATGTAAAATATCCAATAAGGAACTTAACAAAACCCTAAACACAAGGAAATATAGTTAACAATTAAAATGCTATCTAAATATTATCTTGTTTTTTGTGCCTATGTGTAGTGGATTTTTCCGGTCACATCATGGCAGGAGATAAATTTAGGCTGACATAATTTTTTCTTAAAAAGAATTAGAAATGTTTCTTATATGGAGGATATTTTTAAAAGCATTCTCTGGGTTAAAAATAACCCAGGTTATTTTTTGGTCGTGCCTTAATAGATACTGAAATATAAGGGACAAATCATACCCTCTTGGATAAGCAGTGGGAACAAGTTTGTTGTCCCTGAGCTTTAAAAAGCAAGGAAGAGTTTGCCCACACTTTAAATAAATGTGTACAAAAGCAGGATAATGTCCTATTTGTTTTCCTAGAAATCAGTGGAAAGAAACTTGTCCTCAGCCATTTATTTGAGGTTGCCAAGAAAAAATAATTGATCTACGGAGGCTTAGCTCCTGGAATTTAAATAATACTGAAGTTAGCATTTGCAGTGAGAATTTTGCCTGAGGGGGTAGAGAGCCGGCAGAGGGGGAGCAAGGGGTGTGATGGGTGGTACCTCCTATTTTTCTCTTTTGTCTGAGGTTGCACAGCTGGAACTAATTTTACTTCCCTCTCCCTGAACTTTACTCTAATTATTTGTCCCTGTTACAGTTCCCTGGTGTTGAAACCCAAGTTTTAGCTCACGGAGCACATGAGCCTATTATACAGCGGGAAACACCCCTCTTCCTTTCCTAGTTTTTGGTGTTTTGTTTTGTTTTGTTTTGTTTTTTTAAAGAAAATCCACGGAGCCCAATCAAAGAATCTAATATTTACATGGTATTTTAAGTTTCCTCGAGGCTCCTACCTTTACTGGGTAACCTCTTTTCCAAGTGTTCCCTCTGGGGCTTTGACCTTAACCTCACGGTGATTTCCGTCTGGAGACACGGCTGGCTGGGAAAGAGCAAATGTGTGGGCACCCGCAGCTGCTCCCGGAGTCGCTGTGAGGACAGACGTTTCAGAAACCTGGGGCCAAGAGCAGGTTATTCAAACATGTGGGTTTTAAACATCAAAAGGTAGAATGGTGAGATGTAGTCCATCCTAACTGGTCCTTTTGTTCTTAATATGAGAATTAGGTGGTGTGCTGCTTTTTAAGAAAGGGCAGATAACCAGTTGCAAAATGTTGCTGGGATATTCTTTCCTAACAAGAGGCCTAACGTTTAAGACTTTTTTCTGTAGGTCTGGTAACCATTTTCCAAGAAGTCCATATGGCTTTGGTTAATCTCTATCCTATACCCACAACTTCTTCTGTTCCCTGCCCTCCACCCACATGTACAACATGGATTTTGATTCCTTATGTTCTAGAAGACCTTTTCGTAGTACCGTTTCTTTAAATGGGCTTTACTTCTTGTGCCTTTATTGTGAAAGGAATATTAATGCTTAAATCTGCCGTCGCCTAATTTGCATATATCTGTGTTGTGTGTTAAACTACATGAAAACCTACAGAGAAAAGACTAGGCTGTGCTAACAACTAATAGCCTATCTTTTCTTTTGACTTGCACAAATTGAGAAATATTGCCTGTGGCAAACATAATGGAAAACTGCATTTTTAATGCTCCCACACACACTCATTTCTTTAAAAGGAAGAAGAAAGTGGCTATTCTTAAAAATAAAACTTCTTGGAGTATCCAGACTGGCAAGGGATACAGTAAAGGAGGATTTTGGCTTTTGGAATGAAGATTTCGGGATGAATAAGGTTCGGCAGAGATGTTGAGGTTAACAAACGAGTACAGTATTGGGCTTAAAAATGTGGGGGAAAAAATACAAGGGTATCATCCCACCTGCTAAGCTTCTGGTTCTTCATGAAGAAGGACGTTTGTTGCCTTGACTACTTTTGAGTTGCTTGAAATCTCAAAATGTTTGTATTTCATGTAATAGCCTGTGTGTAAGATAATTGATACAAGCTTTTTCAATACGGAGGGAGGCTTTAACTTATCATTACAGTCCTTTTATTTCACATGTTTTAAAGCTCACCTTTCCATTCTCTTCCTCCTGTTTGAGGAAGGGCATTGTCTTATCATTTAAGTTCACATTTTCTATCAAAGCTCACTTTAGTTCACCCAGCAATTTGGAGTTGGAGTGAGACATCGTGATAATCGCACAGAACAACACAGGTTGGCTGCATTAGCAAAAACAAACTAAGTGGCATGGGAGGGAAAACAAAAAACCGTTTTCAACTGCTGGAGTGAAAACAAATAGATACATCTTGTAGTATTTCTTCAACAGCAGTTTATAATTACTTCTCTTCAAGGCCTATTTTCCGTGGACTTAGAACAGTAGCTTGAAAAGTAAACTGGCAAGGGATCCAGTTGTGTAGACAGGGCAGCAGAACAAGAAAGGAGCTGCCCCGTGGGAACCAGGGCCTGGCCGTCCTCCCGAGAGGATGCCCCAGTGCCTTAGTTTCTAGGTCTCCCTCAAGTCCGCGGGAAGCCTCTGTTGGCACGGAGGTGTTTTTATATGGCATTGTATCACTTAGTTGTTGAATTACAAATTACCCCCAAATATGGGGTTAAGACATTTAGTATTCACAGTGCCTGTGGGTCAGGGATCCAGGGGTAGCGTAGCTGGGTCCTCTGGAGTCTCTCACAAGGTGACAGTCCTTTAAAGGCTGAGCTGAGAAGGATTCACTTTCTAGCTGACTCACCAGACTGTTAGCCAGTTCAGGTCCTTGCACACTCTTGGCTGGAAGTCGCTCTCAGTTCCTTGCCACTAGCCCTCCCCACTGAGATTCTTACACTACAGCACCTTGCTTCATGAGCAAGAAAGACAGCAAGAGAGGGAGCACTGGCAAGAAAGAAGTCCCAGTCTTTTGCGACATAATCACAGAAACGACATCTTGTCACAGTGGCTGTATTCTATTCATTAGAAGCAAAACACTAGGTCCAGCCCACTCGCAAGTGAGGGTAGTCAGAGCCGGGTCAGAAGCTACCTACCAAAAGCACAATGCCATTATATTCTTGCCACGTCCAGCTGATGAGTCTGTAGTGAACTGTGATGTGACTATTGTGTATATTTACAATGCTAAATACAGCGTGTGGAAGTACTGATGTGGGGGGCATTGAATGTGGTCCCCTTTATGTATCAATTGGCTGATAAGTGCTCAGCTGAGCTTACCTGAGCCCCAGGAGACCAAGGAAGCAGGTGTTCAGGAATGGCTAGAATAAGGGCGCCTGTCTGAGGTCATGGAACAGAGCAGCCCTCGTGGCCTTATGAGCACGATACTCTAAACACAGAGACCAGCGGGCCCTCAGATTATATTTCATTATGTGTTGTAAGGTTTTGATTGGTACTTTGCGGATCATTAGGGGGAAGGGACCCTGTGGTTTGATTTATAAAGTTGCTATTAAGATCATGGAATGGGAGGTTGTACTTGTGTTAATGGTCCCATGCCCCTACTTCCAGCTTTCCGGACTCCAAATGTACATTTTCAGCAGTAAACTGAATAAAGGGATATGGATTTGGATTATGAGACAAATGGTTAAGACAGGAGTTGCATTTCACATTTTAATTTGACAAATTCTGCTAGAAAATCCATGCATATTTATAGAGAGTTCAAGTCTAGGTTTTCTTCACCTGTTGCAGGTTAACACTTCTTTTTGCTTTCTGAAGTTCCAATGTGGGAACTTAGGGAGGAAATGCTCTCATTCTTTTGTCCCAGTTGCTACTGATTGGGTTCTGTAGGCTCTGTGAAGCCTCGAGAAAATTCCCTCTGAGCGACACATCTGGGACACCCTCGCCCTCCTGGACCAAGCCAAGTCCACGCAGACCTCAGTTATCACAGCGATCCCTCGTGTGCTTCACGGTCGTGTCCCCAGCTGGAATAAGCATGGCACAAGGACAGAGACCGGGTGTCTGACACAGCTTTGTACCCCTAGGACCTAACAGGGGAGCTGGCGCACAGTAGGGATTTTAAAGCTCTTTGAATGGATAGATGAAGCAGTTAGTAATTATGACCAGTTCTCAAAACTTCCCTATTAATTTTCTAAGGCAAGTAGCATAAGAAGTAATAAGATTTGTTTTAGCTAAGATCGTGTTGGTCATGATAAACTGGTGTGGCTCTAGAATTATAGGGATGAGTATTACCTACACTCCTGAGACAAGCCAGGCACATTTTCACTTTCTACTCCCTCGTGTCCATCTGCAGCTCTTTTTTTTTTTTTTTTTTTTCTGCTCATAATTGATCCTGAGAGGATTTTCTTTGTAACTTCGCTTGTGTGACTGTTACATTTGTCAGTTCCCCTGTTGTTTGGTGTTCCTCACGCTCAGCCACTGCTTTTTGTTTACTTGTGACTCTGGTGAAGCACTTTTAAGATTACCTTATATCTTCGACTATTACTAATAAATAATCCTAAGCGTTTTGTTCATAGTGTAAAGGCATTTGTCATCCAGGGGCTCTGGGGTTAAGAAACCTGGAACATAACGTGCAATAAAGCCAGAGTCTTACTTTTTAAAATCCTGCATAAAACGTTTTTATGCTTTTTGGTTTGATTTTTGTTTCTCCGTGTGGTAAATGAGGAACCCGAGTGATACTGACCTGGCCTGGCCTACCCTCTCAGGTTAGCTCTAAGGGTTAAGAACTGATTTCATGAGCTCAGCCCAGAGGCTGTGGAGTTAACTGATTTAATGTCATCTGCATTGTGTGCTCACATTATATGTTTTTAGTTTCTGTTCATGAGTTTTTCTAAGGATTAGAGTATAATAGTCAAACAGTAGAAAGTGTCAATCACGTTATTGTTACAGCTTTTCTGGTGATAGGAGAGGAGGAAGTCATGGAGAAGTTAGGGAAGAGAGGTTATTTTATTTTATTTAAGTAGATTATATATTTATGTATGTTTGTATTTTATGATCTTAATTTACAGAAGGATGTAAGTCAGCCTTGTACTAAGGCTCAATGTCCATCTCTCAGAGCTGGTGAGAGAACTCTCTGCAGTTCTTCCCAGATAGCTTATCATTTGCTGTGGTTTGGTTATTCCGGTGTGCCCTACAATGATTTTGATGTCCTGGATTTACAGGATTTCTGCTACATACAAATCTGAAAGGCCGGTACAAACTCCCAAGAAGTTCCCCCACTAAAACAAACACTTGATGCTGCCATGAGCCTATTGTATTTTGCGGTATCTTTGGTACCAGTCCATTCTTGCAGGTGGCAAATCAAGTTCACGCACGAGGCTCAGGCTCCTAGTGAGTTCATCTCAGCTCAAAAATCCATAGACTGGCGGTGTAAACATCCACGTGTCACTCCTTCACACCACCTCTCGTGAATAATGAGACAAACTATCTCAAGAGCCGTGGTTTTTCTAATGAATTGGAGTCACCTATGTGTACTGTGTTTGTGACATGCACATTTGCAGTGGGGGTCCACAGGAAGGACACCATTTCCTGGATCAAACCACAGAGTGCAAATATTGTGCCCTAAATAACACACTAGTTACTGTAAATGTCAGTAGAGGGAGTTTTTCCCGACTTTGATTTAATGAAAGCCTACAGCAAAGCCAGCTGTTAGCACTTCTTAACTGCTTGTCAGAGGGAAAAGGGGGAGGGACAGAAACCTCTTTTCTGTATACTTTAGTCTTAGAATTAAGAGGTTTCAACAGGTGTTGAATAGGGACACTAAGGGTCCTTTACAGCTTGCTTGCTTTTAGGTGGTGAATTTATAAGTTCCCCAGCACAGGGATCCTGGAGTTACCAGAGGAGAGTCATGTAAAATTGGTTTGGAGTTTGCATCTTGAATCCCCTCACCTAAGAAGCATTTTCGTTGCCTGAGCTCCCATGAGGAATAATAAAAGATAAAAACAAAGGAGAGAGAAAGCGTACCAAACACGGGTCCTGTCTTCTTTGTCACCGTGGGGCTCAGCAAACTCACTGTAAGCCATGTGAGTTTTTATTGTTGTCATCTGCATTTTCTGAAAAAAAAAACCACTTGAAGCAAACACACAGGGAGGAAAGTATGTGGCACTCCTTTCTATCATTTTTGTCATTTCTAGAATGCGTTAGTAAATGGATGAGATCGTTAAGGGTCTTACCGCCCTTGGAAATCCCTTTGACATCACTGTGTGTGCACTAAGGGGAGATAATCTTTCCAACACAGAGAAAGTTTGCAGTCTTATTATCTTGAAGAGGGGAAGAAAGTTTCTCCCTCAAATGAATTATAACTTGAAACATGTTGTCATGTTTTGGTAAGCCCACTGTATTACTTCCATCCTTCTCTGTGGCAAATTTTTTAAAAATAAATGTACCATTGCACCGCAGTGATTTCTCAATAGCATATTGTACTTATAGTAGCATGATGGAAGTTGCTGGGCTCGGTGTAGTCACAGAGAATGCAGAGCCAAGTTCTAATTGAATTACCTGCAAAGCACTGACAGACAGGCTTTCAGGACAGACAAAGCTTTGCTTTCCCCGCAAAAATAGGTCATGTTTAAGTTGGCCTTGTAACTATTTGTTACTGGTTTTTGCCAGCACTTTCACCTTGGGCCCCTCTTCCTGCAGGAGACGGGGAGTAGCTCTCTGATGGCCCAGAGGGCTCAAGCATTATCTTCTTATTTTGGAGAAAATTGATAACAGATCAAGTTAAATGGAAGAGCCTTTGAAATAAAAATCCCAAGTATTTTTCTGTAGATTATACCAACATTCTTGCGTGAGTCTTCACTGTATTGAAAAGAAAAGCCCGGGCTAGGAAAGTAGCCCTATTTCTAGCGGTCTCTATCAGCCTGAAAAGTGTTTTTGTCTTAACTTCTGGGAAAAATTAGAGAGTGCTCCTGTTGTTCAGGGAAAGAATGTCTTGTAGAGCATTTGCATTTGAAAATGAATAATCTGTTGTCGCTCTCTCCTTGTTTTCCTTTTGTCTCGTCCACAGCCTCTGCAATCCCAGATAATGGCAGAAGGTCCTGTCTCAAGCTCAAAGTCTTTGTGAGACCAACAAGTAAGTTGACTAGAATGAGCTTCAGAGGGTGGCTTCACTGCGCATGCTTTATCGTGTGTTCTGGTTCACGCGGTACAACTTTTTTTTACTGTTAAATCCTGTGTGGTACCTGTTTTGTATATCAGCATCCATGTTTTAGTTTTCATCATATTTTTTCTCATCATTCTTCATGATGCTTTTATTTTGAAGTACACAGCAGTTGCTAACTTGTTGTTTCTTAGACTGTTGTACGTGCACAGCAAATGGGAACAATATTGGCATTTGGATACATGCCACTGATTGTAAAACAATCTTTACATAAATTAAAGGAGACAATAGAGAGAAAGAAAAAAAAAGAAATGGGAGTTGAAGGGTGTCTTCACTAACATATTTGGCTGTTATCTCTATTTTTGTTATAGATAGCTGTATGAAAACTATAGGTGTTCATGATCGTGTTTTCGATGTTAACGACAAAGTAGAAAATTCATTAGAACCAGCAGGTTAGTATGCTTAGAGACTCTCCTTTAACAAATGCATCTCTCTCTGGTGCTTCCGTACTTTTTTTCCTTTCTTCTCCTCCGCATGTTTGCATGTTATAGTTGCTCTGCTTTTGCTCATTGCTAGCGATGCTAATATTACTTTTATATTCTACCTCATTCCTCCAGTATCTTTGTCTAATGCATGTTAGATAAAATATGACCTTTCTTTTTTGGGCATGGGTTTGATATAATGCAGTATCCTAATATAGAAGCCCCATCAGAATGCTAAAATCTCACTACTTTTTACCATATCCTCCGAGCATGCTGGTGAATCACTGTGACTATTAATGGATCTGTTTTCAGAGAAGACAGAAAAAAATTCTATCGTATATGCTTTAAAAAAGTTTACATTATGTCCAAATTTATGGATAAAAGTAATTAAGACTATTGCACAAAATAGCAGCTAATTCAACATATTTAATTTTCTCTGGCAATTCACATGCATCATTGAACTGCTCTAAAGGCTTTATTACGTTTCAGATATTATTTGTGCTATTGATATATCATTAGCAGTTGGTCTGGAGAAGTAAAATCATGTTGCCTAACCCCACAAATTCACACACTTGTTACTCCCACAAATGAATCAGTGGTCTGTCCAGCCAAATGCGATCCTTGACTGCTGAGGCAAACTAAGTATTAAGGAGAAATTTGTTTTTCTACTGCTATGTTCCACACACCCAAACTTTCCTGTCACTGAAGAAACATAAAACCCACACAAGCACTTATCGAAACATTTACACTGTAGTGTACTGTGGGTGAGGTGGTCCTGGATCCTATCGTGTGTGAGGTGGTCCTGGATCCTATCCATTTGGTTATAAAGTCAACGAGACTGATTCTGAGGGATAGGAGCTCTCTGTCCACTGTGCCCTGAGGACTGTGCCTTGATGCTGCTGTATACCTACCTTGCTCTGGTTTCCTCTCTTTGCCCTACCTGCTTTAGATCTTGACTGGTTTCCTGACCCAACTCCCGCGACCATCTCAAAGCTTAATGGAATTAAAATGATTTCTTCTTCACAGAAAGATGTGAGCACTCCCCCCATCTTATACGAACAGATTTTTTTTTTCATCTATTTGTAGCAGCACTTTTTTTTTTTATGGCCCTAGAAATTAAAGGGTTGTGAAGTCCACTTTATCTTTTGAGTATTGTTACTAGGACATAGTCAGTGAGCTTTAGGGAAACTTACTTACCCTGAGTAAATGCAGTGCCTCGGGACATAAAATAGCTTTCACGAAGAGTTAGTTTTTTTTCCCCAAGCATTCTTGTTTTTCTAAGGCAGGCATCTGACCCCAGCACAAATGGGAAGTGTGTACAATAAAGCTCTGAGAGGCCTTCCTGGCTGCCCAGGGATCAGTTAGCTGCTTTAGAAAGTTGCAAGGATTGAGTGCTGACATGGAGATATTTTAATTGTGTCCTGGAAATCTGGAAGCAGTACTGGGGCTTTTCAAGGTACCAGACTCCGCCCAAGCTTGAGGACTTGGCCCATCCTAGGATCTTTGAGTTAGATGGGCTCTCTTCTAAGGACCCCAGAGTCTACACTTCCCCTTGATAACTGAGACTTGCCCAGGCCACATCACTAGTTAGAGACAGATCTAGGTCTAATATTCAAATTTCTCAACTTCCCTTCCAACGTGAGTAGAAAAGGAGGATTCTCTTACCATCAGTAGACACATAGATCTTCATAAAGAGAACTTTACTCTATTGGAAATGTTAAGTCATGTGTAGAATGACAGAGTTAGGCAAGTTGTAAACGTAAGTTATCCTGAATTACGATTTTTTGATGCCAGGTGTGGTAGAATGTAGGCAGATCTTTCCAGTCTTTTTTCCAGGTGTATTCCATTGCCTATCAAGAAAGCAAGAGGCTGTTTAGAAACAAGATTGCATGTTTTTCTCGGTCATCAAGAGACCCACTGAGGACTGTTCTGACACTAGGAAAATTACCTTTGAATTCAACTAATGATAAAATGCAAGATATTAGGATGCATTCATATGTGAGCATGTGTCATCGTCTTTGGGGAAATAGGCTTTTTTTCCCTGAGCATTTAAAATCCTTGATGGCTCCCAAACCTATACACACAGAACTGATGGAAGTTTGCAAACGTCTGATAGGAGGTGGTGTGTGTGTTGGAGAGTGGACGTGCAGGCTCCTCCAGTCGGTCAAGGCTGGATTTAAGGGCTTTCTTGTGAGCATCTACACTAAAAAAACCTTGTGAGACAAGTTTGAGCTACCATCCCTGGCTATAGGAATGCAGTAATAAATTTGAGTACTTCGTCTTATTCCTTACAAAATTCAGTCAGACGTGTGGCTTTACACCACTGTGGTGCATGGTTGAGTACAGACCTAGACTTTATGAATCCAGAAAGCCTGAAAGGATTCCACTGCATGTTCTCGGCAATATGTACTAACTCACCTGTCTTTGGAATGTATTTGCCTTCTTTGTTTGCTTGCACACTCTGCCTGCCAGTTTCCTATCATCAGGGATACAGGATGATCTCAGGGCAGTCATATGCCACATAATATGCTCCAAAATATTGCTAGTGTTCTCTCAGTTAACCATTGAAACCCTCAGACTGTGGAATCCTGGAGGCAGGAGGCAAGACTTGATTTAGTTTCTGAGGAGGAATATTTTCTTCCTTCAAGCCACATTTACCATTATGAGTGTTAGGAAGTCTCTGATGGTTAGATGTAATTTCCACTGGGAGAGATTTTGCTTATGAATTCTTCCTTAGAATTCAGAAACGGCTCAGATTTACCCAAATGACAGCCAGTTTCTCATTTTGCTTCTCAGGGGCCATAGAATCTTCCAACATTGAGGCCCTGTTAGAATCAAAGGATGCTTTGTAGAATCCTGAGCCGGGACCAGCATGTTACAGAGAGCAGAGAAGAACTGTGTGGCCCTAATGGGACAGATTTTCCCCTTTGAGGGCAAAATGATACTTACCGGTCAGTTGCTTAGAAGAGGGTTACTTCCAAAAGTCATCCATGATTAGAAGACTAAAAAGTACATGTAACCTCATACTTCACTTGTATGAAAAACAAAAGCTTTCCTCCTCTCCGCGTCCTGCAAGGTCATTCACCCTGTCTTATGCTGCCTGGAGCAATGGCTGGCACTTGCTGAGCATCCTGGAAGGACAGGGAGGGCAGCTCTCCCTCTAGTTCACGCTGAGTACCAACTTATGACGGGAGTACCTTTTATCAGTACACATCCAGACTTTACAAGGAAGAGGATTGGGTAATTTGGTAGTAAAAATAAGATAGAGAAGAACCCAAGAGCTGATGTAATTTCAGGTGTATAAATATAAATGGTATTTCAAAATGAAATCTGGAAGCCTCGGGGTTTATGGTTTTTGCAGATTAAACCCAGAGCACTCTATTATTCTGACTGACAACATATTGATGCTCTTAAGGTGATTTGGATTTTAATTTCAGGGCTATTCAGGGCATTTATGTTGAATTTCTGTTAACTACGGATTGAATACATTTGCCAGGCTGAAGAAGAACAGAGAGAAGCATCCACAAGTAGTTGGCACCATGGGGGGCTTTATAGTTCTCCCTCTGCATCCATTTAACTCCGCATTCTTGCTTCCTAACCTTCTCTAGTCTTTTAAGCCAATCGCGACCCCATGCAGGTTTGCTCAGGTCCAGGGGAGGGGAGCAAATCAGACGGGAACGCAGAAGCTTTTCACATGGGGACGGGCTCAAATGAGAAGAGCACACCAGGGCAGAAGCCTGAACACGGAGCAGACAGATTGTTTTAGCTCATATTGGGAGTGGGTGTGATGAACAGGAACAGCCTGCCTGCGCGTATCTGAAGCAGAGGCCAGCCCGTGCGCCTGAGAAGTGGTCACTTTCGGACAAAGAATAGCGAGTGTGACGCTAACATAGTGAAAAAGAAAGCATCCTTATTGTGACATGTCCTGTGAAGATATAAATGAGTTTGAACTCAATGGTCCATTAAAGGGTTCTAAGTGGGTCATGCAGGGATACTTGGGGATTACCCTTTGAGGTCTACAAAATTGAGAAACATCACTAGCATCTCCCTTGTTTCCACTCTCTGACTGACCGTTGAGTGAATACAAGATGACAGTCTCTGAGTTTTTACAGGAAGGTCTCCTGATGCTGAAATAAAAATCTATCACTGAACCCCACCCTGGGCCCCAAGGACAGGTAGTCTGAAATTTCAGCACAAGGTAAGCCAGGAGGAAGGAAGAAGACAGGCAACACTCGAGCAAAGCACGGCTCATAGGCAAGCCTCCAATCCGTCTTTGGGTACTACTTGCTGCAGAGTTCCTGTCTCAAAGTTAAGCCTGGTAACCCTGCAGATCAGGAAGGCTATCCAAAGTCAGAGGCAGCCCGGTAAAGCACTTTGTAGCGAAACAAAAGCAGCTTACCTCACTTAATCCATTTTATTTAGAGGAAAATTTGCATCCAAACTGATAATTTATGTGCCAAGCTTCAGCCTGATAAAAATAAAAACAGTCAAGTTCAAGTAATTCCATCCTGGAGATACAGGGTTTGTAATGGAAGCAGCACCATCACTGATTCCCAGTTGTAGGCAACTAGTGGGCACCACTCATTGAGGTCTAGTGGGCATTACGTATAGTTACTTGAAAATGCGGTTCTGGCAAAAAATAAATAAAATGCAATTTTGGCATTTAATTTTTCTTACTTGAAAATTCACGTAGGTAACCACCCACTAGGCATTCAACAGTAATCCTATGAAACAGGTGAAAAGAGGAAAATGGGAAGCCCGTTCTGACCAACCACTAACGTGCCGATGTAACTACATCCCCCCCAACATGTCCCTTGCTTCTCCACGGCATCTTGGGTTGAAAAGGTACATTCAGATCTCTCGGCTCTGTGCAAGGTGTGTTTGCTAGCAACCCAAAGTAGTTCGCATACCAAAGGTTACAGTATGTGTACAATTTTCCCCCCTCAGTTTTTAAGGAAAGTAATACTGCTGAAAAAGTCCAATTTTCTCTGCTGCTCCTTTGTTTGCTGTAAATAATGAGTGATTATGCAGACATGAAAGTCAATGGTGGCACAAGGTTCATTACCCTACTTTGCAGAGGGTGGCGAGGTCTGTTGACAGCAGGCTGCTGCAAGAGAGTTATTAAGGATGTGAAATCTCATTGGAATGTGTGCTTTCTATTTGAACAGATGACACCGTACATGAGTCAGCCGAGCCATCCCGCGGTGAGAACGCGGCACAAACACCAAGGATACCCAGCCGCCTTTTGGCAATCCTACTGTTCCTCCTGGCGATGCTTTTGACGTTATAGCACAGTCTCCTCCCGTCACCTGTCACAGAAAGCATCAGGGTCTTGGAACACCAGAGATCCACCTAACTGCTCATCCTAAGAAGGGACTGGTTATTGGTTTTTTGGCAGATGTCAGATTTTTGTTTTCTTTCTTTCAGCCTGAATTCTAAGCAACAACTTGGGGCCAGGACGGGCTAAAGTAGTTGCTGCTCCCCTGCCCGACCCCCGCCCCCAGCCCTTGCCCTTGACTTCTCTCATCCCTTCCAAATTAAATGGACTCCAGATGAAAACGCCAAATTGTCATAGCGACACCAGTGGTCGTCAGCGCCTGGGCACTCTCCTCTAAGAGCCCGCCCCCGTTAGCGTTCTGTGACAGCGGTGTATGGACAAGGAAGAATAGCGGCCGATGCGGCTAGTGGCGGCAAGGCCCGGGAGGGTTTCGCTCTCCCGTACAATATTTATGCTTCTCATTCAGGACTGTAAGATGATCGTGCAGGGCATCATGTCACCGTGTCGAGTCCAGAGGGGAGGTATTAAGACTAGATATAATATTACACCCTTTCCTCTAGGAGTATATAAATGAACAGGCTTCTAAAAGGTTGAGACACTGGTTTTTTGTTTGTTTTTGTTTTCTGGGTTTTTCTTTTGGTTTTGTTTTTTGGGGTTATTTTTTACGATAACTGTCTTAAAGCACTCTTGACAGCAAAACTTGTGCTCCACGAAAGAAGCCTTTTTTTCCAGAAAGCCGGTCGGGTGCGGGAATGCTAGCTAGCACAGAGCAAGGGTGAAAACAGAGAAAACTAGGTTTGGTGGGGGTGTGTACATGTGAGTGCCTCTAATTTTTTTTGGTGACTGGGCAATGCACACCAGATTTTTTTTTTTCCCTTGGAATACAGATCACCATGGTGCTACAATTTTTTTTTTTTTTTAAAGAAACTCAAAGAGGCATTTTTATGAATAAAGTGACCTTCCCCAAGGCTGACAAGCCAGGGTTGATGAGTGTATAATGGAATAGCTTTGGATACTCCTCTGGGGGACAGTATGTACCAAGGAAAGGAGGTCAGTGGCCAGAGGAGATGTGATTTGGCTTTGCTGGAGCGCCAGTGTGCTGTGGCCTTTCCCCTGACTCCCACCCTAGTACCCACGTTTTGCTCCACACTCCACAACTGCAGGGGCTCAGACACACACCCCTGTCACCAGGAGAGTCAGTCAGCACTACTTGGGAGGGCTAAAGGGAAATTTGGAATAAAAATTCCAAAGTTTGGAATAAAAAATTCAAGTGTTGATTTTTATATTCTTTCCCTTTCTGACACAGCCTGAAGCGTAGGGGGAACATGTGTTTATCTGTGGGAGATAAACAAGATGGAGTCCCAAAGACTTTAACAAAATATTTTTTTAAAAATCCACTAGAATAGAAAATACATTATTTAGATATACTTTATGCTGAGAGTGAGTATATATGCTTGTCCTATTTAAACTTGTGAGAAAAAAAGTGGTATCCCTTGATACATTTAGAAATATAGGGGGCTATCTTGTTTCATTGTGGGGGTGGGGCAGAAGGAGAATAAATGCAAGATGACCCTGTTTGAGGAATCTTACCATGGCCAACAAGGGCCATTTCCAGTTGATTACCAGGAAATACAAGCCTGGGGGGGGGGGGGTTACTACTGGTGAGGCTGTCACAAATTTTGAAGTCCAAAAGCTGAGACAGGGAAAAGTGTCAGACCAATGGAAAAGAACTCTAGCCTTTTTACTATTGCACGACATGTCAATAGGAACTATGCCTTTCAGAACAGAACGAAAAATAAATGCAATGATTATGTAATATATGAAAAATTGGAAGCATTCCAGCAAAATAAGGCTTTTTTAAAAATAGATATATTTGGTTTTTTTTTTTTAATGCCTATATGAAAAAAGAGAGGGGTCATATTATGGACAGACTTCATGAATGGGAATTTGCTACGAATTTGAGTAGTTCCGAATTAGAAAAATGTGTGAATGAAAGGCAGCTGTAAAGGTACTTGCACCCTGGAGAGTTGTACACATGCTGAAATGTAATCTGGGCTTACCTGATCCACTTGGAATGGATGTCACTGCTGGGTCTCTTCACACATGGAACCACAGGAGTGGGGTTGCCGGCCTCACAGACACGATCAGTCCTCCTCCCCCAGACATCAGGAGCTTCTCTGGAGTGGCAGAGTCTTGTCACAGAAGGCAGCCACCAAAGTTCACAGCATTGGATTCTTTTTTCCTTTAACTCTTTATATGCTCAGTACTCTCGGTAATATCCAGTAACACTTCTTTTTATTAATAGTTACAGGCTTGTTGGTCCAGTGGGATCTGCGTGGGGGTGGGGGGAGGACACCTGCTAAAATGGATCGATAGAACCAAAATAATACTGCATGTCTAGAACCACAAGGAAATCCAACGATCCTGCAATGACTCCAGGTAGTCATAACTACATTAGCAGTGCCGATTTCACTTTACCGATGGTGACTTGTGTGGTTTTGCTAGCATCTGTCTCTGACAAATGATAAAATAATTACTCATGGCCCTCTCCACCACTGTCTTTCATTTTTCACAGTGAAATTAGACCCCTTTACTTCATTATGCCACTACAAATTAAGTTAAAAAAAAAAAAAAGCAAGACTACCCACACCAGTAGACAGTGTGCTTCTCTACCTTTAAGTGATATAATTGTAGGTAATGCTTGCCGTGGAGTTTCCAAGAAAATGATTGGTATCAGACAGTTTTCATCTTGTCCAGAAAGTGCTGGTGGCCTTTTATGGTGGTGTTACAACCCTCTGGGGGCTTAGGAGGATGTCAATGCAATTTTGTAGCAGCTTTTAATTTAAAAAGAAAAAAAACAAAACAAAACTCAAAAGTCTGAAGGGCAGCCTTAGCTGCCTCTCAGCCCCAGTAAGTCAAACCCCAGCGACCTTTGCCCCTGGTTGCCAAGGGCTTTGCAACATGAAGCAGGGAAATAAGGATCTGTCTGTTTAGTGGATACCGTGTATCCTTTAATAGGACCAGGTAACAGCTCGTGTTAGTTTAGACTATTGTTTTGTACTGTACTTTCTTGGGTGGCAGAGGAAAGAAAAAGTAAAACATTAAAAAAAAAAAAAAAAAAACCTGCGTTCTTTAAATTCTGTATTATTAGCGACCTCTGTTGTATATAGTGTTTGATAATAAAGTATTAATTTGATTCTTATGTCTTTTGTAAGTGAGAACAACAGTCTTTCAGGATACAAAACATGCATTGAGGCTTTGAAACATCCACTGTATACTTAGCTGAGAAGAGTCACAAATGGCTGAGACACTGCTCCATACAGGACTCATGTGCGGTCATCGCCCTCCCAGTCGTAAGACTCCACCATCTTGGGACCTGGAACAACATGATTTTTTTGATCCATATTTTATCCTCAATGTTTTCAAGGTCTGATGCTGGAGCCCTGTGGTGTTTTTTCTCCCCCGGCATGTTGGTTTAAGAAGGTTTAGGGAATTTGGTAACAGAATTCTGTACTTTGGTTTGTTTTTCTGTTTGTGGTGGTTTTCATAGACGGTTTCATTTTTTCCTCAGGAAGAGTTGCCAGTATCATGCGTGGCCCAAGCAGGGGAAAGGTTTCAAGCCAGTCCATTTAGGAAGGTTAAATGGGGGCTGTTTCCCTCTGCCATTGTGAAAGGAAGAGTTGCACAGTACCTGTGGATTTTCAGGGACTTTGTTTTTCTCTGGTGCCTTAGCAACGGCAGCAGCCATTTTTAGTAGTTTACCCAAAATTAATTAAACCATTTAAACTCCCCTCCATTCATTGCTCTCAGAGCTGTGGTCAGTCGTTTTTCTTTTGAAAACCACCTCCACCAACACCCCCGTTTGCCTACCACCCCCCTTTTATTTCTTATGTTTTTTATTTTATTTTTTGTCTCTTGCCTTCCTCCCACGTTTTATCTTCCCTCAGAACCGTGAAGGGGCAGGTCTGTCTCTGGTTTGGCATCACTGAGTTTTTCCCATGCATTTGCCCAAGAGCTGCTCGGATGTAAGACAAATCTCCCTACAATGGGCTTGCTCCCATTGTCTGTACAGTTTAATAGATGCTGGCATGTTGGAGGTTACCCATGAGTCAAAATCCGCTTTCCATGCTACTCTTGACACCCCATTGAAGCCACTCATTGTGTGTGCGTCTGGGTGTGAAGTCCAGCTCCGTGTGGTCCCGTGCTTGTACTGCCCTGCTTTGCAGTTCCTTTGCACTTACTCATCGAGTGCTGTTTTGAAATGCTGACATTATATAAACGTTAAAAAAAAATGTAAAAAAAAAAAAAAACCCACACACAAACCAACCCATACAATCTGTATTTGTATATACACGTGTCCGTACAAGTATACCTAAATAAAAATTAAAGATTTTCATCATTTTAATTGGAGCCCTCCTTCTACTTCTTTGTTCCTTGAATGACGCCTTTATTTCAGGGGCTATTTACACTCTGATTTTTCAAAATCTTTGTGGATAGAGAAGATAATATACATACAAGAGAAGGCCCGAGACAAGCTCAAAGAATGCAGGGTTAGAAAACGGCCCAGTATCTAGGCACATTCCAGTTATTCTGATGAGAAAATAGATTCAAGCCCTGTCTTTGTATTTGAGCCTTAAAACAGGCACTATGGCAAGCCCTGCATCCTAAAACCACTTAAATCCAAGAGCTACGTACAAAATTATGTTCTTTCACTTTGTGTAGTTTTTCACCCCATCCAAAGACAAAATAAGCATTTTTCCAACAAACATCCCATATTTCAGAGAGAAATAATGACAGTAGTAACCATCACTTCAGTACAACACTGAAGTTCAGTACTCACTATCAAGGAAGACTTAACTTACTAGTGTGTAACCTTGGGCAAGTCACACAGTATCTTTGGGACTTTATTTCCCTATCACTAAATAATAGAGTCATTGAAGCGATTTGGTTTTCTGAATATTGCCCTTGCTGGGTGCCACAAAGCCCATTTGGCAGCTGAGTCATGTGAGTTTTTGTCTTTGATGATGACATTACTATAAGTATAATTCGAAAATCTGTAGAGGGGGAAAGCATCAAATATCTGACATAATAGACACCTAATGCATTTCAAGACGTGGCTTTAATTATACCATGTTAACATTAAACTCATTGAAAGCTTTCTATTATACTTAATTATTTGACAGGGCACTAAACACTAATTATAACTTACTGTAACCTATTTTTGCTAATGAGGAATGACAGCTTTACAGAATGAGGAACAACTCATATTAAAAAACAAAGAAAAGAAAAAGGTGTGCTGGACTATCTACGTGATATTTTCAAACCAGAACAGCATTACGTGCTCATTATCATCTTCACCTTCATCATCAAAAGCATTTAAGTGATCATGACATTGTGCTGAGTGCTGTGCAGAATGAAGTTAATGTTTACAATCCGTACTTTCAAAGTTTACAGAAGGCAGACATTATGTGTAAGCATAACATAGTAACTATTTATAGAGGAAATCTAAAATTCAAACATTTATATTATGCATAAGTAAGAGGGGATTGGGATTTTAAGATTAAGAAGCTTAGAGTGAAAGTAAATCATCTCTACAAATAGTCAAAATGGGGTTAGGAGCTACTTACAAAACGAAAAAAACTTGGTGAGCTAAAAACTACTGTGGGCTTTAAGAGAGTGGTGAAGCACGCGGAGTAAGTTTTCGTAGTAGCTAAAAAGTGACTGTGGGAATAAGAAAACATAAGACAACATGTGAGTGTCACTGAAGCAAATTATGAAGATACTAGTCCAGAGAAATCATCTTAGTGCCCTAAAGGAGGAGGGGAAGTGATGAAAAGATGACAATTTCAGATTCTGCCTTAAACAATACTCTTGCTGCTCTCCTGAACCTGAGACCGTACCTACACCAGACTGTGAGGTGTCTAGGACCTCAGCGAAAGGGTAGGCTACCTAACACTCAGCTGAGAGGACAGGGATGAAGTGCAGAACACGCAACACTGGGGACGAACACAAGTTCAAGGTGGCTATGAATCCCTGAGGAAGAGAACGCCTCCCCGCAGACAGTGCTGCACACTCCAACGGGAGAGCAGGCTGGACCCGAAGTGGGACGATGAGCAGTGTTGCAGGAACCACACTATTTGTTAGGCAACAAAGTATTTAGAATACTTGAGTCATTGAACGTGCGATATAAAAAATCATAGGGTGAATTTGAGTGAATAAAACACACCTATTTGAATCTCTTATCTCAGTGATAATGATTGGAATCACCTCTCTTACTATGGGAATGTATAAAATGTAGGTATCATAAAAATTTTCGAGGTGATTTTGATGGATTGTTCACTGATTGTTGTAATAGCCTCTTAGAAATTGTTTGCAAAACATTTTCTTAGAGATCGTTTGCAAAGCCTGCTTTCATATTCTGCCGATGACAGAAGCATTCTTTAGGAAAGCACTGGCAAAAATGCTGTGAAAAGCATTATGATTTTTACATAGTCCCTCTGGAAAAAGAAGTGCTTTCAAAAATGATTATAAATAACTAATCAGGCCAATATCCTCCATCAGTTTGTAGTTTGAAACATTCAGCTATGTTAAGTCCAATCATTCAGTGGTTAAATATATACGTGTGCCTATTTTTTTTTTTTATTCTTTTAATTTTTTTAAAGTAAGCTCTATGCCCACTGTGGGTCTCAAACTCACAACCCTCAAATCAAGAGTCATATGTTCTACCAAATGAGCCAGCCAGGTGCCCCTCTGTGTGCCTATTAAAATGGAGTTGTAACTGCAGATAGACCCTGTGAGCAGGAAATTTGCAATAATTGTGTTTCTTTCTTTACACAGATGATAAATGGATGCACAAGCTGAAAGAAAGAGAAAGAAAGAAAAAAAAGAGAGAAAAAGAGAGAGAGAGAAAAAAAGAAAAGAAAAAAAAGAAAAGGGGGGGGGGGAGAGAAAGCAAGCAAGCAGGCAGGGAATCACATTGCCAAAGGAATAGGTTAAGGACATCACCAAGGGCTCCTTTGCTTTGAGGGAAGGGTGGTTAGCCAAACTATGCTTTTAAAAAAGGAAAAATATACATATAGCATCTGAGTAAACAAAGGGGGCTTGCAAATTCTAGTTGTAAGCAAGTCTTCTCCCTTCCTCTCCTTCCCAAAAGGAACACAGCTTCTAAGCCCTTCTCATATAGAATTTCTGGAGATCCCCTTAGAAGTAGGTAGAAGAGAAGGGTCTAAAGGCCTCAGGTTCAGCATATCCTAATGCAACGACTCTTTTGACAATTTCCATCAAAGACTATCACACTCTCCTCCCAAGAACTTCAGTACATGCTGAGAGTAAAACACAATTTCACTACTTTTTATTAAAAACCATCCCCAGCTCCATTCCAAGTGTCCCGTGAGTTCTGCCATCTTCCACCCAGCAATGATATTAGTTAGGGTCCACCTTGAGGCAACGTCAACAGGTTAGTCCACCCACCTCCTTTCAGTTCCTCTTCTTGTGGTCTACTTTTTGACTCAGTTTAATTCCTAACTGTGAGGAATTAATGTTTTCTGCAACATTAATTAAAGAAACCTTTTAAGCAACACAACCCATATCATAACAGTCTGCGATAAGGATGCCAACACCAGAGCTGTAGTCAGGACATGGAAGGACTGGAGAGTTTGGGGTCCAAGTACTACCTCACTGATGCTATCAGTCAGGCTTAATTCATAAGAATCCAGTCTAGTGGGCCTCTCTCTGAGTCAACAACATGTTTGGAAATACCCTGGATTTTAGTCATGATGATTCAAGCAAGAACTTCATGTCACTGGGTAACACATGGATGCTTGTCAATCTTGACAAGAACACAAAGAGAGGGACCAAAACATAACAACAACAACAAAAATCTCTTAGAGTGATTACAATGGGAAAATAGAACAAAACATTTCTGCATGCTGTTTTGTTCAGAAGTACCAGGTGCTCGCACAAACTGCACAGAACATTTGAGACGTAGATAGCCAACAGCACTTTCTTTCCTTCACAGCCAAGAGACAAGACGCTAAAATGAGAAAGAACATGTTTTTTCCTACAACCATCTTAGAAAATGCATTTCATCAACAGCCTAATATCCTCTCCTTTGTGTGTTCAAAGCTTGTTCTTTTGGACCAAAAAATAAACAAACAAAAAACCGATCTGTGTAGCACGGAATGTGGAACACGTAACTCCTCTGAAATTTGTGCTTTGCTTTACTAGATCTGGACACATTTTTCGCAGTAGACAGAACAAGAAGAACTGTGTCTTTTTTTATTTTTTCCTAAAGACAGTGTGCCAGCCAGAAAGCTGACTCCATTTATTTTTCCTGCAGGGAGCCAGCATGTTCCTTCTCCTGGAAGATGCAGGTACTTAAAATAGTAATAGGCTTTGTGGTTTATCGAGAGTATTTCATCCCAAGATCTCACAGGCATAAAGAATAAAACATAAACTAATGGCTCTTTCCAACAAGCTTGGGAAGACTTAAATGGAAAGGAGGATTGTCATCATTCTTCCCTGGAGAAACAGAGAAGAAAGCAACTTAACTCAGGTAGCCCAGGAAAAGAACCAAAGCCAAGTTGATCCGAGATTTGGACAGGGGCCTCCAATCTGTTTCTCTTCATTCCTAAGAACTTGAATTAAGAGCTCCAGCTGCAGGAAAACAAATGATGAATTTATCCCTTTCTTAAGTTTCAAATGCAGTGTAGTTGGGAGAGGGGCACTGGGCAACTTCCCCAATTTTTGTCTGTGAGTCAATGGTTTTATTATAAAATATAACTTTCATTCTGTATACAAACTTATCTAAAAATTTAGGTAGAATTTAAGAGAAGAATAGTTTGTATTGGCAGTTCTCTCAGTTTTCTCCTCCCCCCCCCCACTCACACTCTTACATGTTTTCTAATGTGATGGATTCACAGCATTTTTTTTTTCTTGGCGTTGCCTACGCTCAGCAGTGTGATACTTGAAAGGACACTGAGGGTCACTTCAGATACACTTAAACATCAGTCTGATTAATATCTAAAGTGATAGGGCAAAAACGTGGTGGTTACAAGAAATCCAGCTAAGGGATGGCCAGCCAGGCCCCGTGGTGTTCACAGATGTGACTACAGTGTTGAGAATTTCCTAGAGCCCCATCTGTCAACAAAAAATATCTACACTGGTGGGCATTCTGAATCCTTGGTGTCTCTTCCTTGACTCAGTTGACTTTGCCACCCAGCGAGTTCCCCAATGTTCGAGGACCGGGCATCACTACACAAGTGTTTGGGCCCCAACCTTTCCTGATCGGTGTAGATGGCTAAGTGTGAGGGTGCAGACTCTGAGCACTGGAACACAGGGATCTGTACCTTCAAAGGGCTGGCCAGTCTGAGCAAAAGGAGCCACAGAGACGACAAAAATTCATGCAGGTTTGGGGCTTCCTTAAACTCCCTCCATAGGTTTACCCTAGGCTGGACGCTGCTGCAAATTACAAACCCTCAATTTACTTCTACTTCAGATTTTGAGGTTACCACAAATTAGAGTGCCCTGCATTCTGTGTGGGTCCTGCCCTTCTCTAGTCCCTGTCAGTATTCAACAAAGCAAGTTAATCTCCCTGGTAAGTGACAGCTCTGCCCCTTGTAACTGGCATGGAATCAATTTTTTAACTTGATTTGAGAAATGAGGAGAGTATCAAGAATTCAGTACTAGCTAGTGGATTCATTAGCAAGCTGAATCTGTTTTAGCTGGAATCTGTTTGGCTGTCCTCATCTCTTAGTTCTGCTTTATTCCCCCTCCTCTTATCATCGATCCTGCCCACAAGACTTACTAGCTACTCTGTCTAGGGAGGACACCAATCTCCTTTGCTAAGTTGCTCACAGCAGGCTCACATACCACACTGCTCTATCCTAAACTTTTTTTTTTATAAAGATTTTTTTAAATTTATTTATTTGACAGAGAGAGAGACAGCCAGTGAGAGGGAACACAAGCAGGGGAGTGGGAGAGGAAGAAGCAGGCTCATAGCAGAGGAGCCTGATGTGGGGCTCGATCACAGAACGCCGGGATCACGCCCTGAGCCGAAGGCAGACGCTTAACTGCTGTGCTACCCAGGCGCCCCTCTATCCTAAACTTTGACAGCTCCATACAGAGGAGGAAGAAAACGTGGGTGAGCACTACATCTCCAGAGAAATTGACCACAACTGTCCCAAATGCTAGAACGAAGCAAAAGAGGCAGTGGATAAAGCAGCAGAGGTCATTGTTGTCAGGAGACCCAGTTATTATATGCAACAGGTATCTACAATCTTTCAGAAGCACCCCTGAAGTACTAGAGAGTTCTCCTTCCAAGCAATGTGGAAAGAACCAAAAACCTACCTCAAAGGAACTGACACTCATTTTTTTGGTGGGAGATTTGTAAAAGGGACCATTGATTTTCCAATTACTGCAATATTTCCTCTGCCCTGATCAGGCTTATGGATACATAGGCAGGAAGAGGCTCTTGTCCAGCATAATCCCATACTTGGTGCTGTAGGTCTGCACTGCCCATTGTGGTTACAGAGTCTTGGTACTGCTGCCATTTGGAGACAGTCTTATGGGGAAATCTACAGAGGGACTGAAGCAGTCATGCAGTGTGCCTGCAACCCCTTTGAGAGGCAGCTGACATATTCCTCCTGCCCTAACACAGACGCTCAACATCTGCGATGTCTGCCCATGGCTTTGAGAAACTCAGAGCTTAGTGGAAAGAGTTCATATTCTGAGGAGGGATCTCCAGCCTTCCCTCTCAAGAAATAGTCCCAGACCCACTTGAAACCAGAATACTAACCTATATTTTTAAAAACAGCTTTTTCCTGTGGAAGCTAGTGGGATTATTTTACAGTGTCCTAAGGAGGGGGATTCTGGAAGACTAGAGAGAATAGCTGGAGGCACAGCTAGTTTCGCATCTTAAAAGGCAAGTTAGCCTTGTTAGGGACTAACGTTTGTGCCTTTCAAAATTCCTATGCTGAATCCCTAATCCCCAAAATGATGATATTTAGAGTTAGGGCCTCTGGGATGTAATTAGGTCCAAAGAATGGAGTCCTCGTTCTGGTAGACAAGAGGAGACACCAGCTCTCTGCTCTCTACCATGTGAGGACACCAAGAAGATGGCCATCTGCAAACCAGGAGGAAAACTCAACAGAAACTGGTCATTCTGGCTCCTGGAGGCTATGAAGTCTGGGATTAAGATCTGTGAGAAAGAAATTTCTGTTGTATAAGCCACCCATTCTGTGGTATTTGTCGCAGCAGCTCAAGCTAAGACAGCCTCATAGAACACTGACTTGCTGACTCTACCACAATGGCTCGATTCTTAGAGATCAAGAAAAAAAACATCTACCAAGGACAGAAGAAAAGTAAGATACACCATGTCTTAAAATGGATATATAATCTTCTAATTCCCTGCTGTTGGCAAGTAAATGATATTGAATCGCATGCAGATTCCAAGTTACTTCACTTCACCCACGGCCCCGGGAAAGAATATAAAGATTCATTTATTCTTTTTTTTTTTTTTTTTTTTAAGATTTTAGTTGTCAGAAAGAGAAAGAGCGAGCACAAGCAGGGGGGATGGGCAGAGGGGGACGGAGAAGCAGGCTCCCCACTGAGCAAGAAGCCTGATGTGCTACTTGATCCCAGGACCTGAGCCAAGGCAGATAACCAACTGAGCCACCCAGGCCTCCAAGTTTCATTTATTCTTTTAGCTACAATTTATGGAGCACCCACTATATGTCAGAACCTGTGCTAAACACTATGGGCGTTTTTAATAGACCGGTTTCACCCAGTTAAAGCTCCCAGTCATTATGGGGTTGTACACATGAGTTCAAGAACTTGACACATACACCGTCCCTTTTCTGGAAAAGAAAGGAAGCAGTCCTGGCAGCCACGTAATATACCAGGCACGCACATCCGTGCTCACAGCTGATTGGGCGGGGAGTGGGCACCTGACTCAGAGGCAGCCAATCCAGGGGCAGCGTCCTGTACGTGTTGTGGCAAGGAAAAGGGATCTGGGCTCTTACTTGCTGTTCCGTAATTACCCAGGACAGTCAGCATGTCCCTCTTGAGAGGTAATATAAATAGAATGAGTCAGAAGAGAGGGGGATAAAAAAAAAAAAAAAAAAAAAGGAACAGATATACAGAAAATGCCTTCGTCATATTTCTTCTAGCAATGCCCTAACTTGTTCCTGCTCAGTTCCACAGAGCTGTTTGCCGAAACCCAGAACCACTTTCCGTTTCAAGTCACTATAATGCCTGGTCATTATCTGGCTTCTATTTTAAGGTTTTCATGAGACTCTGATTCCATTATTGGCATAGGCATCCTTAAAATAAGCCCTCATTATTTGAGTTAGCCTGAGTGAATCAAAGTTCCTTGCAAGCAAAATAGTCTATTAAACAAATATGATAGGATAAGAGGGCTATGAAGAGAGTGCAGTGGAAGCACAGAGGGAGTAATTAATACTGCTAGAATTTAAAAACCTGATTTTGAATTTCAATACGTGACAGTAGTGAAGAAATTTGCCGTATTTCAAAGGTCACTACATCTAAATTGACACAATGAATTATATAAAATGACACACTTGATTTTCTTGAAGACGCAGACTTTTTTTTCCTTGACAGCATCAAAAATACAATAAATGGTGAGTAGAACCCCTTCTCCCTGCTGATATCCCCTATCAGTTGGCACAGGGAGTAGTTACAAGAGTAAGACTCTAATTAGAGTATTCGAGATGGGCTGACCAATGAGACGAAGGCCACACACCACAAATGAGCTCCAGGATCAATAATGGAAAAACGGGACCCACTCTAATTCCACAGGAGTGGGGACCGAGGCTAACTTTCCTTAATTGGTCCTCTGCTTGGGAACCTGGAGTGCTCTCCCATTAGCATGTGACATTTCCTAACAAAGTGATATACGCGAGCAGCTAGTCTAATACTTGGATTGGCGGTAACTTGTTTCTACTTGGCATGAGCTCCTCGGGGAAAGCAGAACTTGCTGAGCAGTCTTGAATGTTACCAGTATTTTCCAGCACCTGTTAGCCGTTAAGCAGGGAAGCCGTCTCATTATCAAACACAAATGCCGTCCGTACAGGCACGGAGGAATCCTAAACAAGTGCAGGCAAGGGCCACAAAAACATACTGGTTTAAATATTTTCTCTACAAGCTCGTATCGTTTAAAAATTCCTTTTTAGTGGTGACAATCCTCAAGCTGAGAAGACAGGAAAGCAATGTTTCAAGGCATGAATATGTGGTACAAAACAAAAAAATGCCACCCCCCCCACCCCGGTTTAAAGCTGTGCGCTCCAGATGGGAGGGGGTGGCGGTGGGGAAGCCCATTATTCCAATCCCACTTGGCTGCTGCGGCCGAAGTTCACTGGGTTCTCTTTCACTCCTGTGAAAAGCTCTCCGTACTGATGGAGAGTGCACAGTTTAGATAAACTAGATTAGAAGAAGAGAGAGAGACGTCTGTAATTCTTCCTTAGACACGAAATATGGGATGGCCGCCTGCCATAGTAAGTCCAAGAAAAGGGCCGTGCTTATCTCAACTCCAACCTGACGTCAGTAATTATACAGAACAGGAGAAGAGAGGCCCCTGCTAACCAAAGCAGGGGGTTTATCGGGCCTTTGTATGCATCTGTATAAACCCATTAGCATTGCAGCCTCCTGATTCCTTCTCTTGTAGTACAGTGTTTACCCTTATCTTTTGCTTGACACAAAAGCACAATCAAGACAAAGCCGAGGAATGTGTGGCTCTTCACTGCAAGGGAACGCCTCCCCTGCTTATCTCTTTTAATTATTATTTATACTCTTCATTTGTTTTCAGGTTAAAATCAAATAACATAAAGTAGAAAAGCCACCCCGCATTTCCTGGGCTCTGGTCTCATTAGCCAGATTTTCTTAAAACTCTAGTACTTCAGAGAAGTTTTGCCAAGTGGCTAAATGAAATGCACACAATTGCAAAGTGTTATGAATATTTATGATGGTTTAATGATGGGATTTTTTTTTTGCATCCATGAATAATAAAGATTCTAACAAGAACAGATAACGAGGTAGAGACAAAACAGTGAAGTGGTTAATACAAGAACTGCTCTTGGAGGGACCCCACTGAGAACAGCAGGAGCCAAGGGCCTCGCCTCCCTCTCTACCAGAACCAAGTACAAAGCAGGGGCCTGAGGGTTAGCCTATTTTCCTTCCTTCTTTTAACAGCTATCATCAGCTAAAATAGGCATTTTATCCCTACTTTGTGCTTAAGCTCATGGTCTCCTCCGGAGGCAAAGGAAGTTCGGAGTGAAAGACCCTGCCGTCAAGTGACCTTCCCATTCTAATGGCAGTATTAATTTCAGCCGTGGGTCACCAGCAGAACTTGCTGCTTTGCCTTTTCTAGGCCAGTTACTAGTGAAGAAGCAGTTGGTGGAGGCTGTGTTGCTGGGCCGGCTCTTGAAGGCTACAGACTATCTCACCAGCGACCAACCTCGGTTTGAGGAGGGCCTGAGCAGAGGTTTCTAAATGGTAAATGTTGAAGTTGTTATCCCCAGCAGTATTTCATCTACCGAAGGGCAAATAAAGCCCTACATGAGTTGGCTCTGGCATGTAGGGACACTGTGTGTCCCAGTTCCTGGTCTCTTGCGGCCAGCCCTGCGAGCAAACCACCCTTCCCCATGAAAACCCTGGCAGGGCCTCAAAGGACAGCCACTGACATAATGGGGGTTAGATGAAGGCGTTCTGGGCTGGCTGCCACCATTGGGTTAGGTGATTTACTCATGTGAAGCAAACTTCCCTGATCTCCCAAGATCATTCATTCAGTCAGTAAATATTTACTGAGCACCTATTATATGCCACAAAATGTTCGAAGCATGTATGGTGTTTCTCTGAAGAAAAAAACCAATGGCCCTTTCACAAGAATTTGACACGCTTATAGGTGGAAAGACAACATACAAAATAAGCCAAACAAATACATAAATGGTGGATCATTAAAGTGACCCAGGCAACAAGGAAATAGTACTTCAACACTTTTTTTTTTTTTTAAGATTTTATTTACGAGAGAGACAGAATATGTGTGCATGCACTAGTGTGGGGAGGGGCAGAGGGAGAAGGACAAGCAGACTCTCCGCTGAGCACAGAGCCCAAAGTGGGTTTCGATCTCACAACCCTGAGATCATGACTTGAGCCCGAAAACTGAGCCACCCAGGCACCCCTACACTTACCCTGGTAATACGTTCACTTGATGTCATAAACATTCCAGAAAAGTTACATGAAAATCAAGTGCTTTTTAAAGCACTTAAGCAGCGTTCATATTTGTGTGTGTCGTTAAAAGAATTACATGATGAATCCCTTAAGTAATGACCATGTCCTGCTTTAGCTCCTTGGGGAATCTGAATTTCGACACACTAAGTATGGCTTACACACACATAAATGTCCATTTTTCATAAACTATCCTTGGGCTTGGAAATCGTTAATACCAAACCATAATACTGCTCGGTATTTGGTTTACCCCCATGTTGGGAAGTACACAACCATGCTCTTAAATCTACTGATGCAAATTTATGGGAAAACAATTCTTATCTGGAGACTCATGTAAAGATTAAATTAGGTGCAGAGAAAGAATGTCCGATAGGCCCCCATGATTGCTTTACTTGTTCTCCATCTCTGTATTCCTCACCAGTCTTCTCACACAGTCCAACATCCCTGCCTGCCAATTTTATTAAAGCCTGCTGTGCGGGAATTTCCTTTCTCTGCTTTACTAGCTACCAAGACAACCCCATCAACGTGATTTTTCACACATTTTCTTTTCCTGTGTTCTGCATCTCAGTGAAATTTCATCTCCCTGACTCACTGTTAAGTGTTTCTCATCTGAAATCACACTCACTCATAATCTCAAATAAAGTGCAAAAAGAGGAAGTCACGAAAGGACAAAGACAGACCAAAGTCCTTCTCCCTCCAATTACTCAGACATTAAGCAAAAGCTACATGGGAATTGCCCAGTCAACCAAGACTGAGTACCAACATCTACGGAATAGAAGATTAGTCTTGGCACACAACACATCACATTCCACAGCACTTCTCCCTTAATAGAGCACATACATCTGTCTAGATATTAACATCTGAGGAACTGATGATAGGTGTTTCGTAGAGCAAAAAGAATCACTGGAAACTGGATTCCCCACAGGGTAGACCCCGTATCGCCTCCCCAGGGAATTCGGAACAGAGCTAGAGGAGGAAGATCTCAAAAGGAAAAAAGCAGAAGAGAGAAAAGAAGAGGAAGGAAATCCCAACAGAAAAGAGACTAAGAAGTAGCCATCAAAGGAAACCCCTGCCCATGCTACCTTACTAGCAGCCAAAACTCCACTCTCTTAGTGAAAGATAAGCAGTCTTCTATTTTTGGTCATACAATACAAAAAGGTGAATCACAAGCAGAAGCTGAGATCTATGTAGGTACATTCTAATTACAACGTATCTGATTCTAATAGACTAGGAGCCCCAACAATAGACTCGTCCACCTTGTCCAGTCATTGCTGACAGGACAAAAAAAAAAAAAAAAAAAAAAAAGTCATCGCAATGTTAAGACAAAGAGCAGAACCTGGGACCCAACTTTTGCTTCTGATTAGTGTAGCACGGTTACAGTTGGTCAACTGGAGGTCATTGCCTTGTGTCAAGAGCTGTGGTAGTGCTTAGTTGGACATGAGTTCTACTACCAAGGACTTGATGTCTAAATCCACAGATAAAGCCTCCGTAACAGAGACTTGAGGAAACCGGACAATTAAAACAAGCTGTTTGTGTGGTTATTTGTGGTCCAAAGTCTAGTAGAAGGAAGACTTCCTGCTTTCTTGTTCTTTTCATCTCAGTTTTCAAAGGAAGAGTGGGAAGGGGTATAAGGGATGGGTGGGGGGGAAGAATGGAAAACCCAAGGTAATAATGATCTGTAGAGAATTATTAGTGCTAGTCTATGTCAACTATTTCTATTTGACAGGCATTTAAGATAATTCCCAATGGTGGCCTATCATGGCACAGATGTATTAAGGTCATGGGAATAACAGACATGGACCAGCAACTTATGTAGAAAAAAATTTACGCAGTTTTAAAAGTAAAGTTAATCAAGGGCGCCTGGGTGGCTCAGCTGGTTAAGTGTCTGCCTTGGGCTCAGGTCATGATTCCAGGGTTCTAGGATACAGCCCCACATCAGGCTCTCTGCTCAGTGGGAGCCTGCTTCTCCCTCTCCTTCTGCCTGCTGCTCCCACTGTTTGTGCTCACATGCTCTCTCTCTGTCAAATAAATAAATCTTAAAAAAAAAAAAAAGTTAATCAAATGAAACATTACCATGTAGTCCCACAATGGTCAACTGGTTTCAACCCGCTTGTGATTCCCTTGATCTCAAGCATCTGCTTTGAGATCTCAAAAGATGGGCCAAGTCTAAGATGCAAGTACCTGGTAGAATCAATAGAAATCACATGAGACAGGCTCAGTGTGACAAACAGTTTGTTCTGATCCCCCAAGAGAATGTCTTAGTTGTGTCCAAACTTGCCATCCTCTTAAAACTCATGAGTAAGATGCTGGTTTCCATTAGATTCTTGGTACAATTGCAGAAATCACTGACTTTGGAATCCGAGAAAGTTAAGTTTTTAATCCAGTCTAGGCCATTTACTTACAAGAAAGTAAGTAACACTCTGCCTCTTCATCCATGAAGGAGGTAAGGACACCTCCTTTAGGTGTAGTTATTGAAAGAGTTATAGAAGTTTTTGTATGTCAAGTAATAAGCATGGCCATATGCTCATGGTGAATGCTCAATAACGGTCACTCACAAAAACGTATGAAACAATACCTCTGAAGTATTTGAACATAGTAACTACTTCCTCCTACTGCCTTTTAGTATGTATCTTTACTTGTTTTCTCTACCTCCCTTTTTTCTTTAACCTGAGATGCAAATGTGTAACTTTCCCCAATTCTACCCTGGTCTCTATCACTTCTCATACTCCCTAAGAATGGAGGAAATGATGAAAATGTTCCTGAGAGAATCAGGAAGGCTCAACAGTTGGTAAACCTGAGGATGAGAGCTTTATAAAAAGACACCCATTAGAATTTATCCCTCCAAACTAGAGTCTCTTGCTCTGAAACAGTCCTCTGGAGCCCCTAGCCATTATCTCCATGTTGCTAACTATGGTTTAAAAACTCCTAAAAACAGGGGCACCTGGGTGGCTCAGTGGGTTAAACGTCTTCCTTCAGCTCAGCTCATGATCCCAGGGTCCTGGGATTGAGCCCCGTATTGAGCTCCCTGCTCAGAAGAGAGTCTGCTTCTCCCTTTCCCTCTGCTCCTTCCCCCAGTAGCTCTCCCTCTTCCTCTCTCTCTCTCAAATAAGTAAAATCTTAAAAACAAAAACAAAAACAGTTCTAAAAACATTCTCCTTTTGTAATTGCTTTAAAACGCTTTTCAGTGTCCTCAGTGACGGTAAATTTTTGTGCTTTAGAGGTACATTTAATTTTGAGAAAGAGCGAAAAGTCCTTGAAAGCATACTGGTAAGTATAGAGGGTGACCCATCAGGGTAGTACTGTTTTTAGGCAAAATGAGATGCAATTTGTAAAGCATCTGTGTAATTTTCTTGCATGGGTTTCAAGAATTTCCAAGAGAAAATCCAAAGATATTTTGAATAATTCAGTATTTCTGGGATCAATATGGGTTTCAAAAGTTACTCCTTTGAAGGATAACTATTTTGACTGTTTAACTCCATTTGTGTTTGTTTAAAATATATATATACACACACACACACAATCATCAGTCATCACTTTATAGTCATTCCTGATAGGCACAGAGATGGCAATGTTTCTCACATCTGTAGTATACCAAGTAATGAAAAATGTGCGAAAATTTAGCAATTAGGAATGTTTGCTATGGAATGGATCTGACTTCTTATTTTCATCAGCTCAAGATGTGCATTTTTATATGCTGTGCAAAAGTACTTGTGACCTAATGGGAACATCTTGGCCTAGAAACTAGTTCCTAATACTTGCAAGGCACAGGGCGGCAGATTATAGCAAACTTCCATTTCAGGGCATCTTATTGACCAGAATTCTCTGTTAACTGGCATATTTTGGCAGGACAATGAAAATCTCCTATAATTATGGTCATCCCAAGTTTGTACAGGATAACATAATTTATGACCCATCATAAATAAATAAATAAATAAATAAATAAATAAATAAATAAATAAATACATGCTGTAGATTCTGGTCCAAGATGGCAACATGTGGTCATCTCAAGGTTGTACAGGATAACATAACTTATGACCCATCAAAAATAGATAAATAAATAAATAAATAAATAAATAAGTAAATAAGTAAATAAGTAAATAAGTAAGTAAGTAAATAAATAAATAAATGCTGTAGATTCTGGTCCAAGATGGCAACATGTCTGGATCCTGATGGACACACTGAATCTACAGGTGTACACTGAACAATTTTCTCTGGAAGCAAAATCTAAAAATTAGCTGACTCCTACACATTGGGCAAATAAGACCCATATCAAAATGGGTAAGAAAGGTTGAAACACAATCTCACCATAAACCCTGCCCTGGATGCTGTGACCCCAAATCAGAAGGGAACTGAACCTTGAGCTTCTTCTTGAGGTGTCAAAGCTCTGCAGCCCTTATCTGGCTTGCTGACTTCTAGAACCTATACCTGAGAGAAGGATCCCCCAAACCTCAAGCTTTGAAAGCCAACATGTCCATGAGACACATAAGGCTCTAGTGAACTGAAAAAATAGTTCTGAAAGGGCTCTTATGTGTGAACTCTCCCACCTCAGAACCAAGGGCAAAGGAAGCTGACTGGTTAGCATCCAGACATTCTATGAAAGAGGCTTATTTGCTTCTCGTAAAGTGTTACAGTGTCAGACTCCTAATGTAACACACAATGAGGAAGCAACTGAAATATTGTCCAAAGACAGAGGCCAGCAGGTACCACCTTTGCACTGTCTTGCTCCAGGTTGCCAATATTTCCTAGAAAGTAACAGTACACTCATCTGGAACCCTGATTTTTACATTATCACCCAGGGGACACCTCTAGATTACTCCACTTAGGGGGCCAGCAGGGTTTACCTTTGCAGGTCCCACAAGACTAAAAAAATGGATAAAGTTCTTACCAGCTACTACCCTAAGGGTGCAACACAGAGGCAACAAACCAAGGCACCCAGTCCTTCTATTAAAAGGGCCTGTTAGCTTATCTTCATAGCTGTGTCCGGAGAAGCTTCTAGCTTAACACATATGTAAAGGCTGACAGTAAACCTCTCTAGAGAACACAGAAGGCAAGTGCCATCTTTGTTTTCTCCCTCTGCCATGCTCCAGAGCACCAGTAACACCCGGGGGGGAGATTGTTCATGTACCTGGTACCCCATTTTTATATATGGTGCCCAGGTTTTTGTGTGCCACACAAAATCCCCTTGATCACCTAGCCAGTGGGCATGACGTCATGAGTTCAGTGGAATGGTAACAAAGAAATAGTTCTTATCTGGTGATCACCCCATGGAACAGTGCAGAGGGAAGAGATAGAAATGCTCATTTCTCAGTCTTCCCCTAAAAGAGGTATTTTTGCATACTTTAAAAGCTGATACCTCAGGGTCTGGCTTCCAACTGTCCTGAATCTAGGTGCTGACTGAGATCCTTGCCTTTGGGATAGGTCTTGGCTCACCCTCAACTACTGGGAGCCACAAAACATAAAGTAGGCTGCTTAGACAATCACAAAGTTTTGAGAGACAACCAAGAGCTAGGGCAAGGTTGAAACTAAGTTTCATCTCCTATATAACGCCATTCCTTCAAGACTGGGAGTGGTGGCTGTTTTATCTAATACAAGGAAACCAACACAGAGAGTCAAGGAATGAAAGAACAGGAATGTGTCTTTAAAAAGGACCAGCTAAGATTTCAAAGAACTGAAAACAAAGGTAAGTGATTTATCTGATACTAGTTAAAAATAACATACATAAAGATGCTCACCTTTAGCCCATGAGAATAATGGCTGAGAACTGTCCGAATTTTGATTAAGGGATAGAAAACAGAAGAAAGTATCAAACAGAAGTAATAGAGCTGAGGAATACAATCACTAAACTGAAAAACACAATAGATGGGTTCAATAGCAGAATAGTGGAAGCAGAAGAATGGAAAAATAAACTCAAGGACAGGGCAGTGAAACTCCCCCAAACAGAGCAGCCAAAGAAAAAATGCAAAAGAATGAAGATAGCTTAAGGGACTTATGGGATGACATCAAAGACCCACATTCACATTTTAGGAGTCCCAGAAACAAATAGAGAAAGGGGCAAAAAACGTAGTTGAAGAAATTATGGTTGAAAACCTCCCTAGACCTGGGAAGGAAACAGACATCTATATCTAGGAAGCCCAGACATTTCCGAAGAAGAAACACACCAAAATGTTCCCAAGACACTCACATTAAGACACATTATTACTAACATGTCAAAAGTTACGGACGAGGAAAAAAATCTTAAAAGCAGCAAGAGAAAAACAGCTTGTTACATACAAGGGAATACCTATAGGACTATGAGCACATTTTCCAGCAGAAAGTTTGAGGCAAGAAGAGAATGATATGATATATTCAAAGTTTGAAAGAAAAAAAAAAGCCAACCAAAAATAATCTACCGAGCAAAGTTGTCCTTTATGTGAAGGAGAGATAAGGAATTTTTCTGACAAGCAAAAACTAAAGGAGTTCCTTACCACCAGACTGGTCAACAAAGTGAAAATACAAATATCACCGGTAAAGGTACATATATAGTGAAATTCAGAATAATCCAGTGTCAAAGGTGATGGGTTAATCACTTATAAAGCTAGTAGGAAGGTTAAAAAAGTAGTAAAAAAAATATAACTGCAATAATTTGTTAAGGAATATACACAATAAAAAGATATGACATCAAAAGCATAAAACATGAAGAATTAAAAATGTAGACCTTTAGAATGCAATCACACTTAAGTTGTTATCAACTTAAAATACAGTTATAAATATAAGTTGTTTTATGTAAGCCTCATTGTAACCATAAACCAAAAACTCATTATACATACATAAAAGAAGAAGAAAGGAATTTAAGCATACCAGTACAGAAAATCATCAAACCACAAAGAAAGCAAGAGCAGGAAAAAGACCAAAACAAAACAAAACAGAGTAATTGCAAAACAACCAGAAAGCAAATAAAAAAATGGCAATAACTCCGTACCTATCGATAATTTTCATGTAAATGGACTAAATTCTCCAATCAAAAGAGAGTGGCTAAATGGACTTAAAAAAACAAGACCATTTATATTCCACCTACAAGAGAATCACTCTAGATGTAAGGACATACAGTGATGCAAAATGATAATTCATGAACACTGAACCCAAAAGAAAGCCGAGGTAGCTATACTTACATCCCACAGAATAGACTTTTTGACTAAGAATATAGTAAGAAATAAATATGATTACATAATGATAAAGGGGTCAATCCAACA
The DNA here is from genome assembly GCF_024610735.1 of Ursus americanus. NCBI lineage: Eukaryota > Metazoa > Chordata > Mammalia > Carnivora > Ursidae > Ursus > Ursus americanus. Next base: position 5,154,778 of record NC_142131.1, read on the forward strand.
AGAGAATATAATATTTGTAAATGTGTATTCACTCAACATGGGAGCACTTAAAAAAATAGAGCAAATATTAACAGACTTATAGGGAAAAACAGAGGGTGATACAATTATAGTAGAGGACTTCAATACCCCACTTTCATCAATGGATAGACCATCTACATAGAAAATCAGTAAGAAAACAATGACCTTAAAGGATATGCTAGACCACATGGACTTAGATATATACACAGAACATTTAATCAAAAAGCAACAGAATCCACATGCTTCTCAAGCCTACATGGAACAGTCTCCAGGACAACATATGTTAGACCACAAACCAGAAATCAATCACAAGAAAAATGAAAAATTCACAATATGTAGAGATTAAACAACCTGCTACTGAATAACCAATGGGTCAAAGAAGAAATAAAAAAATAAAGTATCTTGAAACAAATGAAAATACGGCATACCAAAACATATGGTACGTAGCAGTTCTAGGAATTCATAGAGGTAAATGCCTACCTGAAAAACAAAAACAAAACAGACCACAAATAAACGACTTAAGTTTACACTTCAAACAATGAGAAAAAGAATAAACAATGAAGCCCAAAGATACTAAAAGGATGGAAATATAAAAAGATCAGAGTAGAAATAAATGTAACAGAGACTAAAAATGTAAGAAAAGATCAGTGAAACTAATGATGGGTTTTTTGGAATAAGTAAAATTGACAAACCTTTAGCTAGACTCACCAAGGAAAATAAAAGAGAGGACTCAAAATCAGATATAAAAGAGGAGACATTACAACTTATATCACAGAAATACACAAGCTCTTAAGAGACTATTATGAACAGTTATAACTGACAAATTTGACAACTTCTAAGGAATAGATAATTCCTAAAAACATATAAACTACTAAGACTGAATCATGAAGAAATAAAACAATGGAACACAGCAACTACTAGTAAAATTAAATCAGTAAGAAAAAAACCTCCCAACAAACCAAAGTCTAGGACCAGGTGGCTTTCATGGTAAATTCTACCAAACACTTGAGGAATTAATACCAATCCTTCCCAAACTTAAAAAACAAAAAAACAAAAAACAAAACAAAAACCCACAAAAAAATGAAGAGGAGGGAACACTTCTAAACTCATTTTATGAGGCCAGCATTACCCTGATACCAAATCAGATAAAAATGCCACAAGGAAGGAAAATTACAGGGGTGCCTAGGTGGCTCACTCAGTTAAGCGTCTTCCATCAGCTCAGGACATGATCCCAGGTTCCAGGATGGAGCCCCGCATCAGGCTCCCTGCTTAGCAGGGAGTCTACGTCTCCTTCTGCTCCTTACCCTGCTCATGCTCTCTCTCTTTCTCTCAAATAAATAAAACCTTTAAATAACAACAACACCAACAAAAAGTTAAAAAAAATTATAGGCCCATAGCTCTGCTGAATATAAGGATAATAAAATCTTCAACAAAATATTAGTAAACCAAATTCAATAATGTATTACAAAGATCATACATCATGAGTGGGATTTATTTCAGGGACACAAGAATGATTCAACATCCACCATCAACATGATACACCACATTAACAAAATTAAGGATAAAAATATGATCATCTTAATAGATGCAGAAAAAAATATTTGACAAAACTCAACATTCATTTATGATAAAAACTCTCAACAAAGTGGGTATAGAGGTGGATATAAAGAAAGCCATATATAACAAGCTCATGGGTAACATCACATTCAAAGGTGAAAAGCTGAAAGCATTTCTTCTAAGATCAGGAACAAGACAAGGATGTCCATTCTTGTCACTTTTATTTAATACTATTGGAAGTCCTAGCCAGAGCAACTGGGGGCAGGACAAAGAAATCAAAGGCATCCAAATCAGAAAAGAAGAAGTTAAACTATCACTGTTTGCAGATGACATTTTACAGAAAACTCTATAAAGACCCCACCAGGGGTGACTGGATGGCTCAATGGGTTAAGCGTCTGCTTTCTGCTCAGGTTGGGATCCCAGGGTCCTGGGACAGAGCCCGGTGTCAGGATCCCTGCTCAGCGGGGAGTCTGCTTCTCCCTCTCCCTCTGACCCTCGCCCCTGCTCGTGCTCCTGCTCATGCATGCTCTCTCTCAAATGAATAAATAAAATTTTAAAAAATCTTAAAAAATAAGATCACCAAAAAGCTATCAGAACAAATTCAGCCAAACTGCAGGATACTAAATCAATATGCAAAGATCAGTTGCAGTTCTCTACACTAGTAATGTGCTATAAGAAAGAGCAATTAAGAAAACAATTATACTTACAATTGCATCAAAATAGTAAAATACCTAGGAATAAATTTAACCAAGGAGGTGAAACATGTGAACTCTGAAAACTCTAAGACATTGAAAGAAATTGAAGATGACACAAACCAATGGAAAGATATACCATGCTCATGGATTGGATTAATATTATTAAACTGTCTGTACTACCCAAAGCAATCTACAGATTCAATGCAGTCTCTATCAAAATATCAATATTATTTTTCACAGAGCTATAACAAATAATTCTAAAATTTGCATGGAACCACAAATGACCCTGTACAGCCAAAGAATTTTTTTTTAAAAGATTTTATTATTTGAGACAGAGAGAGAGAGCATGAATGGAGAGAGGGAGAGGCGGAGGGACAGAGAGAAGCAGGCTCCCTGCTGAGCAGGAAGCCCAACACAGGGCTCAATCCCAGGATCCAGGGATTGTGACTTGGGCTGAAGCCAGATACTTAAAGAACTGAGCCACCCAGGTGCCCACAGTCAAAGAAATCTTAAGAACAAAGCTGGAGGCATCACAATTCCAGATTTTAAGCTATGCTACAAAGCTATAATAATCAAAACATTATGGTACTTGCACAAAAATAAACACAGATCAATGGAACAGCATAGAGAGACCAGAAATAAACTCATGCTTATATGGTCAATTAATAGATGACAAAGGAGGCAAGAATATACATTGTGAAAAAGACAGTCTCTTCAATAAATAATATTTGCAAAATTGGACAACTACATGCAAAAGAATGAAACTAGACCATTGTCTTACACCATAGACAAATGTAAACTGAAAATGGATAAAAGACCTAAATTTAAGACCCAAAACCCTAAAACTCCTAAATGACAATATAGCAATAATCTCTTGGACATTAGACCTTGCAATATTTTTCTAGATCTCCTCAAGCAAGGGGGAAAAAAAACCAGAAATAAACTATTGGGACTATGTCAAACTAGAAAGCTTTTGTATGGTGAAGGACAGCATTAACAAAACAAAAAGGCAACCTGTTGGGTGGGAGAAGATATTTGCAGATGATACATCTGATGAAAGTTAATATTCAAAATATTTAAAACTCATACAGCTTAACACCAAAAAACCAAATAATCCAATTAAAAATAGGAAGAGGACCTGAATTTCACTCATGGATATTTATGCAAAGAAAACAAAAACACTAATTCAATAAGATATACGCACCCTTGTGTTTACTGCAACATTATTTACAATAGCCAAGATATGGAAGCAACCTAAGTGCCCACTGATAGATAAATAAAGAAGATGTGGTATATATATATAAAATTAAATATCACTCGGCCAAAAATAAGAATGAAATACCATTTGCAACATGGATGGACTGAGAGAATCATGCTAAATGAAGTAAGTCAGACTGAGAAAGACCAACAAATACCATCTGATTTCATTTATATGTGAGATCTAAAAAACAAAAACAATGAACTGACAAAAAAAACAAAAAACAACAAAAAACCAGGAACAGACTCAAATAGAACAAACTGGTGGTTACTAGGGGTGTGGTAATGGGCAAAATAGGTGAAGGAGATTAATAAATACAAACCTCCAGTTATAAATAAATCACTGGGATGAAAAGCGTAGCAGAGAGAATATAGTCAATAATACTGTAATAACATTGTATGGTTAAAGATGGTAACTACACTTATCTTGGTGAGTACTGCATAATGTATAGAACTGTCTGCTCTCTGCGTAAAAAAAAAAAAAAAGAAAAGAAAAGAAAAGAAAAGAAAAGAAAAGGGAAACAGGTAATGGACCTGAATAGACTTTTTCCAAAGAAGACTTTCAGATGGATAACAGGCACATGAAAAGATGCTCAACATCATTGATCGTTAAAGAAATGCAAATCAAAACCGGAGGGCGCTTGGGTGGCTCAGTCAGTTAAGTGTCCAACTCTTGACTTTGGTTCACATCATGATCTCAGGGTTGTGGGATTGAGCCCCATGTTGGGCTGTGCACCCAACATGGAGTCTGCTTGTCCCTTGCCCTCTGCTCCTCCCCCTGCCTGTTCATTCTCTCTCTCTTTCAAATACATACATACATACATACCACATAAATAAAATCTTTTTAAAAAATCACAAAGAAATATTACCACACATTTATCAGAATGACTAGTATCAAAAAGACAGTAAGTAAAAGTGATGGAAAAGATACAGAGAAAAGGGAACCCTCCTGCATTGTTGATGGAAGATAAATTGGTGTAATCACTATGAAAACCAGTATGGAGATTCCTCAGAAAATGAAAAATAGAGCTACCATATGACCTACTGGTTCATCCTATGGTGTTTATCCAAAGAAAACACACTAATTTGAAAAGATGTATGTACCACATGCTCATTGCAGCGTTATTTACAATAGCCAAAGTGTGGAAGCAACCTAAATGTTTACTGCTAGATGAATAGACAAAGAGGTTTATATATAAATACACACACAGACACACATACATACAAACATACAATGGAATATTACTCAGTCATAAAGAAGAATGCAATCTTGCCATTTGAGACCACATGAATCAACCTAGAGGGTATATACTAAGTGAAATGAGCCTGACAAAGACAAATATCTTATGATCTCACTTAAATATGGAACCTAAAAAACCAAACCAAAACAAAACAAACCCCCACTTAATTCATAGATACAAAGGACAGATTGGTGGTTGCCAGAGGTGGTAGGGTTGGGAGTGGGTGAAATGAGTGCAGGTGGCCAAAATGCACAAACTTCCAGTTTTAAAATAAATAAGTAACAAGGATATAATTATAGCATGGTGACTAGTTAATAATACTGCATTGTATATTCGAAAGTTGCTAATAGATCTTAAAAGTTTTTACTGTAAGAAAAAAACTATGTTTGGAGATGGATGTTAATTAGACTTATGGTGATCATTTCATGATATACAAATACCAAATCATTATACTGTACCCCTGAAACCCCTTTATCAATTATAGTTTAATTTAAAATCATGTTCATCATAGCTGTGGCATTAACTGTGTTTTATTAAAGCTACATTCTCTCAAAATTGATCATTCATGTTGATGATTCATGTATAGTACGTAGAACTAATTTCAGTCATTACATATGTTTGATTGACCATCATGTCCCACCAAGGAACCACAAAAGGCACAAGAACATATGATTTTGTCTTTAAGTCTCCAACTGACCTCCAGTTCTCGTCTCCCTAGCACCTAATTTTCAAGCCGCAACTATGTGCCAAGTCTGTCCCTCATGTTGTCTCTCTCATCTTCATAACATTAAAGGTGAAGAAACTGAGCCCCAGAAAGCTGGGGTCCTTTGCCCAAAATCTCCTAAGGAGTAAAGTCAGGACTTGAAGCCAGCTATGTATGAACACAAATCCAGAATCTACCAAAAGGCCTTGGTGACTCAAACTGGGTTGAGCCAAAATCACTGACGGACATCTGGAGAGGTCTTTAATAAGGGGAAGATGCTATAATACCCTGTGGCCAATCCAAGAGTTTCATGGCTATTAATGAAATACTTTGTAGATTTGAGGAAGTCCTCTCGTTGCTCCTTCAGATTATCATTACCCACGTTCTTTCTGGTAGTCTTTGACTCTAGCTTTCTTTGGAGTTTATTACTTGGCCCCTCACTGACCACACTTTGTTATGCTAAACAGGAAAAGGCAAAAGAGAGAAACTCAAGAGATATCACCTTAGTTGCTTATCCCTAGCTGCTACATAATTCACATTGGCTCACTAAAATATTAAGACGCTTTTCTTTTAATTTCCTTTAAGCAATACAAATTCCTTCTGCTTTTTTCACTTATAATTTTCACAAACTATATATTTTTTTTCCATGTGTAGGTTTGTCTACCAGCATAGAACTTGAGATTTAGAAAAGTTACTTTGTTTCTTCATTTGCTTTCATATGTGTGAAACTCAATTGACAATTTAAAAATTTTTTTAACTCTGAAAATTAGTGTCTAATTTGGGCATTTCTCCAGCTGCCTTTGTTTGTTGTTACCCATGATAACCTAGTGTCCCATTACTGTGAAAAATTAAGGGTCGCCTAATCATGAAAGGCTAATGAGCAACAAATATGCTCAACTGGATATTCTCAATATAACAGAATAAGGAATGAGCCACATTTTTGATTATGGGACCATGTGTTTCATTCCATAGATTAATAACAATTCAGTTTTTTTAAAAAAAGAGATGGGGGCACCTGAGTGGCTCAGTCAAGTGTCCAACTCTTGATGTCAGCTCAGATCTTGATCTCAGGGTCGTGAGTTTAAGCCCCACACTGGGCCCCTATGCTGGGTGTGGAAACTACTTGGGAAAAAAAAGAGAGAGAGAGAGAGAGAGAGATGAAATATGCCAACAAAGAAGACTGCGCTTCGACATAACTGAAGTAGGTTGGTACTGTCAAGGAGTTTGCATTTAAGGGGCACAGCAAAAACTTCTAGTCACCCATCCAATAATTATACTGTCCTTTTTTCCTAATTTCAAAACCTTGTATTTATTTATGGCAGAGATACGCTAAAGCTAAAAATTACAGTTGGTAAGATGTAAGTCAAAATTGTTTGGGGGAACTTCTGAAGAAATAGCATAAAAGGATACAGTCAGCTAGGACTCCCTTATAGCTCCATACCCTCCCTGTCCTCTTTCCTGCCTGGATGTGGAATCATCACAGCAACCATCTTAGACCATGAGGGCAACTTCAGGATGCAAATTATACTTTCAGGATAAGAGGCAGAAAAGGTCACCTGTTGACTGTGGAGCACCCAACACACTGGACGGTCTATCACTGGACTTCCTTTCTGGGAGAGAAACTCCCTTATTTAAGCCATTGTTATTTCTAATCTCTATTACTAGCAGTCAAAGTCAACTCCTAATTGAGATCTGGAAGTAAAATACTCACTGCTGTCTAAATTTAGAAGGCAACGAGTCTTGTTTGTCTTCAGCTTTGATCTCTCTCGAAGAGCAAAGTCCCCTGGGAGAGGAAACACTGTTGAGTTGAAGGTCATTTCTGTACAGCAAGTTTTGCAAAGGAGAGCAAAAGTAGAGATAAAAGTCTTCAGAGTGAAAAAAAGGCACTGTAGATGTCATGGAGAGCACACCAAATAAACAACTAAAAAGATAATTAATACACTGGTTCATTTTAATATAAGTGGAGTGATCAAGAGACTTTGAATTAAGACTTTTGGAAGATTCCAAAACAAAAAAATGTGGGTCACATCAGCAAGACAAATCGTGCTAAGCAAAAGAAAAACAACACGATCCTGTTCATCTGACATGTTTCTCACTTGAATTTTACAGTCACATTTTTTCCCCTCTAGGGATGAAGAATAACTAGGCAGGAAGGCTCCACCTGGGGGCACCTTCTTATCACCGGATATTAAGACCCCTCCCTTTCGCATCCATAAAATTTACTGTGTTATTCTCATATAGATCAGCCCCTGCTGATTTTAGGAGTCAGGAATTTTTACAAAAATATTATAATACCTTTCACTCTTCTTTCTCTTTGAAGTTCCAGCCATTATAATTCAGCTATTTCTTGGCTCCTAAACTTGGCAAGGCTTTCTGGAAAAAAAAAAAAAAAGTCATCTCATTGGCAGAGAGCTTTCTCATATGCTGGCAGTTTAGTGTATTTGAAATCGCTGAGTAATAAGAAGGATAAAATAAGGCTTGTAAGGGAAACAGGATGCAGAATATCCTCCGCAAATGAATCCCAGACACTGATTTTTGCTTATCTAAGAAGATGAAGGGTCTTTCCTTTGAGGCAGCTTTCACTGACCTCTTGCTAAAACTGTTTATTCAATGTGATTTCTCCACTGGATCGAGAGTGGTCTTGCTTTCTTCCCTAAACCTTTCCTTAAGTGCTGTTTCAGATGTAATTCTGTAGTGTCACGTTGGAGCAGCCTTCTGTAACCCCTTCCGCTAAGGAACACAGCTGGAAGCTTAGGACCACTTAGGATGCTGCACACTCAAGTAGCCCTTCATCTCAAATCTCTTAAAACTATTTCTTGGCGTGAATCTTTGTAGACTGTTGTATCTTACATCTCATAAAGACTGAAAAGAGGAAGCTGGTGCACCTCTGAAGAGAGCCCATTTCCATCTCTGCATGTAAGGTACATAGAAAATACTAATTAGCTAAGTCCTTGAGTACACAATGTAGGAGACATCTGCCCTTGCTTTCTCCATGCTAAATCCCTTTTCCATGCTTACTATTAAAAAAAAAAAAAATCACAGGAAGTAAAAATGGTTCAAATTAAAAACACTCTTTCACACAACATCCTGTCCTGCTTAACAGTGCCATAATTCTACTGCACTGTAAACAATTAGAGATATTGTAAAATTAGCTCCAATTTGCATAATAATGCTTGACTGTTAAAATTTAGTGACTGCATTTGCACAAATTTAATAACAATTCAGCTTACATTTTTTTTGTTTTAATGTATTTTATACAAATAATGTCAAATTTATAGATTACTAGTTTTCCAAAAGCAAGCCAGATGAGGACATTGCATTTTCGCAAGTTTGGTACACCACATGATATGGTAATTCTAGCCTTCTTAAATTAAAGGTCACCTCCTTTCCTGATTCTGTTTTTTTCCCCCAGCTTAAGAAAAAAAATGTTTTTGAGACTCCTAATGATCTGGAACAAAGAAAAATATACCCAATGTTCAATGACATCTAAACCAGCTCAAAATATTTTAAATATATTTTTTCCCATTTTACTTTTAGGGAACTGTAGAATTTAATCCTAAAATCTAATTTTAAGGATGTTTTTAGGTTTAAAATCAATCACATTTGAATCTTGGGTTGGTAGAGCAAATTGCATTAAAAGAGGTTTTTTTTTGTATTTCTTGTCATAGATGATAATTCGATGGATCTAACCATTATTGTCTTTTGGACTTATAGTAGGATTCCACCTGAGAGAAACGGAACTGCCACATAACCTCTGCTCTTATCTGAGGCTTTGTGCTCCCCGGCCACTGGGTCAATGATGAAATTATTTCAAGTCCTGAATCATTGCTTTCCTTAAGAAAAATTTCAATGATTATTGCCCTAACAGGGCATCCCTTTTTTACAAGAGACCAGCATTGGTTTCTTGTTTTTAAAAAAAAAAAGAAAAAAAAAGGAGGGTTTTTTTAGTATATATAGAGGGATAAGTGACTATTAAGGTAGTTGGTTAACTACTGAAAAAACTTTGATAAAATTGGTAGTTAAACATTCAAACAAGTGGTCAAAAAGAGGCACCCAAATGCTAAACCATCTTTATGATGGTTTAGAATTCTTTGGTTCTGTTCAGGGCTTCTCCACATAGTTGTGCACATTACTGGTTAAGGGAGGGACGAAATGAGGGCTGAAATCCAGCCTACACCCCACTTGTCTAGCTGGGGGCTGTGAAATGGAGCTGCATAAGCCCATAGGAAAAAGCACTGTTGCCGGGTTACACAACGGCATTCTGTGAGCTCACGGCAGCCCTTAGTCGGAATCTCCAGGTTGGTATAAATGTGGTATAAATGTGGTTTGGCTTAACAGAAAAACAAAAGAAAACAAAACAAAAAACAAAAACAAAAAAAACCACCAAAAAACAAACAAAAGTACTTCCAAGGGTCTTTTTCACAATTTTGTAATTTTAAATAAGTCATTCCAATTTATATCCCATGAGGGTTAAACTCAAAATGCTAATCCCACAGTAATTGTCATAAAGAGGATTATGGAAACCACTAGAGCAACATCCAAGTCAGTCCTGGTTCGGTGTAGGTCTTCTTACTTACGGTTTCATAGGAACTTGTGTTTTATATCTGTACTAGAAAGATGAGGTCAACACACGTCCAGTGAATTTGATCACTGTCAATCACTGATTACAATAATCAGGCCAGATATTTCATTCACTACCTCATCCTTCATCTTCTTCTAAGTGATGGCAGTTTTTCTGTTATTTTATTTTGTCTAAACTCTTAGAAGTACTTCAACTGTTCCCTTTGGTTTTCTAGATAATTCATCTATTCTTTAATCCTGCTATCTCTGAGGTGGTTCATAACACTGACTAAACTTCTTTACTCATGAGTTGTCTAGATTTACTGATAAAAAAGTTGTGTGGTTCAGACAGATTTTGCACTTTATAAAAATTTGTTCAGGTTATTATTTGCTGTGTGAATAACTTTATTTGCCATGTATTCTGGTCTATTTAAAGACATCTGGCATATTTAAATGACCAGACAGAAGACATATGACAAATAAGAACGTAAATTTCAAACAAGGAGAGAAACAGAGAAGTGGTTAAGGTAATAGAATAAATAAATACATGTATGGTTTAGAACATAAGTTTGTGTTTTGTATGTGTGGTTTTGCCCATGGTTATTTCATTAGTGGTCTGGAAAAAATGTATTTGAATTAATCCCCTCTCCCTAACATGTTTTCCTATACCAGCTTCTAGCTTGTGAAAATTTCACTTATTACTTCATATTAGCCTCTGTAGATGTCTGTACATACACTGTCAGAGTGCAAAGAAGACATAGAAAGAAAAATGATAATATGTATTTAGGTGTATATATTATAAACACAATCCTATAGTTTAAAGAATGTGATGGAGGTCCCCAGTTAAGCCTAGAGTGCCAGATCCATTCCTATTGTGAACTTTTTCTGATGCACATCAATGAGGTGCTATCCTTAATAGGTGCATTCCATAAAGCTCTACTGAAACCTCTCTAAGACTGATTTGAAAAGAAAACTTAAGTATTTGTGAATGCTAAAAAACTGTATTTTTCTCTTAGTACTCATATTTAAATTTGAAACAGCCACAGAAAATAAGGAAGACTGCGTTCATTTACTTTCTAGACAGAGAACAAGGGAGCACAGGCACTCTGCTGAGGCCTACATAATGATTCTCAACCTCAGTCCCAGACTACTTTCATATTTTTCTTTTAAAATCTACATACCATAGGTATTATTTGCTTATTTTTTCCTTAAATGGTCTAGTTAAAAAAAATCTGAAGATTATGTATATGTATGTGTATATATATACGCACACACACACATACACACACACACACACACACACACATATATATATATATACACACACACACATACATATTTTTTTTTAAAGGAAAATTTATGTCACTACTATAAAGGGACAAATCACTATCACTTGTTTTGAGATACTATAAAAGTAAATATAATGAAACTAAACCAATTTTAGTAAATTCAAGCTGGGCAGTTTTGCTGTCAAATGCTCTGAACCCTAGCTTTACTATTTGTTAAAGGAGTAGGAGGAAGGACGGGAATAGGAATGAGGAAGAGAGGAGGAAAAAAAAAGGAGGGGGGAGAGAGATAAATTCATAAGTTTGGAAGAGACATTATAGTCTCATCTGTATTTCTAAAAGCTTGAAAGACCTTTGTAAGGGAAATGCATTTCTTCATATGGCATTCAAAGTTATTTAATGTCGGTTCTATCTACCACTTAGGAACATCTTTAATTATAGTAGGGGTGTGGGCCCCAAATTTTTGGTAACACTGAGCAGAGTTTTCTGCCATGCCTGTTATGCCCTTTTGCAAGCTTCTGACTCAACATCATTTCCATCCCTTTGCCACTTAATGAAATGGCCCCTGACTGTAAAAAGCATTTGGTAAAAATCATAGCATAATTACTCAACCAATTTACTAATTTGTTCAATAGATATATGATAGGTAGAAACTAAAGCAAGCAAGCAAGCATTGCTACCAGGCACAAACACAAAAATTCAGTCCCATTTACATGCTTAATCCAGTGAAGATTTATTACCCAAAGTTTTAAAATTCCAATTTAAAAAACAATCAAGAGGACACCAGGGTGACTCAGTTGGTTAAGCATCCACCTCTTGATTTTGGCTCTAACCATGATCTCAGGGTTGTGGGATTGAGCCTTGTGTTGGGCTCTGCGCTCAATGGGGAGTCTGCTTGAGATTCTCTCTCTTTCTCTTTCTCTCTCCCTCTGCCCCTTTCCTCTGCACTCTCCCAAATAAGTAAATCTTTAAAAAAATTAAAAAAGAATAAAGAGAAACTGTTCCATGTCCTGATATTTTTTGTTAACCACTTCTTCTATCTGTCTAAGAAGAAAAGTGGGGGGAGGAGTTGACTCAAGATGGTGATTTAGGAGAATCTAAAACTCTCCTCTCCCAGCAGGAGAAGAGAGAAAGAAAGGCAGAAAACACATTTGGAGAAATAATGGCTAAAAATTTGCCTAACCTGGTGAAGAAAACAGACATCCAGATCCAGGAAGCCTAGAGAGTTCCAAATAAGATGAACTTAGCAACTCACATCAGGACACAGTATGACTATCATGTCAAAGGTTAAAGAAAAGGAGACAATTGTAAAAGCATTGAGGAAAAACAACTTGTTTCATACAAGGGAACATACATAAACTATGGACAGATTTTCAGCAGAAACTTTGAATATATCATGCCACCCCTCTGGCCTGAAAGGTACTCCAAGAAAAAAAACTGCCAACCAAGAATACACTACCAGGCAAAGTTGTCCTTTATTTGAAGAAGAGATAAAAAGTTTTGCAGACAAGCAAAAGATAAAGGACTTCATCATCACTAGACAGGATTTACAAGAAATGGTAAAGGGACTTCTCAAAGCTAAAACAAAAGGGTGCTAATTAATAACAGGGAAATATGTCAAAGTATATATCTCACTGGTAATGGTAAATTGATAGTCAAATTCAGAATAATTTGATGGTTATAAAGTGGTGGGTTAATCTCTTATAAATCTAGTATGAAGGCTAAAAGACAAAGTAGTACAAGTAACTATAACTCTAGTTATATAGTTTTGGTTATACAGTTTGAACTATAGTTCTAGTTGTTAATGAATACATATTAAAAAGCAAAGAATTCAGAATAATCTTGTAAAAAGTTTTATAAATTACAAGGACATACAGAAAATGAAATGAAACTAGCAAACAATGCGTGAAGAATATGAGGAGTTCGACAAAGAAGTAGAAACCATCAAAACAACCAAACAAATCTTAGAGCTGAAAAATACAATGACTGAACTGTAGAACTCAGAGAGAGCTTCAAAAAAGATTCAACCATGCAGAAGAAAGAATCAATTTCCTAGAAGACAGGAAATCCAAAATTATTCAGTCAGAAGAGCAAAAAGAAAAAATAATGAAAAAGAGGGAAGAAACCTGATGGGAACTATTGGACACACACACACACACACACACACACACACACACACACACACACACTATACATATTATGGAATTCCAAAAAGAGAAGAAGAAGAGAAAGAGACAGAAAATATATTTAAAGCAATAATAGCTAAAAACGTCCGAAGCCTGAGGGGGAAAAAAATGGATTTCCAGATCCATGAGGCTTAAAGGACCCCAAATAGGTTGGACCCAAATAGGGCTACACTGTGACACATGACAAATTGTCAAATTCAAAGACAAAGAATTTTGGAAGAAGGAAGAGAAAAGAGAAGTTAAATACAGGGAACCCCTCTCCCCCCTCCCCACATAAAGTTACAGATAAATTTCTCAGCAGAAACTCTTCAGACTAGGAAAGAATGGGAAGACAGATTCAAAATATTGAAAGAAAACAATGGTTAAACAAGAGTTTTAGACTCAGGAAAGCCATCATTCAGAAATGAAAAATAAAGATTACCCCAAAAAAGAAAAGCTGAGGGAGTTCATCAAGACTAGATCTGCCTTACACACATTTTCAAAGGGAGCTTGTTGAGTAGAACTAAAAGGATGCTAATTTAGGTCATGAAAACATAAGACGGTAGCATAGAACTTACTGGTAATGATAAATATATAGTCAAAGTTAGTTTCTTTAGTGTAGTAATGGTGGTGTGTAATTGACTTACAACTTTAGTTTAAAAGTTAAAAACTAAATGTAATAAAAAATAGCCATAGCTATCACCATCTGTTATTGGACACACAATATATATAAAAAGAAAATGTAACCTGTAACATCAGTAACCTAATGAATGATGGGGAGGAGAGCAGAAGTGTAAAGTTTAGAATTGTTACCAAAGTTAAGTTGTTAGCTTAAAATAGGGTGCTATATTTTTAAGATACTTTGTGTAAGCTTCATGGTAACCACAAGGAAAAAACCTGTAGTAATTACACACAAAAAAATAAGAAGTCCACATACTGACACCAAAAGACATCAAAACACACACATACGAAAAGACAGCAGGATAAGAAGAAAAATGGATCTACAAAAGACCCAGAAACAAATAAAAAATGACAGTAATTATAATTACTTTATATAAATGGATTAAGTTTTTAAATCGAAAGAAATAGAAAGGCTGAAGTGATTAAAAAACAAAATCCAGAGATATGCCCCCTATGAGATATTCATTTTAGTCTTAAAGAGACATACGGACTGTGAGTGAAAGAAAAATGTATCTCAAGCAAATGTAAAAAACCAACCAACCAAACAAACAAACAAACAAAGAATATCTTTACCAAGGAAGTGAAAAATCTCTATACTAAAAACTACATTAATGAAAGAAATTAAAGAAGACACAAATGGAAAGGTGTCTGACTCTCATGGATTGAAAAACTTAATATTGTTAAAATGTCCACACTATTCAAAGCCATCTATAGATTCAATGCAGTCCTTTTGAAAATTCCAATGGCATTTTTTTTAAAGAAGTAGAAACACCATCCTAAAATGTATGTGGACTCTGAATAGCAAAGAAATCCTGAGGAAGAAGAACGAGACAGAGGTGTCACACTTTCTGATATCAAGCTATATTATAAAGCTGTTGCAAACAGTATTATAAAGCTCTTAAAAACAGTAGGGTATTAGCACAAAAACAGACACATACACCAATGGAACAGAACTGACAAAACAGGAATAAACCCATGCAAATAGGATAAACTAATATTTCGCAAGGGAGGCAAAAATACTCAATGGAGAAAAGATAGTCTCTTAAATAAATGGTGCTGGGAAAATTTGATATTCACATGTAAAAGAATGAAACTACACCTCTATCTCACATTACTCACAAAAATTGACCAAATGGATTAAGATTTAAATTTAAGATCAGAAACCACAAAAGCTCCTAAGAGAAAACATATGAACCAACTCCTTTATATGGGTTTTGGCAATGGTTTTTTGATGAGACATGTAAAGCACAAGAAACAAAATAAAAAAAATAAACAGGTTGAACTACATCAGAGTAAAAAACTTATGCACAGTAAAACAAATGATCAACAAAATAAAAAGACAACCTATAAAATGGTAAAAAATATTTGCAAACCATGTATCTAATAAGGTGTTAATATTCAAAATTAGAAATAACTTATCAATAAAAGCATACATACTGGAAAAGTAAAACTGTCATGATTTGCAGATGACGTTATTTATATATAGGAAACCCTACCAACCATATCAAATTGTTAGAATGAATTAATTCTGCAAAGTGACAGGATATGAAAACCAATATTAAAAAATCTGTTGCATTTTTATACTCTAACAACAAACTATCAACAGAGAAATTCACAATCCTGTTTATAGCTGAATCAAAAAGAATAAAATACCTAGTAATAAATTTAACCAAGGAGGTAGAAGATCTGTACACTGAAAACTTTAAGACATTGATGAAAAAAAAAAAAAGACACAAGTAAATGGAAACATATTCTGTCCCACATATTGGAAGAATATTGTTGGTATTCCATACTCTTGAAAACAATCTACAGATTCAGTGTAATTGTTACTAAGATTCCAAAGTCATTTTTCACAGAAACAGAAGAAACAATCCTAAAATTTGTATGGAATTACAGAAAACCACAAATAGTCAAAGCAATCTTTTTTTTAAGTAAACTTTACATTTGAACTCATGACCTCAGGATCAAGAATCACATGCAATGGGGAAAGGATAGTTTCTTCAAGAAATGGTGCTGGGAAAACTACACAGCCACATGCAAAAGTCAAAATGAGACCACTATCTTACACCAGATACAAAAACTAATTCAAAATGGATTCAGGACTTCAATCCAATGCCTGAAACCATGAAACTCCTAGAAAAACTTATTAGCAATAAACTTTACATCAAATAAAAAAAGTTCTGCACAGCAAAGAAAACCATCAATAATATGGCAAACTACCAAATGGGAAAAATATTTGCAATTCATATCTGATAAGAGGTTAATATTCAAAATATATAGAGAATTCCTATAACTGGGCAGCAAAAAGCCCCCAACAATCTGATTTAAAAAGGAGCAAAGATTTTAAATAGACATTTTTTTCCAAAGAAGACATACAAATGTTCACTGTTACATGAAAAGGTGCTCATTACCACTAATTGTCAGGAAAATACAAATCAAAAACACAAGGTATCACCACACACCTGTTAGAATAGCTATTCTCATAAAGAGAAGAGATAACAAGTATTGGTGTAAATGTGGAGTAAGGGAACCCTTGTGCAGTCCTGGTAAGATGTAAACTGGTACAGTCATATGGAAAACAGTATAAAGGTTGCTCAAAAAATTAAAAATATAACTACCATATAATCTAGCAATTCCACTTGTATTTTTCTCAAGAAAATAAAAATACCAAGTTGAACAGATATGTGCACCCATGTTAATTGCCACACTATTTACAATAGTCAAGACACAGAAACAACCAAAGTGTTTACCAATAGATGAATGGATATTTTGTGGTACACACTTAGAATATTATATAGCTAATAAAAAGGAAATCCTGTCATTTACAACAAACTGGATGGATCTTGAGGGCATTATGCTAAATGAAGTAAGTCAGACAGAGAAAAACAAATACTGTAGGATTTCAAATAGTCAATATATTATTAAAAAGTAATAAAAAAGATCAGATATGTGGTTATCAGAGGTGGGGGGTTGGAGAGAGGGAATTGGATGAAGATGGTAAAAGGTACAAACTTCTAGCTATAAGACAAATAAATACAAAGAATAGAATGTACATCATGATAACTACAGCTAATACTTTTTTTTTTTTTAAAGATTTAATTTATTTATTTGACAGAGATAGAGACAGCCAGCGAGAGAGGGAACACAAGCAGGGGGAGTGGGAGAGGAAGAAGCAGGCTCATAGTGGAGGAGCCTGATGTGGGGCCCGATCCCATAACGCCAGGATCACGCCCTGAGCCGAAGGCAGACGCTTAACCACTGTGCCACCCAGGCGCCCCTACAGCTAATACTTCTGTATGGTATATTTGAAAGTTGTTATGAGCGTATATTCCAGGAGTTCTCATCACAAGGAAAAAGCCCAAAACATTTATTTTATTTTATTCTTTGGTATCATTATAAGATGATGAATGTTAACTAAACTTATTATGGTAATTATTTCACAAAATATGGGAGTCAAATCATAATGCTGTACACCTTAGATAGTGCTCGATGTCAATTATATCTCAATAAAAGTGGGGAAAAAAGGAGAAAACTGGACATCAAAAACATAAAATAAGGGTGGAGGGAATAAAAGTACAGTGCTTTAGAGTGTGTGTGTGTGTGTGTGTGTGTGTTTAAAAGATTTTATTTATTTGAAAGAGAGCACATGAGGGAGCACAAGTGGGGGGAGGGGCTGAAGGAGAGGGAGAAGCAGACTCCCCACTGAGGGGGTGGCTAGATACAGGGCTCAATCCCAGACCCCGAGATCATGACCTGAGCTGAAGTCAGATGCCCAATCTACTGAGCCACCCAGGTACCTCTAGAAGGTGTTCTAACTTAAGTAGTTATCAACTTAAAAGAGACAGTTTTAGGTTGTTTTATGCAGGCCTCATGGTAACCACAAAGCAAAAACCTATAGTACATACATAAAAAACAGAGGAATCTACACATAACACTAAAGAAAATCATCAGATCACAAGAGAACAAGAAAAGGAACAAAGGAGTTAAAAAACAGCCAGAAAACAACCAAATGAGAGTAAGTACATAGCTATCAATAATTAATTTAAATGTAAATGGACTAAATCCTCCAATCATATACATAGTTTGGCTGAATGGATAAAAAATAAGATCCCAACCATATGCTGCCTACAGGAGGTCACATCAGATATAAGGACATACAGACAGAAAGTAAAGGGATGGAAAAAACCAGTTCATCAATGCTGAACCAAAAGAAAGCTTGTATATCTATATCAGACAAAAGAGAGCAAGGCAAAATTGTAATAAAAAACAAAGGCCATTGCTGGACTGACCTGTTTATCAACACTGAAAATACACATGCACCTAACATAAATATATAAAGCAGATATTAACAGACTTACAGAGAGAAATAGCCAGCAGTAGAGTAACAGCAGGGGACTTTAACATCCCACTTTCGTCAATGGATAGATCATCCATACAGGAAATCAATAGGGAAACTCTGGCCTTAAACATCACTTTAGAGTAGATGCACTTAACAGACATACACATAGCATTCCATTTAAAAGCAAAAACATCACATGCTTTTCAATTACATATGGAACATTCTCCAGGATAGATAATTTAGGGCACAAAACAATCCTTTTTTTTTTTTTTTTTTTTTTAAGATTTTATTTGAGATAGAGCATGTGAGCAAGCAGGAGGAGGAGGAGCAGAGTGAGAGGGAGAGGGAAAGGAGACTCCATGCTGAGCACAGAGCCCAGTGTGGGGCTCAATCCCAGGACCCTGAGATCATGACCTGAGCTGAAACCAAGAGTCGTACATTTAACTTACTGAGCCACCCAGGCGCCCTGGGCACAAAATGATCTTAATAAATTTATTAAATCTTAATAAGTTTAAGATTGAAGCCCTATCAAATATCTTTTCTAACCACAGTGGTATGATACTAAAATCCACTACAAGATCAAACTGGAAAATTCACAAATATGTGGAGATTAACAACATGTACTGAACAACCAATGGGGCAAAACAGTTCTCAAAGTTCTCAAAACAAAAATAAAAAAATTTCTTTAGACAAATGAAAATACAACATACTAAAACTTATGGGGTGCAGCAAAACCAGTTCTAAGAGGAAAGTTCATAGTGATATAAATGCCTCCATTAAGAAGCAAGATCTCAAACAACCTACCTTTGCATTTCAAAGAGCTAGAAAAAGAAATAAAGATCAAGGAAGAAACAGAGACTAAAAGAACAATAGAAAAGATCAATGAAACGAAGAGGTGGCCTTTTAAAAACATAAGCAAAATGGACAAACCATATGCTAGACTCACTAATGGAAAAAAACCCTCAAAATCAGAAACAAAAGAGATGTTACAGGTTATATCATGGAAATACAAAAAGATCATAAGAGACGACTATGAATAATTATATGCCAACAAACTGGACAACCTAGAAAAAAATGGATAAATTCTTAGAAACATACAACTTATCAAAACTGAATCATGAAGAAATAAAACATCTGAATGGACCAATACTAGTGAGGAGATTGAATCAGTAATCAAAAACATTTCAACAAACTTAAGTCCAAGACCAGATGGCTTACTAGTGAATTCTGCCCAACATTTAAAGACTCATAATCCTTCTCAAACTCTTCCAAAAAATAGAAGAGGGCAGAATACTTCCAAACTCATTCGTGAGTTCAGCATTACTCTGATACCAGAACCAGGCAAGGATGACACAAGAAAATAATTACAGGCCAATATCCCTGATAAGCACAGATGCAAAAATCCTCAACAAGATATTATCAAATCAAAATCCGCAATACATTAAAAGGATCATATACCATATTTAAGTGGTATTCAAGAGACGAGGGATGGTTCAACATGTGCAAATCAATGTAATACACCATATTAACAAAATGAAGGATAAAAGTCATACGATCATCTCAATAGATACAGAAGAGGCCTATGACAAAATTTAACATACATGTATGCAAGGACCCTCAACAAGGTGGGTATAGAGGGAACGTACTTCAACGTAATTAAGGCCATATGTGACAAGCCCACAGCTAGCATCAGATTCAGTGAAAAGCTGAATGCTTTTTCTCTAAGATCAGGAATTAGATAAGAATGCCCAATCATGCTGCTTTTACTGAACATAGTACTGGAAGCCCTAGGCAGAGCAATTAGGAAGGTAAAAGAAATAAAAATCATCTAAATTGGAAAAGAAGAAAAACTATCCCTATTTTCAGATGCATTGTATTATATAGAGACTCTACCAAAAAAACTGTTGAAAATAATCATAGTTCAGTAAAGTTGCAGGATACATCTATAGACAAAACTGTGTTGTGTGTCTATACACTAATAATAAGCTAGCAAAATGAGAAATAAAATATTCCCACTTACAATTGCATCAGAAATAAAATGCCTAGAAAATTTAACCAAGGAGGTGAAAAACCTGTACACTAAAATCTCTAAGACAATGATTGAAGAAAGTGGAAAAGACACAAATAAATATAGTCTGTGCTCATGGATTGGAAGAAATGGTATTGTTAAAATGTCCAAAGTATCCAAAACAAAATACAGATTCAATGCAATTCCTATAAAAAAATCCAATGGCACACCTCACAGCCAGCCCCACCCATCAGTGCACCTGCAGCACCCATGGCCCTGCCACAATAGGAGACTGCACACAGCCAACACCGGGAACATCTCTGGAACACCTGGCTCTGGTGGTCATAAGGGCATAAACCCACTTCTGGGCTCCACAGGACATCCCTTACTTAAGATGACTCTCTGAAGACCTGGAGACATAGTTGAACTACCTACTATATGGAAACAAACACAGACAGCTAGGCAAAATGAGGAGACAGAGGAATATGTTTCAACCAAAAGAATAAGAAAGAACCTAAAACAAGAAGTAAATGAAACAAATATAAACAGTCTACCTGATAAAGAGTTCAAAGCAATGGTCATAAAAATGCTGACTTGGAAGTAGATGAACATAGTGAGAACTTCAACCAAGAGATAGAAAACATAAGAAAGTACCAATCAGAGCTGAAGAATACAATGACAAATGAAAAATACAATAGAAGGAATAAACATCAGATTAGATGATGCAGAATAGATCAACAACCCTGAAGACAATATGTTGGAAATCACTCAAAATGAACAGCCAAAATAGAGATGAGTTTAAAAATCTGACAATAGGGACAAGATCAAGTATATCAACATTTCCATTATAAGGGTCCCTGAAAGAGAAGAGAGAGATAAAGGGGAAGAAAACATATTTGAAGAAATAATAGCTGAAAACTTCCCTAGCCTGGTGAAGGAAGCAGACATCCAGGTCCAAGAGTAGAGAGTCCCAAACATGATGAACCCAAAGAGATCCAGGCCAAGACAAATTTTAATTAAAATGTCACAAGTTAAAGACAAGGAGAGAATCTTAAAGGCAGCAAGAGAAAAACCCAGTCAGTGTTGTGTAAGGGAATTTCCATAAGACTATCAACTGATTTTTCAGCAGAAATTTTTCAGGTCAGAACAAAGTGGCATAATATATCCAGTGCTGAAAAACAAGAACAGGAACAAAAACGAAACCCTCAAACTTCCAACCAAGAATTCTCAGCAAGGTTATTATTCAGAATTGGATGGGAGATAAAGGTTTACTCAGACATGTAAAAAAAAAAAAAAAAAAAAAAAAAAAAAAAAAAAATCAAAGGAGTTCATCACCACTAATCTGACTTTAGAAAAAATAATATTAAAGAAATACTTTTCTTTAAGCAGAATAGGTCATAATTAGAAATAAGAAAATATATGAAAGAAAAACATCTCACTGATAAGGGAAATATATGATAAAGGTGGTAGATCAACCACTTAAAAAGCTAATAGTAAGGTTAAAAGACAAGAGTAGTAAAATCAACTATATCTACAATTATGAGCTAAGGAATACACAAAATACAGAGATGTAAAATAGGACATCAAGAACCTAAAATGTAGGGGGGAGGAGTAAAAATGTAGTGTTTTTTGAATGTGTGTGAGCTTAAGCAACCACCACCTTAAAATAAAGTACTTTTTTTTTTAAAGATTTTATTTATTTATGTGACAGAGAGAGAGACAGCCAGCAAGAGAGGAAACACAAGCAGGGGGAGTGGGAGAGGAAGAAGCAGGCTCATAGCGGAGGAGCCTGATGTGGGGCTCGATCCCATAACGCCGGGATCATGCCCTGAGCCGAAGGCAGATGCTTAACTGCTGTGCCACCCAGGCGCCCCTAAAATAAACTACTATACATTGGTTGTTATATATGCACCTCATGGTAACCACAAATCAAAAACCTATAATAGATATACAAAAAATAAAGGGAAAGAGATCCAAACATTAACACTAAAGAATGTCTTCAAATCACAAAGGAAGAGATCAAGAGAAGAAAGAAACAGAGAAGAACTACAAAAACAATCCGGAAACGATTAATAAAATGGCAATAAGTATATACATACCAATAATTACTTTAAATGTTAACTAACTAAATGCTCTAATCAAAAGATATAAGATAGGGGAGCTTGGGTGGCTCAGTTAGTTAGGTGTCTGCCTTTGGCTCAGGTTATGATCCCGGGATCCTGGGACTGAGCCCTGCATCAGGATCCCTACTCCGCAGGGAGCCCGCTTCTCCTTCTCCCTCTGCCTGCCACTCCCCTGCTTGTGCTCTCTCTCTCAAATAAATAAAATCTTAAAAAAAAAAACAAAACCCCAAAAGATATAAGACAGCTGAATGGATTAAAAAAAAAAAGACTCCTATATGCTACTTACAAGAGACTCGCCTCAGAACTAAAAACACATACAGACTCAAAGATGGAAAAAGATACTCCATGAAAATGGAAATCAAAAGATGGGAGAGCTATACTTTTATCAGACAAAAGAGAATTTCAAACAAAGGCTGTAACAAGAGACAAAGAAGGACATTACATAATGATAAGGGGACCAATCTAATGAGAAGATATAATATTTATAAATATTTATGCACCCAACATAGAAACATCTAAATAGATAAAGAAAATATTGACAGACACGAAAGGAGAAACTGACAGTAATACAATAACAGTAGGTAAGTTTAACACCACTAGTAATTGATGATATAAAATGACATCCATCAGTGGAACAGGAAAGAACCCAGAAATAAACCCATGTTTATATAGTCAATTAATCTATCACAAAGGGAAATGACAGTCTTCAACAACCGGTATTAGGAAAACTGTACAGTTAATATGCAAAAGAATGAAACTGGACCACTTATACCATGTACAAAAATAAACTCCTATTTAAGTCTTTGATTCATTTTAAGAACCGAAAACATAAAACTCCTAGAAGAAAATATAGGCAGTAAGTTCTATGACATTGGTCTTAGGAATGTTTTTTTTGGATCTGTTTCCTCATGCAAGGACAATGAAAGCAAAAATAAACAAATGGGACTACATCAAACTAAAAAGCTTTGACACAGCAAAGGAAACCAACGAAGCAAAAAGGCAACCTACTAAATTGGAGAACGTATTTGCAAATGATATATCCAATAAGGAGTTATTATCTAAAACATATACAGAATACAACTCAGTATCAAAAAACCAAACAATCCAAAGAAGACATGGATGGCCAACAGAATGAGTAAAAAAAGATACTCAACATCACTAACCATTACGGAAATGTAAATCAAAACCACAATGAGTTTTCACTTCATACCTGTCAGAATGGCTAGTATCAAAAAGAGATAACAAGTGTTGGATAAGATGTGGAGAAAAGGGAATCCATGTGCACTGTTGATGGGAATGTAAGCTGGTGTAACAACAATGGAAAACATGGAGGTGCGCCTGGGTGGCTCAGTCTGTTAAGCATCTGCCTTTGGCTCAGGTCATGATCCCAAGGTCCTGGGATGGAGCCCCCACTGAGCTCCCTATGCAGGGGGGAGCCTGCTTCTCCTTCTCCCTCTGCATTCCCCCTGCTTATGTTCTCTGGCTCTCTATCAAATAAATAAATAAAATCTTAAAAAATAAAAAAAGGAAAACATTATGGAGTTTCTTCAAAAAAATTAAAAATAGAACTACTTTATGATCCAGCAATTCCACTTCTGGGTATTTATCTGAAGGAAATGAAAACACTCATCCAAAAGACATATGCACCCTTATTATGTTCATGACAGCAATATTTACAACAGCGAAGATACGGAAGCACCTAACTGTTCATCAGTGGATGAATGGATCAACATGATGTGGCATGCACACGCACACGCACACACACACACTGGAATATTACTCAGCCATAAAAAGAATGAGATCTTGCCATTTGGGATAGCATGGGTAGACCTTAGGGAATTATCCTAAGTGAAATAAGTCAGACAGAGAAAGTAGAGAAAGACAAATGCTGTATGATTTTACTTATATGTGCAATCTAACAAAACAACTCAAATGAACAAATAAAACCAACTCATACATACAGAGAATAAAATGATGGTTGCCAGAGGGGAGGGAGGTGCAGGGAATGGACAAAATATGTGGAGCAGATTAAGAGTTTCTATCTTCCAGTTATAAAATAAGTAAGGCACAGGGATATAATGTACAACATAGGGAATATAGTAATACTGTTACAGCTTTGTATGGTGACAGATGGTAACTAGACTTTTGTGGTGACCATTTTGTAATGCATATAGTGAATCACTAGTACAATATTCTATGTCAATATTGTAAATCAATTATCCTTCAATAAAATTTTTAAAACTCAAAAAACAAAGACCAAGAAGCAATAAATGTTAAAGTGCTTAAACAAATTAAGAAAAAGCTTTACTGAACTCATCTTAACATGTCTAAAATTTTCTCATAAAAGTCTAAATGTGCAAGGAAAAGAAGAAGAAAAACAAAATCGTGAAATGAAAAATACTGAGGAAACAAAGTGGGGAGGCAGTAGAGTTTAGGCTGAGGGTTCTGGAATCAGCCTACCTGGCTTCAAATCCTGGTTTATGTGCTTTGTGAATCTGGAAAAACTACCGAATATTTCTATGTCTCCATTTCCTCTTTAAGAAAATGAAGAGTAGCACCTTGGTGGCTCAGTCAGCTGAGTGTCTGACTCTTGGTTTCAGCTCAGGTTATGATCTCAGGGTCCTAGGATAAAGCCCCCTGTTGGGCTCCGTGCTCAGTGGGGACTCTGCTTCATATTCTCTATCTCCCTCTCTCTCTCTCTCCCTCCTCCACCACATGCATGTGCATTCTCTCTTTCTCTCTCAAAAAAAAAAAATAAATAAAAAAGAAATGAAGAAAATAGTAATTATGTACTAAATAAAGTAATATGTGTAAAATAGGAGTCTTGGCATTATAAAAGTATTTAAATAAAAAAATACAAAATTTCAATGGAATTTTTGCATACAAACACAACAAGCAATATTACTATTTGTTTGAAATCAAAAAAGACCCCAAATAGTCAATGCAATCTTGACAAAAAGAACAAAACCAGAGGTGTCACACTTCCTGATTGCAAACTTTATTTCAAAGCTGTATCAAAACACTATGATATTGTCATTAAAAACATACACAACGATCAATGGAACAACAGAGAGCCTGGAATTAAACCCATATATATGTGGTCAATTTACAATAAAGTTCCAAGTCTATAACCTGAGGAAGACATTCTCTTCCATAAATGTGACGGGAAAACTGGACAGCCCCAGGAAAAAGATGAAACTGGACAAGTTTCTTTCACCATACACAACTAACTCGAAATGGATTAAAGACTTCAACATAAGACCTAAAAGCATAAAATGCCTAGAAAAAAAAATCATAGACAGTAAGCTCCTTGACATTTGTCTCGGCAATCATTTTTTAGATTTGACATCAAGAGTAAAAGCAACAAAATAAAAAATAAGTGGGACTACATCAAATTAAAAGTCTTCTGCAAGGAAAACCAACAAAATCAAAGGGCAACCTATGGAATGGAAGAAAATATTTGCAAATCACCTATCTGATAAAGGCTTAATATCCAAAATATATAAAGAAGTCATAAAAGTCAACAGCAAAATACAATAATGGGATTAAGAGAAGGGCAGATCTGAATAGACCTTTCTCCAAAGATGGCCAATAGGTAGTCCATGAAAAGACAGTCAACATCATTAACCATCAGGGAAATGCAAATCAAAACCACAATTAGATCTCATCTTACACATGTTAGAATGGCTATTATCAAAAAGACAAGAAACAAGTGTTGATGAGGCTGTGGAGAAAAGGGAACCCCTGTGCACTGTTGATAGGAATGTAAGTTGGTGCATCCACTATGGAAAACTGTACGAAGGAAAACAGTTATGATTCAGCAATTCCAGTTCTGGGTACTTATACAGATAAAAACGTTAATTCAAAAAAGGCAGCTGCACTCCCATCTACACTGCAGCATTATTTATAATACCCAAGACATGAAAACATAGTGTCCATCATCAGATGAGTGGATAAAGTAGTGTGGCATATACACATAGAATTGGAATATATTCTGCCATAAAAATGGAAATCCTGCCTTTTGTGACAACATGGATGGACTTTTAGGGCATTAAGCTAAGTGAAGTCAGTCATAGAAAGATAAAGACTATATGATCTCACTTTTATGTAGAATCTAAAAAAAACCCCAAAAAACAAGAACCACATATGCCCACATCCGTGTGTGTGCACACACACGCATACACCCCCCCTCCAGATTGCCAGTTGCCAGAGGCAGGGATTGGAAGTGTGGGGTGGGCTATAGGGCAGAGGTGGTCAAAAGGTATAAACTTCCAGTTATAAAGTTACTATGTCCTGGGGTTGTACAGCATGGTGTATTTGAAAAAAATGCAATATGAAGCAAAAATGAAAATGTGCATTAGGGCAGAGGTGGTCAAAAGGTATAAACTTCCAGTTATAAAGTTACTATGTCCTGGGGTTGTACAGCATGGTGTATTTGAAAAAAATGCAATATGAAGCAAAAATGAAAATGTGCATTTCAGGTAATCGCTCACAATCTTTATTATGGTTATCCCATTCTCATACAGCTATTCAGAATTCTTTCTAATGTGTTAATTGCTAACATATGGAATTGCCCTCACGTCTGAAGGGGGGAAAAGCTACCATATAAGCCTATTACATCAAAGCAATAACTTTAACACTTTCATTTTATCATTTTCAGAAAACCACCATAATTATTTTCTCATGACGTTTAGCTCCAACTCCGAATTCCATTTTATAAAGTAAAGAAGTTGAATATCCAAAAGATTAGTGATTTATGGCCTCATAACTAATAGAGGGGGAATATTAGCCACAATCTTTTGTTTATTCTCTCACCAAAACACTTTCTCACAATGGACAGTTCTGGTGCATTCCTTCCTCTGTCCAGTTTTTGGCTCCATGTCCGTTTATATTTATTGGTCGCCAAATTTGTGGCAGGCATTCCGATAGGTAAGGATAAAATAAATGACATGCCTCAGTGCCATCTATTTAACTTGAGTTCCCCAGAAAGGGCTTTTGGGCCTTATCTGCCACTGTTGTGAGGGAGCAGGATCCTTGGGATTAAGAATGAGGGATGGGGGGGAAGTGAAAGAAGGTAAGAGGGGGAGAAATACAAGGAAGTATTACTGAGTTGGCCAACATTAAGTGTAACTGAGGATGGATCTCCGAGAACCATCTTTTTAGGGGCTTTATAACCTTTGTTTCAGCACGTTACATGACGAGGATTGGAAGGTTCTGGACAAAGGGGACAAGTTTACCTACCAAGATTTGCCCCTTGGAATGTTAGCTTGTTCACACTTCGGGCGGCTCATACGTGAGTGCCAAAGGGGTCTGCCTTATCCCTTATCTCTGGGTCGTTGGGGAAGCCTCAGGTGGGAGGAAAGGGGCTTATGGCGTGGGCTTAAAGGGACACACTGCTTGGAGGTACCAGTCGAACGTGCAAGTTGTCCCCCAGTGGGGTGATGGAATGAGAGTCAGGACAGGCCAAATGCGTCAAAAGCAGTGCTTGAAATGAGTCTTAACATCATTCACTTGTAAAGATGTTAGCACTCACCGTCCCCATTTCCCGGCCTCACAGTGGCTAGCAGCAGTCTTCATACAGGCATCTCCTAGCATTTCCTGTCAGGTACAGTTTCCAGCTAGAAGCCTTGCCCTCTTCCTCTTTCTCTTCAAACAACTCTTCTCCAACACAAACAGTAACAAGAAGATTTATATCTGCAGCACTGAGAGCTACCATTCTCTGTATTAGGCTTTGCCTTTGTAGGTGCTGGAGCGCAAACGCTGCCAGCCCTCCCCTCAGAGAAACTGACTACCTGGGCTACACTTGGAATTCACCTGGGGAGCTTTAAAAGCACTGCTGGCCCAGGTGCTGCTCCTAGAGATTGATTTAATTGGACTGGGGTACAGCTCGGGCATTAGGATTTTTAAAAGCTCCCACGTGATTCCTCTGTGCAGACACGGTGTTGTAACCTGTGATCCGATGGCAGAGAATAGGCCTCCATGTAGCTAGAGGACCTGAAATTTCAGTGCATCACAATCACCCAGGAAATGGGATAGGCATGCAGATTCCCAGATCCACGGCCGGGATTAGGACTCACTGAGTAGAGTGGAGCAGGGGAATCTGCATGGTTAGCAAGCGCTCTAAGAGAATCATGTGTAGAGTGCTCAGACTTCACTTGGGAAATATTTCCAGTCTCAAGAGGATAATGGCAAGAATGCAAAGATTTCAGAAGAGGGCACAAAGGTTGTTCACAGATTGAAAAATAGTATGAGGAAGTATTAAGATTATTTATTCCAATGACAGGGCCAAAGAAGGATTTTTTTAAGAAGGAGGCTGGAGACGGCACCTCCTGAGGAGGATGTGTGCTGTGTGGTGACCAGCTGTTCTTTATCTCCTCCAGGACAGATGAAGGGCAAAGGCCTTTAAACTGTACCACGTGGGCTTTAGGTTATATGCAAGAAAGGGATTCCTGGCAGGGAGGTTGTTAAGCACTGATTTAGGTTATTAGGGAAGGCTGTGAATTTTTTTTTTCCTCTGGAGGTTTTCGAAACTAGTATAGATTCTCATCTATCTGGGCTGGCTAAGGTATTATCCTGCTCAAAGGCAGAAGGAATAGACTAGATAACTTTTTAAGCTCTTGAATGGCTTATGACTCATGGATTTGTAACTAACAGCAACTGTAGTTAAATGTGAGTATAGGGGAACTTCTAGAATGGTGGAGTGAGGAGACTGGTGGACCATTTTCTCAGGAAAACAACCATTTAATTGATGAAAATTATTAAAAAAATAATAATTACAAAACTCTAGAAATTATCTTAAGGGCATACAGCAAATGGAGAAACATTTATTCAAGAAAATCTAAATCTCAGTAAGAACAGTGGGACTCCATGGCGTTTGAATTATGGCTCCCACCTTCTCCTCAGCTCCGTGTTTGGAAAACTTTCCGGGCGTTCTACTCTGGGTAGTATGGCCAAGAAGACAAAGATGTGTAGGAGTGGAGTGGTGGGGCTCCCTTTTCCCCTAGCTCCCAGTCTCAGGCTATGTTTCCACCCTGTGCAGGGCGGTCTGCAGGTCCCTGTTATCTTTCCCACTCTGTGCTGCAGAGAACCTTTATTTCAGGCAGGTGTGGCTGGAAGGCCTGAGGCTCCCATCTGCTACTGGCTGCTACTCATAGTGCAAAACCTCTACTCTGAGTGTGGCAAGCCAAGAATCCTGGGGCCCCAACTGCCCCTGCCCCAGCAGTGTGGAAGTTCCATGCTGTGGGCGTGGGCGGCGAGCTGCTCCATCCCCCACTCATGGAGTAGAGGGGTCACTCAGGGAGAGGCGGGTCACTGTCCCCTGTTCCCAGCTCCGGTGCAGCAGTGTAGAGGTTCTGCTAGGATGAGAGGCAGCCTGTAAACAGCCCTTTGGGAGGAGACAGACTACATTTGGAATAGAGCTTACAGAATTCCAGACCTAGGGTGTTCTTGAAAACAATGGAGATACTGGTGCAGAACAATTAAGAGGGTTTGGTAGCTCCATGATACTGGCAGCAAGAAGTGAAACAGCAGAACAGCCAGAAGTTTTACAGAGAAAACCAAAGGAGCCAAGAATAACCTTCCCGGAATCACAGTCAGCTCCGTGGGTCAGAACAGCTGTGCCCACTTGCTACATACCCACTCAGAAGCAATCAGAGGAGGAGTTGAGGCTTGATTTGAAACCATTCCCCAAGCCACACACAGATCCATCAACACAGGGTGGAAGCCTTAGCGGCACAAGGGGATTAAGTACAACCTCTGACCAAATATTGGCTGAACAGGAAGCTGCTCTGGTCCAGGGGCAACTCCTCGGAAGCCAGGCTTAAAAGTGAAATCACACGCATCCCTGGTAGTTTGGAAGACTGTGTACAGGCCCCACACTACACCATCTCAGGAGCACTTGGAGAGAGACCTTCCAAGCTACTAGTCCCTGGCTGATTGTGGGGCAAAAAAAATAAGCCCTGAATTATGATAGCAGCCTCCAAACCACACACAGATCCAATGGTAAGGGGTAAAATCTAACTGACCATGGGGGTTTAAAATAACCTTTGACCAGTAAGGAGACTCAGGAGCATTCTGTAGGAAGCTAAGGTAAAAGATAAAAACAAGGGAAAAATAATCTGAGCAGAGACACTGGAGATTGTATATTACAGAGGAAATAGACTTCACAGAACGAGTTCAACCGTCACTGAACGAATAAACAAATGACCAAGCAAACAACAATCACACCACCTCCTGGGAGATATCAGTATCCAGAGTTGCTACAATATATTACCTAAAATATCCAGTTTTCCATAAAAATCACAAGATGTACAGAGAAACAGAAGAGTGTGACACACACATTCACACAGGAAAAATAGCAGGCAACAGCAACTGCCTTTCAGGGGTCAAGATGTTGGATTTAACAGACACAGACTTCAAAACATTATTAAAAATATGTTCAAAGAACTCAAGTAAACCATGTCTAAGAATTAAGGTAAAGTAGGATGACAATGTCTTATTAAATAGAGACTATCAATGAAGAGATTGACAATTTTAAAAGAATCAGATGGAAATTCTAAAGTGGGAAAGGACCTAAACGAATAATTCACTAGAAGGACTCAAAAGTAGACTTGAGCTGGCAGAAGAAATAATCAGAAACTTGAAGTGGGATAATAGAGAGCATATAATCTGAAGAACACCTAGCAAAAAGAATAAAAAAAGAAACAGAACCTCATAGAAATATGAGACTTCATTTATATACCAATGTATGTGTAAAAGGGGCATCAAAGAAGGAGGAGACAGAGAAATGGATTGAAAAAATATCTTTGAGCTTCTTGGCCATGTAGTATATTTTTCATCAAATTTGGAAGTTTTCAGCCATTATGTTTTCAAACTCCAAGTAGTATAAACACAGAGAGATCCATACCTAAACATATCATCGCCAAAATGTCAAAAGTCAAAGATAAAGAGAAAATCTTCAAAGCAGTAAGGGAAAAATGACAGATCCAGTACAAGAGAACTCCAATAAGATTAATAACTAGCTTCTCAGTAAAAACAATGGAGGCCACAGTGGGACACCATTTCAATGTGAGAGTGTGCAATAGGAGACTGGAATTTGTAGATGTCATTCTCCAGTGACTTCACATCATGTTTGTTTTTCTCTCTATATCCTGTATGATTTCATTATTATTTTTTTTAAAGATTTTTATTTATTTATTTATTTATTTATTTATTTATTTATTTATTTTGACAGAGAGAGACAGCCAGCGAGAGAGGGAACACAAGCAGGGGGAGTGGGAGAGGAAGAAGCAGGCTCCCAGTGGAGGAGCCTGATGTGGGGCTCGATCCCAGAACGCCGGGATCACGCCCTGAGCGGAAGGCAGACGCTTAATGACTGCGCCACCCAGGCGCCTCTGATTTCCTCATTATTAACCACATTGTCATTTCCTGATAGTTTCTGAATCTTTGTGTGGGAAAGATTTACTTCAATTACTACCAATTCACTGACATTTTCAAAAACAGTTCTGGACCTTCCATCTTGTCGAGGATTAAATATGTATCTGTGACTCTCGTTCCAGGTTGTGAGGACATAGGTCTCTATCACAGACATCTGTTATTTGCTCTGTGTCTACTCCATCTTCTTAGGATGGTACACTTGGTGTTCTCTCGGGGAACCATTCCTCCCTCCTTCTTAGAGCTTATGGTTTATCTGAGGCTGATGTAAAATTCTAGCTTTATGAGTGGGCATATAACAGAAATCCGCTCAATCAGAGATTTTCTCTAGCCATACTGAACCCTGACAGGTTCAGGGATGGGCACACACCAAGCCAAGTTAATGAGACTTAATTTCAGGACTTGGGCTAGGACAGTTGAGAAGAAGGAGATGTCATCCCTGAGAAATTAGCATTTCTCAGCTGTTGAGATGTAAGCCTGGG
Source organism: Ursus americanus (assembly GCF_024610735.1). NCBI lineage: Eukaryota > Metazoa > Chordata > Mammalia > Carnivora > Ursidae > Ursus > Ursus americanus. The sequence goes on from NC_142131.1 coordinate 5,187,325, forward strand.
GCTGTCATGGGCCACCAGGAGAACAGTGCCTCTGGAGATACAGGCTGACACAGGGAAAAACAGAACTGAGAGACTGGGAGAGAGAAATCTCGTCCTTATGGATTTAATTTGAACCATAATGAATCCAGTTGCGCCTTAAGCCACTTCCATCTCTGATTACATGAACAACGTATCCCTTTTTTGTATAACAAGTTTGAGTTGACTTTCTATGAGTTGAAACCAGAAGAGTCATGAATCATGATTTGCTCTTCTTCTATACCTTTCATGTATTTATGAATGTGTTCATTTTACAACCAAAAAACATAAACTTGATACAAGAGGCAAGACAGAAATAGGTACACAGAGATTCAAAAATCTCTTAAGATGATGTCTTAGAAGGCAATTCTTTTTTGGTGAATTTTTTTAAAGAGCTGGAGTAACTTTAATAATGAACAAAAGACACCTATGCCAATTTGAACTTCTAATAGCTCATGTGTTGGACAAGGCCCAGTAGGTGATGTTGACCTAAGTGTGAACACACCCATTACAAGTGTGCCTATTTCTCGTTAACCCTACAGGCCTGGAGAAGTGGTTGAGGTTAGGGTTGAGGGCAGGGTGGGCAGAGGTGATTAGCAAGACAGCCCTGAACATTAAACTGAGGGCCTTGTTGAGCTATGTAGGCCATACTAAAAGATCCAAGGAGGCCACATTTAAAAATAGCATAATGAAATTAGTACACTGCAGTCTGCCCTGAGGAGCAGACATGACCTGACTTGATGAAGCTTCACATACAAAATGGATTTTATTTTTAGGGCATTCTATCTGGGATAACAATGGCTCGGCTGATAGGAAGGTGGTGGGTATAGTTTGTCTTAGTGGCTGGCACTTATGCTTGAAAAGAACAAAATAGCATATTTAAACTGTCAAGCCCTAATTGTTTCATTAGATGGTGGTAGTCTCTGACAAAAGGAGCTGGCTAACTGCTGAAAGCAAGAATGATGAGCAGTAATCCTGGCAGGGCACTGGGGCGCTGCACTAGCTACCTCTCCTCCTTTGTTTCTTCCCAGTTCATCTCTGTTACAAGGGGAAGTCTCATTTTCTAATGTAATGACTGCTATTAAAATCAGTTAAAAGCCTTTCATGAGGTCTGTGGTATATCTTCTACATATTTTTAGATATGAATGAACCACGGAGGCAAGTTCTAGCATTTATACTCATTGTTGGGTCTACGGCATCCAGTTTAATATCAATTATGGTAACGACAGATATTTATATATTTATTCAGGCCTTTGAACTCAGCATGATCCTAAAATGATTTACACGTTTCATACGTCATGGAGGAAATGTTTTGTTTACCTCTCACTTGCAACCGCCTCACCTTTGGCGGTGAACAGCACACTGCCACCCACTGCCTCTCCTCTGTGGAGAATGGAGACCCTCTTGTCTGGCAGAAATGAAGGCAGACTTTTTGGTAGGCAGAAGGCAAGAACTCAGCTTAATATCTTAGCTGGGCACTGTAGAGAAAGCCCCAGGCTAGGCATTTATGGTAAATAAAGCAATTTCCACATATTAATTTTATAAAGCATTTATGCTCTTCCCTCTAACACTGCACATCTGTGAGGTATCAGGGGAGAGACTGAGTGGGGGTGTCAGAAGGGGGGAGTTCTGATTTATTTCTTGCTGCTCAGTGGAATAAAGACCCACAGCATGTTTTCCATTTACACACATTTAAGAATTTAGAGGCTGCTTAGAATGAGAGAGTGGTTATATTTCATCAAGAGACATCATAAAAGCTTTCTCTAGTTTGAAACACAAAAAATCAGATCCCAGAGATAGCTATTTTTTCTCAGGTACAAGGAACCAAATGTGATTAATGTCTTTTACAAGGGCCGGAGCCTCCTTGCCCCATCCAGAGAGAGCTCGCAGAGGAATCCTCCCGCTGCCCAGGCCTCTGTTCTCGGCAGGGAGGGAGGGACACTCCTTCATCTGCTGGCTGGGAGGTGTGGACCTCTGCTTTGGAGGCTGCCCCTCTAAGCTCAGAGTGCTGATTTATCTTTGATTTGGGTTTTTAAATTAGCCTTGTTTAAAATCGTCTATCTTTTTCCAAGGGCAGCTTTGCTTTTTAGCCAAGCTTCACACCACACACTGTATATAAATTTCAGCTGAGTTGTTTTCCAGATTCAAGAGTTTAAAATGTTGAAATCCATGTTTATCATTATCCGAGCTGAGTTGGAGCAGGCTTGTCCTTGTCAGACATTGGTTTTGAGCCTGAATGGGCCATCTACTTCATTGGTTCTTGCTCAATATCGAAGAGTAATGATTTTGTTCGAGAGATGCTCACCATTTAAACCCATCCTTCCCTAACTTAGATAGGTGTGGATAGATTAGGGGTTGCAGTAATTGAAAAACTCCAAGCGAGAAGAGACCAGCCAGAAAATTGTGGAAAGTGTGTTAAAGAGGAAAGAGACTCCCTGAACCGACTTAAAAACTCAAGAGGATGGACAGTGCTTGTGGCCTTTCTGCCTGTTCCGGTGAGGAAGTACTGCAAAACATTCCAGAATCCCAGGGAAACTACCAAGGAAGAAATTGCTTTTTGGATATAGCATGCCTCGTAGGTTAGAGAGTGAGCAGGCCAAAGCTGACTTTTAGTTAGCAAGGCTAACTACCAGGATATGGTAAAACACTTTTCCAGCACAGTCTGTCTCGCTACCAGTGTGGACAGGAATTCATCTGCGGCCGCTTTTGGTGTGTGCTGACTCAGGGCTTCCCTTACTCTTATGACTCATTGCCATTCTCACCGACTCAGCTGCTACCCAGCAAGTTCTGTGGAGAAGTGAAATGTTCAAAGGCTGGAGATGGGTCCCTTGTCATTGGGAACCGCTGAGGAGAGGGAGATACAGAATCTCATTTTCAAGTGTTTATTTGGTCTGACACATGTAAGAATACACTTCAAGGGTCTAATTTGGCAATCTGGTTTTCAAGGCAATGAAATGAATAAACAAAAACCTCTAGTGACGATTACCATCCCTGGTTTCTATAATTTTCCCTAGAATATATTAGTAGACGCAGGGGAGAAGGGGATTTATTTAACAATTACAGAACCAATGGTTTTGGTTCTGGGAGGAAAAAAAAAGACTTCTAGGAATTGAATAATGGAATATATTCCCAATTTGTTTTTTTCCTAAATGCCAACAAATAGCCTGGAAACCTGCAAGCTATAGTTAGCGACATGGTTTTGGCTATTGAAGCAAATTGCCTCATCTAAAGTGAAATTAAAATATATGGCAGTAAGTTCTTTCTTAGATCTGCATAGGACTATATTATTGATCAAAATTCCCATCTGTAGGTTAATAGACACACTTAATTTTTTCTTATGCTTATTTTTTTCACTCTAAAATATTAGTGTTCACATTATTTTCATGGATTATTATAACATGCTTATGAATTAATCAAATGTTAAATAGTGCTTTGGATAGCAGCTTCTCTAAGTTTCAGGAGTTATCATCGAAGCATTGACAATAATTCACATGCCCATAAAATTGCCAAATTGTAATCTTGGCGGTAAAGTGAATCAGGAATCTGCCATCGTGAACCCTGTTGACAGATTTCATGAGACAATCTGAGAATATGCATGGAATGGTAGAACGTGGATGCAAGGTATGAACTTAAGAGCATCCAGCACCACAGAGGGAAGATAGATCTAGCGGGGCTAGCGGACAGCTAGCTAGAGACAGAGCTGCCCTGCATGTATCCATTTGTAGCCAGAGTTCCTTCCAAGGCCTTCTAGGAGTGTCAGCTATAAGAGCTAACAATGATCTTAGTGATTCTGCTCCTATTTTTGTGATCTTTTTCTTTTTAATAATCCTTTAGAGTTTCAATAGGGAAAAGAGTGGTCAAGCATAGTAACCAGGACCTTGTGGTAATTTTTGAATGTTATCTTTTCCAAATTCTCCAAAACAAAGCCTAAGTTTATGTCCCAAGTAGGTGCAGAACAGCACAGGAAAGATATTCCACTGAGAGAATCCCTATGCATTTGCCTGAGGCCTAATCAGTCCTAAGAAATGTGAGCATTGGAGGATCTCTAAGGTACCCTTCAGCCCAGAGGTCCAAGATTCCGTGATAAAGCATGTGGGGAAATGTTATTTGCCAAAATGCTTTACTTATGGCCCCCACGTACGACATTCTTCTCCCCAATCCCTTCCCCCATCCGCTAAATCTCCTAGTTTGCTTTTACCCACCCAGGGCATCCATCTCTGATTCCTGTGAGTATCTAATGAAAGTTCAAGTAACTTGGCCAGGATTGTAAAATACAATATAGTTTTAAATGATTCTCTGTATATTTTTAGGGTACACATTCTAGATTTTAATAATAGGGATGCTATAAAATGGCTTCATCATAACTGCACGGAAATCTTGTGCTTCAATTTATTTGCATGTAATAATAGTGTATGTAAAATATCAATGCTCAGAATCATACTAGATTAGCTGATAGTAACATGCCTGACATCATAGAAAACATAAAATCTGACATATCTAATCCATGATATTGAAAAACTCCGTGGGTACTGGGCAAGAGGGATATTTAGAAAAATATGACTAGCTAAATAACTCTTGATGTAGACAAAATGTAAATAATTTCAGAGTGGTAGGATGCATCTCACTTAAAAAGAAGTTACTCTAGTATTGTTTGGGGCAAGGAGGAAGACGTTGGAAACTACTAAGTAAGCTGCAAAGAGAGAGCTTTTATTACAGTTTTCACCTTATGACTCCCAGGTCTCTCTCCCAAACTCTTCTCCTCAGTATCACATCCCTTTGTGTGCCAGACATTAACAATGAGACATCTTACTGTCTTCTCAGCTGTAATATCTTTTATTTATTTATTCTAAAGATTTATTTATTTATTTTAGAGAGCAAGCGAGCACACAAGTGGGAAGGGCAGAGGGAGAGAGAAACTTAAGAAGACTCTGTACTGAGCATGGAGCCTGATGGAGGGTTTGATCCCATGCTTCTGAGATCATAACCAGAGCCAAAACCAAGAGTCTGATGTTCAACGAACTGCGCCACCCACGCGCCCCTCAAATGTAGTATCTTTTAAATGAAACTTATCTTGCCTTTGAGCTCTGTTTTCTAACTCCCCATATCTCTCATAAGGGTCTTCTCCAGGTTACCCATGTTTGAAATCCTCAAGTTACTCCTGACTTAGGCTTTTGTTTAATTAAGGAAACCTGAGGATTTTTCTAAGAATTCTCTTTTGAAAATGTTATTGTTATTTAGACCGATCTCTTACATAACCCTATTGGCATCCCATGTCAAGAGACTTCATTCATTGTTCACCTTACCTCTGAATCCATTAGTTCAGTTCAAGACATTTCTCCATGTAATTTTGCTGAATTTTACCAAACTTATGTCCTTGCTCTTCTTCTCCTCTAAACCTTGACAATAATTTATACTGAAAAAGCTCCACTAAATTATTGCCTATCTTATGATGTCTGATGTTGTTTGCACATAGTATAATCTTCCCACGGAAATGTAAGCTCCTGGGGTGCAGAGACTGCCTCTCATAGTTATTCTAAATTTCCTGCAGAACCTAGATGGTGCTGGGGAAGCAATAGGTACGCTAAAACAGTATGCATTGATTTCATATTTACGGAGAGCTATCAAAAATAGCATTTAGATTTTTCATGAAAATGGTCTTCATGTCTAGTTTGAGAAAATTCAGGGTGGACTACACATCAAAAAAATATATGTTTGAACTTTGGCTATTTTTGCCATTTGCCTGTATTCTTTGCTGAGAGCTGAAGATAACATCTATGGAGGCAAATATGAGGGACTACTGCAAGTTTGGTGAAAAAAATAAAAATTTCTAATTTCTGTGACATTTGAGAACCCTCAGAAGGTTACATAAATACATTTTTGTTTTTATCTTGAAATCTTTGGCATTTTGGCCACTTCAAATGTGGGTATTATTGAGGTCATGTCAGATTACATGATGGGGAGCCGAGTACTGATATATGTCAACAAGATTCCTGATAGATGAAAATTGAAAAACATAGTGAAAATGCAAATGCTTTCAAATTCTCTCATGTCCCATGCTGCATTGAGGTCTCCTATAACGGATTACATACATTAATACAAACAGCTTGATCAACATTTTAAAAACTCAGTTTGGTGGTGTAGATATCCAAAAAGAGAAGATGAGCAATGATGTATCCAATTCACAATAAGTCTGTGTGAGACTTTGAATTTTAGGCAATAGCTATATTTATTTTTATTGTATTTTTTATGAGGAGCCTTTGGAGAACCTTATGTTCCATGATCTGATGTTTATGGTCAGTTCAATCTTTCTTTGAAGATGAGCTACACCCATAAAGTAGGCCATGACTCATCCGGATGCTTATGACTACATGAAGCTCATTTGTAAGGTTCAAGTCTTTACAACCTTATGGACACACCTTTTCTTGACAAGCCTGAAATGGCTGGGCTCAGTAGAGACGTAAGGATATGTCACTACAGGCTCAGGAATGAGCACGCTCTTCCATTATCCAGGCTGACCTCAGTGTCTCTGGCTATATAAACTAGTCTGTCTGCTGTGAATATTAATCACGTGGGCTTTAAACTTGGGAGTCTTTTAAAAGAGAAGCTTCCCACTCCTCAACAATAACAAACAATTTAACATTGTGTTTAGCAACTTGTCAGCTACTCCATCTCTGTCAAAGGCTTCTCTTTGGTGATTATATCTCAATTATGACTGGACCAGTTTGCAGTAAGCCTTGTATAGAAGTGAGGTGTCCATAAAACAATTTAATAGCACTTCTTAATGTGAAAAAAAAATGAAGAGAGAGAGAGAGAGGGAAGGAGGGAGGGAAAGAAACAGAGACAGAGACAGGGAAAGGGAAAAAAAAAGATTATAGTTGACAACCCTTGGGCACAACCTTTTTGCCAGGAGCTTCTAAGAGCTTCATGTGGATTGACTCATTCAATCTTCACAGCAACCCTGTGAGACAGCTACTATTATTATCTTCATTTTTTTCTGATGAGGAAATTGAGGCATGACGAGTAAGTACAGATTTAGAATTGGAGCCCAGGCAGTCTGACACTAAGAGCCCAGCTTTTAAACCTCTATGGCATATTTCCTCTCTACATAAAAATTGATGATTGCTCTTTTAAAAATAGTCACAGCACAAATAAATTGGGGTTTGAATTTTCTATCTGTTCAGGCATAGTTTCACAAAATGCCTAGACCACCTACTGAACATTGAAATATTTCCCCATTCATTTGATCGTGAGTCCACGAAATGGAGTTATTTGGTTGGTGGGTGGAATGAACTGACAGACAGTTTTCACACAATGGGGAGAAAGCGAGTGTTGTCTGAAATTTCATAATAGTTAAGAAATGCATCTATTTTTTGGGTTCAATTGGCTTCTTTTCATCAAGTCTTATTCTTGATCACTTTCCTAATTTTATTTTAGAGTTTCATGCAGATGTGCCCAGTCTTTGTAAATGTCAAAGCATTAGCCAGCAAATATTAATTGATTAAATGTTCATTTCCCCTCCTGATGCACATGTCTAGAGAGTAGGGTCATGTGGGTGTTTTACTGAGGGTTGATCAGTAGAATTAGTCATTCAGCCAAAAGTAAAGGCTAAAGCATGAATATGAAGTGTATAATGTTTTATCTACAGCTCATTGAAAAAATGGCTTGGTTTTGATAATCAATATCTGCTCATGTCAGGTTAGAAGGGCAAAATCAGAAGATTAAAGATTTCGTTGTCTTGTATGAAATTATTTCCAGGCATCCAACAAAAATGAGTACCACGTCAACTATGGTGAAAATCTGTTCTTCTGCTGCTTAGCATCCAGGTTGTACACTGGTAGAACCTTCTCTCCCCCAATCTTAGCTCATGGGAACCTGGGAGAGTGGACGCATTCTCAGTTCTAGCAGTGGAGCATGTGACCTAAACCTAATCAATGTATCACATTCCTTTAACACTTATATTCAAATGTGACCTAAATCAGTCCATTAGGATTTTGAGCAATAGTTGGAATACTTACAAGGATGTAACCATGGGACCTTCCGGCAGGCAGTTTGAAGCCGTGAAAATGGAGCCAACATTGAGAACATCGAGTTGAGAAATGATGTAAAACAAAAACAAAAACAAAGTTACTAACAAAACAATCATGGGTAAAACCATCCAAGCTCTGTAGCATTCCTTGCTTAAATCCAGAATACCTCTGCCTGATGCAATTACGTGAGCCAGTAGATCTCATTTCTTTGCTTAAGCAAATTTGAATTGGGGCTTCAATAATTTGCAATGGCAAGCTTTCTAAAAGTGAAAATAAGTGGAAAAGGAAACAAAGCAATACATTTCTTAAAAGATATTTAACTCCCCTATTGTGGCATTAAGGTGTTAAAGTTAGGTGGAACTATTTGAAGTCATCTTCCTTGATATTTTACTGTTGCTGTTGTTTTTAGCAGACACTATTTGGGCCCAGCAGGAACTCTACTTTTAAATTGCCACCAATATCCCTGATGGCACCTGTTGAAGTGGTGGACATAGAAGGCTATGTTGATTCCAAGTGATACTGAGCTCCTGGCACCTCTTTTGGGGACCTGAAAAAGACTGAGTCAACCCAGAGGCTAAGCTGAGCCAAATGTTTTATCTCACTTGAGTATTTACCCTACAGGATAGGATTATAACAAGAGAACAATGAGCACTTGAACTGCAGGTGATGTTGAGTCTGGAGATAATTTTCAGCTATGTTCAAAGTGACTAATAAACAGAAAAAGCAAGTTTGGAGAAGGACCACCAAGAAAAAAAGAAGAGAAAGAGGAAGCATCAGCAGCAGAAAGAAGAAGACGATGATTATGACCACATGGGACTCCACAATAGATGACAAGAAACCATCTAAGCTTCTGACCTCCCAGTTTCACTCCTCCTGTAACTTGATTGAGTGTCCTGCTTGTCTATTCACCCATTCATTTACTTGTTTATTTGTTCATTTAACAAATAATTATTGAGCAACTTCTTTGGGGGCTCTGTTGTACTCTTCTAGTTTCTACAGATTCAGTGGTAAGCAACACAGATAAAGTTCATACATTCGTCACGCAGCTTATAATTTAGAAGTGAAAACTGAAAGCATGATGGAAAGAAGGGGCAGAGGAAGAAATGAAGGAAGGAAGAAAAGAATGAAGGAAAATCCACATATATATGGAGAAAGAGAGAGAGGATTAGAACTGCTTTGAAAAAAAAATGTAGAATGGTCAAAGGACAATGACCCAGAAATATATGTGAGGGTAATGGTGTTTTTATTGGCTACTAAGGTTTAAGTTTCTTTGGTGACATTTGACAGTTGAAGGCAGTGAGAAAGTAGGCTACTGTGATAGCTAGAAAAAGGGAATTCGAAGGAGAGAGCACAGAAAGTGCCAGGACACGAACAAAGGAGGTGCTGGGGAAGAGCAAGAAACTCAGCATGGTTGGGGCACAGTGAGCCAGGAGACTGGGAGAATTTGAGATCAGTGAGGTATGTAGGTGGGAGAGTACACCTGGCTTCGAAGGCCATGCTAAGGACATTATGGACAGGCAAACTGAGATTACTTGTGTTTTCCAGTAATAATAGTCCAATAATTATTTCTATTTACCTAGAGCTAGACTGGGTAGATTTCTGTTTCTTGAAAATCAACAACCCTGGACTAGAACAGTTATAAAACATTTTTCATAAAAGAATCATTTCTTTCTAACTTATTATCATGTAAAACCCCTTACATATATAAGAGATGAGAGCAGTGTAATTGTTGAAAAATTATATTAAAAGTTCATATTTGTAACCTTTGCTTACTATAAAGCCAAATTAAGAGAAAAACGTTGCTGTTTTAAAGATCACAGAAATGTGAACTCTGGGTTATAAATGGTAGATGCAGTCTCAATCTTCAGTTTTGTTTTTGTACTTTGCATTGCTTGCACAATATTAAAAAGAAAATCCCGACTCACACCAATAAATAGGTGCAAACGGTAAACGATTTTAACAGCTCACCTTGAAGTCTCAGGATTTTCTTCAATACACTGGCCTAGAAACTTGAAAGTGGGGCAATGGTTAATTATCTTTAAAAATCTGGATTCTTATCAATATCTAACATATCTGCATTCTTTATAACGAATATAAAAGGAAGGCAATAAACAAAGAAAATGTGACGATTACTTACAGTATGGTATCACAGGGTATGTGTTACACTTCACCCTCACTTCCTAGCTGACTGTTAGGCTGTGGCTAGAGCGTATGTCCCACGTACACCACACGGTCTGGCAGAGTCTGGGCTGCCATTGACAGAGCGCGCGGACAGCCTGTGCTATGGTAGGTGTTTCCTCAAATCATTTTCACAAAGTGCATGTAGGAAAGAAGAAATTTATTGAGAGGCCAGGTCAGAGCTACAACCTACTTTATCAATAATCCAATTTCAAGAAGTTCAAATATATGCACAGAGATCATTATGAGGCTTATACAAACATTCGTTAACCTGCATGCGTAAATTATCATGTTGGTAGGTAGTTTCCAACGGGCTAAAATTTGGCATATGACATTATTTGACTGTATTATTTGCTTTACTGTTAAAATAGTTTTATAAAATAGTTTTAAAAATAGTTTTAAAGTTATTTGAAAAATTAAGTTTTTAAATAAAAACACTTGCACAACGCAAAGCTTTTCTGAGGAATATTTGAATAATTCTTTGAAAATGATGAATCAAATTAACCCTCAATTTCACAGATGATGAAATTAAAGCTCAGTGAAGGAACTTGGGAAGACAGAAGAGGTCTAGGCTGAGAACACAGGTTTGCCTGTCTCATGGCTTGTGACTCTTTCCACTTTAAACACTGCTAATTTTTTTTCTTGGTACCAAATAACGAAAGCATGTCAAAATTTCTGACCTTATGAGATTATTTTTCAAGCCTTCCAATACAGTTTATGAAACACATTGTAACATCTTTACATTTATTTCTATGGTGCCTATAAAAGGATGTTAAAGTCCAGAATGAACTTCTAGTTACTAGAAGTAGCTTATATTAAAATACTTACATAGTAGGAAAAAAGCCAAAACTCCCAAATCTCTTTATACCAAATCAGACACGGGTTTCTGAGATGAGACATACTGGTCTATGTCGCCCACTAGTATGTAATCTCCACAGGGTAAGGACAGTTTCCGCCTTATTTATTTTTGAATCAGCAGCTTATCCAACAGTGTGTGGCACATAATAGGTACTCAAGTTTTATTGTCTTTTGGCAATGGAGCCAGAGAAAGCAGCTCAGGACTTAATGCCCAGTGGCCTTAGCATGAATAAGTTCATAAATAAACAATTATAAGGGACAGCTTTATTGTAAGTTGGGGGGTCAGCCTAAGTTCTTACAATATTATCTTTTAATGTATAGATTCAGATCTTAAAATTTTTTCCTATACAATTTTGAACAGTTGAGAGACTGCTCTTACCCTTAAGACCTTTAAAGTTTCTCAGGTTTTCTAATTTAGGTGTGATGGAACTGCATTGTTAAAAAAAGATTCTGATCTTAATAGTACCACGATTTTACTTAAGAGTGTTGTTCTGAAACTTCCACCATTAATGGCTAGACATTTTTAATATTAAGGGACAATAGACCGATTTGTCTTCGCTGATGGTGGTCGGTGTGGATGTGTAGGTGCATTAAGGTTTCTTTTTTTTTTTTAAGTTTTTATTTTACTTCCAGCTAGTGAACATACAGTGTTCTATTATTTCAGGTGTACAATATAGTGATTCAACACTTCCGTACATCACCCTGTGCTCATCACCACGACTGCCCTCCTTAATCCCCATCACCTATTTCACCCATCCCTCCACCATCCTCCCCTCTGGTAACCATCAGGTTGTTTATCATTAAGAGTCTGTTTCTTGATTTGTCTCTCTCTCTTTTATTTTTTTTCCCCTTTACTTGTTTGTTTTCTTAAATTCCACACATGAGTGAAATCATATGGTATTTGTCTTTCTCTGACTGACTCATTTCCCTCTGCATGGTGCTCTCTAGCTATGCTGGTTCATTTTCAATAGATGCCATGGATAACGCGAGTTTCATTTATTCAATGACTAATTTATTAATTAGTTTCTTTGCATTATTTGGAACTCGGGTATCTGTATAGTAAAAATTAAAGATGGGAAAAATTATAGAATCAAAACTATATTTACATGTTAATTATATCCAGTTGCTACTCCAGGCTGTCAGCCTATTCAATAGCTATCTCTCTTTCTTGTTAAAAAAACAAGAACCTGTCTTTTAAGCCTCCCTTTGTTTAGTATTATGGATATCACTGATTTAGTGTGCAATTTACTTTGCCTCTGAGATTAGCTCTTCTCTTTCTTCCTTATTCCTCGGCTGCCACTCCTCATCCTAACAATGGTCCTTTATGCCTCCGTGCCAACGCCTTACTGTTGTGCTCCTGTGTTGGATTAGTGCCAAGGGTGAAACTCTGCAAACTTTATGGAAGTGCTGACTCCAGTAAAGCTCCAACTGGAAGAACATAATAAGAGTATGGTCTTAAAGTTCTAAGGGCTGTTCAATCTCATAATGACAGCGATAGTTTTCCTCCTTGAGTGAAGTGGCCACTGCTCCTCTGGTGAATGATCCCGTCTGAACTGTGGGAAGAGTGAGAGCCAACACTTAAATATTTTTGCTTTTTGGGAAAAGCCCATTGTTGTGAGTTGAATTGTGTCCCGTCCCCCCCCCCCAAAAGATGTGTTGAAGTCCTAACCCTGGATACCTGTGAATACGAACTAACATGCCAATAAGGTCTTTGAAGATGTAATTAAGTTAAGATGAGGTCATGCTCAATTAGCGTGGGCCCTGATCCAATGACTAGCAACACCAAAAGATAAGAGAAAGGCACGAAACAGATTCTCCTCTAGAGCCTTAGACAGAGCTGGCTTGACTGGCCTCTTGATTTCAGACTTCTGGCCTCCCGAACTGTGAGAGAACACATTTCTGTTGTTTCAACCACCCAGTTTGTGGTAATCTGTTATGACAGTCCAAAGAAACGAATACATTCATGAAGATAAAAATGTGGATGACCTGAAGATAATGAATTTTAATGTTTTTAATCATTATATTCTGATCGCTTTCCCAGTAAAACTTTTGAATGAGTTTCACAAACCGTATATTTTTTCCATGTTTTTTTCCTTTTTTCCTCAATTATCTGGAAAACAGGAACAAAACCCTCCTCTCCCCACCCCACCTAGCTGAATAATGCGGCACCCTTCTGGTGGCCCTTTTTGGAGTTGTCCTCTAGATTCTGCCAGTCCTCTCCCTTAGCAATGCCCAAGCTCAGTACTGCATGTTCTGGATGGCTCCCATAACTCCCTTCCTTCCTTCTCCCCTCCCCTCCCTATCAAACAGACCTGCCTAGTGTCACATTCCCTCAGAACCTTGAGCTCTGCCAGGAAACATGTTATCTGGTCTGCTAAGTAAATGTTGGGTCACTGTATTAATGACCATTACTGAGTTAAGATTTAATATCTCACAAGTAATGCATTTGGTTTAATAAAGTCCATCTTCAGACATGACTTTCGCAGAAAAAGTAAGGCACGTAGCAGAAATTTCATGATGGGGAGGGCGTGGGTGATAGGGAGGGCAGTATCTTGGTGCAAACATACCTGTCATATCTTTCAGGTTATGTCACACAGCTAACTGCCTACTGTCCCCTGTCTTTGCACTCTGTTTGTGGGAGTTCAAGTATTGTCCCAAGGGCAGGCTACAGGAAGAAGCACCCCGGAGCCTAAATAGAGCATACTCTGATAATTGCCTCCTGAATAGTAAGAGTTTAAATTGAGTTCACTGTCCTTGTGCTGTTTTTATTTTACTTTCTCCATAATTGGACACTTTTTTTTTTTTTTACAAAATTTCTCTGTGCGGTGCTCCTCTCTACCACCAAATGATATGAATAAAAGCACCCATACATGTAACAATAACACATGAAACCCCCTGTAGAAATTATATTCTAAGTTTAATTTCTCAAATATCCAAATAGTTACCCAAAGTCTTGTGAATAAACATGTATACACATACATCTATCTATCTATATTGTTACCCTTATGTGCTACTAAATAATGTCTATAATTTTATTCTTTGAATTTTTGACTGATTTGAATGAGCAAATTAACAGATTTTTTTTTTCTGCCATTGTATAGACAGCCCAATTCAAGGGATAGATGTCCAAGGCTAATTGCTTATCTATCGTGACCTAGTCTTACACAACTTTGCATTTTTCACTGCTGTTTTCTGGGGTCCAGGTGATTGAATATCATTGAGCACCCACTCAGGAAATAGCTCCATGAGTGTAGTGCCTCAGCACTTAAATTTAAACAAGATTTAAATAATGACAACTCCTACTGATTTTCTGCCAGAGGAAATAGCTGTAAGTAATTTTTGAAATAATAATGCGGGACTAAGTGATCACCCTCAGTTAATCAATGTGAAAACATCCTAGAACTTACTCAGGTCTGCAAATCCAGAAGGTATCAATCTTGAAAGGAAGGTTTTTTATTTTTTTCCAGGTAAAATGCTAATTTCCTTCTATTTTTGTTATAGCTGACAGCAATCCTAGGGCTACTACAAACAAGCAGATAAAACTAGAGTCTTCCATAAATGCAGAAATGTGTAACAACACGGACTCTGGAGCCAGAATGTTTGAGTTCCAACACCAGTTCCACTATTATAGGCACTGTGTCCTTGGGCAAATTACTGAACTTCTTTTTCCTCGATGTCCTCATTCACGAGATGGAGATAATAACAGTGCTTACCTCACAGGGGTGTTGTGATGGTCAAATGAACTGATATACCTGAAGCTCTCTGTATAGTATCTGGCACACAGTAGCACTTGGTAAGTGGGAGCTATTGTTTTTATTACTATCTCGAGCTTTTCTTGATTCAAAAGGGAAAACCTGACAGACTCCTAGGTAAAGCTGGAACCGAGAGCTGAAAAACAGCAGTCAAGTGCATTCTTGCTACTGAAAACGAAGGCTGCTTCTCGCAAAGGAAGGTTTACGGTAAGACATTCCTGAGGGCCTCGAAAAGTATGGCAGAGACCAAAACAGACAAGAGCAGAGCAGCAGATGAGGACCCTGCAGCTGCAGCCGGGGACTGGTTTCTCTTCCAGCAGTAGGGCCGAGTGCCGGGGCTCCGCCTGATGTGCGTACAGCACCATCAACATCTCTGCTTGAGACAGGATCTTGTCATTCTGTAGGAAGTGACTGGCTTAGAAAACACTTGACAAAGTTAAGTCTTTGCTGGTATATTGTTTCACACAATACCCAAACCAGGCCGTCAAACAAAAGAGTTGTCCAAAAAGTGATGTTTGTTTCTAGGTTGGAGATGGGCCCAGGATCAGGACAGAAGATGAACCAGCAAAAGGATAACAGGGTCAGAATGCAGGGAGGTGGAGGCAGGTCGTGTGCAGAAATGAGATTACCGCGGAATTGTATTTTACCGGGGCTTTAGATTCAAAAGCCCACACTTGTAAAAATTACAGTCAAAATTGCCCTTGAAAAACCCTTCTATTCCTCATGAAGTATAATATAGATGGTTTTGTGCATGCAACCCTACATAGTATATTTATGATATATAGAAAATAAATAGTATATGAAAATAGTACAAATGCAAAATATAATTTTACAGCATTTTCTAGTATTTAAAACTGAATCTTCAGTGTGGATACTTGAATTCACTTAAGTTAAATGTGCCTATTACGTGATTTTTAAAACCATGGCTGGACCCTGGGCTTATTTCTATTCTTTGGGATGCATGTTCTATCATTTCTTCTTAGCCTGATACTTTTTCATATAGAATGACACTGAAAGACCAATGCATTTTTTCAGAAGAAAGGGAAGAGGGAAAAGGTGATGTAACTTGTGGCTACTTTGCTTTCCAACGTTTTTAATACTATAGCCAGTTGAGTTGCAGTTTTAACAAAGGTATCTCTAAGAAAGTAAAAACAGAAATTCTCTTATTCACGTCTGTTTTTAAGGGAGATTGGCAGTGTTTCCACATTTTAGAAGATTAACAGAAAAAAAACCCTACATATGCCATCACTTTAAGATAGGTCACCTAAATAAGAGAGCATCTGGGCTCAGTTCTTGATTATTTACTTCCCATGAGCCTAGAGATAGTTTATAAAGGAACGGACTTAAATATTGAATGAGAAACCAAATGACTGTGGGGTGATTGAGAGGATGTCAGGGAATCCCTTATCCTCCAAATCTGGTCTATAATCAACGTGGAGTTTTTTGGATAAGATACGAATTTCTTTATTTTTAGGGTTAGTCCTGCTCTGTTGCACTAGAGTATAGCTAGAAGAACCCCCCAGTTCTCCTTTCTGGGTAATGTAAACCCACATTTCCAACCTTCCTGGCAGTTAGATGTGGACCAAAGAAATGTCAGTAGAAGGGATGCCTACCACTTCCAGGCCTGGACTTACAATACCCAGCTCAGTCTTCCAAGATCTCTTTCCGACCTTGGTGATTGAGAAGGTTATATTGAAGATGGCACCATTACAAAACGGAAACAGCCACGACCCCTGAGACCTCACCCTAGGAAGCTTCCCACTCACATCAGTCTTCGCACAGGTGACAAATATACTTTTCATTGTGAAGCCCTGGGGATTCTGAGGTTGCTTGTTACAGCAGCTAAGTTTGTTTATCCTAATAGAGACATTTCTATCAGAAGTGAAGTACTGTCAAACTAGGCATTAACTTAACTATGGACAGGTAAGTAGTGAAAGAAGGCTGCCCAATGACACAGCGGCAAAATATTTATACAACTGTCAATAAACTGGAGGTCAGAATGAGTCCCTACTCAGCCTGCAACTCTAGGGATGATGGTTGAAATGAATCAGAGCATTAGCGTGGGCTGGCTAGATTAGGCTGTATTTTCCAAGTCACTACAAAAAGAGGTGAGCTCAGGAAAGAACTGTCTGGTGTACAAGCATAAATGAAAACGATTAGATGGAGTCCAGAAATGTTTGGTTGGAAAAGCTGCTTCTAAATCCTAAACAGGAAAAATTGGGTTTAAAAAATTGTTAGCTGAATTTAGTAACTTAGTGCACAGATCAGATTAAGAATGTGGGCCTCCCTTAGCTAGTAACTAACTGTGGCTGGTGGTTTACTGATAAGGAAGATGACCTCATCCTCCAGGTTGCAGATAACCTCAAGATAGCCATCATTCATTTGGAGGAGAGAGGCACGAGGGTGAGAAAGCAAAGTGACAAAGCCCATTGAGGAACTGTATTTCAGAAAGAAAGTTAAAAACTTACCTGTTTGTGGCAAATGTATTGGAAGCCTATTAAGTTGCTGAGGGAATTGTATTGCCAAAGAAACAATGAATCTACACTAAAAAGAATTTAGTGTAGAATTTTGCTGAATTTTAAGTAACTGCTGGGACCTGGAGGAAGGAGCTGCTATCATTGCACTGAGCTCATTTCCTTGGCCTATCCCAGGACACAGCTCACACACCCTGTGCCTGTAGCTCTCTGCTCTGGGGGACTTTGTTGCCTGCAGGACTTTTTGGAATTAATGCCCCAGGAATGATCTTAAATCAAAGATAGGCAGGAGTTTCTGTGCCTCTCATGGAAATCATGTTCCACAGTCTCTTGGAGGGTCCCCAGAGGTTTTGAGCTCCAGTTTCTCTACGAAAATTTCTCCAGTGGCCACCTTCTCCTAAATGCTCCCTTTAACTAACTTTCCTTCCTTCCATGTCTTACTATTCCACTAGTCCATTGTGCTTCTTGAGATCACCTCTCAGATAAAATACTTGCACCTAAATCCTTGAGCAAGGGTCTTATTTTTAGGGAACACATATGAAGACAGATTTCCACATTCCATGAATAGCAGGCAAGGCTTCAAATGTTCTACAGCCTCCAAAGAGGCCATGCTCTGGAACATCTCATCAGATGTTGCCAAGGAGGAAAAGGGGAAGAACAGTTTTCCCAGAAGATGGAATCAGGGGTTGTGGAGATCAACTGACAAAGAAGTTTTCCCGTGAATAGAATCAAAGCCAAATTAAGGAATTGCCCATCTGTTTAGCAGAGCTTTGGGACTGGAAAGGACTCTCTTTCTAAAGGGAGTGTTTATTGCAGTGATCCTACCCCTGTTTCATCACTGTATAGGGAATGTGCATATCAGGAACAGATAACTTGTCTTTTCAGTTCATACAGGCCAACAACTAGATTAGTCATATCCAGCCTTGGGGAAAGGACTGTCCTTGCCCAGAGATGCAGGATTCTGCACTTAATGCAGTGACCAGAAGATACTGCGGGAAGAAGACTGAAATGGATATTTGATTACACAGAAGGGGAATCTGTGTAACAGATTGATTAGATGTTCATCAATCCTGTTTTGTTCTCCTAAGTACAAAAGCAAAATACATTTTGAGTCTCCCTTGAGGTTATTTAGGGGCCACAGAATGTGGGCAAATATGATGTGTGCAACTCCCAGCCCTGGCCATAAAATCTCCTGTATCATTGTCCGTGTTCTCTCTTTCCTTTGTGAAAATGGAAGATGGTAGCATAACAAAGATGGAAAGGGCTCTTATCCCAGAGCCACTACTCAGAGGAGACCTGCCTAGGGAAGTTTCCCAACTTTTTTGGACTGTGATGTGAGCAACCAATAAACTTTTATTTTGTTAAGCCACTGTGATTTGGGGATTGTTTTTTTATACCAGCTAGTATAACTCCTAAAGACTCAGAGACATACATATTAATGTATTTATTCTTCTCTTGTTCTAAGACCCGTTTAGAACATGCTTCAATGGGGAAGAAGACAGCTAGATCATGATGGGATCAGTAAACACTTAACAAGGAAAGACTGCTTATGAAAGAGACCAGAAGGTGCTAAAAATAGACCATACATTTCTGCCTGGAAGTAACTTTGGTTCTCCCCTGGATTCTAGAGCGCTCTACATGGTATTTGGGTGTGTATGTGTGTGTGTGTGTACCCACAGTATCTATATCACAAGGAAGACCCAGATGGAGCCAGCTGCAGGTAGTGGAGTTGAGCCCGGGGCTTCCTTTCTACCTCTTCTTGTGGTGACCCCTTTGTCTTCTTCTTTGCCCACTACCAATCCCTTCTTATTTCACTTTCAGAACTGTGCTGTTCATGACAACCACAGTCCTTATTAAGTATAGCTAGCCAGGGTTGCTCTGATGAATCAGGCTGGCTGGGCAAGCTCTGCAAGGAAGTGAAGAATTCAAAGATAGGGAAGGATCATTCTGGGTCAAGGATTCCTCTCATTCCCAGCTCACTATCAGTTAATTCTTGCAAACATGTGCCTTTTTTCCCCAGAAGCATTTACATTTCAAGTGGAACTTCCAGAGGACTTTCACAGTTTCAAGAAAATCTTTTTTTAATTTTAAAAATGTTATTTTTAACAGGAACTATATGGTAATACACTCACAGGGTTCAAAATAAAAATAATACACACCGAGAAGAATTTGTATATATTCTGTATCACCTCCTCCACCTCCTACGAGTAAACGCTTTTACAAGGCTTTTATATAAAATCAACCTTTAATGACAAAATTCCAGGTGCCAGAAGCTGCTGGGGAAATATTTTAAGACAGAGAATGCTCTCTTCAAATTATACACTCTCACAGCATTGTGGCCATCGATTCCAACTATTACAAAATGGTCTTGAAATTGAGAAATGTTGAGAAGTTGTCTCAAGCCTGCACCCCACAAAAGACCAACCACTTGATTTCCATACCATCAGATCAAAATAGTTTAAGCTTTTTGTTGTTGAGCTAAACATCCAAACATCAACACATAGCAAATTTTAATTCTGAGTAATTTTAATCTTCGTAACAAAGGTTTACGTACTGATCTTATCCCATCTCTTCAGACATACTTCCTATCCTTCTGCTGGTATCCAGGAACAAATATGCTATAGCGATCATATGGGTAATAACATCACAGCCCTGCTGTGTTTCCCCAGTGTGAATGCAATCAGCTGCACCAGACTTCCTAAATTTCTTTCCTATAGATTTTTCCTATTACTTTTCTCCAAGGCAACAGCCCCAGAAATTTAACCCCTCTTTTATATAGAAAAACCAATTTGATTTGAATATAAAACCCTGAATAAATTTAGTCTTAAAGACATATTTGATATTATCTTTTCTTTGAATTTCATTTCGTGTGATAGTTTCATTCCAAATTGTAAGTAGTAAAAAACGAAAATGAAGTTCTGGATGCTAAATACTAACCATGTGTTTGGGATGGTTGGAGGGGAAGTCAGGATCTTGGGGCTTTTGGATCTGTACGACAACAGATGTAAAGATCAAAAAGGGAAAATTAGGAGTATGAATGTAGGGAAAATACTTTGAAGTGTAAGTGTTTTTTTACCAGAGGAAACCAATTTTCCCAATTTACTCCCATAATGCTGGGGCGAATAAACTCGCGGCATACACAAGCCGACGCTGAAACACTGGTAAACAGACCAACAGATGGGAGCGTGTGCCGGGCGTTTTCTGCCTCCTCATTCTCTTTTACTATACGAAGAGCATACAAAACAACAAAACGAAACAATAAAAAAACAAAAACCGGGTTTGGGAAGATTATTTGGGACTACTTAGAATTCTGAGTCAAAGGACAAATGGGGCCTTCTGAGTAACTCTGTAGGCACACGATCGATTCATCAGTATCTCCAAATCTCTACGCTTCTTCATGTTTTCAGTATCTTATGGAAGTACACTTATGAGATATTATCCTTTCCGTCTGGATAAAGACATTTAAATTCATTTATGGCTTAGCTCTTGTGACTATTGCCCAAAATTGTTAGCAGTTTTGTTAGTGCCCTTATTTAATGAGTAATAATAACTATTTGGAGATCTTCAAAGGTTGCCTGACCTAAGAAACCCTAGGGAGTCTTAGGGCAAGAGTATCATGTGGTTTTCAGAGCCCTTTGCTTTTCGTTTTTTATTTTTTTAAGAGGTTTCGGGATCATCTGTTTCCTTTGGCTTTTCATGAACGGCTGCACAACTTTGCCTCTTCCTTTGGTATATGTGTTCTGATGATCTCAATGAACAACATGTTGGACTCTGTGAATTTGCTTCCATATGGAACAAGTTAGCAGCTATTTAATTTCTAAAAATGTTTATGAAGTCCACAGCCCATTGTTATTTTTAGAGAGGCTTGTTCAGATCTTTGCCAGACAGTTATTTCAAGACTCCAGAGATTCTTATGAAACTTCCCCAGAAAACACACCACATTAAAGCCACACTGAGTTATTGTAAAGATTAAAATAAAGGTATTGATTTCTTGTCTCATTCACATTAATTCTCATCTAATAGGAGTTATTTTGTATTTAGCCACATGACAAAGAGCATTTTTTTAAGTGAGAAGATTTGTCTATAAGCTTACATGGTTTTATAATCAATGAGTGAACTGTACTCATAATCGACCAAAAAATGTATGTGACAGTTTTAGGAATCTTGCAGGCCCATAGATAAACTTAAAAAAACAAAGTTGATTTCCATGCATCTGTTCTTAGCATGTAAAACGAGGCTTAGAGACAATATTTCACTTATGTTGTTTCCAGGTTTCCAATATCATGGTCCTTAGGCGATTTAATTTTTCTTCTTGGCCTATTAGCTCAGAGTTGCCCATTTATTTAAGGATTTGGCACTCTTTAGTATTCAGCCTTCATCACTCCTTCTGAATGCTTCTTGTGGTTGAATGTCGAACACTCACAAAAGCTGAGAGGTATTTAAATGTGAAAATGAATTCTTTTAATTAGATTTACTCCTTTTAATCAAGGATGCAAAACACTGTTTCTTGTTCTCAATGAAATTTAGGGGATGAAGTTGAGAACATGTAAGAGTAAATGCATCTGTTTCTGACTGTTGGAAAATCTGCATCTCTCTTGAATTGTTCTTCTCATTACATGATGACTTAGTAGTGGCTGTAAAGGAGTATGTGAATTACAGAAATGCCAGGCTGGCGGCTTTACAGAATTGTGCATGACGCTTATCTCTGGGTGGCAACTTAGGGTAAAACAATTGTGGAAAAAGGAAAAGCCCTGAGAAAGGAAATGGGAAAGGAAAATGATTCATGTAAGGAAGTATAATGTGGCTCCTGATAATTTTGGAGTTTTAGGGACTTTAATAATTTTTTATACACAGTGCCTGTGGTGGAAGATACAATAGGCAACATAGTATATTGTAAGCTCTTTTTTTTTTCTTTTTCTTTTTCAAGCTGGTAGGGATTCAATGAAGATTTTTTTCTTAAAACATTAATTTTAAAATAAAATGAATTTGTCAGTCTCAGGAACCAGTCTCTCTCTCTAAGATAAAAAATAATTTTGTTTTGATTTATGCATTTAATATTTCACACTGGAAATGTAAAACTACAGCAGTTATTTTATAGTGACTGAGATCAGGAAATATGGAGGTAATTCATTATATTTATTATTTTTCTTTATAAAACTATAAATCAATGTTATTGAAAATTAAATGTATGGTCTACTGTGAGGGCATTTTTGAGGTATAACAGTACTTTCCATAAAGCTTTCTAGGATCTGACAGAAACTTGAATTATTCATAAAAGCCTTGGATTTTCCTTCAACCTAATCAAATTAATAAACAATTTCAATTCCAAAAGCTATTAATGCTCTGTGGAAGAATGCAAAAAGCATGAATTTATCTTCGGTTTCTTTTTGAATTTTGTATACTTCTGGGAATTACCAAGACCAAAAAAGTAGATTAAAAAAAAAAAGGGCATAGTACTGAGTGTTATCATTGTTACTTGGCTGTATAATACAGTAGTGTGATAATTTTTATTCTTCCATTATCACTGTAGTTTCAGGGAAGACTATTACGTGTAGTCCCCCAGAGGATCTTCTGAACTCCTTTTTTAAGGAAAAAAATAGAGAGAGAGGCATTCTAGTTTTTAAGATTGATTACCATCCTATATCCAAAATATTTTGAAGACCCTTGTAAAATGGAATCATAACATGTGATAAGACAAACATAAACAGCTATATAAAACAAAAGTGGAAAGGAACAGAGGTGCTATGTCACTGGGCATAGTAGATAAACAAATTCTTTAGTTGGTCACTGAACTGAATTGATTTGAAATTTTTTGGTATCTAAGGCAAGAGGGAAATAAATAAATTCATTACCTAACCTTCATTGGCTAATCCACAAGCAAGCATATACATTAGTCTATGGAGAAAAAACTTATTTCAGATGTAAATTCAGAGAGAATTTTTTACGTGGATCCTTGTATGGGGACTTTAACAATAAAGTAAACAATGTCTTCAACTCTAACTTCATCTTACAGAAACATTGTTCAAATTGACCCTTCTGGAATCAGTTCTCTTTGAAGGCTGAGGATATGATATTAAGCCATTACTCAATGAAGGCATTCCTAAGGGGGCTCAGATAATAAAGTATAAGTATTCTACTTGTTGAAGATCTGGCTTATTACAGGCATAGAGCTGGGGGAATCTAGAAAAGGAAGTGCTTTCAAATCTCCTGGGCAGTCTCTCTCAAATTTCGGATGCTTTAAGCAGGCCGTTAGTAAGTGCTGGATCACAGTCAATTTCAGGATACAGTTCTGGACCAGAAACCCATAGATGGGAGTGAGGCACAATTGTTCTGTTCTGAGAGTCCAGCTTACATTCTCCTCCACTCAGGAAGCACTGCATGCTTTAGCAAAGTCGTGGGTAGCTACAGCGCTTGAAGATAGGGCCAATATATTTTCCAAATCTTGCTATTTGCCTAGCTAACATAACCATGGAGCATGATGGATTTGAATTAGCCAGAAAATGTTTATTCTACCTGTGGAAAGTCCAGTTTCTAAGCAGAACTACATTTTGATAACCTTGCCAGCACGAGTTAGCTGCAAAATACACATAATATTCCTAAATCTGTTGAATGGTATTATTTGAAAATGTCTTTAAAACGTTAGAGGATGCCTACTGGATGTTACCAATTTTGATGTAAATGAGACCAAGTGGCCCCTTTCGATTTTTATGAACTGATGAGTCCAATGCTTAAGGCCTTTATTTGTTTTATCGACAGAGAAAATTCAACTGTTTGGCTAACATAAAGAAGGATGTTTGGCATCTTGTTTGCTATAGCAGGAGGAAATAGTTTATTCATTGAATAGCTCTCCCATATTGTGTAGGTAAAAAAATACAAGCAGTGAGGCCAGGATGCAGCACTCTTGTAGACCAATTTCAAATGAGACAACTGCTTGCTCTGATGCCCATATGTCTCACATACACTCAGAGTCTAATGATCCTATCAAGTTTGGGCTGTTTGTCCCACAGGCTGAAGAAAGTTGGGTGAGCAAAGAGGGGCAAGGGCCAAGATACTGGAAGCTGAATAATGGTGCTAGAAATCAGTCTGTAGCTTAGAGTTTAAGGGGCACTGTTCAACAGATCAAGCAGCTGAAATCAAGAATGCAAAGAGTGTCTATTTGTAAAAGTTGGCTATTCTGGGGTGCCTGGGTGGCACAGCTGGTTAAGTGTCTGACTCTTAGTTTCAGCTCAGGTTGTGATTTCGGGGTCCTGAGATCAAGCCCCACATCTAGCTCAGCGATCAGCACAGTCTGCTTGGAAACTTCTCTTCCTCTGCCCCTCCTGCTCATGCTCTCTTTCTATCTCTAAAATAAATACATAAATCTTCAAAAAAAAAAAAAAAGTTGGCTATTCTGAAGGAATCTAATTTTCCAGGGGAAAGAAACACAACAGGAATAAAGTAGAAATAGTGTTTGGGGAAAGTGGGGTCTTTCAAAGTCATTAAACTGATTTATCTAGGACTTCATCTTGAATACTGTCCTTGGCTTCCATCAACTACATAAAATATGGAGACAGTTGTGTGGATTTATTTATTTTAAATTTTTAAACTTTTTTAAAAAAGATTTTTATTTATTTATTTGACAGAGAGATAGAGAGAGCCAGAGAGCATAAGTGAGGGGAATGGCAGAGGGAGAGGGAGAAGCAGGCTCCCCACTGAGCAAAGATTCCCAATGCGGGACTCGATCCCAGGCCCCCGGGATCATGACCTGAGCCAAAGGCAGACACTTAACCAACTGAGCCACCCAGGTGCCCCCAGTTGTGTGAATTTAAATGGAGATTTATGCTTCTATTAATTCTTTGTCAAAGTGAAATTATAAATAACCATTTCTCCAAATTTTCATTGTTTTTCTCTATGCCTGAATCCAAAGCTGCTTCTTGAAATCTTACACTATATGTTTTATGAAATACTTATGAATAAATATTTTTAACACATTATATAATACACCTTATGTATTTATTACATATATATTTATACACTCTGAAAATTTTTTGAATATGGAAATAAAAGGAGGAAAGTGAAGAGAAAAAAGGCGTGTTAGGTTCCTAGGGCTGCCATAATGAAGTACCACAAAGTGGGTTGCTTTCAACAATAGAAATTTGTTCTTTCTCAGTTCTGGGAAGCTAAAGTCCAAAACCAAGGTGATGGTAGGGCTATGCTCTTTACATTTCCAGGGGAAGAGCCTACCTTGCCTCTTCTCACTCTTTGGAGGCCCAGGTGTTTCTTTGCTTGTGGCCGTCACTCCAACCTCTGCTTTGGTCTTCACACAGTCATCTTCCTTTTGTCTGTCCTCCTTCACTTCCTATAAGAATAGCAGGACTATTAGATTAAGGGCCCACCCTACTCCAGTATGACCTCATCTTAACCTGACTAATTACATCTGCAATCATTCTACTTCCAGATGGGTCATATTCTGAAGTACTGGGGGTTAGGGCTTCCACATACCTCTTTGGGGGACATAATTCAACCCATAACAAGGGGTATTTTGTTTTGCTTGTTTGGTGAGGGTATGAATCTTTATAGAATCAAGAGTCATGTAAAACCAGACTTTTGTTTTCCCAGTTAAAAAAAAAAAAAAAAAAAAAAAAGAGCCAAGCCTGGGTTTATTTCTCTATTACCTGTGACTTGAAAAAGGAGAGATAGAGGTGAGCTAAAGAACTGGTGAAATCCCCCTTCTATCCTCACGTCACTGTGCTGTAATCTCCTTATATTCTCACCCACCCAGTTATGGAGTCCGACTCAGCAGTAATGATTTTGAAACTCAAAGTGTGTTTAAGGAAGGACACAATTTCAGCAGAGGCCAGAGTAACAATTTGAAGAATAAAAATAAAGTAAGTAATGATATTAATTGATCATTAATGCTGATGTCCCTCAGATAGCCCAGAGGATGCCATTTATGGTGTAAAGTTACAGAGAATCAGTTTCACCAGCTATTTTCATCAAAGTTTCAAACATTTATCTCCAGAGAAAGAGCCCATGGGAAAATGATTTTCTGATCTAAATTTTCTTTGCGTGGAAGGAGATGTGGATTCACCACTCATTAGTTTAATGACCTTGGTAAATAAGGCCATTAATCTTTGAATTTTTTCTGCATTTGTAAAACAAGAATAATAGTAACTTAACCATGAATTTAATAGGACATTTTAATATAAAAGCCATTTATACACTGTAATGTTATATATACAAATGTAAGAATTTATTTTTGGACAGTGTCTTCATGGAGCCTTTAAGAGGCACTATGACATAGCAGTTATGACATAGGACCAGAGTGAGGCTGATTTGGATAGAATTTCAGCTCTGTGATCTACTAAGGTGTGATTTGGATATCTCAGTGCCTCTGTTTACTTGTCTGTAAAATGAGGGTGATAGTATTTACTTCCCAGGTTGTTAAGAAGATTATACAAATTAAATAAAATAAATGTGAAGCAACTAGGATAGTGCTTGTTATGTAGTAAACACTCAATAAATGTAAACTGAGGATGATGATTACCATAAACTCCGGCACTCAGGTCTCCCCAGCGAGTGCTTGGAACATATACTATTTAGAAGACAATGAAATTGGTTCCAGAAGAACAGGATGCTGGTTTATATATGTAACATAGCATACACACACACACACACACACACACACACACACACACACACACACACACAGTCTACACAGGTCGCTATGGAGTTTGGAGGCATATAGGTGGTGGGGAGTGGAGAATAGAACCTGAAAAAGTTCACATAGGATTGGACAAAGATAAGGGTGTGGTGGTGACCTGAAGAGAGTAAAAAAAAATGTTGAAAATAGTCACTGTGGTGAGTGATTAAGAACTAATAATAAAAGATTGCTTTAAAAAATTACAGAAATATTGTTGGCCTAGCTAAGGCTGAGCTTATGGTACTCCAGATATGGTAGCACCAATCATTTTTGTGGGTTTAGCACTGCTGTCTGGCTTAGCGGGACTGGAAGAGTGAGACGGGAGAAGAAAGTACCTTCATATGTTGATGGCGAGCCTAAGGCCATCAGCTTTAGAAACAATGGATTTTTTATTGAAACTGCCAAAAATTTTTTTTCTGTTCTCTTTGAATCTCACACTTAATTTGTGAATCTTGTTGAGCTTAAGGGTTAATAATCATTTGATTAGTCAGTAATGTGAAATGGTTTAAACAGGTATGTGTCAGGTAGGTCATTTTCTATTGTAAGTGGGGCATAATCCAATTGCAACCAGCTTAAGCAAAGGAAAATGACTAAATTTAGCGCCCAAATAACGTCAATGGTTTCTCTCCATCTCTTAGCTTTGCCTCTTCTCTGCTGCCTTCTTTCTCAGTTCTGGCAGTGGCCAAAGAGCTGCATGGATTTCAGAGTCTTCATTATTTCAGGATAAATCCAGCAGAAAAAGAACTTGATCCGGCAGCTCCCACATCAGATCTAAGTTGCACTGGTAGAGTGGTTTGGGTCACATCCTATCCTTCAACCTATCGCTGTGACCAGGAATGGATGATGTGCTGAGTGACTTACAGTGGTTTAGAGATTGAGATCAAAGGAAGGGTGGAAGCCTAAATGAAATTTAGGGTTGTTGAAAAAGGGAGGCTGGACGTTGGCAAAGCAAGTACTGAATACCCATTAAAGGCCAGCGCATCTTAAACAGTTGCCTAAAATGCCCTTGCTAGAACTAGGACTTGTACTAATTTTAAGAAAATTGTACAGAACAGAAGCACAGGGACACCTGGGTGGCTCAGTCGATTAAGTGTCTGCCTTCAACTCAGGTGATGATCCCAGGGTCCTGGGATGGAGTCCCTCATCAGGCTCCTTGCTCAGCAGGGAGCCTGCTTCTCCCTATGCTGCTCCCCCTGCTTGTGCGTGCACACACTCTCTCTCTGACAAATAAATAAGTAAAATCTTTAAAAAAAAAAAAAAGAATGGAAACACGGATTTTATTCTGGGAAGTACAAGGTGATGATGTATCTTGAGTTATTACAAATAAAACTCTGTTAAGGAGCTAAGCTAGTGCTTTCGGTTGTTTAGATGAAGTAACGAGTAGGTCTATGACCACCTTTATTCTTTTCTATTGAAAAATTCGGGTTTAAGCTAGTCACAGAACTGAAAGTTTAATTTAGATGACTGCTTCTTGTCTAAGAAGCAACTAAAGTTTGTTAATTGTTCTTTTCATTTTAATATGATAAATAGAAATGTTTAAAATCCATTTTTAAGTGGTTTAAACATTAAAATTGGCTTTGATCTTTTAACATGTTTTCATCCTTAAATCTGCATTATAGTGTTAATGTAAAAGGAAGCAGATATTTAAATTGAATTAAAAACTGGGCTTGACAGCTAAAAAGGAATAACTATGATTTAAATAAAAACAAAAGCTGTAGACATATATTTTTGGGACTACAATCTTTATAGAAACTCACTTTGTGACTAAAGACTTTATAAACTATAATTTTAAAAAGTGACTACAATTACATTTACATAAAATATAATGAATACGAGGAAAGAGTATATAGTGCCAAATTTCCCACACTACTCTAAAAACAAAGGGATTTTACAATATTACTTTTCTTTTGAGAAAAAGAAGCCTTAATGTAAAAATATTAGAGAGCTGGAAAAATGTTACAGAATCCTTAAAATTAGACCAATGTAACTGGTTTTCCTGGTTCTTCCCTGCAAGGGAAAAACAGTAGCAACATATTGAAATATATTTGAAGAAATCACAAAGCTAGATATTGCATTGATTTATGAGGCACTTCCAGCAAAAATATGTCCAAAAACACCACGAGAATCATCTATTAGTACAATAGTTTACTTTGTGTTCTACAAATCTAAATGTTCCACTGTATTTTGATATGATTATTTATATGAATTATAATCACTTAAGGACACTTGAAAAGTTATATGGTTTAAGGATTTTAAAGATGGAGAGTCGTCTTTGACTTTTATCAGAAATTGTGTTACTGATTATTTCAAATTGGGGTGTAGGTATTTATAAAACTCCTTGAGAGAAAGAAATGTTCTTCTTACATGACATCTAAGGTAAATGTGTGTTGCTTAGTCTTCAAGAATAATAACTGTGAGGATGCCAGATACAATGCCTTTATTACTTAATTGTTGGCCAACCCCACTAACATTCACTGGCAAACTATCCTCTATTGTACTATATGACTTGGTGTCTGCATGAGGACAACAGTCTGGTTCAAGGCTGACCAGACTGAGGTGGGTGGTGTTTTCCTAGCAAAGCTGGTTTGGCCCAGCTAGCTACTTCGGCAAAAATGTATTGTGGGAATCAGTTTGTTCTCTCACAGTGAGGGGAATTTTCCAGCCAATACATTAGATTGTTCTTGTGTGAATAGCGCATTAGAAGGGGAGAACTGACATAACTTTATGTGAAACCAGCTCCTGCCTGTTTCTGCTGGACACACCCAGTTCAGCACGCTGTTAAAGTTAAGTTACCCAGGGCTTGGGAGAGAGGGCAATGCAGACAGTATTATCAGTATGGCCATAGGAGTTGTTAAAATATTGAATTACTTCTGTACCAGTTGGTAAGTGGCCATTGTCCGAGTAGCCTTCCTCACCAACAACCCCCGGCCATCTTCCCCTAGATCGAGGAGCCCCATCTAGACCTTTCCATGATAACAGCAAGTCAAGGCAATTACTGGCAGAGCAGCGGGTCCCTCGAGTGCTATGGGCAGTACCTGTTCTGACTGGCCGGTGTCTGTGTTTCTGGTTCTTGACTACCGAATATCACCTTGACAAAAGGCTAGTGAAATGTCATTTCGGCATATCAGTTGAAGACCAAAAACTAAAAACCTCAGGACAATGAGAGTGATCACAACAGAGGAAAGGGACAGAAGGAAACCAGGTGGGCCTTCAAATCCTCATGCTTCTTTAAGGACTGTCTTGGTATTAAATGTGATGTAGTTTTGTCCTTCCTCATTCTTCTTGCCTCCACTTTTGGAACTGGTTCTGTTTATAATTCTTCTTAGGACTTAAAGCAAGTGCTCTCAGGTTCCATGGTGGAGCATTTCTGCTAATGAGCATATGCCGGAAATGTGTGGGTAGGATGATAACAACCCACCCACTTTTAAGCTTATTTTAGAAGATGCAATCATTAGAAAATGAAAATTAATTAATGAGCAAATTAAGGCAAATGCCAAATATCATGGATTAGAGATTTCTATATTTCCTTTTTTGTTTTACCTAGAATCTTTAAAAAAACCTAAATGATGTAACTCTGTGGGTTTAAACCCTCTAGTGGCGTCTCATCGCTCTGAGAATAAAATCCTCAACCTTATTATGACCTACAAGGCTCTCTATGATTTGGCCATGGCCTTTCTCTCTGATCTGATCTCATTTGGTTCTTCCCCATTCTCACTCTGCCTCTGGCACACTGGCCTTACCAAAATATGCTAAGCTGATCCCTTGCCTCAGGACCTTTGCACTTGTTGCTCCCTTGGTTCCAAATATCTTCCATGTGATACTATCATTCCATTCTTATCTCCTTAGAGAGCTGTTTCCTGATTGTACTATATGATATTGCCCTCCTTTCAGGTCCTCTTTGGTTTATGTATAGCTCTAATCACTATCAGAAATAATTTCATTACTTGTTTATGGTCTGTCTCCCTCCTCCAGAATGTGAGTTATGTGATTATCGGAACTTCTTCTGGCTTATTCATCACTGTAACCCAGTAGCTAAAAAAAGAGAAGCAGTGTAGTGTAGAAGAGGCAATATAGAGTTGTGGTTAACATGCAGGCTCTGGAGGTAGAAAACTTGTGTTAGAAACTCAGTTCTACTCCCTCTGCCTGCCACTCCCTTGCTTGTGCTCTCTCTCTTCGACAAATAAATAAATAAAAATCTTAAAAAAAAAATAAAGAAAAAGAAAATGGCAAGATTTCATTCTCTGGAACTCCTGGGTGGCTCAGTCTGTTAAGCATCTGCCTTTGGCTTGGGTCATGATCCCAGAATCCTGGGATTGGGTCCCGCATCGGGCTCCTTGCTCAGAGGGGAGCCTGCTTCTCCCTCTGCCTGCTGCTCGCTGCTTGTGCTCTCTCTCTGACAAGTAAATACATAAAATCTTAAAAAAAAAAAAAGAAAAGAAAAGAAATTCAGTTTTACCACCTGATTGCTGAGTGACTTTAGGAAACAACAGCATCCATGTTGTAGTGTTCTTGTGAAAATTAAATGAGCTAATAAGTTAAAAAATTCACTTAGAACAGTCTGGTATATAATGAACACTATATAATTTATAGTTTTATTTTTGTTTTTTCATTAGAATATAAACTCCATAAGGGCTAGATTTTACTGTTTTGTGTATTGACAAATCCTTAGCACCTAAAACAATACATGGCTCATTGCTGGCGCTCAAAAACTAATGTTGAGAAAATTGTTGAAAGTATCATTTTTTTGAATTATGTTAACCATAGGAATTAGAGAGTAAGCTTCTAATTTTCTTTATTATTTCCTCCACATCTGTAAGCACATAACACCATGGTTCAATATTATGTTTACTTATGCGTGGAATTTCCCAGTTCTGGTGACTATAGTCTCTGTAGATAGTTACAATTTGTTAATTAATGATAGTACTCCTTCTTCCTTCGCCTGGCTGGACTTTAGACACTCCTCTCAAACCAGTGTTTCAGGATGATGATGCCAGTCAAGACGAAGCCCGCGAGTTACTCTCCTAGGGTACAGGGAATGTATGTGTTGTAAGAGTGACACGTATGGAGTTTGTGTCTATTCTGCATTCACCTGAGAGACCTACCTTCCTGTTTCCTACTGGCCACTCAGAATGATAGGGATAAGAGAAATAAAGAATGCTATTTCTGATATCTTCCCAGGACACTAAGGTACTTTGATTTACTTTTTAGGGGTTGAGGTATGCTCAGATCACAGGTAAGAGGACCATTAGAAATTATTAAATCTCACTGCTTATATAAATGTTCTTCACCTGACTAACAGCCGCAGAAGAGGTGTGAATGTGAATTCACTCTACACTTCTTAGGTGTTAACATTGCCTAAATATGAAAATTAAGTACCACTGGTTTCTCTCACTTAAAAAAATAAAATATATGATGTATATATGGAAAATCTCAGAGATACTGATAAGGTTATGGCAAACATTCACAGAAGAAAGCAACTACAATTTGAAAGTCTTAATTTTCTTCACAATTTAGTGAGATTTCATTTGTAATACTGAAGCTGCACGCACATTTATTTCTCGCTTTGTGACCCAGCTATCATTTAAATTGGTTGGTTGCAGCTTGGCGTTAATGAGATCATAGTCAGAGGGTTCAGTTCCCTGTCTTCCTGTCAGAATTAGTTAGATCAACAGAAGAGAAGACTGTTCTGTGATCACTGACTCTACCATGATTCTGGTTATTTGTCCCATGTGTGTGGCCAGTTGTTTATAAAGTAGGGGCTTCATTCTTGCATTCGAGTCAACAATATTTACTGAATTCTTATTATTATTCCCTCAATTCTAAGATACCAATGATAAAAAGGTACACCATTACTTTAATATTAGGAGTAAAAGAAATCTTATTTCATTAGGCAAACCCATGGATTATAATATGTATAGAAACTTAAAATATGAGAAAATATATTTGTCTTAGAATTTGGAAAATATGGGGGCGCCTGGGTGGCACAGTAGTTAAGCGTCTGCCTTCGGCTCAGGGCGTGATCCCGGCGTTCTAGGATCGAGCCCCACATCCGGCTCCTCCGCTATGAGCCTGCTTCTTCCTCTCCCACTCCCCCTGCTTGTGTTCCCTCTCTCACTGGCTGTTTCTATCTCTGTCGAATAAATAAATTAAATCTTTAAAAAAAAAAAAAAAGAATTTGGAAAATATGGTTTGGAGCATAACCCCTTGCCATTATAAGAAAATAACACAGAAGTATATATTTTGTACTTTTGATGGATACACCTTTAATTTAATGCATATTTTATTAGCTCTAAAGCTCATGCTCTCTATGAGATTAAACTGCTTGCCCTATATACTGCGATACCTATATATCTATATATGTTATTTAAAAAATATAATGTATTATGTCTCTGTGTAACTAGAAAATACATGTTATAAATATATAACACATATAATATAGATACATAATAACAATATGATAATATAGTATAATAATATATTAAATATATTTATGTATACTTATAAAATACATATGACTATATATGATAAATGTTAGATATATCATTATATTATTTTAAATACGCCTAAAATATATGTAGTTATACGGAAATATATGTTCATACATATAAATATATGCATATCTATACATATATGCATATATACATATAAGCATGTGCATACATAAAATATATGCCTAAATATGCAAAATATAGAATATATATTATTACTTATTCCTACCATTTGTACATTCATTCAGCAAATATCTATGGAGCACCAAGTACTGTTTAAGTGTGCTAAAAATATTCAAAAAGTCAGATAAGGTCCCTTTTTTTATGAAATAGTAAGGGAGAAACATTAAATATAAAATTAAAATCAAAGATAGTGATAAGGCCACAAACTCTAAAACAGGATAATCTGTTAACAAGTGTCTGGGAAGAGGAGCATTCTCCTTTGGTTGAGGAAACCTCTGGGAAGGTTATAGTTGAGCTAAGATCCTGAAGATGAGATGCAGCAAGCAACTCGTAACCGTGGGGCAGAGTGTTTCAGGAAGAGAACAGAGCAGAAATTCCGAGGTGGAAAGGAAATTGGTAAATTTGAACAAGAGCTACAATGACAACGAGAGCCAAAGAGTCTGGAGCTAGAGACTGAGGAGATGATACGATATGAGCTCAGGATGGTAGGAAGGGTAGTGATGATAGAGTGGCTTGTAGGCTACAGTAAAGAGTTTTTATTTTATTCTGTGATCAGTGGGGAACATAGGGGGAATAAACAGAATCACAGTGTGTTTTGCTTTACATTAAAAAACATTTTTTTGATAGTTATATCCATCTTAAAGGGGTCAGGAATGGAGGTAGGGAGACCAGTTACAGAGTTACAGAGACTATGGTCACCAGAACTGGGAAATTCCACGCATAAGTAAACATAATATTGAACCATGGTGTTATGTGCTTACGCAATAACCATCCAGGTTATTGGATGATAGAGATGATGGTAGTTTGACAAGGTTGTGAGCAGTGATAACACGAAGCACTGAACAGACTCAGGATGTTTTGGAGACAGAAGTGTCAGAACTTGCTTATGGATTGTTTCTGGAGTGGGGAAAAAAGAATCAAACACAATCTGACTTAATAAACAACGTGGGTTGATGCTACTTTCTGAGATTGGGAAAGAATAACTTTTTTGGCAGCAGGGAGAGGTAAAGTCTTTTGTTTTGACCATGATAGTCTTGAGAAAAGCCCATGACAACTCTAAATAGAGATCCCATTAGTCACAGAAACAACGTAAAGCAAACTGATAACATAAAAATGTTAGTTTTATGTCACTTTTGAAAATATGGGTTATTTAAAATGAAGAAACTAACGTTATCAAGACTCAGAATTACCTAGCAAATTGATCCTGGAAAACCATCATGTCTGATCTCTGAATTCGTATCTTTAATAATAGTTCAACAAGGACGATGGTTTTCTATTGATGGGGCATTATATGGTAAGACACATTTTAAGGATAAATTTTAAGAAATGTTTATAACATAGTAGTAAGAAATTATAGAAGACAAGATTTCTTTGTGTAATAATGGTATTTGAGCTATTTTCTACAGACCAAAGGGTATTCCAAGCACTGAGTCCAAGATAACTAAAGAAAGATGGGCAAAAATACAACAGATTCTATTCTGGCAAATATTCACAAGAGTACATGATACACAATAAGTTCTTTCTAAAATATGTTAGATTGTGATCCAGACAGAACATACCACATTCTTTGGCGTTCTTGCAGGTGTATTATATTTTGTCACTGTATAAATAGCTTTAGACTTATTTAGAATAATGAACCACAAGGCTCAGTAACCTGGTCTTGTTTACAATACCAAAAGTGGGAGGTAATCAAACTTATATAACTGGGGATACTAGAGCTTTTATTTATATAGAGCTGTAAATGTACAGAAGACTTTATAATAGATTGAACTGTGCCCCAAACCAAAAAATAAGCCAATTATTATAATTCGAGTTCAATGGGAAGCTGATTCTGCAATGGAGATTTGTGTGCAGCTGGTTTATTGGGAGTGGTCTTGGGAATGACACTTTTCATGGGAAGAGTGAAGCTGGATTGTGTAGAGGGAGAAGCTGAATTGCAATGCAGCTGTAACAAAGCCCTCAGCCAAACTCACGTGGAGCTCTCAAGCTGAGGTGACTCTTTTGA
Source organism: Ursus americanus (assembly GCF_024610735.1). Taxonomy (NCBI): domain Eukaryota; kingdom Metazoa; phylum Chordata; class Mammalia; order Carnivora; family Ursidae; genus Ursus; species Ursus americanus. The sequence continues at coordinate 5,222,987 of NC_142131.1, forward strand.
GATGTCCTGGACTAAGGCAAGTGGTCCTGGCTTTTGTACCCGCTCATTGACTAGCGGGTTAGTGTGGGTGTGACATTGGATGAAGCAGTTCCCTGTAGCTGAGGGCAGTCCCTGAGGAGGGACTCAACTGTGGGCTGTCATCAGACAATACAAGCAGCAGCTGGGAAATGAGTGCCTCAGTTGTGAAGGGGGATGCTAGAGTCTACCACTTGTGCTCCTCATCCATTTGCCTTGCATAAAAGGTACACCTTATCTGGCAATGACTCCTCTATGATTCCAGTTGATCTCTTTTCCTGGGAAAACTTACTACAGTAAGATGTGTAAGATAAATTCTAGCCAGCACCACAGCCTCAGGGCTGCAACTGATATCATCTCCCTTCTCTACTTTCCCTTCTAGATTTTTCTTAGCTTCAGCAAGCACCTCTGCTAATCTAGGTGGTTTACCTGGTGGGCTGACTCAGACCTTAACTCTAGAGTGGCCCTTCTTGGGTCATAGCTGATATACTTGTCCATTTATTTTCAAATAAATGACTCTTTGAGGAAAGTTGTTCCTTCCCTTACTTGTTGGTCACTTGCCTCAAGTAGCCTAGAGTGACGGGCGGTGGCTTAAAATATGGTAGGAATCTTGCTATCTCTACTCATGGAAGCATTCTACTTCAATCAGTTCCAGGCAAGATGAATTGCTGCCAACAATGAGGCAACACTGAACTCTTGATATGCACAGTCCCTTGAGGAAATGAAACATTTTTTGGTGGCAAGGCCATTACACTGGATCGCTTTCATCCTGGAATTAACTGTATTAACCACCTGCTCCAGGATGGAAGAGGTCCGATGTAACTGACTTGCCACCATGTGAGGTTTTATTTCTCTAAGGGAGGATGCCACAGTGGGGGCTTGATTTTGTTCTTTTTTAAGTGGCAGATTGTCCATTCAGGGGCAGAGTAATTAGATAAGACTTAGTGAGTGTGGAGTCCCTGCTGTTTGGACCATCATATCCTCCATCCTTGTCAATGTGGCTACTCTACAAATACTCATGCAAATATTGTTTCAAAGTTGGGGTGGCTGATAACATAGGCTGTGTAATATCCTCTATTCAAGTCATCTTATCTACTTTGTTGGTGAGTGCCTCTTCTGGGATGGGTCATCTCTGGTGGGAATTAACACATGATACAAAGATCTTTAGACTTTGTGCCTACTCCTATATCCACGTATCTCTTTGCCTCATTTCCCTATCTTTCAGTCTTTTTCTTTCCAGGCTCCTGACCAACCAGCCAAACCATGTGCTACTTTGGGTAATATACTTGTCTCAGGCCACTTCTTTTTTTTCCACACAAAGTGGATGACTAGCTCCATTGGGAGAATTTCCTCAATGATGTCTTTCAGGGCCCCTCTGAAAGTGAAGTGGTGGATCATTTTTGGTTTGCATCTACATACTAAGCTAAACCATCCATGGTATTCTCCTCCATCTCCTCCTAAGCGGACACCCTACTTCCCAAGCAGTCATAGGTGTGAGATGAGGGAGAGACATTGTTGCAGTAGTGCTGGATGCCTTCTAAGGAGGTATGGAAAATACGGTTGGGCAACAGGAAAAGTTGAACTTATGACTCACTTGCAAGAGAGCCTGTAGCAGACTCCATAGGGAGCTGGAAAGCTAGTAAAACTTGTTAGATACATACTGAATATCAAATTGAAGCCAGAGGCTGGACCTTTGTACTCTTGTGTGGACTAGTCATAGTATGTGGACTGCCTCTATGGAGAGAATGTAAAGCTTGGGTAAGGCAGTACCCTTCAGTTTAGGGCAATTCCTGGAGTTGGGCTAAGCTGTGAGTTCTTCAAGCAACACTCCAGATAGCTGGAGGACTAAGTGCCTAAGTCTTAAAGAGGGGGATCTTGGTGGTACACAAAAAATCAATTATATCAACCCCAAACCAGGCACATTTCCCTAGGATAGTTTCTAGCATCTGAAGAAATAAAAAAATACTGGACTTGTTGAAGCCGAAATAATATATAAGTAGCACTCCGAATTTGGGGGACTACTGGAGATTCCAATCATCTCAATAATTGGGCCTTATACAAGTAAGTGAGGAAAGCTGAAAGAAGAAATGAAGGATCAGAGTACTGGGGTCAAAATGAAATGTGTCATCTATGTCCGTTTGAAGTCTGATCCACCTCCCCTCATTTTCAAACTCAGCAAAAGCACTGAAAGAAGCATCACCATATATGCAGTCACATGAGACAAAAACCTGGCTACTATCTTTGACTCTTTACTTGCTTCCATATTAGTTTCAATCACCACAGCCTGTGGATAGGAACACTGTGACTTCTCTTGAACTTACCATTCCTCTTTATATATATATATATATATATATATATATATATATATATATATATATATACACACACACACACACACACACACATACATATATATAGCCTTAGTTCAGGCTCTAATCAGTTTCACCTGGCTCATAAAAACAGTTTGTTTCCTTGCCTTCAACCTCACAGCTTCCCTGGGCTTTTTTTTTTTTAAATACATTGTAGTACTTTAACTAGAATGATTTTTCTAGAAGGCAAATCTGATGATGTTATGCCCCTGTTTAAAATTCACAAGTGACTACTTATTGCTGTCCTCATAAATTCCAGTTCCTTAAATGAAATTCAAAGCTTTTTCTGACCTAGTCTCTGCCTGTCCCACTGAATCCTCCCTCTCTCTTTACTCCTGCCTTGTTCCCTTTTGTTTTACCCTTTAAAGCTTGAGGTTTCACTCACACTTACTAATCCGTGCCCTCTGGGCTCTTCTTTGGCTGTTGCCTTTGCCTGGAACCCTCCCTTGGAAGGCAGGACAATAGTTCCCCAAAGACATCCTCATCCTGGTTCCTGCAACCTGTGACTATGTTACCTTAGATGGCAAAATGGACTTTGCAGATGTGATTAACTCAAGGATTTTGAGATGCAAAGAGTAGCCTGGATTACGCTGATGTGACCAATGTAATCACAATGTTCCTTATAGGAACGAGGGTCAAAGTCAGGGAGGATAAGGTGATGAAGGAAGCAGAGGTTAAGAGTGAGGTCACTGACAAGAAGGCTGTGGACCAAGGAATGCTGTAGCCTCTAGAAGCAAGAAATGGATTTCCTCTTAGAGCCCCCAGAAGCAACACAGCTCTGCTGACGCCTTGATTTTAGCCTAGGGAGACCCATTTCAGATTTCTGCCTCCCAGATTGTAAAATAATAAATTTTTGTTATTTTAACCCACTAAATTTGCTGTCATTCTATATAGCACCAACAGGAAGCTAATACACCTCCCCCGTGGTTAAATTCTATTAATTGTTTAAGACTCAGCTAAAGCAACAATTCTGGCAGAGGAGATTCTCCTCTATGTTCCAACAGCTAACACAACATTCCTTCTGCCCTTTGTAGTTATCTATTTATTGTTCTCCTCCACTTCCCCTATTCCCCTTTTTGACCTCTTACACCTACTTGAGAGCCATAACTGCATCTAATGTTTTTTTGGTACCAGGCAGCAAAGTGTCCAATGCACAGGAGCAATGAGGTTGTGATGTGTCTCCTAGCACTGTCACCTGTTCCTAAGTTTCCCTCACGCATTGAAGCCACCACTGATGTCTGGCCGTAGGCCACTTTGTTTTCTGTGTTGAGGGCTTACGCTTGTTTGTATCACAAGAATCACAAAGTACCACAAAGAATACTCCATATGACTCTTCCTCCCACCTTTTGTGCTGTGTTCCTGGAATCCTGAGAGGTGGGCTTTAGTTTTCCATGAGGCCCCTGGCATTGGCCAAAATAGCCCGCTATAGTCCACAGGGACCTCTTCCTTTCTGGGGCCTCCAGGCTTTTCCTCCACCTTGCACGTTTCTCCATTCTTCTCTACTTTTACCTGTTCTATGTTAATGGCTTGAACTTATTTGCTTCCCTCAGGCCCTCTCTTCTGAGCCTCTAGAGACTGTTTTAGAAATTAAAAACAAATATCGAAAATTGACTTCTCCTCAAGGCTATGTGCTTACCTCTGGCTGACTAGGGGGAAAGCCATAGGAGTTCAGAAGAAAAACACAAATATTCAAAAAATTTCACTTGCTATATTCCAGTCTCATTATAAATAAATATTTGTAAAATGAATGAGTAGAGAGAGGGAATGTAAGAGAATATCAAGGTTTTGGTTGGGGAAGTATTGTTCAATTCTAGACTTCCTCCTGGGTTCCACCTGGTGGTCCTTATACCACTGGCTGATACCCACTGTTTTAGGAAGTCTTCAGGCTGAACATTTTGGCTAGAAACTGAATAACTTGGAAGATGCTATCAAACATTACAGTGAAGAAAGCTCTGGTTTTTAGGTAACCAGATAAGAGAAGATATAGTGTACGTAATCCGAGTATCTACCTCTCCTCCACTCCCTTTCGTGGGTCACATTTTTCCATGTAATGGGAAAAAGAATGGTTTTTGTCTTAGGCTTCTCCGTCCTCAGCACCAAGAGGCCCTCTCTGTCACTTCCCTTTCCTCTATGGGCCAAAAGTTTCTTTGCTGTGGTTACCCTCTTGAACTGCTAGAATCAGGCCCCATGGCGACTTGATGACATCTTACTCTTTGCCAAGAGTCTGGTTGTGGAAAGGCCACACGTCTCTTCACTGTCCCATACCTTCATATTCCACACCAGCGCCGTACTAGTAGAGGTGAATGAGGTTAAGACGGATTGAGTTAACTAAAGGCAGCAACAACATAGTAGGGGAAAATCTGAAGCTTCTGTATAATAGTTCCCATAGTCCCTCAAGGAGGTCATCTTCTATCAGTGTTTGTAATCTCGTTTTCTTCAGGTTTCTTGGTAAAAACGAGTCCATTATATGTCCATATGTCCATCCTGAGTCACCTGACCAGTTTTCAGGGACTCCTACCCTGTATTCATAAGGTTTGGTCTGATCTCAGATTCCATCTTCCTCCTTCTTACCCCCCTTCCCTTCTGTAATTCAAAGATCCCTTCCCATGACTTTGAAATGACAGCCTGTCAAGACTTCATTCCATTCTTAATCCGGGGCTCCCAGTGTCCCAATCTGTCTCTGGGGAAGCAAGGGGAAAAATTCAGTCCTCTAGCTACATCTGTCTCATTTGTAGATGGCAGAAAATCCATGGTCATTGCCAAACCTCTGTTAATGGTTTTTAGTGGGTGATAGTGAAGTTTTCAAAGGATTTCTCATCATTACACTGGAGGGAAGAGGGTGAAAAGTAGAACATAAAACTGTGTTTTACTCTGGAGAAATCTTTATCCTGAGTTGGGGGGAGGGGTCTTCACTTGCCATAGCTCAGGAAAGGCAGTTTTATTCTGATGGCTGTCTAGTTCTGTTCCCACAGTGAATTTCTTGTACTCTCTTTAAAGATGGTGGGATGAGATATTGAGTGACCCTCTCACCACTTTCCTTTTCCCTTCCCCTACTGCCCAGAAGCCTGGTTTATAAAGGAAGCTCAGGTATTTCACCCAGTGAGGTGTCCCTGGTGAGGAAAAGTCACAGTTTATTGATTAAAATCTTAGCATAACATCCATAATTGGAGTTTTCCTGTAATTTGGTGCCAGGTTGCATCACCATTTTCTCTAGGGACTCTACATCAAATGCTATTTTTCATGCTCCTGTTTGCTGATAAGGGCTTGATAAAACCACTAGTTTGACCTGATATTAGATTTCCGGAGATGAAAGCACTGGTACAGATTGCCAAATGTCCTCAAATACACTGACAAACCATTCCAGTATTTTAAAATGACTCAGGGAAAAAAAATCTTTAGGTTCGGGTGTGTGTTTATGTTTTCACTCCCTACCTTCGGCATGTATTTTTATCCATTGCAAACAATTTTCAATCAATAATTAAAATTGGTAAACAGATCTACAGGGGAACAATCCTTCAGTTTGCGTTTAATAGATTGCCTCTCAAAGTCACTCCCTGACACAGCAAGTTGCTGAGGGAGTTTGTGCCAGTAAAGAGGAAAGAATGGGGTTGATTAAAAAGTGAGACAACACAAAACCTGACATCCTGTTGTGAGTTTAAAAATAAAGCCAAATGACTATTAGCAACCCATGTTGATTTCTGTCAAACTATCTTTATCTGTGCGGTAAAGACAAAGGAATAACACAGGGCTTCTTGTCAGAGTAACTTTGGGCTTTATGGGAATTCGTGATTTCTTTTTACCCTCAAACTTCTGCCTTTCTTGTCTTCTTCGGATGTTTCTCCTCCTGTGGAGACTCATGAGACGCCTATTAGTAGTCTGGAGCCTACAGGTAGTGTCTGCGTTGCTGCAGGAGGAGAGATGGCGGCTTTCTTTTCGTGTGGATTTGTTGCATGTTTACCGAGGTGAAAGGATTAGTGCCCTGGAGATCATTTGCTTTCATAAGCTTTAAACTAGAGCAGCAAAAGTTTCATGCCTTGATTCTCTTCCAACAGCTCTTTCTCTCAGCAAGGCAGAGAGGAGCAAGCTGAGACCTACAGATTGCCAGCAGACTTTTCCAACAAAATTGCCCTGTCTCAATCAGTTAAACTGGGTGGGAAGGGAGAGCCTCTGCCAGTTTTCTCCCATCTCTTCCACCATGTGGAGAGACACCCGAAGCATTCCACAGGGCTTTATAATCAAGATGAAATACTCCACGTTTTCAAGTCTCAGTGATACCCAAGCCCCAGACCATATGTACGGATCATTCACGTACTTTCTAACCTCTGCGTTTTGCATATAACCTCCCTGTCAAACACTGGTTTTCTAGAGATTCATACAGACCGAAAAGTTAAGAAGAAAACTGAAGCTAAGCACGATTTCCATTTAATGTGAAAAAAATAGTAGTTGGTATAGAAACTAAAAATTTTGTTCTCCAGCAATTTATAGCAGGTGCTTTCCCATATGACTGGCATCTAAAAGATAATGATTTAAAATGTTGGTTTTGAAATGGAATATAATAGAAGCTAGAATGACAGCTGCAAAACAAACAATAACCCCAAAGCTGGATTGAAACAAATTCAAAACCAGGTAAATGCAAGCAGCTCCTGTTCCCAAATTACTTTACTTAAGAAAATACAGTAAGAAAAGAAAAGCAAAAAGAAAGAAATTAATTTATGCTCATCATACTGACCCTCTCCCATACCCACCCCTGGAAAGTAGGGTGTGGCAGCGGGAGTGACTATGCCCTTTTACAGACGAATATATATGTTAAGGGACATCACAGTCTTTTCTAGGAGGCAGTGATCTAATTCCCAAATGAGCTGATTAGGTGACCTTCTCCATTTTGAGCACTGAAAACAGAGAAACTGTAGAAAAAAGGAAAATAAATTTCCACAGTGAATTCTTCTAAGGGCTAACTAACCTCCCATTGGGGTCTGATTAAAGTTAAACTTACATACACATATAGATCACACTACTTATTTTGAGGAATTTAAAGTATGTTTGTACCTAGTTGTCTAATAGTTGTCTCTTCTCCCTATTTCTCAGCTCCTTCACCACTCATAGCTCAATCTACTTTGGGCTGGCTTTTATCTCCATGTCCAATGAACTGGTTTTCTCTAAGGTCATTAATAAACTCACTGTCAAAAAATCCAGTGGATATATTTCACTCCTCATTTCACTTAACTTCTGGTTGCATTTAGCACTGCCGGTCACTTCCACTTTCTAAACACCATACTCTATAGGTTTCTTTCCTGCCCCACTAAGCTGTCTTAGCTTCCTTGTCTGGCTCCCCAGGCAAAGAAGATGGAAAATGAACAGAATGGTTCATTTCTCCTGGACAACTTCCCTGATTCACCTCATAATTATTATCTATTGCTCCCACCAGAAGATAATAAAAGAACACAGTGCCAAGCTCCGGAGTGTTCTAAAATCCAAGGTCAACTAGATATCTAGGAACCAAGGGAGGAGTCTAAGAAGGACTGGTCAAGGAAGTATGAAGAAAACCACTACACAGTGGAGATCAGGGAGCATGTTTCAGGAACAGAGAAATAGACCACCAGCTTAAATGCTACTGAGAACTCAATTAAGGTGAAGTCAGAAAAGTGTCATAGAATTAACAACGTGGAGCTTTTTGCTGGTGTTGTGATAACAATAAATGTGCAGTGGTGGGGGCAGAAAAAAATCTCCCAATGAATGGGAGATAAGAATGTGAGAATTTCTCTTGAAAAAAAATTGTACATTAGAGCAAAGAAATGGAGTGACAGGCAGAGGAGAAATGGGGTCAGTGGAGAATTTTCTTTTTTAAACATAAGCAGAACTGGAGCATGTTTGTATGCTAATGAGAAAGAGCCAACAGAAAGGAGGAAACTGAGGATGTAGTAAAAGGAGTGTTAAATCCTAAAGAGGATGAAGGGGAGGGATTTTTTACAACACTGGTAGAGGGATTGGCTCCTGATAGCAACAGAGCAGTCCTTCAAATGTAGTAAGAGTGAAGAGAGAAAATGGTTAACTTGGTAATTTTAGAAGTGGGATGAATATGGGTCTAGTAATTTTTAAAACTACTGGGATCTTCAGATAGCTAGAAGGAGGAAGTTTTGCCTTCTGTCAGAATTAGGTGTAGTTAACTTGTCAGAATGCTGGAGGTGGGTTGCTACAAGTGCTCTTGGGGAAAGACTTCCCTTATAATATATAAAAGTATGATAAAGGGAATCACGTATGTGTGTGTGTGGGTGCACGAGCACACAGGATGTGAGATGTTGTAGATTCTGGACTTTGATGTGACTGGGTTAAGATATGCATGTTCCCATTATTAAAAACTTACATTTTACTGTATGATTTGAAAGGAAACTGTTTCAGTGGAAGATAACAGTAACAAAGATGATAGTAGCAAATAACTTTTGATTCAATAAAGTCACTTCCTTAACTGCAAGGTCAAAATGATAGCAATGGTGATACCGTGTTGATTGACTGACAGCCTTCTGTCCACATAAGAACAACCCTGGCAGCTAAGTGTGCCTTGCTGTGCCTGTGAGAACTTCAACTCAAAAAGATGAAGTACAGTGTTTTTCAAGTTTATAAACAAGTGGTTTTGCTACGAAGTTTACTGCTGTCATCACACAGGACTCTCTTGAGGCAATGCTTTTTGAGGAGAAATTAAAAACACTGTCACTGGCCACTCCACTGGTTAAACAGTCTCAGGCAGCATCTTGCTCTCAACTTTTTCTTCATTTTTCCCTTTAAATAGAAACAACTCTTTCTTGAATGTTGCAAAAACATGAGGTTTTTACTACCATTTGGGAGAAAGAGAGCCAGTGTTTAGATTGTCACGCATGAACTCCCACTAAAGTATTTTCCCTCAAAGGTAACTAGATATTCATGTTACTACTGCTTTTCCTTAGAAACAGAAGCCTCTCAATCATAATTACAGGCTTAGAGCAAAGGAAACAGTAAAGAAGAAACCCAGAGCTCTGTAAACATTACTGAAGAAACATGCCAAATATATGTGTAAGTTCAGGTATGGGGAAACTCTGGGTTTAGCGTTCTTACAATGATATTTGAAGAGTATTTCAAAAAAATGGAGTTTTAGAAGGGCTTCTAAAATTTTGTTTGTTTTTAAAGGAAGTTTTAGCCTGTCTGCTTGTGCAGATAATCTGCCCTCCCTAATCAGTGCCTGGGTGTTTTGTTAAGTCCATGGCCCAGCAGACTGAAACAAAAGGTGTGAAGCTCTTCTCATCCATCTTAATGGGGTGTTAATGACTGTAGAGGATGACTGTGACCATTTAAATGTGGGCGCTATTAATCACCTAGAAAAAACACAAACACCCAGCTTAAGCCACTGAAATGTAATTGCAAGGGACAGTAGGGTCCAATTTTGCTTTTGAATGAAGACTTGTATTAAGAAAAAAATGAGCGGACCCCCAGGCCAGCTTGGCAGATTTAAATCTAAGCCAACAGGCAAGGCCTTCTAACCTCTCATTGAGATTTAGAGAACTGGTTTCTCCCCCGAACTTGCAGTTTAGCTGTTCTGCATCCAGTGAATAACTTTTGCCAGTGCTGTAAAAGCAGTGTTTCTTCCAGGCAGTCACTTGCCAATTTATATCTCTTTAAGAGAACTTTTCATGTATCTTTGGATTTGGAAGCGTGTCTGTGTGTGTGTGTGTGCGTCTGTGTGTGTGTGTGTGCGTCTGTGTGTGTGTGTCTGTGTGTGCGTCTGTGTGTCTGTGTGTGCGTGTGTGTCTGTGTGTGTGTGTCTGTGTGTGCGTCTGTTTGTCTGTGTGTGTGTGTTAGATGCTTCAAGGATATTTAATTCAAAGTTTTAAACAATTTTATTTCTACAAATTGCTTGCTCTGACTCTGTGGTGTACTTGTCATATTTTGAATTGTTATTTTTCTCGGGTTTTTTTTTTTTTTTTTTGGAAGAGGGGGAAATCAAGGCTTTAACATTGACGGAGTTGACAATATTTGCAGAACTCTAAATTAAAAATCCGGAGGAGAATGTCTTCTATTGTTGATGTTTTGCAGGGTGGGCTAATGGAAGAGTAAACATATTCTACTTTATAGAAAATCAGAGGCTCCTATGTTAGTACTTCTGTTAATATGTTAAATTAACGCAAGTATGAGGGGTACAAGTTTTCTGCCGAGAAATATGCAATTCGGTGTGTGCTGGCCATCCCATTTGTATGCTGCCTGAACTTTGAGATTAGTCACCAAGGGGTGATTTAATTATATCTGTGTTTTTATAGATAGCCTGAAGACTGTAGCTGTAAGACTGTGCCAAAGAGCACCATCTGGCTTTGGGGAACCAGGACAGGGGAGGCAAGGTCCCATGTGACATGGTGCCTCTCTAGCAGTAACTATTGGGAGTGACGGCCTGGCCTGGCCTAATCTAAGCATGCTTCGTATACAAGATGCAAGTTTGGAGGGTCTTTATCTCCACGGCTAGGCATATTGTTGATTTTTATTTTTTGACAGGAGCAGCCAAGCTACTTTTTGTTTCACCACTTCTTAAATTCGCCCCTTGCTCATTGCCTAGGGCAAAAGGCACTTGGAACGTTCACAAAGGAAATAAAATACTTCTTTTGCCTCTAAAGTTAAATAAAATACTCATCCAGGGGTTAGATGAGAGAGGCAGAAAAGCTGTGGATTTTAATAAGGCTAACATTCTAGGTTTGGAAAAGGTCAAGTGACCACGAATGCCTGAAAAAGTATTTGCTTTTTTTCAGTATAATATTTGAATTTTAAAATATGATATTTAAGGCAGTTATTCTTCGGAAGTTCACTAACTTCAAAAGAGTAGGTTCTAAGGGGCTAAAAATCCTCCGTGCTCTCCAAGAGTTGTCACTGATGCTGCCACTGAGACTTCAGGGAGGATCTGAAATGTAATACATTTAAAATATTGCTAGCCCCTTCCCCAGTACTTGGTGGGTGGGGAGAGAAGGCAATCTGGAGTCGGGACCAAATAACATCAACGTGTACCTCAAGTACAAGTTAGGTATTGTTGTCTGTGTCTTTCAGTTCTCCAATCTGAAAGCTGGGTGCATCTTTGGAAGAACCATGAATGCTGCCCGCATCCTCTTTTTCTCCTCCTGTCCTGTTTGGCTTATTCGTTAGACTTTCTCGAGTCTCTCTGAGCTAGAGTATTTGGAAGATTTAACATGATTCTACTACTTCATTTAAAACTTTTGAAGTTCCTTCGCTAAGGTTATCTGTGTGTGACAACAGCTCTTTAGGAGGGAGAGTGGGGGAAATGGATGGATTCAGTTTTTCCAGCAGGAGCCCTGGATTCAAGTATCAGTTGGCTTCAGGGCTCTGCAACTGTTCCACTGTGTGGTCTTGGCAAGACGTTGTGGTTTTGTCTCGGTTTCCCTACCTGTATAAAAGGGAATAATTACACTAGCTTACTCGGTACATTGTAGCCTTGAACAACAAATGGATGATGGCAAAGTACTTATAACTACAAGAGAAAGTAGAAATTCTAAGTGTTAGCCTTATTCTCTTACAAAGGGTGATAAAGTAGAAGTGAGGTTTAATTAGTTAATATAAGCAAATTGAAATTCCCAGATGAAAGGAGCTGGAGAAGTTCAAAGTCATTTTATTATTATTAATAATAGGTGTTGTACCTCTCTCTTTCACCTCCCTCATCTAATCAGCATACATTCCTTGGTTTAAAGGGAGTGTTCTCTCTCCAAATGACTTTTATCTACATTGTTGAGACATTCCTTATCCTGTTTTATGGATATGGAGTTTTAAATGACTATAAACAACTCCTTTTTTCATAAGCTCTTCTTTTCTTTCTTTTTTTCTTTTTTTTTTTTTTTAAAGAAGAGGAGGCAAATTGGCTCTTGGTTCATCTTTGTAAGCATGTGAAAATGTTTATATGAGTCTCTTTTACAGATTCTGTTTCTCTTTGTGAAACCAAAATCCCCTTGCTTGCAGGTCCACGTTGCTCACCTCACGGTCATTCTTAGGCAAGTCTCCTGCTGTCTATGTGTTTATATATTATTTATATATTATTTTATTTATATATATAATATACATAGTCTCAAATTTTAACACAACGCCTCTAGGCCAGAATAATAAGTAGGGGGCATATATATTTGAAATACCTGCAAGAGTAGAGAATAAAAAGTCACAATTTCTCAGGTGAAAGGAACTTGGCATATCTCTGACAAATATGAGCCTCACCTGGCTGAGAGGATGAGCAGATATGGAAGCAGCATTGGCTTTAGTCAGAGTGACAACTGGTGAATATAAATGCTTGGCTTTCAACCACTGTAGTTCTGGGTCTTCCCCCTGCCTGGTGAAAACCCTGTTGATAAGTATGCAACAATTTATTTGCCCCAAAGGGTAAATCGTGCCTTATTCAAATAGTATCTTGTAGAAGTTCATTGGCTCTTCTATTCAAAACATCAATAAGGATCTTTTTTTTTTTTTTTTAATCACACTGAATGATGCTGGGATTATGAAGAACAGAAGTTTATTTAAAATCTAATGATTACAACCTATCTAATGAACCTAAGAGATACAGTGACCATTCGGATGACTGGAGTTGAGTCATGACATTAGTGTTTCAAAGCAGATGATTACATGTCACGGGAGAGTGGCAGACAGTGAACACTGTGGGCTGACCTAGAACACTGTAGGTATTCAGGAAATCCTTTTGAATGAGTTCACAGGAAGTAACTGTCACTGAGGGTGGGATGGCTGCAAAGTCTTGGTAGCAGGCGTAATAACTGAGCTGACTTGCTTCAGGCTTAGAAACTGAGGTGGAGAGAGGATTTAAAAAAGGCTTTCTAAACTTCCGTTTATAAGATGAATAAATTCTGGAGATCTAATGTACAGCCTGGTGACTATGGTGAGTAACACTGTATGGGATACGTGAAATTTGCTAAGAGAGTAAGTCGTAAGCGTCCTCGTCGCACGCCTGTGTGCACATGCACACACACAAACGGTGACTATGTGAGGTGGTGAAGATGTTGATTGTGCTCAACATTTCACAGTGTATACATATATCAAATCATCATATTGTCCACTTTAAATATATACAATTTTATTTGTTAATTGGTTTTCAATAAAGCTGGGGGGAAGGAAGGCAATCTAAACTGTAGGATGGTGGGGGGGTTATAAGGAGGGGTGGTCACTGTGTGTTCATGAAAAATGAGAAAATCTGTGACTGGAGCAAAGGCACTGCAACTCTTTAATAAAGGAACACTGCAATGTGTACACTATCCATGTACACTTGTATACTTTGTAAGTACTTTATAATTCCCCTTTAGCTGCTCAAGGTGAAAAGCCTACAGAATGGGCCGGAATGATTGTCTTTTGGGAAGCTGAAGCTGTGGCTGGCACTTAGCAGGGAGATGAAGTCTGGGGACTCCTCTTCAGAGAAGTAATAGCTAATAATATGCAAGTGTTGGTACTTAAGCAGGATTTGAAGCCTTAAGCTAAATACATTCCTCTTCTAAGGCAGATTTTTAAGCCATTATAAGTGCAAGCAAGTGGGCAAAGCAAAGTCGTGGTAGAAGAGGCAAGAACTTGGAGTCCTTAACTTCGCTGTGACTAAAATCATACCAGAGTCAACCTCCTACATTTTTAAGGATATAGAACCTTGCCTCAGGGCCCCTGTATGAATGAAGAGCTATTTGGGAAATAGCTGGTAAATGGAATCTGAAACCAGAATGAAGAATGGCTGTTCAGTGACTAGCTCAGTATACTCGCTCTGAGTTGATTTTTACTAACTGAAGTTTTACAATCTCATTAATGATTTGTTAAAAACAGTCACCTGAAAAACACTGCCTTGTTTCCTTTCATGGTTCTGTGTAAATGTAGCTGCCACTTAATGCCTGTTCCATACCAGGCTTTGTGTATATGCTTTCAGATATTATCTCTGATCCTTCAAACAATCTCCAAAGGAGTGCTGCAATTCTCCGTTTACAGCAGGAAAACTAAGAAAACTGAGCCTCAGAGAGGTCGAGCAACTTCCTTATGGTTACCCAGCCAGGATTCAAAACTATGTGTAAGTCCCAGTCTGTACTCTTTCCACTTTGCCACACTGATTCTTCTCTGCATAAAACTTAAGAACGTATTATTACTCCTCCAAAATCCGAAACTAACACTGCCTAAAGTACCACAAGACTTTATCACTATTTTCGATTCCTGTTATTTAATTCTCCTTCATGTACGTCTGAAGCATTTTCACACGGAGAGGCTAAATGCACTCAGAGCCTGCACATCATACTTATGCAATCGGAAGTTGTTCTGCAGGTGGGGATTTAGAGCCACGCACAAAGACTCCCTTGCCCCTCTCCTTGCTGACTCTGCTTCCCCCAGCCTGTTGCACTGAACAGGGGCTGCCAGAACCCGTGTATCCATGCAGATATCAGTCTTTAACACAGAAGTTGGCAATGCTTGAAGAATGGAAACGGCTACAGATGTTGAGGGCTGGGGAGTTCAAAAGCAGCCTTGCTATGTGGAATCCCACATTTGAGACTCTTTCTTTTGGTTGGGAAACTAATAACCCTCCAGTTTTGAGTTAAAACACTGTGCTTCTTTCAGCAGAAATATAAAAGAGCACTTGCCTTCTCTGCCGAGGCTGAGGCAGCACTACCCTTTGTGGCTCACGAACCTGTGCTTCAGCCTTGGCCCCAGATTCACACCTCCTCCTTGTGACTGGCACTGGTTGAAAGGAAGGATTATGGCCAAGATGTGATCTGGCTGAACAGATGGGTGTGGTGCCAGCATGGAGCCCCTCTCTCATCTCCAGCCCCCATCACTTCATCAGACATAAGCTATTTCTTTGGCTTCCAATTCTTCCATTACTTTTTTTTTCAGACTTGGCATTTTTAAACTCAACAACATCCTCATTATTTATTAAGTACAATTCCTCAAATATGAAAACATCAATAGATTGCCTATTTTCCACCTTGTGCTTTTTTCCCCTCTATCACCACTCCCTTATCCCTCAGGAAGAATTCATGATTCAAAATCAATTGAACAAAACTTGATCCTGTTGTACTTTCCAGCACACCCACACGTTCTTCTGAGCATTCTTTCTCTTAATTAGGTGTTGGCCAGGTATACGTACTGTCTTTGTGGAACCTCATGCCCTGTGCGTAGACGCGTACCCATCTCGGGCTGGTCAACCAGATCAATCTCTCATCTGTGTGTCAGTGCATTAACCACACCACCCACTCAGCCATTTTTCTTTTGAGTTTCAGTCTTTCATTTCTCAATTTCTCACTTATGTTCAACTGCTCATATGACCCAATGAATAATTCCTTTTGTCTCTCTTCTCAATCACCTTTTGTCCCAGGAATAAAACTGGAGGCTGTGACTTGGCCCTTGAACAAGCTTTAGGGTCATGTGGTAGAATTAGATGAGAACACTGGAACAAGAGTGTGGATACAAGAATACTTCTGGTTCAGCAACCTGGGACTTTGAACTAGTCTGTTTGCCTTTCTGAGCCTCAGTTCTCTCTTCTGAAAGGGCGCTGGATGATTGATCTCTAATGTCCATTAATTCATTCAAGGAATGGCTAATAAGGGTCTACTGCCTGCCCCTAGCTAGGTGATGTGGATACAACACTGAGAATAAAGACATAGTTTCTGCCCTCACGGACCTTATAACCTTATAGTATATGGGGTATTATCTGTCAATGAATAACATGGATTTGTCAACCATTATAAATGCTATAAAGGAAAAGCATAGCACGCCACAGGAACACTTAATAAGAGTTCCTGACATAGCCCTCCCCCCCTCTGTGGGAGAGGGCTATGTCAGGAGAGGAATATGGGGAGGTATCAGGGGGATGGTGCAGGAGTCAACTAAGCATGGAGGAAGAGAGAGAAGATTCCAGGCAGAGGAAATGGCAAATATAAATGCCCTAAAGCAGAGGGGAATAAAGTATATGGGAGGAAATGAATAAAGACCAGCAAGGCTGACAGAGACCACACTGGGAACAGGGGTTTAAAATGAGGCTGCAGAGGTGGAGAGATGCCAGATTGGTGAAGCCTGTAAGACAAGTTAAGAGCCTTGAACTGTATGCTAAGTACAATTAGAGAGTTTGAAAACAGTGGAGTGGCATGCGACTTGTATTTTAAAAAGTCACCTTATCTGCCTGAGAAGAGAATTGATAGGAGGCACTGGGAACAAAACTAGGGCATCTTTAGGATTCCCAGGCAAGAGAAGAGTATAGCTTAGAAGAGGGTGGTGGCAGGGAACAGAAACAGACCATCCTTCCAGGCTTGACTCTAATGCCTTTTCTTGTGACCCCACCCTTCTAGTCACCCTGGAAGTGACCTTGACTCTTCCTGCACTAGGTCTTTATTTCAGCCTCACATATGGCACATGTATATTCTACTTTGTCTTGGTTATTCATTGTTTTATTTCCCCAGCTGCATTGGAAGCCTTATAGTACTTATGTCTCACTTATCTTAATTTTCTTTTCGGGAGGCCTCCCTACCACAGATGCCCATGAATTCTACCACACAGCCAATGTGTACTCAATGGATCTAACCCTTCCAGACTCATGTAGAGGAGACCGTGTTATCTCTCCTTAGACCTACATCTTGCTTATCTGTTTATCCCTAAAAAGCCAAGCCTTACATGTAATGGGTGCAGAACGGGTATTCGGGTGGTATCTATGTTTTTCTTCACGGGAAGCTTTGTGAGCTAGTGCGACTCCTACCCCGGAGAGAAAGCCAAGGGGTTTCTTGGCAGGCCTGAGTGACGTTTAGCCTATATATCAGGGAAATTTTCTCTGCCTTCCCTGAGGAAACAGAGAAAGGGGAAGGGCTGGGGTAGGGGAAGGGGAGGAAAGAGAAGTTCTTCTTTCAAGATATTTCAGAATCGTCTTCCCAGTTTCATGTTCCCCTGTGGTACACCTGCCCACAGAATTCTCTCACACACAGTTAGCTGCATGGTTCTTTCAAGTGTTGTACGGGGTGAAAATTCTGGACTGTTAGGATCATAGGCTAAGGCAGATGAAGCTCCCTCACTTGGTGCTGGTTTACAGTTTAGTTCCTTCCAGGAGGTTATTACTCACTCTCTGAGCTTTGAGGTGCTGCCCCTCCTGGTTAGGGGTCCTGTTAGAAATCTGTTCACACTGTTCCTCTCCTCTCCTCTAAGGCCGAGGTACCTTCGTCATCTCCTTTGCGGCATGTGGCAGAGCACAGTCCTTTCTTATTTGGATCCCAGATCTAGCCCTTTGGTGTTTGGTTGAAGCTCTTGTTTGAGCTGCCAGTTTCTTCAGCTCTGTGCTGGATTCTCTTACCATGATTTCCATTTGTTCTAAGTTTCTTCTCTTTTCTATTCCTAGTGGCTTATATTAGTCCCCTAAGTTCTGGGACTTCAGAGCAGCTCATAATTTTTTCCTTTCCCTCATCTGATTTGTTAAGAAAAGAAAAAGGAGAAGAAACCTTAGCTTTCCTCAGCACCCTCCCTTTTTCCTCAGAGCCCACTTCTTTTTTTTTTTTTTAATTTTATTTATTTATTTGACAGAGATAGAGACAGCCAGAGAGAGAGGGAACACAAGCAGGGGGAGTGGGAGAGGAAGAAGCAGGCTCATACCGGAGGAGCCTGATGTGGGGCTCGATCCCATAACGCCGGGATCATGCCCTGAGCCGAAGGCAGATGCTTAACCGCTGTGCCACCCAGGCGCCCCTCAGAGCCCACTTCTGATGCCACCTACTACAATCTTTTTATAGGACTCTGTAACAGATGATAATGTGCTAAAAGCAATCTCTGTAAGACTCTGAGAAGTCCTTATTGTCTTCAGTTAGACTCTTTGTAATTCTTAAGATACCCCCCTCCCGGGCATGTTTCAACTTAGAAAGCTGAGACCTTGTCTGAGATTACCCTTTATTCCATATTTATTTTCTGATGACAGTGATAATTTTTTCTGACTGATAGTTTTTCAATCTTGAATTAGAAAAGACTAGCATTAGAAGTAACCTTAGAGACCATCTAAATTCTTATCCATACTCTCAATTCTATTGTTGAGAAACCCAAAGGCCTGGTGAGTCAAGCAGTTTGCCCCAAGTCATTTCATTATTTAGTACTAATGACTAGAATCTTTGTCTTCAGAGGCCTAATTCTCTATCTGTGCTCTATAATTCTCTTCTTTAATTCTCTTCAGAAAGTCATCTAGCACAACAAAAACAATGTGTACTGACAGGGCATTGCGTCATCTATACCCTCAATCATTCACCAAATATTTATTGAACACATATATTAGCTAGTCACTGTGCTGGTATACAACCATTTCACATAAACAGCCTGAGTTAAATGCAAACCACATACGATTAATTTGTTCATCATTTATACATTTTAAGTTCTCTTCCTAAATACTGAAGAAGTTAAAAACAAAAAAGAATTATTGTAGTTCAATTAGATACAGAGTGTCATTTTAGGAAGGATAAGGAGAATTTCACCTGTTTAGTGTACTGAATTAATAGATTTCTTGTGTTTTATGTAAATGTTTTGGTACAGTAAGAGACAGGTTAAGTTTTAGTGTTTGTAAAAAAAAAAAAAATAGTGGGAACTAAGGCCATTCTCAGAACAGCTACAAGGTGGAGGAAAGGTTGGGAAAATTGAGATTAAGAAGGAAATTGCCAAAATGTTAATTCTTCCTAAGAACACGGACCAATTTGTTTATTAATTATTTTATAGATAGCTTAGTATCATAGCTTGAAAGGACTATCTGAAATTGCTCTTGACTTCACTGGAGGGAATATGGAAAGATGGAGGTCTTGTCTCAGCAGTCTCCTTATTAACTGCTCCCTTAGGATTTAGCTGTCTGTGGTCATTTTAAATAGCAAGCACTGCAGAAAATAACCAAGTTTGACAGTAATTGCAAAGGTGGAAGTGACTGTGCCCCAACCACAACCCAGGGTCAAAAGGATCTTCATCCATTTGAAGATAAGAATCATGATGTGATGTTGAAAGAGCACTGGTGTGAAGTCAGAAGAAGTCGAGGAGCTCTCCCTGGCTCTAGCTCGTCATCACCCTGTGACATGGGCAGGCCACCTAATCTCGTGGAAACTCTCCTGACCTCTCAAGTGTGGATGAAAACTCCTATCATTCCATGAAATGGTGTTGTTCTGAGGATCAAATAAGATCACTAATATAAAAGGGCTTTGAAAACTCAGAGACCTTTAGAAATACAAGGCAGTTTTATTCCAAAACTCTAGAATTTTGACCAGTAACTGAAGTATTTACCTGGAAAAAATTAATGTTTCCTTCTTTTGCATGTGTTGGGAGTCTGCATGTCTATTTTACTCTGCTGAAGGGACTTCTGTTACCCCTCCTTTGAAACTGGCAGGAGATACACTCAGTACTGGTGGAAAGAGCAGCCTTCTCTTATCCCCTCAAAAACCGAGAACAAGACGGATGTTTATTAGAGAGGCTCAGTCCGATGGACATGATGACACAGCAGCTACTGACTGCCACCAGTCATCTTCCATTCTCACAGAGTCATGGGGACACTTCGCAGACAACTGATGTGAGGTTCTGAGTTGTGTTTGCAATGTTTCCAGGTGGTGGCTGATACCAAACATTTTTTTGCCAGTGTTGTGGAGTCTGTTATATCATAGTAGAAAGGACTAAAAATCCCTTTGTAATGCTGGATTGCAAAGAACATGCTTTTTCACATTCCATTGGTTCATTCAGTGAAAATTCATTGACTGGGCACCATGCTGGGTGCCAGAGATACAGGCCAGTGTGGTTGGGAAGTTGCCATGGAATAATTACATCACATGGTGATACGGTTCTGGCCCGAGCTAGTTGGAATACATCCTCCACATCTGTGTCCCCTTACTTGGCAATTTTAGAGGGTATGTGTCCCAGACAGTACAAGGTGGTGGGGATTCTGTTAGCTTGACCTCTGTAGAACACATTTCCACCTCCATTCCACCCCACTTCTGGCCAGCATTTAGCATTGCAAAGACAACAGAAGTGAGAAATAAACTTGAGGGTTGTCTGAGGTGTTAGCAAGCAGTTATTTACCTCAATACATTTATTTGGCAAACATATAATGAATAAGCAAGGCCTTCGTCCTCAATCCACTTCAATTCTAGCTATGGACGCAATGGTCATACAGTGTAGAAACTCCTAACCTGGGGCAGAAGTTTTATTGTAAAGGGACTGCAATAATACACCAAATACATCCTGAACAAATGATATCCTTTTACATATATATGCTACTATTCTGTAAATGCATTTAGGAGCTGTTGTGATTAATAAAACACAAATCCATGCAAAAGTTACTAAATTCATTGTCTCTTTATCATTTTGAATTTTACTTCTGCCTGTGTGATTATTTTATTACATGTCTTTCCCCACCAGAATGTAGGCTCCATGAATCTGTTTTTATACTCCATCAAGTCCCTGGACACTCAAAGAACGTTTGCTAAATGTTGATTAAGTATATTTTCTCAACCAACAGGTAGAGGAATTACAAATATCATGTGCTGCCCCTTGAAACTTTATAATGTTAAAAAGGTGCCCTCCTTTGGGTTGAGGTTGAGACTCTGAGTGTGGGTCAATAAATGAAAGATAAATAAGATACAGAAAAAAGACCCAGATTAGAAGGGGCAGGGGACAAGGACTTAAAACTGATAGGTTAGAGATAATTGGCTATGGAATGTCACCTCTGCCTTCGTCTTTCATTGTCTTGTACCGCCCCAGACATTTCCAAAAATTCTGACAAATTGCCTCATATGAGCTTTACATTAACACACCAAGTAAGAAGGGGGGCAGAATGGCTGCAGCTTGGTTCTTGTCTCTTAAGGCTTTACAAAGATGGTTATGCTTTGAATGACAGAGCTGGAAAGGCCTGAAGAGATCATGTCCTACCACAGTCATTTTACACTGAGGACACAGAATTCCCCAAAAGCTAAGTTTCCCGTCCAAGGTCATACAGCTAGATGGTGGCAGAGGCAGGACTAGAATCTAGTCTGACTCAGACTCTTTCCACTACACTTCACTGTCTCTTTGTTGGGGTCAAGTTCATCATCATTCAAATGTTTGATTTGGGCGGAGAATGTGATACAACTTATAAATGAAGTATGGATTCACATTTATAGTTTATGTCATCGGCCTTCTGTTTTCACTCAGTCTTTCAAAATATATGCTCCACCAAGCTAGCAACAGCTGAAGAGGCAGCCAGAAATACAACTTTGATTGTAAATTTAATGTTAACATTTATCTAATTCTATGGAAGATCATAATCTTTAAGCTAGCATGTATTTATTCTGTTAATTCATTATAAATATGCTACTCACCTTAATAAGAGTGAGTAAATATGTTCTCTCTTCATCATTTGGGCATTCTTTCTATACAATAATTCCCTTCTGAAGCCGGTATCATGGCTAATTCTGCAGTAAGAAAGATAAAGACATAAAACACAATGTTACAATAAATATCTGGCTAGCCACAGAGATACTATTTTAAAGGAAAATTGTCTCAAGGCACTTTAATGTTTTCTATTGCTATGGTTGCAGAATTACTTGAAGGGACATTGCTAAGGGACGTCCATTACATCTATTAGTGAGATTTATAAGAACACTAATAGGTAAATCCAAATCTGACTCCATCAATAGTGATGAAAATTAATGCAATTCTTACTATTCAACTTGGAGTTATAAATATTTAGGCAAGTTGTCTATTATAATAAACACAGACCTCTGCATGTTCTAAATGTGTGTGCAGAAAACCATGGTATATATGTTGCCATCATGACAAAAAACACATTATCATCCACAGAGTGAATATGCACATCTCGGTTAAACACACCACCTCTAGTGACACATGTGCTCTTATGGTTGGAGAAGTGTATAGTACTAACTAGAGATTTAAAGACAGGTGGTTCAAATATTTTCCAACAACTTTCAATGCCATTGACCCATAGTCTTTGTCATCAGCCTGAGTAGTACTTGGAAGACCAGCTGCTGAGTTCAGAGGAACATCAGTCATTTGGTGAAGAGTGAGGAAATTAAAAAATGGTACTGGAGAACATCTTAGGCATGGAGAAACTGGAAGAATGTATCATGGCAGCATGATGAATTAACATTCAGAGTCGTCTAGAGGGAGAAAGAAGTCTGTGTAAGTGGAAGTAAGTCCTTGCTATAAAAGTATGTGATCGCAGCACCGAATATCTAGTGAACTTTGCCATCAAATGCTTTAAGAAACCTAAATCATTTCAAAATATTTTTTTATGAATGCCCTACTTTAAAGCTCTCCTTGAAGGTTCTGCTTGATAAATAAGATTGCTTCATTATTAAGTCTCTGTCATCCTCAAATATGAAAATTCATTTAGATGATGAACACAGACCTAATTTTTAGTTCCATTGTCACATTCAGGTTTTGAGATGTTTATTTTAAAAATTGTATTTATTTATTGAGGGGGAGAGTGAGAGCAAGCACACGAGCAGGGGGGAGGGGCAGAGGAGGAAGAGAAAGAATCTCAAACAGACTCCACTCTGAGCATGGAGCCCAACATGGGGCTCGATCCCATGACCCTGAGATCATGACATGAGCCAAAATCAACAGTCAGATGCTCAACCGATTGAGCCACCTAGGCACCTCTGAGGTGTTTATTTTAAATACATGTTCTGTTGCATTATTAACTCAAAGACTTCATACTTTTTTCCAAGTCAGAATAACTAGGAGAATATACTATGTTTTCCAGGTTTATTAAAGAACCAAGTTCATTCATTATCTGCTTTTAAGAATTTTAAAATTATTGAATAGCTTATTTTTCTTTCTCTATGGATTATTTTAAATAATTTAAAAATCCTAATTTATGTTATTATTATGATGTGATTCATGCATATTTAATGCTCCAATAGCCCAATCTCAGATGGCATTTTGGTTTCAAAGGTAGCCATTGGTCTTGATGTTGTATGAGCACACTCTAGAAAAGCCATGTTGGACTTGCAAATAAACATTCTTAAATATCACTTGATCTGTGATCATTTTATATGTGTGTTTGTATGTTTTTTATATGCAACCATTACTTTCTTCTTTTATACATTTTAAACCTCTTGACTTTATCATCTCCCTCCTGAAAATGTCTTGTTTTATCTAATGTTCCATCAAGGGTATCTTACTTTAGAGATGCAATCTAGCTAATATTAATGTACATAATATTATACGTACTCCTGCTTCAGAGGGTTTCCAACCCAGAAAAGACATCTTTCTCTACTCATGACAATATTCCTTGTAATTCTAATCCATAAACAACTGACTTGCAGATATTTATGGATTTAGCCAAACTACCTAAACGTTGGGAAGCGACATAAGAAAATGAAGGATAGCCAACTAGTTAAATCTTTTCTTATCCTTAGATTTTCCACACCTAATAATCACCACTGTCAGTGTAAATAAATTTGACTGCAAAATGGATTATAAAGAAGTAACTTTCATGTCTTTCTCCAGAGTTCTTTCAAAATATGTCTTTTTAGTTTTAAAAATATATACATCGCGCAGAAACAGAA
The DNA here is from genome assembly GCF_024610735.1 of Ursus americanus. Taxonomy (NCBI): domain Eukaryota; kingdom Metazoa; phylum Chordata; class Mammalia; order Carnivora; family Ursidae; genus Ursus; species Ursus americanus. The sequence continues at coordinate 5,246,904 of NC_142131.1, forward strand.
GCAGCAGTTCCAAACCAGAAAAAATTATGGAAAAGGAATAATGAGATGTAGTGAAAGAATCCCAAATCAGTACCAGACACTGAACAATTAGGTTCAACTGCTAACAGGTGTGTGGAAGAGCCCATGTACAATGTTACGCTCTGTCAATGTGCCTTCCTTCCAAAAGGACTCTCGGTTGTTAAATTCCCAGCGTGTATGTGTGTGTGTGTGTGTGTGTGTGTGCGCGAGAGAGAGAGAGGGAGATTATCCACCTAAGACAAAGCTTATTTTCTTTATAGATCTCTTTTTACATTGGATAGAAATTATATATCCATATCATATAGGTCATGGAGCTGTGGGGTGGGGAATGGAAGGGAATGGTGGTATTTACAACCTGTGGTCCTTGGTTCTGCAGATTTGCATGGAGGGCTTCTGGGATGATAATTCCTTCAAAATGCATGCAAAAAATGTTTTTCGTTAACTCTTGGATGAGGCTTCAAAGTTTTCATCAACTTTCAAAAGAGTCTCTGACTCCCCTCCTCCAGTTTAAACTGGTGTGGTCAAAAATATAAGAACTTTTAAGTTAATCAGCCCTGTGTCAGAATCTGTGCATATTACTTGACCTTTCTAAACATGTTTTTTCATTTATAAAATGGGGATAGTGCCACTGACCTCTTTTGCTTATTTGGTTATTTAAAACAGTGTTCTTCAAACTTGGGTGTGCATATTAACCATTTGGGGGTTGTTAAAATGAACATTGTTTCTGTAGGCCTGGGGTGGCACATGAAATTCTGCACGTCCAAGAAGCTCCCAGATGATGCTGATGCTGTTGGTCTGCGTACCACACTTTAAGTGATAAAGATTTCAAGTACTGGTTCTTGAATTTGAAATCTGGGCTCTACCTCCAACGTTTCTGATTAATTGGCAAGGGGTGTGGCTGGAGCATCAGGATTTTTTAAAACTTCCCAGATGCTTGGAATGTGCAGTGAAGTTTGAGAATCACTGATTGAAAACACAGTGCCTGACTCATGTTACATGCTCTTCAATCATTAGTTTCCTTAAGAGGATCGTCAATAATTGGGGTAGGGTAATGAAAAATAAAACACTGACGTATTCTTTTCAGTGGTATAAGAACTGGAAAGATCGCTAGTGACGAGGGAAGTTGAATTCCATTCTGCAATAGATTTGCTCTGAGACCAAGGGTGTGGTTTCTTATCGGTTCTGTGTTTCTTATATTTAAACAATCAGGAGGAAAGGGATAATTATACTTTAGCCTCACATATTTGTTAGGAAAATTAACGTTTATAAAATAGTTTGAGATTCAGGGATGAAAGGGTATTTAAGACATTTAAAATATACAAAGGGAAAGGATGGGTACTCCTTAAAGATATTCAGTTATTTGCTCAAAACAAGGGCAGAAAGTGTTGGAGTGATAAGGAGGAAGGATGGTGGTGTAGGGGGTCTTGACATTGGCATGTTTTCTTCAGATATTTGGAGAAGCAACACAAAAAATTTTATATTGGTTCATTTTACTGGCCCTCATAATTTTTAACGGTTTATTTTCTAATAGGAGCCTAAATTTTAAGTCAAAATCTAGGTTTCTGAAGTCTTCTTATCCAGACACAGGCTATGGGGAGCCACCTTTGACTAAGCTGTTATTATTACCAATCCTTGCCAGAAAGAACTCCCAGCCTTTCATAAGAGACCCTTTGGGAGTGCTTTAAGCAAATGCTTTGAAATTTGTAAGTGCTGATCTCATTTATGAGTGTCCAAATTCCTTGAGAGTGAAGTTCTTTGCCATTACTATAAAACATCAAGTATTTGGAAAGGCCATTTATTGAGGCGGGGTCCAACATGGTGTATGTAAAAGGGAGTGAGATCCTCTGTATACTGGACTCAAGTTGTTGGAATGTAGACATAGGGATGCCAGGCCAGACATCTATTCCCCCTCCAGATCAAGTGTCCACTCTGCTTTACTCTGCTCTTAGACTTGGAGGCTGACCTACGTGGATTCCATGAATGGTTCCCTTGTCTTCTGACCTCAGGTTGGATTTGGTCAATGGGGTGTCCCAACAGAGGAAACACAGGGAAGAAGGAGAGAAAGTGGGAGTTTTTGTTCCTCTGGGTCTATTGCTGATTATCCCCTTGGGATGACTGCATTCCTTGACTAAAAGTCACAGCTTCTGTCAAGGTGGCCCTCTCTATAGGGCACTCTCCTTCTTGGTTCTAGTGTCTTTCCCTTTACCTACTCTTTGAGATCTATGAAGATCTAATAATAGCTGTATATTACTGGACCCAGAAAACTGCTCTATTCCTTCTAGCTTCCCTTCATTCTGCCCCTGATTTTGTAACTATCCCTCTATTAAACCTTCCTTAGATTATTCTTATTTGGCACAAATAGAAATACTGTGAGACCAGGGACCCCACCTCTCTCATTTGTTGTTGTATATTCACTGGTTCCTGAAGGAACAAACAAATAATATGTCTGAGCCTCTTCTTCATTGGCTGCATTTGTACACTTGACTTAAAGGTATTGATTAGTTATCAAGGGAGCAGCTCTGTGAGCAATGGTAGTCTCCCTGTGGTTAAATTTATCTAAGAATTAAGACCCATATACAGAACTTTTCCATGTTCCTTTCGCTTTAATTTATTTTTAAATTCTACAAGTTATGTGGAATTTTGAAAATATGCTGTAGGAGTTACACTAAAACAAATAGGTGTTTTTAACATTCCTCTCACATATTTAATGCAGTAGGTTACCCTCAGACACAAGCAAAATCTGCAGCAGAAATCTGTTAAGCAGCATCAATCAGTAGGCAGTGGGGCCACATCTCTTAAACCCCATTCTTCTTAGTTGTCCCTTCACCCTCTCAACCTCTTACTTTTTTTTCCCTTTAGCAATAGAAGTTTTATTCACATTCTAAGATGATGATTGGTATGCTTCGCTTACCCATCTTGAGATAAAAACAAGTCACATTTTCTTTGGTATTCAAATTGAGCCTCCATTTGTTCAAGTTAATGAGAAATTCTAAAATCCAGTAACTTTCTTCCCAAATTTTTCTTTCTTTCTTTCTTTTTTATTATGATATGTTAGTCACCATACTAGTTTTTGATGTAGTGTTCCATGATTCATTGCATATAACAACCAGTGTTCCATGCAATACATGCCCTCCTTAATACCCATCACTGGGCTAGCCCATCCCCCCACCCCCCTCCCCTCTAAACCCTCAGTTTGTTTCCTGGAGTCCACAGTCTCTCCTGGTTCATTTTTTCCTCTGTTAACCCCCCTCCATTTTTCCCTTCCTTCTCCTACCCATCTCCCTGCTATTCCTTATGTTCCACAAATGAGTGAAACCATATGATAATTGTCTATGTCTGCTTGACTTATTTCACTTAGCATAATCTCCTCCAGTCCCATCCATGTTGATGCAAATGTTGGGTAATCATTCTTTCTGATGGCTGAGTAATATTCTATTGTGTATATGGACCACATCTTCTTTATCCATTTGTCTATTGAAGGGCATTTAGGCTCCTTCCACAGTTTAGCTATTGTGGACAATGCTGCTATGAACATTGGGGTACATACGGCCCTTCTCTTCACTACGTCTGTATCTTTGAGCCAGATTTTTCAAGGAGCAGCTTAAGCAAGTTTATAAGTCAGGGCTCCTTCAAGGGAGTTTTGATGCACTCCTGGGGTCAAGTCTCTGTGGCTGCTGGATTTTAGACAGGCCCCTCTCTGTTGTTGCTTGCCTCCTCTAGCACTTTCTTGCTGTTGTCACCACAGAAAATTCTGTTGTGCATTGCTGGTACCTCGTCTTCAGTGATTCTGACATTTGAAGATAAACCCAGTTCATAACACTGGATTATGTGTGCCCAAATTTGTATATTGAAGGCCTCACCCTCAGAACCTCAGAATATGATTATATTTGGAGAAGGGGCCATTGAAACGGTAATTAAGGTAAAATGAGGTTGTATGGGTGGACCCTAAACCAACGACTGGTGTCCTTATATAAGAAGAGGAGATTGGGACACAGATGTATAGAAAGACCATGTGAAGACAAAGAGAGAAGATAGCCATCTGTAACTCACAGAGAGAAGCCCCAGAAGAAACCAACCCTGCTAACACCTTCATCTTGGACTTCTAGCCATCAGAACTGTGAGGAAATAAGTTTCTGTTGTTTAAATCACCCACTGTTTGGCACTTGGTTATGGCAGCCCTAGAAAACTAATACATCCAGTACCTTTAGGCCTCCATGATCATGGATGCCAAACTTGGCCAATTCGCTAAGACTCAGATAGCACCTGCAGGAAAAAAGATGTATACCATGTTACTCTTAGGCAGAAAACACTAGAACCCAACCACTATGGGCCAACCACTTTAGCTCAAGTAGGTGAATTTTATAAGACACTCATAAGAGAGCTTTCTAGCATTAGACATCTGTTGTGCCTACTCCTGAGATACCCTTTGTTCTTGGGGTGAGAACACAGATCCATCAGTGTTCAAGATACCAGTGGGGCTAGAACTTAGATATTACCCCCTTGAAGATGAAGGCTTGATTCACAAAGTAGTTTTTTGCTGCTGCCATCACTAATACTGTTTAGCCTCTATTCTTTTCTCCCCTAGCCCTGAGGCCTGCCCTATTTTCTGTCCTAGGGTTTACCATTAGACATGGTGACAGACAGGGTGAGTATATCCATGTTCTTCAGGGGAAACTCCTACTTACCAAGGTATGATTGTTTGATACTAGCGTAGTTCCTAAGGTGCACACCTTCTTATAGACTTTAACTTCCACATATAAAGGTCATTAAGGTCCATAGTGAAAAAGCATAAAATCTTGCATTTTGTCCTTGGAAAGAAAATCTAATAACTCCTACTTTTAAAATTGATGCTTTTAATGGATTCCAGATTGATTTAATTAAGAAAAATTCTCAGTTATTCTATCTTTGCATGCTACTTCTCCACCATGTTCTCTCTTCTTATCCTATGGAATTTCTAACAGATGATGTTTAGATTCTCAATTTATGCTCCCTAGAAATTAACTGCTCTTTTTTCTTGCTTGCTACATTCTCGGTGAATTCCTCAGCAATGTCTTGTAATTTACTATTTTTTTGAAATCTTTTAGCCTAGAGCATAACAAGTCCACTGAATTTCTTACTTTAATAACTATAATTTTCATTTCTAGGAACTTCTGCTTTTTATATTCATTTGTGCATTTTCATAATCTTTTTTTTTATTAAGGAGAGTGTTCCTTATCTCTTTAAGGTTTCTAAGATATCCTTAATTTAAAATTATTTTCAGATTGCTCTATTATTTTATTTATTTTTTAAAGATTTTATTTATTTATTTGACACAGAGAGACAGCAAGAGATGGAACACAAGCGAGGGGAGTGTGAGCGGGAGAAGCAGGCTTCCCGCTGAGCAGGGAGCCCGATGCAGGGCTTGAACACAGGACCCTGGGGTCATGACCTGAGCTGAAGGTGGACGCTTAACAGCTGAGCCACCCAGGAGCCTCTGCTCCATTATTTTAATTTGGTATTGAGTAAATCCATCTTCCAATTGGTGATTTGGTTGGTTTCATTTTTTGCATTATCTTTTGCTGTGTGTTTTGCAAATTTGGCGTGCAGGCTCATCTTGAATGGGATTCTCACCCCCACCCCCACCCTTTTTTCTCTGGACATCCCTAGCCCTGTCTAGTGATTTTGTGGTTGTATCCAACCAGCTTCCTAGGAACAGTTTCTTCCAGCTAAGAACCCAGGTCCATACAATGTTAGGGCTAGTACACATTCAGTGGCTTGATTTGGAGGCTGACTGTGAGGCTGCTTTTGTGTCATTCTGCCTCCATAGACATTGTATTAATTTGCTAGGGCTGGCATAAAAAACAACTTCCGATTAGGCTGTTTAAACAACAGAAATTTATTTCTTCACAGTTCTGGAGGCTAGAATTTCAAAATCAAGTTGTCAGCAGGGTTGGTTTCTTCAGAAGGCCTCTCCTCTTGGCTTGTAGATGGCCAAATGTTTTTACATTGTCTTCCCTCTGTGACTGTGTGTCTGTGTCCTGATCTCCAGTTCTTATAAAGATGACAGTCATATTGGGTTGGGGCCTACCGCAATGATCTCATTTAAACTTAGTTACCTTTTTAAAGACCCTATCTCCAAACATAGTATAACGTAGCGGGGTTAGGCCTTCAAGAAACAAATTTTGGGGGAACACTCAGCCCAGAATAGGCATGATATTTTATATCAGCTGTAACCTCAGAAAATATTAAATTTCAGCTCTTTTCAGCTTCCTTTCATGGACATGGAAACCTATATTGGCCCTGTTTTCAAGCAAAGAGACAGCCTTCAACCCCCACATCCAAATTGATTTAGTTCCATTATTCTATGGGTACCAAAGTCCTCGTTGTTGCTGCCTGTTTCTAGACAGGATCTACCATGACTGCCATTTCTACCCCATCAACTTCTTTGTGCTTCTAGTCCATAAAAATGATTGCCTTATTTTGAGCTAGGCTATAATTTTTTTATCTTTCTCTTATTATATTTTATATATCATTTTTGTAATTTTGGATTGTGGCAGAGAGTTGTCAGTGCATGACTTAATAGTACTGTTATAATGAAGTTCTCAAAATTATTTTTTAAAGAGAAAAATTAAAACGTTTTGATACCAACATTCACGGCAAATACAAATGTAACCATTTGATCTAGTCCGTGGTTAGAAGCATATTTAGGTATCTTACCAGACCAACATGATTACCAATAAACACAGAAGATTAACTTGAATCCAATAGTGTTCTTCCAAATATATATCTAGTTATCTAAATACAGAGTAGTGCAATTTAAATATTTCAAGCATAGCCCAATTTTAAAACATTGCATAATGTATTCGGTTATTGTACAATTTGAACAACTGGGCACAAATCATTTTGGAAAGTTTGAATTATTTATGCTAATGGGGGGAACACTGACAAGGGTAATGTGAGAATGGTAAATTGCAAATCATTTATATTTTGTTTTGCTCTGTATTTCTGTACTCTATTTAATCCAGGTGTTTGATGTGTTGGGAGTTTATACCATTTCCATTCAAATGATGAAAACACATTCTGAATATCTGATTTGAAAAATTCCCCAGCTTCCCATCCTGTTTTATCATTTGCCAAAGTCTTTCCTGTTACTGATTCCATACTCAAGAGAGATGCTAGATTGGTTCTGACTGATTCACAACATCTGGAGCTCACCTTATCTCTTTCTAAGCTCATCTGTGGTCTGACTCACATCTTCCTTAGGGAGCATATTGGAAGGTAATGATGTGTTTTGGCTTCCATGGTTTTATGCAATGTCTGACCCTTGGAGGAAGAGAGAGAAATGGTCTAAAATCCTGCAGAGGTTATATGTAGACTAAGTCAGTAGAATATAAAGCTTATTATATCCTCTGTGAATAACCCACAAAGGGGCTAGTTTATCTACAGATATGACTGCTAAATTGCTGAGAGTTTATTGTGATGCTTTTGACAAAGACTTCAAATTGTTGTCAACCTGCTCCAGTTCATCTGAACAATGAAAGGAAAACGATAAGTGAATAAAACCATACTTGGAATTACTTTGATGACTACAAATATTACATAACATCTTGACATGATTTACCACTTTATATTCAAAAACTACTGACAGGCACCTTCCTGCACACAGAAGAATGGATCTACTTGACTCTCTCAAACAGTGCACAGTCTATGACCTTGATCTACAAAAATTTACCAATATAATGTACACTCTTACAAATATATATTGAGATCTTACTACTTGTCAGATCTCTAGGCACTGAGATACAGCAGTGAATAAAATCAGATTCCAGTCTGGGAGGTGCTCAGAGCTTGATATTTATGTTTTCTAAATGAAATATGACCAAACATTTGGGGCCATTAATAAAAGAGCAACATATACAATGCTCTTCTATAAAAATGCTTGTTTAGTGTTTCAAGATCTGAATTTTTGAATTCCAGCTGAACTACTTTGATGCATATATATAGATGAGTTGTGGTCAATTTTTCTGACAGAACTTTATAATTCTGATATAATTTTTTTTAACACACAGGTCCAGTCAATGATAAACATTTTTTTTTATATTTAGGTTATGTAAATTGGAGAACCAAAGAAACTACCCAGACAAGTTAGAAGAAAAGGATGTTAAGGAAAATCAGATTGTCTTACTCAGACTCAAGGGTCCATTATTCAGATTTACAGGATAATTACAAAAATTTTCGTTTTGCTTTATGTAAATGGACAAAACCAGTGAGAGAAGGTTGAAAAGGTAGAGGATAATGAGTTTCAATTTTTCTAATGTAAATAACTACTTTTTTTCCTAACCTCAGTTTTGTTATTCAACACTATGCCAATAGTTTACTGTAGTAAATTTGTGCTATTAAAACAGTTCACATGGACATTGGTTTCTGAAGTTAAAAATGCACAACAGATTTAAGAATGGGCTGACCAAAGTTTGCATGGACATTTTATGTGGTTCTAAAATTGTGTATGTGGATTTAAAATTTGACTTGCAATTAGTAATCTTTTAGGATATAATACATACAAAAAGTTGCTGAAAAATATCATATACAGTTTTGTATGCCATAAAGTTTCTCCAGTTATTTGGAATTAAACCTTACTTAACTCAGTGTTTCTCAAGCTGTGATTTTTGACTATTTTGCTTCAGAATCACTTGGCCAGATTACTGGGTTCCACATCAGACCTTCTGAATCAGAATCTTCACAGATGTACTGAATCCTGGAATCTATATTTGCAATAAACTATCCAGATGATTCTAATGCATACTAAAGTTTAGAATTCCTGTCTTAACCCATCATTTCACAAGACTTAATTTTTTGAAATTGTCTTCTGGCTTATATATCATTTACTTTGTTTTATCAATGAAAAACTGTTAATTTCCATTTAGACAATTGAAAAACATAAAAAAAATATGCATTATTGAAGGGTTTTTACATATTAAAGAATAGCTCACAGGTGAAAAAAGGCTGCTTAACTTCATCCATATTTTACCAAGGTTGACTAATTCCAATAACTTAATTTGTAAAAAATGGTTTTTTTTAAATAAAATTTATTTATTTGAGCTAGAGAGCGAGAGCATGAGCTGGGGAGGGCCAGAAGGAGAAGCAGACTCCCCGCTGAGCAGGAGGCTGATGTAGTGCTCGATTCCAGGACCCTGGGATCATGTCCTGAGCTGAAAGCAGATGATTAACCGACTAGGCCACCCAGGAGCCCCCCAAAATGGTTTTCTTAAACCATTTGAGATGGTTTCTCTTAAAACATGAGACTACTTTCCTTTGACTTGTATAACAAAAGGGAATGCGTCTTTAATATACACATTTGATTACAGTGGTTTAAGCTTATAACTCATCTGTTTTTTAGTCAATTACACTCCTTTGTAACCCAAACAAATCTTGGAGCCTCAGTTCACACAATTTCCATAGAGAATCATATTCAAAATAAAGTCAACGAATCCAATCAAAAATGAATTCCAATGTATACCTACTTCATAGTACATCAAAGATAATTCCTTAATTACGTTTCAAAAAGTCTTCCCTAAATTATCCAGTTCTCTTGTTACCCTGAAGTTGTTGCTGAACATCCTACATCATAAATTTGAAACTCACTTTCCATCACCATGAAACATAATTATCTTTTCTTCTCTTTCTTCCTGATTCTTTCTATTATTTAGATAGATATAGTCTCTGTGGATATACTCCTTTTTCTTACTTGTATCTCATGATGATTGTAAGTCAGAAGATCTGAGAACCCGATTGACAGATGATCTCTATTACTTACTTCTAATGTGAATAATTAAGAACCGACTGAAAATATGGTTATACACCTGGAAGGTTGGAAGGTGGTTTGAGATTTAAAAACTCCATTTCCATCAGTATGTCATTAACATTACTGTTACCAAGTGAAACTAGCTGTGTGAGTTCTCTAAAATAAAAAATATTTTCAGTTTTGTAATTTTGGCACATAATATGTGATATAAAATTTTGTGGTCTATAATTTCAAAATCTGCTATGATATATGATGTATAATTAAATACAGAATGCTACACAGTACATATTCATTGTTGATTCCAGACCACAGAAAAAACATTTTCATGTTATTGTTGGTACTTTCACAGTTAAATGTGATCTAAGCACTGTGGAACCATATATGGACCTCAGATTTTTTGCCACAGGGAAATTTTTATTACATGCTTTGCTTTCAATTTACTTTAATAACAATAATAATGCATTGCATTACGTAGCACCTTTTATCCAGTGATCCCAAAGCACAATATAAACATTAATTCTTAAAACTCTCTAGAAGATTAGTATTTTTAAACTCATTAAAATTTTTAATAAAAATATAAATGCATGCTATAGCCGAAGCTAACATATTAAATTACTTAGTTTGTTAGAGAATAGAAACATTACAGTTTTAACTCCTGGATTTTGAAATCCAGTGTTTATTAAAAATAAAACAAAAGTTTTTTTTTTTTCCTTAGTGCAAAGTAATATATATTCATTGCAGAAAAATCTGGAAAGTACTTAAAAATATGAGGAAGAAAATAAAAATTACCCACAATCTTACAACATAGAGATAAACACTCTTAATATTGGGTATATTTTCTACAAATCCTTTTCACATGCATATATACAAATATACTTTTTACAGCATATTATTTAGTGCTGAGTGTATTTTTTTCAGCTAATAATTAAAGCATTTTCTAATGTTTTATTTTTGAATTTATGATTTTTCAATGACTACATAATAAACAGGTGAATACATAATAATTTATTTAACCTTTCACATACTTTTGGATATTTAGGTTATTCCAGGATTCCCAAATTATAAGTAATCTGGTAAGGGCCATTCTTGTGCCAAGCATCTTTATCTTCCCCTCTGTTTTATTTCCTTAGGGTACATTTTAGAAGGGGAATTACTGTGTCAAATGGCATTAAAGTAACTTAGGCTATCTGTAGGTGTTAAGAATTTAGTTTCCAAAAATATTTTATTGTTTTACTTAACTATTTGTCAAGTTTTTTACTTACAAAGTTAAAACAGGGCTTAAAACTCATGACAAAATAATCTGAAGCCAAAGAAAAATAAAATAATGTCAAAATGATTAAGACAGTTGGCTTTGGAGTCAGTTATTCCGAGATTTGAATTCAACCTGTGTGGCTTCAGGCAAAATAATTAATTTCTGAATCTCAGTTCCACATCTGTAAATTGGGAATTATAATGCCTGTATTATAGAGTTGCTATAACCTTTAAATGAAATGAGATATACAAAGCCATTAGAATAATTCTGGAAATTTCTTGCTGGCTAAATGTCTCATCCACTTTCATCGCTTTAAAATTTACTTATATGCTGACAAATCATGAGTATGGAATACAGCCCCAGCCCAGACCTGTTTTCTGAGTTCCTGACTTGCAAATGCAGTTCCTACTTGACATCTTCAGTTGCCTGTCTCACAGGCACCCCAGTCATAGAACTTCCAAAACTCCGATATTTGGTATATTTTTTACAAGTCTTGCTTACATGCAAATACATTTTGTTTTACAAGATTATATCATTACGAACTGTATTTTTCAGGGTTCTCCAGAGAGGCAGAGAAATCTCTATGTCTATCTATAGAGTAGGAGAGAGATATTTTTTTTAAAAATTGGTACATGTGATTGTAGGGCTGGCTAGCCCAATATCTGCAGGGCAGTTTGGCAGCCTAGAGCCTCAGGGAAGACTGATATTACAAATTGAGTCTGAGGCAGAATTTCCTCTTCCTCAGAGTTCTTAGTTTCTTTCTGGTAATGCCTTTGGCTGATTAGATGAGGCTCATTAACATTACAGAGGATCATCTCTTTTGTTCAAAGTTTACCTATTTAAATGTTAATCTCATCTAAAAAATGCCTACATGGCACTTCTCAGGGAGATGGTGGAACAGGAGGACCCTAAAATCACCTCATTCCATGCATACAACTAAGTAACACCCACGTCAGTGTAAATAACCAAGAAAACAACCTGAAGACTGGCAGAACAGACTCCCCATAGGCAAATGTAGAGAAGATACCGGATGGAAGAGGGTAGGAAAGGTGGAGTCCTGAACTACCAGACTGTCCACTGAAGGGTTCGAGACATCAGGGCCCTGGAGAGGGGAAAGAGACAGACCCTTATGCCAAGCACTCCTAGCACAGGGAGCCAGCATGGGGAAGATAAGCCCCTGTGGCATTTGGCTTTGAAAACCAGAAGGGCATAATTTTGCAAGTTCTTACAATCAGTGGGGCTTAACACCTGGAACTTTAAAAATCAGCAGGCTCAGCTCTGGGAGAACCAGAAGGGTGAAAGGAAACCAAGTCTCTGCCCTTACAGACACAGCACAAGAAACAGCCCTGAAGAGATACAGCACAGAAACAGCAGCTTGAAAAATGCCTGGGGTATATGGGAGGGATATTTGTTTACTAATCTCAGTGCATGTGCTGGAGATCTTTGGGAGACTTCTCCAAGAACAAAAGAGCTGAGTGGTGTCATTTCCCTCCCCTGCCCCCTACCTTAGAAGCACAGACACTTGAGGGACCCAGTGCAGTGCCAATTCTCACTACCTGACTCACTAACAGTGAGCCCTGCCCATGTATACTGGTGCAGACATGCCCCCTCCTATATGCCCTTGGCTAGAGCCCAACCAAATGGTGCCACAAGCCTAGCAATCTGACAGGGGCCAGCACCACTCCAAAGTGACTCCTGCCCCAGGGAGAGGGGAAGATAACCACACACACCAATCTGACTGCAGCCCCAGCACTGTTCCAGGGGCAGACATATGGTTTGACTGCAGGCCCACCCACCAATAAAAGACTCCTAGGGGACAACATCAGGAAAGCACCCTCCAGTTTGGTGCTATTCCATCTCTGGCAAATGCCTGGTCTGACTCAACTCAAGCTCAAGGCAGCCCCAGACTGGCATACTAACAACAGAGGGACCAAACCCTGCCCCTAATAGGCAAAGAGAGCCATTGCTGACAACTGAACTGAAGGCAAAAGCGCTCAGCCACAATAGCAAGGCATAAGCAACACACATAGAAGATACGCCTGAAACACCAGATTCTGGTGAACAGGGGACATTGCACTGCAGGGCACTAGAGCATCTCTTTTTCATAAGGCCACTACTTTCAAAAGCAGGAGATATGACTGACTTTTCTAACACAGAGAAACACAGAGAGTTAGACAAAATGAGGAGACAGAAGAATATGTCCCAAATGAAAGAACAGGACAAATCACAGCAAGGGAGCTAAATAAAATGGAGATAAGTAATATGCCTAACAGAAAATTTAAAGTAACAGTAATAAAAATACTCACTGGACTTGAGAAAAGAGTAGAGGATATCAGTGAGACCCTTAACAAAGAGATAGAAAACATAAAAAAGAATTCAATCAGACATGGAAAACTCAATAAATGAAATTAAAAATAAACTAAATGGAATAAACAGTAGACTGGCGGAAGAAAAAGAATGGATCAGTGACCTGGAAGACAGAGTAATGGAAAGCAATAAAGTTGAACATGAGAAAAAAAAAAAAAAAGAAAAACGAAAATTGTCTTAGGGAATTAATTGACACCATCAAGCATAATGACATTTGCATTATAGAGTTGCCAGAAGGAAAAAAGAGAAAAGGAGGCAGAAAATTTATTTGAAGAAATAATAGCTGAAAACTTCCTGAATCTGGGGAAGGAAACAGATAACCAGATCCAGGATACACAGAGAGCCCTCAATAAAATCAACCCAAGAAGGTACACACCAAGACACATAGTAATTAAAATGGCAAGGGGCGCCTGGGTGGCACAGCGGTTAAGCGTCTGCCTTCGGCTCAGGGTGTGATCCCGGTGTTATGGGATCAAGCCCCACATCAGGCTCCTCCGCTATGAGCCTGCTTCTTCCTCTCCCACTCCCCCTGCTTGTGTTCCCTCTCTCGCTGGCTGTCTCTATCTCTATTGAATAAATAAAATCTTAAAAAAAAAAATGGCAAAAAGTAGTGATAAAGAGAGAAGTTTAAAAGCAGCCAGAGGGAAAAAAAATCAGTTACATACAAGAGAAATGCCAGCTAACAGCTGATTTTTCAGCAGAAACTTTGCATATCAGAGACAGTGGCATGATACATTCAAAGTGCTGAAGGAAAAAAAACCTTGCAACCAAGAGTACTCTATCCAACAAGATTTTCATTCAGAATAGAAGGAGAGATAAAGAGCTTCCCAGACAAACAAAAGTTAAAGGAATTCATGACCACTAAATGAGCCCTACAAGAAATGTTAAAATGGACTCTTGGAATGGAAAGGAAAGACCATAAGCAGGAATGAGAAAACTAGGCGGCACAAAAGAGGTAAAAAATTAAGTGTATCTATAAAAATCAGTTAAGGGATTCGCAAATTAAAAGGATGTGAACTATGACACCATATACCAAAACATGGAGGGGGAGAGGAATAAAGAATGGGTTCATACTTATGTAACCATCAACTTAATATGGACTGCTATATCCATAAGATGTTGTATACAAACCTATCATAACCTACCACAAATCAAAACCCAGTAATAGATATGGAAAAAAAGAAAGAGAATGGAATATAAGTGTATCACTAAAGAAACCCAGCAAACCACGAGAAAAGAGAGCAAGAGAAGGAACAGAGAAAAACTACAAAAACAACCATGAAACAAGTAACAAAGTGGCAATAAGCACATACCTATCAATAATTACTTCGGATGTAAATGGACTAAGTGCTCCAATCAAAAGACATAGGATGACAGAAAGGATGAAAAAGCAAGACCCATCTATATGCTTCCTACAAGAAAATCATTTCAGACCAAAAGACACATGCAGATTGAATGTGAAGGGGTGGAAAAGCATTTATCATGCGAATGGAAGTGAAAAGAAAGCCAGGGTAGCAATACTTATATTGGACAAAACAGATGTTAAAATAAAGACTATAACAGAAAAGAAAGACACTACATAATCATAAAGGAAACAATCCAACATGAAGATATAACAATTGTAAATATTTATGCATCCAACATGGGAGCACTGAAATACATAAAACAACTAATAACAAATCTAAAGGAGGTAATCAGTATCAATACAATTAAAGTAGAGAACTTTAACACCCCACTTACATCAATGGATAGATCATCCAAAGAGAAAATTAACAAAGAAACAATGGCTTTGAATGATACATTGGACCAAATGGACCTAACAGAAATATTCAGAACATCCCATCATGAACTAGCAGAGTACACACTCTTTTCAAGTGCATATGGAACTTTCTCCAGAATAGATCATACTTTAGGCCATAAAACCAGTCTCAACAAATTAAAAATCACTGAAGTCATACCATGCATCTTTTCCAACCACAACTCTGTGAAACTAGAAATCAACCACAAGAAAAAAATCTGGAAAGAACACAAATACATGGAGATTAAATAACATGCTGCTAAATGAATGGGTCAACCAAGAAATCAAAGAGGAAATCCAACATATATGGAGACAAATGAAAATGAAAACACAACGGTCCAAAATCTTTGGGATGTAGCAAAAGCTATTCTAAGAGGGAAGATTATAGCAATGCAGGCCTACTTCAAGAAGCAAGAAAAATCTCAAATAAACAACGTGACCTTACACCTAAAAGAGCTAGAAAAAGAGGAACAAACAGAACCCAAAACTAGTAGAAGGAAGGAAATAATAAAGATTAGAGCAGAAATAAATGAATTAGAAACTAAAAAAACACAGAAGAGATCAATAAAACCAGAAGCCAGTTCTTTGAAAAGATCAACAAAATTGATAAACCTTTAGACAGACTCACAAAGAAAAGAGGGAAAGGAGAGAGAGAAAGAGACAGAGAGAGAGAGGACTCAAATAAACAAATCATAAACAAAACAGGAGAAATAGCAACTGACACCACAGAAATACAAAGGATTACAAGAGAATGTGATGAAAAATTAAATGCCAAGAAATTAGATGATGTAGAAGAAATGGATAAATTCTGAGAAACATATAACCTCCCAAAACTGAATCAGGAAGAAATAGAAATCTGAACAGACCAATTACCAGCAATGACATTAAATCAGTAATCAGAAAAATCCCAACAAATAAAAGTCCAGGACCAGATGGCTTCACAGATGAATTCTACAAAACATCTAAAGAAGAGTTAATACCCATTCTTCCCAAACTATTCTAAGAAATAGGAGAGGAAGGAAAACCTCAAAATTCATTCTATGAGGCCAGCATTAACGATATGAAAACTAGATTAAGATACCAAAAAAGAGAAATACAGGCCAATATTTCTGATAAAAATAGATGTAAAAATCCTCAACAAATATTAGCACCCCCCCCAATCCAACAATACATTAAAAAAATCATTCACCACAATCAAGTAGGATTTATTCCTGGGATGCAAGGCTGGTTCAATATTCACAAATCAACCAACGTGATACATCACATCAACAAGAGAAAGGATAAAAACCGTATGATAATTTCAATGTAGAAATGTAGAAAAAGCATTTCACAAAATACAACATCCATTCATGATAAAAACTCTCAACAAAGTAGGTTTAGAGGGAACATACCTCAATATAATAAAGACAATATATGAAAACCCACAGCTAACAGCACACTCAATGCTGAAAAACTGAGAGCTTACCCCTAAGATCAGGAAAAAGAAAAGGATATCCATTTTCACCACTTTTATTCAACATAGTATTGAAATTCCTAGCCACAGCACTCAGACAAGAAAAACAAAAAACAGGCATCCAAATTTGCAAGAACTTTCTCTATTTGCATTTGATGATACTATATATAGAAAACCCTAAAGACTTCACCAAAAACTCCTAGAACTGATAAATGACTTCAGTAAGGTCACAGTATACAAAATCAATATACAGAAATTTGTTACATTTCTATACACTAATAATGAAGAAGCAAAAAGAGAAATTAAGAAAAATAATCCTATTTATGATTGCACCCGAAATAGCAAAATACATTTTTTAACTTAATAATTTTTTTAATTAAAAAATTTTTTTTATTATTATTTTTTTACTATCTTATGGGACCATATTTATTTATTTATTTTTAATGTTTTTTTATTATATTATGTTAGTCACCATACAGTACATCCCCGGTTTCCGATGTAAAGTTCGATGATTCATTAGTTGCGTATTAACACCCAGTGCACCATGCAATACGTGCCCTCCTTACTACCCATCACCGGTCTATCCCATTCCCCCACCCCCTCCCCTCTGAGGCCCTCAGTTTGTTTCTCATAGTCCATAGTCTCTCATGTTTCATTCCCCTTTCTGATTACCCCCCCTTTCTTTATCTCTTTCTTCCCCTACCAATATTCCTAGTTCTTATATTCCATAGATGAGAGAAATCATATGATAATTGTCTTTCTCTGCTTGACTTATTTCACTTAGCATTATCTCCTCCAGTGCCATCCATGTTGCAGCAAATGTTGAGAATTCGTTCTTTCTGATAGCTGAGTAATATTCCATTGTATCTATGGACCACAACTTCTTAATCCAGTCATCTGTTGAAGGGGATTTCGGCTCCTTCCACGATTTAGCTATTGTGGACAATGCTGCTATGAACATTGGGGTGCATATGGACCTTCTCTTCACTACGTCTGTATCTTTAGGGTAAATACCCAGTAGTGCAATGGCTGGGTCATAGGGTAGCTCAATTTTTAACTTTTTAAGGGACCTCCACACTGTTTTCCAGAGTGGCTGTACCAACTTGCATTCCCACCAACAATGTAGGAGGGATCCCCTTTCTCCACATCCTCTCCAGCAATTGTTGTTTCTTGCCTTGTCAATTTTTTGCCATTCTAACTGGCGTAAGGTGGTATCTCAGTGTGGTTTTGATTTGAATTTCCCTGATGGCTAATGATTTTGAACATTTTTTCATGTGTCTGTTAGCCATTTGTATGTCTTCATTGGAAAAGTGTCTGTTCATATCTTCTGCCCATTTTTTTATTTGTTTATTTGTTTCTCATGTATTGAGTTTGAGAAGTTCTTTGTAGATCTTGGATACCAGTCTTTTATCTGTAGTGCCATTTGCAAATATATTCTCCCATTCCATGGGCTGCCTCTTAGTTTTTCTGACTGTTTCCTTGGCTGTGCAGAAACTTTTAATCTTGATGAAGTCCCATAAATTCATTTTATCTTTTGTTTCTCTTGCCTTTGGGGATGTATCATGAAAAAGGTTGCTTTGGCCGATGTCGTAGAGGTTGCTGCCTATGTTCTCCTCTAGAATTTTGATGGATTCCTGTCTCACATCGAGGTCTTTCATCCATTTGGAGTTTATTTTTGTGTATGGTGTGAGAGAGTGGTCAAGTTTCATTCTTTTGCATGTAGCTGTCCAATTTTCCCAGCACCATTTATTAAAGAGACTATCTTTTTTTCCACCGGATGTTTTTTCCTGCTTTATCAAAGATTAGTTGCCCAGGACCCGAAGGTCCATTTCTGGGTTCTCTATTCTGTTCCATTGGTCTATGTGTCTGTTTTTGTGCCAGTACCATGCTGTCTTTGTGATCACAGCTTTGTAGTACAGATCGAAATCCGGCATTGTGATGCCCCCAGCTTTGTTTTTCCTTTTCAACAGTTCCTTGGAGATTTGGGGCCTTTTCTGGTTCCATACAAATTTAAGGACTATTTGTTCCAGTTCTTTGAAAAATGTCATTGATATTTTGATCGGTATAGCATTGAAAGTGTAGATTGCTCTGGGTAGCATGGACATTTTAACAATGTTAATTCTTCCGATCCATGAGCATGGAATATTTTTCCATCTTTTTGTGTCTTCCTCAATGTCTTTCAAGAGTGATTTATAGTTTCTAGAATATAGATCCTTTATGTCTCTGGTTAATTCCAAGGTAACATGTGGTTTTTGGTGCAAAATAGCAAAATACTTAATAATAAACATAACCAAGGAATTCAAAGACCTATACTCTGAAAACTATAAAGCATTGATGAAGGAAACTGAGGATGATGCAAACAAATGGACAGATATTCCATGCTCATGGATTGGAATAACAAATATTGTTAAAATGTCCATACTACACAAAGCGATCTACAGATTTAATGCAATCCCTATCAAAACACCAACAGTAGTTTTCACAGAACTAGAACAAACTATCTTAAAATTTGTATGGAACCACAAAAGACCCAAATAGCCAGAGCAATTCTGAAAATGAAAAACAAAACTGAAGTTATCACAAACCTGTAATAATCAAAATAGTATGATACCAGCATAAAAATAGACACACAGATCAATGGAACAGTATAGAGAGCCCAGAAATAAACCCAAGATTATATGGTCAACTAATCTTTGACCAAAGGAAGCAAGAATATGCAATGGGGAAAAAAACAATCTTTTTAACAAATGGTGTTGGGAAAACTGATCAGCTACGTGCAAAAGCAAGAAAGTAAACCACTTTCTTACACCACACACAAAAATAAACACAAAATGGACTAAGGACTTAAATGTGAAATCTGAAACTATAAAATTCCTAGAAAAGAGCACAGGCAGTAATTTCTCTGACATTAGCAGTACCAACACTTTTCTAGATGTCTCCTGAGGGGACATAAAAGCAAAAGGGAAATAAAAGCAAAAATAAAGTATTGGGACTACATCAAAATAAAAAGCTCTGCTCAACAAAGGAAACAATCAACAAAACTAAAAGGCAATCTACTGAATGGGAGAAGATATTTGCAAATGACATATTCAGTAAAGATTTAGTATCCAAAATATATAAAGAACTAATACAACTCAATACCCAAAAACCAAATAAGCCAATTAAAAAATGGGCAGAAGATACGAACAGATATTTCTCCCAAGAAGACATACAGATAGATGGTCAACAGACCCATGAAAAAATGCTCAACACCACTCATCATCAGGAAAAAGCAAATGAAAACTATAATGCAGTATCACCTCACACCTATCAGAATGGCTAAAATTAAAAATTCAAGAAACAAGTGCTGTTGAGCATATGGAAAAAAGGAACACTTGTGCACTGTTGGTGGGAATGCAAACTGGTACAGCCCCAGTATGGAAGTTCCTCAAAAAATAAAATAGAACTACTATATGATCCAGTAATTCCAATACTGGGTATTTACCCAAACAATGCAAAACCACTAATTTGAAAAATATATGCTCCTCTATGTTTATTTATATAAACTCTTTAAAAAAAAAAAGATTTTATTTATTTATTTATTTATTTGAGAGCGAGGGAGAGAGAGAGAGAGCACAGAGGGAGAGTGAGAGGGAGAAGCAGATTCCCTGCCAACCAGAGAGCCCAATGTGGGGCTTGATTCTAGGACCCTGAGATCATGACCCCAGCCAAAGGCAGGCATTTAACCAACTGAGCCACCCAGGCACCCCTCCTCTATGCTTATTGCAGCATTATTTACAATAGCCAAAATATGGAAGCAGCCTAAGTGTCCATAGATGAATGGATAAAGAAGAATGGTATATATATACAATGGAATATTACTCAGCCACAAAAAAAGAATGAATTCTTGACATTTGCAACAACGTGGATGGATCTAGAGTACAATGCTAAGCGAATTAAGTCAGTCAGAGAAAGACAAATACCATATGACTTCACTCATGTGTGGAATTTAAGAAACAACAAACGAGCAAAGGAAGAGAGAGAGAAACCAAGAACCAGACTATTAACTATAGAGAACAAACTGATGGTCACCAGAAGGGAGGTGGGAGGGGATGGGCAAAACAGGTGAAGAGGATTAAGAATACACTTACTGTGGGGCACTCATGTAGCACAGTTAGTTAAGTGTCCAACTCTTGATTTCGGCTCAGGTCATGATCTCAGGGTCACGAGATCAAGCCCCACGTCAGGGACAGATTCTCTTTTGCTCTCCCTCTACACCTCCCACTCTTGTTCTCTTTCTCTCTAAAATAAATAAATAAATAAATCTTTTTAAAAAAAATAAAAAGAGTACACTTATTGTGATGAACATTGTGTAATATATAGAATTATTGAATCACTATATTGTACACCTGAAACTATAACACTATATGTCAACTATACTGGAATTAAATAAATAAATAATGAATAAAATAAAAACAAAAGGAATACCCTAATAGATAAATTATTCAATGACCAAGAGGCAAATCACTGAAGAAATAAAAAAGGATAATAAATGTATTAAAATATTCAATCTCATTAATCAAATAAATGTTAATATGCCATTTTCATTCCCCCCGCCCCCAAAAATACCTTCATAGCAACATCTAGACTGGTGGTGACCAAGTATCTGGGCACCATAACCTAGCCAAACTAACACATAAAATTAACCATCACACTAAATGCATGTATATTAATTACTAAATAAATGACTCCTTACTTCCTAATCTTATGCTTTTGCGGCTTTCCCCATCCCACTACACGCTCTTAGCATTTATCCACTTGTACAAGCCAGGTACCTAGAGTTAACATTCTCCTCCCTTATGACCGTATCAAATTCTTCACCAGGTTCTATATTTCATTTTCTAAGTGTTGCTCCAATCTACTTCCTCTTCTCATCCACTGCTACCACCCCTGTCCAAGCCCCCACTGCCTCTAGTCTGGACTACTGCACTCTGTCCTGTCCAATTTTCAACCTGACAAGCTAAGTCATCTTTAAAAATCCAAGTTTCTACTTAAGAAATCTTCAAAAGTTTCTTATTTACCTAAGAATAAAAATTGATTCCTTACTATTACCTATTAGGTTACGCATGCTCTGGTCCCTGCCCACTGCTCTGAACACATCTCTTGCTTTCTTCCTAAACTCACTCACTCACTCTCCAACACTGCTGTCTGTTTTAGTTCCTGGAAACTGCCTCACTCCTTATTGCCTGAAGGCCTTTGTATAAGTTGTTTCTTCTGCATGTACCCTTGCTCCCTAATTCTTTGCATGCTTTGGCCTTTCAAATCCCAAAGTCTTAGTTTAAATCTTCCACTAACAGCAGTCTTCCCTGGATACTCTACCTACAACTAACCTTTGTATAGTACCTTATTCTTTTTCTCATTTAAGTGGCCACAATATGTTGTGTGTAAATTTGTTAACTGAATGTCTTTCATACTAGTCTGTAACTCAGGAAGGCAGCGTGGACTACGGCCGCTTGATTCATTGTGGTACATCCATTGCCTAAAATATTGTATGAAGAAGGCATTTGTTCATCTATTAAACAGATGAAATAATAAACACAGACTTACCTAATAGGTAAAAGCTGCTAGTTTTTATAATTTATTAAAATTACAAGATTATAATATAATTTGTTATTGGTTATAATGGGGTGACTAGTGGCCCCTAAAGAGAAATGTCCATGTCCTGATTTCCAGAACCTGTGAATGTGGCTTTATTTGGAAAAAGGATTTTTGCAATGTAATGGAGATTCTTAAGATGATATCATGCTGGGTTCTCTACGTGGATCCTAAATCCAATGACAAGCGTCCTTGTAAGAGACAGAAGAGAAGACACAGACACACAGAGGAAAAGTC
Source organism: Ursus americanus (assembly GCF_024610735.1). Classification (NCBI taxonomy): domain Eukaryota; kingdom Metazoa; phylum Chordata; class Mammalia; order Carnivora; family Ursidae; genus Ursus; species Ursus americanus. The sequence continues at coordinate 5,269,444 of NC_142131.1, forward strand.
CATGTGAAAATGGAGGCAGAGACTGGAGTGATGCAGTCACAGGAATGCCAACAACCACCAGAAACGGAGAGGTAGGGAAGGATTTTCCCCCACAGGGAGTGTGGCTCTGCTGATAACCTTGACTTTGGACTTCTGGCCTCCAGAATTGTGAGAGAATAAATGTCTGTTGTTTTAAGCCATCTGGTTTATAGTAATTTGTTATGGCAGCCCTAGGAAACTAATACAGTGGTGAACAATCTAAAAGAAGAAACTAAAAGTTTCTACATTCTGGAAGACTAGCACTTTGAAATTTTCAGCAACCTTTTAGTATAAGAATGTTCACAGCATTAAAGCCATTAGAAGTGTTACATGTGTAAAATCCTAACATTACTAATTCAGAATATAAACCACTGTGTTGTAATACTCATCATCACCACACACCAAAAATTACTACTTATTTGCTGAGATGAAGGCATGTTTGCATTTTTCTTTATCTTTTTACATCAGTGATTCCTACTCTTATAGATTTTTCTTCCCTAAAATAAATGCATCAAATATAATTATGAAATGGGTTCCATTTTTCATTATACATACAGGGAAGTTTAAATAGATTAAGCCATAAGTTGTAGTGAAACAATGATTATTGCTACTTAATACTTACAAGAATCTAAGGTTAGTATTTTTGCTAATTATAAAAAGCAGAGGCTCACAGAGATTCAGTAACCTGCAAAATCCACAGCACTACTAGTCAGTAGAGAGTGGCACTTGGATACGGACCTAACTATTCTGTGTTCCCAGACACCATAATCCATGTGGTGGATGCTGCTACGTCTCCTCTATAACACACGGGAAGTGACTTGAAAAACTAATTCATTTTAATTGGTTAGAAATTTAATGTAATATTTCCTCTAAAGAGATATTTTGATTTGAAAGAATACCTGAGCACTGATAGTAGAACTTCTGATAGGGGAAGATATTTTAGGGCATTTCTTTTGAATTAAAGCCACTCTAGGATATGAAATTGCTTACTGTGCACACATATGGAGGTTGACCCTGAACCTGTAGGATATGACTCACTTGAAACAGATGGAAAATTGAAATCTGATTCAGTGATCTGGGCTGATTATACAGTTTTATTCAGCTGATTAGCTTCATATATATTTGTATGGAACATCATCTGTTCTTTTCAGGGGGAGGAGCTTAAAGCTACTGTGTCTATACTACAATGTGGGCTGCCAAAGACCCTTATGTGACCTGTGGCTGCACTGATCAATGCTGCATAGTTCAAAGATGAGAGTGTGAGAGCCTTCTACCTTTCCAACCATCGATGATCTCTTACTCAGTATATTTTTCTAATGGTTGAAGCAAAAAATAATTTCACTTTGCCAATCTAAAACCTTATGTGGAAAAAAATTTTTGATTAGTGTTCAAATTCTCACTTTGTTACTTACTAGCTGTGTGTCTAGGGCAGGTGAATCAACTTTGTGGAATTTTGGTTCCCTCATCTTTAGTATACTGATGAAATCAATATCCTAGTGTTGTTAAAAAAAAAAAAAAGGCCCAAACACATAGCGCATTGCCCAACATGTATTATGTACTTAATTCACATTAATTTCATTCTTTGGACCATTCAACAAATATTTTTTTTAAAGATTTTTTTATTTATTTATTCGACAGAGAGAGAGACAGCCAGCGAGAGAGGGAACACAAGCAGGGGGAGTGGGAGAGGAAGAAGCAGGCTCATAGCAGAGGAGCCTGATGTGGGGCTCGATCCCACAATGCCGGGATCACGCCCTGAGCCGAAGGCAGACGCTTAACTGCTGTGCCACCCAGGTGCCCCAACAAATATTTTTTGAAAACCTGCTATGTGCCAGTCAGAAAGAAACGATCATTAATTGACTTTATGTGGGTGATGTGAAGATCTAATCAAAACCTTTAAGTGGTACCTATTCTTTCTTTTGCTATCTCTAACAACTCAGCTCTGGGGAAGCTGGAGAAAATAAACTGGAAGTCAATGGCTTCAGTGGAAGACTGACCCAATAGGCTGCCATCAGAGGCCCCAGAGTCATCTCTCTGCCACGCCATCAGTGGGCACTGCTCTAGAGACCAACTAATGAGAGCATTCGACATCACTTTGTCAGTAATGCTTTTTGACAGCTGTCAATTCTTAGAGAAGCCTAAATGGACAGGAAACTGTCTGTGTAGGCCAAATTATGTGGGATCAGAGACAGAGTTGTAAATGACACCTCAAATCACCTAACCATGTCAATGGAATGGAATTGGAAACTACTAAAAGACGTTGGCTGGCTTTATGTTATGATAGCATTTTTTGCTTTAATGTTCTTCTTTGGTCAATGTGCTGGCTAGCTATAATTTCAACCCTCTATTTTGACTAAATCATATGATTATATCTTCTTTAGTTACATACATAACTTGGCCAAAATAAAAATATTTACATAAATTACTAAAATTGCTCTGTGATAATAGGAATCTCAAAATTTACAAAACCCAAATAGGTATATATTATTAGCAGGTATAGAGTTGGCTTATCAAGAATATCAATTGAAGGAGTAGGGCACATATTTAATGAAAGAAGAAACAAGAAGCCTGTCCTCTGGGAGCTTGCAACATAACACTGGCATGAAGAGAGTCCCATAAACATATATGTAGCCAATGATAACTTTTTCAAGGGTAATGAGTGTTATTAGAAGGATAGGATAAAGGCAATGTGAATCTGGGAAGGCTTCACGGAAAATGTGAGTTTTGAATTAGGGTTTGAATGTTTTGAAGGGATAAGGCTTGGCAGAAAAACTGTTTTGGGCAACACAGGCGATGAGAACGTTGCAGGCAATCTCTTCTCATTTTACACCCTTTCTACATCTCTAGGTTATATCATGATTTCAAGCACTTCTTATATATTGAATATCCCCAAATTTGCATATACAACCCAGTATATCCAACTGCCTACTGACATATTTACTTGGCTTCTCCAGAAGACTCCTAAATGCAATCTATTTAAAATGAAACTCATCAGTATCCCCCTTCCTGCTCCTCTTCCATACTGCCTTTGTCAATCAGGGGCATTACTATCCATCTATTGGCTTAAGAAATAAATTTATGACTCATTTTTGACACACCTACTCCCTTACTTCTCTAATCAGTGGATAAACTCTATCAATTTTACTGCAGAAATACTTCTATTAACTATCTACCTTTCTCCATGCTCACAGCCATGTTTCTAGTCCAAGTCACCTGCAAGAACCTCCAAATATGTCTTTATGTAATCCCTTTGTCCCCTGTAGTTCATTTTTTACGTTTTACCCAGAGTGATCTATAAATGCAAGTCTGATCAAACTATTCTTCTGCTTAAGCGTCTTCTCTGACTTCCCATTATCAGTAGGTTAATATCCAAACCTCTTACCATGGACTTAGAAGGTTGCTCCACAATATGGCTTCACCTACCTCCTCAGCCTCATTTAGTGCCATGCAACTTCTTACTCTCTTATCCCAGTTATACTAGATTCTTTCCAGTGTCACAAATGTACCATCGTCTTTTTTTTCTCTGATCTTTTGCAAAAGCTCTTCTCTTTAGTTGGAAACACAATTGGGAGTATTCATTCAGAACTAAGTACTTACAATCCATATTAAGGGCAATGAAAGAAAAGTACAGGGTGCGATAAAGGAGACTAATGAGACTGGAGGCTGGTGGAAGCTGAGCAGGTAGTGGCTAGTGTGGGATAAAGAATATTTCAGAAAAACTGACAGAATGTTCAAAGGCTCTGAGGTAGAAAGAGCTGTCAAGTTAGGGGATATGAAAGGAAGAAAAAGGATGGTGAATGAGAGGGCAAGTGGGATGATAGCTGAGGCTGAGGCAGCTGTGGGCCAGATAATAAAGGACCTCCTGATCATGGTGAAGAGTTTAGGTATGTGCAAATATCAGTTGTTCCTGTGCGATGGGTAGTTGGGATCAGGAGAATCTGGAAATAGAGACATTTTTTTGTGGGGTCCCAGTCTTAATGCTGGTGGTTGTCATTTAGCTAGGGAAACAGAGGTGGAGGTGTGAACACATGAACTCCAAATTAGGGAGGATGAATCAGTTGAATTGGTGTTGGACCTTGAGAGCAGGTGAGACAGGAAGGACTGAAGAGGGCTCCACAGTTCTGTTGCTGGTGCCCAGGTGGGCAAGGGTGCCCCTTGACCATAGCAGACAAGTTGAAATGAGGCAAGGGTTTGAGGGAAAGGATGCTGGTTCAATTTTGTCATAATTAGTTTTAAGATCTTGGCAGATCGCCAAGGAGAGTTATTTTGTTGACAGCACAAAATACGTCATGAGAAAGAGGATGAGGGGTCAAGACCTGAGGTATTGATCTGAGAGCCGTCTGTGGTCAGGGAGGAGTAGTTATGTTGCTTTGCAGTAAGCAAGACAGTGTGACAATATAGAATTTATTAGAACAGGTCAGCTGGGTTCCTGGATTTTCATTAACAGTGCTTAGTTGCATCAGCATGGGGCAGTAGTGCTTACAAGTGAAAGGCAAAGCTGAACGAAGGGAAGGTTAAAGAGAACGAGAAACACATACAAACCTAGTATTCACTGCCAGGGGTCAGCTTTGGGGAAAAACTAAAGAGAGAATTGGGTTCACATCAACATTTAGGAAAGCCTTGAATAGTAACAGAAAGAATGGCAAGATCAGAATAGGACAGCATATGGGCTGAAAATTGTATGCAGGTGAATGGGCTGGTAATCAGACTTTGAGCCCTGATAATGCGTTGATTTTATAGGAAGGCTATGTATGTATGTTTGAAGCATTACGGGCAAGTGCCTCTTCCTTCTAAGGTTTTCTTCTTTGTTTTTGTTTTGAGTGAGAATCTTGCAAAGACATTTGTTGGATTGGTGATCTTGGGCAAGTCACTTAACCTTTTTGTATGTAAGCTCCATCCATTTCATTTATTTAAAAAAAGATTTACCTGTTTATTTTAGAGAGGGAGCATGCATTCAAGCATGGATGGGACAGGGGTTGGGGGGAGGCTCAGAGTGAGAGAAGAAAGATGCAGAAAAGCAGACTCCCCATGGAGGTGAAGCCCATTGCAGGGCTCTCGATCCCAGGATCCTCGGATCATGACCTGAGACAAAACCAAGAGTTGGAGGCTTAACTGACTGAGCCACCCAGCCACCCCACATCCATTTTAGAGAAAAGAATGCTATTCTATTAGGTGGCTATGAGATTTAAGTGAGCCAACATATGAGAAAGTGATAAGCAGTGTGTTTGCCCCATTCTATGTCTGCCTCCAAGTTTCAGCAGGTCACCAAGGGAGTAAGATCATTGCTTCTAGTTTTTACTCCTGCTGCTTGCTGCTGTTGGAGCCCTCACACTATTTCATGAGGCTTCTTCATTTAGGAGGAAATCAGATGCCATCTGCTTGACAACTTCTTAGATCTATTTCCATGAAAGAGATTATTGCCACAATTTTTGAATTCATGAGGATTTCATCGATGCAGCAATGAGCATCAGTGTCCTTGATAACTCTTTCATCTCTAGGTTACACAGAATAAGACGGCACCTGTAAACTCATTGTAATTTGCAGAACTGTACATACCTTTGAAAAATGATTTGTAATTCTCATGGCTAGCTCTCAAAGTATTTTTTAAATGACTGTGAGCTGAACAAGGACAAGCCTTTAAAGAGGCACCTGACAGACACAGATATCACACATCTGTTTTGATAGTCACTGGAACACTAGGAAGAGGTCTAATTCCACTGATCACAAATATATTTCACAAGGACTTATACTTGGATATTTTTTTTCATGTCCCTCATACATTCTACAAAAATGTGTTACTTTTAGTATTTTGCTTTCCTTAACTTAGTGGGGAGAAATGTAAAAAAAAAAAAAAAATCCTAGATTTTTTTTTTTTTTAAAGACTAGCATGGATTCTAAAAGCACTTATAAGTGTAATAACAATGCAAACAGAGATAATGTTATAAGGCTTGCTATGAATGGATGCTCACTTATTTCTGACTATAGCCAAAAGATGCCAACTATTAATCCCCAAATGGCCTTGCCAGAACAAGTTTATCTTTTTTCTGGGAACACTTAGAGTTTCTACATTCGGATGCCACAAATATGTTTTATTTTTTTTGAATTTGAGGTCAGGACAAAACCGTATGCAAATCACAAAACCTGTATCCTAGAATGATCAGGACACATGTAGCATGTGAACAGGAGTTACTGGAGAATTTGTTCTAGAGGGTGAGAAATGGAGTGTTTGATGGCCACTTGGTGCGAAGGCCAGTGGCTGTACCTGACCTTGGGAGATTGGGCTGGGGTAGGGAGTGGAGGACAAACACAATCTTAAACCTCACCTACCTACAAATAATTACCCTGTAATTAGCTCAAGGCAAAACTGGTTCTTCCACTTCTTCAGAGAAGCCTCAGGCAGCAGATAACAGGCTTTGTTCATATTTCTATTTGAGGTGGTCCCTCATCTGTATTGCACTCTGGGTTCTCATGTAAAAATGTTGGAAGGATGATGAGAATTAGCAACAATTAACTGTCAGTTTTAAAATAAACAGGATTTGTGCCTTGAATATTGTATTAACTCTCAGCAATAAATTGTAACACTTTGACCTGAAAAATATGGATTGATCACTATTGTTTCACTCTCAAAGTGATAACTTTGGACTTACCAATAATTAGTAGCAACAGCCATAGTCCAAAATCATAAGAAATACAAGAGGGTCTCCCATATAAAAACTTCATTATTAGCTTATAAATTTTAACCAATTAAAAGTCATTTTGACCCTAAAGATTCTTTGACCAACTATTTTTTCACTGTCTTCTTTTGTAATCTGTTTTCTTGTTGCTAGCTAAGTAATTTACTGAAAATGCAGTATTACTTAAAGCATATGATATTAGCATGATTTGCTCTGAGGGTGTTAACCTAATTTTTAAAAATTTTAAATTCAGTTTTAATATCTCAGTGGTATTATGCTTTGTTAAAATTCCATTTCTGGAAAAACCCACTCATCTGTAACAGTTTAAACATGAACCCTTACCTATATCCTATATTAGCTGAGTAAAAAATGAATTTCCTTTTTACTGTTTTTCTTTTCAATACATCTTGTGAAATCATAAGAGAATTCTGCAATTTATATAGGGAAATTTGGCTGCCATTTGCTTGGACTGTGACATATGACTATAATTTGTACCTTTCCTTCCAACACTTGGTTATTTGTTATCTGAATATCTGAGTTTCAGAAGTATGAATTAGTGTATGAACAATGGAAAAAGAAAAAAAGGTATTCTATAATTCTCAGGGGTATGGTGTGCTACCGTACTTAGAAATATGGGCTGAGAAACACATTTAGGTACAGAATTTGTATTCTGCTTATCTTAGTGATTTACATGACTCTGTGTGACTTGCATCTTCATTTGATTTTTATGCCCTCTTATTTGTATGTTATTCATTCTATTTTGTGTTTGGGGTTGTGCATGTCTTTGGCTGTTTCCAATTGTCTTTGAAATTATCAAAATCACGAACTTATTTTCTTGGTGCCTTTGAAAGAAAAATATATTAAAGGCATATAGGTCTTTTAGTATAGGGTATTTATTCCTTTAACAAACATTTATCAGGCTGCTGCTTTGTGTCGATGGCTGTACTGGGCACTGGGAACACAGATTTAAAAAAGGCAGACACGGCCCTGTCTCAGAGAGAATGGTTTCGTGGATGTTACCAAGGAGCAAACAGGTGATTACAAACATGCTGTGGTAAGGGATAGGTGGCAGCACTGAGGCACATAGGAGGGGTACCTGTCCCAGAATTGGTAAGTAAGGGAGGGCTCCTGGGAGGAAGTGGCTCCAACTTGATACTTGAAGGATGAGTAGGAATTAGCCAGACAAAAGGAGTGAAGGGTTTGGACAGGGGTAATGGATGGGAGGATAGGGTTCTAGTCAGAGGGAACAGCTCTGTTATACAAAAGACTAGAGGCAATACAGAGCATCATGATGCCTCTGAAATATTAAAATTAGTTCACTCTGGTAGTGGCAGTAGAGCACTAGGGATACAGTTATGAGATATTTGAGAATATTCAAGAGAAATGGTAATTATTGATTGGATATGGGCCTGGGAAAGGTAAAATTAAGGGTAACACCCTAGTTTATTATTTGAGCAACTGGATGATTGAAGAAGAGTAAGCTAATTGGGAATAAGGCAGGCAAAACTGGTCTGGACATGATGAATTTTAGCAACACTGATAAAAACATTAAGACCACTGGGACATTTAGATGGAGATGGGTTAGACAGACATGGAATTCAGGAGAGAGATCAGGCTGGACTTACATGGCTGGGATTCCTTAGCATAGAGATGGTATTTGAAGTCGTGGGAATGGATTTTATAAAGAGTTTTGGGGGTCAGTATAATTCAGTGGCATTTAAGCCTAGATAATAATGTGTAAAAGAGCTGGTTCAGAATCTTCCAAAACAATTGAGGTCCATGCTTTAAGGGACCATGCTTTATGGAGTTAGAGTAAGTTGTCATCAAAGAGCATGCTAGAAAACCAAAAACCAAAAACCGAAAAAAACTCACAAAACCAGGGGTGCCTGGGCAGCTCAGTCGGTTGAGAGTCCAACTTGGTTTTGGCTTAGGTCATGATCTCAGGGGTTGTGGGATCGAGCCCTGAGGTGGGCTCCACACTCTGCACAGAGTCTGCTTGAGAACCTTACCCTCTCCCTCTGCTCCTCCCCCACCTCGTGCTCTCACTTCTCTCTAAAGTAAATAAATAAAATCTTAAAAAAAAAACACCCACAAAAACACAAAAACCAAAGAGCATGTAAGAAGCACAGAGGTCCTCTGATGGCTCCTGCTTAAAGGTCCACATAAACAGGAATGTTATAGCAATATAGCCTCAGCTTTGGTTGATGTTACAGAGGGAAACTGTCCTTAAAGATGGAGACACAAGCATGATTTGAATTGAAGTTTAGAGATCCTGTTGGACAGGTCCATCAGAGTGCCTGCCATACCAATAGCTTCCTCCTAAGGGAAAGTGACTTACCCACAAGTGGGCTGTGGGAGCTGCCTTGGGTGGTCATAAGTCTCCTTCTTAAAGATCTATCTGACTGGACCAGGGTGGTCCTACCCCTAACCAATGTCTAGGCTGGCCAGTGTCCTATGAGATGGTTTGGCATGAAAAACTGACCAAACAGGCAAAATGGTGATTAGTTGGGTCAGATGTTCCAGCTCAGGAATTTGAACTAGGGCATCTGAGGAGGGAGTCAATTAGTTGGTTTGGGGAGGGAGTATAAGCTGAAAAGAACCACAAAAAGAGGACTTGTGGCAGCAAGAAAGATAAGTAAAGTGATGGTATAAGTAAACAGAATTTATGAGTAAGCAGAAACTGAAACAGAAATGACAGAGAGTAGAGGCTAAGGTGGCTAACTGATACCAGTGGGAGGAACAGATGCAGTCAGAAAGGAGCTGAGTCACCACCAGAAAGACAAGAGATCAACAAAATCCTGCTACCAAAGGGCCAATAAGGTAGCCACTGGAATCACGCTGGATTTTTCTAATTACCAAATATTCTCATCCCTAGGGGTGTTCCATTGATACTTGTGCCCTTGAATATACTAGGTTCTTACAAATGACAGTAACCAGAGTGAGTATTTATTGGAAACAAGTTGCTTTACAAACAGAATCCTTTAACCCAGAATTTCTTGCAGACCTGCCTGACACACAACATGATGAAATACACCATTAGAAATGCATTCCTTTGGGCTAAAACATTGGGGTCTCAAGATTCTTCAGTAAAATGCAAATGTTACTGAATGGTATAATATAGAGAGCCATTTTTCAATATAAAGAGCAATTATTGAACCTCTATTATGTATTGAGTATTTCCCTGTGTGTATGTGTGTGTGTGCGTGTGTGTGCACGTGCATACATGCTTGTACTGGGATGGAGGTTGGGATGAGGCAGAGAGAGGTAGAAAGCACTGAGTTAAGTATGCATAAGACAAAATCCTTTCCTCTAGAAGTTTAGAGTTCAGCTGGGGATATACTCAAGACTGGGAAGAACTTTAAAGATAAGCTAGATTAGGGATTGTAAGCTCAAATGTCCACAGGTATCAGGTTAATAGAGAGTTTAATGAAGTGGGCAGAGAGGGAGCCCTGGGGAACTGCAGAATGGGCTAGTTACACAAGGGTTTCTGGGTAGAACACCTGCCCTGTGTTTATACAACAAAATTTTCAAAAGAGGCTCAGTTTTTATATAAAATACCATAAAATTTAAATTTTGGTGTGTACTTCAAATTAAAGCAAAACAAAACAAAAATCTCTGGAGCCAAACAAAAAAAACTCTGCAGGCAGGATTTGGACCATGGGTCAGTAGTTTATGATCTCTGTTTTAGTAGGTTTCAAAATGTTTAAAGATTCAGGACCTTCCTGCAAAATAAATTTTATGCCTAAATCTAACATAAAAAGAGGGACACAGAAGTATTGGGGTTGAAACTGGGTGAGCTTTGCTACCCTTATCTTACACTTCCACCCTAAGCAGGCCCAAAGGGAGCTTGACTAAATTTTGAAAACCACTCAGGTAGTTTAGTCCCCTAGTTTTATGGATGAGGGACAAGGAGGATCCAAGAGTCACTGGCCTAAGATAACAATATTTTGAGGATAGTGCAGATAATGTCCTTTTTCACACTATGAAATGTAAGCTTCTCTAAAGAAGTATTGTGGTTCTGGAGTACATTGCTTGGATTTGACCCACTTCTTAGGAGCAAATTTTAAAAAGTGGCATTCAATTGTTCTGCCTAAATTTCCATATCTGTTAGATGGGAATGAATAAATACTACTACTCACCTCATTAAGCTGTTGAGAAGATTAAATAAAATAACATATGCACAGCATGTAGTACAGTCCCTGGCATACAGTAAGTGTTCAATAAATGTTAGCAATTTTTCTGTAGAGTATCTTTGCCAGTCATTAACTTCAAAGCAAGATCTATTGCATGTGACAACTAGCTGTCACCTACAAAATAGTCTTGGGGGAAGGACATAAGTTTTGATGAGGGCACCTTATATTTGGAGCATGGGGATTTTTTTTTTTTTTTTTTTTTGAGAGAAAGTTAAGTGTGTGCACAAGCTGGGGGGGGGGGCAGAAGAAGAGGGAGAGAGAGAATCTTAAGCAGGCTCCAAGTGCAGTGTGGAGCCATTTCAGGGCTCGATCTCACAACCCCGATATCATGACCTGAGCCAAAATCAAGAGTTGGACACTTAACCAACTGAGCAACCCAGGCACCCTGGAGAATGGGGACCTTATAAGAGATGATAAACACTGGTGGGTGGCTTTAGCCCAGGAGGTTTTTGTTCTGTTTTTCCCCTGTAGCTCTGGTCCTTGCAACTCCCTAGACTTGAAGACTTTACAGGTTACTGGTAGGCTTCTGAAGTTCGTATAAACCCACAACTCATCATTATGATCTAAAAGGTTGCAAAGGCACCCAGATTCAGATTTGAATCTGAATTCAGAACTTGCTGAGCAAGTTTAAATATTTGGGGATTAAATCTTTATAATACGAATAGTGTGTAGTTTAACCTAACTTGTGGGTCCACCCCCCTTTTCCACCCACAATGGCACATATGGTCCATTATACCCCTTGTCAAGCACCTGTGGGAGAGAGCTATAATTGTCTAGGAGACCAGTTTAGAAGCCTTTCTCAGTAGAAGTTGTCTCTATTGTCAGCCTCCTTGGTATAATGACTAGTGTGGATGTTCAACAAGTAATTCCTGAACATCTACCATGTACCCCATTTGGGGTTCAACTGTTCTCCGGGCAAGATGGCTTTGTCAGCCCCTAGCTGGTCTGGATGGTGATTCTGGGGCCCAATAGGCACCACCCCGCACCAGCCCCCTTCTGCAGTGCATAGTGCTTTTCACAGCAGGCACTTAAGGGGCATCTGGTCAAAGAAGAGATTGGAGTTTCTTGGCAGAAGGAAGCCTAACAAACAACCATAAAAGGATTTTCTAAATATGTCCACAATCCAATATAACCCTCGGTAATTTGATTTGTAGGAAATGGAGAGCAGAACATTACACACAGAGTGCTTATCTATAATTCATAATAATTACTGTAATGGGGAATCTATTGTACAGATAGATGTAGGAACACAAATTACACCCCCAGAAGACTGCACTTGTGGCTGACACAGCCCTTCACGCCCCCCTAATCTGCCTACCCTTTAGTCCATATCACTTAGTTGTCCAGATTTAAAGCTTTGGGGGGCACCTGTTGAAAGCTGAAGAGTTTCTCCTTCTGGTTAGAGAGATCGCTGACCCATTTCGCAGGAGGAACTCAAGCACTTCCTGAGCCTAGTTTTCTCTAGTATTCTGGGTTTTGAGCAAACACAACATAACGTTTGGGAATTTACTTATTTGTATGTGATATTTGTGATCTCGTATTATGACAGGAACAGTTTCCCTTCAATGGAAATGATAGGGCCTCTTCAGGTGCTTGGGCCACCGAAGGTTCAAATTCAATCGGGCTGCAGGCTGGTATGCTATTAGGGGACATGTCCCCTCGAAAAGAGGCTGCAGGGCAAAACACATTTGTGAGGAACAATTAAAAAAATGGAGAGAGGTAACCTTTATTTTGAATGCAGACTTCAGAACTGCATATTCTTTTACTATACAAGTCCACTTATCTTTGTTGAATTGTGAGATATCTGTACCTATCCATAAATAAATATATATTTCCTGAGAGTAAGGGTAGAGTATGCCATGCATTTCACAAGAAAATAACTGTGGTATCTTTATTCTTTTACTTTATGCATTATTTCCATAACTGACATCTCTCTTTCCAGATGCCCCTCCTGACCCTCGCATTCTGCCCCAAAGAGCTTTCTGTAGCTGCTACTTCAAACACTGATAATAGTCTCTTTTAGTTGTTCTTTTTACAGTTTATAATTGTCCATCATCATTTGCTTTTGGTCTGTCTGGGAGACATTCAAAATCTGGCCACTACTTTATTTTTAGTGGCAGAGCGTGTCTACTCCTCAGCTGTTGGGAATGCTGGTCCTGGCTGCGAATCTTGTTTGCTTTAAGTTGCAATGCTTTCTGCCCCATGTGTTTTAGTTTTTGGAAGCAGCTGTATTGGTAAAGCTTTTGGCTGAATTACCGGACAAAGCCCACATTATAAAAATCCTCAACTTGTTTGCTCTTCACTTCAAAAAGACTGTGGGCTGCCAGCTTGTCATACTCGTATTACCCACAGGCCTGTTTAAGTTTTCACCAGCAGGCATGAATCTCTTGGTCTCCCCCCTTTTTTTGGCAATTGGTTGGCCTATAGTTATTTGGTTTGATACTGATCTGTCAAAGACAAACCACGAAGGGGCTGGCACAAGACGGCTGGCAGCTGATGGCTCTCCCATTAGCAAGGAGAGGGTTTTGGAGGGAGGATTTTACTTTTTCCTCTGGTCATCATCTTCAGACTAGAGCTGAACCTGGCATAGAAGACTTCTCTTGGGTTTTGCAAAGCCGATTGCTCAGTCCTTAAACTTGGAATGCGTATGGGGTGAGGGTGTGTCTATATGTGTCAGCATCAGGGACCCTCAGGCAGTAAAGCAGGATATGGTAGGAAACAGTCCTATGTGCCTAGACATCAAGAGGAGGAGGAAGTTTCAGTTGGTTGGTGGCCCATAAAAGCACTGGGAATTCCATGCTATGTAGTTGTTCAATTACTTAAACTGCCACCATATCACTGCTTTCATTACCCCTAAACTAATCCTTCTCTTTCTCTAAATGTCGTCATGCTTACCGGGCCTTCACTGCCATTTCTGATTTTTATTATGCCCACAACCTAACTGTCGTTCATCTTTCCTCACGATTGCTGTCTGTCTTGGAGGACTTCTGGACAGTTGGAGAGCTTAGTGGATGGAAGTTGCGTTGATCTGCAGTTGGTTATTGGTAGTTATACTGGATATCATGGATTCCATCCTCCAGTGTTCAAGATAAATGATAGGTGACAAGAGAATTAGCTTCCTGTAGGTCTTTACAGAGTCTGGCTCTGACAAGGGATGTCAGGGCAGACTTAAATAGCGGAATTCTAGATTTAGCTTTTGGAAGTGTTCTCAGCATCAAAACCATAGTTTAAATAGTAGTAAATCTTGTGCTTGAATTAAAAGCAGAAAAAATTTTCTGAGCATTGCCAAGACTAGAGGTGCAAACTCTCAGCCTTTGGAGGTGATCTGGTTCACAGATGAGATTTTTGTTTAGCCTGAACATTTATACTTCACCAAATGGCTGGGTTTTTTTTTTTCTTTTTCTTTTCTTTCAGTTGAGTTCATTGTCATCACTTAAAAACTTAAAAATTGGGAGAATTCACATGAAAATCTTAATTTCCAGCTTCTCGGAACCTAAGTTCTGGCAATACTGGGCTTATATTCTCGCCTGCAAAACAACTGATGGAGCTTAATAGCTGCTGTCCCTTTTAAATCAGCAAGTTCAGCAAAGGTTCCATGAATCCCTGTGAATTCTCTGTTACTGAGGCCAGTGTTAATTGCCACTCATTCCTATTTGCAATTTTGCTCTTTAAAAGACAATATTAGGAATCTTTAACATTGTGCCCATGTCACCTTGCTTTCTTCTCCCATTGTACTTACCTTCTTAGCTCCTAAAAATATTTGCCTTTGTGGTGTCTGCCTTCATCTTTCTATGAGACACAGGAAATATAGAGCAGAAAATGACATATCCTCTTATCAAGACACTCACGAAATAGGGTCTGTTGAATTTACTTTGTGTGATTTATTTTTCTAAAACTCTTGTATCTGAATACTCTTGGTGTCAGGAATAATGTCTAAGGCAGATGCAAAAGAGACTTTGTTATCTCTGTTAGATATAAGTGATTCAGGATGGCAGGAATACACTGGGTGAGGAGGGAGTCTGAGAGCTCACAGGACTGTGGAAAGCTTAAGTATAATGAACTGTGAATCCTTTGAAGAAAAACAAGCCCTTCATATCCTTCTCTATGCTGCAGATTACAAAAGAAAACCCAGGCTTGAACCCTACCTCCTTTCCAGACTGCATCAAATAAGGAAACGTGAGAGTCACTGTGTATTGTGTTGAGGCCCGCTGTAGTACAGCCTTCCCAGCTGAGTTCTATGTGCACGTGTAGGGAGAGGCCCACGGACGGAAGAACCTGCTCAGGATTCATTCCCTATACTATGTGCCCCTTGATTTGGGGCATCCAATGCCCATCCAGCATTTGTGAGAAGAGGCACATCAAGGAGACATCACAAAAAATATCCTCTGGCTGCTTGATAAATATTTCTAAAGGAATGTGTAGCACACTGTTTGTTTGTTGTTTTTAACAAGGAAATCAGAACCAAAAGTGATCAGCTCCTGGCTTTTTAAAGATCGGCTCCTTAGGAAGACATTGCCATTTGAAATTACTTAACATTTTTACCCCAATATAAATGCTTAAGGCAAGAGCTAGATTTTATACCTAGCGAATAGCAATGTAAATGTCAAAGAACATATTCCAGAGCATTACACTTACAGCTCTTAAAATGGCATCTTAGAATGGTATTAATCACTGTCAGTTTTGTGTACAACGTTTCATCAATTAAATAGCAAGAGGACCTGTCCTTTCATGGAAAGCAAATAACACATATGGATTTCCTCTTAGCAATTAGCTGAACATTCTGCATTTCCTTCTTGCTTGCAAAAAGGGTTTGGACTGAAACCATCAGCATGTTTGTGTTCTTCAATGGTAAAGCAAAGCAGATGTGTAACAGCTTCAGTAGAATCCAGATTCATTTATAAAGTATCTTGTGAAGCATCTCGATGTGGAAGCATTTCTGTATCGTTAGATCTTTGAGAGTTGGATAGAGGGTGACACCCTATAAAAGTTGCGAAGTGCTTTAAACTCTGCCGTGCCTTGAGCTGAGGTTTTCAAGACTGTGTCACTATGTGTATGTAGAGGGAGTTTAAAACTTTCAAGCTTAATGTGAAAAATTTGTTTCCAGCAGGGACTAGTTTCAACTAGGTCTATGGATTTATAAAATGATGAGGCAATTTTATGCAGCAGAGACTGATGATAGAAATGCAGTTTACATAAACGGCAATGGATTAGCACTTAAACCACTCTCCACGTATGTTTAAACAATCTTCCACGACCCTCAAAAATCTCCTTTTATAAACTTCATCATTTATCTGGGATTAAAAGGGCAATGTTTTGACAACATTGTTGATTTACATGTAACTCATCATTTGTTTATCATTTATCTGAGATGATTAGTGCCTGAACTTCATATGCCTGGAATGTGTATTACGCTTGTTTACATTTTTGGTAGCTGATGCCCTTTTTAATGTACTTTTTAGGGCTCAGGACAGCTTGGTGACTTTGATGATCCTTCTAGTAATCAGTCCCATCTAAGCCTGGGGGAAGTTGAAGATTTATAACTTTTCAGCACAGTTGAGTTTTAGTGATAATCCATCAAAGCTTTTAGTATTCTTCTCAGACCCTTGTCTCAAACCTAGTCCGACAAGATGCATTGGTCTCTGAAAATTGGCCCTTGGGGCCATGGAATCCTGTAGAGAGTCAGGAATACAGCACGAGGCGTAAGTATCCTCAAATGTGTAGATGTGAGTGAACAAATAGAAATGCGGATATCAATACAGCAAGAGAAACTCCATTGGTAGAGTACACAAACATAAACACACACATATAACACATATATTCTAAGCAGAATGTAATTACCATACTTCAATATTGCCTGTTCACCTAAAATAGATTTTGCATTCATTTGCACTTCCAATGACAGATTATGCCTGTTGCCAACTATTTGTTATTATTTCCCCCCACCATCTAGGACCATCTTAAATTGATTTTGTAGCTTAAAATAAGAAGACATTCAGAGGAAGTGATTGAAAATAATTTCTATTTGTAGAATAATTTCAGTGGTTGGGCCAATGATTGTACACTTCATAAATCTAAAGTTTAACAAGGTGATTAATATTTTTATTCAACTTAATCCCCGTGACAGCTGTTTGTTATGAGAAAAAGCATTCTGAGCAGAAGACAAACTCTGTTCCACGGGTACTGCAGAAGTACGGGGATTCACATGTTGGGAGCTCTAGATGTGTCACCTATGCTGGGCAGAGTAGGAAGGAGAAGAACATGGCAGGAGGTGAGCATGGAAAGAGAATAAGAGGCAACTTCCATGAGAGTGGTGAAAGATGTCCACAAATAATTTTTGGGAAGAATTCCTGTGACATATGTGTAAATTCTCCACATTACTCATTAAAGGCAAATTCACAAACAAGATCTACATAATACTTCGGGCCTTCTGTGGCCAGAGTGCTGTTTCATTGAATATAATGCTATTCAGAGACTGGTTCAAGTAGGAGTCAACTATATCTGGGATACATATGGGGTTTTGGATACAAATCATTACCGTAGAACTAGGTTAAAAGTGCATCTTCACTATGATCATCTATGTTTTAGAATTATATGTAAGTGAATATTCTGAAATTTGTACTGTATAGTTATCTCAAGTGAAGAAATTGTATAATGTGGCATTATGCAATTTTACCAAATATGGACATACAGGAATGCTCCTTCTATTGTGTTGTATATCTGCCTATAGAATATATCTGCAGTAGGGATAGCTAGATGCAGAGGTTTGGGAGAGATTCAGGGGTAAGTCATATAGTTCTAGAATTAGATCAAAAACAGGAAGAACTGATATCTATCAATATACACAAAGTCCAGGTAGAATTTAGAGTCAACAGTATCTTCTTAGATGATGTATTCACAAAATTATCAAGAGAAAAGCCGACTGAAAGGGCTCAGTCTCTTTATCTTCTAGAAGATAAAACCTATGGATGAGAAGGTCGTGAGACATCAATAAGAAAACAGTAAAGTAAGAAGAATATTCAATAGCTAGAACTTAAGGCCATGGGGATAGAATAGTGAATTGCTGGTGGAGAAGTGAAGTGAGAAAGGGCAGAGAACAGTTTCCTTGTATTATTATGTACAAGTCAGATCATTCACTGTGCCATTGATTCTTGGCCAGATTCTAACTGGCTAAGGACTGCTCTTAAAGATAAAGCTCTTAGATGAGATAAAGTTAAGGTAGTCCACTAACGGCTACGGTTTCTTAAGAGGGAAGATGACTGCTGCATCTGGCTCACTTGGGAACAGTTCTCTGCTTGGGATGGATCTGGTCCTATTAGTCTGTGTTCTACAGCATCATGTTGGTTGGTTTGAGATTAACGGCTGAGGATCAACAGAGGAAGTCTTAAAAATTCCCTTGTGAACAAACAAGTTAAAAATTGATTTTTAAGTTAGATTCAATGGACACCCATTTACTGAAAAAATTGGAATTGCTCTTGGGAAGGAAGAAGAGGTCAGTGACAGCCATGCTTGGGCTTGTTCAATGCTTCTGAGTTGCCTCAGTGGACAAGAACAAATCCCTGGGGACTTGGAATTAAGCAGGCTTTGAGCCCCTGGGTAAAGACCAACTCTCTTAGAAACTTGAGAAATTAGTAGGAGGTGTTATGCCAGGGACTGGAGTAAAGGTCTCTAAATGTAGTTAGAAATGCCACTGAAATGGAACAAAGATAAATAGCTCCAGAGCAGGGAAACGCCACCAACTAAGTGAGAGTGTACGGGCTTTCGGGTCATCCAGAGATTCAAATTTACCAGGAACTGCCCTGGAGAAGAGCTGAGATTTACATTTTGAATTGACTACTATGAATCAGTGAGACCTCAGTGTTCAGCCTGAAGCAACTGGTACTGCGGGCGATCCACCAGGGGGCAGTAAATTGAAGCACGGTCAACCTGACTCTTGAAGCAGATTTACTATTCATAGGCAACTTTTTGGATTTTATTACCAAACCAAGGAGCCATCATGATTCTTTCTGGAGGAAAAAGAGGCAACTCTAGCAAACCTCCAGGAACACAAAGGCCTGACATACTGGCATGATTTGGGCAGCTGGAATGATATAGTTATGCTTTAGTTTCATGGAGCCCGATTCCCCTGCAAATGAGGCCGACTTAGGCTGGGACAAGTCTATTGCAAACCCTGAAGAGTCTGGTTATGGTCAGGTTGGAGACTTGCCTCCTTGCTTGTTTCAGGAGGGGCAGGGTGATCATACACGAAGTTGCTTTGGTTCTCCAGCTACCCACTCCTCTGGGTTTTGCAGACCTCAGGGAGCAAAGATTACTTAGAAATTTGGGCAAGGGGAGGGCAAGAGATGATCCTATCTTTGTTTTTGTTGTTTTAGAAAGGGCTTCTGGTGGCTATCAGTTCCCTGAGGGAAAGAATTAAGTGAATATACCTTTTTCCTTATATTACCAGCAACACATGCTGAAGGAGGCTTGGCCTGCCTCTGAAAGCTGACAAGTTTTGCTCCTTGGATGTGCTAAGAGAAACTTCGAAGGGCCACGGTACATGAGAGGAATCATGGCCTGCTCAATAAAGGAAGGCAAATCCAGAAACTGAGGATGAGATTTCATAATGTGAATAGGAAGAGTTCCAGAGTGGCACATACAGAGATTAGGATAGTCTTTGTGGAATACTACCATGATACAACCAGAAAGATGCTGTAAAAATACATACTAGCTAACATTTATGCTGCATCTGCCACGTGTTATGCACCGTTCTAAATGCTTACGTATAATAAATGTATTTAATCCACACAATAACCCTAGAGTGAGATACTATCATGATAGTATTTTGTAGGTGAAGAAACTGAGGCACTGAGGAGTAAAGATCCAAAACTGGGCTCAGTGACTCAGCCTGTGTTTTTACCATGTTGTTCTGCTTCACAAATGGGCCAATTTATTCATCAGAGTTACAGGAGGCAGAGTGCCAGAGTTGTTTCTTAATGGAAAGGCAGTTGTAAATTTGGGGTAGAGGGAAATTCACCAAGCAGGATATTTAGAAAGCATTTGATACTGAATGCTATGTATTCCCTGTCTCTCACAACCGTATACACTTCAGTTTTAAGAAATTATGACCAAAAAATCTATGTTATTCTTCAAGATTTCTGGAATTGAACTTCTCTTTGAATGCAGCCCTATATGAAAAAAATGGTCCATGATTCAGGTTGCAATGGTTGGTCGAATTTTGAAGAAATTTTGTCACTAGTTTTGCAATTGCTATTTTCCTTCTTTTACATAAGATCTTTTCTCAAAGTTATGAAAGCTCTTTGAAAGTTGGAAGTTCAGAATCATAAGGACTGCAACATGAGGTGCCACCACTGCGGCATGGTGGTTGCAAGCACAGTGTGGTGTCTTATCCCGTTTTGTGTCTCCGTTCTTCTTCTTAATAGTTGTGTGACCTCAGGAAAATCACAAGAACTCTCTGAGCCTTAGGATACCTTCTGTAAAAGGTGGGAATTAATCTTTACTTAATAGGGTTTTGAGAATATTAAATGAGATTGTGACTGTAAAATGGTAAAATGCCTGGGATATAGTAAGAATATAATGTAATGTATTACTCTTGTTATTATTAGCACTTCTCTTTTTTGATTGCTAATATCATCATTAGTCCAAAGTGTAGAGCACATCAAGTTAGTCTGGATACAAGTGATCTGACTGTAGTAACCTACTGCTATAGCTCGTCATTAACAGCTATCGACAGAGGCAGCCATACTGATAATCCTCCACTGCTGAAATAAGTTTTTCACCTGGCTTCTGATGTCCCTCCTACCACACTTCTCTCATCTCATTCCTAATTCCTGTTCATCTTCCCATCTTCTTAATATTGACGTATGCCAAGGCCTTGTCCTTAGAACTCTCCTTCATTTGCACTCAGTCTTGTTTTTTTTAATCTGAATACCTTTTAAAAAATTAATTAATTAGATTCCAGTATAATGAACATAGTGTTATATTAGTTTCAGGTGTACAATATGGTAATTCAACAATTCTATACATTACTCAGTGCTCATCATGGTAAGTGTACTCTTAATCCCTTTCACCTATTTCCTACTTACCACCTCTCTTGTAACCATAAGTTTGTTCTCTATAGTTAAGAGTTGGGTTTTTTGTCTTTTTTTCTTTGTTAGTTTGCTTTGTTTCTTAAATTCCACAATGAGTGAAATAATATGGTATTTATCTTTCTCTGTCTAATTTATTTCACTCGACATTATACCCCCTAGGTTCATGCATGTTGTTGCAAATGTCAAGATTTCATTCTTTTTTATGGCTGAGTAATATTTCATTATATATATATATATATATATATATATATATATATATATATATATATCACATTTTCTTTATCCATTCATCTGTTGATGAACATTTGGGTTGCTTCCATATCTTGGCTATTATAAATAATGCTGCAATAAACTTAGGGGTGCATGTTATCTTTTCAAATTACTGTTTTTGTTCTTTGGGTAAATACCCAGGAGTGGAATTACTGGATCATATGGTAATTCTATTTTCAACTTTCAAAAAAGATGTTACTCATTTGAGAAAGAGATAGAGAGAGAGAGAGAGCAAGTGGGGGGAGGGAAAGGGACAAGCAGACTCCACACTGAGTGCAGAACCTGAGACAGAGCTTGATCGTACAACCCTGAGATCAAGACCTGAGCCCAAACCAAGAGTCAGATGCTCAACTGACTGAGCCACCATGCATCACTATTTTTAATTTTTTGAGGAACCTCTGTACTGTTTTCCATAGCAACTGCACCCATTTGTTTTCCCACCAACAGTGCACAAGGGTTCCATTTTCCACATCCTTGCCAACAGTTGTTTCTTGTGTTTTGACTTTAGCCATTCTAACAGGTGCAAGGTGATATCTCATGGTTTTGATTTGCATTTCCCTGCTGATGAGTGAGGTTGAACATCTTTTCATGTCTGTTGACCATCCATATGTCTTCTTTGGAGAAATGTCTGTTCATGCCTTCTGTCCATTTTTTACTGGATTGTTTTTTTGGTGTTGAGTTGTATAAGTAATTTGAGTATTTTTTTAATGTCACATTCACATTGACTACTCCCAACTTTATCTCCCAACTAAAACTCAATTTAAACTCATATATTCAATTGCTTATTAACATCTCTACTCAGACGTCTAATATATGCATCAAACTAATCACACAGAACCCTTGACTTTCCTCTAAAACTTACTCTATCCACACTTGTCCCTACCTCCAGTTTCTAAAAAAAGCAAAATCAAAAACAAATAAAAACCACCAGAAAACCTGAAAATATTCTTGGTTACCTTTTCCCCTCATGAACTACAGCCATTCTATCCCATCAGAAAACCCAATTGACTCCATCTTCAAAATATTTCCAGAACCTTATCACTTCTCACTCAGTACCTCCTCTGATGTCATCTAGGTCCAATCTACCATCATCTCTTGTCTTCATTTTTGCAAATGCCTCTTAACTGGCTTTACTGTTCCCACCACAACCTTCCTCAGTCTGTTTTCAACACAGTATTCAAAGTAATCCACTTAAAACTTAACTAAGATCCTGTTATAACTCTGTTCACACTCAGTGTCACTCAAACTGAAGCCAAATTAAAAAAAAATAATAATCGAGGTCACTTCCCTCTCTACTTCTCTGACATTTTTCCACTATACACTCTTTCTGCAGCCGCATTGGCTTCCTTGCTTTTCCTTGAGTATGTCAGGCTCACTCTTTTCTCAGGGCATTTGCACTGGTTTTTCTCTCTACCTTGAATACTTTGCTCCCAAATATTGGTAAAACTTGTCCTCTTACCTCACCTTGACCACTCTATTTACAATGGTAATCCCTCATTATCTCTATCTCCCTGTACAAAGTTAAACTGGACTAAGACATTTGACTGCATTCTTTTTCTGCCGAGCAATTAACACCTATTATGCTTTGTACTCTATTACTGATTTTGTCTCTTGACTGATCCCTCAACTTGAATATTTCAGCTCCATCAGGCCAGCAGATTTTGCTTTTATGGCCACTGCTATATTCCCAGTGCTAAGAACAGCATCTAGCTTTGGTAAGTCGTAAAAATAGGCCTGAGTGACATGATAGACATTCAATAAGCACTGGTTGAATAAATGAACAATTTGTTAATTCATTATGAATTAGACAGTGGTTTGGTACCTTATTGTACCAATTACTGCAGCTATGGCTGTATGCTATATGTAAATTTCAGTTCTTTTACAAGCTGATTTCAATATTTGGCATGTAAATTTGTATACATATATTGATCTTGGCCTCTACCATCTTAAATGTTTACAGTAACATCTCCTTCTGGGGTGTGTAGTCGGGGAAATCATCTTGGTTCTCATTCCTTACTATCCACCAAATATAATGGAGAATGCCTCAGCTGAGGGGAAAAA
The DNA here is from genome assembly GCF_024610735.1 of Ursus americanus. Classification (NCBI taxonomy): domain Eukaryota; kingdom Metazoa; phylum Chordata; class Mammalia; order Carnivora; family Ursidae; genus Ursus; species Ursus americanus. The sequence goes on from NC_142131.1 coordinate 5,292,748, forward strand.
AAATGGAGATGTATTTGCTTTTCTTCTCATTATTGTTTATAATTATTTTCTTTTCATTCTCACTTGTGACACCACTGGTATTGCAAACCACAGAACCCGATACTAAAATTTTCCTGCTGTTTAGAATTCAGGCAATAGCTGCCTTCATCCCTGCTCTTTTCTTGCCAACAATTGGAGGGGCTATTATATTACATGCATGGACTGTCCAATGAGCAGAAGGCCAAGTGTCACTTTGAGTGACAACCTTCCAGGTTGCAGAAACTGTAATTCTATTCATTCAGTTGAGTGATTGTGTGGCTGTATGTCACTTTGCCTTCAGAATATCTCCTCTTAAACTTCACTGTTTTGACTGCATTCTGGAGTTGATGATGTAAGGAGAGGGTGGTGTAATGCAGAGAGCACTGACAGTTTGAAGCATGTGTAAGCTGGAGCATATCTCCTGCTGCAATGTTTATATCTTTGGTTAATAGTGATATAACTCCTCTCTCTCTTTTTTTAAGTGACAGGTAGTTGGGATTTGTGCTTTTGTTCTTCTATAAAAGTAAAAGCAGGTTCGTGTGGTCTGTTAGGTAGGATTCATCTAGTCTTAAGATTTGGATCTAATTCCTCAACAACATTCCTATATTAACTTAGTTTAATGGAAATAAGAAAACTAAGGTTGTGCTTAACTGATTCTGTCATCTTACTCAGAATGGAGATCATTGTGTGGCTGGCTGACTTAGCTGCAGTTGTTCTCAATTGATATTACTGAGCGTCAAGACCACCACAACGATGAGCTTGGAAATGAAGTGATCTGGTTAATTGGACACAGGTGAGAGTCAACGGATTGGTGTTTCTCTTAGCATTTAGCAGGGCTGTTTTTTTCTCAAGCATCCTGTGATATTAAGTAAAAACATTTATATTGCCACTGACCCAGATAGCAGTATGGTTGCTTTGGTTAGCTCAACAATCTCCTAAAAACTGGGAAGACTTACCATTCTTCACAGTCAGATCTTGAGTGGGCAGAAAAGGCACCTCTCTTTTTGGTATAACTGGATTAGGGCTCAGGCAATCTCTTCTTTATCCAAACAATAGCGGCATCATATTATGAAGGTCTGGACACTTAGGATGGGGACTGAGACTTCATTCTTTTAGAGAAGACTCTTCTCTGGCTCCGAGTCCTATTTTAGAAACATACATGAATATGTCAGGGACTGCTATGCATTGCCAAAATTCATTTTCTGCTCTTCCTGGAGACACAGCTAGACTTATTTTCCAGTCTTTCTTTGGTTATATGAAGCTATATGATAGAGTTTTGGCCAATGAAATTTAAGTGGACGTGATGTGAGTCACTTTTTTGTCAGACTGGTTAAGATGTAGTTCTTTCTGGGGCGCCTGGGTGGCACAGCGGTTAAGTGTCTGCCTTCCGCTCAGGGCGTGATCCCGGCATTATGGGATCGAGCCCCACATCAGGCTCCTCCGCTATGAGCCTGCTTCTTCCTCTCCCACTCCCCCTGCTTGTGTTCTCTCTCTCGCTGGCTGTCTCTATCTCTGTCGAATAAATAAATACAATCTTAAAAAAAAAAAAAAAGAACTAGTTCTTTCCTATCTGCTGGCTAAATGGAGGCACTCCAAGGACCCAGATATGGGTGGGGTCATGAGACAGAAAGATCCTGAATTCCTGAATTGAGATTGCTTGACTAGAAATACCTGTGTTGGAGTATAAGCAGAGTGTGTATGAGTGTTTCCAGCCATTGAAATTTTAGGATTTACTTGCGAACAACAGCTAGCATTATTGCCCCAATTAGCCTGTCAGCCATAGAGAGAATGAATAGGGAAGGGAAGATTCTGGAGTAAATAGGACTAGTTGGACTGCTCTTGCAGAGATAAAGTAACACCAGCTGATTCTAGAGTTGAGGCAATAAAGAATAAAAAGAATTTTGAATAAATAAAATATTAGATATAAAGGACAAATTAAAAGAGACAAGATAACCTCAATATTTTGAGCCGAGATATTAGAATAGTAGTTACCTCAAAGAGTGATAATTGAGAAGAAAAGCTGAAGCAGGGAAAATGATCTTGAAGTAGGTGCAGTGAATGTTGTTTGGCATATGAACAATATGAGGAGTTGGAAAAACATAATGGGAGACTAGGTGAGAGGTCAGGGTGCAGCTTTAGATTTAGGAGTCATTAATGTCTGCAAAGATACTGAGAAGAAAGGTAGACAAGAAGTGTAATGGTAGCATAGATGAGGATCCTACTGTTAAAAGAGAAATAGGAATCAGTAAAGAAGGCAGAAAAATAACCACTAGACAAACGAAAGGGCAATATAATAGCAGAGAAGAGAGTTTGCTAAGTAACTTAAAAAAATTACAGACAAATGATTCAAGTACTCAAAAACAACAAGGAATGAGACAGAGCCATTTGCTTTGACTTTTTAAGGCTCCCTTTTGGGGACATACCTTTATATAACTGTGATAGATTTATATACCTACATATTGCACTTTGTAATTTTAAAGGGATGGTTACTGGGCTGGCCTACTGTAAGGCTGGGGCAAAGGAAGCTTGGAAAGGCGTAAGACACATTTTGGATTTAGTATATGTTTTAACATCTGTCAGGTATTTGTTGAACATCTTTTATATAGTAAGCATTAAATAAAATGGATAGAATGGGAGATGGTCAGGCTACCAGCCATCATACAGTCATAGGTACCCTAATGTGCTTTGGGGACACAAGGCTGGGGTTGATGAAGTTTTTTTTCCCCTGAGGGGATGGGTCAGAGAGAAGGTGGTATCAGAGCAAAGCAAATCTCAAACAGAGAGTACAGAATGAACAAAAGCAAACAGCACATGGATGGGAAAGAATTGAGGAATGGGGAGAGATCATGTGTGGCTACTGGGTGATAAGACAGGAAAAGAAGGGCTTTTGGGACTTGTTCTGGAGCACTGTAGCTCTACTGAGGATTTTAAAAATAGCAGGAACACAGATCTGTGCTTTTGGAAACACGGTTCCGGTAGCTTTGAGGAGGCAGAATTAGATACAGGAGAAAGAGGAAACACGGAGGCCCATTAAAAGATTATAACAACTGAAAGGCAGGAAATAATGAGGGTAAGTAGAGCAGGAGGCATGGGAAAGAAAGAGGGAATAGATATGAACATGTTATAGAACTGAAAATGGTGGAATTCTCTGACAGACTAGTTGTAGAAGTGAGTGGAAAGCTTAAGAAAATTCAACAATGCTGCCTAAATTTGAGGAAGCCATTACAGGTATAGGGGGTGGGGAACTGGTATTATATATTTAGATTATTATCCACTACATCTAATCTGGGGGGGGGGGTTGCCTTCAGCCTCAAGGAATACCCAGAATCCAACTGCTTCTCATCACTTCCTCCTCTACTACTCTAGACCAAGCTACTGTCCTATTTTGCCTGGATTACTACAATGCCTCCTAGTTTCCCTGTTTCTACCCTTGGCTTTTGACAGTCTATTCTCAGTCCCGCAGTCAAAATTATTCTGCTAAAATATAAGGACAAGCCTCTCCCCTTCTCAGTATCTTTCACTAGCTTTCTACCTCTCTCAGAGCAAAACCAAAATTCTCTTATGTTCTACAAAGAATTGTCCAATTTGTCATCCTTTCTGCCCTGCCCCTGCATCCATACATCCACACCTACACACCTATTATCTGCCATCTGACTCCCTTAGCTCCAGCTTCATTGGCTCTCTTGTGATTCCTATAATACAACAGGTATACTTTTGCCTCAGGCCCTTTGCACTTGCTTTTGTCTGTGTTGAGAATGTGCTCTCTTGGAAACCTGCCTGCATGGTTCTACTGGTTCACTTTCTTCAGGTCTTTACTCAAATGTCATATTTGCAGAGAAGCCTTCCCTGGTTATTCTTTAAATGTAAGCATGCCCCTCTTCTTCCCCTTCTCTGCTTAATTTTGATTCTCAGCACATTTCATTGTTTAACATTCTTGATTTTTACTTAATTACCTTGTTTATTGTGTCTTCCTTACTAGAGTATAAGCTTCATGAGGGTGGGATTTAAAAAAAGGAGTGCTTGGGGGCACCTGGGTGGCTCAGTAGGTTAAGCTGTGAAATCTTAATTTCAGCGCAGGTCATGATCTCAGGGTCATGGGATCGAGTCCTGTGTTGGGCTCTGTGCTGGGTGTGGAGCCTGCTTGAGAGTCTCTCTCTCTCCTTCTCCCTCTGCCTCTCCCCCACCCCTGCTGGTGAACTCTCTCTCTCAAAAAAACAAAAGCAAAACAAAACAAAAAACAACACACAGCCATTGCTCAGTATTTGTTGAATGAATAAAAGTTCCAGGGAAATGCAAATCAAAATGAAAAGGTTAACACTGGGGAAATTATTTTCTTAAGAATAAAAATCACTGAGAGATATTCCCAGATCTCCATCAGGCAACAATGTTATTCATTAATATTTCTCCAAAATGCTTTAAGATATTCAAGGTATATTACCTAAATAATAAAGTAATAACAAAATTATTATTGCTTTTAAATGTTGAAACTGGGATTACAGAAAGAGTTTTGAAGACATGTATAATAAAAGGTGTGGTCTAGAAATGTGTCTCTTAAATGAGGTGAGGAATGGAATCAGAGGATCAGCTATGCCATCTCTGTGAATTCCATATGTACGTTGGGAGGCTGGATGCACATGACTGATGAGAGGTTGCAAGTCATTGAAGGGCTCAAAGATCTTCTTATATTTGTACATCTTTGAGATGGTAAAAAGGAATTACTTCTTGCCTGTTCACCATTCTAAACCATGACATGGAAAATCATAAGACAATTTATACCATTGCTTTTCTAACTTCCACAAACAATTCACTAATGATGTAACTATGAACTGTCAGCTTTGGATAAATGTGTTTTAGACAAAAAAGGAAGTATAAATGGAGAACATTATAAATGTATAACATCCGAACTAAAGAAGTAAAGAAGGTGAAGATAATAAACACTTGGCCATGGAGATACCATGATCATCTTCCAGGGTGAGGCTCATCCACTGCACTCAGGTTGTGTTGACCTCTCCAATTTTCCCAAATGTGGGAAACTCGATTGCATAATTTGTTAGTGGGAGACTGTATTCATGCTCTTTAAAAAAAAAATACTGAGGTGCCTGGCTGGCTCAGCTGGTAGAGCATGTGATGCTTGATCTCAGGGTCATGAGTTCAAGCCCCATGTTGGGTGGGGAGCCTGCTTAAAAAAAAAAAGGGTGAAGATAATAAAGTCAGTCTTATGAATTGCATGATTGATTCATCTATTCGTCAACACTGAATTTGTCCGTTGTTCTAGGCACTGCTTGGGAGACAGGGATGTAAAATTAACAAAAAATAATGCTCATTGCAGATAAAGTTTGCACTGTAATTGGGAACACAGTTAGGAAAACGAATATTTTATTGTATAAAATACTGATAGAGTTACACAAAAGATGCTATGGGAAGCAATGAGAAGAATATGTCCAATCACAAAGCCTTTTGTTTGCAGAAATCCAGGACACAACTGTAGGAGAAAAAGCAGTATACACGGTTTGGTGCATATATATTTACAGTAATATTAAATATAAAAATAAATATATGGAAGTATAAGTTTAAACTTTTTAATTAATCAAATTGATAGTTGAATTTATGGATGATGCAGCATCCTCATAGATAATTATGTGTACAGCAGTTGAAAAGTTGAATCTGAATAGAGGATGGGGCTAGAAAGCAGCATTTTGATGTTGTTGATTTATAGATGTAAAGCTATGGAAGTGAATAAGATTATTCAGAGAGTAGAGCAAGATGGTTCAATTATCTATCTATCTATTTATCCATCTATCCATCCATCTATTCATCAGATGGGTGGGGGAAGAGAAGCCTGTGACAGAAATGGTGGAAAAATATCAAGGGAGTTGGAGTCAATACAGGAGACCCATTAAATATCAAGGAGGGAAAATTTGGAGAAAGAAATTCTCAATCCTGTCAAATGCTTTGTAACATCAAATGAAATGACTAAAATACTATTAAAAGAAAATACTGCAGATAGCTTCTTTAATTGATGGGTAGACTCAAAGTTCTAAACTGGTTTTATTACTCTTTAGAATATTAGGTACCTTCATACCTATAAAAAGTAACTGAGGAACTAGAAAAAAAATCATTAAATATAAAGTTTTCAATGTGGTCTTTCCATTGTTATCAGCAAACACATTACCTGGTTTTTATTAGTCCAATAAAAGCTATAGCTTTTTCAAAAATTCAGGTTTGGATAAAGTCCACATGATTTCTGGATTTTCAAAATCTACTCTATAAGACCATAAGGAGGATATCACATGGATCCAATTTTATGGTATCTCTGTATTTTTTCCAGGTCACTTGTTTCTTGCCCTCTTCTTTCCTAATATTTCCTACAAAGTTTCTCTGTGGTTTTCAAAATCCCACTAGCATATTTTTGTCATACCCGACATTCATCTTGTTGTAGGCTTAGATATTTCTGGAAGATCAAATCACAGAGCCTAATAAAACACAGATAATGGCATTCTTGACTATGTGGTACATCCATTTCTTAATGAGTTTAGGGGCCACACTATCTGGTAAACGGAAGAGCAGGCACTAAGGCAGTTTGGGTCGCTGGCGGGCGTCAATGTGATTACTGGCTGGAAGAAATGTGGATGAGCTGGTCTATGTCTAATCCTTTTGTGGCTTCCTGTGTGACACACTGTAATGAAAACATCACCGCAAATTACAAGAATTGTCAAAATGGGCTACCAGAAGATTTTTTTTGCTCTAGAGTTTGCTAACCAAAAATGTACAGTGCACTGCATCATATCTATAGGCTGCTCTTGCTCAGTGGATGTACACAGAAGATGAGCAATTAATGTGTGATGCGGAAGTTAAACCCTCTCTGAAGTCAATGGATTGGGGTCTAGAGGATAACTGTTTCATAAATTGGGATATAGAAAATGTTGACAGTCAAGTTTCACTCTGGGGCTAAACTCATATTTGCTTTGAATATTGGGTATTTAGTTTGAGTATTAAAGAGAGTTACACTGTTTCTATACTTAATTATTTAAGATTTTGGGTGTATGGTGTAACCATTAAAAACACACAGACAGGGGCATCTGGGTGGTGCAGTCAGTTAAACTACTGACTCTTGGTTTTGGCTCAGGTCTTGATTTCAGGGTCATGAGATTGAGCCCCGCACTGGGCTCCATCCATGCTCAGTGTGGAGTTTGCTTAAGACTCGCTCTCCCTCTCCCTTTGCCCCTCCCCCTGCTCGCTCTCTCTCTAGAATAAATAAATCTTAAAAACAAACAAACTTTCTTCTATAAAACCATTTAATTAAAAAATAAACTGTTAAATCATTTAGGTCCTTCCAGGAAATTTATATATTAATATATTAATTGTTTGCTTGGGCCACGCAATGAAGATTAAAGTTCTTGGGAAAATTAAAAGATCTTAACCAATTCACTACTGAAACCACACAACTAGAGTAATAATAGATACAGTGCGAAGGGCTTTTCAATGATTTTCTCACTTTACTTCCTCCAAGAGCTTTAGAGATCTGTACTATTACCCTCCCACGTTACTGATGAAGTATCAGAGACAGGCATACATAGGGAGCAAGGGCAACATCATGATTCAAACCCAGGGAGTTTGACTCCAGAGAGCATGCCTGCGGCCACTTGCCTAGTCTTTGCCCATCTTTGTATGGTTTGTGCTGCCACATGCTTTATTTCATCTGAGTTTCTCAGTACTATGAGGCAGGCATGGAACGACAACTATTTCTACTTTGAAGATGAGGTTCAAGACAATTACATGACTTATACAGGGTCTCATAAAAAAAATCTGTGACAGAGTAGACTAAATTTCAGCATTCTTCATTCTATTTTAGTCACTTGTTATCTGTTAATCAACTCACTTCTTTTAGAGAGACCAGAATTTTTCCTATAAAAAAACAATATTCTAATAGAGTATATGTGCGTTTTAAAACATGTCATTAACATTTCTCTTAAAGATAACAAAATATGAAAGCAAACTAACTTTTCTTTGATGCATTAATTCAACAGGTGGTTGCAGGGCAGATTTGAAGGGCCAGAAATAAAACTGTGGAAGTATTTGGTTTAGAGGTAGTAGCTGAAGTCATCAGAGAAGAACGGTCTCTCCCGGGGTGAAGTATTATGAAAGTATTATGTTATGGTCAGCAAGGAATGGGGCCCCCAAAAAGATTTTGATGTGTATAATTAATTTGAAGTAGTTTAAGACTAATACTCTATTATAAATGGCTACTCCACCCAAATTTAAAAGAGCAAATTAGTCAAGCACACACTTATTGCATGTCCAGAAGAGGTAGAGGAGGTCAAAGATGATGGAGACCGAGCCCCAGCTTTCAGGGAAGGCCTTGTAAATAAGGAATAGGCAACACGGCAATAGTTTTGATATGAGACAGAATGTGAGAAGTGCCACAAGAAAAGTAAAAAATGCAATGGGGTTCAAGGAAAGGTAAGAGCACATCTGGTTGGGGGCAATCCAGAAAGTTCTGTAGGGAAACATGTTGTAGGATGGGTAGGGTTTCAACACAGGAAAGAAATGTGTGGAGTGAGGGTAGTGGGGGATTTTTCTTTTTTTTTAAGTTTTTATTTATTTATTTGAGAGACAGAGAGAGTGAGAGAGGGAACACAAGCAAGGGGAATGTGAAAGGGAGAAGCAGGCTTCCCACTGAGTGGGGAGCCCCATGCGGGGCTCAATCCCAGGACCCTGGGATCACAACCTGAGCCGAAGGCAGATGCTTAACGCCTGAGCCACCCAGGCGCCCCAGGGTAGTGGGGGAATTTAAACAGGGTGACTTTTAATCTACAAATTGAGAAAGAGAATGGAAGGAAGTTTATATTTTACCCTAAATTTTAAAAATTACACCTATTTTTAATAGTTCTCTGCAAAGAAGAGAAGCATGAAATGTACTATAATTAAATCTAAAACTTCTAATTGATAAGGCTTTTCTTCCAAGGAAGTTGAAGAATTATGTGATCAAGATAATCTGAATGATTATCTTTTGCAGTAAGTAGGAACTAAAAAAAAAAAAAAATCAAGTGCCTAAGTAATTGGCCTTTCAAGAAAAAGTCACTGGTAAGTTAAAAATAGAGTTAGTACCATCTTTGGAGTTTCTTCTACTTCTCCACTTCTTAGTACAAATGACAGAGATTATAAAAGCTTAATTCTGGAATTGAGAAATGGATATTAGTGAAACAAGTAGAAAAATGTTTTCTAATATAGTTGCAATCTACAACTTTTTGTAACAGTTTCTTCTTAAATATGGGGAAGTGTACAAAGGTCCTCTGCTTTTCACAAACATCCAAAAGTTATTTTCTACCTGATAAAAATCTCTCAGCTCATCATGCCAGAATGTCTGAGACTCATTAGAACATACCAAATGCATTCCACTTATCAAATGAATGAAAGTACCAGAAGGTTGCTATGTTGAACACAACCTATATAACAAACATGTGCAGCAACTCCCCGAGGGCCTGTTGGAGTGTGGTGGTAACAGCAGTGAACTCAGTCCCTAGCTAGCAGTTCAAGACTTCCTTCTCTCAGGGAACAAAGTATTTCCTAGGAATTCTTACCCAAAAGTGTTTAAATTATTAGCACTTAAATTATGTTTTAGCTAATATAGGCATCACCACAGTACAGAATAAAAGAAATGGGAGGATGAGAAACCTGCAGTGAGTAAATCTGAGTTTGAGAATGGCCAAACAGGTTTTACACAATATTGTCTGACTGATTTAGGAGAAGGTTGAAGCTGACTGATTTAGGAGAAGGTTGAAGCTGTCTTAGTGGACTCAAACTTCAACCCCTGGAAAGGAAGAATGGAATTTTCTTCTGAGTGAAAATAATGTTCTAGTCACATGTTTTAGGCCCTTCTAATCTGGTTTTCTTTCTACTTGATTTAGAGAATTTAGTGTTCACTGAGAAAGAACTCATTAAACGATGATAATAGGACATTCAGAAAGTCCTATGTTTAAATGGCTCAAGTTCATTATTTTAAGAGTTTAAGAAAATTAAAGAGAATTTGGGGATATTTTGTTATTAATTCCATATTCAGTCCCTAGTTTGTCTTTATTTAGAGACAGACTTTATCCCTTAGAGCAATTTTAGGTTTACAGAAAAATTGAGCAGAAAGTACAGAGCTCTCATACCCGTCCCCACACACGCACCACTTCTCCCACTACACCCATTCCACACCAGAGTGCTGCATTTGTTACGATCAATGAACCTATATGGACACATCACTATCAACCAAAGTCTACAGTTTGCATTATGGTTCACTTTGGTGTTGTACATTCTATGGGTTTGGACAAATGTATAATAACACGTATCCATCACTCTAGTATCACTCATAATAATTTAACTCTCCCCAAAATCCTCTGTGCTCTGCCTATTCATCCTTCCCTACATCCCTAACTCCTGGCAACTACAAATCTTTTTACTGTCCCCACAGTTCTTCCTTTTCCAGGACATCATATAGTTGGTATCGTACGGTATGTTCCCTTTTTAGATTGGCTTCTTTCACTTAGTAATGTGCATTTAAGTTTCCTCCATATCTTTTCATGACTTGATAGTTCATTTCTTTTCAGCACTAATATTCCGTTGTCTAGATATACCACAGTTTATTCATTCACCTATTGAAGGACACCTTTGTTACTTTCAAGTTTGGGCAATTACAAATAAAGCTGCTATAAACACCTGTGTGCATCTTAGGTTTTCAACTTCTGTGGGTAAATATCAAGGTGCATGATTGTTGGATCATACGGCAAGAGTATGTTTAGTTTTTAAAGAAGCTGCCAAATTGTCTTCCAAAGTGGCTGTATCATTTTTCATTCCCATTAGTAATGAATGAGAGTTCCTGTGCTCCACATCCTGGTCAGCATTTGGCGTTTTCATTTCTGACTTTTGTCTGTTCTAGTACAGTAGGATAGTTCTAATAGGATTTTGTCTGTTCTAATTGTTATAATTTGTATTTCTCTAAAGACATATGATGTGGAACATCTTTTTATATGCTTATTTGCCATTGGTGTATCTTCTTTGGCGAGGTCTTTATTTGGGTCTTTTGCACCCCCCCCCCTTTGTTTTTAGAAAGGGAGAAAGAGGGGGAGGGGAGAGGGAGAGAGAGAATCTTAAGCAGGCTCCACGCCCAGTGTGAAGCCCAGCACGGGGCTAGATCTCACAACCCTGAGATCATGACCTGAGCAGAAATCAAGGGTAGGACACTTAACCAACTGAGCCAACCAGATGCCCCTCTTTTGCCCATTTTAAAAATCAGATTGTTTTTTTCTTATTGTTGAATTTTAGAGTTCCTTGTACGTTTTGAATGCAAGTCCTTTATCAGATGTGCCTCTTGTAAATATTATCTCCCAGGCTGTGGCTTTTGACATTATCTTTCACAGAGCATAAGTTTTTAATTTTAATGAAGCCCAGCTTATCAATAATTTCTTTCATGGATCATGCCTTTGCTGCTGTATCTAAAAAGTAATCATTATACCCAAGTTCATCTAGATTTTCTATGTTGTCTTCTAGAAGTTTTATAGTTTTGCATTTTACATTTAGTCTGTGAACCATTTTTAGTTAATTTTTACGAAGGATATCAAGTCTGTGTCTAGATTCATTTTTTTTTTTTTTTTTGCACGTGGATATCCAGTTGTCCCAGCACCATGTTAAAAAGACTGTATTTCTCCATTGTGTGGCCTTTGCTCCTTTGTCAAACATCAGTGGACTACATTTATGTGGGTCTATTGCTGGGCTCTCTAGTCTATCCCATTGGTCTATTTGTCTATTAGTTTGCCATTATGGGGTAATTTTTTTTAAGTATGAAGAGTATAATTAGTTGTTATTCTAGATTTACGAAGACAAAAAGAAAAAGCTCTTCTTACATGTTCTTCTTGTAGGTCAAAATATTTTAGTTATACTGATTAATGTTTTCAAGTCTGTGAGACACAGTAGGAGAACAAAACTTAGTTTTCTTTCCAGTGAGTTGTAAAATGGGATACTTAAATTTCCGAAGGAAAAATTTAGACTTTTGAGTCTTGGAAGGAGGCTTCATCTTTTCTTTCCACTGCTGATACTCAGACTCTGCACTAGATCAATTAACTTTCTCCTGGTCCACCTACTCCTGCCTGGGGCACAGAAGGTTTCCATGCCTAGGGTCTGGGGCTTGCAAAGTGAATTTGAATGTTAAAGAATCTGTTCAGCTGGAAATAAGGGGTGTGGTGGGAAGAGTTTCTTTACTCCTGAGTCTTGCCCGAGGGCAGAATCAAGTGCTCAAATATCTTTTCCTTCACTCTCTTTTCCTCTATTTTTGCTCTCCCTTCCATTTAACTAAGGATTCCTTTGCAAATACACTTCACTGCAAATGTAGGGGCTCCACGATTTAAGTGTTCTTGAAACATCTTTTTCAAAACAACAGATTCCTAGGCCTTATCATCCAGAAGTTAGGATCCACAGGTGTGGCTGGGTCACAGGAATCTACTTTTTTTTTTTTTTTAAGATTTATTTATTTATTTATTTGACAGGGAGGGAGAGAGAGAGAGAGAAAGACAGGGAGAGAAGGAACACAAGCAGGCGAGTGGGAGAGGAAGAAGCAGGTTCCCTGCTGAGCAGGGAGGCCCACGTGGGGCTCAATCCCAGGCCCCTGGGATCATGGCCTGAGCTGGAGGCAGACACTTAACAACTGAGCCACCCAGGTGCCCCAGGAATTTACCTTTTGAGCAAGCTCCTGCCAGATATAGATGGTTCCAGAATGCACTTTGAGGCATTTTGTCATAGAGGTAGTTAAATATTAATACATTAAATGCTAGAGTGTTAAAACATGTATGTAAAAATAAACAGAAAATATGAGCTAAACCATTTAATATTCAAGATTTCATCAATTCTAAATGCAAATAATCAAATAAAGTAGCTGTAATGCTCCTGAGAGGTTATTGACATACTTTGACCACCTTCTTATTTGATAATGCTTATTCTCCCAAATTTATGTTTTCTATGCAAACACATTATTAATGGGTCTAAAATAGAAATTAAATTCTTAGATAATTTGTTTCCAAGTGCTGGTACTTTCTAGGACAAAATTTATGTTGAAGTAAAAATTGACAGACCATGAGGGTGAGCTCCTTTCACTAGTTCATGAGTTCATTTTGTGATTGTGAAATATTTTCTGATTTCATTTTTTTCTATTTGTTTTTATTAAAATTCCACACTGCCCACGTCCAAGGTATCTCAAATGTACTTCTTTCCTTATGATCTATGTGGGTTTAGCTAACAGGTATTTCCAACCCAACAGAGGATCTAATTTTTCATCGAGATGGTACTCATAAGAAGCTTTTTTTTTTTCATTCAATAACATACTGCCTTTTCTTTGAAAAATTATTTTGAAAGATGTTAAGAAAAATGTGGTAGAGCCAAACTTTTTATGTGTCAAATTGAATACACTGAAATATTCTCCTTCTAAAAAGTTAAGATCTTTAGTATTTTTCAAAGAATACACACACACACACACACACACACATAAAATCTCTGCACCAATGATTAAATATATGATTTAACCTATTTTGGTAACACTTAGCTTAATTTTATTATTAGCTTTTTAAGAACAATATGAACAGAGCTTTTTTATAATTTGTCTCTGGAAAGCGACTGTCAGCTGTCAGTTCTATCACAACTCAGATCTCTCTATGGGTGAAATCCAACATTAGTAACTCTTCCTTCATCTCATGGACTAAGATGTTCTGAGTGTAATAACTTGACTTATTCATTTAACAACTGTTTACTGAGAGTCCATCTCAGGCAGGGCATTGCTGTAGGTACTTCACGCAAATGAAGTCATTTCCATCATTCAGTTTTTCTATTAAAAACACTTACAAGAGTGAATCTTTCAAACAATTAAAAAAAATTTACAACGTGCTGTTGTAAATGAAGTCTTCTCCTCATCTTACCCTGTTCGTATCCAATTCTGCAGGATTAATTATTTTCTCAGGTATTCAAAGTACACTTTTAGATAATTTTGCATGCACATACAAGAATATACATACAGACAAAACAATATACTGCTTATAACAAGATGGAACAACACTGAAAGTATTGTTTGACAGTTTGCCTTTAAACTTCAGTAAACATAAAATGAATATTTGTATATGCCAGTCATCTTGCTCTTACTAGTAGAGAGCCTCCTATTACTGGACATTAACTTGCCTTAATTTTTTTTCTATTCACAATAACAGTATAGTGGATGTAGTTATGCATATAATCTGACACTCTTTTGCTAATATTTATGTAGGATAAATCTTAAGGAATCTTAGAATTGTTAGGCCTAAAACAGGTATATACAAAAGTTTTAATAGGTACTATCAAATGATACTTATGTTACATTTTCCATTGCTGTCTGATAAGTTACCACAAATTTACCACAATACACATTTATTTTCTCACAGTTTCCAAGGACCAAGAGTCCAGCATGGTTTAGCTAGGTCCTTTGCTCGGAATCTCACAAGGCTGTTATCAAGGTGTCAGATGGGTCTGGGGTTTCATCTGAGGCTTGGGGCCTCTTTCAAACTCACATAGTTGTTGGCAGAATTCATTTCCTTCCAACTATTGAACTCACACTGGCTTGCTTTAAGATCAGAGGAGAGATTCTCTATTTCTGACTCTGACCTCTAGACTTTCTATTAAAGGGCTTCTGTGATTAGATCAGACCCACCCAGGATATCCCTCTTAATTAACTTAAAGCTGGCTGATTAATTATACCTGCAAGTCCCTTCACTTTTGCCATCTAATGCAATATAATCACAAGAATGACATCCCATAATTTTTGCCATATTCTATTGGTTAGAGCAAGTTATAGGTCTCACCCACACTAAATGTGAGAGGACTATACAAGGGCATGGGCCATTGAAAGTCATTTTAGAAGTCCGTGTACCACAGTATTCTAAGAGTGTTATAATAATCTCTATTCTCCAAAAAGCAGAAACAGACCCATAAATACAGAGAACAAACTGATGGTTGCCAGAGGGGAGGGGTACGGGGAGGATGGGCAAAATGGGTGAAGGGGAGTGGGAGATACAGGCTTCCAGTTATGGAATAAGTGATGGGGATAAAAGGTACAGCATAGGAAATATAGTCAATGGTATTATAACAGGGTTTTGGTTTTATGGTGACAGATGGTAGGTACACTTGTGGTGAACATTATTGACTTATTGAATCACTATGCTGTACACTTGAAACTGATATAACATGGTGTGTCAACTATAATAAAAAAAAATCTATATTCTCACCAAACTTTTTGAGGAGGGCTTTAGAAGTCAAGATTTAGTCAGGCAAACAGAGGCCACTTTATGAATTCCATAAATCAGAAATTTTAGTACTTGTAATTAGAAGCTTTTATAACCATGGAAGGGCTAGGGAAACATCTAGATAGCTGCCAACAATGATTTCTGGCTGTAGCAACAGCGTGGGTGGTTCTTTTCAACCTGCCAGCAATTTGCTAAAATCTCCAAGAATCTCTGGGAAGCTCTGACCAACTACCTTAGTCAGGAGCAGGGAAATGGGTGGGTCTCCAGAGCTAGTCAGAATCTCACATCTGCACATTGATCTGGCTACAGCAACCTCTGGAGAATGATGGTCCTTCCCCCTCTTCAGCTTCCTTAATCTGGCACAAGTGTGTCTTATTAGCACGGTACCTGGAACCATGCAATGAAAGGGATTTGGAGAAAGGTAATTCCTGGCTTCTCTCTTAATGAAAGGGACTTTAAAAGGGGGTTTGGTGATGCTGAGCTACACAGACAATCTAGCGCCCACTCCCCCAACTATTTCAACACTAAAAATGATCAATCTTTCAATTCTGCCATTCAAATAAGTGTGAAACATAGTTGTGTGTGGTTAGTTTTAACTTTCACTCCTTGATGAAAGTTAAAACTAACCACACACAAATATTTGTTCTAACATTTTAATCCAATTTGAGTAGGGGTGCCTGGGTGGCTCAGTAGGTTGAAGGTCCGACTCTTAATTTTGGCTCAGGTCATGATCTCAGCATGGTGAGACGGAGCCCTGTGTTGGGCTCTGCACTCAGCATGGAGTCTGCTTGAGGTTCTCTATCTCCCTCTCCCTCTGCTCCTCCCTGTGCCCACGTTCTCTCTCTCTAAATAATAAATAAGTAAAATCTTTATAATCCAATCTGAATAGTGTATATTTTATCTCTTAGAGGACACTGATACAAACGTGGGATAGCCAAACCTGTTTCCACATAAACTATTTCAGACTGCCCCCAGTCTCCTCATTCAACCACTGATTTAAAAGGAAAGGAAAACAGAGCCAATTTTGGAAATCAGCTTCATCTTTCATTTTCAGGCTTTTGTTAAAACTACTCTATCATAAAGAAAATGCTTAAATATTGGAACATGCTCAAGGATCAGATGGCACAGATAACTCTAATGAGTTATATAGGGAATAATTAAAGGGAAAATAATATTTTTTTTATCAGTGTCTTAATTTTAAACTTAGAAGATATCAATATTGATTGTTGTACTTTACATTTAAAAGCTCGTTTGAATTTCTTCCTTTTAACTTCATATCTAGCAATAAACCATTGTTTCTAGACACAAGTGGGTAATACACAAAAAATGTTTTATAGCCAAACCCCTATGTCATCAATAATCCAAAGGCTAAAAATGGGGCCCACTGGCAATCACTGCTATTTAAAAAAAATCATTATGTTTAATCTCTACATGCTACTCAGTCAAACTTGGAAGCATATACTAATGTTTCTTTTATGTGACATTTTTTGTTTCATATATACTTTAGGCTCATTTTAGCTATTAAAATTACATGTTGTATCCTATCAAGCTTTGCTTTTATTTTAGAAATGTCTATTATGGATTCAATGTTTAATTTGATCAACAGAAAACTAGGTGAACAGCAAATAAATTGCATTTCTTGGCAAGCCTAGAAATGATTATTTTTCATTTCGTTCATTATTGACTGTGTTATATGTAGTCTACAAAAATACTATCTCAATTACTATCCACTGAGCAACAATTCAACCCAATATATCAATAAAATACAACATTTTTAGAATGGTCCTGAGCAACTGATTGCATAAGGTGGAGAATTGCTAACTATAGTAAGAAATAAATCCCTAAAATAAGGGAAGTTAATTTTTACTCATGGAACAGTCTGATGCAGGTGTTTCTGATTTGCAGGCATCTTTCGCCCCACGTGGTGATTCAGGGATCTAGGTTTCTATTATCTTCTGTATATATAATCTTTCGGAACATGAAAGATGTCCTCTGCATCTAGCTTGCAGTGGGAAAATTCCCAATAAAAATCTTTCAATTGATTAAATTGCCTCTGGGAGAAGGCCAGACTAAATGTATGGTACCCAGGAAAACCATTCAGTTGGGCAAAATAACTCAAGGAAAAAAAGCAGATTAAAGATTTAGCTTTCCATAGCAAAGCCTGAGGTCTCAAGGAGTGCTCCTTAAATTGAAAGAGAAATACGGTGTGTGTGTGTGTGTGTGTGTGTGTGTGTGTGTGTGTTGCAGAGGGAGGGGATGATGGTAGTAGTGGTGGTGCTGTGAATGCAAAAACAGAAACAAAAACAGGAAATGTGAGACCATATCTTGAAATGAACTATGGTCATTTCATCAAGGAAACATATCACTTTTGGGGGATAAAATCCTATTGCTAAAGAATCTGTGAGCCTGGACTGAAGGGCTGTGATTGCTCAAGATTTAACACAGGTCTTGGGAGTCTGTCCGTCTTATGTGCAGGTGACTGAGAAATCTGTGCAGTTTTATCCACAGATTCTAAAGATCATTTCAATTGCAACCAAAGAGGGCACTGAAAACGGAAAAAAATCTCAGGATGGAATCAGGGAGATCCTCCTAAGGTGTGAAATTAGGACTTAATAAAGGAATATCCCCATACTCTTGACTGAAAAACCTCATAATATTTGCCTAGTAGGATTTCAGAATTGTTACAGGCCAGTGGGTTCTGTGTGTCTAATAACCATCCTATTTTCACTGTGGTTACTATTCCATCACTGTGCATTGAGTGGCTGTAGGACAGATGGATTCACATTTGAAAGTGATTTAGAGGTGACTACACATCTCTCACAGATAACGGACTTTGATGAGGATGCCAAGAGAGTGGGCCTTCTGGCTTTCTCCCTTGAGGAGGACTTGAATGGGATCCATGTGTGGAAAGAAGGGAGCAAAGGAATGTTTGGTGCTTGGAAAGGCAGACTGACACGTATATTGATACTCTCCCAATGTTCCATCTGCTCCCCCACATTTCCCAGCCTGAGTCCCTGACTGTGTGGAACAGAGTTCCTTGCAGAGTGCCAACTCCGAGCAGGGCATGTAGCTTAGAAGGAAAGGCATGGACCTGAGAGAAAAGATAAAAAGTAGAAAAGCTGAACATGTCATGACACATTTTGCTTATATTAAAATCTATCTAGGAATAATACAGAATCCATCATCCATCTGATAGAAATAATAGTAGCTAACATTTATTGAGCATTTATGTATGCCAGCTTCTGTATCAACTCATTCAATCATTACAATCATTGCCCTATGAGTTGGTTGTATTATTATTCCATTTTACAAATGAGGACTGACACAGTGACGTTAAGCAGCTTTTCAGTGGCACACAGCTAGTAAGGGCAAAGATGGTGTTAAGTGATCTCAAGCAGATTTATAAACAGAGCAGGAGGCAAAGTCAGGAAAGGTTCAAGAACCAAGGTTAGAGTACCAGAAAGCTCTGTTGTTAAAATAATTGATATGTTTGCCAAAAGGACAAAGTTAAGGGTGGGAAACACCGGAGACTGGTTATTTCCAATTCTACTCTGTGGATTTGTCTAACTAGGTGACAGTTATTTAAGGGGAGAATTTTATGATAAAATTTTACTTAGACTGTTTTTTTTCCATTCTCTCTTTTTGCATTTCAATTATGAACCTATGTGGAACATGTTTAGTTGAACACACACTAGGTATTTTATAAGTCAAATTTCAAATTCCAAATGCTGGTTCAACACTATATAAAATTAGGACAGGACTTCAAATTGTACTTAAAAAACACTGTACGTATAAGATATGTTATTCTTTGAAACTGGCTCTTTAAAGTTTCCCTAAATGTAACATTTTTAAAGGAAAAAAAAACTTTTCTTATTTTTTTAAATTTCTAGTAATGTGAAGGGTAGAATTTGAAATTTTAAAGTAAGTTAATGGGTGATTATTATTGCAATAAAAAATAAAATAAGGGTTCTGACACCAAATTAAGTGTCTAGTGAAAAAAGAAATATCCATGACACATTTAAATTTGGTGATTCTTATAACAAAGCATAGCAACAATAATACCTCATCATTTGTGATGGCATTTATGGTTTGGTAGCACGAAGAGCAAATCAGTTTCAAAAATAAGGTATTACATTCAACTTAAAGTAAAAAAAAATCACCAAACACCACCAATTCAATGTAAATTTACATTGAAGTTGCTCACTCTAAGATTCTGTTTGGAACTCACAGTGCCAACCATGAATAACACCTATTTTAGGTCAAACAAGTACCTCTTGTTTCAGAAATGACTTCATTGATGTGACCTAATAGGCATACCATGCCCAATGGAGCAATCTCATCTTAGTATGGTTTTTTTCTACATTTCTCATCACTGTTGCGCAAGGGTTGACTTGTGTAATATTAATAGTGTTTTCAAAGTCTATACAACAATATAATGAACTCAGAGAAGGCTGCACTGGCATAAAAGTGCTGAGCAGGCACACTCCAATTAACACAGGAATCTTCTGCGATTCACATCAGTACTTCAAAAGCAAATTCTATGCGTCATTATTTCGCATTTTATTCCCTGGGATAAATCTAACAATATTAATGAAATATCCAAGGAATGCTTTGAAATTTTAAAGGATAAATAAAATGCTACCTTCCTTTTTTGCATGTAAATTTTGTTGCATATACCCATAGAAATTGTGGCTCTAATGAGTGAAGGACTTGTTAAAAAAGAATTCCATAGCTGCATTTTGAGCCTGAAATTACACTCAGTGTTAGGTGACTGGTAACCCCCATAAAAAAATAAGAGGTTATAATTATCCATCTGACTGTTCAAGGACTACATTTTTGGTTTCCTGTAGCTTTTAAAAAATCATACATAAATTGAATATTAAAGAGAAAAGATCTTGATTAGTTTTTTACTTTTTTAACTATAAAGTTCATTATGAAATAATAGTGCTCTTTTAAAATATCTTACTACTGGATAGATAGTAATTTTTAATTTTTCTTAGTATTTTACATAATTCAACAAGAGATAATATAGGTAAGCCTGATGAACAAAAGATCCCGATATATTTCATTTATCTAATCAAGACAAATGAATAAAATATGAGTTCACCCAAGTAAACATCCCAGGTAGACTGTAAACTTTAGCTGTAAATAGATTTTTTTTTTTAAATGAATTAAAGAAAAAGCTAAAGGGAATGGAATTTACAGTAGAGATAGTCTGGGGCCATTAACTGCTTGAGTGATCAGCACTAAAAATAATAAAGCAGACAAAAAGATTTATTCATTGTGTCTAGAATATTAAAAAAATACTTGGTGACACAGAAAAGTAATACTTAAGCTTGTGAGCAGGTGTCTGATTATTAATTTTATAAACGTATTTTTAAAAATATATATTTTGACCATGAAAACATACATATTTAAAATGATGCCATAATCTTTTCAATGTCTGCCTGCCTTCCCTTCATGAGAACAGGATCTGGCTGTGAGTCCGTAGACAGGGGCTGACCCTCCCCGAGGGTCAGGTTTCCAAGGCATAAAACTTGTGATCAACGCGTTAGCACACTCTATTAAAAGAATGATTATTAAGAACACTGGCTGGAATGTGCATTTTGGTGGAATTTATTATAGATAACATTGTATTTCTGGTGGCATTACAAGGGATGAAAGCTCCATTAACCTGTTAAGCACAGAAGGTATAAAAATGCTAATAAGTAGAAAATCATGGAGACTGGGAAGGAAGATTTTACTGCAGTGCTGTGTTCTACACAGATGAGAGAGATTCAGAAAGCTGTTTGTACACGGAGCTAAGTCTTCATCTCTTTGTCATAGAAGGGGAGGGACTTTCTGAAAATGGACACCTGCTTAATCTCCTCCCTCCTCAGGAAGCCCTCTGGCAGCAGAACAAGTTATGTGACTCCAGCGTGGGCACCTAGATGCGGACCTTGGCTACACTTCCCAGCACATATTGCTCTCTGCAGAAGTCTATGCAGTCGTATGGTTGTCCCTGGGTGGCCATCTGTGGCCATTCTGCAGCATGTCAGTACTCACAGAGTGCCTCAGATGTTATTCTAGGGAACTGGCAGGTTCATTTCCATTCATGCACTTTGGGAGGTAAATGTGCAGAGCTGTGTAATAGAGACAGGGACTGCCCCTGAGCATAGGTGCAGCAGACACCAACCTATGTGGTGATATTTGAGGGGAAAGAAGCACTCACAAGCATCCAGTCTTACTTCAAAGGTGCCATGAAGAATGAGAATGAACAAATATGTTCTCTAAGTGTGCTGATGTGAAAAGGCAAATTACACTGGCTGATTTCAGGGCAGGTGGGAATGTTCACTGTTCCAAAATCTCACCCTTTTCTGACAGTCCTTGCTCCTGAACTCACACCAACCAAGCATTCATTCCTGGGGAGTAAGGCTTTGCCCTTGCTAGGAATAATCTTTGGAAAACTACTTATTGCAATGAGGGAGAATTTTCTTTTCTTTTCTTTTCTTTTTTACGATTTATTTATTTGAGAGGAGGGGGGAGAATGAATGTGAATGCGAGTGAGCGGGGGGGGGGGGTAGGGGCAGAGAGAGACAGAGAGAGTAAGGATAGAAGAAAATAATGGTTCCATTTGTTTCCGTTCATTTATTCAGTCATTCATTAACAAATGCTACCTTTTGTGCAGGAGACAGGGAAATTAAGGCTGTTCCTGACCTCAAGTTCTTACCATATAGAAGAGGTATTAAAGTATTTGAATAATAATAATAATTCAAGGCAAAAATACAATTATTGGTATAACTTAATGGTTGCCCCAAACAGGTCCAGTATCAAATTGCTTGCTACCTACCACCAAGGATGCTTATAAAATAATTACAAAAGGTAACATGCTTATTACCTGGTAACCACTATCCTGAGTTCTCCTTGAATTAGCTCATTCACTTCATCACACAGCTTTAGGAGATAGCTCTATTTTACTATCTCTATTTTACAAAGAAGTTAAACAACTTTTCCAAGGTCACCCCACTAGTGAGAGAGTGGGCATCTGAGCCAGGCCCAAACAAAATGCTCTGGACATCAAAACAGACATAGAAAGGAAAAAAAAAAAAATTGGAGCACTTCTCTGAGAAGACCTAATAGCCGGTGCTTTCAAAGTACCCAAATGTTTGATTGCATTGAACTTTTCTCTCCTAAATTAGAATTATAAATACGTTCTTAATCAACAGCCCCTCTTGTTGAGGTCAGTTTGATCTATCTAGTGGGATACATTTCATTAGGGTCATCCAAGACCTCTTTGTCCATGTGGAAGGGCTCATCTTCTGCATTAATAAAATAAGTCTATTTGGTGATATTTGAAGGAAATAAATATTTATTTTCTCCATTTCCTTCCATGTCTCTTTCTCCCTCCCCCCATCTTCCTGTTTTTATTACCAGATTCTTCTCTTTTTCTTTCTAGAACTGTTACTCTAGATTAGGGCACTGTTTTAAAGTCCCTACTAAATGGTTTTAATGTATGTCTACTGCTTTTCCCTGCTTAGAATCTATTTCTGGTAATAGCACCTTGTTTTGTCTTTGGGGAAGCACATCTTGCCAACTTCTAGCTGAGGTAGTTTGGGGTGGGACCAAACTCATTCCCTAGGGGTCTATAATCCAGACCTGGACAAACTGCTACATTTTTAGGTTACCCAGGCCAAGGCAATGGCACTCAAACCTGGGTTTCTCATCAAAACTCCTGGAAAAGAGAAATTCTTTCCTTGGTATTTATAAATAAAGTAGGAGGTGAGATTGTAGCTACTGGTGGTCATCCTGCCATTATGTTAGAAGAACCCGTAAGAGAATACAGCTGACAGAGGAAAGCAGAAATCAGGGATAAGAGATAACTTTCTTTTTTTTTTTTTTTTTTTTTTTTTTTTTTTTTTTTAAAGATTTTATTTATTTATTTGATAGAGAGAGACAGCCAGCGAGAGAGGGAACACAAGCAGGGGGAGTGGGAGAGGAAGAAGCAGGCTCTTAGTGGAGGAGCCTGATGTGGGGCTCGAACCCAGAACACTGGGATCACGCCCTGAGCCGAAGGCAGTTGCTTAACCACTGCGCTACCCAGGCGCCCCAAGAGATAACTTTCTGACAACATTGCTAGACACCTGAATCCAGCTATACTTAGAAAATCTCTATAATTTTCCAGTTACTGCATAAAATATTCTTTATTTGTATAAGCCAATTTGCATTGTTTTTTGGCCTTGTAACTTAAAAAGTCCTGACTGATACATTAGAAGCCATTAGCAAAGAAGGGTCCAGGTTTGCTAAAATGCACTAAGAGAGTGGTTGGTCAAGAGCACAGAAGAATTGGGATATTTTATTAAAAAAGACAGAGTGGTGGAAAAATCTCGAGATCATGGGCTTCTGGTTAAGGGAAGTAGGATCTAGTATGAACAGGTGTAGCCCTAGATTTACACTACCATGTAAATTCTATGGGAGCAGAAACTTCATTTCACTCATTGCTATATTCCCATCACCAAGCATGGTGTATGGCACTGAATAAGTCAACACATCACTGATGCATGAACATATGAGGACATGGTGCTGAGGGAGACACTGAAAAGTTCATTCGCTTCATCAGGCTAGGTATGGCTACCCTATTGTGAGGAAGGCAAGTCAGGTTTAACCTGCAAACAATGGAACAACTTTGTAGCTGGACTGAGTGAGTCACATTAGGGAGGTTGGAGGGCAGTGTGGTTAGACTGGTTAGAACACAGGCTTAAAATCAAGCAGAAAATTTGGACCTGGGCAACATAATTTACTTGTTCCATGATCTTGGGCAATCTAATTTAATTTTCTTGAGACTTAATTTCTTCAACTGTGAAACTGGAAATACAGTATCTCATGTGTTGTTATGGAGATTAAATGTGGTAATGAATGTAAAATCTTAGCACACTGTCTGGCACGTAGGAAGGGCTGCTATCATTTTTCCCCTTTTTATTGTTATTCATGTCATCCTAATTATTATTACTATGAGTCAGAATATTAGAGTGGAAAGGCTCTAGACATTACGAAAATACTTTTCCTCTATTCCTGATCCTTTGAAAACATTTTAAACTATATTTCTAATCTTGGGCAACCCAGATCTCTTAAGTATTGTCTTCTCTGTAAAATATACTTGTGGAGAAATGAGGTTATGTATAAAAGTACCTGGTAAATTGCAACGCATAATAAGAATCCAAAGCAGAATTATTTTCTCCTACTTTTGTAATCTGTGCTTTTTGGTATTTGTTATTGGGCTCATTTGACCTTCACTCTCAAACCGAAGTATTCACAAGAAACACCAAGGAATTTAAAAAATGCAGTTTCCTCGGCCTCACCCCAGGAGATTCCAGTTCAATAGGTCTGGAGTGGGGGAATGAAGCTGCATTTTTAACCAGCTTTTCTATTGATGCCAAGGCAGGTGAACTGCGGACATCTTTTAGGAAGTACCACTCTGTGATGTGTAACGAATTTGAAGACTGCCACGAGCGCTCTGGAATTCTAGACCCTGTTTGGTCCTGAAGCAGTGGTTGGTGAAGGCTACTACGAGAGCTGTGGCCCACTGTGCATCATCATTTCTATTTGTAGCTGAGTGGAGTTGGCAGCAGGCACAGGCTGGCGGCGGCTTGCAACACACTCCTCGTCAAAGCACATACTGTTTCTGCAGCTGGCATCTATTCCCTGTACATCCCAATTATAACAGTATTACTGAGTCTTGTGACAGTCACACATTTCATCACCTTAGGGGACTGGGCAGAGCAGGTTTGCCATGGCGTGGGTGCCCTGCTCCCTCCTTTCCTCATATTCATCATTGCTTAGGGATCTCGTTGGTCTCGTTTGGCACCGAGTGTTTGCTGTTCCTAACTGGGGATGTTCGGAGCCCAGACCAGGTCAGAGATTATGTACAAGCTGCAGGTTGTGGAGAGTCTACCTGCTGTAAAGCACTCATTTTTGAAGCATTTTTACTGTTAAAGTTGTCACTGTTACGATAATCATCATGCTTTTGCCCTCCTTTGCTGGGCCCGTAAGCCTCAGCAAACCATTCTTACCCCCGGATGCACATGGCTAGCTTTCTATCATTTGATAGAACTATAGGGTGCATTTCACTCTACCTGCACAATGGAGAGTTTTGACTCCTGCATAGCTTTTTCTTCTTAAGGGAAGTAAAGGGACTTAATAAAATTGATGTTGTACTACTGTATGAAATATACTACTGATATATGATATATACTCAAAATGCCTCTATTTAGTAACCCGGTCAAAACAAAACAGCGTAGCAAGTCGATCCACAAAGAAACATGTGTTGAGAGCATCCAGCATTTGGATTATCACTGGCTGTATGTTATATCTAAAGGTTACAATTAAGCAAGATACCAAAATAAACAAGCTTTCTTCTTTTTATTTTTTAAAGCTATCCTGACATGTATGTAGGATCAATAAATGTTCCCGATAACACCTTCTCCTTTAGATCAGTATAACATTTACAAGCTACTTGGTACCAGTTGGGGAAAAAATGATTGCTTATAGTAAAATCTGAGAGAGCAGGTTGAATATAATCAATATAAATAAGAGGAATGACTGGCAAGTGTAAATATGGACAATAAATGCAGTAGTAGCCGCCTTAGAGACACAATGAATCTTAAGCTACACATGTCTGTAGTACAATGTCTCTCACAACAAATATTAGCAATGGTCCTAGAGTGTAAGAAGATGCAGAAATTAATAAAAGAATTAGCTTATACTGTATGGTGACTAACATAACATAATAAAAAATTTAAAAAAAGAATTAGCTTATTTGAGTGTTCTGCCCTCCATAATTCAAAGGAAATAGATGGAGTTCAGAAGAGAAGAAAAAAATGGTCATGGTCTTTGTAAGAATAGAAACTCAAACTTATGTGTTGAAGTTCAGAGAATGAGGGTTCTTTGGCTGTACGAGAGACAGCTAGGATCTGATATCAATTTAGTAATGGCCTTCAAAAACTGGATGTGAAAAATTAATACAGAAGGTGATCAATTGTTGTCCCCATTAAATTTTAGCAAGAGCAAAGGGAAATGTGCCTTAATACAGAGTCTGATAGATTTAGATCTGAAGTTGATGTTTCTAGAAGGAAAACAATTCCTGAAGGATGGAACTGTGAGAGCTTTAAAAGATGACACAATCTCTGCTGTTCATTAGGATGGTTTTTGAGTGGCTGTTACTAATGCTGGAAAGGTCTCAATGTTTTGTAAGGTTCCTTAACCCTAGAATTCTATGATTAAACCTAGTTGTAGCATGGTACACAGGAGGAACAGGCAATTGCTGAGAGAGAAGTTTTTAGAATTGTCCCAAACTCAAAGGTTAAAGAAATGACAGGGAAGTTTTCAGTTTAACTTGGAGCACATAGCTAGAGCTGTACTAAGACTAGCGACACGTACTGAGCTGAGGTAAATTTCCTGCTGGAGAAGTGCCACACAGACTGTGAAAGAGTGGCATGGTTGAAAATATCAATTAGAACAGTCACAACCCAGGAAATTGATAAGACAATTCTCATCCTAATTTTTATCCATGCTGATGAACAGTCATGTCTTTGAATACAATAGGCACCACCGATTTCCTTATTTTTTTAAAACACTGATAAAATTACTTTACCCTAAAATTAATTATTTTATTGTGGTAAAATACACTTAGCACAAAATTGACCATTTTAACAACTTTTAAGTGTTCAGTTGGGTGGCATTAAATACATTCACATTGCTGAGCAACCATTATCATGGTACGTCTCCAGAACTTTTTCAGATTCCCAAACTGGAACTGTGTACCCATTAAACAATACAAATGTGCCTTCCGAGTGGTTATGTTTTGGGTTTCTAATGACCACAGTTTAGTAATGGAGTCAAAATATTAGTAACTTTGATGTAGAGAACTTAAAATTCTGGATTCAACTTTATTTTAGCTGCTGTAAAATGTTTGTTGTTTATGTTTCTAAAAAAAAATACCAGTGCTATTTTTATCTTTGTTTATTGACTACAAGATCAAAACAAAATTGGCTCCATTAACATATACAATTGTCTGAAGGATGTGCACAAAAATAATTTAAAAACTGGAACTGTTATTTAACCATCTAAGTAAAGTAAGGTCTATGTCAAATTTCATTTTTTTTTTTTTTAAAGTTTTCTGTCCTCACTAACCATTACTATCTTCTCTTTATCCTTATTGTTCTGCAATTTCACTATGCTGTGCCTAAGTTGGGGCTATTTTTACTTACATGTTTTGCATTTTAAATGTTGGGGGAAAAATCTCAGTTATTAGCTCTTTAAAAATAATTTATCTTCCATTTCTGTTTGGTAGACCATATCAATCTATCTTTTGATGTCACACTCTGACTGGGTTGGTTAGTCCTATCTTCTAATTAATTGAATCTCTCTGTGTTAATAAGGAGGTTTTTAGAAAATACAGTAAGTACTTTTGGTTAAATTTCTAATTGGCTTATTTTTTATTTATCTGTTCTTAATTTGTTTATGCCTATTTTGGTGTCATTCTTATTTTTTTCACTTTTTAAAGATAAAATTATTTTTAAAAGAAACTCAAAGCCTTTTTATTATACTCATTTTGAAATTTAAAAAAATTCCCACTTAATTGGTAGTGATAATTCCTAGGGCATTGGAATAATCACTCCTAACTTTATCATGAGTGAGCTGTCCTCCCTGACTGACTGCCTTCTCCTGTTCCCCAAACACATTACTGCTTGCCCTCTAATTTTGGGCAAGATCTCCCTGCCCTGGAATCTTGACCCAGACCTTAATACTGAGCTAGCTGGTGAGTACCACAGCCCTGGTTCTGCCTAAGAGAAGTATTTTGGTATTCCAACTGCCGAAGGGTCACACCTTTATTTCAGGGTAGCCTCAGGCAATGGAGAGTTTAGACAGTATCCTTTCACTGGCCAGCAACCTAGTTTAATGATCCCTCCTATGTCTCTCCTTGAATCCGTGCCAGCCCACAGATTCATCCTTTACTTTTAAACTTATTTCTGGTCTGTTTCTGGTGCATACATTTTTAATTTAATTTTTTTTTTTTTTTTTTTTAGCGTGGCATCTTCTTCCTTTCTCTCTCTCTCTCTCTCTCTCTCTCTCTCTCATCTATCTATCTTTCATTATTGCTGTCTTTGGGGTAGAGGAAAAAATCTGATTTTGAACTGACAGTGTTAATCTGCCTATGAGGCCAAGGTCTATATGTTGAGGAAATTAATGCTACAATGTGTTTATGAACTTAACAAATCAACTAGTTTCTTTGAGTTCAATATTAAATAACTTTTTTTTGTATGCTCTAGCTTGAAATTTGGGAGGTGTATCAGCTGATTTAGAACAAAGCCCCTCTAGTTATTAAACTATTATTTCAATGAGAAGAGAAGGGAAACATGACTGATAAGGGCCTATATGGTTTCTA
This sequence comes from Ursus americanus, assembly GCF_024610735.1. Classification (NCBI taxonomy): domain Eukaryota; kingdom Metazoa; phylum Chordata; class Mammalia; order Carnivora; family Ursidae; genus Ursus; species Ursus americanus. Next base: position 5,321,482 of record NC_142131.1, read on the forward strand.
ATAGCAAGGTGATTCATAATTACAAATTTACAGTCCATTATTTTGATATTTGTGTATATTTTATGGAAAAGCAATTTTTATCTTGAATGATTTGTATAATTATCTCAGATATTCGCAGAAAAAAGTGTAAGTTTGGGAAAAAATACTTGATGATGCACATAATAAGGGTGAAAATGGAAATACCTATAATAATCTATAATATTAATACTGTAAGAAAAATTAAACAACTTAGTTTGAAATCTGAAGTGGGTCGGTGCCTTGAGCCACTAATTTGCAAAGTTTTCCTGAGTATATTTCTTTGTCTAATGAGTTGTCACATGTGCTTAATGTCAACAGCCAGCAAGGTGCTTCTTGTGTGATTCAAAATGGTTGCATTTATCTGAAATATTGAGCATATGAGTCGTTTGTAAAAACTTGCACAATAATTAAATTGCAGTAAAGCAACGAAGTATAAAGAATATACTCAGAAGCTAAATTTAAGAGTGATATTTTGTTGAGCTGCCAAGAAAATTAAAAAAAAAATATTCCCACATAACTTTATGGATGGTATAGAAATCTTTTGACAACAGTATAAGGCTATTCCTCGTTTTTAAATTGAAAGTTCAGCCAGATGTCAGCAAATCTGATGAACTGGAACTGGAAAAGCCTTGTGTCTTTAGCCTTATTTTATTTTTTTAATTATTATTTTCGCCCTTAAAGACTCGGGTTTGCTAAGACATGATTCACCTAAATCTTGCCTAAAGGAAACCTTGTGTGTGTAGAGCAGAAGATAAGTGAAGCAGACATGCTTTTCAGCTGACCCATACATAAGAATATCTGTTCTGGGAGTGGACAGAAAAGTAGGGGTTAGGTAAACGTGTCTCTTTCTATCCTTGAAGAGAAGGCTGGGCAACTGGAAAAAAATCTTTATGCATACTGCTGCCAGAGAAATTCTAATGGTACTTTAAGCCTGATTTGGCACACCATGTAACTCTTCCAGGCACAATGCACAATTTTCATAAACAGATTGAACTGAAAGATTCCCTGACATTGTTTTGCCATTCAGCTGACCCTGAGTGTAACTATACAAGACATTTTAGACTAGGTTCTATGCAATGTTTTTACATAAAAAAGACTGATAATTAGGGATTCACAAAAGCTATGGACATGATTTATAAAAGCAATGATCTATTGTTTATTTTTAAGTGTTAAACGGAAAAATTGCTAAATATGTTTCTTGGGAAATCTTGATGACCCAAAGGCTCTTTTCATCAAACCAGTATAATCTATTTTTTAAAGAATTCCTTAAGATGTTCAGAAAATCCAGTAACCATGGATTTGTGAAATAAATATGGTTTGTGAATTCCCCATCTCTTCTAGTAAAAGGTCAGTAAACTTTTTGATCTGTTCTTTTTTCTGTTTTCACTGGAAATATTCATTTGTGTTTCCATTATGTGCTTTTTTGTATGCAGTTCCACAAGATTTATTTATGAGAGAGAGAGAGAGCAAGTGGGGGCAGAGGGAGAAGGAGAGGGGGCAGCAGACTCCCTGTTGAGTGTGGAGACTGAGGTATTCCACTGTGGCTCAATCCCAGGATCCCCAGATCACCACCAGAGCTGAAATCAAGAGTCAATCACCCAGCCACTGAGCCACTCAGGTACCCCCACAAGATTTTGTTCCGGGAAAGAATTACTTTTTTTTTTTTAATGTTCTTTACTATGTCAAGCACAATGAATGTAATCAAAGGGTAAATAATAATAACAGTTTTATATCTTTCAGTGGAGAAATTAAGTATGCCAACATTCCCGTATGCTTCTAAAGAAATTCAAGAACTTGGCAGGCAAGGATAGTGGATGGGACCTTGAATAGCGATTGGCTCATTTTCCTCATCTAAGGCATGGGCGTGATAAGGAGCCCTCTGATTAATACTACATTAATAATAATATTAATAACTAAGCAGCTCAGTTTAAAAATCTTCTGCCCATTATGCCTAGGTTACCCTGTTTTCTATTTTTTATTCATAGGATATTGAGCTCTGACTAGGAACACCAACATCTTAGTAACATTTCTTTAAATGTCTTTGTTCTATCAAAGAGCGTTAACAAGAATTTTTTAACCCTGGCAGAACTGTACAAATCAGTGATTACACTGAATAATTACCAGAACATAATGCTATGTTTACAAGAATACAATAAAAAATGTGTTTACAACAATGCAATCAAATTTCCAGTTTGCCAAGAGACTGCATTGCAGTCAAATGCTAATGAATTTTAATTCTTAATCATTTTATTCTAAATATTATTTTCATATAAATCATGAAAAATAGTGTGAGATAGATTTTTTAGTTTCCTAATCTGAGACTTATATCAAAACCATAAGAATCTACTTTCATATATTTTGCTTTCTTTAAAAATTTAACTTGAAATGCTTAAAATATTCAGAAATGAGGGATGCCTGAATGGCTCAGTTGGTTAAGCATCTGCCTTTGGCTCAGGTCATGATCCCAGGGTCCTTCTCCCTCTGCCTGCTTGTGTACTCTCACCCCCCACTCCCCAACAAATAAACTCTAAAAAAAAATTCAGAAATGAAAATCAGTATGCCTTGATGCACCTACCACACAACCTAAGAAATAATACATTATCTATACAATTAAAGCTAAAACTCAGGGTGCCTGGGTGGCTCAGTCGTTATGTGTCTGCCTTTGGCTCAGGGTGTGATCCCGGCGTTATGGGATCGAGCCCCACATCAGGCTCTTCAGCTATGAGCATGCTTCCTCCTCTCCCACTCCCCCTGCTTGTGTTCCCTGTCTCTCTGGCTGTTTCTCTCTCTGTCAAATAAATAAATAAAATATTTAAAAATAAATAAATAAATAAATAAATAAATAAAGCTAAAACTCATTCCCCCTGATTCCACCTGCATTTACCTCTGCCCTCCTCTGCAGAAACCACTCTCTTGAATTTTATATTTAAAGTTCCAGCACATTTCTTATAATTTTAATCATAAATATGGTTTTACGTATATGGTACTACACTACATGCAGATTTCTGCTTATTGCTTTTATCACTTCATCCATGTTGGTATATGTGGCTGCACTTCATTCATTTTCTGTGAATGGCACTATCATTCATTATTCTTTACTTCTACATTTGGACATAAGCTATTCCAATTTTTTTCAGTATTACAAACAATGCTGCATAAGCAGTCTTGCATTAATACCTTTATATAATTCATGAAAGTTTCTCTAGGATGTATAACTAGAAGCAGAATCGCTGGGTCATAAGATAGTCTATCTTCAACTTTATTATCAACTGTTAAATTGTTTTTCCAATCAATTGTACCAAATTTATATTCTCACCAGCAGTGAATAGCAGTGAATTTCTATGTTCTTGTCAACTCTTGATATAGTCAGATTATTTTTTCTTAATCTGATTAGTGTGAAATGTTATTTCATTGGTGTTTAACTGGTACATTCCATTCTATATAAGGAGAGTCCTCTTTTATTGATTGATTATTCATAATTCCTCTTTTGTGAACTGTTTAGCTTATAATGTTTGGTAATTTTCTCTGTGGCATTTATCTTTTCCTTGTTAATTGGTAAATTTTTAAAAAAGTATGCATACTAATCATTTGTTAATGATCTGTATTGCCTATACCTTCTCCTGGTCCATGTCTCATTGTCTGATGCTTCTAATACTTTTTTTTTAAAAGAAGAGTGATAAGTTTTTAGTGGAAGAACTACTATATGTGTATAGAACTAGTATATATGTTTATGCATATACAAAAATACATATGCATGTATGCATACATAAATAAATACACACAGACACACAGAATAAAAGACAGAATAATATACACCAAGATGATACACACAGAATAAAAGAATAATATACACCACGATGACGTCTCCAGGGGCTGGAATTAAGAATTTTTTTCTTTTTAAGATTATCTGGGACTTTCTAGTTTCCAGTCCAGCATGTAAGGAGGCTGGAAGGTGCCACTCTATTTTAACAACAAATAAAAAGCTGAACAAACTGAAAAATCAACTTTTCTTAGGTCCATATGAAAGAGGTCACAGGGCAAACTTCCTTCCCCAAACTGGAAAGACAGACAGGCCAATACAGAGAATCACAAACCACCAGAACAGAAAGTTCTGCAGAAACCAGTGCCTACAAAGGAAAACCTGACATGTAACAGATGAATTGCTGGGGGTGCACACTGGGCAAGTCCAAAGACAAAAACTCCAGGGGTACCTAGTCATTGGAGTGACCCCACTTTGAAATTCTCCATGTTCTCACAGAGAGATCCCCTCCTACTTCTGGTAGAGGGAGGAGAAAAGGAACCATTGTGAAATATGCCAAAGCATTCTGTGCTTAACAAGGTCTGTCTTAAGGAGAAAATATTTAACCATATTCTAACCTGCTGGGGGTTTTATCAGCACCAAACTGGCCTGTGGGAAGGAAAACACTAGATTCCAGTTGGCTTGAGGCTTCCACATGGAAGAAGAGAAATATCCAATCCCACTCCACGCTAGCCATTATGTCTCACCTAAGGAGTGGAAAACCTGAGAAGCCTGTGTGCAGTTCATGGCCAGAGGCAAAGGCTGACTAAAACACTGAGAATTAATCACAGAGGTGTAAATGCTTCTCCCCCCCCCATCCCTTACCACCAAATTATTAAAGGCCTGAAATCAGTTCCTTTTATCCAGAAAGAAGATCATGTCTGGCTATCAAGAAAAAAAAAATCACAAGACATTAAAAGGCAAAAAACACAGTTTGAAAAGCCAGAGGAAGTGTCAGAACCAGATTCAGATATGGCAGAGATGTTGGAATAATCAGACCTGGAATTTAAAACTATTATGATTAATATGCTAAGAACGGGTAAAGTTGACAGCACACAAGAACAGATGAGTAACGTGAGCAAAGAGGTAGAAATTCTATAGAAGAACCAAAAAGAAATGCAAGAGATAAAAGCTGCAACGGAAATGAAGAATGCTTTTGATGGACTACAGAATACAGCTGAGGAAAGAACCTCTGAACTTGAGGATTTCTCAACAGAAACCTCCAAAACTAAAAAGCAAACAGAAAAAAGACTGAAAAAAACCCAAAAAAGCCCCGAAACAAAACAGAGTATTTGAGGACTGTGTACAAAGACAAAGGTAATAATGTACTTTTAATGGGACTATTAGAAGAAAAAGAGAAAAAAACAGAAGAAATATTTGAAACAATGACTGAAAAATTCTTCAAAATAATGTCATATATCAAACTACAGATCCAGAAAGCTCATAGAACACCAAGCAGAATAAATGCCTGATACATTTATTCATAATATACCTAGTCATATTATTTTCGAGCTACAGAAAATCAAACATAAATTAAAAATCCTGAAGGAAACCAGAGAGGGGGAAATACCTTTCCTATAGGGGAGCAAAGGTAAGAACTACCTCAGCTTCTCCTCAGAAACCATGCAAGCAAGTAGAAAGTTGGGTGAAACATATTTAAGATGTTGAGAGAAAATCCTCAAACCAACCTAGAACTGTGTACCCTGTGAAATTATCCTTCAAAAGGGAAGGAGTACTAACGACTCTCTCAGACAAACAAAAGTTGGGGAAATTTGTTAGCAACAGAGCTGACTTGCAAGAAATGTTCACAGTTCTTTAGTAAAAGAAGGAAAATGATAGAGACCACAAATTCAGATCTACATAAAGAAAGGTGGAGCACTGGAGAAGCAATAAGTAAATAGGCAGTGGAGAAACCTGAAGCAAACTAGATGGAATACACCTCTTTAAAAAGTGCAACCAAACATCTTGCAGAGAACCTTCAGATACATGTGTTTCCTGTAGCTGAGGTCATTGTCAGAGAAAATAATCTAAAGGTTTTGCAGACCTCCTGCAGCCTTTCTTGGTTGTTCACTTCAACTACACTGCTGTAGAGGGAGGAAAATGAGGATAGAGAAATGGAGATCCTATACTCTGGGGATGAGGCTTTTTCCAGCCAGTCTTCCTGTTGTCTCAGATTGGAACAGCTTCATTTCTTGCCAATATTTCCTGTCCTGATGCAGGGCTTCCTTTCTCCAAACATGTGGAAAGAGAAAGTGGAGTCAATATGGGGCTGCTAAGCCTCATTACCCAAAAAGTGTGGGAGATACAGATTTTTTTTTATTTTGAACTATTTAAGGAAACTTTATTGAGGTATAATTGATATGTAACAACCTATATATATTTAAAATGTACAATGTGAAAAATTTCATCATACATAAAAACCCATGCAACCATCATAATCACAATAAAAGTAGGAAGAGATGAGAATTTCCTCAATTTGGTAAAGAATACCTACAAAAAAACCCTATAGCTAATGTCATACTTAATGGAGAAAAGTTTGAAGCTTTCCTACTAAGATCGGGAATAAGACAAGGATGTCCCCTCTCAGCACTGCTTTTCAATATTGTACCCCAAGTCCCAGAAAATGAAACAAGACAGACAGACAGACAGAAAGAAAGAAAGAAAGAAAGAAAGAAAGAAAGAAAGAAAAAGTAAGTATACAGACTGGGAAGGAAAAAATAAAACTGTCTTTGTTCACAGATGACAAACTGTGTATGTAGAAAATCTGAAAGAAATGACAACAACAACAAAAAAACCCCAAAAAACAAAAAACAACCCACAAATGAACACCGGAGCTAATAAATGATTATAACAAGGTTGCAGGATACATTGTTAATATAAAAGGTCAATTGCTTTTCTATAAATCCACAATGAAAAAGTAGAATTTGGAATTAAAAAGACAATATAATTTACAATAGTCCCCCTCCCCCAAATGAAACGTTTAGGTACAAATCTAACAAATTATGCATAAGATTTATATGTGGAAAACTACAACTCTCCAACAAAAGGTATCAGAGAACTAAATAAATGGAGATATATACCATGTTCATGGAAAGGAAGATTCAGTTATTTTCAAGATGTCAGTTCTTGCATAAAAGAGGGGAAGGGGATGTGAAGGGGATTAAAAGTACTTATCTTGATGAGCACTGAGTAATATATGGAATTGTTGAATCACTATATGGTATACCTGAAATGAATATAACATTGTATGTTGACCACACTGGAATTAATTTTTTAAAAAAAGTTTTACAGAGAAAAAGAGACCAAAAAAAAAAAAAAAAGTCTGTTCTTCCTAACTTGATCTATAGATTCAATGCAATCCAAATCAAAATCCCAGCAAGTTATTTTGTGAATATTGACAAAGTGATTCTAAAATTTATATGGAGAGGCAAAAAGATCCAGAATAGCCAATACGATATTGAAGAAGAAGGATTAAATTGGAGGACTGACACTACTCAACCTCAAGACTTGGTATAAAGATACTGTAATCAAGACAGTGTGGTATGGGTACTTTTCAGATTGGCTTTTTTCACTTAGTAGTATGCATTTAAGTTTCTTCCATGTCTTTTCATGGTGTGATAGCTCATTTCTTTTCAGCACTGAATAATATTCCATGTCAGGATATATCACAGTATATTTATTTATTTACCTACTGAAGAACATGTCAATTGCTTCCAAGTTTTGGCAACTGTGAACAAAGCTGCTATAAATATCTGTGTGCAGACTTTTGTGTGGACAAATTTTCAACTCCTTGGGGTAAATATCAAGGAGTGTCCCTTGTGCTTTTAGTTTTTTTACTATCATATTTTCCTGGTTATAATCTCTAAGTACAGTGTTGAATTAGTCATAATGGGCAGGTTCTCCCCGCAGCTTTATTAAGATATAACTAATTTATTACATTTTGTAAGTTTACAGTATAAAACATAATGATTTGATATATGTATATACTATAAAATGATTACCCCAATAAGTTAACAAATTCATCATCTCACATACTTATAATTTTTAAGATATACTTTCTGAGCAGCTTTCAAATATACAACACAGTATTGTCACCATGCTGTACATTACATTCTTAGAATGTATTTATCTTGTAACTGGAAGTTTGTACCTTTAGATCATCTTCACCCATTTCTTCCATCCCCCGCCCTCTGCCTTTGGCAACTACCAATCTTTGCTCTATTTTTACAAGTTGTTTTTCTTCAGGTTTCACATAATCATGAGATCATATGGCATTTGTCTTTCTTTGTGTGACTTATTTCACTTATCATAATACCGTCAAGTTTCATTCAAGTTGTCACAAATGGCAGGATTTCCTTTTTTGTGACTGAATAATATTCCATTATATATATATATGTACATATATACGTATATATTTTCTTTATCCATTCATCTATTGATGAACACAGAAGATGTCTCGGCTACTGTAAATAATGCTGCAATGAACAGGGGTGCAGCCATCTCCTCAAGATGGTGATTTCATTTTCTTTGGATATATATGTAGAAGTGGAATTGCTAGATCACAGAGTAGTTCTATTTTTAATTTTTTGAGGCACCTCTGTACTGTTTTCCATGGGGGCTATACTGATCTAAATTTCCATTACAGGCTACAAGCATTCTGCTTTCTCCACATTCTCACCAGCGCTTGTTATCTATGTCATTTTGATAATAGCCATTTTAACAGATGTGAGGTTGTATCTCACTGTGGTTTTGATTTGCATTTCCAAGATAATTAGTGATGTTAAGCATCTTTTCATGAACTCATTGGCCATCTGAATATTTTCTTTGGAAAAAATGTCTATTCAGGTCCTTTGCCCATTTTTTAAATTTAATTATTTGTCTTTCTGCTATTGAGTTGTATGAGTTCCTAATCTATTTTGGATATTAGCCCTCATCAGATTATTTGCAATATTTTCTCCCATTCTATAGGCTGCCTTTTCATTTTGTTGATCATTTCATTTGCTATGTAGAAGCCTTTTAGTTTGATGTAATCCTACTTATTCATTTTTGCTTTTGTTGTTTGTGCTTTAGATGTTATATCCAAAAAATCATTGCCAAGACCAAGATCAAGTTTTTCCTCTGTTTTTTTTTTTTTTTCTAAAAGTTTTATGGTTTCAGTCTTTAATCCATTTCAAGTTCTTTTTTTTGTGAGTGTTTTAAAATAGGGGTCTAGTTTCATTCTTTTGCATGTGAATATCCAATTTTCCCAGCATCAGTTATTGAAGAGACTATCTTTTTTCCATTGAGGATTCTTGACTCCTTTGCAAATATTAGTGGATTGTATATGCATGGGTTTATTTCTGGGCTCTCAGCTCTGTTCCATTGGTCAATGTGTCTTTTTTATTGTTGTTCTGGTACCATATTGTTTTGATTACTATAACTTTGTAATATAGTTTGAAATTAGAAAGTATGCCTCCCACTTTGCTCTCTCTCAGGAATGCTTTGGTTATTCAGGGTCTGTTGTGGATTCATATGAATTTTAGGTGTTTTTTTTTTTTTTTTCTGATTCTGTTTAAAAAAAGCCACTGGAATTTTGATAGGGATTACATTCAATCCATACTATGCTTAATATGGACATCTTAACAATATTAATTCTTACACTGCATGAACACAGATTTCTCTATTATGTTGTCTTCTTCAATTTCATCAATGTCTTATAAGTTTTCAGTGTATAGATCTTTCACCTCCTTAAATTTATTCCTATGTATTTCATTCTTTTTGATACTGTTGTAAATAGGACTGTTTTCTTTATTTCTTTTTCAGATAATTCATTATTATGGGAATTCTTACCTTACTCCTGAATGTAGTGGAAATTTTGTTCAAGCTTCATAAGTAAATATGATATTTGCTACAAATTTTGTTAGCTATACTTTATCAGATTAGAAATGCTCCATATTGTTGAGAGGTTTCTCCAGAATGAAAGTTGAATTTCATTAAATGCTTTTCTGCATCACTTGAGATAAACATACGGTTTTCAAATTTAAGTTGTGACTATAAGAAAATCATAATAAAAGATTTTCTTATGTTAAATTATCCCTGACTACCTGGAATAAGCCCAGCTAAGTTATAATTTTTTTAAACATTGGAGTATTCATTTTGCTAATATTTTGTTTAGGATTTTTGCAACTGTGTTCATAGTGATTTGTTTTCTATGTTTTGCTAGCAATCTGATCTCAATGATTTTTTCCAGTAAGAAATACTTCCTTTTGTAGATTAGTTTTCATTCCTTCTTAAAGGGAAAGATGAAAGAACTTTGGTGTCAGAACATCGGGAACACTTATTTTTAAATGAATTCACCAAGATTTTATATATATTTTCCTTTTTTCTCAAGTCTTAGAGCTATTTTTCTTCTTACATTTCATAGTTTTATTTTCCTTTCCAATCTCTTCTAGCACTTATTGACTACAGAATTCACTCATAATTTACACATAATTTTATGACTATTTTCTGATGTTTAGAATGTCAGTTATATGTGTATTTCATGTCTCCCTCATATATGTTATAAACAGTTCTATTCACATTTAATACTGTACTTTGAATTTTCTCAGAGTTCAATAGTTATTTTAATTTTGATTTGACTTTTATTAATGAAAGTATTACCTTTAATGAAAGTAATACTTAGTTTGGTGATCTATGTATTTTGGGAAATTCTAAATATCTTTTTAGTCCGTAAGTCTTGAAAATTTTTTCATTTTATCCTTTACTCTCATTTTTGATGAACTCTATCTCCCCAGCATACTTTTTTCTCTCCTAGAAGATTGTAGGTTGACACTTCTACATGGTCAGTTTTTCTAGGTCATTGACTGGGTCACTGATGTAAGTGTCAGAAGAATGAATGATGATTTTTAGCTAAAACACCTGATTATTCTAGTCCATGCCATATTCACTTATTCCTAAAAGCATGATTGTCAACAAAATTTCAATGAACCCTGAATAGCTTCTGAAGGTATATTGAGTTCTTTCACTTTAAAAGGCAACACAAATCTTCTCAGTGGGAAAATAAATGATCGAATCTCACCTCATTCCAAATGAATTAAAGTTGGCAGGCTTGTGTGTCTGGAGCTGACTACAGTACTTGACGCTAAAATGTAGCCCCTTGTAGTAGTTATAATAAATTAAGGCTTCTGTCAGAGGCCGAAATCATGAAAGTTAAAGGAAAAAATATTATTGCTACCCTTTATATTTTGGCCTCTGATAGGAATTTTGGTCTTCAGCAGGCTGACAGCACAAAATAGACAAATTCAATAGTTTAGGAGACTGTGCCAAATTTCATGTGTAGAAGCCTGTGAGTGTCTTGCATTAAACTGTGAGTTATAGCAGTGAAGGCCTAGAAAGTGAGAAATGGCATATTTCTTGAGGCCTGTAGGGCATGCAAGTTCCACAGTTCTCCCTCTTGAATGACAACATGGTCCAGCTTCCTAGTGAGAAGCATGCTGGTGTGTTTCTCTTTCCTAGTCTCTTCTGAATAATGTGAGGTGTTGCTAATTTAAAATTGTCACTCAAAGGGCATAAAAATGTTTTTCAGTTAAAAGTCCAGTGACAAGCAGAAGACAATGGCAGCAATGGGTACTCTGAAACAGGTGATAATTTTCTCTAGCTAATTATTCTTTTTCTACATGAAACATTGCTAAAAACATACTGAATAATACATGCTTTGGTAAGGTGTGTTTGGAAAAAGTGGTGTTCCACATTAACTCTCCCAAATAACTTGACATTAAAAAAAAAAAAAAGTCGCTACTGGTCTCATTCAGAGTTGGAATATCTTTGCCTGGATTATTTTTTGTCTTTTTATCTATATTATCTTTCGTAATAAGACCAAGCAAAAACTGGAGAAGAACCTATGGATGACCTGGAAGTGGTTTTAAAGTATTAGTATTCTGAAACTGGATCTATTTTGCCTCCCTGGTCCTTTCCTTTCCTGATAAATTTCACAGTAACCCAGGAATCTTTCTGCTAGAGAACACTGCAGCAGCAGGAAACTGCCCAGACATCTTCCCAATGTCTGTAGTAGTCCATTTGTCAGTGGACTGAAACTAATTTCAATGATGTGACTCACTTGTCTGCCCAGTTATTATTTTAAAAATTGTTACAAATTAAGTGGGCATCCTCTGGCTTCAAATAGAGAGCCTGAAATATTAGCAGTGGAAACAACCTAAAATATTAAAAAAAGAATCTAAGAATGGCTCAGATTACCTAAACACACCACACAACCAATAGCAATGGAAAGCAGTAAGAATTCATAGAGCTTCTGGTGCTGGGCAGTAAAGGGTATGAAAATGGAGATTAATCTCCTGACTTCTGAAGATAATTCAAGAGAAATGATGAACAAAAACCAATGTATCAATACAGAACCGGAAAGTGAAAAGAAAGCAGATCTATTCCAAATGTGATTTCAATTTCATTATATTTTGAATATTCAGTGGGAAACTCCTAAGGTTTTAGTTTCTCTTTGGGAGTAAAATGGGTTCTTAAAAGTGCATTCATCTATGCTGCTAGAGTATCGTTTACTAACAAATGATTGCAGCTGTACCCAAGTGGCCTAAAAGAGTTTTAATGTTGCTTCCAGATGTGCCTAATTTATTTCCAGGGTATAATGTTTGCCTTGGGAACCTTGGGTGATTTTCTCACTTATCAGTGCCAATTTCGTGGGGGTAGGTAAAATTTTAGTCCTCTTCTACATGGGGAAATGGGACAGGAAGATATTATGGTTTCATTAATATTAAATGAGAAACCTTTAACAATTCTGGATAAAATATTAAATCTAGTGTGTATTTCATGAGCTTACACACCTGGACTTTTTCTGCATGGGTTTCCTAGGACTCGTCTTGCCAATGTTCATATTATATAAATGATATCTGTCAGGAATTTTAAAGATTGAGAATTTTGAAAACTGCCCTCTAAGTTTAGCTTTCAAAAACTCCAGTGGTTGCTTTGTTATTAAATGTTAAGAGAATGAAACATTTAATTTTCAACTACTCAAAGGATAGCTACTAAATTGCAGCTATGAATATTCTTTGAATATTGGATATGAATAATAATATAAGGTATTATTTATAGAGCAATTATATAAATTTTATTATGGAGGACATTCAAATGAAGACCAGTTTAAATGTAAAATCCACAGTGTTTCTAGAACAATCGGGATACTTATTATTAAAGCTACTTTGGTGATGCACAAACCATGCAGTTGGATTTCAAGAGGTTTTTTACAAATATAAATCAAGTTGTTGAAGATATTTAAATGTACTCAACTGAGTTTAAGTGCTTGCTAAAACAGATAATCTACTATGTATCAAAAGCACAGAAATCATCTTGTGAATGGTCATTTAGTGTCTGTACTAGAACTTAAACCTTGGTCTCATGTCCCATACTTTTAGTCCTCTTTTAAAATAGAATGTTGATCTTTAAAACCAATGAGAACTATTTTGCCAATACCCAAGTAACACATTTTAGAAGAGCTTGTGTATTCAATTCCTTATTTCCAGTACCAAAGGTACAGCAGAGTGTAATCATCCCCAAAGGATTAAGTACTTTAGTCAATGACTAAAACAAAAATTGGAATATTACATATTGCCAAAATTACCCTTGAAAATTTAGTACTCTTGAAAAAACATTTTCCTTCTTTTACATTGGTCAGGAAACCCTTAAAATTACCCACACATTCTTCACACAGGTTTGCCAAACATAAGCACTGCTTTAAGATTTCTTGCATTCAATAACTGATTAATACAAATGACATGATGTTCAAATGCTTCCTATTTTCAGAAGAAAACATCTCAGTGATACAACTAGAGTAACTTGGTCGAATGCAAGATCACGAGGGCTGAGGATTTTGTCAGTTTTGTTCACTGTTAATTCAGTCCCCTCCTACATGGAGCACTGGGTGTTATACGCAAACAATGAATCATGGAACACTACATCAAAAACTAATGACGTACTGTATGGTGACTAACATAACGTAATAAAAAATTTTTAAAAAATTCAGTCCCCTCCTAGTTAATTCAGTCCTCTTCTAGAACAATGCTGGTCATAGAGTAGGTGCTTAATAAATATTCTGAATAAATAAATAAAATGTGAATTAAAGGGCGCCTGGGTGGCACAGCGGTTAAGCGTCTGCCTTTGGCTCAGGGCGTGATCCCGGCTTTATGGGATCGAGCCCCACATCAGGCTCCTCCACTATGAGCCTGCTTCTTCCTCTCCCATTCCCCCTGCTGTGTTCCCTCTCTTGCTGGCTGTCTCTATCTCTGTTAAATAAATAAATAAAATCTTTAAAAAAATGTGAATTAAATATGTTGAAAAAGTAAATGAATGAAAGGTAAACGAGTATGTCTCATAAACCTAGTTCATGGAGGTTTTAAATTAATACACAAATATCTAACTAAAAGAATTAGTTACATGGAGTTAGATTAAATAACAGGGTTTTGGCTTTCTAAATATTTCTTTTCCTGGTAATAATCTTATATATTTTGGATCAGGGGATTAATTGCAATAATTTTTAGTTGTTATATGTTGACAAACTCATTCACATTCAGGTCATTTCCTGTATTAATCAGATATTTTGACATCAGACAGATATGGTAGAAATATGCTATTGCAAAGTTCCTATGTAAAATAAGATATATGAGAAATAAGTTGTTCTACATGAAACTCTTATAGGAGCCAAATTCCTTCCTTCCTTTCTTTCCTTTCCTTCCTTTTCCTTCCTTCCTTCCTTCCTTCCTTCCTTCCTTCCTTCCTTCCTTCCTTCTTTCCTTCCTTCCTTCCAAGAGAGGGAGAGAGGGTAGGGCAGAGGGAGAGGGAGAGAGTATCAAGCAGGCTCCATGGCCAGCATAGAGGCCAAAGCAGGGCTCGGTTTCATAATCCTGAAATCATGACCTGAGCTAAAATCAAGAGGCGGATACTTAACCGACTCAGCCACCCAGGTACCCCACCCCCAATTATTTCTTTATAAGAAAATGTCTCACAAAGCTATTCGACCTTTCAAAAACTGAACATATATATTTTTTAATCTGATGGCTTTCTCTATCTCAAAGACTAGTTAGAATGTTATTATTAATTCAAGTGCACTTGCTCTGGAATTGGGTTTTCCCTGGGAAGGCTGTCTTTGGGATTCGTGTTTTCATCTGATTGGGAATGCTTCCCTGTTCTCCGTTCTATGAAAGTTTTATATATTTCTTGTTTCCCCCCTTCCTCCTTTCCTCTCCCCCTCCTTTTCTCCTTTTCCTTTCTTCCTTCTTTTTTTTTCAATTATTAGGGTGGGGTAACAAATTTACTTATATGCAAGAAAACAGAATCTTAAATATGCAAGAAATAGAATCTCTTTACTTCTCTGTAACCTGATTTCCCTGATGAAGTCCCAAATTATGAGACTTTCCAAGTTGTGGGGAAAAAACAGATTTAGTCTACTTGGATAATATTAATGCTATTAAATAAACAATCCTTATTAAATATACAGCCTTTTTGCCTAAGTGCTTCATATCTTTTTAGATAAAATGTTTCCTTAGAGATACTTGCCCCTCTCTCCCATCCTTGTCTTTCCAGCATGTTCATTCATGAAAATGTTGAAAGACTTAAAGCTGAGTATAAAGGGTTAAGTTAGTGGAAGTAAAGTACTGTTCTGATGCAGCTTTGCCTCCTACAATTCACAGGTCAGCTATCCAATGTTGATCTACCTGATTAGTTACAGCAATGACTTCAAGGGTCTAATAAAGTAAAGCCTCCAAGTTTTCAATCATTAAAGCTCCATTTGGTTTGGAAATAGTCTTGTATCAATTGGATAACACAGTCGAGAGGAATCAGCCATTCAACTACTGTTGTGGTAAGAAGATAAGGGCCAAGACTGAAGTGGTGGCTATGAAAACAGAAAAGAAAAACGGAGGCACCTGGGTGGCTCAGTCGTTAAGTGGCTGCCTTCAGCCCAGGGCGTGATCCCAGGGTTCTGGGATCAAGCCCCACATTGGGCTCCCTGCTCTCCGGGGAGGCTGCTTCTTCCTCTCCCACTCCCCCTGCTTGTGTTCCCTCTCTCACTGGCTGTCTGTCTGTCAAATAAATAAATAAAATGAAAGAAGGAAAGAAAGAAAGAAAGAAAGAAAGAAAGAAAGAAAGAAAGAAAGAAAAAACAAGGAGTTCTGGAAACATGTGCCCTAGAGCAGAAGAAGCGAGGTAGGCAGTTGGCCTCATCTGTCCAGCAGTTCAACTCTTAGATCTCCTCCCTCTTCAGAGGAAGAGATAGTCTTTCAGCTTTTTTTTCAAATAACAGCAGAGTAGGAATTTTCCTTTTTTAGTGTTAGACCCTTGACTGGCTTGGTGGAGGAATTACGTATTTTGTTTTTAAACTGCTCCAGTGAGGGATGCATGTAGAACTGCAGGAAGCAGAGAAAGAGCTTACATGTTAGCAAATAATTTAAAAGCATGGAGATAACTATGTAAAAAAAAAAAAAATCAAACATAAGAAATGGTAGCTAAGTACCAATACGTTGGATGTGATCCCGAGTTTCTAGGGTCATAGGATGTTAGTCAATATTGTCCCCTTCTTTTACAGACTTTATGGCTTCATTTTAACTGCTCAATTATATTTTCCATGTGAGTTTACTAAATTATTTACTTACTTTTAATTTGAAGTCTTCACATTTCTACACACATGTTTGTATGTATGCCTTAAATCATGGAATTTTGAGAGATAAGAATTCTACCAGACCTTTAAACTGTACAGAAGGAACACCACTTTGAAGCTAATGAAACTTGTTACTTCTAAGGTAACAGGAGAGGTCCTAGCAACATGTCTACGGGGTCATACAGTTTGATAAAACTGGCTAAAATAAGGTGAGATGTCTCTGTCCACTGTCACTCTCTTCATTCACTTCTTTTTTGTCAGATGGCCCTGGAATGCTATCTCAAAGTAGGTTAGGGGCAAGCTGAATTGCAGATACACTAAACTTGGGTTTAGTGGTGAATATTTACATGGTTTCAATCTCCTCTCCGTTAAATTACGAGTTGCCGAGGTATAGTTAGAATACTCCAAATATCCACTGGGCTGATTCCCTTAAGTGTGTAGGGCCAGGGGTCTTACCGTGACATGGATGTGTCTTATGTGGTCACCACCAGAAAGATACAGGTGGAAGATGAGAAACAAGGTCCGAAGTATATAATTCCAGAAGCTGGTTTATAGAAAGTATTCCCAGTCATCAGATGTTTAAAATTACAAGGGGAGGATTCCATTAACATCAACACTCAGTCAAAATGGAAGTTCTTGCCTATTGTGAATATACTTGGTAGTGCATCTTATGAAATTCAAATGTACCCTACATTATTTTATTTTTTGATGGGGATTTTATAAAATGGAATTTATCAGAAATTCTGTGTTATAGGGCATAAACTTCTAGCAGGTCTATACATGGTGATTATGTCTATTTTGATATTTTATGTTTTATGCATTTCACTACTACTAATAAAAACAAATTTGATCAACTATGTTAGGAAGATTGAATTATCTTTTGATTTTTTTTTATAGAGAAATAACAAATTTGTTGTTATGTGAAGAGGTGATCAAAGAATGTCCAGCCAAAAGTGGAAGAAAAGCATTACAGTGTGTGTCAGGGAGTTTATTAAATAAAAGTCTTCTGTATTATTTTCTTCATTTTGTAATGTTTGCAGTATTTTCCAGATATTTTAGATTTGATTTTACTGTGATTTCTTTTCTCATTCTAAATAAATATTCATGCTCATACCTGATTTTGTATTCATAATAGTATAACATTTTTCTGAAAGAGAACTACCCAAATTATATATAGTTCAGGCACTACAAAACCTGAGTCCACCCTTGTAAGTAAATCCAAAACACAGATGCCTACAGGCAGGGAGTGGGGCTGTACAGGGTAAGGGTGTGGGTCAAGGTAAAGGGTAGTAGGTTCATGAGAGGAGGAAGCTTTATCTCCATCAGATCATTTTGCTGCCCTCATTCACTCTCTCAGGAGATCTAATGGAAAAGTGGGGTCCATCACAATTTTTAGATGAGAGTTGGTACCTCTACATGCATCTAGAGGCTAATAAATGGAAAGACAAGGTAGCTTATGGAGGCCAAGTATAACTTTTTCTTTGAAATCTGGCTTCAAATTATGGCTTCATTTGTCATGAAAGGTTGTAAGTTTTGGAATCTTTTCATTGATTTTCCATATCCTTCATTGGAGTAGGTCTATGCTTCTTCTTACATACTGTAATTTGATAGAGTCCTGATTCTTCTGTAACTCAGAATGCCCTGATACCAAAGAGCCCCAGCCCTGCTGCTTCACTCAGGAACCACACCATCCATTCCACTCCACAGTCCACCATGAGCCCTGTGACTTTGGGAACTCTTTAAAGGTCTGATAGAAAGCTAGCACAAATGTCTCATCTGCTTTTGATTTGTGGGTTCTAAGCACATGGCTTCCAAATCTCACATTTGGAATGTGGAGTTCAGTAATCCATAACCATTTTGATCAAATCATTGATTTTCTCCTTTGTCTTCTATGAATGGATGATACATGCTGTCTGGTTCTTTCCAAGAACCCATCTTTCTTCCTCTTATATATATCATATAATTTTATTTACCTGACATGTTCTTTCAAAGTTAGGAGAATTGGGGATTTGTGTGTTTTAAGAAAAGAGGCAAACTCATTAGATTCCCTTTCTTAATATTTTAATAATGTTACTGAAGTCTGGGATGCCATCTTTATTCAACTATCTCTTTTGTTTTTCTGCCACAACTTAGCACTTATGGTGAATGGCAATACATATTAATAAGCAGGCAGCTTAATAAGACTCAGGTTAATGATGATAATTATTCCTACATGGTGTATGCTGACAGTGTGTGCGAAGATATTCACTCTTCAAAAGAGCCCCAAGGCAGTACAGATAATTCTGACACTGAGTACGTTATCTGAGAAGAAGGTTAACAATGCTATGTGATACTTGGCTTTTTTTTTTTTTTTCTGTAAGTGAACATTTTAATTACCTGGGGATAATGTCCATGGCTAGAATTCAGTGAGTGGGCACAGGGCCAATAACTTTTCAGGAGATCCCTGAGAGAGACTTAGAATTTTAACCGTTAAAAATTACAGGCTTGCAAACAGGGTCACTAGAAATAAATAAGCATAGTCAAGATTTAAGAAAAGGTCAGTGTTTTAACTCTAATGCTCATAGAGGGCTCCTAGTTTGAAGTGAATATTTTTTGATTAACCATAGAAAAAGTATGAAATTGTGAAACTCTGCTTCCTTTATTCTTTCTAAGTCTACCAAATTCTTTACAAAACCAAACACACTAATGCTTAATGATCTTATGCTCTGTTTTCCATCCCTCTATTCTAGGTAACTCTCCAAACCTTCATTTACACCTGAAGAATTAATGACAAGTGACTGATTAACAGTTCAGAGTTACATTCCATTTTTTTCCCTCCAGGGTCAATTGACTTTTCAGAAGTATTAAAACCTTAAACCAGGCATCTCAAATAAAACACCAGCTAGGGCCTGTCAAGTAACATTAATGACTGAAGCTGGCCTAGTGAGCACTGTACTAAAACGGAAAGGCAGGCTTCTTGAAGGGGATGGGGGAGTGTCATTTCATGCCTCTAGCAGATTATTTCCACATAGACATTCTGGTCCAGATTTGCTCAAAATATACTTTTTCAAAAGAAGTTGGAAATCTGGATTTTTGTGAATTCTTCCCGCGTTTGAATTTTGTCCATGAAACATGTTCTAGGTCAAGCACAACAGGTCCAGGGCTGAAAATGGTCTGAAGGTCACAAGTTTGTAACTTTTGCCTTGAACTGAAGGGAAGAAACTGGAGAACCTACATTCCTCTAAAGCACTTGCAACCCCTGTCCTTTTTCATGATGTTCCATTTGCTCTTTGCCCATCCTGCCCTCTACTCCCTGGGGACTTAACTCACTTTTGATGGCCTTGGTTAAATGTTACTCTCTCTGTAAAGCTTTCTAGGTCCCTTCTCTTCTTCCAAACCATTTCTCCACCATCTCCCTTTCTTGTAGAATGAATCCATTTTCTCATTATATTGCTAGGACATATGGCACACACTGGAATTAGCATTTAACATAGTGGGTACTAAATATTTGTGGGTGTGCTGGTCTTCCCAGTTACAATATGAGGTCCATACGGGTAGAGTCCTCTTTTTATTTTTTATCAGCATCACACAATATCTACCTCATGATAGACAGTAAATATTTGCTGAAAGAATGAAGGATCAGTGAATGAATTTTAGAAAGCTACTTGAAGGCTTAAGGATACTTGTCAGCCTCTGTACCCCCTAGCAGAGGACATAAATATGGAAGACATTCAGTATGTACTTAGGAAATGAGAAATGAATGTGAACCAATGGGGGAGAATTATGTTTTGAAGAGTTACAGAGTGGCACATAGGTAAATTTCAGTGATGCATCCCTTGTATCCTTGCCCACTGGGGTAAAATAGGCTCTTAAATTCTCTCTGATCCTAAAATTCAATTTAAGATTAATATAAATTATCATATATAATATATATATGATGGAGATGATATTCATTGCTTTTCGTGGTAACCTTTTAACAATTCCCTTAATGCTTCTAATTGAGGCAACTATGTAAAGGTTTCGATATCATAATTGAGCAGATAATATTGAGGCAACACCTTATGTAAGGTCTAGTGGTTATAAATTTTTTCAGAAGCAAGTCATGATGAATTTGAATAGAAAAGTCATCTGGCAGTACTGCATTCAATTGGTATTTATTATAAATATGCACTCAGTTACTTATATTTGTTTATATCAAAGATGTTTTTCTGCTCATCACATTAGTGAAAGTCTGCTTGAATCCTTCTGTCCTGAGTCTTCTAGAAAACTGCCTTACTCTAGCCTGATTTTAATTAGGAAATCTCAATTAATTAGAAATATGTTAATGATTAAGTTAACAATCTGGTATAAAGGCATCACGAAGAACTCTATCCAACATGTTGACCAAAGAAGATTACTGAAGTCGAAAGAAATGACACTTTTCTCTATAAGAGACATCTGCCATGCTTATGGTCAACTCTGTTTTTGCAGGGATAGGTATCAGTAGAAGACTAGCTAATTGTTCTGTAGATAAGTCTAGCTAGCTGAATAGTTTTAGGGACACAATCAAATGATGCAGGCCAGTTGTTTATTCACTTATGCAATGTGATAACAGTTAGCTAATCAGTTGTGTGAGATTCAACCACTGAATTAAAGACCTAAGTTTGCAGACAGCTCTGGCACTGTAGTTGTTCTTTTAAAAGAAAATAAAAGTTGTTATGCAGTGTTAGCATGCTGTATGCATAAACTATTATGATACTAGTATGGAGCTTGTGCCATTTAACCTGACATCGGACACTTTGACAATGAGCAGATATGAATCACGAACACTTTTTTTCCACTGGGGCAGTGCATACAATTAAACCAAATTCAAATGAGCAGATTTTCAGAGTGTATTTGAATCTCTTCCTGGGGCTAAGATAGACCTGCCACTGGTCTCTCCATTTCCTTTAGTAAGCCCTTGTATATTAAGCAGTGGAAAATAAAACAACAAATGTTATTCAGCAGAAAGATAAAAGCCCAATCTATGTAAAGTGAGATAGAAGAAATGGAAACATAGCATGTGGATTTTGCATGCTGAGCCCCATAAAATGCAAGCGTGAATTTCCTCTCATAGTGAGTGTGGTCCAACATTAAACGAAGCATGGGGCATGATTATGAGAGATAAGATCAGTAGTTGGAGAACATACAGCAAGCTGTTTTACCCACATTGAATATAATTTCACTCCTCTGATCTATTAGGCCCTCTTGGTGCACATCTTTGTAGATTTTTGCTAGTTCTCAGGAATGCATTAAAAAACCCTACAGGCTATAACTAAAATTACTGAATATTTTTTAATGTCTCACATGTTGACAGTCCTGATTTTCGTTATAGAAGAAATAACTGTCGATAGTGCCATTTAAATCCCTACTCTTTAGACTTGTGAATGCTAATGGCTGGGCTGTCGAACTTCAGCTTTTCCTGTAATCGTTATTCCTGGTTTCCTGTGGTGGATATGTATCGAACATAAGAAATTAGCTGCAGAGAGAATTAGAGGGTGTAAGTCTGAGTCATGTAAATGCCAAAAGCTTTTTGTGACATTTTTCAGACTTTAAAAATGGAAATATGTTATTTGCACAGTAGCTCCTGATGGAATATGACATACTGCAGCGATGTGGCGAGTTTAAGATTGGGCTGCAGGCCATTAGGAACTCTCTGTGTGAGAGCCTGGGGCCTGAGCAGAGGAATGGGAGTGAGCTACTTGGAAGAAGCATGGCATTTGCTGATGAGCCAACGAATCCTCGCTAGATCAAGAACTGCTAATGAGAATTGAGAACTTGCTTGAACCTGTTATCAAAAGTAAGGCTTAGGAATATAATTTTCAGCTTGATGTAACCTTTGTCTTTATTCCAGAAGGTCTTACATCATCATTATATCAGCCCATGGAAAAAAAAATCATAAGGCTAAGTACATACCTTAACTCTTTTATTTCAATTAAGGCTGAGCTCTTAAATTCAGTCAAAATAAGAAATCCCTCTTAGTAGATTCTGAACCTTTGTTGGGTCCTGAGATGCATGGAGGATGGGTATGAGGATGCAGCACAGAACTTTCCATAGAGGAAAACAGAGTCACACTGTCCTTCACTCCTGTTCCAACCCCTTTTTGCTTTAGAGGAAAGCTAAAAGGGAGTCAGAAACTGTCTCTGGTTTCACTTTTGGTTAACAGGGTAGACCTCCTCAGAGGCTTATTTCCACTTCAGGGGATAGTCTTGCAACCCATTGAACCCACACTCCTTATAAACATGGGGATGTGGGGGCATATCTTTTTGTTTGTTTTGGGGGATAAAGTAACTAACCTTATGCTAATTTTGATATTTTCCTACAGGGTGTAAAGGACCATCATGAGAAACAAGCTTCTCTGCTTTCTATTCCAGAAAATTCAGTGTTCAATTTTCAAAAGATATGGAATCCAGGAAAATTGATAGATGACATTTGGAAGAAGAGGACACAGATGACCAAGAGGACTTCTGAAAGAATTTCATAAGTGCATCTGGAAATATATGTAATTAGTGAAAAAGACAAAACAAAACAGAACAGGAGATAGGGGTCTTGACTGTTTTCCTTTTAAGAATGTCTCCTGGGAAGCCTCTCTTGGACTTCCCTGTGCTTCCCATAAATGCAATTCCTCTTCTCCCTTTAAATTCTCTGTGATGCTTCATAATGCCATGAAGCCTGTTCTCCCAAAGCAAAATCCTAGCTGTCATCCTAGACAATGCCCTCTTCATCTTTTCCCTCCAACTCATCATCAAGACATGTTGTTTTTATTGCAAATCTCATTTCTCCTTGCTTTCTCCTCACTGCTTTTTCTTAGTTCTGATCCTTATCTTACGATTACACTATGCAGTTTTAACTCGTCTCTCAGTCTCCTGTCTTACCGGACTTCTCTATCTTCACCATTTATATCGATACTTTAATGTATTTTTCCTTCTCTAATGATGCCCAGGCACCTTGCAAGTATGTGTGAGTCGTGTGACAAAAGTAGTTCACTGTCTCCTGGGAGCCATGAAAACCTGCAATCACATTCTTTTCCTCCCCTGCTCAGTTGAGGAACTCTCCATCTACTGTCCATGGAAAGAAGTCTACATCACCAGTCAAAGCTATTCACAATTTGGTCCTTCCTTACCTCTTGGGTAGACTCATCATTTCCCCTGTGTTCCACTGCCCACAGACTGAGCTGACAGGGTTACGGCTTCATGAACTGACATTCGTTTTCATAACTTCATACTTTTTCACATTCAGTTCCTTCGGCCTGAAATGCCTTTCCCCATCTGAAATACACAGTCATTTTTCAAAATCCCTCCTAAATGTCATCTCTTCTATACTTTCCTAACACTCTCAGGCTGAGTTAGGGGTTTCCTAACAAAGTACACCTTCATACTTGGATATGTATTTACCACTTTATATGTCTGGCTTGCCTATGATATTACAAGCCCCTTCATGACAGCAACTTTGTTTTATTCATCTTTGGATTTCTAGCTGTTAGCACTGTTTCCACAGAACAAAACAAAACACACTGTTGAATAAACAAATGAATTGAAGATGTAGTTTCTAATACCTTCTCTATGCACCAATTTTCAAAAGCAGTGGAAATCTAACACATTGAATATCCTATACATTGCCTGCACAGAATATGATCCAGGGAGCAGTAAATTCATGGAATGAGCATCTGCATTTTTCCCTAATCAGAATCTTTGCTCACATCGAGGTTTACTCATCAATGCCATTTGAAGAAACATTGTTCTGCTAACAATGTGCTACTTTATTGAATTCTATTAGAGAATTTCACTACAGGTTTAATTATTGCTCACCTTGGTGTCAGGCTGCTTTCCCTTTATTAACTAATCATCTACTGGCCCAGTGGGGTTCCTGTAGCCTCCAGGCTTCTCAAGATATGTCAAATCAGATTATCTGCTCTTATTTTACATAGATGAAAATTTAAGTTTTTTTCTAAACTCAGTGAAGAAACAATCTCCCACTGCTTAATATATGCAAACTATACGAAGGCATGCATTTACATAACCTGAGCTGAGTTAGTCATTTGAGCTTTGTTAATTAGCTTTGGAAAAGAAAGTTAGCTTAAACCAGAGTAGTAAAGAGATACATTTGATAAATTTTTTATTTTACCTTACAACACATACTATCGTGTTGTTACAATGATTTCTAAATACCATTTATGGAATAGAGATCATGAACCTACATATGTATATGCTATCATGACAACATCACAGGTCAGAATTTATTTTTGCTTCAGCCACTCTCAGGAAGGAAGATTCTATGAACTGGGTTGGCCTTGAAGTAACAGTTATTTGTAAACTGGTTTTGTTGATTCCAAATAGATATGCTGAGAATTACTTTTATAAGGCCTAGCTTTCTGGAAGGCTTTTATGTTGAAATCTTCTGAAATTTAAAAGTGAGGTATTTTGAAATATCATGAAGTGCCACATGACATAAAATATGTCAAAAGGATCTTTTGATTTTCAGTCAGTTTGAAAACGAGAGTTCAGTGTTTCATGATTTTTAGAGTATACTTGAGTCCCTCCAAGCTTATATTCTATGAAGCCCAGTCATTATTTGTTATAGATAATAAAACTAACACTTTTTTTTTTTTTTTTGTCTTGGGGTATATGTTTTAAATGCAGGTCCGGCATATATTAATAAGGTGTTAGATCTTTTCTGCTAAGAATATATGATCATTAAAATTCTTTACATGATCAGGGAATCTAGAAGTTGCATAATTTACTCACATAAATGAAATGTAAGGGTAGAATCTGTGATTTCTCTCCATTCCCAGATCTTACTGTAGTTAACAATTAAAAATTTAACCCATTAAGTAATGGATAATCAGAAAATATTTGCTTTTTCTCATATTTGTAGTAGTTCTTACTTATTTTCTGTTTTTGTATTACTATTTTTACTTTCAGCAACAAAAACTAATTTCTGATAAAATTTCAGTTTTACAGCAAACTTGTAAGGGAGAGCCAACCTAAGCAGAAAACATACTAGAGTTATAAATTCACTCTAATTTTATTGCTTCACTTTGTTATTTAGTTATCTAACAATTTATAGTCTATAACTAAGAGGGAACTTTTCAGTTATTTCACTGATGGGTGAATTCCCTTTTAATTCCATGTGTGTATGTTTTGGCTTTGTTAATTATTTTATGTATAGTGTTTTAAAATCTTTTTAGTGAAGATTTGATTTCCTTTTCTTATGCTCTTGAATTGGTAATTTTTAAAACAAATATCCTGAGTTACACTCAGCATTTTTTAAAAAGTCAATCTTATTAAGGTATAATTTTACATAATGAAATACACAGATTTAAAAATAAATTCTAATAACCGTTCGAAGATATGAACATACACGCAACTCGTCACTCCAGTCAAAATATAGAACATTTCCAACACCCTAGAAAGTTCTCTTGCGCTCATTTGCAGCCAGTCTTCTACACTGCCTCTCACCTCAGACAACCAACAGTGTGATTTCATCTCTTTTGATTAGTTTTCTTTTTATTGCTGAGTAGTATTTCATTGTATGAATGTACAATTGATTTCCCCATTCAATCGCTCATAGACATTTGAGCTGTTTCCATTGTTTTGGTAATAAATAAAGCTGTTCTGAATATTCATGTACATGTCTTTCTTTTTAGAATTGCTGTTATATAATGTTTAGTATTGTAAGAAAATGCCAGCTTGTTCTCCAGATTGGTTGTACCGTATCACACAGCAATGCATGAGAGTTCCTCTTACACTATATCCTTGTCCACACTTATTTTTGTCAGTTCTTACTGGTGTGAAGTAACATTACATTGTGACCTTAATTTTAATTTCCCTGGTGATTAATGAATTTAGCATCTTTCATGTGCTCAGTGTCTGTTAGTTTAGTTTATGTTATGATGTTTGTGTTTTTTGCCCATTTAAAAAAGATGTGGTTTGTGTTTTCTTGCTGAGTTCTAAGAGTTCTTTTTTATATTCTGAATATGGTCCTTTATCATATAAATGTATTACAAATGTTTTCTTCTAGTCTGTGGCTACACTTTTCACTTTCTTAAAAGGGACTTACGAGTAACAGAAGGTTTTAATGTTGATGAAATGTAGTTTATCAGCATCTTATTTTATGGTTTATGTTTCCTTGTTCTGTCTATAAATACTTTGTCTAACCTAAGGCCATAAAACTTTCCTCATTGTTTTTCATAGAAATTTAATATTTTTAGCTTTTGCATTTAGGATTGTGATTCATTTTGAATTAATTTTTGTGTATGGTACAGGTGTGGTATTCATTTTATCTAATAACCGGTTGTTAATATATAAAAATACATTTGATTTTTGTGGACTTGTTTCCTGCAAACTTAAAAATTCACTTATTAATTCTAATACAAATTTAAAAAAATTTTAATTAACGCAATTGTGTTGTTTGAGAACACAGAGTTTTAATTCTTTGTTTCCGACAGCTATGGCTTTCATGTATTTTTCTTGCCTTATTGATCTGGCTAGAACCCGTTGTACAATACTGAATAAAATTGGTGAGAGCTGAATCCTTGCCTGTTTATAATCTTAGGAGAAAGCACTTAATATGTTACCATTTTGTATGAAGCTAGGTGTAAAGTTGTTGTTTTGTAGATGCATTTTACCAAATAGAGAAGTTCCTAGATATTTATTTTTTTTAAGATTTTATTTACTTGAAAGAGAGAGAGAGAGAGAGAGAGAGAGAGAATGCACAAGTCAGGGGAAAGGCAAAGGGCGAGAGAGAAGCAGGCTCCCCCCTGAACATGGAGCCAGGTGAGGGGCTGGATCCCAGGACTTTGAGATCATGACCTGAGCCAAAGGCAGACGCCTAACTGAGCCACCCAGATGCCTCAAGAGGTTCTTACATATTAATTTCCAACAAAGTTTTATTATGAATAGCTGCTGAAATGCTTTTTTTCTGTTCTTACTGAAATGATTATATGATTTTTCTCTTATTTGTTAATGTGGAGAATTATACTAATCAATTTTCAAATGTGGATAAACCCCACTTAGTCATGATGGAATTTTAAATACTGTTGGATTCTATTCATTATACTTTTGTTAATTTTTGTGTCTATTTTTATGAGAAGTATTGTCCTGTAATTTTATTTTTTCCTCTTTTTGTGCCCTTTATGGTTTTAACTGAGCATTTTATTTGATTCCATTTTATCTCCTCTCTTTGCACATCAATTATATTTCTTTTAAAAAAAGTTAGTGGCTGCCCACAGTTTGCAATATATACTAACTAACCTAAGTCTACCATCAAATAACATTATACCACTTCACAAGTCATAGGGATCTTATAATAGACTATTTCTAATTCTTCCATTTCATCCTTATACTACTACTGTCATTCATTTCATGTATGCATAGGCTATAATCATGTGGTACACTGCATGACTATTTTAAATGTATTTATTAATGTATTTATAAATGTATTTATTTATTTAAATACAGGACTTGAACTCATGACCCTGAGATCAAGACCTGAGCTGAGATCGAGAGTTGGTTGCTTAACCTACTGAGCCATCCAGGTGCCCCTATGTTGCATTACTTTAAATAAAAATGAAAGACTTTGTTTTACTTTTATTCTTTCCTTTTCCAAAGCTATTTCTTCATGCAGATCCACATTTCTGACCTATATGATTTGTTCTTTTCTTGAAAAACTTCATTTCTTGCAAGGTAGGTCTACTGGTGATTAAGTCTCAGTTTTTGTTCATCTAAGAAGTCTCTAATTTTTCTTCACATCTGAAGGATAATTTTGAAGGATAACTGGTGGCGTATTTTTCCCTTCAATACTTTAAATATTTCACTTCACTCCCTTCTAGCTTGTATGTTTTCTGACAAGAAGTTTGCTGTAATTCTTAATTCTTATCTTTGTTTCTCTTCAGGAAAGTGTCTCCCACCCCCAACTCCAGCTTCTTTCAGGATATTTTTTTTGTCCTTGGTTTCCAGCAGTTTGAATATTATATGCCAAAATGTAGACTTTAGGATATTTTTCCTGCTTGGTTACCTCTGAGGTTGCTGGATCTGTGATTTGGCATATCTCACTGATTTTCTAAAGTTCCTGGCCACTGTGAAAACACTTCTGCTCTGCTCTTTATTCTTCTGATATTTTAAATACACTTACGTTGCATCATCTGAAATTCTCCCACAGTAGTTGGACGTTCTTCTCTGTTTCCTCACCAACCACTTTTTTTTTTTTTCTCTTTGCATTTCAGTTTGGGAAATTTTATTAACCTATCTTAAAACTCACTGGTTCTTTCCTTGGCCTGTCCAGTCTACTGATGAGCCCATCAAAGCATTTTTCATTTCTGTTAGTGTTTTTTGATTTCTAGCATTTCCTTTTGATTCTTTTATATAGTTCTAATCTCTATGCTAGAGTCAGAGAAATGCCCTTTCCCCAGGTGGAATAAAGCTCTGATAAAGTCCTTCCCACTGGAGAGTAGGCATTTGTTATGGAGGAACACTCTGGGCATATTTCATAATGTTACTCTACCCCTCCCTCTTGCCACAGCCCATAGGATATGTTTCTTGGTTGTTCACTAGGACCATCTGGTGGGGTCCCTGAAGTAAAAGTGAGCTCACCTAAGACTGCAGCCCTAAGAAGTTTCTCCAACTAGCTTTACTCTGAGGCTCCAGCAATTTGTCAAAATTACTGTTTAGTGTCCTACTCTTTATGGCTTTTGCTCCAGGAAATTCGACTTCAGCCGTGACTCTCCAGACCTGCCTGTCTCTCCAGATTTTGTGGTGGCAGTTTGTTTTGTTGCCTCAGTTTTCTCACAGATCCAAGAAAAGAAGTTGATTTTTAATTTGTTCATCTTTTCTCTTGTTTAAGGATGGGAGTGATGACTTTCAAGCTCTTTCATGTCGGAGCTGAAACCAGGAGTTCCACTTTTCTATTCTTGTGATACCTTTGTCACTTCAGTATTAGGACCACATTGTCCTCATAAAGCAAGTTGGAAAGAATTCCTTCCTCCTCTATTTTCTGAAATATTTTCTTTAAAAATGACATTTTATCTTCCTTAAATGCTTGTTAGAAACTGTCAGCTAAACTAATCCAGGTGTCTTTTTAAAAAGATTTTTTTAAATTACAAATTTAGTTTCATTAATGGATATAAAGTTTTTCAGATTTTTCTATTTCTTCTTTTGTCAGTTTTTTAAAAAATTGAACTGTTTTGTAAGTCTTTCTTTCCCCAAGGAATGTTTCCATTTTATTGTCTAATTTATTGGCATGAAGTTGATTCTAATGTTCCCTTATTATCTGAATATTCTGTAGAAATAGCCACTATTTCATCCTGCTATTGTTAATTTTATGACTTTTTAAAAATTCATTCATCTTCATAGAGGGTTATCAGGTTTATTAGTCTTTTAAAGAAACAAACTTGGGTTTGTTAATTTTCTCTGTCAGTCATAGAACTCTGTTCTTTATTGCTTCCTTTTTTCTACTTGCTTTGCATATAATTTGTGGTTTTTTTTTCTTTCTTTTTTTTTTTTTTACTTTCTTAAGGTGGAAAGTTAAATAATTCACTTTATAACTTCCTTTTTTTCCAATACTGGCATTTAAATCTATAAATTTCCCTTTAAGAACTGCTTCACAGCATCTCACAAATTTTGATATGTTTTACGTTTATTATTATTCAGTTGAAAATACCTTTGTGATTTTTTCCAGTTATGTTTATTTAGAAATGTATTGCTTAATTTCCAAATATTTGAGAAATTTCTAGATATCTTATTTTTTATTATTTTCTAATTAAATTCTTCGTGGTCAGAGAACATACTCTTTAAGATTTCAGTCTTTTGAAGTCTACTGAGATTTATCATATATGTAGGTACATGCTTTATCTCGGTGAATGTTCTATTCGCACCTGTCAAGAATGTGGTTTTTTGTAGGTTTGTGTTAATGCCAATGAGATCACAATGACTGATAATGTTTTTCACATCCTGTATATTTGTACTGTTTTTATATATTCGTTCTATTAGTAACTATGAAAGGGTGTTTAACACTCCAATTATGATTGTAGATTTAACTGTTTCTCCCTTTAGTTTCATCAGATTTGTTTCATATTTTTTATTCTTTCTTATTAGGTGCATATTTAAGCTTGTTATGTATTCTATTGATTGACCTTTTATATTATATAATGTCCTCTATTTCTTGTAACACTTACTATCTTGAGTTATACCTTGCTTCATATTAATATAGCCATAACAGGTTTTTAAATCTTACTGCTGGGCAGTATAGATTATCTATCCTTCTATTTTCAATCTCTGTGTGTCTGTTTTTAATATACCTATCTTGCAGAGAGCATTTAGTTGGAATACGCTTTTTGAAACCAGTCATATAATATATGCCCTTTCTTTTAATGTAATTATTGGTACTGTTTGGTTAAAATCTGCTATTTTAACCTATGCATTCTATTTGCATCATTTGTTTTTTGTTCCTCTTTTGATGTCTACTTTTGGTTTAATTGAATATTTCTAGCGTGTTATTTTCTTTCATGCTTTTTAGCTGTATCTATTTATAAGATTATTTTGGTGGTTGCTTTACTAAATACAGTAGGCATCTTACTCTCATTAGTGTATTTAGAATATTTTATCATTACACAATTTGCATATCACACAACACAGATGTAAGAATCTTACAATGGCATTCTTACAACCTCCCTCTTTTGTTCTAAGTTGTCAAATATTTTCATTTTACGTGGTTATAAAGCACTTCACAGTTTTATTACTTTTGGTTTAACTCACCTTTTGTGTTTTTATTCTCTTGGTAGGAAATCTTGTGTTGCCTTTTATACAATGCCAGAGAAGAGACACTTCTCTTTGTTCAGTTTTATGGTTGCTTAACATGTTTGGGGAAATCTGGTATAAGTTAATCTCTCATATTTGGAAGTGGAAGTCCCACACTGTTATCTTTTAAAGAGAATAACTTCTCACTCAGTGGAATCTAGAACTGGAAGTTGCTGATTCCAATCTTGTACAGTATTCTTTATTCTGGCACTATGATATGTATTCTCAACAGTGGTCCCTGACTTTGATATCTATTGTCTGATTTTCTTGGCAAAAACATCTAAATACAAAATGCAGGCAGTGAGGACCTAAAACCAGAATGCCTATTTGGCAGGTCAGTAAATATTTATAGTTAATTTTTCCTTCATATTAAAAAAATTGAGTGTGGGGGCACCTGGGTGGTGCAGTCGTTAAGCGTCTGCCTTCCACTCAGGGTGTGATCCCGGCGTTTGGGGATCGAGCCCCACATCAGGCTCCTCCGCTATGAGCCTGCTTCTTCCTCTCCCACTCCCCCTGCTTGTGTTCCCTCTCTCGCTGGCTGTTTCTATCTCTGTCAAATAAATAAATAAAATCTTTAAAAAAAAATTGAGTGTGAAAGTTTACATGGTATAACTTAATATTATACATTTCAACTTTTATAGGAGACAAGAAAACATCTAAATGTATTGTGTGATATTAGCACTTGCTAATTTTGCTCGATTTTGAAGCTTATCATGTACTACAGCATGAATAATAGTTAAAATAATGTTGTTAAGTTACTATGAGAATTTTAAATTTTGGGTTTCTTTCTTCTGTGAGTTTCTAATTTTGATATTTATTATTACCTAATTAGGGATTTTCAACATTTAACATATTTCATAGTAGTTTTTGTATAATCAACAAAGTGAAAAAGACATGTGTTAAACATAGAATTTTACATAGCAAAGTATTTAGCATGGATCAGATTACAGTGGCTATTTTTGAACATAACAAACCCCATGTTTCCTCATTTGATCTTAAGTGAAGACTGAAGCAGCTGGTTCCCATCCTCTTTCCTTCATCCAACAGACCTAAGAGTCCTGTTTTTTAGCTGCCACTCCTAGTGTTTCTGTTTCTATTGTTTTTATTTTTTGTTTTATTTTTTTAACTCACTGCATGCTTTCAAAATGTTTCTATACATTTTCTTCTTATTGTTTTGGATGCATATTGGAGACTACAACCTCTCTTTTCTTCTTGCCTAGTATTATGCCTAAAAATGTTTTGCCTTTAGGTTAAATTTTCATAATTAAAATCTCACTTTAAAAGGATATTTATTTTTGTGTCCTATGAAATTTTCTGAACCAATTCCTCCTCAATCTTGAGAACTATATGTTTCCAAAGAATCCAGGCAGTTGGAGATCTAGTGGAAGTTCTTTGTGTCTTGTGTGAAAATAACACTTTGAGGGTCATGTATTCTGAGTGAAACCAAGAAAGTTCATATTAGTTTTTACTTTTACCAAAGTAAAGCAATAAAGATGTCCTGTGTCACTGTATTTTACTTAGTAAGAAAGTGTCCTGTACTATTAAAATATATAAATCTCTTTTTTGCTAAAAGCACTGGATATCCTTCCTTCTCTTCCTTAACCTGATGATTTATAATTGTGCATTCCTTTGTTCCAGTTAATATGTACACTAAGGAGTGTTTCTTTTTATGTTTGATACTCCATGCAGATGGTTGATGGCTTTATGACTTTATAACTTAGTCTAGTTGGTTCCCTCTGTTCAAGTCCCACAAGGTGGAGTGACTCATTGCCAGGGTTCGAATAAGCTTTTTCATGTATTTAACATGATCTTCCACTCATTTTTACTCACTAGTTCTCTCTTCGACCCTGAGTTTCTTCCCTTTCACATTCTCTTCAGGAAAAATTACTTATGATTCACATATATTTGATTTTATGTAAGGAGAAATCGAACTTGGGAAGGATTTGATATGTTTATTTGTCTTCATTGTTTAAAGGACTTAATAAAACATTCTACTTTAGAATAACTCTTCAAATTTATTATTATCTTGAATACATGGTAGATGGTCAATGGTTAGTGAGTTCTTGTTTAATGAATAAGAAGTCTTAAAGTTTTAGCCACCTCTTCCCATTATCCATGCACATATAATTCAACATCACATTTCTTTCCAGTTGTGTTTCAAATAAATAATTACAATTATTTTCCCTAGTTCATATGCAAATCCTGGCTTTTCTAGAGACTTTTCATGTATACAATTCATTTGTTCTTGCAATTCAGAAAACATACATAGATGTTAAAATTTGATAAAAATGCAAACAACCAAGCAAAGTGGCAAAATAAAATACTGAAATGGAGAATTCTACAAACTAATTTTTCAGAACTTATGGTTATTAACCATCTGAAACAGAAATTGTTATATGATACATACTGGACCTGGAGGACTCCCAAAATTTAGAGAGAAGTTAAATAATTTTCCTACCTTAAACTGGTCCTAACAAAAGATTAAGGAGAAAAAATTGAGGTTAGCTATTTGTACAGACTTCATAGAAAACGTCCCACCCAGTTGTAAAATGGGCTGGTTTTACTAGGAAGTCTTCTGAACCTTTAAAACTGAGGACCAATTTCTATATGCTGATTTTATCAAAGTTCAGCCATCCCATGAAGCTAACTTAAAGTAAACTGGGAGCTTTTCAAATCACTTTAAAGATATTATCTTCATAACACTTTAGTTCCTGGTAATCTTTATGGGTATGTCTGTTGATAAGAGGTTGACACCGGGGAG
The DNA here is from genome assembly GCF_024610735.1 of Ursus americanus. Classification (NCBI taxonomy): domain Eukaryota; kingdom Metazoa; phylum Chordata; class Mammalia; order Carnivora; family Ursidae; genus Ursus; species Ursus americanus. The sequence continues at coordinate 5,355,501 of NC_142131.1, forward strand.
GCTCAGAAAGGAGAAGAAATGAGAAGACAAGCAGAAAAAAGTGGAGGGAGGCAGAAAAAAGAGGTGTTGTCCTTATATGAATGGTCCTAAAGGGCTCCCCTACATCCATGATCCAGATGGCGGAGAAGTAGGGGACCCCTTTTTCAGCCGGTCCCCTGAGTCGAGTTGGATAGGTACCAGACCAACCTGAACATCCACGGAATCACCCTGAGATGCAGGAAGATACATCTGGATCTCTACAAATGAACATCTCCAGTGCTGAGGATTGAGGTACGAAGTGGGGAGCCGTGAAACCTCGCACAGATATTGGAAGATAAACGGAAGGGGGAGGGAGCCGCCACGTTTGGGAGCCAGGAAGCGGTAGCCACCTGCACAGGGGAGGGGGCGGACTCATGGACTGGCACCCGCGAGAGAGCAGACTGAGACCAAGAGCCGGGGAACGTGAGATCAGACTGAAAACTGGAGCTCCAGTGTGCTCACTGGAACCAGACTGAGACCGGGAGCTCCAGAGCGCACAGAGGCGGCTGGCGGCTGGTGGCTGGCGGTGTTAGAAACACAAAGGACAGAGACGTGCCGGCCCTGGAAGTGAGGGCTGGGACGCCGGGTGTGGGGCACACATCCCGGGATGCTGCAGGGTTGAGCAGCACCAACAGAAACAGAGTTAAAGTGGCCAGAACATCAGAGGAGAACGGTCCACGTTCCCTCTGTTCTGAGACAGAAGCTGAGATTTGGCCACTGCTGCTCTGACTCTCAGAAGAGGCACAGCAAACCACCAGGGAAAGCCGCCAGAGAACAATAGTCTAGAAATACCGGCTCACAGTGTGCCCATCCTCATCCCCCCGCGCAGGGGACACGGAGACTCTACCCAAACAGGGTTGCCTGAGTATCGGCGTGGCAGGCCCCTCCCCCAGAAGGCAGGCTGAAAAATCAAGAAGCCCACATCCCTAAGATCCCTATAAAACAAGGGCGCACGGCCTGGGTCCCGGTCAATAATTTGGGCTCTGGACAAACCTGCAACCTCTCCTCATCAGAATGACGAGAAGGAGAAATCCCTCCCAGCAAAGACAAGACAATGAGTCTGTGGTCTCTGCTACAGAACTAATGGATATGGATATAGCCAAATTATCAGAAACAGAATTCAGAGTAACAATGGTCAAGATGATGTGTAGACTTGAAAAAAGTATTAATGAAAATGTTAATGAGAATATAGAATCTCTAAGGGTGGAAATGAGAGTGAATCTGGCAGAAATTAAAAATTCTATGAGCCAAATGCAGTCAAAACTAGAGGCTCTGACAGCCAGGGTGAATGAGGCAGAAGAATGTTATCAGTGAACTGGAGGATGGGTTAGTAGAAAAGAAAGCTAAAATAGAATCTGGACTTAAAAAAATCCACGCGGGAGATTACTGACTCAATGAAACGTTCCAACGTCAGAATCATTGGCATCCCCGAGGGGGTGGAGAAAAATAGAGGTCTAGAAGGGATATTTGAACAAATTACAACTGAAAACTTCCCTAATCTATCAAGGGAAACAAACATTCGTGTCCAAGAGGCAGAGAGGACCCCTCCCAAGCTCAACCACGACAAACCTACGCCACGTCACGTCATAGTGCAAGTCGCAAATATTAGATCCAAGGATACAGTATTGAAAGTGGCCAGGGCAAAGAAATTTCTCACGTACCAAGGCAAAGGTATCAGAATTACGTCAGACCTGTCTACACAGACCTGGAATGAGAGAAAGGGTTGGGGGGGCATTTTTAAAGCTCTTTCAGAGAAAAACATACAGCCAAGGATCCTTTATCCAGCAAGGCTGTCTTTCAGAATTGATGGAGAAATAAAGACCTTCCAGAATCACCAGTCATTGACCAATTTTGTAACCACGAAACCAGCCCTACAGGAGATATTAAGGGGGGTTCTATAAAGGTAAAAAGGCCCCAAGAGTGATACAGAACAGAAAGTCACAATCTATAGAAACAAAGACTTTACTGGCAACATGGCATCATTAAAATCATATCTCTCAATATTCAGTCTCAATGTAAATGGCCTAATGCTCCCATAATGCCACAGGGTTGCAGATTGGATAAAAAGACATGACCCATCCATTTGCTGTCTACAAGAGACTCATTTTGAACCTAAAGATACATTCAGACTAAAAGTAAAGGGATGGAGTACCATCTTTCATGCCAATGGACCTCAAAAGAAAGCTGGGGTAGCAATTCTCATATCAGACAGATTGGATTTTAAACTAAAGACTATAGTTAGAGACACAGAAGGGCACTATATTATTCTTAAAGGATGTATCCAACAAGTGGATATGACAATTATAAATATATATGCCCCCAACAGGGGAGCAGCAAGATACACAAGCCAACTCTTAACCAGAATAAAGAGACATATAGATAAAAATACATTAATGGTAGGGGACCTCAACACTCCACTATCAGAAATAGACAGAACACCCATGCAAAAAATCGACAAAGAAACAAGAGCTTTGAATGCCATACTTGACAAGTTGGACCTCATAGATATATATAGAACACTACACCCCAGAACCAAAGAATACTCATTTTATTCTAATGCCCATGGAACATTCTCAAGAATAGACCACGTTGTGGGACACAAAACAGGTCTCAACCGATACCAAAAGACTGAAATTATTCCCTCCATATTCTCAGACCACAATGCTTTGAAATTGGAACTCAACCACAAGGAAAAATTTGGAAGAAACTCAAACACTTGGAGACTAAGAACCATCCTGCTCAGGAATGATTTGATAAACCAGGAAATCAAAAATCAATTTAAACAATTTATGGAGACCAACGAGAATGAAAACACAATGGTCCAAAACCTATGGGATACTGCAAAGGCAGTCCTAAGGGGGAAATGGTCATCCAAGCCTCACTCAAAAGAATAGAAAAATCTAAAATGCAGTTTTTATATTCTCACCTCAAGAAGCTGGAACAGCAACAGAGGGACAGGCCTAATTCATGCATGAGGAAGCAGTTGACCAAGATGAGAGCAGAAATCAACGAATTAGAAACCAGGAGAACAATAGAGCAGATCGACAGAACTAGAAGCTGGTTCTTTGAGAGAATTAATAAAATTGACAGACCACTGGCAAGACTTATCCAAAAGAATAGAGAAAGGACCCAAATTAATAAAATTATGAATGAAAAAGGAGAGGTCACAACCAACACCAATGAAACTGGAAGGATTATTCGAAACTTTTATCAACAGCTTTATGCCAATAAATTAAGCAATCTGGAAAGATGGAGGCCTTCCTGGAAACCTATAAACTACCAAGACTGAAACAGGAAGAAATTCATTTTTTAAACAGGCCAATTAATTATGAAGAGATTGAGTCAGTGATAAACAACCTTAAAAAAATAAAACTCTAGGCCCGGATGGTTTTCCTGGGGAATTCTAACAAACATTCAAAGAAGAAATAATACCTATTCTCCTAAAGCTATTTCAAAAAATAGAAACAGAAGGAAATCTACCAAACTCATTCTATGAGGCCAATATTACCTTGATCCCCAAACCAGGCAAACACCCCAGCAAAAAGGAGAATTACAGACCGATTTCCCTAATGAATATGGATGCCAAAATCCTCAACAAGATCCTGGCTAATAGAATCCAACAGTACATTAAAAGGATTATCCATCATGACCAAGTGGGATTCATCCCTGGGATGCAAGGGTGGTTCAACATTCGCAAATCTATCAGTGTCTTAGATTTTATGCAGAAAGAAAGATTCAAAAATCGTATGATTCTCTCAATAGATGCAGAAAAAGCATTTGACAAAATACAGCATCCTTTCCTGATTAAAACCCTTCAGAGTGTAGGGATAGAGGGTACATTCCTCAATTTCATAAAAACCATCTATGAAAAGCCTACAGCAAATATCATTCTCAATGGGGAAAAGCTGGAAGCCTTTCCCTTAAGATCAGGAACACGACAAGGATGCCCACTCTCGCCACTATTTTTCAACATAGTACTAGAAGTACTTGCAACAGCAATCAGACAATAAAAAGGGATAAAAGGTATCCAAATCGGCAAAGAAGAAGTCAAACTGTCTCTCTTAGCAGATGACATGATACTCTATATGGAAAACCCAAAAGAATCCACTCCCAAACTATTAGAAGTTATAGAGCAATTCAGTAAGGTGGTGGGATACAAAACCAATGCTCAGAAATCAGTTGCATTTCTATACACGAACAATGAGACTGAAGAAAGAGAAATTAGGGAATCCATCCCATTTACAATAGCACCAAAAACCATACGTTACCTTGGAATTAACTTAACCAGAGACGTAAAGGATTTATATTCTAGAAACTATAAATCATTCTTTTTTTTTTTAAGATTTTATTTATTTATTCGACAGAGATAGAGACAGCCAGCTAGAGAGGGAATACAAGCAGGGGGAGTGGGAGAGGAAGAAGCAGGCTCATAGTGGAAGAGCCTGATGTGGGGCTGGATCCCATAACGCCAGGATCACGCCCTGAGCCGAAGGCAGACGCTTAACCGCTGTGCCACCCAGGCGCCCCTAACTATAAATCATTCTTGAAAGACATTGAGGAAGACACAAAAAGATGGAAAAATATTCCATGCTCATGGATCGGAAGAATTAACATAGTTAAAATGTCCATGCTACGCAGAGCAATCTACGCTTTCAATGCTATCCCGATCAAAATACCGAGGACATTTTTCAAAGAACTGGAACAAACAGTCCTTAAATTTGTATGGAAACAGAAAAGGCCCTGAATCTCCAAGGAACTGTTGAAAAGGAAAAACAAAGCTGGGGGCATCACAATGCCGGATTTCGAGCTGTACTACAAAGCTGTGATCACAAAGACAGCATGGTACTGGCACAAAAACAGACACATAGACCAATGGAATGAATAGAGAACCCAGAAATGGGCCCTCGGCTCTTCGGGCAAGTAATCTTTGATAAAGCAGGAAAAAACATCCGGTGGAAAAAAGACAGTCTCTTCAATAAATGGTGCTGGGAAAATTGGACAGCTACATGCAACAGAATGAAACTTGACCACTCTTTCACACCATACACAAAGATAAACTCCAATTGGATGAAAGGCCTCAATGTGAGACAGGACTCCATCAAAATCCTAGAGGAGAACATAGGCAGCAACGTCTACGACATTGGCCAAACCAACCTTTTTCATGACACATCTCCAAAGGCAAGAGAAACAAAAGATAAAATGAACTTGTGGGACTTCATCAAGATAAAAAGCTTCTGCACAGCCAAGGAAACAGTCAAAAAAACTAAGAGGCAGCTCACGGAATGGAAGAATATATTTGCAAATGACACTACAGATAAAAGACTGGTATCCAAGATCTATAAAGAACTTCTCAAACTCAATACATGAGAAACAAATAAACAAATCATAAAATGGGCAGAAGATATGAGCAAACACTTTTCCAATGAAGACATACAAATGGCTAGCAGATACATGAAAAAATGTTCAACATCATTAGCCATCAGGGAAATTCAAATCAAAACCACACTAAGATACCACCTTACGCCAGTTAGAATGGCAAAAATTGACAAGGCAAGAAACAACAATTGCTGGAGAGGATGTGGAGAAAGGGGATCCCTCCTTCATTGTTGGTGGGAATGCAAGTTGGTACAGCCACTCTGGAAAACAGTGTGGAGGTCCCTTAAAAAGTTAAAAATTGAGTTACCCTATGACCCAGCCATTGCACTACTGGGTATTTACCCCAAAGAGACAGATGTAGTGAAGAGAAGGGCCATATGCACCCCAAGGTTCATAGCAGCATTGTCCACAACAGCTAAATCGTGGAAGGAACCGAGATGCCCTTCCACAGATGACTGGATTAAGAAGTTGTGGTCCATATATACAATGGAATATTACTCAGCTATCAGAAAGAACGAGTTCTCAACATTTGCTGCAACATGGACGGCACTGGAGGAGATAATGCTAAGTGAAATAAGTCAAGCAGAGAAAGACAATTATCATATGGTTTCTCTCATCTATGGAACATAAGAACTAGGAAGATCGGTAGGGGAAGAAAGGGATAAAGAAAGGGGGGGGTAATCAAAAGGGGTAATGAAGCATGAGTGACTATGGACTATGAGAAACAAACTGAGGGCTTCAGAGGGGAGGGGGATGGGGGAATGGGATAGACTGGTGATGGGTAGTAAGGAGGGCATGTATTGCATGGTGCACTGGGTGTTATACGCAACTAATGAATCATCAAACTTTACATCAGAAACCAGGGATGTACTCTATGGTGACTAATATAATATAATAAAAAAACACTAAAAAAAAAAGAGGTTGACACTGGGCATTACTTCAAAACCAACAACTTAACTGAGATGATGTTGAATGATCTCATAGGAACTGATGGAAATTAAATATTAAAATATTGGTTGTCAGCTTCAAACTCACATATTCAATAACTTTCTCCCCTTGTATATCTACTTTTACATTTTCAAAAGCTTACACGTCCAAAATTGAACTCCCCAAAATATCCTTTTGTCCCAAGTCTGCACCTCCTGTGGTTTTCTCCACTTGTTCCTGTTCTCAAAGCTGACGTTACCAACAGCTCTTTCTCTCTCTCTCTATACTCCAAGTCTGACCCAGTTGCAAAGCCTCGTGACTCTATCTTCTACATGCCTGGAATCTTCTGTCTCCACTGCTACCACCATTATCTAAATTGCATCACTTCTTGCCTAGATTATTGAAATAATATCTTATTTCCTGGATGACGTTATTTATGGGTTATTATGGTCTAGGCACTCTGCTTAGAGCTTTACCTTCATGATATTAACTAGTCTTTATAATTACATTAAAAGATGATCACTAGCCCTATTTTGCATATTAGGGAGCTGAGATTTTAAAAAAATAATTTCCCTAAAATCACACAGCTTACAAATCAGAGAGTCAGTATTTGAATCCAATTTGTTTAATTCCACAGGACTTACAACACCTCTATGATGTTTATCATTGTGGCAGTCTTAGTCCTAATAAACTATAAAACTAGGCCAAAGTTAAGATAAAAACTAACTATGAGAATTTTTTACAATATTTATGAGATCTAGAAGATAAACAAAAATTTAGAAAACAAATCCAAAAACTCTAAAGTAATTGTGACACAACTAAAATGACAATTTTGGGTAGAATTATAAGGGTAATTTGTTCTACTTCTTTAGAGTTTCAGAGATGTTTGCGGAAGACATGAGACTACTAGGTCAGGAGTTTCAGTAATCATTTATCTTTTAGGCTAGCCTTGGCGAAATCTTTCTCTTATAGTATATTAGGATATTTTAATAGCACATAAATATATGTGGTCTGAATGCAATAAGGGCAATCTAATGTCAGTTTCACAGCTAAACTGATCAGAAATAAGGGTTAGGAGGGTATTTTATACTTCCTACAGATTTACAAACTTGCTTAGATCCTTGGTGCCCAACTGAGTCCTTAGACAGAACCACCCAAGCCAGAACTTCAAAATAACTGAAGGTGATAAGAAAATCAGCATGTCTGAGCCAACAATTTCAAGCGTTGAACTGTTTTCTCCTATTTAATAATATTTTGTTTGTTATATGGTATATTAGTAACTACTCATTTTATAGTATTCCTTAAACACAGCTTAACTTCAGACAAATTTAACATAAATTCTGTTTTCTGAGATTTCAGTATGTACTGAAGAAAGGTAGAGGTGAAAATATCTCCAGTTGAGCTAAAATAATAACTAACTTTTAAAAAGTCATCTTTTCAGTACCTAGTAATTTGGAATTAAGTATTTTAGAAAACTTTAATTCTGGTGTGTATAGTTATAATATTTTAATGTTGACATTACTATTTAAATAAAGTATCTTTTCCCTACCAATAACTTATTATTTATTTTAAGTGCATTTTAAAATTTGACAGGCAAAGATACGTTCAATTATGAGAGAATTTGAATAATGTCCTTGTATACTCAGAGCACAAACAGAAGAAGAGATCTCTAAATCAGGCTTTGGGCAGGACCACGGCAGGAAAGGAGGAGTAATGGGAGAAGACAGCATCACCCAGTGGCTGTGAGTCACCGTTGTTGTTAGTGAAGGTGACATAGTCCCAAGTAGATTTGGTCATCTTTGCTTTAACAAAACATTTTATTGAAAGAACAATTCCAAAGTTATATTAGCATGCATATATATATATATAGAGAGAGAGAGAGAGAGCAGGGAACAGGGGGCGGGGCGCGGGGAGAGCAAGCACACATGAGCATGCCCGTGGGACGAACTTTTACAGACAAAACTTAAGTTTTGAAGAGTATCAATAAATGCTTTTGTTAGGTGGATCTTGACTGCAGTGATGCTAATTAATGCAAGGACTGTGATAAAGCTTATAAAGGAATTGGCCGGCCAGCCAGGATCCTCATTCTCTCCTGGGAAGTTCTTTGTAGTCTTTATGCACTGAGGCAATTCTAGTTTTCACTTAATGTTTTACTTAGAGACTGCATCTGAAAGTCTAAGACATGATGATCCAAAACATTTTCCACAATGGCTCTTTTTTTATGCCCCACAATGTTTGATGCCTAACTGTTGGAAGAATGTAATTGTTTAATGGTCAATTAAGGAAATTTTTATCCTGAACTTAAACTTATTTAAACCTAAACTAGTCTTAGGTTAGAAACTTGGTTTTAAGTGAAATCTATAGAATCATCACATTGAACTAAATATCATGTCCAGCGAGTGATTTGCATTCAACATATAGTATTTCCTCTAATTCTCTTGCTTACAATTTAGATTTTTAAAAATAAATATATAAGTACCTTTTTCTTGCAAAAGTATATAATCAGGAATCAAATCTGTAAACAATTTGTGCCTTCTACTTGCTTGGATTTGAAAATGTTCATCCTGTCTGAAGAATAATCATTAAATGTAGCCATTCCTTGAAGACATTCTAGAATTCTCTCTTTGATCTCCAAGATTGCCTAATGATAGACCATTTTTACTATTTAACAGGCTGCTACTCTTGCTGATTATTGTTGTAACTCTCCAGAAACAAAAATCTACTCTTTTCTACTTAAAGTTCATCTGTATAATGTTCTATCCTCCACATTCCACTCCTTTTTTATTAGTTTGATCTGGTTGTAGTTGTCATAGTTTAGTTTATCAAATAATGCCTTATAGATCCTCTGTGTCATCTGGTATTTTTATATATAGATATATATTAAACTGGATTATAAGATTTTGTTCTCTTATGCATCAGAAATAGATTGTTCAATTATCTGAGAGTATATCTCCCCTGAATACTCTTTCCAAATTTTGAGTGAAAATGTATAATCATTTTGTTACATTTTCTTAAAAATGTCACAAGGAGACCATTAGTGGAAGAGCATTAAGCTTATAAATTAATTGACAATGAATAACACTTTATATTCTTTAGTTATAGAATTAGGAATTTTTAATGAATATAATATCCAATAAAGAAAATCTCACAAACCAATAAATAAGGGATTATTGGAATTAAATGAATTGGAAAAACTTGGAAATTTTTTGAAATTTTTTTTTTTTAGAAAATCAGTTAACTGTAGGAAAAGCTTAGATCTTCAATGCAAACATTAAGCACTCAGATTCCTGATGAACTAGAGATTTAAATAACAAAAACTTTAAAAAAAAACTTGAACAAAATAGAAGGTAATTTTATAAACCCTCTAAAGAGGGCGATAATTTCTAAGCTGCTAAATGATAGAACTAGTGAACAAAAATGTTAGTACTTCTGAGAAGCATAAAAATAAATTCTGAAATGCTATTAATAACAAAGCCAAATTAGAAAAATACATGTAGCAAATATGAAAAGACGGAAATATAATACAATTATTACATAAGGAATTTATTTGAATCAACAAATTCTATAATGATAGATATGTACAGATAATTCAGTTAAATTAATTTACTGAAAATTGCTTTATGGGCTAGCTTGTGGTCTAACCTGAAAATTGTTTCATTTGTGCTTGAAAGAATATACATTCTGGTGTTGCTGGACACAATGCTCTAAAATATTGGTTAGGCAGCTCAAGTTTTCTAGTGGTTAAAAACTTCCACACATTTACTGATTTTATATTTAGTACCTTTATCAATTATTGAGAATGTGGTATTGAAATCTCCAAGTATAGTTGTTGAATTGTCTATTTCTTCTTCTAACTATATCAGTTTTTGCTTCATGTATTTTTGTAGCTCTGTTTTTAGGTACATACATTTATAACTGCTTTTTCTTCCTAATATCCCTGTATCATTATGAAATATCTCCCTTTATTTCTAATAATTTCTTTTGCCTTAATGTTCATTTTGCATGGTATATTATAGCTATACCAGTCTCCTATGGATGTTTTTGAATGGTATATCTTTTCCATTCTTTTGCTTTTTTTTTTCTTTAAATAATGATTCAACAATATTATACATTACTCAGTGCTCATCACTGTGTTTTCCATTACGTTACTTTTATCCTATTTGTGCCTTTGAAACTAGGGTGTGTCTCTTGCAGACAGAATAAAGTTGAGTTTTGCCTTTTTTATTCAGTTTAATAATCCACTTTTTGATTGGAGTATTTATTTCATTCACATTTAATGTAATTACTGCAAAAATTGATGAATTTTTGGCTTTTAGCAATTAAACTATATTGCACCTAGAGATAGCTCTCTTTATATTTATTTTACTTGGAGTTTTCTGAGCTTCCTGACTCCTTTCATCAATGTTTTTCATCAAATTTAGAATGTGTAGGCCATTATTTCTCTATTTTTTTCTATTTCTGTCCTTTCTTTCTAGGTGTCTACTGTACATATGTTAGCATAATTGACATTTTCTCACAGTTCACTGAAGAACTGTTTATTTTTCTTCAATTTTTTTTCTTTCTGTTCTTCCAACTGGATCATTTCTATTGATTTATCTTTAAGTTCACTGATTTTTTTTTTCTCTCTGTTATATCAACTCTACTTTTGAGCCCATCTAGTCAAAGGATGGTAACAACTACAGGCAGGCAGGCCTTACACTCCCATCATTCCTCCTTGGAGTTCCAGCAATTCTTCATGAATAAGCATTTCTTAGTTTGTTCTTTGGTCACCTGATGACATCATCCAGTTTTATAACTGTTTTTGGGGGGAATATTCATTGACCACTTTGTCATCATAGCCATAAGTACTGCTCCTAAATCATTAAATTGCTTGACATGTATTTCTAAAACAGTTCAACTCCACTATCTAAAAAAGGTAAATTAAAGTGAGAATGAGGTATTGTTTTGCCTATAAAATTAACAAAGATTGAAAACTTATGAATTAATAAATGCTGGCAAGATTCAGGGACACAGGCATTCCTGTGTGTTTCTGGTCACATTGTAATATCAAGGAAATTTATTTATTTTCTCTTTTATTTATATTTTCCTGGACCTAAATTTGTAAAATTTGAAATTGTTGCTTAGATTTTAAAAAATTAAGATGAGCACATTATAATATTGAAAGAATAATTGAATAGAGTATATAGTGGAAATAAATTTTTCTCCCAGGCTTTCACATTCTCTCTGTAGACAATCATGGTTATTTCTTTCTTGTGAATATTTCCAGAGCTGTAACATGTATATATAAGCTTAAGTGTGCACAATATAAGCTTTTTCTTTTTAAAAAAAATACAGACCACTTGAATATTTAATACTCAGTGTTCCCCAGTTTGTGTTTATCATTATAAAAAAAAAAACCTTGATGATCAACCGTGTCCTATCAATATATGGAAATATTTGGCAACCAAATCTTTTATTATTTTCGTTATCAGGACAATTGTAGAACTTTAGTTTTTAGGTTTTTTTTTTTCTTTTAAATAAACTCTACCCCTGACATGGGATCAAACTCATAACCCCGAGATCATGAGTCACACGCTCTACCAACTGAGCCAGCTGTCCCAGAACTTTAGTTAGTTAACTACTTTCTATGGGGCGCCTGGGTGGTGCAGTCATTAAGCGTCTGCCTTTGCCTCAGGGCATGATCCCAGCGTTCTGGGATCGAGCCCCACATCAGGCTCCTCTGCTAGGGGCCTGCTTCTTCCTCTCCTACTCCCCCTGCTTGTGTTCCCTCTCTTGCTGGCTGTCTCTGTCAAATAAATAAATAAAATCTTAAAAAAAAAAAAAAACAAACGACTTCCTACTTCTTTCATATTTAAAAAAATTCTATAATGGATATTCATTGGTTTTATAATTATAAAACATACTTTATTAAATATGTATATTCTTAGACTCATTGATTTTACTTCTGTAAATGCATTCTAGGAAATGATTACAAATGAAAAAAATTATTATGCACAAACAAGTTTAAACTTGAATAAATATTAAAATAAGGGTTTTAACTAAACTCTAAATTTACTGACTATGCACAATATGGCTCATTTGGAAGATATTTAAGCAGCTATCAAAATGATAATAATGACTAATATTTTATTTAATACTATTACATACCAAGTGCTGTCCTAAAATCTTTAAATGTTTTACTTTTTCTTATAAGGATAATTCTGTGAGATAGGCACCTCCCCCCCCTTTTTATAGACAAGAAAACTTTAGTACAGAAAAGTTAATTAACTTGTCCAGTGAAAAGTTTGTACTGATAGGTGAAAATACTTATGTTGTCTTAGGTCAAGTTTTCTAAGAGAAGGGATTTTGAAGTTATGTAGGAAAAGGAGGCACCCATGAGATCAACACCAGAAGGGAAGAAGAGGAAACAGGACTTGGTTGAGAAAAGGTTAAAAAGCGATGCAAATGTGATGTGGTCACAATAAAAATTGCAACAGGCCCTGCCGGGAGCTCTGAACTAGGATGGCCCTTCAGAAATGTCCTGAATTGAAGTAAGGTGGCTGGGCTTTTCCAGCCCTGCAATGAACTGTCATTGGTGCATGGGTGTGACAGCAGAGAAAGGGGTCTGTCTTTGGTCAGCCAGATTTTGCTGGCTGAGGGCAGTTCTCTGGGAATGCCTCAGCTGAGTTTTTCACCTGCCAACTCTCCTACAATTTGAGGAAACAAGTGCCTCAATCCTGAAGGGGAGATCTAGGTGGTGCACACAGCATCAACTGCACATATCATAATAAATCACATAAATCCATATAGGGTAAAAATACAAATATTTATACACGTATATACATTTATTTTTTTTTACCGTATATGGATATATTATGTACACACGCACACACACATATATTTAGAATGAAAATAAAATATGCTTTTATGGTAGGAAACAAGTGGTTCTTTTTTTCCCCCTAATTTAAATGACCTCTTTTGTAAGTGCGAATACTTTATTTTAAAATTAATGGTTACTCTCAAAACTTCCTTCAGCCAGGAGAACTGAAAAAATTCTAGGTGTGTAAGATTTTTCTAATGCATATACTGGAGTACATTAAACAAAAAGTGATATCAATGGAAAAAAAACCCGGGGTTTAAAAAGACTATTAATTCCATATTTGAATAAGAGGGGTAACTATAGTCATATCTCAGGTACTTATAATATGTGTACTTATGGAAGTTTCATATAATAAAATATAACTTTCTTATTTCTGTTGGGAAGTTCTGAAATTAGAATAACCCCTTTCAGCCAAAACTTCAGACAAAATCCACTCACAGGTAATATCAAATATTTGACCATATGTAATTTGCTTCTTGAGTTGAAATTTCAGCTTTTCATTTCTTCATTTTTACATTCTCTCTTCCATGAAAACAACAGAGAAAGCCAGAAAAGAAAAGGAATAAAAGGAACCTGGAGTCATGAGGATAAAGTCATCTAGACTGATGATGGGAATGGCTGCTTCTGGGCAAGTCAAGAGTACAATTTAGCGCAGGTTCTGGGCAGCTTTCAATATTCCTGACCAGCACCAAGGTGCTGATTGCAGACTGCTTCTGGCTATTGCAGAGATCATTTCCACAAGTATAAACTGGTCTTTTACAATTTTCTCCTCTTTGTTCTGAGCTCTCTCTCATGTGCTCTGTTCTTCAGAGACCCAACAGCAAGTTGACACAGTCACTGTAGGCACTCTTTCCCTGTATTCTTCCCGGTGTTATGAGAGCTGATGCTTCCTTCTAATGCAATTCATCTTCTCCATATCATTGCTGTGCTGGGTGCCTTTGATTGGGAATCTGGGAAAGTAGGCTGGGCTTATTGATCTGATCTAGCAGGATAATGCTTAAGCACTTAGCTTGAAGGGACATATGTGGCGAGAGCACAAATGTCTCAAAAGTCGCATTCCTGGGTGGGAATTTATTACAGTTTGCAGATACCCAGCATATAACTGATTATAGAATTTTTACACTTGGGAATTTCTCCACTTTAGGAGTTCTGAGAGGTCAAGTTTTAGAGCTTACAGGAGCTAAAAATGCTACAGCACAGGCATCTGACCTAAGCTCTAAAAAGCAGACTCACCTATGCCAGATTTGGAAGTCCGCAGTCAGTGTCACAAGAACAAAGGGACTGAGAGCATTAGTAATGACAGTAGTGGTGTAGGCTGAGTGGAATTCCAGGGGCAAAGTGGCATCAGGGTGGTGGTAGAAGTAGTTGCTGTGGTCATTAGTGCTCTGCCTTTGGGACACAACAGGATCACATTCACTGGCTTCCTTGGCATCAGGTGGAGACAGGTGACTAGTCCTAACTAATGAGTTGTGAGCAGAAATGATAGTGTCACTTTTGGTGTGTTAATGGCCAGCATAAGAGCCTCTGGAGGTCTTTGCCTCTGCCACAGTGCAGAGTAAAACACTAGATACTGGCTTCTATCAGCCTGGCTTGCACACTGGGGACAATGCAGAGCAGAGTTGCCTGTGACCTATGATGGGCAAGTAGTGTGACTAAGAAACAGACTTTGCTGTTTTAACTGACAGCATAACCTTGTGCATCATGACTGATGCAGCGGTCATCACTGCGGTGTTCCTGGTGTAGAACTGGCAGGAGAACTGATTGGTGTTTGGCTAATATTCTTATTCAAGCAGTTTTTAAGCATGGTTTTGGATTATTTCCAGAAAATAGTCTTTAGCCTGGTTTTTCATCCTTTTTGACATTTCTGTGAACTACCTGGCATTCTTCATCGACTCCTTTGTGTTTCAAAGAGCCCGAGCCAGCACAACTCTGCCCAATCCAGCTCCCAAATAGCTTGGTTTCCTCTTGGATAAAGCTATGAATTTCTCTTCCACAAATCTGTATAAAATCTTTGGACACTATTAATTTTTAAGATCTAAATCTCTTCTTGAGAGTAACAAATTTCACAAATACGCTCAATGTATAAAAGATACGTAGACTATTTTCCCCTAAATTTATCTCCTTCAAGCTCTAAGGGTTTATTTATTTTAACTCTTGTATAAGAGTTAAATGAATATGTGTTCACCCCAGCTTTCCTTAATCACACTATTAACATTCCTTTTCTATTCTTTGCTGTCCAGATTGAATCTTCAGGATCTCATTAGACTGTTTCCCATGGCTCTTAGGGGTTCTAGGACTGTGCTGGCCACTACACCTCAAGTCCATCTACCGAACATCCCCATCCCACCACTGCCATTAGGAGTGTGCAAACACTGAGGAATACGCAACATGTTTTCTCACTGTACCACACCACATTACTCTCTGTGAAGTGAAGATTCACTGGATAATCTCTCATGTCCCCTCAAACTCAAAAGTTCTAGGATATCTTTCTTTCCAAAGTAAAAACTGGTAGTTCAGAACCCATCTCACTGTAATTTATTTTCCACATTTACCTTTGTCTGTCTTGAAGCTTGTGCACGGTAGGATGTGCAGCAGTATCCGTGGCCTCTACCCACTACATGTCAGTAGCAACCTGCCCCCACCAACATCATGATGACCAAAATTGTCTGTACGCACTGCTACATCTTCCATGGGGTGAGGGGAATTACCCCAAATGAAAATCAGTCCATTAGAGTCTCTCTATTTGTGTGGTAACTCCATTTTACTTTCCAAAAGAGCCATTTAATTTTTAAACTTGAGAGTGTCACTCTGTAATGCCTCTTCTAGATAACTGATAAAGATATTAACGTTAATTTCAAGAATGAAAAATAGCAACATTAATTCCTCATTTCAATTACTACGAAACTATTATCACTGTAGGGATATAGTAGTCATGGGCTACTAGTTTTAAAAACTAGAGTATTGTATCACTCTGTTCCATTTCAAACATTCACAGTAAACTCTTATAGAATTTTAGCACTATTAAGCTATTTTAAATCTCAAACAACAAGGGTGAGCTAACTCTCTATTTCTTTTTCTTTCCTTCAAAAAAAAGTACAGTATCATACCCAAGAGGTTTAATATATGTGTGTCTTCTCTACAGAGAGTAAGAAGAATTAAGCTTTCATTATTCTGTGTATTTAGTGATCACACCACTGTTGGTGATAAAATCTTTGGTGTCAGAGGAACTTATTTATGACTTTTCCCTGTTCTTATTCTTGTACCTTTTAACCTGAAGGCTGCTGGTATTCAAAGTGAAATAACTAGCAGGAGCCCAGAGTGATAGTTGGCAGATTTGTCTGGGTGGTAGTACACGTGCATATGTGTGTGTGCGTGTGTGTGTGTGTGATATGTCCTCATACACCTAGTCATCCAGGGTTGGGTTTTTTTTTTTTTTGGTGTGGGAGACAGATGTCCACCCTGATAATCTTTACTGATAACCCCGGGACTGGAAATTGACTTGCTACCTATGATAAAGTGAAAGTGAGGCCGAGTCAGATAAAGAGGAAATGAAATAGAGTCTGTAAAGAAGAAAATGAGCATGAAGTCAATAGGTGAGAAAGAAGGCTGCTGCACAGTGATTCAGGATTATTTGATCAATGTAGGGGAAAATGCAGGGGGAAATAGCAGGCAACCCGGTTGTTTAGTACTCTATCTACAAAGCAGTCAGATAGCTGTCAGTGAAATGATTAGCTATTTCAGTGTTGAGTGGGTAATGCTATAGTGAGAAAAGCAGGAGAGGTGAATGAACCAAAACAACTCAGGTCATAAGACGGTTGTGTGGATAGATGCTATTTGGACCAGCAATCTGCTACTCATAACAAAAATGGTGTGAAATTATGACTTTAACATTTTTGGTATCAGCACTACGATATTAAGTACATTTTGTATGACTTTTAGAATAAACAGCAAATTGAAGGGACAACAAAGGTAAAAGACGAAAGCGGTAAATCTTCCTTAAAAGTACAATCATGGTTTGAAACTTAATGAGAAGGCAGATGTCACAAGAAAGAAGGAGCTTTCATGGCCCGGCTACCCTGAAGTAGACAGACCCTTGTGCTTCCCATGAGGCCTGCCCATCCCTAATACTTATCCCTTTCAGTCTTGTCAGGGTTTCTTCATTATCATCTTTCGGAAGTGGTATTGCTTCTTTTCAAGTCGGCTCAAGAATATGTTTTAACTAAATCTATTTCTTTGCTATATTAAACTTAAAAATAGCTGCTTTGTTTTGGTTTCTCATGAGTTTTGAAATATTTTTATCTTATGTCTAAAGATATATTTTACATGGCAGGTGTTAAGGAGCCAATAAGGTCTGTTGGACAAATGATTCATAAATGTGTGTTCACATGCTGTACAATAGTTGAATAGAACCACACAGATGGAGCCACCCTATTCTATTGAGGAAGTGGTATGTGTTTTTGTAAAAACTGTGATACACATGGTTTTTAGCCAAGGAGCCAGACTCTGAGAAAGTTTTTGGAATAATTTACTTATGTTGTACTGATTTGTTCAGTGGGAGTGTGATGTAAATATACCCTTATTACATATTACAGAAAGGCCTGGAGGGTCTTAATAAAAGAAATTCAAGACATCTCAGAGGAACTATGAAAAGAATACAAATAAAATGAATGCTACTGATGAAAAAGATGCTATCTGGTATTTTGAAAGTGATGGAGATTAAGAAGTAAGCTTGAGTACTTGGGTTTTGAATCAAAGAGAGGGTGACTAAAAATCAGCTTTTGATTATGACATGTTTCATTTTGTATAAATGTCACACTGGTGAGCAGGAAACCTAACTGTTTCCTGAAGGCTTGGGAGATGGGCTTATCTTGGGCTTTTCTCAATCTTGTTTTAGCTAAAAATTAGTAACTGAAAGCACAGGATTTTAATACTCATGCACTGCATCTTGTGAAGCAGCTTTCTGATTCTGATGGTATATTTAGAAAGCATGAAAGAACTTGCCCCACCATTCCCATGATAACATCCTTTTGTTTCTCCTCACATTTCCCAGGGTCTCTCATCACCAGGCAATTCACAATGATGGGAGATTGGTGAGGGGATCCATGGAGCCTGAGCTGAGAAGGATCTTGAATCCTTAAAGGAAATAGTTCATATTTTATTCTATGCACAGGGGACCCATTAAGCAAAAGACTGGCAGGATCACAGTTGGGCTTTAAGATGATGATGCCAGCAGAACTCAGAAGAAGGAATCTGAGGACAGAGAATGAGCGCAGTGAGATCATGCACTGGCATTCTTCCTCCGTTGGCTAACTATCCACACAAGTTCACTGAATGACAAGGCCAACTACAGGTGCCCCCATACTGTTCAGTGCAATTGCTGCTGCCCTCTTGCTCATTCCACACCTGCTCAACTCAAATTTAAATTCTTAATTCCTGCCCCTTGCCGTTGGATTGTCTGCAACCCAATTTCCAGGCCTTTGGATCAGTCTTATCCCCCAGAGACTTTGACCTTTCCCTCTCCTAGAAGGCTATCCGCGGGGCAGAACCCCGGCCAGTCACTTGGATAGTTCTTCAGCCGCAAATCCCCATGTGGTGGATAGGATTTGGACGATTATAATGATCTTTATATTCCGGCTGAGAGGTAATGAAGGTTACAGCAGGGAGCTAATGACTAAGGGGGATTTTAGAGTCAGAGCAACAGTATTTGGTGACTAATTTAGTATGAGCGTAGGTTAAGTGGAAGGCAAATCTATGATTGTGGCCCTGAAGAATCTAGAAAACTATGGAGGCTTTAATTGAGATACAGAAGACACCAGAGCAATATGGTTTTTTAAAAGTGAATTAACTATTCAGCATAAGTTTGAGGTACCTGGGACATATTTTTGTAGAGTTGTGAGAACAACTCTCATGGAAGACCACGTTTGGAAACAAAGCTGAAATCACTGAAGTGGTGACATTTGTCATAGGAAAGAGTACAGTAGGAAGACTGAAGGCCAAGGACAGACACTTGAGTTTTATCCACCTTTAATTTGTTGTCAGAGGGACAGAAATCAGCAAAGAAATTCAAGGAGGATTCAGAGAGGCATTAGGAACAGCGGCAGTATGGACAGAAGGAAAGTGCAGTGCTGTATATCCATATTCTTTTTAATAAAAAGGTCATACATTTGTCTGCTTTAGAGGGAGCCAAGAATGAAATACATTGGCATGGCATTTTCCTGAATAACTTACTGTTTGATGGCTTTTCTTGGTTAATTGTGCTTCTTCTTGGTTAATTGTGTTCCATTAGCTTGAAAGTAAAGACCAATAAAGGAATAAAGCACCATTCCCACTGAGCACAGGTGAAGGCAAGCCTCTGATTAGTGACTATAACTCTAGCTTAAGTGTTTGTCACTATTTTTGACTTGCTTGCTGGATTCATAATTTACATGAAAATGGCTAATAGGTGTGCAGCTGCTGGGTTCCCCAGCTGGCCACTTGGTTTTTGGAAGCTTCATTTTAGTGAATTTGGAAATGTTTCTTCCCGCCTCTTTGCTTGTGACTTCCTACTTCAGTTGCTTATATTACTTGCTTGGAACCATGCTACTCCTTATGGTTTAAATGTTTCAAATTGGTAGATTCATATTTTGATTGGTATTGGTGGGATTTTAATTTTTAGTGATATATTTCTGTTCAGTAGGTCTTTATGTGAAAGTGATGAAATTTCTTAAGAAGTTGTTCATGATTTTGTCTTTTGAACATGAAGGATATATGTATGTATGTATAGGTGTGTATGGGGGAGGAAGGAAGAGAAAGAAAAGAGTTGGAGCAACCAGTACTCTGATGGGTTTTCGATTCAGTCCTTCTGAGACTATGGATAAATGGATAAACCCCCTGAGTGTTCTAATGACATTTTAATCAGATTTTTCTTTATTTCTTCATGCTTAGTTTTATGCATTGCTTGTGGTCTGGAAAAGGTAATACTATTTTCAGAGGGTCTGATTTGGAACACTAATGAATATTAGACCTTATGGGAATTAGACTCAGTAGGAGATAGACCCTTAAGCCTTTAATATTATTTCTTCATACATGAGAATAGGAAGGAGGGTTTGTTACTATAAATAACAAAACATTTGCAACCTATCAAAGGATCACTTTCAGTCTTCAAAAAAGCATCTCCAGGTTTGCATGACATGCACAATCACTGAATTAGAGTTGGTACTTACACTTTAAGTAGTAAAATATTTAATGTAGATAAAAACCTATAAAACCACATATTGCTCAGAGATCTTTCCAGGTGTGATTAGTAATCAAGCTAAATTAACATTACTAATATTTTAGAATTGAAAACAACATAAAGAATCCCAACATACACAATTAAAGCAAATATTATATTCACATCTTATTAATTACAATATTGGTCCTATAAAGTGTAGGATGTGGGATAAGAGAAAAAGAATCAAGGATAAAAAAACACTGTATTTGCCTGAACAACTGGAAGAATGACACTCCCGCTTAATGAAATGGGGAAATAGGGGAAAGGAGAGGTTGGGGTGAGAAAAATCTTGGAGGTTAATGTTAGAAATTTTGATTTTGTAATGATTATTAAATGGATATGTGAAATTCAGTTCCCTAAAGGCCTGGGTAGTTGTCTTATTTGCTGTGGAATTTCCATTATCTTGACCCTGTATTTCTTGAGTAAATGATTGAACAGGGCTCAAGGTAGATTACCTTGAGGCATAAATTTTGCCATTTTCAGCATATAGGTTGTATTTAAAGTCAAGAGTCTGGAGAAGGGTGAGACCATAACTACAGAACAGAAGAGACAAAGAAGTCATGTGTCTGAGTACTGGGGGCATGCTGAATTCTGGAAAATGAGGGGAATCTCTCTCTCTCTCTCTCTCTGTGTACTGCTATATCTATATTCATATCCATGTTCTCATCCATAGCTCTATATCTATGCATATCTACATCCATATCAATATCTATATCCATTTCCATATCTATGTAGACATTGATACACACACACAAATTGTGTTTATGTATGTGTGTGTATATATGTGTGTGTGTGTGTGTGTATATATATATATATATATATATATATATATATATATATATCTCACAATGTATATAAAAGGGATTATACTATACTCAATCTTTGGCTGCTTTTGTTTTCATTTTAGTAAATCTCCTTGGAGATCTTTCCATGTCGTCATATTCTGCCTCACCTCATTCTCTTCTAGTGGCTGCACAGTGTTGTACTGTTTCAAAATTCAGTGGTTTTAGTAAACAGTTCCCCACTGACTGACATTTAGTTTATTTATATTTAGAGTATCTGCTACTGCTAACAGTGTCCCAAGGATCATCCTAGTCTCTATCTCAGCATATGCATACAGGTATGTATTTGGAGGGTATGAATCAAACAGATGAATTTCTGGTCAAAAATATATGCTTTTAAAAATTTGATAGACATTGTCAAAATGCTTTGCCAAATGTTCCACTCTCACTAATACTATGTGAGCTTTTTATAAAAGGTTATTCATGAGTTGAGTGATTATTGTATCAACTGATTTATTTGTATAAAGTCAAAATATTAATCAACAGAGGTCACAGAAAATAAAGTTTTGATTGGTGCTGGAAGAAAGGAGAGTTCTTCCATAGTTACAAAACCCTGGGACACCTACGTGATTATGGCTTCTGTTTCCATAAATGCCCAAGTCAGGGCATTTTTATTTTTGATGTAGTAAACTCTTCATTTCAAAACTTTTTATTGCAAAATACATATTGAGTATTGAATCTTTTAATTTGGTTAAACTCCCATGTAAGCATGGGAGTTTATAAATAAATAAATTCCCATGTAAGTATTTAGAATTTAGTTGCATAATGTACTTATGACAATTGACTAGCTATTTGAACATAAGTAAATTTATATATTCACACTTTACCACCTAAAATAACTTCAAGTGAATTGCAGTGTTAAATATTAAAGATCAAATCATCAAAAGGCTGAATATCTACCACCATCATACCACCACAGCAGTAGCAGCAATTAATAAAACAAAAACCAATCTAGGAATGAACACTTAACTACACTCTTAAGGGGAAAGGGCCTTAGAAACCTACAAAGGTAGGAAAAAAACTAATAAATTTTAGTAAAAAATGAATATTTCTGCATAGTATAACCAAATTAAAAGACGCAATGCTTTAGAAAAACATATGAGACAATGTAAAAATTAAAGGCTAATATTGGTTATAACAAATGTCAAATAAAATATATAAAAAATGATATCATTAAACTGAACAAACCAATATTAAGACTTAAGAAAATGGGTCAAAGCACAAAAAACTATGCTTAAGAGAAATGAGAACCAAAGATACATATCTGGAATAATAATGTTTAATTGTACTAAAAACCAAATAAACATAAATTAAAATGATTTACTATATTTAATCTATGAATTACAGAAACACTTAAAAAGATACTGAGAAAACCATATGCTTGTGAGAGTGAAGTGAAATGGACATTTTATAAATTGTTGGTGGTAATTTAATTTTTAAATATTTTTTCTAATTTTTAAATTTATTTTAAATTTATTTATTTATTTATTTGAGAAAGAGAAAGAGCATGAGTGGGAGGGGCAGATGGAGAGGGAGAGAATCTCAAACAAACTCCCTGCTGAGTGTGGAGCCCAAGGAGGGTGAGATCATGACTTGAGCCAAAATCAAGAGTCTGATGCTTAACCAATTGAGCCACCCAGGAGGCCCGGTGCTAATTCTAGAAAGCAATATAATGATAATGACCCCACTCTTTGATGTTATCGTTTTTTGATCCACATATAAATTATTTTCTCTCTCCGGAAAGAATAATGTATATATGAAATAAAATGTAATCAATAAAATATTAATAGTAGCAGTATTTACGGAACAAAAACTTTTATTCTACCGAAATAGTCAATGATAAAGAAATAGATACTTATGAATATACCTATGTGATGGATTATTTAGCAGAATTTAGCATTGCTTAAGAGGAATAAGTAATAATAAGAGCATGAGTAGTATATAATAAATGAAAAAAGGCAAAATCCAATGCACATTATGATTAGAGCTTTGGGGAC
Source organism: Ursus americanus (assembly GCF_024610735.1). Classification (NCBI taxonomy): domain Eukaryota; kingdom Metazoa; phylum Chordata; class Mammalia; order Carnivora; family Ursidae; genus Ursus; species Ursus americanus. Next base: position 5,378,772 of record NC_142131.1, read on the forward strand.
AAATACTCACTGACAGATAAAAAATTAAAAGGAATACATCAAAAGATTTATAGTGTTTGGTTGGCTGGTAGATCTCTTGTTAATTATTTTCTAAATATACACTTCAATGTATTTGAAATACTCTTTAGTTAGAATGTACAATTTTATGGTGAAGCAAATGTTTTTAAAACTGTAATTTCATGAACTGAAAACTATTTTTGTTCTGTACTGTAAAATTCGCTCTGACTCTTCTTTTTTGGCTTTAGAGAAACAAATAAGTTTTAACCTCCAGATTCTGAGGCTTTCCCTTAAATTCCATATGATAGGAAGTCAAGCCTTACTTGAATGAAGAATTACATACCTGAAAGAAGCAGTCTCTATGTCATTAATTTTGCCTCCAAAAGGATTTTCAGCGTTTCCCAGTCTTCAAAGCACTTCCCTCTATCCTATTTGGGAAAGACAAATTCTGTGTTATGTCTGTATTGTGTAAGTGCCAACTTTAGCAAAAGGCAGTAATACACCTCCCTCCTCTTGAACCCATGTAAGTGCATCCATTTTACAGTTTCCAAGAGTGTAAATCATGCTCCGTGCTTTAAATTTGCAGAGAATCTATCACCAGGGCTGGCAAACCAAGCACTGCCAAGTATTGTGCCCCAGTGAAGAGAACAGAGAAGAGCATTTAGGCAGTAAATAGGTTGCCCACTGTAGAATAGTTGAAAAGAAAATTGATACTCAAAATTCCCACTAAGTGATTTCCCTGCCTTTTAAATTTTTCAAATTACGGGGATACACTGAAGTCTTTAAGTTGGTTCTCTTTTATGACCACCGAGTTAGCAGAATTAAAACTTGGGAACATGACTGACTGACTGTATGACTGACAGCAAAGTCTCCTTTGAGGGCAATTCTCAAAGTAGGAGTAGATGTACATTCTAAAGATGAAGACTTTCTAATACACCTCTTTTTCACCCAGCTCCCTGAAGATAAAAGTCTTAGTATTTTTTTAACAGACTGTTCTAGAACTGAATGGTAAGTATAGCGATTAACTGATAAACTAAGATGCAAAGGTGTATATGCATATCTATGTATGTATAGAGGGCATAAATGTACATATATATTATATGTAAGGCATGCTACACATTCTTCTTAGTAAGTTTAAGGGTTATATTTAGCTTGGTAAAAAGTGGAACATAGTGGGTTATTGACTCAACATCAAATCACTCAATTGTTATCTAACCTAATTAGGAAATACAGTATCTGCTCATTTATAAAATACAAAGTCAGTCTTTAATCTTCAAAGTGGGTTTCTGTGTTAATTAATTTATTCTTATATCCAGGTGCATATTTATTTTTATATTAACCTCCAAAATGTTTCCTATATGTCTCATTGTGAAGAATAAAAGACTAATATATTAACAAAGTAGTATTTCTCACACGGGTGGTCTAACTTTTGGCACTCATTCTTGATGGTAACAGCACTGGCTTGTCATAATATGGAATACTGGGACGCTTATAAATACATTTCCCTGGAGACCTCATCAGGTTATACATTTTTAAGAGACACCTAGCACTAGTAGCAAGTCACAGGCAGTCTCCAGCATCACAGCTCTTCCATCTGGCCTGGGTTTTGCTGCCTCTATTTGTACATCTTCACATGAGGAACACTCTAGGAACTAAAAACTGTTCTCTCCTTCATTATGCATGTGGCGTGCGATGCAATTTACCACCTAACAGATGTCATAGCTAAGTACCCAGGATCATGTCATGATTCATTCATCTTAAGACAATCTGCTTCAGAAATGCATGGCTTTTTATAAATTGAGAGAATTTGGTTTTTGAGTAATGCTATAAAATGATGTCTGTTTATAACTTTAATTTTTTTCCTTAAAACACAATTATAGACTTGAAATTGTTTGTTTTTAAGTTAGCTGCCTTTTTTTTGCTTCCACTCTGAATATCTCTGCCACTGAAAAAATAATAAAAAGCATCAAAATTTTTACCTGAATGGTTACTGAGAGAACTCCAGAGAATATCCTAAAATTGAGGTTTTGATGTCTAGGCAAATCTGGGGAAACATTATTTCTTTGCCCTCGTAAAGCAGGCAAAAAATTCCTGCCGGGTGGTATTTTGCATAATATTGTCATTAAACATGGTCTATCTTTAGCGGAAGAAGCAGACGGTAATAAGTCAAATAGGGATGAAGAATTATCTGAATCTGAGGAGATACACTTGCAAATGAGTAACCGAAATTATTATTAAAGGTAGAAATATGACATCCAGATTAATAGAGTAAAAGGTTGAAAGAAATGTTTAACTATTGGGAGTAATTATCGAAGGCTTTTTCGTAAAAGAATATGTTACGTAGTCTCCTATTTTGGGAGGCTTATTTTTCTATGCTAGAATAAAGGACCCATAGATTCTTTGCTGCAGCTGTTACACTCCTGATTAATCTAAGTACTGTAACCATAAAAGGAAAAGTAGCTTAATTAAAAAATGTTAGAGCAGAATAGAATACATTTACAATAATTTGACTTCTCTTTTTTGGCTAAATGCAAGAAAGAACATCATCCTTTCTTTTAAAGGGAGCAAATCAATATCTGTGCCTTTGCAATTACCCTCAAGGCACAATGTTATACAGACGGGTGCAAAACAAAGGAATTATAGGTTAAATACCATATCCTTCAGCATTAAAAAAAGAAAAGAACTATTTAAGTCTTGCTACATTTATTTCTGTCCCTCTCCCCCAAACACTGTCACTGCAACTTCCAACCTTCCTCCCATAAAAACGTTTCTCCCAAATGTACAAGCTTGTTTTCTATTACTTAACTCTGTTTTTAATTTTCCCCCAAAGGGAGCCAAATTGATTTCTTTATTACTTTGAGGTGAATATGTCTCATTGGGTTGATGTTTAGATTGTTTATAAAATGAATTTATCCTTTTAATATTTACACAGCTCCTGAGTAGTATGAGGTAAAGCCACAGCAGGAAAGTTTCCCAGCTGGGACATCTGTGTTTTCCTATCCTGTCAATATAGGAATCGATTTCCTCTGTGAATCTGTAGAAGCCCTATGGGAGATAGCTTTCTTATGGTCGTGCTGTCAGTTACCTTCATTCAGTGTGTATCTGCAACGATAGGCTATACTGAGAAAGAATGCATAGTTTCAACTAGAACAGGTGAATATTTAAAATTTTGATTGTATGTTGGCAAAAGTTTCCTTTTGAAAAGTTAAAAAATACAGCTAAGAATTTTCAATAGTCACAACAGGAAAAGCAGGGAGTTTTATAGTATTAATCATAAAGATCTATGATTCTCATACCATTGTCTTACCTTCCTCAGCAATTATCTCAATTTCTTTAGCGTGTAACCAGCCTAGTTTCACGGTGGTTGCTTAGCATCATGGCTGAGACAAATTACAATCCAGACATAACTATTTTTCAGTGGGAATTTCCCATGAAAAAATGAATTATTTGTTATCTTCAATTCTGCCTTATGTTTGGTTTAATTTTAAAGGATTTTTACTACTCCACGTGAAAATAATAAAACATTTTTAATAATGCCCAAAATACTGTATACAGAATAAAACCAAGCACCACCCACAGCTTAGCTCCCCAGAGTCCATATTAAAGGCTAAACATAACATACCACACAAAATTAAGGGAAGGAATGGGACTGAATTGGACTGAACAATAGGAGAGTATTTTATTTCTCTGGCTTAAGTATTTCATGGAACGATAAAGCTATCTGTAAGTCCTTACATAAAATTGAAAATAATACTTTTCAGATCCTTCAGGAATTGACAGAAGGCAATTTGGTTAAAACATTTTCTAATTCTTTTCCTTTTGGCTAAATTCAGATCTGTCCACTGAATATATTTGAAAGAGAAATTCCTTTGTTTGTAGAAACGTATGAAGGGAACCTCAATCTTTTTTACATTGTGGGACCAATTTATAGATTCTCTCTTCCTTCTATGTAGAAAATGTGCCTGCTATCCAGTTGCTCCTTTGGAAGAAAGAGCTTCTTGGTGTGGACAATAGTACCTAAGAAGACTCTGTTGTCAAGTTGTCTTGAATTGCCCTTGGATTGACTGAAAAAGTAAGAGACTTGATTTCAGGAACTTAGAGAGTAAGCTACCTTTAAGAGACATATCTTTAAAATTGGCAACAAAGAATAGCTGCACTTGACGTACTTGCTGAGGAAGGAGAATCTATAACCCTTGTCAAGTTAAATTTAACTGAAGATTTGGCTAAGGAGAAACAATACATATAAAGTTTATTCCAACCACCCTTTCCATTAGATCAGCAAGTCTCCACTTGCAAATTCACATTCCTTCAGAACACAGACAAGCAATGTAAATGAGTGAGGCAGGGCAGGTAAGGCGTGAGTGCTTGAAATTAATATTTGCATTTTTAATGAAAAAGGAGAGGAAATACACACATTTGTTTTGGTATAAATGTACTTGCCAAACACATACACACAACTATATAGCTTTGCTGATTGGCCCCAATATGTGGCAAGTCTCAGTTCTTTCAATTAGCTATTTGACAGAGAAAGTTCCTTAAGCTATGTTTTAGCTTCCTCATCTGGAAAATGGGAATTTATCACTGTACCTGTCTCATGGAATTACTACAATGAATAAATGATTCGATAAATTTAAAGTGCTTCAAACAGTACCTGCCACATACCGAGGGCTAGCTAAGTATTCATTATTATGCATGCTTGTTCTGCGCGTCTTCTCAGTTTTTGTCTTTATATACATTTATTGCACATACATATGCATACCACAAACTTATTCATTAATAAATATATTACTAAAAATGGATTTAGAGGATAATAGAGAGGCTCCAAAGGCCAGGTAATTTACATTTGTCCCTCAAGAACCACTAAGCTCGTTCACCCTTTTCTGTTTTCTCCCAGGATGCTGTCTGTTACCAATGACACAAACAGCCTCACATGCTCTCTGGCTTCCAGCCAGATTTGCCTATGGGGATTCACCCACTGGACATTAGAAAGAATAAGGGGGCGCCTGGGTGGCGCAGCGGTTGGGCGTCTGCCTTCAGCTCAGGGCGTGATCCCAGCGTTCTGGGATCGAGTCCCACATCAGGCTCCTCCGTTGTGAGCCTGCTTCTTCCTCTCCCACTCCCCCTGCTTGTGTTCCCTCTCTCGCTGGCTGTCTCTGTCAAATAAATAAATAAAATCTTTAAAAAAAAAAAAAAGAAAGAATAAGGAGAATGAGGTAAAGGCATTTATTTTCCTGCTTCCCCCCGTTGTAATGTTGCAGGCTGGCTGGGTTCCTCAGCTGAATTTCATAGTTCCTTTATGACTCTCTGAAGTATGGCTCCTTTCTCCCTTGTCCCTTTATACCTAGGTGAAAGCTTCTACTCCTGCCAGCCCTGACATGTTTAATTATCCCTTATAGTCCATACTCACTGGTTTGTCAATAACCTTCTTCAATAAGCCTGTTGACTGTACCATCTCTTTCTCGCCTAGACCTTGACTAACACAGGTTCTTATTTAAAATGGTTTAATACTTTCTCTTTTCTTCCCCTAAATCCTGCTAAAATGATAGAAAACCTAGTAAAATGGTAACAAATCTATAAAATGTCTGGATATCCATTGGGATATCCAGTGGGATAGTAGCAGAAAATACAATGAGTAAATTCCACGTTGGCAGTGAAAAACAGCTGAACTGAGGACCATATATAGGTGACCTTCAAAACAACTGATCCCCACCCCCCCCCAAAAAAAAAACCTAGAATAATTTACACTCAGAGCAGAAGCTCATTGAAGTAGCGGCTAGTGGAACTGGCCTGAAGTTACTAATAGTGTAAAACATTTGAAGCAGTTTTATCCTTGAGAGGGATTCTCCCCAAATAAGTTGTGAATCTAGTTCTCTGAACAGGGTGTTCTGTCCTAAAAGACACTCAGAATGCCTTTTGCAGGCTGGACAAACAGGATCACTCCCTCGGTTACAAATGGAATAAAGAGACGTCTGCCTGGAATGGCTCTGATAAAGTTGTGTCTTTGGGCTGAAACGTAGAATAGATAGACTTTGAAAATAGCGAGTGAACAGAAAAATTTTAACATTCTTGTTCCTAGTTATCAGAAATCCTAAATTAATATATTACAGAGCCAAAAACAGAAGAAATGTTGAAAATACATTATTCAGATAAATATAAAGTGATCCAGTAACTTGATTTACTTGAATCTATAAAACTGGATTTTCTTTATTCTAGCATTTATGTGAATATTCATGCGTATGTAGAAAAAAAAATACTGGAAAAAATGACTTTCTAGATTCACTAAAACTTTTTAATACTCTCAGAAGTCAAAAATGGTTTTCTTAATATAAATGTACAGGGCTCAAAGTAAGGGTAACCAGGTGTGTACGTGTGTGTGCAGGTGCACAGGTGTGCTTATACATAGACACATGTGCTCCTTGGTGCAAGTCTACACCGGCTAAAAAGCGATGAAATGGTGTCCACGTGGTATGTTCCTTCCCTTCATCATTAGTAACCTACTTTTTATTGTACTTTTCTCTTCAAAGAATGTACACAATATAAATGTTCACTTTTATAGTTGTTTACATTCTAAGGACATGAAGTGAGGAAAAATAACATGTTCCTTTCATTTTCTTACATAGTGAATGTATGGGATATTCAATGGTAGTAAAAATAATTTTATTTCCTTTAATAACAACAGCAACTTACAACCACCACCAACACAACAAAAAACACCACAGGACATTTGCTCATTTTAAAATAACTTAGATACTGTTTATTTTGTGGTTTGACTATCCATTCACTATAAATAACCAAAACCTTCTGAACATTTAAACGTGTTCTAAACATGGCCTCAAGTGGCAGAATTTATTATGAAATCTTTTTAAGGCATACTTAGCATTATGGTTTCCTAACTTCTTCCCCAACCAAAGCAAGACAAATCAAAGCAAAACAAAAACAAACAATAAGCATAAAAGGAAAAGAAAGAAGAATCAAAAGTGGTTAAGGGAAGTAAATAAACTAGACAAAGGGCTTTTGTGTCTGAGTTATGTGATCCATACAAGTCACACAAATGTATTTTGGAAAATGTAGGCTATGTATACATTCAAGAGAAATTTCTAAAATAGTGCAGTTTGGGGGAGATTTACTTCATTGGCTACAGAAGCTTGTTCTCATCTGAACAAGTGACTCTCAGGGCATCAACAATTATATTCCTCAGTCCTTCTCTAGACACGAACATGACCATATTATTTATCTATCCTTCATGGAAACAACTCCACTAGATCTTAAAAGGGGTTCTGGTATCTGGTTTCCTGAATCTGTCTTTAGAATATCTAACTCATTAAGGACTTTAAAAAGATGGTCTCCCTGGCACAAACTTCAGATAAAGTTTAGATTTATTGGGTTCCAAGTATCCACTGATCCTTTTAAGACCAGCATAGAGTATTCGAATTTATTTTAACATCCTAGATCATGAAGCTAATTAACTTTCTGGGTTAAGTGGAGAAAATAATTTCAAAAATAATGTGAACACTTAATTTCCTTTAACTTAATCCACATTAAGAAACATCTTTATATTTTGAAAAAATTTTGCATTGTAGTAAAATATACACAACACAACTTAACATTTTAATTATTTTTTTGTGTATAGTTCACCGGCATTTTCACATTGATTAACAACTATTACCATCATCCATTTCCAGAACTTTTTCATCTTCCCAAGCTGAACACTCTATCCATTAGACAAATCCTCATTCCCCAAACCCTGCAGTCCCTGGTAACTATCATGCTACTTTATGTTTCTATGAATCTGACTACTCTAGGTACCTCATATAAGTGGAATCATACAATGCCTGTCCTTTTGTGTCTAATTTATTTCACTTAGAAATAATATCTTCAAATTTCATCCGTATGGTAGCATATGGCAGAATTTCATTGCTTTTTAAGGCTGAATAATATTCCATTGAATGTATATACTACATTTCTTTAATCCACTCATCCATCAACAGATACTGAGTTGTTTCTACTTTTTGGCTATTGTTAATTATGCTGTTATGAACATTGGTGCAAATTATCTGTTTGAGTCCTTGCTTTCATTACTTTTACATATACGTATACTTAGAAGTAGAATTGCTGGATCATTTAGTAATTCTATGTTTAATTTTCTGAAGAACTGCAATAATGTTTTCCACAGAATGTACATTTTTTCTTAATCTATAATAGCCATCTAAATGGGTGTGAAGTGATGTCACAGTGGTTTTGATTTGCGTTTCCCAAATCACTGGATATGCTAAACATCACAAAAGAAAATAATTTTAAAGTTTGTTTTTAATTCCAATCAACACTAGAACCACAGAGTTGGAATTCCTTTTTAATGTCCTCTGGGTTGATCTAATATTATTATATTTTTAAGGAAAACTTAAAAATCACATGTTAAATTAAAATTTTAATTAAATTTATTTTACAGATAAAAGAGCATCACAACTACTCTTTTGATAAAAATGTTTTCTACACCCTGTAAATTGCTAATTTACTATCTCACTTCCAGATTGTGTAAGTAGGAGATTCTCATTAGGTTAAAAAAAAAATTAAATACGAAGAAAATGTAAACATCAAAAGAAACAAATAAGTTATCAAACAAGTTAACTATGGTATTGACTAAAGCAATGGTTGGATTGAGTATTAAGAAATAAAGTATACATTTTTTTAATTTAAATTAAAAAAAACTTCTTTAAAACACAATAGCAATTTAGAGGCTATGAAATGAGTTAGTGTTCTCATTTGAGAGATCTTTGTTAATCTTATAGATAAATAATGGGGAACATTGTTGAAAGGAACATGAAGAGGGATGTTCAAGGCCAAGAATATGGTCTATTTGGAAAACAGATGGCTTGTAAAAAACAAGCTTTATGAACGAAGATTTGCAGGAATTTTGCTGGTTGGATTTAAGGTTTCTTCCCCCCCCCCCCCCCTCTGAGTATTTCCATTTGATCAGAGAAAGCTTTGTGGTGATATTTCTGAAGCTAGTGATTCTGATGCTGCCAGCCAAGGACTTTCAATGGTTTACTCTGAAAAGTAGTTTCATACTTCCTTTTCCAAGACCGTAAATTACCCAAACAAAAGTAACATGTGTAGTTTGCTGGAGGCCATATAAAGAAAGAGAGAAATGTGTTTGCGCAGCAACAAAAGACTGTGGCTTTATTGGCAACACCATCAAAGCTAATCCATTTGCTTGCCAAGGCAGTGTGAATCCATTGCAAGATGTGTCAAATCTGTTAGAGAAATGATTTTCCTGGAGCACCCACTTGCGGTTTGTAGCTCCTTCTTCAAGCCCCCTGATTGAGAGGGAAGATTCTCTATGATAGTACAGAGCTGCTTTCCTCTTTCGGTTTTCCACCTTTCAGAAATTACATATGTAACAATTTTGATTCTCATTGGTCAGCAATTTTTCTGTCATCACTGGAAAGATTTACTCTGGAAGCCCCCTCCTGACTGCTTAACAATCACTTCTGATCATAATGAGTTGGGATCACGTAAAATGTGATTCTAAGAATTATTTTGAACCATTTTAATCTACTGACCGGAAGTGTTCATTGACCGTTATAAGACATTTTTGAGAGTTAATAGGGGATATTCCAACTTAGAGAAATTTGACCCCTGTCATATGACATAATATACTGAACTTACAAATATGGGGCAATACAAATTCACAAACTCTTACTTAGCTTCAATCCAAACAGTTTTGCTCTGTATCTTAAAATTTCTTAAATTCCGTTTAAAGACAACAAGGGATTTAAGCTGAAGCCCTTTTGCCTGTGAGGATAAACCTTTACACTTGCAAATCACTGAACATCTTGTTATCTGGTTGAGCCTTTAGCCAGCTAGCAAAAAAAAGAAAATAAGTCACAGAACCCTGATTCACATTATAAACCTCTTGACTTTAAAGCTTAATACAGTGGTTTAGGTACTGTAAATAATTCTGTGCTGTAATTTATGCAATGTAATTCAGTATCTTTTAACTTTAAAAAAAATGTTATTCACTTTATCTTAAGTAGTGTAGAAATGGTGTTAAATGGGTTCACAAAATTAATACATTCTTACATTTAGGAATTAACAATAAGTTTCAGTTTACATATAATTTCTTTATTATAGATGATATGAAAATATTTTAAGATAAGCCAGAATATTTTTTGTGATACTGGTGTGTTTATAATTTGCTATCAGGTAATAACTTACCACAATTGCTAAAACAGGACAGTACAGGCTTATATATCGCATCTGATTTATAAAATCTAGACAGAATATGAAACTGTACTTTGCTATGATGCTTGATGCTACTGGATTCTATCACTGGATGATAACATATGAAAACACATATAGAAACTGCTCTTAAGGGCATAAAGACAGAACCAGAACTATTGGGCCAGAAAGGAAGTCAGAGGGTCATTTAGTCCTTTTTGCCTCCTTTCCCTTTTTAGCTTTCTGAGCTAGGACAGCAGGAGATAGGAAGTGCAGGGAAGTGTTAGTCTTATTTATATTTATTTCTTCCTTTAAAAAAATACATATTCATAATACTTAAAAATATATAATATAGTATTAATATATATGATCTGCTTATAAAATATACTTATCTTGCAAAAGTACTGTATAAAAATGTTTGGAGACCGCTTCTTTAAGCAATACTGAAATCAGATAGTCCTGGCAAAAGGCTGAGGAATGCATATTGAAGATGTATCCAGGTACCAAATTTCACTGCTTATATAATATTCTTTTCATATTCTCAATTATTTGTGCTTTTAAAAGTCATTCAGCTTTATGAGCTGTAGACAAGCTTACCTTTGAGAGGAAGCAACCTTAAACAAAGACTGAGAGAGAGAGAGAGAGAGAGAGGCAGAGAGAATGTGTATGTGTTTAGGAAGAAAATATTCACCAGATTAGGTAATACTTTATCAGGAATATTTTGTTGCTGTATCTAATGTCTGAGATTTTCACATTTAAACATGATCAGAGAAAACAACAGACATTTTTTAATCTATGTAGTTTGTGAAAGTTAAAGATGTATCTATGATTCTAGATCATCTAATTACCTACAAAAAATATACCCAAATCCATTTTCTATTGATGTTTGCTTGATAATAAGCAGTATCAATTTGTTCTTGTCATCCAAATTCAGCATAACATATTACTATTGTTTTATTTTAAGTGCTCTGACTCAGTAATTCACTGTACTTTTTTCACTGTCTAGGAATTATTCCTAGTGCACTTACTGAAGCAACATATTGGTATTTATCCTATACAGTAGATTAACTAATTAACACTGTAATATTGCTAAATGCAGTAAAAACAACAGCAACATATTAATAATGTGTCAGATACTTTAACTGACTATCACATTTAATCCCTATAAGAACACTGTAAGGTGAGCAGTATTAATCTTATTTTATATATACGGAAACAAATTCAGAGAGTTAAATAACCTTCTCACATTGCTGGTAATGTCAAAGTCAGATGTGAACCCCAAACTGCATGGCTCCAAAGTCCACCACAGAGAAAACCCTTTTCTATAGCTGTAGTTCAGGCCTTGGCATTAGCCATATGTTTTATACATATACCTACTATTGGTGATAAAGTTGAGGATATAAGATCATTGTTCCTGGAAAAACATTTTTAATCATACATTCAAGGTGGTGATTTAGTGTATCATCTACTTATTTCAAAAGCCAGATGTTGCAGTTTAAACCAGACCACTGCTTTAAGGTGACGTAAAATTAATTCAAGTAACATTCTCTAAAACAACATACTATTATTATCATCAACTGATTACAGTAACATTTAAAGATTTCTTTTCTTTTGGAAAATACTGCTTTCCCCCTCAAATGTGATTTCCTAGTTCTGCAGATAAAATTTTTGAAAGCTGAAATTTATATTTTGAAAAGAAAACATTTTCAAACCAGAGTTTAAGGAACCAGTCTTTGATAGCAAATGCAACTAACTATTTAACCATATCCTGCAAACCTGGGACAAGGAATATGTGAGGAGACTGGTTATCAAGGAGATTTCATTCCAATACCTTGGGGAATGGCAACCTGTCTGCTGCTCCCACCTTGCCCACGGTGGAAGAGAATGTTTTACCTTTCATCTCTTTTGGGACTGCTATGACTTAGGATACTAAAGAGCCATACCTGAGCCGCAGTGAGCTGAAAAGGTCTGCCTGGAAATCACAGAGAAGATAGGTAAAAGTCGTACCCAATGAAAAGGGCTTATATAACAAAAATGAAAAATACTTAACATTTATCTATGTACACTGCAAAAACGACTTTCTGGGAAAAAAAGTCCTCATTTTCAAACCAAAATGAAAGTTAATAAATGAACTGAAGATGAGTTTAGTCACTGCTGAGACCTGAATTAGTCACCTGGAAGACCAGTGGAAGTAACAGCTTAAACCATACAGCAGAAATATAAAAAGATTGAAATCATAAGAAAACCAAATAATAAATCTGGAGGATATAGTAAATATTTAACATTTACTATTAGGGATTCCAGAAGGAATCAAGCAATTGATGAAGGATATACAATAATAAATAACATAGAATATTTCTTAAGGACAGAGGATTGCACACTGAAAGGGTACACTGATTCTAGACAATTTAATGAGATAAAACATATACCTAGACATAGCCTGATATATTTTCAGAAAAATCCAACAATAAAGAAGAATTATAAGTTGTTCCAAATAAAGGCTATATTATCTGAAAAAAAAGAGCTAAGCAAAACATGCCTCTTATAGGCATCACTAAAAACTAGAAAAACAACTGTATAATGTCTATGAAACTGACAGCAAAGAATTATAACCTCAAAATCTTATACCTAGCTAAAATAGCACTTCCTTTTTAGAGTTAAAGGTAGATATTTGTATTTACACAAGAATGAAAGTATTCAATAGGTTTCATCTTATTGGCATTTGGAAGAGGTGTCTGTATGAAAAAAAGAGAATGTCTTGGCAGGAAAAGTAATTCGTATCTCCTTCCTAATAATAGTAGAGAAATATATACTTTAATGGAAGTACCAGTAAAAAAAAAAATGTAACAAAGTATTGAAAAGGCACAACTTCCTAATTAAGGAAAAAAGAGAATCAAAGTTAATTTTTCAAGAGAAAAGAACAACATAAACCTGTACAATGACTCTTGAACAATGCCAGGATAAGGATGCCGACCCCCCTCCTTCATGCTTGAAAATCCATGTGTAACTTTTGTCTTCCCAAAAACTTAGCTACTAACAGTCTAATGTTGTCTGGAGGCTTTACGGATAACATAGTCAATTAACACATATTTGGTATGTTACATTTATCGCATACTACATTTTTTAATAAATAAGCCAAAGAAAATGTTACTAAGAAAATCATAAGGAAGAAAAATACATTTAATGTGTTGTATTGTATTTATTAAAAAAAAAATCTGTGTGTAAGTGGACCTGCGCAGTTCAAACCTCTGTGGTTTAACAGGCAACTGTATATAAAATAGAAAGAATAAAATCAAAATTTATTTCATCAAATGTATAAGCTAAATGCTTTGTTAAAAATGGTGACTCTAATATTCAGTTCAAAAGCAAGGCCCCAAAAAACACCTAAAATACTAAAAGAAAAGTTGAAAATAAAAATATGGGTTAAAAAAATTCATGCAACTGTATACAAAAGAATTCAGAAGTGCTATATTAACAGATAAAGTGGCATTCAATGGGCTAAAATTTAAATAGACTAAGAATGGATATAATGTAATAAATTATCCCTTTCAAAACTGAATGGATAATGTAGACAAAAATATGAAATGATGTGGAGACTTTGAATATTATTATCAATATACTTATTTTAATAATACTTTACATTCTTCAAAATAAAACATAAATCTTATTTATTTGTCCATGGAATATTTAAAAAGCTTGACGAGATATCTGACCATTAAGAAAACCTCAGGAATAAAAACAAATTAGATCACATCCAACTAAAGATCACATCCTTTAACAAAATAACTTAAGCAATAAATGCAAGAAGTCAACTTAACTACTTAAAAATTTAAAAGCATACTTTTCAATTATTCTTATATTAAAGAGGAGATAAAAACTGACATTATCAATTCAAGAAAGTAGGGAATATAGAACCTCAAATTACTGCCTCACATCACTAAAATGAAAAAAGAAATGTATCCCCTTCATCACACTCCATATTAAACATGACAAGAATATCAACAATAGTAAAATAACAAATTCTCTCAAGAAATTTACAAGAAAAGAGAAAAATAAAAAGTAAAAAAAGAATTAGAAAAAGAGATGAATCTGAAATTGCTAAAGTAGAGAAAAAATACTGATAGCCACAAAATTCATTTAAAAAGCTGCTTTTATGAAATGAGCAATTAAAGAGATCAAAGTGTTTCAATTATGAAGCTGATGAAGAAAAAAAGGAAAAATATCAAAATTAGCCACGGGAAAGAAGATGAATGACAGGACAAATGAGAAGAATGATAGAAGAAACTGCAATTATTTGGCTAAAACTTTGAAAAGTTAGAACAAACTACTTTTTTATAAAAGTATAAAGTAACAAAATCAATTAAAAACGAATACTTAGTCCATTTACCACTAAACAAGTTGAATAGGTGATCACAGAGCTATCGTTAAAAATCTCACTAAGACCAGATGAATTCATAGATGAATTCTATCAAGCTTTTTAACAGTTTAACTTACGCATTCAATTTAACTGTTTCATGTATGGGGAAAACGAAAAACTTCAGTAATTTTTTAAAGCTGGTGTAAATTTAATCTCAAACCTGATAAAGACTATATAGAACATACATATATAGTTTAATCCCACTAAAAAACAGATACGAATATGTCAAATTAGATACTGGCAAAGAGAATCCAACAATATGGAAAACAAGTAATGCACTTAGATGAGACAGAGTTATTTCAGCAATGCAAGAGTGATTAACTATCAGAAATCTAGCAGCATAACCATTATATAAACAAATTAAAAAAATAACGTAATTACAGAATTAGAAGATAGAAATAGTGTGCTTAACCTTAGCATACAGTTTTTGAAAATCACTAGGTCAAATGACAATTAAAGAAACCTAATTAAAGATAATAAAGATCATTTAATAAAAATGAAAATCAATATTTTCCTAAGTGGCAAAACTATTACAATTAAAATCAAGAATGAGACAAAGATATTTGCCATTACTATTATTATTTGTCAGTCTTGGAAGCTCTAGATAAAACATTAGGACAATAAAATTAAATGATTGGTATAAGTGTTTAAAAGATAGAAGTAAATCTCATTATACCCAAAGAACTCTGGTTTAGAAAAATCCAATAGAATTAAAAAGAGTATGTGATAAACTGGATAAAAGGCAAAACACAAAATTATGAACTTTTTATATATTAACAATAAGCTCCTGGAAACAGATACAAGAAAAATATCTTATTAACAGTTGTATGAAAAGATCATACAACTGTTAGTAATTAGGTTAATTGGAAAGAAACAAGATCTATATGAAGAAAATAATGAAATCTTATTGAAAGACATATACAGAACATAAAGAATTGTCCACAAAGGGAAGGTTAATCAATTAGATTAAAAAAATATAAAAAATCAATTGCACTAATTAAAGTCTCAACATTTTTTTTCAACTGGATAAATTATATTAAAGTTTACATGAAAGAAGAAATGTCTTAAGAAAATCATGAAAGAAAGTAATAATAAAGGAAACTTGCTCTATAAAAGAACACGTCATAGCACAGAACACCTCAACTCCAAACAATACGGTATTCGTATAAGTATATATGAGATAGAAGAGAATAGTAAATCCGCGAAAAGATCCTAATGTATATGAAAAGTTAATACAGATCATATGGCATTTCAATTCAGAGTGAAAAGAATAGTTCTTGTTCAATTAGCCATCTATCTGGAATACAATAATGTAAGTCAGTATTGCCAATTTACAGCATATAATAGCTAAATTACAGCTGGGGTAAAAACTGAAATGAAACAATAAAAACCATGCAAAAAATCTAGGGAAATTATTTTAGTCTGGGAAATAGAGAAAAAAGGAAAGAAAATCTTTTAACCTAAATAAGAAAACAAGGAATTACAAAATTAAAGATGGCTAACGTATACTACATAAAATTACACAGAGATACAATATACAAACAACAGAAAAACAATATGTTTGGAAAAATATTTGAATGTGGAAGTGCTGAATATTATTGCATTTATGCATCATTTGAAAATTTATTGGAAAATTATATTTGTAAACTGCAAGAAGGAATGAATATGAAACAGCAATTTTCAGGACAGCAAACCAAACAGCCTGGAATTGTATGAAAAGCTGTAAGCTCACTAATATTCAACAAAATTTGATAATGGGAGAATGCTTTATATTTACTACTTAATAAAGAAAAATAAAGACCAGTGATAGGAATAAAGGCTTACTGATAGAAATGTAAAATGTTTTAGCCATGTTGGACAGCAGTGTGGAAACACTACTCAAATCCATCCACCATTCATTATCTATCTATCATCTACCTACCTCCCCCCCACCTCTCTCTCTAATTTTAACAATCTCACTCCCATGAATCTGTGCCATTGAAAGAAAAACACCCATATGTATGAAGGTACCCAGAAGGAAATGAATTTATCTTTGAATTCATTTTCACAACAAAACACTAGAAACATACTAAGTCATGGTGGAATAAATTATGGTAAATCAAGGCCCTAAACTGTTACAGAGCCACATCAAAGAATGACAAAGAAACACAAGGATTTATTTGAAATGATTTCATGAGATGTTTTTCAGAGGAGAAAGCAAGATGGAGAGATGTATAACATATGCCACTTTTGAAAAACAAAAACAAAAACAACCCATGACCAGCCCTCTATATATGTGTATATAGATCTATACATGCATATGCATATTCATTTATGATTATATGTTATAAGAATAGTATAAAAGTATACATATGAAATAGTTAATATCCTATACCCTATAGGTAAGAGAAGCTAGGAAGAAATAAGTGGGGATAAAAAGGGAGCAAAAATACTGACCTAATAAAGTCCTAATATATAATCCCATTTATGTATTAATGTGAAACCACATGTATTTATGTACCCAGAATTTTTTAAAAAATTAATAAAAACAAAGAAAAAGTTGTGATAGATGTCTATATTATTATGTCATAAGAGGAGAAAATATATTTTGAGCACCTTAATTTCATCATAGAGGTTCTATGTCACATATATCTTGTTACTCATTTTTCACTGTGTTGGCATAAATACCTTTAGATATATTAAATACCTTTAAAAATACTTCCATGGATATTTAAAGGAAATTAACATGTAGTGGAGCCTTGCTAAAACTCCCTCTTACACTTCTAGAGTATAAATTCAAGAACCACTGAAGGCGGCTTGTAGGCCAGACTCATTAAAAATGGGAGATGGTGAGCTGAAGAACATTTCCTTGGATTCTTTTATTCAGTAAATGATCAGGAATGCACCGTGGTTGTTATGGGTCACTTTAATTTGTTGAGCAGGCAGACACATCAACTGGGACTCTACAAGAGATGAAAGCCATCAGGAGGTTACTAGGTCCCTTGAGAACGGAAGGAAACAAGTTTCAGAAGAGCCTAATGGAATTTTAACCTGAAATCTCACTGGTAGATGGGATCCTAAAGGACATGAAAGTTTGTCCCTCCAATTTGAAATATGCTCCTTTTCCCCAACTCCGACTGTATGAAAATCCAGTATTATTTCCTTACCTACATCAATGGGACTTGTATCCTTTGCCTGTGTCTGTTTGTGTCTTACCCTTGTGTCATTATCACACACATTAGAAAACTGCCTTCATTCATCAATTCATCAACAAATATTTGTGGAATGCCTCCCACAGGCCAGGCACTGTGCTAGGTACACTTGTAAACTTGCATTAGGGCAGCTTTTTGTTTCTTGAGTACATCTACTCTCTGGAAAAACTTCAAGACAGCCTTGCCTACCTCTGTAATATTAATAGCTTCCTATAAAGAGTTCCTACAATGAATGTACTAGAGAAAGTGCTACTTATTGTAGTGTGGTGGAGTGCCTTACACTGCATTCTGTACAACAATAAATACTACAGAAAGGTTCGAGTGCATTTGATGATATCTGGCCAGCTTACCCACAATAACTCTGACTTCATTGTGGAAGAAGGGCCTTCTATGCAAGGCATAAAATCCAATTGATTTTTATGAAATAAGATGCTATGAAGAAGAAATGCATTAAGTGTACCGTATCACAATAATTCCACTTTGTAAGCTAAATGGCTTTTGGAACATTGTTGAAAATGCTGTCACTATTCTGAGCATACATAAAAGAGCAAGATAAGGCCAATAATTTAAAAGTCAATGCTATTCCTAGTCAAAGATTTCTTTCCTCAATTAATAAAGCATTTTCTCCTCTGTGTCAGTTAAAAATAAAATCCAAAATAGCTTTATATGATATGATCAGACACAGAGTGATATGTAAGTTATGTTGATTCTACAAAGTTTCTTTATTGAATTCTGAGGTTGCCGGTATCTTTAACTTCCATTTAAGGTACCTTATACAATCTATTATGTATATTTTAAATGATAATTTCTGCATGGGTTGCATTTATCAAATTGTTTTAAACTTAGTTTATTTCAGAAAACCTGATTAAATTTTGTAAACATTTCTAAGATAATGGTATATGAATGCATACAGGAAAAACTAGTGATCTAATTTCTGGAACAGAAATCCTCTATAGCTTTTTAAATCAGACAATAATTTGCAGTGCATTTGGTTAGGTGGATTAAAGCCTGCAATAATGGTTCTTAATCTTTGTTTCTGCCCAAAACACCTGAAGAATATGGTACACTTCTATCAGCAATGGAAACACGGTGACAGTGGTGCTGTGAGTTGGGGGAGAAGAAGAGACTGAAAACTAACCAACCAACCAACCAACCAACCAACCAATCAACTGTCTGACATAAAGAGATGATTCTGACAAATGCTCTTCTGAAGGATACATTTGAGGGTCACTGCCAAGTATTTGAAACCGTGTAGAAGATTCTTGGATTTAGCAATTTTAATTTTCATTTCTGGTGACCCTACGTGAATTCATAGACTGGTTTTGTACCTGGCATCTAGGTACTCAGTGACTATATGATTAAATGAGAAATGGAATGAGAGAGATGCTTTTTAATGTCCCTTATTTCTGATTATGGCAAAGCGGCATATATTACTTTGTCATTTAACATACCCACATTAAATGGAACTTCTTACAAGGTTTTAGAAAAGCTATCTGGTAACAGCTAGTATAATTAACATATACACATATCTTTTGACTTCATAATCTACTTCTGAAAATCTATCTAATTAGAGTGAGACCTTTATATATCTAAAACAGAGAGGTCCATGGATATTCAGTTTAATGCTCTTCGGAAAAATAGAAACACACCAAGTGAACCATCATTTGGAAATAAAATGTTGTACTTCTACACTATGGTATATTATGCAGCTATTAAAAACGATAAACCATATTTAAATCAATTTACATGAAGACGTTTCCTTAAGGAGAAAAAGCAATGACACAAAGAAATATCGATTTAATTTTGTGAGATAAATAGCTGCAAAATTTCCACGTATCACTTGCAAATGATTACATAATGAGAAAAATATGGAAAAGATAAACAAGTTCCTGATATGAACTACCTAGGACTAACAGTGAGAAGCAGTTATGTAGAGATGCAGGCAGGAGGTTAACAAAGTAAGAACATTCAAAAGAAAACCACTACAGGCACGCTATGTATGATTCTATTTATGTAAAATTCCTTTTCTTTCTTTCTTTCTTTTTCTCTTTCTTTCTTTCTTCCTTTCTTTTTCTTTCTTTCTTTCTCTTTCTTTCTTCTCTCTTTCTTGTCTGTCCTACCTTTCTTCCTTCCTCCCTTCCTTCCATCCATCTACCTGTCTCTATCTATCTATCTATCTATCTATCTATCTATCTATCTATCTACCTACCTACCTACCTACCTACCTACCTATCTTTCTAGTCTATCATACATAAAGTCATGCAAGAAAGTTAGGTCATCAGAACGTTGATGATTATTACAGAGTGGTACAATTATAGCATGTGTTTTACTTGCTTTCACTTTTATGTATTGTTTGACATTTTTACACGGTTTGTATTTCTTAAAGTGCCTAGGAAAAATATTAAAACTGTTTAATTCTGAAAATTAAATGCTTAGGGTAAATTCCTTCCTGGCTCTCAAGGACAATAAAAAATCTCCAAACTACTGACAGATCAAATACTGAAGAACTAAACCAATTAATCATCTATTACCTAACCAATTAAAAAAAATTGGTATATATTCCTGTAAGAAACATTTGTCTTTTGAAAACATGTTTTTCATGTTCTAGGACTGGCCTATTTTTTTCTTTGAAGGTCAAATTTTTTAAATGTTAAAGAGGCAGAAATAATGAAATAATAGCAGCTTAAGCTATTTCCTAAAAGCTATTCTCAACACAGAAAGAAGTTTCCAGCCAACCATTCTCACATAATTCCTTTTCCCTAGATTTGAAGCTAAGGGAAGAAATTTACTTTTTCCCCTTAAAACTCTCTCCAGGAAATCCCTTTAAGCCAACCTAAAAAGAGTATATTCCCAATCTTATTCAACCTTTCCTCACTGATGAACATTCAGTTTTTTTCTAGTTTGGAAAGATTTTTCTCTTCAGATTTGCTAAACTATAGAATAAATGAACATTTCAGCCATGATGAGAAGGTTGTTTGAAGGCTCTGACTCAGGCCTACCACCCAATCCACGCCCCTTCAAGCAATATGAAGGTGGCACCACAGTCTAGCAGAATTCCCTGGGTCCTGAAATCAGGTGGGATGCATTTCAAACCCAGTGCCACCTCTCATGAGCTGTGAAACCTGGTAAGTTATTTGCTGTCTGGAGTCTATTGCTTCATCTCCTACTCTGAGAGATGCAGAAAAGCCTCACTGAACTGTGTCTTACGAGCACTCAGCCCAGTACCTGGTACTTCATAACTAAACAATAAATACCAGTACCATTTTTCTATGTTTCTGTCTATTCTCAGAATGTGTTGGTATCACAGAGAAGTATTGCTTCTAAAGGTATATATATGAGCACTACTTATATCAAAGGAAGGGCTATCCTTATTTTTTAGCTATTTAAAGAAATGCCATGCATCATAATACATTAATACACTATTCTACTTTCCATGAATTGGGGGAAGCAGAGTTGATTCAGGAAGATGAAATACTTAGATTTAAATGCATTCTCTATCTCTATGTCATGTGATTTTAGCTGGATCTTGCCCTTCCTTTTTACATATATGAATTTGAAGAAGGGAAATAGAAACAATATATTTTTTTAAACCAAAGATCCAGTGAAAATTATCATGATGCTGTTGAGCACTGAATCATTAATCATCACTTGCACAGCCGAGAAAATGCTTCACTTCTTGCCAAATGCACTGTTTACTGAAAAGAGGCCAGCATTTACCGCTGAAAAGATAACATACTTGGAGAAGCAAAATGAAACACAGAAGTAATCTTGTGTATATTAAATGTTTCTGGAAGCCATTTAATTTGTGATTTGAACCTGAGAACTCCTAAATTAAGGCCATGTACATGAGGAATTGTCTTCTCTACCAAACTGCACTTGTTCCACACTTGGACTTTTTTCTGCAGAAACCACCACTAAAACACATCAGCTTAAGGTGGTTCTCACATTTCTTGAAAAGCATCAGTAGAAATTGAAATTATTTCTTAGGAAGAAATGTCTTAATTAAAACATTTATACTTTTTCTTTAAAACAATTCCTATTTATTAAGATGAAAGTAAAGCAAAAGAAGAGAAAGTTAATGACAATTTTACTGCTCAAACAGTTAATAATTTGGTGCATTTTCTTCTATTCTTTTTTCTTTACAAGGTTAAAATTTTGTCTATGTAGTTGTAATCCTGTTTGTTGTATGTGCACATTGTGTTTGTAACCTGCTTAAAATTTTTGTATTGAGTAGTTAATTAAAACAGACAAAGCATTAACTCAGTGACTTTATATTTCCTCTACCCTTTGTGATCCAATGTTCTGTTTTCTGTTAGACTTCAAAAATAATGTCTGAGTTTAAAAAATCATTTAGTCAGATGGGAAAATAATTTACTCATACTATGTAAACTAATTTGACCTTTTCTCTGTAAATTTGACAACCTCTCGTGCAGTTCCTGAATTGGATGTTGAATTTGATTAATAACCATATTCAGGACCCAATATTTTATATAGGAAATTTCCCATCACCATGCTTTTAAAGAAGATTAAAGAACTACCGTGTTAAAGCTGTTTATTCTGTGGCAACGTGAAAGGTCACAGGGGAGAAAAAGTCTGGGTTACTTCTCTTATGTTCCTCTTCAGTCAGGGTTTCTTTTCCTTAACCATCCTGTAATGAAACATTTGGTCACTGTCACCGGTAGGCATTAATTGCCAGGAAATACATATTTAAATAGCTCATATTTTAGAGCACTTTAGTGATCACAGGATTTTAAACAGTATCTACTTTAGATTAAGATGTCAGAGGTATCAAAACATGTGAAGTGTGATGTGAAATAGTCCATATGCTAGACAAGAATAATCTCAATAGTAAGCCATTACAGAATCATCACTGTTTTCCCCATACTTGAGTGACGGTTCTTAATATTCAATTAAGAAATTTAGTTATAAGCTCAGATGCTGATCCAAATCTCAAAGAAAACTTAATTTGTTTGACCCTTGTAACCTGACAGCTTTTATTTTATTTGAGCTTGTGTTTAATCCAATGACTGCAACCAGGGAACCTAACCTACACCACCATTATGACCATGATGATGACCATTATTCTTTACTACTGATGGATGGTCAGGTCTTACAAAAGTCAAGTTCCGTTTCTTTGGGATATTGACTTTTTTAAAAAAGGGAAATAAGTTCAGAGAACCTTTGACATATTTTTTATTTGCTAACAGAAACAGAAACTGACCAAAGCCCGCAAGATCTAATTAGTTCTCCAGTTTCTTAGACATTGCCTTCAAGTAAGATGGGACAAAATTTTGCCTCTCCTGTAGTATAATGTATTTCTACTACAAACACTTAGCTCCACAATTGCATCTGCCTTTGGTTGGTAAAATGTTCACTTTATACGTGTTATTCCTCCAACTGTTTTTTCATTATTTTCACATACCCTTTCAATTGTTTCTATCCCACATTATAACACACCAGTCAACACTCTATGATTTATATAGCATCTCCTTTGTGTATCTAATAATCTTCTCTTTGTGTGGTTCAGTTTCAAAATGAAAAAAAAAAGAAGATCCAATTCACTCACTGCAGTTAGAGACATAGTGAAATGGACAGACACACAAGAAGCTAAATTAATGAAATTTATGCACTCTTTCAGAATATTTCTCAGGATTTTTCTCCTTATTTTCATTTTTTGTTAATGAAAAAAACCGTATAAAACCTTTGAATCTTACCATTATATTGACATTCTTACTATACTTCCATTACAGGGAAAATATTCAGCATTGTAATGTATTTATGTAGAAATAAAATTCATACCTTGGCTCTGACAATGCTGTCAAAAACATAGCACAATGTTTTAAATCATCTGTTTTTCTATCTTTCAGAAGGGAATGACAACATAAATATGACCCCAACAAAAAAGGACCCAAAAGAATAAAAACTATTAATGTGTAAGTAGTGACCTCATCTCCATTTGTGTTTAATTTTGACACCTACCTCCTTGCTGCACTGTCTGATTTCAAAATGATATTTAAAAAAAAAAATCTGGGGTGATTATTTAAAATACCAAAATGGCTATGTTTGCAAGTGAGCTCATGTATCGGACTATTTACAGATGTTCTCCTAATAGAGTATTCAAAATTTTAAGTACAGTTTAGAAATTCCCAGGGACATAATTTAGGTGCTTTTTGACAATTTACCAAGTTCAGAGCAAATTTTGTTTAAACAAACACTGCCCCCATAACATTCCAATATAATGAACAAAAGAACTAAATAAAAGTTATCTTACAAAATGTTTTTTATATACATGTTATAAATTCCCTTATTTCAGCATGAATAACCATGAAATGGGAAAAATTAAGGAATTACGTGTGTGCATATATAATTGATATTATGTATTTTTTATATAAAAACATAATATTATATATTTTTTCTATTTTTTTCCATTCAGTATAGTGGGACAAGCATCTCATAATTCTGCCATATACAAGAAACCCAGAAGGTATTAGAACTTTGGTATGCTATCACTGATTATAAAAGAGAGAGAGAGAGGGAAGAAAAAGGAAATATACACCTCATTAATCATCTTAACTCAGACATGATAAATTGTATTTAACAGTATCTTCCACAGTGCTAAGAAAAGTACTATTGAATTTCTGCTTGGTGGTATCTGGCCTGTTTTCGAGACATCAGCTTGGTTAACAAATTCCCTTTTAGTAAGTGCTTAAATAAGATGGCTGTATTTAGTCAAGGAAAAGGTAGAAATACCCCTAGTTTGACATTTTTCTGTATAGGTTATTCTTAAAAAAAAAAATGGCAGTTGTTCTTACTTTTCCATAGAACAACTGAGATACTCCTCCAGCTACTTCCCACAGGAAATTATTCCCCAGAGACGGCATTTGCAATGAGGAGAATATGGGAAACTCCTCAGCTGAAGCTCACATCGTTTCTTTCATTTTTTTTAAAAAGATTTTATTTATTTATTCGACATAGATAGAGACAGCCAGCGAGAGAGGGAACACAAGCAGGGGGAGTGCGAGAGGAAGAAGCAGGCTCACAGTGGAAGAGCCTGATGTGGGGCTCGATCCCATAACGCCGGGATCACACCCTGAGCCAAAGGCAGACGCCTAACCGCTGTGCCACCCAGGCGCCCCACATCATTTCTTTCAAGACATGGGATGGGTGAGCAGAGGAAACAGGTTAAAATTCAATCCTAAAATGTATATTTAAAAATGCAAATAGTGTAATAAAGCGGTTATTAACAAAATACAATGGATGGTTTTGGCCAGGGACAGATGGAGAGAAATAGTATACATAAGAGTCATATGAATTTGTGATTTTCTTATAAAAACTCACACAGCCAACTTTTATAGGCATTTGCAGATTTAAAAGCTGTGCTCACTGGCATGATTAGATTTATTTTCTGAAGTGCAAGTTCTAAGAAAAGAATCTTATGCTTAAAAGGAGCTAACCTTAAAACTTCGTGAATTTTAGAATGACATATGTTCAAAATGTCATATGATTGATGGGTGTTTTTGTATTTCAAGAGAATAGCTGTACACCTTCTATGATTAAAAATAGTCATCAGCTTTAGTCTGGTATTTGGTGACTTTGTCATTGAGTGGGAACAAGATGAGGCGCTGAAAGGTGAGATGAGAGACTCACAGGGTCGTTGGTGGCCCGTATGTTATAGAAAGTGACCTGGCACCCAAAAAAAGCCAACAATGTAGTTATCTGCTCAGAATAACCGCAGTTGCTTACTGAGCTATTAGCTCCTCAGGCCACAGCAATTTCTCAGTGGCAGAAAGGATATATTCCAGGCTTCCACAGGAGAAAAAGGGTAGTAATACCTTTTAATGTGAATGCCAACGAGACGGAAATGGATGCTCGCTTTATTAGTGGTATCGCTTATTACTGTAGAAATGTTTAGCACGTGAGTATCGGTTAAAGAAGAGGACAGCGAAAAAAGGACATATGCCTTTAACTGTCCAGTCATTTTGCTGAGAAGCTGAAATAATCCTCAGGTGAATATATCTGTTGTAAGTCACTCTGTTAAATCAGCTGCTTTCACCAACTGTGACACTATTCAGGAGTTTAGAGGAAAAGGCCTTGCTTTGCCTCAGGCCACGCTTCTATTCTTTTTGCTTAATGTGGAGATGAGAGAAGGGATGGAAATCTCAGGTGAAACCTCCAGGAGCAAATGCCCTTGTACATTACAACTTATTTTTCTGGTCTCCGAGAATCTAAAATAGATTAGTTTTGGTGTCCTCCTGATTTCAGCTTGGTTGGCCAGCTCCTTGTGAGCAAGGGGGGCTGCATTAGCTTCTGAATTGAAGCATTTATGCTGTGATACACAGTTTTCTCTATGAACAATTTGCTAAGCTGTTTAAAAATCACAAAAGAAGAAAGGGACATAAAATGTACCATTAAGTCATTCCACGAGATTTACAAAGGCTTTAATGAGTTAGAGATGGATGAAAAAGCCTTTTTTGATTCATTAAAGATATCCATCTGATTAGAAGAGATTTTCATCACCTTATCAGCTAATCCAATAAACTGACTATCCATTTCAAAATGACTCCAATTGGATTCATGTCCATCAGAAGGATTTTCTGAAAACCCCAGAGTATTGTATAAAATTGAAAATTATTATCAAATTGCCACTGAAAAATTTTTTACTAGATCCTGATAAATCTAGAGGATTAGGGAAAAAATGCTCTGAGATGAAAGGTTACCACAAATCAAAGTTCAGCCTGCATAGTCCTCTTCAAGATTATTATTTATCAGTGAAAAAAAATCCCTAGGAGAAAATCAGTTTTTGGTAGCTAAAGTAGAATTATTTCATAAAGAGGTTGTTTGGTATATTTTTTTGCTAACCGCATACAGACCTTGAAAAAACTAACATGGCTTTGTATATCTGGAAAATATTTTAAAATGCCATACCAATGAGATAGCTAATGCATGGGACCAGCTAATCAAATTTCCAGTTTTTGGCTGGTGTATGCCCCAGTCTAACAAAGTAAGATTAATGGGGTGTTAAAAGTCTGTATGGACTTGTCAGTTTTATGCTACGAATAGGGTTAATTTCATCCAAATGTAGAAATTTTAAAAATTAATGTGAATGAACTAAAGCTTTAATAGCCTTTGCTTTTAAAAAACCTACGTTTGCAGGACCCGTCCTATCCACGCAGCCTCGCTAATGGGGAAAGCTGAGGGAGGAAAGAAATGCCTTGCAGGTAATAGAGTATCCTAAGGTCAGCTACAATGGAGGAATGCCAGATGTTGAAATTTGGAAGTAGATAATTTTACCTATCAGACTAGCCAAAAGCATTTATTCTGGGCCAGTTTCTGATACTACACAGGAAGACAGGCCCCCTTTATCTTTTTTCAAAATCACTTTTTACATAGTCTCCACAGGAAAACTAGGGTGAAGATATTTTGCCCTTTGTGGAATACTTTGGGTAATGAGAAGGAGTCTTCATAAACCAACTCCAGCATTTAAAAAAATTCCGTCATCCATATATTTGTCTACATAATGCCAGACACTTGGATACCTGGAAACATCCAGATGTCTGATTGTGTTTTTCACTTGTCATTCAAATGCTATAGACCCAGGCTATGTCTATGTCTATGTCTAGTTTGAACTGGGTGGTAGTTGAAGAGGTAAGGGCAAACAGAATTTCAACAACACCTTTTTTTTATTGCTTCATATACTTTGTTTCCTCTGAGATCAGCTTAAATCATGGAAGAATACATTTTTAGGATCCCCAAAAGAAGTAAAATGCTTACACTGAAACAAAACCACAGTGTTAAAAAACGACATCTACTCAGCATGATGTAGGGGGCTGTATGCCACACTTAGGCAGACGATCTCTGGTGCCTGAGCATTTGGCACTTAGTTTTGGCACCCCAAGGAAAAAGGGCAACAGACAAAAGGCTGGCCTCGTACGATCAAACTTTATAGTGGTGTGATTTAAAGAGTACCAAGGATTATACCTTTCATCAACTATCTCCCACATCTGGACTAAATATCTTTTCTTCATTTTGCTTCATTTTCTATATGTTATCATAGAGAATTCTTAATTTGTAGTAATAAATATCATCTTTTAAGGTATAATCTCCTCTCCTCCCATGGAATGGTTACAGATGACATGTTTGTCAAGAATGCATTTAATAAGACTCGATGTCCTCCTATCTGAGACCTTAAATTGGAGTAAGGGACATGGAAAGTGCAAGAGATTGTGGCAGAGCACTTTGCAAGCCAGGCCCGACTTCAGCCAGGGACCAAAAGGAGGAAGGCAAGGCCGTGTGGAGGGAGCTGCAGCACACACTGTGAAACACAGTGTAGACGCTGCGCCTACTTCACCATCTCACCCCCAGCCCGTCCTTGAAGAGACCTCAACCTCTCCAGGGGCGCCCCAGCAGGTCAGGGGCCTTGTCTTCCTGCATCGTGTTGATCACTGCATGCCCTACTCTTCTCACAGGACCTAGCATGTAGTAGACGCTCAGCAAAGATTTTTCGAGTAAATCAATAAATGAAGACAAGAACTGCGTGGTCTGAAAGCTCCAGGTTAAATTTCAAAGACTCTAGGCTCAGAGGCATTCTGGGAATTCCTATAGTTCAACCTGTCTTCAACTAGCACTTAAGCCACACCAAGACATAGCTTTCAATAATTTTCTTTTTGGAAATTCCCACATCCTTTCCTCAAAGCATATTTCAGCATCATTTAAAAAATCTATCTTGAAACCTTCCATGACTCAAGATCATCTCCCTTCTTAACAGAAACAAAATTTTGCATATTAATACATCTTTTAACTTTTCCAAGAGCTTTTGCACACATCCCCCCCCCCCCTTTCTCCAAAACAAACTGACTGCTCAGGAAATAGGACAGGGTTTACTGTCTTTATTTTAGCTTAATTTATTTGAAATTTCTGCATTTCTGAAAATGCAGAAATTGTAAAATGAGAATGGTCTGAAGAAATTTGAAACAAAGTTCAGGAAGATAGCAGTTTCCAACTTTTCTTTCTTAAAATTGAAGAAAGCTAAGGTGGTCAGAGGTTTCTCAGCAGTCTGCAATGAAGGCAGATCTAAGACCAGAACCCCATTCAGTTCGATCTGATAACAATGTCTTACATACTCCATGCAATCTCTCTTATTCACACATGCTTACTTAGGCATCAGCTTCGACGGGGGACCCTCATCTCTTTTAAATATGACACAGGCTTTCTACATGGAGATGGATTTTCTTTCCTCACCTTCTTGACTCTTAACTTAGGATGCTTTCTTCTACTTTTCCGAACTGGCTTGGTTGTGGGATAAACTCTGAGGGTAAACCCATTCTGACACTGAAACCAAGAGTATCCAATGGCTCTGTTAGGTCATTCTCAGGATGATGTACTGTTAAGCCTACTTGAAAATGATGACTTTGAAGGAAGTTATGAACTAAATGTGGAGAAAGCCTTTTTTCCTTTTCTTTCTAAGTAAGATCTAACAAAGGGTACCTTCCACAGCATGCAACATTCCACACACAGGCCATTCCTCAGTCCTTGGCTCAGCCTCGACAAGAGTTACAACCTTAGAAAGAATAACAGAAGTCTCAGTTTCTTATTCCCCTAATTTGTTCTAACCACCGTTGAGGTGCTCTTCCTACATGTCCCTAATCATGACAACCCTGAATGGTCATGCTAATTTTCTTTGTATTTTGATGAGAACACTGAAATTCACAGATGCTATTGTGTTTCTAAGGACACAGTTAGAAAGTGGCAGAGCCAGAACTTATCACCTGATCTTTCCAGCTCCACTGAACCACGCGGTCCGAGAATGGATCTCAAAAAAAAAAAAAAAAGGACCCCTTATTCTGAGGTGAGGATGGCAGCACCAGAGATACAAGATCACTAAGCGGAAGTAACAGCTACCCCAACCTGGGTCCGTTTTTCTTCATATGGAGGCTGCCCTCTATTTGCTTAAAACTGGTTATCTTTGTAGTCAGAATAAACAAATAATTTGGCTTTCCATTTTTCTAGTTTTTATGAGCTAAGTCCGTTAACCCCTGAAGGCAATCCTACTTATACATGTCTATAGCATGAAAGGAAAGCTCAGGCTCTGAGTTCAGGCAGATGTGGATTTGGAACTCCACCATGGTAAGTGACATTAGGCTAGTCACTAATTCTCTCTGCATTTCAGTTCCCTCATTTATAAAAATGTGCTAATACCTTCTGCATGGGATGGTTATGAGCAATAAGAACATTCCAGGAAAAGGTCTAATGTATGGCCCACAGGAGAAACCAAATAATTATGTTTTTTATGATTATAAGTTTAATATTAATTTTTATTAATGGTAGCAGTAATAATGATCCTATTACTTTATCAGAAGTTTTTTTTTTTGTTTTTTCTACAGGACAAGATTTCCTAAAAGCACAAGTTAATTTGTTACTTGTAATAATAATAATAATGTTTGCTTGTGAGGCCAGGTATTTAAAAAGTGTCCTTCCACCCCACCCGGTGATGGATGGGTTTTGTGTATCTTTCGAAATCCTATCAGCCAGAACGTTAACTTTGTAAACTAGCCTGGATTTAATTGTTAAATATGATCTTATTCTCTTCATAAAGACAATACAAAATTTGCTTGCAAAATAGGGACAGTCCGACTTGGTGAACATAAATCTTAGCCACACTGGATTACAGATTTTATTGATACTTAGTAATATTTGATGAATGATTCTTAGTGACTGTTTCTTACTACTCTGTATAATACTTGAATAATGTTATGCCAACTGTTAAATATCAACCTTGAAAAAAAATATAAATGAAATGACTTACAGACAACAGGGAACAGTCATGACAATAAAATGATTTTTTTTTAAAGATTTAATTTATTTATTTGACAGAGAGAGAGAGACAGCCAGCAAGAGAGGGAACACAAGCAAGGGGAGTGGGACAGAAAGAAGCAGGCTTCCAGCAGAGGAGCCTGATGTGGGGCTCGATCCCAGAACGCTGGGATCACGCCCTGAGCCGAAGGCAGACGCTTAACGACAGCCACCCAGGTGCCCCATAAAATGATGTTTTGGTTATTATTTTGGGTACACTGATGTCACGCCAGCATCTTTTTTTTTGCCCCTCTCTTTGTTAGTAGGCCCTGCCTTCCCTGTGATATTCCCTAATGCGTACTGCCCTCGTGCTGTTTCAGGTGCAAGCCACCTTGATGGGAAACCATGTCAAGCCTTGGAAGCATGCAAGTTGGTCTATATCTACTCTTAAAAATCTCAATACTGAAAAGTATTCTTCTAGTGCTTGCCTGTATGAGTGCTCATAAAATGATCTGCTGTTTCAGCAACTTGTAGGCTAGTCGTCCAGTGGTATAAAACCATCAGTTATCACATGGTAATATCCTTTTATTAACCACTGAACTATATCAAGACATTTCATGACAAATGACAATGCCAGATGCTATTATTGGCCTAATGGTTAATACATTTGCACTTTCTTTTACTGAGCTCTTTCTGCATACTTTTCCTTTGTGTAAAACATTCTTAAAATGTGTAACAGCATCCTAATTTTTCAACATCTATTTTAATATACATATATTTATGGGCATTCAATTGGCTTTTCAGGTTTCCTGCATAAATGCTATTCTTTAAAGTATAGGTACTCCCCAACTTACCAAGCACCTGACTTGCAAACATTCTGTACTTGCAGTTGGTGTGTGGTTAGCCCTTCTTCCTTTTTTTTTTTTTTTTTAATTTGACAGAGAGAGACAGCGAGAGGGGAACACAAGCAAGGGGGGTGTGAGAGGGAGAAGCAGGCTTCCCGCCGAGCAGGGAGCCCGATGCAGGGCTCAATCCCAGGACCCTGGGATTATGACCTGAGCTGAAGGCAGACGCTTAACGGCTGAGCCACCCAGGAGCCCCAGCCCCTCTCTTCTGCCCTGAAAATACCAACCCACTCATCCTCAACCTGTTTCTGATCTCCAAGAGAAATTTTCTTTAGAAGATACTGTTTTCTTAGAGCTGGTGCAGGGAGAGATTTGAATCAATCTTTGCTAGTTCACAGTTGTTTTGTAGTATTTGGAGTTATTTTGTATATTTCTTTTCTTTTTGTCCATTTCAGATCAGAGTCAATGCTACTTTGACATTTTTTCACCTTCTACAGCCATATATTCATTTTAACTCATCTTTTCCCTTGTCTTGCAATCTTGCCTCCATCCTTCCATAGTCTCTCTCCTCTGCCTTCTCCTCCTCTCTTTCCTGTGTGTCTCAACTATGAGCCCTTAAATGACTCTAATCAAAGCTAAAAGTAACTGGGCATACCACCATCAAAGGAATATGTAGCTTTCATTTTTTAAAAAAATTAGAATTGACCCACAAAACCTTGAAAGTCCTGAAAACTATCTTGAAATTTCTTTCAGAACTTGAAGGAAAAAAAAAAAAAAAAGAAAACAGCAACTATCTACCGCTCCTTTTTAAATAAATCTCATTTCCCTCAAGATCCAAAATATAATTAATTCATTTTTGTTTTATCCAATTTTGTGTTATCTGCTTGCCCTATTTTCCCTGATTTTCATCATATGGCTAGTCTTCCAGGTAAACATTTACTTTTTAGGTTTGTATGGCGACCAAAGCATTACTTACTCTGCTGCTAATACAGCCAAATGATTTTGAGGTTGTAAATAAACAGCTTCCTAATGAAACTTTGGAATATAAGAAACTCACTCTATTTTGTTGGTTGGTGCGCAGAAAGTAGCCCACACCAAATGACGCTAAGCACGGGGAAGCAAACAATGACGGCAGCGCATTGTTCTCCTGTGAGGCACAACGGGCATTTCTTGAATGCCGAATTGAAACTGTGTCTGTGTTTGGGAGTTGATGACTAGGAAGTGGATAGCTGACAGAGGTCTGCGTTCAGCAGCATCTCTTTTCCCCTCACTTTCCTCTCCAAACCTACCCTGACTCAGTCTATAGGTGTCCCTGGCACTGCTTTACCATCACAGGGCCTCTACATCAGAATGGCAGTTGCAGGGTGCACCCGGTCTACCCTGCCCACAGCAGCAAATCTCTAAAGACATTTTTTCCCCAAAGTGCTGAGAGGAATTTTCCTTTGACCTCAGGGCATGAGAATGGGAAGGACATATGTCTCATAGTTTGTTTTACTAAAATGTAATGGGTTTTGGGATGGGGTGGATGGAATTCTGATCTCAAAAGAAAAAAGGGAAAAAGAAAGAAAAATAACAAAATAAGTATAATGGTACTTTATAATCAACAATTTACACTTTACCATTAAGTTTTACACAGATAATGTCATGTAATTTCCCTCAAATTTCTATGAGACAGGACAGAAATCATCCTACTTATCTTAGAGGTAAGATACCGAGAGTAGAGGAAGTTAAACTGTTCCTCAAGGTTACATAGCTAGTAAGGTAAACAGAGGGAGGAACTGAGGGAGCTTGGTGGTTAGAAACATGGAGAGAAGAAAGAATCTAACTCAAGTATTTGTAAATTGTTTAGTCTTTAGTAAAACTTAATTGAGCTTTACCAATAACTATGAAAACCTGTATTTCTGATATTTAATTTGCAAAAGCCCCATGAAAGCTCTTGAAGACATACTTAAGTTGCTTTTGATAATATTTGAAATTCCTTAAGTTGAAAGTGAGACACAGGCCTCCAAGTTTAAGAGTTATCTTATATGTAGAACCTGAAAGAACTGAGGTAAATTTAGAGCCCTAGAGATTGAGACATCCCCACAAAGTACTACTTTCATGTCTGGAAAAGAAAAGCTATTTTTGGAATATAAATGGTTAGGAATCAAACATGATGGAGAACCCTCTTTGCTAAATGTTAAATATTCAGGTCCTCTTGATGACCCAGTGTAATTCACAGTTAGACCAAAATGCCTGATGTCTTTTTAGTGACACCAATGATAAACTAAAAGCATGGTTCCAGGTGAATTAAAAAATATACTTTTCATAAAGAACTAAGGTCTTCTGATAATCAGGAAAAAAAATTCAGACAGAGGGGTAAAATGACATCTTTTGTGAATCTTTCCTAGTGTCTGTTCAGTCTCCTTGATGAATTCCATTATCACAAAAATGACCTTTCCAGTTCATATCTCTTTTGAGGCTAATGCAATTCTTCTCCATTCTGTTATAATGAAAGTATTACATGGATAACTATCCAGCATTATCTTCCAGAAGGAGAACTAATTTGGGAAAGAAATGAAGTACTTTAATATAATATCAAATCTCTCTCCTTATTTTTTTTTATCCTTGTAGAGACCTGGTGGGTAAAACTAAGCAAGTTCATGCACATGGTAAATACACTGAGCTCCCTACCTAATGTAGAAGTAATTTTTATTACCACATTGGTGAGCAGTTATATGAATGCTTAAAAAACAGAGCCTCAGATAAATTCAGAGGCATAAGCTGCTGAACATGCTGCAGACACCCTTCTGTTGAATTTTCTTTCTGGAAATGTGTAAATGAAAAATATTAAGATCTGTGGCACACTTCCTAGATGAACTGCAAGTTTTGAATGTGTACTGCCTGTCTTTACCTGTGAGAAGCGTCAAGGTGTGCTGGATATAGCATAAACACTAATTATGTGCTCTTGTTAATTGTATATTTCTTTGAAGTGGTAGCAAACTGCAAGCTAGTGTATGGTGGAAAGAGCTAGGGATAATGATGGGAAGCTTCCTCAAACAGGTTCATGCATGCAGAAATGTAAAGTTTTTGGTGAGCTAAAGCGTCTTCTCCTTGAGAAACTGACCCTGATTTTCAATCCTTCCTAAAGAAATGATTTCTCTGAGCAATATAATTAATGACAGTATACTGATCAGTTCAGTTAGCATATAGCACACAGATGCAAACCACGATGCACATCCCTAGCCAGGTCACATGGTTTTAGGTCAGGCCTGTCACACCCTTTGCAGGGGGCCAATTAAATGAATATATAAATCCTTGCTTGTTCCACATGATAATGAATGTCTTAGTGCAATTCCTCAGAAGAGGTAAAACACTTTGTAAAAATGCCTTTACTATTACACTCCCTATGAGACAATTAGCTGGCGGTGATTATAATTGCTATGTTGTGGATGTGGAAATTGAGGCTCAGAGATTTTAAGTAGTTTACCTGGGTCATAAGTGTGGACTAGAATGATGCAAATTACATTAAAAATTTGGGAAGTAGAAGGCAACTAGATAGAATAAGGAGCCAATTTAGTTACTCAAACCTTTACGGATTCTGAAATTAGTATCTTCAACAGTTAACATGTCCCAAATTTTGCTGAATTTAGACATCAATTAAATTAACTTCACAGAATTAAATATGAGTTTTCAATATTTTTAAAAAATGAGAGTAGTATTAAGAAAAGGTGAAGTGAAAGCCTCATTTTGCTTTATATAACTGTCAAAATAGTGAGCACAGGTTAGAGATTTCTCTTCCAATCTGCTACTATGTTAACATTCTGGGGTTACACTGTTTACTTATGACCCAGTAAATAAGAGGTAAATATTTATTTCTAAATTTGCTGTTTCCTTTTTTATGCAATTCTGAATCTAATTTTGTTTTCTGTCTGCATATCCTTCTGCACTTTCTATTACCATGGTGGGCTTCTTTTCCTTTTTTTAATTTCTGCTTATACGTTTTAGTTCTGGTCAAGTATGGGGACATTAAACTCTAACCCCCCAGTAGCACGGTCTCTCTGACTACCTTTTACATCCCCTTCAAAGTGGCATACTTCCTTTGGCTGGGATGCTGCAGGTTTGGGATCTGTAGATCAGAGCCTGACTCTTAACTCAGTCCTCCAGCTCTTAACACACACTTTTCATCTATACCGTTCTTGACACCACACAGACATCCCATGTTGAAATCTTTTTTAGAACCTCGATCTGTCTGCTAGACTAAACAGAGACAAGGAAACAGGTAATGACAGGATTGAAACATGGTTTGGGGATCTTGGGAGGGAAAAAGAAAGTAAAAAAAAAGTTTTTTGATGAACAACATAGTCACCCAAGCTTGTGGTGTCTCATCAGAACCTCTCAATGTTTGGAAGTTTTCCCAAGACTTGCCCTAGTGAGACAGCAAAGACTTATTAGATCATTGTGTCTGCTTCCCCACCTGGGCAGGAAAGAGTCTCCCATACGGAGAACATATGGCTTGGTCTTAGATTAGCAACAAAGAATGTCAGTTGGCAGACAGATGGAGGAGAAGCAGAGGATTGTCTGAGCTTTGCTAGTCT
This sequence comes from Ursus americanus, assembly GCF_024610735.1. Taxonomy (NCBI): domain Eukaryota; kingdom Metazoa; phylum Chordata; class Mammalia; order Carnivora; family Ursidae; genus Ursus; species Ursus americanus. The sequence goes on from NC_142131.1 coordinate 5,414,806, forward strand.
GGACCTTAGAAACAAATTTTAAAAAATCATATCCAGTTAGTTCAGTTATGAAAATAAACAGTGCCCAACCTATGCAGAGAAAGAGGAGTTAACATTTACTAAACACATACTACAATCTAGGCACGGTATTCTGCAGCTCTTCTTTCCTAATCCTCCCCTCAATTGTTTTATTGTTTCCATTTTATAGATGAAGAAAGTGAGGTTCAGAAGTGTGGGGTCACTTTGCCCAAGGTCACACTGGTAGACAACTGGCAAAGCTCAGAGCCCCACCCAAGAGTCTGATTTGAACGTCAATGCTTTTTGGAGGTAATAGCGCAGAGAACATAAAAATGACTTTATTTTATATACCATAACTTTCTAGTTGCTTCTTTCATTTTTTTTTTTTAACGTGGATAAAGGGAATCTCCCTGTCTTTTTTAAATTGTAAAACTCAATGAATATGCTATAGCCTGATGCTTACATTGCTTAATGATACTGGGAATATGGATGAGGACTTTGGGGGAACAGGAATGAGAAGAGGTTACATAAATAGGACACAATAAAACATTAAATTATAAATGTTTGTAGCCATTCCCCACCTCCCTGCCAAGGAGAGAAGATTCTTACTTGCCAGTTCAGACTGAGAGCTGTCCTTTGTTGACTAGAATCTGACCGCAGGCAGGGGGCAGGTATCTTTTCCTAAAGTAAAGGAAACAAGAACAAGGTATATATCTTTATCATGAAGGGAGGGGGATTGAAGGAGGGTGCAGTTGTGAATGTTTTGTTTCTCTTTTTTAAATTTTTGTACTTCTAATATGGTATTTTTGTTTATATTACATCTGTTCATATATTATTTAACTTCTGTTCGTTCATAATTCATGACTTCAGAGGTAAAGTTGTTACAGAGATGGTCTGGGAGTTGAGGGAGAGAGGGAAAAGAGTCCTAGCACCGTGGTGGGCTGTGTGGGAGATGTGAAAAGAGAACAGTGAGGAGCTTACTGGAGATTGTGAATTGGAAATCATTTGATATGTTTCAAGAGACTCCAGTAGAGACTTGAGTTAAATCTCCCATTTAAATATATATCTCATCTGTTTTCCCTTCTTTTCTTGCCTTCTCTTGTTTTAAGCAAGTTTTTTTTCCCTTATCATATTTTCCACTTCTATTAGGATTCTTTTATAATTTTTTCAGTGGTTCCCACTGAGTTTACCCCGGACATCCTTGAACTATTAGAACCTACCTTAAGTAGTATTTTTTTTCACTCTCTGGACATGTAGAGGACCTAGGACACTTTAACTCCATCTATGACTCCTCCCACCTTTGGCCTTTTGTGATATTGTTCGCAGATATTTTAATTATCTCTGTATTTTAAACTCCACACAGCAGTGTTATTATTTTAAACAGTCAAGATTTCATTTAGATTTACTCACACATTTACCCCTTCTGATGATGGTTCCTTCCTGCATTACCTGTGCTTCGATCTGCTTTCACCCCGAAGAGCCCCCTCTAGTATCTCTTCCGGTCAGATCTCGTACAGTGAATTTTCTTAGCTTTAGTTCGTCAGAAACTGACTTAAACTCATCTTTCTTTCCTTTTACGTTGTTTTTTTTTCTTTTTAATAAACCGTTTAATGGAGGTATAATAACTGACATGTAAAAAGTTGTTCATGTTTAAAGTGTTCAACTCAACAAATCTGGAAATAAATTATACCCATAAAACTGTCACCATCATCAAAGCCATAAACCCACCTATCACCTCCCAAATTTTCTTCCCATACCCTTCATTATAATTAAAATAGTAATAATTTTTTGTGGTAAACACACTTAACCTAAGATCTACCTTCTCAGCATTTTTTTTTAGTATATTGTACAGTATTGTTAGCTATAGGTACTCCGCTATGTTGTACATCTCCAGAACTTATTTTATGTAAATGAAACTTTGTACCATTTGACTACTACCTCCTCTTTTCCTCCTCCACCAGCTCCCGGCAACCAACAATCTACTTTCTGCTTCTACGAATTTGACTATTTCCGAGTCCACATATAAGTAAAATCATACAGTATATGTCTTTCTGAGTCTGACTTATTTCACTTAGCATAATGTTCTTTAGGTTCATTCATACTGGTGAAAATGACAGGATTTTCTTTTTTGGGGGGGTGCTGGTGAATAATAATCCAGTGTGTGTGTGTGGGGGGGGTGTGTGTGTATATACATATGTGTGTGTGTGTGTATAGGGTATATATATGGTATCTATATATATATACATACACCACATTTTCTTTATTCCTTTATCAGTCGATGCGCATTTGTTTCCACATCTTGGCTACTGAGAATAATGCTGCACTGAATATGGGGGTGCAGGTACCTCTTCAAGATTCTGATTTCAGTTCCTTAAAATAAATACCCAGAAGTGGAATTGCTGGTTCATATAGAAGTTTGAGGGACCTCCATACTGTTTTCTGTAATGGCTGTGCATTCCTACTAACAGTGTATAGGGTTCATCTTTATTTCTGAAAGTCAGGTTCTCTAGGTAAACATTTCTAAGTTAGTAATTAGTTTTCTTTCATCACTTGAAATACAGTTTTCCATTATCTTCTGTCTTCCATAGTTTCTAGCTTTTAAGGTGATGTTGCCCTCTTCCAGATGCTTTTAAGTTTCCCTTTGTCTTTGTTTTTCATCAGTTTTACTATGATTTGCTTAGAGGTAGTTTATCCTGCTCATGGTTAACAGAGTTTCTTGAATCTGTTGCTTGATACTACCTCATTAATTAAATAAAAATTATTAGTACTATCTCTTCAAATAGTTTCTAATCCATTCTCCTTCTCTTCTTCTGGCCACCAAATGCATGCATGTTGGAGCTTTTCCCTATTTAGAGTATGTCACTTTGAGCCTTTCCGTATTTTCCATATTTTTTCCTACTTGTACTTCAGTGTGGATGTTTTCTATTTACTTCTCCCTCCTTCAATTTAGGAACCCTACTTCTATGTATATTCTTCTGCTATCAAACCTATCAAATTAATTTCAGTTCTTGTATGATTAATTACTAGAATGTCCATTTGATTATCTTATACAGATTCAGGTTTTCTGTTGAAATCCTCCATCTGTTTTTCTATTCTGAGTATAATAATCAGTTGTTCTAAGGTTTTTATCTGACAACTCTAATAACTAAATGTTTTCTGTTATTTTTCTCTTGGTTTTCAGTCCTCTCATGTCTTATTTTTCTGCCTTCTTGATTTTTAATTTTTTTATTGATTGACGTTGTCTAGGACAAATCATAAAGACTCTTCAATGACTCTTCCTCCAAAGTACTTTCTTCCGGCAGGCATGCACAGCATGGGTGTATCACACTGATTTAGGAGGAGCTGGATTTGGGGACTTGCCTATTTCTGATTTTTCCTTACTGGTAGTGCTTAGCTCTTCCTGCTCTCAGTGGAGAGCCTGTGCTGATTACAAGAGTCCCTCCTTCTTAACTAGCACTGAAGTTCAGTTTTTGCCTCCCTAGCTTTTTGAAACTACCAAGATTTCTGTTTAGCTTTTTAGCCTATTAGCCACATGTTGCTTGGTTTGTTAACTCTCTTTCCGCAGTTTCACAGCTTAGGATCTGGCAAGTGATTTGAAGGAGCACTGTACGTAGAAATTCAAGTTTACTTCTCTGGAGTTCACTTTTTTCTGGAACATTGGACTATTAAATAATGCTCCCTTGATAGCCCCAAACTCTCAATTTTTGTCTTTCTAGCAAATGAGTATGCTACCAACTTCCTGTTTGATTTTTGTGTCTTTTACCTTGATTCAACAAATGCCTGGAGAGAAAAGACTGCAGTGAATTTGGGCTCACCCCAACGCATTTTCCTTCTCTCCAGGATCTTGGCTCCTCAAGTCCTGACTACATTCATCTTCAATGCCTTCAAACTGCTATTTTTAAATTCTTTTCAAGCTAGCATAGTTCTTTGCAGGGTAATCTGATCCATGCTGCTTATCACAGAGGGAAACAGAAGTATCCAGTAAAAACTGAGTTACTTTGTTATTTTTGGCTATTAATTACTACCTCACACACTCTCTTATTCTTTCCCCCTCCTTGTGTGTGTGTTTAAAAGAAGCACCATACAATAGCTGGTCCATGTAGTACCCCAATTTATATGGGTTTATAAAATTTGAACATCTCACAACTGCCTACATTCTTGTGGTGTTATTTACCAAGATGGAAAGGAATGCCACAGATAGGGGATGGGGAAATTAAGGGTTGATTTTGAGTATGCTAAATTTAGGTGCCTATTAAACAAGTAAAATGAAACCTAGAATTCAGCTGAACCTATGTGTCAGAGGAGAGTTCTAGGCTAAGAATATATTTCTGGGAATTGTCCAAATATAGCTATCATTTGAAGCTTTAGGATTAGTTAAGATTCCCTGTGAAGTGAGTGTGAGGAGAAAATAGATAGGAAGAATGTGGAGCACTCTAATATTTGGACATTGACAAGAAAAAAAGGGATTGGGCAAATGCGACCAAAAACAAGGTGGCCCTGAAGTAGGAGAAAAAGCAAGAAATTGTTTTGTCTTGGAAGTCCATTAAAGTAACAGTTTCAAGAAGGAGAGGGTAATCAACAATGTCAAATGCTACTGACAAAGTAAATAAGGACAAAGACCATTGAATTAAGCAACAAGGAGAAGCACAGTGACCTGATGAATGCAGCTTGAGAGGAGTTTTGGGGGTGGGCACCTTTTCAGAGTGAAGAGAGAAAGAGAAGTGAGGAAGTTCAGATAGGAGACAGAGTGTACAGATAACACTTTTAAGTAGTTTTGAAGGAGTTCTGCAAATAAAAGTAACTGATAAAAGAATGGTGCCTAAGCTATGAAGGCACCCTCCCCCTTTTAAGGCAGAATTACTGCATCTTGCTTACATACCAATTGCAATGATCTGGGACAGAGAGATGAAAATTATGATGCTTCAGGAGAGATAAAGGATAATTAAAAGAGATAATTAGATAGAGGAAAGAGAATGGGATCCAATGGGTAAGTACAGGAACTGCACTTAGGTAAAAGTATAAAGAATTCACCCATCGGCATAGGAAGGAATCACGTTACTTGGATACAGATATGTATTAGTAAATTTGGCAGTGCAAATATATGGCATACAGCTTCTGATTGTTTATAAACATCTTGAAATATAAGAGAGGATGAGGTGACCAGGGAAATGTAATGTTTGAGAGTCTTTTTGAAACTTGTGATCATAAATTTAAAGTAAAGTATGATTAGTCAGCCTGGCATGGCTATGTTTTTTTTCCATTAATGTTCAGCTGTGTGGGCAAGTAAAAAATAAATGGTGAGATGAGGTCTCCCAGAATTGTTTATTGGCAGATGTGTAAGATAGAGGGAGAGACAAGGGAGGAGTAGAGAGTAAATCTAGTGAAAGGATTACGATTATAGTAATGGACCATGGGACTTCAGGCTGTGTTAGCAGGGCATAGCATAGTGAGCGAGGGGCATGATTAGGAGGATGGAAGAGGACTACAGTCAGAGGAGAAGGAGGCTATAGTCAGTTTGGACTTCAGCGTAGACAAATGATTTGATTTGATTTTTTGAGAAAGGAGAAAAAAACGATCTATCTCTGGGGTACAAAGGAGCAAAAATGATGTCCTCATCATTTTTTTTTTTTGTCAGCAAAGTCAGAATTAAAGAAAAGTGTGATACTGTGATTTATAAGAAATATATATTTGGTGATTCAAATGACCAAAATATATTTCTCATAGACACTTGACCCTTGAACAACATGGGGGTTATGGGGATCGAGTCCCTGGGCAGTCAAAAATCCATGTACAACTTTTGACTCCCTAAAAACATAACAACTAATAGCCTACTGTTGACTAGAAGGCTTACTGATAACTAAGTTGATCAACACATATTTTGTATATTGTATGTGTCATATAGTGTATTCTTAAAAAAAGCAAGCTAGAGAAAAGAAAATGTTAAGAAAGTCGTAAGAAAAAGAAAATGCATTTACAACACTGTCCTGTATTTGTTGAAAAAAAATCTAAATGTAAGTGGACCCCCATATAAGTGGGTCCATGTTGTTCAGGAGGTTGTGTTTGATATTCATCCAATTCATGGCTCACAGCTCCCCAAACCCTTGGAATTTCCTAAGTAATCAGAGCAATAAAGGTGTCTTATGTTAATGAGGTGACTTTAGCCTGAAAGCCTTTTGCCAGTGCCTCCCACCCTGTGATTAGAAAGTTGGAACTTTCAGGCCTAGTCAATGACCTCTGACCTCCAGGAGGGGAGAGGGGATGGAGTTTGAATAAATTGCCAATGGCCAACGGTTTAATCATTCATGCCTATGTATGAGGTCTCCCTAGAAACCCAAAAGGACAGGGTTCAGAGAGCTTCCAGGTCAATGAACACATGAAGATGTGGGGATAGTGGTGAACCTAGAGAGGGCGTGGAAGTTCCACACCATTTCCCATATACCTATACCATTGCCCGATGCATCTCTTCAAACTGACTGTTCCTGAATTTTATCCTTTTATAATAAAACAGTTATCTAGTAAGTAAAAGTGTTTCTATGAGTTCTGTGAGCCACTCTACCAAATTTATTGAACCTTACGAGGGGGTCACGGGAGCCTCCGATTTATAACCAATTGGTCAGAAATATAGGTAACAACCTGGAATTCTGACTTGCATCTGAAGTCTAAGGAGGGGTCTGTGGGAACCACCAATCTTTAGCGGATCATTTTGAAGCATAGGTAATAACTCTTGCAAGCGGTATCTGAAGGAGGTGGGGGAGGGCAGTCTTATGGGACTGAACCTTTAACCTGTAGAATCTGATGCTATCTCCAGGTAGATGGTGTCAGCATTGAGTTGAATGGTAGGACACTCAGCTGGTGTCTTGAGCATTGCTTGGTGGTGTGTGGGGAATCCTTCCCCCTCCCCCCTTCCACACCCACACTGAAACCCCAAAAAAGGCAGGAACTTTGGTGGAGAGATTTAGGAGAGAGGTCATGTTCCTAATGGCAGACTGAGTTCCCGACATTACAGTGAAAGGTTTCTGTAGTCATGGAGGAGTAAATAACTGGGTCAGATCAGAAGCTATCCAGAGCATTTTAAAGAGGAAAATCTGATGCATAAGGGAATGGCCTGAGGTTTAGGGCTTCTTGTGATGACTGAGACATACCAGGATGGAGTCAAGGGTAATATTCACAATATTTTTCCAATAACCAGTATGGCATGGGCCCTTACCACTCAGAAATCACACCAACCTATCATAATAGTTCAGTTATAAACAACTGTTACTGTGTTATCAGTATTTCCTAACTGAATCCCAGAGCTGGGTGATGGAGTTTGTCTAATGGCATTAGGGTATGATGAAGACCTGTCCAAGTTTCCTCCTTGGGCTTGATTTTTAAGGCAGTTTGCTATGACAAGGCCGACAATATGATTGGAGAATATCGAGAGCTCTGTGGCCCTCACCACCAGTGCTTTTAGGGCCTTGTCTATCATAAATATCTGTAATATATAGCTGAAATGATTTCTAACACAAATGGACATGGAATTCAAAGATATAAAAGCAATACTTGCTCTGTAATACTAATTGCTTACTCTTTTGAAATAATAGAACTCCTCTGGGCCTCAGTTTCCTTACCTATAATACAAATTGTTTTGGATTAAAACATTTCTAAGGTCTCTTTTGGTGGTAAGGACTCGAAATACAATTTATAGCTTGCTTACAGTGAAACTTTTGATTCATCTGCATGTTTCAGATGAGGTGCTATTTCTACTTTGTCATTTGTACTCAGTCTTTTGATAAACGTTCTGTACATCAAAATGTCCCCAACATCAAACAAGCTATTTTCAGCCTATTATGTAGTGATTTCCTGATTCTGTAAGGAAAAAAAAACCAAAAAACAAACAAAAAAACACAAAAAACCACCCTTAATTTCCATTTTCTACCTCTAAAATTTGTTCAGTCTTCTCCTACTCATTCTTTCAATACTTCTTACTGAAAAATAACGTGTTTGTTTTTTTTCTTCACTCTTTCGGGAAAATTTTTCATCTTTGCTAGTTCCTACACATTTTCTATAAAGTTTTTAAAGTACTTAACTGTTAAGTGCATTTTAAGCTATTCCTAAACTCTTCTTAGACTTTCTGTGTTTAAAGATTATCTCCTTTGTGGTTCAAATGAAGAACAAAGTGAAAAGTACTCCGTTAAAAAATTCATGCTCTGTCACTTGTTTAGACAGTTACAGGGCCACTGGGTGTGTTTCTGAAAATTCATCTTTTCTTAACGCTGCTCAATCTTGCAGCTACTTTCTTCTCCACAGAAAATATTTCCTATGTTAATTGTCAGGACGCTCTTGGATACTAGAGACAGCAGTCCAATCACAAGTGACTAAAATGGACTGTATTAGTTACCTATTGCTATGTAATACATTGCCCCCAAACTTAACATTTATTATCTCAGAGTTTCTGTGGGTTGGGAATCTGGACACAGCTTACCTGGCTTGTCTGCTTCACGATCTCTCACAGGGCTGCAATCAAGGTGTCAGCTCAGCGGGCGGCAGTCGGAGGATTTGTGTACGTGTGACGTAAACCCAGGTCGAGAGAGCGAGTCAGGAAGCGAATGGGCTGTAAGGAGCTGAAAGTCAGGGTCCGCAAAGACGAAAGCGCAAAGCACTCTGGAGTCGCCGCAGTGCACACTCTTCCCGAAGAAGGTCCTATCTCGCGGGATCTTGGGATCTCGGGAGCTCTGGTGGCGGCGGCCGGAGAGTGCCGGGATGAGAGTCACCTGGGTATCGTGGCTGCCAGAGGCTCTCTCTGCAGGGTCTGGTTCATGCCACGTTTTGAGCACATCCCAATCCTCAGCAAAGCTTCCTCTGGTGCCCCCAGCCCCAGTGAGAGTCTGACTGAGTAGTGACTGTCTCCACTGAGCACTGCCAGGTATAGGGAACCGGGCTCTGGCCCAATGGCTGTGGAAAGGTGGGGTTGTCTCAGGCAGCATTCCAAGATCACTCAGTAGTTGACTGCAGCTTTCCGCTCCTTGAATGCCTCAGTTTCTCCCTTGCTGTTGGCCACACTGCCCTAGTTTCTTATTTCTTGACCTCACCCACATGGCAGCTTGCTTCTTCAAAGCATACAAGGCTAGATGGTGGTAGAGACAATATGCCAGTAAGACAGAAATCAGTCTTCTTTCGCCCCTAAGATTTATTTATTCTAGACAGAGAAAGAGAAAGGACTGGAGAGGGAGAAAGAAACCGAAGCAGACTGAGCTGAGTGCAGAGCCCAGTGGAGCTCCATCTCACCACTCTGAGTTCACCTCGCAAGCCCAAACCAAGACTCAGACATTTAAGCAACTGCACCACCCAGCCGCCCCTAAGAAGTCAGTCTTTTTTTTTTTTTTTTTTTTGGTTATTTATTTATTTATTTGACAGAGAGAGAGGCAGCGAGAGAGGGAACACAAGCAGGGGGAGTGGGAGAGGAAGAAGCAGGCTTCCAGCAGAGGAGCCTAATGGGGGCTCGATCCCAGAACACTGGGATCACGCCCTTAGCCCAAGGCAGACGCCCAACGACTGAGCCACCCAGGCGCCCCAGAAGTCAGTCTTTTTTTAGCTAACATGGAATTGGCATTTCATTCCTTGGGCCTTATTCTATTTATTAGAAGTGAGCCATTAGCCCACATTCAAGGGAAAACACAAAGGAATGGATACCTGAAAGTTGTATCGCTAACTTCCTAGAATTGGATTGCTGAAATTGGGTTATTGAGGGCCATTTAAAAAGTTGTCTGACACACAGACTCACTCACGTAATTAAAAAAAAAAATGAGGTGTAGCTTGTCTTCACACACAACTGGATCCAACTCCTCTAGTATCATTTTAGTTCTCCTTTCATAGGGTCCATAACGGTTCCAGGTTTTCATCCCACCAGTTTAACGATTCAGTGGAAAGCGTGTTTCCTTCCTATTAGTTCTAGCAAAAGTCCTGGGCTTAAATCATTGATCCAGTTATGGCTGCATAGTCATTCTTAGTCAATCATGGGACTCTTATTGGCAGTTTTGGGTCTTGTGACAGATGTGGCCATACTTCTTCTGAAGATACGAGCGGACAGCCCATCTGAACAGCACAGACTGAGAGCAGTGGAGGGATACTGCATCAAAGAACATGAAGATGCTGGTCCGAAAGAAGGGGCAAAGGATTCTGACATAAAACAACAGATGAGTCAGACTGTCCTACTTTAACAGAGAGTAGATCTAAATGGAACATGAGAAGTATAGTGGCATACTAACATTTGACCTCTGGTACTTAATGATAGTTCAGAGACTCTGGATATGCCATCATTGCCACACAGCGGCAAATCAATTGACACCTTCATGACTGAGTACCTACTATGTGTTAGACAGTGCTAGGTGCATTATATATGTGGTCTCATGCAATAACTATAGCAGCATTATAAAGTTACCTTTGTTTCATTTGTATTCAGATGAAGTATGTTTTGACATCTGCTTTTGAATTAAGGCCATAATGACTCTAAAAATAGTGCTAAAAAAAATCGTGCTTACATCATACTATAATATACCTGTCAGAATTTACAAATATTTTTATCCTGTTATATTTTATACTCATAGGAATTAGAAACTTATGTTTTATTTTTATGTATTTTTACAAAATGTATCTTGTAGAGTTTATAGTTTAGTATCTTGCATATTTCAAAGTTTATAATGTCTCAAATCCTTTTAGGTTTTAAGGCACTAAAGTATATGTATATACTTTTAAAAAATTGGAATAAAAATGGAAAAATAGACTCAAGGAAAATAAAGAAACAAAATCTTAAACAATAATTAAATTTGATCTTACTAAATGTCTTTTATTTTTCTCTCTTTTCAGTCACCTTTTCAATTTTTGGTGTACCCCCAATAGGGTGAATATGGGAAAAATTTAGTGAAGAAGGAGAAAATATGCTTGCATCTGGTAACAAACACATAATAAGTTCCAGATAAATGACTAATTGTAGAACAGAAAATACAATTCCATATGACAATTATTTTTATCTCCTTGATCCTCAGTTTTCTCATCCATAAAGCAGAGATAATAAAACCAGAAGGACTGTGAAAAGAACAGAAATAATGTATAAAAAGCAAACTGTTTAACATGCATCTGTACCCAGTAAGTTTCTCTTGCTGCTATCAAAGGAAATTAAATTAATGTCTGATATAGACTCACAAGTAACCAATTTACTCAAGGGAAGAATTTAAATGGATCTAGTCTAACTTTATACATACTTTAAAGGCACAAACTATTATGTGCAGGGAAAGAGTCAAAAGAATAAGACGTGAGTTGCGTAAAAGCTACATGACCTCCTGGATGCCAAGAATCTTCTCCTGAAACTCATGTCTTCCTGGCCACTATAAACTCCTTGTGACTGACTGGAGCAAGCAACACTCTGGGAAGACAATAATTTTCAAGACCTTTTATCTGATTCTTCTATTTTCTTAAGTTTTTATTATTTTTTGGAAGTCTCTTGATAAACCATTATTCATTTCTTAGAAACTTCTGAATTTGTCCATCGCGTTGAGAGGTCATTGAAGCTTCAGTGTCCTAAAACCTATGGCAGAAGTTTGTTAATATTTTCTTTGTTCAAGGAAATTCTGCATCTTTTGGATAGTGCAGGGAGGCAGAGCAAATCTCTCATATGAAAGGTGAAGGCACTGGCTACAGTTTTCCAGCTTCCGATGGAACTGAGGCATGAGCGTGTGGAAATATTAGGTCAAATTTAAAGGAAGAGAGGCAGTTGTCTATATGAAGATTGGGGAAAAAGCATTCCAGAAGTGGGAAGAGCTCTCCAGAGGCCCCAGGTAGAGGTGCTTAGTGTTTTTGAGGAAAACTAAGGACGTCAGAGTAGCAGATTTACAGATGTGTGTTATACACATTATCCCAAGAACCATTTAAAAGATAAAGAAATTGGGATCAAGAAAGGTTGTGACTTGCCCACGATTGCACAATAAGTGGCAAAACCAAAACTTAGTAGCTCCTCTTCTGATCTCAAGTTCTTACCAAGATGCCATTTTGTGTTCACCAGTATATTGCCTTAACATTATCTTTACACTTTTGTTGTATATTTTTTGTTAAAGCTACCAGACATCAGGAATCATGCCTTCTCGTGTTGCACTGAATACAGAGGAGTTCAAAAAGATGCTTTCTAAATATCTTTGTTAAATCATTCTAACAACAGATTCTTCTTTCTACTTTATTGTGGTAGAGTAGGCTGAATTTCTTAATTTAGTGAGAATATTTTAGAATAGATTTATCTGATTAGCAGTTTGGAAAATGCATTTTATACTTGCATTATATTATTTATGTTTAAAGCCATTTAAAAATTTTACGTGGAATATAAAATTACTCTTATATTAAAACACCCAACTAAGGAGAAAAGGTTAAAATCATATTCAATAGTTGAAATCATTCATAGCATCCTGTCATACAGAAATACACACACGTACACATGGATCACCCATAACTAAAAGAGTGCTCAAACCAAAAATATTTTTAAAATCCCTGAAGAAGAATTAATTGGGTCTTTATTGATAGCGTAGTATCATAACAGACAGGTGATTTAATTTGTGTTATTTTAGAAATGTAATTATTAAATATTCATGACATATTATACTTTATGAGACTGAAATACTCATACCAAAATCATATGGTGAAGATAAAATGCAGACAAAGAGTCTGGGTTCCCACAGCCACCGACCCCAAAATGACCTGCTAATAAATGCCAGATTCTCATCTTGTAAAACTCCTAAGGGAGAATAATGAAGGATGAACACTTGGCCCAACATTTATTTTTATAAAACAAGCACCTTTAGTTTTCTTTCAAAAGAATCATTTTCCTGCTCTATAAAAGGCTGTGGTACTTTATGAAAATGTGTACCTCATATCACACTGCTAGAGCCACAAATTTGGGCAGGTACACACAGAACTCCAGACATCCAGCCTATCCAATCTAGATGATTTAAATTAAAGTTGATATTTATGCTTATGTTTCACTATTCCTAGTACATTTACCAGTTAATTATATAGTTCATTTTCTTGGACCACAGCTTTGGTTGTGAAATTTTAAGGAATAAAGTTATGTAGATTTAAAATAGAAATACAATGAATATAATTAGTCTTGTGATTGGTGACTGCTACAGGCCAGAAATTCCCAAACATTTTTATCTAGGGAAGCTACAGAACAGATGAATAAACCCCATAGCACTAAAGAGAATAATGAGGTTGTGACTAATACAAATATAAACTAGAATACATGTATCAAATATACTTAGAGGTGACTCAAAATTAAAGAGGTCAAGGCTAGGTGTGTCAAGTGGCATCTACAAAACTCTTAAGTGTTTGCCACGCTCACGGCTCTCCCTTAAGAAAAGCAACTCCTGGAACCGCTGTGGTTAGTAGGTGCTGTGGCTCAAGCCACGTAAGTCCACTCCAACTTTGGTCATCACTTAGGGCAAGAGTTTGTCCTGGAACGAAAGACCTAGCCCATATGTAGATATTTTATCTTTTCTGAGGAGGTGTGTTAAGACAATCCTGCCCCATAGATTAGATACTCATATCAGATAAAAGCAAATCCTCTCATTCACATCCTATCTGGGGAAAATTGAGAGTTAATTACATTTTAAAAGTCAAATAATTAGAATTCCCACATTTCCCTAGTTTTCCAGATTCTCTGTGTGGTTTGCTGTGAACCTTAGTTTTGAAGATCTAGGACACAAATGTATATGGGCAATGAAAGTTTCCCCAAGCTACTTTATTTTTTTATTTATTCTAATATAATCTTACACTAGAGGAGGTCACCATCACTTCTCAGTGAGACTCTCTTCTGTACAGAAGAGAAGGCCTAGTTCTTGATGGCAAAAAATTCTGGATAGATTAGGGGTTGGGAGGAGAGAGAGACAAGGGAAGGAGGGTGAGCAGAGAGGAGAGACAGAAGGGAGAGAGGAAGAGGGGGAGGATAAAAGGGAAGTCACAGAAGCAAAAATACTTCACAGTTGATTTTACCTAAAAACTAAAACTCCAAAACCCGTGAAGAAAACTAACCTAAAGAAGAGAACCAATAATACCAAATCAACAATTGGAAGATGAATTCGAAGCAGAGAAATTTAAAGAAAAAATTACAGAATTACAGAACTTTGAAATTAAATAGAGTATGGACTCTCGAAGAAATAAAAGAAGGAAAAGCATCAAACAGGCAGAGATGATGAAAGAAAAGAAAAAAATAAAAAAAGAAAGAAAAGAAAGAAAATAAAAAAAGAAATCTTACAATTAAAAAAAGTGACATAGGGATAAACTCTAGAAGGAAGTGAGTGATATATCCCTTGTAGTGGAAGGCTTAATGGCAGAGGAAGGAGTGTGGGTACGGCTGTCAGAGAGACTAGGTTTGAATGTGAGCTCTGCATTTTCAGCTGTGTAGCTTTTTGCAAATGACATATCCTCTCTATGTTCTGGTTTCTTCATCTATAAAATGGAAATATAAATATTTTCTATCGCGAAAAGTTGTTGCAAAGTTATTAAATAAGTTAATTGTTTTCAAGTACTTAGAGTAGTACCTGGTTCATTGTAATTGCTCAGTAAATGTCAGCTCTATTTCTTTTGTGTATGTTTGAAATAGTTCAGAGTAAAATTTTTTAGAAAGGAATAGAGATGGAATAAAAACCACATAAAAAGTGTAATTAACTGAGAATATGTAAAATAAACACGAATTTTAAAAGTTGCTCACAGAAGACACACAATGTGAAATATTAATTTTAATAAAACTTGAGCCTCAAAAATCATATTTTATTAATTAAAAACTATGAGTGAAGCATCAAAGAAGTAAAAGTAATTTCTCTGTTTATGTTAGAAGAAATCAAGAAATACCATGTTGATTTAGGAAATATTTAGAGAAATAGAAAATGTAGAAAAATAGAAAAAGTCAAATAGTGCATACAGAGTAGAATACAAAACAATGGAAAAAGCAAAAAACCCTAGACATATAGAAATAAAAAAATAAGATGTCAAATATAAGGATAGACACATGTGAAATATATAAAGAAATATATAAACTGGTTAAATGATATTATGTAAAATTAACACCTCAAGTGTTAGATTAAGAAACAATAAGCTACTATATGCTATTTGAACTAGGAAACTAAAACTAAATTACACACCTGGCAAAAATATAAAATAATGTATAGACAAAACAGGTTAATTTATAGAAATACAGTTGCTACAAAAGACATTAACGTGCTTAATCTCTTACCCTTTAAGAAATGATGGTATAAAAAACAGAGCAACAGAAAGCTTACATAACCATAAGTTTTGCTATTTCATATAAGCACATACAACAATACAAATACAAGAATTTAACAGGATATTAATATGTACGTGCAAATTATGTAGCTTACTATTTTGTAGGCAGATAAATTTGGCATGTTTATAATGGTTGAACAGAGGCTTTAAAGAACTTCACTTTGTCTAGAATATAGTATTTATTTAGTCAATATTTTCTGCTCATAATGTGATGCAAATGACCTTTATTAGCAAAAGCTGAAACAACCAAGCAAATAACTTTTTTGTTCGTCTGAGATTTTGCTAATTGATTTCTATTTAAAACCTCTATGAAATTTAAAATCACTTTTCTAAATAACTCTTGGATCAAAGAAAAGATCAAAGCTGCATTTGTAGAGTATTAAGGAAATATTAGCCATATCAAAAGACAGAAAAAAGGTGGAAAGCTAGCCAATTAATATTACAAATCTGGCATAACCTTGTTGCCGAAACATGAAAAAAGAGGACATCACAAGAAAAAAATTAAAGAATAATCTTGCATATTAATGTAGACACAAAAATTCCACATGGAATGTGAGGAAGCACTGGCAGAATTATTTATCCAGACCAAATAGGCTTTATTCCAAAAATGCAATTAATTTTTAGTTCTTACGTGTGATAATTATGTCAACAGAGTAAGCAAAACAAGCCATACAAGAATTTTAATAGATGTCTCTGTAATAGAAAATTTAAATATATTAATAGAATTTTAATAGACATATAACCTTTCTATAATTAGTTTCCTCATTTGTAAAATGTGGATAATAATGGTATGTACCTCGGAGGTTTGTTGTGGGAATTAAATAAGTTAATTTAGATAATATGTTAACAATGCCAGAGAATGTCACATAAATATTAGTTACTATTTTTAAGAACCATTTCCCTAAAAATTTGGAAAACCAGGGCTATAATCGTCAATATAATAAAGACTATTTCTTCTATGCCTAGAGCCAACATGATAATTAACTGCAAAAAGGAGGAGTTATTATCATTGAAATGAACAAAAGTGTGACAAGCATATAATTACTTTTTGGTATTTTTCATATATTTTTGCCAATATTGTTTAAAACATAAATAAAAGATATAATGATTAGCTGAAGACAAAATTGTAATTTTTATATAATTTGCTCATATTTCCTGAAAACTTCATAACTTTGTAACTCATAGAATTCTGTAAAACCACAAGACACAAAATGAAGTATTTCTATACACCAAAAATAGATCATACTGCATGTAAGATTCCTTTCTCATTAATATAAGTAACATTAAAAAACTGGAAATAAATTTTATGCTTACTAAGAAGGGGATTTATAAAATTGATGGTGTAATCATATAATGGAATATCCTGTATATATTAAGATTGAGGTTTTGAAGAATTTTTAATTAGTTGGGGATGTTTCTGTAATGGTTGTATAATAAAAGCAGGTAATATGCTGCACATTTGTGGTTTCCATTCAGTAATGTAGAGATGTACAGTGAAGAATTATAAAATATTATTAAAGAATTCACTTTGATTCTTATTTTATTTCTTTTGCATTTTCTAAATTTTTTGCATGATTATTGCATGTCTTCTGTAATTTGAAAAATACATTTAAAAATTATAATAACTAATATCTAGGTGCAATTTAAAAAAGCTTCGTAGACTCTACCATAAACCTCCAACCTTTCATATTTAAGTCACAATTTACATATAACCTATGCTTGTGTGTTCTGGGACTTTGGGACTATGTATTAAAATAAAGTTTTGTTATGTATTTGAATAATATATTTACATTTGAGATGTCATTCAAAGCTGTATCAGAAATTTCTGGTTTGAGTAACATTTAGGAACCAGAGTAAACAGATCTAAGAAATGGCACCTTCACTGTTCGCCCACTGTCAAGAACAAACAAGTAGAAGACACTAGCATACTCTTAGCATGGAGGGAGGATAATTGCCTATCCTCTGGTCCATAGCAGCACTGAGAAATTGACAGTACTCAAAAGATATAAATACCCAAGAGGCTGGATTCTAGCCAGCGAGGTTATGAAAAATTCCTCCTCCCAAGTAAGCACAGAAACTTTTGAGCCATCAATTGTAAAGATACATTGGGACAATATCTTTATCACTGATAAATAGTATGAATAGATCCCCAAGGAGTTTTGGGGTCTCCCTGATGCTCTGGTGTGGTATAAGAACTCAGAAAGTTTGCACAGCTAGGGTATTGGAGAGGATTTCCAGGAAGGAATGAATCTGAATTTCCTGCTTTCTCTTCAACGTGGGAAGAACAGCTCAATGTATCCACACTGTAGCATAATATTGTGTAGTTGGGTTCTGAAAACCTTAGGAAGCACCATTCAGCTAGAATGCCCTACCACAGCAAGAGCCCAAGACGTTTATTTCTTAAGTTTATCTGTATTCTCATTCCCTTTTTCTTACATACTAAGATCCAACAACCATGACTTTCTGTTTCTTAAACTATGTTCCCTTTGCATAAAGGCCTTCATATTTGTTGTCCCTAGTGCACAGAATGCTTCAGCAAAATATTTACATGGCTCTACCTCCTCATACTCCAGGTTTCAACTCGAATATAACCTTTCCACATACATCTTTCCTGTGCACCTAACCAGCATCACTGTGATCGTTCTCAGTCACATTTTCCTGTTTTAACGCTACATAACATTTGCAACTATCTGTAATTTCCTTATATATTTGCTTATTGATTATTTTCTGTCTCTCCCACACTATAATATAGGGTCATGAGAGCAGAGTCATTATCCATAGAACCCACTGTTCATC
The DNA here is from genome assembly GCF_024610735.1 of Ursus americanus. NCBI lineage: Eukaryota > Metazoa > Chordata > Mammalia > Carnivora > Ursidae > Ursus > Ursus americanus. The sequence goes on from NC_142131.1 coordinate 5,432,902, forward strand.
CATAATGCTGAGAATAGTACACCACATAATAGGGGCTCAATGAGTACTTGGGAATGAATGACTGAATGAGTACCTGAACTGTAGTAAACTTGAGACTTGGGTTGTGCCAGAGGTTTCAGTGAAAGGAATCTTCCTCCTCTCCTTACTGTGAAAGGAATCTTTCTCCTCTGGCATCAATCTATAACAACTTTCTCTTAATATATAAACATTATATAAGCTGTTTTTATTTTATATTTTGATTATTCGATCTACAGGATGATTGCAGGGAAGATAAAATCTGGAGACAGGGCTGGATGTCAGAGTACTAACAGCTTCTACCATTGGCATGCTGTTCAAGAAGCCAATAGAGGGAAGAGAAATGAAACATTTTGTTGTGGAATTATTTTAGATTTGGAGTGTTATCTATGTGCATGTATGAGTCATAGTTCTTTATATTTTGATTTTCCTCTTAACATGTGCAAATTCTAAGATAAAAATCATAAACTGGGGTGTGTGAATAGATAATTCTGCTATTTTTTATCCATTATCTTATATTACAGCTTGGTAATCAATTTTGAAAAGAGTTGAAGTTGGCATAGTAAGTGTTCTCAGATCAAATCAGCCATATGTCTACTATTTATAAAAACACATAGTTTGAGATATCTTCTTTGGCCACATTATGCCTTATATATATGCTGTTGAATCTTTAAAGGAATGTAGATAAATTTTTAAAAATCTGGATGGGGTATTTATGTCACATATTCAATTATTTCTAACATGTGATCCATAAAATATTTGGATTTCTTGTCTTATAGTTCATGATACAAATGATTAAGCATGATGAAAGCAAGTAATTAAACTTGAATATTAATACTAATATTTTTTTGATCTTTTGGGATTTTTAGATCCAAGAGCAGAAAGTAGTTTAATTTTTAATTTTGCATTTGCATAATCTGTCCTGTATACAATTTTAATATTAACAAAAGTGCTTATATGAGATAAGATTTTTTCCTATTTTGAATTCTAGAAGTTACTTCCTTTAGTTGTCAAGTAACAAAGAGATTATTTATGCTTTAGTGTTAATTAAAATACTTATTATAATTAATAATTTTTATTTGTAGTATGAGATATTTTAGACTCCTGTTCCAACAAATAAAAGGATTATTCTTATGATCAAAATACACTTTTGCATTTGTGTTAACCTTTTCAATATATATTACAATCTTTGTGTATGTATATATTACAAAAATAGATAAATGTAAGTAAATTAGACTTTTATAATATATTGGCGATTACATGTGCTAATCTAAAATATAAACATCCTTTTTGAAAGAAAATAATAGATTTGTTGCAAGAGAGGCAGGCTGCCTAACTACATTACAGATTCTTAAAACCTGTTGGAAAATGAAGCAAAACCAAGGGAAAAGGCCCTGCAGGGGTTATGAAGCCAGTTAAGCTTCATACATATGTTTGCTGACAGTTGGAAGAATGAACATTTCTCATCCCCCTTTGACTGCATTAAAAAGCATTGGAAAAGCTTGTGGATTCAGGTTTCATGCTCTTTGCAACTGAATTCCTTTCCTTTTCATATTTTAAATTTGTAACATGTTCTATATAGTCCTTAAGTGAACATCCTGTTTTCAGGACTTCTAAAACTCCCTTGCTTTGAACAGTGTACCACATGGCAACACTACAAACGTGAAGAGTCCAGCTGGTAAGATGGAAAATACCATATAAATCACTATAAAAGCATCTTGTCTTACTACTTTGGAGAGCTCACTGAAGTATTTTAAAGGAAAGGGATACCAACTTAAAAAGCCTCCAAAAAAGCACTGTCATGATTCTTTGGATTTTCGATTATAATCTCAGGCTGTTTCGTGAAGTGAAGGTTTACATAGCTTGTTCCCTGAGTAAAGAAGTATATTCTTTCCACTAAATTTCTCAAGTGTGCTCTTGTCCCTGATCCCCTCAATGTGGTTTGTGAAATTTGAAATTTATCATAATTAATTCTATTTAAATGACATTATTTTATACAGAAAGTTCTTTGAAATAAAATTCTAGCTATTTCCACCTCATCCTTAAAAATAAACTCCTGGGCAAGTCTTCCAGATTGAAAATGTTCCTGGGAAATGAAGCACCCTCAATTAGGACAGTCCTAGAATTTGGAGCATCTTGGAAAAACACTGAGGTGGAGTAAGAGAGTACTCGTGCCAAGCGTAGTTTTTATTCTTGATGTTATACATTTTTAAGTTGAAAAGACATTTTACACACCGACAGAGGGAATTATGGTGAGAAAAGCAGAAAAAGCGTCTAAATGCTATATGAGTGAGGGCTTGGATCTAGAGACACAGATTAGGCTGTTGAACTGTATTAAATGTTGAATAAACATTACTTCCTTCTCCTGTTTCTGTCCAAAATGCTGCTACGTGAAGCCCATTAGGATCCCCTATTCTCTCAATTCAACTGCCTCTTCACTTTTCATGTGATTGTGGGGTCATCGTTCCAGGCCATCTCTGGGTATCACAAAAAAAAAAAAAAAAAAAAAAAAAAAAAAAATCTCTGTTATTATGGGAAATAATTCAAAATGGTAATCTTAATCTATGTCAGTTTGCCCTGATTTCTGTGGAATCAGTTTTGCTTTCTTGACTTCCAAATAAGAGTCTTAATCACTTTATTTCCTAATTGGTCTATTTCAAAGATTTTGAGTGAGCATTTTATTCCTTGAAGAATTATTTTTTGTTTTGTTTTCTATGTAATTAGGAGGCAGCAGAGAATGGACTTATTACTCGACTGGATTCAATATACGGTTTGTGGCAAACTAACTTCTTTAAATTTCCTCATCTGTAAAATGATGGGGAGAATGATAATACCTTTCTCATAGAGTTGTTATAAAAATTAAATGAATATTTTGTTAAGAATTTACTACAGGGCCCAGCACATAACAAATGCTTGGGCAGGGATGGATAATATACAGACCAACCATACTGGAATTTAGAATCATAGTTGATTATCTTTGTGCTTAACAGCAGCTTAGAATACTTTAGAAATAAAGAGTATTAGAGCTAGAAGGGCCTTAGAGATTATACGGTCAACAATTTCATTTTTATGGTCAACAATTTCATTTTATACATTGTATACATTACTGAAGAGTTAAAATCCAGCTTAAGAATATGACTTGCCTATGGCCATCTCATGAAGGATCTGAAACTAGGTCCTCTACCTCCATTTTCTAAGTTCTGTATCTTCGTGTCACACCACATTCCTGTTATACATCTCTCTATTTTTATTTTCGGCAGCTTCTCAGTGGGGGTGAAACATATGCTTGACAACATAGCTGCTGTTAAGATACTAGAGAAGTTTGTTTTCTCATTGAACCTTTTAAGACATGCCATGTTGATTAAGTAAAATAGGATGTATGGAGCAAAGTATGGAGGAGATGGTTTCTGATGTTTCCATTATGTAGACATGACCATGATATATTTCAATAACCATCTTTTAAAAGAATGGACTCATTGAACTTAATATTCAAACAAGAAGGTCATCTATATATTTAAGTCATAAGAATGAAACATAGAAGCAGGACCTGGTTGCATGTTTGTAAAGCCATTTTGCAATGAAATGTAAAGACAGACACTATAATGCCTTTTACGGGATCAGGTTAATGCTTACTGTGCCTGGAACTTCCCCGTTTGACAAAGAAGAATTTAGATTTATCAAATGTTAAACACATGGCTTTAACGGTTCATATTAGGAACATTCCTGAGGGATTTGCACTATTTGTGAGGTTGTATTCACTTCACTTTATTTCTTTCCTGTGGCTCTCCTATTTCCCTTTGGGATGTGTTTCATGTGTCTGTTATTGCTTTGAAGATTTTTCATTTCTATCTCATGCTTAACACCTGCCATTGACTCTTGTATAACTTAGGAGAAATGAACGTCATTCCTTCCTCTGGGTGCCAGTCTTTATAAGGTAAAGGCACCTGTGCTGATTTAGACAAAAATGTAAATTTTACCCCTTCTGTACTAAATTGAGATTTTACTTTTTTGGTGTTGATGAATCTTTTGAAACTTCATAGTTTATTATTTTTTTTTTTATCTTTTACTATTACCTACATTGTGGAATAAGGCAAAATAACAGATACCTTGTGATTTTGTTTTCAGACAATATATGCGAGATTTTGTTTTCAGACAATATATGGAGACCCCAGAAAATTCTTTCTTTTAGAAGATCATTTTATTCCCAGTTATTTTTAGATTTTTGACCTTTGTTATATGGTGATAAATATCTTCTAGCAATTGGAACCTGAAAAGAGATTTACACATTGTTATGTTATAAAAAGTTTTATGCAGGACCCATTCATGAATGTTTGTTAATCATACGGAGAGATCATCTATGCTTTAAGTTTATGCCTCAGTGTGTAGGTAGCAAGAGCAGTACATTTTGAGTATAAACTGATCATCATTGAAATGAATAACAGAAAAATATATCTGTGAATGTGCTCACAGACTGAATCAATGGAAAACATTCAGCCTGTATTTTTGTGGTTTTATCTGTTACTTTTCTGTTTTTATTAGATTTGAATGATTAAATAGAAATTAGGTTTAAAGAAAAAACATATTGTGGTTTGAGCAAAACTTACATTTAAAGGAATACTTCTTATTTTCTTAAATGAAAACTTTATATTTGCCCTTCTGGCAGGGCTATCTTTTCTCATAGTTTTCTAACCTTTTCTCAGCTGCTACCAGTACTGTATAATTTTTACGGGTATTACAGTTTCCTTTAAATCTAAGCCTTCATAATTTAAGCTTTTTTAGTTTAGAAAGAAAGAACACACATCTCTTAATCTCATCAGAATGATATTTTAATTATAAACAGATCATTTAATAAGTAAATATAATGTTCTTAAGAGGCTTGAGTGGAAATTTTGGCAAGTGGCAAGCATATGGGTTTCAGCAGTGATGATAATTTTCAAAAAACAATCTGAGGCCAGTTTCTTGATGTCCTATTTCTGATTCTCCTCCAAAGTGAATTTAGAATTACATATAGTCATATTTAGAACAAATTTAGGTTGCATTCTTTGGACAAAGAAAATCTGTAAAATTAGTTTTTTTCCAGGATAGAATGGCCATGACTGGATGTGTTAGGATGAGGAAAAAGTCTTGCACTTTAACGATTTTCATGTACCTTAAATATTATCTCCTGGCCACACAATTGACTGAAATCAGTCACAGCTCCCAATTACTAACATTCACTATAACATGAAGGAAAATTTTAAGTTTTTAATCATAAGGTTTGTATCATTATAATTACATTTTTATCTTCTCCCTAATTTTTTGCCCCTTATGAAATGGATTCTTTTGCCATTTTGTCTGTGAACCCTAGATAAATGGTGAGAATGTAGGACTTAGAATTGACCAACATGTTTCTAGTTTTCTTTGACAAACCATATTAATATCTCTTTGTATCAGATGGACAATGACTGGCCACTGTTTTCTAAGGTTTGCTTACATCAGTGGTAATGTAAACCAATTTATTGATCCCTTCTCCTCTCATTGGCCTTTGTCCTCTTCTTTCTCTCTTCTCATTTTTTTGCTCATACACACAAACACACACACACACTATATACCATACTATATATGTAGATATATTGCATATAAAGTATATATATAGCATATAAACTATATATTTTGTTTTCAGGTATTTAAAATTTATAATTTGAGCCTGAATTTATTTCCTGAATTGTAGATTGAGATAGCTAACTGCCTATTCAACACCTTCGCCTGACTATCTAATATGAATTTCAAAGACTATATGTCTAAAATTAAACACCAGGCACCTGGGTGGCTTAGTCGATTAAGCATCTGCCTTCACCTCAGGTCATGATCCAAGGGTCCGGGGATAGAGTTCCCCATCGCTCCTTGCTTGGTGGGGAGCCTGTTTCTCCCTCTCCCTCTGCCTGCCACTCCCCCTGCTTGGATGCTTTCTCTCTCTGTCAATAAATAAAATCTTAGCAAAAGTTAAATTAAATTAAATTAAATAACACCCCCCCCCACACACACACCCATACCCACCTCTACTAGCAGGCTGCCACATCCTAGTTAATAGCAACTCCATTCTTCTAGGGTATCAGGCTTAAGGCTTTCAAATCATCCCTGACTCTCCTCTGTCTCTTGTACCCATATTCCATTTATCATTAAATTCTATTGACTCTACCTTTTAAATATATTCAGAATCCAACTATTCTCACTACTTTCTCTGCTAATCTCCTGAATCAAGCCACTGTCATCTTTCCCCTGGTTATTGCAGGAGCCTTCTAACATTGATTTCTCTGCTTTTGCCCTTGTCCCCTCTCTATTCCCCTCCACCCCAATCAATTCAGCAAGAGTCATCATGTTGTCACCCTTTTGAAACATAGTCATTTCACATCACTCCACTGCATAGAATTCTTCATTTGATTCCAAGAAGCTTGGAAAATAACCACAAGTTCAACAATGATTTACAAGGCCCTGAATGATCTGGCTTCCCATTCTCTTTGTGACTTTATCTCTTACTTCACTCCTCACTGCTTTGTCTTCAGTTCATTTGCGTCCTTAAAAATGCCAGACACTCTCCTATGTGGGTTCACTCAGCCTAGAATGAACTTCCTCAAGGTATCCACAGAGCTTACAAGCCTATTTTTAAGTGTATCGCTTTCTTACTGACCCACTCAATGGAACATTTTCAAGGTGCGACATTGTTATTTCCCTGCCACACCCTAGCTCCCTCTTCTGTTTCACTTGACTCTACATAGCGTTTGCCACCATCTAAAGACTCCATAGTTTACTTACCTTCTTTGATGTCTGTCTCCTGCACTAGGTGGTATAGATGTAAGTTCTACTAGGACAGGGAATTTAGACTTAAACAAAACTTTTTTTTATCTTCTGTACCTAGAATAATGCCCGGCACATCTGTAGGTGGTCAGTAAATATTTATTGAGAGAATAAAATAATATGAAATTAAAAGATAGTTCTTGTGCATTTTCTTCAGTGAATTAGAAGGAAATACAAAATGTTATGAAATCAATACCTGACTACAAATTGAATGGTATCAGGATTCATTAAAAATGTGATCGTGAGTAAATATATTTAGCTTACTTTCATATCTTGGCTATTGTAAATAATGCTAGAATAAACACAGGTATCTTTTAAAATTAGTGTTTTTGTTTTCTTTGGTTAAATACCCAGTAGCGGAATTGCTGGATCAGATGGTAACTCTATTTTTAAGTTTTTGAGGAACCTTCATACTGTTTTCCACAGTGGCTGCACCAATTTACATCCCTACCAACAAGGCACATCCTTTTTCTTCACATCCTCACCAACACTTATTTCTTGTCCTTTTGATTTTATTTTTTTTAATTTTTAAATTTTTAAAAAGATTTTATTTATTTGAGAGAGAGACTGAACGAGTGAGAGAGACAGCACGCACAAGCAGGGGGAGAGGCAGAAGGAGAGGAAGAAGCAGACTCCTCACTGAGCAGGGAGCCCAACACGGGGCTTGATCCCAGGACCCTTGGGATCATGACCCGAGCTGAAGGCAGATGCTTACCTGAGCCACCCAGGCGCCCCTGTCTTTTTGATTTTAGCCATTCTGACAGGTCTAAGATGATATCTAATTGTGGTTTTGATTTGCATTTCCCCAATAATTAGTGATGTTAAGCATCTTTTCATGTATCTGCTGGCCATTTGTATGTCTTCTTTGGAAAAATGTCTATTCAGGCCCTCTGCCCATTTTTAAATCAGACTATCTGTTCTTTTGGTGTTCAATTGTATAAGTTCTTTATATATTTTGAATATTAAACCCTTACCAAAAATATCATTTGCAAATATTTTCTCTCATTCAGTAGGTTGCCTTGTTGCTTTGTTGAGAATTCCCTTTGCTGTGTAAAACTTTTTTTTATTTTGGTGTTGTTCCAACAGTTTAATTTTGCCTTTGTTTCCCTTGCCTGAAGAGACATATCTAGAAAAATGTTACTATGGCCAATGTCAAAGAAATTACTGCCTATGTTTTCTTTTATGAGTTTTATGATTTTAGGTTTCACATTTTGATCTTTAATCCATTTTTTTTTTTGGTGTATGGTATAAGAAAATGGTCCAGTTTCATTCTTCTGCATGTAGCTATTCACTTTTCCCAACACCATTTACTGAAAAGATTGTCTTTTCCCCGTTGTATATCCTTGCCTCTTTTGTCTTATATTAAGTAACCATACAATTGTGGGTTGTGTGTGTGTTTTTTTCCCCCTGGGCTCTTTATTATGTTCTATGATCTATGTGTCTATTTTTGTGCTTGTATCATATTGTTTTGATTACTACACCTTTGTGGTATATCTTGGAATCTGGGAATGTGACTTCCAGCTTTGTTTTCTTTTCTTTTCTTTCTTTCCTTCTTTCTTTCTTTCTTTCTTTCCTTTTTTAAAGATTTTTAAATTTAGTAAGCACGAGGTGGGGAGGGGCAGAGGGAGAAGTAGACTCCCCATTGGGTGGGGAGCCCAATGTGGGGTTTGACCCCAGGACCCTAAGATCATGATGTGAGCTGAAGGCAGATGCTTAACCGACTGAGCCACCCAGGAGCCCCGTAGCTTCGTTTTTCTTTCTCAAGATTGTTTTGGCTATTTGAGGTCTTTTGTAGTTCCATACAAATTTTAGTATTATTTATTCTACTTCCATGAAAAGTATTGTTGGCATTTTGATAGGGATTGCTTTAAATCTGTAGATTGCTTTGCATAGTAGGGACATTTTAACAATATTTGTTCTTCCTATCCGTGAGCATGGAATATTTTTCCATTTGTTTGCGTTATCTTCAATTTCTTTTATCAATGTTTTATAGTTTTTGGAAGAAAGGTGTTTCACCTCCTTGGTTGCAACAACTTTTTGAAGTCAGTATTATTATCTCCATTTTGCTGACAATAAAGCATCCAGACAAGTTGTTTGAGGTCATAATTTAAATTACATGTGTATGTGCATGCATTTATATGTTTAAAAATAAAATAATGTTAAAATTAAGAATACAGTTTTAAAAATATAAACACAGTTGTATAACTAAACTAGATTTTCAGAACTCAAGTGTTTGCTGACCTTTACTCGTTCATATAATATGGCCTATGTATGCATTAAGCCATTAAGTATCATTGTGTGAGTCCTTAGTACTAATTTTTAAGAGTATGATATTGTATCATTTCAATATCCAGGAATATACTGGCTATGGAAACGTTTCCACTTCTTACCTCTTCATCTGTAGGATCATAAAGTATGATTAGTGATAGAAGGCTTTTTGTTTTCTAGTCATATTCCTATCATGATCTTGGCCTTGTTTCTTTCTAGGCTTTATCCCCAAATATTTTTTTCCTAGTTAAGAATTTTGACTTGCACTTATAAGATTGTCTCTCAAAATTGATCAGTAAAGTTTCTTATTCAGTTTTCTTCTTTTTACCAAGGTTTTTCAATTCTATACTTGGGTAAATCTTTATTAACGGCATTTTCTGAAAAATCTGATACATATTCGTTGGTCAGTAAAAATGGCTAGTTACAGCACAAATATGATCTGAGAACTTACTATGTGCCGAGAGTTAGCTAAGATAAGAACATTCTCATTCTCAAAATTTTGCTCAGGTAGAAGATATTGGACATCAGATAATGAATTTTCAGTTGGTGTTAAGTCTAGGAAGAAAATCAGAGAAGATGATAGGATAGTGACTGGGTGGATTACGGCGCTGGCCCTTAGCTGTGCAAGATCTAATCATGTTTAAGATCAGGAAGCCTAATGTGGCCATTGCACAATGATTGAAGAGGAAGGTGGTATGTGATAAATTGAGAGTCATAGGCAAGAGTCAGATATTTTGGTCCTCCCCCCCCAAATATAAAGAAGTTGCATTTACCCTCAATGTAATGGAAAGCCATCTGTGTATTTTAAGCCAGGAAATAACATGAGTTAAATCATGCTTTGAAAATCTATTCTGGCCTCAGTGTGGAGAATGATAACCAGGGCCAAAGGAAAGAATGCATGTGCTCCATGGGCTCATTGAGTTGACTGGTGCACGCATACACCCTAGTGTGTACCTTTACCTCCATCCATCCTTCCTGTGAGGGAATAGAACATTTTTCAGAAACCTTTGACACACATACCATGTTAACTACATTTTACAAACATATAGATAAAATTGAACATTTTTGCCCACTTACAGCTAGAAATATTTGATTTTGACCAATATTTGTTAGATTCAAACTGAAATGACATTTTTTTCAATACATCTAGTGTTACATGATATAATAGCAAACTATTTTTCAGGGGGCATTTTGTTATGGGAAAGTGGTTGATCCTCTTTAATGTAACATGCATTTGAATTGTTAACATTGGTCCCAATAATAGTATACAATGGTACCACAGTACAGGGCAATTTCTTGCCATTTTATGTGGCATTGTACTGGTGGGATATGAGATCATGTCATGAAATCCATAAGTGTGATTTACAAGACCTTTTGCTCAATTTTGCCTGACGTCATATAGTAGACTCGCCTAAGGACTGTGTAGTAAGTGAAGTATGACTTCTCTAACCCCAATTTGTTTCTATTTATTTTAATTATAATAGAGTAAGAAAATAATTTTGTCTAACCTGAAAATGGCCTTCCACTTTACTTGATCTTGTTTTCTTTTAAGAAATCTGTTTTCTTTTAGGGATATTATTACTGACATAACTCCAGTTTTATGAAAATGTTTCAGTAACTTTGTGGTTTTATTCCCAAACCCTTTATCCATAGTAGTCACAATAAGGAACAAAACAGCCATAGTTTCCAAGGTCCAGTAGGAATATATTTATTGATAGGAAAAAACTGCAAAGGACAGCATGAAGAAATTTTTATATAAAGTAGTCCCAAGGGATATTGATAGAAATTATTTTTGATATCTTATGTTTCAAAATATGCTGTAGAAAAAAACAGAAAAAAAATGATGCAATTGAATCATTTTTACATGCATCGCAGAGTATCACTTTGGCCTGTTCTGTTCATTACAGTGGAAAATACAGCACTTGCACCACAGAGAGCCAGACTTCATAATTAAGTGACATCTATTTATTTTCTATGCCTATATTCAGGGGTGGAAAATTTATTCTGTACACCTTATTTTTAAAAATGGGTTACGAAAAGGTATCATGTTTTTTCCTCAACTTATATGTCTGGGCTCAGTAACAAAATGAAAAAGAAGTATATCTGTTATCTAAGTCTCATTCTACAGAAGACTAAGATTTGGTGCAATGACTAGGTTATTGTCTAAAGAAGACACCAGACTCTTCACATTTGATGTCTGTACCTAGAACTTAGTACAAGGATGCCTCATGCTGTCATGGGTCACACATATACAGACAAGGCCAGGACAACTGCTGATCTCCTTTCTCACTCTCCTACCTGGTGGCTAACAGGTCTCACTTGCAGTTTTCAACACTAGCAGAAATGATGTCTGTGCAAGCCTATTTAGAGTCAGTGCATTGATCCCTTTTGGAAAAATGGCTCATGACTGCCACTGCAGTGTGGCTCTGTGATGGCAGCTTTTAACTACTCGCTGATTGCATCTACAGACCACCACCAATATTCCCCCAATATTCCCCTGTGGACTATAGCCAAGACAGAGAAAACCAAGGGGCCTGAACCTATAGAGATAGCAGGACTCCCAAATCCTAAGCTTGATGATGGTAATGACACACAGGAATGGAGAGACTACAGGGAATATCTAGAGCAAATCTTACACATGACAGATGCCACTTGATAAATGCAGTTTAAAAAGAACATACTTAAATTCCACGTGCATGTGCAGCTGTTAAAGCATTTCTTTGTGTTAGACAAATTCTAAATGATATAAAAGATTCTAAAAGGGATACATTTATATAAAATTTGAAAAAAAACCCACAAGCCTTCAGAAAAACCACTCACAATATCAACATTTAGGAAAATAACTGCAAAATATTTGGTATACTTATGACCAGTAGTTTCCATAAATGTATAAATATGAATAACATATACACAGTTCTGAATATAGAATTGTATTTATTTATGTAATTTAAGAAATAACAAAACAGGCAATATTCTAAATGCTGTACAAATATTAATCCTCATTAAAACCCTGTGAGATAAGGACTACTATTATCTCCATTAAACAAATCAACCCTAAAGTCCATCAACAGATAAGTGAATAAATAAATTTTAATGTAGCCACACAATGGAATATTATTCAGCCATTAAAAGGGATGAAGTACTGCTATGTGCTACAACATGGGTGAACCTTAAAACATGATGCCAAATAAATGAAGCCAGGCAAAAAAAAAAAAAAAAAAAAAAGGTCACATATTATAAGATTCTTTTTACCTGAAATATCCAGCATAAGCAAAATGAGAAAGAAAGCAGGTATGTGCTTGTTAGGAGTTAAGGGTACGGGTTAATGGGGAATGATAACTTGATGAATATGCAGTGTTTCTCTAGGTAATGAAAATGTTTTCAAACTAGAAATGATGGTTATAGAGCATTGTGAATGCACTAAATGCCACTGAATTGACACTTTATTTATTATTATTATGATTATTTTTTTTATAGAGAGAGAAAGGGGGAGGAGGGCAGAGGGAGAGAGAGAACCTTAAGCAGGCTTCACACCCAGTGTGGAGCCCTGATGCTGGGCTCGATCTCATGACCTTGAGATCATGACCTGAGCTGAAATCAAGTGTACACCTTAAAATGGTTAATATGTTAAAATGGCTCATATGTTATATGAATTTCACGTCAATAAAAAAATTACATAAAAGAAAACTGCAGAGAGGTTAAATAATTTGCCTGAGGTCTTAAGGCAAGTAAGTTGTAGATCTAGGATTTAAGCTAAGGCAATCTATGTCTACATAGACATAGGCTTTAAATATAGTGGGTTACTGAAAATAGAATTGTATATTTAGCTTTTAACTTGATATTATTGTAAGCAGTTTTCCTTCACATTAAGCAAATATTCCTAAAATTTTCATTTGTAAAATAGAAAATAAATGTAACTAGCAAAGTTCTGCTCTTAAAATCTGAGTTCTAATATACATAACTGCTTTTTATTCAGTATGTCTCTCTCCCTAAAGATCTGGCACGTTGACCCCAGGGCAGAGGCGGCACTACCTGGGATTGTAACTCTCATTTTGAAGGAAGATAGAGACAGAAGGAAGAACACCTGGCTTCCCTTACTGTTCCTTTTTCTGACAGAACAGCCCTTTCTGTTAAGAGAGTACAATTAAGCCGGGATCTCTTATAAATCAGGTAAAAGAGTTGGGGGCATATTCTAGAGATCCAGTTGATTACACAAAACTGGGTTGTTCAGGTCAACCATGGATTTTCCTACCAGAAGAATGGCTGTATCAAAAATTAGAGAATTCCTTTTCTACCCTCCATTGTCAGACACCATGGTTGGTGGAGGTGGATCTGAAGAGGAGAAAGTATAGGAGGCACTAGGATGAAAGATTATTTCTCCAAATTCCAAATTTCTCTAAATTATTTGTAGCTAAAATGAGTGATTGGAAATATCATCTAGTCAATGAAAGTGATTTTTTTGTTTGTTTTTTTATAAATATTTACCATATTGAAAAAAATCTATGTTACTTTATTGGAAGAAATGGGAAGAACATATAGTTGTATAGGATGTGATTTTTAAAAATAGGGGAGGAAGGCAGAAAAAAATTTTAAATACTAGTTTCCAAAGAGTATATACTAAATGTTAGTCATAATTATTCTTTGCGAAGTGACAGTAATATTGATTTTTACCACCTTATGCTCCTGCTTTTGTACCTTTTAAAATTTCTACAAATGATGGCATAGTGCTTGTTCAATAGATAGAAGTACTGAAAATAAATTACAAAAGAATAAGACAGATTCTCCATTTCACTAGGTTTTCAAAATTTGGAAAACTTCACTGGTTCATTTTTGAATATATATTCAGGATGTGTCAGGCATTGTGCTAACCTGTAAGTGTTCAGTGATGGATATGGCCTAGTACTAAGCAAACTTACCACTTGGAAAACAAACAGGACACAGATACTTCCTCAAATACTTCTCCTATTTCTCTCTCTTATCCTCTCCTACTTAGTGATTCTTCATCTTTCTTTTCCTTCTCCTTCTTCTCCTCGCCTCCTTCGTTTTTTTCTTTTTGAGGAACCACCTCCTACCTCTGCCCCCTTACAAAAAAAAAAGGAACACAGGGGAGGGATGGGATGTAATGAGGTTGAGAGAGAGGCAGGGGCCAGACCATGCATACCATGTCCTTCCTATGATCAATAAAATTTATATTTCACACAGATAATTGTGATTTCAGGGGAATAATGGATTAGAGGAGGAATAGTTTGGGAGACAGAGAAGAGAGTATTGCTATGGTCCAGGAAGTGGACGGTAGGACTCAGGGGAGCAACAGAGAAAGAGGAAGTAGGACAATTCACTGAAAGTTTTCGTGGTTTGGGAGAATATAAGGCAAGTCTTCCATGACTCTTCCTTGGACCTTAAACATAGCACTGTCGTGAGATAAAGACACCCTGGGAAAGAAGAACTGGGACAAAAATTTGGGCTTTTTCTGATCCCCATTCCTTCTGACTAGAAATAAAGTTTATTTCTTATAATATTTTATTGATAGAATAATAATGTTACTTTTATTAAATTATTGTCTAAATATATTATTTCCCCTTGCTTTTTCTAATACTGCTAAGTCTAGCAAGCAATAGCTAATATGCTCATAGACACACGCTATCCTTTTCCCTGCAGTAATATTCCTAAAATTTAAATAATTGAAAAATTTTCTCTTTTGCTTTTGAACTGCAGATATATTAAGCATTTCCTATTTTATAGCCAGACTTCTAGCACCTAAATTAAAAAAAGAGAGAGATTTAAATAATTTCCACCTATGTATAAATATATTTGAGATTATTAATGCTTATAATGGTCTTGAATTGGTAGATTTCTCACTGGAAATAGTGAGAACAAAACACTACGTAGACCAGTTAATACTACATGTATCCAGCCATTATATTTAATTAGAAATCTTTTGACAAAGCCATGTAATTGACAAGAAATTCTTTTCACATGCATTTCACCCAAGGCTTAATTTTATTTTCTGCCTTGATTACATTGGCCCTGCACAACAGACAATATACCAGAATCAAAGGTCAGCAATCTATTTTGGTTGAAATTCCACAAATTTACTATTAAAGTTTTAAAGAAATAAAGAACTAAAGGAATACACTTAGCTTTTCATATTATTAAATAATGGAATATATAGCTCTGTCTGGGGCTCTCACTTTTTCTTATTAGCTCTCCCCTCTCCCCCATACTACAATAATCTTTGTCTGCTCTTTCTCCCCCCATGGACTCTGGACTGTTTAACACCTGACACTCTGAACATGTCCCTCTTCCTGCCAGCAGAGCAACAAAGGCAAACTTTGGAGACACTTGATTTTCTACCTCCAATGAGCTGAGCTTTAGAAAAGCTGAAAAGAAATATGCTTTTTGCTCCCTATATCTCAGAATGCAGAAAGAATGAAATGGGCACATGTCAGCCCGAAGACTGAAAGCACAGGAGATGCCACTCCCTGTGTAGGACCATGTTCAGAAGACAGTTGCTAATGAAAAGTGAAAACAAAAAACAAAAACCCCCAACCTGACAGTTCTTCAAAACAAGACACAAAAAACTGGAAAAAGAAAACATTTGGGAAGGAAAAAGTATGTGAATATTTTCTAAAAAGAAGGTACAAACCCAACTCCTAGAAGTAAGAATCTAGCAAAGCAGGAGGTGGCGTGAGATAAAAATTATTACAGGCATAAGGAAAAGCCAGTGCGAAGAGCTGAAGAGAGAAAGGTGATAAATTGTTCTTGAACTCAGGATTCTCCTGTGATACAGAATATGAGGAGGCAAGTGGTCCAAGAAGGGGTGGAGAGGAGGTTGGTGCCAGATCATGTACAGCAGAATTTCCCATTAAAAAAAAAATATTTCTAATTTATAGTGGACCAACACAAGGTCCTACCATCTAAAACTCACATGCACATTGAGCCACATACAACTCACCATTTCTGGCAACATGAACTGGTCTATACCTTTGCAACAAAACCAGGTCGCTGATCACGTATATAGATGTCACAGCACTGTCAGATGAGTACAAACATTTCTAAAAACTTACTTACTGTTTCCACTGATGTCACAAACTGGCACTATATTTTAAGTTGCACTGATGTAAGGAGTTTTGTTTTTATTACAGGTCCAATGGGAAGTTACGGAAGAGTTTTCAAAAGCTGCGTAAGATTAGAAGATCTGCATTTTGAATCACAAACAACAGCCTGTAAAGAAAACACTGGACAGGGCAGAGGCAGAAATAGGGAGTGGATAGGAGACTATTGTAATAATGAGGTATAAATGTTAGGTAGTACTATGAAGATGGATAGATGGATTCAATATATATTTCAGTGTTCGTACTAACAGTGTTAATAGGTTGGATGTAAAAACTGGGGTTGAAGGAAGAATTAAGAATGACGTAGGGATGCTATCTGCTATAACTGGGCAGATATCATACACGGAAATGGGGAAGACAGGAGGAATGGTTTGGTATGGACATGGAGACGGTAGAATTGAGTTTTGCTAAACATAAACTTGTTACAAGAGAGTCAAATGGATGAAGAGTATCATTTGTTTAAAAGCTGATTTCTCTCCAGTTGGATTAAAATAAGATGTTTACATCCCTGATCCTAGAATTCTCAACAATCATCTCAGCAGTGCTTTTGATGAACTAATGAAGTGATCTGATAGTAAAACTGGTAAACTCTGTGCAGTTAACCGCTACCTGTGGGAAGATAAATTACTGGCCTGTAAGCACAGAGAGTTCCTAATACTTACGTGCCATCTCAAAGACATCCTGTTAGCCTTTTTATGAATCAAGTTCAATTAGGTTTTAGATTAGAAAAAATGGATTTGTATTTGAAGTTGTATTAGAAGTATAGATTTACACTTGAATTTAAATGGTAGAAATGAAAAAAGTCTGGTTAAATACCATAGCTTATAGGAAAGAGTGCCAAAAAGGAGAAATAGAGACAAGTCAGCAACTTCCTTAGATTTCCAGAGAATAACCTTTGAATTCATACTAATTAGCTTCAAAGGTCCTGGAAAATTTGACCCCAGCAACTGCCCTGTTGAACTTTGCTAAGCACGAATAGCAATTTAATTCTCTGATTGGCTGGTGAGGACATGACAAGCTATCTGAAGAATTTCTCATTTACTAAGAAGTTTCCTTATGGTACACATGACAGCATTAACTCAATACTGCCAACAAACTCCCTGTTGTATTTTTACCAATCTTTCGAAGTATTACCCTTGATATTACAAATAAGACACACGGTGTCATGTGTATTTTAGGGCAAATTCTTACTTCTGTTAGGGCTTTTCTTTATGAGTTTATTTGCATTCTGGTAACATGTGAAGTTCATCCTGTAAGTCTGTCTCTAAAATTATCTTTTCACTCAGACCACAGGTTTAAGTATATTTCGCCAACCTTAAGCTTCAGTGGAAATGAGCACATAGTGCAAGTGGTATATCTAATGCCAAAGACAGTAGAAATAATGTCAAGCTATGGTCATCGATTCTTTTATTTTTTAGTTCATATTACTCCAAGAAAAGAAATTTACCTCATTCTCTCTAGTTTCTATTTTCTGCAGAGGTTCTTAGTGCATAAAGCAAAGATTAGTTGTTTTATTAGGACAAGACACTGAAAAATATCATTTACTCTGCTGGCCCATGGATTTTTTCAGAATGTTCAGTAGCAGAAACACATATCCGTGAGGATTACATTTAGTCATGGTTGAAGATCTTAAATATGACAAATTTTTAATTTTGTAGACTAAGGGTTGACTATAGGCCAACTAGTTCAACTTCAAAGATGATAACAACAACCAGTATTAATTGTTGCTAAATGTATTAGAAGTATCCCTTATCCCAAGGGAGTCGGATCAGCCTGGCGCGGGCTTTCTCAGGGATGTTACCATGAACAATGTATTGGATTCTTTTTTCTGATTTATCCCAGGGAACACAGTTATAATGAGATTTTGATCAGGGCATGAGCTAGTAGCCTCACTAGCTACTAAGGTCTAATGCCCATGGGTATTTCCACTTAACGATTGAGATAGTATTTTTTACTCTTATCCATGTAACATATTCCCTCCAAATGTATATTGTGGATTCTTTATGCCTTTGAAAAAACTTGTATACTAAATATAAATATTTCTCTCTGGGCAAGATTAGATTTGGCTGAGCTGGTATCTATAACTATCCAGGGTCTGTCCAGCTACTATCCCTAATGCACCATGTGGTAATAACTCAGTCAGGTCTGTGCTTTCTAAACCAATCCTCAAACCCACTCCATCAATTTGTGTGTGTGACTAGTGTTAGTTCCGATTGCTTGCTAAAATCCCATGCTTTTCACTGCCTGTAAGTCCCAAAGCAGTAGGTAGTGTTTGTTAAATCTGCAGAAAGATTTAAAGTATTGGTTATCAATACTCCACAGTTGTTATTGCTAAGGAATGAGATTTTTTTTATTGTCAGGCTAGTTCTCCTGCAGATCTCAACTGGCAAATTTTGAAGGCGTTGCTATAGATTTTAGTGCTCTGGGAATTTTTTTTCTCTCTCTAATCAACATAATACTATATAACCCATCACACCTCTAGAACTTCACCTAATATTTACAATGTGGAAGTGGACTTTTTATTTTAAAATAGCACCAGTAGTTCTTTTGATTTTATGATTAACTTAGTCAGGAAACCTCATAGAGATTAGGATAAGCTCTTACCCCTGAAACTTTGCTCCTACCTCTTTATCTTCTCTAGCAGTTAAGCACATACAGTGAGCTAGGCAGGTAAATTATTGAATCTTCACTATGTCCCAAGGAATTAAAAAGATAAAAAAGACAGATGTCTGGACTTTAGCAGATGGAATAATCCATTTTTTACCTGGGGAAAGTGAAAGGAGGTGTTTGACTGGGACCTTGAAGAATTTTGCCAGATGCAGAAAGTGGAGAATGACTCAAGCCAAAGGCATAGAGCCCACCTTTAGGCAAACAGGCTTGAGCGATGGAATGCAGAAAGGGCCAAAGAGACCCCCTGGCTGAATACCGACAGGCCAATCCGGCGACCCACCTCAAAAAATCCATAGGCCCTAACTAACAATGGGCTACTTACAACTAGGCACAGTTATCAAAAAGGGGAAAATTCCATATGTTGCTATACCTTCTCACCCTCTCCCTTTAAAAAGAGCCCCCACCCACTGCCTCACTGTAGACAGTCTCTACTTTGTGGTCCTGCCCACCACTCCCTTGCGGTGGAGTCAATAAACTTTTCTCTCCTTTGTTCTGCGTCAGCTGAATGCTTTCACCACCAGTGTCACTGGCTTCCACCCAATCATCCCCCGCATTTGGGGGCCCCCATCCGATTGGGAGAGACACCACATGTAGACACCACAAAAGGGAAATTAATCTGAAAAGGCAGAGTCGGGAGACAGTATGTCCTTCTTTCCTTCATGTTAGCAAAAATTCTCTTTCAGTGTGAATTTAAAGGCAACACAGGGGCGCCTGGGTGGCACAGCGGTTAAGCGTCTGCCTTCGGCTCAGGGCGTGATCCCGGCGTTCTGGGATCGAGCCCCACATCAGGCTTCTCCACTAGGAGCCTGCTCCTTCCTCTCCCACTCCCCCTGCCTGTGTTCCCTCTCTCGCTGGCTGTCTCTCTCTGTCAAATTAATAAATAAAACCTTACAAAAAAAAAAAAAAGTCAAGGCAACACATGTCATTAAGAACCCCCTATTAAGTACACGAGTGGGGTGATAAATGTGAAGGATACAGTTTTTGGGCTAAAAAAATAAAAAGAGGTATTATGAGGTTGGATTTTGTGCCTGAATCGTAACTTACTCTGAAGAATATTTGTGTGCCAGAAAAAATATAGAGTCAATATTTTTAAGTAAGTGTAGACTTTTGGGGGGGCATGAGGAGTCACAACTTCTATTAATGTCTACACTTAAAAAAAATCAGAATAGTCCTGTTAGTCCAGAAGAAACATTATTCACTCAAAAGTTTTCCCAAATATTGTATTTTATAACTATAGCAAGGTAGATAAATAATAAATACCCATTCCCTGGGAAAAATCATTGGAACACAGTATAGGCACCACACTGATAACGTATTTGAGACTTCCTTTCCCATCAATATGACAGGAAAAGAAATAACGCAAAACGTTTTATTCTTTTTTTTTAAAGATTTATTTATTTATTTTAGAGAGAGAAAGAGCGTGCACGAGTGGGAGGGGCAGAGGGAGAGAGAAACTCAAGCAAAGCAGACTCCAGGCTGAGTGCGGAGCCCTGTGCTGGGCTCTATCTCACCACCCAGAGATCGGGACCCCAGCTAAAACGAAGAGTCTGACGCTCAACTGATTGAGCCACTGAGGTGCCCCATAAATGTTTTATTCTTTTTAATATGACCTGAGTAGCCACAAGTGGTTGGTGTGTGGAGAACAATATGGCTATATATAAATAATTTTATTATTCATCCTAATTTCTACACCAATAAGGGAATTGTCATTGCATTGTTGTTATAATTACAGCCTTTTTGAAAAGGCAAGGTATTGAAAAGAAATGTAATGTGGTGAATAACAGCCTGCAAAAGAGCCAGAAGACTATGGGAACGCACCGTGGTGATGACTCCTGAGATGTATGTTTGGAAGAGGTACTCTGCAATTGGAACATCAGTGCAATAGATTTTAGTAGGTTCAAATTTTGGATGAGGTTAATTACTCAACAAAAATTGTCCTTTTCCTGTTTACAAGCTTGTATCTTCATTTGTGTCCACAAGCCCTTTCTTATTTCTTCCATGTTGTTAAAACTGATTTTCTTTAACATTCTCCTATGACACAGATCAACAAGGGATTCAGTTCTATTAAAGAAGATCTTTAGAATGAAATCAACTGTGGAATGTTTTACAAATGTGGTTCAATAAACTCCATATAATTTCAAAAGAAAATGATGCATACAAGAGCATCTTGGGAATTAGCATAAAAAACACTGCCTCACTTAGACTCTTGCAAGAAGGACCTTTGGGAGAACAGGACTACTTTTAAATAGCCTGATTTGGAAAAAAAAAAAATCTCTTACTGGGGTTCTAAAGAACACAATTTGCATATTAATAGAAGATTAAAGTGCCCATCAAGTATTCTGAAGCAGTTACTTTCTCTTGTCTATTTTGTTCTTCACATAAACATCTTTCATAATAAAAAGAAACTTGTGCCTTTGCTGCTATTTCAATGAGTCTCCAAGGCTTCCTATTACAATAGGACAGATTTTTTAAATGTCTAAAACCCTTGAATAAAGCTCTTTAGATTTTTATTTATTAACCCAATGAAAGGGTTACTTTTAGGAAAAAATAAAACACTTTAGAAGAAAGACATATCAGAAAATGATTTTTAAGGAAGACTCCCTCCACCAAGAAAAAGAAAAAAGAAATAAGAAAAAAAAAAAGAAAATATACATAACTGATAAATAAATAAATGAAACCTTAAAAAATCTTTTGGTAAATAATACATATTTCAAAAATGGATTCTAGGTGTAGTTCCAGCACAAAGGGAAAAAACCCACTTAAATAGAGACATTTATGTGTGGCAAAAAGTCCTGCAGCATTTCTAACAGAGTTCTATTGTCTCCAAAATACAATTGTAGCTACATATTTTCCACATTAGTTCCAAATAATGTTGCGGGGATATTCTTGTAACGAAAGGTAAGTGTTCCTCATAATTCTCCATAAAATTAAAATTTCAGAATTATATTTCAAATAGAAAATGATCAAAATCAACATAAAGTTCATAATATAAGAGAATTGCTGTGTGTGCCACGTTTAAGGCAGGAAACAAACAGGATTTATGTATTTAACAAGCAATGTGGGTAGTGAAAATAACAATGCCCCCTCCCCACCCCTCAGCCATTTCTGTTCCTTTGGTTTTAGAGCTGCCCTCAAGCTGAAAGACCTCAGAGTATGCCTTTCTCCTGCTTTATCCGGAGTTTGACAAGGAGCAGTCATACTCAGTCATATGGAACACAGATTTTTTTTTCACTGATTTTAATATAAACGACTGCTATTCTTCAGATATAGTCTCTAAGCTGAACAATTTATTTTTTAAAGAATAGCATCTTTCTATCTCTTCAATTAAGAATGTGTGGGATAAAAGTAAATCGTATGTGGATTAGCTTTTCACACTCTCTCAGGGTCTTAAATGTGAAATAACCATTTCCATTATGATTAGGGTGGTATTCCCTTTCTATGAATGTATCATATGCACCCTCAGCTTGAAAATGATACCTTTAACAATGGACTTTTGTATGCCTTTTTGGTCTAGCTTTTCTGCTTTTAGTTCCTAGGCCTCTCTAACCCCAGTGACAAAGGAGCTCAGAGAAGTGTGGGGACGACAGCTAAGAGAGCTTTGGAAAACTCATCTCACATGACGTGCTCTTTTCTCTCACTGTAAAGACGCTAGCAAATCTCCCTTTCTCGCACACAGCCAGAGCCAGGGCATTCCCTGGCCCCTGCCCCAGCAACCTGCTGCCACATCACATGGTCGGGATACTCTGAGCAACAACTCCTGAGTTCTGGCTCAACCTCAATGTTCCCAAATATAATTATTGCTTCTTTGTTTTCTATTCCTAGGTTCTTCTTGTCTAATTTTAGTCCTTGGACTTTCCTATCTTACCTTAAATATCTTAGCATTTTCTCCAGATATGTGATGTGTTTCTCTCACTCAATCACTTTTTGATGCAAGGTGTTTCCAACTATGTTGCCTTAAAAAAGAAAATAAAATAAAAGTTAAGAAACCCAAAGAAAGAGGTTTCCTGCAGAGACAGCTCTTCCTGACTCTTTCTCTCTCACTATGAATTGTGTTGAGAGATTGATATAGCAGATGCAGTATCAGTATTTTTAAGAGAAGCCTTATTATAACAGGTGTGCTTCTGGCTAAGAATTCTGAAGACTTGGAAACCATTGTTGGGAAAGAGATCTGGCCAGTGGGGTTAGATGGACAAGAAAAAAAATGACATAGCAAAGGTGACCCCTACTCTCATATTTACTTAGTGGCAGTTTTGTTTTATTTTAATATATCATACATTTTATTTTGATAAAAATTCGCCATTATTTCTTTAAGAATTAAGGGTGAAAAAATTCCAAAATGAAATGTCAGGAAATAGTAGTGACTTGAAAGGGGTCAAAAGGTACAAAATTCCAGTTAACAAAATAAATAAGTCATAGGGATGTAATGTCTGGCATGGTGACTATAGTTAATACTGTATTACATATGTGAAAGTTGCTAGGCAAGTAGATCTTAAAAGTTCTCATCATAAGAAAAAAAAAATTGTAACTATGTATGGCGACACATGGTAACTAGATGTATGGTGGTGATCATTTTATAATGTACACAAATATTGAATCATTATGTTGTACATGTGAAACTAACATAATGTTTTGTGTCAATTATAACTCAATTAAAAAAAAAAAGAAATAGTAGTAACTATTTGTTGAGGACACTTTTGTTTTGAAAAGAAAACCATGTTCAATATAATTATTTTGGAAAGCATCTCAAATGACTTCCTCATCACCAAGGCCATTGGATTTGGTTTGCATCTTGTTGGATTTAACTCATGTTGACCACTGCCATTGGCTTGAAATTCCCATTCTTTGCCTTTCAAAGCCTTTGCCTTTATTTTCTCCCTGTTCATTCTCCCTTTTTGATTGCTCTTTATTTTTCTTTATTTTTACATCTACCACAAAGAGGACAATGATTGTTGCTAATCTTGGCTACTGTTTCTTGAGCACTTCCTGCCATTGCGAAGATATTATAGAACCTTATGAGGAAAGTATTATATTACTTAGAAAATGAGGAAATTGCATCATAGAGAGTTTGAGGAACTTGACAATGGCCAGGTAGATGGTGAGTGACAGACTTGCACCTTGATCTGTTCACCTTCTTGACCAGCATGCAGCAATATGATTATCTACCACTTCAGCTGCAGCCTATCTGGTAGCTATTGGGGTTCTCTGAGGCTCTCTTCTAGCCTTTCTTATTATTTTTTTAAATTATTTTTTAAAGATTTTTATTTATTCATTTGACAGAGATAGAGACAGCCAGCGAGAGAGGGAACACAAGCAGGGGGAGTGGGAGAGGAAGAAGCAGGCTCCCAGCGGAGGAGCCCGATGTGGGACTCGATCCCGGAACGCCGGGATCACGCCCTGAGCCGAAGGCAGACGCTTAACGACTGCGCTACCCAGGCGCCCCTCTTATTTTTTATGCTACCTTATTCCTAGGTAATTTCATGCATTCAGTGATTTTAACTCTTCCCAAAATATTGCTGTCTTCCAAATTCAGAGTTTTACTTAGATACCTATCATATGCAGTCTGTGCCAGTTTTCTTGCCCACTGGGCATATCCATCCAGATGTTCCCCAAACCTAAAAAACTTCCAGGAGTTTAAAATCCTACCTTTAAAATTTGCTACTTTTCCTGAACCTCCCAGTTAAAAAAAATAACAATAATGTTTACCCAAGTCAATTTCTTCATTTTCCCCTTCAGTCCAATAGATTACCAAATTCTACAAAGGCTTCTTAACATTTCCTACTATGTGTTATCTAACTTTCCTTCCCACATCTACTCTTCTGATTCTGGTTCTCTTTATTGCAAGACTGGACTACTTAACAGGTCTTTTTGTTTGTTTTTGTTTTTTAAGTACGTTCCACACCCACTCTGGGACTCCAACTCGTGACCCCAAGATCAAGAGTTGCATGCTCTAATGACTGAGTCAGCTAGGCACTCCTTCTTAATAATTTTAGTGCTATAATATGAAGCAATGTATAATATTGTAGAGAATCTGGAAAATGAAAAAAATCAAAGAGAAGAAATCTGAAATTACTTATAACCTTGTTATGTACAGAAAATTACTATATTCAATACATTTCCTTCTAGCACTTGCTGTTGTTGCACATTAAAAACATAGGTTCTTGTTCCACATACTACTTTATAATTTTCTTTTACTTAATATGTCATTAACAATTTCCCCCATAATAATATTTTTCTGCTATGTGATGTCTAATGTTGGTTTGAGATTTCAATATAAGGTTGTTACACAATTTGATCAGTCTTCTGTTGTCAGAGAAAATGTTAACGCATCTTCATGCATTTGAATTTAGGGCACACTTCTTACTGACTTTTTAGGATATACTCACAAGGTGATTAATATATTTATATTTTGTTTTTAAAAAATAAAATGTATTCTTATAATAAAAGCAATAGACATTGATTTTGGATAAATCAGAGGATACATACAAGTAAAAAAAGAGAACGCAATTCTTATTTTCACATAATCCAAGAAAAATTTATATTTTTCTTTATAATTTATATTTGACACATCTAATTTTGTAAACTTTATACTGTATGTCACAAATGAAATCATTCTGTATATACTATTTTTAAAGTTGTTTTTTACTTCACTATATAATTTCATCAAAAAATATTAGTTTATAGGATGATTCTTAATGACTAAAGATCACATAGCCTATTCTTTAATAAATTATTTAGTGCTGAACATTAGGGATGTTTGCAAATTCAAATTGCTATAATTAACATTATTAATACCTACATCTTTGCAGATAAATTTGTGCTCATTCTCTTCACTATTTCTTTAACATGATTTCTGTACTTGGAATTATTGAATCAAAAGACTAAAATATTTTTTAAGACTTTTGGTAAATATTTTCAATTTTACCTCCAAAATATTTAGAATAATTTATTTCAGCAGTATGAGGGAGTATTGTTCTGCTCCATAACAAAATCGGTTCATTTATTTTCTTCTAAATTTTAAAGTCTGTAATTTAAAATTTGAATTAATTTCTTACTAATTCAGCTGAAAATTTTCCACATGGAAATTGGCTGTTAGTATTTTTTCTTTTGTTCTAATGGATTGTATTCATCCCTTAAAAATTGTATTTGAAAGTGCTCTTTAAATATGAAATAAGTGCTATTTAAAAAACATATTACAAATACTTTTTCCGTGTTTGTCTTGCTGGCATTCAGGACACACTACCCCCAAAATATGGTATCTCAGCATATGGAATATTTTAAGTTGAAGGAGTTTGAGAAAATGGCAGAAGCATGTATAAAATATTCATGAAAGTATTACACAAATGTGAAAGACAGTGAAGATCTTTATATTTGACCCTATTTACAAGCTAACAAGTTAGCCTACCCTAGTTCTGTGGGTTTGGGGAGGTCTATGGGCCAGAGATAAACAGTAGATTGCTCTTAGCAACAGCAGTAGCCAGGGGAGCAGCATCATTTTTGTGCTAGACAGGGGATCTTCAATGCCCAGGGGGTACACAAGGAGAGGGAGATGATACCTATGTATGCTATCGGTTGCATTACAGGAAAAGAAATTTGAGTTCAGGGAATATAAATCTTTCATAATTGGCAATAAGTGAGCTTGCCCCTTCCTGTGAAAGGAGACACTAAATCTTCCCTGGCTATAAGCAAGCCTGCACTTTATAGAGGAGAAACTATCCATACTCCAAGGCTATTTGTTACGACAAACATCTTTTCAAAGATAGTTTGGAACAAAGGTCAGCCAGTGCCTTGCTTGAAAGATGAGTTGAAATATTACTGACCAAAGGAACTCGTCTCCGAATGAAAGAAAATGTGTTAATAATCAACAGATACATAATGGATTATAATGAAAAACAAAATCTAATTTACTTCTTGTGTCTCCAGATCCCAATCTTCAAACAGAATTGTGGCCATTTTTGTTAATTATGGTTTTTCTCATGGTTACTTCCATATTTCTAAATAGAACCTTTATGTTGTGTATTAATTATAATATTCTAGGTTAGGCTGATACGTCAATAACAAAGTGACAAATCCTAATTGATATAAAAAATAAAATTTTCCTTTCTAATATTTTTATGTCTTTTGTTTCTTTTTGTTGCTTCACTGCAGTGACTATGACCTCCACTACCATGTTAAATAGATGTGGTGCAAATGGGTATCTTTGTTTTGTCCTCCAACGTAAGATGGAAATATTCAAGATATAAACACTTAGTAATAAGCTAACTGTAGCCAACTGGTGTTAAATTTGTCAAATGTTTTTTTCTGCATCTGTAGAGATGATAGTATGATTGCTTTTTAATTTTTTTTTTTTTTAATAATGAAGAATTACACTGATTTTCAAATGTTGAACCAATCTTCATTCCTGGTAAATCCCACTGGTCTTAATATGTCATCATTTATTTCTTTTTGGATTGATTTTCTAAAACATTTTTGAGCATTTAACTTTCTTTTCCTGTAATGTATTTGTTAGCTGTTGATATCAGGACTAAAACATGTTGAGAAGTATTTCTTTCTCGTAATTCTTTGTTCTTACTCTTTGATAGAAGTCATCAATGAAATTATTTGGACTTGAAGTTTACTTTTAGGAAAGATTTTTAAATTATGAATTGAATTTAATTAGTATAAGGATATTCATACTTTTATTTCTTTTGATGTCAGTTTGAAAATTGTTTCTAATAGAACATAATTTATTTCATCTAAGTTTTTAATTATATTTGCATGAAATCATTTATAACGTCATATTACTCATTCATTTTAATTTGGGTTTTCTCTGTTCTTTTCCTCTTGTTTATTTTTAGCTGCATCATGTGGTTTGTTTTCCTTTCTCTCTTTCTGTGTGTGTGCAGGTGTGTGTGTGTATGTGAGCTTATCTTCAGAATATTTTCCACCTTTGTTAGGTTTGTCAGATTTAGCAAATAATGTACTATGCCTCGTTAATGTATGTCACATATAAATTTGTCTTTTATCTCTTTTAACATGCAATATTTAGAATGTATTTATCCATTGTTTATTTAAAGTTCACATATAACTAGGCATCTTGTATTTTTTTCTGGCCAGCATATAAAATTATCTTGTGAGGCTTGGGTAAAACAGAGAAGTTTTATATTGGATACTGTTAGAGATTTATGGGATTCAAAAGTCCTGCTAGAATTTTTCTCTTAAATTCTTTTATTGGGGTTCCTGTATGATGCAGATCCCACAGTCACATTTGGCCTGTGTTTCTTACAGGTTTTTGTTTGTTTCTGGATACCTGCCTTTATTTCTTTCAAAAGTTTGTTTTCTATTAAGCATTTCCATGTATTTAGTAGAAGAAAAACCCCATCAATGTCAGACTACCATATTTTCTGGAATTGTTTTTTTTCTAAGCCTTGGTTTTATCATTATTATTAGATGTAATAATAGTACTTCCCTTATAAAGTTGTCAATATTAACAGGATAATCAATACAGGGAAGTCATATAATATACTACCTGGTACAAACAATACAATGATAAATTAATAAGGTTTCTCTTACACTATTAAGTTTTCTTCCATTCAATTCAATTTTCTCTTTCAATACCTTTTGCAATTTTTAATTCAGCTCTGGTGTCATTAGTTTTCTTATGTTACTGCCACATTTCATTAAGTTTTTTTTTTTCAAAAAATTCTCTTTGCCCTTCAGCTAGTTATCTTTTTATATTTTATAGTTCATCTTTGTTTCAGAGAATAAATATTTTCTTGAATTTAAAAAAGCATGCACAGATGATATCTGAAATTTGCTTCCTTGGTAAATATTTTCTCAAAGGAGATTCTTTCTTTTTAGTGCTATACTTTTCTCCTTTTTTTCTATGTTCTTTTGTTATAAAAAATTTCACTCATTTGTGTGTGGATTTAATTTCTGTTTATTTATTCTTGGTTTTGGAAAAGTGCATCCATGCCTGGTAAATGCACTAAAAAAGAATGCCTGGATTCTTGGATCACCTTAGTGTCTTCTAAGATCTTGTCAGAATGACCTCAGGTATTCATAGAACTGCACACCAGTTCCATGACTCAGCAACATCTGGAGAGTGTGGGCTCTCTCAGAAGAATACATTTGCATCTCTGTTCAAGCTTCTTTCCTAATCATTGAAGCCCGATGGCTATACATTCATAGGTTTCTGTTGCCTTATCTTCTTTCTAGACTTCTGTCTTTGTAACACCAGTAAAAAGCTCCACTGTGCAGCTGCCTCTACCTATCTGTTCAGGTAAACATGGCTGCATTGCTTTGCCCAACAAAAACTGGGACATATTCTGTTTTCAAAGTCAACTATTAGAATTTATTAGACTCCATGAGGTATAGACCACACAACTAGGTATGAAAGAAAGAAAATACATTTTTTCTATTTGTTACATGCTTTAGTTTTATTAATGTGTTAACACAAGTTGATTGATGTAAATATTAATATAAACTACATTTTTTATAGTGTCTACTAACTTGTCTCATCCTATTTGCTCTGACTTTTTATCTGTCTAGCTCATAAAACTGAAAGTATCAACAGAACAGGAAAAAAGAGTTGACTGTATGTTAATCACAATGCTGTGACTTTCTACTATCTTAAATCAATTCCCGTGTGGGAATCTTCAGTCTTTAATTTCCCAAGTAACACTTTAGATGGAGAGATACTGTGCTCTTCTTTCGGCACCTCTTTATATATTTCCTGATTTAAATTTATTTTTTTTCTTCTTTCCTGTCACTTTTTCTAGACCTATATTAAAGCATTCCATTAAAGGAGACTAATGCCATTATTTAAACATTTTAAAATTACATTTAGATCAATTCAATATCTGAATTGTACCAATTTTATTTCACTATTTTGATCATGCCAAATAATACTGTTAATGAGAGAGCTATGGAACGAGAGATATAGAAAGGTTTCACTTCTATAGTTGACATATATTCTTCATTGCAATTTATTTTAAAAATATCTTAATGTTAATATAACAAGTAAAAATATATAGAATTTGGAATATACAGAATATCACTAAGAAGAAAATTCCCATCCATAATTCTTCAAACCACTGGTTATTGTCTTCATACAGCTATTTCATCTATTTCCTATGAACAGGTATAAATTTATAGTTTTGCAAAAATTAGAGAATCATACAATATTTTAATGTAACCTGATTCTTACACTAATAAGATACTATAAATATTTTCTATGTCATTAAGTATTTCTTTTTTGACATTATTTTAAGTGGAGGGATGGTATTTCATTTAACCAATTCCATATTGAGGATATTTTAGGCTCTCTCCATATTTTTCCCATTTTAAACGAAACTGTCATGGACATTATTTTTTAAACACAGATGTTATTCTTTATTTAGGGCAAATTTCTCAAAATGGAATTGCTGGATCAAAGAAGATGTACACATATAAGACTTTTCATATACACTGCTTCATTTCCCTACTGGAAGGGTACATCAACCTCTACTACTACTAGTAGCCTAGTGCTAATTTTTAAAAGCACATTCTGATCTTTTCAATGCAGACAATGGTGCTAATGAATTTAGAACCGCTCTTCAGTAAACTCACAAAGAAATACCTGAGTTAGATATAAAGAAGTTCCTCTTTTCTAACTACATTTCCATTCCTATGAAGAATGGGGAGGGGTAAGAGCATTTACTTCTTATTTCATTTTTTCTGCCTGGTTGTAGCTCGCAGTACTTGCGTTTGGGAGATATACAGAAGCATATGATATTGTCCCTTTCATTATTCATTATAAGTTCATTCAGTAAAATAAATGTGCACATGTAGGGGCATCTCAGTGGCTCAGTTGGTTAAGTGGTTGCCTTTGGCTCGGGTCATGATCTCAGGGTCCTGGGATCAAGCCCTGCATCGTCGGGCTCCCTGCTCAAAGGGGAGTCTGCTTCTCCCTCTCCCTCTGCACCTCTGCCTACTTGCGCTCTCTCTCTCAGATAAATAAATAAATAAATAAATAAATAAATAAATAAACAAACAAATAAATAAATAAAATCTTTAAAAGAATGTGCACATGCAATATGTTAGACATAAATGTACATCAATATTTGATTAAAGTCCAATTTGTTTTCTAACATTAGCATTATATGAATTCTAGAATATTAAAAGATTCTTGTGGTACAGAGTGAGTAGACAAATGCAGAGGGGTTGTGCTATGGGGTTTAGCTGGATCCTGAAGGCTGAATTAATTTGAATAGAGTTGCTGGAGGTGAGGTTAGTATGAGCAATTCTTCAAAAATGGGAAATAAGAATGGCATATTCAGGAAATGTAGGAAAAGAAGGGAAAGTACTAACAATTACTGATTTCCTACTATGTGCTAGTGTCTATTCCAAGGACTTCATTAAAAACAACCATATTAGTATTATTATTCCCATTTTACTGGATCTCAGAGAGGTTTGATTACTTTCTTGCTCAAGCATATTTGCTTATGACTCGCAAAAGTTTATCTATTCAAATAAATGGTTTGCCTTAACTCCTGCTCAGTTGGTATGTGATTAGATGTGTAGTTTTAGTACTGGATTTCTTCTTCAGGGCCATATGGGTTGAGTTTTTCTATTCACGGCAGAGGTTAGTAATTCCAATTTGTAGTACTTAAGTAAGAAGTCACATTAGTTAAAATACAAAATACTACAGGAGACATGTTTTATCCATTATATAAATGTAAGACACTAGGTGTGGCCATTTTTGGGTTACTTGGAGCAATTAATGCTTCTTGTGTCACAACTAAATGGTCATCCAGAGTCTGGCATCTAGGCATCTGAATGGTGCCAAGTGATAAAATCAGAAATTGGTGCTGTAGTGCTAAGGTGACATGTCTCTGTAGACTAGGAGTTTATAATGAGGTCCTTTATTTGAATCATATTTATAGTTTCAACAAAACTAGAAGGTTATCACTTAATATGACCACTGGCAAAGTAAGCATTGACCATTCTTTTTTTTTTTTTTTAATTTTATTTATTTATTTGTCAGAGAGAAAGCGCATATGCAGGGGGAGCAGTAGGCAGAGGGGGAGGGAGAAGCAGGCTCCCCTCTGAGCAAGGAGCCCGATGTGGGGCTCGATTCCAGGACCCTAGGATCATGACCTGAGTCGAAGGCAGACACTTAACTGACTGAGCCACCGAGGCACCCCAGCATTGACCATTCTAAGCATGTGATATAATTATGCCTCCCCTCAGGAGGAAGAAATGAGGTGGAGGGAGAGTCAGCAGTTGGCTTGACTTCACATATCAGGGCAAGTCTAGATTAATTTTCTTCATTGCAATAAGAGCCAGGACATTTTCTTCCAGTTAAAGTGTCAAGTGCAGGGTGGATAACTTAACTATTAATCAGAACCAAACCCACGTGTGTAGAAACAGGTTAGATTACTAACAATGCCAGAAGCAGAAAACTACTACTAATATAAACCAGGATTCAAACCCAAGTATATTTATGGCTATGCCATATTTCTTCCATCCACTATGCTTTCTTTAAGTAGACCAGCCTGAGTTCTACAACACGAGCGAGAATTAAGTGAGATAATGTTGGCAAGTTAAGCCAAGACCAAATTATGGAGACCTTAACTTGTTAAATTGAAATTCTGCAGACAGACCCTCTCTTGTGTGCCCCCAGTTTAATCTCACACTGTACTATTTTCCAACTTGCTTGATCATTAGAATCATATAGGGTGCCTGTTAAATGGATTTCTTGGCTCCTTTCCGCAAATTCTGATTCAGATGGTCTGGGAGGGACCCTCGAGACTGAATCATTAATGTGAGCTTTAAGTTATTCTTTGGACAGTATGTTTGAACAACCTGCCAAGTGTCTCTCTTGCTAGTGAGAATATGCTCCCTCTTCTTTTCAGATAAGGACTCATTTATTGAACAGTTCCTGTGAGGAGGGTGATGTGGGAAATTCAGAGAGGAATAAAGTTGAATCCCCGCCTTAAAGAAGTTTCCTTTGGTAATTGAAAGATACTTCTAGCATTTCTCTGAACTACTTGTAATTACATAGCCATCTTATTAAGGGATCTCATTATGATTTGATTTTTCTGGTTTTACAGAAAAAATACATTTAAAAGTACTGATTACTATGCACTTGGCTAAAAAAAAAGATTTAGGGTGTCTCTTTTCCTGGTTTTGTGTGTTTTCTATTATTTAATCTGGAATTACATTGTTCTGAAAATAAAACGACTTTTATTAAATACATAATCATAATATTTATGCTTCTATGTTAGTTTTTAATATGAGATACATAGTTCTCTGAATTATTAAAGAAAGGCTTAATTTCAGCCAGAAATAGAAAGTTTCTATTGTTTATCTGTTAACCACATTACTTGATGTTCAAAACCTCCATTTGGGAGGTACTTTAAAAAGTGAGAAATATTTGAATTTTAAAATCAAAATCTTGGCACCTAAGCTCTTAACCCTCGATTACACAGAAAATATATAGAATTCAAACCTCTGTATTTTAATGCCAGCCCAACTCTATAAATGCATCGTAGCCTCGGGTTTCCACAGAGAGTATTCATTGGGGGCATTCCCATCAAGCTAAAAGAGTTCCCAAATGGAATACAAGTCACCATTAAAATTGTGTCCACACATGCAAAGTTAAATTAAAAATTGTGGTAATTATATGAATATTCCAACCCCAAATAGCTTTGCTTGAAATATTCAGATAATTGAGGCAATAAACATAGATTCTAGTAATTAGAAGGGACTCACAAATCCTCTAATCTGCCTCGTTTCATAGAGGAAAAGCTGACAGCTACTTTTTTTAATTATAAGCTAAAAATATGCCTTTGCCTGAATTTATAGCTACCTTATGTAAAACTTCTTTTAAACTTGAGTTATCCAGATAATTTTCTTACTTTTTACTTCATTTTGCTTAAGGTCTTGGCCCTAACTCCCACTTTAACATCTGACATCAACAGCTTCTCTTGGGAGTTTGTAGTCTGAACTGAGAACACTGCTTTTCTATCTTGAGAAACTGAAGCTTAGATTGGGTATGACTGAATATAGCGTGTCATGTGATTCAGATCCCTGGGTGTTAACATCCTACCTTTGAAACTTGTTATGTTCTCAGCATTCACCTTCACTCTCCTGATTCGAGCACCTTCCAGTTTATTCTTCACTATTGGCTTTTCTGTTCAATTTAGTTCAGTCTAATGTTCTTCTGATTTTTTTTTTCTTTCTAAAGGACAATAACTAATGCTCTAATTTAGAGAACTCAAGTACCATTTTTGCCCATTCTTCATCAGAGATTGCACTATTCAAGTACTTTGCTTTTTTTAGATGAATGCCCTAATTTGTTCCTGTTATATGGATGGGGAATCTTAGTTCTACACTTAAGGTCTCATCACCCGCCTCAGACACCTTGGAATATGGAATAGAAAGAAAGCAGCTTTGAATGAATATATGGTCTCTGACTTTAGGAATGAAAGCCTACAAAATAGGAGGTTGAAATTAGCTTTTTTGAATTGATAATCAAAGGAAATCTAAATCACATTTGTGTGTCCAAAGATGGATAAACTTGAAATTGCAATTTACTGAAGTTTTACAAATAATGATATGAAGGAGCATTTGAAAGACAAAAGATGTTGATAAGTAAATATAGTCAAGGCTTAAAGAACCCTTTGTAAACAGAAAACCAAAAAAGTTTGGAAGTACACAAGTTGTATTTTAAATCATTAAAGTCTATTTTCTTGACATCAAATTTCGCATGAGAATGAAATAACTTTTTGTTTAGCATTAGAGCATAATGTGAAAATTCGACCATGTTTGCTTAAAAACAAATTCAAATATATTTCACTTGATAAACTACACTTGTTTCATTAAATACACATAGGAACGAAGAAGATTTAGGGCTCTTCTTGGTAATTTACAGTCCTAGAAACAGATCATTCAATGAAGGATCAATTATATTTCATACTAGAGGAGGAAAATAAAATTCACTATTCTTTTTTGTTTGATTAACATATTTAGAAGATGTGAGCTACAAATCAGATCTCTAATATTTCTTAGAGTTTATTTTTTCCTTTTCTCATTTTTAAAATTGGGATATATTTGACATAAAGCAAAACACACAGACCTTAAGTGTACAATGTAATAAGTTTTGGCAAATACAGACATCCATGTAAGCCACATCTCTGTCAAGGTATAGAATATTTTCATTACCTAAGAAAAGTCTCGTCTTGTCTTACCTCTTTACTAGTCAATCTGCTTGCTCAGCCCAAAGAGGCAATCACTGTTTTGATTTTTAAGATTTAAATTCAATTAATTAACATATAATGTATTATTGGTTTCAGAGGTAGAGGTCAGTGATTCATCAGTCTTATATAATACCCAGGGCTCATTACATCATGTGCCCCCCTTAATGTCCACCACCCAGTTACCCCATCCACCCCCCACCTCCCCTCCAGCAGCCCTCAGCTTGTTTCCTATGATTAGGAGTCTCTTACAGTTTGTCTGCCTCTCTGATTTCATCTTGTTGTATTTTTTCCTGTTCACTGTTTTGAATTTTATCACCATTGTTTAGTTAGCTGTTCCATAACTTTAAATAAATGGAATCCCATGGTACATGCTCCTTGTGTCTGGCTTCATTCATGTGGTTTTGAGTACCAACTTGTACATTTTTATTGCTGAGTAGCAGTCCTTCAAATACACCACAATTTATGGAAGGACGTATAAAAAAACAAAACAAACCTTAGTTCTTATGAATAAAGTTTCTATGATTACTTATCTATCTTGTTGGTTATGAATATTAGATTTATTTCTTTGGGGTAAGTTGCTAGGAGTGAAATCACTGAGTCATAGGGCAGATGGATGTTTAACTTTGTAAGAAACTTCCAAATAGTTTTCTAACATGGTTGTACCATTTTTCACGTCTCCTAACAATGTAAAAGAGCTCCATTCCTCTTCAGCCTCGCCAAATCTTGTGTTCTTGATATTTAATAGCTATTCTGTTGAGTATATTTGGGGCATCTTACTGTGGTTTCAATTTGCATTTCCCTGATGTCTGGCTTTTTTTGTCTTTAATTGTTCTTAAGTTGTTGAAGTTCTTTATATATTCTGGGTAAGAGTCATTTTCCAAATAAATGTTTTGCAAATATTTTTCTCTATGACTTGCCTTTTATTTTGATGAGAAGTTTTAAATTTGGAGGCAGCCCGTTTTACCAATCATTTTCTTCTTTTGTTAGTATTTTCTATGTTTTCTATTTAAAAAAATTGCATAACCAAGGTCCTGAAGATATTTCCTTTTGCTTTCTTCCCAGAGATATTAGAATTTTAGCTTAGCTTTAGTGTTACTTTTTCCCCAGAGCTATTTGTCTAAAAGCTTTCTTTCCACGTTAAATTGCCTTGGCACATTTGGCAAAAATCAAGTAATTCTGTAAATGTAGGTCTATTTCTGGAGTTTGTATTTCATTCCTTTTATCTGTTTGTCTACCTTAGCCCAATACCACACTGATTTGATTACTATAGTTTTGTTTTAGTAAGCATTGAAATGAGGTTGTATAAATCCTCAAATCTGTTCTTTTCCAACATTGATTCTTTATACCTCTAGATGCTTTGCATTTCTGTATACATTTTAGAAACCCCAGCTTGTCCATCATGCAAAAATGTCTGCTGGGATGCTGATTGAGATGGCAACATATCTGTAGATCAATTTGGGGAGAACTGGCATCATAACAGCACTAAATCTTTCAACTCATGACATATCTCTTCACTTATTTTGGTCTTTATTTTTTTCAGCTTTGTTTTGTAAATTTAGTATTGAAGTCCTGCACAGCTTTCATTGGATTTATTTCTCCCTGTGTGCATGTGCTATTGCTGTTAGTTATTATAAGCAATGTCTTTAATGTTTTATTTTTCACTTGTTTCCTACTAAAAATAGAATTTATTTTAAAATATTGACATTTATTGATGATCTTATTAAATTTATTGATTCTAGTGTTTTTAAAAAAATTAATTATAGGGGGTCCCTGGGTGGCTCAGTCAGTTAAGTGGCTGACTCTGGATTTCAGCTCAGGTCATGGTATGGGGGTCCTGGGACCAAGCCCTGCAATGGGCTCTGTGCTCAGCAGGGAGTCTGCTTGAGAATTCTCTCTCTCTCTCTCT
This sequence comes from Ursus americanus, assembly GCF_024610735.1. NCBI lineage: Eukaryota > Metazoa > Chordata > Mammalia > Carnivora > Ursidae > Ursus > Ursus americanus. Next base: position 5,469,930 of record NC_142131.1, read on the forward strand.
CTCTCTCTCTCTCTCTCCTCTCCCTCTACCCCTCCCCCCATTTGCACATGATCACGTGTGTGTGCATTTTCTCTTTCAAAAATAAATAAATAAATCTTTAAAAAAAATTCTTACGTAATTTTTTACGTCAACAACCATATTGCCTGTGAACAAGGAGACTTTTACTTCTTCCTTTTCAAATTTTATGCTTTCATTACTGATCTTTATTGCATTGTGAGCTTATTCTAGTAGATAATTAAATAGAACTATGATATGTGAATACCTTTGCCTTTTCTCAATCTTATGAGGAACACATTCAATATTTCACCATTAAGCGTGGTGCCAACTGTAAATTTTCATAAATACCTTTCATCTCACCAAAGATGTTTCCTTCTATTTCTGACTTGCTGAGATTTTTAAATTGTTAACTGTTGCTGTAGTGTTATATATTGTTAAACCATTTTTCTGTACTGATTGAGAGGAACATTTTTTCCCTTTATTCTGTTGTCAGTTAATTATTTTGACTAATTGATTTTTTTATATATTGAACTAACTTTATACTTCTAGGATTAACTGTACTTTGTTGTGTGATGCAATCCTTTTTAAATGTTCCTGAATTTTTTTGCTAATATTTTATCACAACTGTTTGTGTCAATGTTCATTTTCATGTAAGTGTTTTTCAGTTTGTGGCACCAGGATTCTGAGTTGTGAAACATTCTTTCATCCTCTGTATTTTGAAATAGTTAATGTAGTGTGTTAGTATCATTTCTTCATTAAAGGCTTAATAGAATTCACTGTTAAACCTTTATGCCCTAGAATTTTCACTATAGGAATGCTTTAATTACAGAGATATTTTTTAATATAAATGTTAGGAATACATAGATTTTCTATTTCTTTCTTGTATCAGTTTATGGAAGAATATATCCATTTCCTCTAATTTCTCAAATATGGTAGCATAAATTTGTTCATAATATCCCCTTATTTTCTGTTTAATACCTGTATTATTTATTATATTGATGGCCCCTTTGTAATTTGTATTTTTGACAATTCATGTTTTTGTGTGTGTGTCAATTGAGCTGGGGGTATATCAGTTTTATTAGCAATTCTAAAACAAACCTTTGCTTTATATATTCTGTCTGCACATCTTCCATTATTTTGATTTCTGCTGTTTCAATTATTTGCTTCATTCCTATTTTTATTTTAGATTTATTTTATATTTTTATTTTACTTCATTTGTCTACTTACTTTGAGTTGCTCTTCTTTTCATAGATTTTTAAGGTAGAAATTTTGATTTTAAGTCTTTATTCTTTTGTAATACATTTTCTCTGTTTTCCCAAGTTCTGCTATTCTATGTGCCTCCCACAGATTTTTTTGTTCTTTGATTTTTAAATTACTATTAATTTTGAAACATCTTTTAATTTACTTGGGAAATTTTATCTCTGATCCATAAAATATTTAGTAGTTTTTTTTTTTAATTTCCAAATATTTAGAATTTTCAAATATATTTTTGTTATTAATTTCTATTTAATTCCATTGAGTCAGAGATTATGCTCTATGATTTCAATCCTTTAAACTATACTGCAATTTGTTTTATGGTCCAGCTTATGGTCTATGTCACTGAATGTTTCATGGGGACTTAAAAAGAATGTGTATTCTATGAGTAAGTGTTATCCTCTGTATCAATTAGGTCAAATTAATTGATAATGTTTTTCATGTTTATATCCCTACTTTTGTGTCTACTAATTCTATTAGTTAATGGCAGCAGAATATTAAAATCTCTAACTATAATTTTGGATTCCTTGTTTCTCCTTTAATTTCTTTTGAATTTTTTGCTTAATGTATTTTCAGGCTCTGTATTAGTGCATATATGATTAGGATGACTTAGTTTTAATGGTGAATATACCCTTTCAACATTAATGCTGGTAACATTTTGTACCTTGAACTCTATTTGCCTGACACTACTCTAGCTTCTCCAGCTTTCTTCTGCTTGTAGCCTACGTTGTATATCTTCTTTATTCCTTGATTTTCAGTATTTGTGTACCTTCAAAATCATTTATTTACAAACAGCATGCATTTGGATTGCTTTTAAAATCCATCATGGCAATTTCTGTCTCTTAATTGGAGTGTTTTATTAATTTGTGTAACTGTAATTTTAGTATGGTTGGATTTAAGTCTACTAGCTTCTGTTTATTTTCTCTTTGTTCAATTCAGACTTTGTTACCTTTTTCCTCCTTTATTGTTTTTTTCCTGAATTTACTGACTTCTTTTTAATATTCCATTTATGTTATAAACCCTATAACATGAATTCTGTTCAAATTATCTATTTTTAAAGAAATAAAGACATAAGGAAAAATTTTTTATATTTATCATAATATTACCATTCTTACAGTCTTCATCTTTTGTGTAGATCTGTTTCTCTATTGCTATGTTTTTGCTTCAACCTGAATAACTTCCATTAGCATTTTTTTGGTAGTACATTTCTGCTCTACTAGTGACAAGTTTTCTCAGCTTGTGCTCATCTGGAAATGTCTTAATTTTGATTTTATCTTTGAAAAATATTTTCACTAGGTAACCTATTCTAGGTTGACAATTTTTTTTTCCTTCGGTAATTTTAAGATTTCTTCCACTGTCTTTGGTTTGCATTGTTTCTGATGAGAAGTCAACTTTTATTTGTCTTCTTATTGCCCTGTTTAGAATGCATTCTATTTCTCAGTCTATGTGCTGGATAGATTTGTTTAACATTATGAAATGCTGTTTTAATCTAAATCTATGGTTTTCATAAAATTGGAAACTATTATAGAAAACCTTGAGACTTAAAATGAATAAAGGAAGAGGTGGACATTGACCATGATCATGCAAACAGATTGCTTTTTAGTTATCTGAAAATTGGTTCCCTTAGCACTATCTGCTAGAGATAGGTTTGCATGATAGAACCAATGACATGCATTTGTCATACCCGGATTGACTAGCATATGTCCCTCAAGTCTGAAAGTCAGAGAATGTATGTCAGGAGGACTGCAGGTTATTTGCAGAATAACCATTATCCTGGTTGGTGCTGACAGCAATTCACCGTCTTGGAAGGAACACAGTTGCACTGCCTGTGAAGTGTTGCAGAGAAACCAGAGTATTTGCCAGAAATCACTGACAAGGAACTGTGGCTATGGAAGGATTTTTTACTATAGTTTGATGAAAGTGAAGATTTTAATTGGATGAGGTGGTATTCAGCTATTAGGCACATTCTTTGCTAGTATTATTTCAGAGTTTTATTAAGTGCCTTAATTAGGGCCACCAGCAATCCTGTCACTGTAATAAAAATGCATACCAAATGCTGATTTCAATTTTGCTATGTCCTATATTGAGAACTGCTACTAATTTGCCCTCCCTATTTGTTTTGCAGATTTCCTAGGGATTCCATTAAAAAAAATATTTCTAAGACCCAATATTTTGGGGGATCTTTTTTTTCCACTGGGCTAATTATTTTGCATGCATTAACTCATTGAGTTTTCATAACTGAGGAAGTTTAGGCAAGTATATTTTCCAAAATCTCAGAGGGGAAACACTGAATTCCTACCCAAAGACCTCTGAATCTTCAAACTTGTTAATAATAACTAAGCTCCATCTTTCTGCAGCTTTTTGAATGTGGTATCCTTGTTTGATGTGTTTGATTGCATATGTGATTATAGCAACTGCACACTGCGTGCCTTCTGTGTGCCCACATGATTTTAGTGCAGCCGTGGTTATAAAGTGCCTCTGCTAGTGCTGCACGTTAAGCCTGCACTCTGAGTCTCTCTGCTTTGCTGCTCAAGGCTTTCTTTCTCCAAGGCAGAAGAGGCTGATCAACCCCTACGTAGTGCCAACTAAGAAGTACGGAAAAGATGATGCCGCTAGAAGCAACCCTCAACCAGTGGTGTAGAAGTCAGTAAATGAAGTTACCAGCCTCCCTAGCTTCTGGTGGAACAATTCTGAATCATGCTAGTCATGCTGTCTTTGAAGGTCCCCAATGGGACTGAGCCCTATATTTGTCCACGATGCTAACCAGCCCATTACAGGTACCCCTAACTGGATTTTCTCCTTTTCCTGTCTCTCTCCCCACTTCTTCACTTTTCTTGCCTGGGAATTTCTCCCAAATAAATGACTTGCATCCCCGCCCTCATCTCAGGCTGTGCTTTCAGAAGAACACAAACTAAGACAGTGGTTATTATATTTTACGAGCGCTTGATTGTTAACTCTTGTGGTACATATTCTAAGCAATAATCCCTCTCTACTATTTACATTTAGTTACAAAGACCTATTGATTTTTTCTTCCAAATGTCACTTTCCTCTTTCCACAGCCCACCTCACAGTGGAGACCTTTATCATATTGTTTCTGAGGTATTGTGTGGGCTTCGAGATGGCATACCCTCTTCTACCATCTAAGAGCTCTTACGGACTCATACCACATATATTTTCCTCCAGCGTTGGTTTAATCTGTCACTCCCCTGTTAAAAACCTACAATTGCCTGAGCAATTTATCAAGTCCATTTCCTCTGCCCAAGTTCAGATGCATTTTCTTCACAAAATTCTCCAACCCTGATAAGTTCTATTGATTATCCATGTCTTTGAATTCTTAGAACACCCATAATCTTGTCATAGAATTTAACACACACTTGTTATCTCATATTATCGTCATATTTTTATATGTTATCTTGGTCCACTAAACTATAGGCTCCTTGATGCCATGAACCATGCCATGTAGTTATTTTGCATTTTCCATAATCTAGCACAGTCATAGGCACAAAAGTGCTAGTCTAGAAATACTTCTCAACTGAATGAGAATTCATTCTTGGAGACTTCCTAAAGGGGGAAATATCTATCTGATTTTGCAGATATATATTAGGATAAAATTAGGAAGGTATTTTGATTTGCATAGATTCTCAAAGGAAACAACAAATAAAGATCAGTTCTTTTAACTTGCAGTTCTAGAAAATGATTGTTGCTATTCTAAGTGGCAAAAGTCAACTTCAGAAGAATGCAAGATTTGCATGTGCTTTTAAATCTAGAGTACCATTAAATATTTGACCTCGAGGCAATGATAGAAAGGAAAATGAAAGCCTTCTCATGGACCCCCTAAGGGCTTTTACAACTCGCAGCAAATTATTTTTAGCCAGGATGTCACTATTGTTTTTTCTCATTTGAAAGACTTCTCTCAGTAAGTCTGTGGAACCCTATCTTGATTAATATAAGAGATTCTGGAGAGGGAATGATTTAAAAATGTGCATTTTTAAACATCTTCCCTAATATCCTGAGAGTTATATTTTCTTTTGGTTTAATATTTTTTCAAAATGTAAGTTCTGTTAGGGGTTTATTTCTTTCTAGAAGCATATAAAATGCACTTGTTTAAAACCAGATAATACTAAAGTGTAGAAAATTCTAGTATTTAAGATACTAATTTGCTATATTCAAAGGGGATATGTGTGTGGGTTTTCAGAAGATAGATGGAGGAAATACTTCTATAAAGTATCCGAAACTTGAAACCAAAAGATTTAATTCCCTTGGAATTATGTCCAGGTGTTTTTCCAGGCTGAATTTTTATAATTACTTAAGTATGCTCCATAGCAAAGGTCCTAATAGAAGCATCTAAATCTTCCTGTGCAACCTCAGGAACAAAGATATTCTCTTAAAAACTTGATTGCTTTTCTATGGAAGCAGTTAGCTTTGATTTATATCGCTTCTGAAGGGAGCTTCGCTGAGGCTTTGAGTAATCCAATAAGGATCATATAATATACTCCCCTTTACATCTCATAGAGTTGCTGTGTATGGAGCTCTTTGTTTATGATTCAGGAAATGGGCTAAAAGCTTCCTAGGTTCATCTCTGTTCACAAAATTTGTTCTTGGGGAAATAATGGCCTTTTGCATTTTAATAAGCAGTAAATCTCAAGTATTACAATGTTCCAGTAATAAGCTATCTTTGGCCGTGTGGGCCTTTCCCTGTTTTTGGAGCACGTTCTTATTCAGCAGTTTAGATATGAAGAGAATTCTTATCTCATCACTATGTTTCATTTGAAGACGCTGCACTGAAGGATACCACCCACATTTCTTTCTGAAAATAGTTTGAGCCTCTTTCACAATTGCCTAAGAGGGATATGAAATATTAAGGGAAGCTTTATGAATGGCCAGAAGTTTTGCTGAACTTATGTAACTTTACCTAAAAAGGCAACTGTATGCTATTTTACTTGATTTCCTTTTAAAATATTGATTCCTTAATATTTATAGTTCGTCTAATATTTACTGTAATGTATTAGGTCCTGGGGATGAAACAAAAATGATTATAATAAAACCCCAACTTACAACTGCTTAAGAAAATCTTCATATGAATGCACTGCTTAGAGTCTAACCAGAGTGGACCCTTTTTGTGTTTTGTGACATGGGTGACCTTCTAAGTAGGTTCCTTGGAGAATATATTTCTCTCAAGTGAAATATCTCCAAAAAGACCATATACATTAAAGCCCAACTATGTTCTTCAAACCTATGTTTCCTCAAACCTCTTCTGTTTGATCAATAAACCATCAAACAAGGGTGTGGCTCCTATCTTCAGAAACTTCTAATGGGAGTTTTCATTAGGATAGGGCTGTTTTTACCTGGCTCTTTGGCCTTACCCATAAGACTTGACATGCCTACAGCAGATTGATATTAGGGTCTTGATTGGTTTAATTTTATCTGATCATTTGCTTAACAATCAAATCAGTTGTGGTTAATTTGATATTGTTATGCAGATGTGTCCCTCAATTTTAATTTAATAACTAGCTCTGTTTCTTTACAGCAAAACTTTCTCTAATATCATGTGATTAAATTTAAAAAAAATTTTCCTTTAAGAACATTTAGGCAGCTTAAGACCATGTAGTATGATGATAATTTAAAATGCAGTTAAAACATTCACAGAAAATATTCACAGAATAATAAAGGGTACCTGAACGTGTATTTTCTAGATACATTGAAAGGGATTGCATGTTTCTCCTGCGGTTAATATCTTCATAAGAACATGGAATTTAGAACTGTAGGAAATCTTTTAACTCTAGTCTGTCCTTCTTCTGTAACTAAGATGGAGGCTCTTAGACAAAAAGTCATATGTCCAAGATAGAAGCAGAGCTAGAAAATGGGCAATGGACTTTATTTATTTATTTTAAAGCTTTTTATTTATTTATTTGACAGAGAGAGAGGCAGTGAGAGAGGGAACACAAGCAGGGGGAGTGGGAAAGGGAGAAGCAGGCTTCCCACTGAGCAGGGAGACCAATGCGGGGCTCAATCCCAGAACATTGGGATCATGATCTGAGCCGAAGGCAGAAGCTTAACGACTGAGCCACCCAGGCGCCCCTGGCCAATGGACTTTAAATTTAGTCCAAAATGAATGTACTGAATTATTGTGTACACTGGGTGCTTACATTTTATTTCTGCGAGAAGTTTTCTTCTAAATATTAATATACTGGAATCAATATATACTGTGAATAGTAACATATTTTCCCCTCTGCCTCCCTTCTTTCCACAAGTATTTACTGAATGCCGCGAACACAGACAGGTGAAGTTTCAGTGCCAGGAAGCTTAACATGATGGTGAGAGAGGCAAGAAACAAAAAATGATCAAGCGAAATATGACATAGCCATAAATGTTATGCAGAAAGTTAAATTGGATCATTTAAGGGAATACCTGGGTGGTGACTATAGACTGAGTGGTCTGGGAAGATGACTTCCTTAGTCACCTTAGGGTCTATAACAAATTACCACAGACTGGGTGGCTTCAACATCACACTCTTACTTCTCACAATTCTGGATGTTGGGATGGCCAAGATCAAGGGATCAGCAGATTACGTGTGTGGTGAGAATCCTCTTCCTAGTTTGCAGATGGTGCCTTCTTTTTGTATCGCACACGGCAGAGAAAGAGATCATTTCTCTGGTATCTCTTTTTATATGAACATTAATCCCTTTATGAGCAGGCTCCATTCCCCTGACCTGGTTATCCCTCAAAGGACCCACCTTCAAATGTCATCACACTAGGGATTAGGGCTTCAACAAATGAATGTTGAGAGGATACAAACATTTAGTCCACAGCAACGACATTTACAATGAGATAAGTGAATGGAACTATATACATAGATTGGGACAGATCAACCCACGGAGAAAGAAGGGCAAGGACAAAGAATTTGTGGTGGGTACAAACCTGGCATATTCAAGAAATGGGGGGAAAACTAGTTTGCTTAGATTCGCACTGTCCAACAGAACTGTCTGCAATTACGGAAATCTCTGAGCTGTCCAATATGGTAGCCATTAACCACATGTGTCTGTTAGACACTTGGAATGTAACTAGAGTAAATGAGGAACTGAGCTTTAAATTTTATTCAAGTTTAATGGATTTAAATTGAAGTTGAAATGGCCACATGTATTTAGAGGCCACCATACTGGACAACACAGATCTGGGGTATCGTGGGTAGGATGTAGGCAGTGTGGTGAGTCTGAAGGAGTGGACTAGAGGAATAGGGAGGGACTAGATCATATAGGTCTTTCTAAAACAAAGAGAGAAACTTAGTTGTTATTCAAAGTGGATTTGAAAATTATTGGATCTTTTAAGAAAGGCAGTGGCATGATCTGATCCTTTTTTCTTAAAAATGCCATTTCAGCTTCTGGGTAGAGAATATAGGTAGCAAGAATAGAGAGGGGGTCTGTCAGTATGCCACTGTAATAATCCCAGGGAAAGATGACAGTGGCTTAGATTAGAATTGGAACTTTTTAGAAATATCTTTTTAAATGTGGAACTTTAATACTTGATAGACTCATGAAGGGAAGAGAAGGATAACAAAAAAGAATCAGAGAAAATGCCTAGATTTTTATTTGAGCAACTGCGTGGATGATGGTGCAATTTACTAAGTGGGGACAATTAGGAGAAGAGCAAATATGAGGGGGTAATTAAGTTTTATTTATTTATTCTTTAATTTATATCCTTATGGCCATATTAATATTGAGATGCCTCATACATCTAAATAGAGATGTTATATAAGGAACTGAATATACTATTATTCTAGTCTGGAGTTCTACTGAGGGAATAGGGCTAGAGATACAAGGAGTCATGATATATGTAACAATGTATATATGCCATACACACATATACACTCACAAAATCTGAAATAAAAAAAAAAACAAACTCAAACCCAGAAAAGTAATGGAAATGCTCTTCCTATACAAGTAGATTATTTCAGCATAGCTGGTAAAGCAAGAATTGTTTGCAAATCAAAATAGCATTAATTATTAAAATAAATATCTTGACCACATGAATGAGGAAAATTCCTATTAAGAAAGACAGTGCTCTGTATGTAGAGAGATTTCTCACCATCAGCAAGGAAATCTTTCCAAGATATTGTGGTCATTTTTTGCCTTTTTCACCTCCCTCTCAATTTTTCAACCCAATTCCTGCATGTAGTATATTTGTATGGTACTTGAAATAATAAGGTTGCTAGAGACACTCCAATCGCTCTATGTTGATTACGGCCAGTGCGGGTGTTCAGGGACTTTGCAAGTAAGCCACCATAATCTCTTATCTAGACTATTGTGGTGGCATCCTGTTAGTCTCATCCTTCCCAAGTCGTCATCTTTTGCTAGCAAAGCAATGAACCAAGCTCTTCTCCTCCCTACATAAGTTAGTATTACCAGTCCTAACTTTGCTAAACACTAGAAACCATTCAGGCACCAACATCAGGCTTTTGTGTGACAGAATTTTATTAAACATTTGAGGATGGGTAAAGGAAGGCTACAGTTTAACACTACATTGCATATTAGCTTTCTATGTTCTCACAAAGATACCTAGGCCTTCTCATGGCCATCAGTCCTATGAAGTCCTGGACCTGGGCTAGGTGGTCTGCTGCATTTCTATGGGTTTAAGGATCATGCATATGTGTTAATGGGGTTACTAGAAAGAAATGGACTATAGGAAGTAAGAAGAAAGGGGGAAGTCAGTAGATGAAGGAATATCTCTTTAGGACATCTTGGAAGGCTTAGGAAGCATTCATATAGAACATTTAATTAAAAATTTCTGATAGTGAGGTATTCTTTTGCTGACAAAGTGAATAAGAATACATACATTTCTCATCCAGATTCTCTCTGACTTTGGAGCAACTAGCTAAACTTTTAAATAAAGAACGGCTTAATCATTATGACAGATCAGGTCTGAGAATCTAGGAAAAGCAGTATTCACACATTTTCATGCTCATCCTTGCTATCGGCAGTGGTAAAGTTGTGGCTAAATAAATGATGATATGTGGCAGGAAAAACGAAACAGCAGCCTCTGTGTCTCCCTCAATTAGATGTAGCTAGAAAACTCTTTAGTATGACAACAGAGTTAGGTACCATTAACATACTTTCAAATTTATCCACTTCTTTTCTCTGTTATCACTCCAGCTCAGTCATCCCCTTCCTCTCTCTCCCTCCCTCTGTTCCATTCAGTCTCTCTTTCTTCCTTCTTCCCTTCCTCCCTCAGTCTCAGTCTCTCCCTCTCTCCTCCTCCCTCCCTCCCTCCTTCTCTCTTGGCCTCATTATGCCTACCACAGTCCCTGGTGCCAAAGAGGTAGTCAATAAATGATTGCTGAATGAATGCATAAATCAAGGGTTTGTTTGTTTGTTTACAAAAGGCTATCATTATTCGCAAGAAGATTACATCTTAGAAGACAGAAGCATGTGTAGGCACTTCACTGGTACAGTGTTTCTCAAACTTTAGTGAGCACAGAATCTCCTGGAGGGATTGTTGAAACTCACCCCCTGGGTGTCTGATACACTAGGTCAGGGCGTAGAATTCATATTTTAACAACTTCCTTGGAAATGCTATGCATCATCCAAGGATGATGCTTTGAGAAGCACCGCCCTAGGATAATCTTCCCCACCTCAGTCTTAATGCATATTCAGTTATGATACACTCTATCTACAATCCAAAATCTGTTACATAGTTAAGATAGGAGCAACTCTAACTCATTCCTGTAAATGTGTTGAGCATTCCTCAACTTTTGTTATATGGTGTTTTCCTCAAGAATTTCTTGAATTTTAAGATTATGCAAATATTCTGAAGAAAAGTCTGTCTAGGAATCATAACATTGCTTCGTAATGTTGCTCACAAGGTAGCCTCTTGTTATATTCGGGTGATCCGGAAGGCAGAACTGAACTAAACAACGATCATTCTGTTCCAGTTGAGGAATAGTTTTAAAGCCAGAAATGCCATATCTGTTGGATCTGGTCTTTTCTTTGGGGTAAAATCAATACCACTTTCTCATTTAGAATATTTAGTGCGTGGAGATTAATTTAAATGTAATAGCACTTAAAATTTCTGCAGCCCTTTATCTAAAAGAAAAACATAAAAAGATTAGATAGGCCAGACACTATTTATGAACTGAAGCTTTTCCTTTAAGCTGTTTTAAATTACGCTTAGTTTATAAGTGACAGAAGACTCTAAATAGCTACTTAGGACCAAAAGCAAATGAAATAGTGGGGCATTAACCTGTACTTGTACTAATATATTTTATAATCAATAGTAGCCAAGGTAATTCCCAGCTGACATTTATTAGAGGAATACCCAAGCCTCCCATGACTTGGCTCCTGACTCAGCTAGGCACATTATTACAAACTGCATTCACTTTTGAATGGGAAACTACTCTTTGTTCAATGAGTCTCAAACTGTTGAATAGCCTCAGTCCCTGCAGGACTTGTAGAAGCACAGATTTATGAGTCCCACCTAGATGGGCCTCCAAAGTGGGACTTCTTACATGTACCCAGATGGTGGTAGTGCTGCTGCTGGGAAAATTGAGAGCCCTGTTGTAGGTGTTATTTGGGTAATTGTAAGGCGTCCAGCAGATCCAAGAAGATCCTATTTATCCTACTTATCCGTAGCTAAAGAGAGAATGAAGGTAATTTGTCTGGAAACCTAGAAGTTTGTTATTCTAAGAAGTTGTTTTATTCTTCCTGAACCAAACCTAAAGAAAAAAAAAAAATCTTTCCTATCCTCATGTCTGCTGAGTACACATCTAACTTCTTGAAGTTGTGCTTTAATCAGTCTGTGCACCTCGGACTCTCCGCATATATGAGACAGTTCTCTTTGTATTGTGGCAAATGGTAGCTGTTCTAATCTCATTACATTCATTGCTTATAACATTTCAAGGTATTTCTTCTTGTTATAAACTCATAAACTTCTAGTTTTGTTTTTTTTTTTAATGTGTTAGAAAGTCTACGTTGACATACACAAATCATCAAGAGAATTTTGGACTGGGAGATTTACTGTGACAAGCAGATCATTTCAGTACACTTTTGGTCCTTAGTCCACTGGTAAATGGTTTTAGGACTAAGAAGATTGATTAGGTGACTTAAGTGCACTGAGGTAAGTATAAACTTATCTTAGGACAAAGGCCAAATGGAAAAGCTTATTTCAATTAGGACGAAAAGAAGAAAATTAAGAAAACAACAACAATGAAAATCGTCAACACTTAATTGGTGTCAGAATCTTTCTAAACTTTAAGGCTGCCTACAGTTTTACTTTGTTGTGATATTCAGCAACCTAAGTGCCACTGTAATTACTTCCATTATTAGTGGCCTAGATCTCAGGTACTCCCTTCCTTTTTTTTTTTTTTTTTAAAGATTGTATTTATTTATTCGACAGAGATAGAAACAGCCAGCGAGAGAGGGAACACAAGCAGGGGGAGTGCGAGAGGAAGAAGCAGGCTCATAGCGGAGGAGCCTGATGTGGGACTCGATCCTATAACGCCAGGATCACGCCCTGAGCCGAAGGCAGACGCTTAACGACTGCGCCACCCAGGCGCCCCCAGGTACTCCCTTCCTAAGTAAAACATTTCTTGTGGGTATTCTCTCTGGCTAATTCTCCTACTTGACATTATTTAGTGTAAACAGCATTTAGTGAAATTTTTAGTGTAAACGGGTGTCATTTTTCTTCCCAGGTGGTGGGTGGATAGGCAGCTGTCTCTGCATAAGGAAGGACTGAGGAAAGGTGTCAGGTTGGAGAATATCCAAAGTACATGTACCTCATATTCAGGCTTTTCCCTCCTCTAGCTTGTATTGATTCAGGCATATTCATGAACATATCATGATTTTCCATAGTTTAGTTTTTCCTTAGTTTATTACGGCACTGTTTTTTAAAGTTACATGTTTTATCTGCAATAAAAAAAAAATATATATATATATATATATATATATATATATATATATCTTTTTTTCTGGCGAGAGAGGCGGGGTGGGGGCGGGGGGGGGGGGAGAAAGTGTAGCTTTTCTTTCCCTGGATGCGTAGGCTTACTTCTGTTCCTTTGATAGCCATAGTGATTGTGATTTGCTGGATTGCTGTAGGATTTGTTGTTGTTGTTTTGTTTTCCATTCTGCAGTTTGGAATCTTTGCAAGTACTGATATTCTGCAGTTTTGCAGTATCTACAATAAGTTTATTCCCTGCGGTTAAAAGTATATTTGGTGGCTGGTTGGTTAAAGAGAACGAGACAGGGTGGGAACTCTAGAAAAGAAAAGAAAGCATCTTGGGAAATCATGTCTTAGCTTGTCCTTCTCTCATTAGAGAAGTATCTGTATTGCTATGCATACATCATTTTTGGTGCTGTACATATGTGAAATATATGATTTGATTTATTAATTTCACATGGAAAAATAAAGCTTAAATAGTGAAATTATTTCTAGCATATGTCCAACTGAAAAACTAGTTATGGATCATTATGAGACTATCTTATGTTTCTAGGATACTAGGAAGCTCAGTTTTTTTGTGTTTTTTCTAAATTTTGATTTTAAAATTTTATTTGTGATTATTACTTCTTTGCAGGTTTTCATTAAGTCCCACAAAGTCATTAGGTGAAGAATTGTGTTATTTTGACGGTTTGAAAAAATAGCCCTTTAGAGAACCTGTCTAGCCAAAAGACACAGTGGTTTTTGTCATCTTGTAAGGAAAACCAGGTTTGTGCTCTTGCTAATGTTTATCAAGGTATATGGCAATCTGATTATTGAAAGTCACATTGAATAGCTTCCTCTAAGCCACAGGTTTTCCTGAAATGTACAGAAAATTGCTTCTCCTCTTCTTTTTATGTTAATTACACTGTTTAAAAAATATCTCCACATTTTTTTTCCCATTCCAACTTTATGGAGTCAAAGATGTGACTAAGTGCCCCTGAAACTGGTGTTGAACCTACGACAAGCTTCAGTTCTATGCTACCTTTTTCTATTTCCTTCATTTTTTATTTGCAAAACATCCAAAGTATACTTTTCAAAAATAGTAGCATTGTCAGTCAGAGAAAAGGTATTATTGCATGTGACTGATCCCTCTTCTGTCTGAACAAACAGAGTTTGGGTGTCAATAATTACCCTTATGAAATGCCTGAGGTTAATGGCACACTGTTCCTGCAAACAAGAGGGAAAAAAAAAGATTCTTATTCTTAGCTACAGGGAACTTCTTTAAACCTAGTCCAGAGAACTTCCCCAAGAGCCCAGCTGGCTAGACTATATAGAATTAGGTTTAAAAGTAAATTTTTCTTCTTTTCTGGAAAAAAGAAAAAAAACTGCTTGTAGAAATTCAGCTAATAATCTGCTCTAAAGCAATCAGTCAGCTAAACAAGAGCCTTACCATTTTTTGTTTTTTTTAGCTAAAGATAAGAAAATCTGTTGCAGAGATGTTATAAAATTTTAAGTAAATCATATGATTTATACTGAAATAAAACCTGGACATTCCTACTTTATCTGTATATGTAATTTTGTCTTTATCAGATCATTTTGGATTCCTTTTCTTCAGTAATTATAATGATAGGTTGTTAACTGCCATAAAACTGCTGTTTTCAGACTATTTACCACTCTAGAACAATCTCTCTTTGAATGGAAGCAATGAGAGGAAACTCAAAGACAGTTCTTTTTGTCTCCAAGGTAATACCAGGTGCCAGGGCTCAACATATGTTTCAGTGGGAAGTTTGAGTAGCTTGTCTATTAAATTGTGAAATTTGCTTATAGTTCCCCTTGTGTATGGTGACATTCCCTTCAGAGAATACCAGTGATCATTTCTTCCCTTTTTCTGATTGATTGATTGGATGCTCTGAGCTAGTTATCACCATACAAAGGAAACAGCAGATTTGTCTTAAGTGTTACTGATAAATTTATTTTTCTTTTAATATTCCTTGGAAGAAGCACGAAGATGAACATTTCAGAATGACAAATGCTAGCAATGTGGTCATCTGACGCTAGCAATTGCTTTTTGCAATTCTGAACTCACCCTCTTTACTGTGTGGTTGCCAGATTCTTGGAAATGCCTTCCTGAGTACACCCAGGTTGGATTAGTTTTCATTGTTACACTCATTGAGCTGATTTTTTTAGAGCAAATTTTTTGAACGAATTTGGAAAATTAGAAGCTTTGAAAGACCATACAATTTAAATCATGTTATTTTAATAGAGATTATTATTATTATTATTATTATTATTATTATTATTATTATTTTGATGCAGGTATCTGGAACATTCCAATAGATTGAATTTGGAAAGGAAAGCCATCATGTCATGGAAAATTTAAAGGTTAAGAAATTTCGATAAGTGGGAAGAAATGACTGAGAAGCAGGAAGAACTAACGAGGCCATCATCCCACTGACTGTGACTCCCAGTAAAGAGCAAAGACGAAATCAAACCCTTGGAAAGTCACTACACTAAAAATAATAATGACTTCCCTGGCCCAAGAAAATGATGAAAATTAGCATATTATATATAAAATAGTGTCCTTATTGTTCCTTGTTTGTTCACACAAATAACCGGAGCCGTGCTTATTAAAGTTCGTATCGTGTTTTGTTTTGCTTTGTTTAGTTTTGTTTGTGGAGGACAAAGAGCTCTGAGAATGACCTTATGAATATCATTACTAAAGTTCTGCAGCCCAGATTAAAGGAACACGGGCAGATGGTGTTCTAACCATTTGGAGTTTTTTCCCTGTTTTTTGGGGGGGTTATGTATAAAATGTTTACTCACCAGCCTTCTACAGCAGTGTATAATCTCCCCTGAGGCAGTCACTGATCTATTTCACCTTTATGCCCTACTGCCATGCAACCAGACATGCCTCGTACACAGAAAATGTGGAATAATTGCGCACTGAATTGAAGTCATTGTGCCTAATCTATTTATAGAGAACAGAAGTAAGCGACGACAATTCATCAAAGCCAAGTAGCTAGTGAAGAGTTTGATCTTATTCAGTTATTTACATTTGATTAATAAATACTTCAAAACACATGTGGTCATCATATGTAGAAACATCTAAATTTGAAGTGACTAGCTAGTTTTTTAACTTCAGTCAGGAAAAGGCGTGTTCCTGACAATTCTTCTGCAGCTGTGGAACAGAGGAAAGTCATGCCATTTATTTTTGTATAGAACAAAAATCTAACTTGTGATCTAAGATTTTCATTAGTGCAGTGAAGAAAATTGCTGAAGAGAACGTAGCCAAAGGCCTTCCTAATGCGCAGTGGCTTTTTCCCCTCTTCTATGTCTTATGCCAATCACTTTATTATTACTCATATTATACCTATATATGCATATACAGTTTTGATGTCAGCTATTGGTGGTATGTAGCGCATTACAGGGTTTGGCAACTCTAAGAGGGCAGGCACCATAAATTATTCCTCATTGTATTTTACGCAGCATCCGTTGGATTGCTTTGTGCATAGAAGTTTCTCACATATTCATTGATTGAATAAGTATTACCCACTGGAAGGTATGTTCATTAGAAGCAGCACTGGGAAGTAGTTAAGACTATGGACTGTAGAATTAGATCACTACCGAGTTGGAATCCTGGTTTCATCAGATGTGATGTTTGCAACCTTGAGTTCATCACAAAACCTCTTCTAAGCTCATGAACTGATACGGAATAAAGAACACAATGCAGGTAAGTCTTAGAGCTGCACCTGGCTCATAGTGCTTCCTACATATTAGTTTTTGTTCTGCACTTCCTATTATAAGTCTTGTCTTCAGGCTAAACGAGTTACACTGATGAAATTTTTTGAAAATCTGAGATTTTAACTTCCTTCTAGAGTCCCATGATAACAATGTAAAACTTTGGATACCTTTTATCTTCACATCGATATTTTCAGTAGGATGGGTACTGTCATCTAGGTATGTTCTTTTCATTCTTCTCTACTTGATGTTACTTTTCATTTGATGTGGGGTGGAGTTTCAGAAGAATTAAAAATTTTGTTTATCATTTAGATATTCTGGTAGTATTTTAATGTCACTGTTTTTAACTAAAGAAGTGTCAAAATCTTGTCTACAATGCATATTGATAAATACCAGAGGGATTTTGCTGGTACGCAGTGTTAGAGTTAGGGAATAGAGTATGCCGAGGTGAAGCTTTGTCAATCATCTCCTTCTTATGAAGTTCTTGAAGAAACTAAGCACATAAGGAATAAGGACAAATGAGATGGCATGGGCTGTTGTATGTGGGCTGGCCAACAGTCTGAACCTCCCAAGCTGAGCTCTCTGGTCAGCTGTGTCAGGGGATCTGCCTCAGGTTCATGACCCTAAGTCTTCCCTTTATCACTTTGCTTATGCAACTTCTCACTTAGCTGCTGAGTTCACATCAATGAGAACTTCCAAGAGACCAGTCTCCATGTGAGAAGGAAGAAAGCATGAGAGGCCTTGAGGGGCCTTGGCATTATTTACCAACCCCACTCTCAGGATGCCTGTGGGTTTTTGCCTACCAGTAAATGCTGTGAAACAGTGTCCTAGATGTGACAACCAGATTAATTTTTCCTCCTCTGAGGCAGGGGAAGGAAGATGGGAAAAGAAGAAGATACCTCTCATTAAGAAGTGAAAAGGCAAATTTTTCTTCCCAGTAGAGGTTGAAACGTGTTCTCTTGAAGAGATCAATCCTAGTTTTATTATTTTTTATTCTTTTACTTTTTTTTGAGAAAGCAAGTATGTGAGCTGGGGTCAGTGGCAGAAGGAGAGGGAGAGAGAGAATCGTAAGCAGTCTTCATGCCCAGCACAGAGCCCAACTCGGGGTTTGATCTCACCACCCTGAGATCATGACCTGAACCGAAGTCAAGAGTTGGACGCTTAACTAACTGAGTCACTAAGGTGCCCCTCAATCCTGGTTTTAGACATGAAGTAGTTTAATGCATGGATGTTTGCATCATTACTGACATATAATGGCCAAAACAAGTGAATGCACTTTAAAGAAATTGTAAAGAATTAAACCCTCTTTTTCATTTCTGATATCTAAATATTCTTAATACTGTCCTTACTACTTTGTACATTTATTTTCTTTGGTATTAATTTGTATAGTATTGAATTCCTCTGTCAACAGAAAACGCTTTAATAATCTTATGTTATTTATAAATAACTTTCTGTATTTTTAAACATATAGTGCATCTTCTAAAGTGGGGATTTTTCTGTCTCTTTAGAAACTCTAATAAAGAAGACATTTCTCAATTTTGGGTCATAGCCTTTCTGGTTCATTTGTTTATTTTTAAATTCTGTTTATTTTAGAGCACTAGAGAAACTAGATCTATTTAATTGTACCCCCAAATCCTTTAATTTGTAGCGGTAGGACCCCTAGCTTTATAGTAGCTGATAATTAGAGGAAATTTTAATATTAACTAGTTGAGGTAGTTCTGATAAATATTATTTCTTGTACTTAGTGTGGAAATGTGGATTTCATGGTTATATATATATATATATATATATATATATATATATATATATATACACATACAATAACTGCAGGAATATTTAATTATCAGGTGAGAAATTCATGATATTATGGATTTTTTATGTATAATAATGGAAGTATAGTGATCGTGTTGGTGGTAATAGCAATAAGTAAAATAAAATAAAATACCCAAAGGGCAGATGATTGCAGAAGGAAAATAATATTTATTTTACCAACTGCCAGGTGCTAAATTGATCAAATTATGCATGTTATCTTATTTAACTCTGAAACTAACTTTGTACTGTTGATATACATTATAGGGAAAAAATTTGATTTAGACACAGGATGAATAGTTTGCTCAAGATCATTTAGTGAATAAGGTAGCAGAAAATGAATTTTAACCCAAGATTATCAGGCTTCAATTTTTTTTTTTTGTTGCCGTTTTTTAGTGTTTTCTCTGTGCTTAAAGATTAACACCAATGTAACTTAAGCAGTGGGCTTTTTCTTCCTTTGAGATGGGAATCTTTCTACTATCTTGTGAAGAAAATTGGGCTAGCCAACTGATGAGGCCATGGGGAAAGAAAGGCCTTAGGTGTTCTAATCAAGCTATCACAACCATTCTAGCGGAGGTCCCAAACATGTCAGTGAAACCATCCTGTCCTATTGAAGATAGACCAAAAGATCAGCCTAGCCAATCTAAAAAGTTATGGAAATACAAAGAAATAATTATTCTTTATTGTTTTAAGTAACTAAATTTTAGGATGATTTGTTATGCAGTATAGGCTGACTGATACACATGAAGTCGTTTGTGAAATGAAAAGTGGGAGAGAAGTTACAAAGAATGTTTTAGAATTCTTAACTGGAAAGAATTGGAACAATGTGATAAAGTGAAAGAGGACTGTTAACTTCAAATTCTAGTACAGCAACCAAGTAGTACATGGTATGTATCATGTACTGTGCTAATTTATTTTTTAACGTACATGATCACTTTTAGCTCTTACCACTATCTCATGAGGAGGATATTATTTATCTCTATTTTACAGATGACTAAACCAAGATTCAGAATAGTTAAGTAACTTATCCAAGGTCATGACACTTAATAAGTAGCAATGCCAGGGTTTGAAATCTCACGGGACTATTTGAAAGTCTTCTATTTAGCTTTCAAGTAGCCTTAAGATAGAAGTCATGGAAGAGTGGAAGAAGTGATATGAAGAGAGGAAGTTCACAGGCAGATTTGCTTGGCTAAAGCTGTCCACTCAAATTATGAGAACCTGTCACTTTCTGATAGGGCAGCCTTACCTCTTTGTTAAAAATGATGGATTGGTAGGAAATACCCTGTGGTAAAGTTCAAGAAGATTATAGGATTAGTTCAGAAAGGGGAAAAAAGTTAAATGGAGAAGGAAAGTAAATGAGAGAAGAATATTGAAAAAAATCTATGTGACAATTCTTCGCTGGGTCTAGTAGCCAGCCTAAGAAATGGAGAAGCATGTGAAATGTGTTTGTGACAGTCTGAACCCAGGATTTAAGAGAGGAGAGAGCCATGGTTGGCAGATAATTTAAAAAAATGAAGAATCTCAGCCTTATTCTTATAACAGACTCTTCATCAGCCTGGATACCTTGTCTTGGGCCATTTATATTCTCCTTGTGCCTGATAGACTTAAACTAATTTTGAGTAGCTTATTATGAGCAGATGTTCATGTCATATATTAGCTATGATAAATTCACTTTTTCCCTCTTTCTCTTCTATTTTAGATGAATTGAAAACAGTATTGACAAGGTTTAACTTAAGTTTATAGCATACAAACTGCTACAATTTTGCACATGGTATTATTTGAATTATGCAGTTAGGAGGAGGCAGTGGTATAAGCATCTCAAATCAAACCCTGCTCACAGGAGGGAATAAAACCATCAGGAGCAACATGTTTGAATCATGAGTATCTTAATGTGTGTGTAATGACAGCGACCTTCTCCAACAATGTGTATGTAGATCTTCTCTTAACCAAAGAGTAATATGGCATAAACAAATTAAAAGTGCTGTCACATGACTTCACAGTCAAGTAACCAGAATATAATTAGTTTGATTTCATCTGGAAAGCAAATTCATTATTGCCAAGACAGTGATTCAGTGCTCTATGCTAAATGAACTAGATGGGGTGTTTAACAGTCAATTTGCACCTTGTGTTTCTTAAAAAAAAAAAAAAATAAACTACAGTTATGAGGAAACTCTTTAAGATTTCAAAACTGAACGGGAAATCTTGGTATAAGAGCAAATAAATAGAAGTGTTCTCTAGTCATAGCAAGAATTAGCTGAACACTTATGCCATGGAAAGTAACTCTGTCTCTGGAGCAGATTTATGTCTGTCATCCCTGGTTCACAATCTTTCTTGCTACATTTAAGATACTAATGGTTTGGATACCATGTGGAATAACTTAATGAACTACACATGTTTAATGGAAACACTTTCATTACCAGTCTTAATCTATTTCAGAATCTCTTAGAGAAACTCTCCACTATCAAACCATTTTCCGTGAAAATATATTGAAAAATCCAATAAAACTCCAGATATTTATTTTGCCTTCTTAGAACATAACAATAAAAATGTATTAAATTTGTATAACTCTACATTTTTATTGGCCTTCCATCATGTTGGTTCATTTGCTCTCCGTTCTATTGGGGTGGCCTAGGTGGGGCAGATGAAATTACACCTATGTTACATATGAGGTGACTGAGTCTCAGAGACATAAAGTTCCCTATTTATGGTCACTCTGCTAACAAAAAATGAAATGAGGAATAGAAGACAAATTCTCTAGTTTTGAGAGAAAAATCTCTATAAATCTGTACGTTGTTTGTTCCCTGTAGTATTAAATATGTTTTTTACTCACCTAGTGAAAATTACCTAAAGCCTCTGTGAAAGGGACATCTAAAAATCTGAGACTGACAATAGCTAAGAATAGTTTAAAGCAAGAAGTGTATATATTTCCTGAAATGTAGCTAAATCTATAGCTTTAATACCAAGCATATACTGCAGTATCACTCCAAAACAATTCCCATGTAAGTTTGATTCCCATTTTCAAAAATTACAGGTTCTAGGGATTTGGGGGTTTGTTTACTAAGGGCAAAGTCAAATGTAAAGATCTTCAAGATAGGACTGTAAATCTTGTGAGTAAAGCCTTTTGTCGATTTCATTGCTAGCCCATCACATTCCCATCAGTTGGGTATTTTAGAGAAGATAAATAAAAAGTAATCTATGACTAACAATAACTTTGAACTGGGCAAGAAGCCATATTTCATGTAAGTAATTTAAGTGATTTGGATTCAAAGACACAATAAAATAAAGACAACAAATATTGGGGCAGTTTGACTAGCAGATGCTGTATATTAATGTTTTCAGATTTTCCCAAGGCATCATTGGTGTGATTCCCACTGAATTTAATAGAAGTTGCATGTATAAAGTAAGAATTCTATAAAAATTGATAGTGAACTATGATAACATTATAGTTCTGCCAACTGAATAAAATACATGTGACTGTGTTCAGCTTAAACTCAGAAAAACACATTGTGAAGAAAACACTAACTGAAATTGTTCTGTGGCAGTGTTCCTTTATTTGGTTACTAACAGTTTATATATACTAGACTAGGAGAATATTTCAGACAATTAGACACAGAAGTAGATATAATATTTTTGAGAATTCTCCAACATTTATAAAAATTCACACAAGCTAGCTACAATGTGACTTAACCATAGATAATTAGCATTCATTTTTCTTTTGTGTTCTATAATAAATGATATTGAGTTTAGTTTATACCTAGAAAAAATTACCAGGTTACCCAGACATGCTGAATTAAAATTTCTAGAGGTGACACTGGGAGGTTATTATTTTTAAAAAATTGTTTCTATGGGATTCTCATAATTAGCTTGTTTTGGAGGTTCATTGGAAGTTATTTTACTGGCAATTTTCTATTCTTGATCGTGGCTCCCCATTTTTCTCCCCTAGACCATTTTCAGAAATTACCTTTTAAATACCCCATTTTCACTCATAATTCCCATTCCTTTCTGTTCCCCTCTTTTTTGTTAATTATAGTTTCCTCAAGGCTCTTAAGTTTTCTTTAAATATCCACCTCCTGTTTGACCATTCTCACTCTCACTCTGTCTCTTTCTCATCTCACTTTCATTAGCAACATTGAGTTTTCTTTTCCTTTTTTTTAAGATTTTATTTATTTATTGGACAGAGAGAGACACAGCGAGAGAGGGGACACTAGAAGGGGGAGTGGGAGAAGGAGAAGGAGGCCTTCCGCTGAGCAGGGTGCCTGATGCAGGGCTCGATCCCAGGACCCTGGGGTCATGACCTGAGCTGAAGGCAGATGCCCAACAACTGAGCCGCCCAAGTGCCCCAACATTGAGTTTTCTAAGCGTCCTTATAAGAACCATTCAGACTTTCTAGTTTCAATGTAAACATTGTAACTTGAGTGTACTCAAGCAACTAGAGGCAAGAAACAGCAAGGCCCAAAGTCAAATTTTTGGGAACTATTCCTAAGTGAATAAAAATATGCATAATGATTCATTCAGTCATCCACGTATCCCACAAATGTTTATGGGCTTATGTATCTTGGTGTTGTGCTGCATTCTGGGGCTTAATTGACGAACTTAATTCCTGCTCTCATGGGAATGCCATTCCAATAGGAAAGACAAAAATAATTAATTAAGCAAACAAATAATCTGAGATAGTGATAAGTTCTTTGAAAAAATACAAGCAAAGTAAGAGGTTTATCTCAGCACAACTGAAACATATGGCTAAATTTTAAAAAGTTTGGCTAAATTATTGTAAATCAAACTGAGGAATGTCACTCAGTCATTTATAGATTGGTATCAAGATTTTGCCACTAAACATGGAAAATACTTATGATGCAATATTTAGTGAGAAATATAGGATAAAGAAAGGTATGTCATTGTGTCTCTGGAAAGCATGTAGAGAAGAAATCAACATTGGAAGAGAATCCATTCTTGAGATCATGCCATTTTTATGATTACAATGTTACTTTGTATTAATTTATTTAAAAAGCATGAAATGTAAATGAACCACGGGAGACTATGGACTCCGGGAAACAAACTGAGGTTGGGGTGGGGGGTGGAATAGCCCAGGGAGGGGGATTAAGGAGGGCACGTACTGCATGGAGCACTGGGTGTTATATGCAAACAATGAATCATAGAACACCGCATCAAAACGGAATGATGTACTACTGTATGGTGACTAACAAATCATAATAAAACATATATAAAAAACAAAATAAAACAAAAAAAACAATAAAAAGCATGGAATGTGAATAAAGAGGTTATCTGATGTCTTGTTAAGCAAAGAATCCTATTACCTGGCCTACCTCCCCTCTACTGCACTTGATTTTTCGTAACGGTAAATGTGAGGTTATAAAGTACATTTGAGTCATCAAAGAAAAGATGATACTTTACTTCAGCCTAATTTCCGTGCTAAGTATATTTTATTGCAGTTTAATTTTTCATAATCAGTGATATATACATGGAATTAAGTAGGGTAATAATCTTTTAACCAGAATATTTGATCAACCAGAACACATCATTTCCTGATACCCTAGATAAGAGAGTTATTTATAGGCAAAAACAAATAAATTAAACCTCAACTCAAAACTGCTTTTTGTTACTTTTCAATTTCTTAGAGGATATTGGTTATTGAATCAGAATCCTGCAAAGTTATCTTGAGAGCCTAGAAATTTGTTTCTTCATTTTACTTCCAAGTTATTGAGTGCCTGCTCTTTTCCTGTCATTAGATATTGGGGATTGGGAATCGTTAAATATCTCTTATTTTTTTTTTTTTCTGATTGTATACCAGTCATTCAAAACATACAGTGTTTGTGCAGGACTATCATATCAAGATTATAAGATGCATTGTTGAATTAAATACATCTGCAGTGCAGAAAAAGAAATAATGGTATTAAATATGTATATTGCAATTTTTTAGTTACATCTCAATTAAAAAAATTAAAATGTTAAATGTGCCTTAGGATGAAAGGTATATGGTACATCTTCTGGAGAGGGTTCAAAAATTTACCTGCAGGTGACTCAACTATAATAAAATTCCAGCACAGCTCCCGGACTGATACTGATACCATAAAGGCAGCTGTGACAGAGAGCAGGTTCCAAAATGGGAATGTATTCTATTCAAAAGTAGATTTTTTCATCAATGTATGGTGAAATAAAAAAAAAGAAAATAGTGAATTTTTCTCAGCAATAAATTATTGCAAATATTTAAAGGGTAAAATGTCTCTCTCTCTCTCTTTTTAATGAACTGAGGATTGTTATGTACGTTTTTTGTTTTTGCTCTAACCTGCTTGGCAAAGAAACACATTAATAATCCCATAGTGGCCTCCCAAATATTTTTGGAAAGGTCTTGAATTTATGAAATTCAATGAGTGTAAGTGGTTTGGTGGGAATAAAGGTGGACTAACTGTCGAAAGGAGTAGAGCTGATTTTGCTCTGTCAATAGCTCTGTGTTTTTGAACATGTCTGATCTCCATTCCTTCATTTATAAAATAGGTCCACTACAAAGGCTACAGTCCATACTGCATCAATGACATAGTGTTTGTCTTTTCCCATACATCCCTGCTCTGTAACCTCCACTGTTTACTTTAGGTGATGTGCTTCGTTAATTATAATGTTTAATTCCACTTAATTAGCCTCTCTGGGCTAAGTCTCCTTTAAACCTCAAAGTTCCATTTGTACCCTGATAGAATCCTCAGGGCACTTTTATGATCCTTTTGCAGCAATTCTATACCATATAATACTGTCTTATCATTTTCTTACATTGTCTGAAACTCTCGTAACAATCTTTATTTCAGAATTAAGAAATTTTCCTGAGCATGTGGTCCTTGAACTTTTTTCTCCTTTTAGGGTTCCATAGGAGATACCAGCCACCATAACTGTTTGGGAAGATATCCTTTGCCTTGGGTGTAGGGTTTATGCTCTCCAGTTTAGATTGAATTCATGTGGTATCTTGTGTTGTTTATTGTAACAGCTTACATTGTTTAGAAATTGATGTTATTTGTCCTTCAACTCTTTGAATGGCACATCAACATGGCACTCTCTGAGAGCCAAATATATGGATTACAGAGTGAAAATAAAGTACAGAAACCATAACTCCGCAAGCCTTCAAATCATGGTCATTAAAAATCTAGGACCCCGAGGAAATGTGAAGAAAAACAACCCTTCAAAACTGAAGAAGGAGCAATAATTACCTATATATATTAAGAATCAAAAGGTTCTCAGTCTAGGAAATGTTAGAATGAAAGATAAAAATTGGTGAGTTGAATATTATTTTTATTGTAATAAATTTTCAGGTGGAATGTCAATTTATTTTTGAATATGCAATAAAAAAAATGATATGCAATCTTGCCAAATCTAAATCTCTCATATACAGTACTTTTAAATTTGATCTCTTGGCTTGTCAAGAATTCTCATACTACTCTTCTAAAATAAGATATCTACCTAATAATGGAAGCATTTATCTGAAAATACAGTATTTAAATTACTACTTTGAATGACTGCTGAAATTAATCTAACCTCAAGTTTATATACCTTTATCATTTTTTTATATTTTGACAACATGGTTTCATAAGCTATGATTAGTTCAGGGATTTTGTGGGTGTAATGTACAAGATAAGCAGGTTGAAAAGTTTTTTGACTTATCAAAGCCACATTTTGAGGAATAAGGAAATGCAGCTTTCTTGACTGGCATTTCCATAATTATTTGCACAATTTTTAGAGCTGTTTGACAAGTTCCCATTTGTCTTTAAAATAAAAGATCTATAGGGAGAACAACCCCAGACCTTCAAGGCATTTAAAAAATCTTCCATAAACAAACAGTATTTAAGGCCAGAGGGGATAAATTGACACCTTTTGGATTTTTAGGTCATATCATAATGTTACTATGCCAAATCTACTGAAATTTTGGCTATAAGGGACATTTTGACATCATTCTTACTCTCTTTGAATTAACATTTAAATATTTATGCAATTTTTCAGTCTGGAAGAGGAACTGTAAGACTTCCCTGAATGAGAGGTTAAGCAAAGGTTATGATGTTACAAATTAGAACTAAATAGGACACTGAAACTGAGAAACTGGAATCCTGTTAGTTAGACTAATAATGAATCAAGTCAATGAGACAAAGGGTCCCTCAAGGTGAGGTTTGCTAGAGTCTGAATATAAATGGCCACATTATTATTAATGCATCCATTCATGAAAATGCTGTAGTACTAGTTTATGCCATAGAGAAGACAAAGTATGAGTTAGTGTGAAGGTGTGGATAAAGGAGAATTATTCTTACTTCTTAATTTAAAGAAAGCCTAATAAAGAGATAAATAAATTTGCCTAATTTGTAATGTATTTCTCCATATTTTTTCCATACAGAACACAAGTTTTGCTTTGTTTTCATTTCCAATGGGGCAGTCTTATTGATTTATTTTAAAATAAAGCATTAAAAAAGTTTAATTTCTGGGATCCATTTAGGGCATTAAATTGTAACACCCTTTTTTATAAACAATTCTCACTCTACTGGTACATTTCTGCCTGTAACATCCTTTTTTTATAAACAATTCCCACTCTCCAGGTACATTTCTGCCTATACACTGAGAAATTGAAATAATGTAAAAATTACAATGATATTTTTGCCTTCTACCCAAAGTTTTTATCCCTACTTTTAAGTACAGCAAAAATGGACTTTTTCTAGCTTGTAATTTTGAAGACACTTCAGAATTGTACACAATGAAATTTGGACATTTTCACAAATTTAAATCTGTCTTCATCAGTTTACTTCATCTTTATATTTAAAAGATCATTTCAGTGTAATTAATTTTTGTAGATGACATCCTCTGATCAAAGGTTTTGGAAGATAAAGGTCTTCTACTAAGTTTGGAGCTGATGAAAAAACTGACAGTTGAAATGACCAACTTCACCTTAAGTGTATTGAGTGAAATGATTTTATATGAAGCTTAAAATAAAAACAAACCTGCTTTTGTCCCCAAATTTGGTTATTTTTCTCTGCAATGCTACAAGGAGTCATACTGTGCTGAGAATGATATTGTTGCAGTAACATTTAATGTTGTTTATTGAAACTTGAAGTTTAAAAATTGAATTAGATTCACATTGTTCTGCTTTAGCAAACTTTATCTGGAATGTGATGCCAATAAAATTTCTACAAATACTCATTTATATTTTCTGATGTTTTAGTAGATAAGCCTGGACACACATTAATTTTAATATAGTACATATCAAGTTGTTCGTCTCACTCTTTCCAAAACAGAAGAATTTAGATATATTTAGGCCCAATGAAAAGGTGCATATGAATGAAAACTGTAGCTAAGTTAAGCACTATAAATAACCATATATTTATTTTGTACTATTTTTAAACCTGGTTCTGTGTCAAGTTATAGGAATATAACATGTGCTAAACAGGTGAAATTTCTGCCTTCATGGAACATACTGCCTAATATTACTGGAAACTTTATTAATAACATAATTTGTTTAGAAGTCACTCAAAAACATTGCAAAATCTTTTGTAGTTAAGGATCTTCTTAATTCTATCTCTCCAATGTCCTCATATTTTGAAAGACTTTGCTGATAAGTCAGAATCTACAG
This sequence comes from Ursus americanus, assembly GCF_024610735.1. NCBI lineage: Eukaryota > Metazoa > Chordata > Mammalia > Carnivora > Ursidae > Ursus > Ursus americanus. The sequence continues at coordinate 5,498,242 of NC_142131.1, forward strand.
GTTAAGAAATAAAAGTTTCCCATTTGAAAACTAGCAAAATATATAGGCTGGTGACAATCAAATTTCCAATCACATTAACATAACCACTTTCGTGTAGTGAATTAAAATCGATGAAGCATTTTCTTGAGTAAATATGTTTTAAGCATTTTGGAAATGTTTGTAGATTCTGTAGGATTTCCCAGATCGAGCACCATCAATAACAAAGTGTGGCTTGTATGTTCTTAGGATTTTTGTTGGTTTGGCTCTGGGCTTTATTAGTCAATGCACTTAGAACTGTCAGAATCTTGTTTTATGGTTTCTCAATTCCCTCCACTCCTCAGCCTCCCCATGCTGGTTTTTGACTAAAACACACTACATATAATTCAAGGGCATAATCCAATCTAAAAGAATATTTATAGCCCTAGTCTTTCATTACCCAGCTTCAGAGTTTGATACACTTGACAGTCCCTAACCCCTTGAAAATCCCTGTTTGTTTGAATCTTATAGATTCATTATCTCCCATTTTTTCCTCCTCTTCCTTCTGTTCTTTGATTGATCCTTATTCTTTTTCCTTATACATAAATGATGTATTTTTCCCCCAGAAGATTCACCTTTGGTCTACTTCTCACAACTTGCATGCTCTTGTTAGTGACTTTCATTTGCACTTAAGACATCAAATACAATTTACAATTTCAGAGGACTCACATATCTACATTTTCCATCCACCCATATTACCTATTGCTTGTTGGGTATGTTCATCGGGTAGTCTGTAGGTGCTTATCTATAGCTAAACTCTCCTGCAGTAAACCTCCCTATGTCCCCAAAACATATCCAAATACACAGACAATCAAAATGTTTTTCTTCTGTATTCTAAATCTTTCCTGTAGGCCTTAGTATTAAATTGTATTCATCCTCACTCTTGCTAATTTCCCAGAACAATTCATCACAAAATCCAGTCTAACTATCTTTTGTATGTACCATTTCCTCTAATTTAGTTAATCTCACTCCTTTGTACAGTTTACAAACACAACTTGAGCTCCATATTAGTTTTCTAGGGCTGCCATAACAGGGAATCACAAACTGTTTGGCTTAAACAACAGAACCTATTGTCTCACAGTTCTGGAGGCTAGAAGTCTGAAATCAAGGTATCAGAAAAGTTGTTCTTTTCTGGGACCTGTGAGGGCTTCTTCTACTTATGTTTCTCTTCTCAACACTCCACTCTGTGTTTGTCTATTGCTGTATCCAAATATCTCCTTTTTTTTTTATAAGGACACTAGTCATATTGGATTAAAAAATTGGATTGTCATTAGGCTCAGACTAATGACCTCATTTTAGCTTGATCATCTCTGTGAAGACCCTTTCTCCAAATCAGGTCATATTCTAATGTACTGGAGTAGAACTCCAACATATACTTTTTGGGAGGACACAATTCAACACATAACAAACTCCTACTGTGTGCCAGGCACTGTTCTAGACACTGAGAATGCCATGCAGAGGGAGATATCTCTATCTCACAGGCCTTAAAATCTAAGGGTGGGAAACAGATGACAAAATGTCCCCATAAGCGAACAAAATAATTTAAGCTAGAGCTAAGTGCTATGGTTAAAATTAAGCAGAGTGATATTGTTCCTTTTGGGGGACTTTTGTAATAACTTCTTACCTCCCTTTGTCACCTTCTACTCTACCTAATGACTCCATGACACTGCCTTTATAGGTCAGTAATAGCAATTAGAACCTTGTATTATAAATTATCTGTGTATTTATCTATCTCTACAATGAGTGAGCTCTGCAAAGGCTCATGTCTGTATCTCCAACACATAGCATAAAGCCCGGCACATGGTGGGTTTTCCTTAAATATTTACTGAGTGAATTCATTTTCTAGTCTCTACTTTGCCCCATGCAGGAAATTCAAATAGGAATAAAAATCATGAAAGCAATATTCTTTAAGGAATGACACTTTTTTGGCTTGCCCACTGTATATAAAAGAATGGTTAATAAGGAGAAGTCCATCTTGTATAGATATCTATCTGTAAACACAACTGAAAGCAACTGAAAGTTCAGGGCTTTATGATGATAAAAGAAGTATTAAATAGCATGGCCGAACTCACACTACAGAATAAAAAACAAGATAGTCACTTTAATGCTAGTCACCTGTGGAGTTATTATACTTTAAAGTTCTGATAGAATTGCCTATGTATTCCCCATTAGGGATTGGTGGAAAACCTTTGCCACATTTGGCTTAGTCAAACATTGTCTGTCCCATGGTCTAGCTCTTATTTTTCTTGTTGGGTACTTCTGGTCCCAGGGATCATCTTCAGTACATCATAGATAATTTGGCCCTGCTGTATTAATTATAAAACATTTTTGGAATTTCCTTGTATATTTACTTAAAGTTCATTCTTGTGCATGGTTTGTATCAATGGTATTTCCAAGTAGTCTTTGTTTCTTTCTAGTAAGAGCAGTAATTATTTTGAACAGATTGGCTTTGGTGACTTTTTGCTCTGTCCTTATATGACCTCTTCCTAGTGATGGGTGGGACATTATTAACTTGGCAGGAAAAGTAACTAAAGGAATTTCCATGTAAAGTGTCAAGCTGAAAGGGACAACCCCATTAAGTAGAACTATGAACTCCAAGGTAACGTCTGCAACTGCTTAGAAGTCATAGGACTTCTGTTCAAGTGTTGCCTGGCCTCTCACAGGTGACAACATCTCTTTTTTATCTTCACAAGATTACTGAATGATGGATGAGAAAATACCTGGGAAAGTGAAAAGCGTCATGTAAAGGGATACAGTAGTACAACTATGATGACTTGCTGAGGATCAAATGACTGATATGTAATGAATGAGTTTGAAGACAGGGATCAAATTAAATTTCTGCCCCAAGAGACTATCTCTTTGATTGCACTCAGTTTGTGCATTTTAAGAACAGGATTTTTTTTTTTTCTTTTTCAACTTGTGAGCCTAACCACCTGTGACAACCTTGTTTCTGAACAAGGAGAAGGTATAGCTTGACCCCAGGGCAGAGATGTGCATGGAAGTTGGGGCACTAAACTGGGCAAAGGAAGTTGATACAATGGATGCCAGGGAGAGAGGAGAATTGTGAGAAAGCTGAAGAAAAGTTGTGTAAAACCCTGGAGGTTTGTAGGGTGATTTGGATGGAGTTGGCTGTGGTTTACAAAGAAAATGGGTCTTGGAAAAAGAGATTTGACAAAAGTGTGTTTGAAAGCTAAACACTGGATCTCCCTTAATGTTCTTTTAAAACCTGAAATAAATTTTGAATTTCCTTTTTAATTACTTGACAGCTGGATTTTGCTTCCTTGAATTCTACTCCATTCATTGACTGGATGATCCATGGGTCACGTTTCAAGTTTCAGTTATCAATATAAAGGTAAATAAAGAAATCTTTTCCTAAGGATCTGGACAGAGTCTGGTATTTGAATTTTTCAGTTTCAAACTCACCTACACTACTGAGTTTGAAGAGTTGGTAGTCAAAATTTTGGACAAAATAGCAAATTCTGATATTAGGGTTCCAAGAGTAACTGGTACTTCCATCCTCTATTTAACAAGAGGTACTGAGTGAAGAAATACTGAGATGTAAATTTGGGGCTTTGGGAGAAACATTCCTCCTTCCAGGCCACTGGGACGTCATTTAGTAAATTGCTTCTCCAGCACTCTGACTGGAGCTGCCAAATTTCTATGAATTTAGCATTAGAGTCAGAAAAGAAGTTCAATCTATTTCAATTATTAGCCGAAATGGTGTGTCTGACTGAGTTCTTATGAAGAATGGGTTCATTAGTGCTGAATGCCACCTATGAAAATCAGCCTTCTTTCACTATCTGTGTCTGCAGGACCAATACCTGATGTGTAGAAATCCTCCAGTTTGGCTTTTGATCTGAATATCAATCACTGACTGTGATTTTTAAGTCGCAGTGCCTTTCCTGAGCTGGAAATATGGATGCATTCCCCTAAGACAGTGTGACATATGTATGTGTCTACACAGTGCAAACTGAAGAGCACTGAAGAGCGCTGAAGAGTCTTTCACAATTACATCACTCACCTTTCAGACATTTGGAAGGCTCCAAATTGCCACCATTACTCCATCTTTGTGATAACCAGTTGTGGCCACTTGATAAATGTAATTAAGTATTGTTGGAACAATGACACATTTTGACATTTTCATTAGGGTTGCTTCAGTTTGAATGTTTACCAAATTGGCTGGCATAAACCAGGGCCCTCAGGAAATGAGGAGGGAGCAATGTCTGACAAAGAGCGGATGAACAGAGGGGCTAGAAGAACAGGAAGGAGAGAGAAGGCAAATTATGGAATGAACAGTGTGGGGAGTTAATGAAGAAGCCATGGCAAAAAAAGGAGCTCCTTCAAAATTTGATCTAGGATCAATCCTGTCCTGAACAAGCAAGAGAAAAATAATCCAGCTAATTTTTTTTCTTATAAATTAATCATACGGGGATTTTCCTTATTATGTCACTGCAAAAAGTTTTAACCTAAACTCTTCTGTGGATGATAACTAGGTTATTGCAAGAACATAATAAAACAGAAACAAACAAAATTCTTGGATCTCATACCTAGTAAGTTTAGAGGTGAATTTTTAAAAATTTATTCCAGTAATTCTTTACATTTGCAAAATAGATCTGAAACTAGTCTTCTGATGTTTTGGTGGGATGAGTGGTAAAACAAAATATTTATTATCTGTTTTATTCATACAGAATTCATTTTATTCGCACAGAAATACATTGTTAAGCTCTTGTATTCTTATTGAAAATAGCATCTTAGAATGCATGGAAAGAAGACCCTAAGCATTTTATTTAATTTGATCTGAAATCCATATGCTGTCATTTAGATCAAGTATAAGAACCTGGTGGGTATAAAATGTGCTCCGCATGGTCCTATTTAGAAAGATGCCTCAAATGTGAGTTTTCACAAGTTCCACAAAACACATTTTCACACCAAATTTGATACAGACATGTATTACAAAATCTCCCTATTGCCATTTGAATATAAAATGGAAAAGTTTCCCTTGAGTTTGCAAGAGTGTTTTCAAGAATAGGTAGGGAAAGTACAAGCTGTATTAACATCTGCCACTTGAAACTGCATTGTGGCATTTAAACTTTCAAAGAGATTATAGTAAAGAATATATCTTTCCTTGATGTTGATCCAGAGGAACTTTACATATACAAAAGAGAGTCTCTAATGGGTTCTCTCATTAACTTCCACATTAAAAATGACTTTCACCACATGCAGAGTGCTGTTATCGCTGGCAAATGGGATTGGGAAGGAGCAGGAGGACTGGATAGGTCCTGTGTCAACGCATGCAACTGTCCAAGTTGTGTAGTTGTCAAGGGAGCCGTATCTATGAGACTCGGTCATTCAGTCACATTGTATGGGTACTTGAATTTATAGGCAAGTGTGCAGACTGTCTTGGTGACTCTGGGCTTCTTGGTTGAGGGCTGGAGAGGTGGCAGAGAGCCCAGCCTGGCACACAGGTCCAAATACATACTCAAGAGAGCACACAGAACCTGTCCTCACTTACAAAGATGTTGGCATGGATGCTCCTTGTTTAAACCCTACTCCAGCATCATTGAAACTCATATGCTATTAAGGCTGTGCAAGAAAACACCAGTACATATGTTTGGTTTTCATCTTGAGAAAGGAATACCTATTTTAAATTAACACAAAGTCACCTTACAGGATCATGGCAGTCCTAGGTAAATGAGGTGATGTGTCGCTCTTTTCTTTACACACTTCTGCATCGCTTCTTTTATTTTTTTAAAAGCATTTTAACTTTACATTTTTTATGTTTAGAAGACAAAAAACATTGTATAAGTAAAAAGCAAAGTTGATTCTCTAAGCAGTAGATCATAACGCCATAATACTGCCACACAGTCAGAGTATCTTTCTGGAGACCCTGAAATGAGTCTTCTTAGTGTGCTAAAATGGAAGTCTGTTTTGCGGGGAAATGACTTTGAACAATGTGCAGATGAATTTCGGTTTAATGCACCTTGTGTACATAAGCAATACTCTGATGTGGAGTTCTAAAAAATGTGGACATAACTATAGTGTTTCATTGATACCAGACCGACTTAAGCCATTGAGTTGAGTGTATATAAGGATGCAAAGCATGTGATCGTGTCATGCATGGGCAGGTGTCTGTGAAATCACAAAGCTCTCCAAGGCATACTGGAAGACAGGTACATCTGTTGCAATGTCTAAGGTTTCTCCAATTACATCTTGGTTAAATAGTCAGTCATTCAGCAAGTATTAATTTAGCATTCACCGGATATCAGGGGAAGAAGAACTCACTGGCCTTGATCCAAATCCTTTGCCTGAGCTTACACTCTGTGTTTCCCAGCATTGTCACTAACAGCATTTCCCTCAAGATGGCCAGATGAACATGCTGTCCAGCCAGCCAGCTGCTATCTTCCCCTGCAAATCATCTCTATTTCAGTGGTAGCCTCAAGTCACAGGAATGAGACACGGAGGAATCTGCATTCAGCGTGGTCTTAAATGGATTCTCAAGATACTTTCATGCTGAAACAATTAGGCTTTTCAGTCTATTGTAGACATGCTTGTTCTGGGAGTTCGAGTTTCCAAAATTCTTGGATAGTTTAGGCTAGTCTTTATTATCTTATGTAAATATTTGTGGTTTTAACTCAATCACATAAAGACCTGTCTATATTATCATTATTATAAAAAAAAGAAAAAAAACTCAGATATGCCATTTCTAAGAGACAATTTGATGTGTGTCCTTCCAGAATTTCCCTCATGCAAATCTATATGAAATATATTTTTTAAAACAGGGATTATAAAATGCATACTTATCTGTAATCTGTTTTTATACTTAATAAAATATGATGAATGTCATACTGAAAGAAGACTTTACCTCCATTCTGACCTTTAGTCTGCACTTCCTAATTGATTAAGTTCTTTCCAGCTTATCTCTCAACTCAGACAAAAGACCCAGTGGTCAAAGCATCCCAGAATGGGAACTGAAACTACCCCTCAAGGGCTAAGCACTGCCTTGATCAGCAAGACCCCGCAGTGATTGACCAGAACTTTATTGCCCACATGCATGTACCCACTGACCCTTGTCCCACATTTTCCTTACACGAACCTAGAAATACTTTCAGCACTTTGGAGATGGTCTTTGAGACGTTAGTCTGCTCTCCTCCCAGTGTTGGCCTCACTGAAATAAATTCCTCTCCTGTTTCACACCATGCCTCTCATTTCTCTGCCTTTGGATTTTATCAGTGGTGAGTGGTCAAACTTGGTCTGTTGGGACCCCTGGAGCCAAGTGTTCTTGCACCCCTGTGCCCTGGTTAAAATACTGATAAATACAGTATCTCCGTTACCTTCTCATTTGTATAATATGACATCTATGTCTTTGAATATCTTTAATACTTAAATTTCTCTAACAGTGAAGTTTACTCTTAAGATGACTAGGAATCAGTTATATTTTGACTTCACTATTGGTAATCTATAATCCTGGTTCATACAGTAATACAAAGTGCTAAGTTTTACTTCTCAGATTGTTCTTGAGGCTAAACTTTCCTGTAACTTCTGGGATGAAATGCTCTAGAATTCTACTTTATATGCTGGGAAGATTTCATATAATTTTTATATTAACATTTTTATGTATATTTTTTTAGGTACTGCAACTCACAGCTGTCTTTTCTTTCTGAATTTCACAAGGTTAGTTTTGTAAGGAACAAGAGGCTGTGTGTACTAGCCATGTAGGCACCATTCTATCCTCACAGTCCCCAGCTTGGTGACCACCTCTCATGTATGGAGCTGTGCCAGTCCCTGAGCCTTGTGGCTCTTTCAGAGTAGCTTGCTTCTGTTGAGACTTGGTGTGCAGCAGGTTCAGATGGCCCTGGGCTCACGATTTCTTTTTAATCAGTAGCTGGCATAACCCTAAATAGCCATTCTTTTGCTTTTTAATAAGGCACATTTATGTTAAATGGGAATGCAATTTAACTTTGCAGAAGCAGTAACACTGGTCTATTCCCAAGGCACTTTGTCCTAAAGGATTGAGTAGAAAGAGAGAACACTTTTTCTTTGATCTTGTGGAGCTGTTCACATTATGGAATTTACCTTTGCTTGTACTAGGATTGGCAAAAACCTTACGTAAATAGGCAGGTTTCCTGAACCCAACCTCTGAATCTTCAGATAAATGACTTCTCCACATCTTACTGCTGTTAGAAAAGTGATCAGTCATTCCAGACGACTATTATGTGACTCAGAGTCCACCAACTGACTTCCTCTTGGGTCTGGAGGTTTCTGGCTGCAGATGACTTGGCAGTAATTATCTTCTGGCCAGACACTTTGGTGTCAGATATATAAATAACTCTCCCTATACTGAGTGCTAAGCATATAATTAAGACCATGTGCTTTTAACGTATTAGACATTATACTGGCTACCTTGCATTGAAGGAGTTGTCATTGTGGAGAATTCTCAATCTTTTTGAATGTCTCTACACTTATTTTTGGCATGTGTGCACGAATCTGTGTATGTGTGTTGTACGTATGAGATACTGTGACTTTCTAAATGGGTATGGCCTCCAAAACCTTAATTCCTCTCTCCTCCTGTGGGATTGTGCCTTAGAGAGGGTCAGGGAAGGGAAAAGACAAGACGGAATTACTGGTAAAGAAGTGGCACCAAGAAGTGGTCATCATGTCCCTGATGAAATAGGATTTTGTCAACAAATGCATCTGTTTCGAGATGCAGCAAGGGAAGGAAATATTCATAGTACATGAAATCCTCCAAAATGGGAAACTAAAATGGCAAAACATATGACTTATAACTCACTTCCTCATAGTTTAACATTAAATTTTGATTAAATAATATAAAGGGAGTTCTAAATTTAAATGAGTTTAAAATAGCGGTTAGAACAAATGTGCAAAGTTCAAGACACCTAGAAGTTCTTTCCATGAGAGAAAAGAATTTATTAAATTTGCCAAGAAAAGCTATTTTATAAGGAGTATAATGTGACAATAGAATTTATCTACCATTATTAGTAATGAGCTAGATTCAGAACTATTGCTGAAGGTTTGGAGTAGTAGAATTTGGAGAGCTGAATAAACCAATATCCTTCTTTCAGGCCTGTCTGAAAATCCCTCTGCTAGGTTTACATTGACTAGGGCTCCCTGGAGACTTGCATGTTTCAAACTTTCACTATTTGGGGGTAAATATTTCATTTTTAAAAAAACCTACAAAGTAGAGAAAGAGATCTAAGATTTCAAAAAAATCCTTCAACCAGATGAATCCTGTCCTGTGCTAAATATATTTGTATACATATTATTTTTTATTTTACAAAATCAGGTCACAGTATATGTCCCATTTCGTTATTTATTGATTGATTATCTTTCTATGTCACTAAATATTCTTTTCTGTATCATTTTAATGACTGCAAAGTATGCCATTGTATGTGTTTCATATTTACTGAAGGTAGCACATATTATTGGACATTGTTTTCCATAGCTTTCCTATTATAAGCATGCTTAAATAAACATTCCTACAGCAAATCTTGAGTGACTCCATGCTTATTTCCTAACAGTGAATTTGTTGGACCCAAAGTTATGTACATTTTTAAGGATCTTCATCCTGACTGCTATGTAGCCCAACGTAACAACTCCACGTATTCTCTGATTACCAGGTAGATTTTTTCTCTTTTTATCAACAGAGAACAGAATTGTGGGGAAAATGGCATAAAATTTAGGCCAGAACCAGGGGTGCCAGGAGTGACTCAGTTGCTTAAGTGTCTGCCTCTTGATTTTGGCTCAGATCATGCATGATCTTGGGGTTGTTAGACTGAGCCCCGTGTTGGGCTCTGTGCTCAATGGGGAGTCTGCTTGACATTCTCTCCCTCTCACTCAGCCTCTCCCCCTGCTCACGCACGCTTTCTTTCTCATTAAAAAACAAAACCAAAAACTTAGGGCAGAATGAAAGTTAAAGGGAGTGTAAAGAAATCAGTCTTGTTAGTGTCTTTGACCTGCTTCTTACAAGCTGTAAGATTAAAACCTGTTACCACTCCTCAAGTATTCAGTATGTACCAAGCACTATGCTAAATACTCAGCATATACTGTCCCCTTTAATCCTCATTGCAACCGTCTGAAACATAAGTATTCCTTTGTACAGCTGAGGCACACGTAGTTTAACTGACTTACTGAATGTCACACAACATTGCTTATCCAGTATTTGAATTCAGCTTTGTTTGGTTGGAAGATATATGCTCTTAACAAATATACACATTATTCTCTTGGCTATTGTAGAAAGATTTGGACAGTACAGACAGATCATAGTACTGGAAGTCAATTAGATTTGTGAGTGTAAAAACGGACAAATGAGATATTGGGATATTGGAGCTACCAACAACATAGTTTTATCTAGAACAACATAAGAGCCAATCTTCAAAAACTGAATGAATAATCCACTAATTGGGTTGCTCACTACTGACCATTGTGCCTAAGCCGAATGTGCAAACTTTAAAGTCAAGGAGCAAATAACAGACTATGTACTGATGCTAAGTGTATATCTCAATGTAAATGGAATATTTTGGAGGCCAAGAAGAGATAGTTAAGCTTGTATCTATGTTCTGCAACTCTCCTCCTAGGTGATGATTAGAATGTCACTTAATGAAAGGAGTGCTGGTTCCAGCTGTCATGTTAGGATTATTGGCAATGGAAATGAATTCTTATCATAGTTGGTCTCATTATTAAGGTTGCTGATAAGTGACATTTCATGTAACTTGCTAATAAATATACGAGAACGGGAATTCTGCCATGGTTTTCCTAGCTTAGAGTTAAATAAATCTCTTTTTCTTCCATCTTTGCCCACTACTCTGTCTCCACTTCCATCACTTCCACCTCTTTCTTTTTAATTTCTTTCCCTTTAATTATATATTAGATTCTTTGGAGAATGGCTTATGCTGCCAGGTGTAAATGACAAAATCTTGAGTTTGAATATAGTAAAATAAATATTCAGCTGTAAGCACACACTTTATGAAAGTCACTTCGATTGAGCAGAACCTCGGCATGTAACAAATATTTTACCCAAAGACCACATCATGTCTCCTTATCTACTGCTACTTGATAGGCTTTGAAAATATAAACCAGACACAGCAAATGAAAAATTGCGTGTCTTAAATTGCTTTTGGACACACCACCCCCAGAAGATAATTTGTGTTCATTTAGTTTTAAACTTGTTAAATTGCAGCTTGAAGTGTACTATTAGTTTTGAGCATCTGCCAGTCATCAAGTGCTTTAGTGGCCAATGTTTCACAAGTCTTTGAAACCTGCCTTTGAGTTCACTAATCATTTGATATTATTTGATGGCAGCAGCCTTAGAAAGAAAAATATTTGTAAATATGAAAGAATTTAATATGCACACTTTATCTCAGTGACTAAAGTTGTATGTGCAGAAAACATGCTCTAAGGCAAATTGATCTCTCCATGTGTTCTTTGTCCTCTGGTGTTTTTATAAGTGACAAATAAGCTCATTTCATTTGATTCTTTAAACATGAATTGTATATATATACTGCATGCAGTTGAAAGATGCCTTACAACTACCTTAGTGCGCCCAACTTCATTTTTCCCTCTTACAGTGACTACAGGTCTATGTTCTCTTATATGCATATCACCTTTTTTTCAGGATTAGCAGAATCCATTTACCCATAAGGAGAAAGCTGGTAATATGCTTGGGGGCTCCAATGTTTTACACAGCAATAGGAGATAAGCATGTTAGCTTGAGTCCAGCAGCTTCCCAACCAAGGTGCTCATAAACACATGCAAGATTTTCTGGGATCAGCCTTATAGACTGGCTCTCAAGACAGTAAAATTCGTAAGAGTAAGGTCTTTGTCTCTCTTGTTCTCTTAATATTTATACTTATCACTGCACTTGCCACTCAACATACATTTGTGAATGAATGGCTGTAATTTCTACAAACATAATTTTAATGTTATCTTTTTGATTTTTCTAATTAACTATATATGCCCTAGTAGCAGGAAGTTCAATTATCTTCATTTTAATGGCTTTCTCTGAACTTCTGATTTGTTGAAGAACTTCAGGAACATACTTGACTGGAAGTGGGTGGGTAAAATTATGCTTTTAAGAACCAATATGGTAAGAACAAAAGCAACTGCAGAGATAGCTTTTTGCTTACACAAAATGTGTAGAGAATGTTCCTGTAGGGTTCTGGGAACAACGGCTTCCCTCTGCTGCTGCTCAGGGCACAGTGGTGCCTTACTCTGGTGCCAGGATTATATAGTTCCTTTTATTTCCTATTCCTAAATTCAGCCATTCGTCCCTTAAGCAAAACCACTATAACAGTGTGTCTAGATCTATAAGAATTCCATCACCAGCCACACAACTAAGCTATTACATTGCTTGAGGAATCCAGGTTTCCAGACCCAACTTCCAATTTTCTCTGCCAGAGAACTCCTACCAGATCACTCTGGTCCACATCCTGGTCTCCATCACTTCTGTCACTGAGATCTATCCCTCTTCCCCCTGAAGGCTTTTTTTGAGCTGCTTTTGCAAATTGCCTGGCTGTCATCTCTGTTTCTACCTTGCATACCATCTCTTTCCTCATAACGGAAAGTCTAATATGCTCCAAGGAGACACATTTTTGCAGTAAAAAAAGGCTGATAATTTTTAGAATTTGTAAGAAGTTCATTCAGTAAGAAGTCTACTTGATTTCTCCTTTTCCAGTTGCCCTGTTATAGGAAATTTAAGCAAGGTCTTCTGCGAAGTTATGTTTCTTTGTAAAGTTGTACTAAGAATTTCAAAATACAGTAGTGCACATACATTATAAAGAGACATATATTTTCTCACCATTTCATTCCATTCCATTCTCACATTCCATTTTCTCACCAAATCTTACCCTTGTTTTAAGATCTGTATCCAGTCACCTCCTCTGTGTCTCTCTGATGCTAAAAGAATCATCTTCCCTCAGTTATCATTTTTTCCTTACCCTCAAGTACTGCAGGACTTTTCAATTGGCCCTGAGTGCGAGCAGTCTCATATTAGTAGCTGTCCTCTTCTGCTCATTTCCTACGTCTACCACTGGATCTTTTAAGAACCCAAGAGCAGGGGCTTCCTCTTACTGCTTTTCTCCTTGTGTTCTTTTTACTATTTCTCATGCCCAGGAAGTACTGAATATGTGTTTGTTAATAGTGACTTTGGTGGCACTGTCCATGTATTTAGGCTGGAAGAGAGACTTCCTGAGTTGTAGTACTTAAAAGCCTGCAGGAGGATTCATAGATAGCTTCTCTAGAATTGACAGGGACTTGAGAAAACCTTTCACTGATCTGGAAATCATCTCTTCCTTTCAAGGATGCAGATGAGAACCTTCAGCTTTGTTTATTTTGTAGTCTGAACAGTGCTTATACATAGCTGAGATTTAGTAAGTGGGTGACTGAAATGGTCATTCTTAAATATGGTCTGTTGATTAAGAGCCTGAGCATTATCTGGGAGCTTATCAGAAAAGGAAACTCTTAGACCCCAACACTAGAACTGTTCAATCAGCCTCTGAATTTTGGCAAGATTCTCCATGTTTCCCATGTACTCTAAAGTTGGAGAAGCAGTGATCTAAACATTCTGTACATATACAATTCCTGACCCTCCTTTATGCCTGATATTTGGAGATTGATTTGTAAGTATTCTATCTTCAAGAGAAGTGCTTTCTACATGTCCTTTATACACAGCATGTTCATTTTTCTAAGGATTCATCAGGATAAAAGGAGAAAAATGAAATGCAATATAGCTCAAATAATATTAAAGAAAATTATTGCTGCTTGTACTGTGTTTCATTCTAGAATTCAATATGTTACTCAAAAGGTCAAATAATATATCTAATACATTCCCTAAGGTTCTGAGGAATCATAATGAAACTGTCCAGAAACCAATTCGAATACTATGTGCTGCCATTTAATCAAAGAAACTTAGATTAGGTAACACTTTGTGTAATGAGTAGGCAAAACATTTCATATTAAAAATTCATTATCTGCTCAAATTAACCAAATGTCTTCATTCATGCTTTTTAGCATCAATTTACCTTTTTTATTTCTATAACAATTTCCTCCAAAAAGGTGAAGTTGGGATTTCTTATTAACTTATTAACTTATTAACAGGGGAACTGCTGTTGACGTTTTTGCTCAAAGAATCTTCCATATGTATGGCTCACAAAGAAATAACATTTTTCAATCACATTCAGAAAAACTTACCCTAAAACATGTATTATAGAGTAATAATTATAATAAAAATTTGAACTTTTAATTAGTATAATAAAATTAATCAGGAAAGACTGTCATTATGCCAAACAATATTTAAACTTCTCACTATAGTACAAGTTAAACCTATGACATCTGCCCTCTGGAAGATTGTACTTAAATGAAAAATTTGGGGGATATATAAACTGAAAGACTGTGTCTCTTAAAATACTGCTACCTCCTCTTCCTGAAAAAGAAGTGCCACTTGCAGTGAATTATTTTCTTGGGTCAGAATAAGTAGATCAAAAATGATATTTAAAAGTAGATGTCATTCCTAAAAGATTCTACTTTATTTTCAGTAAATAAAGCTGAAAATCAACTTCCAAAACAACAGTTTGGTTGTCATCTGATGTAGATATACTACCATGAAATTTGGATAAATTCTTACTCTCAGTGGCCAGATAATTTCATAGCTATTGATGTAACATCATCTAATTTCCCAATGAAGTGGCAGATTATGAATATGAATTTTATATGGTTGCTTAATTAGCAGTTTGGGGAATTTTGTGATAGTGAATCCTAACACTGAAATAATCAGGTCATTTAAAGAATTCATTTATTCATTCAATAATGTGTTCATACCAAATACCAGGCACTGCTATAATTATAAACTACTGGGTCAAATTGTGATACTGACTTTTTTTTTAAAGATTTTACTTTATTTATTTGTCAGAGACAGTGAGAGAGGGAACACAAGCAGGGGAGTGGGAGAGGGAGAAGCAGGCTTCCTGCTGAGCAGGGAGCCCGATGTGGGGCTTGATCCCAGGATCCTGGGATCATGACCTGAGCCCAAGGCAGATGCTTAACAACTGAGCCACCCAGGTGCCCCATGATACCTTTTTTTGAAGGCATTTGTGATACAAAACCTCAAACTGCTCTCCAGAAATGTTGTTTCAAGAAACTCTCCTACCATCAGAATATGGGGGACCCTAATTCTTAGTATTACTAGTTTGGGTCTAAACGAAAAAACATTCTGATTCACTGTTTATACTGCAGTTAAATATTTTTTAAAAGACTTTTAATCCATTTATTTGAGAGAGAGAGCAGAGCATGTGAGAGAAAACATGACTCTGGGGACAGAGGGAGGGGGAGAAGCAGACTCCCCGCTAAGCAGGGAGCCTGACAAGGGGCTCGATCCCAGAACCCTGGGATCATGACCTGAGCCAAAGGCAGACACTTAACCAACTGAGCCACCCAGGTGCCCCTGTAGTTAAATATCTTTACATTGTCTTCAGTTTCAAATTCCTCTCTTGGGCAGTATTTGTTCTTTCCTTTGCTATTTTTTTGCGTGATATTATATATTACTCTAATAATTATTTTTCATTTGTTATCCTTGTTTTTCCTGATTTGTAATATTTTTATAATTGACTTTACTTTAATTTGTTATAATATTAATAGAAATTTTAACTTTATGTTATCATATATATGATAAAACATATGTTAATTTAGGCAATCCTTGTTTTTGTTTCTTGTTTTCTCACCTTGTAATAAAGAGAGAACTCTGCGGGCTGGGTATTTGCAACCAGAGAGAATCTGAATGCTGTTTACTCAGTCAAATTCTTTTTTTTCTATCTTTAACTGAAAGGCAGCAAATATATCCAACTTTAATTCCCAACTGCCAGATGGCATTATTTTTTCATTGTGACTTCTGAATTGAGGGGGGTGCCTTCTTTTACCCTTCTGTCTGATGGTCTACCCTATGGATTGTGTGAAAACCTTCCTCTGTCTGCACCTACAAGAGTGTTGTTTCGAAGATCCTCTTGAGTGGAGAGATCATAGTGTTGCATCTTTCCTATCCATATGTCTTTAATGTTATACGTGAGGATTTCAGTTTGTGAAAAAAGTGTAAAGAAGGTAGACAAATCTGATTTTTTTACCATGGTAAAAATAATATCTATGCCATTGGTGGACATTGGCCCTTTTTTAAAAATTTATTTTTAGAGAGAGAAGGGGGGGATGGAGGGAGTTTCAAAGGGGTAGGGAGAGAAAGAGAGAGAATCTTAAGCACAGTCCATGAGCATGGAGCCCAATGAGGAGCTTGAACCCACAACCCCAAGATTGTGACCTGAGCCAAAATCGAGAGTCAGACACTTAACAGAGCCACCCAGGCACCCCGGACATTGGCCGTTTTTATGGATTATTCAGATCTTGGGTTTCTGAGATGATTGGGACAGCACTAGAATGTCTTATACTTTCCCTGAGGCTGACAGATATTTAGCAAATAATTTAACAAATAATATTCACTCCGATAGTGACATTTTGTGAATGAGAAATATAAGATATTATGAGAGTGTTGAATAGTGGGATTGATTCTGAGCTTTAACTCCCATGATTGCTTAGCATACTGGCTTTTGATCTCTAAAATTATACAATATGCCTTTATGAACATCTAGGTAGTATAGACATACTTATTTGGTGCAATTATAATGATTCAGATATATGGAAGTTTTGTTGGAATTGAGATTTAAATATGTTTGATTTCAATTAATTATCTTTCTTTCCTCATTATCTGTGTAAAGTACTGTGTTCCCAAAAATATCTTCGAATGATTTGTTTTAATGAAACCAATAGTAAAAAAGGAAAGCAATGAAAGCTACTAAAAGGTATGTTGAGAAGAGAATGTAGGGCCTTAAAACTATTGACACAACACAACTCACATGAATCGATAACTTCAATAATAAAGGAAAAAGGCTATATGGAAATTTAAGTTGGTGTTCAAGGTGCCTGGAATTACAACAGCATTTTTTTATCATCATGTTCACTTTGATCACATATAAATCATATATTTTTAAGCCTTTCCACTCTTATTTATTTATTTATTTAAAAGATTTTTATTTATTTGACAGAGAGAGAGAGCACAAACAGGGGGAGTGGCGGCAGAGAGAGAGAGGGAGAAGCAGGCTTGCCGCTGAGCGGGCAGCCCGACATGGGGCTCAGTCCCAGGATCCCGGGATCCCAACCTGAGCCGAAGGCAGACGCTTAACCAACTGAGCTACCCAGGCGCCCCATACACTCTTATTTACATAGTTAGTATTTTAAGTATCAAATACTTGTGAAAGGTTGCTTTTCCCCCTTTGGACTTTTAGGTGCTGGTATTTAAGCTATTTATTCCCTGTCCCCTTTCATGACCAATTTTAAGTCTGCAGTGGTCACCATTTTGGGAAACAAACTGCTCTACTAGTTGAACGTGAGTATAAAATACACAATACTTTTCATCCTATCATAAGGATATTGTTTTCACTAGCCCCTAGCTCTATGCTTCAACAAAAATAGTAGAAATTCAGTAAATATTATTAATAAGTAACTAAACATACTTTCACGTCTTCCTCTTCCAATTTAAAAGATATACCAACATCGCTTCTCGGCCTTTTGGCTAAGATCAAGTGTAGTATCTGTTCTTAACAGTTTAATACCTGATACGTCCTCTATCCGAGGACAATATATTAAATGGATTTTTGGAGTTAGGAGATGGAATAGGAGCTTGCTCCGTCCGCTCCACACATCGACCTGGTATTGCAGTACCTCCAGGAATGGTGCACCGCCTCGGGGGTTAAAACGTGTGGTGGTCAGGGCGCCTGGGTGGCGCAGTCATTAAGCGTCTGCCTTCAGCTCAGGGCGTGATCCCAGCGTTCTGGGATCGAGCCCCACTCAGGCTCCTCCGTTAGGAGCCTGCTTCTTCCTGTCCCACTCCCCCTGCTTGTGTTCCCTCTCTCGTTGGCCGTCTCTCTCTGTCAAAATAAATAAATAAAAATCTTTAAAAAAAAAAGATATACCAACAAATACAGGCTAATGTAAATGCAAAGGGCATTTAATGTTTCGATTATAGGAAAAAAAATTGATGCAACACTTTAAAAGTGTTATTTGCTAAATTGATTCAAATTCAGAGTAGATGTGAAAATAGTCATATGGATTCAAAACTATCTCCAAGGCCATAAATAAAGCATAAGAATAAAGTGGCAATTGAAGCAAAAGTGTAGGAGGTGTTTAGGGGAGTGCAACAGAATGTGTTGTTAGGGCTGATCATTTTTAACATTTATCATTTATTAATGATTCAGGAAGAATCTGAGAATAGCACATTGAAGAACTTTACAGCCTGTGCTAAACTGGGAGGTGTTGCAAGCAACAGAAACTAAGAAATATAATTGACCTAACGAAACACCATAAATATAAAAAAAATTATTATTATCACTATAAAATGTATATATTGAAAATAATTTTAAAAATACAGCATTTATATAAAAATGCTGAAAAATGATCAATGAATTGTTGTGAGACTGATGGCGTTTAATATTTGTAAGATGAGGGCTCAGTGTTTTTCATTGTGACTTAGCCCTGCACTACTATCTGTCTTCCTTGCCATCTGCATAGCACGGACGTTCATCTCAAACTGCTCTATTATCATCTATTTGACTACATTTTCCTTAACAACCCATTAATCACAAAGGAAAGAGGATTAATATGTTAAAATATTTGTTTTTAGGCATCTATGGCACAGTGGTTAAGGGTACAACTCTGGAGTCAGACTGTATGTTTGATTTATGGCTCCACTAGTAGTAACTAGTTACTATTCTTGGTTATGTTGCTTAAAATATCTCTGTGCCTCCGTTTCCTCGTATTAACAATGTCTAATGTTGTGAAAATGTGTGAAGTGACTGACACATAGAAATACTACATGTATTAGCTACCAATACAGCTACTACTAATTTCATCATCACTTTGTGCATGCCTTATAGAGATTGAGCAAAGAAGGTTTGTCAAGAGTTCATGTCTAAAGAGAAATGATGTGACATATACTGATTTCTCTGGCTTTGAAACTCCCCTTAAGTGAGAGGTTCTCCTGGGTACCAAGTTTCTTCAGTGATGTTTTAAATTATATGCACATTGGTACGTTCTGGTTGAATTACAATTCTTTTTAGGATTCTGATATTTTAAACATCTAGTTCTTTTTTTCAATTAGGTAAAAACTATTATCTAAGTGGGTATTGGGTCATGCTATCAGGATAAGTGTCAGAAAGTTTATTTCAAACCTAGACATGGCAAAGCATAATTTAATGTGTGATCAGGTAGGCAGGCAAGCAGGCAGATGCCCTGACACCATGGGTGTTAGATTGGGAAGAGAGGCAGTATTTTTTCCTGATGAGCATGAAAAGGGAAAAAAAGGAAAAAAATGAATGATTTGCTCTATTAAGTTGTCACTGACCACAATGTGGATAAGTGAAACCGTGGAGTAAAATCAAAACTGAATAATAAAGAATATATGTTTATCTGGTATAGATGCACTCTGTCAGATAACAACAAGAAAAAAATGATAAAGATGAATCAAATCTAATATCACTTATGTAGATATCAATGCTCATTTTGTTACCATAAACAGAACTAAAAACTTCCATGGAGTAACTCAAACAATGCCATCGGAAGGAAAGGTAACATTTCTTCTTGTGATACTAATAAGAAAAACTCCATTCAGTTGACTATCTAGGATCCAAAAGATACAAATGAATGAGTCTAGAGATGTGCAGCTAAAGCTGATCAGAAAAATAGATGATGGATTTGTAGAGAACTTTGTAAGAGACAAGGGATAAGGAACACGAAAACAGGCTAGGCTGTCTACCTGACACTGATGTTGTAGCAGAACCATTTAGTTGAGGGTGAAGGTAATACCAGAAATAAAACAAATGTAGCCTGATTATCAGGAACAGCTTCCTAACTGTAAGAACTATTAGGTACTGGACATCTTAAGGGAATGGGGACAGCTCTGGGATATGGATCAATTAAAAGCAGAAGAATCCTCCTTCTCCACCCAAACAGAACACAAATAAAGTAATAACTGCAAGTGAGGCCCCAATCTCTTTCTCTTTCTCTTCTTCCCTCCTCCCTCCCTCTTTCTTCTTTCTCTTTCATCTTGATCTCAATCTCTCAATTTCTCTCCTCACACCCCCTTGGTGGGGAGGGAGGATTGAGGAATGGTAGCATTGGAAGTTGGAAATATTTTTTTCATATTTTTGGCTTACATTGATTGTAATTTAACAAACAAGAGGTAAAAATAAATAATAAGAGATTAAGTGCCTGGCCCAATCTCGTGTGGCAGAAATTTGAGTTTTCTTTCACTGTTTTTTTATGTTATTCTGCAGATGCTAACTCACCCTTCCAGAAATTTAAAAGCGATTGATGCTTACATAAGTTCTATAAAATCATAGGACTTACAATGAAAAAAAGAAAAATAGTCAATACTTCATTCTAGCCTACTATTCCTCAAAAATGCTTTCAGAATAGTATCCTCCTATACAAACAATTTGCTCTTTTTTTTTTTTGTCATATAATTTTAGTTGAGCTACCCAGATAAAGACTAGATTTTCCAGCTTTTGGTGTTAGGTATAACCATATGGTTATGTTCTGGCCTTCCCTCTATTCTCTCCCTGCTAATTAGAATGAGGTCATCACGGTGAGAGCAGGTTCAACCATACTGCACCATGAGTTAGAAACCGTATTTTAAAGATTATAGAGCAACAAGACAGAAGGCAGCTGGTCCCTTGGCATATTTGTAGAAGAGAACTGCCATACCATCTGTATCAGAGAGAAAAATAAACTTTTACCTTTTTAGTTTGTCATTTCATTTACATTAGCCAACATGACACCCTAACAAATGTACTTCTCTAAAATCCAATAAAATGGGGCTTAGCTCCTGCTAACTCAACTTTAAGTCAGTTCAACCATCTACATACATGGCACCCACAACATGGAGGAGTAATTATGACGACTGGGCAAGCAGAACTCTACGGTCCCTGCCTCAACTGAGTTTTCTGGGCAGTTATACTACCTCTCAAATTTTTACATGTTCCTAAGGCTCCTCTCCATCTCACTCAGGAGTACTCCAAGGTATGATTACCCTGCTCGTCATTTATATCAATGCCTCATCCCCCAACAGTAAGCATTGAATATGTCATGATAAATCCCTCCATTTCCCACTGGTATTCCCAAACCCTGGTAAATCTGCACTCATTCAAACCATTTTTCTTCTAGATTCTGAGGAAAAAGTGACTCCCTTTCTGTACTCTTGTTCATTCCCTGTTTATTGGACCTGACTTCTTCATTGAATCCATCATTACCTTATATTCTCAGTTTTTCCTCTTAGATGCTTACCTCACACAGGCAGAAAAACATATGCTCAGGTCTTTCTTCACTCATGAAAATCCTTGTCTCTTCTTTTATCTTCTCCCCTCTACTTATTGCTATATCCCACCCCCACCCCCCAATCAAGCTGTCTCTACATCATTGTCTCCAATTCACACTTTAATCCCTTGCCATCGGTTCCTGCTCTCACCTGTCTTCTAGCAAAGGTCATGAATGACATGCCAGTTGACAAATATAATGACCTCTATGGGTCATACAACTTGAAAATTCCTGTTATAAAAATGTCTCTTCCTTTGATACTCAAAATGCCAACTGCTGCTGTTTTTTCCTTCCAACTTTTTACCTCCTCCCTCTCTGTGTATTCTTTAGATACTGATATTCTCTTGGTTTCTTTTCTTGGCCATGACTCTCCTCACTGCTCACTTGCTTCTCTTCTAATGCCATATGTTCTCTTTTATTGCTATCTACCGTGATTTCTTTAAACATCCTTTTTATCTTCATTCTTACTTTGGAAAACGTGGCAGATTGATGCACTGAACACCATTCCAGTCCCCTACTTGAGGCTCTATTTAGAGACTGGAAAGCTAACAACTATATATCCCCAACACCTTTGAATCTCTGGATATTTTTTCTAGCTTCTTTGATGCCAATGCACCACGTGAGAGTTGCAAGGCAGGTGTGAGGTAGAGTTCGCATCGATCGTCTGCCAAGCAAAGTTGCTGTGCCTTTGATTTTCCCAGCAGAGGCCCTGGTATTTGGTCCCTCATTTCATGCATGTCCAGAGTCAGGGCAAAGGGATCTATTCTGAAAGGATGAATTTTATCATGTTTGGCACAGTTTTGATTCTGGCAGATGTGCTAGCAGCTTTCCGATTCTACTGTTTCTTGATCTTAGCAGATGAAGTAACTCGGCTGGTGGGCCAGGTTTTTGGTGTCACTGAGGGTGTTGCCCTGGAAAGATTATACTATAGGCTTTACATTAGTTCTGTATGTGTTCCATGACACTTTAATAGATCTCCTTCTAATTATCCTAACTGAAGAACATTGACTAGTTTAACTCCCAAAGCCACATCTGCCACCCAGTCTCCACCTTTAAACTCCATATACCTTAAGAAGTGCTGACTACTAGGTAACTCACATTGGTAGACCTGCAAACCCACTCAACAGACTGAAAACTAAACACATTGCCTTTCCTCAACAAACCTATGCCTGTTTCTGAACTCCCAAACTCTGTTAATAACTTATTGTCCACATGTAACCCAAGGTCCAAACCTAGGGGACATCCCTCTCTTACTTCCTACCTCTAACTTATCACTGTCCAGCAGAGTCTATCTCATTAATAGCTCTCATACCCAGCACACCCCACTTTTCTTCTTTATTCCTTAAGTCAATATTTCATCTATCTTGGATGGGTTTATTGTCATAACTTTCCAAGTTACCTTTTCTTCTATTCTTGATCTATTCTAACCTAGCTGCCTCAATTTGGACAATCCCTAAGATACAAATTTGAACAAGTTACTCCTTTGCTTAAAAGCTCTCTCATTGTCTACAAAATAGAGTATAAAATCCTCAGTATGTTATACAATGCTCTTCTTGAGCTGGTCTATGACATTCTCCAGTTTAATTTCTGACTGCACTTCATACTTCAAATCCTATCTATTCTGAACTGCTCATAGCTCCTCAAACAGACCAGTTTCTTCATAACCCTGTATCTTTTCCTTCCTTTGCATTTTCTCTTTCCTAAGAGAAAGGTGGGAAACGAAACTTAAGGCTTTTGTCATACATTACTGAATCAACCTTTTCAAAAGATAAGCATTGGATGGCCATTCCTTGTTGTTTGTATGAAAAAAAGTTATTCTTGTCAAATACAGATTCAAGAATCATAATATTTATTTTAGAGATTTGGAAAGTTGAAGTTACTTTCTCAAGGTTGTCCAATATGTAATAGCAGGTCTGGATCTTAAATTCAGTTTTCTTCCATAAACCCTGTGCTCCCCTTTTCACTGTAACTGAAATGCAGGGCTCTCAAGATAAAGGAAAAGGGGAGGGAACTGGAAAGCGATAGGAAGGTAGGGGTCTTGGACCCTACTGAAATAAATACTTCCATATTTCTCCTATAGTAGCTTCCCTAAGAGCCATTCTAAATAACTAGTTGAATCATTTCTATCATTCAGCTTTGATGGTACTATAGGCTCTTGAACAATCTTAACTGTTACTTCTTTTAAAATATTCATATAGGCTCTTCCTAATTACTACAAATTAGAAAACTGTAGCTATTTGGAAAAAAATTACTACTTAAAGTATGTTTTATCTTTAAATTGTTTTGTAATACCAGATGATAGTTTAATTCAAGGACGGATAGACAGATGACTAGTATATTTTCTTTTGCAGAGATGGAGAAATTTGAGGGAGAATTGAAAATGATTCGGTCAAGGTTATGGAGATATGGTGCACAGTACAATTACCCTTCTTGAATACTTGCTATTTGCCTTGATTTTTTAAAAGTGAAATCAACAGCTTCACATCAGCTACTGATCAGGTACCAGATGGCAAAAACTTTCAGTCACTACCACCTAGGGCTATATTCAAGCCAATGAAAGGCCTGTATCTCATTATCCGTCCCCCGAGCTCTTCATTCTCCCACATGGTACTGTCCTTTTCAAGTAGAAAAGTGACATTATTTTTAAAACTGCCCTTGTTTCAGATAACCAAAAAATTCTGATAATTTAAACAGGTTTGTCCTTTTAGGTTTTTTTTTTTATTTTGCATGACATTATTAAGCTTGCATTGAATACCACTGCAATAGAAATTTACAAAATCAAACTAAATCAAACTAAACTATAGGATAACACCCCAGAACCTTGCTTCATGTCAAGAATTAGAGGTGAGCGAATAAGGATACCAGGTTTAGCAAATAAAAACACAAAACACTCAGTTAAACTTGAGTTTTGTATAAACGAATATTTATATTTTCAGTGTACATATGGCCCAAATATTGAATGAAACATACTCATACTAAAAAGTATTCTTTGTTTATCTGAAATTCATTTATCCAGAAGTACTGTATTTCATCTAGCAATCCTATGAATAAAGAATGGGTAGTTCAAATTATTTTGTATAACTGAAAACACAAGGATATGTAAGTTGTTCATAAAAGTGTGTGATGATGTCCACTAAAGTCACTTTATGCTCTGTGGGAGACAATCATGTCTTAAAACTGTTATTATAAAACTGGAAGTTTACAAAGAATATAAGGGAAAAAAGTGACTACTGTTTCAGCTTGAAAATGGAATTATATTTTGCTAGTATGAAAAATAATGCAGTAAAATAAAAGATATTGTGGATTTTTAAAGTCCCTCCTACAGAATTAGAACCCAAGAAATTGTTCGGCAATTGCTTTACATTTTTTCAAATAAGAAAATCATGCTGCTCCTAGCTGGAAAACTACTGGGCAAGTTTTAGGTTCAGCAACATTGTTCCCTGAATAATGAACTCAGAATTGTTACTTGTATTGCTCCATTATTCTCTCTGTCGGGTAAGTCTGTGAAGGGAGAAGTGCAACTCTTGCCCTGAATATGATTCAATGGTGTCTATAATTAAAAGCTAGCACACAGATAAAAAGGCAAATATGGAAACATTTGCCTAGTACAGATTTCATATTTAATTTTTTTCTTTTATCTCGTTTCAAGAGCAATGAAAGAAATGTGACATCTAATATATTACCTTTCTAATACGTATGCATATGAACTCAAATTACACAGCCATGGTAACAGGGACATTAATAGTAAATATAAAGAGTACATTAGAATCCCCTTTGGGTGTATGTTCTTATCTTGATCCATAGAGATTTATATGTCTAACATCTTCTAACATTGATGAATATAAATCTCAGGCACTGAGGAAAGAGCATAAATCCTTATAATTCAAGATGTAAGTATCCCTACCTCTAAGGGTTAGCTTTATGAAAACCAACAAAAGCAATGCAATGGAAAGTTCAGAGAGCTGACATTATGCTCTTAACCCATGATAATGTAATATAGATAGTAAAGGTTTTGAATTGTAAGCTAGGCATTCTGATAATAACTGTAATGTGAATACTGGCCTCATGAATTATGCTATGACCATTGTCGGTATTTTAACTCAGCTGTTATTTGAAAAGTGAAACAACTTTACTGTACTTTCCACTTTTTTTTTTGGAAATGTGAAGGGGAATAAATCTATCTTGAGTATGCCGACAGCCATTTTGTCTTCTGAAAATTCAAGACATGTGAATACCTTCAATAAATACTTTCCCCCCAAATAACATAAATACTTGGTAACATGAACTATCTTCATAAAACAAAAATAGAGAGGAAAAATTACAGAGGAAAAAAATAGAGAGGAAAGAGATTTTTTTTTGAGTGCATCACATGATGTTTTATTTTATGGACATCTATTTTTACTGACTTTTAAATTCCTGTCTTAAGCAAGTTGTAGTGTGTCTTGTTCCTTGATTTTGAAAAATTAAGAGTTATGTCTGTAAATTCATGCTAATTTAAAATATTTATATTAAAAAGGAAGTTATTTTGTTCCCAGAAAGCTGTATTCTTTTGGAATACATTAATCTTTTGGGTGGTGAGGACAGCAGGTGCAGAGGAGTCCTTGCTTTGTGTCAGAGAGCTGAAGATGAACCAAAGCTGAATCCTCAGTGACATAGGGGAGAGACCAAGAAGACCAAGGGTGGCAGGGGTTTCATGCACACTTTAATATAATGAAAAACTGGTATTGGGAAAATGTCATGTACTCACAGCTCACTCTACATGCTGCTTCTAATCTTATTTGTACATGTACAGGCGAAATCTACTAACAAGGGAGATTGTCTCTTTTCCTTTGTTAAAACTTAGTATTGATTGCTGTGCAGGAAAGCTGACATGAATCCCAGAATGGGTTTAATTACAAGTATACACAAAAAAGTAATTGGCAGAATAAGTAAACGGTTACTTAGCAGGTTTCTTTTTCAGAACCACAATATTCAACTTGAGCAGTAGTGGTAATCAACAAAAAGGAACTAAAAAATAAGTGTCTTAGGGTCCCAGTCCAATTGAAAATTCATTTATCCTTTTCTCCTTTAGCCCATTCCCACAAATGCATTTCAATGCCATCTTTATTACGTTGGTACACAAGTCACCAGTGACTCAATCAATGCCAAACTGGAAAATTAATGTAGGATGAGATCTGGAAGAACGAGTGGGTGGTATAAGGCCATCTCCCACAACTTAGCCAAGTGTGATGTGATAGGAAACACTGTAATTTTAGAGGTTAATATTTTCGCATTTTTGGCAGCCTTCAAATAGGCTGAAAAGTTAGCCTAGTGGTATATCTTCTCTACTGAAGATTTTTATAGTGCACACAGAATAAATTTCAGAAACAAGAATTTGAAACTTTATCTCACAATATGTTTTTCTTTCTTCAGCTGATTATGTTTACACTATCTCACTTTGTTCAAGGGACACAAATTGGTTTCTCAGGTCATGCTGTTATTAATATGATTTTTAAAAAATAATTGAATTTAACACAGAGATTGGTTGAGAAAACAGGCAAAATGAAAATGATAATTCTTAGTGTGAAAACCTCAAAATGTGAAATAGAACACAATGGTATTCTTTGCTTACTTCAAAATCTCTAAGATGTGTTGGACTTATTGATGTTACAATATAACATAAATAGGGCTTGCCAGGGCATAGCTGATCCTGGGGTGTGAATGGTGTATTAGAAACTGTGCTAGGTAGCCAAGAGATATTTCATTGGGATTTATTTAGTTTGGGTCTATTCTAAGCTCGGGGTTATCAGCCCATTATAGAATTATTTTCTCTGATAAAGCCATTTACTATTTATTTGCTATAAGTTAATAATAAACTTCTATCGATTGATTACTCAGTTTCCCTCCTTTTCTCACCTTGTTTCTTGTTGCTTTAAGTGAAAGCCTTTTTCTATGAGTTTAACCAGTCTAAGATCACAAATTTGTAGTAAATAAAAGTGATTATAATCTCCAGTTTGTAAAACTAATGTAATTTCATTAATACTTTTTTAAGATGAAGATTGGGCTTTTAGTTAACCATTAACTATCAGCCCTAAATCTATGCTGGAAGCATAGTGTATATTTACTAAGTACTACTGACTGGCAGCTGATAAAAATCCCAGACACAGTATTTCTTTGAAATTTTACCTGTGTTGACATAATTGTATAGAAGGCAGTAAAAAATAAAATTTTCTAGACATTTTTGTTTTTATGTATATTTTTCTATTATATATATTTTTCTCTTGAAAATGTCTGCAAAGAAATATAAAGTAGTAAAAAAAATAATTTTTTTGGTGAAAAGATAAAAATAACCATTTATTTTTAAGTTCAAAACTTACCACTTTTGTTGATATAAATGACTGGGATTAGAAGACTTTAAGAGAACTATCATAGCAGGAGTGTTGCATTTTAACATGCACTGACATAAAAGGAATTGAATCACACATCTACCTGTGTGACTCAAATCAGTGAGAAGGGAGTCTATCTGTCTGAGAACTAAATGCCATAATGCAACACAATTAAAGCACAGAGCCACTGTCTGATCAAAAATAGAAAGGGTTTTTTTAAAAAGAAGACTGGCATTTATGTGACAGAAGAAAACAGTAAAAAATTTACATTTCTTTGCATTTTAGGAAAAGTAAATTAGAGTAGTAATTTTACTGCCTGTTTGCAGTAGAATTTCTGTGAACACAGTGCATGAAAAAGTATATTCTTTTCAACATATAAAAATTCCATTTTTTACATATAAAAATTGAAATACATTTCCCAAAATTCAGACCTGCAAAAGTAAAAATGAACAAAATATTCTTGGCTGGTGGTGTAATAGTTTAAAACGTTTAAAAGCATAGAATTTAGGTTATATCAAATGGCAATAACTTCTTGAATTGATTGGAACAATGAAATTTTGAAACATAACTCAAGAGCAAATGATTTATTCTGATTCTCACAGCACTGGTGTATTTACATTTCTACAGGGCTTGCATTGATCAATGACAACCTGTAACATTAACTATCAGCACTATCTTTTGTAACTATCTCAGGCAATTATTTTGAGGCTAAATAAATGAAAAAATGCTTGTGGCTTGTTTTTAATAAGAAGTAGAAAAGTCAAGATTATTTTATGTAAACTAAATGATAAAGAAATACGACTTGTGTAAATCTTGGGCAAAATGCCCACATTAACAACAACAACAACAACAACAACAAACAAACAAAAACAACAAAAAAAGTCTGAGAAAAAAACAAAAATTGAAAGTCATTTAAAAATGTATTCCTTCTAGGACTGTTGAGAAAAATTATTTCATATCATCTTCATGGAAATAGAAAATGCAGGCGGTATTACATGTCTAATGAGCAAGGATTTAAACTGTGAGCAATCTAAAATATTTTAAAGATAAGGAAGACATTTTTAGAAATTGGGATTATTGCACTCAAATCTTATATTTAAGAGGACATTTTTGCAATAGTTTAGTACTTGCATTCTTTATAAGGTGTAAAGACTGAAAATTTAAAGGTAATTTTTTTTCTTGGATTTGCAACATTTTACTAAAGGGAAAAGTCCCCACAAATGACAGAAAGATAATCAAATATTTTAAAAGAATGAATTTTACTGCCCTAAAAATTGTCTTTGACTAAAAGCATATAATATCATAATGATTAGAATAATTGTGGTCTTTATGTAGAAATTCTCAATGTACATTTCAAAGATACTTTAACATTTTGATTGAGCTATTTTCAGTTTTAGACTTTTATTTTTAACAAATGGTGACTTTGGAAAGTTTAGGTAAACAATGACATAAATCATATTGGAATGGGTATGAAGGCAATCTAACAAATAACCCTAATTTTGCATCCAAGGAAAAGGCACATTGAAGATCAAGTCCAAGTTATTTACTGGCAAAGCCAGGGTGAATCTTGATTCTTCCAATTACCAAACCACTATCTTTATATTTTTATTCCCCCCCCCAACCACTATCCTGATGACACTGCCCAAATCACGAAGAGGTTCTTACGAGATTAGAATGCGTATATATCAAGCTGTGTTTTAAAGGCAGTAAAAAGAACTGTTGCCTAAAGGGGCCGCACAAAAAAATTCTTCAAAGGCAAAGAACATATGTGTGATATAAATAACACTTTTCCAAAATGGTGGAAATACTCTAAAGGAGCTGCCAGAAGATGTGGTTTCCAGCCCCTATTTTGACAATAACTGGGACCTGACTTAGGACACTGCCTGTAACATCTCTCTCTCAGTACTTTATTCTGTGCAAATAATAAGTTGAGGGGCACCTGGATGGCTTAGTTGGTTAAGCATCCAACTCTTGATCTCAGCTCAGTTCTTGATCACAAGGTCATGAGTTCAAGCCCCATGCTGGACTTGAATTACATAATTTTTGAGATACTTTCTAATTCTAACAGTTCAGTTAAAGTCATACTAGGAATTACAATGAACTCTAACAATTGTTTGGGCCCCGGACTGGTGGGCTTAATTTGGCCTGTAAGTACCCCTCCCCCTCTACCTGAAGAAAAGTGTTTACAAAATTGGAATCTTTAATAGAGAACATCACAATGCTTCTGCCTTGAGCCGTTATTTTTTGCCGGGCACACATTTCAAAGGGTTTCTGAGATGCACCTTCTCAAACTCCTGAACAGAATCACATCTTAGCCCTGCAGTAGAACGTGATTTAATTTATTGCAGCAGTAAAATGTGATAAATATTTACAGATGGACAGTGAATATAACACACACACACACACACACACACACACACACACACACAGACACGCCCATACACGTCCATACCTTTTTTTAGTTTCTGGTGTAGGTGAAATGGTTAATCCTTTTAGTGTACACACAAATCTGTTAGCATACTTTATATTTTATCTGAGTAACATGTACTGAGTTCTTAATGCATTAGAGAAGGATTGAGCTCAGTTCACATCTTCCTTTCTTATCAGTCTTAGTAAAGGAGAGGGCCTTTTGTGGAAAGGAAAATGAATGAGCTGTCTTGGATTTACTTCATGCCATGAAGTACAATGATCTATTTATTTTCTCTTAGTATGTACATTTGTTTTTTGGGATACTTAAAATTTGGCGAATGTAATATTGTCACTTTCTCTTTGATACATCTCTACCACTTTGCTTCCATTTTTATAGTTAGGACTGTACTTTTAAGAGAGTGCTATAAAAGTTCGTCTTGTGTTCACTTGATAAGCCTCAAAATTGGGAAGACAGAACAGCTAATTAAAAGTAGCAGGAAATGTTGGGAAAATAGTTAACTATGTAAAAGTGAGGTAGCTATATGAGATATAATAATTGCCAGTGACTGGAATTCTCAAATACAACTATATCAACTGAACTGTTATTTCGGTTTTAATTTTCATCCTAGGAAATCTGATTTTTCTGTGTCATCTATAACAGTTTTGTTGTTATCATCACATCTTTAATGAAATGAAGGGACAAATTACTTCATCCAGTTAAAGTTTTTGGGAAATTAAGCATTAGTATGTGTTATTCAGGGGACAGTAATAAATATTAACTACGTATTTGAAGGCAATATCCATTAATAAAATGTCTTTATTTGGCACCATGTCTCACTTCCGATAAAAAAACACTAGCTACATGGATCTTCCATTGAGTACCTCGAGGATATTCCAGCACTGCAGTAAGTGGACTTACTGAGGTATGCCAAAAAAGGGAGGATTTCTGATGGCCTTCACAGATGACTTGATCTCTTTGAAAAGAGCAATTATTTAAAAATGTATAGTAGAAATAAAAAAACACTCCAATTCTTTAAAGTGTATTTAAATTATACAAAATGTGTAAAAATTGTAAATGCACAATTGGAAAGCAATAATACTATTTTCATTGTTTAAGATTTGATAATAAAGAATATATAGATAGTTTTTAAAGCCTTTAGGAGGCCAAAAGGGCAGACATAAAACTGTTATAGCTCTTTTTGTTTTCAACGTTTATTCTAAGTGCATCACTTATATATGATTATTGAGTATACGAAATGAATGTGCCTAAAATGAATGGAAGGTTTTTGCCCAGGAATAACTTCAGAGTCAAACTAACTCAATACATAAAGTGGAAAACATCATATTTTGAAACATGACAGAAAAATAACTACATTGTGATAGTGGTAATTTAGCTAACATTTTTGTCTTTAAAAGCCTTTTCATCTATTTTTTATCCAGTAAGGAAATGGTGCCCATTTGGGTAGACTGGATAGAAAAAATTATTGGTGAATGCATCTGGAATTATTGATTATGCTTAGGCATAGCGAGAGTTGTTAAAAGGAGGCTGAATCAGGGGAGCTGAGCTGAGTTCTCTTTCTTGGTGGTTCTTCACTTTTCTTCCCTAAACATCTCCCCTCCCCTTACAGAATCTTCAAGATCACAGGTATGCACTGAATTCAAGAATGTTGCTGAAGAGACATTTATAACATTGTGTGATAATGAGGCAAGGAAAACATAATATAAGGCATATTTATCAATCCAATAGTATGCATGGATGTGGGAGGAAGGACTGGAACTTGAGGTTGGTGCCAAATCACAGGAGGGTGTATGAGTGCATGTTAGAGAGGTTGGCTTAATACTTTAGCTATCAGTGGGAGTAAAAGGAACAGAACTCTTAAGGTTCCTCTTCCACATTTCTGCTTCCATTTTAGGGGATTGTTTTCATACCCATCTTTAATACATTGTGCAATTACTTTTAGGCTTTAGTTCTCTTTTCTTTTTGTTCCTTCCCCTTCTGTGTTTTCATGTGTTTCAAATCCAGCTCACATCTATCAATTACTGGACATAGCTCTGGGATGCCTGACTTAGTGAATTTAGCAAATTTATTCCAATTCTCTTTACTGGTATTTACTAACTTCATGAAATTTCAATCCTGACTCTGTCTCTTTCTCTCTCTCTCTCTCTATATATAATGCAAGCCCCTGGTTCAGAGCAAGAACTTTCCTCTTCAGTCATCAGATGATGTGAGACAGCTAGTTCATGCATCTGCAAAAAATGTTTAGGAAGCCTTAAGAGTCAGAAGACATTCTAATCATTACCAGGGAAAAGCAAGGATATTTCACTTGGAAGGGAGCTTAAGTAGAAAGATCTGTGGAGCTAAAATAAGGAAAGGCAATAAACCATGCTTTAAACACGTCAGGTATCATATAAACCCTAAACGCACTTTCTAATACTAAGAAATGCAGACACCATTAAAGATATGTCAAATAGCCATTGCAAGATTTAGAGAAGACTAACTAGGGACTCTCTTCTTACAAAAGTCTCTAGGGATTTTGTCAAACACTTTTAAGGGAACAAGTATTGTACCCTGAACTTGAATTTGCCTGCTGGCTAATTCAGGCTCAATGGACATTTTTTATGTTTGATTTTGGTGTGTGTGAAACTCTGTAAAGTAGCTGGATAAAATTCTACATTGTCTGGTAGGTAACAAGTCTGGGCTGGATCAAATCTTGTCAGGTTCAGATTCGAGTTGACCTTATCTTTAGGGGCACATTTTCCAATAGTCACACCACTTTACAAGCTTCAGTGTGCATGAAATTATAAAACGTGGAGCATGAGAAAATATCTCTCAGGTTGTTTTTGTGGCAAGAGAGCCCAGAGAAATAAAGTGATTTTCAGCCCTTTGGGTTTTATTACTTAGTGAAGAAAGAAAATTTGGTTAGGGTCAGTTTTCAAGTTTAACAGTTCATCAGCCCATAATTGCACTCATTATTACTGTAGCCAGTTTTATATTGGAGTTTGATTAATAACGATATGCACTTCAGTAACGCTTTCCATTAAGTGGCACTAATTACACTGTAACTGCTGTTCAACAACCAAGCAAGTGTAACTACAATGTCATTTTTATGGAGCCAGATTTGCTCAGAAGGGTACTTTGATAATGCTAACATAGGAGTGAAGTAACTGAAAGTGTGGGGACAAAGTTACTATTAGTTTAAACCCTACAGACATGAAACCATGGCATTCTGAGGTTCTTATTTGTAGGAGAAGTTTTTGATATGGACTCAGCAAGAGTCTCTGGAATGTAATGAATAAGCATTATCTGCATGGAACTACTTTGGGCTACTATCGAGAAGCCCAGTTATTGCTATAAGAGCATTGGATTTGATCAGAAGACTGGGCTCAAATCTTCAGGTACCCATTTATTTCTCTGATCCTAAACAAATTACTTACCCTCCCTGAAATTACCACATATGTATAAGGATGCCTACTCCTATATCTGTGGCATTAGGAGTAAATGAGATATTGTCTGTAAAGATGCCTAGTTTAGTGCCTGGTATATAGCAAAGGCTTTTCCAATATTTCATAAAGGCAAGTTGTCCTCATTCTTTCCATCATTCAGCGGTAGGGAATGGACCCCTGTTCTTTCAGTAAGCCTTCTACTTATTAAGATTAAATAAATAGAAATTCTTTAAAAACATGCCTAAGTAGGGAGGAAAAGTATTAAACTCTAATAGGAAATAGTGCTAATTAATCAACCTGTAGTGAGAAGCGGAAGAAACTATGGGAAGAAGGGGGGAGGTCTAAATTTGATTCACAAGATGAGATATTTAGTGAGCTGGGGTCAAAAATTTCAGTCAGCTCTCAGGGAGGAATAAATACTAGAAATAATGGAGTAACTTGGCGTGGAAAAATTGCAGACGAGAGTGAATGTATATTATTTAAGAGTGGTTGGGTTTTCTGTACTATTTCTAGTTCTTCTGTTGATCATTGGCTTTTGTTTTTGCTCTAAAAATGTTGCTGAAGAAAAAGAATTAGAATAAATTATTGCACTTCCCAGAGTGGGAGATAGGATTTTTTTCTTTTGAAGAGAAACTACAGAGAATGGGCAGTGTTCCAGTGTCTATAGCAGTATGGTTTGCAGATAATGTATTTAATAATGAGTGGTGACAGGCCGACTGAATTAGAATTCTTGTAGGGAGTCACAAATATTTGGTGGAGAGAAGGTCAGATGATCAAAGATCAAAATATCTTTATATTCTGATATGTGTTCTGATTATTTCCTTCATTTGAACACCTCTACTTTTTTTATTTTTTGAAAATCACTTTCTATGGTTCAAAGGTACAAGAGCTATAAGATACTCAAAGGTACTTAGAGCTATAAGATAAGTACGAGGGATGTAACATACAATAGTATAAGTACAGCTAACAGTGCTGTGTGATACATAAGTAAGCTGTCAAGACAGTGGATTCTGAACTCTTATCACAAGGAGGCATTTTTTTTTTCTGTTCTTTCTTTTCTTTTTATTGTGTTATATGATATGATGTATTTTAGGTGAACCTATTGTGATAATGATTTCACCATATATGTGAATCAAACCATCATGCTGTATATCTTAAACTTATACAGTGATTTATATCAATTACTTCTCAATGAAACTGGAAAAAATAAAAAAGAATTTAAAAGTAATATATAAAATTACCTTTTAAAATTAGCTCATATATTCTGGGGCTTGATGTAAAGAGAGATGTACAAGAAACAGGGAGAGAACTCATTTAGATATAATTATGTCTCTGTAGTTCTCGGTTATTGGAATATTACACAAACAAAAAAAGAGAAAGAAAGAAAAGAAAAAAGAAAAGAAATCTCAAATGGTATTTCTCTTTTGAACAATGTGCCCTTTTGTCATGTGATGTGATGAGCACTGAGTGTTATACGCAACTGATAAATTATTGAACACTACATTTGAAACTAATGATGTACTATATGTTGGCTAATTAAATTTAAATAAAAAATTAAAAAAATTAACAATGTGCCCTTTCATCCCAGTTTCTAATCACATTAGTTGTTGCTAGTGCCCAATAACATAATGCAATAATTTAGCAATAAGGCTTTATGACACATGCAGTTGAAAGACTAGAATCTATTGAGTTAATGCCAAGAGGCAAAGAGACTTAGGTCTAATGAAAAATCTTAAAGGCTGGTGAGCTTACTGACAGGGATGGGCTCTTCCTGAATGCTGGCATCCCTGATTAATAGCTGGTGAGCATCAGTAATTAAATATTTGGCTCTGATTTTCTAGGTTGTAATAAACTCTTAACTTTTGCTTAAACTTGTTGAAGGAGTTTCCATATTTCCCTTCAAAGAAGAATTTTGTGAACTTCCATTTATCTAAAAATACAGAACTGTGAGGAAATTATAGGTTCCCATAACACTGATATTTGATGAGAAACAGTCACACCAACAATGAGCAAAACCACCAACTGAATAAGGAGGCAAAACACCCAATATCTGGGAGAAGGAACACTCAAAACCGTCTTCCACCAAAGGTGTTCTTGAACCACTGATATTCATGTGGAATATTTAATCAGTATTCTGTTTTTAGTTAGTTGTAAATATGTTAAAAGATAATACTGTACAGAATGTGACTGTTTAAAAATAATGAGTTTAGCGTTCCCATTTATGTAGGTATATATTCTGTCACACAGCTATGTGGGTTAAAATATTATAAATGTCACCTTTTCAGCTTTTGATACATCTTTCCAAATAATTCATTAACAGAAAATGTAGAGAAAACTTAAAAATAATAAGCTTCTTCACTTGTGCTAAGTTAAAAATAGGTTTATGTAAAAAAATAGGTTTATGTAAATCTATTTAAAATATTAAATTCATCATAAAAATATGACTCATTGTTGGAAAAACTGGTGCCTGAAGAGTTTCTATTAAGAGTGAGTTGGCAGCAGACCTAATACAAAATAGTGAATGGAACAGAACACTAAGACTAGAGGCTTATTAATTCACAGTATAGCATAAACTAATTATATGATGGTTACTTAGTCCACTGGTTATAATCAGCCTAATTCAGGTTCTGTACAATTTAAAAGAACAAATATTTAATTATAGTTAGTAAGGATTCTATGAAAAAACGACATTTTTGGTATAGGAAAACTATTTAAGGTCATTTAACATTGAAAACACAGCCTTTTCCTTGTGTAAAGATTTATTTGTTGCTAAATGCATTCAGATTTTGTTAAACACCATTATGATCTAACAGTTTTAGATGTCATTACATCTGATAGCATGACATAATAAAATACTATCTTGGGTATCTGCAAACACAAGTTACCAAAAATTTCTAAAAGTAAAGAGTTCATTGTTCTCCAACTATCTGAAAAAAAAAAACATAGAACATGGTTTTGTATCAACAGTAACCACATGGAAGCTAAATGGCAAAATCCCCCCCCCCCCCCCCCCAGTTACAAGCCTGAAACTTTAATGTGGTCAATTGTCTGCCTCAACCAGTATGACCTTTTGGTGGCTGCACCAAGGAACATGTAGAAAGAGTACTTGTTTTACATCAACTTGAGGATGTCAGCACTTAAGAATTTCCTAGAGTCATAAATACGTTTTATTTTCGATTGATCCTAAATTATTTGCATGTTCAGGTTAAATTATCTCTATTGAATAATACCACTTACAATTTGATAATCGTTTTACTTGCTTTAAAATTTCCTATAACTAGTAACTAGGAATCCCTAAAGCTAATTATTTGAAATCTTACTGTAAAATCCATGTGCATTCTAAATGTATTGTATGTTCTAACGTAGACTTCACTAATTCTCCAGATTGAAGTTAGGACTCCAACAAAATTCTGTTCATCTTGCCACTTGCTCACTTTCACTTCTCCATCTTTAT
Organism: Ursus americanus; assembly: GCF_024610735.1. Taxonomy (NCBI): domain Eukaryota; kingdom Metazoa; phylum Chordata; class Mammalia; order Carnivora; family Ursidae; genus Ursus; species Ursus americanus. Next base: position 5,535,346 of record NC_142131.1, read on the forward strand.
CACATCATCTTTATAGCTCTTGGGGCAGAGTTTTACTTTATTGGGAGTTTGTGATAAACCTTCTCTTTAATTCTCAATATGTTCCCATAGGGTGTAGTCTAAAAGTCTAAAAGACAATTTAAACATTTAAAAATATTATCTAAGAAAAAGTTGAAAAAAATTTCCCACACATTTACCTGATTAGGAAATTGTAGTCTACTTTTTCAACTGTTTTTCGCATATACTCATCATCTATTCATTTCTTGATACATAGCTGACCTTTAACAACATGGGTCTGAACTGTGTGGATCCATTTATATGTGGATTTTTTATAGTACAGTACTGTAAATGTATTTTCCTTATGATTTTCTTAATAACATTTTCTTTTCTCTAACTTACTTTGTTGTAAGAATACAGTATATATCTAACACACAAAGTATGTGTTAATTGATCATTTATGTCATCAGTAAGGCTTCTGTTCAACAGTAGGCTATTAGTAAAGTTTTGGGAGGTCAAAAGTTATATGCAGATTTTCTCCTGCATTGGGGGCTGGCATCCTTAACCCTTGTACTGTTCAGTGCTCACTTTGGCAGACATATATCCTAATGTTTGCATTGTTCATCTGTCAACTGTATTTGCTTATTTGTAAAAAAAAATGTAGATAAAATTTTACTACTTGAACCAATACAAATTCAACTCACACACGCAGTGTACTTTCTAACATGTATTATACTTTGAAAATTATTTATTCTAAGTCCTGCACAGTATTTATGCCATCAATTTTTATTTATGTAAGAATCAATAATTATCTTTCTTTATAGATACCATCGACAATTACTACAGATTATCAGAATTGATCTGGACGTGCATTTGCATTGTCAGAGTTGTTTGAAACATGGAGGTGGGAGATTAACTAAGGCCTTTCAAAGAAAGAGATTTCTCTACATACATATGCATGCACACACACACAAACTCACATATACACCTTTGAGTATATTTGGCTGAGTACCTTCATATCTATATATTTTTGGGTGTTTATGCAGTTAAAAATTTCTTAAAGCACTTTATTTTCCTCTACTCTATGCAACCTAGATAACCAGGATAAGGTCTACAGAAAAATATAAATGGCTCACGTCTTCTTTCTTTTTAAAGTACTCACACTCTCCATTTATTAGTGCAGATAGCAGGTATCTGCCTTTCTGTGTATGCGTGTGGATGTCCGGAGACAACAAAACACAGTTTTATTTTTCTTTAGTTTTCTTACTGACAGGCAATTCATACACTTTAAAATAGAAAAATTTGCACCAGTTGTGAAGGTATTCCTTGTTTTTATATTAATATGCAAATTGATATTCCAAATAAAAACAGCAAGGTAAGATATAAGTAAGATATATCTACACAAATAATGTCCAAATTGTACTGGGTAGTCTTATTGTTAGCCCTCAGTAGGTTTTCTAGTCCATAATTTTGGTCTACCTACCAGATGCTTCACATATATATCCTTTCGTATTCTCCTAGTCTCTCCCATCCCTAGTTTTAGTTGTTGCTGAGACAACCCAGTTCTGCATGGGTTTCAACCAACTTCACAATGGTGCAACCTAAGATTGTCTCACTGTATGTCTGGGTTGCACACCTTTAGCCCTATGTCTGTATCTTCTTGGTTCACACTAAGGCTTGAGACTTCTCAGGACCCCTCCCCCTCAGTATCCACACATGCACAAGCTAGATGTGTGTGAGTTAAAACTCTGTGTGTTGAACCAATGGAAGATAGGAGGCCTGTGGAGTAACCTATGGGATACAGGAACAGATTAATACATTTTCTCTCTCCTTCTGAGTATAGCATGTACTGCAAAGTAATTGTTTATTTGGCCTCTTGGAAGAGGGTGTAAGTGAAATCAACCAACCAATTGGTTGCATGTGATACAATGCAGCAGTAGGCTAAATAATATATCATTTTACTGATACTTCCTTCTTCTTGCCTTACTTCTCATTTCCCTTCATTCCCTCTCTGTGGGATCGAGCTCTAATAAAAGTTCAAGGCTTCAGGTTCTGCTTTCTAGGGAACTCAGATTAAAAGTGGTATTAGAAATGGCCCTCAAAGACAAAACTCATGGATCTATTGGCAGTAAGGATTCATTTGCTGATGATATGCAGGGTGATGATATGTTATGGTGTATAGTTCCTTCGCAGTTACTAAGGATTGATTTACAGTTAAACAGGATAAGGTTCAGATGGAAGGTAGGGTGCTACTTTTTACAATAGCAGTTGCTCTTTAATGTTATGGGGTAAAGGTAATTATAAGAATTGTGGAGTGGGGGACAGTGCACCTGGGTGGCTCTGTCGGTTAAGCGTCTGCCTTTAGCTCAGGACATGATCCCAGGGTCCTGGGATTGAGCCTCTCGTTGGGCTCTCTGCTCAGTGGAGGGCCTGCTTCTCCCTCTGCCTGCCGCTCCCCCTGCTTGTGCTCTCTCTCTCTGTCAAACAAATAAATAAAATCTTTTAAAAAACAACACCAACACCAACAAAGAAACCCTCTTGTGCTATAACCAGAAATCAGAATGCACTGAACATAGAGCCAAAACAGGTCTCCCATATCAAAATCAGATCTTTAATAGGAAAAGACAGGGACTCTAAAACTTATAATGAGGCCATTTGATTGGGCAAGACTGAGATTCTTGAATTCTTAGGTTTCCTGAAATCTCTAGGTTGGCAGAAGCAACTCCTTTCCCTTCTTTGCAGAAGTAGACTCCTTTCAAGTGGAAACCATGCAACAGTCACATCTGAGGCAGTTGCCTTACAAGATGATGCTTGTTCTCCCCTGAATTTGCACCGACCACTCCTCATTGTCTTCTGGCCAATAACCAGGGTAGATCTCTTAGCACAGCCATGCTAAGAATTATAGCCATTGTTGTTCAGGCCTATTTGCTTGAGGAATTTTAACATCTGGCTAATATATACCAGCAGGTACTGGGGGAACAGGTCAAATTAGAAATGAGAATGTTCACCAGAAGAATACAGAATATAAAGCTGGAAAGTGGAGAATTTATTGACACTGCAGCACTATCCACAATTTGGGATTAAACATTCTGACAAGGATCTAGTCACAACAATCTGCTGATTTGATTCCTTAAATCAAGCCCTTGACCATGCCTTGTAACACAGTGTGTTTTGCTTTCAAAATCTACAGCAGCCCACCAATCACTGTTTCTCTTTTTTAGTAGTAGGAGATGCAAAGTGAAACAACCGTCTTTTGCTTTAGAGGGAGAGCATAACCCAGCATGCCACAGACACTGGACCCTAAAACTTCTTTCATGTGGCAGGCCCCCAGACCTTTGGGGTTTATTAGGGTGTCCAGAGTGATTTCTACTTGTTACCAGATCTAATTTGTTTGATGTCATGAATACAGTGGACTAGCTGGTGTTCTGTAAAATGTAAAGATGATCTTGTCCCTATGACTGAATTTTTTTTCTCTTTCCTATGACCATATTTCTATAAAAAACAGAAACTACAACTGCTATGGGAATGCAAATTGCATTTTTCTTCTCTCGTTTGGGTTAAAGAAGAAAACATTTGCCACTTGATCAATAGCCTTACACCAAAATAGAGAGGCTGTGGGTCTGCTCCTGGAAGGACCCATTTAGCATGACAGCTGTGATTGACAGTACTATCTGGTGAAGTTTACATTAGTCTACTGTCATTTGCCACATTCCATCTGTTTTTTTAAGAGCCAGATGATGGAAAATATTATCCCTGAATCCAATGAAGGTTTGATAGTGGCTCTAATCTCTGCGACACCATTCCTCCGGAGATGCTCTGTTGCTTCCTAGTTACTATTTTGGCCAAAGGAAAGTGGGCATAGTAGGCAGTTTCAGAAGCTCTCACTTGGCCTTTCCTCCATAATTATACTTCCTCTACCAATCAGACAGGCAATGTGAGAATTCTGGAGCTACAGTATATATTTATCCTGATTGTATACTCAAGAGACTAGGTAATTTGTCACAGGGTTGAACAACTATGAATAATCACAGATTGGCGCCATTACAACTATCCACAGTGTAGAATCACTATAAATAGACTTGGGTCCAAACTACATTTATGACCCAATCTCCATAAACCAACCATCTAATTAGAAGAACTTGATGGAATTTTAGGTCCCCTAGTATTATTGTCATCTCAAATCCTGTATCTCATTGTCCTCAAACTTCTGGCTATATTCACCTCCCCTGTGCATATAGCTATTGTGCAAATAACAGAAACTGGGGGGGGGGGGATTGGTGAAATCTTTACTGTTTATTTACGGGAGAGCTGTCCTTGAGTAGGTGACTGGGATGGCACCCAGTGCATCTGTGGAATGTATGCCCTTAGAAAGAAACATCTGCATTGAATCCATATTAACAGGATGAAAGGCATAAGAAATAGATACAGAACAGGTTGTGTTAGTTAATTTTATATGTCAACTTGACAGGGCCACAAGATGCCCTGACATTTGGTCAAACACTATTCCGGGTCTGTCTGTGGTAGTATTTCTGGATGAAATTAAACTGATTAAGCAGATTGCTCTCTCTAATGTGGGTGGGCCCTATCCAATCAGCTGAAGGCCTGGATGGAGCAAAAATGCTGACACTCTCTTGAGTAAGAGGAAATGGACTCCTACTTAACTACCTTGATCTGGGTCATTGGTTTTTTTCCTGTATTTGGACTCAGGTGGAAACTGATTGAAACACCATCATCCTCTAAGTTGCTCAAGCCAAATATTGCATATTGTCATCCAAGGTTCCCTCTTTCCCTCACTCCCATATCTAGTTTATCAGCAAGACTGGTCGATTCTATCTCCTAAATATATCCTGAATTGATCTATTTTTATTTTCAAATATTTTTAATTCAAGCTACCTTCATCTCTGACCTGAATTACCATGGGAATCTTCTACCTACTTGCTCCTACTTCTATTCTGATGCAATCAATCCATTCTCAACTCAGCAGTCAGATGTCCTTTTAAAAATATAAATTATTACATGTCATTTTCCTATGTAAAATTCACAGTGCATTTCAAATGCCTTACTCCAGCTTTCTAAACTCTCATGGTTGCCCAGTGCATGCCCTGTCCCAATTGTTCTCCACTATGCTACTTGCTCAGTACTCCTCAGCCACACTGCTTTTCTATCTGTTCCTTGACCATGCCAAACTTATTCTTGCCTTAAGGCCCTCTACTTCTTCCTTGCTCTTGCATGACTTCCAATCATGCAAATATCAGCTTAAATGTCTCCACCTTAATTCAGGTTTTCTTGACCACTCAATATAAAATAGCTATGCAGGCACCTGCTATCAATCTTTACTGAATCTTTATGGAGAAAGTATCAAAATGCTAATTAAGGCCTGACTGAAGAAGGATGTGGTCAGAGGTGTGACAGATAAATTCTAGGGTAGGACTGTTCAGGAGAGTACAGATTAAAAAAAAAAAAACAAAAACTCAACAGCAGTTAGTTTCTTGAAAAAAAAATTTGTCTCTAGAGACCTTCGGACAACTAGGTTAAAAAAGAAAAGACATGCACTAAATAATGTGAGCCTCAGGGAGGGGCAGCAGATAGTATATGTGGATTTTAAGTACTGCTAACAACAAACATTTGCAACATGCATGGCAATGTTCAAAGACAGTCTTCAGGATCAAGAATGACATTTGGTTTTGTACCTATTTAATAACTTTATTACTTGGCAGGCTTTACTATCTAAATACTATATTGGACAGAAAGACAAATTTGTATAAAAATGATGTTATGGGCATCCTTATCAATAAATGATATTTAAGGTGATTTTAAGTTTTCCTTAAATATTGTTTGAACTATTTTATACTACTCAAACCAATATTAGCCACATGGTCTAACTCCACTGCAGTGCAGTGTAACTGTAACAGGAGTCAATTATTTATGAATCAGTGGAAACATCTGGAAGCTTGACCTCCTTTTGATATTAAAAGGACTTGGAGCATTTGCTGTATTTCACTATTAGTGCCACTTCAGTTATTACATGCTCTGCCAATGTTTTATGTAACTGGACTGATTTCCTTCCGACTCATAAGGTCAGCTGTCTGTGAAGGGATTGAGTTTTCTAGGCACTGCTGCCTGCGTCTTTCTCCTTATTGAATACAGTGCCCTGCTACCTAGTGCTTACACACAGCGGAAAACATTATTTTGGCATTGTATAGCATATTGTGTAAGCATTAAAGAGAATAAACTAACTTATTTTCCTGAACCAATCTTATCTTCATGCTTTTTAGGATTTTCAATCTTTTCCTTTTTTTGATACATACACGTGTTTGTACACACACACAATTAAATGTTTCTCATCTGTATCTAAAAAAAAATACAATGGCTTACCCATGGGTATAATTTATTTTAGCCAGTTAGAAAAGAATGTATCAGTTTTATACCAAATATATTTCCAGTGTATTTTGCATGAAAAGTAGAGATGGAGAAAGTATATGTTCAAGGACTGATGACATATGCACCAAAATATATGCAAACATACATATGTCTGCACAGGTGAATTTGCAATTCTATCTCTGGCAAGACAGAGAATATGTAACTAAGTGGATGTATCCTACTTAGCTGGATAATCCCAAACCACAGGCAATCAAATTATTTGTATTTGGCTTTGTTATTTTTCTGCCAACAGACTTTTGTTCTAATTCATTTTGCTTAGGCTTATTTTCATTCATGGAATATTTATTGTGAATGTGCTCTGTATCAGACATGATACGAGACACTGGAGATAAAAATGATGAATAAGATAGTCTGTGGTTCTAATGGGTTTCAGGCTTTTCATGTGTTCTAAACACAGAGCAGCATAGCACCAGGATGAAATGTTTAGGGAACTTAAATGGTAGATAAGAGTAACTCTTCTGACATTAAAAACAAACATAAATAAACAATCAAAACAAACTGTTAGTTTAATAGTTAGTCTGATTAGTTCCAAGAGCTCCTATATTTTCTTACCAGGGTGGCTCAGTATCAATATTGAAAGAACTGAGGTGAAAATAGCAGAACAAACAATGTAAGTCCTCAGAAGGAGCCATGGAAGGAACACACTTGGAAAATGAGTCTTTCTAATTTCAACAGAGAATAAATTCTTGGGGAGATATAAACTCAAATGTGGACATGGAAAACTCAGAACTCTGGAGCATACTCTGTCCCCTGAAATCATAGAAAAGAACATGTATCTAGGGCCTGTTTCAGCCCCTTTTCCTGGCAGCTTCTCATGCTCTTGTTTCTAGGCTTTCTGCCACAAAATGCCACCACTATGGCAACTGATGATTGGATCAGCAATTTGACTCTAAGACCATCTTAGATGGAAGACTGCAAGATAGCCTGGCCCCAGAGCTCTAATAAGCAAGTTAAGCCTCCAAAGGTCCCTAGGCATCTCGCTCCCTAAACTGAGTGTGACTGACTGACCCAAAACACCCTTTCCCCTGGAGAGTTTGAATTGGAGGTATAAAGATACAGGCAGGAGCTGGCAACAGCAGAGTGCCATAGAGGTTGAGAGTTACATTGAAAAAAGACTGTATGCAGAAATCGGCAGCCAGTGGAATCTGTGTGATTTGAAGACAGAAGGTAGTAAAATATGGGAGGTGGTAGAGCAATAAGCAAGCAAAAGTCATGAAATAGAGAAAAGGACCTTAGACTAATGTTACCAGGTAGAGGCAGGCACAGTAGCAACGGAGACAAAATAGCTGAGTCATCTTAACTACAGGACTTCAGAGTAGTGAGCAATGAATGCCTGCTCTGAAGATGAGCTTCACGTGTCCTAAGTCTTGCCAGGGGGTCCCAACTTTAATTAAGAAGTAAGCATGAGCTGTGATTACCACACTCTGTTTCTACAGAAATAAAAGGTTCATATAGTCTTTCTCCTATAGTGGGCCCAAACACTTAAGAGAAACAGATCTGTGAGTAAAAGTTACATCACATGGGAAAATGGGCCCCTAAATAGTTAAATTCTTCCCTATGATGAATTACATCTGCAAAACTTTTATTTGTAAAATTCATATGGCCAGAACTTTGACAAGTGACCAGGATTTCTTAAATGTCCCTGTCTTTAGAATCAAACAAACGGGGTAATGAAGGACCCATACAGTCACGTGGTAATCATAACTCTGAACGTGGAATCATCTCATTCAGTTCCTTTTTCCTACAAGGGAAAGAAAGGCTCCAAAGGTCTGTAGGCATTTTGCTCTGTGAGTGCATATTATTTCAGTGAAAACATCTATAAAGCAAATCCATTCTCTTTCATAATAAAATCAGTATTCTGTTAAAAAAGAAGGAAAAGAAACTTCTTGACCGTGGAACAATGTTCCTTAATGATAACATCAGGAAGGAAGAGCTACACCTAGGGTATCCTGTGTTGCATGGTGGTACCAAGAGAAGCAGGATGTTGAAAGGCAGAAGCCTATCTCCTTTGTGGGATCCCACTATACCCCATCCAAATGCTTTTTTCCTTTTCAGCTTGTATGGTGTCTAGTAGAGTTGGGTTATACCACATTTCTCATCTTCTATCTTTAAACAAATGAATTGTCAGAGTTTCACACCCAAGCACGATCCTCATTATTTTTAATGGGAGAAAATGAGGCCCTGTATGCTCAGGACCAGGGGTTCAAACAGCAAGGAATAGAGCACCAGAGCTCCAATTTTACCCTTAACAGCATCTTCCCTTCTTTATGAGGCCTACCTACAGAACTGCTAGAATGGTTTCTTCTTTTCTTTATATTCCTCGATTTCTTTCATTAAGCACCAATTAACTGGCAGGCATAGGTTTTCTACAATCTTTTAGAGTCAAGGAAAACGGGAAAACGAAGATTGAAAACATTTTAGGGTAAAAGAGAAAGGAAACTAATGATAGTTTGCTTTCATTCTTTAAGTAATGTAGGAGGCAAAGTTAACCACACAGAAAAAGTTGGGATAGATGGGTAATAAAACTGGCAATTGCTACTGTGAAAATATGGCAGGGAATCAACTAGAGATGAATAAGAAAATTGCAATAAGGGTCCAAGAGCTGATGGATAGCATGCCTTATTACAGTGATTTGCACATTTTTTTCCCTTCAAGTCATGACCAAATGTCCTTTGGCAGAAGTCCATGTTTGAGGATGGGAAAATTTACATCTTTATTTTCAGTAACCTTGAACTGAAATTTACATTTCCTTCAATTGTGAATATAGGCTACAAACCACATTAGTATTAGTAGTTCTTGTGACATTTTACCCAATTGAAATATTGGATATTTTCATATCATATTAGAGTTATAGTATTTCAAATATCATCTATTATGTTCCATTGGTATCAATTTTTATTAAAAGTGTTTACAGAGGAACATATATTACAATTTCATTTTTTGGGTAAATATTTTAATATAATTTGTTTCATTGGTATTCTATATATATATATTTCTTATTATGTTCAGTTAGCCAGCATATCGTACATCATTAGTTTTTGCGGTAGTGTTCAACGATTCATTAGTTGTGTATAACACCCAGTGCTCATCACAACACGTGCCCTCCTTAATACCCATCACCGGGTTACCCCATCCCCACAACCCCCTCCCTTCTGTAATCTTCAGTTTGTTTCCCAGAGTCCAGAGTCTCTCATGGTTTGTCTCCCTCTCTGATTTCTTCCCATTCTGTTTTCCCTCTCTTCCCCTGTGGTCCTCTACGCTATTCCTTATGTTCCACATATGAGTGAAACCATGTGATAATTGTCTTTCTCTGGTTGGCTTATTTCACTTAGCATAATCCTCTCTAGTTCCATCCATGTCGATGCAAATTATGGGTATTCATCCTTTCTGATGGCTGAATAATATTCCATTGTATTTATGAACCACGTCTTCTTTATCCATTCACCTGTTGAAGGGCATCGTGGCTCCTTCCACAGTTTGGCTATTGTGGACATTGCTGCTATGAACATTGGGATGCATATGCCCCTTCTTTCCACTACATCTGTATCTTTGGGGTAAATACCTAGTAGTGCAATTGCTGGGTCATAGGGTAACTCTATTTTTAATGTCTTGAGAAACTTCCATACTGTTTTCCAGAGTGGCTGTACCAGCTTGCATTCCCACCAACAGTGTAAGAGGGTTCCCCTTTCTCCACATCCTCGCTAACACTTGTTTCCTGTCTTGTTAATTTTGGCCATTCTGACTGGTGTAAGGTGGTATCTCATTGTGGTTTTGATTTATATTTCCCTGATGGCTAGTGATATTGAACATTTTTTTATGTGTCTGTTAGCCATTTATAGGTCTTCTTTGGTGAAGTGTCTGTTCATGTCTCTGCCTATTTCTTGACTGGATTATTTGTTTTTTGGGTGTTGAGTTTGATAAGTTCTTTATAGATCTTGGATACCAGCCCTTTATCCGAAATGTCATTTGTACATATCTTCTCCAATTCCATCAATTGCCTCTTAGTTTTGTTGAGTGTTTCCTTTGCTGTGCAAAAGTTTTTTATCTTGATGAAGTCCCAAAAGTTCATTTTTGCCTTTGTTTCCCTTGCCTTTAGAGACATGTCTTGAAAGAAGTTGCTGTGGCCAATGTCGAAGAGGTTACTGCTTATATTCTCCTCTAGGAGTTTGATGGATTCTTGTCTCATATTGAGGTCTTTCATCCATTTTGAGTTTATTTTTGTATACGGTATAAAAGAATGGCCTAGTTTCATTCTTCTGTATGTGGTTGTCCTGTATTTTTTAAATTTATTTTTATTTTTTTATTTAATCTTTAAATTTTAAATTCAATTAATTAACATATAAGGTATTAGTTTCAGAGGTAGAGATCAGAGATTCATCAGTCTTATATAATACCCAGTACTCATTGCATCATGTGCCCTCCTTAACGTCCATCACCCAGTTACCCATCTTCTCCATCCCCTGCCTCTCCAGCAACCCTCAGTTTGTTTTCTATGATTAAGAGTCTCTTATGGTTTGTCTCCGTCTCTGATCTATATTTTTTTAATATAAAATATTTTAAGAAAGATCTATGGTGTTCATAGGTTTTATCAAATTACCGAAGGGATTCATAGCATGTAAAAGGTTAAGAATGCCTGTTCTTTGGTGTCTCAATATTTGTCATACAAAATGTAACACTTAAGACTAAGGGGCATGGTATACAATAGAATGAAATACTGTTATTGAAATGGGCAAAAAATATAAGCAATTACTTAGGCTCATCAGCTACTATGAGATGTTGCTTTTTTTATGTCAAGATTTTAAATATTATGACTTAAGGGGTATTTTTCTTTTACAAATGCCCAGGACTTTTGTTTACAGTCAATTAAACCTGTCTCATTTATCCTCTCTAACCTTCAGTCAGAATACCCACATAATGTAGCATTCATATTTTAACATTGTGTGTCCAAGAACATGATTTAAGGCTGATGAAGACTTCCCTGTATAGGTACTTTATTTGCTGAATATCCATGGATGCCATTTACAAGTCCTGTGCTTGCTAGCATCAGGGATTTTTGCAAGTAAATATTGATTGTGGACCTTTGATTTTTTACTGATTGATAAATCAGTGCCTAAATGAGGTGACTGAAGAAGACTGACAATTTAGCATCAAAACAAGGACTACAATAACGTAATGGGTATCTGTTCCTCTTTGCACTCGCCATGTCAATACCCATTCCCCGTCAATTTTTTAGGAAAGCAACCAATGTTTTATTTTATTAAAACATCCTTCCACTCTTAATTCCTACGATTCAGTTGGGGCTGTCCCCTTCTCCAGCTTTAGGGGTGAGTATGTACCTCAGGTGAATTAGAGCACTCTGTTCTCTTTTCCATTGTGATTGTCATAGGCAGAGGCATAAATTATCTAGGCAACTAACACTCATTTGGAGGGACATTCATTGGAATTTTTGGGGAAAAAATGGGTGTAGTGGAGAGTTTACATGAAGCTTGGAGCTGTTGGCAGCCATCTTTCCACCATGATAGCAGAGAATGCCGAAGAACAGAAGTTACAGAGAAAGCATTCCTCAGACGTGGTAAGACTCATTTTCATTTTTGTGACCTAATTTGAGTGTTGGATTTAGCTGTGCCTGAAGTCAGCATGTGGGTTTTCATTTCTGTGATCCTAACCACAAGAATCTAAGTCCATTAAGTCGCTTGAAGATTCAGTTACCTGGAACAAAATGAGTGTGGACTAACAGACACTTTTGCTAAACTCCAAATTCTAATTAGTCTGGAAGGTCCTTATTAGCTATGAAATACTTATTAATGATGCATAAATTAGTCAAAATAAGAATAGCAGCAAAGGAAAATTATTTCATAGGTCTTAAAAATCTCGTTTTAAATTAAACCATGACTAAGCTATGGAAGGAGGAAGAAAAGCTGGATATTTCAGGTGATCAATAAATTGTATAAATATGAGTTAATTATTTGAAGGGATTCTGCATTTATCCTCCAGATGCCATAATTTCTAAACTGGCATGCTTTCATCATTTGCACACTTTGAAGTCGGAGAACCTAATCAATCTTCCTCCTGGATTTGTATTCCTATAGAGATGATGGCCTATTCTAGGACAGCCAGTGTCGCCTAGCCTATTGTACTGAAGAATAAATGAGTAAGAGTCTTGATTACCTAACAAATAAATCTGGTTAACAGTTATATTAATTAAAATGCCTGGTTCTGCGGCTATTCCGAACTATTTATACGTGATTTAATTCATATCAGCAGCTAATTTGTATTTAATGCAAACTAATGGGTTTTATGTAAATGGAGCATGTGGCAGTCTATTTAAAAAACAAATTATCTCTAGTTTCATTTCAGTTATTTTAATTAAATTTAGAGTGTGTGTGGTGGGGGGATGAAGGGGAAAGGGATGTGTTATATATGAGGTGATGATTAAATCCAATTTAATTCTACAGAATAAGAAACAAGTAATTCTCTCAACAGTCACATTGGCCCTTTCATAAAGTTTAGAGAAGTCAAGAGGGTTAGTATACAGAAAAGACTCTAAAATTCTAGATGGTATGTTTATTAGAAGTGCTTGTATAAATAAGTTTCTTAAAAAATTTTAAATTTGGCTGGAAGTAATTTTATACCTTAAATGCCTATTTTATGCATATATTTTCCTTTCTTTGTTTTGGAAATTTTGAAACCATTTTATAATTTGGTTAATGTTTCTTTACTTGACTGCCAACAGCTTAAACCTATGGAATCATATTTTAATATTTTAATCATATTTTATAAAGCTTTCCCTAATCTATAGTTTATACATTTCTAAATTATCTTTGTTCCTTTTTTTTTTCCAAAGAGTATTTTTTTTTCTCTTTTTTTCCCTAACTTTGATATGTGTTCTGTAGCTAAAGAGAATTTTGGCACATTTTTCATAGTTTTTGCTATTTACTCCTAGACTGGAATGATCTCTCAGCTTGTAAAATTTAGTTAACTTCAAAGTTGATGTACTTCCCATTCTTTTTCATGCATTATAGTTATTTTCTGTTTCTATTTCCAGTTTACTAGAACATAGGGTTTTTTTTAAGAATAAGAACTATCTTTTTCATTTCCACACAGTTAATATGATTTTGTTGCATTTAGTAGACATTAAAATCACTTCCCTGAATGATATCTCCTAAAAAAAAAATTCAAACCACTAAATTACAAGTCTTCCAAAATCTCCATTTTCAACAAAAGACAAAACATAACCCTTCTCCTCATGCTATTGGTTACAGGATAAAAACTAAACTCAACAATATGATCAATCTAGTTTTCCAAGCCCAATTTCCAATATTATCTCAAAAATTCACACACCATTACCTCTTAGAAGTAGTACTAGTATCATGGTAACATAATGAAGGATCTCCTGTTGGTCTCTGGGAGTTGGGAAGGCCTCCAAGGGAAGGCAATGATTGATCTCAGGCTTGAAGGAATTTTCTAGGGAAATGTGGGGAAGAATATGTTTCCATGATACAAAACAGCACATGTATTCCTTACATAGAACGGTATGGTATAAATCCCAAAGAACACATTATGTACTTGTATTAAATTGTTTCCTTAAGAAAATATTTTAAATCATCTACTTTAAGACTTCTTCCAGTTTTACATTTGTAAAATTGTAGCTCTTCTTAAAAATACCTTGCATTTCCCCCCTTGAATATGTTAATGTAACCTGAAACTTTAATGTCAAACTTTAGAAACAGTGTCATCGGTACATAGCCACAATGATAGAATATTGTCACAAGCTTGTACAGTAAAAGACAATCAATTCTTAAACTTCATGTTTCTTTGTCACCAGAGACAGAAACAGCAAATCCAAACAATTGTTTGTGGATGTTAATCCTGGGCAGATTGATCAAATGACAGCTTCTCCAGTTTCACTGGTGGTCCAGGGAGCGTTGACTTTCCTACGTAGCAGATACAATGACTTCTGTTTTAATTCAACTGCCACCAATTTGGAGCCACACACAACTCAACTCCTCCAGACAAACTTTAACAGATATAATTAGCCTCATTTGAGATAAAAGAACATTCACTCTGAATGATTGGAAATCCATTTTTTTTTACAATAAAGTTAGATTCTAACAAGTTATTTAATTAATTGCATCATAATTCACTTTAGGAACATCATAACTATTCATATGGTATAGTAAACGCTCTGTTGGGTACTGTGAGGTAACAGATGCACCAAAACAGGGTGGTCGCATTGATTCTTCAAAAGCAGACAATGGAAAGCTTCTGTGGTATAGAGGAGCTACCTCATTTCAAGTAAGCCCATTACATATGCAAATTATAATTTATACGAAAGATACCTAAAGGGATGTAGTACAAGGAGGAGGTGGAAAGAAGAGAAAATGCACTTCGCAGAGCTCACGGCTATATCCTTTTTCTAAAGCAAAAAGTAATTTACTAAGATAGCATTATTTGTGCAGTTGCAAAATCCCTCTTCTATAGCCCTCCCTTTCAATCCCTCTCCCCTCTCAACTTAGCTACATTAACCTTCTACATCGATTCAATTGGCAGGTGATTTATCAGGCCAGCATTTCATCTTCCCTACAAAGGCAAAACGTGCCCTGTTCCTGGGTGCTACAAGGGGGAAGAGACGAATATTCCTTTGATGCTACAAGGACACCAGACTGATAAAATTTGCTCCCGCATTGAACTTGACGTGGAGGTGGAGTGCTTTAACTTTTTAAAAGTCTGTTCTGGAACTCTCAGAATAACTGATGACCCTCATTGATATTCACATTTCAAATGCAGATAAATCTTCTCTGTTATTTTTTTCTTTGATTCTAGGTCCAAAATTTTCACCTTTACACATACACACCCTGTTATCTCGAATTGACAAAATCTTCCTACCTGCTGAGTCACTCAGTCCATCCAGCTACTTATTCATCTATCTGTCCATAAGCAGCGGGGATGGAAAAATATTGCTTTTAAACCAAAGTCACCTGCATTTGCTTCCACATACTAGAGAGTGGGATGATTTATAACCAAGAGAAGATTCTTTGTTTAGAAAAGTACTGCAGTCCCTCCACCCCATGCTTCAGTGAGGCAAATAAGAAGAAAATGCATAAGAAAGTGAGAAGAAAGTGAGTAGTTCAAAGGCATCCCAGGAACTAAGGAAGGGGTATCAGCAGTGCCACTTCACAGATGAGTGACTTGTGCAGCCACACAGGGCCCTGCATCCAGAAGGGCTCCATGCTTGGTTTAATGTTCTGTTGTCACTATCTTGAAATCCTTAATAATTTTCGAACAAGAGAACTACATTTTTATATTGCACTGGACCTACAAATTATGTAGCCAGTTTTGGATAGAAACACTCCACTTTCTTTAATTTCACCCAAATCTTGAGTTAAATACAGTGAAATATTGCCAATCAAGTGTTTGACGCCTATTTCCAGGTGTGAAGTAATACAGCAAATGGACATGGATTAATTTACCACAGACTACCTTAAACCTCAGTCTTATTTTTTACATTTATTTTTTTAAAAGCTGAATGTTTCCTTGTGGTCAATCTGATTGGGCTTGAGTGGGCAAGGCAGTAATAACCTCCTGGAAGGTAGCTGTTCTTACCCACCTCTCTGCCTGTTAGGCTGCAAAAGTTGGTCTTTAAGTAAGTCAGTCTTAAAGGTCCCAAATGCCAGATACTCCCTTCACTAACATCTCTTAAAGCTACGCAGTAACATTTATCAAATCCTGGCTAATGGGAGCTGAGGGAAAAGGCCTGTTGGAGGCTTTGAGAAAAAGTTTTTTTTTATGATAAAGAGAGGAGAAACTTATCTACATTGCTTGTCTTTGAATACGGTTATATGAACACATGATGCGTGGAGCTACAGCAGAATCTTGTGACAATGAAAGCAAAGCATGAGAATGAAAGAGAGGAGAGGCGGAAAGCACATGGGACATTGATGAAGCCATTTTGTTATTGGATTAAGCAATGCTGAAACAAACTACCTCTTCAGAATTTTTGTAATTTTAAGCCAATGGTTCTCAAAGTGTGGTCCCTGGACCAGCAATGTCAGCACTGCTGAGAAATTTGTTAGGAAAGAGAGTTCTTGGGCCCCGGCTTAGATTACTGAATTAGAAACACTGGAGATGAGACAAAGCATTCTATGTTTTAACAAGCACTCCTGTAATTCTGATGCATACTGAAGTTTAAGAACTACTGAATTAAACTACGTTTTGTCAGCTATTCTGTTAATTGTAACTCAAACAATCTCAACTTGATTATAAGAAATTGAAACGCTAAAATATATTTTCTTTTAAGTTCTATTTTGACAACACCTTCCTGCAATTAGAAATAACTGAACTTAGTATTTAGTTAACAGAAATAGTTAAAGATCTTATCACTTTGCTTATAACATCCCTCTGAAAGAATCATCTTAATCATCAGATATAAAGTTGATTTAATATTATTATTATTGTCTCATAAAAGTGACACAGTAGACAGGAGGGGACACTAGAGCTTCTTTTTTTGGGGGGTGTCAGTGTATTCTTATTAGATCAATTCATTTGTGCCAGACTAAGTGGAGTTTTAGGCTGTAATATCTAGTTTTAGCTACATGAATTTTCATAAAATAAGTGAGTTAAGATACTCCTAAAAGGAAATTACAGGTTGAAGAAATCATAAATAAGTAAGCATAGGTGAAAATAGTGGTGTTGCTCTTTTCCACTTGGTTCGTGGGCATTTTGCTGACCTTGTTATAAGATAAAAACAAGTTATGTTCTAACATGACACAGTGAGAAGGTGCCAAATATTATTTAAAATAATCAGGAAGATTTACACCTACTATTTTTAGTGCTAACCCTCACTCTAAGTGGGTATTTGCCTATAAATATTAGTTAACAATAGTTATAGCCATATCTGTAACTATCTATAATAATCCACACTACACATCACTACTGCTTTATTTTCCACCAACTTCTAACATTTTATTTTGCTACCGACTTTATTCTATTTTTTAACTGATAGAGAGTATTTAATCAAAAAAGTTTATAGGCTCTTGACTCATAGAATGAGGTCAAAATACCTTGCTTTTCATACTATGATTTCTGGCATCTGAGCCCAATCTGCTTTTCAGTCATAATTTTCCTTTATTCTTCCTTCATGCTCTGTGTGCTTTTGTTACACTCAAGGAGCTGCTCACTCTTCTTCATACCCAGCTCTACACACTTTCTCAAACTAATCTCAGCCAGGAGTCATTTCACCTTCCCTGAACTCTCATAATGAGAGTTGATGCTTTATAGCCTTTTAAGTTCTTTGAGGGCAGAATTCATTATCCAATTCATTTTACATCCCCCATAATGCATAGGATGTGGATTCCAAGAAAATGTGTTAGTAGAAAGAAAGGAAAGAAGAAACATCAACTGTGTGAGTGAAGAAATAGTTTTTGACCTTCCTTGTCTCAAGGTTCAGGTTGATGGGGAGTCACCAAGCTATTCAAATTAATTCCTTTAATCATCTCATTTTGAAAGTGTACTTCTTTTTACACTATATCTCATGACTAGAGTAAGCTTAAAGTATCACCAGGTTTCTTTCTGTCATGTAATGACATGTGAAATATTACTTTATTCATAAGGCTATCACCAGATGACAGAAACTACTGAAGTACAGCAAACACAGAAACTTGAGCGGCAAAAGTGTGTGGGCCATGGACATGTTATACCATCTGACCTAGGTGACAGTACCAGATCCATTGCTTACTAAATGTGCACATGCAACTGTTCTCCAAACTCTTTTTTCTTTAATGTTCTCATCTTTAAAATGGCTATATGAATTCAATTAAGTGATACATGAAAGCAACTTAGCATAGTACCTGGATATAACAAATGTCCTATTTGCTATAGTGGGAAATTTTGTTTTCCTCTACTCAGAACACTTCTGATACCAAATGTATGGGTTTTTCCCCCACACTAACCAATTCTCCAACTCTCTTGACACCAATTGGGTATCCTATGATTCCTATGATAACTGCCTGGAGTTAGTGCAGACTTCACAGGTTAAGGGCTCAGTACCACATGACTGCCTTGTGCTTCAGATGCCAGTCCTAAGCCAAAGACAGTCAATTGTACTTCTGACCAACAGGCTATAAATTGAGAGTTCACTTAACCCTGTCCTCAGTTTTGATGATTTGCTATAATGACTCAAAGACCTCAAAGGAACGTTTATTTATGTTTACTGATTTATCATAAAGAATATAATGAAGGATACAGACGAGCAGTCAGATAAAGAGGTTCATAGGGTGAGATGTGCAAGGGTCCTGAATGCAGGAGCTTCTGTCCTTCTGAATTTGGAGTGCACCACACTCCCAGCATATGGATGTATTCATCAGCTTACAAGCTCTCTACCTCCTGTCGTTTAGAAAATTTTTATGGAGGCTTCATCATGTAAGTGTGATCAACCTCCAATTCCCAATGCCTCTCCCCTCCCTGGAGGATGAAGTTTGAAGCTGAAAGTTCCAATCTTCTAATCATGCTTGGCCTTTCTGGCTACCAGCCCCCATCTAAGCCTAACCAGAGTTGCCTCATTAGAACATAAGATGCTCTTAGCACCAAAAAATTCCTAGGGATTTAGGAGTTCTGTGTGAGACACTATTCTCACTTCCACCACTTGAGAAATTAAAGGGTTTTAGGAGCACTGTTCCGAGAATCAGGGACAGAGACCAAATACATAGCTTTTACTATGTCACAACTACCTCTTATTATTAATCATTCTTTCCATTTCATGTGTCCTTAAGGACTAATTATGATAACATGTATGCATAATATACTTGTTTTGCTAAATTCTAAAGTTAATTAATTATCATTGGTACAACTATCTTACATTTCATTCATAGCTTAGTAATTTTATGCTTGGATTATTTTCTTAGACTTTACAACATGAATCATTCCCTATAATCAAAGTTATTAATTTTACACTTCAAATCACCTCCAACATTCATTCAATTGGCCATTTAACGTTCTGGAGGTTGAAAAGAAAGTTTACATACTCGCAAATAATAGAAGTTAAATTGAAAGGAGAACTATAAAAATAAGGAAATGGTATCAAATAAATAATACCAGACATGCTTCATATCTTAAAGATACCAGTCCTCAGATCAAGTTTCCACTGAATGTCTAATAAAATGGGGGAAAACAAAAAACAGTATCACACCAATGCACACATCATTGTGTGATTTTAACACACTAAGACTAAAGAGGCATTTCTAAAAGATTCAAAATGTTGTGTGAAGGGGTAACTGGTCTGATACAAATGATAGAATATCAAAATATCATTCATCTCTCAATGCTAACCCATATCCTACAAGTTCTTAGAGCAATCCCTCTAATATTCTAAGAAAAGATGGTTTTCATCCTGTAAGACTATAGTCAGACTGTCAATCATCTGTGAGAGAAGATAAAATATAATCTCAAAAAGGAAAGGACTTAATTTTTTAGCTCTGGTGCAATCTGCCTTAGGAAGGTTCTAGAGAATGTACCTAAGAAAAATAAATGATAAACCCACACATGTGCAAAAAAGCATGCTATCCAGGAAAAAGGCTACCTAATACAGGGTATTATGGAAAATTATTACCAGGCATTTGACAACTTTGATGGAACATTTGGATAAATATCAACAATAGATACATAGAACACAAAGAAATTCTTAAAAGTCAGAAATGTACTCTAAAAAAAAGCTTGTATTGGGAAGAAAACATAAATCACTTGACATAGCAATAAATAAACAGTCTTTTACAAGACTGTAATTATATAAAATTGACTAATGATTTCACCAAATATAATAGTACAGTATTGGAATGCTATGGGAGAGGAATTAAAGTGGTGATGGTGGAATACAAATTTAAACATTAACTACTAAAACAGGAAGTCAATAGTTGCTGCCCAAAACAGATAAAGACCTATAAGTTTTAAATACTTCACTTAGGAAAATGGTGATGAATACCAAAAAAACAGCTAATAGAGTTGAAAGCCATTAGGGGAGAGAATTCTGGAACTGATAGTCTGGAATTGGCTTCATCCTTTCCTCCCTCTTTTCCCCTAATCCCCAATTCCAGTTTACTTGCCTTCCTAAAACCATTATGCAACTCCATATGCGTGAGGTCTCTTGTGCATGAAGTGTCTGGCTTTGTTGAGGTCTTGCAGTATCCTAGGTTCTCCTCTCTTTGAGCCCAACAGTGACATGGACTTTTGGGTGAGAGATCAGAGACGAGGCCCTGAAGGCAGCAGATTGTAGGAAAAGCTTTGCTTAAGCCAACTGTGGACCCAAGGAACACTTGGATGTTGAGCTATATTAGTGTACCAGGTATTGCAGATTCCCAGAGAACTAAAAGAAAGTTGAGTCAGTGGGATGAGCCACACCTACCCATGAAGCTATAAGAATATGGAGAGACTGCTGAACAGATGGTTCCTTATAGATGCCTGTGGCTTTGAAATGGGAGAAAGTGATGAATGATATTTTACCTTTCATTCGATACACTATAGGAGTCCCACCACTTAGGATATTATAACAATGAGATCTAAACCCAAGGGAGCTGACATGGAAAAGCAGCCACCCATCTGAGAAGTCTAGTAGGGAGAAAACAATCAAGTTGAAACACCCAGATATAAGCCCAATGAAATAAAATGACTGAGGAGATAGCCGGATACCTGAATTAATATAGTAACCTGGGAAAAGCCAAACACACCAAAAGTAATACTTTTTGAAACTTACAAAGATGGTTTGTGATTAAAAAATATTAGTATCAGTCAAATCAGTTTTTGATCATTGCTAAGACTCAAATTAGTGTCCCTGACAAGAGAACCCTGGAGTTTCTCACAGCAGAAACAAGTAACACACACTTCTCCTTCTCCTCCTCCTCCACCTCCTCCTTCTTCTTCTTTAAGATTTTATTTATTTATTTGACAGAGAGAGAGAGAGCGAGAGAGAGAGAGCATAAGCACAAGCAGGGGGAGTGGAAGAGGGAGAAGCAGTCTCCCCACTGAGCAGGGAGCCTAATGTGGGGCTCGATCCAAAGCCTGGGAATCCAGGATCATGACTTGAACTGAAGGCAGACGCTTAACCAACTGAGCCACCCAGCTTCCCCAACACATACTACTTCTGTTTCTCATCATTGACTAGACCAGTGTCAGGAATGCACTGAACTGCAAGGGGTGGGAAGTACAGATCCTGTCATGTATCTGGAGAGAAGGGAAAAGGTCGCATGAACCCATGAGTGAACAGTGAGAGCTGCCAACAGCAACGTGTGTTCAGAGAAAAGATTCTACCTAAATTCAAATGAACTGAAAACCAAAAAAGGAAATATTAGTAAACAATAATACTGACATAAGATATAGATGTACACAGCAACACAGAGATAGAAATATAATGATTAAGGATAGACTTCCTGGAGATATGTAATACAAATGCTCGGTAAGACTGTTTAAAACAGAAAAGACATTCTGTGAGAAAAATCCTAATACAAACTACCTCTATAAACCCTACTTGGAGGTTGGGAGGGAGAAGATAAAAACATGCCAAATGTTTTACTCATCATGAGGAGGAAATTAAATATGGGGAATGAAGAATAGGAACCCTATTTTAAAGGTTTTATTGTATGGGAGGAAGAAATAAAGTAAAGGAAGATGGGAATTAGAACATCATCATGAGAGAGGCAGTGGGTTTAAGTGAGGGAAAAGTTGGTAATATAAAAGTAATAGAATAAATAATAATACAGTCATATGTGTGTTTACGAAAGTAATGAGACAAAACATTGTTACAGAAAGGAAAATTCTTCAAACTGATTGGGAGAAACCTAGAATAGAAATCAAAATAGCCAGCAAAAAATAGACCAAGAAGAGAATAAAATAAAGTCCTGAATAATTAATAAAGTTAAAATTAATAAAATGAAGATATTATTAATTACACTAAATAAGAATAGACTGAAAGTATCCATTAAAATAAAGATGTAGATTAGAATAGAAAGCAAAACCCAAATATATGCTTTTTCCAAACAACACACTTAAAATAGTAATAGTAATAATAATAATAGTAATAATAATAATAATGAGGAGGAGGAGGAAGAACAGGAGGTGAAGAGGGAGAAAGCAAAGAGATGAACAAAGAGGTACCAGGTATTTAAAGCAAAAGAAAATAAAATTGGTAAAGTTACTTTACAACTAGCTGGAATTTATAATTAAAATCACTAAAGACAATTTAGAGGGACAAGAACACATTAAAAAGTACAAATGAGGAAAATAAAAAATATATGAAACAGCATGGCAGCTAAAGATAAAAAGTATTAGTTAATAAGAGTTAGAAATGTATAAAATTCAAAAATGCAAAATACTGGAAGATTTTATCAGTGTCTTCTCAGCATTACAGAAGTCATAGGTAAGATTTGAAAGAGGCTGCTCTTCTAAGGACTGGGATTTGTGCGAGAACAGCAGGGAACTTCAATTACATAGATACAAACCTTTAAGTACTATTTTATTTTTTCAAATTATAGTAATATACTTGATAAACCTAAATATTAATTTAAATCCATGTATGTGAAATATTCATTTCTCAGAATGAAGGGAGAAACATAAGAGGCTATTGCTTATGAAAATGTTGTATATTCTCTGAAAAGTGAGTATTTATGCCATCCTGTTTCCCTCTGAGAAGATTAACATGTTAACTTTTTCTTCATTCATGCTTAATTGCAAATGAATATATAGATTTCATAAAAGAAAATAATTATAATTATGAACATGTCATAAAAATTTAAGCTTATTTCAAATGAGAAATAAAATTAAAAATCAATAAATTTGTGACAAACTGGTAATTGTCTTTAAAAAGAATCTCATTTCAAGAGGAAAACTATTTTCTTGGTGAAAGAATATATAATTTCTTTTATTTTAAAACTGCCATTTATGTTGGTTTAAATTGTTATTTCTGTGGGCAGTTTCTTAAAATCTCTGTAGACATTAATGAAATTCTGGACCCGTTTCTAGTCAACACATACTATTTTGTCAATGCTTCTTTTTAAGCAACTAACATTTCCCTGAAGTAAACCAGGTTGCTACAAAATGGATGAATTGAGAGAAGACCTAGAACATTTTTTGGTCTTCTTGCCAGGACCATTTTAATTAAAAGCTTTAACAACATTCTTTTTAGGAGATATGTGGATGAATTCATGGGAATCTAATTTGGTTCTTATTCTCCTTTAGGACTTTCTTTTTCAAAATTCTTCTGTTTTACATAATCATTTTTAAAAATGTAATTTTATCAAATTCAAACTGATTTAATGAGGATGTTAATTGGAATTATGTTAAATTGGAGGAAATTACCATATTCATAACACTCATTATTCCTGTCGCGAACTTTCTGTATGTCTTACATAGTCAAACCTGGTTTTATATTTCTTAGCAACATTTGATACTTTTCTCTATGCATTATTCACATATTTTTATTTATTTAATTTCTATTTTTAAGTTATGTTCTTAATTGTATTTAGTGAATTGTTACTGCAACTTTATTAGATATATTTTGGATTTATAATGTTAGTTTTTCTGTCCATTACTTTAATAAACTTGCTTTTTAAATCTAATTGTATTTTAGTATTTTATTTTAGATTTTCCTGATAGACCATCAATCTTGAACATAATAATAGTTTTGACTTTATAAAATTTGCATCTATTATTTCTATATCATGTCTTATTGCATTGGATAGAATGAGGTTAAATAGTAATTAGCACAATAGGCATCCTCATTAGGAAGCTTAAAATATTATTGGGAAAGCCTCTAATGCTTGTCCATTAATGTGGTGGTGTTTGTTCCTTTAAGGCAGATATTCTATAGCATTTTTTAGAGAGTGCTCATCCAATGCAACTTTACTAAAGATCTTTCTTGGGATTGTGGTTGAGCTTCATCAAATATCTTTCGAGCACTTTTTGAGATGATCATAAGGTTTTTCATCTAAGGTCTATTTGTGTTATAATTTATACAAAAATATTTGTGTAGGGAAAAACCTTATTTGGCTGTGGTGAACTAATTTTTAATAAATTATTGATTCAATTTGTGGTGTTTTATTTGGCATTTTGACATATGATTTATGTTTCATGATTTTTTTCTTTGTTCAATCTTTGTCTATTTTTTAAATATCAGCAGAATATATAACATTTAATCTGACTACATATTCTGAAAGGGACTATAAGGAGTGGGCATTATTCAATGCTTAATATTTGTATGAATTCACCAGTAAAGCTATTTCAATCAAGATATTATTTTAGAGATAATTTTTCCTTAGATTTTCTAGTTTTTCTATTGTTGTTGGTCTGATTTGATTTTCTAATTATTGAAGTAATTATGGGAATTCTAATTTTGTCAGAAAATTCACTAGGTTAAGATATAAAATACATTAGCATAAATTTATGGACACTATTTTGTAACTAAAAATCTCCAATTGTCCTTTACCATTTCTTATTTTAATGTTTTTTTAAAAAACATATTAAAATTGTTTCATTTATAAATAGTATACAAATTTATCACCAATATGTTACTAATTAGTTGCTTATATTAAGTTGCTTAAATGGTTTTATAGTTTCATTTTATTGTTCACTTATATTTGTGTTATTAACTTCTTGACTTACTCTGTATTATGGTATAAAAATGTAGTCACATATTTTGTATTCTTTGGATTCACTGCATTCTTTCTGATCAATAAGTCATAAATCCTAAAAATTGTTTCATGTAATTGAAAAATTGTGTATTCTCTGTTTATAGGATGTATATATGCATGTATTATCCATTAAACTTTATTGTCTACATTATTTGTTTTTTTGTATGTTATTTACATATTTTGTCTTCTTTATTTGACTAATTATGTGGGTTTAAAAACACTCTAATTGTTTTTTCTTACTTTTTCCCTTATATATCTCCTTTTAAATAATTGTATTTAAACCACTTACTTCTAAGAGAACATAGTTTATTCTCATATGTCTACTGGGAATGTCATATACTTATAGCGAATCTCAGACAGTAATTGTTGGAAAAGGTAGGAAAGCCATGATAAGTTGTAATTAACATCATCAACATTAAAATGTGAGATAAATTCAATTAGTATACATGTCCAGAAAAAGACAGTATTTTGAAGGAATTATAAAGATAAAAATGCATTTAAAATGGAAAATTACAAAATTAATAACATTTTACTCTGCCCCCCAAAATAACTTGTTTGTGGAAATTATTTAAATGGTGTGTTTATTTGGGAATTCATTAAAATGAAAGTACAAATTAAAATGTAAAGGTCAAATATATTTTTGAATTATTTTCTAGATATATTTCTACAATTTTAATTTTCTGCTCAAAAGTTATGTTAAATATTTGCTGAGGATTCTTTTTTCTTCTGATAAGGAATGATAAATTATTAGCAATTTGCAAAAATTTCAGGGCATATGTGAAGAGAGAATAATGTTTTAAGGAGAACAATGTCGAAAATGGAAATAGGCCTAAACTTTAGTATCTTATAGTAATGAGATGACAGTTTCAGCTGTAGCTCTGAGCTGAAAGATCCTTTTCTTGACTGCCTTTCTACATCTTACTGGTAATTTCCTCTTGGTCTTAGTGAGTGACATTAAAATTTTTTGTTGAAAGATTGATTTAGTTGTGCCACAAAGTGCCTGCTTATTTGGTTACAATTTGATGCTGACCAAATGTTCTTTTGAAAAGTAATTCCAACATCTGCCAACTAAATTCTATCATACATCAAATTAGATGTTAGGACTATTTCTTGCCATCTGTATTCTGTAAACTCTTGAATGATAATTTACTATGATTATGCAGAATATATTTTTTAGATGGGGAATCTATTTTGCTTAATCTGTAATGGATCTGTGATATGTTATCATGCTAATTTTGAAGAGTTTTAGGGTTTTTTTTAAAAAATCAAGTGTGGTTGTCACTTCTTGGGCACACAAAAAATTACACTTTCCAATACCTTGCAATTAGAAGAGACCATGTAATTAATTCTGGCCAATGTGTGTTAAAATGATGTGTGCCACACCACGGTAAAGAAATTAAAAGCCTCTTGGTGACTTGCTAGTGTCTTCCTTTCCTGTCTGTGGTGGTTATAGACTTCTTTAGCTGAGAAGTCAGAATCAAAAGACTAAAGCATCCTGAATACCTGAGTCACTGCATGGTAGACAGATGCCCTAGTTATTGGCCTAGACTTATGTGGACTTTGCATGGATAAGGAAGAAATTTTTATCATCTTAAGCTATTGAGAATTTGGGTGTTTGTTATTGCAGCCTAGTCCCTTGTGACAAATACATCAAGAAATCTGCTGTCTTGGGGCTTTTATTTACCAGTAGGGAGTTTATGAATATATGCTTACACTATAACTACTCAGATACTTTTTAAATTGAGTCTGCTTAAAAAAATTCCTTCTCAATATGAATAATATGATAATTTAAAAATTTATATTCACATACATTATATTTATGTAAAATATGCTTTATATCTAATGTTTCTATTCACTTCACTGTTACCAAATATGTAAGTGCATGGTGGCAATTATATTTGACCCACAAATGTTGAACTCATCCATTTTATTTGTAACACTTGTCTTAGGACATGATTGATTATGTGAAATGTGCTCCACCCGTTGAATTTTGTTGTTATATTTTGTACTTGTCACATAGAATGCTTAACATGAAATATTTATGTCTCCCGAGGAGCCTTAAATATGCTCCTCAGCATTTGAAGTAGACAATTGTGGTAGTAAATATTTATTAATTGTAAAGCATGACACCAAAATTTATGAGATGGACTAGACACATACGGAATTTCCATACTGAATGCCAGTGTACACATTGATGTGTAATGGATAATAAGGCTGACATCTCTGAAAATGACTGTAAGCTCTTTTGAGGAAAGAATCTATAAATATACTGAAAAGACATTACTTAGCCTTTTTTTTTCTTTTGTTTTCTTTTTTTCCCCTCAAAATTTGGTGACAGAGAAATAAAAACCTTCTTTCCATTGTGCTCTCTTCCCTTGTGCCTGTGAAATTATTCATTCATACATTTAACAACTATTTATTGAGTACCTACTCTATGCCAGGTACTGCTTTAGATGGTGAATTAGAAAATTTAAAAAGCAGATATTTTTCCTGTTCTCATGGAACTTCTATTCTACTAGAGAAAATAACAAGATAAATAACATGTGATGATTTCATGGAGTAATAAATCCTATGAAGTTGATGTGATAGGGGTAGTGATCAGAGCTCTTAGGGGAAGTGATATTTGAACTATAAAGCCCGAATGATGATATGCAATCCCTGTAAAAATCAGATTAAATATATATATTTAGGAGCCCATGGATATTGAAATAAAGCAGTGTGGTAACTATCAGCAGACACTTTCTGGTTTAAATTCTCTATGTAGAGGCATTATCTCATAAAATGATCTTTTCATTTGGGCTTAAGGACCAAAAATGTGCTCCAGAAGCTATTCTTGGTAATAATTTTCAATTTTAGATGCAAGAATCATCAATTGTTTTTGTGTAGTCCTCTCCATCTTCCAATGAGTGCAATAGTGTGTCAAGCTCAATGCCAATACCTTACTCAGTTTTTTTCTGCTAAAGCTGTCATATTTCTTACTGTTTTTCTTAATTACCTAGAGTACTGCAATACCTTTCAAATACCCACCCACATCTACTGGATTCACTCCAAATCATTTCTCATAGTGCAACTAAATTAAATCCTTTTTAAAATATCAATCTTACTACCACCCCAAGGCCCCTTGCACACATATCTGAACTTCTCTTTGCTCTTAGAATGAAGTCACTAGATCCTAATAAGCCCTAGACAGCCTACATGATCCCTTTACATCCCTACCTCTCTTGGCCTCTCTACCCCAGAACACAAGAATTGGTTAACTTTCTTGAATGTATCACGTTCCATCCTGCCACAAATCTTTGCCACAAATCTTTGCATATGTTACTTTGCATATGGAATATTCTTAACTCACCTCACATCCTTAACTCACCTCACATCCTTAACTCACCTCACATCCTAATGATTTCCTTAGTTTTCAAAGCCTACATTATTATAAATGTTAGGAAACATACATAGAATAACAGCAAATACTATTGTTTAGACATTATTTATCAAATTAAGTATTTTGTCAAATTTGTTTCAGAATTTTTTTTTAAACATTAAATGTTTTACAGCAACAATGAAAGTAACTTCTGTAGCTATTATTTCATTGTCTTCTTCCTAACCCCAAATCAACAACTATTGTGAAGCTGGTGCATCCCTATTAATAATTTTATACCAAAAGTTCCCCTCTCTATACAATTATAATCTTTATCTGAATTTGGCTACAAAGAGTTTTGGTAGAGGATAAGGGAGCAAAGAATAGCAAATTATCTGAATCTATTAGTGTTCTGGAAATTCAAATAGCAGGTAGTGAGAGGTTGGACAGAGGGAAATTTATACAAAAATTTACATGAATCTATCAGTTCCTATATTTATAGCAAGAGTTCAGATTGTGAGTGATCTCCGAATGTGTGTGTATGTATAACTTTTGCATTTAAAAAAATTCATATAAATGGATTCACATGGTTTACATAGTTTCTGCTACTTTAGCAACATTGTTTTCTATAAACGTATCCATGTTGATTTAGTTCATTCACTTTAATCGTTATATTTAACTGTGTAATCATGCTGTAATTTATGCCTTTTATTATCATTTTTTATTATAAGTAATGGTTCAATGAACATTTTTCCACATTTTACTTATGCCTAAGTGTAAGAGTTTTTCTAGGATATATACTTATGATTACAATTGCTGGGTTGAGGGCTTGAACACCACCACTTTATAAAATATTGCTAAATTGCTCTCTAATACAGACTTACCAATTCATCCTCCACCCATAGTTTATGGGAATGCCCATTTCTTGCCTTGCTTGCCAAAACTTGGTTATGTCAACATATACTACATGTTTTCATTTCCATTTTTCTGATTACTAATGAGGTTGAATAATTTTCATAACTTTATTGGCTAATTTCCTATTTTGTAAACTACCTATTTTACCCAATGTTATGTGGAGTCATATGTCTTTTTCTTACTAATTTATAGAAATGCTTTACATCTATGTGGCACCTGGGTGGTTCCGTTGGTTAAGGTTCTGACTCTTGATTTTGGCTGAGGTCATGATCTCAGGGTCATGAGATCAAGCCCCACCTTGGGCTCTGAGCAGGGCATAGAACCTGCTTAAGATTCTCCCTTTCCCTCTCCCTCTGCCCCTCTCTTCCCTGCTCTCTCTTGCTCTCTCCTCTCTAAAAAAATAAATTTTAAAAAATTAAATTAAAAAAATTAAAAAATTTGAAAAAATAAATGCTTTAACTACATATTAAAATATTGTCATTACATGTGTGTTTCAAATTGCTTCTCCTTATATGTGACTTCTCTTTCTTTTCCTTTTTTTTATTTTTTTACTTAAATGAAAGTAATTAACACATAACATATTACTGGTTTCAGAGGTAGAGGTCAGTGATTCATCAATCTTATATAATACCCAGTGCTCATTACATCACTTGCCCTCCTTAATGTCCATCACCCAGTTACCCCATCTCCCCACCCCCATCCCCTCAAGCAACCATCAGTTTGTTTCCTATGATTAAAAGTATCTAATGGTTTGTCTCCCTCTCTAACTTTGTCTTGTTTTATTTTTTTTCTCTCTTCTCCTATGATCCTCTGTTTTGTTTCTTAAATTCCACATGTAAGTGAGATCATATAATTGCCGTTCTTTGATTGACTTATTTCACTTAGCATAACATAAAACCCTCTAGTTCCATCCATATGATTGCAAATGGCGAGATTTCTTTTTTTTTTTATGGCTGAGTAGTATTCCATCGTATATATGTGCCACATCTTCACCCATCCATCTGTTGATGGACATCTGGGCTCTTTCCATAGTTTGGCTACTGTGGACCTTCCTGCTATAAACATTGGGGTCCAGGTGCCCCTTTGGATCACTACATTTGTATCTTTGGGGTAAATACTCAGTAGAGCAATTGCTGGGTCATAGGGCAGCTCTATTTTCAACTTTCTGAGGAACTTCCTTACTGTTTTCTAGAGACGCTGCACCACATTGTATTCCCAACAGCAGTGTAAGAGGGTTCCCCTTTCTCTGCATCCTTACCAACTTCTGTTGTTTCCTGAATTGTTCATTTTAGCAATTCTGACCAGTGTGAGGTGATATCTCATTATGGTTTTGATTTCTCTGATGCCGAATGATATTGAACATTCTTTCTTGTGTCTGTTGGCCATTTGTATGTCTTCTTTTCAGAAATGTCTGTTCATGTCTCCTGCCCATTTCTTGATTGGATTATTTGTTCTTTGGGTGTTGAGGTTGGTCAGTTCTTTATAGATTTTGGATACTAGCCTTTTATCTGAAAAGACATTCACAAATATCTTCTCCCATTCTGTCTTTTGATTTTCTCAACTATTTCCTTTGCTGTGCAGCAGCTTTTTATTTTGATGAAGTCCCAATATTTCATTTTTGCCTGCGTTTCCCTTGCCTCTGGAGACAGACCTGTCTACCCAGAGGTTACTGCCTGTGTTCTTTTCTAGGATTTTGATGGATTGCTGTCTCACATTTAGGTCTCTCATCCATTTTGAGTCTTTTTTTTTGCATATGGTATAAGGAAATGGTCCAGTTTCATTCTTCTACAAGTGGCTGTCCAATCTTCCCAGCACCATTTGTTGAAGAGAATGTCTTATCTCCACTGGATATTCTTTCCTGCTTTGTTGAAGATTAGTTGACCATAGAGTTGAGGTTCCATTTCTGGGTTCTCTATTCTGTTCCATTGATCTATGTGTCTGTTTTTGTGCCAGTACCATACCATTTTGATGATTATAGCTTTTTAATAGAGCTTAAGTTTGGGATTGTGATGCCATTAGCTTTGGTTTTCTTTTTCAACATTCCTTTGGCTATTTGGGGTCTTTCCTGGTTCCATACAAATTTTAGTATCATTTGTTCCAGTTCTGTGAGAAATGATGGTATTTTGATGGGGCTTGCATTGAATGTTTAGATTGCTCTGGATAGCATAGACATTTTAACAATGTTTGTTCTTCTAATCCATGAGCATGGAACATTTTTCCATTTCTTTGTGTCTTCCTCGATTTCTTTCTTGAGTGTTCCATAGTTTTCAGAGTACAGATTCTTTGCCTCTTTGGTTAGGTTTATTCCTAGGAATCTTATGGTTTTGGGTGCAATTGTAAATGAGACTGACTCCTTAATTTCTTTCTCTGTCTCATCTTTAGTGTATAGAAATGCACCTGACTTCTGTGCATTGATTTTATATCCTCCCACTTTGCTGGAATTCCTGTATGAGTTCTAGCAATTTTGGGGTGGAGTCTTTTGGATTGTCCACATATAGTATTATGTCATCTGTGAAGAGTGAGCTTGACTTCTTTTTGATGATTTGGATTCCTTTTATTTCTTTTTGTTATCTGATTGCTGAAGACTTCTAGTAATATGTTGAACAACAATGATCAGAGTGGACATCCATGCCATGTTCCTGACCTTAGGGGAAAAGATGTCAGTTTTTCCCCATTGAGAATGATATTCTCTGTGGCTTTTCATATATGGCTTTTATGATATTGAGGTATGTTCCCTCTATCCCTACACTGTGAAGAGTTTTAATCAAGAAAAGATGCTGTACTTTCTCAAATGTTTTTTCTGGATCTATTGAGAGGATCATATGGTTCTTGTCCTTTCTTTTATCAGTGTAGTGTATCACATCGACTGATTTGCAGATGTTGAATCACCCTTGCAGCCCAGGAATAAATTCTACTTGGTCATGATGAATAAGCCTTTTAATATACTGCTGGATCCTATTGGCTAATATCTTGATGAAAATTTTTACATCCATGTTCATCAGGGATATTGGTCTGTAATTTTCCTTTTTGGTGGGGTCTTTGTCTGATTTTGGGATCAAGGTAATGCTGGCTTCATAGAAAGAGGTTGGAAGTTTTCCTTCCATATCTATTTTTTGAAACAGCTTCAGAAGAATAGGTATTAATTCTTCTTTAAATGTTTAGTAGAATTTCCCTGGAAACTCATCTGGCTCTGGACTCTTCTTTTTGGGAGCTTTTTGATTACTGCTTCAATTTCCTTGCTGGTCATGGGTCTGTTCAGGTCTTCTATTTCTTCCTGTTTCAGTTTTGGTAGTTTATATGTCTCTAGGAATGCATCCATTTCTTCCAGATTGCATAATTTGTTGCTCATAATATGTTCTTACAATTGTATTTCTTTGGTGTTAGTTGTGATCTCTCCTCTTTACTTCATGATTTTATTTATTTGGGTCCTTTTTCTTTTCTTTTTGATAAATTTGGCCAGGGATTTATCCATCTTATGAATTCTTTCAAAGAACCAGCTCCTAGTTTTGTTGATCTGTTCTACTATTCTTTTGGCTTCTATTTCATTGATTTCTGTTCTAATCTTTATTAATTCTCTTCTCCTGCCAGGTTTAGGCTTTATTTGCTATTCTTTCTCCAGCTCCTTTTGGTATAAAGTTAGTTGTGTATTTAAGACCTTTCTTGTTTCTTGTGAAAGGCTTGTATCACTAAATACTTCCCTCTTAG
Organism: Ursus americanus; assembly: GCF_024610735.1. Taxonomy (NCBI): domain Eukaryota; kingdom Metazoa; phylum Chordata; class Mammalia; order Carnivora; family Ursidae; genus Ursus; species Ursus americanus. Next base: position 5,568,406 of record NC_142131.1, read on the forward strand.
GACTGCCTTTGCTGCACCCCAAAGGTTTGGAACAGTTGTATTTTCATTTTCATTTGTTTCCATGTATTTTTCAAATTTTGTAATGTCCTGGTTGACCCATTCATTCTTTAGTAGGATGCTCTTTAGCTTCCATATATTTGAATTCTTTCCAAATTTCCTCTTCTAATTGAGTTCCAGTTTCAAAGCACTGTAGTCCAAAAATATTCAGGGAATGAGCCCAATCTTTTGTTACAGCTGAGACCTGATTTGTGACCCAGTATGTGATCTATTCTGAAGAATGTTCCATGTGCACTTGAGAATAATGTTTATTCTGTTGCTTTAGGATGGAATGCTCTGAATATATCTTTGAAGTCCATCTGGTCCAGTGTGTCATTCAAAGCCCTTATTTCCTTGTTGATATTCTGCTTAGATGATCTGTCCACTGCAGTGAGTGGGGTGTTAAAGGCCCCTACTATTATTGTATTATTATTGATGTGTTTCTTTAATTTTGTTATTAATTGGTTTATATAATTGGCTGCTCCCATCTTAGGGGCATAAATATTTATAATTGTTAGATCTTTTTGTTGGATAGACCCTTTAATTATGATATAGTGCCTTCCTCATCTCTTACTATAGTCTTTGGTTTAAAATCTAATTTGTCTGATATAAAGATTGCTACCCCAGCTTTCTTTTGATGTCCATTAGCATGATAAATGGTTTTCCGTCCCCTCACTTTCAATCTGGAGATGTCTTTGGATCTAAGATGATTCTCCTGCAGACAACCTATCAATGGGTCTTGCTTTTTTATCCAATCTGATACATTGTGTCTTTTGAATGGGGCATTTAGCCCATTTACGTTCAGAGTAACTACTGAAATATATGAATTTAGTGCCATTGTATTACCTATATAGTCACTGTTTGTGACTCTTTTCCTTTCTGGTCTATGTTACTCTTGGGCTCTCTGTTCGATTAAAGGATCCCCTTTAATAATTCTTGCAGGGCTGGTTTAGTGATCCCAAATTCTTTTAATTTCTGTTTATTGTGGAAGCTATTTCTCTCTCCTATTTTGAATAACATCCTTGCTGGATAAAGTATTCTTGGCTGCATATTTTTCTCATTTAGCACCCTTAATATATCATGCCAGTCCTTTCTGTCCTGCCAGGTCTCTGTGGATAGGTCTGCTGCCAGTCTAATATTTCTTTCTACTCTTGTAGGTTACAGACCTCATCCCAAGCTGTTTTCAGGATTTTCTCTTTGTCTCTGAGACTTGCAAGTTTCACTACTATATGTCAAGATGTTGACATATTTTTATTGATTTTGAGAGGGGTTCTCCATGCCCTCCTGGACTTGAATGCCTGCTTCCTTCCCCAGATTAGGGAGGTTCTCTGCTATAATTTGCTCCAATATACCTTCCACACCAACCCCCTCACCTCTTCTGGGATCCCAATTATTCTAATATTGTTTCACTTTATGGTATCACTTTTCTCTTGAATTCTTCCCTTGTGACAGTAGTTTATCTCTCTCTCAGCTTCTTTATTCTCCATCATTTTGTCTCTATATCACTAATTATCTCTTCTGCCTCACTCATCCTAGCCTCCACTTTTGATTGCATCTCATTAATAGCCTTTTTGATTTTGACTTGAGTAAATTTTAGTTGTTTTATTTCTCCAGAAAGGGATTCTCTAGTGTCTTCTATTCTTTTCTCAAGCCAAACTAGCATCTTATAATCATTATTCCGAACTCTAGTTCTGACATCTTAATTGTGTCCATATTGATTAGGTCCCTGGCAGTCAGCACTGCCTCTTGTTCTCTTTTTTGAGGTGCGTTTTTCCATCTTGTCATTCTGTCCAGTGATGAATAAATAAACGAGAACAAAATACTAAAATGGCAACAACAACCCCAGAGAAATATACACTAAACAAATCAGAAAAGACCCGAAACTGAAGAGAAAGAAACGAAAAATTAAAAAAAGAGAGAGAGAGAGTATAATCAGACAGGTGAACAGAACAGAGTAATACACTGGATGTTGTGTGTATTTTGGTCTGTTAGAAAACTAGATCCCAAAATTATAAGGAAAGAAAAACTTATGTATGTACAAAAATAAAATTAAATACATTGAAAGGATAGAATGTATCTGTAAAAATGAAAATTAAAAGACAAAAAAAATGAGGAATATAGACAGACAGATGAACAAAACAGAGCAATACAGTATATCCTGAGTGTATTTTCGACTGTTTGTTAGAAGAAACTGCATCCCTTGGGGCGCCTGGGTGGCACAGCGGTTAAGCGTCTGCCTTCAGCTCAGGGCGTAATCCCGGCGTTATGGGATCGAGCCCCACATCCGGCTCCTCCGCTATGAGCCTGCTTCTTCCTCTCCCACTCCCCCTGCTTGTGTTCCTTCTCTCGCTGGCTGTCTCTATCTCTGTCGAATAAATAAATAAAATCTTTTAAAAAAAAAAAAGAAAGAAACTGCATCCCAAAATTGTAAGGGAAGGAAAATTTATTTATATACAAAAATAAAATCAAATATAACAAAAGTATAGAATCTAAGTGTAAAAATGAAAATTAAAAAAATTTAAAAAAGAGCTGACAAAATAAGAAATTGGTTGAAAAAGGAAAGAAAAAATTAAAATTGAAATTGAAAGACTAAAAAATCATGGGGGGGGAAACATGAATTCTATATACTATTTTCCCCTAGTGCCAGAGTTTTGCAGTTCTGTGTGATCAGTAAACTTGGTCTTAGTTGGATGTCCTTGCTAATCTTCTCAGGGAGGGGCCTATTGCACTGATTCTCAGGGGTCTTTTCCCCGGGTGAAACTGTACCACCCTTTCCAGGGGGCCAGGCTATGTAAGAGGCTCCGGATTGTTCTATGTGGGTTTTGTTCCCTGAAGGCTTTCTGCACTGCTTTAGAGATGAGAATGAAAATGGCAGCCTCTCAATCTCCAGCTCAGAGCTTGGGGCCTCACTCCTCAGTGTGCCCTCAGGGAAAAGCAATCGTTCCAGTCTCCCTGGTCTTTTTCTGGACTCCGTGCTCACCCAACCTGTGACCCAGTGTTTCTATCTCAGGCTCGTGACTCCACTTCAAGTCTCCAAACCCTGTAGACTCATTGCAGTGTATGCCCTCGCTGCTCCTCCTGGGGGAGGGAGAAGGGTCTTGCAGTGGTTCCTGGCATATGGTATGCCCTAGCTGAGAGCCCTCTCCTGGGTTCACTGATTGCAGCCAGCTTTCCTGCTCAGATACCTGGGAACTCTGCTGCATTCAGGCACCCCCGGTCTTCTGTGATCAAGGGGATCCTGAGAACACACTGTTCCATCTAGGATTCCACCCTGTTTCACCACATGAGCATCTTTCAGGCATGGATGTCCTTCACTGGAACAGACTTTTAAAAGTTCTGATTTTGCCCTCCACTGCTAAATCACTTTCTGGTGCTGGCTGATAGAGGCTCCCTCCCCGCTCAGTTAATCTTCCCATATATCACCCTGGATTCAGTTTTCTGCACCTCCTACCTTGCAGAAAGTGGTCGCTTTTCTATTTGTAGAGTTGCAGCAATTCTTTTCTTAGATGTCTGGTTGAGTTTGCAGGTGTTCAGAATGATTTGATAGCTATCTAGCTGAATTCATGGGACCAGACAAAACTAAGGTCTCCTACTCCTCCGCCATTTTGGACTATCTCTAGCTTCTCTTTTAACTTAGTTTATATATCTTTTATTGAAAAGGTTTTAAATTTTAATGTAATTAAATTTTTCAGTTTTTTTTACTTACATATTGCTTTTTCTGCTTCTTGTCCCGAAATCTCTCCGTATCCTAAGATTGTAAGAATACTGTCTTACATACTCTTCTCAAAGTTTTAGAGCTTCCCATATTTATTGTGCTTGAATGTTGTATTTAGGCTTAAAATTTACATTTGTGTATCATATGAAATAGAGACACATTTTATGATCAGATATAACCAAAGGCCTAAGCACCATGTACTACTAAGTAGTCCATACTTTCCCCCACCAATTTACAAAATCAAATCTGTCCTATATCATGAATTCTCTGCTTGACTTATTTTTTAAATTCTTTTATCAATAGTGAACATATTATAATTTATAATATAAATTAGGTTTTGACCTTTGGTAGAGTAAATTTTCTTCTTATTAATAATGTTTCTGGTATTCTTAGCCCTTTATTCTTTCATAAGCATTTTTTTTTTTTGAGTTAGGTTATCAAACTTAATGAAAGCCTCTATTTGAATTTTGGTGAAAATTGCTTTGAATTTAGAGATTAATTTGTGGAAAATTGACACAATTTTGATTATGAGTTTTTAGTGCATTGACATTTTATTTATTTGTTTGTTTTTAGGAGGGAAAGAGAGAGTGTGCAGAGAGAGGGGCGGAAGGAGAGGAAGAGAGAATCTTAAGCAGGTTCTGTGCCCAGTGTGTAGCCTAAAGTAGGGATTGATCTCACAACCCTGAAAGCATGACCTGAGCCAAAATCAAGAGTCAGATGCTTAACTGAGTGAGCCACCCAGGTGCCCTTAGTGCATGGACACTTTAAAAGTTTTGTTTTACATCTTCAAGTCCACTGTTTGACTTCCTCCATGCATTTCATGAGCATGCTTTTTTAAAGAAACATTTCCAATTATCTCATATTATTTGAAGATAATATCTTTTAGAATGTATTTTCAAAATGTTTGTTTCTGATGTAAATAATTACTGTAATTACTCTTTGCACACTACCTATTTTTCAGATCTTCACTCAAGTACGTTACTTCAGAACCCATCTGACTTCCTCCACATGTCTCCTAGGTCTGAGTACTTCTCTTTCATATATTTGCCACAGATGCTATTTGCCTTTGTTTTCATGATTATTTATTAAATGTTATCTCTTCCACTAGATATCCTGTTCTAGGTCACAGATCATGTTTGTTTTTTCCTGTCTTTCTGTCTTTATATCTCCTATGCCTAAGGATTTGCACATAGCAAATACCTAACTAGTACTGTTTGAGTAGTATATAAATGAATGGATGACTTAGTAATAGCATTTTTTAAAGCAAGTTATTCATTATGCTTAGATCCTCAGAGTATAAGAGAGATTAAAGGAAGTTTCTCTTCAGACATAACAGTTCAGTTCATACTGGAGACAAATCAATTAAGGCTAGCAGTCTTTAAAAGACTGAAAATGATCACCATCCAAGACTTAAAATTATGTTTTCACTAGCTCCTGTCTGCTGATCATAACAACCCTCTTCAAAGAAAACATGAAATAAATTGCATAGAAGAGGAGAGAAGCAAATGTTGCCCTTCATTTTAAGTGTCCTTTAATAGGAAAATGCTGTGGAGTATTTATGTAAATCAGCATGAATAACAAATGAAACTGTTCTGATCAAGACTACTAAAAGGAAAGCTCAATGAATTAATTGTAAACAAAGTACAGCTCTTTACAATGCAACAATTCTGAACTGGGTTCCAGTTTGATGAACTATAAAGAAAATAGTTTAATTTTATACTGATATAATAACTAAAGTTTTAACAACTCTTTTTACAATTTGGGTTACAAAGGAAGAAGAGCACATTAACTGTTGTCCCGATAATTGTTTACTCTTTCACCTGTACATTTTTTCTTGCAGGAGACTTGGAGCTTAAAAATGACCTTTCCTTACCAAATTTTCTGTTAATAGCACATGAAGGAAAACAGAATTTGAATCCAAAATATATCTCTTTGGCATAAGGATTATTTTAGGCTGATTATTTTGAGGAACCAGCAAAACACAGGAAAAGCTCTGAAAACAGAGTGAAAGTTACTCTTTTGTAAGAGACATTTATATTCATAAGGGACATCTCCATTTGTAAGGGTGGCTCCCACTCAGTACCAAGAAGAGTAGGAGGACTAAAACCCTAGAAATTCTTATCAGTGGGGCAGGCATTGAATCTGCATAACAACCACAGCCTCCTCCTTTACCGAGTTTTGCCTGATAACCTCCTATAACTGTCTCCTCCCTCACCATCTTTTGTTGTTAGCTGGAGATGGTATTTAAGATGGCAGCTTGGGCCATTTTGGGGAGTTACTCAGTTTTCCTGGTATTTCTCACTTACACAAGAAGTATATATGTTATTACACTTCTGGGTTTTTGGGGTTTTTTTCCTCCTGCTAATCTGTCTTTTATTACAAGGGATTCTCAGCCTAAAACCTAGGAGAATAAAGGGAAATTATTTTTCCTTCCCCAAATACTTAAAGCTAATTATTCAGTGTGGATTGTATTGATGATCACAGCTATATTTCTGGGTTATGTATTTTTTTTTCTTTTTGTCTTGCTTTTATACATTTTCTAGGACTTTTGGAAAGGTCAAGGACTATAGCTTAGGAAGAATTAACTCTCAACTTTGCACATGTACCCCCAGATTCATGTCACAGACTGAACGATAGATGGCATCTTAAAGGTCTTAATGAAGGATAGTCCCGAAGAAAGGCAGGCAGGGACAAGGGGCCCCACCCTAAGAGAAAACTATCCTTAAAAGGATTTTACCCCACCTTGGAAGGAGTACTTCACCCTTTCCCATGGGAGCAACTACCTGATAGGTGGATGAGCGCGCATGGACAAAAACCTGATTGGGTGACAGGCGCAAGGAGGGTTAATCAGATTAAAACAGCTCACCAACATTCTCATCAAAACCTCTAGACTTAGAAACTGGGAGGGCAACCCTCTCTGGTCCCCTCCCTCTTTGGGAGCTGCCTACTATGGCTCAATAAACTTTGCCTTGCTGCCCGCCACTCTTCATCTGGCCTATTATCTCTTCATTCTTTGAACTGCAGGCACCAAAGGAAAAGAAATTCTGCAACAGTTTCATGAGAAACTGATAACTACTGCTTCAGCCAGGGTCAGCTACGTAATTTGTGGGACCAAATGCACAGTGAAAATGTGGGACCAAATTTGTTAAAAAATATTAACAGATTGACAACAGAGCATTCAACAAAGTGTGGGGCCCTTTTGAGTCCCACAGGTTGCTCATTCATATAATGGAGTCTTTTACATCTGCTCTTCCAATCCCTATATTGGCCAAGTGGGGTTAATTTGTGCTTCTTCTTTTGTAAATAGATGCTGATGAAGGGCATACGAAGTGTGGATCTGTTTCTCAAAAGAGTTCCAAGTGAGCCCTAACACGTGGACTTTAACTGATCATCAATAACACACTGAGAGATCCTTGAGAACATGCGAGGCCTTTCTGGTAGAGGCAACGGTGACTGTTATTGGGTGTAATTTCTGTGAAATGAACCTAGTTATAAAATTAATTATATGTGTATTATAATTATACAGTTATATTATTTATATAATTCCATTTCCCCCTTGTTGTATTTTTAGTTTGAAGTAACTGAAAATTGTGACATTATCCAGATTAAAAAGACTTTAATTTGAAAAGGTACAATGCAGTTACTACTTCAGTTGAGCTGTTTCTCTATGGACTGGTTGTATTGCTTCAAACTACATTCCTTTTATTCTGGATGATATCACCATGTCACCTACCACTTCAATATGAACTACCTTTTTTTCTTTACCTGCTCTTCCCTCCAAAAAAAGTGGAAAGATCTTTCAGAACTGGGCTGCAAACTTCTAATGTTTTCTGTAAAGTACAGAGGCAACAGCAGATGTTAAAAAATGGTTCTTTCTGTTGCAAGAGAGTGATTATCTTTGAAAAGCAGAAGATAGAACTGTGATCTTCTGGGCCTGACTTGGATCAGCTAGACATGAACAGTTTAATCCAATAGGTAGAATAAGGAAGGGAGGTTCTAAGAAAAGGGGTGATACTTGTTGTCAAAAAGATGGCTACATCATGAATCATAAAGTGATCAGTTTGATCCTGGAAGATCCATCCTCTTAACAGGGTGCATGTGGAACCAAGTTTAGCTCTGAAAAAATGAAAATGACAACAGCACCTCAGGGCTGGTCCATGTTGAGGGGGTTTGGTCTATGGCATCTTCTGCCTCAGGAGGAAAACTGAAACAGAAGCTCAATCAGAAGGACTGCTGTGTGAGGAGCTAATGTGATGGCAAAATGGGGGCAAGTAAAGGCTGAATCAGAGACAATAGCATGGGATTTGCAGGCATTAAGAACAGTGACCCTCAGGGCTAAGACTTTTCTACCAATATATATAGAGCACTAGGAGGCATTACAGGGGCAGATGAGAAAAACAGAGATCCATGACATGGATATCTATGCCTTAGGTGCTCTTGATCTAATAGGCAAAAGACACAAACAATTTCATTATAATAGGATAACAACAGGCTTAGAAGTACATAGAGTAGGTGTAGCAACAGAAGAGTACAACAAAGTCTGGGATTTTAAGAAAGATGTTGTGACTGAATCATGACAAATGAGTAGAAATGAGTAAGAGAAAGAATGAGTGGGAGGTCATTCTAGGTAGATACAAGAGCACGAGCAATGTCAGATAGGTGTGAATCACCATGGTGTATCTAGAATTATAGGCAACTCACTATTTCCTAGACTTTAGTTTTCCAGGCAAAGAAAAGGGGGAAATGGAGAGATAAACAGGCCATGGAAGGACCTTTTATGTCACACTGCCATACTTGGACTACTGACATAAAAATATTTTTTAAAGGAGACCAATAAGGCAAAATTGCATTTTAAATTTAATCAAGGGTAAAGAGATCTGAGTGGTATAATTTGGAGGCTGTGAGACCTCTCAGGAGGCTATAACAGTAACCTTGTGAGAACAGCTGAAGGCCTGGACTAGGAGAGTAATGGTAGGATTAAAAACGAAGAGCCACATGTGGGAGAGATTTAGGAGATGAAGGGGAGTAGAATTTGTCACCCCAAAATATATCTCTTTGGAATAAAGGTCATTTTAGGCTGTTTATTTCTAAGAAAGAAGCAACACAGAAGAAGCTGTGAAAACCTAGTAGAAGTTACCCTTTTGTAACCGATATTTACGTTTACAAGAGAAATCTCCCTTGGTTAGGGTGTCTTCCTCTCTGTACCAGAAAGAGGAAGGTGACCTAATCCCTAGAAACTCTTACCCATGAAGAAGGCACAGACTTAAATTTGCATAACAACTGTAGCCTTGTTTAATCTGCTTTGACTGATAACCTTCCATAACTGCTCTCCTCCACCTCACCCAATACCCAGTATCTTTCTTTTGTCTTTAGCTGGATATGGTATTTAAGGTGGTAACTTAGGCCATTTGGGGATATTAATCAGTTTTGCTGGGTCTCTCCTATGTGTATAGGAGATAAACATGATATTAAACTTCTGTTTCTTTTTCTCCTATTATCATGGGGCGGGGGTGAAGCAGTGGTGGTCTCAGCCAAGAACCTAGAAGAGTAGAAGGAAATTTATTTTTTCCTTCCCCACAGAGGTAAAAATATTAATTATAAACCAAATTGGTTTGTGGTTTAATTATGAACTTGAGGGGAAGGAAATAAATAACTGCTTCCGAATGGCACTGAGGAAGGCAGGGCTAAATATACCCCTTGGGAAGTGTGTAAATTCATTTTAATGGCATAAAGGATGTTACTCAAGATAGACTGTTATGCTGCAGCAAAAACAAAAACAAAAAATTTCAGTGGATTAACAGCAAGTTTATTTCTTGCTCATGGTCCATATCCTGTGTGGAATGTGAGGGATCTCTGCTCCACACAAGTACTCAGGGATCCCAGCTGTCACAGTGCCACCATTTTGTACCTGCAGCAAAGGAGTCATGTCCTAGCAGCAGAGGAAGGATAGTCAGGAGAAATGTACATGGACATTTCTCAGCTCAGCCAAGAAGTAACAATTTTTTCTACTTACATTTCTTTGGGCAGAACTAGTCATATGTTCTTAGGCAAATTACAATTTACATGGAAACCTGATAAATGTAATCTTCAGTGATGTGGGAAACAAAGGCAGAAGGGAAAAATTAGTAAATTTCCTTACTATCCACAGCCCATTGACAAGTCCTTGAAACAGGCAGAGTGACATTGCTCTAGGAACTCAGCTGCCTCGATGTTAATACTTTGTTCAGGGCAAAAGGCAATCTTAGCCTAACCCCCAGGATCCTGCAAATCTGCTTTAACATAAAAAGTCCTTTGGAAACTTCCTTTATCTCTATCCCCCAGGGTACATGTTGGCAATCATCCCCCAAGCACATGACCCACCTATATACATTAGAAGGGTCTCATGACTCAGGTTCTATTAAACAGTAATAAATGACCTCTTTCCAACAATAGCTAGCCCCCTCAAGGTCCTGGAACTCTTGCTTCCAAAATTCCTTAGAGACTTACGCTATCCCCCTAACCCCCTTCCAACTTGAAAGTATATAATGGACCACTCTTCATGACCACAGCACCTCATGACCGACAGCTCTCTGTCAAAGAGTCCTGCCCTGTGCTTTAATAAAATTACCTTTTTGTACCAAAGAGGTCTCAAGAATTCTTTCTTAGGCTTTGAACCCTAATGTCTTTCCTATATCATTCGGTACGCCCAGAGGGAAAGGAGAACCAAATATTGATGATGACTAGTGAATTATGGTGGAACCTGAGGTAATGTTAATCTGTTCTAGTGTGAAGTTTTATAGCATGAGACAAGCTAAGTTTGGCCTTAGGTAAACATAGTGAGCATTCATTTTGTACTAATTTACTCTGTGCCAGGCCCTGTGCTAAACCTGTATATAGTAAAATAATTCAGTAATTTAACCCTCACAACCATCCAATAATACAATAAACTCTTAATACCTTTTTGAAAATCAAGCTTGGAAGAGAACTTTCTAATGATCATCTTAGAACAAACCCTTTATTTCACAGATGAAGAACTGATACTAAGAAGAATGAAATAAGGGGTCTGCTCCAGATTCTGTCTCCCTCTTCCTTTAACCCCTGCCTCCCCCCGCCGCTCATGTGAGTTCTCTCTCTCAAAAAAATAAAATCTTTAAAAAAAAAAAAAAAGAGGAAGAAGGAGATGAAAAGGGAGAAACTTCCCGTTATAAAATAAATAATTCACGGGAATATAATGTACAACATGGTGATCACAGTTAATAATACTGCATTGCATATTTGAAAGTTGCTGAGAGAGTAGATCTTAAAAGTTCTCATCACAAGGAAAAAAAATTCGTAACTCGATGTTAACTAGATTTATCATGGTGATCATTTTGCAATATATACAAATATTGAGTCAGTATATTGCACACCTGAAACAAATACAATGTTATATGTCAATTATACTGTAATGAAAACCAAATAAACAACCCCCCCCAAAAAAACCAAAGATGCTGATAGACAAAATTGCCCAACCTAAGAGCAGGAGACCCAGGCATTTTTATTTATCACAGACACTCATACAAAAAAGGAAAAAATTAATAATTTCATAAGAAAAAAAAAAGTGAAATGGTGAGTCTCAGATAACATAAAAAATAAGTTGCAGGGTTAAAGACTCAAACTCAGATTGGACTCTGGGAAGTCCAGAGTGTTTTTTCCCTCCAATACACTATTCCTCATTCCACGATTTAGATCCTGAAGATGACACAAAGGCTCTGTGACATATCATACAGCTGGGCGAAATTATTGGCATAAACCTCTCAGTAAAGAATGAGCATAAAGACATGCTTAAATTGTTATATTTTATTCAATATTGATATTATCTCTGTGGCTTACTCAAGAAATCATGGCTGGTCAGACACAATGTATAGTTATCCCAAATGACAATGCATTATTTATACTGAAAACTTTATGATTTGATGGGGTGAGGAAAGGGTGCCATTTTCCCTTATAAATTTCATAAATGCTTATCAATGAACTCTTTATTTTTATGATTTGTAGTCATATTTGACACTATTTGTCACACCAAATTTCTGTCTAGTATACATGACAGGAAAGAAATATAGCACGCCTCTGGCCAATTCTCATGGCCTACTGTATTCATTTAACCTATGAGATTCTACCTCATGGTGCTAACATCCTGATTTAAAATTCCAAACAAAATTGCAAAACAGAAATGAATTTTAATTGTGAAATATTAAAAGTGATACCCTATTATTTAAACTGGCACTTAGACCCAGATACATAATCACCGACACAAGTGAAATTACTGCAAAAACGAGTTTATGTCCTGGTTGCAGAATTTAACAACAAATCCTATATTAAAGTTTACAGGTAAAACTGAGATTTAATTCACCATTGGTTTATAAAGTGAAGTAATACCTAAGAAAGAGAGATAAGTTATAAAATTATACAACAAAGGGCTTTTATGAATGAAGAAACGTTTTTAGAAAATCACGTGTATGGAGCGCCGGGGTGGCTCAGTCAGTTAAGCGTCTGCCTTCTGCTCAGGTCATGATCTCAGGGTCTTGGGATCAATCCCCACATCTGGCTCCCTGCTCAGTGGGGAGCCTGCTTTTCCCTCTCCCTCTGCCACTTCCCCTGTTTGTGCTCTCTCTCTTTCAAATAAATAAATAAAATCTTAAAAACAAAACAAAACAAAACAAAACAAAAACATGAGTACCAGTTAGAGTACACTTTCCGAACTTTGGTGCTTACCGCTGAGGAGTGTGCAGAGGATCTTTAAAATTATAGGTTAGACTACAAAATAAATACATTTCATGTTCTTGGAGACTCTATTTTAATAAACACATTTTCATGATTTAACCACTATTTTTATATATTATGAACATGGATATATTATGGGGTAGAATCAAAGCTTACATCACTTTTTACAATACAGCAGGAATTCTAATGGAAGCAGGTCACTTTGTTTTCTCTGGGAATAGGTGTTAGTTCCCTTTGCTACAAATGGAAGGCTAGCAATCAACTCTGAGAAACAGATGTTGAGAATTTGCAAATTGAAGCATACAAGTTTGTGGTTTTATCATGTCTTTGGACTTCAGAGTAAAGGACTCAAATTATCCTTCAGTAGGTAAAAAAGTAGAAAAAGGCCAAGAATTATTATCTTCCTTTGAACATGAACTGGACAATAATGTGGATAAATGATGAGAGGCTACATTCAGTTTCAAAGTTGGCAGAGCATCTAAGAACCTTCCATTTTTATATTTGAGGACAGAGAGTTGGCTGAGCCCTAGGCAACAATACTCTTAAGACACCTGTCGCGATGAGGATTTTAATCCTGCCTACTCCTTCAGAATCTATGTCCTTCATTTCTCTTGGCATAGATTTGAATTGTATACTGAAACTGTGAAATAGAGAGACAGATTTAATAATCATTCCACTTAGTAAGTACAGCTGGGGCAGGTAATTAAACAGGTTTTCTCTTGCCAGCAGGCCTAAAGCAATGTAGCTCAGAGTCTCAGTCACACCACTGGACTGATGGAAAGCTAATATTAAACAGGCCTTCTCTAGGCAGGCCCATGTCAGCATTGCTGTTCTTCCCAAGAAGGAGTTATTAAAGGAGCCTTGTCAGGCCGCCAGAGGCCTGCCAGATCTTCAGTTTTAGAAATATTGGATTTATAGGTTGAAAAATGAAAAAGGATTGGAATAATTGAAAATTATCATTATTATTGAGGTGGTTGATATATGCTTATTATGAATCTTTGATATTATCATGATATGAATAACTATTCAAACATTGGGGAAATAGGTTCTTAATTTTTAAGATTTCTAGTTTTCTTTGCATTATGAAAATACATATTTAATTGATGTGAGACATAGTAGTGCAATTGTAAGTAGGTTCCATAGTGACAAAATACTTACAGGGAGATGAAAACTGATCTTAGTTAAATAGCACTTTGTTAGGAAACAGTTTTTTGCTTGTTTGAAGATGGGAAGTCAAGTCAATTTAAACATTTTTCATTTAAAAAATATATCAAATTATATCTTCAGTTCAGTTAAATAATTTTTCCTTTATTTATTATTCCTATCATATATTGCTATGTAACAAACACCCCCAAATTTAGTGTCTTAAAATAGCAAACATTTTTTATATCTCAAAATTTGAGGCATCAGGAATTTGGGTAGGACTTGGTTAGGTAATTCCTCTGCCCCAAATTGTGTTGACCTGGATCAATTAGTGCTATTTGCCTGGTGGCTGGTCTGGTCCAGGGAGTACAAGACAGTGGGACAAATGGAAGTTTTGGCTTAGCCGCCTCTTTTTCTTTCTACATGGAGTCTTAGGGCCTATCCATAGGGCCATATTTGGTCCTGCAATGAACTTCCAGTAAGCATGTATTGGTTAACAACCAGTGGAGTTGATGTATGCTACTGATTCAGTGACTGCTGATCTTAACGATATCTCTTGTCCTAATTTCTATGGGCTGTCAACACTACAGACATTTTTCACATACCAAATATATGTTTCAACAAATGTTTTTGGACAGCATGGTGACATTTTAATTTTGATCTACTGTCTGGGAAAACATCAAATCTAAGTACAATTTCCTGGGACTGCTCCAATCCTGTATTTCCACTTACATGTGGTTGTGGTGGTGGTAGAAAGAACAGAAGTGGCTTGGTTTGAACTGACTTTTCAATGAATTCCCAATATGATGTGCTGTTTGCTTGTCTTTGGAGGAGCAAGGGAATGGATGGGAGGGCTACAAAATCAGTGACTTAAATAGTGGGTCATTTTTACTGTTTTAAAACATTCACAAAAACTCTCCTAATCAATATGAATTCAAATTTCATGCTTTATGCTAAATATAAAACATTTGGGCAGTCGTTTAATATATTTACAACTTTAACTAGAGGAGAACAATGCAGAAATAAACAGGACTAGAACTGTTGCCTGAATACTCAAAAATAGAATAAAGACATAATTCTATATTATAGGAAGCTAAGTTTCAGATATATAGTCCTACAATATTAAGCATTAAAATTTATAATATATTTTTAAAAATTTAATTTTTTTGCTAGATAATATTTTTATGGCCAAAAAATTATAAAATACATTAAATATTAAGTTATCAAAAAAAGATCTTTCCTTACCCCTTGTTCCTATCACCTTTGTCCTACAGAGAACCAATATTAGCAGTTTCTTTATGCATAAACAAATATGAATATGTATTCTTACTTTCCTATTTTCACAAAACTGTAGTATTCTATACATGTTATCGTAGACTGTGATTTTTTCACTTAGATTATATACATACACTAAATGCTTTCTCATTTTTTACAGTTGCATACTATTGCATTATATGGATGCACCATAATTTAAACAGCTCTCTGCTGATGACCATTTCCTTTTTAAGAAAACTTTAAAAAATATAATTAGTAATCTATTGCTTGTATTATTTTTTATTAGAGAGAGAGCACGAGCAGGGTTGGGGGAGGGGAAAAAGAGAGGGAGAGATAGAATCTTAAGCAGACTCCACGCCCAGCACAGAGCCCAATGCAGGGCTTGATATCACAACCTTGACATCATGACCTGAGCCGAAATCAAGAGTAGGTTCCTTAAGCGACTTAGCCACCCAGGTGCCCCTATTGCTGATATTATTTTTAAAAAATGTATTCATGGAAAACTTCCCAGAAGTGAAATTACTGGGTCAAAATATATGTGCAATTATAATTTTCATAGATATTACCAAATTGCTCATCATAAAAGCCACAAATATGTAGCTGCCCTAGAAATATATGAAACTGGCTTCCACACAGCCTTACTGACAATGTATAATGGAATATTATTATTTTTTCCAAATCAATAGGTCAAAAAAGTGGCATTTCTGTATCAGTAATGTGTATTCTTTTATTCTCATTGAGTTTATGCTTTGCTTTTCATATTTTAAAGAGCATTTGCCTTCCTGTAAACTGTATGATCAGATCTTTTCATCAAAGAGCTATTGGATTATTGTTTTTTCTTATTAATATTTCTTATTAATATTCCTTACTACTAATATTTGAGGAATTTATATATTGAGACACTTTTTAAATTTTTTATTTTATTTTTATTTATTTTTAATGATTTCTCTATTTATTTTACAGAAAGAGAGAGCACATACTCCTGTGTGCAGGGTGGAGAGGTGCAGAGGGAGAGAGAAAGAGAGAGAGAGAGAATCTTAAACAGGCTCCACACCCAGAGCAAAGCCCCAGGTGAGGCTCCATCTCACAACCTTGACATCATGACCTAAGCTGAAATAAAAAGTCAGATGCTTAACCAACTGAGCCACCCAGGAGCCCTTAAATTGAGACATGTTTTACCTGATTTTAAAAAATATTGTGTCATCTTTTATTTGCACTATGACTATAGTTATAATTTTTTTTTTTTTGGCCTTGCAGGATTTCTTTATGTTTGTGTAGTTAAATCTATCTTTTCTTCAATGTCGTCTTGGAATTTGACTTTCATCTCTCCAGTCTTAGGAAGTAATTATCTCAGTTTTTTTTCTGGCACATTTATGTACTTTTTAAATACTTATGTGATTGGAATTTATCTTGGTGTCTGGTGTGAGGTATGGATAGAGTTTACTTTTCTCTACTAATTCTAATGCCATTTTTTGAATAATTCATCTTTTCCCCACTAATTTAATATGCTAACTTTATCAGCTTTCAAATTTTTATATACATTTGTATAGGCTTTGGAATATTTTATTCTGGGTCATTATTCTGTTTCTAAGCCAATACTACACTGTTTTAATGTTGAAGCTTTACTAATATTTATTATAAATATATTATAAATGAATTGTTATCTTGTAAGATTGGTTCTTGCTGTCTTCCTTATTCTTTCTCAGTTTTGCAGGGAATTTTTTTTAATTTTTCTATTTAAACACTATGATTAGTTATGATTATGATTATTACAGTTTGCATAATTAACATCTTATTTAGGTTGTATCACATTTATAGAGTAACTTACAGATGATATTGCGCATTCCTATCCAATGACACAGTATGCTCTCCTATTTTTCATGTCTGTGTCTTGTCCTTCAATGCTGCTCTAAAGCCTTCTTCAAAGACATTTTTTTGTCTTTGTTATTTTTATTCTTCCACATTTAACCTTGGTATTGGAAATAGGGTTTTGTTTTTTTCTTTCCTTATGTTTTCTAATTGGTTGTTATTTACATATATGAAACTACTGGTTTTTGGTTTTTGTTTTTTTTTAAAGATTTTATTTGTTTATTCGCCAGAGAAAGAGAGGGAGAGCACACACAAGCAGGGGGAGCAGCAGGCAGAGGGAGAAGCAGGCTCCTTACTGAGTGAGGAGCCCAATGCGTGGCTCGATCCCAGGATCCTGGGATCATGACCTGAGCCTAAGGCAGATGCTTAACCAACTGAGCCACCCAGGCATCCCGAATCTATTTGTTTCTGAATATTGACTTAATAACCATTTAGCTTACTGAATTTTTTGTAATAATTTTCTAGTTCATTTTCTTGGGTTCTGTATGTAAATAATCATATCTCAGCAAATACTGGTAATTTTATAATCTCCTTCCAAAATGTTCTACCTACAGTTTATTACTCTAACTAAATTCATTGGCTTGTGAGCTGAGATAGATTTTTTTAACACAAATTCATTGACTTCCATTTCATTTGGTTATTATTAGGTTGAACAATATTTGATTTCTTTTTTCACCTACAAAAATAACATTCCATATAATTCAACTAAATGTTTATCAGGGATGGTTGCTAAATTTTTTCAAATGCTTTTTTATCATGGGTGGTGGTAAATTATATTACTGATATTAATAGATTTCCTTCTGTTGAATCATCATTACATTTATGTAATAAAAATTAGTCATGGTACAATTACCTTTTAATTTTGCTGTATTTTTTCTGTTTCAATATGTTATTTAGAATTTTTGTATTAATATTTATGTGAGATTATTCTATAGTTTGTTTTCAAAGTACATAGTAAGGCTATCCTTTCAATGTCACATTCTTTTTATAAGCTTGCTTTCTTTTTTATGCCTGGAGCAGTTTAATAGCATTTCAATGGTCTGATTGTTAAATATATGTTGGAATTCTCCTGTGAAGCCCTTTAATCCTAATGCTGTTTAGGAGGATTAATCTTTGACCATTTTTCTCTCAATTGTTTTATGAAAATTAACCTTTTCTGATTTCCTGAGTTTCAGTATCAGTTTTGACAAATTATTTTTCTTAGGAAAAATATCTGTTATCCAGGTTTCAAATTTATTTTCATAGTATTAACATAGCATTTATTAGTCATCCAATTTCTTTCATTTCTGTGAATTTTTCTTCATTATAACATCCTATTATATGTTTTCTCCTAATTGATTTTTATTAACTAGTGATTTGTATGTCTTATTGTTTACTTTTTTCTTCAAAGAAGCAGTTTAGGGATTTTTAAAATTATATTTGTTGTTTACATATTCTTATCCCATTAAATTCTACTTTTATTGTTATTCTTTCCTATGCTTGCTTTCAATTTATTTCTGTACTTCCATCTGAATCAGTTCCTTAATTTGTTCTTTCTTTTTAACTGATATAAGTATTTAAGGCTGTGCATTTTCCCCAAACACTATTTACCTATATTCCATATTTCAAATATGAAAATTTTACAATTTTGATCAGTGTTTGAGTTAAGAGAGAATTTTTTTCTCTATCCAGATTTATAGATACATATGTTTACTTATTTTGTTAATTTCTAATTTTATTCCATTTTTATCAGAGAATATTGTCTTTACCACCTGTGATGGTTAATTTTATGTGTAAACTTGACTGGGCTATGGCCCACCCAGATATGTGGTCAGACATTATTCTGATGTTTCTGTGACAGTATTTTGGGTAAAATTAACAATTAAATCAGCGGAGTGGGAGCAAAGTAAATTGCCCTCCACAGTATAGGTGGGTCTCATCCAATCACTGATTCTGTTGAAGACCTGAATAGAACAAAAAGACTGGCCTCCTCCAAGAAAGAGAGAATTTTCTAGCAGACTGCTCTCAGATTTCATCGGGGACATCAGCCCCTCTTGGTTTTACAATAGACTGCCTTAGGACTTGAACTAGAATACTGGCTCTCCTAGGTCTCTAGCCTGTCTACCCTGCAGATTTTGGACTTACCAGCCTCCAAAATCACATGAATCAAATTAAAATCTGTTTTTCTGTCTCTCTCTCTCTCTCTCTCTCTCTCCCCACACACACATACATCCTATTGCTTCTGTTCTTCTGAAGAACCCTTATCACCACCTAACATTTTAATCTAAATTCCCCCATTCTCATTTTACTTTTTTTAGTTTTAAGAGGAGCTCATGTGAACAGCATTTCCTAATCTGTTCATTTTTAAATTTTGCTGACTTCATGACACCTGCACTTACTAAAACAATTTGTAAATGACCTTTCTTTTTTTTTTTTAATTATCTTTTTGTTTTATAATGTTTTCCACCATCTTCTGGCATTGAATTTTACTGTAGCCTGCCTTACTTTTTACCCTATAGATAACTGGTTATTTTCCCTTGCTGTAATTTTACTAACTTATGTCTAGCTGATGAGCGTCCTACTCAGTTTACTTTTCCATATTATGTGCCTTTTTAATACATAAATACAGCAGTCGTTGCCACTTATTAACTGAAACTTGATAAAATTACTTAACTTCCCTGTATCTAAGTCTCCTTATCTTTGTAATAGGGAAAATAATTGGATTTGACAGAGAAGGTTGTTATGATATTAACATTTTAAAAATGTTTAATACTGTGCTTGATATATAGTAAATGACATTGATTATTTAATAAGTTAATAAATAAACCAAAATAAATTTCTTTCAGAAAAGTTTTCTTGATCTTAAGTATTTAAATATTATTTGGATTTTCTTCTTAGAGAACTTCAATTATGTATTAGATGCTATTTGCCTGTTTTCTTTATATATTATTTTCTCTTTAGTTCTCAATCAAAAGCAAAACCAAAAAGAATTATTGAGGTGTTTTTTAACATAAACACGGAATTCTATGGGTTTTGGCAAATATATACGGTTGTACAGTAACCATTACAGTCAAATTTTAGAACACTTTCATGACCCCCCAAATCTCTGATGTTGCTTGCAGTCAATTCCTGCTCCCGTACCTGGCCCTAGGCAATCTCTGATCTATGTTGTTGCTACAGTTTTACCTTTTCTAGATTTCATGTAAAATGAAATCATCTGGTATGCAGGCTTTAAACTGGCTTCTTTCATCTGTATTCTGCATATAGTTTTTCCTTTATTATTATTGAATGGCATTTCACTATATGGATATGCCACATTTTGTTTATTCTGATCTGCATAAACAGTTATTTCTTATTACTTTTTGCTTGCTCTACTTGTTTCTATTTCATATGTTCCTTATTGGGTTTTCTGAGGTGTCTTTTTCATCAAATTTCAAATTTCATTTTTCTGTATGTGATGTTTCTCTTTTTCTTACTTATTCCTGTCTTCCCCCAGTTCTTATTGCATCCTTCCCTGTTGTCCCCCATCTCTGTCCTAAGTTCTTATATTTTTCCTTTCTGAATTTCCTTCAGGGAAGTGAAGGGTTAATTCAATCTTCTTAATTTTTAGTGATATGTTTGGGCATGCCTTTTACCTGTTCTGTGGAAACATTTGTCTGAAGAGAGTACATTCCCTCATTTATTCAATAAGTATATTTTGAATTCTATACTGTAGAAGGCACTGAGAACATAGTAGTAAATAAAACAGAATAAAATAAAAATTTTCTGAAAATAATATGTCAGATTGTGACTTGTGCTATGCAGGGAGATACCACTCAGAGTGGAAGGATAAGGAATGTTGATGCATTTGTCACAATTTTAAATAATGCGACCTGTGACGATCACTCTTGGGAAGTGACAGTTGATTAAAACTTGATGGAGCTAAGGGAGTGAGTGATACTGATATCTTGGGAAGAATATGCCAGGCGGAGGAAAGAACAAGAGAAGTCTTTGAGGGATGATTATGCCTTGTATGTTCTTGAAAAAGAACATGGGCTAGGGGACAGAAAGGTTTAGAAACCAGAGGTAATGGGAAGTGAGATCATATGGGGCCTTGAAGGTTTTTAAGTTTAGCTTTTGCTAAGTGAGATGGAGAGGGAACCCTGCAGTATATGAAGTGAAAGATGAAAGAATTCTGAATATTTTTAATCTTTTGGTTAATTTGGTGATCTTTACCACTTTTTAATAGTATTTATATACTGATTCTGTACCACATCTTCTTTTAATATATATCATTGAATAAGTTAGATTTTCCTGAACTAGCTATTTGTAGATGGTTCCTATGAAAGTAGAGTGTGAAAGGATCCTAGGCAGCATTCCAGACTTGACAACTTAAAGGCTCTCCTGCTGCTGCCATAGAGACAGACTACTTCCTACCAACGTGGCTCCTATTGTGGGTCTTTGTGCACTCCCACAACATCCCACACCTTCTGTTTCTCTTCATCATATCTGGGCCAGAGGTCATGTTCTCTCCTGTTCAAGAGATGTAGATTTTGCACTTCTGAGTGAGCTTCCCCTCACCTTTGTTGATATTGTTAGAGAACTGCTCTGCTAAGGCCCCCTTGAACTCCTCTGCCTTCTTATGATTTCTTCCTTTATGGCTTCTGTCCATCTAAGCTTCTTTTGTCAGCCCACACACAGAAGATGAAGGCAGCTTATTATAGCTGCCTCTTAATTTCCCTGAAAAATTGAAGTTACAGGGTGGTGTTCCTTTTCTTTGTTGCTTTTGTGTGATTTTCAGGAAGACAAGGGGAGAAATCCTGACTCAGGTAATATGATGGTTAATTTTATATGTCATCTTGGCTAGGCTGTGGTGCCCAGTTGTTTGGTCAAATACTTATAGATGTTGCTGTGAAAATATTTTTTAGATGTGATGAACATTTAAATCAGCAGACTTTGAATAGAGCAGATTACCCTCCACAATGTGGGTAGGCCTCATCCAATCATTTGAAAGACTGAGGTTCTCTGAAGAGGAAAGAATTATGCATTCAGATTGTCTTCAGACTCAAGACTACATCAATTTCTGCCAGAATTTCTAACCTGCTGGACTTCCCCACAAATTTTGAACTTGCTATCCCCTACAATTGTGTGAGCTAATTCCTTAAAACAAATCTCACTCTATATACGTACGTACATCCTTTTCATTCTATTTCTCTGGAGAACCCTGAGTAATATAGGTTGTCATAGTTGTAATGAAAATTCAGTAACTAATTTGATACAATTGTTGGGAAAATTTTGTGTAAGAGTCTTCATTTAATAATTTTTATATTTTTTAGTATTTATGTAAGTTTAAGATTTTCAAAGATACATTGATTAGCTCACATGTAATTCCATAGGACATTTTTTGGGAATAGTAGTTTAACATATCAGGTAATTCTATATTTTATTCTGACACACTACAATGTTTGGAAAGTGTGGTAGAGGGGTCAAAGAGCTAAAATTTTAAGGGATTATTATATACGAAACTATGTCTTTTAGATATCAATGACTGGGTTGGTAGATCACAGCCTGAAGATGGAGTTCATGTCATCTTTGAGTGGAGAGAGGAACATTCTAAGTCCCTTTCCTTTGAACATACCTATTATTTGGTAAGGCATTCCTCAACTACAGTATGCATTTGTAACCAAAAATGTATGAGACATAGTTTAAAATTCATGATATTAAATGTTATGGATACATAATGATGCCATATATTCTAGTTCTTGATTTAAAAATATTTCTTGGGCATTCTTGTTAGGGTCTTTAGAGCAGAATTAAGGGGGGAGGGCTTAAATTTCAATCCAGGTTCAGAAAAGTACAAGGGTCATGGGAAAAATATCCAAACCTTAATCATTAAAAACATAATTGAGTATACATCTTTTTTTATTATCATTGTTTTGTGTGATTTTACATTCGTGTTATGAATATATCCTATGGCAGTACACTAAATAAATATAATATATAAAACAACACCTTTTTATTGAAAGGCTTCTTATTTATATGAAAAGCTACAGACAGTAGCTTTTTAAAATGTAACTTGAATAACGACAATTTAGAGAATTATCTCCTTTAATATCCAATGTGAGACATAGTACTTAACGTACAGTTAATCCTACTGGAACGCATTCATTCATAGCATATACGAGAAATAGATTTTTCAAAGGATCTGTGCAATCAGAATTACCAGACATTTATCAATGATCAGAACTACCCCACTGGCTTGTTTTTTGAAAGAAAGAACACTTTCTTACATGTTTCCATAGAGCATACTGCTTTGGGAAATTTCATATTCTTGAATATGTGCCATGTTTTATAATTATCAATGGCTGAATCATTTGCATACTGTTAGGTTGCCTTACATTTTCATTATATTTATTCACAAAATTCTTGGGAGCCATAAAGAGTATCTATGTCTCCCTACTTTAATAGTTGTTAGTTAGGGAATTTAAACCTAAGATTTCTGAAGATGAACATAAGTCTGTGCTAAAGATTCTTAGAAGTACGTTTCTTACTTGATAGTATGTTGTAAAATCTTCAGAACCAAACACACTTACTGCATAGATGACATTACATTGTACGGACTACAGTTCACCCACACCGGAAGGGCATCCTAAAAAGATGAAATGGAGGAAATGAGGAAATAAGCACAAATAAGCCTACTGGTGATTAGATAAAAATCCAGATACTAGACTAAGATTTCTAATATGGTGGAACAAGTTTCAAATGGATCTCTGTTGCATACTATGTGAGATTTGGCCAACGATTTTCTAGTCTTTTATTTTGTTCTCAGCTCATAACAGAGGAATTTTGTGAAAGTCCTTAAATAAATTATGAGAGAGTTTCCATTTGGAAAAAAAACAGAAACAAATTCTTCTAGATGTTCCTTCAATTCAGATCCATGAGCCAGAAAGTTTGTCAACATTTAAATGTGCCATAAAGAATATATAGTGGATTTTAATATTAATTTTGGCCTGCTTAAGCGTGTAGCCAACAAAATGTTTTATTTCTGTCGGATCTGCTCTGGATTTTATTTTACGTGTCCCAGGTTGCTCTTATTCCTCGATGTTTTGCTCAAATAGCTCTTCTTGCTTCAGAGATGATAGTGCTGGTTTTTCAAAGGTGTTTATATGTGCCAGAGGCTCTCAAACCTTGTAGATCAGAATTTACCAGTCCACATTTTAACAGTGCCAATACCCCAATCAAGGAGATTCTCATTTATTAGTGGAGTGGGCATGCATTTGAAAATGCACACAGCTAGTGATGATGATAACCATAACTTGTGCTTACACTTATCTCACAGTTCAGTCTTTATCAAATCTACTAATTCTGATGGCAAGAAAATGATCTGTAAAATATGGGCTGCCTGTTTTATTGTTTAATACCAGAAATGACTATGTAAGATCATGGTGTCCTTTCTGAGTTTCTCTGAGCACTGTCCTTCAATTTGGTTCTCTTTTCTTCTGTTCAGCACCATGACGCTTCCTTGCTATGCTAATAAACAACTCCTTGCCATCCCTCCTATCTCTGCCATCCCTCTACCCCCCAGCAGCAGCTCAGCATGTTTATTGCTTAATCACTTCATGCCAAAGAACACGTGGGCTCTACTGAATGAGGCTTGTAATCAAATGATAGAGCTCTACTTGATTATCATTCACAACAGTAGCCCAATACATGATTTTTCTAATTATCTCCCCTGTGGTGGACATTAGCCCCTGTTTGGTTTTCAATTATAACATCTATATGTCTTAGCCCCCAAACATTCCTAAGGGATATACTATCAGAATAACCAGGGAGAAGATAGTCAGAGTGCCAGGAAAGCGACTTCCTTTGATGACTCCCTCTTCCTTTCATGGTTACATTGGACTATTGTCAGGAGAGGGGCCAAAGGAACAAAGGCAAATCCAATGCATTTGTTTTTCACTGAAATAATACTTTTCAGAATTTTTCCCAGATCATAACAAAAAGTAAATGCCACATTAATTTATCTTATGTATTTTCTCAGATATGTAAGCATCATTCCTTTTTACTGCAGGAATGTTCTAAATGAGCTTGTTTACTTTCTGTAATCATTAAAATTATGATATTTTTAAAAAGTTTTATTTGTTAAGTGACTGTTTTAGGTACATCACACCTTAGGATCTGAATTAGACCTGATTATAATAATATTATGTTTAAAATAATTGATATTATTGAAGCTCTTCCAGGAAGTCTTCAGTTAAATGTTAGTCAATATGTACTTTGCATTTTTACAGACCATAGTATGTATCATTTTTACTATTTTACAGTTTTCCTGACAAATTTGTAATAAAGTGATTTCCTGAAAAATGTTGAATTTGGCAAAATATTAATATTCTTCTCATGCTTTCTGTCCCCAAAGGAGATACTATGGAGTCACTTTGTTTGAGTGTCAGGTTTTATTGATGATCTTAGTCAGAATCATTTATATTTTGCAGTTTCCTTGCACATGTCATTAATAGAGAGCTGCTTCCTTGCTTGCATGAATGTTTGATTTCTTTTTCCAGTTAAATAGTGATCCAAATGCAAAATCTAATGCTTAGGGTAATCATGTGAATTTATGACCATCGCTTGGTTGCTGGGCTTTCAGGAATAAATTGAATAGATCATATTTCTCCATAAATGTAGGTTTTACAGCTGAGATAGATCTAATATTGATAATCTCTTTATTTAACTGTTTCAAAATGCCATATGTGACTAAAAGCAACAGAATGGAAATAACTATGTTTATAGCAAATAGAACAGGAAACGAAAGCAAGATATGCAGAAAGCTTCTTACTGAAGTAAGCGTCGTATTAGTGCTATAGTGCAGGAGCATTAAGGGCGGCAATCAGCAGGTCGAAAAAAGGAATTGGGGTGCACTCAAATGTAGGACGAAGAAATTAAAATAGGAAAAATATGACAGCTATTTTCAGACGCTCAGAATCTCCCAGAAAGGATAACTTGGCAGTGAAATTAAAGCCAACTTGAAATCAGGGAAAATACCTGTTGATTTATTTCAACAATTTTGCATGGAACAAAGTACATCTACCCCATCACGTTTTTCCAGTATCTGCCATTGTCAGATCTGTATTATTGCAAAAACAATGGCTCAAGGTGCCAAAAAATTTCAATTTAAGTGACTTTATTTATTCTAAAATGGATTCTGACTTTGTCTTTTTCTTAGTTTCTATTCATTCATTTATATCCCACATGGTCATTTGCAAGTGAAATTAGTTAAGGGAGGTGCTTTGGATTGAATTGCCTTCCCTGAAATTCATATGTTGAAGTCCCAACCCCTAATACGACTATCTTCAAAGTGAGAATTTTTGGGTGGCAATTAAGAGTTGGGTCATAATCAGATGAGATTGGTGATCTTATAAGAAGAGGAAAAGAGAGAAATCTTTCTCTCACTCCACCATGAGAACACAGTGAGAAGACGGCTGTCTGAAAGCCAGGAAGAGAGCCTGCATCACAAACTGACCAGGTTGGCACCCTGTTATTGGACTGTTTGGACTCTAGGGCAGTAAAAAAATAAATTTTTGTTGTTTAAACCACGTGGTCTATGTTTTTTTTTTTTTAATTGCAATCCTACCAGACTAAGACAGAACATGTATTCATTCCAAAGACGTATCTATGCTCAGATGACAGGACAATTATTTACCATTTCATTTCGTTTCCTCACTGTTTCTGTAGTACTTCCAATGTTTTAGCAGCCATGGTGGTGACAGAACCACACAGAGGTTTTCTAAAGACTGTATTCAGTCTGCGTTTGCTCCCTGTGCTGCACTCATTTGTCAAGTATTTTAGAATTTAACCACAAATTTTGTGGTTAAAAACAAACAAGCAAACATGAAAGCTTTGTTTGAACTCTCAACAATGTCATTTAGAATCAAATCTAGTTACTTAAGGGAATATTAGGCATAACATATATAGATGCAAGAAATTTTTGTATTTTATTCTGCAGAATTTAAATCTAGTTATTCAAATTGTAACTCAAGTCCCAGAATGTCTATTTTCTTATGTCTGGGATCTGGAGGAGCCTCATATGTATATAGGAAAAAGGCAGGGATTCCTCTGAGCTAGCATTTGAGGAAAAAAGTTACTATTTACCAAATTTATACAATATAACTATATATAGATTTTTATTCTCCAGATTGAATTTTGGAGGTATCATAAAATTCATAATAAAGCCAACTATTACTTTTTTTTTTTCTCCTGAGGTATGCCTGTGATTTATTTTTCAGATTCCGATGCAGGATTAAAAAGTCTTTCAGGGGAACCTGGCTGACTCAGTCAGAATAGCATGCGATTCTGGATCTCAAGGTAGTGAGTTCAAGCCCCACTGTGGGCATGGAGTGTACTTAAAAAAAAAAGTTTATTTCACATGCATTTTCATGCTCCCTGCTCTTGGTCCTCTTTTCCATGCACTCATTCTTCAAGCATTTTCTCATCTCTGGATTAAGATCATTGCAATGACCAAAAAATTTCAGAATGCTGTGATTTTTGTGACATTCCTTAAGCAAGTTAATGAAGGCACTGCATTCTTCTATAGGCAAGTGGGGAGAAAAGTCAGGATGAATCTTTAGAAAAAGGTAATGGAGCAGAGCAGAGCAACCCCACTGTGGCCACACTGGAAGGGCTAAAGTGACAGTCACCAGAGAAGACTCCCCATCCAAAGGTCGGCGGCCTGGGCCCCACTCACAGTGGCAAAGGCTCTCTCCCTTCTACAGCCCAACTATTACTGTTTTTAAACAATCACAGATACTATAGCAAATGGAGAAAGAAAAAGAATGTAAAGTATACGATAAAAAAAGAAACTACCTGCTTTTAAATCACGACATAAAAAAATAAAATAATTCAAAAACAAAATCTAACCTTTTTAAGTTCTGTCACATTAGCCTTTATTTCCCATGTTTACACATATATTTATTCCTTATATATTTTAAGTACCTACTATATACCAGTCACCTTGTTAGACTTTGGGCATAAAAGGAATACAAAGATGGCATCCCTGTCTTTAGGATTTCTTATACAAAAATTGGACAATACTCTAAAATTCAGCAAACTGGAAATTTGGACTTAAGAGAGCCACACAGATATTGCTATGAAATTCATTCGGTTGCAGTATGCACATTTGAATTCTTTAAGTATATTGCCTGTTATGAAAGTCAGAAAGCAGATACTTCATTTAACTGAAAAAATAATATGTAATACATTACTGATGGCCCCAAAGTGAAAAGAACTTAAGACTGACTCATTAAGATTGTGCCTCCTAAAAACACAAATAAGGAAACTACACAACATAAATCATTAGAGCAGAACTTTCCAAAGTGACTACACTTTTCTGCCTCTAGAGATGACCTTTCCTGATGGATTCATTAATAGGTTTAAACACAGAGGGGAGCCAGAATGGGTGGAGAAACATAGCTGTTTATTCTCCTCTTCACCCCTCTCTCTCTTTCTTTTGTTTCTCCTGCAGATTACAGGTAAGATTTGTTTATATAAGTACACCACTGGAGACTACTTCATGATTTTATGTAGTTTTTATGTACGATCTATTTAGACTTCAGCCTTTGACTTATCTCCTCATTTTTGCTTCTCCGTTAGCTTTTCCAGCCAACTCACTGCCTACTGATCTTTAGCAGGCAATGCCTGGTTAGAATAGTTTTTATCATCAACGTTTTAATCTAATGAAGAATATATCTTCAAAAATGCATTCTGTTACATTGTGATAAAATAATCAACAATATCTAATATTCACTGATTAGGTATTTGTGACATACCTAATGCAGTACTAATGGATTTTTCTGTGAATATCCTGTTATTTCAGCCACATTTATCAGATCCAACACTCTGATGATTTAATCTATTATTGCTAAAATCAAGACTTACATATGACCTAGATTGAGGCAGATCCCAGTAAACCCTAGTTCCATAGTTTTTCTAAACTTCTTATCCCATCTAAATTTTGTATTCCATCTTATTAAAGACCCTCACCCTCCACAGTTTTAGGTTAGTTGCCATAATTCTTCCAATAGACACAGATAGAGTAAGTTATGAACTGTTCACTGAAGAGCATTACTTTTTTGTTGTCCTTGGTACATTTATGGGATTTGCTCTTCCACTATGTCATGGGGCAATTACTACAAGGATGGTATAGAGGTTCAGGACAGGCACTGAATTCTACTTCACAACTTCCTGTTTGTTTTGGTCAATTGGCTTATCTTTTGTAGAGCTGGATATTAAAAAGCATTTCATCTTTGTGAAGTTGGTACCAAAGAAAGAGTTTGGGAAATAGATGTCCTGGGTTCTGGTCTTCCCTTTGGTATTATCTTTTTGTTTTGGGGAAACTCAGTTCATCTCTCTGATTCCTCATCTGTAATCAATGCAACTAGACTATATTAATGATAGGCTGTACTTTCTTGACTCTTCTCCTGCTTCCCATTTTTCAAGAGCAGTTAGAATGAGCCAGCCCTCATAGTTCAGTTTAAGCTTTATAGCAAGTTAGAGAGATTCATTCAGCACTGTGTGGAAGTAGTCAGCTGGTATATCATTGTTCATTTTGCTCCCCAGTTGGTAAGGCATTGCAGTTTACAAATCCTTGAGGAATTTGCTAGAAATAACATTTTAGATATCAGATGTAAAATAAAAGATGTTAGAACTTCAAACATTCCTTATGGTCTGTCTTATGGTTGACTCTAGTATTTGGGTTGTCTTTCTCCATAAAAATTATTTAGAACTCTGTTTTCATTTTTACTCTTCAACTGTCTCATTAAAGTTGGCTAAAATCTCTTTATAAATGGTCACATAGTGGATCTTTGATGCTATTTAAACACCTTTATTTCACCCCCCCCCCCTTGCTTATATTCAGTATAGAGATAACTGGATTCTGGGAGAGAATTTATTCATGATTTTTAAAGACTACAATTTAATTCATTGTTTTTCTTCCCTCATATTAGGAAATTACAAAGAACAGACCACAGTGGACAGTTCTGGTTTCTTTGATATTCAAAATTTAAAATTGAGGTGACAAGAAAATGATTTTGTGTGTATATTTTAATGCTACTGCATAATTAATGCATCCTAGTGAAAAAGGAATATAAAACATGTACATTAGAATATTTAACTAATGCATTGTGGTAGAAACCAAGCTTCCAATAATTATTTTCTTTGTGAAAGAGAAAGAAAAGAAATCCAAGCATTACTACTATTGAATTATAAAACAACAAACTATCTCTTTCTGTGTGGCTTTCATCCATATAATTTACAGTGCAAATGCAATTTTTGGTATACAAATGCTTCTATATTGAGAGCAGTGTGGAAAATAGAATGCCTAGTTCCAATTTTCTTGCCAAACAAAGAAAACAAAATCCTTCCCCATCTTCTGTATTATGTGAGTGCCAATAACGCCTCTTTGATGGTAGCTTTGTGTTGTATTGTGTTTTTGCTTTTAATTAAGATATATTGGGTAAAATAGTCCTTCATTGTATTGTACAAAATACTAAAGCATGGGCTAATTACAGCCTTCAATGGGATTCAGTATAGACCTCAAGTTACTGTCTCATGCCCGTTTTTTTTAATGTTTAGTGAAGTATTCTGATGTTATATTTTCTCCTGGGGTTTTTTAGTTTCTCTTCATCCAAATGAAAAGCAACGATCCCTACCTAAAATGTTAGTTAAATGGCTACCTCACTTGTTATAAAGTTTTTATTTAAAAATATTCTTACATTTTGGATGCCAAAACTCAATTTTGCCCCATATGGCCCTTTTCACAACACTTGTTTTTAGAGGGCATAATTTTCACAGAAGGCAGAATTCAAAGTTAGCAGAAAGGAGGTTGGGAGCCAGACAAATATGGAAGAAATTTCACCCTCATCTTTATTTAAACCTGATTAACCTTTTTAATTTAGTCATTAAATTTTATTGAAAATGAACCAAATGCGGTCGTTAGTTGTGGAAAGAGAATGGAATCAATTTAGACATTAAAGGGCAAAATCTCTAGAACTTCTAGGTAAAGATAAAATGGTAGGTTGCTCATTGCAAACCGATTATAGGGGGGAAATATTATCTATATTGAAATTGAAATTTACTCAGATGTCAATCTATTTCAGAATTTGCCATAATGTGATAAAACTCCAATAATACCTAGTATGTATCTTTTCAAGGAACCGATTAAATATTTGTTAGTTGATTTGAAAAATAACTATGGCTTTGATTCCTGAGCATGGGGTATGATTAGGGTAGGGGTAAGGGTCAAAAGGACAATTTTATCTCCTCTTATATGATCCTAGTAAAATACCTTCATCCATAAGTGTGATGTAAACAGTGTGTTGCAATAAAAATGTCCAAAGACCCAAAGGAAACATTTTGTGTAAATTTTAAAAGAATGATATCAATAACTGTGAAAGGTTCTGTTTTATGTTCTTTCCCTGACCCTTTTTCTAGATGCCTGCAATTTCTTTCATCGTGAATTTTCTGCAAACATTATTAGTGTTCATACAAGTATCTAATCTTCTGTTGAACTGCATTGGATTAAAATGGAAATTGTAATTGTTGTAATTGTCATTTTCATTCTGCATGCTAAGTACAATGGAGTCTATTAAATTATTGCCTGAAAATGCATAATGTTTAATAATGTATTTTGAAAGTTGGTTTTGCCAACAACAGTAATAATGATACACAAATATAGGTATTAAGGAGTGCTTGCTATGTGTCCTTACTTGGATCATCTCATGAAACCCTTACAGCTACCCTGTGGTATCATATGGATAAGTGGGACTTCTTACTCTGTTCCAAGATGAGACTATGGCTTTTCGTACAATTTCACATTTAATATTTACATCAGCTCCCCTCTTCAAGGAAGTAGGGATTTTAAAAATGAGGAAACCGAAGGTTTGAAACTAGTATATGATGAAAAGGGTGTCAAATCCAGACAGCTTGCTTCCAGTGTCTGTGGTCTCAGTCAGTACGTAATACTGCCTTCCTATATGGATCATGCTTTACTTAAGACAGTGGCAGGCTGGTCTTTCAGTTCTTTTATCCTGGAGATTTTTGTGAAGTCAAGAGTGATATGTGAAAGCGCTCATATATCATTTGGCCAATCAACACGGAAGCACAATACTGCACCAGAGCTTTGGGTATACACAAGAGATATTTGTGTCATGGTCCTTGTGTAAGGCTCAGCTTTAAAATCAAAGTTACATCAAATCTTAGGATGCCTCTTCTTTTTACTTAAGTGAAAGATTATGGCCTCAATGTGGGCTACAAAATCCTGTACAATCTGGCTTTCTAGTCTCTCCCCAACCTCATCTCCTACTACTCTTCTTGGGTTCTATGGTGGTTCAAGCATATTAGTTAGTGTTTTATGTTTTATAATACACACATATGTTCTTCTGTTTGTATCAAATAAAATGTTAATAAAATGTTTTTATGGTTATCACTAGTATTTCTTCTGCACTAGCCATTTCTTTTTTATTTTTTTATTTTTTTAAATTTAAATTGCATTAACCATTTCTGTTCTGATATACAAAGCCAACAGATGTTAGCTTTTCTCCAGTGTAAGACTGTGCCACACACATAACATCCACTGCTCATGTAACAAGTGCCCTCCTTAATCCCGTCACCCATTCAGCTCATCCCCCCCACCTCACTCCATCAACATTGTTTGTTCTCTCTCCTTAAGTCTCTTCTCTTCTTATAGGACACCAGTCTTATAGGAATAGGGCCCATCCTAATTAAGTATGACCTCATCTTAATTTGCTTACATGTGCAAAGACCGTATTGCCAAAGATGGTCACTCTCTCAGGTTCCAGGGGTTGGGACATAAATATATCTTTTTAAGGGCCACAATTCAAGCAGTAACACCACTCTACTATGGGAAAGCCATTTACACTCTGGATGCTTTCTGGTTGCTGCTATAAGAGTTTCTCTTTTTGCTGTAAATACTGAGCAGTACTTTTTCCTTTTCCCTGGACATTTATAGTTGAGCCATATCATGTCATGTACATGTAACTTAACATCACATGCCAGTAAGATATAGGTAGTGCTCTGTCACTTGGAAAGACAATTGATAACATATTATATTTTAATATAATGTGGATCTGAATTTTCTATAGGTAACATTTCAAAGAAAAATAACAAGTATTGCTTTGAAGATTCATGAATTCAGATCCTTGGTGGGCATCTGGGCATTACCTCTTTTTGTTTTTTCTTTCTCTTTGAAACTACTAGAAATAAACTATTGTTATTAGTATTTAGAAAATTTTTACCATTATAATTCTTACATTAGAATTGTTTTGGAACCTGGGGCTTCAGAGACGTTGAGGGAATTAACCTTCTTCCATTCACTCAAGCTTTTCATCCTAAATTTACCTTACTTTCTGTAATACCCTCTAACTCAATCATATGAAGTTTTTCTTATGTATGTTCCAGTATACATAATATGCAGTTAAATATATATGAAATTTGTGTCTGTCTACTTGCTCCCTTTGGGTCACTTAGATTTAGATCCTTATCTACTGGGAGGGCTCACTCCTGGTGGTCCTTGATAGATCATTCCACTGGTGCTACCTTGGCTATTATTTCTATTCATCATGCAATAAGATTGTGTTTATTATTGCTTGACATCATTTCTGGCTATCACTTAGATTCAGTTTTCTCATTTCTTTAGAAATAAGACATACTATACTTGACCCTTAACTTGCAGAGAAAAGAGTTATGTTGTCCTTAACGGGCATTTAGCTTGGGGATGATGGACTGGTTTTCTACAGTTACAGCTAATCCTGTTGTCCTGCATTAGTGTTTGGAAGAAGGGAAAATAGCACCCAGGGAGAACACCCTCATACCTGAGAAGACTGCCAGACTATTTTGTAACTCAGAGAGCCCTCTGGAGGCTCTTAGACAAATATTCAAATCAAGCATTAATAAAGAAACAAGTCTTCCCCTGCCTAAATGACAGAAGGGCATACTGTGATTGCTGTATTTTTGCAATTTTTTTTTTTTGAGGAGGGGAAGTGCTATAATAAAATAGCACAACTGGGTAATAACCATCATGTTTCATAGTGGAAACATGAGTCAGACATACCTGGGGACCAGTTCTATCTTGTTACTAAATAGGTAGTATTGTTGACCAAGACAGACCAGGAGGAATTCACCAGATCTCTTTACCTCAAAAATATCAATATCTATATGAACAAAATTTTAGTGGGGGGAGTTTGTTTACTCATCAACATCTGTAAGTCTAATAGTGTTTGTTTTTTATACCAGATTAAAAATCACACTGAGGCCAAACAGTTAATTACAGATGTACATCTTTCATTACAATTTCTTTTGTTAAGTTGTTTATCATCATCCAAGTAATCATCTCCATTTACTAAAACTATTCTTTGGAAAACATTTTTATTTATTTTATTTTAATGTTTTTTAAAGATTTTATTTATTTATTTGACAGACAGAGTCACATCCAGCGAGAGACGGAACACAGACAGGGGGAGTGGGAGAGGAAGAAGCAGGCTCCCAGTGGAGGAGCCTGATATGGGGCTCCATCCCAGGACTCTGGTATCACGCCCTGAGCTGAAGGCAGATGCTTAATGACTGAGCCACCCAGGTGCCCCAAGGAAAACATTTTTAAACAAAAAGTTGTGCAGTGCCTGAATAATGGAGACCACCCTTATTCTTTGATGTATTAGAGGCCTGTCTAAATTGAACATTGTCAATGTATAATCTTGTCACCAGAAAACCTAAAGACTTTTTTTTTTTTAAAGATTTTATTTATTTATTCGACAGAGATAGAGACAG
This sequence comes from Ursus americanus, assembly GCF_024610735.1. NCBI lineage: Eukaryota > Metazoa > Chordata > Mammalia > Carnivora > Ursidae > Ursus > Ursus americanus. Next base: position 5,602,976 of record NC_142131.1, read on the forward strand.
CCAGCGAGAGAGGGAACACAAGCAGGGGGAGTGGGAGAGGAAGAAGCGGGCTCATCGCGGAGGAGCCTGATGTGGGGCTCGATCCCATAACGCAGGGATCACGCCCTGAGCCAAAGGCAGACGCTTAACGTCTGTGCCACCCAGGCGCCCCCCTAAAGACTTTTATATCACTCATTGATTGGATTTGTTATACTGTGGATTTTTTTTTTTGATGTTTATAATACAGTAACCAACTTAACCTGAAAAATGTTACAATCATCTTTCTTCTTAAAACACATAGCAAATTTAAGCAGGTTTTGATAATAAAAACAAAAAAAAAATGAAAAAACAATTTGCTTTCATAGTAAATTCTCTTCTTTCTTTTAAGAGAGTTATATCACAAGAAGGAAGAATTACTGGAGACAAAGGAATACTAGAAAGGAATAAGAATAGAGAAAGGCACACCATCATTTATAATTGCTAGCACTTGCATAATTGCAAAAGAGAATGTCTATAAATAAACCCATTTTTGGGTGCAAAGCAAGAAAGCTTTTCTGTATAGAATTAAATTTAAATTGGAGGAAAACATTTTGTTGAATCAGAATTTAGTTAATGCTTTTTTCCTCAGAAATCAGAGTTTAATCTCAGGGGTATGCTTCATGAATGTTAAAGAATGTTACTTCTCCTGGGTCTTTTAATCCTTTTAAATTCAATTTTTGTGACTTCTGGCACGTGACATCTTTAATTCGGTTTTTTTTTTCTCCTTTTAACCTCTAACAACATTCTTCCACATATGGCAAACTGGTTTTTGCCCAAGTTAGTAAACTGAAGGGCAAGAAGAGTACTCCCTCCACAGTCCCCGTACCGTGCAGTAGCTGCCCACTTACATCTGCCGGACTCTCCTCCAGCCACCTGCAACCCAACGCCTTCAGGGCATGGTGTGATGAAAGATACCAAAGTGGTTCTTATAATATGTAAATACACCACAAATAAACTTGCTTCTCCCCATTTTACCCATTGTAAATAAATACATATATATATATGTATTTATATACATATATATGTATACATATATATAATATCTGGAGTGTTCTCCTCTTTCAGGACTTTATGAAAACATCAAAGGCTGCATTGAGAACAACTAAAACCCACACTATTGAAGGAGACCTACATGAATTTGATAGTACATATGGATGTATAGATTATATATAGATATGTAGGTATATCTACACACATGCACACACACACACATACACACACACACACACACCTGTATGTTCTGAAAAAAGGAATTGGTGACAGATTCTAAATGTAGTGAACACTGCCCTGCATCAGAGGGTGTGGTAAGTGAGACAGTAGGTTACCACTGGGGTTATCCCACTGTACTCTGGGCTTTATTCCTGGCAGCATAGCTTCTAATCTAATTCTCTTGCCTTTCCAAGAATTCATGAGCTACTTAACAATCATTGTAAAAATTCCCCTTTTGCTTAAAGGTAGCTACAGTGACTTCCTAAGTTTATGCTAACAATAAATGCTTTGTTTATACAACATATTTTTAGCATTTTTATAACTTGAATAATCAGAAGGTTTACTTCATTTAAAATGTGTCCATTTAAACACTGAAAACATTTTGAGCTGGAAGCTTTGGATCGTCTTTGTATCATATCCTCTTGTAACCCTAACTGCAGAAGCATAATTATTTAGTGTATTTTTAAACAACTGCATGGGAATAAATGTACCTTATTTAATTCAGACTTTGATTTTTATTTTGGACCTTTGACTTTCAGAGCCACGTGACTGAATGCATTTTGGCCAACTAGGAGAGTCCTTTTTGTGTTCATAGGCATATTTGATTGCTCTGCTCCCCTTGCATTTGTGTGCTAGGTTTCACATTGCAAATGTCAATATTACCCCTGCCTCAGTGATAGAAGGGTTTAAAGTTTCATGTGGCAAAGTAAGTTGTCATCTTCTTATCATCTGAAAGTGGCACTTGCTGTGGGCTATAAAACAAATAAATAAATAAACTTTTCATCAAATAATATTAAATATTTTCTTTTGTCATCTATTTACCCCTATTCCCATTGCAGCCAGCTCAGTTCTTATTTAATGCTTCATGCATATTATTTTGTAGGTTTCCTAATTAAGTGACTTCATGAGAAATTATTCATTCACATATAATACAAAATATACTAATTATTTAACCCTTCTCTTTATTTCATTTGTAAGAAGCAGCAACCTTTTAAAACATGTCCTATCTATCTATCTATCTATCTATCTATCTATCTATCTATCTATCTATCTCCCTTTAGGCATAGAGATAGCTGCAGGCACTAAGGAACACAGACTAAATTATTGTCAGAAAGTCTAATGTACTCTTTTAATCTGTTTATTCTCTATTTGTAGAATTATTAACATAGGACAAAAGTAAATAAGGAGAAAGCCATTTTGAAGAAAAATAGTATTGTAAAATATTCCAGTCATTGATTGTTTTTCCCAAACAGTACCTATCTTGATGCCCAGTACATAATAACCACTGCTTAGATGCTTCATAAGTAGATATACAAAAATTAATTCATTTTCTAAAATTCTATCTTTCAATCTTCTGAAGAGCCTACTTCTTACAATAGGATTTAGAGTGATAGAAAGATTACTCATGTACAGTTAAATGCTCTTGGTTTGACAAGGAATAATTCCTTACAGAATGCCTTGCAAATAGTATATCTGGATATAAAATATCACCACATGTCATTTCATCAACAGCATCCTTACCTAAAAAAATGATTATTACACACGTATCTATACAAAGCTTAGTACTAAATATCAGGGTTCCAAAGGCAAGATCTCTGGGGTCCTTATCCTAGAGCTAGTTCCAGGCTAATGACACAGATCTCAATAAATGCCAGGAAGAAACTAAAACTAGAATTCCATGGGATGAAATGAATCCTGACCTGATTTAAGAAGAAAAGGCAGATTTTAGCTGAGCATGGAGAAAAATGAAGGGCATTCTAAAAAGACATAAAGTGTGAGCAAATACTAAAATCAGGGCACACATAAGACTATTTTCAGGGATAATACATTAAACAGTTTTCCTTGAATAAACTGTTTGATTAGGGAAATGGTAAGAAGTAGGTAAATTTAGACCAATGTAAAGAATTTAGATTTAGTCCTGGAGGCAGATGGGAATCATTGACTATTTTGATTGCATAATATAATATTTTATGTATTACTTTTTTAAGCATGAACCTCTTCCTCAAATAACTGAAGTACTTTGCTTCTATGATTAGAGTTTGGAAAAGGCTCATCCTCGTCTGCCTTTACATTATGTTCTCCAGTTATCATTCACTTAACCTTTTAATTTGTTTTTTAAAGGAAGTATCTCTATACTTTATATTATTCATCCTTACCCAACTCTAGACTTCATAGCAATTCTGATTTGCTTGGTAAAGAACAAAGAGATAATGAGTATCTCTTTTCTACACATAGAAGAATGACAAATTAAAATTGGCACATGTGAGCTTATAAAGAGCTCACAAAGTAAATGTGAGCTTACAAATAATTACATTATTTAACACATTGTTTCACTATAATGAGACTTTTCTTTCTCAGAGACTGAATGCATCTTTTGATAGCATACAGAAAGGACAAAGAAACAGAAGCAACCAGAAGTATGAAGTTTGATCTTTGGCTCTTCCAGCCTAGCTGTGACCACTCATCAAAATTTCATGTGCAGTCTCCAAAGTCATTTGGAGTTCACCAAATCAAATTACCTCTCATATTACCTTTTTACCTATCCTAACATTTTGTTCTTCCTGCAAATATGGCATGATCAAATTTCCTATTGTTATACGTGTCTCGAGAGACACATGTATTATATCTGATCCCTTCATCAATTGGTACAAACTAACATAATAAATGGCAGGTCCTTCTTTACGATCATGGGATATGTTGCTATTAGACAGAATGTCTTCTTTTTATCCAGACCTCAAGTAAACTGTAGTTCTTTTAAAAATTAATAAATTGAAATATTCTTTCCTTTTCTTTTACACCATTGGTCTAAAAGCCACTGCCTGTGCATTTTCTTCTTCTTACCCTGAAAATTGCAATAACGTTCTAAAATATTTCACTAAAAAATGGTAATTCCATCAAATAAAGTAACTATCAGAGTTTACCAGACTTTTTTCATCCAAAGTGACTAATCTTTAATGAACACAGGACCACTAAGCATTGTTCTGAGAATTTCAGTATGCTGAATATAACAATGACACTTTCTAGTGTCTCCCGTAGTTACTATATGTAATCCCATTTAAAAAATTCATTAATTCTTTTAGTGTTATTCAATGTTTACCTTGCTTGAAGCATTCTTGAGTTGTGGGTCATGGATATGTCCTACTGTTTTTGATTTCAGAGCTAGCAATCCAATAGTCTCTATTATTTTGACTCCTTTTGACCCAGGAAGTCTGCACTATTTTTTAAGAACATCTATGTTCATGCTGAGCTCTATTTTGACATCTATTTTAGAACTGCATTAATAATTGAGAAATCTGACTACCTTGTTTTCCTATTTGTAACTCATCTTTACCTTTAGTTACTTTACATCTACTACTACTACATATGAAATAATCTATCCAGTAAGGAAACAAACAGCTAACATATCACAGTGTAATCCCAAAATGCCCTTTGGTGATTACATAAAAACAACTCTGAGATAATAATAACAAAAAATAATGAGTTAACATGTATTGAAAGATTACGATGTTACAGACACTGTTAAGCACTTTATAAGCACTGTCTCCTTTAATTTTCAAAACAACCTTACGGTATTAACTGTAACTGTCCCCATTTTCTGATGAAGGAACTTAAACACAGAAGCTATTACAGTGGGAACCTGGGTAGCTCAGTTGGTTAAGTGTCTGCCTTTGCTAAGGTCATGATCCCGGGGTCCTGGGGGTCCTGGGATTGAGCCCCACACTGGGTTCCCTGCTCAGCAGGGAGCCTGCTTCTCCCTTTCCCTCTGCTCACCCCCCTGCTTGTGCTCTGTCAAATAAATAAATAAAATCTTAAAAAAAATAAAGAAGAAGCAGCTAGTATGATCGAGTGTGAAAATAATTCCAAGCTGACTTCAAAAAATGTTATTTACCAATTAATAATGTAAACATTTTATTAGCCAATTAACTTTAATATTAGCCAATAAAAATAACCAATTAATCATATTAAGTTATATGGTTTGAGAAAAATAGTTTTCTATTAATTCTGTTGTGATCCTAGGTAACAAACACTTCCCATTCTCTGGCAAAAAAGAAAAACGTTTCATCTGGTGCTCCTGTAGAATTTATAGTTCCTTAAGTGGAAAATCTCTGACCTAGACTGGATGTTCACTAAGGTCACTGATAACAAATGGGCCTGTCACACTGGGGTTGAGGAAGTAGGAAGTTTGTGTCTAGGAGAACATGGAATAGCAGGAGACAGCAAATAACAGGCACAGAAAAAGACACATGCTGGTTTGGTCCCTTCTCCTTGCTGCACAAAATTACTTTATGTGTTGGTGACAGTGGCCTTTGCCATTTAGCCTGGGAAGAAAGGAGCAACACAGAGATCGTACTTATTACCTCTGTACTTCTTCCACATATATTTCAGACCTGCCCTCCTACCTAAACCAAGCCACCATCATAATTCTTCACAGTAGTCCGTTCTTCTTAACATGATTTTACATGAAATAATTTGAACTTCCTCAATAATTAAAATTAACAATAACATTTTTATGGATTCCTTGAAAATATTTTCTAGGTCTCAGGAAGGGGAAATTACATACTAAAAACTGAATAATGAAGGAAGTTCACATAGACAGAGAGATGACCTCTAAGATAACCAAGTATCACATGATAATAAGTTAAAAAGTGTTTACATTAGAGATGAAAATAATCTAAGTAGGCTGGTTTATATTTTAAATAGGAAAATCAGTTATCCATTTAGTTATTGTAAGCTTGTCTTCATTGTTTTAGCTTTATTTGGTGTTAAAATATTTCAGAATTCGAGAGGAGTATTTTAAGGATTGTGTTAAGGTGTGAAAAACCTATGGACTCTGAGAAACAAACTGAGGGCTTCAGAGGGGTGGGGGTGGGGGAATGGGATAGGCTGGTGATGGGTAGTAAGGAGGGCATGTATTGCATAGTGCACTGGGTGTTACACGCAAGTAATGAATCATCGAACTTTACATCAAAAACCAGGGATGTACTGTATGGTGACTAACATAATATAATAAAAAAATATTTTAAAAAAGGTGTGAAAAACCTAATAGAAGGTCACAAGTTCTCATATAGTATTATACAATATTTATAATGGAGAGGGAGGAGATGTTTTCATGGGATATTAATTAAGAACAGAATATATGATTCAAATTAAGAACAATATATTATACATTTAAGATTTAATTACCCAAGCTTTTTTTAAGTTAGTCACTATTTATTCCAAATTTTAAAATGTGTGAATGTGTGAATATGTCCAAGAGATACAAAACTGAAACGGACCATTTTAACACACAAAATTATTCAAGGACATATAAATTCTTAGTTTAGGCTCTAGTGAATATTTTTCTTTAAAATATTTATGATTTTATAAAAAGATTAATTATCATAGTCTGATCTTGAGCTAAAACTTACTCAACAAAAAATGAATTGTTAGTTGCTTGACATGCCACGGGAGACCATATAATACTGGAAAACGCATTTATGGTAAGTGAATGACATAAAATACATAAAGTGGTCAGCATGTGAGGAGACATGAGAAGACAGAATAAAAATATATTTACCATTGACTAATAAATGTAAAAAGTGTAACTGAATGAAAAAGGAAAGAAGAAAGCTATCTAGTGTGAGACTTGTTTAGTAAATGATTTAAAATAATACAGAGACACAGAGAAAGAGAAATGATCCCATTATTACTTGGAAGGGAATGTAAAGAGCCCCACATCACAGAGCTGGGATGAAATGAGCTCTCTTGGAGTGGCTGTCCAGAATGATGCTGGGGCTCCTGGTCAGCCTTGGCATCTCATTATCCAAGAGCCATGTGCACATATAAGAACCCCTGAGAAGATCAATGGATAAGATTGATAAGAGTATGAGAAAGAGGATGGAAGAAAATATTTATAAAGCAAGATTAAAGGTGCTAAAGATTTTTTGTAAGTTCTAAAGAACAACAAAGTAAGAAAATGATAATAGTGTACAAATAACAAGTGGAGAGAGTAACTAACTGAACACATTTAAAGGAAATAATGAGATGAAATTAAATTTAAGGTGAATAGTGTATGTATGGGAAAATTCCTTTGTGTGAAATACGTAAGAGTCAAATTATATAACCTTAAGAGAAAAACTAATTCTGTTTCCCATGGATTCACATTCTAGGAGACAACCTGGGATGAACACCAGAGAGTCCAGGTCCAGAAGCACAGGTGCATAAGTCTTATGCAGCTTTGTGCTAAATTGTAGCAGCTGTTTGAATGAACTGAATCTGCCAGGTCACTGCTAATAACCAGGGCAGACAGGCAAAAGCATGTTCAGAATTTCTGGTAAGGTCAGCCGCATAGAAGCAGAGCTCACAAAAAGTAAAAAAAAAACGGACTGAACCACAGTGAAGTAGAGGCTGAAAACCCAGGAAAGAGAGAATCCAGGGGAAATGTATACTGTTGGATACATGGAATATATGTTCTATCAGAACTGGGTGGATTCCAAAAAGGTACACGTTGCCACTGAATTGGATTTTTCCATGTTCAGGGAAGAGGAGATTTGGAGGAGGAAAACACTTCATATAAAAAAATCCTACAAGAAGGTTAGAACGCTCAAAAGCAAATAGCAGATAGGAAGTAGCACAAATGTGGGAAGATCTTAACTCATAGTGAAGAGAGAAAAATAAAAGCAGAAATTAGGATGAAAATTGGCAAGTGACACTTTGTCTCAGTATAAAAGAAGCCAAAAGCAGTAGCTGGGATTATGGCACACAGGAGAATGCATGCTCCACTTGAAGAGGAAACTATTTAAATCCACTAGAATATTGCCATCTGGAATGTAGCCTCATCTTCTGATTTTCAAGAGAAGTTGAAAGTAAGAGTTTTAAAACTGAACAACTAATTAAAGAAGAAAACTAACCAAGTGGGCTGACTATGTAAGTCTAAAGAAATGTCATTTAGATTTGGGTCCTCTACTGTCTTCTAGTATATATTACGATATATTATTATATAGGTTTTTAAGATAAGTAAAACCACTTCTTAATGAATCCAGTCCACCTCTGATAATTTCATCTCTTAAAGGAGAAAACCAAGGGGCACAGAAAACTCATTCTCAGCATTCTCCTCTTACCTTGAGAAAATTTTCAAGGATAACGGAGGTCTGAATTAAAAATAAGAAATTTGTAATTTATTCCTAAAACAATCCATTATTCTTCTGATGTACAGTCAGCCTCATTGGTCCCTCTTCTTTACTTGGGCCAATAATCGAGAAAGGTACAGTTTAAGATGGCACAGTAACCTCATGATTTAGACAGACCTTCCTTAAAAACACAATACATTGTTGGATAAATCATAGATAAAAGCATAAAAATTGGAAAGTAACCAACCAAGTAGTTCCTATTTTTGGACAAAATATCTACACCAAATCCTTCCTCAATTCTACACAGAAAATCTAATATTTTAAGAAAATTTAGCAAGGTTGTTGAACACGAGAGTTAACATATAAATCAACAGCATTTGTATACAAAACTAATAACCCATTTAAAATATAATAAAAAATACTCCATATTAACAAAAATAAACTGTAAGATATGTAGAAATAAACCTAAAAATGATGCAACCAACTGTTAGAAACTAGTTAAGAATATATAAGGAGATCTAAATATAAAAAATTATAAAGGAAGGTCAATCAATAGCTTGAAAATATACATTCTTCTCCAAATAAATCTATAATCTAAAGAGCACTTTAGAACCTTTCAAATTGATCCTAAAAGCTCTCAGGGAAGCAAAAAACAAAAAAGACAATTTTGAGGAGCAGTGTATGAAAGATAATTCTTATTAGATATGAAGATTCATTTGCAGCCTTAGTAATTAATATAGTGTGAGCTGACAGAGACAGGGGTTGATAAATAGATCAATAGAATAGAGAAAAAATTTGCACTTATATTGAATTAATATATTACAGAGGTAGTATTGTAAATGACTAAAAATGATGGACTAGTTAGTAAGTGCTGGTGAAAAATTATTCATATAAGAAGAACATAAATTTAAATCTCTTTCTTAAACAACAAAAAGACAAAATGGTGGAGTAAAGGTAAATGTCAAACGCAAATCCGTAAAACTTTGAGAAGAAAATATATCACTGAGACATTAGTTTAGGAATAGATTTCTTAGAAAAGAAACCAAAACCCTCCAGACATAGGAATATTTATTGAAATTAAACATTTATGTTAAAAAAATAAACAAAGGAGAAAGATAAACTTCACAGTAGAAGAAAATCAGGAGGTATTTGGAGAATATACAAATGCCAGCAAATCAATAAAAAAACATAGTATCCAGGGGCGCCTGGGTGGCTCGCTCAGTCAAGCCTCTAACTCTTGGTTTCGGTTCCAGTCTGGATCTCAGGGTCGTGGGATCAAGCCCCACATTGGGCTCAGAGGGGGAGTCTGCTTGAGATTTTCTCTATCCCTCTCCCTCTGCCCCGCCCATTGCTAGTGTGCACAGGCTCTCTCTCTCTTTCTCTCTCTTTCAAATAAATGAATCTTAAAAACCCACAGTGTAGCCAATCAGAAAAAAAAAATGACAAGAGATATGCAGAGAGTATTCACAGAAAAGGAAATCAGAATGGTTAATAAAACAAGGAAAATGCCAAATATATTAGTAAGCATGAAATTACAAATTAATGCCACAGTAAAATAATTATTTCACATCCATCAGAATGGAAATGGTCTGGTGAAAACAATCTTGATCAGGAGTAGGTATTTGAGACATTCATACATTCTGAAGAGTACTAAGAAATAGAGGATCGTTTTTGGCAATTTCAAGTAAAGATGAATATTAACATAATTTATGACCGCGATATATTCTCTAAAGAAACTCACACGTGGCTATATTTATGAATATATTAAATCTCAAAAACGGTATTTTGAGCAAAAAAGGGGCAAACTAAAAACTGACATATTCACTAAGACCATTTCCATGAAGTTTAAAACATAACATTTTGAAAGACTGATGGATGTATACATATAATCAAAAACAAGTGAGCATGGTAAATGCTAATATTAATTAATTCTTCCTGGAGCAGAAATTGGAAAGGTTTACACAACATTCTTTGACGGTAGTTGCACTTTTTCTGCCTTTGAAAAAATGATGTAAATGAATATGAAATCATGTTAAGATTTTTCTAAAGGTGGTTTGTGAGTACGTGGCTAAAATAAACACTGGCTCTTCATTAACTTCCTATTTTTATATGAACATTTGAAATTTAAAAAAAAAATACTAAATAAACCATCAATTATGACCATATCCCACAGAATGACAAAAAAAGGAGGAAGATACACACACACCCAGAAAAAAGGGAATTCTCTAATACTTTTGCTGAGAAGAAATATATAAGAATATCCTTATCTCCTAGTTTTTCTTCCCTTCCCTCTTTTTCACTTTGTATTTTAGAGAGATGGTAAAAGAAGAAAATAAAAAATGTAAGTGTCTAAATCTATATATCTCCCTCTAAGCACTATTTTAACTCCATACAGTAAGTTTTTATAATATTTTGTTATATTATCATCCATTTTGAAATACTTTCTAACTTGCCTTCCGATCTTTTCCTCCCTCCCTCCTCCTTTCCTCTTTCTTTTCTCTTTCTCTCATATATGGGGTTTTTAGAAAAAAAATTCTTATTAATTTCTAATTCAATTTTTTGTAGTCAGACAACATATTCAGTTTTATTTCTGTCCTTTGGTATTAACTGAGACTTGTTTTATAGACCAGTGTGAGGTATATATCCCATTGAATGCTCTACTTGCACTTGAAAAGAAAGCATATTTTGTATTTGTTGGATGCCATCTTCTTTAAATGTAAATTACAAGTTGGTCGATAGCGTTGCTCAAACCCTCTTTGTCTTTACTAACGTTTTCTGTCTCTTATTCTACCAAATACTGAAAGAGGGATATCAATATGTTTATGGATTTGTCTATTTCTTCCTTTAGTATTGAACTTTTTTGCAGTTTGTATTCCAAAGTTCTGTATTATATTGCATCTTCTAGATAAATGAAAACAGAATTTTCTCAAATACTAGGGGAATGCAATTTAGAATTTTCATGTCTTCTTAGTGAATTGATATTTTTACCATTAGGAAATATTTCACTTTATTGTCTTTGTTTTGAGGATTTTTTTGAGAATGATCTCATGCCATTTTTATTGAGTTTAGGGTTTTCATGATATATCTTCTTTTTTAAAAAATTCTATTTTATTAAACTGGAATACTGAAACTGACTTTGCTTTTCATACATTTTGGTTGTGCCTTACCTTTGCAATACAATTTGATCTGGGTTACTTATGTACCCTCAGTGAGGATATAAAAAATATGTCCCCTGGCTGTCTGAAAAAAGAAGATATTCTGTTCAAGAAAGAGTTTTCTTCACAATCTGCCAAAAGGTTAGGATATTCTCCTCCTTAGGCTGGGCTCCTGGGTTTATGATCCTCCCACCAGGTACCTCCCCACTCTGCAATAGCAGCCTCCCCACCCATGATGTCTATTCCTGGGTGGGCTGCCCACCACTCCACATACAGCTCGGCTGGTTTGTCAGACACCACTGGGAGTACCAACTTCATGAGGACTAGACAAATCATGTGGAAAAATCTCAATGTTTCAGTTTGATTTGACAATCTTTCATATACAGCATAAATGCCAACCATTCTCCCCGCTTCCCTCTTGATTAAAACCTTTAATGTAAAACTAAAGATAGTTCTTACACCATCTATATTTTGGGAAAACTGAAGGAAAATGTTTCTATGGGCCTCACCCCAGCCTTCCTTATCCTTTTGGCCTGTGAGCAGTCTTCTCTCTCCTGAAAGCTGTGCCTCCTTCAACTTGATCAGAGTATTCTGGAATCTACTGTCTCCTTGGCTTGTTTGCTTTGTTTAAATATGATTTTTATTTTAGAATAGAGTTAGATGTACAAATTAAGAAGACAGTATAGAGAGCTACCATATAACCCTTATCCAGTTTCTCCCATTGTCCTCTTTTAGTAGTATGGTACATTTATCATAATTATTACTAACTTACGTCCACACTTTTTTCAATTTTCAAAACGTTTTTCCTTAATATCCCTTTTCTGTTCTTGAATTCCAGCCAGGAAACCATATTGCATTTAGTGGTCATGTCCCCTTAGGCTCCTCTTGGTTGCTGACAGTTTCTCAGACTTTTCTTGTTTTGATGACCTTGATGATTCTGAGATTACTGGTCAGATATTTTGTAGACTATCCCTCAGCTGGGATTTGTCTGAAGTTTTTCTCATAATTAGGCTGTGGTTTTAGGTTTTCAGCAGGAAAACTGCAGATGAAATGTGTCATTTGTATTACATTATATCAAAAGTACATGCGAACAACAGAACTTATTACTATTGATTTTGGCCTTTATCACCTGCATGACGTGGTATTGTCAGGTTTCTCCACTTACAGAGTTCCTCTTTTTCTCCACTCTTCTTCATGCTTTCCATCTGTGCTTTTTGGAGGTAAGTCATTATGTCCAGCCCAAACTTAAGAGCATTCACACCTCCTATAAGGTACAGTACCTACATAAATTATTTGGAATTTCCTGGATGGAAGAGTTATCTCTTTTCTCTTATTTAAGCATTTATTCAATCATTCATTTATATCAGTATGGACTCCTGGATATTTATTTTATACTACTTTAATCCTCCACACATAATCTAGCGATTAGTCAAAATTACCATTTAAATGTTCCACCCAGTATATTATAGCTCTAGCATTTCTATCCAGGTAAGCAGATCTTGACTGTGTCTCCCTAGATGCTCTTGACTCTCCATATTTTGGGATTGGTTTGCCCTGCAATCTCACTGTTCTGAGGAGTCTAAGAAAAATAACTGATTTTCAGTTTATCCAGCTTTTTCTAGTAAGAATGGAAGTGACAGTTTGTGAGCTCTTTCTTTTTCGGAACTAAAAGTGCAAGTTGGTATATTAGTCTGTCTTTATATTTAAAGTGTGCTGGGTCTTGTTTTTTAATCAGTATGAGAATCTCTGACTTGTGTTTAGTCCATCACATTAAATATAATTATCACTATTGTTGGGCTCAATTCTCTGCCATGCTGTGTGTTTTATATTTCTCCCACATGTTCTGTGCTTCCTTTCTTGACTTTTTTCATGTGAAGTTATTATTTTCTTAGTATTCAATTTTATCTCCTCTATAGACTGTTTAGTTTTTCCACTTTGTGTTATCAGTGTTTCACTAGTGATATAGTTTTAAGCTTCCCTTCAAAAAATATTACACTATTTCACAATGGAAGGACTTTACAACGGTACAACCCTTCATTTGTTACATATCTTATGAACTCCACAATACATCATTATCAAGTATTATTTTTAATTTATAATAGTTTATAGTCTTTTAAGGAAATTTAAGTATCTTTATATATATAATATCACATATACATGTGTATTACATGTATGCATATATTCCTATATATTTACTCTTTCTGCTGATCTTCATTCCTTTCTTAAGAGATATCCAGGATTTCATTTACTATCATTTCCCTTTAGGCTGAAGAACTTGTAATAGTGCAGGTTTCCTGGGGACAAGTTCTTCTATATTTTGTCAGCTTAAAAATGTCTTTCTTTCACCTTTATTTGGGGAGATATTTTCACCAAGTATAGATTCCTATGTTCATATTTTATTTTCTTTCACCCCTGTGAAGATATTATTGTATTATCTTCTAGCCTCCTGAAGTTTCTGCTGAGAAGGCCCCCTTCTGCTATATTTGATGTGTCTTTTTTTCTCTGCTCTTAAGATTTGCATATTACCTTTTGTTTTTAGCAGTTTGATGTGCCTCATAATTTTTAAATTTATTTATCCAAGTTGAGATGTCTGATGAGATTCTTCGATTTGTGGGTTTTCTTTCAACTAATTTTTAAAAGTCAGCAACCATTTATCCTGACATATTTCCTCTAATCCATCTTCTCTCTCTTCTCCTTTCAGGTTTGAAATTATGTAGACCATTTGATATTTTCTCACATATCATAGAATCTATTCTCTCTTGTTTTTGTTTTAATTCTTTTTTCCCCTAGTTTGAATATATTCTATTGATCAGTATCCAAGGGTATTGATTCATTATTCTGCTGGGCTCAATCTGTTGTTAAATCCAACAGAAGAATTCATTTTCGATCACTGATTTCAATTCCATTTTGTCCTTTGTATATTCTCAATATTTTGCCATGGATGCTGTCCACCATTTCCAACAGATACTAGCTAGAGTGTGAATGTTTATATCCCCCTGAAATTCTTGAAACTGATGTCAATATAAAGGAATTTGGAGGTGTAGCCTTTGGAGAGAGATAGATCTTGAGAGTGGAGACCTTATGAATGTGATTAGTGCTGTTATAAAAGAAACCCCACTAGGCCTCCCTAGCCCCTTCCCTCTGTCTTGTGAGGTGACAGCTAGAAGCTGCCAACTATGAACTAGAAAGTGGGTATGCACCAGACACTGAATCTTCTGGTGACTTGATCTTAGATTTCTCAGAATCACCTGGGTGATGTGGTATTGTCAGGTTTCTCCATTCCACTACAATCCAGATTATGAGAAATAAATTTCTGTTGTTTGTAAGCTATCCATTTATGGTATATTTCTTGTAGCAGCCCAAGTGGACTAAAACAATACGTTAGAGTCTCTATCATATAACTGATATCATCTATAATTGCATCATGAACCATTTATGTTTCTTCTATTAACTATTTCTTTTTTGACTATTAGTCACTTTTCTGTTGTTGTTGCTATTTCATGTGACTTGCAATTTTTTTTCTTTGTTTTCTGCCAGACATTTTGTGTTAAATAACAATAGGGACTGAATTACATGGTATTTATGTCCAGAAAATATTATATGACATTTTCTTGCAGGCTGCTAGAGCTGGAGACTAAGTCAATCTGAAATGTAGTTAAACTGTTTACAGCCATTGTTGTAGATTTAGTTCACTACTGTCTTAACATATTTTGAGATAGTGATCAGGACTTTTCCTTCTGTAGAACAAAGGATCTGAGTGCTGGTGAGGCTTCTTAGTGCTTTATAGGTAATTTACTGGTCAAACTATATCATCTCTTTCTCTCCTTCACAAATTAGATACCAGCTTGCTGGGCCATTGGGGAGTGATCTTTGCTTTCCAGTCCTGCCTCCACATTTTTATGCCTTGTTCTCTCTATTTGCTCTGCTGCAATGCCATGTTCTCTCCAAAACTGATGGTGGCTGCTTTATACATCTAGAGGGCTTTAGAATGAATGGATTCTCTTAGCTCTCCTGCTGGCCTTTGGTAGTTGAAAGCTTGGAGTATCTCAAAAGGGTTTCTTTCATATGGAGCTTTTTTAATATGACTGACAGTGTGGTAAGTGTGTTACATAGAATATTCTCCTTGATTATTAGAAAAAGTTTATGAAGCAGTTAGTAAAATCTTACAGGAGAGTAACTAGAGAAAGGAGAAATTAAGATAAAAAGAATCAAAAGAATAAAATTATGATAAAGGAAAAAACAGTCAACTCTATAAAGAAGGAGAAAAGAAGAAATGGGAGGAGGAGGAAGCCAATGAAAGTTGTAAAACAGAAAAGATTTAGAGCATATCTATTGGAGCAAGGTTAATAGTGGCAAGTTTTGTTTTAATTGGCTTATTCACTTGTAAGACTTGGTCAAATTGGTGACTGTTTCTGGTATCTTTTTGTTCCTCACCAGGCTGTGCATTTGTTAAGAACAGAAATTGTGCCTTATTCACCATATATTTTCAGGAACGTGCAAAATACTCAGCACATATTAAGTATTTACAAATATTCATTGTTATCTTAAGGTTTCACTCCATTTATTCATTCATAAAATCTTTTCTGAAGATTTCCTACTATGTGTCAAGCACTCTCCTAGAAACCAGGAATACCTCAGAAACCACAGAAAAAATCTATACCATTGTAAAACTTTTAAAAAAGAAATCAGATGGGGAGACGAACCATGAGAGACTATGGACTCCAGGGACAAAACGTGAAGGTTTAAGAGGGGAGGGGAGTGGTGGTATGGGTTAGCCTGGTGATGGGTATTAAGGAGGGCACATGTTGCATGGAGCACTGTGTGTTATACGCAAACAATGAAGCATGGAACACTACATCAAAAACAAATGATGTACTGTACGGTGGCTAACATAACATAATAAAAAAAAAGAGAGAGAAAGAGCAACAAACGGGATACAAAATGAGTTAATTATATAGTACTCTAGAAAGTGATAAATACTATAAAGAGAAAAATAGAACAGGGAATGGGTGACTTGGAGAGTGTGCTAGGAAAAATGGGTTTTAATTTTGGAGGGCAATCAAGAAAAGCTTAGATGAGAGGGTGACATTTCAACAAAGTCCTGAAGTACATTAGGGAGATAGCCACGTAAGATGCGAAAGCCTTAGATTTCCACCACCTTGAGTGATTTAGGAATTGTGAAGAGACAAGTATGAAAACAATGGAGTGAGGAAGGGGTGAGTAGCACAGGATGAGAGAATGCAGTTAAGGGTAGGTCAGATTATATCAGACCTATTAGGTCACTGTAAGCCTTTTCTCTTGAAGTGAAATGAAGAACTCTGCAGAGTCTTGAGCAGAGGAGTAACACTATAGGACTCGTGTTTCAAAAGTTTTACATCCTCTCAGATGATATAGCTAATGAAATAGAGCTTCATTGCCCTATAATTTTCTTTTCCACATAATCTATTTCAGAATCCCTATAACAGTCCGTGGTATAGAAATAAGCAACATGTTTCAACTCAGAGTTATGTGTAATTCATGGATTGGGGAAAAGTGAATTGGGGACTAAATATCAAGATACATCATGCTCAAGAGATGCAAGACCCAACTTCCCGGATCCTAAAGTCCTTCCATATTCAAAGAAAGGACAAGGCTAACCTGACATCTTTTTATAGGTAAAGAAATTGAGGTTTGAGACAGAAAGTAGACCTTGTAACATTAAATCCGTATCTTTCACCATGAAAATATGCTGTGTCTTCAGAGCTTTGTAAAAGAAGAAAATGATGTTTGGACGTAGCATGAACAAATGTTATTTGTACAGGGGCAGATGATAAATATTTGGGGTTTTGTGGTCCATATAGTATCTTTCGGAGCCACTCAACTCCAAGTTGTAGCACAAAAGCAACCACAGGCAGCAAGTGCAGCTATTTCAGTAACTCTTAATTTATAACAACAGGCAGTGTGATGACTCAAATTTGGTTGGTGGGCCATAGTCTGCCAAACTTCGATTTAGATTATGTTGTTGAGAGCAAAGGGGAGATTATAAAGCAGTTTCCAGAGGTTATGCTGATTCTTTTAAGCTCAGTTGTTCCTGGGTGACATTGAACAGGAAAAAAACTATGCAAATAAGAACATGAATATAACTAGCTTTCAACAGCACCTTGTTCCTACAGATAGCTCCTCTGCCTAACGAAGAATACCTCTGGGAGGAATTATAAGTTAGTCTTCCTCCACAAAAGTGTATTTGGAAGATTGTAGCATAGATGGATGAAAAGACATATTTGTTTCTCAGAAATGTGTAAATGATTTGCTAAATTCCCAAGGCAGTCACAGTTTGGAAATGTATATTGGAGGAAGAAATAAATATTTATAAAATTATGAAACTAAGTATTCAAATGTTGTATTTCTTAGATTACTACAACTACTGGCTGACATTAATACAGCATTTTTATTCTCCCATTCTTTCTCGGATCTGTGAAGTATCTATGCATTTATATGAAATATTTTATATAATTCCATATATAATATATATGTGTTTTTCCCTCACCCCACTTCCTGGTAGGGAAACTGAGTCACAAAAAGGGTTAATAAATGCCTAAGGAAGAAGTTAATGACAAGCCTGAGCAGAGAATTCTGATTTCATGGCACCCAGATTAAAGTTGTTTACATTTTCTCTAAATCAATATATCTGTAGCCCCAGGTTGAGTCTCCAAAGCAAATAGACAGGAATCCCAGGGTATGTCGGTTTCAGACAAGACTGATAATTTGCACGTGTACATTTCAAATAAGGATCTATCTACTGTTTTCTAAAGCTGAAAGCCTATCTTTCTAAAATTCACATTTAGCACAGATGTTTCACATACCTAATTATTTTTGGTTAAAGTACTTATGTAGTAAACAAGTTTGTTGGATCTCTTCCTTGGCCAAATAACTTTAATAGGGAAGACTGTCACTAAGGGGATGACTAAATGTCCCTAGTGGCCTTCTACCCCACTTCCAAATGCAGGTAGTATATTTCTAATTATTACTTAGACCTTAGCTGATAATCAAGACAAAAACGGCATAAAAAAGCCAGTCGTTAGGCATATCCTTTGGCTAGTCCCTGATTGAGAATTTATTTGAGTCAAGATACATTATCTGTAACCACATTTGGCTCCTCTGCATGTGTATATGGTATTTTTGAAGGCTTGAACTGCAAGGAAGTTAGCTGGCTTCTTAATTGTTAACCTGATAATTAAAAGTGGCATATATTCCTACTATATGGTATCTCAGGCACGGAGCTATTGAATCAGGTTTTTCAAACCAAAACATATTTTGTTTAGGTAAAACAACATTTTAAAATAACATTTTAAAAAAATAACATTTTAAAAATAAGTAGAAGGATTTAAACTTTCTTTTTTAAATAAATGGACCTATAAATTTGCTTTGAAAAAAACGTTGAAAATCCTTAGTTTACCTCTCACCTGTAATGAACAGAATAAAGGAAATAAAGAATCTGTAGAGAGATTTTGGGGTAGTTTTGAGAACTATGTGTTGAGTTCCATATGTTAGAAAAAATGTTACCTACTTCAAAAGAGGTATGTATATTACCTCAAATAAGACCTAGTATTCTTAAGGTCTAGATACTAGAGAAATATCAAAGTATTCGATATTATAATGCTGAATACTAAAAGCTATTTGACAAATTTTATTGCTTAGTCATATAATCATTTGAATATACGTAATACACATGCCTCTTCGGTATATCTTTAGCTAGATGCTATTGCATATGGATGGATTAACTAAAAAGAAATTCCGTTTATATGTTGCATGATACATGGTAAAAGCTATAACACTGCCCAATAGAGTATCCATTTATGGTGATGTTCAATGGTAGTATCTGAAGTATCTGTAGCTCTGACTTTGAGAAGAAAAGGAATTTCTCAATAAAACATAACTTTAAAATGAGTTTTATTGTATAGAATGCTGATCTTGGTAGAGAGATAAGCAGAAAGACATAAGATGCTGAACAGCTAAGTTTGAAAAATAAAGTGTTGCAGCTACATATAGTCATTTATGTTAAATATTAAGGCAAGCAGCTAGCATTTTATCAAGCACAGAGAGGACTCCATGCTTACCACCTGATTTTGACCAAATTAACATGTAAAAACTGAGAAATTTAGGGTCATAGTATGAAAAACCTGAAATGAGAATAAAAAATCTTGGTATGAGGCAGTAACACTCTAGAAAAATGAACATAGATCTAGACTGATCTGAAATATTGATTCAAACAAAAGTTTGTTTAGTGAAGAGAACCTAGAAACATAGTTTAGAATCACTGTACAGTATTTGTAATTCATGTATGTAAACTTACATGATAAAAAGTACATCGTTCTTATTAAATATATAATCAGTATTTTTTTAACAAGTTCTTTAGTAGTTTTCATAAAATCCACTGTTAAAAAGGCTTCTTAGGTATTGTTAAATATCTCAAATTTGGAGATTCTCTTGATAACAAAGTTTCAGATTCCCAGTTAATAAAATAAAATAAAACAAAATGAAGAAATGTATTAGCAACTTTCCTTACAGAACTGAGTCACTTCTCCTTAGACATGCCACATATACACTTAATTTTATATGTATAGGCTATCATGCACTTGTAAGATAATATTGTTTAATTAAATATCAAAGCAAATTCTGAGACTTTTGGTAAATATAAAAATATTTTGAGCTATTTCTACATAATATTTTTTTAAATAAGGAATTTGACTTTAAAAATTTTTTAAAAAATACTTTATTTATTTACTTTAGAGAGAGAGCACACGCATGAGTGGGGGAGTGGAGCAGCAAGGAAGTGGGAGAAGCAGAGCTCCCACTGGTCAGGGAGCCCGATCCTAGGACCCTGGGATCATGACCTAAGCTGGAAGGTAGATGCTTAACTGACTGAGCCACCCAGTCACCCCTCTTTAAAAATTTAATCAAAGTTAGAAAGCTGAAAATTTTGATATGATTCTAAAATAGGGATAAATTCCGTATTTTCAAATATTTGATTTTTTTAAGATTCTGTTTCCATTAGCAATAAAATAAAAAAGGGTACATTTCAATAATATTTTAATCTTTTGAGATTTTGAAATATTAAACTATTTTTCTTTCTTTAATTTACTCATTATGCAGTATAAGCACCTGGAAGTCATTGTGAAGAGGACTCATTAAGATTCTTCTGTGACAAATTTTAAATTTACTGTTTAGGGAGATTCAATTTACGTTGGCAGTTTCTTTTTTCCTATTACTGAAAAAATTCACATTGATCTTGAAACATAGGCATTTTCTTTGAGTATAAAATGCATATAGACATCACTCTTAAGTTCTTATGATTTGTCATGCTAAGAAATTCCTGAAATGTCTTTATATGAACATAGAAAAACATACTTGCTCTATTTTTTTTGCTTTAATCTCTAATATTTACTTCTCACTCACACATTAAGCAATATAGTCTCCATATAAATTAATAAAAATCTGTGACCCAATACAAGGAAAAACTAATCATCTAAATAGATATATTGCTATCCTGTCTCTACCAGAACAAAACAAGTTATTCTGAAAAAAGATTGATTTTGGTGGAAAACTAAGCTCCTTAACAAAGTGATTCTATATGAAAGGATTCAACATGGCACATAGTGGAAAACAAAGTGCATCTGAGAGGGAATCAAGAGCCCTGATTTGGTCTGAGTCCCTCCCCTCCCTGGCTGAGCGATCACAGGTATTTCAGAATTTGTATTTATACTCCTTCCCATGAAAATGCAATTCATGAAAAGTGATGCTTAAACTCTTATAAACATATATTCTATTCCCAGAAGAACATTCATGATCTTCATTCTTTTAATATATATTTAGTATACTAGGAAGGCTTATAATAAAAATAATACTGCCGAAATGTAATAAAATGAAACAAAGATTAACTAAACAATAAAGACCCAAAAGTTAAGCTTGAGAAGAAAGGAACAAATCTCAAAACAAAACAAAACAAACCAAAATGTTTATTTATCAAATGTAATAGTAGCAAATGAAATGAACAACGGGAAGAAGCACTGACGGTAAGACGCTTAGGATGAGCTATCTTTCTCAAAATATAAATGATAGGAAATAAATGAAGAACATGTCTATTAAAAATATGCTGTGGGGGCGCCTGGGTGGCACAGCGGTTGAGCGCCGGCCTTCGGCTCAGGGCGTGATCCCGGCATTGTGGGATCGAGCCCCACGTCAGGCTCCTCTGCTGTGAGCCTGCTTCTCCCTCTCTCCCACTCCCCCTGCTTGTGTTCCCTCTCTCGCTGGCTGTCTCTATCTCTGTCAAATAAATAAATAAAATCTTAAAAAAAAAATATGCTGTGATATTAGAAGGATAATATTAAAATAAAAAATGCAAGATAAAGTGAAAATACTGATGGAAGACAAGAGAATACCTCAGCACGAAAATCCAGTATTTCAATTCAAGGTAACAGAAACACATGATTAAATGAAAGAGTATCTAAAACTTATAAAGTAAGATACAGAAGTTCAGTCATCTGAAATAATTATTATTTGTGCAAATAAGAAAGGCCAAATCTGTAAAGAATTCATTCTGGGCTTTAAGGTTAGAGGTACATGCATTTTAATCCCAATCTGTCATTTGTTTGCTGTCTGATCCTGCTATTTAATCTTTTGAAAGCTCAGATACCTCATTAGAAATAGGCCACTATAGCTGTCATAGAATTTTTGAGATAATTAAAGGTCATTATATATGTAAAGCATTTAGCCAAATGCTGGGCCAATAACACCCAAATTTTTGGTGGTGGGGACAGGAGACGAATAAATTAGTTGGCAAACTTTTATTTTACCCATGATGCTTCTTGAGAATGGATAGAAAGCAACGAAGTCTCTTTCAGTAGAAACAAACACACACAGAACATTCCCAGGCCTCAACTTGCCATGTTTTAAAACTTTAGAAGTTTTAAGTTTAAAGCTTAAAATATTAAGAACAAAGAGAAGATTTTACAAATTGACAATAAAACAGGAGATATAGCGACAAGAATATCCTGAAACATTTTCCTCCTGGTTTGGAGAAAATCTACCCAATGCTAAGACAAAAAGTTATCACTGCAAAATACGATGCCCCGTCAAGCTGACCTTTTTCTTTGTGAATTAAGTATTAATACCCAAAAAACATTAAAGTTTTTCAAATAATCCTGTCATAGCAAAACTGAGCGGATGTAAAAATGAGTATCTCAAGACACATAAGAGATGCTTAATAAGCATTGTTTAGAAAAAGTAATTTGAGGCAAGATTGATGGAATGAAGTAAAATTATATAGGAAATTAGACCAACATGCAAAAAATGGAAAAGCAGAAGATAGAAATTCATAGAATTTTAGTGTACAGATCTAACAAGAATGTGAGTAGGGCAAGAAGAGGTTTAACCTAAGAAAGATACTTATTCCTAGTAAGTTCAGAGTTTATTTAATAAGTCATGATGGAAAATAAAAGAGCTAATGAGGCTAAACATTTACCTATAAAATTGCATTCCATTTCATTTCATTAGCAAAGTATGAAAAGTGAATCTCAGCTTAATTATATTGTTATAAAAACATTGCATAAGAGTCTAGATTACAAATAAATTTTAAGAGAATTAGAACTCAGTTTTCATTAGAAAATACATATAAATAAAAACAGCATAACCTCATAGGATAAAAATTAAATGACAAAAGCAAAAATTATAATACTTAGAACAACTGTTTTCAATTGTCTTGTAATTAGAAGGGTCCCTGATATATTTTTAAAAAATTCAATCTTCATGCCTACGAAAGATGCACTTAATTCTATAAGACATGTAATCTTTCTCAACTATTGGGTCAAAAAGGCAATATAGCAGACAATCGCATATACCTATAAACAAATAAATGAACAAATATAAATTGTATAGATCTGACAGAGAGAGACAGAGAGACAGAGACAGAGAAAGAGACAGAGATAATTGTATAGATATGACAGAGAGAGAGAGACAGAGACAGAGAAAGAGACAGAGATGCATACATTCTCACATTTAGATAGATACAGAGAGACATAATGTAACCTGGAAATATAAATGCAATACATTCAATGTCATAGAAAGCTTTCAGAGATCAATTAGAGACAAATGTTACAGCTTACATATAGCTTTAAAATACGGTTTAGAGACAGACAAGTATCAAAAACTGAGCTATATTTAAAAACTTTAGAAGTGGAGCCATCTGCTACTTCAACCTATTTCTCTCCTCCCTAAGTGCCAGGGACAGAGCTCAACTTCTGAACTTTTTTTGTACTATCCCCACCCCTAAAGAAAACTCTGAACTCCACAGAGAGTTCCAGGAATGCAGCAAGGTAGAGTGTGTGTACAGAGATTCTCTACTTCGCTTTGCTTTCTATTTATTCATTGTTGAATATCAAGTCCTTGGGTACATGAAAGACAAGTAAAATTCATCTCCATTTGAAAGAGACACAGAGACAGTTTTTCTTAGGAGTTTTGTCACGGGGCAACAGTTCAGTCTCTGGGTGGGGGGTGGAGGGGGTGGAACCAGTGGGTTCTGGAATAGGTAGGAAAAAGGCTGAAGACACTCTCTTGAGGCTGCCATTTTTGGAAAATTCTGCAAAAACAGTTAACTAAGATGTGTAACTCATTGCACAAACTCCAGAGATTCGAGCTTCATCAAGGGTTATTTCTGCAAAGAAAATTAGAGCTACATTTTTCCATTTGATACACAATTTGCTGCCTTTTGTAGAAAGAATAATGGAAGGGTTGATAGGTTGGTGTTATTATTTTTTAGTTTAGCTTTCTTTCAGAGGTGAGGTTATACTCTGATTCACATAATTTCTAAGATTTCTGGGGGAGGTTGGTGAATATGAGTTAAATAATTTTTTTGGTTATTTTAACTTTTTATGGAACTTTATCAATACAGTAGGATCTCAGAGTTAAAGTACCAGAAATACCATTTCAGTATTAACATATTGCTGAATTCTAGAAGCTTAGCTGACCTAATTTATATCCATCCAAATGTTTCAAAAGTATGTTACTGTAGGGGCGCCTGGTTGGCTCAGTCAGTTAAAGCTCCTTGCTTCTCTTTCTCCCTTTGCCCCTCCCCCGGCTCATGCTCTCTCTGGAGCGCATGCTCTCTTTCTCAAATAAATAAATAAAATATTTTTTAAAAAAGTCTGTTATTGTAACATATCTCACTTTTGTGTATAAGACTTAATGTTCCCAAGCATTAAAGTAATATATGATCACTGAATAAAATTTGGAAAATCGTAAACACTATAAACAACCATGAGACCTATATCAAAATAATACCTATGTATAGAGAGATGGGTGAACATAATGAAAAGATAGATATAAATAGGACATAAAACATAAATTAAATTATATCATACATAAATGCACTTTTGTATCGAGTTTTTAAAAATTGACTGTATTTTTCTCTGTGTTTCCATGTTATTAAATATTCTACTTCATCATATAGTCATCCCATAAAGTATTTAACCAGACTTCTATTGTTTTGTATTGATGTATTTTGTGATTTTTTATTATAAATGATGATTCATTTCTAGAAGTGGAATTATTGAATCAAATGCTGTGGTCATTTATATTTCTTAATAATTAACCAGTGGCCTGAAATAGTGGGACAAAAATAAGTTTTAGAGTTGTACACATTCTGATTCAAAACCTGGAAACTCCATTTTAAGCTTTCTGCTTTCATAAAAAAAAACCTTTAAAATCAAGATGTTGTATTTGTAAATAAGGGTGTTAAAAGGATTTAATTAAATAATACGTTTAACTTAAATATGTTTATGTTAAACATAAAGAATCTACTTGAGAACCTGGCACATAGCAGCCCCAAAAGGTAAATATTTTTATTCCATAAGGTTATTTACCCTTTAGCCATCATATTTATTGTAAAGATTTCTTTTTTGAAAAATTATTTCAATTTTATTTTTATACATAGTAATTTTAACATCAAGAAGTTTGTTGTATAATAAAATCTACTTTCTTTTTATATTATTTCCATATTCGTTTAAGCTTAAGAAGTTCTTCCCTGAACTGAAATAAGGAAATAAATCACCTATCTATTTTTCTGATGTTATACTTTTTTTCTAAGGAAAAGTATTATAAAGAAAAGTAATAATGAGTTGGAGATATGGGTGATGTGCTTTCCCAAGTATTATTCAATTTAATAGTAAGTATACTCTCTACTGTATTCTTCATTTGAGTTAAAGAACATAGATGTCTGAAAAAGGACAACTGAACCTCATGGGAATAGACTCACACTAGACCAAGCTTATTAGGTTTTGCATAGTGATTTAGGATTCTTGATGATAGCCTGACCTTCACATGTATGTTAGAAAAGGAGCTACCTATCAACATAGAAGCAGATATTAAAGAGGGATATTGATGGCTTTTCTTTTACCATATGCTAAACACTGAATCTTGGTCTATTTTTTCCAATTGGTGATTGCTGAACAGAATCTAAACAAAATATGGCACATGATGGGTTTTTGGGGAAAAAAAGAGCAACTTAATGGAAAGTAGACAAATAATCTAAGTAATTAGAAGATTGAAAATATTTCTACAGAAAATAAATGAAAATGCTATGAGGAGCAAGGCGATTGGAGGCAGGGCAAACCCCACCAGAAATAAAAGTCTATACTGACTTCAGAGATGTAAAACAATATGGCTAGAATCAGAAAACAAAAAGAAGAAAAGAGCCTAAAAATCTAACAAGTAAACTGAAATGTATTTTTGAGGCAGAAAAGACTTGTAGCAGAAAATTTACCCAGTAATGTGGAGGACAAGTTTGAGAAATTTATCACTAATGCAAATAAAAAAAAAAAATGGTCTAGGTGATAGATCTAGTTTATAATTTACTGCTAGGAGTAAAATAAAATACTTTCCTTACGTACAGAGGAGATCATCAAGTACACAAGAAAAGCATTCTAAAGTAAAGAAATATTAAATATGAAAACATAATGTATGGAGGCAGAGAAATTAGTTTACATAGAAAATAATAAAAATCAGAGTTGTGTGACATTTCTTCTCTCCAAATATAAATCACGGAAGCCAATAAAATTTTGAGTAACAATTAATCTCATCCTGGGATAGTGTACCTCATTAAAGCTTTATTCACGAGAGCAATATTTATATAATTACATAAGAAATAGAAATTGTACCATGCTTTTGTCCTTCCCAATAATATTATGTGAGTGCCCTTAGCAAGTAAAACATCTGATTGATGTTGACAGTCAACTGAGAAGTAAATCAAAATCAAGAATTCAGAAATAGTAAAGTCATAGCATTAAATGTCTGAGGATGAACACTGAAACCAATTAGTTAAATTAGGTATAAAAAATTGTTATAATTATGACTATAAACTTGGGTGTGAAAGCTCAGAACCATCCTAAAAAGTATTTTATATGGTAATAGTTAAAACATAAAAATAATTTTGATCTGCAACATTTACTTAAGGAGAATGTATGTTTTATGGTGTGAGACATTATGGAATATAAAAATTTGCTTTATAATTTTTCTCTATATTTCAGTTTTTTGACAATGTATATATATGTAGTTTTTAGTTAAAATATGCAATGTGAAGAAAAATATTTCCAACAAATTTGGTAATTAGGCTCTTTAGAAAATTAACTAATGTATTAACTAAGTCACAAGAGTCAGATATCTAATTTTATGTCATATCGAAATAGAATATATAAAAAATATAGATTGTTATTTAATAAATCTCTGAAGAAGTAGACTGAGGGGAAAAATAACAAGTTAGAAAATATTTATAGATTTAATCCCACTAAATATGTAAAAATCCATAGTACATGAATAATTTAAAATGGAAATCACACATTAAGTATTTCCAATAAATGATAAATGTAAAATATCCATGAATAGATAAAGTGCTTAGAAATCAGTAATAATAAGAATTATGTCATCACAAGTACATAGTCAAAAAAGTATATATTACTAATTCCGGAATAATTACAGTTGGAAGATAAACATGAAAAAAATCACCTTTCCTAGTAAATAGAATATAAATTGGCAATCACATAACTTTTTAAAACCTATAAATTTGATGAAAAATAACAATATTTCAAATACTTGGTACTGGCTCTAGTGTTGGGAGTAAGGACCTTTTGGAAAGAATTTGACAATATACATGAAAGGCCATATAAATATCCATATCCTTTGATGTAGTCATTTTAGCATTATGAAATTGTCCAAAAGAGGGAACTGAAAAAATGTGGCTTATGCATGCAAGTATAAACTTAATATTTATATTAGAGAAACATATGCTACAAAGAGACAAAGTGCCCATCAAGAAATAAATTATGACACTTGAAGTTAACAATCCAAACCACATTTGTTTAGGAAAAATATAACAATGAAAAACACATTTGTTTACTTATGAAAATACTCACAGAATGACATTAAATAAAAACAAAGCAAGAAATAATCTACTATATTCAGTATAACTTTAGATAGATCTAGGTAGAGAGCACCAAAAAGACTAGAGGGTACCAAAGAAAGAGTACTGAAAGAATATATACCAAAATATTGACAAAGACTTTTGCTAAAGGGTGGAATGATAGGTGGCTTTAATTTCTGCAGTATATTTATATATATTTACAAGTATATAATATATACCACACAAAAATATATTTGTAAACATATAAATGACTGCTATATATTTTGGTTACATATATTATATATTTATATATTATTATTATGTATTTATTATATATATTTATTAAATAATATATATAAAACTCAGACTCGGATTGAGTCATAGTTCTGTTACTTAGTAGCTCTTTCATTTTGCACAAGTGACTAAAATTTTATCTGAGTTTCTTCAACTCTAACATGGGAATGATACTAGGTCATAGGGCTGGTATGATGATTAAATGATTAAATGAAATAAAACAATTATCTATACTATTCACCAGGCACTTTATTATAAATGGTATTTAAACCACATAAAATTTTAATCTAAAATTTGACTTATTAAACTCTGAGTTTAAGGATCCTGTTTTGTAGCATTATATAAATATCTGTGTGGTGGTAGTGGTGTGTGTGTGTATTTCCAAATATATACACATACACGCATATGTATTAATAGTGGAGGTAAAGCCATAAATTCTTTTATAATTCTCCTTCATTTCAATATCTAAACACTTAAGAATCCGAGTAATAGAGTTTAGTACTCTAGAATGCAAATGCCCTCAAAAATTTCACAAGTACCTAATGGGTCATAATGAGAATGTTTTTGATTATTGAATATCCCATTCGATGTGTTGTTGCCTTTCCCAAGGGTTTACAGACTGATGTGAGCAGCTCTGCCTGCTTCCTCTCCAGCAGCCTGTATTTTTACTGGATTAAGCCCATACAACCCTCTTTTGCGTTCTCATTACCAATTCTAGGAAGAAGTGAATTGGTTTTCAACTTCTATATTTGATAGCCTAGCTGATGAATAGACAGGTAAGGATGTATATGTTTTTACTTCCACTCTTCGATTTTCTTTTACTGTTTCATAAAACTTCCTGTTTCAGTTGTTTATGTCTCCAATTAGTGAAGGTGTCAGATGTCTGACTTCCTAGTAAACTCAGTGGGTGTTAACTTTATTGCCTCTTTAGGTCCAGATTATGCTAAATTCATTTCAGAGTATGGAATTCAATATGACTACAATATAACTGCATGATTAATTGCAAGTAAAACCTCCTCTAAAATTAATATTTAAAGTTGAATAGCAGTCAAAAGCAAAATGAGTGAGGAGGTATTGTCACAACAGAGTGCCCTGAGGGAGATTAGTACATTTCAGAGAAATTTAGGATGTGAATCAGAAAACAGTCCCAAATAAATCTCCAGGGAAGGCCATATCTACTTTCAGAAACTGTATTTCTGTTGGGTTAGATACTGAATCTCTTGTTTTATCTCTTCTGCATTTGGCTAAATAATCTCTTTTGAGATAAAAAAACAAGCCTTTTAAGATCTTTCTTTTCCCTTTTTAATGGTTTACTCTAACAGCTTTTTCTTCTACCTTGAACATCTTAGGTCTCACAAGACTTCTCTTTCCACATGTTTGCTAGATGCGAGAACTAAGCTCATGTGCTTTCCTTAGTACTATTAGCATTAAATTCTTAGCAAGCACTTTAGTTTATCTTCCAACTCGGAGGATAATTGAATGAGTAGAGATATAAATTACAAATAAACAGTGTTTTGTGGCTGCATCTTCCTGTACTTTGTTGATTTCATGCAATCTAAAATGGGACGTTTTGTAGGGAAGAAATCATATAGCACTGTACTTCACTTTTAAATATTTAGGCATTCTTTCTACAGTAATCAACAATCATTTGATTTTGAATGCTGTTTAGATGACACAGAATTTTAAGGCAAAATTTTAACTTCTAAAAAGAGACGTCATTTTTTGAAATACTCCTTCCCCCCTCCCCCCCCCCCCTTTTTAAAGGGACCACAAAGCCATTACTGTAAAGGCTTTATTTTCCAATCTATGAGAAGAATATTGAAATTGTTCTAAATACAGAATCCAGTCAAGAATTAGTCCCAATATGATTTTAAGTCTTAGAAATTCCAATGTCTTCTTGTGTTCAGAAGAGGTGATTTTATACATACTCTTCAATGGGCATC
This sequence comes from Ursus americanus, assembly GCF_024610735.1. Taxonomy (NCBI): domain Eukaryota; kingdom Metazoa; phylum Chordata; class Mammalia; order Carnivora; family Ursidae; genus Ursus; species Ursus americanus. Next base: position 5,633,130 of record NC_142131.1, read on the forward strand.
TGTTATAAAACGTGCCCTAGCATAGCACCCATCTACACTCAGTATCATAAAGAACAAAAAAAAAAAAAAAAAAAAGAAAAGAAATACTCTTCCTTTCTTTAACATATAAGATATGTTGATTTATACCTCATTTGATTCTTTCTTATTGGCTAATGTTGAATACTTGGTAGTTTTCTCTTACACTTCCTGATTCTTGAATAAAATAAAATATAAAAGATGATGCATTAATACCATATACAGAAAAATAGAAGCTCACTGGTTCTCTTTTAGTCTCAGGTTAAATTTCTTTATGTATAGAATCATAGTGTATTTACCAGTAGAACTTCAGAGTTTACTCAGGTTTAATATTTTAGTTTGCAAATAATGAAACTGACCCAGAGAGTGTCTTATCTTCAGTTACCAGTCAAGGAGTGAACTTTTTCCTATACTTTGCTGCCTTCCACCTCTTTTGACTCTTTTAATAAATAGGTTTCACTAAATAGTGGTGACTGGCCAGGATAGAGAGCCATGAATTGCTGTATTAAGAGTCCAAGATATTTCCCACCACCTCATCTCTCATTTCAGGCTTTTTAAAAACTCTGGCCATTTGCTATCTCCCCCTGATTTGGGCTCTGCTTGCTGTACTATGTGTGTGCACACTGATTAAATTTATTAAATAATTCATTCAACAAACTTTTTTTCTAAGCTCTACTATGTACTTTCAGTGAAAGGGGGACAGATATGCAAAAACTAGCTATAACTTAAGTTAGAATAAAATAGGAGGTAAGTAGACTTTCAGATTGTAGATGGAAAGGGGCTTGTTCCAACTGAGAAATGAAAAAAAAATAGGCTTCAGAGAAAAGGCACTTGGGTACTCCTTAAACAATGAGAAGGCATTTGGAAATTAAATCTAAACAGGCATACTATGGTCAGCAAACTGCATCAAGGAAAGTGCAGGGATGCTCAAATGGAGGGGACGGGAAATGGCAAGAATTATGGTTTGGTTGAGATTATTTCATGAAATTATCATGAGAAAGATCCTGGTCTTACTGGTCTTTTATAAGTGTTCAAGTCCTTTTACTACTGACGTCAGAGTGAATAACTTGACTTTTTCTTGAAGTTGAGAAACATGGACTTTTTTTTTTTTTCATGTTTGAGTTGTTTTACATTAGCGATTCTAACAATCATAGTCCGGGTTTTCCATAACTTCTCAACCAGCCTGTGTACTGTGTGTTTAGAACAGGGAGCAGCCCGGATGACATGATTTGAAGCATGTTGAAAGAATTCTTGGCTGTAAAATAACACAAGATTATTTGTCCTTGAAATAGTAAACTTCAGTGCTGAAAGATACCATAGTGTGAAAACTAGACATTTTATTAAGTGAAGCAATTGGAAGGCAATATTTTGCCCACAATCACATAACATTGGTAACATTGTATTTATTTTTTTAATTATGAGATTGCTTCCGTAGAATTCTCTTGTTATAAAATTATAAAATCCAAGTTTCTCTGAAGAAGCAATACATTTCAGAAATATACACATACACATCCTTTTTCTTTTTCTTTTTTCTTCTTTTTTAAAACCCTATCACAGAACTGCATTAATCATATTTCGTTATTCATAGCTTACTAAAATTTTGGTCCATACATGGCTCTCTGATCACATTAAAAAATATTTATCAGTAATATAATTAACACCTCCAACGTATCATGCATTCCAAGAATTCAAATATTTCCAAAAATTTACATTTATCTATGTACTTATCTTCATATCCTGTCTTTGGCTTCTCACCCAGAAGTATCATATATTCAGAAGTTTATGCTTATTTTTCCCTTGTTTTTCTTTAATATTTTCTATTACACACATATATAAATGCTTAACAAGTATCTTGTACAGTTTTGCTTATTTTTTAACTTATTAAAAGGGCTATAATTTTATATTATCATCTTAATGTAAAATTATTTTGTCAGATAATTATAATTTGAAAAGAAGAGATAAGAGCCTGAGGGAATAATTATAAAAGCCCATTCAACAAACATTTATCGAACAGTTAACATTTGCAGGCAATGGGGATACAAATACAAATAAAATATAATCTTTCTTCAAGGAATTTGTGACTTGTGAGAGATGGATATTCACAAAAAATTGCAATAAAATGTGAAAAGTACTATAAAATATTTTTGTAAACTGGTGTGGGTATATAGGGGAGGTGACATTTTCCTTATGTCTTTAAAGATGTTTGGGATATCACTATGAGATAAATTTCAGGTTGGAAGAGACAACCGTGTAGTGCTATTGAAATGGAAGTAGAACAGATGTCACGATATCAAGATATTATGAAGGACCAAATTAAGTCAGAAGGAATTAAGGCCAATGAATTAATAAGAGCACTCATGGATTAGTGGGGAGATTACAGAAAATGGTACTAACTCTTCTATAGATACTATAGATTCTATAAAGTTTGGTGACTATTAGAAATGGCAGTGAAAGCAAGTAAAAGCCAAGGATTAGACAGACTCCTGAAATGTATAACTGAATAAATAATGGTGCTCTTACAGATGAATAGGAGTTGGTAGGGAAAAGATTTTTTCCCCAAATTTAACAGTAATCATTTTACCTAATTACAAATGTAATGTTTTCATTGTAGAATATTTATAACAGGTGTGCAGCAGAGCAATCTGGTATGATTTATGCAATTTAGTATACATATACCTCATGACCTGTGAGTGTGTGTGTGTGTGTGTGTGTGTGTGTGTGTGTGTGTGCCCACACAAGTTTATTAGTGGGGATGTTCAAAGAAGCTCACTGGAGCATTTTTTGTGGTATGGGAAGGCAGGGTAGGAGGCAACCTGAGTACCCATAAATTGAATCCATAAATAAAATATGCATACGATGAAATTTTAGCCTACAAATAATGGCAGTTTTTTTAAATAAATATATGTCCTGTATTGTTTTGGTATTCTTTATTCTTATCACAAAACTGGCCAGATGTGACTGAATTATCTAATCCATGACTTTCACTCATGTGGCCACTGAGCTCCAAAATCTCATTACTACAGTTTCCCTGCCATTTGATGTTAGGCGTAGCGTGGATGTAATTTGTCTGGAAGCTTCAATGACTACTAGAGTGGGTCCTAGCCTCACATTCATACCCCCCCCTTTTTTTTAATAACCCAAATAGTTCACATGCAACAATCTGCCTTTTTCTCTGAGCCCCCATCAGTTGCCTGGTGTCTGGTTCTCATAAAATTATCCTGACATTCACAAAGCAAATGTCCTTTCAGTTTTGACTGCAGGGTGAGGTGACCCACCAGATGTGGTATTCTGTACAGTTTGAAGGAAGCATACAATGATACGTTAACCTTTTCAGGCCCTTTCCCATGTGGGGTTAGCAGCATGGCAGTTAAATAAAGATGCTTAGTCATCCAGAATCCTGTAAGCACTTGACACCATGTCAAGTAATCTACTTTACCCCGTATGATTTGGCCATCCTGGACATGGTAGAAAGGCAGCCTGGTAATAAGAACCCAGTGATTTTCAAGAACATATCTATGTCACAATATTACTCTCTTTTCCCTTTGGCACTATGCTTTTACCAAACCTCATTATGAGGTGCCTGGCCACTAATAGGAGGGGGATGAAGATTTCATCCTGATTTTATGAATTTCTGGAGTGCAAACAGATTTCTCAATTATTTATTTCTTGGATTATGATCTTGCAATCAGAGCATTACAGATCAGGCAGACTAGTAAACAACGTCTCTTCAAATTGCTGAACAATTCACTAAAGAAACTTTATACTAACAGGAGAACTCTCTTTTAACCTGCTTTATGTATTAGAATAAATGATAAACTATTTAAACCCACTTTTCTTAGTAGTTTATTCCAATAAAACACTTATAGAAATGACTACATTTAAAACTTGATACATTTATTTCCCTAAGACATGAAAAACAAATCTGAACACCTGCCTTTTCTTGGTTAAAGTTTCTGATTTCACTTAAAATAGAATGTGGTTTTCTTAAAACTTCTTATTTTTCTCCATCTTTCCCTTCTAATTTATGAAAAAAGAACATAGAAGCTATTAGCGGATATAAATGTTCCAACAGCTTCAAGGCAACACAAATATCATTTTACAAATGTGAAATTTGTCATGATGCTCAAGTAATGAAAAAAAATCATGAAGATTTTCCTTTGTAAGCCCTTGTGACAGCTAAAAAGTAATAATTCCTATTAATTAGTGATTTAATGTGTCCCAACATGTGTCCAGGCCCACAACTATTATGTCAATAAACAGAGCTAATCAGTTTAATGTGCTGCAGGCATGGACTAGTAATGCATACAAATGTAAAGATAAGAAGGAAAGGAGTCTTCATCTCTTCTCTTGTGAGTTTTTCTCCAGTAGTGACAGGCTTTGAGACAGCCCTCTGAATTCTCTTACATTTGTACCTGTCGGAAATGTCTGTCCTCAAGCTTACTCTTATCAGTGGACCATTCTAGAACTGTTTTTATTCCATTCTAATCTGCCCAGTGAATCTTGCTGCCTTTGCAGTGTCTTACTTTGATTAGGGTATATACTCCACCATTCCTGACAGGAAGACTGAGGGTGTGAAAAAGAAGGAAGATGGACTAGGGGAAGACAAACAAGGTAGGGAAGTCACATAGATTTTCTATGTTCTGTCTTGGTTGGGAAATAAACAGCCACAAGTTAGTATGGTTAAAAGATTTCTTTCTAAAGCTGGTATTTAAGAACATAACCATCTTGAACATACATGAACATGTGTTTTTATCTATTTGTGATATGTGTGCTGTGCGTGTTGGTATCTACAGACACAGCATGTTGTATGCTAATGTGATCATGAAACATTTTCAGAATATCAGCATCACAAGTGAATGAGAAGACTAAAAATCATAAACTCTTGATAACTTTCTAAAGTCTTATTTGGGGACAATGATAATGATGAATGATAACTATAAATTTATCCAGTATTTCTGCTGTGCCACCTGTTTTATAGACTTTTTAAACAGTCCTCACCATAGACCTCTTCAAAAGGTAGTGTTATTTGCATCTATTTTGCAGGATCATTGAAGTATAGCAATACAGGATATTGTGTTCCCAAGCCTGCTTCTTTATTTCTCTCCAGCCCACACTCAAACCCCTGGAAGAAATTTTTTTTGTTGTGATGGAGTCAAGAGACAAAGGCATGAGCAGCAGAATTAACTTCATACCTAGGCTATGAGGGCCGGCCCCACAGCAGCAACAAAACAGCAACCCTGTAGGCGTTCTACACTGAAGTAATTGGAAGTACTTGAAGTATTTTCCTGCATAGCACTCCATGACTGGACATCTCTCAAGGACAGTGCCCAGTCTTGGTTGGGAAGAAAGTTCTAGACCAGGACTGGTGGACTGAGAAAAGAAATTCAGGGGCGCCTGGGTGGCACAGCGGTTAAGCGTCTGCCTTCGGCTCAGGGCGTGATCCCGGCGTTATGGGATCGAGCCCCACGTCAGGCTCCTCCACTGTGAGCCTGCTTCTTCCTCTCCCACTCCCCCTGCTTGTGTTCCCTCTCTCTCTGGCTGTCTCTATCTCTGTCAAATAAATAAATAAAATCTTTAAAAAAAAAAAAAAGAAATTCAGAGACAGAAAGATATCTACCCATCCAATAGGACCTCCGCATGGTTGTAGGGAAATTTGAGGGGTATTGGTGAAGACCTCTTTTGCAACATCTTCTCGGCCCTGGCTGCATATTTAATTCTCTAGGAGTAAAATTATTTTCTTTCTAAATACACACTGTTCCTGCAAGCCATTCCAGATGTTGCCAGCATAATAGAAAGAAATGAAGTAAATTATCTATAATCCTACTATCTTGGGCAATTTCTAATTGAATATGGGTCTGTCTGGTTCCAAAATCTATGTCTTTAAAACCATGTTGCATTGTTCATAGAGGACACAACAGACAACTTGTGTCTCTGTTGATATCTGCTATTATAAACAATAGATATTGCTTGACATGTAATGGTTAGGTAAAACTCCTGAGAAATGAAAATGTCTCATATATGACAGAGGAGCACTTTCAACCTTTTTCAGTTCCCTACAATCTATTTTATTTTATTCAATGAGGAAATGCCTAAATTATATGTTTATAACCTCGAGCAACTTTGTATAAATAATACCATTCCAAAAAAATCGATATTTTCACTATTAAATGTATATAGATATCTCATTATAGAGAAAATGATAGTACATATATAGATTAGAGGGGTAGATGGAATACAATTGTAACCATTGGCAAAAAAAGTAGAATTTTAAATCTTGCCACATAGCAGGAACAGATACTTGCACTACATCAACGTAGCCAAATACTTTTATTTGCAATGAATTTTAAAATAAATATATTTATATTTTTGAACCTGGGAATTACATTTGCTTTAGTAGTGATAGCTGAAAGAATTCATTTTTTATAGATTTATCCTGAGAGGGTGTTATAAATATCACTACTGCTAGTTTTCACTTTTTTATTTTTATTTTAAAAAGTTTTTAAAGATGTATTTATTTTAGAAAGAGAGAGAGAGAGCACGCATGAGTGGGAGGAGGGGCGGTGGGAGAGGGCAGCTGGAGAGAGAGAGAATGTCAAACAAACTCCCCGCTGAGTGGGGAGCCTGATATGGGGCTCAATCTCAGTAACCTGAGATCATGACCTGAGCCGAAATCAAGAGTCCAATGCTTAATCCACTGAGCTACCCAGGTGCCCCACCAACTGCTAGATTTTAATTGCGTGCCTCCCTCATTTTACAAAGGTTAAAACCTTTACTACACCTCGACTTGTATTCCCACTACTACCTTCACCAAAACTGAACAAAAAGTACAACTATATTACAAAACTTACCCTGAAGAATAGGCTGAAGATACAGAGTTCTCATTCTGTATAAATGGCAAGTGACACTTCACCATTTAAAAATTGTGTCATCTCTTAATTTCTCACACAGTCTCATGGATAAAGTAGGTGCTCAATAAATGTTGCATTACATTGAAAATAGGTGTGTACCCCAAGTATAATTTATGGTGAAAGAACCAGATAGCTCAAGTTTCTATGGTAAATGCAACTAAGGTGGTACAACCTATTCTGTGGGTGATAGTCTAGAATACCTATTAATATAAATTTCAATGCAGTTCTACCCAAGTCATTTGAAAAAGATTAAACCATAATCTAATTTACTGCATGTGCTTGAATGAATACTCCAACTTTAAGACAAAATGATCTTACATATAAATATAGGTATACACACATATATGAAAAGAGAAACTGACACACTCAGCAGTCTAACAGAGTATCTGGGAGAGCTTTGAGGCATACTAAAAAATGGAGACAGTAAAAATGAAGATTGCTTATAAGCTGAATTAAGAAGTAGGCAGAATCGTATCTCTGAATTCCTGAAATAGCAATAGGAACAAGCGTTCTCCTGCTTAGAGAGGTGGAGAGGGTGTGACGAGGGGGAGCAATTATTAACCTGAACTCAAGGGTGTGTCTTTCATATAAGTCAGGCTAAATATCCCCATTCCTGTAAAGAATGAGAATGAGAGAAAGAAACTTGAAAAGGCTTCTCCCTCACTGTGTGCAGGAATGCTAACTATACCTCTCTGCCCATGCATTTCTTTTCTTTCCTTTTTCTTTTTAGGTGTTGTTTCTTTGCTTTGTTTTAGACTGTGGAAGGCTCAAATGAGTTCCATCCAGAAAATAAATGTGTTAGAATGTGAGAGACGGTTTCCCAGAGGCCTTGGCTTGGTTGTGCAGCAACTGGGGGCAAGTGATAAAACTAGAAATGTCTGTACTTCATTTTATTTAAAAGGAATCCACTGACACAGGATTTGGCACTTATTTTCCAGCTTATAAATGCATACACACAGACGCACACAGACACACAGACACACAGACACACACACACGGATGATGTTCTTCTCTTTCTCCCAATTGTCCCATTATTGGTATGTCCAGACATAATTTATCTTGCTTTGGCTATAGCTTCAATAGCCCTATAGGTGACCTGGTTTATTATGTTAGTTTAGGTGCTTAGAGCACACACATAGTCTCCAAGTATGCTAAGATAACAGTACCAAGGGCAGTAACAAATGAGTATTCAATACTGGCTGAGACAGAAATAAAATGATTGTTTTCAAATAGGGCTGACTAAATGAGAACCAAAGATAACTTACAAGCTAATGTATGATCTGTGTGACTGGTAACACAATTAATTATCTTTTCAAGAACTTGTTATAGCTTTATAATTATTCATAATTCATACAGCTCTCACGTAATAGTACCTTTTGAGCCATATACATATACTTTATGCATATAAAAATTAGAGATTTGGTGCAGCATATTATTATTATTTATACTTCTTTCTTTTTTTCTTGATAAATTTTTTGCTATCTAGCTTACTTTAAATATATTACCTCATATAATTATTTAATTCTATTGCTAGTGAAATCTAAGATGAATAGTAATTTATCTTCTTATCTAAAATGCAAGCCCCTTGATGGCAGGGACCACATTTTAATTTGCCATAATGCCTTATACAAAGTGATTGCTCAAATGCTTTTACTGAATTTAATGTTTATTTGTCTTGTCTAACTCAGAAAAAAAAAGACATTTCTAATTCCACAAGCATAATTATCTTTTAAGTTCATTTGCAAAAGATATGTTAGAATTAATAAATTGCAGTTGTAGTGGCTTAGCAATATTTCTGTAGACGATTTCATATCTACAATTCTACTAATCTTTAAAAATACATATTTAAATTACCAATTGATTGACGTCCAAATTGAAACAAAGTACCTTGCACTGAAGTAATGGGGAATATTTAGGTTTGACAATATTGCTCTTGCAATATTGCTCTTGTTTAAGCAACAGTACTTGATTAGCTAGTAAAAATATTCGTTATGCTAAATTATAAGAATTGAGACCATTTTGCTAATTAACATTTTAATTAGTAACATTTATTCAGCTATATCTTATAGATATCTTAGTTTCAAGGAGCTATACTGTTGCTTAATAACAAATATTTAAATTTTTTTTTACATGCTTAGTATCTGTACTTAATATGACCCCAGGGCTTTGGGTGTTTACACAGACTTGCAAATAATTATCTATTAATACTGATTTGACAGCAAGGAGTGGAAATACTAGAGAGAAGGAAAACTAAGTTCTTCAAGGTCTTGCGTTGATTTCTATCTTATTTTTTTCTGTATAAAGAGATATAAGTAGACATTTTTACAAAGCTAAATATAATTTTCTTCTCAGAGCATTATTTTGGGGAAATATTTTCTTTTATTCCTCAGGATGGTGGTTACCAGGATGGTTACCAGGATGGTGGCCACCCCTCTGAGAGTGTCGGATTCTCTCATGCCATGTATCTATTTATATTTGAATGTATTTCCTTCTTTCAGAATAGAACCTGATATCCTATCTACATGCCTTCTTGATAACAGTTTTTACGCAGGATTTGGGGAATTAGAGCCAATTTCCCTCACAGTCATAGTCTCCTTCTACCTTCCAAATGAGACTTTCACTGGGATACTGAGAGAAAGACAGAGAACAGACAATACCAGTACTTATCACCAGATATTTCTAGTTGATATTATGACAAGTAACAAAGCTTTGCAAACATATTTAGATAGCCCTTTAAAAAAATTATTTAGAAATTCAAGGAATAAAATTAGGCTGTTACCCACTAAATTTAAGTAAGAGATTTAAATTTTTATACAAATGTGGAAATGATTTTTCAGGCATGCAATATTAAATTGGTTTTAATTTAGTAAGTTTTAGATACATTTATCATAAAGTAATACTACAAAATACTAGAAGCATGTGCCTCAGGCCTAAAGGAAACAAAGTAATCCTGAAGGATTCAGGTAGTGTCCATAACATTAATGTGAAACAGATATTTTCCTTAGTTGTGTGACCTTGGTCCTCTCCATTAATCTCTCTGGGCTTCTTTTCCTTCATCTGTGAAATGAAGGGATTGAACTAGACGATTTTAAACTCACTTCCAACATTCACATATATTCCCTTCTGTGGATTTTCCATTTACAGAAACTGACTGAGGTTGTACTCAGGGGACAGGTAATTCCACACAGATTAGGCCTCAAAACGTGCTTTCCCTACTTCTACATCATTTCCTGCAGGGCCCTGAGGAAAAACCAACTGACAGTAGAGGTTATTTTTAAAATATTTCAACCATGCCTTTTTATTTCTGGCATATTGATAGTTAACTGTAATTTATCAAAGACAAATTGTTTCACTAGCTACAACTGAATTTTGAATCAAACATAAATTTCTCTTGAATGTAGTTTGGTTAAAACTTCCTCAGAGACTCATCATGTAAAAGTTACTAAAAGTCAATATCATGATCCAGAAGAGCAAATCAACCTTTCAGGATGTTTCTCTTTAAACCTATACTTACTGCTGAAAAAGAAATAGAATTTAATCTATTAGAATTAGATCAGTTTAGGTTCAATAAGAACAATGAAAGGATGTATTGAGTAAAAGAGAGGAAAACAGTCTATTATATCTTAAGGCATTTAATCTGATGTATAATATAATTTAATGTAACATAATCTAATTAGCCTAAATATGGCCTGTTAGATATGTTTGTATTGGCTTTATTATCTTAGACAAATAAAAACAACACACACAAATGTTGGGGGTTCTTAGCAATGAATGAGAATATTTCAAAGTTGGAATTTTTAAGTTCATTTATATTCAACTTTTTTGGTGAATGCTTAAGAAAAGATAATAAGCAACACATTTTTATTTGTAGATGGTACTAACTTGGATGATGTTGCATACACTGGGGAGGAGAGAGAAATAATTTTAATAAAGAACCTGGAGGCATCGGAAGTGTGGTAAGGAAATGATAAAACCACGATTTTAGATGTAAAAATGCAAATCATTACACAAGGGAAGGAATAACCTAATGCACCTACTCAGGGGGTGGGACAGACCCAAGAAAACAGTTAGGGGCAAAATAAATCTCTGGGTGATAGTGCAGAGCAAATGAGATATGAACTAGCAATGATAATAGGCAGAAAATGTTCCCTTGCGCTTTTGAACCACAAAGAGGCATTGTGGTATAGGAAGATGAAGGCCATGGTACCTAAACATTGGATTCATCTTCTACTACATAGCAAAAAACTTGGCATGAATGCACAGCTGGACACACAACTGCGCAGGGGTCTGACTTCTAGGAAGCTGCCACAATAGAGTGAATTTCTGTGAAACCTCTGTTCAGTGGACTTTTTCTAAATTAATATAGTGCAAACGAATAGAGCAAGAAATAGTGACTATCCCTATGATCAACGTCTGAATCCTGGGAATTAAGGAGAAATTCCACATAAACAGCAGATGAGCTTCATTCTTATTAAACATAACTCAGCCTTCAAAACACTCAGGCCACAGAAAGAAGCATTTCTTTTTCTTTTTTTTTTTTTTTTTTAAGATTTTTATTTATTTGTCAGAGAGAGAGAGAAAGCGCACAAGCAGGGGGAGAGGCAGGCAGAGGGAGAAGTCAATTCCCTGCTGCACAAGGAGCACGATGTGGGACTCGATCCCAGGACCCTGAGATCATGACCTGAGCTGAAGTCAGATGCTTAACCAACTGAGCCACCCAGGTGTCCCCAGAAACATAATTAACCCATCAAGATAATTTAAAGAGTCTAAGCAAGCAAGTCGCTGTTTAGCTTTTAGTCATTTACCAACTAGTGACCATTGAGTTTATATTCATAGAATGAATAAAAGAATGAGTAAATCAGTAAAAATGAAGTAGACATTTTTATGTCCATTTCATAGATGAGAAAAGGCGAGGTCCACAAAAGTTAATCAATATTGCTAACCTCACCCAGGAAATAAGTAGTGAAGTCAGAATTTGAGTAGGCCTAATGCTAAAGTCCATGGTTTTCCCCATTATAAAAGTAGCTCATTGATTCTGTGAACTGATCCAGTGCCATTAGCCCTGTAATGCAATCTTATGTCTCCTTATCTGCTTTTAGAAACTCTGTTTGGATTTCTGCTTTATAAAGCCTTGGATTAGGTTTCTCATTGGCTTTTAATCAGTTCTGTTAAGCACATGATAAAAGAGTATGTGGAATTATTTCTAAGTTCACACACGTAAAATTTAGAAACCATGGAAATGGCAGATTTTACAAGGAAAAATTCTCATGTGAGCTAATTACAAGGTCAAGATATGAGACTATTACACCTGCATTACTCAAAACTTATTTCTCTGTGTTCAGCCCAGTTATCACAATCATCATAAGGAACACTAGTAAAATACACCTTGAAAGATTGCTAACATTAATCAGTACCTATTGAAAAAGAAAATACAGAGCTTTATAAAGATAGTTTTTGCTTCACTTCTCAATTTTTATTTTGTTCTGCCAAATAATTTGGTATTTGGGTATACTTATTTAGGTAGGCCTATAAGATTGTCTGAGATGAAAGGTACATAGGCAACTGAATGATATTTCCTACTTATCTTGGCAAATAGCATAACACAGCTACTTTCATTAGACAGATTATGAAATGGACATGGTCCAAAGTGAGTAATGTCCTATAGGCTTTTTAATTTTACACAATAGTTTCAACCAGGGAATATAAAAATATTAATATGTCAATTTTGTAGAATGAAACTTGCACATGATTATACATAGTGCTAATTAAGAATTTATTGTTCACCCTCCATAATTTGCTATATCTGTCAATAGATAACACTTTGGAGAACTATCAAGTGACTTAATTATCTTCATGGGCACAACCAATATGAAGCCACTTAAAAAAAAACTGGGCTAAAATTTCACCTGAATTTAATACATATAATTACAATGTAAAACATGAATGCCATAAGCCCAACATGAAGATTAGCCTGTAGAAGATTATTAAATTCTGTTTGGGATTACCTTGTCTTCAAGAAAAAGGAGAGAAAATGTCAAACATATTTTTGCATTGCAAGTAATTTTAAAAAACGAGAAGGTCTTGACCTTTGATATAGCAACTTTAAAAAGGTATATGGTTATTTTACGAAAAATACAGATCTTGGGACCACGAACCAATGCAATCAGGTTCTTTCTTCTGATCCTGATTTTAAAACAGAATGTATTTAGAAATTACTGAGATATGGTTAGGGTTAAAGTGTTAAGAGGCTCTTGCTTTTTAGTGATTTTTTTTTTTTTTTAGAACATCTTTAATTCAAAGCAGTTCCTAAGCAAGCAGGTGGAGCTGGAACCAACCAGACAAGCTAGGGTCCCAGAGACCTCACTAGCATTACACCCATCACTAGCAAATCCACTGAAAACAAAAATCACCTGGACAATTTGAGTATTCTATCTTGTTAAAAAGATCATTAGATAGAGAGGGACAGGCATTTTTCCTGCTTTGTCCAGTAAATTTCAATATTCTGTCTTTGGGATGCTTAGATGTACACTTAAACCAACCTATATATAAACTACAAGAAAACATGATAATATTGTTCTTTAATATTCAGAGATCTAGAGCATTAAACATGTATAGGATGGTCAGAAATGGAAAGAAGTTATAAGAGCAGTGATAGAAAATGAACCCGAGTGTTGGGGAAAAGGCTGAGTCTTACACAGAACAAAGGCTCAGAGTGGGGTAAGTGTGGGGTACATCTTGATTCTGAATGATAAAAGCTGGTACTTGACCTCTGCAAGTCTCTGCTTTCTAAGGTTACAATTTTACTAGAGCCTCAGGGCAAGTCTATGACCAAAATGAGGAGTCAAAGGCTCCAAAATTGAGGAAATTTGGGGGCTGAAGAAGAGTCAGGCAGAGCTTTGCAAATATGTAAGAAAGTGGCACCTTAGTTCTTAACCTCATATACTGGGATCTCCTCCTACCCAATTTGACTGTAGCAAACTGTACAGCAGTCAATGGGCAGACAGGTCTGGAAAGGTGCCAGTGTTCATGTACTGAGAAAAGGGCAAAAGGAGCGAAGGGATTATCTTGGAGGTGATCTTTGAAGTGTTAAGACAGTTTGAGGCTGGTGAAAATCTAAGCTAAAATGCTGAATCTTTATAAATTATTATCTTTATACGTAATACATAAGAATTGACAGGAACGAGGTATTATACCTGCTAAAGTTCCTGCCATTACTCTGGTCTCTCAATATTGAAATTTTGTGATCTATTGAGAATAACACAATAATATAAACAGGTTAAATATTATTGATATTAATGAAAAATGCACTTTCTGCTATAATATTAATAAGATTTTGCACAGATTTTAAAGCAAGAGTCTCAACACTGGAAGAAGATCAACAATACATATATATTGTGTCCGTGTGTGAGTGTGCTATTACTGTTGTTATTATTTTTTTAAGGACAGATACCTTGCCCACCCCTGGAGGTTCTACCAATATGGTATATGACCTAGGTATATGAATTTTTAAAAATATCTTTAAGTTATACTAATATATAATCAGGTTTAATAATTACAACTTGAAAGCTGATAACAGAAGTTAAAAGTATGACCTTCAGAGTAAAACTGGTCCAAGGAATAATTTTAGACATGGTAGCCAATTAGTAAGTTTATTCAGTCTTAGGTTCCTTACTATATAAATTGGGACATTAAGAGAACCAACCTGATAGGATGGTTTTAAGGATAAAAAGAGATGAGGCATGGAAGGTAAAACCAGTCTCCAGTGCAATAAATGTATTCAATAAATATTTACAGAATGAATGGACTGCTAGTGAGTGAATATTTTAATATAAGGACCAATTTCTTTCTTTTTTCTTTTTCTTTTTTAAAGATTTTATTTATTTATTTGACAGAGATAGAGACAGCCAGCGAGAGAGGGAACACTAGCAGGGGGAGTGAGAGAGGAAGAAGCAGGCCCATAGCGGAGGAGCCTGATGTGGGGCCCGATCCCGGAACGCCGGGATCACGCCCTGAGCCGAAGGCAGACGCTTAACCGCTGTGCCACCCAGGCGCCCCAATTATAGAAATGAAACCATATCTGTTGAGTTCTAGGATTTTGACCCAGTATATTTTAGCTGAATTATTACTATTTCTTTTTTTTTTTTTTAAGATGAATTTACTTCGATCCCAGGACCCTAAGATCATGACCTGAGTCAAAGGCAGACACTTAACCAACTGAGCCATCCAGGTATCCCAAATTATTACCACTTTCAATTAATCTTTACTTTAGTAATTATAATACATTTTGCTTCATTACATTATTTATCCTAGCTTTAAAAGTAATTTTTATATTTAAATAATTTTATTACAATATTTTTTCTGCTCCTTTTTCCATGGGCTCCTTTCTTTCTTTCTTTCTTTCTTTCTTTCTTTCTTTCTTTCTTTCTTTCTTTCTTTCTAAGATTTTATTCATTTATTTGAGAGAGAGAGAACGAGAGTGTGCACACAGGCAGAGGGGAGGGGCAGAGGGAGAGGGAGAAGCAGACTCCCCAGTGAGCAGGGAACCCAACATGGGGCTCAATCCCAGGACCCTGGGATCATGACCTGAGCCCAAGGCAGACACTCAACTGACTGAGTCACCCAGGTACCCCAAGAGCTACACTATTTCTTAAGTAATTTTTGAGGTGGAGAACATTAGAGATATGTTTATGCACAATTTCTATACATTTAAAAATGTATTTTGTGCCTTCTTTAAGTGTTCCTTTTACCTAATATGGGCACAGGAATCCGGGGTTATAAATTTTATTCTTTTAGAACTTTGTTACTACTACAAGGAGGGAAAGGAATGCTCGGATCACTATCTTAAACTGAAACGTTGCGCTCTGACATAGCATACTAAACAGAATTGGGAATGGCAGGAATCAAGTGAGCGGTTTCTGTTTCCTATGACCATCTTTACCTCAAGCTTTTTCCACCTACAAATGAGTCATTGTTAGTGATGTTATCATTAACGAAAATGTGGAAATCAGGTGAGGGGAATTTTATTGATCCGTTATCCAGTATATGCTAACTGAAATCAGATCATTCAAAGTAGCCCAAAGTGGGTACTGGCCAGGTTTAATCACCTGTTAACCATATGTCAACATATTTTATTCGTATAGATGGGGGCAACTAAAAATTCTATGTTTACCTGTAATTTTTTTTTAAATGAAGCATTTTTTCTTTAACATGTGTATTTTCCTTAGGTATAGCTATTCCCAGAAATAGACATGCTCAAATATAATTGAGTACCATTGACTTACTGCTCTGTTATAATGGAAATAGCAGAATTACAAACCCAACTGAGTAAAACTGTACATGTAGAGTCAATACCCTTGTAAAATCCAAAGTATTTAAAGAAGAGACCGCAGTTTTTCCATAGTTTTAGTGTTTAGTTTGCCTAAAAAGCCATAAAACAATTTATTTTGTTTTTTTTTTAATAAATTACTCATGAGGAGAATGTGCTAGCTTTCCAGGCAAGAAGTTGAAATCTGACTCATTTTTAGTTTCTGCATCTTGATTTGGTGAAGACTGGAAATGAAGAGTCAAGACAGAATGAATGGATTGAGGTCATAAAAAATTAGCAAAAGGCTTTACTTTGATAATGGAAAAAATGAAACTTGGTTAGTTAGCTTATGAATCATGCTGTTGTTATCCAAATGTAAAAAGCTCATACTAGCAATTTTAATATCATTAGTGGTTCTCTTGGCCTTTTGTTTGGTTTTCATCTCCTAGATTCTTGTTGCTCATTAAGATCCAGTTTGTATTCATTGCCTGAATTTTGGTTTATAGGTATGTAATTGTTCAGAAAGAGACACGTGCTCAAAGTGCTTATAATTCACGTCTTTTGCTAAATAGTCAAGACAAAATCCTTTAGTGATATTATTTCATTTTATGCAGAACAACACAAAGAAATCCTTTTATTTTCTAATGGCCTCACTGAGGCTTACTTTTATTCTAGGTTCTTTTCATAATGAAATTTAGGACTATTATAAAATAGTTTTAATGTTTTTGATCATGCCTATTTTACAGCAGTTGAAATAGTAAATTGAAAACATTTACAAGTATATTTACATATACTATATATAGATAATTGGCACTATTTTCACGGCAATAGTATCAATGGGGAATATATATAGTTCTCCAAGCTATGTGAAGGATATTAGTAAATTACCTCAGATAATCACTTACTTATATGGGATTTAAATCATGGCTTTTAAAAAAAATTATGGCTTTTTTAATGCTATTTATTGACTAACAATAATGTTATGCTGCTAACTATAAGTTTATTATATTTTTACTAATTCTCTATGAAAATTAATATGCATGATCAGTAGGTTGATCAAACCTGACTCATGACATTAAATTTTTATTGGGAGAAAAACTTCTACCTTTTCATAAAATTCCTACAGGCTTCCACAGATTTTCTGTTTTTGCTTAGCTCATGGATAGTTTTTCAATATTTGAATTTGCGAGACTCATAGTAACAACCAGAATTTCAAGCTTGATTTTGTATAAAATCTAAATCTGCCCTCTCCATCCCCTATTTCATTCTGGAAACTTTCAGTGAGAAAAAAGGAACCACAAGTCACCTCTGTTTTCTACTTCTTTGTCAGCTTATTCCCTATTCTTTCCTACTGTCTTTTCTCCAGGTTTCTGGAGAGACAAGAGAAAAAAAGCGGGTAAAGGGATATGACCAAACTGACAGCAGATGTTTAAAGTGTTGCTTTTACTTTTGGGGTACCTTCCTTCTAGAAACTCTCCAGAGGTTCCTGCTATGTGCCTCACTGCTCCAGTTCTGATGCAGGTTGAATAACTCCTCTGTAGCAGTACCTTGTCACTTTCTTTGGCACCTGGGGTTCAACTGTACACTCTATCTTCTTTCTGATAAAATGTTACTTTCTCTTGGCAGGTCTATTTTATAGGACCCATGATGATCCCATGCCAGCTTTATGCAGTGTGGCACACATCTAGTCCAGGAAAAATATGCGCTCATCCTTTCTACTGGCTAATTTTGGCATTATAAGTAGACCTCAGTGCAGTAGCATTCTCCTTGTTCTGCCAGCAAAACCTTGCCTTTCTGTAATATTTTCTTACTAGAAATGAAACCACAGGCTACAGTCCACTCTAGCTTCTATAGGTAAAAACCAAACTCAGTAATCAAAATCTTTCAATTATAGGGAAACTAGAGGACATTATGTACACAAGACTAGGTCTGTAGTTAGAGGTTTACCTCCTGTGTTTTCCAGGTCATCTGAGAAGATGCCAAGAATAGTATTTTGTTAGGTGAAGGCCTATGTAGAGACAATGGGCAGGGAGCCAAGAAGTCTGGGAGAGTCTTCATACATGATGACAATCTGACCCTGAGTGAAGGAGAGTGGAAGAGAAGGTTGGATAGAAAGGTCATAGACTTCTGAGTAGTCAGATGAAGCTAGTTAGGCAAAGTCATGAAGGAGTCCTCAAGCCACTGTTGTCTGTGAGAGGAGTCTGCCATACCTCCCCATTTCTGCAAAGTGTGAGAATATGGACTGATAATGTGGAAAGAGCTCACTCTAAATACAACTCATCACCAACCCTCCCCAAAAAGGCCTCTATCTCTTACTTTTCTTATTTTCAAAGTTCATAAAGAGATTCAAGAGTCATGGAAGAGGTTTTTCCCATTCCCTTGGAAAATCTCTATATGGTTATTTGGTTTTGACATTCTGTAATTATTTTATTTTATTTTATTTTATTTTTAAGATTTATTTATTTATGGGGGAGGGACAGAGGAAAGGGAAAGAAATCCTTAAGCATATGCCCTGCTGAGCACAGAGCCTGACGTGGGGCTAGATCCCAGGACCCTGAGACCATGACCTGAGCCAAAAATCAAGAGTCGGACACTTAACCAACTGGCCACCGAGGCCTTTTTATTTTATTTTATTTTATTTTATTTTATTTTATTTTATTTTATTTTATTATTTTGAGAGAGAGTGTGAGCATGGGGGGATGGGAGGGTGGGCAGGGCAGAGGGAGAGGGAGAGAGAGAATCTTAAGCAGGCTCTGAGATCATGACCTGAGCCAAAATTAAGAGTTGGACTCTTAACTGACTGAGCCACCCAGGCTCACCTTTTCTGTAACATTTTTAAATGGAGGTCCTCATTTTAATTTTAACATTCTGTAGCACATTTATTTCTGAATCCAGTAAAAATTGTGAAACTAAAGTTTTGTTAGTTATTTTCTTCAAAACTGAAACCAATAAGAAAAATAATCATTACTAAAATAATTACTTTTATAAGAGAACACACGAGGGTGCTCAGAGAAGAAACAATGATATTTGATATACCTGCTAATTAAACATGTTATTGTGACTTCTGAGGGCATTACACAAAACTTTCTGTTTGTTTTATATAGTAGAACATTTATATCAATTTAGATGCAGTACTGGAAAAGTCTGCATATTTATCTATCCATTCCTTCTCCTTCAAATGTGAATAATTTTTAAGAAGCCATTTTTTTTATTGCCTTTCCTGCTCTTACCTATGAAGCACACTGATTTATACATGTTTTACAAATGCAAATATATTCCAATCTGAAACCAGTAAATGAGAAAGCAAATGAAAATAACTTATTTTAAATGTTAAGAAGCTAATGTGTAACACATGAGCTCTTTGTAATCTAAACCAAAATAAATAATGGGTGACAGACTATTTTGCAAAAAAAAAAAAAAAAAAAAAAATCAATTTTATTAACTTCCAAAAGCTAGCCCAGGTTAGAGTAAATTGACGGAAAGAAAATAAAACCAAAATATGTATTATTTTTGAACTCTGTCATCTTAATATCTAGGAGACTTAATGCTTCATTATAAAGTTATTGATTTTGGTACACAGAGCACAGAAATAGTATATTATTTATCCAAAGAAATGGCATGTTTTAACTGAATCTCTAGTTAGTCTAAATAAGCAGGTTTCTTTGAGCACATAGAACATGAAACAGCTTCCTAAATTATTGTATGATTTTTAATAATCCCAAAGCAGAAAATGTGACACCTTTCAGCATTAATCTTTACATACAGTTTAAAGTAATATTTAATAAGGTGTTGCTGGATTATTTCTCAATTCTATTCTCAAAAGAGGTTCTGGTCCAAAAATCAGCCTAACTTGGTATCTAATCAGTATAACTTACAGTTTAGGAACTCATCTAGTTGTATTTCTTTATATTGAGGCAATTCTATATGTGTGCTTATAAAAAAACAGACATGTAAGTCCAATCTACAATACTGATATTTGACAGAGCTCAAGTTCCAGGTGGTTCTAAAAAAAATTAAATAAAAGAAATTCATCATTATAAATCTAAATAATAACAGAAAAATTTAATTGCAAAAGCAAGCAAATAGAAAAGTGAAAAAACTTTAATTTTCCTTTTGGTTGAAGAGATGATTCCAGAAATGGAAAGTGAAGACAAAAATGTGTTCTCTTTTTCTGAATAGGATGGAGTATCTTGCTATAGACAAGCCTTATCTCAATAGAAAAACTCAATAAAACACTTAAAAACCATTTATTTAAAGGCTTGGGAAAGTTGTTGAAGTAACCAGAACCAAAAGGTCAAGATTCTGGAAAAGGGAAAATGGAGGTGAAGTGAGGTGACTTTCTGCATTTCTCTGGAGTCATTTGTGATTCTAGGCTTAGTAGATTAGTTGGAGAACCCAGTCTTTTCCTGGACAGAGGGCAACTTGCAGGGAATACTGACACCAATAAAACTTTTAATAAGATCTAAAACTCAAGAAAAAGTTAGAGACATGGGGGGCCAAGATCTCAGTGAGAAAGGATAAGAGAAATTACCTGACACATTGTGGGCTTTCCCTAATTACTTACCCAATTCTGAAGCTGCTCAAGGTGGGGAGTAGAAAAGCTAGGCAGAACGATTTTGAAAGGTAGAGCACAGTTTTCTGCTGTCTCATTTACTGTCTTTTAAAAAGTGGAGTTTGAGATTTAACTGAGAGAGTCCCTGATAAGCATACTAAGCTTTCAGCTGGAAGTCCTGCAAGTTCCACACTTTCAGTAATATGAACCAGTTTTCAGAGCCTTATGAAAATTAGCACCCAGCCTCTACTCGGTTTAATCCCTGATTAGATTGTAATTATCAGCCACTACTCTATCTGTCCAGCAAAAGGCAGAGTGAACCATTCCTAGAGACCCATAAGACCAGAGATTTTAAAATACATAATGTTCAGCATTCAATTAAAAAATGATTAGAGATGACATCACCCAAAACAAAAACAATTAAAAAGAGACACAGTTGAACCAAGTATTGGAGTTAATAAAAAATACTTTAAAATAACCATGATTAAAAATAGACAAAGACATGGGAGAATAGATGAAAAGATGGAAAAATTTGTTCAGAGAAACATCATCTATGAAAGATTTAAACAGGAATTCTAGAACTGAAAATTGAAATATCTAAAATAAAGAGTTCAACAGATGGGTTTAATAGGAAATTAGAAACAAGCAAAAAGAGTATTAGTGAACTGGAACACATATCAATAGCAAATATCCAAACTCAAGGGTGGGGGAGAATGAAAAATACCAAAAAGAGCATAAGAAGCACACAACATACAATGAAAAGCTATAATCCACATCTAGAATCAAAGTTTGAGGAGAGAGGAGAGAGAAAGATTGGGACAGATGCAGTAACTAAAAAAAAAAAAAAAAAAAAGGTATAATTATCTAAAACTGATGAAATATACAGACCAAAGAATTTCTGTGAGGCCCAAGCAGGGTAAATACATACTATACCACACACAGATATGTCATAATAAAATTGTTGAAAGCTAAAGACAAAGAGAACATCTTAAATGTAGCCAAAAGGGGTAAACACATTACTTTCAAAGAAACAAAAAAACAGATTGATAAATCAACCAAGATTTTTCTACCCAGCAATGATTTTTTTAAAGAATAAAGATATAAAAGAAGAATTAAAAATAAAACATAAAAACAAAAATTTTAAAACAAAGAAAATCTAAAGATATTTTCAGACACATAAAAACACACAGAATGTATTGCCAGCAAATCAGCACTAAAAAAAAATTACAGTGGAATTGTTCAGGTAAAAGGAAAATGATCTCAGGATATGTAAGTATATAAATAAGTGTCCAGCGAAGGTGAGAGTCATATAGATGAATACTGTCTGGACAGAAAAATATTAATACTTTGTGCAACTGTACATATATATATAGTTAAAATGCAAGAAAACAGTAATGTGAAAGGTGGGCAGTTGTATATGGAGTGAAAAGTTCCTATGTTGCTAGCATTATAGAAGAAATGCTAAAAATATTCATCTGTATTACATTATAATGATTGAAGAATGAATGCTGTAATTGACCGTAACCATTAAGAGGAGAAAGAGAAGCTATAATTAACAAATTCATAGAGGGAAAATGGAATAGTTAAAACAACAAAACAAAACAGAAAATCACCAGATTAACTGAAAATAAAGCAAGAAAGCTTTATGAGCATAAAGCAGGTGAGCCAAATAGAAAACAAGTAATTAGATGGCAGATATGAAGTATATCTTTAATTACATTTAATGCGAACGAACAAAATACTTCAAGTAAAGAATAAGATTGTTAGATTCGATTTTTAAAAAATCTCAACTATATGCTACTCTTAAGAGAAATATTTTAATATAGAATGGAGAGTGACTGAAATACAAAGGATTGAATAATAAATAAACCATGCAAATACAGAGCAAATGATTTATATTAATATCAAAGACAATTTTAAGGCAAGAGCGTTGCTAGAGAAAAACAGTAAAATTTCATAATGATAAGTAAATCAATTGGAAAATACGACTGTTCTAAATTTCTATGCAATCAATATATAGATTTAATATATATGAAATTACCATTCACAAAATTTCAAAAGTTGATATTACTGGCAGTGAAGATAAATCAGTAAAAATATAGAAAATAGGAACAACACAATTAACAATGATTTAATTAATAGGTCTAATTTTCATATATATCATTAACACAATTACCAGCACTAATTGTCATATAGTGTGCCCTACATTCAACAACGACCAAATTCAAACTACTTTCAGGAGCACATAGTGCATTTACTGAAATGATGGAAGACAATTTTTGTAAAATAAAATTTTACCATCTTACCAAGGAATTGTTTCATGCTCAATCTACCAGGTATCCCAGCAGAACTATTAACTTAGGAGTACATCTTGCACAAAGAAAATGAGCAAAATTCTATGGCAATTTTCTATCCTGTGAGTTAATGTTGCTCATGCAATTAAAGAGGACCGCAAACTCATGATGAATGTCTCATGGGTTGTTGTTTTTGCTGGGGAAGTTCAATGCTTTTTCTTTTATTTTAAAAAATGTTATTTGCACAGAAGGAAGACGAAAAAAATGTGTTTTGTTTTTAACTAAAAACAGTTTACTTCCAAGCACTTATATTGCTAGTTTCTTCCTTTAGTTGTGCATATATAATTTATATTGCCTCAAACAAAAATTCTCCTTGATGTTGACACTAGGATTAATGTGCCTATCAGGCAGTTAGCCCAACTTGCCATTAATAATGTGAAGGTCATGGGGCCTACTATTCATTGGCCGGTAAGTGTTGTATCATGCTATGCCTATAATAAACCTCTGAGCTTGGCTGGACATTTTATAAAATGTGTGTGGCTAAAATGGGAAGTAAAATGTAAAATGTAGATGGATCAGCACAAACAATTAGAAAAAACTGCTTAAAGAGCGTGCCCTTTGAATCAATAACATCATCTTTGTTTAATAAGCTCAGCCCTTTGATTTATCAGAAAAGATTCAGATTCATCCCTCATTAATGGAAAACTGTGCTGCAGGCTTTGTTTACTTAGAAAACCAAATTGGAGGAAATGCTGCTAGGTTGCACTTGTATGTGGTCTGGATAATTTGCAGCAAGCAAAATATGTTTGCAGCCTTGACAAAACGAGGAATTATTTCATATGTAGTAAATTATATAAAAATGAAACCAGCTCAATTTTAAGAAAAAATCTATAATTACTTGTTTTTATAATAATCATCTGCAAAATATAATGTTAATATAAGCCTGGCTTAAAATAGAGTTATAATTCCCCTATATTAACATTTTTGGGCTTTCCAGGGGGCAAACTGACATCAGCAAAGATAGATACATGTGATACTGAAATGTAAGATTATATAAAGTTTAAAGAAACGGGTAAAGTGGCAAAAATCAGGCACATTAGTCTGAATGAAGGTATATTTGATATGTAAGGCAAATAATTAGGCATAATATAGTTCATACATTGTTCAGAGAATTAATTTCACAGATTTATCTCTAGAAATGCATATTAAACAAAGAGCCCATTTTGAATTTTCTGATTTCCAGTCTGTACATATCTTTGGCTAATGCACAGAAATGTGGGTAAGACTTGACATTTTAGTTTTTAATTAATTACTCCACTAAGTATCTTGCCTGAATGTGCTATGGATGGTGAAAGTAAGTGCTTCTTTGACTAAAATGTCATTATTTTCACAAAGTATACCAACGGCCAGCTTAATGGGTTACAGTTTCACAAATAATTAGGCTCAATTATAAAATGTCAAAATAAATGAACAGACATGGCCTTTGATGTGTTTTCTTTATTTAAAACATTACTAATTTGCATATAGGCCAATTTGCCAGACTGGCAACATTTAGTTGTTCTTTCTAGCATTCATGTGAATCATCTTGTTCCATCTATTTCATCTATGTTTCATCTATTGTTTCCAATTTATAAAACTGCTATTATTCAAGTAAGATACTAGCAATTCTTCTAATGCTAAAAGGAAATTTATATTTATCTGATACTTTCCCTCTGCACAATAAAGGCTATCTTTCTTACACAACATGATATAAGTAATGTTATTTAAAACTTACCTAACCAAAATCAGTTCCCTCATTGTCCTGAAATTTTCTCTGATAATTATTAATGGTTTAAATGCTTGTGTATGTGGAGACCCATTTCCTGAATTGTGCATTCAAAATAAGAGCATGTAACCTTGCACATTTTCTCCATTATCTTCTTATATTTAGTTTTCATAAAGTTAGCATCTCAA
Organism: Ursus americanus; assembly: GCF_024610735.1. Taxonomy (NCBI): domain Eukaryota; kingdom Metazoa; phylum Chordata; class Mammalia; order Carnivora; family Ursidae; genus Ursus; species Ursus americanus. The sequence continues at coordinate 5,658,156 of NC_142131.1, forward strand.
TTATTTGCAGTCTTTCAATGACCAAATTCTCACTGATTACAGTTAATTCTTTCTAACTCATTCTTCAAGCCTTTAATTTCTGATTAAGGGACCCATCAGGATATAGTCAATGATTTTTTTTTAATATATTTTTTTAAAGATTTTATTGATTTATTTGACGGAGAGAGAGAGAGAGACAGCGAGAGAAGGAACACAAGCAGGGGGACTGGGAGAGGGAGAAGCAGGCTCCCTGTGGAGCAGGGAGCCCAACGCAGGACTCAATCCCAGGACCCTAGGATCATGACCTGAGCCAAAGGCAGACGCTTAATGATTGAGCCACCCAGGCACCTTGTCAATGATTTTTCTGAAGTCACCAGTGTCCTTTGTCAGTCAGCTCTTGCTTCTAGCAAACATAAAATCTCAGTAGTATACGACAATATGCATTTATTTCACACGTATTTGCAATTTGCCTGGGTGACTCTGCTGCTTTTGGCTGGGCTGAGGTGGCAGCTCTAAGTACAGGTTGATTCCAGGTATGCTCCATGAGTTTTTTATTGTACATGGACCAGTAAGCTGACCAGGGCATAGTCTTCTCATGGTGATGGCAAAAGTGTAAGAGGACAAGTGTAAACATGTAAGGCCTAGGCTTAGAATTGGTCACTCTCACTTCCATTCACATTTAATTGCCAAAGTAAGTCCCACAGCTGAGCCCTATGGCAAGAGGTTGGGAAGTATCCTCTGTCTTTTGTGTCAGGAGCCTCAAAATTACAAAGCAATGAACATCAATGCCAAGAAAGGTGAAAAATTGGGGCCACATAGCCCCCAGAACCAAAAGGATGATTTCTTCTAAGATGTCTTCCCTCTGTGTACTCTTTAGAACCCATAGGTTTCTTAACTTCAATTCTATTTTTTCTCTACTCATTATTTTTTTCTGTCTTGCTTCTCAAGTGCTAGAGTTCTATAAGCTCCTTATCAAAATATTTATTTTTTCTTCTTGTTCTATGCATCCCCCCCAACTCCCCCCCCCCCCCCGAGTGGTCTCATGTACTTATATGGCTTCCATTGTCACTTGTGTTCTGAAAACACTGAAATTTAAACTTCTGGCTCTCATCTCTCGCTCTAATTTGAAACTCAACTTTTTGCGTTTCTACTAGACTTATCAACCATAAAGGACATTAGGCCTCCAAACTTACAACTAAATTATTGTTAGACATTCCAATCCTCAAGCCCATTCTACTATCTTTAAATATCTTAATGACATCATCTTGTACCTAGATACTTAAGTTTGAGTTCTGAAAAACAAATGAAGCAACTTTTCCTTCCAAACCCTTCAAATTTAATCAGTTGCTATATCCTGTTGAGTCTACCGAATCCATCTCCTAGTATTTCCACAGTTTTCTCTCTAATTTATTTGACAACTTTTATTATACCTAAATTGCCATCAAGGTATTGTGATAAGTCATGATAAATGCTGGGAAAGAACTTAGTCTCACACAGGATGTAAGTATTAAAAATATTAAAACATTGATAAAGTACTAAATAGTGTCCAGAATATGGAGGGACAAGTTTTATCCCAGTGAATCAGGGACAATGTGATGTTCTAACTAGCTTTTGGATTATGTGATAAAAGATGGGTTAGATTTAGATATGAGAACACAAGATGACAAGGAAGAAGGGCATTCAAGGTAAAGGAAATTAATTAATATAGTTCTGAGAGATAACTGGAGTCTTTAGGTAAATCCCCAGAAGTTTGGAATGTAGCCAATATTTGGCTTTCCTCTCATTGTATGGGTCCAATGAAATAGAGCATGTAGGCATTTTGTATTCTTTATCCTGGTGGTGGAGGTGGGTGGGCACCAATTTACACTGGAAGCATTAGAGTTGAAAGTCCATTGGCAAGGCCAATGCCTGATGGTGGTGGGATGTGGTGAAGAGCTTTTTGTAGTGGTAGCACCAATGTGTGTGAACTATAGAATCACAAATTTTATGGTTTGACATTGCTTATGTTGTTAGCTTTCCAGTCACTTTGTTTCTTACCAGTTTTCTGTGGTAGCTTTTAAACTTCCTAGTGGTTGCATGAGGTGTTCAAAATGCCTCCAAAGCATCATTTTGCTGCTTAAGTTAATCAGGAACAGTGTTGTTTGTTTTCAAGAGGGTTCTGCTGTTGCTTGGATTCTCCAGAACCAGACTCTGAAGTGAGGATTTCTGTGCTGAGAGATTTATTAACAAATAGTTCTCATGGTTAAAGAATGTGTCAGGCAAGACAGGGAAAGAAGACGCTAAGTGTGGACATGATTTCAAGCAAAGTTCCGTGGATGGTGAGTTTCCTAAATAGAACTCTATATTGTAAGTTACACCTTACAGATTGTCCTCTTCAAGGCAATGGTGCTGAACTACATACTTGAGTGCAGGTCAGTTACTGGAGAAGTACCACCACAGTGGTTTATAAATCTACACGCTTGTCTACCTATCTACTTATTCAGGCAAACAGTTCCAATAGTTCAATGGCAGCCTTCAGAATTGTAGCTGCAGGTTATAAGCAAAACTACAGAGATTCCAGGGAAGGAGAAGAGGAACCCACAGAAATGACAAGAGAGAAAGGTTTTTAGATGAGGCACTGACAGTGCTTGCTATAGACAACTAGTTAAAAAATATTGGATTTCAGGTAACATATTTTTGTGGAAAACTAAATGAGTATTCAGTTGGTTACCACTGCTTAGTGGTACAAGTAGTGAAAATGCTGTTAGTACTCAGAATTGCCATCTGGCCAACCGACTTGCAATGAGAGGCAGCATGGCGTAATGCTTTTAAAGCAGGTATTATCAAACCCAACTGCCTTGGTCAAATTTCAGCTCTGCCACTTTCTAGAGAGTGAACTTTGGTAAGTTATATGACCTCTTCATGTCTCAGTTCCTACATAAGTAAAATCAGGGTTAATCATAGTACCTACATCAAAGAGTTTTTGTGAGTATTAAGTCAGCATTTCTACAAAACTCAGAACAGTATCAGGCTCATGATAAGTAGTAAATGATGTTAAATAAATAAATGTAGTAATGAAATACCTAATTAACCATTCCTAACCATTTCTCTGGTGTAGTAGTATATTGCAAATGACATAGATCTAAGACATTTGAATGTTGGGAGCTAAAGATTTTGAGCATATAGAAATAGATTTTGGCTAAATGACATTAAACTTTTTTCTTCTTGTTTAGGGCAGAGGTCCTGACTGTAGGTTTTGAAGGGAAGAAGAACCTCACTTCCTTTTCCCTCTTTCTTTTGGCTAAGGGGTATGAATATTAGCTGGGCTCACCAATCAGGAGGTACTACCTTTTATGAGTTTGACTCCAGAGGGAGAGACTAAGGCAACTGGGGCAGGTAAGAACATTCATGGAGGCAGTGGTGGTGTCAAGGATAAGAGCACACCATTAACCGTGTTTGAAATGGTCTATTCCTTCAGAATGTTTCCGCCATGTTGTTGATATTCAGTTTCCCTTAATTCCTGTTTATTTCCTGAGCCTGGCTGTCCAGTATTTCCAACAGCTCTGTGATAGGCCAGATTATGAAAACAAATTCCTTTTATGTTTCAGTTAGCTAGAACTGATTCTTTCACTGCAACCCAAAACCCATGTAGTTCACACCACTTGTCTTGAAGAAGTATCCAGGGAGGGAAAGAATATGATATGATATATATTGAAACTATTTAGTGAAAATAATTTGTCTTTGCTAAAGGTATATGTATGTGCATTATTTTAATTGGGTCTTAGAATTTCTAAATTGGATAAAATTATAAATTACTCAATTCTCCTCTTCATACTTGCTAATGAACAAGACAGTTCTTGGGAAAAAATGTGCATTTTTGCAGCTTATGCTTGAGGTCAATTTTTTTAATGATGATTTGTTTTTAGCACCACTATACTCTGGATAACTGCATATAGAGTTATCCATTCTTGGGCTAGATTGTCTGTATTTAAAATCTGGATCTACCATTTACTACTTCATTAATTGCACTGAGCTTGTTTGCTTATTTACAAAAAAGAGAATTATAACTGGAAGTTCTTCATAGGGTTGTTGGAAAGCTTAAATGAGTTATCATATGTAAAGAGCTTAGAATGAAGCCAAACTCATAGTAACTATTATAGAAGGAGCAGTTCTCCTCCTCCACCTCCTCCTCTTCATTATTATTGTTGTTATTATTATTTGCTAGCTAACTTGTACTAGTGTATAACATTGTCTTGAACGTCTTTGTTATAATTAAAATCACAAAAACATATCTGGGCTTATAATCTGTAAGTCAGATCTCTGTTTAATTTGCTATATTTATAATAAATACATTCTTTTTGGCCTTTATATGTCTTCTTTAATAAATCATATATGCAATGGTTAATATCTAGAAAGTAGACTCACATGAGGTAGGGTTAAAAATTCACCACAGGAGCATGTGTTGTGAAGAGCACTGGGTGTTATACACAACTAATGAATCATTGAACACCACCTCAAAAACTAATGATGTACTATACACTGGCTAACTGAACATAAAAAAAAAAATTCGCGACAATATATCCCAACAATATTTCTTATACTTAAATCTGAGTCTTTTCCCCCAATATCCTTAGAAATATGCCTAAGGTAGTTAATGTCTATAAATTAAGTACAGATATGATTTGTACAATTAAATGAGATATATGATTTTTATTTTAGAAGTATTACTCATAGCATTTTAAATTTAATAAAACTTTGAGATGGACTTTTAAGAAATTTCAAAGTATTCCTTTTTATATTACTAAATGTCAGCTCAGTACTGTAATGTGATATTGTTAATGCAGAGACTATTTTGACTGAGCCTGTATTATACCAAACAAGATGGGATACTCTGTATGGAATAAACTAAGTATTTTATCCAGTGGCAAGAAAGAAATTTGAAGGTCAGAATTTACACTATTTTCCACTTTCAGCTCTCAAGTAGCATTTTAAAAACACACTCAACACATTTTATCTGCAAGGAAATAACAATCTAGAGAAGAAAATATTTTCAATTCACAATTCTTCTGACAGCTTCAAGGGCAAAGTATTACAGAAGTGTTCTGAAAATTTTAGGAGATGTAACAAGAGAAACAAGAGCTGTTCTTCAGAATAATGAACAAGATATTGTGGCTCATAAATGTATACTATACCTAAAATACCAGGGAGTGTTATTCCTTATGTATCCAATCACTGTTGTATGAATATAGATTTTTCCACTTTTTTTCTTGGTGGTAGTGATGGGATGAACTATATCATACGAATCAAATTTAGCTTACTTATTTAGTTACTAATGTATGCTGGGTGACAGGAGGGCAGGGGGTAATCAACAACTGTACACTGTTTCTGATTTACTTTAGGATTTTCACATTTTCTTTCAATGACTCTTTTAAATTTAGTGTGCAAAAACAAGCAGATCTAGGGCCAGATTCAGTTGATACAGGAGTGTCCCAACTCTTATGGGTGTTGTTACAAGCATTTTCCAAACAGCTCTGTAATTTAAATATTAACTAAAACATTTCCATCCACATCATAATTCTATAAGCTCTGGTTTGTAAAAACAGCTTCTATTCACATTATCGAATCTTGTGTGGTGGCAGAAAATATGGCAGATGTCTGGGCATTAATTACCCAGACCTGAGTTCAAATTCCAGCTTTCCCATTTTTTCAGCTGAGTGAATTTAGGCATAATATTTAACCTCCTTAATTCATAAGAATGACTACTGAAATATTGTTGAATTATTTATAGGTATAGATGTATATTAACATCTATAATACCATATATGTATTAGCTACACAATAATTTGTAACCTCTTTAATTACCATCATTATTGTTAATGCCAGTAGAGCCTAGCAGTGTTTTATTAATATGTACTTCTGGTGCTAGTTTGTCCTGTTACAAAACAGATGAAATATGTTTTATTATTATAAAACTACGAAATTATTTGAAGGAAGAAAATTTCCTTGGCCTGAGGAAGGAATTTATAGTAGACAGTATATTTACTGGTGATAAAGTGAAAATATTCTCACTGACATTTGGGAAAAGACAAAAATGCCAACTGAAACATTTAGTTTTTAACATTTTTCTGAGACTTCTAGACTTCAGTCACAGGAAGGGATGAGGTAGAAAGATGAGAAAGGAAAAGAGAGAAAATTGTTAATATTTGTGGATAATATTATTTCTGGACATTTATCCAAGAGTCCAAGAGAATTAACTGGCAAGTATTAGACCTTGAGTTCTACCAGTCGTCATAAAGCTTGTGTGGGTTTTAAGATTAGCAAGAACAACAACGTTGTTCCACAATGAATTCTACTTGATATAAATAAATGAGCAGATAATACTATTTAGTTTCTTACAGAGGAACTATATTCCAGAAATAATAGTTACAAAATGAAATAAAAATATTGTTTCATCATAAGAACAAAAATTATATACTACCTAGGAAAAATCCTTAAAAGAAGATTGAAGATTTATTTTTTAATAAATGATACATATTTATTCAAGGGAAAAATAAAAAAGATCTGCATAAACAGGTAGATATACTATGTTCATAAAAGAGAAGATCCAATATCATCAAGAAAACAATTAATGTGTAAGTCAAAATAAGTTCCTAACACAATTCAAACAGGTTTTCATGGAACATGAAGCTGATCTTAAATTCATATGGAAGAGAAAAAAACTTTATCCAATACTGTCTTGAAGAAGAACCGGGCAAAGGGAATTATCCTACCTATATCAAAATGTTCTAAAGGTATCATTTTAAAAACTGTATTGGCACAAGAATAGGTAAGTAGATGAATAAAATAGGACAAAAGGTTCACGTATAGAACCATATATATGGATTTATGGTAATTGTAGTATTTCAAAGTCTCCAAGTAATTATATGTGCTATCCAGATTGAGAACCACTGCACTAAGCAAATTTTGCAGAATTAAAAGCAATACTGAAAACTATCTTCTCTCAATTGCATATATGTATTCCTAAGTATTGGTAACTACAGATGATTAATCCATACAGTTTCAGGTTGTCATCTGTCATCCTTTGCTTAGTGCAGTGGTTCTCAATCTGGATAGCACATATAATTACTTGGAGACTTTTCAAAAAAACACCAATGCCAATTCCTCCCCTAAAGGAAATGGTACCTGTAAAATATTCCAGAAGATTTTATTATGCAGCCAGTGGAGAGAATCATGCCCTTGTGGGAAATCTGTGCAGGATTTTAAACAGAGTATATGGTTGTTACGTATTGTAAAATCTTCCCTTAACTGGAGTTATTTAATTATTTGTGTGGATAACACCTCCATTTGTTTTCAGTTGATGATCTTTGAATTTGCCATTAATAATAATGTCATTCAATTTCCAAAGGAATTGGAATTTATAACTGAGGGTCACTGAATAATAATATGTCATCATTTAAGAAATGACTTTAATTGAAATTTTAAAAATCAGATAAGCTTTAAAAGTTGTTTGATAAATATATTGCTCAGAATAAATATATTATAATTCATGCATATCACTAAATCTGAATGAAAAATTTCTCTCTTAGCATAGATACATCACTATTTCAGTATTACAAACTGAAATGTCCATCTTAAGGTGCAAATATTTTTATCAGTTGGCTTATAATTATTTTAATTGAGTCAATGAAATGTATTTGCACAAATAAATATGAGGTATTATGTATGTATTACAGCAAATGAACTTTAAGGTAATAAAGTAACTGTAGTGGAAATATTAAGTTGGAATATTTTAATGCCTTTTTAAGTATCACAATATACTATAACCACAAAGTGGCTAATACCATCACCATTATTCCTGATTAAAACATAAAGTTAGCTATAACTACTAAAATAATACTTAACATTAAAAGGAGATTTGTTCCTATTGTTTTTAAAGGGTGGCAGCAATAGAGGCGAGATTAAAAATCAGAATAGGAATTTGATTTTAAGAGAAAGATTCTATGCTGTCCTGCGATGCTCAAATATTTATCTATGGTTAAATATATCCCACATAGACATACATATGCTCAAATACAAGCAGAATATGGAAAGCCCACATGGCAAGGAATGGTGGTCCCTGGCCAATGGTTAGCGAGGACTGTCAATAACCACACATGAAGAGTTTGGAAGTGCATTCTCAGCTCCAGTCAAGCTTTGAGATGCCTGCGCCCCGGCCAACAGCTTGACTGCAACCTGGCGAGAGAACCTGAGCCAGAACCTCCCAGCAATGCTGCTCCAAGATTCCTGACCCACAGAAAGTGCAAGGTAAGATAAAAACATTATTGCTTTAAGTTGCTAAGTTTTGGGGCAATTTGTTACGCATTTTTTTTTTAAAGATTTTTATTTATTTATTCGACAGAGATAGAGACAGCCAGCGAGAGAGGGAACACAGGCAGGGGGAGTGGGAGAGGAAGAAGCAGGCTCATAGCAGAGGAGCCTGATGTGGGACTCGATCCCAGAACTCCGGGATCACGCTCTGAGCCGAAGGCAGACGCTTAACCGCTGTGCCACCCAGGCGCCCCATTGTTACGCATTTTTAGATGACTAATATACTCGCTCTTATTGCTGCCTCCCTCTGTCACCTGCATCTAGAGTAGAGAATAGAATTACACACTGGAGATACTAGAGAGCAGAAGAGCAGAGTTTGCCAGTTAGAGAAGGAAGAGGGAAGATAGGCTTTCCAGCCAGAGGTGGCATTTCCACATGTATCTTCTACTCCCTTTGAATTTACTTTATGTTTAGGCTTATGAAGCAATATAAGCTTTTAGCAAATATCCCTATCTGCTCTTGCTCATACCACACTTTTGCTCCACGTTTCATTCTACCACACTCATGTCTGCTTATTCTTTGCCTTCTTTCTACTTTCTACTCAGAAATTCACTTATTCTGTTCATCAATGATTCATTTTCTCAGTTGAAGCAGTATTCTTCTCACTTGTGCTACCAAAGAAAACTTCCCATTTCCTCTTCACTTTTCATTGCTGGCCTTCCTTTATCATGACTGAGTACAGTTTTTCTCAATCAGATTTTAAGCTCTATGAGAAACATCTATGAAAGAACTACTTGTTCTCTCATTGCCAGCACTTGTAGGATTGAATTGAATTAAAATAAGATCTGGGCATAAAAGAAATTATAGGGTTACCTAAGCTAAAACTGTAGTCATATCACAGGATCTATGTCTCATAACATATTTCTTTATGTTCAGCATAACTGAGGAGAAACTCAGTTTTAGAATCAGAAGGATATAATCTCACTTGGATTAACCAGATGGTAATTAGATAGGCTTGGGTTTGTTTTTCTTTTTCTTTCTTTTTAAATAAAAAAGAAAATACTGGGCCTATTTTCTCATACACAACATAATTTTAGACATTCTTTTTTTTTTCTTTTTTAAAGATTTTATTTATTTATTTGACAAAGATAGAGACAGACAGCGAGAGAGAGAGAACACAAGCAGGGGAGTGGAAGAGGAAGAAGCAGGCTCCCAGCGGAAGATCCTGATGTGGGGCTTGATCCCAGAACTCCGGGATCATGCCCTGAGCCGAAGGCAGATGCTTAATGACTGAGCCACCCAGGTGCCCCTAATATTAGACATTCTTGAGCAGAATTGTAAATCTTAGGTAATATACATGTAAGAGCATCTTATTCATTTCATGTGTATTAAAAAGACTGAATGCAAGTTGGAAAATAAAATCAGCAATCTAGCTTAGTTTGAGAAATGCCAGTATCAATAGAATGGGTTAACTCTTCTGGATTAGTCATATTAGAATCTTGTCTGGAATGTGCATCAAGCCAGACAGCCAATTAGCAAGTAATTCCTAGGCAAAACAAAATTTAGCACTCATTTATTTTCAAGTAGGTATTGCAGGATAAGAAAATGCCACATTTCATGTGGTATTCACATGCAGAAATTGCTAGGGTTTGAGGCTAATAGAACTACTTATTCAGTAAATGGAACTTACAGACAAGTACTTAAAACGGCCAACAAGTTCCGGTTTGTATCAATTAATTTCTCAGATTTTTTTCCTTAAGTGAAACCATGAAAGCACAGCTGCGGAATATGTGAAAAACAGTTTAATGGTATACTCTTCAATCAATGAGGCATTTAAAAAATGCACATAGCATTGTTTCAGCAAATGGCCTGGATGCAAACTTAGAATTTGGCCTAATTCCAGTCGTCTCAGAGATTAAAAGAAAATCAGCTATACCTGTGAGGGTTTGTTTACAGACCCTCAAGTAATAAAGGGCATTATGCCCTATTCTGGGGTTTTGGGGGCTGCTATGGGAGATAAAGGCAGTGTTCTCATAATTCAAGCAAAAGCTCTTTTAGATACATCAAAATTCACATTTGGGGCAAAATCAATAATGATAAATGATAATGCTCGTTTTTTTGGTCTAATAAACTGCATTACAAAGAGATACACAGCAAGCTTAGAAATACTAATTGTTGATGAATATTCATTTCCTAGAGAAGCTTATATTATGTGGAAATTAAATTCAAAGCATGTTGTAAGTACCTTGAGAGTCTTTAAAAAAAAAAAGGTGTTATAAATTGTCACACTGACAGCATTATTATTTTTTGTTGAAATTGATCCTCAAACTATTTCATCTTTGCCACTTTTTAAAAAAAAGTAGCCTTTGATACTCCTTTCTGAGAATGAAACATACCCAAAAGAAGGAGAACATTCCATAGCATCTTGCACTGTAGCCAACTGCCAATGCAGTCTTTGTCCAGAGTGAGGCCATGTTGTGGGGAGAGCAATCTAGTAGTAGTGACAAGTTCTAGTTCCAGCAAGGCTGTTCTAGTCTGGATTCTGGATCTGGGTCTTACTTTTGGGAGCTTTCAGATGCCAAGTCTTACCCTGTCATTCACGAATTCCTCTGAGTCTCTCTTTGATTCTATCAGCAATCACAGAAATATTTATATGGGGTTTCCGTGTGTCAGGCACTCTGCTTAGTGCTTCAAAAAATGTCTTAATAAGGTAGACATAGTGGTGGCCCTTGTGGAGCATATCGCCTCATGGGTAAGTGAGACAATTCAATAGACTCTAACTGTAATTGGAATAAAACGACAGGAGAATTAAATGCTGCTCTGGGCATACACAGCTACACTGCTTAACACAACGCCAGGTGAAAGAAAGACCAAGGAAGAAGTACCATTTAAGCTGTGACCTGAGGGATGAGATAACATGTACAAAGCAAAATGCACCCATGGACCATTATTATTTGACAAACTAGCTCCATTTTATAAGCCAAAAATCACAATTGAATTCACAGGTCTACTCTATGGCTGAAATTATTCAGATCAGCAGATGAAAATGATTAAATCTATTTGATTTTATGAGGAAACTTCAGTATTACTGGTGAAAGAGCATGTTCTCACTTAGGTCCATGGGGAGAGCTTAATGGCATTCCTATGTTCAATATAGTGGGTAAATTTCTTTTGTTAGTCAAAGTTTACATACTAATATTCTAGAAGATACTTCAAATTATTTCTAACTGGGCAATTCTTACTTAAGAAAAAAAATAATTTCATTGAAGCATAATATATCTTCCTATTTTAAAAATATTATTTAAAATTATATTAAATATATTAATATATTAAATATGTTATCTTAAAATACGAAATCCTTGATTGGAGCAGACAGCCTTATTAGGTGTTTTAATTTCCAGCAATAATTTTATTGAAAAGCTAACGATTCTCCTGTTCCCCTTCTCTCCTCCTTTCCTATACCTTATCAACAGTCAGAAACAATAGTAGAGACTTTCTGAAGTGAAAATAAATATGTTGTAACTTATAAAACAGTACTGGGCTGAAATGAAGATCTGATCCATCAATAACAATTTAAATTAACACCAAATAAGCAAAAAGAAAAAGAAATACATTATAAGAACCATAGTCCTGGAAAGCTCTGTCTTTGGGGGAGGGGGAGGGGAGTTGAAGGTCAGGGCCACATCAGGAGAAAAAAAAAATGTTTAAATTAAGACTCCCTAAGAGACTTCAATAGGGTATGATTAGTTCAGCATTGCTTTCATTCTGTACTTCCCCCTCCCACTGTAGACTTCAGTTTTAATAATGATTAAAGAATAATGCTTGAATCCCATCTGAATGGCTTTTGAGATTTAACTCACTGAATCTATTCATAGCACTGAGCTTGTAAGGGGGCCTCAACAGATCTGCACAACTAATCGTGGAATATTACACTGATACTTCATCTCCCACATCAATACCAATTACAGCTGCACAGAGAACATTGCATATTATTTTAATGGGGTAGGAATTTTTAATCCAGTCAGGTAGTTCTGGATGAATGTGTTTGTATGTCTGTCATTAAAATTTGGTGGCTCATGCTGCTCAAGACAGACACATTTTGAATGTTTAAAATTTTCACAGATGTTATTTATCCGTCAGAATGGAAAATTTCCTGCTCTCTACTATATAGATTCTGCCTCATTAACATAAATAAAAAATAAAGCATAACAACAACAATCTTGCTTAATGTGTACACACAGAAATATTGTCATAGGCATCTGGCAATCAGTTGGAGATGGTGAAAACTGCTAGATGAATGAAACTGGCAGAAGTATGACATTATTTTCTGGAGAAAAAGCTAACTAACTGTTAGAGATTTTGCCTTTATGTCTTAATGCTTTTTATTTTCAATGGGGTTATGATCACCATGGATATTCATGTAAAAGATGCCTTTACTAATTATTTGTGATAACAACATTTATTCTCTTAATTGAGAAGTGAAGATGGATTTCTCTTCAAGTCATTTGGTCAAACAAAATCGTAAAGAAGAATGCTAACTTTTTAACATCAGGATATGAGTATCATAACATCTCGCAGGCATGGACTTGAGATCATGATAATGACAGAAATCCAGCTAATTACCACATATCCTTTGCTACATTCAAGAAAATGTCATTAGAGAAGGTTGATATTACCTCTGAAATTCCTTTTTCTGTCCATTTAAGAAATACTTTGTGAATTTCTAAAATGTAGGGTATGTCATAATAAGACAATTTTGGTTTGACTTGACTATGAACTTGTAAAAAGCCAATAGGAAGATATGCAACTGATACAAGCATCTTCCACTATCTTTAGACAATGGTTTGCCAGCTTGCTGCTCCATGTTAACTCTGTTTATGTCTGTCTTCCCAATTAGCCAGAAAGCTTTCTTGAGGCCAGGGACAATACCTTATTTATTACTGCATGTGAATTCATAATGATGGACACAAAGGAGGCATGCTGTATATTTTTGTTGAAAAAATAAACAAACACTTTATATTCTTTTAACTAGGATTATAGTACATTATATCTTTGAGTTGGAAAGAATGAAAAATTAAGACCAGGATACACAAGCCATTACAAAAGTTATGATTGCAAAAATATTACATCACATGAACAGAATATTTCAGCTATTCTAAAATAACTAAAGTGTCTAATATATCATAAATGGGTAAATGGAATTTTTGAAATTAAAAACATAGTACCATTTATACTGACCCCCCCAAAAACTTAATTATACATCTAAAAAATGTACAAGATCTAAATGAGTAAAACTACAAACTGATGAAAGATATAAAGAAGAACTAAATAAATGGAGATATCTCATGTTCGTGAAAAAGAAAACTCAGTATTTTCAAGATGCCAGTTCTTTCCAATTTGATCTATAGATTCAATGCAATCTTAACCAAAATCTTAGCAAATTATTTTGTGCGCATTGACAAACTAATTCTAAAGTTATGTGGAGAAGCAAAAGACTCAAACTAGCCAACAAAATATTTAAAGAGAAGAACAAAGTTAGAGAACCAACACTATCCAAGTTCATGACTTATTATAAAGCTACAATAATCAAGACAGGAGGGGCACCTGGATGGCTCAGTAGGTAGAACATGCAACTCTTGGTCTCAGAGTCATGAGTTCAAGCCCCACTTTGGGCATAGAGCTTACAAAATATAAAAACAACAAAAACAACAACAACACAGTGTGGTATTATAAGAAGAGACAAATAGATTAATGAAACATAATAGAGAGTCCAGAAACAGACTCATGCAAATATAGTTAACTGATCTTTGACAAAGGAGCAAAGACAAACAATGCAAAAAACACAGTCTTTTCAATAAATGGTACTTGAACAACTGGACAGGTATATGTTAAAAAATGAATCTAGACACAGATTTTATACTCTTCCCAGAAATTAACTTGTAATGGATCACAGCCCTAAATATAAAACACAAAACTGTAAGACTCCTAGAAGATAGCACAGGAGAAAATCTAGGTAACCTTAAATATAGTAATGACTTTTTAGATACATCAAATTATTGTCATGAAATAAATAACTGATAAGCAGGACTTCATTAAAATTAAAAACTTCCGCTCTATGAAAGACAATGTTAAAAGAATGAGAATATAAGCCATAAACTAGGAGAAAATTTGTAAAAGACATATCCCATACAAGAATGTTGTCCAGAACAGACAAAGAACTTTTAAAATGCAGCAATAAGAAAATGAACAACCCAATGAAAAAATGGCCAAGGACTGGAACAGGCATGTCACCAAACAAGACATGGCAAATAAACATATGAAAAGATATTTCACATTATATGCCATTAGGGAATTGTAAATTAAAACAACAATCAGATACCACTATACACCTATTAGAATGGCCAAAATTCAGAACATTGACAACACCAAAACCTAGCAAGGATGTGGAGAAACATGAACTTTCATTCATTGCTAATGGGAGTGCAGAATAGTACAGGAACTTTGGAAGACAGTTTGTTAACTTCTTATAAAACTAGATACACTCTGAGTCTGGGTGGCTCAGTCTGTTGGGTGACTGACTCTCAGTTTTGGCTCAGGTCATGACCTCATGGTGGTGAGACTGAGCCCTGCATCAGGCTCTGCGCTGAGCTGAGGGTGAGCTTGCTTAGATTCTCTCTCCTCTTCCCCCACCCAACCCCCCCATCTTAATATCTCTCTCTCTCAAAAAAAATAATAATTTTTTAAAAAAAATTATAAAACTAAATATACTCTTACTATAGGATCCAGTAATTGTGCTCCTTGGTATTTACCCAAATGAGCTGAAAATTTATGTCTGCACAAAAACCTGCCCATAGATGTTATAGCAGCTTTCTTCATAACTGCCAAAACTTGGAAGCAACTAGGATGTCCTTTAGCAGGTGAATGGATAAACAAATTGTCATACATTAGACAATAGAATATTATATAGCCCTGAAAAGAAATGAGCTATGGAGTCATAAAAAGACAAGAAAGAACCTTTAATGCATATTACTAACTGAAAAAAGCCAATCTGAAAAGGCAATATACTATATGATCCCAACTACATGACATTCTGGAAAATAAATTTGGTATAAAATATTATTGATACTTTCCTTTATATTGAAATCTAAAACCTGCCTGTTATAAAATAGCTAACCTTATTAGTGGGAATAACGGATCAGCCTCCTTGTTATTAGCACAATCGTGTTGAATAGTTTGTCATGTCTTTAATAGAGTGTGCTGAGAAATTGGCAGATGCATAGTTTGGGGGCACAGGACTCTAACTTTTGGATATCTTGTGCAGAGAAGACTTTGGACAGATTGTGGCAATGCTAAGCATCAACACACTGATATCCAGCCCTCTAGAGTGAGGAGAATTAAAGAAAGCATATGGAATAAGTTGAGGGTTTTCATCACTGATAATCCTAGTTATATTCAGCCCTCATTTTAAATAAAAATGGTATCTTTTCATCCTTTAAAGAGTTCCAAAGTTATTTTCTAATAGTGAACTTAGCACTATAGAAAATTTGCTCATTTTGTTTTTCATGTGGCGATAACCTCTGTCATTGTTGAAGGAGGGTAAGTTTGCGTTGTTCCAGCCATGGCTAAATTTTTATTATATTGTATTATCAAGAAAAGAAATGGAATAATCTTGTCTCAAGGTCATTTACAATAGGATAAGATACCATCAATTTAGATAGTTTAGTTGCTGTCTCATTATAAGTTGAAAGAGACAAGCTGACCTCTCAAACTACTTCTCAGGATAAATTCATAAGCTTTTATGAGATAGCTATCCCCCAAACTCATTACCTAGGACTGATGTACTAGTCTTTTTCATTACTTATTAGAATATTGTAGGAAACTAGCCCCCAAATATTATTTTCTCCTTTCTTTAGAATTGGTAAATGACACAGAGAAATGAAAACCCCAAATTACAGTATGTTCACCAACAAGATGGAGTGGGCATTTGATAAATATCTGTGTAATTCCTCATCTCCAGCTAGATTCATCTTTGAGCCAAATAGATTGAATTCAAGACATGTAATTCATTACCTTATATCACCTTGAGACAGATAAAAATAATTATTATGTTATTTTGTATTCATTTAAAATTTAGTGAGATATTTTGTCATTAGCATGGATTATGGAATACATAGCATGAATACTTGACAAATTTTTTAGTGTTACCTAGAATTTGTTAATTGAAAATGGCACTTTCAACTTAATGTTAGTTTGTATATTTATTGGAAGCATTAATAATTAACCTTGAATAATTAAATAAAAAGAGAGTACATTGGATTACACATATATACATACGCATATTATCTGTATTACATATGAATTTATATATATGACCCTTTGTTTTTATTTAATACATCTTAAATGATGTGCTTATATTTAATGAAATCAGAGTTGATTTCCGTAACATGTGCTGTAGTGAAAGGAAAATATTAATTAATGTATTGAATTATCACATTTTAGAGCCAAAGGGGCCATAAGAATTATGTAGTGAAGTCCCCAACCTCTACTTTCACAGATGATATCAAGAGAAATTATAAGACTTGCCTAATCAGGCTCCTGGGTGGCACAGCGGTTAAGCATCTGACTCTTGGTTTCCACTCAGGTCATGGTATCAGGGTTGTGAGATGGAGCCCCACATGGGGCTCAACAGTTAGCATGAAGTCTACTTGGGATTCTCCCTCTCCCTCTGCCCCTCCTGCTCGTGTTTTTTTTTTTCTCTCTCTCTCTCTCTAAAATAAATAAATAAATCTGAAAAGGAAAAAAGGCAACATAAAGATTAATATTCCAGACTCTGGTGCCAGAATGCTGGAGTACTAATCTTTTCTTTACCATTTACAGAATCAGAAAACTTGAACCAAATAACTGGACTTTCTATGCCATATTTCTTCAACTGAAAAATGGGAATGAGCATAGAACCAACCTCCTTGGTTTTATGTGCAAGGATTAAACCTGACAAAGCTATACATACAGTGTGTTGGGCAGTACTGATAAACGCTAAATAAACACTCAGAAATATTTATTCTCTTATAAATTGAAGTCTAGTTCTATTTTTATGGGTAGTTTGGAGAGAGTATTTTTTTTTATTAATATGCATTTTAATTGTTTAAATCTCCATTTGGAAGGGAGAAAAAATTGAATGATAGAATTTATATTCAACAAATAGTTTATGTCTGAGGAATCCCTAGGGAATTTACAAGGACCAGAATTAATTCTGACCAGAAACAATTAACTCATTTACTAGAGGGTATATCTCCTCTTAAGTGAATGAGATCTTTTGATCTCGACGAGCGCTGTATGTAGAATTGAAGACATGAAAATCTATTACAGATTCTATTATTAACCTCAATTTATACGTCTGAATCCTACTGAAATTACTTTCTCACTCTAGATTTTCTGGAAACTTCATTTCATGAAATAGAGACATGATTCTCATTCTTCATTTTAAAGGGGAATTAGACTTAAAATGCAGGCTTCTTAGTGTTATATTTGCATGTCCACCATGTAATGACAGCCTGGACAAAGAAAAAGTTCTTTCTTTGATGTATACAGGACCTTCATCATATTTGATTTATTCCCTTCATTCAAGGAAGAAAAAAGTGTTAAAAGGCACACCAGTCCCAATTATATACACTGAAATTATGTATGGAAATACTGTCTATGATTAGTTTTATAGCTTTTCATTTAGGTGCAAAACTGGGTGAAGAATATCTCAAGAGTACAAATCAAGATGGAAAAATGCTTCATTTTTCTGAGGAAATGCCCATTGGAAAATGGGCATTCTAATATAAAAATATTAGACTTTTCTAATATAAATATATTAATTTTCTAGTATAAAAATTTTCTATTTTCTAATATAAAAATCTCATGTATTTATGTATCTATTCTTATCATTTTTGTATATAGTATAGTACTGTACAGCATATAATCACTATGCTGTGCATTAGATCTCCAAAACTTATTCACCATCTAGTTGTAAGGTTGTACCTATTGATCAACATCTCCCCAATCTCCACCCCTCAGCCACCACTCTACACTGTACAAGGTCAGCTTTTTTAGGTTCCACATAAAGAGATAATAAAGTATTTTTCTTCCTTTGTCTGACTTATTTCACTTAGCACAATACCCTCACGGCCATCCATGTTGTTGCAAATTGCAGGATTCCTTTCTTTCTTGTGGCAGAATTAATATTCCCGTGTGTGTGTGTGTGTGTGTGTGTGTGTGTGTGTGTATAGATAGGTATCGATGATATAGATATATCTCTTATTTCTTCTTTATCCATTTATTTGTTGATGGACACTTAGGTTGTTTTCATAGCTTAGCTATTATAAACAATGATGCAATAAACATGGGGGTACAGATATCTTTTTGATACTCTGATTTCATTTCCTTTGGCTATATACTCAGAAGTGGGATGATATGGTATGATACGGTATGAATGATATGACAGTTCTACTTTTAGTTTTTTGAGGAATCTCCATACTCTTTTTAATAGTGGTTGAACTAATTTACATTCCCACCAACAGTGCACAGTGTTCCCTTTTCTCCACATCCTCACCAACACTTGTTATTGCTCGTATTGTTGATGATAACCATTCTAACAAGTGTGAGTTGATACCTTACTGTGGTTTTGATTTGCATTTCCCTGATAATAAGCAATGTTGAGAATTTTCCATGTACCTGTTGGCCATTTGTATGTCTACTTTGGAAAATGTCTATTCAGGTCCTCTCCCCATTTTGTAACCGGGTTGTTTGTTCTGTTGTTGTTGCTGCTATTGAATTGTATGAGTTCTTTACATATTTTGGATATCAACCTCTCATAATATATATGGTTTGCAAATATTTTCTTCCATTCCTTAGTTTGCCATTTCATTTTTTTTATTGCTTCCTTTGCTGGCCAGAGCTTTTTAGCTTGATGTAGTCCCACTTATTTATTTTGTTCTTGTTGCTTTTGACGTCATATTCAAGGAGCATCATCAAGGTCAGTATCAAGGAAGGTTTTCCCTGTTTTCTTCTAAAGGTTTTACAATATCAGCTCTTATGTTTAAGTCTTTGATCTACTCCCCATTAATGTTTGTGAGTGGTGTAAGATGAGGTCAAAGTTCATTTTTCTGTAGGTGGTTATCCACTTTTCTCAACATCCTTTATTGAAGACCATCCTTTCCTATTGAGTATTCTTGGCTCCCTTGTCAAATATTAGTTGATTATATATGCAAGTAGGGTTTATTTCTGGGTTTTCTATTCTGTTCCATTAGTCTATGTGTCTATTTTTATGGCAGTACCCTGTTATTTTAATTACTATAGCTTTGTAGGATAAATAAGATCAAGGAATGTGAAGCTTCTGATTTTCTTCTTTCTCAGAATTGCTTTGGCTATTCAGACTCTTTTGTTGTCCCATACAAATTTTAGTATTATTTCTTCTATTTCATGTCGTTGGAATTTTGGTAAGGATTGCACTGCATCTCTAGATGGCTTTAGTTAGTATGGACACTTTAATATTTCACCTTTAAAAGAATGATGTCTACAAAGTCCTTATGAATACCAGATATCATTGAACCTATAGGAGATATTTTTATTCACTAATCTGTCTAATCTGGGGAACATTCCTGGAGAAAGTACACAGTGGGTGTAAAATCAAGTGTAAAAGAAATGAGACTGTGCTACTCTCACAGTTTAGTCCTGGTTAAAATGAAAATGCGAGTGCTTTATGCCACATTTTCCCCTCACAACTCCAGCTGCTTTGCCTTTTGAAACTGCTAGATGTATGAAGTAAAAATGTTTATAATGAAATACCAAAGAAATACATCTGCTTGAAATACAACTGTACTGATTATCCATAGTTTATATGTGACTTGACACCTTCAGAAATTCACTGAATGATGAGTATTGATGAACTGTCCTTAATATGTTAGATAAGGATTTAAAATTTAAATTTCCATATAGTTAAAAAAAAAAACAAACAAAAACAAGCCGCCAACATACAGATAGATCTCTAGCTAGGTAATATCCCAATTCTTAGATTTTCTTCACAGAGATAGAGGCTGTGTCTGTAGTAAGGACATTAGCATTTCATCATATTTGCCAGCAAAACTGAAATATCCTGTGATTTATCTCCCCTTCCAAATATAACAAAATTTGCATTTCTGAGATTATTTGAAATTTCACATTTGCCCATTTTTCTATTTATTACTTTTTAAATGTATTGATTTTTGACCGGAATTTATATATGACTAAACATATCAATGTATACTTGGAGTTGTTTAATTCCTACAGGGAAGCAAAACAGTACTGTCAGCATTTGAATGAGTAAATTTTCTGTAATCTTTGCAAAATACTATATATAAATATATATAAAGATAGACAGACCAAGACAGAAGGGTGAAGGAAAGAGAGAGAGAGAAGGAGAGTGAATCAGCAAAATTCTGAGATACCCATGTCTTCTACAAAATAGAGAACAAAGCTCATAGACTTGTAAGGGTCATTTAAATTATTTTCAGATGAAATAGTCTGGTCAGTACCTACTCTTCTTTTGACTGAGTGGAGAAATGTAAAAAAGTCCAAAACCTCTTCACCATTGTGTGGAGATTCCATTGACTTGATTTAGGGATAGTTTAAGATATATTCATTGGATTCAGTCTCTTATAATACACCTTTCTGTTGTTACTTTAGGAATTTGTCCTACTGCCTAACAGGTAAGCATCCTGCTCATTATGTAATTATTTACCTTACAATGGTTATTAATCAAAATCATAATGTTCAATGTATGTGAAAAAATGTATCTATTGACTTTGGGATGGGAGTTTGATATATGCATTTGTAATCATCATACTAGAGTTCTTAACACCACAGGCACCATAAAAGATGACTTTAGTATTGAGAGAGGCATTTTTGCAAGTAGTAAATGAGAAAATGAAATCTAGTTCAAACTGAAAACTGAACTGCATTTTCAAATGTTTTAATATAAAGAAGTAAGTTTATTGCTTTTTTAAAGTATCTGGTCATTTTGCTTAATGAAAAATCCCTTTGTTTTTTTTAATAATATACTAGATTTCAATTCCCTTGGCTTAAATGGAATAAGTACATAATGTCAGTATAATGTCTTTTGTTTTTCCTTTACATTTGAAAGATCTCCTCAGAAATCATAAAACTATACCAGGATAGATTTCTGCTGTTCTTCTCATTCTCAGAAAGTGTAGGAGGTTGAAAGTAAATTGAACAGGAAATGGTGAACATTGTGGTTTTCAGAGTGTATTTATGCCCTCTGAATCTAAATTTGAAAAGAGACATTTAAGTTTGTATAACTCTTGATTCACATTTTACTGTTTAAAATTTTAAATGCAAATATAGAGCTTTCTTTATTGGGACAATATGATAACTCGTTGTTTCTGGTTATTTTTAATTTAATTACCCTAATTAATCCCACTAGTATGATGCTAAGGGCCTGGTTTATTTCATAATAAATATGTGTGTTCCTTACTCCTTCAAATATATAGACTCATTAGCTTGTTAAAAAGATTTTATATAAATTTCCTTCTTAGTAAAATTCAGACACACATTAAATTCTTTGACATCTTGTAGGCAACTCTTAAAACTATAGATAATTGCAGCAAACTTCCCGAAGCTTTGACTATAAGAATAGAATATTTTAATAGTTTAACTGCATATGTTAAACTACAAGACATCTTAATGCCATCTCAAGAGCCAGGGATAATCCATCACAATATTGAGTCAACTTCACTGTCAAAATCTTCTGCAGCTGAGTATATTTCTATGTTTATTAAGGACCTGAACTGTATTTGAAAATACTATCAGTGAAGCGGTCATTACTAACAAATACAGACTAATTCAATAATCTTCATCAACTGAGGACATACGAGTATTATGAGACAACTAAGTTTAATCAAAGGGTAAGACACTGTCCCCCTTACCCCCTTGGTGCAGCCTTTGTTTTTGTTTTGTGATGAAGGGTATTCTGGCATTTTACTTGTTAGTACTGGAAGCCTTTTACCATTTCTCTCAGGCATATGGTCTGATATCTTGGAATTCTTAAAATGGACGTGAAACAGGAAGTCAGTGATATTTTCTCAAACTGAAGAGGCAAAGAGTTTGTCAGGGTCATTTGTTACAGTATGAACCAATCTTATGGTCAAATGAAGGAAAGTATTTCTGAGTAAATTATATGAGATACAATAGAAGAATCTAAATTTCATAAATGTACAGTAATATGTAAGACTGTGGGGGCTATATATAAGTCTTTCTAAACTCTTCAATTTTTGTATTTGTAAGTCAACAATTCAAATTTCTTTTTTTTGTGTGCAAACAATTAATACAGGACTTTAAGCCTTTTTTTCCCCCAACATTGAACCACTATCTTGAAATTATCTTGCATTCCAAATGAAATAGGCCTAAATGGAAGGATTATTTTATATTTTCCATTATGAAGGTTAACAATGGAGAGTATACCACATGTCAACTTGTTTTAATTGTATGAAGAATTTTCTTTAGAAGTGTTCTCAGTATCTAGTCTCAAGCCTTATAGTTATGCTTGTTTTCTTTTCATTACATTTTTATTGTGTTCTCTAATTTTATTCCTCTAGAACATTTCTAGCTTTCTCACACTAAATATATTACCTTAGCTCTCCACAGCTGCAATGGGAGAATATACGAGTGTTAATAATGAATTGCCAGTGGCTAATCTTAAGTCTTTCTTAGTTCGCAACAAGCATTGGATACCTGCCGGGAGGTGCCAGTGGAAACGTGCTGTGATAAGAGCTCTGCTCATAGTCCTTTCGGGTATATACTAATTCCACTGTGTTGTGCGATTAAGGAAAGAAAAGACAGGTTCATGACTCAGAATATTTAGGTAAGGCTTTTTTCCTTCTCTGCTTAAAAACAACTAACAAAGTCCATAAACATGACTCACTTGGAAACTACCACTCTACAATTCAGATTTTAGTAATATCCATTCCTGTAGCTAGGAGGGAGACAGAACTTTGATATCCCTTAGCACATATAAATCATTTGTGCACTTCTACAAATATTTACTGGCATGTATGAATAAAAATTTAAAAAAAAATAAATCGCTGAATTGGTGAGCAAGGTGCAGTTACAACAGTAAGAAAAGATAAACAGCAAACCAGTGGCATGGCTGAGCAGCTAGACTGGGAAGTAATATAAAAAGAAAGAGGGCATGGTATGATATCAACTAATCCCAGAGCCATCCTACTCCAGGCAAAGGTGAAGCTATACGAACTCTGGTCCTGGGTGAGCACCCGTGCCTAAATTCTGATCTTTAGGAAGAAAACTGGAAAGTCTACCTTGCTGTTCATTTAATGTATGTTTACTACATGAATACAAATAGGTACCTATTCCTGGAACTCCTCCAAATTGACCAAAATCCTTTTTGATCACCAAATATGTGAGAAATTGGGATGTATTTTTGAACGGTATATCCACATTTACCATGGTAGGAAGAGCTAAGAAAAATACTGAGGCAAGCAAGGCATCTCAGGAAAACAAGCCCATTCTAGCTCTAACATATTACAGGTATTAGATATGCCACTGACCTCTCATTAAAAGGCCAAAAACTAGCATACATGAACTAATGGCTCAATAATTGAGTGTCAGTAAGGACAGGACTTTTTCAGCAGGCTCTGTAAGATTAAAACAAAAAGAAGAATAAATAATATTTCCCACTGTATAGTCTATAGGTGAGGATTTCACATTCAGCGTAATTCAGAAAAGTCAATTTTTAGATTTCTGTGGGGAACCAGAAAGGCTTTGAAAATTGATGCCTAATAGTTCAAGGCTGACGATCACAGAGAAAAAAAGTTTTCCCACAAAACTTACACTGGTAGCAAACATACAGTGTGTGTACAGAGAGGTAAAGCACACACAGTTGATTAAATTATAATTTTTCTTGATGTGGTTATTGTTTAAGGAATTTAGAAAGGACAGATGATACAGGTGGAAAGCACAAGTCTAAAAAGAAATACTGTTGCCTGAATATATTAGTTTTGTCTTAAGCTCATAGAGTTTTCTTAAGCTCATTTCCTCCTCCTATCTCTTTTTCCCTCAGTTTCTCTGCCCCTCTTTTCCTTGTTTTTGATTAGGTCTACATCTCCATTCAGTTATTTGATCCTGGAATGCCTTAATTAAATTTTGAGCTGGGTCCTACTACTGAAGCATCAAGTTGCTCGGTTGCTCTATAAATGATTAAAAGATGACTTGTCCAGAGCAACATGGTTGAGAAGATTGAATCTGAAGAGAATAGCAAATGCTATGCTTCTCATGTCACTTTCTATCACTGAAGTATGTGCAGTAGATGCTTCATTACTAACATTCTCTTCTCTTTATCATTGATGAAGTTGAGCAGCATTAGCCAAGCATGACATATTAGCTCTTTTTAAACAAACACATCAATCTTGTGTTTTCATGTTCTCAGTTCATTATTGGAGTGATGGAGTGAAATTGTGGCTACTTTGTGGGGTTAGGATTCAAATGAGATCTAAAATCTGGGTGAATGACATTTTGTTGCTGCCATTATTTTTGGAGAATAAACAATTACAGAATATGGAGAGTTAGAGTTCCTAGTTAAAAAATAAAAGTAGTTATGCCTCCACATGTGGTATTAAATGAAATTTTATTAGTTACAACTCTGGATATTGTATTGTTTTTATTGTCATCCTATTTCTTTTCAAAGTTGTGGTTTTATTTCTTAATTTTTAAAAAGAGTTTATTCATATAAAACTATTAAAAATATTCTAGGTATATAAAGAATTCAGGAAGATTGAAGAGAATAAAAGTTATTGTTTTATAATTTAGAGATAATTGTTTTAATTTGCACATACTCCCTTCAGCATCTTCCTTTTTTATAGTAGATGTCATACTGTATATATAAATTAGCACTTCCTTATCTTTGGTTTTTGTTTGAGATATATATGTATTTTTACTGCTATTGAAAACTCAAAAAACTGAATTTATATACCTGCATGGTATTTCAAAATGTATCTGCAAATAGCTCACATTATTCTATATTTTGAGCATTTAGTTAATCCCAATTTTAGCTATTATGAAAAGAATAATAATCATCACATATATCTATTTCTAGTTACTTCATTGAAGGTTTTTATTATTATTATTTATTTGAGAGAGAGAGTGGGAGCACAAGCAGAGGAGAGGAGCAGAGAGAGAGGGAGAAGTAGTCTCTCCACTGACCAGGGAGCCCGATATGGAGCTCAATCCCAGGACCTGAGCCAAAGGCAGATGCTTAACTGACTGAGCCACCGAGGTGCCCCTTGGTTACTTCTTTAAATTAAAAGCATTTTCTTATCTCTTCATACATTATGTTAAATTTTTACACACAAACAACACAACAGAACTCTCCTAGAAGCAATGTTCTTTATATGGTGCATATACCTGAATTTAAAACTCTCACTAAAAAATAAAACAGAAAAGAAAGAAAAGGAAAAAAAAAAGACTTCTGCCAACTTGACTGAGCACAATATCACATCTGAATACATACATTTTGATTTGTTAATTAAACTTTTACTAATCCTCCTTCCAATTAGATTTTCTTCTCCCTTTTGTTTTTAGAACCTACCATGTTTTAATTAAATTTTGGGATGAATTCTATTATTGACAAATCAAAGGTGGGGCATACACCATTGCCATGTCAGGTAGATATATATGTGATCACTATATGTAGGACATTGTAAAACAACAAAAGATATGTGATATGAATATATAAAAGGGAAAACCAAGTTTTAAACTTTATTCTCATGGTCATCACACAGATAACACAAGAGTTTCATGTATGGCAAAACAGAGGTTGGGCAAAATCTTTTAATGAGATGCATTCCATAAAATTGGCATTTCCAGATTTTCAAGTAGTTCCTTTTCTATAAACTGACTAAGTCCTCTGAAGATATCTTCAAAATAGAATTATTGTTAGAAAAATTCACTATGTAATTTTATATGAACTTCCTAAAGGAATGCAAATTCTGATGATATCTGTCAAGTTGGTGTGACCATAACATAAATTTGAAATGAAGCGTATATCCAGGAAGTCATGAAAGAGGAATATGAAAGCCAAGATGAAATAATTAAAACAAAGCTTAATCAAATAAAGTTTGCAATTACAGCTCAGGGCACTGTAAGTATACTTAAATGAGATTAGTGAAGCACTGCCAGGGCTTTAGAGAGATACAGAGCCTGGGAGAGTTTCCAGAAGATGGGCAATAAACCAAATCAAATAACCAGAAAACAGAGTGACTGGTGAGCTTCAAGTCAATATATGGGAAGAGTTTAGAAGATATTGTTAAAAGGATGCTTTAGGATAACATGAAAAATTAATCAGTGATAGCTAGGATCCATGTGAATGGGCAAAGAACAAGCTATTTTAGAATAACTGCATCAATATCTTATACAATTTATATATTATTTGGTTAGAAATGTGGTTAAAAAATAATGTCTCAACATTAGTCAGGAGTTCGAAACAACTTCTTATAAAATGTTTATGGACAATATGGAGAAATACAAATACATTATATAAAAATTAAATTATTGTGTATTGCATTACTACTACATGTAGGGTATTTTCTTTTTTAAGATTTTATTTACCTATTTGAGAGAGAGAGAGAGAGCACAAGCCAGGGGGTAGAGTGGGCATAGGTGCAGAGGGCGAGGGAGCCTGACACAGGGCTCGATCCCAGTACCCTGGGATCAAGACCTGAGGCAAAGACAGACTCTTTTTTTTTTTTTAATGATTTTTTTATTATATTATGTTAGTCACCATACAGTACATCCCCGGTTTCCGATGTAAAGTTCGATGATTCATTAGTTGCGTATAACACCCAGTGCACCATGCAATACGTGCCCTCCTTACTACCCATCCCCAGTCTATCCCATTCCCCCACCCCCCTCCCCTCTGAGGCCCTCAGTTTGTTTCTCATAGTCCATAGTCTCTCATGCTTCATTCCCCCTTCTGATTACCCCCCCTTTCTTTATCCCTTTCTTCCCCTACCGATCATCCTACAAAGACAGACTCTTAACCGACTGAGCCACACAGGCACCCGTGTAAGGTACTTTAAAGCAGTAGAGAAAATATGTTAGGAATATATAAAGGAAAAACTATGTCTTAAACTTTATTCTGAGAAATATGCAAAAACAAGATAATAAGTATCAATTTGAAGGAAAATTTATTATGAAGAGCCCTATGAAAGATGTCATAATTAACATTTTGTCAATGATTTATACTGCAACATGTTAGGCAGATAAATATTGGTTGATTCAAGTATTAAAACACTTTGAGAGTATGGTCATAAATTATGCTGATCATGTGCAAGTGGGAAGGATATTCATTTATTGGTTGAAAAATTATGAACTAAAAGACAGTCATTGGTTAAAAAGATGGTTTGCACTAAAATAATGATTTTTAAAATTTAATTATGCTAATTATGTTAAACAATAAATGTCCATTGCTGTCTGGTTGGCCTAGACTGGTCTTACTTGGCTTAGTTCATTAAACTTTTAAAATTTTTTCAAAACTTGCCTTAAACTAATATTCTAGTAGCTAATCTCCCAAAATATAGGTAACAGATTTCTCCATATTTTCTTGAGCACTGTGAGCATCTTGAGTAAAACTTTTTTCATTTGATTTATAAATTAATTGTAAAGAAATTGACACCTTCATAGTATTTATCGCAAAACATGTCATATTTTTCCATTTATGAAAGTCAATTTTGGCATAAGTACAGTTTTATAGTGATTTTGGTATGTTTTTATATTTCTTTTAAAGTTTCTTGCTAGGCTAATTATATGTTTCATTAATATTATGAATGAGAGTATTCCTCCGTTGTATTTCATAATTGATTTTTATTACAATACAGGAAGATATATTGGGATTTGCATCTTATCCAGTTGGCTAATTTTCTAATTAGTCCAAATACATTTTGATTGTCTTAGATTTTAAAGGTATAATTCTACATACATGATGAAGCTCAGCAATATCCAATGGTTTAGGTATAATAGCAATTATGAAAATTATTTTATTGCCTTAGTCACAATTAACTATTATTTATTAAGAATTATTAAGTGTCTGACACTATTCTAAGGAATAGACAGTGAATAGACAAAAATCCCTTCCCTCATAGACCTTATTTCTTAGCAAAAATGGAAAGTCCAATCCACATTCTGAATGGGAATAAAAAGCACTGGAAAGTTTTGAGTAGGGCCTTTTTAAGGCCCACTTTAACACTCTGGCATTGCATGGAGAATAGACTGTAGTGGACAAGATTTGAAACAAACCAGATAGGAGATTGTTGCAATGGTCTGGGAGACAGATGATGATGCCTTGAACCATGAAAAAATATTCCATTTTTCACCATTAAACCACAATGGGAAATTGCTGTAGATTTTGAATTTATTTAAAGGAAGAGCTGATGGGATTTACTGGTAAAGTGGATATGGGGTGTCAAAAACTTAATAAAGAGATTTAATATAAACTTGAGTCTGATATTATAAATACAAGATGACCATTATTAGTTGCATTTAAAGAAATCTCTAGTGTGAGTATAATGATAATACTGTGCTACCCTTCATCCTTACCCGAAATATTGCATTCATTTTGGGGTGTCAAAATTTAAACGGATTATACACTAATTGAAATCTGCTCAGAGGTGTGTCTTCCTGATGGTCAAAGGCACTGGAATCATATAATATGAAGTATAATTTGAGGAGCAGTTGATGTTTAACCTAATGACTAGAAGGTGAGAAATAATAGCTTTTTCAAATACATTGTGTCACGTGGAAGAAAATTAAAAACTTTTTCAGAATGCACTCCATAAGGCAGAAATAGTATCTGATGAGTGGAAGTTAGAGGGACACAGGTTTTACTCATTATATATCTGACTTGCTAATTTTATGCCTGGCCTAAAATGTAACTCTCTGTCATGGAACATGGAATTCTCTTTATTAAGGTGTTCAATCCCAGTTTACATGACAGCGTGAGATATGGAAGGATTTCAGTGTGAATTGAGTGACCTTTCCAATCTGAAGGTATAGGTTATTACACAAAGTTGATTATTCCATTTGATATATAGAATACTTACTGCAGGCTATGAGGACATAAATATTTAAGGATATTTTGAAAATTAGTTAACTTGACAAATTCAAGATAAGGTAATCATTCTAAATGACTTTTTCTTTAAAAAAACAGAATTAGTAGTGAAATTGCCTCAAGTGATATTTGTTATGCTTTGCTACACATATTTGTGCTGTTTCTTCCCCTCTCCCAGTATATGGAATCTTATCTAAAGTAAACTTCTTTGTAAGGTTTTTATGTAAAAAATACTGTGCCTACAAATAAGGACAGTAATAATTCCTAGTATGTTTAATTTACCTTACTCGATGTGGGAAAAAATAAAAAGCCTAGAGATATTTTTTCTCTTCTTTTATTTTTATTGGTTGGATTCAACTACAATATTCATTAGATTCATTAGATATAGTAATATCTAAGGCAAAAAATTTTGCAAATCAAATTCTAAATTTTTTTAAACTCTAAAATAGCCTAAAAAGAAGTTAAAAGTTTTTATCACACTTGCATAAATATTTGATATTTAGCCTTATCAAATTAATATACTATTATTTGAATGTTAAGGTAATAATTTGATATTTCTGGATGACAATTATATTTTGGAAATGACATACCTTTATTTCTGAAAAGAAGTAGAAGAAAGGCTATATCCATATAGGAAATTCATAGTTTTAGTGGGTTTATCATGAATTGTTTAAATAATTCTAAGTTGCCAACACATTCATTCTCTGACTCTGAAAATCTGTAGTTTGACTGAATCCAAAGATACATACACAGCTCTAGTGATGATCAAGTAAAACATCTGACTGAAGCAGTACTGATCTCCAGTATTCTACTTCTTTGCTTTGCTTAGTGCCCCTGTCTGAAACATTACAAGGTTTCAGCCTAGAAGCATTTCTCTTTTAAGGCCTACTTTTTCATTAATATGCCCTCCTTTGGCATAAAATTAAGGCATATCAGCTATTTACATTTGAAGAAGTGGTATCTAGCAGCGAACAGCTCTACTGGATGACTTCAATACGCTGAAGGAACTCTGCCACAGCAGATTTATCTTCAATTATGTTTATCAGCCAAGAGGTGCTAGGATAAATTTTTCTATCAATGAATGTAATGATGGCTCCTCTGCAGGAAATCCTCAGGATAGTCATCACCAACCTGGATTTGCTTTTAGTCACGATGGACCAGTAAAGAGAACTATCACACACATTATTGTGTGAAGACCAAAACGAACAAAAGCAAGCATGTCTGAATTTCTTCAATCTGAAGATGGAGAAGTGCAACAGCAGCAAACGTACAGTAGTGGACACAATTGTCTGTATTTCCATAGTGATACTCTCCGTTCACAAGAAATGGAAGTAGACGGTGAAGATGAAAAAGATCCTGAATGGCTAAGAGACAAAAACATTACTCAATATGCTGAAGGAGAAGGAAGGCATAACTATGGAGGCATGGCACTACTGGGAGGAACAGGACCCGTGTTTTGTAGAGAATTAGATTCACAAGGCTTGGGTGAGAGAGAGATGAATGAACAGAGAATCTGGGGAAACAATGAAGTAAGTGGAAATTCTCCTATCTCTGTGGTGTGTTGATTTATTGTGAGGGTGAAGATTATTGGTAATGGGATCCAATCTAATCGCCATTTGTCCTGGAAAGCAGAGAGAACCATCAAGTGGTAAACAGGCTCTCAGAGAAGAGTGAATGAATCTTTAGGGCTACTATGTAGAAAGAGCAAGGTCATAGCAATGTTTACAGGAGATAAGTCATACCTTATGATAATGTGCGCTTGTTTCTGAGAAAGGTTCATCCCCACCTTTGCATGTACTTGTTTTTTAGGTCAATTAATGCAAAATTAGCCAAATCTCTTCTTGTACTGGAATTTGGGAAGCCTCCCTTCCCTTTTTCATAGGTGAAGCCTGAGGCACTCAAGTTTAGAAGGCATGGACAGGGAACAGATTGGGTCTGGGAGGAGGACTGTAAGGAAGGGGCTCTTTGTGTTTTGTCGAGTAGCAGCACTGGCCTGGCAGACAAAGTAAAATTTTTCAGTAAAAGGAGAAGGCACTGAAAAGAGAAAGATGGAATTTTTAAGTGCCATGTCCTTATTTCTAAGTGTCCTTATAAATTTAAAAAATATTTTAGTGTGATAAAGTTACAAAACTCTGTTGTTGCTACCTTTTATATATTTTTCTTTAGAAATCTGTGGTACCCTTAAACCCACAAAGGAGGAGCAATCCATAGAAGACTAGGGAATCGACAGTAATCTCCCCTTACTTTCTGATCTTTTTGTGGGGGATTATTTCATTGTCTCCCTTGCACTTTGTTTTTAACTGGCGTTTTTATTGACATGATTGTAAATTATATTAGTTTTAAGGAATAATGCAAAGAGATCCTGTGAACCCTGTACTCAGTTTATCCCAATGATAACATATTGCAAAATTATAGTACAATATCAAAGACAAGGTATTAACATCAATACAATCCACCCATTTATCCATATCTCTCTAACTTTACTTGAACTTACTTGCATATTTAAATTATATACAATTTTATCTTATATGTAGATTTGTGCACCCACTGTCACAGTTAAGAAACTGAAGTTTTATCACAAGGCTTCTTCCTGTTGCCCTTTTACAACTATGTTCATCTCCTTCCATCGCTCAACCTGTCTCTGGTCTGACCACTAACAACTATTAATATGTTCTCCACTTCAAATATTTTGTCATTTCAAAATGATATGTAAAAGGAATCATATAGTACAACATTTTCAGATTGTCTTTTTTCACTTAAAATAATCTCTAGAGATTCTTTGAAGTCATTGTATATACCAATAGGTTTTCTCTTTATTGCTGAGTAGTGTACTATATTATGGATGTACCAGAGATGGTTTAACCATATACCTATTGACTGAGCTGTTTACAGTTTGGGGCTATTACAAATAAAGCTGCTATGAGTATTCTGGTTTTTAAGTTTTTGTGTGGACATAGAATTTCGTTTCTCAGAGATAAACGCTGAAGAGAGTAAAATTGCTGGGTCATCTGATAATTGCATGTTTAATTTTTTAGGAAACTGCTAAGCTGCTTTCCAGACTGCTATACATTTTGCATTCTTTTTTTTTTTTTTAAAGATTTTATTTATTTATTCGACAGAGATAGAGACAGCCAGCGAGAGAGGGAACACAAGCAGGGGGAGTGGGAGAGGAAGAAGCAGGCTCATAGCGGAAGAGCCTGATATGGGGCTCGATCCCATAACGCCAGGATCACGCCCTGAGCTGAAGGCAGGCGCTTAACCGCTGTGCCACCCAGGCGCCCCTACATTTTGCATTCTTAACAACAATGTAGAACAATCCAGTTTCTTTGCATCCTCAATGATGTTTGGTTTTGTCAGTATTTCTTATTATATCCATTCTGATCCATGTGTAGTGATAGCTCACTGTAGTTTTAATTTGCATTCCCCTGATGGCTCATAATGCTAAACATCTTTCCATGTGCTTATTTGCCTTCAGTGTATCCTCTTCAATGATATATGTGTTCATATCTTTTGCCCTTCTTATTGAATTTTATTTTTGCTATTGAGTTTTTAGAGTTTTTTACATATTCCAAATACCAGCTTTTTGTTAGATACATAGCTAAAATTTTTTCTTCCACTCCGTAGCTTGTCTTTTTAAGTTCTCATGAGCTTTTGCAGGGCAAAAGACTTTAATTTTGATTAGATTCAGTTTGTCAATTTTTCCTTTTATGGATCATACTTTTTGTGTCAAGCCTAAAAATACTTTGCTGAAAAATCCTGAAGACTTTCCTTCTTTTCTCTAAAAGTTTTATGGTTTTAGGGGAGCCTGGGTGGCTTAGTCGTTAAGCATCTGCCTTCGGCTCAGGTCATGATCCCAGGGTCCTGGGATCCAGCCCCACATCGAGCTCCCTGCTCAGCGGGAAGCCTGCTTCTTCCTCTCCCACTCCCCCTGCTTGTGTTCCCTCTCTCGCTGGCTGTTTCTCTCTCTGTCAAATAAATAAATAAAATCTTAAAATCTAAAAATCTTAATGGTTTTAAGTTTTACATTAAGTTCATGATCCATTTTTAGTTACTGTAAAATAAGCTGTGAGGTTTAAGTTGAGGTCCATTTTTTGCCTCTGGTTGCTCAGTTGTTCTTAGCACCACTTGTTGAAAGGCAGTCTTTCACTGAATTGGTTTTCTACCTTCCTACAAAGTCAGTTGAGCATATTTGTGTAGTCCTATTAGTGGGTTTTCTATTCCATTATGTGGATCTATGTGTTTATTTCTCTGCCAGAAGCACAATCTCTTGATTACTATAGCTATATATAGTAGACTTTAAATATCAAGTAAAGTGATTCCTCCATTTATTCTTATTTCAAGATAATGAGACCTATTCTAGAGCTTATAACTTTCCATTTAAATTTTAGAATTGTCTCTGTCTGCAAAAATCTCTGTTGGGACTTTTGTAGAGATTGCATTAAACCCATAAGTCCATTTGGGGAGAATTTTTATTATGTTGAGTCTCCCGATTCATGAACTTTGTATATTTCTCCATTTATTTAGGTTTTCTTTGATTTGTTCCATCTGAATTTTGTAATTTTAATATACATGTCCTGTACATATTTTGTCAAAGGTATATCTAAGTTTTTCACTATGTTTGGAGCAATTATAAGTGGTATTTGTGCTTTTTATTGCTGTTTTTCTCATGCTCGTTGTTAGTATATAGAAATACTTAATTTTGTATCCTGTGATCTTACTAGTTCTGATTCTAGGACTATTATGGTAGATTCCTTGTGATTTTCTACAATCATGCCATCTGTAACTATAGAGATAGATTTATTTCTTCCTGTCTAATCTGTAGGTCTTTCATGTCTTTTTCTTGCCTTACTTCAGGAGTGCATTGAGTGGAAATGTTGACAGTCAACATTTTGCCTTTTTTCCCAATTTTATAGGGAGAGCATTTTGACTTTCACCATTAAGT
This sequence comes from Ursus americanus, assembly GCF_024610735.1. Lineage (NCBI taxonomy): Eukaryota > Metazoa > Chordata > Mammalia > Carnivora > Ursidae > Ursus > Ursus americanus. Next base: position 5,692,517 of record NC_142131.1, read on the forward strand.
ATAATTTAGTTTTAATGTCTTTACCAACGTGAGTATTTAGCATTAATGTTAGATTGGTAAGGAGTATTGCACAGTCCTTTCTGCCCTTGGATAAAGATTCAATTCTCTGATTTCATCTTTTGAGATCTCAGTCTTTGGTAGTGAGTGGAGCATCCTTCTGCCTGTCCTGACCACCAAGCCACTATGCCTGCTCTGGGAATGTTATTGCCTTTAGTTTTCCATTTAAGGTCTCTGGAAGTATCCAGGAATCGGAAGGAAACTTTTCAAAACTACAAAAAGGTGCAGGGCTGTTTTTACGCAGCTTTTGTAATAAATATTTCTCTTTAGCAGGAACCTATCAAATGTTTGCTTGTAGCACATTTTTTTATTCTGGGGATGAGAGAAAAAGTCCTCACCTATCTCTAACCACTGTGGGATAACCAAGTTCGTCAAAAAAGTTTTTGGTTGAATAATAGCATACCTTAGGTCACTTAATGTGAGGCCTTGCAGAGATGGGGCTATGAACTACTTATCCTATGATACACCATCAATTTAAATTCTTGTTGAGAGCCAGAGAAAGAGGAGTAGCATCCAAACACAGGAGCAAGTAAGAGCCAATTTCCCTGTGTAACACTTTCCCATGGGTAAACTGGAATAACTTTTTGGACAGAAGAAAGATTCCTTGCCATAATAAGACAGTGTCTTTTGAAGTTCCCCTAGAGCCTTGTATATGATTGGAGCAGCAAAGAAAACATGTTAGGTGAGTCTGTGTCTAAACGTATTCTGTAGCAAGTTAGTCTGTGTGTGCCTCAATGAAGACAGAGAGGAAGGAGCACGGGGGCGGACAGGCTGACTGAATGACTCATTTACTTCCTAAAAGTCTTAAGGCATGACATACATCTTCCTTTTTCTCCTTCAAGCTTACCTACTCTTCTCTTGCCTTCAAAAGGGATGTGTAGAATCATAGTGCTCTACTAACAATAAGACAATATGCTTCTGTCTAGATCTATAGCTATTTGGGGACAGATTATCTTAGTATCTAGCCTAAGAAATTCTTTTCTAGAGTAAGGCCAAGGCTTTTGGTAGAAAACTTTAGTCATTTCACAGATTCAATGTCTTTTCATAAGCAAACTAAAAATAATTGTTTTTTACCACTCACCCAACAAACACATAATAAGTACATATTATATATAAGACTTTATGGCTGAGCAAAAAGTGAGCTATTAACCAACCTTGTCATTATCATTAAAAACAAATAAACAGCAAACAAACCAAAACAAGCAAACAAAAACCCTCAATTCCAAATAGTGTCTCTTTAAAGAAAAAAAAATTGTCACTATTGAGTATATTTGAAAAAAAAAAAAAAACTCTGACTGATCATTTTAGAAGTTTGACTAAACTTTTTTTTCTGAGTAAACTATTTCTATTTACATCACTATGAATAACTATATGATTTCAGCTCATCCCTGAATTTATCTAGTGTCGTGAAATTCACTAGAATGAACCTGACCAGTGACCATGGTTAAAAAAGAAGTCTGATGGCAACTTCTTAGAATAGAACCATTTACTTAACAACTTCCTTCCTTCCACTTATCTATTTCTATCTGGTCCATGGCCACATATAGTTTCTGCTTTCTTTCTTTGAACTCCTTCATCTTGGGTTTTGGAACAAATGCAGTATATTTATATCTTTCTCAGATTGTCAGCATTATTTCAACATTCAGTTGATAAAATATTTAGTTTATGAGTTTGGTATTTATTTATTTATTTTAACCAATTTTGTTATGCTTTTGTAGCCTAAAGTTCATAAGACTAATAAACCAAGAGATATAAATGAGGTCACGTTAACGTTAATATGGTAATTCCAGTTAGGTGTTATCTTCTACCTGCATGCACAAGAACAGGACTTCACCCCCCTTGTTGAGACTCTTAAGGTAGTATTTCACATTTGTTCAGTGCTGATCTTACACATCACAGTATTGTTGTTTTACCCCCATGTCTCCACTGTTGATTGATTGTATCAACTTGTCATTCATCATTCTGCTATATTTGTCCTGATTACGATATCTCAGTGCAGCCCAAACAAGACAGACATTAAAAGGCACTACTTTTCTTTCAATCATTAAATGACCCTCATGAAGAAACCAGACTCAAGAGGCCTCATCCCGTATGATTCAATTAATATGATATTCTAGAAAAGGCAAAACTATGGGTACAAAGAACAGATCAGTATTTGCCAGGGGCTGTTGGTAAGAAAAAGGGCTGACTACAAAAGGGGCTGGAAGGAGGTTTAGGGGGTTATGGAACTATACCTCAATTATGGTTGTAGATACTTAGTTTTATGCATTTGTCCAAATTCACAGAACTATATATTTACTGTATGCAAATTTTACCTTAATTAAAAAAATACCCTCATGAAAACATTTCCTTTAACTTCTGCCTACCTCTAATAGTAAAATACAAACATCCTCGGTGTCTTAGTTGGATATTTGGGGAAGCATACAAATTATAAACTCTTTCTAATTCTTTTGGCCTCATTTATGTACCTTGTCCCTTTCTCTTTATCTAAAACAGGAGACTTTATGTATATTTATTCATAACAATAGACTCCTTTGGGCCAATGATTCTCTTTCTAAATACACAATAAAAACAAATATTTAAATTTTCTTAAATTTAATTGAAAACAACCTAAGCTTCACTGCAAAATTTGTTATTTAAGAATATTTAACTTTAATTAGTAGATTGTATAATAATTTTCTTTAAAAAAGACCCATTTGATTGACTTCCTGTATGGCATTTTGTAGCAGTGAATTTGCAACAGATGGATATTCCAACAACTAAACAGGCTTATATTCCAGGATAACATTTCTGCTTTCCTGATCTTAAAGTCTCTGCTTTGAACTCCCAGGAGGTATTTTTTCCATCTCTGTGGAATTATGAACATTACAGTGATCTTCACATGTACAGAAATCTTTCTCATTTAAACCCATTTACTCTGGTTCTTTTTTTTCTTTTTTTTTTTTCTAGAGTTTTAAATCGTTCTTATCTCTTTCCATTAAAAAACTTGCAAATACTTTCAAATATCTGGAACAATTAAGATGTCTTTCTTGAATACTCTTTCCTTCAGCCTGGAGACCTCCCTTATATGATATGATTTTTATTTCCCTATAGCAGCTTGATCCCCATTTCTTATCTGGCTTATTATCATTGCTATTTTTATTAATAGTTGTATTTATTTATTTATTTTTCATATTTCTTTAAATCTTACTGCCCAGAACTGAACACACTTCTTTAAGAGATCTGACCAGAAAAGATCAGAAATACCACAGCATTCACTGAAGATATTACATTTCTATACATGTAACTTAAGATTGGAATGGCTTTTTTTGACATTTACATGGCTTGATTATTTATTTATTTGATTCTGGTTTAATTTTCCCTTCTCTCCTAGCTTCATTTTATTGAGAAATTTAATCAATATACATTCAAGATTCTCATTTAAGTCACTGCATAAAGTATTGTCTTTAGGCACAGGATGAAAGACAATACCCCTCAAGATCAGTGTGATCCATTAATTAGAAACCTCTGGGTATAGCTGTTAAATCAGATACAAATTCATCTAATTGTGAAATCATTCAACTCATATTTCTCTCTCTTATTCATAAGGATATCATGAGAAACTTTTATATTTCTTACCGAAATCTGAATATTTCTTGTCTATTGCATTTTTCTGATTTTCCAGTCTAGTAAGCCTGTCAAAAAAAAAAAAAAAAAGGAATTTAGTCTAACAAGGCTTTTTCTTAGCAACCCATAGTTCTAATCACTGCTTTCTTTTCTAGTTGCTTGCAACCCATTTTTTTTTTTTTTAAGATTTTATTTATTTATTTTACAGAGACAACCAGAGAGAGAGGGAACACAAGCAGGGGGAGTGGGAGAGGAAGAAGCAGGCTCCCAGCGGAGGAGCCTGATGCGGGGCTCGATCCCAGAACGCCGGGATCACGCCCTGAGCCGAAGGCAGACGCTTAATGACTGCGCCACCCAGGCGCCCCGCAACCCATTTTTTTAACTATCAATTCTAAATTCTTGCCTGAGATTGATGTGCAATGATCAGATTTTCAAAATATAAATGTTTTTCTTTTTGAAAATCAAAATTGCAATTTTTCCATCTCTAGTCTCATGGAGACTTTTCTGTTTTTAATTAATCTTGATATGTTCTTCCCTCTTCAAAGAATATTCCACAAGTGAAAAGAAGTTTTAGAAGAAAATGAACATCTTTTCACTAGTCTATTAAAGTCCTAACAAGTAATTCATAAAAATTAACAAGAAAATGACAAATGCCTGATGAAAAAATATGCAAATAATGTGGACACCTCTTAAATAAAATACAAATAAATGTTTTTAATGAGTATAAAAATCACACATTTAAACAGCAAGTTGCTGTTTCTTACCTATAAATTTACCAAAATTTGTTCATTTCTTCCATTTTTTGAAGAAGTTTTGAGTTGTATACTTTATGTCAGTGATTCCCATTCTAGGGATTGGGGATTCAGTGTATGAAATATAGATAGATATAAAGACCTTTACTTGCCTTCCTGGCATTTAAATTATAGTTCAAGCTGAAGAAGACAAGGAAATCATGGATTCTATAAATGGAGTTATTTTTGACACTGGTAAGAGACATCAAGAAGTCAGAATGGGATAGAGAGGGACTGAGATGGCTGTTTTAACTTTCTTTGTCCAACATCTCTGAGAAGTGGCTAACACATGGGGATTCAGGAGAAGAATGGTACAGAGGGAAATAGTTTAAAGGCTTTAAGACAAGGGATCAAAAGGAGGCCAATGTGGCTGATGCACAGTGAATGATGGAGAGATGGACAGGGCAAAATCAGAGAGTCAGACAGGATCATCTTATATGGTTTCTACAGTGATGAAGAACAGAGAGTTCACTTGGAGTATAAGTAGCCAGGGAGTCATATAATTTGCTTTATCCTTTGAAGAAAAATCACTTTTAGTGCTATTTTGAGAACTGACATAATAGCAAAGTGTGGAAACAGGGAGAATGGTAGTAGGCTTATGTAGTAATCAAGGTAGGAGATAATGATGCCTTGGACTATCATGCTAACATTGGAGATAGTGATAAATGCCTAGATATGGTTATGGTTTGAAGGTAGAGCTAACAGCTCTTTTCTGATAGACTGGGTGTGGACTGTGAAGTAATCAAAAAAATGAAGCCATATTCGTAATATTTATGCTGAGCAACTTGGTAGATAATGGGGACATTAACTGAGAAGGGAAGACTGGGAAATGCTGAATAAACCTTTCATGTCTTTAAGTTTTAGCTTTTTCTTTTGAATGGCCCCTTTTATGTAACAGCCTATTTTTGTTTCATAAGAAATATTTTTTATCATTCTGAAGTATTAATTGTAGAGCCTTTAAAGTTCTCTTCTGTTTGTACTAGTAACTTGATCTTTCTGGTCTTTGTTCTATAATGTGTTGTTGTTTAGTACTATTCTGACTCAAATGTTTAATGATTACTGACTGTAGGATCCTCTATGTAATATTGAGGTTCTCTTTTGACCTATCTCTGAATTATACCAGCAGTGATTGTGAATAAGGAAGGATCCTGCTTGTTGGGTAGGGTGAATCAACAGCCGGTCTTCTAGGAATGAGGGCTCTTGGACTTCTCGAGCAATGTGGGACACTGCCTTGAATTGTGTTACAATTGTCCATAACTGGGCAGTTACTTCTGCTGCTTCTTACTTGATTTAATCATCCTAGGTTTTTACTTTCAACGATATTAGTTGCTTTTCCTGAGTCTGGCATAACTCACTGTGCTGAGAGGCACTGTATAACTCTCAGCTTTCTATTTGTTGTAACCTCAGCAAAAATGTGGGCCTGCCATTGAATCTGTTATTGAGGATATTGTTTTTTAGGTACAAAAACAAAAACAACAAAAAACAAAGATTTAAAGTTATATGGTCTCCATCTATCCTCTGGACCATGCCATTAGGTCTTCTGTCTAGATTATTGATTGTAGCTGGAGTTCTGGCTAAGGTACTGAGATTTCTCTAGTTAACTGACATCCTTCACTGTAGTCATATAGTTGAAGCTCAGGGCATATAAGCATAGGCAATCTGTCCCCATTTTTAGCACTCATTCAGATTTTGACCTATTTGGTTATCTGGGGGTTCTTTGAGGAGGAGAGGAAGAAAGAGTTGTAATAAGTGGTCCCCCTGACCGTTGTATAGGGATGGTACCTGTAGTGTTTAAAAACCTCAGGATTAGATATGTCTCTCTTTTCACTTTTTAAATTTTTTTTAAAGATTTTATTTATTTATTTGACAGAGAGAGAGACAGCCAGCGAGAGAGGGAACACAGGCAGGGGGAGTGGGAGAGGAAGAAGCAGGCTCCCAGCGGAGGAGCCTGATGTGGGGCTCAATCCCAATCATGCCCTGAGCCAAAGGCAGACGCTTAACGACTGGCCTTCCCAGGTGCCCCCCTTTTCACTTTTTTAAAAAAATGCAGTCCCCCCAAATTATTTTATGGGATAAATTATGATAATTTTTCTTGGGAGCTTTGAGATCTTTCTGGGAATCTTTCTCTCTAGAGTCTCATGACAAAATTATTTCTGTGGTTACTTCCACTTTTTAACATAAAGCTTGTATCTTATAATTATAAAATTTAATAATTTTTAAGTGTAAAACATAGAATACTAATAGCAAAATTCTTGGAGACTATATAAATATATAGATAAAAATAAAAATAATCCACCATATAATACATAGAAAATCAAAACTATAAGAATTTCTAATAAGCCAGACATGTTCTTCCTTTCTTCTTTCTTTTATTTTGTTTATTGACTAGAAGTGTTAATTTGTTTCATAATTAAATTAAAATATTAACAAATAAAAGACAAGATTTTCTTGGAGTCCACTATATTAATATTTTACCTTATGCCTATTACATTGTCTGTAAGCATATTCAATTTTTACACATTGAAAATACTATTATTATTTGAAGTTTTTATTTTATATACCCAATTAAAATTATGCCATGTGTGATATTCCATTTTCTATTACCTTTCTTTATATTCCTGTGTACCTTGTCTCTTTTCTCTCCAGAAAATTCTGATAAATATTATACGTCTAATTTTTTAAATCTTAATATTACAAATATGGAAATACATATTTCTCTACAATTTGCTTTTTCTTGTAAAAAATACATCACATGCTACTTCATTACTGGTGTATAGGTCTTCTGAGGCACGGGAAACAAAAGCAAACAAACTATTGGGACTATATTGACATAAAAGCTTCTGCACAGCAAAGGAAACAATTAACAAAACTAAGAGCAACCTATTGAATGGGAGAAGGTATTTGTAAATGACATATCCAATAAAAAATTGGTAGCCAAAATATATAAAAAACTTACAAAACTCAACACCCAAGAAACACATAATCCAATTTAAAAATGGACAGAAGACGTAAGCAGACATTTCTTCAAAGAGTACATAAAGATGACCAACAGACACATGAAAAGATGCTCAACATCACTGATCATTAGGGAAATGCAAATCAAAACTACGATGTGGTATCACCTCACACCTGTCAGAACAGCTAAAATAAAAAACACAAGAAACAACAGGTGTTGGTAAGGGTGTGTAGAAAAAGGAACCCTTGTATACTGTTGCTGGGAATGCAAATTGCTACGGCCAGTGTGGAAAACAGTACAGAGGTTCCTCAAAGAGTTAAAAATAGCTACCCTAGGATCCAGTGATCGCACTACTGGGTACTTACCCAAAGAATACAAAAACACTAATTCCAAAGGATACTTACACTTCTACATGTATTCCAGCATTATTTACAACAGCTAAATTATGGAAACAGCCCAAGTGACTACGGATAGGTCAATGGATAAAGAAGATGTGGTATGTACATACAATGGAATATTATTTAGCCATAAAAATAATGAAATCTTCCCATTTGCAACAAGATGGATGGAGCTAGAGAGTTTAACACTAAGCGAAATAAGTCAGTCAGAGAATAACAAATACCATATGATTTTACTCATATGTGGAATTTAAGAAACAACACAAATGAGCAAAGGGGATAAAAAAGAGAGAGTGAGAGACAAACCAAGAAACAGACTCTTAATTATAGAGAACAAACTGATGGTTACCAGAGGGGAGTTGGGTGGGGGGATGGGTTAAATATGTGATGGGGATTGAGGAGTACACTTGTCCTGATGAGCACCAGGTGATGCATGGAATTGCTGAATCACTTTATTGTATACCTGAAACTAATATAACACCATATGTTAGTTAACTGTAATTAAAATAAAAACTTAAAAAAACACATCACATGCCTCCATCTGTATTGATACATATAACTTTAACTTATTATTTTTAATACCTTTAGAATATTACATAGTGTATATGAATATACCTAAAGTATTTTATCCTTCCTTTATTTAGGATCAATCAGACAATACTACAATAAATAGTTTCATAGATATGCTGATAGATCCCCAAAAGTGAAGTGGTTAGATCAAAGTTAAGTGCTTTGAAATTATATTACTAAATATTTCCTGATTATTGTTCATTTCCTTCAACAATGTATGATAGGACCCTTGTCTCCATATCCCTACCAGCACTATTAAATTTTTCACAGTCTAATGAAAATGGTTATATCATATTTGCTCTCCTTTTACCCTAGACCTTAAAGGAAGCAACATTTTCTCTATTTCTTTTTCATTTGCAGTTCTATTTTGAAATTGTTTCTTTATACCTTTGTTCATTTATTTTATTACACTGATTGTTCTCTTTAATTTGTAAAAAGATCTTTGCACATTTTGGTTATAAATATTTTCTGTATTATATGCATTTTTAATTAGCCAGACTTTCATATTAAACAGTAGAAATCTTATTATTACATACTATTTGTAGCACATTTTTGTTACCTGTGATTAGGACTCCGATGTTGTTAATTATGGGTAATTAGACTGTTAAAAATGCCATACTTAATGGTGGTGAATAATTGCAAACATGGCTTCACTATAATTTACTTAGCCATTTGACTTATATTGGTCATAGACTTTTTTTTAACATGAAAAATAATGTCCACCATAAAGTATTTACTCTTTTATCCAATATACTTTTAGTCTAGGATCTTAGAATGAGAATCAGTGGATTCAAACACATGAACATTTTATCCATCCTAATAAACGTTTCTAATAAATATGAAAAGGTTTTTTTTTTTTTTTTTTGCTTTCTTATTTTACAGTGCTTCCACTGAAAGTAATTGGAGGATGCCTGGGTGGCGCAGTTGGTTAAGTGCCTGACTCCTGGTTTCAGCTCAGGTCCTGATTTCAGAGTGGTGAGATTGAGACCCTTGCCAGACTGCCTGCTCAGTGGGGAATCCGACCGAGATTCTCTCTCCCTCTCCCTCTGCCTCTCCCCATTTGTGCTCTCTCGCTTTCTACAGAAAATGAATAAATCTTTTTAAAAAGACAGTAATTTAATTGGGAAATTAATATTTCTACATTTTACAGTGCTTTAAAATATATTTTGTTTCACTTGATCTTTATATAAAATTAAGCATTTCTTTTGTTTAGTGGATTACTTCCTCTATAATTCCAATGGTGATCAGATTCATGCTATTTTTTCCCATTTCAATGGTAAGTCCCCATATACTAATATGGTAAAAATGATACTGAATGTTTGATAAATCACCAGCTTATAGGTTTAAAAAAAGAGATTTGTATTTCCACATTAATATTTAAGTATGTAAGTAAAAGATAACTCTCCAAGGTTGCCCTTGGATCTGGAATTTGTATTTATGGTTTTCTTCTGTCACCAACCTCTGACTTCCTCACTTCATTAAGGTCTCTGCTCTAATATCACCTCATCTAAAGGTTAGCCTTTTCTCACCACCCTTTATAAAGGAGCCCTCTCTCCCTTACCCTTTCCTATCTACTCTGCTTTTTCTTTACATCCTATACTATATTTCGAGATAGTAAAAGTTGTTTGTGTAATTGTGCATGGTTTGCTTTTCTGGCACCGTAAGTCTCTTCACCATGAGAATAAGGAAATTTGTCCAATGTCTTTATTGATACATTTTAAACACCTGAAGTATTTTCTGGCAATTATAGGTGTTCAATAGATATTTGTTAAATTAGTGAATATCTGCCAAATTAATTGTTTGATTTTGTTCAAGCATTTATTATTTCAGAGTAAATTTTACACTTACTTTCATGTGAATAGGGAATATGCTGACAGAGAGATTGACTATAGGTCTTTTTTTTGTTTTCTTGTACTTTTGGGTATTAAAAATTCTTTAAAAACACTTGGAAAAATGAATGACTTAATTTGGGAGAGACATATTTTCATTTGAATGTGGATATTTTAGTGATTAATGCATAAAAAGGAAAACAGAAACTCTCCTGTTGTCATTGTTCTGTGATCTTGGTGAGCAGCTTATCTTTGTTTGGACAACCATATACTATGTGATAATGTGGTATTGCCATGTAGAGACGGCTGTAGTTGTCAAACAGGGAGTCTAAAGGCAATGTTTTAAAGAAAAGTTTTAAGAAGATCTTAGAATCATGCATAAACCCCCAACTTACAATCTGTTATTCATTATATATAATCTTGAGAGCAGCTCAGAGTTTGGGTTGTGATTGGTTGGCATGTTGGCATTTAACATTCCACATGACCTACAGGCATAGCTAGAAATGCTGTTTAATGTTTTGAATCACCACTTTTATTACCGAAACTTTAAAAAAATGTCCTGTACAATAAATGCTTTTGATTTATATTAAAATGCAAAAGGAATCTAATATAAAATAATTATAGCCTCATAATATTTTTAGCTCTGGACAACCACTCCCTCACTCTGAAATATTTTATGGTTTACATGATATAAGGCAGATTACTTATACATCAATACCACCAACTGTCCTAATTATTGATAGGCAGAGATTTTCCTTCATTACCAGTTTATGTTTTCATTTATTCTTTTTATTTCAAGTTTTTCATTTATGTATCTATGTATGTATCTATCTATCCATTCTCACTATTGAAATTGGAAGGGCTGGTTATAGCAATAAATTAGAATAATTTGACAAACCAGTATTAATCATCAAAGTGTTCCATAATTGATTGACGATCTTTTAGATTCATAGCTTAGATAACCAAGGAGTTGAGCCATTCTTCCCCATTCATTCAGATAAACTCTTTACATGTTAGCATTAGCCAGGATCAAATCAGATTAGCTGTCAGTGGTGAACACAGCTCTGAATAATAATAGGGTAAAATAAAAATAAGTGTTATAAGTGATAATTCAAGGATTTTACTGCTAGGGATGTGCTACAAATTGTGTTCTAGCTTTCAAGCAATCAATGTGAGGAAAAAAGCACAGCTCCAAGATTTATGTTTGAGGGTTTGTTTGTTTGTTTGTTTGTTTGTTTGTTTTCTCCAGTATTTTGTGGAGTTTTAGAGGGCTACTCTCTTAGTACTAGTGTTTCCTAAAGAGACACTACCACTCTTAAGGTCTAAAACAATAGTTAACATATTGCAAAAGGGAGTATGGGTGTATGTATGTGTGTGAATTGTATAGAAAACTGTCTGAATACTTATCTATGCTTAGAAGGGGAAGAGAACATATGTGGAGACTCTTACATTTGTATAATGGTTTTATTTAATTGCTTTGGTTTGCTGAAAAGGTTGTTAACGCTGAAAAATTCCAGGGGTTCTCTTCAAGGATCATCCGCAATACTATTTAATTCCTAGGAAATTTATGAACTATGTTAATCCAAAGTTTATCTTTGTATCTTTCAGCAAATTCTTAAAAACAAAGTATGCCATAAATTGGTAGGTTCAAAAGAATATCTGTTGTTTTTCCTTTTTTAAATTAGTATGTGAGGAACAAGCTAAATAAATATATCTTGATATCTAAGGAAGGAAATTACATAATTCTTGTTAGCTAAATAATTTTCCTTAGTAGCTTGGTAATAAGTTCTCTCTTTGGTAAAAGTTCTCAGTATAATTTAAGTTTTTTTTACCACTTGTCCTGGGTTTTACTTGCTTTCTGGACCCATAGAAAAGCTTCTCAGTGTTGCTAGGCTTCTGTTGCCTTAATGGCTTTGTGCTCCAAAGTAATTAATATTGTACTAAAATTACAAGTTTAGTGACTAAATATGGTTTTGAAAATGGAATAATGTTTATTCATATTAAAATGAAAAACTATATTGTATCTAGCAAATTTTTAGAATCTATGCATTTACTTTGGTAAGTTTGTCTTAAAATTTCTATGCAAAATTGAGGGGAGTTTTTTGTTTTGTTTTGTTTTTGGGTTTTTTTGTGCATAAGGAGTGGATGGGAAAAGCCACATGATTTTATACATTATTGCAAACTGGGAAAGTTATAGCTCTCTTGTGATCATAATTTTAAAATACAAAAGTTGTTGTAATAAAATCACTTTTGTGTCCTTTCAGTCTCAACAATATAATGTTTATATATTTGTATGGTTTTATTTTATCATAGGTGGCATAGGGAAGGTTCAGACATGATTCAGCTATTTTGAAATTGCAGGCAACTGCCAATGCTGTATTTAAGAGTCTATCAATCTGTTATTAGGATTTTGCAAATTACTGACACCCATATAGTGTCGAATATATAAAAAAACAACAAACAAGTTAAATCCCTGTTTGGTCATTGATCAGTGTCTCAGCATCTGATCATCATGATCAGTGAGAAAAGCTGAATCAAATTGAAATGGTTAATTTCACAGCACCTTCAAGAAATGAGTTTTCTGTACATCTCACAAGAACAGAAAATGCTACTGTTGTTAGGGTTAAAATACATTAATTCCACATAAAGCACTCTACAAAAGAAAAGGATATTTGATTTGTATGGCTTTAAAGTTTTAACAGATGAGTCTATCCCTGTGAGACCACAGACCATTTACCATCACTAGATTGATTTCTTTCAATGCTAAAAGCTTGATGGTACTTTTCAGTACAGTTCATTGTGAGTAGAATGATACTTCAAATACACATTAACTAAAGAGCCTTCAGAGGCTGTATTAAGGAGATGAAACTCTCTGTGGCAGAGGGGATAGGAGCATTTCCTAAGAAGCAAACTTCTTGATAAGGCTTATATAAATAAAACTATTGTAACAATTTTTAAGTTTGTTTGTAGGTAATGAAATAATCTAATAGAGTTGTGGTTAGTGCAATACTAATCTGTTCTAAGAAAAAGTAATTTTTATTATTTTTTAGTGTTTTGTTAAATGTGCATTCTGCAATTTTTTTCTGAAGTTATTTTGCTTATAAGATGGATACATTTGCAAGATGGATATCACAAATGATAACTGATATTAATTAAAGGGAACATGTATCAAGAAAATTGAAATCTAAGAGATACTACAAAAGGAAATTTCATTTTATAAATAGCCATTTAAATTTTAAATGACATGAGAATCAGGAGAGACAATTATGCAAGATAAAGACACCAGATTGAAGAAAATCGTTATCTTTGGATGCGAGAATTTTGGCACATTTAGTTTTCTTTCTTTCTTTCTTTCTTTCTTTCTTTCTTTCTTTTTCTTTTTTTTTTTTTTACCAGATGATGTACTTTATTTTTTAAAATTTTTCTTCTTCTTCTTTAATGCTTTCTTATATTTTCCACATACTGCTTTTGAAATCAGAAAAATATATACATTAAAACATAGTCATTTTAAGGGGGAAAACCAGTTAGGGAAGTCATCCAACAGAAATTCTGTCAAATGAATTGAAGCCTATCCAAAGGTAACTTCCTAGGAGAAGGGCTAAAGACAATGAAATTTCTTTTGAACAGAACCACGTGATGCAAATGAATGTGGGTGTTACATTAATTTTTAAATGCAACCGTTCCCAAATTTGTTCAAATCAACTACGTTATTAGTGACTCAAAAATTACTTTAAACTTCAATAATCATGTCATTATACTGTTATCAAATGGGATCATTTCCCATGTCACTTTGTCACTTTGGGTTATATAGTATATATATATATGTTAATGTGTCTGTATACATATATTTGTGTGGCTTTAAAGTTCTAACAGATGAGTCTCTCCCTGTGAGACCACAAGCATACATGCATATATTCACGAGGAAACAGGATGGAACTTCTCATAACTTAGTCCATTCAAATTGGATTTGTTCTTATTTCCTGCTTCCTCATTCACAAAGAGTTCTCCACATTGATTTTGTCCTCTTCTGAAGATCTCTAGTGCATATGGGCTGAACTGCCCAAGTGGGTAATTGGTGTATAGAATTTATGTGCCAGTGTATGTTAGCTCTGTCTCTGCAAAGATATAAATTCCTTACAGTTCTGATACTCATTTTTTCCCCAGTCTCCCTACCATGGTAGACACTCAAAACATATTTATTGATAGACTGACTTGAAAGAATGTTTTGATGTCATGTTGATTTATGATGATAATGTGCACAGTGTTCCACTTTCCAATGTAAATGTAAAAAACAATTTTCTACTCCCAATGAACATTCATTGTTTCACTGTGAGTCTTATAAAAATACTCATCTTATTATAGATTTATATATTTTGATTATTAAAATCTGATTTAGTTTACTCTGGCTTAAAATTAATCCTGAAAAACAGACTTTACTTTTCTGAATTTATCAATAACTAAAATCCATATAAGAGAAAAAGAGAAATGAAAAACAATTTGAATATGAATACTTTAGCTAAGCTACTGTCAAATTATGGGAGGAGTCAGTCATAATCATGAATTTAATGGCACTATTTTATGTCAAACAAGCAAACAATCAATAAACAAATAAATCCAAGCAAACTAGGCTCACATTATGATACCCGGGCTTTGCCTCATGAAAGAGAGTAGCCTAGCTCATTGTCCCCTCCTTCAGCCTCTAGTTTTAAAGATCCACTTTCTTTCCATAACAAAAACTTGGCTGCAAGTGCTGCTTTTGGGTTGCCTAAAAAATTGATCTCTCTCAATTAAAGGCTTTCTACACTGACAATGAGTCAGAAACCAGGGACTTTAATCCTAAAATGTGAGCTAATAACCTAAATGAGTGTGGGAGTAATACTTCTTCAGAGCTTCCAGAAAGAACACAGCCCAGCTAACACCCTGGTTTTAGCCTTATAAGATTCTGAGCAGAGAACCTAACCACACTATGCAAGGACTTCTCATATACAAATCTGGGAGCTAATAAATGATTATTCTTTAAAGTCACTAAGTTTGTGATAATTTGTTACATAGCAATAGAAAATACACATGTAAATAAAGTGTGCTAAATTAATGAATTCAGGAGATTGGTACAAGGTTAGCAAGCTAACGTGGAGAAAGAGGTAAGATGAAGAGGAATTTCAGAGTGCTTGTACTCCAAAATAATGAGCCAAGATCTCATTTGAAGCCCAACAAATACAACTTAGAACTCAGTAAAAATTACAGTGCTCATGAGCACTCCCGGTTGCTTTAGGACATGGTCTGGTATTTTGGGTTTAGGTTCTGTGCGTGTTTTACAGGGGTTTACATCATTTTAAAAAGGGATGAAATTATAAGATGATGGTTTTAGATCCTTGGGACCCATACATATTTTATATCTTTGATAACTTGGTCATATCATCTATAAAAGTAAGTAGATTTGTGGCTCCATATTGCATCTCTTTCTTATATGGTGTCATGTCTCAAGTAATGACTCTAGACATAGCAATGATTGATACTGTACTAAAGTATCTGCTGAAAAATTCTGTAAGGATAAAAACTCAAGGCTACAACATAGCTACAGATTTTAGACAACATTTTTTCAGTTTTTGATAGACCAAATTAGAAAGAAAAAAGACATATGATGTAGAAGAGAAATTTAATGAATAAGCTTTTATCGATAAATAACCCACAAACAAAATAACCTACAAGTCTACAAACAAAGACAACAGACGAGTAGAAAGTAAATGGATATTTGGAAATATAGAAGGCCACAAAAAATCAACAAATTTTAGATAGGAATTATATAGAACATTTTCTATAATCAGCATGTAATGAAGATAGAAATTACAGGTAAACAAAACATAGAAGTATGTAAAACTAAAAATTTTAACCATTGGATAAGAGAAGAAATCAAAAAGAAAATAACATGCATTTATTTATTTATTTATTATTTTTAAAGATTTTATTTATTTATTTGAGAGAGAGAGAGAGAGAGAAAAAAGCATGAGCAGGGGGAGGGGCAGAGGAAGAAGCAGACTCCTCGCTGAGCAGGGAACCTAATGGGGTCTCATCCCAGCACACTGGGGCAGACCTGAACCAAAGGCAGAGGCTTAACCTACTATACCACCCAGGCATCCCGAAAATAACATTTTAACAGGACATTAGTTTCATTTAATTGTTGTAAGTAAAAAGTTATGGTATATGACAAATAAGATATTTGAATTAAAATCAATACATTAAAAAAAATCAATACATTAAATTATATTATTTTATCATATGTAAATTTTCATATTATTTGTTAAAATAAGCTACCAAAAATAAATATGAAACAAGCTAAGAAAATAAAAACAAAATGCTTAACAAAATAGAAAAAAATACCTATAAATTAAGGATTAAAATATATTTAAAAAAGGAATGGCAGTGAAATAAGAGAATAGTATAATTAGCAAATCTGTTCATTTCAAAAATTCAAAAAATAGAGAAACTCATGACAAATTAGTCGAGAAATGAACACGAAAATAAACATACTCATCACAGGAAAATAGAAGTGGGCATAACAAAATAAGATGTAATCATTTTTTTTTAAAGATTCATTTATTTATTTTAGAGAGGCAGGGGGTGGGGGGCAGAAGGAGAGGGACAAAGAGAATCTCAAGCGGACACCTGGCTGAGCAGAGAGTCCCATATGGCGCTCAATCTGACCACCTGTGAGATCATGACCTGAGCTGAAATCCGGATTCAGACGATTAACCGAGTTGCCCAGGGGCCCTTAGATGCAACCTTTTAAAAGAATAGTCTCAGAATTTTATGGTAATTATCCTGATACACATTTTATGCTAGTAGATGGGAATGATATAAAAATGCTTCATACTCATTTGATGGAATGGGCAAAGCCTCAGGACTCTGGATTTTAAGTGACAACAAAGACACAACACAATGTAATTTAATCAAGATGTAGTGTGTTTTCTTGCATTTATATATTCTGGGGTAGGTCTAACTCAAGGTTCCCTTGCTCCAGGAGCTTCACATCACCAGTTTCTTTCCCTGGAGTTCTTGGTTTCACTTCGTCTAAGTTAGGATCTTTCTTTGGGAGCTTTTCTTTTTGTGGCGTTTTCACAGTAGAATATACAGTGTCATATTCACTCATTTAGATAATAGTTTCCCTATACCTCACACTTAACAATTTTCTTTCAGACTTTAAAAAAAGTGAATTACATATTTTATAACATTTATAAAGTAATAGGAGTCTCTCTGAATCAGAAAAAAAATCTTGTTTCTTTTCAATTAAAAAATAGTCACTTTGGAAAACTTAAATATATGAGGCTTCTCAACTTGAACTTCTAGACCTCCTATAAATCAACATTTCTTTATGCACAATTAGTTGTAAATGAGGAAATTTAATAAATAGACAGATCCTATGATTATTCTATGCTAAACTGTTTTTCCTAACTCTTCTTTAAATATGTTTTAACACTTCTCAGATAAGATTTTATACAGTCCCAATAGATGTATTATAAAATGCCAGGAGCTTTGGCTACGTGTTTCACATGATTGCTAATTTTAAAATAATAGTTCTTGTAGCTTATTTTAAAACAAGTATTTATTTTCCATTTCTAGTGTACAAAAAGAGTTGACATATTTTAACTGGAAAAATAACTATAATGTATCACTTTTGTATTCCCCAATTTTTATATACCATTCCACTTAGCAATTTTTAATTTGGACTTCTCTTATAAAACCATATATACAGTAAATCAAAACTATTTAGAGGAAATGTAGAGATGGTCTTTGGTATAAGACTTTGTGAAAGTTTAGTGAAATTCGTGCTTCAGAGTTTGAGTATCACTGTTTAAACTACTACACATCAGTACTTATTTAATAAATTACAGAATCAAATTAAAATGGTGATTCTCTGCTGTTTACAGTGGTCTTAATATATGCTACAAAATGCCCAACTGAGCATGAGAATTACCTGAAAAGCAGATTAAAATACACATGCCTGGGCTTTATTTCCAACATTTCAGATAAGTAGGTGTGGGGTAGTTTGGCTTTATTTTACTGAGAAATCCCCAGCTTACTCTGATGTTGCTCATGGCCCACTTTGGAGTTTTGAGGGACAGACGCAGAGCAGAAAACAGAAAGTTACCTTTTCATCTTCCCCCTCCCAACGTTTAAAGAGAGCATTCCTACTCTCCTATTATTTCTATAACAAGAACATATGCAACTTTCATTTGATGAAAGAGTTGCATCAGTAAAAATTTTGATTCTTACATTTTTCCATCATAGTTCGAAAGAGAAAAATCAGAGTTTACTCTATCTCTACAGAGATGCTTAACATATAATTAAATGTACTTACTCAAAAAGCAAGGCTAGAGCGCCTGGGTGGCACAGCGGTTAAGCGTCTGCCTTCGGCTCAGGGCGTGATCCCGGTGTTACGGGATCGAGCCCCACATCGGGCTCCTCCACTATGAGCCTGCTTCTTCCTCTCCCCCTCCCCCTGCTTATGTTCCCTCTCTCACTGGCTGTCTCTATCTCTGTCGAATAAATAAATAAAATCTTTAAAAAAAATAAGCAAGGCTAGAGCTTAATGACAGATCAGTGCATATTTTATTACATTCATTTCTAGAAAACCTGCACTATTATTAACAAAAATTTTGGTTACTACTACATTTTGGCCAAGCCTCAAAGTAATGTAAAATACTGAATAATCATTAAGCAAATCCTCTTCAATCTCCTTTCTTAGTAAGGAAATATCAAGAAGATTTAAGTTGATAAGTCAAAGAAAACATAAGCTCTTGTTTTCTGATTAGATATAGAAATTAGGAAAAGAATGTCACTCACCACTTAAGAGGAAAAAAGTCAGGTAATTGGCAAAAATCATAATTTTCCTAAACCCATCTGAAAGCTACAGTTGCAAGGTAGGTAAATTATATTACAAAAAGTGACAACAAAGGAAAAATGAGTCACAGCATTTGTTTCACTTTGCAGGTTTCTGGAAGAAAAACTGATCACCATGCAAGCAGGTAAGAAGAAATCAGCTAAAATTTTACAGATCCTTAAAGCCTTGATATAGGCTAATACGTTAGTTTTGAGTCACTGGGAGCCAAAGACACATAAGAGTCTGCATGCACTCACAGATTCTTTTCCCTGATCCTTTGCTAGGTACTCATAAGAAAGACTGGGTGGGGTGGGGGTGGGGGGATGCCTGGTTGGCTCAGTCAGTTAAGCCTCTGCCTTTGTCTCAGGTCATGATCCCAGGGGCCTAGGATCAAACCCTGCATCAGGCTCCCTGCTCAGCTGGGAGTCTGCTTCTCCCTCTGCCCCTCCCCCTGCTCGTGCTCTCTCTCTCTCATATAAATAAATAAAATTAAAAAAAGAAAGAAAGAAAGAAAGAAAGAAAGAAAGAAAGAAAGAAAGAAAGAAAGAAAGAAAAAGAAAGAAAGAAAGAAAGAAAGAAAGAAAGAAAGAAAGAAAGAAAGAAAGAAAGAAAGAAAGAAAGAAGAAAGACTGGGGGCAGGGCAGGGAACAGGTGAGAGTCCCCTTGGGAACTCAGTAGAAGACAGGAGGTGATCAGCTGGTACTGGGGGACAAGAATTGAACATCACCTTCTGCCCCAGACATACTCCAACATGAAGCAAAATCCTAAAGGTACTGGTGGCAACAAACACTGTCACCTCCAGGGTCAAGGCAAATATTCATCGTTTCTCGTGGTGGGATAAAAGCAAAAGTCCTCTGAGGAGGATCAAGGA
The DNA here is from genome assembly GCF_024610735.1 of Ursus americanus. NCBI lineage: Eukaryota > Metazoa > Chordata > Mammalia > Carnivora > Ursidae > Ursus > Ursus americanus. The sequence goes on from NC_142131.1 coordinate 5,712,473, forward strand.
ACCCTCTTTAGGATAAAAAGGAAAGGCTTTTTCCGGGAGTCCGGAAACTCCTCTGCTCAAGAACCCACAGACACAAAGCAGATATTGTCTGTCATTAGAAGAGTAGGAGTGTTGAGAAACTGAGCACTTGGGAGCACAGGTCTCTGAGAAAGACTGAAGTTGCATCAGGAGAACAGAAGCTGCATTGCTCCCACCAACAAGAAAAGCAATCTACCACTAGGGGCAGGGTAAGAGTGTGCTGAGGGACCTCCTCAGGGGCTCAGGTATGTGTTAGGACCACTAAAAGCTGAAGGTTGAGCAATAATGAGAAAAACCATTCAGAACCCCAAGCCACAATTTAAGCACAAGGTAATATCAGCCCTTCTCTGGAGGAACTAGACTCTGTGGTGAATTAATGGAAAGGATAAAAATGGCAAAATGGAAATCCATCTCAATTTCTAATAGGTTTAACTCAATCTTCCACACTAATGGTCTGGCAGCTGAGGCTGCCCACTTCCAGGCATAAATAATATTGACTTTGGTCTTTCTCCTACATATGATGTCAGTGTTCAATCAAAATTACAGTGCACACACACACACACATACATGCACACACACCCCAATATCATGGAATAGAGAATTCAAAATAATCAGATTTATTAGAGAGGCCTAGATATTAAAACAGACAGATAGCAACTTTAAGGTAACCAAGATAAATATTTAAAGGATCTAATAAAAATTAGGCCAACAGGAAAGAAATGAGGAGAAAGAACCAATAACAAGAAAAATAGAAATGAATACTTCAAGTATTCATGAAAATAAAAGAACCATTTACAAAGAAGGTAAGATGGAACCTCATTAAAAAGCTTTTGCGAGGATGCAGATACACCAAGAACATAATGGTTTCCTTCACACCTACCATCTAGATACAGTATAAATCCAATGTATCTATGTATTTAACTGGACTCTTTCCCCATCTCTATTTTTAATTCTGTCTCTCCTCTCACTTCATATCTTAGTACTCCAGTCCTCATTATTCCCCTTTCTATATATTTCTTCAGAAAATTTTGTATATGCCACTCAATTTGTCATTTAATTATGTATACTCTGATAATGTAATTAGTATCATTTCTCATTTCTATCTATCTAAATATGCAACAAGGATCCTAGGGATATAGGAAAAAATTGTTCTGCTTAATTGGAGGGGAAATTTTCAAAAAGTTATTCAAGTTTAAGGCAGAACTGACTTCACTGCTATCTGAGCACCTCCAATGCCCTGTTACATCAATTTGTTCATCTATTTGTGTTCCTCTATTAGATTTAGTACTTAGAGAGAATAGGACATTTATTCACCTTTATATCTGCATTATCTAGGGCAATGTCTACCATATACTAGCTACATAATAAATCTGTGCTGAATGAATACATGAGTGAATAGGTGAATGAAATTTGCCTGTGGCCCAGCTGGAGTCCTTAGCCTTATTCTCCTACATTTTTGTCTAGCCTCAGTACAACTTAACTACCTGCTGCTAGCTAGATAGTCATTTGACCAGCTGGTAAGTACGTACTGCATGAATCCTTGTCTCCTTCTTACATTCTAGAAGTCCTGGCAGAGGCTGCTTCCTTTAATATAACAACAATCCACATTGTTATTTTCATTTTTATATGAACTGAATGGTAGAAAGGCTTCATTGTAATTGTTTTCTTCTTTATTTCCATCACTACGATATTAAGCTTAGATTTGCTTAGATGCCATTTACTCTAATGCTGATGAAGATTCTCTTTATGATCACTTCTTTTCATTATCCTTATTATGTTTCATAGGTTTTCATGGTGGTATTTCATTTTTGGTGGTAAAACATGACTATTTTCATTTTATCTATAGCTAATAGATATTTTCTTATCGATTGAAAATTTCTATTCTTAAAGCCAAATTTCTTTCAATTTTCCTTTATAAGAAGAGTATTCTGAAGAAGTTTACACTTCAAATGATGAATATTTAAATAAAAGAGTAACAAATTTTAAGGAAATGTTGCTATAAGGTTACTATGTCAGATATCTTCTAGTTGAACTATTTCGAAATTTCCAATTAGGGTACAAGAGGTAGGCACGGATTCCATTGTAGTTAAACATTTACTGACAAGCCAGGCTTTCAATTTAGCTTTGTGCGTGAGTAAAGAAATTTGATCTTGTCTGGCTTTCTATTAGATGATGTTTTCCCATTTTCCCACTTTTCTCTGGAAGGTTTTTATATGCAACAAAGGAAAAATTCTTTTGCCTCTCTATCTTTAGGTGTACAAATACCACATGTAAAATTATTATTCAAATAAATAAAATTGGTCAGTGGCAAAAAAAACCCCAATATTATTATAAAAAGTAATTTAAGGTACTACTAAAACAAATCTGAGTATTTCCACGTGAGCATTATATTGTGGTAGTATTTTAAGGATCAACAGCATAATATTACAACAAATTTTGTTCTTTTCAGAATACATTGAATGTTTTAATGTTTAGATGATAAATCTTTTAGTAAGCATCAATTTAATTCTCAATGTTTTCAATAAAATTTTCCTTTATATTAAAAAACAACAATAAAGCCAAAGCCATTCTTTCAATTTTGCACTTTACTGTGGTGCTGCCCTATGTACATTTTTTGAGATAAAATAAGAGGCCCTTTCCTGAGGTAAGGTATCAAATATTATTTCATACATTTGCTTTGTCAACCATTTAGAAATTTATATTTATCAAGTAATCTAGCTTGAAGATTGGTAATCAATTTTATTTTCATTTAAAACAGATTTAAAGTATATAATAATTGTTTTAAGCTAGTAGTTTCTCTGTATAGATATTTAGTAGAGATATGAAAGCTTGTTTTAAAAGATAAAAAATCGGGGCGCCTGGGTGGCACAGCGGTTAAGCGTCTGCCTTTGGCTCAGGGCGTGATCCCGGCATTATGGGATCGAGACCCACATCAGGCTCCTCCGCTATGAGCCTGCTTCTTCCTCTCCCACTCTCCCTGCTTGTGTTCCCTCTTTCGCTGGCTGTCTCTATCTCTGTCGAATAAATAAATAAAATCTTAAAAAAAAAATAAAAACAATAAAAGATAAAAAATCATCAAAAATTGTTATGGGGGCGCCTGGGTGGCTCAGTTGGATAAGCCACCGATTTCGATTTCAGCTCAGGTCACGCTCACAAGGTCCTGGGATCAAGTCCCACAGGCTCCGCACTCAGTTGAGAGTCTGCTTGAGGATTCTCTCTCTCCATCTCCCTCTGCCCCTTCCCCCACGCATGCTGTCTGTCTGTCTGTCTCTCTCTCTAAAATAAGTAAATAAATCTTTAAAAAATTGCTATATAGAAAAATAGGAAAATAAAGTAGGAGTTTTTAAAGTTACTGTTTTGAACAAAATGTAAATAAATACTGGTGTTTATTAGTATTTTACGTCCTTTCTTACTTAGTTTCAAAAATACTGAATGTCCATTTTGCCTCATTTCCATAATTGTGTACATTCAAGGACAGCCTCTATGGTAAGGGATAATTATTTAACATTTATTCAGTCTCTCAGGGTATTCTATGAGAAACTTTGCCATTAGATTTAACAGATTTGAATAATATTACTAAGTACTTTTTCTAATCCAAGCTATGTGGCTATAAGGCAGTTGATTTGCTTTACTACATTGTTTATCAGAAAACTTTTTTCCTTCAGAGCAAAAAAAAAAAAAAAATACTATCTCAACTTCTATCACCGTACACTAGTCTGTAATACTATTGCATTACCCAGCTCCTTTAGTCACAAATAGAGTTCAGATTTTTCTAATTATATACATATTCAACATACAGATGAACTTTATACTTTTAATTCCATTTGATATATAGACGACTCTTATGCTTTTAAATAGCAATGCAGTATTTCAGTTTATGATTATAAAATATATGTCAACATAGGGTAAATAATCATTTAGTAATAAAGACATCCATAATCTTTTTGTTTTAAAACAACAAAGACTTCTTTATTTCTCATGATACATGTTTATTAAAGGTTTCTTGTGGGCTCTGCTCTCTATCTTCTCTGTTGGACCCCGAATGACCAAGTAGCCACCAACTGAAGATTTGCTGAGTGTCAGTGAGACAGAGACAGCATAGTAAAACACATCTAAGCTCTTAAGATTTCAGCCCAGAAGTGACCCGGGTAATGTATGCTCAAATTTATGGTGATGCCCAACTTCATGGGCCAAGGGAAGTTCAATTCTGCTATGACCCTAGACAGTGAGGAACCAGAAATAGATAGAAAACTGTACTAATATAGTAATTTATTTTCTAAGTCTCTTACTAATTGATCTTTCTTTCTTTCTTTTTCTTTGTTTTCTTTTATCTTTCTTTTCTTTCTCTTCCTTCCTTTTTCTTTCTTTCTTCCCCTCCTTTCCGTGTTCCCTGATTTCCTTCCTTCCTTCCTTCCACTGCTGTAAAGCAACGCTGCAGTGCAAGTAATTCAAATTTAAGGACTTCTTTCTAACCTCTACATTGTTTACACTTAGTTACATTTCTGCTACACTGCATTCATAGTAAATAATTTATAATGAAAAATATTATCACATTTCTGAAATACTGAACACCCCAAGGTGTTGATACTTGAAGTAACTGAATTGACACTGAATTATGTACCAATTAAACATATTATTTTGTGAATATTCACAGTAATTTAAGTAACGTGGCTATTAAAACAGCATAATAAGGCACCACTCTATTATGAATATGGTAATAATAGTAACAACACATTAACTGATTCCTATAATATATACTTCTTATAAATATATTTTACTGGAGTATTGTAGAGACTGTAAGGTGAAAATTCAACATAGTAATATAAAGTAGAGAACAGCTTATATCTTATAGCTGGTTCATAAACATTTATTAAAAAATGTTGCTTCTTAGAAGAAATCACAATTTCTTTTTTTCACATCTAAAACTTAGGTTTTAAAATTATTAAAATAGGGGCGCCTGGGTGGCACAGCGGTTAAGCATCTGCCTTCGGCTCAGGGCGTGATCCCGGCGTTATGGGATCGAGCCCCACATCAGGCTCCTCCGCTGGGAGCCTGCTTCTTCCTCTCCCACTCCCCCTGCTTGTGTTCCCTCTCTCGCTGGCTGTCTCTATATCTGTCGAATAAATAAATTAAAAAAAAATTATTAAAATAGTCAAAAAGAAAATCTTACTCATTAACTAAAGGAGGATGCATTTACTTGTTAATTAAAAATATTGCCAGTTCTGCTATTATAACCTTAGCAATTCAACAAAAGGCCCATGGGATATCATAAAGATTTTCTTCAAAAATATCTGCTTTGAAAGTTATCACAGAAGTAGCTTCTGATTGTGTGTAGTAGATACAAATGCTGTAGTTCCAGATTATGTGACCTTGGTCAAGTACTTAAAATTGCTGGTCCTCAGTTTTCTCATTGGTAAAAATGGTGATAATATCACCTACCTCATTATATGTGGTGAATAGTAAAGCCTTTAATATATATAAAGTGCCTAAAGATTTGTCCTGTATATAGTTGTCATAATCTTCATCATCATATCATCATTATCATTATCATAATCATCATCATTATCATCCAGGAATTGTAGACTATTTCTGAAATCCTATTAGATACATCTCTTACTCTACTACTTACCGTTTTCTAATATGTAATATTCATGAAGTATATAGACTCATTTCTGTCATGTTGAAATGACTGTTGTTTGTTTTAATTTAGTTTATCGAGTCTTTATTTACATCACTTTTAGAAGTGTTTGTTTCTTTATGCAGATCTAACTTTCTATCGATACATTCCTTCTGCTTAAAGGATACTCTTTTTAAATTTCTTGTAGTATATGAGTATTCGTAATGAGTTCTCTCAATTTTTGTTTCTCCTTTATTTTTGAAAAATATTTTCACCACTTACAGAATTCTGGGTAGACAATTGCCTTCCTTACCTCAATACTCTAATAAATCTGTCACTCTATTGTTTTCTGGCTTACATAATTTCTGTAAGAAGTTAGCTCTACTTCTTTGCTCTGTTTTATGTCATGTGTCTTTTTTTCTCTGGCTGCCTTCAAGACAGTATCTCCATCAGTGATTTTCACAAGCATGAATATGGTATGTCTGAGGTATATATAAATATAAATTTCTTTTTCTTTCTTTCTTTCTTTCTTTCTTTCTTTCTTTCTTTCTTTCTTTCTTTCTTTCTTTCTTTCTTCCTCTTTCAAACATGTATTTTGCCTGGTGTTTTCTGAGCTTCTTAGATCTGTATTTTGGTGTTTTTTTTTTAAATTATTTTAGAAAATTTTCAGGGAGGAGAGGAAGATCACAGTGGAGTAGGAGGACCCTAGGCTTGTCTTGTCACATACACACAACTAGATAACCATCAAATCATCCTAAATACCCCAGAAATTGACCCAAAGATTGGGAGAACAAACCACAACTAAGGGGAGAGAGGAGGCCACATTGAAGAAGGTAGGAAGTGTGGAGACGTGGTTTAAGGGAGAAATGGATTATGGATGCTGTGGAGGGAAGGGGGTTGTGGTTGTGCAGAGGGGCAGGAGAGAAAGGAGCACACAGGAAAACACACAGGGAGAACATTTCCCCAAAGCCATTGGCTTGGAAAATGAATGGGGCTGAATTTCATTAGTTCTTCCTACCAGCAGGGGTTAAAGCCCAGAGTTTTAAAGGTCAGTGGGCTTGGCTAGCATAGAGCCCTGGGGGCACTGAGCAGCTCCAGGAGAGAAGGCAGGGAAACAACCCCAGGCTGACAGCAAGAAAACAGCTGTATGAAAAATGCCTGGGGCACACAGAGGGGAGATTATTCGCTCTTCTGGAGCACAGCTCTGAGAGGTAGCATTCCTAGAGAACCTCTCTGAGAAAAAAGGAGTTGCCTGGCACCATTTTCCTCCACTACCCCTCAGCATAAACAGAGAGCCACCTGTGCACACTGCACTAGCTGCCTAGCTTGTTTAAACCAAGCCCCACCTCCCTACTCTCTGGCCGGACTGCCCAACTCAGTCAAGCTTTCCTCAGTCATAGCAAGGCAGGCCCCTCCCTGAGAAAATCAGCACAAACCCCTGCCTACAGAACGTCCCCCAACAAGACAGTTCTCCAGGGCCTCAGTTCTGGTGGAATTGGTGTCTGTTCTCATTTCATAAGCAGACCAGGGCACACCTACTTAAAACTGACCACATTCAGGATAGGGACCAAACATTACCCACATCAGTCAAGTAGAGCCTCTGTGCATGACTGGCCTGAAGGATAGAGCAGTGAAAACATAACAGCAGAACCCATGCAGCAAACACTGGAGACATTCCCTGATGTGCCAAGCTCTGGGCATTACAAGATCTCTTCTTCATAAGGTCATTACTTTCAGGAGCAGGAGACATAACTGGCTTTTCTAACACAGAGAAGAAGGCACAAACTTAGAAAAAAATGATAAGATGGAGGAATTTATCCCAAATGAAAGAACAAGATAAGGCCATCGCCAGAGATCTAAGTAAAACAAATATAAGTAAAGGGTTAATGAAGAATTTAAAGGAGCAATCATACGGATATTCACTGGGCTTTCAAAAAGAGTAAGACATCAGTGAAACCATCACCACAGAGATAAAAAGTTAAAAAAGAACCAATCAGAGAGGAAGAATAAGATAAATGAAATTGGAAACAGGCCTGATGCAATTAACAGCAGGCTGGAAGAAGTAGAGGATGAATTAGTTACATATGAGGACAAAACACTGGAAATTAATGAAGCAAAACAAAAGAGAGAAAGAATTGAATTCAATGTGAGAATAGACTTAGGGAACTCAGTGATTCCATCAAATGTAATAACATTCATATTATAGGAGTCCCAGAAGAATGAGAAAGGAAAGGGGGCAGAAAATTTATTTCAAGAAATAACACAGAAAACTTCCCTACTCTGGGGAAGGAAACAGACATCCAAATCCAGAAGGCACAGAGAACTCCCATCAAAATCAACAAAAGCAGGCCAAAAACAAGACATATTGTAATTAAATCTGCAAGATATAGCAACAAAGAAAAAAAACTTAAAAGCCACAAGACAAAGAAGTTCTTAACTTACAAGGGAAAATAAACAGAACTAGCTGCAGATTTCTCAACAGAAACCTGGCTAGCCAGAAGGGAGTGGCATGAAACATTCAACATGCTGAGGGTGAAAAATATGTAGCCACAAATACTCTATCCAGCAAGGCTACCATTCAGAATAGAAGGAGAGAACAGAGTTTCCCAGACAGACAAAAAATAAAGGAGTTCATGACCACTAAACCAGCCCTGCAAGAAATATTAAAAGGGACTCTGAGTGGAAAAGACCAAAAGTGAAAAAGACTAGAAAGGAACAGAGAAAATCTCCAGAAACAGTAACAAAACAAGTAATAAAATGACACTAATACCATATCTATCAATAATTACTCTGAATGTAAATGGACTAAATGCTCCAATCAAAAGACATAAGGTGTCAGAATGAATAAAAACACAATACCCATTTATACGCTGCTTGCAAGAGATTCATTTTAGACCTAAAGACACCTGTAGATTGAAAATGAGAGTATGGAGTACCATTTATCATACTAATGGATGTGAAAAGATAGCTGGAGTAGCAATACTTATACCAGACAAACTAGATTTTAAACCAAAGATTACAACAAAAGGTGAAGAATGGCACTATATCTTAATAAAGGGGAAAATCCAACAAAAGAATCTAACAATTATACACAATCATGCCCCAAACTTGGGAGCACTTAAATATATAAAATAATAACAAACATAAAGGAATTCATCAATAATACAATAATAGTAGGGGACTTTGACACCCCACCAGATCTGCAATGGACAGATTACCTAAGGAGAAATCAACATGGAAACGATGGCTTTGAGTGACGCACTGGACCAGATGGACTTAACAGATACATTGAGAACATTTTTTCCTAAAGCAGCAGAATACACATTCTTTTCAAGTGCACATGGGACATTCTCCAGAATAGATCACACACTGGGTCATGAATCAACCCTCAACAAATACAAAAAGATTGAGAACATACCATGCATCTTTTTTGGCCACAACTCCATGAAATATGAAGTCAACAACAAGAAAAAATCTGGAAAGACCACATATAAGTGGAGGATAAAAACATGCTACTAACAAATGAATGGGTCAATCAGGAAATTAAAGAAGAAATTAAAATACACATGTAAATAAATGACAATGAAAACATGATGGTCCAAAACCTTTGGGATGTGGCAAAAGCAGTCATAAGAGGGAAGTGTATAGCAATACAGGCCTACTACCTCAAGAGGCAAGAAAAATCTCAGATATGCAACCTAACCTTATACCTAAAGGACAAAGAGAGAGAAAAACAAATGAAGACTAAAGGCAGAAGGCGGGAAATAATAAAGATTAGAGTAGAAATAAATGATATAGAAACAAACAAACAGAAACAGATCAATAAAACTAGGAGGTGGTTCTTTGAAAGAATTAACAAAATTGATAAACCTCTAGCTAAACTTATCAAAAAGGAAAGAGAACATTCTCAAATAAAATCACAAATGTGAAAGAAGATATCACATCCAACACCACAGAAATACAAACAATTATAAGGGAATATTATGAAAAATTATATGCCAACAAATTGGGCAATCTGGAAGAAATGGATAAGTTCCTACAAACATATAAATTACCGAAACTGAAACAGGAGAAATAGAAAATTTGGACAGATCAATAACCAGCAAAGAAACTGAACCAGTAATCAAAAATCTCCCAAAAAACAAAAGTCCAGGATCAGATGGCTTCCCAGGGGAATTGTACTAAACATTTAAAGAAAAAGTTAATACCTATTCTTCTGGAACTGTTCCCCCCAATAAAGACATGGAAAGCAAATTTCCGAACTCATTCTATGGAGGTCAGCATTACCTTAATTCCAAAACCAGACAAAGACCTCACAAAAAAAGAGACTTATAGGCAATATCCCTAATGAACACAGAGGCAAAAATTCTCAACAAAATACTAGCAAACTGAATCCAATAGTACATTAGGAGAATCATTCACCACGATCAAGTGGGATTTACTCCTGGGCTGTAAGGGTGATTCAATATTCACAAATCAATCAATGTGTTACACCACATTAATAAAAGAAAGGATATGGATCATATGATCCTCTCAATAGATGCAAAAAAAGCTTTTGATAAAGTACAGCATCAATTCTTGATTAAAAACCCTCAACAAAGTAGGGACAGAAGGAAAAAACCTCAACATCATAAAGGCCATATATAAAAAACCCACAGCTATTATCCTCAACGGGGAAAACCTGAGAGTTTTTCCTCTAAGGTCAGCAACAAGACAGGGATGTTACCATTGTTATTTAACATAGTACTGATGTCCTAGCCTCAGCAATCAGACAACAACAAAGACAAAATAGAAGGCATCCAGATTTACAATAAAGAAGTCAAACTTTCACTATTTCCAACTACATGATACTCTATGTAGAAAAACCTGAAAGACTCCACCCAAAAGCTGCTAGAACTGATACAGAAATTAGTAAAGCTGCAGGATACAAAATCAACACACAGAAATCTGTTGTATTTCTTCATATGTCAATAATGAAGAAGCAGACAGAAAAATCAAGGAATCAATCCCATTTACAACTGCACCAAAACCCATAGGATATTTAGGAATAAACCTAACCAAAGAGATAAAAGATCTGTACTCTGAAAACTATAGAACACTTATGAGAGAAACTGAAGAGGATAGAGAGTAATGGAAGACATTCCATGTTCATGGATTGGAATAACAAATATTGTTAAAATGTCATACTACCCAAAGCAATGTACACATTTAATGCAATCCCTATTAAAATACCACCAACAGTTTCAGAATAAACAATCCTAAAATTTGTATGGAACCACAAAAGTTTCTGAATAGCCAAAACAACCTTGAAAAAGAAAAGCGAAGCTGGAAATCATCACAATTTCAGACTTCAAGCTATATTACAAAGCTGTAGTGATCAGGACAGTATGGTAACGGAACAAAAATAGACACATCCATCAATGGAACAGAATAGAAAACCCAGAAATGGACCCAAAGCTGTATGTTCAACTCATCTTCGACAAAGCAGGAAAGAATTCCCAATGGGAAAAAGACAGTCTCAACAAATGGTGTTGGGGGAACTGGACAGCAACATGCAGAAGAATGAAACTGGACCACTTTCTTACACCATAAACAAAAATAAATTCTAAATGGATGAACAACCTAAATGTGAGAGAGGAAACTATAAAAATCCTGCAGGAAAATACAGATAACCACCTCCTTGACATCAACTGTAGCAACTTCTTTCTAGATATATCTCCTGAGGCAAGAGGAACAAAAGCAAAAATAAACAATTAGGACTTCATCAAGATAAAAGGCTTGTGTACAGCAAAAGAAACAATCCACAAAACTAAAAGGCAACCTTCAGAATGAGAGAAGATATTTAAAAATGACATATCTGATAAAGGGTCAGTATCCAAAATCTGTAAAGAATTTACCACACTCAACACCCAAAGAACAAATATCCCAGTTAAGAAATGGGTGGAAGACATGAATAGACTTTTTTCCAAAGAAGACATCCAGATAGCTAACAGACACATGAAAAGATGTTCAACATCACTTATCCTCAGGAAAATAGCAGTCAAAACTACAATAAGGTTATCACTCCACACCTGTCAGAATGGCTAAAATTAACAACACAGGAAACAAAAGATGTTGGGGAGGATGTGGAGAAAGAGGAACCATCTTAACTGTTGGTGGGAAAGCAAACTGGAGCAGCCACTCTGGAAAACAGCATGGAGGTCCCTCAAATATTAAAAATAGAGCTACCCTAGGACCTAACATTTGAACTAGTAGGTATTTGCCCAAAGGATACAAATAAATCATTCAGATAAATACATATACCATATTATTTCACTCATTAATGGAATTTAAGAAACAAAACAGATGAACATAGGGGAAAAAAGAAAGAGGCAAAGCATAAAGCAGACTCGAAGTTATAGAGAAGAAACAGAGTTGCTGGAGGGGAAGTGGGCTGGGGGGATGGGTTAAATGGGTGATGAGTATTAAGGAGGGCACTTGTGATGAGCAGTGGGTTTATATGTAAGTGATGAATCACTAAATTCTACTCTTGAAACTAGCATTTTTTAAAAGATTTAATTAATTAATTAATTAATTAATTTATTTATTTAGAGCAATGCCTGTGAACAGGGGGAGTGGAAGAGGGAGAGGGAGAGAGAGAATCTCAAGCAGACTCCCCACTGAACATGGAGCTCAATGTGGGGCTCCATCTCATGACCCTAAGATCACGACTCAGGCGAAATCAAGGGTTGGACATTCAATCGGGTAAGCCACCTGCCCAGGTGTCCCTCCTGAAACCAATATTATACTACATCTTAACTAACTGGAATTTAAATAAAAACTTCAAACAAACAAACAAAAAGGGTATACAGAAGTAGATATCAATTCCAAAGTGCCAATATTGTAACTGGGGAACTTAATGCCCACAGACATATTTGGACGAGGTAATGTAATTAAATTTCAACTCACAGCATTTTATTCCTAAAGCAATCAGTAAACATGCCTACTTTAAAATCTGTTTAATTAAAATAATAAAAAGAAGAAAGATTTAACAATATTGTGCATCAATTAAAGATGTTTTCAATTTTATCCTCCTAGCAATAACACATTTAAAAAATAAAAATGAAAACACCTTCCTCATTTCTTCTTCCTTAATCTGAGAATTCTTAGTATAAGGCAGTATTTACTTCACATAATATCTAGTTAAGAAATAAATTTCTAATGAGCATCAAACTGACATAATATTGAGTATGGATAATAATATTTACTGGGATTTTTCATTAATCTTTAATAGAATTTATAACAAGTTATAACAGTTTTGTTGAGTCTTTCAATTGAATAAGAGACTCTGCTCTGAATTTTTATAAATATCATAATTTTGTAATTAAGCAAGAGGTAATATAATACAGAGATTGCTTCCACTACTGAATGCCAACACAATCCAGGACCATATATATTCCTATATAGTGTTATTAAAATTTTGGCCAATCTTCAACCTTGAAGTGATGAATACAATATAGATACTTAGTATCAATTATGGCTACTTCATACTGATTACTAGTTGTCATCACCACTGCACAGAACAACATGGAACACAGTTTCCCATTGAAATTGACACTGCTTTTTTCCTTACAATACTACTAAAGGAGGCATCTTATGTTACTAAAATGATATATACTAGAATTTGAAAGAATATATTCACTCTAATGTTTTCTTTAAGTTTATGTTTAAACTCTGGAAGCTTGAATATTTTATTAAATTTAGGTCTTTACATTTTTCCAATCATAGTCCAAGAAAAATGTATAAGTGGTAATGATAAACATCAGATCAGAGACTTTTATATAGTATCCCAAAAAATGTCTTGCCAATGACATTTTGCTGAGGTGACATTTCTTTCAAATAAGAGGTTATATTTAAGAGTAGAATATGATACCTTAATTGTTCCCTAAACACTCCTTTTTTATTTGGTAGTCTTCTGAGTCAAGGCAAAATTAGGTGACAAATAATGGATTAACCAAATAAATATATAACTAAAAGTAATAAATAACAAACTACTTTATTGGAAAAAAGTCTTATTATAAATTAAACATTGTAGGCATTTTTCTCTCTGTTCTCTTAGACAGAGTTGATTGCTCCTCCTCCCTTCCGTGCTTAATGGAGAGCTTTATGGTAGTAATAAATAATCCAAGCCCTTAGAAGTCTTGTTTGATGAGCATGCTGATTATTTGTAATTAAGTGTGTATTGTAGCTAAATGGCAATATGGGATTTACTTGGTTTGATCCTTTGTTATATAATTATTGTTTGAAAATTCAGTAAAATGCTAAACCAAATACAGCTACTAATAATAAGAACAATTGATGAGTTTTTTGCGTGTTACACCCTGTCTCTAGACTGTGAAAGAATGCAGCTGTGTTGATTCATTATTAAAGAACTACTTGCAAAGTTAATCCCCAATCTACCAAATAAGAGATTAGCAAAACAACTCAATTGTTTTAACTCTTGATTATAAGTTTGATTACATGAAAAAATGATACTCATCGGTGATGTGACTCAATTTTGTCCTTCACCAGAATATAATTACTTAATAGAATTATTTGCTAAGTAATTTTAACAATGTGTAAAATAATAAATTCTATTTTAGCATCAACATATAAGATTGCTGAATTTTGTATCTTTTAAAATATTTACAGATTTATATCTTATGAGAGAATTTCCAAATGACCAAACTGTCAATACTAGGCTTATTAACAGATAAGTAAACTGTAAAATCAATAACAAAATCTTCACTATACCATGGATTTCATTATAGTAAAATAGCGTATTTCTCCTGGATCAATGTACAATTTACTTAAGAGAGTAAAATACTAGATTTTTGTCCCCCAACAGAATTAATAAGCCATTGTCATATTAATTTATTAAGGATTTTTTCTCATTTAAGAATATGAAGAGTTTATGTTGAACTTGCAGACTATTTTATGATGTATTACATTATCTATGTAATTATAGTTTGCTGCAAATAATGTTCTAATTTTGTTATATCTACAAGTTATATCAATCTGCTTATAGTTTTAATTTTTAACTTTAGTTTTATGCTTTTGTTTTTTCACAATACCTTATGTTTATTTTATTCTGAAGTTTAAGCCTAACAATTTCCTTTGAAAAGATTTTTGTATTTGTTTAAGTTGAGTGAAACTTCTTTCAGCCTGTGATCCAGTAATTCCTTGGGGATATTTCCATTATTAATACCAAGTAATATATAAACTATTGGATATCTACCGATTACAAATGGATATCTCTTTACATCTGAAGTCAAGAAGTCAAGCGGGATATTTAATGGTTTCCCACAGTCAGTTGCTACAAAAAAGCAAATACTTTTTTCCATCCAAATTTAATTAGAGAATTACTTCTAAAGATGAAAGTACACTTCCTTTTTTTTTTCCTCATAGAAAACACTATAACTAAAAATGAAGAGAAGAGAGAGCCAGCTCTGTGCAAATCTAGGAAAATTAATATTTTCAACTGACATCCAGCAGAACTTAAAAATTGCAAAGTTTCTTAGAAAGACTACATTCAAAACTCTGCTTTAAGAACAAACCAAAAAACTGCAGATGGTAAGAGAATGAACATATTATGGATAATTATAAGGGTCTCAGTGCATGAAAGCCACCCACTCAGTTGCAGATGTCCCTTGTAAATAATGAGCACAGGACAACAAGATCAGATGATCAGCAAAACTTGAGCCATGCCAGAGAAATCAAAGAACTCTGAACATTGACTATCATCTAAGAGAGACTGGAAAATCATGTGTCTCCTATTCAGTTTGTGTTTTAGGCTTGAACATAAATTCCAGCACTTTTCTCCATCACTCTATCTAGCATATCTGCCAACAAACATACACATGTTACATTCATTTTAAAACATTACTCTATTTATTTTACTCATGGTACTCATCACAGTCTGGAATTATCTTATTACTTCCTGTGATTGTTTACATGCTTGTCTTTTTTTTTTTTTCTTTCACCACTTAGAACGCAAACTCTATGAGGAAACGTTCTTAATGTTCAATACATGCACTGTTTTACACAGTGGCTGTCACATGCAGTTATTTAAATTTAAGTTAAACTTGAATAATATGGAAAAAAATTCCTTTTCCATATTTTAAATGTTTAATAGTCACATGTGGCTTGTGGCTACCTTATTTGGCTTCACAAACTTTTATTTCTATTAGTAGTTATGTTTGTAGTTTGAAATAGTTTTTTTTAAATCTGTTTTTTTCATTTACCAAAACAAAAGAAAGTCAGCATTACGTCTTCCCAAGTCAAATTTGGAAATTAATCCACTGGCTCTTACTTCTTTTTGTCCTCCTGAATTACACTTCAGTCAGTGTCCTGACTGGGATGGGGGAATCTGCATATATAGAAAACTAGAATTTCATAGCACTGTCTCTGTAGTTTCTCTCTGAATTTGTTGAAAAGTTATCTGCAGCCAGACAAACAAAATTGAGAGATTATGTGTCAATGATTTGTTTCCATAACTGTTTTCCCTGGAATTTGGGTATAAATTCTCACTTTGGTGAAATTTTATTTGGAATGAAAGAAACTCTTCTACTCATTGGGTTTACATAGGGTGAACTTTGTATGTTTACATTGCTTCAGAGCCCTAAGGAGGCTGGCTTTCATTCTTTACTCTTCCTTTTAGGATTCTGGACTGGGGGAAAAATGAAATTATGCTAGTACTTAGCCTACCATATTCTCCTTCAGTTCTACAACTTTTATCTATCGGCAAGGGTAAAATAATTTCTAAAAAGGGTAGAGTAGCCCATCCACTTCTTCAGCACTCTCTTTTCAAAACTGATAAATACTAATACAATCTATCAGAAAGGCACCCACTTTTGATAGGTCATTCTGTACTGAGTCCAGACAGTTTTAATTTGAGCTTATTTAGTTTCCTTTCAATATCATCCAAATTTTAATGTAACATGAAGTGAATGACTTTCTGTAACTCTTCATTTCTTTTCTATTGTTATTTTTTCTCATTTAATTATACACTAGATAGTAGTATTTTTGTAAAATGTGCTAAAATTGCCATCCTTCCCAGAATTTCTGAAGTTGTCTTGACCCTAAAACTAAACTAAGAAAAACAAATCTAGATGTTTTTCCGTGTAGTCAGGTAGAAATCTTACACCCGGCTTAAAAAAATGCCATTAATGAAATTATGTTCTGTTGTCCACAGCCCCTCAAGCTAAAGTTTGCTTTGTTGAAATACATTTCTCTAGATAATATATGTTGAAATAGCACTGCATTTTTTTTTTAAGATTTTATTTATTTATGTGACAGAGAGACAGCCAGCGAGAGAGGGAACACAGCAGGGGAGTGGGAGAGGAAGAAGCAGGCTCCCAGCGGAGGAGCCCGATGTGGGACTCGATCCCCGAACGCCGGATCACGCCCTGAACCGAAGGCAGACGCTTAACAACTGCGCTACCCAGGCGCCCCACTGCGCTACCCAGGCGCCCCTGCATTTTTATTAGTACTGATTTTTTGCTACTAAACTTTAGAAAAAAAATTTGTGTTACTTCCAGCCTAAAGAGTTTCTGGCACATAATATGTACTCAACGAATGTCCAATGGATACATGAATGAAATAATGAATGAATGACGATCAGTTAATTACTGCATCTATATGAATGTTCTTTTATAGACAAATAAGGAAACTACCCAGATTCTCTTTTATGTCTAAAACAATAAGATGTAAATAAAAAAATAGCAGAGATTATTAGTGAAAAGCTGTACAACCACCTTATTGACAAATCACAATTTTAAGTTTTTATTTATATAGGCAACACAAGTAAATCAATTTTGGTTTATATATTTAAAATATATAATAGGAAATCATCAGGGTCAGGATCAGTTGCAGAGTAGGCAATACTGTCTAATGACAAGAGCTGCAACACTTCAAGTCTACCTAAATGGTCTTGTCAGTAGACACATGAAGTATAAGGAAGTAAAGTTCACATTAGAATTTCTGGAAGTTCAATGTTCAAGGTTGTTTAATTCTCTATTTGGATTAAGAATACTGGCTGGGCATCACCTCATATGAGCAAGTCCACCCCTATTATATATATAGAGTCTGAGACAAAACTAAAAATGGAGGTCCACATACCACCTCACTAAATATTTAATTTGTAAGGTAAATTGAGTTTAATAAAATATATTTCGTAATCGATTTTGTAGCCCTGTTCTGACAAATATATCTTTATAATGGAAAAATAAAAATCAGTTTTAAGTGAAAAATATCAAAGGTGATAAATCTTTGTATTTATTTCCAATAGTTCTCTGGAAAGCCCTATTAAGAACTGTTAAATGTAGGAGATTTTGCTCTCCTTGCAACCTAACAAGTTAGTATGCCTTACAAGGACGCTGAAAGAAGACATGAGACTCAGGCTGGAGACAAAGGACCTCATCACTCACAGCATTATAATAGCCAGAACGCCATCACTTATACCAGATTATTGAGCCCTAATTCCTCCATGGTGACATGACAAGGGCCACATGATGCCTGGGCATACAGCGACTTGTAGTACAGGAGTGAAAATCTGACCACAGGAAATCTCAGTCTCTTAAAGGAGCTGGAAACAAACCTGTCCAAACTTGGCACCTGAGAGAGACATTATTCTGAACAGAAAAATTCTGTTGTCTTTCCTGGAAGAATATACTATCTCTATCTCCCAAGTCAGTTTGCCATGCAAATATTCTTTAAAAGGTAGTCTGAAACAAGAAGAATGACAGTGACTCTACTTGCAATATGTTAGAAATATGAATCATCCATGGATAATTGTCTCCCAATCATCCTACTATGTTTGAGTGAAAAATAAAGAAATAAACAATTAACAAATTACTATATAATTATTTCATAAAAATTATTATTTATGCCTTAATTTCAGCAAAAGCACTAAATTTGGTGTTAAAAATAACCCTTCCACATAGTTTTTGTTCAACTGAAAGTAATGCCAAATTACACATTTTTCTTCCGAGTCATTGTAGTTCTTACGTTGTGTCCTATTAACATTAATTTGGGGAAAAAATGTTACTTTGTTGGGGAAGTTGGAATGAAACTGTCTGTAAAATCCTTGAAACAATTCTTAGACTCAGAAATAAAGTAGGATTTTGAAGTTGAGACCAAAT
Source organism: Ursus americanus (assembly GCF_024610735.1). NCBI lineage: Eukaryota > Metazoa > Chordata > Mammalia > Carnivora > Ursidae > Ursus > Ursus americanus. Next base: position 5,731,268 of record NC_142131.1, read on the forward strand.
TTTGTAATGGAGTTGTAGACGTTATCATCAGAAAATAGAAATATTTTAATTTCATCACAGAGATCACTAACTTATATTGCAGTTTTTACCATTTTTAACAGACATAGATGTGTACAATAAATATAGTCATCATCAAAAATGTTTCATTTAGACATATATATATATATGAATTATTCAGTACTGCAAAATATTATTCAAGTGGCATGAGAGTTGTTAATTACAAATCATCACATGTAGATTCTTTTAGAACCATGAATTAACACACAAAAAGCAATAAAAGGGCAAATGGCATTGATACTTCATCAAATTTATAATAGGAAGGCCCTATTATCAAGTTTACTAATCTTCCCTTATACTGTGTATAATCTGTTATTATTCTTACTCAGTGAACTGTATTTTCATCCCTAAGCTTTACATTTTTTGTTCCTATAGAATTTATTTTCATTATCTTAATGCTTTCCTTTAGATTCTTGAACATATTTATAGTATGCGTTTTTTAAAATTTTGTCAATTGCAGACATTGATTTCTAGTATTATTATCAGGTTATTGGTTAGATTTTCCTGGATCTTCATGTGCCTAATACATTTTTATTGAATGGTGGACATTATAAATGTTATGTTTTTGAAAATATGAAAATTTTAAATTTCTTTACAAGTCTTGATTTTTTTCTGGCAGCAAGTTAAATTATTTGTGGGTTAGATTGATCCTCTGAAAGCTGGCCATATCCATTGTTAGAATGCATCTATAGTAGTTTTACCTCAGGAATGGCTTATCACTACTCAAAATGTATATAAACCATTTCTGGTTACTACTTATAGCCATAAGTACTCAATAATTCCCTCTCCTCTTTGTCTCAATTCAAATGTCTTCCTATACTACGTGAGTTTTGGTTGGTGTTTAGTTTACAGATCCAAAGTAGTTGCTATTGTCCTGTCTTGCAGAGTATCATCCTATATGGTTATATAGCTGACTAGTCTTCTGGTGAACACTGGAGAAGAGTCCACATAGATTTCTGGAGCTCTTTTTCTGTGTAACAACCTTTTATATGTACTCTACACCATATATCCCTGCTGCCTCTATATCTATGAGCTCTGATCTTTATCTTCTTTGTACGGAGATAATGTTTCTTCTGACTGATCTCCCCCTCACCATATTAGAGTCCAGAAATGGTTCTAGGCAGTCAGCAAGCTAGAGTAATCCTAAAATTCATCTCATTTGTTTTTCTTCTATCAGGATGATAGCTCTGTACTGTCTAGTGTCCAGTGTCTGAAAACATTTTTGGGTTGTTTATGGCAGGAGAGCTAGCCTAGTAACATGTACTTAATTATTCTTTGAAGCAGAATGATTTGGTTCCGTTTTATATTTTCCATTTTTCTCTTGTGATTTTCCACCTCTTACATTTGCTGCTTGTATTTTTCTTTAAATCTTCGACTTTATATATAATAGCTCTTTTAATTCTCTTGTCTGATAATTTTAGTGACATCCCTAAATCTCTCTTGACTTTTTCCTTTTACCTACAGATATAGGATCCCACTTTTGTATATGAGTATCAGTTTGTGATTATATACTGGTCCTTATGGATGTTACATTGTTGTAAATTTGGATTCTGTTGGTTTCCTTTTTTAAAAAAATGATGAGTTTTGTTCTTACAGGAAGTTCATTTACAATTCTTGTTGAGTGTTGATTTTAGAATTTATTAGGGTAGTTTTGAAGTAGTCTTACTTCTACAGAAAGGGCTTTCTGTCATTTCAGTTGAATGTCCAGAATAAGCTTGAAGTCTCTCCACACTGGCTATATAAACTCCAGCATATCCAGAATTTTGTAACCTCCAGAATTTATTTAGCATGCAGTTCTTTGGTAGTTGTCCTCTGACGAGTCACATGGAGTATCATCCTGTGTGTGTGCCGATTAATCTTCAGCCAAAGGCTCAAAGGATCCCTATGCAGATTTCTGGTGTTCTTTCTCTGCACATCTCCTTTGTCTCTCAGATCCTCCTTTCCAAATTTCAGCTGCCTCAGGAGTCCCATATTACAATTACTGATTTCTTCTTCTCAGGGAGACTGCTTAACTCTTTTTGAGCTCCCCTTCTTTTGTCATGGTTCAGAAAGTTTACCCCACCCTTGGTGGAAATCTTGGTGAATGTGATGCTTACTTAATGTGCTCCTTTCCCTTACAGATAAAAGCCTTATTCCATGTGTTGTTCAGGATCTGAAAAGAGTTTCTTTGTATAGTTTTTTCCAGTTTTATAGTTGTTTAGAGTGCCTGTGGAGGGGAGACAGGTATCTGCTATTCTATATTTGAAGGATAATTCTTCTGAGAATTGTGAATTGGAAATGTTTCCAGCCTGTAAATATATCATCAAATTGTAATCTATCTTTGATTGCTCCTATTAAAAAGTTAGCCATCAATCTCTGTGCTCATTTGAAGGTAATAAATACATGTTTTGGTTCTCTGGCTACTGTCAAAGTTTACTCCACACCTTTGATTTTCAACAGTTTCACTTTTAAAAAACATGTCTTTTTTAAAATATTTATTTTGCACAGAATTAAATGAAATATTTGCATCTGTATGGGATTCACAGAAAAATGTTCATTCGTTTTTTAAAAAATTATTTGCTATGACTTATTCAAATATCTATTCCATCTCATTTTCTCTCCCCTCTCTCTCTGGGACTCAAATTTTGCATATGTTAGAACTTCTGATATTGTCTTGCACGTTTCTTGCATTTTACTTTATGTTATTTTTCTCAATCTGGTTTCTTTCAGTGCTTCAGTCTATATATATTCTATTTTTTCTATTTCTGGTTTTCTAATCCTACGTCCTATTGTGTTCAATCTCATTCAATGTGCTCTTATTTTCATATTTTTGTAGGTTTTTTTTGTAATTTCAATTATTTTGTAATTGTGATTTTGTATAATTTTGTAATTTTTTGTAATTTCTAATTCTCTGTTAAAATCTTTATTTTTTAATCTATTTTCCATCTTTTCTTCTCTATCAGAGTTTTATCATGGTTCACATATTAGCCATGAAGTCCCTATCTGATAATTTCAATATCTGAATTATCCATGGGCCATCATCTACTATCCTTGGTTTATATAATTTTCAGTCATTTCAATCTCCTTTTTGTATTCCTCATAAGGATGGTGAACATTTTTGAAACACACTTGTCAAAACATTGGATAATGTTTTCTTCTTCCAAAAGGGCAAACTTTCCTTCTAAAAGCTTTAGTATTCTGGTGACTAACTTGATCTTGTTGTGTCTAGATTTAAGGCTTTACTAAGGGCTTGTCTATTCAGTTTGTCCTTCCTTATAAGGTGTAGTCCTTATTCACAGGCATCATACTTATTTCTTGGGTATGGTCTTTACAGCAAGGACATTTGGGAAGTTTTAACCAGTGGTCTAGGATATTGACTAGAGCTCATACACTTTGGTAAAGTTTTAACTCTGAAATCTATCTCCCAGTATTCCATAGTTACTCAGATTTTTGTTCATTTCTTTAGCCTAATGGTTACTGTTCTCAGTTCTGTTTCCTTTGAGATTTACTTAGCACATGTGTAATAAAGGAGTCAGCCAACAGGCAGAAGAAATGTTTTTTACATTTTGTTTGTTTGTTTGTTTTCTAGTTTTACTCTCCTTTTCTATAGTTTTCACGACTCTGGAATTTTTCCTGAGTTCCTGATGCCCTGGCAGCCCTGAACACAACCACTACTGTCTTTGACCACGTAATCTGATGCTTTGCTCTTCATCTCTATTCTGCCACCCCTGAAGTGGTGAACAACCTTTGGAAAAAAGCTGTGATATCTGATACCTAAAGAGTGATTCTTAAATTGTAAACTGGTATTAACAATATCATACATAGTTGTAGAAATGCTTTGATAATAAGTGTACATGGTTCAAGACAATGATATTGAGTATAGTTTTAAGAATGCATACAGATAGGTAAAGTTTACTGGGAAATGAATTTATGGTCTATAATTAAAGACGTGTATTAAAACTTGTATCAAATAACAATTCCACCTACAACACAGACAACTGAACACTCACCCTTTAACTAAAGGCAGTAGATTAAAATTAAAGCTAATGCTTCAAATAATAAATGTGATACTTTATTTCACAGATTTTAAAATATCAGAAATGATTACATAGTAGCACAAACCAGCAGGTAGATGAGGTATTTGATTTATTCTGCCTCACTTTTGGTTCTAGTGTTTGTTTTAAATATGTACTACTGACTACTGCTAAATATCAAATAATTTGATTTAAAGCTTTTCACACACATATAATTCTCTAACACTTGTCTCTCAGGTAATCCTTTTTACCTACGTTCTGTCATTGCAACAGACTAGCCTTTTCAGGCCATCATTTAATACAATGGTTTCTTTAGATGGAAAGTGAAAGTAACATATATATCATGATTCCAATTATCTAATACTTGGTTAGCAAGTCATATTACTGATTTTTGTCATAATTTCTGCTGGATGCTTAGTAGATACAATATTGCATTGTAGAGAACAGCGACAACAGGGACAAACTGGGACTCCCCCCCATACATTTCAGAAAATATGGAAAAGGGGATTTTTTTTTCCTTAAACAAAATTAATAAATAAATCCTTAAAGTTAAATTCTTTTTGACACTTTCAGGTAACTTGCTTGCAATGAATTAACTGTTTTAGGTAAAATAATATCTAGCAAACACTGTTCAGGTGTATACACTCTATTTGCCATATTTTAAGAAAGTATCATTTCCAGGATTTTTGCAATGTGCGCTCTTGAATTCTGTCTTGGTTTTGTTTAGGGTTATATGTACAAATCAAACACTCTCAGAATAGAGGTTGGGTATCTGACAAAGGTCAGTGATTCAAATTGAGAAGCACCCAATAGTTCTACCTTAAAATATTTGTTGAGAAATTAATTAGACATATACAGAGGGAAGTGTATGCAAACTGTTTATTATAGAATTTTTTTATCCAAGTGAAGTATTTGTAATAGATTATAGCAAAATTTGGTAGTGGGTTAAAAATTTAAGTATAGCTTCGCACATTTACTCATGTGAAAAATCTTCATTCAACACTCATGTTTTGGTGTTTTTGAAAGAACACTATAGGAAAAAATATATAAAATAAATTCGAGTTTTGTTTTGAAGGGTGGGACAGCAATGATAAGTTCAATAGAATTTGGTCATGTAGTATTTGAGTGCCACGAAGATATCCTAGAGAAGAAACCCAGGTGGTATTTGGAGAAGCACACGTAGCGGTCATGGACATGTTTGCTCTTGAGGCATAGAAGTTGTGCTGAAACATAAGAATGTATGAGATCATTTATGAAAGTGTGTAGAGTAAGATAAGAAAGCCTCAAACAATTCTGAGAATTACGAAAATTTAAGAAGGTAGCAGAAATCAAACAGTGGCCAAAGAAAGAATATTCAATGTTGTAAAATAAATAAATAAATAAATAAAAACAAAAAACAAGTGAGTTGTTGTGCCACAGGGAAAATTAGAGACTGTTTTGGGTGAATGATCAATACTGTCAAATGATAGAGAGATTCCAAAGAAGATAGTGGTTGAAAAGCATCTATTGGATTTAGTCTCAAGGAAGTGATTTGTGACTATGACACAAGCAATTAAAGTGGAGTAGTTGAAGTACTTCCTTTGCTGGAGTGGGGTGGAGTAGGTAATGAAGTACTTAGAGTCACTGAAGATGATGAAAAGATCTATATTTATTTATGTGGAAATGTGTTCATACTGTATCAATAAATATTTAAACATCAGGTTACAAAGTAGTATTAAAATACAATCTGTTTTATAAGAATATGTGTGAATATACACATAAAAGTATAAAATGACTGTAAAAAGTGAGCATAAACTATATACCACAGTTTGCTTAGAACTCTATATTACTAACTCAGAAGCCTTCTGTAAGAAATAAATGGGATGAGAAAACGACAATTTAGGTAAGTCTATGATCAACCAATGATTAAATCAGTGGAACTACAATTCTGTTTAGGAAGACTTGTCCCTCTCCTCCCAAAAAACATCAGTTTGCTAAAGTTATTCTCAGGATTAGATACATTTGTAACTATTCTGTAATGTATGTGTATGAAAAAAAGAAAACTTTAAAAGTAAGCCATTGTAACAACTACAGAAAATCTTTATTATACAACCTTTCTCATAACACAAAAATTCAAAGTTCTAGATTAATGGGTCAGTTTTCAAACAGACTAAATGATGGAGAAAAGTACCCGAAGAAAAGCATGTTTATGTTCTCAATAATAAATACTCCAGCATGTCTAGACAAGTTCAGGTAAATGTTGAGTTTTTTTCAAATGTCTTAAAGTTTAATAAAAATATCAGTATGTTTAGGGGTACCTGGGTGGCTCAGTTGGTTAAGTGTCTGACCCTCGATTTCCCCTCAGCTAATGATCTCAGGGTTGTGAGATGACTCCCCTCAGTGGGGAGTCTGCTTCAGATTCTCTCATTCCTTCTCTATCTGCCACTCAATTCCTCTCTCTCTCTCTCAAATAAATAATCTTTTTTTTAAAGAGAGAAAAATATCAATATATCTAAAATTTTAAAACCTGAAATATTATGTTTAGTAGGACTATGCCTTGTTATATAAAGGGGGAGTTCAAGCATGTTAAAACTGGCTGGTATGGTTGTAAGGTCACAATTATCATACATCCCTCTTTACAGTTGTGACATCAGCTGTGAAAACCGATCATGGTACCCCAAATGAAATTTCTATACATTGATTGTGCTGGTTCAGCTCAGATAAAAGGTCAGCAAATGCAAAATGAAGTAGACATGTTAGGTCAAAGAAACATTCATATGCACAATGTAATATACCTCATTTCCTTCAGTTGGGTAGATTATCGCACCACTTCTACATTATGTTTCTAAGCACACTATGTTTAATTATAAATTGAAATATAATTAAGATTATAATCCTTTCCTAGCATGAAATAATGAAGAGTAATTTATCAATTTCAAAACCCAAAGGTTTGAATTTGGATATTATATACTGATTATATTTTATACTTATTTTCTTGTGGTTCGGTGAATACACTTTTAAAATCCTCTGAGACACACACACATGCACACACACACAGCTCTGTGAAGACATAAATATTTAACAAAAAACAAACAATATGAACGTGAAGTTTTTATTCATAACAATGAATGTAGAAAATCCTAGGTGTTAGTAAATAGCACTCCTAAAAATTTTCAAGTATTTTCCATCCAGCCAGGATTTAAAATGGAAGGTGAGCTGGCCACTTTCATGGTTTGGTTTTATAGAACTAACTCCTCAATAGCTTTTTCTCTGCAGATAATTTTTCACAAGAAACAGCATTCCCCCAATGGCCTCGATTATTGTGATTGGCAGGGAGTATGTGGGAAGATGTCTCACATGGTACCACAGTATAAGAAGCAGTGTTCCAGTATTACCATTTTTGAAGTGGTGGCAGGTGTAAATCAAATTAGCATACAAAGGAGAAAAATCTCTTTGCCCAGCTACTGCTTCAACTTCTTTTCAAAGTGACTATAGTAAGAGCTCATTTGGCATTTTGCAGTTTTGCCTCCCTTATTTGGGTCAGAATTAGCCAGTACCAGGTAAGAGAATATGTTTTGAATATTGCCGTTCCACAAAATTATATGGATGGAGAATGGTATTAGTTATTATTTTAACCACCAGAACTTATCTGAGATTACTGAAAATACCTTCACTGAAAAGCACAAACTGAAGTTGAAGACTACAGGAGATTTGCTCCTATTTACAAGTTCATTTTCATTTCACATTATAACAACTACCTGGTGAATAACTATCACATAACTAAAGAGGAGTTTAATAATGACATGCATTCACTTTTGTTTGGATACTTCTTGTTTTGTTAAAAAATCTTTCTATATAGAGAGGCAATATTTAGTAACAATGCAGACTATCCTACAGCTTTTCATAAATTATGCCCATTACCACAGATTTATAAAAATATAACTTTATTTTGATTAACATCTTTACACAGCTATCCTTTCCATTAATATGTTCATGAAGCTACTAAGTATGTTGCAGATTTTGAATGAAGATGTGCTTATTCCAAAGTCATGAAATATGCTAGCTTTTTGAAACTGCTGCAACATTAAAATAAGTAAATATTTTGATAATATGAAAATTATCGTGGTGAGTGTTTTTACCTGTAACACTTAACCCCAGTACCTTTGAGACTGGTTATTTTCTTTAACACAGTCTTAAAATTTGGTAATATAATTTTGATCTCTATTTTTGACTCTCCTCACCTTGAGGGTAGAGACTTTATGGTTTGTCTTATTCATCATTATATTCCCATTATCTAGAGCATTTCTTGACACCAGGCAAGTGCTCAATAAATGTTGGTTGAATTTTAAAAGATATTTTAATGGATGAAAATTTCAAATTTATTTCATTCCTAGAGTTTCATAAATCTTATACTGTTTTAATTGTTAGCAATTAAAATAAAAAATATGTTTGTAAATAGTACTCAGGTATGGGGCACCAAGGTGGCTCAGTCACTTAAGTGTCTGCCTCTTGGTTTCTCCTCAGGTCATGATCTCAGGAGTAATGAGAATGAGCTGCACAATGGGCTCCGGGTTCAGCGGGGAGTCTGCTTGAAGATTCTGTCCCTCTGTCCCTTCGCCTACTCATTCTTGCATGCCCGCAAGATTGCTCATTCTCTCCCTCACAAATAAATAAATAAATCTTAAAAAAAATGGTACTCTGGTAATGGTAATAAAACACAATATACTGAGAATGTTAAAAAAAAAGATGTTCTTAGGATGTGGGTATTTGTAAAGTATTAAAAATAATCCTCCACTTTATTTTTCAAATATATTATCACGTGAAATATATTGCCACTTACAAAACATTTGAGATTATTATATCAAATACAAAGCTAAGCCTCTGAAAGTTATCAGAATTCTAAACATTTATAACTTAAAATATAATTTATCTTAAATAATTTAGTTAGGGCAAAGCTATTCTGGCATTTTGCTTGAGACATGTTTTTAAGCTGAATTTTAACCCAAGAAAAATAAAATCAATTTAAACTACTTCCTCATATTTGATTCTTTTTTTTATAATTTTTATTTTGTTATATTAGTCACCATACAGTCCATCCCGTTTTTGATGCTATGTTCCATGATTTTTGCGTATAACACCCAGTGCACCATGCAATATGTGTCCTCCTTAATACCAATCACCGGCCTATCCCAATCCCCCACCCTCCTCCTCTCTGAAGCCCTCAGTTTGTTTCCCAGAGTCCACAGTCTCTCATGGTTCATTCCCCCTTCTGTTTACCCCCCCTTCATTCTTCCCTTCCTTCTCCTACCGATCTCCTCATATTTGACTCTTAAGTGGTATCACCATTCTCCAAGTCATTCTACCATCTTCTCTATGACTTCTATTTGCATTCTGAGAGACCATCCATGTTTGCTTTCCACAATACTTATTAAGGCTTTACTATTGTTATAACTTTTTTTGTTTGTCTATGTTAACCAATATTTTGTTGTAGACATACTTATTTTTTTCCTACTTTGGCTCCTTGAATTTTTGGCTTATCTCCTCCAATTTTCTCCAGATGGCTATATTCTCCTGTAGCCCCATATCTTTTTGAGGATAACAAGAAATTGCTTTTAAAAAATGCTTCTATTCCTTGTAGAAATTCATTTGCAGTGATAGACACTCCCTGTGAGACTCTATGGCAACATTCACTTTCCTTTGAGATTTCAAGGGTACGTACGGTTTTGTTGCTTATTTTATTCAACCTCAATTAGGAAGAGAGCTATCCATGTCAGTATATGTTATGAAACAGAGTTTAATAGGATGGTTGATGATGATTGAATAATATCCAATTCAAATTAGCTCCAGTGAAAAAAAGATAATTTATTGACACAGCTACCTAAAATTTCCAGTGTTTGATCAGGTATATATACATGGATCTAAGTACTCAAATGACATCAGGAGTCACTCTATTGGTCATTTCTATCCAATTTATTTTAGTTTCATTCAGGCAGGCTCTTCACATGTCTTGGCAAGATGGTCTTCACATGGTTTATTCTCAGAAACCTTTGCTCAAAAAGATTCATTTTCCCTATACTGTAGTTACAAAAAAGTTTTAATGATTGCTTTGGATTTTCTTCTTAGACTCTTCATGAGAAAGTCACTTTGGCCAGAGGTTTGTAAATATGTTGGTTCAGCCTAGGTTTTATGTCCACCTCTTATGATGAAGAAAGGAATTAGTCTTGTCAACTCCTTGAACTCAGAGTCAGAGGAAAGTCTCTGAATAAAAGATGATGATGGGGATATAATCGCTGGGTAGAAGGATAACAAATGTGCACTACACAGAGGCCATATCAACTTTTCTCAATCGTGTTCACTACTTAGCAAACCCAAGGTTCTCAGATGAAGAATACTGTCCTGGATTTCAGTCCATGACTTCCTATTAAAATATGGCTGGACATGTTGGAAAGTACAATGAAAGTCTTAAAAGATTCATTATAGTTTGAACATTGCAACTACCTATTCATATAAACGTGAACAGGTCATTTGACATTTTAGGATCTCCATTTGCTTAGGAATAAATTTAGATAATTATATTTTCTCTAAAATTCTAACATTATAATTAAATAATTAGCTTGTGAGTCACTCTTGTGTGTGCCACCACCTCTCTCTGTCTCAGTTTCTCAAGTATAAAATAAGTTGCAGGGTTTCTGTCCTTTCTGTCCATTTGGTGTACAGTGAAAGTAAAATAAAGTGAGTGGAAGGAAACTACCATGAAATATGTGAATAAGAAAAGTTTTCATTTCCACAGTGCAGGAAATAAATTATGGATCATTCTGTTTAGTGGAATCTTAGGCAACCTCTATTTAAAACAAGCTAAAACAATGTATATTTTTGCTGATGTTAGTTCAGTAATTCCTATTTGTGTATAATTTAATAAAACCAATGACTGTTTTTCTCTATACTCAACCCCTCAACACTGATGGTGCTTTACCTAACTTACCTTACAGGAATAGTAATAATAATAATAATAATAATAATAATAATAATAATAGCTAATATTTATTAAGTGCTTATTTTAAACTAACTAATTAAACTAAAATGCATACCACTTAATTCACAACATAAAACTAATTATTTTGGATATTTTCCTGAAATAGTTTTTGTAAAAAACTAGTAATACTGGCTTTAATTTTCAGTATAATATATATATTTGTGTGACTGTTGACCATATAGGACATAAAAAAATATGCGATATCTTATCTGCTATTAATTAGTGATTATCATAGTGCTCATGACGTATGTATTTTTAGAACAAATTTCCTGTTACTTTTACAATATGAATTGAATAATTCAGGTTTTTCATTCCATCAGTTCCACTGGAATACATAATGTTGAGTTAATTAAGTTTTAACCTAATTATTTGTGTTACTTATGAAACAATACTTGAGTCATTTTTACCATGTAAATAATTTATCAAACTTCCACACTGGTGCTGATTTTTATCTAATACCATTTGACTTATCAGAGGTACAACCTACTGTAAATTTATTTTGGTTATAAAATTGAACCTATTTCTCATCAAACTCAAAAAAAATTTTAGGGGACATCACACAGTGTTTGCATGAACAAAAGTCCTCTCATTCAGTTTTGCTTCCTCCCACATTCTCCCATGGTGTTACATATTACATAATTTGTAAGGTGAGTCAGTGTTCTGAGAGCCCCTGTAATAAGATAGATGCATTTTTTTTTGTTTTATGATGCAGTAATTACTTACAGTGCTACAGTTATAATTGTAATGTGACAGTATAACTATCATCTGATAAAATGTGCTCTTTGAGCATGGTAGGTCTGTAGACATAATTTGTTAAATGCCAACTCATAACATAAGATTCCATATGAGAAGGCAGACTAGAAAGCAACAGAAATGAGTTCTTTGTTACCTTTGTCATCCTCAAAATGGTTTCTGAAGAAATATTGAATATTATCTGTAGCTTACTCTCTGATAATCTATTTAGTGACCTTATTTTTAGTGTTTCATGAAATAACAGTGGACTCTATTGCAGTAAAAATGAATGATACTCTTCACTACATGAAGATTGCATAATTCACATATAAAACAGGATCAAGAATTGTGGTAATTTTAGATGAAATAATTCATTTGGAACTTTATTCATAAAAATTAAAATATTTTAAAATGAGGAAAAATGATTACTTGAAGGTCATAACTCAATTCTTAAAATGAAAAAATATGTGTATTGTATTTCAGCTAATGTAAGGCAAAACAATGTATTCAATGGATTCATACAATAAATTGAGAAAAATGAACTTTTTTTTACTTGAAATACCTAAATATTTTTTAAATGTTTTTGCTTTGCTGCATTGAACACTCATCCTTCCTTCATCTCTTTCTAGATTTATCAAACCAATCAATGACATTATACCCATAAGCTATGTTTCCATACTTCTATTTCAAAGAAACTGACAGAATTTAAAGAAACTGGTTGAATTTGTCATATGGCCTCAGGAAGAAATATATATACATATATATATATATATATATATATATATATATATATATATATATATATATGCCAAGTTACATGAATTTTTAGCAGCATGAAATATTTATAATGGTCAAACTTTGGCTCCTTATGTGTTGAGGTGATGGAAGGTTGTGTTATTTGCATTGTTTTTCAAACTGTGCTTTCCTTATGATTCTTCTATTGGTTTAGAAAAAGGATTATTTATCCTTTAGGTGGTATTAAATTAACATGCTTCTCACTCAAAAAGAAAAAAAAAAAAAGCAAGCCACTAAAATATTTTCTATTTCATTGACATCTTCTGTAGCCTAAAATATACGTTCAAGCAGCAGTTGGAAATGTCAACTGCATTTGACACTGGCCAATTGATGAAAATGGTTTGTCCTGTTGACTTAACTCCCACAATTAGACCTGTTCACCATGGCTGCTACATAGTGTGCTTTTAGTTATAGTGACCTGTGCTATTACAAGAAATGAGTTTTGGAAATGGTCTTTATCCTCCCAAATAAAGTTAGTGCATCCAGATTTGGAAACTGACAGCAGTAATATTCCCCAACTAAAGCTGGAGCTTAGCCCTGTTATACTTATTAAAAAGCCTATTCATACAAATTAAATCCATTCCATATCCTGGCCTCTGATGACAGCTCCATTTTTTTCCTTGTCTGGTTTGAATTACCTCAAGTCTGTACCCAGAAAGAATTTATCCCTTTCAAGAGACTTCTCCAAGCCTATAATAAATTCACATGGGTCGTCCCATCAATGTAGTGAATTTGCATTATTATTTCATTATGAGTAGGAAAGAAAGCAGATTAGATCTCTTCCAGCATTGGCAGAGCCTAATTCAACCTGAACACATGATTAAAGCTGGCATTTATGACTATAACTGTCGAAGAAAACTAATTGTAAACTGAGAGCTGTGGATAATTATGGCTTTTGGTATTAAACCATTTCTCTCCTATTTATCACAGAACCAACTACAGACTTTACTACTGTTTGCATTTAGTTGTCTGATTACTATGAACCTACTTATGCAAATTAAAATTGATTTGTATTGTCAAATTAAGGGTTCTGTGTAGACTTAAGTTCAATCATGCTTTAGTATGTATGTTTTGATTTTTCTTTCCCTTATTTTTTTTATTTTTATTTTTTTGGAAAAGATGAAGTGACACTAACACCACTGTTCCAAAACATTGCACTTTGCCTTGTTTGAATTACAAACCCTGAAGCAGCTGCCTGAAAATCGGTTTGAAACACAATGCTATTTAAACTATCTTTTTTCATAAGAGATTTAAAAAAATCATCCCCTACTATATGCACATATACACGATGAAGGTTTTAGAACCATGTATGCACATGCTAATATATTTTATGTTTACATGTATTTACACAGGTATGAATAATTATGCACATAGAATATATATATTACATATACACACACACATATATAGGATATATATATATACACACATATAACTACATACATAGAAAGATATGTATATAGACATACATGCATACATGCATTAATGCATGCACATGCACACAAACATATAGATATATCACCAGTTAACATTATAAGCCCTTAATTACGTAACAAATATCTTTACAATTTTATGGGAAGCAGTATGGGGTAGTAACTAAACATGTAAACTCTATAGCACATCTACTTAGAATTCAATTCCAATTTTGCCATGTGCTAGCTATGCACATTTGTACAAAATTCCTCATTTCAAAAATGTGCAGATATTATTATGAGCAGGATAATTAAATGAAATAATTGTTGTAGACTAACTTGCGTTCAGTAAGTGCTCAATGTGAGCTTTTAGCTAGTTTTATAAAATGCTATTTTTGTGACTGAATCTGTGTTTGTATGAATTTGTGTGGCAATGTATTTTAAGGTGGAAATATGATACCAATAGGTGTAATTCAACTATATTCTTCAATTTTATGGGACAGTTCTAATTCATGAAATTGTATTCAGAAAAGGCAATTACTTAAAAGCTTAAGTAGCAGAATTTAATTTTTATAACTGTAAAAATCATTTATGAATAATAAATTACACATCAAAGGAAAAAAATAATTTCTTTTGTCTAGTGCCCTGGTTTTCAGTTCAGGGAACAGTTTCACTGAATCATATGAAATATTACTGATAATGAATAAAATGAATTATATGTTGATAAGAATAGGCTATTTTAAAATATCAAACAGTGGGAAGTGTTGCTATTATGGATATTAATAGAGTTTTAGTAGGCACAGAAACACCTATATTTTACTCCATTGACACTTGGGAGTTTAGGAAACAAAATGTTTCATTGAGAAAAACCAAAAATATTTTGAAAATGGGAAGTATCACTGAGAATGCTCAGCTCGATTACCAAAATTGAATTTTATCACTTCTGAGGGTCAATAAAGATAGCATTTTATTCATAATCACTCAGCAATATGAAGCTAGAACCATGAATTATGGGATTCCTTAACTGTACCAAGTTTTGATATCTAATCTACTCAACAAATATGAACGATTAAAATAATTTCTACTACTAAAAGTAACAGTATTAGTTTAAATTCAACCTCAGATGATATTGCAATAGTTTAAAATGTAGACTTTTGAATCAATATATTTTTTAAGTTCTTTTTCTTTATAAATAAAAGACCTTTTAAAATTATCCTTGGTCTCATGACCCTACTGATAAGTTTTTATGTTAATGTATTACCTTTCGTTTTCTTTTTTTGCTTTCTTTTCTTTTTTTGAATCTATTTTCTTTCCATCTCTGTGCTCAAACAAAACTATTTTGGCAGTTACATTAATTGTGCGCATACACTGTGTGTGCCACTTTTTTGTTTATTACTACTTCATAAACACTGATTCATGTTTTTACATAATCTCTGTATCATCATTTAAGTGACATCTTACAATGTCACTGAATCAATATGCCACTATTGATATCAATATCAACAATTTACTTAAACTATGCCTTACATTTGTGAGACTTTTAAGCTGTTTTAAAATTGCTATGTATATAGACCCTAAGAAGGCCTCAGAGCACACTTCTTTACTTCAATTATTTCCTTAGGCTTAAATATTTGGAATCAGATTACATTTTTGAAAGGCATGAAACTAACTATGGTTTCCAATTTTTTTTTTGCCATATCATTCTACAAGAGGATATTGAAGCAATAGGCTTTTCCTAACAGCACTACAGTGTCATTTTGGTTTTATTTTTATTATTTTGTTATTTTGTCAATGGTATATAAACATTAAAATGCTTTGCTAATGTTAGGTTAAATAGAGCAAATCGACAATTACAAAAACAAGTTCATTCTCTATGTATGCACTAAATGACATCTACTTGTTTGGTTTTTACTTTCCAACAGCTTGCACTTTGCTTATGGGTCCTGAAGGACCACTGATAAATAAATTGTGCTTGCATTTTAGAAGCCTTAATTTCATATTAAAATGACAACCTGAGTCAACATTCTGATGGGAACACCTTTTCTCAAGAAAAAAAAGAACATCACAAAATACAACATTTAGCTTTTTTAACTAAAGTTAAAGTGAAAAGATATATTTTAAAATGTGCTTATTCTCGGGGCGCCTGGGTGGCTCAGTCATTAAGCGTCTGCCTTTGGCTCAGGGCGTGATCCCAGAGTCCTGGGATCGAGCCCCACAACAGGATCCTCTGCTGGGAGCCTGCTTCTTCTTCTCCCACTCCCCCTGTTTATGTTCCCTCTCTCGCTGGCTGTCTCTCTCTTCTGTCAAATAAATAAATACTTTAAAAATAAATAAATAAATAAATAAATAAATAGTGCTTATTCTCCTGTAGAAGAGACTATTTTAGTCTATGTACAAACTTATTAAAACTAAGGCTTATGAAGTAAGCAGCTCAAAAAATATTCACATATTTCCTACATATTTTCTAATGAAAATCATGGTATGCCTAGATGAAAATTATTTACCCAATAGAGCTAGCATCATTTTGAACATTTAAAAAAAATTATTTATTTGAGAAAGAGAGAGAGAGTGTGTGTGGGTGCAGGGGCAGAGGGAAAGGGAGAGAGAGAATCTGAAGCAGATATGGGGCTTGATCTCAGTACCCTGATATCATGACCTGAGTCAAAACCAAGAGTCATTCATTTAACCAACTGAGCCACCCAGGTGCCCTCAGCTAGCATCATTTTGAACAGAAGAAACAAACTTCTTTCACAATGTTATTATCAAAAATTCCTATAATTCAGTGATGATTCAGTAATAGAATTTTCACCTAAAAATAATTCTAGAATCTCATTAATGTTAAAAAAAAGATACATATGATTTTCTCAAAGTGTAGTGTCAGATAAAAGTTCTCAAGTGTTATTAAACATTCATATACACAGTAAGTAATTTTATTAGATATTCTGTTTGAAATACAGCTCTTTAACATTTTTATTCATTGATCATCATTAATGATATCTCCATAGGTGAGTCATAGATTGAGATCCAAAGAAGTTAATCAAGTAAACCAAGATATAAAAAAGAGTAAAAATGGAAAACATTTCATAGATTTGTTTGTGTTCTCAAGAATATATGAACATAATTTCTCAGAAAATGAAATAATACAACCAGACATTACTGAACTTAACAGGAGTAATATATCATTGCTCAACTATAGTTCAAAGCCTGTTTTTACTTTATTAAGGAAAAGAAAGTATATCACCAAAATGAGAGGAAGAAAAACTGAATCCTCCAAAAATTGAACAGAATCCTGAGAATTTAGCAAGTCTTAAATGATAGTGACTGAAAAAAATCCACTACACTATACAGATAAGAATATGCTTCCATGCTCATTGTGCGGAGGTCAGTGCAATGCAGACTAAGCAGTGTTTATGGTTGATGTGAGAACTCTTGATTGCTTTGGCTTGCATTAAGGACTGGAGGCTACACACAGAAACTTCAGTTTTTGTCCTTCACTCTAAAATACAAATTTAAATAAAATCTTTCCTAATGAGAGCCTTAGTAATACAGGGATCTGACAAGATTGTAAGAACTATGAAAATATTTTCTTTTACTATTTTCTTTCATTTCCTAACAGTAATATGTGTCAAAATAATATACCTTCAAACAACAACAACAACAACAACAACAAAAAACACCCTTTTATCTTTATTTTAAGCACCAACTGCCACCAAAAGAACTTGGGCATTTATGATGCAAATTCGAAAAGGCACAAATTGCAGAAGACTTATTTTCTGAGGAGGGCAAAAGAGGATACTTACCCTATGGAGGCCATGCATATCTGAATAAGTGGCTACTGTACAGAATACAAGGGTATTAAATAAGCAAATATATTTTGCAACAAATACCACTTCTCCCCCACTCTGTTTTGGGAAACTAACAGCTAGGCCTTTATTCTCAGGCAGGATACAAGAAGATCCTTCTTTGAGAAACATAGCATCCTAAGAGAAAATACTATAGATATCAATATTATGAATGTCCAGCTAGATATATTTTGGCAAAGTCCAGTTGATAAGCCCCCACACACATGCTTAGAGCTTCCAGTTGGCTTTACAGCATATTACTCTTAAAAATGAGATGGTAAGCAAGGATCAAAATATATAAAAGGGAAGTATCAAATAAATTTAAGACAGAAGTAATTAAAAATAAACTATCACTAAGTAATACGCTTCTGGAGCCTACCAGCTTGGGGGCTGGAGCCAATAGTTAATATCTTCTCCCACTATTTAGTGACTCCATGTTGGTACCTTGGAATTTGCCATGGTGGAAGTATTTGCTAACTCCAAAAATACAATGCTATCAAAACTACACAACGGGAGGGAGAGAAGAGGGCACACTGTGGAAGGTAGGAGATGCAGAGAGGTGGTTTGGGGGAGAAATGGATCATGGGTGCTGAGGAGGGAAGGGAGCCTTGGTCACAGAGACAGGAGAGAGAGAGAGAGAGATTGATTGAGGAGTACACAGGCAAATGCACAAGGAAAAACTTCCCCAAAGCCACTGACTGGGAACATGAGAGGGGCTGATTTTCATGAGATTTTATAACCAGTGAGGCTCGAAGACTGGAGTTTTAGAGGTCTGTGGGATGGCTGCTGTGGAAACCTGAGGGTGCTTCTATGAAGGAGAGCAGATAGTCCCGGGGCAGATGGTATGATCTGAGGATCCCCTGAGATACATGCGAGGGAAGGCTCCCCTTCTTGGAGTGCATGTGGGAGAGGGGGCACTGCCTCAGTGGGAACAAGAGAGCCAGAGGGGACCATTTCCCTCCTCCGCCCCTCAGCACAGGCACAGAGACACCTGCTGAGGGCAGCTAACCTGGACTTTGGGTCTTTGCTGGGCTTTACTCCAAATTCCGTGCCCTTGCAATCTGCTGCGACTGCCCTTCTGGGACAAACCAGCATCAGTGTCAGTGCAGCGAGACTCTCCCGCAGAGGACTACGATGGGTCCCTGCAATGCCAGGTCCCTAAAGCTGGGAGTTTTAAAACTCAGGCAGCCTGCCTGGGATAGAAACCAAGGTACACTGCACTGATAGGTGGGCGGGTGACCTGGACACAGACAGGGTAAAGGCAGAGATCTGAGGGAAATGTGGGACACATGAGGGGAAATTGTTTGTTCTTCTGAAAGGGCTTCCCAGACACCGGCGGGCATGAATTCCCCTCTCCAGAATGAGGGAGAGGGCTGGGCTGGCACCATTTCCCTAGCCCACCTGTCAGCATAAACTAATCTTAGTTTGCAGAACAGGGCCAAAAGTGGCAGTCTATAACCATTTACACCAAACCCTGCCCCGCTGTGCTCTGCAGGTTCTTTTCTTGGGAAAGTGTGCCTAAGAACCAGAGTGATGGGCCCCTCCCCCAAAAGACCAGAACAAACCACTTGCATGTACCATGTCTACTAACCATAGAGTTCTGCAAAGCTTCCGCTCTAGTGGAAAGAGCATCAGATCTCTTTAACAAGCAGATCAGAGCACACCTAATTAAAACTTCCCACATTCTGGCCAAGGTCCAAACATTTCCCACTGCAGAGAAGGAGAAACTCTGCCAAGGACTACCCTGAGAGAGAGAGCAGCCGAAACATAGCAGTAGAGTGCACGTAGCATACACCAGAGACACTTCTTGAAGTGCCAGGCCCTAGACATGTATGACCTCTTCTTCATAAAGCCATTACTCTCAGGAGAAGGAAACATAACAGGCTTTCCTAACACACCAAAGAAGACAGAGACCTAGACAAAATGCCAGGACAAAGGAATTCATCTCAAAAGAAAGAACAAGAAAAGGTCGTGGCCAGGGCAAAACAGATATGAGTAATATGCCTGAGCGAGAATTTAAAGGAACAATCATAAGAACACTACCTGGGCTTGAGAAAAGCATAGAAGACATCAGGGAGCAGAGCTAAAAGACCTAAAATCTAGTCAGGCCAAACTGAAAAATGCAGTAACTGAGATGCGAAACTGACTGGATGAAATGACCAGTGAAACTAACTGGATGCAATGACCAAATAATGGTAGAAGCAGAGAAACAATAAGTGATATACAAGATAAAATTATGGAAATTAATGAAGCTGAAAAGAAGAGGGTGAAAAAAATGTTGAATCATAAATGTAGACTTAGGAACTCAGTGACAACAAAAAATGTAATAATGTTCATACCATAGGAGTCCCAGAAGAAGAAGAAGAGAGGGAAAAGGGGGCAGAAGATTTATTTGAGGAAATTATAGCTGAGAACATTCCTATCTGGGTAAGGAAACAGATATCCAAATCCAGGAGGCACACAGAATTCCCACCAAAATCAACAAAAGGACAACAAGGACAACAAGACATATTGTAGTTAAATTTGCAAACTATAAAGAGCAACAAAAAAATCCTAACAGCAGCAAGGTAAAAGTACCTAACTTAAAAGGAAGACAAATAGGACTAGCAGCAGATCTTTCTAGAGAAACTTGGCAAGCAAGAAGAAAGTGGCATGATATATTCAACGTACTGAATGGGAAAAATATGCAGCCAAAAATACTCTATCCAGTAAGGCTGTCATTCAGAATAGAGGGAGAGATAAAGAGTTTCCCAGACAAAAACTAAAGGAGTTCATGACCACTAAACCAGCCCTGCAAGAAATATTAAAGGGGACTCTGAGAGGGAAGGACCGAAAGTGAAAAAGACTAGAAAGGAACAGAGAAAATCTCCAGAAACAGTGATGAAACAAGTAATAAAATGGCACTAATACCATATCTATCAATAATTACTCTGAATGTAAAGGCCTAAATGCTCCAATCAAAAGACATAGCATGTCCGAATGAATAAAAAACAAGATCCATCTACATGCTGCTTAAAAGAGACTCATTTTAGACCTAAAGACACCTGTAGATTGAAAGTGAGGGTATGGAGTACCATTTATCGTACTAGTGGATGTCAAAAGTTAGCCAGAGTAGCAATACTTGTATCACACAGACTAGATTTTAAACCAAACACTATAACAAGAGATGAAGAATGGCACCACATCATGTAAAAAGGGGTCTGTTCAACAAGAAGATCTAACAATTATATGCCTCCAACTTGGGAGCACCCAAAAATATAAAACAATAACAAACATAAAGGAACTCATTGATAATAATACAGTAATAGCAGGGGACTTTAATCCCACGCTTAGAGCAATGGACAGACTGTCTAAGGAGAAATCAGCAAGGAAACAATGCCTTTGAGAAACACACTAGATCAGACGGACTTAACAGACATATTCAGAACATTTTGTCTGAAAGCAGAATACACATTTGTCTCAAGTGCAAAATGGGATCTCCCACAGACTAGATCACATATTGGGTCACAAATCAGGCCTCAACAAGTACAAAGACTGAGATCATACCATGCATATTTTCTGATCACAATGCTATGAAATGTGAAGTCAACCACAAGAAAATAAATGGAAAGACCACAAATACATGAAAGTTAAAGAACATCCTACTAAAGAATGAATGGGCCAACGAGGAAATTAAATAAGAAATTTAAAAAAATACATGGAAACATAGGAAAACGAAAACACAATGGTCCAAAACCTTTGGGATGTAGCAAAAGTGGTCATAAGAGGGAAGTATATAGCAATAAAAAGTAAGAAAACGCAAGAAAAATCTCAAACAATGGAACTTTACACCTAAAGGAGCTAGTAAAAGAATAACAAATGAAGACTAAAACCAGCAGAAGAAGGGAATAATAAATACTAGAGCAGAAATAAATGATACAAAAACAAACAACAACAAAAAACCAGTAGAACAGATCAATGAAACAAGGAGCTGGTTTTTCAAAAAAATTAATACAACTGATAAACCCCTAGTCAGACATATCAAAAAGAAAAGAGAAAAGACTCAAATAAAAAAAAAATCACAAATGAGCGAGGAGAGATCATATTCAAATATAAACAATTATAAGTGAATATTATGAAAAAATACATGCCAACAAATTGGGCAATCTGGAAGAAATGGATAAATTCCTAGAAACATATAAACTACCAGAACTGAAACAGGAAAAAAAAAAAATAGAAAACCTGAATAGACCAATACCCAGCAAAGATACTGAATCATTAATCAAAAATCTCCCAAAAAACAAATTCCAGGGCCAGGCAGCTTCACTGGGGACTTCTAACAAAAATTTAAGGAAGAGTTAATACCTATTTTTCTCAGATTGTTCAAAAAATAGAAATGGAAAGAAAACTTCCAAACTCATTCTATAAGACCAGCATCACCCTGATTCCAGAACCAGACAAAGACTCCACCAAAAAAGAGAACCAGAGGCCAATATCCCTGATGAAATGGCTGCAAACATTCTCAATAAAATACTAGCAAATTGAATCCAACAGTACATTAATAGAATCATTCACCATGATCAAGTGGGATTTATTCCTGGGCTGCAAGGGTGATTTAATATTCACAAATCAATCAACATGATATACCACAATAAAAGGAAAGTTAAGAAACATGATCCTCCCAATAATTGCAGGAAAAGCTTTTGATAAAATACAGCATCTATTCTTGACAAAAACCCTCAACAAAGTAGGAATAGAGGGAACAAACCTCAACATCATAAAGGTCATATACAAAAACCCCATAGCTAACATCATCCTCAATGGAGAAAACCTGAAAGGTTTTCCTCTATAGACAGGAGCAAGACAGGGATGTCCACTCTCACCACTGCTATTTAACATAGGACTGAAGTCCTAGCCTCAGCAATAAGACAACAAAAATAAATAAAAGACACCCAAATCAGCAAGAAAAAAAGTCAAACTTTCACTATTTGCAGCCACATGATACGCTGTAGAAAACCCAAAAGACTTCACCAAAAAAAAAAATGAAACAAACAAAAAACAAAAAGAGTAGAACTGATACATGAATTCAGTAAAGTGTCAGGATACAAAATGAACCTACAGAAATCTGTTGCATTTCTATACATCAATAATGAAGTAGTAGAAAGAGAAATCGAGGAATTGATCCTATTCAATAGGTGCCAAAAACAATAAGATACTTCGGAATAAACCTAACCAAAGAGATGAAAGGCCTGTACTCTAAAAACTGCAAAACACTTATGAAAGAAACTGAAGAGGACACAAAGAAATGGAAAGACATTCCATGCTTATGGATTGGAATAACAAATATTGTTAAAATGTCCACACTACCCAAAGTAATGTACACATTAAATGCAATCCCTATCAAAATACCACCAGCAATTTTCACAAAGCTAGAACAAACAATCCTAAAATTTGTATGGAAACATAAAAGATCCTGAATAGCCAAAATCTTGAAAAAGAAAAACAAAGCTGGAGGCATCACAATTCCTGACTTCAAGTTATATTATGAAAGTGTAGTGACCTAGAGAGTACGCTACTGGCACAAAAACAGACACATTCAGCAATAAAACAGAATAGAAAGCCCAGAAATGGACCCACAACTATATGTTCAACTAATATTCAACAAAACAGGAAAGAATAACCAATGGAAAAAGACAGTTTCCTTAACAAATGGTGTTGGGAAAACTGGACAAAAACATACAGAAAAATGAAACTGGACTACTTTCTTACACCACACATAAATAAATTCAAAATGAATGAAAGACCTAAATGTTGGACAGGAATCCATCAAAATCCTAGAGGAGAACACAGGCAGTAGCCTCTTTAACATGGACCATAGCAACTTCTTAACAGGTAAGTCTCCAGAGGCAGGGAAACAAAAACAAATACAAACTAATGGGGGGGAGACTTCATCAAGATAAAATGCTGCACAGTGCAGGAAACAACCAACAAAACTAAAAGGCAACCTTCAGAATGGGAGAAGATATTTGCAAATGACACATATGTTAAAGGATTAGTATTCAAAATCTGTAAAGAATTTACCACACTCAACACCCAAAAAACAAATAACCCAGTTAAGAAATGGGTGGAAGACATGAACAGACATTTTTCCAAAGAAGACATCCAGATAACTAACAGACACATGAAAAGATGCTCAATATCACTCATCCTCAGGGAAATACCATCAAAACTACAAAGAGATATTACCTCACACCTGTCAGACTAAAATTAACAATACAGGAAACAACAGTTGTTGGCAAGGATGTGAGAAACGGGAACCCTCTTACACTGTTGGTAGGAATGCAAACTGGTGCAGCCAGTATAGAGGTTCCTGGAAAACGGTACGGAGGTTCCTCAAAAGATTAAAAATAGAACTACGCCACGATCCAGCAATTACACTATTACCCAAAGAATATGAAAATACTGATTCAAAGGGATACACGTACCCCGGCGTTTATAGCAGCACTATCAACAATAGCCAAACTACAGAAAACGCCCAAATGTCCATCAACTAATGAACAGATAAAGATGTGGTATTTATACACAATAGAATATTATTCAGCCACTGAAAAGAATGAACTACTGCCATTTCCAACAACATGAATGGAGCTAGAGACTATTAAGGTAAGCAAAATAAGTCAATCAGAGAAAGACAAATACCATAGATTTCACTCGTAAGTGGAATTTAAGAAAGAAAACAGAGATCAATCATAGGGGAAAAAAGAGTGGGAAACCAAAAAACTGATTCTTAACTATAGAGAAAAACCTTGAGGGTTTGCTAGAGGGGAGGTGGGCAGGGGGATGGGTTAAATGGCTGATGGGGATTAAGGAGGGCACTGGTTGTGGCGAGCACTGGGTGTTGTATGAAAGTAATGAGTCACTAAATTCTACACCTGAAACTAATGTTATACTGTATGTTAACTAACTGAAATTTAAATAAAAACCTGAAACTAAAAAAAAAAGTGAAAGCTCAAACACTGTATAAAATTAAAATTTAAAATTACTTATTTTTAATTGAATTAAATTTATATTTTATACTGGAATGGAATAAAATTGCGAAATGAAAAAAATAAAATAAAAAATAAAAATACAATGCAATCATTTGTCAGAGACATACGGGAAGTGCTGTATGTACAAACAAAAAGAGATGCTCTACTGTTAATAAAGAAAAATCAGAGATGAAAGCAAAAATTTTCAAAATTAATAATGTGAAAGTAGAACTGAAAAACTCAACAGCAGTTTTGGAATGTTTTTGTCCCCAAAACAAGAGCAAAGCAGAACAAAATAAAATATAGGACAAAAAGAAAAAAAAATAAACTGTCGGTCTAAATGTTCAATATTCTAGTAGCAAAAAAATCCAGAAATAGGCAGAAGAGAAAGGCTGGAGTAGAGGAAATAATGAAATTATT
Source organism: Ursus americanus (assembly GCF_024610735.1). Lineage (NCBI taxonomy): Eukaryota > Metazoa > Chordata > Mammalia > Carnivora > Ursidae > Ursus > Ursus americanus. Next base: position 5,756,558 of record NC_142131.1, read on the forward strand.
CAATAATATTTCCCAGAGCTAAAAATCATGAGTCTACTGACTGAAAGGACTTATACATATCCAGAGTCATGGATGAAAAATGATACACACCATGATACATCATTGCTGAATATCAAATCATGAAGATAACAAGAAAATCCTACAAGCTTCTCCTGAGAAAAACTTGTCTTATACAAAGACTCAGGAAAAAGAATAATTTTTACTGTTTCAATTTCAGGATAGGATGCTTAAAGGCAAAAGGCCAATACAGTGAAATTACTGAGCAAAAATGATTTCTAATCCAGAATTCTACATCCAACTAAACTTTCATACAAAGATGAGGGTAAAGATAAGTTCAGAAAGATAGCTAAGACTATTGAGATCCTCGATCAAAATGAGAAATTAGAAACAATTTTGAAAAGGTAATATATATGATGGGATCCAGGAATCTGGGGATCAAAATATGGCAAAGAAGGGCAAAGGGAGATTCCAGGATAATGACAAAGCAAGAAACCTACATGATGGTGCTCTCCAGGTAGAGGTCAGAGGTCAAAGTCCAGATTGAAGCAGGTGAGAAGTAGCCAGACATTTTTTGATAAGATCGAATTGATTTTAAATCTGCTAAGCCTGAATGCATTTCCATGACTCTTGGACGCTTGGCTGGATGTTTTAAGTTATAAAAGTAGAAAATTATTCAAATAAGCAGCAAGACAAAACAAGACAAAATTCACTGTGAGGAAAATAAGAAGAAAAGAAATATGCTTTATGGCTCAGTGATAAATAGTATTTATATCGTCATCATTTAAATACTGGATAATGTTCTGATCCCAATTTGAAGTAATTGCATTAGAAGAACGGGAGGCAAGTGTGCTTGCTTGTTGTGGGGGATAAAGGAGGGGAGAGAATAAATAATAAAGCAAAAAATCACATCTTTCTTAGTAAGAAGTTAATAGGTAATGCCTAAAACTGAAAAATTGAGATGTAGCTATATAATAATATTATGTATACATTTGGTGACACGCTTTGAATTATGCAAAAATTGGAAGTAGGTGATTCTGGGGAGGAAAAAAGATATCACAGGTTTGGTGATAAAGGTTTTTCATAATAATCCTTAAGGAATTGTTTGACCCTTCAAACAGTGTGCATGTACAACTTTCATGTAATTTTTAAAAGTACCCGACAAAAGTTAGACGTATACACAGTGTAATGCAAAGTTTAAGAGCCTTGGTTCTGGAGTCAGGTTAAGCTAATTCTGGAATAACAAATAACTAATTCCATGACTTTAGTCAAAGGCCTGTAAGTCAGGTTTTTACTTGAATAAAAGAGATGATACTAGGACCTATTGGTCATTTTTATGTAGATTTAAAGAAATATTCTATGTAAATAGAACTTCTTGGTATATAGTTAGATGTTACTATACTTCTATTACTATTACTTCATTATAATATGAACCTCTCATTCCAGAACCCCAGTCCATCAGTTCCCTACCCCAAAAAAGAGAATTGATAATTTTGTGCATCATCTAGAGATAGTTCTTATATTTACGAACATTATACGTATAATATGTACTTGTGTACCTTGTGGGTATATATGAATATTTTTTTTCATTTTTTACAAACAGAAACATAATACAGACCACATTTTCATCTAGCATGTATTATTTAAAAGTTAGTGTATAGCACGTAAACCACTAGACATCTAACTATTTTTTTATACTGCAGTCTTCCATTATACAAATGTGCCATACTTTATCTTCTTACTGACTGTTGGATATAAAGTCAATTTTAATCTTTATTCCGAAAAACATAATTTTGCAAATGAGGGAGTACATTCTGTAGTTTAATCTAGAACTTGAACCACTAGATTAAATGGTATGCAGTTTTAAAAATTTTAACAGATGCTACTGAATTGTAAGAATTTCTCAACCCCCAAAACAGCATGCTGCATATTCTGCCAGCCTCCATAGCCTGAAAATTTAGTGAATTAAGTAGTAATTGAGAGAGTGTGTATAGAGATACAATTTAGGGGTCTTTTTCATAAATGCAGATTTACCAATTTCACCAGGCTGGTGAAAATTCTAGCATGAGTCTAGAATAAATGAACAGACATCAATACAGTGATGTTTATTTATTAATTTGCTATTTTAAGAAATACTGGTTGAGTACCTACTACGGCTGGTAGGTGTTGGTTTCAATAAAGAAAACTTAAAATAATCCTACTTAGTTTATCAAATTTTTAATCAAAATTTCAAAGTTAAATGGTAAAAGGAAGAGAAGTCTTGGGTCCACAGTGACTCAGGCAAAGTTGGAAGTTTACTATATGCTGAAAGTTTTTTTTAAAAGACAGAAGCAAAGAAACAAAAACGAAAGAAAAGGAGAAAATAAAACTCAAGGTTTTGTTTTGTTTTGCTTGTCTGATTAATTCTTTTATTTCTTTAAGGTGAAATGTATCTTAAATACATGAGTTATAAAATTGTTTAATGTAATTCAATCTGATTTTACTTCATTTCTCCCCCTCTGCCATTTTCTGATGTTTCCTTTGGGCATCTGTTCTTGTAATTATCTAGAGCACTATACAGCCCTGTGATGTGAAGATGCTGTAAATGAATGTCCCTGTCGCCCCAGTAAAATCATTAATCCATCCTTTATGTTGATGTAGTAAGTGAAGCATCAGGCATAGAATATCTGAGAGGAAGAAGTAAAAGTGTTCAATTTATCAAGGTCTAAAATAAACCAAAAGCATGGAGTAGAAAAAATATATGTAATTTAATGAACAAGTGTTTAAATGAGAAATGACTGGCGGGTTTTACTGACAGAGAAGTAGCTGTGCTCTCCATCAGTTAAACAAAAAATTAAGCCTACACTGTCAGTGATATTCTTAGACATAAAAGTCAAAAATGAAATATGTCATTTATGTGCCCACTTTCAGACACACAGAAATGGAGCTGATGCCAAATATAACAATAACACTTAAGTTTAAGGGATCAGGATGACTTCATATGCTGAAAGTCTGCTGCTCAGACACAGCTCACAAATGTTTGTTTGACTTGAATATGTTTTTAAAAATACACCATCAATCAGAATGCAGGAGATTTCACACACAAACTCATATTTCTGGGCTTTCTTGAATAATCTGATTAGCTGGCACACTGTGCCCATGCTGAGTAGTGGTGCACACGTTCTTGCTTGCTCCCCTCCTTGTTAATCTGTAATGACTCCCTGTCATGAGGTCAAGTCTTGGTTCACATAGAGCATTTTATTTCCTCTGTTGCTTTTCTTCTATGATAACTAAAAGTGGGACATTAAAGAAAGGGTTTTATATTCTAAGGAAATTAGAGAGGGCACTTTATTGTGGAAATGAAGAATATTCTTACTTTTTAATATATGCAATATGTATGCCCAGAAAATTCAAGATAGCATTTTCATAAATGCAGCCAAATTTCCTCATTTATTTTTTCTTGACTGGATTCCATTAGCTTTTGATTTTGAGATATCTCATTTAAGAGGATATGAGCAGGACTTTTGGTCCTGGTTAGAAGCATAAATAGCACTGCTAAATTTTAAAGTCTCCCATGCAAAACAACTAGAAGAATAACAATAAAAACTTAGTATTTCCAAAACTAAACATAATTTTACCATGTGATCCAGCAATTGTGGTCCTTGGTATTTACCAGGGAGTTAAAAACTTACGACCACACAAAAAACCTGCACATGGATATTTATAGCAGCTTTATTCGTAATTGTCAAAACTTGGAAGCAATGAAGATATCCTTCACTGGATGAATGGATAAATAAACTGTATAACAGAAATATTCCATTCCAGGGGCACCTGGGTGGCTCACTGGGTTGAGAGGCTGCCTTTGGCTCTGGTCATGATCCCAGGATTCTGGGATAGAGCCCCGCAGAGCCTGTTTCTCTCTCTGCCTGCCACTCCCCTTGCTTGTGCTCTCTCTGACAAATAACTAAATAAAATCTTAAAAAAAAAAAAAGAAATATTCCAATCGAGACAATGGGATTTCAGCACTAAAAATAAATGTGCTATTAAGCCATGAAAAGACATGGAGGAACCTTAAATGCATATTATTAAGTGAAATAAGATAATCTGAGAAGACTACATAGTGTATAATCCCAGCTCTACGACATTCTGGAAAAGGCAGTAACACTTTGGAGACAGTAAAATGATCAGTAGTTACCAGTGGTTGAGGAGGCAAGGAAAGGTTGAATAGGTGGAGCACAAAGGATTTTTAGGGCAGTGAAAATATTCTGTATGACGCTCTAATGACAAATTCAAGTCATTATACATATATCCAAACCCAAAGAATGTACAACAAACAAGAATGTAAACTATGGACTTGGGTGGTTATGATGTGTCAGTGTAGGTTCAACAATTTTAACAAATGTATAACTCTGATGGGGTTCATCCAAGATAGGGGAGATGATGCATGTATGGGGTTGGTGGAGTATTTGGAAAATCTCTGTACCTTTCTGTCAATTTTGATGTGAACCTAAAACTGCTCTAAAAAAACAAAACAAAACAAAAAAAAACCTCTTTGGAAGAACAACAACAACAAACATTGGGTATATTTTCAGTACAATGAGAAGTCAGAGAAAACCCAGAACTCCATCCAAATACCACTGAGTGTTACCTAAAGCATTTGAGACCAAAGGAACCATTTTTGAAGCCTGTGCAAGTAATAATGGTTCTGTGGGAAAGAACAAGAAGGATGAGGGGGCCTTGTAATGATAGATCTCAGAAATCTTAAGCAAATATCCACTTTCAGAGGGGATATCCACCCTCACAGGGACCCCCTATGAAAAAAACTGACATGGTAAAGAACTGGAGTCCTAGAAACATATTTTAGAGCTGGCAGGTATCAGAATTTGGCAGCAAAATATACCTTCAAACAAATGCATCATCCAGGAAGGCAAGGGCTATCATCCCTAGATCCAGCACTCTAAGAAACTAGAGATATGCAGGTTATAGAAAAGCCCTCTTGAACAAGATCAGGTTCTAGGAGGACCAACAATACAGAAATACAGTGTTTTATAACAGCTTATAATGGAGCCCTTAAACAAGAAACTTGAGAAACTACAAATATATTATATTTGGAGATAGAGAGACAATTTCCATTGAAGAAATAACATTTACAAAGCAATAACCAACCATTCCTTCCCCCAAAAGCTCTAACCTCACTTGGTGTCATAAGAAATATTACAAAATATTTAAAGAACACAAAGGGCTATTTAGAACAGAAAATGAAGAAAATTTCTAAATTCTTACATTTCAAGCATTATTATTTTAACTTAAAAAATTTCTAAATTCTTACATTTCAAGCATTATTATTTTAACTTAAAAAATTTTTAAAAGACAGATGTATGCAAAATATGGAAACAACCTGAATGGATGAATGGATAAAAGAAAAACAGTTATATATATGAATAAGTTCTGGAGATCTAATGTACAACACTGTGAATATAGTTAACAATCTTGTATTATATACTGGAAATTTGCTAAGAGGACAGACCTCAAGTTTTCTTGCTATACAGACAAAAAGAAGATAGTAAGTATAGGACATAAGTTTTACAACAATTATTATTTTAACTTAAAAAATTTTTAAAAGACAGATGTATGCAAAATATGGAAACAACCTGAATGGATGAATGGATAAAAGAAAAACAGTTATATATACAACGGAATGTTATTCATTCTTAAAAAGAAGGAAATTCTGCCATTTGCAACAACATGGGTAAACTTGGAGGACATTACATAGATGAAATAAATCAGATACAGAAAGACAAACACTACATGATCTCATTTATATGTAGAATCTAAAATAGTCAAACTTGTAGAATCAGAGTAGAATGGTAGTTGCAAGGGTGTGAGGATACAAATACAAGGGGTACAAATGTTCAGTTATGCAAGATGAATAAGTTCTGGAGATCTAATGTACAACACTGTGAATATAGTTAACAATCTTGTATTATATACTGGAAATTTGCTAAGAGGACAGACCTCAAGTTTTCTTGCTATACAGACAAAAAGAAGATAGTAAGTATAGGACATAATGGATATGTTAATTATGATGTGGTATCAAATCACAAATTGTACACCTTAAATGTATATAACTTTAATTATTAATTATAGTTCAGTAAAGTTGTAAAAAATAAGTTATGAGTTTTGATGTAATGCTCACTAAAACATTAGCAGAAATCCAGGAACACTTAAGACCATAATATAATTTAGTGGGGTTTATTACAGGACTAGATTGGTTCAATATTGGGTATATTTTAATATAACTTAATTTGGGAAGTACCAAAATATCATCTGAGTATTCCTGTAGATGCTGAAAATTCCTTTGATGAAATTCAAGTCCTCAGATTATTTAAAAAAAAAAAAAAAAGAAAAATTAAAAAAAATAAAAAGGAATAGCTGAAGTTTCCTTAGCATGAGAAAATGTATTATTCTCAACCCCAAAGCTAGTATTATTCATAATGGAAAGAAACTAGAAACAATTCTACCAGGGTCAGGAATGAGGAAAAAAATATGCTCTATTAGCACTATTATTTAAAATTTTTCTGTTGCCATTATCCAATAAAATTAGAAAGAAGAAATATAAGACATATAAATATTGAAGGAGGCTAACTAATATTTGCAGATGACCTGATTTTGCACCTGAAAAGTTTAAGAGAAGCAAATGAAAATAACTTACTATGGTAGCACAACAAAAAGTCAGCATATACTAGTGGCTAATAATATAAAACATAAATAATTTTCATATACTTCAAAAACAATGACAAGCCAGAAGAAATATGATGGAGGAAATGTTCCATTTATATTAGTAGTGAGCAAGATAAATTGGATGGAAAATAAACTTTGCAAGAAATGCTCAAATTCTACATTAAAAATATTTAAAAATGTTCCTGAGTGACACAAAGAAAACTGTAAACAAATGGAAAGGCTACCCATTTTCTTAGAAAAGAAGTCTCAGTGTCATCATCTTACTTATTCCTGGTGTTATTTCACATATTTAATATTGTGACACTTAAAAACATCATCAGGATTTCATCTAAAATCACTAGTGTGCACTATCAACTACTTCATTACCCACTTTAGAAGGGAGATTGCTCTTCTCAGGCCCATGCTCGAGGGCCACCTGACTCATTATGAACCACGAAATAAGAGAGGAAGTTGTGTTAGTTCCAACATAAGCCAGTGTAAAGCATATGTACTGCTGTTTCTCTTTTCTACTTTGGGAGAAAGTCTGTGTTGAAATGGTCAGTCTAAGGATTGGAGCAATGTGTACTATTGAATGACACTGTTGAATAGAGTTATTCTGGGAGTTATTTGGACATGGCAGAATATGTGGAAGTAAAACAAAACCAAACCAAACAGAACAATTTTTTCTTCTTTAAGCCATTGAAAGTTTATGACGGTTTGTTCCTACTACTTCATCATATTATTCTGACTAATAATGGAGAAAAGTTGGTATTAGAGGTGACATTTTTTTACAGCAGTAATATGTGTCATTGACTTAACTTTCAAAAATTATTTCAAATGTAATATTCAATACATAAGTGTCATATGGACTCAATACTTTAAAAATACGGAAGTGTTTAAATTAAAAGTGAAATCTGGTCATATATCATTTATAAAACCAAAAAGATAAAATATTGAAAGCATAAAATAAATGTATCTCGGCCAAATAGAAACATAAAGAAGCCATTATTACTTCTACTTAACATGGTAATGATGGACCTATACAATGCTGGATGACAAAAAGGCAATGAAAGATATAAGATTTTCAAAGACCCTAAAATTTCTAAAGAAATCTTTCATCATTTATAATTATGATTTTCATTAAAAAACAGAGATCTTATAGATAAATTAATGCTATTAATAAGAGTCATGATTAGTAAATTTTCTTAACATAATACAAATAATTTAAAAAGTAAAATTGCATTTTTATACATAATCAAGAATCATTTAAAATATATAAAATACCATTTAAAATATCAATAATCATTATAAAATGTCTCAGAATAACTTCAACAATAGCTGTACAATAATGTTTATGAAGAACATTAAAACCTTTACTGAAAGACATTAAAAATAAATACTATATTGCAATATATAACATATTTATGAGAGGAAAAATATCCTAAGTATGGTAATTATCTTCATATTAATTCATAAATTTCTCAGAATTCCAATAAAAATTCTTTCATTTTTTAAAAATTTGGCACATGGATTTTCACATGCGATTTTACAGAAAGAAAATAGCTAAGAGAAGCCAAGAAAATTTCATAGAACAATTTAGTGAGGTTCAACCTAACAAATATTAGGTAATATGATGCTCTAGTAACTAACAGTATCTTAGACAAAAACAGTTTTGTGACCTTTAGTTATCTATAATTAAAAACAATAAGATTCCAGCCTCATATCCTAATGACAAACTTCAAAGAGTCAGCAAAAGTATATCCAAGAATATACCACTTTTGTGGGGAAGAGTTCTGCAAACAAGATGCAGAAAATATACCATAAAAAATTGGTAATTCTAATTCATTAACTGGTATAAATTGGAGAGCAATCTGGCAATATTCAGCAAATTTGAAGAAGCACTGACTATATGACACAGTAAATTCACCTCAAGTTACAGAACACAGAACATCTTTCACATATTTATTCGTACAGGAAGACATAGATAAGTAAGAATGTTTCTAGTAGCAGTGTCTTTAAATAGGGAAAAGAAACAAAACAACTTAAATGTCTACCACCAGGAGAATGGATTCTAAACTGTAGTTATGTATACAACAGATTTATACAGAGAAATGAAAATAAATTATTTACTGTTTACATAATAATGCAAGTTAATCTCAGGAATGTATTATTGAACAAAACAGTTGCATAGTGTTACATATATGAGAATAGATTTTGTAAAAAAAAAGTTGGTATAAAACAATAATATATAAGTTTTTGTATATTTGCTTTTCAGAAAAACTGTAAAAAGAAAGAGATGGAAATGACAATATCCAAATTTTTAAAAAAGGTTAAGTATTATCAGAAGAGGTGGGGAATGGAGTTTTTAAGTGCAATATTCATGATTTCGACACTTTGTATAAGTTGGATTGGGGATACATAGGTTTCCTATATTAATTTTTAGTCTTTAAGAATGTGTGATATATTTCATAATAATTTTAAAAAACAAAGTTTAATATTTAACAGTGATTAAATATGAAAGACCCAACTAACCAATTTAATAAAATTTTAAAAAGGAAATCTTAAGAATATATGTGTAAGAGAAGCCTTAATTTTTAGGAAAAAAAATCTTTTAAATCTTAGCATAAATATTAAAAGGTTATATTCTCAAATAACAATCTTGGATAATCCACATGCATTTATTAGAGAAATAATGTTTTCAGGAGAAAACTTGGGGCTAATTATGAATTAAACCTATTTTTATAAAAGTAGATGAGAGGATAAATGGAATGTTACACAAATCTGAATTTGCAGATATTATGTCCGTTGCCTTAAACTTCTAAAGTGAGGGAGCAGAAGTTATAGAAGTTACATTTTTCAGAAAACTATTTTGTTAATGACTGGTAAAAGATGCAGTTTAAAGAATGTAATAATGATTCAAGAACATGAAATTAGTAGATGACTGATTCAAGTTTTAAGAACAGCCACTTACCTGTCCTTGAACTTAATTTAGCCAAGTCATTCTGACTTACGTTCCTGTACTTTGCCTTTCTAGTAAGTATCAGAGCTACAATAGCTTGAAATATGAGCATACGTGAACTAGCCTTGACAAGGTAACTTCTAAACATAATGAGTGTGCTTTGGCAAACCTTGGTAAGCACAGGTCATTTTGTCAAGCTATTCTGTTACAAGATCATGATGATACCTTTGGATTCAAACCATTATGCGGGAGCAGTTGCTGCCTAAAAGGAATTTACCTCTATTAAACTAACACAGGAAAGTTTTGTCTTCTTGACAAGATTTTTCGAATGAAATACTACTTTTAGAATTGACTGGTCCTGGAGATCTCTGCTTTAAAATGCCACTCGGCTAAAAAAATATCTCATGCAGCCTTTAATAACTTCCACCAGATTAGAAAAGATACGAAAATTAACAATCTATTTTCCAAATCAGGGGATTAGCTCTAAAGCTTCATAACCTACAATTATGGTATACACATGCTTTCTATAAAACAAATGAAAATTCAAAGGCAAAAAATAGTTCACACATTTATTGTTCTTTATTTACTAATTTAGAGGCTTAGTGTGAATAGTGTTGCAGACACACTGTCAGGTGGCCCTATCACCCCTGCCTCCTGGTGCTTGTACTTGGTACTAGCAACAAAATGTGCAAAAGTGATGGAATGTCATTCCCATGATCAAATTACCTAACGTGAGAATCCATCTTGCTAGTAAACTCCCTTTAGAGACTCTCCTTGTTGGTCTGAAAAAGTAAGCTCTGATTTTGGAAAAGCCCACCTAGCAAAGACCTGTGGATAACCTATACAAGCTCAGAGTCACCTCTAGACAATAACCAGCAAGAAGGAGGTGCCCTCAGTTCTAAAACTATAAGGAAAGAAATGCTGCCAGCAACACAAGTGAGCTTAGAAGTGGGTTCTTCCCCAGTAAAGCCTTCAGATGAGAACACTACTTAGCCATTATCTGCATTTCTGTCTTGTGAGGGCTTAAGCAGAAAACAGTTAAGCCTGCCTAGATTCCTCACCCATGGTGATTGTGAGTTAATAAATGTGTGCTGTTCCAAGCTGCTAAATTTGTGGTAATTTATATGCAACAATAGATAACTAATAAAGATGGTAACCAGGAAATTACACAGCCTTGCTCATCTGAATGTTGGATAAATAGTCCCCATAAGCAGAGTACTACAGGCAGGATAGATAAGCAGCTGAAGATCTATGATAGCAGAATAGGACAGGCTATGAAGTTTTTTCAAGCATGTGTAAGTTCAAATATCAGACCAAGGCACTAGAAGTAGAAGAGCTCCCTGGGTTAACACGGTACTAGAGTACTATTCTAGAGTACGTACTAAAAACAAGAGTATTACACTAGAATACTAGAAGTACTGCCTAGAGGCAGGTCATCATGTTGGATCTGTGTATCAACTTGTTTTCTAGTTATAATTAAAAGGAGAGAGCAAAAAGCACCTTATAGATTAGAGCAGGGGTTGGCAAACTATACCTTGAAGGCCAAATTTGGCCCCCTGTTTTTGTAAGTATAGTTTCATTGGAATACAGCCATACTCACTTATTTACATATTGTCTTTGTCTACAGCGATGGAGTTAAGTAGCTGTGGCAGGAACTGTAGGACCTGCAAAGCCTCAAATATTTACTACTGGGTTCCTTGCCGAAAAAGTTTGCTGACCTCTGGGTTAAAACATGAAATAAAGTGGGATCTTCCTATATAGGTATACATTTACTGGCAAATATTATATCAGAGTCTTATTTTAAGTGTTAATGAATAAGAAAAACAGAACTTTTGATTTGATATCTCAAAAGAGATTTTAATTCAGAACAAATGTTCTGAAAACATTTTGTACTACACGGCATTGGAGTAGCTTCATGAAGGCACATGGACATATTATATGCATGAAAATGACCTAAAGAAATATTTCAAGATAAAAAGAAAATTAGAAAAAAAATGTTTTCAAAATGTAATTAATCAAATCTAGAACATAAGAAACTTTTCCAGAGATGAATAAATCAGGTTGTTCTTTCAGATTAAAAATTTCATGATGTTTCAATAGCTATAATAAGAAGTGATACACATTTTGGTACCTGCTGAAATTTAAAATTGTACTTACACACACACACACACACACACACACACAAGGGAAAACACTACGAAAAATACCAAGTTGCAAAACTTTGATGAATATAAAAAAGAGTTCCTAGTATGGCAACAGACTTTTCTTCATCAATAAAAAATTAAAATAAAAAACAGAGAGCTTTGACATATAAAAGCTTGTACTCAGTATTTTTATACTCAACTAACTTGATTTTTAGATATGTGAGCCAATAAAGTACATACACAAATACACAGATGTTCAGAAACATAATTTATGAATTAATTTTTAAATAATTACATAAATTACTGAAAACTAAAGTAAATTAAATGTTTATGAATTGAAAACTCCTAACAGAAAAGAACCAGCAACAAACATTAAAATGAATTGTCCATAGTTGAAGCTAAATAAATTTTTAAAATCAGGTTAAAACTTAATTGAAAAATGTTTAAAATGGAAGACATGTAATTTAGAAATAATAAATAATACTACTATGAGTTGTCTGATATTTAGAAAATACTAATAAAGACAGTGTGTTGAATGGCTGGGAGACTGTGAGGCTGTAATTAGATGGCATAGTACAGAAGGACACAATGGCATAAGAGAGGTTCAGGAGCTATTTTTAAGTAGGAAAAGTAAGCAACATTGTATGTAAAATATTTATCTTATATGTTTTACTGTAAGGTATGAAATACCCATACTATCCATATCATGATTGGAAGGATATCTTCAATTATTGTGTTATTTCTATTGCATAAGGATTACAGTATATTTACATTCATTTTTAACTTTCTTTGTATTTCCTAAATTTATTATGGCCAACATATATATTTTTCAAAATAAAGAATATTACAAATATATTTGAAATTAATACATCAAAATATTTACTTTGGATATCATTAGGATTAGAGATTAAATGTATTTTTAATTAAAGTTAGAACTGTTTTGGTTAACATTAAAAATGTGTTCTATAACTAGGTCAGAGCCCCATTATTGTCTTATAATGAAACTGACTGTATTAGAACATGGAATAAATTTTATTAGGCAATAAGGAATGTCAATGTTTAATAGCAAAACCTTTTTTAAAGTTATTAGTCCAAAAAACTGGGATACAAATACACAAAAAATCAAAACAGTTGTTTAGACAGTGCTAGCTGTCTTCTTTTAAGCTGTGAGACTTTGGTTCTAAATCAACCACCATTATGAAATAATGTGCTATTTTCAAAAATGATATGTGGCCACCCATGTTTATTAATTCCAGATCATAATAATTAAAATTCATTTCTAGATGAATAGATCAAGAATGCTTATGACAGGATATTTTATGTTTGGTGGTTAATATAATCATGTAACACAACTATATATGTATAGTGTATGTATATATATGTATGTATGTATATATAGTATATAGTGTGGTAAGACTTCAATTCCTCTGTGGCACTTGGAATTTTCATAATTGGGAAAGTAGGGTGGCCTGACCTGACCACAGCGAAGAGAGCTGAGGTGGCGAAAGTGAAAACCAACATGAGAGCAGAAGATTAAAAAGAAAACAAAAACACACATGCAGCCAGATCAATTAGCCTGATCAGCAAAGGGGAAGAAGCAGGTTAGGTGCAGGTCTTCATAAGGGAAGAGTTTTTATGTGTGTTGGTTAGAAACGAGGATAGTGCAGTTAGGATAATCAGGTGGGGCTGAAAAGGAGGACAGTGATTTACAAGGAGAGGCCTGGAGACAAATAAAAGAGGTTTGGCAACATATTCATGGTCATTAAAGCAGCTGAGCTTCATAAATCTGGAGTCTGCCAGGATCATTATTCAGAGTTCCCCATGTGTAAATTAGTTTGTGGACAAGAAAATGCCACATGTAATTATTTGTTAATAGTGGGCACATACACAGAAAGAATAAAACAGAATCAGTGCAAAATATGTACTTATTTTTATTTTTATAATAATTTGTTTATGAGAAAAAGAGTTCTTTTCATGGAAATGAAATAGGGAAATGCAAAATCATAGCATTTATCATTCAAAATAAGATGTAAAATAGCTCACAGTTAATGTTTATAGGTCAAGTAGAATTATAAACTTAATTACTTTTAAATTAACTGAATATGGAGAAAACTCCTTTGTGAGGCAGCTCAAGACTATAAAGTTTGTTAATAAATATGTCAAGTATTACATATATTAAGAAAATAGGTAGGTAATGGAAGTAAGATATTTATTTATATATAAATATAAGATACATTTATTTTATATTTATATTTATTATTTTATATTTATATGAATTTATTTATATTTATATGAATATATTTATAAATATTTTATTTATATAAAATTAAATAAATATATTCATATTTATATATATATTATATATATATATATATATATAATATAGATAACTCCTGACAGTATATTCCATAATAATATTAACTCAATGCAAAGTGGAAAACTTGAAAGCAACTGTCAAAAGTGATTTTTAAAAGGGGGAGCACGGACAAAGATGAAAGAAAGTAATGTAGAGTCCAGCTGCTAACACAAAGGAGGAAATAGAAATATTTCATACTTCTTGGCATCCTTCTACTTAAGGTTTTCTGTATTTCAGTTATTGATGTTCCTAATCCATTTAAGGTTTTATTTTTTGGCAAGGTAAGAACAGAATAAGACTTCACTGTGCCACTATAAACAAAGTTTAAGTAATTATATCTCAAAAGCTTTCCAAAAAGGATTTCTCTTTTCTGGACTTTGAAACTGCGTGTTGGAGAAAGCTTCCTGGTGTGGTATTTCTCAGTTTCCATTTACACTTTGGCTAAGAGGCCTATTTTTGCACTGCCTTTTTCCTATTTTGATAGATCCAAGTTGGTTTCATTTCTTGAGCAGCAATCACCCTGAAATTATTGCAGGTGCCTGAAGATTTGGTTTTGTCTCATATTAGGCAGACTTTAATATATGGTACTTCCATTTGTGTAGCAGATTTTTACTGGCTTACCTTTGCTTACCCATTCTTTATGCATTCCCAGGTAGTTTATCATTTATTTGATACACTTTATAGATACAATATATTTGAAATTAATGAGAGGTGTGTCTAGATTTGAGTTTGCTCTGAGTAATGCAAAGAAATAGGTTTCCAGAATTTAAATCAACTCCCCCCAAAAAAGTGTTTTATTCATATTTAGGAGGTTGTCTTTTTTTTTTTTTAATCCTGGTTGCATATATTGTTCAAGAGATTCACTCTTAATTCCAAGACTTTCATCAAGCCATAACTCTGAAATACCTTCCCCATTTATCTTTGAGATTTCCTTATTTGTTTTTCCAAAGTTCATTCCCACTATCAAGTCTTTTTGAGTTAATCTGATCAAAATTTGGTAATTCTAATCATTCCAGATTTACTTATTATCTATGTAAATAAGTCAAATGCTGTTATTTGTGTGGAAAGATATTACTATGAACATTTTATCTTGGGTAAAGGAGAACTGATAAGGGCACATTCTTTGTTGTTAAAATTTGTTCTACTAATACAATTTTAGAAACAGGAAATAGATTCCCATGTCTGTTGTGATCATGACAATTAAAAATAAGACCCTGATTCTGATATAGCATTCTTGCAGGAAATGGACTGCTAAAAAGCATCACCCCTATAATGACAGGAAGTAGAAATGTTCTATGAGAAGAATGCCTCTGGTCACAAGCTGATGCTTAGGTAACCATCTGTAGTCTTTAGCTTTTACCCTCCACTAATATGTTACATTTATTGAATGATTACTAAAGCATTTTCTGGATGCTTTGCCTATATTAACTAAGTTAATCTTCAAAGAAACTCTATGAGGTAGGAATATTAATATACAAAGACAAGGAAACTGAAGCATAATAAAAGATGAACAAAGGTTGTAGAGATAGTGAGTATATGGCCATCACTGAAACTCAGGCAATGTGGCACCACGGCTTAGGTCCTCAAATACCTACTATATAGCATCTGAAATTGGGCTCTGATATCAATTAACCATGATCCAAGAAAAGTCACAGCCACCTACCTCTTTCATTCTTAGCAAAATTGCTCAGTCTTTGAGGGTTCAATGATAGCTGGCAGAGGGGTTTAGTTTTTCTACGACTATTTCCTTTTTTGCCTTTTAGAGCTGTGATAAATACACTTGCTTTTTAAGATATGGGTTCTATGAATGTTAGTTTGATTTGCCCATATATATGATTGGGTAGAACTCAGATATTTTTTTTCCCCTGTATCCCAGTTTTTAAAAATAAACCCAGGGGTCACATAATAGCACTGTCACTTATTTATTGGTTCACTTTATTTGTAGGTCATAATTAATTTATTTTATTTATATAATAAATATATGTACCCTTGTATTCCAACTAGATAGTAAACTTTTTGTTCTCTATTATAACTGGGTACTATTACAGAGATAATCATTTCTAACCCTTTATATATATAAATAAGAAAAAAACTTAGGTCCAGAAGGCCTGTATAACTCGTATGTAGCCCATAGTTCTTCAGTGACCAAGTCAGGATACAACTGAGCAGTGCAGACTCTAGGCAGTTCCCTTTTTACTATAAAATACAGATGCTGGCTTAAAAAAAAAAAAAAAAAAAGATAAGCTTCACTTATTTAGGCAACATAATTTTGCAATTCAGCTGAAGACAGAAGAATTGATAAGAAATAAAATCATTTTCAAAACAACTTTAGTAAAAATTAATATGCAATATTAAAATGTATCTAGCATTAATATTGTCATCAGAGAAAATGTACTAATGACACAATTCATGAAGCTTATGCTAGCAACAGAAAACTCTTTGGTTTGTCATCTGATCACGTGCTTAGAGTGTGGATAGGAAACTCAATACACATTTGTTCTACAGGTGACATTTGCTTGAACTATCTGCTCTGATTACTCACACACCAGCCAGGAAACTATTCATACATAATAACTAGAATGTGCTTTAGATTTAGACAAACCTTGTTAGCATGTTGGCCATTTTCATGTACAATTTGTGGACCTTGGCCAAATTGCTTAAATAAGATCTCAATTTCTTAGTCTTTGAAATGGAGATAATATTGTACATGATAGTTGCTCCCAGTTAAATATATAAATAGCTTAACACTCTCTGACGCATAGCACATGATTTAATAAAAATATTTTATTATCTTTGTTGTTGGTGTTAAGTGTTCAATAAACAAATGTATCGCAAATTTTTCTTAAGACTGTACTAGAGAATTTAAATCAACAAGCAAAGTACTTTTTCCTTCTAGTTGTATAGGTAGTCTTTCGGGGAAGAAGGTTGTGAAGAAAGTGGAGTTAGTATAAAGAATCCTAAGTAAACAGCAAGAAATCTGAAATACTCTGGGGAGGTACAAGGCTAGAAAATGTGTAAGTTTTTATTCAAGGTGTTATGAAGTAAGTGTATGTGGGAAAATATAAAATATTAAAAGAAAAACTGCTAACATAAGATTTCTAAAAACTTTCAAAATAAATGCTAAGAGAAGCTGTAAGCCGGATAATCAGATCTGAAGGTAGATCACTTAGAATGGCTTTATGTAAAAGTGATTTGTGAGCAAGATGTAAGCAAGGATGAGATGAGGAGAGTAGAATGGAATGGACTTTCCAAATATAAGAAAGGGCTTTTGAAGACACTTACAATTGTGAGCTGACAAATTCAAATTGAGCTGATAAATTTATGGCTGACTATAAACATCTTTCTTTTAACTGAAATGGAAATTCTTACCTACGAGTTAGAAAACATAAGAGCATGATCAATGGTTCAAAAAAAAATCTCCTATTTATTCCTCAATGACAGGAAATATTGGACGAATACACAGTAACAAGATCTGTAATGTCTTTTAAACTTTGGACAGAGATCCCACTGATAGAAGTAGTAACACAATCCCAACGCTGCATTATTTAAAGATTCTATTTATTTATTTGAGAGAGAGAGAGAGAGAGTGTGAGAGCAGGAGAAGGGGCAGAGGGAGAGGGAGAAAGAGAATCCCAAGCAGACTCTATGCCCAGCGTGAAGCCTGACACAGAGCTCAATCTCACGACTTTCAATATCATAACCTGAGCCAAAATCAAGAATCGGATGCTCAACCAACTGAGCTACCCGGGCCGCCCTCCAATACTGCATTATTTAAAAAATGATTTTATTTACAGAATATTTTATAGGCTTGAATCAGATCTACCATTCAGTTGTTAACTTTTGTGCTAGTAGTTGAGATGATTTTGGTGGTCAGTGTTGGCTTCTTCGGTGCCTGAGATGCTTACTTTTGTATGCCATAAATGATGGTTTTGGTTTTATGTTTTCTACCAAAGGTATATTATGTCTTAGCTTATAAATTTGTTAGGTGGTCCAATTCATGAGAAGCACATGCAAGTTCTTGTATGTACAACCCCAATTTCACTTCTAAAATAATTTTATAATGACAAGTTATCATTCATATAACGTAAACATTTTAGAAGTCCATAAACCATTGATTCATTGATGAGTATTTCCCAGTTTATCCCAAGAGGTAAAATATATGGAATGACTTTTAAATTAATCAGAATATATAAGATAGAGAGTTACCTACTTAGGGATTTCTATAATTCCCCTGTAAGGAATGTCTCTAATTGTTAGCCAGCACTGCTGTGAGCAGTGCTACCTTTCACTACTACTATGTTCATGTGTCTGTCCCTGCCCCTGAAAGACATGGTTGAGCACAGTGCAGGCAGACTTTCATCCTTTTCATTCTTACACCACAACCTAAATATGCACTGAACACATTTCAAAGGCAATCATTTAGCGGAAATCTTAAGTGGCACTATAGGCAGAAGCTGTCAGTGATCACACTTCATTGTATATACAGAGCAAACAATATCTTCTTTTGAAACAGAAAGGATGAAAGTGTTTTTCCAATGAAAATTTCTTTTAGAATTGCTTGTATTGAGTTAAAATAATGCATGGCTACCATTATGTGTATTTATTCATGTACTTCATAGAATGGTGCAATTTGTAGATGAAGGCAATAGGGTACTGTGAATGGACTTTACAGTCAGACAGGCAAGTGTTCAAATCTTGCCTTTAAATGACATTTTCAATACATGAATCTAAATATAAATCTAGAATTATTTAAACTACCCAAACTATTTTTCCCCTCATCTGTAAAATGGAGAACTATAGGAATACCACTTTATTGAAAGTTTTCCATATGATAGTTATTGTCATTATTATTATTACTATTGTGTATTCTACTTGTATCCCTCATTATTCCACAGCACATTGTATATAGCTCTAGTTTAATTCCTATCATACCATGTCTGTCTCTTCTCTCTGAAATAAATATAGAACATAATGTAGGTGCATTAGGATATTTGTTAAATGAATACTAAGATGTGAGATAACATAAATCTATCTATATATAATATATATACATAAATCAAGTGATGAACATATATATAAATCAAGTAGTGAATATAAGTCATTCTCATATTGACTATAAAGGTACAAATATAAACAAAAACTTTCTATATCTGACTATATATTTTTATTTAAAAGAACTCTAAAACTAGCAGGCTAACAACAAATAGTATTTAGGCTTAGTACTGCCATATTGTTACATTTTAATTAACGTGTTTAGGATCATATGTAAAATGATTCATTATGCTATTTGATAACTTTAAGCATTTTATAAAACATGATAGAAATTGCTTTAAAAAAAAAAAACTAGTACCAATGCATATGTACAGACAGCTGGATAAAGTACAGAGAAAAAGATCATTGAAGTAAGAATGACTTGGATTCAAATCAAATTCTAACCTTGACATATAAGTGAATGAAGATGGAGTAGAGAAGAAAGGCATAATAGAAACAATAAGGGAAGGTTGATGCAAGAACATGAATTGGGAAAAGGAAACAAAAATGGGAGGAAGAAATTAATAAGGGAAATCAAGTGTAGGTGGGATTGAGTTGAAGATATGGGTAGTGAAATAGTAGGAAAAATAGTAAAATAAGAGGAGATACATTTTTCTCATTTTATCCAGAACTACTGTAGGCAACTAGCCTTTGTAAAGAGGGACACAAAATTCAAATCCAAGGGGAAATCAATTTTTGCTGCTTTTGTCCCTTCTTGGAAATTGACAGTGGGATACAAGAGAATGACCATTTGGATTTTTTTGTGCTAAAAAGTAGGTTTGGGAGTCATTGGTTCTTTTGTTTTCGCAGAGATGTTAGAGACTTTGAATATGGCAAAAGAGGTCTAGAAATTGCATGAGCGTAAGAAAGAAACTGAAGAGAGAGGAAGAGATCCTGAGGTGGGGAGAGAATAGAGCCATGTGCCCATGTAAACACCCTCTATTGCACTAAAACACAGATTATATATGTCTACACTTGTGTGAGTGATGTTTGGGGGGAAACTCAGGAGACACGAGCTGAGTTCCACATCTAGGATGATGTAGAGTATCACGCCAGCAAGGTAAGGACTGTGTGATGGTCCATAAATGATCAAATGTAACCACCAGTGATTATGAAAACGCTATTCCACCACAGATGGGATAGAATTTCAGTCAATCATATTAAACAGATCTAAGTATGACTGGACTCCAGAGTTGACATCCAGCTTAAAAGGATTGGAGATAAGTACAGATATTAAGACTCAAGTGGTGTGAGTCAGCTGTTTCTAGAGATGAATCAGTCATTCAAACAAAGGAAAGCTGATTTCTTAGAAGAGTTAGTCCTAATTTTGTTTCTCGCCATTTGGTAGTAGTTATGAGTAACATAGTTACCGCTAGAAATTCTTTAATCAGTTCATCTTTTCCAATCCCTTTTTTGCTCAAGAACCCGGCTTTAGTCACTGCACGAAGACAGTGAGGATGATCTACTCCCACCCTATGCAAAGTGTCAGAGGAGACCTTGACTCAGCAAACAGCTGTTACTTCAATCTCTCAGGGAGTTGGGCTCACTAGGGAATTCAGTTTTCAGAGGCAATTCACCTTGCGGCTGTTTTTTTAAAGGACTGTGTTAATGGACAGGGGCTTCCAGTGTAATTGATTTTGTTTAGGTTTTATTTTTTTTTAAGATTTATTTATTTATTTTAGAGAGAGCAGGAGTGGAAAGGGTAGAGGAAAAGCGAGAGAGACTCTCAAGCTGACTCCCTGCTGAGCGTGGAGCCCAACCCCCGGGATAGGGGGCCTCAATCCCATGACCCTGAGATCACCACCTGAGCCAAAATCAAGAGTCAAGAGTCAGATGCTTAACCGACTGCACAACCCAGGCATCCCCAGTGTGTTTGATTTTAAAATTTCATGTGACCTTATGTCCACAGATAGTATTTGGGTACATTCAGTCCTAGATATGTTTCCCTGGTTTTTGCTCTTAAAACAAATTGGATATAGAGGCAGGAAATTCTTCTATACATGAGTATTCATCCACTATGGACAAAACCTGAATGATAATAAAATCATTTTTCTAAAACCTTAACCTTTAAAATACTTTTCACTGACTGTCCAGAAATCCTCAAGTGATCTGATTTAAATGAAATAATTGCCAACATGTTTCCATTTTTAATAAGAAACATTTTATTGGAGTATATCATGTATATCAAAAATGCAGAGATCACAATTATCACAATGTGAAGTGACTCACTTCTCTTCTCTGTCTCTCTGTCTCTGTCTCTGCCTGTCTCACTCTCTCTGTATATAATATCAGAATGTATCCAGTATATAGAACCATTCTCTCTTGCAGAATACAAAAATGTAGCTTTGTATTTTCTACCATAAACAATTAAAATGTATTTGGTGTGGGAAATTAAGATTTTCCCTTGCCCCCTGATGAAACCTGGGACTCTGGCTGAGACTCTCCACAATCTTATCTTTCTGATTATTCTTTGATATTAAAATACCTTCAGTCACTTTTAATTATAAACACAGTCCTAATTTAGCAGTTCTAATTTTACAGTCCCAGAAAATAATCAGAACTGTGAACTAGTTTGAGCATTTGAATTTCTCCCCTCCCTATGGCCAGGGACACAGTGGGGAGAGTGCCTCCCTGTTTTCCTTTGTTCTGCATTTAGCATGTCCTTCTCTGTACTGCTCCATAACTACTTGGTTCTCACCTTATCAGATCATCAGGTTTAAGCTCAGGGTATCAGAAGTGGAGGGAAGGGTACGGTCTTCATGGCAGTGGGTACATATGATTTCTGACTTGGTCTTTCATGGTATTTCCTGGGTCCTTCGGAGGCCCCTCTCACCTCCACTCCTGCCACAACTCTGCATAGCTGTGATGCATCTCTTCCAGGTGAGTATTGTTCCTGTAGTCCTAGTTCTTCCTGCAATCCATGTCCCACAGAACCTTCCAGGCAGTCTTCACAGGCAGTCTTTACAATGGCTCTAGACTCTTTCCCATACATTTCTAAGCTTGAGTTGGGAGGGTTTACTTCGCAAATATCCTTTTCCTGCCTCACTGTCCCAGGGCAGTACCCATGTCTTCTGTTCTTGCTATCCTTTTGGCATGTTCCAGACAGCAACTATATGCTCTCTTAAATACTGGGAGTCAATCTCCAGCTACCTGATGAACCTCCTCAGAGCTCCTGTGAATGGACTTGAGGTAATGGGCAGGGGACTGGGGATCACAGCATGAAAGAAACACTTTCCAAAAGAGAAAGAGACACAAAACCAAACCCTTTCCACAAACTTTCTTTTTTTATTTACTGGATCTGATTCTGCCTTCTATCTCTGTCAGGAGTCCCCAAAAGAAAGGCCTCCTGCCATAAAACAATTCTCAAATGTTTATTTGGAAAGTTTTCATTTTGTTTTGTCATCTTACTTGCTTGAAACCTCTATTGTATCATTAGTCTTTGATATAAAATATGAGTGTGTATAACAGTTATAAATAAGATTTTTATATAGTACGTATTCTTCTTCACTTCCCTAAATATATATTATGATCATTTCCCCCATGTTAATAAATACTCTTCTTTCATAAAATTTTAATGACTGTAGATAATTCCTTTCTATGAATGCACTGCATTTTATATAAAATGTCTCCTACTTTGGACAAACTGCCTATGATTATTTCTCCCCAATTTTTACTACTGTTAACAAAGTACTACTAACAAACTCTTCATGGAAACATTCATATTTATTTCCTTAGGATAAATTCTTAGAAAGAATTGCTGAGTCAAATGTATGCACATTTTTAAGAGTTTTAGTATATATTGCCAAATTGTCCTCTGGAAAGTTTGTCTCAGCAGCAGTGTATAAAAGTTCTTGTTTAATTTACACTTAGCAATAATGCATATGCAATTTCTTTAGTCTTTCTCAGTTGATGAATAAAAATTAAATCTGAGAATTCATTTTTATTACTAGTGTGTTTGAAACTATATATGTGTATATATACATGCATTAGACACTTTTATTTGATAGAAAATTGCTCATTTCTTTACCCATTTTTATTGGCACATTAATTTTTTATTTATTTCTGTTTAAATATTAAGGACATCAAAACTTTGGCTTTCCGTATCAGTCAGAATCCAGTAAAAAAACAGAAACCACACTGGCTATTTCAAACAGAGAGAATTTAATACCTGAAATAGGGTATAAAGTTTTGAACCTGTGAAGGAACCAAAAGGAGAGGGGAATGTTAGAGGAATTAAAAGGATGATAGGAAGGACGCCTAGGTGGCTCAGTTGGGTGCTCGTCCACCTTCAGCTCAGGTCACGATCCTGGGGTCCTGGGATTGAGCCCTGCGTCAGGCTGCTCAGCAGGGAGCCTGGTTCTCCCTCTCCTTCCCACTTGTGCTCTCTTTCTCGGTATCTCTGTCTCATTCTCTCTCTCAAAAAAAAAAAAATTACAAAAATTTAAAAAAATTAAAAAAAAAAAAAAAAAGGATGCTAGGATATTACCCTGAGATGAGAAAAGCACAAATGTCCCTGAGCAGGAGCCATGGGCCTGCACCTGCTGCTGCTTGGTTGTAGATACAGCTGCAGCAGCTCCCTCTCCAAAGTGGCACTGACACTGCTGGGGAGAAACCTTCCGAGAGGGCATTCTTATTTGGGCTGGTGCTTCCATGGCTGCTAGAGGACAGGATTATCTCCCTGCCACTATCATCAGTGCCAAGGCCACCAACTGCTGCCACTTTCAGAGCCAGACAATGAAACATGCATCTTCCTTCTCCCTACCTTTTAATATCTATTCTCTATCTTTCACTGACAAAAGTTAATAAAAAACCAGCCTGTTACAGAGTCTGGGGAAATGAGTTTAAAGTGTCTGGCTGTAGAGGAACAAAGCAGAATACAGAAGGCAAGGACCAACGTGGGACAAAGAGACAAGTGACAAATAATTTGTATAATGTTTATCAATTATAGTATTTTTACAGGTTGTCATGCGCTTATCTTCTTGTGTTATAAAGTCATGTGAACACGCAGAAGTTTTGAATTTTATTGATTAAAAAATTTTATAATTTTCTTCTGTTCTCTACCATCGGTATTTTGATTAAATATATTCTATGTGTAATTACATAGGCAAGTATAAATATATATAAATCTTCCCTAATATAAGATTCAAATATGTTTATATATTTACATTTAAATTTTAATCCTTCTCAGTATTTATTTGTACATTCCTTCTTCCTATCTTCCTTCTATTTTATTATTTTTTTTCTGTAAGTGGTAAACTAATTGTTTAAGCATTCTTCATTCAATAATTAAATCTTTCTCCAACAATTATGAATTCTACCTCCAGAGAATTGGCTAATCTGCTTGCTCTAATTTCTCTCTTACAATTCTTTTACCACCTTCTAATCAAGCTTTGGCTGATCTTTCAATGCCATTAATTTTTTATCATAAACACAAACCCTATTTACCTTACTAAATTCAAGTTTCAGTTCTCAGTTCTCCTCTTACCTACTGCAACACCATTATTTGAAACACTGATTACTCCTTCTTCTTTTCTCTTGGCTCACCAGCTGTGCCTTCTCAGGCTCCTTGACTTCTTTATCTTTTTTTTTTTTTTTTAGGTTTTTATTTATTTATTTGACAGAGAGAGAGACAGCCAGGGAGAGAGGGAACACAAGCAGGGGGAGTGGGAGAGGAAGAAGCAGGCTCCCAGAGGAAGAGCCCGACATGGGGCTCAATCCCAGAACTCCAGGATCACGTCCTGAGCCGAAGGCAGATGCTTAATGACTGAGCCACCCAGGCGCCCCATCCTTGACTTGTTTCTTATCTCCCGCACTTCTTGATGTTTGAGTTTCCTAGAGCTCAACTCTTTGACTTCTTCTCTTCTGTTTCTACATTTATCTCCTTGATGATTTTGTCCAGGCTTTGGTTTAAATACATCTACATAGAGATTTATAATTCCATTCCAGAACCTTCCCCAGTATTTCAAAATTATATATTCATATACCTATTTGATAGCATCATTTTCATATCTAAGGAACATCTCCAGTCTAATAAAATAAAACTAAAATACCTTATCTTTGGTCCTAAATAGGTTTTTCCTATAATCCTTCTAATCTCCATAAATAGTAATTACACTGGGTTGCTTAAGACTAATGCCTTGGATTCATCTTAGCTCCTTTAGTTCTCTGAGAGTACACATCTAGTCAGTGATAATATGCCATCAGTTTTCCACTCAAAATTTATCAAAAATTCATCACTTCCACTGCTACCATCCTAGTCAAAGCCACCAGCATCTTTTATTTGGATTATTTCAAAGGCCTCTTAATTGGTCTCCCTGATTTCATTATTTTCCTTCTACATTCAATTCTCAGCACAATAACCAAATCATTGCTTCTAATATACAGATTGAACCGTGTACTGCCTCTGTTCATAGCCATCTAGAAGAAGCTCATTCCAAGGAAAATCTCTAGAATCCTTATGATATTTCTCAAGAACATTCACTGTGTTACCACCCTGGTCTCACAGTCTAAAGTGCTGGCTTTCAATTCTTTCATTTTAGTCAAACTGGTCCACTTGCTTGTCTTCAAATCTGCCAATAGTCATCTGCCATAGTCATTTCAGGGACTTTCACTTTCCTTCTGTATGGAATAATCTTTCCCCACACATTCCTATTGCTCACTCCATCATCTTTCTCAGTTTTTCTCAAATTTTGCTAACTGAAGCTTAGGACTTTTTGACCATTTTATTTAAAACTGCCACCTTCTAGAAATGATTACATCTCTATGGTAAATTTTAAAGTTTGGCATTTCAAACACCCTTTTTAAGAAAACAACCTTTATTTTAGAATAATTTTAAATTTAGAGAACAATTGTAAAGATAGTGCACAGGGTTCCTACCCTACGCCCAGTTTACCTGTTCTTAACAGCATATGTTAGTATATTACCTTTGTTATAGTTAATGAATTATTCTTTATATATTATTATTAATTGAAGTCCACACTTCATTCAGATAAATTTAGTCTTTGTCTAATGTTGTTGTTTTTTTGTTTTTTGTTTTCTTTTTTTTTTTTTTTTAAAGATTTTATTTATTTGACAGAGATAGAGACGGCCAGAAAGAGAGGGAACACAAGCAGGGGGAGTGGGAGAGGAAGAAGCAGGCTCACAGCAGAGGAGCCTGATGTGGGGCTCGATCCCACAATGCCGGGATCACGCCCTGAGCCGAAGGCAGACGCTTAACCGCTATGCCACCCAGGCGCCCCTGTTTTCTTTTGTTTTTGATCCAAGAATCCCTCCAGGATACCACATTACATTTAGTCATCTTGTCTCCTTTGGCTCTTCTTGACTATAAAAGTTACTCAGACTTTTTTGCTTTTGATGACTGCAGTGAACTGAATGTTTATACCCCTGCATAATTCATACATTGAAATCCTAACCCCCAATTTGATAATATTAGGAGGTGGGACCTACCGGAGGTGATTAGGTCATGAGAGTACAGCCCTCATGAATGAGATTAGTGCCCTCATGAAAAGACCTGAGAGAGATCCCTCACCCTCTCTGCTTCTGAGAAGATAGCAGTCTATGAATCAGGGCATGGGCTCTACCAGACACCAGGTCTGATGGCATTTTGATCTTGTACTTCTCAGCCTCCAGAACTGCGAGAAATTTCTGTTGTTTATAGACTATCTGGTAGTATTTTTTTTTTTTTTTTTACAGCAGACAGGAGGGACGAAGACAACAAACTTGACAGTTTTCAGGGGTACTAGTCAGATATTTTGTAGATTTCATCTTTATTTTTTCTGATTTTCTGATTTCTTTTTAAGATTAAATTTAGGGTTTATAGGTTTTTGGAAAGAATGACGCAGAGGGAAAGTGCCCTTTTCATAATATCATATCAAGGGAACAAACTATCAACATGACTTATCACTGCCGTTAATCTTGATCACCTGGCTCAGGTAGTGTTTGTTAGGTTTCTCCAGTGTAAAGACACCCCCCTCCATACTATATACTTTGGAATGAAGTAACTCTATGCAGTTCACATTTAAGAAGCAGAGAGTTATGCTCATTCCATTTATTTGAGGGTGGGAGTATATATATAAATGGTTTGAAATTCTTTTGCATGGGAAATTTGCTTATTCTCTCCCACTTATTTATTTATTCAATCATTTTTATATAAAGATGAATGTATGAATATTTATTTTATACTATTTTACTTTGTTGCTCAAATTGTAGTTAGAGCCATTGGGAGTTTTTCCATTGGTTCCTGCTTTGTTTTGATATATGACATGTATGTGTTTTTATTTATTTATTTACTTATTTTTTTGAGCACTAGTTTTCTGACATTGAAAGATGTTCTAGACTCATCTTGTATATTCCTGCCATAGGCCTGGAACAGCCATTTATCCAAGGGAAGCCTACTTTCTTTAATACAATAATGGTTTTTAAAACCAAGATCTGGTCACTTGGACTCAAATATCATTCACTCATTCATTCATTCATTCGTTCATTCAATCATCCATCAATCTTTTCTTGTGCACTCCTGTCTAAACATCCCAGATGAATGTTAACATTATTACCTCAAAAATTTTAAAAATCTATTAAATTTTTCATTATAATTACATATAATATGTATATATTGACTTGAGTTATATTGATGTATTTATAATACTGAGTAATTTCCTTCAGGATCAAAATTTGTCTCTATTTACTGAAGTCCTCTTTGCTGTCCTTTAGAAACTTTTCTTTCATATTCACTCTGATTTTTCCTTGTTAAGTTTGCTCTCATTTAAATAAAAAACAAAACTATTGCTATTGTGAATGAGTTTTTTGTTCCATTTATGTAACTGGTCATTGTTCTTATATGTTTTTCATAAATGAAACCTTGCTAAACTTATATATTTTAATAGCCTTTCAGGTTATTCATGAATAAAGAATGATAATGTTGTAAACTATTTTAGCTTTAATCTCATGCTTTCTAATACTTACAGTTATCATTTCTTGATAGTGATAAAACTTCCAAGAAATATTCACTATAATAGTGAGATTCGTTTTTTCTTATTTGTGTTTCAATTTTACTAAAAAGAAGATACTAAAATGAAAGCATACTCTGATTTGGTAATAGAATCTTATCAGTTATGGTAAAAAAAATAGGACTTATACAGTGATGGACACTTCAGATATAATTCTGATAATATGTTATCAATTTTAAGAAATCACCTAGAAGAGGAAATGTCAAAATGCCATAGGACCTACTCCAGGTAAATTGATATCACAAAAACGTTACCACAGCCATTACAATTCTAAACCACATGTCAGTTTTCATCAGGATGTTACTAATGTAACTATATATTTCTTTATATTTAAAACTAACTATGTGTAATCATTAGGTTTACAGCTTTCTCTTTAATATAAAAGGGTACCTATTCTTTCCAATGTGGGTATCATAAAATACAGCAATAAAGCTAATTAAAGGTATCAGACAAGTTTACCACAGATTTAAAATGGAATCATATCATTTTTGATAATAGTTTTCCTAAAAATACAGTTAAGTGAACACCTGCTTACAACAATTTTAAATTTGTTTTCCTTTACTTTGACTGCTATTAGTAGATATATTTCTTCAAAAAAGATTACTAAATATTTTGTTTTTATTTAAAAAATGCACTTGTATTCTTCATTTGCTTGTTTTTCCTTAAAACAGAAGCAATTAAAGGGCTGATGATCCTAGAGATTATTATGGAAGATGTCTATTCTTTTCCAGAGATATTATAGCTCTTAATGGTTTAACATGCAGAAAAATGGATAGCATCAATAATATACACTGGAATGAAAGCTACTAGTTATTGTTGACTTGCTCATTATGATATTGAATAATAATCCTTAGTTTGTAATTATCACATGACAAAAGGAGGATTTATCAATAACATTCATTTATGCTTAATGGAAATGTTGAACCTTGGGAGAAGAGAAATCTGAAGTAGGACTGGAAAGGAATTTTTTTTTAATTGTTCATTTTTTTGACAATACAGACTTAAGTCTACTTCATTTGACAAAGTACAATATCCATTCATGATAAAAACCCTCAACAAAGTAGGTTTAGAGGGAACATACCTCAACATAATAAAGACCATATATGAAACCCACAGTTACTATCAATCTCACCGTGGAAAAAAATGAGATCTTTTCCTTGTTTCCAGAAACAAGACAGGGATACCCACTCTCACCACTGTTAAATATTTAACATAGTACTGGAAGTCCTAGCCACAGCAATCGGACAACAAAAAGAAATCAAAGGCATCCAAATCAGCAAGAAAGAAATAAAATTTTCACTATTTGCAGATGATGTGATACCCTATATAGAAAACCCTAAAGAGACCACCAAAAAACTGTTAGAACAGATACACAAATTCAGTAAAATCAAAGCATACAAAATCAACATATAAAAATCTGTTGCATTTCTATACACCAATAATGAAGCAGCAGAAAGCGAAATTAAGGAATTTTTTAAAAAAATGTATTTATTTATTTGAGAGAGAGAGAGCATGAGCAGGGTAAGGGGCAGAAGGGAGTGAGAAGCAGACTCCCCACTGAGCAGGGAGCCAGATGTGGAGCTCAATCCCAGGGCCCCAGGAGCATGACCTGAGCTGAAGGCCGATGCTTAACCCATTGAACCACCCAGGCGCCCTGAGAAACGAAGGAATTAATTCCATTTACAATTGCACCAAAAACAATAAGATACCTAGGAATAACAAAATTAAAAGGCAAGTTTCAGAATGAGAAAAGATATTTGCAAATGACCTTTCTGATAAAGGGTTAGGATCCAAAATCTATAAAGAATTTATAGAACTCAGCACCCAAAAAATGAATAATCCAATTGAAAAATGGGAAGACGACATGAATACACATTTTTTTTTCCAAAGAAGACATCCAGATGGCCAACAGACATGTGAAAAGATGCTTAACATCACTCATCATCAGAGAACTGCAAATCAAAACTACAATGAGGTATCACCTCACACCTATCAGAATGGCTAAAATCAACAACATAAAGAAACAACGGGTATTGATGAGGATAGGGAAAAAGGGGAACCCTCTTGCATTGTTGGTGGGAATGCAAACTGGAGCAGCCACTCTGGAAAACAGTATGAAGTTTTTGCAAAATGGTAACAATAGAACTACTCTATAATCCAGCAATTGCACTACTAGGTATTTACACAAAGAATATAAAATACTAATCTAAAGGGATACATGCCCCCTAATGTTTATAGCAGCATTATCTACAATCACCAAATCATGGAAACAGCACAAGTTTCCATTGACTGATGAATGGATATAAAGAAGTGGTATATATAAACATAAATACATATATGCACACACACACACACAACACACACACACACACACACACACTGGAATATTACCCACTAAAAAGAAAGAAAACAAGATGAAATCAGAGAGGAGACAAAACATTAGAGACTCTTAATCATAGGAAACAAACAGGGTTGCTGGAGGGAGGTGAATGGGGGGATGGGGTAAGTGGGTGATGGACATTAAGGAGGGCACATGATGTAATGAGCACTGAGTATTATATAAGACTGATGAATCGCTGAACTCTACCTCTGAAACTAATAATATACTATATGTTAATTAACTGAATTTAAATAAAAAAGAATGAAATCTTGCCATTTGCAATGATACGGATAAAACTAGAGAGTATTATGCTAAGCAAAATAAGTTAGTCCGAGAAAGACAAACACCATATGACTTCACTCATATGTGGAATTTAAGAAACAAAACAAACAAGCAAAGGGAAAGAAAAAAGAGAGAAAGGCAAACCAAGAAACAGAGTCTTAATTATAGAGAACAAACATGGTTACCAGAGGAAAGGTGGGTAGAGGGATGGGGGAAACAGGTGAAGGGGATTAAGAATTCACTTGCTGTGAGGGGTGCCTGGGTGGCACAGCGGTTAAACGTCTGCCTTCCGCTCAGGGTGTGATCCCGGCGTTATGGAATCGAGTCCCACATCAGGCTCCTCTGCTATGAGCCTGCTTCTTCCTCTCCTACTCCCCCTGCTTGTGTTCCCTCTCTCGCTGGCTGTCTCTATCTCTGTCAAATAAATAAAATCTTAAAAAAAAAAAAAAAAAAAGAGTTCACTCACTGTGATGAGCACTGCATGATGTATGGAAGTGCCGAATCACTTTATTGTGTACACCCGAAACTAATATTACACTGTACATTAACTAACTAGAATTTAAATTTAAAAAATTACGTTCTTCTTAATTCTACCTTTAATGCTAATCCTTGAATAAACTTTAAAAGCTCATCTACTCTTACTGTAACAAAGACTATTTTAAAACTTGTATATACACTGTGATATATTCAATAGGAAGGCTTATTGGTAATATTAATACCAAAAAGTATATGTAGTCAAAAGAATATTCTTGAAACTCCATCATTTCTGCATTTCATCAAAAATTAAAAACTCATCCTTATGTTAACAATTCCCCATCAACCTAAGGATTATCAGGAGCCAAGATATATTCAGGGAGAAGTTTATTTCTTTATGGACACAGTAACTCTGTCACCTCTCCAAAAATTATCCATTGCATTTTTGTCTGAAGCTAGTGTGTCATTGGGGGATTTGTTCAGGTTGTCTTAATCTCTCCAGGCAATGAAGGGGAGATGTGAGTAATGAAAAGTTATGCTGTAAACCAGAGGTTGGCAAACTTTTCTATAAAGGGCTAGAATATAAATATTTTAGGCTTTATAGGCCATACCATCTTTGTCACAAGTACTGAACTCGGCCATTGTAGCTTGAAAGAAGGCATAGACACTACATAAAGAATAACTGTAACTATCTTCATCAAAACATTATTTTTAGGTTCTGAAATTTGAATTTCATATAATTCTCATGGGTCATGAAATATTCTGCTTCTGAGTTTTTTTAAACCTTTTAAAAATGTAAAAACCATTCTCAGCTTACAGGCTATACATAAAAATGAGACAAGATGAATTTGTTTTCTTAGCCATTTGCTTCCGTTGACCACTGTTGGCTGACCACTGATAGAAACTGATGAACACTGTCTCTGAGAGTAGAATTTACCCAATAATTGAGCAATTGATGGTAACAGACCATCATGTCTTTCAAGGGATACTAAAATCTGGTTCTGTGCAAGTGTCACCATTTTGACCTTCCAAGAACTTTTTTCTGCCTTCACTTGGAAATAATTTTAGAGACTGTGGATTAGATCAGAGCAACAGAGGCATTATTTCTAGAATTCTGAACAAAATGTGTTACTTTTGTGTTGGTAAGGAAAGAAACCCTAATATGTAACAAGGATATCTCTTTTTTTTTTTTCTTCCCTCACTTGGGATCACTTGTCTACCTCAGAAGGTACAAAGAGCATTTCTTTGAGCAGATGAGGTAAATATATATAAATTTCAATAAAAAGGAAGGTACAATATAGTTCAAGGTGACATGTCCAAGTATGTCCTCCATCTCTCTGCCTAAATTGTATGTCATTAAAGCTTTACCTCAAAAGCAATTTGAGGTAAGCTGGAAGACGACTAGTTTTGGGAAGCTAGAGAGCCACATGAAAGCATCAGAGCACACCAACTTTGAGGTATGTATGAATATGATAGAGAGAGGAAGAAGACATAGAAAGACACACTGAATTTAAAACTTTCACATATAGATTCCTTAAAAATATTCTAGATGAACACAATCTTCTATATACAGTTGACCTTTGAAGAACATGGATTTGAACTGTGCAGGTCCACTCAGACGTGGATTTTTTACAGCACAGTACTGTAAATATATTTCTGTTTAGAATTTTCTTTGTAAGATTTTCTTTACTCTAGCTTACTTTATTGTAAGAATACAATGTACAATACATGTAAGATAAAAATATGTGCTATTTGTTATCAGTAAGGCTTCTGGGCAACAGTAAGCTAATAGTACTTAACTTTGGGGGGAGTCAAAAGTTATGCACAGATTTTCAACTACATGGGGGTCAATGCCCCTAAATCCTGCATTCAAGGGTCAACTGTATAGTTAAAGTAGAACATTTAGGACAGAATGAAATCTACTGATGGTCAGTCTTCTCTTTTGGTCTTTGAGGAATGCATAATTTGAAAGCTTAAACTTAAAAAGAAAAAGTGAGTTACTTATTTCAGCTGGAAAAAAGACCAGAATGATAAGCAGAAACACAAAATTTGTTTTGAATAACTTAAAAGTTATTAAAAGCTTTCTACACGTATGATATATTGACCCAAAGCACTGATAAGACCTTCTAGTAATTGAAAATAAACTATCTTATTGAAAGTTATAAATTATCTATAAATTTTAAAATGCAAATTGTTTATCTAGCATTGGTCATTGTAAAGGAGGAAAGATTTAGATATTGGCAAGAGATTATGCTGTTATGTTTATTCTATCTCAGATTTACAGCATGAAATATACATCCTGAATATTCAGGCACAATGCATGTAGCATAATCAAGTAAAATATGAACTATTTCCCACTGGTAAAGAATTATTTTACAGATTTGATATAGTTTTGACTTGTTTAACATATGCCTGGGGTTTATGTTGAGTATTTTTAATGTATTTGAATAATATGTATTTTACTGTGCATATACATTGAATAAAATCAATAACATGTCTAAAATGTATAGAGCCATGCAAAATCCATGACTCAATATAATTGACCTGAAAATAATAATTCCACATTTATCTCCCAAGCTGGTCATCAGAGGACAGGATAAAAATGTCTATGGAAATGTTTTAATCAGTGTGCATTCTCCACCCAAAATTGTGGTTGGATAAAGTCCAGAATGAGTTTCTTTGTCTTCCTCATATTTATCAAATGCTGAAGTAGAATAAAAGAGCAAAAAAAATGACTTGTCATAAATGGAAAATCTTAAAATTAACTATTTTTGTCATTCTGAGTTTTTTCTAAGACCTCACATTTGGCTACAGAAAAGTAAGGTGGTTTCCATCTTTTCAAAACACAATGCAATACGTTGTTCATTGGAACAGTTGGCCTGCCAAAATTCCTTGGCAAAGGGAAGCCTCTGGCCAGCTAACTGTGATGTAATAAATGATCTGACCAGATTGTCAATGAATTGAGATCTGAAGTTACAGCAGCTCTGGGGATGGAGAAATTAGTTATTTCTCTTCAACTCTTGCCCCTACAAATATGAAAACTCTGAAAAGTGTACCACAAATCTCTGGAGAATTAATACTGTAGCAAGTAGTGGTGTGTTTCTCATTTGTCTAATATTATGAATCATTTATTTATTTACAAGGGAATTTTCATTATTAAACATTTATTATATCTGATTTTAAATATAACAGATGTTCAATTGGAAAATATGGCAAAGTTTAAAGAAAAAAATAACAGCCATCAATAATTTCACTACCCACACATATCCATTGTTAAAATTTGATAAACAGCTGTTTTTTTCCTCTGCATTTATAGATTACATTATATGTTGTATGTGTTACTTTGTATTCTACTTTTAATAGCATCATATTGTAGCATAAGCAATTTACAAAGACATAAAAAACATCCTCATGAATACTACTTAAAGATTTCTAAGTATTCAATCATTAACAATTCTTGGTCATTTAATGTATCTACATACCAGTATCTTTACACTTCAATATAAACTGTTTTAATATCTAGATTTGCTCACAAACATTGTTTGAGTTTTCCACATTTATATTCTAAGATAACATAAACTATAATTCTGATATGTATGTTAAGTTGTCGCCATTTTTAGTTTTTGTAGTTGCTGCCCTGGTAAATTTATTTTTAAGAAGTTTAGAACTCTATATCAGGAATAAATTTTGATGATCTCCACTGAGAATCTGCATAGAACCAACAGGGGCTCAGCCAACATATGAGGCATCTGAGTTTGTTTTGTGCTCTTTATGACATCTGTTTAGTGTGGACTTCCTCTGCTTGAGTATGGTTGTTTCATATACTCTCTTTAGTAGAATGCTCTTCAGTTCTACTTTGTCTTGCATAAGAAAAGTTATTTAGATAAATTAAATTGTATAAATGTCTAGTAACTTTTGGATGGTATTCTGTAAAGATGTGATATGAGCTAACCACACCTCCTTCTACCGCTGTCATACTGTCTTCAATCATATGCTATATTTTTAACCCCAGTCCCTAGTTCTCAGTTTTCCATAATTTTCAAACATCTCTCTAGAACTCTAATCTAGGACAAACATAAATTTATTAATTCATTCAACAAAAGTTTAATAAATACCTAACAAATGACTCTGAAATTGGTAGACAATGAGAATACAGCAGTGCACATGACATCAAAACCTCTTCTCTCATGGAGTTGTTAACATGTAGGGAGGGAAGGGAGAAGACATTAGATCAACAAAAATATACACTGAACAAACCAGACAGTGTCAAGTACTATGCTATTAAGTAAAATGAGGAGAACTGATAAAGTTGACAAGATGGCTACTTAAGATTGTATGTTCAGAGAAGACACCAATGAAATGGTGACATTTAGTCTGAGATCCCTGTATCATAAAGAAGCAGCCTTCTGAAGACCAGAAGGACCAGTGTTTCAGACAGAAGAAACAGTTAGTGTAAAATTTTTAAGGTAGGGAGTAGCCTGCTATGTTCAAGGAGCATAAAGAGTTTTGTATGACAAGCTTGGTAAATTAGGGAACAAATATGGAAAATAGATAATAGAGGAAAAAGAGGGATCAGATATATGAATATATAAGCTACATTGAGAATTTAGATTTCATTCCATTTGTATGAAGAATCCATTGGAAGGTTGAAACAGATCAATCATTAAATGAGAGCTAGCAATACAATTTTGTTTTCTTCATTATGGATGGCTTATAGGAACTTAAGAGTAGAGACAGGGGATTAAAAGGTACAAACTTCCAATTATAAAATAAGTCATGAGGATGAAGAGTACAGCACAGGGAATATAGTCAATAATATTGCAATAACTTTATGTGGTGACACACGATAACTACCTTTCTCATGATAAGCATTTCATATTGTACAAAATCATGAAATCACTATGTTGGTGCACAAGAAACTAATATGCCAACTATAATTAAAATTTTTGAAAAATCATACAAAGCACAAACAAAAAGTAGAAAAAGGGAGACTATTTACCAGTTGTAGTAGGCAACAAACAAAAAAGAGGATGGAGGGTGGCTTAGACTTGTGTTGCAACAGTGGGGATGGAGAGAAAAAGACAGATATAAGACATGTATTTGAAGACAGAAGATGAACTAATGGATTCAACCTAGAAGGAGGACGTTTTTTTGGCCAAAAGTATTGGTGATTTGTGTGCTTTTTTTTACGGAATGGAAAAGACTAAGGGTAGAGCAGGTTTGGAGAGATAAATCAAAGAGTCTGCTTTGGACATTCTAACTTCTAGATGCCAATATGCTATCCAAATGGAGATGTTGAGGGAGCTTCATAAATAACTCTGGAAAACTGAGGACAGTAAGTACAGGAAATACTGGACTTTGGAATTATCTTCTGACAAATAACATCTGAATACATGAAGTAAGATATGTTATCTACTGCAATCAGACATAGTTCTAATTATTCCTCTAACCCCCAGTTTATGCCTCTGTGTTTGGTTTGTTCAGTATTTACATAGACAACACATCCAACTCCTTATCTTCAGATACGTGGCTGTTTCAATACCAGTGATCTTTACCTTATCCTACTTTGTCAGTTATTCTCACAGGTTCTGCAAGAATCCTGAACCTTGGCC
Source organism: Ursus americanus (assembly GCF_024610735.1). Classification (NCBI taxonomy): domain Eukaryota; kingdom Metazoa; phylum Chordata; class Mammalia; order Carnivora; family Ursidae; genus Ursus; species Ursus americanus. Next base: position 5,793,497 of record NC_142131.1, read on the forward strand.
CAGGCATGACTCATCATTTCAAAACTCATACACTTCTGACCTTCCTCCATTACTACCAAGCAAGATCCCAGCTCAATCTCAAATCTACTCTCTGTGCTCCTATGAAATGCCAGCTAAATACTACTGCTGTAAAAACGCTTCAACTTAGGTTTAAAGTTTCCCTCTCCTGTGTTTCAGAGATACTTTTTAATGGATCATTTAGGATAACTGTGGCTATAAGTAACAACAACAACAAAAAAAACACCTTGAAATAAAATGTCAGAAATGAAAATTGTTAAAATTTTAATCATTATGACCCTGGAGGGAGGAGCCTCTTGGAATTGGTTCAACAGCCCATTGATACCACAGTCAACATTCTTAATTTCTTTTGCACTTTGTCCATGGCTATAGAGAACAGCTCTGTCTCCAAGCTTTGCATAAGCATTCAAGGCAGGACGATGTGGGGAAGGAAAAGAGGCTGCACCAGCTATCCTTCTCTCTGAACCCTAGAGCAGAAGCTTTCTCTCCATCTCTACTTGACTTTTTAGCATTGGAAAATTATTTTCCCTACTATTTTTCAAAGCAAACACCTCCACAGTAGTTCTTGATTCCATCCTCTCCACTATCATTTTTCTCCATCATCATTCCTCTCCTCTTCCTCGGCCACCATTAAATTTCAAGCTTCTATTTCTCTCCTCACTTTTCCTCTAAATTTGGCCGATTGCATATAGCTAGGTGACTTATAATAAAAATGCCTTTCCATTGACCTTTCATCCTTCATAACTATAATCACGGTCTCTCTGACTCATGCTCCAGTCAATTCTCAGCTGACTGTGGTCTTTTCTCTCCCTCACCATTTCAAAACTACTGTCCTTTCAAAGGTCCTTGATGACCTCTAGAACGTCAAGAGCAAGATCTTGTTTTACTGCCTTTCAACTAATTCAACCCTGTTAATTAGTGTTTATCTTAGAAGTGTTTACTTAAAAATGTTATGAATTCCATATAAATATTGTCTCTCAAGTGTCTGAATGCTTCTGCAATTATTCATTGATGGCCTTCTTTGCAGGTTTCTCTCTAGCATATCAGTAGACTCCCAAATTTTAAATTTGGTTTATTGGTATTTATTTCCTCTGAATACCTGCCAAATGTGATCTGAACCACTGTCATCGTTTCCACAAAATATAAAAGGTAGCTGACTGAACACTGGCATTTCCATTCTGATATTTTTCCTGATAGCTTATGACACTTATCTGCATAACACCTTATTTAAATGTGCCACCACCAAATTCATCATGTCCAAAATTAATATAAGATATTTCCATCCTTTGCCTCTATATTCCTCTGGTCACCCCAAAAAAGAAAACTGGCAAGCATATTGGTTACCTCATTACAGTGCAACCCACAATGCTATCACCAGTATGAATCCTAAATATTTCCTCTCACTTATTGATACCTACCTACATCCATTTTAAAGTCAGGCTTCATTCAATTCTTACCTGTACTATTTCAAAAACACCCTAATAAGGAAGGTCATGTGGCTTCAGCCCATCCCTCACACTAAAACTATCTACCACATCTAGAGCTGAAAATCCTTCCATTGTCCTCTATCACTCATATAATACTTCACTGTTCCCCATTATTCACAGGATAATACACAAGAGGCATTTCACAGCAGCGAAAAATAACTCTGCTCTAGTCTCTCTGAAACCTGATTCTTATGTGACTATAAAGCTTCATCTCTCTTCGCTGCTTTTCTCATGCTTTGTATGTTGTAGAGTGTGTAGAGCTGCTGGAACACACTGCAATGTCCTACAACTCTTACCTCTCCTCTCACTTCTCTGTCCTCTGAGACTATCTTTCCTAGCTTGCTGTCTTGATCCATTTAATTACTGCCAATTCTTGAAAATTTAGTTTGGTACTACTTCTTTCAGATACTTCATACCTGGCTCTTATTTCTCTCCAAATTTTTAGGTTTCTCCAGTTTCTGTATCACCCTCCCTCCAGAAATATCAAAGTAATTTCTCCCAAATGTTATGATCTTTTCAATTCTAGACTTTTGCATAAACTCTTCAGTCTGGTATTTCCTCTCCTCTCCCTTTACCTTACCCTCTTAGCTTCCAACAGCTATGTCTAGCACATTTCCATCTTTACCATAGATATTACTTATTTCCGGAAGTCTTCCTGAGCATCTAAGTGTTGATTTGATCCCTTTAATGTGGTGTCATAGCATGATAACAATATCAAACACATGTAGTATTTAACATGTGCCATTCTTTTAAGTACTTTGCATATATTATAGTATTTAAAAATCACAATAATGCTGTAAGTTAAGCATGGTTATTATCCACACTTTAGAGATGAGGTAAATGAGGTATTGGGACATTAATTAATTTATCCCATGTTGAACATTAGCAAGTGAAAGAAAGAGACAGACTTTGCACCTAGGCAAGCTGTCTTTACTCATGCTGTACTATAATTCTCCATGCATCTTCTATCATACATATCATTTGCTTACTTGCTATTATCATTCACCAGCATATAAACTCTGTGAAAACGTACTCATTATTAAATCCCTACCATTTATCCAAAATCTTCTGAACATATTTGATGCTCAAAAAATTTCTGATAAATGACAGAAACATAACTATGGGTTTCTCTTCTGTGTTCTCATAGCACTGTGGGAATATCTATGCTTTTGCTGAATCTGCACCATTATTTACTTATAGCCCTCTTGGCCTTATTGAATTGTTAAACCCCTCTAGGACAGAAAACTTTACTTATCCATCAATGTGTCCCAGGTGAAGCACAGGTGCTCAATAAATGTTTGTTGAACAAATCTGTAAATAATACCAGTGGAAGAAATGCATTTAAGTTTTTTTGGATAGATCTCAACAGTCCCCTTCTATCTGTATGTCTATGTGGCTGTAGGAAAATACTTCTTGTATAATACTCATGTTATTCATCTATTTTTGAGACCTCTTTCTCTTCTATTATAAATGAGGATGATTCTGAAATAAATCTTTCTCCCTAGATTCCTAAAATGTTTATGAATCTTAATTCTCTTCAAGTATTACATGACTATCCAAAAACACAGCAAAATACGTTTTAATAGTCCTCTAAGTGTTCAATACTATATTGCCACAAGGAGTTAAAAAGAAGCAGGAGATGTATTTCTTGCCCACAAGGACAATATAATACAGAAATTAGCTCCAGCTTAAATAAATCTCTGCAAACATAAATGATAGAGACATGCATATGTTCCTATTGACATGGCAAGATACACACAGGTGCAAGCATATCTGGAAGTGAATGGAGCCAGGTGGATTTAGTCTGACAGGTTTTCTAAGAATTGAGTCAAGTGGAAACTTGAAGGAGGGTTATGTGGTTTTATGCATTTAAGAAAGGTGTGTGACCCAGAAAGGGCAGTGAAAACATACTATAACAGCTCATGGAGAATAATTTGAAATATTTTCATTTTTTAAAGTATTTATAACAAGTCATAAGGTTGTATATAATAGCTTGACCTCCTACTCAGAGATGAACTCATAAAAGTCCTCTTTCTTTGACAAATAGTCCAGGCATGGGCTTAATTTTTATTTTTTATTGCCCCAGTGTGCTTGTATTTCCACATATCCTCAGCAGAATCCCACATATCTTTCTACCTCTGCTCCTTGAGATTTCTTCCCTTTTTTTTAATCCTCTTTCTTATTTTAACAGTATTTTTTTGGCTTTTTATTCCATGGAGAGCAACTTCAGGAACTTTCAGCAATCACCTCCTGCATTTCCAGTACCTTATTAGTTCATCTCACTTAAAAACTTTCTTGAAGCAAGGAAGTAGGTCTCAGTGCTTTGCATCATAACTATTTTGACATCTAATATTAAATTAAATAAGTATGGATATTTTATAATGTGAAATATATATATATATATATTCACTGTATTTTCACATAATAATTGGACTAATTTTAAGTGCTCATCATACAGCATAATATGTGTTACATGCTAGAAAGGAATAATTTGGATGAGAAAAGATGATTAATTTCAAAATAAGGTAACTATTTTTAACAGAATTTTTTATGTGAATCTTTCCCAGGGGCCATTATGAACTTGATTTGAATAAGCCAAAATTTCCCTTAAAGAAACCCCAATTTCCTACTTTGTTGAGAAGTTTCACTTACATAGTCTTCTCGTAAAGCATTATCCTCAACCTGAGTGTGATGGTGAAGTGGTATTGCCTAACATTAACAATATCCTTTTATCGGAGTTGAAACCTTGAAACTTTATCTCCAGTGCATGCCTTTACATATAGCAGTCCATAAGAAATGGAATAAAGTCTAGACAGCCTGCAGGTATAAAACGAAGAGGAAACAAAGTCCCCCTGTTGTGCTTTCACCTGGCCTTTCTTTGCATACACTTGGTGTTATAACATCTAATCTAGATTTTACTCCTTCCCCTTTGTCATAAGAGGATCAAATCTGGATTCATTCTCTGGTACATTGCTTATCAGGAAAAGACAGAATTATATAAAGTAATCCAAGCATCGTTCTCCTTTCTAGAAAAGGAAATTCCATCTGCAACTCTAATTCATTTGATTCATTTTGATTTCCTTATTCTTAACCATCATTTTCTTGTTTTCCATGCAGAAACTGTACAGTGAATAAGGAACAATAGCATGTATGTGCAGCTAGGATTGGGCAGTATTTCTTCCATTTATTCCTGGGAGAGAGACATTTTACTGCCCAACCAGAAAAAGTGAGGAATCAGATCTATTTGCAGCTATATTGCTACAGTAGTTAATATGGGGGAAAGAAAGGAAGAAATCTTGGCCCTCTGTATAAATAACAAGTAATAATATAAAAGCTAACATTTATTGAATGTGCCAAATGCCATTTTAACTAGAGGCTTTACTTGTGTTACCTCTTTATATGTGGCATATATTCCATCAAGTGGTCCTCATCTATGCTTTGCAGACAAAGAAACCGAGGCTTTGTAAGTTTCAGGCACTTTCCCAGTAACGCTCAGCTATTGAGCAGGAGAGCTAGATTTGAGTTTATGTCCATCTGGCTCCATAATGTCTATTCCTAAACAGCATGCTACATCATTCCACATTTAATCCCCCAAATCTCAAAAGAACTTTACTATTAAGCATTGTTTAAATTATGTGTTCTACTAAGTTCTCCATAATTAAAGTGAAATTTAATAACTTTTGAAACATAATTTAAGGGTGCAACAGCAAATGGGATAAGCCATATTTTAGGATGTTTCATGTTCAAAAGGATTTTTTAACTTGTAAAAAAATTTTATATACTTTTTACTGAAATTTCTTGTAATACATCTCTACCAGTCTCCTTAATAGCCTCCTCAGCAAATCTCATTATTCCACTTTGGGTCTCTCCTTGGCTTACCTGTGATTTTTCTCTCTTTATTCTTTTAATCTGCCGTTTTTGTCCATCCTCTCTCCATCATCTAAAAATGTATTTAAATATTTTGGCTTCTTATGGTATTCTTCCCAGGAAAGGGTTTATTTCCTTTTCCATATTTTTGAAGGGTCTTAGAGGGTGAAAGAAATACATATTTGCTCAGCCTAATAATATCTTGAAATAGAGGCTTTCTCTATTTAACTTTTTAGAAGACAATGATTAAATAATTATGACAAGTATATTGGATGCTTAATATCAGTAGTGAATGATTCAATCACTTAATTCCACTCTTTATTTTTATTTTTGGGTTTCTATATTTTCTCACTCAAAAAGGAAAATTAAATTTTATTACATTAACTAAACTAATTTGAACTGTTTCCCTCCCTGCCTCAGGCCTCTTTGCAGGATTTATGATTGGGTAGAATATGTATTACAATCAACAGGGGTGGAAATACAAATATGAGTAAAAATACTATTAAAAATTATTTAAGATATTCTTGAAAAGAACATGTATGACTACAGGAATTTGTAGCTTATACAGAGTTAGGTGAAGACTGATTTTTATATTAAGATTGAACAATCCAAATGATAGCTTTATAAATCCACTGTTAGAGCTAATTTCATGATTAATTTAAAAATATTAGTGGGGGCACCTGGATGGCTCATTTGGTTAAATGTCCAACTCTTGATTTTGGCTCAGGTCATCATCTCAGGGTTGTGAGATCAAACCCTGCATCAGGCTCTGTGCTGGGTGGGTAGCCTCCTTAAGATTCTCTCTCTCTCTCTCTCTCTCTCTCTCCCTCTCCCCCCGTCTGCCCCTCCCCCACCCTATCTTTCTCGCTCTAAAAAAAAATTAGTGGGAATAATTCTTATATAATTTCACATAACCGATGGCCAAGTGAATTTATTATCAACTGCTTTCCAGTTATTAATGCCATATACCTCTGCTTAAGTAATGCTATTTTCTATTATATTTTCTGAGATTTGAAATATTCCTGTATCTGAGGATGGCTATATAAATGTAGCATGTCTGTGTCCTATGGGTAGGTACACCATTTCTATGTTTTTGTGTTACAGTTTATTTATTTTTGCTTCGAACTTTTAAAATTGTTTATTTTTATTTAAATTCCAGTTAGTTAACATACAGTGTTAGTTATATTAGTTTCAGGTGTATAATATAGTGATTCAACACTTCTATATATCACCCAAGGCTCTTCATGCAAGTGTCCTCCTTAATCCCCATCACCTATTTCACCCATCCTCCTACCCACCTCCCCTCTCATAACCATCAGTTTGTTCTCAATAATTAAAACTAGGTTTCTTGGCTTGTCTCTCTCTTTTTCTCCTTTGTTCACTTGTTTTGTTTCTTAAATTCCACATGAGTGAAATCATATGATATTTATCTTTCTCTGACTGACTTATTTCACTTGGCATTACACTTTTTAGCTCCACCCATGTTGTTGCTCTATGGTCAGTTTGTATGTGAATTAAATCATTAAATCATGGTCCAGGTCCACTGACATACTCTCAGACTTCTGAGGTTACCTCACAGCCTTAGGAGTGTTCCTTTCTCTTGTATCACTCTCAAATAAAAGTGCAAACATGACTTTTCCTTAATTTTCCTTCATATAAATAAGGTTATAAGTTTTATTAAGAATTCCTAAAAAGGATCAAACCAACAGACATACATACAACTCGCTACTGTTTGTAGTCAGAGATGTTTGCACAGTTTTCAGACAGTACCCTATTCTTGTGAGTAGTTCACCATCTTGATGTAGAAGATTAATTTGTTAAAGATTAATGAAGAGTGAAACTCCTTCCCTCCTCAACACCTGCTTCTCCTTCTTACTAGACAAGTAGAAGGGTAGAAATGGGACATATATCACTCAAACCAGCCACTATTTTATTTACTGATTTCTAAATTGTAGCTGCTTATGTAACTGATATTGACCTTTTTTGTTTTTTTGTTTGTTTGCATATTTAATTTCCTCTCAGCATTTGGAGTCTCTGAAGTCTGCATGAGACCTCTGCAGGCCTCTTCATGATATAATATCCTTATTTGAGAGATCCTGCTTGGACACAACCTCATTCACACTTCCTTAGCTCTTACCCATGGGCACATGCTGCTGGGATTTCCTCACCCAGCAAATTCTTGTATGAAGCACATGCAGGATAGCTCCAGCACAGCTACTTTTCCAGGTGCCCACTTCAACCATGGTAAACCCATACACATCTTTATCCTATTCTTGAAACGGCCATCTCTCTTTGCTCTTATTATGAAAAAGGGACAGTTCAGCAAGTGCACAATTTATGTAGGTGTCAAGGAGAGAAGAGAATGATGTGCTAGATTCCTCTTCTTCCTACAGTGCCCTTGTCTCTTTCTTCCCTTTACAACCTCTCCTCACAAACACTTCTCTAAGGGACAAGTCCGAAGACCCATTCCCTTTCTTGGTCTGTTGGAGAGTGGTAGTAGATTAATGGCTGCAGGACCATTCTGACATCCTCTAAGCTTTAGTAAAGATGGCTAGGCTCAAATGTTTATGGGTTACAAGTTGAGTTTCTCAGCACCTATTATTTTCTGGTTTTGGTACAATCCTAAAAAACTTTAACATAAGTGGTTGAAATACGTCTGATCACTCTCCAAATATTTAAATGGGTCTCTGATATTCTCTTCATATTACAATTACTGTCATGTTTCCATCCTGTTCATTTTCAACCTTAAATGCATCAATTTTCTGTAGCTTAAGGTCAGTGAGTTTGTATATGTTATTCCTACTCAGCCATAATTTTTTGAGATTTTACTATGATGAAATTATTTCCTTTTTTTTTCATAGGTGCTCTATTATTGCCTTTCCTGAGACAGTTAGTGTTCAAAAAAAAGAATATTAAGTGAAATATTTTTCCTTTTTTGTGCACCATATATTCCCTGAAGTCGAGAAATTAGGCATCACCTTGCAAATACAGCCTTCATTATATTTTTAATTTTTCTAAAAATATTGATGATTTAGCTTGTGAGATTCCCTATCTAAATTCTATTTCAGTATGATTTTTCACAATGATATTCACAAATGGAGAACTGCCCAAGTAATCATTTCCAAAGCACTGTAATCTCAAACTAACTTTGAAAAGAGATATGCTCAAATTAAGAGAGAAAGAAAATTTTCACAGAGGAAGGTGGGCTATGTAAAATCACGTGAAATTTTTATTATAGTTTTATGTCTTTTTAGTAAAATATTTTAAATAAAATGACTAGAACATAATATAGTAAAAGAAAGAGCAATTCGTGTAAGAGATCATACATTATCACATGGGAAAAACAGTATATAACACATTTCACATATAATACAGGCATGTGGTGTTTTGTTAGAATTGCTAAAGCAACAGAGTTCTGACTTTGTTTTACTTGTTTGATTCAGCTGAGCTATCAATGTGTGTTCTCTCTCTCTCTGAACATTGTAAGGTTTTGTTTTTGCTCACTAATCATTATACCTCCCACTTGCTAGAATTTGAATCAGTAGAATTTCTTCTCTATATGGATTTAAAAAGTGAATCTTGATTTCAATAAATGCTTTGTAGAACCAAGATTTTCTAGAGTATGCCTATGTTAAATACAGGGCAACTTTACAATTGATCCTCATTCTTGTAAAGCTTAGAAGTTATTGAGAATGCATTAAAGATAGACAACTCATAATTAAAAGATGCTCTTCTACTGAAAATAACTATTACTGAGTCTTTAAGAAAAACTCGAGTATCCATCCAGTCATTATGACAGTATAGGTATTAGTGGTATAAAACAGGGAAATCATATACAATTATATTTAATTTTAGCATATTATTTTTCTTTCTTGGACTTGCTACATAGAGTCAAATATGAAAAAAAGTGTGAGAATCTGAAGAATCTGAAAAATCATGTTGACCTAGGAGCACCTGGCATTTTGTGTTCTAATTCTGAGATTCTTTCTGTTATTTTTACCTAAGAAACTGAGAATTACGTGTGGATTATAAAAAAATCACACAATATGATTTACTGTATCTTTTAAGGTTAGTGACAATAATAAAATCATAAGTTGTACATGAATAACCTTGTGAACAGTATTTCATATCCACTATTGATTTCATCTTTATATTATTAATATTGCTAATGATAGCTATCATTTTCCAAGTATTTACTTGGTTTTAGACAATTTAGAGAGAAAAATTTAGGACATTTTCTTTTTAGGAAATTGTTTTAAGGAAGTTTTCAGGAAAAAGCCATAATAACCATGAGGCACAGATATTGTATTCTACCTTGTTCCTGCATTCTACAAAGCAGTATGATTGAGACTCTAAACTACATTTTACTGACTCTGCCCAATATACTACATATTTCCTACCATGGTTTCTGAGAAGGCAGTAAAATAATTATCACCAGTCATTCAGTAAGTGATACTCCATGGTTAGGAAGATCTCACAGGCTTTGGATAAATAATCTAACTTAGTTCAAGCTATACTTATTTGCCCTCATGCCAATATTGCCCTTCTTTAATTATGCAGATAGTAGATATGAGGTTAGATATTACTCAGACTGAAAACCCCAAATCAGTTTGGTATAAGAAAAATATATATAAATAATAGAGGACAAATATATCTACTTGCAAATGTGCAGAATTTCGAAGGGAAGTCAAGTCATATAGGAAGGAGTATATTCATTCACCTCAAGATTTGTTAATAAATTGTGATAAACAATAACATCCCGAATAGTTGCACTCTTCATTTTTTAATTCATTTTCCTTTTCTCATATTTTAAGGAATACCACCTTAGAACTACCAAAGTTGTTTCTTTAACTTTTTAGAAAATCTCTTTACAGTATAAGCATCAATTACTCATGCAGCTGCTTGAAAGAACTATGGACAACCAAACAAAACCCACTTACTTCCCACTTGCTCTTAATGGCTTATAACATAGTATAATGATATTGTGTTCATTTCCTTTCTTTTCCACTTCATTATACAACAACTCCATTCTTTTCACACAATAAGAAACATTAATACTATACTCTGCCTTTTTCCCTTCAGAAAGCTAGCAAAATATAAATGTTATCATCATCAAAAAAAGAATTGTCTTAAGAAAAAAAATCTTTTACATCTTCTGTGACAACAATGATAAAAAAAAAAAAATCAATGAAGTTACAACCATTAAAGAGAATTTTCCCTGCTACTTTTGGTTCTTGTTAGAAGGAATAAAGACACACCCCATAGCACAATTTAGAATGCATTCTGATTTTTTTTTTCATTCTGATATTCTGTACTTAAAAACATACATCTTGTTTTCCCTACTGATCTTTCATATTGTGCAATAAGAAGATATAACATACTGAATTCAGCCTGATGTCAAGAGCCTGAAATCAGGAAAGCAGAGACATGAAGCTATTAAGATATAAAACATGTAATCCTAACAATGTTCTTTACTTGAATGCATTCTTGCAGGGATTTTCCAATACATCTGCCTTTGCTCATTGAGCTTCACAGGAGTAGTAGTATGGAGTGGAAAGAGTTATGGGCCAAGAGCTTGAAACCCTGGGTTAAGTTCAAGCTTAACCATACATTCATTCAAAACTTTTTGAGGGGAATAATTGTGCAATTCCCATTTCCTCATGTAGAATTTGGCATAAGGACTAAATAAATATTTGTTGAATGAATAAACACATGAGCTCAGACAAACTGTTAATGTTCTCTGAGTCACAGATTCCTCACTTGAAAAATGGAAATAATAACATCCTAACTGTGATGGCAATAAGAAACTATATGTGTTTGATTTGTATGTGTATGTACATGGAAATATTCTGTAGTTTGTATAAGCTATAAAGTATGTGCAAATGTAAAAAACATTATTTTTTATTAATATTAGAATCCTTGTTGAAGACACTGAGTGACAAAAATGAGCATTTTATGATACTCACTATGATAGACATCATAAAGCCATAAATCCAAAGTAAAGTTCATAAATACAAAGTAAGAATGCTACTATGCTTCTAGTGTGTGATAAACCTTCCTGACTAAAATAGTACACATCTGTTCCCTGAGAGGCAACTTGAATACTATTTAATGCTGTCAATAGGATATTCAAGAGAAGAATTTAATGTTTTACATGTCAAACAAAGATGTTCCTCCCTTGGTGCATTACCATTAAATATTGGCATCAATCAGAAATTCAGTTAAGAGTTTAAATTTGGATTATTTTTAAAGTTAAAAAACTCACAGTGATTGGTAGAGACAAGCCAACGATGAGGCATAGGAGCAGTCCATCTGTGGTGTAGGCAAGCCATGAGGTAAATTGTCTGTAGAGAATTTAAAAGCAATAATAAAGTTTGACTAAAGTTAGTATGCTTTTTATTAACACCATACCTTAAGTCAATGATAAAATTTTCCTTCCAGAAAAAAATTTTGTGTTGTTCTAAGTTCTAATCAATTGCTACAGTTACTACTGAGTTTTAATAATATATATGTAAGCTTCATTAGCTCATTTGTGTTATTTATCCTCTAGTAAACACTGTATTCTACATTGAATTTAATTTAACTCTCAGTTTTACAGCTGGGCTTGATACATGCATTTGTTTCCAAAATGAGTTCATAAAGATTTGGAATCATTTGAGATCTCTCCAAGCACAGTTCAAGCCTCACTTTAAACAACAAAGTAGAAATAAATAATGATAGTCCAGTGAATATAAAATGGCAGAACAAAACTCGAATTGATCATCTGGATTTTCTTCTGAGTTTAAAATATTGGGAGCTATTAGAATAAGTCCTGGGCTGCCTGGGTGGCTCAGTTGGTTAAGTGACCGACTCTTGATTTTGGCTCAGGTCATGATCTCAGGGTCCATGGTTTCGAGCCTCGTGGAACCTGCGCTCAGCTAGGAGTCTGCTTGAGGATTCTCATTCTCTCTGTCTCATATAAAGAAATAAATCTTAAAAAAAAATTGATCCTAAAGAAACAACAATGTAGAGGAATAGTGCACTTTCTGGGATTTATTGTAAAACGGGATTTTTATCATTATATGCCAAACTTTTCCTTATATTTTAGATATTTTTTAGATGAAGTATACCCATTGTATTATGTGAAAGAATTTTTTTTTTGAAATTAAAATTAATGAAAAGTGTTTGTCAATTAACTATGATCAGAATTAGAGTTACAAATCTGGTTATATTGCCTATTGGCCATAAATATTTAAGAAGATAATCCTGATAAAGTCATTGATAAATCTGCAGATTAAGACTTGCAAACAGAAAATTTAAAGTGACTGTAATTTATTACAGCTGTAGACCCATGTATGTGTAAGATACTTTCCCATTCTTTAAAAGATACAGTAATAACTAAAAAAATACTAACCCACCACATTATTCCCTATTTTATACTGTAATAATTCCAAATTTGTATTCTTTAACATTTTTTACTGACATAATCATATATATATATATATAATGTTTAATAAAATAAAACCTTTACTGTCTGTGTTCTTTCTGGCTATTATTTTTATATGTTTCATTTCATGATTATGGCTTGATAATAATCTACTCAGGGTTCACCTATGCTAGCTATGTCGCTGATGATGATTCCTGTCCCACAAATTGTCAGATGAAGGAAAGAATGCTGTTAAAGCTGGGTATGTGACTTTTCAAACCACACGGAAGCAATGAGTTGTTTTTAATAGTAAATAGATTCAGTTCTAAATTGAGCTTGATATGGTAGAAAGGGAAAATTTTAAAGTTCTCTTCTGTGTTTGTACATACAAGTGTGTAAAGTAGGGATGACAGTGAGATAGCTAGAAAGGATAATGTTCCCCTGATCTCAGTTTGGAATTTCTGATCATTAAAAGATGCTATTAGGAGCATAAAAAATGTAAGCCACAGAGTGGAGGAGGATATTTGTAATACATGTAAACCACAAAGGATTCATAGCCAATATGTAGGAGGTATCCTTATAAATCAATAGAAAAGAAGGAAACACAAATGAGAAAAAGTTTGAACAGGACATCCAAATGGCTAACATATACCTAAACAAATGTCCAATGCCATCAATATAAAGGGAATATAAATTAAAACCACTATGTGATATCATTACAAACTCACTACCTTAAATTAAAAGAAATTATAACAGACTGACAATACCTATTGTTGGCAAAAATGCAGAATAGCTAGAACGCTCACATACACTGGTAGTAAGTGTAAATTGGTACAACTCTTTGGAAAACAATTTGGTATCTACTGAACTTGATCATATGCATACCCTGTAACTCAGCAATTCCTAATAAGAATGACCTAGCAGCTTCATTCATGATAACTGAAAACTGTAAACAACCCAGTTATTCATCAACATTAGAATACATGAATTACCTGTGGTGTATTAGAACTGAATGTTATATAGCAATGAAAATGAATAAACTACCACTACATGCGTTAAGAGGTAATCTCACAAATATCACTTCTATGGAATACATAAAGCATATATGTATATGTAAAGAACTCCTACGAAATTTACATTAAGTTCAAAACTGGTCAAAACTAATATGCAGAATTAGAAATCATGATAGTATTTAATTTGGAGTGAAGTACTGGTGAGTGGGAGGGATGTCAGGGAGGAATTTTGGTGTGCTAATAATATTCAATGTGTTGAAGTTTTTCATAGCCATGTTACACTTCAAAAAAGTATTTAATTTAATTAAACTATAATATATTGCATTTTACTGTAATTTCAATAACACAGCAAATAAACAAGAATTCCACTTGCATAGCAGAGCCACATATTGTATCTCCAATCTATAATCATACTAAACATAAATTGACCTTATAGCAACCCTTGTTGTAATGCACTGGTACAGACTTTTATATTTTATCAAAAATCTTTTGAATATAAAGGTCATTAATAAGCCATTTAGATAAAATTGGATTTTGAAATTGTTAGTGGGAAAAAATCTATTACATTTGTTTCTTACATGGTGATTTAGTATCTCATTCACATCTTAATCATTATCTCACATAGAATTACTAGATTGCCTAGTGGAATTACCAGTTAAAGAGATGTAAAGAATACATGTGCTACATTATTCTTCACATTTCCTTTATGAGTTTTCACAGATGTCTTGAAATGTACATTAGGGACAATTGCTTGCCAAACACATGATTAATGCTTTTAAATCAAGAACCCACTGAGGTTATATCATACCTGCACTATTTTGTTGTTTTCTAATTAGATATATACTACTATTTGATATAAACCAATTTTATTTCTTTTTAAGAATACACAAAAAGGCAAATTCTCTGAGTAAAAAATCCCTGAATCTTCTTCAAAGGCAAAGAATAAGGAAATGGTAGTAATATAGTATAATGGCAAGAGGTATAAATGTCTGCGTTTTTGACTTATTTAAGTTTTGTAGGGTGTTTAATATCCATTGGAGTCAACGTTATCATGATTACAAACTATTCATCAAATATGAAATTACTATAAGCTACCAGTGACTTAAATCGTAAGTCCCCACACCAACACTGTTTGAATAAACATACTTACAAATTTATCTACATTTAATAAAAAATTTAAAACAGAGAAAAAAGTTTACTAACCAAAACAGTGAAATTCTAAAAGGCTTGACAGACAACTTAAGGTTAATAAATTGTGCCTTTTTATAAAACAAGAGATTTTCAAGACAATGCCTATATGATACTATTAGTTCTTATATCATTTAACTAAAAATAATAGAAATAACCATCCAGAGCAGTGACTTTCTAAATATGTCATGCTGACTTCTAGTATCTCTTTCAGTATAACATTCAGGGGTTTTGTTCCTATGTTCTTTTTCCATGCCTCCTTTCTCTTCTTGAATGTAGTTAAGCTAATTTTCTGTTGTTACCTTACAGATGAATATTAAATTGTATTATTAACTCCAGAAAGAATCTATAAAGTTGAAAATTCATAGAACTCAGGATTTCATTCCTTGTTCTATTATTATCTATATGGCTTTCAGCTGCATCATATGTGAGTTGATAGGGTTTGAGGGCCTCTGTTATGTCCAACATTGCTTCTGAGGTAAGGTGTATGCTTCAAGTTATAAGATTCAGAAGATCTCTTTATTCAATAGCTCTGCAATTCTCCTGCTACTGGGTATCACCACCTTTCACTGAACACTGGCTAACTATGAAGGCAGCAATCTGGGTTTTTGACTTAATGGATGTGTAAGCCATTTAGTCCAATAAAGAACATGTTCCTTTTGATTTGCCTTCCATGATGCCTTTTACCTTTGTAACAAAATGTTCTGTAGGGCCTTAATTATTAATGTTTCTTTTTGGAACTGGAGAAACATCATATGAAAGTCATCAACTCACCTTCAGAAAACACTTCAAAACATCACTCCAATCACTGTGATTAAAAATGTAATAAGAAAAGGCCTTGTGTTTATTTGTAAGTTATACATTAACATTTTCAGTATCAATATGTAAAAGCCAAGTGAAATTATTGTTGATTTCAGAAAAAGATGAATTTTCATGGAAAAAAATTTTGTCAAGAAAAGGCAGAAAAGATAATTTGCTTTGATGCCAAATTAAAGTATCACAATGCTTGCTCTTCTCATTCTATCACCCCTGCGGTCATGGAAAGACAGCATTTAAAAAATGTATCTACCAGCTACTACTAGAGAAGTATGATTGGGTAAAAAGTTCATTTTCTTCCACAGTATGTAATCTTGTAATGAAAGATAATTTACTTCAACCATGTCCTTAGAAAGAAACATTTATATATACCACTGGTTTAGTTGTAGGTTTCTATTAAGGAAGAACATCCTGCAATACAAAAAGCAATTATAAAAAGTCCTGAATCTTTTAGAGTTTTCAATATTGTTATTTTCATGAATTAGATTCCATCTCTTGAAAAAGTGTATCAATCTATCAATTATATAATGATGAAATAATATTTGTAATTATTATTTTTAGATTTATTTATCTGAGAGACAGAGAGAGAGAGCACTTGGGGATAGGAGCAGAGGGAGAGGAAGAAAGAGAGAAGCAGAGCCTGATGCAGGGCTTGATCTCTGGACCCAGAGATCATGACCTGAGCTGAAATCAGGAGTCAGATGCTCAACTGACTGAGCCACCCAGACGCCCCTGTAATTGTTATTTTTATAGATCATTTTTCTTAATGCCAGTATAAAAAGATTAATATATTAAAAAACTTGCTTTTAAAAACATTTCAAATTTAAAAATTTTTAGAAATCTAACCAATTTAAGTATGCCTCATAAAATTCTAAAATTTCAAAATATGCTTGGGACACAAAAAATTTGACTTTAACTGGATTACCCAAAATAATGAAGTATTGACTTATTATTCCTGGTGAAAACTGGGGTATTATTAGCAAAAAATTCCCATTAGAAAGTTAGTAAATATTTCTATTTATTTCATTTTTTTTTCTTTTTTCCTTCCTAAATACAAGCTCATAATCAGGTGCTTCTTGCCTGGAAATTGTTTACTATTGGGAAATGAAAAGTATGTCTTTTTACCCTAACATTTACTGGTAGGAAAGTAAAAGACCATGGTGTTGTAGGCAAAATGGTTAGATCTGATACTCGGATATACTTTAAGAAAAAGTATGAAGAGTGACTCTCGTCGGTGTGATATTAAATAGATTGAACATGTTGATTTTGTATGTTTATGTTTTTGATGATATTTATTTAATTTTTAGGTTTAAGTCAATGAACTTATAATGAACTGGATTTTTAAAAAACTTCATCTGAATAGACAGATGATAGATAGATAGATAGATAGATAGATTGATAAGAAGAAATGGATTTTTAAAAACACAACCACAGTGGCACCTAGGTGGTTCAGTTGGTTGAGTGTCAGACTCTTGATTTTGGCTAAGGTCATCATCTCAGGTTTGTGAGATCGAGCCCCGCCCACTCCCCTCAAGCTCTGTGCTCAATGGTCAGAGTCTATTTAAGTTCTCTCTCTCTCCTTCTACTCCTTACCCCCCCAACTTTCATGCATGTGCACGCTCTCTCAAAAAAATAATCACAAAATAAATAAATAAATAAAAACAATCACAAGATATTATTGGATATGAAAATTACTATTTTCTTAGTATCACCAAATATACAGATTAAAAAATAACTTGGATATAAATGAGATAAATATGTTTCTTAGGTCTCTTAATTACTTATTTTAAATAATTAATATTTAATTATATATTTCCATATTACCTCTTTTTCACCCTTTGTAATTTATTTGTTGAAAAAAATTGAGTAACTTGATTCAAAGAATTTCCCAAAGCATGGATTTTCCTGATACCAGCCTATCATTTTACATGTTTCTTTGTATTTTATAATTCCTGAAAATTGACAGGTAAGTATTGAGGCTTGATCTGATTTGTGGTGAGAGACTTCATACACAGTAACGTCTAACTTTTTTTAATACAACATAAGCTAGAGTTTGGGGAATTTATTGTTGACCATTATGATTACATACATTGTCCTTATTCCTGAGTGCATATTGTTACCCTGAGTGCTAATGAAGTTTCTTCCTGATGAGAATAACTATAAAATATCCTGTGGTGGAAAATCTGGGGAAGACAAAAGTCCCCCTCACTCTGGGGCTGATGTTTGGATTGGGATTGTAAGGTGATGAGATACCTGACATTTCACTGGGGAGACCTGAGCATAGCTTTGACCAATGAGATCTGTTGAACACTGGGTCCTAATTAGCAGTGCTAAGGTACTCTTTACATTTTCTATTATCCTCAATCCTAGAGTAAAGATTGATTTATCTTGCCCTGTAATAAGCTTTTAGAAATTAAGGATGAACCTTTGCCAACTCAGTGCGAAGGAATATTCACGCAAAGTACAAACGTTCTTTCAGTCCCCAAATATTAGTAACTTTCAGAGTACTCAAATGAACTAGGCACTGTGTTAGGAACTTAAGGTATAAAAATTTGTGAAAAAAGACACGATTCTTATTTTTATGATATTATGGTCAAATGAAGAAGACAGATTATAATAATCAAATAATTCTCCTAATTAATACATGACTAATAACCGAAAGAGTGCTTTGAAGGGAAAGAACACTATTTAATAATATAATAAAGTGAAGGAACCAAATCTCAAGATGTAGCAAAAGATAATGAAGACAGTATAGGGCCAGGCATATTTTGGAGGTGATAAATAGCCACCAGGATTTGTTAATGAAACATACAAATATTTCTCAACTGAATCTGAGGGAGGATACTAGTTGAGGGAGGAAATCCTATTAGTTGAGGGAGGATAGCCTATTTCTGAAAAGAATTCTGAGGGTCTCTGAGATGTAGTCCTCATGCTCTTTTTATTAGACATTGAATAAAAGGATTATCTCTGAAAGTAAGCGAGGTATGGGCTTTTTGGTTTCTATCTCAAAACTGATTGTAAAAAAGAAGCCTTCTCATCCCTCTTGGTTGTCTTGATGGTCCACATTGGAAATATCAGGTAAACAGAGAAATATACCTCTTCACAAAAGGCTTTGACTTCTGGATAGGTCCAAACATAGCTTTAACTGCTGTTTGTAATACAAACTAAATGGTTTGGTGATTATATTAACCATACCAGTATCAGGCTGACTAACTTGCTTTGTCTAGAAATACAGAGAAATTTCTTATAAGCCACATGTAAAGTAACCATGAAGAACCATGTGCAAAACTATGAACACAAGCTGAACAGATTTAAAAATACAATTTTCTCTACACCATGAAGTATTTCTCTACTTCAGCAATTCTTTATGTGAGAGAGAGAACGACCAAAGACACTTTAATATAAAGGAACCACAAATTTTTTTTGGTTATAAATGGGAAACAGAAGAAATAAGAAGACAGAATATAGGAAATAATTTATGGAGAAAAAGAAAACAAAAGAACAATTTTTCCTTGGAAATTTTTGCAGTCTGATACCTACCTTGCTCACAGAGAAGATAAGTAGTGACAGATGTGGCTTTGTTATAGAAAGAGCTTAATGTCAAGCAGCTGAGCAGCTATACTTCTTAAAGAAAATTAATCCTGAGCTGTCTTAATTGGACCCCTTTCCTCTCCTCTTTCCTCCTTAAATTTCCATCTGGAGTTTTCAGTAAATGATAGCAGTCTTGATGGGATCTAGTGGTCTGAGTGATTTTATATTCCCAGTCTTCCTGCTGGTAGTGTTCATAAACGCTTTTTGTAAGTACCAGTGCCCGGGGTGGGATGACTTATCTTAAAACACGGCCATTTATTTCATTAAAAGCTGACTAGGACTGATACATTATCATTTTTGTATGTATTCTCCTTTTGTTAGTATATATTTTCTTTCCTGTCATACTTCTCTCCAGGAGTAACAGGTTATATAATGATATTATTAGTTGGGATAATTTCTAGAAAATAAAATTACCATTGTTATGTATTATATATTTAACCATGAAATTCTGAAATTCCTGTAATATGAAGGCACCATTATTTGAGGGTGATAGGCAGTGTTGCCCTTTTCCTGGATAGAGCTATTATATAAAAACCTTCTTAAAAAATTCATAATAAAGACCCTATTAAACTGACAAGATACCAAATTAAAGCCCTCTGGATAAGATATTTAGAAGGGTGACATCTTCTATATAGGCAAAGCATAGGTATTTAATCTTACTATCCCATGAGTATTCTCCAAGTGACATTGGAGATACCACTGGATAATGATACTAATGAAGTAAAGGAGGAAGATAGTGACTTTTATACTAGGGTCCACTCCAGGCTAGTGCGCTACTGCAGGGGCCACACCAGGCTAGTGATTCCATTAATGTCTCCCTGTTCTGGAATGACCCACCTTGCACATTCTAGTGAAATGTTTCCTCATCTCTGTGGTCCTGTCTGGTTCTGCAGGTTTAATACTTCACTAGTGTGGCTTCCCATTTTCCTATCCATCAACTATTTACAAAATGGTGAAAATTCCTCATGGCATTCTAGATCAGTGCTGTCCAAGAGAAATATTATTTATGACACACTAGTAATTCTAAACTTTCTAGTAACCACATTAACAAAAGTAAAAACAGTGAAATAAATTTTAACATTTGCTATAACCTAATATAGAAACATTATTTCAGCACATAATCAATGTAGAAATCATTCTTCTCATCATACTAAAGTTCCCAAATGTGGTTTATATTTAACACTTACAGCACATCTTAATTTGAACTAGCCACACTTCAACTGTGCAATTGCCACATGTGCCCAGTGGCTACCATATTGCAGAGCACAGCTTTAGATACTAGCAGCAGGTTTGATTATTTCTCTCCTTTATGTGGCCACAGGCCTAGATCAAGCACTTAAGTACCTTACCAAGAATGCTCTCCATTTGTGCACACTGAGAAACTTAGAAATGAGATGACCATGTCCCCATCTTAGAAAGTCAAATATCACCCTTTCTTTTAAAGTTCATTCCATCTTGGATCAACTTTACATGAGTCTCTGAGTCAATTCATAAACAAGGCATCTGAAGCTTCACTCTCAGTCTTGTTTCATTCCACATCTAGGTATTAGGCTTGAGCAATCCTTCCTCTTAGAACTTTTAAATGTCAAAATGTTGACAAAGCCCTCAAGATGTCCTTGTTATGTACTAGGCAGAAATAAGCCTAGGAAATCAGTAGGAAAGAGAAGAGAATTCCAAAAAGTGAGGCTGAGAATCATATAATCCATACACCATGTCCATAGGCAATTAGTATGCTCATCATAAAAAACAAACACATAATCATTATTGTTCATATAGACATAGATTTGAATCCTCCCTCTATCATCTGTTTCTTTTCCTAACATCTTCATGATAGAAACTCCCTTTCCTCTCATATAGGAATAATGACAGTACTTGATATTAAGAATTGTAATTATAACCATACATTGAATACTTGCTTTGGATCAGATTCTTTGCTATGGACTTCACAACAGTTAGCTATTTATTAAATGGATAAATTTCATTAAATGAGGTAATATTACACTGTAATGCTGCTAAGTTATATAAGCTTATCAATATAATCACTACAATAAAAATATAATAATCATTGCTTTATTATTTTCTGGTCTGACCTTAATTTTTTAATCAATGATAACATTTCAATTTTCATCATAGAAAGAAAACCTCTAATGACAAAACAATGTATATTATTTATAACATGAATCCCCAGGGTACAGTTTGTTAATTGCCTGTAAACCTTGGGTGCGCAGATGCTCAACAGATAATGAATGAATGACTGAGCCGAAAAGAAAGCATTTCTAAATTCAACAGTCATGGTGTAAAAAAGGAAGGGTATATAAATAATGCTTTCTATTCCATTTGGAGAGCTGAATTTACAAGACAGCCTCCAAAATTTGTTAAATCAAACCAAAGGAGTTGCACATTGTATAGTCATTGAAACAACTCAAATGTTTATTTAAATGGATGGGATCAGATTCACTGACAATGGAACAGATCTGATTCCTCATATTCCTCTTCTCCTCTCCCACTAAAACTAGGTCATGAGTGTGCCACCTAATTGATTAATGACTTCAACAGCTTGCCATACAAAGTGGCAAATCCTGTGGGTGAAGAACAGATCTATGTATAAGGGCTCTTCTATTCGCCAGCTTCCAAATTTGAAGATTCATTGAGGCTGCTTCCTTTTTTCCTCCAAATTATACAAAAAATTAGTTTTTGCATGTGCCATATACATGTAGGTTGAATATAAAATACACCAATTTCTGAGCAAATGTGGAATTAATGCCTTTTTGTATACACACTTCTAATTTAAATTCTAATTCAAAAGTACTCATTTTATAAAAGCCATCAAAATGTACTGACATATCAGCATTTCTGGAAAATTGGATATTCACGTGTAAAAAAATGAAACTGGACCCTATCTTAAATCACTCACAAAAATTAACTTGAAATAAAGACTTAAATGTAAGAACAGAAATTACAGAACTCTTAGAAGAAAAGAGGAAAAAAGTTTCGGGACATGGGTCTTGGCAACATTTTTTTGCAGATGAGACCTCAAGCACAAATAACAAGAGCGAAAATAAACAAGTGGGACTATATCAAACTAAAAAGCTTTTGCACAGGGAAAGAAATGATCAACAAAATGAAAGACAAGCTGCATAATTGGAAAAATATCTGCAAATCTACATCTGATAAGGGGTTAATATCCAAAATATATAAAGAACTCATACAACTCAACAGCAAAGAAAAAAAAAAAAACAAATAATCCAATTAAAAATGGGCAAAGGAACTGAATA
Source organism: Ursus americanus (assembly GCF_024610735.1). Taxonomy (NCBI): domain Eukaryota; kingdom Metazoa; phylum Chordata; class Mammalia; order Carnivora; family Ursidae; genus Ursus; species Ursus americanus. The sequence continues at coordinate 5,816,157 of NC_142131.1, forward strand.
GACATTTCTCCAAAGAAGATACGAATGGCCAAGAAATACTAAAAAGATGCTGAGTATCATTAATCATTAGAAAAATACAAATGAAAACCAAAATGGGGTATTACCTGAGCCCTGTTAGCATGGCCATATCAAAAAGACAAATGCTAGTAAGGATGTAGAGAAAAGGGAAACTTCGGGGTGCCTGGGTGACTCAGTCGGTTAAGCATCTGCCTTAGGCTCAGGTCATAATCCCAGGATTCTGGGATAAAGCCCTGAGTCTGGATCTCTGCTCAGGAGGGAGTCTGTTTCTCCCTCTACCCCTCACCCTCACCCTGCTTGTGCACTCTCTCTCTTACATGTGCGTGCACTCTCTCTCAAATAAATAAATAAAATCTAAAAAAAAAAAAAGGGGGCGGGGGAACTCTGTGCACTGTTGATGAGATTGTAAACTGGTACAGCCACTACAGAAAACAGAACTGAGTTTCCTTAAAAAATTAAAAATAGAACTACCATATAATCTACCAATTTCACTTCTGAGAACATATCCAAAGGAAACAAAAACACTATGTTGAAAAGATATCCACAACCCATATGTTGATAGCAGCATTATTTACAATAACCAGATATGAAAACAACTTAAGTGTCCATCCATGCATATATGGGTAAAGAAATTGTGAGATATACACGGATATACAATGGATATTATATAGTGATAAAAAATGGAAATCTGAAATTTGTGGTATGGATGGACTTTGAGCACATTAAGCTAAGTGAAGTAAAACAGACAAAGATACATAACTACTGTATGATCTCATTATATGTCAGATCTAAAAGGAAAACAAAACAAACAAGACAAAGCAAAAAAAAAAAACTTAAAAAAGGAATGAAATGAAACGAAATACCAAACTAATAGAAAAAGAGATCAGATTTGTGGTTACCAGAGGCAGTGGCGGGGGGGTGGGTGGGTAGGTAAAACTGGAGGAAGGTGGTCAAAAGATACAAACTTCCAGTTGAAAGATAAATAAATACTAAGGATGTAATGTACAACAAGATAGCAATAGTTAACACTGCTGTATGATATTTTTGAAAGTTATTAAGAGAGTAGATCCTAAGAGTTCTTTTCAGGAAAAAAATTTTCTTTTTGTATCTATATAAGATGATGGATGTTAACTAAACATATTGCGGTATCCACTTCACAATGTATGTAAGTCAAATCATTGTACAGTACTCCTTAAAATTATACAGTCCTTTATGTCAATTATATCTCAATAAACCTAGGGGAAATTTTTAAAAAGATAATCATCATTTCTGTATTAAAGGCTATTTTTTTTTGATGTGGTGTTGCACGATTCATTGTTAGCATATAACACCCAGTGCTCCATGCAATACGTGCCCTCCTTAATACCCTTCACCAGGCTAGCCCATCCCCCTACCCCCAACCCCTCTAAAACCCTGTTTGTTTCCCAGAGTCCATAGTCTCTCGTGGTTCATTTTCCCCTCTGTTTACAACCCCCTTCATTTTTCCCTTCCCTGTCCTAATGATCTCCCTGCTATTCCTTATGTTCCACAAATGAGTGGAACCATGGTAATTGTCTTTCTCTGCTCGACTTATTTCACTTAGCATAATCTCCTCCAATCCCATCCATGTTGATGCAAATGTTGGGTAATCATTCTTTCTGATGGCTTACTAATAGTCCACTGTATATATGGACCACATCTTCTTTATCCATTAGTCTGTTGAAAGGCATCTTGGCTCCTTCCACAGTTTGGCTGTTGTGGACAATGCTGCTATGAATATCGGGATGCATATGGCCCTTCTCTGCACTATGTCTGTATCTTTGGGATAAACACCCAGTAGTGCAATTGCTAGGTCATAGGGTAGCTCTATTTTTAACTTTTTGAGGAACCTCCACACTGTTTTCCAAAGCACCTGTACCAACATGCATTCCCACCAACAGTATAACAGGGTTCCTGTTTCTGCACATTCTCTCCAACATTTGTTCTTTCTTGCCTTGTCAATTTTTGCCATTCTAACTGGTGTAAGGTGGTATCTCAATGTAGTTTTGATTTGAATTTCCCTGATGGCTAATGATGTTGAACATTTTTTGATGTGTTTGTTAGCCATTTGTATGTCTTCATTGGAAAAGTGTCTGTTCATATCTTCTGCCCATTTTTTTATTTGATAATTTGTTTCTTGGGTATTGAGTTTGAGACATTCTTTATAGATCTTGGATAGCAGCCTTAAAGGCTATTTTGAATGACAATCACTGCCTTTAACTTTTCCTGTCCTTTCAAACTTTATTTCAATGGAAACATTTTTTTATGTAGCTACATTTCCTTTTTATATGAGTAGCAAAATAATTATTAATTTGGATGCAAACTTATTTCAGAGTTGCACATCACTATTTTAGATCTGGGCTGTTCATTTTAAAAATTCCACCTTGAAAGAACAAAAACCACTAAAGGGTAAAATTTTTATTATAATGGCTCACGAACTTCTGGTCTAAAAATTTTCAGGATATTTCCAAAGCTAGTATTAGAGCTTCTGATGACAGGCTTATGCCAAATAAGAGATTATAATTCATTACACAAGATCATCTGGGAGAGATTTTAGATGAAATTTTTACTTAAAGAAATAAACTTTAAGGTTTTCCCCTCAAAGGGAGATGGATTCAAACATGTGACCCCTCCCTCACTTTCCCTTCCTTTCTTTTTCTTTTTCCTTTCCCTCTTCCTATTTTCCTTCCTTCCCTTCTTTTTTATTTTTATTTATTTTATTTTTTTTTTAAGCAGGGAAATAAAGCTTCAAAGATCGATGCCTTATGAGTACAAGAAATGAGATTCCTACTTCAGAGCCCTAAACGATGAAAGGTTATTGCCTAAAGGAAAAATGAACTTGTCTCAGAAGGTCTTGTAACCACTTGAAGGAAAAGATATGTATAGTCCTGCTAAAGAACTCCTTGAGAAAACTGTCTGATTATCACGATGTTGGCAAGATAGAATGGGGGCACACAACTTACAGACATACTGCTCTGCCCTTTGCTGCATGAGGATTCAGCAGGCATGATTTGGGTTATGAATAATGCTTAATGAAAATAGCCCAGACTGGCCTTCCAGGAAACCGATAAAAAGCTTAGATTGAAATGCACTGAAAGACAAAGGCACTATAAAGAAATGAAGGAAATCATCAAACTCATGAGCATAGTATAAGTCATCCAGGTTTCGGGACCTACTGAATTAGAAGACTCTAGCCAGGAAGTTTTATAAATTCCTAATTCTGTCTTCAAGTTATTTAATTATTTACTCCAACTATTTGCTAAATGAAAAACTACAGAGAATTAAAAAAAAAAATCCAAACAAAAGAAACAAAAAAGCAAAAACTCTGCTTTATTAGGCTCTGTGTATTCTAGAGTTACCTATAAAGTGGAAGAATCTGGGTGAATAAATGAAGGTTAACTCATCAACAGCAAGATCATTATTTTATCATTTCAAAAGATCTGTGGAAGGGCATAGTGTAGCCCTCACTGTGGTAATTTGCAAGCATAAATATTTGAAGATAAAAGCTTAAGATGTGCATCTGGTCAAAACTTATAACAGTAAATGAAGGCTAACTTCTCTTTCTTTGAGTCTATCTTTTCCTAGAGTGCAAAGCAGATCAAATTATGATTTGTACTGAAAGGAACCTCACAGTTAGTATTTGTCACACCTAGCCTATCCATCTAAAAAAAATAGGTATCATGTTACTAGTTATTCTCATTGGTTTTGCTCTATACACATTATGAAACAAATCTGGCATATGTATATATTAAATGAGAACCCTTACATAATTAGCACTACAATACTTACTCAATACATTCTATTGGACCTAGAGGTAAAAGGTTTCTGCATAACTTCTGATGAGAAAGTTTAATTTTCTAGGCCTTAGTGTCCTTATCTGTAAAATGATTGATTTGAAAAAAAAAAATAAAGTGCTAGAACTAGATGTCAAAGGAGTTATAATTTTTTTAACTTAGGTATAAAGAGATATAAGATGTATAGAGATATATTTATCTATATTATTCTACTCTTTGCAATATAAAAAAGTTGATTGATTTGCTCATTTTGTTGATACTTAAAGAGATATATTATTACTCATAATAAAATCTGTTTATTTTTTTCTTCAGCTTTTATTTTGAGAAGTTGGTTTGTTTCAATAGTAAGGTATTAGGTATTTCTGTGAAGCTGTATTAAGAATAAGAATAAACCAAAACTGTGAAATAGTTTTATACTAAGGTTCAACAATATATAAATGCCTCTGGCTCTTTCTTTTACCTTTTGAACTATACAGAATATTATAACTGACTGATCTAGTTACCTTGAATTCCAGTTTGTCCCCATTAGAATCCAAGCGATCATCTGTTTAGATGAAGTAAAGAAATAAATCATCTCCATTTTATATGAGGTGTTGACATTTATTGATTTAATGTTCTCTTAAAATCTTTCAGTGAAATGGTTTTTAAATTATAATAATAAGAGGACAGAAATTAATGGGCCTACCCAAACTAGAGCAACATGTTGGAATGTAATTCATTGTCAAAATTTTGTGAGTGAATTTTAGTAAGGAAAATTACGGCTAAGAGGCTCTATGTAGGTGTTCTTTTATAACTTGCATTGCTTCTCTGTGAGCTAGGGTTTGAGAATTCTGCTCTGAAAAACAATTATTTCCTTTCAGACACTGACCGTTTACTGTGTTTTCTGGCTTCACTAGAGTAAAAGTCCTTCAAAATATAATCTCTTTAAAAAAAGATTTTACTCTAAATAATTTAGAAAGAATAGATAAACTATTATGAATATAATAAATGATTAACATTCAGATGCTTCTGCATTAATATTTAATAAGAAAATGTGTTGTAACATGCAATATAAACTTTACTAAATATATTTAAAAAATCAAGCATAAATCATTCAGATTACCTTTCTTATCAATCTCCAAGACAGCTGTAAGTACACATAAATGGTGTTTTTCTACAAATACATGATTAGCCCTATTCCTTTTACCTCATAGTTCTTTGCATGTTCTTTACCTTGTGCTCTATCAGGTTTCCCCAGGCATTTATCTATTATTTATCTTTCTTATTATATTGGGCTTTTTGTTTGTTTTTATTTATCTTTACAATAAGAGTATGGTTTCACTTTATCAATATGCAAGTAAGTTACATGCGAATTCCTCCCTATCAGTTTCATATTTAAGCATGTTTAACTAAATCAGGGTTTTTGTTATAAAATCAGTAACAATAAAATTTTGTTGTCAACTAACATTGAGTTAAAGGGGTAACTGATGGATCAAAGCCAGTTCACTCAAAAAGTGAAGTGAGCTCAATCTGCCTTAGAAAACAGAGAAAGAGTAGAAAGGATCCAAATACCAAATTTTATTTTCAGCTGAATTCCTGCCTTATCTTAAATCATAGTGGAGGATTATCTCTTTTTAGAAGCTTGTGTCCAACCATACTGCTTTTTGATATAAAACTGTTTTTCTTCCGTTACAAATGTCTATGTAACATTGTTAAATCTGAAGTCTGAGGTCAAAGATTATAGCACCACCTCATGTTAGATAGACCATAAGTGGCATTCTTGCATACTTGTGTCCCTAGGATGCTTGAGCGCTCTTAAAAGTTTCCATAGCTTTGTTTTCCAAAAAAACTAAGACATGGAAGGCAGAAGTGACTCTAAAACAAGGGTTAAAACAACTGTTAGGCTCTCAATACTGCAGGAAATGAACTTTTGGCTTGAAATTTTATTTTATATTGATTAGGAAAACAATACTTGAAAAAGAGACTTTACCTCAAAATCATTGGCTTTTATATAATGTTCTCAGCTTGACTTGTGAAAAATCTCTCTTCCCTGCCAATTGTGCTACCCCAAATGGTTTTTTGGCCTTATTTATCTGTTGGGTTATTGTATTTTACTGCGTAATCTTAGGGTACCTGAAAAGCAAGCAGATGAAAAAAACTTATTTTATGTTAAAGGCATACACTAGTTTTTACACGGGGGAGAAGGGCAGATAAAAAACCTTAATGGAAGTGTGGAAAGTACAAACTTGACTTAACTTGGCATGTTTGAACTGATGGAGCTAAACTGACTTTGTAGCTAGATAGTAAAGTTCAGGAAATATAATCATTGTTGGAATTATATTGGTGCCCCTTGGGACTTGGCCTTTGAAATCATTTTGGTACAAACCTTCTACAAAACATCTATGTAAAAATCTGTCCTGACATTTCTGGTGTATAGGTCATGACACCTAGTCATTTCCTACTGAATGTCCATCAAATGTTATCCTTTCACTTCCTTTAAGAATTTAAAGTTTCATATAACCACTGGTACACTCATTCAAAATTACAACAGCTCTCACCATGATTCTTCACACTTCTGATTAACCCCTGAAACATAGCAGAACTCACCTAACTGCATGAAGAAACAGAAAATCCATAGCAAGACAGAAACCTCATGATTATACAGAGGAAAGCACTCACTCCTACAGTCTCATTCTTTGTAGTACACGTGCTACCACTAAAAAAAAGTGTTATTTTTCTGTTATTTGATTGAGTAGACAGGCTTTTTGGCCATCAGTTTATAACCTCTAAATACGTAAGCTAACACATTTCATAAATCACCAAACAAATGCTAATGTTTCTGTACAAGATATATCTGGGGGAGTACTTTTTAAATATTGAAATGAAATGGGCACTTCAAATTTTATTTTATTTTATCTTATAATTTGTACTTACAGGTCATACAATTTAAACATGATTGATTATTGTTAGCTTATACAGTGAGGTATGTTTGATACTTTCTTATAGAAAATTTGTGGTGACTGTAGGTTTTCTGTGTAATTATAGGCAATGCTAGAGAGGTAACTGTGATGTTGGAGGCAAGCATAAAACTCATAATAACATCCACATTAATGTCTTTAGAGTGTGCTCAATGACTATACAATAAGATGACAAAGAAACATTCAATCATTGGAGATATATTCCACACTTCTAAGTTAGGTACTGTAAGTTGTAAGCTTAAAGAGACTGGAACCTCTTTTCAAAGTTTTAACAGAAAACTGCAGTGCACTATGTTTTTCATGTCATTTTAAGAGTTATCTGTAGTTTAGATTGAATATCACTAGCTTATACGAAGAGTGTTAAAAAAAAGTGTTGAGTTACCACGAAAAATTTTAGCAAGGCCAGTAACATTAGTAGGACAGTTGTGTTGAGAGAGAGAGTTTCTTGTTGAAAATGTCTTTGAAAACTCCAAGTCTGTGCTACTTTAGAGTTTTGAATCATCCTATAAATTTGATTATCTTTAAAAGGTGATCAAGTGAAAAAAAAATTATGGAAAATTTCTGGTCAGGCTTTGTTTTGGCTTCCCCACCACCCCCAAACCTCCAGTCAGGCTTTGAATGAATGCAGTTAAATGGTGAGCCATCATGAGAACTGAGCATCTTGTAATCTCAGAGTTGGAAATAAATGGTACAGAGCCATGATTTTTCAGTAGAGGTTTGAGATAGAGTAAGAAATTCTTGATCATACCAATTTTGGTCGGGGAGCAAACAACAAAGAACAGAAAAATGGAAAAACTGAAAATATGACTTTGGTGGATTTTATCAGAGATACCATTCTTTGCTGTGTAGCTTTGCTGAAATTCTATTAGATCAGAATATAATTTGTTCTATGTCTATGAGGACCTGTAATTTACATGACTTGTTTCTCTTTTCCATTTGTCTTCATGGTTCTGATTGCATTCTTGGCACATAGTATATACTCTGTTAATGAATCAATCAAGTAATCAATCAATGAAATATATCATATATCAAGTATTAGCGGCTATTTTGTTTTTCATTTTTTCCATAAGGGGAATATTGTAAATTATTTGACTCTTCCCTTTTTTTCTTACCAAATACTCTTTACACACTTAGTTTAAGAGATAGCTAACTAGTTGAATGGCTTCATCAGACTATAATAAAATCAAGGACCCACTTGTATTTCTCTTCAAATTTCCTCCCAGATTCTGTTTAAGCATATAGGCATATTAATTTTGACGTATAAATTTAAGTGGATATTAAATAACCAATTAGAAATATCAAATAGATGGTAGAATCTGAATTTGAAACCACAAACAGAATGGAATTAGATGTATAAAGTAGAAGTTTTCAGCATATGAATAACATTAGATGACAGCCATACACCATTGGGTCGTGGGGTCTTCCCCACCTTAATATCCCAAGAATATCAGAAGCTTTTTCAGTGCAAGGTTGCCAGTTATATTCCTTTTTTTTTATATTTCTTAGAGTGAAAACATGATTTTGCTTCTGCTGTCTCCACCTGCCATAACTGTTGATCACAGCAGCCTCTCAGGTTTTGATGCTATCATATCTACTACTTTAATGATTCTACTGAAATTTTTAAAGGGAAGGAGTTTAAAAAAAAATGAAGTCTTCTCATTTTTACTTTCAGCTGTGATTTGCTTATAAAACTTCTTAAACTTTTACTATGTATACAATTCAGCAGGAGATAATTCTAAAACGCAGGATATGATTTAGTGATTCATCTGAGAGTCCGAGTTTCTAGTCCATGGGCCACACTTTGAATAATATGACATTAAATGTTTTCTTGCATTTTAGCTGCCCAGCAGCTATTACCCCTAGTTTGGTTCAAATCATCTCAGTTACCTTTTTTAGAATTACTTATACTTCTACTATATGAGGTTATGGAGAGTCTTTAAATCAGAATATTTTCAGTTTTTTCTTAGTAAAAGGGTGGATTTGTAACACATAAACAAACTGGACTTTTTCTAGTATTTTCCAGTAAGAATGGAGTACAAAGAGAAAATAATTTACTTACTCTTATTCCAGGAAAACCATTTTGATGAAAATCTTGAGTGGTTCCTACCAGAGACATATTTTATCTTTCTCAAGCCTTATTATTCAATTATTACTTGTATTACTTATGTCCCTTCATATCTTTCAAATAAATCTCTTTTTTTATCTAGATATTCAGATTTGGTTTATAAATTCCATAGACACTGAAATTTGGAAATGTGAAACTTTCTTTTATGCTAAAAATTTTAGTATCACTTGTTTTGATGAAAAGAAGCTTGTGGTGTTAAAGTATATTCACAAAAAAATATTCCAAGAATAACAACTTTTTAAAAAGTCACCATGTAAAAAAAGTAGTAACTAAAAGACAATCTCAGCAATTGGGTTCATGATAAATATTGCTAGAGGTTAAGTTATTATTGACAACCATAACAGGGTCAATTTCAGTTCATTTAAACTATCATTTATGAAAAGAACTGACAATAGCATAGTATATAAAGAAAAAATGTGCCTAGAAATTCAAAAACATAAAAATGCACTTAACATTTTATTATATATAATAATAATAGTAAATTACTTGGTATTATATGATGTCTTTCATTGTTATAGCTCTTTTAAGGACACAGGTAAATTTTGAATGGCATACTCCTTCAGTGAAGTGCTTCATGTTAACAAATACTCCTTATTAATAAATTTCCAAAAACAGTTCTGATAACTTCTACAGCCTGTTCAGGGTTAGTCTTTGGGCCTACATAATCAGCAGGTATTCTAAAATACATTTTCCAACAATTTTTTTTAGTACAGTTGATATAAACTCTATCTGAATATTCTGCATATTCATGTTCAGTAGAAATACATTTCAGGAGCCTGAAATGATATGAAGCCATTTTAATGTGCTGTAGATCTTATAAAAGCATGTAACTTAATACTCTCAGAATTTTCAAGGGTATACATATTTCTGTTTTCAATTTTTATTTTATTTGATTCAAAATAAAATGAATGCCCTCAGCATATAAATCCAGGTAATATCTGACTGGCAATAAACTCTTCAGTATATAATAAAATATTTTTTTAATTACGGATTACAATTCTGCGCTGAGAAACAAATTCATTTCATTGAAATTGTCAAACCTATTAGTGTAGTATTATTTGTAGTATTCAATATTTTTATTATTGGAAATAATAATTATTATTTTTTACATCTGCAGGGTCTTTACTAATATCTCCTGGTTTGTTCCTTTTTTTTTTTTTAAAGATTTTATCTATTTATTTGACAGAGAGACAGCCAGTGGCAGAGGGAACACAAGCAGGGGGAGTGGAAGAGGGAGAAGCAGGCTTCCCATTGAGCAAGGAGCTGGATGCGGGGCTGGATCCCAGGACCCTGGGAACAGGCCCTAAGCCGAAGGCAGATGCTTAATGACTGAGCCACCCAGGTGCCCCTCCTGGTTCATTCCTGATACAGTATTTTTTGTCTTTTCTTTTTTTGTCAGTGCTAAAGGAGGTTTGCCAATTTTACTGGTATTTTCGAAAAAATAGTTCCTTGTTTCATTGATATCTTCTATTGTTTTTCTGTTTTCAAATTCTTTGATTTCTGCTCTTATGATTAGGTCTTTCTTTTATGCTTTCATTGGGTTATTTTGCTCTTTTCTTTCTAGGTCTAGAGGTGGGAGCTCAGATTATTTATTTAAAAATTTTCATCTTTTCTAATATACTTATTCAGTGCTATACATTTCTCTCAACACTACCTTTAAATTTTGATATATTTTATTTTCATTTATTTCAATGTATTTTTGTTTCCACTGAGACTTCTTTAACCCAAAAATTACCCAAAGGGTGATTTAATAGTTTGTTCTATAGTTCTCAAGTATTTGGTGATTTTCCAGTTATCTTCCTGTTACTGATCTCTAGTTTGAATTTTTGGAGTTAAAGGACACACTGTATTTGATTTCAGTACTCTAGATTTTCTAATATTTGTTTAATGGCCTATGACATGGTCTGTCTTGGTATATGTTCCTCGAATGCTTAAGAAAAGAAATCATGTACTGTCCTGCTATTGAAAGGTGTGTTCTAAAAACATTGATTAGATTCTATCAGTTGAGGGGTGTTTTAAGTTCTGTATTCTTGCTGATTTGCTGTCTAGTTGTTCTGTCAGTTATTTAGAGAGGGTGTTAAAAAGTCCAATTATAACTGTGATTTTGTCTATTCTCCTTCAGTCCTATTAGTTTTTATTTCACACATTTTGCATCTCTTTGGTTCATATACAAATAGTATTGCTATGTCTTCTTGGTGCTTTTACCCTTTTATCATTTTATCATGTTCGTCTGTGACTCGCAATTTTCTATGCTTAGAAGTCAACAATATCCGATGTTAATATAGCCATGCCTGCTTTCTTTTGATTAATGTTTACATAATATAAACTTTAATACTCTTATACTATCAACCTGCCTATATTATATTTAAAATGTCTTCAACATAAAAATCCTAGAAGAGAGCACAGGCAGTAACGTCTCTGACATCAGCTACAGCAACATTTTTTTCTAGATATGTCTACCAAGGCAAGGGAAATAAAAATAAACTACTGGGACTACATCAAAATAAAAAGCTTCTGCATAGCAAAGGAAACAAAACTAAAAGGCAATCTACTGAATGAGAAAGATATTTGCAAATGACATATCTGATAAAGGGTTAGTATCCAAAATATTTAAAGACCTGATACAACTCAACATGCAAAAAATGAATTAATCTCATTAAAAAATGGGCAAAAGACATGAACAGACATTTCTCCAAGGAAGACATACAGATGACTAACAGACATATGAAAATATGTGCAATGTCACTCATCAAGGAAATGCAAATCAAAACCACAATGAGATATCACCTCACAACTGTCAGAATGGTAAAATCAAAAACATAGAAACAAGTGTTGGTGAGGATGAGGAATAAAAGCAAACCGCTTGTACTGTGGTGGGAATGCAAACTGGTGCAGCCACTCTGGAAGACAGTATGGAGGTTCCTCAAAAAGTTAAAAACAGAACTACCCTATAAACCAGTAATGGCACTACAGGGTATTTATCCCCAAAATACAAAAACACTAATTCAAAGGGATACATCCACCCCTACTGTAGCATTATTTAGAATAGTCAAATTAAGGAAGCAGCCCAGTGTTCACTGATGGATGAGTGGATAAAGAAGAGGGTTTACACACACACACACACACACACACACACACACACACACACACACACACACAGGAATATTATTCAGCCATAAGCAAGAATGAAATCTTGCCATTTGCAATGACATGATGGAGCTAGAGTATAATGCTAAGTGAAATAATTCACTCAGAGAAAGACAGATACCATATGATTTCACTCATATGTGGAATATAAGAAACAAACAAATGAACAAAGGAAAGAAGACAGAGAAAGAGAAAAACCAAGAAACAGACTCTTAACTATAAAGAAGAAACTGATGGTTACTGGAGGGGAGTTTGGTGTGGGGATGGGTGAAATAGGTGAAGGGGATTAAGGTGTGCACTTGTGTAATCAGCACTGGCTGATGTATGGAATTGCTGAATTGATATATTGGACACCCAAAACTAATATAACACTATATGTTAAGTATACTGGAATTAAAATAAAACAAAACCAAAATGAAACAAAATAAAAATAAAATGAACTTCAACTGACAGCATATAACTGAGTTCATGTTTTTTATTTGATTATGCTACTATCTTTCATTTAATTGGTATACCTAGGCCAGTTACATTTATTAGAATTATCAACATGATTAAGTTTTACTTCCTTTTTGTTTTGAAGATTGTACTTTTATTTGTTCTGTCATTTCTATGTATTCTTTTTCTTGCCTTCTGAAGGTTACTTGAACATTTTTTTAGATTCCATTTTGCTTTATTTATAATATTTTTAGTATATCTCTTTGAATAACTTTCTTAGTCATTTACTCCTAAGCATTTCATTATATATACAAAACATTACATTCTACCGATGTTAACTTTTTGCCCATTTGAGTAAAATATAGAAACATTACTTCCCTTACTTTTTCTATTTTCACGTTCTCTGATTCCTTCCTGTGCCCTCCATTCTGCTGTCTCACTTTTTTATTTTGGTAATTGTATTTTAAATTCTAAAATTTCCATTTGGTTCTTCTTTGTATGTTATATTTCTTTGCTGAGATTTAAAAAAATCTTTTGTTTCATGAATCTATGTAATGCCTGGCTGAAGTCTTTTTTCTGAAGACTACTTTTAAAGTCTTTGTCAGATAAATTAAACATCTCTTTCATCTTGATGTTGGCATCTATTGACCGTCGTTTTCATTCAGTTTAAGTTCTTTTTGATTCTTGGTAGAAGTGATTTTCAAATGAAACCTAGAGAGTATCTTGTAAAGAATTTAATTTTCATTTGACTGATGACTAATAAGATTGAGCATCTTTTAATATATTTACTGAAATCTGGATATTCGCTTTTAAGAAGTATTTATTCAAGTTTCCCACTAAAGATTTTTAACATGAATGGATATTGAGAATCTTCAAAAACCTTTTTTAGCACCTATCAAAATTATGTGACCCTTGTTTTTCTTCTTTATTCTGTAATGGGGTCATTTATATTGATTTATTTTCAACATTAAATAATTATTGCATTCTTTCAATAAAACACTTATTTGTAATCAATTTTTCTTCAATAAATTGCTGGACTTAATTAGCTAACATTTTCAGTAGGATTATTGACACTTTCTTTCATTGTAATGTCCTTTATAATTATCTCAGTGTCATTAGCTTTGGGTATCAATAATATCGTGTGAAGATTTGCCTTCTTTTTCTATTTCATGAAAATTTTAAGTTTGGGGATATTACTTTGTATATGTTTGGGAGAATCCAATAAGAAGCCATATAGATTTGATACTTTTTATGTGGTGAGATTTTTATTTATGTTTTCTTCAACTGACAGAGAGATATCTTGATTTTCCAATTTTGTGTGTCATTCCCCCTAATGTTTTCAACAGAACTTTTCAAACATAAGGAAAAGTCAAAATCTTGTACAGTGAGCACCTACATAACCACCACTTAGACTACGTAAATATTTTGCCCTGTTTGCTTCCTAGCATATTATTCCATGCATCCCTCAAACTATCTTATTTTTTGATTCATTTCAATAAGTTGTATATTTCCATAGGCTTCAGCCCTAAAAATTTCAACACCTAACATTGCTAACTACTTTGATATTTGTTTATGATTTTTTATTAAATTCACATAGATTGAAAAGTACAGGTCTTAAATATATTTGAATTGTTGGGGCCATATCTCAAATATGTGTGCCATTTTCTGGTTGAAACCCCCAAAGCTTATCCAAATTTTTCGTGTACAAACAGAAAATGGGATTTATGGTAATTAGTGAGGCCAAGGGTAGGGGGATTTGAGTAAGTCCTGTCACGTAAAGAAGCCACTCTTCTTGAGTTCGTTCAAAGAAAGGCCTCTGGAGTATGAAATTTTGTGAGATTTTATAAAGGGATAGCTAGAGCAGAAAAGTTAAGAATCAAGGATATAAGATATGCAATGTAACCAAGATATCTTCTAAGTCATTTTTTAGTAATCAGCCAGTAAAAATTACAACTAGAATCCAATCTTGAAAGGGGAAAATGACTTTCTATTTTATATGACATCATAGCTTAGATCAAGGGTCAATAAACTCTGTTTCACTAAATGGTCAGTTAGTAAATATTTTGGCTTTGAAGGTCACCTGTTCTCTGTCAGAACTACTCAAATCTATCATTGTTATACAAAAGCAACTGTAGAAAATACATAAATGAATGGTGATAGCTGTATACTAACAAATATTTGCAGAAAAAATGAGCTAACAGACTAATCTGGGCCCACAAGACACATGAGAAATCCTTTCTGGAGGTCTGCAGATAGATGAAACATAATCTTTAAATAGCATCCTTTTTTATTTGGTATTTGGTCAATTTTAGTAAGGGTATAGATAGGCCAACTGAGATCTTTAAAATTTAATTCTCTTTCATCTCTCCCACTTCCATATTGTCTTTGTCCTGAGGCTATCAGGGGAAGAATCAAGGGTTAACATTCTTGGAGACAAATCAGGTAGTGGGTTTTCAATGTGCACAATCATTAATTATAGAGCATGTATTATTCTCCTGAGAGTTCCAGAAAGAAGCTGCCTTGTCCATACTTTAATAATGGTATTACATTTACAAAATATGTCTTTAACAGCTTCTTTGAATGGAATCAATAAGTAGTAAAGCTTAGTGAGAGGACTCAGTGCCTAGAAAATAGGAAGTGGTTGACGCGAAAGCACAATTTGAGGGGTATTTGAAATCCCAACAACTGAAATCATATTCTTACCTTAAGAAAGGAATAATGGAATGGTGATGGGGTTGATGATAGAATCAAATAAAAAGCACACACTGTTCTGGCAATTATGTGGACATGTCCTGCTTATATTAAGGACAATAATGATAGTGAAATACCATTCTGTCTCACAAAGACTGTCATTTGTCCTTTTGAATTATATTTTTTGTGCTTACACAACATATTTTTTTCTTCTAGTGTTTCTTTTCTGCAAAATATTTGCAAGCATCTTTGTTTAGACTAGTATAAAAAAGATTTATTATTCGTAGGTTGTTCAAATTGCTTAACTTAGAAACTATTAATTTGGTCTGCAATTTTTCTTTTTCTGAGTAAACTTTGTAAAGGGCTCAGCAAACTCTTATAATTCCAAGAGGGTACTGTTTGCTTTCTAATCCTTGGTTTTCTAAGTAAATCTATAACCTCCGGTTTAACACTTTAACCAAAATGTTAACAGGACAGTTAGGACAGTTGTGATGTCTTCTCCCTGAGAAAGACTAGAATTTCCTCTTAAGGCGGTAATGACAGGATCTAAAAAGTCTAAGATGAATTTTTTTTTTATTTATAAGACTGGGATTTTTAAAATATGCATTGTACTTTAATACAGTTTTTATTTAAAAAAACTGACAATATACTGCAGAGTTCCCATATATTTTGGACCCAGTTCCCCATTAACCTCTGGCATTAATATGGTATATTATTAATTAACAATCCAATATTGATACATTATGTATGTATTGATATATTATGTATTAAACCCAATATTGATACATTTCCTCCTTTATTCAGATTTTAATTTTTACCTAATGCATTCTTCTGTTCTAGAATCTCATCCAGAGTCCCCCATTTCTTTAGCCTTCTCTTTGTTATTTTTTGGACTTGCCTTGTTTTTTATTAACTTAGCAGTTTTGAAGGTCAATTATTTTGTAGAATGCCTCTCTATTTTTCTCAGGATTAAATCAGAGTTATGGGTTTTGGTTTTGGGGGAGGAACACCATAGGAAAAGTGTGATTTTTATCACATCTTTCAAGGACACATACTATCAACATGGTTTATCACTGTTGATGTTGACCTTAACTGCCTAGCTGAGGTCATTTGTCATGTTTCTCCACTATAAGATTTTATTTATTTATTTGTCAGAGAGAGAGAGAGAGAGAGAGAGAGAGAGGAGGGGGAGCTGCAGGCAGAGGGAGAAGCAGACTCCCCGCCGAGCGGAGAGCCTGATGCATGCGGAGCTTGATCCCAGGACCCTGGAATCATGACCTGAGCCTAAGGCAGATGCTTAACCAACTGAGCCCCCTGGCATCCCCTCCCCTTTTTTAAAAAAGATTTTATTTATTTATTTGTCAGAAAGAGAGCGAGCACAAGCAGGGGGAGTGAAAGGCAGACGGAGATGCAGGCTCCCAGATGAGCAATGTTTCTCCACTATAAGGTTACTCTTATTTTCCCCCTTTCCAAACTATACTCTTTGAAAGGAAGTCACTTTGTGCAGCCCACACTTAAGGAATGGGGAGTTACATTCCCCTTTATAAAGATCAAGTATCTACATAAATTATTTGGAAGACTTCTGTGTAAGAGATTTTTCTCTCCTTCCAAATTTATTTATTTATTCAATCAGTTATTTATGTAGGTACAGGCCCATGATATTTTTTTATACTTTTGGTTATAATGCAATACTACTTTATTTTCTTGCTCAAATTATTCCAGTTTTGTCCACTGGGAATTCTTTAAGGTCCCCATCTTCATCATACCCCATCAAACTGTATATGTGTGTGGTTTTAGTTATCTTCTATTCTCTGGCAATACAAAATGATCCAGGCTCATCTTGTATATATTCTGTTCAAGTCCTTAAATCCGGCATTTTCCATAAGGCTCTGTTTTTTGTTTTAAATTAAAGACTGGTATAGACATCAAGATCTAAGAGCTAGGACTGGATTTTTAACTAATCATTTTTGATCAGAAAGCCCTTGGGGAAATTGTTAGTCTATTCAAAGTTATCCAAAATAACCACTGAAGTCATTAATTGCCCTTGGTAAAATCCTGCCGCAGTTTCAAATATTTAGTTATATTCACATTATTACATTTGTACATGTAAGGTAGATAACGAATCAGAGCTTTATTGAGAAATCCATACAAAATAGTAACAATAGACAAGTAATAGACAAGAATCTTGGCACTACACACTACCTCATTCTTCAGTGCCTTGGGCAGTTAAGCAGATCCCAATCAAGACGCTATGCCAAAGTCAAAAAAGATAGAGAGTAAAATTGTAGGCAGCACTTGAGGTAAAGAATAGACATGCTCATCCTAAGTACAAACTACTCAACTTTCCAGGCTCTGGGAGTCTGAAAAGGCAGACATTATGAGGTTCTGTTGTATTCTATCCAGGAAGTGACCTGGGCTAAATATGATCTGAGCGGCAGCACCAAAAATGGTGGAAGAAAACTAACCTCAACACGATTAAGGAAAGCTTTTATTCAAAAATGCTATAACAGGTTTAGCTTTGAAAGAGTATGTTATCTTTAAGAAAAAGGGCAGAATTTTTGTAGTGCTTTTCAGAGTAATAATATGAAGTAAGTTTATGGGAACTGTTGGTTATAAACAGAGTTGAGAACATAGTAGGAAATTTTTAGTTTCTCATGCATGATTATAGCAAGCAACAGTGCTCTTCAACTTAAGAGTACATGTAAGTATTGTACCCCCCACATGTATTATTATAATTAATTTTAATGTTTTAAGTAAATGCAGCAAGAAAACTGCATGAGAGTCTTATCTACTTTTACTATATATCTTCCGAAATGCTTCCTTATACATGTTAGGTCCTGAATAAATATTTTGAGAGAAAATACTGATGCTCAGCACTAATAACTAAATATCACTAGGTAAAATGTCTTTAGGTGTAATGGCTAATTGCCTACCTAGTTGCTAATTCTGTGTGATTTTCTGATTCCAATTTTAGTTTTATCAAGAGTTTTTACCTTGGAACTTAGTAAACTAGTATAATACATTCTTCATTCAAATGTAATATGATAGAAGAAACTGAGAGGAAAATTTGTCAGCCTCTCTAACTTTCTACAGAGAGAGCTGGAGGATTAGGTAGAAAAGTATGTTTCATTCAGGCTGCATGACCCTTATCTCAATGAGCTGTACGCTAGACACGGAATTGTTGCTCTTCTAAATGGATGATAAATTCCAGGCTCAAAAGTTTATATAATTTTCTTATGCCTCTGCAGGCGCTAAGCTATAATTTCTGAGTTCATACCATGCATACAACCATCAGTCTCTGTGTTTACAGGCACACACAGCGGGCTTATTTGTTTATTTTTAGATGTAGTGCCCCTTTGAGTATGAATGTGTACAAACATGAATCAGAAAAAAAAAAAAAGAGTGTGACAGAATACTAGAGGGCGATATTTAATTTTGCTTTAAAAATGAGCTCTCACCTATTTCTCATGTGTTGAAAATGAAGCTTGTAATTTCCCAAAGGTGTGCAGTGGGAAATAGATAATATTTGGAAATTCATCAGTGGGCTTTTTTCCTATAATGAAAAATATGGACATGAAAAGATTGTTCCTGATAGCCATGGCAGCATTTAGGAAAATATGGAAAGAGATCTTAATAGTAAACTACTGAATATAAACAAATATACCATTAAAAATTCAATAAGTTCATTTCTTTCTCTGCTTCCAGTATGACAGAAACATGGAAACACATATATAATGAGTGAATCAAAGGGACAGTGGCTGCATTTTCCCCCTCAGCTCCTAGGATTGTGGGCTCAGTTTTATTTCTTAAGTAAAGAAAAGGGCATCAAAAGGCAGAATGAAAAAACTAAAGGCAAACAACAGTGGCTTTTGGAAGAACTCTGATCAGATATGTTCTTCTCTGTGAGTGCCTTTATTTATTTAGTGGGAGACTTCTGTCTGGACCCTAGGACATTTATTATTTACCATTATTTTCCACCATGCCTTATAACTTCAGTTAGGAATAGCAGCAAAAAAATAGAAAATAAATTAGTCAAAATGATTAAAAATAATAAGCAAACATAGACAATTTTACTTCGAAAATTTAACAAAAAGATCAATTTCTATTTTATTTAGGCTACTATGCTGCCACTTAACTTATTTACCAAGAGTAATTTACCTCATTATCTTGTGTTTTTAATATCCCTTTTTGTACAGAATCTGGAATCCCTTTTCTCTTTACAAATTTGAAATTGCTAATGATAATACATAATAATTAATTATGTGTAAAACAGAGACCCTGTATCTTCATATGCTATGCATATATGTTCTGTTTTACTGTTCTTGCAGTGAATTCTGTGTTGCTAATTTAAAAATAATGAAAAAATTACATAGCAACATCAAAAGTATAACAGACTCAAGGTATTCTATCATTTAATTCATTTTTCTTTTTCTACTGCAAATAAATCTGTCACATGGCTAAATTATGGCTCAAATATTAGAAGAGTTTGATGAACTAGACTTCAGTAGGTAAAGACATGGTGAAAAATGATTCAGTAAACACCTTTACCGCACATGACTGAGATTCTAGAATTCTAGCAAAATCATATCAAACATACTGTGGAGCTATAGACTGCTATTTTTAAATAACTCTTGAAGACTAGAACATGGCTAAGGGTCAGAAAGAAAACTCTAGGCTTAGCTTATCAATTTGGGCATTTGGAAAGAAAACATCACTGGATAATTTCACATTCTCTTAAGAGTGAAGGACTCTGATAATTACCATAACTTTATGAAGCATAAGACCTACTTTTATCACTTTTATTCAAGACAGGGTAACTTCTTGAAATCACAAATAAGTCTAGACATTCATCTTGATCTCAGTGTATCTTTGGATTTCCCCCCTTGCAGCATAATAATGACTTTAGAATTACAAAATAGGCCACATAGTTATCCAGAATGCATACAGGAGCTTGATAATAATATAAGAATCACAATGCTAGTGAATTAACGTTATTTTCCTTCTGGAATTAATAAAAAATTCCTCTATGTAACTTATTGACTCTGAATCCTTGATGGTCCATTAAAGACATGGGAATGGTATTTATTAAGAGTGAGTTCCTAAAATGAACGTGAATTCTTCTTACCTGATACTCACATCTTTTTGACTAATTCCATAACTGGCTTAAATTTGGTAAGAGAAAAAAAAAAAAAGGTTTGAACTACTCTTGCAGCTGCAGCTGCTGGTATTGATGCTAATACTGTTATACACTGCACCCCCAGGCAAAAGCCAAAGGTTTACGGTTATTCTCTCTCGCACTCAGCAAGCCCGGCAGGTCATATGCGTGGCGCAGTTAGAGATTACCATGGCCTTTTCCTCTTGCTAATTACCCACACTAGAATCCTTGATTCACCCAGACATTAGTTAACAATGTTCTATATGAGAATATTGGAGATGTCTGATGGATTCAGTAGCTGAACCATCAAAAACACAACAAAAAGTCGATTATCAGAAGTACAACCTGATGTGAAATACAGATCAAAACCACAATGAGATACCACCTCACACCAGTAAGAACGGCTAAAATTAACAAGTCAGGAAACAACAGACATTGGCAAGGACGCGGAGAAAGAGGAATCCTCTTACACTGCTGGTGGGAATGCAGCCTGGTACAGCCACTCTGGAAAACAGTATGGAGGTTCCTTAAAAAGTTAAAAACAGAGCTACCTTACAACCCAGCAAATGCACTATAGGTATTTCCCCAAAGGATACAAACGTAGTGATCCAAAGGGGCACCTGCACCCCACTGTTTATAGAAGCAATGTCCACAATAGCCTAACTATGGAAAGAGCCCAGATGTTCATCAACAGATGAATAAAGACGTGGTGTATATATATACAATGGAATATTACTCAGCCATCAAAAAATGAAATCTTACCATTTCCAACTACGTGTATGTAACCAGAAGGTATTATGCTAAGCAAAATAAGTCAATTAGAGAAAGACAATTACTCTCTGATTTCACTCCTAGTTGGAATTTAAGAGACAAAACAGAGGATCACAGGGGAAGGGAGGAGAAAATAAAATAAGATGAAATCAGAGAGGGAGACAAATCATAAGAAACTCTTAACTATAGGAAACAAACTAAGGGTTGCTGGAGGGGAGGGAGGTGGGGGGATGGGGTAACTGGGTGATGGACATTAAGGAGCGCACATGATGTAATGAGCACTGGATAGTATATGCAACTGATGAGTCACTGAACTCTACCTATGAAATTAATATTACACTACGTATTAATTAATTGCATTTAAATAAAATTTTAAAATTTTTTTAAAAAGTTCAACCTGATGTAAATGAACTCAACACACCCATGTAAGGAACAGGGATAGACATGAGATAACTTTCTGGTTTTATTAGGAAATTTATAATTTAAATAAACTTTTTCATAAATTTTGTAACTTTCATAAATTTTGGTAAAGTCTTCACTGTTAAAACTGAAGAGATAATACACATGGAATGGCTGAAAGATTTTTTCCAAAGCTATTTTCTTTCCATGGGATATTTTGATATGATAAAAGAATATCTGAATTCCATCAATGATACAAGTTGATGAAAGGTGATTTCAGTAAATAATAAGCCCCTATCTAAATCCAAAATGGAGTTTAAGATCATTCAAACCTGACTATTTCTGAGGTACTCAGTTTCATTTTCTGCCTAGCAATGATGGGACAGGTGCTCATTTTGCTATTTTTGACAGCATATTTTTGTGTCATAACATTTCAAATCACTTGGGTATACCAACACAAGACCAGAAAAAAACTTAATTGTGAGTGAAAACATATATGCTGCTAGTTTATAAAAATGTCTTATCTCTCCATACTAGAACAAGAGTATTATGGAGACAATACAGGTTTTATGTACTTGGGATATTTTTAAAGACTCATATTATTATAAAAGAAAATACTAATGTTAAAAGAGTACAAAAGGAAATACATTAAAATATGAGTCTCACAGGAATTCTACTTCCCATAGGTATTACATGCTCTCAATATGTATGTATGTGTATATATGTTTGTATATCTTTACACACAATAATATAAACAGGCAATTAACAAATGGAAAAAGAAATAAGATAGCTTTTAATACATGAAAACAGTTCTTCATAATACAATGATCAAATATTTTTACCCATCAAATTAGAAAATGCATATTAAATTTGATAAAAGAATTTAGCAAGAATGAAGGGAAGCAGAAACTCTCATGCGCTACTGCAGGAGTCAATAATCTGGAACTACCAGTTATCATTTTAAACACACACAATTTAACCAATTTTTGTTTTATTTTTATTTTTCTTATTGGCTTGCACATGACATTTACATAAAATAAGCATCTTATTGTAGATTTCTGGGTGTCAGTTTTTTCCAGTTTATAATTTATGTTTTGACCGTGCCTTCAGTATTGATTTTGTATGTAAAGTTCAAAGTTGTATCACTTTATGCCATCAAATTAATTAGTTCTTATGGTCTTCTTAGTTTTTGTCTTACTTTAAAAGTTTTTCTCTATACAAATCATAAAAAAGAAAGGCTTACTCTAGTTTTTGTTGTTTTATATGTGATTTTGTGTACTGGTTTATTGAAAGTTTTTATTACCAAATATTAATCATAATGTAAATTAGGAAGACTTATATAATAGGTCAGCATATAATTTTACAAATTAATTTTTGCTCTATTTGCTTAATTTTTTCTTTGATTAAATAAGTAAGTTAAAAATACATTTCAGCTATCTATTTTACCTAAAAACCAGCATGCATACCTAGAAAAAATTTACACAGTTATTGATCTATAAGAATTTCAACCTTGTGGGTACAAATTATTTGTTAAATGAGATACTGAAACTGGTTCTGGTAAGGTTTCTACAAGAATAATTAAGAGACAAAAAAGACTCACTTTTAACAAAGTATTCCGAAGATGAGTTCTTTGAAATCAAAGCCATCAACCCATCGCGTACTATTATTTTCTAACCTAGCTTAACAATAATTATACTATGTATTTTGAGAGAATAATGATTTTGAAAGGTTAATTGCTTTCAGAGATTAACCATTCTGCAATGTTCAGATCCAACCTGGTTAATCAATGATTTTGTATGATAAGAGAAAAACTTCTACAGACATCCTAGCTACATTCATCTCTTTTCCATTAAGTATATATTAATGGCAGCGACTTAAAAGCTATCAACATATATCATCAGAAGTAGTGTCATAAATAGCCGAATTCATAATAATCAATGAAAGTAACTGAAGAAGAGCCTTAAAATTATTTCATTCACCAAAGTAGCATTATTCAACTATGAAATTAAAAGAATACACTGTCCAATTTTCAATACAGTATTGATAATGAATTTTTTTAGATTTCTGAAAAAAATACAGTTGTTAATGATCTTGACATGGTCTAAAAATAGAATTCAGATATATCAACTTAGGAAGTATTGACTGATTCCTTTTTCTTTCTCCTTCCTGACTTCAGATTCATACACATGTATACTTTTTCAGAACTCATTTTAGGGACAATCTTCATTTACTTTAAGCCACATTTATGATACAGTAA
The DNA here is from genome assembly GCF_024610735.1 of Ursus americanus. NCBI lineage: Eukaryota > Metazoa > Chordata > Mammalia > Carnivora > Ursidae > Ursus > Ursus americanus. Next base: position 5,839,924 of record NC_142131.1, read on the forward strand.
AATGGTGGCATGATGTACACTGGTAAATACAGAAGATCGGACTCATTGCTTTTACCCAAATGCTTTATCTTCTCTTTTCTCTTTGTCTCAATAATCTTTTCCTCCAACTTTTATTCAGAATTGAGAGCTCTGGATATATTTTAAAATTATTTTTCCATGAAACTTCTAAAGCTGTCATTTTTCTACTATAAAAACACAACCTTCAATGTATAACTAATTTTTAATCTTTGATCATTTTCATTATATTCACTTTTTTGCATTCACAAATATATTTTTAACAAAGAAAGAGGTGAAAGGATAAAATCGTGAAGTGGAACAAAAATATATATGAAACACATAAAACAGAAAGTAAATTATTCACATATCATAGGTTAAAAAAGAAACAAATCATTTTAGTCTTAAAGCAAAATGATGATGTCTCTCCATGACAGGGATTTTATATCTAATTCAAAACAAATGGGAAGAAAGACCATTGACTGATAATAGTAAATATCATAAGAAGAGACATTTTGATGTCACTTTACCCTTCATTTATTGAAAAGGATAGATCATGGTTTGTTTGTGATGTCAAAGAATGACAAGAAGATAGAAAAATGAAAAGAATAATAACTGAACAATATCTTATTCTTTAAAGATGTCAATTATGCCACTTATATGCCGTCTAAATATTGTGATTTTTTTTACTTCAAACTATTTTTAAACTGTTTACTTCAAACACAAAAATACTGAGATAATATGTGATTTCAGCAAATTCTTTCTCTCTCTCTCTCTAATTTCTAAGTATTTGAATCTAACCTGGACTTAAGAAAATCTCTCCTGAAATCTATAAATCTGGTATAAAAATAATTTACCTTAGAGAGTTTCATTAAGTTTTGACAAGAAATGCACATTAAAACATTTAGAATGTGGTATCTAGTTATAATGTTTCATATATTAGTATAAAGTTCCTAAACATGTATGCACTCTTTTTTCTGGATTTAGAAGCAGGAATTAGTTGAAACCTAGGTGATTTTTTTTTTTAATATTTTACTACATAATAGTGCTTCTCAAAATATATTGTTAGAGTACCATTTCTGAGACATTAGAAACTATTATACTACTAGATAGAAGAATGTAACAGTAAAAAATATTTGGGGGACAATTTAAACTGGTATCCATATGGTAGAACTTCTCAGAACCTGTAATATTATATAATACCTATTCTGAATTTGTCAAACATATTGTCAACATATTGACCACATTTGCTTCAAGAAGAATCTTGCAGTAATAATATTTTACAGCACAAATTTTGGCAGACACGGACATGTTTTGTGAATTTCTTGGAAATATAAGCTAATATTTTTTAATAAGAAATGACTGTATCCCAATGTATTTGGTATGTACAAGTGTGTATGGATAGGGCCCTACAAAGAGTGCCTAGCATAACTGAGTACTCAATAGGAGGCAGATTTTTTTTAATTTTTATGTTATTATTATGTGTGTAGGTTTTTAGTAAATAAGTTTAAACCATTCTTAAAATCCTAGCACACTATGAAAATAACTGACATAATGTAAAGGACTTCTGAGAATCTCAGAGAAACACTATCTCATTCTAGTGTTATCAGAGATCCTTCTTAGGAAGCAAAAGTGAACTTTCACAGTCATGATTTTCTAGGTGTCAGTATATGTTGAAATTATCTTACTAAACTGAGGCAACAAATCATGTATTTAATTTTTTAATGCAGGTATTTGGTGGTGTTTTTTAAGTTATTTCTACTCAATGGCACATTTGCAAAATAATTAGCTGGCAATAAATACATCACTCAAGAAAATAAATGAGAGATGATGAGTAAAATCAAGCCCATGTCTTTGGTTTAATGCCCATTTTGTCAGGTCAGTGCTTCTCCAACTTGAATGCACAGGATGATCCCATGGAGTCATTTTAGGAACACAGCTTCCCAAGCCTCACCTTTCCAGAGATTCTGATTGGATGGGTCTGAGATCAGTCACAGAACTGATTTTTTTCACGTGCCCCAGGCCATTCTAAAACTTCTGATCCATGGACCATACTTTGCCAGATACTAGGTTAGGATGGTCTCACAGACTTGCCTGATCACTTTCTTCTTCCTCTGAGATGGCTACATTCTCTTCCTTTACTTGTTTTTTATGGGTGTTGCTATTATTACTATGTCACAAGGCAGATTCATCAAAGAGAAAAGGGCAGCACTACTTTTGTAGAGATAGAAAACGCTTATATTTTAATCATATTAGAGACTTAAAGAAAGAAATACAATGTATCATAAATGTGCCATGATATTTACTGATGACCAGTATACTGAGATATAAAAGGCAAAAGAAACGGGATATTCTTTTCCCCCTCAACTATGTCTCTGAAGAACAGAACTTGGAAGGGTTGAGTTGTATTCCTGAAAACTCAAACTACAATCACTTTCTTATACATTCATCCATAAACATTTATTCAACAGCTATTAGACATCAAGCATTTTCTTCCTGCAGATAAGCCACCTCTACCTTCAAGGTACTTCCACTATTCGGGTACTGAGATCTGATGAACTAGTTGGATGGTGAGCATTGACATTTCTCTATGACTAACAGACATTTAGTACATGAGACTTCATTTGCCTATATACCTATTTCGATTTTTAAGCTTTTAATAAACTATTTAGGTTTTTAATCTTACAGAAATATTAGTAATGTTTTAAGATTGTTCTTTACCTTACAGCTCTTCCACATTATTGACCATTTTGGTTTTCCTCAGTGATGTGTGGAAACCTGCCTTAAAGATATTAAAGGGCCCTTTTCTCTAACTAAGCAATAAAGGCAAACCTTGATTTCACCAGATAATTACGTCATATTACCTGCCCTTCACTACGGCAGTGTAGGCCTGATCTTTCTGTTTTGAATTAAAAAATTGGTATTTAAAAGAGAGCTATTAACTTTCAAGGAATAGGAAATTCCAAGGATAATAAAATGTTGCAACTGTTACAATCTCACTTTGCCAGTTGTACAAATTAAATTTCCATTTCTTAACATATTATATATTCATTGCTATTTATAGGAAGATGGACATAAAGGGCCACAAAGACACAATATAACAGAAGCTATTTTAATATTGCCAGCATACATTTTGCACAATGGTTCAACAATGAGCTTGCATTATTTGTGGAGATTTTTCTCTTACTTTCATAGGTGTACTCCAAAGCAAACTTTTATTCAATTATAATGACAACTTTGAATTAATTATTTAAAGCTTTTAAAAACACACACACATATACATATACACACACATATGTGTATGTATACACTTAAATACATCCACATGCATATATATACACATACATGTGTGTATCTACGTGTATTTGTAAACTCTTAGAATTCATCCATATAAGATGGTTTTCTTCATCCATTAACCACTCATCACAGTCTCCTTATTTACTCTAGGTAAGGAAATGTACAAGAAAAATGGTAGCAATGAGAAATACCACTTACTTGATTAGAGTCATTCAATTCTTTTTCAGGGATGCATTGCAAATAACTAAACCAACCAAACAAGATTTCTAATCTGTGTGTTTCGAAAAGGCTTTATGAGTTTCCTAATTTACTATCCAATAACATACAGAGTTTCTATAGCAACTGTGTAAGAAAACATAGCCCTTGTGTTATAGCGCTTGAAAAAGGAGGAATGCTCCATAGGCACTCAAATACATTTTAAAAATTAGATAATAACCTGTCTCAGTGAGTAGCATACTCTGTTGCATGTACAAATAGAGCATCATATTGTCTTTCCTGGAGAATGATTATATCTACATTTATATCTACACTTTTATCTATATCTATATACAAGTCCATTTTCAAAGAAGTTAGCTATATACAGAATTATTAGTTCATGGTAAATTGTATTCATTACTAAATAAATGACTGCTCTTCATCAAAACTCTCTCCCACTGTTTACTTTTATTTAGAAGGCAAGATTATTTATTTGCTTGTTTTTTAAAGAAATATTTTTAGAGGAGTTTTAGGTTTACATCAGAATTGAGAAGATACAAGATTCCCAGATACCCATTGACCCTCCAACCTGCATAGCCTTTCCCATTACTGATATTGCTCAACAGGATGGCACTTCTACATTTTACCAAGGATGAAACTTCACTGACACATCATAACCACCCAAAGTCCATAATTTACATTATAATCTGCTCTTGGTGTTGTGCATTCTACAGATTTGGACAAATGTGTAATGATATACATTCATCATGATAGTACCAAACAGTATTTTCACTGTCCTAAAAATTCTCTGTGCTTAAGTCTAATTCATCCCCTCTGTCAAATACTGGCAACCACTGATATTTTTACTGTCTCTACAGTTTTGCCTTTCCAGAATGTCACATAGTTGGAATCATACATGTAGCATTTTCACGTTGGCTTATTTCACTTAGTAAGTTGCACTTAAGTTTCCTCCATGTTTTTTCATGGACTGCTAGCTCTTACCTTTTTAACCTTAAGTAATACTCCATTTTCTGAATTGTACCACAGTTTATTTAACCATTCACTTAGTGAAGGATATCTTGGTTGCTTCCAAGCTTTGGTGATTATGAATAAAGGTGCTGTAACTACCTATGTTCAGGCTTTTGTGTGGACATAAGTTTTCAACTCTTTTGGGTAAATATCGAGGAGTACAATTGCTGAATCCTATGGTAAGAGTATGCTTAATTTTGTAAAAAAACTGCCAAAATGCCTTCCAGAATGGCTGTATCATTTTGCATTCCTACCAGCAATAAATGAGTTCTAGTTGCTCCACATTCTCATCAACATTTGGTGTTGTCAGTGTTCTGTATTTTGGCCACTCTGATAGGTAAACAGTGGTACTGCATTATAGTTTTAATTTACATTTCCCTGATAACCTATGATGCAGAGCATCTTTTCGTATGCTTATTTGCCATCTGTATATTTTCCTTGGTGAGCTATATGTTACAGTCTTTGTCTTATTTATTAATCTTTTTTTTTTTTTTTTTTTTTTTTTTTTTTTTTACTATTGAGTTTTAAGAGTCCTTTGTGTCTTTTGGATAACAATCCTTTATCAGATGTGTCTTTTAATATTTTCTCCCAGTCTGCATTTTGTCTTCCCCATCTTATCAATTACTTCTTTCACGGACTGTGCCTCTGATGTTTTATCTAGAAAGTCATGACCAGACCCAAGGTCATCTAGGTTTTCTCCTGTTATCTTCTAGGTGTTTTACAGTTTTGCATTTTAACCTTAGGTCTGTAATCCATATTCAGTAAACTTATGGTATAATTTCTTTTTATTTTATGTTATAAAAGTATTGGCATGCAACACACTGAAAATGTATAAAAACAACAATAAAAATGTATCCTTTCACACCAGATAGCTTGAAAGTACTACCCCTTGGCACTTACCCATTTCCCCCCTTATTTCTATGCAATGTCATGTTATTTCAGTCCTCTGGGAGATTTCATAAAATCCCCTATTCATTGCAATCACTGTCACTGTTGTCTCATTGCCTGTTTCATGTCTTTTGATGCTTATACATGATCAGTCTCACAATGTCATCACTACACATGCTAACACCTTCTGGTTGAGGAATGGAGATCTCTGTTTTAATGACTGAAAGGTAAAGTTGTATTGTGCTCTCAAATGTTTCTCACAGGTATATCATCTGTCAACCATTCTTATAATTCTTTCTGTTCTCTCCTTCTCTTGTACTCAGATTGGTATGCATGAAGGCAGATAAGTTATTTACTGAATTAAGTGTTTTCCTCGTGTTGCACATGCTATTTTTGCATGTGATTTATCTTTTTCCTGATTTATCTTCAATGTCTTGTACTGACCTTGATTAACTTAATTTTAAAAAGATAGTGTAAATATTTTTGCTAAAAATGGAATTTCAACCATTCTAAATATCCTATTCCTAGTCAAAGACTAATATCATTGTGTATTGAATATTGTTTTGAAAACTGAAAGCTATATTTCTCATAAATCTATGCCTATGTTTTTATTGAAAAAAATGAGGCCTCTTAAAGCTTCAATTTATACTAAAAGTGAATATAAGAGCACTTAACCCTTTTATCTTAATTTTCCTTATTTTAAATAATTTGCCATTGTCACAAACCAACTAAAACAACCACCACAACATAACTGTATCCTGAAGATTACACACATCTACTGACTTTTCCCATTTTGCAGATCAGAGTCAATGCTCTAAGAAACTTTGTTTTTGAATACTCACTAATAAGGTAGAGGAGGAAAAGAAGTCTATCATTGGTCAGTATTTCAGTAGTGTGAGACACAGAGATTTATATGATTAGACATTATGTCAGATTTTAATTACAAAATACCCTTCAAATATGTTAATTTGCATCTTGTAATAACTATTTCATAAAAAGTTAAAACCTGTAAGCAAAATATAGATCCTACAGTGTTCCTATGTTAATATAATAACTTTCTAAGCAAAGGCATTTGGGTCACCTAGGACTCTAGGATAAAGAATTGGAAACCATGAGGCTGTTAGGCTGTTAGAATTGTTATCATTGCCAGCCATCATTTCAATATATTCAGTGCTTTAATGACTACTTGACACTACTGAATTTCCAAGCCACACTTACACACACACAGATAATATATTTTTTCATGATAGCACCTTAAAAATAAACAATGATAGATACAGTTGATAATTTTAGAAGATGCTATGGAAGCCAATAAAAATTATTCAGAATTTCAGTGAGTTTTCCTGATGGGTGTCTGCTTAAGCAGTCTGTATTTTGGAAACACTTTCTCTTCTTTTACTGAAGAGTTGCTATCTAAGTCTTAACTGAGTAGTATTATTAGATTTCTGCACCTGGACGTCTCTCTTTTCAATAAAACTACGCATCTTTAGGGACAGAGAAATGTTCAATGTGCCAATAGCAAAAAACATTTCTAAAAATTTGATCCTGTGTTACTGTGAGAAAAATACTTGCTTCCTGATTATATCACACAGAACATTTTCTTTCATTCTATAAACTAATAAAATGAACTGAAATTGAACTATCTAAATACACTTTGAATTAATACAAGTTCTCAATTTTTGATCATGCGTAACTCACAGTGGGAGGAAGGTCAAATCTCTTGTCAGGCAATAGTCCTTAGACCCCAGTAAGCACCTCATAAATTCTCATCCAGCACTACTTTTGGATTGTACTTAGAACACTGAAAATATTTACACCTGCGTTGGCAAATTCCCCCTCATGTTATTTTCATTCACTCATTAGGTAATTTTCAGTTATTTTTCAAACTTTGAGAAATATTGGTTCTTCCTGAAAAACAGCAGAAAATTTTTCTTCTTCTTGGATCTATTCTTTTCCTCTTCTTTATTCTATGGCTTCAACATTCTCCCTAAGTAACTAAGCTATTAAAGTTACAGGATTTTTCACAAAATGCTCCTAATAAAGAGACCATCCAAGTAAAATTGATCAAGTTTTATCTCCTCTCCTGATCTTTGATTTTGTCCACTGAGATTTCTTTGTTGCAATTCACATCCCAAATAACATATCTATATATCTATATCTACATCTATATCTATCTATATAGTTTTCAGTAAATTTACTCATCATATTAGTTATATGAATTTCCAAAAGAAGCATAAATACATTTAATCATGAGAACTGTGTGATAGCACAATCTGGTCAGTCTTTATTACTTTGCGCATGACTCCCGCATTTCTTTTTTTACATCTCACTGCTAAAAACTTTTCAATAATTTTCCTATTAGTTAATTTTAATGAAATCTTCATTTCTCAAATTAGTCCATAAATCAAAATTCAAGTGATTTTATAAACTTAACTTCAACATTAGATAGTAAGATGTGTTTGAAAGATTAGCGGACAAATCTTAATACAAAAGTGACAATAGTTAAATTCAGGACAGCAATATGGCAAACCTCCAGCACAAAAACCTCCAATAAGAAGAAATAAAGTTGAACTTTTAATTAATTTAATAAAGGTGAAGACACTTGCATCAGAAGGGCTTGTAAAAGATCAAATCTGACCTACTTACCCTTATATTGATCCATACTTGTATAAACATTTTAAGATAACAAATAATATGATAACATATGTTGAACAAATGGGAATACAAGCTAATGAAAATCTTCATTCTAAATGAATTTGGAGTATAAGTAAATTCTCAATTATTTTTCAGCCAGATGCCTACAGACTGGAATCTTTTAGCTCAGTAAGAATTTTTAAGTTAAAATATTTCTGTATTTGCAGTTTTGAAAAAAAACAATTAAGTTTGTCTACAAAAATAAATTGGAAGGTCAAAAAGAGCTTTGTTACAAAGTGATGATGGTACACGGGGGCAGGTGGATAACACCATCCATCACCATGACACGGGGTAAGAGCAGAGGTCATGCAATCCTTCTGAAAAGTTTTATTTACATATGTCTGCTGAGGTTCTTTATTTCCAACTTAGTAGAGTAGAATGGGTTTCAAGCAGAATAAAGAGAAAACATGCTTGTTTTTTAAAATTAAATTTTCTATATGCATAGTGGAACACATACCAATTTTAAACTTCTATTGACAGGTCCATATTTCTTTCTTTTTTAATTTTCTCATGTTTCTTTATTTTTTTAATTTAAATTCAATTAGTCAACTTACAGCACATCATTAGTTTCAGATGTAATGTTCAATAATTTATTAGTTGCATATAACACCCAGTGCTCATCACATTACATGCCCTCCTTAATACCCAACATTCAATTACCCCATCCTCCCACCCCCCTCCCCTCCAGCAGCCCTTTGTTTCCTATAGTTAAGAGTGTCTCATGGTTTTTCTCTCTCTGCTAACTTCCCATTCAGTTTTCCCTCCCTTCCCCAATGGTCCTCTGCCCTCTTGCTTATATTCCACATATGAGTAAAATCATATGATAATTGTCTTTCTCTGATTGACTTATTTCACTCAGTATAATATCCTCCAGTTCCATCCATGTCGATGTAAACAGTAAGTATTCATTCTTTCTGATGGCTGAGTAATATTCCAACAGATGAATGGAAAAAGAAAATGTGGGGTATGTGCGTGTGTATATAAACATTGGAATGTATATAAACAATGAAATATTACCCAGCCATATTTATTTCTAAATTAATTTATTTAGAAAAGGTTTTCTTCTGAAAAAAAAGTTTACAAATTTCAATCTTTGAACTAAAACCTTTCTTTAGATATTTTATATATAACTTATTTTTCCTTTATGAAAGTATTTTCTAATAGTGTCTTATTGTGTCAGGAGATTGGTATTTTCCTGTCAGTTGATCATTTTGGCTTGGCCACTCCCACTTCTATCCGTTCCGTTTGCTCTAGAAACCAATAAAAAATTCACATAATAACTCCCAAACAATTAAAAACATTTTTTTTTAATTCCCACCATAGCAACTCTCTAGCCAAACTGGTATGTATTTATTTCCCCCAAATATGCAATATGCTCTCCATATAAGCTTACAAAATTTGAAATAGCAATTTCCACTCTGCTCTAACTAGCTAAATTTTGAAATCAAGTGTTTCACACTATTGGCAATGGTAGATTTAAAACTCTGGGAGTGCTTGGGTTTCTTTTTGGTCCTGACCAGGTGTGTGTGAGTGTGTGTGTGTGTGTGTGTGTGTGTGTGTGTGTAAGTTATTACTTGTTAGTATTAAAAATCTGGACATTTAATACAAAATTGAGATTTTCTTATTCTCATAAAAATTGGGATATCTGCCAACTGTGGGTCAACTCCTGCAGAATCCACTCAAGCTGACTGGCTATCTCCCTGTTAGGACCTCACCTACTCAAGGATACAGCTTCCACTTGAGTCATGGGTTGACTCCAAAGGGTACTTGAGTTTATAAAATTGCATCTGATACCTATTTTTCCTCCACTGAGTCCCAGTCTAACACTCAGTTGTTCTTTGACAACTTCCTGAAAACATCTTGAGCCTGGTAATCATTTTTGTTTCTGTCCTCCCAGCTTTATTTTTATTTAAAAAGCTAATGTGGAACTTAGCATAAACATGACATGGTTTCACTAAATTGTCAGTCTTCCAACTGGATTATAAACCCATTACACATACAGACTATATTTTGCATCAATCTTATATACCTTGCTTTTTAGTATAATACCCTGGACACATAATGGTTTTTATGAGAATATTTTATTCTATCAATGGCTTAATATCTAAGGAAGTGCTTCTATTTTTTTAATAGAAATTAATTTAAATGAATGTGTATTACACACATCTGGGCAATTCAGGTTTATGTCTTTCTCCCTAACATGTACGTTACTGTCTCAGAAATCTCACAAGAAAACACTTGATTTAATTCAGGCAGTCATGTTCAAGTAATTAGTTTTGGTTCCAATCACTTGACTTAAATATTTGCAAGTACTGTGCAAGATGGGAATCCTGGAAATAAATGTAAAGAATTAGCACAGGTATCGTTTTCAGTAACAAGAATTTGCCTCCCCTCAATCATGTTTCATATACTATGAAAATGCAACTTAAAATTCAGAGGGTACATAATATTCCATGAAAACTACAGTTTCATTATTTAGTAAATGGAATATGTAAGATATATAGAATCAGGAATGGAAAAATCAAACCACATAGATCATAGAAGTTCAAAGCTCTTGATTAGAGTTTAAATTGTGACTTCCAATTCTTCAAATGCAGCTTAAGTACTTTCTAAACCATAAAGAATAGATTATATATATGCAAATTAGAGCTTATTTGATTGACAGAGTGAAACATACTTTAAGACAATATTTTAGTTATAGGTATTCCCTGCTTTTTGAAAGTTGACATTACGCCACTTCACTTTTACAAAAGACCTACAATTGTACCTGTTTTCACTAACTGAAAGAAATCCGAAGAGGATTTTCACTTTTAGGTAAAAAGGCAAAAAGCAAAAAATAGCATTCAGTGTTTGTTTTGTGTGAGCCATTATAGAGGCAGGACGCAAACCAAGCAGTGAGAGTACCATTTCCAAGCTTCTTCCCTGGGAACTACACTCAGCATCTCAGCATCAAGCTACCATTATTTTGAGCTATGCCTGTGAGCATCTATGCTTTAGCTCAATTTATTTTGTGCATCTGTTATCAAGATGTGTCCTAAGGTATCAGAAAAACCTAAAAGAGGTTATTTTGGGGGCCTGGAAATGCTCAAAAAATTTTCCATATGAAGTAATGGAATTGTTTCTTCACTTTATGCCATTTTGGCTTTCAAAAGCCTTCATAGGAATGCTCTATTTCTGGAATGGAAGAGAATCTATAACTCAAATGTACTTCAGAATTCCTAGAGAACTCTTACCTAACAATTTGTCTTTTACACTCATACAAATGGATAGCTTTATAACTATCATTCTTTCTATTATATACCTAGGAGTTAAAAAATCGTCATGGAAGGGGCGCCTGGGTGGCACAGCGGTTGAGCGTCTGCCTTCAGCTCAGGGCGTGATCCCGGTGTTACGGGATCGAGCCCCACGTCGGGCTCCTCCACTATGAGCCTGCTTCTTCCTCTCCCACTTCCCCTGCTTGTGTTCCCTCTCTCGCTGGCTGTCTCTATCTCTGTCAAATAGATAAATAAAATCTTTAAAAAAAAAAAAATCGTCATGGAACCAATAGAAATACCTTTGAAGATTCTACCATGTTAGGGCACCAGAGTTGAACTTATTAGGCTGTTTATCTAGTCAGTCATACCAGTGTAACACTTCAAGCCCAACTTGTGTTGTATATTTATGATACTAATTTAGTTTTGGAAATAAAAGTTTTAATAAATATTTCTTGAATTAGATAATAATTACATTGTTCACTCATTAATTACATACATTATTGATAAATTTTTGAGTTGTCAGAATGTTTAGTAAAATAAAAAATTCATAATTATTTCTATCATTACTCTGGCAATTTGACACTATATAACAAATTATTTTAATTTTGATATGTTTTGCTGAAGTGAACTGACCCTTTTAATACCTTGGAAAAACTGAATTTAAAGAAAGATAATATATGATAAATTTCAAACACACAGTAAACAATTTTCAAATAATGGAAAAGCCATCTTAAGCCAGAAAGGAAGAGAGAAATCCAAGTGAGAGAAACACATCTGAACTAACTCTATATCAACTCACTGGAGTTAACACTCCCAAAATTTGACCTAGGAGATAAGTGATTCCTGTTTTGGGAAGAGGAATGTGGTCTTTGCTGTAGAAGGCAGAACTACTGAAACTCCAAATGGTGGTCCAGAGATTCTTTTTTTTTTTTTTTTTTTTTTAAGATTTATTTATTTATTTATTTGAAAGAGAGGCAGGGAGGAGCAGAGGGAGAGAATCTTTCAAGCAGACTCCCTACTGAGCATGGATATTTTTTTCCCCCCACAACCCATGAGATCATCACCTGAGCCAAAACCAAGAGTCAGAAGCTTAACTGACTGAGCCACCCAGGTGCCCCAATGGTTGACAGATTCTTGACCAAACTTTAGTCAGGCTCTCCTGAGCCCTTTTCTTGACTATGACTCAATCTTTGTTTATTAACAACTACTGGAGAAAATCTGCACAAATGATTTTATCCACCTCACCAATTCCCCTTCACACACACACACACACACACACAACACTCATAGACATAAAATGAGAGACTTGAAAAACACTAGCATAGTTTCTAACAGCTCAAGGCCCCATCTCTAGGATGACTCCAGTTCGCTTTAAAATGGCTGCCTGAGAAAGAGTGATGTTGCCAAAAGAATTTACGTTTGTTCCAGCCAACACTGGAACATAGCAACTCTGTCTTCTAGTCTCTGTGGGAAGATAGGAACCTAAGTTACATTAGACAGTTAGCAAACCCAGGTGGTCTAGTCATATAACCCAACCCCTCTTCCTAATTTTGTAAATTTCCACTTCCTGAGTCTACTCAATTCCCTATATTTCCCCCTCCTTACTCCCTCACTCTCCTTTTAAAATACCAGGTCACCTCTATACAAATGAAGTTGAATTCAGTTCATAGGTACCCTCTTACCAACTACAATAACTTATTACTGAATAAATGTGTCCTTGCTTGGTCTGTCTTTGAAATGATCCACACAAGAAATGGGAGGAGGGGGGGTAAAGAAACACTTGTTCACCACCCAGGAAAAGACAAAGAGATGACTGAGAGACAAAAAAATACACCGTAAGAAATTAGTAATCCAAACCTCTAACCTGAACTAACTATATGAAATTACTACTCTAAATTTCATAAATCATTTGTCACATCTTTTTTATTATCTACAATTTACTGAACTAGAAGGTAATTAACCCTGTACAAAATGAGTACAAAATTAAAAACTGCAAAAAACAGAGGGGAAAATAGTGATATGAATGAAAAGAATCAAGGACCTGTTGAATGAAAAATGTTAAAATAATCTGAAAGAAACTATAAAATAAATATATTTGAAAATTAAAGAGAAAATTAAAATGAAAGATAAAAATATATGATTATAAGTAAAGGAAGACATAATTGGAAATCAAATACTTTTCTAACATTGAAAACATAGTGACTGTACCATAACAATGTTCCTTTTCTTACCAGCACTATTTCCCTATTTTTCCTTTAAATAGAAATTCTATTTTATTTTTTCAAATACTCCCTATTCTTCTACCTAGTTAAATGCCTCAGAAGATGCTACTCAAAACCAACTTCCAAAGACAGATCTGATTGGTACAAAAAAAATTCCACTACATAGCTAATGATTTAGTTCTAGAATGGGAATATATCAGAAGTTGGTGCAAGGAGATATGATGGAAAAAAATACCACTGTACTATAAGAAAAAAAAAGTTTAGGTTTTTCAATTGGATTATGTTTTATGTGAATATTCTGTCTATATATCACATATAACACATTATATCTATATAATAAAATGATAAAACAACATAATATAAACATTACATTATATATTAGTATATGTTATATATTATTTGGATTAGGCTATTCGTGGAATTATAAAGATGCATAGAAAATGGCAAAGTAAAGAAATGCAAAAGAAATTTGATATTAAAGACATGAACTGAACTGCATAATTTATCTATTGTGGAGGCTATACTACCTCTAGACTTTTTGTTATACAAGCATTTTTTCTGGTTTTCTGTTACTCGCAAGGTACATCTTAACTGACACACATTGAAATATAAAAGTCAGTGGAGAGGTGAATAAAAGTAAGTTAGGTAAGCCTAAAGAAAGCATAAAGATGATGAAAGGAAAAATATAAAAAGGGATTTTTATCTCAAGTTAAAATACAGGAACTGGGGATTTAAAAATCTAACTAAAAGTTTTTAATAAGAGACAAAACACTGATCTTTATTTGTATGTTATGTAAATAATTTAGCATCCATATTATTTAGATACTTCACTATCTATATTATCTTTACATACTATCCCTTCCTATATTTATATACTCTTTCATATACAATGTACATGAATAACATATTTATGAATATAAACATACATGAACATGTACATATATACATGTATACACTGCACACACAATTATGCCATATATTAGAAATGTCAAACACATTCACAATAAAAATAAGAGGAATGAATGATTGAAAAAGTCACAAAATGAAGTAGTTAATATTCACTGCTGGATATGTTATCAATTTATGCTTCTTTACAATCTGTTCTCAAATTTCAAAGCTAGTATAAAATAAAATAAATTTTATTTGAAAATGGAATATATTCCAACTGATTAGAAATTTACTTTATTTATTTAAACTGCTATGTGGTATTCCTTCGTATATATATATCCATTCCCATTACTCGTGAATTAAATCTCTATTAAATTTATGTTAAAACTTAATGTTAAGTGGGCTCCTGGGTGGCACAGCGGTTGGGCGTCTGCCTTCCGCTCAAGGTGTGATCGGCGTTATGGGATCGAGCCCCACATCAGGCTCCTCTGCTGGGAGCCTGCTTCTTCCTCTCCCACTCCCCCTGCTTGTGTTCCCTCTCTCGCTGGCTATCTCTATCTCTGTCAAATAAATAAATAAAATCTTAAAAAAAAAAAAAAAACTAATGTTAAGTGAGAAGAGTTACATAGGTTCAGTATGCAATCATTTACATAACATAAACATTTTATATAATATTTTTAGCTTCAGGTATATATCTGATACTTTAAACATGGATGGTAATGTTACACTCTAAAGGAGATAATGAAGAGAACAAGTTCAGGAGGAAAGCACAAAGATATCTGTAATTCTTATTTTATGTATAAATATATGGATAAAGCAAAGAATAAAATATATAACATTTAAATATTCTGAGTAATGGATATATGGGTATTCACAACATCATTTTCTGTCCTTTTCTCCAACATAAAATTATCAAAACACAAATAAATATATAAACCTAAGTTATAATTCTGCTACATTATAAAAATAAAGTCTGAGGCCTCTCTGTATCTATGTGTACTAGAGAGCAGGGTTGCATGGTTGATAGTTTACAAATGTGGAAAGAAGTTGAGTGGATGGCCTTGGACAAGTAATTTGACATTTCTGAATCTCTGACTCCTTATCAATAAAAGCAAAACAATAATAGTGTTTGCTTTGTACAGTTGTTTTGAAAATTAAATGAGACAACATATATAAAAGTCCTGAAATATAGAAGGGAATCAGCAAATGTTAGTTCTTCTCTCATCAGTAAATATCCAGTTTCCTTTGTGACTCATTCCAGAGGACAGGAAGTTTCAGTTGCCTTCATCCTTAATCATCTTCTTAATCAATTATTCTAAACATATTCTATGATATTCTGATATTCAAGGCAAGCACTATTACACTTTAGACTTTTGAAAAAGCCAGGTTAACCAGAATTCAAGAGAAACAATATCTATATTGTACATGACTAGCTTACAGGTTTTAGGTATACCATTTTTTTTTCCATTTTATTGGTATTTGAATATTAACCTCTTTATTTGCTCAGATTCATTCTATAAATTTTACTTTTATTTAAATTATATTTAAATTGTTAATATTTATGTTTGTACTACAAATTGTACACTTCCTCTTAAAACTAATAACTAACAATTAAAAATAATGATCAAGGGTTTTGAAATTGGGCAGGTTTGTTTTGCCAGCTTCTTTTCCTCTGTGTAATACTGGAGTTAGGGCATTACTGAATGCCAATAGTATTCAATAAGGCAACCTGGCTTTGAAAATACCTTCAACTTTGAGAATTTGTCCTTTTTTCAGTCTGATATTCTTTGACTGATATTTAATAATATGTTGCCTTGGTACGAGATAAGAAGTAGAAAGTATGTAAGAAGTGCGATCCAGTATTGCATATTAAGGTATTTTCGTTCTTACAGACCAATTTTTATTTATGGTTTGATATATGTGTCACATCATGTATCTTTCTAAAGAGGTAATATTTTGACAAGGCAGGAAATTGTATATCAAAATATATTTTACCCACACACACACCTTATACACATAAATACATACACTCTCTTTTCTGAATTTGAAAATTTATCACCTATGGAAGAATACTTACGTTTCAAATATTTCTATTAAATGCCACCTAATGAATAGAAACTTAAATACAAAATTTAGATTGTATTTGGGAAATTTAGGATTGTAAATCCACTTCCTAACGTTGTAACACTCACGGAAGTCTGTATCCCATGGCTTTCTAATAATTGTAATCTGCTTTGCCCCCTGTGTTAGAGATATAATTATGTTAACAGCTTTCCTACACAGGCACCATACATTGCCATTATGAGGCTAACTTCATTTAATTAGCATCATGTAGTAAATTAGCAGTTATAAGGACTGCTGGGTACAAGGGGATCTCCATTTTCTCACCATTTACTTAATCCTCAGTCAATGTTAAGATTACTGCTCAATGAATTTCCATACCAAAATCACCCTCTTCAGATGTTGTGATTCAGTATTTGTATGGATTTGGAACAAACAGTTTTCTCTGGATGCCCACAATTTAGGATTATTGAAACCCCATCCTGCTCCTTGTTGGAAAAACAGGATACAGAGAGACAATGCCCATTGAAATGCATTCTTTTTCTTTCAAAACAACTATTTTTTAAAACAACTTGATGAAAAGAGTAGAATTTTTTATATAAGATTTTATTTATTTATTTGACAGAGAGAGAGAGAGCCAGCAAGAGAGGGAACACAAGCAGGGGGAGTGGGAGAGGAAGAAGCAGGATCCCAGGAGAGGAGCCTGATGTGGGGCTCGATCCCAGGACTCTAAGATCACGCCCTGAGCTGAAGGCAGACACTTAACGACTGAGCCCCCAGGTGCCTCGAAAAAAGTAGTATTAACAATAAAGTAAATGGAAAGGCAGAATGATTCCTTTTAAAAGGAAGTTCCCAGATTTTATTTGTGTTTTAGCGAGCAAACCTTTTTATGCCTAGTATTTGGTGAAAACAATACAACGCAAAACACATAAAACAATACCAAAAAAACACATAAAATTAAAATTAAATTGCATTGTTATTTATCCCATTACTGGACTTACAGTGTGCTGTGAAGATGACTAATTTCTGTATTTGTGAGTATATGCTTAGCAATTAATTGTTTTCAACTTTGTTAAGGATTATTTTCAGAGTAGCACAAACTACCAGTTTTAAACAGAAATTATTAAAATCATAGACCATCAGGAAAATATATTTATTTGCTTAATATAGAAGAGACATGATGCATACTTAAAACGTCATTTTATCTTGGGGCTCCTGGGTGGCTCAGTCGGTTAAGTGCCCAACTCTTGATTTTGGTTCAGATCATGATCGAAGGGTTGTGAGAGTGAGCCCAGAGAAAAGCTTCGCAATAGGCATGAAGTCTGCTTAAGATTCTTTCTCTCTCCCCACTATCCCCGCCTCATGCACGCATGAACTCTCTCTCTTAAAAAGTCATCTTGGTATTTCGATATAAGTTAATTCAATGGCTATATATATACATATACACACTCTTTAAGTAACTTCCAATTTGTGGTTTTATGATCAGAGTCTCCAACTAATAATTCAGACTCCAGACATATTGAAGATCTTCCCAAAGCATTGTAAAAAGCAGTCTAAAAAGTTCTGCTGTCTAACTTCCCTCTGGATCTACATGTGGCCTGCCAAATAATCTATCAACAGTAAATATCACATACGTGTAGAAAATATTTCATGTATGTTAAAAGTGAAAATGACACTCAATTTTTATTAGTTATCAAACAAATGGAAAGTGTGAGGATTTATTTTTAGATTACAGATAATCCCTCACTTACAATGGTCTGACTTATAATTTTTTGACTTTATGATGGTACAAAAGCAATAGGAATTCAGTAGAAAACATACTTCAAATTCTGAATTTTTACCTTTTCCAGGTTAGCAATATGCAGTAAGATGCTGTGCTGATGCTGAGCAGCAGCAGCCAGCCCCACTTTCCAGTCAGCCATGGCACCACAGGGTGAACAACTGATACACTTAGAACCATTCTGTACCCACACGTCCATTCTGTTTTCCACTTTCAGTACAGTGCTCAATAAATTACATAAGATATTCAACACTTTGTTATAAAATAGGCTTCATGTTAGATGAATTTGCCCAACACTGGATGAATTTGCCCAAATGTTCTGAGCACATTTAAGGTCGGCTAGGCGAAGCTATGATGTATGGTAGGTTAGGTACATTAAATGTACCTTCAACTTATGATATTTTCAGTTCATGATGGGTTTACGCGGTCATAACCTCATCCTGAGTTAAGGAAGATCTGTACTTGTTTGGGTGTCCCCTTACCTAAAAAGAATTTAAAATACCTGGATCTAGACTATATGCCACATAGATCCCTCAGTCATGATTTTCTACTGAATCCTATGCTGATTCTTGAGAAAGATTACCTAGTACCAGAAGCACTTCTGTAGGCCCAAAGGGGGTTTCTGTCATCAATAAAAGTAGGCTCCTGGAGTGCTGAATCCACTCCTCAGAGGGGCCAGATTTTGTGACTTTCAGCCTACTTGGATGGCATGGCCCACTGCAGGAAATTCTCTCAGAGACATAAACCCAATCGTAATTTGTTTCATGCCTTATTCAAGGCAATTTGACCTCCTTCCCTAGTGAGTCTCTGTTCCCATGGGGCCGAGAGAACACAAAAGGCCTGCTGCAGCTCAAACAAGTGCAATAGCTTACTAGGCATAGCAGGGAAGATTGCCCATTCACACTCACTTGCTGGCTTACGCAGCACCCGTGGATTATATTTGGGTGCTGTCATTGCTATTTTCAAACCTGGTGATTCAGGCAACCACTCTGAGAGGACAGACAGCACAACCGACATGTGCAGGGGAAATCATGTCTGAGGCAATGTTGACCAATGGAACATGGAAGCCAATGAGTACATTTTTCTCCCATCATTTTCCTGGAGATTCTTTTGAGACATATTTATTCACAGGGTCTCTATGAATATAAAACTTCCTAGTCTCAGGTTCCCTTTCCTCTCAGTCTTGATGTCTTTGGAATTTATACACCATAAAGTGTTAGCATATAAGGCATTAGGATTAGTTCTCTACGCAAATAAATCAGCTATCTACCCATCTAAAGAGAATGTGTAAGTCACTGGCCAGCTAGCTAAAAATTAGAGTCAATGCATTAAGCTCATGTCTTTTACTCAGGGGGAAACTACCCATCTCTTTAGTCAGAATGTAGCTACTCCTACCTACAACTTAGATATGCCTCATTATTTTGTTTGGAAGCACATGATATTGGGAAGTAGCAAACTTGAAACAATGATGAGGGATTTCTACATTGTTTTCCTTAGGAGAGAAAGGTGACAGTGAGGTAGCAAGGAAACAAACTGAAAAAGGAAGAAATGTGACTAATATTGTGCCAAGAGCCCTAAACACTTTAATATGTCTTGGAGCCATTGCTGCTATGAAATACAACACCAAAACTTATTTTATAATAATTGCCTGGATTATGAGTAAAAACTTAAATTTTATTTACTATATTCTATATAAAGAAGGCAGGAAAGTTCCTTGGAGAATTCTCAAGTAAACAATTGTAAAAATGGCTTGATGCCTACATTGGACCTAGACATTCTGAGAAATCTAGCCATACAGAACACTTTATTCTCTAAGGTTACAGATTACATTTAATTTTATCTTTTTTAAGAAGCTAAATATTGCCATATGGCAATCTGAAAATATGTAGAAGCATACTCAGAGTAGTGAGGAAAGATTAGACAATGGCATACCACAACTATTTCTTCATCTCTGGCTTCTTGAATGAGATTAATATTCCTAAATACAAACCAAAGAGGGGTGGGGAGAGACAGAGAAAAAATGCGAATGGACCCAAAACTAGTAAGAAGAATAAATTAGTTTAAAAAAAAAATCTGACAAAGAAAATCCCTGGACCTCATTGCTTTACTGCTGAAATCTACCAAATATTCATAGAACTAACGCTAATCCTTCTCAAGCTTTTCCAAAAAATTGAAGTGCAGGGAAAACTCTCTGACGCATTCTATGAGCCAACATTATCCTGATACCAAAGTCAAATATACCACAGAAAAGAAAAACTACAGACCAATGACCTTTATGAACAGGGATGCAAAAAATCCTCAACAAAATAATATCAAACCAAATTCAACAGCATATTGAAAGAATTATACAGCATGATCATGTGGGATTTTTTCCTGGAATGTAAATGTCCTTCAACATAAGAAAATTGTTCAATATAAGATATCAGATTAACAGAATGAAGGATATAACTATATAAAAACTATGATTTCAGGGGCGCCTGGGTGGCTCAGTCATTAAGCATCTGTCTTTGGCTCAGGGTGTGATCACGGTGTTCTGGAATCAAGCCCCGCATCAGGCTCCTCCACTGGGAGCCTGCTTCTTCCCCTCCCACTTCCCCTGCTTGTGTTCCCTCTCTCGCTGGCTGTCTCTCTCTCTGTCAAATAAATAAATAAAATCTCTTTAAAAAAAAAACAGTATGATTTCAATTGATACAGAAAAAGTATTTGACAAAATTCAACATTCTTTCATGATAAAAACACTCAACAAACTAGGAATAGAAAGAAACTACTTCAGCATAAGAAATGACATATATAAGAAACCTACAGCAAAAATCACACTCAATAGTGAAAGACTGAAAGCTTTTCCACTAATATCAGGAACAAAATGTTCACTTTCACTACTTCTATTCAACATGGAATAGAAGTCCTACCCAGAGCAATTAGGCAAGAAAAATAAGTCATCCAAATGAGAAAGGAAGAAATAAAGTTATCTCTAACAGATGACATAATCTTGTCTGTAGAAAACTCTGAAGATTCTACCAAAAAAAAAAAAAAACCTAGAACTAATAAACAAATTTAGCAAAGTAGCACGATATAAAGAAAGCAGCAAGCAAAACTCAGTTGTAATCCTATCTACTAATAAACAATCTAAAAGGAAATTTAAAAAAATTCCACTTAATAATAAATACTTTGGAATTAACTTATCTAAGACGATAAAAGACTTGCACAATAAAAACTATAAAAACATTTCTGAAAGAAATTAAAGAAGACATAAATGAAGAAAAAGACATCTTATGTTCATGGATTGGAAGAATTAATATTATTGAGATCCCAATACTATCCAAAGTGGTGTACAGAATTAATGTAATCCCTGTGAAAATCCTAATATCTTGTTTTTCATTTTTTTTTGAAAATCCTAATTTTTTTTGTAGAAATAGAAAAATTCCTTCTAAAATTCAAATATAATATAAAGGGACCCTGAATAACCAAAACAATTTTGAAAGGAGATTCACACTTCCTGATTTCAAATTCAATATAAAGCTACAATAATCAAAACAGTATGGTACTAGAAAAAAGACAGACATATGCACCAATAGAATAGAATAGAGTTCACAAATAAACCCTTGCATATATGGTTAAATGTTTTCAACAATGAGATACCACCTCATATCCATTAAGATGATTATCAAAAAAGAGAAAAAAGAAAGGATGGCAAGGGTGTGGAGAAATTTTAATTCTTAAGCATTACTGTTAGGAATGTTTAGTGGTATAGCTGCCATGGAAAACATTACAGCAGCTTCTCAAAAAAATTAAAAAAAGAATTACCATATGACCCAGAAATTCTACTTCTGGGTTTATACTTTAAAAAAATATACTTAAGGGGCACCTGGGTGGCTCAGTCGTTAAGCGTCTGCCTTTGGCTCAGGGCGTGATCCCAGGGTCCTGGGATCGAGCCCCACCTTGGGCTCCCTGCTCCATTGGGAGCCTGCTTCTTCCTCTCCCACTCCCCCTGCTTGTGTTCCCTCTTTCGCTGGCTGTCTCTCTCTCTGTCAAATAAACAAATAAAATCTTTAAAAAAATAAAAATAAAAAAGTATACTTAAAAAAAGTCTCTAAGAGATATTTACATACACATATTCATAGGAGCATTTTTACAATAATAAAACACAGAAGCAACTCAAGTGCCTATCAACATATATGTAACATGTACTACACACGTACAATGGAATATTATTCAGTCTTCTAAAGGATGGATGAATCTTGAGGACGAAATACTAAATGAAATAGGCCAGTCACAAAAGACAAATGTTGTATGATTCCACTTTCATGAAGCAGAGTAGTCCAGATCATAGTGATATAAAGAAGAATGGTGGATGGCTGGGGTGAGGGGAGGAGGAAATGACAAAGGTTATTGTTTCATGGGTATAGAGTTTCAGTCTTGCAAGATGTAAAGCGTTCTGGAGATGGATGGTGGTGTCAGTTGCACAAGAATATAAATGTACTTAATGCCTGTGAACTGTACAGTTAAAAATGGTTATGATAATAAATTTTATGTTATGTGTATTCTACCACAATTAAAAAACGGAAAACATATGTGAGGCATATATAAGGCAGAAATTGTTTTAAGTACCCCACAATTAATTTCACTAAGAAAAATTTAAGGTAGGGTTTAGAATTATTAGCTGATACGAAAAGTGGCACAACATGCCCAAGTTCACACAGCTGGTAACTGAGAAAGCTTGACCTGAACCCAAGCAGTGGCAACAGTGACTATTTCGGCACTCTTAACAATCAAATTACCATCTATTCTTGACAATGCAGGTAAAGACAAAAATGCCCTTGTGTGAAAATTTTATTTTTGATTTTTGATAAGGGAAGTGGAACAGTAGTTCTTAGGTCTATTATCAAAATGTCTTCTTATGCCCCAGAAGATTTTCAGCCTTAGTTCTCACAGCTGCTAAAAATGATCAGGAAAGTAAACAACATTTAAAAGAATGAAGAGAGGGGTGCGTGGGTGGATCAATTCTTGAGCACCTGACTCTTGATTTCTGCTTGGGTCATAATCTCATGGATCCTTTGATTGAGCTCCATGTCGGGACCCCACACTTAGCAGGGTCAGAGTGAAGATTCTTTCCCTCTGCACCTCCCCCCACTCATATGCACTCCCTCTCTCTCTCTCTGAATAAATAAAAATCTTTTTAAAAGATGAAAAATAAAAGGATGAAGACAGGGGCGCCTGGGTGGCTCAGTCGTTAAGCATCTGTCTTCAGCTCAGGGCGTGATCCCAGAGTGCTGGGATCAAGGTCCGCATCCAGCTCCCTGCTCCACTGGGAGCCTGCTTCTTCCTCTCCCACCCCCCCTGCTTGTGTTCCCTCTCTCGCTAGCTCTCTCTCTCTCTGTCAAATAAATAAATAAATAAATAAATAAATAAATAAATAAAATCTTCAAAAGAAAAAAGGATGAAGAGAATGGTAAGAAATGAATGAGCAGTGCTGAGTAGCAAGAACTGTGATTGTGGAATGAACTGGTCCTGTGCTTTTAGATGGAATGGGGGCACACTATGAATATGGGATTCAGAACTGAATTTCTTTCTGAGGCCAGGGTCTATTTTGTGCCAACCTTGGTGCTCAGTGCTTTCATAAATGTGCCTTAATTTCATCACAGTGATTCTGCATTAGGGAAACCATTATCTAATTATTCCCATAATGTTGTTTTATATTATGAAGAATATTCCAATTTGAAAACCATTCTTCTCAAAACAATTTTTAACTTTGTATATTGTTAGGTAATGATAAAGCATTGTCAATTTTCTTGGACTTAAACAAAATTGGGTAAGATATTTTTCTTGAAGTTTTGTTTGATTTAAATGAATTCATTAGAGAGTTTATTTTTTAAATTAATTCCCTTTATCAATGGATCACATTCTAATTTCCATCTCCCCACAGGAAATCTGCTTAATGAATTTATACTATATTTTTAAATTTAATTCTTATAAAATGTGCACTGTTTTTTTCTGTGCATGCATCTTTCCTTCTGTAAACTACTTTCCCTTTACTTATGGGAAGCTAACACTCTCTTCACACCAGTAAGAGAATGAGCATGGTTTATGGCAAGTTAGTTACATCTTGGTGCCCCTGTTTACTGTGTTCTTTATATAGCACATACAATGTGTTATTTTTGCATTGATGGGCAACCTGGACCTTATTACTTTGGTCAATCCAACACTTTCACTTTAGTCTGCCATTCTTATCCAAGACCTGTCAGTGTGTGCCTTGTATGTGTGAAGTTTATTTCTTTTCTGCAGATGCCAGTAATGTGCTTGCTCTTATTCAGCAAGTCAAAATAACTAAAACAGTAATTGTTGATACATTTAAATTTGAAATTTCCATCTATCTGTGTAAATGCTTGCCTATCATTTCTCATGATCAGCATCCACAGGGGTTCAAGCGAAAATAGTTCAATCATCACAATTAATACTATTAATCCACTATCATATTTGAGCCTATAGTGTGCTGACTCTAAGAAAAAGAATTATCTGTAAAATATATGCCAGAAAAAAAAAGAGAGCACATTACTTACTACAGGATGCATGCTGACCTTTTACCTTAGAGTAAAATGGACTTATGATTTATTTCTATACCAATTAGCTAGAACTTATGAGAAATTGCTAGCCAATTAGGATAACATAGAAAAGTGACCTTAAAGACTATTCTTGGGCTTTAAATATAATTCAAAATATTGTTGATAATCTATAAAACTCTGTTTTATGATGTAGTTAATTTAGGTTTCAAGGTGAAGTATGGAACTGAAATAACCAGCTGGACTATTCAGACATAATGACTTGCTTTTAAACTACCTTTCACATTGATTTTTTCTGATTGAATAGGACTTTTTATAGTAAACATAGATTTTATATTCATTAATTTTAAAGATTCAGTAATACTCCATAAGGTAAATTACTTGCAAATAACACAATTTTGTAAAACCATATTGATAAAAGCACATTAACATTGTTACCAATCAAGTATTGAATTTAGTATTAGATTTAAACTTTTAAGTTCAAAGAACTACACAACATTTTTATTAAGTACGTAAAAACATCACTACATAAATGAAAAAAGAGTACATTTCTGAGGTGCCTGGATGGCTCAGCTGGTTAAGTGTCTGACTCTTGATTTCTGCTTGGGAGCCAGCTTGAGATTCTCTCTCTCCCCCTCTGCCCTTTGCCTCCCCCCAAACCTCACCCCCAGATTGCATGCAAAATCTCCCTCTCTCTATTAAAAAAAAAAAAAAAAAAAGACTATGTTTCCTATTGGAAACAAATTTAGAAGTAGTAAAAATTATAGTACTTTTTTTCTCTCTAGATTTCCACCTCAATCTAACAAACGTGGTTGATGATACAGTTTATGAGATTATCTGCATCAGTATAGGCTTATCTAAATCACATATAATTATCAAAAGGTAGATTCTGTCATCAGCTAATAAAGAGATAAAAATACCTAAAGGGCAGAAGTAGTTTAGAACCTTCACTGACATAAGAAAACTTTGATTTAGTTTTTAACACATCCTTTCCATTTACACTAGGGGTCAGGGGGACAAATTTTTTTAAGTTTTACATAAAGTGTTAATCTTGGAAATATAATTACTACATTCATTTACTTGTGGTTAAGAACTGAACATTCTGAAAAGAATATGTAATAACCAAATTGTTGATTTATGGATTTAGGGCTTGGTTACTTATACCATTAATCTGATACCACTAGAATCTCATCAATATCCTGTTAGTAGCAATAGGATATTTAATGCCCAAAACTTACTATTTGGTCACTTCCTGTATTCTTCTTCTTTTCTCTTCCCTTCCCTTCACTATCATCCCCTCCCCTCTTTCTGCCTCCCTCCTCTGGCCTGTCCCCCTTTCCCCTTCTCTCTCTCTCTCTTCAGTTGAGAATTTCTTCCTGTTATTCCTCCTAATTCAACTCTGAAGAGCCTAATATTTGGTACACATATTGAACTTCTCATGGCTTAAATGTTGCCTTCTCTGTAAAGCTTTAAATAGAAACAAAAATAAATTTCCCTCTCTTTCAATAGATTTTCCCTAACTCTGGCATAATAAGCATAGCATTTGCTCAATATTTTGTATGTGTTTCCTATTCCTCTCCCTGACCCCCTGGAAAGCAGGGCTAATGGTTTCCTTATCATTGTGTCCTTAGCTTTAATATAATTTGTGAAACACTTATTTGTAATGAGTATTTATTTTGTAGATGAATACTTGTATTTTTAGGTTAATTTTCCCAATTGTTCATATAAGTTAATTTTATTCTCTTTGGAGACTTTCAAAGGGGATAGAATAGGGTTAATGCATTTTCCACTTTTAAGGTGCCAAGTCCATGTGGAAGGATAATATATCTAGGAGGTGCTTTCCAACAGTCTTCTACAATTTTCCACAACCAAACCAAGAATCTGAAAATTCCAACACTGGTCTTCCCAACCTGAGAACTTGGGAATCTCTTACACGCTACCACTGAGTCAGGGAAGTACTGAAATTATATTCATTTTTTTCCCACATATATTTGGACTTGGGTGAAATGTCACTGACATATTTTGATCCAGGAGTCAGAATATAAAATACTAAAACGTAGTAATAACTACAGCAACTATGACAGCAACAAAAACAGCAAAACAATAGTAAGATTTATTGATAGTCTTCCATAACTAAAACTGCTGACACACATTAGGCATTTCTGGGGATTATAATTTATTTTTTATGAGTATGAAAACCCTACTTCCAAGAAAATCTTTTGACAACTTCACATAAATACAAACGTTTACATGGTTACTTTATAAGAAATGCTACAGAGTACTAACTGGTCTTACTTGAGAAACCTGGGCAATAGGCAATAAATATATTGCTAAAATTTACATTCCAAAGGTAAAACAATTTTGATCATCATTGTCAATGAAGAATATTAGAAAGTGAAAGTAGGTTTTAAATGGAACAGCGGAAGGAGAAAAAACAAAGAGATTCTATTTATAAATTATTTGCTGCCTGACAGTGTACTAAGTACTAAACTTCTAAACATTTCTTATTTTATACTCAATGACAAAATGCTATTATTATGCCCATTTTATATAATAGGAAATAGGTAAGAAAGGGTAAGTAACTTCTACATTGTGACTCAGCAAGCAAGTGTCTGGATTACATTCCAAACCCAGTTCCATCCGCCTGTTTTAAAAGGCTATGCTATTAATTACTAACTCCTTCACTTTTCATAGTAAGTTGCGGTCACACTACTACGCCAGATACATTTGCTCTGCACTTTCCCCCTCACTGGGAATTGGCTGTTCTTCTAGATTTATTAGTTAGTTGCTTAAAGAGGAAGACAGAAAGGTTATTGCAGTTTTGTGAAAGGACAGAGGAATATTTCTGTTGGGAAAAAAGGTAAGAATGTCTGAAGACCTCTTTTTTTCCTTTCTTATTTATTATGGATTGCATTCTTTAAACTTTATAAGAAAAAAAAATCTAGAAATAAAAACAACTACCATACATGGAGCACTGTGTGCCAATCACTGTGTTAAATACTTTACATATATTACCTCTAATTGTTAAAACACTGCCTCAAAGTAAATGTTAGTTTCTCGTTTTACAAATGAGGGGAATGAGGCTCAGGGAGATTAAATGATCTGCCCAATGATTGCAGATCTAGGAATAGCAGTTGTCATATGAATGCCTAGCAAGAATGAAATGCCCATGTGCTCTCTAATCTAGCAAAGTAGAGGAAAAAAGATTGACAGTATTGAGGGATGGAATAATCTTACACAGAGGTAAAAAGAGAGCATCAGTAGAATGAGATGATGCTATAGAAAGACAGATGTTTTCTCTCTTGGATTATGAATTTGAAGTTTCTACAGATGAAGCAGTAACCCATTTTAAAGGATGATACTAATATACTAATTAATAGTGTACCTATCATTTAGTGAACACTTAGTATTCTTTACAATATAATCTCCATTCTTACAAGAACCTTGTGAGGGAGGTGACGTACCTATATCTAACTCCAGATTATAGATGAAGTAACAGAGACTTTGAAAGTTTCAAGATCTTGTCCAAAGTTATACAATTAATTGGTGAATAGAGTAAGGATTCAAATGAATCACTGGTTAATACCTTGCCCTATGCTCTTACTTAAGGAAAACATCCTTTTAATACTGTGTTAATGAGATCTTTTTAATAACAATCTATGAGTTAAGTGTAAGTTACATCCAAAGTATCATGTCAGGCCAGAAAAATAGAGACTTTGTTTTTTTAAGATTTTATTCATTTATTTGAGAGAGAGAGAGAGAGAGAGCATGGGTGAGAAGCACAAGCAGGGGGAGTAGCAGAGGGAGAGGGAGAACCCCACTGAGCAGGGAGCCTGATATGGGGCTGATCAGGACCCTGAGATCATGCATGACCTGAGCCACCCAGGTACCTCTAGAGATTTTTTTTTTTTTTTAACTCGATAAAGTGGCTAGCCCTGGCTCACAGATTTTAGTCTATTCAAGACTTGTCACAGACACTAAGACCCTGTGCCCAAATCAAAAGCCGTTATCAGTCGGAACTCAGTGGTAAATTGAAGAGGAATAGCTGAATGACTTTGTGACCTCTAAGAATGGTGGTTATCTCTTCAGCACATGCATCAGAGATGGTTAGTTCTAGACCATCCCTTAGACCAACCCTTAGACCATGCTTTAGTTCTGAGAATGATTCCCAGGATACTGTGATATCAGAATCTCTTTTGCTCTGGAGCTGAACTCGTAAATCAAAGGCTATTATTTGTTGGAACTGGTTGGGTCTGAGATAAACAGAAACTTAACTATATATTTATGAATGGGTTACTGTATCTCAGGGGAACATAAAAATCAAGAATTCAGTACATATTTGACAGTCTATTAGGATTTTTTGGTATAATGGGAAAATGTAGACTGAATACAATAATTAAGGGAGATTTGTATTTTACATGCAAACATAACTCTAAAATGTTGATTAATGGACCATTGCCAACAACAGGGAGAGCTCTAAAGGAAAAGTACAAGAATTTGCAATATTTTTTTATCAGTGACTTGATCATGACATAGAAGCCACCCTTTTCGTATTTGTGGATGACAGACTTAGGAGGATTATCTAATATATTTCATGACACTGGCTGATTTCAAAAATCTTGATAGGCTTGAATGATGGACTAAAACCAATAAAGAAGAATTTGACAGAAATAAATAAAAGATTCCCCATTTAGATTAAAAGCAGGTTACATAAACGTAGTCCTATCTCAAAAGCAGCTCAGCTAAAAAGACTAGATGTTTAAGTTGGTGACAGAAGCCAACAATAAGACATAAATAATAAATTCTAGGCTGCTTTAATAGCCTTGCAAAAGTATGTAACACCTATATGACAGTACTTTTCAAAGCAGACTTTGAAGATCCATTATTGAATTTTGAATCAATTAGTGGGTTCTAAAGAGCAACTTATTTTTTTTTTATAACCGAAAAGAAGAGAATAGAATAGAATAGGATTGATGGAATAAAAAATACAAGATCCCATTGTTCATACAAAGGAATAATTGGGGGAGGTCCAGGTAGAGAGACAGACTATATTATCAACTACATGGGGACTAGAATTTTTGACTACTGCAATTACTTCTGAATACCCAATACATAGATAAGAAGAGTGTGTGGCACATGAAATATACTCAATAAATGTTATGCAATGAATTATGATGAAAATATATTTTTTTTACTATAGCTCATGTGAAAAAGTTTAAGAGCCACAGCCTTCTGTCACTCTGCATCATCAAGACACTGGAACACTGGGACACCTGAGAAATTTGTAAGGTATATTAGCATATTATGGAGGCTCCAAATGAAGTTTATCAGGATAGAGTTATCTGATTTAGAAGCTATTGTAGAAACCATTAGATAGTAATATTTAACCCAAAAACATTTTGGGACTACATAGATATCTTTACCTGAATGAAGAACATTCAAGTGAAAGAACAAACATTTCAACAGATCTTACACTAGGAGGCACAATATATTTATTTATTTTTATGACAGAGAAGGAGAGAGATAGAGAATGTGTGAGCGGGGAAGAAGGCAGAGGGAGAGAGAGAGAGAGAGAATCTTGAGCAGGCTCCATGCCCAACTCAGAACCCCACGTGGGACTCAATCTCACCACCCTAAGATCATGACCTGGGCCAAAATCAAGAGTTAGACACTTAACCGAGTCACCCAAGCACCCTAAGGAGGCACATTAAAAAATAAATAAATAAATAAATAAATAAATATATATTTATATTTATATTTATATATTTATATATAAAATATATATATATTTATAAAAAATATTTCTAGTATGGAAATTGCTTCCAACGCTTTTATTGTTGTGGTGTTTTGATACGAATATTCTTTAAAGCAGATAAATTGCTTAATTTACAAGGAGGATAGATACTGTAAATTCTTTCCTGAGTCTACTTAATTTTTAGTTCAGTATTTTTTGGTGTAAGGATTTTTCCATATTTTTAAAAACATAATTAAAATAATTAGTTGGTTAGCTGGTTGACTATGTTAAGATTAGGGTAGCTGGTACTGCAAAGGAATCCAGAAAACTGCATTATAGTAATAATGTACTAATTAATGTAGCCACCCTCATTGTCTTCGAGAGAGAGAAAAATAGACCAAAAAACTTGTTTGTAATGACCATTTTTATAATAGAATATCACCTATTTTCTTTTAAACAGAATCAATTATTCCTCATGTGATAGCTTAGATTAAATTGAATTAGATGTTCTTTTTAAACCCAACCCAAATTCTAATTAGATGGTCACTGAAATAGCTTAGCTAATTCTTCATAGAATATAAGAAACCCACTAAATTGAATGGCATTATTGGGATTAATAACAGATCCGGAATTCAACAGTTTCAACTCCAATGGTGAAATATTTTACAAGTAAATATGAAGAATTAATTTTTTTCTTGGAATCAGATTGACATTTTATTATCATCATTTATTATATAATCTATATTTTATTATCATATTTTTAAAACCCAAACTAACACTTTTCAAAATTTTTAGAATTTAGGGTTTTTTTCTGATTATAAACAAAATATGCAATTTTTGTAGATAATTTAAAAATAGAAAAAGGACAAAAATAAATTGTTTATCATTATTCAAAGCAACCTATTGTTAACTTTTCAGTGTATATTTTCAGTTATTTTTCACACATGTATTTTTAAAATTTGGAATTATATTAAGGCTAGTTTGTAAGCTATGTATTTTGTTCCAACGATCTGTTAGATGATTCTTATGCCATAATTTAAAAATAGTATTTTTCTAACTATAAAATATGTACTATTACTTTTTGACACGAAGTGTTCTAATTGTTACTATTTTTTCCTATTTAGTCTATTTTTCTTTCTTTCCATCCATGAATATTGTATATCTCTCATATGTATGTTTATACATATATAAATCTATTCCTGAAATATATATAATCAGATATGCATATAAGTCTGCTTCTGAAAAGGACGTATATGTCCAATAGAATCTCTCTTGTTGCATTTCTTAGACAGGAAATTTGTCCACAAAATATGACAAGATCATGCGCTACTAAAATTTTATTTTCCCCAGAGGGGGGAAAAGAAAGGAAGAGAGAACAATTAAAGCACTTTCCTAAGGGAAATAGTTAGAATCCGAATATTTTAAGGAATACGCAGCAATTTGGGGTTAAATAAAACCCTTCAGGAATTTATCTGACTGTAAAATGGAAATGATAAAAGAGGGTATAAAATTCATCATAGTCTGGAAATCAAACTGAGATATAGAGAGCTTTTATTTATAACTTCTGCTGTATGGTCATCTAAATTATTTTTTATTATAATTATTATGATTTTTATTCTTAGTTAAAGTCACTTTTAGTATGAAGTAACATTCTTTTGGTTGAACATTGTATATCAAACACAACTGAATACTGGCAATGTTATATTATTTAACATAAGGTAGCATCAGTGGTATCGTGGTTTTCAAATATTTCAATACTTAGAATTTCTGGTAACCACAGGGAAACACAGTCAAAAAAAAAAAAAACAACTCATCACAGATCTGAAAAAATAAAGTCATTAAACTACCCATAAATTAATTCTAGGACAGTCCAGGACTTTGAAAATGAGTAGCAACATGCCTTATTGAATTTAAAAAGAACTGAAAATTACATACAGTTCATAAGTAGAATTACTTCCAAACAAATTAGGATAAAGGACAAGATTATTGAAATGAAGATAAGGAATATAGTTTGTTTACAAAGTTATCCACGAATAACTACTTATCTGTACTAACATACTATCTGTTGTGAATTTAATAGAACAATGAATTAGTTGTGAACATCTCAGAATAGTTTTAGATAGACCCAACAAGCAAAATGTAGGAATAAGCAACAAAGGACTTTAAATTTCTCATTTTAACAGTCTACACCTGCAATTTCAAGAGAACAAAGGTAACATATGCTTGGCATTATTTAGTAAGACAACATCGCATGATGGAGGTGAGGAAGCTGAGAAAATGGTCTTGACTTACTAACGTGCTCAGAAACCTCAACCTGAAATGAACGAACAGAAAAATACGTAAGTCAATAATGCCAACTGGACGATATCTCAATG
Organism: Ursus americanus; assembly: GCF_024610735.1. NCBI lineage: Eukaryota > Metazoa > Chordata > Mammalia > Carnivora > Ursidae > Ursus > Ursus americanus. The sequence goes on from NC_142131.1 coordinate 5,872,892, forward strand.
GTGAGGAGAATCAGATACACTACCTTTACAGTAGTATACACAACACTAATGAAAAGAAATTAAAGGAAATACAAAGAATTCTCAGGGACTGAGCTATAAGGAAATGTTTCCTTAGTATATCTTTTGTGCCAAGTACTGTTTTAAGAACTGGGGGATATAGTAATAAATGAGATTACTCCATAAGTTCCTCTTCTTATGGAAATATTTTTGGGTAGGCATGGGGCTGTGGGAGTGCAGAGGGATTTGGGAGTGGAGAATATAGCTAATAAACTACTAACTTACTACTTCAAAAGAACAAACAAACAAAAAAGAATGAGATAATTTTAGATAGTGGTAAGTGGAGAAGAAAACAAAATGGGACGAGAGCAACAGCAATTTGTTAGGGAATTCAAACGTTTTAGGAAACAAGAGTGTTACGATTGATTTTAGTCCAGCTTAATTTTAAGTGCATGCAAATAATTGGGGACAGCTCTGGGAGTAATTTAAGGTGGTGAAAATGAATAGCAAACTGAGTCATAAGAATATAAGTTGAGCCTTCTCAGGTAGGTATTAAATACATATTCTAGTTCCCACTCATTCTTTAGAATGTATTATCCAGAGGCAAGGGGATATAGAATGAGAGTCACTAGAAATTTCGTGAATTTAGGAGTAAATGTTAAAATATTGGATTTAAAATATCAATGATCAATGCTTTATTTGGCATATTCTAGTTTTAGTAATTCAACTTAAGTTTCCTTCCATATTTCCATATTATATCTAGGCACTGTACAAAGATTTTTCAAAAACACAATGTGAAAGCTCTTAGAAAATTTATTGATCAGTATAAATGAATGATTACTAATATTAGAACAAAACGAATAGCACAGGGGAAATACATAGCATTGCCAGTATTAAAGTGAGTTGTGATAAAGAGAAACTCTGAGATATTCCATATTCGTAAAAATTGAAACATGACTTCTAAAACATTTCTGGGGTGTGTTTTATACAGTCAAATAGGAAGCATGCTAAAACTTAAGTATGGGCATTTGAAAGATTCATAAACATCAGTCACAAATCCTTTATTCTGACAAGGGAACATGCACATGGGATAAAGTATGTTTTGAATGTTTGGAATATGTGGTCAAATATAGGGTTTATTCTTTTTCTTATATGAAGTAATCAGTTTTACCTAATGTACTTACCAAATGGATTTTAAATATTTTGTTCAAAATATTCGATTATTAACTTTGCCATTATAGTATCTATAATCAAGAATAAGGAATGGGAATGTAAAATCTAACATTTCTCTAAGGACTATTATATAACATGTTTGTGAAAATACTGCAAGATCAAATACTACATTAATAGGTTCTTGCTGAGGATCATTCTTATAAAATAAAAAATTTGTTCTCCTGTGAGGGAACTTGAAAAATAGTTTTGATGACTAATTAACTGATTAATGTGCTCTTTCTTTTCATTTCTTGACCATCAAATTAGTGTCCACAACTTAAAAGCCCTATATATTTATAAAAATGATTTCTCAAATTATACTTTTACTAAAAATAACACATAAACATAGACATTGTAGGTATCAATAATATCTCCTAACTTTTATTTAATTAAATGTCCTAGTTATGCAACTTCATGTATAATACTTAAACACTAATTAGATAGTTAGAATATGTGACTAGATCTTGCTGCTATATAATAAAAGACCTTAATGTATTTTAAACAGAAAAAAGGAAATAATCATTCAAGCTTTGCTCTAGGTATTTAAAAAAGGGATAATAGTATTTTAAAAAGAGACCAAACAATATGGTACAAATAAAGGTAATACTGGATACTCTCTTAGAAAACACAAAAAGTAACTATACCTTCCACTGCATACAACATAGGAATTCCAACACTGTCTCTAATATTATCAGTAATATTATCTCATAACGATTATCAGTCAGATTATCTTTCAAAACATATTATAAAAATTGTGATGGATAAGAAACCCAAAGTCAATAAAGCTGATAGTAGTGACACGAGGAAGACAGCCTTCTGTTTCTGTAGCCAGACAAGTTGGTCAGTTACCAATGTACCTCCTTTTTCCTACTAGTTAAATCTCTGGAAAGCAGTCATAAGTCAATTTTTATAGAACACTGAACAATGTTAAAAATGATGATAGAGGAAGCTCCTGAAAGGAGCTCAAAATATCTGTACAACTACTATCAACTCCAGTCGAAATCATTAGGCGAATGTTGATGAAGAACTAACAGATAGATAAGGCTGACAACTCTTGAATCTTATAATCATTCTTAACATCACTAAAATTGAGATAACCACAAACCATATATTACCCAATGTGGTACAATATACTACCATAATATATTCTTGGGGGGGAAAAAAAACAACACAACAAACCTCTGAAACTACCTACCAGTTTACAGACAATATGGAGGATAAAGGCTCATGTTATATGCTATGAAGTTGTTAGCAACTCAGAATTCGGAAAATTCCGGAATGCACAATTAAGCAGTATCAACTCGTAAATGACATGAAAAAAATATAAGTGTGGAATGATTCTAGAGTAAAGGAGATTTTAAGATACATGAAAACCAAATAAAACATGTTAAACAACTCATTTTGATCCCAATTCCTCTATCAGTTATAGATGTTTTTGAGATAATCAGAAAACATGAGAAATAGAAAAGGTATGAGATGATATTATAGAATTCTTGTTTATTTTGTTAAGGTGCTAAACAAAATGTCCTTATCCATTGAGATACATATAGAAATATTTATTGGTGGAGTGATGTAAAGTCTGAGATTTGCTTAAAAAGAAAACTGGATAAACACATAAAGAAAAAAGTTCATGTTAATGTGTTATGGGGGAAGGGGGATAAATGAAATAATGGCATACCTACTACAGTCGGTAAAAGAGGCAGGAAAAGGATACCCCCAAAGAGGTCCAGGTCTCAATCTTGAAAACCTATGAATATTATTATCTTGTTATATGTCAAGGAATAGTGAATGTTGCAGATATGTTTGCTTATCAACTGACCATGAAATGGACAAATTTTCCTCAAGATCCTACAGGGAAGAGAGGACTGAATCGATTCAATCATAAAGGTTCTTAAAGTGGAATAAAAAGGCAGGGGTGGGAGTAGAAACAGGGAGTTAGCAATATGAAAATAATCTGGCCCAATTTTGCTGGCTTTGAAGACAGAGGAATGACACCAAAAGGCTGCAGGCAGGCTCTAGAAGCTGTAAAGACAAGAAAACAGACTGCCCCCTACAGTCTAGAAAGGGAATCTGTCCTTATTTTTAGCCCACTGAGATGCATTTCTGACTTCTGACCTGTGTTTTATGTATGTGTTTTATGTATGTGTTTTAAACCACAATAGAAAGCAGCAATAGAAAAATAATGTACTAGGTTATGGGTATGTGGGTTTCATTATTCTCTTTACTTTTGTGTTAACTTTCAACTTTCCACAGTAAAATTTCAAAAAATACACTAAGATTCTGAAAGGAATTTTCCATAACCAATTTTGTGATTAAAGTCCAATAGCAAAAAGCTTAATTTAAGGATATATGAAATCTAAAATAATATGACTAGTCATGAAGATATTCTTCACATATAATCAAAGATGTTATAATTTGGTATAATTGAGCAATACGGTACTGTTAAAAAATAGGGAGAAAAAGTGGGCAGTGTCTTCATAACATTTGAGATGCCACATTTGTAAACGCAAACTGGACTGAAAACCACATGACAACATCATCAATTAATAGATCAGGGAAGACGATACATATCTTTTATGACTTTTTGTGTTAAGCATTCACTGTTAATTTTGGAATTTTGCAAGTGAGGCATAGTTGTAACAGTAAATCCCTCTATAAACAAACACCACATTTTTAGACCAAAAAGTCAAAGGGTGATAACCTATTCTCTTCTTAAAATGTAGTTTAAAATATCCCTTTATCTGCCATAAAGGGATATGGTGACTTTTCGAAGGATCTGAGAAACAATTCTATCATCTGAAAAAGAATTCCCTATATCCTCAAAGAAAATTAATTTTGTTTCAATGCACTTAAAAAAAGACTACTTCACAGTACAAAGAAAATGAAGATCATTTAATGAAATTTTCCCTCTAAAAATCATTTTAAAGTAATAGTAGTAAGGGGTGCTGAGATTTGGTACAGCATAGGACTCTTGATCTCTCGGTCTTGAGGTTAAGCCCCACTTTGGGCACAGAGTTTAATTTGAAAAAAATAAAGATAAAGTAATAATAAGAAAGGTGACATAGAAGCAAATGATTTCCAGTGTTTGGCCTGTATATGTGATTCTTTTGCAGTGATGTAACACTATCAGAAAGAGCACAGGGCTGATGGGGTTTGGGAATATAGGTGAGGCTCAGTGGGGTGGAGTCCGGAGAGGATGACCAAGAAATAATTCTTGAGACGTCTTTAGTGCAAAACGGTGGTTTTATTAAAGCATGGGAACAACACCCAGGGGCAGAAAGAGCTGCTGCTCTGGGGTTGTGAGGGATTGCTGATTAGATACTTGGGAGTAGGGGGAGGTTTCAAAAGGGTTTTCATATGTTAAAGAAGAGCCTCAGGATTCTGGGGGCCTGGCTATATCAAGCTAAGGATATTTTTTCCTCTGGCAAGGCATTAACATTAAGATAGCTGGGAGACTCCTGGAAGAAGGTCATACTTGTCCCACCCAGGAGTGGGGAGGTTGCAGGGTGTCAGCTTGTGCTTTGTCCTCAGCTAGCCTTCTGCTCCCTCATCAGAGCAAAGAGCAAATGTTCCTCTTCTTATTCTGTGAAACTTGCAAGAGGCATAATATTTCTTTTACATCAATAGTCCATTTCACTTAACCATGTAAAAGAGCAGAGGGGAAGAGAGAAGTCCAAGTCAGTCACGGAAAATTGATATGATGGTAAAACTAGAGAGAACAGGTGCATTTTTCATCTATAGTGTAGGTATTGGTGAGACCCTGTATTTGCTTTTATGGCAAAAATTAGAAAATGGTCAAGAATTACTTTGAGAGATAGGTATTTACCTCAACTATGAGCTAAAGAATCAATTGGGTTATTTCACAGCTGTTTCTTCACAACCTGTCTACACTGTGCCTATAGCAACAAGTGCAAGTGAAGATTTTGCCATTATTTCCAACATTCTCTGTAATTAAGGTTTAAGGGTAGAGATAAATATGTGAGTGTCTACCTCAGAAGGAATATTTAAAGCTTGTTTTTTTATGTCTGCACTAATCCTGTCCTGTACTTATCTTTTCCAGGGAATTATTGGGGAATTGAATTACTTTGCTTCTGAAATTAACCCTGAAGGGCTACACAATTCTTGGGCAAAACTGGCTGGTAGCTTATTAGCATAGAAAAAGATACTCACCAAAGAAACTTCAATTTGCAAATAAAACACTGATGAATGAAACAATAAAATGGTGAGAAAGGCTACTTTTTATCCATGGGGAAACACTAAGGGCCAAGTGTGCTGAAGTTTTATGCTAATATAAAATTGGTTCCAACAAAGTACCCAGTTTTATAACCTAACAAATTGGTGCCAACTTATTTAAACAGTCTAACAGCAGGAAAAAAAAAAAAAAAAAAAGAACGCCATTCAAGAAACATCTGTTTAGAAGAAAAGTCTGGAATCATTAAAAATGTATTCATTATAAGATAATTAGTAGGAATGAAATCAATACTGACTTGCCTCAAAGATACAATTTTAATACATATGGCAATAAACAGTGACTGCTGTGAATAAGTTTTGTCCTTCTTATGCTAAATTAATATTTGTATTATTTATTATTGAATGACACAAGTGACAGAAGACTCTCATAAGCCAATTCAAGATTCAGGAAAATATTTCATCATGTTATGTACACAGTAAGAGGAAAAATAAAAGTAAGAGATACAGAAAAGAAAAATTTAGATCTGTTGAAAGATAAACTGAGGAACATTAAAACTTTTGAGAGTTTATTTGAGCAAAAATCTATTAGGATTGGGCAGCACCAAACCAGAAGGGGCTCAGAGTGCTTCAGGAGCTCCGGGAGATAGAGAAAAAGCAGAAGCAAGGTAAGGAAATTATTGATTTGCTATAGCTTAAAGACTAGTTGGCTTCAGTAATTGATTGTCTTTAGCATTTTCATTTCATAACCTTTAGGCATTTATAGGTTTAGATTTTGGTTTGCTTACACAGGCCATCATTAGAGCATCAGAACCACATCAGTCTAATGGCCTAACTGTTTAATTAATTTAACCATTCCCCTCATTTTGTCATCCTGTCATACATGAGAGATCAACCAAAATTTGGTATTAGTGCAACTCTCAGTCACCATCACAAATCACTCTTGTCTCATTGTGAAACTCATTGATTTTGATGTCAGATTTACAGGAGAATTGTTTATGCTGTTCATCTCATTGTTCATATTGTTTCTGTTTCTCTAAGCACAGTGAGATCATCTGATGTATTGCTGATAGCTGTGAGCATGCATTTAAGACCTTTGACAGAACATAATGTACCAGGGAGACTACAATGGTAACTATCATTAGGATAATACCAAAAGACTGACATGCACTCCTAGCTAGCGCTTCTATGAACCAAATGGGTTGGTATCAAATAAATCAAAGAATGTAACTGAGGGGGCATCAAGCTGTTTTACCCAAGCAGCTTGTTTCTTGTATTTGCTATAGTACCAGAGATGTCGATCTAGGTATAGATGGAAGCATTTGCTATGGCACAGACTCCTCGTTCAGCCAGTAAGCATTTTAAAGCAATTCTATTATCCAAAAACACCTTAGCAAGAAAGTCTAGGGACTTTTGTTCCACTATGGCCTTAGCAATAGATTCAACACTAGTTGCCAGGGTTAAGGAGCACTGTCTTCCCTTTATTAACAAAAGAAAAAAGCAAGGAGCAAAAAAGGCAAAAGAAATAAAGCTTTCATACTGGAGATGAAAATCTTATCCTTGATCTTAGGAGACCTATAGACCTCAAGATATTGTCTATTCCTGGGAGGAAACTCCCTAGCCTATTTTAATTCTAGATCTCTAGCTTGTTCCAAGAGTTGGGAAGAGCCCTTCTTAACTGGGGCATGTGAACCCAAGGTTCAGGTTTCTGAAGTTTGATTATTATCTGGGTAGTGAGGAGGACCTGGTATGGTCCCTTCCAAGGAAGTTCAAGGCCCATCTTCATTCTTAGTTGATTCCAAATCACAAGGGTAGAAGAAAACTAGAAACGTTCATTTGGAGAGAGATAGTCAGATATTTGAGGCAACTATAAGAATCTGGGATCCAGATTGATTTGCAGAGACAATGAACAGACCCAGAATCTGATATCCACAAGATTTATAGTTTCCTACTGAAACATATTTTTTTCCTCTATAATCACCCTTATTTCTATCAAAGATAATCACAGTAAGACTAATTTGTTTGCAAAATAAGGCTCATTAAACTTGGCCTGATTATTTACACAAGTGCATCAAGAATAGTGACTGACCACATAGGCTCTTTTAAAGTCTGCTTTGCTGGAAATTTTCATTAGATATCTTAGATTGGACTTTTAAAAGCTTCTCCAGTCTAAGAAGTCAAGCCCAGAACCCACCACCAGGTTATCACCAGAAGTACCTATAGATTTAGGTGAATTCCTCTCCTCTTGTGGTCCCCAAGATATCCTAAAATTATTGGGCACACCAGGGAGCAACCTTCCTTACTCACCTGGTAAGGCTCCCAGAAACCTTGTACATAAGGTACCAGAACAATTGTTCCAAGGGGCTTTTATTGGCTTCATTAAGTCAACCTTAGTTTCTCAAATCTATCTGGTCATACCCAATTTTATGCATATCCTCAAATATGACATTCCAGTCAAGCCTTAATAATATAACCAATGTTTCCAGTTATGTGTGTGATTTGGGGAAGTTATTAAAATGTCAAAAGGTTTGAATATTTGGCTAAATAGGATCTCAGATCATTGTAAAATAACACTTATCTATTTAACTAAAATGACTGCTATGAATAAGTTTTGTCCTTCTTATGCTAAATTAATATTTGTATTATTTATTATTGAATGACACAAGTGACAGAAGACTCTCATAAGCCAATTCAAGATACAGGAAAATATTTCATCATGTTATGTACACAGTAAGAGGCAAAAATAGAAGGTTACACAGTTGTGAAAAAAACTTAGTTATTTTAATATTGAGAAGACTGGGTTTTCTTAAGTAATCAAAGACCTCAAAAAGACAATGTGAAATATAGTAAATTATTTTGGTAAGACACAAAAATCTTTGCTTTCCAGGTAGACTGTCCAAAAGGTAAGAAAACAGAGACAGAACACATATAAATAAGAACCAAAAAACTTCAAGAACAAACCAATGGCACAAGAAACCATCTCTCTTTTTTTTTTTTTTTTTTTTTTTTGAGAGGGAGAGAGAGAAAGAGAGAGAGAGAGAGGCAGGAGGTAGGCAGAGGAAGAGGGGAAGAGGGAGAGAATCTTCAGCGGGCTCCATGCCCAGCACAGAGCCCAATGTAGGGCTCCATCTCACAACCCTGAGATCACGACCTGAGCTGAAATGAAGAGTAACATGCCTAACGACCTGAGCCACTGAGGTGCCCCCCAAAAAATCCTTTTAACAAAGAGATAACCAAATTCTGATTTTGTACCAGAGCACTTTTAATATTAAGGCTCATTCTTTAAAAACATAAATAAATCTGTTCCAATTTTAGCCATCTTGACCACACATAAAATTCCTTATCCAAGATTCTTTTTCCACAAACCTTCTAAACTTTTTCAATAATCCATTTGAGTTTCCTTTCATCCTTATTATTTCTAAGTAGTTTTATTTGCACATATTGATTGGAATTCTAAATGATTAGAATCATTTATTCTTAGTGGAAACTAAGAAATAAGCAATTGTGGAATGTCTGCATTCTGTGGATTGGCAAATTCATAAATATATTTCACAATTTCTAGAAATATATTTTTCTTCATAGTAAATTTTTCAATTAGACACAAAACACATTTACTAACAGACCCAAGTATCTTTAGTTCCTCTGTAAAAGAAAGCCAAAACTGAATAAACCTGTGTCTAGTAACTAATGTTTCAGTATATTATCTAATTTGAAATGATCTTGATTTTCAGTGAAACCTAGGTGGAATAAAAGTATTGTATTTAATGCTGATATCTCTAAAAAAATGCCTGTTTTTATTAAACCAACAAGCTCGTACTAGTTTTTATTTACTAAACATTATCCTAAATTACAGGAACTTGAAAAACATTTTGGTTAGTTTCTGTATTTCTGAGAGTATACCTGATTTGTATAAATGCTTATTTGTCTTTAAGCCAATTAAATAGAGCTCTTTACAAATTAATTTTGGCAATAACATCCAGAATGAGAAAAATATCACACATCTATCTATAATTTACCTAAATACATACATACAATTTTACAATATCTGCAAGTCTTATGAGAAGAATAGGGGACATACTGCGATTGGTATAAAGGATAGGTGGGTTTTGAATAGTTTCTAGAGCAACATTTTTGTTCTTGCAAAGACTCCATTTGTAAGAAAAACACAGTTGTTTTTAATTCCCCAAAAGCATTTGATTGCAACCTGAATGATATAAAAACTGATTCAGCCATCCAACTACATTATCCTCAATTTGCTTCTTTATACCAGGGAGATCTTCAACTAAGATGGAAATCAAAAGAGTCCTATGTTCTAGATTTAGAGGTGCATTTGTTTGGAATGTTTTAATAAATCCATCCACAATGGCTTCAGAATGTTTTTCTTTCCCTTTGAGTACATGTTTCATTTTAGCTTTAGGGAAGAAGGCCTAAAAGTTTCCATCAGGTTCTGAAAATCAGCTTCCAATCTGGCCAACATCTGACCACAGAGCTACTTAAAAAACAAACAAACAACAACAACAAAAAAAACCTTTTTGAATATTTTGCCGGTTTCAGCCATGACAAACAGTAAATATTCCTGGCATGGACTCCCAAAGGTAACCAAAAGAAAGACTTGGGCAATTTCCCTGAGAGGAGAAAATGAGTGGTAAGACCCTTGCTGCAAATGGAGTGCATCCCACATTTGTGTCAAGCCATATTTTGGGGATCCCCAACCAGATGGTTGCCACGCCTAGTTCTCCGAGCACAAAACGAGACAAACAATAACTGTCCCTGGGAAAGAAAGCATCAGTAAGTAATGTTTTTGTTGTTGTTTTCCTGCCAATCTGAATTTGGAAAGGAAGAGACAAAGTAAAATTTTATCCTCCTTTCTCGCTGAGGCCCCACAGAGATCTGGGAGCACTGACCTTGTTAAGAATTCTTACCTTTTGATGTAGTGTTCCATGATTCATCGTTTGCGTATGACACCCAGTGCTCCTTGCAAAACGCGCCTCTTTAATACCCTTCACTGGGCTACATCAAAAGCTAATGATGTACTACTATATGGCGACTAACATATCATTAAAAAAAAAAAATTCTTACCTTTTGCCAGCTTCTGTCAGTTTCCCACATTCCCACCTACAGGCTTTGCGGACAATAGGCGACACCAACAGCTCTCTTCACCTTCACGAGAATCTGTAAAGGAGGTCCAGTTTAAAGCGGACCCAGTCTGACCCCGGAAGGAGTCTTTTTTCTGTGTGGGACCCAGTCTGACCGCGGAACCTGTTCCTGGGACCAGTTCGGTTCTGAGTGAGACCTGTTCAACCCTATAACCAGTCCGGTTTTTCTGACCGTGGTGGTTTCTGGACCCGGTCTGGAAAAAAGCAGTCCCCAGAGTCTGAAAGCTCATAATGCAAAAGCTTCAGAACTAGGATCCAGAATCCGTCGGACACTCACCCGCCGTCTCCAGACACCATGAGAACGCCGCGTGCTCCCCACCCGTTCCAGACAGAGCCACGTGCTCTCCACCCGTTTCCGTGAGAAAGCCACGAGCTCAAGCGGCTGTGCAGGTACGCAAGCCTGGTTGCTGTTGCTCCCGGGAGTCCTCGGGGATTTCCCTAGGTTCCCTTTTCTGATTCCAGAACTACTAAAAGAGAAACTGAGCCATATTAAAACTTTTAATTTAAGAGTTTTTTTGACAAAAAACTTAATTAGAATTAGGTACCGCCAAACAGGAAGTGGTTGGGAGTGCTCCACAGATGGGGGCAGGGGTTGGGGGTAGGTGTTAGAGGACAGCCTTTTTTTTTATTTTAAGATTTTATTTATTTATTTGTCAGAGAGAGAGGGAGAGAGCCCCCGCACACAGGCAGAGGAAACGGCAGGCAGAGGGAGAGGGAGAAGCAGTCTCCCTGCGGAGCAAGGAGCTGGGCGTGGAACTCCGTGTGAGGACACTGGGATCGTGACCTCAGCTGAAGCCAGACACTTAACTGACTGAGCCACCCAGGCGAGGCGTAAGGGAGAGACTTTCGTAGAAAAAATGCAGAAGCAGTGTAAGGAAATTATTGATTGGCCATAGCTTAAAGCCTAGTCAGCTGTTTGTGATTTGTTGTCCTTAGCATTTTGGTTTGGTAAACTTGAGGCATTTTACATGCTTAGAATTTGGTTTGCTTACATAGACCACCCCGGTATTAGAGCCACATCAGTCTAATGGCCATCTCGTTTAATTGATTTAACAGATAAAATTCAACATTAGTTCCCCTTCACTGGCTTTGAAAGTAGGATTTAGATTTCTGCTTCAGTCAATTCTAGTCTGAATAAATTTAGAGAAAGCAGTAAAGGTACAAATATTTTTAACTTCTGGGTATAAGTGACTGTAGTAGCTATATTTTATTTTTTGTTGTTGTTTTCTGAATTTGGTCATCTTTCTAGAAAGAAAAAAGGTAAACACACACACACACACCAAAATGGTATTTTTATAATCGCCTCCATTAATATGTGATAGCTTTGACTTTTTGTGAGTGAAATTGAAACAAAATATTTAAAATTACGCTTTAGTTTATTCCACAGGAATAGAAATGCCATCAAATTAATAGAGGGCAAAGGATGAGAAAGTATTTTTAAAACTGCTCATATTAATGTGTCAGTATCAGTAATTCAGTTTTTATTTAGAAATCCCATATATAGGCTCTACATGGTAGCAGTCAAAATGATTCTAATGAAGCCAGCAATGATTCTTCCCCCCAAAAAATAACTAACTCGTGTATACAAACGGGTTGTCATCTTTAATTTTATAATTACATTTATATAATAAAGCAGTATTTTAATATCCACATTGAAGGCTGCCTTTCACTATTGAGGGTAGGTTTGATTCATATTCATATTCAAAAGTCTTTTGAAGTCCAGTTTACATTCATGTTACAAACAAACTGCAGTTTCAGCGTTGGCTCCTTGTTGGAAAGGAATGAGACTCTCCCTATTGTTCGTCTTTCGAACTAGAGAAAAACTGGAAAAATAATTCACAAGTAAAAACTCATTAACTTCTCCTTGACTTTTTTAAATTGAATGATCAGTTCAGGTCCAACATTTTTTCACGAAAATAGATAGCTTTATAATAAAAGAAAATGACTAATTCTCCAATGTTTGTTAAAAAAAAGGATTGTTCTCATGTTCTTATGATGAATGTTCTATATTTGAACATTACTTTTTTGATTAGTAATACGTTATATACATTAGATAGTCATTACTATTTTGGGTTTTTTTAACTATTTTTTACTATTTTTTAGTCTCTATATACTAAAATTGCTCCATCAATCCCTATTAATGAAGACTGGGATGTCTGCAACTTTTCAGTTTAGAACTATAATTTTTTATGTATTTGTCCATGACATATGTAAGATAATATATCTTAATGACAAATATATAAAATGACACATATAAAAATATATGACAAATATATAAAGTATATGACAAATGTTTAAAAATGTATGAAAAGTATGTATAAAATTATATGATTATAGCTTTAAGAAAAATTCTTATATGTGCATTATTCAGTCAAAAATTTTAAACATTTTAAGATTTTTTAAAAATGTGTAGTCAACATTCTTTTGAGGTTTGTATCATTATATTTTCACCAGACTCTATAGTAGAGGAGGAATGGGTTTGGAAGAAGATGCAAATCTTTTTGAAATAATGAGTAAATATTCATCTAAGCCATCATAATGAGATGTGTCAAAAGAGAGGTTCAGATTAATGTTACATAAGTGTTGGTGCCCTTAGCATATTGTTCACAATCAAAACTATTAGGGTGGATAATGTCATCTGAGTAGATTAGCCTGAGGAGAAAAGATGATTTGGAGTAAAGTTCTAATGAATTTCACTATGTATAGTTAGGCATAAGAGGGAGTCTTTAAGGAGACAGAGAAGGAAAACCCATAGGTGTAGAAGAAAAATCGGGAAACTGTAGTGTCACAGAAGCCAAGAAAGAACTCAAGAAAGAAGAAATGGTAAGCAGTATCAGCCAAAATTTATCCAACATTGTAGAAGTTAATGTGAACTACCTGGAAAATTGAAAAACTGATGATAATGAAGGTTGCAATCTAGTGGACAGAATAAATACTAAAATAAGGAAATTCTGTTTTGAAAAGTTGATATAAAAAATGTAGAATGCCATTAAAATTGTTCAGGGTATACATTTATATAAAGATGTTTATGCTTAATAAGTTTGAGTATTCAAGGTAGATATGGATTGAAAGCATTCCTTGGGTTTGGTGACATGATGTTGACTGATGATAATCATGAGAACAGTTTTAGTAAAATGGTAGGATTTAAGTTTCATAGGAAGGGTGTTGCAGAATAAGGGATAATAAGTGGGAGATAAGTATGTAGAGTTTATTTTTTTTTAATTTGACTGTGAAGGGATGGAACGAATAAAAAAAAATGTGTCAGCAGGGGTCAGAAGTTCCTAATAATCTTGTAAACATGTAGTAAGGATAATAAATTAATTAAAAGATCGTGGTACTGGAGATGTCAGAATTATTGGACGGGGTGGTTCTCAGAGACATGGAGATGATGGACTTGAGAACTGGTTATGCATTTTTGTGGAGTAGGAAATTATAGAAGGATGATATAAGATCTTGGATAGAAACTGCAGGCAGGTGCCAAAGAATGAAGCAAATGTGAGTCTGTGGGGGGGCGGCGGTGGTTAGGCTAGGGATAGTGGTGATGCAAGAGATTAAAATGGCAGCTTGGTCACATAAGAACCAAAATACTTGAGGCAAATATACTTTATTCCTTTGTGATAGTAATATTTTCTAAGTCGTTTGATCTGAATGAGATTTACTCTTCCTAAAGACGAATGCATAATATTCCAATTTCTCCTTAAATAAAAAGAACTGCACAGAGATAACACCCCTTATAAAGCACACAGTAGTTAAAGATTATCTCTGATTTTTTGTATAAATAGTAGATATTCTGTTAAATTGAGTATTAGATGAACCCAGAGCTGAGAGTTAAAGTTTAGTTGGAAATATATTGCTTCTAAGGAAACATCCTCATTTAATTTTCATCTCTATTTGAAAAGTATTAGAATAAGCAGCAATTATAAAATATCACTATGGTGTTACCTTTTATCTCAAAATCATCCCAATTATGGGTCAGATATTGAGCAGTACTCACTTGCCATCATTACTACAATCTGTTTGACAGCAGTGAAACTGTAGAAGGCAGATAAAAAGCTTGTAGTCCTCTTATTAGACACATGGAAGGGTTTTATCGTAACATAAATTTTGTCATTTATGAGTTTTTAAGTATCTTCTTTCTTCCTAAATTGATAACCATTAATGAATTTTTAATGAAAAAGCATGTTCTACCATTTTACATTATCATTAATTTCTCAAACAAAATGCCAAAGACTACATTATACATTATCATGGTTTACAAACCAGCTTCAGATATAAAGCACACAACATATTGAAGCTCCTTTAATACTCCCTGTCCCATTTCCTTTCCACATTATTCATCCCTACACAGAAGAGGCTATTATTATTAATTTTCATTTCCACATGTATTCTCAAACTTTTAATACATATGTATGTCCATTAACATTTTATATTTTTGTATTATGAAGATTTTATTTATTTTTTTCACAGATATGTATGGAGAGAAAGAGTGCGAGCAAATGGAGTGAAAGGCAGGGTGGGGGGCAGAAGGAAGAGGAAGGAATCCCACAGACTCCAAGCTGAGCATGGGGCCCAGCATGGAGCTTGATCTCATCACCCTGAGATCACCACCTGAGCCAAAACCAAGAATCAAACGCTTTACCTACTGAGCCACCCGGGTCCCCCGTATTACAGATTTAAAATTAAATACATTATAATAGTTTTGTGTAATTTTTAGTTGATTAGTTTATGAAATTTATCTGTGTTGATAATGTAACTCAAGTTCAAAATTTCTATTAATTAGCTAGCATTTTTTAATACTTTTATACCACATTTCCATTATAAATTCTTCCAGCAGTGGATATTTGGTTCGTTTCCAGTTTTTTCAGTTTTGTAAATGATATTGTCATATCACTATATATGTCTACTTCAACACATATGCAGGTATATCTTTTAAGCATATACTTTATATTTTATATATTATAATTTTAATGATACAGTTATACTATTTTTATTATTTTAAGTAATAGCATGTAAATATAAAACATTAAATTATAATAAGGTATATGTAAATATAAAATAAAAAGTTAAAAATTATAATTTTATTACATAAAAATTATTATAATAATAATCATTATTATTCATTTGTGGTTCGTAAAGAAGATATTCTGGATACCAAAACTTTCCATGTATGTAGCAAATATTTTCTAGTTTGTTACTTGTTTCTCCTTTTTTGTTAACTATAGAAAGATGTTTTTTCATTTTAACATGGTTATAATTATCAGTCTTTTTCTATGTGTTTTTGAGTCTAATTTAAAAATCCTTTTCAGGGACACCTGGGTGGCTCAGTTAGTTAAGTGTCTGCCTTTGGCTCTGGTCATGATCCCAAGGTACTCAGCAGGGAGCCTGCTTCTCCCTCTTCCTGCCACTCCCCCTGCTTGTGCATGCTCTCCCCCCCCCCCCACAAATAAAATAATAAATAAAAAAATAAAATCCTTTTCAAACCAACATTTTAAAAATTATACATAAGTTTTAAATTTTGCCTTATATATTTCAGCCTTGAATTTACCTGCAGCCAGTTTTGAATTGTCTAAGGAATTTTATTTTGTGTGTATACAGTAAACTAAGCACGCTTTATCAAATTGTTCAAATTTTGCTCCACTCCTAATTACTTGAAACCATCTTTGCTGTATAGCAAAACACGCATATATCTTTGAGCCAAATTCCAGGCTTTCTAATATAGTAAATTAACATCTTTGTTTATCCCAGTGTAATACAACACTTTCCAGTAACGAAATCAGTAATATTTTGACATAGACTAAGGTAATAGTTCTGAACAAGGGTATGTAACCAAAAAGTCCAGGTTTAAATTCAGTCTCCAACACTGTGTGAAAATGGACAAATTCTCTGTCCTCTGCGTGACTCTGTTTCCTTATCTACAAGATGGGAGTTATATTACTTACATAATTGTTGTGGGAATTAATAATATTTTAAATGTAAACATTTTAAAAATAATATGGCAGCTAGAAAGTACTATATAAATGTAAGCATCATTATTATTCTTGATATTGCAAATCCCTTCATTTCTGTCTCCAAAAATTTTGGTTCTTGTCCAGTCCACATGTATTTTAGCATGAGCTTTTCAAGTTTCATGAGTATAACCAGTTGGTATTATAAATGGAATTACACTAATTTTATAGGTAAATTTGGAGGGTAATGGTATGTGTATGGTAGTGTTCCCATCCATTACATGGTACACTCTCCTCCTTCCCCGTCTTCTTCCTCCTCTTTCTCCTCTTTCCATAAAGTCATATATTCTCCTCAAGTATTTTACATAGCTTTGTTAAATATAGTCATCAATAACCTAATATTTTTATTTTTAAAAATGTGATTTTTCTTCAATTATGTTGCCTCTATTTTTGCTTCTATGTGGAAAAATAATTCATTTTATATAATGAAGTTATGATTTATTGCATATTGACCTAATAAATTCAAATAATTGTAGAGTCTATTTAATTTTCTATGAGAATAAAAATATCTGTTAAGTGATGAGAGTTTTTCTTTCAATAGCTTATAATTTTTATTTCTTTTTCTTACAATTTGCATTACTTAAGCCCTGAAATAAAATATTGAAAAGCAGTAATGAAAACACTCAACCATGTCTTTTTATTTCTGATCTTAAAATAAATATTTTAACTATTTATTTGTCACTATTGTTTGCTGATGGATTTTTAGAGGATACAGTTTATTCAGTTTGGAAATCTCAGGTCTGTTCTTTGTCTTCTAACAGTTTCTTCTTTTTCATAAAAATAAAATAGGTGCTGAATTTCCTAATTACATTATGATTTCTCTTTGAGGCATAAATTATTCTATTAATTTACTAGATTTTTAGTTTTTTGAACTTTTCACAGTAATCTTGTTCTATATATTTAACTTAATGAATTTTGATCACAAAATGTAGTCTGGTCTTGCTTTCAGGCTTAAAATGTGGCCAGTTTTTTTATGAATAGGTTTGATGGCTGATTTGTTGATATCTTATTGAATTCTGTTCATTTTTTCTTCATATGTTTTGAGACTATAGTATTTGTTATTTATATTTGTCAAGATTGAGGGAGATGATGCTAAAATGTGCAGTACATACCCCAAATTATATTTTATTACAACATGATGACTCTCTACTTGAAAATGTATTTGGTCTAATAGATAAACTGATTGTACCATTTGTTCTTATTGCTATTTGATTAGTATAATTGTCTTTTGTCTTTTTAATTCCAATCACTCTTTGACATTGGAATTTATTTTTATAAAAGTCACAAGGTTAAGGTTTCTGTTTCTTTTTATTTACTCCTATGAATTCTGTATTTAACTAGAAAATTTATACCATTTACAGGTTTCACAATTATAAATGCTTTTGACTTTTTGCTAAAAGCTTATTTTGTAATATCTTTATCTCTTGTTGCCTTCTTTGGATTTAATAGATTTTTCTTTTTTCCCCTTTCTAATGGTTTTAAAACTATAAACTCTATCTTTATTTGTAAGTATTTATGCATAACATATATATATTAATATATATGTGTGTCTGTGTACACGCACATACACACACATTCATCACTAGTTCTACCATCCTTAAGAAGTATATGAGGCCGTTAGAACTTTAGAACTTCGCAAAACTAGAATTGTTTTCTGTCATACATGTTATTGCTATCTAATATTTTACTCACATGTTATATTCCACACCCAACATATATTGGATATTATTAGCATTTTGTATTGAATATGTTTAGATTGCATACACACTTAGCAGTTCCTTTGCTCATTATTCTTTCTTATGTTTCTGCCCTTCTTTTTTTATTAATTTACTTTATATTTCTTGAAGCAAATTTTTAAAACATTTATTAGTGAGGGTTAATAAGTAGTAAACTATCAGTCAACATTTGTCTTATTTTTTTTTTGTTTAACTTTTCATTCTTAAATAAAAATTAAATTGGTATAAAATTATGGATGATTATATTCTTGGCATTTCTAAGAGCTTTTTCCCCAGTGTTGTTATTCTGTTCTTATTATAACCTATTATTATAATTGATAGTCTGCTATCTGTCTAATCGTCATAATCTCTACTTAAAATGCCTTTCCTTTATGGCTGATTTAAAACCTTTTGAGGGTGCCAGTTTTTCTCAAACTCTTTCAAATATGGAAGAGGAGGGAATACTCCATGTTCATTTTATAAGGCCAGCATTTTCCTTGATAACAGCCACTATGGAAAACAGCAAGGAAGTTCCTTAAAAAATTAAAATAGAAATACCATATGATAGAGCAATTCCACTTCTGGATATATATCCAAAGTAAATGAAAATAGGATCTTCAAGAGATACCTGCACATCCATGTTCACTGCAGTATCATTTACGATAGTCAAGATATATAAACTACCTAATTTTCTTTTTTTTGTTTTTAAAGATTTTATTTCTTTATTTAACACAGATAGAGACAGCCAGCGAGAGAGGGAACACAAGCAGGGGGAGTGGGAGAGGGAGAAGCAGGCTCATAGCGGAGGAGCCTGATGTGGGGCTCGATCCCATAACGCCAGGACCACGCCCTGAGCCGAAGGCAGACGTTTAACCGCTATGCCACCCAGGCGCCCCTAAACTACCTAATTTTCTGTCAAAGGATGCATAGACAAAGAAGATAGTATATATATTCAATGGGCTGTTATTCAGCCATGAGAAAGAAAGCAAACCTGCTATTTGCCAATAAAATGGATAGACCTTGAGGGCATTATGCTAAGTGAAATAAGTCAGAGAAAGACAAATACTGTGTTATATCACTTATGTGTAGAATCTAAAATGTAGAGCTCATAGAAACAGACTAGCATGGTGGTTAGCAGGAACTTGAGGGTGGGAGAACTACGGATATATTGCTTAAAGTATATAAACTTTCATGAATAAGTTCTGGGGATCTAATGTACAGCATAGTCATTATAGTTAATAATACTATATTATATACTTGAAAGTTAAAAATAAAATATTGTTATCCTTGGTGCCTTAAAGTTTTATTACCATGTATTTAATATTCATTACAGATTCTTTGTGCTTTTTATATCTTGATTATTATATCTTTCATTGATTCTGGAAAACTATTACCTGTCATTGAATACTGTCTTCATTTTCTTGTCCATTTCTTTAGACCTACTACTATTAGCATTCTTAAGACTTTTCTCTCTCTTCTGTGTGTTTTTTAATTTTAATTTTTTATCAGTTTTATCTGTGTCAGTCTAGTAATTACTTCCATCTTATTTTTGAGGTAATTAGAGTCTTCGCCTGTATCTAAGCTATTTATCTAATACATTGAATATAAAATTTCAGTAATCATATTTGTAATTTCACGATGTTGTACTTGAGAACTTAAATAATGTACTTAGTCATTTTAGGGGTTTATTTCTGTTCCTATCTTCCTTCTCATATTTTTATTTTCATTTTTATCTACTAAATTTCAAAGTATGTACTTCCTACTCTCTATTCCAAAATTCCATTATCTGAAAATTCTGGGAGCCTAAGTCTTCTCATTCTTTCATTGTACAGTACATTAATTTTTGTGCTGACAAATTTTATATTGTATATTAATATTTGTTAAGCTTTATACGTAGGAATTTTGTACAGTCATGGTTGAGGGTCATTGTACAAATAAGTTTTCTTGGTCTTGCTTGGCAAGGATCTTCAAAACTATAAACTCATGAAAGAGCAGATCATTAGTCTCAGTTTCATGGGTAGGTATTTTCCAACTGGAGCTCAGGATAAGCACATGATTTGTCTTGTTATATCCCACTATTGGCAGTAGATACCTCTCTGCTGGCATTATTCTGGCATTTCAGTTCTGACTTCTCATTTTCATGGATCCCCAAGGCCTCAATTTCTGTATCCATGCTGCCATGAAGATCCAAATTCTTGAACACAAAGGTTACAAAAGATTTTCAGGTTACCCACACATGTACTTCCAATTAACTACTTCGGTTTTGACTTCCTCTTCATTTTTGGCATCTGAGATTTTGTTTACTTTCTTGTGAACTCATTCATATAACTGAAGGGATATTTATAATATTTTTCACCTAAGTGTCTTTTCCTTAGTCCTAAAGACAGCGTTCCTAAGTGTCTTTTAGAGGGAGGTTATTTGGAGTATTTATTCTGCCATATGGCTTAAAAATATCTCTCCATTTATATAGACGTGTGTGTGTGTGTGTGTGTGTGTGTGTGTGTGTGTGAACATTTTTCCTAATCAATAGGACCAGTATTGATGTAACTGATGGAAAAAAATCACCATAGCCCATACATGCTAATATGCATTATTGGCTAAAAGCACACATAGGAAATTGAGAGCAATACATAGAAAATATATTATATGTGCTACATACAAGGTATACTTTTTTCTTTTCAGTTTGCAAAGAGCATGTAAGTCTAATGCCTTCTTCCTTTAGAAATGGTTATGTGGTAGAAAATTTACAAATCTAGTGGTGAAAGTAGGTGAAAAATGGGCTTAAAATGTCATTTTGAATTTTAATTTAAAAGCTGTGTTTTAATTTAGAAATAAACTCCTCATAGATTCTTAAAGAAGCCTTTGGGATGTGGGCACTGACTATACATGGAACAACATCTATAAAACTAAGATAAGGAGAAGATTACCTGTAGTTTCAGCTCTATAAAAAAGGATAAAAAGCCTTTTATGGATAGTACATAAATGAGTCTTTGAATTCTTCTACAATGTCTAAATTCATTTTTTAAAATGGGGAGCATAATCTAAGTGAAAGAAAAACTAATATGGCAAAGATTAATATCTTACAATGACTACACAAAATTTCCCCAAGTGCTGCTTTATTTCTTTTCCATTTTCTTTTATTTTATTTCCATTTGCTCTTAAATCACTAATCACCTAATTTCCAAAAGCCACAGTCAATTCTGAAGTCATTTACTAGCCTGATAGTCTGAGTATCATATGCCACATTACATAACTATATATGCCAATATAATCAAAATCTTAATGAAACCCAATTAAGCTGTCTGTGCTGTGGCTCTTCAGGTATCTTGTCTCTTTATTATAGAAGTCAATTTCATTTGTTAAGCCCTTTATAAATTTGAACTATGCCAAGGAATATTTAGCTAATAGATGTTTTATTGAGATCCTGGGAAAATAAACCACTATATTTTTCTATATTCATAATTATTTTTCTACTTCCTTCCACCATTTTTGTTGTTGTTGTTCTATCCTACATTATATACAATTCAAGTTGGTTGATTTTTACTATCTTGAGATATACTATATAAACACAATATATAAAATATATGTGTCATTTATGTAATTATTAATGATTATCCATATAAGCATCACCCTGTTCAAAAGAGAGAGCATTTCTAGCACTTGAAGCTTCTGCATGCCCCATCCCAAAATACTCCTTCCTGCAAAAATGATCACTCTCCTGATCTTGCTTTTTATTTTACTATGTATTTATCAATTAAACAACATTGTTTTAGTTTGCCTGGTCTTGAACTTTATATAAATTAACCCACATTATATAAAATTGTGTGCTTTGCTTCCTATGCAAAATATTGCCAGCTTATTTTATATTGTTGTATACTGCCTGCATTCGAGTTCTCCAGAGAAACAAAAACAATAGGATCTCTTTCTCTCTTTTCTGTCTGTACACACACACACACACACACACACACACATTGTTCTTGTTTACTGAAGAACTTTAATATAGGCAGCATGCAACAATATGAAATGAAAGAGATATGAAATAAGAGAGAGAGAGATTTATGATAAGAATTGGCACACACCAAAATGAAGGCTGAGAGGTCCCACAATCTGCAGCCTGCAAGCTGGAGAACCAGAAAAGCAGGTGGTGTAATTCAGTCCTACTCCAAAGGCCTGAGACCAGGGCAGCCAAAGGTGTAAGTCCTTGTTTGAATCTCAAGGCCCTAGAACTAGGAATGCTGGCTTCTGAGGGCAGAAGATAGATGTCCCAGCTCAAGCAGCCAGAAATTTCACCCTTCCTCTGCTGTTTGTTCTATTCAGAGCCCCAAAGGATTAGATGATGCCACTAGCATTGGTGATCTTCTTTACCCAGTGTACTAATTCAAATGCTAATGTATTCCAGAAAAATCTTCAGAGACACACTTAGAAGTTTTTTTTATCAGAAATCTGGGCATCTCCAGCCATCATACTGGCATATGAAATTAACCATCACACTGCCCATTCACTTTTGAGGGTGTTCAAAACATCTAATCCCCAAAACATGCTACTGTGGCATATTGAATTTTTTGAGCTGAAGGCACTAGAGACATAGCAGATACAGGAAGAGCTCTCTGCCCTCCCCCTTTCTACCTAAAAGCAGATCATAAAATTAACCATGAGAAAGGTGCCCTTTCTGGGCCAGGAAAAGAAAATTCTTATCACTGGGGACTGAGAGATGATGCAAAATCTGCGTATTCAAACAAACCTCTTAAAATGACCCTTATTTTCCATTAATTTCACCTATATATTTCCTAGTCACTTTGCTACAATTTACTGCCCCCTAGTCCAAATATCTTTGTCTTTTCATTTCTCCACAAATTTATCATTTCATTTCTCCACAAATTTAAAAATGTACATAAGCTCTTGGTCCTAACAGCTTGTTCAGGAAGACTCCTTTGTGCTCGTAAAAATGTTAAAATTTGTATGTTTTTTTCTGTTAGTCTATTTTATGTAAGTTTAATTCTCAGGCTCATCTACAGAACCTAAGAGAGTAGGAGGAAATTTTTTTCCTCTATGTTTTATAATGTACAGTTTTATATTGCTTGAATATAATAAAAACATACCCATTCTATTAATGGTGTACATTTCTAGTTTGACTAGTTTGAAAAAGTCCTACTAAAAATATGTTTGTACATGTCTTCTGGGACATGTAAACAAATGTTTTTCTACAATATATATGTATAGAAACTGAATTGCTGCATGGGAAAATATGTATGACTTGAAGTTTCCTAAATAATGTTCCCAGATAGTGAACTAGTGTGCCCTTCTAGTATTCACATTTTCATCCACACTTAGCATTTTCAGATCTGTTTAAGTATTTGCTAATCTGGTGGGTTTTTAATGAAATCTAATTGTGATTTTAATTTGTATTTTTCTGTAAATGAGTTGAAATAATTTTCACATATGTTTGAGAGATTTTAATATCCTATTTTCTGTAATGCTTAGATTTAAAGTTTTTATCTTTATAAAACATATTTGATAAAGAATATTTGGTCAAGTTAAACTTGTTTTTCAAAGGTAATCAACCTGTAGGGTTTGCTGCCTTATCTATGCTTTTTATTAGACCCATTTATATCCATGCATTTAGTAGTTAAGGCTTCTTTTGAATTCAGAACATTGAGGTAAAGTTTAGGAAATATGGTGGAATACAAAAGAAAGAAAATGTAACACTTATGTGAATAAACTTGTTGATCTCAGAGTTCATTAATAAATTTGAATAGATACTCTATATTTACTGAATAAAAATATTGAAGATGTATATAGAGTAAGAAACTTATCTAAGAACATTGAAGCTAGTTTAAGAAGTTTTCATGGAAAAATGTGTATTTGAAGTTAGGTTTGAATCTTCCAGCTTAAAAAAAATTATTGAACACTAGCCAAGTACCTAAGAAGTACCTTGTTTGAAGTAGTTAGAAAGGTAAGCTATGAAAAAAGTCCTAGGGTTCTGGTCTTCCTATCCAATGTGCTCAGAAGATGATATTATTGGAGATAAATACAGATAAAGTAATGATTACAAAGTAGAAAATAATACATTAACTTTTTAATATACCCTATGAATATTATAGGAGTTCAGAGAAATGATCTATCTGTGAACAATAAGGATGAGATGATAGGTGTCCTTGTCCTTAAAGATGGGTAAGATGTGAACTGTCGAGGGGCGCCTGGGTGGCACAGCGGTTAAGCGTCTGCCTTCGGCTCAGGGCGTGATCCCGGCGTTATGGGATCGAGCCCCACATCAGGCTCTTCCACTATGAGCCTGTTTCTTCCTCTCCCACTCCCCCTGCTTGTGTTCCCTCTCTCGCTGGAGTCTCTATCTCTGTCGAATAAATAAATAAAATCTTAAAAAATAAAATAAAATAAAGATGTGAACTGTCGAAAGAATCTCAACATGGGTAAATAGTATGGACAAATAAAGATGAGGCAGGAAGGATTTTGGTAGAAGAGAAACATTAACTGAACATTCCTTCAAAGCAAACGCTATGTTTGATAAATGGCATATACATAGTCCTAGTTCTTCAAGTATTTTAAATGCTCTTAATTTTACTTGGAGAAATATTGGTTTTAGCTTAATGCTGGTCCTTAGTGTGGGGTGCAATAATACTATAACTGGAATATTATCTCTAATGTCTTAAAACTAAATGTCTACTTTTCATGGTTAAAACATTTTTTTTTTTTATTATTTCCTTATGTGCGTGCAATCCATTGTGAAAGAAAATGTCTGGGAATTATTTAATTAGTTTATTCAGAGAACGTAGTTAATTTAAGTAGCAAAATCTTTGGGGCTAAATTATATGGTGTATCCTCATTTTAAAAAAACAGCATTGTCACTGTTTAAGAAAAAGTTATGATCTGGTAACCAGGGACTCTCAGTTCTCAGTGACTTTGGCCACACATTTGCTTTGTGTTTTTTATTTTGTATTTTTTATTTTCTGGTTGTTTTCTCATGCAAAAACACAACCTAGTCAACAGAGGAACTGCATTCTTTGGAACTTCAGAGTGACAAATGAACCCAGGCTGATGGGCAAATGCAATTTAGACCATCGTTGGTCACATTGTCAGAGGAAAAACAAAGGTCTGGAGATTTGTACAACCAGTTAAATGTTAACCAAGAAGTGTTACAAATCATTTACATATGCTATTTGTTGGCCAGAACTTCTCAGTGAGACCCATGCAGTGATGAGGGTCAAGGAAGTGTGTACTATGTGCCTGAAGGGTCAGGAGTCAGAAACATTTCATGAACAACACTAAATTTGCTCATTCTAATTGCTTCCTCTTTACTTCATATAACTTAGATAAAATCTTTTCCAATAGATGAACTTTTTCATTGTTCTCTTTTATTTATTGAAATTGAATAAGCAAGTGAACTTTTCCGGTTAATTTTTAATTACTTGATCAGTAATTTTATTTTTATTTATTTTTTTAAAAGATTTTATTTATTTGAGAGAGAGAGAGAGAGCAGGAGCAGGGGGAGGGGTAGAGGGAGAGGGAGAAACAGAGTCCCTGCTGAGCTGGACACCCGGCTCCATCACTGGACCCTGGGATCACAACCTGAGCCAAAGGCAGATACTTAACTGACTAAGCTTTTTTTAGTCAAGGATTTGGGGGATTTTAATTTTGGATTTTTAATTCAGTGTCAATACAAGTAATAACAAATGTCACTTAACCAAAATAATGTTACCTCTTAACGGCACAATAGCAACACCAGGATTAGATGTGATTGCTTCAAGGGTTAATTTTTAAACTGACCAAACATTAATTTGATGATCACCTATGATTTGCTAATTTCCATATTTAGATGACTTTTTCTTTAAATGTAGTTCACTGATTTTATTCCAATTAAATATATCAATACCTGGCTTTTTAAATAAAATATTTAACCTTTTGGTCATGAGAAGTATAAGTACTAATAAAGGCATTCAACATCCTGAACAACAGTGGAGTCACACGTGTACCTGGTAGAACTCATCTGAACCATTAGGAAATAAAAATAATAATTTAGAGATGATGATTCAGCACCTGAGAAGAAACACAATAAAATCTGAAGTTATCAACCCATATTTTAATGTCTTTGAAAGGAGAGTGCAGATTCTCCAAAGAGTTTCCAGATCATTGAGAAAGAAATGAATAACACTGTGCAAGTGGTTAGGAGTTGGAAAATTAAATTGAAGGATTATATTTATTAGGAAAGGGACCATGGAGAAATGTTGACTATGAAGGATTTACAAGAACTGATATAATTCTGTATAATGAATGTTGTATACATAAGACAATATGTTCCATATTTCGTGGTTGTTTAACAGACTGTCAAGAGTAATTTTGACAAAGTGTTCCCCTTACCATTTGATTACAGCTTAACTCAGAAGGTGTAAATCCACAGTACAAAATATTCCATAGTATAAAATGCATGTGGAACTCCTGTTAATAATCAATATACTATTTGTCAGGTATACATGTGATGCAGTTTTGCCTGTTTTCAGTATTACATTGTTATTGATTTGCTGTCTTAAGAAAAAAAATAAACTTAAACCATTTTTAGAATAGTATTAGGTTTACAGAAAATTTGCAAAGATAGTATACAATATTCTTTAACACCCCTAACCCAGTTAACACGTTAGATTGCCCCAGTACGTTTGTCAAAACTAATCACCAACATTGGTAATATCACCATTAGCTAACCCCACCCTTTATTTATATATTCCTAGTTTCTTGCTAATGCCCTTTTTCTATTCCAGGATTCCATCCAAGTTACCACATTACATTTAATCATTATGTTTGTGTAGCTTCTTCTGTAATAGTTTCTCAAGCCTCCTTGGTTATGATGATGTTGATATATTTGAGTATTGGTCAAGTTTTTTGTAGACTAGCTCTCAGTCTGAGTTTTTCCGATGTTTTTTTTGTTTTGTTTTTCTATGTTTACACCGGGGCTAAAAGGCTTTAGGGAGAAGACTACAAAGATGAAGTGCCATTCTTCTCACGTATATCAAAGATACATAAAATCAAAATAATTTTTCATTGAAGGTATTAGTCTTGATCACCCATCTGAGGTAGCGTTTGCCATGTTTCTCCACTGTAGTTACACTTCCCCACCTTTTCCATACTCTCCACTTTGGAAAAATCAAGGGGATTTAAAACACATTTCCTTCCAAGGTTTAGAAAAAAAGCATAATGTAAGCCCTTAGAAGCACAGAAGAAAGCAATGAAGTTACGAATATTAAGGTCAACTCTTAACCAAAAGCAGACTCTTGGATCCTCAGCCTGAAAAAGAAATAAAGTCAGTTTATGTTCAAATGGAAGGTTGTCTTTTTTCATTAAATGCTGATCATTGGTGTTAAGATTTAGATTATTATGCCTTAATGAAGCTTAATTGTTATACTTAAAGGTTATTTAAGATTTTGTTGTAAGTGTTTTGGAAACAGTCACTGGAAATTGTTGAAGAAGAGATCAAAAGAAATTACAGAAGAGCCAAAACAATAAAAAGTAAATGAAAGTACTCTAAAAGAACAGAAGTCATTTAAAGATTAAGGAACGATAGCAGTTACTGTTTTAGTGTGAGTTGAGAGATTAATTATATTACTAGAATCAAGTGTGCTTGAACAAATAAATATAAGCCAGCTAAGAATCACAATTATTTGGTGCTCCTAGAAAGCTTTTTATAATTTCTTCATCCCAGGTAATCAGAATATTTTTAACAAACTTGAAAGGCGAAGACTGATAGGTATGCCAGGATAAAGACAGACAAATCAGTTAAGTAACTCCAGAAACTGGTAAGATTTCTTTCATGGGATAATAACATTTTTCAATTCATTTATTCCTATTCTGATTAATTAGGAGAATATTTTGAGTGGATTCTGGCAGATTTATTGCTAATTAGTTTGGCTCAGTAAAACTTGCTGCCTGGTACAGGATATAGTGACAGCCCTTATGTGGAGTACTATTTATTAGAGAATAAAATCACTGGATTAGGTCCCTGCTTAAATAGATAATTTTCAGTAAATTTTTCTCCATCTTACCTCGTGTCCTTTTTAAATAGGAATGGCGATGTGGGGGCGCCTGGGTGGCACAGCGGTTAAGCATCTGCCTTCGGCTCAGGGCATGATCCCGGCATTATGGGATCGAGCCCCACATCAGGCTCTTCCACTGGGAGCCTGCTTCTTCCTCTCCCACTCCCCCTGCTTGTGTTCCCTCTCTCGCAGGCTGTCTCTATCTCTGTCGAATAAATAAATAAAATCTTTAAAAAAAAAAAAAAAAGGAATGGCGATGTGAATTAAAAATGGTAACTCTCTGCTTGGTGGGTTAATACTTTATGTAAAACATTCAAAACATTTGTCCATTCTCCTCATAGAAATTAAGCTATGCATTTGTATCTATCAGTTATGCTTTATTAAAATGATTGTACATATGACTATGGCATATTTCAAGTAAAAGTAACATTGAAACTTCAGTTTTTGTCAGGTTTTTTTATTTTGTTTTTCAGAATTATGGTAGAAGCAGAAAGCTGAGTTAGCATTTGTAGTGAAATTGGGAGAAATAATTCCTTTATTGAAAAAAATGCCTAAAATATTTCAAAAAAGTGATTTTTGAAAGAAAATGGCCAAGGTCTTATTTCAGACCTGTGAGTGTTTGTTTCACTTATAATCTTCTTGCTATCAATATCATCTTATGCCAATCTGTTTCCCAGTCCTATCAGGTTTATTGTTTTAAGTTCCTCATCTGATCATACCTCACTTAGTATGTGTAAATAAATAAATAATAAATAATGTGTGTGTGTATATATATATACACACACACACTGTGTGTGTGAGAGAGAGAGAGAGAGACTGAAGACTAGTTTTAGTCTCTTAGTATATTTTTTAGGGCTGACCAGGACTCAGTTCTCACTAGTTGAAAATCTAGTACTCAGGTCTTCCTAGTTCAAAGTTAGACTTAGGTATGCAGTATGTTTTCAATGTCCTCAATTTTTGATGCTCATTGTGTTTACATTGGTGTCATCTCCACTCACAGTACCTTACTTTTCATTTTTTAAGATTATTGGGGTTGGGGGTGCCTGGGTGGCTCAGTCGGTTAAAGCTCTGACTCTTGATTCAGCTCAGGTCATGATCTCAGGGTCGTGAGATGGAGCCCTGTGTTGGGTTTGTGCTGGGCGTGGAGCCTGCTTAAGATTCTCTCTCTTCCTCTCCAACTCCCCCTCATCCTACTCCTTTTAAAAAACAAAAAACCAAAGAAGACAACTCTATTGGGTACTTCCTCAGTGAATTTTCCCCATATCTCCCAGAAGCGCTTTCTTGCCTCTTCATTTAGCACTCAGCTTATTCCTGATTAGTGTGTATCCTCCTGTTTGGGTATTGCTTGTTTAGTCATACTTATTTTACTCCAGGTTGTGTAAGGAATTTTGCATTTCTCATCTCAAGTGAATAGCACAGTTGCTGTCAAAGAATAAACCAGTCAATAAATATTGATAGAGGAAAGAGAAGGAAATGTATAGTGATTTTAATTTCAGTAAAAAAAAATAAATGCCATAAAGAAATACCTAAATAATTTTATCTTATTTATGGTGCAGGAATGATTTTCTTTCTCAATTGTTTAATATGATAGATACTGATATACAATGATATCCCCTTAGAACTTCTTCTTGAGAAAGAATATTCGCTAGCCAAAATATTACAAGAGAAAAACCCTTAGCTATGGATTTCTTCCCTCTTTTTCTCATTTTGGAGGACTCCATTAACAAATGGTGCTTACATGCCTAAAAACCGATGTTACAAGAGCATCTAACGTGATGCTTTGCCTCCAAGTATTAGAAGATACAAAGAAGCAAAGAAGTATTTATAACTTAAATTACTAATTTCTAAATAATACTTCCTGAAACCTCTTATTTGAACTATTGTATCTAGGTATGTAAATTCCCTTTTTTGAGCTGTTACTTCTAGTTTCTTCTCAATGCTGTTCTGACATATATTCAAGCTGTTTTCTAAAGAAACTCTGAGTCCCAAATGATGATTGCATGTATAGTTGGGAAGGTAAGGATTATGTGCAGTTTAAAGACACTCTATTGCTGAAAAATTCTGATTCCACCTACCATTATTTCTACCCCCCATCACCTTTACAGAACAACTAGAAGGGTGGTTAGTGTCTCAACTTAGATATAAAATGACCACAAATTTAAATATGCAGTAAAGAAAGAGACCTATCTTTAAAAGAGTTGTAGTTTGAACTGTTGACATGTGGAGCTGACTGGAAGCAAGTAGAAAAGATTTCAACTCAGTCATTAAAGATCCACAGCAACATCAGTCAAAAGAGAAAGACTATGGAAACTTAAGATAATATTTGAGTACTTAATATTCCACAAGCTGAAGGTGGGATGAAATGAGCATATTCTTCAATGCTATTTTCAGATATGGCTTAAGAGAATAATGGGGAAGAACCTCCCCAGGGCAGAAGTAAGAGCTATGAAGAACTATTAGCTTTTTGGTTACTTTGAAGGAGTAGATAAGGTGAGTTAATTAATAAAAAATATTCCCTATCCCATAATTTAGCATTGTTGTGGAACATCAACTGCTTTGTGTCTCCAAATCTTCTATTTGAAAAAGACTGTATGATTAATTGGTCCCTATTATACTCTTATATAGGGTATATGTGTTGGAGGTGTGTGTGTGCAGATAACCTGACTTTTTCAAACTTTAGTCTTTGAATCAAGAAGATTTACATCTGGAACAAATGCCAAGTCTATATAAAGATCCTGGACTTTGAGCCTTATGCTATGATTTAATAGGACATTTTGGTAACTTCTTAGAAAGGAAATGAGGATATTTTACCTATAGAAAGGAGGAAAGTGAACAGTTGGTGGCCAAAGCATTGCCTGTGGTAGATTGTAATACTCTTTCCAATCACTTGCTGTAACAGGATTATATAACCCTGTCCATTACCATGTGAGTTACAGTACCTCTCTATGAAAGGAGTATGTGCCCTCAGCCCACTGACTTCTGGTTTTACTTCTCTGTCTGGTAGAATATGTGAATAAGTTTGAGTATACCAATGAGAAGAAGGTTTAAGAGTGACAGTATGTTTCAGCACTTCTCCCTTTGTCCTTTGGCCATGAGTACAGCATGCTCCAAATATAAGCTGTTTCCTGCTTGCTAGAATAAAAAAGACCCAAAGAAGACTACTGGGGTGGAGACAGCTGAATTGCAGCTGCCACAGCTTTTATGTAACATGAGCAAGAAATGAACTTTTGTTATTTCAAACCTTTGAGATTTGAGGTTGTTTATTTCCAAGGCGTAACCTACCAATAGCTGAATAGTAAGCATCTGAGAGCCATCTTCTCATGACTTTACTTACAGCACCTGCCACTCTGCTACAAAGTTCCTGCTAAATAAATACTAGGTATGCACATGAGTGAAAGGCATGAAGATGTCTAGCCATTTATCATTGAGTTTTTCATTTGAGAAAAGCCCTACTCCCATTATAGATTTATTTTGTCTCCAATGCCTACATGATGACTCAACAACCAAATCTATGAGAGCATTAGAATTTCTTTTGATGAACATTGCTAAACTAAGGATGCTATTGAAATGTAAGTGTTGATTACTCAGTGCATGTGTCTGAATGGGTGAGAATTCATATCAATGCAAAATGACTAATCTCTCTTATAAATCAGTAGGACAAAAATCAATAATTTCATAGAAAAAAATGGGCATGAAAAAATTAAAATGTCTTAAATGAAAGTTACATACAAGTGAAAATAAAAATTAACATCATTTTTAAACTATTAACAAACTTAACATATATAACAAATTGTGATAATTCACTGTATTGGCAATCATTTGAGTAAACAGGAGAACTCATATTGCTGATAGAACTTTTCAAGATGATAGTTTGGCAGCGTCCATCAAAATTTTTAAGAACACATAGCTTTTAACTCAACAGTTCTAACTCTAACAATTTATTATACGGATATACTTACATATAAGCAAAATGACATATATATATATATATATATATATATATATATATATATATATATATATATATATATTTAAGGATGTTTAATATAATATTGTTTGTAATATTGAAAGAATGGAAATAATCTAAATGTCAACAGGGGAAATAATGATGTGTCTATGTAGACACTATAAAGGGTTAGTAATTTTATGTATAATCATCTGGAAATATATCCAAAATACACCATTATGTGAAAAAAAGAAGGTGAAGAGTAGTATGCACTATGCCATCTTATAGGTCAAATTAAATTATATATTCACCCCAATATATATGATGCATATATAGGGTGACCATATATTTCAGTTTGTTCAGTATACTTCTAATTTTCACTTATTGTTCTAGCAAAATTAACACACACCTTTTTTCTCTTAAAAGTGGCTCAGTTTGGTCAGTAAATTATGTGTATAGTTTATGTTTCATTGCGTATGCCTAGACTCTTTCTTGAAGTATGCACAAGAAATACAATGATGGCTGCCATCAGGATGGCTGTGGGTCTGGGATGGAAAGAACAATTAGTTTACTTTATATATCTTTTACGTAGCATGTATTATAACCCAGTGCATGGATTTCCAATTCAAAAGTTAGTATTAAATATTTGAAACTAATTGCTCAAATTTATTTCCATAAAATTTTTGTGTAATGTGAAAATATTGGGAAATACAGTAATGATTAAAATAATACAAAGTTATGCTGTGTAATGTGAAAAGAAAGAGCAAATGGAATCATAAAAGAATGTCTAGGGGTACAGTGATATAGAATTGCATTCTGCTGCTAAAATGCCAAATTGTGGCCCTAAAGGGAGTATAATTTTCTCCTTGACCTCTTGATGTTTTGCAAAAATAAGATGTGTGGGATAATTATAATGCCTTCTAGTAATTAAATAGACTTTTTTGGTAAATAAATCTTGTGTATTTTCAGTTCTCACCAGGATATATTATCTATTTGAACACCATTGCAAAACTCAGAGGACTTTTTTCTCAAAATCCAATTTTTTTTTTTTAGGCCAGAAGACTATCATAAAATCAAGTATTTGGGGACAAGCCTCATTAATTATTTGTTACAATGTAAGCTTCTGATATGGAAGCAGCTTTTCTTGGCTGGTTCCCTGTGATAACCCATTAGCTATAATAGTGCCTGGCATATTGTGAGTATGCAATAAATATTTCTTGAATAAATGAATAAATAGATTAATGAAGGAAAGATTTCAGTTTGACAGGTATTCTTATACTCTAACACTGCTGTTAAATTGGCATAAACTTTTTTCAGGATGAGGCATTTTAACACAACCACCAAAGTTAAAATGTACTTTTTGAATCAGTGATTTTATTTCTGGAAATTTATCCTGTGAAGATGCTCATACAATGAACTAGAGTTCACACACTCATATACATATATGTTCCACGGGACATTACAACAAATAGTAAAAATGTCATAAATACCCATTTATCCATTTTTAGGGAAATAATTCAAGTCATTATTTTAGATCCATAAATGGGATATAATGAAGACTTTGAAAATAACAAAGTTGGTATGTGTGTTCTGAGTTTGCATTAATTTATAGGAAAGAAAAGAAAGCACAAAGGGGAAGGAAGGAAGGGAGGGAGAAATCTGATAGCGAAGAATGGTCAGCAATGAAATAATTGTTAATATCTTTTATAAATATGATTTAAAAATTATAAACTTTTACAAAAGTTTCTAAAATGAATATAAATACAGTATGTGTGTTTATTTGATTATAGTTGTGTTTTCCTATTACAAAGCTCTGTAAAGCTGGTATTCTGATTTTTGTATGCACTTCTTTGCCACTTGTTCCAATTCATAGTAGATACAACAATTATGTGATTTTTGGATGATGTACCTAAACTAAGCTATCAAGAGATAATCTCAGAAATAAAGTGAAAAAATCAGGTATGGAGTTACATATGTTCTCTGTCATGTGAACCAGACAGATTTAAAATAAGAAGGTTGGACAGATTTTTCCCAATAAGTATGCACATTTAAACAGTTTACCATACCTTACATTTGGGAAGAGGCCCATGGCTCAACATTTTGTTGACATTACTCTGAACACCTGCTACTTTATTATATACATACAAAAAGGCACAGGTAGGCTCCAGCTTCTTTTCTACCTTTTACTTCTTCTGGCAATGTAAGCAGCATAGCTATCTCCATGCTCTTTTTATTAGGTAATGCTATTGACTAAGATGTGTGAGTCTGCAAAAATCAGGACCTAATAGGCATCCCCAGCCCACCTCCTGCCTCATGAACATAAAACTACTTTTATTTAGCTGGGCAGTGCAACTTCTGTTTGTGCACACTGTGTGTAATTCTGTTTATTTGTCTCATAATCTGCATTCTGGTCAAATAGAAAAAACTGATTTCAAACTGCCAATAGTCCACATGTCTTTACTATGACATAGTTTAAAGCATGAGTTCATATTTGATTTTCAAACTCTATCATAACCCTAAACTTGTTAAAGATTGTGATTTTATGACAGATTTTTTAAAATAGTGTTTTGTTGAAAAAGTAATCCCCACTATGCCTTTTGGTGATCATGATAAGTTAGTAAAGATCTTGAAGTAGTTCTAGAAATAAAATTTTGGAGAGCTTTTATATAGGATTATTTGCGGGACTGAATTTCACTTTACTAACATTTATACAAACAATATGTCCCAGTGTTGTGCTGTTAGAATACACAGAAGTGAGAATGAGTCAAAGAGCCAGAAGCCAACCAGAAAAATGAGAGCCATGAGTGTCCAGACCCTGTGCCAACACTTCCAGAAGGGCCTTGGTGAGTTGACAGATGATAAAGTTATGATTGGGTAAAAAGTAACCCAAATGACATTTTTCTATTATTTTTAAAGCCTAAGAAGACCTACATAATTGAAATATTCATTTAAAACACTTTGAACCCTGAGTAAGAAGGAAACATAGACTATAATTTAAATATCCCTTGACCTCCTGCTTTCAAACAGGTTAAAGCACACCAATTTTAAGGAAAATATCTATTTCCAAATAATTACAGTCCTTGGGCTTGTGAGAGGGTAATATCTTGAAAGGCATTAACTATAATAGATGTATGATAACTGCCATTTGACTGACACTTAGGTACTACTTGAAGGACTTCTCCAAGGACAGAAGATTCTATCTCATAAAAAGCTGGATGCCTCCGAAGGACGAAAGAGTAAGTGTTCTTGAGAAGATTTTTATTTGCATATGTTTTCAGCAGAGAATTACAAGAGAAATCATTATACTATTAAAATTAAATCCATGAAATGAAAATAATACTTATAGAGCTTTTACAATTTGTCAGACATTTTATACATATAAAATCTCTTCTAATTCCCCCCAAAAAACACAAAAAACCATATGATGTAATTTTATAAATAAAGTGACTAGGGCTTAGAAAGGTTAAAAATTCCCAAAGGTTCTGCCTTTAGTAAATAGTAAGGCTCAGATTCAGATATAGGCAATTGGACTGAATATAGTAAGCTATAAAAACTAAGGATAAATTTCAACGGAAAGTATTTTTATTTTAAAATTATGAATGTCTAAATGAAATATGAGACTGTTTAGTTCTTATTTTACCTATTTTTTTTAAGTTTACTCAATTATAAGAGGTGTTTATCTTGATTATTAGGTGTTATTGGCATATGATAAAACAATTCCAAATTATGTATTTTGTCTCTTAAAAGATATGCAATCATTAATACTGAAGTATAGGAAAGTGGTTGATAAACAGATGCTTCTACGTATAATACGTTTTATGTACAATTTCTCTTAATTCATCCTTGTGGTTCATTAAAAAAAACAAACATTAGATGTGAGAAAAGCAGATTTTTTAAAAAGATTTATTTTTATTGAGACAGAAAGCCTGAGAGAGAGAACGTGAGAGAGAAAGCAAAAGCGGGGGGAGGCACAGAGGGAAAGGGAGAAGCAGACCCCTCACTGAGCAGGGAGCCCAACTCAGGGCTCGATCCCAGGACTTTGGGATCATGACCTGAGCTGAAGGCAGACAGTTAACTGACTGAGCCACCCAGGTGCCCCAGAAAAGCAAATGTTTTATGTTTAATAAAAACTAATTACTTAAGAAGAAATGCATTCTGATATAAATATTGTAATTGCTACATAGAATTTGGTTAATGCAAGTTTATTTTTTAATGTATGAATTAAATCTAAGATTGCATAGATATAAAAAAATAGCTTTTGAACATTATACAGTTTGGACAATTAATCCTGATGTCTTTCTTATGTGGTAAAATAATTATGTTCAAGAATTAATTTTTACTCTACATATTTTAAATTTATGACTTACTCTTATTTTGCATATTGATTTGTTTTATATTAATTGATTATTTGTAACATGAAAATACCTTTGGGCTAAAAGAAGCAGAAAGAGTTTGATACAATCAAATGCATTATCATTATCAACAAATACATGATGAAAAAATTAGGGCTCAAGGCATAGTGCTCACCTTTGCTAATGTGAAGAAAATATTAGAATGTATATCCTAATGGAAGCTATTTGGGGAGAAATAGGAGTATATGTAAAAAATAAATGAGATTTTTCAAAGGTTTATAGAAGCTATAAATAATTTGTGATATATTAATTGTGGGGAGAGGCAGTGAAGGCAGACAGTATTCTGGTTCTGAAGGGGTCCATTTTAGTAGAGGGTGACAATCAGTAAGGGAAAAGAAAGCATATAAAAATGACACAATATTATGCAGTTGATATGTGAAAGGTAAGTACCTTGTGGTGGGATAAATGATGGCTGTGCAGATCTGAGAAGACCTATGAAAGCAAAGCATCAAAAGATGAGGTAGGACTTAGTTGTTGGTACATTCTTGCATACCTTTTGGAAATGTATAACCTACTACATGAGAATTTTTCAACCTGCACAGTTACAAAAGAAAAAAAATGTGAATATTTAATTTTAATTAAAGGGATTTTTAATAAGCCTTGAAAATGGTGCTTAATTCTACCCTGTACTTTACTTGTATCCTCCTCTAAGAGCACACAGATTCCCAGTCACAGCAGTGTTTTAGAGACTCAATGTATTATGTAATGGATTATAAGGCTATAAATAATGTCATAAATAAAACCAATGTAATTATATCACAACAGAGGCTAAGAATCCATTTGTAAACTACCAAACGATCCAGCCGAAGAGACATATGTTTTCCTTAAGATAATGAAGTATAGAATGTGTGAAATTTATTTTGCGAGCAAGCCTGAGATTTTATGTCAAACTTGGGAGAAACTATATGTTTTTCATGAAAGATATAAAGGATTCCTTTCTTTAAAAAAATTAGAAGCAGAAAAGTTTCAAACCTATTTCAGTCATGAATATGCCATAGCTAAATTAAAATCCCCAGTTTTATATCTGGTATTCAAAAAGAGTGTTTCGAATTGAAGAACTTTCAACTATTTGTTTTAACATGGATCTTAAATCACTCTGAGATTTTCTTGGATAACAAAACATAACG
This sequence comes from Ursus americanus, assembly GCF_024610735.1. NCBI lineage: Eukaryota > Metazoa > Chordata > Mammalia > Carnivora > Ursidae > Ursus > Ursus americanus. The sequence continues at coordinate 5,910,687 of NC_142131.1, forward strand.
GAATTTACAGATGTTAGCCTGAGAATTAGTAACTATGTCTCTCCTATTAATAATGGGAAAACTTGATGACCTGCATTCCATTACATGGAAAAAAAGAAAGGAACAATGACAACTAGATTCACCTCTTGCCTCCACTTTATGTAAATAGGATTCTCACTACCCAAAACCTCAAACTCAATTACAAAGGCAAACTAGGATATGAGGCTATCTTGTAAGCAATCACGCTCAGTTAGCAGGGTTAAGTCTACAAGTACTAACCTGTGTGTTTCTGGTGTATATCCCTTCATATCTTCCAGCATTTCATTAGAACCTTAAGCTTCTTTCATCCTCTTTCTCACCGTACATAGAAACAAAAAATAAGTACTTAGAGAAAACACTGGCCTATGTAATAAACTGAAAGATTCTAACATGTACTTGGAGAGCAAGTTTTTCTCCATCCAGAGATAATTTTAAATATGAGGTAAATGTGGGGAGGGAGAGACTGCTGGCATAGGGGAGATGTAGTGTGAAAGAAAGGAGTGGAGAAACAAGAGTCATTGACATGAGAAAGGACACAAGTTCCAAAATGTTACTGATTCAGCATCACTCTCTATTCATAGCCTCTGAACCACTTGCCATCTAGCAGTTGGAGTCACTAAGCTCATCTGTATATGAGTAGGTTGTCCTGGGCATTCTGTATGGCAGTAGGATATGGGGAAAAATTTTGTTTTCCCAAATCCCATTTTATGGAGGAATTAAATAAAACTACTTTGGAATTTTCCTGTAGGCCAGGTCATTGTTGCACCCTGTACTGTTTAAATGACCTGTTAGTTCCAAATATGTGAGGACTTCCACTGATGAAAGTATTTCCATCTATTTTTTAAAATACTTTATTTTTTTAAACACAGTGTGCTTTCATAGGACAATTCTCTAGATGTTCTCAATCCAAAGAAAGGGGGTGAATTAGTTTCTTAAAACAAACAAACAGACCAACCTACCTTAAATTCTTTCCTGTCAACAAAAATCATTAAGGAGATCTTATTTAATATATTTATTACATTCACTACTGGTTCGTGACTTTCAGAATGTGAACTATCAGCTTGGAAAGATCACATTAGAATAACTACTACAAAAGAGGAGTTACTTATTTTTCAGGTCCTGCTACTGAAATTCAAAATGGCAGTGTATTTATATATGTTCAGCTTTTCTTCAGAGTGATGATACTTATACTATTCAGGGAAGTTAAGCAGGAGCATTTGTAATTTTATAATTGACTCTAGATTTCACTTTTAGAAGAATTTTACTCTCAGGTATGTTTTATTTAACATCACAGAATGCAAGTTAGTGGGTATAGTTATATCACCAAGATATCAATGAAACTTATTAATTCATAGCAAATGCAGAGAGGAGGGAAAAAAGACATTGGGCAGAATTTAGGTAGTAGGAAATGAAAAATAAATTTTAACAGCAACTTAAATAACACAAAGAATTGTTTGTAGTTGTTATCCCAAGATAAAATTAGGATAGGAAAATAACTTTTCCAAGTCTTTCTCTATACAAGAAATATGGTGTGGGGCACCTGGGAGGCTTAGTCGGTTAGACCTCTGGCTCTTGATATCAACTCAGGTCATGATTGCAGGGTGATAAGATCAGGCCCTGCGAAGGGCTCTGTGTTCAGCTCAGAGTCTGCTTGTCCCTCTCCTGCTCCGCCCCCCATCCCCCCACCTCTCAAATAAGTAAATAAATAAAATCTTTTAAAAAAATAAAGCATATCTACATATCTTTAAAGAAGAAATAATCTGATGTTATGTATTGGTAAGATTCTCTGAAAACGATACAGTGCATGACTGCAAATCAAAGTGAATAATCACAATCTCTGATTGGGTAATCCCACTGCTGGAAATTTGACTTAAGGAAACAGTTATCTAAGAGTAGAATGCTATATACTTAGCAAAGTTTGTTAAAATTTTACCTACAAAATCATAGAATTGAAAATACGATGTCTAAGGAGGTGTTTAAAGGTTATGATACATCGGCTAAAAAGAATGTTATGTAGATATTAAAAATGATAAATATGAAGGAGAAAGGAAAATGTTCAAACAAGAAGCCCAGAATTATACTTTTTAAAGCTGGTATATATAACGTGTTATATAAAGTTAAAGTGATGTAGAAAGACAAAATATTTATTTGATTAGAGCCAGCAAAATTATATTTAATGTGAACTGTATTGAATTGTATTGAATACATATGATTAAGGGCTAAAACAAATTCATATCCATCTCACCCCTTGAGGAAGTCTAGCAGTAATGTTAGACTCAAACTATAATTGGTGTCTTTTTTCGGAATTATTTTAATGTTTTTGCATTCTTATTGAAAATGTTATGTTATTTTTAAATGACAGAATTGTAAATTAGATATTATGATGTTTTAACACTACCTTTTCTTCTGTCCATTTAAGAAAGAAAAATCACAATTTTATACATCTAGCTCAAATCTTTTTTCCTTCATGAGTCTAGGCATACAGTAGGAAACTGTTAAAGATCTTGTTGACAAATGGAAATTGCTAGGAATTAAAATTGGCCTGCTTATACTGATCAATACTTAGAAGACATTGAGGCATATACATTCATTAGAAAATCATTACTGCACACAAAAGATGTATTTGAAGCCACAGTAATATAAAACTGTAAAAGATGTGTTTATTGTACATCTTAATAGGTGAAGAGTGATAAGGAAGCAGTCATTAGTGCAGTGTTTGTAAAGTGTAAATGGACCATTGCAGTTCTCTGAGGTCTATCATGTTTTCTGCAGATGGAGCTGCTGCTGTTTAGGGGATGGGTATGAGGGAGAGGAGAGAAGCAACAATCTTCTTTATATGTGTTTCCCAAATTTGAAATGTGAAATGTAGAATCCATTCAGATTTTGATTCAATATTGTTATATTCTTAACAATCTCTACATTTTTAAAGTTTTCCCATGAACTAAAGATTCACATTGTTGAGTTGGCCTTGTTACCATTCATTAAACAGGCTCAGTAATTTTTGTCATGGTGTTTCACATCATTTATTTTTTATTGTTTATGTTTAATAATTTATCATATATCACAGTTTGCTGCCATTACACTAATTTAAGATATGAACCAGTGGCTCAAGAAGAGTTTATTTGAAAGTTGTGGGACCGACCAAGTAACGTGAAAAATACGTTAAGAATAATGTGTGTAGGAACTTAGTGCACATATAGAATGTGCAAACTACGTGCTGGGAAAACTCTAACTTCACAGAGGCAGCCGTAAAAGACAGCTTTTTAAAATGGGAGGTTTAAGGTTGAATATTCTAAAACTGGATTTTATTGGAGAATTTCATTGTGTCTTAAATGTTTCTCAAAGAGTAACATAAAACCACCAGAGAGTTTTCATCATTTTCCATCAAACCCAAGTGACTTCTCTGGAACACAACTGATACTTGTACAATAAATATTAAATAATGTTTGTAGGTGTAGAGCAGCATATTCTATGTTTGTAAGGAGGTCTTCTATGTATGTTTATGGTGTTATTCCAAATGTGTTATTGATATTAATTTTGTGATCATGCTTTTTATTGAACAAATGATTAATGAGTCATTAAATGTGAGGAAGAGAACAAAATTACAGAGGCCTCACGAATATTTTTACTCCTTAGGAGGAAAAGAGGTAAAAAAATCGCATTTTTGCAGAGAAAAACATACAACCAGTTCTGAACTTAGTTACAGATATACTCAGAAAAACAGAAGTAGCTATTGGAAAACATTCTTTTCATAAATTCAGTGTTGACAGCGATATTAAATCAATGATGCATGATGTGAAAAAACATTTACTATTATATAAACATATCTATTTGCTTTCTTTCTAGATGATTGATACTAAAATATATAGTGTGTTTATGTGTGTGCATGCACATAAAGCATATCTGCATATCTCATATATATACATATATGCATTACTGAAGTGTATATCTATATTTGAAGGAGAAATGTCCTATTTGTTAACAAAATTATACATGATAAAGAAGTTTTTCACTTCATAATCTATACAGTAAATTTGAAGTGGCTCAAAAATGATAGAGTTGTATGAGTAGCAAAGAAGTGTTTTTAAGTGTATAGGTAGGGCTTTTTATTTTTAGTATCCTCAGTGTTTTTCCCTTAACAAAGTATATAAACCTTACTACCCCATATCATCTGATAGCTATTGTCTTATCAGTCAATTATTTGTCAATTCATTGCTAAACTTCTCCAAGGAGATGGTGATATTCATTCTCTTTGTTTTGTTAGCTGATACTGATTTCTTTACCACTCCGGTTTGTTTTCAAGCACAATGTTGCCTCAAACAATTTTTGATAAGGAAGCCATTAAAATCCACTTCTCTAAACCCATCAAGGATTTTCCAGTACTTTGTGTTCTCAGTAGCATTTGAAAATAGCCATTTTTTTTAACATTCTTAAGTAATATTTGCTACCCTCCAGAAATCTTTTCACCTCATAATTTCTTACTACATTGTCAAATTTAATGTTTCTTTTTTTTTTCTTTTAATTTAGCAGTTTTATCTTTTTGTAGAGGGACCATCAATAAATAAGGCATTCCCCAAGACACAGGTCTCACTGTTATTCACCATTGTTAATCACTATATCTTTTTTGAAAATTACTTTCTTCAAAATTGACTTCCATGATATTTTTATCTTTTCTATTTTTATCTTTTGGTCTTGGCTATTTTGTTGGCAAATGCATCATTCTCCACTCAGCTGTTGTATTTTTTAGTTCATCATGATTCATCTTAAATTATCTTTCCTTTTATTCTATATGGTCTAAGATATTTTATCTAAGCTCATGGCCTCAATTGTTACTTGTACACAGATGGCTCTACAGGTGTCCAGCTCCGACTTCATTTTCTGCTCCAGAACTGGATATCTGATAGCTCTTACATTTTCAGGTAATAAAGGCAGCATATCTCAAAATGAACACATGCCCTCCCAATCCTCCAAGACACCTTTTTCCTTTATTCCTATAACAGTAATAAGAACTAGAATCTGTTATATATAGTTATTATAGCGAATGATCTAGGAGGTACCCTATGTGTTTCTTCTTCCATACCCCAATATCTAATTTATTACTACTCTGTAATTTACCTCTTAAATAGCTCTCATATCTCTGTTTTTCATCATCTATCTATTTCCTTCCTCACAGTTCAGGTTATGAAATTCTCCTGCCTTCTTAACTCTGCTCTCATAAGCACTTCTGCCCTGCCAAAGAATATTCTTCACATTATGGAATAATCATTTCAAAGCAGATTTGCTTATGTTGCTGTTTTCCTGCTTAACCCCTCTGTTTATCTCTAATAGGTATTTATAGAGTACCAGGTATGTGTCAGGCATGGCTCTAGGTACAAAGAACACAGTGGTAAGAAGACATACACTATCAAATAAACACATAAATATAAAATTAAATTTCAGCAATATATGTTTTGAAGAAAAATGAAGCAAAATATAGGGGAAAAGAATAAGTTGTGCTATTTTATTTCTGTGGGTTTCTCTGTTAAGGCAAAATCTGAGAAGATGGACACAAAAGTGAGAAGAAAACAGGAAGGTGTGTCTCAGGCAGTAGGAGGAGTGAAAGCAAGGTCCTAAGTGGGGGGCATCCTTGACAGGAAATAAATAAACAACAAAAACCAAAAAATAGCCAGTCAGTATGACTGGAGTGAGAAGGAGCGTGATAGGAGATTAGGTCTTAGAGAGCAAGGGGTGGGAGAGGATGGGACAGATCATGTAGGGTTTTCCAAGGAGTGTTTCAAACTGAGTAAAGCATGGAACCACTTAACCATTGAGAATAGGAAAAGCCAGTTCTTGCTGATAATCTTTAAGCATTTTGACCCTTTATAGATAAACAATTATAGGAGTGTAAGAATGAAAGCAGTGAAACAAGTTTGGAGGCTATGCAGTAATCCAGATGGAGAAGATACAGACCTGACTTAGGTTGGAGTAATGGGGGAGGTAAAAAGTTGGCTGCATCCAGGATATATTATGATAGCAGAGTGCGTAAGTCTTACTAATGAATTAGGTATGTGCTATGAGAGGAAGAAAGGAGGGAAGGTTGACTGTCAATTTTTTTTTTCCAGAGTAATCAGGTAAACTGTACAATTTCTTAGATGGGAATAAAAACAGCTGGAGAAAGTTACAGTAGTTTTGTAATGGAAATGCTAAGTTTGGGATACCCAGTAGACATGCAAGGTGAATTGCTGAATATGCAGTAATGCACATGGATAAAGAGCTCAAGAATGAGGCTGGAACTTGATATCTAAATTTGGCAGTAAATAGCAAATAGTGTTTCAAGCCATAAGACTAGATGTGATCACACAAAGTGCAAAGAGATAGCAAAGAAAATTCGAGAAGACTGATTCAGCAGGAGCAGTCAGGGAGGTAGGAGGACAAAACACCTGTTTAATGAACTCCTATTATATACTCATTGAATGAATACATAAATTAGTTTGCTTATAAATTACAATCCACAGTGAGGTTTGTCAAAGAGAACAAATCTTGTTTTTCTTTTTTTGTTTCTTTTTAGTAAAAAACACCACTACTGACCCAAGTCAGCAAACCAGGAACTTTGACATCCCCCTCTCTGATGAAGTGCTCCCCTTAAGGAGAAATCTCTCTGTAATATTCCTGTCCAATATATATATATGATCCAGACAGTGAATATGTGTTTTTATTTTATAAAAACATATGAGTTAGGATTTTGTAAGACAAGAAACTACTGGATATGCAAACTTCCCTACAATTATAGCTCTTTATCATTAAGTGAGAACTGGAAGCATTAGTGTAAGATGCAAACATTATCATTATTACTGATAGGAAATTATTAAAAATTTTATAACATTCTATGTTCTTTTGCAGTAAATCACTTTCTCTTAATTTACCTTAACGTTATGATCCATGTGAGTTCCAAATATCTATTCAATGATATGCAGATGTCAAGAGTTTGAGAAATGCTGCATTAATGAGTAGTCTGAACCATAAACCAAGCATTCCAAATTTATCCCAGTACTTAGTTCCTAAATTTTACTTACCTGTTTTCTTGGCATATACTCTTGGTTCTTGGAAAAAGCAAAGTATGTGATGGTTGAGGAAGACAGAACTCTATTTTTCAGTGCCCCGAAGCCATATGTACTTCTACCTTATAGTAGATACATTTAATTGACAACAGTAGGTCACAACTGAGTCATAGGGACTATAGTAATATTTTATTCTTATTCCATCAAAACATATTTTTAATATAAGTAAATATATTTTTAATGTTTAAGTAAATATAAGTAAATATATTCTGAGAAGTACCAAAGCCTCTTTTAAAATACTTTAATGTAATAATACCACCCCTCCCCCTCTGTGAGAAAGAAGTTTGCTTTGTTCATCAACAGGTAAAGGCGTTGACTTCTTTGTGTAACATTAAGGAAAATGAGAACAAGAAGTCAAATAAAATATTTGTTTATTTGGAATCAGAGTCTCTTCCTTTCTTAAAGACATTCACAAATAGGGCCATGGAAAATTTGCACCTGAGCTCCCTTGACAGCATACTATCATGTGTTGAAGTCATACCCATTTTTTAACTTCTAAACTGTTTTGGTTTAGTGGTTAGGCTTGAAATACTTGAAATAAAACATGTCTTCAGATCTTTCTATTCTTAAAGCTAAGAAGTAAAACTGGCAGTAACTGGAGGGGACCTTGCAGCCATGTAAACCACTTAATATTTTATGGGATTTCTGTGTGTTAAGAAAAATGGTAAGCATGTTTAGCAAACAGAAAGAAGCTGCATCAGATTTTTTGTTTAATTTAGTGATGAGCCTGCTTATGAAAACAGTATGAAAGGGAATCTCTCAATTTATACATTAATTTATGACTTAATTTATGCATAATTTATGATTTAACATCTCCCCCAAAATGCTTCATAAGGACAGAATCTTTTGCTTTCATTTTGGTGCCGCCTTGACTCTGCCAGGCCTGCTTTTGATTAGGTATACAAAGATAAAAGTGTAGTACCTTAATTGTCAGACACAAATGAAGAATGAAAGCGGAGATTCAGTTTCTTGTAGTTTACTTTCTAGAAGATTCAGGCAGCTGCTAATCATTATGTTTCAAGTACAGAAGAAAGAAAAAGAAAGGAAGGGAAGGGGAGGGATGGAGAGAAAAAAGGAAGGAAGGAAGGAAGGAAGGAAGGAAGGAAGGAAGGAAGGAAGGAAAGAATTAAAAGAGAGAAAGGAAGGAAAAGTAAGAAAAAGAAAGTATGAAAAAGAAGGAAAAAACCATAGGGCTAGCTTTCGTTCATTATGACTATGTCTTGATTTCAGTCTCATAGTTAATATAGATGTCAGGTAAAATCTATTGGACTTCTTATGTCTATTATATTATTAACTATTCTTCTTCTATTGGCTAATTTAAAATTTCACTAAAATATCTACAAATGAGGCTATATATCTTGATGATAATAATTCTAAACTGCATTAGGCACCTAATTTGCTTACTATCACTTCTTGGTATAATAATAATTTTTAAAAGTGACTTTAATTTCAGAAATGCTCTGTGGATTCTAAAATTTTAAAAGCAGTGGCTACTAGCAGCAGAATAGCTTTTGGATAAGTGGATAATTATAATCTTTCCAGGAACTAAATTAATTAGCTGCCTCCCTTTCCTACAGAGAAAGCTTTGTACTTTGCACATTTCTTTAGATATTTGACAGAAGGGCCATGACTAAGCAAGTTAGGCTACTTGGGATCACTTAACATGGAGTAATAAAATAAAACCATGCAGTGATAGGCTGAATTCCTTATGTTAAAACTACATGGAATTATGACACTACAAAAGGAAAAGAGTTTGAAAGGACTCTGCCTAAAACTCTTTTGAGTTCATTTTACTTCATTTGGTGGAGAAAATAATTTTCAAATTCCTTCAGAATAATATCAAAGTTCAATTGTAAATAGGTAAAGATGAAGCAACACTGACATTCTGAAGAACAAAGGTGTTAATGTAAGTGAAACATTCTTTGTGGCAGTCCTATTTCCTGGGCTTTCAAAGGCTTCACTGTAGTAGATAAGGATTGGGTGGAGGGATTTCAGAACACTTTGTAAGCATACTTTGAGTACCCATGTGATACACATTCAGCAAATACATATTTCTTTGAAATAATTTGACTTAGACTTTCAGGATGAAATAGTTCTCTTAAAATACAGTCATGGGATTGTAGAGCTGCTTCGTTTTAGGATGGTGATTCTAGACTCAAGGATGCTAAGTGACCGGAAAGGGTACCTAAAGATTTCGAGAGAAGTGAAAAGATTTGACTCATTAGCTTCACAACAATAGCTCATGCACGTGGCTTTTGCATTTGTTTGTAGTGTGACTTGACCAATCACTTATCAGCTATATGACCTTGATCAAATGACTGTGTTTTGCATTCTGTTTTGTAAGTGGAGATAATCATAGTACTAATTTAATAATATTTTAAGAACTAAATAAATTAATGCATGGGATTGGCTTAGAATCTAGCTTCATGCATGGAAAGCACTTAAAAATATGTAACATACTGGGGCACCTGGGTGGCTCAGTCGGTTAAGTGTCTGCCTTTGTCTCAGGTCACAATCCCAGAGTCCTGGGATGCTCTCTCCCTCTCTGACAAATAAATAAATAAATGAAATCTTAAAAAAAAATATGTAATATACTATTGTTACTATGTTATTATCTTGTTTGAAATAGGTGCATTTGCGTGTGTGTGTGTATACACATATACGTTGGAAAGTACTTATCATTTCTGATGTATTTGGGGGCAAATCTGGCACCGGTGTCCTTTTTTTTATTTCCTTTAGTCTGTTTCTTGTCTAAGAAAGAATGATTTATCTTTATTTTTTTGAAGATATTATTTATTTATTTATCAGAGAGAGAGAAGGAATACATGCAGGGAGAGATGCAGAGGCAGAGGGAGAAGCAGGCTCCCTGCTGAGCAAGGAGCCCGACACAGGACTCAATCTCATGACCCCGGATCATGATCTGAGCCAAAGACAGACACTTAACCAACTGAACCACCCAGGTATCCCGAATCATTCATCTTTAAAATACAAAGTAACACACACACAAAATATTTTTTTTTCCAAAAATGTTTAAGTGCAAATGAGGGGAGAATGTGAATGAGTATTTAGTGCGAGCCGCTATGAATCAGGTCCTGAATGTATCTCATTTTGATATTGAAGTGCCATGAGCTTATAGATTATCCTTTCTCCTTTGTTGGCTTAGCTCCCTCAGTGATAAGACTCACCTGCTGAAACTTTATTTCCCTATTGATTCACTCTAAGTTGTTTCTCTATCTTCTTTCTTAAGCACACCTTTACGTAGCTATAGCTAATCAGACTCCTTTGTAAACAGCATTCTGGCAATTTTCTACTTCCCATTTGAATTCCAAAAAAAAATTTCCTTACATGTTCATCAACCGTAAGTTTGGAAAATGAGGCTCATATTACATTTTAAAATTGCTCTTCTGAATGTGTTTTTCTTCATTAAAATGTTTTCTTTCTAATGTTGGCCTCAGGAGATGCAACATAATTTGCTCATCCAGATCCAAGGGAAGAAATAAGCAAACTGCTGCATGTCAGTTATGCTAAATTTTGTAACTTAACCTGGAATGTCTTCACTGAAACCATTGCCATTATTCAATTGATTCACACATTAAAAAAAATGAATCTAATGTTTAAATGATAAACTGTGTACATTTTATGACACTATTTAAATTAAGGTAGTTGTAGGATTAAATTATCTTAAATCCTTAAATTGCAATATATAAAGTCAATTCATGGATGCATAATATTGAAATTATATTATTTTAGTTTTTATCAAGAACTTATACTTTTACACCATGTTACAGAACTATGATCTATTCAAGGAAAAATATATTTCTAGATTGAGAAGTTAAAAATTTTAGAAAGAATTACTTTACAGCTCTTCTTGTAGTTAAAAATTATTGGAATAATATTCTGTTGGACAGCCATATTTCCAAAATTTCCTAATGACAAAAATTGCTGCCTCTATACATTTTAGTACACTTCCAGTTCTTTGAAGGAATGAGAATATTTTGGAAACCATGTTCAATTTCCAAAGTAAATGCATTAAAATATTAGTGCTTACTCATTTTATTTTTTTATCTTATTTGTTAATTATTATGCTGTATGTTACCACTTCACTTAGGATAAAAATAAATAAGTTGAAATTTTAAAGGGCTAATCCATTTAGGAACCTTTGAAATAAGACAAAATTCAGCTGATTTTAAAATGAATATAATGAAGGAACAGGAAGAAGAAAGGCAAAATCCAATTCTTGTAAAATCCTGTGTAATACTTATAATCTTTGGTCTTTATTCTAAGAACAATATGAAGCCAGTGGAAATATTAAGCAATGAGTTGCCTTATTCAGAATTGTGTTTTAAAATATTACTCTTATATTGGCAATGGTTGATTAGAAGGCTCTAAGAAGAAATATAGGATAATCTTTAGATCTTTCTATTCTTAAAACTGAGAAGAAAAATTGGCAATAACTGAAGGAGAGCATTCTGTTAATATTAATGTATATCCAAAATATTTATTGAGTCCTCCTCAATACAAATCAAAACTACAATAAGATATGTCAGAATGACTAAAAGGAACAACACAGGAAAACAACAGATGGTAGCAAGGATGCAGAGAAAAGGGGACCCTCTTACACTGTTGGCGGGAATGCAAACTGGTGCAGCCACTCTAGAAAACAGTATGGAGTTTCCTCAAAAAGTTAAAAATAGAGCTACCCAATGACCCAGCAATTGTGCTTCTAGGTATTTATCCAAGGATACAGAAATACTGATTCAAAGGGATACATACACCTTGATGTTTATAGCAGCATTATCAACAAGCCAAATTATGGAAAGAGCCCAAAAGTCCATTAACTGATGAGTAGATAAAGAAGTGGTGACACGTGGGTGGCTCAGTCAGTTAAGCGTCTGCCTTCAGCTCAGGTCATGATCCCAGGGTCCTGGGATCGAGCCCTTCATCAGGCTCCCTGCTCAGTGGGGAGCCTACTTCTCCCTCTCCCTCTGCATCCCCCCTGCTTGTGCTCTCTTGAGCACTTTCTCTCTGTCTGAAATAAATAAATAAAATCCTTAAAAAAAAAAAAAAAGAAGTGGGGTGTGTGTGTGTGTGTGTGATGGAATATTACTCCGCCATCAAAAATAATGACATTTTGACATTTGCAATGACATGGATGGAGCTAGAGAGTGTTGTGCTAAAGAAAAAAGAGGAAAAACACCATATGATTTCATTCATATGTGGAATTTAAGAAACTAAACAGATGAACATAGAGGAAAAAGGAAAAAAGAGGGGCAAACCAGAAAAGAGACTCTTAACTACAGAGAATAAATGGGGGTTATTAGAGGGGAGATGGGCAGGGGGATGGGTTAAATGGGTGATGAGAATTAAGGAGGACACTTGTGATGAGCATTGGGTGTTGTATGTAGGTGATGAATCACTAAATTCTACACGTGAAACAAAAAAAAAAAGGAAGTAAGAATATATAACTCTTTTCTAAGTTTTGTAGCTCTTCTAAGTGCTTTGTCATGAGCAAAATTCTGTGTGTATAAAACTTGAATGTTTTCTTCTCATTAGGTATTTTAAAGATTCAACTATATTTTGAAATTCTAATTTTTATATAATTAACAATATCATGATATCCTTTGGTACTTTGTGCATTTTTTGGCTCTTACTTATTTGGTGCAATTGCTTGCCTACACAGTAAAAAATACAATATAACCTTGAAATAAATGAATAGATGAATAACTGAATGAATCTGAATTATCTATATCTATCATTTAAAGATTATAGGTAAAATACAACTCCATCAGATATTCCATTTGTGTATTTTCTTCATATAGACTTGTATTTTTTTTTTACATTAAAGGTTACATATACTATTTTAAAAATACAGTATGTAAACCTTCGGGGATTTTTTTTCACTCAAAATAATTTCCCAGAGATTAATCTACATGGTGCTGTGTATCAATAATCTGTTTCCTTTTTTGGTGATTGGTATTTAACAATCTGGATGAACCAGTTTAACCATTCACTTCTCTTCACCATTATTTGTATACAATAATGCATCAGCAAATAATCAAAGTCATTTTTCCTTTTATTATACTAATTACTTATTTTCAATGGTTAATACATTGGCCTGGACCCATGGTATAATATTAAGTAGAAGTTTGAAAGCAAGCATTCTTGTTTTGTTCTCAGAGGAAGAATTTCAGTAATTTGCCATTGAGTAGGATATTTGTGTAAGTTTTTGGTAGGTACTATTCATTATAGTAAGGAATTCCTTTTTGTTCTTAATATGCAAAGAGATTTTGTGTTTTAATCATGACTGCATGTTAAGATGGATTTTATACTTTTCTTCAGTTATCAGGATGATTATATTAAGTTTTCTTTGGTTAATATGTTAAATTATATTGATTTTCTGTCACTGTAGCATTCCTGGAATAACGGTCATCATTACATTCCTGGAATTACAACATCTCCTACATGATGTATACTTTTGATATTTTGCTGGTTTGATTTACTATCTTGATTTTAGAATTTTTACACTTACATTTATAAAGGGTTTTTTGTCATCATGTAAAGTCCTTGCTATGGTTATTATCAAGGATATGAGGGCTCATATTGAGAGGTGGAAAATACTCTTTCTCTATTCTCTGGAGGACTTTATGTAACATTGGTGATATTTCTTCCCTTTATGTTTGAAATTTCTACCTCCAAAATTATTGAATCCTGGAGTTTTCTTTGTGAGGTTTTAATAATGGATTCAATTTTTAGTAAGATATGGTAGTATTTAGATCTTCTATTTTTCTTTGTGCCTTAAATATTGTTATATTTGTTAATTATACATGTATTTTAAAATATAATGCATTACTATTTCCGGTATTTATGATCAATATGTATTTATATTTATCACATTTTTACTCTTTTCATTGTCCATCATTCTATTTGTATTTTTTTAAGTGGTCATTATTGGCCTTTGGAGTTCAATATAAATTTTAGAATTTGTTCTGTTCTCTCTTCTTCACAAAAAGACATAACTGTCTGGAATTTTTATTGGAGGTGGACTTACTCTATAGATCAATTTGGGGATAATTGACTTACTATTTCATGAGATATTTATGTCTCTATTTTCAATAATTTGTTTTATTGTATATTTTAATGTACCATTTATAGATTTGATATTATTCATGTTAAAATAATATTAATATTAATAATATTTTTAAATATTTAAAAATTTTATCTTCAGGATGTTTTTGCTACTGTACAGGTATACGGAGTACTGCACTTTAACCTTGTGTGTATGTTTACTTGATAAATTCTCATGAATTTCAGTATTTTTTTGTATATATTTTTAGGTTCATGTAGATGCATATCGTCTACAATAGTAGCAGACAATTAACTCTTCCAACATTGGGTCTCGCAAGTCCCTCACCCAGCTCCACAACATCACGAACTACATTTTTTTTTTTCTTTCAGGTTATTGTAGTTCATAGCTTTAGCAAGTAGTTTGCCTACATTACAGTGGGTCACTGATTCCAGCATTTGATGACACTTTACTCACTGTGCAACACCCTGCCCTAGAGCCAGTGCTACATATTCAAGATTTTGTTAATTTTCACCTAGATACCAATTTCTGTATCACTCATTTACTGTCACACTAATACTATATAGCACATACTACTAAAATCTCAGTGGCATTCCATAATCAGGATTCCTTTAGGGCTTTTAGTTTTGTCTGTTGACTGTAGAATTGGCTAGGTTAGTTTGATTTACTCAAAATCTGTCAATCTCAGGCCAGGAATATTGGCTACTTCAAATATGTTCTTTCTTGATCAGTGTCAAAAACTCCCAACGGGGACACTAGAAATTACAACATCTCCTACATGATAGATTTAGAACTGGTTCACTGTCACTTTTGCCCAAATTCCATAGACCAAAATCAAGTTATATGGTTAAGAACAACACCAAAGGTTTGTGAAGTATATTTTCCTTCTCTTCCATATAGCTTCAGGATTTACAAAAGGTCTTCATAAGACTAGCTTTATGTTTGAGATGGGAAAGTTTCTAACTTCATTACTCAAGTCCTGCAAAAACACCAAAAGTTTGGCTGTCTTTTCATATCAGTAGTGGCACTCTTAATGGCAAAAACACAGATTCTTAGTCTCTGCCTATACCTAGAATTAGTAAATACCCCCAGAGAAGAATCAGCTACAAAAAGTCTGCTCCACAGTTCACCTGTCTCCATAATCTTCTAGCCCTCATTGCTTTAGTAGTTCACTGATATCTTTTGATAGTTTTTGTTTTTTAATCTTACTTTTCTGTTTTGGGCAATGGCTAAGCACTCCTTTTTGGAAGTAGGACTTCCCTATTTTTTTTTTTTAATAAATAAAACAGTGTTATTTTTAAAAGCCTTTTAGAAATCTGGTATGTTTGTTTTTTTACTGCATAGATATCATCACTATTTTGAAGTTTATTGGGTCATTTCCATTCTAGCTGTTGAGAATTTCCCACAGTATCTCTGCATATCTTATATAAACTTTTGTTACATACTATCTTTTCAAGGATGTTTCCATAATGAATAGCCTTAGAAGATAGGATCTTCCTCCGAGGCCTTTATTTGCTGACCAGTAATAAAAGCATCACTTTTCGGGGGGGAAATGTTGGGCAGGTTTACTAGTTTCCTAAGATCTGCCTTCCTAAACTGTGAGGGGGTTGCACTGTGTACATAGCATTCAACTCCATGGGAAGTGTTGGTACAGAGGAACGAAGACCAACATGAATTTCAAGCTACCTACTGTGCCATGAGTAATCAAGTCTTTTGTCTTGGACTCTGAGTATTGTGTCTTGTACTAGCATCTATGACATTTCTTACCATGATAGGAAGAGTAAAATCTCAGACCCCTCATTTTTCTTACTTTCAACTTTATACTTAATGACATGTGTCCACTTGTTTTACATATCTTACAATTTAAATAAAGGGTATCATTCATTGACAATATTTTCAGTTTGACAGATGTCTAATTATATCTTTTTGTTGGTTAAACAGACATTACCCTGATTACAAATTGAAGTTGAACAACTTTTCCCATACATTTAATTGCTTTCAGATTACCTCACCTTTAAATGGCCTGTTAATGTATGTTGTCCATTTTCTTTCATTTTGATTTTCTTTTTAAAATTTGTAGGAGTTAGTTTTTTGTCCATAGTATTGAAAACTGCAAACTATTTGTCAGTAATATCTTTTACAAATTCCCCTTCCAGCCAGTATCTTGCATTTAACTCTCTTTATGGTTTTAAGAATTTTGTATACTGGATTTATCAATTGATATATATATATATATCACATTATGAATTTATCAGTTTCAGTCATTATCAATGTTTAAAATGTGTCATCATACATCTATTTTTGTTGTTTGCGTCTTTTCTTATTTAAGCAACTTGTGCTTAATATTTTGTTCTATATTTTACTTTTAAAATATCGAATGTTTGATTTTTGAACTAAGAATTTTAAAAAGGGTATTTGTTTTATATCATTTATTTCCATATTGGCAGCAATTGTGCAATTTCAGTATTTTATGTTTCTATTTTGAAAAACTGAAGATTAAACAATGGAGTAATCAATATTTTTCAAACCACTTATATTATGTACTGAATTTCTTTACAGCAGTTTTATGTTTACAGCAAAACTGAGAGTGAGGTTCAGAGATTTCCCATATACACTCTGCCCTTCCACACAGGCAAGTCTCCCTCATTATCCACACCCCCTACCAGAGCAGTGCATTAGTTATAATCGATGAACTTACATGGGCACATCATCATTAGTATTAGGTTTCTTTATGTTGGTTTCTCTCAGGGTTCTCTTTTCTATTCATACAGTCTACCTGTGCCTATATACAGACTCTTAGTTTCTATGACTGTAAAATATAGCTTAATATTTTATATATTTCTATGGGTAAATATTGTTTATCTTTATCTTCTTCGTAAGTTAGTTATGCATGGCTCTGTGATTTTTCCATTTTGATTTTATTATCCTCTTGCCAAATTATCAAACATGGTCAGTATTTTAAATAGAAACATCATATATGTATACACACATATGTGTATATATGCATATATATTAGAAAGAAGCTATTGTTAATATACATTTTTCTTCTAGCTGTGAACATGGTATATTGTTCTTTTATTAAGTATTTTAATAATTTATTTTTTAAAAAATTCTTAACAGTGGGGTGCCTGGGTTGCACTCTTAAGCATCTGACTCTTGGTTTAGGCTCAGGTTGTGATCTCAGGGTCATGAGATGAAGCCCGGCCTTGGGTTCTCAGCTCGGTGAGGAGTCCGCTTGAAACACTCTTTCCATCTTCCTTTCCCTCTGCCCCTGCTACCCACACACACTCTCTCTAAAATAAATAAATAAGTCTTTAAAAACATTTGTCGGCACTGATTACCTTACACTGTTGGCAAACCAGGAAGGGTATTGTTAATGGTTTATTTCTTAAGTATAGCTTTGGTTTTTGTATAATGCTTTAAAAATTACCTATTATCATTTACACATTCTTTAATCTTAAAGACCATACACAAATATTTAACAGGGTTGAGAGTGGCAGATGATAAGAGAATCTAATTTTTTTTTTAACACAAATCATCATTCAATCTTTTACATTGGGCTTGTGGTATGTCTACATTTGGAAAAAATAATATTAAAGAGAGAAAAAGTCCTTTCAACAAATTTACAATTTTTCCATAAATTCTTATTTATCTTTTATTTAATTCAGAACCTTATGTTTTAATTGTTAGTGCCAACAGAGTATTTTTAAGTCAATTTCTTATTTGCTTATTACTAGTATACAGTTATACTTTTAATTTTGCATGCTGATTGTGCATCCACAACAATAGCTAAATTCTCTATTTGTTCTAGTACATAAACGAAATCTGGAATTTTATGTAGATTATCACATCACTGCAAATAAAGGAAAATTCATTCCTTCCATTTATTTATAGTCATTAGCTAGGACATATAATTTTTGCTCCAGTAAGCTTTAACATCTTTTTCTTCTCAATGTCAAGTGGAATGCCATATACATCTTCAAAGAAATTGGATGTTTTCTATAGACTTTTTTTTGTAAGTTGACTGGACTGGAAAAGAAATCCAGGTTTTCTTTTAACCCCTCTTTCATGTTTTCCATCACTTTAATTCTGTGTTTGCATTCTGGGTTTCCCTTAAATTATCTTCCATATTTCAATCTTCCAAGAGCTTAATCTGCTGTTTAATCCATCATATGTTATTAATTTGAATAGTTATACTGATTTTTAGCAGTTCTATTTTTTTAAATATCCCCATTTATTTTATTCTTGTTTCCCAAGTATCTAACTCAGCTCTTATGCATTTAATTATTTTAAACCTATTTATTTCATATTATTTTTCAGATAATTGTTCTCTTATCAGAGGTTCTTTGGTTTTATTGGATGCATGGACTCTCATACAGTTTTTCTCCTTGCTTACTTTATAATTTTTACTACGGTATCATCTCAGTGGGGATCCCTTTGTCTGCGGTTGTGAAAGTGGTCTTGCTTACACAGGTATTTCTGACATTTCTTTGTGGAGTTTATGGATTTCTATGAAACTGTTCAATTTATGTTTATTTCATGGTTTTACATTTTCTTATATTTCAGATATTTAGAGTTCACAACTCACAACGTCAAGTGGCCCAGGCATGGGATTTCAAATTTTCAGAGACAGTTTTTTTCTCCTTCTTTCCCATAGATTATCAAACATCCATTTTGTTTTGATCTTTATAGAAGTTAGATAATTCCAAGCTCCTTATCACCTATTCAGAGGTTGTGTCTTCTATCCTACTCTGCTTGTCAGAACCCCACTTTCAGCTATTAGGACATGTATCTGAGATTAGAATACCAGTGGACTTCCCCCTTTAAGTTTGTAGTAAATTCTCTGCTTTTAATTTTCTCATGACTTACTTGTTTATTGTCAAGTCCCACAATATATTAAAAAAAAAAGTTTATGGGTGCTGATGTAAAGTGGGGAAGGAGGGAAGAGAAACCCAGCACAGTTTAGTTTTCTGTAGTTTAAGAAGCCTCCAAAAGTGATTTTTGTATGTGAGTCTCTAAGTCTCTCATTTACATAGACAAAGCTCTTAAACATATTAGTGATTAAGATTTGGATATCCTAAGTAACAGTCCACAAGAGTAAAACACTGAGAACAGAAACCAAGGCTCATTTAAATTTGTACCCTAATTATATTTTAAACCCATGTATGGCTTAACAGTATTTAATTAAAATTTATATAAAATACATGTAGATTTGTGTTCTGAAATAAAATTTATTACAGAAAGTACAGATGAAGAAATCCCCTAACATTCTTATAGAATTTTTTTCTTCTGTGTCTATCATACGCTCCTACTTAATTAAAAGGACTTGAGATACTTTAAAATAAAAATGTACCATAAGTGATTATTTGCAAATGTTGAATATGCTTTTCTTCACTCTATGTAATTGAGTAAAATATTTAAGATATTTAAGTTGGCAATGCCTCAAGTAAAACAGTGACTTGCAGTAAACCAGTAAAATTATTCTAGCTGCTAGAGAATTATGTTTCCATTTATTATAAAGACAAATTCTAACTGACGAATTTTAAAATGATGAGTTTTTAAGAAAATATTTAATTCCTTCGAACTGATACAAACTGTTGAGTATCTATTTTCAGGAGAGATAAAGGGAAATTGTGTTAACTGACATGTTTTTCATTCTATTTCTTACATATCCTATCAGGTAAATGCTCCTTGCCAAATTGTTCCTTGCAATCAATAATTCATAAGATAGCAGCAGATTTCCTTAGGGCAGGTAACTATATAAAAAAAATAATTTCTCATTTTAAAAGAGCCTGACCTTTTATTAAATCTGTAAAGGAAAAGGGGAATTAAAAACTCTGGCAGATTTCACAGGCCTCAATTAAGAAAGGCTATAATTATTATTACAGAACAAACTCGGTCAATTAGGCTTCTGGAACTTGTACTGCACCATCCTTAGCAGCCCTCTCAGCTTAGTGTTGAAGTCCTGAGCTGAGGCTCTCTAGAATACTCTCAGCATTTGATTCAGTTTACAAAGAGAAATGAATTATAGCCGTCTCCTAGAGAGTGAAATTGCATTGTAACATGTTGAAGTAGTCTGTGCCTAGAAGGAAAATGGAGGAAAAAAAAACCCTCAGACCTCTTAATATCTTCTACCATCTTCATAAATGAACTGATGAAAAGGAACTGAAGAGATTAAAAAAAATCCTAATTATAAATATATAGCTCTATTATCTGTGCTGGAAACCAAATCTCTTACGAAAAAATTAGTGCCATGTATTTTATACAATTTGTGCTACATACTTCCCCAAAACCTAAGCATACACATTTAAAGATAATAAAAATTATAAGAAAGAAGACATGCTTTATGTATTTGAGTGAACAGTGTTATTTTTTTCACACTGGTTAAGGTGGTATTAAAGTCATGTGGTTGTTTTTATAGGCTCCACATGAAATCCAGTCTGACTTTTCTATTTTTCTCAACTGGCATAACGCAGTAGGTTATGATCAAAAATTTATTTCATGTTTTAATGTTTAACCTAGAAAAAAAAAATTCTGCTAATTTTTATTACCACTGGTAGCTAGTTAGAAACAGCTGTCTTCAGTCAAAGACCAGTTATTTATTAATGGTTCTTAGAGATTCTCATCACCGGGTGGGCTAGTTAAATCAGGCGTTGTGGGACCCTAGCCCCAGTGTCTGATTCAGTAGATCTGGGTTGGAGCAAAAGAATTTACATTCTTAACAAGTTCCCTGGTGGTATTCTTGGTGCTAATCCTGGCATGACAATTAGAAAACCACTGCTGTAAAAAATAATTGTTCTCATACTTAAGTCTGAAGAAAACTACCTTAGAAAGCAGAGAAATATACAGATCCCTGGGTCTGCTATCTGACATCCAAATTCAACAGGATCCTGAATAGTTAGACTTATAATAGTTTAAGTCCTTCCATGTACTGAAGAGCCAACTAGTATATATATCCATTCAGTCATCCAGGAAATATTCATCTAGTTTCAACCATGTACCAAAGGACCATCCAGGTCCCAGGGATAATATAGTGACTAGGTCAGATATGATCCTTTATATTCTAAGGTGTTAGGGTATGGTGGGCAAGAACACAATTATGCATTGCTGGTCATGCAAAATATAATTCCACTGTCCCTAAAATACCCATATGTATACTAGAATATTATGTAGCAGTGAAATTGTGTATCTATAGGCACTGATACTGACAGATCAGAGCATACTGTTTTGTGGAAAACACTTCCAGATCAGTACAAAAACAATGATACACTATGTGTACAATCAAAATAAAACTATGTATATCTATAAATACACTTATACATAAAAAGACTATGAGAAACATATCAAATGTTATCAAGGATGGGAGCCAGTAGTAGGAATATTGATGTTTTTATTTTAAGAAAGGTTTTCATGTATTTTTATGAAATTAAAAAATAATGTTACCAAATAGTGGGTGAGACAATAGAAAATTGGGTGGTAAAGTGTTCTTCCTCATAAAAGAAAAAGAACAGAATAAAACAACTAAATCTCAAACACAGTCATCAAGGAAGTGCATATTAAAATTTCCACAAGATATTCCTTTAGGCATAAATGCAAGGAGCAAAATACAAGCTTTACCTGTCTGGTTAGGAAATGACCACAGGAAATGTCAGACCAGGATTTGCAACCAGATCTTAACAGTCCTCTGTACTCACAACAGAAACAAACAGAAACAACTTAAACAGATTCACCTTCAGAGTTTGCACTGTGCTTCCTAAAGCATATTCCAAGCGATGCTTACATAGCATTAGCCTGAAAACCCTTTACAGTATCCTTTACACTTTCCAGCACCTACTTTATTTTTTTGTCCATGACTTGCTCTCCTGTTCTCCCACCATCTAGCTTTTCTACCACATCGACTCGATGAGAAACCTTTTCTAAATTCCAACATATAACTCTCCCCAGTGGTTTCAACCCGTTCCCTCCCCTCAAGTATGCCATCTCTGATCATTTGGTAAAGGGTCCTCTGTTTGATTAAAAAGTAAAAATAAAACACTATAAGTTCTGTCAAGGGGTTTTAAAATGGAGCCATGAGGCCATTAAACTTTGTCATAAATGTGTCCTTATCTGGTGGCACCATAAACTTTTAAACTGGGCCAAACCCAAACACCTGCTACTTGCTATAGTAACAAACCTTTGTTTAATGATAGCCTTAACCAATTATGTTTAGCCAACATTAGTTTTCTGCTGCCAACACCAATCAAAATTCTTTGTAAACAACTTATATAAGCATTCACTTTTTGTCCTTATAAACCCCTGACTTTGCTCCCTGTTAAGACCACAATTTGGGTCTGTGCTCCCCGAATTACAACTCTAAGACCCAAAATAAGTGCTTTTATTTCATTATAATTCTGCCTCTTTTCTTGGTCAACAGTAACATGACTTGTGGGAGGCAATAAATGTAACTCCTCTCTTACCATTCCCTTTATATTGGAACCTGTTTGTAATTAAGATATATCTTATATAGAGAGAGAGATGAAATATACATATATAAATATATGTAGATAGATATATAGAGATAAAAATACTGATAAACATGACAAATTAGAAAATTTTTGATCTGTAGCCAAGGCGCTTTAAATATTACACTCCAAAGTTAGATGTATGCCCTCCTAGACATTGCTGCAGCTGGAAAATTAAAGCAGCAGAGTTTGCCATATTGAATTTATTGCATGACCAGAGAGAAGACCCTACCACAACCTCCCATGACTGGGCCAGCCACCAGAAAAGTCAAGTCCCAATTAGCTGAGCTTAACAGGTTCAGATTCTTCACTCAAAATTTCCAATCTGTTAAGATAGTCCTCCACTACTAAGGATTGAATTAGGAAAGAGAATCTAAAAGAAATACCTCACCGTTCATCATAGTGGTTCTCAAACTTCAGGAAACATCAAATCACCTGGAAAGCTTGCTAAAACACAGACTGTTGGGCCCCCAAACCAGAGTTTCTTATTCAGCAGGTTTGTGGTGGAGCCTAAGAATGGGTAAAAAGTTCACAGGTGCTGCTGCTGCTGTTGCTGGTCTGGTGATCAAAGTGGAAGAACTATAGTAATAGTGCATAGAATCATCTGGGGGATTGTTTAGAAAATACTAATCTTTTAGCTCCACCCAAACCAGTTAAATCTCAGTCTCTAAAGGTGAGGCTCCAATCATTGGGATTTGATCAATCATTTCCGGGTAGGTTCTAATATTTTGGCAGAGTTAATCATTGCATCTAGCAGTAGTTGTCTTACATAGATGCCCGAGCCAGGAAAATGTACATTTTTTCCCTTACTTTTTTTTAAATTTCCAACTCATACAACTTAGCCAGTGGAGGCATATATTTCTGAATACTGAGAAGGGAGAACACAAGTTTGTAGTCATAACCTTTTGATACATAAATAAGGATGTGTATATACTTTGGAGGTATTGCAAAATGCCAATAAAAGTTTTCCCTTATTTAAATAAGAATATTTTCTCATCTTTATGTGGAAGATAAATTTACCTTTATAACAATGTTTTGACTGTTTATTTTTTCTTTAAAACTTAAAAATTGATCAGAAACCATATGAAGTACCTTCGTTAGAGACATTTATATAAAATGCATGTAAATAGTTTCACCTTGGGATAATGATTACTTTTCATTCTGAAAAAGTTTTTTTCTGTTTTATTATGAAATACACATGCAATATTAAGAATAATAATAAATAATAAAAGCAGACTCCTGAACACCAATCATTCAATTTAAGACTTTGGCCTTGCTTTTGAAACTTTAAGGGTGACCATCACTGAATCATCTGCGAGGTAATTAATGTCATGAATTTTGTATTTATCATCCCTTTGGTATTTTCATGGTATTCAATGCTAAAGTGTTTGCCAAAGTGTTTGTACAAACTGACATTCCTACAGCACTGTATGGCTGTCCTCTTTGCTTGACATCCTAACCAACCTTTGGTTTTGCGCAAGGAGTTATACATCCTTAAAAAGTCTAATTCTTACATAGTGTGCATTGTAAGTTAGTAGAGTAATGTGATTTCATTCAGAAATAACCTTATATAATAAATAAAAGAACAAACCAGCAAATGCAAAGAAAATGATAACTAAAATATAGTAGCACATGCTGTTCTTTCTTTGTAAAGACAAACCCCCACTCTGAAGTATAAGTGAGTGAATGAGTGGATAATGAAGAAACTCACTGATACTATGTTACATTTGTAATGTTTTGGACTTTGTCACAGGGACCTACATGTTCCAGGTTTCTCTTGTCAATGTCAATGCAGGATCCACAATGCCTTTTTAGAACATGTTATATCTAAATACTCCAAAGCAGCCTCTTACAGACTTAATGCACTTTATTTCTCTTGGCTTTTTTCTGTTTATTAAAAAAAATCAATGTTTTCCTTTACACAGCCTTTCCCATAGTCTGGGTTTCATGTATGGAGTTTTATACCTTCTTCTTAAAGATGATATTTAAAACCTTATAATTTATACAATTTACCAAATTTTGTAGGCACATATTCATATTTTGCCTTCTTAAACTTTATAATAGTAGATCTTATATAGTTATAAGCTTATATTTAATTTTATTTCAGGATTTGCATATTTCTGCTATATTTCTTTGCTTGGCTAAGATAAATAATAAAACCCCCAAATGATTCTTGTTCTTATTAAGTGCCAGCACTGGGATTGGCTTTTCACAGACATGATGCCATTCATTTCTCACAAAACACTGTAAGCCAGAAATAGTTTTTCCCAATTAACACAGGAGGACATTGACCTCAAAGAGGCTAAGTAATCTGTTTAAGATTGCATTGCTAATAAATAGAGGGTCTCTTGATTTTAAACCAAGCTCCTAGTCACTAAATTCTGCATTTCAATATTTTTAGAACAAATCCCACCCCACAAAATTTTATTGACAGTTTTAACTTACAGTTTTGCTTCTCTCTGGTATTTTCTAGACTCTTTCTCTTTTATTCTGTCATTGTGATGAATCCAGCATAGACATTAAAATAGTATTCACTTTCTAAATTGTATAAATACAAATATATGAGATACACAGGAGAAAAACTGAGTTTGATCTGTTTGCCTTATGATGCTGTAGTTTTCATAACTTTTCATCTCTCTGACTTTGAAACACTTTTTAAAATAAAGTAACAAGAAACAAGCTCTTGGCTGTAGAGAACAAAGTGCTGGTTATCAGAGAGGAAGTGGGTGCAGAGATGGGTTAGATAGGTAATGGGGATTAAGGGGGTCACTTGCTGTGATGAGCACCAGGCATGGTATGGAAGTGTTGAATCACTATATTGTACACCTGTAACTAGTATTACACTGTATGTTAACTAACTCAAATTTAAATTAAAAACTTTAAAAAATAAAGTGAGTAGATGTAAACAAAAGAGTTGTTAGGTCTTCATCGTATCCTAGGGTACACCTAAAAAGAACCTACTACTCACTGTTGGCACAGCGGGTTATCAGTTCCATATATAGAACGGATTTTGGCATTTGGCATTGGATACAAAGAAGTGATTGCCAATAATCTTCCCACTTTAGGCTAGTGTTTGGATCCATCCTTAATGTCCTTTATCATAAAGTAATGCTCAAATGTATCCAAGTTGGCCAGTTAGGGAGAATCTCAGTTTTTCTCTTCCTCCCTTTCTTTCTCACCTTGTTTTTCTGTTTTCTGTCCTCACTACTATACACAATGTCTTTAGAAGGGATTATATACCTGGTTATCTAATCTAAAAACATATCAGTCATTTAGGAAGGGTTTTCTTCCCCTAACTTTGAAATTTGAGGGAGTTTTTGTGTTTGCGTAGAGGACATTGAATGACATAGTAGAATGTATCTTCATATATAGTTTTATAGCAAATGCGATCATCTACTAAGCATTGTCCTTTTATCAGGCTTTCTCCTAACTGGGAAAGTGAATCTGAAAAAGAAAAAGGAGAAAGAGCTTCTTGCTCAGACTCTCCTGTACACAAGAGGAATGTTTAAATGGTATGTTCTTATTGCACTTGAAACTGTTCAGCCTTTGTTGTTCACATGAAATCTAGTGCTTTTAACAAAGGACTAAGCAGGCTTTAAGATGACTACCGTGGTATGACTGTTAACCAAGTTTTCCTACACCATGGAACCATTTATACTTATAATTGAGTAATATATAGTTTATTTCTGAAGACTGTACCAGTAGATACTTGCCAGTAATGATAAGTACCAAGCACCCTCAGTAACCTTTATTTCCTTGTGAAATAAATCTCAGTCTAGCACAGAGAAAGAAACTTAAAAGCCTTTAAGTGCATCTGTTTTCTCACTAGATTCTTTATGTTAGGTTTAGGCTTTATACAGTTCA
Source organism: Ursus americanus (assembly GCF_024610735.1). Classification (NCBI taxonomy): domain Eukaryota; kingdom Metazoa; phylum Chordata; class Mammalia; order Carnivora; family Ursidae; genus Ursus; species Ursus americanus. Next base: position 5,937,251 of record NC_142131.1, read on the forward strand.
GGCTTTTAATGTTGTCTTTAGGATTGGCCTCTTCTTTGTTACTAAATAGATATGTGCAATAAAAAAAATAGAGAATATTATCTGGAGAAGACATTGTAGCTTGACTCACTTAGCACCCATTCCCTAATCTTTCTCTCTTGCCTGATTTTACGCTAGTAGAAAAACAAAAGTCCTCATCTCTGTCTCCCTAGAGTGGTCAATGAGATGTAATAATTTCTGAAGCCACATCCCCTTCTACTTCCCTCCTCTTTGTGGTGCTGGCAAGGTCGCTGGAGCAATAAAATTATTACACTCAACTGGTAACCAAGGGCATAGGGAATCACAGATGTCCTGGCTCTTATTCCACTGAAAACCTGACCAACCCCTTAACTGCCTATTTTCTGACTACACATTATGTGTAGGCAAAAATATTAAGCATATTTTTAAACCACTATAGTTGGTTTTCTGCAGTTGAAATTAGCTCTAAATAAAGGATGATCTAACTATGATCTGAGGATGAGTAGTACTGCTTACCTAGTTCATTAAATAATGAAAAGCTAGGTCTCTAACCGTGTAAGAAAATTTAAGTTAACAGTGAGAAAATTTTCTATAGCCCAATTTTGAGATAAGAAAGAAAATTTGGACTCTCTTCCCAAAAAGCTTAAAAAAGTTATTAAAAACAATTTTTTCTTTAAAAAGCATCCATTTACCATAATATATTGGGCATTTATTGGTTAGCATTTTATCACTTATTTATCTTTCTCTTCCTATGAGTATATAGAATTCCAGCCACCTCTAATGTTTATAAGGGACAGGTTATTCCACCTCTGTTTCTAGTGGGTGCACTAAGACTGGTTAAATCCAGTTAATGTGACCTATGTTTTTGGACAAGATAATTCTTCCAGGTTAGCACATATGAAAAAGTTGGGGCAAGCAGAGCTTATGGTCTCAATTACATGGCTTTTATTTGCTGTTAGGGAAGCAAAATTTCTCTTTCTTGCTGTCTTTGAACGTGGGAGCATTTAGTAGAAAATGCTAACATCCAATTTGGGAATACAAAGGCAGAGTCTATCACAGAATGGATACAAGATTAAGAAAAAAGAGCTGAGAGTCATGTGTGTCCTGGGTATATAGCTGGAACCCAAGATACCAGCCTATCTTGAAACTAGAATAACCCACACATTGCACAGTAAAGTGACTTTAAAATTCCCTTTGTTCTAAAAGTTTGAATTAGTTGAATTTTCTATTACTTGAATTATAAAGACTTCTGATATATACAGATTCTGCTTGCTTTGTAAATGATAGTATAAAATTAAGGGGATTATAGTATTTGAAAATATTTTGTCACTATTATAGTATTCTTTCTCGCTTTTACCACATATGACTAAATGAAGGTTTATTCCATTTTCTGGAGTAATTTCTACTGCTGTGTGGAGGGACAAGCAATAAAATTAGAACTACAATATTACACTATAAATTAACTGTCCTAAATACACATTTTAAAATCTTTTGGTCAAGAAATGTAAGGAGGGTGCCTGGGTGGCTTGGTTGGTTAAGCATCTGACTCTTGATTTCAGCACAGGTCATGATCTCAGGGTTGTGAGATTGAGCCCAGCATTGGGCTCTGCACTGGGTTTGGATCCTGCATAAGATTTTCTTTCCTTCAAAAAAAAAAAAAATGTAGTTAGAAAAAATTTGGTTCATTTTTACACTTGAACTTTGGATCAAGCATAGATTGAAATTACTTCAAACCTTTCATTCAGTAAAGCCACATAATATGTTCACTTTAATTTAAAACTTCAAATGTGTGTTCAAGAGGATGGTTTCCAAGTTTCTGATAGTAAGGCCCTACCTTCCTCCTTCCTATGCACAGGCTTTTCATAGGCTAAGTCCTATGTGGTTCATGATCCAAGATAGTGAGTATTTGAGAATACCTCTCTGCTTTGAAGGTAAAGTGTAGAATTGGTCTTATTGTCATAAGTCCAGTATACATTGTGGCTAGGAATAGGCTAAGGCATCTGTCTGAGCAGCTTTGCGTAAACTCACAACTTTGCAGACTAGTGATAGCTGTACATGGCCAGGTTTTTCTTTTATGTTTTTTTGTTTGTTTGTTTGTTTGTTTGTAAATTCCAGTAGAGCTAACCTGTAGTGTTATATTAGTTTCACTTGTACAATATAGTGATTCAACAGTTCCTTATATCACCCAGTGGTTGTCACAACAAGTGTACTCTTTAAATCCCATCACCTCTTTGACTCATCCCCCTTCTGGGGTAGGCATCAATTTATTCTCTTTAGTTAAGAATCTTTTTCTTCATTTGTCACTCTTTTTTTTTTCTTTGTTCATTTGCTCTGTTTTTTAAATTCCACATACGAGTGGAATCATATGGTATGTCTTTCTCTGACTGAGTTACTTTGCTTAGCATTATACTTTCTAGTTCCGTCCATGTTGTTGCAAATGGAAAGATTTCATTTTTTATGGCTGAATAATATCCCACTTCATATATATATATATATATATATATATATATATATATATATATACCTTATATCTTTATCCATTCATCTGTTGGTAGATACTTGGGCTTCTTCCATAATTTGGCTATTGTAAATAATTCCACAATAAACATAGAGGTGCATACATACGTTTGATTTAGTGTTTTTGTATTTGGGCGGTAAATCCCAGTAGTGTGATTACTGGATCCTAAGGTAGTTCTATTTTTAACTTTTTGAGGAGTTAATTTTTAACTCCATACTGTTTTCCACAGTGGCCGCACCAGTTTGCATTCCCACCAGTAGTGCTTGAGGGTTCCTTTTTCTCACATCTTCACCAACATGTGTTTCTTGTGTTTTTGATTTTAGCCATTCTGGCAGGTGTGATGTGTTCTCTCACCATAGTTGTTTTTTTGTTTTTCTTTTTGTTTTTTTGTTTGTTTGTTTGTTTTTCACTGTAGTTTTGATTTGCATTTCCCTGATGATGAGTGACATTGAACATCTTCTCATGTGTCTCCTGGCCATCTGTATGTCTTCTTTGGAGAAATGTCTGTTAATGTCTTCTGCCCATTCTTTAATTGAGTTATTTGATTTTGAGGTGTTGAGTTGTATCAGTTCTTTATATATTTGGATACTAACCCTTTATCAGCTATGTCATTTGCAGATATCTTCTCCCATTCAGTAGGTTGCCTTTTAGTTTTGTTGATTGTTTTGCTTCCTGTGCAGAAGATTTTATTTTGGTGCTATCCCAGTAGTTTATTTTTTCTTTTATTTCCCTTGCCTCAGAAGACATATCTAAAAAAGTGTTGCTACAGCCAATGTCAGAAAAATTACTACCTGTGCTCTCTTCTAGGATTTTTATGGTTTCAATCTCACATTTAGGTCTTTAATCTATTTTGAATTTATTTTTGTGTATGGTGTAAGAAAGTGGTCCAGTTTCACTCTTTGGCATGTAGTTGTCCAGTTTTCCCAGCACCATTTGTTGAAGAGATTGTCTTTTTCCCATTGGATATTCTTTCCTGCTTTGTAGAAGATTAATTGGCCATATAATTCTGGGCTAATTTCAGGTTTTCCTGTTCTGGTCTATTGATCTTTGTGTCCATTTTTATGCTGGTACCATACTGTTTTGATTACTACAGCTTTGTAATATAACTCGAAATCTGAAATTGTGATGCCTCCAGTTTCGTTTTTCTTATGCAAGATTGCTTTGGCTATTCAAGGTCTTTTGAGGGTCCAAACAAATTTTAGAATTGTTTGTTATAATTATGTGAAAAATGCTGTTGGTATTTTGATAGGGATTGCATTAGATCTGTAGATTGCTTTGGGTAGTATAGACTTTTTAACAATTGTCTTTCCATTTCTAGGTGTCAGTTTGAATTTCTTTCATTAGTATTTTATAGTTTTAGAGTACAGGTATTTCACCTCTTTGGTTAAGTTTATTCTTAGATTTTTTTTTTTTTTTTTTTTGGTGGAACTGTAAATGTGATTGTTTCTTAATTTCATTTTCTGCTGCTTCATTGTTAGTGTATAGGAATGCAACAGAGTTCTATACATTGATTTCGTAGACTGTGACTTTACTAAATTCATTAATGTGTTCCAGTAGTTTTTTGGTTGGAATCTTTAGGGTTTTCTATATAGACTGTCATGTCATCTGCAAATAGGGAGTTTTATTTGTTTCTTACTAATTTGGATGCCTTTTATTTCTTTATGTTGTCTAATTCCTATGGCTAGGAATTCCAGCTCTATGTTGGATAAAAATGGTGAGAGTGGACATCCTTGTCTTGTTCTTGACCTTAAAGGAAAAGCTCTCAGTTTTTTCCCATTGAGTATGAAGTTCACTGTGGGCTTTCCATGTAAGGCCTTTATTATGTTGAGATATGCTCCTTCTAGACCTTGTTCAGCATTTTTTTTTATCGTGAATGGATTTTGTGCTTTGTCAAATGCTTTTTCTGTATCTATTGAAATGATCATATGGGTTTTATCTTTTCTCTTGTTGATGTGATGTATAATGTTGGGAGAAAAAAATTGGTTCAGTTTACACTTGACCTTTGGATCAAGCATTGATTGAAATTACTTCAACCCTTGAACCATTCGGTAAAGCCGTGTAATACATTCATTTTATTTTAAAACTTCATATGAGAGTAGAACCAATCAGAGATGAAGAACACAATAAATGAAATTAAAAATAAACTTGATGGAATATATTGCAGGCTAGAGGAAGCAGAGGAATGAATTAATGACCTGGAAGACAGCATAATGCAAAGTGACCAAGCTGAGCAAATGAGAGGGGAAAAAATTATGTATAGTCTTAGGAAACTCAGTGACCCCACAAGTATAATAACATTCATTTCATAGGGATCCCAGAAGAAGAAGAGAGAAAAAAGGAGGCAGAAAACTTATTTGAAGAAATAATAGTGGAGAACTTTCTTATTCTGGGGAAGGACACAGATCCAAATCCAGGAAGCACAGAGATCCCCTCAAAAAATCAATACAAGGAGGTCCACACCAAGACACATAGTAATTAAAATGGCAAAAAGTAGTGATCAATTTAAAAGCAGCAAGAGAAAAGAAGAGTTACGTATAAGGAAAATCCCATAAGGCTAACAGTGGATTTTTTTAACAGAAGCTTTGCAGGCCAGAGGGAGTGGCATGATATAGTCAAAGTGCTGAAAGGGAAGAATCTCAACCAAGAATATCCAAAAAGACTGTCATTCACAAGGAATGATAAAGAGTTTCTTAGACAATCTGAAACTAAAGGAGTTCAGGACCACTAAACTAGCACTAACGAAGTATTAAAGGGGATGCTGAGTGAAAAGGAAAGACAATAAGCAACAGTAAAGAAAGTAGTCTATCAATAAATATCAAGAGGGGACTCAGAAAATAAAAGGATGTAAAGTATGACACCAAATACCTAAAACATGGAGAGGAGAGGAGTAAAGAATGAGTTCAAACTTAAGTGACCATCAGCTTAATATAGACTGCTACATGCAGAAGATGTTATAGGTAAACCTAATGGTAACCACACATCAAAAACCAGTAATAGATATGCAGAGAATAAAGAGAAAGGAATCCAAGTATGTCACTAAAGAAAGCCAACAAATCATGAAAGAGAGCAAGAGAAGAAAAAATCAGAGAAAAACTACAAGAACAACCACAAAACAAATAAGAAAATGGCAATAAATACAGATCTATCAATAATTACTTTGAAAAAATGGACTAAGTGCTCCAATCAAAAGAGGGTGACAGAGTGGATAAAAAAACAGGACCAGTCTATTATAAGAGACTTATTTCAGACCTTAAGACACTTGCAGATTGAAAGTGAGGGGATGCAGAAACATTTGTCATGCAAATGATGTCTAAAGAAAGCCAAGGTAGCAATATTTATATCAGACAAAGTAAACTTTAACACAAAGGCTGTAACAGGAGACAAAGAAGGACAATCTGTATAATAATAAAAGGGACTGTATAATAATAAAAGGGACAATCCAACAAGAAGATGTACCAATTGTAAATATTGAAGGGAGCACCCAAATATATAAAACAGTTAAAAACAAACATAAAGGAACTAATTGATAGTAATACAATAATAGTTGGGGACTTTAACACCCCAGTTACATGAGTGAATAGATCATCTAAACAAAAAATTGACAACAAAAAAAAAAAAATGCCTTTGAATGACACACTGGATCAGATTAATTTAACAGATAAATTCAGAACATTTCATCCTAAAACAGCAGAATACACTCTTTTCAAGTGCAAACAGAACATTCTCCAGACTAGGTCACATATTAGACCACAAAACAAGTCTCAGTAAATTCAAAAAGATCAAAGACATGTCATGCATCTTTTCTGACCACAATGCTATGAAACTAGAAGTCAACCACAATAAAAAGTCTGGAAAGAGCAGAAATACGTGGAGGTAAAATAACATGCTACCAAACAATGAATGTGCCAACCAAGAAAACAAACAGAAAATAATAAATTACATGAAAACAAATGAAAATGAAAACACAAAGGTCCAAAATCTTTGGGATGCAGCAAAAACAGTTCTAAGAGGGAAGTATATAACAATACAGACCTACCTCAAGAAGCAAGAAAAATCTCAAACAACTTATTCTTACATCTAAAGGAGCCAGAAAAAGAAGAACAATCAAAAGCCAAAACCAACAAAAGGAAGGAAATAATAATGATTAGAGCAAAAATAATTTGTATAATGAAAGCAGGAGCTGGTTCTTTAAAAAGAACAACATAATTGATTAACCTCTAGCCAGACTCATGAACCAAAAAAAAAAAAAAAAAAAAAGAGAGAGAGAGAGAGAGGACCCAAAAAACAAAATTACAAATGAAAGAGGATAAATAACAACCAACACCAAAGGAATACAAACAATTGTAAGAATATTATAAAAACTTATATGCCACCAAATTGGACAACCTAGAAGAAGTGAATAAATGTCTAGAAACATATACCTACCAAAACGAAAGTAGGAAGAAATAGAAAATTTGATCAGACCAATTACCAGCAATGAAGTAGAGTCACTAAACAAAAAACTCCCAAAAACATGACCAGGTTTTTGAGCAGCACTGAGTTTGGAGCTTATGTTCTCAAAACCAGTTTAATTGTCTGATCCCTGAGAACCTGTGCTACTTTTTTGTAGTCACTCTCTCAGAGGCCATACTCGATTCTCAAAATTTAGTTTGCATAAGTATAACCCGAAGGAACTTGCTGAAAATTCAGATTCATACATGCCATCTGTGAGTATCCCTATAGGTATCTGCTTAGGTTGTTTGAGAACCACAGTTGAAAAATGTTAGGCTAAACATCACTGTTTCCAGATATAGTCAAACCTGTGTAGACTACCTAAAATCTTTGCACTTTTAATACAGCTTTTAAGCACAATGCATGAAGAACCTCAATTTTGTCAAAAGTTTTCCTTCAAATCAGATATAATTGGGCAAAGATGGACAAGCAAATCACTTCCCTCTCAGAATAAAGCAAAGCAAACTGTTCTTTCCCTCATGCCATGGAAGCAACTTCAAAAGATGAGAAAAACAAATAGTTCAGTGCTACTTTCTCCTCCATCAAGAAGCTTGCAATCTACTAAAGGTACTAAGACAAGTTGTAAGTAACTATAATCAAATGGAGAAAGTTATGCATTGTAAGAAGGAAATGGGGCTATGGGAGTTCAAAAATAATGGAAAGCACATTCAACTTAAGGTTGTCCTATAAAATCAGTGTTTTTGCACAAATGTTTCTCTTTTGATGGCTTTTATTTATTTTTAATAACTATACTCTAGAAGTCAGGCAGTCAGCATGAGGTACCCGTGTGGTGTCAATTTCCTTAAAGAGAAACTTTACAGGGATTAACATTACTTACATTCTTTGGATCTGAATCCAATAGAGGCTTAACATCTACTTCTTGAAGATGTAACTACTACCTAAGTTCTTCTTCAATATTTAAACAACCAAGTGAAAAATATTGAGGAAATTCATGAATTAGCCAAGGAATTTATGAATGGTCAAATTCTTAACTGGAAGGAACAGTGGCAGAAGAAGGAAAGAAATGGAAACATTTTTATAACATAAACTGAGACAAAAAGAAATACAGTAGACATACTATATAACAAAGTAGCTGGTGGACCATTGGATATAGACTGCAGAAAATGGGGTGCCATTTAAAATTAAGGGGATACAGCGTTCTCAGACTTTAACAGCCTCGAACTAAAAGTGAAACATCATGTTCAGAACATTCAGAACAATGTTCCTGTGTGGAATGAAAGAGAGAGAGATATGCCACCTTTCCTTTAAAATTGTAAAAGCAAAGGATATGTTTCCATCAATGAGCAAATTTATGTTTTTGACATTGGCTTTACAAGTTTCTCACCAATAATGCTTAAGTTCTCCAAAATTTTAGCTGAACATCAGCTAATAAAGCAGAATTAAGAAGAGGAGAAATGAAATGATTAGCACATCTACTAACTACAGAATATACAAAATTTTCTTTGCTTCAAATTGTGAGTTTGGGATAAATATGATTTTATCTTTATTGGTCATGTATCCTAAATTAAAATCTTTGTGAATGGATCATAAGGGAAGATATTTTTCCTTTTATGCAGTAGCCTCTGTAACAGGATTAATGTTTCCTACATTGTAGTATTTTTGAAATGATGTGATTTTTGCTGGTTGCTTACATGGATATTATTATGTGCTAATAGTAAATGAGAATCTTAGCAACCCAGATAATGCGACTTCCTCTTTGTTGAGAGCTCAAAGTCTATCCTTTAGAATGCAGAAAAGAAAGGTCCAAAATAATAACCTAACTTTAGACATCAAGGAAATAGAAAAAGAATAAACAAAACTCAAAGGCAGCAAATGGAGGAACTAACAAATACGAAAGTCAAAGTATATAAAATAGAGACCAGAAAACAGTAACAAAACTAAGAGCTGGTTTTTAAAAGCAAACAAAACTGACACATCTTTAGCTGGACTAAGAAAACAAGAGATAGGACTAAGTAAATAAAATCAGAAGTGAAAGAGGAGACATTGTAATTGATACCACAGAAATATAAAAGATTGAACAATTGTTGAACAAATATATGCCAACAAATTGGATAACCTAGAAGAAATAGGTGAACTCCTAGAAACATAGAACTTACCAAGACTGAATCCTGAAGAATTAAAAAATCCAAGCAGTCCAAAAATGAGTAAGGAAATTGAATCAGTAATCAAAAACTTCCCAACAAACAAAGCCCCAACAATGAATATGGTTTCATTGGTAAGTTCTACAAAGTCTTCGAAGAAAAATTAATGCCAGTCCTTCTCATACTCTCCCAAAAATTGAATCGGAAGGAATACTCATTTTATGAGGCCGGAATTCCACTGATTCCAAAGCCTGGTAAGGACAGTACAAGAAAACTGGAGGCCAATATCCCTGATAAATACAGAAGCAAACATTCTCAACAAAATATTGGCAAATGAAATTCAACAGAAGTGAATGGAACATAAACCATGGTCAAGTAGGGTTTATTCCTAGGATGCAAGGATGGATCAATATATGTAAATTAATAAATGTGACACACCACATTAGTAGAATGAAAGATATAATTCATATGATCATCTCAAATGTGCAGAAAAGCTTTTAATGAGATATAACATGCTTTCATGATAAAAACTCTCAACAAATTGGATATAGAAGGAATATATAAATCAACATAATACTAAAATCAGAAAGGAGGAAGTAACATTGTCTCTTTGCAGATGATACGATCTTTTACAGAGAAGATCTTTGAAGACTCCACCAAAAACTGTTAAAGCTAATAAATACAGTGAATTTGTGGGATACAAATATCAACATAAATCAGTTGGGTTTATATATGCTAACATTGAAATATCTGACAAAGAAAACAATCCAAATTACAATCACATCAAAAGCAGTATAATACTTCAGAATAAATTTAACCAAAGTGGTGAAAGATCTGTATACTGAAAAGTGTACGACTTTTATGAAAGAAACTGAAGAAGACACAAATAAATGGAAAGTTATTTGTGTTCATGGATTAGAAGAATTAATATTTTTAAAGGTTCATACTACCCAAAGCAATCTACAGATTCAGTGTAATCTCTATGAAAATTTCAATGACATTTCCTCACAGAAATAGAAAAAAAATCTTAAAGCATATATGGAATCTTAAAACTTATATGGAACTGAATAACCAAAGCAGTTCTGAGAAACAAGAACAAAGCTGGAGGCATCACACTTACTCATTTCAAACTATATGACAAAGCTATACTAATCAAAACAGTATGATACTGGCATAAAAATAGACACATGGACCAATGGAAAAGAATTTAGATCCCAGAAATAAACTCCCACATCTCTAGTCAACTAATTTGGCAAGTGAACCAAGAGTACTCAATGAGGAAAGGATAGTCTCTTCAATAAATGGTGTGGGAAAACTGGATAATCACATACAGAAGAATAAAATTGGACCACTATCTTATATCACTCACAAAAACTAACTTGAAATAGAGTAAAGACTTGAAAACATAAGGCCTGAAACAGCAAAATTCCTAGGATATATAACATTGGTCTTGGCAGTAATTTGGGGGCTATAACACCAAAAACACTAGCACCAAAAGAAAAAAAAAAATAAATGTGAGAATAAATCAAGAAACTTGGCATAGCAAAAGAAATAATCAACAAATAAAGAGGCAATCTACAGATATTTGCAAACTGTCTGTTAAAGGGTTAATATCCAAAACATAAGAAACCTATACAACTCAATTCCAGAAAGACAATCTGACTAGAAAATGGTCTGATGGGGGCGCCTGGGTGGCTCAGTCGTTAAGCGTCTCCCTTTGGCTCAGGGCGTGATCCCGGCGTTCTGGGATCGAGCCCCGCATTGGGCTTCTCCTCTGGGAGCCTGCTTCTTCCTCTCCCACTCCCCCTGCTTGTGTTCCCTCTCTCGCTGGCTGTCTCTCTCTGTCAAATAAATAAATAAAATCTTAAAAAAAAAAAAAAGAAAGAAAGAAAGAAAGAAAGAAAGAAAGAAAGAAAGAAAGAAAGAAAATGGTCTGATGACCCAAACAGACATTTTTCCAAAGAAGACATACCAGTTGCCAACAGGTACAAAAAAAAGTCATGCAACACCACTAATCATTAGGAAAATGCAACTCAAAACCACAATGAAGTATCACCTAACATCTCTTAAAATGGCTATCATCGAAAGACAAGAGACCACAAGTGGTGGCAAGGATGTGGAGAAAACAGAATCTTTATGCACTGTTGTTGAATAGTAAATTGGTACAGCTACTATGGAAAATAGTATGGAGATTCCTCAAAAAATTAAAAATAGAACTATTATATGATCCTGCAATCCCACTTCTGGGTATATGTGTAAAGGAAATGAAATCAGGGTCTTAAAGAGATGTCTGCACACCCATATTCATTGCAGCATCATTCACAATAGCGAAGTAAAAGATGTATTTACAATGGAATATTATTGAGCCAAAAGAAAGAAGGAAATCCTGCCATTTGGATGGACTTTGAGGGCATTATGCTAAATGAAATAAAGTCAGACAGAGAGAGATAAATACTGTATAATCTCACTTGTATGGAGAATCTTAAAAAGCTGAAGTCATAGAAATAGAGAATAGAATGGTGGTTGCCTGGGGCTGGAAGATGGGTGAAATGATGAGATATTGACCAGAGGATACAAGCTTTCAGTTAGAAGATGAGTAAGTTCTAAAGATATAACATACAGCCTAGTGACCGTTGTTAACAATACTATGTTACATACTTGAAAGTTGCCAAGAGACTAGATCTAAATGTTCTCACCACAAACACATGCGAAAGGTAATTACGTGAGGTAATGGAGGTGTCACGTAACTCTATAGTGGTTATCATTTCATAATATACATGTGTATTAAATCACCATGTTGTCCCTTAAATTCACACAAAGGCATATGTCAATAATACCTCAATGAAGGGGAAAAAAAGAAACTATATTTTATATAAACATTTAACTTGGGGGTGGGGCGCCTGGATGGCTCAGTTGGTTAAGCACTTGACTCTTGGTTTCGGCTTAGGTCATGATCTCAGGGTTTTGAGATAGAGCCCTGCATGGCGGGGAGTCTGCTCAAGATTTTCTCTCCCTCTCTTGCCCCTCCTCCCTGCTCACTCTCTCTCAAATGAATAAATAAATCTTTAAAAAAAATTAATTTGGTTCTTTTATATATATAGTTCATGTGCACACTGTAGAAGATACTTGTAAAAATAAGTGTACTCTAAATGTTGCCATGGTATTAATATATCTTTTTTATATGCCTTAGAACTTCTTACAGTTTTCTTTGTTCTTTTGCTATAATATGCTCTCTCATATCGTTTACTTTTTTCTAACACAAAGTTTTTTTTAATATTTCAAAAAATCGTTTCACTTTGTTTAATTAAAATAGGAAATAAAACCCCACAGATGGCGCCTTTCCCTAAAAGGTACACATCACTTCAGAGATTGATTGATTGATTTTTATTAGTTTCTGGGGTAGAACTTAGTGATACATCAGTTATATATAATACCCATTGCTCATTATATCAAAACCACAATGAGATACCATTTCACACCTGTCAGAATGGCTAAAATTAACAACTCAGCAAACAACAGATGTTGGCAAGGATATGGAGAAATGGGAGCCCACTTACACTGTTATGGGAGTGCAAACTGGTGCAGCCACTCTGGAAAACAGTATGGAGGTTCCTCATATTCTCAGTTTACTTTTGTTAATTGCACAGACATTCCATTTTTTTTGAGACAGTGTCTGTATTGCCCCACTTTTTCAAGCAAATGTATCATTTTTTTAATCTTTCAAAATCCACATGAATATTTTTAAGATTTAAATGAAAAATTTTTTACCCTAGATACACATATAGGTAGGCACTCTAATTTGAATTATGCACAAATGATTAGATTTTCTGCCAACATCCCCAAAACTCAGGATATATTTTAATCAATAATTTAGTACTTTTACATCAATTTTCCAGAATTGATTTTGTAGTCTTTTTGTATATGTATGTATAAAAAGTTAAGATGCATAAACACATGGCAAACTGGGTCAGAATTATACATCATATGCATTTACAGAGGGCAATTTTTTTATCATCTAAAATTCTCTTAAAGTTAACTTTGTCATGATCCCAAATCACTTCAGTATTAAAATAAAACTCTAAATATAAATCAGAAAACCTTTCAATTGATAAATAGTTATTTAAAAATGACTTAAATGTCACTAACTGAATATTTGTATTCAAAGAACCTAAAAATTATGTAATTTAAATACTGCATCTTGGAAAAGACACTGAAATATAAGAAAATATAAAAATATAAGAAATATAAGAAAATATAATGACAACTCATTGCTCATATCATTTTTTTTATAATCACTTATTTTCCTGCTACTTTAACAAACATCCAGAGATTTTTCAGTTTATGTCTAAATAAAAGCAATACCTTTTAAAGACAACTGCAAAGCAAATGAGAAATTCTAGCACTCAACTAGTATAAAAATGCCAAGAATATATAGATGGATTATTGTACTTGTTTCCTGACTATGTTTAAAGCTAAAACAAGAACTGCCTTTTAGCTTATAAAAAGGTGTCACATTTGTCTTGATAGTTAAGAAATAGTCATTCAATTAGTGAAGAAATATTATTTCTTACATTTCAAATATTCTAGATATAAATATTTTACTTCTGTTTTCTAAAGGTAGTCCAAAAAGCTGCGTATTTTAATTATGATAAAGCATTTCTACAGACTCCATTCTTCATGCACATTCTTCTATTGTCAGGCAGTTATTTAAATAAAAAGGGCATAGTTCCTATGGCAAATGAAATTCTGGTTGGACAATTAACACATTTTAGAGCTTATATAAGATATGTGTTATATTTTGAACACTGTTTCCAGCCGTTCCTCAAAATATATAAATGAGGATTTTCCAGTATTTTATGCCAGTGCCCATTAAAATATCAGAAAGTTTTATTTCCGTCATCAATTTAATTGAAGATGAACCTTAATCTACTCTTTTCCCAAAAATAATGAGATGGGGAGATACAGATTCAAAACTTAAGTTGAGTGCTAATGAAATAATCCATTTTTGTTCCAAAAACATCTTGATATTAGTGAGATGTACTTTCCTTTTATTAACTTCTTTGGAAAGAAGCTATGAGTCTTCCTTAATAGAAAAGCAAAAGCAAAAGAAAACAAAAACATAATCATCTAAAACATAGGTTGTATCAAACAGATTTTAGACAAATTATAATTTGGGGCCAGACTACCTAGGCAGCCTAATTTCAACTAATGCTTTTGACCAAACAAAATTATATATGACATGAAAGTGCCAATAGGATTTTAATTACTTTCCATACTTAGAGAATTTCAGGCTGTTTATGTACTCAAACTATCACTGATCTTCGTGTTCTCCTTATAATAACCTTATATCTTAAATAATTTTCATTTGAAAATAGAAATGCTTGATCTCAATGTTCAAGATAATGAAGGAAAAAAATAACCTTTAATTTAATTTCACTTCTTCTACTTGTATTTACCTAGATGATGATAATTTAATTACTAAAGGAAAGTTTGAGCAACAGGTCATTAAATATGTCTAATATAACTTTGAGTGCATTTGGGTATGAGGATGAAGATTGCTATAGTGAAGCAGGTCCCAGAACATCTGTTATTTAACGTGACAGAAATCCACTCATATCAGGTTTTACCACATTTCTGAATCATTTCAAAAAGCAATATTGATGGAGGCCTGTTCCATTTTTCTATTCATGTTTTTCTTGGATCCTGATCAGACAGTATCTCAATTCAAAGTGGATATATAATGCCAATACAAATAGAATCCTCTTTTTCTTTTCACCGCTGCATTACATCCTTGTAATATGTGATGTATAGTGTTGAGATAGACTGATGTAGTTAACAAGAGGTGACAGAGGCAGTAAGATACCAAGTTCTGTAAGTGCTGGATGTGAAATGAAAATCTGTATAAGTTGAATTCCAACAAGGCATTTTCATTTCAGCTTTTGTTTATCAACTAAAAGAGTTATAATCACACAGGTCAATAAATTTTCCTATTACCTGTGTATCTTAAAAATATATATATAAAATATCATAGTATTTGGAAAACTATCTTCATCTGGTATTTTTTAGAAGTCACCTAATTAATCCCTAGCCAGTATAAGATTTTGCTAATACTAGGAATTCAGCATTTACATAGGTTATACTTAAGAGTCTACCAATGTGCCTATTGAAATGTATCATTTTGGGAAAAAATTAGATTATTTCTTATAATACTATTCATATGGCAGCAAGTAAGTTTCATTGGCCCACTAAATCCATCTACTTCAATATTCTAGATGCATTCAGTAAACACTATTTTACTTGACAGTATATCAAATTTATAAATTGGTCTCATGAGCTAGGTAAAGAATTCCTAAATAAGAAAATATTATTTAGATCAAATCTGTTCTAAAGTATAACTACACGTATCAGAAGATTTTTAAAATGGTGTTACAGTTGACCCTTAAAAAACACAGGGGTTAAAGATGCTGACATGTCTGTACAGTCACAAATCCACGGATAATTTTGACTCCCTCAAACTTAACTACCAATAGCCTACTGTTGACTAGAAGCTTTACTTATAACAGTCAATTAATACATATTTTGCATGTTATATGTATAATATACTGTATTCTTACAAAAAACTAAGCCAGAGAAAAAAAAGTGTTATTAAGAAAATTATAAGGGAGAGAAGTACATTTTCAGTACTGTACTGTATCGAAAAAAATCTGTGTATAAGTGGACCTAAATAGTTCAAACCTGTGTTGTTCAGGGTCAACTATAACTGGTTCAGAGAAATAACCAGCCAGTGTCAAAGCATTAAGTTAGTATTCACAAATATAGATAGTGAGATATAATAGACATTGAGTCGGCATTTGGTATAAAAACAGGAATTGGTGCAAGATTGAGATTTCAGGGGGAAAAAGTGATGGTTCAAAGAACCAATAGTAATTCTTTTTTCTTTTTGACCATTGAAAGACAGCAATGGAACATAACTAGAAGCTTGGATGTGGTTAACTCAGTATGTTCATTTGACCTAATTAATGGCCCAATGTAATATTTATGGAGTTCCCAACAAAGGGTATGACTCCATTCAGATCGTCAGTAAAAAGTCGTTCATTTACCCCCTAAATTTAGGAAATAAAGTAGAACACAACATGTCAACTACAATTCTTCATCATAAATACTTTCTGTGTTGTTTATAATAAGATTGTGAGGACAACAATAATTCTGTTTCCATATTTCCTCCTTAACTCTATTTGATACACTTTATAAAATGAGATTTTTGTGAAATAGCCAGTTTTGCTTTGATTTGGTTGATAGTTTCTCTTGGTTAAGATTTCATTGGATTTATAGATGAATTTTGGGAAGAATTAGGATCATAATAAAGTTTAAATCATCTCATTCGTAATTATTATATATGTATCATACTTATTTAATTAAAATCAATTCATTGTTTCTAATTTTAAAGATAAGCTTCATTTACTTGTTCAGTTTTTGGTGCATTTTTACAAGTTTTGGTGAATTTTCATGACTCAGTTTATTCATGGCAGAAATGTACGTTAGTTATAGCTATTCAACTTCTTGTAAATTAAGGAAGGGAATTTAGACATAAAGTAAGTTAATGTGAATTTTAAAAACATTAGAGCAAAGTTAATTAAATTATATGTTAGTCTTGCAATTCCAGTTTCAGTAATTTATACTATAGAGTATAAGGAATGAGGATGTTCATTTCAGTATTGTTCATATTAGCCAAAAAAAAAGTACCTGAAATCACCAAATTATTCAACATAAGAGAATGGCTAACTGCATTAGAATATGTCTGTACATCAGAACATTATGTAGTTGATAAAATGGATGATGTACATGTGAACGTACTGATAGATCATATTATAGAGAAAATAGTAAGTTGCAAAATGGTATGAATTTTGTCATCTACTGAAAACTACAGGCATAGGTCTACACATATTCTCAAAATTGTTAATCTATTGTTTTTAAGATTTATTTATTTTAGAGAGAGAGAGAAGGTGTGAGTGGAGGCAGGGGCAGAGGGAGAGGGAAACAGAGAATCTCCAGCAGATTCCCCACTGAGTATGGAGCCCTACTCAGGGCTTCATCTCACGACCCTGAGATAATGACCTGACAGGAAAAAAAGAGTTGGACGCTGAGCCACACAGGCATCCCTCAGAACTGTTAATCTTAATCACCTCCTAAAGCATGGTATCTCAATATTTTACTCGTTAATTTGTACATGATAAACTTTTTATTTTTTGCCCATTGTTCAGAAAATATTTGGAAATACTTATATAAGAAAAAAATGGAGAAATTAATGGACAGTTGCTAGTTGTTGGAAAACAAATAAGCTTTATCGCTGAGGAAAAAAATCTCAAACAACAGTGATTAAGTACATAGCTAAAAGAATATTTTATTCCTGATATAGTGTAAATGCAAACAAGGTCATTTTTCTATTGTTTTTCAGTAAAGGTAACTGATTTTAAAAAATTGGATATGAAAATTCTTCCCTGAATATAAGCCTTCTAAAATTTTGCAATAAATAAGATTTTTGAAAATCTGTTAAGGACACTAAGGGATGCCTGGGTGGCTCAGTCTATTAAGTGTCTGCCTTCGGCTCAGGTCGTGATCCCAGTGTCCTGCGATCGAGTCCTGCATCAGGCTCCCTGCTCAGCAGGGAGTCTGCTTCTTCCTCTCCCTCTGCCTGCCACTCCCCCTACTTGTGCTCTCTCTCTCTGTCAAATAAATAAATAAAATCTTTTAAAAAAGAAAGAACAATAAAAGATTTAAGATTTTACCCTATTTATAAGCTAAATGGTTAGCCTGCCACATTTTTTTAAATATCCTCTTAGAAGGTGCCTGCAGGACTTCTAGATGACAGCAAAGGACTGTTTCTCACATAACAGCAAGGAGTGTGAACATCATATTTGCCTTGGTTCCTCTGGCCCTTCATATCCTATTCAGCCATATAGAGCTACCCTAATCTGTGCCGGCACTCAGGTTACATTAGGTTATATTATAGGTTACGTTATAGGACAGAAACCCTGAGCTTAGAAAATCCAGGTAATTTATAATGAGCAATAAGCATGCCTGTTTGCTCTGAAAGGAGATGCACTCTCTATATTCCAAGATTGTTTGCTATACAAGCACCTTTATACATGCTTCTATTTGCTAGATGTATAGAAATGTAAGAGGTCTTTTAAGAAATGTCTCCAAACAATATCCACCCCTTGTTTCTGTACCCTCCTGGGATTGAAAAAAAATTTTTTAATGACTAAATCACTTTATCAGGCACTCTAATTAACCTGATGGTCAGAGACTGGGACCAAATCCATTCAGCGGTCTTATTCAGCAATTTAATTAAGTCTACACCAATGGGACTTCAAGCTGCATGATGGAACCACCCTGCATTATTTGTTTCAGCTATGCCTTCAAGGGTCTCAGACTGAAACTGTCAAGAAATTCCATAAACTACCAGGGCCTAACTTAAGATACTAGGTGGCTTTCTCCATCTAATTGGCATTTCTATATTGACCTTTCCTCTTGGCGAAAGTATTCATCCAGCTACAGCAAAATGTATCAGTAAATGTATAGACTTAACTTGTTTCACAAAGGGGACAACTAAGGTAATTCCGTCATCCACAACTGTCCTGGTTAGTGAGCTGAGTCTGAGTTGAATAGCTCCCGTGGCTAAGATTATTGAACTCTTTAGCTAAAGTTATAGACACATTTCATAACACCTTTTCTAATTTTATAATTCTCACTGTAGAGACAATTGCCTGCACTGTGTATATGATAACAAGTAAGTACTCCCTCCCCCAGAAATTATCTAAGTGACCAAGAGCTATGTAATTGAGGAGAGAACTTCTCAGTATCTGAGGGCTACATTATCTACAGGTGGTGTCTCCTTAAGCAATTACAACTCTGTTATGCCTACCATTGAAGTGCACACCGCTGTTTTGGGAAGGGAGGCAAGTTAACGCCTGGCTTACACACAAGAAATACAGTCCCAAGGATGAACATTTTGCCCCCGGAAAGGAATCGTGATTTAGAATTGTTGGGGTCCTTCAAATGGGACCTACATTAGCAAAGTCACAGTTGCCGCCAATGCCTCCATTGTTAATGATGCATCTCCCTTGCTAATGGTAAGTCTTTGAAGTCCTGGTTCAGTATGGGTAACTGAACCTACGCTTTGTTCTTGAGGTATTTCCTGAGGGAACTTAGACCAGCCTGTCCTTTGTCCATTCCAACAACCAGGTGTTATTTGCCATGGGATATGATGATTTCCGATGGGATGATTAAGCCATTATATTACTTTTCTATTGTAGCATAATAAATCACCACAAACTTAGCATCTCAACCAACACACACTTATTATATCATAGTTTCTGTACGTGAGCATTGTGGGCATAGTTTATCTGGGTTCTCTGCTTCAGGGTCTTGCTAAGGGGTAATTTAGGTGCTGTCTAGGTCTGTGTTCACATCAGAGGCTTCACTGAGGAAAGATCCACTTTCAAGCCCATCTCTATTGCTGGTAGAATTCATTTATTGTGTTTGTATAATTCTGTATAACTGAAACCCTCCTCCTCCCCCTCCTCCCCCTCCTCTTCCTCCTCCTTCTCCTTTTTTTTTTTTTTCATTTTTGTTTGTTTGTTTGTTTGTTTTATGACTGTTGGCTAGGAGCAGTTCCTTGCCATATGGCTCTCTCTTTCGGCCATCTCACTTAGCAGCTTACTTCTTTAAGCCAACAAAGGGATTTTCTCTGCTCTTGCTACCAAAACAGTCATATATCTATCAACATAATTACAGGAGTCATAGCGCATTACCACTGCCTTGTAATGTAACACAATCAAGTCAGTCATCTCATCATTTTGCCGTATCCTGTTGTTTAGAAGCTGGTTTCAAAACCCATCCCTCTCAAGGAGAAGGGAAGTCAGTGATAACAGTAGTAGGGGAGGGCATAGAGTACATAGAAACCAGCTGTAATTCTGCCTACCACAAAAGGCTGCAAGAAAGAGGGTGGTGGGGGGGGCCTCAAAGGGGAGGGGGGTGGGGGAATGGGATAGACCGGTGATGGATAGTAAGGAGGGCACGTATTGCATGGTGCACTGGGTGTTATACATAACTAATGAATCATCGAGCCTTACATCGGAAATCGGGAATGTACTGTATGGTGAATAACATAATATAATAAAAAATCATTATAAATAAATAAATAAATAAATAAATAAATAAATAAATAAATAAAAAAGAAAGAAAGAAAGAAAGAAAGAAAGAAAGAAAGAGGGTGGGGGAAAAAAATCCAGATTGTATTTTATTTCATGAGGAGGACTGTAGAGATGGCTCTGCAATAAATAAATAAATAAAGTTATTCTTCTCCCTGTGCCTTCAAGGACTTAATGTATTCCCTATAAAAGTGGTGGGGTAATTGTTTCCACTGCATCTACAAACTTGGTGTTTCCAGAAGCTATACTATAACTTTTATTCTAATCAGACCCTCCTTCCACCCAGAGCTTTCATCCAGAAGAGTCAGAAGAGAGACAAGGGAACTTTCATAAAACTCATAGAGACCTATTATGTACCTTACATAAGTCTTTGTGGGAGATTTGGTAAGCAATGTATGTAACTTGTTACTTCTTTCATTGCCCTCTAATCATTGCTCAGAATAAGAGATAAACCCTTTCTGGGGACAGCTGCATTTATATATATGACCAAAATGTATTATTAAGGCCAGAAAGAGATAATGGATGTGAAGTCAGAAATCTTTCTGAGTGATATTTGAGGAGACTGTTCTAGTACTCAACGATACCAGATTCTTATATATCTTAGGTACTGTGGAAGTTCCACTGAAGGACACTCAGCCCATTGTTGAATGGCTTTTGCAAGAAATTCATACCCTTTTCAGACTGCAAATAATCCAGAAAGTCAAATATTATGCAGATTAATGTTAAGTGCCATAGTGGTATAGATAGCATCAACTGATTAAACTGGAACATTAGTCCTGTAACCTGGAAAATTGTAGGAAGAGAGTTCCGGTCTGTGATGATGGATGTATTGCAACATCTGGAATGCTGATAGATCTAAGTAGGCAGCAACGGTTAATGCAGTCTGGTTAGTGGAGGTTCAGTCAGCAGTTTGGTTTCAGTCATTCTCATTAGAGAATGGGCCCCTATTATGGGAAGCAAATAGTGAGTAGTTTTCTAGGGCTGCTCTAATAAATTACTACAATTTAATGGCTTAAAGCAACAGAAATTTATTCTCCCACAGATCTAGAGGCCAGAAGTCCAAAATCAAGATGTCAGCAAGATTGGTTCCTTCTGAAGGCTCTGAGGAAAAATCTGTTCCATGCCTCAGTAATAGCTTCTGGTGGCTGCAGACAATCCTTGGTGTCCCTTGGCTTGTAAATGTATCACTTCAGTCTCTTCCTGAGTCTTCACATGGTCTTCCTCTTTGGATGTCTTCTGGGTTGGTGTGTCTCAAATCTTTCTCTCCTTTCTCATATAAGACACAAATTACTGGATTTGGCCACACTAAATCCAGGATGGTCTCGTCTCAAAGTCCTTAACTTAGTCACATCTGCAAAGGAACTATTTCCAAATAAAATAACATTCATTCATAGATACCAGGGGTTAGTACTTGGACATATCTTTTTAGGACCACTATTCAACCTATTATAGTGACCCACATGTGGGTCCATGTGAGAACCATGATTTGTTCCACAGTTTGTGGCCAAAGAAATGTGCTTTAATCTGCTAGTTTAGTCTTCAGCTGGGGTTAGGTTAGGGAGGAAGGAAAGAGAATACAGAGTGAAAGAATGACTGTATGATTAAGCAAGTCTTGGAGTTTGCTTTCATTTTTATGCCACATTGTTCATCGCCCAACCAAAATGTTTTTCTAATGCTTTCTGTCCACCCAAAGCCCTACAATGAATTGCAAGTTCCTTTTTGCAGACGATATTTGTTTTAACTTTGGGACACCATGGTTTAGTTGCCATGGAGCCATGTTCTTTTAGCTAAGACCGTGGTGCTTGCCTCCCCATTACATAATGATATCGTTCACTCTCCCCTCAGGGGAAAGTAAACAACAAACAAGGCACCACATGAACAGCTTGTTTAACGCTATCTTTCACTGCTCAGCTTCTCAATACTATTTCTTCTGTTCCCATTCACTAAGACATTGGGATATACTCCCTCCTCACTACTAGGGCAAGAACATGCACTACTAGATCCCAGGGAGTCCTCTTGTATTCCTTGTCCCAGACCAGGAGGCCCTCATCCTTCCTCTTTTAGAAAAATATTTCTGTCAGCATCATATTCTCAATGCCAACCTGTCAAGAACTGTGAAAGGTCTGAGATTCTATCCTACTTGCAAGCTAACAAGTTAGCCTGCCACGGTTTCATGGATGCTGACTGAGACTGCTAGGCAGAAAGGATTTTATTACTTACATCACAACAAGCATCATGAGTATTAGTGCATTTTGGGGCAGTTCTACTTGACTCTGAGTCCCATGGGGTGATATAAATGTGCTCAGACTGATGTCTGCATGTGTAATGGTTTGCATTACAGGGAGAATCCATGAGTTTGGGAAGCCTGAATCTTTCTTAATGGGGACTAATTGTGTCTGCCCCTTGCTCCAGAGAGATGCACTATCTCTATATTCCAGGGATTTCAGAAACGGAAGCAGTTAATACCTCTGCAAGATATATGGAAGCAGGAGAGTTCCATGTAGAATTGTCTTTCAGCAAAATCTAGTGCACTGAATTCAAGGTCATCTTTTATGCAATGTAATTTGTGGAAATATTATTTTTACTGTTATATAATATCTTGAATTCAAACATGTTTGCAACAAAATTATTCAGTATTTAGTCCAAGTCACTGAACTGTCATGACAGTTCCATAACAGATGACCATATTTTGTAGACTTAAAAAAAAAGTGACTTTATTAAGTATCACTCACATGTATTAAGTATCACTCACATGATACTGATCCATAGGGAATAATAATTTTGATTTTTCAATTAAATAATGTTTATGAGATATAAAAATATTAACACAGATTTATAGTGGCTATGAATTTTGCTGCATCAAGTTAAAAGCTTATAAATGAAAGAAAAATTCAATAAAACTAAAAAGCCAAACAAAACTAAAAACATATATTAGATAAAGTACTAATTACATGCTCAATGCCTCTTTCCCAAATAATGGTATTTTTAGTCTCAATAAAGATATAAAACTGAAACTGATATTCAACTGTAATACTTTCTCTATGGCAAGTACTTATTTTGGCAATAGAGCACATATTTCCAAAAAACAAATTTCTCAAAGAAAACGGTTTAACTCGGAAAACCTGTGGTAATGTTTACCCACTGGAAGTATGCAAGAAGAAGCTCTTGAACATTTGAGGCATAAAGTGAGAGTGCTTAGGTCAGGTAAAGACTGGAATAAGTAATCTCTTAGTATGTATCTGTGCATAGTGTCAGTTCTCTCTTGATTTTACAATTCTAGCAGAAACCTTTAATATCCATTTTATTGGTAAAGTGCTAGCTAAAGATCCAATTGTATCTAATTTTAAGAATTACCCCTTATAGTTGTTAACCTAGAATATATGATACTCCAATAATATGGGGGACATCTTTCCAAAGTTTAAGTTTCAAGAGACTAAATTTAAAGAAAATAATAAAATTATAGTATGTGATTGGGGAAAATATGTATTTAATATACCAATAATTATTAAATATTTTTGGAAATTCAGTAGGTTAATTAACATGGAGCCCAGAGACTTTTTTAAAAATCAGACTGAAATATTTCCATAGGGAGTTTCTCTTGGTGTTCTTCCTTAAACTTTCTCCTTAGTTTTGCATTTACCCCTCATCTTTACAATGATGGGTTTATGTTAATCTCAGAAAAGATATTGATAATTTAATTAGTATATAGACTTTTATTATTTCAAATAAGGTATGCATTTTTTTAGGAATGACTTAAAAGTGGCATGCTCAGAGAGGGCACTTGCAAAGTGTGTGTGCACACATGCATGCACCACACTCATATTACTTTTGGCAGCATCATGAACACATAGATGTACTAGAAATCATTTAAGTGAATGGCAGTAATTGTACCAGCATTGGCTGTCTTCCAGTTTTCAAAAAGTTATTTTAACCAAATTTCATTCATTCTTTTAATAATAGGGTACTTTCTGTATTTATTTATTTATTTAAGAAAAAAAAATCCCTTTTCAGTACAATATTATTTTCCAAGGTGTGATAAATACTCTGCAGTCCTTCAGTTTTTTGGTTTTTGTTTTGGATTTTTCTCTTTCTACTAAATGATAAAGAATAACTTTGTGGACTTTGTGTGGATTTCATTTCTTTGTTTTATGATATAATGTAACATTTTTAGATTCTAAACTAACAAGTTACATGAACTTTGAGCACATTAAGCCATTTAGGAAAAAAAAAGAGACCTTCTCTGGAAGTATCTATGATGGTGTCCATTTTTATCTTAGGGACTTTTATCCCCCATTACTATGTGATATAATGATTACATGAGCAACTGTTCTTACAAGTTTCTCACTCAAATGATATAAAGTAGACAATGCATTAAAATGTAGGCTACAATGACTGTGCTATGAATATTTATATATTTTGACATTTAGGAAGAATATGCCTTTCCACACTAACCCCTAGCAGTGTTTTAGTTGATATATTTCTAAAAATGGAGTAATTCATTTGTACTATGTCACTTTGGACTTCAGAGACACATAACCTACCTTTTCTCGGGCATAAAATTCAGTTGTCTTATTTCTACTGCATGAATTATGCTTAGAAGCTGTGGAGTCACAAATGCTTTAATGCTTTCTGTTTCTACATTTATTTATCCCTAGGTAGCCACATTCACAGAATTGAAAGGGATATCAAGAAATTGCAGAATCTATATGTGGAAAGACATCTTAACTATATGAAGTAGTCCTTTCTTTGTAGGATCTCCAGAAAAAGATAATCACCAAATTATTCTGGGAATTTGCTTGGGTAACACCAAATATAGTACCAGAAATTTCTTTTTCTGATCTTATGTAAATGTTTTCTCTGGAGTTTAAATTTTTTCTCACATGTTTTGTGAAAAATGGGATTCTTGTTACCTTTCTTATAGTCTATCCAAGAAAGAATGACAATATTACCCATAGATCTTCTCTTCATTTCTGATGGTTGAAGCTGTCCTCAGTTGTTTTTCTGTTCTTTCAGCTGTAAGGTTCGAATTTTGATTTGAATCAGAAATATTCCAAGAAAAATAAATAGGCTACATAATGATTTTAAAGTCTTTCAGACTTTACTGTAAAGTTTGTGGATCTTAAATTTAACTAGTATATGTTCGTGCTTTCTAGTTCTTTAAAGTTCAAGGCTGTATTGCCAGGACTTCTATTGTTTTACTGAGGTAAAAATTATATAATGTTAAATGCATACATCCTAATGCATATATCATGAATTTTGGGAAATTAATATGCCTGTGTAACCAGAATTCCAGTGAAAATATCAAACATTACCATTATCACAGAAAGTTTCTCTATATCCATTTTCTGTCAACCCCCCTATAGGCAACCACTATTCTAATTTTGAATACCACACATTAGTTTCCCTGGTTCTGAAGTTCATACAAATGGAATCATATTGTCTTTTTTTTCTGTGCAAACTCTTTTAGAGACTCATCCATGTTGTTTTATATATCACTAATTCATTCCTTTTATTGCTGAATAGTATTCCATTGTGTAAATATACCAATTAATCCATTTTCCTATTGAAAGGAAAGTTTTATTGCAGTTCTAACTACTCCATATCCCCACCAATATGTGGTGGTGTCATTTTTGAAAATTTAGGCATTCCAATGGGTATGGAGCAGTATATGAGTTCAATTTTCATTAACCTAATGAATGATTTTGAATATATTTTATAACAATGGCCTGTTTGACTCTTTTATCCATTATTTCAATGGGTTGTCTTTTTAAAATCTATTCAATTTTGTAATTATTTTTATATTCTGGACACATGTTATTTATTAGATATATTATTGATAATATTTTCTTCCAGTATGGCTCACCTCTTTATTCACTTGATACTTCTGAGAAGCAGAAGTTTGTAATTTTGTTGAAGTTTATCATTTTTTAGTGATTAGTGCTTTTTGTGTCCAAGAAGACAAGGATTTGCCCACTCAAGATCATAACTTTCTTTTCATCTTCAAATTTTCTTTATTCAATTATCTTTACACTTTATAAAAATTGAATCAGCTGTCAATTTTAATCCAAAAAAAAAACCAAAAAACCAAGTCTTGTGGAAATTTTTTATTAAGATTGAAGAAAATTTGTAGACCTACTTGTGGACAGTTAAAATTATATTATAATATTATATATTGAGTATTTTTATGCATAAATCTGTAAACTTCTACTTAAAATCCAGTAGTCTCATTAAGTTTTGTAAGCATTCATTAGATTTATTCCTAATTTTTTTTTTAATGAAAATGTAAAGGAATTTTTTAAAAACCATTTCATTTTTCAAACTTTTGTTAGTTTATAAAATGCAATTGATTTTTTTTTATCTTAAGTCCTGGACATTGCTAAATTTACTTTTAAAAAATTTGCATATTTTATAGAATTTTGTAGATTGATAGTAATGTCATCTTTCAGTAATTACAGTTATATTTTGTTTTTTTCTGATATTTTTAAATTTCCTTTTTTTGCTTTATTAAATGGACTGGAAATCTAATACAATGTTGAGTAGTTCTTCTTTTTTAAATCATGAGGGGGTGTTAATTGTCCTAAAATGGTTTTCATACATTATTGAATTTATCATACTGGTTTTTTTTTCTTTTATTCTGCCAGTAGACTAATTTACATTAATAGAGTAATAAATGTTAACCTGATATTGCAATTCCTGAATAAGATCTACTGGATCATATGGTTATAATTTTTATATATTGCTGAATACAATTTGATAAGATAGTGTTCAGAATTTTTGTGTCTGTGTTCATGAGGAATATTATTCATTACTTGTCTTCTCTTATAAAGTATTTGTGAGGCTTTGGGTTCAAGATTTGGATAGACTTATAAAACAAATTTAGGGAGTTCTCTCCTCTGCCAATTTCTGAAAGAAGTTGGATAAGAGCAATATTATTTACTCATAAATATTTAATAGAATTCACTAAAACTGTGCCAGATTTACTTTTAGAGAAAGTTTTATGTCATAATTTAGTGTTTAAATTGGTATGATACTATGCCAATTCTCTCTTAATTTGTTTAAATCTTGGTATTTGTGTTTTTTAAGTAATTTGTCCATTTATTCTAAGTTGTATTAATTAGCTTAACTACAATCTTATTAGTAGGATTGACAATAATTTCTCCTCCTAGTTCTGACACCAGTAAATTGTACTTTTTCTCTTTGTTTTCTTATTTACTCTTTGTAGGAGTTTATCACTTTTATTAATACCTTCAAAGAATCAACTTTGGCTTTGTTAATTTCCTGTATTATTTGTCTTCTATTTCATTTATTTCTGCAATTATGATTTCCTTTATTCTATCTACATTGTTTCAGTTTACTATCTTTTTTCCCAGCTTAGGGAGGGCTATTAAAGTATATAGCATGGCTCCTATGCTTAATAACACTGCATTGTATACTTGAAATTTGATCTGTGTGTTCTTACCACACACAAAATAGATGATATGATAAAGATACATGAGGTGATGAATGTGTTGATTAACTTGATTGTGGTAATCATTTCAAATGCATATCTATTACATCATTATATTATACAGCTTAACCTTTCTTCTACTCTAGTATAAACATTTAAGCTAGACAATTGCTTCAAATACTGTTTTGGTTGCATTCCACAAACCGATTTCCCTATTGTTACTCAAGTGAAAATATTTTCTAATCTCTCTTCTGATTTCTTCAAACCAGTGATTTTGAAATTTATTGCTTAATTTCCAAATATCTGGGATTTTCCTAGACATTTTCTCATCAGTCTCTAATTTATATATGTTGAGTCAGAGATATGCTCTGTAAAATTTCAGTATGTTGAAATTTATTTTATGGTGCAGCATATGCTGTATCATAGTAAAATTCCATCTGTTCTTGAAATTCAAAATGTGTGTCCTATAGTTATTAAAGCAATATTCTATTAATGACAGTTGGGTAAAGTCGGTTGATGATGTTCAAAGTTCTGTTTCCTCTCTCCTTTATGCTAGTATTGTCATATACTTTATATGAGTTAAACCTCCAAGTAAAATATTTTGGTTTTTTATAAAGAGTTTTATTTTAAAAAATTAAGATGACAAATTTTATGTCTCTCATCTTTTCTTTTCGTCATACTCTACTTCTTCCTGTAGATCCAAGTTTCCATGCTTTGCCATTTCTTGTAGTGTATGTAGTTAAACTTGTATGAAATTCTCTCATCTTTTCTTATCCGAAAATATTTTATTTTAATCTCTCACACACATTAATTTTTTTAAAAACATCTTATGTGGTTTCTTTGACTTTCTTATCTAGTTGAATTTTGAATTGTAAAATTTTTGATAGCTGAGTAATATTCCATTGTATATATGGACCACAACTTCTTAATCCAGTCATCTGTTGGAGGGCATCTCGGCTCCTTCCACGATTTAGCTATTGTGGACAATGCTGCTATGAATATTGGGGTGCATGTGGCCCTTCTCTTCACTATGTCTGTATCTTTGGGGTAAATACCCAGTAGTGCAATGGCTGGATCATAGGGTAGCTCAATTTTTAACTTTTTAAGGGACCTCCACACTGTTTTCCAAAGTGGCTGTACCAACTTGCATTCCCACCAACAATGTAGGAGGGATCCCCTTTCTCCACATCCTCTCCAGCAATTGTTGTTTCTTGCCTTGTCAATTTTTGCCATTCTAACTGGCGTAAGGTGGTATCACAAGGTGGTTTTGATTTGAATTTCCCTGATGGCTAATGATTTTGAACATTTTTTCATGTGTCTGTTAGCCATTTGTATGTCATCATTGGAAAAGTGTCTGTTCATATCTTCTGCCCATTTTATGATTTGTTTATTTGTTTCTGGTGTATTGAGTTTGAGAAGTTCTTTGTAGATCTTGGATACCAGTCTTTTATCTGTAGTGTCATTTGCAAATATATTCTCCCATTCCGTGGGCTGCCTCTTAGTTTTTTTGACTGTTTCCTTGGCTGTGCAGAAGCTTTTTATCTTGATGAAGTCCCACAAGTTCATTTTATCTTTTGTTTCTCTTGCCTTTGGAGATGTGTCATGAAAAATGTTGCTTTGGACGATGTCGTAGAGGTTGCTGCCTATGCTCTCCTCTAGGATTTTGATGGATTCCTGTCTCACATCGAGGTCTTTCATCCATTTGGAGTTTATCTTTGTGTATGTTGTGAGAGAGTGGTCAAGTTTCATTCTTTTGCGTGTAACTGTCCAATTTTCCCAGCACCATTTATTGAAGAGACTGTCTTTTTTCCACTGGATGTTTTTTCCTGCTTTATCAAAGATTAGTTGCCCAAAGAACGATTTCTCAACATTTGCTGCAACATGGATGGCACTGGAGGAGATAATGCTAAGGGAAATAAGTCAAGCAGAGAAAGACAATTATCAAGTGGTTTCTCTCATCCCTGGAACATAAGAACTAGGAGGATGGGTAGGAGAAGAAAGGGATAAAGAAAGGGGGGTAATCAGAAAGGGGAATGAAGCATGAGAGACTATGGACTCTGAGAAACAAACTGAGGGCTTTGGAGGGGAGGAGGGAGGGGAATGGGATAGGCTGGTGATGGGTAGTAAGGAGGGCACGTATTGCATGATGCACTGGGTGTTATACGCAACTAATGAATCATGGAACTTTACATAAAAAACCAGGGATGTACTGTATGATGACTAACATAATATAATAAAAAATATTATTATAACAAAAAATGGAAAAAAAATAATTTACCTCCAAAAAAATGAATTGTAAAATTTTGCAATAATTATCAAATATTGGAATTACTTGCTTTTATGGTTATTGCAAATGTTTTCCAAAGTGAACAATAATGAAAAATTCAATGAACACAGTATTTTAATATTTAAATTTCAACTAATAGTCACTTTTAACTTTGACTAGTAGCCAGTTGCAAATATTCTGTGTCTATTTAAAATAATAATGCAACATTCCCAAACATTTGAAAGAGCTCTTAAATCTATTCCATTACAACTAAGCTACCCCAGGACGCAAATTCATTCACTCTATGCAGGTACAAAATTTTCAGAAGTCTGTTGTATTTTAAACATACACTATAAACATAAATATTTTTCTCTGAGAGACTATGAACTCTGGGAAACAAACTGAGGGCTTCAGAGGGGAGGGGGGTGGGGGATTGGGATAAGCCGGTGATGGGTATTAAGGAGGGCACATATTGAATGGTGCACTGGGCGTTATATGCAAATAATGAATCATGGAAAATTGCATCAAAAACTGGGGATGTACTGTATGGTGACTAATATAACAAAATAAAAATTATAAAAAAAATATTTTGCTCTGATCTCAAAGCAAGTTCGTGCAGCATTTTAGGAGAATCATTCTATACATGATTCCCTCTTGCTTATGGCACATAGGAATTGAACACAGAATATCTTTGTTATGAGATACCTGTCTTCTCATGAAACCTTAAGGGATATGATTTCTTACAAGTCACTTAACTCCACGCATGACACACAAAAGCACAAAATCTACCAAATGTGTTGACTAACAATTATTAAACCCACTGGCGATGCCAAATTCTGTATTTACTTTTAACATCTCCTTTGGTTTAACCTAATGCTTACAACATCAGTTTTTTCCATATGCTTAGATAAGTACCTAGAAAGTCAATATAGTAGTGGAGAGTTGTTCCTAAATAAGTGGCCTCCAGTAAAGCTTTCTTTTCTACTTGGACTCAAAAGACATGTCAGCTTCCTTTGCAGGGATGGTATTTTATTGCATTATCTAAAGTAATGAATGTTATCTGCCTCATATTTCATTCTAGGTACTTTGTAAGTCATTTTCTTTATTCTCTGGCTTTGTCTTACATATTCTGACCTTTCAGAACATTAGTTCTTTTTTTTTTTTTAAGATTTTATTTATTTATTTGACAGAGATAGAGACAGCCAGCGAGAGAGGGAACACAAGCAGGGGGAGTGGGAGAGGAAGAAGCAGGCTTCCAGTGGAGGAGCCTGATGTGGGGCTCAATCCCAGAAGGCCGGGATTATGCCCTGAGCCGAAGGCAGACACTTACCGGTGCCCCGAGAACATTAGTTCTATTATGGACCTAAATGTTTGCGTTTCCACAGAATTCATATGTTGAAATTCAAACCCAAACCTGATGGTATTAGGAGGTATGTCTTTGTAAGATGATGACATATCACAATGATATATCACCTCAGGCCTATTAGAATGACTGTCATCAAAAAGATGAGAGATAACAAGTGTTGGTGAGGGTGTGAAGAAAGGGGAACTCTTGTGCACTGTTGGTGGGAATGTAAAAGTGGAGCCTTCAGAAATGGGATTAGTGCCCTTATAAAAGTGCCCTAAGAGCTCTCTTTTCCTTTCTGCCATTTCTGCCATGGGAGGACACAGTGAGAAAATGCCTATCTATGAAGCAGGAAGCAGACTCACCAGACACTAAATCTGCAGGTGCTTTGATCTTGGATTTCACTGCCTCCAGAACCATAGGGAATAAACATTCGTTGTGTAAGACACCCAGTCTGAGGTATTTTGTTAAGCAGCCTGAATAGCCTCAGACAGGGCCGCTTTTCAGCTACTTGGCTATGCTTGGATGTTTTATCCTCAGATTTAATGATCAAAGGAATGCACATTTTTATTATAATCTCATATAATTTTACCATAGGTAACTAAATTTGCTAAAAACAATTTGTAGTGATGTGTCACACTGGACGGAAAATTCAGTTCAAAGTCTCTCTTGCTCACTTCTGGGAGATCCAGGCCTGGCCAGATGACAATAAAGGTAGCTACTTGTATAAAACTGTGTTATGTTAGAGAAAAAAACACTACATTATAAAAATTTTTAGCTTTTTCCCTCCCTATCTATAAAAATAACTTGAAAAATGGCTACTGATAGGTATGTTCATGCAAATTAATTGCTGATCTTTGATAGTCATTGATCACTGACTTTGTAAAGATTAGTGCATTGGGTTTTATGTCTGGTTTAACATCAAGTATTACTGAACTTAAAGATATTTTCATAAATCAAGGAGATGATTAATTATATAGTCTGCCCACTATTATAAACAGGGACCTACATAGGCATCGTAAGCCTCGAACTCAGTGTCCTAGGATATAATTATTAACTTTGACTAATATTCTGGCAAACTTCTTACGCACATTTTACACTATTTTCTGTTCTAGGGCTAGAGATCTGTGACTCGTAGTAGTGCAGCAATTGCTGGAGGCCTGTAGAAAAACACTAGCAATTCAGCTTAAATATCAGCAATGATCCCAAATAACTTATTTTTTTTTCCAAATAACTTATTTTTTGAAGTGAAGAGTATTGTTTTTATCTATGACTCTTAATTTCTAACACATTATTGAAATATGGTTTTCTAATTAAAATATTAACTACATTCTACATGAAAGCGTAATTGTTTTTTTCTTTTCACAAAATAGCACCTCAGTGTATTTTTCCTGTCATCACACAATCACTATTTGTAAGCGTGTCTCTAGTCATGTTCTGTCTCTAGTACCACGCTTCACAATATAATGATGGGACATGGTAAGAAGTATTGTTCTTTTAAAAGCATTCCCTAGCCCATTAATTATGTATTGGAAAAGACCTATGTAGTATTCATGAAATCTACAAAATATCTGATGGGAGAAAACATTTTCAAATCATGTATCTGATAAGGGTTTGATATCCAAAATATATAAAGAACTCATACAACTCAATAGCAAAAAACCCCCAAACAATCCAGTTAAAAATGAGCAGAGAAACTGAATAGACATTTTCTCAACGAAATCATACAGATGGCAAACAGATTCATGAAAAGGGGCTCGATGTGACTAATCAACAGGGAAATAAAAATGAAAACCACAATGACATACCCTTATACCTGTTAGATTGACTGTCATGAAAAAGATTAGAGGTAACAAGTGTTGGTGAGGATGTAAGGAGAAGGAAATCCTTGTTTAATGTTGGGAATGTAAACTGGTGCAGCCACCATGGAAAACAATATGGAGTTATTACTAAAAACGATTAAAAATTGAACTACCATTTGATGAACAATCCCACTTTTGAATATATAGCCAAAGGAAACAAAGTCACTATCTTAAAGAAATATTTGCATCTCTGTGTTCATTGATGCATTATTTGCAATAGCCAAGACAAGGAAGTAACTTAAGTGTCCATGGACAAATGGATAAAGAAAATGTGGTGTGTGTGTGTGTGTGTGTGTGTGTGTGTGTATGTGTATGTGTATGTGTATGTATATATATGCATATATATATCTCAAAATATTTTAGCCATAAAAAGAAAGAAATCCTGTCATTTGTGACAGCATGGATGGGCTTTGGGGGCATTATGCTAAATGAAATAAGTTACATAGAGAAAGACAAATACTGTATGATCTTGAATATATGTGGAATCTTAAAAAAATAAACTCAGAGAAACAGAGAACAGATCAGTGGTTGCCTGAAGTGAGGGTTAGAGAGTAGAAAAATGGGTAAAAGTAGTCAAAAGGTACAAGCTTCCAGTTAGAAGAAAATGTGGAGTATAGAACATACAGCATGGTGACTATAATTACCAAAACTGTATTGTATATTTAAGTTTCTAAGACAGTAAATCTTAAAAGTTCTCATCATAAGAAATTGTAACTGTGTAAAATGAAGATGTTAAGTGAACTTATAATCACTTTGCAATATATACATAATACATTATATTGTATACCTTAAAATAGTGCAATGTTATATGTCAATTATATCTCAATTAAAACTGGAAAAATGGAAAATTCTTATAACACTAGAGGACTATTTTCAAATAGAAGACACTTTTCGATGTGTACTTTTAATTAATCTATTAATTTTCTACTATTTTAATTGGAATAGTGGGTTATTTTTAAAAATCTTATTTTTAAAAAACACTTCTATACTATATGTATACTATCAGATTGTACTGTGCACTAGAAACATTAATTATCCTACAACAAGCTGGTTAGTCTTAGAACAAAGTGGTTAGCAATAATTTAAAGCTCTGTCATTTCTATAGAGTTAATCGTGTACAATCTGTGATAGTTTCATTTAAAAAAATCATATATGCAACTCTTGCAGGTGTTTGGTAAAAAGCAAGTGGCCAGATCTTGGTACAAAGTACTGTGAATCATCATTATATGTACTTCTTCCTTTTCTTTTTTTATTCTTTGGGCCTGTGACCTTCTTCCCTTGACAGTAGGTTCAACTGCATTATGATGTGACAGGTGGCTACCCCTCCTTCCTTTGTTCCATCTGATTTGAAGTAAGTGTCCCTGAGGTGCTTGGTGGCTCATCAACTCCCATATATCTTGGTTGTCAGCTTGGAATGTAGGATTCTTAAATGACAGTCACTTTAGAGAGACATTACCTGATCCAGTGACTCCAGTGAAATTACAATTTCAGTCACAACTAAAGCAGCTTATTGTTGTTGCCTTACATTTCAGCAGCTTAATTTTTTCCGCTCAAAAATGTTAGCCCGCTCTAAGCAGCTGCAGAAATGGTTTCATGGTAATGAGTAGTTCTTTTCAGGTACTGTGTTTGCTAACTGCGTTGTGATCAGTCCATTAATAGTTCAGCATATTTGAAATGTTTCTGTACTGGTTAGATTTTACTAAAAACAACAGAAAAATCTATTTCTCAGTAATATAAGGATAGTGTGGTTGCAAGGCAAAGGATAAACTTTTTTTTCAAATTTTCTCTTATAATGTTTTTTTGCGGTGATATCAGATTCTCATAAGGTAATATTATTGAAAATTTTATTTGTAATCTTATTTGGTGTTTTAGAACTATCTTTTCTAAAGTGTACCCAAGAAATGATTAGATATCATCTGAGAACATTAACTTTGAAAATAAAAACACACCATGTAAAAGTTATGAGTAATTCTTTAACATTTTTTACTTGGAAAATAACTATCTGCCCTACTAGTAGCAAGTTCCTTCCTCATTTCTAAGTAACTGATTTCCTTTCAGAAAAAGGATCATGTTATAAAAGTTGGGGTAGTAGAAATTTATCAAAATATCTCGATTCTCAGGTATGATAAAATTTCTTAACAAAATTTATAGTAATATTGAGTTTGCATTTCTCATGAACTGATCTAAAATTTTATCTGAGATGCTGACTAGGAAGTAAAAAATGAATTGAACTAAAAAATTTAATGATCACTCTGTGCATCTAAAACCCAGTCCTAGGGGAAAGATATCTGTGATATGTAATAAAATATTTGGGAAGTCACTGCAAAGAATATACAAATAATTTCCATACATAGGTTTTCCTCATTTTATGTGTATATGGAAATGCCTGATATAAATGGGAAATTTTATATAGCACAAGAGAAGTGATTAAAAATTTGTATTAAATCATGCTCATAGTGAATTACTTTAAAATATAAATAATTGCTGTTAAGAAAGGAGCCTTATTTGTTTTTGGAATTAGTAAACTAGTTTAAATTTAAAATCTAAAGGTATTTCTAGTGGAAGTACTATTAAGATCAGTTTGAATATATTGAATGATTATGTTTTAATTCCACAATTGAGAAGAAAAGACCATTAATTCAGGCATGGGGAAAATTTCATTTAGTAAAATAAAAAGTTAAGATTCAAATAATTTTTTTTAACTTGTAAAGAACATTAATTAGGAAATTTAAATGAATTTTCTTGGAATCATCAGGACAGCCCTTCTCCCAAGTAAAAAGAGTAGGAAGTTTTCCCTGCAAAATGGACTTTTTCCCCCCAAATGGTTGTTTCCTGCTAACAGATCTTTTTCCATTAGTTTTTATTGGGATTCCAAAAGTCATGCATTATGTGGCCTTTTTAACAAGGTATTACTATGTCGTGGTTGTTAACTACTTAGAGGTTTTACCGTGATAATTATTTCTTTCAAGGTTGATGTGAATATCAATTCCAAATTTTATAGTTAGGAGGTGAAAAAGTTAAAACTAACTTTAACGTGTAATTTTGCAACCTCAGCTTTTGTAATAATTCCAACTAGTGATTTGACTACAATCACATTTATCCCTCTGGCCATCCATACCACTTTTCCCCCATTAGAATAGAACTGCTTTCCCCTGAGAATATCCAAATTTATGTTCCTTGATCTTTTCACCATCTCTTATGCTTTAAGATAGTGAAATACAAAGTTGCACATATTAACACCTCGGCAGGTGAGTTCATTTCATATCTGCTGAAATCACTGAGTTAGATTTAGATTTGGTGCTATCTTGGAAGTATACTTAAGGCAATTTCCTAACATGAAACCATTTAGTTATAAATCTAAATCAAATCAAACACTGAAATAAAACAAAATTCTGAAGATGTAATTTAGTATGATGTCCATTTAAAAAAAAAAGAGAAATGCTTGAGGATGAAATATCTGTTGTATCTTTTATTTTCACTAAATTAGTTCCATTTTCCATTTTTGAAACCAATGTTCACTTTAATTTTATCCAGAAGTTTAGATTATCATGAACATTTGACAATTTGTAATTGAATGTTTGCAGGCTAAAGAGGTTTTGCTCTTCCATTTGATGGATTGTGTCATGCCAGAGCCTGGCAGGGCATTTTATTTGACCTTTCTCCTTAACTCCATTCATCTTAAACTCCTTGTCACATGAGTGACGGGCCATCATGATGTGATGGAAGACAAAACTTCAAAAAGATGCATCACCTTGTCAGATAAATGCAGATCAGAAATCCTTTTTTAAAAATGTTGAGTGAGTTAGAGGACAGCTTAGCCTAAATTAGGTTGTAATATTGAAAAGTACAATATACCTTGGAGATCAAAGATTACTGTTGGAATAGCTCTAATAAAATTTATAAAGGATGATTTTTATGATCTTTCCTATAAAATGAGAAATGTGGCAAGAAACAAATTTTGCCTGAGAAGGTGTTAGTGAAAGAATACCGTTTAATTAGGGGTGTACACACACACACGCACACACACACACACACACACACACCCCTAGTTAAACTTCTGGCATTTATTTAAAAAAGAAAAAAACACCTTTCTTTGTAGGGACATATACAAAGCATAATTCATTCAGGGCCCCTGATACTGCCAAGAATTTTGATGCAACTGAAGATGGGCAGTTTTATATCCCTTGAGCAGAAATCAACTCTCTCCTCACAGAACAGACATTACTGAGGTGAAGAAAGGGGTAGATTTCCTCATCTTTTGTAGGTCGTTCATCTCCCATCCAAGACTTTTTATTACAAAGTCCTGAAAGATTCTCTGCTTTGTCTGTTTATACCAACAGACAGAGGCCATTCATATTGTAAATCAATGAACTAGTTTCTTGTTTTGGCAGGATCAGCAGTGATTTAGTGGTGGAATATGAGCACAGAGTAAAGACATTGACCTGACACATTTTTATCCCATCCCATGTGAATAAATTTCTTCTATCCATGGAAGAACAGTGAAATATGAGACACAAAATAATCACAACATAGAAATACTATTGCCCTGGAACAGAAATGGAGAGATGTAAAGAGACCTGAGTCTTCTTTGCTGCAAGACACTGGAATCTGGTAAAATTGTGAAAAAAAAGAATATACAACTCTACACACATATAGACACATATATATTTTCTTTGTTCATTCATATACTTAGTCATTCTAAGTCATGTGCTGTGTATTTTTTGAATAATAAAGCGACCATAAAAGACCACTAAAAATAGGCTATCTCCAAATTTTACATATATGAATTTAAAAAAACATATACTCTGGGGGCACCTGGGTGGCCCAGTCAAACTCTTGATTTCAGCTCAGGTCATGATCTTAGGGTCGTGAGATTGAACCCCACATGGGGCTCTGCACTCAGCATGAAGTCTGCTTGGGATTCTCTCTCTGCCTCTGCCTCTGCCCCTCCCTATCCCCCTCCCATGGGTGCGTGCACGCACACGCGTGCTCTCTCTCTCTTTTTTATCATAAATAATCTTAAAAATAAATAAATAAAAATACATATACTCTGAAACAATATATTTTTATTTCCTCTCTATGATTGTATCATCTATTTAATTTAGGTCATAAATTTTGCCCAATTATTTATTCTTCATAAGAATGTAAAGTCACTTGTAATCTGAGGTAAATTGGTATAGCCATTAGAGAAAACAGTATGGAGGTTACTCAAAAATTTAAACATAGAATTATCATATGGTTCAACAGTTCCATTCCTGGCTGTATATCCGAAGGAAATGAAATCACTGTCTTGAAGAGATGTCTGCACTACATGTTCAATGCAACATTATTCACAATAGCCTAGACATGGAAACAAATTGTCTGTCAATAAATGAATAAATAAAATGTGATCTATATACAACAATAAGTTTTCCACTTGTGATAACACGGATGAACCTGGAGAATATTACGCTTAGTGAAATAAGCCAGACACAGAAAGACATACTCTATGATATCATTTATATATGGAATCTAAAAATTCAAACTCATACAGTGGAAGATTAGCTCAGGGGCTAGAGGGTGAGGAAATAGGAAGATACTGATCAAAGGGTACAACTTTTATTTATAAGATGAATAAATTCTGAATCTAATGTACTTATGATGATCATAGGTATTTATACTTAAAATTTGGCAAGATAGTAGATTTTAAGCATTGTCAACACAAAAAAGGAAAAATATGAGATGTATTTTGTGAGATAATAGATCTATTAATTAACTTGATTGTGGTAATTTTACTATTATATAATCATTTTATTAAACACCTAAAAATCACATCATGTAACCTAAATATAAATAATTTTTGTCAGTTATACCTCAAAAAAACTGGAAAAAAATCCAGAGTGCTATATAAGAATGTTTTTTTGGCAGTTCGTATTAGGACAATTTTGCCTTGTTTTAGTAATTTGCCTTTCCTTTGCTATTAACTGTTCTTTTTCAAACAATGTTTCTTGGTGTAAGTGAATTCCAGCAAGAAATGACATTTTTATTCTGTTATTATTGCAGAATGTGTGCATCACCTGCAAAATCTGTTATATGGTATTGTTATTCTCTTTCTATTGCCTTTCCAACTTAAATACAATCATGTGAATATTATGTATATTTAACTGGAAATTATTTTTGCTCTTAATTCTCAAAGCTAAAGCTATCTCAGTAAGTACTTGCTTACCATAAGCATATTTTTGTAATATTACAGTAGATTCGGAAGAGAGTAACTTTCAAAATGCAAACTATTACCTCTAAGAACATACCAGAAGGAATGTTGTAATAATGAAGTAAAGAAAGATATTAACAAGCAAGTTTGTGGGAAATGAAAAGATTATTTTTGAGGTTGACTTTTTGCATCAGTAGAATGCTTGAGTACCACCCATGTTTACAAAATCCATCTTAACCCTACATCTTTCTCTAACCATCCTATGGCTCTGCTCCTATTTATAGCCAAACTTCTTCAGGGTCACTACTTAAAATTACAGTAATTCTGCTATGTGTGTATGTTGTTGCTAGCATGAGCACACAGACTAGCATATTAATATGCAGACACATACATATAAGTAAATGTGCAATTTAAAGTATAATTCTGAAGTGAACCCTTGAGCAAACAAGTTTTTTGACCTGGTCAAGATATAGAAAATTTGCCAGCCTTCCATAGAGCCTATAACCCCATTACACAGAGACTATAACCACCTCCATCAACCCTATGAGTAACCACTCTCCTGCTTTTATGTTAATTATTTAATTGCTTTTGCTTTTTTAAAATCACTGTGTAAATTATTTAAAATATTTTAATATGACATCTTAATAAAGTATATAAAAATTGAATATATATTTTCTTGTATCTTCCTCTTTCCTAAATACTATGTCTGTGTCTTTTATACATTTTACATATAATCACAATTAATCCATTTTTGTTGTTGTAACGTGCTTATTATAATTTATTTATTGATTTGAGTGTTGAGTGACCTTTGGGTTGTTTTTAGCATTTGCTCATGCAAGGCTGATGTGAACACTCTTGTATGTGTCTCAGGTGTTAACATATGCACCAATTTTTCTTAGGGAATCAGTCTAGGAGTACAGTTGCTAGTCATAGGCTTTAGCCTATGTATCTTCAACTTTTCTATACTATGTACCTGTTTTCCCAAGTCAATATACCAATTAAAATGCTAACAGAAGTTCTTGTTTCTCCACTTCTTCACCATCATTTTGTATTGACAGATTTCCCTCGCCCCCCTCAAATTTGGTGAGTGTGTAGCAATATTTCTCTGTGGTATTAATTAGAATTTTTCTATTTCTAATTAGGTTAGGTGTTATTTACTGTTTTTATTCATTGGCCATTTGTATTTTCTCTTTTGTAAACAGTTTATTCAACTGTTTGCCCTTTTTGGTAGTAGGTTTTAGTTTTTTGCCTTGTTGATACTTAGGAGGTCTTTAAATATTCTGGATGCTAAGATACTAGGTTAAATTTATGGCACATATCTTTTTCCACTATAGGGCTACTATTTTAACTTGCCTTTTAGTTTATTTTGATGATAGATATGTTTTAATGTTATTCTGATTAATCTTTTTGGAGAGGTTAGTGTTTTTTGTCTTTGTTTTAGAAGTCTCAGCGTATCCAGGAAATATGCAGACACTGTGTATTATATTATTTTCTTTTTTTTTTTAAGATTTTATTTATTTATTCGACAGAGATAGAGACAGCCAGCGAGAGAGGGAACACAAGCAGGGGGAGTGGGAGAGGAAGAAGCAGGCTCATAGCAGAAGAGCCTGATGTAGGGCTCGATCCCATAACGCCGGGATGACGCCCTGAGCCGAAGGCAGACGCCCAACTGCTGTGCCACCCAGGCGCCCCTATATTATTTTCTAAATCCTTTACAGTGTTGTTCTACAGTAATTCATTGAAAAATCCTGTCCTCTTCCATCAATATGCAGTTACACCCACATAAAATATCAAGTATCCATGTATGCATGAGTTTGTATAAGGTTTGTATTTCCTGCTTAGTTGACATTGATTTATCATTTGTTCACTATAACACTGTTTTTACTACTGAAGATTTATAATACATTTATTATCAGGCAAGGCAAGTCCCCCTAAATCATCCCCTCTTTCAAAATTTTCTTGGACAATCATGGTGCATACATTTTTAAATTCATATCGATAATTTAACAATCTGTTAATTTTTATGGAGATGGCTTTGAATCTATAGATATTTTAGAGAAAACGTGACATCGTTAAATATTGAATTTTGGATCTTTCCATGTATTTAGGCTTTTATAAATGTCTCTCAATAAAATTTTATAAAATTTTTATATGAAACTTCCATGCATTCATTAAGTCTATTTCGATAAGGCTTTGGTTCCCATTTCTCTACTAAAACTTTCTTTCCAAGATCGCTATGAGTAGCCAAAAAAAGGATCTGTTTTCAGTTTTCATCTTACTTGACCTCTTAGCAATATTGACAGAGTTGACCACTCCTTCCTGGATCCCTCTTTCCTTATCTTCCATGACATGCGCCATCCTAATTTTTTTTCTAGATTTTTTTTTTTTTTAGGTTCCTTTGCCAAATCTTCCAAGGCCTCTGCCTTATATCTATATTGTTTTTCTAGCTGATTTCTTCCTTTCCCATAACTTTATATCTCCTCTGTTTACCCAAACATGTAACTTAAAAAATATTTTTTCCAAACCTAATAGAAATCTTTCTAACAGGCTCTCCATATTGATGCATTAGAGTTATCCCAGTATTAACATTTTTCAAACTGGACCCTTGATTCCTGGTTGAAATAAATTTTAAAAAAGAAGAAAACAATATTTTAAAAAGTTCTCTTCTATCTCAATAGATTATACCAACATCTGCCAGATTTATAGAGTAGCTAAAAGAAGTCTTGGTATTTCATCTTTCTTAAAATATTTTTATTATTTCCTGTTAATTTAGAAAATAAATCTAAATTCCTTGATAGGACTACAAGACTTGATTACCTGACTTTTATATGTCTTTTCATTTTTCAACATCTTTCTCCACTCATTATCTTTCTCATTCCTTTTTCATTTTCTTTAACATGTTCTTTTCTCCATGACAAATTTTGAACATAATTTCATTTTCTCCTGTTAAACCTCTCTTCTTTCTCTTCTAAAACTTCATTTATTATTCTGATTTCAGCTTAAATGCCACTCTCAAAAACATCCATGACTACTGTGCTGTACCTAAAACAGTACTAAAATCTCCATGTTATTTTTTTCTTGAAATCCTGGTGTATGTGCATGTGTATGTGCATGTGCCCACGTGTGTGTGTTTGCTCTCTCATGCATTATATTGTAAAATCATAGAGCTCATAGAATGATTGTCACATATGAGCTACTAACAACTGTGCTATGGAATAAATGTATTGATCTGAGATATAATAGAGTCACTGCTTAGCATTAAGAAGAAAGACAACTTTGATTAATTTCTAACCTTTTTTATAATGTATTTTTTTTAAAGATTGCTATTAATACAAGTCCTTATATATAGAATCATTCATATCAATTCCAACTATGACTGGAAGGTCACTGGAGTAAAATATGGTTGTAGGCATTTAAATGGTA
The DNA here is from genome assembly GCF_024610735.1 of Ursus americanus. NCBI lineage: Eukaryota > Metazoa > Chordata > Mammalia > Carnivora > Ursidae > Ursus > Ursus americanus. Next base: position 5,980,105 of record NC_142131.1, read on the forward strand.
CATTTTTTTTAATTTATTAATTCATCACATAACTGAGAGGCATACTTTTAATGATGCACTTACATGCTCAAATTGAAGCTCATAATTATAGATCTTACTAAATCCCTCAATAGATTGTATGTGTAGTGTATTTACGTTTTATATAGTAGTTAGACCATAAAATTAATATGAAAAAGATTATACCTAAGAGCATGAATCTGGGATTTTATTCTGTGATGGAGTCTGAAATGCAGACACTTAGATATCGTATCTGGCCTTAGATACTACCCCATGGTAAATTTTTTGTCTTCAACCTCCTTTTTATCTTTGATCTTCTTTAGATCATTATTTTACAACTCTTGGTCAGCATTGATACTGACTATTCTTAGGTTACCTATACACAGCCCTTCCTTTTGCATTTAAAATTGACTAATTCCAGAAACCAAAGGACAACAATCTTTAGTTTCATAGCAATAAGACGATTACCATTTAAAGGAATTACCAAATATATTAAAAAAAAAAAACAGGATTATGAAATGTTCAGATGAACTGAAGAATTAGGGAATGTACATTCTGAGACCTTGATTTTACAAATAAATTATTTTTAGATTGATAAGATTTTTTTAAATCTTTATATTTTTTTTAGATTTTTATTTATTTATTTGAAAGAGAGAGAGACCATGAGAGGGGAGAGGGTCAGAGGGAGAAGCAGACTCACTGCTGAGCAGGGAGCCCGATGCAGGACTTGATCCTAGGACTCCAGGATCCTGACCTGAGCCGAAGGCAGTCACTTAACCAACTGTGCCACCCAGGCACCCTAGATTGATAAGTTTTAACATGCTCAATATTTAAGTTTTCAGGTTTTACCTGTAATTTTGTTTCTATATTCTGTAGGTTCAGGAAAGATTTAAGAAGGATAAAATTTAAAAATGCTTTTAGTAAACTCCAAATTTAAATTATTTCTATGCCCACTGAATATCTTCAGAGATCTTATTGGATTAAATGAGAATGCCGTGTGTAACAGTAAAACAGAATGGATTCATCTGTTAGGGCTTCCATAACAAAATACCACAGACCGAGTGACTTAAACAACAGAAATGTATTTTCTCACAGTGCTGTTAACTTTGGGTACTAGTGAGTACTTTCTTCCTGGTTTGCAGATGGTTCCCTTCTCACTGTGTCCTCACATGGTTTTTCTTTGGGAATTTACTCATGATGTTTCTTCTTCTTCAATCCTATTGGTGTCCCTTATGACCTTGCTTAAACTTGACCCTTAAAGATCCTATCTCCAAATATAGTCACATTGGGGTTAGGACTTCAACATACGGGTTTTATGGGAGCACAATTCAACCCATAAAACCAAGTATTCAAAATATTGACAAACTCATTTTTCATTATTATTGAAAATAACAAGTAACTGATAATTTGTATTAAGTAGACAAGAAGGATTTTTTTCGAATATTTTCTAATGAAAACTAAAGCTGATTATGTAATACCACTGTAATTGAGGATAGAGGACATGTAATTATATCATACATGCACACACACACACACACACACACACCCTGCATACATATTCAGGAAACAAAACATTTGCAGTTCACATTCAATTTTCCCTACATCAGTGCTGGATCTAGAAATGTTCTACAGGTGAGGGTAAATGAAAGAATTCTGGCCCATAGTATCTATGTGGTGAATGTATATGAGAATGTGTATCTATATGCGTTGTATTTGTCCTTACCGAAGAAGTAGTCTAGGGAACTCACCTTAAAGCTGGATTTTCCTAGTAAACACATGGATTTTGCTTAAGTTTTACGTTTAGTGGGAGGAAGACTGAATTTGGCTCAACCTCCAAAACATCTTAGGGCTTCTCCTGATCTAAATAATGTCAGCATATGAACCAGTTAACTCAGTCTTAGAAAAACTTTTAAAGATATGTGAAGACTAGAAGCAATAGGATGTTTTGAAGTATGCCAGCAGTAGTTGGAGAGGAAGGGAAGAGAAAAATTTAAAGTACACTGAAAAAGAGTTGAGATATTTTCACATAAATCGCTGTGTCTGTTTTCCTAAATAGGTAGATAAAGACTCTGTGTGTTTGTGTGTGCATGTGCGTTTTCCACTCTAACAGTACTTATATGGTCAATCTGTACTTTCAATTTTGCAGTAGATGATTGTTCTCCAGTGCAGCTTTTAACACCATGGCTGTCCTCAGCATATGATAATCAAAGCTTCTAAGATTTTTGTCTTGCCTGCTCAACAAAATTTTAATTTTTTACTACACAGCCCCCAGGATGTGTCATATGAGATATGTCATGATGTATAGCTAATTAAAATTATTAAAAATTCTACAGTGCCTCCTTAGAAAACAATCATTTAATGGCAAATATGATAATACAGATAAAAATAGTGGTATGAAAATAGAAAGTGAGGCATGCATACATTGAGGCACACACATACACACGCACGCATTTTGGGGGGTGTGCATGGGTATGATTATGCCTGGTCACTAAAACAACATGGAATTCAAACTACTAAAAGTAGAAAAGAAAACAAAGAAATCCAAATTATTTATTTGTGTGCCCTTTAAAATTGTATATAGCTTTGCATAAGAATTTGTATTTTTTCCCCACCCCTGGCCCATCATAAGAATTTCATTTCTTGGAAAGTTTACTCCCTTTTCCAATGTTTGATGTCTCCATATTTAATGTAACTAAAATTTGGCTTTTTTAGTTAATCCTATCATGAAAAGTATATTTCACAGTAATGTATCTCTTCTCCAATATCTTATTAACCATAAAATTAATCTTATTATCTTTTAAGTTACCTTCCTCCTTTCAAATTCTGTAATCATAGTGGTTCACATTGGATCAAGCCATTTGGAGAACTGAGAGTGATTAGTTACTTAACATGACCTTTTGAACTGGCTGACAGTTTTTTTAAGTGGGACACTATATTGAAGAATCTCAATTTTTTTTATTATTAAAATGGGTATAAGTGCATTAACTGTTGTTTTGGAGGAAATCAGCTTATGTAAAGCAAATAAACGCTCAATACAGCTTAAACAATACTGCTTTAAAAGCATACCAGTATATTTGTTTTCAAAAAATTTGCCATGCTGCATGTAAATCATTTCATGGTTTTCAAGAAAACCCAAATCTTAAGAAGTAGAGGGCAGAATGTTTTCTTTGTTCTTTAAATTTGAAAAGTAATACCAGAATGTTAATTTTAATATTTTGTGTAGATTAAAATGTAACTTGTAAACTTTTTTGTTAGGCTAGTATGACTGGGTTTGGTGGGGGTGTGTGAGGAGTGGGAAAAAGGAGCAAGTAAAAAAGTAATACAGATTTTTAATAAAACTGCTATTTTGCAATGGCGGTAATGCAACTACATAATTTGTTTTCTTTAAGTGGCTCAAATAGTTCCATTACCACTGTGAATAAACCATTCACCATTGTGGTTAGAAAAGTTTATTTTAGCAATTTCCATGCTTAAGGCCTTTCACTAAACAATGATTCTGTGGTGGTGACTTTTTGGTGTGTCTAACTGTCCACAAAACTAAGCCTGAAAATGGCATTTCATGTCATTTAGAGACAAGTATTCAAAATAGAATAATAGTAAAAGATTTATAAAGCTGGTTACTTAAGAAGAATAGGGATATTTCAAATGTCAAAGAAGTTTATTTCTATACACAATATTGAAATATTGTGCTTAAAAATACAAAAAACAGAATAAAAATTGCCATAGAACATATTGATTGGAAATGACATTTGCTGTCACAGATTTCTTTTTTAACAATCAGTTTTCATCAAATTTATTGTTTCATCATTCCTAATGCAGGCAAATGACACTAGCAAAACTTTTAAAATTCATCTAATATTTTCTAAAATATTTACAAATTAGTTAACATAGCCAAGAAGTAATTGTCCTGTGTACGTATTTTGTAGATGTGCAACATTACCAAAGAACTCTGGCTTTTAAAACTTATACATTTTTTCAAGGAAGAAAGAAAAAATGATTCTTAGAATAGTAAGCCCATCTGGAAACTGGCACGATTCTCAGGACAGCCTGAGTTTTAACTGGCCTCTGAGAATATTTACAAAACCTAGTGAAATTTCATCATTACAGCTCTCAATGATTAAAGCCAACATATCCAATAAACCTCTATTGAACTTTGTGCTGAGGTTATGAGCATGATGCAGAGATAATTTGGAGTAGGGTAGGAATATTTCGTGAGTACATAATGAGTTTTTGGAAAAAAGAAAGTGTGTGCTTATAAAATAATGGGACTGATTTTTCTTTTTGGTCTTATAAAACTAACAAACTGCTTATAAAATTATAATAAAAGAGTTTCCAATATTTTAAGGGTAGTCAACTTGATGAAGTACGCATACATCTATTGTTGACAACTTTAAAGTGGACAATATACAATTGTCATTTTTGCTATGGTAATTGGTCAGTTTATTTCAGTAATATATAACCACATCTGGTACACAAAGGTGTGCTAAAACTTACTGTCGGTACTATCTTAAATTTTTTATACCAATTCTTTATATAAACATATTTAATATTATAGTACTCCTTATGGAAAAGAATTAATGAGAGGCTAACTCAGTCTAGTTACATGTCCTTATGATCATTGAAACATGACAGAAAATATGATTTTCTATTTCCAGCTAAATGCTTCTGCATAAAAGGATTTTTTTAATCTAACTATATTATGTTTAATCGATTCCTTTAAGAATAATGAGGTTTATTATTAGTCTTCTCAGGGGAAACAAGCAAGTAACTTTCAAGCAAATAAGTGAGTTATTTGTAAAATTGTCATTGACAAGGAACCTATATTTTTATGCACGTAAGTAATGAAGGAATAAAAATGGAAATTGAGAAAGGTCTCATATAAGATTCTTTTAAACATTTGTGCTTGGTCATTGTCTACTGTAAGACCCTTATCATACAATCATAAATACCTAAATTGTTTTGTCATTAAATTCATTTTTTTCTCATTTATTTGATTAAGTTAAGCTAGCTCCATCTATTCTACTATATGATGAGACTTTTCTGGAAAACAGCTTCAGGACACCCAAATCTTCTTGAACCTTCAGAAATTTCTCAGAAGTCTTCTACATTTTCTGAATAAAAGCTGTTTATCAATGGTATTGGTACTCATGACATTTATTAGGGAAAATCATTCCCATGTTTAGCCTTCTAAATCAAATACGTCTTACTCATTCCAAATTTCAGACCCATTTCATACTGACCATCCTGGCATTCATCTTCTCCTGATTTTCTGACACAGATTTGACCCTCAATAATCTAGTTAATCAGTTTTGTTTAAGATCCTGATCCTGATTGCATCTTATTTTATCAAGTACCATCCTGTTTTAAGGAAAATTCCCCTTTACATCTGGTGAACTATGTGTTTAGTATTTTCAAATAAGGTAATTACCACCTGACTAGAGAGGCAGATTGATGAAAGAAAGCAAATCATAACTTTGACAACAGAAAGCATAGAATATTCTGTGACATGTATCATACTCAGGGGCACAGGAGAGTCCCAAAAAACACAGTTTAGAGAAACAAAGAGAGTCAATGAAAATGAGTTAATATTTTCTGTGTACTTGGAAATGATAACAGAAAGAAAAGTCTAAACAGTTTTTAGTATTCAGAAATTTGAATTGGAATGTAATAAGATATAACAAGGTAATGGAGTACTTGATAGCTAAGATTAAAAAAAAAGTCCCCCCCCAAAAAAACTGAAAGGAAAAATCTACACAAGTCTTAAAGGGAAAAAAAAAAGATTTTATTGACCTGTAATGATGGTTATATAAAGGTAACATACTCTAATTTGGACAGATCTCTACCACAAGGCACAGGTAATAAAATAACTAATTTTTATTGCTCTTGCTAAGACATAGTTCTAAGGGCTTTGTTGCCTTAATTCACTTAATAGTCATAATAGACCGATAAGGTAAGAGTTAATAATTCCCCATTTTTATAGATGTTAAAACTAAGGCTGATAACATGTCCAAGGACAACAAGTTTGTCAATGTCAGACCCAGGATTTGAACTTGGCAATTTGGAGTCAGAGTAGCACTCTTTATCATTATACTACCATATTCTCCTTTAATTGAGTGAGGAAGGCAATTTGAATAACCTAAAGATATCATATATCTATAGCTGAAGGATGCAGTATTCTGTGGCAACTCAAAAGAGGGTTATCTACATGATCTCAGAACTTACTTTTGAAATTAGGTAAACTTAAAATGCATGAGGAAAATAAGACAAGAAGTAGAAAAGACAAATTAAACAAACGGTTCTAGGTTTCTAAAATTATCTTGAGAATAATAAATGCAATGAATTATATTAATAGCATTATTTTGTTTTACTACATATTAGAACATAAGTCATTATTGAAAGAAAGATTTCAACTACCTCCATTTTGACCTCAGTCTGTACTTTCTGATTAAGTTCTTCTTTCCAGCTTATCTCTTAACTCAGGCAAAATCTCTTAACCCAGCAGGCAAAGCTGCTATGACGGGAACCAAAACTACCCCCTTAAACGATAGAGACTACCCTGATGCAGCCCTGTGTGAATGACCCCAAAACAATGAATGATCGACCTGACCTTATTGCCCACCCACATGTACCCACCAACCTTTGATCCACATTTTTCTTTTGGTAAACGTAGAAGGATTTCCAGCACTTTAGAGAATGTCTTTGAGATGTTAGTCCACTCTCTTCCCAGTGTTGACTTCACTGAAACAAATTCCTTTCTTGTTTCACCACCACTAGTCTCTCTGCCTTTGGATTTTGTCAGCAGCAAGTGGCCTAACCTGGTCTCTTTGGGGGCCCTGGAGCCAGGTGCTGTTGTACGCCTGGGCCCTGGTTACCTTATCTTTGCTGTGATCACTTGAGAATTCATTAAAAGAATAATAAAAAATTACAAAATATTTATAGAGTAACTTCAGAGGATATCAAATGGCCAGTAAAGACCTAAAGATCTATTCAACTTCAGTAGTCACAAGGAAATGAATTATACTTCTGGATACATGTCCAACAATGTGTGGTGTTTGTGTGCATATATGAGTGTTTGTGTGCATGTGTGTTTTACCAAAAACACACTTATAAGGATAGCAAAACTCTTTGAATAGTCCAAACTGGAAATGACCCAACATTGCTTTACACTGGGATGAATAGATAAACTGGTATAACATACAAGGAAATTTAATACAAACCTGAAAGTGAACAACGTACAACTACACAACAATATAATGTTGATTGAAAGAAGTCAGAAAAAAAGTATACTACATGATTCCATTTATGTTCGGCTCGAATAAAGTAAAAATTATAGTGATAGGTGTCAGGGTAGTTACTGTGAGCAGAAACAGTGATGAAAAAAGCTTTATACCTAGATTCTGTGGTACTGTTAAGACTTGATCTGCTTGCTGGCTACCCAGCTTTATTCAATTTGTGAAGTCAGTAAGCTGTGTACTTGTAACTTTTATGTATGTGTTTTGTGAATATTTTATTTCAGTTATACATTTACATAAAATTAAATTTCATAGATGGAATTAAATACAGTGGACTGCGTTCAAGTGTGGCACAGCATGAAATGATATTTAAAAGGACATTGTTCATTTTTAGTAATACTATCAATAGAATATACTCAATTATCTGTACCAGTTATGTATATATGTACATACACATATATATATATCCATATCTATCTAAATCCTCAGTCATTTGTTTATTTGATATAATTTAAGAAATAGTATATTAGCATTATGATTATGGGCTAGGAAAGAAAATCTTGGTGCTAAAACTTTTTGAAATTATAGAGTTGTGCATTTTTTTTAATGTTTCATTTCAAAAATAGCATTCATCTAACTGATTGTGAGAGAAAAAACAGAGTTTTAGCCTTAAATGTTCAAAGCAAATAGTACATGTTTCCTTCCAATACTGGACTAAAATTAAAGAAATTTTCAATCTCATCCTCAGGGCAGTGAGTCTCATAAAAAAAAGCCATTTTTGGGGCGCCTGGGTGGCACAGCGGTTAAGCGTCTGCCTTCGGCTCAGGGCGTGATCCCGGCGTTGTGGGATGGAGTCCCACATCAGGCTCCTCCGTTATGAGCCTGCTTCTTCCTCTCCCACTCCCTCTGCTTGTGTTCCCTCTCTCGCTGGCTGTCTCTATCTCTGTCAAATAAATAAATAAAATCTTTTAAAAAAAAGCCATTTTTCTCTGATAACATTTACATACTTTATTATCAGAATAAAAACTCAGATTTCATCCTTTTAGAAAAAATGCAATTTGACAGGTAATGTTTTAAAATGATCCTTAAGCACTAATAGCATGAAAAAGTTGCCCTTAATATATATATCCATTTGTTACATGGAATAAGTCTTTGTAGGTAAAAAAAAATAAAATGAATGAGAAATAAAGAAGCTTCCTGGAGTTTAGCATAGTTTCCATATGCTTTATTGTGTGTGTAATATATTTTAATTCAATACTATTTTGAAAATCACCAAGGTTTTGGTTTTCCAAGAATTTTTGCTGTCACCAGAAATTCTATGACAGTTCTTAGAAAATAAGGTGAATGAATTTGGAAAGCTCCATTCTATTGCCTGAGAATCAAAGGATACAAGATATTGGTTAAAGGGGGGCTCCTGGGTGGCACAGCGGTTAAGTGTCTGCCTTTGGCTCAGGGCGTGATCCCGGTGTTATGGGATCGAGCCCCACATCAGGCTCTTCCGCTATGAGCTTGCTTCTTCCTCTCCCACTCCCCCTGCTTGTGTTCCCTCTCTCGCTGGCTGTCTCTATCTCTGTCGAATAAATAAATAAAATCTTAAAAAAAAAAAAAAGATGTTGGTTAAAGGAAAGGACTGGACCATAATTTCATAAGGGCTTTGCTTTTCCCTTCTTCTGCTCCCCATGAGTTAACCAAAAGGAGATTGTAGACCACCTTCTTGGTAGCATTGCCACCTAGAAATATGACATAAATGATATATATTTTATAATTATATAATTGTTTTGTAGCAAATAAATAAATAGAATCACAATCAGAGATGAAGCAGTTCTTCCCAGGATATAGGAAACACATTATTAACCACAGCTGAAGGAAGTAGAATAATGACCTTCAAAGATGTCCTTGTCCCGATCCCTCAGGCTTGTATGTTCAATATGTGTCAAGGGAAGTCAATCTTTTGGATTTACTAAAGGTTGTTAATTGCTGGATATGGTGCTTATTTTGGAATATCTGGGTGGGTCAAATGTAATCTTAAGAGTCCTTAAAACTGCAAAAGAGTCAGAGAAGATCAGAAAAAGAGATTTGAGGACAAAAGGAATGTCCAGAGTGATGTGATATACAAAGAATTTGAGTGGCACTTGTTGGCTTTGAAGATGGAGAAAGAGGTTCAGAAGCCAAGGAATGTGGCTTGCTGCTAGCTGCTGAAAAAGTCAAGAGGAGGAATTCTTCAGTAGAACCTCCAGAAGAGAATACAGCCTTACTAACACCTTGATTTTAACTGAGTGAGAACTTCACTGGACTTGTAACCCACAGAACTTAAGACAATAAATTTTTGTTCTTTTAAGTCACTGAATGTGTGGTAATTTGTTACATCAGCAGCAGAAAATTAATACGGCTCTTATGGAGCTATATTTTCCAAGCAGCAAAACAGGTATGCTATTACAGTCAACTCCTCAAACTGCATGGGCATGGTCTGGGCACAAGAACAAGTGTTCAGCAGTTTGTACAAAGCTGGGTGAGGAATCTCAAACTTACTCCGGTTTATAAAATATAAAACATGCCTCCACAAGCACATTGGTGTTGGAAAGCGAAAGAATATGCTTCACTGTGCACTGTGGGGGAACTGGCAAAACAAAGATTGGTTCCAACCAGAGCTCCTAATGCTGTCACTGAGGCCTGAAAAGCACCTGCTTACACATCATCTGCTTTAGTACCTCTGTCTCTGGTTGTTGGGCAATGTTTCAAATAGTACGTTTTGTGCCAGTCCAGAGCAGTTCTATCTGCATTCCCTGCAGATCAGGCTCGAAGAGCAGAAGGTCATTGTGGACTAGCAGTAACTTAACAGTATTTTAATGTGTGATCCAAGGAAAAAGATTGAGCTATAAAATATGGTTTGAGGTGCAATTAATTCTTGCTGATGCAAAGGTATATGGAACACTCATGTAATAAAAAAGTTAAATTCCCCTTTTTGCTGTTGCCTATAATTGTGTTCTCTCAGGATACAAATAAACAGAGGAAAAGAGTCGATCAGAGTCAAATATGTTGGAAAACTGCTTAAATTCAGTCCTGCCAAAGTTGGCATCAGATTGAGCTGTCTCTGGTACTCTTTGCCAACAGCCAAAATGTAAGCCACAGAGAGAATAACTTCACACAGAGATCCTGATTCTGTAAAAATTGTTCATTCATGAACTGGCAAGAAGTAGATGGAGGAGACAAAGTATATAGAATGAAACTCCAAGGGAGGAGTGCATAATTGCTGAACTGTAATTTTAATGAAAAAATGTATAGATTTGTTCCCAAGGTCTATATGCAAAATACAAAAAAGAAGAAGAAAAGGTTGTATTCATTCATATGCAGTGTATGAATCACTTTCAAACAGAGGTATTAATTTTGCTACTAGTGTCCAGAGCATGACATGGTCATTGGATTAATTGGATCCTTACAAAATAGATCAGATTGCAAAGCTTGCTTCAGCAATTTTTTTTTTCCTCCTCTTTTGCAGTCAGACTAGTGATGCAGGGGTAGACTGAGATAAAATGTCTGAGTAGAGTCTCTGTGAATCTAAATTTTTCCAGGTTCAAAACACTAGGGAAGTGAAAGTGACATTTATGTATTTTATAACTTATTTTCGCTGTCTCTGATTATTTAAGATTGAATGGAGTTATGGAAATATGGGACCTTCTGACATCTCATGACTGATGAACTATAGCTCTGATTTTTATGATGATTGATTTTATTTTTCAATTGTTTTGATTTCTGAAAATTTAAACACCCACTTAGCATGAGATTGATAATGGTTATTTGTCATGTAGAAAATCTGACTTAGATTTATGGAATTGCTTGACATATTTCAGACCTACTTATACATATGAATCCCTATTATTTTGTTCATATATGAATTTGCAATAAAACTAGAATATCTGCTATTAGATTAGCATGAGAAGGGCAAGTTCTTATTACTGGTAGCACAAATCCTGGTGACAAAAACACTGTAGTTTATTGTATTACTTCCAGAAAAATGTGTGTGTGTGTGTGTGTGTGTGTGTGTGTGTGTGTGTTATTCCCCTCAAAATAAGCACCTCTAACAATATCAGATTAATGCAAGAATGACTGCTCTGAGGGGATGAACCACTATCAGATCCTCAAATAAATTTTTAGACAATCATCATGTGTAATAAAAAAAAAAAAAAGAGAGAGAGAGAGAGAGTTCATTCTTGGCCCCAGGTGGCTAGAAGGCATTTATTATCTATGATACTTATACATGTCACTGTGAGTTCATCAAATCTAAGAGATTTTTCACTTTCACTTGAAATAATCATAGAAATTTTGTGTTGGAACTGACCTAAGAAATAACCTTGCCTAACTACCCACCCAAAGTAGAAATTATCAATGTCAGTAACTCTGACAAGTGATTATCCATTGTAGATCTCAGATAATTTAAGTAACAAGAAACTCAGAGCTCTTTAAGTCAGGTCACTTCATTGTTGAATAGATCAGTTTTCTAAAAATATTGTCTTGTAAGGTGAGTGATTGGCATCATCTTAATACATATCCATTGGCTCTTTATCGGGTCTCTGCATCTCCAAGACTAATTTTAGCTGCTCCCACCTTTCTATCACCTTTGTCTCAAAATTCTGTTACCTTTATTTATGTATTTGCTCTTTTGACATGTTCTTCATGTTGTTCACCATGTTTTGGATACATGCTGATTTTTCACCATATTTTTAAAACTTTGATTTGAAAACAGAATTGGGTTTTTCCAGTGTGGCCTTCAGGGTAAGATGTTGGCTGTCAGTCTTTTGAAGACTATTATTTCATTAAACACTATGTTTTTATTATTATTTAGATAGTCTTGTTTTCTTGGGCCTCAAAACAGATTTTTGGTTTATTTTATTTTATTCTGTCTGAATCTATTCAACCACACAGCTACCTAACTACCAAATCCCCTCCATTCCCTCCACTCACACATTATTTGCAATTGTTTTTTTTTTTAACATAAATGCAGTACTTTACATTTTCCAAATGCCAGGGTATACTATTGTATTTTTTATTATTATTATTGTTTCATGTAATGTAGTGGTAGTTATTCTCCTAGCATAGTCTAATCTTTTCAAGCCTGGCTTCTGGGTCTTCATCCAAGTCATGCATTGAAAAGAAAAAAGTGTGATAAGAATGAAACCAAAGATTTTATGGCATATTATGAGAAGCCTCTTTCCATTGATCATCCTTAATGTAGCATTTCTTTGATAGGCTCTATAAGTTCTCGTGACAGTTGAATGAAAGTTACCTGAAACAACCCATAATGTCATTAGAAGTTCTAGACATTTTCTCATTACACATGTTCTGACTTGAGCTTCAATTCCCTTAAATACATGTTTGTTATATTGAAGGAAGTTTTATGCCCCATTATATGTCAGCATTATGCTAGCTGTTCTTACCATTTAGGGATAATGTACTGCATTATCTATTAGCATTTGGGTAATTACCAACTTATCCTCAACTCTGGATTTCCTGCAACTATTATTTTTGATTAGCACCCTTTTTAAAATTCACCTTTGGACATGGATACTTCTTTCATCTTTTGCAGATAATGTTTTCAAATATTAACTTTCTGTCAGACATATTGTTTCCACTCTAGGTGTCTCTTCAGAATAAAAATTTACAAATCTTTAGAAATAAGGAAGTTATAATAAGTTATAATGTAATAAGTTATAATAACTTACAGAATATAATAAGTAAGTGACTCTATTTGGTGATTTATATTTTTAGAATCATTCTCCTTTCTTGAGTCATAATTCTCTCATAGTTCCCTCAAATGTCTCATCAAAGACTTTTTTTCTTAATGACATTGAAAAGTATATTCCAAATATCTAAGGTACACATATTTCTTCCCAAGTTATGTCCTTCAACAATTATCATCTAATTATGAGCTAACAACTTCTCTTAAGAATCGCAATTTCTTCTTTTCTTTTGTTCAGAAATAAACCCACAGTAGCAATTTTCATTGTTTCTTATGACTTTCAACAAATTAAATTTTAATAGATGACAATCTGGCAGATGTGCCATGTGAGGAAGCTTATTGTTCCACAGATGCCTCCATCTTGACCCACTAGTTCTTGCATCATTGCCAATTTTGCAGCCTATTTCAGACGTTCACAACTAATACCAGCCACCTCATATAACCAGTTAGTATGTATGTACATGCATAATGGTAGTGTTTACTGTTATTTAATTTGCACACACACCCATGGGTTTATAGTCTAAGTTTTCTGAATATTTATTCCAGTGTAGAGTTTCTCCTATCTAATCCTTCTATTAATTCTGTTTGTAAATAATTCTGTTTGTATATGGTTTTTTGAAAATAATATGATCAAGAGACCAGTTTTACTGTATGGAGGAACCAATAAGGTCAATTAAAAGTCTAAACAAATATATATGAGGACAAGACACAATAGACAGATCAATGATGTCAAAGAGATGCTTGCGTGTAGCACTTTCAGATGATGGAGTGCCTCCTGATTCTATGGGAATCTTTCCTCAGTGGGATTTCTCGTCCTTAAAAGTACAACTTCTTAAAGTACATTTTTGATAGGAAAAGATTATACATACTTAATATTTGACTTTTGCTGAATTCTGGAGAATATATTGATGCAAATACTGCAACTACTTCCTTCGTGAGTCCTACAATCTACCTGGATACACATAGAAACAATAAAACAAGGCAGTATAAGTAGGGTTAAATCCATGTGCAGTAAGCACAATGCTGTAAGAGTTATGAGGAAGGAATATCATATTTGAATTCTATAAATAAGGAATTTTTTACATAGGTTTTATGGACCAAATTGTGTCCTCCCCAAATTCACATCCTGAAGCCGTAACTCCCAAAGTGACTGTACTTGGAGATGGTACTAATTAAGGAGGTAATTAACGTTAAATAAAGTCATAAAGATGGGGCACTATCCAGTAGGACTAATGTCCTTATAAAAAGAGGAAGAGATAACAGACAGTTTCTCTACACATGCAGAGAAAAGGCCATGTGAGGACACAGTGAGAAGTCTCCCTTGTAAGTGCAAGGGAAAGTCTTCACCCGTAACCAGCCCTGCTGGCACCTTGATCTTGGACTTTCAGGCTCCAGAACTGTGAGAAAATTAATTTCCGTTGTTTAAGTAACCCAGCCTGTGGTGTTTTGTTATGGTAGCCTAAGCAGACTAAAGCAGCAGGTGAATATTTTAATATCAAAATATTGAAAGAAGTCCTCCAAACAATATGCATTTTCCTTTTGATTTATTTACTAGTATATTTGCAGTGTACCAATAAGAATGACTCTTACTTGATATTCAACAATTAATTAGTGTATGCATGTCTTAATTTCTCCCTTCCTTTACAGAATAAACTGATGGATAGACTTTCTTGTTTTCAGGTTCAGATCAAACTGAAGGTTTGGAACCATAAGACCTGGGTAAACTGAGGAATGTTATAAGTTTGGCACTGCTCTGTAAGACCTAGGTAAACTGAGGGATGTTATAAGTTTGGCACTGCTCTGTAACACCAGATGTTCCTCCTTCAAAGTTGCTACAACTATTTTCTCTTTAATCTTAACTATTACTGCAAGAATTGAAGACTCTATCAGAAATTTAACTAGGAAGGAAAATATTGAGAAGTCAAGAATACTAAGGAAAATTCTAAAAATTGAAGAAAATATTCAAGAAAAACTCTGAAATGTATCTTACTTTAAGATCCAAGAGATTGAATAGTAGGAATCTCCTTGATCTTGGGAGGCAAACTGGGTTGCAAAATAAAACTTGTCATAATATTAGGGCAGAATATTGTAAAAAAAAAAAAAAATCTGGGGCCTCCTTCATAAAAACAACCTTAAGTAAAACATAGTGAGAGGAAATCTGTGCTTTTAATAACATTAATGTGACAAACCTTTTCTTCCCCGTAATTATGTCATGTATACAATGATTAATGTAAAAGAAGAAATATATGTTAATGAGGAATCTATTTTTGATAAGGAAGGAATTTTCTGTCATTATTAAAAATGCAGTGTGATAATATGCATGGGAATAACTCCATAACTCTGAGCTACAGAGACCTTCCATCACCATGTGTTACAGCATATGTACCTGACAAGCAGCAGCATCACTACTACCTCATCACATCTCTGCTTCTGCTGACTCGATGCAGTGTTTGACTAGAGCACATGTTGTGACAGCACGCCTCTCTACCACACAAGTCAAACTACAGTTTTCATTCAAATGGTGTCAGATGATACTATTTCATGTGGAAAGCACTTACATTTTTATACCTACAATGTCACATACATGTGAATCTGATGTGCTCATTATCATATATACCTATCAGAATTGAACTGGTGAAAACATGGCATCTAAGAACTGAGAATGGCACACATATGCCCAAAGACTCTGAAAAACATTTTACATGTATTACCATATTTTAATCCTAACAATAATCCTATGAGGCAGAAACTAGGTTTTTCTACAGTTTACATACAGGGACACTGAGGGAAAGAATGGTGTAGTAACTTGTTCAAAGTTCCATAGGCAAGCCCCACATTTAGGTCTACCCAAGTCCATGAATTTAACCATCATGGGAGACTGTATCAGAAAGGGGACAAATATTAAATATGATATATACATGAAACATGTTTAATTAAATTACCCAGGCCTCTGTAGGAACTGTTTCTGCAGTCTAATAAACCCTAGCTTCTACTACCTTAGGTTAATGAGTTAGCTATCTGTGAGTACTTCCACATAGTTAGGATGTGATATAAGAATAAAGACTTAGAAGAGTGAGCAATAATCATGATGAGACATACTGGGACCTTTGGAAAGAAGTGACCTTAGCTTATGAATTCAATCAGTTGGATGAATATATGGCATATGCAGTATGGTTTTTTTTTTTTTTCTCTGTAACACTTAAAGGTGTTCTTATTCAAGTATACCCTTTGGAAATACATTATCTTACCAAGAACGCAAATGAAAAGCACATACTAAAAACAAAATAAAACAAAACAAAATCCTAGGCTACCAAAGGAAATTTGCTGAGGACATTACAATTATTTATGTCAGGTATCTTTTTGTGTGTGCGCCTATGTGTTTTAAAGACAAAACATTGTACTGGGGGTAAAATGTGAGTATACACTTAATTTAAATCTTATTCTAATCCATGCATATATGAAAAACTGAAAACAGGATTTAACCTTGATTCTCCTCTACAGAAAAGAATTACAAAACTGACAAGACAAGTTTATAAGGGAATTGAAAAGAAGTGAATGGTACACATTTATTAAATCCCAAAACTAACATTTTAAAGCAGTCTTACTTTGGGTAGGATAGGTGTAAAAACATGATGATAATAAAATAAAAGAAGAACCAGAACATAAGTCTAGACAGCAGATTGTAGTAAATACTTAAATTGATTGTATCTCAATTTTGGTTCCATGAGGTACAAAATGCCTGAGTCAGAGGACAGTTACTTACTTTCCCAAACCTCAAAAGAGAAAACAGTGTTTGAAAGCAAGAGTGAGAAATTGAAACCAGAATGCTGAGCAACATAAGAGGGTGCTTGTTCCCCTTCATGACAATCACAGCAGACCTCTGGCAGGAGAGAAAAGTAGGTTCTGAAGTCTCGGGATCCTACTCTTTATATGTGAGCTTGGACTACTCTTCACCTTCCTACTTTCCCCTAAGCTGTAATTCTTTTCCTAGCCCTCTTTTGTTCTTCCTTGTCTTCCTCCCTCTTTCAATGCTCGACTCTCCTTTTCATCATCAATATTATCCTAAGTTCCTGACAGGGACTTTTCCAAGTCTTAAAAATCTGTAGATAAATTAGATTCTTGAAGAATTCTGATTTTGGTGAAAATGAAAGAAAGGATAATAGGAAAGGATCAGTCATTTGTGAAGAATCAACCTCACAGACCTCATTTTGTTCCATCATCACAGTAAGATCGGTTCTATTTAACACATGTAGAGATTGGGACTCAGAGTTTTTAAAAGTTATCAAAGGATTGGAGATAAGTAAACAGATTATCTTTCAACTCAGAAAATAAAGAAATCAACAACTTTAATAGTGTACAGATATCATTAATGAGGTACAGAAGAAAAACACCCAGTGAAATTTGGTATGTCTGTTGGGTACCAGGAAGGACTGAGTGGTCACAAAAGGTGATGGGAAGCTGGATTTGAAGAACATTGTGTTAAATTGATGGGTAAAATGGGAAATGGAGATCTGTGCACAGCAAGCTGTATTTGCAAAGCCACAGCACCATGAGAAAACATGGACTATTTGGTGGACTGTAATTTATGACATATACCTGCATCACAGCACACATGGGAGGAATGGTAGCCACAGAGCTTGAATAGAATTCAGGAACAAGATGAAGAAAGATCTGGTAAAATATGGGACTAAATTTAAGCTTTAACAAAGGCAGTGGTAATCCACAGATTTTTAGCATAGTAATTGCGCAATCAGATTGCGTTTCTAAAATTTACTCAGAAATAATGAGGAATGGAGAAAAATAGGAGAGAAATGATGATAAGTACTCAAGCATGGAAGTGTAAATGTTGGCAGCACTTTGAGAGATATTCTGGAGTAACTAATTTTGTGCCCAGCACAGCCCTTTTTAGAGTAATAGACAGACAGATGGCACTTATAAAACCTTGATGCATGGTGATTAGTCTCTACATTTATATATTTTTTAATGAGTAAAAGGGAATAGTTGGCATCTGTATATGATAGCAACACATTGCTTTTATTTTTTTTCTATATCCATTCTCCTCTTCATCTTTATTTTTTTTAATGATTTTTTATTATGTTAGTCACCATACAGTACATCCCTGGTTTTCGATATAATGTTCGATGATTCATTAGTTGCTTATAACACCCAATGCACCATGCAATACGTGCCCTTCTTACTGCCCATCACGGGTCTATCACATTATCCCACTCCCCTCCCCTCTGAGGCCCTCAGTTTGTTTCTCATAGTCCATAGTCTCTCATGTTTCATTCCCCCTTCTGATTCCCCCCCTTTCTTTATCCCTTTCTTCCCCTACCAATCATCCTAGTTCTTATGTTCCATAGATGAGAGAAATCATATGATATTTGTCTTTCTCTGCTTGACTTATTTCACTTAGCATTATCTCCTCCAGTGCCGTCCATGTTGCAGCAAATGTTGAGAATTCATTCTTTCTGATAGCTGAGTAATATTCCATTGTATATATGGACCACAACTTCTTAATCCAGTCATCTGTTGAAGGGCATCTCGGCTCCTTCCACGATTTAGCTATTGTGGACAATGCTGCTATGAACATTGGGGTGCATATGGCCCTTCTCTTCACTACGTCTGTATCTTTGGGGTAAACACCCAATAGTGCAATGGCTGGGTCATAGAGTAGCTCAATTTTTAACTTTTTAAGGGACCTCCACACTGTTTTCCAGAGTGGCTGTACCAAATTGCATTCCCAAGAACAATGTAGGAGGGATCCCCTTTCTCCACATCCTCTCCAGCAATTGTTGTTTCTTGCCTTGTCTATTTTTGCCATCCTAACTGGCGTAAGGTGGTATCTCAGTGTGGTTTTGATTTGAATTTTCCTGATGGCTAATGATTTTGAACATTTTTTCATGTGTCTGTTAGCCATGTGTATGTCTTCATTGGAAAAGTGTCTGTTCATATCTTCTGCCCATTTTTTGATTTATTTGTTTCTCATGTATTGAGTTTGAGAAGTTCTTTGTAGATCTTGGATACCAGTCTTTTATCTGTAGTGTCATTTGCAAATATATTCTCCCATTCTGTGGGCTGCCTCTTAGTTTTTTTGACTGTTCCCTAGGCTGTGCAGAAGCTTTTTATCTTGATGAAGTCCCATAAGTTCATTTTATCTTTTCTTTCTCTTGTCTTTGGAGATGTGTCATGAAAAAGGTTGCTTTGGCCGATGTCGTAGAGGTTGCTGCCTATGTTCTCCTCTAGAATTTTGATGGATCCCTGTCTAACATCGAGGTCTTTCATCCATTTGGAGTTTATTTTTGTGTATGGTGTGAGAGAGTGGTCAAGTTTCATTCTTTTGCATGTAGCTGTCCAATTTTCCCAGCACCATTTATTGAAGAGACTGTCTTTTTTCCACCGGATGTTTTTTCCTGCTTTATCAAAGATTAGTTGCCCAAAGAGCCGAGGGTCCATTTCTGGTTCTCTGTTCTGTTCCATTGGTCTGTGTGTCTGTTTTTGTGCCAGTACCATGCTGTCTTTGTGATCACAGCTTTGTAGTACAGCTCGAAATCTGGCATTGTGATGCCCCCAGCTTTGTTTTTCCTTTTCAACAGTTCCTTGGCGATTCGGGGCCTTTTCTGTTTCCATACAAATTTAAGGACTATTTGTTCCAGTTCTTTGAAAAATGTCCTCGGTATTTTGATCGGGATAGCATTGAAAGTGTAGATTGCTCTGGGTAGCATGGACATTTTGACTATGTTAATTCTTCCAATCCATGAGCATGGAATATTTTTCCATCTTTTTATGTCTTCCTCAATGTCTTTCAAGAGTGATTTATAGTTTCTAGAATATAGGTCCTTTGCTTCTCTGGTTAAGTTAATTCCAAGGTAACGTATAGTTTTTGGTGCTATTGTAAATGGGGTGGATTCCCTAATTTCTCTTTCTTCAGTCTCATTATTCGTGTATAGAAATGCAACTGATTTCTGAGCATTGATTTTGTATCCCGCCACATTACTGAATTGCTCTATAACTTCTGATAGTTTGGGAGTGGATTCTTTTGGGTTTTCCATATAAAGTATCATGTCATCTGCGAAGAGAGACAGTTTGACTTCTTCCTTGCCTATTTGGATACCTTTTATCCCTTTTTGTTGTCTGATTGCTGTTGCAAGGACTTCTAGTACTATGTTGAATAATAGTGGTGAGAGTGGGCATCCTTGTCATGTTCCTAATCTTAAGGGAAAGGCTTCTAGCTTTTCCCCATTGAGAATAATATTTGCTGTAGGCTTTTCATAGATGGCTTTTATGAGATTGAGAAATGTACCCTCTATTCCTATACTCTGAAGGGTTTTAATCAGGGAAGGATGCTGTATTTTGTCAAATGCTTTTTCTGCATCAATTGAGAGGATCATATGGTTCCTGAGACTTTTCTTGTTGATATGATGTATCATGCTGATCGATTTGCGAATGTTGAACCACGCTTGCATCCCAGGTATGAATCCCACTAGTTCATGATAGATAATCCTTTTAATGTACTGTTGAATTCTATTAGCCAGGATCTTGTTGAGGATTTTGGTGTCCGTATTAATTAGGGAAATTGGTCTGTAATTCTCCTTTTTGATGGGGTCTTTGCCTGGTTTGGGGATCAAGGTAATATTGGCCTCATAGAATGAGTTTGGTAGCTTTCCTTCTGTTTCTATTTTTTGAAATAGCTTTAGGAGAATAGGTATTATTTCTTCTTTGAATGTTTGGTAGAATTCCCCAGGAAACAATCCGGGCCTGGAGTTTTGTTATTTGGAGGTTATTTATCACTGACTCAATCGCTTCATAATTAATTGGCCTGTTTAAGAAATCAATTTCTTCCTGTTTCAGTCTTGGTAGTTTATAGGTTTCCAGGAAGGCCTCCATCTCTTCCAGATTGCTTAATTTATTGGCATAAAGCTGTTGATAAAAGTCTCTAATAATCCTTCCAATTTCCTTGGTGTTGTCGTGACCTCTCCTTTTTCATTCATAATTTTATTGATTTGGGTCCTTCCTCTTTTCTTTTGGATAAGTCTTGCCAGTGGTTTGTCAATTTTTTTGATTCTCTCAAAGAACCAGCTTCTAGTCCTGTTGATCTGCTCTACTGTACTTCTGGTTTCTAATTCATTGATTTCTGCCCTAGTCTTGGTCAACTGCTTCCTCGTGAGTGGATTAGGCCTGTCCCTCTGTTGCTGTTCCGGCTTCTTGAGGTGAGAATATAAAAACTGCATTTTAGATTTTTCTATTCTTTTGAGTGAGGCTTAGATGGCTATGTATTTCCCCCTTAGGACTGCCTTTGCAGTATCCCATAGGTTTTGGACCGTTGTGTTTTCATTCTCGTTGGTCTCCATAAATTGTTTAAATTGATTTTTGATTTCCTGGTTTATCGAGTCATTCCTGAGCAGGATGGTTTTTAGTCTCCAAGTGTTTGAGTTTCTTCCAAATTTTTCTTTGTGATTGAGTTCCAATTTCAAAGCGTTGTGGTCTGAGAATATGCAGGGGATAATTTCAATCTTTTGGTATCGGTTGAGACCTGTTTTGTGTCCCAGAACATGGTCTATTCTTGAGAATGTTCCATGGGCATTAGAAGAATGAGTATTCTTTGGTTCTGGGGTGTAGTATTCTATATACATCTATGAGGTCCAACTCATCGAGTATGGCATTTAAAGCTTTTGATTCTTTGCTTAGTTTTTGCCAGGGTGTTCGGTCTATTTCTGATAGTGGGGTGTTGAGGTCCCCTACTATTAACGTATTTTTATCTATATGTCTCTTTATTCTGGTTAAGAGTTGGTTTGTGTATCTTACTGCTCCTCTGTTGGGGGCATATATATTTATAATTGTCATATCCACTTGTTGGATACATCCTTTAAGAATAATATAGTGCCCTTCTGTGTCTCTAACTATAGTCTTTAGTTTAAAATCCAATCTATCTGATATGAGAATTGCTACCCCAGCTTTCTTTTGAGGTCAATTTGCGTGAAAGATGGTACTCCATCCCTTTACTGTCAGTCTGAATGTATCTTTGGATTCAAAATGAGTCTTATAGACAGCAAATGGATGGGTTATTTCTTTTTATCCGATCTGCAACCCTGTGGCATTTATGGGAGCATTCAAGCCATTTGCATTGAGAGTGATTATTGAGAGATATGATTTTAATGATGCCATGGTGCCAGTAAAGTCTTTGTTTGTATCGGTTGTGACTTTCTGTTCTGTATCACTCTTGGGGCCTTTTTACCTTTATAGAACCTCCCTTAATATCTCCTGTAGGGCTGGTTTCGTGGTTACAAAATTGGTTAATGACTGGCGATTCTGGAAGGTTTTTATTTCTCCATCAATTCTGAATGACAGCCTTGCTGGATAAAGGATCCTTGGCTGCATGTTTTTCCCTGAAAGAGCTTTAAAAATGCCCCCCCCCCCACCCCCCCGCCAACCCTTTCTCTCCTTCCAGGTCTGTGTAGACAGGTCTGACGTAATTCTGATACCTTTGCCTTGGTACGTGAGAAATTTCTTTGCCCTGGCCACTTTCAATACTGTATCCTTGGATCTAATGTTTGCGAATTCCACTATGACGTGATGTGGCGTAGGTTTGTCATGGTTGAGCTTGGGAGGGGTCCTCTCTGCCTCTTGGACATGAATGTTTGTTTCCCTCGCTAGATTAGGGAAGTTTTCAGCTACAATTTGTTCAAATATCTCTTCTAGTCCTCTGTTTTTCTCCACCCCCTCGGGGATGCCGATGATTC
Organism: Ursus americanus; assembly: GCF_024610735.1. NCBI lineage: Eukaryota > Metazoa > Chordata > Mammalia > Carnivora > Ursidae > Ursus > Ursus americanus. The sequence goes on from NC_142131.1 coordinate 6,002,808, forward strand.
TGACATTGGATCGTTTCATTGAGTCAGTAATCTCCCGTAACCTACATTCGTGGGCGTGGATTTTTTTAAGACCAGCTTCTATTTTCGTTTTTTCCTCTATTAAACCATCCTCCAATTCACTAATACATTCCTCTGCCTCAGTGACCAAGGCCATCAGAGCCTCTAGAGTTGACTGCATTTGGCTCATAGAATTTTTAATTTCTGCCCGATTCGCTCTCATTTCCGCCCTTAGAGATTCTATATTCTCATTAACATTTTCGTTAATACTTTTTTCAAGTCTACACATCATCTTGACCATTGTTACTCTGAATTCCATTTCTGATAATTTGGTTACATCCATATCCATTAATTCTGTGGCAGAGGCCGCAGACTCATTGTCTTTTCTTTGCTGGGAGGGACTTCTCCTTCTCGTCATTCTGATGAGGAGAGGTTGCGGGGTTGTCCAGAGCCCAAATTATTGACCGGGACCCAGGCCGTGCGCCCTTGTTTTATAGGGATCTTAGGGATGTGGGCTTCTTCTTTAAAGATTTTATTTATTTATGTGGCAGAGAGACAACCAGCGAGAGATGGAACACAAGCAGGTGAGTGGGAGAGGAAGAAGCAGGCTCCCAGTGGAGCAGCCTGATGAGGGAGGGACTCCTTTCCGGAACGCCAGGATCATGCCCTGAGCTGAAGACAGACGCTTAATGACTGCGCCACCCACGCGCTCCGGGATGTGGGCTTCTTGATTTTTCAGCCTGTCTTCTGGGGGAGGGGCCTGCCGCACCGATACTCAAGGAACCCTATTTGGGTAGAGCCTCCATGTCCCCTGCAAGGGGGGTTGGGGATGGCCATGCTGTTAGCCGATATTTCCAGGCTTTTGTTCTCTGGCAGCTTTCACTGGTGGCTTGCTGTGCCTCTTCTGAGACTCAGAGCAGCAGTGGCCGAATCTCAGCCTCTGTCTCAGAACAGAGGGATCGCGGACCGTTCTCCCCTGATGTTCTGACCACTTTAACTCTGTTTCAGTTGGTGCTGCCCAACCCTGCAGCATCCCGGGATGTGCGCCCCACACCCGGCGTCCCAGCCCTTACTTCCAGGGCCGGCGCGTCTCTGTCCTTTGTGTTTCTAACACCGGCACCCGCCAGCCACCCCTGCGGGCTCCCGGAGCTCCCAGTCTCAGTCTGGTTCCAGTGAGCACACCGGAGGTCCGTTTCCGTCTGGTCGCTCGCGTTCCCCGGCTCACGGTCTCAGTCAGCTGTCTCGTGGGTGTCAGTCCCCGAGTCTGCCCACTCCCCTGTGCAGGTGGCTACCGCTTCCCGGAGCCCGAACGCGGCAGCTCCCTCCCCCTTCCGTTTATCTTCCGATATCTGTGCGTGGTTTCACAGCTCCCCGCTTCGTACCTCAATACTCAGCACTGGAGATGTTCATTTGTAGAGATCCAGATGTATCTTCCTGCGTCTCAGGCTGATTCCGTGGATGTTCAGGCTGGTCTGAACCTGTCCAACTCGACTCCTCTCCTCTTCATCTTTAATAATAGAATCCCAAAACTGAGGGTTTTAGAGGGGAGGGGCAACACATTTCTTTTAGAATAACATACATTTTCAAAGGTTCTACTAGTAATGCAAAGCAGATTAATGCTTCACTTGAATGTATTGCCATTTGCCTGTGCACCATACTTCTGCTTATATTCCATATACTTCCCATGTGGATCATGGTCTCTATACCACACAGAAAAAAAAAAAAGTTTTGCAAAGTAGATTTTAATGACATTGATTGTATTTTCTTTACATAGTAACTCTCTGCTACAAATTGGTTTTCTTCAAAGTTAATCTCACTTAATTAAACAAACCTAAAGTAAAAAATAGTTATAATTCATTTACTAGGATATGTTTTGCTGTAATTTAAGAGGGAAATTAATGAAAATTCATCTGTTTAACATCCTTAAAATATATCCCATAATCAAATACCACTTTCTGTTCCTATTTTGGTTCTAAGAAAGTTCTCAGTTATTAAGAAGAATTGCTTTGTACATTAACCCAAGTTTTATCAGTAGTTGCCTAAAGTTTTCCAGCCCCCGAATGGGATCCTGGCTAAAGTCTGGTTGTTATTTTATATCAATATGCTTCCTCACATTTCAAAGTGAAGTACAGACGTGTAGGTGTTTTTGTTTAAGAATAAAGTTCATCCTTGGGGCACCTGGGTGGCTCAGTCGTTAAGCATCTGCCTTGGGCTCAGGGCGTGATCCCGTAGTTCTGGTATCGAACCCCGCATCAGGCTCCTCCCCTGGGAGCCTGCTTCTTCCTCTCCCACTCCCCCTGCTTCCCTCTCTTGCTGGCTGTCTCTCTCTGTCTGTCAAATAAATAAATAAAATCTTAAAAAAAAAAAAAAGAATAAATTTCATCCTATTTATTTATTTTCTTTTCTCCTTGGTACTAGATTTTCCTGAATGCAAAACATCTTTTTTTGCATCATTGTGTTTATGGATGTTGTTTTCATTAACTTGCCCCATATTTATACTTTTGTTTATTTTTGTTTGTTTGTTTGTTTTCAAGTAGGCTCCATGCTGGCCTCCCCCACGTGGGAGCCAACACAGGGCTTGAACTCACAACCCTGAGATCAAGACCTGGGCTGAGATCAAGACTTGGACACCTAACTAACTGAGTCACCCAGGCACCGCCCCTGCCCTGTAGTTTTTTTTAAACATCTTTCAGGTATGATTGTTAAAACAAGAGTCTGTGTTCTTCTAAGCCCTGTATTCTTTGACCTACTTTCTCAATTTGTTTTTTCATTTTATTTCTCTATACTAAAACATACTCAAAACAATCTATCTGTTCTTCTTCTAATACTTGAATCATTTTCTTTTCTTTCTTTCTTTTTTTGTTTTTTTGTTTGTTTGTTTTGACATGCACTTTTAATTTTAAGTCCTTGTATTTTCTTTCAGTATCATTGCATTACCCGCCTTTTACCATTTTGGAATACACCATACAAAAGTTCCTCTCTATTGTATTTTCATCTACACTTCAAGTCAAGTATGTTCATAAGACAGTACATTTCTCTAGCCAAACCTATAAAATGGGCCCTATTCTTATCCTCCAACACCAAGGTAATGCAGTTTTCTATTCTAAGTTTTTGAAAAAACACTAAGAAATCCTGAGCCCAGATATAAAGGTCATGGAGCACAGTGTACACAGACGCTCAATAACTGTGTTTCTGGAGTTACACACTATAGAAAGTCAGGGGCTGAGGGGAATTGTGACTGAAGCATGTGAAGCGTGAGCAGTGTGAATAGGCAAAAATGCAGCCTTTCCTTCTTTCTTGTTCTGCCAGTGGATAAACTTACTGAGACAGAAAAATGACCATGTACTTCATTTGGTAATCAGTAAGAATTTTTGTTGAAAATGCATTATGTGCAGAGCACTGTTCCAGATCCTTGGGGATATAAAGAGTTAGAAAACACAGATCCTGCTTTTAAGTGTCTTTAATGTAGATGAAGAGTTAACATTTATATGATACATAAAATATATTTTTTGGATCCAGAAAAGAAGGCAGGAGAATATTTCGCTTACTACAAAAGCTAGATTGATTGGAAGTTAAACTTTCTGATGAGTTCACATGATGTTTCCACTCTCTTTGCTCTGTACAGTTTCCTACTCTTCTTTAGGGGAAATCTTCAGACTTAGCCATACCCAGACTTGGCTGTAATGTAGGGAAGGGGAATTCCGCTAAACATATACACACACACACACACATACACACACACATACACACACACACAGAGGCAAGTACACACACACAAGTACAACTGTGCTATCTTTAAATAAACTTATAGTAATTAATTTTCTCTGATAACCCGGAACAATTCAATGGGGAAAAATCAATTATAAACAACTCTATGAAATAGAATAAACAGCATTAAAACGGTTCTAATTTATATGAGCATATGTAGAGAATGTCCAGCTCTATATAGATATAGTAGAATAAATAAATAATTATAGACAAAATAAAATTAAAGATATATTTTAATAATACCTTCATAAAATTATTTAAAAAGGGTTTAATATAAAAAAAATGAAATTATAAAATGGATTAAAATGTTGGTAAATAGAAGAGAGTATTGCTAAATATTCAGAATGCTCTGCTTGAAAAATATATGAAATAACTTCTGTGCTTTTCTTATGAAAGTTTTCACAAATAAAGAAAATGAGTGTGTTAAAGTATTTAATGAAAGAATTAGGAACTCAACTCTGTAGTAAGATCTAAGTGGTTTTTTTCTCTCTAGTTATCTATTTACCTACAACTATAATTTAGTTATCCATCCATCCATATATCTATATGTAAAGATACATCTTTATGGTAATCTGGGAAAGTATAACTGTGTCTTTTTTTTTCTCTATTTTTTCCTTTGTTTTCGAAACTTTTTTTAAAAAGATTTATTTATTTATTTTAAAGAGAGTGAAAGAGAGCATGCGAGCAGGGGGAGGAGCCAAGGGAAATGGAGAGAGAGAGAGAAAGAGAAGCCCTGACACAGGGCTCAATCTCAGACCCTGAGATCACGACCTGAGCTGAAATCAAAATTTGGAGGCTCAACTGACTGAGCCACCCAGGTGCCCCTGTTTTCTAAATTTTTTACAAAAACTAAACATTGGTATCATTACAATAACCAGAAAAAGAGTGGCAGGTTTGTGCATAAATTTCCATAGTCTTCTAGAAAACTATTTGTGCCAAACTATTTTAAAAGACTTAAAATGAAGTAATGCTTTATAGGCTTTTATTTACTTTTGTGACTCCATCCTAAAGAATCAGAGACATAATCAAAGATTATTCACACAAGTAAATTATTATCAGAATTACTGATAAGCATTTGGAAAGAATCTAATTGCAAACAATTGGAAAATGCTTAAAGATTGTTTGAAATAATCATGAGATGGCATATTATGCAACCTGTTAAATATTTAATGATTTGTTCACAATATACGTGAAAATAAGTAAATACAAATATTACATACAATATAATATTAATATTGGCTCATTCACACATTTAGGCCCACAAAGGATTTATATGTTCAGAGAATAGCACCAAAAAGAAATACATTAATGTAGGAGTACTTCCAGTAGTATTTTGATTTTCCTTATGCTTTTTTATATTTTAAAATATTCCACAATGAAATCCTATTGTTATTTATAATCAGCTAAAAGGATAAAAGGTACAAAAATTTAAGATGTCAGTCTTTTTATTAGGTTTTATGGGAATGGATATAAAAAAGTGATGGGCATTTTCTCATTGTTCCTGACATGTAGTTATGAAAGCAAGACAGAAGAAGTAGGAAAATGGAAATATGTAGTTAGTTCCTTATGGGCATGTGAATTTCTTAACTACTAGAAAATACATACTAAGCGGGCTTTTGTGGTTGGAAGATAGATTCATAATTTAAGAATGAGGATGTTGGAAGCTACTCAGAAGTCATTTGACTTCCAGCAGGACTACATGAACACTAGTATTGTATTGTCTTGTGGCTGAAAGAATAGCCTGGAGGAAGTTATCCTGAGTAATTTCCATGTGCTCTGTTTATGTTGTGGCCTGCCAGAGAGTTTTCTGTAAGTACTGTCATGAGTCTTGAGTGCCAGCAGGCTCCCTGGCCTGATGTATGTTCCAAGATGCTAGAGTCACAGATGAGACACACAGGGTACATATCAAATTCTGATGAGCATCTCACTAATTATGCTCTCAACGTTATGTAACTACTAAGAAGTTTAAGAAAGAAAGAAAATAACTCCTGCTTGTTTCCCTAAATACACAAAGAACTTACACTGATATGTTCTTAAATAATTTCCTGGGTTTTATAGTGTAATTTTGAGATTTAACAAAGATAAGAGGATAGGAAAAGACAGGAAACAAGAATCAGTACATTTTTTCCCATTTTTCCCAAGTAAAAAAACAGATTCATTCTGGCTCCGATAGTATTATATATTTGAGTGAGAAATCACCGTGTACTTCAAAAAGTCATTGACTAAAAAATCCTTAAAAATATCTGAGATAAAATCCAGTTTTCTGGTATCTAGTTGTGTAACATTGTGAAGTTATTAAATCCCTCAGTTGCAGTTCTCTTTTCTTTAAAACAAGAGTAATAAAATCTACCTTATAGGGCTGGTATAGACTTTATTTTTTTAAAAAGATTATTTCTTTATTTAGTTGACAGAGAGACAGCCAGCGAGAGAGGGAACACAAGCAGGGGGAGTGGGAGAGGAAGAAGCAGGCTCATAGCGGAGGAGCCTGATGTGGGGCTCGATCCCATAACGCCAGGATCACGCCCTGAGCCGAAGGCAGACGCTTAACCGCTGTGCCACCCAGGCGCCCCTGGTATAGACTTTAAATGAGATTGTCATGTTGGAAGTGCTATGCAAAACATTAAATACATATAGCACTGTTAATTCTCTACTGTCCTTTCTTTATTTTTTAAGCTTTTATTTAGTCTACCGCACTTTTTTTATAAAAGCTTTTATTTATTCTACTGCCCTTTCTTTCTTTTTTTAAAAAAGATTTTATTTAGGGGCACCTGGGTGGAGTCGTTAAGCATCTGCCTTTGGCTCAGGGCATGATCCCAGAGTCCTGGGATTGAGCCCCACATCAGGCTCCTCTCCTGGGAGCCTGCTTCTTCCTCTCCCACTCCCCCTGCCTATGTTCCCTCTCTTGCTGGCTGTCTCTCTCTCCATCAAATAAATAAATAAAATCTTTTAAAAAAGACAGATTTTATTTATTCTACTACCCATTCTTTTTTAATTAAGACCTGTGGTCAGTAATAGTGTGGAACTTTGTTATCAGATGTACATGTGTTCAATTTCTAGAACAGCCACTTTAACGGGTTTGAAACCAATGTTTTCATCTATAAAATGGAATAATATTATGTATATAAACCATAGGATGGTTGAAAGTTTTGAATAGAATATGGTGACATTTTAGACTCTCATTTATTTGCATGTAATTATCAACTGTTCCTAAAAATCATGTATTACCAGAGAGAGTATATAAATTTCACAGATCACACAAGTGGTAAGATGTGTAAGGCAGTACTTAACTCCAACCCTTTCTAACATCGAAGTCTCTCCAGTTTTTTCATACTGCTACTTTATGATTGTGGCACCTAGAAATCATCCCAATTTAGGCTTCTAGGTGGCTTCATTGCATTGGATAAGTTTCTCTGCATTTCTGTGCCATCGCCTGTAAAATAGAAAGCTGTATTAAGTCAACTCTTTGCAATTTGGATTCATCAGAAGTTATGGGTTCCTCCAATCTTCTCAGGAGCAACTTTATTGGAAATCGAGGTAAACTGGAAGATTCTCTCTCTCCAGCTCCTTCAGAAATAAAAACGTTTCTATTATCTCTTTATTCTGTCATTTTTATGCTTATGATTTCATTTGGACAAAAAACTCCATTGTTAAAAACAAGCTTGAGAACTGTCAGATTAGATATTCTCTATTTATTCTAAAATGTTTAATTCTTGGGGTGCCTAGGTGGCTCAGTTGGTTAAGTGTCCAACTCTTTAATTTCAGCTCAGGTCGTAATCTCAGAGTTGTGAGATCATGCCCCGCCTTGCGCTCCACACTGGGCATGGAGCCTGCTTAAAATTATCTCTCTTCCTCTCCCTCCGCCCCTCTGTTCCCTCTCTCATTCTTTCTCTCTCAAAAATAAATAAATAAATAAATAAAATATTTAATTCAAATTAAATATCTTAAAGGGCCATGGAATTAATCAGAAGTTCAGAATAAATAATAGAAAAGTAAGCACATGAATACTTAACCCTAGAAATGTTTACCTGGGAGATACGCTGAATAAGAGTGGATGGATGAGGCAAATTTTGGGACAATTGCTTGTGCTGCTATTTCTGATAAAAATTAAGTACTTGGATCAAAAAAACAAACATGAAGAAGATTAATTAAACTATTTGAGCATGTCTAAGAGAGTAGTAGACAGCTTAATAACTAAGTATATTAATAAATATATAGCAACCAAAAGAAGTGTTGGAATCAACCAATTAAAAAGCAGATGTTCCAGGAGCACCTACAGACCAAGCGAGGTGCGATAAAGCATGAAGAAGCATAATCAAATATTCACCAAAGTCACTGATAAAACCTGTCCTGATCACTCATGGACAGATGATTGATGCAGCCAGAGGAGCAAGAAGGCACCGCTAGGGACCTTGAGGTTTACAGCTAGAATCCGAAGGCTGTAAACAAAGATATGAAGATTTCATCCCATCTTCTGATTGATTCACTCATTCATTCAGTGATTCACTCAACATACATTTATTAAGGATGATATAGTAAATGAATAACTGGTAGAAAAGTTTTTGAATAGTTAAAATGATTTTCTGTGACTATTATCTATAGTATCAAAATAATGGGTTCTCAGGAAAGGACAGAATTCATCTAAAATAAATTAAAGATAACGTTTGGGGAAAGATTCAATAAGGTAATGAGAGAAGTTTAAAACAACACTATTGTTGTGGGGGGAGAGGATTGTGCCTAGTAAATCAATAAAACTAGATGCTGTGAGGAATAACCTGTTGTTCTCTAGTCCTGTCCCTCTCCTTACTGCCACCCTAGCATATTCTCTACCCTGGGGTTCTAAAATTGCCCTTTTAACTGATCTCTATGCTTCTGTTCAACCCCTGACTATTCCTTGCTTACAAAACAACCAAAATGTGCTTTGTAAAACCAAAAAGATTATATCTTGCCCCTGTGGTAAGCCTCCAATGGCATACTACACTACAGAGATCCTCTATGTACAGGCCTTGCTCTATCTCATTTTGTGCCACTGACCTCTGTCCATACATACTGACCCATGAATGGACTTTGGTCTATTCTCAAGCACCACAAGTCAATCCAGTCTTAAGGCTTTTGTATCACCTATTTCAGCTGAGTTGAATTCTCTTTCCTGTGACCTTTCTATGGGAGAGTTCATTCTATGGAGAACTAATTCTAACCTAAGCTTGCATGTAATTTTCTCAGAATGTTTTGCTGACCATCAGATCTGAACTAGTTCCTCAGACACTTCCTATTTCATCACTCTAACTTTCTACTGGATCCTGTGAAATTAGAGTTTGTATCTTCATTCATTCTTCACTATATTCTCTAAGTCTAACTGTTACCTGGCAGATGCTTAGTATCTATCTACTGTGTAAATAAATGTATAATATTATAAAAAAGCCAATTGTCAAGGTTATTTCCGGTCCAAAATAATAGAGTGTCAGAAGCAATATCGATTGTTCAAGATTATTATTATAGGTGCTTGGAATAAAATAAGCAACGCTTATCTGAAATTTTCACCTAAACAATGTTTTCTCGCAGTTGTTACCATGACTTGATGAGATAGTGCTTTTGTCTGAGAAACATTAGACAACTGATCTAACTTCACATTAGAAAGAGATCTAATACAGAGGTAAGGAGAGGAGAATATTCAATACTTATATTCCATACATTTTCATTTAATCATAAAACAACTCAGGAATAAGTTAAAATATTTTTATCCCTGTTTATCAAACACTGGAACTGAGACCCAAAGAAAACAAGGGGCAAGCCTGATGATATAGAGCTAATGGTGAAGGAATTATTTAATTCATGTTAATCTAATTTAAAATGGTTTCCCAATAGGACAGATTAGAAACATCCTTAAAAATGTATTTTAAAAACAACAAACCACTTCCTTAAAATCAAGATTATATGGAAGCCTAATATGTAAACCAAAGAAAAAAAAAGTGAAAAACTGTTCTTTTTGTATGGATTTCATTGAGAGCTGAATTTCCTTTCCAGAGCACCTCACATGTTTCCTGTTTATATTTTCATATGTTTAAGGAGGTTTAGTCAAATCTAAAAGGTCAGGCTGTTTTCTAAAAGTCACTCCACCTACATGGGCTCTGTACATTTCTCTGTTGATGTCATTGACTTCTCTGAAATTTATTTAGAGAAAGAACATAGGGACAAGGATATCATTGAGAAGATATTTGGTTTTTTAATTAAAAAAATTTTAAAGAAGAGATTTATTTTAAAGCCATATTTGTTCAGTTTTACTTGGACTAGATGTTCATTCGGAATACTTTTATGTGGGTGAGTGGAAGTGGTGCTACATGACTACTGATTAATTTTATAGGTAATTTCGAACTTATATTATAATTTTAAAATTTTTATAACCTCCAAATACTGAGCAGTTAGAAATAAAGACAGATAGGTGCATCCATACATACATACGTGATTATGTACATGTGTACATGCACTGATAGTCCATTCTTCTTTCCTCAATTTATGTTCCCCAATCATTACCATATTTTTTTATTTTTTGGAATTCCCAGTTATTGACTCAAATAGAAATTTTGAGAATAAAAATATTTATCTCCTGAAACAACCAAGAAGAATGCTGGCTGCACAGTAGTACGTGGTATGGGCAGCTCAGATGTGATGCACAAAATAAGGGTATAGTTGACTGTTTTATGCCCTGACGGGGAATTAAGACATTAGATCCCAGCAGGGACCTGCATGGTTGTACTGGTGGTAGAATGACGGCTCATATGGTCAGGTGCCAGGCTGAGCTGAATGTTCCTGCTATCATGGCACTAAGCTTTGCCTATCCATAGCTGTTCTCCTCCCTGTTTCAGGCCTTCCAGGCCTCGTGATTCCCAAGTCATTTGCTAGCCCTGAAGCTCCATTTCAGACCTGTCTCCGGAGTCCACTATGTCACAGGCGGAAATCTCAAAGATGTCCATTTTCTTTGCCTCTACCCGGGGTTTATGTTTTTCCCAACAAATCTCCAATTCCCCCCAAATGATTAGATTATAACCCCTTCTCCAACAAGAAGCTACCTGCATTGTTTTCTAATAATAGTGCAAGCATGTAGGAAACTAACACTTGTTTCTTACATCTTAAAGATAACTTCTCTCTCAACTGTGACCAAGGGAGAATTTCTGGCTTCCTTTTTTCACTTGAATACTGGGAAAAACATACTTTCTGGAGAGATATCACAGTGCCCTTTTAATAAATTTTTCATAGTGCCTGTAAGATTAATTCTACTATAGGGGCGCCTGGGTGGCACAGCGGTTAAGCGTCTGCCTTCGGCTCAGGGCGTGATCCCGGCGTTATGGGATCGAGCCCCACATCAGGCTCCTCCGCTATGAGCCTGCTTCTTCCTCTCCCACTCCCCCTGCTTGTGTTCCCTCTCTCGCTGGCTGTCTCTATCCTGTTGAATAAATAAATAAAATCTTTAAAAAAAAAAGATTAATTCTACTATAAATCACACTCTATCCCTAAATCCCTTCCTTGGAAGCTGGACAGGGTTGCCGTTGTTCATCTGAAGCTTCATGGTTTTGCTTTAAGGATAAGTCACCAAAGTGCTCACCTCACACACAGAACAGCATTTCAATAATTGCCCATGTTATTTTCTCCCAGGCACTTCAGAATACATGGAAATGAGATTCATACCTAGCAACTTTTTCTTCCCTACTGTTGATAGGACTATAAATTGGTGCCTTTAATCCTTACACTTGGGCAGTTTTTTTTTCACAGTACTTCCAATTATAAAAACAGTGATCATCCTTGTACCCTAGTCATTTTTTATTTCCTTATATTATACTATTTCACTTTTAAAAATATTTTTAAATACCTCATTACACTATTGCTATATTTTATTATACTCTACTATTTTATCTTTTTTGCCTATTTTCTATCTCATGCACTTTGTTGGAAAGTCATTGATAAGTAGGAACTGTTTATACATCAATCATTGTACATTGATATATCCCAAACACCTTGAATATTTTGCAGCCCGTAGAATCTCCTCAGATATAAATCACACAGATCAGTCACTCTTTTATCTAAAAAAGTAGTTAATTTTTCATTTGGAGAGTACCATACCATGTAATGAATAACTGATATTAAATCTTCGATGTTCAAAGAGTATAATCAATGATATAAAATCATTTGAAAAATCAATTGACTAGAAAGACATTTCCTTTTAATATTGAGTTTTGGGTCACTGTTTTTCAGTAGAGTCCTCTTTGGAAACCATTACAGGATGCAAACCAAGACATCCATTTAAAAATTATATGCTGTATTTTGCTTGTTCCAATACAAGTCTTTTGTAATTGTTACATTGTAAGTATACCACAATATTAACAGTAAAAAATCAGTGCTAGAAGGAAGTACAAGGATATAGTGAAATTGTCTGAAAGAAGGTTCTTCTCAGAATATACTAAATTGTTCTCAAGGTAGCTTTCAGCCTGTGATGCACTATTTATTTCCAGTCAGGATTATTGAACCATTTGGTCAATGAATCCAGTATGTAGGCAGAGAAATATAGATCATTTTTCCCCAAAGTTCTTAGACCATGAATCAGTTTTAATATTCTAGTAGTTTGAGATAATACCAGAAGTGTGTCAGATATAACATGTACTAGGATTAAAAAGGTGGCAAAATATGACTTTGTAAATAAATTAACTGCTGAAATTATAAAAATATGGTCATATGCTTTTTACTATATAAGAAAAAAACAAGAGAATTACATCATCTCATTTTATTAGAAGTATATATATATATACACACACATATAAACCATCTTATAAAATGTAACAAATTTATACCAAAATTACCTAATAATGATACGTGATATCATTTACTAGATCAGAAGTCAGCAAACATTTTTGTGTGTGTGTGTAAAGGGCTGGATGGTAACTATATTAACCTTTTTGAGCTATATAAGTCTCTATCATAACTACTCAACTCTTCCATTGCAGCACGAAAGTAGCAATGCACAATATGTAAACAATGGGTGTAACTGTGTTCTGATATAATTGTATTTACAGAAGCAAGAAACTGACCTTATCTGACCCAAGGACCATAGTGTGCCAACCCATGGACCTATATTATTAACTAGATTGTAGGCAATGAAGTGGTTAGGTAGTATATGGTGTATCAATGCAAGGAAATATCCAGAGCATTTGCTCAACAGAGAACTGATGGTCATTCTTTGATGTGACATATATATTTTTTTAAGGCAGATTAAATTCATAAAAGCTAGAAGAATTTTTTAGGTATATGCTGTGTTTTACCTACAATTTAAAATATATTTTAGCTAAAAACTGTGGTTACTATATAGCAATTTGCTGCTTCTTCCTTCCCTCTGTCCCTCCTTTCTTTTCCCATTCTTTGCATTCTTTCATGAACAACTTACAGAACGCATTTCTTTTCCGAACATAGTTCAGGAAATTCTTTTTGAGATGAGACAGGACAGTAGCGCATTTGTTTCATATAATCACAGTTTTTTGTTTGTTTATTTTTGCTTTTGTTTTCACTTTCAGTGGTTGTATCTGCCAGATAATTGTTTGAGTTTTTCATTTGCCATTGCTATTAAAACTTATTTCTTAATTTATTGGTCAGGGGTAGCAAGCTAGCAGAAATTATTCAGTTCTGATAAAGAAAGGTAATGTTCTTCTTCAAAAGTGGGATATTAAAAAATCAAAAAGATGTCGTTAGGAAAAACAGCAATCTCTTACAGCCACTAAATAACTATTATCTTTGCTCATTTTCTATTTCCTGTGTATTCATAGAGGTCTGGAAAATTTGCTTCCACTCTGTTTTGACAGACAATATTGGAATGTAGTCTTAAGCAATTTCAAACTGTTTCAGCATGTTTGAGATTTGGTGTTCTCTGAAGTCCTTTCCTCATATGGGATTTACCAGTAACAAAAGAGCAACAAGGAAAAAAAAAAGCCAACAACAACAACAAAACTCTAGGGGAGTCCCCCCTATTTACTGTTTAGTAAAAAAAACTAAGTTAAGGTGTTGAGAAACAGAATACAGGAAATTGTAGCTACAGAAACAGGACAGAAAGACAGGAAACAAAACAAAACTCCATAATTGTACTTTGGTCACCCAGGAAACCAGTCTTTCTTCATGACAAAATACCATAGTATCATATTGGACTTCTTTTCTTACATGTTATCTGTTCTATATGAACAAAGTAAATGATTGACCTAAGCACCAGTTTGGGCCTAGGTTTTGCTTTAATTTCATACTTTTTTTCTTGTACATTTACTGGAATATTATTATATTGTGTGTGTATATATATATCTATATATACACATAAGCACATACATATATATGTATATGTCCTTTTCAGCATATATGTGTATATCTTCTTTCTTTTTTTAAAGTTTTTATTTATTTATTTGAGAGAGAGAGAAGGAGACAGAGAGCATGAGCTGAGGGAAGGGGAGGGACAGAGGAAGAGAAAGAAGTAGACTCCTCGCTGAGCAGGGAACCAGACACTGGGCTTGATCCCAGGACCCCGAGACCGCTGAAGGCAGATGCTTAACAGACTGATCCACCCACGTGCCCCTGTGTCTTCTTTCTTTAGAAAATAAAAATAAGGGGCTTCTGGAATCACTCCTGGAAACTCGTTTTCCCCAGAGTACTTTGTTTTTTCCGAATCGTGGATACTTTTAATTCCAATAAATTTTCAAGCTGGAAAACTTCAAATCAGCTCCTCTTTAAATTCTCTCCCACCTCTCCCAACCAGTGATTCTTGAAGCTCCCTCAATGATAGCTGTTATTTGCATCCATCAAAACCTTTCTTTTTATTCATCCCTAACTCTATCTGACTGATTCAGGCCCTCATTATTTGTGTTCTGAACCACTGAAACAGCCTCTAAATTCTGTCTTCTAATTCTGGTTTATCCTCATTCCACTCTAAACTCTATCCACAGCTCCAGAGTCATTTTGTTACTATACAGATCTGAACAAGTGAAGCCTTTGCTTTAATACTTTGTCTCCCCAACCTTTAGGCAAAAGTTCAACTGTAGTCACCATTATATACACAATATATTATTTTATGTTGCCAGGGTTTTTGCAGACTATTTCCTGGGTCTACACTGTCAAGTTCCAAAATCTCACTTGTTTCTTGAATTTTCAATATCTCTTCCAGGGAAATAACTACTTGTCATAAGTGAAGCAACATAAAAGTTACCTTTTGTCTGAAATTGTACAAAGCATCAGGAGTTCAGCATTTCCCTCTTGTATAGGTATACAATAAAAACAATGCAATATAGTAGCCTTCAAAAAAAGTTATTATATTAGCTCATTAATAAAAGGATAATATTTTTTTCATGCCACAATGCCCAAGGCAGTTTGCTGACTGCATTAAAGAATTTGGGGTGCTGGTATGCATGTAGAAAGTGCCCCATCCATCAGAAACAACTAAAAATTTATTTTGTCCCAGTGTTATCGAAAAATTTCGGAAGCTGAAGACTAACACAGTGGACACCAACTTTGATGTCACAGAGTTCAAGTTTCTATATCTGGATCTATCTTTAATTTTGTGATAGTGGTCATACTACCCAGACTAGGTCTCATTTCCTAATATGTAAAATGAGTATAATTAGTACTTACAGATTATACTTTCAGACATATCTGTTAGTGTTCAATTAGTAATAGCAGTCATTATTACTAACAGGATTTCAAAGATTTCTCATTTATAGCCATTTAAGTATCTTTTCACTGAAATCTCTATTGAAGGCCACCTTAGGAGAAGTTCATCAGTAACACTGTGTGAAGAGCTTTATTTTATATTCAGAAGTTTATAAATGCCAACTAGATTTAGAACTTGGATCTAAATTTCTTTCCTCTTTCAACTGCTTGGATATGAAGATAGAGATTTCTTCACAAAGTATACAAACATTTGAATTTCTTTCTCATATAGAAGAATCATATTTTAAACTCTTCAATTATGGATTCAGATCATATAGATGCTTTTTAACATTGTTTTGAGTAGTTCTTTATGTATTTATTTCTGGTGTGTCCTAATGACATAAAAAACCTAAAACAAGAATTATAATTTACACACTGAAACAGTCTCCTAATTAATACATAGAAAAAGGGAATGACAAAGTTATAATAAAAATTCCCTGGTGTAGGTATACATTTCCTGATACACTTAAAAGAAGTTGAATCTATTTCTTAACTTTTTGTTGGCTACCAATATTTTTTCTATTATTAATTATTTTTGTTCAAAGATGTCTGCTTGATTGTATTTCCTTTTAAGGATAGTCTCATGAATGTTGTTATTTATAATTGAACTATGAATAATTGTTTAGATCTGCCATACTTTTGTATATTTCACTACTACAGAGAGTTTTCAGTATAATAGTTATTAAGTGGAATAGTGTGTCTCTTAATTCAATATGTATCAAATGTGTCATTTACTTCTTTCCGAAAATATTTATTGTGGTTTTGTATGAAAATCGCCTATGGCCAGGAAAAGTATAAAGTTTTTATATGAATAAAATTATCCTTTTCAGTTGACAAATAAAAAGTATATGAAATGGGGAAAGAATAATATTTCAAATAATTAGAAAAAATCATCTAAATAGGCAGCTAAACTCAATGTTATACTAATTCTCTACTAATGCTTCTTCCTTCCATAAGAATAACATAAATGCTTCTTTAATAAAAAGTATACATTTAGCGTGCACTGTCTTCTAGTTTATATTATTTGAAAACTCCACATGGTTTTCAGTGATAACTAATCAGTGGGTAAATCTAAATGGTTACTTAATATGAAGTGTGATTCAAGCATTGTACTAGATTCCATTCATCAACATTTTCTTCTCTACAAGGTTACCGTGGCATTTAGGTTTTCATCATTAGTAATCTACCTTTTTTTTCTTCAAAATGTATACCTAACTATCAGCCAGAAAAAAAAATCTACCTACAATACTGTTTTATTAGAGACTTGTCATATGTTGTTAATAAAAGTAGAAGGGTTCTGCAAAGAATGTTGATAGCTTTAAATCTGACAGAAGCTAAATTTATTTCCTCCTTACTTCAATTTTTTATAGTATAATTGTCTAATAAAATTATATGATTCACATTACAATCAAAGTTTGCCTTATGAAATTTGTAGTTATTTACTTTGAATTACATCCGTATGTATTAATACTCTATCACTGAAACGCTTAACTAAATTTTTTAAAAGATTGTAACAGTAGTTCAATGAACTGAGAAAATTGTTCTACAGCATTCCAGATAGGTAATATTATTGACATATTTAAAGTGGTAATAACTTTAACTTTACACTCATTTTCAAGAAGTTATATTTTCACAATCTTTTTTTAAGTTAAAGCAGTTGAACAAGCTAACAAACATAAAAGAGGTCTTCTACAAAGAGGTTTTTTTTCTGCAGTCTACTAAAAAAATAAATGATCTTTACTTCAATATAGATTAATTGCATTACCCCTAGGCCAAATGATATTTTCTCTCAAGGACAAGAGATTAGTTAGGGAGTCCAAGGTTCATTTTGTTAGCTAAATGAAAATAAATTGATGACAACTTAGAGTTAACATCTAAGAACTTACAGAGAATTACTCTAACTTGAAAGGGAGATTAAACATTCTATAAAGAAAGATATCTCTTTCAAAAATGCAAACCTGGCAACATTTTTATCAATCATATCTGTAAATCATTAGACACACAGACACACACATACTTGATGTTCAGCCAGCATGTTCCAGTGTAGTGTATAGGCCCTTACTACTTCTGATTTGTTTTGTATTCATTCTGTTTACTTCATGCTTATGCCTTTCTAGTCATTAAATTATTTTGATTATCAGGCCTGCTTATACATACATATATATGTGTGTGTGAATGAAGGAGATCACATACTATGAAAAATCTCTCTGAGAATGTAATTAGTACTAAATGGGAATTGAGACTCAAACTCTTTCTAAAGTGGTGTCTATTTGAATGCAATTCTATATAGATGAAAAAAATATATAAATGCAATAAACTTGCTCTTAAACAGGCTGAAAGAGCATCCAGAGTAAAGACGGGTTTATGTGGGTTAAGGAGATGTTTCTGGGGAATATGGTGTATATAGAAGACTCAAGGAGTCATTGACATATGGCGAGTGTAAAGAGAAATATTTGGAGGTAACATTAGAGATCTCTGAATCAACTAAAGAAAAAAGGCTCTCTCTGAAAGTCAATGAGAATCATTGAAAATGACTGAATAGAGAATAGGTATGATCCGATTAGTGATTGAGGATGATTTACATCACCCACCCACACACAAAAGGTTCAAGTAGAATCTGGAGGAGCAGACCACATTGTTCTCCTTCAGCTTCAGTGTTTGTGAAGAAAAAATAACCAGTAAATTGAGCTCAAATCTGCTCTACAATTCCACAAATATGAGTCAGGGAAATATTTTTTCATTGCTGAGCTCAAATATTCTCTTTTCTGACAGCATGAGGTTACAAAATTTTCTTTGATATATGTATATGAATAAGGTTGATATAGTGGATTATAAAAGTAATTAATAGAATTTAACGTACTCACCATGGATCTTTATCTTATTCTCCATGAGAGGAGTTGGATAGATATAAACACAAAAGTAAGCTAGATTAGTTCTTCAATTCAAAGGTAGAGTATTGGAATCAAGTTATGGTTGACTATAGGGCTAATTTTGCTACTAATGTCATCGTTAATAAATAATTATAGTTCTAGGTATAGAAGGAGAGCCTAGAGAATCAAGCAGAGTTGACATATCAAAGTTCAACAATGGGTCAAAAGTTTTGGGAGTTAGGCTGAGTAAATAAGTAATGGGGGGAAATGGCCAGCCACTTAAACAAAATGGAAGAAAGGAGCCAGAATCAAGTGAAAAACAAAGGTAATTATTTTTTTTTCGATATGAGCATCCACATCCAACAAACCCAATCTATGTTGACATAACCTGAACTATTAAATACTTGTTGGTGCTTTGAGATCTCATATTGTGGAACCCCACAAATAAAGATGAGAATGCTGTAACGTTTGAATTCAGTGAATGAAATATATCAAGAGAAAAATAAATACCACAAAATATGCTAAGAAACTGCAGATTGTTCTCCCCAAAGAAAGCAAGTGATATGAAAATCCTCTTCTGAAGCAAAAGGAAAATCAAATAAAGGGAAATGTTGTTAATTATCTTTATCTGGAAATTTCATCAAAGGCTTACAATTTTGGGGTTTGTGGTTAACATGATTCATTGCTTGTGTCCATGCGCTGCCTAGATTTTCTTGAGTTGCCCTCTAATTTGTACTTAAGAAATTATGGTCAGCAATTTTAATGGTTTTGAATCCAAGGAAGAAGAAAAATTTTTTTAAAAAAATACCAGTTGCTTGGTCATATTTTTGGTAATATAAGAAACAACATGGTAGAAAAGTTTGATCATAAGAAGTGTCCATATCCAATCACAGCCCCACTGTCTTCCTTTGTGTGAGCTCTAGTGACCTATATCTAACTGGTATTGATGGAGTCTGGAAGAGCTAGCTACTCCTGGCACACTGTTCTTTAACTATGTACTTCTATCCCATAATTCTAAGAGCTCTTGAAATTCAATTTTCAATCTGTTTAAACCTTTTTAAATCTCTCAAATAGAATTTATTATTGAAGATTCCATGTAGTACTTATTGATACTGAGTGATTATAAAGCATTATAACAGTAGTGCTGTTATGACCTGTGATTCAGATCTTCTTATACAAAGAAGACAGCTTCATTACATTTTTAAAAATTTTTAGAAGTTGCTCTGGGAGCCATGGGCTTTGATGCAGACATGGCCAAGTCCAGGAACAACACCACACACAACCAGTAATGAAAATGGCACAGAAATGGAATCAGGAAACCCTGGTCACAAAGATATGAATTCTTAAGGGAGTAGACCCCAAGTTCCTAAGGAATATGCACTTTGTCAAGAAGCACAGAAATGCCTGAAGAAGACGTAGGCAAACGACGTGAAGGTCATGAGTGCACATGCTGAGGCTATCAATGCCCTCATCAAGACCAAGGAGGTCAAGCCCAAGATCCCAAAGGGCAGCAGCTGTAAACTCAAATCATCTTGCCTACATCCCTCACCTCAAGTTCAGGAAACATACTCATGCTCACATTGCCAAAGGTCTCAGGCTCTTCTGGCCAAAGGCTAAGGCCAAGGTTCAAACAAGGTCTTGGCTGCATCTGTGACTCTGACTCCAGCTCCTGCTGTGGCTCAGGCTATCAAAGGTGCCCAGGTTTGGGCAAAGGCTTCAGTGTAGAGATATTTTTCTGCCAATGTGAGGATGGAAGCACTGGTGTGACCTGTGGACTTCTGTCTACATGGGGCTGGTGTCCTCCTGTGCTATTCATACAAATAAACCTACAGCAGGATCCAAAAAAAAAAATTTTTTAGAATTTCTCACAATTTTGCTAATTCCTTATTTTAAGGGAATATATGTATATATATATATATATATATATATATATATATATATATATATATATACACATACACACACACACACACACACACACACACACATACATACACATACCTGCCTCTGGGTAAAATTTTACCTCAGTTGTTTGAAAGAATAATTAACCATGTAAGTTTTGCATTGAACTATGTAAATATGAAGTGCCGCCTATAAAACTAACTTGTTAAAGAAGGGTGGAAGCATAAGCTCAACCAGAGGAAAACAAACAAAGCCTACTTATGTAACGTTCAGAAACAGTGCCTGAGCATGGAGGAAAAATATTACTCCTGAACACCATCTTCTATAAAGACTAAGAAATATTAATAGTAATTTTATAATTCCATAATTCTGTGACTACCAATCTAAAGAACAAATGAGAAAGTCCTATGTATGAGTTGGGAAAGTACCTAGTTATAGAGAGAATTGATAAAAAAGCTTTTCACTTAAAGGAACCTCATAAAAATGAAAAAGATAATATGCCTCTTGCATGGAATTTTATCAAGGATCAATATAGAAACAATCAAGGCAACCATAGGCTCAGAAAAGTCTCTTTTTTTTTTTTTTTTTTTTTTTTACTGTTCTTCTTCTATGTCACCCATTCACCCACCACACCTTCCTCTGGAAGCCATCAGTTTGTTCTTGTTATTTATGAGTCTGTTTCTGTTTGTTTTTTAGATTCCACATACAAGTGTAATTGTATAGTATTTGTCTTTCACTGTCTGACTCATTTTACTTAGCATAATACCCTCTAGGTCCATCCATGTTGTTGCAAATGACAAGATTTCATTATATTTTATGGCTGAATAATATTTCATTACTATGATATCTGTCTTTATCTCTCTCTCCCCCCCTCTCTACCTGTATGTCACATCTTACTCATCCATTCATCTATCCATGGGTTATTTCCATATCTTAGTTGTTGTAAAGAATGTAAGAATGCTGTAATAAACATAAGGGTGCATATTATCTTTTCAAATTAGTTTTTTTTGTTTGTTTTCTTTATATAAATACCAGCAATGAAATAACCAGATTGTGTGGTATTTCTATTTTTAATTTTTTGAAAAACCTCCATTCTGATTTCCGTAGTGGCTGTACCAATTTACATTCCTACTAACAGTGCACAAGGGTTCCCTTTTCTCCACATCCTCACCAACACTTGTCATTCCTTGTGTTTTTCATACTAGTCATTCTGATTGCTGTGAAGTGATATCTCATTGTGGAAATCACTTTCTTTCTAGTCACAAGTTAATTATATACGTATATGTTCCATTCCACTAGAAAAGTAGTAGCTAAATCTAGCTGCACATTAGAAACTCCTAGATTTTTAAGTACCCAAGCTCATGTTCATCTATGGAGAGTCTAATGTAATTGTTGGGAAAAGGATTCAGAGATTATTAATTTTCTAATAGCACCCTAAGTGATTCTAATGTGCAGAAAGTTTGGGGAATCGTTGCATTAGATCGAGGGAATGGTGTTCTATTACTGTATTCCACACTGGACATTGTGGTAACCTCTTTATTTGTATTATGTCATTTGATCTTTCTAACATTCCTATACTGCAGAAATTACTCACTTCATTTTGTTATTGAAACAAGCAGAAAATTCAAATACATAACTTGACAAAAGCAATACAGCTTAGAAATGTTGAAGCAGACTCAAACTAAGGCTGTATGAATTTAAAGCCTGCATTCCTAAACATTTTTATTATCTAATTTCTTCATCTAGGTTACAATAACAGAAGCACCCTTCCTTTTTTCCTCTCCATTTTGGCCCAAATGTGCCATATGCCATGACTCAGGGCAATTGTCATCACTTCTTTGGAATTAGGTAATATGTGAAAAACCTAGAGGATAATGTAAAAACTTTTAGCCTCCACCAACATCTGGTGCATAGACACATTTTGTAAGTTGCAGAAGATATATAAGATTTTTCCTTAAGTTATTAAAGTATATAAATATTGGAAATTTTGCTTTAAAAATTATATTTTAAGTTTCTCTTAGAAGTTATAAAATCTGTACAATTTTGAATCTAAACAGATGAAGATGTATAGCTATAAATGAGTTTTCCTTCCTCCTATTCACCGTATTTCCTACAGATACCTATTGTCTCATATGCCAGTGCTTTCTCAAAGATTAATAATGTTCACACAATTAATCTGGGGGTCCTATTAAAATGTAGATTCTGATTTGGTATGACTGGAGTGGAGGCAGAGATTCAGCATTTCCAGCAAGTTTTTAGCTTAGGCTGATGCTCCTGGAACTCAGACCACACAACTTGAGTATCAAGGTCATATAACACCTTTCATACTTATTTGCGTTACTTGACTTTAATTACATTGGTCAATTTTGTGTCTCCTATTGTATAATCTTTATCCTTATATAATCTCACATAAATGAATTCACTCCTGCTTTATTGGATTAAAACAAAAATATGGATTTATAACTTTTTACCTTCTTTTTCTATAAAGTGATTTTTTTCCTAAACCTATCACATGGAATGTAAGAAAGAATAAAAAGACTTTATGGATTTAGAGTTTAGATTCTCCAGCCCAAATTCCCACAAGTAACATTAAGAAAGCCATTTGACGCATACACACTCAGGGTGTTGCATTACAAAGGGAGAAGCCCAAAATGCAGAGAATTCTTTCAATCATTGAGCCTAAGTTGACCCATCCCAGAATAGAGATGTAAGTCCACAGTTTCACAAGGTTTCCAGGGGTTACCCATTCATTTTAAACAAAAGGCCAGTTTCAAGGCAATAGTTACTTTCCAATGGTGTACTTGGTAGCCATGTCTGGAAAACAAGTCCTAAACATCAAGGGGCACCTTATTTTGCCAGAGATTCCAATTATTAAAATACTCAGTCATAAAGACTTCTAGTTCAAAGTGGTCCTTAGGATTGAGGGGTCCTCCAAATAATAGTACTTTTCTACAGAAGCTCTTCCTGATCAGGAGAATCCCCTTTGTACTTATGGGATGGGGAGTAACAAGTATATAAAACATCAATACCAACTGAAAACACAGTAGTAGAAGCCACAAAAACAGTACACTAAACTGGCCCAAAAGATCACACCCACTCGTAATATTCTTTCTTCTCACTATAAACAATTCTCAAATGCCATTAGTTGAATCAGTGCCCCCTTTGCACATAAGCCTGGATAGGATGTTTACTCAGGTGAATTTATACAACAGTACCATAAAAGTTTGAATTCCTTCCTTCCCCAAGTTTTCCAAGCTTAATTGGGTGTGTCACATGGCCTTTAGTGCTTCCACGAGATAGGACATCTATCTTATTCCTGTTCACCTTGTCTTTATAGCAGCTGTGTTGGGGCAAAAAAAAAAAAAAAAAAAATTGGGTGCATGAAAGATAAAACAGTTCTATTTCAGTAAGCAATACACATTTGTATTTGGTTTCAAGCAGTGTGACAACAGCAAGTAGCTCAATCAAACAAAACTTCCATATTTTCTGTTCACTCCAAATCCAGTATTGAGCACTATCTGTCTCAGCTTTGGATATGTCTGGATTTTATAGCTACAGCCATATTGCTTTCCAGCTTGTTCATGGGGTTATCCTCCTTGGGTGATCTGGGTTTGACTCAGAGTGGTACTTCCTTTTATCAAATTCAAATGAATCTGAAGATCTCTTACTCCATTACTAAAAATAAGATCTAAGTTCTTATCCAGTTTCACTACAGGGCTAAGGGAGTTTCCAAGGTGGGAGAGATGATTATAAGACTTTCTGTAGATTTCTTTAGGCCACTTTTTCATTCTCCCTTGGATAGCCTTCATGAACATTGTAAACCCAATTTAGGGCAGTAGTATCCCCAGATAATAGTCAATACTGCATCTATGGTTTCTACAGAAAATGGTATGTCACAGGGAAATCTCCCTAAGAGAGTCAAAACTCTGTTCTAGCAGCCAGGACCCACTTCAAAAAACTATGAGCTCTTTTACTGTTATCTCCAAATGGATCTAAATCTAGCTTAATAGACCATAGGGGGCCAGAGGTGGGTGTATGGTGCTCAGTCTTAAAACAGCACAGCTGTTGACATTCTTTGTTAATAAGGAATAAATGCCTTGCCGCCCCCGCCCTACTTACACTTACCCTCCAAGTGAACCAACCATTGTTCTAAAGATTCACCTGATTCTACTCATAGCAGCTACAAATTTCCTCTTCCAGATTAGTATAGAAAAGCATCTCTGTAATTTTTATCTGAAAGGAGGCAGAACCTTGTGCAGCTAATGAAATTTTTTGGTTCTAGTTGTTATAATTGTGTAGGCCTTAGGCTGACCACCAGATGAATCACTTGCTGAGCCCTAAGTTAGCATCAACCAGGGTATTGTCCTTGGAGCTATCTTTGAATCTGCTTCTGGCCACTTGACCCATAGCCACCTTCCCAATTTTGGCTCCCAAGTAGGCAATACAACAGAGGACCATTTATTTCCTGGCTGTCTATACTATT
This sequence comes from Ursus americanus, assembly GCF_024610735.1. Classification (NCBI taxonomy): domain Eukaryota; kingdom Metazoa; phylum Chordata; class Mammalia; order Carnivora; family Ursidae; genus Ursus; species Ursus americanus. The sequence continues at coordinate 6,027,549 of NC_142131.1, forward strand.
GGGTCAACATGGTTGCTACCAATCCTATGGACTTTCCTCAAATCCCATTAATTGGCATATGAGGTCCCCATACTTCCTCTTCCAAAAAGTCTTATAACTTTTCCATCCAATCTTCATCAACTGTCAACAAACGTGAATCATCTGAGATTCTGCTAAGGTAACAAGTTTCTCTGCCACAATTTCATAGATCCTATCAGAAAAATAAAAATAAAACAAAACAAAAAAACACTCCTGGGTCAGAGGGAGGGGAAAAAGGACATTATTATTCACAACAGTAGCAGTAGCCAGAGAAGCAGCACTTTTGCTGAAATCCTGAATCCCAATTCCCACAGAGAGCTGTGAAGAGAGTCAAGTAACACCAGGCATACAAAGGGTTGTTACAGGAAAGGCTCCCCTAGCTGAGGAAGTGGAAAATTATTATGAGCTTTAAGCATTCTTGCCCTATGCTCCAGAGCAAAACATTTTATCTTCCAAAGTTGTCTACTGTACATTATTATACGATAGTATAAGAACAAAGGCAGTCAGTGCCTCTTCTCTCAGGACATGCAAATATGTGAGAGGCCCATGAAGTTTTTTCAAATCCTGACAGAGACAAGAACAATACATTAGTAAAATATAAATAAGAGACACCACGCACGTATGTAAAAATAAATGTCAGGTTAGATAACACAATTAACATCTCAGGTCAGGCAAATTTTGTTTATAAGCCACAATCCTAAACCCAGAAGATGGAGAGATCTAAAGCAGCCCTCTTCTGTGAGATTTTCTCCTTTCTTCAATTGTCCACTGCTTTGAGTGCATAAGGTCTTAGGAAAAGGAGCAAAAGTCAGGATGCTCAAGGGCAGCAAAATTCTGCTTCTGTTTGGTCTGCTTCATTCCCCCAAAGAAACTGTGGAGCAGTCCTGTTATTACCTGTCCACTCACTGCCATAGTACTGGGCTCTGTCTGCAGTTTACTGTATTATACAGTCCATCAACAGTAGCATAGCAAAGAGCAAGGCCTCAAAAAAATTTGATCCTAGATAATTCTCTGGCAATGGCTTCTTACCCTTCTTCAGTCTTCTCCTTCCCCAGAGAATTCTTATAGTCTTTATTTTGATGCTTCCTATCTATTCAAAATCATTTTTTCTTCTGTGGCATCTCTAAGGTTGGACTTGGGCAAGAAGCCAGCAGCCTAACCTAGTGTACCATCTTGACAGCAACAGCATCTGTTTTGCTTTTATCTTTTTAGAGTTATTCATTTTCTTGTCCATTTTGGTGCAGAATTGATAAACTCATCTTCACTTAGTGATATTGAATGTCACTCTTTTTACTTACTATGTAATTGGATTTAAAGCTGATCCTGTTAGACATTCAACAATCAATATATTATTCTTTCTTCCTGTTTTTGTTTTTGTTGCTTTTTTGTCTCACCACTCAAAATTGAGTTAATATTTTTCATTCTATCCTATTTTACTCTGCTGTAAAATATAAACACCCTGAATCAAGAAAATAGTAAAATGCAATCTGGATTGAATTTCATGATAAAAGGTATTTTTCAAGCAAAGAGATTTTTTTAACAGTCAAGAATTTTTTCATCAATAATGTAAGCTGCTTATTTTAAATTGCAGCACTATTATAAATGTGCATGATAAATTGCTCCTGAATGCATGCTATCCTATAGATTTGAAACATATGAGTGGGATGAATATCATATTGGCTATGAAGTAGAGCAGCCCTTACAGAAAAGCTTGACAAAATATAGAATGTATTCGATTACTAGCAAGTGCTATCTCACCATTTAACAAGGAGATTATTGTAGAAACAAAAAGGAAAGACGAGTCCTGACTCAGATAAATTGTGAATTCACCATCCTCTTTGATTTGCTCTGCTAGATTCCAACTTGGACATCCAAGGCTACCCCTTCATAACTCAGACTGACTCAGAAAGACATAATCCTGACTTTGCCTGGCAGGTTTTCATGTTTGAACTATTTCTGGTTTTAGGCTTTCAATAAAAATCCATCCATTCTGGAACCAATTTTCAGCTATTGTCCCAATGTATTGATACCAGCTTCATACATTCCCTTTACCGAATTTAGTTTTGGGTTAAGTAACTGTTTAAATCAGTGTTTCTTAAAGTGCAGCCCAAACTGAAATATAACTTTCAGGTAAGTTTCAGGATTTGTTTCAGTTTTTTTTTGTGTGTGTGTTTGTTTGTTTAATTAAACTTCTTAGGTAATTCTGAAGTGTACAGATATTTGAAAGGCACTGCCCTAAACTAAAGGAATAAATAATCCTAAAGTTAGAGGCATCAGCTGAAAAGCATAAAAGAAAAACATTTAGGCAAGTAAGACAAGGGTGATTTTTTTCCAAACATACCACAATGTTAGTCAACTATTACACCCAGACATAATGTCTGTCAGGAATCAGTGAAAAAATGTTTAAATATTCATTATACACACTCTGCAATTACGTAATTGCTATGTAATTTCTACCTTTTGAATACATAGGCTAGTCCGCATTTGTTCTTCGTATAAAACCACGAATGGATTAGTCCAATTCCCTATACAATGCAATAGTGAGGGACATGGGTTTTGGGCCACATTGGGGAATAGGTTTCAACATATGAAATTTGGGGATGTAAATATTCAGTCTATATCACAACCCATGCTTTAAGTGAAATGGCTCTTCTCAAAAGAAAATGTTTCCCCTCTAGCCTCTAAACCTGGTCCTCATCCTTCTGTCACACACCCATAATCTGTGGTTAACGGAATGACCTTCTCCCATTTCTTACTCTGTTCATTTGGGGGCTCTTGTGCCATAACTACTCTTTCTCTGGAACTATAGTATATGGGCTTTGGAACTGTCCAGATAGTTTATAGCCCTGTTTGCCACTCACTAGCCATGCTATATAGAGCATTTTTTTTTTTTTACTGATATTTTTTAAAAGCCAGATCTTGGTTTGTGTGAAATTCTTTTCGTCAAAGAGGGGTATACAAGCCGTGTGTATGAGGCTTTCCTCCCTTACAACCTCCCCATCCTTTTGTTTTAGACCTAGACAAGAGGGAACCCCATCATGGCTCCACAGGCATCAGCAATGTCTAACTGTTCAATTAATTAGGCACATAATTCTAGAATTAGTATTACATTGATTTTCCCCCATAATAAAGATAGGTGTATTTTTAGATATAACTTTTCTGTGGTTTTTCAAAGATGCCAAAAAATGTGGTTATAATAGGAAAGCAATCTGATCTTGATGGGCAAGGAACTGTTTTGCAAATTAAATGTTAATGTTTGTGAAGATAGGTTTCCTCTCTTTCCCTAAAGAGTCAGCACTTTTTATTGTATGAAATAGAATGGGCTTATATATCATTCTCAGCAGTTTGTATGAATTTAAACACTTGGGGGGGGGGGAGAAATGTTGAATATAACTTATTTATCAAGAGAGAGCATTTTGTTCCACTTAGAGATGGCATTATGTACCCAAAATACAAATACTGCATGATTGCACTTATATGAGTTATCTAAAATGGTGAAAATAATACAATCAAAGAGTGGAATAATGGTTATCAGGGGTTGGGGGAAGGGGAAAATCAATGGGCATGAGTTTCAGTTAAACAAGATGAATAAGCTCTAGAGATCTGCTGTTCAACAATGTAAATACAGTCAACTGTAAAGTATTGCACATGTAAAAACTTCTTAAAAGGGTAGATCTCATGTTAAATGATCTTACCAAGGTAAGTGATGTGATGGGAAAACCCTGGATGTCTTCTAAAGATAAAGCACTGGCACCTGACATTATTAGTGTCCTAAAAAGATTTTCCTGAAATCTGAAGAATGAGTCAGAATACATTAGGCAATGGGTGGGGAGGGAGTGTTTCAAATATTTGAAGAGTAGGAACATCATATGCAAATTCACTGAGATTAACAGAAATTTCATAAGGGAAGAGGTGGTAAAAAGACCGGTATGATTTTATCACAGGGATGGATGAAAACAATGGCAAAACGATGGACTGCAAATAAAATCATGGGCTTGATGTGAATGCCTTTATTGATCTGAAGGATTTCATACTTTATCCAGAAGACAATGAAAAACAATTAAAATATTTTACATGAAAGAATAATATGGTATCTTTTTCTCTTTAAAAGATCCACATGGCTTACTGTAGAAAGGAAACTACAAAGGTAAACATGGGGAGAACCAAAGAAAAGACTTAAGTCAGAGTAACTCAGAATAGGGAAGACTGAATAGACATGGAGAAGAGTGGCCACATTTGTAAGCATTTGAGGAAAACATTTTGAAAGGAGTTGTGGTAACTATATAGTGGGTGAGTGTAAAGAAAGTATCAAGAGGCATTCCAATTTTCCACCATGTTTAGCTGAAATTCCACTTTATTTTCTGCATATAATTATATAAGAGAATAGAATTGGAAGACCTGCCTGAGTAAAAAAATATATAATTTTTAGAGGATAGAGCCATTAATTGAATATGGGCATGAATAAGTAGTATGGACTAGAGTCAAGAGTGAGAAGAAAATAATAGTTTGGGCTGTAAGAGTTAAAGGTCAGGAGAAAGTGCCAGAACAAGACTGAAAAATGGCCAGAACATAAATAGATGGTGCAACGTTGTAAAAGCAAGAGAAATGGAGTGTTTCGGTAAAGAAGGATGGTAAACAGTGTTAACTAAAGCTGAGGGGTCAAGTAAAAGGGGTTTGAAAATGCCCATTGGAATTAGAGACCCTAGAGAAAGTCATTACTATAGAGTGACAAAGATTAAAAACCAGCTTCCCATAGATTAAATAGAATTGTACCTCTGATTCCTTCCAAACAGAAGCTAAAATTATGAATCTATTAAAATCAGGCTAACATTTGACTTTGTGAGTCAGTACCAGCGATGGAATTAGCAACATGAATATGTCTACAGATTTCTAGGCAGATGAGGCTAAATCTAAAGAGATGAAGCATCCTACCAAATCAAAAAAAAATTTTTTTAATCTAGTGATTCATTGGCCAAGAAGAAGTGCTGATACGAAGAATTTAAGGCAGAAGTAAAAAATATGAGACAAATGGGGATTCTTTCCAACTCTTCTGTTTGAACTCATTATATCATCTATACATTCTTTGATTTAATTATATTTGTAACATTCTTTTTCTATTAGTTTTTTGGGGGGAAGCTATCTACGGAGTGCAAATTAATGGATATGTATGAAAAATCACTTCTATTTGGGGTAGAAAAAAAGGGCAAGGCACTGGCTTTGTTCTCAAAAAGCTTACATACACAGACATGCGTATATAAAGCTTTCAAAGACCCTAGGTAGAACAAGGACTACTATGAACAAATAAATGCATATGTTAATACATTTCTCAAGCCGCAGATCAACACATGCCATAGGAGTTCAAAGAAATGATGGGTTTCTTCTAGGCCTGGCTCTAAACTTCCTCTGTTTGTCATTCCAAACAGTGTACTATTTCTTGGAAATCCTCCAGTTAAATTGTCATTGATCAAAACATGCACAGAAATGGACAACATTACCATGTAACATTAAATCAACTTTGGATTAATTTGTACGTTTAGTTCAAGACATTTCATGAGTGCTGAATTTCTTACTGACAAAAAGGTTTTCTCTACTCCACTAGCCTGAGACATTTTCCAAAATCTCATTCACCACTTTCAGTGTATTTTTTTCTCCATTCAAGTTTTTTCTTCCATTTTTACAAACATTTCTATTCTCCGATAGATCCTTTTAATTTTCCTACATCTTGTTCTTTTCCTAGCATGTGTGTGTGTGTGTGTGTGTGTGTGTGTGTGTGTGTGTGCTCAACTACATATCAATTACATTAGGACATAAAGGTGGTATTTTAGTGATACATCAACAGAACAGCCATACATTTGCTAATGTCTGTTGATCAAAAAAAAAATGAACAAAGTGGTATGTTATGTGTCTTTCAATGTTAAAGCTAGCAAAATTATTATGTGACTGAAGCATGCATGATAAAAGTTTAAATAGGTCCAGAATCCCATATCTGAAAGCCCTGAGGCCACATATATTTTGCAATTCAGAATTATTCAAATTTCAGAAAGATAATACAGGCATAAACTATATTATATAATATTCCTGGCAAGTTTTAGAACAACACTCTCTAGTTTCATAAATTGCTATTACAGAAGTTAAACAGTCACCCTACTTGGGATAAAAATCATAAATCATTTGTGTTTAGCTAGAGTGAAATCACACAGTAATATGTTAAGTGATATGGTGGATAAATACAGCTATAAATATTCCAACACTATTTAATTTTTTAAGTTTATATTTCTATCTCTAAATTTACCTATCTATCCATCTACAGGTAATAAATATTTGTTGTGTCTGATTGTTTGGGAATCTTAGAGAACATGTCACTCTGGTGTTGACACCTTCATTGTCATCTGGTTGAGGTGGATAAGTGACGATGGACAGAATTCTCACATAATGAGGCAGAACTTTGATAGTTGGCTTTTAAAGAGAGATTTCAGTTTTGCCTTCCTCATTAAGTAGCCTTCTGTCTAAACAGTGTCTGAGTAAACTGCTGTTACTTCCTGCTGATTGATAAATGGACCATGGTCAAGGAAAGCAACTATTTGATCACATTTTTTAACCATATTTTAGGGATTCTTCCTCCTGTGTTCATGAGCATTGCTTTCCTCATGCTCATCATTTCAGCAATTTCTTCATCATCCATGGGACTGGATAACAGGTGCATGGTTGTAAATGCTCACCATTCATTCCTCCAGTTTTCTCTAAGGACTATCTATGGTTTTTGTCAGTATCTTATCAGATTCATCGATGTAATTTTCAGCCACTTCATGATTTGCAGAAACCTTTCGCGAAAAGTTTTCAGATATTTTATATAATGATGCTTCTTGAATTCCTGAATATGTTTATTTTTTCTTTTTAGTTATTTGTGTTATACTCTAGTTGTGTTATACTCTAGCTTACTTCATCGCCAACAGATCAGTTAGCAGTATAAGTTTACTTCACTGTCAGATCTACTTAAGCAGTCTTTATATTTTGTTTGTTTATTTGTTGTTTGTTTTACTATAAGGTATTTTCCCATTTTTCTTTAGTTTTTATAACCACTGTCAGGCTGCAGTGTAAAAACTTCAACAACTTAGGTTTCTGTTTCTTCAAAGCATATACTAAAGACTTAAAGTAATATGGGATTTTCTACATCACATTCCTCATTATGATACCACACAAATATACCTTGAAGAAGCTAAAGCAATAACATCATTTGTCAGATATTGAAACTAAATTTGGCTGTAATTTTTATTTTCATTATTACCTATGGAATTAAATTTATACTTTTGACAGTTTCACTATTCAATTTACCCCAGTGTCATAAAATACAAAACAATAAACCAAATATTGAGGAAAATAGGGTGTGTCACTACTAGGAATGCCACATCTCAACAGTTTAAATAAGATTTGGGCAAAAAATAAGTTTTATTGCCAAATTTTAAGAAGGGGGAGGAGGGATAAGAAAAGTAAAATTTATATTTTTGAGCTTTTCAGATTTTGAAGTTGCTCTGAAATATTATAGATCTGTATTAATGTAAGATAGAAATTTTGGTATATGAGTTAAGGAGAAATTCCTTTCAACAAATGAATACTCATGATTAATCTTGAAAGATGTTAATAAAAGACACATAATACTAGTTGTTTAATTCACTCCATTATGGTTATTAAAGTTGATATTATACATTTACATTCTTCTAGTTACCAGATTTTTCATTGATAATAAGCATCTTTATGTGTACCAGAAATGCTAAGAAATTATTTTATGTAGTAAAAAATGTATCATCATTTACCTGTATTAAAGGATGCATTTAGAGTTATAGAAAGCAAGATGTCCAGTACTTTTCAGAAACTGTTCATCTCAGTCACTGACTTTTTTCAATAAGGAAACATGTATTTTATATGCAAGTATACCACAAACTGTAAATGGTAGGCAGAGCCATGGTATTTAGAAAATCTTAAATTTTTCTGCTTTGAGTGTTTATGCAGTTTTCTCATTTTTAACACTGTTTGACTCTAGTCTTTATATAACTGTAGTTGGAATGGTTTTCATTCACATTTCTAGGAAAGCAATAATTGAGGATATTAGGCAGCGTATTTATTTATACTACTAAACAAATTTTTATTCTATTCCTACTGTGCCAGTCCCTGTTTTAGATATTTTAGACCCAGCAGTGAAAGAGTCAGACCTCCTGAACTATGAAGAATTAAATGAGTTAATATGATATGATGCTTAGAAGAGCACCTGACAGAGTAAGCACTTAATAATTATAGCCATTAATACTATTAGTGGTGAGTGTATTTTATCTTAAGCAACTCTTCTGGGAATTACATACTATAAACGTATACAGCAGTTATAATAGTATTTTATGTGGAGGTTGATGCTTTGAAATAAACACAGCAGATTTAATAAGATGGGCTGCACTTTAGTTAGAATAGTGAGAAAAAAATCCTTTCAGGAACTGACATGTAAACTTAAAACTAAATGAAGGGAAATAACTAGTCCTACAGAATTCTGGGGAAAGAGTATTTCAGTATTTCAGGTAGAATAATATTTAATTTCGATGTGCACAAGGAAGGAGAGATTGGTATGTTTAAAGGCTTGAAAAAAATGTAGCTGGCACATCGTACACCAGGAAGAATGAGGTAGGAAATTATTATACATCATAGAGGAGACTGAGTTTTATGCCAATTGCAATGGGAAAGCAAGTTGAGGGTCTTAAGAGGAATGATATTACCTGATTTGAAGTTAAAATATCATGCTTGCTGCTCTTTGCTCATGGTGGGGGGGGAACCATAGTCCTGGATAGACATAATGTTGGTTTGGGCCAGTGTTAGCAGTGGAGAACCCATCAGGGTTCAGGATACATTATAGATGGAGCCCTGACAGAATATGTTGATGAATTATGTATAAGAGATGAGAGAAAGAGAGGAATCAAGAATGGGTTTTGAGGGGTGCCTGGGTGGCACAGTGGTTAAGCGTCTGCCTTCGGCTCAGGGCGTGATCCCGGTGTTGTGGGATCGAGCCCCACATCAGGCTCCTCCGCTATGAGCCTGCTTCTTCCTCTCCCACTCCCCCTGCTTGTGTTCCCTCTCTCGCTGGCTGTCTCTATCTCTGTCGAATAAATAAATAAAATCTTAAAAAAAAAAAAGAACGGGTTTTGAATTGAACATCTGAATAGATAGTGGTAAAGTTAGTCTAGATAATAATATAGAAGAAACAGAATTGATGAGTGACTGAGCTGGTAGTGTGTGTGTGTGTGTGTGTGTGTGTGTGTGTGCGCGCGCGCACATGTAAATCATGACTCCTCTTTTGCTAACTATTCAAATAAGACAATATTCCTTAAGTTGAAACCTATGTGATAAATTCCCTAAATTACATTTCCAGGAAAAAAAAAAATTCTACAACAGCCTGTCTGCTTTCTTCAGTCTGTCACTGAGTTTCTTAGTGCACAAAATGTTTCCTCTTTCAAGTTGGCTACCCAGAAATGGAGAGAGAAATTTCATGCTTAATTACAATAAATGATTAAATTTAGATACATAGTACCTTGCTGTCTTTCTTCCTTCTAACTGCATTTTGAGCAAACTTTACATTTTAGTTGCTTCGTATGGTCTTAGTACTATATGTTACTTCACACTAGTTTGGGCACTAGTTATTCCATAAATCATAGATAAATACATAAGTATATGAGTGAATTAACAAATATTGTTTTCTTCTAACTCAATCCATCAACAAATTTGAATCAATAACAACACCACATACAAAATGCACTAATTAAAAAGGTTAATAATGTCTAGTGCTTGAAATTAAGCAGTGTGCTAAATTTGACCTGGGAATCATAAATTTCTTCTCTTTCCTGAAGAATTAGCATTTGATTAATTGAGCATATTTTTCTTACTGAACTGACAAAGTTGGTAAAATGTAAAAAGAGCCACAGTTTGCTTCAGAGCCATCCATTTAATGTAAGCAAAGGGGCAAGAGATTGTTTTAATTCATATACAGACGAAGAAAATCTTGTACACATGGTTTAAGAAGTACCACTTGAGAATGTTAATTTGCATATTCCTGTTCAATGGCTGAGTTAATGCAGAAACAATGCATGTATTTAGTTTTAGCCTTAAAAGAGATGTATAAAATTTACTTTACTCTGTTATGTTTTCAGAGAAGCTAATAATTCTGGTGTTTAAGTGCTTTACAAACACTGAACTCACTTGTTCTCTGTCAGCTCTGGAATAATATCATAGCTCCACACCCATTTCAAGGAAAACATTGATTGCTTCTGGCCCATTTCCTCTTCTTTGCAACCCAAAAGGACTATGAAACCAGGAAACCACCCAGATCAAGCCACTGCTCCTCTGCAGACTAGCTATGTGCTCTTGGACAAACTGTTTGCCTTCTGAAGCTTCATTTCTCATCGGCAATCTAGACATGATATAGTACGGTTTTCTTACAATCATTGATAATAAATAAATCACTTAATATAGTTATTCAGAAAGAGTAAGCACTAAATTAAAATTAGCACTATCACAGTACTGTTTTAGGCTTGTTTGTCTGTTTGTTTTTCACCTCTGGGCCCAATCACAGGAATGCTCCAGGGAAAAGCAAATGATGACAATTAATTCAAAGTGATTTTAGTAATTTCTTTGTGGAGACTTTTCCTCCAGCAGAGCAAACAGCAAAAACTCTTGACTCACACAATAAAGTCATAAAGTCAGTAGTAGTTAGAGGCCACCTAGGAAGTGTCAGGCAGAGTAGTGAATAAGCAGTAGCTGTATCTTCCTTACATCAGGGAAGATAAAACAGATATAAAATAATTTGTTTGAGCAATGAGACTAAGATGGGGAATATTGGACAATGCATAACAATCACTAATGTCTTACAAAATAAATTAGCTGTGGTTTCAGAAAGATAAATATAAATATAGTAAATATACTAAAATATAAATATAAATAAACTAAATGAAGAGAGAGGTGGAAAAAAGAGTTCAAAACAGGAGGAAGACCAAAGATTATATATAAAAAGCCAAAAGCATATGAAAAGATCCTCAATATAACTAATCATTAGGGAAATGCAAATCAAAACCACATCCATCACCACCATAAAAAATAAGGCGTGCCTGGTGGGTCAGTTGGTTAAGTGTCTGACTCTTGGTTCCAGCTCAGGTCATGGTCTCATGGGTTGTGGGATCAAGCATTGCTTTAGACTCTGTGCTCAGTTGGGAGTCTGCTTGAAGATTCCCTCTGTCCCTCCCCCCACTAGCTCACTCACTCTTTCTCTCTCTCTTTCTAAATAAATAAATGAATCTTTAAAAAAAAAAAAAACAAGTAAGGACAGAAAATAACAAGTGGTGTTGAGGATGTGGAGAAATTGGAACCACTGTGCACTGTTGGTAGGATTGTGAAATCGTGCAGCGGACTATGGAAAACAGTATGGAAGTTCCTCAAAAAATTGAAAATAAGACTACCATATGATCCAGCAATCCCACTTCTGGGAATATATCCTAAAGAATTTAAGGTAGGATCTTGAAGAAATACTTACACACCCACTGACATAGTAACAGTATTCACAATAACCAAGAGAAATAAACAACACAAATGTCCATCCACTAATGAATGGAAAAATAAAATGTAGCATATGCATGCAATGAAATATTATTCAGCCTTATAAAGGAAGGAAATTCTGCCACATGTTATATTATAGATGTCCCTGTAGGACTATTTGCTTAGTGAAATAAGCCAGTCAGAAAAAGACAACTATGTATGATTCCACTTACATGTGGCATCTAAAGTAATTAAATTTATAGAAACAGAAAGTAAAATGCTGGCTATCAAGGGCTTGTGAGAGGGGTAAAGGGGAGTCAGTGTTTATTGGGCATAGAGTTATGGATTTGCAAGATGAAAAAGTTCTGGAGATGTTTTAACGACAATATAAAATAACTTAACACTACAGTACTGTACACTTGTAAATAGTTAAGATGGTAAATTGTGTGTTATGTGTTTTTTGCCACAATAAAAATGCAAACAGACATAAAAACCCAAAACAGGAGGGAGAGTGTTGCAATTAGTCCACAGAGGTGAGATAGAAACCCTCTCCCAAAATTTACTCAGATGTTGAGACTGATGACACCATGTGTGTGCTAGGAGGATATGAAAAGGTTTGTTATTCACATAATAATGAGGCTTTCTGGGGAGAGCAGGGTAGATTCCAAAAGAGGTCCAAGAATGGTAGGAGAGAACAGGGAAGAAAGCTAGCTTGATGTTTTATGGTGGCTAGGAGGTGGGGGAAAGTGAGGGTTCCTCCATGTGACTTGGAGCTTGTGTGGTTTGTACTTTCCTGCGGTACCAAAAGAGGGAATATTTGAACTTTCTTAGCTTATCCGGATGTGAGGCAGAAGAGGGAGGGGGAGTAGTCGGGCTTGAAAGTTATCAGTGGTCAAAAGTAAGAAATGGAGCCAGAGTGTTACAATTCATAATTCTTACAGACTATTAGAATTCATGATGTTTGACTGGTGACTGAAATATGCCATGTTTCCTTTGATTATATTTGGGCTTGTTTAAGTAAGCCACTACTATCCTCTGTGATGCTTGAGGCCATAAATGAGGTGAAATTTCTGCTGAATGCCTTGTTTATGAGCTCATCATTGTTGGTTTTGTATAGTGTCTTGTATTGTGGCTTTATATGTAAGGAAACATGTTTGACATTCATTTATATTTAGGAAATACATGAAGGGAGAGATTCCTAGAGTTCTTTACCCCAAATTGGAAAAGCTTGGATAAGAAATTGTTGTTGCTATTGACTAGACCAGGCAGTTAAATCATTGGCAATAGTTTAAGAGTTTGCAAAAATGTGCATATAGGGACAATTGTTGGCCAGGGCACCCAGTGCTGAGATGACTGTCTGAATTTAACCGATTAAGCTGACCCTTGGGTCCCATCCTGGCTCAAGTGCATCCTGGTTAATGAAAAGCAGTAGCTCCCCAAGGAGCTCCATCATACATATGGTGGAGACGCAATGCTTAAAGTATAGGAATTCCCTTTACTATATACTCAGTAGATCAGGACAGGGATGACCTCATCATCTATCACCATGGTATCAGGCAAGGGATTGACTTCAGGAGAGGTCACCCCTTCCTGTAGGCAAAATATACCAGAGAACCCAGGCTTGTAGCAAGGAAAGTTTGGTGACCATGCCAAGCTTGCAGGTACTGCAAAACATAATGGGCAGCTAGGTATCAAGGGTCATGGACTCAGGACCCATGAGATCCTCTGTTTCCAGAAGGGTTCAGTAGCACCCAACAATTACCAGTCTAATGATGTATAGTGTGGGGTTGAGGAGAGCAGTTTCTTATACCAGAGGCTCATAGCAATTTATGGCCACCATGAGTGGCCCAGAAATTACAAGATGCATACTGAAGACTTTACAGGGAAGGAACTTTGGGGAGGTACTAATGGGAACATTGCTGCATTGCAACTTGGACAAATTCTAGAACCTTTGTTACAGGGGGCCTCAATTCCAGGTGGGTCAATTTTCAAGTAACAGCCAGCATAAGTAGGCTTAAGCAAAACTTAAGTAAAAAAATTAAATAAAATTGAGAGCTATATTTCCTCTAGAATCTAAAAGACATTGGTTTTGTTTTGCTTTTATGGGTGCAAAAAGGGCCAATAACTATTTCTTGACAACATCAGGGATGGAGAAGCTTTTGATTACTAAATAATTTTCAGGAATTTAAGTGCAGTGACAGGGCCTTGTTCTGTGTATGGGGCAAGGGTCCATCTCCTTTTTATGCGTTCCTTTGTGAGTATTTCCCTTTCCTGAACGAGTGTCAAATGAATCTCCTCAGTGGAGGATATCTTCCATATGATGGCATACCTGTGTTCTTAGAGAAAGTCAGATGTAGTTGAGATCTTTCCTGAAAAGGTTGTATGTGATGGGAGGACTACTGAGGTACTCGATGCATAGCTGGGTAAAGGTGTATTGTGTTCCTTCAAAGGGAAATGCAAATTGTAGCTGCAAGCCTGTTGAAATATGTACCAAATAGAACATATTACTCAAATCTATGAGTGAAGTGTATTTTGTACACTAAAGAGTATTACCTTTGCTGATTAGGAGGCATCCATAATTTTAACATTGATAGATAAGGACACCAGTAGAGTCACATGCCAGGATCACTTTAAGGAGGGTCTTATTTTCCATATTCATTCATAAACACCAATTATAGCTTCTAATTTAGTTTGGGATGAATCTGTAATGGAGGCAAACTAGAAACCAGCAAATATAGCACAGAAGAGCAGAGATCAAAGGACACGCTTGCCAGCAGGCAGCAACACAACTAAAAGCTGGCTAACAGCAAGCAGCAAAGCTAGTTAGGAAGACAGAGCAAGAGAATTAAGATTCTCCAGGGGGCGTGGTCATTACCCAGACTCACTGTTCTCCATACCAACAGTTGTGTCATCAGCAGAATGGACCCACTCAAAATCTGGTTTGAAACTAACAATGTAACACGAGTATCAAGGGGATTTAAGAGCATTTATTACTCATATAACAAGGCTTTCTGAGGGAGAGCAGGGTGGACTTCCCCACAGTTCCAAGAATGGCATGAGACAGCAGGGAAAAGAGGATGGCTTGAGGTTTTATGGTATTTAGAGGATATGTTAGGGGGTTAGGTTTCCCATACACAGGTCAGTGTTTGAGTGGTTTGAATTTCCCACAGATGCCAAAGGAGAAAGTGTCCAGGCTCTCTTATCAATTTGCCCAGATATGGGGCTGAAGGGGAAGGGAAAGTGGTAGAGACTGAAAGCTGTCAGTAATGGAAGATCAAAAATGAAGTCAGGCTATTATAAAGAGCATGATCAAGTCACTGAGGTCAGTGAGAACATAAAATTTTGAAGGAAATGAGAGTGTGGCTAAGTGTTAAGAGCAAAGCTGGAAATAAAAAGGGATGACTATGGTGAAGTGTGTTAATTATCTTATGCATATTTTTGCATATTTTTATAATAGCAAAAACATCTATTCTTTGCAATGAGAATAACTTTAAGAAATCTATATGAGAATGCATAAGAAAATATTTTGACTACTGTTGGGATATATTTCATACTAGCTTCATGAAAAAGTTGTCTACTCTTCCCACCTTCTGCATTGAAAGCTCCCATAGTATCCAGGGATGAAAAGAAGAGAAAATAAATGTGTTACAGCCTAATCCTGCTAACTTGTAGCTTTTTTGTTTCATACACATTCTATATAGTTTATATTTAAATAATTCATATCAACAAATGGGATGTGTTTTCTTGTGATATATACACATAAAATTCTGAAATTTGCAAAGCAAGATGAACACAGCATTTTAGGTCAACATAAAATATTTATTTTATAATAGTGACTAGAATTTGCCTAACAATGGTTTTTCAAAGTCCTTTTGCACACATTATTACATTTTACCTACAAAATAATCTCATGAGGACAAAAAATACATTGACGATCTGTGTATATGCTTGTGTGTATACATACAGGTGTATGTCCTTCATGGTTCAATTCATTTTATTTTGCTCAAAATTAGGTAACAGAAAATAAAATCTGTCTCCTAACTTGTGATCTAACTCCTTCTTAATTGTGAAACATTTAAATTCGAGTATTAGAAAAAACTATTAGTTTAAATTGATATTATGTATTCATCAGAGTCCAGCCAAAAAAACCAGAACCCACACTAGCAGAGATTTTAGCAGAGATTATTGAAAGCAGGGGTTTGGTTATAAAGGTGTTAGGAAACTGTAGCCAGCAAAAAGATAGCTGGAGGATAACACATAGTCAATGGCAGGGAGCAGCTACCATCCCTGGAAGGAGATAAAAGGGAGCCAAACACTTGAAGGTGGGTCCTGAGGAGGTGGAACACACCACCAAGGACAGGATACTACCCAACTGCTGCTAACTCCTTTGAGGGGTTGTGGTAAGACTGATCGGGCAGTGGAGAAAATAATAGAATTGACAGTGGGAAGCAACTGCTTCTGCAGGAATTAAGAACAATTGGCTGAGTGACTCTACAGGCACAGTAGGCAAACAGGAAGGGATAGAGCCCTTGGTCTGCCTGTTGCTTACAGATCTCCTCAAAGGGCCACTGTTGGCAGAACCTAATAGAGAGTCAGCTAGTAAAGAGGGAAATGCAGTTTTCACAGTCAAGTCTCAACCCCAGCATTATACAAGTGTAGATGGGTGAGTTTGAAGCTGGAAGATTCTAGCCTGATAAGCAGCACAACATGGAAACTCAGAATCTACTCAGTGTATTTATAATGTGGTTGGCCTGAAATGATAAATAGTATGTTTAGGGAAAAGTAAACTATTTCATACTCACGTAGAGAAACATATAGTGGATGTGTTTAAGGATGAGCACTACCCTCTGGCCCCTTTTTTCTTTTCTCTTTGGCACTAGAGTAATTTTTGATATTCTACACCACTGGTCCATAATACAAGAATGCTTTTCACTGAGTGCTGGACTCTCAATACTCTATAGGTCATTTCTCTAACCTTCTTCGGATACTACTTCTACCTTGGTAATGGTGCCATATTGATTAATTCAACAGGTATATGCTGAGCGTCTACAATTTTGTTATTGGTGGCTAAAATAAATCATTTAGAGGTCCTAAGAACAGGATAGATTTGGAAAACCCATTTCTCCCGGTATATAATAAAAATATGAAATAATGTTATCTAAAAGTTATAGGCATGCTTAATTAAAAGAAGATTTTATTATCAAATTCTGGGCAAGTCAAAAATCTGAACTAATCATCTTTCTGTAGCCCACTATACCAGGGACATGGTGCTCATGTCATTACATGGATTACACAGGCTTTCATCCTCAGTAATCCATCGTGGTACCAGAAGCTCAGAGGTCAGCAAGACTTAGGGTTTTTGCACTTGTGAAGCTTATACAAGCTGCCAGCTTCCAGATGATGATTCTCTTTTCCTGCTAAGTCTAAGCAAGTGAAGAAGTCTTGCTTTCTGTTTATGGCCTCAAGACCATGATGGGGATTTGTGCAGCCTGTACAGAAAAGAGCTTGGGCTCTAAATTAAAGTATAACCCACCAATTTTAAATATTTCAATGCCCTCCTTACCTACTACTTTAAAATCTGTGGTTTTAGATAACAGATGTGAAATATTAGTTTTCAAAAATCAGCAGTATATGATGGTGTGAATTTTGTCTAGAAAAACTGACTGTGTTATCACATTTTTAATTGATCATCTACCTTTAGAAGCAGGAAGTTTCGGGCTGGACTTCCATATGTGCCTTCCCAGTGCTTCCTCATTTCCATCATCTAATCTGTGATAGATTCTCACCCTGAGCAAATTTGTCCTAATAGAGGTAGTTCTGCCTCTTTACAACTAAACAGATGGGACAGCAAGTGAGGATAAAATCAATGTTAATTTTCAGTGAATTGTGTTCGTATGAAAATAACCAATTGTTCCAGTTACAAGGAGACAGAAAAATAGAAAACAAAGGGAGAAGTAAGGTTTCTGCTCAGCTTTTTTATTTGTTTATTTTGTTTCTATTACAAATAAACTCAATCTTCAATGATCTGTTCTTTATTCTTTCTCTGCCTAGTTTCACTATGTTGCAGAGAATTAAGTAGCGAAAGAATCTAGCATCCGACTGATATTTAGAGCATCTGTTTTTAATTATGAAATATACAGTGTTTCATATATATAATATATGTATATGTATACATGTATATGATATATTATATATATGTAAAACATGTATATTTTTAAAATTTCTTCCTGACCTGCTACCTACTCCTGCTTTTACCTTTTTACTTATCTTTCCTTTCATCCTAATATTTGTGAATGCTGTGAAACTGTTTGTAGGGATAGTACCCTGGTATCAAAGACTAGTCAGGTCTCTACTCCTTTCCCAATCTAAGACTTTTCTAGGGATATGTAATAAGCATAGCAATCAGGGTTAATTGTATACAATCCTCACTTCAATACATAAATAAGATCTCTGAAGACTTTCCTTCTACAGAAACAATTTTAGAAGTGGTGCACAAGTCCCCAAAGTCTCTAATGATACCTTATTTAATAACATGCATAAGTAATTAAGGGAATAATAATAGAAAATATATAGGGAAGCAATGTTTTCATGGAAAAAGGCATTCAGAGTTCAACTTGTGGGTAACATAATACCCCATCCACAAGAGGGGAAGTAGTAGATGGAGTCACTTTTTACCCTTAGATGACCTACTTGAGACACTTTACTCATCTATAAGGTATGGGCAATGATGTCATCTATGTTAGAGTATGAATGTGAGAAGTAAGTGGGACAATATATATAAAGTGCTTAACACTTGGTTTGGCATTAAATGAGCTTGATCTACCACCATGATGATGTCAGCACTTTGCCCTTTCCTCATGCCTTGGGAAATCAGAGATCAGACTCACTGCAGGAACTTTGTTCAGGATCAAGACTGTGTAGATATGGGTCTTGGTGTGGTAATAAAAAGGCTGAAGACCTGGGATTTAGGACTTTATGGTAGGTAAGAAAGAGCATTAGACTTGAATCCAGGAAAATTAGACCTGAATCTTGATGCATGAATCATTCATTCTCTATAAGCTTTAATTCAACTACTTCATTTGAAAATAGGTGTAATAATATCCAAAGAAAAAGCACGGTAGATGTGATGTTCACATTATGCTTATAAAAATTATGTTGAACTATAAAAATTTTGTAGAGATGCCATGTTCTATTATGATTTTTACCACAAGTAATAGTCAGGATTATCATTTAGTTTAATCAACCTTCTATTTTCCTTACAGAATCTCTGGAACAGACTTATCTGTTTTCCCTCAACTATCATGACCAAGATGATCAAATTAACTCTCATCTTAACGGATACCTTATGGTCTTACAATATTTAACCAACTTTTTAGTTTCTAAAACAAGAACAGCTGCAACGTTGGTCAGTCTCCTTTTCTTTTTTCTTTTATTTTCTTTTTCCCTTTCTTTCTTCCTTCCCTCCTTCCCTCCCTCCTCCCTTTCTTTTCTTTCTTTCTTTCTTTCTTTCTTTCTTTCTTTCTTTCTTTCTTTCTTTCTTTCTTTCTTTCTTCCTTCCTTCCTTCCTTCCTTCCTTCCTTCCTTCCTTCCTTCCTTCCTTCCTTCCTTTCTTGAGTTTTGTAGGTTATTTTCCAATGTAAATAACAAGGTAACAGCTGAAATGTAGGTAAAAGTAGTAAACATAAATAAGGACATTTACAGGAAAACAGACATGTTTTACTTAGACTTAACTTTTCATAGATCATAATTTGTATTCAGAGAAGAAAGAACAGAAGGAAGATTGATGCACATTCATAAAACAATGACTGAGGCTTTTTTTTTTTTTTTTAATGACAAGCTATAGCATAGCAGTCGTGGTTCTTAAACAGAAGTCACTTTGCAGGGGAAACTTATGGCCACTAGGCTCAGGATAGGATGCTGCCCTGAGAAACAGGCTTCTGAGACTGAAAATGAAAGATTAGAATGTGAGGAAAGATGTAGGTTATCCTTTTATTTTTAGATTATCCTAGATTACCCTTTTATTTTTCTCATCTGCTATAATATTCTAGCAATTGAGGAATTTCAAAGTAAAAGCCCGTCTCACCATTTCAGCAGATGTTTGTCTGCTACTAACCAATAATTAGAATCTTAAAGTTTGAGTTAGGAGAAGTCACAAGAATCAACAAATGCAGTTATTTCCAGATTTCCCTGAGCATAAGAGCTACTAGGGAACTTGTTCCCTGGAGATTCTGATTCAAAATGTCTGTGGTGTGCCCCAGGAATTTATATTTTCAACAAATGCCTAGGTGATTCTATTGATCTAGCAATTGTAAGAATACTCTCATGTTATTGCCTTGGAGCTAAAAACTTTAAGACAGCATAGCAAACAAATGAATTGCAAGATCTCATAAACTGAAAGGAAGCTGAAACCAGTTAGTGCCAGACTTGTGTTATGAATCCAGAACTCCTAACTTTCAGACCAGAGCCCTTTTCTCTTTTAATTCAGGATCTGACAAATGTGAAATAACAGTGCATGTCTTTGTATTATTTGGTATTCACCAGTCTACACCTCATAAGAACAATGCATGTCAAAATAAGAATTGTTTTTGTCTTGTGTACTCATGAAAAGTAGAACAACCTACCCAAAATCCTTTTAACAAATTTTCATTTGTGAGGTGAGCTAGGATTTAAAACCGGAACTTGACAAGTTTACAAGGACAGTTATAAACTGAAATAAGCTACTGAGTGAGGCTTTAGCATCCTTTTCCCTAGGGATAGTTGTATTTTTTGCTTTTTTGTTTTTACATGCTATAGAACCAACAGGTAGTGGAAAAAACAAGTTGACACATCTGGAAATGTACTTTAGCACTATAATTTTATAATTTACCAACTTTTTTCCTTTGGATTCCAACTTTCCTTCATTTACAAGAAATGATTAATAATTATATGCACTTATATAGGACCTATGAATGAATACAAGGAAATAACACAGATACAGTATCTTAGATTAAACATGTCATTTACAACCAAGAATTGCCAAAAAAAAAAAAAAAAGAACAGAAGCTCCTTTAACTTTATCCACATCACATCTCATGCTTCTCTTCTTGCCATCAAAACTCACAAAACAATAAAAAAAATCAGTAGTACAACGAGAAAAATACATACACAGATAATTAATAAGACAAAATGTAGTTGTAAAAAGAATGCTATTTAATATTATGAGTAATCAGATACATGAAAACCAATCTTTTCATCTAACTGAGTAGAATAATCACTGGGATGTACAAAAGGAACACACAGACTTTATTGAGGGGATAGTAAATATTGACAGGAAGACAATTTGGCAATTTGTAAAAGTCTTCAAAATGTTAATACTGTATAACATGGCAATTCCACTTTTAGAAGTTTTTATAAAGAAATAATTAGACAATATTTCCCTTGAAAATCATTTATTAGTTTATTCACTCAACAAATATTGAATATCTGCTATGTGTCAGGCAATTTTTTGGTCACTGGACATATACATTTGAGCAAAATCAAGTACAGCTCATACTTTCAGGACACTTGCAGTCTAATAGGGGAGTTGAGAAACAACCCAATAGTCACAAATAGATGCATAACTACAAACAGGAAAATTCTATGAAGTTAAAGAACATGATGTTATCAGACACTTCTCTACTTCCCTTCAGGATTATTTCTCTGGAGAAAGCAACATTTAATCTAAGATTTAAAGAACAAAATATGAGTGAACTAGGCAAAGATAGTTTTGGAGAAAGAATAGCAATTCAAGGCCCAGGATTGGCAAAGCAATATTCTATTCAAGAAATTGAAATACGATCTATATAGAGAGGTGGAAGGTGTAGGGAGAAAGATGAGGCTGGAATGGTAAACTGAATAGAGTGGAACCCTGGGAAGCCATCTTACAAATATTGTTATTTTATCTAAAAACAATGGAAATGCAGTAAGCAGACTTAGTAGGGAGTAACAGAATTTTTCATTTTTCTCTTGAAAATGTCTCTCCACCTGCATTACAAAGAACAGATTAGAGAGTGAAGAAGAGATTATAGGAAAACAGTTGGTGGGCAAAACCATCCTGTGTATAGAGATGACTGGCTTATATCAAGGTAGGGCAGGGTAGCTGGAGAGAAATAAATGAACTTAAGCATTATGTAAGATGCAAAATCTTTAGAATTTGTTGTGGGTTGGGTATGGGGAAGGAAGGAGAAGGAAGGAAGTCACTTTAAGAGTGACTCCAAGGCTTACTGAATGAATGAAAGGACAGTAGACCCAATCAGAAAAATGAGAGAATACTGGCTGAGGGCACAGTTTTGGTAGACTGTGGGGGAGGAAATATCAAGAGTTCAATTTTGTGGCTGTTGTGAAGGAGTTGGTTCTAAGAATTCTAAGTAACAACGTCAGCAATTCACTTGAATATTCAGGACTAGAGTTCCAAGGAGAGATCTGAGTTGAAGGTACAAATATATGTTTACCTGTATTTGATAATTATTAAAGTTATAATCATGAATAAGTTTTCCTGAAAATATGTAGGGTAAAGATAAAAAGAAGAAAAGGAGGCCTAGGACCTTTGAGTTCTTTGAAGACTCTGACATAAGCAGTAGTGGAAGATCTGCAGCAGAAACTGAGAATAACAGTTATATCACTAGAAAGAAAACACTGGTGATAGAGAAGCTAATGGCCAATGGAGGGAGTCTCAGCAAAAAAATAATATTATAACTAAGATTTTATAACTAAAAAGGTGAAGACGAGGATTGACTGGATTTAGTTTGCTAGAGCAATGACAGTATTTTGATAATGTAAAGGAGAGCCATGTTGGAGTGAGTTGAAAAATGAGTAGATGTATGAAAGTGGAGCACTGATGATTGAAACAATACTAAAATAGAAATTAAGTTAGTCTTGTATTTGAAAGCGGGATGTGGGGTTAAAGAAGGAGTTTTGGTTGTTGTTTGTTTGTTTGTTTTTTCCATTTGTTTTGTTTTAAGATAAGAAAGATATGAAATAATTCAGAGATGGGGGAAGAAGGAAGCACTGATAATGAGATTTCCTAGGAAAATAAGAAGCATGGCTTTGCTGTGTCAAATAAATGTGCATCCTTTATGCTAACAGGATACTTGTACACTTAGTTCATTAAATTGAGGAGTTTGTTTAGTTTTATTTGTTTTTATTTTAAGGGAAAGATAGAAGTTGCCTAGATGTTAAGCCAATATGGAGTTGATTAAAGTATTGTATAAATATGAAATAAATTATAATTTGGCCTTTATGTTTTTTAATGTTTTTTTATTATATTATGTTAGTCACCATACAGTGCATCCCTGGTTTTTGATGTAAAGTTCATGGATTCATTAGTTGCCTATAACACCCAGTGCACCATGCAATACATGCCCTCCTTACTACTCATCGCCAGCCTATCCCATTCCCCCACCCCCATCCCCTCTGAAGCCCTCAGTTTGTTTCTCTGAGTCCATAGTCTCTCATGCTTCATTCCCCCTTCTGATTACCCCCCCCTTTTTTATCCCTTTCTTCCCCTACCGATCTTCCTAGTTCTTATGTTCCATAGATAAGAGAATCATATCTTAATTGTCTTTCACTGCTTGACTTATTTCCCTTAGCATTATCTCCTCCAGTGCCATCCATGTTGCAAAAAATGTTGAGAACTCGCTCTTTCTGATAGTTGAGTAATATTCCATTGTATATATGGACCACGACTTCTTAATCCAGTCACCCGTTGAAGGACATCTCGGTTCCTTCCACGAATTAGCTATTGTGGACAATGCTGCTATGAACATTGGGGTGCATATGGACCTTCTCTTCACTACGTCTGTATCTTTGGGGTAAATACCCAGTAGTGCAATGGCTGGGTCATAGTGTAGCTCAATTTTTAACTTTTTAAGGGACCTCCACACTGTTTTCCAGAGTGGCTGTACCAACTTGCATTCCCACCAACAATGTAGGAGGGATCCCCTTTCCCCACATCCTCTCCAGCAATTGTTGTTTCTTGCCTTGTCAATTTTTGTCATTCTAACTGGCGTAGGATGGTATCTTAGTGTGGTTTTGATTTGAATTTCCCTGATGGCTAATGATTTTGAACATTTTTTCATGTGTCTGTTAGCCATTTGTATGTCTTCATTGGAAAAGTGTCTGTTCATATCTTCTGCCCATTTTATGATTTATTTGTTTCTCACGTATTGAGTTTGAGAAGTTCTTTGTAGATCTTGGATACCAGTCCTTTATCTGTAGTATCATTTGCAGATATATTCTCCCATTCTGTGGGCTGCCTCTTAGTTTTTTTGACTGTTTCCTTGGCTGTGCAGAAGCTTTTTATCTTGATGAAGTCCCACAAGTTCATTTTTTCTTTTGTTTCTCTTGCCTTTGGGGATGTGTCATGAAAAAGTTTGCTTTGGCCGATGTCGTAGAGGTTGCTGCCTATGTTTTCCTCTATGATTTTGATGGATACCTGTCTCACATCGAGGTCTTTCATCCATTTGGAGTTTATCTTTGTGTATGGTGTGAGAGAGTGGTCAAGTTTCATTGTTTTGCATGTAGCTGTCCAATTTTCCCAGCACCATTTATTGAAGAGACTGTCTTTTTTCCACTGGATGTTTTTTCCTGCTTTATCAAAGATTAGTTGCCCAAAGAGCCGAGGGTCCATTTCTGGGTTCTCTATTCTGTTCCAATGGTCTATGTGTCTGTTTTTGTGCCAGTACCATGCTGTCTTTGTGATCACAGCTCTGTAGCATAGCTTGAAATCCGGCAACATGATGCCCCCAGCTTTGTTTTTCCTTTTCAACAATTCCTTGGCGATTCGGGGCCTTTTCTGTTTCCATACAAATTTAAGGACTATTTGTTCCAGTTCTTTGAAAAACGTCATTGGTATTTTGATCGGGATAGCATTGAAAGTATAGATTGCTCTGGGTAGCATGGACATTTTAACTATGTTAATTCTTCCAATCAATGAGCATGGAATATTTTTCCATCTTTTTGTGCCTTCTTCAATGTCTTTCAAGAGTGAATTATAGTTTCTAGAATATAGATCTTTTACGTCTCTGGTTAAGTTAATTCCAAGGTAACATATGGTTTTTGGTGCTATTGTAAATGGGATGGATTCCCTAATTTCTCTTTCTTCAGTCTCATTATTCATGTATAGAAATGCAACTGATTTCTGAGCATTGATTTTGTATCCTGCCACATTACTGAATTGCTCTGTAACCTTTAATAGTTTGGGAGTGGATTCTTTTGGGTTTTCCATATAGAGTATCATGTTATCTGTGAAGAGAGACAGTTTGACTTCTTCTTTGCCAATTTGGATACATTTTATCCCTTTTTGTTGTCTGGTTGTTGTTGCAAGGACTTCTAGTACTATGTTGAATAATAGTGGCGAGAGTGGGCATCCTTGTCGTGTTCCTGATCTTAAGGGAAAGGCTTCCAGCTTTTCCCAATTGAGAATGATATTTGCTGTAGGCTTTTCATAGATGGTTTTTATGAGATTGAGGAATGTACCCTCTATTGCTACACTCTGAAGGGTTTTAATCAGGAAAGGATGCTGTATTTTGTCAAATGCTTTTTCTGCATCTATTGAGAGAATCATATGATTTTTGAATTTTTCTTTCTGGTTGAAAATCTATGACACTGGCGAGAGTTAAGATGGCGGAGGAGTAGGAGACACCGTTTTCAGCCGGTCCCCTGAGTCGAGCTGGATAGGTACCAGACCAGCCTAAACAACCACGGAACCAGCCTGAGACGCAGGAAGACGCATCTGGATCTCTACAAATGAACATCTCCAGCGCTGAGTATTGAGGTATGAAGCGGGGAGCCATGAAACTGTGCACAGATATCGGAAGATAAATGGAAGGAGGAGGGAGCCGCCGTGTTCGGGCGCCGGGAAGCGGTAGCCACTTGCACGGGAGAGCGGGCGGGGCTCGCGGACGGCACCCGCAAAACAGCAGACTGAGACCGTGAGCCGGGTGCGCGCGCCACCAGGCATTTCGCGGAACCCCGGAATCCCGGTGCGCTCACTGGATCCAGACTGAGACCGGGAGATCCGGGAGCGCGCGCGGGGCGGCTGGTGGCTGGCGGCTGGCGGCGTTAGAAACACAAAGGACAGAGACGCGCAGGCCCTGGAAGTGAGGGCTGGGACGCCGGGTGTGGGGCGCACATCCCGGACGCTGCAGGGTTGAGCAGCACCAACAGAAACAGAGTTAAAGTGGCCAGAACATCAGTGGAGAACGGGCCGCAATCACTCTGTTCTGTGACAGAGGCTGAGATTTGGCCGCTGCTGCTCTGACTCTCAGAAGAGGCACAGCAAACCGCCAGGGAAAGCCGCCAGAGAACAAAAGCCTGGAAATACCGGCTCAGGGAGTGCCCATCCCCATCCCCCCTCGCAGGGGACGCCGAGACTCTACCCAAACAGGGCTGCCTGAGTATCGGCGCGGCAGGCCCCTCCCCCAGAACACAGAAGGCAGGCTGAAAAATCAAGAAGCCCACAACCCGGGTGCCTGGGTGGCGCAGTCATTGAGCGCCTGCCTTCGGCTTAGGGCGTGATCCCGGCGTTCCGGAAAGGAGTCCGTCATCGGGCTCCTCCGCTGGGAGCCTGCTTCTTCCTCTCCCACTCCCCTGCTTCTGTTCCCTCTCTCGCTGGTTGGCTGCCACATAAATAAATAAATAAAATCTTTAAAGAAGAAGCCCACATCCCTAAGATCCCTATAAAACAAGGGGCACAGCCTGGGACCCAGTCAATAATTTGGGCTCTGGAAACCCCGCAACCTCTCTTCATCAGAATGACAAGAAGGAGAAGCCCCCCCCCAGCAAAGAAAAGACAGTGATTCTATGGCCTCTGCCACAGAAATAATGGATATGGATGTAACCAAATTATCAGAAATGGAATTCAGAGTAACGATGGTCAAAATGATGAGTAGAATTGAAAAAACTATTAACGAAAAGGTTACTGAGAATATAGAATCCCTAAGGACAGAAATGAGAGCGAATCTGACAGAAATTAAAAATTCTATGAGCCAAATGCAGGCAAAACTAGAGGCTCTGAGGGCCAGGGTCGCAGAAGCAGAGGAACGGGTTAGTGAATTGGAGGATGGGTTAATAGAGGAAAAAATGAAAATAGAAGATGGTCTTAAAAAAATCCACGCCCACGAATGTAGGTTACGGGAGATTACTGACTCAATGAAACGATCCAATGTTAGAATCATCGGCATCCCCGAGGGGGTGGAGAAAAACAGAGGTCTAGAAGAGATATTTGAACAAATTGTAGCTGAAAACTTCCCTAATCTAGCAAGGGAAACAAACATTCGTGTCCAAGAGGCAGAGAGGACCCCTCCCAAGCTCAACCATGACAAACCTACGCCACGTCACGTCATAGTGCAAATCACAAATATTAGATGCAAGGATACAGTATTGAAAGCGGCCAGGGCAAAGAAATTTCTCACGTACCAAGGCAAAAGCATCAGAATTACGTCAGACCTGTCTACACAGACCTGGAATGAGAGAAAGGGTTGGGGGAGCATATTTAAAGCTCTTTCAGAGAAAAACATGCAGCCAAGGATCCTTTATCCAGCAAGGCTGTCATTCAGAATTGATGGAGAAATAAAGACATTTCAGAATCGCCAGTCACTAACCAATTTTGTAACCACGAAACCAGCCCTACAGGAGATATTACGGGGGGTTCCATAAAAGTAAAAAGGCCCCAAGAGTGATACAGAACAGAAAGTCACAGCCAATACAAACAAAGACTTTACTGGCAACATGGCAACATTAAAATCATATCTCTCAGTAATCAGTCTTAATGTAAATGGTTTGAACCATCCCATAAAACGCCACAGGGTTGCAGATTGGATAAAAAGAAATGACCCATCCATTTGCTGTCTACAAGAGACTCATTTCAAACCCAAAGATGCATTCAGACTGAGAGTAAGGGGATGGAGTACCATCTTTCACGCAAATGGACCTCAAAAGAAAGCTGGGGTAGCAATTCTCATATCAGATAAATTGGATTTTAAACTACAGACTATAGTTAGAGATGCAGAAGGGCACTATATTATTCTTAAGGGAAGTATTCAACAAGTGGATATGACAATTATAAATATATATGCCCCCAACAGGGGAGCAGCAAGATACACAAGCCAACTCTTAACCAGAATAAAGAGACATATAAATAAAAATACATTAATAGTAGGGGACCTCAACACTCCACTATCAGAAATAGACAGAACACCCTGGCAAAAACTAAGCAAAGAATCAAAGGCTTTGAATGCCATACTCGACGAGTTGGACCTCATAGATATATATAGAACACTACACCCCAGAACCAAAGAATACTCATTCTATTCTAATGCCCATGGAACATTCTCAAGA
The DNA here is from genome assembly GCF_024610735.1 of Ursus americanus. Lineage (NCBI taxonomy): Eukaryota > Metazoa > Chordata > Mammalia > Carnivora > Ursidae > Ursus > Ursus americanus. The sequence goes on from NC_142131.1 coordinate 6,055,482, forward strand.
ATAGACCATGTTCTGGGACACAAAACAGGTCTCAACCGATACCAAAAGATTGAAATTATCCCCTGCATATTCTCAGACCACAAAGCTCTGAAATTGGAACTCAACCACAAGGAAAAATTTGGAAGAAACTCAAACACTTGGAGACTAAGAACCATCCTGCTCAGGAATGACTCGATAAACCAGGAAATCAAAAATCAAATTAAACAATTTATGGAGACCAATGAGAATGAAAATACAACAGTCCAAAACCTATGGGATACTGCAAAGGCAGTCCTAAGGGGGAAATACATAGCCATCCAAGCCTCACTCAAAAGAATAGAAAAATCTAAAATGCAGTTTTTATATTCTCACCTCAAGAAGCTGGAACAGCAACAGAGGGACAGGCCTAATCCACGCACGAGGAAGCAGTTGACCAAAATTAGAGCTGAAATCAATCAAGCAGAAACCAGAAGTACAGTAGAGCAGATCAACAGCACTAGAAGCTGGTTCTTTGAGAGAATCAATAAAATTGACAGACCACTGGCAAGACTTATCCAAAAGAAAAGAGAAAGGACCCAGATTATTAAAATTATGAATGAAAAAGGAGAGGTCACGACGAGCACCATTGAAATTGGAAGGATTATTAGAAATTTTTATCAACAGCTATATGCCAATAAACTAAGCAATCTGGAAGAGATGGAATCCTTCCTGGAAACCTATAAACTACCAAGATTGAAACCCGAAGAAATTGATTCCTTAAACAGGCCAATTAATTATGAAGAAATTGAGTCAGTGATAAACAACCTTCCAAATAACAAAACTCCAGGCCCGGACGGTTTTCCTGGGGAATTCTACCAAACATTCAAAGAAGAAATAATACCTATTCTCCTAAAGCTATTTCAAAAAATAGAAACAGAAGGAAAGCTACCAAACTCATTCTATGAGGCCAATATTACCTTGATCCCCAAACCAGGAAAGACCCCATCAAAAAGGAGAATTACAGACCGATTTCCCTAATGAATATGGACGCCAAAATCCTCAACAAGATACTTGCTAATAGAATCCAACAGTACATTAAAAGGATTATCCATCACGATCAAGTGGGATTCATACCTGGGATGCAAGCGTGGTTCAATATTCGCAAATCAATCAGCGTGATACATCATATCAACAAGAAAAGACTCAGGAACCATATGATCCTCTCAATCGATGCCGAAAAAGCATTTGACAAAATACAGCATCCTTTCCTGATTAAAACCCTTCAGAGTGTAGGAATAGAAGGTACATTTCTCAATCTCATAAAAGCCATCTATGAAAAGCCTACTGCAAATATTATTCTCAATGGGGAAAAGCTGGAAGCCTTTCCCTTAAGATCAGGAACTCGACAAGGATGCCCACTCTCGCCACTATTATTCAACATAGTACTAGAAGTCCTTGCAACAGCAATCAGACGACAAAAAGGGATCAAAGGTATTCAAATTGGCAAAGAAGAAGTCAAAATGTCTCTCTTTGCAGATGACATGATACTCTATATGGAAAACCCAAAAGAAGCCACTCCCAAACTATTAGAAGTTATAGAGCAATTCAGTAACGTGGCAGGATACAAAATAAATGCTCAGAAATCAGTTGCATTTCTATACACGAATAACGAGACCGAAGAAAGAGAAATTAGGGAATCCATCCCATTTACAATAGCACCAAAAACCATACGTTACCTTGGAATTAACTTAACCAGAGATGTAAAGGACCTATATTCTAGAAACTATAAATCACTCTTAAAAGACATTGAGGAAGACATAAAAAGATGGAAAGATATTCCATGCTCATGGATCGGAAGAATTAACATAGTCAAAATGTCCATGCTACCCAGAGCAATCTACACTTTCAATGCTATCCCGATCAAAATACCAAGGACATTTTTCAAAGAACTGGAACAAACAGTCCTTAAATTTGTATGGAAACAGAAAAGGCCCCGAATCTCCAAGGAACTGTTGAAAAGGAAAAACAAAGCTGGGGGCATCACAATGCCGGATTTCGAGCTGTACTACAAAGCTGTGATCACAAAGACAGCATGGTACTGGCACAAAAACAGACACATAGACCAATGGAACAGAATAGAGAACCCAGAAATGGACCCTCGGCTCTTTGGGCAACTAATATTTGATAAAGCAGGAAAAAACATCCGGTGGGAAAAAGACAGTCTCTTCAATAAATGGTGCTGGGAAAATTGGACAGCTACATACAAGAGAATGAAACTTGACCACTCTCTCACACCATACACAAAAATAAACTCCAAATGGATGAAAGACCTCGATGTGAGACAGGAATCCATCAAAATTCTAGAGGAGAACATAGGCAACAACCTCTATGACATCGGCCAAAGCAACCTTTTTCATGACACATCCCCAAAGGCAAGAGAAACAAAAGATAAAATGAATTTATGGGACTTCATCAAGATTAAAAGTTTCTGCACATCCAAGGAAACAGTCAGAAAAACTAAGAGGCAGCCCACGGAATGGGAGAATATATTTGCAAATGACACTACAGATAAAGGACTGGTATCCAAGATCTACAAAGTACTTCTCAAACTCAATACACGAGAAACAAATAAACAAATCAAAAAATGGGCAGAAGATATGAACAGACACTTTTCCAATGAAGACATACAAATGGCTAACAGACACATGAAAAAATGTTCAAAATCATTAGCCATCAAGGAAATTCAAATCAAAACCACACTGAGATACCACCTTACGCCAGTTAGAATGGCAAAAATAGACAAGGCAAGAAACAACAATTGTTGGAGAGGATGTGGAGAAAGGGGATCCCTCCTACATTGTTGGTGGGAATGCAAGTTGGTACAGCCACACTGGAAAACAGTGTGGAGGTCCCTTAAAAAGTTAAAAATTGAGCTACCCTATGATCCAGCCATTGCACTACTGGGTATTTACCCCAAAGATACAGACGTAGTGAAGAGAAGGGCCATATGCACCCCAATGTTCATAGCAGCAATGTCCACAATAGCTAAATTGTGGAAGGAGCCGAGATGCCCTTCAACAGATGACTGGATTAAGAAGTTGTGGTCCATATATACAATGGAATATTACTCAGCTATCAGAAAGAACGAGTTCTCAACATTTGCTACAACATGGACGGCACTGGAGGAGATAATGCTAAGTGAAATAAGTCAAGCAGAGAAAGACAACTATCATATGATTTCTCTCATCTATGGAACATAAGAACTAGGATGATCGGTAGGGGAAGAAAGGGATAAAGAAAGGGGGGGGTAATCAGAAGGGGGAATGAAACATGAGAGACTATGGACTATGAGAAACAAACTGAGGACTTCAGAGGGGAGGGGGGTGGGGGAATGGGATAGACCGGTGATGGGTAGTAAGGAGGGCACGTATTGCATGGTGCACTGGGTGTTATACACAACTAATGAATCATCGAGCCTTACATCGGAAACCGGGGATGTACTGTATGGTGACTAACATAATATAATAAAAAATCATTTAAAAAAAAAAAAAAAGAAAAAAATCTATGACACTGATTGATTTGCGAATGTTGTACCACCCTTGCATCCCAGGGATAAATCCCACTTGGTCATGATGGATAATCCTTTTAATGTACTGTTGGATTCTATTAGCCAGGATCTTGTTGAGGATTTTGGCGTCCATATTCATTAGGGAAATCGGTCTGTAATTCTCCTTTTTGATGGGGTCGTTGCCTGGTTTGGGGATCAAGGTAATATCGGCCTCATAGAATGAGTTTGGTAGCTTTCCTTCTGTTTCTATTTTTTGAAATAACTTTAGGAGAATAGGTATTATTTCTTCTTTGAATGTTTGGTAGAACTCCCCAGGAAAACAATCCGGGCCTGGAGTTTTGTTATTTGGAAGGTTGTTTATCACCGTTTCAATCTCTTCATAATTAATTGGCCTGTTTAAAAGATCAATTTCTTCCTGTTTCAGTCTTGGTAGTTTATAGGTTTCCAGGAAGTCCTCCATCTCTCCAGATTGCTTAATTTATTGGCATATAGCTGTTGATAAAAGTTTCTAATAATCCTTCCAGTTTCATTGGTGTTGGTTGTGACCTCTCCTTTTTCATTCATAATTTTATTAATTTGGGTCCTTCTTCTATTCTTTTGGATTGGTCTTGCCAGAGGTCTGTCAATTTTATTAATTCTCTCAAAGAACCAGCTTCTAGTTCTGTTGTACTGCTCTACTGTACTCCTGGTTTCTAATTCATTGATTTCTGCTCTAATCTTGGTCAACTGCTTCCTCGTGAGTGGATTAGGCCTGTCCCTCTGTTGCTGTTCCAGCTTTTTGAGGCGAGAATATAAAAACTGCATTTTAGATTTTTCTATTCCTTTGAGTGAGGCTTGGATGGCTATGTATTTCCCCCTTAGGACTGCCTTTGCAGTATCCCATAGGTTTTGGACCGTTGTGTTTTCATTCTCATTGGTCTCCATAAATGCTTTAAATTGATTTTTGATTTCCTGGTTTATCGAGTCATTCCTGAGCAGGATGGTTCTTAGTCTCCAAGTGTTTGAGTTTCTTCCAAATTTTTCCTTGTGGTTGAGTTCCAATTTCAAAGCGTTGTGGTCTGAGAATATGCAGGGGATAATTTCAGTCTTTTGGTATCGGTTGAGACCTGTTTTGTGTCCCAAAACATGGTCTATTCTTGAGAATGTTCCATGGGCATTAGAATAAAATGAGTATTCTTTGGTTCTGGGGTGTAGTGTTCTGTATATATCTATGACGTCCAACTCGTCGAGTATGGCATTCAAAGCTCTTGTTTCTTTGTTGATTTCTTGCTTAGGTGATCTGTCTATTACTGATAGTGTCATGTTGAGGTCCCCTACTATTAACGTATTTTTATCTATATGTCTCTTTATTTTGGTTAAGAGTTGGCTTGTGTATCTTGCTGCTCCCCTGTTAGGGGCATATATATTTATAATTGTCATATCCAGTTGTTGGATACATCCTTTCAGAATAATATAGTGACCTTCTGTGTCTCTAACTATAATCTTTAGTTTAAAATCCAATCTGTCTGATATGAGAATTGCTACCCCAGCTTTCTTTTGAGGTCCGTTGGTATGAAAAATAGTTCTCCATCCCTTCACTTTCAGTCTGTATGTTTCCTTAGGTTCAAAATGAGTCTCTTGTAGACAGCATATGGATGGGTCATGTCTTTTTATCCAATCTGCAACACTGTGGTGTTTTATGGAAGCATTTAGGCCATTTACATTGAGACTGATTATTGAGAGATATGATTTTAATGATGCCATGTTGCCAGTAATTCTTGTTTCTATAGATTATGACTTTCTGCTCTGTATCACTCTTGGGGCCTTTTTACTTTTATAGAACCCCCCCTTAATATCTTCTGTAGGGCTGGATTCATGGTTACGAAATTGGTCAATGACTGGCAATTCTGGAAAGTCTTTATTTCTCCATCAATTCTGAATGACAGCCTTGCTGGATAAAGGATCCTTAGCTGCATGTTTTTCTCTGAAAGAGCTTTAAAAATGCCCCCCCAACCCTTTCTCTCATTCCAGGTCTGTGTAGACAGGTCTGATGTAATTCTGATACCTTTGCCTTGGTGCGTGAGAAATTTCTTTGCCCTGGCCGCTTTCAATACTGTATCCTTGGATCTAATATTTGTGATTTGCACTATGACATGACGTGGCATAGGTTTGTCGTGGTTGAGCTTGGGAGGGGTCCTCTCCGCCTCTTGGACACGAATGTTTGTTTCCTTTGCTAGATTAGGGGAGTTTTCAGCTACAATTTGTTCAAATATCTCTTCTAGACCTGTTTTTCTCCACCCCCTCGGGGATGCCAATGATTCTGACATTGGATCGTTTCATTGAGTCAGTAATCTTCCATAACCTACATTCTTGAGAATGGATTTTTTTGAGTCCAGATTCTATTTTAGCTTTCTCTTCTACTAACCCATCCTCCAATTTGCTGATACGTTCTTCTGCCTCATTCACCCTGGCTGTCAGAGCCTCTAGTTTTGACTGCATTTGGCTCATAGAATTTTTAATTTCTGCCAAATTCGCTCTCATTTCCGCCCTTAGAGATTCTATATTCTCATTAACATTTCCATTAATACTTTTTTCAAGTCTACACATCATCTTGACCATTGTTACTCTGAATTCCATTTCTGATAATTTGGTTATATCCATATCCAGTAGTTCTGTGGCAGAGGCCACAAACTCATTGTCTTTTCTTTGCTGGGGGAGACTTCTCCTTCTCGTCATTCTGATGAGGAAAGGTTGCGGGGTTGTCCAGAGCCCAAATTATTGACCAGGACCCAGGCAGTGCGCAATTGTTTTATAGGGATCTTAGGGATGTGGGCTTCTTGATTTTTCAGCCTACCTTCTGGGGGAGGGGCCTGTCATGCCGATACTCAGGAAACGCTGTTTGGGTAGAGTCTCCGTGTCCCTTGCGAGGGGGGATGGGGATGGGCACACTGTGAGCCGGTATTTCCAGGCTTTTGTTCTCTGGTGGCTTTCCCTGGGGTTTGCTGTGCCTCTTCTGAGAGTCAGAACGGCAGTAGCTGAATCTCAGCCTCTGTGTCAGAACAGAGGGATCGCGGACCGTTCTCCCCTGATGTTCTGGCTACTTTAACTCTGTTTCTGTTGGTGCTGCTCAACCCTGCAGCGTCCTGGGATGTGCTCCCCACACCCGGCATCCCAGCCCTCACTTCCAGGGCCGGCGTCTCTGTCCTTTGTGTTTCTAACACCGCCAGCCTCCAGCCACCCCTGCGAGCTCCCGGAGCTCCCAGTCTCAGTCTGGTTCCAGTGAGCACACCAGTGCTACGTTTCAGTCTGGTGGCACGCGTTCTCTGGCTCACAGTCTCAGTCCGCTCTCTTGCAGGTGTCGGTCCTTGGTCCTCGAATCTGCCCACTCACCCGTGCAGGTGGCTACCGCTTCCCGGCGCCCGAGCGGGGTGGCTCCCTCCCCCTTCCATTTATCTTCAGATATCTGTGCATGGCTTCACGGCTCCCTGCTTTGTACCTCAATACTCAGTGCTGGAGATGTTCATTTGTAGAGATCCAGATGTATCTTCCTGTGTCTCAGGCTGATTCCGTGGATGTTCAGGATGGTCTGGTACCTATCCAACTCGACTCAGGGGACCGGCTGAAAAAGGGGTCCCCTACTCCTCCGCCATCTTAACTCCTCCCCTGGCCATAATTTGGCCTTTAAAATCATCTATATTTTTATTTATTTAACTTCAAATGTCTTCATAGTAGTACTATTGTCCAAGATTTTCTCTTTTTGCCTTATACTTAGCAAAGTGTTTTACACATACATAATAGGTGTTTAAAAAAAAACGACTAAATAAGTAGAGAAATGCACTATATGGAGTAAAAATTCCAGTACACAACGGGTATACAAGGAATATTGACAGTTCATTTTCTGTAAATTGGCTTAATTTTAATGCCAAACTCTTATTTCATGGGAACTTGTGAAAAATTCTGTCTCATTGTCCACCTATACTCTTTTGCTTCCAGGAGCTTAGCAGAGCTTTAGGAAGGTACCTCTGCTCATAGCAATGTTTACGTATGGGTTAGCTCTGTTCTGGCTTTTATGGCCCTTTTCCAGTGTGTTATTTTGTCTCACGTGGGAAGTGAGAACTTTAGGCTGTAGGCGCAGAGTATAGGATCTGGCCTCCTAGTGCATTAAGTATCCTTGCCCCCAGAGAATATCTTGACTCCTCTCAGGGTACCACCAGAGAATTAGCACAGGCCCTATTGGCTTATATGACTCATGCCTATCTCTCTCATTTCCAGAAATATATAGCCAGTGAAGCACCTCCTCTTCTTCATCCTCATTCTTCCCAATGGTTTTGGACTTTAGAAGCAAAAGACAGGTCTATCATAAAATTGCCCTAAATCATAGGACATTCTACCTCTTAGGGTCCAAAAATGTAATATCTCAGATATTATCTGGCCAAATATATTAGTTTTCTGAAAAAAGTCATGAGAATGTGGGATGGATACATAGATGGCTAAACAGAGAAATGGAAAGACTGATAAAGCCTCTGTGTAGTGAGACATTGTGGGAATGTTTAAATTTTGTTGTTTTACTTGACTCATTTTCTTTTTTCTATTATTTTTAATGATGTCTTTCCTAAGATATTATTTAATAAAATAAATACTGGAAAAAGAAAAAAATAATTTTAATATTCTATAAACATAAATGGTTTTCCTTTGAAGAGTACAACATTGCCTAGAGCTGATACATGGCAGAGTCCACTAATGACTCCAGCTGCTGAATGGCCAGGAATGTAGGTGTAAGAAATCCCTGTTTCATGTTGGCTCTTACAAGCTGTATGCAACTGTTGCCTTGGGGATCCACTATATTAATTACATGCTCTACTTTTGAGTATTTTTCTTTTCTAAATAGTCATACTGTATATGTTACATACAGAGTAACACCAAATTTTTTTTCCAGTGGACTCCATCCTGCTTTGCATTTAAGTAGTTTTTGGATATATTATGAAAAGGTCTCCAGTTACAGTTGGAGGACAGAGTTTAATAAATCACAGAGAAGGGAAATTTTATATGGGAAAAACCATGTTCCATACCTTCCATGCCATTTCTAAAATTTATCTTTTATCCATAAAAGGACTTGGGCATGCTTATATTCCTTTTGAGCATATTCGTGAATTGACCAAGCTTTAGAAAGTGTAGGCTCTACTCAGACTGCAATACTGTCTATGTTACTTGATCTTGCAGCATTTTCTTTCTTTCACTTCACTCTCTGAGAAGTGTGAGATTGGGAATGAGAATTCTGTTTTCTTCTTTTCCCCTTAATAATCATTTGCTTTGACTAAATTCCTCTCAGTGATGCTGACAGGCATGCTGCCAACAACAGAGCATTCACTGCTTATTGCTGTTGACCTGCTCTGCTGGACTCAAGGCTACACACCAAAAGAGCATATTCTGATATCCTCCATAGAGAAAGCCAAAGCGAAGTATGAAATGATAGCTACCTACTGCTACTTTGGTTTGATTCTAAGAATTATATATGACCCATCTTTAATCTTCACTTTGTATAAAATCCCCCTTGCTCCTGAGGCCAATGAACTAGGAACATGGAAGCAGAAGTAAAGCCTGTAAATATTCAAGGCTAATGACTCTGTCAAAACAAGATCACACCATAGCGTTATGCACGCATTTGAGAAGACTATCTTTTGTTCGCTTGTGCCTTTTGGGAATTCGGTTCCAGAAAGTAGCTTTCAGCTATCAAACCAAAACTTCAGTTTAAGGACTTTGGTCCGCTGCTATTGGGTACAGAAGCGGGAAAGAGAAGCTACAACTAGAAGAGACAGGGACTCAGTGAAGCTGAACAAAAGACTAAGCAGTGGATCCACAATACACAAGACAACAACAACAACAACAACAACAACAAAACAGATACCCAGAGGCAAATAAAAATTGAAGAACACCATGAAATAGCAGTTTGGAAGTCATGGCTGCTAAGCGAAACTTCCAGGCACATGGATTATGGGGGTCATACTATAACAGAGCCCCTACAAAATGTGAGACCCACAACAGTGAAGAAAGAAGAGAAGATTTTAGACTTTGCTTGGAGTCACTATTCGATAAAAGTGAATTATACCTTTCAAGCTTTTTCTAAGAAAAAGTCTCATTTTAAATCTATATATTTCATAACTCTCCAGTAATTTATTTTTTATCAGAAGGAGACTTAGTCTCTGGTTTAGAGGCTTAAATGTTGTGCTTTTTATCATATGTATTTTATATCACCTCCTACTATGGCAACCATTTTAATGACATTATTTTTTTTCTTTTAAACATAATTTAAGTGAATTTATTTAAAGAGAAATATTAGATAAATAATAGTTTTAATGTAATAGAGCTGATACTTAATATGGCAGAAGTCCTAAAGATGGCACTCAGATGACAGACATTGGGGACATATTGTTTTGAGTGTGATGACACACTCTTGCATGTACACCAGTTTTCTCCATCAGTTAGAAGCTGTCTATTTTCATAGAAGACTGATATTGAACGCACACATGTACACACACAGACACACACAAACAGATGTTACTGTACAGTGTGGGGAGAGGGGAATCTTCTTCCAACTTTTTTTCTTATTCAATAATGGAATTTGAAATGGAACAATAGCAACAAACAATTGCAAACCACAAAAAAACTGTCTATCTTATGTTTTCAACTCCTGAGTTAAGATGCCTACCTAAGTGATCCAGTTTCAGATTGTCAGTGGCATTCCCCTTAGCTAGTGACAATAGTGTTGGGTTACCGCAATATTCTGATCTCAGGAAGGAATGTAAGATTTAAACATACTCAAAACAATATTGTTTTGGGGGGCCTGGGTGGCTCAGCCATTAAGCGTCTGCCTTCTGCTCAGGTCATGACACAGGGTCCTGGGATTGAACCCTGCATCGGGCTCACTGTTCCACAGGAAGCTTGCTTCTTCTCCCTCTCACACTCCCCTTCCTTGTGTTCCATCTCTAGCTGTCTCTCTTTGTCAAATAAATAAATAAAATTTAATATATATATATATATATATATATATATATATATATATATATATATATACAAGATAGTGATTCAACAACTCAGTGTAGTTATGGTTTAAATCTATGAATAAAGCAATATTCTTCAGTGATACTGTGAAGCACAAACAAGTTAGAATAGTAGTCAACTGTCATGAATCAGCCTATATTCTTTTTTTTTAATTATTTTTTATTATATTATGTTAGTCACCATACAGTACATCCCCGGTTTCCGAGGTAAGGCTCGATGATTCATTAGTTGTGTATAACACCCAGTGCACCATGCAATATGTGCCCTCCTTACTACCCATCACCAGCCTATCCCATCCCCCCCCCGAGGCCCTCAGTTTGTTTCTCATAGTCCATAGTCTCTCATGTTTCATTCCCCCTTCTGATTAACCCCCCTTTCTTTATCCCTTTCTTCCCCTACCGATCATCCTAGTTCTTATGTTCCATAGATGAGAGAAATCATATGATAGTTGTCTTTCTCTGCTTGACTTATTTCACTTAGCATTATCTCCTCCAGTGCCGTCCATGTTGTAGCAAATGTTGAGAACTCGTTCTTTCTGATAGCTGAGTAATATTCCATTGTATATATGGGCCACAACTTCTTAATCCAGTCATCTGTTGAAGGGGATCTCGGCTCCTTCCATGATTTAGCTATTGTGGACATTGCTGCTATGAACATTGGGGTGCATATGGCCCTTCTCTTCACTACGTCTGTATCTTTGGGGTAAACACCCAGTAGTGCAATAAATCAGCCTATATTCTAATAATAAGAAAAGATCTGTCTTTTCTATCATATTGGATAACATATTTAACTTTATATCTAGTAGTCCTGTCAATCTAAACCCACTGTGTTTTATGACAACAGAAATGTAACATACATACAAACAAGGGCTTACCGTAATAGTACAGTTCAAAGAACTTGCACAATCTAAACACGTTTATGAAACAAGCAACACATCCTTACCTATTATAGTCACTACAGTCTGACAAGGATAACTGATATCTGGCTTATAATAGTGTAGATTTTTCTTACATTCAAAATTATATTTTTGAGATTCGACATTATGTTTATGAGTGTAACTGTAGATTGTTCATTTTTGGGCTATACATTATTTAGGAAAAGATATCGAAACTTACTAAGAACAGAGAAGTGCAAGATAAAACTACACTGAGATCCAATTTTTATCTATCAGATTGGCAAAATTAAAAAATTTGAACAACAGAATCTACTAGGGAGCCCATGTGATTAGATACTTTCAGACTTTGCAAGGTTGGAATGCAAATCGGTATTCTGCTTATGAAAAGCACACACAGTTACGTGAATATTTAGCTTTTGATCCAGTCTTCTCACTTCTAGGAATTTAACCTGCAGATATGCCTATCACAGTATATATAAAAAGTAAAAATATTATGTAATTTAATGAACAATTTTTTGTAACTGGAAAATATTGGAAATAATCAGCTATGTCCATACATGGGAGGGTGCTTGAATAGATGATAGCATATTCCCACAAAATAGAGTTACATAACTAAAAAAAAAATTAAAAAAAGATAAATAATTTTATGTACAGACTTTGAGTGATTCCAAAGAATATTTTAAGGTAAGAAAAGCAATGCACAAAAAGTGTCTATATTATTTTTCTTTTTGATTAAGAAAGAATGTAAAATTTAAAAAATACATAACTGTAGCACTCACCAGTGCAAAAAAAAACCCATGGGATGCATATACTAGTTATTACTGAGATCAGTTAATATCAAAGGATGATTGTAATGGCATGGAAAGGATAGACAAATGGGGGAGGCATTCAGTTTTCCCACAATCTCACTAACACTTGTTATTTTTGTTGTTGTTGTTATTAACGGTCTTAACAGGTGTGAGGTGATTTGCTTTTCCCTGATGATTAGTGCTAATGACCACCTTTTCATATACCTGGTGCCCATTTGTATGTCTTCTTTGGAAATGTGTATTCGAGTCCTTTGCCCATTTTAAAGGTCAGATTCCTTCCTTTCTTCCTTTCTTTCTCCCCTGTTTCCTTCCTTCCTTCCTTCCTTCCTTCCTTCCTTCCTTCCTTCCTTCCTTCCTTCCTTCCTTCTTTTCTATCTTTCTTATTGAGAGAGAGTGTGCCAGTGGTGGGAAGGAGCAGAGGGAGAGGGCAAGAGAAAACCCTAAGCAGACTCCACACCCAGCAAGGACCCAATGCAGCAGGACCTTGAGATCATTACCTGAGCCAAAAGCAAGAATGGTTGCCTAACTGACTATGCCACCCAGACCCCCCATTTCCTTCTTTCTTTGATTCTACTCTTAAGTTGTAGGGGTTCCTTATATATTTTGGAACTTTAACCCTTATGGATAAATGGTTTGCAAATATTTTCTCATTTCATAGGTTGCCTTTTCACTCTGTTTGTTTATTGCTGTACAGAAGTTTGTTAGTTTGATGGACTACCACTTGTCTATTTTTGCTTTTGTTGCCTGTGCCTTTCGTGTTATAGCCAACAAATTATTTCCAAGACCAAGGTCAGGAAGTTTTCCCATATGTTTGCTTCTAGGAGTTTTATAATTTTAGATCTTACCACACCTACATGCACAAAGAAAGACAAGGAAATTTTGGGAGGTGGCAGTTATATTTATTATGGTAATGGTAACACAAGAGTACACTATGTCCAAATCACCAAATTGTGTACATTAATTATATACAGTGTTTTGTATGCTGATTATATACCACAGTAAAGCTGAAAGGAAAAAGAAATGATTTATAAATTTGTTAGTAGAGGGAAATGATACTTCTCTAGTATGCCTTCTGGTAATGTTTCAATTTTTTTAAAGGCATAGGGAAAAATTGAAATGGAATTCCAACAAAAACAAATTAAGTCATATTTCAAATAAATACGATAACTAACCTAAAGGTTAAAGAAAAAACCAACCCCAAACACAAATATAAATGAATATATCAAAAATTAGTAAATGAATAACAAATAAACCAATAAGCACATAAACAAACAGGGAAAATAAGAAAGCTCCTCTTTCTAGTATAAGGCCAAATAATAAATGTGGAAATAATGATCAAATTATAATGGCAACAATCATTATAATGGGTTCAAGCAAGGATTATTAATAAATGATAAAATGAATAAGTGAAAGTTTGAGAATTGAGAGTTATTTATATGATCTTAAAGTATTTCCATACATGTACTTATTAATTACAAAGGGAAAAATAAGTGTACAGTGAAGAAATGTCGCAGAAAACCACCTTAACCAAGAGATCCAAATTAGTATTACCAATAATGGGAAAAATTGGCCTAACACTCCACGTGATATTATTGCTGAGAAGACCACAACTTCATTCCTGTAATATCCTGGTCCAAACTGCACGATCTGAATCTAATCATAAGAAAACAACAGTGATCCCAAAGTGAGGGACATTTTACAAAGTAACTGTCCTATACTCTTTAAAAATACCAATATACTGAAATTCAAGGACTGTAGATATATTTCAGAATTAAGGAGTCTAAAGAATCAACTGGAGGCATTACACAACCTGGACTATATTTATTTTATTTTATTTTATTTTATTTTATTTTATTTTATTTTATTTTATATAGGATTTTTTTTTGTATTCTTGAACTTTTCTGTAAGTCTGTAATTGTGTCAAAATGAAAAGATAAAGATTAAAAAAAAAAGAAAAGAAAAGAAGTCCAGGCCAACACAACTTTTTAAGAGTGTCAAAGGATCAGGTGTCATCCTTAGTAGAAAATGGAACTAGAGAGTTCAAGGCTAAGAATGTAGTAAAGGCAAGGTTAGACAGGTACTTAGGCATCAGTTGCTGTGGCAAACAGGCTAATTTTGCCCAGTAGCATCTCGTTCACCCAGAACTTTTTAAATTAGTCATGTATGCATGTACCAAAACGTATACTCCCATACTTTAGAGTTGTGGCCTTGAATTGGACAAAAAACTCCATGTTTCTTTGAAAATACTAGTGAACTTGACACCTTATCTCTATCCTTCAGCTCTATTGATGACTAGAAAGTGAATGTTAGTTATTTGAAGTAGTCTCATACATTCCTATTTTGAAATATAAATTTCCCTTCAGTAAAATAATCATGGTGCCTTTTATAAAGTTTTTACTGGCTTTTATGTAATAATAATATGCTTAAATTTGCAAGGTTTGCTTGACTTTCACAAGTATTTTAAAATGGACATAGAAATCTTTTCAATGTATTTACATAATTAGTACTTATTTAAGGCAGATATGCAAGCTTAATTATTTAAAACACAAACATGATTTAATTAACAAATATGCTAATTGTGCTAATTTAGAAATTAGGCTCAATTCAGTTTTCTTTGGAAAACTTTGAAAGGGAATGTTTTGTAGTCAAATATAAAAGATGTAAGTATATTGGAATTTCTTTGAAATATGTTACTTGATTTCAGTATTTCATTGTTAGTGTTTAGAACTTGTGTATTGTGTGTAAAATACCTGTGTATTTTGCAAAGTTTAAAAATGTCACTTGACATTATCTCAGCTTATTTTTTTTCAGTAGGAAATATACAATAAGACATGGCTTAAACAGCCAAGCTGACCTTTAAATTAAAAAAAAAAAATTAAAAAAAGCAAACAGTGTTCGTGTTTTTGATTTGACAGACCTCAAAGACAAGTTAAACTTCCTGCTAACAGCTAGAGGGAAAAACAAAGTGCAGTATTGGCTTACAATTATAACCTTTGCTGAAGAAAATGTTGACTCTGAAAGCCAGCACAACAAACAAAGCTTTCACTTAGATATGCATAGCTATTATTTCTTGTATATGTGAACCAATGGTGACAACAAATGATAAATATTTCAAACAAAGTTCTACGGAAAATAAAAATTCTTTGTTTTCTGGCTACTAAGAGCCTAAATAAAAAGACTTTCTTGAGAGAAAATTTGTGCCACAGAAGGAATACTTTTTTTGGGAAGGGATAAATCTAATTTGCTAGGGCTTAATGTAAGACGACTGGCATCTATATTCAAAAGATTCTTACTAAGTACCTACTATATATCAAAGTAATCTGAAAATATTTTATTGAAGTCAAATTTTTTAATATTATGTTGGTGTCTGAGTGACCAGCTGTGCTGATATCTGTAGAAGAAAAGCATATATACAGAATATAAAACAAATTATAAGATTTTTAAAAATGACAGGAGGAGTGTTAAATTGCCAGAAACAACGGATTATTGCACCTCATTCTCTTCTGTTAGATTCTTATAGAAGCTAAAATAATCTGCAACATTTTATTTAATAATTTTTTATTTAAATAGAAAGTGGTAGTCTACAGTAGGTTAATTTCATAAAGCCGTTTTCTTTCCTTTATAAGAATAAGTTTTGTGTGGTTTATATGAGACCCAACAACAACCTTTTCTAATTCAATTGGATTAAAGTGAGGATACAATTTTTCTATCATATTTCTTAATCTAAACATTATAACTTCACTGCATTGAGGATTAGCCTTGTATTATATTATTTCTCTTATATATAATGTATATGTATAATTATGTGTAGTTTCAGTCTTTTTTTCTCTTTCTTAATTTTGATTAAAATAAATGTCACCAAGATTGCCAAGAAGTTAAAGAGATAGGAGTCCACCATCGTGTCTTCTACAAAATGAACGAGTGTGAAATGTATGTACCAAAACTACATGAATTTAGTTTAGTTCTTTATTTGCAGTAAGGAAATACTATAATGACAGTTCATTTTATAATGCTTCGCCACTCTATTTTAAATAATTTTTTAATTCTTTTGAAAACTAATAGATAACAATGCTTCATGAAATTATTTGTTACTTAGGAATTTAAAATAATAGAACAAAGGGAGGAGAGAGAGGAAAACATAAGAGAAAAATAGGATTTTGTATATAGAAAACTATAATGTTTAAGGAAATTTTGATGAGTAAACATGGCAGCAAGCTAAAGGAAACTTTGTTTTAAAAGCT
The DNA here is from genome assembly GCF_024610735.1 of Ursus americanus. Lineage (NCBI taxonomy): Eukaryota > Metazoa > Chordata > Mammalia > Carnivora > Ursidae > Ursus > Ursus americanus. The sequence goes on from NC_142131.1 coordinate 6,071,991, forward strand.
GGATCTTTAGAATGAGTAAATGAAGCATCGTTTTCTTTTTTCCTGTGGACAGCAGATAAATCAGAAGAAAATAAGACTCTCCTGCACGAAAGGGTGAAGGTAACTCCAGCCACACTGAATCAGTTAAAGCAAACTTTATATTGGTTTTTGTTCACAAATGTCATGTCCACTGCATTTTGCCTTTCATTTGAAACCCTAGGAAACCTGAAACTCAAAATAAAATTCCTACCCTTTGCTGAGCTCTGTGGGTTTGGAAACTTCTCTAGGGTTTAGTTCGTTTTTTCATTCTTACCAACTGGCGTAAGAGTTAGACACCAAACCCAAATGAAACCACAAAAATTGACCTCAAACAGCCCTGGCTATCAAGAGAAAGCAAAATGTTAAGTTTATAGGTTCACCGAATGGTTCAGGGTTTTGGAAACTATTCACATTATACTTGGCCCTTTTTATCTTTATTCTCAACCCCAAACTAAGAAATCCCTCAGGATTTAAGATTTCAGTTTTAGAACAGAAGCTTGGATCTTAACAAGAGAAACTTTCTTACATAGTTACTCAAGGAAAGAGAAATGTATGTATTTGAATCTTACCAAAAGATAAATTTAAAATTTACATCATTAAATTACTATGAAAACTTGTAAAATATAAACTCATCTTCTTATTATGGACTAAGATTGATGGAGTATCATCACTGACTCACTCACTAGATTATCCAAACTATGGTGAGTGGTATACAGTGTAAGTATTTAGTAGTTAAGTAATTTAAGAAAATTAAAATACACTTAATGTTTTTTGGAGTAGTTAGTTAAAATTTTAACTACAATATAAATAAAGTTTAATATTTACTTGAATTGAAGAATAGGAACTCAAATCACAGTTACATTGTCAGGGATTGTGAAATAAACAAAAGTAGGCAAAAGCAAGTCGTGTTCATCTTTTCTGCTTTGAAAATAATCTACCCACTTTCTTTTCCACCATCTCTGACCTGTGGAATGATGGTCATCCACTGCTCTTATATGTGAATTCCGCTAATGTCTTCCCATTCAAACCTATATGATATACTTTGTCTAAAAACCAAAGCCAATACCAAAACCCAAAACAAAATATCTTGCATTGACTCATTGCCTTTTTAGGACTGAATTTGGATTGAATTTGGCTCCTTTATTAACCTATACACACAGGAACATACATACACACTACCTTTCTTAACAAATTTTCAGTGTACAAAACAGTATCACTATTAGTCTCTGTCTCTCTTAATAAACTTTTTGGAACCCCTAGCCAAGTGTCTGCTTATTTTACTTTGGTCAGAACTGCATCGAATGACAACTTACTAGAGGAAAGTAGTCTGTGAATACAAGAATTTTTAATTGGAAACAATATCGCCATTAAAAAAAATAGGCATGTTTTTAATAAAACAGAATGGAGGAGCCAATACTGAATATTGAGCCACAACCAGCACTGATTTTTAAAAATCCAGCTGAGGGGCACCTGGGTGGCTCAGTTGATTAACCATCTGCCTTCAGGTGAGGTCATGGTCCTGGGATCGAGTCCTGCCTCAGGCTCCTTGCTCAGCGGGAAGTCTGCTTCTCCCTGTCCCTCAGCTGTTCCCCCTGCTTGTGCTCTCTCTCTCTCAAATAAATAAATAAAATCTATAAAATAAATAGATAATAAAAAAAACTCAGCTGATTTTTTTAAAAATTCAGAAACAATACTTTTTGCCATTTATTTTTATATATCTAAGAATTAAGGGGTATGTAAAATGATTAACAGAAAATTTTCCAGAGATGCAGAAAGATATTAGTGTTTAGATCAAAAAAGCATAATGAATAATAGGCTAATTAAAATAAATCCAAATCTATAAACTATAGTGTGACACCAGGGGGAAAAAAAGAAAAAAAGATATCCTAAAGGCAACAACAGAGAGAAAGGAAAAAAAAATCAGAAGGAAGGGAAAAAACATCTGCAAATGAACAATTATTTGATTAAGAGCTTTAAAATGAAGGTAAAATAAGAATTAGTGACTAGTTGGGGGATGACAAACAAGATATAGATAAAAGAATAGATTATATATATATAGATTATATAAGAATAGATTATATATATATTATATATATAATATATAAGGTATACAGAAGCTGAGTTAAAATGTTTTAAAGACTGATTTTAGCAGAATAGACTTGTTGATCAAAAATGTTCCATGTTGTAAGTATCCATGTTAGAAAAATATGGTTAACTTTAAAAAGGATCAGATTAGAATATAAAGAACATAGGGAAGAAAGAATTGCATGATCACTTCAAGGAAAAGCAATAAATGAAAGAGAAAATAACATAAAAGCCTAACACATAGAATACAAAACAAGATAGTGGAAAGAAGTACACACACATCAGTAATAATAAGAAACTGTTGAAACATAACAGTTAACTCCAAAAATATTCAGGATGAGCAAAAACTTAATATTACAATGTGAAGTTTACAAACATTAAAATATAATGTGTCAGAAATATTCAAAGTACAGAGATGGAAAATATGTCCTAATTTTAAAAACTTTTATATAAATATTAATGTCTATTACAGACTTTTGAGGAAAAATTATAAATATGAACAGTATTGTTACCTTTTATTTTTATTTTACTACTATAGCACTCTTAAGTCACATAATATATTGTCAAAAAATGAATCAATTAAAAAACAACAAACAAATTCTTCAGGAAGAATTTTTAAGAGAATCTGATCCAGAAGCTTATATGGATGAGTAAAAAGTCAAACACCGACAAACAATTCTGAAGAAGAAAACTGTATTTGTGTGCGAAGCAGAGAGGGGCTCGTCTGGTCTGCCTAATATTTTGACTTAGTGTAAAAATTTAATAACTGAATCAAATGCTATTTGTAAAGGAATTTAAAAATTGAATATAACCAAGAACTCATAAGGGGACCCAAATCATATAAAAACTTGATATATGACAGAAATAGTACTATGATTTTATGAGGAATGGGTATAATGGAAATATAGTCAATACCTACCACTGATACTGTGGCAACACATATGAATAAATGGTTCCTATTTTACATAGTACTCCAAAACAAATTCCACATGAATTAATGAAATAAATGTGAAAAACAGAACTTTAAAACACTTAAAAAACATAGGAGTAACCAACTAAATATAAGAGCTTAAAATATCTAAGTGTCTCCCATATTATATAAAAAGATAAGCAATCTAATTAAAAGTTGGAAATAAATGTAAACAGTCCATAAAAGTGGGTGATCAGTATATATATGAAAATAAAATTCTTTAGTTATGAAGTATAATTCACTTTTGTGTAAAACTATATTTCCAAGGTTATGCGATTTCTGCAAGCCTGAGACCACACTTCGACTAACAAAGTCTAAAGAATCTCACTATGTGCAAAAGGATGCCTGTAATTCCTGTGGGCAATTGATAAATTGGAAGCTTCATAAAAAGTGGATCATAGAAATAAAGTGTTCTGCAGTCATACATTGAAATACTGTCTAGTTATTAAAATTACTAAACCAAATTTAAGTGTAACAACCAGAATACATTTGGAAACATTAGTGTTGATTTTAAAGTATGGCAAGAAAATACTTACACTATAATAGCATATCCAATTAGAACACACCCTGTCATCCTTTAAATGTGGTTATGTGTAAGTGATTATTTGCATAATACATAAGTCGTGCAAATGAATTATATATACCAACATAAGTACAGTGGTTTCCACTATAATTTGAAGAAGGAATGTGGGATGCATGAATAGGTTTTATGTATAGTTCTCCCTGTTTTTTTTTAAGATTTTATTTATTTATTTATTTATTTATTTATTTATTTATTTACTTATTTATTTATTTGAGAGAGTGCTAGCAGGGGGAGGGGCATGGGGGTGGGGGAGAGGGAGAGATCCCAAGCAGATTCCGTGCTAAGTGCGGAGCTGCACATGGGGCTCAAGCCCCCAACCATGAGATCATGACCTGAACGGAACCAAGACTTGGTTGCTCAACCGACTGAGCCACCCAGGCACTCCTCTCCATGTGTTTAATAATAAAAAATACAGTAAAATTATTACTGTTTTCAATTATAACTAAATAGTGAAGTTTTAAAAATGTAGATGTTAAATACATAGGTACCTAGCACATTATCTCCTGTATGTATGAAACATTTCATAATTAAAATAATTTTAAAATATAGTCATCTTATCAATAACAATTTTTCAATACAAAATAGATCTATCTTACCAAAATGATCTTTTTAATGTAATGGCATTTCCTTATATATTACCTGATTATCATTCTGTGGTCAATTGAAAATCAAATCAAAACCATTCCTAAAGCATAGCTGTGATGGGAAATGTAAATCAAAACCATAATGAGATATCACCTAATAACTGTCAGAATGGCTAGAATCAAAAAGACAAGAAGTAACAAGTGTTGATGAGGATGTGGAGAAAAATGAACCCTTGTACTCTGTTGTAGGAATGTAAATTAGTGCAGCCACTGTGGAAAACAATGTAGACATTCCTCAAAAGATAAAAAATTGAAATACCATATGATCCAATAATTCCACTATTGGGTATTTATCCAAAGAAAATTAAAACATCAGTTTGAAAAGATATATGCATCCCTATGTTTATTGCAGCATTACTTACAGTAGCCAAGATATGAAAACAACCTTTGTGTGCATAAATAGATAAATGAACAAAGAAGGTGTGAGATCTATATATCCATCTCAATGGACTGTTACTCAGCCCTGAAAAGTATGACTGTTTGCCATTTATGACAACTGGATGTACATAGAGGGTATTATGCTAAGTGAAATAAGTCAGACAGAAAAACAAATATATGATTTCACTTATACATGGAATCTAGAAAACAGAACAAGTGAACAAACAAAAAGGAGAATCAGACCTATAAATATAGAGAAGAAACTGATGGTTGCCAGAGGGTAAGCAAAACAGGTGAAAGGAAGTGGGAGATACAGGGTTCCAGTTATGGAATGAATACATCATGGGAATAAAAAGAACGGCATAGGGAATATAGTCAGTGGTACTATAATAGCATTGGATGGTGACAGACGGTAGCTATACTTGTGGTGAGCATAGCATAATATATAGAGATGCAGGATCACTGTGTTATACACCTGAAATTAATGTAATATTGTGTGTCAACTATACTCAAATTTTTAACATAAACAAGTAAATACAGCAGGAGGTGATAAGAGACTTCCACTATTTATGTTAAGCCATCTGAGGAGCTAAGGACCCAAATAAAGAAATACACAGTATTTTCCTCTGTGTTAAAATAAAAGGGGTGAGTCAAAGAAAAAACATAGCTATGATGATTAGTTTTATGTGTTTGTCAACTTGACTAAGCTGTGCTGCCCAGTTAATCAAACACTCATCTTCATATTACTGTGAGGAATTCTGTAGTTGTGGTTAACAGCTACAATCACCCAACGTTAAGGAGATTGTCCTCAGTAATCTGGGTGGGCCCTGTCCAGTCACTCAAAGGCTTTTAGAGCAAAATTGAGGTTTTCCTGAGGAAGAAGAAATTCTCCCTCAAGACCGCATGCAGCATTAGCCTCTGACTGAGAGTTGCTAGCCTGAAGGAGTGTCCTACAGACTTCAAACTGGCCCCGCAGTTGTGTAACCCAGTTCTTTGAAATAAATTGTTTATGTGCGTCTGGGTGTATTCTATTCTGTTTCCCTGAAGGCAGTGACTGATACATTCATAAATCATGATTCCATAACAGTTAATTCCTAAAGAAATTTCATAAGTATTGTATAACTTTATTGTAATTTAGGTTCATTTTAAGCAGTTTTGTGTGAGAGTGTGTGCGTGTGCACATGTACATGTGCATGTATGCATTTTTCTGTGTTTTAGAGACTTTCTGCTGATTTTTTTTTTTTTTTTGGTTTTTATTTCTTCTACAGTTTCTTGTTTGTAAAAAAAAAAACTGTAGGTTACCAATGCGACATCATCCCTCACTTCTTTGCAAACAAAATCACAATTTGTTCAGGTTTACATCCCTAAGAAAGTTACTCTATGCCCAGCTAAGGAGTAAATCTTATAAATCTGAGCCTATTGTGATAATATTATTTCTCTTTCCAGTGATTGATCAAAGGTTGAGCATATGACAAATTTCTAGGCATTGATAAACAATGATAAGTCTGCTGGAAGGTCTACAGGAAAACTGGAAGAGACAATTCCTTTTCTTCTGCGTATAGTGTTGTCAGATGAAATGCCTGGAATTGCTGCAACCATCGTTCAACCCTGATGGGAGCTCCCTGAATTAAACAAGCCTTTTGGGATATTTCACATTTTCTTCCTTTTTAGCTAATCTAGGCTAGATTATTCTGATACTTGTAGCCTAAATCACCCTAACATACATACTTTCATATTGTTCTTTAGAAATTGTGGCGAAATATGTAACACCAACTACCAAGTCCACTGCATTTCAACTGACAGGGTAGTTTAAGACTTGAACATTAAACACCAGAATATTACAGTATATTCAGTGAAACCTAATATCTTGAGAGAGACTCTTCAAAGACCCACTTTAAGTGAATTCAACTAATGACACTTAATTGCAGATTTTTTTGGCTGGTTTCAGTCAATTGAAGGCATTATTAACGTGGAGTACAAATGGATCTAAATTCAAAAAAGCATTCATTCCAATTCTGTTCTCATAATACTAACAGAGTATAGACCAATCTTTGTTAACTACTGAAAATAGTTCTCAACCATATCTGATTAATTGGGTAGACGGATAGAAATCTCTATTTGAAGAGCAGAATATTGCCTTATCAGATTGCTCACCTTTGATTCTTTTTCCAAATTAGAAGAATTTATAGAAGAATTATCTGAGAGGCAATGCCACTAATAACCATTCATTTTCTTTTATATACTGGCTAAAATAGGAATGTTAACTGTTTTATGAAACAGAATATAATGAAAATAGAATATAATGCGGTCTGTACTCTCTCTTGCTATGGATCTGAACTAAATAGTAAAATGACAAAAATGGCAACAACAACAACAACTAAAATAACTTTTTAATCTCAAAGCTTTGTTTATAAACCAATACATACATAGATATCTCTATGAATCATGCCTGTCTTAATTCACCTAATTATTGCACATATTTAGCAAACTATGTATTTTCAACGCCCAGTATGAAATGGGAGTTTTCAACTGTTTGTATTTCCCTCTGTGGTAGGATAGTCTATATTTCACCTATGAGGTTTGCTTTTGTTTTTTGTTTTTTTTTAATTTATTTTGTTTTGTTTTGTTTTTAGTGTGCTACTTAGATAATAAAGAAATTGACTTGATTCAGTATTCTAAAAGCCATAGAAAGGAATGAGTCACTGGAGGGCTTCCCCACTGATGGGGCTACATCATAGGAGATCAGGCTTTTTCACTGGGGAGCAATAAAATGTCATAATCTCTGAAAACTGGAATACTGTAAATTTAATGAATATTCACAGGTTTTAATACTACAATAAACACATAATTTGACCAGAAGACAAAAAACTCTTTGGCATAAAGTACCCAAGAAAAACTGAGACTTTCTCATATATTGCTTTCGAGTCATTTTGAACCAAAGGGATCTGTAAGAATATTTCAAAACAATGCCTCCTTATTTCAAAACCAAAATTTTGAAGTCTTTTATGCCTGCTTTACAAACTAAGTAATGTGATAATAATTACTGGGCATTTTCAGAGATTTTTGGCCTGTGTAGTTTTAGTATTATCCTATGCAACTTGATAGATTCCAGGAACCCTTTGTGCACTAATAGAGGAATTTCTGGTAGCATAACAAATGAAAGCTTGTGACTCAGAACTCCATAGGTTTTTTATAACACATGCAATTGAGAATCATTTTTCAATTTTCACATCCCATGATAATCATCATTACTTATGGTATTAAACATTTTTTCTGGACAGTTTTTATTGGGATGTTAAACTAAAAGTCTCATTGTTAGTTTGCCATTTAAAGTTGGGCATAGGAAGGAATGGCTCTTACAGTATTTCTTGTGATTTAATAATAATATTAAATATTATTGAGCCATATTTGGGTGTTGTAAACATTTGTTCCTAAGTTAGTCAGATTGCTATGTTTTTGAAGGGGCCGTAGTTCATTATTTTTATGCAGAATGGGTTATACTTTAATTCAAATATGTCTGATAAACTGACAGGAGAGGTGAAGAGGAGTGAACTGAAACTTGTATTTTTTATTATTACATGTTTATACCTTCAAACCTGCAGCATAAAGATAGAGAAGTCAGCATCTTGTTTATGCCAAATAATAATTCCCTGGACAGAGATAGCCTCATAGGCTTGTATCTGAGCGTCACAGAAAGAGAACTGTGAAGAGAAACTGTGGATAATTTTTTTCTCTCTCTTTCAGAGTAGCTGTTTTCTTGTTTTAACTAAGTGATCAGGGGCTATAGGTCTACCTTCCTTGACCTTAGTTTGCAGAATATGAAATGTGGTTTCACAGGGATTGAGAGACAATTTTCCATGTGTCTCACATTACTGCATGTCTTGTGAACAGAAGCACTGACTGTGTTCTGGAATATCTTTTGTATATAGTGAACAGCCTTGGAAGACAGAGATATTGTCACCCTTTGGAGCAAAGAGCAAGTTTGCTTCTATCCTTGGAAGCTTGGCATAATTTCATTCTCTGGATAGTTTGCTTGATATTCTCTGGAGCAAAAGATAGACATGCTTGCTGTCCATAGCAATCCATTGCATGTACAGATATCATTTTGTCTTCTTTACATTTCCCTGAGGAATTTGGGCTTGAGGAAATAGCACAGGAAAATGCTGTACTCCGACTACTGTTATTACTGTGAGTGATAAACCATTCTTTCTCTCTGACTGAGGTGTCATGTGTCTTCTGTCAGTGTTCATTAAACTATCATAGATTAGTTTGTTAGCTTGCAAGTCAGGTAAAATCTCAGAATCTACAGTTTTCACAGAAGAAAACCTCCTATTTCCTTGCTTCAAATTCCCCCACTCACTTTTCTCAATTTCTTACAAGATTTCACTAAGTATCTTGCCTTCGCTTGGCACTTCGCTCTTCTGGAAATATTAAAAGAGATCTTGTTTAATTTAAGAAAATGTACAATTTCTGAAGATACATAATCTCTTAATTTAAGAGAGCACTAACTTTAGGAAAGATAGTTTGGGTTAAAAATTATATTCATAAAATACTGGTTCACAAAAAATTAATTGCATGTGGCTTTTCAAGTGTTTGAAAGCTCAGAATTTATTTTTACATCTTTTTTTTCTTTAACCTTAAACCCATTTGGTGTCAAAAGTGCATTACCACCCAATGCTAGAATTCACACTCTCTCAGTAGGAACATTTGAGTATGAGGAACTACAGGTCAACCCCATTTCAACATGGCTTTTGTCAGCTCTACAGATCTAGTCAAATTCTAGCCTGCCTCATCACAGGAATTCTATTTCAGATTTATACATCCTAAAGGGACATTCATGGCAGTGTGAAATATTTTTTCTTTCTGTTTCTAATAGAATTAAAGGCATTTAAAAATCTGCTATGAATGCAAGTGGCACTAATTTGATTGCTCATTCTGGTATGTGCTTTGGTGCATATTCATGTTTATTACTTGCATTTAATGACTGCAGATGGGTGGAAAAGTCACACAAGACAGTGTCTTTGTCTCTTGGGAGCTAGTAAATGAAACTCTGATACCTAGCCTTGGGTATTAATATCTGGCAAATAACTTTGGCTTATATTCTAATTTGAATTAATTATTTTCATTATAAATTGTGGTTTCTTTAATGTTAAGTTTCAAGTTTTGAAATGTTATATAAAATAAACCGCATCATAGAGGCCAACACTACTCTTTATGAAACTATGATGTTCCCACCTACTGTACAGGCAATTGTAAGAAGTATATGCCTGTATTTATATAGGGAAATAGACTTCTGGTGCCATCAATGTTGCCATATATGCTTTTCAAAATAACAAAAAGAACCTGGACACTCATTTGTTAACTTATTGATTTGTGGGCAAATGATGGACTACAGAGTTTGTTTTAAAATCTTTAAACCATCTTGTTTTTGTCGAGTTTTAGAATTATATATTTCTTTGAAGGATTGTAGTCAATGCTGTAAAATTTCTGTTTTTTTAATGTTAAGGAAAGTAAGGCTAGAGAACGATGGTATCTCAATTCATAAGGACACAACAGGGGATCTAATACTAAATTCTGATTCAGAGCACTGTATCAGTGGCATCAGAATTACCACAGAAGTTTAAGTATACATACATACACACACACACACACACACGCTTTATATATACACACTTTATATATATACACTGTATATTTATGTATACTTTAAATATATCATATATTTATGATACACACACATGCCCATATTACTTTTACCCATTCCAGGAAATTCTGTAATAGCAAGCCTAAAATCAGTGTCAGATGCTTCTGATGCATGGCTAGATCTGGAAACACTGTTCCACCTAACATTGCCTCCTTCAAGAGAGAGACATGTTCACCAACTAGAGGTCAACAAAAGAAAAAGGACTTCAAAAGGAAATGAATGCATCAAAAAAGTAATGCCGTGGGGACGTCTTTGAATGAGGTGTGCACTTGCTGACAGCCATCTGTGTGGGCAATCTAACATACACTGAAAGTTTCCTAAGAATCTAGACATTTATTGTATCAGGCTTATATCCATCTGCTTCATTCAACAGTTATATTTTGGAGCATGTATTTTCAGCAGAGATATCATGATGAGTCAAAATATACTTAGTATCTAGTAGGGGGATATTTAAAAATAATTCTACTAATAAATATATATATATAAGTATAGAGATATTCTGAAGGACAGATGAAAGTAGAAAGCAAAAAGAATTCAAAGTATGGCAAATTTCCTGAGAATATATTGATGCTAAGGTCTAGAGGGCTAACAAAGTTTTTGAAAAAGTTCCTATGAAGGAAGTATTCCTGTCATATTCAAGGAACAAGAGTAAGCCGGATGGAGTGTGAATATGTTATGGATAAAGATGGGAAGACACAAATGGGATGGATATCCACAGAAAAGGGATTGAGAGGAACAACAGAAAAGAAGAAGGTAAATAACATTTCTTTCTTTAGAGCATCTGCATTGAGCCTTGAGTATGTGCCAGATACTTTGATCAATATTCTAAAGTATAAAATAATTAAAACAGCTCACCTTCTAATTTAGGTCGGATACGTATTTGAAATAAATTTGTGAACAGTACTATAAAACAATTTTTTTTATATTTTGGTTTGATAGTTTGTTAAAATATTAAATGGCTTTCAAAGAAAAGTACATAATCTGGCAATATATAAAAGGCGCTACAACTCCAGTACACAAACTTTTTCTGTGTTGCTAGAGAGTAGCTTTTCGTCCTTAAGCATTCATCACCCCTTGTATCAGTTAGCATATACTAGCAAGAGAATGACAAGTACTGGTTAAATTAAATGGGGAATTGCTTACAGGGAGGATGGCAAAGAGAAGTTCTATTAAACTTACATTTCCAGACACTTGTATTACTAACAATACAGCTACAGTTTACTGGGTTCAATTATCATTGCAAATTGGCAAACAGCACTTGCCAGCCTTCTAATCATTCAATATATTCTTTCATGTTCAAGCACAGCTGACAGTTCAGTTGAATAGTTAATGTCAAAAAATTTCTTCAATTATGTCCACCCATACATACAGAACAGTTAGATGGCAAACAGGAAAAAAACACAAAGTTTTACATGTCTGTTTCCTATCTTTCAAATAGTTAAAATGAGTGGTAGATTGCCTATGTTGCTGGCTGAAATTTGGAAATATAAATGTAAGAAAAATTCTCTAACTGGACCTGTTTTCTTCCAAGTGCTAAAGTATGCAGGTTATAGTGAGATTTTCACACGTTGCTCAGATTTGTAGGGCTTATTCCCTGGACAGTTTATCAAAGGTCAAGATTATACTTTTGCCAATAAAAACAATAAAACTACATTTTGTGTGCTTTGTAGGCTCCTACTCCATACTTTACAGACAAGACCTGCATAATTCTCTCTATAGAAAGAGATTATTAAGTGCTGCACAATTTTTACTCTTTCTCCTCAACTAATCTTTTGTCTTCTCTGCCCTTCCTCATGTGAAACACATTGTTTTTTAACAAATAAGTCATTGATATTGTTTGACAATCCATTGAATTATATGATCACCTAGTTTCCTAGGTGAATTTAATTCAAACTATAGTTTTCATCTTCCCACTGCAGATTAGAGGAAATTCACAGCAGAGGAGAAGCATGTTATGTTAATTGATCATAAGTACGATCACCAAAAAACAGCTCTGGAGGGAAATAATTTTGAAATTTTATGTTGGGGGCAGGTCTCTTTTATATCCCTTCAGCTTGACAGAGAATTTGTATTTTTCTTTTTTCTGAGGGAAATGCCAAGTGAGAGACCTGGTAAAGGTTTTAACTTGCATCTTCTATTTGGGGAAGTGTTTTATAATACCTCTCTGGCTGTGCAACTTGAACTTGTCATTGGGTGCCCTTCATGGAATACAGATTTATTTATATAGGCTTAAAAATGCAGTTTTACAAACTGAGGGTTGCTGCAGGAGGGGAGGTTGGTGGGGGGATGGGCTAATTGGGTAATGGGCATTAAGGAAGGCACGTGATATAAGGAGCACTGGGTATTATATGCAAATGATGAATCACTAAATTCTACCCCTGAAACTAATAATACACTATATGTTGACTAAATTGAATTTAAATAATTTTTAAATGCAGTTTTAATTAGTTACATGAATTTTTTGGCTCATTTTATCCAAGATACTAACATATTACCAAATATAAATAGAATTTAAGTATCTCTATCTAAAACATGAAGTCATTAGATACTGATTTTTTTTTCTGCAACTTACCATCTTTCTTTGTTTGGGTGAATACCTTCTACCTAATGAATTAAATACACTTTCAACCTGCTAATTCATTTTTCAGGGTTAGAGGTGAATGCTCAATGATTTCTACCACAGTTAATATAAACATTGACCTGATCAAATGCAGAGATCCCTGTACGCCATTAAATGGTCACAGATTTATCACTTCTGCCAAGGTTTTGCTCCTGGCATCTGATTAAAAAGCATAGGCCAATGTCTGTTTTTATCTGTTTATTTTGATTTCCTATTTAGATCTCTTCACTGTCACTGTTCTCATGACTCCTTGCTGTTTAGATCCTTTCTAGCATTTATTGTCTTGGTTTTTCTTTCAGTGGTACCACAGTTCACTGCATGATATACTTCCCTATACCGGGATAACCCACATCTTCATCATTCAACCATCCTGAACATGATTATAATGCTGTGGCATAATAGGGAGGAAAGCAATCACTAATGACCCTAGGATTTTCCAAGTTGGTATGGAATGCTAATAAAATGCACCATATGCAAATAAAATGCACCAAGTGGGCCAGAGATTATTACTGAAATCTCTGCAAGGCTTTAAAGTTTGGTTTAAAAGATGTCATCTAGAAGAATAGTCTTCTGGAGAAGTTAATGGAACTGAGTCCTTATTACTGGGTTGTTCAAACCCACATGGGCACTCCTCTCACTCAGGCATTTATTAAAACAAATGGCTTTTGCTTCCTAATGATCAGGCTGAATTTATACCTCCCTTAAATAAAGGAGAAAAGATTGATATGCTAAGAAGACAGGATCTTTGGGTATAAATGATAGCATATTATGCTAATTTATTAATCTTATAATTTTTGATAAGAAGGGAGAGAGGAAATAGTAGAGAGTTATTGCTAAATAATGGGTAGACAGATTGTTTCCTTCTATAGCCACCAAAAATATGCATTAAATATTCTTTGTATAATGTAACTCTGTGCTATTGATATAGTTTCTCTTGTGTGATTTTGGTATTTAATCATTATATTTTATGATTAATATCCATATTCTATTTCAGAAGACTCAACAATTAAAAGAAAATTACCATAAATATAAAATTATTATTTAATACTTATCTTGAATTCATTACAAGAAAATGTATTATGCACCCATAATATGAGAAAAATGGGGAAATTGAGCTTTATAACAAATTAGCAGTATTTTGGGATCTTCTGTTTGTACAGTGCTTTGAAATACTTATTCATAGTCTCTTTCTATGAAGATTTGAATTTGCAGTTGCTAGGTAAAAAAAAAATACTCTTAAAATTACTTAATGAAGAGCATGGTGAATTCATTATATATGCTATCATATGGAATATGTTTTATTGTATAATGACAGATACTTATGCTACCTTTTACATTAATGTGTTAGTGTATATATGTAAATAATATATGATTAGTAACATGTGCATTTATATAATAGAATCTGAGGAATGGTCCCTTCTCCTTTGGCTACTTTCAGTTTTACCTAGTCTTTCCAAGTACACAGGGCCCAGATGGAAACAATGCATTTATTTAAAGTCAACAAAAGAAAATGGACAGTTTTATGGTATCATCTGAGAGATTTCCATTTTATTGAAGACAGAAATTACCTCAGTACCTATTCTTATAGTGTAAGAAAAATAAAAGTCTCAAATAATATAGCATATTGAGAATAGATAAAATTTCCTCTTTGTGAATGGATAGACAGATACATAGATATACATGTATACATACATAAATATATATGTATACATAAAGTTAGTTTATAGTCTCATTGCCTATGGGTCTCAATGGCATTATCACTATCACAAAATTAGACAGTTTTCCTTTAGATTTATTTTAGGATTCATCCCATGAGTCTTCCACATTATATTATGAAACATTAATAATTTATAATTAACTACCAAGGATATATTTAAGGCAAAAAAGATTAGTAAGACTGAAAAACAATAGAAGCATATGATCTGCACATAAAAATGGGAATATAATATTATGAATTATTATAATACAGGCTTTTATTTTAGTTGAAGCATTTCTCATTTCAGGCAAACACTGAGATGGTTAAGATTAACAAAGACTCATCTAATTTGCCTTGAGTTTGAATTAAGAGGTTGGTGTTTTAAAGTAGCATTTCAGTAGACAGGATTTCCTAGGTCACATTTTCATAATCCCCATTCTTCGTGGGGCATCCACTTTTCACACCACATACTAATTTCACACTTGGGATAGTCCTTTGTAATATCAGACCTGAATGTGAGTGTCATGTCTCAGAGTTCCTGGAATAAAAAAAGAGTTGTACTTTATCCCTAACCTTTGGTAATTAAATCCTCAATTTCACTCTATTTTTATTGTTTTATTTGGTCGATTAATTTATCATTTGCTTTTCATGTATTTTACCTGTAGCTGAATATTAGAGCTAAATCATGTAAGAATAACAATAAGTAAATATATAGATAGTCAGAAAGACAGTAAGACAGATAGATAAATTGGAATGGTAGAAATAATTATTGGTTCCCTATCTTTGGGAAAGCTAGATCCCTCTGCTTTGCGTTTTCACAAATGGAAATAAAATGCCTAGCCACTGGTCACTGGGAAGAACTCTGAAAAATCTAATAATTGAAATGTACATGTTCTAGGCTAAGAAACTAAATATTATGTTATTGTAAACCTTGTATATTGCTTCATAGACAAATATCTACAAATATTGTTTCTTCTTTGTTTGACCTGAAGTGTGGCCAGACAGTGAGAAATGGTTTCCTTTCTCATATTTATACTCTGTAGACTCTTATTTTCTCATGAAGATGTTTTTCTATTTTTCTTGATGAGGCAGTTACAAGACAGGCATAAACTTCACCTCATTTCAGAAGAACCACTGTAAAAACAGGGCAGAATGTGGTGTATAATCCTGAACAAATCCTTACTTTGGGAAACACACTAATGTTGGATTGCTATGCCCTTAACTGTGGTCCCAATAGATACAAGGGCAAAGTCACACCTCTCTTGATAGGAGGTAAATTCCCAGCTATAAGGTATGAATATTTGCATTGTTGTCAACCTGGGAAATAATAATTTGCATAATTTGGACAGCAAAGCGTCGTTAACAGTATGTTTCAAATCTCCTATCACCAACATAATCATGCTCATTTTAAATGTTAATTGTGGTCTTGTCTGCAACAATAAAATGTATTAACTGAGAAGCATTTTCATCATTGCCATCAACAACATCATTTTATCATTACTATCATTGCACCCATTCCGTAGCAAGAAATCTCTGGAGTGGGGCTGGGACTTTTTAATGTGTAATGGGTACCTGGAGCTACTTATGTTTCTTAAAGTAGTTTAACCACTATTTAACTTAAATAATGCTCATCTTCCAAGTTTCTGTTTCTTTCTTTTTTTTTTTTTTTTTAAGATTTTATTTATTTGACAGAGAGACAGCCAGCGAGAGAGGGAACACAAGCAGGGGGAGTGGCAGAGGAAGAAGGAGGCTCATAGCAGAAGAGCCTGATGTGGAGCTCGATCCCATAACGCCGGGATCACGCCCTGAACCGAAGGCAGATGCTTAACCGCTGTGCCACCCAGGCGCCCCCCAAGTTTCTGTTTCTATAGCTACCCAGTGTGGACTAAGAAATCAACGGGAGGATTTTGATGCAGGTGGTGAATGTTCATTCTTAAGAAATATTGGAGGGGCGCCTGGGTGGCTCAGTCAGTTAAGCCTCTGCCTTCAACTCATGATCCCAGGATCCCTACTCAGAGGGGAGCCTGCTTATCTCTCTCTCCCTCTGCCCCTCCCCACCGCTTGTGTTCTCTCTCTCTCTCCCTCTCCCTCTCTCTCTCTCATAAATAAATAAAAATCTTAAAAAAAAAAAGCAAATATTGTAATAAGTTGTGGGGCAACTGAGTTTCTTTCTTTCTTCCCCTTCCTTCCTTCCTTCCTTCCTTCCTTCCTTCCTTCCTTCCTCCTCCTTCCTTCCACTCTCACTCTCTTTCTTTGTGCTCCTGAATTGTGCATGTTAAATACGTGAATCACTTCAGGGGGAAGCTGAGGATAATTGGTATCAGTCCTCTAGAGGAGGCTGGGAACTGTGACAGAGGTGCTACAAGCAGCCGTGTGTGTCCGTGGCATATTGCAGAAGACACATTCAGATGCAGTTTGATGCTAAGGTCCACATTGTAGCTTCATCCTGCGATCTTTTCAGGAAAGACTGATACTAGTTTTTTGGTGGGAAGCTTAGTCTGGGATTTGGACAGAGTAGGAGATGTAAAGTCAAAGCTTGAAACCCATTTACCAGTAAAAGTCCACAAGTGGCCAAAGGATTAATGAGGGATTAAGAAGTAATAATAGGATAGGGTAAGTGGATACTTTGTTGGGATCTTTCTTTAGTTCAGAAGAAAGATAAGAGAATTGTGATGAGGGTGAATAAAAAGGGAAAGATGGAGGAGGGCAAAGAAAGACTGTTTTCTGCAACCGTTACTCTAAATGGTAATAGCAGTTCTTAACTATTATAAGGTTTATGTACATGCTATTATTTATAGGTATGTACAGTTTATACTATATTTTCACATAGTTCATCTCATTTTATTTTCACAGAACCTTCATGAGATAGGTTTAGTAGGAGTTGCCCACTTATTTTTTTAATGAAAAAATAGAAACCTAAATTATTTCCCTGACTTTTCTTCTTAGTCCTAAAACATCTTACTTTTCCTGACTAGGTAGATGTTACTAAAGAACGAGTACTAGGAGTTATAGCCCTATAGTAAGATTACATAGCAAAAGCTCGTGAAGTCACATTCATTTGATCAAAAGAGTGATATACAACATCTGTAAATATCGCAGAAGGAAAGATTGTTTAGTTTAGCATAGCCGGATAAATTGAATAATAACAGTATTTTCATTTTTAAGTCTATGAAGAACAATTATAGTATCTGGGGAATGAAAATGGTGATGAGGCATGTAATATTGACTTTAATAATTCTAAATGGGATATGGGTTTGCAGAATCAAAGTACCTGTATCCAAGTTTAGTAATAAACTTCTAGCCTCAAAACGGTTCTTTTGCTTGCTTGTTATAGCCATTTTTTTTTCATTTAGCCTTCTTCTTATTGAGTAATAAATGATATGAATGTGAACATGAAATTGTCTTAGGCTGTAAAGTTGTACCAGATATTATGTGAACCTAGAAGAAATTTCATATGCTACTAAGAGTATACTATCTCTTTTCTTTCTGTAATGCCACAAATGATTTCAATGAAAATGAGTCACAGTACCCAAGAAGAACTAGATATTGAACTTTGTAAAGTACAAGCAGACCTTACCGACAGGCAGTTCATCATGCTTCTACATTTAGGTATTAATTTCAATTTCAATCTTCCTGTAAAACAAAAAGGAAGAATTTTTTATTATGGAGTAATGGCCTTGCTGAAGTGACATAAATTATAGTTGAAGACATTAAAGTTACACACTAAAGGCTACTTCCCACTCCTTTACCCCATGTATTTCTTTCCAGTACTGTCTGGATTGCTTCTAAAAATAACCTAGATTTTTGCCAAACTAGGCTCTCTACTTCCCATACAAGACAGCTACCATGTTCTCAGACAAGGATTATCAGGGGCAATTACTGTGTTACTTGGCCTCACTTGATGGGACACCACATTGAGCACATCCTTGAAGACCCTCTCACACTGTGTCACTATCATCTATGAATCTGAAAGCTGCTAAAGTCCTACTTCAGCAAGCAAAGACAAAGTCAAGTCACAGACAAAATTATTAATTAGACAAGAAAAAATTTTGACTGCTTCTGTCTTTTCTTGCTTTTTGTCTTCCCAATTGTATTTCCTAGATTTTATCTACGTTCAGAGTTCTTTTAACACCGGTTCATATTTCATTGAGTATAAATGATATCCTAAGATCTATTTTAGCTGCAAGAGTTACAATTCTGAATATGGCAATGTGGTTTTCTTCTAGGACTTTTGGTAATGTTGAGGAACACCAAAAAAATAGACAATTATGAAATAAGGTGACAGTACCATAAAGTCAATGAGTGTAGAGTGCTTTGATATAAGGACATCTTAAGCAAGTCTTATGGTTCATGGAAGTCAGTTCCTAGAATAAGTAACATGGAAGTTGAAGCTTGAAAGATGAATTGGGTAATAAAAGTTGTCTGGAAGTTAAGAACAGCAGAATTGGAGGATGCAGGACTGCCAGAGTTTCAAATTTAAGGGATAATATGGATGTTTTAGGCATTGCAAACAATACTATTTTAATAAGAATATCGTTTTTTAAAATTTCAGCTTTAAAGATATGAAAATAATATATAAACATTAAAATTAAATAGTGCAAAATAATTTAGAATAGAAAATAAGTTTCCCTTGGAATACAAGCCACTGGTCTTATGCCCCAGACAGAAATTATCCACTGTTCATTTTGTCATTGCAGTCTATTCAAAGCTTCTCCAGGCAAATGGGTATGTATACATCCATAGTACAAAGGTTGCTGTATCATTTACATTAACAATATTTGCAGATTTTATATATCAATGTACAGAAATGTGCCTCATTCTTTTAAACCAGATAATATTTCTATTAGATATATTTATCAGATTATTTCAAAAATTAGTTTTTACTTGCTATAAAAAACAATGCTGTAATTAATGTCAGTGGATAAAAAAAATGAGTGGATCTATCCATAGAACTTAATTTCAACTTTGATATTGTCAAAGGTTTTTCAAACTGTTTATTCCAATTTAGTTAAAAAGTGTCAGAGTATCTGCTTCCACACTGTTCTGAAATTAATGATAGTTAGGTTGAAAACTATAAAATTGTGGATTTATACATTTTGAATTGTTGAATATTGGCTATTTCATAACATTCAACTTAATATTATAATGTTTATATTTGCTAAATTTTAAGTGAATTAATTTTTAAATTTCTATAGTGAAGACAAAAATATTTCCAAGACATTTTTTCTACATGTCTTTCATACCCTTTGATTATTTTTCTATCAGTTGTTTCCCTTTCTCTTATTAGGTTGCTGATTTTTATGATTTAAATAATTTATGGAAATCAGTACTATCATAAATGTTGCCTTTTTTCCTGGCTTTTGTTATACTTTGTTCAGAGTGAATTTTATTATAGAAGTTGTAAAAAAAATTACAAACAAAATTGTTAGTCTGGAGTTTTAGGTTTAGAGAAGTCCCTCCTACTCCAAGATCGTGTGTGTGTGTGTGTGTGTGTGTGTGTGTGTTGCGTGTGTGTAAATCCATTATATTCCTCTAGTACTTTTATGTTTTCATTCTTTTAAATTTAGAATATTGTCCATTTGAACGTCTTTTGTTATACTAGGTAGAGAATGATTCCATTTCATTTATTTCATAAAATACAGAAAGTTATCACAACATCATTGAATAAACAATACACTTTTTCTGCAGTGATTTGAATTGCAAGTTGAAAATACACATATCTGCTAGCGTTTTTATTCACCCTGGTTTTCTATTATGATCTGCTGATCTTTTTATCTGTTTATCCCTGTGACTATTCTATATCATTTTAATCAGTGTATGTTTAATATGAATTTTAGAAAATTACCCAGTAAAACTTCTCTATGTGGTTTCTTCTGACAGTTTTTACACATCCAATACTCTTCACAGAGCCAAGTTTTTATAAGTTACACATTTGCATTTACAAACAAAAAAAAATCTGTTATTTTTGAGGATCCGTCTATCTACACACACATATGTGTGCATAGGGGGAATAGATGTCTTTATGATATTGATGCTTTAAATCCAAAACGATCATATTTTTTCATTTATGCAAATCTCCATTTAGATGCTCCAGTAAAATGTTAAACATTGTATATAATCTTCTCACGCTTTTTAAAAAAAAAATTGTCAAAATTTTGCATACATTAGCTTAAAAAACACAAAGCAACAATGGCAATACCAAGAACAAGTCTAAAGACGGCAGTCTCCTACCTCATCTACTTGCCAGCAGTTTCAGCATTTCTTCTCTTGGTTTTCTGGTCGTTATCTCCATAGTATGCCCGTATTTCTCAATTAATCAATAGTTTAATTGATTTAATACTTCTTTTAATAGTTCTTCCAGATATCAAAGACAGTGGTTTATACTAAGTGAAATACATTTTCTAATCTCCTTTTACCAATTATACCATTATCTTTATTTCAGTTCTTAGTAATTCTATAACTTAAAAGTAGAATTCAGACTTCATTTCTTGTGTCCCTTAATGAAGAAATTGATACCCCTGTGTTTCCTTCTTTGTGGCCTCCACACTTCTGTTACCTATAAAATAACATTGTATCATCAGATTTGTAACATTTTCATTCTGTTTTACAATCATTATTGAAACTGGTGTTTCGTTTAGACATTGATTCAAAATATTAAAAATAAACTGATAAGGAATGTTTATAATATAATTTGAAGACGCCAAAATCAATCCGGAATTGAAAGGGAGAAAACCAGCCCAGACTGAAAAGAGAAAAAGTAGTCCTTCCATTCAGGATGGGGAGATAAGATAAAGCCAGTTTCAGACTGAAAACATTGTTTCTTTCAAGTTCATGCTGCCCTTATAAAATCCCTTAGCAACACCTTTCTGAGTGACTACTTCTTTCTTACCATTGATGCCCCAGACATATTTTCATTTATTACTATAGATATCCAGTTGCTAAATTGCCCTTAATTCATGACAGCACCCAATTCCCAGTTGATTCCCACTTCTCCTAGTTCCACTCTGGGAAGAGCAGAATTCAGAATAGATCCTCCTTTTCTACCTCTTCAAAAATGTTTAGCACAAACTTAACTTTGCAAAAAATTTTCCCTCCTCTTTTAGTTGAATAACATTTCAGGGTTCACTCTTCCCTTTGGTTCAGTGATACTCTACAGTTCCTCCTTGAGAGTTAATAAATCTGATCGTGTCTGACTGCTAGCTGGGTCTTGGTAGTCTTTAGCTGATTAAGCTTTAACAATTCGGAGATTTTAACAAGATTTGTTCAAGACTCTTAGAGCTGTGTTGGGGTGCCTGGGTGGTGCAGTCGTTAAGTGTCTGCCTTCGGCTCAGGGCGTGATCCCAGCAATCCGCGATTGAGCCCCACATCAGGCTCCTCTGCTAGGAGCCTGCTTCTTCCTCTCCCACTCCCCCTGCTTGTGTTCCCTCTCTTGCTGCCTGTCTCTCTCTCTCTCAGATGAATAAATAAAATCTTAAAAAAAAAAGACTCTTAGAGCTGTGGACCAAGACCCCTGACTAGATAGCAATGCATGTATCAGAGCCCATTTGTGCCCTCTGATGTGTTTAAGTTTGACTTTGAACTTGGGCTTTGATAGCTTCACTGAGACTTTCAATGTTAGATTTATTTGTTTTTCAGGATATGTGTGTATTTTAAAAGATTTATTTATTTATTTTAGGGAGAAAGAGAGAGAGAGGGAGCACCTGTGCAAGCATAAGCAGGGGAGGGACAGAGGGAGAGGGAAAAAGAATCTCCAAGCAGACTCCCTGCTGAGAGCAGAGCCTGCCCTAGGGGGACTTGGTCCTAGGACCCTGAGATATGACCTGAGCTGAAACCAAGAGTCAGCTGCTTAACTGACTGAGCAACCCAAGTGCCCCTCAGGATATGTATTTTGATCATACTTTGGTCCTCTTGTGAATTTTGGCTTTTAAGGTTTGGATTGCCTGTATTTTCTTTCATATGCCTTATATGTTGTCTATTAAAGAGAGTCTGTAGGAAAGGGCTGGCCTATCATGATAAGCTTACTTTTAACTGGCCCAGGAGCTGAGTTCAGAAAGGCACCCTGTGGAAAAGTTTGCTCTAAGTCACCTTTTAAAAACCATATAAGGACTCTCCTCTGTGTTGCTTTTTGTGTCCCTGAAACATCTTTGTTTAGCTCAGGGTTTTGTCAGAACCTTGCTGATGGTTTGTTTTGTTTTTGTTTTTGTTTTTGTTTTTCAAAAACTAGATTGTACAGACAAGAAGTTACATAACAATCATTCTTACCCATTCTGTGTTTCTCATTGGGTCATCTCATGCAGCCTGCCCATCCACTGGATTGGAAGCCCATTTTTCTCATGTATATATACCATTATGCTAATTCATTTGTTTATCTCTCCAAATGGCACAATCCATCTAAAGACAATTTAACATCACTATGGTCACAGGAATTTGGGAAAATTTTCTTATTGGACAAGACTTTGCATTTATGGGGTGCCTTAAAATAGGAAGACAATGAAGAATGTGTCTGCTTTGGTATGATGAAACTTCTAAAGGCAATTAGGACTCTTAAACTATTTCCCTAAAAGACTCCTGGCAAAAGTGTGGTGGGTTGAATTGTTCCCTATAAAAGATATGCTCAAGTCCTAACCCCCAATCCCTATGAATGCAGTCTCATTTGGAAATAGTCTTTGCAGATGTAATCAAGTTAAGGTGAGTTCATACTGTGCCCTAAATCCAATGACGAGTGTGTTTATAATGAAAGGAGAGGGAGGTTTGTATACAGAAATACAGAAGAGAAACACAGAGGGAAGAGACCATGTGAAGACAAGAGGCAAAAAACCGGAGCATTGCAGCTCCAAAGCGAAAGTAATGCCAGGGATTATTGGCAACCACTAAAAATTAGAAGAAGGAAGAAAGGATTCTTTTGCCCCTGCAGATAGCTTGATTTTTGAATTCTAGCCTCCAGAACTTTGACAAAAATTTCTGTTATTTTGAGCCACATGGTCTGTGGTAATGTTACAGAACCCCTAGGAAAATGATACAAAGGACAAATTAAAAATAGGGATATTGTATGGCATCCAAAGGAAATCCAATAGTCAGTTTAACTATTATGTTTTAGTCAAATCATGAGCAAATTGTAGTACCTCATATACTTGCCAGCAGTTTCAGCATTTCTTCTCTTAAGGACCCTTCTAAACTCTACTCCCCTTACCCTTATCTTTGCCTCTCTCCAATTTTTACCTTTCCAGACTCGTCAGTAATTCCCTATTCCTTCTCCCAGACTCCATGGGTCATGCCCAGTACCCACTGACGCTTTGCCTTTTTCTCCTTCGATTACATCTGTAAAACCCATGCAACCAGAGTTTGTACTATACCTGTCTAAAGCCAAAACATCTCTCCCCATTTTTTCTGTTTCTCTTTTTTATCCTCACTCGGGAAATTTAAAAGGTAAATTGATCAGAAAAAAGCAATCTTTTTGTCATTATGTGAACACTCTAGGAATATCTAGTTCAGATAAGCAGTTAAAAATGTGTAAGAAAAAGTTAATTAACTGTGATTCTTTTGCTTTAAGAAATGTGAACAAGTAAATTTAAATAATAGCTTTTGTTACTATAGTTACAAGATAAGAGGAAATGGCTTTGGTTCAAGATAAAAGAGGAATCTTCAAAAATGATTTAAAGATTCTTTACAATTTAGTTCATGAATATCAGATTTGTAAATTGTATTTTTTGAAGTTTATGTAATATTTCTGATAAATAGATAAAATTGTGAACTAATTGAAATGAGTCAGTAATCTTATTTTAAAGACACTCTACATCTTCTCTATGGCTTACTATATGAAGTACCATTCTTGTTTAAGACTAAATCTAAACTTCTCATACTTCAAAGTTTCTAGATATAGTATCATTTTTTCCAAAAGTTTACAATTACAATCTAGAAAATAGTATTTAGCTATATGATATTATGACGATGGATGTCTTTTAAAGGTTTTTAAATGAAACCTTTATTAAGGTATAATGATATGCAATAAACTGCACATATTTAAAGCATGCAGTTTGATTTGTTTGCATATATGTATACACTCAGGAAGTCATCACCTATCAAGATAAAAAATGTATTCATTATCTCCAAAAGTTTTCTTATCCCCTATGCTAATTTCTCCCTCTTACCTCTCTGTGCTTCACACCCACCTTCTCTGAAAACCACTGGTCTGCTGTCACTATAGATTAGTTTGCATTTTCTAGATTTTTATAATAGTGGAATTTTACAATATGTGTGCTCTTTTGTCTGAATTTTATCACTCAGCATAATTACATAGAGATTCATCAGTGTTATACTGTGTATCAATATTTTATATCTTTGTATTGCTGAATAGTATACCATTATATGGATATCCCACAGTTTGTGCATTGACGTTAATGGCAATTAAATGGTCAACTCTCTCTGGTGTCCTTGGTAGCTTTTCCTATAATCTGGTAACTAGATATTCAGGGTGCCTCAGAATATCTCCCCTAATCTTAGGTTCTGCCTTATTACAAGCTGATATTATTATATATCCCAAAGGACTCACACAATATACAGTGCAGTTGTCAGTAGCTATAAGCAGTCTTTCCTCAACATCCTGCTACATCATCTTTGCATAACCTAAAACCTAGAGACCTGATTCTCTTCAGGTGTTGGAAAAAACACCAGGAAAAAAGCTGTGCTTGCATCTTGATGTATAAGGACCTTATCGGGTATGGTTAACGACCAGCACATCAGTGAATGTCCTACGGTATTACCTTTGGATTCATCTCTCAATTTAAGAATACTCAGATCATTGTTCCACAAAACTTGCTTTGTTAGAGACTACAAGCTGAGGGTTCTTAAGCAACCCCCAACAAATACACACATATATTCCTACCCTTAGGCTTACAATCTTTAGAAGGAACTAATTCCACCCAGGAATTTTGGACCAAGTAGATGACTGCAGTGAGATGCAGGAATGTACACTGGAGAGCCGCAGACCATGACCACAGACTGCTGTCATAGTCTTCATTGTTTGGTTTTTAGTTTCCTAGCCATCTTTTTCTTCTTTTGCTGGTTTAGAGCTACTTCTAACCGTGTTACTGATAGGACCTCAATTCTAATATTGTTTTTTACATCATTAGTTACCCCTTGGTATGAGTTGAACATCTGTCTACAATTTGCTCATGATTTCACTAAAACGTAATAGTTAAACCAACTATTGGATTTCCTTTGGATGCCATACAATATCCCTTGGTGCCAATTTCTTATAATAGATCAGTTGGCTTCCTAAGTATTTGCACTCAACCATTAAGATATTTTTTAGAAAGCAAATATCACAATAATCCAGAGAAACAGAAATCTAATCACCCTATTAGGTCATACTTTCTCTTCACTGAAATAACACTCAGGGCCCTTTTGTGGTATTTAGCTTTCATAACTGGAGTTTCACTGATACAGAATTTAAGGAAGTCCTAGGGAACACATGGCATATATTTGAAGGCTTACTTTTACATTCTGTGTAAGAAATGTGTAGTATATAGCCTCAGGCTTAAATTTATTTTGGTTTAGATTTACCTGATGATCTGTATTTGAAAAACATCATCACTTAATGCCAGACCACACTTGATAAATTGCATCAAAGCATTGTAATTCTATTTGGCAAGTCCATGGGTTACTTTGGCCAAAGATGGGCCTTTAGGTGGCCCCTAATAACAGGTAACAGTGTTCCAGCACAAAAGACTATTGGTTATTACCAACTTACTAGAAAAGATCTGTTACTTTGGTAAACTAATGCTTGCCTTCAGGAGAGTCTCTGATGTCTTTCGGCTCTGGTTTGTCCTTTTCCTCATCCTCTTTTCAATTCGTGCCCTTTTCTCGCCATCAAACCCTGGTGACAAATGATCAGTCCTCTTTAAGTATTTACTTTTCCCAGAATTATATGTAAGTGGAATCTATTGTTGTTTCTGAGACTGGCTTCCTTCACCTAACAAAATGTACCTGAGATTCATTTATGTGGTTTACATCAGTCATCTGCTCCTTGAATTGCCGAGTGCTCCATTTTATGCATATAACTTGATAAGCTCTTTACTTTAAAAACTCTAACTTTCCTTTAGCTCTGAGACATTGTCTTCTACTTTTACTTTCATCATCTTCTCCCTCCCTTTTGTTCTATTTTCTTCCTAGTACTCCTTCTCTTTTATGCTTGGTTTTCCTCAAATATTTGGCAAATTTGTGTTTTCCAACCATATGTAAGAATAAAAGCTTAGTTTAATTAAATTTAATAATTTTTAAAATATTAATAATTAATGTAGGTTTCCTTTACCTCTCTTTACAATGTTTGGAGATGCAGCATTTTCTTTTTAGATGTCACCTGAGATAGCTATTTCTTGCAAAGGAGGTGCAAGAGTACAAAAGAGGACCCAAAAAGAGGGTCATTACATTAGAACTCCCAGTTTCCCTCAGAAAGATTATTTAATTCCTTTAGAGAAGAGTTCTCAGTTTTATGCCTGGATTTGGATACTGGGCTGCCAAGTACTATTCGTGCACCCAAGGGCTGAAAAGGTGATGGCTGGGGTAGCTTCTCCATAGAGAGTCCTTGAAGTAAGCATTCTTCTTTCATTACCAGTTGCTCCTTCTCTTTGTACACATGCTAGCAATGTCACTGCACATCGTTATTGGGAAACCTATTTTATCTCTGCTATGGCCTTTTTCTCTTTGTCTTCCAGAAAATAGCTCCTTTAGTATTTGTTTATCTAAGTGTTCTCATTTACTTACTGTCTTCCGGAAATCTTCCAAGATGTCTGGTATAGGAGGTCTCTGATCTGTACTCAACAATGTAGGATTTTTCTCTTTTCAACTCTTTGCATGTCATTCTTGAAAGACCCAAACATTGATAAAATCTGATTACTGACAGAAAAGAAAGGAAATGCATACTGTCATACTGAAATATTATTTATGTATTCACTTCAGCTTTGTCATAAAAAATTTGTAGCTTAATTATTCTACTATATGTAAACCATATGGCTACCATATAGTTACTAACTAAATGTATATGGAAAGTATTTTCTTTCTGTATATTTATTTATAAATTATATATAGTTTATTATGTGTAATAAACTGTACTTAAACATGAACTATTTCACATTTCGTTTTAACTAGTAGAATATTACAACTTATATGGTTTCAGTTATAAATTATTGAATTAGAGCAGAAACAATTTCTTCCTGGCATAGTCTTTTATGGATTTCTTAAAAATAAGTAGTATTTACTATAGCACTTTGAGTCAGTGAAATTTACATTACATCATCATTGAAAAAAACAATCTTATCTCCTATGTTTAACTTTTGACTAAATTTGGATCAGCATTTACATTGGTATCAAATGTCTCACCTCTGACAGAATAAACTTGCAAAAGCTCTACTTAGATTCCATGAGTTGGATAAACATAATCAAACTATCTTCAGATGAACTGGGTTTCTATTTACAGGATCTCACCGTGTTGAAAAAGTGGCATCATGTAATTGTTTGTGAAGTTCTTCTGCCACTAATGGCATTAAGGTATTAATACCTAATGCTTCACCTGTCATTCCTGAACAAGAAAATGTGGGATTAAAACTAAATGAAATTAAGTTGGAAGAGTAGTCTCACTGAAAAATCATTCTTTAAAGAGGTATATGTACATGTGTATGTGTATGTATGCATAAACAGTCTCCAGATTTACACAGTAAAATATTCATTTCAAACATATTCTTCCCAAAATAATTATAACTTTTTGAAGTAGAGGCCAATGTGTTTCCATTACATATATGTCCTTCAGTTCTCATATTCAGTGATACCACTTTGGCCTTCACAGGGATAGTAAATATTGGCAAATATTTTATGCAGTTACATTTCATTTTTAGCTTTCTTAAGAAGTGGAAATTCAGGGGCACCTGGATGGCTCAGCCGTTGGGCGTCTGCCTTCGGCTCAGGGCGTGATCCTGGCGATCTGGGATCGAGCTCCGCATTGGGCTCCTCCGCTGGGAGCCTGCTTCTTCCTCTCCCACTCTCCCTGCTGTGTTCCCTCTCTCGCTGGCTGTCTCTCTCTCCATCAAATAAATAAAATCTTAAAAAAAAAAAAAAGAAGTGGAAATTCATTAACTTTTCATTAAACATGGACTTACTCCTTCACCCCCCTTTTGTAGCTTGTGGCTGCTGAAAGCAATTATTACAAAATAAAATACAGTTGGTAGGTAGTAAAATAAACAAATAGTTGTGCAATTATCACACACAATAAATGACAAAACTATTATGGCAAGAATATTTAGACTATTTTTAAACAGTTTTATTAAGGTATTTTTTGCATACCATAAAACGCACCTATTTTAAATGTTTTAGTGAATTTTAGTAAATTTACAGAGTTGTACAATCATCACCACAATTTAATTTTGGAATATTTCCTTCATTCCAAAAACAAACCACATGCCCAAGTGCAGTCATTCTCTGTTCGTACCCCCAGGCCTGGGAAACTGCAAATCTAGTCTTTATAGATTTGCCTTTTCTGAACCTTTCATGTAAATGGTATCATACAATAATATGTGGTTTGTGGTTTCTGGCTTCTTTTGATAACACTGCTTTAAGGTTCATCCATGTTGTAGCATATATCGGTACTTTGTTCCTTCTTCTTAAAAGTTCCTTAACAGGAACTTTGAAACTCTTGTGTTCCCACACATTTGCAATAACACCTACTCTCCAAACACTCACAGTTGCCCTTGAATATCCATCGGGCTAGCTGCTTCACCTATCGCTCACAATACCACAGCACACCTGGCGCTTATACCAGTGGCTGAAAGAGGCAGCAGTGTCAGCTTCCCCCAGCACTCCTGGGACTGGAAGATGTTGGCTGTCAGAAAGTGAGAAGGATGATCCCAGGTCTTCTTTCAAGATTTCACTACTGTTAAAGTGGGAATTCTGTTCACTGTGTGCTGCGTATACTTCTATACCATGGCAAACGTTAGGAGTAAAAGACAAGGCCTTCCTAACCTATTCCACTCTATTTTAATCCTGTTACTAATAAACATTGCTTTCAATTTAAAACTCTGGGTTCTGTGAAAAGAGACATAAACTGAGACTGTTGTGCACCAACTATCGTGTGTGATCATCCTAAGCCCAGGGTCCTATCTCCAAATATAAGCTGGTCTGCACTTTTCTTGTTACATTGATTGTAATCATTGTCCTTGCTGCTTTATTTTTTTGCATTTTCTATAATCATATATGGTGTGCATATTAAATTTTACTGATGTTTGCATGTTAATATTGCTACCTAACAACTACTATATCCTCCTATTTTACCTGAAGAGGTTTTTGTTGTTTCTTTTGGATGTTCCCTGTATATAATCACATCGAATACAAGTAATAAATTCACCAATTCAGAGTAGATATGGAGAGGAAACTGGGGAAACAGAGGACTATATTGTTTTACCTAAAGAGAAAGGATTAAATGGGAAGTTACGAAGAAAAGGGGAGATGTGGGTGATCTTGGGAAATGACCTATAATTATGAGCACCAGCCTGACAAAAGCTGTTGTCTTCTGCCTCTATTTTGAGACAATCTCATTGTCATATTTCAAAACAACTCAGGTCTGGTTTATAAAGCCAATCTAAGAAAAATATTGTCAAGTGCTAGGTAAAGAGCCAATCAAGTTACTATAATAAGCTGTTTTTACCTAATTGTATAGCAAGAAGAAACAGAAGAAAGGAAGGAAATGGACATTGCCTTTGCACCCTGCTTGTCAATCAAAAGAAAAGCAAATGTGTTGATTGTGATTAGAAAGCTATCACTGAACAAGGCTGCTTTGGGTTAGCATTAAACTCAAGACTCTGCAAATTATTTCTTGCAAGTCACAAAGAGATGCTAATGAGTATCATGGTGAGAAACCTCTATTGCTCATCATGTGGCTCCAAAGCTAACATTAATCCAGAGGCTGTGTGAATGCTGCTAACTAAATAAAAAAGACTTTCTTTTCTTTATTTTCATCTTTTGGTATTTTCTATTTGGGACACTATTTTGTATATTGCAAACTATTTTGTATCAGGCAGGGGCTGTAAGAGCAATATGCTGAACAGAGAGACAAGGAGAGTAAACAAACAAGCCAAAACTAAGGGTTCAAAGATCTTCTGAACAAGTTCTAATATAGGCACCAATTAGAAAGAGAAATGCATCACATGACTTGAACATGGTGATAAAAATAAAATGAATGCACATTAAGGGGAGGTTGGGTGAGAAGCTTCTTTATAAGAACATGGATCTCTCAAAATCAAAGGCAATTGGAAGGGGAAAAAAACTTGTGCTATGTCAATTGCAGGTCTATTTTCAAGAGAAATTGATAGATCTTTGTGTTAATGCCCCATATTCATAGGATGCAACATGACCTAGAATTCTCCCACATGAAAACCTGATTGGCATGGCCCATTCTATGGATTCATTGATCTATGTTCAGAGTTTGACCCTATTCCAATCAACCATATTTTAAAATACCACAAAATGTTATACCTTGCACACTGTGGGTGGAATAGCAACATTTTAAAAAGCATTAAAATTGGTAAATAAGGGATGGATTCTTCCGATACAGCCTATTTTACAGGCTATGTTCTATTTTGCACCCCAATATCCATCTATAAGGATGAATCATAAGTAGCCTTATAGTAGGTTCTATTATCAGTCTGTACACACTCTTCACTGAGGAACACATGAAAGATTTTAACTCAATATGGCTAAAAATATCTCTTATGAATCAGTTAATACCTCAGAGCACTTATTACAATGTCCTTAGTCTTCCTACTTTGGAATTCTCAAAGTTCACTTTGTAAAAGGATTATGTTTTTAATTCACTATTTCACTAATTTTTAGATATACAAAGTATCAATGGATACATTCTTATAAGCAATCTTATAATAGTAATAAAGCCAAAATTTTCACTTCACAACCCAAAATTTAACTACAGATTTCATTTGAGTAAATGACCTTGGAGATTTTTCTATGTGTTTTACATTTATATGAATGCACATAGAAATATTTCTGAGAGTATCCATATTTTATGTTTGTGATCATTTCATATATACATATATTTCTATTTCTACAGTGTTCTTTTAAAAGCAGATTATATGCTTTAGAGTTTTTCTATATTAGTGCCATTTTTCTGCCTCATTCTTTTTTCTTATACTGGTTCTATAGTATGGCTACAACATAATTTATCTAGCACTTTCTCTGGGAATACAAATTAAGGCTGCTTTAACTTTATTAAAAATGTTGCCAAAATGAACATCCTTATATATTATTTTGCAAATATTTCTTTGAGGATCTCTCTGTCTCTGTCTCTCTCTCTCTGTCTTTGGCCTTTTTTTCTCTCTATATATATATATTATTATGTTATATATTTTTTAGAGAGAGAGAAAAAGGGAACATGAGCGGGGGTGGGAGGAGAGGCAGAGGGAGAAGCAGATTCCCTGCTGAACAGGGAGCCTGATGTGGGGCTCAATCCCAGGACCCCAAGATCATGACCTGAGCTGAAGGCAGATACTTAATGGACTGAGCCACCCAGGTGCCCCTATTTTTATTATATATTATAAATATAAGAAAGAGAGAGAAGAGACATGGAGAGACAGAGATAGAAAATTGGAGAATTGTTCACATAAATATTATTTTTTAATTTTTTCTGGATAATATATCACAAAATTCCAGGAATTAGATACCATTATATTGTTGCTGCTTCTAACTCAGTAATCAATCTTGTGATTAATGCTGTTATAATGAGGGTAGAGTTTTGGTGAATGTCAGAAATTGCAGATGTGTCTATGTAAAAATCGTGATGTAGTAGCCCATATTTCCCAGATAGTTACCTACACTCTTGGAATAAAGGTGTATTTCTCCAGCTATTATAATTTGATTGAAGGAGAATTCAGGTTAACATCATAAATTTTGAAGTCTGACAAGTTCCCAACTTCTGTTAACTATTCCCTGGAATTAGGTGAGGTTAACAGTGCATAAACTCACAGAATTGTTGAAATTTTACTAAGACAGAAATTCATTAAATTGAATGAAAAAATACTTACTCCGTATCTTCTTTTAGTTTTATCATTTACTTGACAAAATTGCATACCAGAGATTAACATTTAAGATGGGGCATACAAAACCCCTTCAAGATCGACTAATGCAATTGAAAGGTAGTTTAACAGCTTGGAAAGATGAGAAAATATATTAATCTTTTATTTTCTGAAATCACAATTTTCTGAGGTAAGATAACAAATGTGGTTTTATTTCATATTTTTAAATTCACGTTCTGATAACCTCCTGGTTAACTTTTGTGTGTCTAACAAAGGCTGTCTCTTCCACTTCACATTGGAATCACTAAATTATGATGATTTCTCTAGAATAGTAATTTCTGTGTGAATAGAGACTGGAAATATTCAATGATAACAGCAAAATCAGTTTTAGTCTGACTTCTATCTCCTTTAGGTCAGAGGTTCAACAGAAAATGTCAGAGAAGATTCCTCATAAGATTTGTAAAAAGAAATATGGTCGCACTTTCAAGACAATACAATCTGAATTTGATTACAATATATTTTTTTAAACCATGTGATCTTGGGTAATTTACTCAACTGCTCTGTGCTTCAATTTTCCCTTCTGAAAACACGGGATAATAATACCATTATCCTCACAAAGGACTAAATGTGCTATTTCATCAAGTAAATAGCTTAGCACAGTGCCTGGAATATTAAGCACCAGATAGAATTTGTCTTCCTACTGTTAGGAATTACATAACAATTCCATTTCATATTAACTAAAATAATTAAAAGTTTCCCTAGACAATTCTTATCCTTCCTAAACTTGAAATTTTCATTGTGATACAAATCATCTTTACTTGTGCATAGTATGTAACAAACTCCTGTTTAAACCACAGTTTAAGAACAGTGATTTTAGGAATAGTGCTTAGGTAATGGTATGTGCACAATGACGAATGAAGCAAAACATAGGGTAGGAATCAATGCACTTTTTGGATTCTTTTTATATTTTCCAGGAGTTTATGTGGTATCAAATTGAAGTATACAATTAAAGCACATATAGGTGTGTGTCTGTTTTTAACCAATGCAGAGCATCCCTCGCTTCTTACACCTGCATCAGTTGGTGCACTATTGGAAAAGTTAATATTATCTTAAATATTTGCTCAGTGACCTGCAAAATAACATAACTTTTTGAACTTTTCCATGTTTTTCCTAGGTTACATTAGAAATGAGAAGGATGAAAAAGATTTTTTTTTTCCTTTTTGCTGATGCCTCCAAATCTAACTTTCTATCTCTCCTATAAAATTTGCCTTCAAAGTGTGTTCTTTTATAAATTTAAATATGTATAGATATTGATAAACACACAGTTAATATTTTCTCATGTTATTCCAGACATAGGAAGTATTAATATCAATATATATGATGATCATATTTTTGCTATAGAAACACAAATGGTATATTGTCTTTGAAATACATATATACATATATATATTTAAATATGTATATAGACACACATTTGCCCAAAAATAATGTAAATAATTTTTGGTTGTTATTTTTTTGTTGTCTCGTAAATGTGTTTGATCTCTGATGAGATTACTCTTTGTCTGATCACTGACTGAGTCACTACAGATACTGTGAATCAATCTGTGTCCCAGTTACCGGTGGGTGGAAGTGGCATCTGTTTCGCCTCACTGAATTGTCCAGTATGGCTTGAAAAGGATAAATTATAGAATTAGAATTATCTGTCTGACAATAAACATTTTCTAAAAACTTGATATGGTTCTTCTTTAGGTATTTGATATGTATATATGTAGGTTTTTTTGTGATTTTTACTTACATTTTTCCACCAGTTCTTTACCTGCTAACTTTGGTCCATTTCCTATTCTGAGAGTAATGTATTACTTTTAGAATTATCACTACATTTACTTTTACATTAGTTCCCTCTTGCAGATTATTTTTAATTTCTTAATTTTATTTGATTGCTATCCCAGTACTCAGTGTTTATGGCTCCAGTTTAGTCTATGTAATATTCAATATTCATGTCAGTATTAAACACTTATGTTTTTATTGATATGTCAGAGGTTAATCAACATGCCTGGAGTCATAACAAAATGGCTGTGAATACTGGCATTTAAATGTAGAGTGTGTGCGTAAATGAGCCTTTTGAG
This sequence comes from Ursus americanus, assembly GCF_024610735.1. Classification (NCBI taxonomy): domain Eukaryota; kingdom Metazoa; phylum Chordata; class Mammalia; order Carnivora; family Ursidae; genus Ursus; species Ursus americanus. The sequence goes on from NC_142131.1 coordinate 6,106,883, forward strand.
ATTCACAATGGCAGTTGTGCACTTAAGATAATGTCACAGTTATATATTCCAAGCCTGTCAAGGATCTAAACAAATAGCATTTTACCTATAGTCTGAACCTTATACGGCAGGAGTTTCGTTTGTGTTTTGTTTTTTTTAATTCTCTCAACAAGATATTTTCATACTCATTTTCAGATGAGACCGTTAAGTATTAGAGAAGTTAAGTAGCTTTCCAAAATCACATAGTTAAAAATTTGTCCAAATGGAAAGGTTCCCTATTTTTTTCTCTTTTAGTATTCCTCTTACTTTAATGTCCTTTTAATTTAAAAATAGTTTAGCACATCTTTCTAGAAAAGGATATGACTATAATGCTTGGCATACTGAAGAGAAAGCTGAACAAATAGGAGGCATACAGTTTAGCTCTACTGCTTATTAATGCCATAATATTACATATTAATTTTTCACTTCTCACTTTCCTTATCTGTAAAATGTACAAGTTATATTAGATGACCTCTAAGTTCCCATTGGGCTCTGATACTCTAACTCAGATCAATACCCTATAATTCACTCTTTTCCCAAATTGTGACAGCCAAGCTCCAACCCAATTTTACTCTTCAGAGATACCAGGATATGTCATGTGTTAGGACCTGATTTTATAATCATGCTCTTATATCATTCTGATAATCTTTTTATTACAAAGAAGTCTGACAAATTATGGAGCATTTGGCTGACTGGGTTGTCTGTAAATTCTCTTAGCCATGGCTTCTCTATCTTGGCACTATTGAAATTTTGGGTTGGATAATTACTATGCTATGGAGGGCTGTCCTTTCCATTTAGTATGTTTAACACCACCGTGGATGTGAGCAGCACCAAATGTGAGTAGTCACCAATTGTGACATCCTTAAATATTCCTCTAGTGATAATCACTGATATACTTATAACGATAAGAATAGAGGGGCACCTGAGTGGCTCAGTTGGTTAAGCATCTGCGTTTGGTTCAGGTCATGACCTAAGGGTCCTGGGATCGAGCCACACATTGGGGTCCCTGCTCGGTGGGGAATCTGCTTCTCCCTCTCCCTCTGATCCTCCTCCCGACTTGTGTTCTCTCTCTGTGTCTCAAATAAATAAATAAAGTCTTTAAAAAAATATGAAAAGAATATTGTTGTATACTATCCTTATTGCTTCTTTGTTTTAATGGAAAAAAAAAAAGAATTCTCCTTCTTAGGAGTAGATTTTAAAACTTGGCTCCCAAACAAATGTTATTTTCCCTGATAATAGCCCCATAGGAAACTATTTCAGGTGACCATAATCATCAGCTTATCAATTGACTCTAGGACAATTGGGAATACAACCCTCGAAACCCTAAGGATTATTTATTCTAGGACTTTCCTAGTTTGGGATACATCTTAAATTTCTGCTCCAAATCAGATCAGAACGGATGATGTGTCTCCCTTCTAAAACAAAAACAAAAACGTGCTAATGTGTCTTTACCTTTTAGAAAATGGAAAATCTGAAGTAAACACAGCAATTAATTTTCTCTTCCCGCTTTTCTTTCTCTCTATATGGGTATAATGCATTAAGTATAGACAATCAGCTGAAATCTTGCCTGTTCCCAAGCTCTTGTGGCTTTTCATTAAATGCCTAATGTTATTTAAGAGAGACTTTTGTAGCTCATTATAAAAACCTGCTGCCTTATATTACAACTGGGGCTCCCAGGGAGAAACACATTTTTTTTGCTATTGTTCCCATTTACATGGCATATCACTTCTGAGAAATTCAAAGCAATTTGCTATCTTTAAATAAATGGAGGTATGGGGGCACCTGGGTGGCACAGTGGTTAAGCCTCTGCCTTCGGCTCAGGGCGTGATCCGGCGTTATGGGATTGAGCCCCACATCAGGCTCCTCCGCTATGATCCTGCTTCTTCCTCTCCCACTCCCCCTGCTTGTGTTCCCTCTCTCGCTGGCTGTCTCTATCTCTGTCGAATAAATAAATAAAATCTTTAAAAAAAATAAAAAATAAAAAAAATAAACGGAGGTATGGTTTATATGGGGGATGATGAGAGGGAATGAAACACAAATACAGGATAAAGGATAAAAAGATAAAGAACAGAAAATTTTAGAGAAAAAAAATTTTTTGGAATGTAGGTAGACTCATAAACAGACCATTTGTTTAACTTCTACATTGGGAAAGAAGCTGAGAAGGAAATTTTTTTCTACAATTGCCTCATTTGGTTTCTTTCATATAGAAACAAGGAGTTTACAATCAAAGAGCACTTCCTGCTTTCCAGACTCCCCAAGCATTTAAAGTTAATTCTGCCCCCCCCTTTTCTAAGACTTTATTTATCACGTTATGTGATGAGTACTGGGTGTTATATGAAACTGATGAATTATTGAACACTATATCTGAAACTAATGCTGTACTGTATGTTGGCTAATTGAATTTAAATTAAAGAAAAAAAAGATTTTACTTGTTTGAGAGAGAGAGAGAGAGAGGGAACACAAATGGGTGGAGGGGCAGAGGGAGAGGGAGAGAGAATCCCAAGTAGATTCCATGACCAGCGTGAAGCCACAATATGGTGACCTAGCAGACTACAATAGAAGAAGAAACCAAGCAAAATAAATAAAAACACAGAAACAAACCAAAGTATAATCATACAGTTGTGTGAGAAGAAACATGGAAAGGACTTATATTCAGGTCCAGAAGGTCTTGCTAAAATTCTGATTCTAATTTGTATCTGTGTAAATATAAAAAGGTCATAATCCGGTGGAATTTAATTTCCTAATCTGAAAATGGTATTCAAATCCCTATAACCTATAAATATTATATATTATATATTATAATATAATATAATTTTCATTTATCATTTATTTGCTCTCTTAAGCTATTTTCAGGACATTAATAACTTCTCCTTCTGGAATATTCTATTCAGGAGGTTTCCAAGACAAAGTAGTCTCTGGATTTCCTCCTTTCTTTCTGACTGCTTCTTGGTCTTTGTTTCACATTTATTTTCCTACTTGTTATTAAATTTCCTCAGGATTGAAGCCTGGGCATTCTTATTTCCTTTTTCTTTTTTTTTTTATTATGTTATGTTAGTCACCATACAGTACATCCTTAGTTTTCAATGCAGTGTTCCATGATTTGTTGTTTGTGTATAACACCCAGTGCTCCATGCAATATGTGTCCTCCTTAATACCCATCACTGGCCTATCCCATTCCCCCACTCCCCTCCCCTCTGAAGCCCTCAGTTTGTTTCCCAGAGTACATAGTCTTTTGTGGTTCATTCCCCCTTTTGTTTACTCCCCCTTCATTCTTCCTTTGCTTCTCCTACCGATCTCCCTGCTATTTCTTATGTTCCATAAATGAGTGAAGCCATGTGATAATTGTCTTTTTCTGCTTTACTTATTTCACTTAACATATTCTCCTCCAGTCCCGTCCATGTTGCTGCAAATGTTGGGTACTCATTCTTTCTGATGGCTGAGTAATATTCCATTGTACATATGGACCACATCTTCTTTATCCATTCATCTGTTGAAGGGCATCTTCGCTCCTTCCACAATTTAGCTATTGTGGACAATGCTGCTATGAACATTGGGGTGACCCTTCTCTTCACTACGTCTGTATCTTTGGGGTAAACACCCAGTGCTGCAATTGCTGGGTCATAGGGTAGCTCTATTTTTAACTTTTTGAGGGCCCCCCACACTGTTTTCCAAAGTGGCTGTACCAACTTGCATTCCCACCAACAGTGTAACAGGGATCCCCGTTCTCCACATCCTCTCCAACATTTGTTGTTTCTTGCCTTGTCTATTTTTGCCATTCTAACTGGCATAAGGTGGTATCTCAGTGTGGTTTTGATTTGAATTTCCCTGATATGGCTAATGATGTTGAACATTTTTTCATGTGTCTGTTAGCCATGTGTATGTCTTCATTGGAAAAGTGTCTGTTCATATCTTCTGCCCATTTTTTGATTTGATTATTTGTTTCTCGTGTATTGAGTTTGAGAAGTTCTTTATAGATCTTGGATACAAGCCTTTTATCTGTAGTATCATTTGCAAATATATTCTCCCATTCCGTGGGCTGCCTCTTAGTTTTTTTGACTGTTTCCTTGGCTGTGCAGAAGCTTTTTATCTTGATGAAGTCCCATAAGTTCATTTTATCTTTTCTTTCTCTTGCCTTTGGAGATGTGTCATGAAAAAGGTTGCTTTGGCCGATGTCGTAGAGGTTGTTGCCTATGTTCTCCTCTAGAATTTTGATGGATTCCTGCCTCACATCGAGGTCTTTCATCCACTTGGAGTTTATTTTTGTGTATGGTGTGAGAGAGTGGTCAAGTTTCATTCTTTTGCATGTAGCTATCCAATTTTCCCAGCACCATTTATTGAAGAGACTGTCTTTTTTCCACCGGATGTTTTTTCATGCTTTATCAAAGATTAGTTGCCCAAAGAGCTGAGGGTCCATTTCTGGGTTCTCTATTCTGTTCCATTGGTCTATGTGTCTGTTTTTGTGCCAGTACCATGCTGTCTTGGTGATCACAGCTTTGTAGTATAGCTTGAAATCAGGCAACATGATGCCCCAAGCTTTGTTTTTGCTTTTCAACATTCCCTTGGCGATTCGGGGCCTTTTCTCGTTCCACACAAATTTAAGGTCTGTTTGCTCCAGTTCTTTGAAAAATGTCGTTGGTATTTTGATCGGGATGGCATTGAAAGTGTATATTGCTCTGGGTAGCAGAGACATTTTAACTATGTTTATTCTTCCAATACATGAGCATGGAATGTTTTTCCAACTTTTTGTGTGTTCTTCAATGTCGTTCATCAGTGTTCTGTAGTTTCTAGCATATAGATCCTTTACCTCTCTGGTTAAGTTTATTCTGATGTATCGTATGATTTTCGATGCTCTTGTAAATGGAATGGATTCCCTAATTTCTCTTTCTTCAGTCTCATTGTTCATGTACAGAAATGCAACTGATTTCTGAGACTTGATTTTGTATCCTGCCACATTACTGAATTGTTCTATGAGTTCTAGTAATTTGAGGGTGGAGTCTTTTGGGTTTTCCATGTAGAGTATCATGCCATCTGCGAAGAGAGACAGTTTGACTTCTTCTTTGCTGATTTGAATACCTTTTATTCCTTTTTGTTGTCCGGTTGCTGTTGCAAGTACTTCTAGTACTATGTTGAATAATAATGGCGAGAGTGGGCATCCTTGTTGTGTTCCTGATCTTAAGGGAAAGGCTTTTAGCTTTTCCCCATTGGGAATGATATTCACTGTAGGCTTTTCATAGATGGTTTTTTGAAATTGAGGAACGTACCCTCTATCCCTACACTCTGAAGTAGTTTAATCAGGAAAAGATGCTGTAGTTTGTCAAATGCTTTTTCTGCATCAATTGAATGGATCATATGGTTCTTGACTCTTTTCTTGTTGATGTGATCTATCACACTGATCGATTGGTGAATGTTGAACCACGCTTGCATCCCAGGGATGAATCCCACTTGGTCGTGATGGATAATTCTTTTAATGCACTGTTGGATCCTATTAGCTAGGATCTTGATGAGAATTTTGGCATCCATATTCATCAGGGATATCAGTCTGTAATTCTCCTTTTTGGTGGGGTCTTTCCCTGGTTTGGGGATCAAGGTAATACTGGCCTCATAGAATGAGTTTGGTAGTTTTCCTTCTGTTTCTATTTTTTGAAACAGCTTCAGGAGAAGTGGTATTATTTCTTCTTTGAATGTTTGGTAGAATTCCCCAGGGAATCTGTCAGGCCCTGGACTCTTGTTTTGGGGGAGGTTTTGATCACTACTTCAATCTCTTCATAATTTATCGGTCTGTTTAAATAATCAATTTCTTCCTGTTTCAGACTTGGTAGTTTATAGGTTTCCAGGAAGACATCCATTTCTTCCAGGTTGTTTAATTTACTGGTATATAGTTGCTGATAATAGTTTCTAATGATTCTTCCTATTTCTTTGGTTGGTCGTGATATCTCCCCTTTCATTCATAATTTTATTAATTTGTGTCCTTTCTCTATTCTTTTGAATAAGCCTTGCCAGTGGCTTATCGATCTTATTTATTCTTTCAAAGAACCAGCTTCTAGTTCTGTTGCTCTGCTCTACTGTGCTCCTGGTTTCTAATTCATTGATCTCTGCTCTCATCTTGATCAACTGCCTTCTCATGCGTAGGTTAGGCCTGTTCTTCTGTTCCGGTTCCAGCTTCTTGAGGTAAGAATATAAAAACTGCATTTTAGATATTTGTATTCTTTTGAGTGAGGTTTGGATGGCTGTGTATTTCCCCCTTAGGACTGCCTTAGCAGTGTCCCATAGGTTTTGGACCAATATGTTTTAATTCTCATTGGTTTCCATAAATTGCTTAAGCTCTTCTTTAATTTCCTGGTTTACCCAATCATTCTTAAACAGGATGGTTCTTAGTTTCCTAGTGTTTGAGTTTCTTCCAAATTTTTCCTTGTGATTGAGTTCCAGTTTCAAAGCATTGTGGTCTGAGAATATGCAGGGAATGATCTCAGTCTTTTGGTATCAGTTGAGACCTGTTTTGTGACCCACTATATGGTCTATTCTGGAGAAAGTGCTATATGCATTTGAAAAGAATGAGTATTCGGTTTTCTGGGTGGAGTGTTCTGCATACATCTATGAGGTCCATCTGGTCCAGTATATCATTCAAAACTCTTGTTTCTTTGTTGATTTTCTGCTTAGGTGATCTGTCTATTGCTGAGAACAGAGTGTTGAGGTCCCCTACTATTAACATATTATTATTTATATGTCTCTTTATTCTGGTTAAGAGTTGGCTTGTGTATCTAGCTGTTCCCCTGTTGGGGGCATAGATATTTATAATTGTCATATCCACTTGTTGGATACATCCTTTAAGAATAATATAGTATCCTTCTGTATCTCTAACTACAGTCTTTAGTTTAAAATCTAATCTGTCTGATATAAGAATTGCTACCCCAGCTTTCTTTTGAGGTCTGTTGGCATGAAAAATGGTTCTCCATCCCTTCACTTTCAGTCTGGATGTTTCTTTAGATTCAAAATGAGTCTCTTGTAGACAGACATGGATGGGTCATGTCTTTTTATCCATTCACATTGAGAGTGATTATTGGGAGATATGAGTTTAATGATTTCATGCTACCAGTAAAGTCTTTGTTTCTATAGATTGTAAATTTTGGTTCTGTATCACTCTTGGGGTCTTTTTACTTTTATAGAACCCCCCCCTTAATTTTTCTTGTGGGGCTGGCTTGTTGGTCACATATTCTTTCAGTTTGTGCTGGTCTTGGAAGCTCCTTGTCTCTTCATCCATTCTGAATGACAGCCTTGATGGATAAAGGATCCTTGGCTGCATGTTCTTCTCAGTTAGTGCTCTGAATATTTCTTGCCAGCTTTTTCTGGCTTGCCAGGTCTCTGTAGAAAGGTCTGACGTTATTCTGATGTTCCTCCCTCTGTACATGAAGATTCTCTTTCCCCTGGCCACTTTCAAGATTGTATCCTTAGATCTACTATTTGCGAATTGTACTATTATGTGACGTGGTGTTGGTCTGTTCTCATTGATCTTGGGAGGGGTCTTCTCTGCCTCTTGGACACAAATGCTTGTTTCCTTCACCAGATTAGGGAAGTTCTCAGCTACAATTTGTTCTAATATTTGTTCAAATATCTCTTCTAGACCTCTCTTTCTCCACCCCCTCAGGGATGCCGATGATTCTGATGTTTGAATGTTTCATTGAGTCAGTAATCTCCCATAATCTACATTCTTGAGATTGGATTTTTTTGAGCCAAGTTCCCATTTTTTCCTTCTTTTCTATCATCGCATCTTCCAATTCACTAATTCGTTCTTCTGCCTCATTTACCCTGGCCGTCAGAGCATCCAGTTTAGACGGCATTTGATTCATAGCATTTTTTATTTCTGCCAGACTCACTCTCATTTCTGCCCTTAGAGATTCTATATTCTCATTAATATTTTCGTTAATATTTTTTCAAGCCTACACATCATCTTGACCATCATTACTCTGAAGTCCATTTTTGACAATTTCATTATATCCATATCCATTAGTTCTGTGGCAGAGGCCACAGTCTCTGTTTCTTTCCTTTGTTGAGGCTTCCTCCTCCTTGTCATACTGATGAGGAGAGGTTGTGGGGATGTACAGAGTCCAAATTATTGACCAGGACCCAGGTAATGTGCACTTGTGTTATAGGGACCTTAGGGATGTGGGCTTCTTGATTTTTCAGCCTGCCTTCTGGGGGAAGGGCCTGCCGTGCTGATACTCAGGCAACCCTGTTTGGGCAGAGTTGCCCGTCCCCTGTGAGGGGGGCAGGGATGGGCACAATGCGAACCGGTATTTCCAGGCTTTTGCTCTCTGGCGGCTTTCCCTTGTGGTTTTCTGTGACTCTTCTGAGAGTCAGAGCCACAATGGCCATGTGCAAACCTCTCTCGGAACAGAGAGATCACAGTCTGCTCTCCACTGAGCTCTCCCGGGCACTTTAACTCTGTTTCTGTCGGTGCTGCTAAAAACCCAGCAGCACCCCGGGTTGTGTGCCCCACAGCCATTCTCCCAGTCCTCGCTCCCAGGGCTGGCAAGTGTCTGTCCTTTGTGCTTCTAACACCACCAGCCCCCCCCCCCCCCCCGGTTCCTGAGCACGTTCCTGAGCTCCCTGTTTCAGTGTGGTTTGCACTCTCCAGAGCTCAAATTTTTAGTCTGGTTGTGCAGGAGCTCCCGAGCTCCCAGTCTCAGTCTGCTCTCTCAGGGGCTACAGGTCCCCGAATACAGCCCGCACCCCAGTGCAGGAGGCTACTGCTTCCTGGCACCTGAGTGCAGCAGCTCCCTCCCCCTTCCGTTTATCTTCCGATATCTGTGTGCCGATTCACGGCTCCCCGCTTCGCGTACCTCAGTACTCAGTGCCGGAGATGTTTGTAGAGATCCAGATATGTCTTCTTACATCTCGGGCTGATTTCGTGGATGTTCAGGATGATCTGGTAGATATCTAGCTCGATCCAGGGGACCAGCTGAAAAAAGGTCCCCTACTCCTCCACAATCTTTTTTCTCCCCCCGGACATTCTTATTTTCTTAATCAATTTTACCAACTTAGGCCAAGAACATGTAAAGCTTCAATTACACACTATCTACTAACGGATCGCAGAATTTTTATCAAAAGCCTGATCTTTAATAAGAGCTCCAGACCCGTATTTAATGAGCTCCAGAGGCCTATTTAATTTGTTATCCTAGAAGTTTCAACGCCAACTCATTTACAATCACAAACATAGTATTCTAGATCTTTCCATCTCATTGAGTGGTATAATCATATCTTTACTTGTACAATAGATAAATGTAGGCTCTTTTTAAGTAGTCATTCACTATTACTCCCTCTATCCAATACATCAAATTCTGTCTACTTTTTCTTCTAAGTATCTCTCTAGTCTAGGAAGAAAACCACTGGGCACTCCTAATTACAAGTCATTTAACAAACTTTAGCAATCACCTCATGTTTACTATAACCTGCTGTGGTAGATTAGAAACGTGGCCACAGTAATTTTTTTTTTCATTGACACCCCCTTCCCATGTAATTTTTTGTGCATTCCCATTCTTTTTTTTTTTTTTTAAAGATTTCATTTATTTATTCGACAGAGATAGAGCCAGCTAGAGAGGGAACACAAGCAGGGGGAGTTGGAGAGGAAGAAGCAGGCTCATAGCAGAAGAGCCTGATGTGGGGCTTGATCCCATAACGCCAGGATCACGCCCTGAGCCAAAAGCAGACGCTTAACTGCTGTGCCACCCAGGCGCCCCATCTGCCCTCCCATTCTAACTCCGAATTCTGGCATGTGATTTAATTTGGTTACTAGGGTGTTAACAGATATTCATAAAGATGGACTTGAAAAAACACTTGTATAGGAAGGCTTATCTATCTTTATTTTCCTGAGACCACTGCCTTTGGCACCAAATGATGGAGCTTTCGCTAGCCTATTGGAGTATGAATGACTTATAGCCCAATCACCCCTGTTGCAGCAGCCAACAGACAACTAACTTCTAGAAATACAGACACCTAGCTGACTGACAGGTGACTGCACATGCAGGAGCAAGTGTAGCTGAGTCCAATGTAAATTGCTGACCCACAGAATAGTGAGCTAAATAAATGATTGTTTTAAGCCATTTAGTTTTTTGGTGTTTTGTTGCACAGCAAAAACAAACCTTTGAATTTTTTTTTTTTTTTAATCTCTCTTCTAAGCTTTTTCTATTCTGCATCTACAAATAGTTTTTGTAAAGCAGTCTGGTCATGTCATCCCTGTGTCATCATCTAATAGCTGCCGATCACATTAGAATACAAACTCAACTTTATTACATGGAATAAAAAGGGTGAGCATATTCTGGCTTCTACCAACATCTCCAGTTTAATTAATGATGATATTCCCCTTGCTCTCTCTACAAACTGTAGTAGCCTTTATTCTTTCGTAAGAGTTCCATGCTTTTTACTAGCACATGGCCATTGTATAATCTAAACTTTCCCTAACCTAATATCCCTGCATGTAGTTTTTACCCATTTAGTCATTATGCATCCTTCATATTTCAGTTTGATCATCACTTGCATAGGAAAGATTACCCTGACCTCTCTGACAAGGTCAAGTTATACCATTTGTTACACTTCCTTACAGTGTAACTGTCCTTATAGAACTTATTCATGTTGTGATGTTACATTTATTTGATTACTATCTCAGTTATTTCAGTAGAATGTAAGCACCTTATCTTTCTCCCTGTTTTATTTCTAGTGCTTCACCATGTCTAGCGCATAGTAGACAAACTATAATTGTAATGAAGGAGGAAATTAATGAATTTAGTTGAAATATGTTTAGAATATAATTCTAAAACTTGCTAATTATTAGACTAACAATGATACAATCTAGTTTTAGAAGTAAATGATACTGATTCTGCATTATCAGAGCATATAGATTGACAAAGTTTGGTATCTTTAAGAATCAGCTGAGTAGTGTGTTAAAATAAAAATTCCTGATCTATAATTTTAGAGATGGTAGTAGGAATTTCTGGGATATTGCCCTTGAGACTGCATTTTTATTAAGCTCCCCAAAGTGATTTAAATGTACAGATTTCATGGAATTTACTTTGAGAAATACCAACTGTTGAATTTTGCTCACCTACTTAAATGCCATGTTATATTATCTATTCTATTTAGAATATTTCTGGTTACCTACTGAAATGCGCTCAGAAAATATAAATTCATTTTAATATTGGTCTAAGGAAACCACAAATGGGAAAATAAACATGTGCTAAAAAACTAAAATAACAGAAACAAAAATACCTATTACTCTTCAGCAACAGTCTTTTTGATTAATTTCTGTTTAGATTTATCCCGTCTCTTTCCTCCTCCCCCATTGGTAATTAATAGTTAATTGCATATAAAGAGATGGAAACCTATCTTGTTCTAAGTCACAGAGACTCTGCTGTTTCTTAAAGAGTATAAGATTCATCCAAACTTAGCATTTGAAGGGGATTTTAGGTCTTTTCTATTTCAACTGACAAATTGTGAGTAAATATCCTGATCAAGATGAAGGTCTCAGCTGGGAATGATTTAGCTCCTAGTGTTCCCAGATTGCAACCTACTCACTCAAAAAAGGGACGATTGATGTTATTTTGTTATTATTGAATATACAGGCTCAGCTACATTGCTTAGTCTAAAGGCCTCTAAATGGCATTTCTTGGGGCACATGGACATGGATACTTCTCCAAAGTAATAAAGTAGGAAGAGAGAAATCTAATCTATCATTTGTTGGTCTCTGAAAGGAATGTCCAGAAAGTCAAGATGGTAAGAACTACTGAGTAACTTCATTACATTTGCTCATTTGACTCTCTCATATCTTTTTCTTTGTGGTGATTTGAAGTAGTATAGCTGAAGTTAAAGGGTTAAGAATGAAATGACCAGATTATAGATAATGAGTTAGGGAAAGAGATGTCTGTATCTTCTATATGTTCTTGAGGAGACATATCTATATAGAAGTCAAGAGCAGGCAAACATTATTTTTATTATTATGGTTTATATGGGCAACCTCTTTTACCCTAGAATAGGTGTCTCATTCAGTCTGTTTGCTAATTCAATAGGCCTAGCTCTTAATATCTTCATGCTGCTTCTCTCCACCAAGCTAGGTTCCCTATCCTTTTACAGTTTGGCAAAATGCAACAGTAACAATCTCAAACAACTGCCACCTAAAAAGAAGGGTATTGATTGTTTTAAGAATGTTTTTCAATCAAGAATCTACTTGCTATCAAAGATGGGGCCCAGCATATGGTGGCACTAGCAGATACTCAGTGTGTCTTATCTTTTCCTGCATAGGGCTTCTTCTTGGTAAACTGGCTTGTCTGTGCCCGAACGAAGCCAAGAAATGGATTGAGTGGCCAGGGCTCTGCTGGTCAGATGACAAGTCAGCTCCTCGGCTTATTTAGAGTTCCTAGCCCAAGAAAAATTTCTAAGGCAACGTAATAATTTCTGTAAAACTAGCAGACCATCATGACAAATAGTCCCAAATGCCTGTTGTTAAAGCATATAATAATACTGTTACCACAGTAACCAGCAAGCACAGATCAAGTAGCATTTTCAGCTGTTGCCTGTACTTTGAGCCGTAGAATAGTACTGGTTTACCTGTATACTGGTTATCATCACCAATGGGAGTGGGAGGTAGCAACATGGAATTTGTTTTGGGTAAGGATCTTACTTAAGGACTACAAGTAAAAGGTCTCTGATACTTTCTTCCCCTTTTCCTTGAGTTCATAACAAATAATGGTGAAATATCAGAGGTTTCTCTGATCATGTGGAAGATACACATAGAAGAGGGCAAAATAACTAGTTTAATGAGAAGTAAACTCATTTCTCCTCTTTCTCTCTCTTTTCTTCCTTCAGCTAGTATAAAAAACAAATTATGTATTGGTTTCAAGGAGAATATTAGCCTGTTTAAGAATTATGTTCTTCAAACCCATTTTATAAGGTCACAAACTGTTATAATTTTATGAGGCCTTTGTGTGGGTCTGTGTGTATAAAGCTTAGTTTTAGCTGGAGACTGCCTTTCAGTTGATCTTTAGCTATCTCTAAAATTGGTTTTTAATTATTTATTCCTTCTCGATTTCAAAATGTTTTACTGTAATCACTGAATGCTGTATGTGTTTCCTCCAATGGCTAATTCAACAGTGATGTTATTATGTTTCAAATTTTTTTAGAAAGACAACAGTATAATAAAAAATGTGGCTGATATAAATGTCAGATAATTGATATAATTCTTACTGGTGATATAGGTCTTACTCTGTAAAGCTCTATTTTCTTGCCTTCATGCTCACTTCCCCAAATATTCTTTGTCTGTAGTAAAAAAAAAAAAAAAATAGGTGACAGTATGAAGAAAGTTTGGTGGATGCTCTTAGTGCCTCATGCAGATCCCTTTCACAAGATGAGAAGATCCATCCCATACCTGCTCTGAGTTTACTGCTACTGGTTCAAAATAGCTTTTCTTTCTCTACAAAACTATCTAAGGAATTGCTTCAGGCCAAATATTCTCAACCTTCAGAGAGTTCCAGAATATTCTGCAAGGTATGCAAAAACACTGATTGCTAAATGCCTAAATCCCGTTCCAGTCCCAGATCTGGAGTGAGTGATGAGAATTTGCATTTCTAACAAGTTCCTTGTGATGCTGATGGTGCTGGTCAGCCATTCTAGGCTTAAGGGAGCTGTCTTGCCTGGGTCACTTTGCCTTCCTACAGTGGCATGGCCCTAGAATAAAACCATAGGACACTTCTTGGGTTTGATTTTTGCTCAAGAGGTATCCCCTTCTTTGGCTCAGAAGAGTGGGATTTCTCTGGATCCACAGTCTTGCTCAGCTCTTTTGCCTTCACTAAGTTTCTTCGCTTATTCTCTTAAAGGCTTTCCTGAAGCACATTCTCTGAATAAATCACATGCTAGAAGCCCTGGCTCAAGCTCTACATCGAAGAAACAAACCTAAGGAAGACTAAGATAATTATTTTTCTTCAAAATAATTAAACAATTCTAAAAACCATTAATTGTCTTCATATCATGTTGGTATTTTTACCTTGATTTGTCAGATTTGTTAAGTTGGGACTGGAGTAGAAATCCACTGTGGGATCAGTGCAGAGATTTTGTAGTAGCTGGTGTTCAGACGTGGTTACCAATTGAGCCAAAAGAAAACTCTGTTCTTGGACTTCACTGCCTCCCTACCTGTCCTCCTCTCTTCCCACCTGAGGTTGAACAGAAAAATAAGTTCTATTGACTGATTTTGTAGGTAAGACAAGCCAAAGCTCATATTTTCAAACTTAACCAGCTTGCCTTAATGGAGATATGATCTATAGAACACATCTGTGTAGACGTGATGTTAAATATACCTCTAGCAGGGATGTAGGAATATAAATATAAAGAATAATAAATAAGGAAAAGAAAATCTGATTTAGATTAGTCTACCTGTGTTACTATTACTACCCAAATTATGTACTTTTATATTCTCCTTTCTTGATGTTCTTGATGTTCAAATATTTATATATTTTTCTGTAATATGTTTTCATTCTGTTAATTTTTTTAACAGAAGTAGTGTCATCCCTATTCATTTAACAGATGAGCATTTATGCTTACTTTAAAGAAATTAACATAAAGTCTTGTTCTCTTTAGGCAGCTTCCTAGGGAAAATGGAAGGAGTTGTTTTGAGAGATCAATGAGACACTTCTATTAAATAAATTTAAATAAATTTAATGAACATAGGGCTTAGTGAATTATAGGAGAAAAGGAATTGCTTGTGATGTGGTTTTAATTCTATCCACTAATGTATATACGGTGGCTTTCACGGCTCTATGGAAACAGGAAACACACACACACACACAGACACACACACACACACACACACACACACACCATGTTTTATGTGGTTATGTGGCCAGGTAAATTATGGATTAAGAAATACATGCTGTAAAATAAAATCTTTTATGATTACATGGAGAGTAAATTGTGTTGATAAACTTAATTTGCAGTCCCATGGCAAGGAAAATATTCAGAGGAAATATGCATTTGAGTATATAATATTGCTATAAAACTGATGAAGAATTATTTAGAGGTGGCAAATACTGCATTATCCATCAATGCTTTATTAATTATAAGTATCTATTTGTTATTTGTTCATGTAGAATTCCAATTTAGCAGTTTTATCCAAATAAACATCTCAGTAAAACAAGTGGAAAAAACTCAAAAGGCTTATAGAAAGAAAAAGGTGTCTTATCTGCTTGCCAAATGTGCCATCAATAGAAGAGGAGTTGAGTATGGTTATACTAAGTTTAAATTCTGCTTTTCAAAAGAAAGCTGTTTTGTTTTTACTTAATTGTAAACATTACTCTATGCATTTTGAATAAAACAGATAGCAGAGATTTTAGGATTTAAGTGCCTATAAACTGGTGGTTGTTGTTGTTGTTTTTAGGATTTTGCTCCTTGAAGGGAAATGAGGAATGCTTTCTCTTTTTTTTCTTATTCTCAAATCAGGTTTTTGCCCTCTGAGGCAAGCCTTTGTAGCTTCTGAGTCCAGTTCTAACATTTACTACCTCTATAAATATATGTTACTTAACATGTCTCAGTTTTGTAGACTGTGAGGTAGGAAACAGAACACTGACCTCATAACTACTGTGATGATTAATTCAATTTATATTGGCAAAGAATGTCAAATAGCGAGAGCCTATCACATTGCTCAGCAGATGCATTGGTATTTGTTATTATTGCCCTTAAGTCCTCGTATTTTAGGTCTTTTTTTTTTTTGTCTTTTAAATGTCATAAAAAGCACTTATTTCAAATTCAAATACATTTCCTTTTTGAGAGATAAAATGCCTAGCTCTTGCAAAAATTGTCAAACAAGACCATATTTCATTTTGTCACTTATATCTCAACTTAAAAAAAGAAACACAGAAATACATTTAAGAGTTAAAATTATTATACTAGTATTTTAAATATATTATCTGGTAGATTAAATAAGAGGTTAGAAGTACATTCAGAAAATTTGTGGTGGCATTTTTATCTATGCTCCTACTCTCTACCCTAATAATAGGTGTTTTCTTTTTTTTTAAAAAAGATTTTATTTATTTATTTGAGAGAGAGAGCAAGAGAGCACAAAGAGGGAAAATGGCAGAGGGAGAGGGGGAAGCAGGCTCCCCCACTGAGCAGGGAGGCTGATGCCGGGCTTGATCCCAGGACCCTGGGATCATGACCTTAGCTGAAGGCAGACACTTAACCAACTGAGCCACCCACGTGCCCCAATAATAGTTTTAATAGTGTACATTTTCATTAGTATATATGAGACCTCATAATTTCATAAATGAATACATTAATTAGTAGTAGCTTTATTTTTCATTAAGTGTGAACAAATTCTTTGTGTGTCTATTATATAACAAGATGGAGCCCTAGGTTTTAGAGCTTTACATTCTAGTGAAGGGAATACAGAAAATAAAAATATGAACAAATGAAGTTTTAGATATTGATTAGAGACTATAAAATAAAAGAGCTAGGCAATGTATAAAGAATAACTTGAGGAAAGAGGTACATGAAGAAGTTGCTTTACCCATGGTGGTCAGAGAAGGCCTCTCTGGAGACCCGAAAGAAGCAGAAGCCAAGTTTGGGGAAATCTAGTATAAGAACAATCCATAATGAAGAAATCACAGGGTAAAAGACCTGAGCATGTTAAGGGACACAATAAAGGCCAATGGGAATGAAATGTAACGACCGAGTGGGAGAGAGGAAAGAAAAGAGATCAGACATTTGGGCATCAGTCAGAATATATAGTACCTTGCCAAACAGAATGCAAGTTGATATATTTATTCTGATTGCAATAGGAAGCCACTGGAGAATGCTAAGAAGAGAAGTGTGTCATGAGATTTATGCTATCCATAGCTACAAACAGCAGACTATCAGAAATCCTATGAGAGCCCAGCTTATTAAAGTCCCATCTGTCAAATTGTAATATATTTATCATTTTAATAGGCACTAATCATATTTTGAAAATATTATACATTCAGAAGTTATCTTGTAAATCATTGGGTTTTTATACCACTAACAACATTTGGACTCAGAGGTACAAGTGTGGGGAATAAAACTTTTGTATAAGAATCACCCTGCACATCTCTAATCAGCCATTGTTCATAATTAGCTAAGCAACTGTTCACATAGGTACCTTCATGTTGCTTCTCTCTCTAGGCTTGCAAGCCTCAGTGGAAACTTGTTGTATTTATTGAGTAGTAAATTAACATCACAGTGCTTCAAGCAACCAAATGTTTTTTAATTCTGTTATGATTTCAGCCCGTCTGCCTTCCCTGCTGCAGTCCTCTGACAATGGAGCCAACTCACAAGCTGAATGCTGAGATAGTTTTTTCAACTTGGCAAATCATTTTATTTTTCTCCCCTTGTTTGGTAGAAATAACAAGAAGATTCTCTTTTAGTATAAAAATAAAAAATGAATAGGAGAAATTGTACAGAAACGTAATCCTTGAACGTTTTATATAGGCAATACTGGATTATCCCCTTTCACAACAAGAAAAGCCATTGCTACTTCAAATGTCCTAATTCCCTTAAAGATCCATTCAATATACTTTCTGAGAAATATCAATTGCAGTAGAAAGAAATCTTTCAAAGGGACCTATTTTATAAGCTTTAAATGGATAACAACACTCATATACTTAACTGATACTATACAGAAGGAGAAACCACCAATATAAAAGACATGAATGTTCTTAATCCAAGTATCGTCCACTGAGTCACTTACAGAATAGGAAGAATGACTGGGAAATCAACTGCTTTGAGCTAATTGAACAAAACAGAAAAAAAAGGGGGTCAAGGCAACTTCCTGACAGAGCAGAAAAATGTCAAAAACTAATGAGTTAAGTTAAAAACAGGAACAAAGTGGTATTTGAACTTTGAGGCCAAATGGGGAGATCTACAATTTAAAAACAGGTGTCTAGTAATGCTAAATCATGCAAAGAGAATCTGGCTAAAGTAGAAAGTCAAAGAATTTTTGCTCTGTTTCTCTTATGTTGGGAGTGGGACGGGGCAACATTACCTAATGATATTGTCCCTTTAATAATTATAACTATGATTTTGCTTTGCTGCATATCACCGTATAATCAAAGAAAGGGCAGAATTATTAGATGTAGTCCGTGATCTTCAACCAAACACACTGATAAAATGTCAGTTACATTTTAGCTCAATTGCTTCAATAAGTATATCTCAAGTATCATTAACCACTACTTATTTCTTGGTATTTAACTGAATTATTATGTACAGGGAGCTAAACCAACAATCCACACTTTATTTTACATATTTCTAGAATGGGGATGAGAATATCAGTTCTTCTGTGATGCTTTGAGTCAAGAAAAAAAAATGATGTTTCTGTGATCTATGCTAAACATACAAACTATAAACTAGATTGCTAACTCAAAATAATGATAACGTGAAATTAACAACTACGTCTCAGTTTTCAAGTGCATGTGACTATTGAATTGTAGAAAATAATAGGATTCTGGGTTTCGTGTCTCCAGGGATATATTTACTCTATTAACTTTATGAAAGAATTCTAGAAAAGCAAGTGGCTCTCAACTCACATTTAAAAAAAAACAATTATTTAAATTCAAGTTAGTTAACATATAGTATAGCATTGGTTCCAGGAGTAGAATTTCATCACTTATATATAACACCCAGTGCTCATCCCAACAAGTGCCCTCCTTAATACCCACCACCCATTTAGCCCATCCCCCACCCACCTCCCATCCAGCATCCCTCAGTTTGTTCTCTTAACTGTAGAGTCTCTTATGGTTTGCCTCCCTCTCTGTTTTTATTTTATTTTATTTTTCCTTCCCTTCCCTTATGCTCTTCTGTTTTGTTTCTTAAATTCCACATATGAGTGAAGTCATACGATATTTGTCTTTGTCTGACTGACTTATTTCGATTAGCATAATACCCTCTAGTTCCATCCACATTGTTGCAAATGGTAAGATTTTATTCTTTCTGATGGCTAAGTAATATTCCAGTGTGTGTGTGTGTGTGTATGTATCTATATCTGTATCTATCTACCTGTCTATCTATACCACTTTTTCTCTATCCATTCATCAGTCGATGGACATTTGGGCTCTTTCCATATGTTCTCTATTGTGGATAGTGCTCTTATAAACATTGGGGTACAAGTGCCCCTTCGAAACAGCACTTTTGTAGTCTTTGGATAAATACCTAGTAGTGCAATTGCTGGATCATAGGGTAATTCTATTTTTAACTTTTTGAGGAATCTTCATACTGTCTTCTGGGTGCAAGTGTGGCACCCGCCACAGTTTGCATTCCCACCAACAGTGCAAAGGGTTCCCCTTTCTCTGTATCCTCACCTACATCTGCTGTTTCCTGTGCTATTAATTTTAGTCATTCTAACAGGTGTGAGGTGGTATCTCATTGTGGTTTTGATTTGAATTTCCCTGATGATGAGTGATGTTGAGCATTTATTCATGTGTCTGTTAGCCATCTGTATGTCTTCTTTGAAGAAATGTCTGTTCATGTCTTCTGCCCATTTCTTAACTGGATTGTTTATTTTTGTTTATTTGTTGATTTTGATGAGTTCTTTATAGATTCTGGATACTAGCCCTTTATCAGATATGTCATTTGCAAATGTATTCTCCATCCCGTAGGCTGCCTTTTAGTTTTATTGATTATTGCCTTCGCTGTGCAGAAGATTTTTATCTTGATGAGGTCCCATTTGTTCATTTTTACTTTTGTTTCCTTTGCCTCTGGAAACGTGTCTAGTAAGAAGTTACTGTGGCCAACGTCAAAGACGTTGTTGCCTGTGTTCTCCTCTGGGATTTTGATGGTTTCCTGTCTTACATTTAAGTCTTTCATCCATTCTGAATTTATTTTTGTGTGTGGTGTAAGAAAGTGGTCCAGTTTCATTCTTCTGCATGTCACTCTTCAATTTTCCCAACAGCATTTGTGGAAGAGACTGTCTTTTGTCCATTAGATATCCTTTCCTGCTTTGTTGAGGATTAGTTGACCATACAGTTGTGGGTCCATTTCTGGGTTCTCTATCCTGTTCTGTTGATCTATGTGCCTGTTTTTGTGCCAGTAGCATTACTGTTTTGATGATAACAGTTTTGCAATATACCTTAAAGTCTGCGATTGTGATGCCTCCCACTTTTATTTTCTTTTTCAACATTCCTTTGGCTATTCGGGGTATTTTCTGGTTCCATACAAATTTTAGGATTGTTTGTTCTAGCTCTGTGAAAAATTCAGACCACATTTTAGCTTTTAGACTAAATTTCAACATTTTAAAACACTGCACCTTTTATTGGCTTTAATATTTCATTTGTGTGGCATGGTTATGGGAAGAACTTTGCTTTACTTTTCTTAGGCCAAATTCTTTTATGGAAACCAAACTCATTATGATGTATTAAATACCTTTCCTTGGAAATGAAACATGTTGGCTGGCTGCTGTAGAAACTATAATACCGTAAAACCAACAAGAGTAGGGGCCCTTGGATGGCTCAGTCAGTTAAGCATCTGAATCTTGATTTCAGCTCAGGTCATGACTTCACGGTCCTGGGTAGGAGCCCCGTGTTATGGTCAGGCTCCCTGCTTAGTCTGCTTGTCTTCATCTCCCTCTGCCCCTCCTCCCACTCACACATGTGCTCTCTCTCTCTCACTCTCTCTGCCTCTCAAATAAATAAATAAACCTTAAAAAAAAAAAAGCCACAAGAGTAGGGAATGTCGTATCACAGCTTTGTTGGAGTCACTCATTCAGTACAATTACTGAACTGAATTTTAGGAAAAATAAGTTTGTCCCTGGAAGATTTGTTGCTTAATGTCTACCATTACACAAATACCTATTCCCACACAGTTGTATACGAGAGAGTAACCTTAAAATATAAAATCAAAGTGTAAACTTTGTATAAAATGTACATGAGAGAGCTTTCATTGAAGCATATTTATGTATTTTAGCGTTACACTTTTCCAGTGTATCTAGATCATTCCATATCATATACAATTTTCTAAAATATGACCCATATTAAAATCTTCTATTCTATATACCTGAAATATTTTAGTGTAATAAGATACAGATTTTAACCTGGTGACAAAAAACTTGTGTGTATCGTCAATTTACTCCTGGCAGTATGGGGAAATAGACTCCCTGATAGACTCTTGGAATTAACACAACTAAACCATGAAGGAGAGTTATATGGTATAAATGACAGAGGCAATTTTGAAAATATTAAACAAAATTGTTTATAATAATTACAATAGAAATTAGAAATAAATCACAATGAATTAGTTAATGGCAGACTTTATTAAGTTATAGAGAGAATTTGGAGACTTGAAGAATTAAACATGTAGGTAATTCTCAGTAATAATTTGCTGTTAAGATAATAAGAATAAGCATGTTATTCTAGTTTACCGAAGGACCCTTGACTTAGATATGTATCAGTTGGGAAAAAGAGATACTACCTTTTTATATTTGTGGCACAAGTTTGAAACACTAATAAATGATTGATTTTCATAGAAATTCTATGACATGCTTAGTATTCATTTTTAGAAGTTTCATCAACCAATATAAATTATATACCCGGTCATTTTATCCTGGTTAGCATTTCAGTTAAAAGACTCTTTAATTTGATGTTACTTATCATTATCATTATTTAGATTTCTTAAATTTGTGACCTTTTGAAAATATTGTGTTATAGTTCCAATCCACTAAATAAATAGATCACTTTAAAATTATTCATTAAAACATATAATATCCTGAAATGATAATATTAAAAATCATATTTTCAAAATATCACATGGACAAATATGGAGGCAAATAGTAAACTGAACTCAGGAAGTACAGAATGTAAATTTGCATGCTCTGAGATAAGGAAATATGTGAAAAAATATTTCTGCATAAGTAACTCAAAAATTATAAAAAGAGCAAATAATGTGTACCTTTAAAATTATATGCATTGGACCAGCTACGTGTTCACAGTTTCTTTCCTGTTTATGTGTGTTTTACAATGTTGTCAATACTCATTAAGGTTTCATAATAGTTTAGAACAAAGTACAGAGATTGTTGTTAAAATTATTGTTTTTTTGGGCTTGTTTATTGAATAATCATGAAATGTTTTACAGTATAAACTGATAAATTTTTGTCACTAATGGCAGGCAAGAGCCCCAAACTAAAGAAGCATCATTCAGCCTACGAATATGGCTCAGTTTTGTAGAAGACAAAAAAAAATGAGTTCACTCAAAAATTACTTACTTAATAGTAGAATGATATCCAAAGTACCAAGTCAGTACTCTGACTGCCAAGGGAGAAATACTCCCATGCATTGTGGTACTAAGAGAAGACACAAAATATTTATTGAGGGCATGGATAATACACACAAAAAACAATATTGGTTATTTCATGTGATCTGCTACATTGCCGGATCAGGAATATATTTAATATCTATATTTTCCTATGGATACTATTCCTGTAATTCCTATAGGAATTATAATTTCCCAGATAACCTATAATTTCCCAGATAAAAATCATTCCTTTTAACATCAAGGATAAAAATTCAGTTATTTAAAGCACAATCTCTGATATGAGTAATTTGAAAACTAAAAGCTTGATTCATTACTCCTTTCTTAGAGTATACATTGGTGATGCATTATTGGGTTTTTTTTTTTTTAAAGATCTAACTATGCCACAGGATTTAAGACACTCTTTTCACTATTTAAATATAAATAAAGACTGATTAAAGCCTTATTAGGATCTCTCTTGAAAATTGAAATACTCAACATTAAAAACTTTAAATCTAATACATACATCATGTTAGTATATTACATAAGGTTATTAAACATTTTCAGGGATAAACATTTCCTTATTTTCTGAGTCCATGCCAAATATTCAGATTCATATGGTGAAGACACCAAGCACTTGCTGCCATTCCCCAAACTCTAGCTCTGAGTTTTGAACTTTAAATAATTATAGAGAAATAATTATATAGAAAAGAAACTGAATAAAGAATC
This sequence comes from Ursus americanus, assembly GCF_024610735.1. NCBI lineage: Eukaryota > Metazoa > Chordata > Mammalia > Carnivora > Ursidae > Ursus > Ursus americanus. The sequence continues at coordinate 6,129,893 of NC_142131.1, forward strand.
AGAACTAAAGTTCACTTGGTCAATTACCAAGTCTCAAAAAGATCCTTTAGAGTTCACTGGGTAAACCATGAAATCCCTCTTAAACATATGAAATTATTAGTTTCATTAATATTATCATATTAACAGGAGGTATTTCATCCATTTTAGTTTGGAACTATTCTGTCACCCAAATTTACCTACAATAGGGTTGAGTTCCAATTCCATGTTGAAGAACATTATGTTGACCTCAATTGCAAAAGTTTGAGAAATACTGATCTAAGTGAACTGGTGAAAAAGAGAAAACATAAATTTGGGCTGTAGCGTAGTATATTATTAAAAATGGAACATTTCTGATTAATATATTTTCTCCCCATTGCCATCTCTTTAGACCTTATCATTGAGGTTATTATTTTGCTTCAACTCTAGCTGTTACTTTGTGTATACTATGCCTACATACATATAATAGAACATTATAAAAGGCAAGTTGACTTTCCTAGCTGAAGTTTAACTCACATAATGATTAAGATAGTTTACCAGAAGTTCAGTTCTTTGCATGTGTCTTTAAAAATTACAACCTTGTTTAAAGTAAAAAAAAGCTTTTAACTGATCTTATTAATTGACAATGAGGTCAAGTGTTCTGGTAAGAGAAATACACTTTAGTGGCTCAATATAATTCTTTGATGTGGAAAATAAACCTTTGAGAAAGTGGGACAGAGTAGACATACACGTATTATCATTTAATATAATAGGTTTACTAAAAATTATGTTGTATGACAATGACCATGCTTAATTAACTTAATCTAATGTATAATTCCCCCCCCAAAATTACTAAGAGCAATTTTGTTCATGCCTGTATTAGATTTACACAAGTTAATTTATTATTCTATAAAGTATATCTATCTTAAATTATCTTTATCATGCCTTCAAGAATTATTTTTTAGAGTTGAAGGCAGTGCCATATTCAACTTAAGGGAAAACTCAGTAATAAAATCATCTGATTTTATTAAATCTTGCCTTCCCAGCTGCCTCAGTTTTCAGAGTCATAAAATCAAAATAGCAAGTATACGTATCTCATATAATTTTGTAAGATTTAAATATAGTAATAAATGCAAATAGCATATGCAGGGGGCATTTATGGATATTCTATATTTAGCCATTATCATCTTAGTATGCTTAGCATATCATTTTTAATTATGTATAGATCAATATTTTTATAGATGTGTTGATAAAAATATCAATATCTGTAAGACGATAAGTGAAATAAATGTGAAAGATAAAGTTGTCTCATTGAACATCTTCCAAGTCTTTCTACATGTCTCTGTTTGTGTATGTATCACCTAAATAAAGGCAGAGCCATATACAATTTCTACATATATTTTTTTTCTTTTTTTCCATTTTTCCATTCTATTTATTTGGTTAATAGTAATGGATATCTTTTGGTTAAAATATTTTTCATCAATAAGCTTTGATAAATATAAGGAAGTCACATCAGATGGTTACTCCCTCTCTAATACCCAAAGATAACCTGAATATATTGCTTTAAAAACAATCATGGTTTTGCAAAACTCCTCATAAAAATTGACTTTTCTCTCTCTCTCTCTCTCTCTCTCACACACACACACACACACACACACACACACACACACACAAGTGAAAACAAATATATTCCAGAAAGCCTGGAGTTCCACTCCGGAGAGAAGAAACTCACAACTATTCTCATCCCTGGGAAAACTATTCAGGAAGAGCAATCCTCAAGAGAAGTAAATGAAGAGACATTAGTTGGATTTTAACAAACATTTAACAGTGCTGTGTGGGCTGGTATGACAGAATAGAATCCAGAGCATTCTACAATAGAGGGAATTGCATCTACATGCACTCCTTACTTGTTATTCTTCATTTATGTGGTGGTGGTGAAGGAGGCAGGAGTCCTGAAAGAAATTCATTGAGAGCCCCATAGATCTTCAGCTATAAAAAGGCTCTGGTCAGTCAGGATGAGAGAGCATGAGAAACGCTTTGGGTGTTCTGGGCTTTCACCTACAAAATACTGAGGGGATGGCAAGAAAATGGAGAGACATGCTTCTAAGGAATTTTGTATACCTGAAACTCATACAATACTATATGTCAATTATATCTCAATAAAATAGTTAGGGAGAAGAACTCTACACATACAAAACTCTAGTCATACAGAAGCTAGGAAAGGGGCAGCTAAACTGGAAGAGATTTACTCAGGCTCAGAAAACACAGGGCAGGCTAGAGATCAAAGATAATAAAAAATCTGGTAGTGAAGCCGTAGAGAAGGATGAGATTTTCCACATATTTGAAAACTAGAAGTTTAACCCTGGAACAGGAAGATCTTTGGAATCTTCCCGTTGTTCAGATCTCTACACCTCGCTCTACCCTCTAAATGTTTGAAAACAGTTGTAATCTGAACCACATTAAGGCTGTACAAAACTTGGACCCAGAATAAATACAGGTTATATTGACTTGGACTCACTGTTTTGGGATAACAGGAAAGAGATATGCCTTTTTCTGGATATTAACATTATTTACTAAAGTCTCCATTATAACTCTACATAAAACTTTCAGTAGAAAATCAAATATAAGATACATTCCCCCATAACAAGAAAATATGACCAAGTTCAAGAAAGGAAATGATGAATAGAAACAGTCTTAGAGATGATCCAAATGTTAGAATTATCAGGCAGGGACTTTAAAATAATTTTGTGTAAATAATCAAATAATGTATTTGAAAAAGTGGGAAAATGTGTTAAGAGATATGAAATTTCAGCAGAGATATGAACACCAAAAATGAATTGAATGGAATGCAAGAAATGAAAAATATATCAGAAGAGAAGAAATCATTTGATAGGCTTAAATTCAGACTAGACCTAGCTGAAGAAAAGATGACTAACATTAAAGAGAGGAAATAAAAAATACGTAAGTAGAAAAATAGGAAAAATAGTTATAAGAGCAAACCAGAGAGTCTGAGATCCTTAGGATACTTTCAAACAGCATAAAATCCTATAATTTAAGTTCCAGAAGAAGGAAAAAAAAATGGGAAGAATACATTATTGAAAAGAAAATGGCTGAGAACTTTCCAATTTGATGAAGGATGAAAATATATGCAATAAATTCAATGAATTTCAATCATGGTTGTAGAGAGAAAACACACCCAGGTTTATTATACTCTCACTAGTGCAAACTACAGAGAAAGGTAGATATTAAATGGTGCCAAGAAAAGAAAAATCATATCAGAGAAGCAAAGAAATGAATATTGCTAACTTTCTATTAGAAATAAAATGAGAAGATAATGAAATTGCAGCATTAGATTTTGCAGAAAATACTCACAATAAGTAAAATGGTAAAAAATAAATAGGAAAATGAAAAAAAAAAAAAACAACCTCACAATAGAAAAGCACCAACACTATTATCTTTCACGGAAATCCAAGTTAAAATACTAAAAATAGACCACCTTACCAAGCAGAGTGGCTTAAATTCTTACAATATACATTGGTGTATATGTAAAGCAACTGAAACTCTCATGTAGGGTTGGTGGTACATAAATTGATAAAACCCCTTTAGAATAGTATTTGGCAGCTTCTAATTGAGTTAAACATACATGTACCCTGTGAATGAGGAGTTATATACTAGATACTCATCACTACCACCGTCATTATAAATGTATGTCCACCAAAAGATCTGTACAAGAATCTTAATAGCAACCTTATTCATAATAGCCCAAACTGGAAACAACTGACATGTCTATCAAAAAAAGAAAAGACTGGGGAGCCTGGGTGGCTCATTTGGTTAAACATCCGCCTTGCAGATCGCGATCTGGGGTTCTGGGTTGGAGCCCCGTATCAGGCTTCCCCTCAGTGGGGAGTCTGCTTCTCTTTCTCCCTCTGCCCTTCCCCCTGCTTCTGCTTTCTCTCTCTGGCTCACTATCTCTCTCTCTCAAATAAACAAAAATCTTTTAAAAAATAAAAAATAAATAAGTCTTTAAGAAGGAAGAGATAAAAATATTGTGGCATGTTACACAATGGAATAGTACTCCACAATAATAAAATAATAGTGAAACTATTTTACTATAGTAAAACTACCAGTACATGCAATAGCAACATGAATCTCAAACACTTTATGTTGACCCACAAAAAAATACATATTATGTAATTTTACTTATAAAGTTTAAGAACAGCCAAAATCCATTTATAGCATTAGAAATAAAAGTATTCAATTTGGAGGCAGGGAGAGGGAATTTATTGGAAAAACACATGAAGAGACTTTCTAGGGTGAAATTTTTGAATCTCAGTTTGGGTGATTGTTAGATAGCTGTGTAAAACTGGCAAAACTCCTCATACTGGACAACTTTTTTTTTTTTTTTTTAAAGATTTCATCCATTTATATGACAGAGAGAGAGATAGCCAGTGAGAGAGGGAACACAAGCAGGGGGGAGTGGGAGAGGAAGAAGCAGGCTTCCAGCAGAGGAACCCAATGTGGGGCTCGATCCCAGGACTCCAGGATCATGCCCTGAGCCAAAGGCAGTTGCTTAACGACTGAGCCACCCAGGCGCCCCTCATACTGGACTTCTTATTTGTGTGTTACTTTATTTTATAGTAATGATACGTTAGTAAAAAACATGTAGATCTCATTTGGAAATACCATACCATGTTCAAGTGTATAATGTTTTAAATATAATTCATATAATATCTGCAATTTTGTGATTTCTTATGTAAACAATATTTCAACAGGAGATTTTTCTCTAAGATTCATGGATATTCTAATATTTTAAATTTAACTTATTCTTTTCTACTCTTAATTGTTGCAAGAAACAAGGAAGACATGAGTAACTGAATACTGAAATTCAGTTCTTAAATATCACTCTTTAAGAGTGAAATATCACTCTTAAAAGAAAATAATATAGGGTTGAAGGGTAAAATGTTTTCTTCAAATTTAAGCAATTTTTGTTCCCATTAGATTAAATTTGTTTTAGTCTTTTAAATAATAAATTTATTAATATTTTATGGACATTTTTCTGTATATGACATTTAGCCATATAAGTGTGATTAACTTATTCTAAACTCATATGTAGGAAATTACTAAGATAAGAGATACCTTAAGGGAAAGCACTTATTTGTTCATTAAACACACGACTATCAATCACCTGTACACTTTTATGCCCTTGGGAAACTCATATCATGACAGGATGAAAGAAAGGAAATAAAAAATAAGAGATAAAGTTTTTAATGTTTGCTTTCCTTTATTTTTCTTTTTGTTTGTGTTTTTAATTATGTGAATTAAACTAAGGAAAGACGAGAATGATTAAATTCTAGATGCAGGAAAAGGAAATGGAATTCAAAGAACATAGAGAGGAGACTTGGAAAAAATAAATCAGAAGCCAAGAAGTTAAGAATGTGAGCATATTGCATACTAGTAATATGAGCCCCTCAAAAAATGTACACCGCAAAGCTTCTCTTTTCACCGGAAAGTAAAGGAAGTAAAATCACCTAGTAATGGTAAAGCTCTGTGATGAGAACATGTCTTACATTTTTTTCCCACTATATACACTGTCAATTCACAAATTGGGGCTTCCTAAAGGAGACAGTGGTAGAAAGCTTTTGCTCTTCAAGAGCCTATTAACTGATCAAGAGTAATACTTTTCCTATGTTTATTTGGCCAGGAAATTATAAGAATATGGTATTAGGGTAAAAACTACTAAACAATTTATCTGAGATTTATGAATCCTTATTTTCCTGAAAGTCTTCTTAACTATTAAAAGTCAATGAGAGTGTTAACTTCATAAATATAAAATCAGAAATTTTCTAAGAGGAATTAATGTAATTTTTTAATACAAGTAATTCTGAGTGTAGTTCTGATTTACTCAACAGTGTTAAACTAGAAGGTTTACTCAAAACATTATCTTTAACCTCTGTCATCTTACTAAATTAAGTTTCCATGTCTGCTAAATTGTTGAATGGATATTGATTGACCTAGGAAATTTTAACTGGAAAAAGTTATGATTTCACATGGGTGGAAAGAAATACATGCACAGGGGTGCCTGGGTGGCTCAGTCGTTAAGCGTCTGTCTTCGGTTCGGGGCGTGATCCCAGGGTCCTGGGATCAAGCCCCATATCGGGCTCTCTGCTCAGCTTCTTCCTCTCCCACTCCCCCTGCTTGTGTTCCCTCTCTCGCTGGATGTCTCTCTCTGTGTCATATAAATAAATAAAATCTTTAAATAAAAAAAAAGAAATACATGCACATATTTTTTCTAGCCATGGAAACACATATACACTGTACACATACACATACTGATTCATTGAAATTAATTATGTGTTAAAGCCTATACAGAATTCTAGCAACATGAGATGTGTTTAAAAGTCTTGGTTATCAGGACAATTTTACAATATTTACTAAGACCTATCAATGTTTTCAGCCAGGACATATTTTAACAAATATAACCTTATTAATTCCACTTTACTTGTATCTAGATGATTTTTATTTTTATTCCTTCTAATGGTTTTCCTGTTTTCCTGACAACCTAGATTCAAACCTCAATGTTAGATTAAGGTTGGGCAGGAGTGTGTCTATAAATAAAATTACCTTATAGATGAAAACACCAAAAGTATATAACACAAAATTGTAGAATCAGTAGAAATAGAAGATAAAACTACAGAATTTTGTGAAATTACACAGAATTGTAAATAGCCCAATTGTAGGTGGGCAAGTTTTTTTAGGATTTCCATTTTAAGAAACAGAAGGAGAATTGGGAACCTTGACATGTGCTGAAAAAAATTCTACACTAGTCTGATTAAGCATATGAGCTGAGAAAATCAAAAAACAAAACAAAAACAAAAAAAAACAACAAAAAACAAAACTCCCCCCCAAAACAAGAAAAACCCCAAAACCAAAAAAACCCTATGATCACTATAAATAAATATGAACTTATTAAAAATTAACATCCATATAGTAATTAATAATAAAATTTTTCTAAGGCAGAAATCACTTTAATCCCTAGGAATTCCTGGTCACTTTACTCCTGGCAAAATTTTCAAATAAGGTAGACTCAACCCACTTTGTATCTATCTATAGTTTCCATGTAGCACCATTAGGAGACAGATTTTAGTTCAGTTTAAGGAAGAGTTTTTAAAAAACTAGGGCAATCCAATGGAACAAATTTCCATGCTAAGCAATGCAATACTGTATTCTGGAGGCTTGATGCTATCTCCTTGAGCTTTTTTCAGACAGGATTCCTCTCAAACAGTTTCTCACAATGTGTGGCATGTATACAACAGTAGATAAGCAAGATGATTTTAAGTGGCACATAAAAAACAATCAGGCAAATACATATTCAAAAATACAATTAACACATAGAATCTGATTTTAAGAATGATACTTTCTAGGATGAGCTAAAATAGGTAGTGATTACATGCCTTATTAGCTTTAAATGGAAATATTAATTTAACAATAATGAAGTTGTTAGGTAATATAAAAGTGAAAAAGTGATAATAAGAGGACATTTGGAGAACATGCTGAATTCTAAAATTTCTTGAAGACTTGCTAACTCCTAAAGTTTTCTTATTTTGTAATATCTAGGCTTTTAAATAAAGGTCCTCTAGTTTACTCTTCTCATATTTTGCTTAATTAGTGTTTGCTCCCTCCTCCTGAATAGATATTCAGTAAATAGTAATTTATTTTATTTGACTATGTGTGTTCAAAAAATTTTAACTTTTTCCAGATGTTCTTGTGTTTTGAAAAATAATTGTATTGGCTTTACAAAGGGGCAATTTGATATAATTCATGGTCTAAATGAAATGTTATCATGTTTCAAAAAGTTCTCATATCAATCAACTAAGTGAAAATGTGTCCCCATAGCAATCAAACTTTCAAAATCACAAAGCAGAAACAATACTGCTCAGTTTTAAAACCCCTTGGTAAATATTGGCAGAACTTTTTATGGTTTGAAATAATTAAATCATCTTGGAAAGTCTTTATGAATCCAGATCCATAAGAGATCAACAAAAATGTTGGCAAGATATTTAAACTTTGCATTGTCTTCAATATGACTGATGACACATTGAGGCAGGCCTCAAAGTTACAAATAAATTGTGTTCCTAGAGTTCATTTTACATTGACTATTTGAAACTTACACCATATATTTTAATGGGAATATTATTAAACTTGTCTAGTTCTCAGCTTAGTCCTTAAATGCATATAAACTCTAATGTAGCAAGAATGAAATGCTAATATTGCTGGCCTGCATTTAGAATCCTACATTTAGAAGACAATAAAATACCAAAAGGAAGAAGCAAAATTCCTTATTTTTCTGAGGATAGGTTATTTTTTTTTCTTGAGCTGTAGAAGTTTTTTTTTTTTAATTTATTTTGTTGATGTTTCAAGTTTTTATCTAAATTCTAGTTAGTTAACATACAGTGTAATACTGGTTTCAGGAATAGAATTTAGTGATTGATCACTTACATACAATACCCAGTGCTCACCATAGGCACCGTCCTTAATACCCATCATCCACTTAGCCCATCCCCCCGACCACCTCCCTCTATCAACCCTCAGTTTGTTCTCTACAGTTAAGAGTCTCTTATGGTTTGCCTCCCTCTCTTTGTTCCCCCCTTCCCTGTGTTCACCTGTTTTGTTTCTTAAATTCCACAAATGAGTGAAATTGTATGGTATTCGTCTTTCTCTGACTGACTTGTTCCAGTTAGCATAACACACTCCAGCTCCAGCCATCTCCTTGCAAATGGTAAGATTTCATTCTTTTTGGTGGCTGGGTAACATTTCATTGTATGTGTATATATATACCATATCTTCTTTATCCATTCATCTGTCAATGGACATCTGGGCTCTTCCCATAGTTTGGCTGTTGTGGACATTGCTGGTATAAACAGTGGGATGCATATGCCCCTTCGAATAACTATATTTGTATTCTTTGGATAAATACCTGGTAGTACAATAGGGTAGTTCTATTTTTAACTTTTTAAGGAATCTCCATACTGTTTTCCAGAGTGGCTGCACCAGTTTGCATTCCCACCAAGAGTGTAAGAGGATTCCCCTTTCTCTGCATTCTTGTCAACATCCATTGTTTCTTGTGTTGTTAATTTTAGCCATTCTGACAGGTCTGAGGTGATGTCTCATTGTGTTTTTTTTTTTTTAATTTATTTATTTGAGAGATAGAGAAAGATCGCGTGCAAGGAGGAGAGCCAGAGGGAGAGGGAGAAGCAGACTCCCCACTGAGCAGGGAGCCTGACTCCATGGCTCTATCACAGGACTCTGGGACCATGACCTAAGCTGAAGGCAGCTGCTTAACTGACTGAGCCACCCAGGTGCCCTCATTGTGGTTTTGATTTGCAGTTCCCTGATGATGACTGATGTTGAATATCTTTTCATGTGTCTATTAGCCTTCTGTATGTCTTCTTTGGAAAAATATCTGTTCATGTTTTCTGCCCATTTCTTAACTGGATTGTACTTGCTTTTTTGCTATTGAGTTTAAGTTCTCTATAGATTAAATATTTAAGTTGTGTTATTATTTATTATCATGGTTACTGTTATTGTTGTTATCTGCTGTTCTCCCTTTCAGTACCCTTTTCTTACCCAGTTTCCTTTCCCTAGGATGTTCTGGGTTTTACCCTTCCCTAAGGCACCCACCCTGCTTCCTCCAGTGAATCCATTCCACCGACCTGCTCCAAAGTGTTTCATAGTTCAAAGTCATTGCCCTTCTACATCATCAGAAGTGCTATTTATTAAGGGCTGCTGATTTAGCTATATTTTAGGAAAACTGTAATATGATTTAACTATATTACAATAATATAAGATTATGCCCCCCCTTGAAAGCCTTAAAGATTACAAAAGATTATTTTTTAAAATTTACAGTGATTATATCTAAAGATAATCCATTTTTTTGAAATTGACTTCTAAATTTACCTCCATCCAGGCTGATTGTTTTCTGGGATGGTTTGAGTAACATCATTTGTTTTATTATCATTCTAGTTTCTTTCATTATTCCACCCCTGAATTTATAAGACCACCAAAAATTCCAAGTCTTTTTCTCTCACAAAAGCTTATATAGCCAAAGTGGTGAGCTCTGGTGGCTTGGGAAGAGCCAGAGGGAAAAGGGGCAAGGAAAAGTCTACAGGAGAGGTGGCATCAGTCAAAAAGCAAAACACATTTGCAATAGAGATTGTTGAAAGTGTATTAGTCATGGTTCTCCCGCTAAAGAGAGCCAGTAGGGTGTGTGTGTGTGTGTGTGTGTGTGTGTGTGTGTGAGAGAGAGAGAGAGAGAGAGAAAGAGAGAGAGAGAGAGAGTTTAGGGAATTGGCTTATGCAATTGTGGGGGCTGCCAAGTCTAAAATCTGCAAGACAGAAGGGCAGACTGGAGAATCCAAGAAGAAGTGGGTGTTGTAGCTAGAGTCTGAAGGCATTCTGTAGATAGAATTCCTTCTTTTTTGAGAAGCTTCAGTCTTTTTCTTTTAAGGCCTTTAACTGATTGAATGAGACTGATGGTTACAGAGGTTAATCTACTTTACTCAAAGTTCACTGATTTAAATGTTAATCTCATCCAAAAATTTCTTCTACAACAATACTTATACTGGTGCTTGACCAAATATGTGGGTATCTTAGCCTAGTCAAGTTCACACTTAAACATAATCATCACAGACTGAATTCCAGAACTATAAAAATGATGTTTTGTGTTTAAATATATTTATTTAAATGTAATTATAATTACTCCCATTTTAATGTAAGCAATAGTATCATTGGGTAGGAGCATTTATATAGTTAAATTTTACAAAGTAAAAAGTAGGGACAGAAAAGTTCTTTTTAATAATAAATGAACTATATTATTTGTATTTTAACGATTTGTGTTAATCATTACAAACTCTCATTTGTGAAATTGATAGAGAGTATGTCCATTTTTCCCTCAAAACATAAATGGAACATATATTCACATAAAAATTAGTCCAAATTGAAAATACTCCCTAAAGTGAATCTTGGGGTTCCATCAACTAAAGAGATGAATATAAGAGTAGAGCATGTTTATATTTTGTAACTGGATAAAATTCAAAACAAGTTTGTACATTCTGAAAAAACAAGATATAAAAAAAGAAAGAAAAAGAAAAAATTTTCATCCTGGGGTCTAAATTCCCACTTTAATTTGGCAGCATACTTAATTTATACAGTACATAAACTTTATTTACCTAGAATACGCAGCTGTTACCATCATCATTACCTCACCGCTCTTTCAACAATAAAAGGCAGTATTTTAATTTAAAAGACATATAGATTTTCAAAATGTGAACAACCAAACAAGAAGATACTAAAAGCTCTTGTTCACTAATATTATAATAAACACAAACATGTTCATAGTGACATTTTATGTTTAATGAAGTTCCTTTATGTAACAGATTATAATAAGAAAATATGCTGATTTTTAAATGAAATACTTTTATCTCTGTATCTACAGCAATATAAATCACTCCTTTATGGTTATTATAATGCTGAGCAATGATAAAGTCACATACACACATAATGAATACAAATGAAAGGTAATAGTTAGCTAAATAATGTGTGCCACCTAGATGTATGAAACACTAATTTAGAAATTTCTAGCAACCAAAGGGAATATCAATGAGAAATAACCTAGAGCAAGAAAAAATCAGTTTGATGAATTGGGCTATATTAAAGAAGTTCTGAGACTTTTTCTTTTTTCAACTCTAGCAATAAAATAGACAAAACTTTCATGTGAGAAAGTAATATTTTACTCTTGGAAAATGAAAACTTCGAACCTTTTCCTTAAGGGAAGAACTTTGCATTTAAACCATTGGCTCTTTAGAGACGTTTTCAGGATGAAAAAAATCAAAAGATTCATTTTACTTGGAGCATTAAAAAAGATGAAACACATGGGGCTTCTGGTATTCCTCTCATTTAAGTTTAGTGTCACGATGGTTTGATAGGGCCTGAACATTCATTTAAAAAGATATGCCAAGTAATTAAAAATATTGCAGGTAAGTTGAACATTTGACCTATTTGCTTATTTTAAGCTCTGCCTCGGGATCACTCCTATTCCACATTGTAGGCTATTCCACAGGAGTTATAGGCCATGCATATATTTTAGTATGATGAATGTTGGTATTAAAAGGCTACAGCATGTCCCATCTGAGGCAGCACTTTATATCAATATAGAAACTTAGTGTGAGATCGAGGGCTACTGCAGCAGCCTAAGGAATCAAGAAAAGTCATATTCTAATGTAATGAATATACAGAAGGAACAACATATAAAAATACCATGTTTTATCAACATCTCTAAAACAGTATTATATATTCTAAAAGAGTACATTTTCACTTTGTTAGCAATATTTGCTTAATTTTATGCTTTAATTCGCTTATTCATTTATGTATTTCTTCACTTATTCAACACATATTTATTGAACAATTATGTTTCCAGGAGCTCTTCTAAGTTCTGGAACACAGCCATGAATAAAACAAAAAGAATCTCTAACCCCTGTAAAGTGAGGGGAAATAGAAAATAGCAAAATAAATAAATAAAATATATGGTGTCTTAGGTGATTAAAAATAAACCATGATGGGTATCGCGAGTGATGGGTGGGAATGGTGATATGGAATTATAGTAAACAAAATAACAGAAGGCCTCAGTTAACAGCTGCCATTTGAGAAAAGATCCAAAGGATGAGAGGAGAGCACATGTTAATAATTGGGAAAAAAGCCTTTCAGGCAGAAAGAAAAGCAAAACAGGGATGCCTGGATGGCTCAGTGGGTTCAGCCCCTGACTCTTGATTTTGGTTCTAATCTAGTTCATTATCTCAGGATCCTGGGATCAAGCCCTGAGTCAGGCTCCACACTCAGCTGGGGATTCTGCTTCAGGATTCTCTCTCTCCCTCTGCCCCTTCCCTCTCTCTCTCTAAAATAATCTAAAAGAAAGAAAAGAAGAAAGGAAGAAAAAGAAATAAAAGCAAGCCCAAAGGCCCTAAGATGGGAATATGATTGGTAAATTCAACAAACAGCAAAAGGTCCTATTGCTGGAGTGAGGAAATGAATTCCGAGAAAGATTAGACTTTACAGGACTTTGTAAGCCTCAAGAACTTTGGCTTTTCGGGGCACCTAAGTGGCTCAGGCATTAAGCATCTACCTTTGGCTCAGGGCATGACCCCAGGGTCCTGGGATCGAGCCCCACATCAGGCTCCCTGCTCCACTGGAAGCCAGCTTCTTCCTCTCCCACTCCCCCAGCTTGTGTTCCCTCTCTCACTGGCTCTCTCTCTCCGTGTCAAATAAATAAATAAAATCTTAAAAAAAAAAAAAAGAACTTTGGCTTTTCTTCTGAGCCTTTTTTCCTATTAGAAACTATTGGAGGACTTAAGCCAAGATATTAAGACGTAGGTCTTAATAGTAATATTCTGACTGCTGTCTTGAGAAATGACTGTATGCAGACAGGGAAGAAAGCAGTTACACCAGTTACAAAACAGTTATAAAGTTAAAGGACCTTCCCAATAATTCAGGTGAAAATGACAGTGGCAGATCAGCTGCTGAACACTGGTCAGATCCTACATCAATTTTGACTGTAGAAGAAACAGAATTGAGGCACAAGATAATTTCCTCCTCCTCCCTCATGGGCAGAAGTCTTTGCTTCTACCTTAAATACGAATTTCATGCTAATAATAAATCATTTTTAGTATAATATGTCCTATAGAATATGCTGTTTATGCAAGCATGCCCCATGCAATAAACATATTTAAAAATATTTGTTTTGTATTTGAAATTTAAGTTTAATAAGAAGTCTTACATTTTCATTTGCTGAACCCAGCAACCCTAATCCTATACTTTCCCCATCTACAGTGGATCTTTACTTGCATCCTATTGGTGAGAGTGTTCTTTTATTTCCCCAAATGCAGATATGTTTTCCTCCTACCACCTGACCCTCCAGAAGCATGGATTTTGCCTGGTTTTGGAGAGCTAGAGAGTGTGCTGTCCTTCACCAGTAGCCTAAGATTTTTGCTCCAACAAGAGCATGTTCTGAAGGAAATGTGCATGGTTTTGTGTCTTTCTCCAGCAGCATCTAATCACCTCCTGCATCTTGTGCCAGGGAGAAGGGCTCTATTTGATTTTGTGCCTTGTCCCCACATCTTCTTTTTTTTGTTTGTTTGATGTTTTTTGGTCCCCATGCCTTCTTATGAGCACCCTTTGGAAGGCTATAAATTTACCTTGGGTTTGGGATCCTAGCTTTTCCAAACTGTCATCCTGCCCCATATTTGGCCTTTAAAAACTGGTTAACATTTTCGTCAATTTCTTCTTACCTTTTGGTAAACACCCTCTTTCCCATTGTCTTCTGAAGGTAGAAGACTTCCTGTGCCTCACCTCTTTCAGTAGTGACTTGTCACACTTTGTAGTTCAATTAATTTATTACTTAGTGGCATCCTATATCTGATAGATTCATAAAAATTATGATTTTGCAGGTTGCTTGGACTTTTTTTTCATTGTTAGGGTGAAAGCGATCTTCTCTTGCAGCTCCTATTGATTCAGTAAAAAGAGACCATTAAAATCTTAAACAAAAATTTAGACACTTTATCACACTACTTTTTTTCTTTTGTTTTCTATCCATCATCCAGAAAAACTAGAGATAGGAGTGTTTAGTTCTTACGATATGTCTCTGTTTCTTTTTTTATCCTATTTTATTTTTCCTCCCTTCCCCTATATCTTAACCACTGAAATCAAATAGATAGAAGGGAGCATCAATAAAGAGAGCAGAAATTGAGATAATTAACATTTAAGTAAATGAACAAATAAAAAACAGGGCTCCCTAAGACAATACTCTGCCTGTGTCTTTCCTTCATTTCTTGTTTCTGTTCAGCCTAATATTGTTGGAAATGTTCACGGAAACATGTGACAAGCATCCAGCACAATAATTTATTTAATTTTTCTTAGTTCTTAATTTCTACCCAGAAATCTGTTTATTTGCCTCATATGGATTCTTCACCTATAGAAGTATTTTTAAATTTTCTATTCTTTTTCAGATCTTTATTTTAATGGCATTTTCAATATCATTCTTCTCTTTCCACAGAGAGGCATCCTACCTAATTTTTTGAGGATGGAGGTGATTTCCATAGGCTTCCACAATTTTGCCACTCACATCATTGCTTTTTTTTTTCCTCCTGCCTCAGGAGGAGAGTCTTCTTTTCCAAAACCAACCTACTACCTCTTACCTTTGTCAAATTCCCACATTTAACAAATTAGCATTCTTATTTATTTGCGATTGATCTTTCTCCTGATAACTAAGTACTCCCAATTCTAACCTTGTACATTGCTCTCATTCATTTTATTTATAAAATATATTTGCCTAATATATTGTTGCTATTATTTTGAACAAATAGCTCTGTTAAATCAATTAAGATTAAGACAAATAAAATATTTTATTTTACCATTCTTATAAGCCAGATCTACTGGTGACAAATTCCCTCAGTTTTTTGTTTGAAAGAAATGTTTTTGTTTATCCTTCACTTTTGAGAATAATTTGAGTGGATGAAGAATTCTAGATCATTGTTGTTTCAACACTAAAAATTTTATCCCACTCTCTTCTTGCTTGTATAGGCTTTGAAGAAATGTCTGATGTAATTTTTATCTTTGCTCTTCTGTAAGTAGAGCGTTTCTTTCCTTTGACTTTTTTCAAGATTTTCTCTTTGGTTTTGATTTTCTGCAGTTTGACTATAAGTTAGGTATAGATATTTTAGTATTTACCCTGCTTGCTGTTCTCTGGGTTTCTTGCTATTAGTTATTACTTTTGGAAAATCATCAGCCATTGCTAGTTCAAATACTTATCTTACCCTTTTCTCAGTCTTTCATCTTCTTCTGGCATTTCCCATTATGTTTATGCTACATCTGTTATAGTAGTCCTATGGTTCTTGAATATTCTGTTTCTTGGTGTGTTTTTTGTGTTTTTTAAAATCAATTTCTCTCTTTGTTTTTCAGTTTGGATTCATATATCTTCAAGCTCACTGATTTTTTTCCCTCATTTATGTTCAGCCTAATAATAAATCCATCAAAGGCATTCTTTGATTTTTTCATTCAGTCTTCGATTTCTTGGATTTTCTTCTATTTTCTCTTAGGGTTTCCATCACTTTTCTACATTACTTATCTGTTCTTGCACATTGGCGATTATTTTCATTGGAGCCCTTAGCATATTAAACATAGTCATTTTAAATTTCCTGTCTGATAATTCCAAAATATCTCCCTTATCTCATTTTGGACACTTTTGTCTTTTCAGACTGTGCTTTTTCTTGCCTTTGTGCCATGTCTTGTGATTTTTTTGCTGAGAGCTGAACATGGTGTATCAGGAAATAAGAACTGAGGTAAATAGGCTTTTTTGTGAAAAGTGATTATGTTTATCTGGCTAGAGTTTATGCTGCATTTAATGTTTGCTGTTGCTGAAAGGATGAGAGGCTTCAACTTCCTCTCTGGCTTATTTTTGTCTTCAGTTTCTCTGGGTTTTCCTAGAAACTCCTTCTTAAGTAGAGTCTGTATTGAAGCTCTCTCAGTAAAAATCCACTGTTGCTCTACTGGATCCCTGTTGAATTGGCTGTAAGGTATTGGGGAGGAAAAACATTCAATGATTTTATAATTAATTGTCCATTTTGGGGTGTGCCAGCGTCTCTGGGTTGTGACCTTTAGAAGCATTTCTTAGTTTTTTGTTTTTTTTTTTTAATCTTCCCCCTGTGAGACTTGAAGGCTACTAGGTGCTGGAGTTGTCTCTTTCCTCTTCCCTTCAGTTGGATAAGGCTCTGGTAAAGTGTTTTCCTTCGAGGGCAATTTGTTATGGGGAATGTAATGGTCTGGGCCTATTTCAAAATTGTTAATCTCCCTCTAATTCTCCATGACTGGAAGTAGGAGGTAATTTTTTCTTGGACCTTCAGCAAGAACCCCCTTTCTTGAGGGAGCTCATGAAAGTACAGTGTCCCTTCCTAAGACTGGACTGTCAGGAGTTTTTAACTCACAGGCTATTCCACATTTACCTTCTAGTCATCTGTGAATTACTGATTCAGGGTTTCTGTCTATTACTTGCTCCCTGTGAGAAAGTAATAGGTCTATATATGTCTGTGTCTCCAGTTTTCGGGTCAGTGGTTTGCTATGTGACCTCAATGCTCTGCTGGATCTAACAAGAACTGTCGATTATGAATGTGTTTAGTTTGTTTCTTATTGTGAATATGGGAGTGATTGTTTCTAAGATATTTACATATCAGAGCAGAAACTGAAATTGTTCTTTAGAATTTTTAAAACTTGCTATTTATACTAGTGATGGAATGATTGCAGAGTGAAATATATTTTTGTACATATCACACTTTATGACACTTGCCACATACCTCAATTAATTATACCATAAAGGGATATTTTTTCTATCTCCTTACTCTTTAATAAATAAATCCTAAGGCTAAGACCATGTCTTATGTACAGAAACATTTCAATCTGTGTCATTTGTGCAGTAGATATTTGTAGGAGGCATGTTCCAACCGCGCATGAACGTAAATATTTAACTAAGCACCAGTTTTTCAATCTTGATACTAATTTTTTTTTATTTTCAGAAGTAGTTTCAGATATTTAAGTTCTTCTTAAGTTAAAAAAATTTATTCAAGCTCAGTACCAAAAGCTTCTTATTGACATATAATGTCTATTATGTAAAAATTTTCTGTAGTTTCTTAACTTTGATATTTCAGATCAGCATTGTCTAACAACAATGCAATTTTTAAAAATTTGGTCTTTGCCTCTTCTTGAACCATATCTACCTTAACAGATAGGATTTTAGAAGATTTCCCCTAGAGAATTACTTCAAGCTATGTAAGCTGCCATCGGTTCCTGATTTAGCATTTTTAATAAACTTCCTAGGGCAAAGGATTAATTTCCCTGGACCCTCTTTATCCTTGATGCAAAAGTATAATGTTTAATCGAGGATGGATCATTATTTGCCTGCTGTCTTCCCTGTGTGTTTATGAATAAGCAGATACAAATTCAGGGAGTGGAAGAAATCCAGGGCAAAATAAAAGTATTCCCAATCCTTAAAATTTGTTGCTAAATAAAAACAGCAACTAATACATATGAATGTAAATAGAATTACTTTTACCACATTAAAGTGAATGTATTAAAGAAACATATGTCTACTGAGGCAGTTTATAGCCAAATAGTTGCATTAAATTGCCTACATGCTTATTGATCCTTATCTAAAACTCATCTAAAAACAGAAGTTCCATTATCTTAGCAAAACTGTGGTTCACATAGTGACCCAGAAATTTGGGGCTATAGCATTATTACAGAGAATTAGATTAGTAAGTCAATGCTCAACAGTTCCTCAGCATTATAATGGGAAATAAGTCTAAGAAAATGCATCCAATTATTCCTACTATTATTACATATATACATGTAAATATCCAGAACTCAGTAATTTCACAACATAACAAATTATTATTTGTAAGATTTCTTAGTCTCAAGGTTGAACCCACATAAAACCCTTTTCAAAAAAATAAGAAACTAGATGAGAAGCCATATTTTAGCTGGAAAGAGGTATTAAGGAATGTTGGCAAACAACATGTGAATTAAGGATACTCTTTGTTTAAATCAAACTTCCTCTCAGGGTTTCTAGTAAGATCCGGTAAAACGCATTTATGACAAAAATCCTACCATGGTACCATGAGTGAAGCACAAGCTAGAGCCATTGACAACACCTTTCTTAATGATAACTAAGGATGATATTATCTCACATATGTCACTCTTACTACTTCTTATTGGTGGTGACTATATAATATATTGTCAAATTAAACTCATTTGAACATAAAAGATGGCACTTACTGGACAAGATGTTGAGACAACAGGCTTAAGTTGAGACTATCTCAGGAAAACCAAGATATATTTGGTAAAGTATAAAAAATTTCAGCCTTATGGTTAGATGACTTATTTTCCTTCTACCCAAAGAGAAGTGTTCCAAAATTATCAATGTTTTCTGTGGTAGAATGTGTATGCTAGTAAATGGATAACTATGAAATATTTTAAAAATAAATAATTTTTAATGATTTTGAGGTCAGTTTTAAAAATAATAAGAAAGCAATCATTTTCAAAAGAAACTGGTGCTAAAGCAAAAGAATTTAAAACCAGATCCTCGGAAATGCCTCTAATATGTATTTCACAAGTAAAAATCCATCATCACGTGCATACTTCTACAAATTAGAAATTCACATCTAGACTCTTTAATAATTTCCAAAAGGAAAAGGTTTAATGGGATATGAATCCACTATGTACTTTTTTTTCTTTTTTATATATTTCTCAATTTTACCTTTAAAAATTAATAGACTTGTTTTGGTGCTGTCATAAGGTTACAGACACATTCAAAGAAAATTACAGAGAGTTCCCATCTACACCTTCACACAAACCCCTGCTACCCCTATTGATATTTTGCACTAGTGTGGTACATTAATTACATTTGGTGACCAAGAATTGATGTATTATTAACTGAAGCCCATAATTTACATTAGGGTTTATTCTTCATGTTGTATATTCCATAATTTTTGATAAATGTACAATATGTATTCACCATTACAATATTGTACTGCATAGTTTGACTGCCCCCAAAAATCTCCTGTGGAAAATCAGTAAGGACAAAGTTGAAATGAACAACACCATCAATGTAATTGGCATATATAAACTACTTCATTCCATAATAGCAGAATTCACATTTTTCACAACTCACATGAAACATTCATTAAGACAAACCACATCCTGGGGCACAAAACACATTTTAATGTTTTTAAAAGAATAGAAATAATGTTGTCTCTCTTGGATTATGATAGAATTGAGCTAGAAATCAATAACAGAAAGATAACTGGAAAATTCTATAATACATGGAGATTAAAAAACACACTTCTAAATAATACCTGGATTAAAGAAGAAATCTCAAGAGAAATTTAACAATAGTTTGAACTAAATGAAAATGAAAACACAATCTATCAAAATGAAAACAATACATAACGGGAAATTTATAGCTTCAAATTTGCATATTAGAAAAGGAGAAAGATCTAAAATCAATCACCTAAGTTCCCATCTTACTAAACTCAAAAAAGAAAAACAAATTAAATCCAAAGCAATAGAAGAAGAGAAATAATAACAATTAGAGCAGAAATCAATGAAATTAAAAATAGGAAATCAATAAAGAAAATCAACAGAAGCTGGTTCTTTGAAAAGATTAATAAAATCAATAAGCCTCTAGCCACACTAAGTAAAAAAAAAAAGATACAAATTACTAATATCAGCAATGAAAGAGGGGACATCACTATAGGCCTTGTGGAATTTAAAAGAATAAGCAGAAGAATATTATGAACAATTCTATACCCATAACTTTGATAACCTTAAAAGACCCAATCTGTCAAACTCACACAGGAAGAAATAAAAGATCTGAATAGGTCTATACCTACTAAAGAAGTTGAGTTGATGGTTAACAAACTTTCAAAACAGAAAGCAATAGGCCCAGGCAGAGCACAGAGAATTTTTAGGTCAGTAGAAAATACTCTGGAAAAAAGAAAAAGAAAAAGAAAAAGAAAATACTTGGTATGATATTATAATGATGAATATATATCATTACACACTTTTCAAATTCATGGAATGCAGTATACTAACACTGAACCCTTAAGTAAACTATGGACTTCAGGTAATTATGATGTGTCAATGTAGGTTCATCCTTCATAAAAAATGTGTTGTTCTTGTGATGCTGTTGATAATGGAAGAGGAAATGTATGTGTGGAGGCAGGTGTATATAAGAAATCTCTGTACCTGGGGCGCCTGGGTAGCGCAGTTGTTTAGGCGTCTGCCTTCAGCTCAGGGCGTGATCCCAGCATTCGGGGATCGAGCCCCACATCAGGCTCCTCTGCTGGGAGCCTGCTTCTTCCTCTCCCACTCTCCCTGCTTGTGTTCCCTCTCTCGCTGGCTGTCTTTCTGTCAAATAAATAAATAAAATCTTAAAAAAAGAAAAAAAAAAAGAAATCTCTGTACCTTACTCTCAGTTTTGCTATAAAGCTAAAAGTGCTCTAAAAAAAAGTAAGTTTTTAAAAACTAACCCCGGTGTTCCACTTATTCATTCCTATCTACCTCACCCCAAGCCTCAGGCAATCATTAACCTTTTTATCATCTGTATAGTTTTGCCTTTTCCAGAAAATCTTACAGTTGAAATCATTCAGTATACAGCCTTTTCAGATTGGTTTCTTTCACTTAGCAGTATGCATTAAAGTTCCTTGATATCTTGTCTTCATTTGATAACTCATTTCTTTTTATCATTATATAATATTCCATTTTGAATATACCACAGTTTATCCATTTACCTATTTATGTACATCTTGGTAGCTTCCAAGTTTTGACAATTATGAAAAGGCTACTATAAGCACTTGTCTGCAGGTTTTGTATGGACATAGTTTCATTTCCTTTGGGCAAACACCAAGTTGTGCCATTGGTAGACAGTATGGTGAGAATATGTTAGTTTTGTAAGAAACTGCCAAACTGACTGTCAAAATGGATGTACCATTTTGCAGTCCCAACATAAATGAGAGTTCTGTTGCTCCAAAACTTCATAATTTGTTTCACATGTAAAAACTCCATTGTCTATAGACTTTCAAAAATTCAAAATTCATATATAAGCTTTTTAATATCCCAAAGTAAGAGTTTCAACAGTTATGAATCTATATAACTAATATTATTTAACCAGCCATTTTTAAAGTTTTAGGGGGAATTGTTCTCAAGAAAGTTAGAAACTTCCTAGGCAATTAAAGAAAAAAACACAAAACAAAAAATAATATTTCTATGTCTTCTTGGTGGGTGGATTTGAAAATATTTATAATCTTTTAGTGAGCACAACCCATGATTAACTTGCTCTGTTTGATCTACATAAATTTGTTGATTATATTTTTTACTTATGATCATTATTACAATTAATACATCAAACCAGAAAGATTAGAGCCATGATATATTGTATCAAAAATATAAAGCCAGTATTTTCTAAATATCTAAACTTATTTATTGCACTATTGTCATTTAAAATCTATTATTATTATTATTATTATTATTATTATTATTATTGATATGTTGAGGGAGAGCCAAGAAATATTTTTACTAATGATAGATAAAATAATTTAGAATACTCTTTTATTGCATCTTTACATCTTTTTTCCCCCATTTTTGTTGTGTTTTGTTTTATAAAATGTTTGGAAAGATAAGAGTAAAAATAAGAGTTTTCCTTAGGAAGTAAATTTTTAGTGATGTTAATAACTTGAAAAACTATATTTGAGACTTCTTAGACTTATATTGTGATGTGGCATTTTGTTTAACACTACAAATTAAGAGAGAACCAAAGAAAAATAACATGGTATATGATTAAAATCTTGGAAATAAGCACTATTAGGAAAGAATAAGGAATGGGAGATGAGAAAAGCAATGACTTAATTGTAGTTCCCAAACATCATTAGGGATCTTGAATGAAACTCACTGAGCTTCCCTCTGAGGATCACAGGCAATATAGCTTAAATTTGACAATGCTGGTGTTAAGAGTCATATTGTCAGTATGGACTATGAAAACTCACAGTTAACATCATATTCAATGGTGAAAAACAGAGCTTTTGCCCTAAGATCAGGAACACGACAAGGATGTCCACTCTTAGCACTTTTATTCAACGTAGTACTGGAAGTCCTAGCCACAGCAAACAGACAACAAAAGGAATAAAAGGCAAGGAAGAAGTAAAACTTTCACTTCTTGCAGATGACATGATACTACTCTATATAGGAAACCCTCAAAACTTCGTGAAAAAAGTATTAGAACTGATAAATGCATTCAGTAAGGTTGCAGGATACAAAATCAATATAAAGAAATACATTGCATTTCTATACACTAATAATGAAACGACAGAAAGATAAATTAAGAAAGCAATCCCATTTACAATTGCACCAAAAATTATAAAATACCTGGGAATAAACTTAATCAAGCAGTTGAAAGATTCATACTCTGAAATCTATAAAATACTGATGAAAGAAATTGAAGACAACACAAACAAACGGAAAAGTATTCCACACTCTGGATTGGAAGAACAAGTATTGTTAAAATGTCTGTACTACCCCAAACAATCTACACATTTAATGCAATTCTTATCAAAATACCAACAACATTTTTCACAGAACTGGAACAAACAATCCTAAAATTTGTATGGAACCACAAAAGACCCCAAATAGTCAAAACAATCTTGAAAAAGAAAAATGAAACTGGAGGTATCACAATTTCAGATTTCAAATTATACTACAAAGTTGTAGTAATCAAAACAGTTTGGTACTGGCACAAAAATGGACATACTGATTAATGGAACAGGATAGAAAGCCCAGAAACAAACCCATAATTTTATGGTCAATTAATCTTCAACAATGGAGGCCAGAAGAAGCAATGGAAAAAAGACGGTTTCTTCCACAAATTATGTTTGGAAAATGGGACAGCTGCATGCAAAAGAATGAAACTGGACAACTTTCTTTCACCATACACAAAAATAAACTCAAAATGGGTTAAAGACCTAAATGCGAGACCTGAAACCATAAAAATCCTAGAAGAGGGCACAGGCAGTACTCTCTGACATCAACCCTAACAGCTTTTTTCTAGGTTTGTCTCCGGAAGCAAGGGAAATAAAAGCAAAAATAAACTATTGGGACTGCATCAAAATAAAAAGCTTCTGCAGAGCAAAAGAAACAGCAAAAGTAAAAGGCAATCTACTGAATGGGAGAAGATACTTGCAAGTGATATATCTGATAAAGTTTTAGTATCTGAAATATTATAAAGAATTGATATAACTCAACATCCCCGAAAGAAATAATCCAATTAAAAAATGGGCAGAAGACATAGGTAGACATGTCTCCAAAGAAGACACACAGATGGCCAACAGACACATGAAAAGATGTGCAGTGTCACTCATCATCAGGGAAATGCAAATCAAAACTACAATGAGATATCACCTCATCCTTGTCAGAAAGGCTAAAATCTACAACACAAGAAACAACAGCTGTTGGTGAGGATGTAAAGAAAAAGGTATCCTTGTGCACTGTTGGTGAGAATGCAAACTGGTGCAGCTACTCTGGAAAACAGTATGGAGGTTTCTCAAAACGTTAAAAAGAGAACTACCCTAGGATCCTGTAATGACAACTGCTAGGTATTTACCCAAAGAATACAAAAACACTTAATTGAAAGGCTATATGCACCCCTATGTTTATAGCAACATTATTTATAATACTCAAATTATGGAAGCAGCCCAAGTGCCCATTGATAGATGAATGGGTAAAGAAGGTGTTGTATGTACGACATATACAATGGAATATATTCAGCCGTAAGAAATAATGAAATCTTGCCATTTGCAAGAACATGGATAGAGTTAGAGAATGTAATGCTAAGCGAAGTAAGTCCGTCAGAGAAAGACAAATACCATATGATTTCACTCATATATAGAATTCAAGAAACAAAACAAAACAAAAATGTACAAGAAAAAAAGAGAGAGAGAAACCAGGGAAGACTCTTAACTACAGAGGACAAACTGGTTAGCAGAGGGGAGATGGTGGGGACATAGGTGAAAAAGGTGATGGATTTAAGAGTATACTTATCATCAGGCATGCTGAGTAATATACAGAATTGAGTCACTATATTGTACACCCAAAACTAATACCACACTATATGTTAACTATATTGAAATTAAAATTAAAAACTTAAAAAACAAACAAAACAGAAAAACATTTCTTTAAAAAAAGTAGGAGGTAAGATTTAAAAAGAATTACTGGCGTTCTAACTAAGGAAACATTGTTATTTTCCTTCTAACCTGAAGATTATTTTCACACCTGGAAAAGAAATGCATTTAAAAAAAATTAGTCACTCTTTCTACTACTTTGTTAAAATTGCCCTCCCAATGTGAACCAACTTCCTACAGTAATATTTTTAAAGTGTTCTGATGCTGTGAAGAATATTTAATTATGTGATTATCTTTCATGATGTGTGTAGTTAATTGTCCTTACGTCAAATGTAAATGATTTTGAACAATAAAAGTGAATGAGTAATGTTCCGGCTGTGAACAACAGATGTCATGTGGATTTTGATTTCCTATTCATTTATAAATATTTCTTTTCAAGTATAGAAAAGCAATTAGTTAAGATTACAGACTAATACCCATTCAAATCTAAGTGTAAGAATGAAAAGCAATATGAATTATGGAACTACAGAACACTATGTTGGAAAAAAATTTTAATATTCACTTTCCTAAAAAATACAAAATATTATTTTTATAAATTATGGATAGCCTAGTTATAATTCCTTGGAACAATTAGTGCATTCTCATATGAGGCAATGTCTTTCTCTGCCTGGACCAGTGCCTTACAAAGTCTCGCAGACAACAATCTGTGTTTTTTGAATGGTATATGTAAGAGTAAGAAAAATAATAAGGGGTACTTTTTTAGTTTGGTGGCTATTTTCCATTAGCTGACGGGCATCTATTCTCTTTTACTTGAAAACAGAATGTATTTTCTTGGTGATCAACTATTCATCTACTTTGAGCCCACGCAATTTAGGTGGAGTGATTACAATTCTGAATCCAGGGTTAGTCATGTGACACGATCCGGCCAACAATGACATCACATTCCTCGCTCAGAGTATTTTGGCTCAGAGATGGTAACATGATTCGTGGAGTGTCAAACTCTTGGAACTTTTGCTTGAGTGATGAGGAGAAAGGCAAACATTCTTCTGCACTGGAATTACTGAAGTAACCAGAAAAGCTTGGAGCTCAGGGAATCACGAAGAGCAGTCGTTTTGCTAAGGAGAGAAGCCAAAACAGAAGGAAATAGAGCTGTGAAGCAGAGAAAGATAAATATTGATGAAGTCATTTGAGCTGCTGAATTCTCTAATTTGTGAAAAAGATTCTCTTCGGACCAAACTCTAGCCAGGTTCCTCTGAGCCCTTTCTTGACTAGGCCTCAATTTTGGTCTATAAATACACGAGCAAACATGAGGCTTCTAATACGTCAAAGCTACATCCCTCAGATGACCCTAGTATCACTTAAAATGTCTGCCTGAGAAAACACAAGGCTGACAAATGGATTTATTGCTTGTTCCAGCCAGCACCCAAACGTAGGGGCCCCATCTCCCAGTCTCTGTGGGAGGGTAGGAGCCTGTTTTCCGGAAGTGCTAGTTAGCAAATGCAGATATGTTTCACAAGGATCAATCCCACATTTGCTTCTTATAATTTTCCACTTCCCTGACTCCATTGAGCCCTGCTCACCGCCCTCCCTACTCCTGCATTCTCCCTTCAGGGGTCCCAGTCACCCCTGTAGACTGAAGCTCACAGTTCATGGTAGGCCCTTTCCGTGATTGCAATAACACATTACTGATGAAAATCTGTCCTTATCACTTTAACTAGTGTCCAGCTTTGTTTATTGTTGACACTTGTTTATGGAAGCCAGTAATCTGACATGTAGCAAATTGAGTTCAGTTTCTTTATCACCTGCAAGCAAAAATAATTAAAATTAATTTACTGTATATATTACCTGGAGTTTTATTTCCCCTCTCCATGTGCCTGTGTTTGTATTTTGTAAAGATGATCACAATGATACCATTATGAGACAGTCGCTCCACAGATTTCTCTTTGTTTCTGGGAGGAAACAAGCATGAACCTTGTTTGATAGTTATGTTGATGTTCGCTAGATTGGAGGAAAAGTCTAAACTGTAGGAAAGAGCTTACAGACACTGCTATAGTTTTCTAGATATGCTTACTATTGACAGCTGCAACTCATCTTTTCAGTCAGTTTTTTAAAGGAGGTCTTTCTCTTATTAATAGTTTCCCATTCAATAAAGGCCTTAAAATTCTCCTCCACCTTCTTTCTCTTTCTCTCTTTTTTCCCCCTTTTTTCCTCTTGTTCCCATCCTTCCTTCCTTTACTCCTTTTTTATTTTATACACAAAGGCTAACTCCAAAGTGTCTGTCTAAGCCCATATGCAAAAGCAGAAGTCCTATGCTTCAGAGTGGTATCAGCTACCCTAAACTGAATGAATTAACACTAACTCATTTACATTCTAAATTATGGTTGGAGAAAGCCAAGAAGGACTCTTGTTTTCCCTAAATCTTTTTAAATCAGATCCTTAGCAAAATATGATGTTCAGTGTGGTGAAGAAAGAAGGATCCAGACAGGGGCAATAGAGGCAGGTAAAGGAGTATAGCTATTGATCTGTAGGAACAATTGACTTAAAATACTCAAACAATGACCTGTGCCTACTGTATCACCACATCAGAGTGTCTCTGTTTCTATGAAAATCCTGTGTTGAAAAAAATGGTACTAATCTTCAGAAAAGCACTAGTTTCTGCAAGCAAAGGGGTTTGTGTAAAACATGAATGTTTTTTGTTTTTTTTTTTTTTTAAGATTTTATTTATTTCAAAGAGAGAGAGAGCACGAGCAGGGGGAGGGGCAGAGGGAGAGGGAGAAACAGGCTCCCCACTGACCACGGAGCTGGATGCGGTTAGGGGCTTGATCTTGGGATCCTGGGATCATGACCTGAGCTGAAGGCAGCACATGGAGTCTGCTTAAGATTCTCTCCCTCTGGGGCGCCTGGGTGGCACAGCGGTTAAGCGTCTGCCTTCGGCTCAGGGTGTGATCCTGGCGTTATGGGATTGAGCCCCACGTCGGGCTCCTCCACTATGAGCCTGCTTCTTCCTCTCCCACTCCCCCTGCTTGTGTTCCCTCTCTCGCTGGCTGTCTCTATCTCTGTAAAATAAATAAATAAAATCTTAAAAAAAAAAAAAAAGATTCTCTCCCTCTGCCACTCCCCCCATCTGCTTACGCTCTCTCTCAAATAAATAAATCTTTAAAGAATATATATAGCTCCCTTGAGCTAAATATGCTTTGTATTGGAACTTAAACAATATCTATGTTATTTACGTGGGAAAAATGTGAATGACTTCTTAATGAATTTTGAAAGAAAATGTGCAACCATTGCGAGTTAAGGGACTTGTATGTTATTAATTTAATGTAACAGAAACATTCCCTTAATGGAAACTATTTTAAATATATTACACAGCTTAGAGTGTGTTTCAAATTCTTAGATAAATTGCTTCAATTGGGAAAATTATAATGTATGTTAAGTTGAATACATTTGTAAATTTTTATAAAACTACTTGATAGTAATTATTTTTTGTAGATAAAAATATGAACAATTTTTCAGATTTGTCTATGATTCTGGGAATTATAGCTAGGTATGTTTTCATGATGTAGCTTATGAAAATTTATTTCACTGTGCTTGTAAAAAACTTAAATTACCTGTAAGATATATTTAACTGTTACAGTTTTTTTGAGAGTATCTTATATTCCCTGAGAAGAAATACATTTTATTGTCAATTACTTTGTAATTTTGTAAATCCCTTCAAGAACCACTATCCTAAAATCATCACCTTATCAAAAAAAGTATTAGGAGTGTTTTAATAAGTGTACAGTGTTTATTAGTGTTAGGAAAATAATTGTTACTATAAAATAAAGTTAATATATGGATCCATCATTTGAGTATTTAAACTTTATATTTAAAAAATATATACACAGATTTTTAAAAAGATGGATGCATACATCAAACTTTCATAAGGTTGTAAAGGATATTGTTTAGTTCAGAGTCCTTAGTTGTGAATGAAGACTAAATTCGTAGAAGTGGAATCGTTGCCTCAGAGTATGTTATTTTCATTTTGAAAGGCATTACCAAGTTATCCTGCATAAAGTTTAAACGAACATTCCAATCAAAATAGGTGAGAATAATTCATCCCCAGCTCTTGTTAACATAGACATTAATCTGATAGGTATAAATATTTTTACTAGACTTTTCATATGCCTGTCTTAATCATAAGTGTGTTGAGCATGTTTTCACATATTTACCAATTTATTTATATGAAGGCTTTGAATTTTTTTAAAGGGTCTATAGTTGCGTATGTGTGTGCATGTGTGCATGAGTGTTGCAAACAAGTCGTTAATATTTTTTCCTGGTTCATTGTTTGACTTTGGGCTTCTTGGTATTTTGAGAAATGCAAACTTTAAAATACTGTATCATCAAAATTATCAATTATTAGTATTGCATTTTTTTCCAGTTTTGTTTCTTGCTTAGGAAAGCCTTCCCCATTCTGTGACTATGATAATAATAATATCTCATTATTAATTTTTGTAATTATATGTAGTGTAAATTATTGTCTGCCTTTTTCATTGAAATATAATGCTTAGGAGAAGAGAGAGAGAAAAAGAGACAGGGAGAAGGAGAGAGAGAGAGAGAGAGAGAGAGAGAAACAGATATCAAAGAAACATTTAAATAACTGCAACCTAAATAAAGACAGACAATGTTGCCAGAACTTCAGGAGTCTATATTTGTTTTCTAGGGCTGGAGTAACAAATTACCACAAATTGGGTGGCTTAAAACAAAAGGGACTTACTCCCTCACACTTCAGGAGGCCAGAAGTACAAAAGGTTTCAGCTGATTTCTTCCTTTTGAGAATTCATGGTGAAGTTATCTGGGTTTTCATTCGTCTTTGCGAAGTACTGAATCAGTTATTCAACAGATAAAAAATCAATCAAAATTTCTATTTCTCTGTTTAAAAATTTCGTTAACTTCTGCTTTTAGGAATTTTGTCCGTATAAGCTAAATATTCAAATGTATAGTCATAAATTTCATCATAATATCATCTTATTACCTAGTTTTATTTTATTATTTTATTTTTTGAAAGATTTTATTTGAGAGAGAGAGAGAGAGAGAAAGCACGAGAGAGGGGAGGATCAGAGGGAGAAACAGACTCCCCGCTGAGCGGGGACCCGATGCGGAACTTGATTCTGGGACTCTGGGATCATGACCTGAGCCCAAGGTAGATGATTAGACAACTGAGCCACCCAGGTGCCCTTATTCCCTAATTTTAATGTGTGTGGGGTCTGAAGGAGTGTCCCATTGTCTTTCTTTTCAAAGTATCCCAACATTGAGCTTTGTAGATGCTCTCTGTGTTACGTTCGTTTTCCATTTTATTATTTTCTCCTATATTCTTTATTTTTTCTTTTCTTTAAGATTCTCTAGGTTTAATTGGCTATTTTATTCTAATTTGTAAACCATAAAATATGTACCAAAATTAATTTCCTCATAAACATGGTTTTAGTTTCCTCGCATGTGTTTTTATATGTAATATTTTTATTATTCTTCAAATCAAAATTATTTTTTTAGATTTCATGTGCTTTTTTTCTTTGACCATACGTTATTTGAGTGTTATTTCTTTCTTAATTTCAAATATACAACTTTTTAAAATTTTGTTGTTTCTAATTAATCTTTATTAACTAAATTCTATACTTCACATGAGGGTCACTTTTTGCATTTCACAATTCTAAGGGTTTTCACAAATATATAACATCATGTATCCATCATTATGGTATCATGTAGAATTGTATTTCCACCCCGAAAAGTGCTTAATTAATCTATCCTTCTTCACCTCCACACAGCTGCTGACTCCACTAATGTTTTTACTCTATAGTTTTGTCTTTTTGAGAATGTCAGATAGTTGGAATCACACAGGATTTAACCTTCTCAGAGTGGGTAGGTTTTCTCTTATGATACCTTCTAGGAATTTGATTAATTTTGTGTTTTAAGTTTAGGGCCATGATCCATTTTGAGTTAACTTTGTGAAAGTTGTAAGGTCTATGTGTAGATTCTCCTTCTCCCCCTCTTCCTCCTCCTCTTCTTTCTTCTTCTTCTTTTCAGTGCAGATGCCCAGTTGTTCTTGTACCATTTCTTGAAAAGATTATGTTTTCTCTATTAATTTCCTTTGTCCCTTTGTCAAAGATCAGTTGTCTATATTTGTGTAGATTCCTGTATTTCTCCTTGCAGTTCTATCCAGTTTGCTCCCAGTATTTGACACTGTTTTGTTCGGTACAGATGCATTAAGGGTTGTTACACTGTCTTGGAGAATTGACTACCTTATATCATTATTTAATGCCCTCCTTGTCCCTGGCAGTTTTTCTCGCTCTGAAATCTTTTTTTTTTTTCTACAATTAATACAGTTATTCTAGCTATCTTTGGTTTAGTGAGAGCATGGTACATCATTCTTCATCCTTCTAGTTGTACTCTATGTCTTTATATGTAAATGTAAAGCAGATTTCTTATAGACAGCATGGAATTGAGTGTTGGGTTTGTTTTTGTTTTTTAATTACTCACTCTCTTAGTCTCTCATTCTTTTAATTCGTATATTTAGACCATTCTCATTTCAATCGATTATTGATATAGTTGGATTAATATCTATCATATTTCTGTTTTATATTTGTTGCACTTGTTCTTAGATTCTTTTTAAATTTTCTTCTTCTGCCTTCTCTGGGTTTATTGAGCATTTTATATAGTTTGTTCTTTTCTCCTCTTCTAGTATATCAGTTACATTTAAAAAAAAAATCAATTGCCCTAGAGTCGTAATATACATTTGCAATATACATTTATACATATTTGTAATATATAATTACAACTAATCTAAATCCATTTTCAAAATATACTGTATCACTTCAAGGACAGTGCTAGTAGATTATAACAGAATATTCCCATTTTCTCTTGCCCTTCTGATATAGCATTGCTGTTTATTCATTTCACCTATTCACATTGTATAATCTTTCAGTGCATTGTTGTTGGTATTATTTTAAATAGAGTTATCTGTTACCTCAGTTAAGAATACAATTTGACTTTAGTATTCCTTCTCTAATGCTTTTCCTTTTTTTATGTAAATCTGAGTTTCTGACTTTATCAATTTCATTTTCTCTGAAGAACTTTATTTCTTACAAGGTAGGTTTACTGGAAATAAGTTTTCTCACTTTTGTTTTCTGCGAAAGTATTTTTCTTTCACTTTTGAAGAATAATTTCACTAGATACAGAATTTTGAATTGGCAGGCTTATTCTTTCTACATTTTAAATATTTCCACTTTTCTTACTTGTGTGGTTTCTGAGAAGTGTGAAGTCATTCTTTGTTTCTGTGTAGGTAAGATGCTCTTATCTTTGGCCCTTTCAGGGTTCTTTTTTTTTTCCTTTGGTTTTCTGAAGTTTGAATATGGTATGCCTAGATGTAGATTATATATATAATATTTAATTAAATTTATATTATTACATATATTATATATCTAATAAATAAATATATATATTTATACTGCTTGGTGTTCTCTGACTTTCCTGAATCTAGGTTTTGTGTCTGTTTTTAATTCAAAAAAATTGATCAGCCATTAAACTTAAATTAATATTTTAGTCACTTTCTCTGTCCTCCTTCTGGTATTCTCATTTCATGTATGCTGCATCTTTTGTGCTAGTCCCAGAGTTCTCCAGTACTCTGTTCTATTTTTTCTCATTCAGCTTTCTTTTTATATTTCAGTGTGAGAAGTTATTATTAATATATCTTCAAGCTCACAGATCCTTTCCCTCAGGCATGTCCTGTCTACTGATTAGCCAATCAAAGACGTTCTTCATTTCTGTTGCAGTGTTGTTGTTGTTTTTTTATTTCTAGCTCTTCCTTTTGATTTTTTCTTACAGTAATCATCTCTCCACTTGGCTTACTCATCTGTTGTTGCATGTTGTCTACTTTTTCCATTACAGTCATTAGCATAATTAATTATTTTAAATTCCTTGCCCAATAATTCCAAATTCTCTGCCATATCTGATTCTCAATCCTTGCTTTATCTCTTTATACTGTGTTTTTCTTAGCTTTTAGTATGTCTTATAATTTTCTGTTGGAAGTCAGAAACATACTGAGTAATAAGAAGATCTTTGTGAGATTTTTGTTTTCTGGCAAGGAGTTACACTGTGTTTAATGTTTGCTGTAGCTGTAGGTATCAAAGACTTCATTTTCCTCTAATGACCTTATTTTTCTCCCCTGTTGTCTTTGGGTTTCCCTAGAAACTCCTTTTTAAATAGAGTCTGTGTCCTGCAGCTCTAGGGTTTAATCCACTGTTCTTATACTATTGTACTGGAGCCATGTTAATGTGGTTGTAAGGTATACAATGATCTATAAAATCTTATGACTAACAGTTTTGTTTTGTTTTTTTTCTTCATGGCCTAGAGTACCTGGGTTGTGACCTTCAGAAACATCTTTTAGTCTTTTTCCCCCTCCTCTTTTGTGAAACAAGAAGGCTAATGGGGGATGGAGTTGATTAATTGCTCTTCTCTCAGGTCAGTTAAAGCTCTGGTTAAATATTTTCTCTTGAGGGGTGGTCTTTTTTATGAAGAACAGAATGCTCTCTATATATTTCAGAATGGCTGTCTTCTGCCTTTCTCATGCCAGAAGCAGTAGGTAATTTTTCTCTGGTTTTCACTGAAAGTATCTGGTGAAGCTCCTGGAGGTAAAACTAGCAAAAGTGTGCACATATGTTGGGGTGGGGGTTTCTCATGTCTGGGATGCAGGGTTTTCTCAAAAAAGAAAAAAAAAAAAAAGGAAGCTAGCCCACATTCGACTTCGAACAACTCCCCAATTGCTATTTAAACATTTCTACCAGTTACTATCTTTAGCAGCCTCTGTTCCTGTTAAGCTGAAATGACTGTATTCACATGTCACTCCAGATTTCAGAGCAGTGATTTCTCTCCTGTCACCTGACTTCTCTGATGGTTCTGAAGAGATTTGTTGGCCATTTCTTTAGCAATTTTCCGGTCATGAAATTGGAATTGACAACTTCCAAATTCTTTATAGCCCCAAATGGAAATTGTAGACTGGTTTTGTCTAAACTGATTTTGGTTTTGATTTTTAACTTAATTCCTTATGATCATGGAAAACATAATTTTTTTTTTTTTTTGCCTAATATAATGCCAAGTTTTAGTAAATATTCCCTTTGAATTTGCAAAGAATATGGATTCCACAGCTTTTGGTGTACTATTTCACATACGTCAATATGATCGTGTGTTTTGTTCAAATCATTTATATGTTTACTAAAATTCATATTCTTTTCAAAACAAAGAGAAGCACTTCCTGTAGATTTTAGGTATTCTGGGGCATTTGTATTTCTACAAATAAATACATCTTTAATTATTTTGTTTCATGTATTTTCAGACTATATCGTATGTTAGACATCACCTTAAAGAGTTGTATTATCTTTCCATCAAGTTGTTACCATTTTGACATCTCTATCATGGGCAGCATTTTCACCTTAAAGTCTATTTGTGTAGTATGAATGTGGCCTCCAAACTGTTTTGCTTACTGTTCATACAACACATTGTTTTCCATTCTTTCACATTGAATCTTTCTGTATTTATCTATATCCCTCAAAAAGATAAATTATTGTATAATTTTCTTTATTTCCAGCTTCACAACCTTTTCCTTTAAGTTGAAGCATATATATTTATTTACATTTGACCTCATTACTGATATATTTAATTTTAAATTTATGTTTACTGCTTCCTTTGTTTGTACCCATTTTGTTATTGTTTTTGTTACTTTTTTGGATTGATTGTAATTTAAAAATAAATTTCCTCTTCTATTTGCTTTAGTACATCCAGATTTAAAGCATGAATTCTTGACTTACCAAAGTCTAAAATAAATCTGAATGCATTATACATATTTATATACTCACCCTACTCCTGAATGATCTGTAAGATTATTGTACACTCTATTTTATATTTATAAATTTCACAATACATAATTTTTAAAGTTTTGTAAATATTAATATTTATTCAGTGAGCTTCATTTTCTCATAATTTTCTACAGTCAAGAGTATTCATTTTTATTCTACTAGTATTGGAAGTACATATTTTTGTTTGCCTGAAGTTGTCCTTTTAAAATATTTTTCCTAAAGTTACTTTCATTTATTTAGAGAATTCAACACATTAAAGAAACTATTGAATTGTTTTCTGACTCCCATTGTTTTGGTTACATGTTAAAATTGTATATGTTTAATATTTCTAATTTAATCCATGTGGATTTCAAAATTTTTGATGGAGATATTTTTCCAGAAGATTGACCAATTATTTCATTTCTTTTCCACTTTATTCTTTTCTCTACTGTTTTGATATGCCTTCTTTATCATATGTAGATTTCTTTATATCATATCATATATTAACTTCTTTGTGTATTTGGATAGTTTTCTGAATTTTCTTTACTTTCACATTGAGTTGCTGTCTGTTCATGCATTGATTTTAATTTATGTAATATATCATTCTGGAAAACTTTAAATTTGTATCACTACTCCTGACAGTAGCACTCTTAAAATGATTTCCCAGGTTCTTACATGGTCTGCTTACCATTGATCATTTTTGCCTTTTTGAAAAATCTTGTTGGTATACTTAATGAAAAAAATAAAGTTTGTCATATTTTCTAACATTTTGAATTTATTTCTTATAAACTTTTCAATTTTTTTTTTTTTTAATAAGGCATCTATACTTTTCAATAGAGTATAAGATGACATGCAACTGAGGATTGGTATTCTCCACCAATGTTGCCTGGTCATTCTTAAATCTTAGTATATAACTTAATCATCACTCCACTTGTCAATTCCTTTGTTAATTTTTTTCCCCCACCCATATATTTTTCATCTTATGTTTCATTTTGTTGTTCTTGATATCATTGCTCTTATTGCTGCTATTGTTCGGTTGTTTGCCACTTGGCTACTATGTCATTTTGTGGAGCATAGCACCCACATTCTTTAGTCCTTAGAAAAAGTGCATGGGAATAATTTTTTTAACATTCAAAAACTGAAAAAAAAATTTTATTCTACTCTTACCTTTGATGGATAGTTTTCTATGCATATCTCTCTGACTAAACATTATCCCACCTCCACGCCACCCCCCCAGTATTTTCAAAGCATTGCTCCTTTGTAACATTTTCTTCTTACTGTTCCTTACGTACGTATTTATTTTGGTGCCATTCTTATCAGTATAACCCATTACTCCTTCCTCAGCCATGCTTGGTGTCACCAAGGCTATATTGGTTTTGGTTCATTCTCTCCAAAGAGCAAGTCCTAATGTCCTGCTGAAGTAAGGAAATTTACATGTTAGACACCCAAGAGGGCCTAAGGGCTTCATAAAATTGCTTTCAACCATTTGTCTTCCCTCAGTCCCACTCTGTGCTTTCAAATCAGCAATACATGTTTGCAGTCCCTGGCTTTATTGCATTAATCAGCTTGCTTCATGGTGACATTCTCCCTTCAGGTATTTATGTTGTAGTCCCTAATTTTATGCCTTTTCTATTATTAATCATTATATTAAAAAGGATCCATGAGGGGTTCCTGGGTCCCTCAAAAGGGTTAAGTGTCTGCCTTTGGCTCAGGTCATGGTTCCGGGGTCCTGGGATCAAGCCCCACATGGGGATCCCTGCTCAGTAGGGTGTCTGCTTCTCCCTCACCTTCTACCCCTCTCCCCTGCTTGTGACCTCTCTCTCTCAAGTAAATAAATAAAATCTTAAAAAAAAAAAAAAAAGGATCCATAAAAAAGAGCTCTGATAACCAGGTGGATACAAACAATTTTAAAACTATGGGTATTTTTTAACAGCATTGTACATTACATCTTTGTAGCAAAAAACATAATTTCCAAGTTTTAATTTTTTGTTTGATTGTTTTCCTTTACTTTATAAGTAGTTCTTCCTCATTTGTTCAGGTCTCCATTCAGATGACACCTTTTCAGCAAAGTCTTCCTTGACGATGTCACCAGTGCCATCATTTGGTGTCATATTGTGCCTTTACACCAATTTCCTAGAATTTACCTGAAATAATTCATTATATTTCACACACTTCATTTGTATGTCTTTTTCAATACTATTGCTAATCATGGGGCACCTGGGTGGCTCAGTCAGTTAAGTGTCTGCCTTTGGCTCAGGTCATGATCTCTAGGTCTTAGGATCGAGTCCCACATTGGGCTGCCTGCTCAGTGGCTTCTCCCTCTCCCTCTGCTCCTCCCCCATGCATGTACTCTCTCAAATAACTAAACAAAAAATCTTAAAAAAATATACTGTATGCCAATCTCCTTGAAAAGTGCCTGTTTGAAGATATGTAATAAGTGTGCCATAGATGTTTGATGAATGAAAGAGTGAATAAATGAATATTACATTTTGTATATTTAAGATTTTGGTTACCGGAAAGATGTAATAAAAGATTAGTGTTGGCACAGGTCACATTACTTGTAAGCATCTTGGCACAAGTTAGGCACTTAATAAAATGTTGATTTAGGGTGTTATACACAAACAATGAATCATGGAATGCTAGATCAAAATCTAATGATGTACTGTATAGTGACTAACATAGCATAATAAAAAATTTAAAAAAAATAAAGTAAAATATTTTTTTAATAGAGACAGAAAGAATTTCAGTTGTCACTCCAGATGGAATTTTCTGTAATATACACCCATTTTTCTAATAAGCAAAGCCCATGAGTATCAGACACTGTGTTATGTGTTCAGAGTATTAACTATATGATACTAATCCTTTAAGTTATTGTCAAAACACCCCAGTTGAGTTTTAATTAGTCAATACTTATTTCCATTAGTAAATACAAAAACCTGAACTATGATCTTGTTATAACTTTAGTTTTTTGTTTGTTTGTTTGTTTTTAAGATTTTTTACTTATTTATTTGACAGAGAGAGCGAGCAAGCACAAGCAGGGGGAGAAGCAGGCAGAGGGAGAGGGAGAAGCAGGCTCCCCACTGAGCAAGGAGCCTGATGTGGGGCTAGATCCGAGGACCCTGGGATCATGACCTGGCCGAAGGCAGATGCTGAACACAACTTCAGTCTTTTAATGTTTTGGTAGCTTTTATTCTTTTTTTCTTTTTCTTTTTCTTTCCTTTTTTTTTTTTTTTTTTGAGAGAAAGAGTATGTGTGTGAGTTCCTGTGAGTGGGGTAAGGGATGGGGAGAGGGGAAGAAGGAGAGAGAGAATCTTAAGCAGTTTCCATGCCCTGTGCAGAGCCCAACAGGGGGCTCGATCTCACAACCCTGAGATCATGACCTGAGCTGAATTAAGAGTTGGCCACTGAATGGACTGAACCACCCAGGCACCCTGCTTTGTCTTTTTAAGTATCCTAGGGCAACATGAGTTCTTGCTATAGGAGCCCTGCTGCACAATTCATCCTTAGATGACATTTTTCTTCTCTTTAGAAGAATCAGTGTCCTGCCGTTTTACTATTTGTGAACTTTTACACATTAATGTATATTTATTGTTAAAAAATATGCCAAAAGAAAAGTCCCTCAAAGGGCTAGAAAAGAAAAATTGAAAGCTTTAAAGCATCAGAGTAAAATGCATATTTCATGTCATAGTGGTAAGTGCTGCATTATATTAGCAATTTAGCTATAGGATCAGTGACTTTTCTGTCCTTTATTGAATTTCTAATATCATAAGAAAGTTACTAATGTGATAAAAGTCTTAAAGTATTACTGACTTTCTATCATGCTCTTGAAGTGAATTTTTATAGCATTAGCAAAAACAGAGTTTCAGAATACCATATAAACTGACCAAAATGATAATAAAAAAGCTTAAAAAATCAATAATACAGTTTATTCAGCTGATCTATTTGAAGCTTCTCATATTTCATTTTCAGATCTTTCTCTTTTAGTGGCTTCTGCTCATTGATAAGAGTAAAGTTGCAAAATCCCAACTTCCTCTGAAACAACATCTAGTTTTTAATAGATTGTCTTGCTAAGAACAGACTCTGAAAATTGCTGGCAGAATTACTTACAGAAAAAAATGGTGACAAAGTCCTTGCAACAAATAAATGTTACTGTCAGCTTTAAAAAATCTGCAGCAAAAATAAAGTGCAGTGACTGAATCACACTCTGAATGTTATCAGCTGTCATTCTGAATATTTTTTTCCATTTTACATCTTGTACCTATAGGATGTTTCTCTTGTGACAAACAGAATATCATGTATTAGGGGAGTTACTTTCATTTTCTGTAAACATAATCTTGATTATGAAAAATAAGAAAAAACAAGAAAAATTTTATTTTTCTCCACTTCTAAAGAGACTAAAGTAGTTGTTATTCTTTAGCGCCCATTCAGTTTTACTAATGTTAAGTCATTACAATTGTTTGTAATTGAAATGCAACATAAACTGACTACGAAAACAGATTTTAAAAGTATACACATATTAAAACAGGTTTATACAGGTTAACTTTTCCATAGAAGCAATTCTGTATTATTTGACAAAAAGAAATCCTTAAAATTTGCTTGCTTATTGAGGATTTTTATACAAGTTTCTTGTAAAATAGCTACTTTGGATTACTTACTGATTAGTGCTACTTGTTCAAACATTTTCTAGTATACTCCATGTATAATTAAATGCCAAAAATGTAATTTGGAAGATAAAATTTTAAAAATGTTAATCATTAAATAAAACATTTGGTTCTATAAATTTTGAAAAAAATCACAAAAATGATTAATTCTCCCATATTTGGTTTCTGTAATAGATCACAAGTGGAAATGGGTAATGTTAGCAAAATAACTAAAAAGAGCTATTTGTTAATCCCTTGGTTATTTCACATTTCTTCCCAAATAGATGTACATCATTGATTGATTTTTAACCTTCTATGAAATTGATTCTTAATATATTTATTTGTGTTCTGTGTATATTCTCCTTATACTGTGTATCTTTTAACAACTGTATTAGAACTTTATAGTTTCCCACAATATTTTATTGTTTAGTAGTTTGTATTTGAGTAAAAGAATGAGGGCAATGCAGATTGCCAAAATGTATATTGTAACAACTCTTGAATCAAGAACTTACACATCATTCTACTCTATGTTCCTTTAAACCTTCTTCATATAGTGCTCACAATGAGCCCTTAACCATAATGCTATGCACATTTGTTTTCCTGACTAGAATGTAAGTCATACGTGGGAAAGTTATACGTAAGTCCTATAGACCATGACACTTAGAGCATAACCCAATATGACCCAGGAAATACAGAACCAATTTAAAGCACATCTCAAAAAAGCCATTTGAATTAATCTGATCATTTATTGCCTAAGATGACTGTTTACTCGGAAAACTGATGTCTTACTGAATTTAGTCTTCCATAATTTTATTCATAGGTTTATTTGATGAAACAAAAGTTGTAGTGGCACATAAGCATATTATTACAAAGATGAAATTCCAAATAATAGCATGCCAATCACTTCTGGCCAAGGACCAGCTTGAACACATCTATAGTTTAACAAGTTGAATTTATTTTGTGTTGCAGCAAAGAAGACACTCCTTGGGGGACCATGGGAAGTCTCAGTAAGAGCGCGTTAGATGATTTGAGGGAGGGCTTAAGAAAATAGGGACTTCATACAGATTGTATGCTATCAAGCATTAAGGTAAACCTATGCTTGGGTATTTTTAAATATTGGGAGGGATGACTAGACAGAAGGTAAAGGTGTAATTTATTAACAACCAGCAGTGGGAGATGTTTGTTATTTTGTGATAGACAATGTTTCTTTTTGTTTGTGTTCAGACATGATTATTTAGTGGTCTTGTTTTTGTTTTGATTCACCATGGTCAGAGTAACCTTGTCTGATGTTGATGTTCTTTGAAATTCTTTAGGTTCAAGAGGAGAACATTCACATTTAACTGTGAGTGCCAGGCTGGTTCATGGTTAACACCAAAGTCTAGCTGACATTACCGGGAGAACTCCTGGATGTCAAAGATCACCTTTCTCTTTCTCAATTATTAGTATATCATTTAAATATATGTACCAGCAAGTAAAACATTCATTAAATCTATTTGGATTTTGTAGTAGAAAATATGCATTGGAGAGGCTGCTTTGAGAAGTTTTTTACAATTGTTAGTTGTTTTTTTTCCTCAAAATTATGTATAATACTCATTTTTTTCAAAGTAACCTAGTAAATTAATAGAAGTAGAGAATCAAATATAAATAATCATTTTGCATGGGAGCTTAGTCCCCATATATGTAGAATGGACTAACTTTGATCTCTGTTTCACTAACATTATGTCATTGTTTCTAACAACAATAATAAAATGCTAATATACAAAAAACAGCTTTCCATATTCCTCAACAAAGCTGATTTATACTCTTTAATATTATCCCATGAATTGATGCCAGACATTTCGGGCAGTTTGAGGCTTATTTTGGATGTTCTTTTAATTGAATCTTCTAGAGGAGAACCAGATTTTAGCTTCATCAATGTGTGGATCAACTATTGCCCCTCTTGGAAAAATTACATTATAGATACAGAAAAATCATTATGAGCTTGTAATTGTCAATTTAAATATTATTAGTTGTGTTAATTATAAGTAAATGTTTGACAAACCAAGTTCAGGCACGGATTCCCATATGGAGGCTTGGCAGTCTCTGCATGAGTATTCCATCACTGCAGTCCTGTTTTGGAAAAATAGATTAAAGTTTCATGAATGTGAAATTTAAAACCATATTCCTAGAGCTCTTAGTGAAGGATCTTTTAACTAATTTAATAAAAATGTTCCTTCTTATGGGCCTGAGGAGTAGAGTCCCAGAAATTGATAAGAGACTCTGCCTAAAGGCAGAAGAAAAGGCTGAGCCTTAGTGAGATTATCATTTCCACAAGTTTAGCCTCACAACTGCATCAGAGAACCGATAGTAATTTTATTTGCTTTGTAACTCTAGAAAGAAGACTGAGCCATTGTACAGGGTAGAAGGCAATGATTACCATGCAGCCCAGGTGACTTGAAATGCCTCATTCCATCTCCGCAAGAGTGTAGGCTTCTCAGTGATTTTTGTCATCCTTTCTAGCCAACCTCCCACCCCGCAATATTGCCAAGTAGGACAGAAACAAAAGTGTTCAGACACAAGAGAGGATTTATGGCTGATGTTGAATGGAAAAAGTTAATTGGATATTTTCTATGTAAGGGCACTGCTGCAATTGCTAACTGTATTCTGGTCACAGAAGAAGCCGTGTGTCTAGGAACATGATGATATAGCCCCTATTACTGGTCAATTAAGAGATAACAACAGTGTGGCAGTAATTTGCCTCTCCATCTGCAGCAATCTGTCACTAACTTTAAAAGCCACTTATCCTAGGAAGACAACCCTAAAATAAACCTCAGATTTAAGAATAATATATATCCAGCAAAGGAAGAGTTGCCGAGCAGCAAAATCAATCT
Source organism: Ursus americanus (assembly GCF_024610735.1). NCBI lineage: Eukaryota > Metazoa > Chordata > Mammalia > Carnivora > Ursidae > Ursus > Ursus americanus. Next base: position 6,171,982 of record NC_142131.1, read on the forward strand.
GACATCATTATACATTATTTTGTATTTTCTAAATATCTTTTCTATTTCATATAGAGGTTGAAGATAAATCTTGCCTTCAATCTATGGAAAATCTCTTTTTACAATTAATAGAATATTTGACTATTCCTAAGAAAAATTTCACATTTGTAGAGAATATAAACATTTTGATTTCCCAGGTTTATTTTATGTTAAAACATACAACAAACAAAAAAGAAACTGAGGCACTTATTTTCAATGAGGTTTAACCATGTTTCTCTATTATATCACCAGAAATTTTCTAGATTTCTAGAGGACATTATTGGGTGTCATTTTTCTCATATTAATTAATTTGTAAAGTGAATTTCTTATCAGTTTAATGACAAAAGAACCAACTGATACACATATATTCATCTACTTAACTTTATGGGAAGGTACTATGTTTATTTTTATTTTATAAATAAGGAAACTCATCAATAAGAATGGTTAAATTACTTGCCAAAGATCATATAATTTGTATTTAAATATGCTACAATCTTTGTACACTACAATCCAGTAAGAATAGAACCAAAAATGCAGTCACCCAGTTAACACGTGATAACTATGCAGCTAATCTCCTTAACAAATTTATATATGAATCATAAATTCCCAGTTGACACAGGATAATTATGTATTAATGTCCCTAACAAATGTGAATAATAAATATTGGAAAAGGTTTTCAATCAAAGTGAATTATGACGGACATCACAAATTTGTGTATGGTGATTTTTCATTTATTTGGGTGAGGGTGTAGGGAGCAGTATTAGTAAATAATAGCTTATCAGGAGGTTAACATAATCGTGTTTAATAACAAAAGATCATAGTAGTATCTTACTTCTTTAGACTATGATACAGAAATGTGAAATGAAAGAATAACATTAGAAACCTACTTGAATTCAATGTAGTTGGATTTTTTGGATGCAACGGAACAGAAGGCTTTTCTTCCTCTCCCCTTGATCATCTTAAAAACCAAACATTCTCCCCTTAAAAAAAATGTTGACTTTATGTACTAGAACTGAGACCCTATATTTCATAAGACATGCTGCATAGTTACATTTTTCTTGCTTCTCTCAATATAAATTTCCAAGTATGCCATAAATATAAAAACCATTTTCAGAGTAGAAGTAACTAGTCATGATCTTCCTTCTTTAAATGTCTTATGGATTCTAAAAGACTTTTTCTTAAGGTTTAGCAAAGTTGCCATATTCATTTCAACCAGAATATTAAATGCTATTGGAGCTTGAAACCCAAAATTTCTTTGCTAAAAATATTTGTTTGAAAACTGACAACTATTAAAAGGTAAGAGAAAAAGAACATTTAATAGCAAGATCATATAATCTTATCAAAATCTTCAACAAAATAACATACTCTTCTCTTTTGCTATTTTCTATCAGATTTGTACATTTTACATCGCTTTAATGGTTGACAAATGCTCAGTAAATTTCTCTGTAGGAAATTTATTTTCAATCTTCAAATTTACATCTGACATTTAAAACTATCATTACAATTCTCACCATTGATGCATATCGTAAGTTACTCTATTTTATTTACTGTAGCTTCATGCATATGAGAACACACTGTTAAATTTAAAATATCAAGTTTACAATTTTTCCATCTCGTCAGGTGAACTATTTGAGGCAAAACTCCCTGTCAACAGTATGTGATACATAAATTTGAAGAAAATATTTTTCAGTTAAATTACTGTGGGATTATATGTTTCAATTTAACATTTCAAAATATTTGCAATCTTTTTTAAAGTTCTGGTTTCATTTGAGACATCATTTTGGTTTTCATTTGAGATGAGAAACTTAGTAATTATTTTTGTTTGGAGGTAATTTTTTTTGGAAGTAAATAACGGGTTTGCTAATGCTAAAAATTGCCTCTGGAAATGGACACAAAAACAACTTGAATAGCAACAGAAAGAATAGAGTGCTTGATATTAATGGCCAGTGGCAGTCATTTTTAAGGGAACTTCTTATATATATAGAAAATGAAAAATAATCGCTGTACTGTCAGTGATCACAGTTTGATAGGTGTTCTTTTGGCCAGTCCATAGTAAATTGTATGTACTAAATATTCTATCAACATTTGCAGAATTAAATTGACATTATTATCTAATCTGCCCCCCCAAACTACTTTGATTAAGGTTTCCAAAATATATAAAGGGCTTCTTTCATTAGATCAGGCATATTTTGAACAGACATGTTCAGGGTCTTGAGATATGCTTAGCATCTGTGGATACTTTGTCATCCTCCAGACTGTTGTCTTTCTCCCAGAAGAGTTTGATCTATACTGAAGATCATTCCTGTGCATATAGCTTGAGGAATAATCTGTCAGATCTCCCATGTCAGGAAGTGATTAAATCTTAACCAATGAATGACAGGTCTGCTAAATATGTAAAACAATATTCAACCATCTTAATAAAATAATGTGGTACTAATAACAGATTTTTATACCACTAAACCAGTTGCTTAAAGCTGTATGTATATATCAAAAGAAAAGGGTATGCGTGTGTGTGCGTAACTTACTTGTGACTCAGGTAAGCAATTCCTAAGAATGCTCTTAAGGTCAGTACAATGTGTACTAAGATATGAACTTAAAGAGAAATATCACATGTAGTTAAATTTATGATTTCATTTGAAGAGTAGATTACATTTGAGTTGCTTAAAGTTGAATGTTAGGTCTGGTGCAAATTCTCTCATCTCTCAAATTGCATCCAAAAATTTAAATTGACTACCTTTTTTAAAAATCACTATAGATGAGTGGAAGGGATATGTTCCTTTAAAGGATGTTTTGTGAAATAACATGAAGCATTGATTGCAACAACAAGAAATCATAATTGTGCTCTCACAGGGATAAACAGCAAGTTCAATTTCACTGAAAAGTCAAGAATCGCAACTACTGAAATTAATGTTCAACCATGAAACCTTCACCTTCAATATTTAGTGTAACCAGCTGTGACTACCTACACATAAGATTCACAAAAGATACATTTGAACAAATATGGATGAACATATCTTCTCAAAAAGTATTAATTGTTTCCCATCTGAAGGAAAGACCTGACGAAGAAACTAGAAAGATCCTTTGAAATTTAGGATTAAAGGGAAAGCTTTTTAAAATTTCTCTCAGAAGTGGGGCCTTGAACACTGGCAATTATTGTGTTTACTTACTATATCAGTTGAATTTATACTTTATTATATATGCAATATATATGGAAACCTTATACATTCAAAGATACAGATAATTATGAAAGACTACATTTTAAATATTACTATATATGTGTACCTAACATATGTATATGTAGTTATATGTGTGTATATATGTGTTTGTGTGTGTGAGTGCATATATCCTGGTTTCTTTGTAGAACTCAAAGTGAGAAATAAAGTGTGTTCTCATATGCTACTAGTAGATAATAGGCTTTAAATATACCGAGTTTCTTTTTCGCCCTGAATGTCTGGATGCTTGCACAAAGGAAAGCCAAAAGCTACTATTTTATTCAACTTTTCAACTTCTGTGAAGGTCCGCAAAAAGGACTGTAAAAAACATTTCTTTCTTTTCTGTATTACTTCATGTTTTTAGTGTGTCTTTTGCCTTTTATAATAACTTCTATTTATTCAAAATGCTTGTACTGTCTTGATGCTTTTTCGTAGTTTGTTATATTGGATACTAGTATCACTCAATAAAATGTATTTCTTGATTAAAATAAGATTCAGAAATATGATTTAAAGAAAATGAGAACTAGGCTCAGACTTAAACTATTATTAAGGGTTTAGAATATGCAATTAATTTAGAAATAGAATATAGAAATATAATATTTGAAATAATGGTAATAAAAACAAAATACTAGAAATTCATTTTGTTATTTTTACATTATGTAAGAATTTTAATTCTACCAAAGGCTACACACATATTAGCAACAAAAAAGATGAAATATTCAAAATGAAAAAAGAAACATCTCAGGAGCATATGATGAGTTTTCTCTTGGGTTTTCTGTCATTTCTATGCTTGAGTATATTACTGTCTTACTTTAAACTTTAAACATTGATTCACTCCATAAAGGAGAGTTTCTAGACGTCAAAATATTTGAAAAGTTTAGAATTGGCATGTGAATATGTATTGTATTATAGGCATCATAATTATTTTTAAAGTATTCTTTTTATTTTTGGGCATTTCTGTGTTCAATCTAGTTGCTTTCTGCTATCACCCCAGATTTGTAGCTTTATAAATTATTCTTTTGAGCATGCCGTGGTTTCATAGGAAAACTATAGCAAGTGACTTCAGAATATTTAGTGTAACCATTCTTAAGTTGTGGTCTAAATGAAGTTTTAATGTGTATGTACAAAATTCAAAAACAGAAACTAACCTATGTTTGAAAATTAAAGAAAGCAATATAATTTAATATTCTGTGACTTAAAGAAAAGACAATGAAAAATAATTAATGTGTTTCATAAATTTTTAGTGATTCATAACATTTCTCTTTGCAGTAAACAGGCCACGTTACCCAAGGTTGCCTTGTTAAACATGGGCCTAGGACTGAATACTTCCAATTTAGTTTAGGGCTACAATATACTTTTCTTTATGATAAAATGCATTCTTGAAAATAAAACAGATTATAATCATTGGTTATGAAGCCAAAAGTTTAAATACGATTTGGAATAGGAAAATAATTTAATCATATTATCATAATTAAATTAAATTTGCCAAAGAGACAATACATTTTACTTGTTTTGTATGTCACTGGACTTCCATGATATTGTTTAAAAAGAAAGTCTACAAAAACGAGACAGAGCATGATGGTTTTAGAGTATTTATGACGGAAGTCAACACTCATCATAAAGTGAACATCTCCATCTTATAAGCATCAATACGTTTTAGATTTCAGTTTTTGAACTTTGATCTCCAAAATGATCATAACGCTGTCCTTAATGTAGACTGGATTAACCAACCTTTACTTTACACAAATTATTTATCATCCTAGTATTTTTTAAACCTCTAAAATGCTTTTATTTTAAGAATTTGGGGGGGACAATTGAGTTTCCCTCTGAAGAAATGGAAAAAAAAAAAGTGTTAGGTGTCCCAACCCCTCTCCCTCCCCCACCAGCCAAATAAAACTCAGATGCAGAGCATTTCCATTGTCTCTGAAATCTTGAAATCAATAACGAAGGACATGGCATTAAGTATTAATGTTGGGCCGTGGAACGGAGTCCCGCTCAGAAACCAGCCAGGCGGAGCAAGACTGTGTCGGGACTTCCCCGAGCTTTTGCTAAGAGAACGCCAGCGCCAGTTGCTGCGGCGGAGCCTCGGGGCGGGCGAAGCCTCGGGGCGGGGCGGATCCTCAGTGGCCGGCGCGGGGGCTGCTGGGACAGCTGCCTACAATTAACTCCGGAAGTTTGCGGCGCTGGTTTCGCTTCCTTCAGGACTTTCAGCACGTGTGTTTCGGCCCGCGCCACCGTCACTACCACCTCGTCAGGGTGGCTGGCGTTGTTTGAGGGGTCACCAGGAAGGATTTGGCAGTGGTCGAATATGCACCCAGGGAAACTTGACTGCCCCTGTGGGACATCAGGTCAGCGGTGAAGCCAAAACACTCCTTTACCGGCAAGGTAGGCCTTCAAGGCAAACATGGGCGCTTCTGCCACCGGGGACTCCTCGAAGACATAGTCGGCTTCCTTCAGGACACAGTAGTTGTCACTAGCTCCTTGACCCTGATGCTGGATTTACACAAGGTAGGTGGGCTCCATGAACCTGGGCTGGGTTGTCAGCACGCACCTGTCGAGGCAGAGGAGGGCCGTGGGGATGATGGTCAGCATGACTTCTGCGTTCAGGGTCTCCTTGTGGAAAAGCGTGCCGTGCTTGTTCTCCTTGTGCAGTGCTCCTCTTTGTGTGATGTTGCTGTCAACCCGTCGTAAGGATTGTTCTCTGGATGGGTTTCTAGTACAGGTCCTGCTTCTTCCTGGTCACGTAGTTTGGGGCCTATGTTGTGGTGATTGTTTTGCAATATATACAAATATGAAATCATATTCCCAAAAATTGGAAAATAAGTTGTCGTGGTTATCCCACGGATGAAGGGTGTTTAATCCTGTTTTACAAGAAGTACTAATTAAAATGCCAAAATAGAGGACTTCCAGAGAGTTCATGAGAACATGCATGACTCAGAGAAGGGGCCACTCTTGCACTCCCGTTCATTTAACATGGATTTTAGCCGTTCTAGTAAGTGACTCATTGTTACTACTATTGTTTTAATTTGTTTTGTTTAATTTGCATTGTTGTTTTCATGTGCTTTTTTGCCTTCCATATGTCATCTTTGGTGAGGTGTTTATTAAGGACTTTGGCCCATTTTTAAAAATCAGGTTGTTTTGAGTTTTAAGAGTTCTTTTTATATTTGGATAATAGTGGTTTATCACATGTGTCTTTTGAAAACGTTTTCTCCCAGTCCCTGGCTTGTCTCATTCTCTTGATATTATTTTTCACTCAAGTTTTTAGTTTTAATGAAGTCCAGATTATCAGTTATTTCTTTCATGGATTGTGCCTTTTTTCTATCTAAAATGGTATCATCATTCCCAAGGTCATCTAAGTTTTCCCCTATGTATTCTTCTAGAAGTTTTATAATTTTGAATTTTACATTTAGGTTGATAGTCTATTTTGAGTTAATTTTTACAAAGTTGTAAGGCCTATGTCTAGATTCATTTTTTGTGTGTGAATGTCCAATTATTCCAGCACCATTTGTTGAAAATAATGCCCGTTTATCAAAAATAAATTCACTGTATTTATGGGTGTCTATTTGTGGACTCCCTATTCTGTTCTGTTGATTTGTTTGTCTATTCTTTCACCAATACCACACTGTCTTGGTTGTTATAGCTTCATAGTAAGTCTTGAAGTGGAGTAGAGTCAGTCCTCCAACATGATATTTCTCTTTAAATGTTGTATTGACTGTGCTCAGTCTTTTGCCTCTCTATATAAACTTTAGAATCACTTTGAAGATACCTACAAAATAACTTTCTGGGACTTAGGGGACTGCGTTGAGTCTAAAGATCAAGTTGGGAAAAACTGACATCTTTACAGTATGGGGTCTTCCTATCCATGAACATGAATATCTCCCCTTTTGTTAGTTTCTTTTATGTATTCAATAGAGTTTTCTCTTTTTCCTTATATAGCTCTTGTAAGTATTTTGTGAGATTTATTCTGAAGTACTTCATTTCGGTGGGTACTAATGTAAGTGGTATTGTGTTTTTAATTTTAAATTTCACTTTCTAAGTGCTGGCATATAGGAAAACAGTCAACTTTGTATATTTGTATCCTGCTACCTTACTATTATCACTTAGTAGTTGCAGAGTTCTTTTTGTCAATTCTCTCAGATATTCTACACAATCATGTCTTCTATGAACAGAGGCAGTTTTATTTCTTACTCCCCAATCCATTTACTTGTTAAATGAATTCAGCTAAGTTGTAGATAAAAGATCAACATACAAAAATCAGTTGCATTTTAATACCCTAGTGAAGAACAATTTGAAAGCGAAATTAATAAAGCAATTCAACTTAGAATAGTGTAAAACAGTAAATATTTTGTAATAGGTTTAACCAAGGAGGTGTAAGATTTGTATTCCAAAATCAAAACATTGTTGACAGAAATTAAAGATGGCCTAAATATATGGAAATACCAACCAGGTTTATGTATTAAGAGATTTAATACTGTTAAGAAGACAGTAGTTCCCAGTGTAGTTCAGTGCAATCCTTATGAAAATTCTAACTACCTTTTTTGAAGAAATGGATAAACTGATCCCAAAATTCATATGGCATTGCAAGAGACCCAGAATAGTTCTGTTGAAATCTTGAAAAAAGTAAGAACAAAGTTGGAGGGAGAACACTTCCCAATTTCAAAACTACTATGGATTTGCAGTAACCAAAGTAATGTGATCCTGGCATAAGGATAGTATATAGAATAATAAAATAGACTTGAAAGTCCAGCAGTAAACCTGTACGTCTTTGGTACATTGGTTTTTGACGAGGATGCAAAGACCATTCATAGGATTGTAGGAAAACTACAAATGAATTGGTTACCCCTACAAAAGAATGAAGTTGGGATATGGTAAATTTTCATGACTTTGGATTTGGCAGTGGGGTTTTAGATATGATACCAAAAATATAACAACAGCAGCAATAAAAAAGAGAAATTAGACTAGAGTGAAAAAAAATGTACATCACTGTGTACTATCAAAAAAGTGAAAAATCAGCCCATGGAGTTAGGTAAAATATTTGCAAATCATATATCTGATAAAGGCCTAATAACCAGAATATATTAAAAATACTTTTCTCTTAATAATAAAAAGACAACCAAATTTTTAAAATGGACAAAGGACTCAGACATTTCTCCAAAGAGGATATATGTTTCTTGGCCAATAAATACAAGAAAGTTATGCTCAACCTCATTATTCATTAAGGAAATGCAAATCAAAACCGCGATGAGATTTTACTTCAAACCTGCTGGGATGGCTATGATAATTTAAAGTGCCAAATAAAAACAAAACAAAACAAAACAAAACAGAACATGTGTTGGCAAAGATGTGGAGAAATTTGAGTCCTCATACGCTAGTGGTAGTAACAAAGGATGGTTCAACGGTTATGGAAACCAGTTTAGCCTTCCTCAAAAGTTAAACATAGAGTTACCATGTGACTCACCAGTTCACTCCCATCCTTAAACCCAAGGGAATCGCTAATGAGCGTCCAAACAAAAACTTGTACACTAATGTTCTTTTTTTAAAAAATTTATTATGTTATGTTGGTCACCATACAGTACATCATTAGTTCCTGATACAGTGTTCCACGACTCACCGTTTGCGTATAACACCCAGTGCTCCATGCAATACATGCCCTCCTTAATACCCGTCACCAGGCTAGCCCATCCCCCCCACCCCCCTCCCCTCTGAAACCCTCAGTTTTTTTTCCCAGAGTCCATAGTCTCTTGTGGTTCATTCCCCCCTCTGTTTTGTACAGTAAGGTTCTTATCAGCACTACTCACAATAGCTAATGGGTAGTAACAGCCCAAATGTCCATTAGCTAATGAGCACATAAACAATAGATGGTATTTCATAAAATGGAATGTTATTCTGTCATAGAAAGGACTGAAATAACGGATACATGCCACAATATGTGTGAACCTTGAAAACATGCTAAGTAAAAAGTCAGACACAGAAGGCTACATAGTATATGATTCCATTTATATAGAAAGCCCAGAATAGGCAAATAGGTATAGACAGAAAAGAGATGAATGGCTTTAGGGGCTGGAAGGAGAAGGGAATGCGGAGTGACTGATTAATGGGTATTGAGTCTGTTTAGGGGATAACAAAAATATTCTGGAATTAGATAATGGTGGTGGTTACACAATATTGTGAATATCCTAAAAGCCAACTAAATGTATATCTAAAAGTAGTTGAACTGGTGAATTTTATGTTATGTTGATTGTATCTCAATAAAATAAACAAGCATGTTTCAGGATCTAAAGAAAGTGAAGTCTTATTAATTTCAAAATGACCAGTATTTAACTTGCAGTCATATGGACTGAAGATAATTTGGATTTTAAAAAAGTTAATGGACAATTTAACATTCTGTTAAGTAAAAAACATATATAGGCAAGCAAGAAGAGACTTTATTTAAAAAGACTATTGTAATAGGAAGAATACTCCAACTACAAGATTGAAGGAGTAAATAAAGCTAGGAAGAACTGGTCATGGTTGGAGTTGGGTATGCAGGTGGTGTTACTGAGTAACAGAACAGGCAATATTTTTCTTTGAGGACAGCAGAACTTTAAAGGGGCTCTTCAGGTTGTTCTGTGTTCCAGTGCTTGCTTTAGCTCAAGTGTGGGCCACCTGGCGGCTTTGGGAAGGAAAGAAGGTTGATTTTGGTCAAGTTCATGGGTTTTTCATCCAGGTTGGTCAAAGCTAATTAGTAATGTGAAATATTGCATGGGAAATATCTAATCAACAACAACAAAAAAGGATAATCTGTTATTTAATTTACTTGCAAATGTCTAAAACTTATACAGAACAAGAATATGCTCTGTTAAAATATTCCACATCTCTTTTGTTTTATAATATGCCCAAATAAGAACTCTATGCAGGAGTATTTGTTAAGTTATTTTCTGCTACTGCAGCTATTGGAAGTCACTAAATATGTACTTCTTTAGAAGAGACTCTATAGTTCGTATAACGCACTAATTCAAGGAGAACTTTCTTCCAGTTATTTCAAATTAATGAGGCTAACTAAAAGCACTTGAAAGGATCATAAAATAATCAAAAGATAGACAGCAGTTGAGATTAGTGGAGTTCACACATGTGCTAATGATGAATTAGATTGCAGATATTCACACAGTTAGGTAGAAAATGATAAGGACTTCAAACCATTTAAAAGTGGGTTATTTATTTGTTTTTTTGGTACGTCACTTAGGCTGTATTTATTATCAACTGATTTGTTAGTAGTGTGCAAAAAGAAGTTCTTACAAGGTAACAGAAGCAGAATTCCTATAAAGCCAAGTACCTTGAGCTTCATGGCTTTTCATTTCATGGCCCCTTCTGAGGCCCTAGGAGGAGCCCTGGCAGTGGGTTCACAGGGCCACATGTTTTTATAGATTTTGTTGAAGCAAGATATTTTAACCATAGTTATTTAAAACCATTGTTTCTTTACACTCTGACTTCCCCTCATTTTTACTATCCCTTGTGTCATGGTTCACTGATGGCACCAAGAGATTTTTTGTTTCCTGTTTTTTTGTTTGTTTTGTTTTGTTTTGATTTTTGTTTTGATCCAGCTAAGGGAAAGTTAATTTTGGAATATATTCAGTTTGAATTTAAAAGGGTATAATTATGTGGTTCACATTTCTTTTATATATGGCTAAGTTATTGTTAGCTGCCCAGTGTAGGGATGGGTTCTAGAAATACTTTCGCAGCTTATAGTATTGATTGCACAGCATTGCACCAAGTCACAAAAGGCTAGGTGGTATTGTGGTATAGATATGTCCTGTGGTACCTGGCGCGAGAAGAGTGGGAGGAGAACTGAATGGAGCCAGGAACTGGTCTGTGCAAAAAACTTCCCAGCATCAGTTGTGTAAAATTTGGTTTACACCAAATTTATCAACATCCAGTCAAAAGAGAAGTTCCTTCTTGCAGGTTATATAAGTATATGCTCCATATGATTTTTGATAGAACATCAGAAATTCTTAAAACCTGGAACTGTGCATATGGACATGTATGGTATCACATGTTTTAGGCATTCGAACTATTGATAATAATAATAAAAATACATGTTTTGATTAACTGTGCTAAAGGAAAGAACCGGTCATTTTTCTCTTCTCTAAATAGAAAAAAATGCGGTAAAGTGTTGCCATATGAAGAATGAATCAAAGAGCATGCTGCTAAAACAAAAAAAAAAAAGGCAGAGGAATATATTATAGTAGTGTGAAAGGGAGTTGATTCAAAAATATATTATGGTATTTATCTATATTTTTTGGTGATTTTAATTTATGATGGTTTGGTGAATAATGGCCCTCAAAGATATCTGGGTCCAGGGGCACCTGGGTGGCTCAGTCATTGGGCATCTGCCTTCGGCTCAGGGCATGATCCCGGCGTTCTGGGATCGAGTCCCACATCAGGCTCCTCCACTGGAAGCCTGCTTCTTCCTCTCCCACTCCCCCTGCTTGTGTTTCCTCTCTCGCTGGCTGTCTCTATCTCTGTTAAATAAATAAAGAAAATCTTAAAAAAAAAAAAAAAAGATATCTGGGTCCAAATACCTGCAACCTTTGAATATACCTTAGATAGCAAAAGAGACTTTGTAGATGTAAATAGTTATGGGTCTTCAGATGGGGATGCTAGCCTAGATTATCTGGTGGGACCTAATGCATGAAGAATGTCCTCAGAGAGAGAGAGAAAGAGTGACACTGAAACAGAAGGCAGTGTGACCATTCAAATAAGTTACAATGCTGTTGGCTTTGAGGAAGAAGGAAAGGGCCACAAGTCAAGGAATACAAGAATGCAGTTCAAGAAGCTGGAAAAGGAAAGAAAATAGATTTTTCCCTAGAGCCTTTAGAGGATTCATGGCTCTCTTGACTTTATCATGAAATTAATTCTTGACTTCTCTTCTCCAGAACTATAAAAGGATGAATTTGCATTGTTTTAAGCCACTAAATTTGTGGTAATTTGTCACATTTGGCTTCACAAATTGTTTCACAAGTTGATCTCACAAAAGCTGGTTCCAGTCCTGGGTGGAGTTGCACAGGTACTTTGAGAACATCCATCCACGTTCATCAGTGTTGCCAATAAAGTCATTAATGTAAATATATGCTCAATATCTTTTTAATGTCAGGAACGGTGCTAGTGATTATGCGGAGCAACACAGCTATAACTTAGACTGGTGCCTAGTGTTAAGTCCTGCAGAGGATGCAAGGACCACAAACTGATCTGACTAGTAGATGATTCTGGCATTAGGTGGCCCTATACTACCTTGGACAAGCTTTAAAATTAATTCTGATCATGAAAATACAGAAATTTGATTGAAAGTAATTACCATTCTGCCTTCTGTGATCCCATTAAATATTTCTTTGTTATTTTTAGACTCCTGAAAATACAGGAATGTAAAGAAGATAATGTAATATTAATAATTGTTTAGAGAATTTTTTTTTTGTAACATACTATTTTATTCCTTATAGGATATCAGAGGAAAAAAAGATATAATATTGTAAAACAATCTGAGTTCTTTGGAATGTGAAATTCAAAATTGACAAGGGATTTTATAGATGGAGGAAGATATGAAAAATGTACTTAATTCTCAGCAGAGAGTAATACCTATATTTCTTGCTCTTGTACTATGCAGTTAATTCTTAATCAAAATAAGAATTCCTTATTTGTGTACTCATCTTTCTGAAAAGAGATCAGCTATCTCTGTCACTCTCACTCTCATCCTGTCTGTATTTCTCGCTGTTGTTCTACAGGGAAATGTTGGAGCAAGACCCCTTTTAAGAGTTAGGCATAGAGAAATAGCACAATTTCTAGTGGTCAGTGTTTAGAATTTCTGTTTTATCATGTAATTAGTACTACTTGACATTTTCTTGATGAAAAAAGAAAGGAAATAAATTAAAGCTAATGACACTAAAGGAGAATGATGTTTCACAAGTTAGTTCTTAATTTCTCTTTTATCGGAAGTACACTAATAAGCAAGGTTGAATAAGTTCTCTTATGATTGCTTTATCTCATGCTTCTGTTCCTAGGGGTAGTAATAGCAAAAGTGTGATTTGGTGAATTAAGAAATTGTTCAGAACGTTTATTGTCATATATATATACACACACATATAAATAAAAGCAGTAGGGGCACCTGGCTGGTTCAGTCAGTAGAGCATGGGACTCCATCTCAGGGTCGTAAGTTCGAGCCCCATATTGGGCATAGAGATTACTTTAAAACCGTTAAAAAAAAAGTGTTCTCAGTAAATATCTGTTTGTGTGTGTGCTTCTGTATGAATGCAATTAATGCAGAAAATAGCTCTCTCAGAGGAAGAGCAGTTGCTGTATTCACCAGAATTTACTTCATTCTTTGTTTTCAATCTCTAAGTGTCCCGATCTTCGAATTGACAATAAATATTAAGTTATTTAAGATTTAATAAGCTTTATTAAGTTATCGAAAGTAGGATCAACATGCTTTTGCTTTGTAATAGAAAAATAATCTGATTTAAAGAATTGCAAAAGTTACTTTTAAAAGCATTTTATAAATATTTCTACACGTCAAAGGGTGTGAACTTAGTTAAAACAAATAGCCTAAAATAATTTTAAATTAAAAAGAAAACTAAGAGATTATAGCAATTTTTTTCATGTTATGTGCATTTTAATAGTAACCCTTAGTGAGTTGACTATTTCATTGATTTATCCTAAAATAGACCTGAGGTAGAGTATGTTTATTTTTATTTATACTGGACTCTTGCAAATTGAACAATTATTAAAAGCACACCCATGCCAAAGGAAGAGGTCTGTTTTACTAAAAAAACAAATGGAGATTCACTGTAAAAGCTTGTAAGAGAATGAATGTGTACGTATAATATATGAGTGTGTGTTGTGTGTGTGTGTATAAACTTGAAGCACTAAATAGAAGAGGAATTTTTTCTTTTTTTAAAAAGTATTTCAATGAAATTTCAGATATAAATATGAAGATTAGAACAATAAAACATTTAGAAGAAATCAGCTTCTTAGTCTTTGAGTAGGCAAATATATTTTTTAGGCAATTATTTCTTAAATTGGTCACAAAACTCCCATCAGAAAAAGTATATAAATTGGACTATAATTGAAAAAAACGCTTCTTTTCTTTAAGGTACTCCATGGGAATGAAAAGGTAAAAGAATATAAATTCAGTTTGTGAGAAGATATCCTACAAATCATTAAGAAACAGGCAACTGAATAGAAACTGGACAAAACTCTTGACCACACAATTCACAAAAGAAAAGCCAAATGGCTAATTAGCATATAAAGGTGCTCAACTTCGTTATTTATCTTGGAGGTACACATTAAAAATGTGATGTGGACCACTGCACACTTAGCAGAAGAGGAAAACTTACAAAGATAGCATCCGGCATTGGTGAGGATGTGATACAGGTTACACCATGGAAGTGCAACTTGGTAAAATCACTCAGAACTTTTTAGAAGTTTCTTGTAAATTTAAACTTGCCTCTACCCTGTTATACAGCAGTTCAACCTTCTAACAATAGGTGGGCCCAAGTACTCACCAAAAGACATTGATCAGAATCAACATTAATAAGCAACATTAATTATAATAGAAGAACATCTGGAAACCACTAAGTAACTAATCTGGAACAGAATGGAATAATACCCAGCAATGAGAATAAATGATCTAAAACAACAAATAACAATATGAGTGAATTTCTCAAAAGATGTCATACACAAAGTACATTGAAACAAGGTACAAAAGCAAGCAAATCCAATTGATAGCATTAGAAATCAGGCTAGTGGTATTGGTTGGGGGTGGTGGGTAAGGGAATCTGAAATTGGTTTCCTAATCTGTGTGCTGGTTACAACTGATAAGTTTGATTTGCAAACAAATTCATCAGGATTTGTACTTATGTGCATTTGGTTACACATATTTTTTACTTCAACAAAAACTTTAAGAATGTATCCTCTAAATCAGTTCCTAGTTTTAGTAAAGCGTAAGACTTATGGAAAGCACTAAGGAATCAAAACTAATTTTTTCATTGATCATTCCTATTATTTTTCTCTTTACTCCATATATTTAGCTGTAATTTCTTTGTACCCAGATCTTCCAGGTGTCATAAGGCTACAATGTCAAAAGTTCAATCCAGACATGGAATTTCAAATTTGAAGAAAGAGAACTCCTAATTAAATACCTCTTCCCGTAAGATTCCATCTCATGTTGAAGTTAAGAGTTGACTTTTTTATTGGAACTCAACAAATCATGAGCACCTAGGACATGTAAAGCAAATTAAAAAATACCAGCTGTGAATGTCAGACTTGATGTTACTTGAAGGCATTTTCTAGATAAGATCATTAGTTTTACATGACTACTTCTGTTTTGTTTTGTTTTTGTTTTTTGTTTTTTGTTTTTTGTTTTTCTTCACGCTGGGAAATGTGTATTGTTGTGAAACAAATGCTGAGCTCAGGAAACTCCTGCACAAACGCTGTCTAACTTCTAACAAATTATTTTTGACACTGTTTTCTGGTCCAGTTATTCTGAAAATGTCTGAGTATGCTTTGAATTGCTTATTATTTTAATTTTCCAAAAAGAGTGTAATTATTCAGATGGGGCATAGAGAAGGTCACAAGCAACTCTGTTATATCAACTTACCAATTTTTCTTTTTTATGTTCTACAGAGTTCCAAATTTTTGCATGAGGGAAGATTCTCGCCTATATTAATACACAGTAGTAAAATACATGGGGTACTGGAGAGGAATAATTTGTATCCATACACAGTCACTCAGAGTTCAGAAGATTAGGCTGGCCCCTGCTCTTCTTCCCAATCAGGTGAATATGATAACTGTCTCTATATCCCAGTCTGGCCCAGTCGGATTTTGGAGAATTCCTTTTTTTCCCCCCAGATAAAACAGGAGCAGGTTAGCTCTGCCTTTGGATTTAAACACTCATACTCTTTTTGACCTTTGATTAATTCCTGATGACAGCTAGATGACCTGAAAGGTTCATGGACTGATGATCTAAATGCCTAAATAACACAGAATGCTAAAATCCTACTGCCAACATCCATGGATGAGTGTTGATCCTTTCTACTGGAGATTTACAAACTGAATAATACAATTTGTTGAAAAAGGTCTTTCTACTAGTGAATTAATTTCTAATTAGTTGGACATTGTGAATATTTAGCTATGTTTTGTCATTTTAAGTGCTTGTGGAATGCCTGGAAAGTGCACATTATTTTTCTACCTAAATTATTTTTTTTATTGTGATTTAAAGTTTTATCCTGTTATATGTCAGTGAAAAGAAGTTAACATTTATTGGCCGCTCCACTAGATGTGTTTTGCCCCCTTGCCCTCCCTCCCTAAAACTCCTGTGACGGCTCAACCAGAATCCTGACTAGGCTTAAAATGAGGGACACTAATTTGATTTCTGCTTCCTCTCTTTACCTGGAGGCAGTTCTTACCATCCAATCAAAACAAGGGTCATTTTGGAGTTGGGACATTCAGTCCAGCAACTCAGTACTGTCACCTAAGAAAACTCAACTGGTCTTGCCTAAGGCTAGTAGAAATGGCATTTTCTATATTTATTTGAGGACAGTCAGATCTAGAAAAAAGAAATTCTTCAGGAATTTCTATCATTTTTAATGCATTTCCTCCCCCCTGAAACATTAGCCTCTTTTATGACGTATATTTTTTACAGTGTTCTTCTTTAAGTCTTTCTTTGCTTCTTAATCCCAGATTTTTGGTCAGAAGCATTACACTTGTTAGCTTGACTCTCCTTCCATTTAGCCTTTACAATATGGAAACAGAGGTGAAAGTTCATGATAGGTGAATCAAATTCATCCTTTTATCTTAAAAGTTAGTCCATACTTTTAAAAGAGTCATTAATATATCGTAGTACATGGGCAGTGCTTTTTAGTTAACAATGGACTTTTACATACAATTACATTCTTATTCTTACTGCCATAATAATTCTGGGAATTTTTCCAGGGCAGCTGTGAATATTTCTATTTTCAGTGAAAGAAAATGAACATCGTGTAATTGAAGTGCTCTCTGATCCACCCCTGATTTCAGTGGGTGTTATTATTTTAACCATACCATTATAGATAGTTGGTATAGCTAACTGGCCCATCTTGTGAGTTCCTTAAGGGCTTCAACTGGGTCTTGTTGGGGGTAGCATAGGATGTGACACATGATATGTGTTTATGAATGAGTTCTAAATATAATAAACAGAGTTTTTTAAAGATACTGACTAGCAAATGGGAGAAGTGTTATGTAAATTCGGTCATTCAGCTGTAAGTTTTGAGCTCTTTTCACTAAAATATGTTGCTGCCTAACCCTATAATTAGGCAACAAGTCAGTCAGTTAAGATCTGTGCATGAAGTGGCAAATACTTTATATAACCTACATTGCCAAGTGTCAGTAGCAATGAGATAAAGAGCAGGAGGATACTTTGTAAAAATCTGTTTTGTCTTGATTTCTACTTCCCAGTTGAACAGATCAACTATTCACTTCACCATTTTCATTTCTTTTAGTGGAGAACACTTGAAACTCTTCCTTTTGTTACTGTCTTTTTAGATTTAAGTTGCATTGCATTTTAACTTTTCAGAAAATATGTCAAGAAAAAGTACTCTTTCTTATCATTAAAAATGGAAGATGTATACCAGATAACTTGTAGGAATTTGGGGGTGAAAGTTTAAGTGGATTGAAGGAGAATCTCAAAGTGAATCCAGAATTAAGTGCCTTATTTTTGCCTATTTGTAATGATAGTTCAATGGGTAAACTAATTTTCTTCCCCCCAAAAAAGTAAAAAAGAATGAAAATGAGATAAAACAGTATTGACTAGCTTGAAAGAATAAAATACTGGTTGAATGAACTTTGAGATTAGTGCTGAATTCATAAGAATTACAAATTTTTCTCTCCATTCAAATCAAGAATAGCATCGTAAATAGTGTTACTCTTAAGTTCATAAACTTTTGGAATAATGTATTTTAGAACTGAATGCAGTTTGGAACTATAGCATCATATATAAGCATTTTGTTTAGAAAATCTTTCAATAATTGAGTCAAGACACTTAGCCCCTTATGTTTTAAAATCATTGAAACCCAAGTTTACCACAGAAAGTACAAATGTGTGAACCAAAGAACATTATATATCAAATATAAATTTAGTATTTTTGAGAGACTGGACGGGGAAAAAAATTATTTGATCAAGGCCATTCAATCAAGGCTATTTTCTGTATTTTTGCAACCATAGGGCCGAGGTGAACCTTGCACAGTCATGTGGTTCAGCCCTCTGCCTTGAGACAGAAGTACATCGCTGAAACATGAGAATCAATACTCTTTGTTGAGACCCCCCTGAAGATCATCCCCAGACTCCTTTATAACCTTTGAGTATTTCTTTTGTGGCTATTTAAAATCCATATGGTTTTCTGAAGCCCTGAAGTTCCTTTAAGAGAAATGAACAATAAGCTTCTGAGACAAATCAGCCCCCCCCCTTAAGGAGATCTTCGGTCACATGTCTAGAGAGTACTTTAAAGTATGTAACTGGAAGAGGTCCACATAATTTAAATCAATTAAAAAAAAAAAAAGCCAAACACCAGATCATTAGCATACTTAAATAAAAACTGCTCAGATAGTGTTACCACTAAAATGGTTTGTTCATTTAGTAAGAGAGACCCACTATTTATGCTTGGTAGAAAAATGTCATGATTATAATTGTGTTGGTGTTTTAAGTTGAGGAGGTCTTTGAAAGAAAAGTCTACTCATTCTTTACTTCAGTAGAGCCCTTTTCCATGTAGGGTAGGTCAGAGAAGAAAACTACTTAACCCAGCCGGGTGAAATGTTAAAAAAAAAAAATAACAACAGAAATTACAAATAATATATAATTGCTATTTATAAAAGCTTATTGGTAAAGAGCATTTTAAGGAGCTCATATTTATGTTGAGTTCTAATTAATAGTGAATTATTCTGAGACCCTGAGCAAAGATTATCTTCATGCTCAAAGTGTCATATATTTTCTAACTTCAAAATCAGTAAGTCTTAACTTCTTATTTTGCTTTTCCTTTCTCAGTTGTGGCATTATCATTCTTGTATTAATTCTATATCTACTCCTTACTTCTGTCTGTTCCCTTTCCCAGAACACATGCAGATGTAATAATATTTGATGGCTTACATATTTGCCAAATGAATGATACAATAAATGGATTGTGTAATTTAAATGTGCTAATTTTTGCAGTATTTTTTTTTAACAGTCTTTATGGTATTTGAAACCATCTTTGACAGGCATACTTCAGATACTTAAAATACAACCTATAAATTTAGTATGCAGGGTCCTATTGTGCATTCAAAGTTTACATTTACAGTTAAATCCAATATTTTCATTGCTCTTGAGATTTTTCCTATTCACTTTCTCTTTTTTTTTTAATAAACTCCATTTCATTTGGATAACTTGCTTTGCTTTTTTTTTAAATGATGACAGTATTCAAACATCTAAAAGTAGAGAAAAGAGTATAAAGGACCTTACTGTACCCATTGTCCACCATTAACGTCAACAATTATCAACATGTATTTATATTCTCTCACCTCCTCTCCTTTTACAATATTACAGTTTTGATTTTGGGATTTATTGGGTCCATATCGCATCAATATCTTTTAGATAAAAGTTAATAAGGAGTTGGTATTTGATGAACACTAGTATTTACTTACGTAAATTTGGGGAAATCTTTAACAATTCATCAACAGGGAATTGAGAAAGAAAATTAAAATTTTATGGCATAAGGAAATTAAAGCAAAACTTTCAAAAACGATCGTAGTGGAAAAACAAAGAATTTAAAAGAGAATAATTTGTTTATATAATTACTTCAGACAGAGACAACTATTTAAACAAGAAAAAAAATTAAACCTATAAAATGTATGGCTTGAATATTAGAGCCAACATAAAACAATTTTTTAAAAAATAGTGATTTTAGACAGGTGTTAAAAACTAATCATTCTCAAAACTTAGGTAAGTATTGAAAACTAATCATTCTCAATCTTTTCTGAACATATACTCTAGTATCCATTTGTTCTCTTATTTTTGCTTTGACACAGGGCAACTGTAGTGTCTTTAACTACACCCAATGATGCTCAAATATAATGGGGAGTTGGGTCCATAAATCTTGGGCTTAGTATAGTGGAATCTCCTTCAGGGGATATATGTAGTTAGATATTCAAAACTCAGTATCATGGTATAAAGGTGACGTTATAATGAAAACTTTGAAGAAAGCAAAAACAAGACCTAATGAAGAGAATTTTCTCAAAGTGTAAGGACATAAGTAACAATATATCTGATCATTATGGTTTCACACGCTTGCATGTTACCAAATTATAGAAATCTGGATTTCCAGTGCAATGATATTGCAAATAGAGGTATTTGTATGTGCTACAGCTGGTGTCATGAACTACCGTATCAGGTGTTCTGGATTCTAGTGCATAAAATGTCTAAAAGATACTCCCCATGAAATGATCCATGCATGTATGCTGGTTTATAGGAAAGTGAATCACACTGTTACCAAGCTTTCTTTCCAAAAGGAATTATGGAAAATACTCTGCAATTTTGAAACAACCAGTATCCTAAAGTTCATTGATTTCTATAAAGCTTTTGATAGCCATCCCTCCCCTCTTTAATTAGGTTTATTCAGGGAAGCTATAATCTCTTCCAGTGAAGTCTTGTTTTGAGGATTATAAGGGAAACCTGTGGAAGAAATTAAATGCTGATTTAATAATAGTCCTCTTTCATTACAGTGACATCCTTTTTTTCCTCAGCTATCATGTTATTTGAGACAGCATTGCTGGGAGAGCATTGTGGAAATTAGGGTGCACTGGGCAGGAAATTTCTTATGAAAAAGTTGATCCTACCTTCAACATGCCATCTTTTGGCCCATGCTAAAATGTAAGGGACTTGTGTAAACTCTAATCTCAATTAAGGGAAGGTGAGGGGTTTTTTTTTTTTGGTTGTTTTTTAAGGTTTATTTATTTATTTTAGAGAGAGTGAGTGTGTGAGCGTGCGTGAGCTGGCAGAGGCAGAGAGAGAGAGAAAAACTTTGAAGCAGACTCCTCGCTATGCAGAGCCAAATATGGGTCTCTATCTCATGACTCTGAGATCATGATGTGAGCCAAAATCCAATTGGGCACTTAACCGACTGAGCCACCCAGGGGCCCTGTGAGGTTTTTAATAAAAATAATAGTAATGATCATTTAACTAAGTCCCCAGTTCTAATATATATGTGTGTATATATATATATATACATATAGATATAAAAAATACCTAGAGCGTATATACATTATATATACTATATATACAATATATATAGAATGCAGTGTATGTGTGTATACACATGCATATATTATACAATATATGTAGTGTCTACACTCATGGGTAGATCACAACTGATATTAAATAAATGAAACACACACACCCATACCCATATATTTGTTAGCAGTTAGTTAGACATGAGTGCCATGTGCCACACCCTGGGAGCCACCCCCCAGGTTAACAGCCACACTTTCAGAGTCACCTCTGAGGGCTGATAGAACAGGAAAAGCCTAGGCACAGAGCGGCCTCAAAAGCCACAAGGGGACTTCCAAGCGCTGAGCATGTGCACAAAAGGTGCAACTTGCCCTTAAGATCACAGCAAAAGCTCATTAGACACTCATAAATATATAATACATAAATAAATACAATTATAATAGTGCATTATGGGTAGGTGCATATGCAGAAGCTAAAATGTATATAACCACCAGCTGTTAATCAAAAATGTCAATCAAAGCCAGACTTACCTGTACACAAAACAGGCTTAAAAGGGTACAGCTAGAGCTTCTCTGTGCTATTGCCACTCTCACTCCAGCATGGCCCACTTTGACTCTTCAAAGTGACTATACCTGCCTACTCAGTAAACTCTTTCTCTCCATTCTGGTCTTGGGTCTTCAATTCTTTGGTGCATCTGGGATAAGAACCGAATGACCCAGTAACATATTTATAAAAATACTTAAAAACTGTTATTATATTTAGTTTCCAGATATAAACGGTAAAGCTTATGAAATCACGTAACTTTTTCAACACCATCTCCCATTTAAGTGGTAGATAGAGATTAACAAAATCCTGCTTTGCTTGACTCATTGCCCAAACTTCCCTTCCTCAGTGGTATAATCAGGATTGGACTAATGCTTAGGACAGAGGAAATTTACAGGTTTCAGAGTTGTCTATCATTTTTCTTTTCTTTTTTCTTTTTTTCTTCCTTTTTTCTTTTTAGGGATGAAAAGAGCCTACAGTTGTAGGAAAACGGTCTGTCATCTTGCTCTAAAAGGATTTTTCTGTAATATTAGTTAATACCGCCAAATATACCAATATGCTTGGGCATGGGGAAAACAAAACAAAACTAAATAAAAAACATACACACACACACACAAAATAGCAATAACAGCAACAACAAAATCCTTAGGAACTAATAATAGGATAAACTGAGTTTTTTACTTCACTAATTAAAACCAAAAGAAAAACGGGTTATTTGATCAGATTATTTGATGTGAATAATCTTTTGCTGCATGTAAAGTACAAATGCAGTTAGAACTTCACTTCTCATACAATATTGATAGTCTGCTGAAGAGCACCAGTATTATCATTCAGTTAAAATATCTTAATCTTTTATGCACCTGCTTTTATAGACTCTTCCTTGAGCCCTGTGAGGGGGGATCCTGCGTGCAGGCAGCCCTGGAGGCCCTTTTCCTAACTAACAGTGGAAGAACTGGTGAATATATGGCAGGAGTGGGGCTCTCTGGGACCTTTTTCATACTGTTGTCCATGTTTATTCTGCTTGATCTGTGCCCAGACACACTGGTGGTTGTGTGATTTTCAGTACAGATCACATTATTTCAGAAGAAATAAATAGTTAAAAAATGAAAGGAAATATTTAACTGATCATTAGATGAAAGGAGCTTGTCTGAGGATAAAAGCAATGGAAGTTTCAAAGAGAAGGCTCACTAGCTTTTACACGGGTTCTACATACAAAATTGTTACATTGGAAATATCAAAAACAAATGTAACAAAAAGTATTAAAAGTATTAATATACACATTTCATAGTTTTAAATATAAAAGTGATCAAACCTTAAATAGGTAAAAGAAAACTGGAAAAACATATAGCAGTTTACTGAAAAACCCAAATTAACAAGAAATACAATTTTTCGTAGTATAACTTTGCAGTTAATAAAGGAAATAAAAATTACTACGATGGTATATAATTTTGAACTAAGAATTTATAATTGATCTCTTAAGTAGTGAAATCCTCAATTTGAAACATGTCAAGTATTTTTCTCACAAATTCTGTACAATACTCAACTGTCTCCTGGCAGTAATACTGAAAAACATTTATAGTTTTTAAAGAGATTTTGTATATTTCTTTTTTTTAAAGATTTTATTTATTTATTTGACAGAGATAGAGACAGCCAGTGAGAGAGGGAACACAAGCAGGGGGAGTGGGAGAGGAAGAAGCAGGCTCATAGCAGAGGAGCCCGATGTGGGGCTCGATCCCAGAACGCCGGGATCACGCCCTGAGCCAAAGGCAGACGCTTAACCGCTGTGCCACCGAGGCGCCCCGAGTTTGTATATTTCTAATTGTTGAGAAATAATTGTTATGCTGATTAATGCTATACCACATAAATAATTAAAATGTTACTGTCTATAAGATTGATAGACTGTACAAGTGAACTAATTAAAAAAATCTCAATTCTGGACAAGATATGGTTCTTAATATCCTTTCCAAAATAAAGGTGCATTCTCAAGACTAATTGATAATTATAATAATTGTATTAAGTATGGTTAGAACATTTTCTTTGATACTAATTTCACATTGAAATTACGTTTCACCAGCTTTATTATGTATGTAAATTCTGTTATATTTTTTTGAAAGGAAGTATGATATACATTTAAAGAAATGAATTAAATTAAGATAAGTTTGACATATTCTATTTCTGATTTTTTTTATGAACAATTAGTAGTCAAAACAGTTTTTGCTTTTAGGTTATTCTCAAGTAATTTTTAATGAAACCTTCTTAAGTGGACCTTCTCCCATATGTCCTCTACTATTTTCCAGTGGAGTGTCACTGTACAAATGTGCTGTTTTAAAATTATAATTGCATTTCTTTTAGCAATAGAGGTGTGAATCATTCATCTTTGAACCACAATGCATACGCTTCCTAAAAGCCCGTTTAAAAAAAATTATGCTTCTAAAAAGGTTGTTAATGGAAATATGCATCACTTTATAATTAACCAAACCTACAACAAATTAAAGTGCTGATTGTGAAGGCAAAATAACACTAATCTATAATTATAATCAAGAATAGCAGCAATTGAAAACCATAGCCAACTCAAGACAAAATTTTTATGAAATACAAGAGCCACAGGAGATTTCTTGGTGGAATCTAAAGTAAAACTATAAAAAAAAAAATGCACTCGTATAATATACTTTTAAAACTTTTGTAGATCTTAATCACCTATTTAATAGCGTACCGGTTGTTTGTGCATAAGAACAAAACTACAGGGAGTTTTCTGTCATGTTTTCTACAAGAAAAAAATGAACAAAAAAACCCAGGATTTGAAAGTTTAACTCAGTAACCCCCACTAAGAGAATTTGTTATTTTAGGCTGCTATTATGCCATAAAAATAACTATTAAAAGACAAAACTAACAAACCAAGTAACACAACAAAATAAAACAACATACTTCAGTACTCCTGTTGTCAGCATATACTGGCATTTTAAGTTTAATTCCTATATATTGATGTTATTGATGGAACATTTTTCTTCCTAGAGAGAAAAAATGTGATTACACAGATACCTGTGTTTACTAGATGACACTGACTTAAAATTTTTAGTGGTAAAGGGTAGACATTTAGAGGATTCCATATGAATTTTTGCTAATAAATATCCATTCCTCCAGGAAGAAGTTAATTAATATAATGGTTAAATGGTCTGGATTGCTTAGATTCAAATGTAATTTCCTCAGATTACTAATTGTTACTTTATCTCCCTAAATCTCCATTTCCTCATCTTTAGGGAATAACAGTAGTATCCATCTCCTAAAATTTCTGTGAAGTTTATTAATTGAGATAACAAATGGGTACTGTTTTACATGGTATATGGCGTAGAACAGACTCAAATCAAGTTTTCACTATTATTATTGTATATGGCACTGTAATTATTTTCTACTGTTTCATGAAAAAAATCATAGAAAACTGTCTAAAGTTTCCACAGTAAAATATTGAATTCATCTTCCTGCTCAATCCAAAATCTTTTTGTTTAAACATCATGACACATTAGATAATGGATATATTTCATAAATTGGTTTGACTCTGCCCTTGTTTTGAATCAGAGTTCATAAAAGAGATGTTATCATGTTTCTTCAATGAGAAAGAGATGCTGATCATTCATAGAATTGTTGAATATTCCGAAAGCATTTCTAGTGGTTTTACATGGTCTGTAAACAAGATTTAGAGTATACACATGTCAGCCAGATATAAATTCAGAGTATCACTTTTTCTTTTTCTCATTCACTCACGCGCACATTACACATACACGTGTCCTTAATTTTTTTGATTAAATTCTATGTTAAGTCCAAGAAATGAAAGAAGGGAAACTAATCCTATAATAATAATTTCCTCCCAAATGAGATAATTTCTTGTGGAATGAATGAATGGGTGTTTCCTGTATAAATTAAATTCTTAGAAGTTCGTGTTTAGAATAGTGCTCTGCCAAAGCAATATATTGGCACATCTTTCCCTGTGGGTCCATAAACAGCATTTTTTTTTTTTTTTCAAATTCATGGTGAGCATTTAGTTTGGGGAAAACTTTGTATTCATGATGTTTCTTTTTAAAAGGTGAGAACAGTCATTGATGATAAAGCCATTAGCACAATGATTTATATATAATAGATTTTGTATGCATCAAAGGATTGCCTGATTTGAATGGCTAAAAGAGTAGGTATAAATTTATAAGATTATCCATGAGAAGGTGCCACCTTTCCTCGGAAAGAGATGAATAAATTTACTTAATGTAGAGACTATGTAATATTAAAGTTATAATTAAAGGTTATTTGTACAAAATATTGCTTTGTTATTAGAATGGAAAATATTTAGTTATGTTTTGTTTATATCAAACCTTAATGGGCTATTTGGTTTACTCATTATAAATTTAATTGTAAAATAACATAATATTTTGAAAATAATATAGAAAATTAGAAACACAATTATGAAGTGAGGGTGAATTTTATATAATTACATAACCTTTTCTAAATTCCAGGAGATTGCATTTGTTCCCTAACTTATGGGTAGTGGAAGTGACTTAGGTATACATAATCAGTGGTCATTTATTCCAGATGTTCCCAAATGATGATCAAATGGACTGTTACAGGATTGGTTTTACAGATATCACCTAGTAAAATTTTTTAGGGAGACTCAGTCATGGAGAATACTTACTCTAAGGTGGAATCTAGAAATCTGTATATTTTACTCTAATTCAATTCTTCTAAAAAAAAAAAAAAGAGGTAAACAGTCCAACAACTCTTTTTTTAACATTCAAGAAACCTGGAATCCCAAGACATTAAGAACCTTGTTCAAGATCACAGAACTATTGAGGGGCAGAATCACAACTAGAAACTACTGATTTTCTGATTCATAATCTTACTCGACCATTCCAATTACAACATGTTATCATTGTATTTCTCCCAAAGTTAATATTTATATTGCATTCCAATGCCTGCATCTTTCTAAAAGAAGTACATAGCAAAGAAAAAAAGAAGTTCCTTCTTCAGTGTTTCTTTTTTTCCCCCTTTGTATTGAGATAGATAGACATATAACATTGTGTAGGTTAAGGTACACAACCTGATGGTTTGATATATATGTATATGTAAAAATTATTACCACAGTAAATTTACCTAAGATATTCATCATCTCACAGTTATCATTTTGTGTGCGTATGTGAGTAGATTTAAGAGCTACTCTCTTAGCAATTTTCAAGTAAACAATACGGTATAGTTAACTATAATCACCGTGCTGTGCATTAGATCCCTAGAACTTATTCATCCTATAACTGAAAGTCTGTACTCTTTACCTAACATCTCCCCATATTCCCCAATCCTCATCCCCTGGAAACTACTAATTTACTCTCTGTTTCTATGAGTTTGGCTTTTTTAGGTTTCTACATATAAGTGAAATCATATAGTAGATATTCTTCTCTGTGTGATTTATTTGACTTAGCATAATGCCTTCAAGGTTCATCTATCTTATCACAAATAGCAGATTTCCTTGTTTTTTATGATTGAATAATATTCCTTTGTGTGTATCACATATACACATATATACGTTCATATATATATATGATATATATATATCTCATATATATATATAAAATTTTCTTTTTTCATCTGTTCATGGATACTTAGGCTCTTTCCATGTGTTTACTATTCCTTTGTGTGTATCACATATACACATATATACGTTCATATATATATATATGATATATATATATATCATATATATATATAAAATTTTCTTTTTTCATCTGTTCATGGATACTTAGGCTCTTTCCATGTGTTTACTATTGTGAATAATGCTCCAGTGAATATGGGGGTGCAGATAGCTCTTTGGGGTACTGATTTTATTTCCTTTTGATATATAACCAGAAGTGGGATTTCTGTCATATGCTATTTTCATTTTTTTAATTATTTTTTGAGGAATTTCCTCACTTTTTTCCATAGTGACTGTATCAATTTACATTCTCACCAGTAGTGCACAAAGGTTTCTTTTTCTCCGTATTCTCATTAGCACTTCTCGTTTTGTGTCTTTTTGATACTAGCCATTCTGACACGTGTGAACTGATATCTCCTTGTGGTTTTGAGTTGCATTTCCTTAATAATCAGTGATGTTGAGCATCTTTTTGTGTACCTGTTGGCCATTCGTTATTTTCATTGAAAAAAAAAATCTCAGTTTCTTTGCCCCCCTTTTTTTTTGTTTTAAGATTTTGTTTATTTATTTGAGAGAAGAGTGAGTGGAGGAGAGGATCAGAGGGAGAGGGAGAAGCAGGCTCCCCAGTGAGCAGGAAGCCTGACTCAGGGCTCCATCCCAGGACCCAGGATCATGACCTGAGCCCAAGGCAGGGGCTTGGCATGACCTGGCCCAACTGAGCCATCCAGGTACCCCCCTTTGCCCATTTTTTAATCACATTGTTGTGTGGTTTTTGTCTGTTTGTGC
The DNA here is from genome assembly GCF_024610735.1 of Ursus americanus. Taxonomy (NCBI): domain Eukaryota; kingdom Metazoa; phylum Chordata; class Mammalia; order Carnivora; family Ursidae; genus Ursus; species Ursus americanus. The sequence goes on from NC_142131.1 coordinate 6,200,461, forward strand.
CCCCCCCCCACTATTGAGTTCTATGGATTTAGCAAGGAATATTTCTTACTCTTCTCATATCCCTGGTGCTGAGGATAAAGAATAGCAAAAAAAATAATAATAAATAAATTTCACGCTGAATTAAATTGCTATTTCAAAGATATTATTACAGAAAGAAAATGAGTCCAGCATTACTACAACATATATTTGGAGTTAGCACATCAGATTTCAATGGTTTGTGGGTGCCTGGGGTGTAGGGAATTAGTTGCAGTGAGCACGCGGTGTTTGAAAGTCTCCAAGTGATTTTGACAGGTCTCCACTGAACAAAGCTTTTGTTTTCTCCTTGAAAATCATTGATTTAAAAACAGATGCTTTATTTTGGAATCATGTCAAGAACAGGCAGTAGCAGTGGAGTTTCCTAGACTCTTTTTCTTAATTTAGTCAAGGCTAATGATACTTTATTTTGCTGTTTGTTCCAGAAAGTGAGTGCACCTCCATTGTATGGATTCTGCTAAGATGGTAATACGCATTTTTATCAAGTTTTTCTTTTCTGTATCCTGGAAATACTGTACTTAGGTACTATATGTGTAGAAACTGTGTTCCTTTCAAGTAGAAAGTACGAAAACTTTGAAGGCTCTTTGTCCAACTTTTTGTCTTCTCAGACCTCTTTCTCTTTTCACTGTATATACTCTTAAGTTGGTAATGTCTTCTATTTTCTTAGCCCATTTAAATTGATAAAATTTATAGCTGTAACTGTAGGTTAAACATCTCTTAAGCTTTAGTCATATACTTTAGACTGAATTTTTTATACTTCAACTTAGATATCCCAGAGGTGATTCTAACTCAGTCTGTTTAAAATTAAACTCATCTTCTTCCTTCTATGAATGGTTTGCTTTCGAATTTTATATTCAAGTCACTGGAACTGTTATCCATTTTGTTAATCAAAACAGAAATGTGGTCTTTCCTAGAAATGCTACATACCACCCCATATTTATTCCAGTGAATAGCCATATATTATGTCATTCCATCTTTAAAGTTCTCCTTCTCCTTTGACCTAATGACAAATCCAAACTCCAAAACAGGGCCAGTGAGAACCTTTATGAATTTGATCTTGCTAATTCCTTCAGTCTTCTGGATATCTGCACAAGTTTTTTCCTATAAGCAGAAAACTCCACCTTTCTTTACCTGCCAATTTATCTTTTTTCCTAATTCCATGTAAACTTTAGCATTCGTATTAGCTATCACTTCCTCCAGGCAGACTCCCTTGGCTGCAAATGTCTGGGTTAGGTGTTTATTATTACATTCTGTTGTAATTGGAAGTTTATTGGTCAGCATCCTCATCTGTGCTGAAATATGGGATGTTTCATAAGACAGGCTTACTCTAATTGCAATCCATGGCCTGTTGCCAGTCCACAAATTCTTACTAATCTGAGATGAAATAAGTAAAGAAATTGAAAATAAGTGTTTAGAAACTCTTTTGGCAATATGACAGAGTAATCTTACATTTGATGGGTGTAATAATAAAGAATTTGGCCGTGTATTTCTATTTCAATTCTCTGGTAATATATTGTTACTGCATCATACAAAAATATCAGGCGGTGATAGTTTGGGAATCATTGCAATGGAGGCAGGGACTTTGTAACCTATGTCTGTCAGTTGCACAATTATATCACCAGAACCCAATGCAGAACTTTACTCATAGTATTTACATTATTTTTATTGATTTATTGAATAAGTAAAAATGCTAATGAATATATATATTCAAACCTCACTTAAATTTGGTAACCAGTGCTTAAATGAAGCAAACTTGTCAAATCTTGGAAAGCAATAAATATTGTGAAACACAACAGTCATGTAAAAGCATCCTCTATATTTAGAGCAGCCAACCGCTTTCTCAGTTGCAAACATTACTTTCAAAATACTCTTTGGAATAAAATCAGATTTTGAAATACCTGTTTTCCCTGAAAATTTATTTTTGCAATACTTTTGTTTTTCTAGTGTTTTGTCAAAAATTATTACAAACTCTTAAGAATGTTAAGCACTTTAATTGATAGAAATATATATACTGCCTTCAAGATGGGCAAAAGAAGGGCCTAGATGAGTTGTATAACTTTTGTGAGTCTTTCTCTTCTAGACTGTTTTCTCTAAAATCTGTTTTATTTTCTAAAAACTCTTCCTTCCTCCCATCTTTACATTTTTTTCTTGTCTTAAGCAGAACTTTGGAAAGGTATTTCTTGAGCATTACTTTCATAGTAAATGAGTGAGTGTGTCTACAAAGATGAACAGACAAATCAACTTTTGCTGTTAATGCTGTAGTAGATTATGTAATTATCTGTTCAGACACTGCCTTTAGGACCAAGGCACTCATTTTTAGCTATTGCTGGGGTCTTTAGTGTCATTCACAGCATATTCACTTCCCAGGGATTGGCTTTTGCTGATAATGGCTGTCTTACTTGAGGTTATACTCTTCCTGGGAATTTCCCAAATCTAATGACTAGTGATGTAGAGGAGACAAATGGTCACTACCATTGCTTCAGTTTGAAACAACTGCAAGTCTCTCCTAGTTCCTTTGCATCTCATGGGATGGGCTAGGGTCTTTGTTATAATTTTATTACATTTCAGTTTCTCCCTCTCCTCAAACCTGTTTCCTTCTACCCATACAGGAATAGTTTCTGAGAGCATTGTCTAATAAACCACATAAATGAATATATACATCTCAGATTCCATTTTCTAGGGGAAACCAACTTAAAAGAATGAATAAAACATGTTAGACTGGGATCATATCTTATAGGGGCAGTCAGAAAACATAAACTGAAATAAGTTTAAAAATATGGTAGAAGTCACAAAGGAGAAGTTTACGAACTAGTGGTTCAAATCTAAACCAAGCCTACTCACAAAGTATTAAAATGTAAATAGAATTTCTGTGAGTAAAGATACAGCAATGACTCTCTGAAACAGTGATTCTGAAACTTCAAAGGCATTATGTTGAAAACTAACAATGAGATTCTAGGGAGAAAATACACATTAACAGGCTTCAGACAGGAACTGCTCATGTCAACTGTAGCTGAAGTCCATTTGTGTGTCCCTAGTGCTGAAACAAAAGGAGAAAGAAGAAATAGAAAAACAAAAAGACAAGAATAAAACAAGGAAATTTTTTTTGTTAATTTTTTTCAAAAGAATCACAAAGTTTTGCATGGCAAAATTTATATTGGCCCACTATGGGGAGAAAAAAGCCCCCCCCCCTTGAATAGGAATTAAATTAGAGTGATTTGTAAGAATTTATTTCATGTTGCAGACCTTTTGACTACATGCTCTTTGGGCTGGTATTTTAAAGTGAAAACAATTACTGTTTTTATTTTTAAAGAGTATATATGTTGGTAATGTGTAGAGTTTTGACCTCAGTGTTTTTCTTAATCTACAAATTTCCCCTTGGTAATCTTAATCACTTCCATGCCTGTGACAGCTACTTTTTCCTAATGACTTCTAATTGCTTGCTTCCAAATCCAGATCTCCCCTTGGGATATCAAATATAAATATATATTTGCCTGCTTTACTTTTATGATTGTCTCGTAGTCTTTTCAAGTTCATCATAATCAAAAGCTTACTTTTTAGCCACCCAAATGTGACCCCATCTTGTATTTTCATTTGAGATATGATCTCCATCTACCCAGTTGATCAAACTCTTCACCAAACACTTTTCTTCCTCATTAACTGTATACAATTTGGTGTAAAATCATTCCCAAGACTTTATCTCATAAATATCTCTTGGATATATAATCCTTCTATCATTCCTTGCTGATACTGACTTGGTCCAGGCCTCAGTGATCTCTTACCTTGATTCTTGCGGTCATTTACTTGTTTTCCTGCTTCCACTTTCTTTCTGTGTCCCAAGTGGCCAAGAGAGTTGCATTTCTGAAACTTCTCAGTATGTCACTTATTTGTTTAATAAATAAAATTTTTTAGTATATTGTAACAGTATCTTTGTAAATTTTATCCTACCAACTTTTCTACCTACATTTTACATCAAGTTCTTACAACCCTAGCGCTCTGGATTTGCAATTCTGTCTTGCCAATGGCCATAGGGAAATACAATATTTTATATTAAAAAATAGAACTGAAAAATTTTTTAAATATTTTAATCAGTTTCCTTAAACATAATAATAAACCATTACATGGTAACATAAATGTGTTGCATATTTTATGAAAAGTAATCATAGTTTCAAAAATATATAAGAAAAGATATCATGGATTTTACAGATCTCTTCCATATCTTGTTTTATAGGGAACAACTAACTGGATTCTTCTATTTGTTTCTGCATTCAACCTATTAGAATATTTTGTTTTGGTTGAAGTATGTGATAAAAATGTAGCCTCATACAGATATATAACTAAAAAGAGAAGGGTTTTTAATAACGTTTTTGGGTAACCGTGGACATTTTTCTTTGATATTATACCCAAGTTGTCCAAGTAGTAGTCTCTCAAAGACTAGTTACAATATGGAATCTGAAACCATATGAATGAACTTTGAATACCCTGTTAAATTAAAATTAAATGGTTTGTCTCACAGTGTGGGCAGATATTTAAATCTCTCTTTCTGAAAATATTGGCTCAATGGTATACAACTTTCCCACTTTTTGATGGAATCTATTACAAAATTGTGGCAGATAAAATTTTTCCAAAATGCTGTATGTATGGAGGCTCAAATTTTATCATTGGGAAAAAATCTTGTCATTTTTTTTTGTCTCCTTGATGTGACTGGCTCATTTCATTTATCTTCAAGAAATTTTCTGCCAAAAAAAAAAGAAAAAATAATTTTCTGCCAAATATCCAACTCTGAATAATTCTAGTTTTTTGATTAGCCACCCTTCTGAGTTAAAATGGAATTTAATGAGAAAAGTGGCTAGTTCAGCTTACAACTCAAACAATTTCAAAACTTTTTTACCCCTTGGATACATCAGTGGTACTGTGGTATGTAGTGCTTTATGCATACTTCCAGTTTGTTATGCAGATTATTAAAAACATGTGTATTTAAGAACTAAGATTTACTCTGCCTCATTGAAGATATTAATTTTTAATAAAAGTTTTTCCTTTTACTATAAGTACCTGATGGTGAAGAATGCAATGATTACTAATACAATTTTGTGCCACTGCCTTGATTCGTATTAAGACACGCAGAAATTTTAATCACCAGTGCCTTGACACGCTATATTGGAACCAGACGCAAAATGAAGTGTTTGTGTTTTTGTGTGTTTCATATATTTTAATTGTATATGTATATATTTATTTATGTTTTTATGTATTTTTAATTGTTGATTTTTTTCCAGAATTTTAATGTAGTTTAAAAATATCAAAACATTGAAACTTTTTTACCCCAGCCCCAATGTAGCTCAGCATGGCATTGTTCTTTATTTTAAAATTTTATTTTTTATCATCAATTTTTGCATAAATTTTGGTTTTTAAAATATTGCACTAATATATTATTTGTTGTGACTACTGAGCTTTTTGGTTTTCCCTTAAATTTTGCACCCAGGGTGAGTGTATCACTTGTCTCACCCTAATTTCTACCCTGTTAAATCACTATTGTTTTGGTAATATCAATGCAAAGTTAACACAATAAAAAAGGCAAATGATGTTTTAGTAATGTTAGAAACTTAATTTTGACCTCGTAGACCTCCTGTAAGAGTCTCAGTGGCCATCTGTGTGCTCATTTTAAAAATCTCTGCTTCAGGGCGCCTGGGTGGCTCAGTTGGTTAAGAGTCTTCCTTTGGCTCAGGTCATGATCCCAGTGGAACCTGCTTCTCCCTCTCCCTCTGTCTGCAGCTCCCCCTGCTTGTGCTTGCCCTCTCTCTCTGTCAAATAAATAAATAAAATCTTTTTTAAAAAATCACTGCTTCAGACTAAAATAATTAAAAAGTCATTTAAAAATAATTTATTTTTTTAATAATTATTAAATAATTAACCCCCCCTTGCTGACTCAAGTCCACAAAAAGAAAGCAAAGCATATTGGTTTTGTCACTATCAGTATAAGGAAATATATTAGTTCTTTCAAAGACCCTCATGTTTAAAAGACTTGTGAAAAGGGACATTGAATGGGGATATTGAACAAGATAAGTGGCAACACTCTCAACATAGGGGAAAAAATATCTTCCTCTATCCATTTCTTATAACGAAGTAAACAAAATCTATAAGCCTATGTACTGTTCATATTTAACTCAGTGAAGGCCCTTTTCAGAATAACTTTCTGAATTTTGGCCATGACATAGATGATTATGTAACAGGAGATTTTGTGGTTGTTCAAATTAACAGTCTCTAACTGTTGCTCATTATCATTATCATTAGACTGAGACATTTCTAATTATTTCCAAGATTATAAATGCCTTGAAATTAGGATCATACTTTTTACACCTTGAGATTCCCTACATCATTAAGTATCATGATCTAAACATAAATGTTTATTAAATTGAATTGACTGCATAAGCTGAAGGTTTACTAGCCAGGCTGATATGATTTTATTTTCAAGCCCTAAGAAGATAAAATTTGTTAAACTAAAAAGACAGTTTATTTCTCACATAACAGTAAATTCACATGAAACTCTAGAAGCTTGAAAAATTATTTTCAAAAATCTAAAATGACTAAGGAAAAAAAGCTCCTAGCAAGAAAAACAAGTTTACATAGCTACTAAAGTTGTCTCTTAATCTTCACCTTAGCTGATCAACTTTGTATGTGCATAAACTATATATTACCATGTTTTCAAAAATAAAGAACTTAAAAAATAAAGAACTTGAATGAATTAAATGTTAGAGCAGGGAAATTAGAGATACCCTTCAAAAGTCTGAATTTTCTTCATCACAAATATTTGGTTAATGGTAACCCTTTATTCATACCATTAAAGGAAGGAAAGAGTTTATATGATAATTCTCTTGCTATGTACAATAGCTTTGTGTAATATACGAAATTAAAAAGTTGAATTAGGCCACACTACTAGAGTAGGTAGAAAAACAATTTGCCTAATTAAAGTTAAAGTATAAGTTATTATTAGAGTGATTTTTTAGGCCATGCGTTAAGTAAGAAATATCATTGAACAGTAAAGGTCATTGCCAGAATCTTAGGAATCATATGACTATAGCGTATAATGTAAATAAGAATTTGCATTCATTAGGTATCATAGGTGTTCAGTGTTGACACTAAAAGCAAGACAGTATTTTAGTAACCGTGATAAGGAATAGGGATGGACAGTTTTAATCACTCTGTGATTACCAACTATGACAACAATAAAACCATGGTTTTATTCTAGGAAATGTTTTCTAGTAATTTATTCCATTCAGCCTACCTCAAGAGGTAACAATCTTACTGTTGGATGGAAACAGAAAGACTAAGAGCTTCACATAAACTAGAAAGTCAGAGGATTTATAAACTGACATTTTATTCCATGGAGGTTTTTATATAGACTCACTGCATTGCTTAGTAAGGAAAATTCTTTTAGCTCACAAAAGGATTTAGAACTGAAAAGTTCAAAAACTGGGCATTTTTTGTGTTTCTACTTCCTTAAGTGTTCAGCTTTATGAAGCTAAATCAGGGTTAGGGTGGAATGAAAGTTCCTCTTTAACAAGATAAATGCAATCAGTTTAATGACTCTTCTTGGAGACAAGGATGAGATGGAAGAAGTTATTTGTTCATTATGCTAATTAAAAAAGGGGATCTAAAGTCTATGAAAACAAAACTGATTAAAGCATATCCAGTTTGTCTGCTTAGAGTTGGGAAGCACAAAATCCACACATAGTGTGCAAGCCATGGATATCGATTGGAGTCTGCACATAATTTTTTTGTTTTTTTGCATGTGGTGAATATGGTTTTTGGTTCTTACCTGTGATTGTTTGACATATTAAACACATATGGAAAATAGAAATTCAAGAAGAGGGAAATCATTGAGCAAGCCAGAAGGAAACTCTTACTATTCCATTACAATTAAGCAGCACATAAACTAAGACATATAGAAAAAAAAAAATCCTATAGCTTTCTTTTATGAAACTGCTAAGAAGTCCAGTTGAAACAGTGTTCGTAATATATAGTGCTGGCTTGACAACAGAGAAAAATGTTTTTCACCAGCTTTTTTCCATTAGCCAGTCAGAGGGAGCTTACAGGGATATAAGAGTTTAATCATCATTTAACAGCTCTGTTTGATCCACCCCATATCCTTGGTGAGAGCTGGAAAGTGTTTCTCTTGCACTCATAGTTTCAGTTGATAACAAAAGTTCTAGAATAAATGAATATGCATGACATTGAACTCTGAGCTGCTGAAAAGAAAATAGAAAGTTTATTTCTGAATGGGGTTAAATGTAGATCAACTTCTTCCCTAAGAGTCAAGAGAGCAAGTGGACTAAGCTTTGGAATTAATTCCTTGTGAAACTTAATATGCCATATTAGAATAAAATGACTACATTTTCCAAACATTTTTATATGATGAAGTGTATTTCAAATCATAAATACAGAACTGATGAAAACCCTGGAAATCTTGCAAGCCCCCTCTTCTTAATAGTTTGATAGAAGTGATATGTATTTATTAAGTAAATTTAGTACTTCCCACTGGCATTTTCCCAGGTCTATTTCATGTAACTTAATTTTTTTTTTCTGAGTAGATAGAAAACAGTTCACATTTCATTCTATTTTAATAAATTCTTTTAGTGTTAAGACTTTGCTTAACCATGTGTTTCCCTGTGCAGTTTTACTCAATGTGTATAGACAGAATCAGTTACATTCTATATGAACTTAAAATGCTCTTTCCTTTTTTGATTGTAAGCCTGTTGGGAAGACCACTGGTGTCTGGGATTCCTAAGTAGCTAATGATATCAACAAAGTAACAACAAATAAATAATATGCTGTATCAGTATTGGTTAGATTTCTTTATACCCTTGAACATTATGAATACTAGTTTCACCCATATTTTTAAGATAATGTGATATGGTAATGAGAAAAGAAGATATAAAGGATAGTAGGAGACATGGATTTCCGAATAGATTGGAACTTAAATTGGATAAAATAACATTAAAACAAGACTTTTGAAAATGAAGTTACAATAGTACAATGTCTTAGCACTTTGCAGTTCTAAATCTCAGGGGACTGCATGCTACCTGTTCAAGCCCCCAAAAGTGAAAATAAAAAATCCATTAAAAAAAAAAATACACTGTGATGTGTGAATAGAAGCATGGAAGTCAAAAAGTCCAAAAGAGTTCTCAAATTAACACTTATCAACCTTGAGACATTGAATAATTAATTATTTCTCTGACTATATTTCCACATTAGTAAAACAGAAGAATAACCAGAGTCTGTTAACTCACAGTGTTATCTAGGGACAATTTATCGCAGAATATGGTCTGCTAACTCCCTACACAGGAGTCATGTGGATGTCTATTAAACAAGGAGATTCTGGAGCCCAGAGATGAGTCATATAATTAACATTTAGGGGTACACATGAGAATCTGATTTTTAGCAAGTTCCCCACCTGGAGTTTGAATTGTGATTTGCAATATAATTTCCAAGGAATAATATAATATGCAAATTAATAGTTCTATATACTGTTTGTATTTTTGTGTTGGTATAGATATTACATCTATGCTTTTAGAGCTCTTAATTTTCTTCAAAAAAGGTATACCTATTAAAATAATAGTCCTTTACCAACCTTAGTGCAAAAGCAACACACTTCAATCTTGATCTCTAGTTACATAAGGAGTATTCTTACTCCATTATTGTTATTGTTGTTCTTATAATTACTATTTGGCTTTCCCACATGAGGGAAGGAGCACACACTACAAATCTTTTTTTTTTTTTTTTTTTTAAAGATTTTATTTATTTATGTGACAGAGAGACAGCCAGCGAGAGAGGGATACACAGCAGGGGGAGTGGGAGAGGAAGAAGCAGGCTCATAGCGGAGGAGCCCGATGTGGGACTCGATCCCAGTACGCCGGGATCACGCCCTGAGCCGAAGGCAGATGCTTTAACGACTGCGCTACCCAGGCGCCCCATACACACTACAAATCTTGAAAAACAAATCTTTTATTATTTGAACCGCTCAAGAGCATCTTGGTTTTAGTATAATTATTCTCAAAGTGTGGAGCCAGAACCAGCATCATCATCTTCACCTGGGAACTTGTTAGAATCAGAAAACATGGAGTGGCACCCAGCAAGCTCTGTTTTTATAAGCCTTCAAAGTGATTGGGATGCATGCTAAATTATGGGAGCCACTGCTCTAGGATAATTGGACTAAAGACTAGTGTTACAGGATAATTTCACTCATCCCTCAGGATATACCCTACATTAAGCCTGGCTGATCTTCAGTGGGAAAATGGAGCACATGCTATTTAACACTGGTTCACACATTGTATTTATCTTTTCTTAATTCAGGGTAATTGTGGTAGGACCAGTGCTGTTTTTCACAACTTATCCTATTCTCAGGCCACTCCATTTATGTCTCCTCAGAGGCAGCCCAGAGAGTTCTCTAATTCTTATATTTGAGGATAGACTTTAAGACAATTCCTGATAACCCTTAAAGATAAAATTTCTGGCAGGAGGTATCTGGTTCTTTTAGAACAAGCCTTGATCTTTTCTCTATACCTAATTGTACTGAAAGATTAGCTATCTTTTCTCTTCTATTGGTAACAGAGATAAGGAAACTGACTGGAGTTTATTTTCAGCTGGAAGCCCACAGGGAAATGAAAGTTATGCTAATGGTATGCTGAGAATTCTATTCTAACACCATTTGAGATCTACATCTAAAACATAAAGCAAATTCTATGTGGCCAGTTTTTATCCAGTCTCTCATATTCACAATTTGGGAGAGGTAATCTATGAGAAATTAATTTTCTTCCATTTGTTTTTCTACCAGGCTCATGATGGGAAAACATCTATGCTATTATGAAAATTTATAAAAGAAAATCATTTGATTTTTTATAATAAGGATGACATATTCTAGGCCAGTGTTCACTTTGGTGCACATACCGAAGAGCAGTGCTTGTTAACACTGGCTTTATTTAGTACACTGGAAAAAATTTTGTCTGAAATGCTCAAGTGAGAGGCCGACATTCCGTAACCCTTCTTCCTTTACTTTTCCCTTTTCCTTTCCTTCCCTTTCCCTTTCCTTCCTTTACTTTTTCCTCTTTCCTTCTGCCACTGCTTCTGCTTTTCTAAATTCTCCTTTTCCTGACCGGGCCCCTGCTACAAAATATCTGGTTTTCTCCTTATCACTGGTATCCACCTGTAATCTTTCTGGTTGGCTTGGCTAGGTATTCAGGAAACTACACAGTTCTAGTCCCTCTCACAAGCACACCAGCAGCTCTGGAATCTCCAAACACGTAGTTAAGATAGGAGAATACAGATTGATAAAATGTGATACCACTCTCACAGGTACAACTGACTGGTCCAGGATAGACCCATCATCCAGGACCAGTACAGTTCTTTGTTCTGGAAATTAAAGAACAAAGATATTCAAATCATAATCTAGTATATCTGTGGAATGGAGGGGATGTAAACTTAGAAGCTGTGGTCAGTTGTGCCTAGCTATGTAGAATGGGAAACATAAAACTTTGTTCTTGAAAAAGTGACAGAAGAGTGAAAAAAGTACCCAGAGAGTTGCAGGGAACAGAAATAGGGAGAAAGAATCTTGATGCTCCTTTAGTTCTGGTCCTGATTTATTCCTGGTGTTAGGATTTACCCCTGTGCAAGGGTCTGAGAAGTAACATTTAAACGAATTTCCTTTTTATGATAAGCTATAACTCAGTCGGATTCTATTTCAAACAAAAAACCTGAATCAGTATAATGCTGTCTTTGTGTTTCTTATCACAAGCGCAGCCAATTTGGTTTTCATGAACTAGGGTGAGAAACCTAAAGAACATGTCTCACATTTTTGTGAGTTCGGAGTTCAAAATATGATAAAAATTAAAGTTTTGAAACCACAGTCCTTCTTTTTGAAGGAGTTTGTGTATTCTTTATTAATATAATTATATTTAAATGTTGCTTTATGTGTCTAATAAAATTAAATATTACATGAGTGTTAATATTCTTGTTCATTATAATTTAAAGTCATGTTCCTTTTAAACATAAGTTTATGGTTTATAAAGTTAATTATATTTTTAGATATTTGTCATATATTGCATCTAAGAATAAATATATGAGATGCATGATATAATATAATATACTCCTCCTCTCATAAGTATATACATTATTGGATACTTTCATTCTGATCCACAGTTATATGAGAACTAATTCATTTCATAAATAATGTTAGCATCTTAATATACTTCTACATGTTCAAAATCATCTGAAAAAGAACACTATCAAAGTCAGAAAGAAGAAAAAGAACGTTTTATTTTACTGTAAACTGAATGACTCATAAATTTAACATTCAAAATTGAAAAAATAAAGTTAAAATAAAAAACCAGCAAAGACACATTTTGAATTTTGCTGCAATTTCTAGAATAAAATAAATTTTTTTAAGTCCTATATTGTCGTGGGTAGTGAATAACATTAATAAATCCACATATAATTTTTTTGTTCTTAACATAGTTGTAGATCTGAAATTATGTGAATTTATAACAGAAGAAATTATAATAAAAAAAAAAGACTGAAAGTTTTATTAGGCACTGGTTCCAAGACACTTTCCTGAGATTCCATTTGCCTTCTCAAGTGGCACTTTTTGTGGTTCTTCCTCCAAATTGCAGTCATGTGGTTTATTAAACTAGGCACAAAAAATCTTGTTACTTATCTGCATCTCATTTCCCTCATTTTTTTACCATCTTGGATTTCTAGATTGTCCATGTGTTTCTGGATAATGGCATTGTTTTAGATAGACTTCTTATAATTTCTACTCAGGAATTTCTGATTAGGAAAGGAGGGGAATTAGCATTTATTGATGCCTTATTGAGTGCCAATCGACTTGTATGGATTATTCAATTATGCTAGCCATATAACACATTACTCATGAATTTACCTTTTAAGATTGAGATTTTCTCTACGTAAATGAGACTCAGAGCAACTGAAAAACTTGCTGAAGAATTCAGAGTTTTGACAATTAAGGCCAGAATTTCAATCACAAACGTGTTCTTTCGAATACATCTGTCACCTCTTTCAAGTAAACAGTAATATATGAATACATGGAACTGAATCATATTTTGAAACCTTTTTATTTTGGCCAAGTCAAGTCAAAGTTTGTACATTTGTTAAAGTCAAAGGGGGATTTGTGACAGAAGAGAGGACTCTGCCTAATTAATTGTATGAAAGTTAATTATAGAATTTTGATTCCTTGGCAAATTGGTTTGGTAGATTTTTTAAGATGCTTTAGGATATATATTTACTTTTCTCTTACAAACACAAGAAATAGGTCGAAGGCGTAGATTAGCCTTAACTTATTTCTTTTGCCTTTCAGCAGGCATTATACTGCCCTACTTGAGAGTTGAAGTGTTCAGTATATATAATCTGCATCTAGAAAAGATAGACTTTGGTATTGTATGTTTCACATTTCACTCAGTTTGATTATCTGAGAGAAAAGTAATCACATTATAAGGAGATCATTAAAATTTAGTTAGATTTGAGCTAAGATTTGAATGACATATATGTTTTGTGTATTAACAAATAGAGAGTAATGAATTCTACACTGTTGAATAAGCATACTTTTACTCAGAATAAGGTAACCACAATAGCCAGAGTTTGCTGACATCTAGTTTCTCAACAATGTCACAACAAAAAAGATAGGCAAAAAAGGCAATTTTAAGTTTGGAATTTTCTAAGACAAAGTAATAGCTCCTTTCTGAGACTCTTTTGGGTGTCCCAGAAGACCTGTTTTTGTGTTGGCTGCTTGCCAGCTGTATGGGAAATTTCTTCCTGTATGCTCAAGTCTTACAAGGGCATGGAGTCCAGGAACACATCACACCATGAAAGTGCTGTAGTACACTGAAAATTGAGGGTCAATGAGAGATTAATACATCTTGGCAAATGTTTTGAAAGAATATTTTTTTGATTCTTTGACCTGTCTGATCTAAATGGTTTTAGGGGAGAACTGAGCACAAGCACATACTATGGATGAAAATGACTCCCTCCTAGTTAAACTCCAGGTAACAGAAAGTAAAGGAGAGGAAAGGAAAAAGGGAAAAGAAAAAAGGAAGAAAGATAGTAAGAAAGAGAATACAAAGGTCAGTTGATCAGTCTAGAATAACTAGAAAATTTTGTCTTGACATATATTGCTAACTTTGATTACTAACAGCAGTCCCAACAAATCCTTTGTACCTTACCTTTCAAACAATTTTCATCTATTGGGATACCTTTGGTTCCCTTTCACTTTCATTCTCAGGCTTTGCTCTCTTCTATGGTCAAGGCAGATAGGATTCAGGCATAACTTTGTTTCAGATTCTTATTTTTGGTAAGTTTCAGTGCATTGAGAATCTTGCACTGAACAAGAAGTTTGAAGGGACAAAAATGGCAGCATTTCTTTTCCATACAGTGCCAGGCAGTTGGCTCCCCATGCTCACAGTCTTATACAGATCACCTATCTAGGGGTCCCTGAATTTCAGTAAAAGCTACACACCACATTGAACAGTTGAAACTTACTCTGTGGCTGGGATGCCTGGGGGGTTCAGTCAGTTAAGCGTCTGCCCTCAGCTCAGGTCATTATCCCAGGGCCCTGGGATCAAGTCCTATATGGGCTTCTTGCTTAGCACGGGACCCTGCTTCTCCCTCTGCCTGCCACTCCCCCTGCTTGTTCTCTTTCTCTCTCTCTCTGACAAATAAATAAATAAAATCTTTAAAAAAAACAGCTTTATAAAAAAAAAGACAACTTTGGAAAGTAGAATGATACACATGCATTTTCCATTCATAATACCTAAAAAATACATTTATCACATGTAGTCTTTTAAGGTGTCTCTTGCTGCTTCAATACAAATGAATGATATGTATCTACACAGAATAGAAAATATTGATTATTTTGAGTACTATAAGAGCAAAAGCAATTTCTCTCGTATCTTTTTGTTTGTTTTCTGGATGACTTACAGATGTTTGTTCCTAGTTAGGCTAACTTTTAATGACATTCCACATTCACATGTAGTACAAGCCTTTCAAAAAACATACATTTTCGCAGTTGCTTCTGTCAAATACAACACAAGCCTATGTCTTTCACTCATATTTTTGCACTCAAACCTCATATCCTCCACTCATATCTTTCTCTTTGCAGTGGTACCCAAAAGTTAACAAGGAGTAATAGAGAAAATGTCTTTTGGCTTTAAGATCAATGATCTGTATTGGTAAAATCTAAAACCTAACACGAGTCATTTAAACATCAGTTTCTCTTTGAAAAAGGTGCATGGAACTATTTCTGTTTAGTCAGGAGTAACAGTAGCAACAAGAGCAATTGGGTTCTATTTTAGGAGGGAGCAGAAGGGCCACTCGGCGTGCACTGATAGAGGCAGTATGTAAATGCTGATGTTTAGATTGAAACCTAAGTAACTATCTATATCTAACTATAAACAACTATATTCTGCTGCCTCAGGGTAGCTCTAAGCACTCTGGGCCATATTTTTTGCTTTGGATTCTGCATGACAAGTGGTCTTTGTGAATTTCTATTCTCTGGTTTTTGAAAACGGATGCTAATTCAAGAAGTGATGTACCATTTATGTGAGAGAGAGGAAGTAATATTGTAGGAGTATATTGTTATTATAGTGCTGTATAACAATACCACCTCAAAATTCAGTGACTTAACACTAAGCATTTGTAATTTCACACACAAGCTTGCTGGGCCATGTCTGGTTGGTTTTCACCCACACATACGCCTGTTAGCTGTGAAGCTTTCCTGAAATTTGCTAGGTTCTTTCCTGTTTCTGGGTTTTCAGCTGGGACAACTGGGCTGGATTAGATCTGCTCCATATGTTCCCTCTGGAAGTGTAGATCAGGTAGGAATCCACAAGAAGAAAAAGAAGACAGAAAGCAGTAAGTTATTAGACCTAATTTTGATACTGGAAGATCTTCACTTTTACCACTCTGTTAACCAAAGCAAGTCAAAAGTCTATCTCTAAGTCACTATGTAGAGAAATCGATTCCTCTTGTGGAATCAGTTCATTGTGGATAGCAGGAGACATGGAGAATTGGACTATTTTTTCAATAAATGTACTGCAAGGAATTCTGCATATACTTTAAAAGATGAAAAAAATGTTTCTTATAAATGTTCACTCATTTATAATCTTTGCAGTTTAGCATGCAATTTTCAGTAGACTGGCAAATTATTTGAAATTAATTCCACTTACCTAAATAAGAAATTTCAACTAAATTTTCTATTGTTCTTAAGAATAGAATGTTTGTATGCTATGTCACCAGGTGAATAACTTAAAGTTACATCTTTGTGTTTCAAATCTAACATTAAACTGTATAACCACTGATCTCCTAAAACAGTGAACTCAGCAACTTGGTGTTTTGCTCTAGGAATCCCTCTTTGGAACACACATCAATGTAGCAAAACATTGTTTTTAATTAACAAAATGCCAGGTCCATATGTTGCCCACATCCTCATTGAAACTCCTGTTGACATCAACAGGAATATTTTACACAGCATATGGTCTTAATAGGTAACAATTTTTATTTTGAATAATTATTTTAACTCCCAAACAATAAGGGCTTTTAATTATATATATGTTTTTCCCTTCAGTTACCATTGTTTTAAGGGATCTTAGGTTTATTAGCAAAAACATTGGAAGACATTTTAAAAGCCCGTTAATTTAGACAGGAGACAGTTTTGCAAAGCTGATATGTATTAAAATAAAATATTATTTTGCGAAAGTAATAGTTGATAAAACGTTTGCATTAATTATGGAAGTGAAATCAGTTCCCTGTAATTTAAGTCATTCACTTTTAACTCTTCTGATTTTATTTTTATGCACACTTGCTATTTGAGGACGAAAAAAATAGCAGAAATTTGAACAACTGAGTTGTTTCCAAGATTTATCTGAAAGTAAAATGCACAAGTATTTACATCATAAGTAATTTATGCTTTATTTACTAAAATGAATTTTAGTAGACTGACACCATCCAAAAATGAACAACAGAAAAATAGAGTTCAAGAGCACAAACATTAGACTCTGACAGAAATAGGTATTAATTCAAACTCTGCAATTAAATGAGCTGGATAGCTGTAAGTTTTCTTACCAAAGTCACAGCATTCTTACCTGTAATATAGGAATAACAGTGATTCCATATGTAGATGACATGGAGATTAAATGCCTGCATGCATAAAAAAGATTTTATTTAGAACCTGACAGAAAAATCACCCAAAAATAAGAAAATACATACTAAAGTAAACTGAAGTTTTTGTGTTTTGTACTGTTTTTGTCATTATTGGTGGTAATATTCTCATACACTTTTACTTTCTTCTTCATCTTTTCCTCCTCCTACTTTCCTCCTCTTCCTACTTTTCAGTATTAACATTAGAAAATATGATTACTACAGATGTAATAAAACTAAGTTTATGCACTGCTTATTTTAAAATTTTTTCCTTTCAAGTAAACAGAAATGTGTAAGATTACAGATCTAGTTAGCATTGCATTTGTTAACTTGAGATGTTTTATTCTTACTTTCTTCATTTTGGTTGTAGATCTTTCGCATAAGGTTTTTCATAAACCATAGGCATCAACTCACTCCAGAGAATCACATAAATGAACTAGCAAGAAATTCACTCTCACTTTTGCAAATTACAAGAGCCCTTTAGTGAGGTGGGAAATGAAGATGATACTTAAGGCTGTTTCCTATTAAGTTTTCTTCAGTAAAATATTGGACTGCTGAAAACTAAGTAATATGTGTTTCATGGTAATAGAGCAGTGAGTTAATTAAATATGTACAGTAATTTTTCCTTTTTCAAAAGGAAATCTATAAAGATATATAAGAAATCATTTTGTTACATATGTATTATTTCCATTGCCTAAATTAATACATTTATTTTAAATGTTTATTTTAAACTACCACAGGTGAAATGCTTCAGAATAATTTAGGAAAAAGGTTTTCATTATCAGTGGTTGTCAATTTTTTTCTCAGCATAGTAATAGAAAAAAAAATAAATGCTACATCACACATTTTATGGAAACAAATATTTATAAATATAAAATATGTTTCTGGACTGAATCCAGATAAGTAGATCATCAATACTAGTCATCTGGGACATGGAAAAAATAGTTTGACTCATAAAAATAAATTTCTGATTCTGTCATCATATGATTCTTAAGGTATTTAGAGTTTGGTTGAAATTTGAGTTTAGCTAATTGACTTTTTAAGTCTGCTATGGAAGTAGATTTCAAAGCAGTTTATCATTCTTGTTCTATGCAAATATGCCAATTGGTAATTCATTCCTTACCAACTGGTGAGGTGGAAGTTCACATTGATTTGGAAGCAATCATGGTGTGGTATGTGTTTGTGGGCAGAGTTAGAGAAGACAGTGGGGAGTGATGGAAGAAGGGAAGTGTATAAAGGACGTGCCAGTTTCCAATTCAGTTAAATGGAGTGGAGTGAAGAGATTTCAGACAAACATCTTACCAGTACTCTTTCTGCATGCCTAATGAATTGGTAATGTAGGTCTTCTAGCACAAAACTACCTGGGGAACCAAAAGCTCCACCTATTTTTCCCAAAATCACCGATATGTTTGGTAGTGAATATTAATTTTATATCATACTGTGATTTTTAACCTCTGGAAAATTGTGATCAAGACCTTTCATGGTTTTTTTAAATATACTATTGTTTTGTTTTTTTTTTTCAAGTTATGACTAGAAGAATTTTAAAATAAATGTCAGGACTTTGTTGTGTTTATTATGAAGGTTTAAAGTATATAGATGTATATTTATACATCACATAATTACAGATCCCCTCCTACAGCTAATCATGCATGCATTTCCATTACACTCAAAGCTTCCATTCCTTAATCAAGCATTCTGTGATTATGCAAATTTGAAAGATAATGAGGTACACCCTATAACAGATAGCAAATCAATGTTGTTAAATAAGTCCTGAAAAATGAGAAAATTGACTCTTTTGGTCCTGAAAATCTTAGGAACTTTCATAATTAGTGGATTATTCACATAGAGGAAAGTGGTACATTGTTGTACATTATATTGGTTTTCTCTTTGCCTTTTTTGGTTGTTTTCTTTCCTTATTCTCAGTGACTAAATATTCCCAAAATTTCTGGTCACATACAGCAATCAGAAAAATTATGAAGTACCTAAAAGAGGACTTCAATCCAGATACACACTTGGCGTGTCTTTTGCCTATTGCTAGTTCAGAATTGTTTTAAGGGCTCACTTTCCATGGATCATTTGCCTAATGAAAGTATAATACTTTTAAGTCAATGGTAGAATTATAGGTTGTAGTATTGCCAGGGTATATTTTACAGCAGAATGTTTTTCAGACATCTAGCAAATAACGCCTTTTTTTTCAAAATTTGCAATTTCTTATCCCACTGTTGATCCTTTCCATGTAACTTTGCTTTAATCATTGCAATGGACTATGCAGTGGCTCTTTGCAAGTTGAAGTGCATTTTTGTTGAAAATTTTAATTTATTTCCCTTTTCAGAAAGGAACTCATAGCTTGGGAGGAGTTGAAACAAAATGTTAATGTTTTGTTTTGTACAGCTATTTCTCTTAATAAGTTTTTGTTAAGGTTGGTTTAGTAAATATTTCATCTTCAAAAGCCAGGAAAGCATCATAATATAAATCTTATTTTCTGGAAGATATGGGAAGAGTGATTACAGATTATTTTAAGAGCGCAATAAGTGTTCAACAATGTAGTGTGGCTTAGAATTAGTAAGAGGCCTTCCCATCCTAGGATGTTTTCTCTAGCTGTATGTGATGGAGCCTGACATATTAGTTACTCTTTCAGTTAACATATGAGTAGAGACAGACACAAGGAGCAAACCATTCTTAAGGTTCCTAATAGTTAAAAACAAAATTGTAGTGGCGCCTGGGTGCTCAGTCAGTTAAGCATCCAACTCTTGGTTTTTGCTCAGGTCGTGATCTCAGGATCATGAAATCAAGCCCCATGTGGGCTCTGTGCTCAATGTGGAGGCTGCTTGAAATTCTCTGCCTCTCCCTCCGCCTCCCCCCCCCCCGCTTGCGCTCTCTCTCTAAAATAAATAAATAAAATCTTAAAATTGTAGGGCGTGCCTGGGTGGCTCAGAAGTTAAGCATCCAATTCTTGATTTCACCTTGGGTCATGATCTCAGGTTTGTGGGATCGAGTCCCACGTCTGGCTCCATGCTCAGCCCATTCTACTCCCCTCTCTGCATTCTCTGTCTCTCTCAAATAAATAAATCGTTAAAAAAATAAAAATTGTAACACATTTGATTTCATTATATATACATTGTAAATAATAACAACACTCTTCTTCTTCTTCAGTGCTCTTAAAAGGGGGGAGAAAAAAACAACCTGCAGCTGTCCATGAGGGAAGCAATGTTTTAGAAAATAAAATCAGATTCTTTCAAAAATCTATTTTACTCACTTCAAGATAATTGGAAAAACTAATATTAGAAAAAAATTTGTGTGTGTGCTTTTTTTAAATGGAAAAGGCATATTTCAGGGAAGTTGAAAGTATAAGAACAATATCCAAGTACCAGTAGTTGTGGTCTTTATTTGTTAAGTTGAATTCTTTCAAATACATTACACTTTATTGATTATTTGCATCAGATACTTGCATTTGAAGAGGCCCGCAGTATTTTACTTCTCTAAAATTCCCAGTTATTTTCTCTCTCTTCAGCAGTCTCTGTATCTCTTTATCATTAGAAATTTTAATTTATGTTTCCTAGTCTTTTTGATCACTACTACAATGTTCCATTACATTTTTGTCATGGGATAATATTTGAAGATTTTTATTCACTGTACTTTTATTTCTCCTAATGTTTGTTGCCATTCAACAAATGTATTTCCCTACCCTTCAGGAGGTAGTAGACAGAACCTAGAGTAAAAAAGTCAAAGTGATGAAGAGATGTTTTAGCTTATAGTTGATACTTTGATTTGAGATAAAACACTTTTGAGATGAACACTGCATATAGGTATACATGTATTGGATTTCCAAAGACTCAATTTGGAATATTCAGACAGGCTCTATAATGCTAGAATCTAGTTTATTGGAAGATAGATTTAATGCTATGAATTGTAGAAGAGGGATAATGCAAGTTCAGCCTGGGGCATGAGGACTGTGGAAAATATAATCCTAGATATGCTGAGGGTAAACCCAGTATCACATGCTTGTTCCCTGCTTGCCATTTAGAGGACTGGCAGAAGACCATCTTCAAAATGGGAAAGCCACAGGTTAAAGCTTACATTTTAATGAATATATACTTAAAACAGTCTAAGTTTAAAGCAGAAATGAGTCCTTATCAACTAGTAAGGATTGTTATAAAATGGCAAATTTTAATGCTTTATTATACAGTTCTTTATTGAGCATCTGCTATAATATGTAGAAATAAAACTATGTCCCTGCTCTCCTAGAACTTATATAGAGAGAATGGGGGGCTGAGGTTAAGAGTTTTTAGATATCAACAGAATTAGGTGCTTCTCAGCTAAGTTGAATTTGTTATAGGAAATTAATGTTACATTTTTGTACATCTTAGTAGTGAATGTGAATTTACAATATACATTTAGAACTTATCCATATTATCTTATGCTTTGTACACAGAGTTCAGCTATTTGTCTTTTTTAAAAGAAAACTTAAACTTTAGAGAAGTAGAGGCTCAGAAGCAGAAACAATTACATTTTAAAAAGAATCACTACTGTATGCTCTTTGTCAGAATCAACATTGTTTTTCATTAGCAGCAATCGTTTTCACATTACTCCTGTTTTTTTCTGTATTCATTGCATGGGGGTGTCAAAAAATCATCTGTTGAAACTTAAGAAACATTCCTACATATTTTAGAAAAATAGAGAATACTTTTTAGTTAGATAGACATAGTTTTGTTATCTTAATAGCACCTCCTCAAAAACAGATTCAATATTTATCTATTTAATTGTTAACAGCTCTTAGAGTTACTGGCTCCTTGTAGATGCTCATGTTATATTTTAAATATGTTAGTTACCCATCAGCAGTTATAAGATGTACTGCACTATGGCTAGGTTTATAATTCTTACTAATTTAGTAATTATTGTGTATGTGTTTTCATTTTAGCTGCATACTTCCTGAGGAACTGTAACTAAAGTTAGGAAAATTATCATTGTTCTATAGAACAGAGGAAGTGCCTTGTTGATCAGTAGCACTATACTCATGGGAAGCCAGAGTTGGGTCCCTGTTCCATTAAAAAGAACAATGAGATCGTTAGACTTTACACAGAAACTCAGAAATAGACAAGAGACATACTGAGAAAGTTGGGGGAGTAACAAAGAGACATTTTCCTCTATTATGCAATTTTGCCCAGGGCTTGCTTTGTTTTCTAGTTATGATTTATGACTATGGGAGATCCCCAAGCACTTACATGATTTCACATTATCATCTTTCTGCTTTCTGGAAAGATTTAAGTACATTTGAACAGCTGACATTGACACAAAGTTTTGTTTAGCATGGAAGTGCTCCAGGAATTTTAGTTCATATGTGGGAGACTCCTTGTCACCTAATGGTATTATACATGAAACTTATGTGAAGAAATTTACAGTACTTACCCATCTGCAAATATGTATGAAACAACAGGGTAAGTGAAGACACACAACAATGCTTTAATTGCCCTTTTCTTCCTTAAAGTGGAAGAAGTTTATCTTCCCTGTCTCTACCACACAGGAGACCACAGCTGCTAAATGCCAACACTGTCACTGACACAGTGTTCATCAAAGATTTAGCCTTTATCATAAATGGAGGAAAGGCAGGAAATTCTTGTTCCAACTAGCAGTGATTTTTTGGCCTGCCGTCCTCCAAGAAGAACACTTGTAGTAAATGTAGGCTTTCATTTTATCAACAAAAGACCTCACCATAAAAACACAGTGCCTTGAACAACGTAGACCTAATTGGGAGAAGTGGTTCAGAGAGAAGTTGCCAAGGGAGGTTTTTTTCACTTCTTCTTCATGCATAAATGATTGTATATGAAAAAGAAACAGAGCTGATAATTAGTGAAAGCTAGATAAACCATTACTCACCAACTTTCAGTCAGTTTAGTATATCTAACTATAAAATAAAACATATTTTATGGGTTGAACATACCACAAAAGATAATCACTAAAAGCACATCAGTTTTACTTACAAATCTGTGAATAGTTTTGCATGGCCCATTTTTAGGTTTGTCAAAACATCACTATCATCATCATTATTAACAATACAAATTTTATTGCATAACTAAATACAAAAAGTTCTTGACTGCACTATGCTATATCCAAGTAAAAAAGAAATATTGTTAGATAAAAATAAAAGCATACAAAGTAATAACAAAAATAAACATTTGGTTTGCCCTATCAGTTGCATAGGAAATCACAGTGCAGAAGCAGAGAACACAATAGCGATTGCCAGGAATTGAGGGATGGGGAAACACGGAGTTGTTCCATGTTTATAAAATTTCATTTATCCTAAATAAATAAATTTTAGAGGTATGTTATACACTATAGTGCCTATAGTTAACAATGTGGTATTGCATACTTCAAAATTTATTGAGGGAACATGTCACATTAAGTGCTGTTGCCCCACAGAAAACAAAACAAACAAAAAAAGAGGAAATAAAAGTAAAGGCAAATAAGGATAATTTGAGAGGTGTTGGCTATGTTTATTACGTTGATTGTGGTGCTAGTATCACAGGTATTTGCATGTGGTGAAATTCCTCAAGTTATAGACATTAAATATATTTAGTTCTTTCTATAGAAATTAAACTTCAATAAAGTTGCATAAAAAATGACCATGTGAAGGGGCGCCTGGGTGGCGCAGTCGTTGAGCGTCTGCCTTTGGCTCAGGGCGTGATCCCGGGGTCCTGGGATCGAGCCCCACATCAGGCTCCTCCGCTGGGAGCTTGCTTCTTCCTCTCCCACTCCCCCTCCTTGTGTTCCCTCTCTCGCTGGCAGTCTCTGTCAAATAAATAAATAAAATCTTTTAAAAAAAATTGTCCATGTGAAGAATCTGAAAGAAAAGCTACGTTCTGGGGGAAATTTTTGCGAATATCCACCATAGGATTGTTATCTATAATATACAAAGGATTCTCAAAATTCTGCAGTGGAAATTAAGTAAACAAAAAGTGTAATTTGGAAATAGACAAAAGACATGAACAGACATTTCACTGAAGAAGATATTCAGCATCATTAGCTAGCAAGGAAAGGAAAATTAAAATCACAATGAGATGTCACTACATACTTCCCAGAATAATTTTTTAAAAAATGATGATAACAAATGGGTGAGAACAGGAAGAAATTGGATCACTCATACATTGCTCATGGGAATGTAAATGGTGCAGCCAATCCATAAAACAGTTTATCATTTGTTATAAAAAACCAAACACACAACTACCATACAGCACAACAACTGTACTCTTGGGTGTTTATTCCAGAGAAATAAAATTTGCGTTCACACAAAGACTGATGCATAAATGTTGGTTGCAACTTTATTTGTAATAGCCAAAAAGCTCTAATGTTCCCAGATGTTCAATAGGTGAATGGTTAAGCAAACAGTGTGTATGTGCGCATACACCATGTAATAAAACTCAGCAATAAAAAGGAACGAACTAGATATACTAGCAACTTGGATGAATCTCTTTGGCATTCTACTGAGTGAAAAATGCCAGTCTCAAAGGGAATATATAATGCATGATTCCACTTATCTAACATTTTTGAAATGAAAAACTTTTAGAAGTGGAGGACAGTTTAGTGGTTGCCAGTGGGTGGGAACGGGCAGGAAGGGCATGGGAGAAGCACAATTAAAGAAGAAAAAAGGAGGAGTCTTTGTGATATTGGAGCTGTTCAACATTTTGCCTTTATAACTTTAGTTTAGAAATAAATATCATACACAAATGAGTACAAGTAAAACTGGAGAAATCTGAATCAGATTGGAAGACTGTATTGATGTAAATATCTTGGTTTTAATATTATAGTTTTGTAAAATATTACCATTGTTGAAAACTGGATAAAATGTATGTGGGCTCTCTATTTCTTATAATTGTTTATGAATCTAAAATTATCTCAATACAAATTTCAATTTAAAAAAATGAAGAAATCAGGGATGCCTGGGTCGCTCAGTCGTTAAGGGTCTGCCTTCGGCCAGGGCATGATCCCAGGGTCTTGGGATTGAGCCCCACATCGGGCTTCCTGCTCCACTGGGAAGCCTGCTTCTTCCTCTCCTACTCCTCCTGCTTGTGTTCCCTCTCTCGCTGGCTGCCTCTCTCTCTGTCAAACAAACAAACAAATAAATAAATCTTAAAAAATAAATAAATAAAATAAAAAATGAAGAAACTGAAGACCAAAAAATGAAAATACATTTAGTTATATTAAAAAATCTATTCATTCATTATGTATAGCAAATGTCTCACTGTCTTTACAGTTCAAAATATTATTTGTTTTTTAAAGATATTATTTATTTATTTTAGAGAGGGGGGAGGGGCAGGGGAAGAGGGAGGGTGAGAATCTCAAGCTGACTCTGAGGGAGTGCAGAGCCTGATGTGGTGCTCCATCTTACAAGCCTGAGACCGTGACCTGAGCCAAAATCAAGATTTGGATGCTTAACCGACTGAGCCACCCAGGCACCCCCATCAAAATATTATTTGTTAAACTGCATATTCTTCAGCTGTAAATCAAGTTATTCCCTGAGGAGTTCTAATCATTATATCTTTAGTCCAGTTAGTGCTTTTCTTTGTACTTGCTCTTACACATACTGGATTTAGTGAAAAGTATATGCAATTTAATCTCCATGAAATATAGAGATATAAAAATTATCTTATGTTCTATAAGGAAAATATAAAATAAAATGCAATTTAATCTCCATGAAATATAGAGATATAAAAATTATCTTATGTTCTATAAGGAAAATATAAAATATCTGCTTTTAGTCACTTTTCAGGTTTTCCAGAAATTGGACTTTTTTTTCTTTTTGGCGATTACATTTTTGAAAAATACATAGCAATTATTTTGTAGAATATCCTAATTTGTTTTTCTCATGTCTCCTCTGATCTGATCCCTGATCTGATCCAGATTATGCAATTTCTGCAGGAATATTAGTCGTGATTTGCCTTTTCAGTGTCTTACGTTCAGGAGGCCTTTGATCACTTTGTTAAATATCCACCAGATTCTCCATGTATTAATACATTTTCTTATAAATGGTAAGTGGTTGGTGGAAAGATACAATATATATATCTTGTTCTTCATCACCTTTTCACCCCACCTACTCTCCCTTGATGATAGTTTAATGTCATCTTTAGAAAAAATTTTCTTTTATTTATTTATATCAGAAAGCAATTGTTCCTATCATTATAGAACTTAAATATATATATATGCTTATATATACATTTCTATATTTAAATATTAAATGCATATTTATAAAGTTCCAAGTAGATAGATCTTTAAAAATTTTTTGTGTTAAATAATTTCTATTTTTATTGCACATTGATTTGATATTTTTTGTGAAATTTCTTTATAGAATTTATTGATTTTTCTGTCAGTTAATAAAGGATCAATTTTGAGTGTTTGAAATTATGAATATTTTGGTGTATTGGAGGAGAGGATTTATTTTCTAGTACTAGGATATAAAGTTTAATATGTATCTAAATGATCTACTAAATTTTTTGTGTAACTGAGCCGGATGTATTGTGTTTAAAGTTAGGTTACTGACTACCTTTGGACAGGATAATTTACTGGCTTTTACACTTATGATTTGTGCATTTTCTACAACTTAATAATAGCAAGAAATTGTTCACATAGGTTATTGATATGAGCTCTGGAAAAATTAAAAACAACTTTCCTCTATAATGTGCATGGCTGATTTCTGTTGCATAAATAGGGTCATACAATTTCATTTTATTTGAGTAAAATATCTGGAAATATATGTAAGTGATAGGGTTAAAATTAAGTGGAAGTTAATGAAATATTCATCAGGCAACTTCTTTGCTAAGCTTTAAGGCAACTAGGCCATTTTACAAAGGGATACAATAATAAATAGGACATTACTTCCAAGTATACACAGTTTCGGGGGAGAGACAGGAAAGAGAAAATTTTTCCTACAACTCTTTATGGTAAATTCTACTTCATATAGGTATTACTCAAGCTGTGATGTCAACCAGCATGAATGCTGACAAGAAATGCTCAGAAAAGTTGAAGAAGAGACTTGGGGAAGAGACTCACAAGTGAAACAGATGAATTAAAGTAATATAAGAGATCATTGAGTACTTTGAAGAAGAAAAATTTTAATGGCTGTTGGGGAAGAAGAAAGGTGAAGATGAAGCATACTGTTTTGTTGAGTTTGAATAGAAGAAGAAGGAAATTATTTTTGAATTTGATAATTATGGTAAGAAAACTTGAACTAGTTG
The DNA here is from genome assembly GCF_024610735.1 of Ursus americanus. NCBI lineage: Eukaryota > Metazoa > Chordata > Mammalia > Carnivora > Ursidae > Ursus > Ursus americanus. The sequence continues at coordinate 6,227,913 of NC_142131.1, forward strand.
GTGGCTTGAGGGTAGAAATCCCTCCAGAAAAGAGTGGATTCAAGTAATTTTAAAAAATAAAGCTTGAATCCTTTGTACTATTTCTGGAAAGGTTGTAGAGTAGGATCAATATCACAAAAAGAACATCTTTTCTCTGCATTTCAAATACAGTGACAAATAGATGCAATTAAATTGAAGAGACTTGAATTAAAAATTACTTCCTGGTATTCTTAATTTTGTCTTTACCCATGAATCCTTGACCAAAATTACCTGTTCTTGCCATTACTCCCACACACTTATTCTTTCTACCTCTGTTCTCCATTTCTTTAATACCTCCAGTCCCTGACTCCTCACTTTTTTACACCCTATTCTAATCTGACTGACTCTTCCACTTACCAAGTACCGATCAGTCACTGTCACTTCTCCATATTATCCCATCAGTCTTAACATACAAATCCTTTCATTTATCCTCTCTTCTACACTTTGACTTCTCTATTCCTGCACTAGAAAACTATAACTTTCACATGTCTTAGACGGGGAAAGGCCCAGGATGAAATCACAAAAGAAGATGGATGGAGTAGACTGAAGGGTGGACCATTACTATGAAATCAGACTCCCACAACAGTGGAGACCTTATCTCCAATGGTGCCAAAAGTTGAATTTAGAAGGAAGGAAAATTGTAAACCAGATATTAAATAAATATGAGTATATCGTCTAAAGGTTATAGTCACAAGTAGGGGTTTGGATAGTGTTATCAAATCATATGAAATTCAGTAGGCAAAGATTTGTTTGTTTAGTAGGAGATGGTGGATTGTCAGCAGGGACGTGGATCTGCAGCCTGACTGATGGGGTTGCATGAGGGAAGGAATGAACTGTTTTCAGAGAGCTCTAAGAAATAGTGTTTTGGTGGGAGGGGGGGTATGTAGAGCTTTCTGGTAGTGCAAAGAGGGCATGAGAAATAGGGGTACTCTCTAAGTTCCCAATATTTTCCACCAAAAGATGTCTCTGCAAAATTGGCAGAGATTCTCATAAGCTGGCCAAGACTTGTCTTCAACTTCCAAAGCAGTTGGAAGCTATCAAACATCTCAGAAAGAGTTAGCATGGGAATCTGAGGGGGAAAGTTTTTCTCTTTTTTTCTTCTTTCTTTCCTAGCATTCAACTACAGAGGGCATCCTTCCGTATCACTGTACAGTCATGGCCTGTAAACTGTGTGAATGGAGAGAAAATTGATTCTTATGAAGGATCAGGCACTAGTATAAAACAATTAGACCAGAACTCAGACCTACTCTTCTGTACTTTTCTTAACCAGAGTTACAGCAACTTAACAGGAAGTAGAAGATAGTAATGAAAGTTTTAAAATAGAAACTGCTGAAGAAGCACAGAGAACCTGGATTATGAAATCCCTGCCTTCCGTTATATCTAGTTCCTTCCCTTAGGTCCCATTCAGAGCTGGTTGCCTTCACAGGATTCAGCTAGACTCCCTTGACTTGCCCACTCAAATACTTATCCTCACATATGGCAATTTAGATGCTGTTGCTTGTCTCCTTAAATGTCTCTCTAAGACCATTTACTGTTTTTATGGCCAGTTTTAATGTGCTGCCATGTTTTCAGTACTTAGCTGCCAGACACTATTTTAATACTGGCATATCTCTTGCAAGAAAGCAACCTGATTCATTATTATTAAGTTATCTTTTTTGGCAGTAAGTTTTGCGTGGCTCAAAGATTATGTAGAAGAAGAAGAATGTCCTTTCACAATCATGGTTGCCTCCTTGACGTTTCTCTGATAAACTTATTTTGTATTATCTTCTGTTTTCTTTGTACAGCTTTTCTTCTAAGATTTCATTACAGTCAGGGTGACAAGGATTTTGTTGTTGTTGTTTAAGTGAGGTGGCATGTGCTAAATTGCCTCTGATAGAAGAAGAACTCAATCAAAACTGACATTGTCTGTCTAGTGCTTCACTGAAAGTCCACTAGGTTGTGATATGTTTTAATGTTTAGACTTCAGTTCTGCAATGAATATTAAATCAACAATTCTGGTTCGCATACCAATTCAGGGAATTAACACAGAGCTTGGAAACTCTTGAAAATAAGGTGTGACCCTGCTGAAGATAATTCTGGCTTCCAGGCTTTCATGGAGGATATATTAATTCATTAAATTATTCAAGCATGCTGCATACAAATGCTGACAGGGACTGAAAGGTTTGTTGTCTCCTATTAATCACTTTATTATTCATATCATTCTTTCACTAGAGGCATCAGAATATGTTTGATTGATATCTCATTTCTGTTGTTTTTGCGAGCAATGTTCGTTGGCTCTGCTCTAAAGAACTTTGTTTCAAGTAAATTGGAACAGAACAATAGGTAATTATCAAATCTTGGTGTTGTTTCCTGTGATTGCACAGTGTCTCCTAACAAACATGGCTATCATGCCTGTGTTTAGTTTGGATGATGGTGATATGTGGTGCCTCATCTTAACCTGACGAGAAATGAAGAGTCCCTGAAGATCAGTTGACTTAATGGCGAGCCTTAGCAACCTCTTAGTGTTCCCTGATTGTCTCATTGTTCTCTCATTTGTTGGCTTTTATACTGGGATCATATCCATTAGATCTGAATGTCAGATCAAGAGAAACTTTCTTTCATCCATTCTACTAAACATAAAGAAAGGTTGGGAAATTTTAGAAGACTCTTGATGCTCCAGATGTTGAGCTCAGAATTGTGTATATTCCTTGCTCTATTCTTGAAGGCAAAACCATTATGTAAATCTTAATGATTTATATGCTAGGTAATTTGCTTTGCTTTTTGAAGCATAAATTATTCTAGAACATGTTTTGAATTGGTTTAGGAAAAACCCAGATTTGGATGTGTTTCATGTACAAATGTTATAAAATTGGGTTTTTGAATATTATTATTCGTGCTTTATCAAGACAAACAATGTTTACTATAAAAAAGAAGGTAAGCAAACTAAGCCCGGAGAATAATGGAAACAGTGCAGAGAAAATGTGTCATAGCCAAAAATACCGATTCTCAGTTGCTAATTTTTTTCTGTCCCTAGATTCAGGGTCTGTTTTTTAAATATAAGTAGTTGCCCCTGACATTAGGGTTCTGCTCTCTCTAAACTGCCTTGCCTTTTATTCCCTGGGCTGAGTAGCTCACCACAGGAAGCTCCACAGAACATGCTGCTTAGAGTAACTCCTCAACATCCATGTGGCTCGATCCAGGTCCCTTACAAGCTTGATTGCGTGCACACTGTACCTGGAATTTATTGACCCTGCTGCTTTCCTTCTGTTTAGCGCATTGCCATTGTATGCTTTTTCTGTTTCTGCCTTCCTAAAGTTAATAAATAATCAACCAGTTGGGCAGAAGATTGCCCTACAGAAGTCAGTGCCGTCTCACTTATCCAGATTTCAGTTTTCTTTCTGTTTTAATTCTATATGATTTGGCTATGAACAACCCCAGATGTGGAAGAAAAAGTCATTGAATAAGTTTAGATTTATAAGTGAGAGCAAGTCGGTGTAGTGCTATAAGGAAAGAAGTAAAGGGGCACCTGGGTGGCTCAGTCGTTAAGCGTCTGCCTTCCGCTCAGGGTGTGATCCCAGGGTTCTGGGATCAGCCCCGCATCAAGCTCCTCTGCTGGGAGCTTGCTTCTTCCTCTCCCACTCCCCCTGCTTGTGTTCCCTCTCTCACTGGCTGTCTCTCTCTGTCAAATAAAGAAATAAAATCTTAAAAAAAAAAAAAAAAGGAAAGAAGTAAAGATAGACTGTCAGAAGCATTGCTGCTTTGAGCAAATTATCTCACCACTTTGGTACCGCTTTTCATACTCTTTTGAGTGTTACTGGAAGGAAAGTGGGGAGAAAAAGGAAGAGAAATGGTACTTAGGGAGCGGGCGTAGTATAAGGGAAAGTTCATATGTTTTAAGTTCAGAGACACTGAGTTTCAAATCTTGGCTCTGCCACTTAGGACACTGGCAACTTATTTAAACTCAAGTTTTATCATCTTCATCTGTTAAATAGAAAAATATTACTTGCTTTATGTTTATTTAATGGTTTTTGTGATTTCATCGGAAGTTCTTGACCCATACTATAACCTCACTATTGAAATTTTGTATTTCCTTTCCTTTAATTTTATTAGTACAGGTTCCCCTTTCTTGATGACATATGTCATTTTCTTCTTTTTATCTTTCACATCTGGAAGGGGGAAAGAATCCAATAAATATGTGTTGTGTGAATCTATGAATGAATATGTAACTCATGATATTCCTTTAAAGAAATATTGTACTTTTGTTAAGATATCTGCATAATTCCTGATCTTTTCTTTTCTTTTTTTTTTTGAATTTTAATAATTTTTATTTTGTTATATTAGTCACCATACAGTACATCCCCAGTTTTTGATGTAGTGTTCCATGATTCATTATTTGCATATAACACCCAGTGCACCATGTAATATGTGCCCTCCTTAATACCCATCACCGGCCTATCCCAACCCCCCACCCCCCTCCCCCCTGAAGCCCTCAGTTTGTTTCCCAAAGTCCTAATCTTTTCTAATAAGGCTAGTTATCTAATTTCCCAAGATTCAGCAAAAATGAAAAAAGTCAATTAGACTCAAGCTTGCAGATTACTATTTAGGCACATAGGCAATAGTAAAAGTTACAGCTGACAGGTTGAGGACACAGAAAAACTGGAAAACACTTAAGTGTGACCTGTTCTGTAGCTCTCCAAGACACACTGATCCTATCCAGTATCATATTACAGAACAGATTGGCATTCATGTAGGTAGACACTTTGAGCTTTAATGGAAGGGTAAAATTATATTAAATTCATTCTGCTTTAGAAAGCATAAATGTATGTAATATGTTTTAGAAATATTTCTATTAAAATGGTTACTTTCAGTGCTTGAAAAGTTAAGCTTCAATTATCTGTAAAATTAACATATGTGTACAGATCATTCCCCATCAATGTCAGATTAATAGAGTGTTCCGCCTATTGCCATTACAAGTCATTCTTCCACCACCCTTTAATATTTTTTCCCTACCCAAAAATGCTACAGTGATGAATAGATTTTTTTTTAAAGGAGGATTCCTTTTAGGAAAGGTAAGATCTACTTTAAAATTAGCAAAAGCCATTCTAGACCTGTTTCATGTGATCAAATTTTTATATTTCACTATGAGGTCAAGGAAATTCCCAGGCTCAGCCTGGCATCAGTGCCATTGTATGTACTTGTAATCTGAGCCAGACATCTGTGGGTGAACTCAACAAGCCCCAGGGCAGGAAGGCTGGCATTTTTCCACCTGAATGACTATTTAAGTAAAAGCAGGACAGGGGAGAAAGACAGGGTAATCTGTTCTCTTTGTATTGGTGTTGGCTTCAATGTATGCAATTTATAAACTGGCTCAAAGACTGTTCATTTTCAAGAAGACAATGCTTTCACATAATGTAACAATCATCAAAGACCTGGAAGATATAATAGAGTTTTAACTGTATGAATAATTTAAACTTTTTCTTATAGCTTTTCATTCATACTACAGCTCTCCCCTTTCCAAATAGACCACTACATCTCTCAACACGTACATATATACACACATACCTAAAGTATGTGGCAGTTTCCTTACTTTCTTGGCTTATCTGATAAATACATAAATATTTAAAATATATTCCCATAAGAGCAAGTCCCAAGATCCTTTTGGTGGCTTACTGAGTTAAATTATGGATGGTCTGATGAATATTGAATATGAATGAAAAACTAATTATAAAAAAGCATTATACAAATATTTTGATATTTCTATGTGAGTTAGAATTTAGAAATTTGTAAGAAAGTAAAAAGTGATTAATATTGTATAAAAGTAGAAAGTACACAGGAGGCTAGTTTCAGTAATAATTTTGGAGAGGAGCTTTAATATATTGCTGTGAATAGTCGTACAGGTTATTTGGTAGAGGTGCCAGACAGAAGGATCAACTGGTGGCAGACTGGAGGGGCATTCATTGTTGATTGCAGAGATAAATGTGTTATGTGGGACTTTATTTGGGAGTGTATACTAGCTATGGGAACCTCCTTCTTTATTACTTTTACTTTTTTATGGGGGCAAGAGTAAAATCAGGTTTGTTTTCAGAGAGTAAATATTTTGGGCTTTCATCAAGTTTAGCCTAGTTGCCAGTTTTGAAGAGACTACAAGTAAATGCCATCTGCCGGGTACTTGCAGACATTAGGGGTCTTTAGCTCCTGTGGACAGACTGAATGTGGGCAAATCCCTTCCCCTCAAAGGGGGGAATGACAAGTTCTCAGTCCCAGTCAGGTCATTGCCAGATAACCTGCAAAGAATCTCTGCAGTTCTCATCTGATTTTCCTAATTGCTTGTTTTCCTAAAGGGTTATAAAATTATCGAATATCAAATTTAAATCAGAGGTTTTATTATTGCTATTTTAAAGAAAATATGAATTTGATGAAATTTATTTAGAAAGCATAGAATTAGGATACTATAATTTTCATCAAACCCTTCATTTTGCATGTGAAAAGAGAGAGTGTAAGGCTTAAGTAGTTGTTGGGAATTTTAACCTTTCTTGGTTTGTGCTTTTAGTCCAAAACCATCTTCTCAATATCTATCAATTTTCCTAAAATAAAGTAGTCGCACATGTCTTGGGCTTTGCCAGCCATAGGTCACCTTTTTCCTTCTAATTTTTACACTTTCTTTTTATACTAATTCTGTAGTGAAACAAGCCCCCATCAGCTTCACTGACACAAATTAACTTCTTTTAACACATTCTCTGTTACTAGGAGTTTCAAGAAAGGTCCCCAACTCACACACACAAATTAGTCTGTCAGTTGAAGTAACTGTGTGGCATGTGCCCTCTTTTTCTCTACTACTTTGACATTTTCTTTTTAACATCTGATCTTGTGAATCTTCATTCTTGGCTTTGCTGAGGATTTGATCTACAGAAAAAAGCTACTGGCAGTTTCAGTTAGTCCAAATACTCCAGTCATAAGGGTATAAAAATCATTTCTGTGTTTTCTGAAAAGGCTAAGAGAATGACCTCCAACATGCCACAAGAGCCCTATATAATAATGTTTTATTTCAGCTCCAAAACAAACAAATAGAAACCAAACCAATCTAAAAATCCATCAAAGGAGATGACCAAATAAGCCATGGTAATGTACGTGTATACTAAGGCAAAACTACTCAGATAAGGAAGTAGGGTCTTTGGAAAAATCCCCAAGATATTACATTAAATAGATGGTCTCAGAATAGTATTTTTACATTAAAAATAGTAGTGAAATTCTCCCATAAAATACAATATTTATAATTTGGGTACTAAATGAACCAAATGCATATAACAAAAACAGAAAAATTACAGAGCAATTTCACAAAAATACTTTCCTCTGTGGAGTAAGGAAGGGAATCAGGCTGGGGATGCTGAACAAAAGGACTTTTATCTAAGGATCTTTTTTTACAGAAATTTATTTAAGTATTTCTTGTATAAATAAAATAACTTTACTACCTATCTTGCTGAGCCCATGAGAATTTACGGGCCAGGGCTGTTCAGGAGACTTTTTTTTTTTAATTTACTTATTATTATATAATTACAGATTATCTTCTAAAGCAGTACACAAAGAAGTAGGCCTTCTTGCTCGATATCTCTCTTTTTTTCCATAAACTTCCCTTGGGAAGCAAAAGTTGCAATATCAACTCTGGGGACCAGTGTTACAGGGAGGGCTGTTTCATTCAAATGTGCCCTCTGTTGGGCAATGTGCAGAGACTGATTGCACCTTTAGGTGTCATCTGGAGTAAAATGGGGGTAAAAGAATTTCTTGTCCAACCAGGGAATTCCTTGCCTGAGGACTACAAGTGCCGATGGCCTGAATAAACACTACATTTATTCAGGCAAGCTCAGTCTTGAACAAGTTTCTCCTTAGTCTCCACAGAACTGCATTTTGTTTTTGTTTGTTTGTTTTTTGTTTTTATAATAATTTTTACAGAACTGCATTTTGAATCAAGAGCTCCAAAGCTCTCGGTGATACACCAAAGTAGCACTAATTGTTAAGTCCCCGGTGAATTTTCCCTTGTTCTGCCTTCAGGTTCTGGATCTCCCCCTGTCCCCAGTCATAGTCTATAGGGGCAAGACTCCTACTGAGTAGGAGACGAATTTAAAGATCAGCTCCTACTTGATGAAATTTTAATAGTCTGTTTTTGTTGGTTGGCTGGTTTTGCTCTTTTAGTAACCTAAAGTAAGTATTTCACTCTTTGTATCTGAAATTACAGAGTTGAATTCTTCTTCAGAGCCCTAGACAAATAATTCAAATAAAGATTCAAAAACTTCATTACAAAGTGTCAAATGAGTCTCTTCCTTCAGATGAAACCACTTAAGTTCATGATTGTTCCTTCTCTTACCTTCTCTGGGGCTTTTCTTGAATGTTTTCTTTTTATTTCTCTGTACTTCTCACTCTTGTCTCTCTACCGTGAGTCTTGTCGCTCAACTTCTAAACATGTTCTAATCCTCAATTAAATACGTCAGAGGTAAAATATATAAATTCAGAGCCGCAACTGTCTTTTTCTGTAGTATATCCTTAACAACAAGCATAGTTTCCAGAAGCTAATAGGCATTTAATAAGTGTTAAATGAATAAATCGGTGCCCTCGTTGCAGTGGAATGTGATGAATAATTTTTACCCTCTTCGTAACCAGGATTTATTAAATAGTAATAGTAGACCATGCAATGTACTAGGCTTTTTATATAGGTTTTGTATGTGTAACTCACATGCATTCTGGAGTCAGTATCTGTCCATTATTAGCTGGACAACATTCAAACCATTCAGTTCAATCAGCTACGAGGAAAAAGACAATCATTCCAGTCCTTACTCAGAACACATTAAAAAATGGTGCAGTTCATAACCTCCAACAACATTTCTCAGTAATTTTCACAGTTCGAACCTCTCTGAAACTTTTTATTCACTGATAACATCTTAATTTCTCTCCCCGGGAACTGCCCTCTACTTATTCTATTTACTTTCATCTTTTTTTGTCCTCACAATTTAGTAATTTAGATTGGCTTAATCTCTTTATCTAAGTAATTTTCTTTCTCTTCAAGTGTTAATGACTCTGCCTTTCTGTGCTTGTCATATTATACTGCACAAAAATATATGATTTGTCTTAGGATGATCAGTTTTCTATACAAGTTGAAAGAGAGTTGAGGGAGTATGTGGAAAGAGACAGCATTCTGTTTCTGAACCCTAAATATCTGTAGGCTTTCTTAATATCCTTCTGTAACTTAGCACAAATAAAAGCCAAAAGATATAAAGCTGCTTACCCAGAGACTCACTAAAGGGCTACACCAAGATTCATCCAGATCCATTTGCTTAAAAAATCTTTAGCACCATAATTTACTGCCTGCTTGAAATAGTATTCATTCATCCAATACATATTTAGGGTTATCTACTATGTACCAAGGATACAGGAATTAACAGAAAACTATATAAAAATTCCTGACCTTGTGGATCTGATTTTCAGTTAGGGAATACAAAATAGTAAAAAAATCACAATTAAAATGTATAACATTTACACTGTGCTACAAAATATAGAACAAAATAAGGGTATGTCTGGCGAGTGGGGGATGGCGAAGAGAATGAAGTTTTAAATAGATCTTTTGAGGTTGTCCATATGAGAAGGGGGCATTTGAGCAGGGACTTGAAGGAAGTGAGAGAGCACACCACGAAGATAACTCCAGGAGGATCATTCCTGGCAGTAGAATTGTCACTGCAAAGTCGCGAAGTGGTTCTGATTGTTCAGAAAACGTTAAAGAGGCTAGCTACCATGGCTAGAGTGGAGTAAGCCAAGAAAAGCATAAGGTATCAAAGTATATGGAATATTTTGTGTGTGTATTTTCCTAAGTTAATGGCCCATTATTTTATTAAGTCCTCCAATGAGTCTTTGAGTCCGAAAAGCTAAATTTTACTGCCTTGAGGAAAAGGGTGTCGGTAGATAGTTGGGATAGTTATCTTATGCACATGAGCTGCTAAATTGTCTCTTATTTACTCCTTGGAATTCTTTACTCTTATGTCTAAGGGTACATGCTCCTGGATCTCCTCATAGCTCTTGGAATTTGCAATTTATTTCCATCATGAGCTCATATTTCTCAGCTTAAGTGGTTGGCAAATGTTCATCGAAAATCTAAATGCAAGGAAAATGAATGAATCAAGTATCTGCAACCTGTGTATCTAGCAACAAAATAGAATATTGTGTTAAATGAGCCCAGCAAATAATTGATCCATACATTGACTTTGAACCTTTGTCACAAGTTTTCTGAGACTTACATTTAAGAGGCGCAGGCTTTCTATATTCTCAAAGTTTTGTCCTTATCAATAGTTAACTCACCAAAATGGTATCCCTGAGTTAAGTTTTTAGTTGTCCTTGACTTTTATAATGAAATGTTTGTGAAAAGGATCTACCTGAAAAGTGTATTTTGTCTTGGGAAATAATAATTAAATATTTTATTCATTTAGTTCCATTCCCCCTTACCTGAGTACCCATTTGACATAGCTCTTCTAGAACTCAATGTGAGGAAAATATTTGTTTTACACATTAACTTTCATGCTATTTTTGTTGTTGTTTTTAATGAGAACGATCTAAGCCCATCTTTTCATTTTCTTACCTGCCTGTCTTACCTGCCTGCTTGTCTTCTATACAGCTTTTCTTTTCTTACCTGCCTGTCTTTTCTTACTTGCCCATCTTCTGTAGAGCTTAAAACTGTATTGAATATTTGTGGAAAGTCTGTAATATAGAGAATAGAGATTGGGTTCGGAGACTGTGAAGGATACAGAGATTGATTAGACAATGATCCTGTTTTCACAGAGCTCGCAGGGGAGTGTTCTACTTATGTGTAAACATTAGTGGTATAAGAATAAAGTGATAATGACTTCAGTGAGCTTACAGAAAGAGATTACTTTCAGTAGTGGAGAACTATAGCAGTTAACTCATAAAAATAAGTATCATTTTTAAAAAATGTTTTTCCTTTTAGTCATTTTACTCTGTATGCCAAAGCTAACTTACATCCTTTCCACGGATAGGTAAGGGTTATATCATTGCTTATAAAAAAATTGCAAACTCTTATCATACTTGCACACTCATTATCATGATGTCCATATCAGGGCATCACACATCCCGACAATCCTCTATGTAATTTTAGAATTTGTTCCAAATTGGACACAAAGACAAATTTCACTATTTATGAATGATGAAATAAGAAAAAAAAAAAAGATTTGAGGAACTTGTGACGATATTCCGGGAAAGACAAAGTAGCAACCTGTCTTGGATTGTATAATTACTTACTTCTCTGAAATTGAAGAAACGAACCAGGTAAATTGTGGGGTCAGTTGTTTTCAAGGGTCTCTTTGTTATGCTATTGATTTTCCATATTATAGTAAGAGAAATCATTGTCTATGCCTAAATCTGTATGCAAATTGACAAAGGAAGTGTGTGCTATAGTGTGTCTCCTTGTGTCTTTGTGTGTTTTGATGAGTCTGACTTCTATGTCTATATAGGAATAATTGCCTTGACTGTAATCTGGAATTTTATCTAAGATTTGGTTGGCATTTGAGTAAGATTTGACTTAGTGTGAAATAAGTAAAATCAGCAAATGAGAGCTTGCTTTGGGAAATAAGAGAAAATAAAATAAATGTTTTAGAGGAGGTAGAAGTAATTATGTGTTTTCTCATGAAGTGGCTAATTTCAGATCCTGTATGCAGAAGATGGAATTTTGGTGATTTCCGCATTTAAGATTCAGTTTTTACATTAAGAGGAAGTGTGCATTTTTCACAAAAATATTATTTGTTCAATATCTCATTGAATATTAGAAAGTATAGTTTGCTGGGGACCATAGTATTTACATGAAACCCCTATGGAAGTATATTCTCTTACTTCCTATCATAGATAACAGCTAGATGTTGTTGATGAAATCATAATTACTGGCCGAAGCCTGACTTAGTTGACTTTCAGCACTATGGCATCATCCCAGTTCCATGATAAATGAATCCAAACCTCATGGACTAAACAGTTTGAATGATTTTATTTATATATATACATATATAAATAAATATATTTATATTATAGAAATCATATATTTATATATTAAATGTTATATTTAGTACATATTAAAGTATTAAACATTATATTTAATGTATATTAAATAATGTAGCTATTATATAAAAGCATAGTTGCTAACAATGTCTAAGTCAGTCAGTTTATCTAGAGGCTTTTCTTGGCCCACATATGCCATTTGCCAACACTGCAGTCAAGGCTCAGCTTCCCGTTTTGATTTAGAAAGCCTGCTATAATGGCATGATTCCATAAATGTGATAACCACTGCTAAAGAAGCCTCAGCTAGCTAATTCATCTCATTTCACAGTTTGGGGAGGGGACAGGGTAGCTATGTTTAGAAGTCCTTTAAAATAAGGGTTCCATAGCACTCTTTTTTGTCTATACAATAAGCTCTCCGTGATGAAAGAGGATCTTACATAAAATACATTTATGATCTGAAGAGTACATTCTCATTACATTTTTAGATCTCCATTTCAAAGACATCAGGCTTACTTTCCTCTCATGAAGTAAGACCTCTCTAAAGAGCATCACAAATGGGCTGTCATGCACTGGGTCATAAACTGCATATTGGTTGATTAAAGAAAAATAAAAGGTAACATTGGGATTTGCTCCCCTGGACATTGATATTCTTACCACTGACTTCTGCCCTTACCTGTCTTTGGCACCTCTCTCAGCACCCCATCTCACTTCTTTGAGATCAAACTGGTATAAAACATCCCTGTAGGTGGCTTTATTCTCACGGAAAGGCTTGTGAATTTGAGTTCTTTGTTTCACAAAAGCCTGACAAATTCAGCTTTCACTCAGCCTCTGAACACGGTTGTTAACCAACTATACAAGAATAGTAAAAAGCTGACAGCTGACAGGCTTTGCATAGATTTTATCTGCAAGAAGATGTTTCAAAGAATCTGAACCTGGTGATTTAGATGAAAACTCAATTAATTTACACCATATATTGTTATATCAGCTGCAGCTTAATACTCAAAGGTTGGGCTAGGTCAAATGAACCTGAAGGGCTAGGTCAAATGAACCTGAACAATAAAATTTCTTTATATTAAAAGAAAGTAATTTGAAAATATCATATCTCAGTCATTTGTTGACTTCCTCCAGAACTTAGTAACATTTCAGACATGCCTATCCCATCTACCAGCAGCAGTGGTCTTTGTCTTCTCTGGTTCTAGCCATTCTTAAAGAAGAGGACAAAACAAAGTAAATATAAGTTGCTGGGTGAGGATGGAGTACAAAAATGAGAGACTTGTGAGAGGGGCTTAAAAAAGAATACAGAGAGTGGACTTTTTAACAACAAATATATTATTGGAAAAGAATAACCAAAGCTTGAACATGTGGAAGCATAAAAGTTAACTACTCTTGATAACACAACTAAGTAATTAAATAAAATGTGAGATATTATTAGCATGACCATTGTATAAAAATGTCATCAATTGTGGAAAATATCTAGAAGTTATATATTAAAAACTAAACAGTAGATTAGAAAAAAAATTTCACCAACACCAAAAATATAGATTAAAAGACAAGGCATAAATTTAAATTATTCTCCCATGAAATTATTTTTCTCATAAATTATGGCAAGTTTTAAGTGTGTGTATGTGTGCATATTTTTCCAGATTACTTATAAGTAGTGGGGAGTGGAATGGGATGGGAGCAGGTGGTTGGCAATATTTTGGGAAAGAAGTTAATTTTGAAGCAGCTGCTGGCAATTTTCCTACAGTATTATTCATCATTTTAAAAAATTAAAATGATTATAATTACCCCGATATGTCACATCATATGTGACTGAAAAGAGGAAATGATGGAGATGGAGAAAATGTCCATATCCCTGAAGTAGATGTTCATTACTTTTAAACTCTTGAGTGACAGGCTTCCATGGGATGTTAACCCAATGGATGAAGCTCAGGTGAGTAATAAAATTGAGCAGAAGGCCTGCAAGTGCCAGTGGCCACCTAATCGGAGCTCATTTAGTGATTGTCATCACTTTGTAGCAACCATGCAGTTAATACCCAGTGTATTTGACACCTGCTATGTTAAATTAGTACTTGCAGAATTAACACCTGCTGTCAGCCACCCAGCAGGAATGTTGCTTTCTTCAGAATAAAAGGGAAATGAATTATTTCCCTAGAAATTTCTGTAAATTATTTTTGTGGATGGAGAATTACTTGGAAAGATCTTGGGACTGGCAGTCAAGATTCCTCATTTTTTTATAGAGTTGGCACTGTTAGTAACTCAAAATCTTTTTCTGGCTGTCAGAATAGAGGTCTCAAAGGTGAGCTTACTATCACTAAAATTGTTTTCTAGAGTATGAAAACCTATACACATGTGAAGTGGTATGTTAATTGTCCATTAATAATAGTACATTTTTTATTTTAAATTTTCACTCACCGTTTGTGAAAAAGAAAATCTCTATCTCCAGCAGTATATTTTCTTGTAGCAGGGCTTAGTATAGTTTTTATTGGAATTTCTACCTCTCTGTTTATAGTGTATGTAATATTACATTAATGTCTTTTTAAGAAATGTTATCTATTATCATTAATATTATGAAGTTACATATTATAAAATATATACACATCTGCATATACAATAGGCATATTACTTCTCTGACATGTCTTTCTGTACATAAACAATAATAATAATAGTATTATTGTGTAATAAATACAAAGCACCTTAGCACAATGTCTAATATTGTCCAGTAACACTTTCCTGAACAAATCATCAAGCAAAATAAGCAACATAAAACAAACCCCAAACACCATTGTATTGAAAAACTTCTACGAAATTATAGAAAATAATGAATGTATAAAACTTGAAAGTTACCTTTGATTTGTTTATTCATTTTGATTCAGTAAAACTGAATTAAATGCTGTGGGAAATACCACTAAGTATAAGATACAGTTTCTGATTTCATGTGCTTCAAACACCATTGGAGTAGGAGTTTTATTATTTCCTATAATTCAAGGAAAATTAAGTAAGTACTCTAAGGGAGCAAAAAGAAGTACAAGTTAGGAAAGTTTTATTTTGAGGAATAACAGGACATCTATTTAAGAGCTTAGAATTGAAGCAGGAAAGTTTCATTACCTCTAAGCAAGTAACTTAACCTTTTTGTGTCTGAGTCTCTTCATCTATAAAATGGGGAGGTGATAGTATCTGTGACATATTAGCAGGAGGATTAAGTGTTTGGAACAATGAGTATCACATAGTAAATGTTCTAAAGTTGTTCATTACATAATTGAAAAATGGGGAACTGAGAAAGGCTTTATCAACAATTTTAATTTGGGATGGGCCTTTGGGAAATTATACTTTCAATCAGCACAATCAATGGGAAACAGTGTGAACAGAAGTAGAAGACTTGGAAATGGCTGACCATCTGTATATTTGGGCTAAACCATATGGGATATAAATCTGGAAGGCAAAATGCGGGTCTACCCATGGAGTCCCTGAAAACCATAATGAGAAAGATGATTTATACTTTATAATCTATAGGTGATAACAGCCATTGAAGGTTCTAGAACAAAATACTTCTTGTTTTCAAGGGAAACAGAAATGAAAGAACATTTAGAAAATTTAGGGAAAGAAGGTATTATCAGAAAAAGGGTTAGAGAACTAGCCCAACAATTACAGTAGTTCCTGGTCTCCTGCCAAAATCTAAGGCTCCTTAGTAATTATTACTAAGATAATGACATATAAACAAGCCAGTTCCTAGAATCCAAAATTTGCCTTTTTTTTTTTTTTTTGGTCTGACACTTAGGCCATGGTCATGACCAATGGACATCTCTTTTTTTTTTTTTTTTTAAAGATTTTATTTATTTATTCGACAGAGATAGAGACAGTCAGCGAGAGAGGGAACACAAGCAGGGGGAGTGGGAGAGGAAGAAGCAGGCTCATAGCGGAGGAGCCTGACGTGGGGCTCGATCCCGTAACGCCAGGATCACGCCCTGAGCCGAAGGCAGACGCTCAACCACTGTGCCACCCAGGCGCCCCACCAATGGACATCTCTTGAGTGTTGGCTATGCGGAGAATTCTCTGTCAGGAACTCATTGGTACTGTGATGTGATGACCGCAAAGTGTTAATATATGATACTTGAAGAAACAACAGTTTTAGAGGTTAAATTGCCCCAAACCTACCACTTTAGATAGTCTCTAGAAATCTTCTTGATTGGATCTACAAGGATCTAGTTTAAGGACATTCTGCTCTGAAAGCTATTTGCAAGAATGGAGAGAAGCAAGCTTTTGGAATTCAATCAAATACAATGACTTTAAGTCTAAGATCAGTAATATTTTTATGAAAGCATCAGAAACCTAGAATTAAAGACTAGACTGGGGAACTTCTCTTTGCTAAAGCCTGACTGAGAAAAAAAGGAATTAATTGAGCTAATGTTAATAGAAATGATCATCCCTTCAGAAAGTGACATAAAAATCATGTCAAGTTTGCTTCAAGAGCGTCCTTAGAGGGAATATATCATGTAGGATGATCTTAATAAAGGAATAGGATTATGAGTATAATACAATACTAATTTTTCAAAACTAACCCTTCTTTTGCTTCCTAGATGTGAGTTTTAGTCCCGTGGAGAGATAGAACACACATTTTGAAAACATGCATGAGTGATTTTATTAAACTCGGAAGTACACTGGGCATAGTCAGTATTGTATTGGGACCCTCACTTATAGATTACTACAGAGCTTGAGATTCCTGAAATGGTATTTATGAATTGCCATGACTAGAAAAAAAAATTAGAAGTGTCAAAATGGCCTTGAGGAACACTAGAAATTTCGGTAATCATAAAAAATGGGAAGTATACGCTGTTGACCCCCAAAATAATTGGGGTATTTTACAGAAGGCTAAACTGCTAAAATTTAAGCAAATGGAGAGAACTGTCAGTAGACGTTGATGTAACATGTCAGTATGACCACTTTGCCCATATCTAGTCTAATAGATACAGTGTTTTTATGCATGTTAGTTTCTAGCATTATAATTACAGATGCTCCACAAATAGCATAGGTTTCACACGTTATTAATGCTATGTATCGCTTGAAATCTGTAGAATCTTTTTCTTCTCCTTTCCAGGCTTTTAAACAAGGAACCTGACATTTTCATTTTGCATTGGGCCATGCAAATTTTGTAGCCAGGCCTACCAGTTCCTGTCCAACTGCCTCACCCTTATGCAGCCAGCCTTGCTGTTTTGCTTTTCCTCAAACATGCCAGGATTTCTATCATAAGGCTTTTATATTTACTCTTGCCTCTACCTGGCATGCTGTCTTTCCAAATGTCCATGGTAGGCTTCCTCACTTTGGTCTCATTGTTTCTTCTAATAAAACTTTCCTATAAAGCCATCCCTGTCCATTCTTTAAAGTGTAATCTTTCTCATAAGAGGAACTCGTAATTACTTTTTCTTAGAAATGTATAGTACTTATCTTCTAACTTATTATGCATTTTTCTTAATTAGCTTATAGTCTGTCTACCCCGTAAGTATTTATTGAGAGAAGGGATGAATAACCATCTATAAACAAAGTCTTAGGGAGATACAGGGTAAATTATTCATGATTTTCCCTATAAGAAACATCATTTTAGTCAAATGGCAAGTTTTAGGCCTCTAACCTTTTAAGTTAATATTCAAAATAAGATCAAAGTTGGTGGTCAAATGAGATCTTAGCCTTAATGTAAAATTTTAATTTTTTGGTAAGAGAATAGATTTGTATACTACTTGTGGAATAAAATTTAATTATGACAAATAAAAGTTAAGATTATAGAGTTAAGATTATTTAAAATCTCTAACTTTTTAGTTTCTACTTGAAATTAGTGAGCAGTAAGCATTCTGAGTGGCAAATGGCAGGTGTTCATTGTAATTTAAAAAAGCAGGTGTCAAATATTGTTTACTGGGGCTAGCTGCTACTCTTTCTGGAAAGCTCTTTACTTTGGGGTTTCTCCTAATTAAAAATATCTAGCCATCACCTGTCAGCTTTGTCTCCATGGAACAGTGAAACCTTCAGGGAACATGACTTGAGCAATCTTTGAGATAAAGAAAGAAAGGGGGAAAATGCCATTAATTATTTAGAAATAATTCTTTCTCTACTGTCAGAATTATAGCTGCATAATATAATTCACTCCTTCTGGAATAATATTGTTCGAACTCTGATTTGGTACCATCTGATAAGTAAATTAAATCCCAAAGATGACGCATAAGAGAGAGCCAAAAATGCAATGTTAGATTGTAAATTTCACATGTCTTGCGTTATTCTGTTTTCTATAAAACTTCAAATAACTACATACAACTAATATATTCTGAGAATAACCCAAAGAGACACATAAAGGTCAAGTGTGTAACTTAATAATGAATTGTATTTTCTAATAATAGAGTTCTAACTTGTGTTCTAACTGTAAGATGATAGTAATTTCCAGGTAACTGACTTTTTTGGATCATAGCTTGTACTCACTGCATCGTGATTATAGTGTTTTTAAGGACCTTATATATACTTTGATTTATGTTGCAAAGGTAGAGCATGGAGCTTCATCTTTATAAAATAAAACTTAGTTAATGGGACCATTTTCATAGAAAATGGTGTCGTGAAGTTAAGGAGGATTTTTGTTTTTAGTAGCTAAGGAAGGTTTATGAAAAAGTTTACATCTATTAGGTATAATGTCAAATTTTTATTAATTTTTATCCTGTCTTTGAATTCTACCCAAATATGCAGCTACATTGTGTTGTGCTTTCTTACATGTAGAGACCTCAGTTTTTGAGTTCTATCAGTTTCATGAAATATGCATATTAGGTTTGACCATAAAAACCTGATGAGATAAACATTTAATTTAATATTTAATATTTAACCTAATACATCCTTGCTAGAATTAACAGAATATTGATTTTCAAGTAAGCTTGTTTCTTCATTTGTTCTTGGGAAGGGTACCTGTAATAATATACATAGGAAAATGAACAGATTGAAGTGTTCTAAAGCAAACTCAATAAAACTAAGAGAAATTACCTTATTTTAAATCAATCAGTATTTGAACAATAAAAATATATTTAGTCATCTCACCCTATATTTTTTCATGGAATTGTAGATTTCATAGGCTATGAGCTATAGTAGCAGAAATCACACATGCACACACATTCAAAAATTGCCATTCGTTGAAGCTAAGCTCTTGAGAAACATGAATTATATATCCTCAGTAACAGGTATAAAATCTGTACATAGTAAATCTCGCAAGGTATTTGAATTGACTTTTGAATTAATTCAAACACTTTTTAGAAATTAGCAAAGGCATTTTCCCCAAATCCCGCTAACCCAAAAGGAAATTTAAGAATGAAATAGCATCCAAAAAAATAATCAGTTTGGTTCTATAAACACATTAAATATAATCTGAAAAGACAAGTTCCGGAGTATTAGACCAGTAGAGCAGGTTATTAATTTAATTGGGTGTTTAAGTACATATTGTCTCTTGTTATCTTGGACTTTATGTAGTTGGATAGAAACTTGATATTTTATGGATGATATTATTTTCATGTTATAGGAGTTAGTTTTTTTCAGTCCTTCTCTGCTCTGTGAGAAGCAGTGAGTGTCCTTGATTTCAAATAGCTGAACACATCAAACATAACAGGCTTCACCCAGTTTAAGCTCACTTAGAATTTAAAAAATATCTACAGATCTGAGAACAAAAGAGCATATACATTAATAGCATGATAAATATCTTGTGACTTCCAGGAACAGCTTCTGGTGTCCCTGTCATGCTGAACTGGGACATGTCACAAGGATGAGGCTGACTGGGTATGCACTAGCTCATGCCAGTGAAGCCATCAGCTTGGGATTCTTTCCCCTGTCATCTCTAGTTGGTTATGCAGCCTCTAATGGAATGTACTAGCTCCCGTTGTCCAGTGCAGCTGCACCTTTTTCAGACAGGTTACTCATCACATAATAAATGGTATTTACATTGAAGTATATGTACTTGGTCCTATAACATAATCTTTGGTGGGCTTTTCATTAGTCTTGGATGTGGTGAATTTCTAACAATCCTGGGAGTTAATGTTATAAGAACAAATGACAGAAGATTACATCCAGTGATGCCCCTGATGCCATAGCAAAGACCCCAAACCAGTTACTGACCCTTCTTTTATGTATGTATAATATGTACTGTGTGAAATATGACTAGAGTGTCCACTAAGATTTGCAAGAATTAAAATAGATTAATTATTTCTTTACATTTCAGGATGAGTTTATAAAAATCCCAGAGTTTGAGAAAGTAAAGCACTCATTTATTTTCTCTAAGATTAATCTGATAGAATTGAAATTCTAAAAACTGTTGCTGCCTTCATAATTATGTAATGGTATAATGTAAAAAACGATGACTTTTTATATTGAATAATTTAATTTTTGAAGAATATATAGTAATCCAGTGTCAAGTTGAATATCATGTCTCTTCTATATAAAATTTTGTTTTAATATATAAAGAAATTATAAAAAAGAAAGACATGGAAGTAATATGGTACATGTATTTTCTACTCATGTACTTGCAAAAAAACCTGGTCCGTTGCATTACTTCAAAATGTGCTTTCATGTAAAGGTGCTCACTTTAGTAACTTTATTTGATAAATTTTCATTTTGAAGTATACGTCAGGGTTGTCACTTTTACTGTCTCAGAGAGCAAACCCATTCTTTTTAAAATAAAGTCAATTTTGTATTCTAAAGTCTTATTAATTGTATTGTGTATTAAATACTTTTCCAAAATTTATTATCTTTTATTATCAAAATAAGACATCTTAATTTGAGTAATGTGAGCTTGGTATGAAGAATCTTGTTTTTTCTCTCACGTTAATTTAATTGTTACTGTATTGTTCAGAAAAATATATGTTATTTCAAATCATTTTGGTAGATTTGGGAAGACTCTATGAGATTACTAGATTTAGTTTATTGATAGAAGAGTACAACCATTTGAGAAATCTCCTGATCACCAAGTTACAGAGTTGGCATTCATTGATGAAAGATTCAGATCAGAGGAAGAATCTTATCTATCAGGCAAAACTACTGAATCAGTTTTCCTAATTGAATGAAGAATATAGGGCATTTAACATTCTGTTGTCTCACACATGAAAGCCTCCAGTGTTGCTGACTTACTTGTATTACTGTGCAACTGGAAGACATTTAGTAGCACTGGAAACTATAGGTCTCTTTTTAGTTTCATTTAGATTACAAATCAATGAGATTCCACTTAACTGCTCAACTAACAGGATCATTTCTGTAGAGTGTCATGTTAGAGAGAACCAAGCCATAAATAGAAATTCAAAAAGAAAATAAGAAATTGTGTTTTAGCAGATCTGCATCTAATTTAGTCCACTATAAATTAAAATCAATTAGTGCTTCAAGTGTAAATAAGGGTTAACTGATATTGTAGTCACAGAGAATGTGCTCTAAATGTCAATAATGTTATCAGATTACAAAAACCATGAAATTGTTCAGAATATACTATCATCAGGTAAATAAACATCCTAGCCTTTTGGATGTGTGAAGCAACAATTGTACAATCCTATATAATTGGTTCTGGAAAAACCGTAAATCACAGAATTCATAGTTATGAAAAAACAGATTATTGTCTGGGATTATTATCTTTTATCTTAATAGTTATAAAGATTACCTAACAGTGAAATACTAGACTATAAATTTGGATGTTTTCGAGAATAAGAACGGGAGTGAATGGTGCATCAGTCCAAGTGGAGTTAAGATAGATGATTTAAAAGAATGCTTATTACTAAAACTAGGCTTATTACTAAACTGTAGTCTTAAAAAAAGTCATAATAGTAACTGAGAGCTGTATTTACTTAACATAAAGTTACTTAATTTTAACAAATTCATAATGAATTTAATGAATTATTCTAGGAAATTCTGTATTATAAATCACTTTAAGATCCAATAACCTGTTGAACAGTATGATCAGTAACCATTACTATTCTTTCTAGTAAAATCACAGAGCAGTTATGGTGAAAGTAGTTCAGTACTGAAGTTTATAAAGGTATAATTTTATCTGATTTCATCTTCTTACTGCCCACAATAATGGCCTGGTTATTTTATTCACTTAAATATTAGAACTACTCACTTGAATCAGCTGATTATAAGATTGAGTGCTTGGTATTTGACATTAAATAGCCAATCCATTTTATTATAAAGATCCTGCCTTAGGTTCCCCTTATAGCTATTAAATTTTAACTTGTCTTGTAATTTAGGCAATGAGGGATCTGTTTAATCAGTTGTAATAATTTTAAGTGACTGTGTTTGACAAGCAGTCCTTTCTGCTTTCAATTAGTCCCTAATGTAGACAGCCAGATCTGATAATTCAGAAGTGTTTTTTTTTTTTTTTTTTTTTAACCTGAATTATCTGGTTTGGTTTACTGCATTGGCTGGGTTAATTGAAAAGTTGCCAGATATCCACTTCATGCTGTGCTATGCTGACAGGGCAATAACATATTTCATATACCAAATGGTTTCATGGATAAATGTGATGAAGACAAGACACTTTATTGCCATATTTATCTTCAGACCTTCAAATGAAACATGGCCTCACAAATTTGGTCTCTCATTTTGGTTATCATTGTAATTATTGCCATTTACCAAGACCTAACTGATGAGTTGACAATTTACAATAATTATCCAGGCCAATAATTTATAATTTTTTATAAAAGGATAATTTAGAGAAATTACTGCCTTAGAAATGTATACCTAATCATTTAGAATCAATTTATTCATTTAACTGAATATATTTCTTACTTTGGAAATTTGGTTATTACATGATCCTTCCAGATTATTTATGTTTCTATAGATATTTCCTTTACAGTGTTATTTTGTCATATTTGTTTCAACTGCTAGTACAAATACTATTCACTGCTCAGAAATTTAAAAAAATATATTTATTATATAATAATATTCATTTTTTTGATAAGGCTTTGTAGATAAATTAGAGTTGCCTTTGCTTCCCTTATTGATCTTTTTATGAAGCTTCTCAGCACATAAATACAATTATATTGGCATTGAGAAGCTATACATGTATTTTAAAAAATGGTATATGTCGAAAAATACAGAACTAAACTTGTTGAGAGAATGATAGCTTTCATGATTTTATAATACTGATTCTCAGTTTTATAGAATAAATATTCATTTTAACTCACTGCAGCTAAATTTTGTCATTTCTCTATTTTCTTAAAACAAAACACAATTTGGTACTCCTGCGAAGGAGGCAGAAAAATTGAATCTTACAGATGTTTTTCCATTTGATGAGATTATGTGGGAACTCTGGGAAGTATGGGCATTCAGTCCAGGCTGATCACTGTTCAAGTTGTCCTTGACCTTGACAAGGTCCTGGCTGATTCCCAAGTCAACAACTATTCTTTTCCACTTTATCATGAAAATGACCTCCTAGCTCGCTCTCAGGGACTAGGTTTTCCATCCAGGAGTCAGACTATGGTCCGATATTCTAGCCTACTTCAGGGCATCCACATCATATTCTCAGATGAGTTCTCTTAAAGAGAGCTTTCCATGATATATCATGTGAGATGTGGGTTCCCCGGTTGAGATTTTTGTTCAGGGGCAACTATACATGGGTCGTTAGCATTTCTGCATATCTTATGATTAGAGCTATTGTCAGCCTTTTGTCCTGGATTGTTTTCAAGAATGTTTTACAGCAAATAGCCTTGGAAGGGAGAGAGAGCTGTGTTTGCCTCTAAACAAGAGGACTGATATTTTGCCGTCCAGTGTAATAAAGATAAAATCTCCCTTTGGGACAAAG
This sequence comes from Ursus americanus, assembly GCF_024610735.1. Classification (NCBI taxonomy): domain Eukaryota; kingdom Metazoa; phylum Chordata; class Mammalia; order Carnivora; family Ursidae; genus Ursus; species Ursus americanus. Next base: position 6,251,743 of record NC_142131.1, read on the forward strand.
GTTCTATAGATCGGGTTGCAACCTTTATAAAAATTTGAGTTCCCTAAGTTCAGTGTTACTCAGTTGTGATGCATACCCACTGTGGGTGTAGCATCCAGCTGGGTTTACTTCTGCCTTATTACTGTAGGGCTTGGTGAGGAAAGGGATCCAATGTGAACATGAAACTCACGTTACCTGCTGTCCTGTCACCCAGGAATCTCCTGTGTTTTGACAGCATTCGTGAAATTGTGGCTTGCAAATAGAGAAAATTTTCATATTCTTAACAGTTCTTGATAATTTTCACCAAGTGTAAGGTATCAGTTATTAAAGGCTGGAGGCAAGTAAGCAGAGATAAGAGAAATTTTATAAAGTGTGGACAGACCAAAGTGGTACTAGAGACCAAAGAGAAGTTCCCCATGACATCAAAATATGCCATTCTTGGAAAATCCTAAAAAGATCCCCATCACTGCTCATACTTCAAGCCCTGTTGAAGAGAAAGTTCTAATATCACATTCAAAATTCAATGCACTGGTGAGTTTTATCAAACCAAAACTGCAACAAATTCCAAATACAACTGAATTAAATAAGAGATAGATCAGCCCCACAGACTACCAGTTCTCCATAATAAGTGATGTGCTTTTTTAAGAAAATATTATTTGAAAGGAAAATAATAATAATTATAATATATTATTATATTATTAATTAAATTAAATCACTTGGCCAAGAGAAGAGAGAGCCAACAAAGAAGAATCATAGGGGTGCCTGGATGGCTTAGTAGGTTAGACATCGGACTCTTGTTTCTGCTCAGGTCATGATCTTGGGGTCATAGATTGAGCCCCACGTTGGGCTCCCCACTCAGCAGGGAGTCTGGTAGAGATTCTCTCCCTCTGCCCCTCCCCCACTCATTCACATATGTGCTCTCTCTCTAAAATAAAGAAAGAAAGAAATCTTCAGAAGAATCAGATATTGCCTAAAGACTGAAATTATCAGGAAGATACTTTAACACTGATAAATATATTAATACATAAACAGCAAAATATGGATAATATTCATGTGATGATAGAGGATGAATTAAAGAGAAGGAAGTAGAAACTGTATAACCAATGAAAACAAAATAAATAGAAAATAAAGAATATGAAAAATATAATTGTTTTGATGGACTTAACAGTAAATTGACACATAAAATGAATCTGTGTGGATGAATATAGAGTCAGTAGAAATTATAATAGTGAAATATCAGTAGAAAAATTTGAAGAATATAAAAATGTGTATTTGAGATATATGGTAAATAATTTTTATAATATATGTGCAATTGAATACTCAAATATTTATTTGAGAATAAAATATTTTTAGAAAAGATCATGAAAGGGATTTTCCAAAATGGTGGAAATATTTTAAACAGAAAAAAAAAAAAAAACCAAATAAGCAACAAACTGCAGCAAACATACACAGAATAAATAAAAAGAAAGACACATGTAGGCACACCAAATCACATTGCAGAAAACCAGTTGAAGAGAAAAATTTTTAAATATTCAGCAGAGAGAAAAAACACACACATATGATAAATAAGAGAATAACGGTACAAATCCAAATTAGAAAGAAAACAAAGTTGTCTCTATTTGCAGGTGACATGATCTTATTTATACTTATATTGAAATATAGACTCCACCAAAACTGTTAGAACTAATCAAAAAATTCCTAAAGTTGCAGTATACAAAATTAATATACATATTAATACTTGTTTTTATCTAGTAATAACAAGCTATCTGAAAGAGCAGCTAAGAAAATCCATTAAGATTTGTGAATTAAGAAAATCCCATTTATAATAGCATTGAAAATAATAAAATCCTTATGAGTAGATTTAACCAAGAAGGTGGAAGATCCGTATACTAAAAACTGGAAGACACTGATGAAAGAAATTAAAGAAGATGTAAATAAATGGAAAGATATCTTGTGTATTTAATTGGAAGAATTAATATTAAAATGTCCATTTACCTAAAGTGACCTAATGAGTCAGTGCAATCCTCATTAGAATTTTAATATTTTTTTCTTATCTTTATTATTGCAATCATATCCTAATTGGTGTCCTCCTTTCATTTTGTCCACATAAAACCTCTTCTCTACAGAACAGCCATACTGATTTTTGTAAAGCTTCAATCAAATGACACTTTTCCGTTGCTTAAGACTTCAAATGACTTCCCATTACAGAGTATAATCGTAATTTTCAAACATGGCTCACAAGGCACTTCATAATTTTGCCCCACCTGACTTTCTAATCTCATCTCCTACGCCTTCACTCCATGCTCACTATGTTCCAGCTATACTGGCCTTTTTACTCCTTAGACACATTGGTCTTGCTCCCATCACAAGTGTTTGCACACCTGCTGGGTTTTGTTATGATATTTTTTACACAAATAGAAAAAAAAAATTCTGAAATTCGTATGGAACCACAAAAGACTCCAAATGGCAAAAGCAATCTTGAGCAAGAACAAAACTGGAGCAACCATACTTTTTTGATTTCAAACTATATTACAAACTTCTAGTTATCATAGCATTATGGTACTGGTATAAAAACAAAAACATAGGCCAATGGAACAGAATAAAAAGCACAGAAATAAACCACACATGTATAGTCAACTGATCTTTAACAAGGGTGCCAAGAACATGCAATGAGGTAAGAATAGTCTTTTTTGTAAATGGTGCTGAGAAAACTGGATGTACACATGCAGAATAAAATTAGACCCCTATCTTACACTACTTAAAAAAATTTACTTGAAGTATGTTAAAGACTTAAATGTAAGACCAATTATAAAACCATAAGACACCTAGATGAAAACAGAGATAAAACCTCCTTGACATTGGTCTTCGCAATGTGGGTTGGTTTTTTTTTTTTTTTGTTTTATTTTTGTTGTAGTTATGACACAAAAAGCACAGGCAACAAAAGCAAAAACAAAGTGCAACTACATTAAGCTAAAAACTTCTGCGCAGCAAAGGAAACCATCAAAAAATGAAAAGGCAACCTACAGATTGGGAGAAAATATTTGCAAACCACATACAGATGAAGGGTTAATATCCAAAATATGTAAGGAACTTATATAACTCAATAGCATATAAATAAATACGCAATTAAAAAATGAGCAAAGGGCCTGGATAGACAGTTTTCCAAAGATGTTATACAAATGGCCAACAGGTACATGTAAAGGTGCTCAACATCACTAATCACCATGTAAATGCAAATTAAAACCATAATGAGCTATCACTTCATGCCAGTCAGGATGGATATTATAAAAAAGACAAGGGATTACACATTTCCATTAAGGTGGGAGAAAATGGAACTCTTGGATGCTGTTAGTGGGAACGTAAATTGGTACAGACATTACGGAAAACAGAATGGAGTTTTCTAAAAAAAAAATTAAAAATACAACTACCATATGATCCAGCAATCCCCCTTTGGATATATTTCCAAGGGAAATTAAATCGGTATCTCAGAGAGATCTGCATTACTATGTTCGTTGCAGCCTTGTTCCCCACAGCCAAGATATGGAAACAACCTGTGCGTCCTACAGGTGAATGGATTAAGATGTGATAAACACATATATGTACATAGCTTTAACATCACTTAGAATACAGCATATCTGAAGCGACCCCATTACATGTTGCCCTCTCAGACCACCATCACTCCTTACTTTAGTCCCCTTGAATATCCAAATCCATGAACTCTGTTATTTTTACCATTATTTTGGATTCCTTGCCAGGCTTTTTCACTGTAAACATCCAAACAGGATAGATGTGATTGGTTCAATTGTCACATAATACATAGTTATTAAATATTAAATAAAATGTTAGCATCCCATTATCCTACTGACTGGGTTGGTGTTCACTTTTTTTTTTTTTTTTAAAGATTTTATTTATTTGACAGAGGGAGACAGCCAGCGAGAGAGGGAACACAAGCAGGGGGAGTGGGAGAGGAAGAAGCAGGCTCTTAGTGGAGGAGCCTGAACTGCGCTACCCAGGCGCCCCTGGTGTTCACTTTTTTCCTGAAATAATATTTACACAGGTAATTGGAACATGTAACAAAAGTATAGTGAACTTTGTGGGGTTAAAAAAAAAAAAAAAACTTTTTCAAAAAGGGATTGAGTGTGGCAGGTAGTCTAAAATTGCCCAGGCAAAATTATCTTAATTGGCGGGCACCTTGTATGGCTTTTAAAAGTAAGTATTTCTTAAGTTTTCCTGGAATGAAGTGAGCCCTTTTAGATTTCATAAATGTCTTTCAATTATGATTTTATTACTCCTTCTGTTTCAATCAGTTTTTGTCATCCATGGCAAACTTATCAGTTTACACTGTCAATAGCAACGCATATGAGTTCTTTTTTCCTACAAACTTACTTGGATTTGAAATCTCACCTTTTTTTTCTTAATTATGATGTTAGTCACCATACAGTACATCATTAGTTTTTGATGTAGTGTTCCATGATGCATTGTTTGCATATAACACCCAGTGCTCCATGCAATACGAGCCTCCTTAATACGCTTCACTGGGCTAGCCCATCCCCCGACTCCCAGCCCATCCCCTCACCCCCGAAATTCTCAGGTCTTGCTGAATTGTTATTCTTAATGCACTGATTTGAGATGCTAATGTATTTATATAGCAAGTCCTTATATCTGTTTCCAGGCTTTCTATTCTCTCCAGTTAATCTATTTTCCTAATACTACTGAGGTTACTGCACAAATTACATGTTGTATTAACACTGTGTCTTCACAGTATAATTTGATATTCGTTAGACTTTGCTTTTCTATGGAAGAGACTCTTAGAATCCCCAAATAAATGTTTTCTTCCTTTTCTCAAATAAGAAATTGTGTTTATGAGAAATCATTTCTTTTTATGGGTGTTCTCATGCATTGGCTAAGCTCTCAAAAACACAGTTGAATAGTACTATAATGAACACCTTGCCTTGTTACTAATTTTAGTTTTATGTTTGGAAAGTTACACCATTTAGTATGATGTTTGTGCTAAGTTTTTGGTAGATACCTTTTGCCAGATTAAAGAAATTCACTCCTATTTTTTATTAAGAGGTTGCTTGTTTTTATTTCTTAGTTGTTATATGTGGGTGTGGAATTTTTCAAAATGCTCTTTAAATTTAGTAAGGGTATCTAAGTAAATGAGAGGGAAAATTATTCAAAAGTTAATTTGTATCATCAACTTTTCTAATATTGAACCATTTCCCTTTTTTTTCTTTCATGTTATTTAAGTTAATAGTTTATATCAGACCCAATTTTATTTTTCAGTACCTTTTTTTTCCTGTTATGTAATCAGAGTTTTCTTCATGTGTTATAGTGAATTGGTTGGGCTTTCCTCTTACACATTTTGTGAACCAGTTCATATATTATAGAGTCTAGTTCATGAATTTTTGGCATATGGTACATATAGAACTGTGTAAGCATGTTGTCTTTTGGGGTACAGGATTTTTTACCTATTCCGTTTCTGTAATCTTTACTGGTTGTGCCATCATCCTAAATTCTACAAATACATTCTATCATGTGTACTGTATTTTAATTACGATTACTGGTGAGAAAATTTGTGGTTTATAATTTTAAGTATTTATAAAAATTGTTATCTGAATAAAATAATTGTTTTATTCAGGATGGTTAATTTAGGATAAATTCTAGGAATTAAATGGTGGTCCAGAGTTTTTACAGTATTTTAGGATTTTGAATTTATATTACCAAATCACCCTTCGTAATTTTGCATTATGGATCCCAAATGTTTTTTTGTGTACTCAATTTCTGAAGTAGCTGAGCTGAAAAAAATGTTATTTCCTTGCTAATTCTGTGCTGGGTGCTGGGAATTTAGAAGAGTTCATGATGTTTGAGCAAGTTAGTAACAATACACATTTTGACACTAAATACAGAAATTTAGAATTGCTCAGTGGAGAAATGAGCTAAGTGAACAAGCAGAAAGCAGAGTAGCTGTTCTATAGACCTCAAGGCAGTGCCTCCTGAACCCTATGTGACACTCCTCAGTGACTTGATCTAAAACGCTAGAAGAACAGAGCATGGGGATATTTGAAGGGCTTTAGATTATACATACACACAATGGGAGTTGTGAAAAGCATTTGTGTAGAACCTTTTCCATGAGGGCAGGACTGCCATTCAATCAAGTACACAGAAATCTAAGGCATGATTTTAAGATATCACTATTAAAGAGGTCTTTATTTTATTCACGGTATACTAATTTTATAACATATTTAATGTGCTTTCATAGTTATTTTATATATAATACCTCTTGATTAAGATATTTCATTGATATTAGCTAATCAATTTACTTATCAAAATCAGGAGTTGGCAAATTACATTTTATGATTCAAATTAAACAGAACCACAGCCTGGTTTTGTACAACCTAAAAGCTAAGAGTGTTTTTTACGTTTTTATATGATTGAAAAAAAACAAAAGAAGAGTACTATTTTACGCCATGTAAAATAGTATGAAATCCACATTTGGTGTGCATAAATACAGTTTTATTGGAATACAGTCGCTCATTTATTTACATACTCTTTGTTATCATTCTTTTTGTTTGTTTGTTTGTTATGTTCGTCACCATACAGTACATCATTAGTTTATGATGCAGTGTTCCATGATTCATTGTTTGCGTATAACACCCAGTGCTCCATGCAATATGTGCCTTCCTTAATACCCACCGTTGGGCTAACCCGTCCCTCCAGATGAGACCCTCCGAGACCCTCAGTTTGTTTCCTGGAGTCCATAGTCTCTCATGGTTCATCTCCCCCTCTCATTTCCCCCCCCCCTTCAAATTTCCCTTCCTTCTCCTAATGTCCTCCATGCTATTCCTTATGTTCCACATGTAAGTGAAACCATATGATAATTGTCTTTCTCTGCTTGACTTATTTCACTTAGCATAATCCCCTCCAGTTCTATCCGTGTTGATGCAAATGGTGGGTACTCATCCTTTCTGATAGCTGAGTAGTTTTCCCTTGGATATATGGACCACATCTTCTTTATCCATTCGTCTGTTGAAGGGCATCTTGGCTCCTTCCACAGTTTGGCTATTGTGGACATTGCTGCTATGAACATTGGGGTGCATGTGCCCCTTCTTTTCACTACATCTGTATCTTTGGGGTAAATACCTAGTAGTGCAATTGCTAGGTTGTAGGATAGCTCTATTCTTAACATCTTGAGGAAGCTCCATACTGTTTTCCAGAGTGGCTGTACCAGCTTGCATTCCCACCAATAGTGTAAGACTGTTCCCCTTTCTCCACATCCTCGCCAACATTTGTGGTTTCCTGTCTTGTTAATTTTTGCCATCCTAACTGTAAGGTGTAAGGTGGTATCTCATTGTGGATTTGATTTGTATTTTGATTTGTATTTTGCTAGTGATGTTGAGCATCTTTTCATGTGTCTGTTAGCCATTTGTATGTCTTTTTTGGAGAAGTGTCTTTTCATGTCTTCTGTCCATTTTTTGACTGGGTTATTAGTTTTTTGAGTGTTGAGTTTGAGAAGTTTTTTGTTTTTTTTTATAGATTTTGAATATCAGTCCTTTATCTGTAATGTCATTTGCAAATATCTTCTCCCATTCCGTGGGCTGCCTTTTAGTTTTGTTGACTGTTTCCTTTGCTGTGCAGAAACTTTTTATCTTGATGAAGTCCCAGAAGTTCATTTTTGCTTTTGTTTCACTTGCTTTTGGAGATGTGTCTTGAAAGAAGTTACTGTGGCTGATATCGAAGAGGTTACTGCCTCTGTTCTTCTCTAGGATTTTGATGGATTCCTGTTTCGCATGGAAGTCTTTCAACCATTTTGAGTTTATCTTTGTGTATGGTGTAAGAGAATGGTCCAGTTTCATTCTTCTATATGTAGCTGTACAATTTCCCCAGCACCACTTTGTTATCATTCTAATGCTATAAGAGCAGAGTTGAGTAGTTGGGACAGAGGCCATATAGTTCATAAAGCTCAACATATTTACAGTTTGAACGCTTAGAGAAAAAGTTGCAGACCCCTGATCTAAACCAAAGGCAGAGTTTGGACTTCTTTTCATAGTTGGTGAAATGTTCACCTTTTTTTGACATTTCTCTTTTCTTGATCTGAAATTCTGATTTGCTCTTCATTATGTAACTGTTAGTGTTATTTATCCCTCATTGTGCTTTCCTTTGTGCCCATCAGTTCATCAACTAATATCTAGGTATTTGCTGTGAACCATAAAATGAAATTTCCTTTTCTTAATGTTTGAATTTATTCTTGACCTGTTTAAAACACTTCTATAATGCTATTTCATTACTATCAATTATCTTTAAGATATATAACTGCTTTTATAAGTAATCATACCTATTTATAATACCTTTAAGAATACATTTCATGTTTGTATGCATATGTATTTCTACATTTATTTATTACTTACTACTTTTTTCTGTTTCACTCCATTTTCTAACATACCTTCCATTGCTGTTAGCAGAATGCATGTTTGTAAAGTTTGCTTGCTCGTTTTAAATTTTGCATGCGAATAAATAAATAAATAAATAAATTTTGCATGCCTGAGAAAGACCTACTGTTACAATCACAAATAAATGTCAGTTTGGCCTGGGAAATATTTTTGGATCATACCCTCCCATTTAAGACTATATTCTATGTTGTCTTAGGTTGGTATAGTTAATACATTTGAGATATCATAGATTTTGAAGCCAAGTAACTTCTCTTGTAAGTTTGGATGATTCTTTTCCTTTATAAAATAATAAGACATACTTTGTTAATAGTTTTTCTTTGTTCCTCTTACATAGGATAGGTGCAAGTATCTATGATTTGTAGTCATTTGCTTAAATTTTTATGAAACATTTTTTAGTTTAATCTATATTGATTTTCTTCATTTTGTTCTGTCTTCTAGCTCCATAACAAAATGACTTGAATGTTGAGCTACAATATTCTATACTTCTTGCCTGTGATCTTTCCTCCCAATCTATTCAGCATTCCATTAGTTTCTTTTGAATTCTGTGTATTTCTCATTTTGTTTACATATTTTAATTCAGTATATGTTTTATTAAGTGATAATTTTTATATTGATTGTACCAGATAAGACTTCCAGTGTCACTTTGAATTGTACTCTGGTAGAATTTAATTCATTTTATTCTTGTTTCATAGCTTTAACACATTTTCTTTTAATCCTCTTGAAAAGACAAGTTATTTTCCATACTGTATATGAATTTTCTGTCAAAGATTTATATTTGAAACAACTTTCTATACAATATATAGAGATCTCTTCTTTGATATCTGCAGAACAGTTTAAAGTATAGGTGTATGAGTTAAATGTTTTTATTTTTTAAGTAGCCTTTTTCCTACTACATTTTATTCTGGGAATGCATGGCCTTGGCTTCCTGTGTTTCATTTGCTGCATTTGCTTTCCATTTTCCATAGTTTCTTCCATAAATTTTTCCTGTGTTTTGTACCACATTTGTTTTCTCTATAAATGACCTGATATTCTACATTTGCTAATGATTTGCCTTTACTTATCTTCATTCTTTAGGATTATCTATTTTCCGTTTTCTTTCCTATCCTTTCTTGGGATATCATGAGGGAAAATTAACAAATTTGTGTAGCTAATGTCTCATGTTAATCAACAGTTTTAACGATCCTCTGTTCATTATAATTATTTAATTTTAGTATTTAATATATATATATATTCTCACTATTTGTTAGTCATTAGTATCAAAATATTTGTAATTCTTAAAAAAATAATTGTGTTTGATGCTTGGAAATAGAAAGTGGTGGCGAAAGGATAGCTGTTTATAGTACCAAAGCTCCTTCTCCAAATAGTAAGTATCTGGGGCCAACCCTTTGGTGATCTGGAGATCTTTCCACCAACTCCCTTCAGTTATCTTCCTATTCATTGCTTAGCTTGGAGGCCAAAGGCTGTCCTTGAAAGAAGCAGTTTCTCAGTAGAAACCTGCTGCATACTTTTGATTTGATTTGACATTGGTACTGTTCTTCTGAAGCCTGTCCCATCTACTTTCTTCTGAATTAGTCACCCATTATGGTGCTTGTGTTGGGGAAGTGATTCGGATCAACTGATCTTGTCTCCTAGGGTGACTTCTGTTAAATAGTGAATGCTGATCAGCTAATGGTTCCAATTGCTGTCTTATGGTTTTTTTCATGATAAAATAGAACCAGAAGTTGCTAGCTTTGATTTTTCTCTCTTGTCCCATAAGTTATAATGAAGTTATTTTCCTTTTTAAAATATTTTGCTATTTTATAATTGTAGTTGATTTTTATTGGGGAGAATATTTTCACATCAGGAATTGAGCTAAGTTCTTTACATGTATTATCTCACTTAATTCTCATAAAAAATCCATATGTTACTATTAATGTATCTACTTTACAGAAGGAAATTGAGACTCTTAGAGGTTATATAAATTGCTAACATGTACATAACTGGTAAATGACAGAGCCAGAAATCAAATCCAAATTTTTCTGACTATGGATATGAATGGATGCTATGTTAAACAACCTTTGCCAATGAGGTTGTAGTGAATAGAGAATAGATACTTTACCTTAACCTTTTTCCTTTATCTTTTTTTCAAAGCCTAATAAATTTTTAAAAATAGCGTACACTTATTTTCTTACCTGGGTCGTAGTTTTAAAAATTCAAAAATGAGTTTATTCCCTTTTTTTCCATTTTAATAATAAATATCAGGATGGCCCTTCCCACCATAACAAGCTTTGTATAATTCTAGAATAACTAAAATCTAGTGCTTAGTGCAAGAAAAAGGTAAATATATAAACTTGTTTGCTGAAATTCCTTTGTGTCCTCTCATGTTGGAAGGTTGCTGACATAGAAATACTATCATGTTTGTGTAGCATGACATCTGCAAAGAGAGGGGTTCTAGGAATACTTTTTCATATTTTCATCTAAATTGAGTTACATGCATAGATTTTAGATTGTAGGAAGTTTATGGTTAATTACCCCCTTTGTGTTGAATTTTATTTTATGAGAATTTATTTAAGTGTATAAAATATATTTTTAAAAATGGATAATGTAAAACAAACTATTGCTAATCCTTTCACATGGAATTTATCAGGGAGATTTAGGGGGAAAAAATTAAATCACAACAATATCAAAACAATCCTATGTTATAGCACCATCAATGCTTACATGTTACTATCTTTCAGTCTGCAAGAAAAGGTTTTTGGGTAGTTTTGATGCAGGCAGGCCAGGTTCAAGGACCCCGAGTGGGTCCTGCAGGACTAGCCAAGAGGGTCCTTGGCTTCTTGCAGGACGGAAATCAAATACCACAAGCTGAGAGGAAGTAAGAGCAGAGTTTATTGAAGACATAGAACAGATACAGACAGTGTCTGGGAGACTCACAAAAGAAAATGTACATGAACCTCATCTTTGCTTGGGGTCTCGAATTTTTATTGAGGACAGTGATCTGGTGTAGGTGTCCTCTCAGGCATCCAGGAACTGATCCAACAAGGATGAGTGCTCAGGTGTCCTCCATGAGTCATTTATGCCTGGAGTCAGGGGTCTGGGTGTGAAGGTGTTTGGAGTCAGTGGTCTTGAAAAATGTTCATGGTAACCTCACCTGGATACTCCTTACATGTTATCTTTTGCGTGGGAAGACTCCAAAGAAATCATTAACTCCTTGACCTTTGCAAAGTGGACATTCATTAAGGCATGTGTAAGGTGGGGTGCAGGTCTTAACAAGAATAGAAGCAGCAAAAGAAGCAAAGGAAAAAATCAGCTTTTTCTTTCATGGGGTCCCTTTGGTTTCCTTGTTTCATTTTCACACATTTCTCCTCATTCCTGTAGATTTCTTTGCAACATGAATTTATTTTTGATGTACTGGAACCAGTAACCTTGGACTAGTTCTGTGAGTATACTGAGTCCAAAGAGAATTGGCTTATTTGACTATATCTGGAATTAGTATATATCAAATCCCACTGTAGAGCTACTACCATGACAAAATACCACAAACTGGGTGGCCTCAAACAGTAGAAATTATTGTCTCATAGCTCTAGGTGTTAGAAGTAGAAAATCAATGTGTTGTCAGGCCCTACTCCTTCTCTGTTACGTATAGGAAAGAATCTTTCCTTGCCTCTTCTAGCTTTGGAAAGTGGCTATCTTTGGTGTTCCTGGCTTATAGCCACATCATCTCAGTCTTTCCCTACACTGTCACATGGCATTCTCCCTGTATGTCTGTATTTTCACATGCCGTCTTCTCCCTGTATCTCTTATAAGGAAAACAGTCATATATTGGATTAAGGACCTACCTTACTCCTTGTGAGCACATGTTAACTAATTATCTACAAGGACTCTTTTTCCAAATAAAGTCACATTCTGAGGTACTGGGAATTATTATGTCAATATATTTTTCTGAGGGACACAATTCAATCTGCAGTGCTTTTTTATATAGCATGTATAGAGCCTAAAAAAACTCTACTTATAGTTGGCCCTGATGAGTTGAGTTGTCTGCGTATGAGGCAGGTTAACATTTAGGCTAACACACAGAATCTGTTGTCAGACACTAGAAATCACCTGTAGTTACACACAACTAATAAGAAAAATCATCTGAGACCATTTTTGGCATTTTCGTTTCTAATAGACTCAAAAATTATGAAAAATTTTCTTTTACCTTCCTTATATTTACTATGTATCTTTCTTGTTTTTTGAAAAGAAAGTATTTTATTTCTGAAAATATTCTAATAAAACCTTTGATTTCTTCAAATGGCACATGTAAACCATCTGACCTCTTGTTCAACTCTGCCTGCTCTCCACTGATACTATTAGATAACCATATTTAATTTATTTTAACATAGAGAAAGTTATATAACAGATTTTTTTACACCTTATGCATAGATAATGAGTATTTTTATTTTACTGTCAGTGTAGTCATATCATTTTTTTAATCATGGTTAAGCTGAGAAGAACAATCAAAAAAGCATATTGAAATGAAAAAATAAAATTGATTGTTAAGTCATAAAGGAATAGTATGTATGGTTGGTAGGATAATATTTCTAAAATGAGTTTTCTTAAGTTTAATGGCCTAATAATCGGCTCTTAAAATTATGGTAAAGGTATAAAATTCAATATTCTAATATAAATTCCAAATACAAAAGCCACATTTTTAAAAATCTCACTTTTATATAGATGCATAATTCTGTAGTTATTACATTAAATCACCCTTTTGGACATTACGGTAAATCCTTTAATACCTTTCTTGAGACTTCAAACATCTCAGTGGAATATTTGTATATTCAATAATTATGTTGGGAAGATTCACACAAAGAATATTTTTCTTAGTCCAAATTAATAATTATTTTGATATTGAAGTGGTGTCATCATCCTAGAATAAAAGAATCCCTGAATGGCAAAAGGTTGTGAATATTACCTTGTCACCCAGTTTAGTAGCTGATGCATAAATTCCCTTTCCAAATTAATATGTATTGAGAATAAACAATGCCAAAATACTATTCTGAACCAGCAAATAAAGTATCAGAATGTGTAGCTCAATAATTGAATAATCATTGATGATTCTCTGATGACCCTGTTTGCTAATTTTTTCCTCTTGAACTTCAAAATCATACTACTCTTCTATACTTTCTTTTTTAGCTGTTATCCTCTATATTAAAGCAGTGGAGAAGAAAAGAGAAGGGAGTTCATGATTAGTAATCAGCCAGAGTAGACATAGATGGGACCTTACTAATGTGATTGACAAAGAAACCAAATTAGAATTACCAAGAGGAAATTAGACAATTCTATGATAGATTATCTCACAGTTTATCTTAATTTTGAATAACGTAAAATCTAGAGTGAAGATGTAGAGAGGCTGTATCATAATTTAAAACATTTGTAAACATAAAATAAATAAAATATATGGCTTATATATTGGAGGATAGGTATTCATTTTTGTCTATTAAAAGTGGCCTACTGAGGAGCTATAAAATTTATCATCATATTGAACACCAAATTCACTCTAAGATTTGAAATTTATATGTGGTGCACCCACATCCAAATTCTGAACTGATGTCAAAGTAAGGGCATGGTAATTTATAAATCTCCTTAAAGTAAGACAAAACAGGTCATAAGGAAATCATGCCTAATTTGAGAAACAAAGGAAGGGAAGGAATGTTTCTTTCTGACACCATCGTAGAAATAGTATTTTGTTCTAACCAAAGTTGTGCTTTAAGCCTTTTATAGTTAAAGTTGGCAAATAAGAAAACAACTTTAATGAATTATCTTACTGTCCTTTCACAAACCAATCAATAACAACTCTTTCCCTCTAGAGATAATTAAAGTTGATCTAATTAGATTGTCTTCACTTACAAACATGCCATGTAAATAAAGTTAATTTATTATCACACCTAGTTCACCTCTTGGCATTATTATAGCGTAATAATGGAATTATTGTTGCAAATCTTACAACAAACTATATATAGATGCCTAACATTTTTGCTTGAGGCAGGATTCCTTTTTTATTGTGAGTTAAAATTAACAAATATAGTTCATTCTTTGTCACACCGTGTGAAGCACAGTCAACTACATACCCTTAAAACATTCAAGTTTAAATGTTGAATACAGCTGATACTTTTTATACCAGGAAGCTGTATGTATGAATGTGTTAATGCATATATTATTTACCATCTTGTACAATGTTTTATGTTTATATAATGAAATATGAAGAATTATATCTGTTTATATATAATGTTTATATAATGAAATATGAAGAATTACATCCTGTCACAACATAATCTTTAATAATCAAAAGGAAAGAAATATACTTAAAATTGAAATATTTTATATTCTTATTTGAAGCTTTCAGTCATTCAGCAAACATTTCTTGAGATTTTATTCTGCATTGCAAGGTGCCAGTTAACAGTTTATGGTAGTGAACTGTAATTATGATGCCACAATATGTAGGATATTTAATTCAGAGCTTAATTGGCATGTATGCAGATTGTAACCTATAGTGTAAGGGAATTCTTTGGTTGTGTTTCATGAAACAGAAACATGGAGCAGAGAGTCCCCCAAATCAGCTATTATTGTACTGCCATCCTGATACATGCCATGTGCACATGTTGCCTGAGATATTATTTATTTTTAAATGTCCTTTAAATTGATTCATGTATAACATATATTTTAAAAATTTTTTCAGTGTGCCTATGTATTAATTATTTGTTCATCATTTCTATTTGTACCTAAGAACTGCATTCTGGAATAATTTTCTTTTTCTTGAAATAAAGAGTTTAAAAGCACTTTTAATAAGGGAATTTTGATACAAAGGTCTTGTTTTTTTACTTTTATTTCACTTTCATTTGGAAACTACAGTCAGCAATAGCTGTTATGTAATTGTGAAAAATTTGCCCCCTTTCTATCTTTCTGTGTTGGTTTTGAAAAGTTTTATTATTCTACTTTTCATTCCTTTATAAGAAATCTGTCCTTGGTTTTTAAAAAAAACAACTCTTCTTTTTTAGAAGATTGTTTTTAAATATTCTTTGTTTTTTAAGGTATTCTTTTAATATTTATTTTTTGAGTGGATTTTTTTTTGTTTATATGCTTAAGATCTGTCTCAATCTAAGGATAGTTATGTTTAATTATTTATGAGAACCTCATAATCTTAATCTCATCGATTACTGTGTTTTCACATCTCTCTCTCGTAGGTCCTTCTGGATCTGGCGAGTCTTTCTGAAATCTCTCCTTCCTGGGACCAAACCTTTTCTTCATTATAACAATCCTTTCTTTTGAGCCACAGTGATTCTTTCTGGCTAATTTCTTCAAATCTATTTTCTCTTCCACTGTGTCTAGTCTAATATTTTACTTAATTTGTCACTGGAGATGCGAATATTAATTCTTTATTTTCATAAGTATATGGATTTTCTTTAACTTTGCTTAGTCATGTTTTTCCATTTCTTATTCCTTAGTAGTGTTCATTTCATATTTTATATATAAAATATTAATATCTACATTTTTGGTATCTTATATTGCAGGTTTCTTTTTTTTTTTAAGATTTATTTATTTATTTATTTGACAGAGAGAGACAGCCAGAGAGAGAGGGAACACAAGCAGGGGGAGTGGGAGAGGAAGAAGCAGGCTCCTAGCAGAGGAGCCTGATGTGGGGCTTGATCCCAGAATGCAAGGATCACACCCTGAGCCGAAGGCAGACCTTAACGACTGCGCCACCCAGGCGCCCCATATATTGCAGGTTTTTTCTTGATGGTCCTCATTCAATTTCTCATATTTTGTGATTTTTGTCTTTATTAATTGTTATTTTCTTTCTCTTTCTTTCTTGGACATTATAAAACTTTGACTTTTATCTGAGAGTAATCTTTAATCTATAGATTTTAATTGTGTTTTCCAGTTAGGGTTTGTTTTTGCTTTTATCAGGTTCCCAGGGACATTACAAACCAAGATCACTTTAAATGAAATTTTAGGCTCTCATTTTTCAGGCCTCACAGGTAGAATAAATTCCTGTCTGAGAACTATGTCGTTGGGAACTCTTAGAAGATGCTTTTTTATTTCTGTTCAATTTAAAGCTAAAGTCAAAATTGTCAGACTTCTCATAGCTTCATCTGCAAGGTAGATTTCTTACTAGGTCACCACATGTCCAGATGATTCTAACTATTTTGAGGGTCTCCACACATATCTCTCCACTTGGCGTAGATCCCAGGTTAATCTCTAATCCCACGTGGAAACCCAAGCTCTAGGCTCTCAGGGATTAGTATATGTCTATAGTGCACTGCCTATACCTTTCATTTACCTTTCTGTATTTATATTTGGCATCCCTTCTGGGCTCCAGAAATTTCTCTTACTCTTCAGTTAGTTAATTCAGGTGTTCTAAAAAACATATTTTAAAAGATCTTATGAAACAATTTTAAGTGTTTGATAGTGAAAGTTTTTCCTGCAGATAACTAGACATCCTACTCCTGAAAGGGGTGCCTTACTTTTTATACTGAAGTGAATTTAGCCTTGCCTTAAGCAAGGCTTAAATAGTACCTGTGAATTCACCAGTTGGCTATTCTAGTAAATATGTTATTTTAAAGTACACTTAAGGGGCCCCTGGGTGGCACAGCGGTTAGGCGTCTGCCTTCGGCTCAGGGCGTGATCCCGGCGTTACGGGATCGAGCCCCACATCGGGCTCCTCCGCTATGAGGCTTCTTCTTCCTCTCCCACTCCCCCTGCTTGTGTTCCCTCTCTCGCTGGCTGTCTCTATCTCTGTCAAATAAATAAATAAAAATCTTTAAATAAAAAAAATAAAATAAAGTACACTTAAGAAAAATACATGCACTTACAAAGGCATGTACCTGTGTCTTTCATAAAATCCTCCTTTTAATAGCTGGGATATGTGTAACACATTTGTTGAAATGTAGGAATAATAAAGAGGTCTAGTCTGAATCCTATTTCTATCACTAGCTGTTCGAACTTTGGAAGAATACTAAAAATATTGTATTTACAATTTATTCATTGTAAAACCAATAAAATTATATTTACTTTAAAATATTCATGTGATAGTCAAATAGGGTTATTTATGTTCAGTTCTTAGCATAACTCTTGAAGCATAGTAAGTGAATAATTATAGCTCATTAATTTATTCAAAACATAAAGTTTATTTAGTTCTGTCTATGCTTAGGTCTTCTTTTAGATGTGGTGAATACACGGATGCACGATACAGACACGTTCCCTATCCTCATGAAAAGACAGGCAGTGAACTAATATTGGGAGTATCCCATGTTATTTTCTGAAGAAAAATAGAAAAAATGATGCTGGATAGAGGAGTTGACTAGGGAAGGAACATTATTATACATAAAGTAGTTATGAGAAGCCTTTCTAATAGAGTAAAGAAGTCAGATCATTCAGTGTTTTGTAGATGATGTCATGGAGTTTCTATTTCATTCCATTTTGTCATGGAGACACTATAGGAAAATATTGACCATAAAGATAACAGAATCCAATTGAAGTTTTATACAGATCAGTCTGGCTGTTCCAGAGAAAATAAAATGTGGGACAACTGCTATAGTGAAAGCTAGTAGAGCAGTTAGAAGGCTGTTTTAGTAATGAAGGTGAGAAATTATAGTAACTTGGATTAAGAGAGGTTGTGGAGGTAATGAGAGAAGCATTTGGATATCTTCATTATAATCTGATGTTAGAGCTAATAGAACTTGCTGACAGATTGGGTATAGGGTGTGAAGGAAAGATGTCAAAAGTGAGCCATAGGTTTTTAGCATGAGCACTAGGTAAATTATGTGACATTTAAAGGTGGATTATGGAAGTCATAGATATGAGTCGTGGGAGAGATGGCCATACATGTCAAATCAGTTTGCATAGGAAGGTCCTGTATCCCAGCTGCTTTAGCATCTTTCCTAGATTTTAATTTTTTAATGATGTGTATTTCTATAGTGTTTTCATTCAGATAAACTCAGTTGGTTTGATAGACCTTTATTTTGTACTTTCAGTGTCTGCCATTGTCTTGTCTAATAGTGTGTAATTGTCTTGTTTAAATGCACATGCATTTTCCTTGTAGTTTTATCAGTTACTGCTTTACATATTTTAAAGCTTCGTGAGCTGCACATACATTTGTGATTGTTCATTTTCTTAATTCAGCCATTTAAGATTATAAAATTATTTGATTTCTCGTTGGTAATATTCTTTGTTCTAAGTGTACTCTGATATTAATAGAGCCACTCCTACTTTCTTTTGAGCAGTGTTCACATAGCATAACTTTTCTATTATTAACTTTTAACCTTATTTATATTATTATAATTAAAGTGAGTTTCTTGTAGGCAGCATAAAGTTGGGTGCAATTTTTAAAAATCCAATTTGAGAATCTTTGAATTGTTATGCTTGCACCATTTGTATTTAATATAATTATTGATATGGTAGAATGTAGGTCTACCATTTTATTATTTGTCTTCTGTTTATATTTTACCCTCTGCTCCTTGTTTACTTTTGATTTTTTTATTACTTATATTTTATTATCTGATTTTAATCTATTTACTGGCTTTTGGCTATGTTTTGTTTTACTTTTCTTTTTTTTTTTTTTAAAGATTTTATTTATTTATTTGACAGAGATAGAGACAGCCAGCGAGAGAGGGAACACAAGCAGGGGGAGTGGGAGAGGAAGAAGCAGGCTCACAGCAGAGGAGCCTGATGTGGGACTCGATCCCATAACACCAGGATCACGCCCTGAGCCGAAGGCAGACGCTTAACCGCTGTGCCACCCAGGCGTCCCTGTTTTACTTTTCTAGTGGTCATTTCTAAGGGATAAATACACATACTTTAATTAGAGTTAATATTATACAATCACAAGTAAAACATAGAACCTGGATATATACACCTTGAAAATCACCCATACAATTTTATTTTGTTTTTATCAGCCATACATACTTAGAAAACTTAAAAAGTGAACTATAGACTCTTATATTTACTGAGATATTTACCATTTTCTGTTGCTTTCTTATTCCTAAAGTTCCATATTTCTCTTTGGAATCATTTCCCTTTAACCTAAAGATCTTCTGTTAGCATTTATTTTAGAGCAGTTTTACTGATTATGGCTCCTCTTAGTTTTCCATCATATTTATTTATTTAGCTTTATATCTAAAGAATATTTTCATTTGATATAAAAATCTAGGTTGACATTTCATTTAACATTTTATAGACATTGTTTTATCTTATGCTGTCATGGTTTCTGTTGAAAATCTACTGCCATTTAAGTCATCACACCTTTATATACAGTATGCCAATTTTCTTTTATTGCTTTAAGATTTTTTAATTTATATTTTATTTTCTGCAATTTGATTATATTATGGCTGAGTGGGTGTATATATCTATATATCTTTGGATTTTATCCTTTATGCGATCTGCAGAGCTTCTCGAATCATTCAATTTATTATTTTTATCCAACTTGCAAGATGTGCAGAATGTATTTCTTCCAGTGCTTTGTGATATGCCAGTCACCTCTGTCTCTCTAGGACTTCAATGACAAGAGTATTAGACCTTTTGATATTGTCCTAAGGTCTTTGTAAATCTACTCATTCTTTTGTTTCTTTGTTTCACTCTGTTAGTCATATATGTATTAGTTTCTTAGGGCTTGTGTAACAAAGTACCACAAACTTTCTGGCTAAAACAACAGAAACAAATTCTCTCATGGTTTTGGAGGCTAGAAAGAAAAAATCAAGATGTCAGCAGGATAATGCTCCCTCTGAGACTCTGGGTAGCATCCTTCCTTGCTTCTTCATAGCTTCTGCTGGTAGCCATCAATCATTGGCATTCTTGATTTGCAACTATATCGCTCCAATCTCTGCCTCTGTCATCACATAGTATTTTCCTGTGTGTCTGTCTCCCCTTTTTATAAAGACACCAGTCATATTGGGTGAGGGGTTCACTTTACCCTAGTATGACTCACCTTTAATAATGTCTGCAATGCCTCCCTTTCCAATAAAGTCACATTCTAAGGTTCTGGGAAGGACACGAATTTTGGGAGCAGTATTATTTAACCCAGGAAAAAATTGTGTAATTTCTACTGATATATGAAAAATTTCACTGTTCCACTGACTCTGTTGTCATCTCCATTCTGATATTGAGACCATTACAGTGAATTTTTTATTTTAGATATTGTAATTTTCAGTTAAAAATTTCAGTTATTCCGGGGCTCCTGGGTGGCACAGCGGTTGAGCGTCTGCCTTTGGCTCAGGGCGTGATCCCGGGATCTAGCCCCACATCAGGCTCCTCTGCTAAGAGCCTGCTTCTTCCTCTCCCACTCCCTCTGCTTGTGTTCCCTCTCTCGCTGGCTGTCTCTCTGTCAAATAAATAAATAAAATCTTTAAAAAAAAATTCAGTTATTCCTTTTGTTTTCTAATTTTCTTCTGGAAATTTTCCACTTTATGTCACGCTAATATTGTTCAATTTTATGTTATAAAGGATAATTATGGTAGCTGATTCAAAGGTTTTTTTGTAATTCTAAACTCTGAGTCACCTCAGATGATCCACCATAATGCTATAAGATAAACGCTAAAGGATGGTCTTCAAGTCAAAGAAAAATGACATAATCTAGGTGTTAGTATCTTTTGATTGCCCTTTCTCTTAAATATTTTCAGATTTTCACAATTCTTTATATTTCAGAAGTTTTGGATTCTCTCCTAGAAATTCTGACCATTATTCCTTGGTAACCTGAGCCCTTTTCTGTCCTATAGAAAATTTTATTTTTGTTTTACTATATGCTATAGACTGAATTGTCTCTTCCCAAACTTCGTATGTTGAAGTCTAGTGTCTTTAGACGCCATAGCTCTTCCTTTTCACATGCACACAGAAGAAAGGGTATATGAAGACACAGCAAGAAGGTGGCTGCCTGAAAGCCAGGAAAGGGGATTTTACTAGAAACTAAACCTGCTGGGGTTATTTTTAATCTAGGTTACTTTCGCTGTATTTGAATCTAGGACTTCATGCTTCCAAACTGTGAAAAAATACATTTCTGTTGTTTAAGCCCCCCAGTGGGTGGTATCTTGTTTTGGCAGACCAAATACAGTAGACAATCAACTAATTTAGACTGAAAGTTTTATCTGCCTTTTATGAGTGGTGGCTACAGTGTCAGTACATTTTTCAATTTCTTTGCTATGATGTTGGACCAGCATGTATACCACTCAGAAGTTAAACTGAGATTTGATCACTGGTATAAGATATTTTAGTTCCTAATGTCTCTATTATGCTGTGTGTGTGTGTGTGTGTGTGTGTGTGAGAGAGAGAGAGAGAGAGAGAGAGACATGTGCACAGCTTGATTGTAAGGCCAGGATTTATGTCAAACCATACGCAAAATTAGGGGATGCTTTTATCTTTGGGATTCATCCCACACTTTCTGAAACCATTTGTTGTTCCTCTGTCTAAAAAGATGTGATGTTCAAAAATAAAAAAAATAAAAAGGTGTGATTTTCTTAGAGTTTAAGCCTCTTCTAATGTTGTAATACTGCTGTTTTCCCACACCCAGATTCTAAACACTGCCACATTCCTTGGACAGTGATCCTCTTCTTTCATTTTCAGTCAGCAAAGCAGAGTGGAGTACTTTTCCTGTTCTGTAATTGTGACCCACTTTAAAACTCATGTGGTTAGGTTGGGTCCATCCTGATAATCCAAAATAATTTCCCTATTTTAAAGTAAGCTGATTAGGAACCTTAATACCATTTGTAAATTTAACTCCCTTCCATCCTATAATGAACAGATTCCAAAGAGTAGGATGTGGACATCTTTGGGGAATTGAAATCTTTGGGGGAAATGAAAGATCTTAAAATCTGTATTCCAGCACCATAGGAACTAGGTTTTATTGAGAAATAAGACAGGCAATTCAATGACTGTCTTACACTTTTGATAATCTTTTATATACCTTTATCCTGGGTGGTATAGGAAACAAAAAGAAATATAAATTTTAGATTGATACTTTATAGAGGTATTTCAAGAAGAAGTGGTTGAGTTTTGAAGGATAAGTTGTAGGAATAAGGATAAAAAAAGGAAAGTGCATTGGAAGAAATTGAAAATGAGACATGACACACATTCAGCAAAATGCGAGTGGTTTACTATGGCTAAAGGGTTGTATGTCTGTGAGTGCTAATTTGAGGATACTAGCAAGCTGTAGATTATCACATGTTTGAAGGAACATATATGTTCAATAAAGGAAATTTACTTTGTTTTTAAAAGCTGTAGGAAAGTAAAACTTCATATTTTATGCAGGTGAATGACTGGATTAGATGTGCTCTGTAAGTGTCCTCCGTCCTCCACAACTACTACTATTAGAAGCAGTGTGGTAGTTCTATAAAGAAGCAGGAAAATTAATTATTTAAATCTATGCAGGAAATGATGTGAGTTTAAACAAAACAATAGCTGTGGAAATGGAAAGAGGGGAAAATACTTTTGGGGATTAAGAGTTGACTGGATGTGTAGGGGTGAATAAGAAGATAAAAGAGATTAGGATATTTCCTAAATTTCTTTCTTGGAAAAATTTATGGACCTTAATGAAACTCACTCAGGTGAGAGCTATAGAAAGGGGAGTAGAATAACATAAACAGATGACAATTATGCTTTCAACATGCTGAATTTAAGTAGCTATGAAATATCCCAGGAGCTATTTACAGTGGGCAGGTGGAGATACACATTTGAAGCCCATGAGAGAGTCCTGTACTAGATATAATTTGCTGATTATCATTGTTTTCTGAAGCTTAGAATATAAGCTTCATGAGTGGCAAAGACAATGTCTGCTGTGTTTACTACTCTCTTTTCAGCACTTAGTAAAGTATCTTCCCCAGTTAGGCATTCAATAAACATATATTGAATGAATAAATCAGTTTGTATTTGATATTTCGTTTTTAGGTATTGATGAGATCACTTGAATAGATTATATAGATGAGAAAAACGGAGGACCAAGAGCACAGCCATCAGGAAAGTGAACATTTATGTAATGCCAATTCCATTACATACAATTGAAATTTGAGGAGAAGTAGCCTGAGATAAATGGGAATCCAGAAATTAAAGTATCCAGAGGTAAAGAAAAAGAAAGTTTCATAAAGTTCATCAGAATTAAGTCAATGGCTACAGAGAGATGATACAAGGAAAAGAGGAAAGGGTCTGCTGATCCTGGTGTCACTACAAAGATCAGAACGGCCATATTGAGAATAGCAATTGGAATGATTAGACAGAAATTAGATCAAAGTATGTTACGGAATGAAGGAGAAAGGAGCAAGTGAAAAATGTTAACTTACTTGCAACAAAAGGAAGACAAAATACGAGTTATAGTAAGAGCAGGGTACAAAATTGTATATATATGCTAAATGGGATGATGGAATAATGTGGGAAAATTGAAGGACACAAGAAAAAGTAGACATCAAAGAAGTGCAAATTTATAAAATTTAAGTTCAAATGCTGTTTCTTTGTTGATTTAATAGTGCATTTCTGAACACATGCACATTGTTGAATGGGCAGTTATACATAGGAGGATTAGACAAAGTTTTAATTAAGAGGGTTTTTGGTCAGTGTCTTGCAGTGAATGCTAATGAGGTATATTGCATACATTGAGACTGATTTTCATTTGTGCATCAACCCTGTTAATAAGAGTATCTAATTAAGACATTCATTAAAAGTCTATAATGTTAACTTAATGGGAAAAAATTCAATAGAACTCCATTAGGTTCTCCTAGTTACCTTAAAATTATACAAGTTTAACAAATGCCTTAATTAGTTAGTAAAGGAAAGGAATATTAAACAATTTAATTTAGGATTATTTAATGCATGGAATAGCATTTTTCTAGTTCTGGTGCTTTATTTTATTGATGTATAACACAGACATACTTCAAAATATCTAATAACTGATTTCATTATAGGTCAGTAGTACACATTTCTGTAGAGGATGTAGAAATGTGATGTATAAAATAAAATCCTAGAGAGACTATAAAGCCTTTATAGTAGTTCTTGTGTAGGTAAAATTCTCGTTATTTTGTTTGCTTCAGAACTGGAGGTTCAAGTTGATAATAGATATTTGCTCAGTTTTCAGAGACTGTTGACGTCATGTTGTATTAGAACAAAGAAAGAACAAAGCAAAAATTTTGTTGAGTTAAGAGACTTTAGGTTTTCATGCAGTGGATGTTATCATGATGCCTTTCAGTTCCAGTTGCAGCTGTGGTTGCATTTTTTTTCTCTTAATTTTAATCCAGTGTTTTTCCGCTTTTTCCCCCCTTAAGTATTCTGCTTTTCTTCTTCTTTTTTTTTGGTTAATAACATTTATGATTAATAATAACAGTAACAATATTCACCTGGAAATTGCCCATAATAAAAGACCTGACACAGTTGTAGAACTAAAAATCAAAGAATTTGGAGAAGGTCTACTTCAAAGAAACATATTTGAATGCATATTAAAGGTCATAATACTCCTTCTCAGTAAGTTCTGAATGCTAAAAATTAATCAAAACTAAAGATTTTAGGAACCCGACTCTTTTGGATTCTGATGATATCAAAAGTCATAGAGAAAATACTACATGAATTATTTATTCTAAACCCAGTAGTTCCTGTAATCTGATACCATTCTGGACATCTAAGAATTTTGTCACATCAGTTGGGGAATTTTGACTGGCTTACTATAAAGTTTGTGCTGACGATTTACATCAAATAAGGTTCCCTAGAAGTAGAGCCTGAGCTGAGGAATCTTGGTCAAGTGCTGTGCTGGAGGAGTATTCTCAAGTGGAAGGGGGTAGAGGAAGGTAAAAAAGGAAAGCGGGTAGAGGAAGGAAAGCAAGTAGAAGAAGGAAAAAAAAGCAAAGGAAGAATACTGTTTTAGCTGGAGACTAGCTGCAGTTTAATCATACAGGAATGGGCTGAAGCATAAATTGCACCATGGAATTCGTACTGCCTTGAAACAAGAGGAGACTTTTTATACCCTTGCATCAGTTAGTTGGCTCAGGCTGCCTCAGGACAGGAAAAGGAAGCCAAGAGTCCCAAAACATGCAGTGCTCATTCCTTTAAGGGCAATTTGCTGGGTAAGGGAGTAACTTGGAGTTACCAGCTAACACTGACAGCAGCGGCTAAAGCATTTCTGGGTGTTCATTCTTTGAATAGTAATTCTCCTTTACTTAAATATTCCCTTAGTTCTTGGCTTTACCTAGACTTTCTGAATTATTAGAACTTATATTTGAGTGTTTATAAGTGCTGCTAGTTGATTTTCAAACTATTCCACATGCATTTTGTTTTTCCTTTTAATGAAATTAGAAACATGATAGTCTCCGATGCAGTATTTTATGATTTTTATACCTCAAAATGCCTAATTCAGAGTTTACTGGCCAAAGAAAGAAACATGTGAACAGAGACTGAACCATAATTTCTGCGTAAAATATCAGAACATTTTTACAGACTGGAAATAATAAAACTGCCTAACACATTGTGATAGCTGCTCCATTTTGTTAAGATTTTACTAAAACACATGCCAAAGAGGACAAATGTAGCAAGAACAGCTAAAACAAAAATAGAAAAAAAAATCACAACACATTTTTTCTCCAAGTCAATGAAATATTTTATATAAAATAGCTGATTGTACTCCAGAATATTTTCTTTCATTTTTTTTTACATGAATATGTGGTGGTGGTCTTATTTCATCAAAATTCTGGAATAGCTTTCTACAGAAACATTTATAGGACAAACTACAGACCCTGTAGTTTTTTTCCTGATTGCATTGGTGATACCCATTACCTTTATTTTAGAGAAGATACTCAAGCCTTTGAAAAGCAACTACTATGAAAGCAACACTAATCTCTGTCACTCTCCTCAGAGATGTGGTATTGTTGTTGATTTACTGTCTTGGGGAGCAGTTGTGTGTGGGGGAGAATGGTTTTAGCATGTATAAGGTAACATGCAAAGTAATTCAGAACCTAACAAATTTATTTAAGCATATGCCAATTGAAGCAAACGAAGCAACAACTACAAAGTCAAGCATAGGAACAAGTAATAGCTTAAAGTTAACAGTAATGAAAGATTCATGGAAGAGGTGGAAAATGACAATGGATTTTCAAAGAATAATAAAAATCGGACTAATAGGCATAGGATACTTTTTTAAAATTTAATACAAAGATTAAGTGTTGTCAGTGTATGATAGCAGAGATGTGACATTCATGTGCAGTGAACAGTAGGCCAGGTTAGGTTGGAGTGGGGTGCTGTTGCATAGAAAAAAAAAAAAAAAACAGAAAAGGGATTATAGAGAGTTTTGCATAACAAGCTCAAGAGTTTATTGTCTTTTAGAGGGCAGAAATATTTGATAGACTTTTGAAATACAGAATTGATATGAACAGAACTGGACTTATAAAGATGGAGCATGGCCACAGCATTACTAAATAGTATTTACATGGTAAAGAAATAGTTCATAGAAGCAAGTTAAGTAACAATTTTAGTGTGGTCATGAAGTGGACACCCTAAAAATAGTAAAGATTTAATTTTATAATTGTTATTGGAAAAAAGTTGCAGATGTTCCAGTCATATTACATACAGATTTCTTTTCATTACAACCACATCACAGAGGTCATGGACAGGCTAAATCCCACCTCTTCCTTCAAGGAACAAAGAAGAAAGGGTTTGCATATGTGCTGCATGCATTTCTGCTGCTGCTTAGACTGACACCAAAAAACGTGTGCATATATGATATCTGTAAGATTTCTGTTCCCTTATTTCAAAATTACTTTAGGGTCATAAAGGTTATTTCTATGATAACAGATCTGAACCACCTTGACATTTAGGATGTATGTTTAGTATACAGAATCAAAGAATTACTATAGACTGGTGCCAGAAAAACTGAAAATAGAATTTCATACAGTGCCATAACAGGAAACACAGCAATCAATTGGCTGTGTCAAGGAGGATGTAGAATAAAGGAGCTTCAATAGGAATTACATTGTTTTGATTCAGTGTGTCCTTTTATTTATAAGTCCTATTTCTTTGGAACATAAATGACATTGTGAACACTAAGGTCAAGAATGGTGTCTTTGCAACCATAATATACATTATGTACAGAGTTTTCAAATAATGTGTTCTAAATTGAATTATTAATATTTAATTGAAAAAGTTAAAAAAAAGAACAAGAAGAGGCTGTCTTCAACTTACAGAGGGGTTGGGTTCCTAAAAGCCACATAAACCAGTGACAGAACACCAGATACTTATTTCTCATTAAAATAAGAAAAAATTGAATTTGTCCTCTTATTCATTTAAACAGTTATTGGTTGAATACATAGTCATGTTGCTAAATATTACTAATAAAAAAATTGAAAAGATATTATCCCTCCTCTTAAAAATAACCTTTTATAGTTTAGTGGAGGAGAAAACATGACAGCAATTCAATCAACCTAGCCTGTCAAATTCATAGTAGAATATATGTATAATTGAAGTGCAATGGAAATAGAGAGGCAGGTGCTTTTCTGTCCTGAGGCAGACACAGAAAGCTCTACTGAACAGTCAGTGGTAACGTCACTCTTCAAAGCTTGTGGAATATTACAGATTTAGATAGGAAGGGAATGAAAAAGAGCATATCAGACGGAGGATAGAGCACATGCAATGGCCTAGGTGATTTGACAGAATAACATATTTGTGCAAAAATAATTGTTGTGATTGAAGAAAAGAAGAATTGGCAGAAACTTAGGCCAGACAGTAATTAACCGGGGAGTCATTGAGAAGTTTTATGCATGGAGGAATATGATATCAAATAATCAACGTCCCTAGGGGAGAAGATTAAAAGCAGAGAGTGTTGTTAAGAGGCTTTCGCAATAGCCACAAACAAAAAATGGTGAGAATGTGAACTAAGGCAGTATCATGGAGTAAAAGGAATTTTTTTTTTGAAAGAAATTAGGGTAATGGGATATTAAAGGGAGAGGATGAAATCCAGGAAAATGTTCACCTTTCTGGGTTAAATGGCCAGTTGGCTGAATGGCAGTGTTTTATGCCAGCATTTAAGTTCTCATTAGTCCACAGTATTGCTTAAATATTGCGCTTTCATATCCACAATCCGGTGTTAGTGCTGACTTCCTTGGAACGCCGGAATATAGGGGCAAAGAGAGATTTCCCTGAATTTCCATGTTTATCTCGCAGTGCTTAAGATAGCATGATAGAGCTGTGGTAGTGAAATGAGCGATAGTCTTCTTTCTTTTCTTCTTTCGGTTCCCTGACTGGAAAATATTTGAGCTGGAGTGCATTTGTTTGGAGAGTGTCCCTATTCACATTCTTTGTGTGTCATAAAAAGACTTAACCTATAGAGGCTGTTTTGTAACTGATGACAATCTTTCTAGGTTAAGCGGCATTACATATATAACAAAGTTTTGTTCTGCATAAGAACATCTTCAAAATTTTGAAATTAATACACGTTCTCCCAGAGAGAGTGAATTTTATATAATTAGGAGCTATAGGGAATGGAGTTAACCCCAAATTTCTGACTCCTGTGGATTCATGAATGAAAGTAAGTGAAACAACGGAAGATGTAATCCAGCTCGAATGGGCATTGTGGAAATAGTACATGCCACCGTTTGTCACTTCATATTCCCATTTTCTGTAGCTAGTTCTGTTTTTCTTTGATAAACCTTATGTTTAGGACATGTTGCATAAGCACATCACATAAACAAGTGGTAAAGCATGAAATGCCTGTGTAATGTATTCATAAGAGGGCCATATTTTAGTGTCAAATACCAAGTTAAATTTTATGTGAAGGTTAAAAAGTATTCCAATCAAATTGTGGCCTGTAGGTCCAACCCTTCTGGGTGATACTAAAGGGAAAGTGAGAGCACATAAGCAACCGATTAAGTGTTTTTAGCAGGGAAAGAAAATGATCTTCCACCATTTTTCAATTCCTGGATGTTTCTAGGTGGTGTAGGGTACCGTGGTAAATCAAGTGAGACATATAGATATGAAACTTATGGGAACTCATGTCTTGGGTGACTTCAACCAACCAAGTTCAGTGGAAGACAACCAAAATAAAACAAAAGCAGTAACAACTAATAGATACACAACTTATTTAAGTATCTTTAATTAAGAAGCTTTTATTATTTAAGTGTCTTTAATTATGAAGCTTTTATTTTTTCATTTATAGTTTAGACTTTATCCTTAATTAAATCATATTGTGTCATATTGTACAAACTCCACCAAAATATCTTTCCAGTTTTTTTAACCAAGATAGAACTAATTATACCGTGCATTATTCTACCTCTAATTACTGTTTAATTATATTTTTTAATGGTTTTTCAATCATAAAGCCATTATTATAGATAGGTGCTTCATTCCCAGGGTACAGAGTTAGTGTGTACATGGATCAGACTCAGGTAGATATTCTGTTATATTTAGTTAAATTTCTTGTTTTAGTACAATAGATTTTCTACTCTAAATTCTTTTATGATCAGAACTGTCCACTCAACAGAAAAAAAAGACATTATTTTAATGTGTTGTAAACCATTTAAATACATTCACATATTTGTCCATACTACTGCAAAGTGTGCACCAAAAATGCTATTTCTTAATTTTCCTGAAAGTATTCTAATTTATTTCAGTATAAAAAAATATAAGTTTTAGTTGACTCCAGTAATTTTAGTTTGATCCTGCAGTTTGAGCATTCTTTTTAAGTAACTCTTTCTCTTTTAGATTAATGTTCAGTCTTTAAGAACCCCTCTTTCCTCCAAGTTAAGCTCTCTCTTGGGTCCCATTGGTTGAGTGAGAGAAAGTGCCTCTGATTTGTGCTTAATATTCTTGAACTGTTCTCAGTCCTGGTATGTATTGTAACTGGTTTCTTTCCTGAGAATTAGGTCAAAATTAGCTTCTAAAAGTTGAAGCAGAAGAATTTCATGAAGGCTTTGGTCCAACTTTGTTTTTGCTTCTGCTACTAGTGCTGTGGATTTTTTTTTTTTTTTAAGGTGTAACTTAAATTGACATAGTACGCAGGTCAGGTTTTCTGCTCTGCTGCCCTCCATTACATCACCACTTTATACCTGACGGTGGAAATTCCCTTATGGAAAATTATCTGGTTAGGGACCCTCAGCTAAATACCACGCCTCCCACAGGGACAATCAGGAACATCCTGGTCTCTTCTGTGAATCCTGGGAACTAAGGAAAAAGAAAAGCTCAAGACCTCCTAGACTTGGCATAGTGTATCAACCATTTTATTTTGATGTCCCACCATTCAGGCTGTTCTGGAGAGCATGTAACATGATCTCTTTAAAGCATCTCAGATAAAAATCTGAATTCAGGCAACAGCCCTTGTACTTGCCATTTTTCTTAAAGTAACCTAACATACCTTGATCACATTGCATTGAAGACCAAGAGCAGAGATCACTTCCATGTGTATCTTTCCTTCCCTTTTTTCTTTGTTTCTTTTTTATATAATCACCCTTGCCATAAGAAATTCTGTTGTTCTTCCTTCCATTCTTAATTGGGATTAATTGATGTTATATCCTCTTCCTCTAGGACAGAGGCCCTCATGGCTTATACCTTGGGCATAAAATCCATCCTTTCTACACTGCAGCTGAAAGTTGGTGTGAGTCATTCAGTGTTGAATTAATAGGATAGAGAAATCCAGAATCATTTCTCTCCAAATATGCATGGCTTTAAAGCATATAATGGTGCTGTAAAATAGGACTTTAGATGTAAGAATTTCTGTATTTAAAACTTTAACTAGGGACGCCTGGATAGCTCAGTCAGTTAAGCATCTAACTCTTGCTTTTTGGCTCAGGTCATGGTGTCAGGGTCATAAGATGGAGCCCTGCATCAGGCTCCATGCTGGATGTGGAGCCTACTTAAGATGCTGTCTCTCCCTCTCCTCTCCTCCCCACCCCCCATCCCTCAGACCTACTCACATGCATGCTCTCTCTCAAAAAAAAAAAAAAAAAAAAAAAAGTAAAATTTTAACCATATTAAGAGATAAAAATTCTATTGTATTAGAATTTGAATATTTTTTCTTTTCATTACTGTTAAACTAACTCTAAAGCATTCCCTTTCTCTCTGCCCTACCTGCTTTATCAAAAACAAATTAAACAAAGACAGAAACCTCAGAAAATTGAATACCTCAGGCTAACTAGCAAAAAAGTATATCAGCAGAGATCCATTAATTTTTCTCAAATTATTACCCATATTTTTTTACATTTTATATATTATATGTTTATATCCCTGATTAATTCAGATTATTTTTATATACGAATGTTAAAACAGTAGTATAAACCTGATTCTACTTTCCTAGTGAGGATATTTACCAAACCTGTTCCCTTGTGGTTCACATATTGTTTACTTATGAGTCTACATATGGATTTTGGCCAAGAATCTTCTAAATCTGAGTGGAGAAGTTTTTGTGTATGTGAATTCATTAATCATTTTCTGAACAAAAGAACAACAATGTTTTCATCAGTTTCTCACAGGGAACTATGACACACAAAATAGAAAGAATCTTTTCATTAAAGAGATAGGAAAAATTAAGAATTAAGAAAGCCAATTAAAATTAATTAAAAAAATGAGGAGGAAATGCTCATTAGAACATTAAAATGGCCAAGCTATAGTTGTGTTAATGTAAGGATTATGTTATAATTTACCCCTGTCCAAATGTACTGGTCTTCTCTCTCCATGTCCATTCATTGCTTTCTCTATCCACTTCCAATACAACTGTCAGAGACATCAGAAATGCAAATCTGATCACATCACTCCTCCCTTCATAATTAAAGCAAGAAATCTATAAATCTTATTATTATAGTCTCATTCTCTTGTTTGGTATTTCACAAATATTTGTATATTGATTTAATAAGACAGTGAAAGAATAAAGTATGAAAGCCAAACAGAGGAACTAAAGATATTTGCATTTTAATGTAAATAACTGGTTTGTCATGATGTATTTTTTATTACATCTTCTTCACTCTATATTGCCATTGTCAATTTATTTTAAACACCAAATTCATGCCATTTAGTTATTTTATGTGTCAGCATCCCAGAAGATAATGGGTTGGCAGAATAAAAGAAAAAAGATAAATGATAAAATTTTAATAAAATGATTACAAAGGTGTGGGATAGATTGATGAAATCAAGAGTCATGGAGTACTTTCAGGCTAACAATAGAGAGAAACTAATGGCCACATGTACTCATAAAAAAAAAAAAAAAGGAGAAGCAGGAGCTACCAAAAACTCAGGGAAAGCTGGTAGCTGTTAGGAGAGAGCCATGCATACAGAACCTACAGTCTTAAACAGAGGAATGCAGACAGTGCCAACCCACAGTGGGCCAGGTGGGAAGGAACTAAGACAAGAATATCTTGGACCTTTGGTTCTCCTTTTGGTGCATCTTACTAGTCATACCCAGTCAGAAGCCAGAAAGAAAAGGAATCATCCTATTGATGTAATGTGATAAGGTTCAAAACTCTGGACCACAGGGCTTGGTGGAAAAGGGTCAAGAGTGAATCTGGAGGAGAAAAAGAGTAACTAGATAGTAAGTATAGGATCAAAGAGGATGAAGCATCGGTTTGACCTTGTGAGAATATCTTAACTTGGCTAAGTTGTTAGTTTTCAGTAACTTAACAAATATTCTCAATGAGTGACTGCTGTCATTGTTTTTTCAATTCAGTATTTAGGTGTCTCCTCATATTATATGTTTGCAGAATAAAGAGATTATATCTAGTTTTTGTATAACCCAAAGAAATCTATTTAACTTTTTAAAAGTAACATTTTAATTGGATGGTATGAATGTGGTTTGTGCATGTGTATGTATTTAGCATTGAATCTGTTGTTGGTATTGTTTAATCCTTACATTCAATGATTTGTACATAGCAAATAAAATTATTCATTTATTAAGATAGGTGCAAATGTTAACTTAGGCTGTCATTTGGTATCGTTACATGTTACTATGGCCAAATATGATGCCATCTGTAACTTGATTACATATTTTTATATTTAGCAGTTGAATTGTCATTTAAAATTATGTACTTATGAATATTCTCATCTAACAAAAGTATAAAGAAGAAATTAATTATAGAAGAAGAGTAAAATGTATCTATGTTGGAATTAATTTCTTTCAGGCTTTAATCCAATTACTAAATGTTTTCTAGATCATTAAAAAATCAAATACAAACTATAGAATTATTATTTATATGCATTCTATAACAATATAATTATACCTGCATTATTCCTGTTCATATGTTTTGCTTAATAAATACCTTACTTAGGATTCAATTTAGCTCCCATGATAGAGAAAAGCTATTGTATTAGTTTTTATTTGCAACAGAAGTTAAGCATTTTCTGCAGCTTTTGTGTAAGGCAGTATACACAAATGACAGATTTATAAATGGAAGATTTCCAGCTTTTTTTCCTAGGTGGAAATGTGAGGAAGTAAAAATTGTTACTGCATTCAACAGTTACATTAAAATGTGTAGTACATATCATTTTAGAGTATAATGTTGGATGTCTCATAAATGAATTAATGGCTTCATTATCTACTGCTTAAAGAGGTAACAATACCACAGGGGCTCCTATTTGCTGACACTTATTCTAGGCACTGCAGAAAACCCACTCCAGGCTGGTGATACCTTAAGGAATTAGATGCAAACCCTAATGAGAAAGTCCATATTCTCTTACTATGTATTTGAAAAGTGGCATAGAGACAATCGAGTAAGTAACAACAGATTTATCAAAGGACTGGACAGAGATATAGAATATTGCATTTGTAAGAAGGTTCTTATAAGTATTAACTCTTCCATATTCTCTTTTAATTTTTTCTGAAATAATACATTTGTGTCTTAACAAAACTTTTATTTTGCTGTCCTCCAGTATAATTTTGTTTTTTCGGTTCCCAGAGTGACTTACTAAAATATAATCAGATAATATTATTTCTCTGGTAAAAAATGTAGGAGTGAGTCTCCAAGACTCAATATAACCCAAGATTAAATATAAACTCAGGATTCAGGATTAAATATAGACTCATCAGATTGATAATGGAGGCATTCATGTAGGCATCATTGCTTACTATATTGTGTACTACTTCAGAAAAAAAGAATGTAATTACACAAATAGTTATTTTATGTATAAATTATTGACTTGTTAAGAAGGCATAAATAAAATTAAACAGATTCCAGAAAATAAATTTGATAGTGATATGCTGGCTGGTTTTGAAGAGAAGTGGACCATGTAGTTGACCATATTTGAGGGAACAGCATTAATTAAGTTTAGAGTGAATAAAGGGGCAGTCTAGGAAGTTGAAGAAAAGCAGCAACATTTCAAGAAATATTTCTAGGAAGTCTTCAAAAGCCTTATTGTTTAACCAGGGTAAGAGTGGTCATCTTGAAAGAGAATTAAAAGATAATTTTTCAGTTCCAGGAATGAGAAAATATCATTAGGATGAAGAGGTTTAGAATGCAGGTAGATGATCTTAGTTATGGAGTAACATATCATATTTGAGATGCTTTTATTTTAAGATGAAAATGAAATTTTCAAGTGAAAATTTACTCTAAAGAGCTGAAATTATAAAATTAGAGCTTGAGGCCAGAGCTAAGAATATAGAAGTTATTAGCATAGCAGTAATAGTAATTCAACTAAAATGAGAAAAGTGGAATATTTCTGATCTGGTAAGAATACAGAGAGAGGAACTGAGTCATGTCTTCTTTCTATTTCATACTGTTCTTGTTTTGAAGCTTCAAGACCCACATCAAATAGCATGAAGTCTTTGTGCTTTTTTTCTATTTTTTTCACTAAATAATAGATGATGGATAGATGATAGAAAAATGACAGACTTTCTCATTTATATTTCCATGAAATTGTTTCTTCAATTAAATGCTTCAAATCATATATAATATTTTTGCACACATATCTCTGTTTCTGATCTTATAATAATCCCCATAGATCTCCTTGAGATTTTACTCTTAATTTCAGATTAACCTGCCACAGTTGGTGGATGCTAGGCCTTGTCTTCTACATATATATGCCACCACTCAATCACTAGCTTAGTTCCTTAAATAAGAACAATGCTTTTTTAAATTTGAGTATATATTTTTAAAGATTTTATTTATTTATTTGACAGAGACAGCCAGCAAGAGAGGGAACACAAGCAGGGGGAGTGGGAGAGGAAGAAGTAGGCTCCTAGCAGAAGAGCCTGATGTGGGACTCGATCCCAGAATGCTGGAATCACGCCCTGAGCCAAAGGCAGACACTTGTGACTGCGCCACCCAGGCGCCCCATAAATTTGAGTATACTTAACAATGAATATCAGAATAATAAGACCCCCCAACACACACAGAAATTTATATTAATGGGAATTTTTAACAAGGGTTCACTGTGAGTCATATTCACTCAAAATTACCCGATTATCATACCACTTACCAAATATGTTAATTTTCTGTGCTTTTAAATAACAGTCTTCTTAATTCTTAAACCTATACATATTCTCCTTAATTGCAGCTGATGAACTTCATCTAAAATAGGGCCATCTAAAAATAATAAACAAACAAACAAACAAATAAATAAATAAATAAATAAAATAGGGCCATCTGACAAAACCTACCTAATCTTTCCACCAACAAATTTGCTAGTCTGTTTTCCTAATTTCTCCCTTTCCTTAGGTGATGATAGATTGTCTTAGAACCTGTATAAGCCTCGCCATTCTGAATCTCCATCAGTCTTACCTTCCCCTTTGTCTAATTCATTAATTAGACACTCTCCCTCTTTATTGGATCATTCCCATTAGCAAACAAACATGCTATTTCTTGTCTTAAAAATTAATACTCGTTGATTTTGTATCCTCCTACAGCTACTACACCATATCTCTATTCCACAACACAGATTGATGAAATAATTGAATAAATTTTTACCTTTCCCTGCATCCTTTTCATGGATTTTAGTCTAATAAACCCATGGCAATTATTATAGTAAATATACCAATGGATACCTCTCTTATTTAATCTCTCAAGAGAAATCAGTGTAATTGACCTCTTGTTCCTTCTTGAAATTCATCCTTTTCTTACCCTCTGGGTTGCCACATCCTTCTCACTTTCATTCTACCTCACAGTACACACTTATTCATGCTGTCTTGCCTGCCTCTCTTTTGGGTTTGACCTCTAAATGTCAGAGTGCCCTAGAATCTTTGTCTTGTGCCCTCGTCTTGATTTCTGTATGTGACATCACTTGATTTGAAGGTATTAGATGAAATCTATTTGTCATGCATCTGAAACCCTGGACACACACTTAAAATCCAGACTGGTATCTTTAACTGCCAACTGACCTGCCCATTAGGATTAGAAATAGCATCTTGAACTTAATAAAACCTAGTATTTCTTCATGTCTATTTCCTTTGGAGTCTCCCAACCTCAGCCAATGTTACCGCCATTCACCAAATTTTGTTCAAGGCAACAATCTAGAAGATACTCCTGATCTTTGATTTTCTTGAAATCCCTACATTTAACTCAATTCCTATTGATTATTTTCCCAAAACATACAATTAATCTGTCCAAACTATTTGTCCTAGTTTTATAGACATTGTGAACCTCAGTCTCTTTGCTCCAGTTGTATAGATTTTTTTTTTTTTTACTGTCTCTATTAAACCAAAGTAGTTTTTAAGGAGCATTTATTGTAGTTGCTCTCTTTGTCTGTAATGTTCTTATTCTTGTTATTTGCTGAACTGGCCCTTAACTGATATGCAGATCTCAAATTAAGCTGTACCCTTACTTAACTAATTTAATTTAAATTCAACCAGA
The DNA here is from genome assembly GCF_024610735.1 of Ursus americanus. Taxonomy (NCBI): domain Eukaryota; kingdom Metazoa; phylum Chordata; class Mammalia; order Carnivora; family Ursidae; genus Ursus; species Ursus americanus. The sequence goes on from NC_142131.1 coordinate 6,288,905, forward strand.
AAGAGCTTGACAAAGACTCTCCTTGATCAAACTGTAGACAGACTTTTTAAAGCCCTCCTCTCAACTGGTCTGGACTTTGGCCCCTGTCTTTGCCTGGCCTGCCTACCTCTTGTTTTAGTAAGAATCCTATTAAGCCAGTTTAGACAGAATCCCTTATCCTTGATATCTGATCACCCTGTCCTGCCTGCAGCAAGAATTTTATCAAGTTAGTTTAGCAACAGCCCCCCTACCCTTGATGTCTCCTCTTAGAATTTCCCACCCACTGATCCCTTCACTCTGCTCAGTAGATGTAAATCCCCAGCTGTCTTTTCTGGTTCACAGTTGAGCTGGATCTCTCTTCCCTATTACAGTATTCTTATTGAATAATCTTGAATAAAGTCTTACTTGTTGTTTTTAAAAAGTGTCAGGATATATATTTTTTTTTAACGAGGTGTAACCAGATCATTCATTCTAAACTAGTCACCCAGTTACTGTCATTCCCTTCAGATTAATTTATTTATCTGTATAGCACTTACATTGCCAGGTAGTTTTAATATTCTTTCCTACATTTCTGTTCTTTTATTCTTCCATTCTTTCTTCATACCTTTCTTATTTCATTCTTTTCCTCTTTTATTATTAGTTTTAACTTTATTCTCCTTTCTTCCTTTCTTCATTGCCTTTCCCCACTATGATATACGCTTCATATAAGCAGACATGTTATCTCTCTTTTAACCACTGTATCGTCAATGATTGAAGAGCAGTTGCCACAGAGCAGGCTAATAAAAACTTGTTAAGTCACTCGTTGAATCATTACAAAATCCAAGTACATATTATGATAGGGATAGTGATGAAAGAACTAGAAATTAGAACAAAGATAGGAAGTATTTCTCCACAATGGAAAAGTACTACACAGAATATTATAAATGATATGACGGACAGGAAGGGGGATATATTATGGATTTATGGTAGATGTTAACTGAATAAAAAGTAGTAAGACCATGTAAGAAAGAGTAGAGATCACTAAACACTCTCCAAATTAACCTACCTTCTTCTTTTTTTTTTTTTTTAAAGATTTTATTTATTTATGTGACAGAGAGACAGCCATCGAGAGAGGGAACACAGCAGGGGGAGTGGGAGAGGAAGAAGCAGGCTCATAGCGGAGGAGCCCGATGTGGGACTCGATCCCGGTAAGCCGGGATCACGCCCTGAGCCGAAGGCAGATGCTTTAACGACTGCGCTACCCAGGCGCCCCAACCTACCTTCTTCTAATACTATTTAAAATCACACCTTAATATTTAATAACAATAGGACATTAAATATGCTTCTCTTCTCACATCTTACAAATGGAGTTAATATAAAGAATGTTTAGGAGTTTTGACATGTCTCTAAAATACTTACTTTTGAACCATTTTACTAAATGATTCTGTTTGCTGATACAGATTAAGGAGAGAGAAATTATACAGATTATACAGATTATTATATATAATATAATATATAATATATATTATAATATAATTATACAGATTATACAGAGAGAGAGAGTGACGAGTTGATCAGACACAAGCTCAGTGATATCTGCCTCTTATTGGAGTCACCCCAAGTCAATGGTTCTGTGTTCAGTTTTTTATGCCCATGAGTACAATTTTACATGTTCTCCTGGGTAACTAAGCTCTGAGAGATTAAATGATGCATGGATCTGTTATGATAACCTGTATGGCAATTTATTGATTTAAAATGAAAGTGTAGGGCACCTGGGTGGCTCAGTTGGTTGAGTGTCTGCCCTCGGCTCAAGTCATGATCTCAGGGTCTAAATAAATAAATAAATAAAATCTTTAAAAATAAAATAAAATGAAAGTGTAACTACTGAGGGCATCTAAATATGTTTTTACCCCCAAATAAAATGTATTTAAGAAAGATAGAAGGGGGAATGAAGCATGAGAAACTATGGACTCTGAGAAACAAACTGAGGGCTTCAGAGGGGAGGGGGTGTGGGGGAATGGGATAGGCTGGTGATGGGTAGTAAGGAGGGCACGTATTGCATGGTGCACTGAGTGTTATATGCAACTAATGAATCATCGAACTTTACATCAAAAAATAAATAAATAAAAATTAAAAATTAAAAAAAAAAAGATACTATTTTGGAGCTTTCTTATTAAAGCCAGATTCAGAGAAAATGACAATAGGGTATGACAATCTGATGCATCTAGCTTGATGACAAGCCAAAAAAGTAAAAAATAATAAAAAATAAAAACAACCCTATTGACCAGAATGTTAAGTTTTCATGCATGAAATTTTATTTATTTTTAAGTGTGATAAAGGAAAAAACAAATTATTAAGAGCATGATATGTAAATTTACACTTGATAGTCAATCTGTGTCTAGGAACTTAAAGTGCAATTATAGTTACTGAGTTTGTTTGGTTTAATGTACTGACATCTACACGTCTGAATAACTGCTCAAAAATGAGATTAATCTTGGAGGGTAAATATGTACTTGAAATGCTCTTGTGGTCTAGTCAGAATTAGGTCGGGTTGAAATACATCTTGTTGGTGATTTGTTTTTCTGAGGCTAATCTATGCCTTTCAAGAAGCAACAAAGAAGGGAAGAGAGTAGACCTCAGATGTCCTATGGAGTTCCATACAGATTTCCCTGGTGAAAAGAAAGAGAATAAAAAGCAGAGAGATCTTCAAAGTGTTCCCCTTGATTTGCTAAACTTTGGACTCTGCTGCTTTTTTTCATTTTGATTCTATAAAGCATTTAGTTTCTTTCCTGTTTTCAAGACATTCTGAGGCCATGTATTTGCAAAATGTTAATATCATAAAGTGATGATGTTGGGGCCTTTTGTTTCCATTGCTTCAGCAAAATATTTTCTATTTGTTAAGAGTTTTATTCAAAATCTTTTTCCAAAAAAAACTATGACTAATTCAAAATGTAAGTTTCTTGTCTTCTATGATAACAAATTATAAGGCAAAAATCTCTGATCATTTTCTTCTGTCAGCTCCCCTTTGCTGCTGCAGTGAAGCTATCTGTAAGCAACGCCATGTCAGTAAAGTCAGTGGTCCAACAGCATCATTGTTCTATGTCATGGTGCACTGAAGTCTGTGGCAAGTTTAGTGGAGACTTTAATGAGATATTAATCTTTTTTAGCACTATCTTACTGAACTGGTAGATTCCTCAGTCAGTCTGTTAAGAGTAATTCCCTTGAAGTCTGACTGAACGTAGCTGAATCTGAACCATCCACATTTGTGGGACTGTACAATGGACTAAGGAGTCTCAACAAAAATGGCCATAATTTCCATTGCAAATATGTAACCAGTTCATACAGATCTGTTATTATTTTTTTTAAATCTACTTGTTGAGTGCCTACTATACTTGTGGTTGAGGGGTATAGGATGGTAAAAAAAGTCAAGGTACTTGTTCACATGGTGTTTAAAATGCAACATGGAAGAGAGAGAAAAATAAATTATTAAACAAATACAATTTTCAATGGCATTAAATATTATGAAGATAATCAAACAGGATTGACATGGTGAGAAAGAATGAGTGAATAGGGTTAGCTACTTTAGATAGGGTGACATATAATTTTAGGCAAGATGACATCTTGAAGAGGTAACATTTGATCAAATCTGAATGAAAAGAATTGACCATGTGAAAACTTGGTATCAGAAAATTCATTCAAAGGGACTAGCAAGTGTAAAGATCATAATGAACGAAAGACCTGGAAGTTTTATAGATTCAGGGGGGAAAAGGCTAATGCTATTACTATATTATAGTGTACCAAGGGAAGTGTAGCAGCTGATGAGGTCTCAAAGGAAGTCAGAACCCAAGTCATGTGGCATGGTGCTGGATAGGAAAGGGAATTGGAATTTTTTTCTATGCACAGTGAACATTCATTAAGGAACCGTAAATAGTAGAATAAGATGATCTGATGTAAGTTTTTAAGACACACACTTTTATTTTTCTCTTTTTCATTTCCTCTCTTTTATTCTTTCTATTTCTCTTACTTTCTCACTCCTTGATTAATGTGTGCGTGGGTGTTATGTGTGTGTTCATATATATAAAATAGGTCTTGCAGTGATCCATGGACCTATGAAGTTCATCCATATTGAGCACTCAGGGACTCATCAACATTTTCTTTTGACTAATGAAGTGATGTGTCCCAGATGTTAAGTGAACCCATTCCCAGATGTCCTCCATATTAAGCAATCTCAGATCTAATGAATTGTAACTTTATAAAGTGTGTTTTTAAGATTAGTGAAGTAAATGGAGTGTCAGAGAGATTTAGTTAGGAGGTGGGAAACATATGTTTGTTTTAGGGTCACTTTTGAATATGTGTGAGGGCAATAGAGACTCCAAACATATTTTTTAAGTCTGTTTTCATTAATGGGGTTGTGTGAGTAGCCATGGGATTTTTCCATATGCTCTTTACAATTGCAGATTGCCATGTTACAGTATGGTCCTGTTTTGTAAGTAAATATGCAGTTTAAAACCTTCCTTAATAAGTTTTTAGAAGTTTATCAACTCTCCTTATTAATATTTTATTTTCACAGACCTCTGAATGCTGCAAATTAATGTTTGTATGTGTGCACATTTGAGCCATTGTGATTCAATTAAATCAAAATAGAAGAACTCAAATTACACAAATGTTGTGCTTCATTAGAAGATCAAGTGCCTGAGGATACCTGCTTAGTTTCTGATGAAAAGTTACAGTGGCTCCAGACCTCACTCAGAGAAGACCCATAGGGAGATCTGGACCATCACTTACCTAGTGAGATGATCCTCCTTCAGAGAATCCAAGGCCTTTCTTTTTTATCTGCCTCATCCATCACATTTGGGAAAACACCCAAGGGCCCAGTAACAAATAGGGATTACTAACATTGCTTAAACTTTCTTGTTCTGCTTCTCTAGTTATAGACGTTAGATACATATACAAAATACTGAAGTAAATCACAGAATTTTTAAGACCATTAATTGCCAGTGAACCCAGTCTTTCATTGAAATCCTTAACTATTTTCATACATCAAAAGGAAGGATATTTATTATGAAATTATAAGTACGGTTTGTAGCTCCTGAGGCAAATAAGATATAAAATTATAGGAAAGTTAGTGGGGCACCTGGGTAGCTTGGTCGTTAAGCGTCTGCCTTCAGCTCAGGGCGTGATCCCAGGGTCCTGGGATCAAGCCCCGCATTGGGCTCCCTATTCTGCTGGGAGCCTGCTTCTTCCTCTCCCACTCCCCCTGCTTGTGTTCCCCCTCTCGCTGGATGTCTCTCTCTCTCTCTGTCAAATAAATAAATAAAATCTTTAAAAAAAAATGTCTAAAAGAATTAAAAAAATAAAACTATAGGAAACTTAAAAAACATTAAACAATGAAAAGTCAACTTACAAAACCCATCGCTCATTCATTTGAGTTTTTGGGCATTCTGATTTTGTTACAAAAATATATGACATGTGTCTTAATAATAATCTCTAGGTGACTCCAGAATTATTTCTTAAAATACTATTCAATACAAAATGAATAATTTGATTCGCAACAGGGATTTATCTGGAAAGAAAATTCTAATAAATCTTCCATCCCACTGGGCTATTTTGACAAGCACAATAACAAAAGCTGCGGTTGGCAGTCTACAAGTGATATCTTGGCCTGTCACCATAACTCTGACCATAGGACTTGAATTAACTTCCACACAGTTTAATAATAAAAGCTTCTGCCTTTGACCCTTGAGGAGATGCTCATGAATAGGTAAAGCACTTTTGGTTGTTTGAATTAGAACTCTTTTTTTAAAACTATTTCATTATTTTAGGCATTCGTATGATTTTGGTATTAAATGAAAGTCTATTGAATGATAGCAAAACTAATTAATTCCTTTTTTTCTTGAGAAGTTATATATAATTTAAGATTAAAAAAATCTGCCTTTGTTCCTTCTTCATCATCCTCCTGAGGAATCAGGCTGCCTGAGTATAAGCAGGGCAGAGTGCCTCAAACTGTTTCCAGAAATAAAGGGAGAATATAGGCAGTCCTAACAATGTTGACCATCTATTGGCAGAAACGTGAAGTAGCTGAAGTTCCCCGTCACTCTGCCTAATGCCCATGCTATGTTCAGCAGTGCGCAATAGAGGAGATATCACCTCTAAGCGTCATTCTGAAATTTAGGGGGCAGTATTACTTGCCATAATATTTGGGTATTCTACTGGCATATAGTGATCAGAGGCTGAGGATGTTAGATGAAGTGTTAGGAACAGTCATGCCTCCTACTAATATTCAAGTACATGCAAAGCCTATTTATAATTACAAAGTAATGTTAGCTGAACATTACTATACAGTAACTTTTCCCTGAATAAAACTCACATTATATTAGATATATATTAGAAGTCTAATATATATTAGAAAATTTTACTTTGTTAAGTTTGGAATTTTACCAATAATTATTCACCATTGTGAATTTGGAGTCTTCAGCTTAATAAATTTGTTTCAGTCATCATTCATAGGGATTCTACATATTGGTGCAAATATCCGATTCCTTCAGTATATGTTCTAGAGTTGTCATGTTTAAGCATACACATACAGAAATATACATTATTTCAGTATAACTTTATTTTCTTCTATATAATGAGGAGCATTATATTAATTATTTTGAAATTATGTAAGTAGATTCCTTATTTTATGAACTTCATTTCAGTAAAGTAGAGAAAGACTTTTGAAACAGCATCTATGTGTTTGATAGGGTTGAGAACAAATGTTGATAGAAGTTGCATGGGGAATAGATACTAGAAAGAGTAAAGGTATGTGAGTTGAGTCAGACGACCTGAGTTACAGTGTAGGCTCTCCTTTGTATAAGTTTCTGTCTCAGGAGGTTTGAAATTTTGAGCATAGACTTAGTCATCTGTGAAATAAGAATGAATGTACATAGTATACATATCTCCTATAATTTATGAGACATACAAAATCTGTACATGAAAGTCACTTTCTGTAAATTTTAAAGGATGATACAAAGAGAAGCCATTCTTACTATTAATCAGTTCTGCAAGTGCATTTTTCCCTCTATGGGCTTATTTAATTTCTAAGATGATTGATCTCTTTATCACAGACATTGGGATTAACCATGATGAAAATAACAGAACTTTCTTTATTCCTAAACAAGCATTTCTAAGCCCATATTTAATACAAGGTATTGCCCTAAGTCCGGAGAATGAAAAGAATAAGTATGTCAAATGTGTCTTGCAGTCCAGTTGTTTTTATCATCTGTACATAGTTAAATTTAGCTTCTGTACAGAAAAATTCACATATAAATTGTACCTTGCAGTACCTCTTTTAAAGGTGAAGTTTTTGATCTTTAATTAATCTATACATTAGGTAAAAAGTAGGACTTTTGAATAAATAATGTAGCTATACGTGTAGTTGAGGATAGACATAGTTATAGTTGTAGACACAGATATAAGTAGAGATAGATGGCTTTAGCACAGTCCTTTAGGAATGACTTTACTACGTTACCCTGTAGGCTGAACTGTTCCACACATTCACAGAACAATATGATTCAAATAAAGTAGTACTTAACAAATCTGTACATCCTTTTAAAAAGTGTGCTCACATTTTACTTTTATAGATAGAAACTTGTTATTAATTGATATTCTTGTTTTTAAACAACACAGTTTAAATGACAGATAATGCAAATAACCGGGTGTTTTATACAGTGATCAGGGAAAAACAACAACAACAACAACAACAAAAAACAAACCCAAACCAAACCTAAAGCCTTTACAGAGGATATGCTGGACCATTTTGGAGCTTTTTACCCACCTCTTACACAGAATACATGACTAAAATTCTCATGAATTCTAGAATGATGCTAATAGAATTTCTTCAAAAATCGCAATGTAAGCAATGTTTCAGAAAAATCTATGCTTTGGCTTTTGTCAATGAGAATGATCAGAACTTCCTGGTGTTACATTGTCTCCATGTGATTTCTGAAGTGTTTATACTTGTGTTTTTATTTTATTTTATTCTGTTCTATTTATTTAAATTGCCAGTGATTCAGACATACCAGTACAGGAATACAATTTTTAGGACACCACTGCTAGTCTTCTTTACACCAATTTTAACTAGTCTCCAAAATGGAGGCCTTTTTTTCTTTTTCCATCATTTCTATCTTACCCATTGAATTCCCAACAGAAAGTACAAACTTAAAGTATATATTATGTCCTTTGTAGTCAAAATGGTAAAATCCCATTTTGACATTAAATTTATGAATTCAGCAAAGAATTATTGAGAACCACTTTATTTAAGACAGTGTAAAAAATGTTGTATGAGTTGAATTGTCTCCCCCAGAAAGTACATGGTGAAGTCCTTACCTTCATTACTTCAGGATGTGACCTTACTTGGAAACAAGGTAATGTAATTAGTTAAGAGAGAGAGTCATTAGGGTGAGTCATAATCCACATGCCTGGTGTCCTTTGAGAAAGTGAGAAACTTGAGCATAGAGACACAGGGAGATGCCATGTAAGGATGGAGGATGATATGGGAGAGATGTGTCTGCAAGCCAAGGAATAGCAAGGAATTCCCTTCATCACCAGAAGCTAAGAATGAGGCTTAGAAGAAACTTCCTCTGAGTTCTCAGAAGGAAGCAATCCTGCCGACACCTTGATTTTGGAATTTTAACTTTCAGAAGTATGAGACAAGACATTTCTATTGTTTTAAAACATCAGTTTGTGGTACTTTGTTATCATAGCTCTAGGAAATTAATACGAATTTGGGTACCTAAAAGCAAGGTTCTGTTGTAACAAATAACTAAAAATATAGAAGTGGTTTTGGAATTGGTATTGGGCAAAGGTTAGAAGAGTTTTGAACTACATGGCAAAATGGAGGACAAGTGACTCTCCAGGTGGAGCCCTGGATAGAGACCTAGGCCACCTCTATCTCCTGGCCTATAGAGGCCACCCCTATAGGCTCAGAGACCAGAGCATCAAGCAAAAGTAAATGACTCTCAGGCCTTGAAATCTAATGGAATTTGATCTGCTCGGTTTTGGACTTTGTGGGAAATTTTGGCCCCTTTTATCTTTTGTTCTTTTTAGAATTTCTTTTTTTTTTTTGGAATGAGAATATTCATCCTTTGCTTTTTCTACGATTGCATTTAGAAAGTAGGTAACTTGTCTGGTTTCAAGGATTCACAGACATAGAGGAATTTTACTCCAGAATAAATCATACCCTGTCTCCTCCATAACTGATTTAGGTGAATTAGATCATGAGATTTAGGACTTTGAGTTGATGATATTTAGAAGAGATTTTGGATTTAAGGTTGATAATAGAATGGGCTAACATTTCTGGAGGTATTAGGATGGATAAATCTATTTTGCACGTAGGAAGGCCATGAATTTTGGGAAACCAGAAGGAAGAATCTCATGGGTAGACTTGTGTTGCCTAAAGATATATGTTGAAATCCTAATCCCCAGTACCTCAGAATGTGACCTTTTTGGCAGATGTAATTAATTAAATTAAAATGGGCCCATTAGGGTAGGTCCTAATCCAATGTGACTAGTGTACTTATAAGAAGTGAGAAATTTGGATATAGATACAGGGAGGGAATGCCATGTAAAGATGGAGGCAGAAATTGGAGTGATTAATTTACAAACCAAGGAAGCCCAAAGACTTTTGGCCATTACCAGGAGCTAGGAGAAGGGCATGGAAGAGATTCTTCCTCAGAGGACTCAGGAATAACCAACCCTGGCAACACCTTGATTTCAAACTTTTAGTTTCCAGAACTATGAGAGGATGAATTTCTGTTGATTTATATCTCTATGGTACTTTGTTCCTATAGCTCTAGGAAATAATAAAAGCACTGTGGAAGAATTGGCATATGTAAAAGATACACATAATAACCTGATTAATAATTTATGGTAGAATTTAACATGTATATGAGTAACAATACCATAATTTAGAATTAATAGTTAGTGTCCAAAAAGAAGAAATGAACACCTATGAAGACATTGGATCACTCACATAAGACTAAAATAATCAAGAAAATTAATCTGGAAAAAGGGCTATCTGAGATCTGTAGGATGTGTTCTTCATTTAATTTTTAAAATATATTTAATTGTCATATATATATTACTACAAAGTACACTGATTTTAAGTGTGATGTCTAATAAATATGTTAAATAAAATTTTATTGACATCGTTGTAGATTCACATGCAGTTGCAAAATATAATACAAAGAGATACCTTATACACTTAATCCAATTTTGCCTGAATGTAACATTTTATAAAACTATAATACTATAACCAGGTTATTGATGCAACCCGATGATCATATTCACTTTTCATCAATTTTAATTATGCTTGTGTGTGTGTGTGTGTGTGTATATGTATTAAGCTCTGTACAATTTATCATTTGTGTAGTCATGATCCTGAACAGTTCCAAAACCACAAAATCCCTTTTGTTACCCACTAATCATAAGCACCACTTTCCCATTCACCCCATTGCTAATCTATCACTAATCTGTCATTCATATCTAAATTCTGTCATTTGAAATGCTACTTAGATGGAATCTTTTCACTGTAAGTTGCTGGGATTTTTTTTTTTTTTTCTCAGAACAATTCTCTGAAGATTCAGGTATTACCCGACATATGTAGGTGTGTCTACATAATTCCTTTGTATTACTCAGAAGTATTCCATAATATGTTTATCCATATCTATCTATCTATCTATCTATCTATCTATCTATCTATCTACCGCAGTTTGCTTATTGACCTGTTTAAGGACATCTAGAATGTTTCCAGTTTGGGAATACAACAAATAAGGCAACTGTAAGCATTAGTGTACAGGTATTTATGTAAACATAACTTTCATCTCTCTGTAACAAATACCCAAGTATGCAGTTGCATCTCAGAGTCAAATATTATCACCTTTAATAATATCTATAACTTCAATTCCCTTATGCCATGCAACCCAACATGTTCACAAATTCTGGGGATTATGATGCAAACATCTTTGAGAGGCACTATTGTGCTTAATGCAATTGTTTTATTTCTTCTAGGACTCATGGCTTAACATAAATTTTATAAAAATCTTGTCTGTTTCTACAAAAAAACTTGGCTACATTTTTTTTAAAAAGATTTATTTATTAATTTTAGAGAAAGAGCAAGAGTGAGTACAAGCCAGAGGGGCAGAGGGAGAGACAGAATCTCAAGCGGACTCCACACTGAATGTGGAGCCTGATACAGGGCTCAGTCTCACTCTCATGAGGTCACAACCTGAGTGGAAACCAAATGGTTGCTCAACTGACTGCGCCACCCAGGTGCCCTAAATGTAATGGAGTTTTGGTAGGGTTACATTAATTTGATAATAGCTGACATATTTACTATGTTGAATCTCCCAATCCATGAACATAATCACTCTACTTACTTCAATATTTCTAAAGTTCCTTTCTTAAGCATTTTGTCAAACAGGTACTGTGCACATTTTAAGTAATACCTAAATGTTTCATTTCACTTGGAGCAATTCCAGTAGTATTGTGTTTATTTTTTTTTAATTTTGGCCTCCACTTGTTCATTGCTAGTACACAGAAATGCAGTTTTCAAAAAAATAACAGCTTTATTGGAATATAACTCACAAAACAAAATTCACACTTCAAGTGTACAGGTCAGTGGGTATTAATACGTTCATAGGGTTGCATAACTATTACTACTATGTCATGTTAGAACACTTTCATTATCCCCAAGGAATCCCATACCCTTTAAACGGTTAATCCCTGCTCCAGTTAATCCCCACTCACAACATATGGCAACCACTAATGGGTCTTGTATCTCTGGATTTTTCATAGTCTGGAAATTTCATATAAAATGAATCATACAGTATACGTGTTTTTTGTATTGCTGCTTTGATTTAGCATGTTGTCAGGCTCAACCATGATGTAATATGGGTTAATACTTCATTTCTTCTTATTCAAATAATATTTCATTCAGTATACTGCAATTTGTCCATTAATATGCTGATAGACGTATATTTCCATAGTTTTGCTGCTAGGAATAATGCTGCTAGGAACAACGGTGTACCAGCTTTTGTCCTGATATATATTTTCAATTTCCTTGAGTATAATATACCTGGGTTACATAGTAACTCTATGTTTAACTTTTTTATTGTTAAATCAAAAAGAGGATTTCTTTTTTCTCATGAAAGTGTTTTGACTTTAGTCATGATTTTCTGAATCTAGTGAGTTGATAATATAGTTTTCCCTTTCATTCTTTCAATATGGTTTATTATATTACCTTATTTTCAAATGTTAAATTGACCTTGAAATCTGGGAACAAACCCTGCTTGATCATGATATATTACTTCTTTTTATATATTGTTGGATTCCTTTACATGGTATTTTCTCAAGCATTTCTAGATGTATGCTTATGAGTGATACTGGTCTATAATAATCTTCTAAATTAACTTTTTTAGATTTTGATTTATGGTCTTGTAAAATGAGATTCTTTCTTCTATGTTATCTGAATGAGTTTCTGTTAGTTAGTGTTATTTCTTCCTTGTGTGTACTTGTCAGAATGTACTAGCAAAGTTATTTAAAACTGTTTTAATGGAAAGTTTTGAAATTTGTACATTCAGTCTATTTAATTGGGAGTAATTTTTACTTTCTATGAAGTTTTACTTCAGTTTGATAAGTCATAAATTTGTCCATCTTTTTTGTCTCATTTATTGAGAAAAATATTAATAATATATATTATTTATCTTTTCAGTGTCTGTAGGATCTTCACTTTTGTCCTCTTTATGATATTGATGTTGGGAATTATGTTTTCTTTTTTTTCCTAATCAGTCTTGCTAGGAGTTACTGATTTTTAAAACACCTCCTGAAGACACAACTTTTGTCTTTGGAGATTGCCATTGTTTGCTTATTTCCTTTTTCACGATTTAGTCTCACATATTTATTATTTGCATTTTTTACTTAACATGGAATTAATTTGCTCTTTGAGCATTTGTTTAAGTGTTTAAATGTTTAAATTCAGATCACCTCTGCTTTTTAAATAATTGAAGATGATTTTAATCCCCTCTCTTCAATAGGGTCCTAAAGCTAAATATTTTAAGTCTGTTAGACCTCTGATTTGAGTCTGCCAGACCTTGAAATTGTGAGATTGCTTGACTATAAGACCTCCAGAATACTGTATAACAAGACTGGACACTTAAAATGCACAGAAGGACCTCCTTTTGCCGTGGATCCCAGATTCAGAACACCTGCTACACAACCACATCGTAAGAGGGGATGTGATGTAGGTACATCAACTTGGATTTGGGGAAAGAAATTAATGTCATAATTGAAGCTGTATTCTTTCTAATTAATTTTGGATTTACCTGTGCTATCAATTTAGGAATTGGGTAGGCAACAGTGAGGCAGTGAAGGGTTAAATTTCCTTGGCAGGATTTAGTAATTATAGATATTGATTACTTTAAAACATCATTGAGCTGACAGGATAAGAAAAGCCCACTTGTCTCACTGTTTGGTCCTTTTATTTCTCACAAGATGGATGAGTTAATAAACAGGGAGCAAGCACTCCCATAAATTCAGCATCTGTAATATTTGTCACCTTTGGAATTACTTGGATGAGAGGAACATCCTTTATGTGAATCCACGGGAGAGGACTAGCAGACTTTCCCTGGAATCTGTATTCCACACTGTGATTAATGCTATGTTGATGTTTAAAAAGGCAGTGTCATTAGGCAGAATGCAGTGAGAAAGATCCATGTTTCCCAAACATGCATTTCAAACATGCTAAGGCTCTTTGTACAGGTTATAGTTTTGCTCCATAGCATTGTTTTGTTACTTCTTATTCATAGTAGGATAGTTTCTAAGAGTAAGAAGTTAAACTGCATATTACACACAGAGACACAGAAAATTTCTTAAACTAGGAAGCCTAACTAATTGTCTCCACGCTAGAAATAGAACTAATAGATATGTTTAATGTTAACATAAAGGTCAACTAGTTAAATTCCCTCACTTTAAAATGGAGGGAACTGAGACTTAGAGTGGGCATACGGCTTTCCAAACCTACATGAGTATTCAATGGCAAAGCCCCTTAAATACTCCCATCCAAGTGTAGAGGAATTAGGCTTATTTAGTAGGTCGCGGAGGGTCTATTCAGATATTAGATGCCCCATTTTTTCCTTTCCTATTTTATAAAAATGTGGTAATTATAAATATCTAAATTTGATTTAGTTTGTGGGTGAAGTACTTTTTTAAGTGAGTGTTCATGCTTCTTCGCATTTGAAATTGAAAATTTTGAAAAAATATATAGAGAAACAAGGAGGGTTTGGTTTTCTAAAATGTGTGCTAAGTCAGTTGAAATCTTAATGTAATAAAAAATGAATATTGTTCAATTGATATGATTTTTTTTAAATAATAAAAGAATCAGAATCATTAACCTATAATTCTGCCTATTATAAGGTGAACTGATCTAGCATATAAAGCTAAATATTTATTCTACAAAATTTGGCATATTATTGACTTCTCGTTCACTTGATGCAGGTCTAGATCCTCCTTTTCAAATCAGATGATTGTAAAACCGGATTTCTGGATACACTTAGTGTGGAGTTTTATTGTTCCATTTGAGTGGTCACTGGCAGAGTCCATTCGATATTCAGTAAGCCTGGCAATCAATTTAAATATTTATTACCAGAATGACTTCAGAATAGTGGACATGTGTAATGACAAGAATTTAGTATTGTGTATTTTTATCATTTTGTAATTTGAGATTTTATTATCCCTTTTTAAGAAGAAGCCTGGAAGGTGAACATGTTTACTTCAGTGTCTTCAGAATTCTAATTTAACTGGTCAATACTTGTCATAAAAATAATCAAATTTTAGTTATTAGAATGCCTCATCACATGTAAAAGTAAAAACTCATGACTTTACCTAAAGGTAATTTTTTCCCCATCTCTTTCTATCTTGCTTGAGGCTAGAAATATGCAGTCCAGAAAGAAGGGGTGTGATCAGTATCTTCTTTGCACTGTGTTCCTTGTCACCCTTTCTTCTGCTGTGCTTCTGATTCTTCCAGAATCTCATATAGGAAATAGCAAGAGAGAAGAGGTTACAAAAAGGATCAGAGAAGTTCTTTTCTAAGTAGCCAAACAAATGTGGGTTTTTGTGAATGTTTAAAGCTAGCTTTTCACTTTTTATGACCACATTTGTTAGTAAGCAAGAAAACTAAAAACAAGAAATCCAGTTTTAATAAACTTAAAAAAAGTGATCATACTCTGAACCAAGACAAGAGATATTTACAGGATCAAACTGACTGAAATTTGATGCTGATGAATAGGGGGACATACGCTTTTTAGGAATCTGGCTTTTGTGATGGAGTGGTATCTGGAAGTGTAGTTTGTGACATAGAAAGAAAGAGAAAACTCCTGGATAATGAGCCACTTTCATAGGTATTTTATTTTTCTGGTGATTCTGACTACCAGAATAATAACTGTAATATGTGCTTGACCTCTTCCTTGGCAACACATACAACTATTTAGGTATTTGGGGGTGAGTGGGAAAGGGCGGTTTGTTTACTAAATAGGAAAGAAAAAAATAATTACATGGAATAAATGGATTCACATTAAAGTGATGGGAACTTGGAAGAGTAGCTTTATTATGAGTTGTTGAGTGAGGAAGTGGTTTCTCTCTCGGTATGACCTTGTACCTTTTACACTTTCCCTGAATAGCCTCTGTTTCCTGGAATACTATTTTCTTCTTCATTGCCATGGAGCTGGACAAGATGAAGATCGAGGGCAATGGTAGGGCTGTTACTTATCCTTGGCTCTTCCTAATGGGAAGGACAACTGCTACATTGAGTCCAAAATGACATCTATTCCCTTATTAGGCAGATATATGAATGTAGTGATGTTAACATCCCTTGTATGTCTTCATCAGCGTGAGCAATTACATGACAACCACTTCATGCTCACACTTCGATAGGTCACAATAAAAAATGCAATTCATTTTATATTGCCTGAAGAATTCTATTATTAAATTAACATTTTTTAAAAAAAATCAAGTTTATTTACTTATAAAAATCTTGGCTTCGACATAAGTGATCACAATCTTGAAATCCAGGCAATTTTATGCTAGTAATAGCTTATTTTTTATTATATATTAAAATAAATCGACAGTTCTCAAAGTTTTAAATCTCTCTCTGTGTGCCTCTTAAATCATCTTACATACCCATCTTGCGAAACAGTATTCTGGTTTGGAAGAGATGACCATTATCTTCCTTATAGCCACAAGATTTCACAGTTTCCTAAAATTTACATTATATATGTACTTCTATTTGTACATTTTACGTATTCGTGTTTTCATATTTATGAGCATAATTATGTATGGCATATGTGATATTGGTGATTAATATTTAGGTCTGAGCATGGTTGCCACTGTAACAGTGTTGGTAATAAAAATATATCTATTTCTTCTCATATAAACTGGTATAAAACTAGCTTGGCAACACTTCACTGCTTTATAAATTAAGCCCAGTGGGTATTGCTGCTTTAAGCAATGTCTTCACGCAGTAAGATATATTGTAGTCTAAGTTTGTTAACCTTTAAGAAAATAAATTTACCCACCAATAGTTTTACATGCTTTTCCTTGGTTTATAGGGTCTTTGAAGATCTCTTGCCTCCCATCTTTCTAGCCTTATCAACTCCCTCTCTCACTTCTACTTTATATTACAGATACGCTAGTTTGTTCTCAGTTTTCTAAATCTTCACTTAGTCTTAATTCTCATTGTCTTTCCATTTGCCTGATAATATCTTGTTCACTCTTATGCACAATTCCCACCCATTCCACGGTGGGATGTCTTCTAAACAGCCAAGCTGTGTTTTGTACCAAATGTACTAAATGTACTAAACAGTGTGCTAAATATTGCTATGCATTCTCAAATCGCTGTCTTCTTTCCCTTTTGTAACAAGTAACACACTTAAAATTGTTCAGTGTCTGACTATTTCACTGGATGTTTTATTGACTTTGTTTTGGTATATAGTTCTGTGAACTTAACACAGCCATAGATTTTCATACCATCATCACAATCAAGGTAGTAAATAGTTCTTGTGCAAAGAACTCCTTGCTGTTTCTTTAGAATCATATTAATCCTAAGCCCCTATCTCCTTGCAACTACTGATTTCTTCTCCACAGCTAAAGTTTAGTCTATTTGAGAATGCCATATGAATATCATTACAGTACATACATTTTTCAAACGGGCTTCTTTCATTCAAAATAATGCCTTTGAAATTCATCTGTGTCATTTCATGTATCAATAGTTCATTCCGTTTTTATTGCTCAGTAGTATTGTGTAGTATGGTTATACCACAATTTGTTCATCCACCTATTGAAAGACAAGGGTTGTTTTGGTTAATGACTAACAGAGTTGTTGTTGTTTTACTTCCTGTCAATACCCAGGAGTGTGATTACTGGGTCACATGGCACGCCCATGTTTAACATTATAAGAAAATGCCAAATGGTTTTCCAGAGTGGACTTGCCATGTTGCATTCCTACCAGTCAAATATAAGAATTCCTCTCAACTCCTTGGTTTTCTTGCTGTGTTTAATTTTAGCCATTCTAATAGGTATAGAGTAGGATGTCATCGTGGCTTTATTTTTCATTTCCCTGATGATCGATGGTGTCGAATATCTTTCTATGTGCTTATTTATGTATATATCCTATTTGATAAAGTACCTCTCCCCCCCTTTATAAGCTGGATTGTTTCTGTTCTTACTCTTTAGTTTTGAGAGTTCTTTAAATTTTAAAATTTTTTTTAAATACAAATTCTTTCCTGGATATATGGTATACAAATAATTTTTCCACTATGTAGCTTCATCTTTTCATTTTCTTAGGAAATGTCTTTGTCAAAGCAAAACTTTGGAGCATTTAAATAACTTTTTACTTTAGAATAGTTTTAGATTTACAAAAAAATTATAGTAGGGAGAATCCCTATATACTCAGCATACAATTTTCTCTGTCATTAACAGCTTATGCTAATATAGTACATTTGTCAAAATTAATGAACCGATATTGATACATTCTTAACTGAAGTCCATACTTTATTCAAATATTATTAGCTTTTACCTTTTTCTCCTCCTTTTTCTCCTCCAAGATCTCATCAAAGATACCACATTATACTTAGCTGTCATGTCTTCTTAGGCTCGAGACTCTTGGTTGACGGTTTCACAGGCTTTCATTGATTTTGATGTCCTTAACAGTTTTGAAGAGTACTGGTCACATATCTTGTAGGATACCCTTCAGTTGGGATTCTTCTGACCTTTTATCATGATTATACTAAGATTACTGGTTTGGGGGAGGAAAACTAGAGGTAAAGTGTCATTCCCATCATATCATGAGAGCACACTTTATCAACCTGAGTTATTTTCATATTAACGTGGACCAAGTAGCTGAGGTAATGTTTGTCTGGTTTCTCTCCCCTTTTATACTGTACCTTTGGGAAAATGTCACTATGTGCAATCCACACCCAGGAATTGGGTAGGTTCATCCCACTTCATTGAGGGCAAAATATCTACATAAATTGTTTGGAAGTCTTCTGCATGGAATATTTGTCTATTCTCCCTTATGCTTGTATTTATATGGGTAATTATATCAGTATAGACTGCTTGGTATTTATTTTATACCTGGAGCTCTAAACCAACACTTTATTTTCTAGTTTAAATTGTTTACTTTGTCCAATGGGTGCTCTTTTATTTGGCTGTTGTGTCCTTTTCACATACACCCATCATTGTGGGATTTAGCAATATTTATAAAAATAAGGAAAAAAAGTTCTGCCTCACCAGGTTCTTTCAGGTCCTTTTTTTTCCCTTTACCTAATTATAACAATAGTGATCAGTAGGATCCTGTTTTTTTTCTTTACCTGATTATAACACAGTGATCAGTAGGATCGTGGTCATTTGCATGCATTTACCTAAGTTTTCACTCCATTTCATAGTTGAGGAAACATAAAGTCAGGCAGATAAAGGAGAACAATGTGGCCCAAATAATAATGAATTTCAAAAGTTTAGTTGGTGATTGCATTGATAGTAGTAGTGAAGTGATGGCTAGGGTGAGAAGTAAGGAAAATGGATTTTGACATGTTGTCCAATATGCTCTTGCTGACCAATGTCTCATATTCGTTTTCTAAACTTGTTTAGACCCCATACACTTCTCTCCATTCTTATTATCATAGTTTAATCCTTTATTGTTTCTTTCTTGAATTCTGGAAGAGCCATAACTGGTATTTCTGCTTTTAGTCTCATCTTTCTTATGTCCATTCTCTATCAGAGAATATTCCAAAGGCACATTTAATTATGAGAGACAGTTGGGCATTTTGAAATATTATAGACTTTGGAAAAAAGATTGGTATTGGTTTAAATTCTTCTACTCCCTCTTTGAGCAAATTAGTCTTCTCTGAGCTTTGCTTTCCTTATGTGGACATACTGACTAAGCATAGGGTCATTGCAAATATTACAAAATAGTATGAGTGTTATGACTGAGTGCCTTCTGTGGGACACACTGTTTAATATATATTTTGTGAATTCTGTTTGCCTACCTTGGCATGGTAATCAAGAAACTATCATAATCTAATCTTTGATTTTATATTCAGACATTCAGACCTGTCTTTAGGTCTGTCACATTCTCTGTCTTCTGTCACTCACTCCCTCTCTGTTATACACACACACACACACACACACACACACACACACAGAAATGGATACACAATGACACACACAGAGTTAAGACCACATATTTTTGGTCCCAGAATGCAGCAGACTGTTTTACTGTTTTATTGTTCTTTTCATACATGCTCATTCCTTTGTCTGGAATGCCTCATGACCCTTTTAAGGCTGAATAATGCCTAGTGTTTATTTAATATTCCTATGAAATGTTTCTTCCTCCAAAGAATCTTTTCTAACCTTCACTCAAATACTCTATGTTCCCATATCCTGTTATCAGAACATATGTCACTCAGAGCATATTACACTCTTTCATATGTCAGATTGCCCTTTGGCACTAAGCCTCTTGAAGCCAAAGACTGTTTTACATATCTGCTCCTCTATAGTTAGGATACACTATTAAAAACTACAGTTATTAACAATTAATAAATGAACTGATGTAAATGTAATGGCTCATCTTCTAAATATTTCAGAAAAATATTTTAATCTGAACTTATAAAAGTATATTACAAAAAACCCACATTTTTTTTCCATTTGGTAAGATAGCAACCAAAAAATGCTTCCCTATACCTAGCTTCTCACCAATTTTCTTAGTTAGAAACCTAGAATTCTATACAGTTTAGAATAAATCGAATTCTACAGAATTTCAGTTATTCATTTTTTTAATGTTAAATCAGTGATTATACAAACTCAGCTTTAATTTGAGTACCCTACAGTTTATGAAGGGATATGAACGGGATACAAAGTCTATTTTTGACTCAACCTAAAAGGTACATTTGACTGAAATATTTGATTTCATGTCTTTATTTTAAGAATTTGTGGCAGAAAGAATATGTGTATACATGTGCACACATATCCATGTTTAATTTCATTGTTATTTTGACTACATTCAGCTTGATATTTGGTAAGTAGCCTTATTTGAACAAATTAATGCTAGAATCTACAGAAAGGATGATAAAATTCAAAGGGTGAACGACCTGTTAGGAACTTTTTCATAATTACTTATACAACGAATTGGTAAAAAGTGAAACCAACCTGGGAGATATTAGTCTTAATAATACAATTAAAATCACCATTTAAAAATGCTTCGGATTTGTCTGAGGAATGCAACAAATATTAGGATAAAATATCATTAGAGAAGCTAACAGGGGATCATGTTAATAAATATGCTAATTGTATTCCAATGACTTTAGGAAAAAAGAGTACCCTTGGTACTGGAATTCAAAATAAGGAATTAATTTAAAAGTATGCTATCACAAATACAAATATGTACCATCACTAACTGCCTAGACTTATGGTAAAATTCTCCATGGAATAGTGAATAAGAGTTCAAATCATTTAAATAAGCCTCAGTACATCATAGTGAACTAAATCTTCAATAGTAAATGAGAAGAAAATACATATTTTTTGTAATGTGATCATATATTCAACTATGAGACCTTTCTTAAAGGGACTATTGCCTAACCCTCACCCTAGGACATCATTAAGCTAAACTTCCCATTTCTGTTTAGTGTACAGATCTGATCCCAGAATGAAATAGAATGGCTTAATCACTATTACAAATCCAGTTTGGAACTCACCCAATTTAACATATTAATGTTATTTCGTTTTTTCTTTTCATTTTCCCAGAAGAGTGAAGATTGTATGTGAAAATATATGACAGTATGTTGCCAAGTTGAAATAGGTAGTTAATTTTGTAGTTTAAATGATAGCAGTGACTTCCAAATTAAGCTGTATGGTGAAATAAATTTCATTAAATTTTTAATGAAATTTATTTCATAATCTTCAGTCTCTTAGATATGTAGAACACAATTAATATGCGTGATATTTACATTTTCAGATAAAATTTCATTTTAATATTTTGACAACATATTAGAAAATTTATCACTAATAAAATTGAACAAATTATTGCAACTTGTTCAGTAATTGTATTTAAAAGAAACCTCTCAATCTAGGTAAATAATTCCATAATGATAGTGGTTGGCCTTATTGAACTCTCTCTTCACTGAGTGATTGTTCCCTTGCAAATCTGGAACAAGCAATTATATAAAACAAGTACAACTTTTGCTTATAAATCATGTTTTAATTTTTGAATTTTTTACTATTATATAAAATTAATTCCCCATAATAAAAAGTAAAAATAACTGAAATTAGAACAATTGTTAATTTAAAATTAGGATATACTTCTAGTATAACATCTAATTCTTGTTCATAATGAGTAGTTAGTAATGCATAAATTATAATCTACATATTATAAATTTGATTTATTCCACGTACCGGTGTCGAACCTGGCAAGGTAAAGTGGTTTTGTGTCAGAACTGAGAGGGTATGAATTGGGATGACTTTTGAGACGTTTGCATATTTGTTTGAGAATTTTAAAAAATCAAACAGCATAATACATTATGCAAATACATTGTACGTAAGCAATTATAGAAAAACTAGCCTGTTTACCCTAATTTTTCAAAAAAAATGTGCAAAAAATGAGAATGTACTGGGTATGAGACAACATGATATGTGAACGTAGTTTTTCTAAATAGTAGGCTAAAAAGTTCAAATTAATGCTTGAAATTATGCAAGAAAATATGATAGTCGATAAAATCTCACCAGTACATATAGAAATCCAATTTGGTTAAAAGTGCTGAAAGGATTACTGGAAAAAGAATACTTGCTTTCAATAGACACACATACACACACAAGCACTCACCATGTTGTCTTTTACATCATCTAATAAAATTAAGTTTTTTATTGTCCTAATCACAATGATTCCAAGTCTCCTAAATAATTCTTCCCTTGTGGCGTTTCCCTCTAATAACACAATTAAGAATTTCAGATGTGATTACATTGTTGAAGTAGTCACTATACCTGCTGATTCACGGAGAGGGAATTGAAATGTCTGGTCAGCCTGTCATATGACTCTTTCCTCCTCTGTCTTTGCTGCTGTCAGGATCCCATGATTTTTCTGCTAGAATTCAGCTCCCCAAGCAAGATACTGCTAAATGCAGGAAGCATCTCTATAGATCCTATCTAATGTAGGAAGAGTCACACTCACTGAGATCTTATCCACCAATAGAAACTATTATCCTTGATAATTCTTAAGTAACATCTCAAGCTTTTGGGATCAGAAAAAGACTTTGTCGTCTACCTAGTGTTTCTGACACAATAAGTATTCCATATTGAAGCTAGTTGACATTACAGTTCTTTTTCTACAGAGCTTTTCCAGTTTTCATCCACAACTGCACATCATTCTTAGCCAAATCATGTCTTTGGTGCTGAGTGAGGAGCCTTGAATGCTGGAGTGAGACCTATCCAACTGTTGTGCTCATGTCACTCTTACTACAACTCTTTATTTGGGGCCTTTGGGATTCCTTTCTTTGAGGTAGCCTCACTCAGGGTCACCTCAGACATAAGAAATTTTAAATGCTTTTAATTCACAGTAAAAAAAATAGGAGTACCAATATTTTTCTTGTCAGAAAAATCCTTGCCTCTTATGGGGTGCCTGGGTGGCTCAGTCGTTAGCCTTCGGCTCAGGGCGTGATCCTGGCGTTATGGGATCGAGCCCCACATCAGGCTCCTCCGCTGGGAGCCTGCTTCTTCCTCTCCCACTCCCCCTGCTTGTGTTCCCTCTCTCACTGGCTGTTTCTATCTCTGTCAACTAAATAAATAAAATCTTTAAAAAAAAAAAAAAAGAAAAGAAAAATCCTTGCCTCTTCTGATATATTTCTACCCTTCAAATAACATATTCCAGGGAATATGGGGAAATAGTGAAATGACTTTATTTTCTTACAGAGTAAGGCTCATTCCATTTCCTGAGCATAAAATTGTCCCTTTACATTATGTGCCATAGTCCACACGTATACACCTATAAGTAAAAATAAGGGCCACACTAAAGATTCCTGTAAGAGTAGTGAGGATCTAGTTCTCAAGGATTTCAAGATAAAAATAGAAATGGGTGGTCATTTTCCCCTATGATCATTTGTTTTGGAATTTAAGAAACAAAACAAATGATCATAAATGAAAGAAAGAGAGATGAAAACCAAGAAACAGATTCTTAACTATAGAGAACAAACTGATCGTTATGGGGGGAGGTGTGTGGAGGGATATGTTAAGTAGGTGGTGGAAATTAAGAAGTGCACTTGCTGTGGTGAACATCAGATGTTGTATGTAAGTGTTGAATCACTATATTGTACACCTGAAACTAATATTACACTGTACCTTAACTAACTGGAATTTGAATATAAACTAAAAAAAAAAAAAAAGAAAAAGAAATGGGTGGTCACTTACAAAGTTCAGTTTTCTTGATAATTAGTGTAATAACTATAATGAACAAAAAGAAGTTCTGTCTCACAAAGTGCCTTGTTTTTTGTAGCTAAATACAATGCAGTGATCCGTGTATGCTAGGGACAGTGGCCATTTGCATGCCTTTCCTTACTTAGACTCCATTTTATAATTGCAGAAATGAAACAAAGGAAGGAAAGGAAAACAAACAACAGACAATCCAGACGTACCAATGGCCAATAGTTAAAAGGTCCTCGATGTCACTAATCATCAGGAAAGTGCAAATCAAAATCACAATGTAATACCACCTCACACTTGTTAGAAGGGCAATCATCAAGAAGACAAGAGAGAAGTGTTGGTGAGGATGTGGATACATGAGAGCGCTTGTGCACTATTGGGAGAAATGTAAATTGGTGTAACCACTATGGAAACAGTATGGAGATTCCTCAAAAAATTAAAAATAGAACTACCCTACGATCCAACAATCCCACTTCTGGATATTTGTTCAAAAGATCTATAAGCAAGATATCAAAGAGATATCCGCACTCCCATATTCATTTCAGCGTTTTCACGATAGCCAAGATATAGAAACCTAGGTCTCCATTAAGGATGAATGGATAAAAAAAAATGTGGCATATACACACACACATACACACACATGGAATATTAATTATTCAGCCATGAGAAAGAAGGAATCCTGCCATTTGCAACAACACAAATGGATCTGGACGCCATTATGCCAAGTGAAATAAACCAGACAAGAAAAAGACAAATACTGTATGGTATCAGTTTTAAGTAGAGTCTTAAAAAAAAAAAAAAAAGGTCAAACTCATAGAAACAGAGTGTAAAAGTGATTGCCAGGGGTGGGGGTGGGGAAATTGGGACAGGTTGGTAAAAGGCAAAGAAACCCAACAACAACAAAAACCAAACCAAACAAAACAAAACAAAAAAAACAACAAAAAAAATCCATGCCCCTAATTAATCAAACATCATTTTTTAAAAAAGTGAATGTATCATTTTACTTTTTATAAATCATACCAAGTTCATCATATTGACTATATATTCTCTTTGCGACATGGTCAGTATATCACCAAACTGACTTTTAAAATCATTTAACAGAGGGGTGCCTGGGTGGCTCAGTCGGTTAAGCATCCAACTGTTGATCTCAGCTTGGGTCTCGATCTCAGGGTCGTGGGTTCAAGCCCCATTCTGGGTTCAGTGCTGGACATGGAGACTACTAAAAAATATAATAAATAAATAAATGAATAAATAAACAAAAGCACTTAAAAGAGGGTAAACACAATCCTATACAATTACATTTGAGATACAAAGAACAGGTTGGAGGTTGAATTCGTTTTATTTAATAGATATTTAAATCTATTGTATAAATATTAACATTATTTTACTAGTGGTTAGAATAAGGGGTGGAATAGCCTAAAGGATACTTTTGAAATAGACTCAGATTATGTTTCACAATATCAGACAAGAGGAGATAGATCTAAGAATTTGTTTCTTGCTCTGGCATTTAAACCCAGCTGTGGCCTTTTAAAATGCTAAAATGTCTAAGTGTTATGTTGACTCAGTTGCTTTGCTGGACTCTGTTGCTTAAAGGAAATAGAAGTCTTAATGGGAAGCTACCAAAGTCATAATTCATATCTCGCTTTTATCAGCAGACTGTCAAGGTGGGAAGCATAGGCTTGAAAAATAAGTGTGTTGTGTCATCATCATAAAAGAAAGTTTTAGTTGCTGAACCTGAGGCTTTTGCACCCGACACATTATATCAAGCAGCTTTGGTGGCCTTTTTATCTGTCACAACTAATAGTAACTTTTCTTAAAGTGATACTGGCCCAAAACTTGTTAAGGAAATTGTGTGCAAGGAGCACTCATATGAGCAGTATTTGTGTTTCCCTCCCAATGTCAGTGCGAGATGGGGTGAGCTATAAGTGGAAATTTGCTATGTCAGAAATACCACGGATTGCTAATGAAAATCATGTCATACACTTCAGTCTGAGAAAGTCAGGTAACAAAATTATGACCAGCCTCTTAAGCAGAAATCTCAGGAAAGCAGAGAATACCCTTCTATAGCAATATTATACTATATTTTACTAGAGCAGCTTTCAGCCGTGGTTCTTGGAAAGCACTTAATGGACAATATCTCAAGAAACTCTAATTTCACCTGTAGGTAAGTGGTAAGTCAAACACTAAATGGCATTCATTAACTCTTTGAAAACAGGGGTGAAAACATTTTTTTGGTGAAAATGACTCTCTAAAGGAGATCAATATGGGAAAGAGTTTGAAAGAAGGTGTTCTGCCCTTATTTTCATTAACTTCCACTCTAATGGAAGAAGAGAAGAATTGGCCATTTGAATTCCTGTGGGGCTTTTTGTTAGAAGTAGTAGAATCTTGGTACTGAATTTGTTAAATGCAGGAAAAACATACTGTAGGGATGGGGTAGAAGGACCCTGATTGGAAAAAAAGAAATTCTCATCTTATGTATAATACTGTCTGAGCATTCTATAATTATCTTTTATAGAATTATCATTCATAAACATACATGAATATAGGATTTATGAAGGTGGGAAGAAAGGGGTTCACTGCTCAATTCTCAGGGTTTTGTACAGGGCCAAGTATGTATTGGAGCTCAGATAATATTTCTAAAATGTTTGAAAAATAACCTATGGCATTTTTGGTATATTTTACCCAATTTTTGTCTTTGAATATTTTTACACTTTCTATTTTATTTCATTTGGCTTAGAACTCATGAATTGGCCTCACTCCCCAGAAGCTATTTTTTTACTTTCCTTTCATTGAAAGAGAAACTCAAGGAATCAGTTATTCTAGCTATAAATCCAATAGTATCTTTCCTTAACAAAGCAAAACATTGAGATATCTGTGGAATATTTTCTTGGAAAGACTGAATAGAGGCTTTAGTACAATCTCAAATTCCTTACCAATCTAGATAATCATCATGCCTGTATCTGAGTAACCTACCAATTTTATGTGTGTATTTAAAGCAGTTGTCTCCTGTGTATCTTTGACTTTTTCTTAACTAGATTGTAAACATCTAATAGTAATATTGAGTATATATCTTACCCGCAAGATTATATATTCTTAGTTTACTTTTGTTAATCAATAATATTAATTGTATTTATCCTTGTCACTTTTGTTTCTTTCTTTAAATCAGTTAATCTTTGTAGTCATCATTCCTAGATTCAGTAAGAGAAAGATACTTGTCTGTGGACCTTATTCTCTCAGTTTAAATAAAAGAATTTTACTTGATATTCAACCAGGTATCTGATCTTCCAGGCATTTAAAATGATTTCATTCTTTTGACAACCAAGTTTACTTTGTAGTGAAAGTCTCCATTTCAAATAGTCAGAATAGAATGACTTTCAGTATTATTGCTTTTCATGCTTCAGGTTATAAATCATTTCTTTATAACATATGATTATGGGATTTATTTTAAACTTATCAATGGCGATATAGTGGGCCTTAAAGTTAAGTGTGTTGATTTGGATAAAAATCATTTGAGATTAGAGTTTGTCTTATTAGAATGCTGGGTAACACCTCCCTTAACATTTTTGACATATACTTGTTAAAGGGATGTAGACTCAGTAATAATGAAGAGACCTTGCTTCTAATTGGTAATATTCATTGTAGGTGATGTTGACCTGTCAAAACAGAATCAACACTTATATTTATCATCATTACAGAATACATTTTGAATATATCTAAATTCATTTAAAGAAAAAAGTATAATTCATTGGATTCTATTCTGAATCTGCTTCTGAAATTTCGAAAGAAGACAATATATAGTAAAATTTTCTTCCATGTTAACTCCAGGGGCAATGTTAAGTTTGCCTGACACATTTTGTAGACTGAAAAAAAAAGTTTATCTTTGTCATTAGCCTCATAGCTATTAATTGAATACATGCAAAATACTATATTAAATATTAACATTTTTTCAGACTGAAGGTTCTCAGTCAGGAGATTTGAATTATCTGTAGGACAATGAAAATTGAAACAAATTAAGCAGAAAATTAATTCAAAATTAGTAAATTAATGGGCTTTAATTATTTTTTTTTAATTGAACTCTTGACTTGAATTATAAACCTAAAAATGGTGAAGGGGAAAAAAAAAAGGTTGTATTTAATTAGAAGTCTAAAATGTTTCTGTTTTAAAAATAGTCTTGTAACAATTCTTATTTATTTATTTATTTAGTTTTTGGTTTGGTATGTGTGTGTAGCAGATGATGTCAATGTTCCAACTGTATGTTTTCAGATTTCTTTACCATTTTCATGCTGTGCTTTCACTTCTAACAGCCAGTGTCTGTAAGAAGAGCCAGAGATAACTGGGATTTACATCTCCCTGGGAGAAGTACCAGCAAATGGCTCCTGGTGTAGAAGCATAACTACTCCAGCTTCCTTGCCCCTGGTCCAGGCTGCTCTGAGGTATGACCGTCTTCAAAATCTTCCATAGAGTTGAGCCTAACTTGTCCTCCATGAGATTTTGTTTGGTGTTGAATATTTGTGGGCTTCTTCCTCTTCCCTGTCTCTCTCCTCACTTTCTTACTGTTTATTCCTGGGAGCATTTCCTAACAAATCATTTTCACATGAATCTTCATCTTAGGGCCTGCTTCTGAGGGGTCCCTCCTAAGACAGTGTGGTAGTCACTAATGCTGTTTATTAATTTTTCTACTCTCTGCCTTATGGGCACAAGCTAGGATTGTATTTCCTGGCCTCCTGTGGTTGAGTGATGGGCCAGTTATCAGCTCTGATAGAGGTTATGTGTGCTGCTTCTGCTCTGAGCACCAGACTGCCAGGATGAAACCTTTAGAACTCCTTTCTCTCTGTTCTGGTAACTAGGAATATTCCAGATAGTGGCTGCTCTATCAGCCTGGGACCTGGAGTCAGTGTGACAAAGTGGATCAGAGCCCCACCTCTGCCTTAGTAATCAGAGTGAGAAATAAACTTCTGTTGTGTTAAGACACTGAGAGTTTGGAGGTGTTTGCTACACTGCAGTATAATCTAGCATATCCTGACAGATCTGGAGGATGAAAAAAGAGAAGAATCAAGGATGACTAAAATTCCTGACTTGGGCTTTTGGATGAATGGTGTTAACATTCTCTGGGGTTGCGAAAAGCAAGGAGGAAGAACTGGGTTTTGTTTACTTATTTATTTTTTATTGAGGTGTAATTGACATAAAACATTCGTTTCAGGTATATAACGTGATTCAGTATTTGTATATGTTGTAAAATGATCACCATCATAAGTTTAGTTAACAGCTGTCACCATACATAGTTATATTTTCTTTTCCTGTGATGAGAACATTTAAGATCTGTTCCCTTAGCAACTTCAGATATTCAGTACAGTGTTATCAACTACAGTCACCATGCTATACATCACATTCCCATGACTTATTTTTTTTTTCTTTTTACTTAAACTATATTGGTTATTGTAGTTGGAAAAATTACTATAGTGATCTGTAATTTGTCTTAATATAAATTATATTTTTTAACAGGAATATATGCTTTATTCCTCTTATTTATAATGGAAGTTAATATGACCGAAATTATTTTCAATTTCTTAAATCTAAAATTGATTTTTAGAACAATCTTAAGTCACTTATATGGCTCAAACTTTCTTTGTTGTTTCTACATTTCTATTTGTAATTCAATTTGTAAAAACCTACTATCTTTCCCCTACAAAAAAAAAAAACCCGAAAGGCATTCTGTGTGTTTGTTATAGTGTTCTGTGCTTATATTCTTGATCTTGTATGTCAAAACTCTGAGTGTGACATAATTTATGCCATGGTAATGCATAAATGATATCTTGCACAGATCTTCCAAATGAGATCTGGTTTACTACACAGCTCTTGTGTCTGCATGAGGCTTTGAGTATGTTTGCTTATGTTTGTGTAAAAGAGCAGGAGTGGGAAAGAGTGAACGAGAGTTGATGCAGATGTTGTATCCAAGATTTCCATAAGTAGTAAGAAAGAAATGTTGTAAGTCTAGGAAACAGTATGATGGGCCCATTCTAAGCTTAAATGTCTGTTCTGGGGATATGAAAAGTCGTATAGTTCCATAAGTCAAATGAATGCCAAACCTCCTGATTATACATTGGAAGTGATCTGGTACCCAAGGGAGAAAGAAAATCCACACAAATTAGTTTCTTAGAATATTATTGTTCCTTAGAAATCACTTGTGGATGCACAGCACAAGCCAATGCTCTAAAAGGCTCCATTGCTTATTTCATTTGCTTTGCTTATCAGAGAGGCATTGCAAGACTTATATTCAGATGAAAGATATATAAGTCCTGTCTGATATTCAAGCCAAACACAATGGTTCTATCAGGCAAAGGAGGAAATGCAACTGCCAAAAGTCTTAATATTTTGATTCTCTGAAGAATTGTTGAAACACGTTCAACATATGTATACAGATGATTCAAAGTAATATTTGAGTTTTCTGGGTTCTTGTCTTTCAAATGCCAAGGTGTTATCAGAGGCCTTTAATCTTAGCTCTTCATAGAATTTCTGCAAAAAGAGTTTATTTTCAACCTAACTGTTATTGAAAGTAATTTCATTTCCATTAAGCCCTCAGTGTGTTTGTCAATTTGAGACACCAGTGCAAATTTAATTAAATAATCTTTAATACATGTACTTAAAAGTCACATGAAGAAATTAAGGTCCAGCTGTTCACCTGCAACTGCTTAATTTATGCTGGATTCTATTTAATTGAAAGTCAGTAACCTGGAAAGGAAAAGCATATTCACTTGAGATTGTATTAGAAACTGTAGAGCATGATCAATTGCATGATTCACAAGTGGGTCTGTTTGCTACTTTGTTTCAGTTTAAAGTAACACTTTTTGTTTTCTTCAAATATGTGTAACAAATGTATGTGCCATTTTAAAGTAATGTTAAATTACCAATATTTTAAATTACATTTGAAAACAAATGTAAATTTAAGCTGCCAAAAGCTACTCTTATTAATACCACACATATTTCAGTTTTCTTTTAGTTACATTTTATTGTCCTGTGTATAAAAATGTTTTTAAAAACTATGTTCATTTTATAAAGATTTTATTTATTTGAGAAAGAGAGAGCAGACGGGGTGGGGGGAGGGGCAGAGGGATAAGCAGACTGCACTGAATGCAGAGCCTGATGCTGGACTCTATCCCAGGACCCTGAGATCATGACACTTAACTGACAGAGCCACCAAGGCACTGCAAAAACTATGTTCATTTTAATGTCATATTAAAGAGATAACTAAAATTATGCCTTAAGCATGAGGTGACTTACTTACACCCACATGAATATTGTTTTTACATAAGCCTTGTGTTTGGTAATCATCTGTTATAATTTAATTGATTCTTGTTTTTTTATCTCTGTCAGCTCCGCATATACTTGTGCTCAGTGGAAGACATAAAAAATAAAAATATTTTCACTTATTACAATTTTGAAAATCATTTAACTGCAAAGGAGATTTATTTGAGATTGAGATTCTTACAGCATTTAAAAGTGAGGACACTAGAGCTGAATACTAGCCCTGTATTTACTATGTGAATTTGGATAAGTTGCTTAACTTCTCTATGTCTCAATTCCTCTACTGTAAAAATGACATAGCAGTTAGAATATATTATTATTTCCTTTTATTTGAGATGGTTTTCTATAATAATGCAGAAGAAACACAGTAGTAAATACTTAAAGGTTAAAAAAAATAAACAAACCCTGTAAATGTCTTTATCGTATATATGAAGTAGAGTTGGGAAATGAAAGCTGTAAGGGGAGCCAAGATTTTTTTTTTTTTTTTTTTTTTGGTATGGCACATTGAGCAAGAATTTTAACTTTCTTAAACATCAGTTTCCAATTATTTTTCCTCATAGATTAGTTCAATCAATAGAATATGCATTTTGGAATTCCTTATAAGTTATAAAATACTATGCATACTATTTCTTAATACAGTATTAATAATAGCAGTCACTGTGACCTGGTTGTGTCACATTTCTTTGGTAAGCACTTCTTTTCAGGCCTGACAAGTTTTTACAGAAGTTAACTAATTAATATAAAATCACAGTATTGTAGACTGTTGAGATTCTACCAAAGAAAAACCCACATGAATACTGTATGATGAATTAACAGATTAATTTAGCACCTGTAATAAGAGTCTTACTTGCTAAAATTATTATAATTCTATTTCATGCTATGTTTATTAAATAAATACATACTCTTTTACAACTATGGCAGTATAGTTAGTGTTATAATTATTGGTACCTCAAGTTTCTATTAATCAGATATTCTAAAGCTTCAGATTATTTGCTTAAGAATCCAATGTAATCATCCTGAGAATGAAAGCTAGCAAAGGTTGATTTTATATATCACAGGTAATATTTTTTTATCATAAGCTAGTCAGTTGTACTATGTGGTTTCATAAGTCACAAAGAAGAAAGCAGGAAGTATTTGGGCTAATCTTACCTTTGCCTTTGAAATTAACTGGCAGACTCATGAGTCCAACAACTAGATTTCCCTTTTGGAAGGCGGAGATCTACTGAGGAAAACAGAGTAAATAATACTTTGTGATTTTTTTTCTTGACGTTTTCTATGAGTTTTCCTGTGGTTGGCAGTTCTCTCAGTTTTCTTTAACACCTTTTCTTCACTTTTTAAAGATATAGACCTATTTTTTTAAAAAACTATGTTATTTATTTTTTGCAATTTTAATATTGCCTGATCAACTTTTTAAGATTTTGACTTATTACCAGCAGTAGTGGAATAGATGTTCCTAGTGAGTTAAATTTTTGGTGCACTCTTTCATAGGGTGAAACCAATATCCTGATTTTACATTAGTAAGAGCAGTGTGGAGACTTTCAAGTAAAATAGTGGCTTGAATGCTGGTGTCTAATTTCACTAATTTTAGAAGCAAAATTGTTCTTAAAAAAGTTAAGGTGGATATTTTAAGGGCATAAAATTCCAAGGACAGAGAGAACTAGGCAACAGGAACAACAAATTTGGTTAAATTAACAACACAGGATGTTGTTGGCAAGGATGCAGAGAAAGGGGAACCTTCTTACACCATTAGTGGGGATGAAAACTGATACAGCCACTCTGGAAAACAGTATGGGGGTTCCTCAAAAAGTTAAAAATAGAACAAACCTATGACCCAACAATTGTACAACTAGGCATTTACCCAAAGGTTACAAAAATACTGATTTGAAGGGATACATGCACCCCGATGTTTATAGTAGCATTATCGACAATAGTCAAATTATGGGAAGAGCCTAAATATCCATCGACTGATGAATGGATAAAGAAGTGATATATAAATACAATGGAATATTACTCAGCCATAAAAAAGAATGAAATCTTGCCATTTGCAACGATGTGGATGGGGCTAGAGCGTATTATGCTGAGATAATTAGTCTGAGAAAGACAAAAAGCATTAAATTTCATTCATATGTAGAATTTAAGAAACAGAACAGATGAACATGGGGGGATAAAAGAGAGGCAAACCAGAAACCAGACTCTTAACTATAGCGAACAAACTGGGGTTGCTGCAGGGGAAGTGGCAAGGCATGGGTTGAGTAGGTGATGGGCTTTAAGGAGTGCACTGGTTGTGATGAACACTGGGTGTTGTGTAAGTGATGAATTCTATACCCGAAACTAATATTACACTGTATATTAACTAACTAGAATTTAAATAAAAACTTGAAAAAGGAAAAAAAAAATTGGAAGCTAGAATGCAGATGGAGTAGTACTGTTAATAGTGAATTAGCAGACCTGATTTGTCAGACCTGAGAAATCCAAATTCTCAGTCATTAGTGGTACAAGCTGTGAATCATTCTGACTTAGACTGCAGAATTCCTCTGTAGCTTCCGGAATTAACATATGTGAAATTTACGAAACAGAACAGATGAACTTGGGGGGAGAAAAGAGAGGCAAACCAGAAACCAAACTCTTAACTATAGAGAACTATAGTACTGCTGGGAGCTGGGGACAAAGAGATGGCTGCAATGAGGAAGACCAGTTGTGAGCAGGTTAAGATGCAGTTAGATCACTAGATCTCCTCAATACTACACAGCTACTTATAGAAGGAAATGAGAAGTTCATTTTCTGGGGAGGTTAAAATGATGAGACTGGCCTGGGAAACAAAAGATACACTTGGGGACAGGGTCATCACAAAGGAAACCTTAGTGTTTATGTAACAGAATGTTTATCATATGCTGAAAGCCAGGATCTCTTTCAACATTTTACTGTCAGTATACTGTCATTCACATCTTTTCAGATTGGAAATTACAGTTGGGGCAGTTTCATGTGAAATTACAAAGACACTGCGATCCATCGTAACATAAGTTCATAGCTGACAAGCCTCACCCGTCTATGCTTGGAGTTCTCCATCAATCTTTTATGCCCCTACTCACAATTATAATCAGCTTTTCAAAGATTACCAGAAAACTAAAGAAAACTTCTAATATTAAGAGATATAAAGGTGTGCCTGGGTGGCTCATTTGGTTAAGCTACCTACTCTTGGTTTCAGCTCAGGTCATGATCTCATAGTCTTGGGATAGAGCCCTGTGTTGCATGCTCTGCACTTAGCAAGAAGTCTACTTCAGATTCTTTCTCCATCCTGTTCTCGCTCTCTCTCCTAAATAAATAAATAAATAAATAAATAAATAAATAAATAAATAAATAAAATCTTTAAAGATAGATATATCTATATATATGTGAGAGAGAGAGATTGAGAGAGAGAGAAAATATGAATGGAAAAACCAATTTGGGAATTGTCATTTCCAGTCCAGGTGTAAGGAACTTAGAAGTTGCTGCTCTCTCCTAAAAACAAGTAAAAAGCTGAACAAACTGAAAAATCAAGAATCCTTTTTAGAGCTGTCAGAGTAATAAAGTCATCACAGGACAACCTGGTACCCCGTAAATTGGACAGATGGGTAGATACAGAAAATTAGAGTTTACCAGAGCTGAAGAAACAATGCTGGGGTGGGAAAACACAACTCTAACTGAAGAATTGCTGAGGCTCATTGTGAGCAAATCTGAGAGTCAAAACTCTGGGAGGACCTAGTCATAGGAGGGCCCTGACACTTGTGTGAGTGTGACTTCCTGGAGGTCTACCAGGTCCTCACAGTGAGTATCAGAGAAAAATCCCCTTGAACTTCTATTAGGATGAAGGGGAAAGGAACCATTTTTAAATATACCAGAGCATTGTGTTCTTCTAACCTAGGCTTGCCCTCAGGGGAAACTGTTTTACCAGGGTCACACCTGCTGGGGTTTTTCCAGAGCTTAACCTTCCTGGATAAAGGGAAATATATAACTCCAGCCCCTCCATCCATCCTGTCCCAGCTAAGGGGAGAAATAAAACAAAACAAAGCAAAAGAAAACTTGAGAAGCTCTGGTGAAATTCACAGTTCAAGGACACAGGTTTTCCAAAAGACTGAGACATATTTATAAGCTATATAATGGTTCACCTTTCTTCTCACTCTGCCACTACATCATTAAAGACTTATTTATTACAATTCCTTTTACCCATAACATCAAGTTCACTTTTCAGCAAAAAACTACAAGATATATTAAAAGACTAAATAAACAAAACCAATTTGACTGCGTAAGCATCAGAACCAGAATCAGATATGGCAGGAATGTTGGAATTAGTAGACTTGAAATATAAGAAAACTATAATTAATCTGTTAAGGGATTTAATGGGGAAAAAAGTGGGCATCATGCAAGAACAGGGGTTTAATGTAAGCAGAGAGATAGAAATTCTAAGAAAGAATACACGAGAAATGCTAGAGATCAAAAACACTGTAACAGAAATGAAGAATGCCTTTGATGATCTCATTAGGAGACTGAATCTCTGAGCTTGAGATATGACAAAAGAAACTTCTCAAACTTAACTGAGAAATGAGAAAAGTAGTGACAAAAAATAAACTGAAAAACAGAAGAATGAGCAAAGGCAATACAGTGGAGCAAAGATAGTGTCTTTAACCAGTGATGCTGGAACAACTGGACATCCTCATGCAGAAAAATGGATCTAGATCTAGATCTTACAATTTTCACAAAAATTAACTCAAATGGGTCTTAGACCTAAATGTAAAATGCAAAACTATAAAAATCTTAGCAGATAACATAGGGAAACCCTAGATGACTTTTTAGATATGCCACCAAAGATATGATTCATAAAAGAAATGATTAAGAAGCTGCACTTCATTAAAATTAAAACTTATGTTCTGTGATAAGCAGTTTCAAGAGAATTAGAAAAGAAACCACAGTCTGGTAGAAAATATTTCCAAAAGAAGCATCTGATAAAGAAATGTTATCCAAAATATACAAAGAACTCTTAAAACTCAACAAAAAGAAAACTAATAACATGACGTAAAAGGGTCAAAGTCCTTAACAGACACTTCACCAAAGAAGATATACAGATGACAAACCTAACGAAAAGATGTTTTACATAACATATCATCAGAGAAAGTCAACTTAAAACAAAAAGATGCTTCCTGTTTGAATGGCTGAAATCTGGAATATCGAAACACCAAATCCTGGTGAGGATATGGAGCAGTGGGAATTTTCATACGTTACTGCTGGGAATGTAAAATGGTACCACTACTTTGGAAGACACTTTGGTAGCTTCTAACAAAACTAAACATACTCTTACCATACAGTCCAGCAATTGTGCTCATTTTTATTTACCTAAAAGAGGTAAAAATTATATCCACACAAAACCTACACACAGATAGCAGCTTTTCTTCATAATTGCCCAGACTTGACAACCAAAGTGTCCTTTATTAGATGAATGAATAAAATCACTGGTACATCCAGATAATGGAGTATTTGGTGTTAAGAAGAAATGCTCTATCAAGCAGTGAAGAGACATGGAGGAACCCTAAATGCATTTTACTAAGTGAAAGAAACCAGTCTGAGAAGGCTACATATGGTATAATTTCAAGTATATGATATTTTGTAAAAGATAAAACTATGGCGACAATAAAAAGATCCTCAGTTGCCAGTTGGGGAGGGGGAGAAATGAATAGATAGAGCACAGAGGATTTTTAGGGCAGTGAAAATACTCTCTGTGATATAATGGTGAGTATAAGTCATTATACATTTGTCCAAAACCATTGAATTGTACAACACCAAGTATGACCCCTTAGGTAAACTAAACGCTTTCTGAAAATGAAGATTAAAAAAAAAATTGAAGTAAATGCTATCTCAAAACTGTCACCTGAAATCTATAGATTTAAGGCAACACGAAGCTTGCATTTAGCTATTCTGTAAACTCTTAGACATAGGCTACCCTCTAGTAGAAATATTCAGCCTACTGCCTCGTTCTGTAGTTACTTCAACACTGTAATATTTAAGATAGTCCCACCAACCCTACTCAGCATCCTGTGGAGTCATTTAGGAGACCATTATATAGTCGATATTTAATACTGGAAAAAGTGTGTGTATGCAATTATTAAAATTCACAAAGTGATTCACATATTTGAATTTGCATTTACTGATAATCTTTGCAATGCCTTCTTTTGACATTTGAAACAGTTTTCATTGATGATGGCTCGATCATGTTTCCTCTTTAAAATTGCTTTTAATGCCTTCTTATCCAAAATATGTATTTTCACGTAATATTTTAATTTTGTCTTTCACATTTCAGAAATATTGAATATTCATTGGTCAAAAATAATATATAACAACACAAGATGAAGATTAATTGGAATTCTCAACACTTGAAGGTTTAATACAGTCTCTCATCTCAATTTTCAATACTTATATAAAAGAGAATTAACTGTTTACATTTTTAACAGCAGAAATGTCCAAATAAGATCATTTCTCTTTGCTTATTTTTAGGAGTGGTGAGATTAATGGAAACAGCTCTGACAGGCAAACTCTATTGTCAGTTTTTGAGCTTTTCATAGATTCTAATGACGTTTGCTTTTTAAAAATTCCATGTGTTGCTATTCCACTCAGTGCTGAAAAATACTCTTTTCTCCCTTTTTGCATGTGAGTCTGGGTCAGTTTCTGCAAAAGAACTCTGTCAATGGTCTTAGGATGGCAGTTAGTATGTAGAACAAATATTGGTAGTAATTCTTATCTCAATAATTATTCTTATAAATTCCCTTCTTTTAACTGTGATGAAGATGCCTTAGAATGCCAGCTTGTTCACTGTTAGCTGGAGCATATTTTTAATAGTTAAGCACTTCAAATAATGTAAATATTAGTAAATTATATTAAAAGTAACAATAAAAAATAGAAGACTATGTTTATATTTTCATTAAATGTGCAAATCTGAAAACGTTCAGAAGGACCCTGATATTTTGACTGTTCACTGTATGACTGAACTTTGAGTGGAGATGTTGACAGGCACTGAGCATAGATAGGTTATATATAAAAGTCTATCAGCTGTCTGCACAAGAAAGACACTTTCAGTTTGACCATTTACTTCCCAAGTTTGAATGTCTAGTTCTTAATGGCTTAAATCATAAGAATTACTCAGAGTACATTTAAAATTGACACGTACAATCATCTAAATAGATAATGCTGAGATCTTATTTCATCATATCAATGAAATCAAAATCCACTTTAAACAAAACAGGGAATTTAATTAAAATAATTCATCATATATTTATTTATAGACATAGATGCCAGAAATAAAATAATATTTTTTCACGAGATTATTCTTCCTTTGCTTGTAGAACATAAATATTTTTTTATAGTCCTGTGACTTTTTTTATCAAACCCCTTCCCTTTCCAATTTATTTCCTCTTTTATTGCTATTTTATTTACAATTGGGGAAAATTAAGACTATATTTATGCAAAAAATAATTTTATATAATTCATCTCATATATGTTGTATTTTATATTTCTAGCTGTGCATAGAATTGCACATTCTGTTCATTCTATTTTTCTTTCTCTTTCCCATTCAATTCCTTTATTTCTCACTGCATGCAATGTTTTAGTATGTTCTTCTCTCATAATTCCAGCACAGGAAATTTCAGTTCACCTTTCTGTATGGTAAAGCTGCTAATTAGCATTGACTTTCACACTACAGTATCTGTAGTAAAATCTCATTAATTGTGCCCAATTGAGAAATAAAAGGTGAGTCTGAATCATAGAATATATGAGAGGAAATGGCAGGAGATAAAATATGTATGAAATAATCTGCTAATAGCAATTGAGTAATGTAAGAATCACAAATATGAGGGAAAATATTGTTTTAAGCCTAAAAATATAGATAAAATTTATTTTTATTACTATATTCAATATTTGAATAAAACCACTGCTAAAGTGGCTTGAAATAATTTTCTGGCTTTTACTTGAAAATAGGCAAAATATTACCCTTATTTACACTCTAATCAGAAAACAATCTTTTGAGGGTGTATGTTTGTGTTTCAAGTAATCTTACCTTAATTATCATCATTTCCAGTTTTTAATTTAACAGATTTTTATTGTTTGGGAAGGAAATTCATCTAATAAGACAAAGACTGTTGCATAAAACTGTTGTCCACAACAGTAAATAATTTTTAATTTTATCAACACTTGAACCTGATATTACATAGTACAATTTATGATTGATACCATGTGTAATATTTTTATTTTCTAAGAAAACATTTAAAATCACATTAAAATTACAAAATTTTTCAAACTGCATTTAAGAAGATAGGTATACACAAATATGTAGCTCTGTTTATTTACAGATTGCTTATCTCTTTATTTACTTTCTTTGGCAATATTTCAAATTTCTGGTTCACTTGCTCACATCCTGCCAAATGACTGTAAATGTAAGCAGTGGTAGCTCATGGGGAAATAACAGAACCATGAACTCAGCAACAAAAAGTAGACTTTTTGAAAATATTTCCAGGAAATCTTTTATTCAAATGTAAATATGGGAGGAAAGCTTAAGGGTCACTTTTGTGCAAACACAATTTTTATTGAGTTTGGGAAAATAGGAGGGACCAGAGAAGAATAGGGTAGAATTGACAGAAGTGGTGCCACTTGAAGACTGGATTGAGAGCAGTTATTGAAATAGGATAAAATCCCCAAGAGAAAAGTATTTCTGAATTCATGACAGGAGAGGGTTTAAAAAGGAGGAAGTCATCAGTAGTGTAGAATATCACAGGCACCTAAAAGCCAGGATAAAACCATTTTCCTGGCCAGAGGAATTGTTGAAAGGATACCCTGTGGTCCAAGAGTTTTGGGGAGATTCCTGTTACTTTTTCCAGTTTACTTATAGCATGGGAAGCTAAATTACTGAGGAAATAAACAAAATATTTCTGTTCAGAAGACTAGGTAAGGGGCTCTTGGATAGAGAGAGTATAAGAGAAATCCTGGAGAGGAGTGAGCTAGAGAAGAGAGCTCCTGAATTCTGTCTATAAGTGTAAATGAGTCTGGGCTCACTCCTGATGAATTTAATAAAACAACCCTTGACACACAGCAAAGGATATGAAAACCAAATTGACGCTAGAACCACTTGAGATGTCAGTTTAATTAAAATATCAAGAAACCTCTAACCAGATCAACCACGAGAACAAAACAAAACGAAAGCAAAACAAAAAACCAAAAAAGTAAAGAATTCTTCCAACCTAGAATTCTGTATCCAGTAATAATACCCTTTTGGAATGACAGCAAAAGCAAACAGACAAACAAAAACAGTCATAGATGAAGGAAAACTAAAAGACTTTGTCACTAGCACACTGGGGGAAGAAAAAAGCAAGCAAGCTAAAGGACGTTCCTCAGGCTAAACAAAAATGATTCCAGAAGAAATCTCATAACTTCAGGAATGAAGAAAGAGCAAAGAAAATAGTAATTATCTAAAACTTAATGAAATAGATCCCATACAAAGCATATTCTCTGACCATAATAGAATGAAATTATAAATAAATAACAAAAATAGATCTGGAAAATCACAAAATAGTTGGGAATTAAATAATACACTTCTAAATAACCTATGAGCCAAAGAGGAAGTCTCAGGAATATAAGAAAATATTTTGAACTAAATGAAAACAAAAATACAATATGTCAACACCTGTGGGATACAGTTAAAACAGTGCTTAGAGGGAAATTTATAACATTACATGTATGTATCAGAACAAAAGAATGATTTAAAATCAGTAACCCTAGTTTTCACCTTAAGTAGTAGAGGAAAAAAAAAAACCTAGAGCAAGATGAAAGAAGGTAAAAATTAGAGCAGAGATCAGTGAAATTGAAAACCAAACAAAAAAAATCAACAAACCAAAAGTTTTTTTTTAAATCAATAAAATTGATAAATCCAGCAAGGCCAACAAAGAAAGAGGACACAATACATGTCTCTCTGATATTAAAATAATAGAACAACATTATAAACAGTTCTGTGGCAATAAATTTGATCAATTAGATGAACTAGACCAATTCCTTGAAAGATACAAACTCCCAAAATTCATTCCAGATGAAATAAAACCATGAATAGTACAATATCCAACAAAGTAAATCCCAGTCCCTAATAGTTTCACTGGTGAATTCCACCAAACATTTAAGACAGAACTCGTATCAATTCTCTGTAATCTCTCCAGAAAATCGAATGGGAGGAAATACTTCCCAACTTAATTTACCAGTCTAACATCCATATATCATAACCAGATAAGGATATTACAAGGAAAGAAACCACAAATATCCATCATGAATACAGACACAAAATCTTCAGCAAAATATATATTTTTTGATATATTTTAGCTGATATATTTTAATATCTTTGAATAATTTGAAGTA
The DNA here is from genome assembly GCF_024610735.1 of Ursus americanus. Taxonomy (NCBI): domain Eukaryota; kingdom Metazoa; phylum Chordata; class Mammalia; order Carnivora; family Ursidae; genus Ursus; species Ursus americanus. The sequence continues at coordinate 6,330,572 of NC_142131.1, forward strand.
GGTTGGTAAAAGGCCTAAATCCATGTGGGGTTTTATTCCAGATGTGAAGATCAGTGTCTTGATGGCAGGATATATAATGAAAATGCATAGGTATGAAAAACATTAGCAATCTTTGTTTCCTCAATATTATGAAGAAAATAAATCAGGCTATAAATAAATATATGTTTTCATGAGAGGAGAGGATAAAAATCATTCATTTAAAATAATTATCTTGTGCTCTGGTAACAGTTAAATTCAACCATAGTAACTGAAATTATGCAGTATAAATTCATTCATTCATATGTATTAATTTATACATATTATACTTATACATTTTATATTTATCTCATCTAATATCCTCTGTTAGAATATGTGTGCATTATATCACATTGACCCACATATCCTATATTTTCCCTAATTCAATACATTGACTCCAAACAATATTCAGTACCATCACATGAAAGTGCATAAATAAGTGAATTAGTGATTAGGCAGTGTTACTTGTTTCGAAGAACTAAATGGCCTTGTTTACTCTAGATGTATCTTTGTCAGCCAGGATGTATTTCCTAAGCTTTCTGCACATTTAACGGGGTGTGATTAAGAGGAACATCTGTTTTTTTGAAGAACATACTTAAGGTGAATTCCATTATGGGCCAAAGGTCTACATCCCACTGAGAGGGCAGATGGATAAATGTTTGGTTTATGATACCAAAAAGAGATAGGCTAGAGATACGCTTCTGAGTTAAGAGATTTCAGTTTACTTTATCATCAACTGGATGAAACTCTATATGCCTCAAGGACATATCTTGATAAAGTTCTTAGTTTTATGTCCTTCCTATTCATTATTTTAAATTGTGCTTGACAAAGTAAAGATGGATTTATAATTTGTTTTTTTAAGTGTTGAATGTAGAAGTTGAATCCTTTGTAATTGCTGCTTTACTTTAATTACTTTTAAAATTTATTTTTTCCTTTAATTTACAAGCAAGCCAAAAACTACATGGAAAAATAAATCTATACATCACTTTAAGGAAACTGTGATACTGTGTCGGCTTTAAATATTGAAAAGAGTATTTGTGGACCATAAGTTTTCTGAATTCCAGATTGTAAGATTCTCCATACTTTGTTTCTGGTTTGCTTTTTCGTGACTACAGACTACACACTTCATTGCACAAAAAGTGAGCTAATACTAAATGAGATGGTGAGAGTCTGGATTGTGTGATGTTCATATGGTTTACACAGCAGAGGCAGCTGTTGGTGCCAATTATGTAGTAATAAGCTTGAGCAGCTGCCAAAAGAATAAAACTAAGTTTGACTTGAAAGCAAGTAAGACATGATGCTTCGAAAGCTTCTGTCTCCCAGGACAAGTGGGTTGCCTGTTTTTAATCTGAAGGTAGTAATTGGATCCAATAAATAAAACGGAAGAGGATACTCTGGCTTCATATATAATCATTTTAGCCATAATAAAATCGTGATCTTAAATTTCCGAATTTTACAAAATTCTCTGGACTTTCAAATGGTGAATAAATGTGTGATTTAAGTGTATACGCCCATTTATATCAAATCACCGTGCTGAATATACACATATAAGAAATAAGCTAAACATATGGATTGCCTCATTTATAACAAAGCATAGCCACCTCTTCAGTGGAATTAAGCAGATGTTTAAAATTTTTCAGCAAATTTTAGAAGTGACTGAAGGCAGGAAATGAAGAAAATGATATCCAATTTAAGCTCTAGGAAGTCTATAGACAGGGTATAATTATCTATTATTAAGGCAACTTGTATAAAGAATAGAAAACTACTATCCAGAAAGGAGGTTTCTTCCCTTGTCTGGATTTTTTTGAGTTTCAGCCAGATGACAAATGAGGAATCCTTTTTTATTCTCTGTTCATCCATCTCCTTTTGAGATCTGGTCTTTTCATTTATTAATTTATTTGTACAAATTTAAACTTTTAGATAGTGAAAAAAAAAAAAACAGTTCTGATAATTAGCCAGGGTATGCAGCCTGATGAATAGTTGGTAATCTAAGAAATATTTAGTCCTTTGTGTCATATATTACAATCTGTAAGTTATGGGAACTATTAGAAATTCAAAATGTCAAATCCTACTTGATGCTGTAGGAACAGAAACGTTTTTATGTTTTTGTTTTTGTTATTGAATATCAGGCTCTGTGACTTTCTGATTTTTCCACGGCCAAGAAAGACAACAGTGTGACGACCTTTTTGTTCCTGGTGGGAGAGTCTGCGTTGTGTGAATGGAAGTCTGGGTCTTTGGATTCCCCGCAGAACTTGTATGTGGGGATCTGGGCTAGAATAAAGACAGCAGGAAGGAAAGCAACAAACACAAAGCAGTTTGTTAAAGTACACTTTCAAGGTGGGAGATGGGGGAGGATCCAGGAGGTGGAACTGGCCCCAGGTTGTTTTGAGATTGGATATTATTCAATCTCTCGGGGCTGGGAGGAGCTGTGAAGTACAGTGGGATGGTTTCTAATGGAAGCCACTTCCAGTCATTTGAGGGACTCCTCCCACAGGTTGAGAAGGGGGAGTTTTTGACCCTACTGGCATGGCAGCCTTTCTCCATGCGGTGTGGGGGCTATACCCGCAATGCAAATGCACTATAATGAGTCTAGGAGTTACTGGGGCAGAGGTGGAAGAGGAGTGCGCGCGTTCTGCACCTGTGGCTCGTGATCTGTCAGCCCCAAGGTCTTGGAAGCCACAAGATCAGGATGTTGTGCTGCAGGCTTTAATGTGTAGCTTATTTATTACCGTCCTTGCCTTCAGTTCATGTCTCTGTTATTCCCTTTTAAATATTTGGGACTCTGCCTTTAGTTGTTCCTTCCATTGCTTATGTCTAGCTTCTGCCTACCACAGTGAAATGCCCCTGTCTACTTCTGTGGAGCTGGACAGCTTTGAAGGCTTGAAGTCTCAACTATTTTAGAATTTTGAGAGTAAAAAAATGTGCGGCAAATACCGAAGAGAGCCTTTCCTCAGGGGTCTTCCAAAGGTTGGAGTTTGGGCACAACGAGTCCTCCATGCTCTATGCTCTGTCTCCTAAACTGAGAAACCTCCAACCTTTGCCATTTAGAAGACTCCTTAAAAGGGAGTCTCTGAGGTGCTATAGGCACTGACAACTATTGACTAGTAAGCCCATGACAAAAAAGAAATTAATAATCGTTACTGTCTTCCCTTTTACCCCAGGGGATATAGCAAGGAGCAGGCCAAATATTAAAAAAATAAATAAATAAGAAAAAATCCAGGAAGACCCAGTAGGCAAATGAAAAATACAAGCAAAACATATGGATTAGGCAATTCCTAACAAAATAGAACAGCTGGGGAGAAAGGTACTCTTAAAAGAAAAATAGTAAGAGCACTAAAGAATTCTTAAGTGTAGCAAAAATAAAACTGTGGAACTGAAGAAACAGCTACAAAAATAATAGGAAGCTAAGATTTGGGATATACTTTCTGATCAATACTATACTTCGTGCCTGTTTTCAATTTGGATTCAGTCTTCTAAAGTTCCTTCTATATGCAGAAGAGAAGCTGGAAACTCTATTTCCCAGAATCCCCTTTCCTGAGTGGTACCCAAAATAACGTGAGATTTGGAAAATACAAGAGTAGGAGATTCTGTTTTTTTCCAGAGATAGTTGCATCCTGATGTGAGATTCACTTTTGTTTCCTGGCCCTTTCTATCTTCCCTCTCTCCCTCCCTCCCTCCCTCCCTCCCTTCCTTCCATTTTTTTTTTTTTTCTTTCCCTGGCACTGTCTTGGTAATCAACTGCTTTGCTGCTGCAGAGTGAGGCAGTTGAATACCCTTCTGTATGAGTTTGCCAGGTCTTCCATAACAAAGTACCACAGACTGAGTAGGTGGTTTCTTCTTGAAGCCTTTCCCCTTTGCTTGCAGATGGCTACCTTCTGTTTGGTCCTCACATGACCATCCCCCTGTGCACTCACATCCCTGACATATGTCCTCACACCTCTCTGAATGTCTTCGTTGTCTTTCTTGCAAGGACACCTGTAAAGTTTGATTAACATGTCCCTAATCTTCTCCTCTCCTAAGGACACCAGGAAGACTGGATTAGAGAACAGTCTAATGGTCTTATTTTAACTATTTCTTAACTATTTCTTAAGGTACAGTCACATTCTTAGGTACTGGAATTAAGGCTTCAACATATCAATTTTGGAGAGAACATAATTTAGTCTGTAACACCTGCTTAGAAATTTTGAGGAATTTCTGTGGCTTTTTACTTAGGTTCTGAGAACTACCCACTTTGGTGCTTCAGGCTGAGACCTTCAGCATTTCTTTACTGACTTTTCACAGTGCTTCACTGAACTGATGTCTTCTTCCTCAGTTTCTGCATAGTTATGGAAATGTCTAGTTCCTAGTTTTAAATTTGTACAGCTGGAATATAGTGTGTTCTTCCTCCCACTCTCAATTTATCCATCGGTCCATCATCTTTCTCTCTCTCTCTCTCTCCATATGTATTAGTTTGCTAGGGCTGCTATAACAAAGAACCACAGACTTTGTGGGTAGGGTTGTATTCTTCTGAGACCTTTCTCCTTGACTGATAAATGTCTGTCTTCTGTCTTTACCTTGTCTTCCTTCTGCAGCTGTCTGTGCTCAAATTTACTCTTCTTGTAAGAACAGCAGTCATACTGATTTTGAGCTCACCCTAATAAACTCATTATAATTTAACTGCCTCTTTAAAGACCCTATCTCCAGATACAGTCACATTCTGAGGTATTTTAGAACTTTAATATATAAATTTTGGGGGAACACAATTCAGCCTGTGACTATCCATCTATCTACCAACTAATTGCTGAACTATTTGAAAGCTATTTGCAGACTACATGATGTCTTATATGTAGATACATAGCATGTTCTTAAGAATAAGAACTTTCTTCTACCTTACATAGGACTGGAACATAGTGATTGGAAGGGGATTTGAAGTCACAGAATCATACTCCTATTGGCTTACAAGAAAACCAACACCCAGGTTGTGACTTGACTACGCAGGTCATATGTCACAGAACTTGGCCTGTAAAAGTCAAGAGTGGTTCTGGTGACAGGTGGCAGGAAAATGGGGACATCAGTAACAGAACTACAAGGAAATGATTGAGCCAAAATCAAGGAGCTTGGAGGAGAATCCTGATCTCTAGATATGAAGAGAGAAGCTCCAGCCAACACTTTGATTTCGGCTTAGTGATATCTGGAGCTTGCTAACTTGCTTACTCAGACTCTTGCTAACTCAGACTCCTGACCATTGAAAGTGTGAGAAAATAATTTGTGTTTAAGCCACTGGTTTTGTGGTGATCTGTTTCACAGTACTAAAAACTAAGACAGTTTTCAGACTAGTCCATTTGTCAATGTCTGGATATATTTTAGACTGTTAAAATTTGAAGGAGGGTCTTTTTGCATCTAGTACATAGAGGCCAGAATGCTGCTAAACATCTTACAATGCACAAGGCAGCCCCTCAAAGCACAGGATTATGAAGCTCTAGAAGTCAGTAACGCCAAGGTTGCGAACACCTGGATTAGGCTATTTTGTTAGAATCAGCTGCAGTTGGAAGAGGAAAACTGCTTTTGTTAGAATCTTGAGAATATAACAGCTTTCAAGGAATAAATTAGGAACTTTCACTAACTATATACATTTTGTTTTGGATAGCAGGATATTATTAAATACTGCCCAATGGAGAGCAGCATTTTCAAGGTTTCCAAACTGAATCTGACAGACACTTCTTACATATAAAGATTAAGTTCTAAATTATGTTTTGATATTAATAAATTACCACCTACATGAGAAAATCAAAGATCACACATATTAGAACATTTTTCTCAGAATGTATAAAATACTTGAGGTTCTTTTTCTTTTTTTTTTTTCTTTTTTCTGCATATACATTTCGCAGGGTCTCATTGGAAGCATTGAATGGTAGAAAAAAATGCAGTATTTGGCTTCTGCACTCCCTTCACATCCCATTTTCTTTCTTATCAGGAAAGCTTCCTAGGTCCTTGGCAAAATAGCTCTTTGAAAAATCTGATGCATACCACAGAATTCCAAAGTTTGTGGGTGGTGGCATGAACACACAAAGAGGAGATTATCATACCTTTTATAATTACAAAGCAAAAGACTCTTTAGGACGTCACATACAAGGCAGAAAGATTTGTAATAGTAAATATATAAATAAAAGCAAGAGTTGGTGACATGCTTTAACTACTTATAACCCTTGGACATGATAAATTAAACATTAAATGAGTACAAGTTTGCAGTCCATTTTCTTCAGTGCTTTTCTTGAGTTCTTGCTACTCAGCAGGATTCTTTAGGATTATCACATGTTTTTTAAGAATTTTAAATAATAGATAAACATTCTGAAAGCACAAGATTCCTGTAAATTAGTACCCCTGTCAGTCATTGAGAACTCCACATTTGTTATGAATTCCAACATTCTCTGACATGAACCATCAGAACAATTAACAGAGAACAGATAAATGAGCATCAAGAAGGCATTGTGACAAGATTGCAAAAATATGTTGAATATTGAGTTCCATTTACAGGGGATAAAAACAATATAGAAAACCTGATCCATGTTGTTCATAAGGCTCTGTCTTGACTGAGTTTTCCCTATCAAATTAGTATTATGAAATAAGATCTCCCTATCTTCTTAGTCATATTTTCAAATCTCTGCAAAGACCAGTATCTCATGTTTTGTGGTTATTCTTTCCTATTTATTTTTAGAGTAGCCTTCAAGGAGAATAGAAAGACAAATAGCAAAAACTTAAGTAAATGTAAATTTTTATACAGAAGTGATTTATCTGATAAGCTTAGCTATCTCAAATTTAGAGAACATAAAGTATCAAAAGATCTATTAGAGCAACCAAAACAGATGTTAGCATATGCATACGTGAATAATATGGGCAAGCATACATCGTGTTTATTAGAAGTCAGATCCAGTTCTGAGAGCTATCTTTAGGTAGTAACTCATTTAATCCTCGTAATAACCTTATGAGATAAGCACTAGTTTATAGCCATTTGATAAATGAGAAAACTGAAACAGAGATAGTTTCAGTACCTTTTCTGAGTAAGTTCAGCCAGTAAGGGGCTTAGGAAATATTCAAAACAGAGTCCTTACTGTTAGCTGGTTTGAGTCGTTAATCTCCAAGTCTCTATTTAGGCTTTATTCGAACATTTATTTAGTGTTTAGTGTTTATAGTGCCCTGACCTGGCTGCTGGGAGATAAAGATAAATAAGACAGGCATGTAGATCAGTGCACCTCATCTGAATGTGTGTTGTGATAGGAACACAAAGAAGGGATTATTACTCGACAAATAACAAAAAGAAAAACAAGAAGGCAGTTATGTTAACAGTAAACAGTTTTATATATTTCAACTTCACATTGTTTTATAGCCATTTGAAGATACTGACGCTGTCAGTTATATTCAGAATGATGGCCTCACGTTACAAAAGAACATTTAATCTATGTTCAAAGAATTTTGGTTAAAAAAGAAGGCAGTACATTTATAAACTTTTATTCTAGATAGTATATTTATGTTTTGGACTAAATTCATAAATTTTTCATTATACTTTGGAAGGTTTTTTTTTTCTTTCCTTTTTTTATGTGTGTGGTTGTTCGCAAAGCTTACCACATACATTTTAGTTTATGAGAATCTACTTGAGGGGCGCCTGGGTGGCTCTGTGGGTTAAGCAACTGCCTTTGACTCAGATCATGATCCCGGGGTCTGGGGATCCAGCCCCTTGTCAGGCTATCTGCTTGTCCCTCTCCCTCTGCCCTATCATCCCCCAACTCCCCCTCCCCCGCTCATGTTCTCTCTCACACTCTCAATAAGTAAATAAAATCTTTAAAAAGAATCTACTTGAGATTTATACTAACTTAATTCCAGTGAGGTGGCAAAATAATACTCTTATATAGCTCTATTCTTTTTTCTTTTTCCTATTGTTATATGTATTGCATCTATATATGCTACCAAATCAACACTACATTGCTGCTACTGTATATCATTTCATGTTGATTATAGAAGCTGAGAAAAGAAAGGAAACAAGCATGTATCTATAGATTTTATTATGTGTACCATCTTATTTACATTTATGGTTAATTTATTCCTGTGAGTTTGAGGTTTTTTAAAATTATTTTTCAAATTTTTGTTATTTTTATTTTTTATTAAGTTTTTAATTTTAATTCTGGTATAGTTAACATGTAGTGTTATATTAGTTTCAGGTGTACAATATAGTGATACAACAATTTTATATATTACCCAGTGGTCATCATGATAAATGTGCTCTTAAATCCCCATCACCTATTTCACTCATTCCCCCACCCACCTCTCCTTTGGAAACTGTCAGCTTTTTCTCTATATTTAAGAGTCCGTTTTTTGATTTCTCTCTCTTTCTCCCTCCCTCCCTTCCTCTCCCCTCTCTCTTTTTCCTTTGCTCCTTTCTTTTGTTACTTAAATTCCGCGTATGACTGAAATCATGGTGTTTGTCTTCCTGTGACTGACTTACTTGCTTAGTATTATACTCTCTAGCTCTATCCATGTTGTTGCAAATGGCAAGATTTCATTCTTCTTTATGGCTGAATAATATTCCATTGTGTATATATACCACTTCATCATTATCCATTCTTCTATTGTTGAACATTGGGCTGCTTCCATAATTTGCCTATGTAAATAATGCTTCAATAAACATAGGGTATGTGTATCCTTTTGAATTGATGTTTCTCTTTTCTTTCTTTCTTTTTTTCTTTTTTTAAAGATTTTATTTATTTATTTGAACAGAGATAGAGACAGCCAGCGAGAGAGGGAACACAAGCCGGGGGAGTGGGAGAGGAAGAAGCAGGCTCATAGTGGAGGAGCCCGATGTGGGGCTCGATCCCATAACGCCGGGATCACGCCCTGAGCCGAAGGCAGACGCTTAACCGCTGTGCCACCCAGGCGCCCCTGAATTGATGTTTTTCTGTTTCTGTTTTGGTGGTAAATACCCAATACTATGATTACTGAATCTTAGGGTAGTTCTATATATTTAACCTTTTTTCTTTTTTTAAAGATTTATTTTTTTATTTATTAGAGAGAGCATGAGCAGGAGGAGCAGAGGGGAGAGGGAGAGAGAATCTCAAACAGACTTCGTGCTGAGCAGGGAGCCCAATGCAGGGCTCAAGCCCAGGACCCTGAGATCATGACCTGAGTTGAAATCAAGAGTTGGATGCTTTTCCAACTGCACCACACAGGTGCCCCTATTTTTAACTGTATCAGGGACCTCCAAACTGTTTTCCACAGTGGATGCACCAGTTTGCATTCTCACCAACAGTGCACCAGGGTTCCTATTTCTCCACATCCTTGCCAACATCTGTTGTTTCTTGTGTTGTGGATGTTAGTCATTTTGACAGGTGTGTGGTGATATCTCACTGGAGTTTTGGTTTGTATTTCCCTGATTGTGAGTGATGTTGAGAATCTTTTCATGTGTGTGTTGGTCATCTGAATGTCTTCTTTGGAAAAATGTGTGTACATGTCCTCTGCCCATTTTTTAACTGGGCTATTTGATATTTAGGTGTTGAGTTATACTGATTCTCCATAAATTTTTGATATTAACCCTTTATTGGATATGTCATTTGCAAATATCTTCTCCCATTTGGTAGACTGCCTTTTAGTTTTGTTGAGTGATTTCTTTGTGTGCAGAAGCTTTTTATTTTGATATAGTCCCGATAGTTTATTTTTGCTTTTATTTCCCTTGCCTCAGGAGACATATCTAGAAAAATGTTGCTGTAGCCAATGTCAGAGAAATTACTGCCTGAGCCCTCTTCTAGGATTTTTATGGTTTCAGGCCTCATGCTTAGGTCTTTAATCCATTTTGAGTTTATTTTTGCGTAAGGTGAAAGAAAGTTGTCCCCTTTCATTGTTTTGCATGTAGCCAACAGCATTTGTTGAAGAGACTTTCTTTTTCCCATTGCATATTCTCTCCTGCTTTGTTGAAGATTAATTGGCCTTTTTATTGTGGGTTTATTTCTGGGTTTTTTAGTCTGTTCCATTGATCTTTGTGCCTATTTTTGTGCCAGTACCATGTTGTTTTGATTACTAGAGCTTTGTAATATAACTTGAAGTCTGGAATTGTCATACCTCCCGTTTTGTCTTTCTTTTTCAACATCGCTTTGGCTGTGTAGGGTCTTTTGTGGTTCCAAACAAATTTTAGGATTGTTTATTATAGTTCTGTGAAAAATGCTCTTGGTATTTTGATAGGGATTGCATGAAATGTGTAGATTGTTTTGGGGAGTGTAGATATTTTAACAATATCTTCCAATCCATGAGCATGGAATATGTTTCCATTTCTTTGTGTCATCTTTGATTTCTTTCATCAGTGTTAAAGTTTTCAGAGTACATGTCTTTCACCTCTTTTGTTAAGTTTATTACTAGCTATTTTAATATTTTTGGTATAATTGTAAATGGGATTGTTTTCTTAATTTCTCATTCTCTGTTTTATTATTAATGTGTAGAAAGACAACAGATTTTTGTATATTGATTTTGTATCCTGCTTTACTGAATGATTTTTTTTAAATGTATAGTTGGGTTCAGTTTGCTAGTATTTTGTTGGGGATTTTTGCACCTATATTTATCAGAGATATTGGCTTGTAGTTCTTTCTTAGTGGTGTCTTTATCTGATATTGGTATCAGGGTAATACTGGCCTCATAGAATGAATTCGGAAGTTTTTCTTCCTCTTCCATTTTTTGGAATACTTGGAGAAGAATAAGTATTAACTCTTCTTTAAATGTTTGGGAGAATTTGCCTATGATGTCATCTGGTCCTGGTTTGCTGGGAGTTTGATTACTGATTCAATTTCATTGCTGGTGATTGGTCTATTCAAATTTTCTGTATCTCCCTGCTTCAGTTTTGGTAGTTTATATGTTTCTAGGAATTTATCCATTTCTTCTAGGTTGTCCAATTCATTGGCATATGGGTTTTCAAAATATTCTCTTAAAATTTTTTGTATTCCTGTGGTATTGGTTATAATTTCTCCCTTTCATTTGTGATTTTGAGTTTCTTTCTTTCTTTCTCTCTCTCTTCCCTTCTCTCTCTCTCCTTCCTCCCTCCCCCCCTCCCTCCCCCCACTCTCTTTCTTTCTTTTGTTCTTTCATTCTTTCTTTCTGGCTAGAGATTGATCAATTTTGTCAGTCTTTCCAAAGAATCAGCTCCTGGTTTCATTGATCTGTTGTATTGTTTTATTTGTTTTTTTAGATTCTATATCACTTATTTCTGCTCTAATCTTTATTATTTCCTTCTTGCTGCTGGTTTTGGGTTTTGGTTGTTGTTCTTTTTCTAGCTCCTTTGTGTGTAAGGTTAGGTTCTTGATTTGAGATTTTTTTGTGCATTTTGAGGTAGGCCTGTATTTGCTAAAAAAACCCAAAAAAAACCAAAAAACCAAAAAAAAAAAAACCCAAAAAACAAAACTGCTTTTGCTGCATTCCAAAGATATTGGACTATTGTAGTTTTTATTTGCATTGGTTTCCATGTACTTTTTTATTTACTCCTTGATTTCTTGGTTGCCCATTCATCATTTAGTAGCATGTTATTTCACCTCCACATATTTGTGCTTTTTCCAGATTTTTCTGTGGTTGATTTCTAGTTTAATAACACTGTGGTCAGAAAACATGCATCGTATGACTTCAACCTTTTTGAATTTGTTGAGACTTGTTTTGTGGCCTAATATGTGGTCTGTAGAATGTTCCATGTGAACCTGGAAAGATGTGTATTCTGATGTTTTAAGATGGCATATTCTGGATACATCTTTAAATCCATCTGCTCTGGTGTGTCATTCAAAGCCTGTTTGCTTGTTGGTTTTCTGTTGGGATGATCTGTGCATTGATGTAAGTGGGATGTTAAAGTCTCTTGCTATTATTGTATTACTATTGATTAGTGCCTTTATGTTTGTTATTAGCTGTTTTATTTATTTGGATGCTCCCATCTTGGGTGCATAAATATTTACAATTGTTATATCTTCCTTTTATTATTATTTGTGTCCTTCTTTGTCTCTTATAGTCTTTGTTTTAAAATATATTTTCTCTGATAAAAGTATTGCTACCCTGGCTTTCTTTGGATGTCTATTTGCATGATAAATATTTCTCTCTCCCCTCACTTTCAACCTGCAGGTGTCTTTAAGTCTGAAATGAGTCTCTTGGAGGCAGCATCTAGGTGGGTTTTGTATTTTTATTCACTCTGTTACCCTATATCTTTTGGTTAGAGTGTTTACTCCATTTATATTCAAGGTACTTATTGATAGATATGTATTTATTGTCATTTTGTTACTTTGTGGTTGTTTTTGTATTTTTTTCTCTGATTCTTTCTTCTCTCAGTCTCTTTCATGGTTTGTTGGCTTTCTTTAGTGATATACTTGGATTAATTTCTCTTTATTCTTTGCATATATTACTAGTTTTTAATTTGTGGTTACCATTAGGTTTGTATATAACATCTTCATATGAAGTCTATTCGAAGTTTATATGGAGTCATATGAAGAATATTAAGTTGATGGGTATTTAAGTTTGGACCCATTTTTGCTCCTCTCCCCCCATGTTTTAAGTGCATGGTGTCGTAGTTTACATCCTTTTATTTTGTGAATCCCTTGTTTGATTTTTATAATTATACTTATTTTTACTGCTTTTGTGTTTCCTACCTTTCATATTCTCACTTATGGTCTTTTCCATTCAAAGTGTCCCCTTTAATATTTCTTGTAGGGCTGGTTTAGTGGTCATGAACTCCTTTAATTTTTGTTTGTCTGAGAAGCTCTGTATCACTCCTTGTATTCTGAATGATATCCTTGTTGGATAGAGTACTCTTGGCTGCAGAGTTTTCCCTTTCAGCACTTTGAATATATCATGCCACTCCTCTCTGGCCTGCAAAGTATCTCCTGAAAAATGCACTGATAGCCTTATGGGTTTCCCTTGTATGTACCTGTCTTATCTTGCTGCTTTAAAAACTCTTTATCACTGCTTTTTGCCATTTTAATTACTCTGTGTCTTGGTGTTGATCTCCTTGGGTTGATTTTTTTAGGGGGATCTCTGTGTCTTCTGAATCTGAATATCTTTTACCTTCTCCATATTAGGGAAGTTTTCAGGTATTATTTCTTTGAAATCATTTTCTTCCCCCTTTTCTCTCCCTTCTTTTTCTGGGATCCCTATAATGTAAATGCTGTTATACTTGCTGGAGTCACTTAAGTTCTCTAATTCTATTCTCATTTCACATATTTTTTTTTCTCTCCTTGTTCAGCTTCATTACTTTCTAATATTCTGTCTTACATGTCATTAATTCATTCTTCTGGTTCCTCTAGCCTATTTATTCCATCAGGTATATTTTTAATTTCATTTATTGTGTTCTTCATTTTTTATTTTGTTTTTTAAATTTTTGTTAAGGGTCTCACTGATGTCCTCCACTCTTTTTTCAAGTCCAGTGAGTATCTTTATGATAATTACTTTATATCCTCTATCAGGCATATTAATGATATCTGTTTCTTTCAGGTCTGATGTAGTTTTGTCCTGTTCTTTCACTTGGCGCATAGTCCTCTGTCTCCTCACTTTGTCTTTCTATATCTGTTTCCATGTATTAGGAAAGTCAGCTATGCCTTTGTTCTTGAAGGTGATGGTCTTATGAAGAGCAGGGTCCCCTATTCTCCAGGACCTGATACTTGAGGGAGTGTCACCTATGTGTGTTATGTGTGCCCCGCTATTGTGTCTTGGCCTGTTTTTCCTTTAGTCCTGTCATTTACAGAGGTGCCTTTGCCTTTCATGGAAGTACTTGATCCCCAGCTTGGTAGGGTGTGTTTTAACAAGGTGTTCACTGGTCTGGCCGGTCTGCTTATGAAATGAGACCTGCTGTTGCTGCCACCAGAACCAAGGCACCAAATTTGGAAATGTGTTGATAAGGTTTGTGCTGGTCTTTTGGGGAAGGGGAACCTCAGCACTGGGCCTAAGGCAGGTGTGATGGGGAGGGTAGATCCACTGAAGTGTGGGGGTTCGGGCTTGCTGTAACAAGTTAGGTAGCTAGTGTGGAGCACCAGGCTTTTTCCTTTAGGTGGCCGTGTGTTTATGCTGGGGGCAGAGGAGAGATATGGCTCCTGCCAGCTCCTTTGATCTTAGAACAGGAGGCTTTGAAAGCAAGAGGAGCTGAATTTCAGTTGTTCTTACAACCAGGGAGACTTAAAGCCTAGAATTTCAAAAACCAGTGGCTTGGCTCTGGGATAGCCAGGCAGGCATTAGGAAGCTGAGTCCCTGCCCTTAAAAAACAGCAGGACAAACAGCAAGCAGAGATACCATATAAAATTAGCAATTTGAAAGATACCAGGGTCATATAGGAGGGAGAGTTATATTTCTTCACTTCAGAGCGTGGTTCAGAGAGTAGGGATGGCATGGAGACCCCCCTAGGAACAGGAGGCTGGGAAGATGGGTGAGTAGGACTCAAAGTTCACCTTGTCCCAGGAATACAACTAGATAACTTTCACATCAGCATAAATAACACAGAAAATGACCTGAAGACTGGCAGAACAAACTTCACAGCTAAAGGAAGAGAAGAGGACACATGGAGGAGGGTAAGAAGGGAGGAGATACAGTTTGTGAGAGAAGGGAACATTGCTGTCCATGGTAGGAAATGAGATGGGGGCACAGTGAAAGGTGAAAAACAGACTATCACACCAGGGAGCCTGGCAGGGGAAGGTGAATCCCCATAACATTTGAAGTCTATCTGTTAAATCTGACATCTATTTTCTCTAGTTTCTGTGATTGTCCCTTTCCTTCATCTTTCTGTTAGTACATTGTTTCATTTGTCATGTAACACCTCACATGTTAGGCTACCCTAATTAATGGTTGATTGCCCTGGAGTTTGGCAATGTCCTGGTACACAAATTGCTCAGCAGTCAGATCCAGTTAAGTTCAGGAATTAAATTAAGGCCAGGCTTTGAAGTTTGTTCTGACCCTACCAGAGCTATTTTTAGCTATCTCTTTCACTTGTTCTCTCTGGTGAAATAGATGGTTTGTGGTTTAACTCATTGTTTTTAATTATTATTTTTAAGTGTCCTTATAAATGAACTTCCCCACACTCCAGTTCCAATAAAGCCGGACCTTGGGGAGTGCTTTGAAGCTCTCAATTTTTGTGGATTTCCTATCCTTCTGGGAAAACTCCCTGGGCTACTAGTCTATGTGCTGAATGTGACTGTAGTCTGTGGTCCCCTCATCTTGCCTCTCCCAACATGGAAGGTATGTTTGTTAAGGAAGCTATATTTTTGGCTGGCCATGCCCGATATAGAACCTCTATCCCATGTGTAAAGCCTTGGTAGAGGAAGGAAGCTCCTGACCTGTTGGATGTACTCACCAGGCACTTAACTTCTTCAGTTTAGTGTTGGAGATTATGGGAAAAGTTGGTGGCCTGCCCCTCACAGGTATGGTAACTCTTGATTGGGAAACAGGGACAAGAAACGCTCTGTCCTCTTGACCACAGCCATCTTACACATGTGTACCCTCCATCAAGGTGACCGGGGTGGTGAGAGGGAGGGAGTTTGTTCTGGCTTTAATACATAAACTCCCACTGTTCTTGTAGAATTTTAGGAGATTTTCTTAAATAAATTTTTTATCCCTTTAGTATATGCCCTTAGTATGCCCTTAGGACAATTTATAAAGACATTATTTATTTATATAAATGTTTTTCACCAACTTTGCTTGTTTTTTAGGGAGAATTTCTGTTGAGTGCCTCATGGTGCCATCATAGATATAGAATAAATTTTAATTTTTTTTTAAAGATTTTGTTTATTTATTTGAGAGAGGGAGAGAGAGACTGAGAGCATGCGTTGGGGGAGGGGTAGAAGGAGAGAGAAGCAGAATCCTTGCTGAGCACAGAGCCAGATGCAGGGCTTGATCTCAGGACCCTGAGATCATGACCTGAGCTGAAAGCAGATGCTTAACCGACTGAGCCACCCAGGTGCCCATAAATTCTTATTTATTTAAGAATACGTAGTTATCTGAATATTTCATTGATGTAAAGAACAATATCCTTCCTCAGTAATGTGAGATAAATGAGGTATAACCACAAATGCTTAAAATCAATTTAAGAATATACTCTTTCTATTTCTCTTGGTCAAACTACAACTTAAAATAAAATGAAAGACATTGCAATTCTCAAATCTAGTTTGCTGTTACCAGCAGCTGGGTCACATATTTATAGATACCATAGTAGCTCCACAACACATCCTTGAAAATTCATTACTTGACTGTTATTATAATTTTCACATTACGTTGTCTTTCATCCCCCCCCTTTCATCCCACCAAGCCCACAGAGTTAATTTCTTTCAGAACATTTTGGGACACTTCTTAATCATTACCAGCTCCATCATTATTATAATGTCTGTTATTCCTTTTATTTCAAGAATTTCAAACTCAATTTATTTTTCTCCTGGGATGAGCATCAAGAAGATTGGTCCAATTCATTTGATAAATGGATTAATAAATACTGATTTGAAATTAATTTATTCTATGAACATTAATAGGTACTTCCTTTGTGTCAATTACTATTCTAAGCATAGGAGTTGAGGGAACTCAATGAGAGATAAGGTATGATTCTAGCTTTTAGTGAACTTACTATAATTTAATGATCAAAGAGAGTTTAGAAAATATACAAATGTAATATTATTGTGAAAAATAAAGTATTTTTTAATTTAATGGGGTTCAGTTGGTACACAAAGAAATAGCTGTCCAATTTTATTTGAACTGGAAGCTGCTATATAGCTTCCTGTTGTTGGTTTATCTTGACATAAAGATTCAGTATTCTAAGTCTAGTTGCAGAATATAGGTAGTTTGAGATGAGCCCGTAGTTCCATTTGATTGCTTTGTCAGGTGATTGGCATCAGAATGTGAAGACAATAACTCTAGAGAGTTAGACAGTGACTAGATTATGGTATTCTTCATACTCCATTAAGGACTTTTCACTTTAGCAGACATGAGGAAGGAACTGGATGAATAGTTTGAAGTTGGGAGATAATCGGGATCACATTTTCGTTGTTGTTATTGGTTTTAGAAAGATTTCTCTGCCAAATTTTGGAAGATAAAACACCTAGACTATTGAAGAGACTATTGTGATAGTCCAGATAATAGGTAGCACCAGTACAGATGAAGCAGGAAGAGTAGAAATACTAAGTTATTAATGAGGTGGAAGAAATAGGACCGCATTACCAATTTATATACAGACTAAGAAGAATAAGATATTTGAAGACAAATTCTAGGTTTGTGATTGTGTGACCACACTGATGGTGATGTAATTAAAGAGTATTGATATTTGGAGGAAATAGTAATGCTTTAAGTTGTGGATACTGTGGTTTTGGTAGACCCACGGGACACCAGTTACTCATGTTTGGTAGGTAGCTGAATGTATAGGCTTGAAGTGCAGAGGAAGGATCTGTGCTAGAGATACATATTTGGAAGTCATTCACCTATAGAAATTCGTGAAGTCATAAAAAGTGAAGAAAATTTCAGTTTAAAAATGTGAAGTCTGAAGGACAGAACTGTGTGGGAAAGCTACATTTAAAGGGAAGGCAGCAGAGATATCATTTAGGAAAGTAGTCTAACTTTCCTATATTAACGATCATCTAATCTTTTTTTCATTAATTTACTTATTTATTAAATAATAATTTAAGGTCAACAGATCAGTTTCCTGGTTTGTTCTAAATTGGAGAACTGTATTGATACATGCTAATGCAAAAACTTACATAGAAACTATCCACATTTCATTTGAGAAACAAATTAATATAATAAGGGATTCTTTTAAAAAGTATAAGTACATGTATGTATCTGTGATTAAAGAGCTGCTCTAAAAGCTTTACTTAAGTGAATTAACAGATATATCTAATGCATTTGCCAAGACTCCAATTCAAAATGCCTTAGTTAATTCTCCTAGACAAATGAAAGCATATGTTGACCTTCATTTATATTTATTTATTAATTCATAGAAGATTTATATTCTGCTTACATTTTTACCAATGTTTTTATAAGTGAAGATTATATTCAGGAGATTAGATAAGTCATTATATAAGGCTATATAAGTAGACAAACAAGCCTTTTAATTCTTTCCAAATAATTTTTAGATATAATCATTTTATAAACAAAACAATTAAAACAGTTGCCTATCTGCTAGGCTCTTAAAGTGTGTGAAGTTCTATGCTTGATAATTTATAATTCTTTACAATTTACTATGCTTTAAAATTCTGTGAGAAAGCATTTTTTAAACTCTTCTAGATTTTGGAATATACGGAATGCAAGTGCTTTGCCTGTATTCCATAGTTAATAAGAGAATAGAGGGAATTTGAACCAGTTGTGTTTGATTCCCAGCTGTGTCTGTTCTTTAGTAATAGTATGTCATATTGCCAGCCGGTCTGGTTCTTGATAAGCCCAGAAGGCGCAAAGAAAATACATGTACAGCTCTTCTCAAAAAAATCCTTTCTCCTGCTCATAAAGTTCATTACATATAGTTTTCCATTAATTATATGATTTTTCAATAATTCCCACATAGCCAACTATTTCTTTAGCGTTTGGAGAGCTAGCAAATTAAAAGTTGATTTATGCTTTGAGACTACATAGATGAATATGGATATCCCTTGATATTCATATAGATACACACATACATAAACATAGGCATAGATATTAACATACAGATATTTGGGTATCTTTGTTATAGTCTTTGAATAAGTACAAATAATTAAATGTACACAAGTTTACTCCATCATACTCTCTGCCAGCCTCTACTTTTCCAATGAAGAACAGTTTATGTACCAAATGTTGTTAAAAGGTAGTGACACTCTATAAAAAGACTTTCTAAGTATTACAAAGTAGAAAGTGATTGAAAATAAGAAATGAAATGTAGATGGGATTTTCCTGTCAGGCCTATGCTGAAGTTCCTGTTCTGCTTCTCACTAGTGACATGATCTTAAGACAGTTATTTTGAAATAAAGTTCTATGTTAATATAATAATACTCCTACTGCTTTCAGTTTTTATATAAAAGTTTCGCTTTTTAAGCAGGCATTGGCAACACTGAATTAGTATAAGTTTTGCCCCCAGTTACTCTCTCCCTCTATATATATATAGAGAGAGAGACAGAGAGAAGTGGGGGGGGGTTGCATAGAAAGGAGGGGAGGGGAGGGAAAGTGTGTGTTTGAGAGAGATAAATGCCATAATGAATCAAATGTTCATATACATTTTCAGTATCTTGCAGCTGTAAAAATATAGATATAACTAATTACCTTGCAAATGTTTGAAATTTTACTTTTGTATGTAGACAGTGCGCCAAAATTGTCTTTTGTTTTGTTTTGTTTTTGTTAGTTAAAGTAGAACTCATGACTGACTAAAGGAAATGTCATGTTTTGATGAACATTCTGTTTGCACTAAAATACACATATGATCCTGGATGAAAATTTGGGAGAGTTGAACTTTCAACCATAAAATAAATATACTTAAGTTACTGAGACTTTACCTTCTTCCTTTCTGAGTTGGAATATTTCCATAACAATGCTTGAATTTGAAGACCTCACAACTAGTATCTGTTTTCTACAGAGACTTTCCTGGAAATTCTACACAGAAGAAAAACATTGTATGCCCTATATGGTAATATAGCATACTTCCTATTTTTGGACCAGATGGACTAAAGATAAAATGATGAAATGCAAGTTTTTTCTTAGTATACATAGCAGTATGTCAAATTAAACTATTAATGTCTATTCATCCACGTACCTTTTGTGTTTAAAAATTATTCTTGCTCGGATAAAGGGGTTTGAAAAGACTGGATCTGGCTGTGGAGGTTTTTGAAAAGGGAGCATTTTTTATGACTATTGTTATATCCTTCATCTCACCAATGGGAAATGAGGAAACTAGGGATTATTGGCTGTTAAAGTTTTCACAAACAATAGTTAGGAGAAGATAGAGGACAAGGGGAAGTAGTACTGTGCAGCCAGAAACATTATTTCCCATTCCTGGCCAATGAAGTGTATTTTATTGGAAAATATCACTGCCCTTCCTCACTGTGCATATAATATACATTTTTAAAAATTACCTGATGAAATAGCAGCATTAAAATATCTTGAAAGGTGTTTTGTTAGTATTGCCTTAAAGAATTTGAAAGAAATCCTGTTTTTCATGTTTGATATATTTCTATTGATATCGTTCAAGTAGACAATTTGATTCTTTCCTTTGTACCTAGAAATCCTGTTTCACTTGTCATGCTTAACTTAACCTCTTCCCTTCAATTGCTGACCTGCTACTATGAAGCCTGTAATTTCATCCACAGATCCTCATGATTAATACATTCATACCCAATAATTTACTTTTATTTATTTTTTAAAAGATTTTATTTTTATGCAATCACTACACCCAGTGTGAGACTCAAACTCAGGGCCTCAAGATCAAGTTGCTTGCTTTACCGACTGAGCCAGCCCAGTGCCCCATACCAAATAATTTATGATTCCAGCTTTATTGCTTGTTGACTCATTCTAATCTTTAATGGTTTTGTGCTTTTGTACCAGTTATTTTCCCACCTTGAAGCTCTCCTACTTCATCTATCAAATATTTTATCAAAGTCCCTTCCATTTTGAGGAGTTCAAAAGCTTTCTAGGAAGAACTGCTTGCCTCCTCCATGTGGTTCTACAACGCTTTGCACATGCTGCCATTTTAGCATTTTTCATTATGTGTTCAGGTGTGTCTAGAAAACCTAAACGCTTAGAACACCTAGAATACACACTGTACTCCAATCACCAAGCATAATTCTGGGTAAAAATAGGCAGCAAAAATGCTCAAAATGCTTTGTATGTAAAGAGATAGGATGTGTATGCGCTTATGAAGATCTAGGGAACACTAGTCAAAAACTAGGGTTTGGAGGAAGGTTGGAGTGAGAATAGAGATGCTGACAAATATTGCCTATTTCACAGCTTTGTGGAAAAGAAGCTATTTTAAAATAATAAAACACTATTTTCTTATATACATACCATAACCTTGATGTGTATTATCTTATTTGAATGTAAGACTGTTCAAGGAACTAATATTTTAATCAATTATTATAATGTCCATAAGAAATTCATTGAGTCAAATAAATATTTTCCTCCCAAAAAGAGCAAATTAAAAAAAAAAAATAGATTGGAATTAAAGTACATACTTACCATAATTTCTAAAGACCTATTTTATTAAGAATATATTATAAAAGTGGTATTACAATGCCCTACATATTTAAAAGCCTAAAAAATTTGTGCTGAATTCATTGTCAACCTAATAGAATATACAGGAAGTGTTAAATAAAAACAAATAAGATTTTGAAAAAAAATTCAATGACCGCCAAAAAGACACAGGCTGTGCTTTCCTCCCATTTGGTTATCTAAGTATGCCTTATGTATTCTAAATTCTCTTTGAATACAATTTGATCTATGCTTATAATAAAAATAAGAATGCATATAAACAAACTTAATATAATTTGGTAGTTTCAATGCATAAAGTCTAGAAAATATGTATTATGTATACATATATATCTAGTTTCTATGGTGACCTGGTCACTTGGAATATAGTTTTGCATGAACAATAATACACAGTCATCACTTTGAATTTCCTGACCTATCTTTTCTGCTTAAATGCTGCATTAGCAGATTTTAGTAGCTAATATTTAGCATATCTTATAAATTGTATTAATGTTGTCTGTCTGGAGCTCAATAGTTACTTCAGAAAAAAAAAGTTTAGGTCTCTTGGAAAAGTTTTATTTTGGCTTTAAACCTTGAAGTTATAGTAAACAAAATAAATATGAAAAATATAGTGTATTACAGATTTTATTTAATTACCCATAGCTTTTAAACTACAAATAAAGAGAAAATCAGCATTTTTGTATTTACAAGGCTAGGATTAAAAGGCGTTTGAGGCAGTGTCAATATAAAGCTTATAGTATCAGAGAAAGAACACTGGCCCAGGCACCTGGGGTCTCAGCGTCAGGTCTGTTAGTGCTACTTATGCTATTTGATGCAAAGTAATAAGCTTTTCAAATTCTCAGTTACCTTGCCTATAAAATGAGTAATAAAAGATAAAATTTTATTTTCTATTGAATTCTTTAAGTTAAAGGCTTATAGAAACTTCAAATGAAAAAATAGCAATATATTTTTAAAAACCTTAATGATTGTATGTTTTATAATAGTTAAATGAAATTTAAAAAATACGTTTACAGATCTGTGACATATGGTAAAATAAATATTCTTAAGTGATAAATATGTGGACTGTGTGTATAAAAAGAAATGTTTATATGTAGTAGCATGTTAAAATACTACAAAAATTGTACTGAGGGTAGTTGTTATAAAAATAAGAGCTCATACACTAAGGTTCAAAGATGGTCAGGTTAAATTAAAATAGTGAGGTAACTGTCCTTTGCTTTTTATTGCTGTTGTTTGTTCTATTATACTTGGTTAAATATGTAATATTTTTAAAAGAGAGACATAACTGATGCTTTTTTGCGGTATTAACATAGCAATAAAGTGAATCATAAGAACTTAACATCAGTTCTTAACTGTGAAAAAAAAAAGAATACTCTAGGGTGCTGAGGGCACCCTCGATTGGGGTACACAAGTAGGAAAACATAATATCCTTAAGATCACAAAGCGGTTAAGAGATATACCTCTGTGTCAGATGCACTTTGGGTTCACATCTGGCTTTACCCAAACCTGGGTGAATTCAGACGAGTTAGTTAACCTCCATAAAGATTGGTTATGTCATGTGGAAATGAGGCGGATAATATAAAATACCCCATAAAATCAATGTGAACATTATAACTAAACGTGTGTGAAGTTCTTATCATAATACATAACTAGTAAATATCGACTATTCATTAATATCATATTTCAATTTATTATATAGAAGCTAGAGGGTATTTGTTTTTACTTCTAGAGATGTAGAAACAGAAAGTTGTAATATGGTCATCCTAATATTAAAAATGTTATATGTTTCATTAAGGCTTAGTGGGTTTTGCTATGATATTTTATGCAGAAGTGGATGGCATTAAAGGAGAATAATTTAATGTAATGTTACAATGATTTAATGTAATGTTACATGCAATAGGTTTTTTTTTTTCTTTTTTCTTTTTGGCTTGGCTTCTCTATATATTGCCAAGATGCATAATGTAATTAAAAAGCAGGGAAATATGTGAATATAATATTTGTGGTAGCTAGTTGTAAAGGAAGATGGCAGTAACTCTAAGAATTTGAGTGATTGCTGGAGGAATATTGGAAGAAGTGAAGTGGTTACAAATTGCAATGAAGGGAATTTAGCAACAATAATTATTTGATACTAGTACTACAGAAAAATGTCATGCGGTCATTTAATCCTAAAGTTTTGTTGAAACAAGTAAATGAGAATATGGTTATAAGATTAGAGAAGAATGATTTTTAAAAGTGAAGTTTTCTACAGGAGTAGATCTCAAGCATTCTTACCACATACACTCAAAAAATGGCAACTCTATGAGGTGTTGACTGTGTTAATTAACTCAATGGGGGAATCCTTTTACAGTGTGTATGTGTATATATCATATACATATATATCAAATATATATCATATATATAAGTGTGTATATATGTATATCAAATCACCACACTGAATAAATGTATACAATTTCATTTTTAATTATACCTCAATATAGTAGTGAAAAAAAGGGCACTAAGTAAAATCTTTCTCAAGAAATGAAAGAAAAATTCAGTTGGTTTCCTTCTTTTGATTTCACGTTTTAGGTAATTTTAAGTTGATGGACAGTTTTTTAAAACCTCTTACTTTTATAACTCAGTTATCTCTTAGGTACCCACTAACAATATTTACTGATATAGAGAGAAATAAATGCAGAATATTTGAGTTCATCTAAGATTCCATGACTTAAACTTGTATACTAAAAAGATTTGAGAACTTAAAATATTTCTATAGTCTTCAGCAACTGCTTGCAGTGAAGATTGTAGTTTTTTCTTTTTTTTTTTCGCCACATTGTGGTAGAGTTTCAAAGTAGGAAAATGACACTTTTGATGGACTTTGTTTTGTAAAGATTTTCCTAAAAGAGTTTACATTCTCCATCGTTGATGTAGAGTCTGCCTCTCCCTCATCTTTGAGCCCTCAAAGTAGGAAGAAGAGTTCCTTGAAAAGGAAAGAATCACATACTAAAATATTTTATAGTACTGATTTATTTTTTGGAATTAAATTTGGAGAGAAAGGAGATGAATGATCTTCTACGTGAAGTCACATTTGAAGAATTTTGCTTTATAAATATGAAAGAATGCATTATGACTAATAAAGTTGTTTTCAACTGTTCTTTTCTTGAACTAGATAGAAATTGATATTGAAAGAGGCCAAGAACATGAGTGGGAGTGACATGGGAGGAATACCTCTTTTATAAACTTTTGTTGCTGGGAGATTTAGGTTTTCTACTTGTCCTGACCTACCTTTTGCCATATTTTAAATAGGACTGTGTCCTGTTCGTTAACTTGTCTTGTTTCTTTTTAAATGTCCACACTTGGGGGAAAAAAATTGGCAATATTCATTTCCCATTGCCCATGTCTTATTTTAGGTTGAGTAAGAAAAGTTACACCAGGCAATTTTTCTTCCTCAAGGTATTGGGTAATTTTCTTTATTAGTGTGCCCTCAAGCCAGTAATTAAATGTTCCTATCTGTAATCTTGAGAAATATTGCAATTCGGGCATAAATTTTTATATATGGAAAATTCAATTTATTCCAATGTTAAAAAGTCCTGAGTTTTTGTAATCTCTTTTGACCTCAATTGTAATAGTCATGTTCTATTTGTATGATATTAAACTCCTTCGTTTTTAATTACTCCACTGATGTTTAGCTGTTATATTTTTCCTTTATATCACAGAGTTATTTGATTTAACTATCAGCCTTGTTTTTCTAAAATTGCAACCTAAATAATAGTTCCTAAGTGACTGTATACTTTATATAGACTGGTTATGGCTATTAACATGAGCTTAATTAAAAGCAGTATCTCAAAGCTGTAATATAAGTGGGTGAGACAAGATATCAATGCCTTTTACAAAAATTATTGTAGGGGATGCCTGGGTGGCTCAGTCAGTTAAGCATCTGCCTTCAGCTCAGATCATGATCCCACGGTCCTGGGATCGAGCCCCTCATTGGGTGCCCTGCTCAGTGGGGAGCCTGCTTCTCCCTCTGCCTGCTACTCTGCCTCCTTGTGTGTGTTCTCACTCTCTCTCTCTCTGTCTGTCAAAGAAATAAAATCTTAAAAAGTAATTATTGTAACAAAGTCATGTCTTTATATCCAACCAAATGGTTCTCAGCATGGATGGTTATTAAAAAATATCAGATCAAAAGACTAATATTTACTGAATATAGGAAACATGCTACTCAGATATATTGGTATATAATCTAACAAGCTAAAAATAAGTCAAATTATGTGATAATTAAAAAGATGAAAAAATATGTGAGCAAATGTTCAAATGCTTGTCTTATGAAATGTTAATCATATCCACATTTTGGGAATGACAGGGCTGTGTCATTAGGTATCAGTTCTACTGAAAGATATGTCATATCTTAATGCTAGTTAAGTGGTTCAGATTAATTAAAACACACGCACATAATCACACACATATGCATGAAAACGAATAATTCTCCTGTAACAGCAACCCTGTATTGACCTAATAATGTGTGGCTGAAATTTTTGCTTCATGTAAGAAAGCAGAAAGATAGTATTTAAGGAGCAGCATTGTCCAGAGAAAAGCCATAGGATTAAAGATGATGAACCCTTATTAATTCTATGACCTTGGGCAAGTGACTTCTTTAAGAGATTTATCTTCATTCCTTTTTCCCTCATCAGTAAAATGGGAAAATAAAAATCGCCTTTTAGAAGAACTAAAAAATGTAAATCAGAAATGCAGAGAATGATAGCTGACACTTTAATATTGTTCAAAATTTGGTAACTGCTTTTACAGCTGCTGTTACTTCCACTCTAATAGCAAGTGCAAAGTTTGCTGTTGGTGGTGGTGACTGTACTCTTTTGCACTAGAGAATGATTTCTGTGTAAACTAACAAAATGGCTAATCACTTATAAAACAGCCAAAAATAGTTGTAGGTCTAGCCTTCAGCTTCTCTTAAAATGTATTTTAAAAAGTGACATAAAGTTAGAGGGATGGTTTTTATAGTCCTATAAAGATTTCTGAATGCTGAAGTAAAAGTCATGCAAAGATCTGTGCTAAAATAAATTTGATTCTCAGAATCCATGCTTTAAGTTATGTTTCAGATTATGACTTTGAGAGATACAGAATATAAGAATGTGAAAGGAACTACTCTGCCTACTCCCCGATTTCATAAAGGAGCAAGATTTAGAGTTTAAGTGACTTGAATAAAGTTAGCCACTATTCAGAACCAAAGTTAGAATTAGAGCCATTTCCCCACAATAGGTTGCTTTTCTAAAATGAAACCAGTGACTACCTAGTAATAGGATGTTTGGATTACCTCCCCTCTGGATTATGCATTGGTTCAGACTATTTCTACTTCATCATTCCCCAATTAAAGCCTAAGACATCTCTAAATACTGCATTGAAAGAGAGAAGTCTACCAGGTTCCAAGGACTGTCTTCCCTCAGTAGCCTGATAACATAGTAACCCATCCTTTCCAGAGATACGCCATTCAGATACTAGCAACAGACAAAAATCTGCCTCTAAACCATTGGATCAGCCAGTGTTCACTCCGTTCCCAAATATTAAGACTCTCTTGATTTCATACTTTCAAGATCCTGAGTTCCAAATGAAATTATAATTCATGTTACTCCACCAAATGAAAAACAAACAAAAGTTTAATTTATATTTCTATAAGATATCAGTTTTTCAGTTTTTTTCAGCTGGGGAGAGGCGCATATTGGAGAGGATTTAATTATAAATTTGTTATAACCTTAACCAATCACTGCATACATTGCTTATTAACAATACATAATAAGACTGAATTTTTAAAATAGTATTTTATGAATCATAGCTGCACTGTGAAAAAATATAGAACATATGTAAACAAAAGCATTACCTGAACTCTTAACCCCCAAATTAAGCATTACTATTATTTTATATGTGAATTTCTCTTTCTTGTAATTGAAATATGGCTATTTGTGGATCTTGAGGTCATTTTAAATGTGCAAAATTTTGCAGAGACAATAGGACTCAAATAATATTGATATTTTGTTATATCCCCATGCTCTAATTTTCAGTTCATACCCTCCTTGATTTGTTTTAGCCTTTAGAAAATTATATGTAAATATATAAATAAATAGATGATAGATGGAGAGATAAAAGATAGATTGTGTTCAGGTTTCTCCAGATTCTTCCCTATGTCAGCCACAAAGATAGAGTTTTCTGATGTTCTCTTGTCTTTGGACTTGTGAAATTTCATAGTCCAATTATACTTTGTCCAGTTTCTTCTCTACCCAAAGCTTTGTATCAAAAATTTTAAGTTTTCTAAATTTTACAATCCCAATATTACATTTTTCCTCCTTATTACTGGGTCAGAGATAAAAATTTTGAGTTTCTTGCCTCTCCAAATTTATTTGTAATTCTGTAATCATACCAAAATCCATAAAATTGATAGATTTATCTGAATAATTTTAATATTTATGTTTGATATTATACTTCAACAAATATCAGGATTACCTAGAATTATGGTGCAGTAAGAACCACAGCCTTTTTTTCTTAAAAGGCCAAAAGGTCTTTGCTTAAGCTACATTTCCGTCACCAGTCAACTAGAAGGTTATTATTCAGGGCCTTCTTTTCTTCACTATGGGATCCAAGCTGACAGAGTGACCATTATTTCCTGGGCAGAGGAAGAGAAGGTAGTGAAGCGTGTGCTGACTTTTTAAGCTTCTGCCTGGAAGGGACACATATCATTTTTGTTTATGTTCAATAAACCATTTCAAGTCATATAACCCAACTTCAAACGGGTAAGAAAGATGAATTCTACCATGTGTCTGAAAAGTCACAATATTTGTGAATAGCCATGTATGTAGGTAGAGAGTGTGACATATCTGTTTTTCACACGATTTCATTAAAATATTTTACTGTAATATAACCATTTGTTATTATTTTAACTACCCAACAGTATTATTTTTATGTATATAAACCATAATTTAGCAGATTTCTTAGTTTTTACCTGAAGGCCCATTTACATTCTTCTAAGTTATAAACCATGATGCTGCGTGCTTTCTTTTATACATACAACTATGTAAAATTATTTCCTCGGGCTTTATAGTTTTAGACAAATTGCTGACTCAAGGACTATGGCTTAAATCACCCTTCACAGTGAACCAATGCGTAGTCCTACTGTAAGCATTGTCGGTTTTTTCCTATCTTCTCCAAAAATAAGCAGTATTTTGTGTTATCTTTGTCCCTTCAATTTGTAAGCAATGTGATGTCAGTTTTTAATAGATATTTTGTTGATTATTTTAAGGTTTTGATTAGTTTTGTTTTAGTAATTTGAACTTCCTATATTACGAATCCCCCTGAGTTTGAAAACTAATTTAAACCGGGAATTGAAATAATTTACATATTCTTGACATAAAGGTGGGCATATAATAGCTGAAAGTATTAAGGAGTGTAGGCAGAGCAAATATATTAACTTCAGATTTAAATAAAATTAAATCACAATAAAGAGTATATTTTTTTGTCAAAAGATAAAAAAGATCATTCTTAGGTAAAATTTACTTAAAAATTACTATGAAAATTTACTGTTTCATCATTCCCTAAAAATTTAAGCTTATGGAAGAAACTTTATAACTTTCTTATTTAGATATGACTGACTACCTGAGGATATGTTGGGATGGGGTATACTAATGCAGAAAAACTGTTTTGTTACATTTATGTTATTAGTTTCATTTATAATTCACTTATAAAATTTTGTTTCTTTTGTGTTTTCAACATTTTTGGATTTTTTTTAGGTGAATCTTTTATAAACAACGTGTGAGAATCAGTAGTCCTTTTTGCCTCTACTGCAAAGACCTTCTGATTCTTAATTTTGAGTTAAACCATTTCCATTTTTGTCATCACTGGTATCATCCTCTCATATTATTTTATATTTTATTCTTACATTATAGCCTTCTCTTCGTAGCCTTCTATTTGAGTTATGGGGGAAATTTGTCCTCCTCCTTTTTTTTTTATGGGTAATACGGGTACATGCTGTGTATTTTCTGAAGTACGTTGATTCTCTCCTTTGTTGTCCAAATGTTGGAATTGTTATGCATATAATTATTTGAAACTTTAATCTGAAATCCAAACTTTTTAGATTTCTTAGTCATGGAAAGGAAGGAGAATAGAAACAAAAATTATAAAAAAGCCTCTAATGCCTATATATCTACCAAAGGGACTTCATCTCATGGGATATTTTCTAAATTATTTTCCGTTGCATTTGTAACTTTAACCTGAAAATGTCTTATCTGACTGACGGCTGCCTTCAATCCTCAAGGCATTTCATTTTTGATTCCATAAATAATTGTTTAGGTTATTGTTTGTAGAGACATTGTGATAGGTAAAAAAACATTGAAATAATGGTAGAGTTATAGAATGAATTTTCCTTTGAGATGCTTGAAAGCATACAATGACCCCATGAAAATTTCATGGCTTTATACGTTTTATAAAATTAATTTTAAAAGTTGTTCTGTGTATTTACTGAACTATGTTGAAGTTTAAATAATTTGTAATTATCCTAAATATTACAAAACATTTATTGAGTCATTTTTATATGCATGGTCAACATACCCACAAATATTAGTTGATAAATAATATGTCTGCCCCAAACTCCTTAATCTGTCATTCACAGACTGTACTTTGAAGCATGTGTATATGTGCATATATTTGGGTGCAATTTTAGAAGTATCCAGGACTAGTTATTACTATCTTAAGAATCATACACATGCTGAAGATAAAGCTACCATAGTCAACTACAACAATAATCTATATAAAAGATTTTAAACCTCAGTCATAATGCAGAGCGTTTTCAAAAGAGAAGCTGCAATAGCCAAAGTGCATTTTGAGTTAGGAATCTGCATAATTTTATTCTTTTTTTTCTAAAAATCTTGGAAAGATGAAAGTTATCTAATACATTTTGAGCCTTGTTGATATCACACTTCTATTCGTAAAATTTTTTGAAGTGTTTAATTACAAAGCACATAAAGTATGAACCATATTTACAAAAAATATTTTTAAAAATGACTTTACATGTATAAATTCATTTTGAAATGTGGTGAGCTTAAGTATGTGCAAATTAGTGGTTTGCTTGCTTTTTATGATCATTATATCAAGCAGTGCTAAGCGATCATATATCAATGCCATTTGCTGTAGACTTAGCTACTTGTGCGGTAGAAACCTGGGGTTTCTTTTTTCTGTCTCTCCATGTCTAGAAATGTTATCTATGAGAAACAAGAGAAACCACTCAAGATTTACCCAGATGTTTATACAAATTAATGATTTAAAGGAGGAAGCAGATAGTAAGTGAGGTAGGCTGGTATTATTAAGTGGTTTCTCTTAGTTAAAAACTTACTTATAGAGCTTGCAAAAAGTCCAGATAAAGCCAATAGCATGGGCCAACTTAATAATATGAAAATTCCAATTAAATATAGAGGTATTGATAAAAGTCAAGTTGTGATTTTTTTTCACAATTAAGTTCTGATATATAAAGATCTATTAAGGAAAAAAATAAGAGGATTTATAAAAAGGGTTATGAGTATTATAGATCCTTCCTAGTATATAAAAATAAAACTTGAACTTAATGTAAAAATAAACAAAAGTCAATGTACTGCATTTAATTTGGTGATTTCAGTGAAGGAATATGTCATCAGGTATCCTGAAAAGGTCAGTACTCATAGTACTGTTTATGAGAAAGTAAGTATAGAAATATATTAGAGACAGTGTTTTGCTGTTTTCCAGAAATAGGAAATGAAGTGGAAACTGAATGAGTCATGAGAGTTCAAGAAAGACGTAGTAAAAATTGATCCATATTGTTTCTTTACTGTTTTTGCAAAGTATATATGAAAGCCTTAGAAGAAATTATTATCAAATACATTTGAGCAAATAAAAGGAAATACTTCACACAGCATTGTGGAAATATATTGCCTTCAGAAGGTCATAGAGTCAAAACTGTAACTGATTAATAGGACCAATGATAATATTTGTATTGGCCAACATGAGGAAGTTGGGGCCAGCTCCATGCAAGCTTCAGGGACTTTTCTCTGAACTTCTTCCAAAAGCACTTCTAGCTTGGGGGCCCTGAGTGTGCTTAATTAACTCCGTCTGACCCAGTCATATAGAGTAAAGGCATCAATCTATCAGATTTGGCTCACTTTCTTCCAGGGAGTTTTAGGTGAAGGTCTTCTACCTATTTTTGGACTAACAAAAGCTAATTGCCTCTTCTTCCAACCTCCCGCCGCCCCCACACACCAAGGAGGAAAACATGGTGTTGGTGAACTCAGCACTTTGATCTACAATGATGAGTGCATAGTATTTCGTTTTCTGACTCTATGGACACAACGTAGTATAATAGACAAAATACAGATGTAAGAGTCAGAAAATCTGGACTAAAAAACAGTGTGTTCCTTAACTGACTGTGTGACTTTAGGCAAACCACTGAACTTTTCATAGGTTTAGTTTTCTCCTTTAAAATAATGGATAAAATAAAATAAAATAATGGAAACAATCATAATAGCACTCCTAGGGATACAAACCCTAGGTCATTAATAAAAATTTTTTGAATTATATTTTTGTTGAAAAATCTATTCATAATTGGAGAATTCTCTACCATGTATGAATATAAATTAAGTTTATTTTGGATCTTCCTATATTTTTTCTTTTATTTGAGTTTTCACTTCTTCTAAATATTAATTCTGGTTCACCAGATGCCAGACTCTGTATCACTTCCTGCCCCACTAGTATACACGCACATTTATTCCACACTATTTTACTTGGGCCCACTCAAGAAAACTGTCTTAATTAATAAAGTGAAGCTAAGTAAATGAAGGTTGATAATTGGAAAATTACCTACAAAGGAGGATGTTTGACTTGGCCTCATCGTCTCATTTCCAAGATTCACTTTCTCACATAATTTCTCTTTTTACCAAGTTGGCTTCAGGCATTGCTTGCTCCAACTATGGGTCTTGTGTAACTAAATTATAGGTAATTGATTTTATTTATTTACTTATTTATGTATGTATTTTTTAATTTACTTATTTATTTGTGGTAAAGACAGTAAAATAAGCCACGAAAAAATTTTTTTGAACCCTCTTCCATAATGGAAGTGAAGCAGCTGTTCAGTGAGGTATATTTCCCAACCATCCTCCCTTATTCTATGGTCTCCAAGCATCCAAGTGGAGTGATATGTTAGAAAAATTATAAAATGGAAAAAGCCTGGTCTCTGAATCATCACATAAAGGAAACCTGTCTGCCAACTATAACACTTGCATTGAATTGCTTTAAAAATTAGAAATAAGCTTTTATTGTGTTATGCCATTGAAGTTGTGGGATTTTTTTTTAACCTACAAATATTACTCAAGCAAATACCCAGTTATACAGATTAAATAAATTTAGACCATGCACACAGACATTTGTAAGTGCTGGGAATAACAGAAAAAGGGAGTAAAAGATGGATCTTGGTAGTCTGAGCTCCTGCAATTGGATTTTACTAGGGGCTGCAGACCCTGCTGCTGCATTCTCTCTCTTGGTCTGCCTCCATACATAGGATGCTATCGTAGCACCTTCTATTCAGAAATCAAACATCTACCTCCTGAAAGATAAAATGCAGGAGAGTGAAGTCCGAAGAGGAAGGGTATTTTTTATCTACCTATGTAAATCTTACTTTATGCATTTTCACCTTCTAATTATCAGCTTCTTCCCAATGTGAGTGAAAGGAGTTATAACTACCTCTTAAAGAAATCACGGGCCTACTTACAAAGCTATGTTCTGACCCAAGGATGATAATAAAATACCATTTCAACATTTTTAGAATCTCCAATATTCAAACTAGAGAAGTATTTGTAATATATATTATCAGGAGTATAATTGCATTATAATCCATTTTCCTTCTGTCTTCTAAAAATTTATGATCAGTAAGACAAAGATCAGAAAAAACTTTTTTTGTTTTGTTTTTGTATAAAGGCAGATAGTAAATACTTTGAACTTCGCTGAACATAAAGCCTCTCTTATAAATACTTAGCCTTTCCATGGTGGCATGAACACAGCTATAGACAATACATAAATGAACGTGACTGTGTTCTAATAAAAGATGTTTATGAAAACAGGCAGTGGGCTGGTTTTGGTCCACAATCATAGTTTACTAACCCCTGATTTAAGAAAGTACTTTATTCAATATTCTGTTTTTTTGTTCCTATTCTTTTCCAGTGGCCTTTGATCACAGTTTGACTTTATATAACTCTAGTCTCTGTATGGGAAGCTGTAAGTTGGGCTTTGTGGTTCCCAGTGAAAAACTCAGCCCTTCCCCTATCAACTCCTGACTCAATTAAAAAAAAAAATTTTATAGTAGTAGATAAAGGCTTAAATATTATTCTATTGCCAATATAATTGATATTTGAATATGTGTCTTGGACATTTCCAAATTCAATTTTTATGAACCCTAGAACTGGATCAGTTTGCCTGCTCGGTTAGGGAAGCTGATGGGCCATCACAAGCTTCACAATGGAGGAAGATCCCTGTAAAACAAAGTGTAGAAGAGTGAGGCAGAGCAGAGAGTATACTTGCTGTGTGTAAGCTCAGTCCTAATATTAAGCAAAGAGAAATGTGTGAATGCAAATCTCTAGTCTTTTGTTAGTTTGTTTTCTTCTAAGTTTGTTATTCCAGTTAAACCATTTTTGTCCAATATATTCTCACCCAAGAGTGGCATGATGGAAGGGTTGGCTGGGGCAGAAGTGATCAGCCATCTCTCAGGATAGTCTGTTCCCAAGAATTCAAGAAATTCATCCAGGTGAAAACAAGACACAGACAGAAATATCGGTTGCACTGAACAATATGGTTCCCATAAGTTACCAAAATCAAAGTTAAAGAAACTAACACACTAAAATGTATTTTACATATTTTACACTACTTTACACAAAGTAAAGAAACTAATACATTAAATATCAAGTATTTACTTTACACAAAGTAAAGAAACTAATACATTAAATATCAAGTATTCATGGCACAGGAGCTAGCCTGAATCAGATGCTTTTGCTACCTCAGATACTACTTCTTGTTTATTTCTCCTGTATCGTGGCCCAATGTTTTTTACATATTTTACACTACTTTACACAAAGTAAAGAAACTAATACATTAAATATCAAGTATTTACTTTACACAAAGTAAACTACACACTAAAATGTATTTTACATATTTTACACTACTTTACACAAAGTAAAGAAACTAATACATTAAATATCAAGTATTTACTTTACACAAAGTAAAGAAACTAATACATTAAATATCAAGTATTAATGGCACAGGACCTAGCCTGAATCAGATGCTTTTGCTACCTCAAATACTACTTCTTGTTTATTTCTCCTGTATCGTGGCCCAGTGTACCAGATACTGAGGATACCATCTTCATATAGTACCAAAAAAATGCTTTTTAGACTATGTTTATTATATCTAATTCTTTAGGAAAACTTTTCTGCACCTCATTACATCCCCAGCAAAATTAATTGCTTCCTTCCCTAGTGTTTCATTAAGCCCTGCTCAAAATGCCAGAAGACAACTTTCAATAAAGTATTATGATTAATTATACATATTTGTTTTTCCTTACCTAGTTGACCATGATTAACATGCTATGTGCATAACATGTGAATCATGGTCAATCAGGAAAAACAAATATATATAATTATCCATATTACCATATATGTATCAGTGTTATTAATATGTTTATAAATATATATATAATTAATATAGGTTATAATATATATCATAAATATATATATATTATTGCATTTAATAGGGAAAGTAATTCTAAGCAAAAATGAAAAGTATTGAAATTTCAGTGTTATTAAATTCTATACGTGACTGGGATTTGGGTATTGTAGGAGAGGTTAAGAGCTTTCTAATATCTCTCAAATTATTTCTCTGTGATTACAACTCTGTGGATGAAATACAGGATATAAATTTTGTATCGTTTTAAAGTAGGAGGTAGCAATTCAGAAAGATGGTTTAAGAGAGTAAACTGACAGAATTATAAAGGTATGTAAAGCATGAACGGTCATCAGTTTTTCTTAAATGAGTGATTAAACAATGTTTGATCTTTTAAAGAATTTTTAATTTATTAGATCAGTCTCTAAATTTTTAATAATTTCTTGAAGTAATACCTCTTTTAAGTAATATGTAGTTTAATGATCGAAGATTTTTAAAATATTTCAGATCACCTACTAATAATAGTTATTTTCTCTTAAATTATTTCAGTCTTCATATCTATTTATATGTAATTGATGTTTGAATGATGGCATCAACTACAAAACTAAAAAAAAATATTGTACAAAGAAAAACACAAGAAAACTAGTGTTCTGAAGGATTTTCCATATTTTTTGTCCCTATTGATAAACTGTTCAGGAAAATAATGGCTGTGTGAATTAAATGCCATGAAAATATTTATTTTTTATTAAGAGATGATATCTACCATGGAAAGAAAATAGTTTTTATTCAATATATACTATGTACCAGACCCCATGCATGTAATTTCATTGAGTGACATTACAACTCTTATTTAACAAACACTGGAGTTACTAAATGTCACAAAGCAGAAAAGTGGAATAAGCTGACTCTATTTAAAAAAATAGACATCACAGTGCTAATGTCAATATTATGTTTAAAAACATGAAAGTGATAATTAGATATACACTAAACTTTAAAAAAATGTGCTCAACTAATATTTGTTGAGCTCCTAGTTTGTACCAGACTGGACTTTTAATAGTCTAAATGTATACATTTTAAAATAAGATTAAAAATTTACTGTGACAAAAGTATTCTCTTAAGAATTTAAATATGTTAGCTTTTGTTATGAACATATTTTTCTTATCAAATTTAAATAAATGTCAGCTCTATTTGTATATTCCCATTCACGAAGTTTTATCTGAGATCAGTCCTGGGAAAAAAATAGATCAGTTTTAAACAGAAGAGATAAGCCGAAAGATCAGATAGCTTTTTTGGATTATATTTCATAGCTTTCTTTATTGTCTCTTACATCACATCAATATCTTTCTTCTGATTGACTATATTGGATACTTGCAATGTTTTTCACTGCTTTTTTAAAAAAATTATGATCTTTAGTGGCCCTGTTTAAAAAAAAATCCCTATTTCCTACTATAAAATTGAGTCTATTGCAATTTCTTGTTAACTTGCCATGTAAACATCACAAAACATATTTTTTGAAAAAAATACTTTTAGGATTGTGAAATCAATATGGACCAGTCTAATTGAAACAGTTTCATTCATATTCTAGGTTGTGTAACTCTTAATGAAGATTTTTAGTTGTTTCCCCAAAGCAGGTCACATAGTATTTTCATAAAATGTTATCAGTACCTT
The DNA here is from genome assembly GCF_024610735.1 of Ursus americanus. Lineage (NCBI taxonomy): Eukaryota > Metazoa > Chordata > Mammalia > Carnivora > Ursidae > Ursus > Ursus americanus. The sequence continues at coordinate 6,367,115 of NC_142131.1, forward strand.
CTATTTTAACTCAGTACTATTTCCGTTGGATTTATTTTAAATAAAGATGTAATTTATTCATTTAGAAAAATGTGTATAACTTTTTAATACTCTGTGTATCTACAGCATACATATGTGTGTATGTATAAACAGATACAGAGAGAATGTTATGAGTACAGTGTATTATATTAATAATTTGAAAATGAGAAATTAGGTACAGAGAAGTTCTTCAGATTAATAGGGACAAGTGCATGATAAACAGATCTGAAAGAACCTTGAGTGTTATGTAAATTTTGTTAGGCTCTTTTGAGGCTTTGCTTAAATGTTTATTTAGAAAAATCTACAGCATTTCCTTTTGCATGAGATTGAAAAGGAGCATTCACAGGGGAAGAGTGGTACTATGCACCTAGGTTAAGGGGCAGAATGTGTGTTCTCTTTCTTGGAAAGGGTGTTCTATATGCTCTTAGCCATATATCATCCCTTTTTTTTTTGTTGTTAACTTCATTTGTTTATTTGTCTGAGAGAAAGCCTGTGCGTGCACCCGTGAGAGAGAGAGCGAGAGTGAGCGAGCGAGCGAGCACGCATGCACAAGAAGGGGGAGCGGCAGCCAGAGGGAGGGGAAGCAGGCTTCCTGATGAGCTGGAGCATGATGAGGGACTCCATCCCAGGACCCTGGGATCATGACCCGAGCCAAAGGCAGATGCTTAACTGACTGAGGCACCCAGGCATCCCTAGCATTCCTTTTAAATCTGATCTTATTTTGTTATTGGGCTACCTTGTTAGAGCTGGATCCATTTACATTCTTCTTATTTATTCTATCAGTCTTATCTACTAAGACCTTATGAAGAAAATCTGTGGTTCTTAGGTGGCACTTTGACACCATGTTCCTGAGAATAAATACCGAAGCAAGAACAATTACCTGTTTTGGATTTATGAACAAAGCTATAAGGGCAAAGTCAGCCTTCGTTTTCACTAATAATAGTCATTAAAGGATAAAGAGGTTACTCAAGGACTGTGAAAAATAGGTAATGTGAAGATGATACAGTCTAAATATGAGTTTTGTACATTAACTCATATTGGGCTGAGATGCTACACTTAAATTGTCAGTGGACGTGAGGAAGTTAACAAAAGTTTACAAAACATCTTTTTTTTTTTTTTTAACATCTGTTTTGTTTGTTTTTTTTAATTACTCTAGGATTCCAAAGAAGTTGCAAGTACTAAGAGAGGAGGAATGAGAAGGGATTATTGTAATACCTCCATGTTAAAAACACACAGAGCTCTTTAAAAATCATTATGTTTTGACATTCGGTCTTCCGAATGTCAGATTGTGATTTTGTGATTTTAAATAGGTAATTTTTTGATGTGATATATTTGGTAATCCTTTCTGATTATTTGATATCATCAATATTCTAAAATACCAGTGTGAATGCAAAAATATAAAACACTTAATTCATTGAGACATGTTATAAATAGTGGATAGGAATGATAACTTTTTAAAATTATACAACTATATGGATCAAATGAAATGTTTTCATGAAGTATTTTCTTTGAATTATCTTGTCCTGTCATAATCAGTGTATAACTAAAAAACACGGAAAATAGCTCTTGGACAGGTTTTATTTTGTTTTTAAGTTTCCTGTTTTTGGGCATGTGACACATGAAATGATGTCCATGAATAGTGATGTCTGTGATTAGTGGATCTTAGCGCTACATACTTCTGTTAGCATGGGGCCTGCTAGCCTATGGCCTCTTGTAAATGATCTTCACCAACTCAACTCACAGACCCTAATCAAAAAGGACAATGACTACCTCCATGTAATATCACTTTTGGAGCAGGAGTGGACCCCTGACCAAAGAATAGCCAGTCAGTATATCAGCCAGCCCAGTGTGATCTGGTCTGCCAAAATTGGCTAAGCCAATCAGATATCTTTTCTTGGAAATGTTAATTAAGTACTTAGGTATGGCAGTTTTTGTGGAAGATGTTATAAGTATTCATAGAGGGACTCCTGGGTGGCTCAGTCAGTTAAGTGTCTGACTTCGGCTCAGGTCATGATCTCGAGGTCCTGGGATTGAGCCCGTGTGGGGCTCCCTGCTCATCAGGGAGCCTGCTTATCCCTCTTTCTTTGCCTGCCACTCCCCTTGCTTGTGCTTTCTCTCTTTCTGTCAAATGAATAAATAAAATTTTTTTTTTAAAAGTACTCGTAGAAACCCAAAGTTTTGAGAGAACATAGTTACAATTATGAAGAGGCAAAAGCCTGAGAAAACCAAATCTATAAATTAAACACATGCCCTCACACAGTGGAAGAAAATAAGGGAGTTGTAGCACGAAGGAAAGAAGTACAGGTCTTGGATACTAATCTTTCATCTGTAGTGTCATTTGCAAATATCTTCTACCATTCCGTGGGCTGCCTCTTAGTTTTTTTGACTGTTTCCTTGGCTGTGCAGAAGCTTTTTATCTTGATGAAGTCCCACAAGTTCATTTTTTCTTTTGTTTCTCTTGCCTTTGGAGATGTTGCAAAAAGTTACTGTGGCCGATGTCAAAGAGGTTGCAGCCTGTGTTCTCCCCTAGGATTTTGATGGATTCCTGTCTCACATCGAGGTCTTTCATCCATTTAGAGTTTATCTTTGTGTATGGTGTGAGGGAGTGGTCAAGTTTCATTCTTTTGCATGTAGCTGTCCAATTTTCCCAGCACCATTTATTGAAGAGACTTTTTTCCACTGGATGTTTTTTCCTGCTTTGTCAAAGATAAGTTGCCCAAAGAGCCGAGGATCCATTTCTGGGTTCTCTATTCTGTTCCATTGGTCTATGTGTCTGTTTTTGTGCCAGTACCATGCTGTCTTTGTGATCACAGCTTTGTAGTATAGCTTGAAATCCGGCAACATGATGCCCCCAGCTTTGTTTTTCCTTTTCAACAATTCCTTGGCGATTCAAGGCCTTTTCTGGTTCCACACAAATTTAAGGGCTGGTTGTTCCAGTTCTAAGATCTACAGAGAACTTCTCAAACTCAGTACACGGGAAACAAATTAAAAAATGGGCTGAATATATGAACAGACACTTTTCCAATGAAGACATACAAATGGCTAACAGATACATGAAAAAATGTTCAAAATCATTAGCCATCAGGGAAATTCAAATCAAAACCACACTGAGATACCACCTTACGCCAGTTAGAATGGCAAAAATTGACAAGGCAGGAAACAACAAATGTTGGAGAGGATGTGGAGAAAGCGAATCCCTCTTACACTGTTGGTGGGAATGCAAGTTGGTACAGCCACTTTGGAAAATAGTGCGGAGGACCTTTAAAAAATTAAAAATTGAGCTACCCTATGATCCAGCACTACTGGGTATTTACCCCAAAGATACAGACATAGTGAAGAGAAGGGCCATATGCACCCCAGTGTTCATAGCAGCATTGTCCACAATAGCTAAATTGTGGAAGGAGCCGAGATGCCCTTCAACAGATGACTGGATTAAGAAGATGTAATCTATATATACAATGGAATATTACTCAGCCATGAGAAAGAACAATTACCCAACATTTGCAGCAACATGGACGGGACTGGAGGAGATAATGCTAAGTGAAATAAGTCAAGCAGAGAAAGACAATTATCATATGGTTTCACTCATTTACGGAACGTAAGAAATAGGAAGATCGGTAGGAGAAGAAAGGGAAGAATGAAGGAGGGGTAAACAGAAAGAGGAATGAACCATGAGAGACTATGGACTCTGGGAAACAAACTGAGGGCTTCAGAGGGGACGGGGATGGGGGATTGGGATAGGCCAGTGATAGGTATTAAGGAGGGCACGTATTGCATGGTGCACTGAGTGTTATATGCAAGTAATGAATCATGGAACATTACATCAAAAACTAGGGTGTACTGTATGGTGACTAACATAACATAATAAAAAATTATTATAAAAAAAAAGAAGTATAGGGAGTAGTGGCCTGTTAATGTGGACATTAGAGTGAATTGCCTGTAGCTCTGTTCTACTCCTATTACTGCCCTTCGTGAGGTTGGGATGTTTGGCTTTTTGCAATACATCTGAAATTGTGTTCTTCACAAACACATGAACTTAATTAGATAAATGACAAGGTATAGATTTTTTCTGAAGTATAGGATAAACAAAACATTTGATTATCTTTAGAACAATACAGTAAAATGGGGATTTTTTTTTTCAAGTTTAACTAAACAGGAATATCGGTATAGCAAAGACAGTAAATTTTGGTGCCAAGTACAAATCTTCCACTTAATAGCTGTGGGATCTTTAGTGAGTTACTTAACCCTCTTGTATCTATTGCAAAATCTACAAATGGGGATAAAATTCATACCTATCTCAGAGAGTTAATATGATGAATAAGTGTTATTGCAGCTGAAGAGCTTAGAGGAGTACCTGAGGCATAGAAGATCTCAGTGAGTGTTATTTTTATTTATTATGTTATCATAAACGCATGCTAAACTACTTGTCATTTGTACATTTAACCACAAACACTGTCCTAATCTCTTTGTGTCAGAAAATGGTGCTCTTACATAATAATAGCATAAACACTAATAATGAATGTTTGATTCTATGGGAATTTATCTACATAAAATTAGTTTATATGGTTTAATATTGAATGAAAACAGAGCCAAGATAGAAATTCTTTGTTTTTATAGTGGAGTTGACTGTGGGGATAATACTTATAACTCTCTTTTGGAGAGGAAGTAACTATTGGCTGTAGTTCAAGTCACGAATAGACACACTGAGTAAAGGAACAGCAGAATATTAACTTACAGCCGTTTCATTCCATGGAAGACATGGAGTCAAAGGAACATTTCCACTTACTGTGAGGCTTTGAATTACTTTGGAGTATATCCTTCTAGGGAAACATAGAACTTGAAATTTAAAAGTTTCCAGTTTACTGTTGAATGTATGCTCACTGCCTTATTGTCCATAATTTAAAGATAAAGTTTAAGAATTTGTGACAGAGTTTAAAGAGTTCATAAATTGGAGAGGACTAGAAAGGAAAATAAACTAGATTTTTCCCTTACCTTTATCATTTTCTATTAAGAGATTTCTTCTATATATCACCCATGTATTTGCTCTTGGACACACTTTTCTTCCTTTAGTTTATTATATTCAGCAAAACCACTCAAAGGAAAGCAATCTGGTTGCGAATGACTACTGTTGATAAATATCCTCTCCATTTGTAGCAGAATCAGGAAGGAGGCATCCCTAACCATCTAGGGGTTCATTAGTTTAGGGACTTTTAAATAAATTACTTGGCACAGTATATAATTTTAGGTTAAAACTCTGGAAAATAAATTTATCATAAAGTAAATAGATAAATTATAGCATATTCAATCTTGAATACATTTTTAAATAGCTATAGCAACGAACATGTTCCAGGAAAGGTTTCCATTTCCTCTGTTGTTTGATTTTTATACTCCTATTGGTTAAATTAATCTTCAAATTATTGATTACCAAGTAACATTGTGAATTGGTCTTCTATAGCGTGACTCTAACTAGCATGTTTGTTTTATCATTAATCTTGTTGGTCATTATATCATTTACTGTTCATTATAGCAAGAGATAAATTGCACAAATGCTTAATATTGTTAGTTCAGCTTGGCTGCTTTCTTTAGTGACACTAATTCTACAGAGCAGTTGGGCAAAAATCAATGTCTTATGCACCATTTATATTAAATTATGCTTGTTATATGATTGAATCAACACTACATAGAGTTTTCTCAAGTTAATTGATCAACTCCTACAAAACAAATTAATATGATACATCAAACTTATGGAGTTGTCGTCCAGAAAGAATATAATAAACATCAGTGCTGAAAGAAAACCAGTATTCCTCTTAGAATACTGAACTCCTCAACCCTAATCAAATGGCTAACTAAAAGTATTAGCAGAGAGAATGCAAATATAGATTTAATGGGAGATATTCCTACTTTTCTAGTAGGAGTTAAGATATTTATGTCAAGTGATATAAGTGCACTTATTAAAACATTTCAGTTGTTTGCCCCCCATCTAGTTACCTGCCCCTACCCAGTTAAGAAAAAACAGATATTGAAAACTCAATTAGGAGGGTTTTTTTTCCTTTACTAGTTTAAATGGGTGTAATAGGAGACATCTCCCTAAAGTTGAATCTTAGTAAATATTCTATGAACTGCCTTCTATGTTTTAGCAAATTAACTCAATTTTCATATTGTACAAATATTTCTTTTATGAGAACAGGATGTCAAATTTATCCAGCTATGTTTGAGTATTAGTATATTTTATAATTATTGACACAAATTTATTAGCGTTCTTTGTGGATTAAGGATGAGTGTAAGAGGGGTGCCTGGGTGGCTCAGTCAGTTAAGCGTCTGTCTTCAGCCCAGGTCATGATCCCAGGGTCCTGGGGTCCAACCCTGCTTCTGGCTCCCTGCTCAGCAGGGAGTCTTCTTCTCCCTCTCCCTCTGCCTGCTGCTCCCCCTGCTTGTGCTCTCTCCCTCTCTCTCTCTGTTAAATAAATAAATAAATAAATAAATAAATAAATAAATAAATAAATAAATAAAATCTTTAAAAAAGAAAAAAGGATGAGTGTAAGAAAATTAAAATATTATAAATTAATATTACATCAGATTTTTTTCAAATAATCTAGTCCTTATATTTTTTTGTAGACTTAAGATTTTGAATGTTTGAGCCATTGTAAAAAGAAATACACACACACAGACACACACATACTAGAACTTTTGCCTTATATAGGTAAGTATTATATAAGTAAATATAAGAATGAACATGTAAATCCTATGTGTTTATTATATATGACTTAAAGAAAAAATTCTACATAAAATATTTTACTTTGTTTAACTACAATGTTAAGTTTAATCATCTGGTGCATTTAGAATAACTAATAAATTAGAGAAGAAACGAAAATATTTAAGACAAGTAGCAATCAGTGTCATCCAGCTAACTACCTGGTACTTCACCAAGGAAATAAATGTAAAACTGGAGAAAAAACATGTTGGTCTATTTTAGCTATGTATTGTGAAGATGATGATGAGATGAATACCATTGAACAATATTCTCTTTATCTATGTTTAAAGTTATAATGGCCTGACACTGTATATTAATTTATCAAAGTTAGAATATGGGTCTCCCTTTCAGTTCTTTCCTCTATTCAATGGCGTACCATTTCATTTCTCTCTCAAAGTGTTCCTTTAGTGTTTAGATATAACCCTTAGGAAAGGATGACCTTGCTAATAAATTAGTCTTTTCGATCTGCTCTGATTAACATCCAGTTAAAAATTGTATGCCAGTTTTCTGAACAAACACAGAAATTAAATATTCAATCTCTTCTCTTTAGGGGGATGACAAATTATAAATATATTCCTTTCTGTTAAATAGCATCTGTTGAGTGAAAATATAATTCCAAAGTATCTTTCTTTTGACTGTTTTCAGAAATTCTATGGGATTACATTCCCAAAGGATATTAATTAAAATTATTTTAAATAACTAAGCCATTCAAGAAAATATTTGAAATGTTTGTATTTTCAAAATGAAAAACAAAATATTTTACTATGATAACATTACATCCTACATATTGTCAGATATCTCAGTAAAAATTGAATGGACATGGGGCAGCTGTGTAGCTCAGTCATTTGAGGGGCCTACTCTTTTTTTTTTTTTTTAAGATTTTATTTATTTGACAGAGAGATAGCGAGAGAGGGAACACAAGCAGGGGGAGTGGGAGAGGAAGAAGCAGGCTCCCAGCAGAGCAGGGAGCTCAGTTCAGGGCTTGATCCCAGGACCCTGAGATCAGTCCCTGAGCCAAAGGCAGACACTTAACGACTGAGCTACCCAGGCACCCCTGAGGGGCCTACTCTTGATTTTGGCTCAGGTCATTCAGCGTCCTGGGATCAGGCCCCACTTCTGGCTCTGTGCTCAATGGGGAGCCTGCTAGAGGATTCTCTCTCTCCTTCTCCCTCTGCCCCTGCTGTCTGTCTCTCTCTCTAAAATAAATAAATCTTTAAAAAATTAAATGAACATAATCTTTGTAATTTTAGTTTATATATTAAAATTTTAATTAATTTTATTAGGCAGTATGTCTTTATTTTAAAGGCTAATAAATAGGCTAATAAATAAAAAGGCTAATAAATGATGTTGTAATCATTTAACTTGTATTGCCTACACATTTAAGTATTAACATTACGTGTCATAAAAGGTACTTCAGAACTATAGGAATAAAGCCAGTATATTTATAACAAGAAGTGATATGGGGCGCCTGGGTGGCTCAGTCGTTAAGCGTCTGCTTTTGGGGCAGGTCATGATCCCAGCGTTCTGGGATTGAGCCCCGCATCGGGCTCCCTGCTCAGCGGGAAGCCCGGTTCTCCTTCTCCCACTCCCCCTGCTTGTGTTCCCTCTCTTGCAGCCTCTCCTTCTGTCAAATAAATAAAATCTTAAAAAAAAAAAAAGAAGTGATAAAGAGACGAAAGATCTGTACTGCAAAAACTATAAAACACTGATGAAAGAAACTGAAGATGACACAAGAAATAGAAAGTCATTCCATGCTCATGGATTGGAAGAACAAATATTGTTAAAATATCTATACTACCCAAAGCAATCTACACATCTAATGAATCCCTATCAAAATACCAACAGCATTTTTCACAGAACTAGAATAAATAATCCCAAAATTTGTTTGGAACCACAAAAGACCCTGCATAGCCAAAGCAATGTTGAAAAAGAAAGACAAAACTGAAGATATCACAATTCCAGACTTCAAGTTATATTAACAGAGCTCTAGAAATCAAAGCAGGATGATACTAGCACAAAAATAGGTGCATAGATCAATGTAACAGAATAGAAAACTCAGAAATAGACCTATATTTATGTGGTCATTTAATCTTCAACAAAGCAGGAGAGAATATGCAATGGGAAAAAGAAAGTCTCTTCAAATGGTGTTGAGAAAACTGGACAGATACATGCAAAAAAATGAAAGTGGACCACTTTCACCATATGCAAAAATAAACTCAAAATGGATTAAAGACCTAAATGTGAGACCTGAAAACAATAAATCTCAGAAGAGTGTACAGGCAGTAATTTCTCTGACATTGGCCATAGCAACATTTTTCTAGGTATGTCTCCTAAGGCAAGAGAAATAAAAGCAAAAATAAACTATTGGGACTATATCAAAGTAAAAAGCTTCTGCACAGCAAAGGAATCTCTCAACAAAACTAAAAAGCAGTCTACTGAATGGGAAAATATATTTGCAAATGACATATCTGATAAAGGTTTAGTATCCAAAATATATCAAGAACTGATACAACTCAACATCCAGAAATCAAATAACCCAGTTAAAAAATGGGGAGAAGACATGAATAGACATTTCTCCAAAGAAGACATCCAGATGCCCAACACACACATGAAAAGATTCTCAACATCACTCATCATCAGGGAAATGCAAATCAAAACTCCAATATCATCACACAACTGTCGGAGTGGCTAAAATCCACAACACAAGAAACAACAGATGTTGGTGAGGATGTAGAGAAAAAGGAACCCTCTTGCACTGTTGGTGAGAATGCAAACTGGTGCAGCCACTGTGGAAAACAGGACGGAGGTCCCTCAAAAAGTTAAAAACAGAACTACCCTAGGATCCAGTAATTGCCGTACTGGATATTTACTCCCCCAAATACAAAAATACTAATTAAAAGGGATGCATGCACTCCTGTGTTTATTGCAGCATTATTTACAATAGCCAGATTACGGAACCAGCCCAAGTATCCATCAAAAGATGAGTGGATAAGGAAGAAGTGATATTTATACATACACACACGTATACGTACACATACAGTGGAATATTATTCAGCAATACAAAAGAATGAAATCTTGCCGTTTTCAACAACATGGATGGAGTTAGTATCATGCTAAGCAAAATAAGTCAGTCAGAGAAAGACAATACCATATGATTTCACTCATATGTGGAATTTAAGAAACAAAACAAATGAGCAAAGGGAAAAAAGAGAGAGAGAGACAAACCAAGAAAGACTCTCAACTATGGAGAAGAAACTGATAGTTAAGGGAGAGGAGGTACATAGGGGAGTGAGTGAAATAGGTGATGGGGATTAAAGAGTATACTAATCATGATGACATTTGAATAATGTATAGAATTGTTGAATCACTCTATTATACACCTAAAACTACTATAACACTGTATGTTAACAATCCTGGAATTAAAATAAAAATTTACAAAAAATAATTCTTAGAATAAAAACTATAATCGATACAAGAAGAAGAAAAGAATTGACCAAAATACCTCTGTATCTGTAAAATTAGTAACTAATAATTGAAGATGTAAATGTGAAATGCTGTCAACACTAAATCATGTGGTATCTGTAAACAGTTTTTACTATAAAATATTGATATTCTTATTTATATGGCAGTATGTTGGCATGGAATTTCATAGACTGTTTTACTCTTACTCCCCATAAAAGTTTTTTTGCAGAAAGTGGAGATACCATAAACTCTTACTTTCACAGTGTCTATAACCAGTCGTACCTGATTCATAGACACTATAGGGTGATGGAATAAATTAGATCATTTAGGACCCAAATATAGTTTATTCCTGTACTTTTCTGATTATTAGAAGTTAAATAAATTTTCTATAAATGGCATTTTTCATTTTTCTTATTATGCTTAGTTTCAGTCTGAAGCAAGGCTTAATTACCGATAGAAAACCAATCTTTGTGTGTGTCTTTATAACATTAAAATGATAAAAACAAGTAAAAATAAAAATAAGATGAGCAAAACAGTATAGCTTGAATTGCTGTGTGTGTTTTTTTATTTTTTAACATTTGCCTGGTTATTTTATACCACATGGACACAGTGATTGAGAGGCAGCTTTTCATGTAGAGTGGCATGTAGATGTAATATAGATTGGTAATTTAGGGTTTTGTCTTAGGCTATACATTGCAAAATCTGAAAAAAATATATTGTCTTGAACATTTAAATTTTTTTCATCCCTGTCATGAGAAATTTGGAAAAAAGTAGCTGGAACTGGTGAGGACTCCACAGTGCTGTCAGGGATATAGGATCCTTTGAAATTTTAATCATTTATTCCTAACTTGTGACAGCAAGTTGACTTATAGTTTCAAGATGGTTTCTTACTTCTGGCCATTAAATCAGTTTTCCTGACAGTAAGGACAAGGGGAAAATGTCGCATACCTTGGAGTCAACCATCCTCCATCCCTTCGCTCATACATTTTAAGGAATTTTCATCAAAGGTACAATCAGCAACTTCCATTTATATCACATTGACTGGATTTCTGTTATGAGTACTCCAATCTGCAAGGGAAACTATAAAATGCAGACTTAATCTCCTTGGTGAAATTAGGATTATTTTTGTAGTGAGAAGGAAAAAATGGATATTGGTTATGGAAATTTCAGTCTTTGCCTCAGTCTGTGCTATAGTTTTAAAGAGTAACTTTATTTTTAATATTACTGTATTTAAATCATTTTCAGGGCATACTATGTCCAGAAGCCAGAATAACATCTGAGAGATGGCTCCTGCATAGAAGTATTTTATTAGAGTAAAATCAGTATGAATATTAAGATCAGGCAGAGAAATTTGATTCCTTGTTTTTTCTCTTACCCAGATATGTGAATTTAAGCAAGTACCCTGACTTTAAGTTGCTTCAGTGACCATATAGTGTTGTTGAGTGAATGAGATTAAATAACCTGTATAATGACGATGGCACATGGTACTCATGGTATTCAATAATTGTTACTCCCCTGCTCCCACCTATCTATCTGATATACTTTTTAGTCTGAATAGGACATTTAAAATCTTTCCTTCTGTAAATCAACAAGATTTTAAAAAATCCACGAGTGTCAAATCCTTACTGCCTTCAACACAATTATCATTATTATAAGAAATTTCATCATTATTAATAGATTAAATTTGAATATAGGACTCAGAGAGTAAGCATTTCAGTTTGCCCACTTAACAAGACCTTATAACTGACAGAATCTTTTGAACTCAAAATTAATTTGCAAAATTTTTTATTGCATATTTTTCTTTTCCCTGTAACTACTGCAGTCTTGTTGGTTCCAAATTATCTGGTAGCTGCTCTTTGTCATTATTAAGTTTTGTTCATTTGTTTGTATTTGTCATTATTGTTTTCTCCTTTTTGAAATGTCCACATACCAGATCTCAATCAATGTAGCTATTAAATTATTAGAAGAGGTTAAATCTTTAGTAAGTAGATCTTATGGTAAATTACTTAGGAAGAATATTACTTAAAAAAAAGTATAAAAAGTTAGACATGTTTGCCTTGTCCCTCTTAATTTTAATCTTCATTTCTGACTTCGTGATATGTGTTTACATTTTGAAATATTTAATACTTTAAAAATAATTTTCCATGATTATATCTAAACTTAAGAGGAACTATTTAGACTTTTTCCAACTTTGTATAAAATGACCTTAAATATGGAAGTATATTCCATTTTATTTATTTATTTATTTATTTATTATTTTTATTTTTTTTAAATTTTTTATTATGTTATGTTAGTCACCATACAGTACATTAGTTTTTGATGTAGTGTTCCATGATCCATTGTTTGCGTGTAAAAATAAAACAAAATAAGGCGTATAAAAATAAAACAAAATACGGCTCAGTCGTTAAGCGTCTGCCTTCGGCTCAGGCCGTGATCCCAGAGTCCTGGGATCGAGTCCCACATCAGGCTCCTCTGCTGGGAGCCTGCTTCTTCCTCTCCCACTCCCCCTGCCTGTGTTCCTTCTCTCGCTGGCTGTCTCTCTGGCAAATAAATAAATAAAATCTTAAAAAAAAAATAAAAAATAAAAAAAATAAAACAAAACAAAAAAAGGTGTTTTCATCTCAAAACAAATCAGAAGGGTTTTATGGTTACTAATGAATGAATTTTTCCAGTAGAAAACTATTTTATTAAAAATTAAATATAAAATTATCAAAATATCACTGAGAAAATCTATCATTATAGAATTGATTATTCAATTAGTATAAAAATATCAAACACAAGACTTAAATTCTTCCTATTTCTTGAATATATCATTTGATGCTCAATCAAGTAGGACAAAGGAGGAAGTATTTTGAAATATATATAAATATACATTCTGAAATAAAACATGGTATATAGTTATTTGTATTTCTTGGCTTTTCCACACCAAAATCTCCCAAGATTCTAGGGGTAACCCTTTCAGCCTCACTTAACCGTCAGGTCTTGTTCTCTGTGATCCTTCAAAAAGCCTCTAGCCTAGATGGTTTCATCAGCACAGCATGCACATCTTCATCTTAGAGATTTTTTTTGAGCACTTCCTACTGCCCGGGTCCAATTTTAAGGACTACTTTAAATACTGTCCTTTAGAGGAGGAAGCCTCTCTGAATTCTTGTCTTTGGGGATCACTTCCTCAGACTTCATAGACCATTATAAGGTAGAATTTGCTACCTTATGTTTTTCATCTGATGTCTGTCCCTTCTCTGCAACTAAATCATAAACTCCTTATAGGCAGAGATAATTTCTAATCCTCAAAGAATGGCACATGATTTATGCATGTTTATTATTCCTAATGATATAAAGAACAATTTCAGCAAAACACAAAACAGTGCACTAACTCTGCAAGGGATACGCTAAACTACCTAGGATAGATAACATTAAAATGGTTAATGAAAAATAAAATGAAAAGAAAAGCCCTGATGTTTAAAGCAACATTGCTTCAAAGGTGATTCATATAAGACAGAACATAAATACATTAACTCTAGCTATTCATGAAACAAGGCCTCCCTCAGATTCCCTGAACTCAAAACAAATGAAGGGAGACTTGGAATCTAAAAGGAGCACCAGGCTCCATATCTATTTAGTTTGGTTTACTCTGTGAGATTATATTTGCTATGGCAGATAAGATGATTCCTCTTCACATGACAGACCAGCATGCTGGAACATTGTTTTGGCATAGCATATAAAACAGGAAACTCATCGGTTGTGTAAATTCACATTGGTATATTTTTACCCCAGATGGATTGAATTAGCTGAAAGTAGCAAGCAAATCTGCTACATCTTCAGAAACTTTCTGATCTTGTCTCATCTTTATTTAACCATAGTGAAGTATCCAGATTGGACAGTGTAGCTGTAGTATTTGTCATAGTAAAAATAAATAAATAAATAAATAAATAAATAAATAAATAAATAAATAAATAAATAAATAAAGTAAAAATGTCCACTCGAACAGATGAAACAGAGAAATCTATTTGTAGAATTCCTGTGTCAAACTTCCTTTATTCTTTTTCCCTCAATATTCAAAAAGAATAAGTGGCAATGATGTTTCCTTTAAAAGTTGGAACTTTACTATTTGATAAGAATTTTTGTTCACAAAATAAGCCTTTGAGGTTATTTTTAAGACTGATGGGAAATACTCATGGACCAAGAGCCATATGTAGTTGCTTAAGGCTTCTTTGAGAAACCATAAATTCTTCTCTGTTGATGTAATATTTATGACCATAATTTGGTGGAGGAAAGGGAAAATCCAGACTTTATCTTTCTGGTTTTTCTCCTTTAATTTTGATTTTGAGCAATTGATTCAGGCAGTACCAGACAACAGGTAAAGTAAGATACTTTCTTTTTGATTCCTGTGATATTCATAGAATTTCATGTAAGTTATAATAAATAGAGATGATTGTCTTTTCATTGGTTTAATAGTTTCTTCCCGACGTTTATCACATCTTATCATTTAAATACTTGCTTTCTTATGGTGAAATCACATCTGTTATGCTTTTTACTGAAACCTTCTCTTCTGCAAGAGATTAAACAATCTGAAGTACGAAAAATAAGTCTACTGAAAGAAATCATAGATTTTGTTTTCTTAGTCTTGGAATAAGATGCCAAAAAAAAATAGAATAAAAAAAACAAAATTCTCTAAAATCAGACTATTTTCATTAATTTTTATCTAGAATACATATGGACCCCAAAATTGAAATCTCTTACCACATTGATAGCTATTCTTTATTTTTGTACTTGATCAAAATAGTAAATACATCTTGGAATTTTTTCTTAAACTTTCTATAATTTTTTTCATAAACTATATAATATCTCAACAGCCTACATACTAATAATTAACATACTATCAAGTGTTAATATAAGCACAGACACTCCTTAAATGGAGTATTTAAGGTATCATTTTTTGATGCCCACCCTTTCAAAGTTACTTACCATTCTTTATTTCCTTTAACTATTTTATCTCATTAAGCAGCTCTTTGACTTTCTTCTTTGTATGCACAGTTCTATTTCTTTTGATTTTGAGTGTTTAAAATATTAATCTAGGTATCTGGGAATGTGACTTCTTCTTTAATCCTCCCCTAGATCTTATAGACTTTTTCAATATAAAATTTGTACATTTTATGCTTTCTAAGACAGTATATTCTATTTTTTATTGTGAACTATATAAGCTTTCATTGTTGGGTTTTGCATTTTCTATTAGTTGGAAACTAAAACTGCTGATATGGCACTTATATATCTTTATTTTCCATATATAATATATTTATATTTTTGTTTATTCATTTCTTCTGTGTTATTAAACATTTCTTCAACATGTATCACAGATTTATTAAATTTATTGAATTTATTTTAATTATACTCTAATTTCCAAAGTCTCTTTCATAATATTCTTTAAACAGACTTTTCTCCTAGGATCCTTTTCATCTTCTCAAAATTTCACTGAGGTTATGTCTCACAGTGTTTTTAAAGTTTTCTTCTTAAAGGTCTCGTGTTTCATCAACCATCAAGGGCTTTTTTTCTTATTTGCAATCTTTCTCCTATATTAATATGTGTTTCCCTAAAGTGTGGTGATTCTTCTTGGACCATTAAGAATATGGGATCTTGCCAGAGTAGTTAAGAATGAAGAATTATATTGACTTTTCTAGGTGGCTGGTGCGGATTTCCTCAGCTGTTTTTTAAATTGGTTTGTTTGCCATTAGGCTTCCCTCAGGAATGGGAGGAGGCCGGCTGGTTGTTCTTATGGAGTGGGGAAAGACCGACCTTGTGGACGTTACATTGTGGACTGTTACAATTCACAAAACAATTTCAGAAAGGACTTTAAATTGATATGGAAAAAGATTTACACAGTGGTGTTTATTTTGTGAAGTGAAGCTCTGCAGATAACCTAGAAGTCCATCATTGGAAATGGGTCTGTAAAACATGGTTAATCCGTGCTTTGGAGGGCCATATAGTGATAGGTGTATACAACAAATGTTAGGATAGAAATTTAAGATAAATCTTTTTTTTTTTTTTTTAAGATTTTATTTATTTATTTGACAGAGAGAGACAGCCAGCAAGAGAGGGAACACAAGCAGGGGGAGTGGGAGAGGAAGAAGCAGGCTCATAGCGGAGGAGCCTGATGTGGGGCTCGATCCCAGAACGCCGGGATCACGCCCTGAGCCGAAGGCAGGCGCTTAACCGCTGTGCCACCCAGGCGCCCCGAAATTTAAGATAAATCTTAATCATATTCTAATTTCAGTAAAGACTGAATGAGAAGTGGTGAATGAAGTCAGTCAGTATGTCCTTTCAGACAATAAATTACTCAAACCTTTATTCTGTTTTTTTTTTTGTTTTGTTTTGTGTTTTTTTGTTTTTGTTTTTGTTTTGGTGCCTCGTGCAGATTGCTTACTAAGTAGTACAAATTATATAATAGTAAAACCCACACTTCACATTTTATTTTCCTGATTTTCTGTCACCCAGATAAAACTGACAAAACATTGCTTCATCTGGGCATTCTCTTGTCTTTCCATGTGTATATGTGTAGACATCAGGAATAAACCATGGGTTTTGAAATGTTTCACGGAGAAGCATTCTCTTAGGCATGGAAGTAATCTTCTCCCAAAATAAACATTGATTGCCTAAGTACATTTTGTTTGGCCATTTAGTTTAATTTCTTCACACCTTTAGGAACACTGGGTGTTGATTGTTAGTAAAAGCTAATCATTCAGCTCGTTATCATGCACTGCTTATATTCACCCAGACCCTCCCTAAAAGAATAATAGCTTATCTAGTCTCAAACCTCTTTCAGAAGAGAGTCTTAGTGACTTCTAACATTTCTGTAGAACAAATGTTTATTATTAAGTAGTTTAAGTGGCTGGAGTAAGAAGACATGAGAAGCACAATTTACCACTCCCTATCTCCCCTATTGTCAACTTTAAAATAAAGCAAAATTAGATTTTTGCTATTTATTTAATTATTATTACATAATCAGTGACTTTACAAGTACCCCTTAAAAAGAATAACTATTTTGGATACGTATTTTTCTTATATTTCCCTTAAATGACAATTAATCATCTGTCTCACTCTCTTTTCCTTTTATGTTCTGTTTTACCAGATTGGAAGATAACATACATCACTAAGAAAAATGCACTTATAGATGTTTTCTTATTCATCAATGATTTTAAAATTGACAAGGGCTGCTGGGGCCCCTGGTCATCTCATATTTGTAATCTCTCACTTGCGGAAAACGAAACCTCTAACCTTAAATAAAATAAACACTAGGTTCAACTCTTATGAGTTTTTCCCCTCTTCTCAGATTATCAGAGGCATGTTTTTATTAACAAAACTAACAACAAAAAATTCTAAATGCTCTGTGAAATTGGTGCCATTTCTTCATTTTCTCCTGTTTATTAATTTTTTAAAGAAATATTTCTGCATGATAAAGCGTATGCTTATGCATACATTTGTTAGTCTTAGCATTAGTAACTTCTTCTCAATACTGGCTTTCCCTTTTCTCAATTTGAGGAGCAAAAGTCCTCATCAAAGTGTGCCTGGGGTTAAGATGCAGTAATTTCACTTTGAATGATACCTTTTGTTCTAGCAGCTGAGCTCCATTTACTCCCTTGCCTGCCAAAGACAGCATTTTTGTACCCTATCCATGACATACTTTTCTCTTTTTTCTTCTTCACTTACTTTTTTTCTTTTGTATGGGCCAAGTTGGTCCCACATTCTAAACTTAATGAGTATGTACAGGTTGGCAGGCAAGAAAGAGTCATTTATCTGGAGTTCTGAGCCAGCTGCAAGGTACAGAGCTTTTGTTTTGTCTTGAGGAAATAAAACAAAAAATACTAATATTATACTAATCTTCATGACATAGGGGAACATTTTAGGAATCTTTGGAAATATGGAATAGATTAGGGACACCATTAAAACTACCAGCATACTACAGTGGTTGACACCTATTATGAAGTAGTATCCAAAAGAAATGAAGGTATCTTGTTGGAATCTGTATCAAGTAGAGTATATTAAAGAAATTGGCCATTATGTAGATTTAGTTTATATATTTTTTTCCTCTGGAACTATGCTTTAGAATTTGAATGTGAGGGGCACCTGGGTGGCGCAGTCGTTAAGCGTCTGCCTTTGGCTCAGGGTGTGATCCGGGTGCTCTGGGATCGAGCCCCACATCAGGCTCCTCCGCTAGGAGCCTGCTTCTTCCTCTCCCACTCCCCCTGCTTGTGTTCCTCTCTCGCTGGCTGTCTCTCTCTGTCAAATAAATAAATAAAATCTTTAATAAAAAAAAGAATTTGAATTTGAAAAGATATTAGAATAGCTACATAATGATTAGAAATAGGGCTCAGAACTAGGAAAATCTTACCAGAACAGTCTTTTTAGCTACCATAGTGACTTTTGTTTCTTTCTTTCAAAATGATGTTTTATGATAAGTTTTCCTTATTATGATTTAAGAGGAAATATTTCTGTTTCAGATATAAAGATAAATCAACAGAGATATAAACTAAAGGGAATGAAAGTAATTAGTGTGACTAATTTAGGAAAAATACATTATCAGAAATAGAAACCGACTCATACAAATTATAGTTGACTCTTACATTATTTTGCATCTCTTTTATATAAAAATGATATAGGGCTGTTACCTATACCCAGGAAGTAAATAGCTAGCTATACGTACTAAACGTCTTCAAACTAAATGTGCTGTTTACAATACCAGCTCACAAATAGTTACCCCAAACCTGTTTTCTTCCCATGATATTTACATCATGTCCAAATTACTACCTAACCAGGTATTGAAAAGGAAATCAAACAAATATTTGTTTGTTTTTAGGGACTTGTGAGAACCTGGCAAATTATATTCGTATACGTTTTCCCTTCTATTCTTGACTTTTGTGCATTAAGTGTAAGGTAAATTGAACATATGGGAAAGTTTTGCGGACCAACTGGTAAATCTAAGTACCCCACCCCACCGCTACTATCTTCCATGATGCTTTCCTAAGTTAGTAGTCAGCTGTCTGCTGTGTTTCTTCTAACAGTGTTTTGCTTCAGAGAAATCAGTCACATTTAATTCATCTCACTCATGTCTGTAAGTTTTTAAAACTCACACTTTAATTGGTGTCCTCATGAAGTGGCATTTAATGTAAGTATAGTGTGACCCAAATAACTGTAATATATATACAATGATTACTTTTGTCAATTACCAAGATGTTAGTCATCAGAACAATGCATTGATTTATTGCGTTTGCCAATATTAAAAGCAGTTATTTTTATCCTCTTAAAATTGTATCTAAGCTAGATATAGGAAATCTATCATTCCCTCCACTGCTTAGTACCAGTTTAGCTAAGCATTCATGGCACTTTTTCAGGATCCTCCCTTAACATAATATTCCCAGCAGCCAATCTTCATTGTTCAAAACTTGTGATGAAATAAAAATGACTTAACATTTCTGCTATAAATAGTGACAGTCATTGGGGTTGGGAGGAATGAATACATTTTTGTTCACTGTAAGGTTAAAAAGTCTAACCTACTATCCATGACTATGTTTTCCAGCTTCCTCTGCATCCCCACTGCCCACAGAACAATTGCTCCAACAGTAAACTCATTGAAATTCTGCCACTGTCTTTGGGGAAGAGAAACATAGCTGGATGGGTAATGAAGAAAATTAGCTTTTCAGAACAAATTCTGCTTTCCAGGCCTCAGCTTTCTCAACTGTTAAAATAGGGAATTTATACTTAACACTTAATGGTCACTGAGTTCCCGTCTGGTTCTGTAGTATGACAACTCAGTGCCAAGGTAGGTCATGGCTTCTGGGAGGGGTTATGAATTAGGCTTCAAGTTTCTTACTTCTAAGCTCTTAATAATCTGCTATACTTTTTATGGTTTTATAGTATGAGACTTTCTTTTTTTTTCTATTAACATATAATGTATTATGGGTTTCAGAGGTACAGTTCTGTGATTCATCAGTCTTATATAATACCCAGTGCTCATTACATCACACGCCCTCCTTAATGTGCATCACTCAGTTACCCCCCCCCCCCCCAGCAACCCTCAGTTTGTTTCCTATGATTAAGAGTCTTTTATGGCTTGTCTCCCTCTCTGGTTTTGTCTTGTTTTATTTTTTCCTCTCTTCCCCTATGTTCATCTCTTTTGTCTCTTAAATTCCACATATCAGTGAGATCATAGGATAATTGTCTTTTCTCTGATAGACTTACTTTGCTCAGCATAATATCCTCTAGTTCCATCTACTTGTTGCAAATGACAAGATTTCATTTATTTGATGGTAGAGTAATATTCCAATATATATATATACCACATCTTCTTATCCATTCATCTGTTGATGGACATCTAGGCTTGTTCCATAGTTCAGCTGTTGTGGACATTGCTGCTATAAACATTGGGGTGCAGGTTCGGATCACTACATTTGTATCTTTGGGGTAAATACCCAGTAGTGCAATTGCTAAGTCATAGGGTAGCTTTATTTTCAACTGTTTGAGGAATCTCCATAGTGTTTTCCAGAGTGACTTCACTAGCTTGCATTCCCACCAACAGTGTAGGAGGGTTCCCTTTCTCTACATCCTCACCAACATCTGTCGTTTCCTGACTTGTTAATTTTAGCCATGCTGACTGGTGTGAGGTGGTATCTGATAGTGGTTTTGATTTGTATTTTCCTGATGCCGAGTGATGTTGAGCATTTTTTCATGTGTTTGTTGAGCATTTGGATGTCTTCTTTGGAGACATGTCTGTTCATGTCTTCTTCCCTTTTCTTGATTGGATTATTTGTTCTTTGGGTGTTGAGTTTGATAGACCACATGCAGAAGAATGAAACTGGACTATTTCCTTACACCATACACAAAAATAGATCAAAATGGATAAAAGACCTAAATGTGAGACAGGAATCCATCAAAATCCTAGAGGAGAACACAGGTAGCAACCTCTTTGACCTTGTCTGCAGCAACTTCTTGCTACACGTGTCTTCAAAGGCAAGGGAAATAAAGGCGAGGGAAAAAAAGGCAAAAATGAACTATTGGAACTTGATCAAGATAAAATCTTTGCAAAGGAAACAGTCAACAAAACCAAAAGAAACCGGCAGAATGAGAGAAGATATTTGCAAATGACATGTCAGATAAAGGGCTAGTATCCCAAAATCTATAAAGAACTTAACAAATTCAACACCCAAAGTATGCGACTTTCATACAAAGAATTGTGTAGTTATTTAAAACATCTGAATTATCACGATGATTCCTCTGCTAATATGATGATCTGTTTCTGGTGAAATAGAGTTGCTTTTATTCCTACACAACTCTCCTGAAAAGAAATTATGGTGTGGGTAAAAATAAACTTCTGTTATTAAAGTATTATAATAACTCTTTAATATATATATTCATGTCAAAATTGCTCTGTCTACACACAGGCAAAATATGGTGGTGCACTAAAACCACACAACTGGCACATTCAAAGCCCAAAGACTTATTTTGCATTTTTGTCTCTTTTTATCCAAGAAAATAAACTTTGTTCTTGAATTCTAAAGGTAGAAGGAAGTGGAAAGGATTGTCATTTCATTTTGACTATTTCCTGTTATTTGGATTTCTTCATGAGAAAATATATATGATGTGTTATCAAAGAAAAAGTAAAACATAAAAATTACACCTGTATAAACAAATGCATAGAAAAAAAGTCTGAAAGAAAATATATCAGATGTGGGGTGCCTGGGTGACTGGGTTGGTTAAGCATCCGACTCTTGATTCGGGCTCAGGTCATGATCTTAGGGTCGTGGGATTAAGCCCTGCTTCTGGCTCCAGGTTTGGTGTGGAATCTGCTTTGAGATTCCCTCCCTCTCTCTCTGCCCCTCCCCCCTTAAATAAATAAATAAATCTTAAAAAAAATAGAAAATATATCAGATGTAACAGTCGCTTTTGGTGGAGTTAATATAGGTGATATGGTGTTTTCTTTTTTCTGTAAATTTTTAACTTGCTAATATTTTTAAAGTTTTAAAAATAGTTTTAAAACTAATATTTTTAGTTTAATTAACTAATTTAAAATTAACTAATTAAAAAACTAGTTTTAAAACTAATATTTTAAGGTTTTTCCCCCAATAACTAAAAATGATTACAATGTTATAAATAATGTGTTATCAATTTAAATGAGCAAGCTTTATTAAAATGTGTAAGGGTTTCTAAAGGAAAGAAAAAATGAACAAAGGGAAAAGTTTCTAGTTTCCTTGCATTCACTCCACACGTCCTTTCTGTCTTAAACCAGCATATACAGGATTCGAGTTAATTAATGTTTTTCCCTGTCATGTCATGTATGTGGCACTTTCTTTAATGCCAGGTTCAAATGGTGTATATCTATAATGTTTTCTCTATCTATCTATAATGTTTTTCATTCTTTCTGTCCGTCTCTTCCATAGCCCTTATTCAGGGCTGTTACCCCTTTCCTCTCTGTTTCTGCTGCACTCTTTTGTCTTATTTTTGGTAGCACTTCTGCTGTCTTGTGGCATGTTTTTTGTTTCCTTATCTAATTACTTCAAAAGATTGAAAATGTCTTCCATTTGGCCAAGTTTTATTTTTTTCCATACTTCCAATTTGTTTAATATTAATTGGTATCTTAAAAATATTTTTTGATAATTCTCAATTTATACTAGAAGGTTCGCATTTTCTCCTTCACACTATTAAAGACAGAGAATGAAGAAACCAGAAAAAAAAAAAAAACACACCAGCAAAATTGTAAATTTATATTTTTAACTCAATTCACCCTTTTTCATAGGTAATGGACATTCTAGCCACACCCCTTGTCTTCTTTCACTGTTAGCCACTTTTTTTCTTGAATGGCGTTATGTGTTACCTGACCTGATTACATTGCATAATTCTTTGACTAAAGGGTCTAGATAGTCATTTTAAATGTTGATAAAATCACAGCAATATAAACGCTAATGAATCCTCCGTTCAAAAAGTACCAATAAATATTAGGAATGAATAAAAACGCCGGGCAACACAATACAAGGGGGTCTTTCCTGGTTGGTGACTTTAGGTTTATACAAGCTACGAAAGTAAGGAGATGTTATTATCCTGCTCTGACTCTGCTCAGGTCAATGATGAAGCATCCACAGTAGGGAATATTAAAATTCTCATGACAGCATCACACATGTTTAATCTTAGTCAGGAAAGGCAGCTTTTTCAAAAACTTTTACAACTTCCTTAGAAACTGTAGCATCAAAATCAAATACCACTTAGCCAAATGTATCCAATTATTCAAATATATCATACCATATTTTACAACTAATGACGTATAAAGTGTTGAGAGCATTAGGAAAACCTACAAGTCATAAAAAAGTCACTATTTCTTGATCTTGGATTGGGTTTTTTTAATAACACGATGGGAATACTTTAGTGTTTGGGAGCAATATATAGTACTAAAATCAATGCTTCAGTTGTTCTTTAAACTTTATGATAATATAGTCATTATTTCTTAAATTCATATTTTAATAATTCTAAATTTTTCAGTTTATCTTTATTTTCATTGAAATTTCCATAACCTGACAGTAAAAAGTTTAGAATAATTTTTGTTTTTTAAACAACTAAACCAAATTTCTCATATTATTTGAATTTCAGCTTCTTTGCCTTTAAAAATCTGTTTCTCTCAATCTTTAATCTCATCAGTATTTTTCAGGTTTTTTCTCAGTGGAACACAATTTTATAATTAGTGTAATTTTATGAACATCTTTTTTAAGTGTAAAAAAGTGTAATAGCAATGAAAAATTATAAAATGTAATAGAGTGTCTATGCCTTAAAAAATGTTATGGAAAAATTATTTTTCCTAGTTTGACTTCCTAATTGGTCTATATGTTTTAGGATAGAAAATTCAGTTTGTTTTCTTTATAATTTACTTACAATAAATTCACCAATTCAGAAAGTTTAGACATACAACAACTGCCATAATCATGATATAGGGCATATCTACTATGCTAAAAAGTTCCCTTGTGCCTCCTTGTAGTCAATCCCCTTTCCCAACTACTAGCTTCTGGAAAACAGTGTTATGCTCTATAATTTTGACTTATCAACAATTTCATAAAAATAGGATTAAGAAAGTATATAGTCTTGTAGCCAGTTTCTTTCATTTAATGTAATGATTTTAAGATTCTTTTAGATTGTTACCTGTATCTATACTTTGGTCTTTTTCATTGCAAAGTAGTAGTCCATGTAGTGGACATACCAGATTTGTTTTTATTATTTTCCTCCTATGGACATTTAGATTGTTTCTAAATGGGCTATTATTAGTGAAGCTGCTATGAATGTTTGAATACAAGTGTTTTTATGGACAAATATTTTCATTTACCTTGGGTAAAAGAGTGGATTGCTGAATTTAGGGGAGGTGTATATTAAAATTTATAAGAAAATGCCAAAATGTTTTTCAAAATAGATATAGTATTTTTCATTACCACTATCAATTAATGAGACATTTAGTATTGTCAGTCTTTTTAATTTTACCACTGCTTTACCATTGTCAATTAATATCTTACTATGATTGAATTTTTGTTTCCTACTAACTGATGATGTTGACTATCTGTGTATGTGCTTATTTTTCATTTGTAAATCTTTTTTTTTTCAAGAGTTATCTCTTCAAATTCTTTGTCCATGTTTTTAATCAAGGTGATTGTCATCTTATTATTAGACTATAAAAGCTCCCTAATCTATTCTGGACCCATGTCCTTTATCAGGTTTATGTTTGTCAAATACTTTTTCCTAATCACTGGCTTGAATTTTTAATTTTTAAAAACATATTATAAATTGTAAAATTGTTTTCAGTTGAAAAAAATCCAGTTTAACATTTAAATTTTTTTAGTTCATGCTTTTTTTTTTAACCTAAGAAATATGTTTTTAAACCAAGATATAAAATTTTTTCCTTTTTTTTCCCTTCTGTAAGTATTATGGTTTTAGCTCTAGCATTTAACTCTAGTATCTTACATTTGAATGAATTTTTGTATATAGTGTGTGGTAAGGTTAAATTTTTGTTGAAATTGTTATGTACATAAATTTTCATTTGGATATTTAATTCTTCCAGTGGCATTTGTTGAAAAGGTCATTCTTTCCCAAAATGTATTATTTACATTGGCATCTTTTAAAATCCGGTTGACCACACACACACACACACACACACATTTTTGTTTGCCTTCACCCCTTAGCTATTGTGAATAATACTGTTATGAACATGGGTGTAAAAATATCTATTCAAGTCACTGCCCTCAATTATTTTGGGCATATATGTAAAAGTGGAATTGCTGGGTTACATTATATTTCAGTTTTAATTAACGGGTTCTTAGTGGTTGCATCATTTTACATTTCCACCAGCAATGCCCAAGGATTCTAGTGTCTGTACATCCTCACCAATACTTAACTTTTTGTTGCTGTTGTTTTTCTTCTACTGGTCATCCTGATGGGTATGAGGTGATATCTTGTTATAGTTTTAATGTATTCCCTAATGATTATAGATGAGCATCTTCTCATGCTGTTATTGGTTATTTGTATATCTTCTCTGGAGAAATGTCTATTTTCAAGTCCTTTATGCATTTTCAAATAGAGTTGTTTCTTTTTGTTGTTGGGTTGTAGGAATTCTTTATATATTCTGGATACTAACTTCTTATCAGATATATGGTTTTCAAATATTTGCTCTCATTTGTTAGATTGCCTTTTTACTCTGTTGATTGTGTCCTTTGGATGCACAGAAGTTCTAAATTTTATACCTGAATTTTAAGTCTAATCTATTTTTTCTTTGTTGCCTGTACTTTTAGTGTCATATTCAGGAAATCATTGCCAAATACAATGTCAGGAAGATTTTCCCCTGTGTTTTCTTATAGAAATGTTGTAGTTTTAGTGCCTACATACTAGTATTTGATCAGTTTTGAGTTAATTTTGTATGTGATATAACATTAAGGAACCAACTCGTTCTTTTGCATGTGCATATCAAATTTCCCTGATAGTGTTTGTTGAAAACACTGTCCTATCCCCATTGAATGATCTCTGTACTCTTTTGAAACTCATTTGACTGCATATGTAAGTGTTTACTTTTGGACTCATATTTTAATCTATTGGTCCGTATGTCTGTCTTTATACCTGTACTACTCTGTTTTGAATACTGTAGCTTTATCATAAATTTTGAAATCAGACAATGTGGAACCTTCAACTTTGTTCTTTTGTAAGATTGCTTTGGCCATCTGTGGTGGCTTGAGATTCATTTGAATTTTAGGATAAATTTATCTACTTCTGCAGGAAACATCACTGGGAGTTTGATATGCATTGAAATGAATGTGTATATTGTTTTGGATAGTATTTGCATATTGACAGTATTATGTCTTCCAGACCATGATTATGGGATACCCTTCCCTTCATGTTTTCTTTAAATTTTTTCAACATTTGTAGATTTTACTGTAAAAATATTTTATAACCATAATTATACTTATTCCTCAGTATTTTTTGATGATACTGTATGTAAATGGAATTGTCCTGATTTACTTTTCAGATTGTTCAGTGTTGATGTAAAGAAATGCAACTGATTTTGTATCCTGTAACTTTGTTGAACTTGTTTGTTTTAACAATTTTTGTTTCATTTTGCCTTGTTTTGTTTCAAGTGTGGAATCTTTAGGCTTTCTTATATATAAGATCATGCTTTCTGCAAACAGAGTTAATTTTATTTCTTTCTTTCCAGTTTGAATACCTTTTATTTCTTTTTCTTGACTAATTGCTCTAGCTAGGATTCTAGTACTCTGTTAAATAGAAATGGTGAAGGTGGGCATTCTTGTTTTTTGTTCCCAGCCTTAGAGGAAAAGATTTTAGCTTTTCACCATTGACTATGATGTTAGCTGTACGGACAATTGATTTTTAAGCTAAAAAAATAATTTCCTCTCTCTTGGTTTTTAAATGATTTGGAATTATTTATCTTTATGCCTTGTGTATCTCTTTAAAATTATTTTTATTATTTAATATCTGTTTCAGGAATCTGGAAGAAAAATTAAAATATATGTCAGATATACTATAATCATACAGCTAAAGAAATTTTGGAATTTTTAAATTATATTAAAAAACATAACTATACCCTGCTTGTAATTGACAGTCTTATTCACTAAAGCCTGGTAAATATCCAAAATCCAATGATGTATAGTACATGAATTTATCCTTTAAAAGGTGTTTTAAAACTGATATAGCTTTAAATCCCTAAAAATATTTTTACCAAATCACAGCTTCCAGTTTGTTGTGTTTCTGTTCTGTTTTGCATACTGAAAAATAATATTAAAAATAAAATAGTGTATTAACTGGAAGATGTTTTTAACATTATAGCAATTGATTAAAAACACAGAATATCAGCCAGCATTTCTTCAGTGTACATGTCCACATAAATTGCATTCTTTTCCTGTCTTTTAGTAAATGGCTACTTTTCTCCTTTCATATTTACTAACTTGAACTATGGATTGATATATTTTTGTTTAATATAAGTATTAGAATATGTCATGTTCTAAATTTTGAAATGAGGCATTCAAAATAAAGTATACTGCATGAACACTCAGTTCTTGAAGGTTTTAACTAAACCTATTTACAAGTTTTAAATTTAATGCTATTTTAATTTGGCTCAGAAGAAAAGCAAACCTGTAAGCTGCCAAAGATTTACATATTTAATTCAATTGCTTTATATTACAGTGATAAAATCAGTTTGAGAAGGCATAATGGGGAGGCCCAAGGAAAACATTAAAATTCAATGGAAAATTAAGCCATGTATTTTGTTGCCACAATTGATTATAAACTCCAGAGAATTAAGCGCATGTATTTGGGACTTTCAAGACAGAGAAAAACACAGTGATGAACAGCCAAGAAGGTAGTTTTAGAGTTCAGTCATTGTTTTCTTAAGTTTTAAATGCAAGTGATGGTAAACTCCTGATTCTCTTCTTTTATTCATTGCCTTATTTTAAAATACTGATTTTGGAGCCATCTCCAAATAAATGGGGCTTATATTATAGTAAAAAAATTAGAATATATAGTAAGAAGTATGGTTTAATGATAAACCCTCCTAAGTATTGCAGTGGACAAGTTTTCCTGAAAGAATGTTCAGGGGAATGGCTTCTGTAGTTATTTTCTATTCCTGAAAGCATGTATTTTGCTTTTAGCATTTTTTTTTTAATGAGTGAGGAATACTTTACATATCAATTCTTTGATACCAACAGAGAATTGGAAATTTACTATATAGTATGCCTTAGAATTCCTTCATTAATTTTAATTACATTGTGTCTACATGTTAGTGGACCCAGAGAATGCAGTAAAACCATTACACTCAAGAAGGTGTTAGAGCCTGTGTATGAGTTAAAATTATTTTAATCAAGAAACCTTTGTTTAGAATAGAAAACAGACCTCAATTACAACCTGATGTGATTGCCTAAAACTTCATATTTTAACCAAAATGAATAGTATATTTGTGGAAAGTTAAAATTGAGATTAACAGAAAAACAATATATTTTTCTCATGCAATTGATGCCAGCAAGCATGATTAGGAGTACTTGTTGATCCTTAAAATCAAAGTTTAGTTTAAAATTGAAATTCAGTTAATTAAGAGTCTATTTTTTCCCTGACAAATAAACAAAGCATTATTTCCTGGTACTTACCTTCTAAATGTAAATTTATTACAGTTTCCTATCTTCCTTTGCTCCAGCTTTTCTCCTTTCCTCTATTCCTCATATCCTTTCTTTCTCCCTTTTTACCTCTCTTCCACCCTTCCTTTTCTTCCTTCCTTCTGTTTTTTATTTTTTACAGTAGGAAAAAATAACAATTACATATTGAATTATATATGGCAAACTATATTATCATATATAAGTCAGCTATTTCTCTATAATGCTTCCAATTTTATATTCAAACTTGAAAGTATAAAATAAAATAGTTCTATACGGTAATATAGTATATTAATGTAATAAATATAAAATGTATAATTAATTTGATAGAACTAAGTTTATTTATTTATGAAAACTTTTGACTGAATTTGCTTTGTAATATAGACTTTGACTTATTTTTTAATATTATCAACAACTCTATGATGTTGTTAAATCATCTTATGATATTTTCCCTATTAGAGGTTAAAAAGCAGTAAGACAAAAGACTGAAAAGCCACATGACAAAAGTACTGGAACTTGAATCCATATTTGATCACTATTTTCCATTACACCCATAGGAATCAACATGGTGCATTGCAGTGTTTTCTGAAATGTATCTCAGATATAGGAGATAGTTTTTATGCAGTTGCCTTAGCTAGAGTTATCTCAAACTATGTCTCAAAACAAAGGTGAAAGTTACAATGTTATTGGTTGGTGGGGAGAGGGGTGGACCAAATCCAAGATGGAGAAGAGAAAGAGTACTAAGAAAGAATTTCAGCTAATGCAATCATGCATCACAGCACTAGCTACCACTTTAAGAGAAGTTGGAAAGAGATATAGTCTCTTACTGTGTCTAGGATGGTGCATATAAGACCTCTGGGCACACATAAAGGGGAGCCAAGCCTAGAGTAATCCATGGAAGCAAGGTAGGAAGGAGAATTCATCTTCTGGGTTCCTTCTGCCTCCCAGGTCCCATTGGTTAAAGTTTGCTTCATGGGCAATTAATTCCCCTGAAATTACAAGTAAAATCATTTGACCCATTTTAGAGGGTTCTAAGAAAAGGCAGGTTTTATGCTATGTAGTTATTGTTTCATTTAGGTCCAGAAAAAATGGCAGGAGCCAACGACTCTGGTTCTATGACTGCTCAGTCTGTGCAATAGGGATAGTGACTGCTTAGCCTCAGACAAAGAAACCTAAGGTATGGATGAGTAAATCAGAGGAGGCACATGAGATGTGGTTCCATGCAGTGCTAAGTGGAGGAGTCATTTTATTCTCATTGTCTTTTGCATTTAGAATATTTTGTACAAGCTTCCTATACTCATGTCCTGGCTTTTTACCTTCCAAGATCCATTAACAAAACCCCATTTTCTCCCCTAAAATTCAAAACCTCAACTCCTCTACTTCCTCTAAAGCCTTGGATCCCATTTCTTCTCTGGAAATGAATTTTTGACCAGCCCCTGCTCCTACCATTATAGCCTCTTAGTTCTCAGCACCATTCCCCTCAGCATTCCTTCCCTCAAACTTTTAGGCCTGATTCCCATTCTTCAGCTCCTATAGATTGCTCCTGTAGATTCCTTGTCTTCTCCTCAGGTGGGGTTTACCTCTCCACTCAGATTTTTAACCTCACTGGCTCTCAGCAGATCATCCATCAAAAAGCCCCACAACCATCTCTCACAAGGCAACCAGTCTTCTCTGCTGGGCCCACACTGTTCTTCGTCACACTCCAGCTCCTGCATTTTGTGCCAACCTTTGTAACACCAGCCATAGAAGCATGTGCCTATCTGTAAGCTCTGTCCCCTTTCCACTAGTCTGTTGTTTATAGTCCCATCTTTTCAATTCCGTATTGCATTGTTTTCACTTCTTTTTTTTTTTTTTAAAGATTTTATTTATTTATTTGACAGAGATAGAGACAGCCAGCGAGAGAGGGAACACAAGCAGGGGGAGTGGGAGAGGAAGAAGCAGGCTCATAGCGGAGGAGCCTGATGTGGGGCTCGATCCCATAACGCCGGGATCACGCCCTGAGCCGAAGGCAGACGCTTAACCACTGTGCCACCCAGGCGCCCCTGTTTTTTCACTTCTGTCTATGTTCTCCTCCTACTACATTTGTTTATGGAGTGATTGAGGAAAATCTTTCCAAAATTTTTCAAATCTTATTACCTAGACTCTTAATCTCCAAAATAAATGAAAAGACAACCCTTTGATTCTGATATGGTATGTGGTACATCTCTCTAATGAATAAAAAATAGAGGAATCTACAAAAGGGAGAACTTGGCTTTTCTCTCTTTACTTTGTGATTATGTTCTCTTCCAGGGATGTTTATGTTACATAAGCTGCAGGTGTAGTTCTGGAGTCCAGGAGTCAGATGGGAGGATTTTCCACTGCTTTAGTTGGTTGAGTTATGGATAAGACGTCTGTCCATGGAATGAGAGTACATTCCAGGAGAAGCTATTGTGATTTTATATCTAACGATTGGTAGACACATGAGATGTTTAAGAAGTCCAATGCCACGGCAAAATCTGTATATTGGATACATAACAAATAAATAAGGGAGCACTGGTAAAGTGGAAATATCACAGAGCTTTGCATGAGACAAAACAAGGTAAGATGGAAATTGTGTGGAGGATTCAGATGAACTAGCAGTGGGGCATACCTTGATTTGGTTATTTCATTTTGCTGAAATTTAGTTTCTTCCTGTTCCAAAAATGGTAAAAATTGTAATACCTTGAGGATAATGAAGATATTAGAAGAGATTGCATGATAGTAAGCACCTAAAACACAGTAGGCGTTCATTACATATTAGCTCCTTTCTCCCAGTCCTCTTTCTACCCCACCAAGCACTGTAAAAAATGTGTGTAGTATGTAGTTGCTGTGAGGAAAATACTGACTTTTTCTTAGTGCAAGAAAATTTTTAGGAGTATTTATATTGTGAGGTTTGTGTAGAAAAGCTTAAAGGCAAACTTCTTTTCTGAGAGGGGTGTGTGTATGAACAAGTCACCTCTAAGGAGAATACATTGTGAGGAAGGGGCATTATGGAAGCTTCTGGAACAGGGAGATGGATACCTCACAAGACTGTCCGAAAGTAGACATCTTCATGAGGCCCCCCAGGAAACAGAGCCCTATATCATGATCCTAATTGGCAGTTTGGACAAAGGCAGGAACTTTTAGGGAAACTTTGGATAGTGCTGTTAGGGAGGTAATGCTAGAACTGCTGCCCACACATATGACACCTAAGATTGCATTAGAAGAGGTACCATTATCTTTAGAATGCAGTCAAGCACAGTGGCTGATGACGTAGTGAGTGGAAGCCGATCTCTGTCCTCCAGGATCCAAGTCTTCCACCAAATATAGAGTTGCCTAACTCCCTTTATCCCAAACATCCCCAGGCCCATATCCTACAGAAAATCAGGAGTTCCACTTTCAGAGGCCATGTGAATTTCAATAATGATTCCATAAGCCTGATCATTATGAATTGGAGACTCAAAGCCCTTTTCATAATTTTGATAATTATATAACTATCTCTCTCCCCGATCCTTGAGCAAATTCCCAAATAACAAGCAAAATGTTGTGTCACCGCAGTAGAACAGTTGCCTGGATGCAGATTTAATTTCATTTAAATAAAATAATATTTAAAAAGGTAAAAAAAATAATAAAATAAAAAATAAGGAAATCAATGTATTACAATTTTTTGCACATCTGAGTTTCTAGGGTCTGATCTATAGAGTTTCTAGAGGAGATTTAACATTTTGGATACTTAAATTGCTTCTTTGTATTGTATCACATATATATGTATATATTGAAAGTTTTGAAAGAATTGATACAAGTATATATTACATGATTTTTTTTCATATTGTTGAACCCATGAATTCTTAAATAAAAAAGGAGAAACCATTTTATGAAGGAAGACATCCTATATAGAAAGGAATTCATAGAATGAATATAGAGTTCATAACAAAATTTTATAAAATGTGCAGATGACTTCAAAATTGTCCTTGTTTTCAAAATCCAGTTTTTAGTTTATAATTCCAAGCTGTTTTCACAAAATTAAAATATTTAATTTGGTTCACTCGAGAGACAATTAGCCATATAGAACAAAATCCTTATTGAAAAGAATAGTGTTAAATATATATAATAATCTCAGACTCTGAATCATCAAATATAAGCCCCTTTTTGTATGGACTTTCTTTACATACCACCAGGTTTTTCTCAAATAATCCCTAATAACTACTAGAGCCTGAAATATAAGACAAAAAGATGCAGAATTTTCAGTTATCTGTATATAATCTTACGTTCTTAGAAAGGAAAGATTTAAGACTTCTCTTAATAAAGAAAATGTAATTTTCCTCCTTAACAAAATCATTTGCTACTAATTCTGTGTAAATATAGCTTATTTAAAATAGGAACTGGAGAAATACTGTAAAATAGGTTTGTAATAAGGTAAATCTGTGTGTGATTCCTGGGTTAGTTGCCAGTTGTTTGATTCTGGGCAATTTACTCAACATGTCTAATTTTATCAGTTATGTCTTCAGTAATAGGAGGGTATTTTCTACATCATACTCTGGTATACATACAAAACAATATGTTGGTCATAATACACCTAACATAGTAGGCAAAATGGTACATAAAGTTCATTTTTTTTTATTGATATTATACCAGGAAATATCCATTTATATCTAACTAATTGATAAAAGATATAAAAATTAGTCTTATCTATTCATGAAATAGAAATTAGGTGTCAAACACAATTTGTAAGTCCATTTCAGTTTACTATTGCTTTGAAAATAGCAGGAGTTTTTATTTGTTTTTACTCTGATACCACTAGCCCACCAACATTGGAAATCTTAGGATTTGTGTGCATTGCAACTGTTAGTTTCATCATGGCACCCACATGGAAAGATCCTGATGATAAAGAAACACACCCAAAGATAAGCAGCCTAATTTTACCACCTACAATGAGCATATCTGAAAGCAGGAAAAAAATGAATTCAATACAGTTGTATGAATCAACCAATTTCCTTTTTTGCTTAAAAAATTTTAAATTCACATATTGTAATCAGTTACGCTAAGGTTATAGGATTTACTAAGTAAAGACTTTTATTTTTCTTGTATACTTATTTTCGTTAAACACACCTAATTTTCTTCATTGATTTGAAGTTTTTTACATGTGATTACAAAAATGATAATATCATCCGAAGTGTGGCATTTAATATTCTGTAGGAGGGGTTATATGATAGTGATTCAAGATCTACAATATAATTTTACATTTGTAGTTCCTTTTTGGACAATATACTGGGCTATGGAGAGAAATATTACAAATGAATCCTTAAAAGAATTTTAAATATTTTATTTATTTTTTTAAATTGCTAGTTGTTGGCACACAATGTTACATTAGTTTCAGGTGTACAACATAGTACTTTGACAACTCTGTGAGTTACAATATGCTTACCACAAATTATAGCTACCATCTGTCACCATATAATACTATTATAATACTACTGACTGTATTCTCTATGCTGTGCCTTTTATGTGTAATGGAGAGCCGGAAATACAGGCTTCCAGTTATGAAATGAAGTCATGAGGATAGAAGGTACAAAATAGGGAGTTTTGAATATATTTAAACAATTTTATCAAAACTAATTTCTATAGCAATTACTGACTACATATTCATTAATACAGTTTATTCATTTTTATGTTTTTTCTTTGACTCTTCAGAGTAGCTTGATATTTTTTGTCTTTACTCTTAGCAACTGGTTTATTCTTAAATCAATATATTCCTAAAATATAATTTAATTGAAATTATTAAAAATAATATAGAGCACTCGTCACTGTTTTGAAATTTTTTATTTTTTCTATCTTACCTTGAGTGAATAAAAAATGAAATAAAATATGGCCTGTATATGTACAGCAACTTTATCAGTAAGCTAAATAAGACAAAAGTAGCTTCTCCCCATTTAGGTTACTGTTGAATCTACAGCAGACCAAATATTTCACAGGGATGTTTTTCACTTAGCTCATTTACATGGGCATATTAGGCCTAATTAGTATTTTTTAGTCATAAGTTATTCTTAATAACCTGAGGACTATTGCATTAGTGTTACAATTTATAGGTCTATAAGAAAAGCAAGTTCGAGAAGGGACACTCTCCTAATTTGCATGTGCTAATTAGATAGATATTAATTCTAATTTTAAAATCAGTAATTTAATATTTTTGGTAAGCTAGGACAAGATAGTAATTCTAATTAGTTATACCAAATTGTTACTAAATGGTACAGATTTAATAGTCCCTTTGAATCTTTTAAGAAAAGTTTGG
Organism: Ursus americanus; assembly: GCF_024610735.1. Taxonomy (NCBI): domain Eukaryota; kingdom Metazoa; phylum Chordata; class Mammalia; order Carnivora; family Ursidae; genus Ursus; species Ursus americanus. Next base: position 6,402,294 of record NC_142131.1, read on the forward strand.
TTGTAATAAATATCTTTGTGTATTGTTTTGACCTCTGCTTCAACTACACAATCCCAATTTGTTTTAAATGTTTTCCCAGGTATAGAACTCCATGATTAATATCTCTTGCTGTGTTATCTCTGCTGCTAATGAAAAACATTGGGTGTTCTTTCACTTCACAGAATGCAAACGCAGATGAAAAAATTTCACAGGTGAACTCCTTATGAACACTTCTAATTGCTTAGGAACGGTGTTTGAAAATCTCGAGTAATTTGCCATTATTTTAATGAATAGCATAAACTGTAATTTTTCATAGTAATTAACTTGTGTCAGCACCATTATTTTTCATTAATTATAAATGAGAAAGAATGAAAGAACACCCGCAGGAACAGATGTGCAAAATTGTCTCAGGTTCTGTTTTAGGTTTTGTTTATATTTTTTCCTTTTTTTTCCCCCTACTCAATATACTGTTTTGGGTATACTATCAAGCATGAGGAAAATGCAGATGGTGATACTTGTTTGGGGGAGAAATGGACAATGGGCATTTAATTAGATTGTTGCCTGTGAAGTCCATCCAGTGTTTTAACAAAAGTTGTTACTTACATGTCAGATAAAATTACAGGAAAAAAATGAAAACCTACTACTACTTAACTTTTAGTAAATACAACTAAGATAATTTGAGAAAATGTATTTTGACTTTTTTCCTTGTTGTTGTTATTGTTAGAAAATAAAAGCCACTATCTAGTTTTGCTAGATTTTAAGCCTATGGTGTGTTAATTGAAGTCAAATTTAAGAAAGGAAGGGAGGGAGGAAGAAAGAAGGAAGGAAAGAAAGTGGAAGAGAGGATGAACTTTATAGTGATATTTATGTGGTTGGTTGTATTTTTTAAAATAATTTTACATAACAGATTGCATTTGGTGTCTAGGGGGCAGAATAGAGGTATATGTTGGATATTTTTGTATTAAATCCATTTTTTAAACCTTTTATATAATAATTAACTTAAAATTATTGTATTCTGAATTTGCTGTAACCTTATAGTCCATTAGGATGGTAATCTGACTGGCAGAAATCTAGAGGTATCACGCATGTTGGCTCTTCACAAGTTTTACAATCATTCTTATCACATGATGGCAAAAAAAGGCTGAATTGTCAATTTTCTCCATGGTGAGTCCCTCTGGAAAGTTCACTTTCTTTTTTATCATAGTTTTCCTCCACATTGATCCACTTATTTTTCCTTAGCTTTTTGAATTCCTCTAGATTCATAGTGTGTTTCAGATACATTCCTACCCACGGAACCCAAACAAAATGTTTCTGCCTTGTATCACAGTTTTGATTTACATCAATTTGTTTATGCTATTTATTTATTTATTTATTTTGGAGGTGAATCTCTTTATTTTTTCTTTTAAGTTTTGTTAGTTAACATACAGGCAGTATTAGTTTCTGGAGGCAAATTCAGGGATTCATCCCTTACATATAATGCCCAGTGCTCTTCACAAATGTCGTTTTTAATACCCATCACCCATGTAGCCCACCCCCACCTCCCTCCCTCCATCAATACTCAGTTTGTTCTCTATCCTTAAGGATCACTTACAGGGGTGCCTGGATGGCTCAGTCAGTTAAGTGCCCAACTGTTGATTTTGGCTCAGGTCTGAGTGTCATTGAGATGGAGCCCCCAGTTGGGCTCCTCACTGGGCGTGGAGCCTGCTTGAAATTCTCTCTCCCTTTGCCACTCCCCTCCTCACAGGCTTGTGTGCTCTCTCTAAAAAAAAAAAAAAAAAAAAAAAAAAAAAAAAAAAATAGTGGCTTCTGTAAGAAGAGAAATGCAGTGGGCAGGGAGTGTTTCAAAGAAATTTAGTTGTTCTTGTTACCCTAGTCCTCCAAAGTTTCCTAATGTTATTATTACAATTATTAGACTCCAATAATTTTCCCAATAGAGATAAAGATAGGATGAAGTTGTGAATCATATAGGTAGACTACTTTGGCAACTAACTCTATCTTTGTCTGTATCTACGTCTATACCTGAATGTTTGTGTTCCCAGCCCTATCAGCACAGCCATAAAATAATGTTTTCAGCATGGTTATTTATGTCTTGGGGCAAGGTCTAGGTTACGTTTAAGGGATTTGAATTTGTCACCTTAACTTATCCAGTGTTCTGGTGCAACCAAATCATCCATCCTAATGGATACTATCAGTGTTCTCAGTCCCAAATGACAGCACTTGTGTTAAATTGGAGGAACAAGTATCCAGTATCCTGTGGGTTTACTATCAATCTGCTTACATGATTTGATGACATATATTACTATTTTATGCCAATGGCTAAAGGCTTCCCATTCCATGTCTTTTATTATTTCTTAATAACCAATTCTGAACACCTCACTTTCCTTTTTTTAATGCATTTTTTAAAGATTTATTTATTTAAGAGAGAGAGAGCGCGCATGTGAGCAGGGGGAGGAGCTGAGGGAGAGGGAGAGAATCTCTAGCAGACTCCCCATGGAGTGCAGAGTTCCATGCAGGGCTCGATCCCACCCCATGAACCTGAGATTGGAACCCCAACCCACTGAACTATTCGTGCCTTGAATACCCCACTTTAATTAAGTAAATCCTGCCAAAACCTGGTAGTACCAACTGTGATGCAAATTAGGATTCTTTGATTGCAGTCAATAAAATCTGACTCTCTTTATCAAATAATTTAAAAATTGAAAAAAATCATGTTATGGAAAGTATACTCGATAGTTCCCAGAATTGATAAAATGAGAAAAAAAATCTGATTCAGACATCAAACAACCAGAGTAACTCTGGCTATCCTAGAGGTAGAGACTTATTGGCAGTGTTTTATGTGCCATCATCTGAGTGTGACACAGCTTCAAAATTGTTGGGATACTGCATTCCAAAGAAGATTCCAATTGCCTAGGTGAGACCAAGTTTACAATACTACTAAATTTACTATTAATTGACTTGGCAGGAATTAACCAAATAAAATAATGATATGGGCCAAAAACTCTATAAGCATTTTACACGTTTTATCTCATTTAATATTCAAAATAACCTTAAAAGACAAATATCATTAATATATTTATGTGACAGAAGAGGAAATTGGAGTTCAAAGAGGTAGGATAATTGGCCCAGGTCAAGAACTAGGAAGTAGTGAACAAAGATTCACACAAAAAGGGTCTCATTTGGCTCTGGATTTCACCAGTCTTCTTTTTGGCAAATTCATGAACTAGAACTGTATTTATGTTTTTACAAGTTTTATTTTTCTGCAGTAAAGCAATTTTTTTCTCATTAGTTTGGGTTAGATCTTTCTTTTACAAAATTACAAAACTCTTCTTCTACCGAAAAAAGAGTCAATTCTGCAAGCACAACATTTTGAAAATTATGATAATTAAAGCAACAGATCCAAACTATAGGGACTCATTCAAAGCAAATAATTCTTTTACTTATTAGTTTCAAAGTTAGTGGTTTTATTGTGGATCCTTTGATTATGATTTTCTAGTTTATCAATTGAGGCTTGAAGGTATTTCTTAAATATTTAATTTATGCCTTTTATTAAAAATTTTTGTGACCCAAATTATAATAAACATAAATTCCCCAAAGGTATTCAGTTGGAAAGAGAATTTCTCACACTGTAGAACAAGTCTTTGACATGGGTCGATTGAAACAATTGTATGTTGATCAGATCTTTTGGATTTATTTATTTATTTTTGTTCTGCCGTAGAGTAGAAGTCTCCATGATTATGCAGTCAGTTTCTGCTGCTGCTTTTTTTTTTTTTTTTTGCTTTATATATTTTGGCACTATGCTTTTCACTAATTTTTTATATTCTTCAACATGTCTTGCATATCTTAAGATAACCTTTAGTAATCATTCACAAACTTTCCCAATAAAATCCTGCTTTTCAGTTGCTTTTGTTGTCAAATCCAGGTTCTTTTTTAATTTTCCTGATACAACTTTGTAAAATTAGATTTTAATTTTTCATTATATATATGTGTGTGTGTGTGTGTGTGTGTGTATAAGGTACTCAACTTGAAGTTGGAAAGCCTTGGAATATAATATAGAAAAATCATTTGGCCATACTAGACAAGATGATATGGTTGCTCATACTTACTTGATTTTATGCTTTCTATTTCTGAACCTTGATTTCTGTGGGTTTATTTTACTTTATTTTAATACAAAATTCCTTTGCTTTTATTAGTTTATTTTTGCAGTAGTTTAGGAAGTATACAGTCTTTAAAAAATTCTTACGATTCTAAAAAACTTTTTAATTTAATTATGAAAGTTAATAAAATGTTTTACCATATGCCATTAACACACATCATCCCTATAAAATGTGAAAATTAGTAATTTATATCCTTCTATATTCTTCTATATCATGCTGCCTTGTGTAATATGCATTTAAGAATTTTTCCATTTCTTTTCGTGGCTTAATAGCTCATTTCCTTTTAGAACTTAGTAGTTTTCCATTGTCAGATATACCATAGTTTATTTATCCATTCACCTACTGAAGAACATGTTGGTTGCTTCCAACTTTTGGCAGTTGTGAACAAAACTGCTATAAATACCTGTGTACGAGTTTTTGTATCAACATAAGTTTTCAACTCCTTTGGGTAAATAACAAGGAGGGTGATCACTGTTTCCTATGGTGAATGGTGTTTAGTTTTATAAGAAACCACCAAACTGTCTCCAAAAGTGACTGTCCCATTTTGCATTCCTACCAACTGTGGATGAGAGTTGCTATTGCTCTACATTCTTGCCAGCACTTGTGTCTACATTGTTTTGTATGTTGGCCATTCTAAAAGATGTGTACTGGTATCTCATTATTTTAATTTGCATTTCACTGAGGACAAATGATGTGAAACATCTTTTCATATGTTTATTTGCCATCTGTATATCTTCTTTGATGAGGTGTCTTTTAAGGTATTTGGCTTATTTTTAGATCAGGTTGTTTGCCTTTTTTCTTTACTTTTTTGTGCAGAGTAAATATAATTTATTTTTAGAAGTTATGAGTCATTAACAGGCACTTCAAGAGGTAATTAAAAATAAATGGATAGGAGTTGACTATAAGGCTCAGAGATTTCTTTCTTTGAGATATAATTGACATATAATTTTGCATATGCTTAAGGTGTAAAACACATTGATTTGGTACAATTATATATTGCAGTATGTTTACCAGTATAGCATTAGCTAACGCATTTATTGGGTCATGTAATACCATTTCTTTTTTGTGATGAGAACATTTAAAATCTAGTCTCAGGGACACATCACCAAGGTGGTGATGTAGGTTATTCCTGACTTTGCTCCCTCATACAAAAACAACTAACAACGATTTAAAAACAAGACACCACTGAGAGAATGCTAGAACATGGGAGTGAAGATGAAGCACCCTGTCCCCTGTACCACAGAGACGAAGACTGGCTATATTAGGTGAATAACAGAAGTAGCTACATATTGACAGCATTGCTCCTCCCCATGCCAGCAGGGCACCACAGAAGAGGTCTCCCCTGAGACCGGGCGGGGGGGGACAACTAGCCCACCCAGCATTGCGGTCTCTTTGTGGGAGTTCTTACTGTGATCTCATACCATGGGTATCACAGGGGAACCTAGGGCTCAACCACTGAAAATCTGATTGTGACAGAAAAGAGGGGAGGGGCTGCCAACAACTGGCTCATGGATCTTGGTAAATCAAGCTCATACCTGCAGTGGGCAAGTAGTAATCTCAACCAGATGTTTTGCTTATCTGCAGAACCAAGTCAGAGGCTCGTAATCACCAGGGAATTCAGTGGGATGAAGATCCCCAAACAAGGAGCTTTGTTGGCCCTAGTGCTCAGTTTACCCAGGCCTAGACAAGGAGCTGAATCACAGTCCTGCCCACTGTGGAGAGTGGCTTCCAGCCCCATCTGACCAGGAGGGTTGGCAACAAACCTTGGAAGCCGTGTGCCCCAGGAACACTTGAGCTAAGAGGTGGGAGAGCAGTGCTGATCACCCCCAGAACAAAGCTAGTACTGGGTATGGAGCATTCTTATGCTATGCACAGGCAAGGCAATTAATTCATAGCCAAGACTGAAGGTAGCTTCCAGCCTCTCCCAAGTGGAGACCCTGTTTGGGAAATTGAGAGTAACCTGACGTGACCCCTGCCAACCAGGCAAGATTGCTGAGACATAGTCCCACCTGCATTGGAGAGTGTCTTCAGGCCCCATCTGACCAGAAGTGCTGACATCAACTCTTGGAAGTTGTGCTGGCCCAGTGGCGCTTGAACTGAGAGGAAAGCAGAGCTGACAGTATTCAGAGCAAATTCAGTGGCCCTGTTGAGTCAGGGAACTTAGGATGCAGGCTAGCTTAAAACAACAAACAAAGAGCTTTACTGGCTTTAGAACTGCTTCTTGCTCTGTACTTGGGCAGGGAATCTAATTCGTAGCCCTCCTCATCACCGAATACAGCTTTCAGCCTGCCTGAGCAGGGAACCTAACCAGAGCACATGGGAAGCTGCAATAGCCCATTCAGGAGCCCTATGTACACTGGCACTTAAACAGAGAGTAGAGCCCATCAGCAGAGCCAAGCTGGGGGCTTCACCTGATCAGTATTCACTGATCACTCTGGATTGATTTGGATCCTCAAACAATGGGCTATACAGACCGTGGTTCCTGTCCTGCTGCCCTGCCAGTGCAGGTAAGCTAATACATAGCCCTTTCTCCAACTGAATACAATACTGAGTCCTTACCATCTAGTAAGCCTGACCAGAGAGTCCAGGCAACCAGGAGCCCATTGTATATCCTTACTTGGGTAGGAAATCAAGCCAGCAGTCCCATCCAAATTTTCTCAACCAATGGCACAACTCCCATCTCTGTCCTCAGAGATTGAACAGTTGCCTCATCCAAAAATAAACCATAATAGCAGGCCTTACCTGCTTGAAGAGATTATCAGCAGAAACAACCAGAAACCCAAAATGGGCTGACTAGTGAAAAACTGTCTCTGCCAAACCAAACCTGCAAAGTGTGGGAGAAGAGCCCCAATAACTCAAATGCACAGATAGATACCAATGTAAAGAATCAAAGATTACACAAAATCAGGTAAATATGATACTACCAAAGAAAACAAAGCTCCAATAACTGGCCCTAAGGAAATGAAAATATATGAACTGTCAGACAAAGAATTAGGAATAATCCTCTTAAGGAAGTTAGTTAACTACAAGAAAACACAAACAACTAAACAAAATTGGAAAACAGTGCAAGAACAACACAAGAAGTTTGGCAAGGAAGGAACCACCACTGCCACCACCACCACCACTACCACCACTACCACCACCACCACCACCACTAAGAACAACAACAGTAATTCTAGAGTTGAAAAATTCAGTAACTAAACTGAAGAATTCAGTAGAGTTTCAAAAGTAGATTGGACCATGCAGAAGAAAAATTCAATGACCTAGAATATTTGAAGTCAGAAAATTATCCAGTCAGAGGAGCAAAAAGAAAAAAAAGAATGAAAAAGACTAAACAAAACCTAAGGGAATTATGGTACACAGTGAAAAAGATCAATATTATTGTGAGTACTGCAGACAGAGAAGAAAAAGAGAAAGGGGTAGAAAGTATATTTAAAGCAAAAATGGCTGAAAACTTTTGAAACTTGGGGAAAAAATGGATGTCCAGATCCATAAAGTCCAAAGGACTCCAAATAGGTTGAATATGAATAGGGCTACACCGAGACATATTATAATTAAACTGCCAAAATTCAAAGACAAAGAATTTTAAGAGCAGCAAAAGAAAAGTTACAGCCAAGGGAACCTCCCTAAGACTTCTGGCAGATTTCTTGACCAACCTTTCAGGCCAGGAGAGAATGTGATTGCATATTCAAAATATTGTCTCTATTTGCAGGTGATAGGATTATAGAAAAAACCCAGAAAATGGTTAGATAATCAATAAATTGAGTAAAGCTGTAGGATACAGAATTAACATACAAAAATCAGTAGTGTTTGTATACACTAATAGCGCATTTTCTGTAAAAGAAATTGATCACATTTATGATAAAAAAATAAAATACTAGAAATAAATTTAACTGGGAGGTGAAATTTCTCTACTCTGAAAATTACAAGACACTAATGAAAAAAATTGAAGATACAAACAAACAAAAAAGTATACTGTGTTCATGGATTGGAAAAATTACTATAATTAAAATGTTAATGATACACATCTTTATTCATTCACCCAATGGCAGACACATGTTGTTAATGTTGCAGTAGACATGAGAGTGAAGATATCTTTCTGATATCCTGTTTTTATTTTCTTTGAATATATACCTAGAAGTGGGATTGCTGGATCATATGGTACCAGCAATTTTTAATTTACTTTTTAAAAAATTTTGAGGAAACTCCATACTGTTTTTCATCATGATGAACCAATTTATATTCTAACAGTAAACAAGGATTCCTTTATCTCCACATCCTCAGCAATACTTGTTACCTTTTGTCTTTTTGACGATAGACCATTCTAACAGGTAGGAGGTGTGATCTCATTGTGGTTCTGATTTGTATTTCCCTGGTGATTAGTGATGTTGAGCATCTTTTAATGTACCGTTTGGTCATTTGGATGTCCTATTTGGAAAAAACATTTCTATTCAGTTCCTCTCCCTACTTTTATTTTTTTTTTAATTTTCATTTATTTATTTTTTATCAGATTGTTTGCTATTGAGGTGAATGAGTTCTTTACATATTTTGGATATTAGCCCCTTATCCAGTATATGATTTGCAAAGATTTTATCCTATTTATTAGGTGCCTTTTCATTTTGTTGATGTTGTCTTTTGCTATACATAAGTTTAGAGTTTGATGTTGTCTCACCTGTTGATTTTTGCTTTTGTTGCTTGTACTTTTTGTGTCTTATCTGAAAAATCATTACTAAAGCTCATGTCTTGGAGCATCTTCCCTATGTTTTTTCCAAAAGTTTTATAGTATCAGGACTTATGTTTAAGTTTTTAATCCATTTCAAGTTAATTTTAGTGAATAGTATAAGATGGACCCCAGTTTCATTTTTCTGTGTGTGGTTGTCCAGTTTTCTCAGCATTTTTTGTTGAAGAAACTGTCCTTTCCGTATCGAGTTTTATTGGCCCCCTTGTCAAATATAGTTGACCATAGATACAGGGGTTTATTTCTGGGCTTTCTCTTCTGTTTTCTTGGTCTGAGTGTCCTTTTTTTAAGCTGGTGCCATACTGTTTTAATAATGATAGCTTTGTAATATTATTTGAAATCAGAAAGTGTGATGCCTCCAGCTTTGTTCTTTAATGGGGTTGCTTTGGCTATTTGGGATCTTACGTGGTTCCATACAAATCTTAGGATTTTTTTTTTTTCTGTTTCTGTGAAAAATGCTATTGGAATTTTGGTAGGGATTATATTGACTGTATATATGGGCTTTGGGACATTTTACTAATATTAATTATTCTAATAACAGGATATCTTTCCATTTTTTTGTGTTGTTTTCCATCTCTTTCATTAAAGTCTTACAATTTTCAGTGTAAAGATTTTTTACTTCTTTGGTTAAATGTATTCCTAAGCATTTTTGTTTGTTTGTTTGTTTGTTTTTGATGCTATGGTGAGTGGGTAGTTTTCTCTATTTCATTTTCAGAAAAGTCATTATTAGTGTATAGAAATTCTGAATATTGATTTTATACCCTGCAGCTTTACTGAATTCATTGATGACTTCTAACAGTTCTTAGTTAAGTCTTTATGATTTTCTATAGACATATGTTCCCCAAATTATGACAATTTTTCAGCTTTACAGTGATGTGAAGGTAATACACATTCAGTGGAAACCACACTTCAAGTTTAATTTTTGATCTATTCCCAAGGTAGCAATATGCGGTATGCTCCTCTCTCATGATGCTCAGCAATGGCAGTGAGATGCAGCTCCCAGTTAGCCACACAATCAGGAAGGTAAATAAACAGTACATTTAAAACCATTCTGTCCCGATATAATCATTCTCTTTTTCCATTTTCAGCACAGTATGCAATAAATTATGTGAAATATTTAATACTTTTTTTTATATATAATAGGCTTTGCTGTAGATAATTTTGCTCAATGTTAGGGTAAATACTCTGAGCACATTTAAGGTCAGTTAGGTTAGATGTATTAAATGCCTTTTTGACTAAAAATATTTTCAATGTTCAATGGGTTTATCAGTATTTGAGCCCAGAGTAAGTCAAGGAATATATATATATATGTATATATATATAATCATATCATCTGCAAATAACAATTTTACTTCATCCTTCAAATTTGGATACCTTTTATTTCTAGATTTATCTTTTCTTACTGTTCTAGCTAGTACTTCCAGTGCTATGTTGACTAGGGTGATGACAGTGGGCCCGCTATTGTATTGTTCCTGATCTTAGAAAAATAGCTTTCAACTTTTCACCGTTGAGTGTAGTGTTAGCTGTGAGTTTATTGAATACAGCTGTGTTGAGGTATACTCCTTTTATACCAAATTTGTTGAAGATTTTTATCATGAAAGGATGTTGTATTTTGTCAAATGTTTTATGTGCATTTATTAGGATGACCATATGATTTTTCTTTAATTCTCTTAATGTGGTATATCACATTAATTTAAGTGTGTTCAACCATCCTTTCATCTCAGAAATGAACCCCACTTGGCCATGTTGTATGATTCTTTCAGTGTGCTGTTGAATTCAGTTTGCTAATATTTTGTTGAGAATCTTTTCATCTATAACCATCAGGTATATTGATCTATAGTTGTTGTTTTTTTTTTCTTGTAGTGTTTTTTGACTTTTAGTATCAAGATAATGATGGCCTCATAAAATGCTTTTGGAAACGTTCTGTCTTCCTTTCCTCCTCCATTTTTGGAAACAGTTTGTGAAGGATTGGAGTTTTTAAAAATGTTTGATGGAATTCACCAGTGAAACCACCTCCTAGGCTTTTGTATGTTGGGAGGTTTATAATTACTGATTCAATCTCTACTCATTATTGGTTTATTCAGACTTTTTATTTCTTCATGATTCAGTCCTGGTAGGTTGTGTGTTTCTAGAAATTTATACTTCTAGTTTATTTAATTTGTTGGCATATAGTTGCTAACACTAGTCTCTTATTATCCTGTGTATTTCTGTGTTATCAGTTGTAATGCCTCCTCTTTAATTTCTTACTCATTTGAGTCTTCTTTTATTCTTAGTCTAGCTAAAAGTTTGTCATTATTTTCTTTTTGTCTTTTCAGATTACCAGCTCTTAGTTTGATTGATCTTTCTTATTGTTTTTTCTGATCTTTATTTCTTTTATTTCCACTCTGATCTTTGTTATTTCTTTTCTTCCACTAAGTTTTGGTTTAGTTTGCCCTTTTGTTTTTCTTTCCCAGTATATTGAGATGTTAAGTGATGTTCTTTGAGTTCTATCTTGTTTCTTAATGTAAGTATTTATCACTATAAACTTCCTTCTTAGAACTCCTTTTGCAGAGTTCATATGTTTTGATACTGTTTTTATTTCAAGATACTTCTTGATATTCCTTTGATTTCTTCTTTGACCCATTTGTTGTTGAGAAGCATGTTGTTTATCTCACATACTTGTGATTTTTTGCAGTTTTCTTTTTGTTATTGATTTCTAGTTTCATACCATTGTGTTTGGAAAAGACACATGGTAATTTGCATTTTCTTAAATTTGCTAAGAGTTGTTTTGTGGCCTATCATAAGATCTGTCTTGGAGAATGTTTTGTGAGCATTTGAGAAGAATGTTTATGCTGCTTCTGTTGAATGAAATGTTGTATAAATTTGTGTTATGTGCATTTGGTCTAGTGTTTGGTTCAAGTTCAGTGTTACCTTGCCGATTTTCTGTCTAAGTGATCTATCCATTGAGGAAAGAGGGTTATTGAAGTTCCCTACTGTATTTGTGTTGTTTTCTATTTCTCCCTTCAGAGCTGTTAGTATTTGCTTATTAGTATGTTTAGGTATCTCAGTGTTGGGTGTGTATATTTATGATTGTTATTATCTCTTTTTGAGTAATTAACTCTTTTATCATTATATAATCATTTTTGTTTTTCATTTTTGGGATAAAGTCTACTTTGGCATATGTTTCACTATGTCTACTTGCTTTTGTTTTCTATTTGCATGAAATATCCTTTTTCCATCTGTGAGATGTGGAAAAAATATATTGATCTCTGCTCCGGTTTCTAACAGGGTAACTCTGAGTAGGCTCCTGGATAGGGCTAGTCACCAGAAAGACTAAGTGATGATTAGAAGTTTGGGATTTTTGGTCACCACTCTCCCCATTCTCTTGAGAAGATAGAAGAGCTGAAAATTGAGTTAATGATCAATCATGCCTATGTGATAAAGCCTCCATAAAAATTCCAGTAGTACAGGTTTCAAAGAGCTTCCAGATTGTTAACACATCCATGTACTGAGAGGGTGATACACCCTAATTCCATGGGGACAGAAGCTGCTGTACTTGGGACCCCCCGGACTTTATGCTATCTATCTCTTCATCTGACTATTCATCTGTATCCTTCATCATATCCTTTAATAAGATGGTAGATGTTAGTAGGTGTTTTCCTGGGTTCTGTGAGCTGCTCTAGCAAATTAATATAATCCAAAAGGGAAGGAAGTCATGGGAACCTCTGTTACATTTCCAAGTCAGACAGAAGTTGTAGATAACCTGGGCAACCACTACTTGTGATTGGCATCGGAAGTGGGAGGCATTCTCATGGAACTGAGCCCTTAACCTGTGAGATCTGATGCTATCTTCAGGTGGAGAGTTTCAGAATTGAATTGATTGTAGGAGACACCCAGCTGGTATTGCAGGGAATTGCTTTGTGTAGGGAAATCTCCACACATCTCATGTCAGAAGTGTTTTGAGTGTGGTAGTGTTCTGTATAAAAGTAAAGGAGACACACAGAAGGAGAACGGTAGGTTTTTCCAGTAGACCAGCCCTTCACTTTGAGACTATGTGTGTTTTTATAGCTGAAGCGAGTATCTTACAGACAGTATACAGTTGGGTCTTAGGTTTTTGTTTGTTTGTTTTTTGTTTTATTTTGTTTTGTTTTTATCCTACCAGTCACTCTGTGTCTTTTGATTGATGAAATCAACCCATTTATGTTTAGAGGATTTACTGATATGCAAGGACATATTGATGACATCATATTAATTACTTTCTGGCTATTTTGAATTTATATTGTTGTTTTTCCTTATGTTTCTACCTACCTTTCTGAATTGGTGATTTTCTGTGATGATATGCTGGTTCACCTTTCTTTATCTTTTGTGAATCTACCCTAGGTTTTTGCTTTATGGTTACATGAGGCTTATAGAAATCGTCTTATAGATACAGCAATCCATTTTAAACTGATAGAAACCTAATTTCAATTGCTTACAAAATAGCTACCCTTTTATTCCTTCTTTCTTGTTCTTAATGTCACAGTTTACCTCTTTTATATTGTATAGTGCTTATAGTTATTAATATACTATCTTCTAAAACTGTTATACTATAGTTAAGCATTTCACACACTTATATTGCAATTAGGTTTTAGAATCTGACTGCATATTATTTACCTTTACTAGTGTGTTGTATATTTTTACTTATAGTCATGTTACTTGTTAGCATCTTTTCATTTTAAAAAGCTGAAGAACTTTCAGCATTTCTTGCAAGGCAGGTGTAGTGGTGATGAACTCCCCCCTCCTTCTCTCTCTCTCTCTCTTTTATTCTTAGTCTAGAAAAGCCTTTATCATATCTGAATGATAACATTGCTAGATTGAATATTCTTGGTTGGCATTTTTTTTTCCTTTAGACACTTTCAGTTCATCATTATAATCTTTCCTGGCCTGTAAGGTTTCTTCTGAGAAATTTGCTGATAGACTAATGGGGGACCTTCAGTAGGTCACAATCCTTTTTTTTTCCTCCTACTGCTATTATTATTATTGCTGTGATTTTTGACATTTCATTATAATATGTCTTGGAGAAGGTTGTTTTTAGTTGAGTTAATAAGGTGATCTATACACTTTCTTGAACCTGAATGTCAAAATCTTTACCCAAGTTCAGGATGTTCTCAGCTATTGTTTCTATTTTTTTTCCAAAGATTATTTATGTATTTATTTTGAGAGAGAGAGACTAAGCACACAAGCAGGGGGAAGGGCAGAGGAGGAGGAAGAGGGACAAGAAGATTCTCTGCTGAGTGTGGAGCCTGATGCAGGGCTCAGTCCCACTACCCTGAGATCATGACCTGAGCCAAAACCAAGAGTTAGGCACTCAACTGACTACACCACACAGGTGTTATTTCTTTATATAAACTTTCTATCCTCTATTCCCTCTTTTCTCCTTCTGGAACTACAGTTATTCTAATGTTTGTACATTTGTTCATGACCCATAGATTATGTAGGCTTTTTTCCTTCTTTTCCATTCCTTTTTCTTTGTTCTCCTGTGTGACTAGGTTATTCAAAATTCCTGTCTTCTAACTCACTTATACTGTCTTCTGTTTGGTCTTTTCTGATATTGATGCTCTCTTTTGCATGTATTTTTATTATGATTATGATTATTATTATTTCATTCATTTCCTTTTCCTCTCCACCATATCTCTTTGGTTATTTTTTATGATTTTTATATTTTTGATAAATTTCTCATTTTGTTCATATATTGTTTTTCTTATTTCATTGAATTATCTTTCTGTCTTTTCTTGTAGCTTGTTGAGTTTGCTTAAAATACCTATTTTGAATTCTTTATCAGCTAGGTTGAAAAATTCTGTGTCTTTAAGTTTGGTTACTTGAGGAGTTTTGTTATTTTTCATGATGACATGTTACCTTCATTCTCCATGTTTCTTGTATTTTTTGTCTTGCTGTTTTCACATTTGAAATAGCTGACACCTCCTCCTAAATCTCTACTTGTCCCCCAATGTTAGATTTTTTTTCATCAGTCCTTCTTATATTTGAGATTTTTCCCAACTTTGTATGAATACGCCTGCTCCCCACTTCTTCTCCCTCTTGTGGCTGAATTCTTAAGTTTGTGTGTTTTCTCTTGTTCTTACAACTCAGTAGGCTGGCTGCTGGAAACCTCTCTTCTGTTTTCCAGAAAGTGGCACAGTAGCTTAAGTTTGTGTTTTCTTCTTTGCCTGATTTGATTTTCTGAGCACATGCTATATTCAGGGAGCATTTCCTTGCTGCTGCACTCATGAGCATTCACAAGGAGCCAGCTGCAGAGTGGGAAAAAGTGTAGGGTTAGCACTTGGTGGGGGTTTGGGAGTACCCATGGGTGGGTGTGGGTGTCCTTGGATGAGGTCTTCCCAACAGCTTTGGGCAGGCTTCCTGCTGGAGTCCTTATCAGTCTGCAGGAACTGCATCCCATTAATGCCCTTTGATATTCTTCTATGCCTCTTCCCTGCTCTCCCCACTACCACCAGCCATGGAGGTCCTGCCTCAGTACTCTGGGTGCTGCTGGAGGGAAATGGGTTTCTCAGAATCCTACACAACTGGAGTATCTGGGTACTTATTCACTACTCTCCTTTTTTCTGTGAGAGAGGTCATTGCTGGCTAGTTCAATTCCGTTCTGTGTGGCTCTGAAGGAAGGGACAATGCTGACAAAGTTTCTCTAACCTGCTTTAGGGCATCCAAATTCATGTCTTTTTTTTCCTCCAAGGGAATATTGAACTTTCTCCTCAGGAAAGCTAGACTTTTACAAAATCTCTGTTGTCTCTGAGTAGCCAAATCAGCACTTTCTAGGTTTTACCCTACATGTCCAAGAAGAGATGGGCCTAGTATGTTGGCTTCTGTTGGTTCCACAGACAGTACTGAGGTCTGTCTGCTTAATGTCCAATGCACAGGGCAAAGCTTCTCCAAGGTCCTTGGGTATATGGCGCTGGATCCCACAATTTCTAGAGGTACTTCTGTTTGTGAAGGGATGCTTATTTTTAGTTGTTAACAAGGAGGACAAAAGGGAGAGATGCTGTACTGCCATGATGCTGACATCACCCTGATTTCTTATTGTTGAGTTTTAATAGTTATTTGTATATTTTGTATATCAGTCTGTTATCAGAGGTATCTTTTGCAAATACTTTATCAATCAGTTTGTGGCTCATCTTATTGTCTTGACATTGTGTGTTGCAGATCAGAATTTCTAATATTAATGAAGTCTAGTTTCTCAATTATTTCTTTCTTGTATAATGCCTTTGGTGTTTTATTGAAGAAGTCATCATCATAAGATCATCTGAGTTTTATTCTTTTATTTTACAATTTAAAATGTTAAAAAAGAATATACAACAGATACTATATGTGGCCTGTAATATCTAAAATATTTACTACATTGCCTTTTACAGAAAGGTCTGGTGACCCTTTAATTACCCAAAAATAATATTTGAGTGAAGTATTCTGAGGTACACAGATAAGATTCAAAGGAAATGCATAGCTTTGTATTTTTATGTCAAAAGGTCTTTATGTCCTACGTAAAAGCAGATACAATAACATCAATAAATAAGTGAAACACATTAAAGGAAAATTTGATATGTAACATTTTCAGATTAAGGACCCTCAACTTATTGGGGTTTATCAGTAGTAAGAGTATGTAAGTATGTAGTTGTAATTATAACTGAGAAATATTAACTATGCAGAATTTCACTATATAGAAATTACACATCCAAAAAGAAAGAAAGAAATTACACATCCATCATTTTATTTATGAGTATTTTGTGAAACCTCTATATATATGTATTTTATTATGAAACTTTTGTTTGAAGGATCACTGAAAAAAAAAGTACTTGTCTTTTTAATCCTGTGTTAAAATGGATAATGATTGATTTAACCATTTTTATTCTAAAATTTATATACAGAAGTTTTGAGGCTTAGACAATCAATTAAAATGGATTTTCTCCACTTGTCCATTCGTATTTCATAATATATCCTCTCCTCTGATGATGGCAGATTTAGATTTTAGAGATTTAACAACACATTCTCTGTACAGGTTATAGGACTCTAGTGAGGATACAGATATCAAAGGGCACATTGTCAATGCAGTGAATTTAATGTAATTGTCAGAAAAGTGTCTACTTCTTGTAAGTACTCAAATTCTCCTATTATCTGAATTAGTTTTTATTGTGTATATGCATTGATACCTGTAAATTTTTCAGATCAAATGATAAGATTTTTTAGCTTATTAAATTACAACATTCCTCGTATTTTATTAATTGTGTTTTAGTTTTAAAGGGATGATAGGAGGATTTTGTCTTTCATGGAATAAATTAATGTACAATATAAGCATCTTTTAGAGCAAAGTGGCTCTATGAAAATTCCAGGTGAGAAAGTTATTTTCAAGATAAGAAAGCCACAGATGCTAATTGTTTAATGTTTATGTTTTTCCCCCTTCCCCGTGTCTGATTTAGTACCGATATTTACCTGATGAGCGTAGTATGATTTGATTGTCTAACACTTGTAGGGATTATGAGAAACAATGTCCTCAAAGAGTTCATAATGAGGAATTGAGAAATGATAAGCTAGAATAACTTGGAAATTAATATAAGGCAGCTTAAGTGCTAAGAGAAATACTAGATATATATTATATGATCCTATATATATAATATAAGATTAGCCAACCTTATTTCATTAAGAGTTAAGTAGAGTTTTAAAGGACAGGTAGAACCTTGAAAGGGTAAAAACATAGGTAACTTCATTTTGAGAACAATATGAAAGGCTTGACTATTTACAGAATGGTGAGAATTACAGGGATGTTCACTATAAAGTCTGATATACAAGCATCTGCAGAATAACCTGAGGAATCTGCCATGTTTTTTTGTGCAGACTTAAGGTTGTTTTGTTTTGTTTGTATTCATTGAACTGCTCTAATTAACTGTCAGTATGAAAGATGATCTGGAGTAGGATGATTAGGGAGAATATTATTTTAGTAATTTAAAAGGCAACTGAAGGGGTCCTTATCTAAGAAGAATTGGGGATGGATAGATGTAAGGTTCACATTCAATGTTAAAGAAGTCTGGAAATGAGAGAGAAGGAAAAATCTAGGTTTAACACTAAAAAATTATACCTCAGGAAGATAATTCAATTACTAAGTCTAAAGAACTAGGAAGTAGAGAATGCATTTTGTTGGGTAATAAATTCAGCTTTGTACTTGAAAAGAATGAGATTGTGTAGTGTTTTCAGGTTACCCAGATGGTTATGCTAAAGAGCAAGAAATATGAATTTGGAACTTTGAAGATAAGTGTAATATAGAGATGCCCCTTTATAAAAATTAAAAAAATAGTAATTAAATATTTCTTATTTGATACTTGGGTACTGTTAATGTATTATAATGTACTGTTAAGGTTATGCATTCATATTAACCAGTGATAAACTCGCACACTTTTTTCTTTAGTGAAACTGTCCTATATATATAGTTTCTATAAAAGTAAATGGTAATATACCAGGTGACCTCACCCGGAACTTAACTGCATGGAAATTATTCCAGAATCTGAAGCCTAATGATTATTCTTCCTGCTACTGAGTGTATTGGTTTTCTCTGCATTTGGTCACTAAATTACCTTTTTACTTGAATTATTTAGAGGGGATTTCTGTACTTTCCAACTGAAGAAAAACATCAAAACACTAGGTCTTAAAGGCCCTTATATACTCTCCCAGAAATTCCACAATAAATTGCTGGGAGAAATATAAAAAATAAACTAATAATTCTTTTTTTTTTTAAAGATTTTATTTATTTATTTGACAGAGACAGCCAGCGAGAGAGGGAACACAAGCAGGGGGAGTGGGAGAGGAAGAAGCAGGCTCCCAGCAGAGGAGCCTGATGTGGGGCTCGATCCCAGATTGCTGGGATCACGCCCTGAGCCGAGGCAGACGCTTAACGACTGTGCCACCCAGGCGCCCCTGAACTAATAATTCTAATACTCCACACTCAGTGATGAATGAATACCTGACATGATCAATCTCCATTTTCATTAATAGATGATCCTACCCTTCTCCGGCTTTGGGGATTTTGAGGTCCTCCTATTCCCATCTCTGATTGGAAAAAAATTCAATAGTTCTGGTGACTATATGGCTTGTCTGGTCTTTAATTTGTCATTCTTAACCACTTCTTTCATTTCTATTCAAAGAAAGTTTGCACTTACAATTTGCTTCCTTTTCTCTTTTTTTAATTCACTTACAGCTCGGCTTGTTTTAGTCGAGACAATTCATCATACTTATATACACATTATTTTATATCTTTTTATTTCCCTTCCTTGGTCTTTCTTGACCTCTCCTTTTTCCCACCTTTTATCTTTATTCCATTTGTGAGTCAAAGAATAACCTCCCTTAAGGACAATAAGCATAAAAGAAAGCTAATGGTAAACATATCAAGGAAACTGAAAGTCATATATTTTAAGTGAATTTAGTCTTAAAGAAAAGCAGGTGACATTAAACTTGATAAACTTTGAAACTGCTTAGAATTCCTCATATGAATATCTTTTACTTCCATCTCCCATCTTTTATTCTGTCTACCTCTTTTATTCTCCTTTAATGAAAACTCTTATCCTTCAAGAACCAGAATTCATCATTAACTTTTTAAATCCCCATCCAAATTTTCTGTTTACTTCTGCTATTTTAACATTTTCACTGAATTACATTAAAAACTCTTAAGTTTTAGAAGCAACATGTAATAAGTCTGTATTTGTTTACTATAATCTGGAACATAGTATTCAAAATACTGTTTCTGTGAGTAATCCATTTGACTTTTTAAGAAAGATCTTTTTCTTTGTTTCATTGTTAATGAAACACTGAATAAATTAAAAAGAAACTGAAATAAAGAGTTTAAAAACAATCTTCAAAATAGGTCAATAAAAAAAAAAAAGAAAAGAAAGACACCTGAAATTATATGAACTCAGTGTTTCCATTAGTAGATATTTTCTTGGGTAATCATCAGTTTGTTCATCAAAGTTAACATTTTACCAGTGGTGAGCAAGTTTCCCCCATGATTAGAAGCATCTAAATCTGAGCAGCACTCTTTGGCATAACTCTAAATTATATGCCGTTTATTTAAGCAGTTACTGTGTAATTAGTGTGTCTTAATTTGAGCATTAAAGATGTATTGAGTTCTACATGCAGCATTTATAATTACAAGATCAATTTGTGGTTAACTGATTTCACTGCTAAGATTTTTGTATCTGGAATATTTATATGCTTTTCCAAAATTGCCACAGTAGAGAATTTTGTGTTAGAGAGTACTTCAGTAAAAATAAATCATTTGTATTTTATGGTAGATTAATACTGAAATATGCCAAGTGTAAAACCAATGAAAGAACCAATAACTTACTAAAAAGAAACTATTATATAAGCAGTCATTTATATATACATGTATATATAAATACTCACATACGGTACACACAAGTATGGTCATTCCAGGTTAAATTGCACTATTTATGAAGAATAAAGCCTTTATTAAAGCTTGATTTGTATTTTTCTGAATCCAGGAATTTTAACCTGGTATGATTTTTTAAAAAATTTTGTTTTATTACTTCCATAAGCGATGTTGTGAAAATATTCCTCTTTGTATTTCTGTTTTGGCAGAAACATTTAATCACCTCATACTCTAAGCAAGTTCTTATGCCACTTACATATCAAAATGACACAAGCTTGACTTTCTTCTAGTATTAAGTATAAACATGATTGACTTAGTAGATTGTGTCATGATATGGATACATTTATTCTTTGACTAAAGCTGATAAACTGATTTTCCAAGGGAAAAAAATGAAAGTTTCAGAATGCCATTACTTGGAGTTGCAGAACATTAAAGAGCTATTTAAGAGCATACATCTGGAGCACAGCACAATCTGCTGTTGGAAAGCATAATTAGATACTTAGTTTGGTGTGCAAAATTTTGCATGAATGACCCTGTTAATTTTTCCCCTTAAATCAAAACAAAAAATACCCCAAAGACTCATCTTAAAAATGCAGCTTCAGCAAAGTTGGTGTACAGTACATTTGGGATTTTAAATGTTGCACTGGGTTACCAATTTGAGCATCAACAAATAAAGTACACAGGAAGAGAAAACAAAAATTTAAAAGGAAAAGGAAGATTTAACTGGAGAGCTTGAAAACAAAAGCAAAACAATAGATATCTATGAGACAATAAAAGATTTAATATTTACCACCAAAGGTATATTTTGGAATTTAGTATAAAAATTGGAAATCAATATAATAAATATATAACTTTGAAATTAATATAACTTAGAAAAGAAATGAGAAATCTGGAGAAGATATGTCAAAAGGTATCAATTTTACATAGCACTAGTTGTATGTGTTTAAGTCATGGACCAGTTGCTCTGTCTGCAAAGTAATCCCTTCACCTAATTTCACCCACCTTGGCTGAGAAATTTTATTGATTGATCTCTAGTCAAGTAGCCATTTAAAACGCAGCAATATTTTCTTTCTGGAATTGTTTCATGGTGGATCCCTGGCACAAACTGGGCTAAACCTATTCCCAGTTCAAAAGGTTTTGGAACATGGACTGGAGAGGAAGAAAAAAATGAGTGAGGGACACAGAGAGAAGGAAGAGAGGAAAAGGGAAAGGGAGGGAGGAAGGGAAGAAGAGGCAAGACATGAGGGAAGGAGACGTAGACAGAAAGAGAGACCCAGATATGGAGAGAGATGGATCAAGAGAGAAGTTTGTCTTCAATGCCAGCAGTACAGCATTATGTACCTCAGTGAGTATTATGCCATCTGTACTAAGAAGTAGAAGACACTTCCTGCAGAAAGAGTGAAGAATGAAGCAGAAATGCATCGAGAAAAAAAATGGAAGAAATAATGTCTTTATGACAGCTAAATATGTGGTTTTCAGTAGATTTTAATGTGAGTTAGATCCTTGTCTTAGGTTCTTTGAGATACATTAAACTTTTTTATTCTTAAGCTGGTTGAATGGGCTTCTGTTACTTGTAATATAAAGAACCCTCATTTAGTGAAATACAATTATGTGAGAGAAAAAGTGATAATTGTAAAATAAGTGTTTTAAAAAGTAATTTAGGATTAAAGATTAAGTGAAAACAACAATTCATTGGAAAGCAACATGTAATTATGGTTTAAATATATTCACGTAAATATTTCATATTAAGAAAAGCTTTATCTGTAGAGGAAAAACCAAGGTAGAGTTCTTGGTTAAGGCAGTAAGCTACAGCAGACAATTAGGTATGACAATTCAAAATGTTCAGAATTTACATTTTTTCATCCATCTCTAATTCACTACAGAGCACTCTTGTAAGTAGAGTCACTGTTGCAAATTATGGCCTGTCAAGAATTGGATTAGTGAGATTCAGCATTTTTCAATCCATTTTCTCATAATGACATCCCATCTACTTCCAATTTCAATCTCTAAGTGCTATCTATATTTGTTTTATATTAATGGTCTGGCACAATTTCTGTTGCAGTAAAATTCTTTATTGATAACTTCTCCCAAAGACCTTTTGGATAAGAATGCTATTTTGATTAATAAGAGCTTGGGCCTCTGTTAAATGTCCCTATTAATAATACACCAGAGGTACTCTAAAGATGAATGTCAGTAGCCCTTTGTCAACACTTCATCTTACAAATATGCCTTGCCTCAACACACACACAGATACACAAGCATCAGCTGAGCACCGAGACAGTAGTCAAATACCTGTACTTACTGACTAGGGAACAATGATAAGATACATATGCAGTTTTTAAAGAAAATAGAGTTCGTTATGTGATGAAGAAAACAGTAAATCACTGACCGGCAATGATTAGAATTTATCAGAAAAGCCATCAGAATAGCTCTTTTATTTTTGCTACACTTTTATGCTTGGTTGAATAGGTAAGAAAAAGGACATCCAGTTTAATCTTTGTGCTTGCTTTAAGCTTTTAAGGAAAACAGTATAAATGCAAAATATTATCACTTCGATTGTTTCTATAATTTAGAAGGAAAGAGCAGCAATCTCCTCCCACACAGTTTATTCCCCTTTCCTCTTGACGTCCATTATTTCTTGTTGAGGTTCAGTTTATAAAATGTAGCAAGGGATTAGTTGATTGCTAAATGAATCTAAACAAATAGTGTGAGACTTTCATCATAATTTATAAACAATTAACATAAATTGATTATATCTGCTGCCTGGTTTCCTGGCTTAATTAAAAATAATCATCTTTGTTAAAAGTATGTTTTAAGGTGAAATTTATACTCTCTCAATGTCACTAACACTGCATCAAATCAAAAGTATAAATATATTCTTTCCTTTTCTAGTTTTCCCCATTTTTTTCCTTTCCCTAGTGTGAACTGAATACTAGGCCCATCTCCATTCCTTCGTGTATGCTTTCCCCGAAGAATTTATGCTACACCACGCCTTCAACTACCATATCAATATAGGTGACACAGATCTGTATCTAGAACATTTTACTTTTCATTATAAAATTAGTGACATTCCACTTTGGGAATTACAAAACTAATAAACACCTTAGAGACCATATTCTTTACTTCTCTTTTATTATAGGAGATTAAATTATGGTAAAATAACATATGATGTGACAAAAGAAAAGCAAAACCAAATGGAAATCTGTGCTTCTTTTACATCACTCATTTTAAGTTTGGATGTGAAGTTATACTACATCATAGAGTAATCTAGAGTATCAAATACTTAAAAGTAGTGAAGTTAAATATCATCTTAATTTTTTTTCAATCAGATGTCACCTCTTTAATTCACTCTTAATAGTGTAACATTTATACATTTTGTTGTTGTTGTTATTGCTTGGAAATTACTTGTCAACATATAGGAACTTTGTAATTAATTGAAATTGGAACCTGTAGTTCCTTAGATTAGAAATGAAAATCATAACAGAGTACTTCAAAAATCTATGGTAATAGCTACTAAAATCTGGATGAAAGAAATATTTTTAAAAATTAGAGTTTAGGAACTCATGAAAAAATAGATAATTTAACAGAGACGTAAGAATGAAAGATAGAATAAGCAGCATCATACTTCCCAGAGAAGTCTAGGCTGAGAAAATTGCAGGGGTGAATTTAAGCTAAAATTTAACCCTTTCAAGGCTTAAGTTATTTTTACCGAGGCAGTGTATCGTTAATACAAAAACCTAACAAAAATAAATACTAAAAAATAAAAAATAAATCTAGTTATGGATGTTCAACTTCATTAAATATTAACAAGTGTTAATTCAACAACACAGTATAGACAATTGATGTCATTCCAGAAAGGCAAGAATAGATTGTTTGTTCTAAATCCATTAATGCAATTTGGCCTATTAATATAGAAATAGGGCAAATGCAGTACAGATGCAATTCACAAAAGAAATAACAATAAACATTATG
Organism: Ursus americanus; assembly: GCF_024610735.1. Classification (NCBI taxonomy): domain Eukaryota; kingdom Metazoa; phylum Chordata; class Mammalia; order Carnivora; family Ursidae; genus Ursus; species Ursus americanus. Next base: position 6,426,535 of record NC_142131.1, read on the forward strand.
GGGAAAAAGAAGATAGGTTAAGCGGACCTCTCTAGAAATCAATGAAGTACATATTTAAACAATAAAATAACATTTCACCTTCAACTTATTAATGATGAAACAAGTTATATTTAGTGACATTGAGGGCTCAAACAAGTACTTTATTTTAACCTTTTTTATAGCAGTTTATAGATATATTTTTTAATGAGCATATTTTTTAAGAATTCTAATGCTAGAAATATATCCTATGCAGATAATTAATAACATGCTCAAATACTTAACTATAATAATATTCAAAGCAAATTTTAAAAGAACACAATGGAAGACTGGTTAAATAAAGTTGATTGCATACTTTATATAATTTAATGATGCTATTTAAGAATAATGCACTAATCATTATAATGTACTCAGTGAAAAATAAAATCAACTTACAAAGCAGTATGCTTCCTTTCTCTAAGGCAAAGGGCTATAACCCTGCACACACACATGCACACAGACACAAACTGGGCAAAATTATACATATGAGCATTATACTGGAAAGAAATTCTGTAAATTTTAACACATTTCCAAAGGCAACGATAATCTTCAAAAATTCAAAAGAACATTATGTGATAATTAGGATGGTCTTGAAATTTAGAGAACACTGGTGATTTTAATTTTCTTTTTGTTAAATATTGAATTTTACGGTGTTTAAAATTAATAATGTAATTATTAGATTGCTTACGTAAACAGTCCATTCTCATTGATGCCAAATGGTTGTAAACTTTATTGTTAGAGGCCATTATAAAATTTTCCTCAGAATCCTCATGTACTGTTGGTGGGAATGCTAGAGAATATTATGCTAAGCGAAATAAGTCAGTCAAAGAAGAACAAATACCATATGATTTTATTCATATGTTGAATTTAAGAAACAAAATAGATGAACATAGGGGAAAAAAGAGAGAGGCAAGCCAGGAAACAGACTCTTAACTATAGAGAACAAACTGAGGGTTGGGGGAGGGGAGGTGAGTGAGGGGGTAGGTTAAAGAGGGTACTAGGCATTAAGGAGGGCACTTGTGATGAGCACTGGATGTTGTATGTAAGTGATGAATCACTAAATTCTACACCTGAAACTAATATTACACTGTATGTAACTGACTGGAATTTAAATGAAAATTTGGAGAAAGAAAAAATTTCCTCAGTGCACATTCTTCTTTGTATTAATGAGTAACTTTTTTGAAATGCGTTACATTTACTGATCTTTTTCTTATGGATTTCCTTAGAAGTACTCCTGATTGTGCTTTGATAATGATTACCATAAATTAGTGGTATGAGTGACACCAAGCTATGTTTTAACCCCAGTTTTCCTGAGAAATCAGCACCAGGACATGATTAAATATATAAGGATTTTATTAGGGAAAAAAATGGCTAGATGAGAGAGAAGGGGTCTGGACAGACTGCGAGGACAATGCAAGCCACGCTGAGTGTAAGAGAGAAAATTTGGATGAAATCAAAAATTTTGCCTTTTTTTGTTTTGTACTTTTTCATCAGTCTTGTCAAAAAAACACGAAAAACGAACAGTCTTCTTTTCAACTACATTTTAAAAAAAGTCTTTGCTATTGATTTTTTAATTTTATTGATTTTTTGTTTTTTTTAATTTAAATTCAGTTAGCCAACATATAGTACATCATTACTTTTTGATGTAGTGTTCAGTGATCATTAGTTGAGTGTAGCACCCAGTGCTCATCCCATCATGTGCTCTCCTTAATGCCTAACACCCCCTTACCCCATCCCCCCACCCACTACCCTTTCCACAACCCTGTTTGTTTCCCAGAGTCAAGAGTCTCTCATGTTTTTCTCCCTCTCAGATTTCTTCCCTTTCAGTTTTCCCTCCCCTCCCCTATGACCCTCTGCGCTATTTCTTAAATTTCACTTAGCAATTTTATTGATTTCTATCCTTATTTCTTTTATTTTTTTGATTTTACTCTATTCTTTTTCTAATTTCTTCAGGTATTTTAGTTCTTTTTTTTCTGATGCATTGAAAGGTAGGTTTTCTAAAAATTAATTAACATTTGTGTTTTTCATGTAATCAGTGTATGTTTTCATGTTCACAGGCTGAAGTGATAACAAAAAATGTGTCTAGCTAAATATTAGGGAACATTTTTTAGTCTTTTAAGTTGACAGAGGCTAGAATATGGCCTACTGAAAGCTTTTTAGTGTCTTTTACTGACCCCTCCCAACTGGTAAGCAGCAAGTCAGAGAAGGTATATGGTTTTTATGGTAAATTGGGACTAGATAATTTTGCATCCTTATTGATGCAGTTGAGAGGTCAGTCTGTCCAGAGTGGATGCTGGGGTAATTAAGGTCAATATCAGCAGCATTTTAGCATTCTCACCACATATAAGCTAGCCAATGCGTTTTGACTATTTCATATTTTCAAAGTGTTCAGATATATTTTGGTATATGAATCATAACAATGGAAAAACTCCCGAAGCCAGAGTAACGAATTTGAAGTGTTCATATGGGGGGTCTAGATCTCTGTTACAATGACATAGAACCAAAACCCATTTCATTTTTGTGGCCTGACATTCTTATTTAGGTAGTAAAGGCAAATGTCTCTAAAATCAAGAGCTTATTGATTCAGCTGGTGGGAATGCTACTTGCTCAAAAACAACTCAGAAATATTTTATTACTTATGGCAGTTTTTTCTTAAAACTGGTTTCTTGACCTTAGCAATTTTCTTCTCATCCTGTGCTTCAAGGGGTCAATGCAACTGCACATGTGGTTGCCAGGATACATGTGCACACACTGCCTGATGCAAGCACAATGGAACAGCTTGATTCATCATCAAAATGGAGAAATCTTAAGGGAAAAGTGATTGGTAAGTGGCAACTAGAATTTGCAAATGCCGATTCTCTGTAAGTTAACAAAACAGAGTTTGTAACAAGGTGATACCATGCACAAATGCATGTGTGTGTGTTTGTCTATCTGTATACTGAAATTTAGTTGTATAGATACATTTTTCTAATGTGAAAGGCGCATGAGAAGAAATAACAATTTATAATTGATATGTGGTTAATGGTTTGCATTTCCTATTTAGAATCAGCAAATAATGAAATTGCATTATTTCCAATATTAGTTTGTCCCACCTGCTTAGTCTTACAATATAGTAACAATTGCCTTATTTTCCTAGTTAATAAATGTTACCCTAACAGAATTTCTGGAGGAATCTTAACCCACTAGAGCTGAATTTACCACTTGCTATTTCCACACCATTTCCAAAATAGACATCATTTTGAAAGATTGTTAACTTAAGAGTGTTCAAATGAATTTCATTGTTGTGCCTGAACTTATGACAATGCTGTTTGAAATGTCCACTAGTAAGAGTTCTCAGGGAGATATTTAGATAAAAGAAATTTAAATACTTACATATCATTTCTGTACATGAGCAAGATGTTTTACAAATTTTTTGAATTATTTTCACAGCATTGATACTATACAGAAAAAATTATAATATACTAAAATATTTTCTCTTGATTAATTTTGTTGCCTAGAATCCTTAATTTTATGATTGTATGTAGCTTTCTTTTTAACCTATTAACTTTTAATGGAATGAAAATGGTCAAAGATGATGGATATAGAGAGCTAAAAATGAGAAGGAAAAGAGATTCAACTTTTTTAATGCTAGGAAATTAAAATCATAAAAGAGATGTGAAGTGACTTATGGGTCATTTACTATTTAAAAATCATAAACATTCTGTACATTTAATTCCCTCAATTCACCCTTTCCATGTTTTCAAAAGGGGCAAATACACAGGTCCTATCTTTTCCAAATAGAAAAACTCTTAAAGGAATTTCAAGTTGTAAAAAATTTCTGTGTCAAAATCTTACATAACATATAGACATTTAATTGAGGATATTAATTTCTGTACTCTAGATGCTGACATATAACCATTTAGCATTCATGTCATTGACAGATATTTATTTCACCACCGCAAGCTATAACATATAAAAATTTAATTATGGATATTCATTTCCTTCTTTTAGGCATGATGTATACCCATTTAACTATCACATCATTGATACATATATTTTCACCAGTGCAAGCTGTGAAATGTTAAAATTAAACTGCAGACATCTATTGCCTTGTTCTGGTTCCATGCACATAAAAACGAGGCACGAAATTATAGACAAACAGATATTTTACTGTCAAATACTTTTAATAAAATATTTTCAATTATTAGTAAGTGAATATTTAATCTTTCAAAGAACTGTAACTATAAATTTAGATATGAGCAATTGTCTAACAAACAATATGAAACTGAAATAGTTCAATACCACTTCAAAAGTAAAACTTAAAATAGATTAATTTTTTTATAAAAATGAAGCCTATGTGCTATAAAATATCAAGCAAAAGGGAAAAAGCAAAAACTAAACATTCACACCAAAATTCTAGCCCTCAAAGATAGTCTCTGACAAATTCATTTACATTATAGAGAATCTCTCTCTACTGCATGTAAAAGATACAAAGGTAAATTTATATAGGTAGGTAGATAGACAAAGATATACAAAGAGAACACTGCTTTAGAAGAAAAATGATTAAAATGCAACTGCGTTTAACAAAGGAGATAAAGCTAAAGACAAAGTACAGAAATTAATTTCAGATAAATCTTGTTTTACAACAAGACATATGGTTACTATAAAATCTGTTTAAATTTAGAAAACATGGGGCGCCTGGGTGGCGCAGTCGTTAAGCGTCTGCCTTCAGCTCAGGGCGTGATCCCAGCGTTCCGGGATCAAGGCCCATGTCAGGCTCTTCCGTTGGGGGCCTGCTTCTTCCTCTCCCACTCCCCCTGCTTGTGTTCTCTCTCTCACTGGCTGTCTCTCTCTGTCAAATAAATAAATAAAATCTTTAAAAAATAAATAAATTAAATAAATAAATAAATAAATAAATTTAGAAAACATACCCAAAACTGTGTGGCTTCACATTGGGTCACCAGAGAGAGTATTACGATTACTGATGCCTGAGTTTTACCCCCATAAATTCTGATATAGTTGATCTAGGAGGGTGTGGCTGGGTTATTAGGAGTTTTAAATGTTATTTTAACATGAAACCAGAGTTGAACATCGCTGATCTAAAGCAGGGAAAGTTATAATGAAAATCTTCAGTTATGTAAAATTGTAAAAAATTATAAAGCTTTATAAAGCTTTAAGCTTTTAATAGTTACAAAGCATACAGCTTCATAAAGGAAGAAATTAGCAGATGTACACTACTGTTATTACTTTATTATCATTATTTTTATTTTACTGACCAGGAATGAAATATATTTTATAAAGCAAAGAATTCCCATAGTAATTTTTTTAAAAGATTTTATTAATTTGAGAGAGAACATAAGCGGAGTGGGGAGAGGCTGGGAGATAAACAGACTCTGCCAAGGGGGGCTGGATGAGGGGCTCAATCCCAGGACCCTGAAATCCTGATCTGAGCCCAAAGCAGACACTTAACCAACTGAGCCACCCAGATGCACCCCCCCCCCAGTTATTTAATCTTAGTTATTTGAATTCATTCAGTAACCACAAATATCTTTTCATTTTTTTCACCGTTTTTTTTAATAATTTTTATTTTGTTATATTAATCACCATACAGTACATCCCCAGTTTTTGATGCAATGTTCCATGATTCATTATTTGCATATAACACCCAGTGCACCATGCAATATGTGCCCTCCTTAATACCCATCATTGGCCTATCCCAGTCCCCTACCCTCCTCCCCTCTGAAGCCCTCAGTTTGTTTCCTTTCAGTATGGTTTCCTCTTCCCCTTTGCTTTTCATCATATCTTGAATGGCTGAATTTAATTAGTTTCTTTCTACGTATCTGTCTATTCAACCATTTATATGTTTATTTCATGTATATATGCTATAGTTTTCTTAGGATGGAGTTCTAGGAAATAAAATTCTTGGTTTACATTGTTTTATATAAAACACTGTAGGTATTACTTTACAGTTTACATTAAATTCCTTGACTATTGCTGTAGAGAAATGCGAAGTAAACCAGAATTTTGCCTGCTTTAGTTAACTTTCTTGTTCATATGTTCATGAATCTTCTTTCTCTTTTAAGTTTAGTCTCTTGATGTTTATCATCATTTTTTTTCTGGTAAATGGTACTTCATTATGACATATCTCAAATCTTTAACCAACCATTATTTCTTTTTAACTCCTTATTTTTGTGTGTGTTCTATTTTGTTTTTCTTTTCAATATGACCAGTTATGCACATAATATATTTCATTTGCCTTCAATATGTATCATTTAAAAAAATATATTTGTTTGTAAAGGATAAACAAAAGAGCTTGCATGAAAAACAAGAGAGAAAGAATGAGCAATAATTTTAAAAACTGTGCACCCTCTGCTCAGGCCAATAAGTGGAATTTCCTAGAATCTAAGAGGACCCTAAGAGCTTCTTTCCTATTCCCCCCCTGCAGGGTAACCATTATTCTAAATATTGTGCTCAGTTCATTAAGTTTCTTTGTAGAATTATTACCTATACTGTTATTCCTAAGCACTATATAAAAATTTTCAAGCAAGTAAATAAATTCATGCCATATATTCATTTGTGACATGTTTGTTTTACTCAATGTTATATTTTTGAAGTGAAGATAGCACTGATATATATATATATATATCTTATATTTCATTCAGTTTAACTGCTATTATTCTGTTGTGTAAATATTTCATATATTTTAAAAACATGTTTAACTCTTGTAGAACATTCCAATGTCTTCCAAGTATTTTACTTTTTAGAAGAATGCTACTATAAACATTCTTATATATATTTCTTAGGCCGTGTGTATGAGTTATTAAGGGTCAATATAGCCTAGTAATATAACTTCTGAATCCTAGGATATGCTCATGTTCACCTTTTGTAGGGTAATATCAAAATTTTTTTAAAGTTTATTAAAAATTTTACTCCTCCAAATGAGAAGTACAGATATCTCATATATCCTCATATATCATATAGCTTATATATCCTCACCTGCATTTTACTTTGTCCAGCTCATTTTTTTTTTTATTTTGACAATCTGGTTCATGAAACATGATATGTGATTGTGAACTTAGTTTGTATTGTATTTTCTATTGATTCCTTTAAATATCATTTCTTTGTGTGTGGACCATTTGTGTTATGTGTACTTTGAAATTCCTATTAACATCTTTGCCTTTTTTTTTTCCCCACTAAGTTGCTTGTTCTTGCTGTTTTGTAGATATTCTTTATTCTAGATATTTATCTTTAGTTATATGTTTAATATATATCTTTACCAAACACAGTAGACTTCTATATTGGTATTCCCCACCGAAACATACCTTCTTGTACTCAAGCCATGTGTATGTAATACCATTCCACATTGTTTCTGAATTTGGCCGTGTACATTTATTTGATCACTTGGCTATTAATGAGGTTGATATGGACATATGTTTCATAAGCATTTTCTTATTAGACCTTAACCTTTTGGAAATTTCTCTACTGGTTACCAGCCATCATGGTGTATTCTGTTTTGAACTCATTGGTTTTTGTTGGGGATAAGAAGGCCAGAGATTTTTCCCCCTCTCAGTCTAAAGACCTTTATTCCTGCAAAATAATACCGAGAGAGCTGCACCTGAGGAATTCCACAGCAAAAATTCATTTGCATCTGAACTGATGATGAGATTCTAGACAGCAAAAATTCATTTGCATCTGAACTGATGATGAGATTCTAGACTTCAGGATTATGTCTGATGGCACAGTAGAATGAGACCTTAGGAGATTTGTGGACATTGAGTATAGTTTGCATATGTGGAAGAGATGTGAGTCATTAGGAGTCAGAGAGCAGATTTCAATAGACTGTTACATGGTGTCCTGCAGCAATATGCCTCCCATAGTCAACCTTTTAATAATGTCCTTCCACATTGTTTTTGTTTAGCCAACAGACTTGTTTTGGCCAATGGGATATTATCAAGCAGAGGTTTGATAAACACTTGTACATTGGAATTATCCTCTTGCAATGTTTCTTGTTGGATACCAGCTGCCATACTATGAGTAAGCTGGACCAAGAATGATACGAAGCCAAGTGGGGAGAGATTCTGAAGGATGAGCAGCCATCTAGGATGCTCAATTCCACCTGGGCTTCCAACTAAGTCAAACTGTCTGAGTGACTTTAGCTAAACCATGTAGAGCAGAAGAAAATTCCAGCTGAAGCCAGTCAACCCACAAAGTTAAAAATTACTACATTCTTGTTTTTCTAAAGCTCTTAGTTTTAAGATGGTTGATATGCATTGGTAGGTAACTAAAGTATCAAGTTTGTCTTTTTATAGTGTCTTTTGGTGAACAAATGATCTTAATTTTAACGTAGCTAAATACATCATACTTTTTTTCCTGGTTTCTATTTTTGTGTTCTGTTTAGTAAATATTTCACGAGTTCATAAGGATACTGTATTATACTTAAAGTATTAATAATATTTTTCAGCAAATCCATGAGCAATTTTTGTGGTCGGTTTGGTCATGTAAGTGTGTGCATGATTATGGTCCAATTTTATTTCACTTTTTGGAATGTTACTAATTTTACTAAAATTGTCTTGTTTTATTTTGTTTTAAAAGATCACAACTTACCTATTTCCATTGCATATTAAGTTTGTGTGTATGTATGAGTTTGTTTCTGGGTTTTCTGTACTATTGCTTTGGTCATTTTGTAGCCTTGCATCAATAACAAATTTGTTAGATTTATTCTTGGGTATTTATACTTTTAAGCAACTATACAAGCTGAAAGGAAATAATAAGGCCTTAAATAAAATGAAAAGGACTCCGGATCCTTATCTGAGATGATAGGAAATTATATGAGTGGTTTAAGGAGAGGAATGATAATCTGATTTAAAACAACCACTGAGTATGGACTAAACCTCTTCTAATTCATAAAGAAGGGAAACAAGAATTAAAACAAGGCAGGGAAGAAGTATGGAAAGCATGGAGTCTGAGTTAAAAGCTTTTAAAATAATTTGGACATAAGTATATAATTAATCCTTGTTGGTAGATACAATGGGAATTTTTGAAAGAAAAAAATTGAGGAAAGGCTCAATTTTTCATTTATTTTTTCCTTATTTATTTTTTTTCATAAGTCAGTAGAAGTATTAGGTTACCATTTTCTGAGATAAAAGAAAGCGTGTGGAGATAAGGTTGAAGCGGGGGAAGTATAGGTTTAGTTTTGGATCTCTTAATTATGAGGTGTTTATTTTATATACACACGGCACCTATGACTCTGTTGAGTAAACAGGTATTTGATCCTGAAGCCTAGTGAATAAATATTAACCTAAAATATAAATTAGGGAATTGCCAAAGAATGAAAGATACTTAATGCCCTGGGGAAAAAGATAACTAAAATAGAAAAGAAAATATGTTTGAATACAATTTTGGAGCCCTTCTGCACTGATAGTTCTAGATGAGAAATAACCATCAGTGGAATACCTACTGGAACTGTGAAGGAATACTCACAAAGCAAGAGAACCAGGAGTATGTGATATCTTGCTTGACATGAAAGTGTCGCAACAAGGAAAAGAGGAATCTACCATGTTTGATGTCATTAAGTAACATTAAGGCTGACTAGTGACTTTTGCATTTAATATCACATGGTTCATTGATAATCATTATTGCAACTGTGTTGGTGGAAGTAAAACCCTGGATGGAGTAAGAACAAGAGAACATTGAAAGAGAAAAGACAAAATGTGCATGGAAAACTCTTTTGCATAGTAATGTTATAAAGGGAAGGTAAGAAATGGGATGTAAGCTCTTGGGAAAATTAGGATCAAAAGGGGCTCTTAGAAAAAAAGAGAGGCTCTTAGTTTTTTTTTTTTTTAACGTGCCAGATATGATCACATATTTTGCTTGCTTATTGAAAAATATGAAGAGGGGCGCTTCCGTGGCTCAGTCAGTTAAGCATTTGACTCGTGATTTTGGCTGAGGTCATGATCTCATGAGATCTGTCCTGCAAGGGGCTTGGCACTCAGCACAGAGTCCTTGTCCCTCTCCCTCTGCTCCTCCCTCTGCATTCTCTCTCTCTCATAAATAAATAAAATCTTAAAAAAAAAAAAAAGAAAAATATGAAGAGAGGATCTGAAGATGTAGGAGATAACGGGAATAATAGAAAGAGTGGTGACTTGATTAGGCAAGAAAGATCGACTCCAGTGTGCAAGTGCCTAGTTTGGCCTTTTCTAGGAATCTTCACCTCTCATCCATAGTAACATGGGCACAGGCAGGGTATCGGGTATAAAGCAAGGAGATATGAAGCTGGGAATTTGTAGAAATTGTGTTCTGTATAGCTTCCATTCTCTATCTAAAAGAAACAAGTACGTCATGACAATAGGGGAGGATTTGTAGGTATAATCACCTATGACACTAGAATAATTAATAATCCTCTCAAAATACATATATCTTCTGGGCAGCATTCAGGATTGTTTGAATCACCTCCTCTTCATTCTGTTGCTGAGAGGAGGATCTTTGGTCTAAATAGTGTGAGATGGCTGAACACAGGACATCTGACACTGGATGGATGATATCAACAGCAGTTTTACTAGGCACATATACTCACCTGGGGGAGATCAAGGAGCCATGCAGGGCCATACAGGGGTTATAGTCAGGAGCAGAGTAAGCAAGCAAAGATTAGGGGAGGCTGGCTTTATAGTAACTAGAGGATAGGTGATACCCGGTTTCTACAGGGGGACTTCTTTAAGTAATTTCACAGGCTGGTGGAGAAGTAAAATCCATTAGGTTGAGGACCCAGTAGAGTATGGCTGGTCTGGCCGATAGTGGAACTAGCTGAGTGGAGAGCCTTTTCTTATGGGGCAGTCTTAGTGAAAAGTGGTAACTTGTGGCTAGGTCATGTCAATGATGCTCTAACATGTCAAGCTAGCACTTAATATTGATCCTTAATTTTAAACCTTACACCACAAGGACTCATTAGAGGTTAGTTGTGAATTTAATATCCTACTAGTCAAAATATTTGCATGCTTTTTATTCCATCATCTATAATTGTTTTATATTGTCTTCTTTAAATGCCCATGACTATTTTTTAAGACTTTTTAAGACAGCATTTTATCTATAATATCTATGAAAGCATCTGTAACTTTTTCATTATAGTCTTATTGTGTTGCTATGGAAATTTCCCCCCCAATTCTTCCCTAATTCTTTTCACTCTGCCCATCCTCCCAGGCCACAAGATGTCTCTGTTTTGATTAGTATCCTTGAATGAGCTCTATATATTTCATCAAATAGTGTTGATGAGATGAAGATGGAGAAAACAGGCTGGAATGGTCCGCAGCCTTGCTTTAGCATGTTGTGTCAAATACTTAGTTTTTATGATTGCAAGTTGTTTTACAACAATGAGCAGTATCATATGGATCACAGCCTTTTATGAAGTAATGACTCTCATTTGCTCATTCACCACATTTTTTCACATAGGACATAAGACTAGGTAGAGATAGCAGAGATGTTAAATATAATATAGTAAATACAGATTCTCCTTCAATTCCAAATCCTATACCAATAAGCAGTTTGAATAGAGCCTATCTGCAGCTGTGGAACTTAGTCTACAGCCCAAGTCTCATCCTATTAATCAAGGGATCATGGAGAAACATAACATCTTTATGTTAGTGAAAATTTGAAGAAAACTGGAATCCTTTTAGAGTCATAGATGGTATATGTTAACTCTTCGTTTGCTGGCTCATCTTGGTATACACACAGGATGTGGCTATGACAGTGAAGAAAAGGCTTCATCACAAATTGTGTTCTTCTTTCTACATCTTTTTAAGAAATATATCTGCATTGGCATTCATGGGGGAAGAATGGGAAAGGTATTTCCACATTCCTATCTTTAACTGGAATTGCATTTCAATTTATAAACATAAAATTTGTTTTAAATTATCAATGAAAGAAAAATCTAAGTGGAAAATAAAGATGGGGAAAGAATTAAATTTTTAAAATGATGGGGTGCTTGGGTAGCTTAGTTGGCTAAGTGTCTGACTCTTGATTTTGGCTCAGGTCATGATCTCAGGGTTACGAGATCAAGCCCTTCATCAGGCTCTATGCTCAGATGGGAGACTGCTTGAGATTTTCTCTCTCCTTTTCCCTCTCCTTCTGCCCCTCCCCCTGCTTATGCACTCTCACTCTCTTTCTAAAATAAATAACTAAATAAATAAATCTTTTAAAAAAAATAAAATGATTATAATTTTCTAGGTACTGTCAGGAATGGCCCTCAGGAAAGTAAGCAACATTGGCAGAGTAAGGATTTTGAAAATCTCTTCTTCATAAAAGCAATAAGAAAACTGGCAAACATTGTCACAATCAATAATTACGTAACTCTAGAAATTCACCAAAGACTTATAGCAACCCAGGGAGCATTTAAGAAAAATAGCTGGATCTCTGTAAGAAAAGTGAGCTTTTTCATGCCTTTCAATAATTTCATACTTGCTCTCCAGCTCCACAATAGCCTAGAAAGCTAACAGGCTGTGTTCCAAATGAGAACTATTACCTAGAAGGTAGTAGAGGGAACAGAACAGGATTAGAACTCCTTTAAAGCATCATTCTGAGAGAATTAATATTATTTGACTTTTTTGGTGGTTCCCTGAAAGACCCCACTTGCAAGACTGTCTGAATTTGACATAATTCAGAGCTTTCCAAGTGTGAAAAGCCTTTTTCCTGGGAGGGAAGGGTATTAGAAAAAAGTCAATTGTTTAACTTTGTGGCTCCCTGAGGTGGTGAGTAAAGTTGGAGAAAGCAATATGCTAATCAGAATGTTAAAAAGAAAAGTAGACTTTTTTGAAATGCTCTGACATATTCTGTGGAATCAGGAAGGCCATGCAAATGCACAGATCTTTGCGCACACTTGCCCAGAGCTGCACACAGTCTTAAGAAAGGCCTGAGAATGCCCTAGTTCTCATGTCTGGTTGACCTTAAGGTTCTGTACAAGTAGGAAGTGAAGACTACAGCATAGCTGTCAACTCCCTGACTGAGCAGTAAGGGCATATCCCAGTACACATGGATAGCCCCTCAGCAAGTAAACACTGGAAGACTTACTGGTTCCAGGAATTTAAGAAACTGTCCAATTGTTAGATTAGCACTAAGCTACCCAAGCAGGGGCTTCAGGTCACACACAATAAATACCATAGACTTTGCAAAATTGGTTTATAAAAGGTATGGCAATTAAACTACATGGTACTGACATAAAAAAGAGATACAAATCATTGGAATAAAATCAAGAATCTAGAAATAAATTCATACATTTATGGCCAAGTGATTTTTGACAATGGTGCCAAGAATATTGGATGGGAGATAGTCTTTTTAACAATTGATGCTGGAACAACTGGATATTCCCATAAAAATAAATAATTTGTATACCCACCTGACACTACAAAAATCTAAGCCAAAATGGACCAAAGACCTAAATTTAAGAGATGAAACTATAAAAGCCTAATGAGAAAACAGAAATGTAAATCTTCACAGTTATAAATCTTCCTGACCTTGAACTAGACAATGGTTTCTTAGATATGACACTAATAACCAAAGAAGAAATAGAAAATTGTACTTCATCAAAATTTAAAAAAAAAATCTGTGCTGTAAAGAACATTTATCAAGAAAGTAAAGAGACAACTCACAAGATGGAAGAAACATTTGCAAATCATACATCTGCTGAGAGACTAGTATTTTGAAATATATAGAGAATTGTTACAACAATAAAAGAACAACCCAATTTTTAAATATGTACAAAGGATTTGGATGGAAATTTCTCCAAGTAAGTTGTGCAAATAGTCAATTAACACATAAAAAGAAGTTTAACATCATTCAGAGCAAATCAACAAACAATAAACCACTCGCATCCACTAGGGTGGCTTTGATAAAAAAGATCATACAGTAACAAGTGTTGAAGAGGATGTGGAGAAATTTGAATCCTGATTAATTGCCAGAGACAATATAAAATTGTACAGTCACTTGGAAAAGAGTGTGTAAGTTCCTCAGACATTTAAACATAGAGCTATCATTTGACACAGAAATTCTACAAGTGTATACCCAACAATTGAAAACATATGTTCATTAAAAAAATTGTATATGACTGTTCATAGCAGCATTATTCAAGACTAAAGAGTAGAAACAACCTGAAGGTCTACCAACAGATCAATGAATATGCAAAATGTGATATATCCATACAATAGAATATTTGCCAGCCATGAAAGTGAAGTACTGATATATGTGCTCCAACATGAGTATTATGCTAAGTGAAGGAGTTGGACAGAAAAGGTTACATGTTTCATGATTCTATTTATATGAAATGTCCAGAATAGGCAGATTCATAGAGATGGAGAGCATATAGAATAAACTGGAATTAATGCTGATAGTGGCACAACCCTGTGAATACACTAAAAACAATTGAACCGTACACTTTAAAAGGGTGAATTTTATGGCATGTGAATTATACCTCAAAACAAATAATGAAATAATGCATTTAGGTAAAATCATCAATGGCTATTAAAACTATTAGGTGAAGGATTGTTGAGAAACTTCATGATAGATGGATCTGTATCTCAACCCCTGAACATTATTCAAAATGTTACAGACATACATTAAGTACCCCCTGATTTGATGCACTTGGAAGAACACAGACCATTTAAATTCTAAAAATTCAATTCTTAAAGAATTGAAGTTGAATTTATCAAGTCTATAACCACCAGTTTGCAGGAAATATGACAGATAGAGAAACATGTTAAATGATACCATAGGAATGCAAGAAATTAAATCAAGACCATGGGGATTTAAGAAGAAAGTGACTCAGTTTTCTTAAATAAATGATTTGAAGAAAAGTGGAGGAAATGGAAATTTAAATTCAAGGTCACCTAAGACATAAAAGTTCTAAAAATTTAAACAAGAAAAAACAATTTTTAGACAATCTAGGATAACATACAGAGATTATTAGAAGATATTAAAAAATTAGAATACTTCATAAAATTAACAATTTCTTAATATCATCTAACACTAAATCTGTGTAAATTTGCACAGATTGTTGACTCTGGGTGATAATGGACACTTGGGACTCATAGTACTATTTCTTCCTTTTTGTATGTGTTTGAAAATTTCCAGAATACAAAGGTTTACAAAACTCTACTATTCAGCAGTAGTGGGTTGGTATTAATAATTTCATCTACTACCCTAGGATTGTTTCACAAAGAAGGCATTATAATGTCAATGGGATGATCTTGGGCCTTGTAATCAGAAATGCCTTGGTTTGGGGCGCCTGGGTGGCGCAGTCCTTACGCATCTGCCTTCGGCTCAGGGCGTTTTCCCGGTGATCTGTGATCGAGCCCCACATCAGGCTTCTCCGCTAGGAGCCTGCCTCTTCCTCTCCCACTCCCCCTGCTTGTGTTCCCTCTCTCGCTGGCTGGCTGTCTCTCTCTGTCAAATAAATAAAATCTTAAAAAAAAAAAAAAAAAAGCCTTGGTTTTAATATGGCTCTGTGACTTATAAGCACTATTACCTGGGCAAATTACTTACTTTTTAAAATCAGTTTTCCCATCTGTGAGCAAGGATAATGTTACCTACTGCAGAAGGGTTTTGGAGGAACAAGTGAGATGTTTTAAATAAACTGGGCATCACTTTATGTATATATAGTGCCTGGCATAGAATAAGATAAATTTCATAGAATAAAATAAATGTTCTATAAATGTCAACTACTTTAAAACCCGGCTCTACAAGTAGTAATCTCTGTTGAATCAGATTTCTAAATAGTAAGCCATGTTTGTTTTCAATTCTAAGTTAATTCTCAAAAAAGAAAGCCAATCAATAGTGATTCCCTAACTCCTCATGCATCTCCATACTGTATTAGGGAAACCAAAATAGCCAACTCATAATATTTGAAAATAAATGAATTTATGATGGTTCCTGATTTTGTAAAGAGGGTGCCTGATGAAAGATATGCCTATTTGGAACAAAATCATTAAAGATAAAAATGCCAGGAAATAAGCTTCTGAAGAAATAAACCACATATTTTATGATATTTGAGGGGAAATAAATACAACTCAAATTATTATAGTCACTAATGGTAGTAAATTCAAGGCAGAGTTTTTAAACTTTCTTTTCTGCATGATATTAGCCATTTTTAAGCTATAAATTCAAGATATATATAAATTTTTATAAGCATTCTTATTTTTCCTTCAACTTCCTCATCCCCAACTTTGAATCACTTATAACATTGTTTCCAAGGGCTAGGATCTATTCTGATAGTTTATATTCCAAAACTATGAGTTATTTCTGTATATATAGATTGTATTCCTCACTATAGAGGAAAGATAAAGGGACATGATCCAAAGACTCAAATTGTATAATCTCCTCTTCTTTATGGCCCGCTATTATCTTTGTTAATGATGTCACTCTGTATTCTTCACAATAAATAACATACACAGATTTGTATTCCCCAGATCCTTACAGTTCTGTTTCCATTTATTTTCACTTTAATGTTTTATAGAAAATTGGAATATATTCCTGGGGGGGGAAAGAAAGCAGTCTTGGAAGCTCTTCTATGTGTAGAGTTTCTTTATCTTTACATATTTGCCAACAAATGTCATGACTTTTGTGATTTATCTGAGGAAAAATATTTTCCCGGTACTCTTTTGCTTCTCCTATTTTGGGGTCTTAACTGAATAAATCATGAGAGTTCAGCTAATGAACTGGGGAAGCTAAATTGACTTATGCATTCAATTAGTCCTCATCCCAACCTTGAAATCACTTAGTAATTTGGAAGAACTTTATTTTTATTTTGTTTAATTTTGTAATTTTTCTGTGTCCTGCCTATGAATATCCTTTTCTCTCTCTTCCATTTAGTTATTTTTTCTAATGGATTTATATAAAAACAAGATGGAAGGAATTAGTCTCCAGTAGGCATTGCAATTATTTCCTCATAGACCATAACAATAGACACAGAAAAAGTATTTGATAAAATCTAGTATCCATTCATGATAAAAACTCTCAGTAAACTATGAATAGACAGGAACATCATCAACTTGGTGAAGAATATATATATAGAAAACCTGTAGCCAACATTATACTTAATGGTGACAAACTTGAGGTTTTCATATTAAGATCAGGTCCAAGACATCCTTGTGCTCTCATCACTCTTACCACTACTTTTCAGTGTTGTACTGGAAGTTCTAGCTAATGCAACAGGAGAAGAGAAGAAAAAAGTATACAGATGGCGAGGGAAGACATAAAGCTATCATTGTTCATAGATGACAGAATCACCTATGTACATAATAAAAAAAATTAGCAAAAAACTCCTGGAACTAGTAACATATAGAGCAAAGTTGCAGGATACAAAGTTAATATGCAGAAGTCAAATATTGACGATGTCAAGACAGCCAGAAACTGTGAAACAGTATTTGCAAAAGACACATCTGATAAACTATTACCAAAATAAAGAACTTTTAAAACTCAACAGTAAGAAAACAACCAACCTGATTAAAACTGGGACAAAGACCTTAATGTACACCTCATCAAATAAGTCGTATGGATGGCAAATAAACATAAGAAAAGATACTCGGCAACCTATGTCATCAGGGAAATTCAAATTAAAATAACAATGACATACAAGTACACACCTATTAGAATGGCCAAAATTTGAAACTCTCTCTCCATCAAATGCTGGCAAGAATGTAGAGCAACAGGAACTCTTTTTCATTGTTAGTTAAAATGCAAAAATGATACAGTCACATTGGAAAACAGTTTTGTGTCTTCTTACAAAACCAAACATACTTTTTACCATACAATCTAGCCATCCCATTCCTTGATTTTTACTCAAAGAAGTTGAAGAATTATGTTCACACAAAAATTCTACACGGTTGTTTGTAGCAGCTCTATTCACAATTGCCAAAACTTGGAAGCAACCAAGATGTCCTCCAGTAGGTGAATGGATAAATATACTGTGATAAAAAGAATTGAGTTGTCAAAAAAAAAAAAGTGAGAGAGAATTAGGTTGTCAAGCCATGAAAAGACATGGAATGTTAAATGCATATTACTAACTGAAAGAAGCCATCTGAAAGGACTAAATACTATATAACTATATAATATTCTGTAAAAATCAAAATAATTGAGACAGTAAAAAAGATTAGTGGTTGCCGGGGGTTGGAGAAGAAGTGGGAGGAATGAATAGGCAGAGCACAGAAGATTTTTAGGGCATTGAAAATATGCTATTATATAATAATTATATATGTCATCACACAATTATCCAAACCCATAGAATGTACAACACCAGGAATGAATCATAATGTGAACTGGACTTCTAGTGATTATGAATATCAATATAGGTTTATCAGTTTTAACAAATATGCTACTCTGGTATAATAGGGAAGGTTTTACATGTGTTAGGACAGAAGTTATATGGGAAATCTCTGTATCTTCCCTTCAATTTTGATGTGAAACTAAAACTGCTTAAAAAAAAGTTAAGTCCTTTTTTATCTTTGTTAATGATAACAAAGTCCTAATCTATGTATATCTGTGTATTATATATATGTATACATATATATTTTTTCTTTGACCATAATGTAACAAAAATAAAGCAAAATTTTAAAACTTTAACTTACTGAAAATTAGAAATGTTACTAAATAGCCAGAATTTAAAAAGGAAATTAACTGTAATTTACCTATAACTGACCAAAAAAGGGAAAGTTTTATGTTAAACTATTGCTGTATGGCTAGAACACTCCTTGAAGGAATGCCTGAAATATTTCAAAGAAAGGCCAAAAATAAGGAAATTCAGTATACGTTTTAACAAGGCAAAATGAAAACATTCCAGACTAAAAAGTATGTAGAAGATAAAGAGACAATATGAAATTAGAGAAAGAAAAAAATAAAAAATAAAGCAAAAAATTAGTTATATGAAAATATCAATTAGACAAATAAAAATTCATATAAAAAATAGTTCCATTTTTCAGACTAATGCTATCAGCCATGATAAGGTAATTGGTATGGGCTAGTATTTATTTCATAAACAAATATAAAGGAAGAATGTATGTAGTAACTACATTTAGACATGGAGAAGAGGCTGGGCATAATTTTGATCCCTGAAAAGGGGAAGTAAAGTGAACCCACAGCTTCCTTTCTTCACCTAGAATACTTTCTTGAATTGTGTATTAGGAAAGAAGAGAAAGTAATGAATAACCAGGAAGGCAAATAGAAAAGAAATAGAAGATTGGCTTTTATCCACTCATAAGAAAGTTACAATAAATGTAAATGGAATAAACTCTTCAAATAAGATACACACTATTAGACTGAATAAAAAAGATCCAGCTTTTTGCTGTTGAAAAGAGGCATACAGTAATATGAGACAGAGATATGTTAAACATAAGAGAATAAAGATTTACAAATATTAAGCATTAAAAGCTATAATTCAAAAAAAACAGGATAATGAATATTCTCATAAATAAACAAAGGAATTTCATAGGAATAAAAATGTCAATCTATCAAAAATCCATCAATCCATTAATAATTTTAAATTGGTGTGCACCTAATCAAGGAGCTTCCAAAGACATAAACCAAAAATAAATAGAACTGGAGAAAAATACTGACAAATACATAGTTATAGTTTAGGATTTCAACAGTATTCAGCAATTGACAGAAAAAGTAGAACAAAAATCACTACCAAAGTAAAAAATGGCCAAAAGACTCGAATAGATATCCCAGAAATGTAGTACATGAATGACCAAGAAACCAATGAAAAAGCACACATCAGTTTTATAATCATAAGGGAAATGAAATGAAAACCATATTGAAACTCTAAAACATGAAAACTATAAAGATTGACAGTGTATATTTATATATATGATTGAATTCATATATGTTAATTTATCATTAACACACACGTATGTATATGAATGTGGAAAAAGAATGTCAAGCAGCTTAATTCATATTGTCAAAAATGGAATGACAACAAATGCCCTCAACAGGAAAATTTATAGTTATGTTATAAAAATACAATAGAACACTACACAGTGATTAAATGAGGGGTGGGGGAGAAACAACTAATACAGACAATGATATATTCAAAATATTATGCTGTGTGGAGGAATTCAGACAAATACATAATGTACTTAAGAATTCCACTCATATGAAGTTCTAGAACAGGCAAAATTAATATATGTTATAATTATAACAGTATTTTTTCTGTAGTAGAACATGTAGCAGATATTGACTGGGAAGAGGCATGGTGAATTTTTCTGGAGTGTTGGAAATATTCAAGATCTTGATAAGTGTGTGTATTATATGGTTGTTTACAGTTATCAAAATTCATGTGACTATGCATTTAAGATGTGTACATTTCATGTACATTATGCTACCTTTCATGTACATTATGCTACCACTTAAAAAAGGGATAGGATGAAAATATAAATTAGGAATGAGAAAATTGTAAAAGTAACATTAAATATTAAAATCTAAGGGGCACCTGGGTGGCTCAGTCAGTTAACTGTCTGACTCTTGATTTCTGCTCAGATCATGATCTCAGGGTTGTGGGATTGAGCCCTCTGTCTTCCTCCACACTCAATGGGAAGCCTGCTTCTCTCCCTCTCCCTCTGTTCCTCACCCCACTTGTGTGTACTCTGTCTCTCTCTCTCTAATAAATAATCTTAAAAATGGTAATAATAATAAAATTTAAATATTATGTTTTTTATGTAATCACTCTATTAAAAAATTTAATTCTCACCAGTTGTAATTTCCAGTTATAAATAAGTCCTAAGGATGTAAAGTAGAACATAGAGAATATAGTCAATAATATTGTAATAACTTTGTATGGTGACAGATGGCACATACACTTATGGTGAGCATTTAATAATGTCAAATCATTATGTTGTACACCTGAAATTAACATAATATTGTATGTCAAGTATTCTTCAGTTAAAAAAAAAGAAATAGAAATCTCAAACAAAATGCCCTCAGACAAAGTTGAAAAAAAAAATGCAGATTACTCTGTAGATATTATATCCCAAGAGAAGCAAGAGGGGAATAGGAAGTTTAGGTAAAATGTTATTATACTTGCTTATTTTCATCTTTAATTTTAAATAATATAAATAAAATTGAGATTGTTTTCAGATAGTGAGATAGATGATCCATAAAAAAATCCGGTGCAAATGTTTTTAAAGCATATTACTCATATTTTTAACAATATTTCTGAGAGCAAAGATATATTGTTTTATTCATAGCAATAGTATTTTGATGAATTAATAAAATTAAATATGACAACTCCTCTTTTATTAGTTAATTCTATATTGTATTTTATTAATTGGACCATATTTCTAACATTGATATTTCTGTGTTTTATTTTTTGCTTTTTGTGTTTATTTTTTCGTTCTTTCTTTTTTTTCCCTTTCTTTTATTGTGAATTGCACAAGAGTTTTTGGTTCATAGCAGAATTAATCAAGTGATCCTGTAAATTCCCAGCCATTAAATTCTTTTAGTCTTAATTTTTTTTTGGGGGGGTTTATTATGATCAAGTGTTAGAAAGGGTCCTTTTCATGTGAGTATCTCAAACAGATAAAAATGTGTAAATCTGTCTATCGTATATGAAAACAATCATTGTATTGATTTATTTGTTTTAGATTATTTGGATAGATCAATAATATGTGCAAATGTAGGAAATCAAATGATGAAAACATTGTGGAAGAGATGACTCAAATATTGTTACATTATTTAGTTTTAAAGACACTTTTTTTTATTTTGCAATTTAGTTACCCATAGGCAGGAGTGTGAGATTATTTGCTGAAATTCGCTGCCATACAAAATGAGAAGCCAGAAAATACAATGAGTAGAGGTCATCTAATTCATCGTGTTCTGAAAACTAAACGACTGGAAAAAGCAGAGCAAATGGTTCTTTTGAGAGATGAGATGAAACAAGATAGTAATATTTAGTGCATTAAACACTCATATTTTGAAAGGATGGAATATTATAAAGAAAGAAACAGATTTGGCTTATTATTACAGTGTCAAAAACATATAGAGGATATTAGAAAAATAACGAGGATATGTTTAAAATTTATATGCAAGAGAAACTTTGCTATTATATATTGTTTACACTACTGTTGTTGGCAGTGAAATTATTATTGAATGGGTACACAGAAATGCCATTCCAGGAAATCATTGTGAGGTAAAAAAAAAAAAAAAAGCTGTCTATCAGAGCAGCCTTTAAATCAATCAGTTTTTTATATGACACCAAGTAATACAACTTTTAAAAAAGCAACATGTAGGTAGTTCATTATACACATGGCCAATTTACTTTTGATGTTTTTCCTGTCAGCTCATTTTTCTGAAATGATTCTGTACGGTGTATATTTGGTCTTAATATTTAGTTTATCATCTAATATTAACCTTTGAGTGCAAACAATGAAACATTTATGCAAATTTATTGGATAATTTTTTATGATCTCCATAGAAGTAGCCACCTTACATTTTTGATAGAATGTTGATGGACTGTTCATTTGTTTATCTCATTTATATTTTAATAAAAATTGACTATATTTGAAGTGTACAAGATTGCAGTGATTATGGCAGTGAAGCTAATTAATATATGGACTCCTCACATTGTTACCATTTTTTTTTAAAGACTTTATTTATTTATTTGACAGAGAGGGAGACAGCCAGCGAGAGAAGGGAACACAAGCAGGGGGAGTGGGGAAGAAGAAGCAGGCTTCCCCGCGGAGCAGGGAGCCCAATGAAGGGCTCAATCCCAGCACTCTGGGATCACGCCCTGAGCCGAAAGCAGACGCTTAACAACTGAGCCACCCAGGTGCCCCTATAGTTACCATTTTTTTGTGCATGTGATGAGTGCACCTGAAAACTGCTCTCTGAGTATATTTACAATGTTTAATTCAGTATTATTAAGTATAGTCATCATGCCCATACATTAGATCTCTGGACTTCTTCATTCTACTTAATTGCAATTTTGTGCCCTTTGGCCAGCATCTCCCCATTTCTTTTACCCCCACCAGCCCCTGATAACCACCTCTAAGAGTTCAACTCTTCCTCTTCTCTTCTCTTCCTCCCTCCCCATCTCCCTCCCCTCCTCTTCTCTTCCTTCTTTCTGGAGTCCATATGTCAATGAGATCCAGTAGTACTTGTCTTTCTCTGCCTGGCTTATTTCACTTAGCATAACGTCCTCAGTGTTCATCCTCATTGCTGCAAATAGCAGAATTTCCTTCTTTTTCATGGCTGAATGATATTCCTCTGTGTGTGTGTGTGTGTGTGTGTGTGTGTACATATTGCATCCTTATCCATTCATCTGCCATGACTGTCCATTTTTATTATATTTATACTACAATAAAATAATTTGACAATAATGGGAGGAATAATTAATAGAAAAGACTATATGATCAGGTGCAAATTTTAATATAAAATTATAGTAAATAAATGAAAACTATCTGATGCATCATGTATCTACAGAAGAAATACACTTGAGCATTTGATAATGGAGATGAGTTTTCAGTATCAGAAGTTAAAAAATAATGTAATAATTTTTACTTTACAAAACAAGTAGATTCATTGCATATAGAACATATATTTAGTATTTATAACTATAATCAAGTGAAAAAAATCCTCTTTTACACTGATATACTAGTGTCAGGACCAACATCTATTTATGGTTGCATCAGTATTCCTCCCTGAGGTATTTTTTTACATCTTCCTCTTGGTTCAGAAAGTAGAAAACAACATTTTGTATTTCTTTTTGCCAGCAGTTGTTTGCTTACATATTTTATTAAAACTCCTTAAATATGACGTTTATTTCTTTGAAGTGTAGCTGAAAAGAAAACTCAGAATGTCCTCAGATGAGCAATGAAAAGATAGCTTATTTGATAAAATTGCTCCAATTTTTCTCATGAGCTGAAGAGGCAAGGGAAATACAAAAATAAGAGTTTTCAATAAGATAATTTCAAGCTAATACCTTATTTTTTTTGGAGTACTCAATATGTTTGGGGTTAAGTGGTTAGTTTTTGAGATATTCTCCATAAACTTTCTCTTACCCAAAATACTATCTATGTTCATAAAGGATGGTGGCTGACTTTAAGCTACCAATGTGACTTCACTGATCAGGGAGTTAGTTCCAACTCAGTGAATGCAGATCCTAGAGGAGAATCGGTTTGGTCCGGAACTATAAGCTGAATAGTCAGTTAAAGTAATTAATTCTCTTTTGGTTATGTTCTCAGTCTTTCAGAACTCATTCCATTCCCTGTTCTTCCCCTAATTGATATGTAAGGGAGGTTTACCAATCTCCTTTATCAACCCCAAAGTCCATTGCCTAATGATGAGGATGAGAGATAGAGAAAGAAAAAATTTAGCTCAATTCATTAGCATCAGTCTGTCCTCAAAATGTGAATATTAAATAAAAAAAACTTTTTTGCCCAGATTTTCTTATCTGTGACTGTCCTATTGCTACTTGCTACTCTAGTTAAGACAAGGTCCCTTGATCAAATGGTCATTCTATATTCTGGTGGCATTCATATTATAACTTTTTATGCTCTTTATGTATTTAGCTTGAATATTTAGGGATAAATTCGGCATTGAGACTGAGATATACATTTCACAGTCTGGTTTCTCTCCAGGCTTGGTCAGGGCCTATGTCACTCTGACCAAATTGGCTTCCTTTTACATCTTAGTGGGACTCTGGGTACCCCTGAGTCTTAATCATCTTCTCCATCCAGCCCCTGAGAGAGTCGCTGCCCCCCAGGTCTCTTTGTGGAGTCACCATAACCCTTGCTGTATCAGGGCCCATGGGGGGCTTTACTATTGATGAGTAGCCATCATTCTCCTGATCTTCCACCAGGGTTTCAATAAGAGTGTAGCAAATTATTTCTCCGTAATGAACTTTTGAAACTCAGAAATTTGGCCTTGACACATATCTTGCTGTATTTCTTTCTTATTTCTATCTTCTTTCCCTACAGAGAATACTGGGAATGAGGAGAGAATCTTCCTTTTTCTTTTTATTCCACTTTGTATGCTTGATTCTTTCTCATTTTTATTGAAATATTCACATAATATAAAATTTCACATAACTATATTAAAGGGTATAACTCCATAACTTCTAGTATATTCACAAGATTGTGCAACAATTGCCTCTATTCAATTCCAGAATATTTTTATTACCCGAAAGAAACCTATTAACTGTTGGCAGTCACTCTCAATTCTGTCCTCCCTCCAGTCCCCAGAAACTACTAATCTACTTTCTGTCTCTGTAGATTTACCTATTCTGCACGTTTTATGTAAGTAGAATCATATGAAATGTGACCTTTTGCGTCTAGCTTCTTTCAGTTAGCATATTTTTTTCAAAGTTTATCTATGTTTTGCATGTTTCAGACCCATTAGGTTGGCTATAACTGAAACAATGAAAAATAATAAATGAAGAAGACATAGAGAAACTGGATGTTTCATGTATTACTAGTGCAAGTATAAAGTAGTGAAGCTACTGTGGAAAACAGGTTGGCAGTTCCTCAAAAAAGTTATGCATATAGTTACCATATGACGCAGCTAGTTCACTGCTAGGTACATACTCAAAGGAATTGAAAACACAGAATGCTCACACTAAACTTACACATATGCATAGCAGCATTATTTCTAATACCCCCCCCAAATGGAAACAATCAAAATGTCCATTAACTGATGAGTGGATAAACAAAATGTGGTATGGCCATACAATGGAATATCATTTAGCCATATGCCCCCTTTTTATCAAGATAATTTTTATTTTCTCCCTTCCTAAAACAAATAATGATATGCTATGGAGAGGTAGACAGACATTGTATTACTTATTAGACATTTATTTCTTCTATATCTATACCTATATCTGGTAATATTTTTGAACTTGTTTGTTAGATTAATTTTGAAAGTTGGTAATGAAAAACCAAACTTTAGGTGGCTTACATATCAGAGAAATTTTACTGACTTACATTACAGAGGAATTTTAGAATGAAGATGGTGATCAGGCATATGCAATCAAGGTTCCAGCTCCATTTCACACAGATTCTAATTTTTGTGTCCTTTTCTGCATGTTAGCTTCAAACACAGCTTGACAGTAAGCTGGACTTAAATTTATTGAATGGAGAATATAGATTTCCATTATTGAATGGAGAATAAAATTAATTTAATAAAAGTTTAGTTTAGTTGAAAGATATGTTTTGAAAAATTTAGGCAAGTCTAAAACATCTTGTAGAGGAGCAGAAAAATAGCAAGAAAGACATTGAAGAATGTTTATATTCTTCTGATGTTTTTATTATTCCTGTGAGATGTTCTGAATTTGACCAATTAAATAGAGTAAACCCAACTGAGACAGAAATCTTTTTACTACTCTTAGTTGCCTTGGAGATGGAACTTCTCTTTATGATAATGACAACAGCTATATGAAATCAAAATATACAGCAATTAAGGTGAAACAGAATGGGATCTAGACAGAGCTAATTCGGGGGATGTTTAAGGGAAGAATTTGGGAAAGGGTGGTACAGAAAGCAAAAAGTAGATCACTGAAGACAAAACTTTGGATTGATTATAAAAACATTACACAAGACATATATTTGAAATTATTTTTAAATTGTAGACTCAGCCCATTGAATGTCCAGCTGACTTTGGTTGAAATTAGTGTAAGTAATAAGCTAAATATACATCTAAGCTTATTTGGGGAAACAAATCCGAGATGTAATAGAATAGGTAAGTTAGCAGCATCTCCATATGCTGTTGTCCATATGAAAATGGAATTATTTACTAAAGCTCTTTCATAAACACAAGTAAAACCCCCAAAATATTTTTTTTTAATTTTTCTTGAACCATATTAGGTCAATGTCCATTCCTCAGTCTGTTTCTGTAGCCATAAAATGTGATGTGTTGATATGCTTCATCTTTCTAATATAAAAATCAATGTGTCATTGTGATACAGAAGGTGACTGACTTGAAGAATTAGCCAGAGCTTCTTACCCGCCAAATCTGGAATTGTTCCTGTAGGCCTTAGTACAGAATATATGTATGTGGAGGAGAATATAAAATGCCCATCTTTCATAAAATAATTATTGAGCAGTTATTATATATGTGGTAACATATAGTAATGGTAAAATAATGAGCTGGACAAAGTTTTCTATATCACGTAGCTGACAGGCTAATACGCTAGTTAGATGTAAATATTTAATTTAATATTAGGTGACGAATAATACGCTACCTGAGAGTGGAGTATTAGGCAACATACTATATTCAAGGTGACCTTCATGTCCCTTGAAAATGCACAATGCGTAATGATATATGAAGGGATGACAGGAAAGAGGCTGGTGTTCCAGGGAAGGAGGAGGAGCATCTGCAAAGAAACGAAGTCTTAAAGTAGCTCTGGCTTAGTTATAGCGAATTGGAGTAGGAGGAACATCCATGGAAAAATCCAGTATGAATTTGTAGACTAAGATGGGGAATGTAGGCTTTATTGCACAAACTGTGACCAAAATATTGGTTAATTGCATATATAATTTACTATCCATTCTAACATCTATGTGAAAAATTATGTATGGGACAAGGAGAAGGGTGGAATTAGGAGGTCATTTATATATTAAGATAAAGACAGGTGAGGCATCTAACAGGATAACATGCAATACTAAAGTTTGGAAAAAAGGTATGGACTCTAGACATATAGATTTAAGATCAGCTGTTGTTTATTACTTACCAGAACAATTGTTGCTGAATATAATTATATTACTTCATATAATATTCAGGTGCACGTATACACACAATCACATACAGTATCTGGGTTTGTAGATATTCAGCTGGAATCATTCAGATTTTCAGTGTGTAGAGAAGGAATTTAGAGTCAACATATCTAATGGATACTTAAATATTCATAGAAATTTTCCCACTGGAATATTTTAAACCAAATTGAAGTTTTAATATTATTGAAATGAAAGCATAATACCCAAGATTATAAGCATTTTGTGTTATTTAAAATATAAAGTGTTCATGTGAGCTTTGCATTGGCTCTAGACTTTTGTTATTTTGTTGATTTACAGCGTTAGGCCCTAGAAGTATTATTTGTATAGTGTCATCCTGTAAAACAATGATTTTTCTGAAGATTTTAGTGAAGACCATCCTATTTTGATCTATATTTTTGTTACCCTTGGGCCCAGAATTTAAATCTGTTGAATTGCAGTTATCCTCTTTCATTGGGAATAGTTAACCATTTTGGCCAACATTTATATACTTTTAATTCCTAACCACAGTTAATTTTCATGTCTATTTCATATTCAGTATTAACTCTTTTGGATGTATGGGATACTTCTAAAAGAATTAATTGATGTATAATTCATTAGCATTCATTTGGAAGCTCCTGCTCTTAAGATTCTAGGGTAGATAATTACTAGAGTTGAAAGATGGCTTTTGGTATATTTTCTATATTAGGAAATATGCTTTACATTAAAAACTCATCAAATATGCATAATACCTTATTAAAACCATTATTATTACTGAATAAATATATGGACTTGACTCCCTTTGAGTAGTACAATATACACATATTAAAGGTATAACACTTAAGTCCATTGATACCACATTACAGTTAACTGTTTCACTTTATAAAGTGGTTTTGCAAATGATTTTGCTGATTAGGGTGTTAAAGAATATAGAAGGGAATTGGGGAAATAATATAAGAAAAAGACTAATGGCCTCATTAAAAGCTGTTTTGCAGAAACTGCATGCACTAAAATGCACACAGTAGCAACAATTAGTTGAGTAAATGGGCAATGAGTCCTGATTCTCTTACCTCACCAGTAAATTCTGTCACTACATAATTTGTGAGGCATAACATTACCTGCTAATGACTCTATGATATAGTTCAGATAGATTTTTACAAAGGGAATCAATAACTTCAGAAAGCATTTAGAAGGTTTTACTTAGATTGCTAATATGATTAAGTGAGGGGGTGAAAAGACATTTATAATTTCTTTAAAACATTGTCTTTACTGGAACAATGCCTTTCTAAAAAAAACAAATCTATATTGCTTTCTACCCAAAAAAAATAGTTCAGCAATTTTTTCCAATGATTTTATTGCGATGGCTGTACATATATTTTT
Source organism: Ursus americanus (assembly GCF_024610735.1). Classification (NCBI taxonomy): domain Eukaryota; kingdom Metazoa; phylum Chordata; class Mammalia; order Carnivora; family Ursidae; genus Ursus; species Ursus americanus. The sequence goes on from NC_142131.1 coordinate 6,455,619, forward strand.
ACTTATTTGTAATAATCACAAATGTATTACTTAATATGTTACCGAAGGAAATAACATCTACAATGAGCAAGCCATGAAAAAAATAGCTTGCATTTGAATAGATATACTATAATTGCATAATGCAATTTTATTTTTATTTTTATTTTTTTTAAAGATTTTATTTATTTATTCGACAGAGATAGAGACAGCCAGCGAGAGAGGGAACACAAGCAGGGGGAGTGGGAGAGGAAGAAGCAGGCTCATAGCGGAGGAGCCTGATGTGGGGCTCGATCCCAGAACGCTGGGATCACGCCCTGAGCCGAAGGCAGATGCTTAACCGCTGTGCCACCCAGGCGCCCCAGCATAATGCAATTTTAAATAGATTTTTCTTCCTGAGTACAGTGTTGCACATTATATTGCTGTGAAGAATTAGTCTACACTTCTGTGGTCTTGTGGAATCTCCTTTGGCTGAGTGGTGATAGAGAATTTTAGGTTTCCTCAGGCTTACTTGCTTCTAAATGTGGACTTAAGATCCTCTGGGGGAATTTCAGATGAGCCTGGGAATGAAGTAAAAACTAGCTAGTGTAAATTATGGTCTATCTTTGCATTTGAATTTTTTTTTTTTTTTAAGAGAGAGAGTGCAGGCACGCATGTGAGCAGAGGGTTACGAGGGGCAGAGGGAGAGGGAGAGAGAGAATCTTAAGCAGCCTCCACAGCCAGTGAGAGCCAGTTGCAGGACTCAATCTCACAACCCTGAGATCATGACCTGAGCCAAAATCAGGAGTCTGACATTCAACTGACTGAGGCACCCAGGTGCCCCTGTATTTGAGTATCGTGACTGTTCCTGGTTTGAATCATAACTTTATTACCATTTACATGTAGATTGGGAGGCTGTGTGTGATCAATATATATCTAGTGTGTGTATATATATGTGTGTGTCTCTAAGTGCTTTTAACTGCTGCTGAGCCATCTCAAAACTTGTGTCCTTTTTAAAAATCTCAACTGTAGTTTTGCTTACACATGTAGAAAAGTCATTTTGTATAGACTGGCCATTTTTTTTAATGTGTTTATAGACTTAATTGGGATTCAAAGATACCAATATAAAATACTATCTTAACCATAAATCTTAAAAATTCTTTTTCTCAACTTTGCATTTTGAACTTCAGTGCTTAAGTTCATCTTTTAATGATTGGTACTTCCCTTCATTTAGTTCCCTGGAAATCATTCAGTGAAGCAGATTGCCAACTTCATAATATATTAGTCTTGGTGAAGTACTTTTTAGACATCCAGGGGACAGTGACACATTTTTTGATTTTATTTATCTAGTTTATATGATTTATGTACTCATTTATTTATTTTGCATTTTTAAAATCTGATTCAATCTAGGCTCACTGATGGGCTTGATGTTCTGGGTACCACAGAGAAAGCTAGGCATAATCCTCCCACTTTAGCAGCATGGAATTTTATTGTACTTACTTAAGAAGAAAACTAAAGCATTTAATTATCTTTAACAAAGGCTAAATACTATCTTTTCTCAGAAAGTTAAATTATCTGAAGCTGCTTTCATAAATCTTTAGAAAATATTAATATCAGTCAGTTACTCATTCAGCACGTATTTATTGAATACTCACCACGTTCTGGCACTTTTCTAAGATCAGGTGCAACAATGATAAATAAGAAAAATATCATTCCCTATGGATGTTTCCTTAGAATCAAACAGAGGGAAAAAGAGACAGCTAAAATATGGTGTAAAGGAAGGGTATAAAGGAAGTACCATTGGAGGGCCCTGTAACCTAGGCTATATTTGGTCTAAACTGGACCAAGATTTTGGATTCTACCTGAGAATAAATGATATAATAAATGTACTACAAGTGCTGGGTCATCGATGAGTTCAGAGAAAGTGGAGAAGTATTCTAAAAAGAGGATATAGCATATATCCTAAACCGGAATGAAACAGTGGCATGTTTGAATAACTGATAGATTTTAAATATGCAAGATGGGATGATAATGAGAGATGAGAGTGGAAAGGTGAATAGTAGCCAGATCATGCCATATTTGGATGTTGCAGATGAGTGATGGGGAGCCAGTGAATGGCTTTTTAAATAAAGAACAATCCAATCAAATATATGTTTTTGGAGGCATCGCTCTGTACACAGTATAGAATCTGAATTGAAGCGGGAAAGATTGTATTAGAGGGAGACTGATGAAGTAATTCAAATGAAAGGTGACAGTTATCAGTTATCTGAACTAGTGGAGTTATTGAAAACTGGAGAACCATTTAGCAAAAGAAATGCATGGAGTGAGACACTTGGGGGGGGGTTAGTCAGTTAATCATCTGCTTTCTGCTCTCGTCATGATCCCAGGATCCTGAGATCGAGTCCCCCATCAGGCTCCTTGCTCAGCTGGAAGCCTACTTCTCCCTCTGCCTGCCGCTCCCCTGCTTGTGCTCTCTCTCTCTCTCTCTCTGACAAATAAATAAATAAAATCTTTAAAAAAAGAAAAAAAAAAGAAATGCATAGAGCTTGATTAAAAGGAATAAGAAGGAGAGGTGGAAGTCAAAGTTGCCTTCAGCATTTTGTGTGTTTCTTTCTCTTGTTTTCAGTTTAGGTGGATGGGATTACCATGAGTCAGCTAAAACACTTTGGGAGAAGCAGATTTGTTGGAGAAGATAATGAGTTTTCTTTTAGATAAAGTTTAAGGTGGCACTAGGCATGGAAGTGGTGAATTTTGCTGAGAGTCTAAATCAAAAGAGAAAAGAAGGTTGAGAGAAAAGCCTTGAAGGATAGAAAAAAGGAACTGCTAGAGAAATGTCAAGTGAAACAGGAAAACTTCGTTATTATCAAACCCGGGTAAGAGAATATTACAAGAAGGAAAGGAGAGTTGCTAATGCTATTGAGAATTCAAAAAAGGTCACAACTGAAGTGTACGTTGGATTTAGTAAAAAAACAAACAGAAAACACCAACAAATAAAAATTGTTAACTTGCAAGAACATTTTTGGGAGTTGTGAGTGGGCGGTGAGCAGATAGAAAAAGCAAATTTAAATTAACACAGCACTACCTGAAAGTTTGGGTGTTAAGAGAATTAGTAATATGAGAGAAAGCAGGAGTAAAAATCCTGGGAGCAAATAGCTTTATGTAAATCCTCTTTCTACTCAATTTCCTTTTCCCCTAGCTGTCTTCTCAGGAGAGATTATTTTTATACATCCTCTTGTTGTGGAAAATAATCAGACCAGTGAGAAACCAAGGGACATTCGGAGAAGTAAGAGAACTTGGGTTTGTTTATTTTATGCTGGTGGACCCAAAGGAGCTCTCACTTGAAATTCTGAGCCCTGGGTAGCCGGGTTACAGACCTTTTATAGTGAAGTGCAGGGGCTCATGTTCCAAGGGCTGTGCTGACTGCTGGTAGGTGGATTTAAATGGTGGTGGTGGGGGGTTGCTTTAGGCAGGAACAGCAGCAGGAAGCCTGTCTACGCAGAAAGGGCTAGTTATCTCTTGCTCAAACGGGATTTCTCGTTATCTCTCAGCATCGCTAGTAACTTTCCATCTTCTGGGGCCTGCTGGCCTGGGGCTGCTCTGGGTAATTTTCCTCTTCACTCTTATAAGAAATATCAGTACTGTAGTAGATACTGTGTCTCCCCGTCACCTGAAATACAGTTGTAGTTAGATGTGTAGTGAATGTTAATCAAGTGTGGTTAACCCCATTAAAGTTTAGAATACTACCTCAGCCATTTTCCCTGACCGAGAATGAGAAAGGATCTGGATAAAATTTAAAGCATTACTTTTCTTTAAAAATCGAACCTACCTTTGGTTCCACATCTCCATTCTACCATACAAAGGTACTTCCTTATCCTGTAGGCCTTTAGGAGTGGCCTGAATGTTTTCTAAGCCTGTGAAAGCATGTCCCTTATGAATGCTTCCCCCCACCTCCAGTTTGCCTTTCTATTCTTTTTGGGTAAACAATACTCCTCTTATTTGTGAGGCTCTCAGCCATTCATTCCTTCTAGGAATGCCCCAACTCTCTCAACAAAATAATGAGGTTCACTTTTTCTGTCCTTTTATCTTATAATTCCCTAGTCTTAGGTGCCTGCTAATTCCAACCAGTTTTTTCTGGCACCTTAAATAGAAGGGAGACAGAACTTACATAACAAAGAGAATGTCTCTCCATGCAGATATTAAGTTCTGGCTCTTCCAGAGAGGAGAAAATTGCTGGGGATGTCCATGTCCCAGAGAGAATGTTTTTTTCTCCATTTTGCATTTAAAATAAGATGTAGGTTAACATCACTATGAAACGTGGCTTTTCATTTACAGAAGAAATATAGAAAATGTTTCTGTATCACAACAGAAAAAAAAAGCATGCATTAAAAGACCTTACACTGTCTCTTACTTATAGCTTATAATCTAAGTAAAGTTATTTAAATCTTAAAAATCTATTCTCTTGATCAGTAAAATAGGGACAATAATAATGTTTACCCACTAGGATAGTGATAAATGAAGAGAGATAGTTAATATAAAAAATTCCCAGAATTTGGTAAATTCTCAATAAGTGCTGTTATTATTGATGACTTTCATTCTTAGTAATAATCTTACATATAATCTTACAAGTCTAAAAGGACCTTTACCGCATTCCCACTTAGGCTAGACTTTCAAGCTTCTTTAGGTAAAAAATGGTCAAATGCTGATGATTTCATATCGTTCACCTAATAGTATCTAAAAATGAATGATGCCACATACTTGACCAAGAGATGGTGGTAGGGAATGTTTTGAAGGGATACGTTCCCATTTTTCTACCATATTTAGGAAACGAGAATTCCTTTTATAAAAAGAGAACAGATGAAGATATTTGCTAGTGTGATGAGGACAGTAGCTAGTTTCTAAAAGGTTATACAGTGAGTGGTTTAAAATATTGTTTCTTTACAATTTAAAAATTGTGTTTATGGTTTTATTTGGGATTGAGTTTGTTATGGAATCAAAAGAATAATAAAACTCTTAGTAAATAGTAACTTTATTTCTTGTGCACATCTTTAATGATTAAAATATTCTTATTAGTTAATATTAATGAGTTTCCTAAACATCAGTGTAACTTTTCTACAGCACGTGGTCATTTTAAGTATCCTAAGCCTCATTTTAATAGTGCCCCAGATGGAGCTCCCTTTTTAAAACATTGGTATGCAATAAATATTAAATTGAGTAATTATAGACACCAATTTCTAATTGCTCTCTCTGATTATAGAATAAGCACTCAACTGGGCATAACACTTTATGTATAATTGAATGGAAAATGTAATTTTCAATACATATTTTTCTGTGGTCACAAGGAAGCAAAATGAAAAATAAATGCTCTCTAGTAAATGATTAATTTTTTTACTGTGATTTCCCATAATTAATTTGAAATCCCCAGCTAATATACCTCAGCTATCAAGTACACTTCTGAAATAGTCTTCTGCTATAGTCCATGAGTTTCTCTCGCGAAACAAAATAATGCTAAAAAATGACATACAGATTTTCAGCTAGAATTTACTATTCTTAGGGTGGAAGAACACATAGGAGAAGGAGGAACCTAGAATTAAATTAAATTCAAATTCAAGTAGAAATTCCATGGGATTATGTGATAGTATATAGAATATTCTTACATTCATCTGTTTTGAATAAAACAGCATATTAAAAAATGCACCTATTATTTCTTTTCTTGACTTTTAGCAAGTTAATTCATCTCTTTGCGTCCTAGTTTTCTCATTTAACTTTCTCATTTAACTTCTCATTAACTTAGATTATAAGCTATAAGTAAGAGACAGTGTAAGGTCTTTTAATGCATGCTTTTTTTTTTTTCTGTTGTGATATAGAAACATTTTCTATATTTCTCCTGTAAATGAAAAGCCACGTCTCATAGTGATGTTAACCTACATCTTATTTTAAATGCAAAATGGAGAAAAAAACATTCTCCCTGGGACATGGACATCCCCAGCAATTTTCTCCTCTCTGGAAGAGCCAGAAATTAATCTGTAGTGCCCTTCTCAATTGTGGTTCTGTAATGGAGGGATTTTTATAATGTATATGCATATCCTGCTGTTCAATTTTTAAATAAGATAATGCACATTTACTGGATGCCAATTAGATAACAGGAAATATTATATAACACAGTAGAGTATTATGAAAGACTGGTAGTGAAAGAATGAATGTAATTTTTTTTCAAGCCACAGTTCAAACATCTGAGTGCTATTTAGTGCAAGGGCAGGATAACAGGCCTTAGAAGAAATTTGAATCCATTATTTTTATGAAAAAAAAGTATACCTGTCTCTTATTTAGAAATGTAAGCAAAATCAGTCGATCAGTTGAACAATCTCTGAAAGTGTTGCAAAATAATGCCTCACTGAATAAAGTATGGACTAAAAGTTGCAATATTAATAGAGGGCTAGGAGAACCTTCATCCCTGTCTGCTGTATGCAAGGGCAGAAAGGTCTCAGATGTGTCTAACTCTCAGTGGATAAATGAATTCCAATTTTAAAAGGATTTTTTTTTAACCTTAAAAGGTTTATTTCTATGCCACAATAAATGGTTTGGGGATTATCTAACACTTTGGATTATCTGCACCATTAGTGAGGATAATAAAGAGCTGACTGCATTTTGCATCGAAATAGCATGGTCTATTACGCTCATGAATAGTCTGAGAATAAAGCATGGTAAAGTCTTGCTGCATTTATGCACAACGGTTTAATTGACTGCAGCGTGGTTGATGGGGTTTTTAGGTTGTTTACAATTGACAGTACAGCCATCACTTATTCAATGATTAGTTTCAAAATTATCAAAATTAATTATAATAAATAATTTTAAAGATATGGTGTCAAGAAGCTTTTAATTTCTATTCTTAGAAACAATGTAGCATTATTTCACAACTATCTTGTGTTGGGTTTCTATGTTTCGTGGGTTTTTTGTTGTTTTTTTTTTGACAAGAACTAGTTGTCATTTTTGCCCTCCTCTTTTTTCAATAGCATCAAAAGAAATTGTCAAAGTACTAATAATTTTGGGAAATATATTTCGAGTAACGTAAAGCAAACCAATATCAGTTGACTGAGTTTAAAACTCTGATAGATTGCCAGAAATTCATTTTCCCTAAAAATATTCCAAGCATTTCTCTTTATGGAAGTCATTAAAACCTTAAATGAGTCCCCCCCTTCCCCCTAAACATTACCACATGTCTGGGACTTAAATATTCCTATCAAACTTATGATAAAGATAAAATTCCTTTGTGGTCCTCTGCAAAGCTATTTTTGTTATTTTTCCATGGTTCAGGAATCATAGTGATGCTGGAGAAAATGGCATTCTTCACTCACTAAATCAGGCATGAATTTGCAATGGTATTTCATCCAAAATGTCTGGCATAGATCATATTACTCTTTCTAATTTTAAAATTTTTAAAATAACTGTACAGTTTCTTATTTCCTTTAAAGAAAATAACTCAAGTACTAGGAAATCTTGAGTGATAATATTAACTACATTACTTATCTCACAATAATAATATTTAATTAGAAATAGCCTTGGGTGCTTTTTTCTGTATTTATTCAGTTACCCAGGAAATAATAAAAACATAATTTTGATATCGCTATTATTAAAGAGATTTATTTAAATGTCTGTGGGTGAAATTTTCCCATATAACAAAGTGTATTCATCTATTTTCAGGTTCACTTTTTTTTTTTTTTTTTAAGTTCACAACATAGCAAGCTCTGTTTTAATTGGTAGGGGTATGTTTTAGAGAAAGAAAAAAAAAATACCTTCTCATAGAACTTACATTCTAGTAGAGCAGGTAAACAATAAACAACTTCTCTGCTTTTGACTTGAGCAGGATGCCACAATTGAGTAAGGATCTTGTTTAATCAGTAACTGCCAGATGATACAGTCCAAAAGGACGGGAAGACTTAACCCTCTGAGAAATGAACTTTATTTAGTGCGCATTGGAGATGGTAAAGAGATAGGCAGATAATTTCCCTCTGATTTCTCCTTTCCATGTACTGTTAGCAAAGAGAGCAAAATTATCTTTAGATTGAGGATAAAAAAAAATTGACAAACAGAAACAGATAATTTACTATCAAACTCTGACCAAAGAAATTTCCAATGTATGAACAAACAAAAAAATCGTAAACATAAGGATTGATCTTAAAAAATAAAAATCTTTGGGACACCTGGGTGGCTCAGTCAGTTAAGCATTTGACTCTTGGTTTTGGCTCAGGTCATGATCTCAGGGTCCTGAAATTGAGCTCTTCATCAGGCTTGCACTCAGCACGGGAAATCTGCTTGAGATTCTCTCTCCCTCTCCCTCCTGCTCTGCCCCATCCCCTGCATGCACTCTCTCCCTCTCTCTGTAAAATAAATAAATTTAAAAATCGTTAAAAATAAAAAGCTTTTATTATAAACAACTTCATACATATTATAAAATGGAAAAATTATAATAAACTCACATATATATCAAGCAATTATCAAACATGGCTAATCTTGTTTGATCTGTTATCTCATCCATTAGAAATTCCCTGTTAGATTAATTTGAAGTGGGGGCCCCTGAGTGGCTCATTTGGTTAAGCGTCTGCCTTAGGCTCAGGTCATGATCCCAGGGTCTTGGAATTGAGCCCTGAGTCAGGCCCCCACTATGTGGGGAGCCTGCTTTTCCCTCTCCCTCTGCCTGCCACTCCCCCTGCTTGTGCTCTCTCTCTCTGTCAAATAAATAAATAAAATCTTAACAACAACAACAAAAAAGATAATTTGAAGTGAATCCTAGCATATGTCATTTAATCCAAAATATTATAAACTATAAGAATTTCTTATAATAAGCTAATGTTATAATGCTTAAAAATAAGTTATCATTAGTCAATACATGTCCAAGTGTCTGTGATTAAGTTATACATTTTTTAAGGTTTTATTTATTTACTTTAGAGAGAGAGAGAGTGCACAAGCAGGGGGAGCAGCAGAGGGAGCAGGAGAAGTAGGGTCCCCCCTGAGCTGGGAGCCTGACATGGGGCTCGATCCCAGGATGCTGGGATAGTGACCTGAGCCGAAGGCAGATGCTTTAACTGACTGACCTGCCCAGGTGTCCCTAAGTCATACTTTTAACCAGTTTAATTGCTTGAATATTCAAAGATAGTTCATACATTGCAACAAGTTTATGTATCTATTACATTATAGGTTTAAGCTATGGGTTCTCTCTCACTCTCTCTCTGTGTTAGTGTGGGTATGTATGTTACAATTTACTTGTTGAATAAGTGGGGTCATGATTTTGACAGAATTTCTAAGAGTTGATTTTGCTAATTATATCCCCATGCTGCTATTTAACACATCTAACAGGTTTTTCTGTTTTGTGTAATTTCTGTACATTGGTAGAGAGACCTCAAGACTTTGGTAATTAGACAAGTTCATTTCAAAGTGCTGTTCTGATTTCAATTGGCTATTTCATGTTTGTGATATCAGCAAACAGTGAATATTATTGTTTAGATCCATCATTTACCTAGGGGTTGCAAAATTATGATAGTCTTATTTTAAAATTAATTTTTACATACAAAATTACTTTATAAAAAGAAATTATTTGTTGTAATCAGCTATTCGGTTACTCTGACATGCCCTTTTTATACAAAGGCAGAAAAAAATGGTATCAATTTTCAAAAAAGGGTTAAACATTTAGCATCTTCCTATGTTGACTTTTTTGTTTTAGTATCGTTGTAACCTCATGCATTAACACACAGCTGATGTTTTTAAATTCATTACCACTGTGATTCTTATTGATGATCAGATTGTCTGATCTTTGCTCAAAGGGAAGAGCCATCTCACTTTGTTTCCTGAGTCCTTCTGATATAATTTGGTACTCTTTAACTTATCTCTCTTTGCGGCATGATAAGAAATTTCAGGATTATCTTTTACCTTTCTGTCCCAAATCTGGAATTGGTCTCTCTCTCTCTCTTTTTTCCCATGAATCTCTTGTTCAGAGTAAGTATTGATTTATTTTGGGTTATTAGTGTAAATATATATGTAAAATTTTTAAGTACTCACTATTAGAAATAAGTAGAATATATAACTGGTAGAAAGCTATGAAATAAGAAAATGTGCTCCATCAAGTCAGAATATAGTGGGAATAAAAAAAATAAATGAAATGGAAAATAAGAAACAAATGAAGAGACAAAATAAGATAGGGGCATGAGGGGCACCTGGTGGCACAGCGTCTGCCTTCGGCTCAGGGCGTGATCCCGGCGTTCTGGGATCGAGCCCCACACAGGCTCCTCTGCTGTGAGCCTGCTTCTTCCTCTCCCACTCCCCCTGCTTGTGTTCCCTCTCTCGCTGGCTGTCTCTATCTCTGTCGAATAAATAAATAAAATCTTTAAAAAAAACTATTTAAAAAAAAAGATAGAGGCAAGAAATTTAAATTTGTGACTAATTACAGTCACCTTAAAGGAGATAAAATAGCTGATAAATAAATATTTTGAGATGGGATTTTTAAAAATCTAGTCCTTTGCTATTTGCTAGAGACACACTTAAAATCTAAGAATACTGAAACCTTGGTATTAAAGGATTAAAGAAAAAGAGATACCTGGATAATACTAGCATAATTAAAGCTGTTGTGAATATATTAGTATATGTGACAAAATAGATAATAAAACAAAAATACCTCATATAGGTAAAGATAGTCATAATATAAAAATAAGCACTTAAACTTAAGAAGAAAATATAACATTCTTAAATTTATATGTACCCAATAGAATAGCCTCAAAATGCAGAAATCTAAAATTAGAATTTTATGATGAAAATTCAGTAAGTCATAATCATAGCAGATTTTAGCTTGCCTCTCTCCATATACAACGCATTAAAAGAAAAAAGTCATTGAAGTGAGAGAAAATGAATGCATTAACATAGAGAAAACATGACCAAAATGAGGAAAATACTTTTTCAGGTATTTTCCCTTTTATACATTTTATACAGACACATCCCTTTTATACATTTTTATACAAACACACAAGATACTAGTTTCAAATAATTTTACAGATAATCTCAACCATTCAACAGAGTCAATTATTTTTCCACAGAATCTTCTAAAGAATATAGAAATATTTTTATGAGATTAGAAAAGCTTTGAAGTCAAATAGAGTCCAGAAATTTATAGTACAAGTGTCTAGAGTGACATATCTAATTAAGTTTTGAGGGAGGCAATGGCTATATCAAGGTAGCTTTTGTCTGTTTCCTCTTCCTCTTCTGAATAAGCCAGCCATTGGTAGCATACATTCTGCTCCCCGTTTCATGCCGTTACAGGGGCAGACTCTTCTGAAGATTTGGGAGATAAATTAAAATCAGAAAGTGTTATAAAGGATAGCTGTTTGGAGGTGCAAAACACAGAGACAAAGACTCATTTGGAGTAGATAATACATGGCTTTACCCTTTAAACTGTTGGTTTTTGGCAATATTTTGAAGTCACGAGGCTCACTTAAATGGCTGTGCTGTTTGGTTTTTACTGTTAGAATCTGGAGATGTGGCATTAAGCATTAAATGCCAAATAAGTGGCATTTTCAAGTTGGCAAATCAGTGAATTTTATGGCACATTTGGCCATAACCTAGTAGCTATTTCGGAGAGCTACATGCATTAGGTTGTAAGTGCGGAACTTAAAAAAGCTGAAGATCTCACTTACATAAAATCTAGCATCTCAGAAAAGATAAAGAGGCTGTTTGTCTCAGGAACTACATATAGGCCATTGCAGGAAAAGTATATACCAGTCACCTTGGCCTCAGAAATTGTGTGGTACATAAAAGCCATCTTAGCCAAAGAAGACTTTACTAGAATGTTGATGTGGAACAACACAGGTGCAGCTATGTCTGGATAATAAGCTTGGCAGAGATAATACCATATCTTTTTAGATTTGTTGAGCAGGACAATATGTGCCACACTGAAAGGTGCTTGTGTAGCATGCACTAATCGTGTTAGTGCAGTTTTAGCTTAAAGTTCTCATTGACTGTGATAGGCTGAGTTCACATCTTACATTTCATTGAGTAGGTTGGATAGGAAACAAAGGCACTTCATACAGGTCCTGACCACCAGGACCACCATCACTCCGTTACCAAGCATTGAGCTGTCCAAATAAAGTCTTTATGGAGCAATTTCTCTAGAAGCTAAGGATTGACTTGTTTTCTAAAAATGGCAAACATAGGATTAATCTGATTTCTGATTATCTTGGATACCATATTATCTTTTCATACTTTATGAAGAGTAAAGCACAGAGATAGCAAGTTCTAGGCACAATAAAGTTGCTTAGGAAAAAAGATGAACAAATGCAAATGGCATGCGCGTGTGTGTGTACCTTGACTATATCACAGGTCATGTTCACTAGAAATCAGACTCTGAGATAGTACCTGTGAGAGAGTGAAAATCGTGACTGAGCAGAGGGAAAATTTGGACTGCTGTGAAGTCACAAATGCCTTAGCCAATCCCATAGGGAACTTTGGAGCTGGGATTGCCTTGCAGAAATGCAAGGTTGTTTGCCAAGTCTTTGTGTCTCCTACCTTTACTTACTACACAACTTGCATGGTAGAATAGAATATTAAAATGAGTATATTATAGTACATATAATTGATAATATATTATTTATACATACAAAGTGCATGTGTGTGTTAAAGCATCTAGAACTCTTGAATCAACCAAGAACAAGGAAGCAAAACTTTGAGAATTACAGAAAAAGGAAGAACTGCAAAGAAGACAGGTCAATAATCTGTATTTCCACTGAAATACATGCCACCTTTGGTTTAAGATAAGAAATCAAAACTAAGGGGACATTGGAATATACTCATGCGTACATCATGTGTATATAGTCATTCTATTTATGGCAAGGGTGTCACTTTAATGCACAAAGGAAGCCATGATCTCTTCGTTAAATGGTGCTGAGACATAGATACTGTCTGGGGAGGAGGATAAATGAATACTGACTGATGTCACTTCTACTCCACAAAGAAATAATCAATTTCATATGGATAAAAAATCTAAACAGGAAAGGGAAATCTTTTAGAGGAAAATGCTGAAAAATATTCTATGTTTTCATGAGGTTTTGGTAGACAAAGATTTCTTAAAATGACAGAAAATTCAACCATAAAAAATTAATTGGGGCACCTGGGTGGCTCAGTTGTTTACATGTCTGTCTTTGGCTCAGGTCATGATCTCAGGGTCCTGGGATCGAGCCCTGGGTGGGGCTCCCTGCTCAGTGGGTGTGTGCTTGTCCCTCTCCCTCTGCCCCTCCCTCCCCTCTCAGCTCATGCTCTCTTTTTCCCCTCTCAAATAAATAAAATCTTTGAAAAAAAATTAAAATTAATTGGACTATAAGTTTAAGAAATTCTGTCTATTCAAAAAAAAACATTAAGGTATTGAGAAGGCAAATCAAAATTTCAGAGATCATAATGGCAATGTTCCAACAGTGGAATTGTGCCAGAATACAGAAAAAATTTCTACAAATAAATAAGAAAATGGCAGACAACGCATGGAAAAGAGACAGAAGTCTTGAATTTTACACAGGATGGTTTCTGGTGGCCACTTACATGTGAAAAAGATGTTTAACTTCTCTATTCATCAAATGACTAAGTTACAGCCATAATATAATGCCGTCACACATCAATCAGAACATCTAAAATTAAAAAGACAGGTAATATAGGGATGCCTGGGTGGCTCAGTTGGTTAAGTGTCTGACTCTTGATTTCTGCTCAGGTCATGATCTCAGGGTCATGATCTCAAGGTCATGAGATGGAGCCCCGTGTCAGGCTCTGCAACTCAGCTTGGAGTCTTCTTGTCCCTCTCTCCTCTGCTCCTCCCTTCCTCGCTCTTTTTTTTTTTTTTTTTTTTAAGATTTATTTATTTATTTGATAGAGAGACAGCCAGCAAGAGAGGGAACACAAGCAGGGGGAGTGGGAGAGGAAGAAGCAGGCTCCCAGCGGAGGAGCCCGATGTGGGGCTCGATCCCAGGACCCTGGGATCACATCCTGAGCTTAAGGCAGACGCTTAACGACTGAGCAACCCAGGTGCGTCCCCTCTCGCTCTTTCTATCTCTCTAAAATAAATAAAACCTTTTAAAAAGTTACTAAAAAAAAAAAAAGACAGGTAATATTAAGTTTTGACAAAAAAATGCAGCAGCTGAAACTCTCATTCACCACTTGTAAAATGAAATTTGGTATGTCCTGTTGGGAAAATTCTTGGGATTATCTACTGTACCTAAACATAAAACATATCCTGTGATCAGTTAATTATAATCTTATGTATATATTAATGTGAATATGTAATCACCAAAAGACATATATGAGTATATTTACTTTTTATTAAAAATAGCTCTGGGCCCCTGGGTGGCTCAGTTGGTTAAGCACCAGACTCTTGATTTTGGCTCAGGTTATGATCTCAGGTCATGAGATCAAGCCCCTCTGAGGCTCCACGCTGAGATTCTTTCCCCCTTCTTCTCCCTCCCCCTCCGCTTCTCCCCCTGCTCAAGTTCACTCTCTCTCTCTCTTTCTCAAATAAAGAAATAAATAAATAAATCTTAAAAAAAAAAAGCTCCAACTGAAAAAAAATGTCCATCAACTGTACAATGGATAAATAAATTGTAGTTTGTTTACATTATGAAATTCTCTGTGGCAATAAATATCAATGAGCAATTGCTCTGTTTCAATACAGATGAAAGAGCATACTTTGAGAATGAAACCAAACACAAAAGAACATGCACACTGTGATTCTGCTAATATGAATTTCAAAAATAAGCAAATCTAAACTATGAAGTTAAATATCAATATAATGGTTCTCTGGGTTGAGAGGGGGAGGATATGGTGACCAGGGAGGGCATGATAAGTGTTTATGGTGTCAGTGATCTCTCATTTTCCTAATCTGGGTGGGTACTGATTATATGAGATGTTAATGTCATGAAAATTTATTGTTATATATTTATGTCTTTTTTCTGTATTCCTGACAAACTTGAATAAAATTTTTACTAAAAAATGTGAGAAATATAAGAGCAATAGCAATGAAATAATTCACATTATGAAGTCTTGAAATAATTATGCTTGATCTCATAAAGATAAGGTTGCAGTTACAGAACAAATCATAGCTGTGCTTAGGACTCAAGCATTATTGGGCTAAGGTGAGAATAATAAGAATTTGGGTATAAATTTCATTACTCTGTTAATTCAAAAGAGGAGAGATTTTTTATTTCAAAATTTAATCTTTTTGTTTGGTGTGTGTGTGTGTGTGTGTGTGTGTGTGTGTTTAGATTGTAATTTGCATCAGAGGGGTTTATATTCTAACTTGAAACTTCTAAATTGAAATTGTACTATTAGAAGATATATTTTATACATCATATACATATATGTATAAGTGTAAAACCAGGGCTATGAGCTATGCGCCTGGACATATTTGCAAAGGACAATAATATAGGGAGTGAAAATCCAGTCTTAGGTACAGAGGCGCTTTGGAATTAATTCAATTAATGAACTATTTAGATCTATTTTAGAGGTTCTGGAAGCAAATTGACAGTTTTCCAACATCACTCTCCCACCTTCCAAAGAAACATTGGTTGATAGTTGGTGTGTGATCTTATGAAGGTGGGAACGTATATCATAAAGGTTGCTCATCTCTTCTCACAAATGGGATGGCTGTAGACCTGTTAGCTATATGCTGAATGGTTAAGGATGGAGGGTTAATAAAATAAAGTTCTAGGACTATCATAGAAGCAAACTTCTTCCCAATATTTATTTATATTTTTAAACAGGTGTTTAATATTAGTAAAGCTCATAATCATGCCAAGGGTAAAAGGAATAATTTATTTGGATTTTTTTGTTGTCACTGTTGATATGAATGAATATGTTTCTGACCCCAGAAATGGGTAGATTTCTTAAAACAAAAATAGAAAGCCATATAATAAAGATTTTTAATTGCTCTATATTAAAATTAAGAGGTTATATCCATAAAAATGGATCATAGAAAAGTGAAAAACAAGAAAAATTGAGAAAACGTTCGTAACTAAGGATTGGTATCTTGATTACACAAAGAGCTCTCAAAATTCTGTAAGAAAATCAAGCCCACGTCAAGAAATGTGCAAAGGAAATTGATAGTCATTCCAAAGAAGAGGAAAGATGAATGGCCAATGAAATAGTAAAAGATGTCTAAGCATTATTTTAGTAATACAGAACTGCAAATTAAGATACAGTATGAAAACTTAAGTCGAACAACACTTTTTCCCAACTTCCAATAGTATGGAGCAAAGCAAATTAGTAAATGCTACTATGGTGAGACTATTCATTGATGAAACCATTTGGGAAACCATGTGGAATTATGCATTTGAAAATGTTCATTCCACAAATCCACCAAACTTATTCCTAGGTATTCACTATATGGATTCTTATGTATGTGCAACATAAGGAAAAGAATGTCTATATGACTATAGTTAGTACCAACAACCCAGGACACAATTCGCATGCCAGTCAAGACCAGATAAGATAAATTATAGTATACCGGTTATAAGGAATAATATACTTCAGTAAGAATGCATACACTATTACTTATTGCAACACTTGCAATAATGTTGCATATGTAATTTTGATCACATCAAAAATAAAAAGAAAAAGGCTAGGAATACATTTAATATGTTCAGATGGAGAAAACATTAAAAAGAACTCTTGGTCAAAATGGAAAATTCTATTTCCATTCTATAAATGGAAAGATAAACCATCTTCTTGGGTAAGAAGACAGCATGAATAGGCTTTCAATTTTACTTATGTTAATTCATAATTTTAATATTAATATAATAATGCCACATTTAATAATAATTAAGCTTATATATTCTCAGTGTTTTAGGTGTACTTTTATGATCTTGACATATATTAACACGTGTTGTATTCCTCCAAATAATCCCAAGAGATAAGTAGTGTTGTTGATATCACTATTTATAGATACGCAAAAGGATAACCCATAATCTGTGTCCTTAACCACAACAATGTGCTAAATCAGTGATTAAAAAGAAATAAGCTTCATGGTTATTTTTTCCTTGAGGTAAATAGTTTCTAATCTATAAATTATAAAATAAAGAATTAAGAATATACAGAAAAGTTTTGAAAAAGAAAAGTAAAGGGGGTGGATAGCCTTTCCTAAACATTTTGTAGTTCTTTAATAATTAAAATTTGAATTTGGCACATAAACAGGAAAAAAATTGAACAGAATAGAAAGTCCAGAAATGGACTGAATTATACCTAGTGTTTTGTTGCACAGTAAAGGTCTGTATCAAGTCTATAAGGTAAAATTAGACTTTCTGAATAACTGGTATTTGGACATAAGGAAAAGATAAATTTTATTTCATACTTCACCACATTGTACATCAGAATAAATTTCAAATAGATAAAAACATAAAAATATGAAATAATTTAAGTACCAGAGGTAAATACAGGTACATATTTTAGGAGGAAAAACCAAAAAAAATCTGGGACAGGATAAATATTTTTAAAGTACAACACAAAATCTGGAGGTCAGAAATTAAAGATTGATAAAGGTTGCTACATTTAAAATCTAGAAGGCAAAATACTATAAGCAAATGAAAAGATAATAATATAGGGAAAATGTACTGACAGCTCATCATAGACAAAAGAGCTAATGTCTTAATATACATAGGACTCCAAAAAATTAATAAGATAAACTCAAAATTCAATAGAAAAAAAGAGGACAAACATGGATATTAAGGGACATTACACAGAAAAATAAAGATCGGGGCACCTGGGTGGTTCAGTCAGTTAAGCGTCTGCCTTCAGCTGAGATCATGATCTCAGGGTCTTAGGATCCAGCCCCATGTTGGGCTCTCTTCTTCAGCGGGGAGTTTGCTTCTCCTTCTCCCTCTGCCCCTCCTCACTGCTTGTGCTCTCTCTCTCTCAAGTAAATAAATGAAATCTTAAAAAAGAAAAAGAAAGATAAATGGTTTAAGACATAAAATATACTCTCCTTCACTCATAATCAGAGAATTGCAAATTAAGTTATTTTGAGATGCCATTTTTTGTTTAAGACATTGGAAGAAATACAGACTGTGACAGTATACTTACTGGCAAGATTGCAGGGATAATCTTCATTAATTTTGGGGGTGAATGTGCTACAATTCCTGTGCAGCATATTTTGGAAAAATATATCAAAATTATAAAGGCATTATTTATCCACTCAACCCAATAATCTGACTTCTGGGACTTTATTGTCTGTATATATCTGCAAGTTTATAAAATAACACTCAAGACTATTTGTTGCAGAATTATTTATAATAAATAATAAACAGAATATTGGAAATAACAGTTCATCATTTTTTCATTTCCATCAATTCCACCAATAGGGCATAATTTCTTTAAAATATTTATCTTCTATAAAATGAAATACTATAAAGCTCCCTACATACTGACATGGGAAGATTCTTTAGGATAACACTGGAGATATACATAAGAAATTGGTAAAATGTTTACAGTTGTGCCAATGAGATTAAAACAACTTATTTTTGAATCATGTAAGATATGTTCTCCTTGAATAGTAACTATAAACAAAAGTAATGTTAAATAAGGTTTTTATTTTAATGAAAACATTTAATTGAAGTTGGGTTGCTACCATGGAATTTCTACTATACTAATATTTGCAGCTTCAGGATTTTATGTTTAGTATGTCCAAAATGACCACAATTTTATTTTATTTTTAAGCAAATAAATTAGTGCTCAGATTCTTTATTACCTGATAATGTATAGAAATGTTGGTTTATATTCATGGTTTATACACATATAAAATTGGCTATAATGTTTCATCAGATTTCTTAGTTCTAATCCAAATCTTATTAAGATTTAAAAAATAATAAAATTTAGCAATGAGCTGAGTGGCAATCTATTCCAAGAGCAGGTGGGAAAAAGTGGTTAGAAATAAGTATCCCTGAATTGGAACAATTATCTAGATATCAACTAAGTCATTTCTTAGGCATAAAACAATTATAGAGACTAATTGTTCTTTTAAGTCAGTGGCAGGCATTGGAGTGTTTTGCTGCTTTGATTGGCTAAGGTAATTTTGCTGAGTTATTTTACCTAAATCTTGAAGATAAGCTCCATTTTATTTCAGAATTGAGAAAGATTTAGTATTGATCACATCATTTACTGTAATGCAGTACAGCAATTTTCTTCTTTGGCATAACCGTGTAAGACAAATATTTTCTTGTGTTATGGTTAACATTTGATTATAAACAGATTATTCACATTTCTTACATTACATGTAATACTGACTTAACTGAAAGATGGAAAATAGGTATTTTTATGTTTTCATGTTTTTCATAACATAGTGTACGTTGTTTTATTTGGGATTTATTTTGGTTGAAAATGATGCCCTCTAATTTTCCAGGTGTTTTTGCCAACATCATTCAGGTGCATTTCTGTAAGAACTTAAATTAGCAATGGCTAATGTCCAAGGATCTCTGTTCCTACCAGAATTTTGAAAAGAAAAGTATTAGATCCTGCCTAAAGTTGAAGAAATTTGATGCAGTTATTTCAATAATGATGTCCAAACAAGACTTTGGCTTGATAGTCACATTTTATACCTAAACATGAACCTGGTATCTTCTTAGTTTTTGATAAAATGTAATGCAAAAGTTTGTTCTTTAAGTTACAGTTGTGAAAGGGGATGCATTTAGTCTGTCTTTTTACAGTCACAGTTGCAGTGTTGAGAGCAGTCAGTGCCTATTTTTTGGTAATCGCATCGTTCTTTCTTTCTTGCTGTACAGATCCAAATAGTAATCACTTTGAAATTCTAGAATAAAATGCTGATAGATACGGGGCCTGGCCATCAACCTGAAAAATCATCTGCCTCTTAGCATTTGCCGCTTAATTAAAGTAGCATCTGAAATAATGGAAGGAGGGTGCTGAATATACTCGAGGAAACAAAGGCTGCAGAGAATCCTTGGCGCCTGTGGTTAGACAAGCACTATTATTTATTAATTTATGGATCACAGTGCCCATGTATCAGAGTACTTTATGACAATAGAATCAACAATATAGCCTTGAAAACAATAAAAATCCGAGAAGGTATGCCCTCCTTAAACAAAGAATAGCAGTAATGCCCTTTTGATTTGATAAGAAGAAAACTCTAGAAGCTCTGAGCTTCTTGACAAATACCACATCCAGAATTTTAATTCTCGGGGAAATTAAATTGCCTTAGATGACCTTCAATCAATTTTAAAAGAGGAAAAATTGCAGTGCTTTAAGCCACAGTCCATTTTGGATTAGAACAGTTTATTCTAAGCCTTAATGGTTATATTTCCTACATCAGTTTTATAAATATGTCTGAAATTTCTGTCAGCTTTCTGTAAATGTACCCATTGTTTTTGTCCACATTAAATAAATAAAATTCATCTATTTTTTTCAACTCAGAGTAAATTTTATTATCTTTAAATATGAGGTAAATAGAATCTTTGGGGTTATCTTTTAAAACATGCTGGATATATTTAGAGCCTAGGGAAAAATGAAAAAGGAAGGAAAGTTACTCTATTCCAAAATCTTAATGAAATCAGTGAAAAATAAATGCATTTAATATGAGGATTATTTGACTCTTTGAGTAGCTGTAGCTGAAGACATTCGGTTCTTGTGATCTATTGGGGGATATAATGATTGTTGTCTCCCCAAAGGCTATTTATGATGTTGTGATATATCTTTATTCCTATGGCCTCTAAAAGTGCAATCTAGAAAATAAATTATTTAATAACTCAAAGGAAAAAGAAAAAAACAGCTATGTTGACTGCCACTGGAAATAAGGTACTATATCACAGAATAGATTAAAATGAAATGTTTTTTCAAATTTTATTTCAGTGTTCCCATAGTGAAATTATTAAGATTGGGATGAAAACAATCCTTACACATCAAAAGCTAGAGAGGAGCCAATGTCAAGAAGAATGTGGAGATGTGGGAAATTTAAAAGCAAAAGAATTTAGAATTGGATATATTGAAATACCAATACCTGAAAAATATTGATGTTAATTAATAAAGATACTTTTTAGAAAGTTGGTTCAAGACGTTTTTTGAGGCATCTTCTTTTTGAAAAAGCTTGCATAATGAAAATAAGTCATCTTCTTAAGCATTGAAGTCAAAGCTTTTCTTCAAATGGATAGACAAACTACATACCCATGTCTAACTTTCTGATTTCTGCACCTTGTAAAATGATATTTTATGGACAATTGGGGGTAGAAATTGAAAATTTTGTAAAAGAATACCATGTAAATTGTTTTTATTTTTAATTTCATTATCAGCTTCTTTATTTTAGTCTGATTTTTAAATTGAGTTAGAAAATAAAAACACAATTTGTGTTTTAATTTTACTTTAAAGTTGGTTATAATTAAAATCCTCCTCCAGAAATTAATACAATTTCATTTGTCAAATATATATTGTTTTTCTCCAGGTTTAAGGCACACTGCTAGAACCTGGGGGAAAGGGAAATATCAGCCAGATTTGTCATTGACCTTTACCCTGGAGCTCATTAGAAATATCAGCCAGATTTGTCATTGACCTTTACCCTGGAGCTCATTAGAAAGGTAAAATAATAGTTATAAAATGATGTAATAAGCAAAACCTTAGTCTGTCTGCTTACATTGGCATAATCCATAGTGATAATTGGACAGTCTTTACTTCTGGATAATAATACTTATCTATACAGGAGGAAGTTCTCATAGCAAGAAGATAAATCATGTGTAAACAAGTCCTCTGAATGGATTGGAAAGCAGACCTCTAAGGCATGCCTGTTTGAAATAGAAAATATCAATTGTAGCTGAGACTGAAGAAGTAAAAAAGAATATCTTTCTGAATTAAAAGTTAAACAAAAAATTTAAGGTCAAATTCAGAGAAGTAGAAAGGCAATATATATTCAATTAAATACCTGAAATATTCTTGGAGAATGTTGTGCAGGTGCAAGATCAAGGAATGTCCTGGGAATCAGCAGGCTAGACTTTGTATGAATTATGCACTTGCTATGTGTGTAACCCTGAGCAAGCCTCTTAGATATCTGGTGATCAGTTGCCTTAACTGTAAAATCATAGTTTTGCAGTAAATGACCTCTCAAAATCCACTTTTACTCTGAAAAAAAATCTGTTATTATGACCACGATAACCCCCCTCTTCAGAAAAATTAATTTAAATAATTTCACTCTTCAGTAAAAGAATTTAAGGAATAAAAGGCAATTTACAAGTAACTTATAATCAAATTATTTCAATGCAGGATTATTTGTAGTAGTTGATAATAAGAAATAAAATACATACATAGTGGTAGGATATTGAATTAATAAATTCTGAACCATCTATATCATAGGAATAATGTGCAGGTATTTAAATTATGTTTCAATAATATTTAGATATAAGGTAAATATCCATGATATAATCTTTGATCAAGTATATATTTATCTTATAATTTTTGTTAAAACTATGTGATCTTAATTAAATAGCTATCGATATATACATATAATGGTAGCTAGATATATGTACACATAGATGTGTATTTGTGTCAGTACAAATATACATAGCTAAACATATACATATCTTCCCACCAGTAAATCTGAGATCAAAACATAAAAAATGTTTATCACTAAATAAACCATAGGTACATAGTCTTCATTGCAGTTTTTTGTATTTTTCATTTTTCTACAATAAGTATATACTTCTCTTATTTTTATTTATTTTTTTTAAAGATTTGTTTGTTTATTTTGAGAGTGAGAGTGTATGTGAGTGGGAGGAAGGGCAGAGGGAGAGAGAGAATCTCAAGCAGACTCTGCGCTGTGTGCAAAGGCGGACCCAGGGCTGGATCCCATGACCCTGAGATCATGACCCGAACCAAAATCAAGAGTCAGATGCTTAACCAACTAAGCTACCCAGGCACCCATACTTCTATTATTTTTAGATAGAACTCATGATTATTTAATATTTTAGTCAATATTTAATGTTTTGAATATTTGCTCTATACAGATATTATGCTAGGGGGTTTATATCACTTTTTCACATCTAACTCTGTGAAATAGAAATTATTTTTTATCACACTTTACAGGAAAGTAAAGTGAGGCTTAAGGAGATTGCTCAAATTTGCATGGAATAATATCCATCCTTTTAGAATGTTGGGTGAAGTTTTGGGACACCTAGGTGGCTCACTCGGTTAAGTGTCTGCCTTCCGCTCAGGTCATGATCCTAGGCTGCTGGGATCGAGTCCCACATCAGGCTCCTTTCTCAGCAGGGAGCTGGCTTCTCCCTTTGCCTGCTGCTCCCCCTGCTTGTGCGTGCAGTCTCTCTCTCTCTGTCTCTAACATACATAAATAAAATCTTAAGAAAAATAAATAAAATAGAATGTTGGGTGAAGTTTCAATGAAAAGTATATCATATATAACAAAAATTGGAGTAAAATTGTATGTAAAATATTATCAAGGCATCAAGTTTTTTGTTGTGACAAGAACAAACTTTTTATGAATCAGCTGCAAGATAGTCTAAAAAATAATTGGTTATCAATATAGGATAGAGAACATTAGAGGGAAAATGATCATTTGTAAAAGAAAGAATAGCAGCTGAGGTTCAGTTTTTCTGTTAATGTGTATGATTGATGAGTTAATTCCTCAGACTAATGAACCAAGTCTTTCTTTTGGCCAGAACTAATGAACTAGGATGTTTTGCAGACTCAATATTGTAAGGTAACCACTCCTCTGAAATAGACATGGTCTTGATGACAGTGATCATGTTAAATAATGATCATGGTGAAACTTTACCTGAAGTCACTCATTTGTTTTCCCCTTAAAGGTGTTTGAAAGATCATGGAGGAAGGGGTAAATGAACTATAACTAGGAGACACTAGGGAATTACCTAGTTTTGGAAATATAAGAGATTTATTTATCATTGGGGAGGATCAAAAAACCAGGAACGCAACTTGACAATATTATTTATATAATTTGACTATACATTCATTGGCTTTTGTCCAATCTTTACTTATATCCTCTCAAGTACATACAGTAATCCAATGATGGTAATATCATATGGGATGCTCTTTTGTATAAAGAAGAAAGTAGAAGGATGGAGTAATACTGAATGATAAGGAGGTCCCTGACAAATATGGAATAGGAAGGGGCATCAAGACATCTGATGAATGAGACATTATATTGATACTTAAACATGAGTCACAAACTTTTCTTAGCACTCTCAGGGAATATTTCAACATCAAAGATGCCTGGACGATGGATATCCCTTTTGTTAGCATTGTGCTCCATTATCCATGCATAATCCGTGAACTATAGAATTTATAAAAATGGGAATAGCAAAAGAGGATGAACAATGTCATTGCACTATAAAATATTTCTTGGCTATTGGTTATCTATACTGTGCACGGTTTCCAGAAAAATGGTGCCTACTTTGAATTGTGCCTGAGACTCATGTCAAATTACAAAAAACCTCCTATGTATTTGAATGTGGAACGATATGGCAGCTGGTCAAAAAAAGAAAAAAATCAAATAGAATTTAGTACATACAGTACAGCTAATGAAGTATATAGAGCAAACATTTTTCAGTTTTGCTTTTCAACATCTGCAAATATCACTCCTCCAGCTAAAGTGATGACAAATTACTTAACAAACATACAGAACTTGCTACGTGCCAGGCATTCTTAATTTTCATAAACAATAATTCATGTAATCTTCATAAAAATCCTTATGTTAACACAATTATTATTCCCATTTTACAGATGAGAAAATAAGAAACAAACAGAGGTTTAGAAATTTGCCAAGTTACACAGCTGGACATGACTGATCTGGGTTACAAACCACGTAGTCCAGCTTCAAAGTCTTTGCTTTTAACCGCAAGCCTTGTGTGTGTCTCCACGTGCTTAATGACATCTTGATTGTTGATTGGACTCCTGGCAGAATCACCTGGGTTTCAACTCCAGTTCTACCATTTGCAAGCAAATACTGGCTTGGTCACTTTAGCTTTTATTAGTCCTAGTTTTTGTATGTATGAAATGGAGGTCATAGCAGTGATATACTTCACTTGTTATGGGGAAAAATGGGATAATATAGGAATGCCGTTTTCTTTCTCTTCCCCTTTTTCCAGTGTTGGATAAACTAGAAGAAAGGGAAATGGAGTTATGTTTCTTGGAAAAATACATCTTGTCATCTAGATCTTTTCTGTTCCATGTCTACACCTGCCAATTGCTTTTTTCATTTAGATTATCAGATATTTTCCTTAATTGTATACTTGTCAATATTATGAGCTTTTGAATTTTTCAGAGTTGACAGAATAGCATTGTTCTAGTTACTGTGACATGGAGTCACTATAATAAATAAACAGTTGTGCAGAAAACCATTACTCTGGGATCATGACATAAGAAGGATGTGACCGGTAGGATTTGAGGTGACTTATACAGATGTTCAAACTCTGGCACCTGATTCCTACCTGCCTAGTACTGGTGTTTTAGGGGGTTTTTTTGGATATCCTCCTAGAAGAGCTCAGGAGGTGCAGTCTACATTTTTTCAATGTGCAGTCTCCCCTGCATATATGCACAAGAGAATTACTCACGTGATCAAGGCACTAATTTTCCCACCCCTCCCAGATCTGTCAGGAAGCCTTCCACTGAGCCATTCTGGACAAATAAGGGGAGAGCATCTTTGACTTTCTACATCCTTGCCAATTGCCTTTTGCTTTCAAGTTTCATCTCAAGACTTCTTTATTTTCTTAATAATCAGTGAATTCTCTTTCATAACTCAGGGAAGTCCAGGGACTGCTGTCTTAGTCTCGTCTTTTATCTATCTTATATTGGCTTTCTGACCAATTCTCACTTAATTGATTATATATTCTCTACTGTTGATTTAACATTGTGGCTTTTCTTTTAATAAACTAGTTCCTTCAAATGTTTGTTTTAATGAAAATATGTTGTACTAACTTATCTCAATTGTAACCTGAAATTTTAATAATTTATCTCATTCTTACATGAAAGATAGTCTTCTTTATGTGTTCTCCCTCCAACTTGTTATGTTTCCTATCACTATTCATCTATTTTATTGATGCATTTTCTTCATTATTTCTTAAAAGGAATGCATTCTTATTCTGTAACTGATGACATATTTGGGAAATTTATGCTGTTGTTTGCTTTATTGACTTGTGTATTTCTTCTTTCATGCTCAATTGGGTAGTTTTAAAAAATTATATTCTTGCATTCCCCAATTCTATAGTATAATATCCTGTTTCAAGAAACACTAAGTCAGCTGATTTATGTATTTCATAAGGCCTGTCCTTTTCCCAGTTACTCTCTCCTTTTCAGGTAAACCACATTAGTACACAGATTGCTTGAATACTCTGTATACTTGCATTTCCTCTTTGTCACTCTCATTTATAACAATATCATGTATATTTTTTCATATATATATACTTCAAATAATCTCATAATTTATATTTGATTACCACTGTGGTTCTGAAAATTAATAGCTTGAAGTGGTAAATTTCTCCCTCATTTTTTAGGCATGCTTAACTTACATTTATTTTTTACTTTGAATTTTCTGGCATTTTTTTACTACCTTCCATATGAAATGTTGACATATACAATTTCAAAAGGCAAAAATAAAAAATAACGTGATGTCAGATAGAATGCATTTGGCAATTGGCACCTGACATCTGACTCTCCAGCTGGCTAGATGTGTACACTCATTCTGGCCATTCATTAGCTATACACTTTATATGGGTTTTTTTTTTTTTTTGGATCTTACATGTTTTTGAGGTTCTACTTGAAATTACTAAATAGGCAAAGTTGATTCAAACATCAGAATTATTTGGAGACTCTGTCCAGCTTTCTGTTATTCAACTGTGTAGTCATTGTCTTCTACTTACATATGAAGAAAAGGTCTTTGCCTGTAATCACTAAAGATTTTATTCATTATGCACCTTCTTGGTGCACATGTTATCAAGTGTCTCTCAGGAGAAGGACAAATATGTGTTGTTTGCCTATCAGTGATTTAACCACAATTCTGTAATTAGTAATGTTTTACATTGGTATTAATATGTGAATGCCCTATCTTTTAGAAAATATAGCATTGGGAAAAATAGTGGTTCAAAATTTAAATATTTTGTTTTACTCTTACATTATATGACTTTCTCTGTGGAGACTTCATAATTTATTCATTAAAGGAGGTAGCACAGCTGTAAAAATAGTCCCCCTGGGAGCACTGTGAAGTTTTGTTGAAATGGAGGAAATAAGTATGTTTAATTAATCAATGAATATATGACCATTCATTTTCTGTAAAAAAAAAAAAATGATGTCTTGAGGGACAAAAACAAAAGACAACAACCAGCATAAAAACCTTTTGTGGATTTTTTGACTCTATTTACCTTACTGTAATGTAAATATTTTTTCTTAGACACTAAGATTGTATTAGTTACTGTGGCCCCTTAGATATGCTTTGTTCTTTTGATGAGTAGCTGCTTTGTATAAAATCCTTATTTTATTCTGCAACAAACAAAACCCAATCATACCTTGATTTCTGAAAAATGTATACTTTTTATTAACAGGCTTTAATTCTTTTTGCACCAGCACCTTTAAAAGACAGCTGGGTAGTTTTCAGGTAGTTTTTCCTTTCCACTCTTAAATTAAGAAGTAGTGTCTTCTTTAGAAGTCTATAGTAAATTTCATTCTTAACGTGTCTCTTCTCACCTATTCTGGAATTTGGAAGATATAATCACAAAAACAAACTGAGCATTAAATTGATCATGACAGTAAACATTTTGATCACTTGATTTATGTCAAGTCTCTAAGTACAGATGTTAACATATGTGATCAGAATAAAAAAGTATCTGTTCTTCTGGAACGGTTGTTTTTGAATATGGCCTTTTGCAGTTGTCTCAATCCTTAGTGACTTTCTTTTTCTTTAGTGATTAAAATAGAAAAGAATCTACTTACAATGCTATGTTTTTAATATGATGTTATTTGTGGAAGGATAATCTCAATTCATCATTTTATAATTCCTATTTTTTTAGTGTCTCTACATTGTTGTAAGAATGGTAGGAAATTCTGGAATAAGAAATTCCCTGAAAACACTAAACAGATTAGAAGAATATAAAATCTATAGAATTATAACTTGGAACATAAAGTGAGAAAGAAGGTGAAATAATAGAGTGATAAGCAAAGCACAGGCAAAGAAATACAATTGGAATTAATAAGTAATTTATAGGAAGAGTAGTAATTTCTGGATATAGCTTTTCATCATCATTAGGATGAATTAACTATTTGAAGCACATAAAAACATCTGAATAATTTTTTGAAGTTTATCGTATTAGAGAATGGGCAAACTATAGCCCATCATGAATTTCTGTACAGTCTGTAGGTTAAGAATGATATTTGCATTTTAGATAGCTTAAAAGAAGGTACCATAATACTTTTGTCACGTGTAAAAATTATATGAAATTTAAATCTGTTGGCCATATATGTTTGGGTTTATTTCTGAATTATTAATTCTATTCCGTTGGTCTGTATGTGTATGTTTCTACTACCGCCACCTGTTTTGAGGACTACAGCTTAATAGTAAGTTTTGAAATTGGGCACTAGAATCCTCCCAACATTTTTTTTCAATATTGTTTTGGCTCTCTGGGGCCCCTTGTGCTTCTGTATGAATGTAAGGATCAGCTTTTTCATTTCGGGTACACTTTGCTGGTGCGTGAGTGGTCAGTAGGGACTCTATAAGGACAAAATTATGTGTTTTGATCTAAGTATTCCATTGCCACCTCTTCAACCCCCTCAACCACCTGGGTATAAATAGGAGCACTCACAAATTGCTTTTTCTGAACCAAATTTTATACCTCTAGTTGTTAAATATGCAATATCCAGCAATTCTGTTGAGCTTGTCTCCAGAAAGGCATATTTTTCTGCTACAGATACTTACCTAGAGAATCCAATGGAGTATGAAGTTCTTTTCTGAACAACAGTGTTCAGAAGATTATCTTTCTCTCCTGTATAAGGTGTTCGTATAAAAGAACTTGAGAGTATCTGTCTCTTTCTGCTCATTGTCATGTATGGTACCTCTGAATGAGACGGGAGCTCATAATATGCAGGGGAGAGGAATAGGAATGTTTTTTCTTGCTTAAACAGTAATTCTCATAGCTGAGACAGTCTTTAGAATCTGATATCTTGTGTTTAAATACTGACAGTGTATATGACATAAAATGTTCCTTCTTTTGAGATAATTTGTTCATTTTTGTTTTAGGATGTGATAGACCACTTAAAGGGCTTCTGCCTTGATGATGCAATTGATGAAAAGTTTCCACACGTGGGCTGTGATTTCCATTTGCTTATCCTTTGCAATGTAGGTGACAATATTTTCTTTTTTTATAAAAATTAAGATCATAGGAAGGTTGAGGATGGTATACCATGCATGCTTAGATTTTGTTGTTTCTTGAGGACTGAAAGCAACAAATGAAATATGGCTATTCCTATTTAACTTATTATTAGACATTATAGGAATGTTATAATAGTTGAATAAAACATGGATTAATTTAATTTATATGGATTATTTATGTGTAAGGAAATTACCTAGTATTATGATTATGTAGAATAATCAATTTATTAGCTATGTTTTTACGTTAAATTATAACATTTTAGTCTGTTGAAAAATAAACTTACAAATCATTAAAAAAAGATATCAATGAGCTTTAGAAATCTCTTTATCCTGAGGAAAGGATGAGAAAATGGTAAGATTATTTTTTTTATTTCATTCTGAGTAATAAGCACTTTAAGAAAAGCTGAAATGAGGATAGGTAAGAAGAAAGACAGAGGTTGGCTTACATTACTGAGAAAAAGATCTGATTTAAAAGTATAAGTCAGAGAGGGGCGCCTGGGTGGCTCAGTCATTAAGCGTCGGCTTTCGGCTCAGGGCATGATCGCGGCTTTCTGGGATTGAGCCCCACATCAGGGAGCCCCGCTGGGAGCCTGCTTCTTCCTCTCCCACTTCCCCTGTTTATATTCCCTCTCTCACTGGCTGTCTCTCTCTCTGTCAAATAAATAAATAAAATCTTTTTTAAAAAAAAGTATAAGTCAGAGAAATCACAAACTGATGGTTTAGAGGATTATTCTTATTTTTCTTATTGACAAAGAGAAGAGGTGTAATCAAAGAGTCATCATATTCAAACAATTAGATAAAATTTTTCTATCATTCAAAATACCTATTTTTATCTGTAGCTCAAATTATAAGTAATTTTCTTCTTAAATTATATTGAAAAAAGATTTTATTCAGCTGTTACAAGTTTGCCTTATTCCATTATAATTTAAAATATTTCAATTCATCCTTATAGTGATTGCTAATAATTGAAATGTGCAATACTAGCTTTTGGTCTAAAAATGATGTCAAGCATATGGCCTCCCATTCCTTGGGTAAACATAATTAAAAAATAGAAAAAATGTATGTATGAAATTCTCATCCCTTTAAAGTGCCCCTGCCCACATTGATGTTGTCTCTTGTATGTGTTCCTTTTAAACAGGACATTTTATTATATTTTGCAATGAAGGGAAGAGTTGGCAAACAAATTATGACTTAGGATTAATCCTAAATTTTACTCCATCTTTTTGTTCGCAGTACAATTGTTTGGAGAATATATAATGATTTTATTTCTCACACACACACCCCGAGCTGAGAAAGGAGAGAGGCACTTGAAAAAGGGCCATATATAGAGAGAGTTATCAGTGACTACTGCTCACCAGGGAGTAGGTGAATCTGAAGACAAAAAAAAACTAAGATTGCCCTTAACTCACAGCCAGATGTGCATTCATGCATTTGTATTTGTAACATTATATCCATCTGATAATCCCAAAAATTTGTTTAGTTAACTTTGACTAACTATATAATTGTCGATATAGTTACAACTCCAGATGGAAAAAAA
The DNA here is from genome assembly GCF_024610735.1 of Ursus americanus. Lineage (NCBI taxonomy): Eukaryota > Metazoa > Chordata > Mammalia > Carnivora > Ursidae > Ursus > Ursus americanus. Next base: position 6,486,494 of record NC_142131.1, read on the forward strand.
AAAAAAGGAAGGTAATGAAGGACATTTGGTCCTAGTTTTAATAATCACAAGCTTGCTTGTCATGGGACATGTAGAGATAAAAATTTAGGAGGTGAAATTGTACCCAATAAGCCTATATGTCTGAGTCTGTAAATCTTACTAGCAAAAACTCTTACCAACATTCATCTTCTTCAGTTGATCTGCTGTTTGACTCATTAAAAATTGAAGTAGTACCTAAGTAAATTTGCATTTATAATTTTCTAGGAATGTGAAATGCAGTTAACCAAATAGTTAGGAATTAATCTATAAGGAGCTGTTATTCTTTAGTGGTATCAGAGAGGTATTCTCAAGGTATTCTCAGAATAATTGAGGAACCATGTCGTATACCCATCCTTTGAATTTCATTCAGTCATATCACTTTCTCTATATATGAGTATTTAATGTATCAAAGTGCAGTTTAAGAAAACTTTTATCACCTAGAAAAAAATCTCTCCTATCAGAGAAATTTAGGTTGTTTTAAAAAATTGTGCTGATATTTTTTCATTGACCAAAGGGAGTCTTCCTCTGTGGCATTTAAATGGCATCTGTCTCGTTTGTGCATGCTTGTCCATTCCCTAGGGTACATCTATTTCTTGCAGTCATTCTATGAACTTCAGGTTGCTCTGCCAAATTAGGTTTCATGAAAACTATGATGTTTGGTAGGACTTGCATATAATCTATACACTAATTTAGGATTAATTTATATCTCCCTATTATTTATAATTCTCTATCCTTGAATATATGTTTCCATTTTCAGTGTCTTCTTTTATATCTTTCTTGAAAGTTTCATAATTTTCTCAATAAATATTTTGTGTGTGTGTGTGTGTGTATAGGTACCTTTTAATTTGTATTTCTATTTTATATGGAATTTAAAATATTATCTTTGCTACTTTATGTTTCTAATATATATAATGCTATTGAATTCTGTGTAGAAATCATATTTAATTGCTTGAATTTTTTTGGATTTGGTTTATTTAGTTACTTGATCACTGAATAATGAAAATTAGATATTTTTTCTTTCAACCTTTAAATATCCCTTTTGTTTATCCTATATTATTTTACTACCCATGATTCTTATAAATACTGAATCAAAGTATTAGTAAATGTGAATTTCAGTCTTATTAATTTATTTAAAGGAACTCTGTTTGTCTTGTATTACATATGATGCTTGGATAGATTTTGGAAAACCACCACTATCTTTTTAAGGAAGTTCTCTTGTAGTGTTAATGTATTAATTCATATTGTCCTAACATAATATTTGGATTTAACAAATTTTTACATCCTTTGAAAGTTTATTACTACTTTAATTGATTAACATAATTACTCAAATTCAGATTTTTTATTTTAAATCATTTATGCAATCATATGATCATTTCCCACCCCCCCTTTTTCCCCCACTATCTTGTTCTCATTGATAACACTACCAGTTAACATGACTTTATATTAAACTTGAAATTATCTCCCATACATTCAAGAGCACTTTCTTAGGTTAAATATTTAGACTTTTTCATGTTCATCTCCAAATATATAAGTCAAAAGAAATAATGAGTGAAAAATCCTTTGTTGGTTCTTGTGTTTGTGGAGGTTCTGCCATTCTTTTCCAGTAAATTTGTTCAATAAAGATCCAGATAATGAATATTTTAAACTTGGAGGGTCATATGATCACTGATTCAACTATTCAAGTAGATTTTTGCAGTACAGGAGCAGTATATTATATTAACTGAATACAGCTATGTTCCAATAAAACCTTATAATGGAGACTGAAATAACCATTGACAGAATTGAAGGGAGAAATAGACCGTTCTACAATAGTGGTGGTAGATTTCCTTACTGCACTTTCAGTAATGAAGAGAACATCTTGACAGAACATCAAAAGGAAATAGGGGATTTGATCAATAGTATAAACCAACTATATCTAACACTCCCCACAGCAACAGAAAAATATACATTCATCTCAGATGCACATGCCACATTTTCCAGGATAGACCATATGTTAGGCCATAAAATAATTTTAATGCATTATGAAAAATTGAAATAGTACAAAATATATTTTATGATTATAGTAGAATAAAAGTAAAAATCAAGAGCAGGGGAAAACTGGAAAATATGTGAAAATTAAATATAGACTTTTAACATAGTCTTAAAAGCAAGGGGTCAAGAAAAAAATCACTAGAGAAACTATAAAAAACTTTGAGATGAATAAAAATAAAAACATAAGATTCAAGAAAAGCAGTGCTCGGAGAGAAGTGTGTAGCTATAAATGCCTACTTAAAAATACAGGAAATATCTCAAATCAATAACCTAATTTTATATATCTTAAATAGTAAAATAATAGCAAACTAAACCCAAAGCAAGCAGAAAAAAGGAGATAATAGAGAATAGAAAAACTGTAGAAAGAGTTAATGAAACCAAATGTTGGTTTTTTGAAAGATAAACAAAATTAAGTCTTTAGTTAGACTGAAGGGAAAAAGAGAATGCACAATAACTAAAATAAAAAAATAAATTCATAGGCATTATTGCTGGCCTTACAAAAACTAAAAGGATTGTAAGATAATGCTATGATAAATTGTACGTCAAAAAAACTAGAATATCTAGATGAAACAGAAAAATTCCTCAAAACACACATATTACCAAATCTGACGCCAATAGAAAATCTAAACACATCTATGAGAAGTAGAGTTGAAGAAATTAAAAATCTCCCAACAAGGAAAAGTCCAGGACCAAATGGCATCACTGAACCATGAATTCTACCAAACTATAAAGAAGAATTAAGGCCAATCCTACTCAAACACCTCCAAAAAAATATTGGAGGAGGAAACACTCCTAACACATTCTGAGGCCAGTAATACTCAGATACACTAGATGCCACAAGAAAAGTAAACAACAGTCAATATTTCTAATACAGATACACGGCCCTCAACAAAATAATAGTAAATCAAATTCAACAGGACATTAAAAGAATGATACATCTTGAACGAGTATGATTTATTCCACAAACATAAAGTTGATTTAACATGAGAAACCCAATCAGTGTAACACATCATGTTAATAGAACAAAGGGAAGAAAATCACATGATCATCTCAACAGATGGAGAAAAATGATTTGACAAAATCCAACACTTTCATTATAAAAAATATTCTCCAAACTAGGAGTAGAAGGAGCTTCCTTAACTTGATAAAGGGCATCATCAGAAACTCATGGCGAGCATCCCACTCAATTGTTTTTTTATATTTGTTTTGATTATTATGTGTTCATATTTTATCATAAGTTTTTATTAAAAATCCAGCTAGTTAACAGACTGTAATTTAGTTTTAGATGTACAGTATAGTAATTCAACCCTTCCGTGTAACAGTGATCCTCACAGTAAGTGCAACCCTTAATCTCTATTCCCTATTAACCCATCCTCCCACTCACCTCCCCTCTGATAACCATCAGTTAAAGAGCAAAGGGAAAAAAACAGGCAAACCAAGAAACAGTATGACCGTTTGATCATTTTCCATCCCTCCTTTTTCCCCCACTATCTAGTTCTCATTGATAACCACTTTCATCACTGCTATTCTATATTGTACTAGAAGTCCTAGCAAGAGCAAATAGTCAAGTAAAAGAAATAAAGAGGAAGGGGGTGCACTTTGAAAAGAGAGAAGTAAAGCTATTTTTATTCTCAGATGACATGATTCTATACAAGAAAATCCTGTTGAACCTCTCCTTCCTCCTCCAGTACACACCCAAACAACGCACAAACTACTTCAGCTGATAATCATATCATATTCAGCAAAGTTGCACAGTTAAACTTATTTTTTCTATGCACTATCAATGAAAATATAAAAAGGAAATAAAGATTAAAAATTCTACTTAAAATGGCATCCAAAGAATATAATGCTTAGGAATAAATTTAACTGAGGAGGTAAAATGCTTGTTTGTTGAAAGCCAGAAATCATTTTTGTGAGCAGTTAAAGACCTGGATAAATGAAAAGCTATCCCTTATTTATTGAATAGAAGTCTTAATATTATTAAGATGGCAACATACTCCAAACTATCTACAAATTCAATGCAATCTCTCAAAATTCCAAAGGTGTATTTTGCAGAAGTGAAAAAGTTGATCCTTTCCTTCCTATGAAATGGTGAGGGACCTTGGGTAACCAAATAATATTGACATGAAACATAGGTAATTAACCTTCTCTGATTTCAAAGCTTACTGCAAAGCTACTGTAACCAAAGTGGTGCAGTATTGGTATAAGCATACATAAGACCAGTAGAATAAAATTGGCAGTCCAGAAACAAATTTCAGTATTTATGGTCAATGGATTTGATAAGATATCCAAGACCATTCACTGGGTAAGGGATTGTTTCTTTAAAAAAAAAAAAGGGGGGGGGGGGTTTCAGGACAACTGAATCCTCACATGCAAAAGAAAAAAAATTGGAACTCTGTCTTATCCATTAAAAAAAATGAATCAATAGTATAAATATAAGAATTAAAATTATAAAACTATTAGAAGTCTTTATGACTTAGGATTTGGCAATGGATTCTTAAATTTGACACCAAAACTACAAGGAACCAAAGAAAAAATAGATTGGACTTCATAGAAAGAAAAAATAGAAAAAAAAATTGGAACTCTGTTTTATCCATTAAAAAAAATGAATCAATAGTATAAATATAAGAATTAAAATTATAAAACTATTAGAAGTCTTTATGACTTAGGATTTGGCAATGGATTCTTAAATTTGACACCAAAACTACAAGGAACCAAAGAAAAAAAAGTTGGACTTCATAGAAACTAAAATTTTTGTACACCAAATAACATTACAAAAAAAAAATGAAAAGATAACTGCGACAGAATGGTAGAAACTATTTTCACATTGAATATCTGGGAAAAGTTTAATATCCAGAATATGTAAAGAGCTCTTACAACTCATCAACAAAATGACAATCTATTAAAAAATGTGCAAAGGGGTCTCCTGCGTGGCTTAGTCGGTTGAGTGCCTGACTCTTGGTTTTTAGCTCTGGTCATGATCTCAAGGTCGTGAGATTGATTGAGCCCCATGTCAGGTTTTGCACTCAGTGCAGAGTCTGCTTGAGATTCTCTCCCTCTGTCCCTGCCCCCGCTCACATGCTTTCTCTCTCAAATAAATAAATAAAATCTTTTTAAAAAATGTACAAAGGCTTGGGCAGATATTTCTCCAAAGACATACAAATGGCCAATAAGCACATGAAAAATGTTTTAAGATCATTGGTCATTATGGAAATGCAAATCAAAACTATAATGAGATAATCACTTTATATCTCTGGGTTGGCTTTAATCAAAAAGCATAAAATTACAAGCATTGCCAAGAATGTGGACAAATAGCAATCCCAGTACACTGCTGGTAGGAATGTAAAATTGAGCAGCCACTGGGAAAACATTTTGGTGGTTTCTCAAGAAGTTAGATATAGAAATAAGATATGACACAACAATTCCATCCCTAGATTTATACCCCCAAAAAATTAAAACATGTCCACGCTGCTGAAACTTGTATAATTTATAACACCATTGTTGACAATATTCAAAATTGGAAACAATGTTCACGAAATGATGACTGTATAAACAAATTGTGTTATACATTTATGATATTCAGACAGTGGAATATGATTCAGCCATAACAAGGAACTAAGTATTGTTACATGCTACCATAAGGATGAAATATGAAAACATTTTGTTAACTTAAAGAATCCAGACGCAAAGCATTGGCTTCTCTTTTTTTTTCTTTTATTATTTTATTATTCTTTTAATGATATATCTGGAATAGGCAAATCCATAAACAGTGAAAGCGGTTTTGAGATTACCAAGGAATGGATGGAAGGGGAAACGACTGATTTCTTAATGGGTACAAGATGTTTTTCTGGTGTGATGAAGTTTTGAAGCTTGAGAGAGATGGTGGCTGCACAAAATTATGAATATATTAAATGCCACTGGTTTGTATGCTTTGAAATTGTTAATTGTATGATATTTCATGTAAAATCAAATGGAAAATCAAGTAGTATTGGTAATATGTTAGCATATATTTTGGATATCTAATTAGAATATTAGAATTTGGAGAAAAGTAATTAAAATGACTAAGAAAGATACAATTGTTGTAACAGTTTTAAACTTATTATATCTCCAATGACCTATTACCAATGATTATATTTCCAATGATCTATTACCAATATCTCCAATGACCTATTGCCAGAATAAGTCACAGTTATAAAGAAAATAAATAGTAAGTATACAGGTCAATACAATATAAGAATTTTATAAGAATATAAACATATTATACTTACACAAATCTAAGAAATTTTATTATAGAAATTGTGTTTTCTATCTTTAAAATGTAAATGAAAAAATATCCTAACTTAAAAAATAATATCCTAACTTTTCAATAGCCAATTATTTAAGGAAAAAAAATGAAGAAAAATGATCTCAAAGAACATTCAGACACATAAAAATTAGTGAATTATTTTACCTTTAAATGATGTTTAATTCTGTTATTTTAAATTATACATAATTAGGTATAGTCTTTGTTTTTTGAAGAATATTTAATGCTAGTACTTGACACAGCTTATTAACAGAAAATAAATCTATAAGCAAGTCTTACATACAAATAGATGCAAAAAACTTTTACTTGAAAGAATATTATAGTATCCTGTAATTTGTATGGGAATTATTATATTTATGCAAGGAATAGTATTAATTTATGAATTAAATTTATAATTAAAACACAGTAAATATATATATTATGCTATACACACCATTGGACATTTTCATTAATTTGTTTCAAATCTTGTGTCTCCAATGTGAGCTTGTGACTTTAGATACTTTTCAAAAAATTAAACGCAATTTACAGACTGATAATCAGTGAAAATTTGAGTCAGAAAAATTCCCAAAAAAGTCCAGGACCAGACAGCTTCACAGGTGAATTCTACCAAATAGTTAAAGAAGAGTTAATGCGGTGCCTGGGTGGCTCAGTCAGTTAAGCAGCCAACTCTTAGTTTTGGCTCAGGTCATGATCTCAAGGCCCTGGGATTGAGCCCTGCATCAGGCTCCACACTTAGACGGGAATCTGCTAGGGATTCTCTTCCTCTCCCTCTGCTCTTCCCCTGTTTGCATGCACACACATGCATGTGCTCTCTCTTTCTCTCTCTCTCTAAAATAAATAAGTCTTTAAACAATATAAAGAAGAGTTAATACTTATTCTTAAACTATTCCAAAAAAATAGAAAAGGAAGGAAAACTTCTGAATTCATTCCATGAGGCCAGCATTACCCTGATACCAAAACCAGATAAATACATCACTGAAAAAGAGAACTATAGGCCAATATCCCTAATGAACATAGGTGCAAAGATTCTAAACAAAAGACTAGCAGACTGAATTCAACAATACTTTTTAAAAAGTCATTCACCAAAATCAAAAAGCAAAAATAAACTGTTTGGACTACATCAAAATAGAAGTCTCATGCACAGCAAAGGAAACAATCAACACAACTGAAAGGCAACCTACAGAATGGGAGCAGATATTTGCAAATGACATATTTGATAAAGGGTTAGTATCCAAAATATATAAAGAACTGATACAACTCACACCCAAAAACCAAGTAATCCAATGGAAAAAAATGGGCAGAAGACATGAACAGACATTTCTCCAAAGAAGAAATGCAGATGGCCAACAGACACATGAAAAGATGCTCAACATCACTTATCATGAGGGAAATACAAATCAAAACTACAATGAGATATCACCTCACACCTGTCAGAATGGCTAAACTCAAGAACATAAGAAACAACAGGTGTTGGTGAAGATGTGGAGAAAAAAGAACACTCTTGCATTATTGGTAGGAATGCAAACTGGTGCAGCCACTGTGGAAAACAGTATGGAGGTCCCTCAGAAGGTTAAAATAAGAACTACCCTATGATCCAGTAATCACACTACAGGCTATTTACACAAAAAATACAAAAACACTAATGCTAAAAATACATGTACCCGTATGTACCATTTTTACAATAGATAAGATGCAGAAGCAGCCCAAATATCCATTGATAGATGAATGGATAAAGAAGATTTGGGGTAATATATATAAATATTATTGGAATATTATTGAACCATAAAAAAGAATGAAATCTTTTCATTGCAAAGATATGGATGGAACTAGGGAGTATAATGCTGAGTGAAATAAGTGAGTCAGAGAAAGACAAACACCACCTGAACTCACTCATGTGAGAACCAAAAAAAACAAGCAAAGGGGAGAAAAAATAAGAGAGTAGAGAGAGAGAAAGAGACAAAGCAAGAAACAGTCCCTTAATTATAGAAAACAAACTGAGGGGAAGAGGGTGGGGGATGGGTTAAATAGATGATGATGATGATGAAGGAGTGTACTTATCTTGATGGGCACTGGGTGATGTATGGAAGTGTTGAATTACTATATTGTACACGTGAAACTAATGTAACACTGTCTGTTAACTGGCTGAAATTAAAAACTTAAAAGAACACTGAAAAAATTAAATGTAATTTTATGATTATTTTCATTTAGCTCATCTACATTTGTTGTTAATAATATTCCATAAAACAATATTGATTTTATTTTCATTGTTTTTATTTATTATTGCTTGAATATTAATACTATTTGTGATATTTGCTGTGTTTGGTCAATTTGCTGAACATTAAATACATCCTATGGTCTTTGTAATTTAACCATTTCTTTTTTTATTATTATTTAATTGCATCACCAAGGTAGACTATATTTGTCTCTTTATAATGATTGAATGCTATAATTCTATTTCCTTATTACCAAATTATATTTCAAAATAATGTCATGTAATATCAAGATAATATGAATTATAATACTTGGTGATTATGTGAATGCCTCTAATGTTTCACTATTTAGTTGTAATTTATGACAGACATACTTCTTTTCTCAGTTTATCAGTGCTGTGTGCAGGAGTTTATTCAATAACTTTTGAGAATGTTCTAAATTAATTTTGTGCTTTATTGAACTTTATGGAAATTGCAGTGGTGTAAGTTTGTATGTGATTTTTTTTTTAATATGCTAGCTGCTGCATGAGACAAAGCCCAACATTTCAGTTGGTTTATGCAATAGAGGTTTATATTTTACTCTTGCAGTAGTCCAATATGATTTTTGTTGTTCAGCAAGCAGTTTTTCTCCACATGTGAATCAGGGATCTGGTATCCTTTAAACATATGCTTTTACCATTCATTAGGACCTCCTTTAACAGCAAGTGTGCTATATTGCTGCGGGTCACTTCAACTCCCATGCTTTTCAAGAGAACTATTGCATAGTCCTACCTACATTCAAAGAAGATGGGAATGAGGTAGAACTGGAAAATGCAGTCCCTGGATGGTCAATATCTTAGCAACAACTCTTCATTGAGAAGTTGAAACATGAATAATTTAGAGTTTACTGCCACAAGAGTGACTACCTATCATTGCTGAGACTACTTAGTTAACCATCAAACTCATTCCTACCTTAATCCCTTTTTCAAACAGAACACTACACAGTGGTCCTCAAATACAATATTTCTGCTCTTTCTGTATTAATATCTGTATAATATCACAAGATATTATCATATCTTGTGAGGTTTTTAGTGCCAGAACAAGGACAAAACTATTAAAGATATAGTAAATATTTTTACCTAATATTAATGCAGTTGATCTTGATCAAATATAACGCACTTGGTTATTGATTAACATAAAACACTTCTGTTATTTATTTTATATAAACTAGTTCACCATCTGTGTTTATAAATTTTCATTAGACTAAAATTCAAAAAGTATTAAGATTTTTTATATAAAAAATCAGTAAGTGAAATAAGTGAGTGAGAGTCAGCTATTTCTTATAAACCAAAGTTTTGAACAAGTAAAATCACTTTGTATCATTTCAGTGGCTGTCTCTGTTGTAATAGACTAGGAAGGTAACCCATGTATATTTGCATATAGATAAACTAAAAATTTCAGACACCTCAGTGAGTCTGTTGTGAAGACAGAAGTAAAAGTCAAGCAGTTAGACTGGCAGATTTATTTTTGAGGATTAAAGACCCACCACTATGATATTTAAACAAAATAATGGTCTTCAAAGTTGTGATACAGTCACTTGACAGGGCTATCAACAGCAGGTGATCTGAAAAATACAGACTTCATTGAGATTTAGAAATATAAATTTTACTTTTTTTAATATCTCAAAGGGCAAATTTGCCTTGGGTATTATATGACTGCAGTGGTGACCCACATAAGATCTTGGTCTTAGATTACTGCTTGTACTTAGTTATAAGACAAATTACTTACATGAAAGGGAGTATGAGGATTGAAGAAAACACAGTATGGCAGTTTTGTTAATAATTATGGCCCTAAGCCCCATGAGATTTGAATTATTTGTATTTAAACTGTTGAATATAATGGGGATCTAGATGATTGCTTCTCAAAAAAGAACAAGGAAAATTATATGTTTATATTAATTATATATTTAAGTGACCACTCTGCATTAGAGGAAACTGAAACAAATACTCCAATCTCTTTCTTGGCTTAAAGTAATTGGGAAGGGCTTAGGAATTTTATGGAGTCTAATATCAATATTGAAAGATAGTAGAGGATAGAGAAATGAGGAAAGGTTATAGTGGTCAATGAAGTCATCATAAAGAAGGATAGAAAAGAAATGGGGAATTCTGTGGATTTCACCTCTACGAAGATACAGATAAAGGAATAATCATGGTGTGTTGCCAGATTACTTTCAGTTTGAATTACTGTTGTAAGGAAAGTAGAGGTCTGGAGGTAGTGGAGGATAAGTTTCGATCTGTAGAAGAGTGTCAGATTTTAAAAAGGCCTTTTTTTTTTAATTTGAATTTTTATTCTGAAAATAGTTAATATGTATTTTAATTGCATAAATTTGTGAAAAATATTAGTAATGCAAGTAGTAATGTAAAATCATTCATAGTCACATCAGAAATAAATGTTCACATTAATAGGTATCACTTCCTAATAGCACTTCATCTATTTACAAAATTGGAATCACACATTGTGTGTATATGTGTGTGAATATGAATTATATAGGAATATTCACATATAACTAAGTATTTTAGAAATGCCTAGTTTTCTTTCAAAAGTACAAATCAATTGCCTGTTAGCATCCAATATTACAATACATACATGACACCAACAGTGGTCAAGTTACTCAGAAATAAAAACTTGGTAAATCACATTTTTTTTACCTTCTCTTCATCTCCCTCTCTCTCATTCCTTCTCTCTCGTTCCTTCAGTTTTTTCTCCCTCCCTCCCCCTTTCTTTCCTTTTTCTTTTTACATACAAATTAGTAGTTATTAGTTTTTTTTAGTATGACCATTCCAAAATTTAACTGGAAGATAAGCTTAGAAGCCCAAGTGACATAAGAGGAAAGCCACCTGGCAGTGACCCCCACCCAGCCTTCCTTCCTTCCTTACCTTCTTTTATATCCTCCCTTACTTCTTTCTCTCCTTCCTTCCTCTCCTCCTTCTTTTTTTTTTTTTTTAAAGATTTTATTTATTTATTTGACAGAGAGAGAGACAGCCAGCGAGAGAGGGAACACAAGCAGGGGGAGTGGGAGAGGAAGAAGCAGGCTCCCAGCGGAGGAGCCTGACGTGGGGCTCGATCCCATAACGCCAGGATCACGCCCTGAGCTGAAGGCAGAGGCTTAACCGCTGTGCCACCCAGGCGCCCCCCTTTCCTCCTTCTTTTATGTCCTCCGTCTTTCCTTCCACCCTCCCTTCCTTCCACAACCCCTCTCTCCCATCTTTCTTCCGTTTGTTCCTTCCTTCAAACTATTACATATAATGTTAAAAAGATTATTCCCCAATTTATTTATTTGTCATTTATTTGAACAGTTTGTGAAAAATAATTATGCAAAACAACTTTCACTACAGAGGAACTTAAGAAACAGTAGAATGGGGGCGCTTGGGTGGCGCAGTCGTTAAGCGTCTGCCTTCGGCTCAGGGCGTGATCCCAGCGTTACGGGATCGAGCCCCACATCAGGCTCCTCTGCTGGGAGCCTGCTTCTTCCTCTCCCACTCCCCCTGCTTGTGTTCCCTCTCTCACTGGCTGTCTCTCTGTCAAATAAATAAATAAAATCTTTAAAAAAAAAAAAAAGAAAAGAAACAGTAGAATGCCGGAGGCATGTGGGATGAATTGAAGGAAACAAGGGTTCAGAGTTAGGGACATAACCTGAGGTCTGAGTAAGCCACAATTAGAGATGAATTTTGTCTTTGTTCTCCTTCTCCTTTTCCCTACCTGAATTTTCTCTCCTATTTTTTTTTCCTCCTCATTTGATTTCAGGCTTTTAATTTTGTTGTTGTTGTTTTTGAGGTTAGGCAGATTTATTGAGACAGAAAAAGATCCATTTAAAAAGTTGAAAAATGGCTTTTAGTATTTTTTTTTAAGATGAAAGTAGGTACATCTAGGTAAAGAAAAGTAATATGATAAACAGCAAAAAAAAAAAAAAAAAGAACTGTAGTTGTAAATGTGCTAGGGCAATTTCTGGGGATCACAGTATTCTTTAATTCCCAATATGCAGTCAAAATATAGAATTGAATCATCTTCTGTTGTTGCTTGCTTTTTTTAAAAAAAAAGATAGCATCTTCTATTACAATGAAACTTAGAACACTTCTTAGAACACTTAAGATGAATCATAACGCCCTCCAACAGGAAATGAATATTTAAAAAAATCTTAAAATTATGAGAATAATTATATTTTCACTAAATATTCACAAATACAGGTATAAAACATTTATTTCCTAGACTCTGTGCCTAATTAGTTCTGCGCTATTAACTCCATTGAAACCTGTTTTAAGGGTAGAATACAAAATAATATTTGTAAAAGTGTTTTTTCTGATACCCATACTCCTGTGATTTTTGTCAAGCTTAACAAAGCATCATAGGTTTGAGGGATCTATATATAGAAATTCCACCCCCCCCAAAAGAGAAATTCCACACCCAGATATATTGTATTTGTTAGATGAGTTATCTGTATCACTCTAACATTATACCAATAATGAATTCTAAAATTTGAATAATTTTATACAATTCTTTTAACCAAGATTATTGTTGAAAAATGCTTTATACAGCCATCCTCAATTCTTTGTCTGGCTAAACTTAATTTTCTATTTCTTTAGCTTCTATATCAAAGTATCAACCCAGGGAACGAAAATGAATATTCCATTTTGATCAAAAGACTTACCAATATACTGGAGATGGACAAATTATTAGTGTCCCTTCTTGTCTGGGGAATTGACATTTGGAAATATGAGTAAGTAATCTTCCTCTTAGTTTACATGTTGGATGGTGATTCTATACTGTCATTTTCCTGAGGCCTTGACACATTTATTTGCATTTGTATCTTTTGCTTTAACACACTTTCATTGTTTACCATTTTCCTCCTACATATTACAGGTAATACTAAGCTGTCCAGACACAAAACACACTCTTTCTTCTTAGAACTTCCTCTTTCATCACTCCAGTATTTGATTCTCATACAGTTTGCATTTATTTGAAAATCTATAGTGTAGAAAAACTTTAGTATCTGAAAGCAGTTTTATTAGCTTATGACAAGTCTTCAAGTCCAGCCTTATAATTTGTCCATTTATTTTTTTTTAGTAAGGTGAAATCAGGACTTGGGGCAAGTACATTTAAAATGTTCAAGTACAATGGATTCATTTTTTAATTATTAGAGCTCCTTGGTTTTTTTTCCTTTTTAAATAAAAATGGTATAGATATAAGGTATATGACATATTTATTACATATCTATTTAAATGATTACATGGTCAAGATAATTAGCATTTCATCTCCTCACATAGTTACCAGTTTTTTTGTGTGATGAGTGCACTTGAACTCTACCCCCAGGGCGTATTTCCAGTGTTCAACACAGTATTATTTATAGTCATCAGACCTGTACACTCGATCTCTAGACTTATTTATCCTCCATAACTACTAATTTTTTATACTTTGACCAACATATCACTATTACTTTTACATTCCCAGCTCCTAGTAACTGTTTCTATGAATCTGACTTTTTTTTCTTTTTTTTTTTACATTCCATGTATAATTGGGATTATACACCATTCGTTTTTCTCCATCTGGCTTTTTTTCATTTATTTCACAACATAATGTCCTAGATGTTGTTGCAGATGGTAGGAGTTTCTCTTTCTCTTTTCTAAATAACGTTCCATTGATATATGCATATCTTTAGGCAAGAAAAAGAAGAAGGCAAGGAAATAGAAAAGGAAGAAGTAAAATTGTCTCTGCGTGAAGAGACGTGATATTACATATAGAAAAACCTAAGAACTCCATCAAACACTGTTAGGACTAATAAGTTCAGTAAAGTTACAGTATATAAAAATCAACATACAAAAATTGGTTGCATTTCTATACCCTAAAGCAAAATCCGTAAAAGAAAAGAAGAAAACAATCCCATGCACAATGGCATCAAAAAATAAATAAAAATACTAGAAATAAATTTCACAAAGGGTGCAAAAGATCCATACATTGAAAACTTTAAAACATTGATGAAAGAAATTGAAGAAGATAAAATAATGGAAATATATCTCATTTTCATGGATTGAAATACTACTGTTAAAATGTCCATACTATCCAAGGCAATCTACAGATTCCCTGTAATCTTGACCAAAATTCCATTGGCATTTTTCACAGAAATAGAAAAAAAATCCAAAAATTCATATGGAACTACAAAAGATCTCAAATAGCAAGGCAACACTGAGAAACACACATACACAGCTGGAGGCATCACGCTATCTGATTTCAAAATACGCTACAAAGCTATAATGATCAAAACATGTAGCATAAAAGCAGACATATAGACCAATAGAACAGAATAGGGAGTCCAGAAATAAATCCATAAATTTATGGCCAATTGATCTTTGACAAAGATGTCAAGAATACACGATGGGGAAAGGACAGTCTCCTCAACAAATGATGTTGACTAAAGCTGCTTTTTTTTCCGTTTCCATTTCATTATATTTTATGTCAAAATGTAAATCCTCCAAGGATATGATGCTACTTCAGCTGATTCTTCCTTACAATCCAATTTGCTTCACTAAATACTGAGAAGTATGATTCAGTATCTAGAGTAGCAAATCAGAGTTCACATTCCTGGTTTCCACTTCTAAATGTGTGACTTGGAAAAAAAGATTCACTTCATGTTATATCAATATTTCCTGTTATAGATTTTGAGAGTAATGAACTTTTTAAGAGGGGTATCATTACAATTATTACATTATATTTCAGACTCTGGTGGAAAAGTACCACCTATGAGTAATCAGATAACCACTGTTACCAAAAATGATGCTTAAAGGTTGAACTTTTTTTTTTCTGATAATTCAGAGTCCCACTTTATTCCTTCAGTTTGCCTATTTTCTCCTAAACAAAATTTTTAAAACTACTTTTCTTAGTGCTTCCTGTTTACATAGTATATAATCTTATTTCTTTATCAATTCAATTAAACAAAAAGTATTGGGATCCTAATGTTCGCAATGCAGTGTTGGGTGTTTGGGATACAAAGATGAATAAGAAGGTGAAAAAGAAGATAAGTAACAAACAAAATTCAGCCATTAACTCTCCTACTTCTGCAGTTCCTTTCCCTATTTCTTAACTTGACTCTGCCCCCTCCCCTCTAAAAAAGTAATTTTCTCTGCAGCCAAATTTTTGTCACATCCTTTACTGGTTCAAATTACCTTAAGGATAAATTTCAAGTTTCTAGGCATGACTGGGGCTCTAGAGAGACACAGCCCTCATCTCTTTTTGACACTTCCCAGTTAGCATGCAAAAATACCAAGGGCTTATAATTTCCCATTCAGTCTGTTCTGTTTATGCGTCTTTGCTAATGTTCTCTCTGCCCGAGAAATGCACTTTCTACCTCTTTTAGTATTATTATTCTCCTGTTAGGTCAGGAGACTTCTATCCCAGGTATCTTTTGTTAATTCCCAGATTGAGACAGTACTTTTTTGCCTGTGGTTTCAGAGTACTCATGCATATATCCATCTTAGCATTAGTAACTGCATAGCAATTGTTTGCTGGTGTTTCTGCCTACTACTCCACTTCAGCAACTTCAGGGCTGGAACCCTTCCTTCCCAATTTTTTTTCTTTCTTTTTTTTTTTTTTTTTAAACCTCCTGTCCTGTAGCTCAGTGGTTGGCAAACTGTTTCTAAAGGGACAGATAGTTTGCAGCTTTTTAGGTTTCGTGGGCCACAAGATCTCTATCACAACTACTCAGACATGCTGTTGTAGATTCAAAGCAGCCATAAGCAATAAGTAAATGAATGAACATAGTTATATTCCAATAAAACTTTACTTACTGAAACAGGTTTCCTGGACTTGAGTTGCTGACAGTTGCTATAGCATGGTGCTGATAATATAGTGCCAAATAAATGTTGAGTGATTTATGTTCCCTGATTTATTCCTGTGCTTAAATTCTAAATGGGTATAATGCCTGGTATTCTGTTCCCCCTGGAAGAGCCCTGTACTATGATATTCTGTTCCACAAGTGACTGGTGTCTTGTTTGGAATCCCAGAGAGGTATTTGGTGCACTTTTACTTGTTAACAGGTTTTCCTAATATCTGTTGCCTGAGTGACAGTTTTCTCCTCCACATACCCTCTCTTTTTGTTGTTGATCCTCTGCCTGTATGCTGCGAAATCCCATTGCCTCTCTATTGCCAACGTCCTACATTGCCAGTCACTTAGCAATGCCTGCATAACTTCTCTGTACTCAGGACGGTGAAACAGATGAATCAGACATGGGCGTTCTCTCACTCGAAGTCATGTGTGTCAGGGAGAATTACAGTCAGGTGTAAGGAATGGAAAAACATATTCCATTGACTTAAACAATCAAGGAGATTTTTTCTCTCAAACATCAATAATGTCTAGGATTTGTGACAACTTGATGCTTTTAGAGACTGAACCCCTTCCTATATTCTGTTTGTATTCTCTTAAGATAAGGACTTTGTCCTTGTGTTCACAAGATAGCTGCAAAATATCTAGGCATCATACCCGCTTCCCAGGTAGAAGGGAGGCGACTAGAACACCAGCTTATTTCCACTTCTGTCATGGTGTGTACTGTATGACCATTCCTAACTGAAATGCAAATCGGGAAATGCTGGTAAGCACCGTTCAAACGTCTATAGTGGAAGACATCAGGAGATAGAGTTAAATGGATGTTGAGTCAGATTTCCTAAAATATGTGCCACATCATACTGGATTTTTTTATTACGTTTGCAAATAGATCTTAAATTCCCAGCTTTGACCAAATAATTTTAGGAATTTTCTTAAGCATCATGAAATTTAATATTTGTGAATTAGGGCTATTTTGTCATCATGTAGTTTCAATATTAAATTAGCATTATTTTGTGTGCAGGTTACCGTTGTTTTTAATGTAGTTCTTTCCCTCAGTATCTTCACTGTAAGACCTCTTGACAATGAAACAATTTTCTCTTATTCTGTCTAAATATTAGTATATTTTTGTTATAAAATTATACATGGACAAAGTATAATATATGTTGTAATATTTGATATTTGATTTATATTTTTAAAAGTACTTTAAAATCATTTATCCATTAATCTTATTTAAGTATTATCTTGACCCACGTTTTCTTTCATTATGAATAAAAGGCATTTAGTAGAGAACTACAGTAATTGAATGTTATAGTTATGGAGATGAAATATTTCACACTCATTTTTCCATAGCGAAATCTCTATGCCTTCATATCTAAAAATGCATACCTGAAGAAAATAATTTGGTTGTAATTCCACATTTCATAGACATATTGCATTAGACTTATCACTAAAGAATTGTCTCCTTTGTGGTAATAATTATTATTAATTATCAATATTTCAAAGTAATGGGAATACAGTAATGAAATATATGTTATCACATAACTTTCTATTGAAAAATAACATGCTAGGGAGAAAGTAGAAGAAGCTCAAGAGCAAAGGGGAATTTTATTCTCTTTTAGAACTAGAATGCCATCTTTTCTGTGACTACAGATATTTTAGATTTCTGCCTTAGTGTTTATTTTTCTCTTTAGGAATGTGTATATACATAATTTAATGTTTAGAAAGGATTTACATGAAGAATGATATGTAAATGCTAAGTAATATTACTTTACTTTCGAAAGAGTTATCAAGGATACTCAAGATTTGCTATAAAAATCTCAGTCACAATTTATAATAAATTCACTTAACTAGTAAAAATGAAATTATATATTCAAGAGAGATAGCAAGTTTTCACATTGTTTCTAATAGCAACAAAGATAGCATTACTTATTATACTCTGCTTAAACTCCTAACCCTATAAATAATATATGATTATATGTGATATATTCAGAGTTCCCTTCTTTCAAAGGTAAGATGTTAAAAAACAAAAATCCCTCTCTTTTCGAATCTCCTCTCCTTTCTTCTTTCCAGTTTACCTTTTATTATAGAGTTAACCCGTGACATCCCAAAGTTGAACTGTCGCCTGAATGGAAAGTAACCGCTACAAATGAGGTCTCAGATTGTTCTTGTAGGTTATTACAATCAACTTTGATAGTGATAAGAGAATAAATATTGAAGTAAGACTTATTGGACTTGAAATCAGCCTCCACTGTTTTTATCTCTTTTTTTGTCTTAAGATAGTTTTATACTTACAGAAAATTGCACAAATAGCAGAATATTCCAATATTTATTTCACCAGATTTCCCTTGTGTTAGCATGTGGAAAAACCATGGTACAATTATTCAAACTAAGAAATTAACATCCATATAATTCTGTTATCTAGATTAAAGATGTAATTAGGATTTCTCCAGATATATCATTAATGTCTTTTTGTTGTTGTTTCGGAAGACGTTCAATGAACCTGCATTACACCTAATTGCTATTCTTAGCCTCCCCTGATCTGTGACAGTTTTTCAGTCTTTCCTTCTCCTTAATAGTCTGACACTCGAGTATTGATCAGATCTTTTTTTTTTAGAATATCCCTTAATTTGGATTTGTCTAATATTTTCTCTCTTTATTGAGATATAACTGACATATAACATTGTATAAGTTTAAGGTGTGCAACCTGTTGATTTGATACAGTTATATATTGCAATACGATTACCACCATAGCATTAGCTAACACCTCTATCATGTCACATCACTTATAATTTCTCTTTTAATATCTAGTCACTTAGCAACTTTGAGGTATATAATACAGTATTGTTGACTGTAATCAAAATTCTGTGCATTGGAACTTCAGAACTTAATTATCTTTGAATAGAAAAAGACAAATACTGCAAAATAATCACTTATATGTAGAGTCTAAAAAAGCCGTACTTATAGAAACAGAATAGAATGGTGGTTGTGAGGCTGGACATGGGGGAATTGTGGAGTTGTCTAATGTTTTCTTATGCTCAGAATAAGATTATGCTTTCTTTAACCAGACAGCCATAGAAGTGATGCGCCTTTCTCATTGCATCATTTCTGGGGATGTATGATGTTAATATATCTTACTACTGGTAATGTTAACCTTCTTAACTTGGTTAAGGTGGTATCTGCCAGGAACTCTACTATAAAATTATTATTTCCCCCATTTATCATTCATAAATGTATTGGGAGAGATATTTTGAGATGATGCAAATATTCACTTTTACTTTTACTCAATGCTTTCAGTATCCATCAGTGGATCTTTCCTGTAGTAATTATTATCAGGGAAGAACTATTTTTCTTCTCCCCATTTCTTTATTCATTCAGGAACTTATTTACTTCAGTATGAACTCATGGATTTATATTTTATTCTATGGGTTATATTCCAGTACTGTTGTTATTTTGTTGGTTATAGTTTTCCAGTTTGACTATTATTTATAGGCCCTGTTAGCAAACAGAACTTAGAAATAGATGTATGTATACTAACTTTTGTATACACACATATCTATCTATTTTTGAATCTACCTGGATATATATTTTAAAACCATAAGTTCACATTGATACCTCCATTACATGAAACCTTATAGCATTCATTCTAACCTTCCTCCTTTGAAACCTGACTCTCACGATCTAAGATGTACTTACTTATTTGTTCAATTGTAGTATGTACTTAACAGTTTCAGAATTTAATCCTGACTCCAGTGAGAAACAAATGTACACATCCTTAAACCACTCTTAATAGAACATTTTATCTGGTAAGTGCAGTTAATTTACTTTTGGTATTATGAATTCAAAACAATCAGAAAACACTCATTAAATGTGTAGGAAAATAAAAGTGTTTTTTTCTGTTGTTGTTTGTTTTGCTGTTTTCAAATAATGCACTCTATTTTCAGAGCTAGAGTTTCATGTAAAGCTAATTGTATTCTTATGTGTTATACATCTCGATATAAGTGCCATCTCTTCCCTGTAGATTTTCCAGCAAAGAGAGGGAAATGGGCCTCAAGTATCTCATTGTATGACTCTCCTCCACATGCTGACTTAGCTACCAAGCTAGAACAGATATGCCCCTGAAGAATTTAAGTGAACTGCCATGCTCATTCCGTGGAAAAGTCTGGACAAATGAGCATACCTTTAGACTCTCAAGGACAATGGAGTATAGCTGTACAAATGACTGCCATTATTATAATTGTACTACTAAGCCATATTGAATGACTGCAGTGAATTAGCATTACATTATAAAGGCTATCTTAGAAAGCATGTGAATAATCTATTACATTTTTACAGAATAAATGAAAGCGAAAGGAATGGGTGATATTAAATTAAAAATGCAGTAGATGCATATATTGAAGTATTATATACTAATATCTAGATAGATGCTGACATGTTTTATTGATTTTTTGTTCATTTTGTTATAAAAAGTCAATTTTATGCCAGCTCCTAAAAAGGAATAGTTGTTGGGACTTTTCTAGGCAAGACATAAATTAGTGAAATTCCCCCTTTGGACAGTGTCTTTATAGCACATTTATTTTAGTAGCTGATAAGAATATAGCTTTAAAATCTAGTTTTCAGGAATGCCTGGCCGGGTCAGTCAGTAGAGCATGTGACTCTTGATGTCAGGGTTGTGAGTTCAAGCCCCACACTGAGTGTGGAGCCCACGGAAAAATAAATAAATAAATAAATAAAATCTAGTTTTCAGCCATATTTGTATTTGGTTGAAATTGCAGTTTTCTCACAGACAAGGGTATATAACAAGAAAATGAATGTATTGGGAGAAAGCCATAGATTCTCAAATATGTAAGGTGAGATGGCAGGAATTAGTGACCAATTATTAGAATAAAGATTTGTTGTTTTGTCTCATAATATTTTGCTCCATTATCTTTGTACTCCTATATGTTTTAAGCACCATTGCAAGTTCTTTTAAAACTGATAAAATAGCAGAGGATAATTCACTGATCATTCAACTCTGACACAAAAATAGTTCCTGAGAGTCTCAAAAATGGGAAAGAAAATATTATGAAATTCACTTGATTAATTTAGTCTCAGTCATATGGGGAGAAACACAGAAATCATTACTTTTCTAAATCAGAAAAAAATGATAACATCAGTTGTAATATTAATAGTATATTTGGTTATTAAAATCCTTGAATAATAAATAAGAGCAAATTTTTCCAGGTATTAAGGTATGTATATATTGTTATTTAAAATTTTATTGATTTTTGTGTAATTGTGAATTAAAATCATCCTAAAATAGTCTTATCTCTATATTTAGGATTCAAAGATAGGATATAAAAAAACATAATCTCTACTTTATCCCTCCTAATTTGTTTAAAAGTGTTTATTCAATACCTACTCTGTGCCAGGTACTTTTTGGGGGAAGAGATGGGGGTAAAGTAGGGAGTTTTCCCAGCCCAGAATGTGGAATCCAGACACAGCCTCTAAGACGGCTCTAAGCAACACCAGTCTATCAAGAAGCTTGCACAGCCAGGGGGAGTACCTTTGCTGGCTGCAGTGTGGCAGGTAGTAAATACTCGAGTTTAGCAAAGGCCATCATATGGGAGGCTACCAGCTTAAGCAGACAGTGCCAGAGGTGGTGATGCCATAAAGTACACTGAGGTCCTTTGGAGGTAAAGGTTTTGCGACAGAAGAAAGGTAAGCTCAGAAATGGCCAAAACCAAGAAGAGGATTATAGGCAGGTTTGGGGGAAGGCTGGAGAAGGAAAAGTGGTACATATGAGAATGAAGACAAACCAGGAGATTTGCTTGTGTTTCAGAGTCTGAGGAAAGAAAAATTCTTCAAGCAGACAGTATCTAACTTAAGGAGTTTCAATTTGTATTGTTATTTCGTGAAAAATAATAAAAATAATTGCTAATACTTATATAGTGCCTGCTCTGTACCACACTATTCTAAGAGAGCTTCAACTCACGCTCCTGGCAATTATATAGAACATGAATAATTGTATCCCTATTTTATGGCAGGGGTAGTTACACAAAAGGATTGAGTAGCTTGTAAAATTCACATGATTAGCAAGTGGTTAAACTGGGATTTGAACTCACATAGTCTGGCTGTAGTCTTTTTCCCACTTTGATAACACTTCTCAAATATTTAATAAATTGTTATCTTTTCCTCTTCTTAAGGAGAGATGGTCTAAACTTAATGATGTTCCCTCTATCAAAATTGCTGAGATAGTTTAAGGTTACCTGTGCTGACGTTATGAGGGATTTGTTTAATAGCTACAATCTTTGTTAGGAAAAATTTCCCAAAAAACTATTTTCATGAGGTAAGTATGGATATATATTTATGATAGTGGGTTTTTTCCCCCCATTCTTCTTTCCTTCCTTCCCTCCTTCTTTCATTCTTTCTTCTTTGATAAGCTTTGCTTTTGGTTTTAACTATCCTTGTGATATTCTGCAAATGGTATTAACAAGGAAAGATAAAAACGAGTCAGTGGTATAGTCATTCATTAAATTTATTACTACCAGATGCCTCCAAAAAGGCTTTTATGTGTGTGACAGACTTAAAATTCTAAATTAGTTTACCAATAAACTCTCAAGGCCAGGGAAGGAGAGATCTGAAACTACTTCAGTTTGCTTGAAAGATGAAATTTAGTTTATTGAGTTCTGAATTGAGCCCATATTGATGATTCTTTTCACAATATTTGCCATAATTCCTACCTTTATTCTGATCTATTTAAAGATCAACCTAAATTTATTTCTCTTCTAAGTTATCCTCATTTTGCTGTTCTTCTTGTGTGTGTGTGGGTGTGTGACCGTGTTAATATTTAAAATTGATGTATTAAATCTCTTTTAAAGATTAGTGAACAAAACGTGACTATTCAAATGCTAAGTCAGTTTGGAACATACGATGTTTGAGTCATTGAATTCCTGATTTCTAATTAAGAGACCAAGCATGTATTTTCTGTTCAGTTCATTTTTATTTGCAGCCAAGCTCATGCCTAAGTCTTTGTCAATATCATTTACTAAAATAGTCTAGGCGATTCAAGTAAAAAGAACTATAATACAATTTTGTATAACAATTCACTCTTAAGATGAACTTTCTTCTGTCTGCTGGGTGTAGACTAAATATTACCAAAATCCTTCCTACCAAATTGATTCTTCCCTGCGTAGACGCAACAAAGACATGGGGAAAAAGACCTTCTTATAGGACTGAGACATTTTGATCCACTTCAGCTGTGCTCGCCTTACCTCATGGTTTAGAAAATCAATGACATATCAGCTTAGTAGTCACTGATCCATGAGGTAATTGCACCTTCTAATATCTTCAGCATAAAGCTTCTGAAATGGGCAGAGCCAATGACAAGAGGATAAAACACATCGTTTTTTTTTTCAATTCTCTGATCGAATTGAGAAATAATCATCTCAGCCTGTATTTCTGAAAGAAAAATAATATTGCCTCAGAGGTGTAAAGCTACTATTAAACACACATTTATCACATTAAGATTATTCTTCTAAACAATTGGCTTTACTGTGCTACAGATTGTATTCACCTGCAAAATTGGTGTGTAGGCTTCCAAGCTAATTCATTAAAAAAGCACTCTGGATTTCAGGATGGAGAACTGGACACTTCATTTTGTGGTTAAATATGGTGCGAAATTATCCCCATTGCTTTTGGTCTGCTGCTTAGAGACATCTTAACTAACTAGATAAGAATTCTTTAGGAAAGAGATATGGGCTTAAGTAAATACTAAACAAATTGAGTATTAGCACACAGGGAGAAAGTAAGATTGATGATCTGACAAAACATTAATTAAAAGAAGGAGCATTGCCAAGATTTTCTTGTATAATTCAATTCCACATAATTCAAAGGGAAAATTAATTTACTGTTTCTTATTTGACAACAAAGAAAGACTTTTATATTGATTATTTTTTTAAATGTATACACACATGATATGGTAAAGCTCTGTAATCAGAAATATAGCTGTTTAACCTCAGAGGTTTGCATTTAAATTCCAGAATTCTACAGACACCACAGAGCATTTCATTGAAGTGAAATGAGTTTGCATTACTCCTGCAGGTTTCTAGGCATACATAAACATCAAATACCAATATCAGTATTAATTAAGGGAAATAACCCTAAAACATTTGGCAATTTTTACTTTGAGCATTTGCCAGTTTGCACAGCCCAACATATGCTGAATATTTTACATATAAGTGATTTATTACAAAATTTACCAATGATGACTAAACACTATTTTTTAAAGTTTACTTGCCCAACAATCAGCAGTTTTAAAGATTAAATGTCATTATGTATTATAATGCTGAGTGTATGTACTAATTTAATCCCGAGAAGCTTCTTTAAACTTATTTCATGTCACTGTTCAAAAATATGATTTCCAAATAATTTTCCTTTCTGTTGAAGATTTTGTGCAATTCTTGTTTGAAAATATTTAAGTCCTTTATTTAATGAGATAGATGGGTAATATTTTTGTTCCAAATGCATAATTAAATGTCTAGCATTAAAGTGATGCCAAAGTGAATACTCATCAGAATTCTAAATATATAGAAATAGAGACCCGTTTGCAGTAGAGACAATTTGTAATTGTAAATGATTCTGAAATACTGGTTATATTAGTTCTGTATTGTTGATGTTGCTTAGATGTAACATCTTGGCAAACCTTCGAACTTAAAATTTTCTACCCTGGGAATACTATTCCTAGAAAGACAATGTTTGAACAGAAAAAGGAGTTGGAGAACCTAACTTATTTAGCTCCACCAGAAATCAGAATGGAGACATAAACTTAGGCGCTATTACTTTATTAAGAAGTATAATACCAGGGAAGCAGAAATAAGAGAAAAAGACTGAAGCAAGAAAGGACTCAACAAGGGTGTGGTAATAAGTTACTACCACTTGGAACCAAGTGCAAATGATTGTGTGTTCTCAGGAAATTCTTCTGAAAGCCTGCAGAATTCTGGTCCCGACGAAGTCCATGATAAGGCAAAGGAAGATGGAAGAAAAAGCATTCACCCACCAACTTTCCTGATATAAACGGGAACATTTGCCCCCACAGGGTGTTAACTTCATAGAACTTTTTATTTTTATTTTTTCCTCTACAGGCACAGACTCTAACCAGGTGCTGAGAAGTCACAAGCTTCTGTGGCAAGAAGAAAGCTTTGGGACAAAGGTCAATGGAGGGGTGCACCTGGCACCCAGAAAAGGTACAGTTCTGTGGGGCCTGCCTGAAGTTAGGAGAACCCATGCAGAGTTGGTCGTTACAGTGATTACTAAAGGAGAAAAAGTGGCCAAAACTGGAGACAGGTGAGGCCAAAAGAAACTAAAGTGCCATATAAGAAGCATTTGAAACAAAACTAAACTTCTTTATTCACACTTGAATTAAAATTTACAATTTAAGGTTGATTGGTTAACTGGGCATCTATACAAAAGTGTTGCACTAGCTATACATGTAACAATATCTGAGTGAACACCTTAAGCCATTTATGTACTTGTACTTTATTTTCTTTATGGTGCAAGTATTTATTTAACTAGAGAAGATAATGGTCTACTTGCAGAATAGTTGTTTACTTGACTAATAAGATATTTCTGAGCTATTGCACATTTTCAGATTAAAGTGACATTAGATTCCATAAT
This sequence comes from Ursus americanus, assembly GCF_024610735.1. Lineage (NCBI taxonomy): Eukaryota > Metazoa > Chordata > Mammalia > Carnivora > Ursidae > Ursus > Ursus americanus. The sequence goes on from NC_142131.1 coordinate 6,512,556, forward strand.
AATTCTAATGTTATAGACCATTCCAAATCAGAAATTTTGAATGAAGAAAATCTCTCAACTCTGCTTTTATAAAGAGTAAATTAGTTTTCTTTATAGTCTAGGGGAAAAAGTACTTTTTTAATCAAAATGGTGAAATCTATGGATAAGGAATAGTTTTAAATCTAAAAGTTTATTTTGAAGGTAATTATCATTTTTGCATAGAAAATGAGAGTAAAGAAGTAATAAAGAGAGTTAGTAGAAAAATTAATTTACTTCTTAGTTTCCATGTTGTATGCCAACGAATCATTCATATAACTTTCAGAAATGGCAAAGCCATATCATTAACATTATGATAATTAATATTTTTATTTTATTTTTACTTCCTCCAGAACTTAAATTTTTCTTTAAAAGTCTCCATAGTGATTATATTTATATACATATATATATAGCTTAGTTCATATTTGTATGCATATATTTCATATATTTATTATTTATATTTACATAATATTTATATTTAAGTTGGAAAAGGACATATTTTGGGATCCTAATTGGGCTTCTTCCTTCCTCTTCTTCATGGAAATTGGAACTTAAAATATGAGGGCAAATGAAGCACAAATAAGAGAATTGTAAGAGAATTACATGACAGTCTTCAAACATTTTAAATTAAATTTTTCTAGCCAGAGTCACATTTTCTAAGATCTTAGTGAAGACCATTTTTATTCTTCTTAAAAAGAATATCTATGGCCCAAGGATTTCTGCTAAATAATTTCATAGTTCAAGAGGTAAGGATAAAACACACTACTGAAGCAAAACACTAATTTGGTAAGCTACTTTTGGTGCAAAGAAATTCTAAAATCAGAAAAGGAATTTAAACTTGCTAAATATCAATATTCGTAAAATAATTTAGGTTATTAAAAGTCTTCACATTGGGGAAAAAAACAGATGACAAATTCAGGTCAAATCTCTATAAGACAGAACAAATAATGGCTTTCTGGATGTTAACTGACATTACTAGTTCATTTATATTTCTGTAGAACCTTAAAGGGAAGTACATAGCTGCACTCTTATGTATTTGAATACCCTACTTACATAAGCAAACTCTACAAAAATAAGTTTATTTTACTCTAAAAAATATTAAATCTAATAATTTGTCTACATTAAATTTCAAATTTTATTTTAGATTTTTTTAGATTTCTTAATTCCCAGACATCAACTTGCTATGTAAGAATCTTTCCTTTTTTTTTTTTAAGATTTATTTTTTTTATTTGAGAGAGAGCGAGAGCAGGGGGAGGGGCAGAGAGAGAATCTCTAGCAGAGCCCCCACTGAACATGGAGCCTGACACAGGGGCCCAATGGGGTTGGAGGTTGGGGGAGAAAGGGGGGTGACTGGGGCCTATTTCATGACCCTAAGATCATGACTTGAGTCAAAATCAAGAGTCTGATTCTTAACCGACTGAGTCACCCAGGCACCCCTACTATGTAAGAATCTTTCAAACTTCAAGTTTAATACAATAAAATGTAGTTAATTCTTCAAAACTGATAAAATTGTATTTTTAAGTTGCTTTTGATTTCATATAATTTCCCCTCAATTGAAAGATGTTTTAATGCATTTTCCAAACATGACTTGAAGTACCTTATTGACTAAATACTTTATGAAATAGACTAATGCTGTATGAAGATGGCAGTCTGTACATTTTATAGAACTAAAGAGTCCAAAATACACTCTTCAAAGAAAACAATGATTAAAGAAAATGATATTATATATTTGATTCTTCTCTCCAGTTTTGTTAAAGTTTTATTTTAAACTGAAGATTTCACATTGTCTTTTTTGAAAAAGACAACAAAATTGAAGCAGATGTATGCTTCTGTATTAGCAAGCCTGCGGATGCTTAGTTTTCAACATGCTAAAGGAGTAAACAAGAATCATCGATAAAGCCCAAACGAAGAACACTATTGGCTTAATCTGGCAGTATGTTTGTTTGTTTATTTATTTATTTATTTATTTATTTATTTATTTAAAGATTTTATTTATTAATTTGACAGAGAGAGACAGTGAGAGAGGGAACACAAGCAAGGGGAGTGTGAGAGGGAGAAGCAGGCTTCCCACTGAGCAGGGAGCCCGATGCAATGTGGAGCTCAACCCCAGGACCCTGGGGTCATGACCTGAGGTGAAGGCACATGCTTAATGGCTGAGCCACCCAGGCGCCTCAGGCAGTATGGCTGTTTAGAATGGGGGCAAAGCATATACTTTGGTTGGGGTATTATCTGATAGCTGAGAAAACCATCTTTTCTAAACACAACTCTATTGTACTGATGGTAATAATACAAATTCTGATGACATTGTCTAAATTTGAGAATGCTATTTAAAGGCTACAGACATATTTGTTTTCATAAAACAAGTATAAACAATGAGATGTATTTCTGGATCTTTTGAAAGTCTAAAATTGAAAGCATTCAAAATATGTTAAGCAATCTGAATTATAACTCATTTTGTAAAGCTTATAGTGCTTAGGGGAAAAAATGTACCTGGATTCACAGCTAACATGAGATTTGCAATACAAAATAAGTTAACAAGGAAGTCAATGACATAAGCCCTAGGGTAATGGTATTTGCTGGAACAAAAGAATACTATATAATAATTCCAGAGAAGGACCCTGCAACTACACAGAAAGTACATTTCTTTGAAAATGATAACTTACAGTTATCCTGTCACTTCCCACAAATATTTTTCATCAGATTGGGCACATTTCACCTGTCATAACAGTATATGAAAAACAAAGATGTTCATCATTTAAATAATTTACTGCTCTTCAATTTGAATAAAAAGAGCTTGAGAATTTTTTACTAGGTCTATGATTTCTCACACCTAAAATATAACCACTGGGCATTTGTTTTTAATTACCAACTCTACCACAAGCGCATTTCTCATTAGCAAAAAATGAATCCTATCAAACCTAGTATTAGAGTAATGACGTTTAATCCTTTGCTAGAAATCTGGCTTTTTGAATTTGTTTTCAAAACATGATGCCCACCTTAACTATGTGCTTTAGTTTATATTTGGACTAGTGTTATGATAAACCATTTTTCACTGGATATATAGCTAAGGAGTATGTTTGGTTAATTAAAGATTTATTTAAGTACTGAAGAGTACAGTTCTAGACTAAACAAATGATGCATACAAATATAAAACTGTGTAAGCACCCTGTATTGTATCCCTGCCACTTACTCAACAACAGATGAAAAAATAATTATTTCATCCTTTTTTCTCACTAGTTGCTCAATGACCTTGTTCAGCAGTTTCAGGAGTAATACGTCAATATATTAACTTTTTTAAACTTACTTATCTTAAAACTATAAGTTTGTACCTCTTAATCCCTTGTACCAATTTCACCCATCCCCCAACCAACATATTATCCATTTTAATATTTATTTGTATCTTAGCATATATTTTGGATATAAAGGTCATTTTTATTTCTGCCTCTGACCAAATTCATTCTTTCAGCAACATTCTGCATAAAAGTGATAGAATATGATATGTTAAATATACGGCATTCCTTAGCTTATTTAAATAAAACATTTAATAATATTTTGTGTAGTTTATTCTGCTGAAGGATTTATGTTAAGGTACTGGTTTCACATAAATTTAAATATCAGTAAGCCATATTATCATTGAAAAATGTGTTAACAATACTTTGATAAAAGCATTTGTAAGCAAAACAGATGAGTTGCCTGTTGTGTAGGTGGTCAGTAGCACAATGAGCCTAACTGAAAGTGCCAATCAAGAATTTATTTACTTACTGTGACAGTGCAGGCAATAGGCAAAAGAAAAAACTGCCAGCTTCCCAGTGATCAGGGGACATGCAGTGTAGATGGGGGAAAAATGAGGTCCATTTTTCAGGGCCGCCCCAAAAGAGGTCCCTGCAAAGTCTCAGCCTTTTAGGCCCAAAGGAGGTCCCTGGGATAGAAATTCGAATGAGTAGCGCTAGCCTAGGATTGCTAGGTCCTTGGCTGCAGCTGCATCTGGAAAACCACATAAACCCATACACGAAGGCTGGTGAGGTAAGGTCAGCTTCCCTTCATGAGGCCTGCCTTATATTGCCTATAGCTCAGCCTGAAAGATTGCTTATAAGATTTTGGCCTAGAAATGGGCTTTAAAATTTTTTTAAATGACAAAGCTTAATCCAGTTTATCTGTTATATGAACAATTAAAAGTTAAAGTAGCAAAGTTTTATGTTAATATTAAGCTGTATTTTTTTGATGGCTTGGCAGTTTATAATCCATCTGAAATTTCTGGTTTAGAAGGAATATTTATTATCATTATTATTATTATTATTATTATTATTACCACCATTCCTATTGTTTAGAAAAATTTCACCTTATACGTAGCAAATTCATGAGGAAAATCCAGAAACACACTTCCCCAGCTTTCTCTGCAGTTATCATGTAAGCAAGTGACCTACTCTCCTCCAACTTGGATTCATATTTTACTGACATGAAAAAGAAAACTCCATTTTTGTCTCCTGTCATTATGGACAGTTACATACATGAGAAAACTCTCCTTCTAAAATAAGTAAAATCTTGGTTAAAAAATAATAAAAACATAAATTTAAAATGAATTGTTGACTGGACAAGAAATTAAGAAAACCTCAAAAGCCAAAGGTCAATTCGTAGTTGAAAAGAGATAGAACTGTATTGCTATATTCTTCCCCCTTAGGACCTATTTTGCTGCATCCCAAAGGTTCTAGACTGTTGTATTTCATTTTCATTTATTTCCATGTATGTTTTTATTTCTTCTTTGATTTCCCAGTTGACCCATTCATTATTTAGTAGCATGCTGTTTAACCTCAATGTATTTGTAGTCTTTCCAGTTTTTTTCTTGTGGTTGACTTCTGTTTTCATAGTGTTGTGGTGAGAAAAGGTGCATGATATGATTCCAATCTTTTTGTATTTGTTCAGACCTGTTTTGTGACCTAATATGTGGTCTACTCTAGAGAATGTTCTACATGCACTTGAAAAGAATGTGTATTCTGCTGTTTTAGGATGGCATATTCTTAATATATCTGTTAAGTCCAGCTAGTCCAATTACTGGGTTGTAGGGTCAAGGGAACATTCTTACACTGTTGATGAGAATGCAAACTCTGGAAAACAGTATGGAGTTTCCTCAGAAAGTTAAAAATAGAACTACCCTATGACCCAGCAATTGTACTACTAGGTATTTACCCAAAGGGTACAAAAATATTGATTTGAAGGGGCACATGCACCCTGATGTTTATAGCAGCATTATCAACAATAGCCAAATTATGGAAAGAGCCCAAATGTCCATCAACTGATAAATGGATAAAGAAGTGTCATGTATATATATATGAATATTATTTTATATATATAATATATTTAATATTATATATATGAATGTATAAAAAGTGTCGTGTATATATGTGAATATTATTTTATATATAATATATATTATATATAGGAATATTCATATATATGAATATATATATATATATACTGGAATATTACTCAGAAAAAAAAGGAATGAAATCTTGCCATTTGCAATGACGTAGATGGAGTTACAGGGTATTATGCTAAGTGAAATAAGTCAATCAGGGTGCCTGGGTGGCTCAGTTGGTTGAGTGTCTGACTCTTGGTTTCAGCTCAGGTCATCATCTCGTGGATCTTGAGATTGAGCCCTGCACTGTGAGTCTACTTGAAGATTGCATCCCTCTGCCCCTTCCCCCACTCACCCACATGCACTTACTCTCTCTCTCTCTCTCAAATAAATAAATGAATCTTTAAAAAAAATAGAAGTCAGTCAAAGAAAGACAAATACCATATGATTTCACTCATGTGGAGTTTAAGAGCAAGCAAAGGGAAAGAAAAAAGAGAGGCAAACCAAGAAACAGACTCTTAACTATAGAGAACAAACTGGTGGTTATCAGAGGCTAGGAGAGTGGGGGGGAGGGTTACATAGAGGATGGGGATTAAGGGAATGCTCTTATCGTGAGGAGCACCCAGTGTTGTGTGAAAGTGTTGATCACTAAATTGTACAGCTGAAACTAATATTACACTGCATGTTAACTAACTGGAATTTAAATAAAAACAAACAAAAAAAAGAGAAGTTAAGAGAGGAAGAGAGGGAAGGAGGGAGGAAGAAACAAAGAAAGAAAGAAAAGAAAGATTCAAACCAGTTGTAGCTCTTTGGGTAAGCACTGAAGTCAAATAAATTCTAGTTTCTCTCTCTCTCTTTACCTCTCTCTTCTTCATTTTAGTAATTATTTAGGCATATGTTAAGTGTTCACAATTTTAGAATTTGTACGTTACTTTGGTTTTACCCTCGTATCATTGTCAAATGTCTTTCATTTTAATAATGATTCTAGACTTAAAGTCAGCTTTAGCTGATTTTAGTATTCTACACCAGCTCTTCTTTGTTTAGTGTTGGCCTAATAGACAATATCATTTAAAGTTGTATTAGCAAATATCAAATATCTTGGAATAAGTAAAAATGGTAAGACCTCCACATGAAAACTAAAAGAGCATTGCTCAGGGAAATTAAAGAAGACCTTAAATAAATGGAAGAATCTATCATGTTCATGAAATGTCAGACTCCATATTATGAAGATGACAGTTCTCCTCACATTAATATGTTATATATAGCATGTAATTTCAACATAATCTTTCTTTTTATTTGCAGTAATTGTTTATCAGATTATAAACTTCACATAACCATGAAAAGACTACAAAATGGTCAAGAGAATCTTTAAGAACAAAGCTGGAGGACTTACACCACTGTATAGTAAGACATATAAAACTATAATGAATTCTAATGTGGCATTTATTTAATTTATTTAATCAAAAGGAACTATATTAATATTCTGTGAGTAAGGGCATGGAAATAGATTGGCACAAAACATTAAAGGCACTGAATGACTTACTCTTTTATAGAAGGTTTGTACATAACATTCTTGGCAAATGAGAAAATATTTAGTGATATGATTTAAATGTTTCAAATATTGGTCTTGGGACAGTTGTATAAAACTACATGTGTTTTGTTTTATCAGACATTCTACTTAGAAGATAAAATAATTGTTAATCAAATTCTACAAAAAAAGGTAGTAACATAATAAATATATAATGAGTAAATAATATACCGTAAATAAGGAGTATGTAACAGAGAGTGTAATGATTCCTCAGCAAATAAACTGTTAACATAATTCATCAGTTAAGTTGATTAGTGGAAAATACCATGAAGTATCACTAAATGTTCTTGAAAGCATTGGTAAAATTCCATAGCCAATAATGTAAAAAAAAAAAAAAAAAAAAAAAGGAAAGAAAGAAAAGAAAGCTGCAACAATATTAAAATATAAATACAGTTTCTCAACCTAGTAAAAAGTACTTCTTAAAAACCTTGAGTTCACAAGGACCCATGGAATGAGGTGTGCATAATCTGTGTCTCACAGTATTAATTGCATATTCCTTTCTACAAAGAGGGTGCTCTACATGTGCTGGACTAGAAGAATCAATAAGAGATAGGAACCTAACACATCAGATTCTCTGCTAATGTTACCCTTCATATTACCCAGTTATTTTATTTATTCTTTTAAATTTATATTACCGGGGTTCCTGGATAGTTACTAGGTTAAGTGTCTGCCTTCGGCTTAGGTCATGATCCTGGAGTCCCAGGATCACGCCCTTTGTGGGGCTCCCTGCTCAGTGGGGAGTCTGCTTCTATCTCTCCCTCTGTGCCCCACCCCCTGCCAGCTCTTGTTCTGTCTCTGTCTCATTCACTCTCTTTTTCAAATAAATAAATAAATCTTTAAAAAAATAAATAAAATAAAATAATATTACCTATGTATTTGTATTTCGTAAGCACATAGTTAGATCTATGTTATCCTATTCATATGCATTTTTATTAGGCGATTTGTCTGATAATTTTGATAGTAGTGCACGCGCGTGTGTGTATATAGGTAGATGGGGGCAATGGAAATAATTTAACTGGATTGACATACAAATCTAAGATTAAAATGTCCCATTCAAAGCCATAAATATAGGTGTTTATTTTTTAAAATATTTCTGAATAATTATCCTCATATGTTTGTAACTAATGCAAGTCATTAACTGAATATATGAAAACATGTTGTAAAATACAGTATGTCAACTTCTTTTGATAAATTTTATTTGAAACAAACACTTGTCTCTAAAGTTGAATAAAATAATTCCATATTTTCTCATCAAGACAATAAAAATAATATGTACGTTAAATTTAATGGTACTTGTAGAATGCACAAAGTACAAAATATCTTAGGGTGTATATTTATAATTATTATTTTATTAGTCTGTCCCTTTGGGTGAATATTTTAACTTAATTTTGACCAAATTAAATGCCAGAAACAATATATTATATTTCCTATGTTACTACCTGCTAAAATCGTAATGCTGATTTATTGCCGTGATCTTCTATTTAAAGCATGAACGAGAACTATTAAACTCTCATTCCAGAAGGGAAATTTTTATTATTAACAGATGCATTCTAGCTGGGGAGTCTCATGCTGCTGTGAAATATGAGTCTTACTTCAAGATGCATTTATTCATTACGTGTGTATTGGGACCAAGAGGTGGTTCAGCTTTGGGCCCAGGCTGTATTCTTGGCTCCTGTTGTCATCAGCTTCCTAAGTGATTCTGCTCCCCTTGTCCCCAGTGATCTGTCCATTGTTATATTTCTTCCTGTGTAAACACTATTTTACCAGTATAGATGAGCACTCTTTCCTCCTTCCTACTTTGCTCTAATAAAATACCCATTTTTCACAAACAGGAGGACATTCATTTTTCCCACATCATTTTTCAAGTACCAAATCATGGCATTTCAAATTTTAAGTAAACAAAAAGTCCAATTTTTCATAGCGACAGCAACTGCATTGATGTATGAATCTGAAACACCAAATGACTTATTCCTGATGATATTTGAAGAAGCCCCTCGTATTTCTAAAACATGTCAAAATGATTTGTTTTGGCATTGCTATAGCCCTTGTTTATGTAAGTTCTTAATAGGCTATGTTTCATTATCTGGGGTATAGGTCCTTGTTATAAATTAGATTCCATCTACTAAAGTATCCTCATTATAGGTTCAAAGAACAGATAATGCCACGTACTCCATACTTAAATACATCTCAGAAGCTTGTAGGCTGCCCGATTGACATACTGAAATCTTGGAAGCCGTAGAAACAATGACAAACATGAAACTTCTATTTTTTTTTAATCTTTAGAGTGAGCTGCAATACAAGTGCCCAGACGATCTCCAAAATGGACAGAACCTGTTTTCTTGTCTGGATATTCTGAGAGAGAAAAATAAGTGTCACAGCAATTGCCTTTTCGTTTTGTTCCAGTCAAAGAGCCATAGGGATGTGTTTTAAGAAGAAAGTACTTGTAGCCGTCAACATAATGTTATGCCCATCCCCGCACTGCCCTATGTGAGTGGACAGTGATAAATGAAAAGGGCTGTAAAAAGCAAGTGTTCACTTCAGATCTGAGGTTTCTACCTTTCCAGAGTGATTTGCTAGGACCCCATGGCTTACAGGGTGCCAAAAATTACTCATTATTGTTTTTTCCCATGACTCTAGTAGAGTATAATGATACAGTTCAGTGGTTAAAAAGTTAAGATCTAGAATTAGAATGCAAAGTTGTGAAATCCACGTTCACTTTTTTTTAATCTTTGTGGGGCTTGCGGAGGGGCGACTCAAGCCCTACTTTAATGTTCGTGTTGATGTAATTGACATACAATAACTGCACATATTTAAAGCATACAATTTCTCCTGCCTTGACATATTTAGACACCAGCGAATTCCATCACTAGCAATATAGCGAACATATTCATCACCCCAAAGGTTTCCTCGTGCTGCTTTGTAATTCCTCCACCCGCCCCTCTCTGCTGCTCTCCTATTGTTGTAGGCAACCACCGACCTCCTTTTATTAATATAGATTAGTTTTTGTTTTTTGAAATTTTATATAAGTGGGATTATACAAGAAACAAAACATATACAAAAGATACAAATGTATGTATTTGAGGGGGCTCTCGCTTCTTTGACTAAACGTAATTATTTCAAGAATTATTCACGTTGTTTTATGTATTGTTTTTTCCTTTTATTGCTGATTAGGATTCCATTCTGTGGTTAAGCCACAATTTCTTTATCTATTCCCCTGTTGATGAACATTTGGGTTGTTTCAAGTTTTTAGCTCTGTTACTAATAAAGCTAGTATGAATATTCCTATACAAACCTTTCCAGCAACATACTTTTTTTTTTTTTAACGTTGGTTACATATTTAGGGTTAGAGTGGCTGGACTATATGGTAGGTGTACGCTTAACTCTTTTAGAAGCCGCTAAATTGTTTTCCAAAGTGAATATAATATTTTATGTTACCATCAGAAAAGCCTGAGAGTTCCAGGTTCTCCGCCTCCTTGCCAGCATTCGTATTGTGAGCTATTTAACTGTAGTCATTCTACCATGTATAATAGAATGCCATTGTGTTATTAATGTGCATTTCCCCAGGATTTTCATGAAGTGTCTGTTCTGAATTTTGCCCATTTTTATTAGGTTGTTGCTGCTTGTATTAGATTTTAACATTATATGTTCTACATGTAAATCCATTATCAGATATATGCTTAGTAAATATTTTTCTCCCAGTTTATGTCTTGGCTTTTCATTAATTTGATAGTGTGTTTCAAAAAATTTTAATATTTTTTTCTTTTTTTTTATTGTATTAAGTTAGTCACCATACAGTACATCCCTAGTTTTTGATGCAAGGTTCCATGATTCATTACTTGCGTATAACACCCAGTGCAGCGTGCAATACGTGCTCTCCTTTATACCCATCACCAGCCTATCCCATTCCCCAACTCCCCTCCCCTCTGAAGCCCTCAGTTTGTTTCCCAGAGTCCATAGTCTCTCATGGTACATTCTCCCTTCTGTTACCCTCCCTTTCTTCTTCCCTTTCTTCTCCTACCGATCTTCCTACTTCTTATGTTCCATAAATGAGTGAAACCATATGATAATTGTCTTTCTCTGCTTGACTTACTTCACTTAGCATTGTCTCCTCCAGTCCCATTCATGTTGCAGCAAATGTTAAGAAATTGTTCTTTTTGATGGCTGAGTAATATTCCATTGTATATATGGACATCTTCTTAATCCAGTCATCTGTTGAAGGGCATCTCAGCTCCTTCCACGATTTAGCTATTGTGGACAATGCTGCTATGAACATTGGGGCGCATAAGGCCCTTCTCTTCACTACATCTTTATCTTTGGGGTAAATACCCAGTAGTGCAATTGCTGGATCATAGGGTAGCTCAATTTTTAACTTTTTAAGGGACCTCCACACTGTTTTCCAAAGTGGCTGTACCAATTTGCATTGCCACCAACAATGTAAGAGGGATCCCCTTTCCTCACAGAATTTTAATATTTTGATACATTACAATTTAGCATTTTTTATGGATCCCAGTTTTAGAGCCATATCTAAGAGTGTCTTTCAAAGAGAATATTAAAAATTTTGATAAATTACAGTTCATTTTTTTATGGATCCTTGTTTTAGAATCATATGCAAGAAGGGTTAGCCTAATCCAAACTTCTAGAATATTATACATTTAGGTTTAATTTAATAAATGCTTTTATATGTCATCAAGATTGATTTACATTAGCTATTCACATATGGATATTCACTTGTTTCAATACAATTTATTGAAAGATTATGCATTCTCCACTGAATTGGTTGGCAAACTTGGTTGAAAATCATATTCTGACAATTGCCAATACGTGTCATATATGTATAGGCTTTTTGGGACGTCTACATTCAGGGACACTGATATAATTTGACTCCATGAAATATAATACTTTAGAATAAGTTGTATAGTAAGTAAAGCTTATAATGTAGCTTCATACTAAGTTTTAAAGTTAGTTATTATTTATCCTCCCAATTTGTTCTTATTTTTTTAAGTTATTTTGACTTTTTTAGGGCTTTTGCATTTCAGTGTGAATTTGCTTTAAGAAAACTGCTGGGATTGGGATTGAGATTGTATAGAATCTATAGATCAATTTTGGGAGAATTAATATCTTAAAGATATTGATCTTCAGACTTATAAACTGAATATATCTTTCCATTTATTTAGTTCTCCAGTTCCTCAGCAATGTTTTACAGTTTTCTGTGAAAAGGTTTTATACTTCCTTTGTCAGATCTATCCCTAACTATTTTGACTTTTGTTGGTATTAAATGATATTGATTTTTTTTAATTGTATCTGACTTTTCTTGCTAGTATGTAGAAATAAAATTTTGTTTTCAGAAATCTTGCTAAACTCACTTATTCATTCTGGTAGCTTTTTTGTAGACTCCATCAGATTTTCTACATAGATAATCATATCATCTGTGCATAAAGATAATTTCACTTTTTCTTTTCCAATACACATGGCTTTTATTTATTTTTCTTGCTTTAAAAAAGTTTTGCACTTTCTTGAATTCCTAGGACAATGCTAAATAGAAGTGGTGAAAGTGGGCACTCGTGTCTTACTCCTGATTTTAGAAAGTATTCAGTTTTCCACAATTAAGTACAATATTAGCTATACTTTCTTCATAGATGTACTTTATCAGATTAAGTTTCCTTCTATTCCAGGTTTGCTGAGATTTTTATCAGGAATGGTTATTGGATTTTGTGAAATTCTTTCTGCAGGTATATTAGATGATCTGTTTTTTTTTTTTAATATTTTAGCCTGTTAATATGGTGAATTACATTAATTTATTGTTTTCTGTTAAACCAACTTTAAAATCTTGGGATAAACTCCAGTAGCTTAAAACTTCACCCTTGTTATATATTATTGGATTTTAGGTACTAACATTTGTTTAGGATTTTTGTATCTAAGTTCATGAAGGATATTGGTTTAATATTTTTTTCTTCTGCAATGTGTTTGCATGATTTTAATATCAGGATAATGTTGGTTCCATAGAATTCTTTAATTTTCTTAAAGAGCTTGGGCAGAAATAAGAGTATTTTTTTTCTTAAATATTTGTTAGTAGTTACTAGTAAATCCATTTGAGCCTGGATTGGTAGTTACAAGTTTAATTACTTTAAATTATGTAGGTTATCTATGTATTAGTGAGTGACCTTTGGTAATTTATTTCAAGGAATTTGACCATTTCATCTAAGTTGTCCAATTTACTAGCATAAAGTTGTTCATAATTTTCTCTTATTATTCTTTTATTATCCATATCTATATAGTGCTTTCAACACTCTCCTTCCTGGTGTTAATATTTGTTTTCTCTCACTTTTCCCTAATGAGTCTGGTTAGAGCAAGGATTGGCAAATGTTTTTTTACATAAAATCAGATGATAAATATATTAGGCTGTGGCCTACCTCCGGTCTCTGTTACATGTTTCTCTTTTCTTTTCTTTTTCTTTTCCGTTCTTTCTTTTTATTTTTTTAATTGTAAAAATGCCTAACATAAAATCTGCCCTTTTAAAAAAAATTTTTAAGTGTGCAATACAGTATTATTAATATATGCACATTTTTGTGTAGCAGATATCCAGTTTTTTTATTTATCCATATTTTTATCTTTCCTGACTAAAACTCTGTATCCATTCTCATCCCTGGAAACTGCCATTTTATTTCTGCTTCTGTAGGTTTGACTAAGTTAGCTACTGCCTATAAGTGAAATCATGCAATGTTAGTCTTTCTGTGATAGTTTATTTCACTTAGCATAATATTCTCATGACTCATCCATGCTATCCAGAGTATGGAGAAATTGAAACACTTGTGCACTATTGGGAGGAATATAAAATGGTAAGAATATAACACTGGTAGGAATATAAAATACAGCCATTATGGAAAACAGTTTGGAGGTTCTTCAAAAAATTAAACTACTGTGTAATCTAGCAATTCATCTGAGTATCATTCAAAAGAATTAAAAACAGCATCTTGAAAGAGTTATTAGCAGTCTCATGTTCATTGCACATTGTCCACAATAGCCAAGAGGTAGAAACAACCTAAATGTCCATCAGTGGATAAATGGATAAATTGTGGTACCTACATACAATGGAATATTATTCAGCCTTAAAAAAGAAAGAAATCCTTGTTTTTGTTTATTAACAACCATTAAGGTTTTCTTTTTTTATAGCATAAACACCATTCAAAAATAGACTGAGGGCCAAATTTGGTCCCTAGACGATATTTGCCAATTCATGGGTTCAAGTTTTGTTAGTTTGTTGATTTTCTCAAAACACTACCTTTTAGTTCATTGATTATTCTTTTTTTCTGTCTTTTCCAGTCCATTGATATTGACTCTGATCTTTCATATTTTCCCTTTTCAATTATTTTCAGTTTAATTTTTTGTTACTTTACTAGTTTCTTAATGTAGCAGCTGAACTTATTTCTAATAAAGGTACTTATAGATATACTCTTCTTCCTAATGCTACTCTAGTGGCACCCCACATATTTGATACACTGTGGATATGGTCTACCTTCGTAAATGTTCCACGCACACTTGAAAGAATATGTATTCTGCTCTTGTGTGGAATGTTTTAAAATGTCAATTAAATCAAATTGGTTGATAGTGTTGCTCCAATCGTCTATATCCTTACTGGCTTGCTGGCCACTTGTTCTATCAATTCGTGGGATAGGAGTTTTGCATTGTTTAAGTGCAATTACAGATTTGCCTAATACTTCTTGCAATTCTATCATTTTTGTTTCATGTGTTTTGAAACCCTGTTATTATGTGCATAATTATTTAAAATAATACATTCTATTGATGAATTGATCCCTTTGTCATTAGAACATGACCCTCTTTATCCCTTATAATGTTCTTTACTCTAAAATTTACTTTGTATAGTATCTATTTTATATTTGTGTTTATGTATTAATATACCCTTTCCAGCTTTCCTTTGCCTTGTGTTGTATATCATTTCCATCCTTTTCCTTTAAGCTTACTTGTGTTTTTTATTTTAAAGTTGATTTCTTGTAAGCAGCATATAGCTGAGTCTTGCTTTTTTTTTTTAAATCTAATTTGACACACTCTGCCTTTTAATTGGAATGTTTTCACCATTCATTTTTATTGTGTGATTAATCTGGGTGGTCTGAAATCTACAATCTTGTTATTGGTTTTTTATTTATCCCCTCCATATTATGTTTTGTTCCCCTCTTTTCCTGTCCTTCAAGTATTACTCTTATATATTTTACTCATTGTGTTGTAAACTCTCACAACACAATGCTATTTTTATTTAAATAGTTATCTGTTTAAAAGATTTATATGATTTTTAAAAAGTCATATATTTACAATATGTTTTTTTATTCTTCATGGCTTTGTCTATACTCAAGTTTCCATCTTGTATTATTTTCCTTCTACCGGAGGGGCTCCCTTTAAATTTTCTTATAGAGCAAATCTACTCAGAATCAATACTTTCAGGCAGGTCTAGTACTCCCAAGGTCATTTTCTTTGAAGAAATTTTAAATGGTATTGTGTTTTAAACATCAGTATCCATATGATTCTCATTATTATGCACTAATACAATTTATTTTTCTGTGATGCTCTTGGATCCTGTGACCCTGCTAAACTCACTTACTAAGTCTTGGAATATACAAATATAAATTTATATGTACATATAAGTTCTGGGGATTTTCTATATACACAACTGCAAATTATGTCATCTTTTTTTCCCCCCTGTTTGGATGCCTTTTATTTCTTCTTGCCTTATCATTTAAGTTAGAAATTCCAATAGACTTGTTGAAAAAGATGGTAAGAAAAGACATCTTTGCCCTGTTTCCAGCCTTAAGAGAAAACACTCAGCATTTCATAATTAAACATAATATTAACTCTAGAGATTTTTTGGAGATATTCTTTATTAGATTGAAGAGGTATGCTATTCCTAGTGTGCTGAGGTTTTTTTTTTTTTCTCATAAATGTTATTGGATTTTGTAAAATGCTTTTTATGTGTTAATTTGTCATATTGTAATTTGATCAGTGTGTTTTTAGCTTGTTACTATTGTGGATTACACTGATATTTTAGATTGCTAAATGTTGAACAAGTCTTCCATACCTGAGTAAATTCTACTTATCCTTGTTGTAAAATTAATTATTTTTTTTAAAGATTTTATTTATTTATTTGACAGAGATAGAGACAGCCAGCGAGAGAGGGAACACAAGCAGGGGGAGTGGGAGAGGAAGAAGCAGGCTCATAACGGAGGAGCCTGATGTGGGGCTCGATCCCACAACGCCAGGATCACGCCCTGAGCTGAAGGCAGATGCTTAACTGTTGTGCCACCCAGGCGCCCCAAAATAAATTATTTTTATACATTTTTGGATTTGATTTACTAATATTTTGTTAAGGATTTTTGTATATGAGTTTATGAGAGATTTTACCCTGGAGGGGTTTTTGTCTTTGGGTTTTTTTTTTTTTTCTTCTACAATCTTTGCTTTCTTATTTTTTGAGAAATATTTAATTCTATATCAATATAGAATTTTAGGTTGATAGTTTTTTTGTTTTGTTGTGGTTTTCAGTAGTTTGAAGATGTTGCTCAACAGTCTTTTTGTTTGCATTAGTTCTGATGAAAAATCTGTTATCATCATTGCGTTTGTTACTGTGTTGCAAGTTTTCCCTCCCTATGGATACTTTTTAGATTATGTCCTTATTTCTGATTTTAAGCCATTTTGAATATGGTATGCTTTGGCTTAGTGTTTTCATGTTTCTTGGGTGGGGTTCATTGACCTTCTTGAATCTGTTGGTTTATTTTTGTCAGCAAATTTGGCAAATTTCAGCTGTTATTCTTCCAATATTTTTCTTTCTCACCACTCTCTCTTCTCCTTTGGGAACTCCAATTACATGCATATTAGACTGTTCACTGATGCTCTGTTCATTTTTAGAAAATTCTTTTTATCCTCTGTGTTCCATATTTGATAACTTATCCTACTGTGTGTTCAAGTATCTTTCTCATGTCGTGTCTAATGTGCTATTTACTTATATTCAATGTATGTTTCATCTCAGACATTGTACTTTTTATTTCTAAAAGTTCAGTTTGGATAATTTTTTTTTTTTTTTTAAAGATTTTATTTATTTATTTGACAGAGATAGAGACAGCCAGCGAGAGAGGGAACACAAGCAGGGGGAGTGGGAGAGGAAGAAGCAGGCTCATAGCTGAAGAGCCTGATGTGGGGCTCGATCCCATAACGCCGAGATCACGCCCTGAGCCGAAGGCAGGCGCTTAACCGCTGTGCCACCCAGGCGCCCCCAGTTTGGATAATTTTATATCTTATCTCTACTTAACTGTGTAAACATGTTTAATACAGTTATAGTAACTTTTTTGTCTATATTTTCTAATTTTAGATTTGTGCTAGTTCTGGATTCACTACAATTGATTTTCAGCTTTGTAATGGGTCATTTTTTTCCTGCTTTAACACATGCCTGGTAATATTTTATTGATTGTGAGGCATTATGAATTTTAACCTTGCTGGGCCCTGGATATCTTTGTATTCTTGTAAAAATTTTTGAGTTTTCTTAAGAGACATAGTTAAGTTACTTAGACACAGTGATATCCTTAGATCTTGATTTTAAGGTTTGTTTAGTGGAGTCAAAGCAGCAGTTTTTCTCTACTTATGCAAAATGCTTCTAAGTAATATTCCCTGAATTATGGGTTTTCTACTCTGACTGGAAAACAACATCAGGTATAATTCCCTCTAATCTATTCGATGGTCTTTCCCCAGCCTTAGTTTCTTCACACATATGCACTGATGAAGACTTTTTGGATACCTTTTGCAGATCTTTAGAGTTATCTCTGTGTGCTCGTTCTCTTCTTCCTGGTTCTGGCCTTCGAGCACTAGTTGTCTTGATTTCCCTGGACTCAGCTTTGTCTCTCTGTTTCTCTTTCTGGAATTCTTTGCTCTGCCTGGGCTCCCCTACCTGCATCACATTTGATGTAGTCTTATCAAAGCCATAATCTCATGCAATTTTAGTGGTTACAACCTTTGCTTTCCATCTTTCAGAGATAACTATCTTTTCCTGATGTCCAATGTCTTGAAAACCATCATTTCATATATTTTGTATGTTTTGTGGTTGTTTCAGGGGGAAGATAAACCCAGTCCCTATTATTCCATTTCTTGAAGCAGAAGTCCTTCTTCACTTCTTAATACCTACGTGACTTTGTGAAAGTCATAATCTCTTTCTGGAAAATGATAGTTTCTGTTTTACAGATATTATGAAACAATGCAAACAAGAATATTATATATTAAATCTGTGTTATATAGGGCATAGAATAAAATATAGGCTCAATACTTGGTTTCATTATTTAATTACATCAGGAATTTGTAAAAAGTGTTACTATTCCTTTTTACATAATATTAATAGAATAAAAGTCTAAAAGTCAGAATTAAGAATTTTTTAGAATAATTAAAATTATTTAAACGTCTTATGTTCTCACGAAGTTAGTATTTAAAAAAAAAACTATGCTAGAAGGCTAGTAAATTTAATAAAACAACTGGAGGGGAATAAATATATAAGCTTAAAATGTTTGTAATTGTTGAGCAAGAAATTCTAATTTCAAGATACTTTCCTAAAGAAGTCATCAGAAATGAATAAAGATACATATGTGTAAAAGTATCAGGTGTTATTTGTAATATAGTGTTTCTACATGCCACTAGTGTCTAATGTAGGAGTCTCTGTAAATAAATCGTTACTCATACACTTTAGCCATTAAAAATCATATTCAAGACATGGAATTTCTGCTTCTTATGCAGAAAGTGAAAAACAAGCTACAAAATTTAATACAGTAAAATTTGTCATTGTATGCCTTGAATTTTTTAGAAGTTGCATACTAAGATACTGTGTGATTATATCTGAATGGTCAAATTATGGTTTGTTTTCCCTTCATTTTATGTTGTCTGTTTTGTAGTATTTCACTAATTCATA
The DNA here is from genome assembly GCF_024610735.1 of Ursus americanus. Taxonomy (NCBI): domain Eukaryota; kingdom Metazoa; phylum Chordata; class Mammalia; order Carnivora; family Ursidae; genus Ursus; species Ursus americanus. The sequence continues at coordinate 6,531,459 of NC_142131.1, forward strand.
TATATTTTTCTATAATGAGGAACTGAAAGTTAAATTTTATGTCAGTGTGAAAATAGGAGAACAACAGTGTTTTTAGTGTAAGTATTCTGACATCATATTGGATTTGATAATAAATCTGTACCCAGGGATATCTCTGATAAATTTTTTACTCTGATAAAATTATATTTTACAAATATAAAAAGTTGCCCTTAAAGAGAAGCAACTAGGTCCAATTGGCAACTAGTTTTCCACTCTTCACTTAAAAATTCTTTATTATTTGAGTTACAAAAAACTGAGCAAATTCGTCAGATATGAAACAAATAATCTATTGATGTTTTATGCGAAATACTAAGGCTACTTGTTACATGGCTGAGTGACAGCAAAAGACTCTAGAGTTGAAAGGCATAACATCAAGTCATAGTCTTGGCTCTTACCTCCTAAGTGGCCCAAGCAAAGTTTTACTCAACCACTTTACTCAATCACTGCTTTCCTCAACCACTGCTTTCTCATTTGTATGTATAAAATTTCTACATTCTGGTAGTGGTGTGGATTAAACTAATATAACAAACATCTGATTTAGAGAATATTCTCAATACATAGTAGATATTATTATTAAAGGGTTCAAATTGTCTCTGTCATATGCTTGAGCCAAAATTTTTTAGACCATTTGTATCAAGAGTTTTCAGAGAAAAAACAACCAATTGTATGTTTATATGTTTATTACACATTATGTATATACCACTGGTTGTTATAGAGAGAGGGAGGAAGAGAGAGAGAGAATGAGAGAGAGGAGATTTGTGGTAAAGAATTTGGTTCACTTGATTGTGAGGACTAGCGAGTAAAATCTGAAATCTGTATGGCAGGCTGGAAATCCAGGATTTTTTAATTTTATTTTATTTTTATTTTTTGGTAGTCTTGAGATAAAATTTCCTCCTTCCCGGGAAACCTCAGGTTTTACTCTTAAGACTGAACTAATTGGGTTCATCTGATTGGATGAGGCACACCCACAATAGAAAGGTTGATCTCTTTTACTTTGACAGCTGATTGTAATTGTTAACCACATCTAGAAAATATCTTCACACCAACACTTATTTTGGTGTTTGATTAAATAACTGGTGCCATGGTCAAGCCAAACTGACACTTAAGAAACATCCCACCATTCCTTATAAAGCCATAGTCATTTCTGGAGGTTCTTTTGGAGAGGGAGAGTTTGGAAGGGTAGTTACTATAATCTCTTTTAAAAACGAGCCCTTACTGTTAGTTTAAACCTCTTTTTAAATTTTCTCTTTAATAAAGAGTTTTAAGATTTAAGAAGTAATCAGGAATATAGAGTGTACATTTTCTAAAATGATTTGGTTAAATACAATAATAAATTTAAGTTAGAAAGTATTTCTAGAGAAAGAGACAGATCTTAGTCCAGGAAGACTAAGACAACTGGTATTTGAAGGAAAGAAAACCAAAGAGAAGAGAGCTGCACATAGAAAAGCATGCAAAGTATAATAAACTATTTTTAGTAATACTAGTATTAGCTGACTTCTTGAATTCTTACCATATGGTGGGCTGTATGATAGTATTTATGGAACTAAGATTTAGAGAGCTTATGTAACTTGTGCAAAAATGCTGCAGCTTCTTCGCTATTTCTAGGTTCCACCCATGCTTGTCCCAGTGTGGTAGAAGGTATTTTCCAAAAAATAATAATAGCCATAAAAATAGCTCTAGTCCCACATACTTTTCATGAATATTGCCATTATCCCATAAAGGGGCAGATTTTCTTTCCTCTCCCTTTGAATCCAGATGGACTTGTTAACCTGCTTATAACTAACAAGTCTGCTGAAATGAGGCTCTCTGTCTTCATAGGCAGAGTCATAAAAGGCAATGGAGCATTTTTTACCTTTCTCACTGGAATAGTCATTCTTATGTCTTCAGCTGCCATATAAGCAATCAGACTGCCCTGATGCTGTCATGCTGTGAATAAGTCCAAACTATCACTTGTGAGATACACATGGAGAAATCTTAGGGTAGTGTGAAGGTAGAGTAAGATTTCCAGCCAATACCCCTAAGGTTTAAGTCACTATCTGACTGCATATAGCTGAGATATCTGGAGCCAGAACCACCCAAATGAGTCTTATCAAGAACTATGAAGAGTCTGAAATTTTACCCTACCTTCAAGCTAACACGTTACCCTCTGCTACAATTTCAGAGATGCTGGAAGAACACATTTCTAAGAAAAAGACCAAGAACTTTATTACCCATGGCATATTAAGCAGGGGAAGATGAACTTCATGTTGGCATCAGTTCATCTTGTTTACCCAATGTGTAAATGAGTGATAACGGAGTTGTCCAGACAGATGTTGCAAACACTGTGGTTTTGAGTCACAGCTGCATAATCCAAACTTAGGAACTACCCCTCTCTTTAAGTCTAATGAACACTGCTAGCAAACATGCCCAACCTGCCGAGAGGGAGACATTATCTTTATTGCCCTGTTCAGGAAATACATGTGCCCTCTGTCTCAAAGGGAGGCACTTTGTCTATATTCTCAGGCTCATTGCTATACAAACTTACCCTTGAAAAAATGGTATGAAACAAAGATGTCAATGCATCTTGTTCAGAAGACGGGCAGAAATGAAAGAGACATGGAGAACTGTCTCCCAACAAACTCTTCCAAATTTCTGACCCACAGATATGGTGAGAAATAAAATGAAATGAAGTGTTGTTTTAATAAGCTTATAAGTTTTGGAGGGACTTTTAAGCTATAGTAAGAAAGGAAATACTGTGTTTACATGTGGAGATCTTAGAGACTATAATTAATATGGATAGCTTTATCAAAACAGTTGGTATCAACTAATACCAAGCACCTGAAAGAATATAATATAAGAAGAGTTCATTTTTGAGGGGAAGATGGAACTAAAGAGATTAAAAAATTATTCAGAACCCAGAGCATATCTAAGGTAGAATATTACATTAGGATATCACAAGTAATATCCAAGTATAATGGAAATGGGAAAAAGAGAAATCAAGTCAAATATGATTCAGAAATCCAAGGCAAAGTAATCAAATTTCACTCAACTATGGCTGCTATAGCAAATTATCGCAGATTTGATGGCTTAAAAAAACCCATAAATTTATTCAATTTATAGCTCTGGAGGCCAGAATTCTAAAATCAGTATCATTAGGCTGAAATCAGGGTTAACAAGACCAGGTTCTCTCCAGAGGCTCTAGGGGAGAATCTATTTCTTGATTCTTCCAGCATCTGGTGACTGCTAACATTCTTTGGTTTCTGGCCTTATCATTAAAATCTCTGCCTTCCCATTAAATAACTTTATCCTTTTGTTTTTTATGCTCCTCTCTCATAAAGATGCATGTGATGGCATTTACACCCACCCACACAATCTCCCATCTCAAGATTTTTAACTTAATCCTGTCTGCCTAGACCCTTTTTCAATATAAAGCAACATTTACAGATTCCAGAAATTAAGAACTGATATCTCTGGGAGTCATTATTCTGCCCACTGCTTGCAGTTACAGTCATCAATTATTACAATGAATATGCTGCAAAACGAACAGAATCAAAATCTCAGCTACTGTATTTCAGCTAATTTCAACTGGATTCAGCTAGTTTAGGATGACACTGGATTTATGGCCTTCAGGTTTGCTCCCCTTGTCTATATAACAAATGGTGAGAACCCCTTGTCAGACTTCTTTCCCATACAGTCACAAAACACAACTGCTTGTGTTTATACCCAGGAAGGATACTTTTCTGGAAGAACTGAACTATGCTATAGGAAAGACATACAGAATTAGCACTTTGGTGTCTCCAGTGAAAAACCCAGCTCTTTAACCAATTATTATGCATTAAGCCCGCAGCCCACCAGTCCATATACATTATCCACACAGAGCTTCCAATATTTTAGAACTCTGTTTTTAAAAAATGAGTACGCATATTGATGTAACAAATGCAGCACTCCCATACAGTATGTTGGTGGTGGGAGAGCTGTGCATGTGTGGGGACTATAGTATATGGAAACTCTGTACTTTCTGTTCAGTTCTATTATGAATCTAAGACTGCTCTAAAAATAAGGTTTGCTCATTTAAAAAATAGGTTCCCAAGAATCTCTAGTCATTTGAATAAAGATTTAATGCAAAAAAAATTAGGAAAGAAAGGAGATCAAATGCAATAAAGACAACTTAAAAACTATAAAGATAAAACAGACCCTGGATCCATGAAAGTATAAGTATTATTTTTAATTAGGAACAACTAGAAAGGGATAAGCTCATGGAAATTGAAAATAATGTAGTTAAGTTTGATAAAAATCAAAGTTTAGAAGATAAAGTAAAATGAAATTTTTACAAGGTAGAAGGAAGATAAATATAAAGACAGGGTCAATTTACAAAATTCAATATCTACCATAGTATTTCCAGAATGAGAGAATAGGCAAAAAATCTAGCAAAAGAATCTGGCAAAGAGGACATATTCCAATAAAGGATTTTTTTTTTAAAGACCTATGAAGTGCCTCAGAAAACAAATAGGGGGGGAAAAATCCTGATGGACTTACTGAGTGCAATCCCAGGAATAGGGAGGTTAGGAAATAGTATGTCTTGAGGATCATTGAAAGAGAGGGAAGAATAGTCTTAGATCATATGTCTAAATCTTTCTGAAGGGCTGGATGTTTCTTCTTGTTAGAGATATTTTTCCGTTGAACTTAGATGTGAACATATTTTTGCCAAAAACAACTTCTAAAATCCAGACTTCAAATGACAAGGGAGAAACCAACCATACTCTTATAAATAATAAATTCTAATAAATTGCTCTCTGAGGAATGAAACCCCTTGGTTGTTTAAGACAAAGGCAGTGGGAATCTTCCTGACAAGCTGTGAGGCAGGGAACAAATTCTGTATGAGAGGAGGACTTCTCTATGATGCAAATCAGCTTAGAGCAATATGGAGCAAACCACAAAGATGGTGTCATTGATACTAATAAATGGAACTCCATCTTTCCTGAAGTACCTCAGTATTTTAGGCAACTAAATACTCTTCCTTAATGTCTTTCAAAACCTTCCCATCCCACTGGATGTTCAAGACAAAGGAAAAGTGTATGTTAACACTTGCCATAAAATATCACAGTAATAAAATATCATAAATATCAATTTAATAATAAAAATTGCATATGTACTATGTTGACTTGGTAGATAACCAGAAAGCTCTCCTCTAGATTCTTACTTGTAGAGACATAAGAATAGCTATATTTTTTACAGACAAGGTATAGATGGGTTTTTCCTTTTCCCTTGTTCATCTTTGTACACCTACTAAATGAAGGAGTCAAATAGACAATAGAAATGGCACATTACAAACCAAATCATTCCATTTGTTATAAGAGTTCCAAATATAGAGTATGTTTCTGAAGAGGAGGTATATTACAGCCGACAAACTGATGGTTATCAGAATGGAGGTTGGTGGGGTGGTGGGTGAAACAGGTGATGGGGATTAAGGAGTGCACTTGTGATCGGCACTGGGTTCATATGGAAGTGTTGAATCCCTATATTGTATGTCTGAAACTAATACTACACAGTATGTTAACTAACTGGAATTTAAAAAAGACTTTAAAAAAATGAAAAATAATGTACATATGGTGATTACAGTTCATACTACTGTATTATATAGTTGAAAGTTGAGTATATACTTGAAAGTTGAGAAAGTGTATATTAAATATCACCAGAGGAAATAAATAGTAATTATGTAAAGTGATGAGTGAGGCAGGTTCCTTGTCTAACACTTTGTGATAGACAAGTGTATCAAGTCTACATGTTACACATCTTAATCTTACACAATGTCAATTATATCTCAATAAAATTGAAAAAATAAATAATAAAAAATAAAGCCAACAGCCTTGGTGTGGAAGATAAGCATAGTGGGGTGTTTATTCAATATTTTATTTATCCACTTACGATACTAATCTTCTTTTAGGTACCAGTCACTGTGCTAGGAACTATGTTCTGTGCTTTGTTCCACTTTCAAAAAATCAAAAAAGACCAAAATGTCTACAAATACTGCTGTGCTTTTTTTGAACCAAAATGACAGAGTTTAGTGATCATTTGGGGTTTTTTTGAGAAAATGAAGGGCAAGTAGTTTTGAGTTTCAATGGATCTCTAATATCCGCCAAAAGAAAAGTAACATACTATGAGTGAAGTCTTTGAATGAAGTCTTCAGATCATTAATATTGCATTTTTAGTGTGACTTTGAAAGTGAGGTGCCTTGTAAAAGGATTTTTTTTTTTTAATTCCTGCAAAGAAGAGAGGTAGTATAAGAGAATAGCAGAGTGAGATTTACCCAATTTGGAAACTATGATAATATTAATTTTACTAGTTAATTTTTTTAGAATGAATGACTCAAAAAGAAAGTGTATTGGACTCTTAGTTAATGCAAATGCATGGCCAAATTTCTTCTTCAAAATCTTAACACAGTTTCAATTGAAGATATCATAAAAGTTAGCCAATACATATATTTAGAATCTAAGGTTATAATAATTTTTCAAAGAAACTATAAGCAGAGATTTTTTTCCTTTACAGAATTAAAAAAGGCAAGTGAGTGAATGAGAATTAAAAGTAAGACAACAATTTAATTAACTGGGGGAAAACATATCTTTATTTTTCAAAATTAGACTCTGGAATTCCATGTCAGTGTCAAATCAAGAACCCATAAATGACACTATATCACAGTTTGAAGAGCATTTGTTTTCTGTAATCATCGAATGTATTCTCTTAAAAGAAGCAAGTAATAGAACAAACTTCTGAATAATTTGATTTCCATTTGAGCCATTAGATTCACTATTTTCTCAGCATCCCTCCCTCTCTGGTGCATGTGAAAGAGCTGTCTTCAGTTCACTGAACCAGAAGGGGTATTTGCACAATAATGTAAATGATATAAATGAACATGGAAGAAAGGATTTTGTGTAGTTACATGTTTGAGTTCTGATTTTATAATACTGTAAAGTTATCGACACACTGTAAACTAGACCTACTTTCTCTTTTTCTTGGGAAAAGAATTTTTTTCTCTAGAAGAAGATTTTCTCTACTTTTTTCACTTAAGAATTGATTATAAAACTGTAAGGAAAACATATGTTCTATTTACATACATTTCCTTAGATTCTTAGTATTCTCTATAAAGTTAGGGATAACACCTTTAAAATTATTAGTAAGAATTAAGTATACATAGTTTCCCTTTTTGTTTTTTTAAGATTTTATTTATTTATTTGACAGAGAGTGCGAGAGAGCACAAGCAGGGGGAACAGCAGAGGGAGAGGGAGAAGCAGGCTCCCCGCCAAACAGGGAGCCCGACGTGGGACGCTGGACCTGGGATTGTGACCTGAGCTGAAGGCAGACGCTTAACCATCTGAGCCACCCAGGTGCCCCCTTAGTTTCACTTTAAATATACTTCTAATAAAATATGTAACACTTCAAATATACTTTTACTTCCACTAACATATTTGTGGAGAAGTAAAATAATTTCAAATGGAGATGATGTATTATCAAACATACTTTTATTAATCTTACTTGCCTAATAATCTGAACTGAATACTAGCAATTTGTATTGTTTTATCAAAAAGGCTATTAGTCTATTAATTCATTTATTCAATAATCATTAAAAACAAATTATTCCTACCAGCCCAGATACTAGGTAAAATATGGTCTCATATTTTGAAAAAATTATCAACTAGGAGGAAAGATAAAACTATATTTTGAGTTGACAATTAATATGTTAATTATAGTCATGTATTTATAAGAAAGAGGAGACATATGAGAATAAACACTAATAACTATCTGGAGTTTCTTTTTTTGATGTCACCTAAAATCGAAGGGATTACTTCTTATCAATATGACTAAATGCTAATTTTCTCATCTAAGCTGGAATTTTAGCAAGAAGAGCAGGAGAAAAATATAAATGAGGTCATCTATTATTAAAATCAATTCTAGAAACTATTTCTCCAGAAACCAAGACTTCATTGCAATTGGATAATTTTGTATATTTTTTCAATGGCATTTTAAGGTCCTATCAAAATTATGTTCCTGTTTGATTTTTCTAATGATTGACTTAGATTGAATTGAATAGCAATATAATTTTTAAACTAACAACACTAAAATGGCAAAAATGTTTCTCCCTCTTTTCCCTCCACTTACTGTTTCCATTATCTTCTTTTTTTCTTTTTTCTCATTCTCCTTCCTCTTCTACTTCTTCTCCTTCTTTCCCTACAAAGTAGCAAACTATACATAAAAGGGACAAAGTGATGAGAAATAGGGGAGTTAATTCACTAGGAAAGGGTAGATGACCTAAAATTGCTATTACAGAGATCATTTTTTCCATGAATACTAAATAGTTGTTTTTCTATGCTGGCTGGAGTTGAAGATTTCTTTTTTACTGGTATTTCACAAAATCACAGAAGTACGTATTTTTAAAAGCTAGATTATCAGAAGGAACATCAGTCCTTTATTTTACAGATGAGAAAAGAGAGGCTCCCAAAATATAAGTGACTTTCTCAGTGTCAAAGTGAGTCCCAGTGCTTCAGAAGTTCACTTGTAGAAATCAAGATCTTTATTAAAGAGAACGTAGGAGGCAAGGAAGCAAGTCCGTGAATGCCTGGCAGTAAGTCACTCCAGAATAGACCATTAGAATATCCAAATTCGCTAACTAAACATTTATTTAAATATTTAAGTTTTTGTGTATCTATATAGCAATACATAAAAAAAATTCAAACAGCTAAATAATTGAAATCACATTTTAAACATTTGGTAATGTAGAAACAAAATATTCACATGACCCGGTAAATTTTCTATTTGAGCTGCAAATGGTTCTTTTTCACTAATCTCATAGATTATAAATATGGATTCGGATGAAAACATTTACTGAACTTGATCGACTTTGTGTTTTAGACAATTTTAAATATCTAAAAAAATCTAATCCCAAAGCTAATCATGTTCCTTTATACCTTCCTTTTTAGAGAAACGTTTATGGGGGCTGCTTTCCTGTTCAAAACAAAAACAAAAAGCTAAACTAAAAGCATTTACCTACTTTTATTTTCAACAGTTTTTGTTTTTGTTTTTACTTCCTAAGTAGGTCACCTCTATTTCACCTAGATTCTTTGCAACGTTCTTTCTCATAAAGTAGATTCTTACTATATTTCAATTTGCATGTTTTTCTAAGATTGAAAATAAGTAAGCGGTCAGGGCAGGAGCAAAACAGAAATTTGCTAGAAAGGAGGGTCAGCGTGACTTACTAAGGACGCCACTAACACCTTCTCCATTCCCAAATCCTGTTGTTACCATAGAGACCCTAAAAGCAAGGAATATCTTTTTACAGTTGCTAATCCAGCCTTTAGAAATAGGTTGAAAATGCATACAGCATGTCACCTCTAGTGGAACCTGGAGAAGCACACAGGCAGGATTTCCAGAGAGATGAGCGTCTCATGGCAGGTTGGCTAACATGAGCTCAGCCCAGCTGATACCTCCCTGATTTAACCCATACTGGTGTCACCAAAACCTTAGCTTTTTTGCAATGTTGAAAAGATGGTGCATGATTAAAATAATGACAGATTCATCCCTTTCTTAAAGAAGTTTTCTCCCTTTTTTTCTGGTTTGATTGTATGCATATCCATAATACTGTTTTCCACTTCCAAGAATGAAATTTTTAATGGCGTCTCAGAATAAGAGCTATCAGAATGCAGGCGGAAGAGGAATGCAGTTCGTTCTTTTCTTTCAACGATAAGAATATATTTGTGTATGTAAGGGTGGATTTCAGGAGCCAGTTTTGGATCCTGAAAATCCTAAAATTTGGCAACCCTCTTTTAGAAAAAGAGACAAAAATTAAAAGTATGTCATTGCAGAGGAAACTGACTATTTGTATAGAATGGGGAAAAGGAAGCCTAGGAAGGGGCTCATGAAAGGAAGATTTCACGAAGTTTAATTTCATGAGCTTCCTAGTGAACCCACTTTTATTTGGCTGATTATTTTGTCCTTTGGCAAAGTGCCACAAATAGTTAAGTAGATTTTATCATACTGTTTCTTATTCCTGAACCCCTTAATTTAATGGAAGTATTCTTTTTAATATTAAAGTTATTAGTGTTCTCAAACTTATTCATTTTATAATGGCCCTGTGAGATAACAGAGAGCCTAGATAGCTTTATTAACTCTCACATGCTTTTCACTGTGGAAAACATTTGAAATAGTAATTAATTTGAATAAAAAATGAAGAAACGCTAATGTACTTGTTTTGTTAGACTTCTGTCAGGAAAGTAGATACAATTGTGCTAATAATATTCCAATGCATATACTTCCTTCTCATTTTTAGAGTAAGTAGAAACTTAAAAATTATTTTCCTCCTTAGATATGGAGGCTTATCTCACAGTCCTTAGCTGAACAAAATAAAGAATGCCTGTTTTTATTTGAAAGTAAATCTAGAATACTTGACAGTTCCATGCTGCTCATACCTGAAAGTATGATCAAGAACTTTCCTCCAGGTGCGGAAATATGGTATTCACCAAAAATCAAATTCAAAATTATTGATTATGTTGAGATTTTTTTTAAATAATCTCCACCTCCAAAGTGGGGCACGACCTGACTGAGATTAAGAGTCACGCTCTACTGACTGAGCCAGCCACGAGCCCCTGTTGAGATTTTGGTTGTGGAAGAATGAATCATGCAATCAGGTCTCTATGTAACAAGAATTGTCTCTACCCCTACAACTCCAACAGTTCCCTATTAAAAGGCAGAGGAGTTAGCCACTTTTAAAAAACTAAATCCCAGGGCGCCTGGGTGGCACAGCCATTAAGCGTCTGCCTTCGGCTCAGGGCGTGATCCTGGCGTTATGGGATCGAGCCCCACATCAGGCTCCTCTGCTATGAGCCTGCTTCTTCCTCTCCCACTCCCCCTGCTTGTGTTCCCTCTCTCGCTGGCTGTCTCTATCTCTGTAGAATAAATAAATAAAATCTTAAAGAAAAAACTAAAATTAAATCCCGTGTTTTAAGGATAGATTCTTTTTTAAGCTGCAGCCTTTCTCTTCACTAGTATCACCTCCCGAAAAGTAAATTATAAAATATTTCACATCATTTTAAAAGATATCAATATAATGAAAATATCATCATGCATATATTTTAGGCATTAAAAAATTACTTCCCAGATAGTTTTTAGATATTTATATGGCAGGATTTTTTTTTTTCCTTCAAATGTAGTCAAATAATCACCTGCATCATAATTGCTAAATTGCTTGTTAAGCTGCTGGTGCCAAGATCTGCTTCCCACCCAGGGAACTAGAATCTTTGAGAGTCAGTTCCATGTATCCACATTTTTAAAAATAGGATGTCAGGGAATTCTTTTGCATACCAAATTTTATGAACCATCATAAGAAGTATAATCTTGTTGCATTTTATTAGTAAACACAAATAATTACTTAATGGTTTCTTATATTTGACTACAAATATTAAAAAGTGGAAGTAATTTTAGTTAAAAAAAAAAACAAAACTTTACCAGAGTGCTAAAAATATTTGCCAAGCCCCCATCTTTATATTTTTATATCAGTCTATTTGGCAGATAATTTTGTCCTTTGGCAAAAAGCCTTGAATAGTAATACATTTTATCATATTGTTTCAGTCCTTAACCCCTTATTTAATGAAAACCTTTTTTAAAAAAATCTTAAAGGTATTAATGTCCTCAAACTTATTTTATAATGCCCTGTGAGATTCCAGAGAGCCTAAATTATCCAAGATTCTTTATCACTTAGGAATTTTGATATGAAACTGAACAATTACATTGTCTTCATTTTTTTCAGGGGTTGACAGAGATTTACTTAACATAAATAATTCAAAAATTAGGAATATCTCATAACTCCTATCATGAAAGTATGATTAAGTTAATAATATTACCATAGGCAAGTAAGTGTCATGATTTCTAGACAAAGCAGAGGTAAGATGTGATTTTTGACACAGTCTGCCAAGTTTTGATAACATAAATTTAACTATGAAATTTATGAGAAAAGTTACGTTTTGAATAGGTTATATGAACCATAGTTCATTTACGCAATGATAAGCCACAGAGTTATGTGTTAGAGTGCTATTTCAAAACTCTCTAGGCATGTTCATAGCTACCTGCAAATAATGTATGATTCATAGAACTCAAGCAGAAATATATTTCCTTATCCATCCACATATTATTAATCCAACCTTCCCTGTTTCCAATTTTTCCCTTGGCACTTTTAGAGTAAAATTAGATCAAAGATAAAAGTTACCTAAAGGTTATTCAATCACACATATACATAGATCTAAAACATGGAGAGATCAGTGACCTCCAGGTGGGTCCGTGGTTCACGTCCCAAGAGTGAGAAGCAGCAGTGAATGCTTTTTGACAGTTTTAGCCCAGTGTATTCTGTCCTATTCCAGACCCTGAACACCCTTCCTTGGCCAGAGTGACTGCTTCTAGAAAGTAATTTTGGATTGAATTAGAGCTTTCTGAGACAGACAAAACATACTTTACAGTAGGCAAATTGAATTTCTCTGGTTCAGTGACTTGCTGTGCCACGGCGCCTCTCAAGAAGACTTTCACATTATTGAGAGCTGGTAGATTTCCTTGTAAAATAGCCACAGTCTGCACGCACACACTACACAGCCGATTCTTTGTCTGCCACTTCGCTCAGAAATATTTCTATCTTTCTTTCACACACATACAAAACTATTTAAATGAAGCATACAAAGAAACGACATAAACTATTGTCTCTTTTTTGGAGAAGAGTATGTTTCAAGTGGTTCCTAATTCATAAAGAGGTCTCCAAGGAAAGTCTTAGCCCCGTACCTGATATTGTGGAAATTCCAAGTATCTTTAATGGAATGAAATGGAAGGAGCATTCGCTTATCTTGCATACAACCATGAATGGAGAATTGGAAATATTTTCAATGATTAGATTAGGGGCACTATGTGGTACCAGCTGTTGGAGATAGTTTTTATCATAACAGTTTACAAAGACATGAGTGTCTTCTTTCTAATTTTCCCTCTTGGAACGTCCCTAAAAATTATAGACTGACTTAACTTACAACGAAGATGTTACTTCCCAAATATTTTTGTTGAAATGAAGCCAGAAATTTCTATTGAGTTTTCAACATTTACAGGTATAGACAGAGGGTACTTTAGTGGGGTATCAGAGGAATTGGCAGCACTCATGAGAAATAACTTCATACATCCCAAGTTTCAAAGTCGACTCAAGAATACTTTTATGATTAAAATATTGCATATGTAATAATATATATAAATATTATGATTAATTATTATTAAAATAAAATTTTCATAGATACGGCAACTTTTTTTTATTCATTCTTAATTTTTTTTTCTTGATATGGTTCTATTTCTAAAACACCTCATCTTGCTGATTTTGGAGTCACATTACCCCAGAAGAAGAAGTATGCCTACATATTTTTCTGCATGGCGTGGAGTGCCACCGTCTAATTTATACTGCTTTCTCCTACCCACAATGTCATTTTATACATCTCAGGTAAAATTTCATGCTAGGAAAAAAAATGTCAGGGTCATTAGGCAATGAGGAACATTCATTCTGACACAGGGGAGAGGATTGCATTTAACCAGAAAATTCAGAGTTCTCTGTGGTAATTCTTTGCTCAGAGGTCCCTTGGGCTTAGAGCCCTAGGAACAGATGTGATCTCATGCCTGGTCTAAAGAGAACAGAGCCATGGGCGGAAACACCTCCCTCCATCAGTGAGGGAGCTTCTGCCAGAAGCAGATTTCTCACCAGGAGGACCCTAAACTCATTGCCAAATTAGAATCTGCCTGGTGAGAAGTCACTGGGCATAAAATCTCCAGTGATTTGGTGCCTGTTCAGGGAGGAAACCAGAAAGCATATGTGAAGAATTCACGAAAGGGCCTGTGTGCATGTGCCGAAGCCACTGGGGGAGTCAGGCGGGGGGTCATGTTGGCTTCTCTTCTGAAAGCACTTTCTCAGCATATGCTGTATTGTTAGAAACCTCTGGCAAAACTAGGATATCTAGAACATATGGGTTGGGACGGTTGATATGTGCTTTTTCCTTATTCTGTTTGTCTCAGTAGTTATGTTTGATTTTGTTTGGTGGGTCAGGATAATAAAAAAAAAAAATCTGGTTTCTACTTGTCTTTTTTCTTTTAAAAGTATAAATAAGATATTAAGAAGAATTTGAAAGCAGACCATAATAGTGCTTAATAGGTCAAGCAGATTAAAAAGGTTCTACAAATAAAAGGATTAAATAAAATAAGATTTATTATAGATACCTTTTAACCCTCACTTTAAAGAAGAAGTAACACAACATTCAGGACTTTGTCCTAAATTCTAAAGCATGTTGGGGTACCCTCAAATTAAAAGCAACATAAAGAATTTAACAGTGATTTATACCCCATAATGCCATGAATACATGTAAGCTACCTAGCTTGTTAGCATCTTAGATGATGTGCTGTCAGGAAGAATAGCTTGAACATTTTATTTTGTTTTGTTTTGTTTCAGCAGCTTTGAGGTCCCATGCACTGGCTAACGTCGCAGCAAAAATTACATTTTTACTGCCTTACATATTAATCAGTTATTTAGAACATCCCTGCTGAGAAATACCGTCATAGCAACAACACCATTTTAATGGAGCAATGGAAAGACACCCTGGAGAATCAATTACGATGAAGGCCCATGAAAAACTATTTTGTTTTTCATTATTTTATGGGGTTAGGAGGACAACGGATGAGATAATAAGACCTAAAAAATTTCCAGGACTTCACAGGGAAAATAGAGTAAAACTCAGTTGGATCAGAAGAGTTACCGGGTTGCAAATGTTGGTCTCTGTGACTGAACACTTAGAAGCAGCTCGTGTATCATACATGAAGCATCTTAGGGGAAGGTAGAGACGCGTTGACTAAATTAGTAGTTCAGTTCCGCAAGTTTGTTTTCAGAAAAAGATTAGTAAATACAATGCTGGGTGACATCAAGTTCAGAATTCTGCCCAAGTAAGGTTTTTTTTGTTGGTTTTTTTGGGGGGTTTTTTTGTTTTGTTTTATTTTTTTATCAGAGCTAGTCTGAAGAAAGCCGACAAATTATCAGAACTTGTCTCAAGAAAGTAATTTTAAAATTAGCTGCTAGGTGTTATGAATGAGAAATCTTCAGTCTGTAGTTGAGAATCTTATTTTAATATTTTTTATTGGGATGTATTTATCAGTACCTAACAAGACAGTGCAATCCTAACGATATCAATGAAACCTATTCCTGGAAATGTTTCCCGTAAATGCAACTCCCTTCAAGTAGTAAAGGAAAAGAATGAGATACGGAGTGTTTTCTGAAGCAATTTTGCAAGACTAAATGCAAGAGAGCTTCCTTTTAATTACGTCTCAACTTAAATTTCCAGCCCTGTCTCCCAGAAATAATTCTTCTGTCACCTACTCTTTAATAGCATATAAATGATTTCTGCTCCTCATCCCCACTTGAAACTTTCTGCTCAAAGCAGAGTCCCCTCCCCTTATTTTCACTTGCCCGAAGCTTGCTCAGCTTTCATGGTTGGTACTCCTTTTTCCTTAAAGCATTCCCTAATCCTCCCAGCTGGAAGTAATTGGCAAAGGGCACAGTCTGTGCTGTAACAGCAATTTGTAAAGCTCTTGAAATACTTAGCACGTTCTGTTTTACATTAGAGATAGGTTTATACCTCTCTTCAATTCAACTAGACTCTAAGCTCCTTGAGGATAAAGATCGCATTGCATTCGTTGCTCCTAATATTAAACACAGTATCTTCAACTTAGTAGGTGTTTAAGGTAAGATTGTGCTAATTAGCTAGGTTAATAATCCACCGAAAACTACAGCAAAAAACATTGTTCCACTTCAGTTTGCATAGATAAGAACACTTTCTTCCGAAAATTCACAGAATTTAGAGATGTTTTAGTTTGTGGCTAAATCATATGTAAAAACTGACTAAAATTGCAGAACTTTTTCAAAATATCCGTCTGGTCAGATGAATGAAAGTGTGTGTAGAAAGTATCAAATAGTGCAATTCCTTTTGCATTCTTCACTGATACAGAAACATTATTGTATAAAGTGAATCACAAAAATTAACATTTAATTTTTATCATATTCCTTCGAAATAAAGTGAAAACTAAAATGATACGGGTAGAAAAAAGCCACTAATCCAAAATCTGACTGAATTACCAAATCTGGGACTCATAAATAATTTCTTAGCCTAGTTGAGAGCCACATGTCAATGGTGGCTATACTTAGAGTGATAGGTGTATCTTAGATAACAGTGATCAAGGAGGGTATTACTTTAAGACTTAGAGGAAGTATTATGCCTCTTGATTTTCGAAAACTGTATTATAACTATATTACATCTTTTCATAAATTGATTTGTAGATTACTTTGTAATATATCATTTAATTCTGTGTGAGATCTTACTGTATGAATTCTTCATCATTTATTACAAATTCCTAGATATTTGGCGTTTAATGTATGCAGGAATACACCTCTGGAAAGCCTGAAGCCCAAGTTCTCAGGGGCTGAAACACCAGGAAGATTTACCCTAAGTGACCGACGTTTATTTATCCTCACTTAAGCTTAGGAATGCGTTGGTTTTGACATCCCTTAGTTGGGGCAATAGGCTGGCACCAACATGTCCAGAGACTTCCAAATATTCTGATGAATATGAACAACTTCCCACTACTCCTCTGGCCCCCACATACCAACTATGCTTTTTGAAAGGATCTGAAAGAAGGTGTCAGCTGCAGCAGGACATCTCTGTGACAGCTTGAAAGATGAGGGTTTCTTCCCTCCATGGAGGACAGTGACATTGAGTCTCTTGCTTGTATGATTATCTTCATGCATTTACATTTATGTACATATACATATATAGTTATATATGGTTATATATATATATATCTTTATATATGTGACTATGTATATTTATATATAAAGGTATATCGTAAAAATTTATATGTTCTCTATTATATATAGCACTATGGTTCTTTTTTTTAGCACTGTGGTTCTTTTATTTTTGCACATTCTCACAATTATTTAATTGGAATAAATTCTTAGATTTGGAGTAGAGATGTAGCTAGAGGGTGGGTGAAGGGGTATGTTTGCATTGGTTTTTATTCTATATATCTTATTGTTTGAATTTATGATTTTATTGAGTATGCCTTCTATAATATTTTAAACATAGTTTGAACAAAAGTGTTTTTCTCTGTATTTTTGGATTTCTGTTTTCCTCTTTCTTCCTCTTGTGATTTTGTGTCTTCCTTCTTGTTTGAGTATGTCAAACAACATTTTAAATAATTTTTTCAATATATAAACTATATATTTTGTGGGATAAACTGTATAGCTCATTGGTGGACTTGTTGGCATTCTCCTGGAGATATATCAGAAACTAATTGCTATTCTGGTTTTACAGAGAGGGACCTCAGAATGTTCTTGGATCAGGCTATATTTTCACCAAGAATCTGAAGCTGATGGATCAGAACATTGTTTCTCCTTGAATTTTGTGTTTAAAAGTCTCTATCCTTTGGGAGTCTTGGTGAGTATTTGATAAGCCATTCTATTAAGTACCTTTGTCCATAGTCATTTGTAAAAACTGTCTTTAATTGTTAATGTTGAATTGTTTAATGTAGCAATTACTAAATTCACCCTAATTATTCCCTACATTTTATTCATTTTGGATTTATTTTACTCTTATTTTTCTAGCTTTTTGTCTAATTGGTTACTTTATATTTTTAACATAGTTTATTCAATGAAAGTACCTTAGTTATAAAATTTCCTGGCAGTTATAAATTTCCCCTTTTTCAATTAATTTTTTATTTAATATTCTTATTTTAATCATTTCCTAAATTTTTTTTAGCTACCATTTGATTTTTTTCCTTGATCCAGGCAATTAAATGAGTTGTTCTCAAAGATTTTCCTTAGTTTGTTTCTCTTTGTATTATTATCTAATGTAATTCATTGTGATCAAATAATATCATGTGTAATATTCCCTTATTAAGCTTTATTTTCATAGTTTTTAATAAATGCATACCCCCTTTGCCCATTTTTCCCACTCTTTCTTTTTAATGTATTTAAGTATCATTGAGCTTAATACACTATCCATTTTTGTAACACTTCCCAGACATTTAAAATAATGCATTCTCTCTTTTCTCTGTATGAATGAAACATCTCTAATTCTCACAAATTGTTATTATTAACTCTAGTCTATGAATGAGTAACTGAGGTTCACATAGTTTGAACATTTTGAAGTGAACACGGGTTATGTTTGGGACAGTTGGGACTAGATCCTCTGCCTGACTCCAAAGCTGTACTAACATGGCAAATTCATAGGGTTTTTTGGGGAGGACCCAGGAGTAGACAATACACAAAGTAGTTAAAGTGGGTGGAAGAGGGAGGAATAGATATTCAATACAGCATCAGGATGCGTGAAAGAAACTCAAGTATTCCAAAACATTGGTAATATATCGACGTGAATGTGAACAGGGAAAGAACTGAGCTTTTCCGAAGCTGTGAAATTATGAGAGAGGAAGAAAACAGAATAGAGCCCTGGTTTTTCATATATATTCTCCTTACTCTGTGTTTAGGACAATGGTGACATATGGAAGGTGTAAATTACAATCCAGAAAAACAAAAAGGCATTGAACACTGGAGGGAAAATCTGTGACATCCAAATTATCTTCTAAAATACGTAAGTGTCTTCATTTTAGAGGCAAAGTTGGGTAGACAAAAGTAACAGGAATGAAAATAGATTTAATCACACAGGATGCCTTATTACAAATATATGTATTTTTTAATGAAATTATTTTGATAAGGATTTTTTTTTTACTTTGTATTTGTTCCTTTTATTTTTATCTTATGCCTTTTGTCGAAAAATTGTTTTTGAGGGGTGCTTGTGTGGTTCAGTCAGGTAAGTGTCCAACTCTTTGTTTCAGCTCAGGTCACGACCTCAGGGTCTTGGGATTGAATCCTGCTTTAGCTCCCTGCTCAGTGCTCAGTGTGGAGTCTGCTTGAGATTCTTTCCCCTTTCTTCTCCCTCCCCCTCTGCTCCTCCACCTGCTCGCACCCCCACGTGCATGCGCGCTCTCTCTCAAATAAATAAATAATAAATAAAATATTTTTTTAAAAAGTTTTTTGAGTAGTCTTTACCACAGGGATTTTTTTTTTTTTTTTTTTTTAGCTCACATAGATTCATAAAGTTGAGGGGGAATGTTGAATGCTTAACGTGACCTTAAAATATTTCATTTCAGTTGCAAACATAGTGGCATGGTTTTAAAAAAAATTAAGTGGTACAAAATGATACGTAGTGAGCAATAATAGGAGGATTTTTTGCACCCTCCAAAAATCCAACTGCCTGTAGATAAGCCTGTATTTAGAATTTTGTATCTTTAAATAGCAACAAGCCTAACCATTGTGGTGGATCATTTTCTCATGCTTGAAGAAGGTGGACGAAATAGCCTCACCAAAACAAAACAAAATTTTAAAAAGCCAGGCACCAAATGTGAGGGAGAAATGTGGGTGGAGGGCAGCATGAATAATTGTGTAGAAGGTAAGGTTGGAGAATTTAATTCACAGAGGACTTTTCTCTGCAGAGCTGCCAGGATCCCACACAGTTGTGCTTATTCATTTCCTGGCTACTGCCCAACTTTGTGGTTTGCGGATCATGGAGAATTTTGAAACCCAGCAGAACCTACACCAACCAGAGCTACCTCACCTGTTATGGGTGAGTATTACGCTGTGCATCTATTGTTAGTAACTTTGAAAGTGCTTCATATATCCATTGCTAGGAAACTATACCATGATTTTCCTCTAACATGGCTCTGTTGTCCAGTACAGTCTGACTGGTTAGAGTAAGCAGTTCTAAGCACAACATGAGTCCTCATACCAGACATTTATTTAAGAATCACTTAGAGTGCTTGCTCCTTTATTCCAGACGTACAGTTTTTCCGGGATAACCATTGCAAATAAGATCTAGAGTCTTCCTGATCTCTTTAATTCTCCAATTTTGAACAAACTTCATTAATAATAATCAACTACAATGATATATTTTTGAGTTGACATCAATATAAATAGTCCTGAATATATCAACCAAAGTATATTTCTGTCTCCCTGTATTTTGGTATGCCTGAATCAAGGAAGAGATACTTCTTGGCTTAGAAATGAATTCATGGCATAGCTTTGTTCAAATTCTGCTGGAATGGGGTATTAGCTCCTAGATTGCTACTTTCCTGATGTTACCATAGCTGGGACTATAGATGTATATATTGAAGAAATCCCTAGAGCCGTAAGTATTCCTCTGTTATGATAATGTTACCATTAGTCTTGATTGCTTTTGACAATGGTTACTGAATTGCCCAAAGCAAGAAGTTTAGTTTGTTCACATTTTCCCCCTTAATTTGGGAGAGTGTTTTTATTTCACTTTTATTTGAAATGAGTTCCTGTGCTGTTATTATGGCATTTTATGTGGCTTGTCATTGTAGTAATCAATTTTATATTTTCTTCATGCCAGTTCGACATTCTGCTCTTGACGAGCACTTTTCATATTTACTAGGGTTCTTGTCATACATAGGAAAACGCTTCCTCTGTTTGTCTCCTAAATTTTCTTTTTCCCTTGTTAGTAATTTTGCT
Organism: Ursus americanus; assembly: GCF_024610735.1. NCBI lineage: Eukaryota > Metazoa > Chordata > Mammalia > Carnivora > Ursidae > Ursus > Ursus americanus. The sequence goes on from NC_142131.1 coordinate 6,552,076, forward strand.
ATCTCTATATCAGTGTTCTGGCTTGTTGCAATTACAAGTTTTCCCAGCTGGGAGCTTGTAGCATTTTCTCAGTCTCTGCAACATGCTGATCTATTCTGATATGAGTTCCAATTGTTTCACCTCCGTGTTCTGCATTTTTACCATGCTTTGTTGAAAAGGAACTGTCGAAATCTGAAGCGGTAGAAGTTTTCTTTTTTGTGTATTTCACCTAAGACAAACTTTGTGTTGCTTAGATATCTTCCTAGTGAGATGAGTTCTTTTCGACTGAACTCTTGGAATTACTACTTAGAGATTCTGATTCAGTTTTAATCTATAAAAATGTCAAAGGCAAACAATGATTAAGTTCAAATCCTGCATGAGAAACTAATTGTCCCTGTCCATGGCAACAGACTTTAAAAAGATTCTTACTTTGTATTCAGTAATTGTGAAGATCTTTGTGGGTGTGTGCACACATGCATGTCGGGAAATGTTCTCCATCCGGACCAGAGTCTTAATTTTTGCCACAGATTGCTGCCATTTTCTTGTCTGTTTTTTTCCCAATAAATAAATAAATAGATAAACAAATACATACATTAATAAATAAAATAATCTGTTGACAATGAAGGTGTTCCTCTAGCAGAATGACTGTCAAATTGCAAATCAGAATCACCTGTGTAACTGGTTAAAGCACAGAGATTTTGTAGGTCTAGGGTAGAGCTCAAGAATTTACATTTCTAATAAATTTCCAGGTAATGCTAACATTACTAGTCAGAGGATCAATTTGCTCTAAGCAATGAGGAATTTGACTTTAATGGGTCCTAAATTTCTAAATCAATACTTCTCATATTTTTTAGAATATCATTTGAATGCTCCTTTAGAAGTGATGGCAACCAAGGGAAAGACACTGGCCATGAATTACTGATAAATTCAGAATTCAAGAGTCCAGAATTTTAAATTATATTAATACAAACATATACACATATTCCTCTTCTATGAAAAGTTTATGTATTTGAAGATTTGACTTAAACATTTATTTCTGATATAGACTGAAATGACAAAAGATTTTTCTACAGTGCTCCAAAACATTACTTCAAAAACCATACAAAAGAAAGCAAAAGCACAACAGTAGAAGGAAACTTTAAACTAATAGCCTAATTTGAAATGACACTAAGGCAAGTTTCATTTTTCTACTCAAAATTACTTTTATTTTTCAAATTACCAAAATTTGACTGATAATCCAGTTATAAATACTTTTCAGATCTGATTAGGGGAAGTCAGAAAAAGTTCTACAGTAAAAGGGTAAAAAGAAAAAATGGGTTTTCTATATGAATGTATTTTGGAGGCTAAAGAGTTAGAGAAATAAAGGCAAATTTGTAGAATAATAAGAGATCCACAATTATCATTATATGTAAGAAATTTAAACTATTTAAGCCAGCCAATAAAAATGTTAAAATGGGGAGCAGCTGGGTGGCTCAGTGGGTTAAGCATCAGACTCTTGATTTTGGCTCAGATCCTGATCTCAGGGTCCTGGAATGAGCCCAGCACCAGGCTCCATGCTGAGCATGGAGCCTGCTTTAAGATTCCCTTCCTCTCCCTCTGCCCTCTCCCCACCAAAACTTGCATGCATACATGCATGCATGTGCATTCTCTCTCTCTAAAAAAAAGTTAAAATGAAATATAAAAACTATTTAAAACATAGTTACAACCACTGTATTCATAACATTTTAAATATTATTTTGGTTTTAAATAACCTGTATTTTCATGTTAATACAAGAAGCAAGATCTTGGAGGTGTTGGGAAACGACCTGAAAGGTCTTGAAGCAATGTTTGAATAACAGAAGATCATCAGTTTTGTTTTCTGGTTTGGGCTGTTTCATACATTTCAAAAGTCAGGTGTACAAAATATTTGTTTTAGTTATTTCTACTATCATTTAAATTGCTTTCAATCCCTATCTAATATTTTTTATTTTATCTTAACTGAGATAAAACTGACATACATTAAAGTAGATATATTTAAAATGCACAGTTTGATTAGTTTTGATACAAGTATAAGCCTGTGAAATTGGCAAAACAATCATAATAATTAATATACTCACTTCCCTCAAAATATATCTTGCTCCTTGGTAATCCTGCTTTCTTACCTTTCCTAACACTCCTCCCTGTCCCCAGGAAACCGCAGTTTGCTTTCTGAAACTATATATTAGATGGCCTTTCCTATAATTTTATATCAATAGAATCATCCAGGGCGTATACTTTTGAATCTGTTTTTAAGATTCAGCTTAATTATTTGGAGCTTTGACCACATTGTAGCATTTATTCACAAATTCTTTTAGAGCACCTTCCAGTTCATTCTCACATCCTTCCCACATTGTAGAGCATAGAGGGAAAATAGGAAGTTGTGTTTGCTACAAAGCCATTTTTCATCAGTATCTACAAAAATAATATAACAGAAGCTGAATTTTAACATCTGTTTTCTCTCATCTCACATCCTTTATGAGAAAAAAAAAAATCCCAGCTTCCACTTCAAAACTCCACCCCATCTGGAAACCAATTCCCTAATGGGATTTGGAGAAGGGAATAGAGTAATAGAGATTGCCTGAAATCTCTTTTCTTAAGACAAGCACTACCAAAAATAAAACATTCAGAGTAATATATCAAAAACAAGATAAAGTACACCCACAATACAATACACTTACAGGAAAACTGTTCAAAACCTACGTAAAGCCCACATCTAAGCCTAGCCTTCCCTAACTCTCTTTCTCTTCCTGGATCCTTTTTCCTCATTGCTCCAAGTCTGGTCTCCAGACACTGCACCTTAAATCCCCTGCACTGTGTTTCCTTAGATGTTTGGTGAGGGAGAACTCTGATAAGGAATGCTAAAACTGTGGCAGAGTTAAACGGGAATACCTGAAAATTTCTGGATGAATTTCAGAGATAGAGTAGAAGCCCCTGAGATGGCTCTGTACAAAATCCTGAATCAAACTTGTTTGTGGCCCAAATTATTTTTAAGAAGAGAAAAACAAGTAGCCTAATATCTAGCTCAACGTGTAGCTTCAGAGTTCTGCCTGTTGCAAATTAACACCCAATATCCCTATTTTTAGAATTAAAGTTTATTTTTCAAAGAAGTTAAATGTTTCCATACAATTTTGGTCATGTGTAAGGTGCAAAAATGCACAGATAAAGTAAATGTTCCAATAAATGTTTGAAATATTTTATAAATATAGCTTTGTTTTTAGAAAACCATTTTATATTGTGTTACCAGTTAATCCCAGTGAGAAAATGATCACATTTACAGGTTAAGTGATTTGTGGACAAGTACATAGCAAATCAGGGAAGGAAACAGAATGATGACTCTAGTCATTGAGGTATGCACTTTCAATCCCACTCTGTCTAGTGAGCAATGATAGCAAGCACTGAGAACCACCATCCTTTATTCTAGGTCTCTATCTATCTATTGATTGATCTATCATTTCTTTCTAAATGATAGGTTACCCATTCATTCCATTAGAAACGTTTGGAAGTTTTTGAAGTTTCGAGATTGATCTTCTCTTTATGGTACTTTAAGTATTATAAAGTATAGTACTTTATTGCTGAAACGCTCTAGGACAAGCTTATATAAGTAAAAGAGGATAACATTTTTCTGGCTTCCCTCTGAAACAGTTTGTAAGAGCCTGGATATAGAGACACTGAATCATCTACATCCTTCATGGTAGGGCAAGGGGGCTTCACATTATACTGTATTTGATAATGCCCCCAAGAGTTGGCCAGTACACTGCTCGTGTGGGTTTATGTAACAGCCCTTCCACAATTCTCTGTGCCTCCATTCAGAGCCACAGTGTCAGGGTTTTTGTTTTTGTTTTTTGTACTGTGATTATCAGCAGTCATTATGTGCTCTGACGTGTTTAATCCAATGACTCACTACTTCTCACAATCGAAGAATAACAGAACAATATGAAACATCATAAAACATAACCTCATCTCTTCCGATTTCATTAAATATTCTCCTTGTAACAGGTTGGCCAAAACATCCCTTCAATATGATTAGATAAGTGAAGAAATTACATTAGATTCAGTTCCCTGAAAGACCATCTACAGTAAATACAGCAGTAGGTTTCAATTTAAATTAAAATTGATTGTATGCTTATTGGTTCTTCTAAGCTTTGGAACTGGAAAATTAAAAATTCACACATAGCAATTTTGATTTGCTTCTGAGAAAAAGTTCTTGATTTAGACACCCATCAGGCTACCAAAAGGTAAATATAAAAGTGGGAAAAATATAAAAGTGTTCTGTTTGGGAGGTTATCATAATTGTATGGAAAAAATTGAAAGCAATTGCTACCTCTGGGCTTCTTAAACAATTATATCATAAATTTCTAGTTGTTGTTATTGTTGAATACACAGCAGTAAGGTTAGCGTATCTCCTAGATCGCCTTAGTTTACATATGTTATCCCAGTGTAATTTTCCCAGTTTCCAAATTATCCAGGTGGATGGTCATTTATATTGTCATCTTATGTATTAGAAACTGCAGTCTTCGCTGCAGTCCAGTAACAGCCTCAGGTACTTGGAGCTGGACTATGGCCCTTTATTCAGAGATGTTTTTCCGGGGGTGAACTGGGTGGAAGAAACACCATCAAATTTAAATCATATAGAATCACATTTGAATTTTGTAAAGATGGGTTTCCAAATGGTACTTAGGACCTCAAAGTTTGCTGATTATAGTTGAATAGAGTTTTGATTTAGTCATAAAGTTAAGTGGATAATAAATGAAATGAAATTTGTCTTTAGCATCAAATCCGTCCAGTCACATTTGTCCACCACCTGACCCTCTCTGTTTAAAACTAGGTTTTTGAAGATCTATTCATATATGCTTGTGATGGACACACAAAATGGACAGGAAGATAAGAGTTATACCTTAGAGTAATCTGCAGTTAATTAGAAGCAAAAAAAGTAGAATTAAGAATACCAAAATAAAAAAGTGAGTATCATACCCAGTCCATCCATGGAAATTCAGAGGAACTTTATCAAAGTATTTTATAATAATTCTGAAAAGTAATGATACCGGCTAATACCAACTGGGTGCTTATTACATACCAGGCATTATACTAAATCTCGCCCAAAAATGTAGTCGGTACTTTATTATTTTCACATTACAGTTGATGAAACTAAAGTACTAATAGTTTCATTGTTTACTAAAGATAATGTTTTTAGAAATCAGTGGAGCATGGACTTGAATCATATAGTCTGACTTCAGAAATTACACTTGAACCACTTTCTAGGTACTAAAAAGAGTAACTGTGTCATGCCTTCCACAGGACAATGAAAACCTAGGTATGTGAAAATTGAGAGCTACATAACTTTTATAATACCAATTATACAGAGTCCAAAAATCATCATTTATCTAAACAATTCCGTAATTTGATCTGATATTTACATGAGATTCATTGGTGTACATTTAAAAAACTTATCTTTTCCCCTTAAAAATTACAAGGGTACCCCACACTCTGACCTAAAAATACCTTACCTCATTCTTCATGATTCCTGAGAAATCATAGATAATGATTCATAGTCATATATAAAAGTACTAGAAAATAATACCAGTGAGTTCTGACTATGTCAGTGCTGTTCCCAATATTTGATATATATTATATCATCCTTATTCCCATTTCAATTCCTTCCAAGTCTCACTAGAGCCTCATGAAGTGTGTACTATAGTTACCCTAACTTTTATAGATAAAGTACTTGTGATTTCTGAGATTCTTGGAGAATTTCTAGGTTCTCTGTTATATTGCAACTAACATGAGTGTTAAAACTCTTTTTGAAACTTAATGTATATTAATTCATTTAAATATATTTGAATATCAGAAGAAATACATGATTTAGGTAGTATTACAGCGGATTATTTTTAATTTCTTCCAGCAACACAGCATATAAAATATATGGACATGTGGAAAAGTATAATATCCTCTCTTAAAATCTCAACTACCTGAAATGTCAATCCTTTCTTTCGAATATTTGTTCTGTAATTTATAGTGTAACAACTATTATCATTCTTAAAAATAACCAAGACATAATGTGAGTTGAATCACCTCACTCTATTTTATTTAATAATATTTTAACATTACTCTTAAGCACCAGTCCAATCTACTCTCTCATTTTTTTGTTTATCTTCTTAATTATAATATAAGTCTAAAAGCCTAATTTGTTTTCTTTCAACATTTATTTTGCCCTACGGAATTCACCACATTCTAGGCTTTTTTTTCTGCTCAGCCTTATTAGCTGGTATTCTCAGTTATTAAAAATAATAGTATTAATAAGAGGAATGTCTTCCTCAGTACCTACTCTAAGCTTGGTGCTCACAGAAATGAGATGGAAGAATCAAATTGCTAGTGCTGACGGTACAAAAGGTCAAAATTCCTCAGTTTGGGGCATCCCATTATATATTTCCCCTACAGGGACCAAACAAGACTTTTTCAACCTAGCTTATCTTTTGATTTACTTAATCTTCACAACAATCTTGTACACCGACTATTGGAATCTCAACTGATTGTATGAGAAAATAGATCCCCTGAGGATTAAGTAACTCACATAAAAGGCCATGTACTTATGTGTGTAGAGATCCAGGATTCAAACCCAGTTTTGCTGATTTCAGAACCTGTCCTCCACTAATATCCTCACAGAACCCATCTTTGTCCTGCTGGGCTTTTCTTAGCTGCTCTTCTCGGCCTTTCTTTAGTTAAGACCTCACGATGTTTCTTCTCTCTCTCTCTCTTATATTGTGGGCAAGAGAAGCAGAATAAGCCCTACCAGAGAGGACAAAAGACTGAGAATCCAGGCCTCATGTCCATATGTTCTTCTCCCCAAAATCTATACATTTCTTCCCATTAAAAGCACTTTCCTGAAAGGGTAATTTCTGAAGGCCGTAAATGGCTTAAATTTAATATCAGAGAGTTCTATTGTAGAGTGTGAAGGGCCTATATGGTTCATTTTATAGATGGAAAAAATGAGACAGAGCAGAGAAAGGATGTGCCTCAAAATCATACATCTAGTAATGATAGAATTGAGCAGAGGACCTAGGTCTTCTCAGTCTTGTATCCACACTATTGTTTCCCAGATTATGGGGATATTGGATGAGTTACAGTTCTCAAGGTGATTTTAGCTGTTACATGGCAACAGCATTAGATAGCAGTAAATCACATACTGAGAAACTTATTCCCATTTCAATTCCTTCCAAGCCTTCAATGAGAAATTCTTGGTATAATGCTAGTGTGTCTTTTAACCCCATTTAAACATACCTCAACCCTTGCTTTCCTGTATTGAAAAGTATAGTGAATGATACAACAAACACCTGTGTCTTTCTACTTTCTTTGAAAAGCAAAATAGTACCACCGTTGAGGAATATATGAACCTGTCTTAGTTTTTTCAGGCCGCTAAAACAAAATATCATGCACTGGGGGCTTATAAACAACAGACATTTATTTCTCACAGTTCTGCAGCTGGGAAGACAAAGGTCAAGGTATCAGCAGATTCACTGTCTGAATTCCTGGTTCATAAGACAGAAGTGGGAGGGCGAGGGCGGAGGGAGCTCTCTGGAATCTCTGCCCTAAGAGCACGGATTCCATTCATGAGGAGGATGTCCTAGGACTTCGAGTACTATGTTATATAACAATGGTGAGAGTGGACATCCCTGTCTTGTTCCTGACCATAGAGAAAATGCTTTCAGTTTTTCCCCACTGATGATGATATTAGCTGTGGGTCTTTTGCATAAGGTCTTTATGATGTTGAGGCATGTTCCCTCTATCCCTACTTTGCTGACACATCTCTGGAGGCAAGGGAAACAAAAGCAAAAATGAACTATTAGGACTTCAATAAGATTAAAAACTTCTGCACAGCAAAGGAAACAATCAACAAAACTAAAAGGCAGCCTATGGAATGGGAGAAGATATTTGCAAATGACGCAACTGATAAAGCGGTAGTATCCAAAATCTATAAAGAACTTATCAAACTCAACACCCCAAAAATAAATAATCCATTTAAGAAATGGGCAGAAGATTGAATAGGCATTTTTTCTAAAGAAGACATCCAGATGGCTAACAGACACATGAAAAGATGTTCAATATCACTCATCATCAGGGAAATACCAATCAAAACCATTATGAGCTACTACCTCACACCTGTCAGAATGGTTAAAATTAACAACACAGGAAACAACAGATGTTAGTATGGATTCAGAGAAAGGGGAACCCTTTTACACTGCAAACTGGTACAGCCACTCTGGAAAACAGTATGTAGTTTCCTCAAAAAGTTAAAGATAGAACTACCCTACAACCTAGCAATTGTACTACTAGGTATTTACCCAAAGGGTACAAAAATACTGATTTGAAGGGGTACATGCACCCTGATGTTTATAGCAGCATTATCAGTGATAACCAAATTATGGAAAGAACCCAAATATCCATTGACTGATGAATGGATAAAAAAGATGTGGTATACACACACACACACACACACACACACACACGAATATTACTCAGCCATCAAAAAGAATGAAATTTTGCCATTTGCAATGACATGAATGGAGCTAGAGTGTGTTATGCTAAGCAAAATGAGTCATTAAGAGAAAGAAAAATATTATATGATTTCACTCATATGTGGAATTTAAGGAACAAAACAGATGAACATAGGGGAAGAAAAAAAAATGGAACCAAAGTATGAGACTTAACTATAGAGAACAAACTGAGGGTTGATGGAGGGCAGGTGAATGGGGAATGTACTAAATGGATGATGGGGATGAAGGAGGGCACTTGTTACGATAGCACTGGGTGTTACATGTAAATGAGGAATCACTAAATTCTACTCCTGAAACCAATATTACACTATATGTTAACTAACTAGAATTTAAATAAAAACAAAAACAAACAAAAACAACAAAAACAAACAAGCAAAAACACTTGTGAAGTTCTTACTCCAGCACCATAGACTCATTAAAAGACTGAGATACAAGGAAGGAGGGAAGAATTAGGATTACTTTGTTACCATAAGGTCCTCACATACCTATGAAGTGTATAGAGTTATTTGAAAGTGGCCTTGGATTAGCTGTAAATGTATATTGCAAACTGAAGAGAAACCACTAAAAAGAGTAAAAAAGAAGTATAATTGATTTGCTTAGAAAAGAAAGTAAAATAGAATCACATAAAATGCTCAATGAAAATGATAAAAGGGAGAAAACAAGTGGACCACAAAAGTAGAAACAAAGGTCAAGGGCAATAAATAGAAAACACTAGTAGATATAGTAGATATTAATCCAACTCTGTCATGAATCCCTTTAAATGTCAGTGGTCTAAATACATCAGTTATCAGACAGATACCAGAGTGGATCAAAAACATGACCCGGATATATTTTGTCTACAGGAAAACCACTTTAAATATGAAGACAAATATAGATTAAAAGTGACTGGGTGGTGAAGTACATACTATGCTAACTTAATCAAAAGAAAGCAGTAGCAGCTATATTAATTTCAGACAGAGCAGATTTCAAAGCAAGGGAAGTTATCGGGATAAAGAAGGGCATTACATAATAATAAGGGGGTCAATTCCAAGAAGACATAACAATCCTTAACGTGTATGCACCTAAATGAGTGTCAGACTGTGTCAAGCAAAAACTAATAGAATTGCCGAGAGAGAGAGAAGTCATAATTGGAGACTTCTATATCCCTCTATCAGAAATGGATAGATACAGCAGGCAGAAAATTTGTAAGGACATAGTTGAGCTCAACAATATCAATCAATGGGGTACAACTGACATCTGGAAACTATATCATCTGACAACAGCAGAATATATAGTCTTCTCAGACTCACATGGAGCAATCATCAAGACAGAATACATACAGGGCCATAAAACACATCCTAACAAAATTAAAAGAATAAAAATAATACAGTGTCTTCTCTCATACCACAATGGAATAAAACGACCAGAAATCAATAACAGAAAGTTAACTTGAAAATTACAAAATACATAGAGATTAACAACATGCTTCAAATTAACACATGGGTCAAAGAAGAAATCTCAAGGTAAAATTAGAAAGTATTTTGAGCTAAGTGACCATGAAAACACAACTTATAAAAATTTGTGAAATGTAGCAAAAATAGTGCTTAGAGGGAAATTATAGCATTGAATGCATATATTAGAAAAGAAGAAAGCTCTGAAAGAAATAATCAAAGTTTCCACCTTAGGCAACTGAAAAGAGCAAATCAAATCTAAAATAGCAAAAGGAAATATGTAATAAGAATTAAAGCATAAGTTGATGAACCTGAAAACAGGAAATCCATAGAGAAAAATCAGTGAAACCAAAAGTTGATTCTTTGAAAATGTCAGTAAAATCAATAAATCTTTAGCCAAGCCTAACTAAGAAAAAAAGAGAAAGGACACAAAATATCAGAAATGAAAGAGGAGCTATCACTATAGATTTAAGGATATTAAAAGGACAATAATGAACACAATAAGCAATTCTATGTCCACAAATTGATAACCTAGATGAGATGGACAAATTACTTGAAAGACACAATCTGCCAAATCTCACAAGAAAAGAAACAGACAATCTGACTAGGCTTACATCTACTGAAAAAATTGAATGAATACAATATCTTTCAGAGAATAGAAGCACAGGGAATATTTCCTAACTCATTCTACAGATCAGCATTACCCTAATATCAAAACTAGACAAAGCCATTGCAAGAGAACTACAGATCAATATATCTAATGAACATAGATACTGTCGAAGATGTCAAGCAACAAGAACCCACATTCATTGCTGGTGGGAATTCAAAATCGTACAGTCATTTTGGAAAACAGTTTGGTACTTTCTTATGAAACTAAACATACTCTTACCATAGGGTCCAGCAACTGCACCATTAGGACTTGAAAACTTGTGCATGAAAAAACATTCACATAGATGTTTATAGTGGCTTTATTCATAATTGTCAAAACTTGAAAGCAACCAAGTAGGTGATTGATAAATATATTATGGTATATGCAGACAATGCAGTATTCAAAGCTAAAAAGAAATGAGCCATCAAGCCGTGAAAAGACATGGAGACCTACTGTGTGATTCTAAATATATGACATTCTTGAAAAGGCCAAACTATGGAGACAATAAAAAGATTAGTGATTGCCAGGGATTGGCAGGGGGAATGGATAAATAGACAAAGCATAAGAATTTAGGTCAGTAAAAGCTCTCCATGATATTATAATGATGGATACGTGTAATTATATATTTGTCTAAACCCATAATTTATACAATACCTAGAGTAAACCCTAAAGTAAACTATAAACTATGGGTGATTATAGTGCATCAGTGTATAGGTTCATCAGTTACAACAAATGTACTACTGCGGTGAGGGATGTTGAAAACATGGGAAGACATGTGTATGTAGAGGCAGGGAGTATGTGGGGAATTTCTGTACCTTCCCCTCATTTTGCTGAGCCTAAAATCGCTCCAAAACTAAAGTCTTGATACGAAAAGAAATTTAGGTCATTTATCTATGATTTATTCATCCATTGAATCATTTATATACGTATTTCTATTTGACAAGCAATGCTTATTAGATCCTTCCCACAATATTAGTCACCGTATCCAAGTCAGCCTACCTCAAAATGACAAAATCAGACTAGAGAGTTATTAGACCTCCACAGGATAAAAATTCAGTTTTGAAAAGAGCCTCATAGAAAACAAACAACTGTTTTTCTAAATGCATATATGTCCATGCCAGGGAGAGGTTGAATTTAAAACATCAATGTGTGCTTCCTTTTGCTTGAGGCTCTGATAAGCAAAGTCATCAGCCACAGAGACTTGTAGCTTAAATTGTTAGATTATTTGCCTGAAAGGTAGAGAGCATGCCTCAGCTTGCCAAGTATTTTCCAACACAAACTAACGGTTTGGGTCCCACTCACAGTATGCTGATTTGTGTGCTAGTTACTATAAACAATCAACTAAAATAAACAAGTGAGGCACATTCGATATTCAAAGGGTTCAACAAGGTCCTGTATCTTTTTTTTGGTGATGGTAGCCAAGGAGGTAAGAATCCAGATTTTCTTCACTATGAAACAGATCAAGTACTGTAAATCTGTCCAAGTAATTTTTCTTTTCAAGCAGGCACCTGAATACGTTTTTAACTATTGGCATATATATGATAACACTGTGCTCAGGTCTATTGAGTAAGACTTCCGACCAACAGGACACCCTCTATACAATGAAAGATTTTTTATCTCATAGAGTAAAGGCACTCACACTAATTCATGATCTGACTGCTCATTTGGAAGAAATGAGGAGTTTGTATATACCTAGAAAACTACTGCAAACATTATTAGAAGTCTTAGCACATGAATGGGAATTGGTCTTGGCCCTCAGAGGACAGTAGGATATAAAAGAGGTTGTTGGCAAAGTCTAAGACAGCATGCCAGTGTCATCAGTGTGGGCAGTGAATTCAGCTGCAGTCACAATTTCTGGAATAGTCAGGGTTATGGGAGCAACACCTAAATTCAGTTGACAACAATCCACTATAAGTCTCAAGATCCCATGAGCCTTTTTTTACTGGCATACATGGCTGATGTATTGAAATATTTCATCTCTTTTTACTCCTCTTGCTTTTAAGTCCTAATCAAAGCTGTGTTTTCCTTTTCTCCCTCTGGAATTCTACATTGCTTCTGTTGGACCAACAGACTGGAGACAGGGAAGTAGTTTGAAAGTGATTTACACCTCCCACTGGTACTTGTCTATATGTAGCCATTCCCAATCAGGATAAACTCCTCTGAACTTTATGAGTATTCCTATTACAAGCATGTAAAACATTAATCACAATTAGACAGGCAACAGAAGTCACAACAGTACATCAAATCATTCCCAAGGGCCCTACCCACAAGATAACTTCAGTTTCCTTTCCTTACTGAATCTTGGTCTGTATCCATCAGTTAAATTTGAGTTTTGCCTGGCAAATAAGGGCAGATAGAGTAAGTGACTCAGGTGTCTGTATTCAACACACTCTATAGTTTGGGCCCCTCCCTTTCTGAAAGTTAGTATATTCAGGTATATTCAGGTAAGTGTGTATGGCCTTTTGGTTCCCCTCAGAGATCAGGAGAGTCAGCTGTACCATTCTTCATTATTCTCCTTAGAACAGCTGAGATCAAGGTTGACTGGAAAGGAGGGAACAAGGGCCATGTAAGGAGAAAGGGACCCAACACTAGTAAGCAAGGCATTTGCTTTTGATTTGGGGTACGTGGAAATAACTTGTAGATCCATCAGATCCATTTCTGATGTTTTCAGTTTACTCAGTTCTAAACTGGATGGTGAGATCTTCATGGTTCACACCATCTGTATCAGACATGAGGATCTCAGGACTAAGCCACTTTGTTTTTTAGATAAAGCCGCAGGGTTTTCTATCTTGGTTGACTTTGGCTTTAAAAAAATGTCTGCATTAATTTGGACTACTTTCTGTTCCATTCACCTAATAATAGTTTTTCAGTTTTCACCTAGTTTTTACATAAGGGCTTTGGGAGTTTTCAAGAGTGATGGGAAAAGCTAGAGGAATTTACCCAAATATCTTTGTTGTTTTTTTTTTAATTAAATTAATTAAATTAAAATTTTAAGTTTTTATTTTAATTCCAGTTAGTTGACCTACAGTTTTATGTTAGTTTCAGGTGTATAAATTAGTTTCAGTGATTCAGCACTTCCATACATCACCCAGTGCTCATCATGACAAGCACCCTCCTTAATCCCCACCAACTGTTTAACTCAACCCTCCACCCATCTCCTCTCTGGTAACCATCAGTTTGTTTTTTATAGTTAAGAATCTGATTTTTAGTTTTCTCTCTCTCTCTCACTCTCTCTCTCCTTTTTTCCCTTTGCTCATTTGTTTTGTTTCTTAAATTCCACATCTGAGTGAAATCATATAGTATTTGTTTTTCTCTGATTTATTTTTCTTAGCATTATACTCTCTACTCCATCTACATCATTGTAAATGGCAAGATTTCACTCTTTTATGTGGCTAAATAATACTCCATTTATATATATATATACCACATCTTTATTCATTCATCAATCAGTGGACACTTGGGCTTCTTCCACATCTTGGCTACTGTAAATAATGCTGCTATAAACATAGGGATGCATATATCACTTTGAGTTAATGTTTTTATATTCTTTGGGTAAATACCCAGTAGTGCAATTGCTGGATCATAGAGTAGTTCTATTTTTAAATTTTTGAGGAACCTCCATACTGTTTTCCAGAGTGGCTACACCAGCTTCCATTCCCACCAACAGTTCATGAGTGTTCCCTTTTCTCTACATCCTTGCCAAACACCTGATATTTCTTTTGTTTATTTTAGCCATTCTGACAGGTATGAGGTGATATCTCGTTGGGAATTTACTTATATATCTTTCAATCGGTTCCTATTCTCCAGTAAATTATATTCATCAGTATCATAAACCCAATTTAGGGCAGTGAGATCTGTTTTCTTCCAGCTCTTAAGAAGCTTAGAGCTGCATTTTAAGGTTATGAATAGTAACTCTGAAGTATTTATTATCTATATACCTGTGTTTTAACATTTTGACTTTACAAGCATATCCTATTTTTGCATTATTCTTGGTTCTAATCTTTATTTTTATTCAAGCATTATAATTGTGCCATAGGAATTCACTCTTCCTTCAAACTTCAAATTCTTTAATTATAGTTCATAAATGGACATATAGAGAAATAGGTGATAATTTACAGATTCCCAAATAAAATTCGGAATTTTTCTACAATGCTGAATCTTCAATAATAGCTAGACTTCAGTTCTTTGCTTTTTCCACAGACACCTATGCATGTGGACCATACATGCATCCTCAAGCCACAGGTTTCGCATTCTGGCAGGAATATATAGGTGCTTCAGCAAAACCGTCTTGCCATTTCTAGATAGACAGTATTTTCCTCTGCAAGTGGATAAATTTAATTCTTTTGTTTTTGTGAATAGCAACTGACTGTTATAAAATTTTTCCCATCGAATTGCATCTAAAAATAATGCAGATTTATTTCCCTGATGGGCTTTATTTTATTTCCAATTACTGAGTGCATTTATGCTTATTGTAAACAGCATCAAAATTCTTTTTGTTGAAACACCATCAGGACCAGAATTTTCCTTACGTGTCTTGATTGGTTTAGTTTAACCTTAGTATGATGTCTCTTTCTACTTTTTCATTCCAAAAAACTTCAGATCTTGATTATCATCCCTGTGGCTTTTCATACAGATCTTCTAGCCTTTTCTGATTTCCAAGTGGAAATCTTGAAGTTTTGAATAATACTGTATTTTAAGCTGACACTTTCTTCAAAGCAGTATCTGGTAAAGAGTTTATTTGGCAAGACAGAAACACAGTGCATTTCAGGCCTGGCTCAAAATCATTTTATAAGGTGTTTGGGGATCTAAGAGTAGAATTTAGGAGTATTTTTTCTTTTTTCTTTTTCTTTTTTTCATTTTTGCTTAATCCACAAAAGAAAATAATTGTTTCAATTAAGATGAGAGGAGAAACAATTCTAGATGACCTCCAAAGTCCTGTCCTCTAAAACTTCTCAACTACACACAGCTTATCTACATAACTCTTTCTTTTTATGTATATGTGTGTGTTTGTGTGTTTATTAACTTTATCTCATACTCTCAAAGCAAAAAAATAAAATAAAATAAGCCTCAATATCTATTCAATTTTAAATACAATTCAAGAAGTTGGCAAAATGTAAAAACAATGAAGGCATAATAAGAAAATGAAGTGGTGGATTCAAAAACCAGAAACTATGAAATATTTTTGGGGGGCGGTTGGATGGCTCAGTCATTTGATTTGGGCTCAGGTCATGATCTTAGGGTCCTTAGATCAAGCCTTGCGTCAGGCTCCTTCTCTCTCTCCCTCTGCCTCTGCCTCCCCCCCACCCTTGCACTCTCTCTAAAAAAAAACAAAACAAACAAACCAAAACAAAAACCTATAAAGATGTTTTTAATAGAAAACAGGGGACACAAATTCAGTAATTTTTGTAAAGTACTAAATGATACATATTTATATACCCAACCACAGGATGAATGAGTATATATTAAAAAGAAGCAGAGAAGTATCACAGTACTGCTGTGTCTGGAAAGCTTTCAGTTATTTCTTCAAATGCTTGGTGTAAATAAACATAGCAAAAGATAAAGTATATTTGTGTGTGTCTAACATAGTAAACATAGTAACATACTGAAGTATATGAATACACTGTTATGTTTCCCCAGTACTTTCTGTTTGACCATATTGGTTCAGTGTGGCCATGCATCCCTAAAACTGAAGGATCGGTTTTTAGGCTTTACATTCCTTGAGTAGAGCAAAAATTCAGCGTCTTCTACTGAATTATTCATTCACTTACCTTTTTAAAATAACATTTCATCTAAACTATACTCTTCCTGGCTCTGGCACAGTGACCAGGTGGGCTGACTAGAACCCATAACCTATCTGGACACAGTGATTTCTCTGAAAGCGTAAGCACATAGGATATATTGCCCCATCAGATCACTAGAACTTTTCTATTTGCGGGGACAGATCACATGTGCCAGTTTCTTTATACACACAGTCTGGCATAATCTCACCAACCATTCTACATATACCGAGAATCCCATATTCACCATTGAGTATTCACCAAGCAATCACTGTTACCCGAAGCACCACAGCCCTCCTATGTGATGAGCTCTAGTGGACAAGGAGGAGGGGAAATGAGGCAGGTTAATAGCTCAAAGACACTACCTCCACTCCACATATAGATGCATAGTAATTTTCTTCAAATTTCAGGTAGACAGGTATTTACTTGATGGCTATAGCCAGGCAGTAAGGGTCACTTAAAAGTCATGTAAATTAGTTTGTAAATACTGATACCGGTAAATTACATGTAAATTAACTTGTAAATGCTGATATTAGAGGAGTATAGGGAAGCAATAGCTGTATGAGAATATGTATGTTTCTGACTATTCAAGCTTTTTGAAAACATTATTGGAATTCCTATAAAATGTTAACCTTAGAAACTTGCTACTTTTTCATTAATGCAGTTTATTAGCATTTATAAGATTTGCCTGTTTTTGACTCTGAGAAAGTGACAAACTTTTGACAAAATCTTTATTCATTTCCAAAATATAAGTCATGTGTATCTCAGATTGATTTTTTGAGTCTGAACTTTTGTTAAATGTTATCTGAGGAGAAAGTGTCAGTTGCAAATAAAATAATTATAATATAGTTTATAAATTTAAGATAGTAATAACATTCTGATTATGTATAATGGTTACAAAAAAGAAAAGAAGAAAGGAAAGTGGGAAAAAAATTTGGAAAGATGGTATTCAGAAAAGAAAATCCATTTAGCCAATACACACGTGCAGAGATGCTCAAAATTAAGCAAAATTTTGTATTTTCTAAATCTTATTAGACTACTGATAAGCAGAGAGAGAAATTAAATCCGTACTTGTATAGATAGTATCAGTGTTTAGCTATTATAATAAAACCTGAAATAATTAAATTTTTACATTCCTGAAGATAGACTGAATATATAACATCTTTATGTTGCTTGTGAAACAAGATTTGTTCAGAATCTAAAATATGGTAATGGCAATGTAAAATTTAACATTTTAATATTGTTGTTTATACTGTTTCATTTACTGCTTGGAGGAGTAGCTATATATGATGATGAAACTAATGCAAACACTCTCTTTGAGTTTAATAATGTAATTAATTTTTAACTGTGTCAAGTAAATAAAGGAATATTTATTATTCAGACTTCTTTAGAAGTTAGTGCACTGTAAACTGGAAGAATAAAGAGATGACTTTATGACTTATTAGAGTCTTAAGAATTAAGAAAGTAAACGTAAAAGATCTTCAAGCCTAAAAGATCTTTCTGACTTCCTAAGTATTTTAATTTTAATAATTAAAGTTAGTCGTACATTTGACTAAAAAATTCCTCTCTGGAGAGCCTTGCCTATATTAGTAAAAATATTAGTAGAGTACACTTTGTGGGGACAAAAAAACCAAAAAAACAAAACCAACACAACCTTGAATATATATAAATAATTGAATAAAGTATCAATTCTATGTAATAATTTTAGTTATTAAAACGATCACTTTCACCTACATGTAAAGGTTTAGTAGGATGTCAACCAAAGAATAAATATGGGTATCTGAATTATTTTAATAAAGTTATATAAAAAGAGCTATATACAAAGTATTTGTTTATTTCATGCAAGTAGAGAGAAAATTGTTGAGAGATGCAGCCAGATTGATGACATCAAATACACAGATATGAGATTGTAGAGGGTGAGAGAAAGATTGTATGAAATTATGTTACATATATTTTAAAATAACAATATAAAATATATAAGTTTATATATTACAAATAACTAATGGTAACATTAATATTTATATTAAATATAAATGATATATTTAATATATAACATGTTATATTTACATATAACTTTATGTAGCATAATACTTTGTAACACATAGTGTAATAACAACTTACCTGTAATAGGAACATGCAAAAAATAGTATGCTTATTATATATGTAAATATGATATATACTTGCATAAATATATATCCAGAAAAGTTTGAAATATGGAAACAAAAGTAATATCAACTGTTACTTCTTTATGATAGAATTTTACTCTATTCTTTCAAACTTAAAGTATTCTTTGGATTTTGAAAATACAAATACTTTCCCTTCCTATTGAAAATAGAGATGTTTCTAAGTTCCTTAAAAATACAAAAATACAAATTTAAATATTCTCTACTTCTGTTTTGTCATATGGTTAAATTTATAATTTTAATTAGATTTCCTGGCTTGCAGTGACACAAAACTCAGGCTAAATTTAACTTTTAACTTAAATTTAAATTTAATCTTTTAACTAAGATATCTACAGTACATTGAGATGGTAACTTCTTCCTTCAACATGATAAATTGTAAAGTCTTTTACTTCTAGTTATTTGCTTTTAACTGTCTTTTGTATTGGAAACAAGTCAGGAGTATAGTAAAGAGCTACACTTTCTACAGTAATCTCAACAGATCACCCTTTTCCCTAAGAAATGACATATGGAATTATTTTCATTTAGAAATTTTTAAATTTCATTTATTTTCATTTATAAATCCAGGACACCTGAATAGTTCAGTCGGTTAAGCATCTGCCTTTGGCTCAGGTCATGATCCTGGGAGCTTGGGATTGAGTCCCACGTTGGGCTCCCTGCTCAGTGGAGAGTCTGCCTCTCCCTCTGCCCTCCCCCCCCTCCACTCCTGCTCTTGCACTAGCTCTTTCTCAAATAAATAAATAAATAAATAAAATCTTTAAAAATAAATAAATACATTGAAAGCGCATAATTATACAACCATTATACCAGCAGACTCTACAAATAAGAAAAAAATTGATAAAAACATAAAGGGAATTTATATTATATTGAATTCAAACACAAAGTCATTTTACTATTTTATTAAGAATTAATAAAGATTAGGATATATCCAAGAAACTCCAAACTCAAAAAATACATTCCAAAACATTCCAAAATATTATTTATTTCAAAATAAGTTCACATATAGAAATCTTTCATCATGTTATTGCTAACCTGATTAATCCTACTTCCAAAAAACGAGCTGAATCTCTTTAGATTCCAATAAACTTAGTAGTGAATAGTCAATAGTCCATTAAACAGGTGACACGGTAGCACTCATACAAGTCTCACATAGAAATTTCACCTTGACGAAGTAATGTAAATTTGAGATATGTTTGTTATAACAAAATAGGCAGAGCTTTTTCCTCTGCCTTCCAGATCCTAAATATGAGATCAGCATTCATGTCTAAAAGTGGTTTAGAATGAAATTCTTAGCCTTTCTTGTTTTTTTTCTTTCCTTTTTCCCTCTTTTTTTCTTTTTTTTTTTCTAGCAACTTGCACATTTCCTTTTTGAGGATAGTCCAATACATTGCATGTTAACTGAGAATATTTTATGTTCCCAGCAGAGATAGGAATAAAACTAAGACATACATTTTTTTAGTCACTTTAGAAAAGCTCATAAAACGTTTGGAAGATAATATTTATATTCATAATATTATTATCGGTGGCATTATACAGTAAAGAGGCACTTAAAGAATTATTTAGAATACTAATAAATTCTAATGAGAAAAAGGGTAAGATAGGTATATAGGGAGGACTTGAATTCATCTAATTTTAACATGAAATATTGAACTTTTACAGTATGGATTTGTTTTTCCACATGAAACCCTGACAGTTACAGGTTGAACTTCTTAGAAATGAATATACATCTTTTACTCTAAATACATATCTTGAAAAAATAAAATGCATACACTGAGCAAATTAACAGTTTAATATACACACGTACAGATATAATGCAATATAATTTTTACATTCACAAAATTTTTTTACATAGGCACTGAAGTCTGGTAATGAGGTGAATGTTAAAAGTTCATGAGTATCTTCATGTTTCTGTCTTAACAGTGTATCTCTCTGTGGTTATATACTACCTCAGTTGTACCAAAAGTCAAAAGCCAATATTTAAAGGCCTTTGTGACTCTGTGGCTCCCATTCCATGAATGACCCCAGCAATATCAAAGCTTCACTATTAAATCATCAGTCTCCCACAAAGTATGCATTCTCTCTCAAACCACCTGAGACACAAGTACATTCTGTATGATTACCCCCATCCTGCAAGCTGGTGTTTGGAGGCTAGGTTGGAGTCCCTGGGTGGTAGGAGAAGTGGTAGGCACCATCCCATCTCTCACTAAAAATGCCTAAAAGATCTGGATCAGCAGCACTGTCCGATAGAACTTATAACTCTAAAGTGTAACATCTATGTAATTTTAAGTTTTCTAAGATCTATAACGATTATCTAACAAAGGTAAAATTAATTTTAATGATAGGTTTTATTTAACCAATTTCAACATATAAACAATATCAAATATTGAGATTTTTATATTCTTTTAATTTTTACTGTGTCTTCAAAACCCAGTGTCTTTTATACTCACAACACTCTCCGTTAGACCAGCTGCATTTCAAGGGCTCAATAGACATCTGTGCTTAGTGCCTACCATATTGAAAGTACAAGCCTAGATCTTTCTTTTTCCTACCTCCTGGCAGCCAAGCCCCTTCAGTAGGACTGTGCTGCTGGGACTTTGAATCTTGAGTAAGTGAACAGAGAAAAGTAGCTATTAGGTTGTATTTAAAGCATGAGCTGTGGTGATTCCTGTAATATGCTGGCTTTCTGGCTAGACTTTTCCACATAAAAGATGATTTTGTTTCTCAGACAAACTGAGGGCTTCAGAGGGGAGGGGGAGGGGGGATAGACCGGTGATGGGTAGTAAGGAGGGCACGTATTGCATGGTGCACTGGGTGTTATACGCAACTAATGAATCATGGAACTTTACATCAGAAACCAGGGATGTGCTGTATGGTGACTAACATAATACAATAAAAAAAATTTAAAAAAAAAGAGTCCAAAGGGATTCTATTACTTTTTGAATAAAATCCAGTCTTGTTACTGCTTAAAAAAAAAAAAAAAGAAAAAAAAAGATGATTTTGTGGCTACTTTTTGTTCCTTTGAAGCTGCCTTATTTAATTAAAGCCTATTTTTCAAATCTTGGTTTTTCCCCTTTTCATTGCTTCTCTGAGCCTGATATTCTTCCAAACAATACAGTAATTACATTTAAGGAGAAAGACAAAGTCTGATAATGTTTCTTGAAGCTGATGCATTCCTAATCAATACATAATAAATATTATGGATAAAAGTGAAAAAAAAACCCTAACCATGGCTGATACTTGAACTTTATTTATTAATATTAGAGATATAGCATAATTGGGGTAGCAGCTATTCTTCTTTCATCATAAAACCTTATGCTGTGAAGTATAGTACATGCTCTGAATTCGTGGCCAGGTAATTGATTGCAACTCTGGCACTACATTCATTCTCCCACTTATTCAGTATCTCTTATTTATTCATTCTTTCAGCAGTTATTTATGGAAATAGATGATGTTCAAGAACACTGGGTTATAAAGATGAATAATGACACAGTATATCTAATTCAAGGATTTATTTTCTTAGAGCATTTGTGTCATATACACATATGTAAATTAGCAGACCGATATCACGTGATTGCTTTAAAGAAGATTGTTGTAATTTGGGGGAATGAAGTGTTGATGATTTGTGGAAGACGTACCACATATCCTAGGATTTAAGGGATAAGAAGATTTTAATTCCCCAAAATATGAATAATACAGAGGATTAAAGAAAAAAATACATAAAGGCTGAAAATCACAGAATATGATTTTAGAACCAAGAGTGATCAGTTTAGCTGGAACATTATAGTGCCACAGTGGGACAGTGATGTTGCCTGAGAGTAGCCAACTGAGATTTTCTGAATTTTACTGATCCACCATCACTTTATCACCTGGCTTCCCTTTGTAAATGGGGCATTTTGTAAGATACATAGTGTGAGATCTGGAAGCAGAACAATACTAATTGGCCATGTGGGGATTAGACCCTTAGCCTTGACCCCATTAGCACCATACTCTAAGCAGCTAAGTTGCCTAATTGAAACTGGCTCAAAGTAGAGACCTTTGTTGTTACCTTCTCATCCCTTTATTAAAAAAAAAAATACAAAGAAATGTTCTAATGTTCTACTCTGCACAAAACATCTTATGGAGCAGTTTATATGCTCTTGTTAACAATTTAAAGATAGATGCCTGAAAGAGAATACGGTTACATGCATATGTGTATATTTGATTCATGAGTCAAACCATTTGTATTCAAAATTTTAGAAATTTATTTTTTATTAGAATATGAGGATATAAATGTTATGTGTTACGTGCCTTTTGGAGTTAGGAATGTGTTTAACTAGTGCAATTACTGCCCAATTAGTTCAGTTAAAATAGTACATTTTTGTTAACTCATGTTAAATAGCTGTGATCTTTAAGAAGAAATACATTTCAGCCATATAAAAATTTAGATCTGGTAATAATTCATAGAACTTCACAGATATAAAGTAGTCATTTATCCATCTTTATGGTCTGTTTCTCTAGAAAAATAGTACATTTAACTATACCTTAAGAGTTTGTCTTAACTTTTCCATAGCACCATAGCATTCATGAAACAGTTGCTAAAATATATTCTAAACACAAACACACACACACACACACACACACACAGACAAAAGGTCCTGATTGTTATTAAATCAAGCAAGTATAGGTCCTTAAGAAAAGTAAAACTGTTTGCATAGACAGTTTATATTATGGACACTTTAAAATACTACATGAACCGTAAAATAAGATTAGATGCTGAATTTTTCATAAATTGTGTATTTAATGGAAATCAAGGAGAAAGACATAGCACCACACGTGTACACTAAATATAGTGAAGGAAACCAGTTCGCTCTTCATCCTTCTGGGATGATTTCCCGAATAGCTGCAGCATTAGAATACAAAGATGTATTTATTTTACTTCCATAAAAGGATAAAGTAAATAATTTAGAATCTGGACATTATCAGTAAATTAGAGTAACTTTTATCAATGAAAGTACATATTTACTTTTTGTTTAAAATTCATCAAAGTATGCAATAATCTTTATTAATGAAAACAAAGCTTGACTATATTTAAGAAATATGGTAGGACGTCCCACAGTGTTTTATTCAAACTGAGCAAAATGAGTCCAAGTAA
Source organism: Ursus americanus (assembly GCF_024610735.1). NCBI lineage: Eukaryota > Metazoa > Chordata > Mammalia > Carnivora > Ursidae > Ursus > Ursus americanus. Next base: position 6,575,789 of record NC_142131.1, read on the forward strand.
TATTTTAGAGGTGTAGAAATTTTAAATTTAGATTTTTCTTTAAACGTTTTCACTAAGTTAGATACAGTATAGGGCTGAAATTATTTAAATGTAACATATTATCACAAACTGGATTTTAATAAATTTACTATATTTCTCTTCTCAATTTGTATGAAGTCTCAGGTGTTTAGTAAAGGACAAAGTCCAAATGACTCCTTTTCTATAGTAGTTCTTTCCCTACTTAAGATGGAGACTAGAAAAATTCCATGAGAAGGTTCTGCAGACTATCCCTGAAGATGGTTGGAACTTGCTCTGACCTCTGCTTTCCTAATGACTAGTGATGTTGAGCATTGTTTTTGTGCTTATTTGCCATTCTTATACCTGTTTCTTTTTTGGTGACATATTTATTCAAATCTCCTGCTCAATTAGCATGTCTTATCTGGTTGTTGTTATTATTATTGTTATTATTGTTATTATTATTATTGAGTTATAAGAGTTCTTTAAATATCCTAGATACATGCTGTTTATCAGACATAGATGTTGCAAATATTTCAGTACCTTTATTTATATTTTCCTAATAGCAGATTTTAGAAAACATTTTTTATTCTAATGAAGTTAAGCTTATTTTATTCTTATTGTGACTTATTTATGAAATCTATATCTAATTAAAAGCCACAAAGAAGTTCTCATACATATTTTTAAAGTTTTATCCATCTATACACAAGTTCTGTGCATTCTCTACATAATGCTTACATTCAGGTTTTTGATACACTTCAAGTTAATTTTTTATTTCAGTTAAAGTGTTGAAGCTCACATTTTTGTTTATTTGTATATGTATATCCAATTGTTCTAGCACAATTTGTTGAAAAAGACTATATTTTAGCCATTGAATTTTCTGAAAACTCAATTAACCATGTATATGTTGGTCTCATTTCTAGACATACTAATCTATTCCAGTCATCTTACACAATAACACACTTTCTAAATTTTTGTAGCTTTATAATAAGTCTTGAAATCATATAGTATGAATCATCTATCTTCATTCCTTTTCAAAGTTGTTTCTGCACTCTGAGAGCCTTTGTTTTATCATAAAAATTTTGGAAGCAGTTCATCAATTTTATAGAAAAGAACCTCCTGGGATTTCTGTTGAAATTGCATTGTGTCTGATCCATGAGCATAATATTTCTCTTCATTTACCTGAGTCCTCTGTAATTTTGCTTAACAGTATTTTATAGTCTTTGATGTAGAGGTTATATTCATATTTCGTTAAATTCATCCCTAAATACTTCTCATTAAAAATTTTTTATCTCAACCATCTTTAAAATATCCCTTACTTCTGTTATTATTCTGAGTTGATGAATTTGTATAATAACTCTCTCTTATCTTTTTTTTTTTAATAAGATGTGCCAGAAGTTTAAGTATTTTCCTTAGGAATTAGCACTCCATTTTATTTATCAAACCAGTTTTTTGACTATTGTTACTACCAGCTTTTTGTTCCATTTGGTCTTCTTAAAATTGTTTTCTAGAACTCTATAAGCTTTTTGAAAAGTTTAATCTAAAAAAAGCTTAATCTAGAAAGCATTTTTCATTTATTTACTTGTAATGATAATGTATTATAATTTTATTTTCTAGTTTTTAAAATTTAAAGTAGATATTTTATTTTAAAATGAACTTGCACGAAATTTTAGGAAAAAAAAACAGATTATGATGAATCCCATTAACCCAAATATGTAGCTGTTATCTTTAAGTGTTTTCTTTCTATATATGTATGTTTAATTTTTTTAAAGTTTTTATCTTTTGTAATTCAAATGAAAAAAAATTGTATTAGTGGCACTTATGCAAGCAGAACATGAGTACAGTATTTCACAGCTTTGTGATGAAATTGGCATATTTTTTCTTTTTTTATTCAAATATAATTAATATACAGTGTTATATTTGTTTCAAGTGTACAATATAGGGCTTCAGCGATTCTATACATTACTCGGTGCTCATTATGATAAATGTACTCTTAATCCCTTTCATCTGTTTCACCCATCCTCTCACCAACCTCCCCTCTTGCAACCACCAGTTTGCTCTCTATAAGAGTCTTTTTCTTTTGTTTGTCTCTTTTTTGTTTGCCTGTTTTGTTTCTTAAATACCACATGTGAGTGAAATCATGTGGTATTTGTCTTCTCAGACTAACTTATTTTGCTTAGCATTGTACCCTCTAGACGCATCCATGTTGCTGCAAATGGCAAGATTTCATTCCTTTTTAAATAGCTGAGTAATATATATATTTTTTCCATATATATATATATATATATATATATATATACCTACCTATATATATATATATATATACCACATCTTCTTATCCATTTATCTATGGATAGACACTTGGGTTGCTTTCATATCTTGCCTATTGTAAACAATGCTGCAATAAACATAGGGATGCATATATCTTTTTGGAAAAGTGTTTAATGTAATTGGCATATTTGTAAAGTAGTTTCACTAATTTTAGAGAAGGTATAAAATTATTGCTCCTGGGTAGTTTTTTTTCCCTTTTATTATTTTAAAATATTTCTTCTTTTTTTGATAATTTGTGATATATTTCTTTTGCTCTCTAGTCTCTTGTCATCTAGAAACTTGAATGTACCACATTACATTATGTCAGTCACAAAGTCAGATAATGGAGCAATCATAGGGAGGTGGTTAAGAGCAGGGGTTTTGACCCAAACTCTTTGGATTCTAATTTCTAGCTTTGCCACTTACTATTTATGTGACCTTAAGCAAATTACCTAACATATCTATGCCTTAGTTCTTCCAAAGATAAATTATGAATTATAGTAGTTACCTCATAGAATTAAGAGATCAAATGGTTAATACACAGACATAAAGTGCTAGAAAAGTAAAAAAGTTGTGGTACAGAATAGCTATTATTACTTATGCAGTAGTTTTGTTTTTGTTTTTTCTTAATTATAATATGAAGAGCATAGTCTGGCATGAAAACAAATACATGTGATAATGAAACAGATTAGAGAGCACAGAAATAAACCCACACATATATGGTCAGTTAATTTATGACAAAGGGGCTAAGAATATATAATGGATAAAGAACAGTCTCCTTAATAAATGGTCTTAGAAAAACTGGACAGCCAGTTTTCATCCAAAAGAATGAAACTGGTCCACTATCTTACATCAAAAAACAAAACAAAACAAACAAACAAGCAAAAAACTCAAAAGGGACAAAAGACTTGAACATAAGACCTGAATCATAAAATTCCTAGAAGAAATGTAGGTGGTAAGTTTCTTGACATAGGTCCTGGCAATGTTTTCTTGAATCTGACACCAAAACCTAAAGCAACAAAAGCAAAAACCAACAGGTAAGACTAAATCAACCTAAAAAGCTCTGTACAGCAAAAGAAATCATCAACAAAATGAAAAAGCAACCTAGTGAATGGGAGAAAATATTGACAACTCATGTATCTGATGAGAGGCTAACTTCCAAAATATATAAAGAATTCATGTACAATTCAATAACCAAAAAAAAAAACAAAAAACAAAAAACCGACCACCAACCAACCAAAAAAAAAAGCCAGTTTAAAAAATGGGCGGAAGACCTGAACAGACATTTTTCTCAAAAAGACATACAGATGTCCAACGTGTACATGAAAAGATGCTCAACATCGTTCATCATCAAAGAAATGAAAATCAAAACCACAATGAGATATCACCTCACAGTTGTTAGAATGACTGTTGTCAAAAAGACAAGAAATAGCAAGTGTTGGTGAGGATGCAGAAAAAAGGGAACCCTTTTGTACTGTTGGTGGGAATGCAAATTGGTGTAGCCACTATAGAAAACAGTATGGAGGTTACTCAAAAAATTCAAAGAAGTATCACATGATCCAACAATTTTATTTCTGAGTATTTATCCAAATGCTTATAAACCTGACTTATAAATAAGACATTTTTGACATTTGTTCAGGTGACAGGGAATTTAAAAATACAAATATATTTTAATTGATAAAAATATTTCCAAGTCTGAAAATTGATAGGAAATGGAAAATGATAGGGTGGGTGGGTGTGTGGGTGTGTGTGTTTGTGTGTTTGTGTGTCTGTGTCTCGGTGTGTGTGTGTGTGTGTGTGTGTGTGTGTGTGTGTGTTTAGGGCCTAGATAGGTTAATAGTATAGGCAGAGATCACCTAAAAATCATCTTATCCTGTCAACACCTTGATCTTGGATGTCTAGAGTCTAGAACTGTGAAACAATAAATTTCTATTGTTTAAGTCACTCATTTATGACATCTCTAACAATCTTACAAGCTGATTAAAGTGGCATATTTATATTTCTTTATGAATGATCAGCTATATGTCATTTAAACTAATTCCAGATATTTGTCTAAAAAGTAAATTAAATTTAGTATTCATAATACTAATTTAAAATAGTGTTTATTAAACTTAAATCATATTATTTTTATTTCAATGTACAAAATGCTGAGCAAAATATATAATACTGCAACAAGTCAAATTTATAATCATTTATGACAACCACACTGCCGTGGATCAATATAAAACATGAGTCAGTGGTCTTTATACATTTTGTGATTGCTATTATTTCTACATTGAGATGCTAAAGTAATTAGATAAACAGAAAGCAAATTATGAATGATTGTAGTGGACTTAATAAATGATTAGAATAATTTGAAACTTTTGAAGTAGAATTCTGGGTACAGTTCTGGAGGATGCCAGGAGATATAGTTTTTTAGGGAAAAATGTGAAAATAATTTCTTTTTCAGGCATTTGGAAACTGGAGGCAGGCAAAGGTAAAGTAAATGGGTAATTTCATGCACTTTGTATGGACTGCTTACAACTTAAAGTTCACAATTAGGATCAGATATGTTTGGTCATGCTAGAGTGCTGATGAGATGAAAATGATACACTCAACCTGTATTATAAATTTTATCAGAAAATATCTGCTGAATTTAAAGGGCGTATATTAATGTATGATATACTCCTGTATAATAATGCTGTAATAACAGCATTATTAATGAAATTACAACATATATTACAACATAAATTAATGAAATAAGTAGAAGATAGACAATTTATCACCTATATTTGATGAAGAATCAACAAAATGTAATGGTACATTAAAGATAAGTAAAGAAAAAAGATAACAATGTATTTGGATATATCAAAAATAGATGTATAGATTTTAATTATGCAAGGAATAATATTTAACATGAAGTTTAGCATCCTAGCTATAATTTACCTACTATGATAAAAAACAATTTTAAAAATTTTATAATTTGTTGACCTGTATAACAAAATTTTCTTTAAGTTTGGAGCCAAATGAAATTCAAACATCTATCTTATGACAATACTTTGGTTTTATTACAATTCTAACCCAAACCACAAAGATTCAGTTTTTCACACCTAACCACAAAACAGTTTTGGAAAAGTTCCCGGGTTCTATTGTATCATGAAGTAGGTTTATTCAAAAGATATATGAACTTTGGCCCAACTTATTCCAATTTGAGAATGGGTTTTATATTGTACATTGCAAGTCAAGCAAGAATTCTTTGTTTGAATCTCTCCATTAAATTTCCTTGCATGAAAGTCTGGTATAGGCTTAAAAATTGGAAGAACGAGTCAAATGTAACAGACATGACCTGTCAGTTTCATCTCCTGTAAGTGACTCAAATGTATTTCTCTTAGGTCAGAGCTCAGATGTCATCATTCACCATATAGTTATAGAGGCTGTACCTTAAAAAATGGAGGAAATGACTCATTAGACTTCTACTAGCATGAACATAAAAATAAGCTACTCTCCGGAGTGGCAAAACAGTTGAATTTTCAACTTCCACTGCCAACTTTAAAGAAGAATACAAAAAAGTTGAATGTGGAAATTTATATGAGTTTTAAAAATAGGTATATTTTAAAAAACATAATTATTGGATAGATTTAATGCACAACAATTGAAGTAAAAAAAAAATGAGAGAGGCTCAAATGATTGTCCTTCAGGACTTCCAGTAACTTAAAGCAAATGGCAATTCTGAATGTAAAATAAACATTTACCCCTCCATATTTCTTTTGTTGTACTGGTAATCTTTTAACTATTTCCACAGTAAAGAGCATACACTTGTTAAAAGTGGTTGTATGGGAGCCCTCTCTCTCATCTTCATTATTATGAAGTGGTCTTTGCTATGGTCCAGTTTTCAAAAATAACAATAGGAGTTAGTGAAAGCAAAACTCTAAACATTACTGTCACGACAATATTTCTCTTAATTAGTGAGACATTAAATTCACCATTGTGTATCCATTTCATTTCAAAGTTATTCTGAATTTTATTTTTTAAATTTATTATTTGCCTGTGCATTTGTTTAATTTTTTAGTCTCTGAAGACCATAATAATTCTCTACTATTTGATAAGTAATACATTACACATACACTTTGATAAGAAATTAATTTTATTTTTGTTATGCATTTTTCTTTGAAATTTGAAATACAAAATCTTATTTTTACTGTATTAAATGATATTTAGAATTTCCTTTGGGAAATGTACAGTATGCAAAAAAAGTTTATTGCAAAATATTCCTTTTATGTAAATATACATTCATACGGTCACAAGTGCTCTGGTTAAAATTAGCATATAGTAATTGCATCATGTTTTATGATTCACAGTTCTCCTGTAGTTAATGGTGAAATTACAACAGGAAGAAGAAACATTTTATGGGGAAATCAGTCATCCTTAATCCAATGTTTTTGTATCTTCTAGCTTATAGCCTAACATACTTATAAAAATCATTTCACTAGGTTTACCTCCATTATTGTAATAACAATACAAATCCATTAATGTATGGATTATTATTAGCAGACCATTAATCATATAAGCCACTTTATTTAATTCTTAAAACAAATGTCTGTCTTGTACATGTTATTTCCATTTTTAAATGAGAACTTAACCATAAAGTTGTTACAGTCCTGTCTATGCATTCCTTTTTATGTCATTTTTTCATTCATTCATTTGTTCAATAAAAATTATTAGGGTATTTACTATGTGCCAACCATTATGTTAAGTGTTGGGCATGTAAGTCTGAATCATGCAGATGCTTTTCCTGAGATGAAGAGGAGATTAATGTGTTTGATAAAGTGAAGAAGGCCCAGGTGTGATAGTACATTAAGTAGTTCTTCAGAAATTTTCTAACTAGTTTTTTTTATTCTGTTATTCACAAGCATTATGAAAATTAACATATAGAAAATGGTTAGATGAGATCATATAGAAGTTTTATACTTGTATTTAATTTACACGATACTAAGGAAACATCTGTGGCAAAGTGAGGGTGAAGAGCTGGGACTCCGTAGTGAAACTCTTGGGGCTGGCATTCCGGTCAGTTCTGCAGTGATTGTAGATTCTGAGTCTCATTTTTGCCATGTTTCCAGAGTGAATATTAGACTTATTACAAGGCTACAAATTCCTTGACTACGCCTGGCTTTTAATATGCACTGAGAAAACATGTACTTCTTCCCCAAATCAAGACATTCTTCTGTGTTCCCTGTGTATGTTAAACATGGCCTTCTCTATTCGGTTAATCAAGCTACAAATACCGAATTCTTGTCAGCCTTCTCTCAGTCCTCCATCAAGTAGTCAGTCATCAAATCCGGCCAATCCTACTTTATATTTCTCTTAAAGCGTTACTTTATTTTCATGGGGTTGTTGACTTAGTATAGAGATCCTTGCCACTTTTGCTTGGACAATTTATTTGAGTTAACTGATCAATAAGCATTTAACTTAATATCAACTAAAAAGCATAATGAAGAAATTCAAACTACCGTTTCTTCTCTCTTGGGGCTTAATATACAGTTGGAGAAACTGGATATAAATGTGTGATTCTAAATAATACTATTTTTAAAATGAACTTCAAAGTGTTATTGTAGTAGATTCCACAAGACATATATGATTTATTGATAAATAAACAATATTATAATAATTAACATGGGAGTCTTGAAAATCAAAAGATAACTGTTGCCAGTGGTTTTTAGGAAGGCTTACAAGTAAGTTTCTGTGGATTTGGTTGTATTTTGTTCAGCCAAGAAAGATGAGCATATTGTTACTAATGTAGAACTAAATGAATTAGGGTAATACTGTTCAATATATTTAAACTTCAGTTATTTTTGAGGTAGATTTTCTTTCCTTAGCCTTAGACAGTGAGGAATTCATGTCTTTGGCCTCATTATTTTTGTGCCCTGTAAGGCAGTTTCTGGGAGACACCTGTAGCTTCAGCAGCTAGCATGGTGAATGACTTTCCAAGATTAGCTCAGTCCACTGTATAGAAAAATGGACTATACCATAAATTGCTTGAAATCCTGTATCTGTTTGTCCTCTATGTAAACATATATTTCAGATAAATGAGATTAATAAGATTCAAAATACATATTTTGTTCACCGTTTATGTTAATAAAATAAAATTCGAAACTGAAAAATATATGCTGGATGCTGGAGAAGAGAGTAGTAGAAATTCCCTTGATCTCTAATTAATTCCATGAATGAGTGAAACCTGGGAACCAGCTCAAAAGAATTAGCTCATGGAGGCCTTTTTTATCACTTCCTAGGCATTGTAATCATTGCCTTGTATGCATTAGCACTGTACCTTAACATATCTCTGTTTTCAGCCCTCACACTAAGTAGAAGTGTCTTGTTTTTTTTTTTTTTTAAAGATTTTGTTTACTTATTTGACAGACAGAGAGAGAAAGCACAAGGCGGGGGAGCACGAGAGGAAGAAACAGACTCCCACTGGGCAGGGAGCCCTATGCAGGGCTCCATCCCAGGACCCCGGGATCATGACCTGGGCCAAAGGCAGACACTTAACCAACTGAGCCACCCAGGCACCCCTAAATAGAAGTATTTTTTAATATGCCTGTATTCTCAATTCAGAAAGCAAGCATGTAAAGGCAGTGGCATGTTCGTGTACCAGGTGGCATGCTTTAGTAGTCACTCAGTAAGAGAGTTTTGATTGTATAACTTGACATTGTTCATCTTTCAATTAGTTGTTTTATCTAAATGGCAATTTAGTAAGAAATTATCTTATTTTTAATTTAAACTGGACTTTTTTCCTGAACTGAATAGATGTATGTGTATTTGCTAGATATAGCTCTGTTTTGAATAATAGCTGTACTAAGCTGACTTCAACTGATAGCTGTTTTCCATGTCCTATAGGCATTTTGATTGATTTTTACAATTCATGGGTTCTTTAAACTTGCCTGAACACAATTCTTTCTCTACACACATCAAAGAACACACACTGTATTTCATTATCTCAATTGATCGTTTTAACTTCTAATCTTCATGGAAGGATTCCAGTCACTTCCCTGACTCCTTAAGTCTTTTACTTTTGTTGGTCCAAACCCCCTTGCTCACTTTAGTTATGAAACCAGAATACTTCAAATGCTAAATTTGAAGATGGGGGAACTTATATATATATTTTTTCTTTCTATGTTGCCTCTAGGCTTCTCTGATTCTTCTGCCTGAATGAGGTCTTTGACAGTCCAGAAATTGTATACTCCCAATTCCTGCAGGCAATTTACAATAAACATAGCAAACATGTAATGTCGTAATATTGTGAAATACTTGCTGATTTAGGTGGCCCTTTCAGGAAGCTGGTTTCAAACCTCCCCATGCCTCATATACTGTCACATGCACAGAGAAAGTACAAATAATTCTGCTCCTTCAAAAGGAGAAAATATGGCATTGTGTGGTAGATTCCTTTTAAACTTGTTTTGAAATAATTGCAGACTTACAGAAAAGTTACAAAAACAATAAAAATCATTCACATTAACCCTTCACCTAGATTCCCCGAATGTAAACATTTTACCAAGTGATATTTGTTATACCATTCTCTTTTTCTCTCTATTTTTTTCTGAACCCTTTGAGTATAACTTACTGAAATGATACAAAATAATACCATTTACCCCTAAATAATTCAAGATGTGTTTCCCCAAAACAGAAACATCTTATTAATAACTTTAATACATTTATCAAAATAACGATATTAACATTTCTACCATATTACTATCTAAGCATTTACAGATTTGTTCAACAATGTTTCACTTGTACCACAAATGTTCTTTATACCAAAACAAACAAAAAGTAGTTTTGTTTTTTTTCTGGCCCAGTATTACATGGTACACTGATTATCCCATCTCTTGTTTCCTTTAAACTTTAAGTGTTCCATAGCTGTCTTTTTCCTCAATTTATTATTTTTAAGAAATAAAGGCCAATTATTTTGTAGAATGTCTCTCAAATTAAGCTTGCCTAATATTATCTCATAATTACCATCAACTGTGTAGTTCTGCAGGAATATAACATAAGTGATCTGGGGTTCTCAGTGTACCACATCAGGAGGTAAATAATGTCTACTGGTCCTATTGCTGGAGATGTTAACTTGGATTACTTGGTTAAGGTAGTGTCTAACAGATGTATCTAATATAGAGTTAAAATTTTTCCTGTGTTTTTGTAACTATCTCGTGGAGAGATATAGTGAGATTCCCATTTCTCATTAAACTACTATCCACTAGTTTTAGCATCTATTGATGATCCTTTCCTGTAACTATTACTACTATGGTGGTTGCCAAATAGTGATTTTCTAATGCAATCATTCATTTTACATTTAATAGTTATAGATATATGACAAAAAAGAGCTTTCTCTTTTTCCATATTTATATATTTCAATCTGCATGGACTCATTGGTTCTCATTTTAGTCTAAGGGTTAAAATTACTTATTATGATTATTTACCTTAATTATCAATGTGTAGTATGAGACCCCATCAAAGTGGCCATGTGTCCTTTAGATGTGTCTAATCATTTTTTACCATTTCCTTACTATCACAAAAATACATTCCAGTCTTGCACTTCCCTTGCCAAAGCCAGAAGAAACCATTTATGAAAGGAGCCTTAGTTCCTTTTAGTAAAGAAAGACATTTAAAACTGATCTGAATGCTAGGTATGCCTATTTCTTTTTACACATTAGTGCTTCTATAACCTCTAGTAGATACATGCACACATAAATAAAGATATATATACTTACACATCTGTATTCATTCATTCATCATTCTGTTTAAAATAGATTTTATATAAAATTTCAAATTGTTCAAACATATAACAAACGGTAGCTGTGAAAAGAAGTTGAAATGCTAGATAGTCCTAAATCTACTAAAGGAAATAAATTTGCAGATATCCTTTGACTTACAATGGGGTTATGGCCTGATAAACCCATCCTCAATTGAAAATATCGTAAGTCTGGAATACATTCAATACATCTAATCTACCTAAAACCATAGCTGAGCCTAGCTTACCTGAAACATACTCAGAACACTTACATTAGCCCATAGTTGGGCAAAATCATCCAGCACAAAGCCTATTTTATAATAAAGTGTTAATTATCTCATGTAATTTACTGAGTAGTGCACTGAACGCTGAACATGAAAAACAGAATGGCTAAATGGGCATAAAATGGTTGTCAGTGTATCAGTGGTTTTCTCTCGTGATTGCATGGCTGGCTGGGAACTGCAGCTGGGTGCTGCTGCCCAGCATCTTGAGAGAGTATCGTACCACCTATCAGTAGCCCAAATGATCAAAATTAAAAATTCCAAGTATGGTTTCTACTAAATGCATATTGCTTTCACACCATCATAAAGTCAAAAATTTTTACTGTCTTCAGCCAGGAACTATATGTATCACTAAAAACAAATAAAAACATTTTCATAAAGAAAACTCTAGACACAATAGCATTCCTAGTGAAAGCTTCCTAACCATGTAATAAAGATAACACCCATCTTAAACACTTTCAAATATGAAAGAATGGAATATTTTCCGATTTGCTTTTTTAAGGCTAGAACAACCTTGATTCCATATTTATAAAGAAGCTCACAAAAAATAAAAGTACTCTTCAAATACTACTATGTTTATAGGTACAAAATAGTATTAAATCAAGTTTATATATTAAAAATTCTCAAAGAGTACAAAATTACATGTAAATCTCTGCTCATGTTTATTTTTTGGTAGATTCTAATTGGCTTTTTTATGCAAGATGCTTGTTGTTTTAATTATACAGCTCCGTCACTTCAATATGGTTCATCTTTCTGATTTTATGTCTTAAATAATTAAAATATGTATTTGCAAGATCTATTTTTCCAATATGCAGTGAATCAATTAACCTTTTTGTTAAATCTGTTGACTCTCCCTCAAAGTAACTTTTGTTGGATTGTTAATGCTCTATTACATTTCCTCTCTGTTGAAGTCCAGTGTGCTCTGGACTATGAAGATGTTGCTAGGTGACAGTTTTGAATTGGTTGGTATCTTTCTGGTTTTAGCAACATTTTGTTTCTGGACTTGAGGATTTCTCCTTCTGTCTCTTGAGATCTGTTTTCTTCTTCTCCTTCTCTCTCTTTCCTTTTCTTTTCCCCCTCCTCCTCCTCTTCCTCTTCTGTCTCTCTTTCTCTGTCTGTCTCTCTGTGTCTATATCTGTAATCTGTCAAAGTATATATATATATACATTTGGGGGGGTGGAAGAGGGACCCATTTTTCTCAGCACAGCACACCGTTTTGCATTTCCACTTTTTAAAAAAATTCCAGTCTAATTAACATACACTGTTATATTAGTTTCAGGTGTACAATATAGTGAGTGATTCAATAGCTGTACATTACTCAGTGCTCATCATGATGAGTGTACATTTAATCCCCTCACCTATTTCACCCATCCGCCTACCTCCCCTCTGGCAACCACCTGTATGTTCTCTATATTTAAGAGTGTTTTTTGTTTGTCTCTTTTTTGTTGTTTGTTTTGTTTCTTAAATTCCACATATGATTGCAATTATATGGTATTTTTCTTTCTCTGACTGACTTATTTCACTTAGCATTATACCCACTAGGTCCCTCCGTTGTTGCAAATGACAGTATTTCATTGTTTTCTATAGCTGAAAAAATATATATGTATTATATATATTATATATATGTATATATATATATATACATATTATATATATGTATATATATATATACATATTATATATATGTATATATATATATACATTTATATAATATGTATATATATATATATACACACACACACACAAATATACCACTTCTTTATCCCTTCACCTATTGATGTCCACTTGGGCTGGTTCCATATTTTGGCTATTGTAAATAATGCTGCAATAAACATAGGGATACATATATCTTTTCAAATTAGTATTTTTGTATTCTGTAGGTAAATACCAAGTAGTGTGATTACTGGATTGTATGGTAGTTCTATTTTTAGTTTTTTGAGGAACCTCCATACTGTTTTCCACAGTGACTGCACCACTTTGCATTCCCATCAGTAATGCATCAGGGGTTCTTTTTTCCCCACATCCTTGCCAATATTTGTTTCTTGTATTTTTTATTTTAGCCATTCTAATAGGTGGGAGGTGTTATCTCATTGTGGTTCGATTTCCTGTGTCTGTTGGCCATCTGTTTGTCTTCTTTGGGTAAATGTCTGTTCATGTCTTCTGTCCATTTTCTAAATTAGATGCATTTTCACTTTTTAAATTAGAGTTAGTATTTTAGAACACATATATTTATAAATACTATTCTAAGCACTTTGTCCCTATTGATTATGCTAACTAAATGCTAACAAAAGTCCTGTGTATGAGATGCTTACCAATATTATCTCATATTTTTAAAAATTTACTCTTTTGCTCAGTAAGAAACCTGAGGCAAGAGGAGTTTTGTCCCATGTCATATTGTCCATAAGAAGCAGAGACAGGATTTTGGATTTACGTAGATTATGGAGCTGACACCATGACTACCATCCGTGTTTTCTAATCTTCCTATATCTTCCTTTCCTTCAGTTAGACTAACTGATTCTTATAGGTAGATTTTTTTTATATGAAATTTGTTTTCTTCCTCCCAAAGTATACATTGAAAAGAATGAAAATTTGAAAATTTTTCTCCATATCTTTTGAGATTCTAACAAGTAGTTGGTGATAGATTTTGAAAATTTTTATGTTTATATAAAAGTAGTGTGATTATCACCATGTTGGTGCTGCAACGTGAAGATTTTTTGCCAAATCATTCCATTTGTTATTTGCCCCAATTTGCCCATGATCAATTATTTCACCTTCCTTGTTACAATGACACCAATTTCCTCCTTCACTTGACAGCTCTGACCACTGTCTCTGACGGCAGTAAGACTGTCTTACATTGTTATTTCTTAAGGTGTTTGAAATAAGAAAAAAAATATATGCTTAGCACTTTCTCATATATTTTTTCCTTAAATATTTTCAGAATTCACACTTAAAAAATAAATTCAAGACATATATTGAGTTATTTATATGCAGTCACACATTCCTTAGTTGTTGCAAATAACTTTATTAATAGGGACAAATCAATAAATCCTTTTGAATATATCCAAAGAGAAAAGTTATGCTTAAAAACAGCAACAAATAAAAACAAAATTATCTAGCATTTTAAAAGTTTATTAAACAATTATTTTTTCATACTTTCATTCATTTGCTAATTTATTCAAGGAGCCATATATACTCAGATATATATAATTTATTCAAGATAGATAGATAGATTGATTGGAGGGACTTTTTGATTACATACCATGTACTACCTACTACATAATAATCAGGAAATATTTTAAGCACTAAGGATACAAAAGTGATCAAGAACCACAGAATCTGGGCATTCATGTGGCAAAATTTCTAGGGATAAAAAGAAAATAAATAAATGAACAAGATATTTATAAATTATCATAGGAGAAAAATCTCTGTGGATTTCTCAGCTTGCTTTACAGGTTGGGTTTCTGAGCAGAAGATATGTTGGAAGAACAAACAGCCTTGGAATCCAGAGAGAATGTTTCTCCTCTGGACAGATTTAGATGTATATTTGCCTGGATATGTCTATGTTAGTAAAGATAAAGCCCCCTCTGCCTGCTTTCCACAAATATTTGCTTATATTCCAAGAAACAAGCCTAGAGAGTTTTCCTTTTCCATCCAGAAGATGTTCCTATATTCAAGAAAAATGAGAAATCTCTCTTTGGAGAGATTTGCTAGCAGCCCCGTCAAATTCAAGTCTCCTCCTCTTCTGTGGTGGAACCCACTGTTCACGTAGGTAACCGGCTGGCCCTCTTCAAGTTGCTCTCTGAGGACCGCGGTATGGGGAACTGACGTAAGAAGCTGCTCTGGCTACTGCTTCTGATCTTTTCCTGTGGTCTGTTTTTGACTCAGCAATCTCAATCTTTAGTTGGTATTTCTCTATCTCTTTACATTCTATATAAATATATTTATCTATATATATCCTTCTGGGTGTGTGTATTTGTGTGTGTGTGTGTGTGCACACGTATGTGTGCACTGTAGCACCCTGGCTGGTTAACTAATTAGTTAGCAGATAGGGTCAAAATCTCAGATCCTTCACAGTTTCTGATTTAATAATCATATGTATTAGGCAGAAATTACATACAGTAAGAGAAAGGAAATATATGAATATATGGGTGGGGATGGATATGTTTAAGGGTAGGCTCTCAGCCAATGAAACAGACCTGAAGATAAACCACTATCAATGCAAAGAAAAGAAAAAAAAATTGAGATGAGAAAACATGAAGTATTCAAGGAAGAGAAAAAAGTACTGGCCTGGAGGAAGCTTAAACAGTCAGAAACTGTGTCATGGAAGACAACAGAAGGTAGTTTTTTGTATGCTATCGTGGCAATGACTCCTATGGGAGGTGTCTACTGTATTTGACAATGCGATAGTCATTGGCAGAATTCATATGATTCATTTTAATGAATGCACCAGGATGGTGGTTGATCAGAGTGGGTTAATTGGTAGGTAGAAGGTAAGAATACAAAAATACTGAGTACATTAAATTCCTTGGAGGATCCCCCCGCCCTCCCCCCCCCCCCCGCCATGTAAAATGGAAAGAGAAAAACAGAGATAGGTTCAAGTGAATTTCTTCACATACTACTTTCTTTTTTTTTCAAGTTAGGGTCATTAATGAGAAAGGACTATCATTGGATATTAGTCTTATGATGATCAAAAAAACTGTTGGGTGTTAAAGGAGATTTAGTTCTGTATGATGGAAAGAACACTGAACGATGTGGGCTAGGGTTCTATAATGTAGTCCTGGACCTAGTCCTCATTAGGGGTGTTACCTTGGACAAATGGTGGCCTACCTAGTCCTCAATTTCTTCATATTTAAAATCCAGAAAATATCTTTTAACCTCCATAGAAGCTTGGAGGTTAAAGATTAAAATGTGTAAGATTAAATTGTGTTTAAATATGAGAACATTTTCAAAATCAGTGGATTTTGATTAAAGATTAAAATGTGTTTAAATATGAGAACATTTTCAAAATCAGTGGAAGCTATATAAAAATGTAAGGATTTATTTCACCCATTTATACTAAAACAAGAAAAATAAAACTATATGAAATCATTACTAATGTATAAAAGGAAACCATAATATGTAATACAGTGTGCTTATTTAAGTGTATTAAAATAGAGTTCATTGTTTTATTTTAATATAGAAAAATGTAAAACTCCTATAAGAAAAGGGGCAGTGTTATCAGGTCATAGCCAATCCTCATTATATTTTCATGTAGGTGGAAGTCCTAGAAAGTAGTCAGAATGCTCATTTAGCAACTGTAATATGTTTTACATATAAAACATAAGAGATTTAAAGTAGTTAAAATAGTTGAGAAAGTGTAATGAATTGTATTATTATACTTTTATCCTAGAACAGAAAGTGTTCTAATATCTTGATATTCAAGTTAACAATTTTATAGGTTAAAAGTATGCTTTATGGAAAAACTGTTGTATTTTGACTAACTTTTAAAATAGTTTACTGGCTCTTTAAAGTGAATAAATTACAAGACATTTTAGAAAAAATGATACCAAATACTTTTGGTGAAGTTGGCTCTAACAAAATAAATGGCAACAAAAATCCATGGACTTGGAAATGTTTGGATATTTACTGTATTTTTCAGTTATCATTTAGTATTTTCTAGATCCAGGCATCCCCCTTTCTCTCATTTTATTAACCCGGTGCTTTTCAAATTTTGCTGTGGAAATATTTGTTTATCATCATGTTAAATTGTCTCATATGTGAATAAGAAGCTCCCCCCCCCGAAAAAGAGCAAAAGTGTTTTTCTCTCTCCAATTTCAGATTTTTGACCATTCTCCTTTAATCTTAAACACAGAGCACTGGTTTGGAATGAGTGGGAAGGGAGAGGTTTTACCTTTTTGCTTTGTATCAATGCAGAAGAAGGGGACACATGCTGTTTCTTTACCATTTTATTCATATGTTACTATTCTTTCCTTACTCATTTATAAAAATGTTATCATTTTACAATTTTCAAAAATCTGAGGTTAATCCATGCATTTTGATTACCTGTGGGGACAGTAGGTCAGCCTGCCTGTGACATCATTTTTCTCTCTCTCTTGATATCAACCTGCCACCCTCACTTTACTCTTTTTAAGAGTTTTAGGATCCTCCAAAGTAGTGATAATAACTACAAAATTTTCCCTTCAAAGGAAAAGGAAATATGATAAAATACTAAGGCCTCTCATGTAAATCATGCAATTGTATATTTTTTAAGGACTTTGAATCACTGATTGAATTGTTATATTTCTAATTGTGCATGTGACAGACTTCTAGTTTACTGTTGTATGCAAAACTCATGTAGCCCAAATTAAACCCTAGATTTTTACTCTGTCAGAATTTTTAAAATCTAATGCATCTGTATTCACTGGTTTGAGTATAATATCTTGATCTCCATGGCCTGCTAGTCTTCAAATTGTTCTTTTTCATTTCTGTCATACTCCTTCTGAGATACTTACTAGATGTCACATATTTGATTAAACACAATTTTGGAGAAGGAAGATCTATTTGATGGAACTAAGAGACTGCTGTTAAATGTTTCCTCTCAAATCACTGCTCTAACTACTTCGCTTGTTACTCAAAGTTTTACGTATGAAATAACAACAGAATTTGCTAAGGGACAAGTTTATGATGAAAAAAGAAAAAAACTTTTCCCAAGTGGAGACACATCCATGGTGTCTATACATTGTGTCTAACATAAATATGGCAGGTTCACAATTTTTTTATCTACCTTTATTTCTATTTCTGGTATGAATGGAAGTATGTTTTTACTTAAATATTGAAGTCATGAATGTATCTGGCCCATGATCCATTCATTCTTCCTACCAGCCTACAACCCCAAGGGAAAAAAAAGAGGGCAAGTGACCTGACCTAATCTTCTTGTCAGCTGGGCCTCTGGGTACATAGACTAATGATATTTTCTAGGAGGAAGAGACCTTATCTATAGAACTCCTTAGCAAGATGTCCCTGGCTAAAGGATTACTTATAGTAAATAAAATTGCAGACACCGGATTTATGAGGAATGGCTCCCCGGAGAATGTCATGTAAGCCATACAACTCTGTGAGTATAAAGTAGAGATGTTATATAACTTAAATGCCTCCTGTTGTGTTAGGTAAAGCCACAAAACCTCCTTTCGAAACCTCATCTATTACTCTTGGCAAGAGTATGTGACTGATACTGAAAGGAAGGATCTTGTAAGTTTGCCAGATTTAACAAATATAAATACAGATGCCCATTAAATTTGAATTGGAGAAAACAATAAAATTTGTATATGTGTTAAGTATGTCCCATGTAATATTTGGGATTTACTTATAGTAAAAAAAAAAATTTGTTGTGTCTCTACAATTGAAATTTAACTGTGCAACCTATATTTTATCTGGAAAACCTAATCTGGAGAAACAGTTAGGATATCCCAGACATGTGGTATTTATAGTCTTCTGTGTCCTTGCCTCTGAGATACTCATATTATCAAGATCATTGGTAAGCTTGATATAGGGTAACATCTCGGATTCATAAGTCTTATTTGACAATTTGATCCTGTGTGTGAGCTCAGTAGAGTATATGTACATATATACATAAATCAGTTTTACTTAATGCATCACACTATTTTAAATTTGTTAAAGTAATTGTTCGTGAATCACTAATACTTCATTCTGCTTACATATCAAGCAGGGGCCAGATTTGTGCTTATATACATGCTACGCAAATGCATAAATCTCATATCCATACCCACCCATATTTTCACTTACATAAAATGTTATGTCCCATATAGCAGAAAAATTTCTAACACTTAGAAATTAGGCAAAAGTGTGATTGGCTCTCATTCCAGTGCCATACAGGAGTATTATTTAATAGGCATACCCAAGGGCTATTTAATTCTCTACAGTAAAGTACCTTTGTTTGACTTCCTATTTACACTTGAGTAGAGCCCAGAACCTATGAAATTTTATTTTAACTGGTAGACGATTTCTTATAGAAATGAAAAGATAACTATAAATTCTATGCCATTATTGCTCCTTAGGAGATTAAGTAGTTTTTTTTTTTTTTAAGGTTTATTTATTTATTTGACAGAGAGAGAGACAGCCAGCGAGAGAGGGAACACAAGCAGGGGGAGTGGGAGAGGAAGAAGCAGGCTCCCAGCAGAGGAGCCTGATGTGGGGCTCGATCCCAAAACTCCGGGATCACGCCCTGAGCCGAAGGCAGACGCTTAACAACTGAGCCACTCAGGTGCCCCAGAGAGTAAGTAGTTTTATATTTGACCTAGACATCCTATAATATCATTGTTTCTTTCAAAGCCCATGTATACTCACCCTCTCAAGTTCTTCTTTGAAACTGTTTTGTCTTGCCTTTTATGAATGTGCTAAATAGCACTTTGGCCCATGTTTGTTCTATGTTTGTATGTAAATCACATCTTTGAACTTTTTTGAAAATAATATTTTGACATACTTAATATTGAAGAGCATATGGTTTCTTGGGGAGCCTGATGACTACATAGATGGATTATATCTCCTGGCATTACTAATTTTTATACCTCTTCTATTAGACAAGGTGTTTGAGAGCAGTGACTATATTCAGTTGTGTTGCATTTAGGAAGTGACTGAGTCAAATCCATCCAGTTAAAACTATCATTCAGTATGTTGCAGATGGTAGATGATTAATAAATTGATCTCTAAATGAAACATTTGTTGATTAAATGACATTTCTCAATATACTGTATATAGCTAAAATAAGATTGTAAATTATGCCAATAAATTCTGATAGCATCCCCAAAAAGGCTCTGTGGTGTGATACATTTAATCAGTACTTTAATAAGAATGAATGAATGATCACCTTTTTTTTTTATGACTGTCCTACATACCGTCCATTTGACCTTCCAGATCCACTCCTTATACTTTTCTCTACTTTTTGTTCTTTAAGGCTGACCTGTATGGAACTCTTTAAGTTCTTTTGCCCTCTGGATTTAGTTTGCTCTTATCAAATGCTGACAAGAACTAAGAAAGAAACTCTTTGCACTGCTGGCGGCAATAGGCTGCTTTCTTTTTCTTAACAGCTTTTAGAGTCTAAGCTCAGCAAAACATTGGCATTATATAAGATGACTACAAAAGATCTTGACTCTTTCAGTGTCATCTAATTAATTGATTGATTTATACTCTACTTCCCCCCCCCAGGAATTATCAGATTACATAAGAAACATTTTTAAAAATCGCAAAATGACATGATACAGAAAAGTTGTATGAAAGAAAAGACTAAATTAGAGTGAGGGAAAAGTGATGTGGGATGAAGTTAAGCTGAAGTGCCTATCATGATGGCCTTAACCTGTACAATTTTGAGGAGTCACAAATCTGTCCAAAAAATTAAGAAAAGGCAAATTTTACCCATTGCAGTTCGTTGTGTCTAAATGGAAAGAATATTGCTTGAAGAAATTCAACTGCTCATAGGACAAGACGTCAGTAGATATATTCTAAGATCATTAAAATCTTTGTAATGTTAGGTAACACATTTAACAAATCATTTTATATAATTACAGACTTAATATGACTTTTGCTACAGTTTGTTTTGTTTTAGGTAGGTGCTTTGCTTTGTGTATGACAATAGTGTCAATATAAGATAGATAGTTTACATGCAAGTGTAATTCATATACAAGTACTGAATTCTGAGGGAAAGACTGAGTGTAAAAGAAGAAGGTGTAGTAGAATGCAATGTTATCATCTAGGGGAATATTTTAGAATAAGTGAAATGCATTCAACTGGATTGTAGGTAAGTCTTGAACTACAGCAGGCAGGGATTTTACTCTGTCAGATGCCTCATTTGCTGATGTTGCCCATTGCCAGTTGAGAAGAGACTCACAGATCTAGCTGTACTGCAGTCACAATGGGAGAAGAGTGAAGGTCTTTTGGAGGAGGTTCAGAGGCTAATGATGACTTGTGCTTGAAGAGAACTCCTTCTCAGTCTGCCCTGAACTGAAGTGCTGGCAAAGCCATGTTTCCTCTTAGAAAATTATTTTAAAACAACTTCACCACACTGTCAAATGGATAGTAAGGGCAGAAAAGCTTGACCCATAGAACCAATAAGTAGTAACTTTGTAATTTAAACCTAGCTCTGTTGAACAACTCAGCCTCTGCTTTTTCTGATGCACCATTAATAACGTGTATTGTTAGCTATTAGATTAATATTACTCTGAACATTATTATTGCTATGGTATGCTTGTAAATACAGATGTTTCGAATAATGATGCGATGACCTCAATAAATACTGCTACTTCTCAATGAATTGCTCCAAAATTAAGTGGCTCCTTAAAATTAGATGTTTTAGCATTCCCTACTAAGTGTCCAACTGCTCATTAACAATGAAAATGTGTTTCACATATGCTGGTCTTTGACCTTTCTATTTGTAGAGCATTTTACACTTATGGTTTCATTACCTTCTCCAAAGCCCTGACAATATTTGGCAAGCTTTAGAAAATAGTAACTTGATCAGCCTGACTTAGGGCCACCCAGCGAGTCAAGAGCAGTCAAATAAGAGCAAGACCCCAGGCATTTTGACTCTCTTTATTCCTACCTTGTACAAAAATATTTATATATTAAAAATATACTTTTTCCTCCAAAGTGCATTTTATATTGATATTGATAAAGTATTATTAAGAAATTACTTAAAGAACATTTAAGGAAATAAAGCAAGTTGTTAATGCTCTAAGTTACCTTGCTAAATTTTTCAGCTCTTAGTACCAGTAAGGTGGAAGTTTCTGAGTCATGGTTACCAACTGTTTGAAACTCATGATTGATAAGCAGCTGCCAGAAATTCTCAGTTATAAGAGGAAATATTTTATAACTTTTCTGCTAAATGTAATCTTTAGTACATGTCTTCTTAAATGAATATTTGCTTTTTCTGAAAATTACCCAAAAAAGCTAAGAGGCTTATTAAATTAACTCCATAATTCATATGAGATTATTTGCATAACCATTGCAATGAAGCTTTCCTCCCTCATGCTAAATCCATTCCAAAGATAATTGTAGTATAAAATCATAGAGCTCTACAAGCAAAAAGGCCCATAGAGATAATTGCTGTCCTTGCTATGTATGTAAAGAAGTTGAGGTCAAAAAGATTAAGTGACTTATTCAAGGTCACACAACTAACTGGTAAGTAGAATTTAGAGATCCCGACACTCACTCCATAATATTGTGTTTATGATCTATTTAATAACTTTCTGTGAAAAGCAGTAAATAGCTTAATCACTTGATCACAAGGGTACATTGATTGAACAAGTCAAATATGACACAGCTTAAAAGGTGCAGTTTAGAAAAGATGTTTACCTTATCCTTATTTACACAGCAAGGAACTTTGAGGAGTTAATTTCAAAACTGTAAGCTGCATGAATCAACTTTGATGAAATACAAATATAGAAAATCAAAATAACCTCTAAGTATTTTAAGTAGATAAATTTAATAATATAACTTAGAAACATGCCCCATTGTGTTTGCAGCTCAATGAAATGAAAGTTGATGATTCAAAATTCTTCATGTCAAGTCAGCTTACAAAAAGATCAAGAAAGTGGAAAATAAATTTGAGTAATAAAAGAAACTCACTGTGATCACTATACGTAAAATCAAACTTTCTTTTTGTTCAACTCTTTTTTTTTAGGGAGATGATAAGAGAATAAACTGGAAGATATTCAGTCAAAGGTAAAAGGTAAAAATCCAAACCTGGATTGTTTAACTTAACAATAACATCAAAATAGAAGCTATAAATTTGGAAACCAAATTTAGATGTGTAGTTTCATTAATTAACATAAAAAATGTTTTTAATAGCAGAGGTTAGCGTTCTTAGGATCTTAAAGAAAAAAAACTTTAATCATCATGAATTACGTGGCTGTACTATGAAGAAAGACTTTAGAATCATAATGCAAACGTTAAATGTATTTTTCAACATTTAAAATTAATCCATGTATATTCTTTGTTCATTAATAGATTAAAATTTTATAACATTTAATTATGATTAAAGAACAATTATGATAAAGTGTCTCAGCTGTGACAATGTAAAAGCTTATTTGATAGAGATTAGGAGGTGGTAAAGAGAGGATGTTAAGGGAACAAAAGATGTACAAATATTCTCATTTTACAAAGACATGCTGTCTATTCTTGACAGAAAAGGAAGTGAAAGTTTATTATTCCAAGTTAGAAATTTTATTTATGTAACTAAATAGAATAATAAAAATATATAAATGAAAAGGATAGTTCAAGGATATAATTAAGACAAATTCTCTTCCGCTACAGTATGCATATAATAGGTAATGTATAAACTTTATACACTGAGAAAGAAAAGCATAGTATATTATTTAGAGATATAAAATCAGTCACCAAATAAAGAAAAGATACTCTAAAATACCTGTTAATAAGAATGCCCCAGGGAATAGGTAAAATACTTTATATTATTTTATTTTGTAAATCACATTTATATATTAGTAATTTTAGATTTGATATGTTCTTTATTAAAATAGTAATTAGATAATCACTAGTTCTGACTTAAAGTCATCAATGAGATCATCTCTAATCTGTTAGCAAATTTCACTAAAACTGAAAGTATAAAATATGTGACCATTTCAAACTACATTCAACTAATATATATCTGCAAAAATAATCTGGGCTTTGGCATAAGCTTAATTGAAGAATTGATAGTCTTTAGTAATATTTTCAGTTAAATAGTTCACAGAGTGCCATGGTTATTAGAAGCAAACCAACTTAAGTGAAAACCTGGTGGATAGTTACTATATTGAATTAAATCTCATTCTCCATTCTGTTAGAAAAGTCTTTCAGAATTGAAAAATAATTTAAATGACATATTCAGAGGCTACAGACTATATTTCTAAATATATAAAGTTGACGAAAAATGTTAGACATTTTGGAAAAATAGTTTTATGTACTCTCATGCTTATAATCTTTTAAATTTTTATTATTCACTCTTTGGGAATATTTAGTATTGGGAATGATGTTTTTTTAAACTAGCGAGAACAAATGAGAACCATATATCCTAGGCATTTAAAATTAACCACACATTATTTTAGTGTTGTTAATGTGGTATAGTAACATATCGGTGTGCTGTAGTCAGCATTATTGTCGCTATAAGCATATTTAATATATTTTTGAAATGAAGGTATATTTTAGTTTTGATTAACAATTTTAATAATGATATAAAGGGTGGAATACGTTTTAAGCAAGATTTTAAAATCTGAAACGATATTGCATCATAAAAATGGCTCAGATTATTAAAGAATTTAAACAGTGTACATGGATTATTTCGTTCTGTAGGGAATACAATGTTTATATGAATATTTTTACACATGATGTGCAAATTATTGCTTGGGCATCACAGATATTTCAGATATATTTCCTAAGCTGTGTTCGTTGTGAGAAATCTTTATTTTAGTTCCACCAATGCTAGTAAGTTGTTATGAAACAGTTGGTGAGTCATTAATTTCTCTGAGCGACAGGTTCACACCAAGTTCAAACTGTGAAAGGCTAAACAATGGATTATTTTACATTTTTAAGTTTTTAAATTATCTCTTAGAAATCTTGTTATTCCCCAACTTAAAACTACAAACAACTTAAATACAGAAGTAAAACAAATGGTTATGTCATATTAATTCTGTTTTAGTGAATGATGACAGTAGGTTCAAGAATCCTCTAGCAAATTAGAAAACCTACTGTGAGCAGAAACATACTGTAAAGAGTTGGGCAGGAAGAGTGTGAAACAGTAAGGGTATAGTGGGCTTTCTTGAGCTACAGAGAGCACGCTTCTTCAACAACAGGCAGCCACTACACAGATCAGTCGATTGGTGCAGTGTGATAAGGGATGGGGCTTGTGTAGCAGGTCTGCAGTTTCTCTACAGAATCCATAAATCTAAATTTTATATAAAGTATCTAAATATAATTTAAACTATGTGAGCAAACAAAGTAAATCTGTTGGCCAAATATGCCCCATTAGAGAACAATAATTTTTGTTAGTGTTTACATTAATTTCTTGGAAAATTTCATTTTATTATTAAGATCAAAAGAAGGTATTCTTTTTTAAAAAAGATTTTATTTATTTATTTGAGAGAGAGAGAGTGTGAGAGAGAGAGCAAGAACAGGGGGAGGAGCAGAGGGAGAAGCAGACTACCTGCTGAGCCGGGAGCCAGATTCCAGGACCCTGGGAGCATGACCTGAGCAGAAGGCAGATGCTTAACTGACTGAGCCACCCAGACACCACAAAAGAAGGTATTTTTTAAAACTTATTTAATGACTTGTCTTGCCTATATTGAGATAATACTTGATTGAGCCTTTACCAGACACTTGCATTTGTAATTGTATTTTATCCTAAAGAATTTCTCATTCATCAACTTTCACCATGAGCAGAAACCATATCATCTTTGGACCCTAAGGGAATAGAAAATTAATTATAAAGTTAAGGAGGTAAAGCTGTTTTAAAAATGATTTTATGGGGCAAGTGAAATGTGGTGATATGGCATAGTAGAGTATGGTACCTTTCTTCTAGCTCAGTTTGGTATTTGAAGTAGGAAAAATGAATACATGCCACAACTTCTAATGTTAAGGAGTAGAAAACGTAGTATTTTTAAAGTTACTAACTTCCCAAAAGCTAAGCGACTGTAAACACGCGCACACACACACACACACACTCTCTCTCTCATGCTAAATCTAAACATTACACTCACTTTGTAACAAATAAATTTTGTTGTAAGCCACCAAGGTCTTGGCCTCTGATGTTAGATACCCATGGGTCGTGCGTGTGTGTTGGGGTGAGCCCTGTGTGAGACCCGCTGTATATACCTAGTGTCTAGAATATCGACTGACGTGTGATAGATTATCAGTAAATATTTGTTTAATCATTGAATTATGTTTATGAGCTTTTCATGGCACATTTTTGACACATGTATTCCTGTCTCCTCTGCATGCGTATGTGTAGAACAGCAGTATTAGAGAAATTGTTGGTATTCGCAGTAGAAAAAACTGCTCCCAAAACCGTAAACACTGTGGTAGGGCAATAACAGACAAGACAATCTTATAGGCACAGAGGATCTGCACAGAAGGATCTGAAGGTGAAAGGAGTACGCTATTTATATAAAAAGAGAGAGGTGAACCAAACAGGTCATGTGAATTATCTACACCAGAGAAATAAAACAGCTTTTCTATCAGTGAGCTTACTGTGTCTTCTATGTTTGTTTTGAACTGAAGGATTGAAGGAGTGCTGTGTTATTCAGGTTCAAACCCTTCAGTGACCTCTCAACTTTTACAAGATGCTTTAACAACGTTAGACTTTTTAGTTATTGGTTCAAAGATGAAATGTTATGGGTGTGCACAGGGTTTGTCCCCTCGGTTGCAAATAAATTGAAGCCAAACTAAATTCAATTTAATTTTCCTCTGGCACAGTGGGTGATCATTGAGATTGGCCATTTGCAGTTCAAAGAACCCGAACTATGTTGTGCTTTTTGGATAAAACTTTTTCTACCATATGTCTTCCAGATGGTGTACTTGTTACATGTTTAAATCATATTTCTTCTTGCTCCCATTAGGATAGCATTATAACTAGACTATGATTTTGATATTTATGAATGAAAATGTTTATTTTCAGTGCAATTTTCAAAAAGATTACAATACATTTTAACTCCCACAGTGCTGGTGGTGCCCACATTTCCATAGCTATTTCATGTAGTTATTAAAATTACTAAATATTTATTATCTATATTTTATAATAGTAAAATAACAAAAATTTATCAGTTTTATCCCAAAGGAACTCTGAAAAAGTAAAGAAAAAATTTTAGCTTGTAAAACAAATGTAATGTTTAATCCACAAACAAAAATACATACTTTCCTATATAGAATCCATAGCGTAAAATGTCTCTCTCTCTCATGCTTTCTCATTGCCTTCTACTTTTGTCCTATAGATAATTGCCATGTTATCACAAAACAGGTATAACAGTCATCAGAAAACAAGTTTGAATACTAATTCAGAAAGTCCTGAAATTCCATTCTGTTATTTGAAATGTAAACACCTGACTTTTAGACCTTTGATCTGGCAGAACTTGTATACCGTTTTAGATCAACTCGACATTTATATATTATGGATTTACTGTATAACTAAATCCATAATATATAAATGTAATATATATCCATAATATATAAATATAATATATAAAATCTATAATATATAAACTATACTTTACATACTTTTCTAGCTGCTAGGAAGCAAAATTAATTTGAGTAAATTCCTAGTCTCCAGTGGCTATAGTCTAGTGAAGAATCAGAATTTCGCACAGTGTAATCTTCAGACATCTGTGTCAGGATTATCAAAGGAGTTCAGTAAAAATAAAGATTCTTTGGCCTAACCGCAGAGCTCGTGAATATTTGAGAATAGAGCCACCAATCTACTAATTGACCAAACAGCCAATTTGAAAACCACTGGTCTAGTCTAATCCCTTAATTTTAAGATGTTTAAGGTAAAGAAATTTAGTTTCAAATAATTTAGCTTGGCAGGCCCGTAAGTTAGTTAATGACTAAGTCAGTCAGCTGTTAAAATCCGCACATCCCTCTGGTTTTCTCTCTGCTTCGAATGTGCACTACCACCCCCGTGCACACATAGGCAAACACATGCCTCCAGTAGTAACACCAAGGCATTGCAGCACTGCACTAGCAGCGGGAATTTTACCTTACTTGTATTTCTAGTTCAGATTCTGTGCCTCTGTTGCACACAGCATGTTCCTTTCAACAAATTACCCGAAAAAGCTGGTGGATAAGCACACTGGAATATTTGATGCAGAGGAGCATTTCATGATTTTATAACTTTTCAAGTATTTCAAGGGTTAATTGATGATTATACATAAACTAAGAGAAATCTGAATCTATATTTCATGCCTTTGAGAAGCATGCCTACTTATAAAAGAGATTGTTTATATCTAAAATAGAAAGCAGAAGCATATAGATTGGAGAAATTTTCATTGTCTTTACTTATAGGTATTTTACTCCCAGAAAAATTCCAAAGTACCAAAGAAAAAGAAAACAAAAATAAGAAAATAGAATTCTATCTTTACTTAGCATGTAGAAACCTGCAGTAGAATGTCTCTTATCTTAATAATGAGAAAAATGAAATAACCCACAAAATCATAAATTTTCCTGTCGAAGAGCTGAAAGTGCAAAGCAACAAGGAAACCAATACCCAAATAGTGACAAGCGTCTCTAAGATAGATGGTGTATATGGATTGTTTCACCTTTAGCACAGCAAGAGAGGAAGCGGTGACTGTTCTAAAAGCTGATCACAAGACATGAACTGAAATTGTAATGAATGACCATAGGCCAGATTTTGAGTAGCACCGAGTTTAGAACAGTATTTCTCAACTAAGTACTATTGACATCTTACGCTGGATAATTCTGTGTTGTGGAGGACTGTTCTGAAAATTGTCGTATGTTTATAAGTTTCCTTGGCCTCTACCTGCTAGAAGCCAGTAATAACCCCCACCTTTTGACAATCAAAAATGTCTCCAGATGTTGCCTAAATGCACCTGGACTAAGGGAAAAAATGTTTTATGTTGACAATCATTGATTTAGAATAACTGAAAACCCAAGACACGTGGGGACTATGCACACACTTATAATTTTTTTTTCCCCCAAGGACCTTCACTGGGTGTTCATGAGAAAGATTGGCGGGCAGGGCAGGAAACCAGAGAAAGCCATGTTCAGTGGTGTCAAAGCCTACAGGAAGTAATCAACTGGCATTGTTGACAGACAAGAAACACTGTCCACTGTTGCCAGATTTACCTCTGAAGAAAAAGCTTTAAGCCACTGTGGGATAAATAACAAACCCTCTTCCCCTGCCAAAACAGCTACCGGAGAGAAACAAAAGGAGGCAGGAAACCCTTTTATCCTACCTTCAGGACACAAGCAAAGATCCAATGTTTCTGGACGAAGAGTCTCTAGTGGTGGGGTAGGCAAACTTCTCATACTAAGCATGCTGCATGAAAGCAAAACAGAGGACTTCTACAGCTAGGTGCAGAGCAAGAAACCCTTTCTTGCCTAAGATCTGCCAGGGAGAGAATATAGAGTTTAGATGCCATATTATGGACATAGGAGCAGAAATGCTGAAATGGCATCCACCCTGAGGCCCACATGTGGAGTTTATAACATATATAGAAGAAAAATGTATATAATAGCACAAGGGATGGGGTAAATATACATAAGAATTTATTGTTAGAAGGTTCTAATAGAAATTATGAAGTGAAATACTATTATTTGAAAGTTAACTGTGGTAAATTAAATGTGTAAGTTACCCTAGAGGAAGCACTAAAATATTTGTAAAAGAGTTATAATTAATAAAACCAGAATGGAGGGGGGGGGAAAAACTAGAGTCAAAAACGCATTAAATATAAATGGTCTAAATATCTGCATTAATGAAGACCTTGTCATGCTGAATAAATAAGACAACACTATGCCATCTACAACATTTCCTTTTTTAAATGTAAAGATATATTTGGTTTAAAGTAAAATAGATCATTTTACGACTCTATAAAATAGATTATTTTACAAATTAAAATACAAAGTAAGAAATTTACCGATGAGGATGAGGTATTTCATAATGCTGAGGAGTTTAGTATATCATAAAATATAATGATTCTAAATATGTAGGTGCTATGGATTGAATGTTTATGTCCCCAAATTCATATGTTGAATCCCCAGTGTGATGCTATTTAGAGGTAAGGCATTTGGGAGGTGATTTGGGAGGTAAGGCCTTTGGGAGGCCTCACACATAGATTAATGTCCTTATAAGAGACCCTGTTGAGCTCCCTTGTTCCTTATGTGCTGTAAGGACACAGGACAAAGGTAGCTCTCTAGGAACTAGAAAGCAGGCCCTTATCAGATGCTGAATCTGGCAGCAGCCTGATCTTGGACTTCCCAGCCTCCAGAAATATGAGAAATAAATTGTTGTTTAAGATGCCCAGTCTATGGTATTTTTATTATAGCAGCCTGATCAAAGAATATGCAAGTAACAATATGGCTTCAATTACATGAATAAAATACTGACATAGCTGAAAGGAGACACACTTGGAGACTTCCACACTCCGCTCTCAGTAACTGATAGGACTAATACATAATCAGTAAGGATATAAAATACCTGAATAACACTATCAACCAAATTGACCAGTTGAGTTATAAAACAATTCACCCAGGGGTGCCTGGGTGGCTCCAATGAACATCCAACTCTTGGTTTCAGTTCAGGTCATGATTTCATGGGTCATGGGATTGAACCCCACCTAGGGCTCCACACTCAGCGGGGAGTCTGCTTGAGATTCTGTCCCTCTTCCCCTCCTCCAACTGATGTTCTCACTCTCTGTCTTTCTCTCAAATAAACAAGTAAATCTTTAAAAAAAAAATCACTTTGCCCAATAAAACCAGAATATACATTACATGCTAACACATGTAGACAATTCACTAATGTAGACCATATTATGGACCATAAAATAAATATCAAAAAATTGAAATAATTCAATTTATACCAACTGCCTTCTCTGACCAGAGCAGAATCTAACTAAAAATCAAAAAAGTAAATATATCTAGAAAAATTCTCAAATATTTTTGGTAGACGTACTAATGGCCCCCAAAGATGTCCTTAAACTATGAATATGTTACTTTACATGGTAAAAAGGACGTAGGAAGTAATTAAATTAAGGAGCAAATTAAGGATCTTGAGATATTCTTGATTGTGGTGTGTTGGCCTAATGTAATTACAGGGGTCCTTATAAGACAGGCAGGAGGCTTAAAGAAAAAGAGATAAATTATGAAAGCAGTGGTTGATGTGATGCACTTTGAAGATGGAGGAAGGGACCAAGGAATGAGGTAGCCTCTAGAGCCAGCTGAGGCAAGGAAACAAATTTTTACTTGGAGCCTCCAGAATGAATATGATGCTGCAGACACTTCAATTTTAGCCCCATGAGATTCATTCTAAATTTCTGAACTCCATAATTGTAATATGATATTTTCATATTACTTTAAGCCACTAAGTTGGTGGTAATTTGTTAATAGCAATAAGAAACTAATACAATTTGTCAACCAAACAATATATTTCTTACTAACCCTTGGTTCAAAAAACCATAGGGGCACCTGAGTGGCTCAGTTGTTAAGCGTCTGCCTTCGGCTCAGGGCGTGATCCCAGAGTTCTGGGATTGAGCCCCACATCAGGCTCTTCTGCTGGGAGCCTGCTTCTTCTTCTCCCACTCCCCCTGCTTGTGTTCCCTCTCTCACTGGCTGTCTCTCTCTCTGTTAAATAAATAAATAAGTAAAATCTTTAAAAAAAATCATTAAAAAAAAAACAATTACATGGGAAATTTGATAAAAGTCGAAATTAAGTGAAAATGAAAACATAATATATGAAAATTTCTTGAAACTCAACAAAAAGCAATGTAAACAGGAAAGTTTATAGCATTAATGTTGATATTAAAAAAGGGAAGAGTTACTTTAAATCAATAATCTAAACTCCCCCCCTTAAGAAACTAGGAAAAGAAAAACAAATTAGATCTAAAGCAAACAAGGTAGAAAACAATAAACATAAAAGAAGAAATCAAAGAAATTGAAAACAAAAAAAAGAAAAATCAATGAACCAATGTTTGCTTTTGAAAAAAAATCAGTGAAATTAATAAATATCTAAGCCATACCTCCAGCCTATAAATAAACAGCTTAGATATTTCTCAATTATACATATACATACATACATGTATAAGAAAACATTAATTACATAAATATGAGAAAACACAAATTACAAACGTCAAGAGTGAAGGAGGGGGTGGCACGGGGTGGCACAGTTAGTTGAGCACCATCCTCTTGGTTTCTGCTCATGCTGTGATCTCAGGCTCGTGGGAGCAGGCCCCATATGGGGCTCCAGGTGCTCAGTTCAGAGTCTGCTTCAGATTCTCTCCTCCGCCTCTCCTGCTCATGCTCTCTCTCTCTCTCCAAAATAACAAAATAAACATTGGAGTGCCCCTTTATTTCACTATATCTGTAACTTAGGGATAAATACCTGGTAGTGCAATTGCTGGGTCATAGGGTGGCTCTATTTTTAACTTCTTGACACTACATCTGAAACTAATGATGCACTATGTGTTGGCTAATTGAATTTAAAAAAAAAAAGGAAAAAGTAAATCTTTAAAAAAATAAAAAGAATGAAGGAGGAGACTTCACTACAGATTCTACAGATACTAATGGGAAATATATTATGAATAGTGTGGCCTCAATAAATTCACCAAATCAATGAAATGGACCATCTATGAAATATTTAAAATAACAGAAAAATTCATTAAAGAATTAACAACCCTGTATATATTAAATAAATCAGATTTATTATTAAATAACTTCCCACAAAGAAAATTGCAGATCCGATGATTTAACTGTGAATTCTATAGAATATTTGAGAAAGAAATAATATTAATTGTAGACAATCTCCACCAGAACACTTCCCAGTTCATTTTATGAGGCCACCATTAACTTAAAGCCAGTCAGAGATTACATGAAAAGAAAGTATAGGCCAGTATTCCTCATAAATGTGAATGTGCAAATCCTCTATCAATATTAGTAAGTAAAATTCAGAAGTGTATAAAAAAGATAATAAATCTTGACAATGTGGAATTATTCTAGGAATGTAAAATTGGTCAACATTTAAAAATCAATGTAAATCACCCTATCAACAGACTAAAATATAAATGATTATCTTGATAAATTTAGACAAATATTTGACAAATTTCAATATACATACATTATACAAACTGTCAGCATATAGGAATAGAAGGAAACTTTTTCAACTTAATAAAGGTATTCTATGAGAAGCATACTTCCCTTGTATTTAGAGAAACTGATAGTTCTCCCCTAAAATATCAAGGCAATGATGTTCACTTTCACAACTTCTATTTAACATTGTACTGAAAATCCTAGCCAGTGAAATAATGTAAGAAGAACAAATAAAGTCATAAAGCTTGAAACAAGAAATAACACTGTGAGTGTGTGTAGGTTGTTGGGGGGGGAGCAGGCTAACATGAACAACAACATAGAAAACCCTAAATAATCTGGGGAAAAAACCCAACTCACTTAATAAGTGAGTTTTTGCAGGTTTCAAGACAAAAGAACAATAAAAACTTAAATGCATATCTAGACATTAGAAAAAATGATTTAAAAGCAGCAGAAAAAAACAGTATCATTGATAATAGCATTAATATACTCAGCTACAAGTCTAAAGAAAATACATAAAAGAATTGTATGCTCAAGACTACAAAATATTGGCTATAAAATACTGATGAAGTTAATTAAAGTAGACCCAAGTAGAGAGGTAGCCACTGAGTTAATGGATGGGAAATTCGATATTGTTAAGTTAGCAATTTTCCCAATTAATATATAGATTCAGTGCAATTGCAATTAAAATATCAGCAGGGTTTTTGTAGACATTAATAAGCCAATTTGAAATTTTATATGGAAATGTTGAGGACCTGCATTAACCAAACAGCTTTAAAACAAATGTATTATGAAGTACAGTAATCAAGTTAGTACAGAATTGGCAAAGAGATATAGATCAATACAGCAGAATACAGTGTCCAGGAATAGATCCATACAAAAATATTCAATTGATTTTACAAAGAGAAAGGTGCTAAGTAATTCATTGGGGAAAAAATAGTCTTTTTAACAAATGGTACTGGATTAATTAAATATTCATATAAAAAATGAACCTTGACTCATATTTTGCACCACATATAAATTTCAACATTAGGTGGATAATAGACCTAACTGTAAAATTTAATAAAACTATAAAGCTTCTTTAAGAAAACACGGAAGAAAATCTTTGTGGCATTGGATTAGAAAATGATTTCTTCCATATTAGACAAAAAATTTGGAAAAAACCTAACCAATTGGACTCTGTCAAAATTTAATACTTACGCTCTTCTAAAAACGTCATTAAGAAAATGCAAAGGCTAATCACAGAATGGGAAAAAATAATGCCAGACACATTTTTGATAAAGAACTTGGATCCAGAATATATGCAGAAAATTTATAACTTAATTAGAATTTAATCCAATTAAAGTGAAGTAATAGATGTGAATAGATATCAAAGAAGAGATAATTGCCAAGTAAGAACATAAAAGGTTGTTCATATCATTAGTTATTTGGGAAATGCGAAACTAAAACCACTATGAGATACTGGGACATACTTACGAGGATGGCTAATATGCAAAACTCAGAAAGTTTAAAAAGCTGACAAGGAATCAGATCAGCCAGAAATATTGTACATTGCTGGTAGGAATCAAAATGTGCCACCATTCTAGGAAAGAGCATGGCAGTGCTTATCAAGTTGTACCTACCATAAGATCCTGAAATCCTCTTCTAATCATTTAGCTAAGAAAAAGGAAAACATTTTCACATTTTAAAGGCTTGTAAGTGAATGTTTGTAACAACTTTATTCACAATAATCCTAGACTGAAAACAACGCAAATAGTTATCAATTTGGTATTGTGTTTTTAAAAAATATCACAGTCCATGCATGCTTATTACAACTCAGAAATAAATAATAATAATGAATCACTACCATAAGCAACAACAGGGCGAAATATCAAAAACATCCTAAGTGAAATAAGTTAGACAAAAAGTCTACACACTGCATAGTTAATGACTTTTTTGGAGAAGGGAAATTATAGGGACAGAAATCAGGTCAGTGATTGCTTGGTTTGGCAATGATGGGGGGGTTGATTGCTAACTGACATAAGAAAAATTTGGGATGATGAAAATATTGCATATCTCAATCGAGGTGGTAGTTACACCACTGTATAAATTTACCAAAACAAATTGTAGTACATACCAATAGTGAGTTTTGTTGTATATAAATTAAACCTCAGGGGTGCATGGATGGCTCAGGCGGTTAAGCATCTGACTCTTGGTTTTGGCTCAAGTCATGATCTCAGGGTCCTGGGATCAAGCCCTTCCTCAGGCTCCATGCTCAGTGGGGAGTCTGCTTGAGGATCCTCTCCCTCACACGCCCTTCTCTCTCTCCCCCCCAAATAAATAAATCTTTAAAAAATAAATTATACCTCAGTAAACCTTAGAAACAGTCTATAGAGTCTCTTTAGAGATGTAGAAGTCATACATATAACTGAATAATCCTAAGGAGAGTTTGCAAGTATGAGGGAGAGAGTCTACAACAGAAGTTGGACTCTTTGTACCAGCAATCTGCTTCTTACATAATTAGCTTGATTAAGGGATCTTTCCATTTGTGTCTTGAACATAAATATTACATTTGCTTAAATTGGAATAATTAATTTCTTTTAAAGAAGTAGAAAAAAAATTTATTTTCCTAAATTCAAGCATAAGACAGCTCAAAGAAACACATTTTTCTTTTCTTATTTACATTGTTAAACTACAAAACTAATATATTTGTTAAAAATTAATTAAACAGGAGTGCCTGGGAGGCTCAGTCGGTCAAGTGTCTGCCTTCAGCTTAGGTCATGGTCTCAGGGTCCTGGGATCAAGCCCTGCATCAGGCTCCCTGCTCAGTGGTGAGTCTGCTTCTCCCTCTCCCTCTGCCCCTAACGCTGTTTGTTCTCTCTCTCTCTCTCTTTCTCTCAAATAAATAAAAAAATAATTAAACAAAATAATGGAAATTAAAAATAAAACAGTCCCCAGTATCCCTTCAAAATAATCCCTCGCCCACTACTCCTTCAAAGTATTCATTGTAGAGGCAGGTAAATAGTAATTTTGGACATCTAACCCCAAGTCTGATCTCTACAGATATTAAGTTGCATGTGTTAGGTGTATCCTGTACAGTCAACGATATTAAATTTAATGTGTTCCGATGAAGTTGGTAAACCTGTTAAATATAGCCACACCTGACAAACTTAGAGGAATAAAGTTATGTGGCAGAAGTGAGTGTCCATCTCTCTGGCCCCTCAGAGTTCATATGGTCATTCAGGCTCTCCAGGTGCTAAAAGTCTCTTCCATGCTCATCTGCAATTCTTTTGTATCTACGCCTCTCAAATCAAGTAGACTATTGTCTACTATTGATATTTGAGCTTAATTTACTGCCTGTAACCCAAGAACCTGACACTACTTTTGTATTAAAATAATAGCCTTCAGAGTTAACCACTATTAATGTTTAGAATTCAAGATATCTAGGGAAAAAAACTATTAAGGAATCTGAAATATTTGAATAGAACTGAGCTGAAGCTGAATTTAATCTCCTATGTCTGGAAAAAAATAATTGCTGATCTGCACATTGAAATATTAATGAAAAACAAGTATTTTAGGTCTTTTAATATTAAAAAATAATTTTTCTATATGTATAGAGATTTTGTTCATGCTGATGACAATTGTAATTATCAAAACTTTCATTTATTTTAAACCATTCGTTATTGACTACAATAATTTGCCAAAACAGTTATTATTTAAAGATAATTAAGTAATAGGTTTTTTACTCTGAAATATAAACTATTTTTTTTAAGATTTTATTTATTTATTGGACAGAGAGAGACACAGTGAGAGAGGGAACATCAGCAGGGGTAGTGGGAGAGGGAGAAGCAGGCTTCCTGCTGAGCAGGGAGCCCGATGCAGGGCTCGATCCCAGGACTCTGGGATCATAACCTGAGCTGAAGGCAGACGCTTAACGACTGAGCCACCCAGGCGCTCCAGAAATATGAACTATTTTTAATAATTATTTCATTCAGTAGACCTATGGAAACTTCATATATCCATATATTTAATGTACTTCTTAATTAGGTATTTTATACTGCCTTTATCAAGAGAAATCCTTTTTGTTTTGTGAGATTTAGTATTGATACTTTAGCTTTAATTATAGATTGATTTTTCTCCTCACTATCAGTAACATTTCCACGATGCTGTAAAAGTAATATTTCATCTGATGTCAGGTAAGTTAATATATTCACTGCCAAATACGTATATGGAGATGCCCTGTATTTCACTCAGCTTTCCGAAACCATGGCCTCAGTCTCTCATTATGCCAGCAAAAGCCTCTAGGTTACATGCTGTTCTGTAGCTTTGCCTCAATTTCACAGTATTCTCGGCTCTGGAAATGTTCAGTTCTTTTCTGTGCTTACCTGAATCTATCACTACGCCCGATCTGTTCCTAACACCCCACACTGCCATTTTCACTCTATTGTTCCCACGCTATTTGTAATGAGAGAGATTATTTTAAAAATGCCAGCTCTCAGAGTTCCACACAAAGAGAGGGTGCAAGTCTTTTCTGCTAGAGTATTAAATTTATTTGGAGATCCTATAGTCTCAAATTTGGAACGGAGGACAGAGAAAGAGACAGGTCCATGCCATTGGTGTCTACCTACCATTCTTGTTGTATTCCTTTCAAATCTCTTTTTTAAAGAGCAGTGGTAATGGTAGAGGGTTCTGGGGTAGCTGCTTATGCCTGATCTTGTCTTCTCCTGAATATTTCATTTTTTTAAAATTTTACTTGAACTATCTCTTTTGGGAGGAAAGTTTATTTTTTAAACATGAAGTTGTGAATTATATATTTTGGTCCAATAGTTACCCAAGGACCACTTCCCCCCCCCGCCCCAGGGCAATGCCAGACTCATATCTCATAAGCCAAAATAAGGAAATAGCATGAAGTTAATATAGAAGTTGGGACGGAAATTAACAGAATTGGCATCTGTTAATAATTTACATATTATCCTAACATGTTCTATTCTTTTCTTATACATTTTTGTGGAATTCATTATTGAGACAGTTTTTATGAGCTTCCCACTTTGTGTTTTAGGTCAAACATACATTTTAGTGTACCCTTACTCATTACACATAATAATCTTACTAAGCCATGAAGCTAAAGTTATAACATGTCATTGGTTATGAGAATGGTTCTTAAATATATAATGAGACTATAAATACATGTTGAAATAATATTTTCATTATATTTTAGAAAAGGTTTAATCTAGTACTCTACAGTGTGAAGGATTTAAATCAGATGTATAAAAGTGGTAAAATGGTATTGAACACTATCTATGTGTTCCATAAATTATTTGGTCATATTTTTTTGGAGTCAAATATGTAAAAGTACTCCATGTTGTTCCCGAGTTCATTCTACAGAAGAATTTATATCTCCCAGTAGGTTCATTGTAAGGATTGGCACTAAGAATTAGAGAAGAAGGTGAAATAGGCAAATCTCAGAAAAATAATACTTTCTTTGGTTAAATAATAATTAAATCACTAGGAATGAGATTAGCTAACAGCATGAAAACTTCCCAGAAGAAGCTTGCCTAAAATGGATTTAGAAATATTCAGGTTGCCTCCCTGGATGCTATTATTGAAGTAGTCAAATTAAAATGAACCAGTATTAAAAAAAGAAAACAATTACGTTGTCAGATATGTTTTTAAATAGCACTTAAATTATGTAACATGGTTTTGTGATGACAAATGCAACAGTCTCCAAGCTATTGAGACTGTAGGGAGAACTGATGATTTCTAGATCAATAAGATTTCTTAGATAAAACAAACTAAATCACCATTAACTACACTACAGCTTAGAGAAAGAGGAAACAAAGAGGGTACTCAGATTAATACCATAAATGACAAACAAATAAAACTGTAAAGCTATAAAATCACCACATTTCTCCCTAATAAATCAGGTCAGGTGAGTAGAATCAGGACAGATATTTTTAAATGTTTTGATTTATTTATTTTTTTAGAAATTCTTCCTTTCATCATCTCCTTACTGTATAATTTTATTTTCATATTGGACCTTGGTAGGAAAGTAATTAGTCAGTAACTGGGAGAAAAGAAGAAAAGGAGAATTAGGAGTTTGGGTAACATCTTGCCACATTATTCCAATGTTTTATTGACATGAAACAATTTTGTCATTTTTTTTGCTGTTTAGATTGCTCTATGTTTCCAGCATATGGGAGATCTAATAAAATTTTGGTTATACTAACTTACTGTGCTGTGTTAAAAAAGAATTTTAACATTAGGATCTATCAACCTTAAAAGAGTTGAAGAGTGATTTTTTTTTTATCTGCTCACAGCATATTTTTGCGCTCACGTTACCTTAAGATAATATGAACTATAATAGATCGTTAAATTAAATAAAGCAGTGTGCATTTACTTTCAGTGGCATTAGTGTTGTTACTTAAGAGAGAATTCCTTTATAAGAATGTCTACACATTTAAAGATATCTGCAGGCAAGTATATACAGTTGTACATATATTTGTGTGTGTGGATAACATAGGTACAAATTGGTACAAGCAGAAAAATGGTTGGAAAGATAATTTTTCTTTTTATAGTGTTTGTTTAAATTCACTTTGTAGTCAAGGCACATAAGAGACTGATTTGAAGAGGTTTCCTTTTGAAGGTGACAAGCTAGCTTTCACTAAAACATTAATCCTCTGGCTATTTATCAGAGACTAGAGACTGTAAGGACATTGGAGACTAGAAATATTATACTCAGAGAATAAAGAGAATCCTAGTACTTGAACGCAAGGGTTTTCATATTACACAAAATCATTTGAAAAGTATATATTTGGAATTCAAATGGAAGTGTGAGGCTTCATCATTGATAATAAACAGATTACAGAAAGCTATCAGATAGAGGTTTTCTCTTTAAATGTTTTTTAAAGCTCAAGAAACTGTACACGCACACACAAGATTAGGTGCAAAAGACAGTTTTAATAGCTTTGGGAAAAGGAAAGATGATTTAAAAGATTTTAGTGATGTTATTTCTTTTGATATCACTAAGTTAGTCCTGCAGGCAAAGTAATGAAAAGCAGCAGAGTACACAGTAGAGGTACTCTTCCGGGAAGGCTTTTCAGAGAATTTTATGTATAGATTAGTATATGGAAGTAGATAAGTTTCACGAATCTTGATTCCTAGCTATGTGCCCAAACTATGAGAGATTTCAGGAGAACACACAACATGTAATATCAAGAAGTCAATATATTCATGAGGAAATACCTAATATAGTCCCTATGAGACAGGTTTTCAGAGTTGCGGCTTTCAGACTTTTGAAAGTAGAGATCATCTACTTCAGCTGTATCATCTTTACCATGTTTACAACGAGAATGCTGAAATCTAGAAGGTGTATTGTGCAAGGTCACACAGGATGTGTGTGTTGTGGCTCTGCGTTGTGGAGCGGGTATTGGCTTGACAGTAGAGGAAACTGAATGTTAATTTACCACATTAACCTTATTAAATAAAATAACTTAGCTCACTGTTCGCTTCATAGTTGTAAAATTAAGATGGTTGGACTAAAATATAACAATTAGGAGGAATAGACAAAGCGTATAACATCATGTCTAAATCTTGAAAAAAAAATTTCAGAACACACATACAGTCTGATACTATTTATATGCATTTAAACACAGAACACAATATTAAATAGTATTTATGGCTAGACATATGAATGTAAAAGATAAAAATGGACTAGATGAGTATATACCAAACTCATACGAGTGGTTGCTTCTGAGACATTGGAGCGTGTGGTCAAAAGAAAACTTCGCCTATATCTGGGATTAATTTTTCCAACTATAAAATGGGTATAATAATAGTATGTGCCCTATAATGTAATGAATATTAAGTGAGCCGACATAGAACAAGTGATTGGACTATAGTAAGATGTTATTCTCATTAACATTTTGTAATTGGGACATCAGATCTATCTCTTGAGCTAATCATATTCCATATACATTCCACGTATATCCTGAATCTTCCTCTGTCCCTAACAATATAGCAAGCACCATGGGAGACAGGAACACATTTGCTTCTAAACAGTTTCAACAGAACCAAAGGTCTGTATTTATTAAACTATTGAAGTATATATATTAAGGGGAAAATGTGTGTATATCACTGATGATTTGCATCATCATTTATTATTGACTATTCCAAAATAATATAAATTTTGCATACATAGAGAATATCACATAGATATACAAGCAAGTTTTGTCAAATTGCATGTCAATTTTTTATCATAAAATGTTTTTAGGGGCAAGTAGATAGGTAAAGCAGGTAAAGCGTCTGACTCTTGATCTCAGCTTAGGTCTTGATCTCAGGGTCCTGATTTCAAGCCCCGTGTAGGGCTCCACACTGGACATGGAGCTTACTTAAAAAAAAAAAAAAAAAAAAAAAGTTTTCCTATGTGATGCAATTACAATTATCTTCATATAACACAGTTGCTTATTTATATCTGTTTGTGGCATTAATTCATTGCCACAAAGTTCATTGTACTTTCAAATATATTATCTTTTAACTATTTTTAATACCCAGGTATTTTTCAATAAAGTACGTATTATAATGTTACCTCGAAATAATATTCTCAGCTCATATAATTTGTAATGAATAAATGAAGGACATTTATTTGAGATATTATTTAAATTCACTATTTCCATCCTCTAATGTTTTAACTAGCTGTGTTTTATGTTTACAACAGATATATTGATTGGAAGTGAAAATATATACTCTAAGGAAACCTGTTTCAGTGTTGTAATAATTTAGAATTCTAGTCTATCAGTAAATATATGGAAATATTATTTGCATTTCCTAGTTATAATTTAGACACGTGTCTAATCAAATGAAGAAATTTTCAGGTTAATTTTTAAGATTAAATTTAAATTTAATCAAGCAATGGTATCTTGATTCCTCAACAAATGATATTATGGACTCCAGAGCAATTATTTCAGTGTGGCACACAAATTAACAGTAGTTTAAATAATATATGCACCAATTCACATAGAGCAAAAGCAATAATTTTATTTTATAGCTCCAAGTAGTTGAATTTTAATGATCGCTAAACTTTTAAAAAACTCTTAAATCTCACAATAAAAGATTAAGTATTTTTCCTCTTACTAATATTGAACAATATTAGAGATTTTCTGGTTTGAGTGAACTTTATCTCATAGAGTTGTGGTTCTGAATCTCATAGCTTTTCGTACAAATTTAGAAAATAAAAAAAAAAATTACATAACATAAAAATTTCCTATAATCTTCATTGCCATGATTCAGCAAATTAAGATAGCATCATGGGGGTGCCTGGCTGACTCAATTGGTAGAGCATGTTACTCTTGATCTCACGGTTGTGA
The DNA here is from genome assembly GCF_024610735.1 of Ursus americanus. Classification (NCBI taxonomy): domain Eukaryota; kingdom Metazoa; phylum Chordata; class Mammalia; order Carnivora; family Ursidae; genus Ursus; species Ursus americanus. The sequence goes on from NC_142131.1 coordinate 6,618,259, forward strand.
GTTTGAGCCCATGTTGGGTGTCGAGATTACTTCAAAATAAAATCTTAAGGGGGCACCTGGGTGCTGAATCAGTTAAGTGTCTGCCTATGGTCATGATCCAGGGGTCCTGGGATTGAAAACCACATTGGTCTCCCTGCTCAGCAGGGAGCCTACTTCTCCCTCTGCCTGCCACTCCCCCTGCTTGTGCTTTCTCTCTCTGTATCAAATAAATAAAATCTTTAAAAAATAATAATAAAATAAAATCTTAAGGGATGCGTAGGTGGCTCAGTCAGTTAAGTGACTGCCTTCAACTCAGATCATGATCCTAGGGTCCTGGGATCAAACCCAGTGTTGGGCTCCCTGCTCAGCAGGGAGCTTGCTTCTTGCTCTGCCCCTCTGCCCACATGTGCACGCTCTTTCTCTCTCTCAAATAAATAAACAAAATCTTAAAAAAAAAAATAAGTCAACATTGTGGTCCCCAGAGTCAGATAATCCATTCTTATACCCTTAATATTATCAGTGTCTTGGCACACTGAAAACATTAAACAAAATCCTGTTGCATATGAATGAATGCAAAAGAATGATGCTTTACATATGTGTAGATTTGATCTGAGTCTGAATTGTCCTTGCTTTAAGTGGAGAATTTAAAAGAGAAGAGAGAAAAATCTTCTCTAAATTTAAAGGGAAGGCAAACGAAAGGGAATTCAATGATCAGATCCATCTTTGATACAATTATACTCAACTCCACATAAATCCTGAATTTTTCTCTGTACCTGGCAATATATGAAGGTCTATGGATGATAGAAAAAAAATAGAAGATAATATTCTACATTTCATGAGCTTTCTACTTTTAAAATAAATGATTATTTTTTTAAAAAATTAAAATGTGTATCCATCTATTTATATAGCAATAATTTGGCTATTTAGTCTCTTAAATTTGGGCATCTAAAACTATCCGTTTGAAATTACTTATTTTGTATTTTATGTAAATCCTGTTAGAAATTTGTATGATGTCTTTATTTTTCAAAAATTATGGGTAATATGAGCCCTATTTATTTCAGATATTCATATATGTGGGAAGTTTTAGTATTTATTGCCTGTAGAATAAATCCTGAACTATTCAAATAATGCCAAAATTCACAAAAAATAACATTGTGAACTCCATGTCCTTTTTTTTTTTTTTTAAGATTCTATTTATTTATTTGACAGAGAGAGAGACAGCTAGCGAGAGAGGGAACAAAAGCAGGGAGAGTGGGAGAGGAAGAAGCAGGCTCATAGCGGAGGAGCCTGGTGTGGGGCTCGATCCCAGAACGCAAGGGATCACGCCCTGAGCCGAAGGCAGACACTTAACGACTGAGCCACCCAGGCACCCCTCCATGTCCTTTAAACCAGAAAATCCTATTAAATAGTTTAGACCAGTTGCACAGGACTCATTTAAGCAACAAAAAAAATTTTATGTGTATTTTACATATGTGCTAGACCAACAAAAAACATATTGCTCCAAACTCCTACCTACTCCCAGATGCAGTGAAATAGTGCTCTTATCACAAAAAGATATTTCCAAGTTTGTAAGAAATTAAAGCTCATTGTGTCTTTAGAAAGAATAAAAATTGTCTAGGGAAAAAATGGCTATCTAATCTCAAGTGCCTGAATAGGAACCTTCTTTTTGAGAAAGCTCCTGTCCTTTTGATTCCTAGACAAATGAAGATTGCTGCAGATGGTTTTTCAGAACTGCAAGGATTAGGGCTGTGAGCCGAAACTACATACGTTTTGCATCTTTTTGGCAATAAAACAAATAACAGATATGGATTTAAAGGGGGAAAAAAACCTTAACATACTTGCTTATCAATTTTGAATGCCATGTTTGCCATAGATTCATGAGGGTTGGTCAGTGATTCCCCAAAGAGAATGGAGACTGCATCATGTCTATAACTTAGCAGAGTATGTGGTTACTTTCACAGCTTAATTTGGGGAACATCAGAAAACTTTAACTTACTAAATATAGAGCTTTCGTCACACCTGGACCTTGTAAACTGAAATCCCTACCATTGGTCTATCACTTTGTTTTTTGGGGTTTTCCCCTCTTCCCCGTGGTCTGTCACTTCGAATTATAATGACACAAAGTAGACTGTTTCAGAAGGTCCTATAAGAAACTATTATATGCTGTCTGGACAAGGGACTGAAATATTCAGTTTAACCTGACTTTATGTTAAAATAAGACCATTTTTTTAATATATAAATAGGAGTTATATAAAAGAAATTCTAACTTATTTTCCTTTCCACAGTATTACTCTGAGATGCTGGTATATATAGTCAATATACAGAAATCAATTGTATTTTTATATGCTACTGACAAACAATTGAAAATGCTATTTAAAATGATGTTTACAATATCATAAAAACTGTATACTAAATTTATTGCAGATGTTGATATTTCAAAGCTGAAAACTGCAAAATATTGCGGAGAGAAATGAAAGAAAATCTAAATAAAGGGAGATGCGCACCTGGCTGGCTCAGTAGGAAAAGCGTGTGACTCTTGATCTGAGGGTGGTGAGTTCAAGCCCCATGTTGGGCACAGAGCTTACTTATATAAAAAAAAAAAAGGTAAATAAATAGAGAAGTATATCATGTTTATGGATTGCAACGAAAGGGAGGAAGAGAATACAAAGAGCGATATGACAGATTTAAGCCCAATCATATTGATAATTACATTACATATCAGTGGCCCAAGCAAACGAATTAAAGGCAAAGATTATTTGATTGGATAAATAATAAGACCTAACGGTCAGAAATCTGAGAACAGCATTACTGAGAGGTTCTGGCTCATGGTCTTTTGCGGGGTTGCAGTCAAATCGTCCTCCAGTGCCTGAAAGGCTTCATGTGGGCTGGAAGATCCACTTGTTGGCAGGACGACTCAGTTCCTCACTACGTGGACCTTTTCACAATGCTGACTGAGAGTCCTTGTGATAAAGCAAATAGCTTTCCCAGAATGAGTTATTTAAAAGAGAGAGCAAGGAGGAAACTGCAGTACCTTTTATGACCTTGTTTTTGAAGTCTTACACTACTGTGTCTGCTTTATTCAATTTGTTAAAAGTGAATCCCTGAGTCTAACCTGCACTAAAGAGGAAGAGAATTAGACTTCAACTGTTGGAGGAAGGAATATCAAATAATTTATGGCCATATTTTAAAGCCACTACATCCAAGTATATGCTGTCTACAAGAAACTAAATATAAAACCGCATCTAGGTTAAAAAGAAAAAGTAAAATATATACCATGCTAGCACTAATAAAAACAGCTGGAGTAGCTGTATTAAAAACAGACAAGGTAGAATTTAAAGCAAGAAATATCAGAAATGAGGACAGTTATTTTATAATGGTAAAGAAGTTAATTTGTCAAGAGACCATAATAATTCTGTTAAGAGAGCTACTACCATCCTAATAAGCTTGATAAGAGAACTTCAAAATACATGAAACAGACAATAAATAAAGCTAAAAGGAGAAATAGATAAATCCACAATTAATAATTAGAGATTTCAATACCTCCTCTCTCAAGAAATAATAGGACAATTAACAGAAAGCAACTTGAAAAAAAACTATAAAGCACCGAGACCTAATTGACATTTATAGAAAACTTCACCCAATAGTAGTTCTTTTCAAGCATCCATGGAAGAAATACCAAGATACACATTATTCTGGGATAAAAAACAAAACAAAACAAAAAACCAGTATGTCTCCATAGATTTAAAAGAAATAAAATGCAGGGCACCTGGGTGGCCCAATCGGTTAAGCATCTGACTTTTGATTTCAGCTCTGGCCAAGATCTCAGGGTCCCGGGATTGAGCCCAGGTCAGGGTTTGGCGCTGGACATGGACTCTACTGAAGATTCTCTCTTGCCCTCTCCCTCTGCCCACCCCTACACTCTCTCTCTAAAAAAAAAAAAAAAAAGGAAAAGAAAAAGAAAAAGAAATCAAATGCATATGGATGGGAAAGGAAATAAAACTCTTTTTACTTGGAGATCATATGGTCATACATATAGAAAATCTGAGGGAATCTGCTACAACAACAACAACAACAACAACAAAAACTAGTAATTGCAAGAACTAGCAATTGAGCCAGCAGAGCTACAGGACACCATATAAATGTACAAAAAAATTATATTTTCATATATTAGCACTGAACAACTCAAAAGTAAAATAAGTACAATATTACCATCAAAAATATGAAATAATTAGAGAGAAATTGAATGATAGGTGTGCAAGATCTACTTGGTGAAAAAAATCACAGAATACTGCTGAGAGATTGAAGAACTAAATAAATGGAGATATATACTGTATTCACATATTCTGCAAAGATTGAAATCTGGGTAAATGTAGTTAATTATACCTCAATAAAGTTGATTTTTTGTTGAGATATAATTCATATACTTTATACTTTACCTTTTTCAGGTGCAAATCAGTGGGTTTTAGTATATTAAGCAGTGTTGTGAAACCATCATGATTTTCTAATTCAAGAATATTTTCATCATCCTAAAATGAAATCACAGCCTATTAGCTGTCACTCCCATTCTTCCCTCCCTACAACCCCTGGGATCAAATAATTAACTTTCTGTCTCTAGACATTTGCCTATTCTGGACATTTCATATACATGGAATCATGCCAGCTTTTGTGTCTGGCTACTTTCACTTAGCATAATATTTTCAGTATTCATCTATGTTTTAGCATATGTAAGTAATTTGTTTCCTTATAGTGAAATAATGTTCTATTATATAGATATATTAAAATTTTGTTTATCCATTCATCAGCTGATGGGCATTTGAGTTGTTTCCACTCTTTGGCTATTATGAATAGCCATTATGAACGTTTGTGTGTAGGTTTTGTTGTGAACCTATGTTGTCAGTTCTTGTGTATATATACCTAGGAATGGAATTCCTGGGGCATACGGTAACTATGTTTAACTTTTGAGGGACTGTCACAGTTTCCACAATGGCTCTACCATTCTACAGTCCCAGCAGCAATGTAGGAGGGTGCCAATTTCTCTACATTCTCATCAAAACCTGCTGTGGTCTTCTTTTTTTTTTTTATTACTGTTCTAGCAGGTGTGAAGTGGTATCTCATATTTTGCTTTGCATTTCCCTAATGATTAATGATATCAAGCATTATTTTATGTGCTAAGTGGCCAATGGTGTATCTTCATAGGAGAAATGACTTCAAATTCTTTGGCCATTTTTTTTAACTGATTTAAAGTCTAATTCTGTACTTTAATTTGCAAGTAGAAAGTTTTTAGTTACTAACTCCATTTATTTCACTGTTACAGGTTTGTTAGTAATTTGTCAATTTCATCTAAGTTATCTTACTTTTTGCCTTACAATTATCCTTAGCATTTCCTTATAATTGATTCTAATTCTATAAATTCTGTACTAATGTTCCCTCTTACAGTTCTAATTTTGGTACTTTGAGTCTTGTTTTCTTGTGCTGTCCACCTCACAAGTTTGTGAATTTTTTAACTTTACAAAGAACACAATTTTAGTTTTAATTTTCTCTACCTCTTTTTGATTTTCTGTCATTTATTTCTGCTCCTTATGTTTGATTTTGGTTTAGTTTGTTCATGCCTTCTTGTTTCTTTAGTTGGAAAGTTAGATTATTATTCTGTCTTTTTAATATAGGCATTTATAGATATACATTTCCCTCTAAACACTGCTGTAATTTCATCCCATAAAATTTGGTTTGTTTTATATTTGTTTTACTTATCTCAAAGTGTTTTTTTAAGGACTTATTTATTATTTATTTGAGAGAGAGAGAGCATGGCAAGGAGAGGCAGAGAAAAAAAAAAAAGGAGAGGCAGAGGGAGAGGAAGAAAGACAATCTCAAATCTGATGTTGTGCCCCTCCAGTGCATTCTTCATTGAAATTATTGTACTTTTCAACTCCAGAATCTTACTTGGTTCTTTCATTTATAATTTTTATCTCTTTATTTTCTATTTGGTTAGACGTTATAGTCATGCTATCCTTTAGTTTTTAAAACTTGGTTCTTTTTACTTATATGAACATATTTAAAATAGCTGGTTTAAATTCTCTTTCTAGTAGGTCTAACATCTGGGCTTCCTCGGGGAAAGTTTCTATTGTCATTTTTCCCCCTCTGTTTGAGCCATGCTTTATAGATTCTTTGCATGGCCTATAACTTTTTGTTGAAAATTGAACATTGTAAATAATACCATATGTAGCTCTGGATATCAGATTTTCCCACCCTTCCCCCATACCTCAACTTAGGCTGATTGTGGATGCTTCTTGTTGTTTTGTTTTTCTTGTTTATTTAATGAGTTTTATAAACTAAGTCTGTATTCTGTAAAGTTTGTATTCTTTGTCATTTTAGCTCTTGAGTCTCTGTCAAGTCAGCTTAGTGTTCAGCTAATGACTGGACAAAGATTGCCTAAAATCGTTGGAAAACATACATCTTTCTGGATTTGTGGTTCTTTGTGCATGTTGGAGGCACATCCTTAACTTCACCTAGTCAGCTGACATCTTTGACTTAGCCTTCATTTCCTGCATGTGAGAGCCTTAAGAGTAGCCAGGCGTAAGAGCATAGGGCCTTCTCGGGTCTTTCTTTTTTGAGCATACGCACAACCCTAGGTGTGTACACAACCATATTTATGTGTGGTCTTACAGGGTTCCAGTGATATATCAGAGCTTTTCAAAGCCTCTATGGACATCTCATTCCCCAAGTTTACACTTGAAGCTTTTCAGTTAGCCTGTTTTCTGCTTCAACTATAATCTACTGTCTCAAGCAGCTGCAAATTTAAATAACTGCCTCTATTTGCTTTCAGTAACACCCCGAATGAAAATACTTTTCCTCCCATACCTCTTTCAGAATTCTTTTGTGAAACATTCATGATTTTTGCCTATTCCTTTTTATGGTACTTCATTGCCTAGGAGAACCTTGGAAGAGAAACCCTTTATGGGTCTGATCTGTCCTCCATGAAGCACCAGGCTAAGACCTCTTTTGATAACTTCACTCCTCTCCATATCCTCAACCTAAAACATTTAACTCCAGAAATAACCATGTGGCAAGAAATTATCGGTTTTCCCCAAATTTTATCCCACTTCATTTCCTGTAACTCCTATTCCATTTCTTATGCCCCGATCAAGGATGGATTTTCTCAGAAAAATTTTAAATTTAAAAAAGGATTTATATGCTCTTCCTCAAGGCTATTTAATTCTTGTTTAAGATTAAATTTGGAAGGATGCAAATCAGAGTTCTAAAGAAACTCACAAAACGTTTTCTATTTGTTGTTGCCAAAACTTATACATAGTCTCTCTCTGACAAGAAAACTTTCTCAGAATCCCCATGTTCAAGTCAATTCTAGAGTCCAGTATACTTAAATTCTCTGGATTCAGTTCTTTGCCATTGTTAAGTAATTTCAATAGCAGCACAACTTCTCTCTTTCTTTAGAACTATAAAAATGGCTTTGGTTTGATTGTATCTTCATCTTTCAAATAATCTTTGAAATAAGGCATATTAAACAACACATACAACAAACACTGTATAATATTCTTCTTTTTAAAGCAGATATGATTCAAGTACCTACCGCATATTAAATGCCTATCTACGTACTAGAAACTAGTTTTTGAGAAATAAATTTTATGGTTTAGATTTTAAAATATACATGGAGATTTCAGAAATGGTGAAATCAAAAAGAGCTGGAGCTGTCTGGAAAAACAAATGAGTGAGTGAGGGAAGGAAGGAAATGAAGTGAGCATTAAAGAATGAGTAGGATTTTAGAAAACAGAGGGAATTCAGAAGAGCAGTCATGCCCCTGAGTCAGATCATGAAGTCAGTCAAATAAATCCTGAACTATCAAACCTGACAGACCCAATGTTTGTTTCTAAGGTAAATGTTGAGAATGCAGGACTGCCGCTTCAGGCTGGTTATAAGGCTTTGTGGAATAGTAGTCTATCATCCCTCTAAAATGGATGGGAAGTTGCATAACAAGAGTCTTTTCTTGATCAAAAAGGAAACAAAAATCCCTTCCTCTTCTCTTAAATTTATTCTTTCCACAGCTAGCTAGATGAGTTTTTCCAGGTATTTTATAAATACTTACTTCATTCCTTCCCCCCACTACCCTAAGTAACCCAGAAAATATGTCACTAGCCAGAGTGTTTTGTAAAAAATAAGATTGTTACCAAGTCCAAAAAGAGTTTAAAAAAAGGAAATATCTGTGCTGCTTTGGCCCGTAAGGCGATAGTAAATGTAACACAAGCAGAAACATGAAAAGATTTGCAGAGAGGCTGGTTCTTACTCTTGCTTCTCCCTTTACCAGGAGAATCTGCCCATTGTAATCTGTTGGAAGATAAGAGATGTGAAGCTGAGCTGACTTGCCCCAATCAATCCAGCAGAGACCATCTTCGATGAGCAGATAACTAAACTCCAGACATGTGAGTGAGCCCTGTCGAGATTAGCAGAGTCAACTGGCAGACGCTTTAAAGAGCAAACTACTGCACAGAGGCATGAGCAATAACAGCCAAGCCACGTCTAGATCAACAGAAGCCGTAAGACACCCCAGACGTAAATGTTTATTGTCGTACGCCTGAGTGGTGAGTGGTATGTCGGGCAATACTACTGGATCACTAGACAGCTAATCACAGATGAATTGTTCCCTCACCTTATGACCAAAGATATAACCTTTTTACATCCATAAAAGGTAATACTCTTTAGTAACTTCCTTGGGGTAGCTTGAATAAGCCAAAACTAGATTTTTCTGCCTGCCGGAAACTGTTGTACCCCTGAGATCCAGATCTCTTGCCTGTCCAGCGCTTAAGCGTGGCATAATTAACTCATTGATGACAATTGCCCAGATCTTAAAGACATCTGAACATTTTTATTATATACCTGGGAACTGTCATGGAATGTCCACCATGTGCATTTACACATACAATGACTTACATTTGCATGACAGGTGAAGTCGTAGATAATTGCCTAGAGCTTTCTACTTCTCACAGCCTTGAAATCAGATGTTATATATGTCTGCACAGGTACAAGTTATGCTCTATTTTACAAATTAGTATGGACTAAGCCTCTAGCAAGAGCCAGGCAATAAAGAAGGGACAGAATTCCCTACCATTAAGTAGAAGTATTCTAAGTGGTGTCTTCATCCTAATAAAGCTCTTATTGAAGTCTTTTCTGTTTCTTCTTTCCCTCTTCCAAATCCACTCTCCATGTTCCTTTCTACAACCAGAGGCCATGCTGTCCTAAGTAAGTGTATATATCAAGTGCTTTTAGGTGTTCAGCTGATAGGGTAGCCCAGTAGCAGATCATAAAAAGATAAGGAAATGAGGGTACTTATCCACCACACCCTCCTTGCAAGATTTCCTTGGGTTGCCAAAGGTCACTTTTTCTACCTTTTTCTGATCCCGGGCTCTGGTAACACACCCCTTACCCACATCCCTTAGGGATTAGGGTAAACTCCTGGTTATGCACCATCCCTTGTTTCCTTTATCTCATACCTTTGCAAGTTATTGTAAATAAAGCCTTCTAGAATTATAATTGTCCTGTATTGAAATTGCCCTCTGTTTTCTGTGGGGACACTCTTTAATCACAGTCCTCAAAATTTTCCTTTTTATTAAACAACAAACTTTTTTCGGGAGCTATAAATGTGTGGCTGAGCTCATGGGTAAATTAGAACTGCCTGGCTATTGGTCGGACAGTTTGATTCCGTGAGTCACGGTAGAGAAAACAAACTTTGTGGCACAGTATAACATGGTATCAAGCTTATAATGGAGAAAATGCAAGGCTGAAACTCTCTTTGGACTGTATCATCTTGTTGGTAACCTAAACTTCAACTTTCCCATTTTGAAATAGGCCATTTGACTATGTGTTCTGTTCATATTCAGCAGAACTCTTGAGAAAATCAAATGAAATAGCAAGTAAAGATACATAGAGAACTATAAAATTGTAAAAACCAGTTTTTGTTAAATTTTGGGAATATTCTATTTTTATGTGATTTTTGGCCCAGCTCAACTAAAATGTATAAGACTTACAAACTTGTATTTGTTTGCGTCCTCTTATATGTGTATAGTTTTTTTTTTTTCCTATTAAAAATTAGGATGAATTTCGAGGTGTATTAGTGTATCTCACTTAAAGGAGAAATCCAATGAAGTACAAAGTTTCTTAACTAATTTCACTCAACACGTCTAATACCTGCAGCATCATATTTTGCTGAATCCAGGTCGTTCCTATGAGTAGATATTATAGAAGTCACCTAGATACTATTTAGGGCTGCTAACTGATTGTTTCATGGTACTAAACGTTTAGAGGAATTGATTCTCTCTCTCCCTCCATCCCTCCCGTCCTTCTTTCCTCCCTTTCTCTCTCTGGGTTACTCATGGAAACAGCACACATCATGGAGCAGTGCGTACGGTCTATTTGTTATCATCCACTGCCAGTGAAGCCTTAATAAGCAAGTCTCCACTACTGTCCTTGCTTGGGGTAGTGGTGAGTCAGTGATTCTTATCATGTCTGAAGAAACACCACCCATCAGGGGTCGCCTTTACATGCTCTATTGAAAAAGAACTTTAGCTGAAAGTGTTCTAATAGTTCAGATCCTGCTGTGAAACATATGTGAAGAGACATTAACCACCTATATGTGTTAGGAATGTAAGAAACATGGAAAAACTGTGCAGTTTTTACAAACTGGCAAAATAATTGAAACTTAATGAGGAGGTTCTCTGGGCAGAAAAATGACCTCTTGTTGCAGTGTCACTGAGTTCCCACTTTCTATCAGGTAGCTGGAAAAATGAATGAGTAAGAACATAAACAGCAACCTCAATCCCACTGAGCCCATCTTTTGCTCAGTGTTGATCACCTTCTAGGTGTTCTTTTTGCCACTTAAGTATTCAAAACAGTTTTTTTGCTTGGCTGATTTGGATTTTTTAAATTTATAAAAAAACAAAAGAGAGAGACTTTCTTAAAGAATTTTCACTCAGTATTCTGGGTATAGAATTAGTGAGCTTCCAACTAATCCTGACTTAATCTTAGTGACACAGTTACAAGTAAACCCTAAAATTTCAAATTTGTTGAATTTGAACTGCTAGGCTCATTACTGCAATGTTCAAAAACAGCCTGCCTTTTTAGAGAGTATTTTTCTTCTGCTAAGAAACCAATGGATTTAACTCTGTATTCCTCAAGAGACAAAATTGTCTTTGGTTTTTTGTACTTGTCTTGTCTGGTCATCTAGGGCTTGTAGACTGTCTCCTTGGCTAACCAAGGTCCTCCACTCCTCAGAGCTATTCTCCAGACCTAAGTTTTCCAGTAACTACTGGTTCTGTCTTCTTTTCAAAAAAATTTTTGTAAAATATTTAGCCAACATTGTCTCCCTTTTCTCATTTGGGTGAAATTCCTTATCCCACCTAAGCTCATCTTATCATTTACCTTTGTAATGCAGTTATTAATGGAACAACCTCAAGTTTACGTCCACTCCACAAGTTTGCTCCCCGTCTTCCCCCCATTTCTTTCTACTGTCATCTTTCATATCTCACTGATCCTTGTTGGATCTTGCAAACTGTGATGTTAGAAACATAGTGTATTTCTGTTTTTTAATGGACTAACATGCTGCCTCTAACCTAATTTTTTTTGGAACTGATAAATTGTAGCTGTTGGAGAAAGTTATTATGGGACTACTATTATGTTAAATTAGCTGAAGCATTAGTGTGAATGTGGAAAAACAAACTCTTAAGACACTGCAAATACAAATGTAAAATTGTATACAGCCATTTTGGATTTCAGTTTAGCTATTTTTTGATGGTATCAAATGTACATATATTATATATGGGGCACCTGGGTGGCTCAGTCAGTTAAGTGACCAACTGTTGATTTCTGCTCAGGTCGTGATCTCAAGGTCTAGGATGGAACACTGCCTTGGCCTCCCCGCTCAGTAAGGAGTCAGCTTCCTTCTCCCTCTGCCCCTCCCTCACACATGCTCTCTTTCTCTCTCTTTCTCTCTCTCTCTCAAATAAATAAATAAATTTTTATTCTTTAAACCAACCATTCAGCTCTTAGGAATTTAATGACAAGAAATGAAAACATACGTTAACACAAAATTGTATACACACATCTATAGACGTTCTCTTTGAATTCAGCAAAACCTAGAAATGTCAATTGTTCAGAAACAGATGAATGTTTAAACAAATCATGGTATATCCACACCAACGAATACTACGCAGCAATAAAAAGAATGAAATATCAGTATACACAATATGAATAAATCTCAAAATAATGCTGTCATGTGGGAAAAAAGAGAAAATTACATATATTTATGTTTCTAGAAAATGACAACTAATATATCATGACAGAAAACAGATCATTGGTTACCTGGGGCTGGGGCTGGGTGTAGATTAGCTGAAAAAAGGCATTATAAAGGGAGTCAAGAAAACTTTTGGGGGGTGATGTTTCTGTTTATTTCTTGATAGTAGTGATAGTTTCATTGTTCAACACATAAGGTATAACTTAAAAATTTGTATACTTTACACCTATGTAGTTTATTACATATCAGTTACACTTCAACAAATCTATTATGAAATAGAGTGTAAGAAAAACAGCATGGCTTCATACTAGAAAATATTAAGTTGTTGAAAGATAGTGTTTACTTTTAGGGAACACGACAAGTCATTTTGTGGAAAGATGCTGAAAACCAGAGAAAAATGAAGGAAACAAATATTTTCAAGTGGAATATTATGTTAATAGTCATAAGACCATTCAAATTCCAGATGTATCTCTGTGTATTCATAACATATTATAATGTAAATCTCAGTGTTTATAGGCTAATAACAGGTTGCTGTGGCTGCACATAAATGGTTATCTCCTTAGTCTCTTAAGGGACAAGCTGTCTCTTCCTCAACACTTGAAATGATTGCCTGGTTTAGGACTTGACTCATGTGAAGCAAATATTGCCCATCTTCTTACCTGAGCATTTAACTTCCTACCAACACAGCTATGAAATTGGAGAGGTGCATAGAGCTGTATAGACCCAACCAAGTTATATAAATTAAGAGAGAATGCAAATACTACATTTCTGTAATTGAAATTTATAGATAATAACTTTATTCATCAAAAGCTGTAGTTTAAAATGTCTGTTTTATACTTGGAGAAGCTATGTGATAAAGACAGAATGAGAAAAGAAAAAAAGGAAAAAGAAAGAGGAAAAAAAAAGTGCTTGAGACACAGCCTAGATAGAAAGAATGGGAAGTTGAGCAAAACAGAAAGGAAGGAAGGAAAAAGAAAGCTTAGTAAAGAAAGCTTATTATGGGGATTGAGGCAGGATGGGTGGGGGAACTGTCATTAGATTTTTCTCATCATTCACAACCCTGCCCTCTCAGACCTTGGAAATGATATTCATCTGAATCAGGAAAATCCCCCCTTACTGGATTAGATGAACAGTTTGCCTGGAAATTGCAGACACTAATCTTTTCATAAGATTAGTCACCTACCTGAATGCACAGTGCCTTCTGGGGTTCAGAACCAACTGGATACTCAATATTTTTAAACTTTAGGCAAATACTAGCTAGGCATGTTATTATTATTTATTCTAATATGAATTTAAAGTGAATGTGAACACTATGATAGACTTCTCTTTTTGGTTTCTTGAAATTTCCTTTTAAATGAAATTCAAATAATGCTTTAACCCAAAATAAAAGAGCACCTTTAATTTAGGGCTCTTATAAAACCAACCAGATAATGATGTATTTTGCACACATACTTCCTCAGAGGAAATTAGGGACAAATGGATTTTCCAGTCAACTTCTGAGTGTCAGAATAGGTGGTGTTTACTCTGTAGAAAACAGAATTATTCAACAAAAGATATGAGATGGTCTTAAATTCTTAAAATAAATTACTAGTAAACCCATAGCTATAATGTAGTTCTTTCTGTGTCCCACCAGGAAAGTTTCCAGTGGTCTCTTATGATATTACTGACTTTCGCTGCAAACTGAAATGCTCAGCTGCAACTTCTGAGAAGTTATTGACTGAAATTTAAAGAAGTTATGACAACTTAATAACACTACCACATTTATTTAGAAAATCAAGAGCACAAATATGATCTAAAGATGCCTATGAATTAGAGAAATAAGAGAGAAAAAGTCTTGGAATTAAAAAAAATCATTATGTATAATCTTTATAGCTTTATTTTTTTTTTAAGATTTTATTTATTTATTTGACAGAGATAGAGACAGCCAGCGAGAGAGGGAACACAAGCGGGGGGAGTGGGAGAGGAAGAAGCAGGCTTCCAGCGGAGGAGCCTGATGTGGGGCTCGATCCCATAATGCCGGGATCATGCCCTGAGCCGAAGGCAGACGCTTAACGACTGAGCCACCCAGGTGCCCCAATAGCTTTAAAATTAATATGAAAGGCATTTCATTTTATTATTTATTTATTTGTTTGTTTGTTTGTTTGTTTATTTTTAAAGATTTATTTATTTTAGAGAGAGGTAAAGATCCCGCACACGAGTGGGGGGTGGGCCAGAGGAAGAGTGATCCCCCAGTTGACCCCACGGAGCAAGGACTCCATCACGGGGCTCAATCCTAGGACCCCGAGATCATGAGCTGAGCTGAAATCGAGTCAGATGCTTACCGACTCTGCCACCCAGATGCCCCCTAAATTACATTTCATTTTAAAAAAGAGACTTATTACTCATATTTTTATAGCTATTAATACTAACACTGGAATGGATCTTTAATATCATCTAATTCCAGGCATTTTGTTTCCAGAAATTATATAAATAAATACCACCAAACTAGTTAAAACCTCTGAATTTTTAGAGTGAAGAACAAAGGTCACATTGATTTGACCAATGTCACAGGCCTTTCTGAGGTGTAGCCTCTTCTTGACTATAGGTTCTGTGGCTCCTAGATCATGCCTCTTTATAACATACTCAGAATATTTTCTCTCAGTTGTTAGCACATCTGATCAAATGGTAGTTTGTGCCTTGTTCAAAAATGAAAACAAAGCTTGTTCCATTTATTTCAAGGTGGTCTTCAGTAATGCCTTTAACTCTTAAGCAATCTTGCTGGGAACAAGAGGGTTTGGATTTGTGTAAGGCTGAACTTCGGAACTCATGGTGTCTTTGTGGCTCCCCTAACATCACCAAGCTGATGACCTGGCTTTTTACTTTACTAAGAAAATTAAAGCAGTAGGGAAGTCCCCACACATCTGCCACCCACCAGCAGCTGCAGCCACGTGTTTCTAGCCACGCTGGTGTCCAGAGATAGCACTTTCAGTTATGTTTGGTCCTTACAACTTTTGACAGCTCAGAACCGTCCCTACACAATTCTGCGCTTTCCTTCATATATTACTTATTTTTTCCTTTCTACTAAATCATTCTCATCTAGTGCAGCATGCCATTTTTTTCTCTGAAAACAAGCACTGATCCTACTTCCACTGCCTGTTACTGCCCTGTTTCTTTGCTATCCTTTGCAACATACTTAAAAATATATATTTTTTATTTATTTATTTGTCAGAGAGAAAGGGAGAGAGAGAGCGTGCACAAGCAGAGGGAGAAGCACTCTCCCCACTGAGTTAGGAGTCTGATGTGGGGCTCGATCCCGGAACCCTGGGATCATGACGTGAGCCAGAGGCAGACTTTAACTGACAGAGCCACCCAAGCATCCCTCAACATGCTTCTTCAGAGAGTTGTTAATGCCAATATTTCCTATTCCTTTTTTCCCAGTCCCTCTTAACACCATATGTACATATCCATGTCAGAGAGTCTTCTGTCTGAACCATGCCTCATGTGTCAACAGTACCAGCCACCTCCAGCTTGTCTGGAGTGTCCTCCCTACTAGGCCCTTACCTGGGAACCAAGACTGATGGAGCAGCCACTATTTGAAAAAGAACTATTAAATGCTTGAATGAAGAAATGATACATGCCACCTCACTAACCAAACCATCCAGAGCCCTAAACACTCTTCTCCCAAACCCACATCCGATCTGTCAGCAAGTCCTGTTTTTCTTAGCCACAAAACATACCAACATCTGACCAGTTCTCTGTATCTGTACTGCTAATATCCAAACCAACACTATTTTTTCCTTAAATTATGGTAATAAATTCATAAAAAACAGGTCTCCTCACTTCTTATTTACATCTCAACATTTTATTTCCAACACAGTAGACTGAGATTCTTTTAAAATGTTTAGCAACAGTATCATTCAGCTTATTAAAAAAAGGAGATTCTAACACATGCTACAACATGAATGAACCTTGAAGACATTATGCTGAGTGAAATTAACCAGTCACAAAACACAAACGTTGTGGGATTCCACTTAAATGAGGTACATAGGATAGTCAAATTCATAGAGACAGAAAGTGGAATGGTGCTTGCTAGAGGCTGGAGGGAAGAAGAGAATGAGGAGTTATTGTTTAATGGACACAGAGTTTCAATTTGGGAAGATGAAAAAAGTTCTAGAGGTGCATAGTAGTAATAGTTGCTAGGCAGTGTGAAATTAAGTCACGTCATGTCACTCCTCTGCATCCTGTTCTGAAGACTCTCAGCTTCTCTTAGAGAAATATACTAAAGTATATACCTTGTCCTATATGGCCATGCATTATCCGTCTGTGCCCAGTAACGTCTGTGATCATGTCACCTGCTATTCTCCCCTAACGTACTTTGTTCCAGCCACACCGGCCTCTTTTAATGCTATTACTTTGTGTCCTTTACTCTAGGTATGATTAATTTTCTCTCTACCTGGTAATCTTTGGTCAAATCTCATCTTCTAATGACTTGCCTTGGTGACACTATTTACGATGTTATACACATCCTTTTTTTTTTTTTTAAGATTGATTTATTTATTTCAGAGAGAGAGTGCAAGCAGGGGCAGGGACAGAGGGAGAGAATCTCAAGCAGACTTCCCGCTGAGCCTGGAGCCCGACTCTGGGCTCGATCTCATGACCTGAACCAAAACCAAGAGTCCGACACTCAACCGACTGAGCCGCCCAGGTATCCCTGTTACATACATCCTTAATTGTACTTACCATTAAACTACTATACATTTTGTGTAGTAACTAACATCCTCTAAATATGTAATTTGCTTAGTTATTATGTTTGTTTGTTTATTACTTGATGTCTGCCTTCAGTCAAGAGAATCTAAGTTCTCCTGGATAGAAAGCATTGCTGTTTAGCTTGTTGAGGTTTTATAAGTGCCAAGGACAGTGTTAGACTCAGATAAGGTGCTTAATAAATATTTGTTGAATGTTGAATAAATAGATGTCATTCTACTACCCCCAAACTGTGCTCATATTTGATCTGTTGGCTTTCCAATCTCAATAACCCTTAAAGAATATATTTATTTTCTCTCATTTTCCAGGTAAACTCCATAGGTCACAGTTAGTGCAATCTTCTTCCATAACAATAGCTGACAATCACTTGAGTTAGACGTTGCTTTTACTATTATGCAATTACATATTTTTTATCTGCCTCTGTGTTTATTACTTTTACAATAGTTTCATTTTTTGTCCTTATTAATTATTCTGGTAACTATATTTTATAGACAACTATTATTTATCTATGGGGGATTTAACATGACTAGTAGAAATAGTATATGCATATCATCTGAAATTTTATGCAATTTATTCCAGTTAAATGGTGTTATCAATATTTGGTAATAACTCCAGGCACGTATTTTTATCCTGTGTTGGAACTTTGAATTTGAATAGCAGTAACATTTAAATTTAAAACAATTAACAGTCAGAAGCAACAATAATAGTTTTATTGATTGATTGAAGACTCTCCAATTGTTTTATAAATATAGACTCTTATGGTTCAAAAATGGTATGGAAATTATCCTTTATAATTTAATATTTAAGACATTCTATTAGAAAATTCATTCTTCCACCCATTGAGATAAATGCCAATAATATTTCTACCTAGGATTTTTTGGCCATTTTAAATTTGTTGTTAAAAAAACGGCAGCACTGGGGTGCCTGGGTTGCTCAGTTGGTCAAGTGGCCAACTTTTGATTTTGGCTCAGCTCATGATCTCAGGGTCATGAGATTAAGCCTCGTGTTGGGCTCAGTATAGAATCTGCTTGAGATTCTCTCTCTCTTTCTTCCTCTGTCCCTCCCCCATGCTCTCTCTTTCTCTAAAATGGAAAAAAAGAAAGAAAGAAAAGAAACCGCAACAAATATATGCCTAGTATCAAAATCGTTTAAAAAGTATTTGTTGAATGCACTCAGTATGCCCATCTCTATACTCAAAACTGCATACAGAGAATTCATTTCATTCTGTTTTATACTTTTAAAATTATTTCATCAAAATAATTTCACAAATCCACTAGAACACCTTCTGAAATATAGACAGACCTTTTACACAATAAAGTCAAAATAAATGTTAAAGATTTGGTCTTGCAATTATGTTTGCACTTTGCAAAAATGGGCTTTCGAGCAGTGGTTAGCTTCCCACTCCCTACCCCATACCTGCACAAGAGTTGGCTCCCCTGCATGTTGTCTCAGTCATTGCCTTTGAGTAACCCTGGGAATAATGACTTGAAACCCCTACATTTGTACCAGCAATCAATTCAGATTCCACAGGAAAAAAAAAAAAAAAATTAGCTGAATTATACTATTTAATGATACTGCACTTTAGCTTGAAAAATAATATAGCCAGCTATATATGAAAATCCTCAGTATTTTAAAACATGCAAACATATGTATGTATACATGGTCCAGTTCTTCAAATTTCATTGTATCTATTGTCCTTTTTTGAAATCGGGCCTAGGATTTGAGTGGGGAGCTAGTGCTGGCAACGGCTTTCTCTACCATGCTGATGATTCAAGAGGCAGTCTCATAGTTTTGAATACGAAATTTAAGATTATACTTTTTGTTTGACTGTCTAGGCAGTGGTATGCTAGCAAATGTTTAATGGCCTGTATGCAAGTGTGAAACTAAATTTACTGAGACTTTTTCTTATATATGTATAACACATAATAAGAAAAAAAATGTACTTTTTAGAGAACCTGCGTGGCTCATTAGGTGTTTGACTTGATTTCAGCTCAGGTCACGATCTCACAGTCATCTCAGGGTGAGATCGAGCCCCATGATGAGTTCCCTGCTGAGCGTGGAACCTGCTTAAGATCTCTCTCTTTCCCTCTCCCTCTGCTGCCCCACCACTCACACACATTCTCTCTCTCTCTCTCAAAAAAAAAGAAAGTACTCTTTCCTGTAAATTCCGTATAACCAATTGATTCTCACAGTATGCTTTCACTGTTTTTTTCAATTTTTGTAGACATGAAGCATATGATTACAATGACTAATGAGTGTAATTCTAACATGAATAGTGGTTGATATTTTGTTTACATTAATATGTAAGAATGAAATGAAACAATTATGATATATGTTGGAACTTCACTTATTCTTCAGTGACATAAAAGAAACTTTTTTCTGAATCAAAGAACGATTTTTGAGTGCTGGAAGAATATTTCTTCAATATATTGTGTTATGTACAATGTAATAGCTATATACACAACAAAATTTATGTTTTATCTGCATTATTAACATTTCCTCAATCTCTTTCTTAGGCCTGGACGTTCAAAAAACAGTAAATTAAACGCTGATTTATAACATTTATTTATTTCCATCATAAAATCCCCTCAATGTGGCCAATTTCAAGATACCAGTGTGAAATTACTGAACAAATATTTCCACTTTACAGATAGAATACACACATTAGGTTATCTATTATAGCATCAAAATCTCATTTTTATTTCAGACTTTTTTCATAGACTTGGCAACACTTGAAATTTTACCGTGTAGCCCAATGATAAAAATGCTTATTAGTGATTTCTCCTGCATTTTTCAATCTTTCACATACTACTTGCCGAGTTTTGCTAAAGGTGGTAATCCTACACACCTGCTCTCTGTGGGTTTCCTAGAATGATAAAATAAGTATATTTTGATTTTCAGGGTGTGTAGGTTGTTTAGGCCCATAATTGTTTTTAACGGGCTGCTCTCTTCAAAAACACAGTTGGTTACTACCCACAGCAAACCAAAGAGTTAGGCCAATAAAAATTAGGGATTTATAGGTTTACAGTAAATGAAGCTTTGTTAAATATAAATAATCACCAGCCTCTCTTTTGAATTTTGCAGCATTCTATGTAACAGTTACTATCCTGCTTGTCATCCTTCGGTAAGGATTTGGAATACAGTCTGACAGCGGTAAGCTGCCAGAATAATGCAACAGTAATGTGTTTTGTTGTTTAATGATTTTGTTTTGGCAAAGGTTTGTTTACATAGAAACTTCTGTTTAAAGCAGGCAGTAAGGAAGGCGTTTCTACTTGTGACAGCAATGATCTGGCTTGCGGCAGTCTGCTCTTGGCCCTGTGGTACCTGCACTTTGATAGTCATCAGCCTTGCAGGAAATCCAGCTCTGCGGGCACACGTGAGCAAAACAAAATGCATGTTGAAGTGACTCTCCGGGACTTTTCAGGCAAATTAATTGGTAAATAGAAAACAATTCACCCTAGGACTGAATTATAAGGCGTTTTTTTTTTTTTTTTCATTTAATGTGATCTCTTCATCTGGCCTTATGGAACTGAAAATGTAAACGTAGGGCTTTTGTGATGAGGTGGGATGAGAATGGGAATTATTTAAAAACTCAAAAATTTGATATGGAGAATCAATATTTTAGAAGTCCAAAGCTTGGCATTTGCTGTGATGAACTTATTCCTCCTTTCCTTCCTTTACAAATCCTTACCTTGGGCATGTAAGAAGAAATGTTGCCAGGTTTTGAGAAAGTTCAATGATTATTTAAATCTAAGTTTAATGTGTTTGAATTCATTTAAAATGAATCTGTTTTTCCAAGGATGTTTTCTCTAAAATCTAACCCCATCTGTATTTTAAGAGGAAAATCCTTGCATGTGTTTCTAATTCTTCTATAAACATACCATTAAAGTATACCATTGCAAAGACCAGGGGGTAGCCAAAAAGTGTATAAACTCCCTTTTCCATAGAAACAAGAAGGTTTTGGGGACCAAGTGTAAACAAATATAATTCCAAAATATTTGGAGTGTTACAAAAGGAAAAAAAAAAAGCTTCATTCAGCTCCTCAGACTTTTATTATATATTTTAGTTTGTCCTCTCCTGCTATTTTTAACTTTCTCTGTATTTATTCTTTAAGCACTCCTTAAACTGCTGTTTAAAGAAGCAACTGCCTCTTTTCAGTCTTTTCTAAAACAATATGCCATTTAACTAATTTGGTTAGGAGAAGCAGAAAGCTAGAGAGAAAACAAAATTCACAATCACATGGTCCACAGAGCTTATTGCATATGTAGGTCATAATTTTAGAAAGAAAATATAGTTAAACAACTAAACATTAAAAATGTGGGCATTTGTCAAATATTTGAAGTCAAAGCTACTCAATGAATATTTTTATGTATATGCTGTGTCCAAAAGGTTACTTCAATAATTAAGGTGAAATGTTTATGAAAAAGGATGCATTTTCCCTTTATGAAACTGAACTTGTTTTTTAGTAGTTTGATGACATTAAGTTTGTTTTTTACTTTTGTGGTCATGCTGCAAAACAGTATTCATTTGAGGTTCCAAATGTTTATGTTGGCTACATGCATGATCCAAATTAACCCGTTACTTATCATACCTTTTCCTTTGGCGTATGTTGCCAGTTGCTGGATATGGGAACAATTGTGGATATGAAACTACTTAGAAACACAAGCCAGGAGCATATCGGTGTCCTATAGACCTCAGCCGTTAAGAGGCAGAACTAATCAATGCAATTTCCCAAGACCAGTCAGGCTGATTTATCCAGAAGCACCATAGATGAATGAACGAGGTGGTGATCTGTCTGTGAACTGCACTGACCATTCAGTTTTACCATGGTCCGTTAAGCTACCTACAGACCTGTGTCTATGATGCAAAGTAAAATGGACAGTTGAGGCAATTATCTGAACAATTCTGGCAAAAAGAAAGGTTGTTACTAAGAAAAAAGTGAGTTGGGGGTGCCTTAATTATCTGTATTGAATTTCTATATTGATCACATTCACAAGACAATTGCTTGATTCACCACTTCATTTTGCTTGGGTAGACACGGGCTAAGATAATTGAAAGCAATTAAACAGCGGTGTCTGGGGAACCATAAGTGACAACTTAGGTCAGATATTGTGGTGCAGGGTAGATTCATCCACAAGTATTTATCAAACCCCTACTGTGCTAGATACTGGGAAGATTACCAGTTAAACAGGGAAAAAAACAACTATTTGCAAACTATTGGAAACAAGGTAACCATCCATTAAAAAGTTAGGTGGAATGGGGACCAATTCAATGGTAAGTTTCAAAATAAAACAAAACTGTGTTTTAAGGAATATGCTGACATCTTTCCAAAGCCTAGTGAAACTCAGAATATTTGCAGTTAGTCCTCAGATTGGCCTCCTTAAAAAGCATGCCATTATTTGAGGAAAAGTGGAGTGCTTTCTACAAAATCTTTAATTGAATGAAGCAAACGCATTCTGCGCGGCCTCCTTCAGAAGGTAAATGTATCTGGGAGGAGTTGGACACTTAAGTGCATTAAATACCCACGGCCTTTCCCTAAGTAAAGTGAGTTGTCCACTCTTCTTAAGACCTCTGGGTGCCTGTGGGAGATAACTGAATGGTGAAGAAAGGATAAGTAAAGACTGAAAAATTCTACACTCATGTAGCAACTTTGCCTTGAGCCAGTTAGGTGGACTAGCAGCCATTTAGAACCAAATGATTATTGTAGTGAAAGTGACAGCAAGGTTAACCAATCACGACCTAGAATACTGAGTTAAGACCTATCCAGTACACATTTATCTGGACTTTTTTTTTTTTAAGATTTTATTTATTTGAGGGGCGCCTGGGTGGCACAGCGGTTAAGCGTCTGCCTTTGGCTCAGGGCGTGATCCCGGCGTTCCAGGATCGAGCCCCACATCAGGCTCCTCCACTATGAGCCTGCTTCTTCCTCTCCCATTCCCCCTGCTTGTGTTCCCTCTGTCGCTGGCTGTCTCTATCTCTGTCGAATAAATAAATAAAATCTTTAAAAAAAAAAAAAGATTTTATTTATTTGAGAGAGAGAGAAGGAGCAGGGGGAGGGGCAGAGGGAAAAAAGAAGCAGACTCCCCCAGAGCAGGGAACCTAACATGGTGCTCCATCCTGGGACTCTGGACCATGACCCCAGCTGAACCAACTAAGCCACCCAGGTACCCCTAAATGGACATTTTTTAATGGAAACAATATCACTCGTAGGTCTATAGTAACTTTATCTAGAACCACATTTGTCTCTTGTAATACACACACACACACGCACACACACACACACAGATACTCTGAGTCAGACATTACTACATAAAATGGAGGAATTCAGTATTCATATATATTCCTTTGGCGTATACTCTTTAAAACCTCTTCTTTATAATGTTTACTGTATCTGTGTAGACATAAGTAAATATATAAGATAAAACTGTTAAACATTTCATAGTACCTACAATGTTGTTAATGGAGTGTTAAAATATAAATAGTTTCTGGATTAAATGTAATTCGCCCTCACATAACAATTGAGATTTTACTTATAAAGTAAAAGTAGTTATGTTTAAGTGAGACATTAATATTAAGTCAAATGCCATGTAAAAATAAATGTGGATGATTTCTGGTAATGTTGTAATAATATTAGAGGGGAGATCAATAAATCATTAGAGTCAAATCCTCCAATGACAACTATCTTTCATGTTCATCTTTGTCACTGAAGTTTAGAATTGGGTGGTGGAAGGCAGAGTAACAGAAACATGTTCTAGCTTTCCTGAAGGCTAATGTGCCATTTTTACCCCCGCTCTTGCCAGTACAAACCCATACACTTCCTCAGGTACTCACACATTCACTCCTACAAACATAGACTCACTCCTATTTAGAGCTAATCACAAAAGTACTAGGATTCAGAGGCAACTTGCGATAAACTAATTTCCTGCTTCAGACTTTCCTTATTAAAAAATTGATCTGTTCCATTTGTCTCTCTGATTTAATCTATGACATCAATCAAATGAAAGATTGGTACTAATATACATATAAGGTACAGTGATTCTACTCAGCCGTAAAGATAAAACAATTGTTACCCTTTACCATAATTGTATCTCACCCTGAATCAACCTGAATTATAACTGAGAAACTGGAAAAGTTACAATTGGCTTTACTTGCTCATTCAGCTGTTACTCTTCTAAAAGATCCGCACCTTCCCACAAATCCTCAGAGGCAATACAATTCTCTATTTTAATGAATTCACTTGCACCCCGCTGAGAATTAATTGCTTTGGAAGCAACCCAGTGGTCTGACATGCTGAGAGGCCCACTGGTAGTTCTTTTTTTCCTAACGAAGAGCTCTAAGGGATTAACCAACCTCCTGACCAGGTATAATGTCTACTTCTATTTTCTTTTCTACCTCTCTCTCTGTCCCCCTGTCTTTCTTGTTCTGTCTGCACCCATGCACACACACAAACCACAAAGGATTGTGAGATCCCTGATATTATTGACAAAACTGTAAATACTTTATTGTGTAAATACAACTGGAGGATTTTGTGGTGTGTAAACCCACAGGTCAACTTTTACAGTCTCTTTCTCTTTGCGAAGCAAATCAGCAATAAAGTGTTCTCCGTGAGCATGTTTAGGTGTTTAAGTCTATTACAAGAATAGAATTTGCCACACTTGTTTATACTTAGCTGTGCCATCCTGTAATTTCTATATGAGGCTAAAATCTCCAATAAAATGAATTCACTTATTCATTAAGCCAACAGATATTTTTCCAGTAAGTATGGTATGTCAATATTTGCCCCCAAATTAGAAGCTGTAATGGGAGATTTGCTCCAGGAGGGTAGTACACAGCAGTATGCAGAGCTATTCAGATACATAGGTAACCCAGATGAAACACAGGATGGGGGTATAGAATGCAAGAAACAGAGCTAAGATATTAGCTGAATTCTGTGCAAATACTCCTTATAATTATCTAACTGCCAAAGCCCCTTAAGTGTCTTAACAAAGAGGAGAGATACAGCAGAGCTGCTGAAGCAAAGTTAATATATATAAGGCACGAATAACAAATAGGGAGCAGTCAGTGATAGATATAGCTGAACTAGGAGTCTAAGTTCTAGTCTTGGCATCTCATTATAAAATTCACATCTTGATTCTTTACAGTCAGGCAGAAAAGGGAGAAAAGGATAACTTGCTGAATTTAGTGTTATGGAAGTAAGAAAAACAAAATTGTTTATCATAAATAGTATTTTTCTAATATGGATTTCCAAAAGACATTTATCACATAGCCCTTTACTAAAAAACTTTAAACAATATAAATGACCTAGAGCATTCCTAATGATTGTTTCAATAAATGAGAAGAAATACCCATCAGAGACTTCTACTTCCAGTCAAGATGGAGTAACGGGACCAGACTTAACTCTCTTGTCTGAAAAAAATTAAAAAGAACAACAACAACAAAAAATCACACAAAAATATTAGATTTCACTGGACATCAGGCAAAAAAGATAGCAATCCCTGAAAGATGTGAAGCAGATGAAAAGAGCCCTGTGATTGTCCCTTTTTACTGCCTGGGCAGAGTTTCCAGCCTGTGGAATGAGGAGAGGGAATTCAGGCAAGATAAGCCTGAATTGAGGGGATAGACCTGGGCATCCAGGGACCCAACGTGGCTAGGGGAGTCAGGACAAAATACTGGAGACGAGAGAGCTGAAGAGAGGGAGAGAGAAGGAAAGAGATGGAGAGAGAGAGAGCGAGGTCCAGAAATCTGAGCGTAGTCTCTCTCAAGCCTTCAGGTGTTCAGATAATTACCAATCAGGACACACCCAGGAGGAACAGGCCTGACACCTAGGAAGGAAACACAAGAAAGGATAGAGAAACAATCTTCCAGTTTCACACAGGGCAAGGTAGAGTGTGTCTTTTGAACAGCTGAAGTGAAAAATAGCCATAATGTATAGGCCATCTTCTAGAGCATTCTGAATAGTTTTGTTTCAGTAATTATAGCAAACTTAGCCCAAGACTAAACTTTGCTCTAGTCCTGGCTTAAAAAGCTTATAGCAAGAACCAAAAGGATCAAATTGTTTTAGCGACTACATTTCTAAACAATGCTCATGACTATGTATGGAAAACAAAAATGTCCCGTTTTTGGTGTTGTCCCGTTGCACGGTAAAATGTTAATGTCTGACATCTGATAAAAAATTACCAGGTGCACTAACCAGTAGTAAATCAGACTTCAACTGTGAAAGAAGAGTCATAAGACCCAAAATAACAATTCTTATGCATTTCAAGTTTATTGCAAGAAATGTATAGAATACAATAGCATGAAAGTAGGAATATGCATCATAGCTGAGAGCTGTTTCCCAGCAGGGTTTTGTAGAAGCAGGACCTCATTGTCCACCCCGTGCAGGAATATAAAGAATGTGTTTTCTTTCTCTGTAGGAACCACCATCATGTGCACAGGACACCTCATATTCGGGGGAGTCCAAAATGGAGTATGAGTTTGGACCTCATATACCCTGCTGGCCACATTCTTGCTATGTGACCAGCTTCAACCTGCTGAGAGTCTTGCCGAAACCAGGTACAAACCATCATTTTTTATTTTATCAGCTAACAATGTTAAGACGAACAAACCAACAAACCAAAACAGACTCTGAAACATGAGTCAGAGCCCAAAATTATAAAACAATACCATTATCAGTACATTTCAAGCTTTGTCCAGGAATTTCTATAGGGCCAGTACATCTCTTTAAACAGTTCAGGCTATTTCCAGATCTTCTAGAATAAACGGTTTTTAACACACCAGTCATTATCAGTCACCACTGATAATGAGGAGACAGATCAACCAACCTAAAACACCTAGAACTGAAAGAGATAATATATAATTATTAGACAGGCATATCAAAACAGTTATTCTAACGATCCCATATGTTCAAGAAGCTACAAGAAAGATTGAGCATGTCAAGTAGTGACACCAAAGATGTAAAAAATGACTCAAACTTCTAGAGATAAAAATTACAAAGCTTTGATTAAAAACATGCCGGATGGGTTTGCTGAGAGACTAGATATTGTGGATAAAAAGATTCGCAAACTGAAAGACATAGTAATAGAAATTATTTAAACCTAAGTATACTGGGAAAAAAAAGACTGAAAATAATAAATAGATAAAGCAGTTGGGCCTTCATGGACCCTCATCTACGTCTCACACCTTGTACGAAACAACCCGCAAATAAATCATAGATTTAAAACTATAAAACTTTGAGAAGAAAACACAGAACATTTTTAGGACCTAGGACTTGGTAAGGAATTTTTAGACTGAAACAAAAGGTGATGCGTATAAGAAAAAGATCGGTAAATTGGACTTTATTAAAATTAAAACCTTTTGCTCTGTTAAAGACACTGCCATGAGGATATAAAGACAGGATACAGACCCGGAGAAAATATTTGCAAGCCATGTATGTGACAACAGACTCTATCTAGAATAAGGAATTCTTCAAACATAGTAAAAAAAAAAAAAAAAAAAAAGAACAATTCAATTAGAAAATGGGCAAAAGGCACAAACAGATTTTACTAGAATGCAAGATAGCAAATAAGCATATGAAAAATGTTCAACATCACTAACCATTCAGAAAATACAAATTAAGACCACAATGAGATAGCACTACACATGTTATAGAACAGCTTGAAATAAAAATAGTGATGGTACCAAATGCTGGTGAGAATGTGGAGAAACCAATAATCACTCATACATTGCTGGTGGAATAGGTAAAATGGTACAGTCACTCTAAAAAATAGTTTGGCAGTTTCTTAGAAACTACTTACCATATGACCCAGAAATTGTAATCCTGGGCGTTTACACCATACAAATGAAGACTCGTGTCCCCTCAAAAACCTGTGCCTATTTGTTCAGGGTAGCAGATTCATGTATAAGGGCACTAAACTGGAAACAAAATGTACTCCGATAAGTGAATGATTAAACAGTCTGGTACATCCACTAAATCATTTGTCTTCCACTCCAAAGACTTTTCCATCATACACTGTGATTCCGGCATTTTGTGGGGGAAGAATGTTGATATAAATATGTATATATATATGAAATCTTTTTTGAAAGTGCCAGCTACCTGATTTATCTCTAATTTGGGGAAGATATAGAATTTCCATGTTATAAAGAGGACAAATAAAAAGTACCATAGAATGTTGGAAAATGTAGAGCCCTTGTGGTTGGGAAACCTGTGTTCATTACATTGCTCTGGTATGAGCTTAGCTAGGCAAATTCTTCATATCTCCCAGATTCATATTCCTCACCTAGAAGAAGTAAGAAGGACAGCTCCTGGAAGGGTTGCTGTGAAAATGAAACCAATTTAAAAGGTTTACTATGCAAGCATGTAATTAAGATTTTTTTCCCTACCCAAACATGTATTCTTTTTATGGATATTGTGTAGTGTGTCATTTAGGGCATGTATGAATCTGGGATATTTAGTTTTACCCTCAACATTTTCATTTTTGGGAAAAAATAATATTACACCACAGATTTTGTATGAAGTTCATCATAAAATGATGTATCATAGGTATACCGTAAACTTAGAATGTTCGATGTCGTACCCAATCTATTCACTTAGAAATGTGGCAGTTTGGATGAAGACTCAACCTTTCGTTGTTGTTTTCAGATTAGAAGTAATAAACCTGTAACATTCCAAACAATGTAAGTAAATGAAATCACTTGAAGTGGCAAATGATTATTTTTTCCCCAATTTAAGATGTACATTTCTTGGGTAGAGATAAGAAAGAATTCTACTTAGATCTGGATTTCACCTGCACTGTCTCCCAGATTAATACTCTCAATTTGTATTTGACATATGTATATAAATAAATATAACTCTTGTGTGAAAACTCTGAAGACAGCTGTCCTGAAGGTATAAATCATGGAGAGAAAAAAATCATGATTCAGGGCAATGCATTCTAAGGAAAGTACAGGAAGCCTTAGCACAGTATTTATATTTTCTAAAATTGCTGTCAATTAAGTTGTCTTTGAGTAATGGAATTTAAAAAAATAGAATTAAATATGAAAACCACCCAAGTATCCACTTGTATATTGAGTGAGGCAAAGGAGATTAAAAATGAATACTATAAATATGAAATAATAACTCATATATGTGTATTTGTGTATGTTCTTTAGTGCTCATTGAGACGGATTATCTCTGCCTTCATTAGCATTACATTACTGAGTTGTGGAATGAAAAAACAGGATTAATAAAGGGTTAAATATAAGGGAATGATTTTTCAGGTGTAATTCTTCAGTACATAAATAACATTTGAAAAGAGCATTTTTTAAGTTATTCAATGTAATTAGGTTTTCTTCCTGGCATTCCACATGTAAAATTTTAATGCCTGTGTAAAATGTTAAAGTCCTCAGAATTTAAAAATGCAGTATTTTTCTTCTTTATTAGTTTGATTTTTATATTTCTAGTGGCTTTTAAAATAAGCCATCAAGATAGGGTTACTTTGTTTTTTATATTTAGCTTCCCATTTGTTTGAACTGGGCGAATCTACATGCTTCTTAATTCATCCGTCTGAATAAGGGGAGATAACTCTGACAAAGAAGCTAAAAATATCAGAAAGTTACAGTAAAATTTTATGTTGAGTTTAAACTAGAAGTAATGCCACGTGTTTTTAATCTGTGACAAAGACACAGTGCGTTTTGAAAAGTAAAATTTAACCCTATTTAAAATAAGAAATATTTTTCTTCTGTAGCTCTTTTTAAAGATCAATTCAATGTAAGCGCATTATTTGCGTTACTTCTAAGTAATGATGATATTACAACATTTAACTAAAGTGCTTATTTCAGTAGTTTTATTGCTGAAATTATGTTTGGAGATCAAGACCCTCAAGTGGACCTTCTGTTTCACCACGGCTCAGTGTATCTGCGTAGCTAGCATGACTTCGCACACATAGGAGAATCTCCGTATGTTTGCTCGGTGTTGGGGGAGACAAGGAAGAGAATATGCGTGTCCATGTGCACTGCACACACACACGTACACATACCATACTCTGTGTTCAAAAATTTTAAATGAATTAAGAGCACGAAGTGTCTATTCAGCGTCTAGAATGGAAATGCAGCTGATATGCATGGAAAAGGTGCATTCTATTGCAATACCACCAATTTTTAGAAACTAAATATATGATTAGGACAGATCATGACAAAGGATGATGAGAATTTATTCTCGTTGGGGGAACAAGAAAAGACAAGTTATTAAGGATGTTCACAGACAACATATTTTTTTAAATCTTCCCAGTACTTAGAAATAGTTTCAATTAATATCATAAACATGTAACTATAAGTAAATAAGACAAATATTACAAATCAGTCAACAGAAACTTTTAATGACTTTAAACTGCATATGTTACGTTTCTATTAATTATACCAGGCATAACCATCTTCTAGCTATAAATCTATTGTATATTATAATAAATCCCTAAAAGTTTCATAGAATACGGGCTATAGGAACAAATTTCTCTGATACACCAAAAATGCAAAAATAAAGACCCAAAGTACCATTTGTTGCTTGAGCACTGAAATAGCTCGTTTCTTCAAGTAGATGAAAGAAACTAAAACTCCAGAGGAATGGGAGTGTCTGAGTAGCTCAGTCTGTTAAGCATCTGAATCTTGATTTTGGCTCAGGTCATGATCTCAGGGTCGTGAGATGGAGCCCCATGTGGAGCTCTGCTCTGGGCGTGGAGCCTGCTTGGGATTCTGTCTCTCTCTCTCTCTCTCCCCCTGCCCCTCCCCACCATCCAGAGGTGTGCAAAGAAAATGTGGATTCACTATTGATCTCTGTTCTTTAATCCTCCTGAAATCCACAATGTTTGTCACATTATTATCACATTATTACTTGGCAGTTCTTCCCACTGAAAGAGTGGGGTTTAATTTCTCACTCTTTGACTTTGTTCTGGCCATGTGACTTGCATCAGTAGGCAGTTCTGAAAATAGGATTTAAAACATCATACACATTTCTACATGCTGTCTTAAAATTCTACCATCACTGTGAAAATAACCTGTCCCAGACAAGCCAGCCAGGTAGTCCAGAAAGGAGAAGAGACATGGGAAGCCGAGCTACCATAGCCTACCAGTCACATTTCCCGAGAGAGGAGCTTTGCAACCAAACCCAGTCTACAACAGATAAAATCTAGCAGGCCTGCAAATATGGAAGAATAAATGCTTTTATTGTGGTTATGCAAGAATAAATACTTCTACTCTTGTACCCACAACTATTTTTTTTAATGACATTATTTTGACAAAGTTAACTGGAACAAAAAGCTAAATGCAGAAGACAGTAAGTTCACAGGTACATAGTTAGAGAGAGACAAGCCAAACCAGAGCTGAAGTAAGATTCAGGAACTCCTGTCTTGATGGAGGTGGGGAGTGTAACGGTCCAAAAAGAACACTTTTTAATGGCTATTAAAACATTTTCTGCAAAGGTATTGTGAGAAATGATTAAAATGTCAATGATTATAGTGGCAGACACACATGGGGAAGGTTCTCAAAGAATAATATTTGTGTATGAATCTGTCCCAAGTACCAAGGCAGAGGACACCCCTCCTGACTTCAAATCATCTCAGATTCATACCTTTTGTTGTTAAAACCTGGCTATGCCTTTGGGTTGAAGTGAAGAATTACAAGAATAACTCAGTAATTTAATCCCAAGGGCTGTTTTTAATGTATTGTGCTCCAGTTAGTTGGCAAGCAATTAGGGATTATATGTAGGTGGCAGTTTGCTGTATGAGAAGAGAGAAGGGCCTAGGAAAGACTCTACTGAAAAATCTCTGTTGGGATCTCTGTATGGCTTCTCACTCAGAAATGAGGTGATTCAGAAGTAAACAAGGTAAACATTAAAAATAGGACAACTCAACTCTGTATCAATTCTGTCCCTAATTAAATTGAAATGAATTTGCTATATCCTAAGTGTCTACCAGAATTAAGAGGAACTCCTCTCTGAAGGAAGACAACATCATTCAGGATATCTTTAATTTTTCATGCACAAAGTTTGGCATGTGATAAAAAACAGCCACATATTCTGGAAAATAAAATGGTGGAGAATTTCACTGGAACCAAAATAAAGTTAAAGAAAGTGAAAATACAATGAAGAAGGTAAGAACTAAATAGAATGGCTTAACCTTCTACTGGACACAGCTGAAGAGAAAATTATTAAATTTAAAGATAAATTACTATAAAATGTCCGTACTGAGGTAGGGAAAGGAAAAAAAATGGAAAATTGAGAAAGAAGCATGAACTATATGGAATATTACACAAATATGAATGTATGAGCAATGGGAATCCCAGAAGGAGAAAGAGAGGAGGAGAAAACAATCTTTAAGCAGGTAATAGTCAATAATTTTCCAAAGTTGATAAAAGTTATCAAGCCACATATTTAGAAAGCCCTATTTACCCCTAAACTGGATAAATAAAAGTAAACTAAAAGCAGCTCATTCCAAAGAAAAGTTGCTAACAAACAGAAAATCCTAAGAGCAATTTGAGGAAAAGACCTACTACTTTTAAGGAACCTGCAGTAAGACTTACTGCTGATCTCCCAACCGAACAACAAAAGCCAGAGAACTACAGAACGACACCTGTAGATGGCCGGAAGTAGCTACTAGTGTGAATGCGGTGATACACTGTCCAGATGGATGACCTTATCCAAGCTCATACTACCTTATCAGGAACAGTCCATATCCAGTCATTGGTTGGTTTGAGTAAGTATTCATTTCACTTGCTTCAACTAGGGATGAGTATAGTCACCATTTGAGAACTAGATCCCCTGTTGGATTTACTGAGGCAGTTCTTAGAACCGTAATGCGGTTGAGCTGCTCTCTTTGCCAGTCTTTTTTAATTTGCTCCTTCTCAAGGGTTCTTCCTGAGAATACTACCTAGCAAATTACTTTCAGGAGAATACAACCTTCCCTTTCAGGGAAGGCAGTTGCCAAACTAGAAGTCAGAAGTGAAGGTGATATAAAGATATTTATTCTTTTTCCCTCTACCAATTTCTCATCAGCAGTATCTCAGTTTAAAAAAAAAACAAACGATTTTTTTGTAAGAAGGAAAATGATTTCCAACAATATAACAATAATGTAAGTAAGAATAAAGAGCACTGGGAAGTGTATATAGGTAAATCTAATTGGGTCTTAAGTTTATACAGTATACTTTTATGTATGGTAAAAATGACAACAGTATACAAAAGGGGGTAAACATAGTTAAATGTTCTAATATGTTAATATTTTTATTAGTTAAATGTACTAATGTATATTCATCTATAATAATTCAAATATGCTTATTGTAAATTCAGGGTATATATTAAAATAATTATAAAAGAATGTAAAACTAATGAAGGTAAATGTAATAATGAAAAACATTTGATTATTTAAAAAGCAGACAAAATAGAACAAAAGTAATAGATAACCGTTAGGTAAAATAGGAAACAGATTGTAAGGTGGTCATTATAAACCCAAATATCAGTAATTTAAATGTAAATGAGCTAAATATTTCAACTGCAAGTCAAAGATTTTTCAGGCTGAATTAAAAGACTTTTTTTTTTCTTTAAATCTTTAAAAGAAACGTCTGAAATATAGGGACCAAGAACTGTTGAAAATAAGAAGTTGTAACTTTGTAAATAGATACATTATACAAACTCTAAAACAAAAAGGAAGGTGGTGTAAATGCACTCATATCCAAGAAGATAAATTTTAATGCAAGAAATAAAGAAGGATATACTTAATGACAAATGGGTAATCATCTGGAAGTACTTTAACAAGTACATATGTGTCTAATAATATAGCTTCAAAATATAAAAAGCAGAAATTGACAGTACTAAAAAAGAGATTAGAGAGACTTAATGCACCATCTTGAAAGGAGGTGGGAGTCATGCTCTCTTGTACTCCAGGGATCTGGATTTAGTAATCTGGCAGAAACGTAGGCATGAGTATGTTAAAAGCTTGATAGGTGATTCTATATTCATACCTTCCTTTTTTAATACATACCATAGAATTACCGCCATGGAGGAATCACTGGAGTAAAAAAGCTTATTATTATTAAGTGATAACAAAATGCCTTAGTCTCTTATCTCTTAGCCTCACAAAGAATTGAAAAACTAAGGTTCCACCCCATCTTCCTCATACCCTGTCTTTTCTATCAATATCTTTTTCACAGATAGCAGCAGATAATAGCACTGGAAAACAATCAGAGGGTAACTTCTAGACAACTTGGAAACTGAAGTAGGATTGAATATAGGAATATAATTCTGTTATTGGATGCTTGTCACTTTTAAAGATTTACTGAGGTAAGTGAGTCAATGTCATATATTGGGTTATTAAATGTGGTATAATAGAATTTCCTTGTAGAAAAGAGTGGGGAAATTGAGAACAAGAAGGATTTTCTAATACTATCAATCTTTACAAGAGTTGTAAGCATTGAAAATTGTGTGTTTTCGTTTAGTAGGATCCAAGAACCTCATCAGGGGACACCATTTTTTCTTTTTACTCTGATAGTAACTGAACTCAAATCTCAAATTCACTGTGAGACTGTCTATAATTCCATCTTTGTTACATTATATGAAGTATTTATTTTATAGCCATAGAGATAATGTAGCTTATTAATGTTTTATTGTCAAAGTTAAACTTTCAAACTAATTTGGTTTCTTATGTAATGAAGCACACTGGATACGTATCTGGCACCCCCAGCAAGGGAAGCTGCTTTGTTCCCTTACGCCCCAATTATATGTTCATGGACATTTTAAAAATGGTACATTCTGTACATAACAGTTAGTCTATATGCTGACAGCTAGATGGTCTTATATTTAAATACATTAGTGTGCATCTATTCTTTTAATTTAAAATCAGTTACTTGACTCGAGAAATTTAAACGAGGGGTTAGATACTGGTATTCTAAAAGAAAAATAAGAAAAATATGGCTATATGGTAGTAGAAATTATGAGCAAACGTCTTTCTAAACTGTAAAAACTTATTTTTGCTTCTCTAATTTTCAAATATATACCCATAATATTTTCTGGGTGACTAGTAATTGCCTAAAGTGACAAATTTATATTTCTGAGAAATATCCCAGGAACGGGAATCAATAGAATTGTGTCTATGCACATTTTCATAGCAATAAGAACGAAATATATGATAGACAGACTGAATGGAATTTGACTATACAACTATTCTGAGGAAGACATCTTCAGAAGGAGGGTGGGCAAAAGCCACTACAAATGATTTTAGTCTGATGCTTAGCAAAACCAATTATTTTTCTGGAACCCAAGGATTAAGAATAATTTATCTTGTAAACTCCTTTACCCACACACTGCCACAATTTAGCATCCATGTGTGGGTAAAGCATGGGCTATGTGAACGGAGATATTATCCAAGCATAACATGCAGTATAATTGTGGATTTAGCTTTTCAATTGAATTGCTTTGAGCAATGTTAAAAAAAGATATTATTCTCTAACAAAGGAGTAATTTGCATTAGCAATATGTTTGGTTTTTGGTGTTTCTATGATTTTTACAGGTTTATTTCATTTAATAGAGATTCATGCAATTATGAAAATGTTATTTTTCAAGTACTTATCAGTACCAGACAGTATGGCTAGTTTCAGCCTAGGGCAATTATCAGCTAATTTGGCATCTATCTAGTAGATTGGTTCCCAAATCACAAGGCTTTTCAGACTAAATGGCATTTATTTTGTGAGTTGTTCACAAGTGCTCATCTGCATGTATGAAATTTCGCCTCTGATTCTGGTTTCTGAATGTGCATGCTAAGCAAAATTGCAGAGTTGAATCTATTTAATGTGTTTCCAAGTCTGACTAATGACCAAGTCCATTGTCTTCCGAAGTCATCTCTAAAGTTTTTAACATCCTCAGTTAGGACTTAATTATTTTAGTAACTATTCAAATCGCTGACTCACTGCACTGTGCCTCAGTTGGGAAGCCTGCACCATGAATGGAAACATAGGGAGATTCTGCAAGAAATTCTAGTTCATTTACACAGACTTACACTTAAGAAAATGAAGAAAAAACATAGCAACCAAACATACAGTTGATTTTCACAGGTTAGGAAAATTACCTCTAGTTTAGCTGTCATACTTAACATGACATACCAAGCCTTATAGGGCAGAGTAAATCCCAAAACAGATACACCGCATGTGCATTTTTATATACGATACTTCTCCAATTGTGAGTTTAACAACTGAATTCACTTTTGAGGCTCTCTCTCTCTCTCTATTTTGTCCTTTAGCATACATACCTTGGCAAAGCACATTAATAATTTATCATAATCTGAACAAA
Organism: Ursus americanus; assembly: GCF_024610735.1. Classification (NCBI taxonomy): domain Eukaryota; kingdom Metazoa; phylum Chordata; class Mammalia; order Carnivora; family Ursidae; genus Ursus; species Ursus americanus. The sequence continues at coordinate 6,654,573 of NC_142131.1, forward strand.
ATATAATGCTTGTTGCCTTTAATTTTAATACAGAATTTGATATGTGTATACATTTCTGTAGGTCTCAATATTTAAAGAAAAATGAATTTTGAGATGTTTTTATTGGTTTTCTAGTTTTTATATAATCTCTGTTGTATAATCTGTATCAGTGCTGTCTTTATATCAGTTTTACCCAAAGCAGCGAGCACTTCACTTAAGTGCCTTCAGGTATTGTTCATGTGTGTTATACACACTAATACAGATTTTACAAAATATAGTATTCATACTTTTGTTTTCTGAAAAGTCAGAATGATTATGTGATGTATTTTTAATCTTAACACAATAAAGCAACGCAAAAATTCTCTCACTTTATCCGTAATCATGAGAAAAATTACTTTGAATTAGGTTCACTCTTTTTATTCAGATTTTTAATAGATTTAAGGTGATTGATTCATTAATTTCTGCTATTGACCCTTGTGGTCAAAAGTGAGTATTTTCAGAGTACCAACAAGGGCATACAGATAATTGGTCTGTTATAGTGGAGCTTAATAGAACTAACTTAACTGCTTTGGAGTCTAACCATTTACTGTGGCATTATTAGCCCAAGGCTCCAAGTATATTAATCCATAAACTAATAATGGTGCAAAAAGTTCTTTTTGGTTTTTGCATGCAAGGAGAGTGCAAGCATTTCCTAGCTGAATCCAACCAAACCGCTAATCTGCTGGTACGTCGCACAAGCAGTCTTTCTGGTTGTGGAGTTGTTTGTAGTCGGCATCATTTCCGATTGGTGGGCTCCTATGCTCTAGTGATTGTAGATGCACTATTCATGCAGTCTAATGTTCTCATTAAAAAGTTTTTCCCAAAAAAGTATTTCAATTGACATTTGTTTCAAGATTATTACTCCTAGGTTTTGTGCTACCTTGAAGAATATGGTGTATACGGTACAATGAGTGATTCATTCTCTGATTTATCAAACTTCTAATGAGCAGCTATTACAGTGGACACTTGCAGACTAGTGGAAGAGAGAGGCACAAGTGAGTTTATTAAATGCAAATATATATGATAATAAGATATAGACAGTGCTCTTTAACATGTTATGGGGTTTTTTTTCTCTACTAATGTAACTACAGACTTTGAGTGAACTGTTGCATTTTCAAGGTTACATACATAATTCCTTTGCAGTTAATGATTTCCATAAGTTTGCTGCCTATTTTGTGAAGTATCTCCTCCTTTTATTTGTATTATATTTACTATTCATTGTTTTAAACAGGTTCACACACAGCGCAAGGTTTTAAGTAATTTATTTCTATTCAGTAATTCTTTTCTGGGTATAATAATAATAATTCTAGTTTATTTCAATGCATTATTGTTAACGGCTTGTTTTGAAGTTGATTTGCTTCATTCCCTTGTATTTATGGGCTAAGTCAAGTTCTTCTTAAATTTATTACTATTCATCTGATATCGCACTGACCCAAAGACCTGAGGGTCATCAGCAACTTCAAAATTTCGTCTGTGCAGTTCTTTTTCAGTGTTGTGTGTATACACTTTTGCGTGTGAATGTGCATCTTTGCATTCAATTTTATAATCATCCCCAGGAAAAAACACACCAACTTTGTATTTGGGAAGTTTCTTTTGTCTCTTATGCATAAGACCTTTCCTCTCTTCTTCTTCTTCTTCTTATTAATTATTCTCTATTATGCAAGTCTTCTCTTCATAATAACTCCCTCTCCATCCCCCCACCTCACCCATGTTTTTCTCCATGTATCCAGCCTTCCTGAGGCTAATAGATTAGCTAGCCATATTTCCCTTTCCAGAAGCCAACTTTCCTTCAGATGTGCTGATCAGTACTGTAACATGGCTTATCTAAAACAGTCTCTCTGTGTCACTTAAAATATAGAAATTCAAGGACACCTAATACTCAACGGCCTGATATATGAAGGAATTATGGAAGCTGGTGCTGAATCACAAAAGGGGCACCAATAAATTGTTATTGGGTTTTAGAAGATTAAAAAATCATAATTTTCCCTAGTGGGAACAGATAGGAAAAATTAAATTAGAAAGTACTATTAACAATGGATTTTGGAGGTTGACTATTTGGCATGCAGAGTGCCTCAAAATCCAGATAAAAGAGAATACCATAAGCAAAGACTGAGGCACACATGCAAAGTCGGGCTCTCAGGTATGAGGAAAATTCATTTTGGCTAGAGTATCAATTAAGACCAAATTCTCCATTGAAAATGAACTAGAAGGTTACTTTGGGGCACATTGTAGAAAACCTTTTATATAAGGCTGGCAAGATTTTAGTTTTTTATCTGGTTGATTAGAAGCCAATTCAAATTTTGAATCACAATAATAAAACATTGTACAATGATATGTATTTTGTAAGTTTATATTAAAAATATGATTTCATAAAATGAGATAAAATACTGATTATTTAATACATAATTATATGTGTGAAGTCATATCTAAATAAACATGAAGCAGCATTCTGAGACAAAACAAATGTCAAAAATAATGGGTGTGTATATGCACGGCCAAGAATTAATAGCAAAAGAAAAAAATGAATTGTCATAAAATATTACACACAAAACCAGGAAAACAGTAGCTGTTTGACCATTTTATACAATGTGGTGAGGAACCACAGAGCACAGGGGAGCAACAGACAATTCTAGATATGTAAGAGATAAAAAGATAGAAAGATGGATGTCAGAGACTTCATGAAGTAGATTTTGATGTGTTAAACAATAGTGACTGTAGTTAGGTTTTTGAAGGTTTATTTATTTATTTATTTAAGATTTTATTTATTTATTTGACAGAGATAGAGACAGCCAGAGAGAGAGGGAACACAAGCAGGGGGAGTGGGAGAGGAAGAAGCAGGCTCCCAGCGGAGGAGCCTGATGTGGGGCTCGATCCCATAACGCCGGGATCACGCCCTGAGCCGAAGGCAGACGCTTAACTGCTGTGCCACCCAGGCGCCCCAGGTTTTTGAAGGTTTAACAGGAAACTTAACTTCATTTCTTATTTTGACTTGCTCATTGGGTGAATTCAAGGAGTTCTGACTTAGAATGAAGACGGCAAGTTGAAAACCTTCCAAGCTGTCTGTGGCTTCCTGGCTCTGGATTCACTCAGAAATACTAATGTGGACTATTTCATTGTAAGAGAAAATAAAATGGAAGGAGATGGAAAGATGGTACCAAGATAATAAGAGCTTCTTCATTATTCACTGAAGTTTGTAGTAATTATGCTTGAAAAGAGATGCTTTTATGCTACAAGCTCACCTTTCTTGGCAAAGCCCTGTCCTTTTCTTGGATCTAAGGCACTTGAGGGTAACAGAAATGAATGCGCTCCCGTTTAGAAACTTCACTGATGTGCATGCTGCTTAGAAATTTTAGAGTCTGACAAATCTCACTTCTTACAATCTGATTTACTTTACCATATATCATTTTATTTTATCTCCGTTTGACAGAAGATTTTTTTACATGTTCATTCTATAATTGGAATGTAGCCCAAATAAGTTTTATGAAAAAATAATAGACAGGATCTTCAGAGTTTTTAATTAGGTCAAGTCAATTTTCTCTTCTTCTTAAGCCAAGGGCATCATTATTAGAAAGTGCCAAATGTGATACAGGCTTTCAAAAGCAGCACAATCGATGGCTTTTCCATTGTCAGGGAATAATAGGGCTGAAGCTTAATTACATTTCAAAAATGAACAGAAAAAAATATCTCAAGGTACAGTAGCCTTTTATCACAGGTTTTCTGAGGTCAAAATTTATAAAAGTAGAGATAAAAATCAGTCGATTTTCTCTGAATGTTTAGTGTATATTGTAGACTCATCAGTCCTTAGCTGTGAGGGGCTATACAATGTTGTGATAGTTCAATGCTATGAAGTCGTTATGACTTCAAATAGGTAGATGTTATTTGATTTTAAATAACATTTTTTGTGTCCGTCTATACTCACAGAAAGCTTAATTCACCTAAAATGCTTTTACCACAGTGCTTTCAGCATTGCACTTTGTTACATTCCTTTTGCTGCAGAAAATTTGAAACAATGTACTATAAAATCTCCTATGCGCACTAACCTGGATTCAACCACCATTAAAAAAAAAGAAAAGAGGGGCGCCTGGGTGGCACAGCGGTTAAGCGTCTGCCTTCGGCTCAGGGCGTGATCCTGGCGTTACGGGATCGAGCCCCACATCAGGCTCCTCCGCTATGAGCCTGCTTCTTCCTCTCCCACTCCCCCTGCCTGTGTTCCCTCTCTCGCTGGCTGTCTCTATCTCTGTTGAATAAATAAATAAAATCTTTAAAAAAAAAAAAAAAAAAAGAAAAGAAAAGAAAATTTACACTTGGCCAAAATTCAGTCCATTTAAGATAATTTCCTAAATTAATGTAATCGAAAGCTGTAGTGATAAGCTGCTGCCTTTTAATATTTGTAGTATTACTACTGGTTAAAATCCTATATAGAAATCCCCTAATTATTTAAATGCACTCACCAGCATACCTCGTGTGCTGTATGTATTACAGATTTTAGAGACAGTGTAGTTACTCCTCTTGAGTAGATAAGGAAATTGAGGCTAACGATATTAAATGCCTTGCCCAAGTTTATACAATGTGATTAGTAAGCGTGTGTCTTTGTGTATGTGTGTGTTTAATAGGAGAGATGAGAGAAAGACTTCCTTACGACTTGAACTCAGTCCTGCGATGTTTGCCTGTGAACATTTCAGTCCAAACAGAAATCATTGGCACTTGGGGGAAATGAAAAAACAAGTGGAGAATTTGTCTCTGATCTGAAGGGAGAGCCCTGGTTAGAATTTTCTGTAAAGAACAAAGAGAAACCTATCTGCTAAGTAGCCCTGAAGCAGTAGCTGATTCTTCCAAATGGTGGTGGTTTTCAAGATGTAGAGATAAACAGGAGTTTGCACGTCTGCTTTACTGCAAAGATTTAATTTTAACACACACACACACACACACACACACACGTTATATGTTATATAAAAGCTTTATATATATATAAAAGCATTTGAGTGAGCATCAGACTCTCCTTGCCTTGCAACCCCAAGGTACTTCCTCTTTCCCCTTGGCTTCCTTCTGACCCTTGTCAATTTCTCTAGCTTCTCTAGAAAAACAGGCATCAGGCAGCCTCTTCCTTTTGTTACTAGAATCATAAAGTAACATCTCAAAAGTAGATTATACTTTTCCAAAGGGAAGCTGTTACAATTAAAATAATTTTCCTAAAGATTTTGATAAAATCTCATAAAAGAAATGATACATGTTCATAATTATGGTAAATGTTAATTGTTCAAGTTCAGAAAAATAGACATGTATACACATTAGGCACATATATATATCTATATATCTACATATATATATAGATATATCCAAAATAAAATTAAATATTTGTAATTGCTTATTTATTTTTTAAATGTGCTTCTAAAAAATTGTCCTACTAATACAATTATTTGAAAATTATGCAAAATTCAGAGAAACAAGCAGAAACATCTGCTTAAAAATTGCTATCATTATCATATGTTTATGAAAGAGACTTGTTGAACGAAACAAGAGTCCTAAGATGTAACAATAAAAATTTTGAGTCTCACATTGCCCTTTAAAATACTAAATGCTAAAAGTATCCTTCATCTTAAGTGATAACATGTGTGCGCCTCTTGATTCTTTTACTTGCTCTAAGATAATTTAAATTTCTCTGGTCACTTTAAGAGGCAAAGTTGTCCCAACCCAATAAAAATGCCTAGTGCCATGTAATAATCAAAATTTGAAACTAATTTCACGTTAAATTATCTTGTCTTTCCCAGATGAGTCTAATATTTGCTAAAATCTCTCTTGCAGAAGCTTCTTGGTCAGAATCACTTCACTTTTAAAGGTCAAAAGTCCTTCCACGTGTTCCATGTCTTGTTCCACAAGTCATACAGACTTATCACATCAGCAGAAAGCTGTGCAGCCATCTTCTAAATGAGCCTCTCCTTTTATGCTACCCCAGTGCTTTAGCCAGTCTGTCCTCTTTTAGTTTGCTTAAATGTGTTCACACCTCAGAATACTGTGTCCATCAACTGCAGCAGACATATAACAAGTTCCCATAGAAACCTCACTCAGCCAACTTCCTTCCACCCCCCAAGCAATCCACAAGGCTTTCCAAACAAATTTTCCTCAAAACCCAAAGGCTTTCCAGTCTCTCAAAAATCCTGTCCTTGTATTCTGTCCCTGTTAATGAGTTCTTTAATAGGTTTACGACCACTTGGCATGAAATTTGTCATTGTGGACTGTATCACCACTCACTTTGGAATGTAGTAGCGTGTACTGCCTCCATGACTCAACTGAAATTGGATTGGAAGAATTCCAAGTTAAATTGTTATGTGGATGTATCCAGCTAGAATGACAGGAACATTTTCTTTAAAACAGAGTGCAGCATCTACTGAAATTTAAATATAACATATTTAAAAAGCATCATTTAAAAGTTAAAAAGGAAAAGAAATATTGTGCTTATACATCAATTCTGTGTATTTCCTGTATTTTCGGGAACTCCTTTTTTTAGTTCTTCCTTTTGTGAAATTTCTTCAGATATCACTTTTATTTTTTTTATCTACAGAAATAATGCTTTATTATTTTTATGACTTCAACTTTGAAAATTTTCAAATATAGAAAATCTAAATGTAATGTGTTTGCATGCGTGTATATGTCCTCTAGAATCAAACATTGTTATTATTTTGCTTGATCTGTCATTCCCTTTATCCATCATTTTTTTCTGGACCATTTGAAAGTATGTTGCAGGTCTGTACCAGACCCAGGTTTGGAACATTCCAGAACTTCTCATCCCCTCTTTCTCAGGCCTCACCTCTTGCTATATTTCCTGACCAAAACAGTCTTGGCCAAGGCTCATGCTGTTTTCCCCATTGTCGAGTTGTGGACACTGATGCTGCCACAGACCTTAGAGCCCCATGCCTCAGTGCCTGTGAGGAGAGATCACTGTGCCGGCTCCCTGGCTGGACTGCAAAGAGTCTGGCTTTACCGTATCCTGCCTGGTGGTCAGGTGATACAACATGGAAATGAGGCAGAGTTGTTTCATGGAATTGATTTTGTAATGAGACACAGGAGCAAGGAGGAAGAAGCAACTGATGAATTTATTTTCTTCTCCCCATTCTCCCCTCACAGACTATTTCAAGATGCAATAGATTTGTATAGTCTCTCTGGTGGTGGCCTATGCAGCCAAACAACCAAGCTGTGAATCTGTGGCCAGATCAAGAATGCAGCCCCTCATAATCGCTGCCCCTCATTCCTTGCCTCACTTCTCCATTGCTCTCGTGCCTGCTTCTCTGAAGTTGCCCCCCCCCCCAATTCAGTGTTAGCACATAGGATTTTTTCTCAGGCTCTGTTTTCTACGGCGTTGGTATAATTGGTGCCAGGAATGGCACTAAAAAGTAGAACCTCAGTGATGGATTTTGAAGTTGGACGGCTTTCCATTCTGAAGGCAGTAGAAACTACATTGCTGTTGATGAAGGGATGGTGACAATCCCTGATATGCAGTGATATCATGGTGGCGCAGAGGTCAAAAACATGTAGTGGGAGATCAGGGGCTGCTACAAGTGATGGTTCAGTCTAATGCAATTATAACTACAAAGATATGAGTGTGGTTTGTTTCTGATGGCAGTGAAAGTCTGGAAAAGATGGACAGATGAATGACGATGGATTGTCAAGTTAAAGGGAGATAGTGAAAGCCAGAGGGCTTTTATGGCAGCTTTAAAGGAGGCTCTCGTTTTCCTGTAGTCTCAGAGCAGACTGTACTATTGGCACACTCCTGGCCCTAACTGTGACTGAGCAGCTGAACGGGAGACAGCAAGTGGCTGTAGGCAAGAGCGCCCACTGATGAGCTGGTTGTTATCAAATCAGTGGAGTCAAGTGTTTTGCAGAGGTAGAAGAAGCAAACTCTGCTGAAAAATGAGAATGGTAAATGAGGTATCAGGTTCAAACCTTTCTAGCTGGCATAAAAAAATTAGATGGGTCAGTGTTCTGGACTCCCCTGTCCCCTACTTATCTTGCACCCTAAACACACATTGGCCTCTGAGGACCAGTTGCAGAAGAGGATAGGAATTAGGCTCACAAATGAATGCATGTGATATACTGGTACTAGTCAGAGGTAGACTGAGGCTGTATCACAGTTCCCCTCATGGGTTGCTGGGAAGGGCAACAGTGAGAGAAAATTGTTCAGACTGCAGAGCTGTGACTGGTACATTTGATTGAGCATTTATTAGGGAGAAAGAGGTGGCCTGAGGTAAAGATAAGATTGACTCCTCAGCTGTGGTAAATGATTGGGAAATTGGTGAAAAGCCTGGGAAAACAACACCAAAGGGATGGGAAGTGCCTTCTGGTAGATATGTGTGTGGCTGGACTTGGAGTGGGGAATATTTGTACAGATATTTTTGTCTCACTTCAGGGACCACCAGAGAGCATTTACTCAAGGTGGCAGGATGGCCTGTCCTGTGGGTGTCCAACATTCTCCCTCCTTTTATGGTAGAGGAAAAGATCATGCAGTGGCGCCAGTAGAGGCCTCGCATAGCAGGATGGAGATAGTTGCTTCCACTGCTAAATATCCAAATTTCTAGCATCAGAAGCTGATTTTGCATTCTTGATGATTTCTCAGCAAAGCCAGCTACTCATCTTGGGGCATGACAGTTACTTTGAACCTCTTCTGCTCTGGAGGGGACAGCAATGCATCTTTACTGAAGTCAATATTAGACGCCAAATTTGGGCTTGCCTTCTCTGACTTTGAAACCTTGAGCATAACCACTGTTTGAGGGCTTCGAGAATGATAGACATATCTGCATTGTATCCTACAGAGCATTGCTTCAGATCAGAGGACTTGTTCATGGCAGAAGAGGGATAACAATTGACTTATGATTATGGAATTTGCTGATTTTACCATTTTATCCCCAAACCCAGAACCTACTGGACTGAAAAAGTGGTGAAAAAGCCTGTTTGTGGTAAAGCCAAGGTACTAATCTCTGGCAACGCCTTGTATATTTGGGGTATAGTCTTACAGGCTATAAATGCTCTTGGTCAATAACAAATATGCAGTGATGTGTCCTTAAGAGCAAGAGTACACTAGTTTAAGAATAAAGAAGTAAAAATGGAATGTTCCTTTTTATCATCACTCCCTTCACTTAGTGCCTCTGCTCCTTGAAAAGTAGGCTTTGCTGGGTTAGAAGTTCTGGTTCACAGGTAGGGAAGTGTGCTTCTGCCAAAAACACAGTGAGAATTCCACTAATTGGAAACTTGCACCACTAACTGACGACTTACGAATTTTTCATCCTATTGAATTACCAAACAATGACAAGAGTACAAATACTGCCTGGGGAAATCAACCTTGATTAGCCTGAAAAGCCGGTTGTCACTGAAAAGTCCATCAGGAAAGAGCATACCTAAGGTCCAGTGGTCACTTGGAATATGGTCAGTGATGGATCTAAATGAGAAATTACAAAGACTGTGGGTCAACAGAGATGAGGCAATTAAAGGTTTAGAATATTTGAGGGAGAAACTCTGGAACATCTTACCAAGTAAGCAACTCAGAATATCTGAATTTGTTGAAGAAAATCTAGAATGAGACAAATATAGATGGAGTAATGTTTTATTGAGGGCAGGGTAGAAAGCATGAGAGGAAATGAAAGTGAGGGAGGGAGGATAATATCAGTATACAACCAATATTCAGATGGTGATGGGAAATAAAAACTATCAGTTTTGACCCAGAACCATCTGCAACATGAGGACAATAACAGCTTGCTAACATACCTTATCCAATCTAATTTTTAAGAATTGTAATGACTTCTCACTTTGAGAGATTGGATATGCATCTCCATTCTCAAAGAAGTGAGAGGATTTTGTTCTCATATGAGATATGGATGTTGCAAAATGATGTGAGAGGCTCTCGGTGACACAACCAGGGAGCCATACAATGCCCAAATTTTGTAGCACTACAGATCTGTTTGACTTCTCCCACCATCCCTACCCCCAGCCTGGCTACCTGCCTTGCTTCCTGGCCAGAGTTGAACTTACAAGTTTTGTAACTATTGTGATGGTATTAAACTACCAGTTTATACTGCTGACATTACTTCGTTCACAGACTAAAAATCCCATATTTGTAATCTACTGACAGGTGAAACCCATGACCAGGCCCTGGCTTGACTGTACCTACAGAGAATTTCACTTTACCAGAGGCTCTCTTGTGGATCTAAGAGACATAACCTAATAGATCAAGAGAGTTAACTTTCTGTTGGTTGGACAGTGACCAATAAGCCATAAGAGATGGGAACAACTAATGGATAAATAGCTTGCCATCTCGTGCCTACACGTATTGTAGCTTTATACGGTCTTTCTGGAGACACCGTATAAGACTGATCAACCAGCCTTAGTTTTCTGCAAAACTATATCTCAAATATTTAATTTACTCCCTTGAATTTACTTGTCCTCCCTGCCTCACTTTCATTTCCTCTCATGGTTTCCAAAATGACCTCAATAAAACATTACCCCATCTATATTTGTCTCAGCCCCTAGACAGCTGTTTTCTAGGGAACATGAGTTAAAAGAAGACATCATGATTCCTCAGTAGGCATTTCTTTTTTTTTTTTTTTAAAGATTTTATTTATTTGACAGAGATAGAGACAGCCAGTGAGAGAGGGAACACAGGCAGGGGGAGTGGGAGAGGAAGAAGCAGACTCTCAGCAGAGGAGCCTGATGTGGGACTAGATCCCATAACGCCGGGATCACGCCCTGAGCCGAAGGCAGACGCAGACGCTTAACCGCTGTGCCACCCAGACGCCCCCCTCAGTAGGCATTTCTAAAAAATAAATACCTTCTTCTGCATAACCACAACACCAGTATCATAGCAAGGAGATCTCTGACCAAACTGCATATCTCCTAGAATATCTGTCCTAGCTATTCATTTTTAATATCATTATACAATGAATATTCACACACTGCATTTGTTTATTGTACCTATTTAAGTTCTGTTAATCTAAAACACCCCTTCCCCTTTTATGGCATTGATTTTTGAAATATTCATGCTAATATTTTTGAATGCTTCCTCATGGTGACTTTTACTTTGTGCCTCTGTCTTCTTTTGAATAAGGCAAGCTTCCAAAATACCAGAACCTGTGGATCTTTATTCTGAGATAACAGTACACACATTAGCTTGCCTAATTTTCCCCAAACCATTCAGTAAATTAGTTTAGAGAGGAACTCTTTCATTTTTACTCCTTGTTATTAGGCTCACTTTTAGAGATGTGACAGATCTTTATAAGGTCATTATTCCTCGGGTATTCTGTCACATTTGTCACTACTGCCTTTTATAAAGGTCTTCAAATTTGGAGCATTTCTTCATCTTTTGTGGAAAATTTATTGTCTTTTTCACAGTACTATATTCAGGCTGTGTCCTAGAGAATAGCTTTTTAAATTGTACTCTATTGGTTACTATGCTTTCTCTCAGATTGCAGAATCTAACTGAAAACTCTTTTGTGTTGATAGATCAACTTATATTCTCTCCATTGTTGTGGGTTAATACTTTAGTTGCAATTAATTTACTACCATCTAATGAGCTTTCAAAAAGGAAAGGTTAAAAATATCATTTACAAAAATGTGGCCTGAAAGTTGTACTTATCACATCTGCTTGCATCGTTTGGCACAAACTTAATCAATGGTCATACATAGCTACAATGGAGCCTGAGAAGGTCATTCTCCAGCTGGAGAACCCTGTGCAAGAAAAGCCAAAATGTTCTATTGCAAGAAGGAAGAATGAATCATGGAATGATTAGTGCTCTTAGTAACACAGTTTTTCCTACATTTCAGAAACCTTCCGAGCATGCTTAAGGATCTTAAAAGGGGTTACATTTGTTACCTTCTCTGGTTTGTGGATGCCAGTTGTCCTAAACTAGGATCATTTTGTTTCTCCTCTCTGTTATATTCTTTCTAAATATCTAAGTCATGTCATCTCGTATTTCTAACTTCACATCAAATATTTCAAAGTTTTCTTTAATGGCAGTGCTATGAATGGAATGTTTGTGTTCTTCACAAAATCATATGTTAAATCCCAATGTCCAATATGATGGTTTTAGGGAAATAGCAACTCTGTAATTTGGTCTAATATTTCTTAATTCTCTAATTTGTTCCTTTGGGATTTCATTATTTTTTTTTTCTTAATCCAAACTCACCCTTTCATCTCACTTGTTTTATCATCTTACTTTGACCTCTAGGTTTAATGAACTTTTTCCTTTCTTTCTTTCTTTCTTTCTTTTTTTAAGAATTTATTTATTTATTTGAAAGAGAGAAAGAGTGCACAAGCAGGGAAACAGCAGGCAGAGGGAGAGGAAGAAGCAGGCTCCCCACTGAGCTGGGAGCCCGATGAGGGACGGGGCTCTATCCCAGGACCCTGGGATCATGACCTGAGCTGAACAGACGCTTAACCTACTTAGCCACCCAGAAATTGTATATTTTCTTTCACACTTGGCCTGTTTTCTAATTTTAAAACAGAAATTACTTAATTTTGAAATTTATTTTTACCTTTAAAGATATTAACTCTTATATTTGCATTATGCCACACATTTTCTTTTTAATATTTTCACGATTAATATGGTAAACTTTGTTCAGATCTTCAAATTACTCTGATGTAATGTGTGTATATCTTACATGATATGCTTCCCAGTGTAACTGAGAACTCCTTACTCCCTGAGTAACAGTTTGTGTATTGGTGTTGTGTTATGTATCATATGCCACTGTGAAGAAACAAGGCTAAAAAGAGGGGAAAAGATCAGCAGGTGTTGTGTGCAGTCCTTTCTAGCAGAGGTGAATAATGATGTAGTAGGCTGAACTATGCCCCTCCCAAATTCTCATTTGAGAGTTAGGGGAATTAGGTTGAAGTCCTAACCCTGTTGTTGGGAATGTGGCTGTATGTGGAGATAGGGTCCTTAAAGAAAAAAATTAGGTAAAAATGAATCCACAAGGGTGTGCCCTAATCCAAAATGACTGTTGTCCTTACAAGAAGAGATTACAACACAGGCACACAGAGAGGAAAGACTATGTGAAGACAGAGAAGACGACCATATACAAAGCCAAAGAGAGAGGGCTTGGAAGAAACCAAACCCTGGGACACCTGGATCTCAGACTTCTAGCCTCCAGAATTGTAAGAAAAATTTCCATTGTCGAAGACACCAGGCTGTGGTACTTTGTTTTGGGAGCCCTAGCAAACTAATACAAATGCTTTCTGGTTTCTCTTCAGAGGTTACATATGTGAAATATCCAGTGGATTGTTCAGTCAATCACACTGGGTAAATTATCTTCCTGTGAATGTGTACAGTCTTGTGGTTTAGAAATTCAGCTCAATTCACTATGGAGAAATGAGAAAGTGATTTTTTTTCTTGCCTCTGATAAAATGCTCATATCCTGTCATAGGAACATCTAATACAAAAGATTTTTTGAATCTTTCTTGGCCTGCCAACTCTTCCATTGTGCATGTTTATGTTTAAATTCCAGAGTATTGGTTTTAATTTTCAGAAGTTTGTGAAATTAAATTCTGTCTGATGCAGCTCTTCTCAGTATTAAATGCGTAGCCAGGGTGGAGTTCTCTATTCTTGCTCATGCGCACACGCTCTCTCTCTCTCTTTTTTCTTAAATTTCAAATTGAAATCACATTTCATTACTTCATTGATTGCTGCCTTTAAAGCTTTCTTCATTTAATTATTGTTTTAGTCTCTTCAAGCTGCTACAACAGAATACCATAGACTAGGTAGCTTATAAACAACAAGTTTTTTCTCACTCCCTGGAGGCTGGGAAGTCTAAGATTGAGGAACCAGTGTGGTCGTGCTTTGTGAGGATTCTCTTCCTGGTTCACATAGCTGGCAGTTTCTTGCTTTGTACTCACGCAGTGGAAGGGGCTAAGGAGCTCTGTGGAACTTCTGTTATAAGGAAATTAATACCAACCATGAGGGCTCCACCCTTATGGACTGAGCTCCTCCCAAAGGCCCCACCTCCACATACCACCATTTTGGAGATTAGGATTTCAATGCATGAATTGGGAGGAGGGGGGCACAAACATTCAGACCATAATAATTGTTATGCTTGGGGCACCTGGGTGGCTTGGTCAGTTAAGCGTCTGCCTTCGGCTCAGGTCATGATCCCAGCGGGGAGCCTCCTTCTCCCTCTCCTCCCGGCTGGCACTCTCTCTCCCTATCTCTGTCTCTCTTTTAAATAAATAAATAAAATCTTTAAAAAAATAATAATTATTATTATGCTTGTATTTTAAAATGGTAAAAGCAGGGAGCATATATTGTAGAATTCAACCAGAAATAAGCCACATATCACATTTAAAATACAACATTATTGCATCAAAATCTTTACATAGTAGTTATTTTTGCTGTAATTAATATCAAATATTAGTTGACTTTAATTTTGCCTTCCTAGAAATTTGATATGAATGGGACATGATGGAGTAACTACTATCTCTTTCAAATTTCTCCAAAGGGAGTGAACTGATACTTTTTTTTTTCTTTCCAGGAGACAGAGATGTTCAAAATCATTATACTGACCTTAGAATTACACTTAAACTAGTGGATTTAATAAATATTTTTCTGTTGTCAATACTGATGACAGTGTTTCTTCCCAGTGGAAGTCATTTTTTACAGTCAGGGCTGACCCTAATATCCTTTTTTCTTTATCACTTTCCACTTCCATAGCTTATTCAAAGTTACAGGCACTATTTCTCAGTTTCAAGTCAAAGCAGCTCCACCAAAAACCGGCAAATCCTATTAAACCACTCTTTCTCGGTCATTGCTTCTGCAGGCTTCCTGTGTTGGCAATTTCACTGAAATGAGTAGAAAACCCAGCCATGTGATCGGCCTAGAATCTTTACAAAAGGAGCTTCAAACACCTCTCACATGTTTATCTTAACCATTAACAGGCAATATCCTCGCTACACATCTTGCCTCAGGTGGTACTCAGATGTTGGTTAAACATCCCCCGAAAGAGAGTTCTCGAGTTGTGGATGAAAGCGTGAAATTTTGACCCTGTTTGTGTGACCAGGTAATTTTCTCTTTATTATTACGTAGAGGCAGAGTATTTGGAAGTATTTTGGTCAATAGAACAAGTCTAGAATACTGGGAGAAATTGCTCACACTTTTCACAAATTAGGTAAGCAATAAACACATGCATTCATACTTTACTCAGTTCACATGATTTTTTAAAAAAGATATATTTATTTTAGGTAGAGAGAGTGGGTGTGGGAGGAGGGGCAGAGGGAGAGGGAAAGAGAGAAACCCAAGGAGACTCAGAGCCAAGCACAGACCTGACATGGGGCCTGATGCCAGGACCCTGAGATCAGGGCCCAAGCCGAAACCAAGAGTCAGACACTTAACTGACTGAGCCACCCAGGGACCCCAGCTCACATGATTTTATACTGGTACTCAAAGCACAGAAACAGCTGTCAAAATTACAAAAAGATCACATTTTGTTGATAACTTTGAAAGCTGCAAAATTTGAAATGGGAATATTGGTAGAAATAATGACCATGATTCTTGGCAGTAATTCTAATCGCTGAAATTTGAAATAGACAAGTATCTGAACAGTGAGAGATCTTCACTGTAAAAATTTATAATAAAAATTTTCGTTCTTCATTGTAAAATTTATAATAAAAATGTTCCTTACTAAGTAAAGACAGTAATAGGAAAAGGAAAATTGAAAAAAGGGAAATGTTTTTACTGTGTTGTTTGTGTCTATAAATTAAGATATTTAACTTGACTTAAATGAGAAAATGTGTTCTAAATAAACTAAAAATTCAGGTTAAAATATTTTTAGTATTAATGGGAGGCAAAAGTCAAACTGGAAAGATCCAAATATCCACTACATAGAAGTAAAAGATAAAATTCTCTTGGATTTCCAGCTTGATATATGTAATTAGAATTAGAAGTTAGAGAATAATTACCTGAATTAGGGTGCATGTGAATTGGCTTTATTATGGTAAAAAAAAAAAAAAAAAAAAAAACTGAAAGTCCTGGCTCTTCTACCTGATTTCCTTCCAATTAGTTGTGTAGTTTGGGGCAAATCGCATTACCACCTTGGTCACAGGTTACTAATCTTTCAAAAGAGATTTTTACCAAGTCCTTCGGTAAGCTTTATTTCAGTCTGTCCTGAACTCATTTACTCTTCACTTTGGTTTACTTGTCCCTGTCTTTAGCTGCATCATTCATGTATTCTGTACAGTTGAAGGAATTTGGGGGTACCATTCCATGAGGAAGGAGACTGCCTGGGGTAGCGTAAATAATGGGAGGATTTAAGCCTCAGAGTTGAGGGAGAAGAAAGTAGAAATAACTGAGCTTTGAGGAAGCTCTTATGATCTAAATCCCTTTTAGTAGTTGCCATCCTAGGTAAAATTTATTGTATTATAGAAGAAAAAAGCCTTTTAAAATATAATTTTTGTGTTCCTGCTGAAAAATTAACACCTGTTCATTGTAAGTCATTAACTGAGGAGAAACTTAATAGATGTATACATTTTTATGTCTACTGAAAAAATAAGGCCAGTTACTATTTTTTGTCCTTTCTATGTGTCAAGAAATATATTGAATGTTTTCATATAAATAATACAATTAAGAAAAGATCTTTTCCCGCTTGTTTGCCACTTTTCTTATTGACTACGTAGAAAATATTCAATGAAAATTTAAAAATTGTGATTGTAATGCAGTGCAAAGTATATTCACGTCGTTGTGCAACCTATCTCCAGAACTCTATTCATCTTGTAAAGCTGAAACTTAATTCCCATTAAACAGCTCTCCATTTCCCCTTTCTCCTCAGCCACTGGCAATTCAAATTCATCCTTCTGTCTCTATGAATTTGACTACTCTAGTTCCTACATCTAGATGTCCAAGATACCTAGACTTAGATATCATGTGGAATCATACAGTATTTTTGTGTGGGGCGACTGGCTTCTTTTCATCAGCATAATGTTCTCAAGGTTCATCTATGTTGTATCATGTGTCAGAAAGCCTATGGCAAAATTTGCTTTCTTTTTGAATCTGAATAATATTCCATTGTATGTATAGACCACACTTTGTTTATCCATTAATCCATGAGTGGATTCCTAGGTAGCTGCTACCCTTTGACTATTGTAAATAATACTGCTATGAATATGGGTGCACAAATATCTCTTTAAGACCCTGCTTTCAGGTTTTTGTTTTTTTTTGTTTTTTTTTTTTTTTGGTGTCTCCAGAAGTGGAATTCCTGGATCATATGGTAATTGTCTTTTAATCTTTTCGTGGAAGCACCATACTGTTTTCCATATAGCTGCACCATTTTACATTCCCACCATCAGTGCATAGAGTTCTAATTTTTTCACATCCTTACCAATCCTTGTGATTTTCGGTTTGTTGTTGTTGTTGTTTCTGGTTTTTTGCTTCTTTGTTTTGTTTTGTTTTTTGCTTTTTTTGCATAGTAACTATCTTAATGGGATGAGGCAGCATCTCATTGTAGTTTCAATTTGCATTTTCCTAATGATTAAAGATACTGAAGCTTTTCATGTACTTCTTAGCCCTTTTTAATTCTCTTTGAAGAAATGTCTGTTCAAGTCTTTTGCCCATTTTTTAGCCAGGTTGTTTGCTATTCTTGAATTGTAGGAGTTCCTTATATAGTCTTTATATTAATCTTATCAGATGTCTGATTTGCAAGTATTTTCTCCCATTCCATAGATTGCCTCTTCACTCTGTTGATTGTGCCCCTTGATGCACAGAAATTTTCAATTTTAATGTAGTCCAATTTTACCTATTTTTATTAAGCTAAGTCATAGGAATTTTTACTTATTTGAGTTATGATAGAAGCACTAGACCTAGTATGTTATGATTCTTGCTAGTAATTAAAGAGCAAAGACTGATTCCATTAGAGGTTTTGTGTTATAAATACAGAAGCTAATTTAAAGACTATATTACCTAATACATAATCTCAAAGTAAGTGGGGACCATTCTTAGATACAAATCATGAATTTGTTTAGTAAACTGTTGAATAGCAAAAGGGTAAGCAGAGATCACTTTGCCTATTTATCTGGCTCACTTCATATGATATTTACTTGGCATATTATGGCTTGTAAGCTGGATATCATTTTCCCAACTATGCACCAGGGCAGCATGAAATCAGATCGTGATATTTTCTTCTTTAGTCTAGACTAAATCTGTTTACACGTTTATTCATTTAATCATTTGACTATTAAGAAATTTGCTTACTTTGATTGATAAAAAATGTACTTGCTAAAAACTGGTTCACTAAATGCTAAATGATATAGTATGTTTTAAAATACTTATTCCCAGGGCTCCTGGGTGGCTCAGTCGTTAAGCGTCTGCCTTCGGCTCAGGGCATGATCCCAGAGTCCTGGGATCGAGCCCCACATCAGTCTCCTCCGCTGGGAGCCTGCTTCTTCCTCTCCCACTGCCCTTGCCTGTGTTCCCTCTCTCTGAGCTGGCTGTCCTCTGTCAAATAAATAAATAAAATCTTTAAAAATAAAATAAAATATCGTATTCCCTACATATTTAAATAAATTATAATTGCCTAAAGAACACCGATACCTTGTCTTTGTCAGAGTGAATAGTCAACAGGGAGATCCTTGGCTTAAGTGAAGACTAATATTCACATAAATGAAGTAATAATTGGCAACAATTTTTCATTCTGCTAATTCTTTCCATAGCAATTTCAGATACTGAAATGTGACAATTTGGCTTCACAGTGTTCAAGTTTTAATATCTGTGACAATCACTAGTCTGACTTGTAATGACATCCTGCAGACCTTTTAGTACGACTGTAAATCATTTCATGAAGCTCATTTACTCAGATGGCCTTCTTTATATAAGACTTTGATTTTGTTCTCTTCTAAGTATGATAAAAATGAGATTTTATACTAAATATTTTATTAGTTGAATAGCATTTTAATTCTTTCATAAATTCACATATGGAAAATATGAAAGTATTTGAGATTCAAAGCAAAATACCAAGAAAGTTTTGTGATTTGTGATTAAGGAGGGAGAAAATGATTGAAATGAAAAGTGGACAATTAGTTAGATCTAGTATTTTTTTTCCCATTAGACTGGTACTAACACTAAGTAAACTGCTGATGAAGTGTTATTGTTTAGAATATAATTAATAGAGAATAGTCCTGTTCTCTGTATCAATAAATCATGTTAACTGGCATAGCTTTGGGAGGTGGAAAACAAACAACTCTTAAAAACAAACATAGTTTTAATGAGCCGTGTTGAATAAGGGCAATCAAATTTTCTGTCACATCTAATCCAACTCTACCTGTGTGTAAGAGATCTGAGCATAATTGATGAAAATGTGGTAAACCTTAAGACATAACTTCTTAAAAATATGCAGATTTTTTTCACTCACATGTGCTTTGTGTGTATTACCAAATAGCTGAAAAAAATTAAATGTATTGGTCTGGATCCTCTGAAGAGTGGAACTGAGATGAGAATAAGTGTTCAAGAAATTTATTAGGAAAAATTAACTCCAAGTCATGTATTATTTAAATCTTCCACACAATGTCATCATCCCATGTGGAACTATGAGCACTGTTGATGCAGATATCTCAAAGAGGAGTCCATTCTTGTATTCGGTGGGATGGTAGCTTCCTGTCAAAGCAAAAGTCTGCTGTGCTTTGGTCCCTTCATATTTTTTTGGTTAGAGGTTTGGAAAGGATTCAGCCGGTCTCTCTGATTCTACTTCAGCTGAGGGTGTTCAGGAACCTTCATGCACAATTATTGCACCCTTCTGCTGGGGAGTCCATGAATCTCAGTGGGCCGTATTTGACCCAAGGTCCACTTTATTCTGATGCTCAACACAGGATTTTGAGCCATGGGATCATAAGCTCTCACGTAACAGTGGAAAACAATATGCACCAGCTTTCTTCTTCAGGTTTCCAGCAGAATCTGAGATTTCACTCAGACACTGATTGGCTCTGGAGAGCTAACCCAGTATTTGGAAGTGAAAATGAACCAGATGTAATAAAATTGTCATCTTCCTGGAATCCTTTTTTTTTTTTTGAATATTTACATATTTATATTTTATATTTCATTTAGTTTATATCTCCTTTAGTTTACTTATGTGCCTTCTTTTTGTTGGTTTTGATTCTTTATTCTCTTCTCTGGCATTTATTCTTCATGTACTTATGAATATTTTTACATTTTTATGAAATATAACAAATAATGATCAAGTCTCTTGCATGTATTAAACTTCTAGTATGTCCCATAAATAGTATAGAGATTTCCTTGACATTTATCATCAGTGAGCTACTTTTTATCCTGATTTTGATGAGCCAATCATTTTATTGAAGAGAGCAGGCAGAATTCTGAACTGAACTCACTCACCCAAACTCCACCACTTCCATTGCTGTCTCTGTTCTTGACAACATGAATTTAAAAATCCTTTAGAATAAATCTTTTAAAATGATACTTCACATTTTTATGTTTCTTTACCACCTACCAATCACAGTAATAAAACACAAGCTACTTTCCATCTCTTCTTTCATTCTTTCCCCAATCAAAAAACTTCAAACATTCATCCATGCTTGTCTAGCATACAATTGATATCCAGTTTAGAAAAACACTTTTATTTTTTGCAAATAATAGAAGTTCTTTCAGCCTATTTGGCAAGGTAACAATTGAGTCTATTTTCTAAACTATACCTGCTACATGACCAACTTCTTTGAAATAAACCTCTTAGTTTCAACTCACTGATATTTTCCTCGCAGTGTACACATTTCTACGTGATTTGCTTCTCTCATTTCCAACTGTGCTATTGTGCTCAAATTTACAAATGTCAAAGTAGCTTGACAGATTGATCGATTGATTGATTGATTGGTTTATAAACTCCTGACATTGGTTTTCGGGGCATTTTTTTCCCCTTTCGATTTCCTGTTTTCTTCATTTATTGAGAAGATATTTTTCAATCATTTCAGAGAGATTTTCATATTTTCTCCTTTTTCACTTTGGAAATTTAAGCTATTAAGACCTTGTTGTTTTAAATTTATTAACTCTAATTTTCTGTAAAGAAAATTCCCCCTGCTTTTCTTTTTATCTTGTGCTTGATAATCTCATTTCGTCTGTTCCATTATAATTGAAGTAAATTCAAACCCCCTCCCCAAAGTAAGAATATCTACTTTATACCCATCATAAAGTAAGATCTTGGAATAAGAAGTTGAATAAGTTATTATTTATGCCCCTAGAGTAATCCCATCCATAAGGAGAAGAGATACATAAAACATTATAAAACCATGTGATGTCCTGTAACTGTTACATTTACCAAAATTAGAAGACCAAGGAAGATATGATAAAAATTGCCTGGAGTCGATGGGGGAAACATCATAGGGAAGGAATTAAGAAAAAGTAATGTAAAGCCTGAGACAATATATGCTAAAAATAAAAAATGGAACTATCTTCAAATGTATAGCTGTTTTAAAAGCCTAATGACCCTCAAAGCCCTTCCCTAAAAAGGAAGAGGAGGAAAAAAAATAACCAAAAAACAGAATGCCCATTCATGAGGTATTTGCATTCCCTAGCCTCTGAGGAAAGAAACATTAGAGTGATAAAAACATACTAAACATACCAAGTGTTTTCCTTTGAAGAAGTAGGAGACTATTTAATTTGCCCCATTTAGTTATCATTATTCAAAACATTTTCCAAACCTTTTTTCAGAATTGTTTTCAGAACCTATTTATGAACTCAAGGAGGAAACTGTTCTCAACGCTTAATCAACTTGTCTTATTTTTACCTCAGTAGGTATTGTTTAAGTTGATACATTTATTTGCTAAACAGTGTTCCAAATAAAACATAGCTATTTTAAGGATTCATATCTAAAAGATGAAAAAATTTCTCCACTTAAAACTAGCCAAAATATTTTGAAAATTCAGAAAATAATCTCCCAAGTGGAGCTTTAAAAAATGGGTAGGGAAGGATTATCTGGTTTAAAATCATGTCAGATTGGCAGGATCTTCCACACATTTAGAAAATTTGGAAAAGTTTGATTAAAGAACTGTTGGTATATATGGAATTTTCCCAGAAGATCTGTGGTGCTTAAATTCTAGTAGATTGGAGAATCACTAGATTTTCTTTTATGTCAATTTCTTAAATTTTCTCTGTGTACTCTTTGACTTGAGGCCACTCACATATCCTTCACAACAACTTTGAGTGCTTTAAATCATCAATTATAAAAAAACACACTAGAGGTGAAGCCTTTGCATCTCATTGACATGAATGTGTAGGTATACTGGTAAACTGTCAGCCTGTTAGTAGCTTACTACCTTAAGTTGTTTGATTGAGGTAACAGCATACGCTAAATTACACTCTTTCCAAAAACCTGTATTTTGCTAATGATCCAGTTTACTTGCAACCACACAAATTTAAATTTCTTTCATACTCCTAGAAAAAATTAATATAGTTACTGAAGATGAAGTATCCTCTACGTATGTACTATTTCTGGCGTAACTAGCAAAAATACTGCTATTGTGTCTGCAGTTTGAGCAGTTTGGTTCCTATATCTGCTCTAACTCTCTTTTAGATATATGATGATGGCAGGATGTTAAAAAAAAAAAGTGAGAGGAGAATCCATCTTAATATATCTGCATTCGTACGTCCTCAACAAGCTACCTGTCACCCACACTCATGTCTGCCTTTGATCAGAAGAGGCTCTACTTTTCCCTCTTCTGGTTCCTGCCTTGACTAGCATTTCCTACACATGAAGCATACATGAAAACCTGAAAAGAAGCTCTTTATGTAAAGTGTTTGATAATTTTATCTAGACCATATGGGAGAAGAAAAGTTGAAAGAAAGACATACTGACCCATTTACACACAGACTCACACAAACGCTCACACTCACACATCCAACAGGCTTTATGTTTCCTGATTTAGCTAACTTTGCTCTTCAGTGTCTCCTGAAAGTATGAGACCTTTCTGGCAAAATTACCAAGGATTCCCATATGTTCTATATATGAGATGGGTTCACACCAAGACCATTCCATCTGGCCATGAATTACTTGTCTTTATTTACTCTAAAGGAGAATTTAAATTCTTCCCTATTTTGGATTATATCCTTAAATCCTCTTCAATTAATTTGATGTCCAACAATATTGGTACTAACAGTTCTTTCACTTTCCTAACCACACATTCTCCAGGGTGAATGGACAGAGGGTGGGGCATGAGAAATGACAGGGCTTAGTCCTTCCCTAAGTCATTTTGGCAGTGTTTCTTTTTAAAATACCAATGTGCCCTATATGCTTCAATGATGTAATATAACAATAATGAATGAAGTCATTTTGCAGCATGGTTTTATTATGGTTTTATTTTTTTATTCTACTCTTCCTCATATGGAAAAATGAAATTACGAAGAACTGATCAGGTTTCCAACTAGATGTTTTGTTTTGTTTTGATTGTTCTTTTTGTTTTCTGTTTCAACAGTAACCTCAGTAATTACACATAAATGTGCTGTCTGATATTACAGTTCAGTTTTTCCTCTTGTCTGCACTTGATGTTTGCGAGCTCTGAGAACTCTTTTATTACTGTCTTATACTCTTTCAGGCCTCATCATCAACTGGAATGTGACTGTTCACATAAGGAGCTTTGCTTACTTTTCTACCACAGCAGGATTTGTGTTTCTTTTTAAGCCATATCTAAAGTTATAATATACACTTTGATTAAGTAACATTAACAGCAAGATCAGTTGGTTTGCAGTTCTCATACTTTCTTTATTCAATTTATTGAAACTAAAAACAAAACAAAAACAGTTCACCCATTTCTCCCATCCCCTACTGCCAACTTCTGGCAACCACCAATCTGTTTTCTGTTTTTATGGGCTTGGGATTTTTTTGTTTTTGTTTTTATTTTTGTTTTAGATTCCACATATAGGAGAGATCATATGCTATTTGTCTTTCTCTGACTTATATCTCTTAGCATAATTCCCTCAAGGCCCACCAAATTTGTCACAAATGACAAGATTTCATTCTTTATTATGGCCAAATAACATTGTGTTTTCTTTACCCATTCACCCATTTTCTTTATCCATTCACCCATGAGTGGACACTTATGTGGTTTCCATATCTTGGCTATTATCAATAATACTGAAAGGAACATGGGGATGCACGTATTATTTCAAATCGGTGTTTTTGCTTTCATCAGATGAATACCCAGTAGTGCAATTGCTGCATCATATGGTACTTCCATTTTAGATTTTCGAGGCTATTCCATACTGTTTTCCGTAGTGGCTGCACCAATTTACACTCCCACCAAAATGCAAATGGGTTCCCTTTTCTTCACGTCCTTGCCGGCAGGCATTGTCTTTTGGTAATAGTCATTCTAAGTGAGATGATACCTCATTGTGGTTTTGATTTGCATTTCCAGGTTCAGTATATTTTCACATACCTATTGGTGATCTGTATGTCTTATTTGGAAAAATGTGTATTCAGATCATCTGCCCATTTTTTTAACAGATTGTTTTATTTACTATTGAGTTGTATGACTTCTTTGTATGTTTTGGCTGTGTATTAGCCCTTTATTAGGTAAATGATTTGAAATTATTTTCTCCCATTCAGTAAGTTACCTTTTCATTTTATTGATGGCTTCCTTTGCTGTACAGAAGCTTTTCAGACTGACGTAATACCATGTGTTTATTTTTGCTTTTGGTGTCACATTCAAAAAGTCATTGCCAAGACCACTGTCAAGGAGACTACCACCTACCACCTATGTTTTCTTCTGGGAGTTTTATGGTTAAGGTTTTAGGTTCAAATCTTTACTCCATGTTGAGTTAATTTTTATGTGTGATGTTAGATAGGGCACCAGTGTTTTTTGTTTTGTTTTGTTATGTATTTGCATGTGGCTGTCCAGTTTTCCCAACACCATTGATTGAAAAGACTGTCCTTTCCCCACTGTGTATTTTTTACTCCTTTGTCATAAATTAATTGATCATATATGTTTGGATTTATTACTGGACTGTCCATTCTGTTACTTTGATCTACGTATCTGTTTTTATGCCAATACCATACTGGTTGCATTACTATAGCTTTATAATATAGTTTGAAATCAGGGCGTGTGATGCCTCCAGCTTCAGTGTTTTTCAAGATTGCTTTGGCTATTAGGGGTCTTTTGCTCCATACAAATTTTAAAATTGTTTATTCTATTTCTGTGAAAAATACCTTTGAAATTTTGATAGGGATTCAATTGAATCTTTATGTTGCTTTGGGTAGTATTGACATTTTAACAATATTAATTTTTTCAATCCATGAGCATGGAGTATATTTTTATTTATTTCTGTCAATTTTTTTACTAATGTGTTTTTTGCTTTGCTTGTTTTTAGTTTTCAATGTATAGATCTTTTACCTCCTTGATTAAATTTATTCTTAGTTATTTTATTTTTTGATGCAATTGTAAATGGGACTGTTTTCTTAGTTTCTTTTCCTGATATATCATTATTACTGTAAAGAAATGCAACAGATGTTTATGTACTGATTGTGTATCCTGCAGCTTTACTGAATTCGTATGTTAGTTCTACCAGGTTTTGGATGGAGTCTTTACGGTTTTCTATATAATATTATGTCATCGCAAATAATGATAGTTTTATTACATTATTATTGTTATCACAATAATGATAGTTTGTATTTCATTTTCTTGCCTAGCTGTTCTGGCTAGACTTCCAATATCACGTTGAATAAAAGTGGTAAGAGTGGATTTCGTTGTCTTGTTTCTGATCTTAGAGGAAAAACTTCATGCTTTTCACCATTGAGTATGATATTAGATGTGGGCTTGTCATATACGGCCTTCGTTATGTTAAGTTTCTACTACACCTGGGGCGCCTGGGTGGCACAGCGGTTAAGCGTCTGCCTTCGGCTCAGGGCGTGATCCCGGCGTTATGGGATCAAGCCCCACATCAGGCTCCTCTGCTGGGAGCCTGCTTCTTCCTCTCCCACTCCCCCTGCTTGTGTTCCCCCTCGCTGGCTGTCTCTATCTCTGTCGAATAAATAAATAAAATCTTTAAAAAAAAAAAAAAGTTTCTACTACACCTACTTTGTTGAGTTTTTTGATAATAAATGGATGTTGGATTTTCTCAAATTCTTTTTCTGCATCTGTTGAGAGGACCATATGATCTTTATCCTTCATTTTTTTAATATAGTATATCACATTAATTTGCAGGTGTTCAGTCCCTGGAATAAATCACACTTGATCATGGTGTGTGATCATTTTAAAGTATTGTTGAATTTGGTTTGTTCATGTTTTCTTGAAGATTTTTGCATTTATGTTCATCAGGAATATTGTCCTGTAATATTTTTGTGTGTGTGGCATCCTTGTCTGGTTTGTATCAGGGCAATGTAGGACTTGTAAATTGTGTTTGGAAGATTTTCCATGTCTCCCCTTTTTTGGAAGAGTTTGAGAAGGATTCAAATTAATTCTTCTTGGAATGTTTGATAAAATTCACCAGTGAGACCATCTGTTTTTTTACTTCTTTTTGATAGAAAATTTTTGATGACTGAGTCAAGTCTCCTTGCTAGTAATTAGTCTGTTCAAGTTTCATCATGATTTAGTCTTGATAGCTTGTATGTTTCTAGGAATTTATCCATTTCTTCTGGTTGTCTAATTTATTGGCATATATTGTTCATAGTAGTCTCTTATGATCCTTTCTATTTTTGTAGGATCAGTTGTAACATCTCCTCTTACACTTGTGATTCCATTTACTTGAGTCCAGTCTCCTTTTTCTTGATGAATCTAGCTAAAAATTTGTCAATTTTGTTTGTGTTTTCAAAGAACCAGCAAGCAGGTGCATGCGTGGCACAGTTGATTAAGCATCTGGCTCTTGATTTGGGCTCAGCCCCTGATCTCAGGGTCCTGGAATTGAGCCCTGCATCAGGCTCTGTGCTCTGCAGAGTCTGCTGGGGATTCTCTCTCCCTTTCCCTCTGCCCCTCCACACCCTCAAAAATAAATAAATAAATCTTAAAAAAAAAAAAGGAACTAGCTCTTAGTTTCATTGATCTTTTGTCTTTTTAATCTTTATTTCACCTATTTCTGCTTTAATATTTGGGTTTTTTTTAAATTTCTACTGACTTCGAGCTTCATTTGATCCTCTTTTTCTAGTTCCTTGAGGTGTAAAGTTAGGTTGTTTATTTGAGACTTTTCTTGTTTCTCAAGGTAGGCATTTATCACTATAAACTTTTCTCTTAGAACAACTTTTGCTGCATCCCATAAATTTTGGTATGTTACATTTCTGTTTTTGCTTGTCTTAAGGTACTTTTTTATTTCTCTTTTGATTTCTACTTTGACCCATTGGTTATTCAGTAGCATGTTGTTTAATCTCCACATATTTGTGAATTTTCCAATTTTCTTCTTATAATTAATTTCTAGTTTCAGATCATTGTGCTTAGAAAAAGATGCTTGATATAATTTCAGTCTTCTTAAATTTATTACAACTTGTTTTGTGGCCTGATATATGTCTATCTTGGAAAATGTTTCATGTACACTTGGGAAGAATATGTATTATGTGCTTTTGGATGGAATGTTCTATAAATATCTGTTAAGTTCATATGGTCTAACGTGTCACTTAAGGCTGATGTTTTCTTACCCAATTTCTGTCTGGATGATCTATCCATTGATGTAAGTAGTTATTAAAGTCCCCTACTTTTATAATATTGCTGTCCATTTCTTTATTAGGTCTTCTAATATTTGCTCTATTTATTTGGGTACTCATATGTTTGGTGTATAAATATTTATAAATGTTATATCTTTTTGTTGGACTGACCCTTTATTATCATGTGATGCCCTTGTTAGTCTCTTATCACAGTTTTCTTTATAACTTGTTTTGTCTAATACAGGTATAACCATTCCAGCTTTCATTTGGTTTCCATTTTTATGAAATATCTTTTTCCATCCCTTCATCTTCAGTCTGTATATATCCTTGCATCTAAAGTATGTGGTTGAAAGGCAACATGTAAATGAGTCTTGTTTTTTTATCCATTCAGCCACTCTGTCTTTTCATCAGAGAATGTAGCCCAAAAACATTTAAAGTAATTAATGATGGGTATGTGCTTATTGCCATTTTGCTAATTGTTTTCTATCTGCTTTTGTAGTTTCTCTCTGTTTCTTTTTTCTTCTTTTATTCTCTTCCTTTGTGGTTTGATGACTTCCTTTAGTGGTATGCTTATATTCCTTTCTGTTTATCTTTTGTGTAGTTACTATAGTTTTGCTTTGTGGTTACCATGAGACTTACATATAACAACTTACAACAGTCTATCTTAAGTTGATACTAGCTGCATAAGTCATTAATCTACTATCTTTACTGTATATTTACTTTTCCAGTGAGATTTATTCTTTTATATGTGTTATTGTTACTAATCAGCATCCTTTATTTTCAGCTTAAGAAAGTCCCTTTAATATTTCTTGTAAGGTCAGTTTAGTGGTAATAAACTCCTTTAGATTTTGCTTATCTGGAAAACTCTTTATATCTCCTTCAATTCTGAATGATAACTTTGCCGGGTAGAGTACTCTCGGTTGGAAATGTTTTTTTTCAGCCCTG
The DNA here is from genome assembly GCF_024610735.1 of Ursus americanus. Lineage (NCBI taxonomy): Eukaryota > Metazoa > Chordata > Mammalia > Carnivora > Ursidae > Ursus > Ursus americanus. The sequence goes on from NC_142131.1 coordinate 6,683,118, forward strand.
ACTATATTGTGCCTCTCTCCCTTCTAGCTACAAATGTTGTGCTGAAAAACTACATAACAAGTTGTTCTTATCTTGCTACTTCTAATATTTTCTTATTGTCTTTAACTTTTGATATTTTAATAATTACGTATCTTGATTTGGGTCTCTTTGGATTCATCTTCTTTGGAATTTTCTTTGATTCCTGGATGTAGATGTCTGTTTCCTGCCCTAAGTTAGGGAAGTCTTCTACCATTATTTCTTCAAATGAGATTTCTGCCCCTTTCTCCCTGTCTTCTTCTGGGAGCCCAATAATGTGAATGTTACTCTGATGAAGTCTTAAAAGTCCCTTAAGCTACATTTAGTTAGTTAGTTAGTTAGTTAGTTAGTTAGTTTTTGCTTTTCTGATTGGGGGAGTTTCATTTTCTTATCTTTGAATTGATTGACTTTTTTTCTTCTTCATTTAGTCATCTATTGAACCCTTCTAGTGTATTTTTCAGTTCAGTTACTGCATTCTTCAGCTCTGTGAGTTCTATTTGGTACTTTCTTATATTTTCCATTTCTTACTGAAGTCTTCACTGTATATATCTATTCTTCTCCCCAGCTTAGTAAGAGTCTTTATGACCATTACTTTGAATTCTTTATCAGATAAGTTACTTATCTCTGTTTCATGAAGGGTCTTTTCATGAGGTTTTATCTTGTTTTTTCATTTGGAATATATTCCTCTGTCTCTACATTTCGCTTGACTCTCTGTGTTGTTTTCTATATACAGTAGGTGAAACAGCCACCTCCCCCAGTCTCAAAGGAGTGGCCTTGTGTAGGAGATGAACCTTTTCATTCAGCCCTGCCCTAGCTCTTGGTTATCTCTCAAACCTCTGTGCTTGTCCAACAGCCTTTTATATTTTCAGTAGCTCCCAGTATTTGAGGATGTGCCAACATCTATCAGTGTCCCAAAGGAAAGGGTCTTAGCATCTAGATTCAGGCTGACTAGAAGCCAGGTTCTCAGGTAACAACTTTTAAAAGTATGCAAATATATACAGTCTTGAGGGACCACATGCATAAATCCATTGGGCACCACAGCCAGGTGATCTGAAAGTGTTCCCTGGATGGTAATTAGAAAAATTATGGCTCCAGACAAGTATATAAGCTCCTTTCTCAGAGATGCTGGAAAGCTGAAGCATGGCAGAGGGAAAGAGCCAAGATAGTGTCCATGGCCTATGTTTTTTGAGAGCAATTCCATTCCCCTAAATATGTGCCAAACCTGAAGCCTGCCCCTCAATCCAAAGCTCCAGGACAAGTAAAGGGACCTTCATCACGGAAACACTAACAGCTGTGCCTCAATCCTCTATTTGTGCATTACCCAGGGGGTAGCATCCTGCCAAGAACTGTCCCTCTGATTGCTTCAGTCCTGTAGGACTCAGGAACACAAGCCCCTCTGACAACCAAAGCCAAGCAATCAAGGGATGTTCACTGGGCATCAGGTGTAAAATCCAGGCACCAGACAGATGTAGAGCTCCCCTCCAGGAGCATGACCGAGGATGAGCACAAAGTTAGCACCCACCTTCTGAGGTCTCTAGAAAGGATTATGTACAGTCAGCCTCTAGATGTGTATTTAATGAGAAATCTGTTCCTCGGGCCACAGTCATGATGAATAGCTAGCTAACAGGCCTCCTTCACAGAAAGACTGAGTTCCTGAAACTATATTGTTTATGTCCTGAGGGTACTTTTCTCTTACTTTATTTTTGCATTGGTCAGTTATTCTTCATGTTTTAGGAAGATTGCTATAAAATAGTCTTTATAAATACAATTATTATTTCTTTTGTCTAAGTGAACAAAAGTTCAGTTAGTTTGTATACAGAATTCTTCCTATAGTCCTAAAGTATTTTTACACTTTCTATGATCATTTTTGAAGGCCTTCGAATCCCTTTTGTCAGATTTCTTAAAGATTGCCTGTTTTTTTTACTTTTTTAAGTTCTAAAAAGGGACCTATGCTTTCCTTTTGTGTAAATATATTAAGTGCTTGAAATGGCCTCATTTACATCCTACTGATAACTGTTTGCAAATCTGTATTTTAGAGAAACTTATGTGTATTTCTCTGCCTCTCTTTTTCTCATGGAGAGAAAAAGTCCCAAATAACAAAAATATTTGATTTTGTCAACTAAGTGTTAATTTTATCAATATTTTTCTTAGTAATTTCTTTCAACATGGCCATTCATATAATATACACATAGTTTTAAAATCCCAAATTAACTTAGAAAAGGAGAAATCCTATACATTTTTCTTATAAATATGTATACTAATATCTGAGGTAGAAGTAGAACATTCCTGAGCAGTCTTCTTGAGATGAATAGCACCATTGCTTCTATTTTTTTACAAGAAAATGACACATACAACAGGCAAGACTTTATAACCTACAAAGAAGTAAAACAATTTTTTTCTCTTTTCTTATTTTAAAATCATTTTTAAAAGAAGAGTAAAAAGAAATCAAACATTGAGATAATAATTTGGGATAAATTAGATAAATCTATGTTATTATGTAGAATTTAGGGTGTACATAGTATGATTTTGAGTAAAATGTTATAGAATTATTTTTTTCTGCATGGTGCAGTTAAATAAATTTGTAAATCACCAAAAAATATCTTCATAAAATAGATTTGTACAAAAGAATAAAATCAGCGAAAAATATCTACACCAGAAAATTATTTTATTTATTTCTAAGTTGTGAGATAGAATGATTATAGGAGGATTCAACTGTATTTTTATAGGTGTAGTTAATGGATAATCAGTTATTAATTATATAGTTTTTTGAAATTATATACTTGATAAAAATTGAAATAAACATAAATAAAAACTGAAATAAACCAATTTCTAGAATTTGGAATATTTCTCATTGTTATTTTATTCCTGAAATTTTTTGTATTTTTTAAATATCAAAAAAAAGTAAAATTAGCATAAATGTGATATTTAAAATCCACAATACTTTTTAAAATGTACATAATTAATTGGAGTCATTAATCTATGTCTAAACAAAAACATTATTAAAGCTTATATTCATTTTAAATTAAAATTTGAAGATTCCATTGAATTGAACATTAAATGCAAATGTGTAGGTATATAAAGTTTAAATATCAAAATATAAACAATAGCTTCTACATTGAATAACATAAGTCTGTACTGCATGCAGGTGAGATAATAGTTGATTGCAAAGTAAGAGATAGAGGTTTTTTTGGTTTTTTTGGAAGCCAGATACTTAAGGTACCTTTTTAGAAACAAATGAATTAAAAAATAAGTAAATAAAAAGAATCAAACTAAAAGGTGAATTAGTACAAATGAAATAAGATCTTAGTGTATTCCTATGCAATGCATGGGAAGAATATGTATGCATGTGTTGGTGTTTTATAATTCTGAAGTTTAACCCTACTCTTACAAATTACCAATTTCCTTCTTTCATGTTGCTGCAAAATAGTACTGAATTTTTATTAAAAATACGTGACATTGTGAATAGCTATTGGTAAATTAATTTTTGTAGACCATTCTGCCTTTATATTCGCTGGCATGATTGGGCTCAGTCCCAGCATTGCATCTGTATTTGGAGGAGCCTGAATTACTGTTGCCATATTATAGCTAAGTCCATAATATATATCCACCTTTTGTTGAACCAGACAATAATATGTCATGGAAAAAAATCAGTTAAATTATCAACTTCCTTTATAGTTAGAAGACCATGAGTGGCTTTCAGCAGATGGTAATTTCAAGTTCATATTTTTGCCATGCCCGTGTCAAAAGGCTTTTAAGGCAGATCTTAAGATGAATCATAAAAAGCTAAATAGTCCCAAGAGAAAAAGTGCTCATACATTATGTTTCCAATTCATCAGTGAAACTACACCTGAAAATTTGATTTATTTTTCTTAAATTTCTTGGGAGATTGAAAAAAAGGAATAAATAATATACCATCTGGAATTTTTCATAATTTTAAATATCATTCAGGGACATACCTGTGGACCACTGAAATAAAATTATGAAAATGTACACAAATGAAGCTTTTCTAAAAGGATTAAATGGATATTCCACATCTTTGCTGTTTTTCGAGATGAAGTTAATGGCAGTCTTCTAAGAGATATAATTTGCTTTAACTTAATTTTACTTATTTTTAAATTTATTTTAATTTTAGATAAATCTTTACAAAACTAGATCTAAATGAAATCTTGTATTTTGCCAATAAAATACTTTTCTGACAATTAAAGAAGCTAATAATTCAACCTTGCAAACACCCACCTTGTCAAAATGGGAAATCATGTGTTTACAGAGTCATAACCAATGCTAACTTTACCTGAGTATATCTATTTCGTAAATAAATATACACTAAAAACATTCAGGACACACATTTAAGGAGCCTATAGATATTGAAGTTATAAAGAAAACATAATATGTAAAAAACATAAATGTGTTTATCTTGCTTTTCTTTCTAAGCACAATCTTAGCTTCTGCTGTTGAAATTCTTCCGTTTAATACAGCCTCCAACAGGATTTAAGTTCTGTTTTTGTGTTCTGCCTGTGGAAGTGTGTCACTTAAGGGCGTTCACAAGACTGGTTGGCATTTATAAAATACCTTCCATTACTTTGTAACCTTTTTTTCTGTCTGGTTTTAATTTAATGAAACAATTGGGATAAATTATATGATTATGTTTTATCAAGACAAGTATCAGTATTTACCTCTCTAATAGAAGACTATGCGTAACATGAGCAGTGTTTTAGACGTGTTTTAGTATATTCAAATATAATCTCCAAGCTTTCCCATTTTACACGTGAGAAAACAGAAACCGATTTCAGTGATTTCAGATTACAGTTGCAATAAATTGACAACAGTGTGCAAGTAAAAAATTATCCCTATGGATGTTTAAAACGAGATACACTAGTAATGAAAGTAAATGACATAGAAACAAGTAAATTTATATTTAACAATCATAGGTGTGAGCTGGTAAATTCTTATAAAGAAGAGGAATTTGAAACTTATTTTAAATGCATTTAGTATGTAATATGAATAGTATCCCAGTAATAGAAACATTCCAGGAACTAATAGAAAAATGAACACATAGAGTTTTAGAAATCTGACTAGAGAAATACTGTGGTTGGCATAGGCTTTCCTGTCAATAAGGGGGTATGGAGAAAATATTCTGAAGGATTAAAATGAACAGAAGATTGCAAAAGGGTTTCAGAAAACATAGAACCTTGTCTAAAAATATTTTTTTGGAACTTGATTTATGCTATTTGATTATTCTTATAGTGTCAGTTCATAAAGAAAATTTTTGTGTTTAATTTGATAGTCAATTCTAAAACTGGAAACTTCTCACAATAATAACATATTTTTCTGTAGTGTAATTTATTTCATAGTAAAATATTTATAAAAAATCATATAGAGCTCTTATATTAGTAATTACTAGGAGGTAAATAAAAATTGAAAGAAAAGTGATTCATAGTTTGAGACAAACATTTTTCCAAAGAAAACCAAAAGTTTATTTGTGAGTCATTAATATTTAAATATATGGTTGTTACACCATTGGGGGAAAAAAGGTGTCACTTTGCCTAATGCGTGAACCATTCAGCTTTCCCAATTTCCATTAGAATGGGAAAAATATATCCTGCCATACCAAATCTTAAGCCCTTAAATATCTTCATATACTTTCATAAGCAATAACTCTGCCTTTCCATTGAATAGTTATACTTCATGTACAAGTGTGAAAGACTAAAAGGGAATTTTTATTCCAAAGTACGTAAATGAATGTGTGACACATTCAAAGTACATGCTAATAATAAGCTTGATTATTTCCTGAGACAATTTGTACCTTCTTAAATTGTATATTATTAGGAAATTATCAGTTTTGTCATGATACAAGATTGTTTCCTAATAATACATATTATATTCTAGGTGGATCATATGCGTATTTTGAAAATATAATTTCCAAAATTAACTTTTGTGGACTAATTTTTTACATCAAAATGCACACTCATTTTTTGCTCATTATGTGGCAAAATTCTAATTGCCAAGATCAAAAGTTAATCTGGTAACAGCACAAGCTCCTTAAAGAGTAAGTCTTTTTAATGTTGTGTTAGTATTGGAAAATAACATGGAAAATTAAAGTGAATAAATAAATAAATTGCACTAATGGTACAAATAACTTCTCGGGAGAACTTATTTCTAAAGTGTTTGGGTTTTTCTGTTGTTTAATTCCAAGGATACCTATTAGTACGTGTAAATTTAATGATATTACAAAAGACTTTATTTAAATAAAAACACATTATTTTCCTTGAGAATGTTTAAAATCTTCCATAAGACCACTTTACTACTTTAAACTATTCATTATATTTTATGCAGACAATTTCTTACTGCTATTAAATATAAGCTCTCTGTACAGTTTCATATTGGAATGCAAAGTAAATGCCGTTAGTAATTTGTAGTTTTATGATTGTGTGATATGTTGACAATGAATATGTATGACTGTAGAGAGTCATACGTATTTTGTGCCTAGAACTGGACTATTCTTCTAGTGGCCGACTCCTTGGATTCCCTAAGGTCTCAGTTTAAATACTGTCTTCTTGTTTAAGGACTTTCTCAACTCTTCAAAATAAATCCAGGCCACCTGTTCTGTTACTATTTTACTCTGCTGTCTGTTATTTTCCTTCATAGAACTTAACAACACGTATACTTATTGCATGTTGAATATCTCCTTTAGTACCATTCACAAGTTTACCATTGGAGACCCAATGCCTACCACAATTTTCAATAGATATTTTTAATGAAAAAACTGATACATGAGCCTAAATTCTTCCTGACATTTATAGAAATAGAATACAATGTTTAAAAGGAATCTGTACCAAAGATCTATCTAACCACTTATATGATAGTTGATTCCGCTCTCATACATCTCTAACAAGTACACAGTCACCCAGTCTCTTTTTGAACATCGCCTGTGATTGGACGTGTATTGACCCTGACTGCAGCCCAGTCCATTATTACACAGATTTCATAGTGCAACCTACCCTATTTCAAGCTTAATCTGTCTCCATTTAACGTTCACACATATGCCTCAACATTATGGTTTTAGCTATAAAGGAAAATGCATTCTGTGTTCCACATGAAAACTTTCAAATATTTGAAGACTTCTGTCATATTTCCCCTGAGTATTATCATATCTGGGCATAATATTTGCACTTCCTTTCACCATTTCTTTTCAGAATTGGGTCCATGATCTTCCATATCCAGGACCCTTTTTTTTTTTCAATGAGTTCTGTTTTGACTGAATTCCATTAATAATGTGGCCTCTTAAGACAGCAATCATGTGTTGACTTAATAGTAGCACAGTGTGGTGAGAAAAATAAGTGTAGTAGACACTAGTGATGCACCAGCCATATGTCCTCAACCTACTTGATTTAGTGGAGCTGTGTTCGGAAATCCCTGGCACCCTTTTCAATACCCCACACTAAATGAATGTAGCAGGGTCTCTGTGATCTGCTTTCTCAAAGGCTCAAGGCCACCCAGCTGCATGGTAGTGCAACCCAGAAGTTCAGAGGAGACAACCACTGGTAATGGGAGTTGATGGATCAATGTCCCATTCTCCACTTTCTCTGATGGAAGAATTATAAAGGTCCTCTAGTTGCCCATTATTGTAATAAGTTCATTTTCAAAATTTGCTTGAAGGGTTTCTGCTATCTTGTTCTCAATTTCCCTATTTTCATACTCTTGATTTCTTGGATGACCTGCCAATAAACAATGGTGTTCAAGTTTTTGTCTCATTTTCTGCTTTCAAAGGAATCTATACTAAGAGCTATGCATTTCTTGATAACTATACTTGCGCTATACAGCTTGATATATTCTGATATTTTTACAAAAGAAAAATATTGCAATACCATTGACTTACTCTATCTTAATATATTTATTTTGCATATACTCTACCAAGTTTTCATACACTAAAGTTTTTCTCTAAATTTACTCTTTTTTGTCCTGCAAGAACTGGACCTTTAAATTTTTCTCTTTCAAATATATTGTTGTTGGTTCAAGCCAATACCAATAATGTGTTAAGATATTTTAAGGCATCTTTCTGCTAACAAATATATGATATATCTTTCTGCACCTCAGATGATCAAAGCACAGCAATTGTGGATTTTACCAAGTGATTATAGAAGACATTAAATAAATAGTGAGGAACAGAAAATGTTTTTCATCCCTCAGTTATGGAAGTCCCAAACTTAATCTACCCACCATGCTTCTGTTGTCTTTCCAGAATAATTTTTTGAAATCTGTATATTTCCTTTTGTTTCAGAAATCAAAAATTATTAACATTATTACCTTATCTTTTATTTAAAATTAGTATCATGATACAAAATTTGAATTTTTTATGGAGAGCTTTGTTATATTTAAAGTTACTGAAGTTCTGCTGTAGGTATTTCATTTATTTCTTCTCACAATCATATAATATTTATCTTCTTCATTTTAGAAAGGATGAAAATGACACTTACATGGTCTAAATCTAATTAAGTATATATCTAAACCTGCATACTAATATATGGTAGAATGAGAGTTTCAAATCTCTCAGACACCCAAAATAATATTTTTATAATATATTTTCATCAACATAATAATTATGCTCAGAATTATATTTTTATATTCAAATAATTTATTTTTCAACTTTCTATATTTTATTTTTTTACTCTGCTGATCTAGGGAAACTCTGGATTACCTACTAAAACTACAATTTAAAAGGGAGAGTATCACCAGGTACTATCTTCCAACTTGGGGATTGTATAATAAAGAATCTCTCTTTAAAAAATATTATATAATTTCTACAGTCACATCCACAGAAAAATGACTTCGGGAAACAAATATCAAAAGGAACCATTGTTTAAAAATAAAATTCTTCTACCAGTGGTTTAGGACTAATTAAAAGGTCATTTATTGTATTCCATACTGTACCAACATAACAAGAGAAAAGAATGAATATATCTGCTAACCTCTTTTCTCAAATTATTCCTACAGCTGAGAATTACACTGGGGACCCTTTAGTCCTCCAGCCTAACAGCAGTATTTTAATGATATGATATGTTATGCATATAGTACAATTGTACCTTGAAATGTTTTAAAATTCTTGCACAGCCATTGGGACTTATTTTGAAGTAGATTATCAGGATGAGCATTTTAAAAATATCACAGTGTGTGTGTGTTTGATTTTGGGTTTACTATTTGTTATTGCTGCTGTTGTTGTTACTTTTGAGGGGGAGCGAGGGGCAGAGGGAAAGGGTAAGAGAGAATCTTAAGCAGGCTTCACACCTAGCATGGAGCCCTATCTCATGAACCTGAGCTCAAGACTCTGAGATCATAACCTGAGCTGAAATCAAGAGTTGGCCACTTAACCCACTCAGCCACCCAGGCGCCCCCTTCTTACTCTTTTGACTGCCTGTTTCAAAACATTTGAAAAGAAAATATAGCTTACCTCAATTCTTTGTTACTTTGCAATGATACTTATAGACCATTTTGTGAGCTCAGTTTTTACCTTCTTTATATGTTCTATTCTAGAGATACTTGATACATTACCTAATAGATAATTAAAAACTAAGCTAATTTATTATGTTGTCAAACATCCCTCTTTCTGCCATCTCCCCAATGGACTTGTATAGTTGTCAGTCACCTATTGAAAGTTTTCTTTCTTGTTTTCTTTCTTTCTTTCTTGTTTTCCTTCTTGTTTTCTTTCTTTCTTTCTTTCCTTCTTTCTTTCTTTTTCTTTCTTTCTTTCTCTTTCTTTCTTTCTTCTTTCTTTCTTTCTTTCTTTCTTTTTTTTCTTTTCTCTTTTCTTTCTTTCTTTTTTTTCTTTTCACCTGATCCAATTTTCTATCTAAGTGGGAGTTAATTTGGATTCTGTCTTCTTAGATTGTGAAGAGTGATTCAGATTTCATATTTTAATTGCCAACTTTATAACATTTTTCTTTTGATTCTTACTTAGGCACTATTTGTCACTTGTGTTTTCCTTATTTTTTTCCTACATGATTCATTTTAGCCACAAAAATGCGTATTTATGTGGTCTTCCCATCCATGACAATGATTACATAAAAGATTTACTCATATAAATTATAATTAAAAATCATATTATCCATTATTCAACATGGTTTAATAATGTTATAAAAACTTATAAACTTGCAGTATTATTTTTTTCACCTTAAACAAATAGAGTAACGTAAAAGACAGTGTGTGCATTATTACTCAAAAAGTAAGTAAAAAGGCATAGCTCTTCCAAGTAATGAATATAAAAACACAGTCATGTTTTCAAAAAGATTTAAATGCTTCATATCTTACTCTTGTATTTTTATAAATTCTAAGGCAATTCACATCTTCAGCAAAAGTTAATGTTTTGGAACATATTTATTTAAGGCATTCATTATGCTTACAAAATGAACATTTACATTATGTGTATGTACACACATTCAGTTTCTCCTTATACACAAGTGGTATCCTGTCATAAACACTATTCTGAAACTTGCTTTTTTCACTTAACAGTGTATCTTTGGAATTGGTTTATATCTACTTGACTAATGCCCTTATTTTCAATGGCTGCACAGATCTGTACAAAAGAACAGCAACGTATTGTTGCATCACTCCTTTCCTGATGAACATTTGAACATTTACTCGTACAAGGAAATACTTGATGAGCAATTTTGTGCACAAGTTGTTTTGACTATGTGTGAATATATTTTACATTAAATTAGTAGATCAAAGAAAATACAAACTTGTAATTATTGCTTTTATTTATACCAATTGCCCTCTGTTGAATTTTCAAGCTTAGTATTCTGCCACCAAAGTACCAGTTTGTTGGCTTCTTTACAATAACTCATTTCCCTAAGATTCACAATAACTATGCTTACTGTATCTAAATCTATTTTAATTCAATATGGTGACTTCACATGGCATATTTCACAAAACACAGATGACATTCATCTCCCTTTACATTTTATACTTCTTACTTAACACCAAGAAATCATAGTTTACCCTTACAAATTCCAACAATACAATAGTCATAATAACCATAAGAAATAAAATTTTATTACTTTCCCCTGACATGCTTCAAATGATTGTTGTATTTTACACATACATATACACCCAGAAAATATTTCTTGTGTTTTCCCATTTCCCAACAGATTAGTGTTAGCTGGGTTATTTCCCTTCAGCCAGAAGGAAATCTTTTGGTATTTCCTGTGGATCGGGTTTACTAAAGACAAGTTTTTGCAATTTTTCTTTATCTTCGAATGTCTTTATTTCACTTTCATTTGTAAAGAAAATTTTTACTATATGTTGATAGACTTACAGGTTAATATTTGCACTTCAAAAATGCCATTTTATTGTCTTTTGTTCATTATTGTTTATTGTTTTTTGTTGTTGTTCTGTTCTTTATTGTTTCTAATGAAAAGTTTGCCATATTGGTAATAACACTTTATATTAAGTGTTACTATCTCTGACTACCTTCACATTTTCCACATTTTTGTCTTCAGTTTTCAGCACATAAACTCTAATGTACCTAAATGTGACCTTTTTGTATTTATTGTCCTTCAATTACGTTGTGCTTTTGGTATTATGTGTTGATAATCTTTTAAGCTGTATTTAAGTTTTAAAGTTGTATTTGAAAAAAAAAAGTCCACTTTTTCTTCCCAGGTCTAATAATGTAATCTTTGTGGGACTCCCCGAATCTCTTTACATTTTCATCTACATTTTAAACTTGCTCCTCTTCAAATTAGTTCTTTTTAGTGGTCTACTGATTTTTCTCTGTTATCTCCAATCTGCTTTTAAGGTCATCCAATGACATTTTAAATTTCAGACATCTTACTTTTCTATAAATTCTAATTTATTCCCTTATAGTTTCCATTTCTCTGCTAAATTTCTCCAAATACTCATTACAATTAAATTTCTTTTAATTCTTTGTACATATATCCTTTTATTTATTTTTTAAAGGTTTTATTTATTTGACAGAGAGAGAGAAAGCACACAAGCGGTGGGAGAAGCAGAGGGAGAGGGAGAAGCAGGTCCCCCACTGAGCAGGGAGCCTGATGTGGGGTTCAGTCCCAGGACCTGGAGGTCATGATCTGAGCCAAAGAGAGATGCTTAACTGACTGAACCACCCAAGTGCCCCTGTAGATGTATCCTTTGAATACTTGGAATATATTTATAATATCTACTTTTGAATTTTTGCCTGCTGAATCTAAAATTTGGGTCGTCTTATGTTCAGCTTCTTTCGCCTTTTATTTATGCATGTGTCAAAATTTACCTGTTTATTTTCATGTCTTATAATAGGACACCATGGATAATACATTGTAGAGAATCTTGATTTTGTCATATTCCCCTAAAGAATTTTTGTTTCGGCGTGCATTTGATTGCAGATTGATGACATTTGAGCTTGTGTAGGCTTGGTTTTATGAGTTTGTATAGTAGGTCTTGTAAGTTCGAGTAGTTTTCTAAGCCCCTCTAACTTGGTGGGATTCAAACTCCAAACTTTGGTTATAGGCTTTATTTGGGGGAGTGTAGAGTAGTATTACTCCTAAGGACTGAGCTCTCTTGTCTTTCCAGCTAGGTGTTGACAAGGTATTAATGTATACACCACAGTAATTGAACTATTTCTCCAGTGTCTTTATCACTGCTTCCTTTCTGATATCTCTGTTCTTTCTCAAACCCACAGAAGCTGTTCCCTGGTATAGCATTGCCCTAGGAATGTGTAGCCTACCCGTTATCCAACAACTGCTGAGGGTCTTCACCCAGCTGTTGTTCTCCCCCATACACACCCACCACACACACACTACACAGCTCCCTTCAGTGGGCAACTGTGCTCGGTTGGGCCCCAGTGCAGTTCTTTATGTTTGGGAGATTGTCCTAAGGCAGAGAATTGGGCATTTATGGATCTACATCATGAATTTCCCTTTTCTCAGTGATTATGGTCTTGGCATTGCTTGATGTCCAAATCCTGAAATCAGTTACTTAATATATATTGTTCGGTTTTGTGGTTTATCGTGAGAGCACTAGCTGAATACTAGTTACTCAATCATGCTGGAGTTCAGTACAAAACATTAATTTAGAAAAATAGGGCTTTTTAAAATTAAAGAATGTGTTTATCCATGCATCCATTGTGAATTACATCCTTTAGTTTTAAAAACACAAAAATAGAATCCATTAAAATTATATGGTAAAGCAAACAAAAACATATCAGTAGTAGATTTTAATTTATTCTCATTATCCATGATAGATGAAGTTAATGAATATTAATTAAAATATAACAAATTTTAGTAATATAAGTTACAGGATAATGTATGTTAATTGATAATGAATTTTAAAATAGATTCTCTTTGTTTTAAACTACACATGTAACATCCACAAAAACTAAATATATGTTAATCTTAAACCTTAATAATTTTTACATCATAAAACATAGAAATTACATATAAATTTTCTTTTTTTGCAACTAACCGTAAATTTTCTGATCACACTGCCTTCAATTAGAAATTTATAAAAAACTCTTATATTGAAGGCTCCACCACATGGAAGGTGGTATCAGTATTTAATAAATTACTGAGTCAGAAAAACAGATGCAATCACAAATGTAAGGTGATGGTCATAAACACTTTCTATATTATAATCTGCTTTATACAATTAACTTATTACTCAGAGAAACATGTATAACCTAAATACTTGTCAATTTCTATGATATTGCTTGCAATAGTGTGCCATGCTTTGGTTCCACTGTATTTCCCCAGATTTACTATTTTATCTGTGATCATTTAAAATTATTTACTTGTATGTATTTCATGTTATTCACTTTATCATTTATGGCCTGTGTGTTTCTTTCTATGTTTTTCTCTGTTGTGTTTCTTTAAATTTTGCTATTATGTTGTGTGCTATTATGTTATGTTATTTTGTTGGGTTTTTTTTTTTTCCATTTTCTAAATTAAGCTCTGCTAGTTCAGAGTTGCTCTCCTTATGTTTTCTTAGCATCTCTTTCCTAAGCTCTTCTATCTCTAATTATGTCTGTGATTTTACTGGTAGAAATAATTACTTGAATAAGATTTTTAAATTCAGTTGAAATAGTAAAGCAATTTTCATCTGTACTGTTGGAACAGTTTTTCCGTGAGTATTTTTACTTGTCATTTGATTTTTCTCTGCCTTTTTTCATTATTCTTACGGCATCTTTGCATATATCCCGTATGGTTCCTTTAAGTTACGTTCTCTTGTTAAATCTCTTGTCAGAAGTTTAATGTAAAGGAAGCATCCAGGCCCTGTTAGAGGCTTTCAGATGAAGGGTTTGTTTGTGAATTTAGTTGGCTTTCACTTTTTACCAGTAAATGGGAATAGGCAGCTATGGTCAAATGAGCAACTCTTTTCAGTTGTAGAGACAGAAAAAGACTGCTTTCTGAGAACCCGGAACTGTGGGGTTCCTCTTCAACTACAGACTTTTCTGCTGATTTCCAGCGTGGGCCCCGAGAAGCTCCTGCTGCCCGTTGGCGCGTCCCGTTACCATTCTTGTAAATGAACTATTCTGGTGCGCCTTCCTAGAGTGTGCCTTTTACCTTGGAGTGATGAAATTGGTTGATTCTTTTTTTTTTATAAGATTTTTATTTATTTGACAGAGAGAGAGGGTGGCACAAGCAGGTGGAGTGGCAGGGAGAGGGAGAGGGAGAAGCAGGCTTCCCGATGAACGGGGAGCCTGATGTGGGACTAGATCCTAGGACCCTGGGATCATGACCTGAGCCCAAGGCAGGAGCTTAACTGACTGAGCCACCTAGACACACCTGGTTGATTCTTTCTTGAGATCATCAGTGACATTACCTGCTCTCAGTGTTTTCACACAAAGCCTTCCTGCTCAATTTCCATACTTTTGAAAGCCTTTTCCTCATACATTAAGTTTTAGTGTTTTAAGTTTTCTTTAAGGGTTCTGGTGAAGACGGTTTGTTTCTCATTCCCCTTAGTTTTGATTGACTTCTACAAGGGAATTATGTTCTTCTTTTGTGTTCAAATAGGCAGGCATGCTCTAATGACTTACTCATGTAATGGATAATCTTATATTTAATTTTAGTGTGTTTAATAAATAATGGAATCTACATTATCCTATTGATGTAAACATGGAAGAAACTTAAAATGAGGGGCGCCTGGGTGGTTCAGTCTTTAAGCGTCTGCCTTTAGCCCAGGGCGTGATCCCAGGGTCCTGGGATCGAGCTCCACATCAGGCTCCTCTACTGGGAGCCTGCTTCTTCCTCTCCCACTCCCCCTGCCTGTGTTCCCTCTCTCACTGGCTATGTCTCTCTCTGTCAAGTAAATAAATAAAATCTTAAAAAAACTTGAAGTGAATCATCTCATATAAATAAATCTTTTCAATTTCCATATTTTCTAAAAAAAATTCATTCATTTTTTTTCGAGAGAGAGTGCACATGTGCAAATGAGGCATGGGGTGGGGCAGAGGAAGAGGCACAGAGAGAGAATCTTAAGCAGGCTCCATTCAGCGTGAAGCCCGACATGGGGCTTGATCTCATGACCCTGAGATCATGACCTGAGCCAAAATCAAGAATTGGATGCTTAACCAACTGAGCCACCCAGGTGCACTTAAAAATCTTTGATTTTTAAATCTAGTTTATTAAATTATTCTTTTAAAAGGATTTTTCTACTCCCCTAAAAGTTTGTGTTGACATTTCCCTTATGTTCCCCAGCCATACTGACAGCAAATTCATGGCTTTTATACATGAACAGCAGCAGTTGGGTTGTACAGGATCATTTTCCCCATATCACCTTAGCTAAAAAGTCTCTGTATAATAAAGCCAATATTGACCTTTCTACTTTTTTCATAATGTGTGAAAACCCCTTTTTGAATATTGAAGATTTTGTTTGTTTTTGGAGAGCTTTCATTATTATTTGATCAATGAATGCTCATTGATAATCAGGAAAAAAAGGAGAAGCCTTATAACACAGTCATAAAAACAACAAATCAATATTAAAATCCATGATCTGACAATTTACAAACAAAAGTTTTCCAAAATTAGAAATACAAAAAGTGAAAAAAGGATTTTAAGACAATCAGAAGGATAAATTACCAATAATTTCCAATATCCAAATTGCCGTTTTGACAAAATCACATCTTCCTGCTCTCACTATTGGCATTGCCTTATTGTGCCTCTGAGTTTGCTATCAAAACAGGCCATCATGAACTTTTCCAGAGTCCTCTGTGTCTAAATGTGCTACATTCTTACTCTAGCTTTATTTTTGCTTCTTGTGTCAAATAATAAGATGTTTTTCTCTTCTGCTCTTGGGTTTTTGTTTGTGTGTGTGTGTGAGTGCTGTTGCAGTTATTGTTTAAAACCTAGCGTAACGTATCTCTTCTTCTGTTAAGACACCTGCCTTTATTCTATGTATTTGCTAATTCCTTCCTCTCTTCCTGAAGTCATCATACTGCAATATGATTTATTTTATTTGTGTGTGATTGATTCTTAAGAGGGTGGTATATTACATTTTTACATTCACAGATCTGAGTACACTGTCCGGAATATAGAAGTCAATGCATAAATATTTGGAAAATTGATCATGTGATGAAAACTCTACCGATATTACTATGCTACCTAAAACCATAGGTTGTCACCTATGATAAGCTATCTATTGAGAATTCTTTAAGATGCCTCTAAAATAATCAATTTGCATAATTTTCTGCCTTTTAGTAGACACTCATGTAAACCAAACATACATAGTTTATTTTGATCTCATCATTATTTCTCAATAACTGAATTTGAGTATGATATATATTCTTCCCTCCCCATGTTCTTGCCGAAATAATGAAAATAGAATCACCTTATGGTACTTAATACACAATATCATATTATACAAATATATTAAAAGTAAATTATAAATCAGAAGGAACTAGTTGAGTACTTGAAGCACTGCCATAGATGCTTTCATATATTTTATTTCATTTAATTCCATCTGATCCTCATTTAATTTGACATCATAAAACATTTTTATCATAAAATCAACACATGATAATTATGAAAGTATGGGACAGCTATGAACTAGAAAGTAAAAACCACAATTAATATCACTGTCCATGGGCAACAACTCTTTATGATTGGTGGATTTCCTACCAGGTTTTTTCCTTAATATAAAAAAAAATAATACTTATAAAATTAAGATAATATGGTATTTAAAATGTTATAATGATTTGTCCTATAATGTTACATGGGAGGTGTTTTTCATGCATTATGAACCGAATGTTTGTGTTTCCCCCAAATAAGTATACTGAAGCCTTCACCCCCGTGTAGCGCTATTTAGAGATGGGATCTCTAAGTAATTTAGGTTAAATGAGGTCATAAAGGTGGGACTCTGATCTGATAGGAATAGTATCCTTACCAGAAGAGATACCAGGAAGTGCGCGTGTGCGCTCTCTCTCTCTCTCTCTCTCTCTATATATATATATATATATGAACAAAAAAGAGATCATGTGAACACATAGCAGATTATAACCACCTCTACAAGCCAAGTGAGGAGGCTTCTGAATCAAACCTATCTTGCCAGCACTGTGATTTTATACTTCCCAGACTTCAGAACTGTGAGAAATAAGTATTTATTGTGGCAGCCACCCAGCCTGTGGTATTTTGTTGTGGCATCTTGAAGCAAACTAAGAAATCAGGTTATACAATATACTGTTAAACAGATATAAGTTAGTTTTATGGTATTTAATCTTAGAGATGTATTTTGAATTATTATTTATCTAGTACTAGATTTGTACAATATTTCTGAATTTTCTGTATTTGAAAATTTCTTACTGTCACCACCTACATATAATTTTTTTTCACCTCATCTTAAGATAGACTCCTAGAGAAGGAAATACTTGGTCAAAGAATATAAACATTTTTAGGAATTTGATACACATTGCATTGGATGAAGATTCAAATCAAATATGTTTTCAAATACAACTTAATATTTTACTAGTTTAATACATTGAGAAAACCACAAACTAAACTTTGAATGCCAGTGTCCTTGTTGAATGAAGCATTGGCTGCTACTGTACGCATTGTACCAAACAGTCTTCTCCAAAGCAGCTTTGCGTATCTTTGAGTTGGCCCAGACATGCATACAACCACGCTGGTTTTTTGTGTCTTGTTTTGTGTTGTGTTGCATTTAAACACTGGTTGAGAATTCCTTCACTGTTCATTTTGGCTTTTAGCAATTTGAAAATTATTGTTTTCATCAAATATTTTCAGTGTAAAAATATCAAAAAATAACCAAATGGTCAAGGAAATAATGTGCATGATTTTATCCAACTCTAAGTTAAACAATTATCTGTGCCTCAGTCTTCCTCTTGGTTTTCCAAGTATCCTTTGAACACATTAAAATTGTTTACATGTCTGAAAGAGGTATTTTTTGGTCCAAAGTGTATTTGAATTACATAAGTATATATATGATTATAGTTATATGTAATTTGTATATGTAAGGTATATATATATAATATGTTTTATGTAACTTACATATGTGACACATATATGTAGTCTATATAAATTATCTTACAGATAGCTATAACTATATAGTTTCTAATTATATTTTTATTATAGTGTTTTCAGCTTAGACTTGTCTTTCTAAGACACATAAAATGTAAAATTTTGGTTAGTTACTTCCAGAGGCATATTTATTGCTCAAGTTAATTTAAAAACAACTATGTTTAGGCTTACATCTACAACTCTAAAATTCATATTTAAAATACATATAAGTGTGCTTTACAAGTTTTAGATTAATTGCTGTTGTTTACTAGTCATTTTCTAGATCTAACTGGTGCTAAAAAAAAGCTATGCAGGTCAGTGATATTAGAATAATTAACTTTCTCCACAGCAGATAGTCCATTCTCTATGATGTGAATGTCATACTATTATAGGTTTTCCTGCTTACACAGAGGGAAAACATTTTAAATAATATATATCACACAGAAAAAGATTTCCCATATTAGATTGTCCGACATAGAAAATCAAGACTAAAGGTATTTTCTTAAGTCTTTAAGTAAAATCATGGCCCAGAAAAAGCGCTGTATTTTTCCTATGCCTTCTTTATGCCTATGATCTTAGGTTCTTATCAGGCCACTGGGGAGGAGGTGCTGTTACATGTATCTAAGTTTGAGCAGCAGAGCTATATATAACACTGTCTCCTAGTTCATGCTTGATTGAATTTTCCATTGTTATAATTCCTTACTAAAATGCAGTAGTAAGCATTGACATGGTTAACTGGATAATCTGCAGTGTTCGTAAATTACAGCATTATTATAAATTAAATTTTTATGAAAGTTTTTACTTTACATCACAAAAATTTTTAGTTTAAATGAGACTTTTAACACAGAAGGTATTTAAGTTTTATCTTGTATTTTGTTTAAAGAAAGAGTCAAGTACTTTTGAAAGTTAGGTGTTTTTGAATTTATAGAGTCTGGGGGATTTACATGCCTTGGGTCTAGGAAGGTTGGTGCTACAGACCCAGAACATTTTTCCAGCAAATATGCATTGAAGGATGAGGGCATACGTGGGACTCAGTGTATTCATTACCCCAGATCAGGGCTTTTACTTGCTTTCTAACAGGAACTGCCCTAGCAACAACTTGCATGTGTTCCCATTGTGGTCATGAAGCCAGGTCACTACTACTGGCTCTGCTACCAACACAGGAGTTAACTGTGATGACAGTTCCTAGCCATTACCTCACCTGTGAGCCTAAATTGACAGTACCTTGCTTCATTTCTGTGTGCGCGGCACTCTTCTCTTAACGAGGCTTCCTGGTTGCCATTTTATTTCTAAAATACTAGATCTGCTCCGACCCTGAGCACGTACAATCAAGAAAGTGGAAGGACTTGAAGTTCTGAAGGCAAAACTGTGGCCAATGGGAACTAAATTCTGTAGATAAATAATTTTTCCTCATGTTACCTCCTCTATTATTTTTTTATACTGTGTAATAACTTCACAAAATCTGCATAAAAGTCTCCATTGAGACCTTAATGGTCAGCCTGCCAGGATGCCGTAGCCAGCTTGATAATATACTTCCTTATGCTTATTCTCCCTCCATCCCTCCTTGCTCCCCCCCCCCATATTCTGCTTCCCTGGAAATGTACTCCCTAATAAACCGTTATGACATAAACATTTCCTCAGGCTCTGTTTTCTGCTTTAGAAGAAACTGAAGCTAAGATAGGGGGATGGGAGGCAGAATGAAAAAAATATGGAGGTACGATTTCTGATGAAACATAATAAAGGACAAGTTGCAGACCCTAGCAGCTTTTATGTATAAAAAAATATATGAGATATTGGTGAGCTTTAAGCAGATAAAATAATTCTGCCAATTTTAAGAATATCTTTCTTATTTGTAGGTGTTGGAAAAGGGGTGGTAAGTAATAAACAGACTTTGCTACCAAAGCTTTCAAATATACCCTTCCCTATGAGATGTTATATAGGTATTGCAAATTTACATGTTAATATGTTTCTAAAAATATCCGGTCATTGATCTCCAAGTATGAATTAATTCATTCACTTAACACATATTTAATGAGTAACTATTGTGGGCCTCCTATGTACCATTTGTCCTAGGCACCAATGAACAAGAGAGAAAAATCCTTGTTTTCATACAGTAAATATCCTAACAAGAGTAGATTAAAAAAACCCAAACAAACATGGAATAGGGTAGATGGTGATAAGTGACAAAATAAAACTAAAGCAGGAAAAGGGATGGAGAGGAGAAGAGAAGAGACAGGTAAGGACTTCATGGTGAGGTTATATTTGAGTACAGAGACCTCAGGATTTCTCTAAGATAACCTGTTAGTAGCCTAATATGTCTGTCATCAGTAGAGACAATGATATAGATGGGTAAAGAAGTTATATAATCATAATAAATTATAATAAAAAGAAGTTAGAAGAAACTAGATGGAGGAGTAGTGACTCTTGGCTACCTCTGAGTATAATAAAAGTAATGCAGTTATTTATAGTTTAATATTATTCTGGATTACCTTGAATAAAGACAGAAAATGAAAATTTACTGAGTGCTTATAAAACATTTCAGGCCCTATTAGCACTTTATATCATTTTGGTCATTTAATTTTCACTGGAACCCTGTGTGGTACGGACTCTTTTTATCACCATTGTGCAGGTGAGAAAACTGAGGGTGGTTTTTTTTTTTTTTTTTAAACTTAAGATACTACTCTAAAACCATAGAGATAGCTGTTACAAAAATGAACCAGAATTCCTGTTATAAAATAATTAAGTCACAAGTGTTTAAAACATAGCATAGAGAGTAGAATCAATGATATTGTAATAGCATGTGGTAACGGATGGTAACTACACTTACTGTGGTAAGCCTTGCATAATGTATAGAATTGTCAATTCACTATGTTGTACACCTGAAACTAATATAACACTGTAAGTCAACTATACTTAAAATTCTGAGTGGAGGCTACTTGAGTACAAAGCCCAAAACCTAACCACTATCTTTATGCTGTATAAATTTTTTTTCATTTGGAAAACCTCTGGTTGAAGTTCTGTTGTAATTTCAAAGGCAAAGGAAAAAGGCAGTGAGTGAGAAATGATTGTTTCATTTTTTTCCTCAGACTTTTTTCAAGGCATAGGTAAAAAGGAAAACAAAATAAGTTCACATAAACATTGACTGATCACCTCAATCAAAACTGGAGAGTTTTAAAAACATGTTGGCTATTTAAATTCTAATTACCATCTATAGTCCCTTTGCATTTCTTTTTTTTTTTAATTTTTTAAAAGATTTTATTTATTTATGAGAGAGAGAGAGAGCACAAGAAGGGAGAGGAGCTAAGGGAGAGGAAGATCTGAGAGAATCTCAAGCAGACTCCTTGCTGAGTGAGGAGCCCGATGCAGGGTTCAATCTCATGATCCCGAGATCATGACCTGAGCCAGAATCAAGAGTCAGACATTTAACTGACTGAGCCACCTGTGCACCTGAGTCCCTTTGCATTTCTGTTTTTGTTCTAGCAATCATCTTAAGGTGAGTGATACCTGGAAATATTTTTAATGCATCATTAATTAAAGCAAAATTTCATTAAGCATACACTATCAAAGTTTAATAGTCATATTTATTTTAATTATAGAATACTAGTTTCATAGTTGAGAATAATAAAAGTTTGACAGCAAATTGTCCTAAATAAAAGTTTTTAGATTGTTTATAAAACTTAATTTTCAAAGCAAAAAATTTTTGTATTTCAAAAGCTACCAGAATAGTATCTTGGGTAGATAATGAAAACTATGATGGGTATTAAGGACAGCCTGTTTTTTATGTTTACATGAAATTTTGTGCAATAAGCACATTCTTAAATTTTCTGAAAAAATAATTGAATACTTAAGAAAGAGTACTTATTTTTGCCGATCGTTAAACTGAATTGAGGCAGATATGCCTTGATTAACCTCTGTGTAGCAGTTTCTTTTAGTTAGCAGGTCAGTTATTTTTCTCACTAATGACAGTTTAATTCAAATGAAATTTGAATTGAATACACTATTGAAAATATATTGTGCATTAGGGAGAGAAAAAAAGAGTGCTTCTCTCTTAATAACATTTTCTCCAGGCAAAGGGAAAATTTTTTTTAATTACTCTTCCTTCTCTTTCTCATTCTCTTCCTCCCTCACCTCCCACAGTCCTGCTTCAGAGAGTTTCCAAAGACATTTCTTTAAATGCAATTGCAAAAACTGAATTTTATGATCGGATAAGAAAATGCTGATCTTTTGTTATGTCCATAGGATATAGAACTAACTAGCGGTATTTTAATGTTTCTATATTTTTCCTGAAGATTTAAATATTTTATTCCTCAGGAATTATATAGAAGTTAATTTATTTGCTCTAAAAGTGAAAACTTTTCCTAATTAAAAGTCATAATTCAAGTGAACCTACAAATCACTGCAACCGAAAATTTTTTAAAAATCTGTCTATCCGTCTAGCAAAGTAATATCCCCATTACTCAAGGGGAAGATTTTCAGCAACTAAAATATTTTCAAATATAGTTTTTGTGTTTAAATATCATATTCGATGTTCTGTTTTAAAACCATAGCCAGAAATACACATGAACTCTCAGTGAAGCCAATTTACCTTTAGGTTTCATTAGGAAGCCTATGTGAAATGGGACAGCCATTTTATAGACATTTGACATTCTTCATCCGTTGGTAAATCCACATCACTAAACTGGACTTGAAGAAATTGAAAACTGCTCTTTATAAACCTAAACTCTAGTCAACCATAGAAATTTAAATTATGTGTAAAATACTAAATATCAAAAAGAAATGTTTACCAAAAAATCATGTAAAATACAAATGTCCGTTGTCCAGAAAATCAGTATTTTTTTTTCAGATGGTGCCAGATAACTAAAATACCTCTATGTATTTGGGGCTATATTCTAGATAGGATACTTACTAATGTTTGCAAGTTCAGATCATTTATATGGAATTTGGTGACATGAGTTGACTTTTTAATGCCCCGTCGAGCTACGTGAAGAAGAACTCTAGCTGTTAGTTTTTAACCAAAGCCTTCTTAAACTTGGTGAACATGCATTAATTTTTGGAATGTCCCCTTTGATATGAGGATATCTTACTTGGCTGACTAAAATTTTGTACCTCAATTCAATCTGATAATAGACATAGACTTAGCCAACTTATAATATTTGTTTAATAAAAAAAATTACCCTGGGATTCTCATAGTTTAACAGTAAGTGAAATGATGAAAATGTAGTAACATGTGAGACAATGTGATTTAAAGTTTAGTCTTTTGCGATGTAGAGACAAACAAGTTGTCAGTAAGTTTCAGTGTATTTCCCTTCCCCAGAATTATGTGTGATTTACAATTCATAAAAATTGTTTTAAGGGAGAATAAGGATGCCTACGATGTGATCTCCATGTCTCTCTGGGATAGTTATAGGAGTACTGTACGTTTTATTTACTAGGGCTGTATAGCAAGAAGGTACTTAGAAATCTCATCTCTCCTTGAAGCTGAAGGAATAATGTATGTGCATAAAACAGTATTTACTACAGTGCTAGGAGGTATATAAATATTACTGCTGGGATGGCTGATTAGGTTGTCTCAGTGCACTTGCTGTGCTTCTATGTATTTGTGTTTGTTGTTGTTTCCTTGCTTTATTTTGGCTTTTGATTCCATCTATTTTGGAGGCTTTCCATAATATGACCACTGTGCACTCAAGGTTACCTGAGTCATATGAAAGAGTTAATGTGATTGCTCCCATGTTTAAATTACTTCCAGAAAATAACTTCAGCTTTGGAGAGACTAAACCCAGCTTTGGAGACACCAGAACCCAAGGTAAAGTTTTGAAGTCTTAAAAAGTAATGGGCAATTGGATATGACCTTGATAAAAATGAACAAGGAAGATTTTCCAGTTCTAGTTCCCCTCACAGTGTCCTATTACTCTAGTTTGAAATGATAACTATTATAGAACTCATTCACCATGAATGAAAGAATTATCCCCTATTAAAATGTAAATGCCCCGGAAAAGACAGTACAAGAATCGATCAATCATTTATACCTTAATAAGAAGTAGTCACTCAAACTCTCCAACATTATAGTTACCTGAAATTGAACATTGATAGGATGGAGGTGAGACATAGGCACTTTGGGAATCAGAAGTAGGGAGGAAGGAAGAATAAAAGGAAAACAAGAGTGCTGAGAATAAGGGCACTATTTACAATGTTAAAAAGAGTTTGACTCACCGGTGACAAACAATTATTGGAGGTAGTTTCTGAGCTCAAGAATAGAGGCCTTTGTAAAGCCTTCCAGTGGCACACGTGTATAAGGGCAAAATATTTATTCTCTTTGTTCTCTTCCTTGTCTAGAGGACTGCCATTCATGATGAAGGGTGCCGACATACCATCCAATATGGATAGGGATTTGTATTTATTCAGTCAGTTTAGGTATAGTTGATTTAAGAACACAAATATAAACACATGTGTTCTGCAATTATCAGAATAACACAGGAAACAATAAATAAAAATGGTCTTCACTTTTAAAAATTGTTCTGTATATGATTTACATAGAAAGATTTTATAGGGGCGCCCGGGTGGCTCAGTTGTTAAGCGTCTGCTTTTGGCTCAGGTCATGATCCCAGGGTCCTGCTCAGCAGGAAGCCTGCTTCTCCCTCTCCCACTCCCCCTGCTTGTGTTCCCTCACTGTCTCTCTCTCTCTGTCAAATAAATAAATAAAATCTTTTTTAAAAATGAAAGATTTTTTAGATCATGTAAAATGTCTATGATTAACAACTGTCTAATCTAAACATAACTTTTTGGAAAAAAGCTTTGATTTAGTTAGGCAAAATACCTTCCAATTCTTTTGCATTGATACTCTTTCTTGTGCAAATTGAATAAGATAATGTGCTTTGCACAGCAATTAATATAGTTCGTTAATCTTTCATTGTCATCTTCATCGCCAGCTTTGGGTATGAGTGTGTGTGTGTGTGTGTGTGTTTGTATTTAACTATATGAGAGAGTCACACATGAGCAAATAAGTAGTTGTCTGGTTTCATGGCTAATTCTTGAAATGGAAGAATTATCTCTCCTCTTTCAGAAAATCTGTTGAAAGGCAGACAAAGATGGTTATATTTTGTTTATTAAGTAGATATATATACATATTAAGTAGATATATAAAGTAGATTAATAATATGTAATACATGGTATATAATATGTGATACATAGGATCACATATATGTTATATTATTATATGTGAATTTATATAATATATATTTTACCTGAACACATATATTATTGAATTGACACTAGCTGTAATAAATTACAATAAAATGAGTATGTGTTGTATGCGACTAGTTTAATTAGTTGTTAAGAAATCTCTCTTAGGTCTGAGTCTTCAGTAACATGAATTTGATGTTATAATAATAAAGTTCATAATAAAATCATCTAATGATTTCATTTGAGGGAATTCAATTTGTTTTCGTCCACAAACAGCTTAAAAAATTTATAACTAGTATGACTATCAGGACCACAATGTATGTATAATCTTTGGCTTCTGTATCTGAACATTCAGGAATAAGATCTTATCTCTGTTATTAAGGCTATTTTCAAATACGTTTTTGGATTGAATATAATCATTTATTGACAACTAAGCAATATTCTTAAAGATATTTTTATGCTATGATATTTTGACTAGCCATTTAGTTACATTTTATATTACATTTACATTGCATGTTCTTTTTGACTTTTTGTGTTATTTTTTATTTATTTAGCTTATCTTTAGGGTAAGGGTATAAGAAAAAAGTATAGAATAAATGTATTATAAGGCTTGTGGATTAATTAATTATATTTATCTGTTGGTGTAATATCACTTATTATGCTCATGTTATATTTTCAATAAGCAAGTAAATTTAAAAAAAATATTGGTTAGCTCTATAATGTCAGACCCAATTTAAACTGAGAACATAGAAAAAGTAATATGTTAACTTTAAGTCCATATTCTTTTGTTTCTATTTTAAATTTGTCATCTATTGTTTTATACGTTTACTCAAGAACACAAACAATATCATGAATTTACACTTTTTATTAAAGGTGATATTTCATTTCACCGTGAATCTGAAGGATTTCAGTATAAGAAGTTCTTACTGATGTAATTTGGAGCTTTAATCTTCAGCAAAAGTTGTAATTTTATTCATTACTAAAAAGAAAAAAAAAGAAAAGAAAACCTAAAGACAAATCACAACTGTCCAAATTTTACAGTATTTTTCTCTTTTCAACAGTCAGCATCAAAACTGTAAATTGCTTTTGAATACTTCTGTACCAGATGTCAGCCATCTTGCTTATCACTGAACAAGCCACATTTGAACTAAACAGCTCAGTATCACATTGAGGGATGTGGTTGCTGATTGAACACAGGTGTAATGGTTGATATACTGTCACACAGTCTGACGTTAACCTAAGATCTCTGTTGAAATAGTTATTACTGATGGCACGAAATGTAATTGCTAATTTTCTGCCTGAGTGGTTACATATTTTCTCTAAATCTTAAGAGTTATTCATCCTTTTCCCACTGCCCATTCCTCAGAGTTTAAGGCAGATGTGTCAGTGGTCCATGGACCAGTAATTGAACCTGTCACTTGCAATCTACTGATTTCATTCTTCAGAAATGTGACTACTGCTTTATTCACTCCCCTGCTTATTTTTCTCTAGGTATCAAATGTCTTACTTGAACCTAAGCTAACCAATATTCATTGTTTACCTTTAAGAGCCTCTTTGGTCACTGAACAAAGGAATTGTGGGTGATTCAAATCTGATTACTTTTTAGTATTTCTGGTTTTAGATGCCTGGCTTTCAAATGAATTGGTTCTTTATATGCCTAATTATAATAAGTCAATCAACGGTACTGTGGGCATAGAAAGTGTGGAGGTATAGTAGAGAAAGGGGTGGGAAACTAGGGTAGATTTGCTAATCCTGTGTGAATGAATAGCTTCTTAGAATGACTTAGCATAATTCAGGCTGCTGATACACCTTTTCCAGAATTTTACTGAGTACTAGTGCTTAGTGCCTGATGATCAGCCAGTGCCTAGTGGTTTTGACATAAATATGCTGAAATAAATTCAGTTCCAATAAATTTTCATTTTGGCTTCTACTAAAACAATTCAGTTAAGTCATGGTCCACAGTAAAATAAAAGGGGAGATAACATATGCCAAATTTATACTTAAAGAATTTTCCATAGAGATTATTTGATGCCACAAAGGAGAAATGGCATGTCTTAAGTTATATTCCATTTTAGCTTTTCAAAGTTGCATATTTATTAGATAAGATATCTAAGTTAAAAACTATAATTAATTTGCATAGACTTGAGTTTTCTTTAAATGCAATTTATGAGTCATTTTAACCTGGCCTCCAATTGTCCATTTTAGGTTATAGAAACAAAGGATGCACAATGGATGGGTAAACTTTGAAAAAGGATGGGCATTAAGGAACTGTGTCTGAGGGATGGAATTTGGTTAAAATTGAAATTGAGACATCAAAATCATGAACATGTGCAAAAGGTAAGTCACAGAACAAGCTGTAGGAACAGGGATGAAATACAGTTTTGGGGGGAAATGCTGTCCTGACCCAGTTTTTTTGACCCTGGCTAGAGGCTAATAAATTCCCTTTCTTGAGCGACTAAGTCCACACCCCAGCCACTTCACTTATCAGACTCATACTTCGGGACCGCTATGTCTCAACCATAATCACCCTCAAGGCCAAGTATCAGACAAGGAGGGAAAGTCCCTTCTGAATTCCCGTTCAAACTAGCCATTCCACAGGGACCCTGCCAACACCCACGAATCCCAGCCAGTTTGCCATACATAAGCTGCCCCCTACGGCTCCAGCTTGCGCTTACTCTGTCCTTCGGCGCAGCCTTCTGTGTGTGCTACCTGGCAGCCACCTCGATCTTGGAGCTTTACCTTTCATCTATTTCAATGTCTTTGTGTTGTGTCCTGTCATCAAAAGAATCTTCAAATCTTATAAACTAAGATATGAGAGATGGTAGATATTAAAGGTCAAGATGTCAAGAATCCATCAGTTAAAATAAGAGCAAGGAAAATAGTTTCCAAAATTTGATTTCAAGTGGAGAGTTACAGACTTACTTAGGTGGGTCATGCCATGAGGTCTTATTTCTATGCCGAGTAAAGTAACTCATGATTCCCACTGCCAAAAATTTTTCTCTCTCAATTTAGGAACCGCCACCATAATCTACTCATTTGCTAAAGGCAAAAATAGGTATTGTTTCTTTTTCTTAAAAGCATACTTAATATACAATATACTGGGCATATATAAAGTGTACAGTTTGACAGGTTTTCACATATGAATATACCTTCAAAACCATCATCCCAACCAAGATAATAAACACATAAATCACTCAGAAGTCTCTTCACTGCCCTTCATAATCTTTCTCTCCCGCCCCTTCCCAATCATCTCTCCCAACTCTCATCCCTGTCTCAGGGCAACCACTGATCTGCTTCTGTCACTACCAATTGCTTTGCATTTTCTAGAATTTTATGTAGGTGTAATCATGTATAAGCTCTTATATGCCAGACTTCTTTCACACAGCATTATTTTAAAATTCACTCTAGGCTATTTAGAGATCTCCTAAGACTAAACACTGACCTAAGCAAAAGATGAGTAGGCTGATTAGTGTTCCTGGAGCAAACAGAAACATGAAAGCATCAAATAAGAACTCAGAAATAGTAGTTGAAGGAATGTCCTAACATCTAGTTTATTCCAGAATGCTGTCCATGTGGATAATACATGCGGAGATTGTAACCCTGTGTCTAAATTTTCTGATAGGTGTTTGTACTTTCCTACCCTTTACTATCCAGTTGAGAATTTCTGTGATAAGCTATGGAAAAGCCAACTATTAAGAACTGGAAGACCCTCCTCTATACCCTTTCACTGTTTTACTCATTCTTATGCAAGATATGCATAGATATGCGTATCATTTACTCATTCTTATGCATAGATATGCTACTAGCTGAAGACAAATTAAAGAAATACCCTTTTGCTATGTAATAGAGGTTCTCAAGATATTTTTTCCCCCGCTTTTTTCAGAATGTTAATTAGGCTACAAAGTGAATTTTTCTCTAAAACTGTATCTTTGCTAACTTTGCATCACACACTCTTAATATTCATTATGTGATTAGTCAACATCCTCAGGTGTCCAGGTGATGCTATTCCAGGACAAAACATGGCACTGATTAGGCATCATGAGATTTTTTCCCACTCTCATAAAATATCTCAATGATAGTAATGATCTGCTTACATTATTTCGGAGCCCTGATTTGAATTACTATTCTGACTAAACTATTTAAAGCAACAGTAAATATTCTAATTATGTTAAATTTGTTTTATTAAAATGATAGGAGTTTCTAGAATATTCTTAAAGGGTCCTTATATTCTATAAAGCACCTTGTTTGTTCTGAGCACCCCTAGATATTCCTGATTGTAGCAGTGCCATAAGTTATATGGATTTCAAAACTTGTATGAAGAGAAAGGAGGGAAAAAATATCAATATTGTTTATTTTATTATTATAAATTATTATTTTCCTGATCACAATGATGATGGGAAGTGAACAACTATCCTTGGATATCACTTCTTATTCTGTATTTATAAGTGTAAATATTAGTTGGTCTTGAATATGCATGTACACATACATAAAAATGTAAATTTCTCAATGTAAATTCAGAATTCATCATTACTTGTAGTTGCTTCAATCAATATTGTTGCCTTTCTATTTGTAATTTAACAAACACACTAGTCAGATATTACAAAATGTTTGGGTGTTTTTCTTGAATTACCATTAGTTTTAATTTATATGATAATTTTTGTATGTTCAAAACTTACACAATAATATATGCTATTTACAGCAATTCCAAACAGTGCAGTTGTAGATGAAGAAAAATATTTCTCCCTCCCTCATTAATTTTCCCAGCCATAAAATTTAAACAATGCTTTAAAGAATATGATTTTTCTTTGTTTCTTTCTCTAATGTTTATATGAATGTACCGGTTAATTTAGCTTTCTTTCTTCCTCTCTTTAATTTTTCATAAAAATTGAGATTACTATGCTACTTTTTTTCAATACTCCATCATGGATAACTTTTTTTTTAAAAGATTGTATTTATTTATTAATTTATTTATTTATGTATTTGAGAGAGAGAGCGCAAGCCGGGGCGGGGGAGGGCAGAGGGAGAGAGGGAAGCAGGGAGGTGGGGCTCCATTCCAGGACACCCGACCAGGGCCTGAGCCAAGGGCGATGCTTCACCAACTGAGCCACCCAGGTGCACCTATCATGGATAACTTTGTAAGTCAGTATGTACAAATCTCACTTTTCTTTATTTCACATAGTTCAGGAATCATGATTTAGTCAATCATTTCTTTCTTTATGGACTTTCAGGATATTGTTAGTATTTTACTTGTGCAAATAATGTTGCAACAAACTGACTTGTGAAAGAAATTACGTAGTTAAAATATTACAAAAATGTATTATGTTCTTCTGAATTACACTTTTGCTATTGTCCTCAGACATCTTAGACTTTCTGAAGTCTAATATAAAAAATAAAAGCAACTCTAGCACTGTAAAGTCTCTCAAAGTAAGTTATAATTACATAGAACTAAAATAACTTCATCAGGAATACACACCACTTTTTAAACAGTCATCCTTTTTGCACGACTTTTGCTGACAAAAAATGAAAGCCAGAAAGGATAAAAAGTTTTTTAAGCCACTGGTATTAGAAATATAAAATATCACATAAATTATTTGGCAGGTCTCTTCGATTATAGAAATAAATCCTGCAGAAGAAGTAAGTTTGCTTTATCCAGGACAGCTTTAAATATCTCTGGAAAATTAAATTCCTGTAGAATATTATTTACAGTCGAATTGTTCACTTTATTAGTATTTCATGTATCAGTCATCTGGATGTTGCTGTAAAGGTATTTTTTAGATGCAATTAACATTTAAGTCAGTAGACTTTGAGTAAAACAGATTACCTTCCCTAATGTGGGTGGGCTTTATCCAATCATTTGAAGGCTGTAAGAGAAAAACAGACTGAGGTTCTCTGAGGAAGAGGGAATTCTACATCATATTTCTTCCATGCAGAATATATGACTGCATTCACAAATGATGTGTAAGTATAACAGGGGTTTTCTTGTGTACCTTCAACTTCATTAAAATAAATATAATGAATTTTATTCCTTAAAGTATTTAATGACAACATGTAAATTGAATTTACTGTATCATATGAGATTTCACTTTACAGACTATAAGAAAGTCTAATCTCAAAATACTGATATGTAAATGCTATATCTAATTTTTTTTAAAAAACTACTGTTTTAATTGAAAGTAGTTAGATCCTAAAAATTATATATGTGGCAAGCCATCATTACCACCTTGAGTTCAACAATTATTTATATTTAAGTATGTATCAGTTGTTTATTTTACAGTAGGGTCAGTTAGAAAATTTCACACAAGCCAAGTTGCTAGTTGTTTCTTAATATTTGGTACAGTTTAGGGTCAGTATTATAAAATGAGAACAATTTTAAATAGCAATAATTTTGTACCCAGCTTTTAACTATCATTAAATAAGGAGTGATAAATGAAATTGTTGTCATGGCAAGTAAGTGACCACCTATATTATTCAGAAGTGTTCCCTCTACCATCTCATATTATATATATATATATAATATATATATATATATACACACACACACACACACATACACACACATACATATATACACATCCTATATATATGGATATCTGTATATCCATATATACATACTGCTGGTAACTATCCTATTATATTTGAATACTTATATAACTCAAAGGTAAAATAAGGCTAATATTCTTTCTAAGTGATTTTTTTTTCTAAATTTACAGTCCAGTGGTACTGAAAGTGATAACCTCTAAAAGTGATAATTCACACTATATCATTGAATTGATTAACAATAAACTGTTACTGTTCCATTCCTAGAAATATTGAGAATATGGCAAATTTCAGCCTCCTTTCTTTGCCCAGAACATTAATTCAAAGTTATGAGAAGATACGTAATCAACAGACTAACATTATAGAAAGCATCAAGTTTCTGGGTCATTGATGGACCCTGGACATTCCTGTGGGAAATTTCTTTGTGGTTCATTCATAAGAGCCAAAGATAAAATCAGGGGACACAGTCCCTGGATTCTAACCAGAGGCCTTTCTGTATGTGCTAAATCCCAGATGAGATGTGCAGCAGTTGGTCTGCCTTGAATGTGGCTTTTCTAATACTATCTTAAACGCCTGCAAGGCACAATCTCACTGTCAGTGCCCCAAACCAGTTCTGGCATATAGGAAACATCTAGTCTTAACTAGTGTAAAGGAATAAAAGACAGGAAAGACGGAGGGGAAAGAAGGATGGAAACAAGGGAGGAGCAAAAGGGAGGAAGGTGGGAGAGAACAAAAAGGACAAAGGCAGGAAGGATGAGAACTGTCAGACCAGTCTATTAGATTTACTCGTGGAGTTTCTGACTGGTCTTTTGTCATCTTTTAGTCTGTCTCCTCTCATACCTCAGCTGCTGAACTATGAAAAATATTTCCATAATTAAGGTAGTACTTTCAGCAATGGAGAACAAATTAATCCTGTAACACTTATCTGATTTTTAAGGAAGTTTAGTTGGAGGTAAGAAGAGAGGATAATAACCAAATCAATTTCACTCACCTCAGTATATATTTTGATTTAAAAAGTGATTTTTATCTATTCAGTTCTTTTACATGCCTACACTCATTTTTTTTTTCACATTTCTTTATGATCTCAGATAGGACATTTGTTTTAGTTAATATTCCTGAGATTTTCAAAGTCCTACATTTACTGGATCTTAGACAAGAATAAAGCAGAAAGCTAAGGATCCAATCTCCATGCTTGAGAGCTGTAGTCTCAAACTTAAGTTACGCGGATGGCTCCGGGTACCCTAGTCCATCTCCATAATTTTCCACTGAAACCAAGAGCAAAGTATTTGTCTGAAACCAGCAGAACCTCCTCAACAAAAAAAGCAGAGTAGTCTTGGGCAGCTACTCTGGGATCCTCACTATACAGCATGTTTTATCTTGGCCTCCCTGCCAAATTCCATCCTTTTCGAATTTTCTAATAAAAAATTATTTCACTGTATTTCCAAAGAGAAGATCTGTAGTCACAGATCTTTAGTGCTTTAAGAAACCGTGGGGATTATCTGCTGCATTGTTTTACAAGTCAAGTGCTGTGAAAAACTTTATTATCTGGTATTGTTAAATTATATGAGTTACAAACATAATTGCCAGACAATATCGTAAGTGAGTGAGTCTGGACAAGTACTATCATCAGGTTGGCTGAGAACTCTTGGTGGACATGAAAGTTTATTCTCCTTGTTTTCTGTATTCTCTTGCTAAAACAAGTGGTTAATATTCAGCCCTATGTGATTGTTGTCATGCTAGATTTGGACTCAATATTGCTAGTCAACATTTTTTTAAAAGAAAATGAATATTTTAAATGTGTGTGGAATGTCCTAAATCTCAAATATTAGCAAATATGTAATTAAAAAGCACATCTCTGAGGCAGATGCAACCAACTGATTATCACTTTATGAGCTCTATTTAGTAAGTGCCCAACCAAATAATGATCCCATGATTAAATATGCTTTGGAAATTTTAGCGTAAATAATGTAAAAATAATTTCTTTGCTCCAAGACTTCTGACTTTATAATATTTAAATGGAATTGTGAATCCTTTAAGAGAATAAGGCATGTGGAAGAATTCAGGAGGCTAACATTTGTGAGCCCGTTTTAGAGCCACCAAGCTTCGCTTAACATTTATTGTTTGTCTACTCTAGTAAAATCATTCATATTTTTCAATTTGACGGACATAGTTTAAAAAGTTTCAGAGGAGCTTGCAGGCAAATAGGAGGAACATATTGTCTAATAGGAGACTTTTAATATAATGTAACAAATGTAAGAAAAGAGGTGTGTACTCTAAGAAAATAACATTCTTTTCTGGAACCTAGCTAGCTGCTTATAAGTATTAATCTATAAGTACCTAGTGGCCTAATGTTATTGAACATTCAACTAATAAAAAGAATTCTCCATATTTTGTTTTCAAGCTCATCAAGTATTATTTTCATGAAGTTTCTTTTCCAACAGAGATAGACAACCAGATAAACCAGTTTACTTAGCAGTTATGATTCTCATTGTAAATTAGTAATTGGCTAAACTGGTTTTAAACATTAGTCCCTTGTGACACTGATAGCATGTTAGCATACTCAGTTCTAATCAAATCTGTAATAATGGCAAAATTAAATTTATAGGGCAATTCTGGGAACCAAAGCCTAAATGACTAATAATTGATAAGTAAAGCTACCAGTCCAGCTAGACAGCCAGCTATATCCAGATTTTTTAGAACTCCTTGCATCAGACACTTTTGAAATAGATTTTAAAGCAAAGTACTAAGGGGACACCCCGGTGGCTCAGTCAGTTAAGCATCTGCCTTTGGCTCAGGTCATGATCCCAGGACCCTGGAATCTAGTCCCACAATGGGCTCCTTGCTCAGCAGGGAGCCTGCTTCTCCCTCTCCCTGCTCTGCCTGCCACTTCCCCTTCTTGTTCTCCCTCTCTCTCCCTCTGACAAATAAATAAATAAAATCTTTAAAAAAATAAAGCAAGGTACTAGGAAAAAGTACAAATAGGAGTTTAGGATATTCTAAATGCACAGTATTTATTGTATCAGCATATATGAAAATTCATAAATTCTTAGAAGATTTGTAATAATAACACATGTTGGAACTTCCAAATAACAAATTTAAAATGATTGTGTAGTGAAAAAAAATATGTTTTGTTTTATTGAACATTTAAGCAATTGTTCTTACACAAGACTAAGATATCCTCAGCAGCAATAAAAAAAGAAAAATATTTCACAGAAAATGCATATTGGTTTTCCAGTTTGGTTGTATGAAAATGGAAATAATTATATTTATATATTTATATAATTATATTAGTATAGTATATTTATATTATAATATATGATTTATAATTTATATGAATGCCAAATTTCTTTCAAACATCTTTCCTAGTAAAAATTTCAGAAGTATTACAAATGCTTTTAAATATTATGACTGAATTACTAATAATTTTAAATATTATGACTGAACATATTTTTGCATAAAGAGGTTTACTGTGATTAATATAGAGAAATGAAAAATTACATAAGTGTCTCTAGGAACTCCACCTTCCAGTGTCATCCTTATTTAATTACAGGTATTAAAGCTTAATCTTAATGTGTTTTATCTGAGTTTATTAGATTTTATGGACTTCTAAAAGTTCATCATCACTATAAAATATATAACTAAAATTTACTCATTTGCAAATGAATTGTTAAGTGGTCACTATGTGACAAAGTAGGTATTAGGAATTAAGAAAATAAAAACAAAAAACTACGAGTGAAAAATAAACAGAAAAAAAATAAAAATTTTTAAAAAATAAACAAAGATGCTCTTCAATGACGACAGACAGAAATTCATATAAATAGTCTGTGGACCAGAAAGGTTTCCACCATTATTCTAGAGTAGATTAAAATTTAAAAATGGCAGCAGGTTAGGTCTAAGGGAAACAGTGACACCTCATTAAGGGCCTTGTGAATTATTTTCAATGTTTGAGCAAATTGGGAGCTCTGGAAGGCTTACTGCAGTCAGCACAATGAATGAAGTAGAAGGTGCTAACTTGAGCCACATTAGTCATGTATTCAATTATCTCAGTAATTCAGTTCTGAAGCTCAGAAATTTTGTGAATTACAATATTATACTGCACTGGTGTGTACCTTACTACCTGTAAGGAAAATTTGGTCTGACTATTGTTTTGAAAATAACCTTTCATTGGAACACAACACAGCCATTTGTTTATGTATTGTCTATGGCTGCTTTCACAGGACAAGAGCAGAGCTGAGTAAGAGAGACAGAGATCGTATGGCTCACAAACATAAAATGTTTACTACCTGGCTCTTTATACAAGATGTTTGTTGACTCTTGATATAGTTAATAACTGCCATATATATAATTGATGAAATTATATAGGGAGAAGGTATGAGATCTGAAGAACCGTAGAATTGGTCTCCAAATTTAGTGGCAGAGGAGAAAGGAGACCAGAAGATAGAGTGAAAAAGGGGACAGATAATCAGTAAGAAAAATAGGAGCGTGTGGTATAGAAGGCAAGGATCTATAGTGACTTATGGAGGAAGAGTGGTCAACAGTGCCAAACACTGCCAAAATTCAAATGAGGTACAAACTGAGAACTAGTAAAAAGTGCCTGGTGTCTTAGATAAGAGTAGTTTCAGTGGATTAGGAAAGTAAGAAGAGAGTAATGTATGAAGAATAAAAGGAAGGTTGGAAAACAAAAAGAGAAGGCCTGTGAAAGTATCTTTATTTGAGGATTATGTAAGATGAAAGAAAGTTTTTGTAGAATTTCTTTAGATGCCAGAAACTAATGACAAAAAAATCTATGAAAGAAGAGGGAGAAGAATTGAAGTTTTAATAAAGTTTGACAAAGCCTTTCAAATATGTGAAGGAATAGTATCTAGAGCAAAGTAAAAAAAAAAAACAAAAACAAAAACAAAACACTACTTCTATTATAGTAGAAAGGAAAGAAAACTATTGACTGGAAATGCAGGTTCTATTTTCATATCTGTGTAAGGCATTTGATGTTATCTCCTCTGACACTTTTTCCTCAGTGTTAGAAGGAAGTGCTAAGAAGGAAATGCATCGTTAAGATTGAGGAATGAGGTGGAAGGATTGAAACCTAGAAGTGTGAGAAAAGTTTTGACATACTGATGGCTAGAACATGAACAAGGACAAACCATAAAAATGAAGACAAATTAATTAGTAGCACTGAGAACTCAGTTGAAGTCAGAGACTGTAGATTCATAAAGACTTTGATAGACTTTCTTCTATGATTCTTTCCTTAGTTTTCTGCAACCTGGTTATAGGCATGGGTATGGCACCGAGTTGGATTAATCTATTTTCATGCAGCCAGGACTGGAATAAATTCTCCAATGTCACATGGTCTGGTTTAGAAATAGAAATAATTGGGGAAAACCTCAAAATTTCAGGTTAAAAGTAAAAAAGAAGAAGGAGAGGGGGAGCTTCAGTTTTCATCCAGACCTCCATGTTTCCATACTTTTTTTCTATTTATTTCTATATTCTATTTCTATATATTTATTTCTATCATCTCAATGTGTAATTGTTTTTATTGATCATAAGGATTAGAAAATAAAATGTAACCCAATTAAATGTGCACAACCTTTGACTATATTTTTATTGATAATACAAATTATTTAAATGTAAAAATAAAATTACTTTCATATATTTTCATGTGGTTCTTTTTTCTAAATTATTTTGCTAAAAGGTGAAACATAAGTTTTATTAAGAAATAAAAAAATTAAATCAAGATTAATAGATGAAGCTGAACTATTTAATTTTTGAAAATTGAATTATATTTTATTAAATATTTCCGTTAGAATATAACTGCTCACAATATACAATTTTTTTATTCTAGTTGACAATATAAAGAATCAGTATCATGCTTCATGTATGTTTGACTAGATCTACACATAAGCAAATTTTAGAAAAATATGAATTGCTTAATGTTGCAAAATATTTATCAACTGTTATTGTTAAATGTTGCAGATACTGTTCAATTCGTAAGTAACTCTGGAATCAAGAAAAACAAGCAAAGGGATATTCAACTCTACTGGAAAATAATATTTCACCATGCAAGAGTCTCTTGTTTTCAATCTATCTGAAAGAAGGATTTAACAATGTAGTTGACATATCTTTTATCTCAACTAAGCAATTCTGCGTCTCAGATATTCTCTATACTCAAGAATAGTGTCCTGAAACAGCCTCCAACATCAGCAGCATCACAACCACATCTAGGCATTGTCTCCTTTTGTTCTGAAGATGTACAAAAGGAGATGGGAGAAGAGTTTCGCTGGGTCCTGATGGCGAAAGAAGGTGTCATTTCTGTTCTTCTGCAGCTAAACGGTGGATTCAAGATCCAGAGTGGCAGAGACACAGTATGTTCTTTAATAAGCTGGGTGTGTGTGCATCTGTGTGTGTGCACATGCACACGCTTACAAGTCAACGAGAGGAGGCAGGTACTTGAGCACTATCCTTAGACCATGAAAATAACCTTGTTTGTGGGGAATGAGCAGCTTGGGTTTATGATAGACTCGAGTTTGGCAGGCCTGCCGTAGGCCTTGAGGTGCTAGCCCTGCACCCAGCCCTGGTTGCTCTTGCTCACATGCATAAAGTCCATCGCCTTCTGCCCTCAGGGGTGAGAGAGACTGAGAAAAGAGCTGGCAGGCAGCCTTGGGAGCCGCTCCAGTGCCATCATCCTCTGCCTGCAGCCAATGAGAAAACGGATGAAGAAACTGAAAATGATGAAAAAAAAGCAGAGAAAGAAACTAAGCCCTTCATGTTGGGAGAAGGAGAATCCCCAGCAAAAGCCATCTCCTTGTCCAGGTGTTAAAAATCTGCTTTCCTGGTCACGTTCAGACAAAATTGCTTTTCCAAGCACAGCCAAGATAGGACTTTATCCTATAAGGGGCATAAGGAGAAAAAGATGACGAGAATGCATGTTAAAAGGCAAAGAAGAGGAAGTTGAGAGTGATGGAAAGTGATTGAAAGAACCAAATAGGGAGTGGATGGTAGGGTGAGGGGAGGCGGACAAGAGTCTTCAATAAGGTAGGTTGAGAAGTGCATTTGGGGTTCCTGTGAGAGAGCTAAAGGACTAATGAACATGCAGAGTGAGCAATCTTGAGTATGTCTGAAGAAAAGGCATGTTACAAGGCATGTTACTTGTTTGTTTCTGTCAGCGCCTTTCTATCTTCAGTTCTTTTTTGACCCAAGTTATGGATAAGGCTAAGAGGCGGAGAGAGACACTGATCATGAGGCTGAGGATGTAAAGCAGTAACTTGTGAGTGAGTGGATATGAAACTAGAGTAGTGGATTGAGGCTGGAGGGGGTTACATCTTGGTCATCGGCCAAGTGTAGCAAACTTGGGAGCTATGCCGAGTTTAACTGACAGGAATTCTTTGGTAGTCTATTCTCAGTAGAACTTGCATCTCAAAGACCCTCAGACCTCCAAAGGGAGAGGACTCAGGGCAAGAAAATCTATACTGGTGGCTACACTTGTTACATTGGAATCATCAATTCGTTTATTAGAAATGCTGTTTGTAGGCTATATTCACAGCTACTGAAGCAGAACCATTAGTGTTGAAACCATGAAATGCAAATTAAAGAAAAATCAAAATGGACTCTACACCCCTGATAGCAAAGTACCTTCTTATACATCAGATTTGAAAAATTTTCCTCTAGATTTTCTATGCTTTAGGCCAAGATGTTCAGACCAGACTTTAGACATAAACAGACTAGAGCAAATTATCAGAGGACGCTGACTGATTTATGCTTAGTTTCCTCAACACATGCACAATTCAACAACACTCCGATAGAACTAGGATTTATTTTGTTGTGTGTGCTTCTGGTGCTCTGAGGCAAAATGAAGCATTAAAAAGAAACAAAGTTGACATAAAACATTTTTTTCTCGTTAAGGCTATTAGATCATTGCCGTAATTACTGAAGTATAGTAAAGCTGAAGTATGTCATTTTGAACCACAGTATTTTAATATACATTTAAAGCAACCTATTTATAGGCATTAGCTATATAGAATCTTTAAGAAAATTATGTATCTTTGCTATTAATTTCAGCCTGATTTGCTCTCCCAAATGATGTTTTTAATGAAAATGAACCAGAGGGTTAAGTTGCCTAGAGTTTGCCTTAATCAGTGTCATAGGGTCAGTAGTTATTTGTGTAATTGGTCATCAACAACAAAATAAAATTCAATGAACACCAAAAAAAAAGAGAAGTAAAACACACAAACAGGAGAATGATTTATTAAAATTCTAATCATTTATTTCAAATTCAAACACATAATCTATGCTTTTCCCAATTTTGACGCAGGGGTAACTGCAATTTATAGTTATTTTAAGATCATTTTTTTCTATGAAATTCTGATATTGTATTATATATTTGTTGATATATCTGGATAATATTAACTCTTGTATTATTCATCATACTGTTGCCATATTAAGAAATGGTAAGTTTATTGACAGGTGAATGGATAAAAAAGAGGTGGTGTATATACATATGTATACACACACACACACACACACACACACACACACACACCCCGAATGAAATATTACTCAGCCATCAAAAAGAATGAAATTCTGTCATTTGCAACAACGTGAATGGAACTAGAAGGTATTATGCTAAGCGAAATAAGTCCGAGAAAGACAAATACCATATGATTTCACTCGTGTGAAATTTAAGAAACAGAACAGATGAACATAGAGGAAGGAAGGAAAAATAAAATTAGATAAAAACAGAAAGGAAGGCAAACCATAAGAGACTCTTAAATATAGGGCATAAACTTTAGGGTTGCTGGAGGGGAGGTCAGGGGAATGGGGTAATTGGATGATGGGCATTAAAGAGGGCACTTGATGTAATGAGCAATGGGTGTTATATGCAACTGATGAACCACTAAATTCTACCCCGGAAACAAATAATACACTATATGTTAACTAAATTGAATTTAAATTTAAAAAATTTTTAAATAAAAATAAAATAAAATTGTATGATAAACAAAAAGAAACAGTAAGGTTAAATTGACAACTCAAGACCAAGATAAAAATATTAGTAAAACTCACCTTTTCTGATCCTGTTCTATGATCCTATATCATACCTCACTCTCCAGATTCTCTGTGGATCAACAGACATTGTATCCAATCGTTTGAAATCATTCCATTTTGCAGTGAAGGGATGCAGAAGTACTCACATTTTCATCACTAATCTGAACAACACAAACGCTGAGGGATAAACAATCAAGTAATGTCTTAAAACATACTGATTTTTAAAAACTTGATATTATGACATGAAATGAATATTAAGAAATATATGTTTTAGAAATAATTTTATGTTTGTATTTTAGACTGTCTCTGTAATTCGGTAGTGAAATCCAGAAAAACTGTGAGTGGAAACATTATTTCAAATGAACATAGCCTTCTACGTGAGTGTTCTAACTTTACCTAATATGTGACAGAAAAATCAGATGTAATCAATCACCATGTGATTACATGTTTTAAATTATACTAAGTTTTATTTTTTTTAAATATTATCCTCCTTTTATTTTTATTTATTTTTTATTTTTTTTTAAGATTTTAATTATTCATTCGACAGAGAGAGATACAGCCAGAGAGAGAGGGAACACAAGCAGAGTGAGTGGGAGAGGAAGAAGCAGGCTCCCAGCGGAAGAGCCCGATGTGGGGCTCGATCCCAGAACACCGGGATCACGCCCTGAGCCAAAGGCAGACGCTTAACAACTGAGCCACCCAGGCACCCCAAAATTATACTAAGTTTTAAAAAGGAAGTTAGGAAGTTATTATAAATGACATCTAAGTTAAAGTTTTAAAAATTTTTATTTGTAGAACAAATGTATATCTCAGTAGGATAATACGATCCTGTAAAAAAAAAAAAAAAACTAATTGGTGTCATAGTTTTGCTTTTTATTTCCGTGGTTGGTTGTATTTTTCAGACTCATTCAGAGGAATTGAGTTTCTTAGTCCAAGATAGATGGATGGACAAAATTGATATTCAACAAATGCTGTGGATGGTGGGTGTTACATTCTGGAAGTATTTCTGTGGATATTGTTAATAGTCACTACTGTAAATGCCTTGAGTGTCTCTCCCCTGTCCAGTTTTTCCAAGAACCCCTGGACCTCCCCATGTTCCATCAGATGAAGGAGTTATACAGGGCTCTGACACTGTGGACTTGTAAGATTATATACCATATTGTGTTCCTCATCCCTCTGGTCCATCTCCCTATCCTATCATTATAAACATCCCCCACTGT
This sequence comes from Ursus americanus, assembly GCF_024610735.1. Classification (NCBI taxonomy): domain Eukaryota; kingdom Metazoa; phylum Chordata; class Mammalia; order Carnivora; family Ursidae; genus Ursus; species Ursus americanus. The sequence goes on from NC_142131.1 coordinate 6,725,599, forward strand.
GAGATTGGGGCCTGAATGGTAACTGATATGTGTATTGAAAAGGGGTAAAATGAATCCCTGGTTGGGAAATAAAAGTTTAGCTTCTCTGAGACTAAGATGAAAAGTTTTGGATTTGGGAAATTTGAGCCTTATTCTCATGGTACAACTGTGTGTTTTGTTTAAGAAGACTAGATATATGGCAAAATACTTCCCAGTCCAAGCTTAGAATGAGAGAGTGGAGGGGCGCCTGGGTGGCACAGCGGTTAAGTGCCTGCCTTCGGCTCAGGGCGTGATCCCGGCGTTCCGGGATCGAGCCCCACATCAGGCTCCTCCACTATGAGCCTGCTTCTTCCTCTCCCACTCCCCCTGCTTGTGTTCCCTCTCTCGCTGGCTGTCTCTATCTCTGTCAAATAAATAAATAAAATCTTTAAAAAAAAAAAAAAAAGAATGAGAGAGTGGAGCTACTCTTCTTCAAAAGGGCACATGAAATATTAGACAAGGAATCTCAGTAGTTAACAAAAAAAAAACAAATACCAAAATGAATTCCCTAATTTTTTCTAGTTTTTGCTAGTCTTCAGAGTCCAAATATTAGCTGATATTGAATATACTTCCACTGTGTGAATGAGAAATCAGGGTAGATTTTATTTGATTTGGGAAATATTATCAATTTTTTACATCAAGTGCTATTGGACAAATTTATACTTACTAGATTGTTGTTTTTTTTTCAGATTTTATTTATTTATTTGTCACAGAGAGAGAGAGAGAGAGCACAAGCAGGGGGAGCAACAGGCAGAGGGAGAAGCAAGCTCCCCACTGAGCAAGGAGCCTGACACTGGGATCATGACCTGAGGAACCCAGGCATCCCTATTTTGTTCTTTTTCATGGTAAAATTTTGTTGTTCATTTAATTTATTTTTGTTTTCTTTTTAAAATTTTTATTTAGGGGCGCCTGGGTGGCACAGTCGTTAAGCGTCTGCCTTCGGCTCAGGGCGTGATCCCGGCATTATGGGATCGAGCCCCACATCAGGTTCCTCCACTAGGAGCCTGCTTCTTCCTCTCCCACTCCCCCTGCTTGTGTTCCCTCTCTCGCTGGCTGTCTCTATCTCTGTCAAATAAATAAATAAAATCTTTAAAAAAAAAAAAAAATTTTTATTTAAATTCTAGTTAGTTAACGCATAGTGTAATATTGGTTGCAGGAGTAGAACTTAGTGATTCATCACTTACATTTAACACCCAGTGCTCAACACAGCAAGTGCCCTACTTCATACCCATCCCCCATTTAGCCCATCCCCCACCCACCTCCCCTCCATCAACTCTCAGTTTGTTCTCTATAGTTAAGATTCTCTTATGGTTTGCTTCCCTCTCTTTTCTCCCCCTTCCCCTATGTTCATCTGTTTTGTTCCTTAAATTCCATTTATGAATGAAGTCATATGGTATTTGTCTTTCTCTGATTGACTTATTTCACTTAGTATAATACGCTCCAGCTCCATTAATGTCATTGCAAACGGCAAGATTTCATTCTTTTGATGGCTATGTAATATTCCATTATAATTATATATATACCACTTCTTTATCCATTTATCAGTTGATGGACATTTGGGCTCTTTCCATAATTTGGCTATTGTTGATAATGCTGCTATAAACATCAGGGTGAATGTGCCCCTTTGAATCAGGATTTTGTATCCTTTGGGTAAATACCTAGTAGTGCAATTGCTGAGTCATAGGGTAGTTATATCTTTAACTTTTTGAGGAAACTCCATACTGTTTTCTACAGTGGCTGTACCAGTTTGCATTCCCACCCACAGTGTAAGAGGGTTCCCCTTTCTCAGCATCCTTGCCAACATCTGTTGTTTCCTGTGTTGTTAATTTTAGCCATTCTGACTGGTGTGAGGTGATACCTCATTGTGGTTTTGATGGACTGATTTGTTTTGATTTAAAAAGCAGCAAATGTTTTTTACTAAAAATTTGGAAAACCCCAAAATTAAGACCAGAATGACAAGAAAAAAATAGACTGGTATGTTACTTTCTTGCAAGTAGCCAAGTGTTATTATTAACACCTAATCATAATTCCCAGTTGTGCCTCAGTAAGACATATGATTAGTTATTCAGAATACTCCCACGTTGCCGTTTAATTTTTCTAAGTCTTTGTTTTGATTCTTGGTATGATCTTCACATGTTTCTTTTCTTTGATATTTTGGTTCTGAGTAGAACGAGGATACTGACATGAGTAATCGGTTGGCTTTTCAATATGAAAAGTATTATTAACTATAATCACTATGCTGTGCATTATAGTGACATGACTTATTTATTTTATAATGGGAAGTTTATACCTTTTGACCCCTTTCGTCCATTCCACCCAATCCCCACTCTGCCTCTGGCAACCACCAATCTTCCATGTCTATCTATAAGTTTGTTTGTTTTGTTTTTCAGTTTCTGTATGTGGGTGGGATCATATGGTATTTGTCTTTTTTTGCCTGACTTTTCCACTGAGCATAATGGTCTCAAGGTCCATCCATGTTGTCACAGGTGGCAAGACTTTATTCTTCTCTATGGCTGAATAATATTCCGTTATACACACACACATATTTGTTTCCATCCATCTATCACTGGACTGGTTATTTCCGTATCTTGGCAATTATAAATAATGCTGCAGTGAACATGGGACGTTATTATCAAAATAGTATTTTGTTTTCTTTGGATAAATACCCAGAAGTGCAATTGTTGGATTACATGGTAATGCTATTTTTAATTTTTTGAGGAAACTTTATACTGTTTTCCATAGTGGTTATACCAATTTACATTCCCACCAGCAATGCATAAGGGTTCATTTTCTCCACATCTATACTTGTTATTTCTTATCTTTTTAATAATACCATTCCAACATGTGGTGTCTCGTTGTGGTTTTGATTTGCATTTCCCTGGCAAGTAGTGAAATTCAGCATCTTTTCTTTTATCTGTTGACCATTTGTATGTCTTCTTTGGGAAAATGTCTATTCAGAACTTCTGGCTGTTTTTAATCAGATTGTTTTGAGTTCTTTATATATTTTTGATATATATTAACCCCTTATCAGATATATGATTTACAAATATTTTCTTCCATTCAGTAGATTGCCTTCTTACTTTTGTTAATGGTTTAAACATTTTAGCTTGATGTAGTCCCACTTGTTTAATTTTGCTTTTGCTGCCTTTACTTTTGGTGTCAGATTCAAAAAATTGTCACCAAGACCAACATCAAAGAGATTACCACCTAAGGTTTCTTGGGTTTTTTCCCTAGGAGTTTTATGGCTTCAGGTCTTACATTCAAGTCTTTATGGGGCGCCTGGGTGGCACAGCGGTTAAAGTGTCTGCCTTCGGCTCAGGGCGTGATCCCGGCGTTCCGGGTTCGAGCCCCACGTCAGGCTCCTCCGCTATGAGCCTGCTTCTTCCTCTCCCACTCCCCCTGCTTGTGTTCCCTCTCTCGTTGGCTGTCTCTATCTCTGTCAAATAAATAAATAAATAAATCTTTAAAAAAAAAAAAAGTCTTTAATCCATTTTGAGTTCATTTTTGTGTATGGTGTGAGCCAGTGATCAGTTTCCTTATTTTGCATGTAGCTGTCCAGTTTCCCCAACATATTTTATTGAAAAAAGTGTCCTTTCACTATTCTTGGCCCCTTTGTGACAAATAATTTGACCATATATGCATGGGTTTATTTCTGGGCTGTCCTGTTCTGTTGATCTATGTTTCTGTTATAATGCCAATACCATACTGTTTTTGAGCAATATCCTCTTGTGCTGAAATATTTTATTCAGAAGTTTGCATTTTACAGAATTTAGTATCCAGACTGAAATACTGTTGTCTCTCTTCCTTCTCTTATCCACACTGGAAGTTATTGAATGTATACCTAGCTCAAGATCCTTGATACACCATGTTTGATTGCTTTCTGGAAGATTTAATGTTTTAGAATCCCAGAATCTTCATGTAAGAATGTGTGTTTCATCATGCCTTCATTCATTTAATAAATATTTACTAGGTAGCTTTTATTGTACATAATACTATCTTTTTCAATTCTGTGAATTTAAATAATGATAGATCTTTAGAATTCAAAAATGTCCAATTTAAAATTTATGCTGTCATTGTACAAGATGTACACTTATATAGTAATTTGATTTATTATAAAAATTAGTCTATGACATTATGTTTATATTATGAGTAACTAGATACACTAGGGAAAATGGAACAATTGCTTCCTAAAACTCAGGAGACCCATCTCTAGACTTCTCACTCAGTAGCTATGACCCTAATTTCTTACTTACCATACAGATATTATAGTTGCTTAATCCTTGGGGATACATTTTTTTCTCATTTAAAATATGAAAGTTTAGATTCAGTAATCTCTAAATTATCTGAACTTTATGACAATTTTTATCTGCATGAACCACTTGGAGTCAGAGCCAGCAGAGCCACTGAAGGAGGAGGAAGAAGGGAGAAAGCAGGAAATCACTGTGAATATCTTTTTAGTGTGTTTGATCATATAAAGAGTACATTTTGTAGTTTCAAGATGGAAACAAATCAATGTCTGCCAACTCTGTGGTTGTTTGCAGACGCAAAAATCACAGAGTATAGATCAAATATGATTCTCCTCCTGCCCTCGGAAGTAGGAAAGAAGAAAAAAGAGAAAAACAGGGATTCTGGGGGCAGAGAGAGTAAAGGCTATGTTACCATTTCAAGCAGGATTATTTCTTCAGTGATTCAGAGAAACTGACAAGTAGAGTCTAGAAAATGGGCCTTCTGACTTTTCGTTAGGTATTGGTCCACTTCTACAGTGTACCACTGTTATTCATTAATACAAAGATAATTTTACAGGCTAAATTTAAAAATAATTACTCAAGCTTTCTTCCTTTTATGTTAGGCTGAGGTCTTGAAGACAATAATTAGCTGCAAGTATCTACAGTCTTGTTATTCCCCATGAGGCTGACAAGTCATCTGAGTACTTGGGCTGGGTTGATGTTTTCAAGCATTAAAAAGATGGGGCAGAAAAAGTAAAATGACCTGGACAGTGTTACAGAAATAATGTCAGAGCTTTATTCAAACCTAGGGCTTCTTAAACAAAGAACCTATATTCTCAACACCGTATTAAATTGGGTTCCGCAATAGGTATCCGTCATGAGAGCAGTTACTTTTATCATTATTTTCATGGTCATGATTAGTATCAGATGTGCCAGAAATGCCTAAGGTTGCACCTGAACCTCCTCTGTAGTCTCTAACTCCTAGACCCCCTTCCCTACCTATCTCCATGCATGTATCTCCTACTTTATACTAGGATTTTCATTGACTGATCTGCAGAAAAAGCATTCTTTTTGTCCTTTGACTTATTCCGTGAAATTTCTAGTTTTATTTCCTTTTTATTCTGAACATGGCAAATGTATTGCCTGCTGAACCAGGGGCTTCTCACCCTTCAAAAATAGTGACCCAGAATATAATAACTTATGTAAGGGGTAGTCATATGCTTATTTCCTTGCTTTTTTTTGAGAAATGAAATTTTATGTGTTTTCAGTCTTATTAGTTTTTCTGTTTAACTGAATTCTATACCACTTATTGAGCAACAATTTGGTTTTTCTTTTAGATACAGCACATGCTTTACATCATTAAAACATGATAATTTGTTAACTTCTAATACTATTTTCTGGCTCACATATATGTTATTCTTCATAATTTAATTAATTGACAGAGGAAATCACTTGTACCGCGGACTCAAATTATTTGTTTGAATTTTTCCTCCAGCTACATATCAGGGAACATACATTCGCTGCTAACCATGTTTAAGGCCCTCATTATGTCATCTATAAAATGATAATAGTGATACCTTTCTTAGAGTGGCATAAAAATAAATATGATAATGTCAAAAATTATTTTTTGTTATTTCTGCCGTACAATTTTTAGTAAATATTAGCTTAATGTTAGTAAATGATTACCAAAATAAAACCATTTCAAAATTAATTAACTGAATGTTTATTTATGCTGTCAGATGTGAGGGCAATTTCATAAAGTATTATTTGGTCCTGGGAAAATAAAGGATCTCCTTTAGCTTGTATATATGACGTGATGGCAGTGAGATATCTTTATAAGTGACTTTTTACCAGCAGCAGTTTTGGTGAAGCTTTTCTTGACTCTAATTTGCTCTGAAAGATTCATGCGGTTTTTTAAAGTTCCTGTGAGCAACTTTGCAACTGAAATTGAAAACTCGACTGACCATATGTCGTTTCAGATTTAGTTCCAGAGGACAATAAGATAATCAGGATGAATAAGGGGTTGGCTACCAAAATGACAATAAACAAATGTGAAAATGTAACAAAAGTAAGGAGCTGCATTACAGTGCATGATTAGCTTTGCAGCAAAATTTATGAGCACTAATTCCATTAGTTCACTTAGTTAACTTGAAGATATTTTTAGTGATAAAAATTTCGCTTCCCAACTGACCTAAACATTTGTTGCAAAAAAGAGAACTCTGGCTCAAGGCAAAATTGTACCTCTAACCTTACCAGCGTTTTTTATGTAGGATGCCATTGGCCTCAAACTATATGTTGAAAAAACACTGATGCAATTTTTACTGCATCTAGCACATTCTGTCCTATATTATCATAGTTATTTTTGTGTGCACATTACTTCTTCAACTACCTAATATAGCATTTATTAATTTTTATGTTCTAAATATCTTATATTCTCCTGATGTGCATAAAAACGTGTAAATAGGAGAGCAAAATAATGAATAAGCCATACTTTTGGAGGAAAAAGAATAAGACTCAAAATAAATGTCGTCATTTTTTGATAGAACACCTATTGGTTCAAATTCATATCTAAAACGTTGGACTATTTAATCCATTTATATTTGTGTTTACATTGGTCGTCTTATAATAGAGTTTTCATTTGACATATGTGTCCCAAGATTATTTTTTTCCTTTCTTTGGAATCGATTAATTTTTATTTATGTTTCCCTCTATGTTTTCCAGTTTGTTTTAGTGGTTAACTTAGAGATTATATATGCATACTTGCATTATGACAGTAATACTAATTTTGAGAGTAATGAAAATGTCATGGAAGAATTTATTTTGCCTCTCTTCAACAATGCTAGAAATTTAAAACATTTTCCCTCTATGGGCTCTACTCAATCTTTTTGTTTCCTTCCTATAATGCATTTTAATTTCCATATAGTTGAGACCACACAGAACATCACTATTAACATTTTAAAAAGTCAGTATTTATTTAGATTTATTTGCCTTATAATGCCTGTCAGTCTGTCTTGCACTTCCGTGTTTTTAATCTGCTAAAGAATATGCTTGATATTTTCTTTCAATACTTTATATTTTTAAAAATTTTTTTAAGAGTTTATTCATTTATATGACAGAGAAAGCTAGAGCGTACAAGCAAGGGGAGCGGCAGCCAGAGGGAGAGGAAGCCTGGTGGGGGCTCGATCCCAGGATCCTGGAAATCATGACCTGCGCCGAAGGCAACCGCTTAACCATCTGAGCCACCCAGGCACCACTTTAAAGATATCAATCCATTGTCTTCTGGCTTCCATAGTGTTTCTACAACAAAGGTTTTTTTTCTGTTTTCAAGATTTTCTGTTTGTCTTTGGTTTTTGGCAATTATTCCAAAGTGACCAATGCTCGATGTTACAAAATCAATACATGGATATAAGATAGATTCAGAGTGAAAGTTGAAAAAAACAGAGTACAAGTTGAGTCAATGGATTTGAGTGTAACAGAATACAAAGAATTTGTTGATATTCTTTCATATTCCATATGATGACTATCTTTATAAAACTACTGCTTGTCAGGTTTTTTTGTATGTATCAAAGAAAAATATTCCCAGTTACCTAACAAAGTATTATCCTCTCCAGTTCTCCTCCATTTTCTTACTACATAATCTTTGGAGCCCAAATTTTCTTTGTATACTTCTAACAAAACAATATAACAGATTGATATGGGAAGCATATGTGATAATCTAGCTATCTTCTAGTAAACCAGATATGAAAAGTATTTACAAAAACGTGAAGCAATTACTTATAGCATTAATTATATTTTGTTTTAGAAAAGATAGTTGGGTTTTGTATATATGTTATGTTACATTAACAAAATGGATATATTCATGGTATTTTAAAAATGAATTAAATGCGTATTTTGAAAATTTCTGTCTTATTTTCTAAATCATTAAGCATTCACAAAGAAAGCATTTTAAGAATGTAAAATATAAAATATTCCTATAAGAAATATTCTTTTAGATGTGCCTACATGTGATCTACTTTGTATTTATCTCAGTTAAGATCCAAAACTTCTTGAATGTTGGGATTCACAGAGCTCTTGCTATTGCTCATTTATCTTGGAAACGCCTCAGGCATTAACTATTCTGATATTATTCTACAGAGTTCCCTTTCATCTTTTTCTTTGATTCCTGTTAAACATATGTTAGACCTTTAACTCTGTTCTGCATGTCTCCTGTTTCCTTTTCTACATATTCTACTCTTTCCCGTCTCTCTTTCAGTTTGTATTTTTTCTATTGACTTGACTTCCATTTCAGTAATCCTATTATTGGTGGTCTATTCTATTTTCATATCCATCTATTGAGTTCTTAATCTTATGTATTACATTGTTCACTTTTATAATTTCCATTTTAATTTCTTTATATGCAGATATTCCTCATTTTAGACTAAAACTCTTGCATATTAGAACTGTATCTTCGCTTTGCTAGTCAGTGGAACCCTGCAGAGGAAGAACACGGTATCAACATGCACCTGTTTCAGTTAGTTCTGTGTCATGCAAAGCGAGGGCTTTACGTATTCCAGTTATATATAATACTTCTTTATACTTCTTTATTTTCTTAAACATATTAATTATGTTTATTTCGAATTCCTTTGTTAACTCTATTAGTTACAACAGTAATACTCAGAATGCTAGTATGTGATTAGATAAGGAGTTGCTCCGAATGTAAATTTCCTATATCACTGCTTAATTCAGTTGATTTTGTAAACATCAAACCTAGATTATGTGTATTTATATTATGCTAGATGTTTAAAGAAGGAAAAATGCAGAATTATTAGCTATAACTTCTTCTGGGATAATTTTTAAGAATAGAATAATTTTAAAAATGTTAAATATGGAAGGGCTGAAGAGAATCTTCATGTTTAATTCAATATACTCTTAAAAAAATATTTGAGGGGCGCCTGGGTGGCACAGCGGTTAAGCGTCTGCCTTCGGCTCAGGGCGTGATCCCGGCGTTATGGGATCGAGCCCCACATCAGGCTCCTCCGTTAGGAGCCTGCTTCTTCCTCTCCCACTCCCCCTGCTTGTGTTCCCTCTCTCGCTGGCTGTCTTTATCTATGTCGAATAAATAAATAAATAAAAAATCTTTAAAAAAAAAGAAAAAAAATTTGAAATGGGAAGATGTCTTAAAATTTTTTAAAAATAAATATAATACAAAGTTTGAGAAATGAATAAATATATTATGAGGGTAAAGGAAAAATATGGATTCTAGCAGGTTTATTTCAAACATCGTATGTATTAGACATTAGAGTGAGCCTTGAAGACAGTACTTTTGGATCCCTTATCATTCCTCGTTCATTTTTCGTGTCCTACTTTTTCTCTTTCTATTTCCCATCTTGGACCACTTCATATGCTTCCCCAAAGCCTTGTTCTGAGTGAAGGTGGAAAGAAAATAGGAACACTCAGACATACAATGTGGGAACCACTGACAGATCATTCTCGAATAAGCCAGTGTTACTTCTTCTAGTCAAATAATTCATTCTAATCTCTTAGAGGATACAGAATTCAGCTGTAAATCCATCTATTTTTTCCTGAAAATAATAGAGCTTTTAATGCTGTCTTTTCTGAAAATGGCCTTATTTGGCATCCTGATCTTGGCAAATTTATACCCTAAGATTGGTTTGTCGATCTGACTACTTGAAATACAGCATGCTAAAAGCATATAAGCATAGGCTGACACTCAGGTACATAATTCTCCAACTATTATTTTTATCATAGAAGCAAAATAGAGTTAGAATAATATACAATATTGAACAGAAGGAGAGCCAATTTTGTATTACTTCATTCTCTTCCCTGACATTTTTAATTTGAGTCAATTATAACTTCATAGGAAGTTTCCAGGAACTGTATTCCCTGGCTTAAAATCAGTACTCCAAAGAAACTCTTTCTTTTTAAAAAATTCTTACCATTAAAGAGCAATTTTGTATGATTGGTATCAACATGTTTTTTTCCACATCTACAAAGCAACTACTGTCAACCTTTCAACATTTACTGAAAATAACCCTTCATCAGAGCTCCCAGATTCATACACAATACTATTTCACCATTAAGTTTGAAGACTTGATTCCTGTGCCCATGCAACTCTGAAATTTCCTACTATTTTCCAACCTTTTAGTGATTTAGAAGAAAGTGAAGAAAGGAGAGTAGCAACTAAAAAGTCACACTCAGAATGAACACTTTTCTTTCTTTTTATTTTAAGAGGTGAGGAGAATGCCACATTTTAAAAAAAAAAAAGTGAGAAGCATCTCTCCTTTGCTTCATATAGATAGCAGAGAACCCATAGATTCTCCAACAAAAGCATTTTATAAGATTTCCAGGAAAAAAAAATATTGCTGGAATGATTTTAAAATGATCTTAAGAAAATGAAACTGTGCAAGTATGCGTAGATTTTCCTTCCCAGCTCTGTCTAGAATATTGCTCTTTGGGATATATAAGAATGTATTTGAAGATGACCTCATCTTTACTTTATGGTATATACTTTGCAATTGCCCAACAAAATTTGAACTCAGGCTTGATGAACCCTATTAAAATATGGCAGTAGGGTTGCAAACATGTTAAATTGTGTAGAAAATAATTGAGAAAATCACGTTTAAAAAATAATATTGAGAATAGGAGAGAAAAGTATATGTAACACACAAGTCTCAAAATTTAAGTATTTAAAATTAAAAAGTCTTCATATATAAAAGTTCTACACAAGAAAAAGTTTATCCAAGTCTTTCATCATTATTCATTAGACTCTCTTAATAAAGTAAACTAAGATACTCTAAACTTATTTTCTAGAAATGGGGATTAATGTAGTACATTTATTCTAGGGATTTTTTAAATTAAATAGCTCTACTTAGTGGTAAAATCATATGAGAAATCAGAGATTTGAATTTGAGATGTTAAAGTCATATACTTCTTTGTTTCTTTAGAAATTAATTTCTTAGATTGCAAAGATAAGAGTTTAGAATTATCAGGTAGTATCCCTGTTATATTATCTGTTTTAAGAGGTAAGATACCCATGATAACTTCATAGTAGGCCCACCTTTTGCCCCGATCCATCTACTGCCTCTATTCTAAATCTAAAGAGAATGATTTCTTTTTTGTGGTCTAATGAGATCCTTATTTTGTCCTATTTCTATTGTTCCGATGCAGTTAACTGGCATTATGGTATACAAAGAGTGTACTGATTTGAAAAATACTTTTTTAAAAGATATATAACACAAGGGACATTATGCAAACATTCGTAAGTTAACTGTAAAGTATATTGTTAGAACCTACAATCCTTCCTTAAGTCAAGCCTGCCTCCTTCCTGAGAAGTGAGGTTTCTTTAACCAAGTTCTATTTTTTATTGGTCTTTCTTCTTCTGGATGATGCACAGCATTTATTTGATTCCCTTGGAAGAATCCATTATGTTTGCAATTAAGCACAACATCAAGTAAACATTTACCACATCAAGTATCTAACTTTCTCTAAAATTACGTGGTTTTCTCATAAAAATGTTCATAAAATTTCCTCAGGACTCCCCAGACATTTTATCTTATCATTACTCAACTTAATTTTTATTTTAAAATTGGTTTAAATATCTTCTCCCTCCTCAAGTGTCTGTTCCTTAGATTCATCATATAGGATTGTATACAAGATCTCTAAATATATAAAAGAGTAACTTTTTGGCAAGACAGAACATGGAAAATATAATTTCCATTTTGTTCCATTCCAAGATGTGGTTTCATCATATGCTATTACATTAAAAAATACACAGTATAATAATTTAATTCTTAAAATGTGTGTATTTCAGATTGGTAAACCGATTCACACCCTTTTTCACATTCAGAAATGGTTTATAGGAAAGACACTTACTTTGTGCATGCTGTATATTTCATGACCAAAACTTTATCATATACATTTAAGACACACACCCAGAGCTTTATACTCCAACAAATTTGCACCAAAAAATAGAAACACTTGATGCTAATTAACTATGTAAAGAGGATTAAAGTGCTAAGAAATAACCTTTGCCTTAATCAGTGGTAAATTTATTTAAAATGTTAAGAAAATGGAAGGAGGACGATAAAATCATTTTTGCTAAAAGGGGTATTAAGAAAAAGGTTTTGATTCTCTAAATTCTATGGGAAATACGCTTACTGGTGGTCATTTAATTATTGGAGGGGAAGCTGTGAAAATGGCCCCCAGCGGGAGTGCAGATTTATCATTATCATTATGCATATAGAATAGAAAATTTAGCCTAGGCTTTTAAGATATATTCCTGCATTGAGGGAAAAAAAAAATTCCTAGTAAGCTGTGTGAGCCTGGTTTAGATGGCTCTGGCATGTGGTCAAAAGCGAGTAGAAACATTACTCATTGCAAGCACTGGGAACATTTTGTCCAGGGGAGAAGGAGGCAAACAGCTGAAGATATTGCCCCGTCAAAGGAAATTTCTTGAGTATTTTATGAGTGATAAAAATCACATTGGATAATTCCCCATACTTATTTTTGAGAAATCCAAAAGATTCATCGGTAAACACTCTTCCACAGAAACCTTACATTGCCACAGGGCATGTCACACTGACATATTGTCTCCGTGGAAGCCAGCAGCATAGACGGAGCCGCTACAGAAGCAGCAAGTATTCTAATGTAACCGTAGTCCATCTGGACTTACGAGATAGTTTTAAGTTTCATTCAGCTTCTATTAGTGTTATGACAACCATCCCAGTCTGTTTTCAGAAGCTTGTCTGTCCAGTTGCCCATGAATTTTATCAGGGGAAAAGTGCTGACAGTGTTCAAAATTACCAAAGGATATTATTAGGGAGAAGATTGTGGATACCAAAAGTGAAAATTTTCTACCATGCCTGTCGAGCTAAACTTCATTATCTTCTTCCAGTGAAATGCAGTGTGCTCCACAATACATCGTACCTCATTTACACATATTTATGTATTTTTCAAAATTATTCTTACTGTTCTTAGGATAGTCACACCCCCCAAACCCCCCACAATTATTAAGTTCGCCATACTTTCCCCATAATCTATGATTTTGACCATGAGTTTGATCAACACCAAAATCCTTACACCTGACAATATCTCATGATCTAAGCATCACAAAAATATTTCTGCACCATCAAAAAGAAATAGTGGTTTTGTCTTAATGGCTAAGCAATAGTTTAGAATTTATTCTTTAATATAGGTTCAATAACTGAGTTTGATTTTTAAAAAATTATTGAATATTATTGGCCCACTTTCTTCACATTTAAAATCAGAGAAAATTTTATTATGGTTAAATGACTTTAACTGGTGTTGAACTGGGTTAAAAGTAAAGAAAAATATTCTGGGAAGATGGTACATAACTTGTTCTCAAAGAGAAAATTTCCACGGCCATGGAAAGTAATAGCATCATTCTCCGACAGTATTGCCCTACTTAATTTTTTTAACAATAATAACAAAACTGGTGCTCTGAGTTTGACATATTTTGAAATAATTTAACAAAATTTTCTAAGGTTTAATACTTAGTCCTTAGACTGTAAAGATGTAATAAATGCAAATTTAAAATTTTTACAGTTTGAAAATCATGCAGAAGTATCAAGCCATTTCTTGAATAGGAAAAAAATCATTTCAGTATGAAAAAGGCAATACTATGATTTAGGGCTAAACTTGGATTATCAGGATAGGAAACATAATGACATCAGTAATATTACTGCCTAAATTGTAAAACAAGAGGAAACACTGCAATGTTATAACATTCTAGCGGCGTTATATAAAATGCTGGTACTCGTTTGTGATATTTTAGTAGATATTCTAATATTCTGTTATTGAATTGCCTTAATAGCATCACAGTCTGTGTCCTATTACTGACTTCCACGAACAGCATGAGACAATGGGGTTTTGGTAATGCAGTTGTAGAACAAAGCGGTTTATCATATAAATTGGTATCCGTAGGAGTAAATAATTCTGATGAGATTTACCTCATTTATTTTAAGAAATAGGAAAGTATCAGTAGATTTCACAAAGCATAATTAAAATCCTAATTGAAAATGCCACGTGCTACATGTGTACTGTCTGTCATCTCACTTTTTTAAAGTTCTGCCAGTAGTTTAAATACATCTTGCAAGGACACTATACTAGCGAGACAATTCCTTTGTGATCTTTACACCTAGCAGTGTAGATCAGATGTGTGATAATTCACCTCCTTGTATTATAAACATAATTGTAAGTGAATATAGAATTAGTTTGTTGTGAAAATTGATAACGGCATTAGCAAAAAAGTTGACAGAGAGATTAGAGTACATAATTAAGCTCTTCTACGTGGTTTTATAGGTAGAATTACTCTACCTATTAACTCTTTCTTTCTGGCACTATTCACCTTGTTAATCTTAACAATATACCCACTCGTTTCTGATTGAATTAATGCAACTTCACATGAACAAGAGATTCGCTGAAACAGTCAAACAATCATGTTTATCATCATATTTGTTTCTATACATCTCTGTCAGAAAAAAATAAAGAAAATAAATCTAAGCTGTAATGTTTTTAGTCAGAGAAACTGAAACCAGTTAAAATTGGTAAAGTATATAAAATTACTCATACTTAATAAGAAACCGTACTACTGCTAGTCCCTTTTTATGACTGTGTTCAATAATGTGACTTTAGATTCTACATGTTATAATAACAGAGCATTGCAATTTTATGTCAGAATTATAAATCAAGGGGAAATGTTTTGCCTGTACCACACAAAGAAAAACAGATTTGTTTGGCTTGTAAAAGATCCTCCTCAGTTTGCTACCCACTAAATATGTGATACTTTATTAGAAATGCCATCAAAAGAGAGGGAGCAGAAAGTTATCAGTCCAATAACTAAGAGATATTTTGTCATTATTTACAACTGTTATATTAATCGGAACATTATACGTTACAAAATGTGTATTCATTTTTCAGGTTTACAATAAAGAATAGGAAACAAACTGCACAGAATATAAAGTATGGAAGTGCTCACAAGGATCAGCTGTGGCCTTATCATGTTTTCCACACCATAGGTTTGTTTATTTGTTTTGTTTTGTTTTCACAACAAGCTATGAAATGGTCATACATTTGTATTCCCTAGGCTGATGCTAACACACACCTTTTTCCCCCTAAAAATTTCCTCACAGAAAATAATATGTTTTTTATTAGACCAGTTGTGGTCTAATATACAAATATATATATTTGCAATTTATAAATGAACCTTTGATATGTATCAAGTATGAACCTAACATAAACCATATTACCAGTTGTTAACATTCTGATACATTACTAAAAATACAGTAAATACAACAGTAAATCTTAATATGTTATCTTCAAAATGTTTCATTTTTGCACTTGAATTCGTTCTCAGAGGGCTTATTTGAAAGCAAGTGTTAAAGCCCACTGGGAGGATGGCCGTTATCTTCAGCTGCTCCCATTCCTTCCCGCACCCACTGAAAGCTGGGATGGAGGAAGTGAGCTGAATCTGATACAGCCCAGCTGAGGCCGAACCTTCCTTTGCCAAGTCTATTGGAGAACAACAGCAGAGAATTTCTTTTCTTTAAACGTAGGGACTTAAGACAACTTTGAAAGGCTAATAAATGATTAGGTAAAATGGGTTATTTTGGGTAAACATGAAAGAAAATGTACCCAAACGACTCATCATAGTTGATATTTGAATAAATAACATATTCAAGACATTTTTATTAAAATCTTGTCACGTATCTCGTTTTAAGATCGGATGAAAGATACCTCCAAGCCTCTTGAAGGATTAATTTTTACTTTTTTAGTGAATAATCTTACATTTCTACGTTTACATAATTTTCAAAATAAAACACATTAAATATACGGCGCACCTTTTTTTTACTTTATGAGTCAGAATATTTCTTTAAGATGTGGTGATCAGTCTCATTCAAACTAAGAGAATCGGAGCTCTTTTTTGTGGTGCCTCGGAGGTGATCGGGTGCTTCAAGGGTGAAGCTGAGCGTCTTTTCCCAGTTACTGGCTGCCGGAAACTCACTGAAGTGTATGATGAAGGCAAACTTTGCACCTTTTATGAGAAGTGTGTGGCCAGAGAAGTTACTGCTGATGTTCCAGGTGAAGATGGGTGGGTTATTTGGTTAGAATCAGTGGCAGGAATGACAGACAAGGCTTCCCTATGAAGTAGGGTGTCCCGATCCATGGCTGTCCGCCAGCTCCTGGGCAAGGGTCATTCCTGTTAACAGATCAAGGGCTGGAGAAGAAAACACAAATGTGTTTGGGTTTGCATTGTGGATGCCAATCTGAGCGTTCTGAACTTGGTCAGTGTAAAAAAAGGAGAGAATTATGTTTCTAAACCTAGTGATACTCCTGTGATTCCTCTCCTGGGGCCCAAAAGACCTAGCAAAGTTCAAAAGCTTTTCAATCTCTCTGAAGAAGATTATAATCATCACTGTGTTGTAAGAAAGCCCATAAAGGTAAGAACCTAGGACCAAAGTGTCCAAGATTCAAATCCTCGTTACTCACGTGTCTTGCAACAAGTGTGGGCATGTTACTCTGAAGAAACAGCGTAGTAAGAAACATTAGCAAGAGGCAGCAGAATATGCTAAACTTTTGGCCAAGAGAATGAAGAAGGCCAAAGAAAAATGCCAGGAACAGATTGCCAAGAGACAGAGGTTGCTGTCTCCGGGAGTTTCTACCTTTAAGTCTGAATCCACTCAAAAGTGAGACTTTCTAAGAATAACAAATAAGATAAGGTATCAAAAAATAAAATAACGTAAAATAAGACAAATGGAAATTAGTGTTCCTTATCGCAAAGATGTCCCCAGAACCTGTGAATATATTAAGTTTTATGACAAAGGGGAACGATGATTGAAGACAGAATTAAAGTTGCTACTCAGCTGACCTTAAGAAGGGCAGATTACCCAAGACAATCCAGATGAACCTCATTTAAGTGCAAGCGTACCTATAAGTAGGAGAGGGAGGCAAAAGCGTGAGTTGAAAGAAGATGTGACTAAGGAAGGAAAGCGTAGTGAGGTGTAGCGTTGCTATTACTAGGGATGGGGGAAGGCTGCTGTGAATGTGGGTATCATCTAGAAACTAGAAAGGGCAAGGAAACAGATTATGCCGTGAGGAGCCCAAAAGGAGTGCCGTGCTGCTGACACCTTGGCTTTCTTTTGGTTGAGTGAGACCCGGGTTGGATTTCTGAACTACAAAACTGTAAGTTGGATACATTTTTGTTTTTTGAAGCTACTACGCGTATGGAGATTTGTCGAAGTATCAATAGGTAACTAGTGAAATATATTTTTTGTATCATGGAAAAAATGAATAAAACATTGTAAATCTGCATGTATATTTATTGCATAATGTGAATTGACAAAAACCTTAGTTGAGTCAGTGTGACAATACGGTTGACAATTTAAAATATACCCTTGGTCTCTATAATTCCGTTTCTGGGAGTTTATCCTAAAGTTACTTTTACATATACAGAAAATGATACATGCACAAAAATACTGATTTTGAGAAATGTTTTCAACTTAAAATATTTGAAATAAGTGAATACAAATCAGGAGATATAGCTTTACGAGCATGGGTGCTGGTGTGAGTGCATTGCTTTTATAGACTCTGTAACAGCCATCACTTCAGAGAAAGATACATTGGCGCAGGGAGGCAGATGAAGGTTAATTACTTCCAAAAGTACAAATTTTTGAAAAATTGTGTGTTGTACCACGTGTACAAACAACTTAGAAATGGGTTTAAAATTCATATACTGAATTTCAGGGCTAATGGGTGGTAATTTTTTTTAAAGGCTACAGGTGTGTGGGTGACAGAAACATAAGTATAGTTGGTTTTCCAACTGTAGCCCACTTTTTGTTGAGGATAAAGTTAGGTTTTGCTGACCTATTCTTACATTTTACTTAGATCGTGAGAGAGAAATTGTAACAGTTTTCTTTGTCACAAGATTAGCGAAAAAAACATGAGAAACAGTAAACACATACTGCAAAACAGCTGATGATTATCTTGTTTGGAACATACAGAAGTCATTGGCACTCTGATTGCCCTTCTAATGGGCCAGTCTCCAGGTGTATCAGCGTAACAAATACTGAAAACAAACGTCCCATCCTAGGAAGGGCTTGTGCTGAAGGTGAATTGTAATTTTTCACTTAGGAGTTCCAAATGAGATGACTGTATGGGTAGATAGATCTCTTCCAATGGTGCTGTAGGTATGGTAAGAAAAATCATCTATTTACACCTGCTGTTTTTAAAGGTAGAAGGGAGGAATGGAAACTCTCCCGATGAAACAGTTATGCTGTCCACACAGCCACATTAGACTACTCTGGCATTTCGCCCAGGTTTTAATAAAGAACCTCAGATAATGCCTAACGTCAGCAATGGGAAGAATACTTACCAGGTTGAAAATCTGAAACAGCCAATTTAATCTTGGTTCCAGATTCCCCACAAAAATATTGTGGTGGATGGCTGTATGAATCTCCTAGGAAGTGCTTGTGGGTCCTGTGTTGCAGAACAGCTCTAAGGGTCCTAGACCTGTGGCCGTACACAGGATGGACTGGTACCAGTGGGCCGGACAGATTGGTAATACGTAGTAACTTGGCACTTGGTGGGGTAGAGCTTGGAGGAACAGCTTTATTTTCCCTAAAATGAAAATGAATCTAATGTCGAGAGACCCAAGAAAAAGAAAAAAAAAAAAATCACAATAAGGACTAGGGTGCACAATAGTGAATTATCTCCTAAAGATCATGAATATGTTCTTAGCTATACTTTGAATTTTTATTTAATTTTACATGAAATTTTATGTAATACTGATGCATGTACCCAGTAAGTTAATAGAATGAAGATACTGACCTGTATTAAGATTCCATGAATTTTGGGGGCACCTGTGTGGCTTAGTTGGTTAAGCATCTGACTCTTGATTTTGGCTCAGGTCATGATCTTAAGGTCATGGGGTTGAACCCCATGTTGGGCTCTGCACTCAGTGGGGAGTCTGAGATTCTCTGTCCCTCTCTCAAATAAATAAATAAATAATCCATGATTTATGAAAGTTGCCAGTTTAAATTTAGTATTTTGTCTTAATTTTTTTAAAAGGTGCAATATAGAATGAAGGGCTTCAAAATGCATAAACATCTCTTTACACTCCAATTAGTAAGGATTGAGATTCATGAATATAAATCTACTATGTTAAAGTACTCTTAGAGCTTTTGAAATTCTTGGCATATGATTACAAATGCTGTGATTTAACTACTGCTCTGAAAAAAGATGACAAACAATCTATATAAAATTTTACTTATTATATATGAACTTATCTAGAAGCCCAATTCTGGTAAAATTTAGCTCTTAAAAATTAAAGGAGAAGTTTGTTGAAGCGCTGAAATTTTTCACATAAAGAGCTAGATTTACGAAAGCTGACCCCCTTCCTAGTCTATGCAGCCTCTATGCTTTCAGAGAAAGCAATTTTAAGTGTGTCACAAGGTCAGCTGTGGACTATGAAGTAGTAAATCCACATTTTTGCCAGTTTAGTTTCATTGCAGGATTATAAACTTTCATTGGAGAGAAGGAGATGAAAAGGAGAAACAGGATCTGCTCAGCTTTCGGCCTGATAAAGGGAAATTAGTTCCATCAGCGTATGTAAATACCCATTTCCTGCCACTAGACCTAACAAAATCTTAGAGCCAAAGGAAGCCTGAATGTCAATTTGTATAAGCTTGTCTTTGCATTATGGGCTGGATACCGTCCTCCTCAGTGGTTTACTCAAAAACAACCAACTACAGACAAAACTGGGACTTGAATGTATGTTTCTTTATTCCCTAACAGACGAAGCATCTCATACTTGTCTCTTACATCAGTTTGCTTGAGGGACTGTCACTGTCCTATTACACCTTTCTGATTGTCTACCAACTGCAGAACCTCAGATATGAAGAGAGGGCTTCTGACCTAGGTCCTCACTCAGTTTTCTTTGGGGAAATTTAACTCACTGTAAAATTATGTGTTGACTTACTGGAATAGTATCCAGTTAGAACTTAATCATGTTAAGGTAATATGCTGAAGAAACTTCTCCTGAGTACAGCTATTGAAATTGCTATCCTTTCACACTAGTACTAAAATAACTAAGTTTTATCATAGGTTACCCAAAAACATGAGGCCTCTAAGAATTTAACTTTGGGGGTCAAGAAATAGTTGTTAGAAATCAGTTTAAAGGAAAATCACAAAATCTGAAGGTGGGGTGGTAGTTTAGGGCAGTACTGTGATAGATGAGGGGTGAGCAGATGAACAGATGGAAAATAAATGAATGAAAAGATGACTGAGTTGTTGGAACACATTTCGCTTTTAACCTCAAATCAGGAATACAATCCCAGGAACGTTTATCATGAACTAAATATTATTCTTGTGTAATAATAAAGAATAAAATCCAGAGACTGACTCCACAAATCACAACCGTCTAGAATCTTTTAAGTAACGTTAAAATTTTGATCAGGACAGACAACATTAACAATTGGACTGCCTATGGAACCTTCTGAAACAGACCTCAGTTTGCCTGCTGAAGAAGGTCTCTGTCTTTTAGAGACAAGGCAAAATCCCCTTGTAACAAAGCATGTACTCTCTCTGCTGAGAACAAAGGCAAGACAAAATGCAGAATCAGTGGAGAAAGGAATGGTAACACAAGGAATTACAGGAATTTGCTTTTGTCATATGTAAGTGAATATATGTATACATGCTTTGAAGGTGCTCAAAGAAAACTAACACACCTTTGGTTCTCACTTGTGGTGTTTTTTTGGTTTTGCGATTCTTTTACTAATTCCTGGTCTCAACTCGGAAGCACAGAGTCAGATGCTACCCTAGTAACTTTCTGGTTTGGCAAGCACAAAGGTAATCTAGAATCAATCCATTTAATAAAAAACAAATAGATGTAAAGCATTTTGCTCAATGTGGAGTATGGAAGTCCATGAGTTTGGGGGCAGAAATTCATAATTTAGTCTATTAGGTATTATCTGCCCATCCAAACCATAACCATAGCCTTTGAAATGATGCAGAAGAAATTCTCGTCAACTTTTCCGGAAGAAATAAACCAGTGTGATAAAGGCCTAAATGTTTGAATGTAAATACAACTGCAACGTAAATATACGGTACTCAAGTCATTACAACATAGATGCTTGTAAAGTCTCAACTTAGTATGTTTAATATTGCCCACATCTAATCCGCTGGTTACCTTGTACACCAATCCGATTTCTCCACTACTTTCCATTTGAAGGAAATGTCTGTATTACTCTTAAAATAATCTCTTTTATTTTTTTTAATCATTTCTGTTTTTTTGACCTAAGTATACATACCCCAGGACTACAGGACAGTTTGTATGTTTGTAAACTTTGAATAAGGAATTGCACAGCATGTATTATTTTGCGTCTAGCTTCTTTCACTGAAAATTATATTTACATTTTTGAAATGTGTTTAACACATAGTTTCAAAACTTCCCTTAGTGCATGGCATTCCATTATAAGAATATACACAATATTTCTGTTGGCCACTTGGGTTGTTTCAAAGTTTTGGTTAATACAAATGCTACTACAGCAATAGTTTAGCCGGTTGCTCTACTCCTTGCCAGCACTGAGTATCATCAGACTTTGGAATTTTAGCATTCTTAACAGATGTGAAGCTATGTTTCACTTTTAAATGAATGAAGATTTCCATAATTACCAAGGGGGATATGTTTATTTGGACATTTTACTATAATATTATCTGACTGTTACTGCATCAAGCGTTACAGGTACAAGCATTGTATCAGATCTGTTGGTTGCAAATATCTTCTCCCATTCCAAGGGTTATATTTTTACTCAACTAGTCTTACTTGGTAGTGAATAGATTTTCTTAATTTGAATATTGTCACATTTCTTCTTTATTCTTACAGCTTGTGCTTTCGATAGCCTGTTTTACAAGCTCTTTCTATTCCAAGTTCGTGAACATAATCTTATCTACTAACCTCTAGAAGTTTGATAGGTACTTTGTATTATAAATTCAGCTCTGTGTTTTATTTGGGTTTTTCTAAGTTACATTTAGTGAATACATATTTCCAGTGTACAATTTGAGTTTTATACATAAAAGACAACTTTATAAAGACAACTTTATTTTAAAATTTATATGGAAACTTAAACATATGTCTCTAAATAACCTATTAAACAAATTGTTTTCCCAAGAGAGAGCATGGTATCTCTCTTCATTGATTTGCCCTTTAAAAAATTCTCTTAGCGTCTTATAGATTTTAGGGACTAGGTTGTCCATATTGTCTAACAAATTTACTACTCACTACATCATATTTACTGATACTATTTTAAATCATTTTCTAATTTTCAGTTTTTAAGTTATGAACACATAAAGTGGAATTAGCAATTCTAACTTATTTTATCCTGTAACATTGTTAAATCCATTATTTTAATTTTTTTGTATATTCTTTGGAATTATCTATGTAGGGAATTAGGTTTTCTGATAATAAAGACAGGGTTATCATTTCTTTTCTAACTTGTACTTATTTTTTTTCTGACCTAATTTACCCTAGCTGAGACCTCTGGTGATATGTTTGAATAGAAGATAGAAAAGTAGATGCCTTTGCCTTTTTCTTGGTCTTTGGTTGAAAGCAGTGCTTGATCATTAAGTTTGATATCAGATACTATAGATTGTTCATAAATGATTCTGTCATATTGAGGAAGCTGTCTTTATTCTTGTTTTGCCTTTTTTTTTTTTTAATCATTATTAGATGTTGGATTTTGTGGGGCGCCTGGGTGACGCAGTTGGTTAAGCAGCTGATTCTTGATTTGGGCTCAGGTCATGATCTCAGGGGGATGAAGCCCTGTGTCTACCTCTGCCACTCTGGGGAGTCTGCCGTCTCTCTGCCTCCCCCCTTGTTCTCTCACAGATAAATAAATCTTTTTAAAAAAAAAATAAGATGTTGAATTTTGCTAAAACCTTTTTCTGTACATATTGACATGATAATGTGGATTTTTTTTTTTTGTACTTCTGTTTGTTGACATGAATAAAATATATGTGTTGCATCAAGTTCACATATCCAGGATAAAAACCAGCTGGTCATGATCTACCTGTTTATATATTTTTAAATTTGATTTAATACTTTTTAGGAATTTTTATGTATGGTCATGGAGGATATTAGTGTACAGTTTAGGTGTAATGCCTTTTGCTGGTCTTGGTATCAGGATAATTCTGGTTTCAGAGAAGTGTTAGAAAATGTTTGCTTTCCTGTATTTCGTGCTTTTCCTGTGAAACCATCTAGATCTGGAATATTCTTTATGGAAAGTTTTAACTATGAATCAATATGTGTAATCTATTTATGACTAATCAAGTTATCTATTCCTTCTTGAGAATTTTGGTAGTTTATTTGTCTTCAAGTAACTTACACATTTTATTTAACTATGGAATGTATTTCTACAAAATTCTTTATAATAGTCCTCTATTTTACTTCAAATACTGTTAAGATCTCCAGTGATAACTCCTTCTACTGTTCTTGACTATCTGCTTGTTATTTCTGTAATTTTCCTTTTTTGATAATTCTGACAAGAGACTTAGCAAATGTATTGATCTTTTCAAGTAATGAGATTTAGGTTTTCTGTTGTGATTCTCTTTTCCATTTGATTTTCTTAAAAATGATTGCCTTTTTCTGCTAGGATAGGGTTACCTTGCTCTTAGGAAATGCAGGTCATACATTTGAAATTGTTTTTTTTTTTTTTTTAATATGGGTATTTAGAAGCTTTATCTGCATCCCACTGTTTTGAACATACCATATTTTCTCTTCATTTTGTTAAAAGTATTTTGTAATTTGCCTTGTAATACCTTGTTTGAGCCATAGAGGATTCAGAAATACATTGTTTAATTTTCAGATATTTTGATACTTGTCACTTTCTCTAATATCTAATTTATTACTATTATCAATGGAAATGCTTTGTATTTTAATTTTAAATTTATTGTGACATTGTTTGATCGCTTCATACTAGGTTTGTAGCCATTTACACATTTAGTTTTGTTGGGCTATATTGGCGAATTGACCCCTTTATTACTTGAAATTATCCTCTTCATATTTGGTTACATTTTATACTCTCAAATCTATTTTGTTTTATCTTAATGTATGAGTCCACATTTATCTTCATTAGTGTCTGCATGGCATATTTTTTCCCTCATTTTCTGTTACTTAACCTGAGTTTATTATATTTAAAGTGATATTCTTGTAGCCTCCATTCTCTGGGATTTCTAGAAACCTAGGCCCCCTCTGACTTTACTGTAAAATCAGCCCAGCTCTGTTGAACTCCTTCTGGTTGGCCTAAAATTCTTTCTAGGCAAAGGGCTGCATTAATCAGGGTTCTATTCATTTATTCCCCTTTGCTCATGGATCACTATTTTATGCTTCCTATTAATGCCTAAAAACCATGTTTTCATGTTTTGTCTGGCCTTTTGGCTGTTTAAGGTAGGCTAAGTATGTTTTCTGTTACTTCATCATGGAATGAGGGAGATTATAATTTGTTATGTATTGACCTTGAGATATTTCAAAGATTCAGATTTTCAGTGAGATTCAAACAACCCAGAGGTCTTACCTTGTATCAAGCATTACTGTTTGCTTCAAGGTTATAAGTAATTGGAATATACAGGGAAGAGGTACAGGAACAGCAACACAACTAAATTTTTCATTTGGGGCTGCAGTGAGAGCAGCCTAAACTCTGTCCAGGTTAAAATACTAAGTCTCCAATAATATATGCAATCATATAATTTTCATAGTAGAGTCATTTTGAACATGAAACCTCTCCATTTTATTCTCCTAGTGTACATGAGGGGTTTACAGATTACAGCCCATTGCCCAGATCTGGCCTGCAGCATGTTTTTCCATGGCCTATGAGCTACAAATACCATTTATATTTGTAAATTACTGTTAATTTTTTTTTTTTTTTTTTTTTTTTTTTTTTTAGAGACTGCATGTGGCCTACGAATCCTAGTATGTTTACTATCTGACACCTTTACAGAAAGAAGTTTGAGTCCTGGCTTATGTGATAAACGATAGATTCCATAAGCAATATGAATAAGCTACATATATATTGCCCAGACATTTGTTTGTTTGCTAAGAGGTCTGTCAGAATTCTTACAAGGAGGTTTGAGTAGGTTACCTTATTATTTCCTGGGAGGAGAATCTCTGTATCATAAGCAGAGGCAACGGATAAATTGCAAACTTGCTGAGTCACTACATCCTTCTTATAAGCATGATTATACTAATTTACTAACTTGAATAATTTATTTATGGATCATATTAATTTACATAAACATATAAATCATGAATACTTCTAATCTTGATGTTTAGTTTCCATTTGTCATCTTACTGTACTGGCTAGGACCTCCAATAGCGTATTGAATAGAAACGCAGTAAAAAATATTTTATTGCCTAAAATACTTGCCAAGAGTTAATTAATTTTTAATCAAAAGCAATTTTTTTTGTCTCAGAAATGTAGAAAATTACACTGAAAGTCTTTTATTTACATTTATCACCTTTGCTTTAATTTGTTCTGCATTTAAAGTAGGGGGAGGGAAAGTTAGGACATTGTTTTTAGCCTTTGTGTTCTTGTAAGACATGTATTAAAGGATCCAAATTTCTTTTTAAGTATAACTTTGCATTCCTCAAATGATGTACAATGTTATGGTTGCTATTGAAGTCAATATATTTAAATTATGATAGCTTTTTTGAAAATTCATTAAGATTCTATTTAAATGATCATGTTCTCTGCAAATAAAATTGTTCTAACTTTATACATTACAAATTTTTTACCTTTTTTGATCTTTGTTTTTTCCTCCCTCCCTCTTTATTTATTCTTAATTCCATTCTCTATTATCTACAGAAAATGCTACATAGAAGTCATTGGAGTTGAAACCTTTGTTTCATTCCCGATTTCCAATAGCAGGGAAATATAGTTAGCATTTGAATATTTAGATTGGGCTTTAGTCCTTTATTAGTATTGGTAATTTCTGCTACATTGATTTTTCTTAATCTTTGCTTTTAATAGTTTATCAATCTTAATTATCTTTTTGAAGAACCAACTTTTGTTTCATTGACTTTTTAAACTATTCTTTGTCTTTTTTCTTTGATTTTTTTTTAATTCTATTTAATTTGAATCTCTGTCGTTTTATGGTGGAAGTTTAGGTTTTTTTTAGAAACATTGATATTTAAGCTTTTTCACATGAGGTTTAATACTGTGAATATCCCCTCAAAGCACTGCTTTAGTTATACTGAACACATTTTGATGTGCCGAATTATCCTCTTAATTCCTTTTAACAGATTATTTTCCTTGTGATTTCTTTGACATGACAGTATTAAGTGATGCACTGTTAAACTTTGTGGTGTTTGGGAATTTAGTTTTGATCAGAAAATTTATGCTGTGATTCAGATTGTTTTGAATTTATTGAAATATTCGAAAGAAGACTTAAAAAAAAATCCACAGTGAACTGTATCAGTGTATCTTTCTTTTTCACTTAAAAGGCGATGTATTATATAATGGTGTTGAGGAGTGTATTCTGTATGTCTGCCCTATTGTCTTAGGGTCTGTTAATATTGATCACGGTTCCTATATATTTGATTTCTTTTTTTTTTTTTTTTGTCTGCTAGATAGATGCGAGAGAAGTTTTGAAATCTTGAACTATATTGGTGGATTTTTCTCTTTCCCTATAATTCTGTTAGATTTCATATATAAAACTTGGTTATCTGTACGTAATTCTGATTGTTATATGTTATTGATCGATTTTACCACTTTATCATAAAATATTTCTCTTTCCACTTAATATTTTGACCAGTGGTGGCATGATGTGTGCTTTTCCCCCCACATTCGTGTACTCTGTACATTTACATGACTTTATAGTTCATGAGGGTTGGTAATAGGCAGTGTAGATTGGGTATCACTTTATAATCATATTTAGGTGCCATGTTTTTAATTGAAATGTTTATACCATTTAGTTTTCACACAATTTATAAAATAGTTTGGGTATATCACTGGTTATTTTCTATTTGTTCCATTAGGTGTCTGGTTTGGGTTACTTTTTTATTCCTTTTACTAATTTACTGTTCTTAAAATCCCTTTATCTCTACTATTGAGTCATAAAATGCACCTTTGTACATGCATAAATGAGGTTGCTCTATGGTTTTCATGAGACGTCTGAAAATTATAATCTACCTTAAAGTATTGTACTGCCTCATATATGTTAGTAACTTAAAACTAATTCATTAATTCATTTCTTCATATTTTTGTGCAGTTGCCATATTTTCACTTCACTTCTGAATACTTAAGAATCACGTAATGTAGTTCATGTCTGCGTGTGTGTTTGTGTGCTAATGTGCCTCTCTGCGTGTGTCCCTGCATGCGTCCGTCTGTCCGTGTCTGTTTCTTCGTGCCCGTCTGTGTGTCTGCAGATGTCTGTATGCACATGTGTGTGTGTGCGTGTGCATCCGTGCACACATGTCTGTGTCTCAGTCTCTCCATGTGTGCACGTGTTTGTGTCTGTCTCTGTGTGTATGCATGTCTCTCTGTCTCCATGTGCAAATGTGTCTGTCTCCGTGCAAGTCGGCGTCTGTCTCTGTGAACCTGTCTGTGTACACGTGTCTGTGTGTGCGTGTCTGTGCGCGTGTCTGTGTATGTGTCTGCCTGTGTGCGTGTCTGTGCATGAGTGTATGTCTATCTCTGTGGGTGCCCGTGTCTGTGTCTGACTCTCTGCATGCCCGCGTGTGTGTGTGTGTGTGTGTGTGTGTGTGTGTGGAGAGGGGAGTCCCTCTCTCTGGTTGTGTGTTGGGGGTCTCTCTCGGTCTCTCTCGGTCTCTCTCTCATCTCTCTGTCTCTGTCTATCACCCTAACTCAACTAACAGTATAATTTATTTTCTATGAAAAACTGCCTTAAACCATTTTCTGGAGTTCATCTTATTGCCAATAATTCTCTCAGCCTTTTTTTGTGCCTGAAAAAGACTTGATTGCACTTTAACGTTTGTGTTTTCACTTTGTCAAGAATTCTGGGTTGACAGGTTTTTTTTTTTTTCTTTTAATACTTAAAACTGCATTTTAATTGTCTCCTGGATTACGTACTTTTTGATGAGAAATCTGTTGTAATGATACATATTCCTTTATATGCAATTTTTTCGTGCCTACTCTTGAAAAGGAACCTTAATAACTGTTTCTCAGCAATTCACTTACTATGTGCCTTAGTGGGTTTTTCTTAAACTTCTGGCTAGGATTTGATTCTGCCTAGGAATTTTTTTCTAGGATGTATGTTTTAATAGTTTTTATAACCTGTTACAGTATTTCTTCAGATGACTTTCTCATATTTATGTTCTCCTATAAGTTGCCCCTTCCCCTGAATCCAACTTCCCTTGTCTTCTCTGCATGAACTTTAGTTAAATATATATTATACCGCTTATAGCTTCGTTTCTTTATTTTCCTTCAGGCCACTGATCCTCTGCTCACTTATTTTTCAGTGTTTTTTCTAGCTTTAAGATTTCTGTTGCTTTTAGATTAGGAATCAATAGTCATCTCTTCTTCCCCTATCAGCTTTAATTTCAACCATTGGGGATAGGTTTCTTTGTTTGTTGGCATCCTATATTGTATTTTTAATCTTTATAATTTGAGTTCGGTCTTGTTATTTTCTTCTAATTTTCTTAGATTTTTATACATAAAGAGCATAATCTAAAATTGCTTTCCGTTCTTTCTGCTGATTCCATTATCCATTTTCTTCCTTATTCTGTCTGTATTGTTTTTTTCTTTTGATTTTTATTTACTCCTCATAAGTGTAGTAATTATTAGATTTTAAATACTGAGTACTATAATTTATTTTATATCTTTAAGGAATGCTTAACTTTTTCTTGCAGGTAGTTAGATTGTATAATAACCAGCTTAACCATTTCAGCTTGTTTTAATGCTCTTTCTGTGTGGTTCTATGATTGCTTTTATTTTAGAGCTACTTGAGTTCTAATTCTAAGGCAGAACATTTAGTTTTCTGCTCATTATATTGTTGATTCATTCTTCACTTGGGCTGGTAAAAACCAACAATTCCCAGCCGTATTTTAATACGGGTAGTTGTTAATCTTACAATTAGTAGTAGTGACTTCTTTTTCTAAACTTTGTCTTATCTACCCTTGGTTCCTTTCACCCTATGCTTGCAGACTGGTAGTCAGCCGAAGACTCACGGGGAACCCCCATGCAGATTTCTATAGTTCTTTCTTTGTGTATCTCTAGCAACTCGGCTGTTTTGCCCTATGAGTTCTAGCCATTTTGTTTTCCCTGAACTCCAGTCTCTGTATTTTCTTTCAAGAGAGAGGTCTGTAACCTGTTTAGGATCCCACCGAGAACTGTTTTGTGTCCAAAAAGTCTATATAATGCTAGGGCTCACCAAATCTGTTACCCTTTTCTCAGGTATCTGTTTTTTGTGGCCAGTTATCTAAGTAAAAAATGATTTTCAGTCCTATATTTTGTCCATCTCTCTATTTGTTGCTGGTGGGAGGGTAATAGGCCATTTCATCCCTTGATGGCTGGAAATGTAACTCTCATGCATTGTGGAAAAATGCATTACATATTTTCCAAACTGTCTCAGTCTCCCCGGGCTGCCATAGCAAAATACCACAGAACAGATGGCTTACAGATGCATGGCTATTTCCAGGGAAGATGGTGGAGTAGGTGGATCCTAACTTCCCTCATCCCATGAATACAGCTAGATAACGCTCATATCCATGTAAATAACCCAGAAAATGACTGGAAGGACAAGTAGAACAGACTCTCCACAGCTAGGTGTAGAGAAGAGGCCACACGGAAAACAGTAAGGAGGGTGAAGATGCAGTTAGGAACCAAGCTGACCCGTAAGACTGTCTGTGGGACGGGGCGGGGAGGCTACTGCAGGCACAGAGAAGGGAGGAAAGTAAACCACACATCAGACGTGGGGGACCTACCTTGGGAAGAGAAATAACCAAAACGTTTGGCTGTGAAAACAAGAGGAGCTTAACTTTTTCACTTCTTAAAATCAGTGCAGCTTCATACCTGAAATTTTAAAAATCAGCAGCTAGGCTCTGGGAGAGCAATAGGGCAAGCCGACACTGAGTCCCTACCCTAAGAGAGATGTCAAAACCAGCAGCCCCACTGACATACAGCATGGTAGAAACAGTTTGAAAAACGCGTGGGATATATGGGAGGAAGATCTGTTTCTTTCTTTTTTTTTTTAATTTTTTTTATATTATGTTAGTCACCCTACAGTACATCCCTGGTTTCTGATGTAAAGTTCGATGATTCATTAGTTGCGTATAACACCCAGTGCACCATGCAATACGTGCCCTCCTTACTACCCATCACCGGTCTATCCCAGTCCCCCACCCCCCCTCCCCTCTGAAGCCCTCAGTTTGTTTCTCAGAGTCCACAGTCTCTCATGTTTCATTCCCCCTTCTGATTACCCCCCCTTTCTTTATCCCATTCTTCCCCTACCGATCTTCCTAGTTGTTATGTTCCATAGATGAGAGAAATCATATGGTAATTGTCTTTATCTGTTTCTTAATCTCAGAGTGTGTGCCGAAAGGGCAGGGATCTTTGGGAGACTTCTCTAAGAACAAAAACACTGTGGCACCATTTCCCTCCCCTGCCTACCAGCTCGGATACACATAAACCCACAGAAACCAATGCAGCAAACACTCTCCACCTAGCTTGCTAACAGCATGCTCCACCCCCTGTGCTCTTCTGGGGACTTGGCTGCTCCAAATTGGCCTCCACCCAAGGTAGTGCCACAAGCAAGGCATTGTGCAAACAGCCCCAACAGGAGCCAGCACCTCTCCAAAGTGACCCTGGCCCCAAGAGAGAGTAAGATAGCCCCACATATTAGTTATACTGTGGCCCCAGTGGTGGGTTGGAGGTGGACATACTGTCTGACTACAGGCCCTGCCCACTAACAAAAGCCTCTGGGGATCAACACAGGGAGAGAGCCCTGGAGTTCTTTGTGACCTCAGCTCTGACAGTTTCTTGGTCTGGCCCAACTCAAGGCCAAGGCAGCCCCAGACTGGCCCATTAACAATACAGAGACCAAACCCTGCCCACAAAAGGCAAAGACGAGTCCTTGTGGACTAGAATGAAGGTAAAGATGGCTCAGCCACAAGACTAGGGCATACTCAACACATGTAGGAGATAACCCTGAAGTGCCAGGGGAGCAGGGGATGTTGAACTGGGAGGCACTACAGGATTTCTTTTTCTTTTTTCTTTTTTCTTTTTTCTTTTTTCTTTTTATTTTATTTATTTATTTGACAGGGATAGAGACAGCCAGTGAGAGAGGGAACACAAGCAGGGGGAGTGGGAGAGGAAGAAGCAGGCTCATAGCGGAGGAGCCTGATGTGGGGCTCGATCCCACAAAGCCGGGATCACGCCCTGAGCCAAAGGCAGACGCTTAACCACTGTGCCACCCAGGCGCCCCAGGATTTCTTTTTCATAAGGCCTGTACTTGTAGGAGCAGGAGAGGTCTCTAACTTTCCTAACATGTAGAAACAGATGCAGAGTTAGACAAAATGAGAGGAATAAGCCCCAAATGATAGAACCAGACAAAGTCACAGCAAGAGATCTAAACAAAACAGGTAAGTAATATTCCTAATAAAGAGTTTAAAGTAATGGTCATAAAGATATTCACTGGACAGGAGGGTCTCCCTGAGATCCTCCACTCTCAACAAAAAGATAGAAAACATTAAAAAGTACAAATCAAAGAAGAACAAAATAAGTGAAATTTAAAATATGCAAGAGGGAATAAATAGTTGACTAGAAGGAAGATTTTTTTTGTCTTCAAACTGACAAAAGATCTGTGATATTATGCACTTTTTTAAAAAAAAAGAAATCAGTGTTACCTACTAGACACTAAAACCCTTGAATATTTTGAGCATCTCTCCTTCTTTAACATAGTTACCCAGATAATTAGGTCATATAACTGAGAGTAAAACTTGCAATATATTATGCATTTCTGCCTTCTTTTATAGGTATTAAGGTGAGACTCAATTTCAGTTTGACTAAATTCAGGGTTACAGTAGGAAACCAGTTAAGCAAGTCTTGCCCTCTGTTTTCCTCTGGTTTTCTATTGTAACCCTGAATTTATCTTTTTCCCCTTCATGCTTACATCATTTCTATTCCATATACTGTTGCTACACAGAAAATTGTGCTGTAAACCTTTTTATTACACTCTTTTTTTTTAAGCTCTATATTTACATACAGTACACGGGATGACCTTTTTTTTTTTTTTTTTTTTAACAATGTTTGGAGCTTCATCCGGAAAGAATCAATAGCTTATTCTACTCCTCTCAAGCTACTGAAAACCTGCTTGTATGAAAACTGGGCTCGCATTTGTCCCAGAGAAGTTGAGGCAAATATGTATTAAGGAATTATAGACAATTCAAGGCCATGAAAAGTCATGGCCTTTGTGATCAGGCAAATGAACAGAAATTCAAACATAAACAGTGGTGAAAACATGGGCTTGCTATGCCCTAGGTGTGAAAGTACGCAGTGGCAGCTGAATGTTTACTTCCTTAAAAATAAACTAGAAGTACTGCACATGAGATAGGAAACTAAATCAAATATTAATGCTTGAACTCTGTGTGCAATTAGTCTGTATCAATGCTTGAAAAACTACAATTGGTTTTTCTTACTTAAAACTTCAAGATAATTATAGATTCATATACAACTGTAAGAAATAACACAGACATACCATGCATTCTTTGTCCCAGTAACAACATTTAGCAAAATCACAATATCACCATCAGGAGATGGACAGTAATCTAGTTAGAGTCCCATATGTTTCCATCGCTCCTCCAGAGACCCCTCATGTTGCTCTTTTACAGCTGTATCAGGCAACCACTAATTGATTCTCCATCTCTACAATTCGGTCATTTCAACAGTGTTAAAAAAAAAATGAAATCTTATGTTTATAACCTTTCAGGATATTCCATAATTCTACAGTTCTCTGGAGATTCATCCCCAATGTGTTACACATATCCATAATCCATTCCTTTTTGTTGCTCTGAAGTATTTCATGATACGGATGTACCAGTTTGCTTAACCATTCACTAGTAAAAGACGTCCGTGTTTCCAGTTTTTGGACATTATAAATCTGCCAGAAAACATTTGGTACAGGTTTTAGTGCTAACGTAATGCTTCATTTCTCTGGGACACATGCCCAAGAGTGTCATCACTGCTTGTATGGTCATTGTATATTCAGATTTAAGAAACAGTCAAACCGTTTTCCAGAGTTGATCTACCATTTTACCTTTCCAACAGCAGTGTAGAGAGTTCTGTTCTTTTCTACACGCTTGCCAGCACTTGGTGGTGTCACTTTTTTTTTTTTTAATTTCAGCCATT
The DNA here is from genome assembly GCF_024610735.1 of Ursus americanus. Lineage (NCBI taxonomy): Eukaryota > Metazoa > Chordata > Mammalia > Carnivora > Ursidae > Ursus > Ursus americanus. The sequence goes on from NC_142131.1 coordinate 6,759,215, forward strand.
TAGGTGTGTACTGATATCTCAATGTGGTATTAATTTTCATTTCCATAATGACTGTGATGTTGAACATCTTCATATGTTTTGGTCATCTGTATACCTGCTTTGAAAAACTTCCTATATATGCTGCCCATTTTTTTTTTATGGTAAGATAATTTTGCAGCATTATTTCTTTTTTATTAATATTTTTTATTATATTAGTCACTATACAGTACATCCCCAGTTTTTGATGTAAAGTTCCATGATTCATTAGTTGTGTATAACACCCAGTGCACCATGCAATACGTGCCCTCCTTACTACCCATCACCAGTCTATCCCATTCCTCCCCCCCTGAAGACCTCAGTTTGTTGCCCATTTTCTAATTGAATTTTTTTGTTCTTTTATTAGTGGCCTTTGTCAATATATTACTGACCTCGTCTAGATACTAGTGTTTGTCAAATATGCAGTTTGAAATGTTTTCTCCCACTAGGGAGTTTTTTTCTTTTTTTCTTTTTTTCTTTCTTCATCTTCTTAATAGAGTCTTGCACTGAGCAAAAGTTTTTAATTTTTGAAATCTAATATTTCAGTTTTTACTTTACGTATTGTACTTTGGTGCCGAGTCTAAGAAATTCTGCCCATCCCTAGATTTAAAATGTTTTCTATATTTTTTCTGAAAATTGTAGAATCTATATTTAAGATTTTTCTCTGATCAATTTTGAATAATTTTTGTAAGGTGTGAAACTTAAGTCAGGGTTCATTTCTATTTCGCCTATGGGGTCCAGTTTCTCACCATTAAAAAAAGTCGTTACTCCTCTGTTGACTTACTTTTATTCAGTTGGGCCTATTTGTTTCAGTGTATTTCAGGCTCTTTGTTCCATTGATCTGTACACTTATCCCTCCACCATTATCACACAATTGATCATTGTGGCCACTAAAGTTTTGAATTTGTATATGCTTAAATGAGTTATTCTAGTTCTATTTGCTATTCCATATAATTTTAGAATAATTTTGTCTAGGTCTTTAAAAATGTGATTTTGAGAGCAATTAGGTTAAAACTTTGTGGAGAAAATTGGCATTTTTAATTGAGTTTTCCTATCCATGAAGATAGTGTGACTATTTATATCTCTGGACTCATTCATCAGTTTCATGATTTTCAGCACACAAGTCCTGTACATGCTTTGTTAAATTTACACCAATGTATTTAAACAACTGAAAATGGCATTATATTTTTATTTTGGTGTACTTGTGGTCATTGCTAATATATCAAATTACAATTTTTTTAATCATGTCTCTTGTGACTTGAATGACCTTGCTAATTAGTTCACGTACATGAAATTTCTTGAGGTATTCTAAACAGACAATGATGTCATCTGCATATAGAGACAATTTTATCTTTTCTAATCTATACACCTTGTATCTCCTTTATTTCCCTTATTAGACTGACAAATTCCAGCACACTGTTGAATAAGAGTGCTGACAGTGGATATCTTTGAGTGTTGATACATCAGATTACACTGATTTTTCAAATATTTCACCAATCATATTTATAGAATAAGATCCAGTTGGTCATGTTGTATAGTATATATATATGTATTTTCTTTTACTGTCCCGATTGTTTTAATTCCTTGTCATTTTTTGTGTCCAGTTGAAAACTGGACATTTTAATACTATAATATGGTAACTCTGAAAATCAAAATTTCCCCATTCCAATTAATAAATTAGTAAGGTCACTGATTACAAGGTCAATATAGAGAAAATAATTGTAGTCCTTGGACCAGAAGTTAACAACTAGAAAACTACATTTAACAAATAATGTCATTTACAGTAGCATCAATGTATTTAAATAACTGTGAATAAAGCTAACAAATGACAGGCAAATTATTCCAAACTACAAAACAGTTTTGAGAAAATTTAAATATATGTATTATATATGTAATATACACAATATAAATGAATAGAAACATTTTCTAAGATTCAAGGCAGCCCTAATTACAATCAGGTACGTATGCTTAGTTAAAAGAAACAAAAATAAAACCGCCACCCCCAAGTTTTCTCCAAGACAAAAAGAAATAAGTAGTCCTATCTTTTACATAAAGTAGGTAATTCTCAGTTTCCACAGTGAAATGTAGGAATAAAATTTCCTGAATTTGACCTTTTGATCTTAACCTTAATTTAAAAATGTTAATCGTTACACTTCAATAGTTAGGATAAAGTGATTGACACACAAATAGCAACAGAACAGAGTCCAATAACAAACCCATATGCACATACAAACTTAAATTACAAACAAGACGACACAATAGTGCAGAGAGATAGGATGGCGTTTTCAAAAATGGTGCTTAGTGAGTTTTTATGTGGAGCAACATAGGAACCTTGACCTCTGCATTTATGCCACAGTTTTCATACTACCTTCTGAAAAGAGAAAGTTTTCATTCATATTTATGAAATAACAATACCAGTGTTCCAATGTGCTTGTCTGAATAGCTGAAAAAGAACGGGAAAACTACAACACTTCCTTTATTAGTATTTTTCTGTAACTATTACCAAAATGGAACTAAAGAATAATTAGAGGAATAATAAAAAGATGAATAAATAGATCGGTATTCAAAACTATAGCAGTAGTTTAACTTTCTCTTTTAAAAATGTCCTTTATGCACTGAGTTTCAAAAGCATGCATGCAGAAGTAATCTTAGTACTCTGGTGTCATCTTATATATGAATTAGACTTAACAATTTGTTTAACTTTCAGGACTGTTAAGATGAACTTTAAAATACTACTTTCAATATAGCTCAAAAACAAAACTTCAGAAAGTACCAGTCATGTTCTCTATACAAAATTACTTTGCTTTAGCTGTGCGTATTCAGGATTAGAGAGGACTGAAAGAAAGGGGTATCTTGATTCCCTTTGCTTTCCGTAGATGAGTCATCACGCTAGGTTCCCCTTGTAGCATGTTCCACTGCCTTCCTGAAGTGATTACATATGATGTAAAAAAGAATCTACTGGGGCCCCTGGGTGGCTTTTGCCTGGGCTCTCTTTCTTGCTTTCAAATAAGAAAAATAACCTACTGATTCAGGAAGAACCTACACGAGGAATAATACATGTCACCTAATTGTTTTCTGTTTGGTGTGGGTTTATTTGTCCTTAGGCTTCTCATTTAAGCTGGTTTTAAATTGTGTGGGGGGGAAAATGCAATAGGCGACTATATCTTTCTCATCACCTAGCTGGCTCTCCAACCCTGATTTCTTCAAATTAGAGTATATGGAAAGATTCCACGAATACCTTACTTAATTTTAATAATTTTTTTCGAGGAACAGAATATATGATTTAGTTCTCTCTGTCCTAATGAAAGTATATTGAATATCTAATTGATCTAGCAGAAATATATTGAGGCTTGTTAAGTATTGGTAACACTCTGCTGCGGCTCTCGATGAAGCACGTTCTAAGTATCTTCCCCTTTGGTCATTAGCAGGGGGATTATTTCAATGGAGAAGACGAGGGAGAACACATTTTATAAACTTTTACTCCTCTGGATGGAAAAAACACGAATGAAACAGTGATAGACTTTAAACAGATATATTTTAATGCAATTATTTAACCTTTGATTATAATACAGCTGATTACTGTTTTTCTTTTAATAATGCCGTAAGTGTACATGGAATATACTTGGCAACAAATTCAAGAAATTTAGTATCTTAAAAATAAAAGCTCTAGAGTTTTGGTGGACACGGCATTTAAATTTGAAGATAAGATTTTCTTTTGTATTATCAGTATCAGAATTTTATACTTCATTGTCAGGCATATTTGGAAATTTCATATTTACCCACTTTAGCTATAAAAATCATATTCCAGTATGAAAATAACACTAAAATAGCCTGTAGTTTAATTTGGTCACATGTTATTCAGGAGACAGAACTTCACTTAATTCAGACTTTACAGCTAGTAACTTGTGTGAGTTACTTGTATTTTATGGCCTTTCAAGGCTATGAATGGCGATCTGTGGAAACAGAATTAGCATATGATCTGGATCTGAGGTTGAAAACACTTTCTTCTTCACTGTTTGGCAAGCTTTACAGAATGTAATCGTTATATGTGTTAGGCAGATAATGTTTCTTTCGCTACAGTGCCATGCACTAAGGTTAACGTATTGCTAAGGAAAGAGAGGACGGCACTTGATCTGCTTATCAAAGTGATAACTGATTAACTAGTAAGAGCAAGTTTTTCCCCCAACACTACATTCTATGAATAAAGAATGTGTTAAAAAGTATCTAAAGAAAAACTGAGTTAGTGTTTAGTCATTAGAGCTGATGATCACCACGATTCTGGGTAGGTAACTAAACTGTGGTCCAAATAAAGAACCCTCAAGGAGAATTTCCTTCGACTTACCCAAGCAAAACTCTGCTTACTACACATCCATTATCTGTTTTTTTTTAATGACATTTTTTAAATTAAAAAAAATCTGTTTTTTATTCCTTGCTTTGATGGCAAAAATGTGTACACATTTCTTCTTAGAATTAAGGCACTTTTAAGGTTAGCTACTCCTGTTTGTCTTTATTACACTCTTTTATGAGTGCGGCACGCATTAGTGCTTGCCGAGCTAATGATCTCAAAGTCATTTTGAGGAATTCTAAAACCCAGAATGAAGCCCATTAGAGCTCAGTAGCTGTTCATTTTACACAACAATATAAGTACTGATGTTCCTAAATGTGCAGATATACAGCATAGAATAGAAGCATTTCATCAAACCAGAGGGAACAAGTTCATAATTATACTCCCTAATTATATTTTTTCATTCTACCTGGATTTGGAGTGTCTGTATTCCCTTTAAGGTATATGAGTGTAACTGAACTAGTAGAAAAGTACAAAATAATATTCTAGCTGGACTTATTCTTTTTCCTTTTGTTTTTACAGTGATTAACTAAACCGTGGTTAGAAATACCTTCAAGAATAGTCTATTAAATGAAATGAATGATTGACATTTATGTTAGGGGTTCTGTGATGGCTAATGACATTTTCCTTTTAAACGTTGCCACAACAGAGAAATTTTCATTTGGGGCATGTTTGATAACCAATGAAGTGTTAATTGTACCACTTCATTTTTTTCTAAAGTGCCAGTTTTCTCATTACATACTGAATCAATAACTTGTCGACACCCACATGTGTCACTTCTTCCTTCAAAGTAGAATTATTTTTATATTGTTTAAAATGAAGAGACTAGTGGAAGAGTTATTTTGTTTTCCTTAGATGTTTGGTTAAAATCGTCTTCTTGAATTCAGGATACTGGGGAAATACATACCTTGATAACGCTAACCCTCAAAATAAAAAATCACCAATCTGCTTCTGATTTAAAGCGTTCAAGTTTAACTTAGTGTATATTTTAAATTCTTTCAGATCTTTATCATTCATCTGGGTTATGCTTTCTAGAACTTATTGAAAATCTTGTATTTGAAATATTAAGTTTATAACCTGTAGCATGTAATACAAGGACCCATGTGCATAAACACTAAAAATCATCAGTATTATTTTTTAAGTCTCTCTTCTAAAGGGTAAAACATCAAGCACTTAATAAAACTATTTCTTTGTTTCTTTAGATTTTCTGAGGTGTATATCCCTTGGTTCACTGTGACCGACGGACATTCATTTTCAGGTTTTGCAGAACAGTTTATGGTGCTACTGATAATACATATGTTCAACAATGAAATCATTGTCTGGTGCTTAACGAGAGCATAATGTCCCTTCACATCTGAATAGTACTTCGATTCATCAAAGTACCTAAGTTAATAGACAATCAACTACATCTTGCTAAAATCAGTTTTTTAGCCAACCGCCATTCTTAAAGATCAAAAGAAACTCTCTGACAATGATAATAAATACAGCGTCAAATCTTGGTTTTACGAAAAAGGTTAGCTTAAGATCTACTTACAATAGGCTGTAAACTTCTGAAATATAACAAATAAATTAGATTTAGAATAAATTAGCAGAACTACCAAATGACTATTGAAGTTTTAACCCACTGGCTAATAATACATGGGGGGAGCAAAAACCCATATTTTATAACTTTCTAAAAGTTTTCAGAACTATAGGGGATAAAGGAAGTATAGAATGTGTATATATGTGAACTTTTCATGGTACATGGTAACACTAATACATTTGTGATTTTTATATTTTTAATTTCTGTAATATTTTTAAAAAATCTTTGTATTTATTTTTTTTTTAAGATTTTATTTTTCTGAGGGTGGGAGAGAGAGAGAGAGAGAAAGAGATCATGGAGGGGGAGGAGCAAAGGGAGAGGGAGAAGCAGACTCCCTGCTGAGCAGGGAGCCAGATGCAGGGCTGGATCCCAGGGCCCTGGCATCTCGACCTGAGCCGAAGGTAGATGCTTAACCAACTGAGTCACCCAGGTGCCCCAAAATACATCATTATCTTATGTGTTACCAAAGAAGACAAAGAGCAAATCTGCTGATCAAACTAGGATATGATGATTTCTTGCCATATCAATGGTTTTTCTTTACTGTTCAAAGTCTCTTTTCAGGTATTTAACAGGCGCCTTATATGTAGTATAAGGGAAGAGGTACTTTCCCTACATTGTCGCTCATCCAGTCTTCCAAGCTGGAAATGCTGAAGTGCGGTGCTCAATTCCGTCCTCTTCATTACCACTTAAATTCATTCGTAGTGGATTTTATTTAAAAACTTTTAAAAACCTATCCCTTATTTTAAATCTGTAATACAACTTAGTGTTAAAATACTGTTTTTTCTTCACCTAGACCCACATGAAGAAAACAAAAATACTTGACTACTTGTTCGTCATAGAGCTCGTTTTTGCTCTGCCAAATTTCAGTTACCTTCTGCATTTTCAATCTTTTTTTTCTCTTGCCTACGCGTTCTCACAAATTTCTTCTGAAATATTCTAGATCATGAAACGTCTTCCACTCTGCCTCTTCTGATCTTAAACTCATTTTTTATTTCAACATATTTTGGTGTTGTATATATTCTCTTTCCAAAATTATTAGAAATTGAATGTGCCTCCCATGTTTTGCCTTGCTCTTGGTTTTTGAGTCTAGTTTCTTTCCATGTTTTGTTTTTAGCCATTGGCTGAACAAAATATTTGAAAAATGATATATTTATATACAGTAAAGTTACTTTGAGGAAATACAAATCCTCTTCGAATGGAAATAACCATACGCTTCTGTAAGGCATCTGGTGGCGTCCCCAATTAAAGATCACATTAAGCCAATTTCAAGACTAAATTTTTTTGGCAGTTGGAACTGGTTTATGATTTTGCATGGGCTGCCTTTACCCTGAAATTGCTATAATTTGACGTTGTATGTTTGAGGGAGAAATACGTTACCTTTTCTTCATCTCCTTGGATGTTAACCTGAACTTTTATATTCTTCTTGTCCTGAAAGTCCATCAAACAGGTTTTCAAGGTGTGGAGAAGAGAAATACCCTTACAGCAAGAGTGGTTCTCATGCTTGGCTCCATATCTAAATTCTTGTTTCATTAAATATTAGGACTTGACAACATTTTGATGCTTTCATGACTAAAACAAACAAAACCCAGCACACTTACCACTGTGGAGCGTATTCAGCAGGAGGATTAATGCAAGTAAACTAGCCCACCAGAAAACGGAAAGTGCTCACAGTGTACTTGTTATGATACTTAAATTTTTTTTCTAGAATGTGACTTGTTTGAGGACAAATGCTTTGTCTTTTTCCTGCTTGTTTATCTCACTGAACCCACATTAATGCCTTTAATACAGGAAAAGCTTATTAGGTATTTGAATTAATATCTCCTTCATATAATCACAACCAGTGTCCCTAGATAGTAGATAAAATATTCCACCTATATTATCTAGGGACACTGATCATGATTAAATGAAAGAAGTATTAATTCCCAAGTTCAGTTAATGAGCTCCGGAGATGGTACTTGGGAATAAAATACCAGTTGGTCATTAGATTTGCTGTGATAAATACTACATATTGTGTTGGATATAATACTTAACCTGTCGGCTTATTCGTCTGTAAAATGGTATAATAATCACAATCTGTAGTAAAATGACACCCCACAAGTGGGTAGTATTAGTAAGATGAAAAATAGATACAACGTTCATTGAGGACTTGGGATATGTCAGATATTATGCTAAATGCTTTACCTGCATTATCAAATGTAATTATACACATCCCTTAAGGTGGGCATAATTATTTTTCCCATTGGAGACAAGAGGAAATTGAGTCTTCATATAGATCATTTACTTGCCCAAGGTGCCAAAACTAGTAACTGGTGATGCCCTGGAACAATAACTCAGCTATGCCCCATTCCACGATCACACTTAGTAATGGAGTCTATACAGAATAGAACATGTTATTTAAATATATATGCATGTATTATTGAGGCTTAATATTTATTTCCATTTTATTACTAAATTTTGTTTAATGGATCTGCTTTCCTTTGAATAATATTTCACAACATTTTACATTAAGTTCTGTAGTGCAAAACACTTGAAATTTTTTCAGGAAGTAGTATTAACAAAATGTTATATTAGTTTCAGTAAAGTATAATAACTCAACAATTCTGTGCATTACTAACTTCTTATCACAGTAAATGTACTCTTAATCCCCTTTATCTATTTTACCCATCCCCCCAACACACTTCTCCTCTGGCAACTACCAGTTTGTTCTATAAGAATCTATTTGTCTCTTTTTTGTGTGTGTTCATTTTTTTTCTTTATTAAATTCCATATGAGTGAAATCTTATAGTATTTATTTTTTTCTGGCTTACTTTACTTAGCATTATATTCTCTAGGTCCCTCCGTGTTGTTGCAAATGGCAAGATCGCATTCTTTTTTTATGGCTAATAATCCGTTGTGTATATATATACCAGTACTTGTTTATGTATTCATTTATGGATGGGCACTTGGGTTGCTTCCATATCTTGGCTATTGTAAATAATGCTACAGTAAACATAGGGGTGCATAAATCTTTCTGAATTAGTGTTTTCGTTTTCTTTGGTTAAATGCTCAGTAGTGGAATTACTGGCTCTAAAAGTAACTCTATTTTTAATTTTTTGAGGAATCCACATACTCTTTCCACAGCGGCTGTACCAGTTCCCATTCTCACCAATAGTGCCCGAGGGTTCCTTCCCTCCCTCCTCCACTTTTCCTCCCCCATCCTCACCAACATGTGTTATTTCTTGTCTTTTTGACTCTAGCCATTCTGACAGGTGTAAGGTGATATCTCATTGTAGTTTAGACTGGCATTTCCCTGATGTTTAGTGATACTGAACATCTTTTCATGTGTCGGCCATCTGTGTGTCTTTGGAAAAATGTTTATTCAGGTCCTCTGACCATTTTTAACTGGATTATTTGGTGGTGGGGGGGGTTTTGGTGTTGAGCTGTAGAACTTCTTTATTTTGAATATTAACCCCTTATAAGATAAATCATTTGCAGATACCTTCTTCCATCAGTTGGCTGCCTTGTCATTTCATTGATGGTTTCCTTCACTGTGCAAAAGCTTTTTATTTTGGTGTAGTCTTAATAGTTTATTCTTGCTTTTGTTTCCCTATCCAAGGAGATGTATCTAAAAAATATTTCTACAGACGATGTCAAAGAGATTATTCCTGTGTTCTCTTTTAAGAGTTTCGTGGTTTCATGCCTCACTTTTAGATCTTTAATCCATTTTGAGTTTATTGTTATGTATAGTTTAAGAAAGTGGTTCAGTTTCATTCTTCTGCGTGTAGCTGTCCAGTTTACCCAATACCATTTGTTGAGGAGATGGTCTTTTCTCCATTACGTATTATTCCCTCCTTTATCCCAGATTGACCATAAAAGCATGGGTTTATTCTGCTCTCTCTATTCTAATCCATTGATTTATGAGTCACTTTTACCTCTCCTTATGAAGAAAATCAGGTAACATGAACATTACTAAATTTATTCCCCATTCTCATTTCCTGACTACATTTATATTTTCTAATATATGTGCCCTCATTCTTTGGAATTAAAAATGTCTGATATTATCTTCTCTTGTCTCTTTGCAATCATTTCCTCCGTGATCTCATTTACTATGTGTGTTCCTTAGCAGTTTTCATATTCCTAAAATTATAAAGAAATTGCAATACATATTTCAGATATATTTGTGTATAAATCATAGCAATTGTCAACTTATTTTCTAAGCTTTTCACCTTAAATCAACTTTCTCCATTATGGAATAACCACCAGATAATGAACATCATTAAAATAAATAGGAATGATTAATCTGTGTCAATGACTAATAAAAAAAATATCTAAAAGGACCTATCATTTCTGTTCACTGTAAGGAGAAAAAACTCAATTATATAAGAATATCATTGATCCATAAGAAAAAATATGAATCTAGATCACTCTATAATAAAACAAATTTGTGTTTGGGGCACCTGGGTGGCTCAGTCATTAAGCGTCTGCCTTTGGCTCAGGGCGTGATCCCGGAGTCCTGGGATCGAGCCCCATGTCAGGCTCCTCTGCTGGGAGCCTGCTTCTTCCTCTCCCACTCCCCCTGCTTGTGTTCCTTCTCTCACTGGCTGTCTCTCTGTCAAATAAATAAATAAAATCTTAAAAAAAAAAAAACAAAGGAATAAATTGATTCATTATGTTTTTTTCAAAAAACCTTCTACCTAGAAATGAAGAAACTAAAATGTGTCAGTAACAGGCTATAGATGGGGTTTCATAGATGACTGTTTCCTTCCCAAATTTACTGAAAGTACATTATTAATATATTTAAGGATACATTCAGAAAAGCATTGAGGGCGAAGTAAGATATATTAGCATTAATAGAAATATTAAAAGAGAATTCCATCTCACATTGCATCACAAGAAAGAAAGATGAACACTAGGAAGCATCGCAAAACCCTGACAATCATCAGTTGTTAAAAGCAGAAGTGAGGAAAAAGACTAAAATTAAGATGGAGGCTTAAAATAGTATTAGCCAAACTGTAGCTCAGGTTTGCATACCTCCTCTCCTCCCCCTATCACATTTACGGCTGAGGTCTTTACCACCAACTTGAAGCTGGAGAAGTAGTCCTGAAAAAATACTGCACTCGGTTAGGTGGTTCTGAGGCTTCCTGAGCAAAGACTGTTAGAATAGAATAGAGCATTCTTGTATTGGTATTGCCAGTGGTAGTTGAGAGTAGAGTTGGCATAACTTCTTGTTAAGCACACAAAAGGGAAAACTGCCAGTATACAGATCTATCCCTAAAAAGTAGTAGACATTTCTGTATCTTTATATATTAGGAAAAAATTGTTAAATTGATGATTTATCTTTGTAGCAATAAGCAAACAATCAAGGATCTCAAGGCAAATGAGAAAAACTATCTACACTAAAAAGAGGTGCCTAGACGATAAGAGAACAAGTCACCATAGAGGAAACACATACTTCAGAGGATAGAAGAGAACTGAAATGACATATTTAGTGTACCATGATGTTAGGAAGATAGGGTATTCATAAAAGTGGAAGAAGCTATTATCATACAGGTAATTGGGAAAATTTTGCCTGTGAAAAAACTTACTAGAAAGGCAGTAAGAAAATAAATAATAAAGAGTGATGGGGTTAAGGACTATGAGGAAGATAAGATTTGATAAAATCTTGTACATGCTACATCAATCCATATAGACCAAAGTGTATTTCTTAATACCAAAAAGGAAGACTAGAGGAAAGAAAAAGAACCAATTAAAGAAATTATACAACATAACTTGGAAAAAAATCAATTGAATGTTACTGTTGTGGGAAAATTATTAAACCTATAACTCTGACCTTTAGAGACATTTTTGTGAGATTTTTGAATACCAAAGTTAAAAGCTTCTGTAAGTTTCAATGGAGAATAAGGTTTTTCATGTTAATTGCAGTCTTATTTTATTATTGACAGCAGTATTATCAGTATCACTGGTACTGGAAGACAATAGAATAAAGCCTTTAATTTTTTTAAATTTTTTGTTACGTTAGTCACCATATAGTACATCATTAGTTTTTGATGTAGTGTTCCATGATTCATTATTTGTGCATAACACCCAGTGCTCCATGAAAGACGTGTCCTCCTAATACCCATCACAGGCCTAGCCCAATCCCCCCACCCTCCTCCCCTCTGAAACCTCAGTTTGTTTCCCAGAGTCTGTAGTCTCTCATGGTTCATTCCCCCTTCTGCTTACCCCCCCTTCATTCTTCCCTTCCTTCTCCTACTGATTTCCCTGCTATTCCTTATGTTCTGTAAATGAGTGAAACCATATGATAATTGCCTTTCTCTACTTGACTTATTTCACTTAGTATAATCTCCAGTCCCGTCCATGTTGCTGCAAATGTTGGATAATTGTTCTTTCTGATGGTGGGGTAATATTCCAGTACATATATGGACCACATCTACTTTATCCATTCGTCTGTTGTAAGGGCATCTCAGCTCCTTCCACAGTTCAGCTATTGTGGACAATACTGCATATGGCTCTTCTCTTCACTACATCTGATTCTTTGGGGGTAAATACCCAGTAGTGCAATTGCTGGGTCATAGGGTAGCTCGATTTTTTACTTTTTGAGGGACCTTTTTGAGGGACACTGTTTTCCAAAGAGGCTGTACCAACTTGAATTCCCACCAACAGTGTAAGAGGGTTCCCCTTTCTCCACATACTCTCCAACATTTGTTGTTTCCTGCCTTGTCCATTTTTGCCGTTCTGACTGGCGTAAGGTGGTATCTCAATGTGGTTTTGATTTGAATTTCCCTGATGGCTAATGATTCTGAACATTTTTTCATGTGTCTGTATGTCTTCATTGGAAAAGTGTTCATATTTTCTGCCCATTTTTTTATTTGATTACTTGTTTCTCATGTATTGAGTTAGAGAAGTTCTTTATAGATCTTGGATACCAGCCTTTTATCTGTAGTTTCATTTGCAAATAACTTCTCCCATAATGTGGGCTGCCTCTTTGTTTTGATGACTGTTTCCTTTGCTGTGCAGAAACTTTTTATCTTGATGAAGTCCCACAAGTTCATTTTATCTTTTCTTTCTCTTGCCTTTGGAGATGTGTCATGAAAGAAGTTGCTGTGGCCGATGTCAAAGAGGTTACAGCCTATGTTCTCCTCTATGATTTTGATGGATTCCTGTCTCACATGGAGGTCTTTCATCCATTTGGAGTTTATCTTTGTGTATGGTGTGAGAGAGTGGTCAGGTTTCATTCTTTTGCATATAGATGTCCAATTTTCCCAGCACCATTTATTGAAGAGGCTGTCGTTTTTCCACTGGATGTTTTTTCCTGCTTTGTCAAAGATTAGTTGACCATAGAGCCGAGGGTCCATTTCTGGAGTTTCTGTTCTGTTCCATTAGTCTATGTTTCTGTTTTTGTGCCAGTACCATGCTGTCTTGGTGATCGCAGCTTTGCAGTATAGCTTGAAATCAGGCAACAGGATGCCCCCAGCTTTGTTTTTCTTTTTCAACATGTCCTTGGCGATTCAGGGTCTTTTCTGGTTCCACACAAATTTTAGGATAGTTTATTCCAGCTCTTTGAAAAATGTCATTGGTATTTTGATCGGGATGGCTTGAAAGTGTAGATTGCTCTGGGTAGCATCAATATTTTAACTATGTTTATTCTTCCGATCCATGAGCATGGAATATTTTTCCATCTTTTTGTGTCTTCTTCAATGTCTTTCATCAATGTTCTGTAGTTTCTAGCATATAGATCCTTTACCTCTCTGGTTAAGTTTATTCTGAAATATCTTATGATTTTTGGTGCTATTATAAATGGAATCAATTCCCTAATTTCTCTTTCTTCAGTCTCATTGTTCATGTATAGAAATGCAACTGATTTCTGAGCATTGATTTTTGTATCCTGCCATATTACTGAATTGTTCAATGAGTTCTAGTAATTTGGGGGTGGGGTCTTTTGGGTTTTCCACATAAAGTATCATGTCATCTGCAAAGAGAGAGAGTTTGACTTCTTCTTTGGCAATTTGAATACTTTTATTCTTTTTTGTTGTCTGATTGCTGTTGCAAGGACTTCTAGTACTATGTTGAATAATAATGGCAAGAGTGGGCATCCTTGTCGTGTTCCTAATCTTAAGGAAAAGGCTCTCAGCTTTTACCCATTGAGAATGATATTCGCTGTAGGCTTTTCAAAGATAGTTTTTATGAAATTGAGGAATGTACCCTCTATCCCTACACTCTGAAGGGTTTTAATCAGGAAAGGATGCTGTATTTTGTCAAATGCTTTTTCTGCATCAATTGAAAGGACCATGTAGTTCTTGTCTCTTCTCTTATCAGTGTGATCTATCACACTGATCAATTTGCAAATGTTGAACCACCCTCGCATCCCAGGGATGAATCCCACTTGGTTGTGATAGATAATCCTTTCAATGTACTGTTGGATCCTAAGAGCTAGGATCTTGTTGAGAATTTTGGTGTCCATATTCATCAGGGATATCGGTCTGTAATTCTCCTTTTTGATGGGGTCCTGTACAGTTTCTAGGAAGGCATCCATTTCTTCCAGGTTGTTTAATTTATTGGCATATAGTTGTTGATAATAGTTTCTAATGATTGTTTCTATTTCCTTGGTGTTGGTCATGATCTCTCCCTTTTCATTCATAATTTTATTAATTTGGGTCCTTTCTCTATTCTTTTGAATAAGTCTGGCCAGTGGCTTATTGATCTTATTTATTCTTTCAAAGAACCAGCTTCTAGTTTTGTTGATATACTCTACTGTGCTCCTGGTTTCTAATTCATTGATCTCTGCTCTAATCTTGATCACCTGCCTTCTTGTGCGTGGGTTAGGCCTATTCTTCTGTTTCAACTCCAAATTTTTTTTTTAAGATTTTATTTATTTATTTGACAGAGAGGGACAGCGAGAGAGGGAGCACAAGCGGGGGAAGTGGGAAAGGAAGAAGCAGGCTCCCAGCGGGGCAGGGAGTCCAATGCGGGGCTTGATCGCAGAACCCTAGGATCATGCTCTGAGCGGAAGGCAGATGCTTAACGACTGAGCCACCCAGGTGCCCCCCAACTCCAGCTTCTTAAGGTGAGAATATAAGGACTGCATTTTAGATTGTTCTATTCTTTCGAGTGAGGCTTGGATGGCTATGTATTTTCCCCTTAGGACCGCCTTAGCAGTGTCCCATAGGTTTTGGACTGATGTGTTTTTGTTCTCTTTGGTTTCCATAAATTGCTTAAGTTCTTCTTTAATTTTCTGGTTTACCCAATCGTTCTTAAGCAGGATGGTTCTTAGTTTCCCAGTGTTTGAGTTTCTTCCAAATTTTTCCTTGTGATTGAGCTCCAGTTTCAAAGCATTGTGGTCTGAGAATATGCAGGGAATAATCTCAGTCTTTTGGTATCAGTTGAGACCTGTTTTGTGACCCAGTATATGGTCTGTTCTGGAGAATGTTCCATGTGCATTCAAAAAGAATGAGTATTCTGTTGTTCCAGGGTGTAGTGTTCTGTATATATCTATGAGGCCCCCTACTACTAATGTATTATTATCTATATGTCTCTTTTTTCTGGTTAAGAGTTGGCCTGTTTATCTAGCTGCTCCCCTTTTGGGGGCATAGATATTTTAATTGTTAGATCCTCTTGTTGGATACACCCTTTAAGATACACCCTTTAAGAATAATATAGTATCCTTCTGTATCTCTAACTACGGCCTGTAGTTTAAAATCTAATCTGTCTGATATGAGAATTGCTACCCCAGCTTTCTTTTGAGGTCTATTGGCATGAAAAATGGTTCTCCATTCCTTCACTTTCAGTTTGGATGTTTCTTTAAGTTCAAAATGAGTCTCTTGTAGACAGCATATGGATGGGTCATGTCTTTTTATTGAATCTTCAACCCTGTGGCACTTATGGGAGCATTTAGGCCATTCACATTGAGAGTGATTATTGAGACATATGATTTTAATGATGTCATGCTGCCTGTGAAGTCTTTGTTTCTATAGATTGTAAATTTCTGTTCTGTATCACTCTTGGGGTCTTTTTACTTTTATAGAATGCCCCCTTAATATTTCTTGTAGGGCTGGCTTGGTGGTCACATATTCTTTCAGTTTCTGCTGGTCTTGGAAGCTCCTTGTCTCTCCATCCATTCTGAATGACACCCTTGCTGGATAAAGGATCCTTGGCTGCATGTTCTCACTTAGTGCTCTGAATATGTCTTGCCAGCTTTTTCTGACTTACCAGGTCTCTGTAGACAGGTCTGATGTTATTCTGATATTCCTCCCTCTGTACGTGAGGATTCTCTTCCCCCAGCCACTTTCAAGATTGTTTCCTTGGATCTAAGATTTGCGAACTGTACTATTATGTAACATAGTGTTGGTCTGTTCTCATTGATCTTGGGAGGCATCCTCTCTGCCTCTTGGACACAAATGCTTGTTTCCTTTGCCATGTGAGGGAAGTTATCAGCTACAATTTGTTCAAATATCTCTTCTAGACCTCTCTTTCTCCACCCCCTCGGGGATGCCGGTTATTCTGACACTGGAATGTTTCATTGAGTCAGTAATCTCCCATAGTCTTATTTCTTAAAATTGGAGTTTTTTAAGCCATGTTCCCTCTTTTTCCTTCTTTTCTATCTTCTCATCTTCCAACTCACTAATTCTTTCTTCTGCCTCCTTTATCCTGGCCATCAGAACATCCAGTTAGACTGCATTTGATTCATAGCATTCTTAATTTCCACCAGATTTGCTCTCATTTCCACCCTTAGAGATTCTATATTCTCATTAATATTTTTGTTAATATTTTTTCAAGTCTACACATCATCTTGACCATTGTTACTCTGAAATCCATTTCTGACAATTTGCTTATATCCATATCCATTAGTTCTGTGGCAGAGGCCACAGTCTCTCTGTTTCTTTCCTTTGTTGGGGTTTCCTCCTCCTTGTCATTCTGATGAGGTGTGTTTGCGGGATGTACAGAGCCCAAATTATTGACCAGGATGGGCATAGTGCAAACTGGTTTTTCCAGGCTTTTGTTTTCTGGTGGCTTTCCCTGGTGGTTTTCTGTGACTCTTCTGAGAGAGCAGCAGTGACCATATCCTAGCCTCTGTCTCAGAGCAGAGAGATCGCAGTCCGCTCTTCACTGAGCTTTCCTGGCCACTCTAACCCTGTTTCTGTCAGTGCTGCTAAAAACCCCGCAGCGTCCGGGGTTGTGCGCCCCGCAGCCACTCTCCCAGCCCTTGCTGTCAGGGCCTGCACGTCTCCGTCCTTTGTGTTTCTAACACCGCCAGCCACCCCTGGTTCCCGCATGCGCTTCCGAGCTCCCAGTTTCAGTCTGGTTCGAGTGCGCGCTCTGGAGCACCGGTTTTCAGTCTGATTGCGCACTTGCTCCCAAGCTCCCAGTTTCAGTCTGCTTCACGCACTCCTGAACTCCTGGTTTTAACCATGGTTTCCACACTGCTACCAGTCTGCGAGTCCCTCCTGCTCCCCAGTGCAGGTGGCTACCGCTTCCCGGCGCCCAAGTGGGGCGGCTCCCTCCCCCTTCCGTGTAACTTCCAATATCTGTGCGGTAAATTATGGCTCCCTGCTTTGTACCTCAATACTTAGTGCTGGAGATGTTTGTTTGTAGAGATCCAGATGCATCTTCTTACATCTCAGGCTGATTTCATGGGTGTTCAGGATGTTCTGGTAGATATCCGGTTCGATTCAGGGGACCAGCTGAAAAAGGGTTCCCTACTCTTCCATTTTTTTTTTTCCTCCCCCAGAGTAAAGCCTTTAAATTTTAAGAACAAATGCTTTTGAAACTAAGAATATGTACTCAGTCAATTAAAAAAAAAATTAGAGTAGAAATCAGAGTAAAGATATTTGCAGAATATCAAAGATTGAGGTATTTTTCCCACCAAATCATTTAGTCACATATTTGAGGATGTCAGAAAAAAGGCATGGTATCCAAGACAAATGGCAGCGTAGTATAATATGTCCTAAAATGATAGCTTTGCAGGAAAAAAGTTAAATATGAACTAGAATATTTAACAGAGAGATAGACAAAATGTAAATGTTCCTGCTGTCATCAAGGAAAAGAAAAGGCAATTAAAAATACATAACAAAAAAAGACCTTATTAGAATTATATATTCAAACTATGAAAACAACTAAAATTTGGCATGAAACCTTGATGTAAGAAAAAAAAGTGTTCAACTATGGTGTCTGTATTTGAACATTTATAAGATATTTTATAATTTTGAGACATTATAAAGTTAATAATTTATAGTGATAAATATATAAAGCCAAGTCGTTTATTCACCAAGTATATTCACCAAGTATTTCTAAAAATTGTTGTAAAAATTCTAGTAAACTTTAGAGTGCTATTGAATTGGAACCCAGCGACAGTTTTACAGGTGTTCTTTGTGATGGCTCAGTGCCTGTGACGTTTGCATTGTTAAATATTGTCATATGACCCATGGACCTAAACATAGTATTTAGAGCTTTGATGGTAAGCACCAGAAAGAAAAATTACAGGGAGAGTCCAAAACTGATACATGAGGAATCACCCTTTCAAAGAGGGCCGAATAAAAGATAGCTTACTAAATCTCCCTGATGACCTGGTTGTCCTGTGTCTAGCAATCATATCCTCCTGAATTTGACATTTGCCATTTTGTACCCATAAGGCAATTATTCTGAAAAACAAGTGGAAGGTTCCACATTGAGGTTGAGGCAACAGATGCAGAATCTTTAAGAAGCTTATATTGATACCTTGGAATCCAAGGCATTTGACAATTTCTGTACTTGATCTCATTTCTGGATTGAGGAAGAACAGCGAAGTATGGTGGGCTATTGGTTATTTTGTTTTAGTGCCTGTTAATGATCGTACTAGCCAAATCTGTCATGTATAACAACCTAACACAGGCTTGTTTTATATTTTTCATAGAGGAGAACAACACAATAAATAGGTTTCTGGTAAGTCCATTCAATATACATTCATGATTCTTTGTGAACTAACATCATCAACAAAATTAGCAAAGAGTAGACATTGGCTTAAGCTTTTTACTTACACAAATCACTCTTGGGGTAGGGATAAATTTCTCGTAGCTCTTTTTCTTGTATTCAGCCCTTGAATCACTTAAGCTAATTTGTTTCACTAAAGTTTGTTTATGCTCACTACATGACGAAATTGGCCACAAACTCAGGGTTGTGAGGTTGTGAGATCAAGGCCCAAGTCCGTGCCCAGCATGGAGCCTGCTTAAGATTTTCTCTCTCCCTCTGCCCCCACCTTCTCTCTCTCTCTCTCCTTCCCTCCAAGAGGAAAAAAAAAAAAGTATTGGGGCGCCTGGGTGGCACAGCGGTTAAAGCGTCTGCCTTCGGCTCAGGGCGTGATCCCGGCGTTCCGGGATCGAGCCCCACATCAGGCTCCTCCTCTATGAGCCTGCTTCTTCCTCTCCCACTCCCCCTGCTTGTGTTCCCTCTCTCGCTGGCTGTCTCTATCTCTGTCAAATAAATAAATAAAATCTTAAAAAAAAAAAAAAAGAAAGTTTTAAAATTAAAAAAATTAAAAAATTAAAAAAAAAAAGTATCTGCAAAATCTGCAAAGTGCTATAATATGTACTTGTGTAATATTATATGGTGAGAAGTAGGGAGGATACAATAAAAAGATAAGACCCTTATATCTGCATCAATTTTTTTTAATTAAGATTT
Organism: Ursus americanus; assembly: GCF_024610735.1. Taxonomy (NCBI): domain Eukaryota; kingdom Metazoa; phylum Chordata; class Mammalia; order Carnivora; family Ursidae; genus Ursus; species Ursus americanus. The sequence goes on from NC_142131.1 coordinate 6,778,786, forward strand.
ATTTATTTTGAGAGAGAGCGAGCATATGGCGTGGGGAGGGGGCAGAGGGAGAGGAAGAAAGCGTCTCAAGCAGACTCCCAGCTGAGCAGGGAGCTCCACGAGGGGCTCCATCTCCTGACCCAGAGATGACGACCTGAGCTGAAACCAAGAGTCTGATGCTTGACCAACTGTGCCAGCCGGACACCCCACTCCTGCATCCTTTCTTATGATTTCTATATTTCTTAGTGCAAAACAAAAACGATTATATTGTAGCTTTATAAGTTTTAAAATGAGGAAGTATAAGTTCTCCAGCTTTTTCTTCATCAAGATTTTTTTTTTATTTTTAGGGTCCCTTGAGATTCTGTATGAATTTTAGATGGATTTTCTGACAGGAAAAAAAAAATCATTGGGATTTTGATAAGGTTCACATTGAATCTGTACTGTTTAGGTAGTATTGACATTTTAATAGCATTAAGTTTTCCGATCCATGGACCTGTAATGTGTTTCCATTTATTTATGTCTTCACTTCTTTGAGCAGTGTTGTGTAGTTTTCATGTTACAAATCTTTTATTCCCTTGGTTAATTCTTAAATGTTTTATTCTTTTTGATGCTATTATAAATGAAATGGTTTCCTTAATTTTATTTTTAGAATGTCATAGTATATAGAAATGCAACAGATTTTAATGTGTTAACTTTACATTCTGCAACTTTCCTGAATTCATTCATTTCTAACTTTTTTGGTGACTCTTTTGGATTTTCTACATAGAAGATCACATCATCTGTGAACAGAGATAATTTAACTTCTTTTCAATTTGGATGCTTTTTATTTCTTTGTATTGACTAATTGCTCTGGCTAGAAATTCAGTACTATTTTCAAAAGAAGTGGCAAAAGCAGGTATTCTTGCCTTATTCTTGATCTTAGAGGAAATGTTTTTAGTCTTTCACCATTGAGTATGATGTAATCAAAACACTGTGGTACTGACCTAACGGCAGCTATATAGACAAATGGAATGGAGCCTGAAAAGACACACTCACATTTTTGCTCAAGTGACTTTTAACAAGGGTGCCACAATTGGTAAGGGACAGTCTTGTCAATATATGCTACTAGAGAAACTGGATACCCACAAGAGAAAGAATGAAGTTAAGCCCTTACTTAACACCAAATATAAAAGTTAACTCAAAATGGATTAAAGATATAAACCTATAGCTAATACTGTAAGACTCTTAAGAGAAAACAGAGAAGTAAATCTTGATGAAAATTCAGAAGAATTCTAGTTACTTGATATGGAAACACCTACAATTTAACTACATTTTCTCATATTGACATCAACCATATTGACTAAAGTCTTAATTTGCAGGGGGACAATGAAAACTAATACGACAAGAATAATAGAATTTAAAAAAAAAAAACGGTATGTGTGTTTTCCTAGTTCATTTGGTCAAGTTGTTTGCACTCAGAGGTTGCCAAAAGATACTTTCACATAGTTTTAGTTTGTACTTTGAAAATGCAGCTAATGCTTGCTTGTAAATACAACTCTATAAAAACTCTTTGACATTAGAATACATTAGAATCCTGAAACTATTTTATACTGATTTTTTAAATAAGGAATTAAATCTATTTTTTTTACCTTCTCTTTTTTCAACACCTTTATTTACTAATACACCAAAGACTTTGTCATTTTGTCTGGTCTACCACAGTCCTCTGCCCTTGATTTCCCACTCCACTGTCCTTAGGCAGACTTTCCTGTTCCACTGTGGTGAACACGTCTCATGTACACTTTTCCTCACAATGCATAATCTGGACAGTGTCATGTCAGGGATGGAAAAATGCTTTAACCACATTAACACTTGATTCCCTACTGACATTTAATGAAACTTACTTTGACAGTTTTCTCTGTATTTTTAAGCTCTTACTTTGATAGATTCATTAAACTGTTTTATAATTAAATAGAATAAACAGTTCAGATATAAAAAGGGAATTTAGAGATTTTTCCAAACATAGATGAAAGTGCATTTTTCAGAATTATTTACTTAATACATTGTATAGTGAACATTACAATAAATACAATTACATTTTAGACAAATTGTAAATTCACAATTGATGAAACATTGGCTTGGAAATATTTTTGAAGATTTACAAAACTAACTTGCTCATTTTACAGAAGGAAAAACAAAGTTCCAGGTATATCAAAAAGCAGGTCTAGAATGAGGTCTGTCCCCAACTCCTGTCACCACCACCCTCTACCAGTTTGCCAAGTGAGGCACTTGGCAGTGTAAATTCTAAAGATGGTTTATCTCAGTATAAGATGTCTCTCATTGACCTGTGTATTCCGATTTTGAATATATTTTCTGATAAATGCAAATACATTTCAGCTAATTACAAAAGTATACAACAGGTCCAGATGATGTTGCTACTCATGTATTTCTTTATATAGCTGTCCAAGGATGTTCAAAATGAGTGCTAAATTCCTGCTTCAGTAAGATACTGGAAAGTAGGGGCGCCTGGGTGGCGCAGCCATTAAGCGTCTGCCTTCTGCTCAGGGCGTGATCCCGGCGTTATGAGATCGAGCCCCACGTCAGGCTCCTCCGCTATGAGCCTGCTGCTTCTTCTCCCACTCCCTCTGCTTGTGTTCCCTCTCTCGCTGGCTGTCTCTATCTCTGTCAAATAAATAAATAAAATCTTTAAAAAAAAAAGATACTGGAAAGTAACTTAAAATTGTGAAGTTTCAAAAATTATATACACACACACATAAGGAAAATTACTGGAATTACAGTATATTTACTTGGCTTCTCTCTCTCTCAGAATGAGAGTGTAAGAAGAGGATTGAGAGAGGAAAGAGAAACTGAACTTACTGCTGGTGCCAAAATACTACTGTTTTTTTGTTTGATATGTGTTGATTGTCCCAATTAAAGTGCCACATGCCTAATCAGGGCCTTTTCTCTATCAAAAAGATTTTGGGCTTACCCTATACACTTACATAATTTTAAGCTGGTTCCATTTTAGACCTAGTTTTGTGACCAGTTTGTAGTGTGACCATGAGCCTGTAATATTGATGTGTGTGGATTTCCTTAAGTGTAGGAACAAGAAATTGTCCTTATTTTCTTTGCAAACTCATTCAACTTGCCCCCTCTCCTTTTTTTTAAAACGTATGGCGCGGGAATGGATTCTGTAGCTGCTGTCAACTCAAAGCATCATGATCAGTTAGCTGTGTCTGCTTGGCTGTTTTTGAAGGGAGGGTGATGACAGACCTGTCATGTTTTATGATTCCAACTAGATGTTTACCTCAATTCTCATTTATTTGTAAACATAAGATGTTCATTTAAAAGCATAAATAAATAAATGTAAAAATATAAACTAGCTTTACATTGTACTTTGGGAGCCCCTATTTACTAATGGATTTAGTTCATGTTTTGCTCACTCCTTCAGTAAACATTGTATTTCAATTTCTGGAGCTTGCTATTTCCATTCCTACTGTTACAGCTTTTTCAAATCTATCATGGTCTTCCCAGTGTAAAGTACATAAAACACTCAAAATACTAATGATTTTTAAACTGTACATTCCTTGACCCTTTATTCAGACACGAAGCAGTATTTCATTCGGCCAGTTTAATTGCCATAGGTAGCAAGCGATGAGACATCACAGAAGAGTAAGTAATGGAAAACTCTTAATTTTGTACCCAGATATTTTAAGTGTAATTTTAAAGATACTGTGTTCGTAACAGGTTTATTCCTTATTACTGAGTTTGATAACATTCCTTTCAACTTTTTGTCTCCTTCCAATTTTTTTCACTTCAATTTAAAATACTTAAAATTTGCCTGTCTTGAAACCACTTTGTGCTCTTGAAAGGTTTTGAAAAGCTTAGTGGTTTCCTCTTGTTCTTAATTGCTTAATAGATGTCTATTTCCCTTTGAGATGATTGTCTTTTCATTTAGAGATCTTTGAAGAATTTATGGCATTTTCTATCTATTTATATAATTGAGTTTATTGTGACCTAACATTCAAGTGGCGACTTAGACAATGCCAAACTAACATACTATAATCCAAGAATAAAATTACCTAGTTTGCTTCGGAACAAAACACATAGGCATATGTATATACATATACATAAATATATATAAACACATACTTCATATGAAATAATACAAACACATTTGTCTATAGTATCGAAATCAGAGTTATTAGTGTATTTTTCATAGACTATTTTCACAATCCAATGGACTTTGCATTATTCTTTCAACAGCCCGCAAAATCAGGACTCCTGGCCTAGACTCTCAACCCCAGAAACCTTTGCAAAAATTTCTCTATTACTTTGAAGGAGTGGACAGCTATTGGATTACAATTAAATTTAGGTAGAAAATGAAAGATGATATTTCAAGTTCTCAATATCAAACTGTAGAGCCGAACTATGGTAATCAAACCCTGAATTAGATTATGTGTTGGATTGGTAGATACAGTAGAAAGTAGAAAATCAGGCTGACATTGTATCAGTAGCTGCTCCTCTCGTCAGAGCTGTCTTACTCTGCATTGCTCACATTCATCTTGCTCTACTGCCCAGGGAGATCACACCATAGAAAACTAATATTTATGGGACAACTGGCAACATATTTATGGTAAAGAAAAATGCATGAAGGTTAGCAAAACTTGCCTGGTGAAAGAATATTCCAGATAATACCTTAAGATATCAGAGCAATATCATGTGAATGTATATTAAATTATGTGACTCACATTGAGACTAATGTTGTCCTTTGCAAAAATTTCTTAATTTTGACACTTCAATATTCTTTCCATTACTGTATAAATTTCTTTAGTCTTCTTTTGATCTGGAAATATTTCTATTTCTTCAATAGACCAAAATATCCATGACATTGTGTAATTTAATACATTATATCAAGATAAAGGTATAGATACATAAAAATCAGCATTTTGCAAATGTGACTCAAAAATTAGCTTATAGCTAATTTGAATTCAGGCAGTACCATATATCAATAAATAAAACCATAACTTTTTTGTATATTTATATTAGATCTACTATATTCTCATACTTCTCTGTACCATTATCATATGTTTCTTATTCTTGATGTGATCATAAGTATTTTCTCCTTTCAGATTGTAGTGGAACAGACAAATAGTAACGTCCCTAGAATGTTTTGTTAAACTGAAATGATTTACTAGAGTGCTAGACTCTTGGAAAGATATTACTGCTCAATATCTTATTCTATTTAGATATTTAAAAAAATGACATCGCCATCAGGGCTGATTATCATCAAGGCTGACTTTTGGATGGCACTCTTTTATCAAAGGCTTTTCATTTTATTTATTTATTTCTTTATTTATTTACAGGTTGTTGGTAACAGCTGCTTTAAACTATACTGCTAGTTTCTTAATTTGTGGACCCTATTTAGTCTTCTGTTTTGTAAAAATCAATTCTTTTTTTTTCTTTTCCTTTCTTTCCCTCTCCCCTCACTCCTTCCACCTTCTCCTCCCTTGCTTTTCCCTTCCTTTTCTCTCCTCTCTTTCTCCTCCTTTTTCCCCCCAATGCTGCACCAAATACAGATGGATGTATCTAATCCATGCTATTGATAATCTGTTTTCCAGCCTTTTTACCTACGTCTGCATGATCATTAAGTTTATAGAATTTTTTCAGTGTAAGCACAGCTAACATTTCACTGAAATCTGTGATTCTATAATGTAGATCACCATCTTTCAAAGCTCCAATATCTGTTTCTCCAGAGCTTGTCAACTATCCCTAAGCCAACATCATGATTCAATAAAATCAGTACTTAAAAATAAATGAAATATTATGTTTATAACCCACATTTGGAGCTAGCCATCAGTCTTATTTCTTTTTCCTAATCTTTGAAATCCATAATTAGTAACAATAATTAAAAGCATAGGAGACTTTATATTTAGAAGAATACTTCCCTCTATTAAACTAAAATCTGGCAGTAAATGACAAGTGCTGAAAACATTGAGAAAATTGTTTTTCAATATGTCTAAAAGGGAGTATTTTTTCTGTTGCCCACACTTTACAAAATACCAGCTGTCTGCAATTCAGTGCTTCAAATTCCTGGAAATGGCATGTTCTGAATGTGTGGTGGTTTATGAAAATATTAATAAGCAGTGTAATACATATAGTATATATGGATATGTATATATACACATTGTTCGCCTGTGAAAGAAAATTTTGAGCTTTAGAGTCTCAGTATAATTTTAATTATATTTGGAAGATATAAATTGAAATTTAAATCTCAAGTTATAAAAAATGCTGGGCTTTGTAGTTTAACCCATAATAACTGAAGCATTCTTAGAGAACTTAATTTTCTGAATTATCTGAATAAACACTCAAACTGTTACCTTTCCATAGTGGTGAAAAAATACTCAAAGGCATCTGTATAAAATCAATTTCTGATACTTATTTTTAAGGCCAGGGTCTAGATATACAAATGCTCTGGGAGGCACTGGCTTGCTATGAAATAGTAAAGCATTCTATCAGCGGTAACTAAAAAATTATATTAAGGATATGAATAATCTAGGACTTGATCCCATTAAAGTCAAGATGATAAAATTCAAACAAAAAAATCTTAATTTATTAACACTTTTCTTCTTCCCCAATAACTCTGTGATACTTGTTTTGCTCTCAGTTTTAATAGTAGAGTAATTGGGCCATGCTGGAAATGAGCCTGGTCTCTTAAATACGCACTGATCATGAAACATATGTAAGGTGTAGTAGTAATGCTCTTCAGGTCTAGTTCTGAAACTGGATCTTCAGTATTACTCTGCGACTTACTGTCATGGTAAGAGCTGGAAGTACATGCACATTTCTTAAGTGAATTTCTACCAGAAAAATTGTGCTGGAATAATTGCCTTTCATGAAACTATTCATTGGGGTTTAACTCGTACAGAGAATCTGGAAGATCATACAAGGAAATAAATACTAACTTTGTTTTCTGGTCTCCACATTAGTAAAGAGCAAGGACAGCCACAGGCTTGCAAGTTTCCCTAAATGCTTCTCCATAAGGATAATGTACAATGAAAAATTAACAAAAGGGAATAATTAAAATTATGTGTTGATAAGCAGTATAAAATTTATACATTTTCTAATCTGTGAAGATCAACTGTGTCCTTCAGAAAATTCTGATGGAAAGAGTAGTATAGGTTTTTTTCTAACACTATGTGGAATATTTAGTTGTGAGAAAATTAAAAATTTTTTAAGACATTGACAGAATTTATATTTGTAGGTATATCTTTTTCATTAACTTACATGCCAAAATGTGTCATTAAGTCATTTTGGGATAATCATCAGCATTGACTGTAGCTCTCAAATTATTTTTAAAAAGTGTTTGGTATTTGCACATATCTCCTTATTACTGAATAAGTCATAATGAAGAATAAGAATTATACACATTTTAGGGGCGCCTGGGTGGCACAGCGGTTAAGCGTCTGCCTTCGGCTCAGGGCGTGATCCCGGCGTTATGGGATCGAGCCCCACATCAGGCTCCTCCACTGGGAGCCTGCTTCTTCCTCTCCCACTCCCCCTGCTTGTGTTCCCTCTCTCGCTGGCTGTCTCTATCTCTGTCGAATAAATAAATAAATAAATCTTTAAAAAAAAAAGAATTATACACATTTTAGTCATACGTTTTTTATAAGATAATAAATTATTAAAGGTACTATTTTAGGTGATAGAGAATAGCACAAGAAAATAATATTGTTTTTTTTTTCAAGTTTAGGAAAATACAAATCAGGGTTTCTTGATAATAGTTACTTTTTAGTTCCTGTCATTTTAACTCTGGGGCTCCCTTTCTATTACCAAAGGACATTGAATTTGATTTAAAAACAAAGATGCAGCAATAAGCAGACATAAGTAAGCTAACAGTGTCGCTGATGATAGGTGTTTTATGATCGTCTTTGACTATTAAGCTGCCATCAGTGCTTCAGGTAACTTGGACAAGTGTTATCAATTGGTTTGACGAAGACCTCAGTGAAATTAAGCAATACAGTTAAAGCATATGTTAAAAAGTAGAAATGTACATAATAAAAGTAAAAGTGAAATGATCAAAATAACCGTAATTGTATCATGGCATTGGAATTACAAGTATTCTAAGTAGGAGACGTCATTAAAAGATTATATTGAGAAGCCTTCCTGGTATTCATAAGGACGGATTGTGTAGCTTATGAATTTATGTGTGCTAAATTATCACATAAAGGCCAGGAAACTTGATTTATAAAAGCTATCCCTTAATTCATATTTGGAAAATGAACATGGCATTAATAGAGTATCAAATTTGACACTAACTTCTTCGCCACCTCTACTAGTATAGAGTTTCAAATTTAAATCTGTGATGACAGGAAGATTCTGAACCAGTTCATCAGAATACCCCTATTTAACATTAAATCAATGTATATGATCATTAGGTGTGAGACAAAGATCAGTAGCCAGTTTGCATATCCATCCAAGGTCTATCTTTAGCTTATCTTGTGACAGAGATATTTAATGGCAAGTTACCCAATTGCTGAGAGACTAATTAAATTGGTAAAATACATTGTGGGTAAAAAAACAAAACAAAACAAAGAAAAAAAAAAAACTACAATCAGATGCTGAAGTTCACCTGACGTCCGTATTCCTGTGTTCAATTCCCAGCTCTGTTACTTAGCAGCTGTGTGACCTGGGAATAACTAGCTAACCTCTCTATGCCAGACTTTCCTGATTTGTAAATGGGAATAGGGGCCATACCTAGCTAATACGGTGGCTAAACAGATCGAGTTCACAGTTGTAAAGCCCTTAAGTAGTTGATACATTGTAAGTGCTACGTAACTGCTACATCACAATACAGCAGAACCAGTCTTAGACACTAAGGAATGAACAACATAGTCTGTAATAGAAGTGTGATCAAATTTTGAATAGAAGGAAGTATGAAGCCAAAAATTGTTTAACACAGCATATAAAGTAGACTAGAAGTTGTAGAGTTCCCGGGTATTGTCCCTTGACCCGCCAGTGAGGAACTGAAGCACTTTTAATGAGTTGATACATCTTATGATGAGTGAAAATGCTCTCTTGCCTTTCTTTTGCATAAACGTGGTCAAAAAGGTTTGTAGGTTTTGCTTGCTAATTTGCTTAGGGCACCTTCTTTGGAAAAATTAAGAACCAACTGACATCCATCACCAGAGGGAACTGAGACTTTGAGACCACCTGCTACTTACTTTGACACATCAATGCCAACCTTTTGGAAAATGTGTAAGCCGCAGGGGGTAATGACCAGGTGTGCTGGCATATTTTGCCACTTCATTTCTGTGTTCAATCTGATTAAAGTGCAAGCAGACTATTTTAGGAATTTTTAGTGTTTGCTGAACGCATTTCTGATATGTTAGACTGGTTATTCTTGCAGAAAAGTTTTCGAAAATGGATTCATTGGAGAACAATTCTTTTGTTTTCATTTGAAAACTTTGCTTTTAAATATTAACTGTCATTCTTTCCTCAGCACTCCCTTAACACTTTGCTCTGTTAATATATTTACCACATAATATTTTAACTGTTTGTCTCTATCACTTTAAATTCAACTCCTTAAAGGTAAGGGCACTATTATTCTTTATGTCTGTTTTTGAATAGCCCCATAAATGTGGCAGAGGTGAAATATACTCCCACAAGCCTAATAGAGGAGAGGAAAATTATTCCGCTTACCATCAAAAATTGTGTCTATTGAGGATTGTTAATATATTAACAGAAGTTTGTTCCTACAGTGGCCTAATAATAACGAGGCCTAATATCCAAATAGAATGCCTTTAGATTGACAAGCAAGAATACTCGATAATGTTCCCCACCCCCCAATTAAGAGTTAGGTACTATGTTTTTAAGACAACACTAGAAAGACAGTGTGAATTAGGGATAGAAATCCTTTGCAATTTTCTCTGAAAATCAGGCTTTTAAACAGGTATTTCTTGTTTTTCATGGGTGATTGAGACCGTGGGCAAATGAAATCAAAAGACCTCTGCCTTCTAAAAGGAGCAAAGCTACTCAGTTGAACTTTGATCCTAGTAACAAAGCCAGGTAATCTCTATTACTTCTATTATAGGTCTTATTTTTGAACTAATTTTATTTAAAAAGGAACATGCAATTATAACTTTATCTTCTCCATGCTCCACTGTAATTAATATGGACCGTTTCATATAATACCCAAACTCCAAATATCATTAAAACTCCCCTCCCCAAGTCCAGAGTGCTTTCAACATGAAAATCTGGGTGGGAGAGGAAGGGCACATGTTCAATATCTTCCTTTTTTTCCTGTCTCACTTGTGACTTCTTTTAAAAGAATGATTTAGAAGGTATAGGTGGAGGGTAGGAAAGGAGCAGAAAAGGTTGTTTGATTGGCATCTCTTGGCTGCAGCTAAAGCTTTTTCTATTTTCATGGGGCACGTTATTCTTGGTGAGTAATAAATAAATCAGCCCCTCATATCCGAAAGAGTTTAACAGTCCCACCTAGGCCTTAATCTTATTAGGAGCTTGTCTAACACAAAGCTAAGGCCTCCATGTTATTTTATGTTGGCCTGAAACACAGGCCATGTTTTTCCCTGATAGACATAAATTTTCTCCCAGAACATCAACATCAGACACAGTCACCCTAAAAACGTGATAAAGTGGGACAAAAACAAGATTACTGTGCAACCACAAAATAGCAAATATACCCTCTGCTAAAAATACTAACTTCTAATTTACTGGTTATAGTTTTATCTTTCATTTAGAGTGGTCATTCCATAGATAGGATTTATTGAGGTATCCATTTGTGAAATTGTTCCCCTTTGTGATAACACCCAGTATAGAGTAAATTCCTGCTTTCTTACACTGTCTCCAATATGGGTAACCAAAGAACAACTAAATAAAGCCTTTCTAACACCCTCTTGGTGAGACACTCCATGGTTCTCCATAGTAAGTGGCCTCACTCTGTGTTGCATTCATATCAGATATATAACATTTTATAAATGAGATTTCATGTATTTGAAGTTCCCTTGTGAATTTGATTAAGGTTGCTACCAAGTTCAGAGATTAGAAAAGAGGGTGCCTGGGTGGCTCAGTCGGTTAAGCGTCCAACTCTTGATTTTGGCTTAGGTCATGATCTCAGGGTCATGAGATGGAGCCCCGTGTCTGGCTACGTGCTCAGCACAGAGTTTTCTCAGGATTCTCTCCCTCCCTCTCCTTCTGCCCCTCCCATACTGTGTGTGCGTGCACACACTCTCTCTAAAATAAAAAACCAGGGGCGCCTGGGTGGCACAGCGGTTAGGCATCTGCCTTCGGCTCAGGGCGTGATCCCAGCGTTGTGGGATCGAGCCCCACATCAGGCTCCTCTGCTATGAGCCTGCTTCTTCCTCTCCCACTCCCCTGCTTGTGTTCCCTCTCTCGCTGGCTGTCTCTCTCTGTCAAATAAATAAATAAAATCTTTAAAATAAAATAAAATAAAATAAAAAACCAAATCTTAAACAAAATTAGAAATCAGAGTTTAGTTGAGATAACAAGCATTTTATTTTGTGACATAATGATAAATATTCATATCCTTACAAGAAGAAATGGTATGTAACACTTAAGAAATTTGTAGAGATAATCTTAATCTGAAAAATTAGTGACTATGCAAAGTGAAAAAATGGCAAAAAAAAAATCTACATAAAATTTTATTCCAGTTTCCTTTTACATAAGTTGTTTTCTAGCTGTAAGGAATTTATTTATTTTTCAGTTCTAAAATTAATTTAGCTAGTTGTGATTTTGTGCTATTTAGACTGTGGGGAGTACTCTGAATTTATTATATCTGTGGTTTGGAATGTCACTAATTTGGGAAAATTTTTAGCCATTATTTCTTCAAATATTTCTTGAAGGCATTCACAATCTCTTTCCATCCGGGCGTTTCAGTTACATGTATTTAGACAACTTTATGCCGTCTCCTATTTCCTGGATGCTGTCCTGTTGTTTTTCCTCAGTCTTTTTTCTCTTCGCATTTCAATTTAATTTCTATAACTTGAAGAACATTGATACTTATTTCAGCTGTATCCATGTACTGATAAAGGCATTGAAGACCTTTATCTCTGTTACTGTGATGTTGATTTGTAGCATTTCGTTGATTCCTAGAGTTTCTATATCCCTTCTGAAACTACACTTTTAATCTTGTGCATTGTGTAAATTTACTATGAGAATTTTTAACATACAGCAGTTATTTTAAATTTCTTGTCTGATATTTCCAACACGTCCGTCATACAGGAGTCTGGTTTGGTGATTGTTTTATCTTTTCAAAGAGATGTTGTTGTGGTTTTAACCTTCTGTGTGCCACGTAACTTTATGCAGAAACAAACATTATTTAGGAAAATGTATTCTGAGGCTAAGTGCTTAGTTATGAGTCTGCCTTTCTTTCTACTAGGCCTTTAATGAAAGGATTTGTGTTAATGTTGTCAAAATATGGGTTGGATTTAAGTTTTGTTGCTGTCATGGCCAGTTTGGGGGTTTATTATACCATGGGCACCAATTATTTCAGATTCCGCTGATGATACCTGTTTGAGTCTCTAAGTGGCTTTGAATTGCCTTTCGTGTGCTGCTTCACAGAACACTGTCCATTACTACACTGCTAGCTATATATCCCTGTTATCTTTGCTCAAGTGTTGTTCGTGTGATGGTGTGTGGCGATGGGTTTATCATGTGTAAAACTGTTATTTATTTAACAATATTAGCACAAAAGATAGGGGCAAGAGCTTTATTGGAGCGAAAATTAATTAGATTGGATAAGATTAGTATTTCTCCAAATTTGAATATTTTGAGTTAACATGCAAATTTTAATACCCTGGGCAAACAATAGGAAAATAGCTCAAAACTGCAGTAAAAAAAAAAAAAGGCATTAAAATAGTATACTGTAAAATATTAAGAAGAAGGCAATAATGGAAGAATAGAGGAGCAAAAAACCCATAAGGCATATAAAAAACAAATAGCAAAATGGCATATATAAATTTTACCTTATCAGCATTTGCATTCAGTGTAAATGAACTAAATGTTCCAATCAAAAGAAAAAATGGAGGAAATATTTGATTCAACTATATACGAAAGCTTACACCTTATAGTCAAAGACAAAAATAGGCTGAAATTAAAGATGTGGAAAAACATAAAATGAAGACTCCAGATGGATTAGGAATGGCTGTACTATCTAGCAAAATAGACTTAGGGAAAAAGTGTTAAAAACTAGAGAAAAACAAGAGGACATTTCATAATTATGAGTCAGTCCATCAGAAGGGTATTATAATCGAAAATGTATCATAAAATAGAGCAAAATGCATGAAGCAAAAATGGATAGATTTAAGGCAAAAACAACTTAAAAATAGTAGAGACTTCTCTAGTATTGGTGAATAGAATGAGAAGTTACATGTTCAAATCTTCTGTTTCGTTGTTGACTAAGACTATAAACCAATTAAACCAAACAGGTGTCTGTAGAATCTTCCACACAGCAACAGTAGAATACACTCACTTCTTAAGTCATGGAACATTTCTCCAGGGTAGATCATATGTCAGGCCATGAAATAAGCCTCAATAAATAAAAAAAGATTGAAATCATCCAATATGTTGTTAATTACAAAAGACTGATAAATCTATTTAAAAAAAAGTTGAGAAATTAAACAATAGAGTCCTAAATTAAAAAACAGGGGAAAAAAGAAAAATGCAAGAGAAAAAAGGAATTACTTAAGAATGAAATAAACATGAAAATCAATGCTAACAAACCTTGTGGGATTCAGAAAATGCAGTGCTTACAGGGAAATTAATAGCTACAAATATCGGGGTGCCTGGGTGGTGCAATCGTTAAGCGTCTGCCTTCGGCTCAGGGCGTGATCCCAGCGTTATGGGATCGAGCCCCACATCAGGCTCCTCCGCTATGAGCCTGCTTCTTCCTCTTCCACTCCCCCTGCTTGTGTTCCCTCTCTCTCTGGCTGTCTCTATCTCTGTCAAATAAATAAATAAAATCTTTAAAAAAGCTACAAATATCTGTATTAAAGAAAATAGTCTCACATTTATTACTCAACCTCCTACCTTAGAAAGTAAAAAAAAAAAAAAAGTGGGAAAACCACCCATAAAAAATAATGAAACCTTGTCATTTGCAATGATGTAGACGGAGAAAGAGAGTATAACACTAAGCAAAATAAGTCAGAGAAAGCAAATACCATATAATTTCACTCATGTGTGGAATGAAAAGAACAAACAATCTTAGGGGAAAAAAGGAGAGAGAGGCAAAGCAGGAGACACTCTTGCCTGTGGAGAACAAACCGATGGTTACCAGAGCGGAGGTGAGTGGGGCGATGGGTGAAATAGGTGATGGGGTTTAAAAAGGGCACTTGTGATGAGCATCACATATTGTATGGAAGTGTTGAATCACTATGTAATTGTATATATACATGTGTAACTAATGTTACAATGTATGGTAACTAACTGGAATTTAAATAAAAACTTGTAAAACAAATTAAAACCAAACAAAATAGAAGGAAGAAAATAACAAATATAGAAGTGAAACGAGTATAATAAAGGATAGAATAACAATCAAAAAAACCCAACAACTATAAGGTGGCATTTTGCAAAAATCAAAAAAAAATTGACAAACCTTTAGGCTGAGAATAAAATTCAAATTATTTAAATCAGTAATCAAAGACTGAAATTACTACTGTTCTTAGAGAAATGAAGGAATATATTTGATATGAGCAATTTTTTTTAAGATTTTATTTATTTATTTGACAGAGATAGAGACAGCCAGCGAGAGAGGGAACACAAGCAGGGGGAGCGGGAGAGGAAGAAGCAGGCTCATAGCGGAGGAGCCTGATGTGGGGCTCGATCCCATAACGCCGGGATCACGCCCTGAGCCGAAGGCAGACGCCTAACCGTTGTGCCACCCAGGCGCCCCTGATATGAGCAATTTTATGCCAACATATTAGATAACTTAAATGAAATGGACAAATTCTTCCAAAGATACAAACTATGAAAACAAAAGACAAAATAAATCAGAATAGGCCTATAATAATAAATTAAAACTGGTTAGTTCCTGATTACTTCAGTGGTGGTAATCTTTGGCTTTTCTACCAAAGATAAAAAATATAATTCATAACAATCTTCCCTAAACCATCCCAAATAAGAATAGGAGGGAACACTTCCACACACATTTTATACCCCCATTATAATCCTGATCCCAAACCAAACTAAAACAACTTAAAAACAGAATATAGACCAATATTCCTTAGGAATATAGACATAAAAATCCTCAACAAATGCTAGCAACCTGAATCCAATAAATATACAAAGAATTATGCACCATAACCAAATGACGTTTATGCCATGAATGTAAGGTTTTGTTATCATAAAAAATCAATATTCTATACATTAATAGATTAAAGGGGGAAAAAACCCTATTATCATCTACTTCAACTCAGAAACAACATTTGACAAAATCCAATACCCTTTCTTGGAAAAAGCAGTCAAAAAAGTAGGAATAGAAGAGAAATTCCAAAACTTGATAAAGGTGTTTTACATAAAACATAGAGGTAACATTATACTTGATGGAAAAGACTGTCTCTTTCCCACCCCCCACCACGGCTAGGAAAAAGATTAAAATGTTCTCTCTTGCCATGTCACTACATTACACTGGAGTTCTGTCCAGGGTTATTAGGAAAGAAAAAACATTTAGATTAGAGAGGAACATTTAAGACTGTCTCTACTTCTAGATGACATGGAGAAAACCCCAAAGAATCTATATAAAAGCTACTAGAACTAATAAATTCTGCAGATTTAAAACATACAAGATCAAGATGGGAAAATCAATTATATTTACCTACACTAGCAATGACTCATCTGAAAATTTAATTACAAAATAATTTTATATTTAATAGAATCAAAAAGAAATTACTTAAATCAAGTGTAGGTAATATGCTGAGAACTACAAATTTTTTTAATTAAATAATTAAAGGTCTGTATAAAAGGAAAAGTATTGCATATCCATGGATTGAAAGACTCAGTGTGGGACGTCTGGGTGGCTCAGTTGGTTAAGCGTCTGTCTTCAGCCTAGGTCATGATCCTAGAGTCTTGGGATCCAGTCCCACATTCGACTCCTTGCTCGGTGGGGAGCCTGGTTTTCCCTCTGCCTGCAGCTCCCCTGCTCGTTCTCTCTCCCTCCCTCTGTCTCCCTCTGTGTGTGTGTGTGTGTGTGTGTGTGTGTGTGTGTGTGTGTGTGTGTGTCTCTGACAAATAAGGAAATAAAGCCTTAAGGAGGGGTGCCTGGGTGGCTCAGTTGGTTAAGTGACTACCTTTGGCTTGGGTCATGATCCCACGGTCCTGGGATTGAGCCCCGCATCCATTGGGCTCCCTGCTCGGTGGGGAGCCTGCTTCTCCCTCTCCTCCTGCCCAACTTGTATTTGCATGCTCTTGGTCTCTCTGACTCTCTCTCTTTCTGTCAAGTAAATGGATAAAATCTTTAAAAAGAAATAAAAGAAAGACTAAACGTTAAGAAGCCCATACTGCCCAAATTTATTCAATATGATACCTGTGCAAGTTCAAATGTTGTAAGGTTTTTGCAGAAATGAACAAGTTAGAAAAAAAATTAACTAGGTGATCCTAAAATTCATATAAAAATGAAAGAGACCTAGAATAGTCAATCTTGAGAAGGAAAAATTAAGTTGGAGGACTCAAACTTGCCGATTTCAAACACAGCACAAATGTCCAGTAATCAGGGTAATGTGTGACTGATATAAGGGTTTACATGGACTATATGAGGGTCCAGAAGTAACATTTGTGGTGAACTGATTTTTTACAGAGTTGTTAAAACAATTCCACTGGTCAAGAACTGACTTCCAAAATATTGACTGCTCTTTTGGAAGATGATGATAATTGGCATTTTATCAAATAATGGCAAAAGTCTGTATTCAGTAGTTTTCTCTCTCTTATTTGGCAACATTTTAACTGGTTTGCCTTATCTATATTTTGTTATTAATGTAACTAAAAAGAACATAATGACTTCATGTGTTTTATAGAACATGTTAATATTGGTCTTCCAAATCAACCATACTGCCGATTATCTAGTGACTGTTTAAACCAGACAGGCAAAATAAACACCTCATGGGTTAAGTAGCCAAAATTGATGACAGTGCCTTGATTTAATTATGCTGTCTCATTACTAATCATTTTGCTTGTATGTATGGTACTCTGACATCCAAAATATTTTTAATTATATTTGAAGACAAAATATCTTTTGAAGGTATTACTGCAGGAAGAACAATTTTTATAATTCTTATAAAAATAACAATATAATGAGTGCAAAGTGGTTGGTTTACTTCTCATTGTAAGACTTCATGTTCAATACATACTTAGTAAAAAAGGAACACAAAAAAGGAACAGAGTGGATCTTTAAGTATAAAATAACAAAATAACTCTACCCAAAATATGCATCTAATTCAGTGATACCCAAATTGTAAGAGTTCATGTATGTATTAAAATATCCATTATCAATAATGAAGTAAATTCCTAGTGTATTTGTATTACAAGAAAATAAAAAAATCTATCCAGAGAATGAAAGGAAGGAAACTAAGTAGTCCCAATTAATGAATGAAGCTGTAGCCTATTTAAAGAGTAACCTTGTTAGAAAAAGATTCTTATTTCTTTTTAATATAAATGCAAATGTTATGATAAATTTTAATACCATTTTTAAATTAAAGGCAAGAAATCATTAATGATACACAGGGTAAGCTGATTGCACCTAGCAATTAAGACTGTGGATTGAATTTTCATAAAGCAATAAAGTTAGTTAGAATGAATGAAAATAAAATGATTGCTCTCAAATGATGAGAAATGTCTTCTATGCAGGCAAAGTGTTTGTGTCTACACCGCAAGACATATTTTTATGTTGCATAAACAAAGAACCACTGATTTTAATTCACTTATTTTATATTTTACCAATCATAATATTACATGACCTCAATAGGAAAGAATTGAGTAATAAAAACTTTTCGGGGTAACTTAAATAGTAATAATACAGTATTTATGAAATATCAAGTAAGATATTATATAATTGCATATTTTATCCAGAAAAAAATATATTTTGGCTAAATATGTTGTAACTTGTTTTTTTATTATAACTATAATGTGATTCCACAAATTGTTTTTGAAAAACGAAAGAGAAAACAGTAAGTGATTCCAAAGAAAAGCAAACTTTTATATAATAGAAAACTTGTATATCATTATAAGCTATTGTCAGATACCAGAACAGAAGGGGGAAAAAATGGAGCTTTTTTGCAGTGTATAGAATTGAAAAATGCTCTTTAAATTAGATGTAATGTTTGAAATGAAAAATAAATTTTATTAAGATAATTATTAGGATACTAATCATTTGAAGTAATTATTAAGATGAATTAATATTTGTATTAATTAAACTGTTACACAACTTTCTTCCCCTCCTAACTTCTACTTCAGCTCATGTGAAAATTGAAAATCTAGTAATACTCCAGTTATCATACATTATATGTTGGGTACTCTTCAACATGCTGATAAATTTCTACAGAGATAACTGACATCATAGCTCAAAATTCTTTTTATTAGGCAAAATGAATTGTGCTAAGACATGAAGCAAAGTCCTTATGGCACCTATATAAGAACTCAAAAAAGGCAATCAAGATGAATATTTCCATATTATCATGGTCAAATAAATGCAAAAACCCTTTCAGTTAGATGATTAATCTCATCTGTTTCCTGCCTTTCTTGCAAGTATAGTTTTCAGAGGGAAACCTTATTTATCCCTCCCATAATCGTTGAAAAATATGTAATAACTATAAAAATATTATGCATGATAAAGGAAAATTCAAACCAGTTCACATTTCTCTGACTAGATTTCTTGGGTGGAAGATAAAAGTCTTTATTTTAAAGCCTAATCCAGTGCCCGCAACAATTGAAAGCCTTACACACAGATACAGTACAGAATGGATTTAAAAAAAAATAAATTTTTAGGGGCGCCTGGGTGGCACAGTCATTAAGCGTCTGCCTTCGGCTCAGGGCGTGATCCCGGCGTTATGGGATCGAGCCCCACATCGGGCTCCTCCGCTGGGAGCCTGCTTCTTCCTCTCCCACTCCCCCTGCTTGTGTTCCCTCTCTCGCTGGCTGTCTCTATCCTGTCGAATAAATAAAATCTTTAAAAAAATAAATAAAAAATAAAAAATAAAAATAAATAAAAATAAATAAATTTTTAAGGAACTAGTTAACAAATGAGCTGTGTATTTAAGTCCTTAGTTCAAACTAAACACCTAAGGGTCAGTTTGTGCAGGGGGTACCTACTCTTCTTTCTCTAATCCTTTATTACAAAGAATCATTATATATCAGTACAACTTTCCAGAGGCCAGGTAAATGTAGATAGATGTCTTTTTTTTTTAATCCAGCACCTAGTGTGGCAGCTATTACAATTACAAAGTGCTATTTTGCTTTTTCTAAAAACCAGTATGTATAATGACGATAAATGAATATTTTTAGAGTATATTGTTTTTTGAGTATAATACGCTTTTAAAAAAAAATAGTGTCAATACAAATGTTTGTACTTCTGAAGTTTTAAACTTTTTAATCAGAACATAATTTATCTGAAGAGATTGCATTTAAAGTAGTAGAAAATTATTTTTATGACCCCCAAATAGATGTTCTTTAACAAATACTTTGTGACTAAAAATTCATCAAATAGCTCAATTAAAATAATTAGTTGATTTAATCAATGGATTCACAAACTAAGCAAAGTCCTTAGCAATACTATCATCCAGTGAAATGCATTTATTTAAATATTTGATTAGTGTTTAACACAGTTCATTATGTGCTTTAGCAATATTGGAATAACGTGCTTAATAGTCCTAGAGGAGACCTTTCGGGCATAGTATACTATATTAAAAATCTTGGTGGCCTTCTTGGAGATGAACTTAGGGTATTGTGACTCCACTTCAAATTAGAAGCTTACAGAAAATTAATGAGGGACTTAGAGATATTAAGAAGAGAATAAATAATAGTCATTCTGTAAATAAAAATCTATCCCCAGGGTGAATGCTGGGTTGATTTCAGGTCTTTGTTGTACCCATTGTATAATTAAAACATCTTTGTAGAATATAGAAACATATTGACACACATATTCAATTGTATTCAAAGCACTTTAAAATTAATCTGAGAAAACATTTCTTTGAATAATTTAGTAATAACAATTTTGTTTTCATAGAGATAATATTAACTTAAAGACTAGATAGCTCACCTACATTTTACATGGTTGCTTTGGTGATTCTTTCTAATTATCCCATTTGGGCATTTCCCAATGAAAAGTGACATTTCATTACTCTTTCATTGTGTCCCTAGTGCCTAGAATAGGGTAGGAAACACACACACACCTCAATAACTGTATTTTGAGTAACTATTTTAAAAATAGATGTAAGATTTATGAGGCTAGGATGTTGAGGCTACGTGAAAAATGATGTTTGATAATCGTTCAATAACAGGGGGCTCGAAGATCATTGATATTTTAGTATTGACCATAATTCTCTTCATTATTTGTGTAAATCTCAAGACACAACTCTTTACCTCAAAATGATCAACATCCTCACTGTAGGGGAAAACAAACAAGGAGAAAAAAACAGTAACAACAACAAAAGAAAACCTGGTAGAGACCCAAAGAATCTTTCCTCAGAATCCAGAGCTACTTGAGCATATTAGTCATTTGAAATAAAAATGATTATTTAACTTTGAAGTTCAAAATACCATTGACAGTTGGTTTGATTGCTAATTTAAGATGTATTAAAGAAATATGAGGATAGTGTAATGTATGTAAAAATGTGCTAAATGAACACTAATCAGTAAAGAGAAACCACCAGTTTCGTGTCAGCCTCTTTTGTAGGTATTTCTCCTATAAATCAGGAAACTTGACCAATTGCTCCAAGTACTTATATTAAACATGCCCTTATTTTCTCTTATTTTTGCTTTTTCTTTTTTCTTTTTTTAAAATTAACACCCTCATTGTTTATATTGTATTTTTTAACATCTTATGTTTAAAAGAATCTGGTGTTTTTCTCTCCACATTTTTTCCTTTGCTCATTCTCAGAAGCACCGTTTTTGGTATTTCTGTTTTTCTATAGGATTTATACTTCAACGCACTGTGAAATACGTGCACCTCTACTGCTATCTTCTAATTCATTAATTTTGGACATTATGTATTGACTCCCCGTTATGGTATGTCAGGACAGGAAGCTGATAGCTTGGTCATTATTAGATGTAATAACTTTGCAAATACTTATGAGTATTACAATATTTCATGGTTAACTTTATTTTTTTACTATTTTTAATACCCATCATTTGAAATAATCACAGATTCACAGAAAGTTGCAATGATAATACAAAGAGGTCCCTTCTACTCTTGACCTAGTTTCTCTGAAGACTACATCCTGCATATGTAGAATGCAATATTGGAATGGAAAAATGAAACTGATAGAATGTATGTGTGGTTTGATGTGTCTTTTATCACAATGGGTAGCTTCTTGTAACCACGATTGCAATACAAATACTGAGCTCTTCCCTCATCACAGAGATCTCCCAATAGTGTCCCACCAACTCCTTTACCATACCTAACTCATGGCGGCCACTGATCTTTGATCTCTATGTTCTCAGAATATTATGCAAATGGAAACATAGAGTAAATAAACTTTTAAAATGAGCTTTTTTTTTTTTTAACTCAGCAAAATGCCCCCGAGTTTCCTCCAAGCTATTAGAAGTATCAGTATCCTTTTCATTGTTGATTAGTTTTCCATGGTATGGAAGCATAACTGTTTGTTAACCATTAACCGATTGAGGGGTATTTTAGTTGCTTCCAGTTTAGATCCATGACAAATCAAATTGCTACTAAAAAATCATGTAAATGTTTTTCCATGGACCTAAACCTTCATTTCTCTAGTTCAGGAGTGCAACATCTGACAATTATGGTGTCCTTTTAGTTTACAAAGAAATTGCCAAACTATTTCCAAAGTGGCTGTATCATTTTACATACCACAGTTGATGAGTAATTGTTTCCTCACCTTTTTTGCCCACATTTGATATTGTCAGTATTTTTTTATTTCAGCTCTCCCAGTGAGTATCCGATGATTCCTCACTATGGTCTTAATTTGTATTTCTGTAAGGCCAGTGATGCTGAGCCTGTTTTCATGTGTTTTATTTTCTAATATATCCTCCTCAGAGAAATGTCTCATTTGGTCTTTTGCCTATTGTCTGTCTATGTAATATCATATAATTTACATGTGAGTCCTTTGTCAGACATTTAGTTCGCAAATATTTTCTCCTGGTCTGTACTTTATGGTACAGAGAGCAAAAGATTTTCATTGAGATAAAGTCCAGTTTATTAATTTGTTCTTTGTGCTTTTGGTGTCATGTCTAAGAATTATTCACCATGGCTGAGTTGCAGATTTTTGCCTATTATTATCTTGTAAAAGTTTTACAGTTTACAAGTAAATGTTTGTTTTCAGATAATTTTTAATAGGCTATAAGGTCTACATTGGGGTTTGTATGTTTGCTTATGGATATCCAAAATACTGTCCTTCCTCCCTTGAATCTACTTACAAATTTGTCTAAAAAAAAACAAAACAAAAATGAAACAAAAAAGAGTTGGTCATATCTGTGTGGGTTTTATTCTGGGGGTTTGTTCTGTGTCTGTTCCTTCACCAGTACTGCACGGTCTTGATTAGTGTACCTGTATCTTATGCCTTGAAATCAAGTAGAGTAATCCTTGTTACTTTATTCTTCAGAACTCTTTTAGCTATTTTAGAGCTTCTGTCTTTCCATATAAACTTTACAGTGATAAAACCAGCTTGAGAAGGCAAAAGGGGGAGGCCCAAGGAAAGTATTACAATTCAATGGAAAATTAAGTCATGGAAGTCTTAGAATAATCTTGTCTTATTAAAAAAAAGATCTTTCTGAGATTTTGATAATTGCCTTAAATCTCTGTCATTGTGGGAAAAAAATGGCACCTTTACCATGTTGAATCTTATAAACTATATTTCCTACTTTTTAAATTTATTTTGCCCATGTTTTGTAGTTTTCAGCTTACTAATGATACACATGTTCTGTTAGATTTGCACCTATGTGTTTCTTTTCTTGAAAGATGGCAAATATTATTTTAAGTATTGATCTTTTGTGCTCATTGTTAGTATGTAGAAATGCAGTTGATATGTGCATACTGTAGCAATGGTGAGAGTAGATATCTTTGCCATGGTCCCAATCTCAAAGCATTCAATCTTTCAAAATTAATTCTGATAATAGCTGTACACATTTTGTAGACAATATTTATCAAATTGAGAGTTTTTTCTAAAAATTTTCGGACAATGTTTACCATATTTTGGTTTTGAATTTATTAAATGATATCTATCGATTGATAGGATCATCTGATTTCTATTTTTAGACTTTAATATGAAATATATTGATTTCAATTATTAAACCATCTTTAAATCCTTGGAACACACCTCAGTTGGTCAAAGTGTAACTCTTTATAGCTATTGCTGCAGTCTTTTTGCTATTATTTTGTTAAGGATATTTGTGTCCATATTCATGAAAGAGATTGGTCTGCAGTTTCCTATTTTTGTACCGTCTTTGTCTGGTTTAGGCAACAGGGTAATACTGGCTTCATAAAAGGAATGGAGAAGTATTTTCTCCTTTGTTCTCTGGAGAGAAAGAATAAAATTGCTGTAATCATTTCTTAACGTTTGCTAGAATTCACCCTGGAAACGATCTTGGCTTAAAGATTTTTTTTATTACTTTTAATGAATGTATTAGTACCATAGTCCTCTTCAGAGTTCTTTAATGTTTCCTAAATTTCTTTTTATTGAAGCATTCCTATACTTGTACGAAGTTAAAGTTCAGAATGAACTACCACAACAACAACAAAAAACTGTGAAACTTCTGATTAGGGTGAGAATTCTCAACCATAGATGGGATAATTATCATTCGTCAATGTATAATACGACATTATCCAACTTCTGTCTTCCATTATAAATATTGCCTCTCATAGGACTCTATATAACTTTTTAAATAAATATGTTATATTTTTGTGGCAATTTTAGGTTTATAGAAAAGTTGGGCAGGAAGTACAGAGATAATTACTCACCCCCCCTACACACACAAACAGCTTGCCTAATTTTTAATATATTGAATTAGTGTAGAGCATTTGTTACAATTAGTGAACCAATTTGATCCATTATTATTAAGTAATGTCTATAGTTTACTTTAGGGCTCACTCTTTGTATTGTACACTACTATGGGGTTTGACAACTGCAAAATGTTATGTATCTATCATACTATCACATAGGAATATCCTAAATACCCCTGTGTTGGCTGTTTTTATTTATCCCTGTCTGCCCCTGAATCTCTAGCAACCACTAATGTTGCGTTAATCGTTGCAGTGATTTAAACCTTACCAAACTCTGTGAAGTTGTTATTATTATTACAACCATTATCCCCATGTAATTAATGAGGACTCTTGCTGAAGATTATGCTGCTAATAAGTAGTAGTCAAGACTAAAAAGCAGGAAAACTGACTACAGATCCCAAACTCTTAATCATTATGTCATGCTGCAGCATTAACCACATGAATTAGTGTCCCAATTCACAAAATAATTTTTTTAAAAATTAACTAAAATCATTGATTGCCTTGGTTTTAATAGTGACAGCTCAAGAAAATGGACTAGTAGAATGGAGTAGCTAGACTAAGAAAAGATTGAAAATGGGAGCGCCTGAGTGGCTCAGTCCGTTAAGCCTCTAACTCTTAATTTCAGCTCAGGTCAAGGTCTCAGGGTCATGAGATTGAGCCCACAGCCCACCGTCAGGCTCTGAGCTCAGCCACAATCTGCTTGAGATTCTCTCCCTCTCTCAGCCTCTCCCCCTGCTCATGCATGTGCATCTCTCTCTCCCTATCTAAAATAAATAAATAAAATCTTTAAAAATAGAGAAAGGATTAAAAATCTTTGTCAATTTTATTACATACATGTTTTATAGTTCAGGGTCATGGACTCCCTAAAAGGTGAAGACTTAATCACGTGAATTACAGAATGTTTTCCTCCCCCACCCCATGCCTTGTGACCATTCATATTCATAGCTGTACGTGTCAGAGCCTAAAATTTCCTATCATGTCCTTGTTTTTATTTCCCCTACTGTCTTTGGATTTCCCTAAAGACTGTTTGTATAAGTAGGTTATGAGTCTTGCAGTTATTTTAGCTGTAATCCACTAATACTATATCTGATTGATATATTGGGAAGGTACAATTAATAGGTGTCTGGATTATTTTAAGCACTCCAAGAAATATAAACTATTATTATTAAAAATCATTTTTGGAAGAAATAATATCCTTACAGAGAATACAGTATATATTTGAAAAATTTACTAGACATCATCAGTGAAAGAAAATTGAAAGTACTTACTGCATGCTTTGTATCTACATAGCCCTACTTGTTCAAAATTTTCAAAGGCTTATAATACAGAAAATGCTTTTAAACTCACTTTTGGAATAATGGAGGCAATAAATCATTCTTCTCTGACCTAACTCAGATTCTTCATACTAACTTGCAAACAAATTTGCTCAAAGAAAAATAATTACACTTTAATGATCAAAATATTGTCACTCTAGATTTTTCATGCAAAGACACTCTACACATGGTGCTGACAATATAGTAAATGTACAGCTACGGGCTTTCCCATGGTTCCTGATGCTTGATAACCCTCTTGTTCTTAGTGTGAATGCCTGTGTGTCTTAATATTTTTTAACATAATTGAATTGTTTGAATCATTGGTGTCACATAGGTTAATATTTTGGCTATGTTAAATCATGAGAGATTTAATGTCACAAAAAACAATCTGGCATGTATTAAAGCACAGTTAGACTAAATTATTTTTAATCAGATTCTTTTTTTTCTGGGATAGCTCAAATCAGTTTCTTCAGTACAAGTTCAGTGATGATCTCTGTCATCTCATATTTAAGGAGATGCCTTCATTACCATGTAGTCTTTCTACCTGTCTCCATGCAATACTGGAATATTTTTTTCTTTTTTCTTTTTTTTTTTTTTTATTGCTATATCCATTATATCCGTTTTCACTCCTGGGCTCTTTTGGATCTACTGGGGGGGAAAAAGACTACAGGGTTCTGATTTTTCCATGTCTTTTGTCTGACTCATCTTTTTGTAATATGATTCATGGTGATTTGAATATATATGTGTGTATGTATATTCAAAGTTATGTGTGTGTGTGTGTGTGTATACACACATCACTTTATATAATAACTAAAGCCTATCCTCTCTTTATTTTCATTTATCTCTTCAACTTGATGTCAGAGCAATGTTATAACTTGGGAAATACTAAGCTGTTCCAGACTTACTAGTAAGTGAAGTTTCACAACTCAAACGTATGAATGATGCAGTTAATAAAAAATGCTAAAATACCCTGATACTAAATTCTAATGGTTGTCAGCTCTTGTCTTAGATTTTTTTAAGATATGAGAGGGAGATAAATAAACAGCACATTCAGTCTTGTACACAATCTACAAATACACAAAAATTCCAAAAGAGTTAACTTATTTTTTAATTTCTTTACTGACATGGAAAATAAGATCTTTACTTGTACACTCCCATTTTAACTGTAATTTCTTCTGGATTTAGTCCATACAACATTGGGCCTGCTCCATTGACCCTATCTTGAACTTATTTCTTGGCTCAAAAAATAAAATTGCAAACATATTCAGTCCATTATACAAACAATAAATATAATAGTGGTGTCAACAGCACAGAATATGAAGCATTATGAACGCAGTAACAATATGTGTATTTTATATTGAGGTATAACTGACATATATTTGTTTCAGGTATACAACATAATGATTCAATATTGCATATATAAGAAAATGGTCATCACAATAAATCTAATTAACAAATGTCACCATACATAGTTAGAAATGTTTTTCATGTTATAGGAACTTTAAGATCTACTTGCTCAGCAAATTTCAAATATGCAATACAGAATTAACAATAGTCACCCTGCTGTACCTTAAATCTCCAGGACTGATACATGTATGTATGTATGTATTTTCATTGACATGTAGTTGACATACAATATTATATTAGTTTCCAAGTGTACAATACCCCATGACTTATTTATTTTATAGCTGGGGTTTGTACCTTTTGACCTCACTTACCACGGTGCCAGTCACTAACCCATGCCTCTGGAAGCCACCAATCTTTTCTATCTATGAGTTATTTTAATTAAAAATTTTTTTTTTATTTTTAAAATGCGACATATAAATGAGATAATAAGGTATTTGTCTTTCTCTGCCTGACTTAATTTACTTAGCATAATGCCCTCAACATCCATTGTAGTCACAAATTGCAAGATTTCATTACTTTTTATGGCTGAAATCTTTGCGTGTGTGCATGTGTGTGCATGCACGTTTTAGTGATTCATGTATCCATCGGTGGACACTTAGTCCATGGCTGTTGTACATAGTGCTTCAGTGAACATGGGGTTCATACATTTATATATAAATATAAATTATAAATATATATATTTCTATATTAAATTTAAATTAAGTATAAATTATATAAATGTTTTAAATGTAAATTTAAATAATTTATAAATAATATATATATATAAATCTAGAATTACTGGATCATCTGGTAGTTCTATTTTTAATTTTTTGAAGAACCTCCATACATTTTGCCATAGAGGTTGCACTAATTTACATTTGCACACACAGTGCACAAAGGTTCTCTATTACCACATTCTCACCAGTATGGGTTATCTCTTTTTAATAATAGCCGTTCTAACAGGTATGAGGTGATACCTCTTTGTGGTTTTAATTAGCATTTCCCTGATGGTTAATGATGTTGAGCATCTTTGCATGTACCTATTGGCCATCTGTATGTCTTCTTTGGAAAAAAGTTCACTCAGGTCCTCTGCCAATTTTTAAACCAGATTGTTTCTGTGCTGTTGAGTTGAATGAGTTCTTTATGTATTGGGGCATTGGCCCCTTATCAGATAAGTGATTTGCAAATATTTTCTCATTCAGTAGGTTGCCTTTCCATTTGTTGATGATTTCCTTTGTTGTACAGAAGCTTTTTAGTTCCGTGTAGCCTAACCAGATTGTTTTTGCTTTTGTGGTCAGATAAAAAAAAAAAAAAATCATTACCAAGACTGATAGGAAGGAACTTACCCTGTTTTTTTTCTGGGAGTTTTATGGTTAGCATTTCTTGTAAGGCTGGTTTAATGATGAAGAACTCCCTTAGCTTTTGCTTATCTGAAAGCTCTTTATTTCCGCCTTCACTTTTGAATGATAACTTTGCCCAGCAGAGTATTCTTGGTTGAAGTTCTTTTTTTTCCTTCAACACCTTGACTATATTGTGCAACTTTCTTCTGGCCTGCAAAATTCT
This sequence comes from Ursus americanus, assembly GCF_024610735.1. Lineage (NCBI taxonomy): Eukaryota > Metazoa > Chordata > Mammalia > Carnivora > Ursidae > Ursus > Ursus americanus. The sequence continues at coordinate 6,807,211 of NC_142131.1, forward strand.
GTTGAAAACTCTTTATATTATGCGAATTCCCTTGTACATTCCCTTTCTTTCTCCTGCTGCTTTCAAGATTTTATTCTTGTCTTTAAATTTTAACTTTTTAACTATAATGTGTCTTGGTGTGGGTCTCTTTGGGTTCATCTTATTGGGATTCAGATGTCTGGTTTTTTTTTGTTTTTTTTTGTTTTTTGTTTTTTTTCTCCCTAGGCTAGGGAAGTTTTTGGCATTATATCTTCAAATAGGTTTTTCACTCCTTTCTCTCTCTTTCTCTTCTCCCTCTGGGACTTATTATGTGAATATTATTCTGCTTAATGTTGTTCATTAATTCCTTAAGCTATCTTCACTTTTTTCATACTTTGTGCTCTGATAGAGTGTTTCCCTACAATGTTTTCAAGTTCTCTGATCACTTCCGCTTCATCTAGTCTGTTGGACCACTATAGAATATGTTTCAGTTTGGTTCCTGTATTCGTCAGTTCTGTGACTTTCATTAGGTACTTTCTTCTATCTCTCTGTTGAAGTTCTCAACTGTATTCATCCATTCTTCAAATTTGGTGAGCATCTTTATGATAATTATTTTGAAATCTTCGTCAGGGAAATTATTTATCCAGTCCATATCACATATAAATTAGGTGCTAATATCAATCACTTTCTCAGAGGGAGAAACGTAGGTCAAGAAAAGTAATTTAAATTGCAAAAGGACAATCTAAAAGGCCATCTGACTCTAAGCTTACTCTGTAATTAATGTACCCAAGGTCACAGACTGGTTGCCTAACTCATAATACTAATTCATGTAATCAGAGTGCAAATTTTCAAATGGAATATCCATGTCCTAATTGGAGTGAAGCATGTGCTCCCTAATCTTCACAGTGAGATCTGTACCTGATGTTCTTACACAAAATCCAATTAACTCCATTGTCATGAGCATAGTCCCAACATGCAGTTGAGTTAGTGACCCAAAATAAGCATTTTGTTGCCTTTTTGCTGGGGTCTACAAATACTAACGAGAAGTAATAAAATGTTCAGATCAATGATGTTTTACAGGCATGTATTACTTTTGTCTCCTCCCACTAGGAAAGAAAAATTCCTATGCTTCTTCGCAAGTATTCAACCTTATTGCTGTCTGGATTAAATATGCTGATTAGTAGAGTCAGTTGGTAGTGAAGGCATGGGGACATGAGAGGTGAGAGCACGAGACTATTTCTGTTAAAAATGGGAAGAAATAAAAGAAATATACAGGAAATTGTAATCAGGAGTTTGGGGGGTATAACAATTAGTATTTTGAGAATCTAATTGAAGGATAGTGATTTGCTGAAAAGTTCTCTCCATGAGCATATGGTATTCCCTGTGACAGCTGTTCCACTGAAAGTTTGGGCAAGCATCATCTTCAATAAGAAAATTATAAAAGTGACAGAATACGTAAGAATCCACCCATCTATCTTAACAGAAGCTAGCCCTTGATTTGGGGGTCATCTGCCAGGAGAATTTCTCACACAATCAGCTGCATTGGGGTTTTCTGTTCTAGTAACTTCAGTTTCTACTGGAAGAGGCCACTTCCACTACAGATAGCAACAAAAAAAGGGGGGGGGGCAAGAAAATAAACCACTATGATTAAAACCTAAAAGTAACAGCTATCTTGATAGAGTAAAATACAGTGCTTATTTAAATCCAGGTTATTCTTCTGTGGAGCTTCACATACTATGTTACACTGAAAATGCCAAGATAAATGATTAGATGTTCAAGATCTGATACTTCTGAACATTTATCAGATATTGGTATGTGTGTGTTTTATGTTATACACAAAGCTTCTAATACATACACTTTTTCATGTTATCAATACTATATTGTAAAGTATAATTACATGTGGTTGGAAAATTTTGGGGAGGTATATACAGCCAGTAAAATCTCTTCTATTTTATTCTCTAAGATAGAAATGCCAATCTCAAAAATGGCTCATTACTGCTAGGAGAACAAAACAAAAACAGTTAAGTTGGAGCAATAAAAAAAAAACAGCCATTCCTAGCATTTCATTCACACAAGACATCTAATTTTTTATAGATAATGGGGCTACAATTTCTAATTTGTGGATGCAGAACCACTCTTATGAGCTGGTTTTTTTTTTTTTTGTAACAGATTTAGAAACTTTTAGAAAAATACAGGCAGCAGTGTTTACCAACTTTTCTATTAAGTTGTAATAATAATGACTTAACTGTATTTAAATTCATTTTTATTTATTTTAAACATCAAAGACTATATTATTTTTCTTTTTTAAAAAGAAAAAGGGGGCACCTGAGTGGCTCAGTTGGTTGAACACCTGAGTCTTGATTTCAGCTCAGGTCGTGATCTCAGGGTCCTAGGATCAAGCCCTGCATCAGGCTCTAAGCTCAGTGGGGAGTCTGCTTGAGGATACTCTCTCTCTCTCTCTCTCTCTCTCTCTCTCTCTCTCTCTCCCCCTCTCTCTCCCCCCTCCCCCAAATCCCCCTTCCCTCTGCTCATGCTTTTGAAAGAAAGAAAGGAGGAAAAGAGGAAAGGAGGGAGGGAGGAAAGAAGGGAGGAAGGGAGAGAGGAAGGAAAGAAAAAGAATTTCAGTAGGACATCACTGTTAATTGATATTAAAATATTTTGAAAGACTATCTCTGAATATGCCTAGTTGTATATTTGGATTTTGTAAAAAATTTACTGTCAAAGATTTAGCTTGTAAGAAATATTTCTTAAGTGGTAGCAATAAGATTTTTCTATTCACATTCACTTTGGATTGTTTACTTCAGATAAACAATTCTAAGTTCTAATTCTAAGACTTAAAATTTCTCACTAATAATTTTTAGATTATTAATAAGAGAAATAAAACAGTGGCAAATGAATGTTCTATACACAAAAATATGGACAAGACTCACAGATACATTGATGTTCATTAGACTGTGGGTAAATGTTCTCTGATTCCATTAATATATAAAGTGCCAAAGCAGGCAAAACTAGTTTGTGTTATTAGAAGCCAGTCTTAAAATTTGATTGTGACTGGAAAAGAATTTGAGGCCTCCACTTTCCAGGTAATGTCTGTTTTTTAATCTGGTGTTGATTATAAGAGTGTATTCAGTTTATGAAATACACCAAACTGTACAACTAAGATATGTGCATTTTTCTGCATGTATATTATGATGTAAAATTTAAAAATATATAATATACATAAAATACATATTATAAATACATATTTATAATTTTTATAAAGCCTAGAACATGTTTCTCATTTTAAAGGGGTACCAAATATTGATTAAATCTGTTCTATTCAGATAATGAATTTTTTAGATTTTCAAATGTATTTGATTCATTAAACTATTCATCTAGACTTTTAACGACATAAAACATGATTTATGGTTTTATGTCTCTCTGAATGACTATCACCATTCTTTCTGATATTTATATATTCAAACACATTAAAATATATTTCTCTCTGAATCTTGAAGCAAAAGTCTCAGTCAAGAATGTTGACTAAAATACCCACAGTGACCATCTGCTTGTCAGTATCTTTTGAATATTCATCATATTTTTAGAAGTAAATATGAAGATTTGTATTATGATCTTTCTATTGACTTAAGTTTATAAGCAAATAATAAGCATACTTCACAAAATCTGAATATGTTAAAACACTAGGCTTTTCTGATATATTTTCTTTGTATTAGAATTCAGACTTACCATTTTTATTCAGCCAATTTATTTTCTAAAATCACATTTCAGTAAGCTAGAGCTTTGAATGACATGCCCAATTCAAATCATTTTTTCAAACTTGATTAGAGTTTTACCAGTTTATTCGTATTCTGTTCTTACAATGATGGTCTGCTGTTTCTTTTTCTAAAATAAGACAATAAGATGCAGAAAGTGTCATGCTATCAAATGTGAAGTAGATGTATACCCCCTGAGGAGAAACTTTCCACAACAGGTCAAACAGATGTCTGAAAAACATTTAAATTTATGAACTTTTCATATATTTACATGACAATGAGTCACAATATAAATTCATGTATCCTTGTTATGTAAATTTAGAATAAGCAGCAAAATATAACTGAAATTATGTCTCAAAAAATGACATTTAAAACCTAAGATGTTTTTTCTTTGTTCCTGCTGTTACTCTTACTCTGCATATAAAATAACCACTGAAAAATGAGGACACTAACAGTGGATTCAAAAGGGAAACTAAATGCACACAGAAACAGTGTTGTACTCTGTAGCATCATATCTAATCAATTCCTTCAGTAATTAATCTATAAATTCCAAGGATACGAATAGCATGTTATCGGAAGAAGGAAATGACTTGGAAGTTCTTAGAAGCCAAATTTTATACAATATAAGAATTTTTAAAAATCCTTTTGATTCATCTTTTTTAAGTCAAAGGATTCAAATTATATCATCTGTTAGGTCCCTTGAAAAGATTGTTATCTTCAGTTTTGGCTGTGTATCAGAAAAATTGTAGAGATGTAAAAAAAAATATGGATACTTAGGTCTTCAGAAAATTGGAAACTCTAGTGATGGGATATGGGCATATTTCTAATAAATTACTTATATGTATATATTATACATATCAGATAAATCGATATGTATCTTCTATAAAGGAGTTATTTAAGTAGTTTTGTCACTCATAACTGCCAGGTTATTTTTATAAAAATCAACTTTTACAGGCACTTGTGAGTTATTTCCCTGCCGCCATGCTTGTCATCAAACATGTCCAATATGATTCTACCACATATCCAAACATCTATTGGCATATAGTGCAAAGAACAGTTTATATTATCTGTAATATACCCTATATCTTCTAGTTAAGCACTCTGCAAGAAAGGTTTATTGAAGTAGGAGGCAACCATATATGAATAGCTTAACTAAAAAACCTTATACTCTGAGCGCTAGAAAATCTGTCCTTTTGTATTCTGTGGGAAAGCATAAGAATGAAAAGGGAATGAGGCATAGAATGGCACTCAGGAGGTTAATATGTTGTCCTACCAGCCACTAGAAAACACTACACAAAAAGGTAAATATACCCGTAAGGCACATATTATGAACACCGGTTACTCAAATGAAAAAAATCAGTCTTTACGCTAATATTCTAGGCATCATTGCTCTTCTGGCATTTAGATCTGCTATTTGGCTTCAGTATTAGGATCTCTTTAATGCTAATAACCACCCCTGTTGGGTTCGTTAATGAGTTGTATACATCAATCACTTATCATAGGATGTAAATTAAAACTAATGTACACAAGCTTCTACCACTGGCCACTGATAAGGCAGGAAAAAGGAATTAACCCTCCCTATGTGTGGACTACAATGATACATGGGAAAAAGGAAACAGTGGTTTTCAAACAATAGTCACAGAGCAATGAAGAAACCTGATCACTGTGAGAAGTGAAACAAATAAGGTGAGCCTGACAATAACCCTGTAGTTGTGCATAGACCTAAGCTTGTGACTATGATTAGAGGAAGTGAAAGTAAGAATAAGACTGAAAATCTTGAATTATTAATGAAATGAAAGATTACGCATGTAGGGACTGATTAAACTGCTTGCTGGAACAAAGTCTAACAATCTTTATAGAGGACAGCAAATTAGAGACAATAGACAACATAATATTCACAATGTCTAGCATGCAATGGAAAATTACCAGACTTTTCAAGAAGCAGAAATATGTGACATATAAACAGGCAAAAAGTCAATCAATACAAACTAACCCAGAAGTGACAGAGGTTCTAGAATTATCAGACCGGAATCTTAAAATAGGAATTATAAAACACTGAATTATTTGAAGGAAAGACTAAACATACTGACAACAGAAAATGAAGATACAAAATAGAATGGAATTTCAAGATACTAAAATTAAATACATGAAATTTAAATTTCACTGTATGGGATTAGCAGTAGATAATGCATTATATTAGTAAAGATTATAAAAAATGAATATATAACTATATATTTTCCAAATTAAAGCATTGAGAGAATAGCGAATCACTGCCTATAGAACAATTTCAAGCTGTCTCATACTATGTATAATTGGAGTCCCAGAAGGAAGGAGGTCCAGAAAAATACTTGAATAAAAGAGTGACAAAGGTTTTCTGAGGTGGTTTTTTTCTTTTTGTATAGCTGCTATGCAATGTTACATTAATTTCAGGTATACAACTTAGTGATTTGACAAGTTTATACATTGTTCTATGTTCACTAAGTATAGCTACCATCTACCCCATTACATCATTATTATGTTATCATCGACTGTCTTAAGCTCAGGTTTTTCTTGCCATTACTTACCTGTTCCATAACTGGAGGCCTATATCTCCCACTCTCTTTAACCCATTTGCCCAAACTTCTAATGCCCTCCCCCCTGGCAACATCATATTGTTCTCTGTATTTAAAGTTCTAATTCTGCTTTTTGTTCATTTTTTAAAGTTTCAACTTATGAGCAGAATCACATCTAATTTGTCTTTCTCAGTATGACTTTTTCACTTGGCATAATACCTTCTAGGTCCACTCACGTTGTCTCAAATGGCACAACACCATCCTTTTTAATGGCTGTGTAATATTCCAGTGTGTGTGTGTGTGTGTGTGTGTGTGTGTGTGTGTGTGTGTGTGTGTGTATGTGTATCTTCTTTATCCATTTCTTTATTGATGGATACTTAGGTCGTTTTCATGTCTTGGCTATTGTAAATAATTCAGTAAATATAGGGGTGCAGGTATCTTTTAAAGTTACTGTTTTTGTTTTCCCTGGATAAATATCCAATAGTGGAATTAAAGGATCATATGATATTTCTATTTTTAACTTTTGAGGAACCTCCATACTGTTTTCCACAGTGGCCATACCAATCTACATTTCCACCAGCACTGCACAGGCTTTCTTAACCTCCTCATCCTCATCAGCACTTGTTTCTTGTCTTCTTGATTTTATCCATTCTAACAGCTGTGAGGTGATCCCTCATTGTGGTTTTGATTTGTATCTACCTAATGAGTGATGTTGAGCATCTTTTCAACTGTCTGTTGGCCATCCATATGTTTTCTTTGCAAAAATGTCTTTTGGGGTCCTCTGCCCATTTTTTGATTGGATTTTTTTTGGGGGGGAGTGTTGAGTTGCATAAGTTGTTTATTTTGGATATTAACCCCTTATATATCATTTACAAATATTTTCTCCCATTCAGTAGATTGTGTTGTTTTGTTTTGTTTAGTTGATGGTTTCCTTCACTGTGCAAAAGCTTTTTATTTTGTTATTGTCCCAATAGTTTATTTTTGCTTGTATTTCCCTTGCCTGAGGATACATACCAAGAAATATGTTGCTATGGCTGATGTTGGAGAACTTACCGCTTGTGTTCTGTTCTAGAATTTTAATGGTTTTAAGTCTCACATTTATGTCTTTAATCCTTTTGAGTTTATTTTTGTGTATAGTATTAGAAAGTAGTCTAGTTTGACCCCTTTACATGTAGCTGTCCAGTTTGCCAGCACCATTTATTGAAAAGACTGTCTTTTCTAAAGTATAATGCTTGCCCCCTTTGTCATAGATTAATTGACCATTTAAATGTGAGTTTCTGGGATCTCTGTTCTGTTCCATTGATCTTTGTGTTTATTTTTGTGCCAGTATCGTACCATTTTGATTACTACAGTTTTGTACTCTATCTCGAAATCTGGAATTGTGACTACCTCCAGCTTTGTTTCTAAGGATTATTTTAGCTATTCAGGGTCTTTTCTGGGTCAATACAAATTATGGTACTATTTGTTCTAGTTTTGTGAAAAATGCTGTTGGTATTTTGTTAGAGATTGAATTATATATGTAGGTTACTTTGGGTAATATGATGTTTTAACAATATTTTTCCAATCCATGAGCATGGAACATCCTTCCATTTTTTATGCCCTCTACAATTTCTTTCTTCAGTGTTTACAGTTTTCAATGTATAGGTCTTTTACTTCCTTGGTTAACTTTATTCCTAAGTATTTTATTCTCTTTGGTGCAATTGCAAATGGTGTTGTTTTTTAATTTCTCTTTCTGTGACTTTATTGTTAGTGTATATATATACTACTGATTTCTGGGTATTAATTTTGTATCCTGCCACTTTACTAATTTTTTTTTATTACTTATAGTAGTTTCTTTGATGGAATATTTAGGATTTTCTATGTATAGTATCCTGTCATCTGTACATAATGACAGTTTAACTTCTTCCTTACCCGTATGGATGCCTCTTAATTCTTTTTCTTATCTGATTACTGTGGATAGGACTTAAAATGTTGAATAAAAATGGTGAGAATGGACATCCTTGTCTTGTTTATGACCTTAGAGGAGAAGTTCTGTTTTTCACTTTTGAAGATGATATTACCTGTGGGTTTTTTGTATATGGCCTTTATTATGTTGAGGTATGTTCCCCCAAACCCCATTTTGTTGAGAGTTTTTATCATGAATGGATAGTAAATCTTGCCATATGCTTTTTCTGCATCTATTGAGATGATCATATGATTTTGATCCTTCATTTTGTTGATGTGATGTACAACATTGATTGATTTGTGAATATTGAACTGTCCTTGCATTCTAGGCATAAATCCCACCAGGTAGGAATGATCTTTTTAATGTATTGTATACAGTTGGCTGCTCTTTTGTTGAGGATTTTTGCATCTACATTCATAAAAGTTATTGGTCTGTAGTTTTCTCTTTTTTTGTGGTGTCTTTTTCTGATTTTGGTATTAGAGTAATATTGGCCTCATATAATTTATTTGAGAGCTTTTCCTTCCTCTTGTATTTTTTAGAATAGTTCGAGAGGAATAGGTATTAACTCTTCTTTAACTCTGTAAATGTCTGGTAGAATTCACTTGTAAATCCGTCTGATTCTGGACTTTTTTAGTAGTTTATTTTTTTTTTTTAATTTTTTATTACCAATTCACTTTCATTACTTGTACTTGGTATGTTCAAATTTTCTATTTCTTCCTGGTTCAGTTTTGGAAGATTGTATGTTTCTGCGAATCGATCCATTTCTTCCAGATTGATCAGTTTATGGCATATATTTTGCATAGTATTCTCTTATAATCCTTTGTATCTCTGTGGTGTCAGTTGTTAATTTTTGTCTCTCATTTCTGATTTTATTTCTTCGGATTTTTTTAATCTTTTTTTCTTGATGAGTCTAGCTAAGGGTTTATCAATTTTGTTTATGGTTTCAAAGACTCTGCTCTTCATTTATTTTTTCCATTTCTTTAAGTCTTTACATCATTTATTTCTACTCGAATTTTATTATTTTCTTTCTTCTACTCACCTTGGGCTTTGTTTCTTCTTTTTTCTAGTTCCTTAAGGGGGAAGGTTAGATTGCTTGTTTGCTTTTTTTTTTTTCTTATTTCTCTATGGTAGGCCTGTATGGGTTTATACTTTCCTCTTAGAACTGCTTTCACTGTGTCCCAGAGATTTTAGACTGTGGTTCCCTTTCCATTTGTCTTCATGTATTTTTAAATTTCTTCTTTGACTGCTTCATTAACCCCTCGGTTGTCTAGTATCCTGTTTTCAGTTTTCACATGTTTATGTTTTTTCCACTTTTTTGTTTTTTTCATTGTGATTTCTAGTTTCATACCATTGTGGTCAGAACAGATGCATGGTATGATTTCAATTAAAGTTATTGAGGTTTGTTTTATAGCTTCACATGTGATCTATTCTGGATATTGTTCTATGTACACTTGAAAAGAACATATATTCTCTTGATTTGGGACATGTGTATCTGTTATGTCCATTTGGTCCAATGTGTTATTCAGACTTTGGATACTTATTTTCTGTCTGGATGTTCTATTGATGTAAGTGAAGTGTTAAAGTTCCCTGCTATTATTGTATTACCATCAGTTTGGCTCTTTATGTCCATTAATATTTGTTTTATGTATTTAGGTGATCCAGTGTTGAGTAGACATTTATAATTGTTTTATCTGCTTGTTGGATTTATCCTTTCATGTAACGACCTTCTTTGTCTCTTGTTACAGTCCTTATATTAAAATCTGTTTTGTCTGATGTAAGCATTGCAGCCCTGGCTGTTTCTTTGTTTTGTTTTGTTTTGTTTTTTCCCTGCTTCCATTTGCATAGTGAATGTTTTTCCATTCCTTCACTTTTAGTCTGTGTACTTCTTTAGGTATGAAGTGAGTCTCTTGTAAGCAGCATGTAGATGGGTCTTGTTTTCTCTCTCTCTTTTTTTTTTTTTCTTCTTTCTTCTTTCTTCTTCTTCCAACATTCTGCCACTCTGTCTTTTGATTGGGGCTTTTAGGACATTTACATTTAAAGTAATTATTGATAGGTATGTACTTACTGCCATTTTTAAAATGTGTTTTCTGTTTTTGGTGGGGTTTTTTGTGTGTTTTTATTTTCTTCTTGCTCTTTTTGTGATTAACGAGTATCTGTAGTGTTTTATTTGGCTTTCTTTCACTTTATTTTTTTGTGTATCATGGGTTTTGGGTTTGTAGTTATCATGAGGTTCTTATGTAACCTGTGTAAAGAGCAGTCCATATTAATTTGATAATCATTTAAGTTCAGACACATTCTAAAAACAAAACAAAAACAAAACAACCCACAAAAACAATGAAGAAATTATCTTTTTTTTTTTTTTTTTTTTTATCTTCCCACCTTCCCTTTTTACTCCCTTATCCACATTTTAGGTATATGTTACATTTTTTATTTATATTTTTTCTTATGTCTAATTATAGTCATTTCTTTTCCAGTTAAAGATGTTTCTTTGACACTTCTTGTAAGGCTGGTTTCGTGGTGATAAATTCTTTTACCTTTTGTTTGTCTGGGAAACTCTATATCTCCTTCAAATCTAAGTGATAACCTTGCTAGGTAGATATTCTGGGTTGTAGTTTTTTTCTTGGAGCATTTTGATTATATGGTGCCACTTTCTTCTGACCTAAAGTGTTCTGCTGAAAATCAGCTAGTAATTTTACAAGTTTTCCCTTTAGATAACTTTTTGTTTCTCTTTTACTGGTTTTTATGTTGTCTATCTTTAAACATTGGCATTTTAAATATTATACACCATAGTGTAGACCACCTTTGGTTCATCTTGTTTAGACCTCCCTATACTTTTTTGACTTGGATATCTGTTTCCCTAGGTGAGGAATGTTTTCAGTTATTTCCTCAAATAATTTTTCTACACCTTTCTCTCTTCTGTGGGGAACTCTATATTGAGAATGTTTTTTCACTTGATGTTGTCCAAGAGTTCTCTTAACCTATGCTCATTTTAAAAAATGCTTTTCTCTTCTTGCTCTTAAGCTTGTGTGCTTTTCATTGCCCTTCCTTCCAGATTACTGGTATTTTCTTCTATATCTTCTGATCTACTGTGATTTCCTCTAGTATGTTTTTTATTCCAGTTATTGTATTCTTCAACTCTGGTTATTTTTAATAGTTTATTTTTATTGAAAATCTCACCCAGTTCTTTGATTCTTTTCCCCAGCCTAGTGAGTACCTTTAAAATCATTAATTTAAATTCTTTATCAGGCATATTGCTTATCTTTGTGTCATTTAGTTCTTTTTCTGAGTTTTTTTTTCTTGTTCTTTCTTTGGGATAATATTCCTCTGTCTCCCCATTTTGCTTGAATTTCTGTGTTTGTGGATTATGTGAAACAGATATTTCTAAAGTTGAAGGAATGGCTTTGGGTATTGTGTCCCCTATGCACTGTATGTATTTGGTGACTTTAGCTGGCTGGCTGGAGTTGTGGCTATATAAGCTAGTTTCTCTTTTAAACCATGGCTTTTTACAGAAAGAATAGAGAAAAAGATAAAAGAAAAAAATAAAAGAAGAAAATTAGAAAAAAAATTTAAAAAAAACAAGCAAAGGAAAATAAGAAAATAAAAAGACAAATCTTAAAATGTAAAACTACAAAAAATACAACAAAAACAAACCCCCCCCCAAAAAAAACAAAAAAATAACAAAACCCCCCACATACACACACAAAAACCATGGCTTCTTTTCTGTGTTCTAGCACTACAAGGTAAGTGGTGTGGCCCTGGACTTCCTGAGGTCACAAGCTCATGATGAGCCAGACTGTGCTCCAGTCTGGGCTTTTAAGGTGGTGGGGGAGATAAACTTCCCAAAATTTTTTGGCACTTTTAAAGTGAGTCTTTTGTGTGTGTGTGTGTGTGCCAGTAATCATGGCATCTGAGTCTGCTCTTTGTGGCATCCATATCCTGCTCAGGTCTGGGATTTTAAGGTGGAGAGGAAGAGAGTGTTCTTGCAGTTCCTTGGCCCTTTTAAACTGCAGCCTCTTTAATGTGCCCCAGTGTGACTAGGGCCGGTGTTGGCTTGTGGACCCTGGACTCAAAGTAATAAGCTAACGGAGAGGACCAGACTCACTTGTTACAGCGTCTGAACCCTGCTCCAGTCTAGATTTTTACGATGGCATGGAAAATGAAGCTGTGTCATTCTCCAGTCCCTCTGACCTGGAGAGCTTTCTCACAGCAACTCTGTTGCTTGCCAGTGTTCTAGTGTTGTCTCTTGTATGTTAGTTGCTCTTGTAAACCACAGCTTTTTTTTTTTTTTTCCTTTGCTCCTGGACAAAGGGATATGTTCCTGGTCTCTTTGTACTAACCCTCCCCACTGCCATTTGCATTGTTGAGAGTGGGCTTTCCCTTTGTTACAGTATCTCTTCTGTCCTGCTGTTCTCTTGTCATTCTCTTTATATTTGTGTTCAGAAGCTGTTCAGTCACCCCTCAGTTCTTTAGGAGGAATTGTTGTATTTCACATAATTTGGTGTGTTTCACAAAGATGAGTTCAGAGTCTACCTACCTTGCATTGCCATCCTAAACTGGAATTCTATTCTCTAAGTTTGATTAAAATTTAAAACACTGTTAGCAACATAAATTTAGGAATAACCTAGAGCCTATACAAAGGAAAAAAGAAAACCAAACTAAGATCCACTATAATAAAACTAGAGCAAACATGTGACAAAGAGAAAATCTTAATAGTGCAGCAATGAGTAACACAGAATGCAAAATAGCTGATTTCTCTGAAACTGGGCAAACATGAAGACAATACCATTTTTAAATTAAGATGTTGCAGGTAGAGGAAAGATCCATTAAGTTAGGATTCTATACCCAGAAAAAATAGGTTCAAGATGAATGTGAACTAAGCATACCTAGCAGAGTTGCAGATGCAAATTGGGATACATGAAGAGATGAAGACTGATAGGGATGATAAATACGTAGTAAATATCAGTTATATTTTTTCTATGTAACTTCATTAAAACCTAATTGCTGTTAAAAACAAAAATACTAATATATTATGAGATTTCTAATGTGTAGTAAAGCGAATCATGAGAATATTATAAACAAAGGGAAATAAATAGGATGATATTACTATAAGTTTCTAAAATTATGTGTTGAAGTAATAGGAAGAATTTCATACATATAAGTTAAAAATGCATTTTAAAACTATAAAAATTATGTGTTCGATGATAATTAACTTAAAAGAGGGAAGAGAGAACAAAGAACAAATAACATACAGCAATATAAGACTCTTAAATCATATCAAATCCAAAATGGTATTAATTGGAAATGATCCAAGTAACCATTAATACCTCAAGTAGAAAACAGATCGTCATATTGCATGAAAAGGAAGCCAGGACTATTGGTTGCCTTCATAAACTAAAATTAAAAAATAAAAATACATAGATATAGTAGAAGGTTGTAAATGTACATGTCCTGAGAACATTAAGCATAAGAAAGCATCAACAACTATATCACACAAACTAGGTTTTAGAACAGGAATGTTACAAGAAAAAGTTTGACAAATGGATTTGATTCATCAAGAAAACATAAGTGACTTAAGTCCACTAAAAGGCTTTATAATATGTGACAAATTTGACAGTAATAAAAGTGAATGACTCTTAGTCATTGCATAATAGAAAATCAGTATGAGTAAGGAAGACTTCAACATTAATAACCAACTTAACCAATCTGACATTTGTAGATCAGTGCTCCCAACAACGATACACATTTTTTTCAAAAGCATATGATTAAAAATATTTTATTTCAACAATTTTTATTTGTCCATGAACCATTTAGGTTTGTTATACAGTGTCCAGATTTTGGTGGATTTTTCAGATCTGTGTTATTTAATTTAATATGGCCAGAAAATATACTCTGTATAACTGAGATTTGTATTAAGGCACAAAATATTGTCGATGTGGTACCTTGAACCTGCAATAGGCAGGGATTTAATAGGAAGGGTCACAAGAGAGCTTTCTTAGGATTATTAAAATGCTCTATATCTTGATTATATTGGTGGTTACACAAATGTAAACATAATAACAAGCTAATCAAAGTGCAATAATACATTATTATATAAATTATACCTCAATAATTCAATTAAAACAATATGCAAACATTTTCTACTGTCAATTTAAATTATTTTAAAGTACTATGTAGACAACATAATGTCTTTGAGGCCCAATAACACTCCTAAACTTGCTTCTAAATATAAGATGGTAGTGAATACATTTAAGCATGTGTAAAGAAGTATGTTTTCATAAGTAATTAGGGAAATGAAAATAAAGACAATAGGAAATTACTATATCATATTCATTAGAATTGTAAAAATAAATTAAAAATTTGATCATTTCAAGTGTCGTTGAAAAATCAGAGCACCAGGCAAATTGCTGTAGAATGTTAAACTGCATCTGCTTCTTTGAAAATACAATCTGGTGGGGTGTCTGGGTGGCACAGTTGGTTAAATATCCAACTCTTGGTTTGGGCTCATATCATGATTTCATGGTTGTGGGCTTGAGTCCCGTGTTGGGCTCCGTGCTCATTGTGGAGTCTGCTTGAGATTCTCCCTCTACCTCTGTTCCTCCCTGCCTGCACACACGCCCCCCCCCCCCCCAAATAGAATCTTAAGAAGAAGAAGGAAAGGAAAGAAAATATGTTCTGGCATTATCTTATGCGGTTGAACATAAATCAACTAGATGTCTCTGTAATCAAACCTTCTGATACATGCATACCTGGGACATTTCCAAGATGTGCATAGAAGCATCACTTGTAATAGCAAAACAGTGGAACTGAAATCAGTCCTAAAATCTATTCCCCAGAGAATGGATAATTATACTGTGGTATATTTAAATACAAAAAAAGTTCAATAATGGAAATAAACTACAACTGAGTTAACATAATGAAACTTAGTGGCAAAATATAGATTAAAAAATGTTACAAAATAGTGAATACAATGTAGTACTACTTCTATAAATCTGAATGTCAGAAATTTATATTTTGAAAAATCAAGATCAAGTTGTAAAGATCAAGTGTAATGCATAGCCAGGGCTGAAAATTACTGTCTAAAATTAACAGACAATATTTTTAAAAATCTATAATTCTTTACCATCTTATTTTCCTTGGAAAATTTAACTTTGAATTAAAAGCATTTTATCTAGTAGTTTGGAAAGTGATTGGTAGTATTATTTAAAAAAAGGGATTTGTACAACATGTATATCTAAGAACAAGGAGGAGAATAGCAATGTTTTACCTTTGCAGAAGAGAAAAGCAATCTCCATTCTTAAGAAACTGGAAATAGATGAATATTTGCCAAAGACATAAATATGGTGCTCAAAACCATATTCTCTAAAATCTGTTCAGATACAAAGGCACTCACCCATCATATTCTCTTCAGGTATTTAAACTGAATTTTCTCAGTGTCATGACACCGGGTGGGCTTAGAAGGTGGTAAGAAAAAGCAGTCCAGGAAAGGAATACCCCATGATGTTCAGGAGATGATTGAAATTGAATTCTACTCTATACACTGGAAAGCAAATATGCTAAAAACTCAATAACTTATAAATAACGGTGTACCATTTAGTAAAATAAAAATCTAATATTAAGAATGTCTAACTCATAAATGATCAACCATGAAAGATTCACCACATGCCCTTTTGTTAGTAATTGTTCACGTTATTGTAGTGACTAGTAGCACTCTAATGGTGTTGTGAGTTCCTGCAAGAGTTAATGAACTCTCCCATAACTAGTTTACTATCATATTTAGCTAAATCATATTTGGTAAGAAAGCATACTATAGTAGATTGTCCTTTACTTCCATAGAAATAACTGTATGACAAAATGAGTGAAGAATAGTATCATTTCACACCTATAATATGCCTTACTTCATAATTCCTACCTCCTAACACACTTAGAATATAGCTTTAAGCTTTGCTAAAAACAGTTTTTAAAATCCTCAATAACTAATGGCATTAAGTGTACATTTGTGTCAAACACAGAAAAACTCATTTTATTTCCTTGTGAAATACTGAATTATAGTAATTATCCTGGACAGTTCTTCTTAAGATTTTCTCATAACCACACATGCAAACAAACCGAAGATGACATACTTTATCCACTTGCAAACAGGTTTTTTTTTTCTGATATATAAAACATTTCTAACTCAATATAATCCCTCCAGAATGGAGCAATTACTACTGCTATTAGCATCAGAAGTACTATTGAAACTCCTCATGAGGAAACTAAATATACCAACTTAAGAGTACTTATCCACATGATTCCTCAGATTGACTACTCATAGGCCAATTGCCAAGGAAGGAATTAAAAGCCAAATGGTAAATTTCAATCATAAGTTAAAAGCAGGAGACAACCTATTATTCAGTAAGCTACAGGGCATTGTGAATGTATTGTCTTAGGGAGACCCTTACATGTTCTGACAGATAATTCCTCATTAATTCTTTAATCCTTATTGAATAAAACACTGGACTAATATAGCCAATGGCATAGAAAAGTTTAAGCTATCTTTGGCATATTTTCCTTGGTACCAAAGAAAAGTGGGGGATAGGTTTTAAGGAAAAGTTGGAGCAAATGTTATCAACCAAAGGCAAAGAAACATTCCAGAAGCCTAAGTAGTATTTTAACAAAGACCCCACATACAATATTTGCTTATGGGTTCAAATGTATATTGTAATATATTGCTTGATGTACCTTGACCATCATAGTTTTTCCTTTATTTAAAAAATAATTTTTCCTTTGTAATTTATAACTATTTCGGCGTTAATTACCAATAATTTAGGATCAACTATGTTACTGAGAAAATATAAGAATAGTTCTCAGCTTTCCAAGACATCATAAAATTTTCTGTTCTACAAAATCAAGTGACCTCACCAAAAGTTCTTTGCACCTGTACCTATCTTGTTGGTCCAAATTGCAGATGTACACAGTACTCTTTTTCTGTGTAACATTTATTCTAAGAAAAGGAGCTATTGTAGCTGCCATCTGTTTTGGCCACACTTTTTTTTCTTTTTCTTTTTCTTTTTTTTTTTTTGGCATTGAACAATGGTTTAGTGAACAAGTGAGTCATTGACTTATTGATACTCTGGACAGTGCTGTAAAAATTCATCACGGGAAATATACACAAATTATATTTCAACAACACTCATTGGGTATCACAGTGGTAATAAATGTTATCTTGTACTTGACACTTCTATTATTTCTCACCAGATTCAAATTTTAATAGTAAAATTTCTCTAAGAAATTGCCAGATATTTAAACCTTTTAGAAATAGATCAAAGAAAGCAGGAAAAATGTAACTCTTTTTCAAAAGCGTTTATAAAGCATATTTGTATTAATTTGTAAAATGCCACTAGATGGGGTACCTGAGTGGCTCAGTTGGTTAAGCATCCGACCTGATTTTGGCTCAGGTCATGATCTTAGGGTCAGGATATCAAGTACTGTTCAGGCTCTGTGTTCAGCATGGAGTCGGCTTGAGATCCCCTCCCTCTGCCCCTTCCCTGGCTCATTTGCACACACGTGTGCTCTTTCTAAAAAATAAAATGCCACTAGAAATTAGATTACTTGGAACAATTAAATTCTACATAAATTAATTTAAATCTTAGGAAATTTTTACTTTCATCATAATAAAAAATTAAAATTACTGTATTAGTTTCCTATAGCTACTCTAAGACGTTATCAAAAATGAGTGGTTTAAAACAACAAAGTTATTTTATCAACACTTCTTGTGGCCAGAAGTCAGAAATCCAAGTATCATCAGAGCCACACTGCTTCCCAGAGTTTGAGGGGAGACTCCATTCCTTGCCATTTTCAGCTTTTAACGACTGTCATATTCATTGGTTTGCGGCTATATCAATCCTCTCTGCCTCTGTCTTCACATGACCTTCCCCTCCTCTGTGTCTTTACCTTTTCTGTCTCCGTTTTCTCTTAAGTCTCAAAGAGTGTTTTAAATGGACGTAAGCCTGATTCAGGGAGATTTCACCTCAAGATTCTTAACTAAATTATATCTGCAAAGTCCCTTTTTGCAAATAAGGTAATCTTAACAGGTTTTAGACATTAGGATGTGGACATACATTTTGGGGAGCCACCATTCAACCTAATAAAGTATCTGCCAAAACTTAGGAATAACACCCAATAAATTCTAGGAGTCTAATTTATGAAGAAATAACAATGAAAAGTAGAAAAGGCCATACTTTATATTGCCCGAACCCTTCATAGGGCCCATCCTCATTCTTCTTCACCCCAAATCATTTCTAATTTTCAAATCTTTATCTAAACTTTTGACTGACCAGCCACACCATTTGTCCCTGTCCAGAGGTATGGTATATCCTTATTTCACACCACTTCTTAACTCTACACAAAGGATATGATCAAGTGTGCTACTTGACACTCTGCCAGCTAGAGGGATTTCTCCCTAACACTGGGTTTTGGGGGGCTACACTTGAATAGAACTATGGTCCCAAAGCTGCAAGTTTTCAGCTTATACCAATATATCATGTTCACTTATCCATGAACCAAGCTAAGCCTTTCTCTATTCTATTAGTCATAGGGAAACTCCCATGAGGCTATGACTATAGCTGAGGGAGAAATGTCTATTGATCCTGTGCTTAAAGGTCAAATTTGAGGAATAGAAATAGCTAAAAGAGTTGTCAAGTTTGTGCATAATTATGTAGACATTTGTGCTGGATTTTGGGAAGAAATGAAATGTCATTTTTAAAAACAGTAAATACATCATTTAATGACACAAATCATTAACATTTTGGCAACATGCCTTCGATTTTATGCCCTTTAAATGGTGTAAAAGATGCAAAAGAAGGAATCATCTGAACAATTTAAAATTTAAAAGATCCAGAGTCAGATGGTGGACTGCATAAGATAGAGGTAATTTACAACTGGACTTGGAAATCTCTAGCCTTATTTCTGGGGGTATGTGGATACATGGATTCGGCTCTTAGCTAAGACAAGGGTAGTGGAATTGATCATGTCCTGCTTCAACTCCAAAACTCCCCCAATAATCCCGGAGCCAGAGGGTTTACCGATGGTTTCATCTGGCATAACTAGGTAGACAGCCTGGACTGATTACGTACTTAGAGGGCAAAAAGATTCTGGTGAGAATATCTATCTTGAGCAGATTACTGGAAGATCCTTGTTAGTTGATCTTTTTTATAGTTAATAACTTTTGTGACTTACTGAAGAAATCTTTTGCAAGCCCAAGATGATAAACTCTTCTGTTTCCATCTAGCAGATGTGTGTTTTACCTTTGAAATGGGTATCTGCACTTCATCTGGAATTGATGTTTGTGAAGTATGAAATAAAGGCCAAATTTCCCACATGGATATCAAATTTTGCCAGGATTCTTTATCATACAGCCTATTTTTTTTCTGCAAAGCATTGTAGACTCTTTCATAAATCCACTGAGTGAATATCCGTTGGTCTGTTTCTGGACTCTTTATGTGTTCCACTATCCTGTTTTATTTTCCTTACACGTTATCGTAATTCATGTAACTTCATAGTCGATCAACATGTAGTGCAAGTTTTCAGCTCTTTTTAAAGTTAAGATTGTCTAGAGTTTTTCCTCTATTATTGCATTATAGTATATGGGTTTTTTAGTGAGATATAATTGACATATTAGCTTCAGGTATACAATATAATAACTTGATATTTGTGTATATTACAAAATGATCACCATAATAAGTCTAGTTAATGTCTATCACCAGGCATACATTCCTATTTTTTTCATGAAAGGAGAATTTTTAAGATCCATTCTTAGCAACCTTCAAGTGTATAATACAATATTTTAATCTGTGATCGTTATGTTATACATCAAATATCCGTCACCTATTTTATAGCTGAAATTTTGTTCATTTTTTTTGAAAGCTTGTCCATTTTGTCCACCTTCACCCATTCTGCCCAATGCACCTCCAACCCATTGTGCCTAATGCACCCCAACTCATGCAACCATGAATTTGTTTTTTCTGTGACTTAGATTTTTGGGTTAGACTTCACATATAAGGGAAATTATGTGATACTACTTTCACTCTGACTTATTTCACTCAGAATAACAGCCTCAAGGTCCATTCATGTTTTTGGTAATGGCAAGATTTCATTTTTTAAATAGCTGAATATTTGTGTGTGAGGTTTTTGTAATCTGTTTATCCATTTATGGACATTTAAGTTTGCATATTTTGGCTATTGTAAATAATGCTTCAGTAAACATGGGGTGCATATATCTTTTTGAGTTAGTCTTTTTATCTTCTTTGGGTAAGATCCAGAATTGGAATTGCTGGATCATATATTTCAGTTTTTAATTTTTTGAGGAACCTCTTGTTTTTCACAGTTCCTGTACCAATTTGCATTCCCACTCACAGTATGTAAGGGTTATGTATTTCCACAGCCTCATCAGCACTGGTTCTCTTTTGTCTTTTTTATAATAGACAATCTACCAGGTGTGAGGTGATATCTCAGAGTTGTTTAACTTGCATTTCTCTGATAATTAGCGATGTTGAGCATATCATCATGTATCTGTTGGCCACCTATATGTTTTCTTTGGAAAAATGTCTA
This sequence comes from Ursus americanus, assembly GCF_024610735.1. Classification (NCBI taxonomy): domain Eukaryota; kingdom Metazoa; phylum Chordata; class Mammalia; order Carnivora; family Ursidae; genus Ursus; species Ursus americanus. The sequence continues at coordinate 6,828,003 of NC_142131.1, forward strand.
TTTGGTTTTCTGCCCATTTTTTAGTTATTTTTGTGCTATTGAATTGCAAGTGTTCTCTATGTATTTTGGATATTAGCCTCTTATTTATATGAGTTGCAAGTATTTTCTATCATTTGGTAGGTTGCCCTTAAATTTTGTTGATCATTTCCTTTGCTGTGAGGCCATTTAGTTTGATGTAGTCTCGATTGTTTCTTTTTACTTTTGTGACTTTTCTTTTGATGTCAACCCCCCCCACCCCCACCCACAAAAAAAAAAAAAAGGTCAAGGCTGATTCAGGAACTTACCACCCATGTTTTCTTCTGGGAGTTTTATGGTTTTAGGTCTTACATTCAATTATTTAATCCATTTTGAGGGTATTTTGGTTTTGGTTTTGGATAGTGTAAGAAAGTGCTCCAATTTCATTCTCCTGCATGTAGTTTCCAGTTTACCCAACACGATTTATTAAAGAGACTATCATTTCTCCATTATATATTCTTGGCTTCTTTGTTGTAAATCAATTGACCATATATACATGGATTTATTTCTGTACTCTATTCCATTGATCAATGTGTGTGTTTTTAGCCAATACCACATTGTTTTTATTACCACAACTTTGTAGTGTAATTCGAAATTGAAAATGTGATACTTCTACCTTTGTTTTTCTTTCTCCAGATTGCTTTGGTTATTTGGATTCTTTTGTGCTTCCATAAAAATTTGGAATTATTTGTTCTGCTTTAGTGAAAAATGCTATTGGAATTTTTATAGCAATTGCATTGAAACTGTATATTGCTCTGGGTAGTTATGGACACTTACTATTAATTTTTTAATTCATGAGCATGGAATATCTTTCCATTTTTTTTGTGTCTTGTTCAATTTCTTTCCTCAGTGTTTTATAATTTTCATTGTACACCTGAAACTAATACTACATTGTATGTTCACTGGAATTAAAATGAAAATTTAAATTAAATTTTTTTTCATTGTACAGTTCTGTTACTTCCTTGGTTGAATTTATTCCCAGATATTGTTTTGGATGTAACTGTAAATGGGGTTAATTTCTCTTTCTTCTGGTTTCTTATAAGTGTATAGAAACAGTTGATTTTTTGGATAATGATTTTGCATTTTGCAACTCTACTAAATTCATTTCTTTTAATGGGTTTTTGGTGGAGTCTTCAGGATTTTCTAAATAATATGTCATCTTCAAATAATGACAGTTTTACTCTTTGCTTTATGATTTGGATGTCTTTTCTTTCTTTCTTTTTTTTTTTTTTTTTTTTTTGCTGAATTGCTCTAGATAGGACTTCCAATACTATGTTAAATAAAAGTGGCAACGGTGAACACCCTTCTCTTGCTCATTATATTAGAGGAAAAGCTTTTCTCTTTTCACTGTTAACTATACTACTTATAGGCTTGTCATGTATTGACTTTATTTCGTTGAAGTACGTTTCCTCTATTCCCACTTTGTTAAGAGTTCTTATAAATGGATGTTGAATTTTGTAAAATGATTTTTCAACATCTGTTGATAAGATTATATAGTTTTTATGCTTCATTTTGTTAATGAGGTATATCATACTGATTGACTTATAGATGTTGAACCATCCTTGCATCCCTGGAATAAATCTGACTTGATCATGGTGCATAATCCTTTTAATGTACTTCAAATTCAGTTTAACATTTTGTTGAGAGTACTTAGATCTGTGTTCATCAGGGATACTGGCCTGTGGTTTTCTTTGCTTATGACTTACCTGGTTTTGGTATGAGGGTAATTCTGGCCTCATAAAATGAGTTTGGAAGTGTTTCCTCATCTCCTATTTTTTGGAAGATTTTTAGAATGATTGGTGTTATTCTTGGTATGTTTGGTAGAATTTACCAGTAAAGCTATCTGATTCTGGAATGTTGTTGTTGTTGAGAGGCTTTGAATATAGATTAAATCTCCTTTCTAGTAACAAGTCTGTTCATATTTTCTATTTTTTTGTGATTCAGTCTTGATTGGTTCTAGTTTTGAGAAATTTATTCATTTCTTCTATATTGTCCACTGTGTTGGCAAATAATTGTTTGAAGTATGTCCTTTGTATTTCTGCAGTATCAATTTTAATGTCACCTCTTTTGTTTCTCATTTTATTTTTTTTTCTTGTCAAGTCTAGCTACTTTTGTCAATTTGATCTTTTTAAAGAACTAGCTCTTATTTTAATTTTTTAAATTGAACTGTTAGTCTTTATTTAATTCCACTGATCTTTATTATTTCTTTCTTTCTACCAACTTTGGACATTATTTGCTCTCTTTGTAGTTCCTAGATGTGTAAATTTAGGTTATTTGACAGTTTTCTTTTCTTTCTTTCTTTTTTTTTTTTTGCTGTAGACATCATTATGAACTTCTCTCTTAAAACTGATTTTGCTGCATCCTGTATGTTTTTGTAGGTTGAATTTCCATTTTCATTTTTATCAAAATATTTTTAAAAGTTTTCTTTTGATATCTTCTTTGACTCATTTGTTCAGTAGCATGTGGTTAATATCCACATTTGTTTGAAATTTTCAGTTTTCTTCTTGTAATTGATTTCTATTTCATACGACTGAGGTCAGAAAAGATGCTTGATATGATTTTAATTTTAAATTTATTAAACCTTGTTGTGTGGCTAACATATGATCTATTCTGGAGAATTTTCCATGTGCACTTAAGTAGAATATGTATTCTGTTGGTTTTGAATGGGATATTCTATCTATGGCTGTTAATTCCATCTCGTCTATCATGTTAAAGGCCAATGTTGCCATATTGATTTTTCTGTATGGACAATCAATCCATTGATGTAAGTGGGAAATTGAAGTTCCCTGCTATTATTGTATTGCTGCCTATTTCTCTTTTGAGGTCTGTTAATATTTGCTTTATATATTTAGGTACTCCTGTATTAAGTGTATAAATACTGACAGATGTTATTTTCTCTTGTTTGACCCTTTTATCATTATGTAATGACCTTATTTGTCTCTTAATATAGTCTATCTCTTCAAATTTAATTTACCTGATACAATTTTAGTTACCACAACTCTCTTTTGGTTTCTATTTTCAAGAAATATCTTTTCCATCTCTCCACTTTCAGTCTGTGTGTGTTCTTATATCTGAAGTGAGTATCTTGTAGGCAGCAGATAGATGATTCTTGATTTTTTAATCATTCAGCCACTATATGTTTCTGGTAGCAAAATTTAGTCCATTTACATTAAAGTAACTTTTTGTTTTGTTTTATACTTACTGTCATTTTGTTAATTATTTTCTGGCTGTTTTGTAATTTCTCTGTTCCTTTCTTCTTTCTTCATTTTCAGTTTAATGATTTTCTGTAGTGCTATGCTTAGTCTCCTTTTATCTTTTCTTTTTTTTTTTTTAATGATTTTTTATTATATTATGTTAGTCACCATACAGTACATCCCCGGTTTCTGATGTAAGGCTCGATGGTTCATTAGTTGCATATAACACCCAGTGCACCATGCAATACGTGCCCTCCTTACTACCCATCACCAGTCTATCCCATTCCCCCACCCCCCTCCCCTCTGAAGCCCTCAGTTTGTTTCTCATAGTCCATAGTCTCTCATATTTCATTCCCCCTTCTGATTACCCCCCCTTTCTTTATCCCTTTCTTCCCCTACCGATCATCCTAGTTCTTATGTTCCATAGATGAGAGAAATCATATGATAGTTGTCTTTCTCTGCTTGACTTATTTCACTTAGCATTATCTCCTCCAGTGCCGTCCATGTTGCAGCAAATGTTGAGAATTCGTTCTTTCTGGTAGCTAAGTAATATTCCATTGAATATATGGACCACAACTTCTTAATCCAGTCATCTGTTGAAGGGCATCTCGGCTCCTTCCATGATTTAGCTATTGTGGACAACGCTGCTATGAACATTGGGGTGCATATGGCCCTTCTCTTCACTATGTCTGTATCTTTGGGGTAAACATCCAGTAGTGCAATGGCTGGATCATAGGGTAGCTCAATTTTTAACTTTAAGGGACCTCCACACTGTTTTCCAGAGTGGCTGTACCAACTTGCATTCCCACCAACAATGTAGGAGGGATCCCCTTTCTCCACATCCTCTCCAACAATTGTTGTTTCTTGCCTTGTCTATTTTTGCCATTCTAACTGGCGTAAGGTGGTATCTTAGTGTGGTTTTGATTTGAATTTCCCTGATGGCTAATGATTTTGAACATTTTTTCATGTGTCTGTTAGCCATTTGTATGTCTTCATTGGAAAAGTGTCTGTTCATATCTTCCGCCCATTTTTTGATTTGTTTATTTGTTTCTCGTGTATTGAATTTGAGAAGTTCTTTGTAGATCTTGGATACCAGTCCTTTATCTGTAGTGTCATTTGCAAATATATTCTCCCATTCCGTGGGCTGCCTCTTAGTTTTTTTTGACTGTTTCCTTGGCTGTGCAGAAACTTTTACTCTTGATGAAGTCCCACAAATTCATTTTATCTTTTGTTTCTCTTGCCTTTGGAGAGGTGTCATGAAAAGGTTGCTTTGGCCGATGTCGTAGAGGTTGCTGCCTATGTTCTCCTCTAGAATTTTCATGGATTCCTGCCTTACATCGAGGTCTTTGATCCATTTGGAGTTTATTTTTGTGTATGGTGTGAGGGAGTGGTCAAGTTTCATTCTTTTGCATGTAGCTGTCCAATTTTCCCAGCACCATTTATTGCAGAGACTGTCTTTTTCCCACCGGATGTTTTTTCCTGCTTTATCAAATATTAGTTGCCCAAAGAGCCGAGGGTCCATTTCTGGGCTCTCTATTGTGTTCCATTGGTCTATGTGTCTGTTTTTGTGCCAGTACCATGCTGTCTTTGTGATCACAGCTTTGTAGTACAGCTCGAAATCCGGCATTGTGATGCCCCCAGCTTTGTTTTTCCTTTTCAACAGTTCCTTGGAGATTCGGGGCCTTTTCTGTTTCCATACAAATTTAAGGACTATTTGTTCCAGTTCTTTCAAAAATGTCCTCGGTATTTTGATCGGGATAGCATTGAAAGTATAGATTGCTCTGGGTAGCATGGACATTTTAACTATGTTAATTCTTCCGATCCATGAGCATGGAATATCTTTCCATCTTTTTATGTCTTCCTCAATGTCTTTCAAGAGTGATTTATAGTTTCTAGAATATAGGTCCTTTACGTCTCTGGTTAAGTTAATTCCAAGATAACGTATGGTTTTTTGTGCTATTGTAAATGGGATGGATTCCCTAATTTCTCTTTCTCGGTCTCGTTATTCGTGTATAGAAATGCAACTGATTTCTGAGCATTGATTTTGTATCCCGCCACATTACTGAATTGCTCTGTAACTTCTAATAGTTTGGGAGTAGCTTCTTTTGGGTTTTCCATATAGAGTACCATGTCATCTGCGAAGAGAGACATTTTGACTTCTCTGCCGATTTGGATACCTTTTATCCCTTTTTGTCATCTGATTGCTGTTGCAAGGACTTCTAGTACTATGTTGAATAATAGTGGCAAGAGTGGGCATCCTTGTCGTGTTCCTGATCTTAAGGGAAAGGCTTCCAGCTTTTCCCCATTGAGAATAATATTTGCAGTAGGCTTTTCATAGATGGCTTTTATGAGATTGAGAAATGTATCCTGTATTCCTACACTCTGAAGGGTTTTAATCAGGAAAGGATGCTGTATTTTGTCAAATGCTTTTTCGGCATCGATTGAGAGGATCATATGGTTCCTGAGTCTTTTCTTGTTGATATGATGTATCACGCTGATTGATTTGCGAATATTGAACCACGCTTGCATCCCAGGTATGAATCCCACTTGATCGTGATGGATAATCCTTTTAATGTATTGTTGGATTCTATTAGCAAGTATCTTGTTGAGGATTTTGGCGTCCATATTCATTAGGGAAATCGGTCTGTAATTCTCCTTTTTGATGGGGTCTTTGCCTGGTTTGGGGATCAAGGTAATATTGGCCTCATAGAATGAGTTTGGTAGCTTTCCTTCTGTTTCTATTTTTTGAAATAGCTTTAGGAGAATAGGTATTATTTCTTCTTTGAATGTTTGGTAGAATTCCCCAGGAAAACCGTCCGGGCCTGGAGTTTTGTTATTTGGAAGGTTGTTTATCACTGACTCAATTTCTTCATAATTAATTGGCCTGTTTAAGGAATCAGTTTCTTCCGGTTTCAATCTTGGTAGTTTATAGGTTTCCAGGAAGGACTCCATCTCTTCCAGATTGCTTAGTTTATTGGCATATAGCTGTTGATAAAAATTTCTAATAATCCTTCCAATTTCAATGGTGCTCGTCGTGACCTCTCCTTTTTCATTCATAATTTTAATAATCTGGGTCCTTTCTCTTTTCTTTTGGATAAGTCTTGCCAGTGGTCTGTCAATTTTATTGATTCTCTCAAAGAACCAGCTTCTAGTCCTGTTGATCTACTCTACTGTACTTCTGGTTTCTGCTTGATTGATTTCAGCTCTAATTTTGGTCAGCTGCTTCCTCGTGCGTGGATTAGGCCTGTCCCTCTGTTGCTGTTCCAGCTTCTTGAGGTGAGAATATAAAAACTGCATTTTAGATTTTTCTATTCTTTTGAGTGAGGCTTGGATGGCTATGTATTTCCCCCTTAGGACTGCCATTGCGGTATCCCATAGGTTTTGGACCGTTGTGTTTTCATTCTCATTGGTCTCCATAAATTGTTTAATTTGATTTTTGATTTCCTGGTTTATCGAGTCATTCCTGAGCAGGATGGTTCTTAGTCTCCAAGTGTTTGAGTTTCTTCCAAATTTTTCCTTGTGGTTGAGTTCCAATTTCAGAGCGTTGTGGTCTGAGAATATGCAGGGGATAATTTCAATCTTTTGGTATCGGTTGAGACCTGTTTTGTGTCCCAGAACATGGTCTATTCTTGAGAATGTTCCATGGGCATTAGAATAGAATGAGTATTCTTTGGTTCTGGGGTGTAGTGTTCTATATATATCTATGAGGTCCAACTCGTCGAGTATGACGTTCAAAGCCTTTGATTCTTTGCTTAGTTTTTGCCAGGGTGTTCTGTCTATTTCTGATAGTGGAGTGTTGAGGTCCCCTACTATTAATGTATTTTTATCTATGTGTCTCTTTATTCTGGTTAAGAGTTGGCTTGTGTATCTTGCTGCTCCCCTGTTGGGGGCATATATATTTATAATTGTCATATCCACTTGTTGAATACTTCCCTTAAGAATAATATAGTGCCCTTCTGCATCTCTAACTATAGTCTGTAGTTTAAAATCCAATTTATCTGATATGAGAATTGCTACCCCAGCTTTCTTTTGAGGTCCATTTGCGTGAAAGATGGTACTCCATCCCCTTACTCTCAGTCTGAATGCATCTTTGGGTTTGAAATGAGTCTCTTGTAGACAGCAAATGGATGGGTCATTTCTTTTTATCCAATCTGCAACCCTGTGGCGCTTTATGGGATGGTTCAAACCATTTACATTAAGACTGATTACTGAGAGATATGATTTTAATGTTGCCATGTTGCCAGTAAAGTCTTTGTTTGTATTGGCTGTGACTTTCTGTTCTGTATCACTCTTGGGGCCTTTTAACTTTTATAGAACCCCCCGTAATATCTCCTGTAGGGCTGGTTTCGTGGTTACAAAATTGGTTAGTGACTGGCGATTCTGAAATGTCTTTATTTCTCCATCAATTCTGAATGACAGCCTTGCTGGATAAAGGATCCTTGGCTGCATGTTTTTCTCTGAAAGAGCTTTAAATATGCTCCCCCAACCCTTTCTCTCATTCCAGGTCTGTGTAGACAGGTCTGATGTAATTCTGATGCTTTTGCCTTGGTACGTGAGAAATTTCTTTGCCCTGGCCGCTTTCAATACTGTATCCTTGCATCTAATATTTGCGAATTTCACTATGACGTGACGTGGCGTAGGTTTGTCATGGTTGAGCTTGGGAGGGGTCCTCTCTGCCTCTTGGACACGAATGTTTGTTTCCCTTGCTAGATTAGGGAAGTTTTCAGCTACAATTTGTTCAAATATCTCTTCTAGACCTCTGTTTTTCTCCACCCCCTCGGGGATGCCGATGATTCTAACATTGGATCGTTTCATTGAGTCAGTAATTTCCCGTAACCTACATTCGTGGGCGTGGATTTTTTTAAGACCATCTTCTATTTTCATTTTTTCCTCTATTAACCCATCCTCCAATTCACTAACCCGTTCCTCTGCTTCTGCGACCCTGGCCGTCAGAGCCTCTAGTTTTGCCTGCATTTGGCTCATAGAATTTTTAATTTCTGTCAGGTTCGCTCTCATTTCTGTCCTTAAGGATTCTATATTCTCAGTAACCTTTTCGTTAATAGTTTTTTCAATTCTACTCATCATTTTGACCATCGTTACTCTGAATTCCATTTCTGATAATTTGTTTACATCCATATCCATTATTTCTGTGGCAGAGGCCACAGACTCACTGTCTTTTCTTTGCTGGGGGGGGCTTCTCCTTCTTGTCATTCTGATGAAGAGAGGTTGCGGGGTTTCCAGAGCCCAAATTCTTGACTGGGTCCCAGGCCGTGCCCCTTGTTTTATAGGGATCTTAGGGATGTGGGCTTCTTCTTTAAAGATATTATTTATTTATTTATGTGGCAGCCAACCAGCAAGAGAGGGAACAGAAGCAGGGGAGTGGGAGAGGAAGAAGCAGGCTCCCAGCGGAGGAGCCCGATGAGGGACTCCTTTCCAGAACGCCGGGATCACGCCCTAAGCCGAAGGCAGGCGCTCAATGACTGCGCCACCCAGGCGCCCAGGTTGTGGGCTTCTTGATTTTTCAGCCTGTGTTCTGGGGGAGGGGCCTGCCGCGCCGATACTCAGGCGGCCATGTTTGGGTAGAGTCTCGGCGTCCCCTGTGAGGGGGGATGGGGAGGGGCACTCCCTGAGCCGGTATTTCCAGGCTTTTGTTCTCTGGTGGCTTTCCCTGGTGGTTTGCTGTGCCTCTTCTGAGAGTCAGAGCAGCAGCGGCCGAATTTCAGCCTCTGTCACAGAACAGAGGGATTGCAGCCCGTTCTCTACTGATGTTCTGGCCACTTTAACTCTGTTTCTGTTGGTGCTGCTCAACCCTGCAGCGTCCCGGGATGTGCGCCCCACACCCGGCGTCCCAGCCCTCACTTCCAGGGCCGGAGTCTCTGTCCTTTGTGTTTCTAACGCTGCCAGCCGCCAGCCGCCCGGCGCGCGCTCCCGGGATCTCCCGGTCTCAGTCTGGATCCAGTGAGCGCACCGGGATTCCGGTGTTCCGTGAGATGCCTGGTGGCACGCACCCGGCTCACAGTCTCAGTCTGCTGTTTTGCGGGTGCTGACCTCGAGCCCGCCCGCTCCCCCGTGCAAGTGGCTGCCGCTTCCCGGCGCCCGAACGCGGCGGCTCCCTCCCCCTTCCGTTTATCTTCCGATATCTGTGCACGGTTTCATGGCTCCCCGCTTCGTACCTCAATACTCAGCGCTGGAGATATTCATTTGTAGAGATCCAGATGCGTCTTCCTGCGTCTCAGGCTGGTTCCGTGGTTGTTTAGGCTGGTCTGGTACCTATCCAGCTCGACTCGGAGGACTGGCTGAAAACGGTGTCTCCTACTCCTCCGCCATCTTAACTCCTCCTCCCATATCCATATTTCTGTGGCAGAGGCCACAAACTCACTGTCTTTTCTTTGCTGGGGTGGGGCTTCTCCTTCTTGTCATTCTGATGATGAGAGGTTGCGGGGTTGTCCAGAGCCCAAATTATTGACTGGGTCCCAGGCCATGCCAGTTGTTTTATAGAGATCTTAGGGATGTGGGCTTCTTCTTTAAAGATTTTATTTATTTATTTATCTGAGAGAGACAGACAGCAAGAATGGGAACAGAAGCAGGGGAGTGGGAGAGGAGGAAGCAGGCTCCCAGCGGAGGAGCCCGATGAGGGACTCCTTTCCGGAATGCCAGGATCACGCCCTAAGCCGGAGACAGGCGCTCAATGAGTGCTCCACCCAGGCGCCTGGGTTGTGGGCTTCTTGATTTTTCAGCCTGCCTTCTGTGTTCTGGGGGAGGGGCCTGCCACGCCGATACTCAGGCAACCCTGTTTGGGTAGAGTCTCCGTGTCCCCTGTGAGGGGGAATGGGGATGGGCACGCTGTGAGCCGGTATTTCCAGGCTTTTGTTCTCTGGCGGCTTTCCCTGGTGGTTTGCTGTGCCTCTTCTGAGAGTCAGAGCAGCAGTGGCCGAATCTCAGCCTCTGTCACAGAACAGAGGGATTGCGGCCCATTCTCTACTGATGTTCTGGCCACTTTAACTCCGTTTCTGTTGGTGCTGCTCAACCCTGCAGCATCCCGGGATGTGCGCCCCACACCCGGCGTCCCTGCCCTCACTTCCAGGGCCGGCGCGTCTCTGTCCTTTGTGTTTCTAACGCTGCCAGCTGCCCTCGTGCACTTCCGGAGCTCCCGGTCTCAGTCTATGCCCGGTGAGCACACCTCGATTCCGGAGTTTCGTGAGAAGCCTGGTGGCGCGCGCACCCGGTTCAGGGTCTCAGTCTGCTGTTTCTCAGGTGCCGACCAGGAGTTTGCCCGCTCTCCCGTGCAGGTGGCCCGCCAGCCGCCCAGCGCGCGCTCCGGGAGCTCCCAGTCTCAGTCTGGATCCAGTGAGCACACCGGGATTCCGGAGTTCCATGAGATGCCTGGTGGCGCGAGCTCCCGGCTCACCGGTCTCAGTCTGCTCTCTCGCGGGTGCCATCGGTGAGTCCCCCTGATCCCCCGTGCAGGTGGCTACCGCTTCCCGGCGCCCAAACGCGGCAGCTCCCTCCCCCTTCCGTTTATCTTCCGATATCTGTGCGGGGTTTCACGGCTCCCCGCTTCGTACCTCAATACTCAGCGCTGGAGATGTTCATTTGTAGAGATCCAGATGCATCTTCCTGCATCTCAGGCTGGTTCCGTGGGTGTTCAGGCTGGTCTGGTAGTATCCAGCTCGACTCATGGACAGGCTGAAAAAGGGGTCCCCTACTCTTCCGCCATCTTAACCTCTCCTCCTTTTATCTTTTCTATATGTGCTATTGGTTATTGCTTTGTGGTTATCATGACACATAAAACAACTTAAGTTTGTAATAGTTTAAGTTGATAACAAATTTGGATGCATACTACAGCTCTATATTGTTAGCATTGCTGTATATATTTAAGAAGCAACTTGTCAAATTCATTCACGTAAAAACATCTTACTTTATAATATAAGGACTCTACAGATTAAAGAATTAATAGGTTTATGATAGTGAATTTTCCAATTTGTTAACATTTTATATCCCTATATTTATCTAGCTCTTTTTAAAATAGTTCTCAACAATATTTTGTAGTTATTCTGTTAGAGGTTTTATACATGATTCATATTTTTAGTTTAGTATTTGATTTTTTGCATGGTATTAAATGATAGCATTTTTATATTTTATGTCTAAACCTTTTTAAGTGTATAGGTAAATGTACCTAGGCAAATGACTGGCAAGATAAATACAGACATATGTGCACATAAATTGTATATCACTGAGCTTCTAAATTTGCTTATTATACAGTGAGCTTAAATCTAGATTGATCAGCGTTTTTTTCTTACAAAATTATCATTTACAAGCAGCAAATTAATTTTTTTTCTTATTTATTGACAAGATAGCCAACATTATCTTGTGTGGAGTGTTTTATTGAGCATTTCAGTTTTATTCCATATTTTAGAAAGAAATACTTCAATACTTTCGCCATTCATTACTGAATATGTATTTGCTCTTCAAAATTTGTTCTAAGTAAATAATCTCTAAGAAATTCAGGTAAATCTTCCTTGTTTCTTAGCATCTTTGAATGTTAATTAAATTACGTGAAGTTATATTCCTATAGCCACTTAGAACTCTTAAATAGCTATCATATATTTTCCGCTTAATTTTTTTTAACATTGTTTATTACATTGCTTGATATGTCTGTGTTGTGTTAAGCAAAGTTATGTTGAAATACATTTCTTGTACATAGGTAGATTATAAATTGGTAAGTGAATAAATAAATGTCATTAATATTTTTTAGAAGTTTTAAATCAGTGTTCATGTGAAAGGTTAGCCTAAGTTTTCTTATTTTGTAATGTCTTTGGTGTCAGGGTTAAATTGGACACATGGGACAATTTGGAAGGGTTCCCTTATTTTCTATTTTCAGGAATAGTTTATGTATTAGTATTTTTTGTTCTTTACTGTCTGGTTTATCTCTTTGACACCATCTTGACCTTGTAATCTTTGTGAACAGATTTTAGTACTCATTTTGATATCTCTTTAGATTTAGTAATATTCAGAGTTTCTACTTTTTCTTAAGGTAGTTTTGGTAAATTATATTTTCCTAAAATATTGTCAAATTTATCTGAATTGTAAAATATTGGCATAGGTATATCATAATTTTTTCTGCTTTCTTTTTTATAATGCCCACAGAATTAGCAGGTTTGACCTATGTTTTCTCTCTTTTTGTTTGATCGCTGTTTTGTTTTGTTTTTTGTTTTGTTTTGTTTTGTTTTGTTTTTCTTTTTGGTTTGGTTTGGTTATTAGCTTTTAAGAAGAGTTAACTTGTTTTTGTTGATTTTCTTCATTCATTGAATCCTACTCTTTTTATTTTTGTTTTAAAATTAATACTCCTCTACTTTTCGCTTGCCTTGCTGTTCCTTTAACATAGAAATTAAATTCATTGCCAGTCATTCCTTTCTGAAATGTGTACATTTGAAACTATATCTTTTTCTCCAAGGAGTTTTAGCTGTACCCACATCATATGCATGTTATCAGAGTGAAATATTTTCTAAATTTTACTATGATTTCAATCCAAATCCTTTTTAAGTGTAAAACTAATCTTCAGTTTTAAGAATAGATTGAACAAGTATATGTGGACAAGTTATCCTAAAGAATGAGTAACATTATCACCTGATGTGAAATACATGTTATCTATAAGAATGATGAATAAGAAAAATCTGATACATTTACTATATATAAAATACAAATGTATTAATTTGAATTATTTGAAATAGTTGAACTTTTCTAACTATTTGCATGAATCTTATCAAAAGGCCATTTTTATTGACATTTATTCATTAAAAAATGTCATATCTGAATGAAGAGACACTCCTTTATATTTTAATTAAATATTTAAACAGATCATCATCACATTTTTAATTTCTTTATTAGATAAATTCATCTATCAAGTAAAAATAGTTGAAGCAAATAATGTCAGATATTGGATCACTGGGGGGCCTGGGAGGCTTAGTCAGTTAAGCATCTGCCTTTGGCTCACATCATGATACTGGTGTCGTGGGATTGAGCCCCACATTGGGCTCCCTGCTCATTGTGGAGTCTTCTTCTCCCCCACTTCTAAGTGGATTCTGAAAACGAAATTCCTCTGAATAAATTTTGACATGGTAAACTTTAATCTGAATTGCATTTTGTCAAATTTTAAAGTAGAAGTAGTTGCTTTATTTTACACCCTCTGAATGGCAAATATAAAGTTGGCTAATGATAGGACAGTCATTCAATTATGTTTCAATAGTTAAAATGTAAGGATGTTGTCAAAATACTTACCAAAATAATCAGCTCCACTTGCACTGAATAAACCACAGAACTTAGCGGTTAAGCATGGGCTTTGGTATTGAAAGTCTGCATTCCATTCTCAGTTTGCCAGTTAATAATTCTGTAATATTAATCATTGTAAAAAATTTCCTTGAGCTACACTTTTGCTTTTTAAAAAAGGACAAATAGTAATTCTTATATCTTGAGGTTGCACATGACAGTTATCATGGTATCTGATATAAGAAACAGTGCAGTTAGGGGCGCCTGAGTAGCTCAGTCATTAAGCATCTGCCTTTGGCTCAGGGCGTGATCCTGGCATTCTGGGATCGAGCCCCACGTCAGGCTCCTACGCTGGGAGTCTGCTTCTTCCTCTCCCACTCCCCCTGCTTGTGTTCCCTCTCTTTCTAGCTGTCTCTCTCTCTGTCAAATAAATAAATAAAATCTTTAAAAAAAAAATAGTTCAGTTATGCAAAATACACTTAGTCATCTCAAATTATTTTCAGCTCAAGTAGTACAAACTTAATTATTAGATATTAATGTAGTTGAAATAAAGTAGATTGTGTTGTCTATTTTAGGGTTGCACAAAAGCATATTTATTTCAAATTTGCCCAGATATGTTGTAATTGATGCTGAAATTCAGGGTGTATAGGGAGGAAATGATGCAGTTTTGAAAGAATTGTGATGACAATTTTTAAGAAGATAAGCATGGGTGGTACAGAATGCAGTTTAGGATTTAACCTACAGTGTGAGAATTTTCTTTTAGAATAAAGATGTAAAATGAGATTACCTAAATACATTTGGATTAAAAAACTGATTATAATTTTCAAATTACATATATTTAATTTCCAAGGATTGTTATTCCTGAAACTTTGAGTTTGAAAAGTTGAAAAAAAAAAGAGCATGAATCAAAATCTAAAATGTTAGGCTTTAAAACATGGACAAAGTGCTGAATTTGTCAAATATGCAAATAATGCCCCTGGGAGTAATAACATATAAGTTTATCATCTACTGTTTGATCCTTCAGTGGATAATTAAGCAAGTGTCCTCTTCAAACAGTTTATCCTAAGTATACATAAGTAATAACACTGATTAAGATATTCCATTAATATCTCCATTTTATTTCATGGCCAGTTATTTTTCTGGGCAGGGGAACTACTATATGCCTATTATCAGCTTACATTTGGAATCCTATCCAGTAGTAGTTCATAATCATTTTATGTCATTTCCAGCTTTGAACTAAGTCCATATGCTGAAGACTTAAAAATTCTCTCCCACTCTTTGCTTCTTTTATGTTACAAATTTTGTAACCATGCCAAATAGAGTCTTAGATGCTTAGATCTATCAGACAGCTTTTATTTATGAATAGTTAGATTAGAAAGCATCTTCCTTCCAAGTGTCTTCAGTTAATGTATATTATGAAACTAATTTACAGACATTTTTCTCAATCATTTGAACTTACTGTGAGGTTAGTTTAACCTGCTAATAGCTATGATTGAAAACAAAATCAATGGCAAGACTATAGGGTATTGGGATCCCAAAATCTAATCTTTGAGGTAGGAAAAGCAGGGTGAAGATGAACTTTGACAAGTAACTTAAAAGGCCCAAGACAAACTGCCCTGAGCTTTGTCTTGCCCTTGACATGTCTCTCATTGGTAGAGTTAAGCCTTACCTGCATGCCAATATGTTACTAATTTTTAATTTTTTCTAATAACTTGTTTTATTTATTTATTTTAAAGATTTTATTTATTTATTTGACAGAGAGAGAGACAGCCAGGGAGAGAGGGAACACAAGCAGGGAGAGTAGGAGAGGAAGAAGCAGGCTCCCAGCGGAGGAGCCTGATGTGGGGCTCGATCCCATAACGCCAGGATCACGCCCTGAGCCAAAGGCAGACGCTTAACGACTGCGTTACCCAGGCGCCCCTAATAACTTGTTTTAAAATTAAAATTTTTAAGGTCTTAAGAGACATTAGTATACGTGTTTTAGAAAGATTTTTCCTTGTACAGGATTCAGGAAAAGATGAATCATAACCTCTATGTATGTACTTCTTTCTCTGGGCTTGAGTAGCAGTGATACTGAGATGAGGGAGACACACGATGTTCATTACTTGTGCCAAGGTGTTTTACATAATTTAATTCACTTCAGATTTTTAAGACAAAATGCATCAGCTTGACAAAACCACTGAATTTCCTTGATATTCAGTTTATTCATTTTTTTTAAGAATGATGATTTTGGAATAGATGATCTGGTATCCATTCTTTCCATTTGTCTCCCAAATACTAATAGGATATCGACAACCACTAACTTAAGGTGTGGAACTGATTGGTGTAATGGCAATCCTGTCTCTACTTGACATTGATTCCTATAGGAACTTTGGCCTAGTCATGAAGCACAAGCCATCTCTTGGAACATACACCAGCTCAGAGATGGCAGGGAATAATTTTTTGCTAAGTGAAATTGGAAAAGAGGTTTGCCGAATGCCTCTGGGAAGTAAGATTTTTCATACAGTCTTGTTTGAGACACATAAAATGGTTATAATCCAGGTTTTTATTTATTTTTTTATTTAACCCCTGACAGTATTTTGTTATTTATAAGAGAGTAAAATTATTCTAAAATAAAATGTAAGTGAAAAATAAGTTATAAGCTTCAATATTAGCCCTCCAGTTATAATTCTTTTGTGTATATTAATCTTACACTTGTTGAATGAAATGCAATCACACACTGTCCCCTTCCCCTGGAATCTGTTTATGTTTCATTTTTAGGAATTAGTCAAATAGTTTCAGCTGTAAATAAAATTTTAGAGCATATCTGAATAATGAGTAATTCACTTTTAGAACTTTGCTGCACATTTCAATTATGAAATTGAAATGCATATCTAGTACTCAGTTATTTTAGTTAAATGAATCCATGCCACATGTCCCGTTCAAATAAAGTCTCTTTTTCCTCTAGAAATTGTCACCATGAAGCTACCCAAACAGTGGGGGGTTTTCGGTTGTTTCTTTGGTTTGTTATGTTTTTGTTTTTGTTTTTGTTTCAGATTGAAAGAAACCAAAGGAAAGGTTTTACATATAAAGCAGCCTGACAGTTTTATTCTGGGCATATTATCAGTGTATTTTAAAATAAGTGTAACTCAGTAATAACTTTCCCCACCAAGAACAATTCAGGTGTGTCTTTAAGTATAAGGTTATGTAAAGATAAAAGTTCATCTAAATAATTAAAATGGATTAACAGTAGTCTCAATAAGCCAGCTAATGATTTCTTATCTCTGCTAATCTGACATTTGTTATTGTGAAGAGGATAAAATTAATTTCCTCAAATCAAAATACATTTTAATTAAAAATCATTGGGCACATCAGATAGCAAATATGTCAATTTGATCTGGCACTGTCTCATACCTTTTCATTTGAGTTTATAGAGGAAATTACAGACCTATGCTAGAAGCACATCAGATCTAACAGCCCACTTGAAATATCCTGAAACTTGGAAAAGTCACTATTTTCAAACAGTTTTGTAATTGATAACTGCTCAATAGGGCTGTCTTCTCCAAGATGTACATGTCATCCCAACAGTCGGTGGGCAATACCGTGCTTTTTAATCATTCCTGAAAGTGTTTGAAAACTTATGGGAATGTTAGTGCTGTGTCATTCCAAATTGATTGAATCTGTGACATGTTCCTAGAAGTCACTTCATGGTACACTATTACACAAGAAATAAGGAAAATTACTGCAGGGGTTGGGAGGGAAGCTCACTCTATTGGGTAGCAGTGATCATTTCAAATATTATAGAGCAGGTCACTTAATCTACTTCTGCCTCATGTAGCCTCTCTTCTCTCATTAAGGTATATCAGCTACTATGAATAAGGGATTAGCTTCTAAGAAAGGTATCTTATAGTGTCAAGAAATATGAATAACCATATTTTAAGCTTTAGTTAACATTGTTATCTTCACACACTATGCACATTCATGCACATGGGTGTGTGCACATGCGCACACACACACATTCTCATTAGGGGTATGAATTTGTAACAGCTGTTGAAAAATAGCTTTACTAAATGTCCTGTCCTAAATAGGGAAAACTGCCTGGATTATTTTAGTTAACTTAGGCTTTAAGCAACTATCTAATGGTTTCCTCTAACTGCTTTTGTAGGGACATGTCTTAGAAGCTGTCTGAAACTTATTTTAAAAAAAGAAAATTTTTGCAAAGTCAGGCAGTGAGATAACTTCATTATATGCCACAATTCTAAAGCTTCATGGATAATCTAATAGAAACACACATAAAATTAAATAGTTTTTACACAGACTATAAAATTTATATGCAATATAGCTTTTTAGTATTTTCACTTCCTTATGTTTTTATTGTGTGAATTTATTCGTCCTAACAGATTTTTCTAAAAGGCGTAATTTGTAAAGAAAAAGTTATGATCTTTCTTGGCTTGAAAATCATACCAGAGCGTCTATCTGTATTCTGAGTCTGTTTCATATTTCCTTTGCTTTAGCAGTTTCCTGATGATAGGAGTTTCCTAGCATTTTTCACAAAATGAATAATTGTTTATGTAACAGGGTTAACTTCCAAGAGAGATTTGAGACATGTTACTTATAACATCAACACTTTGCTCTTCCTTAAAAAACAAAAAGCAAAAAGACCTTTTTTCTTCCTTCCCAAACATTTTTACCACATCACCTCAAAATCCTGAGGATATAAGTTCCAGTAAGAAGCTTCACTGAGAACTGGTTATCTCTTCATGTAGGGGCCAACTGGACTTATTTGTTATTTCCACCATCAGCAGAAATCTAATTCTGCCTTTCTTTCTGTAATAACTAGATTCTAAGCCTTACATTATTCTGTATACCCTCAAATCTGACTTATATCCCATTTTGTTCCCCCTCCATAAATCCTTTCTTTTTGCCCCTGAAACTCCTGGACTATCATCCTGGTATGTGACATCCTGTATCCTCAAAATTTTCTCTGAAACATCATTTACCCTCTGCCTCCAATTTGACCTTGACTCTCTTCTAAGGTCACTGCTTTTACTACAGCCTTTGCAGACAACTACTCTTCCCCTTTAGAGTGGGTAGGGTTTTTTTACTCTTAATTACTATTTTCATACTACCATGAATCTATCCTCCCCTACATACACACACACACACACACACACTCTCTCTCTCTCTCTCTCACTCACTCACTCACTCATACTCACACTCATGTAAAATCAATTCCTTTAAGATTCATGTTGTCAGACTACCTCTGTCATCACTCTTCATAGTGTTTCTGGTCAATTCTCCTTTTTCAGGGAGAATTTTAATATCTACCTTATTGACATCTACTCTGTCATATCCCAGTCAGCATTCTTCAGAATTGCACTAACACTTGAATAATCCACATAGCATCCTGTCCATTTGGTTCGTTGTCTTCACTTTCATTGACTTTTCCTCCATGTTACACTCCTAAGATTATACTCTTGAATTTGTCATTATAATAAATGCAGCACATCCCAAATCCAATTTCAGTTATCCTACCCTTAGAGCACAACCTACAATATTTAAAACTTACTCTTTCTAGAATTGAAGTTAATTAATAATCCTATTCTCCTTAGGTGATGATTTCATAGGTTATTTTGTAAAATCTCCTTAAACTTCCAAAAATCCACCTTCTCTTCAGCCACCTTCTCTTGCTATGTGAGTGCTCTGCAGCCAGCAATCATGTGTGGTGTGGTGTTCTTATAATTTTCCCAGTAATCTAAATTTTTTTAGATTACTAAATCTAAATCTTTCCTTAGACAAGATTATGAGGTGATCTTTGTTTTCATGTTTTAGTATCACTTCCTCACAGTTCCAGAACACTTTCTTTTTCCCCCAAATATCATTTAATAGTTTAGAATAAATACTAATAAGTGTACATGTGAAAATAATATATTTATTCTGAAAACCTAGCATTAGAAAAAGTTGACAATATGGCTACCAGAAATGGCATTTCCTTGGTAACCTCAACAGTTTAACGTTTGGCCAGTTTTGAGCTAGCACCCACATAATTTTAATAATCTTAATTTTAAAAGCCCATGTAATATAAATTTTGATTATTTTCAAGAAATTAAGCCTTTGACATGAATTGGACCTTACTGCATAGATGTATGCATAGCTCTAAGTTCTGAGGTTTTCGTTACACAACTAAGACCACCCAGTACTATATATTGAAGGGAATGATGGTGAAATATTACTTTGGAGTAATAATTGATTTTCTTTTGAGCTGTTCACCTGATCCCACCCCAATGCTAATTATCTTGATTTATGTTCTCAGAAATATACCTAAAGACTCAATTCCTTTTTAACTTCACTGACTTTTTTTCTTTTTTAATGTATAATTTACATGCAATGAAAACCACTCATTTTTAGTGTAAAGTTTGATGAATTTTAGTAATTGAATACAGCTGTGTAACTTCCACACCATCAAGATAGAGAAAATTCCATCACCAGGGTTACCTTTTCTAATGTTGCCTTGTAAAATTGCTTATGTTTAATAAGAGAACGTCTTGACCTAACTCTGAGTGTCAGGCCGGCTTTTAACAACGCTGTGCCCTTGATTTTAGTATTGGCTGGTTCTGAATATCAGGCTACTCTTCTTTTTCACTCATTTTCTCCCTTACCTAAGAAGAACATTTCAATCATAAGATAAATTCTACATCTTCCTAGTACCACATATACAAATCTAACATTGGAATAAATGTTTTCAGCTTGTTTCTGATGAAATACATAGATAAAACATCACTATTCCTATACAAGACATACCCTTCTCCCTATGTAATAGTTTTCACCCCATATAACTAAATCAGGGACATTCCTTCTACAATTTTCTTCTCTTCATTCTAAAACATTAATTTTTCCTCTATACTGTGTCATCTCTGTCACCACAAATAATCTGTTATTTTCCATCTTAAACATCAAGAAACAACTTTCTCTTGATTCTTTATCCTTTTCCAGCTTTTATAGCACTTCTCTCATTTCCACTGAAATTACTTAACTACTGCACACATTCAGAGTCATCATTTCATCTCCTAGTCTCCTTACATCTCATTCCATTGTCCCCAGCATTTCACAGCAGTAGCTACCATCAAGATCACTAATGATGTCCATATTGTCCAAGCCATGCTTAAGTTCTCAGCCCTCATTTCATTTGACTGATTAGCAGCATGACATGATTGCTCCCTTATTTCTGAAACCCTGCTTTCATTAAATTTTGTGTAACAAGATCTTATTTTCTCAGTCCTTCCTAATCTCCCTTGATGGATCTTTTTCTTCTTGCTGATACGCATTTCAAATGGTAACCTAGGATTGTGAGCTATGATGAATTTTCTTAGGTTAAAAGTCATTCTCTGGGTGATTATATCCAGTGATTAGGCCACTTACAGGGAAATAATTCCAGAATTTTATCTCCATTCCAGACCTTCCTCCTGAAATTTAGACCTTCACATCCACCCCACATCTCAAATGCGGCATGCCTTAAGCTATTCTCCTTACTGTCCTTTTCTGTAGAATAGTGTCTGATACCTGTTAGTGTCCTAGGAATCCATCTAAACCAGTCACCATTCCCACCTGGGATGATACAAACTATATTTCATAGACTTTCTTGCCAGATGGCATCCAGATTATAAACTATTTGTATTGCTTCTGCGTGTCTCTGGCAGTGGTTGTCCCGGCATTGCTGGTGGAGGTGGCAGTATTGAGGAAATTTTGAGATGGGGTTGTACAGAAGAAACAGTGGAGAGGGAAGCAGGGCTGTGGTAACAGCACTTAATGGCACCAGTAGCAGCTGCACCAGGAATGAATAAGTGTTGGCAAGCCCCTGGCTTCCCGCTTAGCCAGTTCATAACACAGCAGCAGAAGCCTCGCTTGGAGAGCAATCCCAGGCTTAGACTAACAGCCCCGTTCCCCCCATGCTTCTTTCTCCAGCCCTGAGAGGAACAGTGACTTCCTGCAGTTATTTGTTACTTGGTAATCTCACCTATCTTTTTTCTCCTCCTACAGTTCTTTAATCACGCTTCTGAGAAACAAATTCTCTAAATTATCACCATTTAAATTCCTTGAGTAGTTTCTGCTTGCATGATTGAAGACTGATAAACTACTGAGCCTGAAGGTCTCCGAGGAAACAGAACTATTGGGATTAGTTATCTAGCATAATTGGGCTTGAAAAAAGTGATGACATCCTTATCAGTGGAAAATAAATGAGAAGAGAAATTGATGTTACTCAGAGACAGATGCAGTGGCTGATGACTTTGGTCTTTTTTGAAAGAATGAAAAAGTCTTCCTTTGGACTAGGATAGTTGCATCCTTTTAGGAGGAAACATGGTTACTATCTTTTGCCGAGCAGCCAAATAGTGAACAATGCCAAATAGTATCTTATCTCTCAGCTCTACACCCATCCATTCCATACCTCATTTCTACCTTCAACTTAGGAAACATAAATTACATTTCCCAATCTGCTTTGCTAGCTAGCTTCTTCATTACATCCTGCCAATGGAAGGCACGGGCAAAGGATTTGAATGCAGGAAGAAAGGAAAACTAAGCCGTTTTTCCAACTCAATGAAGTAACATATTTGAGTAGTTATAAATCATTGGTTGGGAAGTGATAGCCTGAACTGCTATAACAGCTAAAAAAAAATCAGACTGGTTAATTTATTACTCTGACTACATGTCCACCACTGAATAATCTGGGGATTCTGTTCCATGTCAACTGGACTCAAATATGCAAAATCATAGACTATCCACCATCTGGAACATTGCTAGCTGCCGTGGCAGGGGTTAAAGAGGCTGCTAGAAATTTTTTCACCTCTTATTAGCCAAAAAAAAAAAAAAAAGTCACTTGGCCATACATACCTCAAAAATTGTCAGGACGTTGGAGACATTTCGGCAACAGTATTAATAAGCACCACACTTACCTTCCACCATATGAACTTGTGCTTCCAACACTTTAAAAACAATTCCCAGCATTAAAATCTTTATACAAGAAAACAAGGAAAATCCTAAAGTATTTTCAGATTTTGTACAAATATTTAATGGAAACACCATCTTAAATCACATTTCCCCCCAAATGTTTCTCATTTCAATAAATTGGTACTCCATGAACTCAGGTTTTTAAGTAAAAAAGTCTTAGATCCTATGTCTTACATCACATACGCAAAACATCAGAAATTCTGGCCACCTCCAACTTTGAAATGTTTGCAAACCTAAAAATTTCTAGCGCTTCTACTGCTACCATGTTGGTCCAAACTATAATTACTTCTCATGGCAGGTATTATAAAAACTTCCTAAATCACTTCTCTGTTTCTACTCTTTTCTTCAAGAGTCCTAATAACCCTTTTGAAACATTAAGTCATAGCTTGTTGTTCCCTTCATCAGATTCCTCTGATGGTATCTCATCTTCTGTGAAGTAAAATTCCAGAGCCCTAGTCTACCGTGCTGTACACCTTCTGATCCTCAGCCCACCTGATGGCATCTTCTCTCTGACTCTTCTCCTTGCTCACTGTCCTTTCACTGTTCTCAGTCTTGGCCTTTATCCTCCTCTCTGGCTAGAATATGCTTAAACAGAAACATGATAACCCACTCTCCCATTTAATTAGGTTCTCTGTTCCAATATCAACCCTTACTCTTTCTTTGCTATATGCGACATAGAACTCTCATAATATTCTCTGTGCATGTCTTGGCTTATTTAAATTCATGTCCATGTTTATTTTTTTAAATTAGCTATTTGTGTTCTAATTATCTACCTCAATAGAATACATATTTCATGAAGGCATTAAGTTTTCCTGTTTTTGTTTTTGTTTTACTTTTTGCCTGTTTGTTTGCCTGCAAGTGATTGAAAGAATGACTTATTCAAGTAAATTAAGTGATATTTCATGGAGTTGTTAGTACCTTCCGATACCTTTTTATATACAAAAGTATTTAATATATAATTTTTTCCCTCCGCTAGTATCCCTGGATGCTACAGTGCTATATATTAAGTATTGGTAGCTATATGCTGGACAGATTGAATAAGTAGAAAAATATACATATATATATATATATATATATAATGGAAATGGTAATATTAATCAAAATATTTGGTATGTGCATAAGCACTGAGCATTGAGAGATATTTAATGGTGATTCAAAGAAAGTATATGACATTTTTAAACCATTTGGCAGCACTTCACCATTTGGTTTACTGTTCTTATTGATCGCTAAACATTCCAGGGAATGCTGAAGAACAATTTCTTTCACCAGTCTTTTAGGTTTGCATTTATGAGTAAGTGATAAAAAAAAAAAAAGTTAAGTACGATGTGATGGAGGTGGAATAAAGGTTGCAACCCATGGAAGGGTAATAATGAATTTGATTTAGGGCTCTATAGGGATATTGTTAGTTATATATCAATATGTCAGTAACAAACTTTAGTGAATAAAGATACTTATAATCTCTCTTAAAATGAAATTTGTGAATATAAATACTGAAAACAGTTGTATTTTTATGACACATGAATATTACAAAGATTTTATGACCCCTTTGATAAATGTGCTATTATTCAGATCTTTGGACTCAAATTTGTTGTTTGAAGGGTTTTTTTTCCCTTCAGATTCGTTAAAAAGGCTTTTATGTTTTCATCCCTACAAACTGCTCCTGTCTACATTTTAAGTAACAATATTCAAAATTGCCATCAATATCCCAATAAGCAATAGAACTATTTATGAAATTTTGTCATTACAGGAATTGTTATATAATTAGACTACAATAAAAGTATTTTGGGGGTTTGTATAAAATTTTGTCATCTACCATAATTTCAGTTTTCATAAATTATGTAATTCTAAAATAAACCAGAAAGAAAAAGTTGTGAAACCTATCAGAAATGACAACATACAATAGAAAAAAAAAAGAAAATTTAGAAATAATATGAAAAATTACTTTTGCCTAATCACATTAGGATCAGGGATGTGAGTCAAAAGTTTAAAAATTCTATGCTTGGGAAAATTTGTAAGGAAGGCGAGCTAGTGAGAGTGTAAGGGAAGGATACGGGGAATCAGAAGGTAAAAAATGACTGCCATTTCAGTGAACAACACAGATACATGTATATGTAAATATAAACCTACCTGTTTTTACTGATACCTCCCATGCGTGAAGACTAGTTAGAAATATGAATCTCAGGCCCCATTATACAAATTCTGCATTTTGAAAGGCTATTAGTGTGTTCATTAGGCTTTGAGAAGCACTGGTCTAAAAAGCGACCACGCAATAGTTGGGATTGAATAGTGTCTACCATATTGGAGATACTGGACCTGGATCTTACCTTCTATCTATCTCAACTTCCATCTATAAAAGCTTCCAGTTGCTCCAGTGGACACAAGATATAAGGCTATTGAGGGACAAATGAGATTCTTTTTAAAGTACCAAAGCTTGGATTTCTATGGTAATGGAGAAAACCAACAAAAGAGAAGTTAACTGAAAGTTTACCCAAAGGTATTCTATGTTTTGATGAACAAGGCAATAAATTCATCTGGTCCTACATACTAAAGGGAGTACCAACATATTTTATGGACAGTCACTGTGGGTTTACCCAGTAGTTCTCAGGTAGTCTGATGGTGTTCTGAGGGAACATAAAATACATGAGATATAATGGCTGCTTGGGTTATTTCTTTTCCCTCATGAGTGGTTCATTTTGTTTAATATATTTTGTGTCTATGGACAAGTTATTTGTTGAATTTGCATTTTATTGTTTCACTTAAGTTATTGTCCAATTAGCAAAATAGATCAAAGGCAAAATGGCTGAGAAATGTTTATTGTAATGCAAGTGTTATTAAAACAGCAATTTAAATATTATAATAAAATTTATCAAAGGGCATTACTGAATTCTATGTAATATTACTATAATGAAATACAGAATAAGCAAATACTATCACAGCCCCCTGATGGTTTTTAAAAGGATGAAAACATTCTTTGTGGAGTATGAATCTATTCTTGGCATATATAAGGTTCATAAATGAAAGAACCAACCTGTGATTTTTATTGAGGTCGTTGCTGAAAGCTACACAAAAAAAGTTCTTTCATTTATTAATGATTATTGTGAATAATGACATAAACTAGAATAGGATCAGAAATGATGAAACCACATAAGTCTATAGCAAAATCAGGCATCTCTATGTAAAATAAACGAAGTAGATTCCATGTGATTTTAGATTTTTAACCTTCTGCATTCAAGAGGAACAGTTGGCTTTAAAAAAACATGCCTCTGATTAGAGAATTGTAGGTTAAGGAATAATGAAAAATACAACCATGAACCAATCCCAGAAAGACTCCAGTTTTCAATGTGCAGTGCTAAGATATATGCAAAGACGTGCAATAAATACAAGACTTCTTTTTCACACCAATGTGTATGAGCTATGAAAAGGAAAATATGCTCCTATTTTTGAAGTGGGAGGAGATTTTATAAAGTAAATATCATTTGCTATGATTTTAAGAGGCTTGCTCAAGTGATGTGTTGAGTATTTTGAATAGCCTGAATGTAACATCCTTCACTGCAAAATCATCACAATATTTAATGCTGAGATAAGATCTCAGCTTTTTAAGACCGAACTGTGTGGAAAAACACTGGGATATCTAGAGTTTGGTATTTCTACTACACCTAATGATTTCTTCTCTTATAATAGAAAATAACTAATGGTCTTATTTTGTAGCCACATTCAACTATAACAACAAGGAACTCTGAGGAAAGAGCTTCTATACCTTAATTTGATCAGAGAGTAGATTTGAAATTGATTTGCCTCCATTTTAAGCTGAAATACTCAATCTTCTATCTTTTGAGTAAAATGTTCTGTCAGCTTTGGATCTGACAGCATCTTTCCAGGACGTTTTAGTGAGAAATCTTACCTTCATCTCTAGGTCTTTGTTCTATCTGCATATTCTGAGACATCTGACATAGCTACCAAATGATATCAACAATTCTCAATGACATTAATATTAGTAATATGTATTGGGTATAAATTTAAAAACTTAATAGCCAAAACATGGATTCTAACACATGATTTAATCTATTTATCATCAAGCCAGATGCAAGTATCTTACTATCCTTCTAACCTAAATGAACAATAATCTTATCAGTTAGAAATTTACATTAAAATGTGATTTAACTTTTTAAATTATTTAAAATTGGTGGCCTATGTAGTTCCCTAAATGCCAAATACTTGAGATAAACCATTCTGGGGATTGCTAATGTAAGATATTTTTAACACAGGTAGAAACGTATTTCTCCTTTATCTCCTCATCTGCGACCACAATCAGTATAAGCAATGATCTAAAAAGCAGTAAAGATGCAGATTTAGGTAAACTGCTAAAAGTTATTAACTAATATAAATCAGGGGTTTTCCTTATTTCTCCATACCCATTTTCCTTTTCTCAATATGATTTTAGTTTTGCATTTTTTATCAACAATTATCCAGATTCTATGATTTATTTTATTCTCTACCTTACCTGCATGTCCATGAAGCATTCTCTCATAATACTTGTTAAATTTGTCTCCCTCTTTCCCACCTTCAGGCACTCATTATTTCACACCTATATTGAACACTAAGTAAAATTTCCTGTTATTGTGAAGTTTCTGTAATCTCTTTTGTGTTCTGTTAATATTTAATAAATGTTTGGATGCTATGTTATTAGGTTCACATGATCAAGGCTTTTTGATTCATCATTTTATCAATATGTCTCTGTTCTCTAGAAATACTCTTTTTTTTCTCATTCTTCTGTGCAATTTTTAACTTTTTTTTTCAATTGAAATATAGTTGACATAAAGTATTATATTTCAGTTGTACAACATAGTGCTTTGACAATTATAAACATTGGGAAGCGCTCACCACTATAAGCATAGTTACCATTTGTCACCATACAATGTTTGTATAATACTGTTGATTATGTTCTCAATGCTACACTTCTCATCCTTGTGAATTAGTTACTTTATAACTGGAAGTTTGTACCTCTCAATCCCTTTCACCTATTTCACCTATCCCTTCACTGTCCTCCCGTCTGGCAACTGCCAGTTCTCTATATTATTCTGTTTCCATTTTTTGTTTCTTTAGTTACTTTTTTTAGATTACACATGTAAGTGAAATTATGTATTATTTGTCTTGCTCTGACTTATTTGACTTAGCCTCAAACCCTCTAGGCTCATCCATGTTGTTGCTAATGGGAAGAAGATTTGGTTCTATTTTATCGCTGAATAAAGTTCCATCTTTTTATCCGTTTATCTATCAACAGATGCATAAGTTGCTTCCATATCTTGGCTATTGAAATAATGCTGCAATAAACATAGGGGCACATATCTCTTTTTGATTTAGTGTTTTCATTTTCTTCACGTAAGTACAGAAATGGCAATACTAGATCATTTCCTTTAATTTTTTGAGGAAACTCCATACCCTTTTCCATAGTGGCTGCATCCATTTATGTTCTGACCAACAATGCATGAGGGGGTCTCTTTTTCTCACGTCCTTACCAACAGTTGTTATTTCTTGTATTTTTTCATACTGGCCATTCCGACTGGTCTGAGATGATATCTCATTATGATTTTGATTTGCATTTCCCTAATGATTAGTGATGTTGAGCATCTTTCCATATGTCTGTTGGCCATGTGTATGTCTGCTTTGGAAAAATGTCTATTCAGATATTCCTATTTTTTAACCAAAATATTTGAGTATTGTGGTGTTGTATCAGGTCCTTATATATTTCAGTTATTGATCCATTATCGGATACATTATTTGCAAATATCTTCTCCCATTCAGAAGGTTGCTTTTTCATTTTGTCGATGGTTTCCTTTGTTGTGCAAAAGTTTTTTAGTTTGATTAGACCCATTTGATTATTTTTGCTTTTGTTTTCCACCTGGGGAGACAGATTCAGAAAATATTTGCTAAGGGCAATGTCCAAAAGATTACTGCCTATGTTTTCCTGAGAAGGAGACTATTTTTTTTGTTCATTATACATTCTTGCCTCCTTTGTCATAGTTAAATTGTATAGGTGTGAGTTTGTTTCTGGACTTTCTACTCCATTCCATTGGTGTTTATGTCTGTTTTTGTGCTGGTATTATACTGTTCTGATTACTATAGCTTTTTAATATACTTTGAATCTGGGATTGTGATACCTCCAGTTTTGTTCATCTTTTACAAGATTGCTTTGACTCTTTGGGATATCTTCTGGTTCTATAAAATTTTAGGATTATTTGTTCAAGTTCTGTGAAAAAATACCATTGGAGTTTTGACAGGGATTGCACTGAATCTGTAAATGTCTTTGGTATGGACATTTTAACAATACTAATTCTTTAAGTCAGCGAGCAGGGAAATCTGTGCTTGTTTGTGTACTCTTCAGTTTCTTTCAGCAATGTTTGA
Organism: Ursus americanus; assembly: GCF_024610735.1. Taxonomy (NCBI): domain Eukaryota; kingdom Metazoa; phylum Chordata; class Mammalia; order Carnivora; family Ursidae; genus Ursus; species Ursus americanus. The sequence continues at coordinate 6,856,862 of NC_142131.1, forward strand.
TAGTTTTCAGATTGCAGGTCTTTCACTTACCAGGTTAAATTTATTCATTGGTATTTTATTCCTTTAAATACAATTATAAATGGGATTGTTTTATTTTTTTAAGTTCATTATTAGTGTATAGAAATGCAACATATTTCTATAAATTGTATCCTACAATTTTACTGTTTTTATTCAATTTTTTTGGTGGAGGTTTATTGTTTTTTATATATAGTACCGTATCATCTGCAAATAGTGACAGTTTTACTTATTTCTTACCCATTAGGACGGATTTTATTTTATATCTTGTATGATTACTGTGACTAGGGCTTCCATTACTCTATTGAATGAAAGTGGTGAGAGTGGACATACCTGACTTGTTTGCAGTTTTCCATCACTGACTGTGATGTTACCTGTGATGAATGATATATGTGATATAGGTCATATATAGCCTTTATTATGTTGGGTATATTCCCTCCATACACACTTTGTTGATAGTTTTTATCATGAATGTGAGTTGAATTATGTAAGGTGTTTTTCTGCATCAATTGAGGTGATCATGTGATTTTTATCTTTCATTTTGTTAATACAGTATATCATGATTGATTTCCATATATTGTACTGTGCTTCCATCCTTGGAATAAATTGTTGAGTGTAGTGAATGATCCTTTTAATGTATTGTCATATTTGGCTTGCTTATATATATTTTTAAAGATTTTACTTATTTGTCAGAGAAAGAGAGCACAAGCAGGGAGAGCAGCAGGCATAGGGAGAAGCAGGCTCCCCACTGAGTAGGAGCCTGATGCATAACTCCATCCCAGGACACTGGAATCATGACCTGAGTCAAAGGCTAGACACTTAACCAACTGAGCCTTCAGGCGTCCTGGTGGCTTATATTTTGTTGAGGATTTTTGCATCTGCATTTATCAGGGATATTGATTGGTCTGTTTCTTTTTTTGTGGTTTCTTTGTGTGGTTTTGTTACCAGAGTAATGCCGGTCTTATGAGTTTGGAAGCACTCATTCCTCTTCTATATTTTGGAATAGTTTGAGAAGAAGAATAAGTTTTGACTCTTTTTTTCAATTTTTGGTAGACTTCACCTCTGAAGCCATGCAGTCCTGGACTTCTGTTTCTTATGAGTCTTTTCAATCGCATACTTTTAAGGGATTAATCTGTTACCCTTACCATCTGTTTGTCTTTACCTGTGAAGATTGTTCCTTTCAAAATTTCTTTTACTTCTGACCTTTACTTTTCCATTTAAAGAAGTCCTTTAACATTTTATTTAAGAATTGTTGAGTAGTGACAAATTCCTCGAAGTTTTGTTTTTCTAAGAAACTATCTCTCCTTCAGTTCTAAATGATAACCTTCACAAGGATAAGTATTCTTTTTTTTTTTTTTTTTAAGATTTTATTTATCTATTTGACAGAGAACACAAGCAGGCTGAGTGGGAGGGAGAGGAAGAAGCAGACTCCTCACTGAGCAGAGAGCCCAAAGTGGGGCTCGATCCCAGGACCCTGGGGACCATGATCTGAGTTGAAGGCAGATGCTTAACTGACTGAGCCACCCAGGTGCCCCCCACGAGGATAGGTATTCTTGATTGTAGAATTTCCTTTCAGCACTTTGGATATATCATGGTATTCCTTCTGGCCTTCAAAGTTTCTGCTGAAAAATCAGCTGGTAGTCCTATGGGGTTTACCTTGTATATAACTTTGCTTTTCTCTTGTTGTTTTTAAGATTTTCTTTTTATCTTTAATCTTTGCCATTTTAATTATTTTTGTCTTGATGTGGACCTCCTTGGCATTATCTTGTTAGGGACTCTGTGCTTCCTGGACCTGGATGTCTGTTTCCTTCCCTAGATTAGGATTTTAAAGGCAGTAGCCTTATGCAGAGGGTGTCCTATTGGGCCTAATAGCACAATCCCTTCTAGTCGCCAGAACCAGTTACTCCAGGGGTGTTCCCTGTGTGGACTTGCATTCACCTACTTGTTGTGACTGGGCCACAACTGCTGCTGGCACCCTGGTGGACAGGGCTGTCCCATTGTGCCTGGCACGGAGCCCTACCTGTAGCTGTGGTGGAAGGGCTGGTGGGAAGGGTTGGCCCCCAACCCAGGTGGATGTAGTAAATGGCTGTAGCTCTGTTGGCTTGATGATGGGTAGAGTTAGCTCCTCCTGTAGCTGGCTGAGAGTGTCTGCTGTAGCTGCTGTGGCAGTGCTAGTGAGCAGGGCTGTCCCCCAACCAGGACAGGTGTCACTGTGGGGGTGAGGGTGGGGGGCTCTGGTTCTAGCTGGGGCTGCCTTCTGGGTGTGGTAGGGTGGTAGTCATTTTGGAGGGATGCCAGTCCTGACCAAGGCTGCTCACCAGGTGTGGCTGAACAGGAACAACTTTGTAGGGATGCCTGCCGTGGGGGGAAGGTTGAGTGGGTTGGGTCTGCATGGGAATCAGGGGGCAGGGCAAGCATTGCTAGAAAGGTAGATGGAGACTGTCAGAACTAGCATCCACAAGGATTGGGCCAGCTAGGCTGAAGAAGGACAAGAACAATGGCACTACCAGCCCTTGTGTTTTTTGAAGGAAGCTCCTGCAGATACCACTTCTCTGGCATCCTAAAATCAGTCAGTAAATCCCAATATATAACCGAGATACTTTTGAAACTGCTGATTCTGTGCTGGGTCTCTGGTAAGTGCTATAGACTGCTAGCCCTTTAAGAATAGAGTCTTAGTTTTGTAAAGCCTTTCAGTTTTCTCAGTTAAGCCCCCCTGATTTTTAAAGCCACATGTTATGGGGGCTTGTATTCCCAGTGTAATATTTTAATGGTTGCTAAAATATGTATGTTTTTTACTAATTCCATTCAAATGATAACTGAGTACTTTACAAACAGTGTAATAACTTTACAAGAGTATAGTAAGTTTCATTTTTTTGTCTTATGAACTTGTCTTATATTTTATTCTACAAACTGAGAAAAAAAGTCATTATTTCTACTTTAAAGGTGCTATAAACTTCTTAAAACATTTATACAGATATTTCCTTTTCCTGGTTCTCTTCATTCCTTCTTGCAGTTTTGCAGTTTATGTGATAGCATTTTACAGCAGTGTGAGTAACTTCTGTTAGTTTTTATTGTAGCTTAGTGTTCCTGATGACACATTGTCTCAGTTTATGTCTGTCTGAAAATATCTTCATCTCCCTTGTACTAAGAAATTATAGTTGAATATAGAACTCTAGATACAGTTTTCATCTTGCAGAACTTTTAAAATATTGTATTATTTTCTGCCCTCTTTCTAGTCAAAATTGGCCTTTGTTTTATTGTTTTTTTTCTCTAGCTGCATACAAAAATATGCACTTTATGTTGTGATTTGATTTTTATTTTTTCAGCAGTTCAGGTACAATATGTATAATATACTTGGATGTGATTCTTAAATGATCCATTATGTTTTTATTTCATTGAATTTTATGACTCCTTGTCTGTATCTTATCTACAAATTTGGAAAACTTATGGCCAGTAAATCTGTAAATATATTTTCTGATTTATTTTCTTTCTCTTTTCCTTCTGAGATTTAAATTGCACTCATTTTGGACCATTTAATATTGCTCTACGTATGTTGGACATTGTTCTTTTATTCATTTAGTCTACCTTTTCATTCCAATTTTAGTTATGTGTGCTGCTGAAGTGAGCACACTTAGTCTACCTTTTCAAACACCTCCTGTAGCTATTTTTATCATGGTTAAAATAGTTATTTTGAAACACTATCTGAAAAAAAATAAAACCCTGTATGATAAAACGATCTGCTCAATCTCTGGGTCTATTTGTATTGACTATTCCTATTCTTGATGGTGAGACATATAGTCTAGCTTTTTCATTTATGTATTTTTTATATGTTTTTATATGTTTTATATGTTTTTCATTTATGTATTTTTTATATGTTTTATATAAAAGACTACTAGATACCAAAATAAATAATATATATCCTTAGAAAACATTACATCACTTTTTCTATTTTGATGCCGCAGTGGGGTACAGAATCAATCTGATCTGCAATTGAACTTGCTCAGGCTTTGTTAAAGCTTTAGTTTGATTCAGTTTACCACTGACTTAAAATGTTTGGATGCTTATTTTGGACTTTTTCTTCAACAGGGCTTGTCTTCTTTGGACTGTCAAGGTTTGAGGGATTTCCTTAACCTTTACAAGGAATCCACCAGCTTTTTACACAATGAGAGATCTCTGCTTTGGATTCTGGCTGTCAGTTTTATGGGTTGTTGGCAAGTTCTCTCTGTTTTCTATTCTCATCCATGTCATTGTGTTCTTTGGGCAATCTCTCTCTGCTCTGTTATTAGCCCCTACACCTTACATTTTGTAAGGGCCCAGAATGGCTTAGAGAGTATTTTCTTAGCAGTCCCAGCCCATTTTCAGACTTCAGTAGCTAAAAGCCTGATGTGTCTAAAGGAGTTTTTCTTTCAGATATCCTGAGGACCCCAGTCTTCTATAGGTCTACATAGGACTACATAGGACTATAAGACTTACATAGATTTATTTCAGCTCCCTCTCCTGCTCCATCTTTCAGTAGGTGAAAACCGTCTTTTAAAATGTTAATCACCTGCTTTTGCTCTTCCTCATCTAAGGCAGATTTCTCTTCGTCTAGACCTGCCACCACAGATAAGGGGAGTTGTGTTATTTTCTCTTTTATGAAGGGCTTGCCCTTTTCTGGAATTCAGTTTATGTGTGTTTTTTTGTTTTGTTTTTGTTTTGTTGTTATTGTTTTACCACAGCTTCATGGTGAAGTTAAAATCTATAACTTTTAGCATTTCTATCTTGATTTGAGTGAGAATGACAGTTTCTTTTGACTTACCTCACACTAATCAGAAATGAAAGTCATCTGGACTTTATAGTTTGCAAATGTGTTTCAGACATTTATCTCTTTCAGTGAAACTGGTCTTTAATTGCAAAACCAACATCTTAAGTCCATGTTTATTCTGGAACTTAAGTCTTGTTTCTGCAATTCTCTATTGGACACATCTATCTCTCCTCTATCTCTCCTCTATCATCTATCTATATCTATCTATCTATCTATCTATCTATCTATCTATCTATCTATCTATCGTCTATCATGTACCATCTATCTATTCTACCTATCTACCTATCAGTCTATATGGAACTCCTACTTATAGTTCCAAACCTGAATAAAAATTCCATCCTCCTATTAAATTAATTCTTCTCAAAGTATCATTATCCACCTAGGTTATTTAATTCAGAAACTCCTTCACTTTTCACTTTCTCATCTGCCTCAACTTACACATCCAAGCAATTTCTGCTGCCTTTACTTTCCCTGACACCATTCAGTCTTTCTCCTTTTCACCAACTGCACTGTCACAGTTATAGAATAGGCCATTATCATCTCTTCTCTGAATAACTAACACACACCTTTAACTAAGTTTCTCTGACTCCTGCCTTGTTCCCTTAAAATAGCCCTTGAATGTGAATCTGTGTATGTTGCTCATCTTAATGGTTTCCCATTCACCTGTGTGATAAGATTACTTCCATTTCTCCCTTCATGATATGATTCTTGCTTACTTCAGCATCTAGTCCACCCTTTCCTTCTAAATCACCCTAAATTTTATGATTTTTGTTTAATTCATCAAATATATCTTGTTTTTTCTAGCCTTCAGGAATTTATACAGACTACTAAAACTCTCTCTTTATTTTTCTTATTCTCCACCCTTCCAGTTTCTCTTCACTAATGTAAAAAAAAAAATGATAAACCCTTAACAAATGTTACTCATCCATAAAAAATTTAACAAATACTACTGACCATTTAAATTTAATATCAAATACTTATGCTTTGTCTTTGTAATTCCTCTTTTGTCCTTCTATACTGATAGTAAGTTCTTTTTTTTTTTTTTTACCTTCCCTAACCAGATGGTGAGACCTTAATTTTTTATCCCCAGTGTTAAGTACCTAGTGCATCACAGAACTATAAATGTTTGTTAAGTAAATTAAAGGAAAGTAAGAATCTTCACTTGGAAATAAGGAGCCAAAGGAAAGACAGGACTTTGTAGGCTCTACTTTCAACCTTTAAATTTTTTTCCTCTCCTTTTTCTAAACCAATAGGGCCTTGAAGGGGAAAGAATCTCAGGACTCAAAGATAAAAGGGAAGGTACGGTAGACATTTGGTTAAATCATTATTTGAGGAACCACATACTGTCCTTGAATATTAGAAGCAACCAATGATCTACAAATGGGATTTACAAATTATGAATAATGCTATAATAGCCATGGTTTGCTTTGGCTATATACAAAATTTTTATATTTTAGAATTCAAGTATATATTCTCTCACCATACTGTTGACATCATTTATGTTTTGAACAGTGTCACAATTAATTTAATAAATAATGAGTTAACATATTAATATTATGGAGCTACCATGCTTGGCAATTTTAAATTTTTTCTGTTGTTAAATATACAATTTTTAGTTAAAGGTTTATTACTACTTTCTATAACATTTTTAAAATTCAGTCTTGATCTCACCTGTAACAAAAATACAGGTCAACATACACCTATTTGTACAAACAGAACAGCTAGAAGAGCCACGTATCCTGTTAAAAACCCTTGAATAATGATAGCCTTGAGCAAATATTTACTTTTTATCAAAATTTTTGTGTGAGTAAAAATGATAGTGTTGGCATCTGAAAGAATGATTTGATAATTAAATGAAATAATACATGTAAAGTGTGTAGTCTAATATCTGAATCATAATTGGGTATTTTTATTTATATATTTCATATTATAGTACAGTAAAAGAAGTCTCCACTTGTCCTACTTACCTAGAGAAATTTATTTCCAGTTAAATTACTAATAATAGATTCTTAGAATTACAGACATGATCACATGTATTAAACTGAAGTATAAGAGAGTAAGTGATTGCTCATAGTTACAGAACTACTATGGCTTAGAGTTGGCACATCAATCTCAGTCATCACATTCCAGGGTTAATGTTATTTCCGCCGTTATTTCAAAAACTGAAAATATTTTGTTCCTCTCTATCCTATTAAGTATTTTTTATCATTTTAACCTATATGTATTTGAAAAGTAAAATAATTATTTTTGTTTCAATTAAATAGAATAAAAGATTATAGATTCAATACCACCTTCAAATAATTCAAGTTGACACAGTTCAATGAGAATTAAGTTTTTTAAAATGGCATGATGATACTATATGTATAAATAGATACATAAAATGTATATATTTAAAAATTTAATCTAATGTATCTCTAGGAAAACTACTTTTAAGACAGGATTCAAATTAAATGGATTATTTTGCAAACTCTTCCTTACCTTTGATGGAATTATACAATTTTCTTTTTTACTGTTGAAGTAAATTTCAGTTGTATAGATTCAAAATTACTGTCAAATTCAACATGCATTTCTTGCACGACTTCTAGGTTTAAAGTATTGTGTTATAAATTATTACATGCTATCAAAGTATATGCTAAAATAGAAAAGTACTCAAGACTATTATCCTTTCACCTAATTAAAATCCTTTAATAATTATCTTTACATAACATATACTGTTTTCTGAATATCATTAAAACTTGTTAGGCTAGGGACAGATTTACCATGAGGTTAGTGAAACTTAAGACACTCAGTTTTTTATTCTCCTTTCAAGAACCTGAAAATGTTTCTAATAGTATCTTTACCTAGTCATATGCGTTTTTGTAAAATTTGTCTTAGTAACCTATTGAGACATTTAATTGGTTAAGCCATTTACATTCCACTTACTCTCTGACAGAGGTCACATTTCATTTCATTTTGGCTGGCTTTGCAGTGACTGTATTTGGCATTTTGGGGTTGTGGTTAAAAAAAGCTTGATTTGGGAATATATTCTATTTCAGTTTATTGGGATTAAGAATAGCTCTAGATTGGAGGAAGGGTGTAGTTTATGACATTTGAGAGGATATTCTGAAAAAAATATTCTTTTTTTTTTTTTTAAGATTTTATTTATTTATTCGACAGAGAGACAGCCAGTGAGAGAGGGAACACAAGCAGGGGGAGTGTGAGAGGAAGAAGCAGGCTCATAGCGGAGGAGCCTGATGTGGGGCTCGATCCCATAACGCTGGGATCACGCCCTGAGCCGAAGGCAGACGCTTAACCGCTGTGCCACCCAGGCGCCCCTGAAAAAAATATTCTTAAAAGAAAAAATATATATACATATTCTTAAAAGAAAACAAAATTTTTATGTGAATTTCTGTGAGGTTCTTATAGAGCTTTATGCAAGTTAGGGGTCCTTAAAAAATTTAGGCTTTATTAGTTTAATGTTAAATTCACTTCCCTTGAGATACAAGTATATAGCCTGCAATCACATTGCTGTTTAGTTAAGCTTTTGCTAGAAGGTTTTCTAAGCTAGTAAGCAATAAATCTTACTAAGGCTAATCATCTTAAAATTAGAGAGTAATGTACGCCTTTGTAGTCAATGTATCACCAGGTTTTTGCTTTTCGAATCCAAAAACACAGTAGTCTACCTTTAGTCAATGTTGAGTACTGGACACCATTTACCACTTGTCTCTTTAAGTCCTGAACTTCTTATCATGGTAACCAAGTCTTGATGCATGTACTTTTGTTCTGAAATAGCCTTGTCTAATTATATTGGTACAGGTTCTTACTAATTTTACTCAAATTTAACATAAAATACTAAATCAACAAAGATAAATTCACGGTATGCCACTCCAAGGAGGATATTGATGGTAAATGAGTACAGTCAGTTCAAAGATTACAATTACTACCACACAAGATAAATTGAAATATTCTGAAATCTTTCATCCATGTATAAAGAAATTTGGTGGCTTTTTCTTCTTAAATTGGAAAAAAAAATTCTGAAATTTTGTGATGTGAAAAATAACTTAGAAATCCAAAAATCTCTTGTGAATCATTTTTTTTTTTTAAACCATTAACTATGTTAGGGACACCTGGGTGGCACATTTGGTTAAGCATCTGACTTTTGGTTTTTGCTCAGGTCCTGATCTCATGGGTCATGGGATCAAGCCCAGAGTCAGGCTCTGCCATCAGGGGGGAGTCACCTTGAAGATTCTCTCCCTTTGCTTTTACTCCTACTTGCACAGGCATGTGCGCTCTCTGTCTCTGTCTCTCTCAAATAAATGAATCTTTAAAAAAAGAAAGCCATTAACTATGCTAGAGAGAGAGTGGAAATTTCCATTATCTCTATAGACAATGACACTGTGAAATGGTTGGTACATAAAAGAAAATCAAAAGTATGCACCCAAAGACTGTACATACAGTTACAGAGAAAATTATTAGGTATTGACTAAAGAAAGAAAAAGTTCTTACTTTGCTTTTGTTTTTGAGTATTTGCCAAGTTTTAAAAATTTGTATTTTGTTGTGACTTCAGTTATTCTGAATAACCCTTTATATGTAATTTTATATTTTATGATATTTTAAAAAGGAACTGCCAAATGTGTGTACTACAAACCATACAAAACATGGTTGTGTCCATTCTCTCTGAAATGACATTCTACACCCTGAGTGATCTAGCTTCTCTGTCTCCCAGACTCATACATCATATTCCTCTGGAAGACCGTGCTCATTGTTACCACATCCTCTGTCTCTATAGTCCTAGTTAGGTGACCTATCACACTCTCAGAGGAGCATATGTGCATAATAATTACTCTTTACTCAATATCTGTGTGCCCTCCCTGTCTTGAATTTAATATCTACATATCTTACTAATGTGTTTTTTGGTACTTGGAACCTATTTATTGAAGATTTGCTCTCTACCAGCACCCATTGATAAATATTATATTTATTAAGTTGCTTAGTTCTCAGAACAGAAATCTGGAGTATTATTATCTACATATAGTAGATAAATAAATTGGGACTTAAGTATATTGATCAAGGTCACACAGTAGGTAAATATTGGGGTTGGAATTCCAATTCAAATGTGGAATGGTACATACATGTTTTTGACCATCTGCTTGATGATTTTTAAGTTAACTGTTTCATAATTAATGTACATTCTAGAGAATAAGAATAAATTTCCATATCCCAAATGCAATTGTTTCTTTAGGGGTACTCACTATTGAAAATTGTGTACCCTTCTAGTACATATTAAAAAAAAAACTACATATGTAATAGTATTCCTTCTCATTCTTAATATTGTTTGTTTATTCAGCCTCTATTTTTGTCTAGCCTTGCTAGGAATCTTTCTATTTTACTGGCTTCTTTTCCCCAGAGAATCAGGGTTCATCATGTCCATTTTTATTTTTTGAGGAACCTCCATACTGTTTGCTACAAACAAACTGGCTGCACCAATTTATATTTACAACAGAGCACAAGGGTTCCTTTTTCTCCATATCCTCACCAACACTTGTTATTTCTTATCTTTTTGGGTCTAGCCATTCTGACAGGTGTAAGATGTTATCTTATTGTGGTTTTGATTTGCATTTGCCTGATGATTAGTGATGTTGAGCATCTTTTCATGTATCTGTTCACCATTTATATGTCATCTTTGGGAAAAAGTCTATGCAGGTCCTCTTCCCATTTTTTAATCAGATTTTTTAGGGGTGTTGCATTGTGTAAGTTCTTTATATATTTTGGATATTAATCCATTTTGATAGATCATAGGTGAATATCTTCTCCCATTCCAACTGTTTACTTTTAATATGTAAAAATTCAGTTGATTTTGTATATTGAATTTTAACATCTTTGCTGAATTCATATTAGGAGAATCTTCCTAAACAATTATGTCATCAACAAATTATAGCACTTTTTATTATCTTTTTTGTTAATATGTTTATTTTTTGTTATATTACACTAACTCCAGCAGAATGCTGAACTGAAATGGAAATAGCATATTACATCATTATGTGTTCCTCAGGTTCAAGAATATTTATCGGTAAATGGTGATTAAAGATTCTGGGAAGAAGGAAGCAGTCACTACTGGGGAAAGTTCTCAATCATGTTCATTTATTTCCAGGCATAAAAAGCCATTTTTTCAGATTTATTTATATTACAGGATAATAAAGATAGAAAAGGTCTCACTCAGAGACATTACAGGATAGTAAAGGTCCATCCCTCACTTTCTTGTAAAAAAAATATGCTTACGTGTTATTGTAAGAAAGATAATATCTTTCCTCAGAGGCAATAATCAGACTTACAGTAGTCCTTGTAAAAAAAAAAATGGGGGGGCGGGATGTGTCCTAAGCTGAGTGTTGTTTAGCTGTGACATTGAGGCACTTCGTGTACAGCACCCACCTGGTCTGCCTTTGCATAACCCTGATGGGAAACAGGACCAGGGAGGGTGATGTAAAAACAAGATTTCTGGCTACTACAATGTCTGTAAGTAATAAAATGTCCAATTTCATTTGGGCTTGTTGTCTCCTTCCGGTTGCTTATGTTAAAGTATGCCAGGACACCCTAGCAATAGCTACCGCCAGAAATGCTTGATCACTTGACAACCGTAGAACCAAAAACACAATTTATCCACCTGCTCTCCCTCTTACCAATCCTAATGGCAAAAAATAGCAACTCTAGAAGCTATTAGTTTTGGTATTTCCAATTAAGATTAATATACTGCTTTTATTTCATAAAGTTAAGATATGCTTGTTTAAACTTCATTATGTTAGCTAAAGATTTTAACTCATACTATCATCTAACAATTCACTGATCAGTCAGGATAGTATACTGTGATTACATTTTCTTTCATTTACAACTTTCATTCCACCACTGGAATTAATAATGTACTCACTGTTTCATTAGTTTAATTCCTTCACCTCCTCCTCTTCTTCTCCTTCTTTCTTTTCAATTCGACTGAGTCTCTTCATACCTTAACATATGTTAACATTATTCCCTTAGAGTCAAGTTAAACAGATAATTAATAGATATTTTCCCCTTGTGATGTCTCTACTGGATCCCTGATCAGCCTTCTTCACTCTAGATTAATAATTATTTTGGTATCCTGATCAACTCTGCAACTTTCTGTTACTTTGCTAGTTGTCTTTACCTTTCTCTTGTGTTGGTTTCCTGTTTTCTGAAACATTTATCTTCTGCTTACTTTGCTTGTTCTATCATAGTGTAAACTATGTAATCTTCAAAGAATCTTTTTATAACCTATTTTGACTCTAACAGTGATTTTTCTTTTAATAGCTATGTTTAAATCATTACTTTTATGTGCAAGAATAAGTGCTGATAATAAAAAGTAGACACTATTCTAAGGGCTTCAATCTTCACAAAACACATTTAATCATCAAAATAAATTGAGGTATATTTTATTACCTCTTTTATTTTATATATGAGGAAATTGAAGCATGGAGAGATTAAATAACTTATCCAAGACTACATATTTAGGAAGAAACTGAGATAGATTTCAAATCTTGGCAGTCAGGCCCTGGAGTTTATGTTCTTTAAGCATCATACTATACTGTTTCTCAAAACAAGTAAATTGTCTTTTTTTGCATACAGTTCTTTATTCTCAGACTTTGTGCTTCTTACTTACTTGTGTTCCATTTCTTGCTCCATAGCTGTGCTTTCTTTCAGTGTTTTTCTCCAGTAATTGGAAGGCACATAGGTTATTTTTTGTTAAAATTGTTGATGCTTTAAAATTTATCCTAAGTAAAGATGGAATCTGTTTCCGATGTAAAGCTCGATGATTCATTAGTTGCGTATAACACCCAGTGCACCATGCAATACGTGCCCTCCTTACTACCCATCACCAGTCTATCCCATCCCCCCACCCCCTCCCCTCTGAGGCCCTGTTTGTTTCTCATAGTCCACAGTCTCTCATGTTTCATTCCCCCTCCTGATTACCCCCCCTTTCTTTATCCTTTTCTTCCCCTACCGATCATCCTAGTTCTTATGTTCCATAGATGAGAGAAATCATATGATAGTTGTCTTTCCCTGCTTGGCTTATTTCACTTAGCATTATCTCCTCCAGTGCCGTCCATGTTGCAGCAAATGTTGAGAATTCATTCTTTCTGATAGCTGAGTAATATTCCATTGTATATATGGACCACAACTTCTTAATCCAGTCATCTGTTGAAGGGCATCTCGGCTCCTTCCACGATTTAGCTATTGTGGACATTGCTGCTATGAACATTGGGGTGCATATGGCCCTTCTCTTCACTACATCTGTATCTTTGGGGTAAACACCCAACAAAGTATTTCTGATAAAGAAAAACCGATGTAAAGAATTTGATGAATCCTAAATATGTAAAAACTATTGATTGTTTTCCATGCATAAAAAATAAAATGTATGCTCAGATATTTAAAACATACTTAGTAACAATGGTCTTCATTTATATTTTCCACTTCCTCACTCAAAAGGATACAAAATCCTATAGCCCAGACAAAAGCTTAAAATGTCAAAATACTGAAAAGGTTTTTTAAGTGAATTCAAAATAAAAAATATTTCTTGGATTATATAGTGATCACAGGGAGTTCTGTTTTTAAATAAATAAGGTGATTATGCCTTCAGAGGTTAAGTATAGACATTAGAAAATTAAAGTATTCAACTTGCAAAATGTTCTACTCACAGCAAGTTTTTTTTTTTTAGTATTTACATTTATTATACACTGAGTTACTACCCTCAAAATTTTAGCCTCAAGTTTAATATATAGTATTTAGATGATTAATGGCATTAGATGAAGAGGGTATATATAATTTATAAAACTATGTAATTTGAAAGCCTGTGAACCCATAATGAACTGTATTCCTGAGATTGTAAAGGGATAATGATAGAAGAGGATTTTTAAAATATTTGTAATTATTTTATAAATGCAGTTTGTTTCATCATCTTTGTATAAAAATGATAGCACAGTGTTTCTTTTTTTATTACTATAGCTTTATTTTTATTTATTCTTTAAATTCAATTAATATATTGTGTATTATTAGTTTCAGAGGTAGAGTTCAGTGATTTATCAGTCTTACATAATACCCAAACCTCATTATATTATGCGCCCTCCTTAATGTCCATCACACAGTTACATTATCCCCCCACCAGCAACCCTCCGTTTGTTTCCTATGATTAAGAGTCTCCTATGGTTTGTCTCCCTCTCTGATTTTGTCTTGTTTTATTTTTCCCATGCTTCCCCTATGATCCTCTGTTTTGTTTCTTAAATTCCACATATGATTGAGATCATATGATAACTGTCTTTCTCTGATTTATTTGCTTAGCATAATACCTTCTAGTTCCATCCACATTGTTGCAAATGGCAAGAATTCATGTTTTTGATGGCTGAGTAGTATTCCATTGTGTGTGTGTGTGTGTGTGTGTGTGTGTGTGTGTGTGTGTATACACACACACAAACCACATCTTCTTTATCCATTCATCTCTCTGTGGACATCTGGGCTCTTTCCATAGTTTGGATATTACTGCAATAAACATTGGGGTGCAAGTGCCCCTTTAGATCACTACATTTGTATCTTTGGGGTAAATACCTAGTAGTGCAATTGCTGGGTTGTAGTGTAACTATGTTTTCAGCTTCTTGAGGAACCTCCTTACTATTTTCCAGAGTGGCTGTATCAGCTTGCATTCCCACCAAGAGTGTAACATACCCTGTGTCTTTTCATTGAGGGCATTTAGCTCATTTGCATTCAGAGTAACTACTGAAAGATATGAATTTAGTGCCATTGTATTACCTGTAATGTCACTGTTTCTGTTTATTGTCTCTGTTCCTTTCTGGTCTAGGTTACTTTTAGGTTCTCTCTTGGCTTAAAGAATCCCCTTTAATATTTCTTGCAGGGCTGGTTTAGTGATTACAATTTTTTTTAGTTTCTGTTTGTCCTGGAAGTTCTTTATCTCTCTTCTATTTTGAATGACAAACTTGCTGGATAAAATATTCTTGGCTGCATATTTTTCTCATTGAGCACCCTGAATATATCATGCCAGCCCCTTCTGTCATGCCAGGTCTCTGTGGATAGGTCTGCTGCCAGTCTAAAGTTTCTACCCTTGTAGGTGACAGACCTCTTGTCCTGAGCTGCTTTCAGGATTTTTCTCTTTGTCTTTGAGATTTTCAAGCTTCCCTATTATGTCAGGGTGTTGACCTATTTTTATGGATTTTGAGGGGCATTCTCTGTACCTCTTGGACTTGAATGCCTCTTTCTTTCCCCAGATTAGGGAGTTTCCTGCTACAATTTTCTCCAATATACCTTCTGTTACCCTTTCTCTCTTTCCTCTTATTCTGGGATCCGAATTATTCTAATACTATTTAGCTTTATGGTATCACTTATCTTCGAATTCTCTCCTCATGATCCAGTAGTAGTTTATCTCTCTTTTTCTCAACTTTATTCTCCACCATTTTGTCTTTTATATCACTAATTCTCTCTTCTGCCTCATTTATCCTAGCACTTGGAACCTCTATATTTTATTGCATCTCATTAACGGCCTTTTTTATTTCAACTTGATTAGATTTTAGTTCTTTTATTTCTCCAGAAAGGGATTCTCTCGTGTCTTCTCTGTTTTATTCAAGCCCAGCTAGTATCTTTATAATCATTATTCTGAACTCTAGTTCTGACATCTTACTTATGTCCATACTAATTAGGTCCCTAGAAGTCAGTACTACCTCTTATTCTCTTTTTGAGGTGAGTTTTCCATCTTGTCATTCTGTACAGAGAAGAATAGATGAACAAGAGAACAAAATACTAAAATGGTAACAACGACCCCAAAGAAAAATACACTAAACAAATTAGAAGAGATCTGAAACCAGAAAGAGACAGAGAGAGAGAGAGAGATTGCAATCAGATGAATAGAAGACAACAATACACTGGATTCCTTGTGTATTTTGGTCTGTTAATAAACAGACCCCAAAATTGTAAAGAAAGAAAAACTTATATGCATACAAGAATAAAATTAAATACAAGGAAAGGATAGAATGTAACTGTAGAAATGAAAATTAAAAAAAAAAACTTAAAAAAAAAAAGAAATTGATTGAAAGGTAAAGGGGGGGAGTTGAAAAACTAAAGAATCAAGAGAAAAAAACCATGAATTCTACATGCTGTTTTCCCCTAGCACAGGAGTGTGGGAGTTCTGTATGATCAGTAAACGTGGTCTCAGCTGGATGTTCTTGCTGATCTTCTAGGCCTGGGGCCTTTTGCCCTGATTCACAGTTGTCTTTGCCCTAGGTGGAACTGCACCACCCTTGCCAGGGGGCCAGGCTAAGTAAGAGGCTTCAGATTGCTCTATGTGGCTTTTGTTCCATGAAGGCTTCCTGCACTGCTTTAGAGGGTAAGAATGAAAATGGCAGACTCCCAATCTCCAGCCCCAGAGCCAAAAACTCTCGCCACCCCCCAACTCTGTGTGTCCTCAGGGAAAAGCAGTGAATCACTCCTGTCTCCCTGATCTCAGTCCACACGCCATAATCTCCTAGACTGTGACTGAGCATTTCTCTCTCTGACATGTGAGCCATTTTGAGTCTCCAAACTTTACAGACTCCTGTGTTGTGCACAGGCGCTGCTCCTCTCGGAGGAAGGAGGGGCATATCACCATGGTTCTGCTGTTTGCTGAGCCCCTGCTCTGAGAGCAGTCTCCTGATCGTGCTGCAGTTTGTGGTTTATGGCAACACTGAGCTGAAAGCCCACTCCTGGGCTCTCTGATTATAGTCAGCTTCCCCTCTCCAATGCCTGGGAACTCTGCTATATGCAGGCACCCCCATTCATTCTGTGACCCCAGGGATCCTGAGACCACACTGTCCTCCCTAGGATTCCATCCCAGTTTGCCACCTGAGTGCCTTTCCAGTGGGGAAGTCCTCCCTAGAGCAGACTTCTAAAGCTTCTGATTTTGTGTTGTGCTGCGACATCACTTTCCAGTAGTCAGCTTATGTAGGCTGCCTCCCCCACAGTTTATCTTCCTATATATTGCCATGGATTCATTTTTCCGCATCTCCTACCTTACAGAAAGTGGTCACTTTTCTCTTTGTAGAATTGCAGCCATTCTTCTCTTAGATCTTCAGTTGAGTTCACAGGTGTTCAGAATGATTTGATAGCTATCTAGCTGAAATCCAGGGACCAGACAAAAGTAAGGTCTCCTACTCCTCTGCCATCTTGGAAAAACTCTATTTCTTTTTGACAGCTCTTATTACAAATGGGATTTTGGAGAGTCTACTAGTAATCTTTAAAATAAATGCCGTTGGGGATAATAACAATGATAACAGTTATATGAACCTTGTATTAAGGGCTAACTGAAAGGCCATGTGTTAAATGATTTATAGATATAAGTATCATAAATATGTTATACATGATAAGTCATTTTGTAGACAAGAGAATCAAGTCTCAGTGAGGTTAATTAACTTGCTCAAATTCACCCATATATCTTGGATTTTTTTAATCCAGATCTGCTGACTTCAAAATTATTTAATCACTACACTCTACTGGGTCCCACATGCTGATGTTTCTTTAAATAAATTCAGGTATTTCATTAAAAAATAAATTCATTAAAAAGTTATTGTTGACTCTCATCTGATAATGCTGTATTTTAAGTGCAAACTGACCTGGTACTTTCTGATTCTAATATCTGAATGTTGTAGTTTACCTACCGCCTCTATATGCAGTTTAACATTGGAGGGTGCACTTAGCTAGAATCCAGGTGCTAGGATTAGATATGTCCTTCAGTGAACAACATTATTAAAGGTTTGCGTTCACAAATGTAAATTGGCCAGCTACAGAAGGTTCTTCCCAGGTGAATTGACCCAGGTCTAGTTTTTCAGTAGCTATCTGGAAGTGGTTGCTTAGAAAATCAAATCAAACTCACAGATAATGAAACATAGTCTCACTTAACTTATTTGCAATTATCCAGTCTTATTTGTGATTGTCCCGTTCTTTGCTTCCAGTGCAGATAGCGAGTAGTTTTTCAATGTATCGTTATTTTTGGAAGTTCTATGGGGGTGTACTTTACATACAATGCATTGCAAGTGTTTAAAATGTGCAATTTGATAAGTTTTAGCATATGTTTATATCTGTGAAACCATCACCACAATCAAGATAATGATCACATCCATATTCCCCCAAACTTAATCATGCCCTTTGTAATCCCTCCTTCTCTGATATTTATATCCCAATTCTCCACATTCCTAGATATCTGCTGATCTGCTTTGTATACTGTAGACTAGTTTGCATTTTCTAGTGTTTTATATAAGTAGACAATTACAGCATATGTTCCCTTTTTTTGGGTCTAGTTTCTTCCATGCAGTGGAATGGCTTTAAGATTCATTCTTGTTGTGTATATTTTTATTCCCCAGTAGTGTTACACTGTGTGGATATACCACATTTTGCTATCTGTTCATCTACTGATGAACATTGGGATGGTTTCCATTTCGAGGTTATATTTAATAAAGCTGTTATAAACATTTGTGTACATATCTTTTTATGGATGCATTCTTTCTTTTCTTCTGGTAAATACCTAAAAATAGAATGGCTCTTCCTATGGTAGGTGTGTGTTTTAGAGAAACAGCTTATCTTTTTCCTACTGTTGCATTTTACATTCCCAGTGGCAATATGTTCAGATCTTAAATTTTAGCCATTTTTTTTTATCATTGTTCAGTCATCTTTCATTGGTTTTAATTGCATATCCTTTATAACTAATGAAGTTGAGCATTATTTTCTGTGCTTACATGTCATCCATATATCTATTTGGGTGAAGGATTAGTTCAAAACTTCTGCCAACTTTAATCGGGTTGGCTGTTTTCTTATTCAATTTTTAGTTCTTTATGTTTTCTAGATACAACTCCTTTATGAGATATATCCATTGTGTATATTTCCTCTCACTATATAACTTGTTCTTTCATTCTCTAATAGTGTTTGTCAGACAGCAAAAGTTTCTAATTTGTATGCTATCCAAACTTTTTCAATGGATTATGCTTTGGGGATCTTATCCAAATTTTTCCCTAACTCAGGGTCACAAATATATCTCCTTTCTTTCCTTCTCAAAACTTTATAGTTTAGGTTATACCTATGGCACATTTTGAGATGTGTATGTACAGTGTTATGAGGTACAGATCAAAGTTTATTTTTTTCTATATGGATATCCAGTTGTTTCACTGCCATTTGTTGGAAAGACTATCATTTTTCCATTGAATTGCCTTTGTATTTTTGTCAAAAATCAGTTGCCCTCATGTGTATTTATTTCTGTACTCTATTCTAGATCTCTTTTTGCCTATCTGATAGCTAGAACATACTGTCTTGAATAATGTATTTTTTAATATTTTATATTCAGGTAATGTTAGCCCTTCAAATTTGTTCTTTTTTTAGTTGTGAGTATTCTCTTACCCTTGCATTTACACATTAATTTTAAAATAACTGTGACAGTTTCTATATAAACATTTGGCTGGTTTTTATTGTATTTGCATTAATTTCATAGACAAATTTGAGAAAAATTAACAACTTGAAATTATTGAGTCTTCCAGCCTCTTAACAAGGTATACGACTCCATTTATTTATATCACTTCTAATTTATCTGAGCAGAGTTGTTGTTGTATACAGGTCTTATACATCTTCTGTCAGATTCACCCCTGATTGTTTCACATTTTTGAATGTGAAAAATTGTATATTTAATTAAAAGTTTAAATTGTTCATTGCCAATACATGGAAATAAAATTGATACTTGCATATTGATGTTATCTTGCAATGTTGCTAAGCTCAGTAATTGCTAGTAGCTTTTTGTAGATTCCATTGGACTTTCTACAAAGATGATGTTATCTGTAAATAAAGGCAATTGTACTTTTTTCTTCGCAATCTGATGTCTTTAATTTTTTCTTACCTTATGCACTGGCTGGGATTTCCTGTACAGTGCTTAATATAAATGGTTAGAGTGAACACCCGTTTGCATTTGGTGTTGTTCCTCCTTAACTTAAGGCTAAAGCATTCCATCTTTTTCATTAAATAAGATGTTAGTTGTAGCTTTTTTATAGTTGCAACTTAAAAAAAAAAGATCTTATTTATTTGTTTGAGAGAGACAGACAGATCTTATTTATTTGTTTTGAGAGAGAGAGACAGAGATAGCAAGAGAGAGCACAAGCAGGGATGAGAGTGAGAAGAAGGCTCACCACTGAGCAGAAAGCCTGATGCAAAGCTCTAACCCAGGACCCTGGGATTATGACCTGACTTGAAGGCAGACAGAAAACTGAGCTACCCAGGCCCCCCATAGATTCCCCTTGAAGGTTGAAGAATATCCCTAATATTACTACATTTACTGAAAATTTTTGTTTGTTCCTTGGTTTAGAAATAGATGTAAGATTTTATCAATTGGTCTTATTCTGTTTATTGATCATATGGTTTTATTTTTTTTCATATGTTCATATGATGGCTTGAATTGATTTTTTTGATGCTAACCCCACCTTTATTAGTGGGGTAAACCCCTTTTTCTGTCTTTTTAATTTTTTGTTTTGTACCTGTCTGGTTTGAAATGAGGCACTTGCTGACTTTAAAAAATTGTTGGGTAGTAATATTTTTCTCCTTTTCAATTTCTGGATGAGTTTTAATATGTAATAGTTCTTACATGCTCATTACAATTTACAAGTACAGTAATATTAAACCTAGAATTTTCTTTGTGGGAAAGTTTATAATTATAAAATGCAGTTTTTAAAATAGAAAGCTATTAAGTTATCTATTTCTTCTTAAATAGACTTTGGTAACTTGTATCTTTCAAGGAATCAATCATTTTCTTATAAATTGTCAAATTTTGTGGCGTAACAGTGTTCTTGGTGTTACCTTAAGTACTTGATATCATCTTTTCCATTCCTTTACTTGTTTTTTCTCTTTTTTTAATAATATTTTTTATTATATTATGTTAATTACCATACAGTACATCCCTGGTTTTTGATGTAAAGTTCGATGATTCATTAGTTGCATATAACACCCAGTGCACCATGCAATACGTGCCCTCCTTACTACCCATCACCAGCCTATCCCATTCCCCCACCTCCTCCCCTCTGAAGCCCTCAGTTTGTTGCTCAGAGTCCATAGTCTCTCATGCTTCAATCCCCCCTCTGATTACCCCCCTTTCTATACCCCTTTCTTCTCCTACCGATCTTCCTAGTTCTTATATTCCATAGATGAGAGAAACCATATGATAATTGTCTTTCTCTGCTAGACTTATTTCACTTAGCATTATCTCCTCCAGTCCCGTCCATGTTGCTGCAAATGTTGGGTAATCGTTCTTTTTGATAGCTGAGTAATATTCCATTGTATATATGGACCACAACTTCTTAATCCAGTCATCTCTTGAAGGGCATCTCGGCTCCTTCCAAGATTTAGCTATTGTGGACAATGCTGCTATGAACATTGGGGGGCATAAGGACCTTCTCTTCACTACGTCTGTATGTTTGGGGTAAATACCCAGTAGTGCAATGGGTGGGTCATAGGGTAGCTCAA
Source organism: Ursus americanus (assembly GCF_024610735.1). NCBI lineage: Eukaryota > Metazoa > Chordata > Mammalia > Carnivora > Ursidae > Ursus > Ursus americanus. The sequence continues at coordinate 6,878,193 of NC_142131.1, forward strand.
TTTTTAACTTTTTAAGGGACCTCCGCACTGTGTGACAGAGTGGCTGTACCAACTTGCATTCCCACCAATAATGTAGGAGGGATCCCCTTTCTCCACATCCTCTCCAGCGATTGTTGTTTCTTGCCTATTTTTGCCATTCTAACTGGCGTAAGGTGGTGTCTTAGTGTGGTTTTGATTTGAATTTCCCTGATGGCTAATGATTTTGAACATTTTTTCATGTGTCTGTTAGCCATTTGTATGTCTTCATTGGAAAAGTGTCTGTTCATATCTTCCGCCCATTTTTTGATTTGTTTATTTGTTTCTCATGTATTGAGTTTGAGAAATTCTATATAGATCTTGGATACCAGTCTTTTATCTGTAGTATCATTTGCAAATATATTCTCTCATTCCGTGGGCTGCCTCTTAGTTTTTTTGACTGTTTTCTTGGCTGTGCAGAAGCTTTTTATCTTGATGAAGTCCCACAAGTTCATTTTATCTTTTGTTTCTCTTGCCTTTGGAGAGGTGTCATGAAAAAGGTTGCTGTGGCCGATGTCGTAGAGGTTGCTGACTATGCTCTCCTCTAGGATTTTGATGGATTTCTGTCTCACATCGAGGTCTTTCATCCATTAGGAGTTTATCTTTGTGTATGGTGTGAGAGAAGGTCAAGTTTTATTCTTTTGCATGTAGCTGTCCAATTTTCCCAGCACCATTTATTGAAGAGACTGTCTTTTTTCCACCGGATGTTTTTTCCTGCTTTATCAAAGATTAGTTGCCCAAAGAGCCGAGGGTCCATTTCTGGGTTCTCTATTCTGTTCCATTGGTCTATGTGTCTGTTTTTGTGCCAGTACCATGCTATCTTTGTGATCACAGCTTTGTAGTACAGCTTGAAATCTGGCATTGTGATGGCCCCAGCTTTGTTTTTCCTTTTCAACAATTTCTTGGCGATTCGGGGCCTTTTCTGGTTCCACACAAATTTAAGGGCTGTTTGTTCTAGTTCCTTGAAAAATGTCATTGGTATTTTGATCGGGATAGCATTGAAAGTGTAGATTGCTCTGGGTAGCATGGACATTTTAACTATGTTAATTCTTCCGATCCATGAGCATGGAATATTTTTCCGTCTTTCTGTGTCTTCTTCAATGTCTTTCAAGAGTGATTTGTAGTTTCTAGAATATAGATCCTTTACATCTCTGATTAAGTTAATTCCAAGGTAACGTATGATTTTTGGTGCTATTGTAAATGGAATGGATTCCCTAATTTCTCTTTCTTCAGTCTCATTATTCGTGTATAGAAATGCAACTGATTTCTGAGCTTTGATTTTGTATCCCGCCACATTACTGAATTGTTCTATAACTTCTAGTAGTTTGAGAGTGGATTCTTTCGAGTTTTCCATATAGAGTATCATGCCATCTGCGAAGAGAGACAGTTTGACTTCTTCTTTGCTGATTTGGATACCTTTTATCCCTTTTTATTGTCTGATTGCTGTTGCAAGGACTTCTAGTACTATGTTGAATAATAGTGGCGAGAGTCGGCATCCTTGTCGTGTTCCTAATCTTAAGGGAAAGGCTTCCAGCTTTTCCCCATTGAGAATGATATTTGCTGTCGGCTTTTCATAGATGGTTTTTCTGGGATTGAGGAATGTACCCTCTATCCCTACAGTCTGAAGGGTTTTAATCAGGAAAGGATGCTGTATTTAGTCAAATGCTTTTTTCTGCATCTATTGAGAGAATTATATGATTTTCGAATTTTTCTTTCTGGATAATATCTCTGACACTGATTGATTTGCAAATGTTGTACCACCCTTGCATCCCAGGGATGAATCCCACTTGGTCATGATGGATAATCCTTTTAATATACTGTTGGATTCTATTAGCAAGGATCTTTTTGAGGATTTTGGCATCCATATTCATTAGGGAAATCAGTCTGTAATTCTCCTTTTTGTGGGGGTCTTTGCCTGGTTTGGGGATCAAGGTAATATTGGCCTCATAGAATGAGTTTGGTAGCTTTCCTTCTGTTTCTGTTTTTTGAAATAGCTTCAGGAGAATAGGTATTATTTCTTCTTTGAATGTTTGGTAGAATTCCCCGGGAAAACCATCAGGCCCTGCCGTTTTGTTTTTGGAAGGTTGTTTATCACTGACTCAATCTCTTCATAATTAATTGGTCTGTTTAAAAAATCAATTTCTTCCTGTTTCAGTCTTGGTAGTTTATAGGTTTCCAGGAAGGCCTCCATCTCTTCCAGATTGCTTAATTTATTGGTATATAGCTGTTGACAAAAATTTCTATTAATCCTTCCAATTTCATTGGTGTTGGTTGTGACCTCTCCCTTTTCATTCATAATTTTATTAATTTGGGTCCTTTCTGTATTCTTTTGGATAAGTCTTGCCAGTGGTTTGTCAATTTTCTTTATTCTTTCAAAGAACCAGCTTCTAGTTCTGTTGATCTGCTCTACTGTGCTCCTGGTTTCTAATTCATTGATCTCTGCTCTAATCCTGGTCAACTGCTTTCTTGTGCGTGGATTAGGCCTGTCCCTCTGTTGCTGTTCCAGCTTCTTGAGGTAAGAATATAAAAAGTGCATTTTAGATTTTTCTATTCTTTTGAGTGGGGCTTGGATGGCTATGTATTTCCCCCTTAGGACTGCCTTTGCAGTGTCCCATAGGTTTTGGACTGTTGTGTTTTCATTCTCGTTGGTCTCCATAAATTGTTTAAATTGATTTTTGATTTCCTGGCTTATCGAGTCATTCCTGAGCAGGATGGTTCTTAGTCTCCAAGTGTTTGAGTTTCTTCCAAATTTTTCCTTGTGGTCGAGTTCCAATTTCAAAGCATTGTGGTCTGAGAATATTCAGGGAATAATTTCAGTCTTTTGGTATTGGTTGAGACCTGTTTTGTGTCCCAGAACATGGTCTATTCTTGAGAATGTTCCATGGGCATTAGAATAGAATGAGTATTCTTTGGTTCTGGGGTGTAGTGTTCTATATACATCTATGAGGTCCAACTCGTCGAGTATGGCATTCAAAGCTCTTGTTTCTTTGTTGATTTTCTGCTTAGGTGATCTGTCTATTGTGGATAGTGGAGTGTTAAGGTCCCCTACTATTAACGTATTTTTATCTATATCTCTTTATTCTGGTTAAGAGTTGGCTTGTGTATCTTGCTGCTCCCCTGTTGGGGGCATAGATATTTATAATTGTCATATCCACTTGTTGGATACATCCTTTAAGAATAGTATAGTTCCCTTCTGTATCTCTAACTATAGTCTTTAGTTTAAAATCCAATCTGTCTGATGTGAGAATTGCTACCCCAGCTTTCTTTTGAGGTCCATTGGCATGACAGAATGTATTCCATCCCTTTACTTTCAGTCTGGATGTACCTTTAGGTTCAAAATGAGTCTCTTGTAGACAGCAAATGGATGGGTCATTTTTTTTTTTCCAATCTGCAACCCTGTGGCGCTTTATGGGAGCATTTAGGCCATTTACATTGAGACTGATTATTGAGAGATATGGTTTTAATGATGCCATGTTGCCAGTAAAGTCTTTGTTTCTATAGGTTGTGCTTTCTGTTCTGTATCACTCTTGGGGCCTTTTTACCTTTATAGAACCCCCATTAATATCTCCTGTAGGGCTGGTTTCATGGTTATGAAATTGGTCAATGACTGGAGATTTTGGAAGGTCTTTATTGATTGACAGCCTTGCTGGATAAAGGATCCTTGGCTGCATGTTTTTCTCTGAAAGAGCTTTAAAAATGCCCCCCCAACCCTTTCTCTCATTCCAGGTCTGTGTAGACAGGTCTGACGTAATTCTGATACCTTTAAAGGCCTTGGTACGTGAGAAATTTCTTTGCCCTGGCCGCTTTCAATACTGTATCCTTGGATCTAATATTTGCGAATTGCTCTGTGACGTGATGTGGCATAGGTTTGTCGTGGTTGAGCTTGGGAGGGGTCCTCTCTGCCTCTTGGACATGAATGCTTGTTTCCTTTGTTAGATTAGGGAAGTTTTCATCTACAATTTGTTCCAATATCTCTTCTAGTCCTCTGTTTTTCTCCACCCCCTCGGGGATGCCAATGTTCTCACATTGGAACGTTTCATTGATCAGTAATCTCTTGTAACCTACATTCCTGAGATTGGATTTTTTTTTGAGCCAAGTTTCTATTTTAGCTTTCTCTTCTACTAACTCATCCTCCAATTCGCCGATACGTTCTTCTGCCTCATTCACCCTGGCCATCAGAGCCTCTTGTTTCGACTGCATTTGATTCATAGAATTTTTAATTTCTGCCAGATTCACTCTCATTTACACACTTAGAGATTCTATATTCTCATTAACATTTTCATTAATACTTTTTTCAAGTCTACACATCATGTTGACCATTGTTACTCTGAATTCCATTTCTGATAATTTGGTTATATCCATATCCATTAGTTCTGTGGCCGAGGCCATAGACTCATTGTCTTTTCTTTGCTGTGGGGATTTCTCCTTCTCGTCATTCTGATGAGGAGAGGTTGAGGGGTTGTCCAGAGCCCAAATTATTGACCAGGACCCAGGCCGTGTGCCCTTGTTTTATAAGGACCTTAGGGATGTGGGCTTCTTGATTTTTCAGCCTGCCTTCTGGGGGAGGGGCCTGCCACACCGATACTCAGGCAACCCTTTTTGGGTAGGGTCTCTGTGTCCCCTGTGAGGGGGGATGGGGATGGGCACGCTATGAGCCGGTATTTCCAGGCTTTTGTTCTCTGACGGCTTTCCCTGGTGGTTTGCTGTGCCTCTTCTGAGAGTCAGAGCAGCAGTGGACAAATCTCAGCCTCTGTCTCAGAACAGAGGGGATCGTGGACCGTTCTCCACTGATGTTCTGGCCACTTTAACTCTGTTACTGTTGGTAGTCCCGGGATGTGCGCCCCACTCCCAGTGTCCCAGCCCTCACTTCCAGGGCCGGCGGGTCTCTGTCCTTTGTGTTTCTAACACCGCCAGCCACCCGCTGCCCCTGCATGCTCCCGGAGCTCCCGGTCTCAGTCTGGTTCCAGTGAGTGCACTGGAGCTCCGTTTCAGTCTGGTGGCGCATGCTCCCGGCTCACGGTCTCAGTCTGCTCTCTCGTGGGTGCCTTCCGCAAGTCCACCCGCTCCCCCATGCAGGTGGCTACTGCTTCCCAGGGCCCGAACGCAGCGGCTCCCTCCCCCTTCCGTTTATCTTCTGATATCTGTGCGTGGTTTCATGGCTCCCCGCTTCCTACCTCAATACTCAGCGCTGGAGATGTTCACTTGTAGAGATCCAGATGTATCTTCCTGCGTCTCAGGCTGATTCTGTGGATGTTCAGGCTGGTCTGGTACCTATCCAGCTCGACTCGGGACCAGCTGAAAAAGGGCTCCCCTACTCCTCCGCCATCTTAACTCCTCTCTCTACTCATTTGTTTTAGTTGTTTTTCTCTTATCTGTTTTTCCCTCATCACTGTGTCTAGAAGTATATCAAATTTTACTGTATTTCTTACCCAGATATTGACTTCATTTATTTTCTATTCTCCATTTCTCATTCGTTGACTTCAGCTCTGATTTTTACTTCCTGCCACTTAATTTGGGCTAATTCTCTTCTAGTTTGTAAGGAGGAAACAAAGGTTGTTACTTTGAGAGCTTTAATTTTTACTAGTATAGATTCTTAATGCAATAAATTTTCTTTTAAGTATTGTTTTAGTGGCATCCCATAAATTTCGGTACATTGTTTACATTTTCATTTAGTTTAAAAACCTTTTAATATCCTCTGGTACCTGTTTTGATCCATGATTTATGTAAAAGTGTGTTATATGGTTTTGAAATATTCAGTGATTTTTATATAGCTCTGTGTTATTTCTACCGTAATTCCACTGAAGTCAGAGAAAATCTTTGAATATTATGAGTGCTTTGAAATTATTGAGCATTTTCGCGTCGATAATACATTCTGCCTTGGAAAATGTTTTGTGTGTACTTAGAAGGACTATGTCCTCCATAGTTGTTTGAGTAGGGTATTCTAAACTCTCAATTACTTTGCTTCATAATATTTCAGGTATTTTGCTCTTTTTTTCAGTTTTTAAATTTTAATTCCAGTATTGTTAACATACATTGTTATATTAGTTTTAGGTGTGCAATATAGTGATCCAACAGTTTCATACATTACTCAGTGCTCATGTTAAGTGTACTCTTTAATCCCCATCATTTCACCCATCTCCCCACCCAGCTCATCTCTGATAACCTTGTTTGTTCTCTATAGTTAAGAGTGTGTTTCTTGGTTTGTCTCTTTTTTTACCCCTTTGTCATTTATTTTGTTTCTTAAATTACACATATGAGTGAAATCGTATGGTATTTGTCTTTCTCTGACTGACTTATTTCGCTTAGCATAAAACTCTCTAGCTCTATCCATGTCATTGCAAATTGCAAGATTTCATTCTATTTTCTGGCTGAATGATACTCCATTATACAGACGCACATGCGTGCACACACACACAAACACATAAACCATTTCTTCTTTACCATTTATCAATAGACCCTACACACTTAGGCTGCTTCCATATCTTGACTATTGCAAATGCTGCAGTAACATAGGGGTGCATGTATCCTTTTGAATTAGTGTTTTTGTATTCTTAGGGTAAATACCCAGTAGTGTGATTGCTGGATTGTAGGGCAGTTCTATTTTTTAATTGTTTGATGAACCTCTATATTGTTTTCCACAGTGGCCGCACCAGTTTGTATTCACACCAACTGTGCAAAGAGTCCTTTTTTTCTACATCCTCACCAACACCTGTTGTTTCTTGTGTTGTTGATTTTAGCCATTCTGACAGGTATGAGTTGATAACTCATTATAGTTTTGATTTGCATTTCCCTGATGATGAGTGATATTGAACATCTTTTCACGTGTCTGTTGGCCATCTGTATTTCGTCTTTGGAGAAATAACTGTTCATGTCTTCGGCTCATTTTTAAATTGGATCACTTGTTTTTTGGTGTCGAATTATGTCATTTCTTTATATATTTTGGATACTAACCCTTTATCACCTATGTCATTTGCAAATATCTTCTCCCATTCTGGACGTTGCCTTTTAGTCTTATTGATTGGTTCCTTCACCATGCAGAAGCTTTTATTTTGATGTAGCCCTGATAGTTTATTTTTACTTTTATTTCCTTTGCTTCACGATACTTCCTGAGAAAAATGCTGCTATATTATCAGTGCTGGAGAGATTACTGCCTATCTTCTCTTCAGGATTTTTATGGTTTCAGGTCTCACATTTAGGTCTGTAATGCATTTTCAGTTTATTTTTGTGTATGGTGAAAGAAAGTGATCAATTTCATTCTTTTGCATGTAGCTGACCAGTTTTCCCAACACCATTTTAAAAAAAAGGTTGTATTTATTTATTTGAGAGACAGAGAACAAACGGGGGTGGGGGGTGGGAAGGCAGAGCAAGAGGGAGAAGCAGGCTCCCATTGGGAGTCCAGTGAAGGGCTCAATCCCAGGACCCTGAGATCATGACCTGAACCAAAGGCAGACATTTAACTGACTGAGCCACCCAGTTGCCCCTCCCAACACCATTTATTAAAGAGATGTTCTTTTCCCATTATATATTCATTCCTGCTTCATTGTAGATTAATTGACCATAAGTTGTGGATTTATTCCTGGGTTTTCCATTCTGTTCTATTGATCTATGTCTCTATTTTTATGCCACTATAATATGGTTTTGATTGCTACAGCTTTGTTTTATAACTTGAAATCTGGAATTGTGATGGCTCTAGTTTTATTTTTCTTTTTCGAAATTATTTTAGCTATTCAGAGTCTTTTGTGGTTCCATACAAATTTTAGGATTGTTTATTCTAGTTCTGTAAAAGAAAAAAATGCTGTCGATATTTTGATAGTGATTGCATTAAATCTGTAGATTGCTTTGAGTAATAGAAACATTTTAACAATATTTGTTCTTCCAACCCATGAGCACAAGATGTCTTTCTATTTCTTTGTGTCATCTTCAGTTTCTTTCAGTGTTTTATAGTTTTCAGAGCAAACGTCTTTCACCTCTTTGGTTAGGTTTATTCCTAGGTATCTTACTGTTTTTGGTGTGGTTGTAAATGGGATGGATTTCTTAATTTCTCTTTCTGCTCCTTCATTAATGCTGTATAAAACTGCAACTGACTTCTGCATCTTGATTTTGTATCCTGCAACTTTACCAAATTCATTTATCAATTCTAGTGGTTTTTGGTGGAGTCTTTAGGGTTTTCTATATATAATATCATGTAATCTACAAACAGAGTTTTACTTCTTCCTTACCAATTTGGATGCCTTTTATTCCATTTTGTTGCTGTGGTTAGAACTTCCAGTATTATGTTGAATAAAAGTGGTGAGGGTGGACATCCTTGACTTGTTTTTTTTTTTTTTTTTTTAAAGATTTTTATTTATTTGACAGAGAGAGACAGTCAGTGAGAAAGGGAACACAAGCAGGGGGAGTGGGAGAGGAAGAAGCAGGCTCCCAGCGGAGGAGCCTGATGTGGGGCTTGATCCCAGAACACTGGGATCACGCCCTGAGCCAAAGGCAGACGCTTAACGTCTGTGCCACCCAGGCGCCCCCCTTGACTTGTTTTTGACCTTAGGGGAAAAGCTCTCGGGTTTTTCATTTTGTTTTGTTTTGTTTGTTTGCTTTTACCATTGAGTACGATGGCTGTGGGTTTTTCATACAAGGCCTTTATTATGTTGAGGTATGTTCCCTCTAGACCTGTTTAGTAGAGGGTTTTATCATGAATAGATTTTGTATTTTGTCAAATGTTTTTTTCTGCATCTATTGAAATGATCATATGGTTTTTATTCTTTCTCTTATTGATGTATCATGTTGATTGATTTGTGAATATGGAACCACCCTTGCATTCTGGGAGTAAATCCCACTTGATCATGGTGTATTTTTTTTTTTTTAATGATGGATTCAGTTTGCTAGTATTTTGTTGAGAATTTTTGTGTCTGTTCACCAGAGATATTGACTTATATTTCTTTCTTTCTTTCTCTCTCTCTCTCTCTCTTTTTTTTTTTTTTTTGTGGTGTCTTTCTGTGGTGATACTGGCTTCATAGAATGAGTTTAGAAGTTTTTCCTTCCATTTCAAATTTTTGGAATAATTTAAGTAGGTATCACCTCTTCTTTAAATGGTTGGTAGGATTTTCCTTTGAAGCCACCTGGCCCTGGACTTTTGTTTTTTGGGGATTTTTTTATTATTATTATTATTGATTCAATTTCATTGCTGGTTATCAGTCTGTTCAAATTTTCTCTTTTTTCCTGCTTCAGTTTTGGTAGGTTATGTGTTTCTAGGAATTTATCCATTTCTTCTAAGTTGTCCACTTTGTTGGTATGTAATTTTTCATAATAATCTCTTACAATTGTGTGTATTTCTGTGATGTTCATTGTTATTTCTCCTCTTTGTGATTTGTTTATTTGGGTCCTCTCTGCTTTTTTTGAGGAGTCTAGCTAGAGGCCAATCATTTTTGTGTTTTTTTTTTCAAAGAACCATTTCCCAATTTCATTGATCTGTTCTATCATTTTTTTAGCTTCTATATCATTTATATCTGCTCTAATTTTTATTACTTCCTTCTGCTGATTTTGTGTTTTGTTTGTTCATTTTCTGCTTTGTTTTAGGTGTAAGGTTAGTTCGTTTGAAAATTTTCTTGCTTCTTGAGGTAGGCCTGTACTGTCATAAACTTCCCTCTTATATTTATTTTTGCTGTCTCCCAAAGAGTTTAGATCTCTGTATTTTCACTTGTTTCCATATAACTTTTTATTTCTTTTTTGATTTCTTGGTTGACCCATTCATTGTTTAATAGCATGTTATTTAACCTCCATATATTTGTGCTTCTTCCGGATTTTTTCTTTTTTTCTTTTTTTTTTTTTTTTATTTGACAGAGATAGAGACAGCCAGCGAGAGAGGGAACACAAGCAGGGGGAGTGGGAGAGGAAGAAGCAGGCTCATAGCGGAGGAGCCTGATGTGGGGCTCGATCCCACAACGCCGGGATCACGCCCTGAGCCGAAGGCAGACACTCAACCGCTGTGCCACCCAGGCGCCCCCCGGATTTTTTCTTGTGGTTGATTTCTAGATTCATAATGTTGCAGTCAGAAAAGATGCATGGTACAAAATTGATCTTTTTGCATTTGTTGAGGTTTTATGATCTATTCTGGAGAATGTTCCATGTACACTTATGTGTATTCTGTTTTAGGATGGAATGTTCTGAATATATCTTTTATTTATTTATTTATTTTTAAGATTTTATTTATTTATTCGACAGAGACAGAGACAGCCAGCGAGAGAGGGAGCACAGCAGGGGGAGTGGGAGAGGAAGAAGCAGGCTCATAGCGGAGGAGCCAGATGTGGGGCTCGATCCCATAACGCCGGGATCATGCCCTGAGCCGAAGGCAGACGCTTAACTGCTGTGCCACCCAGGCGCCCCTGAATATATCTTTTAAATTCATTTGGTCCAGTGTGTCACTCAAAGCCACAATTTCTTTGTTGATTTTTCTGTTTGGGTGATTTGTCCATTGATGTGAGGTGTTAAAGTCCCCTACTCATATTGTATTGCTGTCAATTATTTCCTGTATGTTTGTTATTAACTTTATTTTATGTATTTAGCTGCTCCCTAATGTTGGGTGTGTAAATATTTACAGTTGTTATATCCTCTTGTTGGGTTATCCCCTTTATTATTATAGAGTGCCGTCTTTCTCTCTTGTTACAGTCTGTTGTAAAGTCTATTTTGTCTGATATAAGTATTGCTACTCTGGCTTTCTTTTGACAGCCATTTGAACGATTACTGTTTCTCCATCCCCTCACTTTCAATCTGCGTGTGTCTTAGGTAAGAAATGAGTCTCTTGCAGGCAGCATACAGATGGATCTTTTTTTTTTTTTTTTTTAAATCCTGTCATCATACCTTTTGATTGGAGCATGTAGTCCATTTACATTCAAAGTTCAAAGTAATTATTGGCAGGTATGTATTTATTGCCATTTTATTATTTAGTTTTGGTTGTTTTTGTAGTTTTTCTCTGATCCTTCTCTTGCTCTCTTTCATGGTTTGTTGGCTTTCTTTAGTGATATTCTTGGATTCTTCCTCTTTATTCTTTGCAAGTATATTACTGGTTTTTGATTTGTGGTTACCATTAGGTTTGTATATAACATCTTCTGCATATAGCAGTCTATGTTAAAATGATGGTCATTTAAGTTTGAATCCATTCTTTACTCTTCTCCCCCCCTGTATCTTAGGGATATGGAATCATATTTTACATACTTTTAATTTATTATTCCCTAGCTGATTTTTACAGAAATACTTATTTTTACTGTTTTTGTTTTTGTTTTCTTCATACTCTTATGTTCTTTCCTTTGGACTCAAAGAGTCCCCTTTAATGTTCCTTGTAGGGCTGGGTCATTGGCCATTAACTCCTTTCATTTTTGTTTGTCTGAAAAACTCTTTATCTTTCTTTGTATTTTGATTGATAACCTTGTTGGATAGTGTAATCTTGGCTGCAGATTTTTCCCTTCCAGCTGTTTGAATTTATCATGCCACTCACTTCTGGCCTGCAAAGATTTTGCTGAAAAATCTGCTCAAAGCCTTAAGAGGTTGCCCTTGTATGTAACTCCTCTTTTTCTCTTGATGCTTTTAAAATGTCTTCATTATCCTTACTTTTTGTCATTTTAATTACTTTGTGTCTTGATGTGGACCTCTTTGGGTTTATTTTGGGGGAGGTTCTCTATGCCTCCTGGATACAGATATTTGTTTTCTTCTCTAGATTCGGGAAGTTTTCAGTTACTGTTTCTTCACATAAATTTTCTGCCCCCTTTTCTCACTCTTCTTCAGGGATCCTTATAATGAGAATGTTACTATGCTTGACAGAGTCACTGTTTCCTAAGACTGTTCTGTTTGCATAGTTTTTTTTTTTTTCCCTCTCCTTTGTTCAGCTTGGTCACTTTCCATTACTCTATCTTCCAGAATTAATTAATTCCTCAGCTTCATCTAGTCTGCTATTTATTCCATCAAGTATATTTTTAAGCACCAGGACTGAGGCAAACATGACTGTAAAGGGCAGATCCACAAAATCTCAGGGAGTGGGGCTGGTGTAAGCAACTTAGGTAGCAAATGTGGGCACTGTGCTGATATCTGCAGGTAGCCTTGTGTTTATGCTGGGAAATGGGGGGTGGTGGTGGTGAGTACCAGTTCCTGTGTTTCTGGAAGGGTCTCCCTGCAATCCCTGCCTCTCAAGGCCACTCTCTGAGATAATAAATCACTCTCACTCCTGTCTGCCCCTGGCATTCTTCAAACTGCCAGTTCATGGCTATATCTGCAAGGGCTTTTTGTTCTGCTCCCTCTTTAAAGGTGGGAGCTGTTAACTGTGCCCTTCTGACTCTCCCACAGCCAAACCTGCCAATTTTTAAAATTCCAGGGCTTACGTCCCACTGCTAGTAAAAACTCGCAAAATTCAACCTTCTCACTTTCAAAGCCAAATGTTATGGGGATTTGTCTTCCATGTTTGGGATCCCCACTTTCAAAGTCTGTTTTTGTCCTTTTCCATGGCACTACCTCTCTCCCCATGGCAGACAGCTAGGGACTGTTTCACTCGTAAACCACATCTTCAACCCTCCCACCTTCTTCAATGTGGCCTCTTCTCTACCTTTAATTTAGAGTTTGCTCTGCCAGCCTTTGGATCATTTTCTGGGATATTTACACTGATGTGTTATCTAGCTGTGTACCTGTGATGAGACTAGCTTTGGGTCCTCCTAATCTTTCATTTTCACAGCCTCCTTCTCTCAACTCTGTTTCTTGCTGATTTTCTGTTTATACCTTCTAGCAATTGTTGATAGAGGGGTATTGACATCATCAACAAAATTGTATTTTTTTTGTCTTTTTTTCTTCTGGTTCTATCAATTTTTTCTTCACCTATTTTGAATCTGTTATCCAAGTGTATCAATTTTAAAATTTATAAAACCTCTTGAAGAATTGACCTTTTTATCATTATGAAAACAAACTTCTTATCCCTGGAAATAATTTCTGCTCTGAAATCAACTTTATCTTATTTTAATGTAGCCACTTCAGCTTCCTATTGACTTTTATTAGCATCACATATCTTTTCCCAACATTTTACTCTTAACCTATTTGTTTGTTTGTTTATCGAACCATGTTTCTCAACAGCAGCAGGTCTTGGTTTTAATCTATACTGACAGTATTTGGCTTTTAATAGATGTATTTAATCCTTTTTAATTAATGTGACCATTCCTAAGGCCAAATTTATCATCTTGCTTTTTTAAAAAATATTTATGCTACCTGTTGTTTTTTTTCTGCCACCTTTTGTAATTTTATGATCAGTTTGTCTCCTTTGTTGGCTTATTAGCTATTACTATTTGTTATGTTGGTGGCTATGTTAGCATCTATAATGTGTATTCTAACTTACCACAATCTATTTTCAAGTTGTATTATCCTATATTACCTAAAGTATAAGCATCTTAAGTATTATAATTGCCATTTCTCTCTTCTAGCCATTATGATATTTTCATATATTTTACTTATTCACATGTTATAAACTATGTAATAAATTATTGCCTTTATAAAGGCAGTTATTTTTAAAAATATATTTAACAAGAGATCATTTATTTACTTATATACTCTGATCCTCTTTGTTCTTTTGTGTCGATCTCTATTTACTGTCATTTTCTTTCTGCCTGAAAGACATTACCACTTCTTAAAGGGTGGGTTTGATAGTAATGAAGTTTTCAGCTTTTGTGTGTCTGAAAAGATTTTTATTTTATCTTCATTTTTGGAAGTTTTCATTGGGCATAGAGTTCATAAAATAGTTTTTTTTTTTCTTTCTGTTTTTCATTTCTTGAAAAATGTTGCACTGCAATATTCTTCCTTGGATAGTTTCCAGGAAAGATTCTTCTGGCATCTTTATTTTGGTCTTTTGAACATATTTCAGGTAATTTTATAATGTTACATTTGTCATATGATTTGGATGGTTTGGTTACAATGCACATTGATGTAGTTTTCTTCATGTTGCTTGTGCTCTAAGTTTGCTGAACTTCTTGGATCTGTAGGTTTATAGTTTTCATCAAATTGGGCATAGCCATGTTTTCTTCAATTTTTTTTTTTCTGTCCTTTTTCTCTCCTTTGAGGTCTCCAATTACATACATATTAGGTCTCTAGGCCACTCAGGGTTTTCTTACAGCTGATTAACAATGTTTAATTTTTTCTTTTTTTCTGTCTTCATTTTCTAAATTCCTAATCCCAATATCTTCCAAGTTCACTACTTTTTCTTTAAAATGTCTAATCTGCCATTAATATTATCTGGTGTATTTTTCATCAGAGATGATGTAGTTTTGGATTTTAACTTTGAAGCTTTTAAAACATTTTCTTTATGTCTCTAATTTTTTTTTGACTATATGGAATACAAATTCAGTACTTTTAATGTCATTGTCTGCTAATTTTAACATCTAATTTAAACATCTGGTTTAGTTTTGGGTCAGTCTCACTTTGTTGATTTTCCTCCTCATTATTGGTCAAATTTTCCTAATCTTTGCTTCACTGGCAATCTTTTATTAGATTCTATTTGTTCTACATGGTGAATTTCACCCTCGTCTTTCCTGGATTTATTTTTTCCCCTATAGATCTTTATGACTTTTGTTCTGAGAGACAGTAAAATAATCTAAAAACAGTTTATTGTTTTTGATTCTTGCTTTTAAGATTTGGAGGAAGGACTAGAGCTGTGCTTAACCCAGCGCTAATTATTCTCTGTTCTTGAGACAAGTCTTTTTATGTACTTCATCCATGCTCCATGAATTATGAGATTTCCAAATCTTTCTTCTATTTTAGTTAAGTTTTTTAAAATTTTAATTCCAGTAGAGTTAACATATAGTGTTATATTAGTTTCAGATGTAGCATATAGTGATTCAACAATTCTATACATTACTCAGTGCTCATCAAGATAAGTGTGTCCTTTAGTTCCCATCACTTATGTCAGCCACCCCCCATCACCTCCTCTGTGATAAACATCAGTTTGTTCTTTAGAGTTAAGAGTCTATTTCTTGGTTTCTTTCTCATTCTCTCTCTCTGTCTCTTCTGCTCTTTTGTTTAAGTTCCACATATGAATGAAGTCATATAGTATTTGTCTTTCTCTGACTCACTTATTTTGTTTAGCATTATACTCCATGGCTCCACCATGCTGTTGAAAATGGCAAGATTTCATTCTATTTTATGGCTGAAAAAAACTCCACTGTGTGTGTGTGTGTGTGTGTGTGTGTGTGTGTGTGTGTGTGTGTGTGTATTCATCTCTTATTTCAGTGATTCTTCCCAGCCTAATGTGAGTATCCTGTTCCTGTGCCTGGAAATTCTCTCAGGGCAGTAAGTTGGAAAGATCATAATATTCACCTTATTACTTTTCTCCTCTCCATGATCATTCTCCCTTTTTTGTGTTCAATTTTTAGTTGTTCTCAATGAAAGTGTGAATCCTGTACCATTTATTGTATCTTGGCTAGAAGCAGAGGTACTCAGTGTATTGTTGAGAATCTAATTTTGTTATGAAAGTAACAGTTACTTAAATTATTGAAGGAAAACTTGGTATTTCTCTTTGTTTAAATGTACAGAAATATTGACACATTGATATTTAGACACAAGTTAATTTAGAATGTTACAGAAAGCCCCAAAGTATTGTGTCATGGTCCTCAGTTTGCATTTACTCACAACCCTTTTTATACAACATTGTTAACATTCTGATTTGCTTCTTAAAACTTTGTAAAGTACTTGTGAGAGGAAAACTTTTGGACTATAAATGCCAACTGGTTGTAACTATTTTTTCTATTAAGCCTAATATCACTCATATATCAGAAAAGAAACCCAGAACTCTGGCATGTTGAACAAATGAAAATTTTTATTTCTAGACCTGACACTTTACAAATCATTTGACTTCTCTGAGTTTGCATTGTTACATGAAAAATAGCTGTAAGATCTAAAGTGCTACAACTAATGTAGATTCTTGTGCAAAATGGGTTGTTAACAAAATTTTTACATAAGAACTAACAAGAGTCAAATTATAAACGGAAACTGGAATAAAACAGAGATTCTCTGACAAAATTATGATAGATTGGTATGGTTGAAAAACAACGAGTAACTCCATGACTGAGATATACTGAGAGTGGACTACAATAGTACAATGTATAAGGATTTAAGGCTGAAAGATATAACAAGACTTATATTAACACTGAGGATTCACCTTGAAGCCCAGGTACTTTCAATACATAAAAAACATCTGTCTTGAGACACACAGAAAACATTTCAGAAATTAGAACAACAGTAAGAAAAATCTTGAAAAAGTTAGTTCTGTGTGTACAACTTTTGTTTTAAATTTAATTACTACCTTAAAGACTAAACACGTCATGTAATAATATGCTTTAAAAATTATTTTCATATGTTTGGGTATGTCACTGTAAGTGCAAGGTACCTGGGAACTAAGTTTCTACCTTAAGTACTGTATTTAATTTTGGATATTTTGAAATGTAAGGCAAAGAGCGAAGCACATTAATTGATATTTCTTTTATTTAAATAAAATTGAGTTTATATGAAATACTTACTTCCTGATACTAAATATTGACCATTTACATGAAAATGTGTAAGTATGTAATATTGTACACACATACACATATTATGAAATGATAAAAGATATAATAATGTAATATGTGTAATTCAAAACTTGGATAGATAGTAGAATCAACTTTGCATTTTTAGTAATAAGAATGGCCTTAATTAATCTTTTATTTTTTTTAAAGTGCAATGTTGATATTCTTTCATTTATTCAGTCTTTCAAGTTACAAAATGATTTTTTAATATCAAATTAGTAAAACCTAGGACAGCTAGTCACAGTTTCTATTGCTGTTTAGAGATGTCAAAAAATAAAGATAAATTGATAAAATATGCTTCAAAGTACTTTCCATTTTTTGGTCTTTTTATGAACTTGGTCATTTAAAAATCCTTCCAGAATTTCAGGAGATGTTCTTTCTTAAATGTGGCAGTTACTGTATAAATTAAGAGATCAAAATCAATTCCACCCTAATTTTATTCCTTCACTCTGCTCTTGGAGCCTGGGTATCTAAACATCCTAAAAAGGCATTATTGAATTTAGGCTGTTACAGTTGGGGAGGACAATTGGCAAAACTTTGGTCTCAGTTGGAAAGTTATGGGGTGCTCAGGGCCAAGTTTTAATGATCTGTGTTCGTATTTCCTTCCTCCACAGTTACAACACCTAGTATTTGTTAATATTCTAAAATTTAATACATTTTGAGGATTATTTCATTTACGTTTATAAGAATTTTCCATGTTAAACTCAATATCAAACCTTTTAAAATGTATTTTGTTTTGAATTTGAGATACCCATATTACATGATCACACACATATTTTTCTTTATATATTTATATGGACCAGATAAATGTATATGAGTATGAGATTGATTTAAGCTTTCCATGAGGTTCAAATTTGAGTTTAATTTTAAATATGATTTCAAGCTTCAGTTTAATTTTAAAGAGAATTTAGAGCAATTGAGTTATTTTTTTTTTAAAGTAAAACTACATTTTCTAATTTTCTGATTTGGTCTTAATGGTATGTTATACAACTGAAAATGATGTCATGTGGTATTAAAATACAATATCCTCTTCAAGTCTATTTGATCTTGTGAAAAGTTAGGGTTGGGGCAAAATTTGTCAAAAAAGATACACCAAAGTTGATTTAACAAATTGCTTTTCTCTTTTTATAAATGAAGAAAAAGCCTATATAGCAAGTATCAGTTTGTCTCCCTCTTTTAGTTATCTCAGAATATTTTTTTGGTTGGAAAACCATCAACTTTTTGTCTAAAAATCTCTGTCCCTGGTTGATAAAACAAGCTATGTATGGAAAAAGTCCAACTATCCTGGACTACTCAGAACAGCCTACTGTGACAGTGCATTTTCTACCAGTGTAGTTTGTTCTGCACAAGGAATTCTGACAATTTAACTGAGGAAAAATCAAAGAATGAGGATGAGAAATATTAGAAACTCTTGAGGTTGGAAGCTAGATCTGATCTAAATTTGTAAAACATAATTATGGTAGCCCAATTCTTTTTCTCGTGTCTTTAAAATACACCAAGCTAGAGAGCACAGAATACCATTTAATTGCACAGACCCTGATTCAGGGATACTTAATAAATAGCAGTGCTGTAACAACTAAAAAAAAAAAAAAAGTTTCAATATCTTTTTCCCCAGGGTGCCCAGGGGTTCTGGAGAAGGAGAAGGTGATCATTTAGTTGGTAACTGAATTTATTTTCTTTCTGTTCCTTTGCACAATTTATTAGTTGAATTTAAATCTAGGCAATTCTATTGTCCTTGAAATATAAATACTGGATTTTTTTTACATGCATACAAAAAGGTATTATGTGCAGTATATATTGGTTAAATAAATAAGTGTTATTTGAAATTCATATGGGGTCTTCTACTCAGAGGTTTGTTTAATAATTCAAAGTAAACCAGTGATAAAGAGAGCAATACATTGGGTGAATTGCTTATTAATTGTGTTAATAGAATTTAATGAAGGGATTTGGTTGTATAATATATAACATGTTAATGAAAGTGGTTTTATCTGTGTAATTAAAGTTTGAGTTATCTAATACAATATGATGGATTGTTTATCTTCATATTGTGTACCAATTTATAAATGTTGTTTCTATGCTTTAAGCAGCTAAATTAGAAATACAGTTTGTCCCTGGAGATATAAAAATTAGAAATTGGTGCAAATAGAAAAAAATTGGTACAGATCGCAGTCCTCAGTAACCCTGATAGTTCATTAACAACATACTAAAAAAGATGAGTCAAAAATGTGTCTATCTACCATTTCTACAGCTATTGGTTAAGTTAGGATTTTTATATCAAAATATTTAATTTGGTAACAATTTCCTCCACTTATTTTACATATCAAATACAATTTTCCCTTAGAACATGTTTGTTCAAATATTAAAAATAAGTTTTTGTTGATAAGGAGATCCTCTAAAATCCAACATCTGAAATTTTTCCTATAGAGAATTTCACTCATTGAAGGTAATGGTATCTGTTCAGTTGGATCATATAGCCGTCAATTGTACTGCTGATAACCAGGGTTATTTATATTCTTAATGAATAAAATAATGATTCAGATATGTGATGTTATTTATTCATGAAAATAAGCAAGCATTCATGAAGTTGTTAGTATGCATCATACATTTATTGGAGATGAGTCAACTCTGATCTGGTAATTTTCCAACCATTTTGCTATTAGGCCTAGCACTTGTTTTTCTAGATTGAAAAAAAAAAAAAAAACAAACTCCCAGTTCTTTCTTGTGCAATGGACCCAAGCTGACTTCAAGGGAACTTTTGTTGCCTTGATTCATGTGGCCACAAACTGCACTGTAGCTCAGAGCTTCTTAATATGTGTTGAATGACCAGTTTACTTATATTGTATTTTTTCATTTCCAGTCTGTTGGGAACAGAAAGGAGATTTGTTTTCCCTTATTTCTTTTTCTTTCCTCTTTTTAGAGAGAAGGAGCATGCATGAGCAGGGGATGGGGAGGGGCAGAAGGAAAGGAAGAGAGACAGAATCTTAAGCATGCCTGACACAGGGCTCCATCTCACAACCCTGAGATCACCACCTAAGCCAAAATTGAGTCAGTTGCTTAACCGATGGAATCACGCAGAAACTCCTGAAAGGAGATTTTTAACATAATTTAACAAAGAACAGAATGTTCACTTAAATTTTATTCAAGAAGTACTCAGTGTTGTTACATTTCAAAGTCCATCTTCAATCTTCCATCAGTTATTAAACTTACAGTTACATTTAAATTAACTTTCTGTGAAATAATTGTGATAATTCTTTCTTTTTTTCACATTTGGCAAACTAACCTTAAAGAATCACATGTTGTAAAATGGTCCTAGCACATAGCTTCTACCACTTGTGATTTGATAACACACTAACTGGTCTATATCTAGCCCATGGATCCCATTCTAGGTTGTTGACCAATGTCAAATTTCTATAACAGATTCTAAATACTTACTTTCAATTTCTGTACTTAAGTCATTATGGACTAAAAATAAACAGTTCATGATCATTAGAACATGAGTGATGTTTTGTAGAACACTTTTCTAGGGAGCAATAGCTTTTAAAAGAATTAGACTTTGGGGGAAATCACACATTGTAAAGTAGCATCACTCTTTGGTGAATACAGAAGGTTCTTATGATCTCGTAATGCTTCAAGAAAATCTGTTTATATGGATATTTAAAATGTTTTAACTTGTTAATATAGGTTGAATTCATAACTACTACTCTCATGAGATGCTATTTTCTATGTATGTCCATGTTTGTCAAAGTTTATTAACTCCATTTGCTAAAGAAAGTATTTTTTTATAAATGAATTTATATATGTCATTATATATGCCATTATGTCTCTTAATCTTAACGCTCTTCAGCAAAGAGAGAGGATAGGAATTAAACAATCATTAAAATTATTAACAGCTTATGTTAATTAAAAAGAATACATCAAAAGAGTGGATATCAAAACAGTGGACTCTGAATTTACCATGTTTGGGATTCCTTATGTATAGTAAAGGCAACAAATAGGACAGTTGAGAAATGAAATGAGGATTCATGAACACCTGTTTCATTACTGCTGGTTTAACCTCAGGATGTTGACAGGCATTTGAAGCACACATGATACTGTCAATTGTGCAAAGTAAGCACACATCTTTAATTTTAATGCCTAACCTAATGTCATCTTACTCTTTAATGACATATCTTCACCCCAATCCCTCTTCAGGGTGAAGTACTTTTGCCTCAATTACCTCCTTGCATGTGGTTTAGTTCATTTACATTCCATTAGCAAGAGAAGGTGGGGACTTAGTATTAGACTTCAAAAATGTCCTTGCCACACTTCATTTTTAGGTTGTAAATATGTAAAATCTTCAAAAATTTGTCCTTAATTATATCTGTCTGAATGCACATTCTAAAACAATCTACTTATTATATTTTCACTAAGGAAACATGTACTCATGATGTAAAATATAAGTATATATTATGTGTATATATTACATATATACACATAGATATCTTTATACATACACATATACATAAAATATTTGTAGAAACAAAATATATAGATATAAATACAAATATTGATAAATATAGATATTTAATATGATAAATTTCTCTACCCTAGTATAATAAATTATTCTGATTAATACTGTGTATCAACACACATTATTGGGAGGTATGCCCATCTAGTGTATGATGAGTGAGAAATCATGTATGATGAGTGAGAAAACAACTCAATTTTCAAATCAGACTCACACAAATCAGTGATCTTACATATCAAGAATACAAGTAATTACAAGCAGAGAGAAAGCAAGGACCACCAACGATAGCTATGCAGGTCCTTCTTTGCTACATCTAAATGTACACTAGCCAAGATTTATGTGTGTGTTTTCTAACTAATGCCTGCATATAAATTACTTAAGAGGAAAGAGCTATTTTGATCATGCAACATCTACATTTTATAAACATATAATTGCATAGTTTTTATGACATTTTCTAGAGAGCCATGTTCCATAAATCTATACATTCGAGGTGACCATAAGCAATCTTAGACTTAGGTATATCCCACTAAAAGCATTTCATAGAAAATTTCTCCTACTGGCAAATACCATTAATGTGTTTGCCAGTAGACCTATCATCTTGTACAGATTTGTAACTATATTATGTCACCTTTCTTTGTTTCCCAGAGGGAAATCCCCAATATGGAAAAGAATAGTTTGCAGACCTCTTATATAACTATTCCCTTCTAACTGAGAAAGAAAAATTTGAACCAAATAATGAATTTTAAAAGATATTCAATGCATGTAAATTAAATCTACTTGGAAGAGATATGGAAACAGTTGAATTGAGCAAGTGAACAACTTTAATTTCTGTTGCTCACATAAAGACTTTATTCATACACACACACACACACACACACATACACACATATACATAGACACCGCTGTACCAGTTAAATCATCTAAGATAACACATGAGAATATCAGAGAATGTAAAATCAATCTGATGAAGTTTTTCCAGGATGTATGTAAAGAAATTACATAGTGAATTCATATTTAAAAAGTGAGTATCTTGATTTTGATAAAAGGTGAAATTTAAAATTGTAATGTTGAATACCAAATTGTCTTAGGACAAAAAGACTAGTAGAGAATAAAAGTCACATTTACATTTTCTTTCAAATAGGCTACATTTGAAAGAAATTAAAAATATTTTATTAAAGTATTTGTAATATTGAGTATAAATACTACACGGAATATTGAGAAATTATATAAGATTATGGCATTATACCTATAGTATTATTTATACTTGATTTAAATCCTATAGAGAACTGATGAACTAATTTATCTTTTTTTAAATTTTTTATTATGTTACTCACCATACAGTACACCATTATGAACTAATTTATCTTAAAATTATTTCCCATAGAACTGTTTTCCTTAAGAGCTGGTTAGAAATTCATCTGCTTTAGAATCACCTGGGGTCTAGTAAAAAATGCATATATTTAAGTTCCAGAGGTACAAGTTAAATCTCTTTTGTTGGATTTAGAAAGCTTGTGTTTTAGTAAGTCTCACAGGTGATTTTTTTTTCATTCCAAACTATGAGGACTACTACCATAGACTCTAATAATAAATGGGAATAGTATCATGACACTATTAGCTAATCATATAATAGTTGAGTTCAGAGAATTGAATGAGGTAATGCATGTAACTTGCTTATCATGGCCCCTGACTATTAGTGGGTACTCAAAAACCGTGTTCATGTAGTGTTCTCAACAGTATTAATATTTTCTCAAAAATTTAAGAAATAAAAAGTACATTAGTTGAAGTTTCAGACATAAATCGTACCTTTTGTCAAAGTTAAATTAATAGAACAGTGATGTCATTCTCTAATTGTGGAGCTGAGAAAGCTTACGCTACAAACCCATTTTTTAACAATGCCTCAAAACGTGGACCTGAAAGATTAAGTATAACAGAGGGCATTAATAGGAAATACAATTTTGTTTAAAAATAAAGTGATCCTTGTTCAAGCAATTGGTTAGTCTGAAACTTTTACTGAAACATTTAAGGAAGAGGAAATAGAACTAGAGAAAACACACTAAAGAAACAAAAGTGATGCAGATTATAGTTACAATTTTACATGTCAACATCTTGCAGACTAAGAACACAAAGCTAGGAGAGATGACAATTAAGTGGGCATATAGTTTAAGATGCATTGATAAGGCAAGAAATAACCAGAATACTGGAAAAGAGTGCAATTTATTAAAATGAAAACACAATTTTAGAACAAAAGAAATAAGCCTATCAAGGATAAACATATAGAATATACATTTTCTATATTAAAATATGAAATCACTTGATGAATTTAGATTTATGGTTTTCATAATGTGAGGAGGAATTTAAAGGTATTAACTACGTGCCTTTAAATTCTTAATTGTCAGGTCAGCATACCTTAGTAATACCTTAATAATAAATTAAATTATGATAAATAAAGAAGGAAGTGATTTAAATGTCACATTGTTACTCTAAAAGGGAAACATCAATGAACTGGTGATAGCTTAAGTTCGGAACAATCTATATTGTCTTTTTGCTTTTTAATAAAATAGTCAAAATTCTAAAGGTCCTATTTTCTTTAATAAGCATTTTCTATAGCTTTCTAATCAAATAAGAATTTTCCCGTCAATTATTGCTATATTTCCATATGATTAGTTAGCAAGATGTTGTGGTATTAGCATTCCCCTAACTGGACTACATTTTAGGTTTCTTCCTGACTCTTGACCCCTGACCTTCCTTTTGTTACACCATTTACTTTAGAGAACTCACAATTGTAGATTCTTTCTCTGTCCCTTTGAGACGTAAATCTCCCAGTCTCTTCTCAGTTTTATACACTGGAATGTCTGACCTGGGATCCATCCCTTTGAAATACAGTCATCAAGAAAGAGCCTCTATCTCCTGGTGTTTGTGGGTAGGTAAGGCCCTAATTCAATAAAGGCCAATTAGCAAATGCAGATCTTCCAGTCACATTGAGGAGCCTTCTCACGATGTCCTCTAGTACTTGCCACTAGCTCACTACTGCACTGAAAAAATTCCCACCTCTTATTTCAGGAGAGTTGAGATCAATCTCTGTCTCCTACTGCATTTAGCTATGTTAACATTTGCTTGTTTTGCATCAAGTAGACCAAATACAATTTAAGAACCTCGTGTTTTAAAGAAATGTCTGTAATAAAAAATGGTTCTTAAAGTAAAAAGGAATATGGCCAGTCATTTAACATCATTTAAATGTTGCCTACGTTTAAAAGAGTTTGTATTAAACCGTGTCATGTCAGATGAATGTAATCTTGTTTATTTTAAATGCTCATCATTTAAAGCAAATAGCTAGGAGTGTGTTAATTTCGTAGGTTATAGGAACAATCTAACATTATGGACTCCTTCGCTTTTTTGTCCTCTATAATAGAGGTACATAATCTTGAATTCTGTGTAATTCATATCAGAGGGCCCCCAGCATTATTTTAGATGTAGGAAAGTTAAAAAAAATTGCAGCTCCATACCTGATTTCTTACTTTCAGAAAACTTTGGAATGTTCTAAAAACTGTAGTGTAGCATATATCATTTTCTAATACCCAGAGCTATTAGATAAAATGATTAAATCCCCATCAATCACTCCATGTGGCAGGAATAACAATGCTAGTGGAACAGAGCATTGTTACAAGATTAGTGCCTCCTGCTTTGAGAGTAAACATCTCGGCTTTACCTCATTTATTTTTCATAGCTTCCCTACCTTTGACTCAGCATTTAGGAAACAGCAGGAGATTATTTTCTGATGACAGTCAATGTCATTTAAGTATTCTATTTAGAGGTCAAAAAAGTGCATAATAATTGTGAGTCGTATTTAAAATTCTAAAGTACTGAAGTATGTGAAGAGGTTAACAAATTAGAAGCAGTTTGGCAAATTATGAAGGGATTTTGATTAATCACTGTTATTTATGCATTTCAAGATTACTCTTAAATCCACAGAAGTCCTTTTAATCATAAAATATGTTCAGATTTAGTTTACTCCCTGGTGTCAGCCCTTGGGGAACATCCAATAATCTGGGTCCTCTTACTTTATTTTAACATAGAGCCATGCAACTATGGACAATATTCAAGGAAATAAAGATACAAAGATCACTTAAGATCTTCGAAAGGTGCATCTGCTTGCAAATGTTACTGAACATTCTACCAGTCAGGACTGCTCAGAAAACAAAAATTTTCCAAGGTACTTCTAACAGAAAATGACTGACCCCAGGGACTTGGATGCTTACACATCTTTGGAAGGGGTAGAGGAGTGCAAGTTAGTACAACGCCATCAAGCCTTTGGCTTTCAGACCTCACCACCAGCACTCTGCTACTACCCGAAGGTCAGCGTTACTGGTGCCACACTCAAGAAGCTGGTGATTGGGCGGTAGGATATATAGGCCATTTCTGACCACCACTCACTTCTCCCAGAGTATTTCTGTCTTCCTGTAGCATCTGAAAGAAACTATCAGCGGTTCAACTGTCTAATTTTCACACAAGTATAGCCAATTTGTAAATCTTAATTTACATGTATCCTAGCTACAGATTAATTTGGTATTTTAACTCCCTTATCTTTAAATGGATGGAGAATGGAATGAAACTGAGGAAGCCAGTCTAAGTACTTTGCACAAAGACCTACTGAAGTACGTAGAAAGATTTACTGTTGGGGCACCTGGGTGGCTTAGTCAGGTAAGCGTCTGCCTTCGGCTCAGGTCATGATCCCAGGGTCCTGGGATTGAGCCTGCATTGAGCTCCCTGCTCAGCAAGGAGTCTGCTTCTCTCTGTCCCTTTGCCCCTCCCTCTCTACTTACATGCATGCTGTCTCTCTTTCTCTCTCTCAAATAAGTAAAATCTTAAAAAAAAAAAAAAAAAAAGAAAAGAAAGAAAGCTTTACTGTCTGTAATAAGGATGCAGAAATGAAGTAAGCATTTTACTTTAGTGTTTCCTTACCTTAAGATGACTTCCTATGACTCACTTTCCTGAGACTGTTTGCTCCATTTCCATTTTTAAGAAAATTTCTTCCACAGAATCAAAAGCTTGGCAATTTAGGGCAATAGTATCGAAACAAGTAACCTATGACATTTTGATGAAAAGTACGGTCTTCAAAATTAGAAGACATGTTTCATTCTGGCTTTGAATTAACTTGCTGTTTGACCGAGGTGGGTAACTAAAATCTTTAGGCTGAAAATGTCTCATGATTCAACTGACATTACTATCACCTACTGGGTTCTATCAAGACCTGGAAGAATGTTGGAGAGGTTAATACATCATGTGAGTCTCAACTCTTAAGAATTACCACCTAGGGGGATGGGCTTGGATTTGGGGAAGGCTTTCAAAGCAAGGTTGCATTTTCTACAAGGTCACAAAGACATGTGAGAGAGAACAAATTTCAAAGGTGAGAAGTCCAGAAAAAGTAACAGCATATTAAATACCCTCTCCCTTTGAACCATTTTTTCCTAGTCCCTAATCACTGAGTATGGGAAAATTTTACTTATTCTTTAATTCTCATGATAAATTTCTACAAGGAGATTTTTTCTCCTAAAGCCTAAAACTAGTTTACATTTCCATGTCGAAATTTTTGAATCAGCCTATTCTGGTTTTCAAAAACTTTCATGTTTACCTGTGTTCCAGTGCATAATTTGTTAGACCTTAAGCTCTTCAAAGGTGTGGATGAGGTTTACATTCACGGGATCCCCAGCCCCCAAATGTCATGGTATGCTTCCTACACTGCCATTAAGAAGTACTTGGCAAAATAGGGAATAGAATGGTAAGCTGGTAGCAGGAGATCTGAAGGGAAAGGTGGGTTGCAGAAATGTTATAAATACGTTGTGAAATAAGGATTGAAATTTTAGTAGGCAAAGGAGGACTTACAAGATTGTTAAGCAGTAGGAAGTGATTCCATATGATATATGTACAACTAGGTGGCTGGTGAGAAATATATTGATTTATTAACTTCTTTTTATGTTCAAATTGAGGGAAATGGCATTTATGAATTGTTGGCAGTTTCAGTGTCTGGAGGTAGAGAATAAATTACTTCTGGAAAAGAATTCCTGGGTTTTGGAAAAAATGACCACGGTGGGCCTTTTTTAGACTAATTTAAAGCAAGTGGCTGCCTATTATTCTTGGAGAAAAGTGAGATGTCACTATAAATCTGAATTCAGAAGCTGAAGACTGGGAGATATTAATGTGGTTTGTTGAGAAACATATTTTAAATTTGTCTTTAGCCAGTCTGTGCCCTTGAAGAATCAGAAATGCATTTTTCATCACTATGAATTAGGCCAGATATTATTTAAAATCTAATTGATGTAAATGGTTCTATTTAAGATACAAAAATACAGACTTTGGGAAATGGCACAATCGATTACTCTGATTATTTTGTTCTGGTCTTTGGAAGGCAACCACTTGATGGGTGTGGGGTGTTTTCTCGGGGGAACAAGAGTTTCTTCTTGAGGAAACTCGAATTCCCTCTGATATAGAATGTAAACACTTTATCTGAAGAAGAGAGGATGCTCTTGCTTTTGAGGTCCAAATAATTTGGAAGTTTGGTCTCTAAAAGTGACGATGTGGAAATTTCCCTTGGCTCCTGTCACATAACTATCTAACTGGATTCAGTAAGAAGCCCTGAGGTACACTTACTAGGACTTGTTAATCCTATGGGGCCCTGAATACAGCATTAGCTGCAGTTCCTTCGTGACCATAGTCTTGGCCTTTGCTGGGCCTTCAGGAAATTAAGGGAGTGGCTTGTGTCCCACATTTAAACTGGATAAAAAACCCAGTAACCGGATCAGAGGGTCTGAAGTTTTATCAAAGATAGTAAAGATGCACAGTAGTCAGAAGTTATACTGCTTTAAGTTTGGATCTGCATATAATAGAAACCTACCAGGGGGCACCTGGGTGGCTCAGTCGGTTATGCATCACACTCTTGATTTTGGCTCAGGTCATGATTTCAGGGTTGTGGGATTGAACCCTACATTGGGCTCTGTGCTCAGCATGGAGTCTGCTTGTCCCTCTTTTCTCTACTCCACCCCTGCTCTCTCTCAAATAAGTAAAATCTTAAAAAAAAAAAAAAAAAAAGCAGCAGCAGCATACCAGCAAGGAGCTACCAGAAACTGAGAGGAGGGGAACCTCAGCATAGTAGATGTGTCTATCTTCTGCCAATAGACAGAGAGGCACAGTGGAGTTCATTCTTCCACTGAACACACATGCACTGGAGATACATCCACGAGCAAGGAAAGAGTTGTTATTATCTTAAAGGAGCCTTCTTTCCAATGGAAATGCATAGAATAAACAAGGAAACACATGAATAAATAACACAGTTTCAAGTGGTGGTAAAGTCTATGAAAGAGAATGAGACTGAGTAAGGGACACAAAATGGAAAGAAGTCTTCATACTGAAAATTCAGGAGCACTCTTCTCTGAGGAAGAGCCATACTGAGAAGTTGGGTTGCATTTAAAATGAGAGTGTTTCAAGTGAGTTTGAGAAGAATGAAGTGATATATATTAAAAGTTAATTGAAGCTGCTGTGTGCTGAGTAAATAGATCTTAGAATACATGTGGAAACTGAGAATCAGTTTTGGCAGTAGCTTTGGTAAGAATTGTCGATTCCTGTAGGATGGTATCCATGATGGTGGTTAGAATGGTAGAATTTGATAATTATTTTGAAGTTAATGTCTATATTTACACACATATGTTTTTTGAGCCAGAGCAGTTGAATTCATACATTATTTTTCCTCCTTTTTTTAATCACAGCATTTAGATAGCAATCAATTAAATCGTGCATTGTTATTAAATTCCTATAATAACTTTAAGGAGGTATTCTTTTTAGCTTTTAATATTTTTTCCTCTTTATTCTTTGCAAGCTATTCTTTATTATTAAATGTCTATGTTACTTATGGTTTTGTTTTCAGCCCACATCCTCTTCTAACTGGAAATAATCTTCCTAAGAAGCCTTATATCACTAAATTCAATAACCACCAAAGTGCCTACGGCTTCTAAACTGTATGTGTTCTGTCCAGTTTTCTTTTCTGCATTCCATATACTTATATTCGCATACCTATTAGTGTTCTGACTTTTGTGCTGGCATTTGTCTATTTGCCCCTACAAATCCAGGCTCCATTTTTTCCCACCATACTCTGTACCCTGAGAAGTTTAATTCTGTGGATTCAGTATCACTCAGGGCTCCATTTCCCCCTGAATCTCTGATGTGTTAGGCCAATGGGAGGCACTGTGAGAGACTGAAAAAAACAAAAAACATAACAAAATAAAAACCCAGAGTTCAAGGTATTTCTGCAGATGTGTCAGGGGATTTATTCTTCCCTGCTGTGAAGAGGTTTCCCAGTATCTGAGTTCATTAAATTCATGGCTTCTGTGAGGTAGCCTTATTTCTGGGACTGCATCTCCAACAGAGTGCCAATAAAATCTCCTTCCCCTTCCCCTTTGGGTCCGTGAGATGATGATGACTTTCTCTGCTTCATAATCCCCGAGTGTTTTACTTTCGTGTTAGTCCTATTAATCTTGCCCATAACTGTGTTAATAATCCCTTAATTAAATATTTTAATTCCTTAGGGAAAATGTCAATAAGCTTTTTCTGTAAAGGGCCAAATAGCAAGTATTTTAGGAATTTTTATTAAAAAAATAACATTTTGATGTGTTCAAAATATAGCAATAATTGAGTACATTTTTATAATAATTGTCTACTAATTAGAATGGGATTTTTTTAAAAATTTTTTGCAGGGGTGGGGAGGATAACATACTGCTTAATTGAATTTGACAGTTAGTGTTTCCTATCACCAAATTAAATGGAAATGCTCATCTATAAAACAATTCTTAGCTCATGGTCTATACAAAATAGGCAGCAACCCTGACTTGGCATATAGGTCACAGTTTACCAATCCTTTCCCCAGAGTGTGCCATAGGTGACTGTTTGAGGCCAGAGTAATAAACAAGATATCTGACAGTCTCGTCAAACCTGTTCCTCCTTTCATAGTCCTTCTTTGATGACCAATAACATCATCTATATGGTAATTGCAGCCAAGATGCTTTCTTCAGATGTTTTCCATTCTATACGCCAGTGGATTCTGTCTAAAATACAGAATTATTTAATTTCTTCATCAGCTGATCAAGGCCTTCAGAATGAAAAAAGATTCTTTATTACCCAACTTGCCTCTTTCAAGCCTGCACCCCAGTTGCTCTCCAACATGTACCCTTGGCTCTAGTTACATGGATTCATTTGCAGTTCTTTGATATGACCACTTCCTCTATTACCATACTTCTGAATCATCTGTTGTCCCCTCCCTTCTTCCTTCCCTGTCTAATGCTTCATGGAGGTTTTTGAGGTTACTTCATCCACAGCTAAAATAGATGATACTTTTTGAAAATGCCATTACACCTGTGTATACCTCCATCACAGATTCGTAGGACTCTTCCGCAGATGGTGACTTATATGTAATATTCTCTGGTTAGACAGTAAACTCCCCAACAAATAGGATACTTCCAGATGCATAGTAGCAAATTAATACATGCTCATAGAATTAATAAATGAATGAACATAATAAATGATTTTTTAGGCTAGATCTCAATAATGTGCAAAGGTGATGGTGTAGTTAAAATTTTTTCTTTCACAAAATGTTCCTACTCTATCTTAAAATTCAATATACAACATAATATATTTTGACCGATTTTTCTACTAACCCAGGAAAAAATGTTACATGCACAAAAAACATGTTGCAGTAAGACTAAGAGACTATCTCAAAGACCTCATCTTTTGCAATTTAAAAGTGAAAAGGAGTCAATAAGACATGTAGACTTAGAACTGGCCCTTCTATATAAGCAACTTTGATCCTGAACAACTTTTGTTGCTCATTCGTCACACACAATGCTTCAGAGCCAGTCATCAGGAGTTCGAAGTACCCTGGTTCCATCCCATCTGGCTCTTACCTGCTCTGTGAACTTGGGCAAATTTCTCACTCTTCCACTGTCCTCTTCTCTTTTAATATGGAATGGGAATAAAAATAGAACTTGTTTAATAGGATAAGAAACCTTTAGCCCTTCAACTGGCACAACGTAAGCCTGCAACGTATTAGTTTTTAAGTACAATTATTGTGTTAGTATTGTTGATATTAATATCACCAAGCACCTATTGAGAGAAACTATGACAAGCTCTGTAGATACAGAAATAATATAACACTCACCTCAGCATGTTAGAAGAGAAATCTTAATAAACAAGTAAGAGCAGATCAGAACGAAAGCTATAATTTAAGCAGATAAAAAAGAGCAACAGGTAAAATTTCAATGTGCAGTAGAACTTTGAAATGGATCTTGAAGAATATGAATTTAGATGAGAACAAATATTTCAGGCAACATCATAATATGTGAAAAGGCCATAGATTTTTAAAAGCCTGGTGAGAGAAAAAAAAGTTAATAAATAATCAAAGGTTAGCATAGAAAAGTAAACTTCTACTTGAGGTTTGCTTTATTCAGGAGGTCTCCTCTTACTGCCAGACTAGTTTAGAAGCCCAAGTACTACTTTATATTTATCATTACTGTCAAGCCTTTCTACCACATTGCCATTTCCAGTGAACTCAAGAGCAGGTACTGGATTATTGTCAGTGTTGCATCCCCAAAAGCCAGCACAGAATAGATGATCCATACATATTTAAATTGGTGCCAGGCAGCTCAAATGGAAAGCTGGTATAAAAGTCCTAGTCAGAACTAATACTCAGGTGCAGGGAAGGGTCTTGATATGTAACTCATTTTTTGAAGCAGAATCCAATAGCATTACCGTATTGTGGAAGTCGGAATAAAAGGAAGAATCAATAATCACTTTAATGCAGGTGTTAAGACAAATGACTACAAGGGCCTGAAAGGTAATGTGCCTTGAAGTAAGAAAATGGTTGTTTGTTTGTTTGTTTCTGTCAATTTGAAAATAACTGTGGGTCATATGCCAAGTAGGTAGTCTGGAGGTGGAAAAGTGATAAATTTTGGATGTTGTCTACTTAATAGGATAAATCATACTAGAATTCATATTTCCCAGAAAATGTGTCAGTGAAAATTGAAGATGAATTTGGATCCTCTGTGAATACTGATATTTGAAGAATGAGGGGCAGAAAATGAATGTGGACAACGAGCTAAATTTGTTGAAAATCTTTGTTATAGTGATACTAGAACAATTAGGTTACATCATCTGATTTTAACAACATTCTAAATATTATTGCAAAAATGATGACATTGCAAGTTAGAAAGGTTAAATAACTTACCCCAAGGGAAGGCCTGATCCCTGAGTCAAACCAAAGAGTGTGACACCTGAAACTATATTCTTCATTCTGCCATGCTGTCCACAGGGTTCTCCGCTGTATAATGAAGAAGTTGTATATTTCTTTTGGAAAAATGTCTGTTTAGGTCCTCTGTTCATTTTTAATCAGATTATTTTGGGGATTATTGGTGTTCAGTTATATGAGTTGCTCATATATCTTCAATATTACCCCTCATCGGGTGTGTCCTTTGCAAAATTCTTCTCCAATTTAGTACGCTTCCTTTTCATTTTGTTTGAGCACCTCATGTTTGCACTCAGTGATGCTTCTGGATTTTGTCTCCACTATCTGGAATGACAGAGTAAAAAATTCCCTGTAACGATCACTTCAATTGTATCCCACAAATTTTGATATGTGATACTTCTGTTGCTTTGTCATCCCTAAATTTTATAATTTGCCTTAGGATTTTCTCTATAATACATGGTTTCTTTTCATTTTTACTGACTCCTTAATTGTGCCTTTTAAAATTTTGAAGAGCTTATGGTGGAATGTGAGTGATATTCTTGATCATTTAAATCATACCTTATTTTAAAGAATATAAAATGAATAGGTATATGATGGTTTTTGCATATAGCAAATAAAAAGTAGGCAAAATATAACTAAATTTGGATAGAAATGTTTGACACTCAGACCACTAAAATTAACATAAAAATTGGAGGGGAAATGTCTTCTTTGGAGATATATTCCATTATCTCTGTGGTTTAACTTTGTGGTCTTGTAAGTTTAACCATATTTCATAAAAATTACTATGGTAATTTTTTAAAAAAGATCTTAAATAATAATGAATATGTTGTAAATGAAATAAAATCAATTGAAAGCTTCATAACAATATATTAAGGGAGGAAAAATAGAATCATAATTAAGTTTAAAGTGTTTTATTTTGATTTTTAATAATTATTTAAATTAGGTTCCCATTAAAGTGGTTGTTTTGATTATTTTTTTAAAAATCTCATTTTAGATAACATTTTTTTTAAAGATCTATTTATTTAGAGAGTGTGCACACAAGTGAGGGAAGGGGCAGAGGGAGAGAATCTTTAAGCAGACTCCCTACTGAGCATGGAACCCAAGGCAGGGCTTGATCTCATAACCCATGAGATTTTGACCTGAGCCAAAACCAAGAGTTGGATGCATAAATGACTGAGCCACCCTGGTGCCCTTCATTTTACATAACTTTAAACATAATTTTTTATCCTCTTTGACCATAAAGAAATAACCAGGGATGCATTTGCTTGGTTGCATTTTGTAAAGACTGCATTATTTGAGAGACTTAATAAAGCTCTTGAAATGAGTTTGGAAACTGATGTTTCTCTAAATGTTCATAGTAATATTACAAATAGAATAGGGCTGAAAATTTAATAATTTGTAAAGAACAAACCATCAGTATGCCATAATTTGACATGCAGTTACAAGTGATGATAAATAAAGAAAAATCATCTTAAATTATACTAGACTGAGATAATAAATTTTCAGAATCTGTAATTAAATAAAATTAATTTATTCACAAACCAGTTTTCATCAGCAGCACATAAAATCGAGTACAAAGCATGTAAAAATTTAGCAAATCCCCAAAGTGAATGCTGTAGAGATTTCATTGAAAAAATAAAAATTCAATAAATATTTATTTTCTATTTTCTATAAAGCACATTTACTACTTTTCCATGGGAAATATAGCAATGAAAAACATAAAATTTGTGTCCATCAATAATTTAAAATCTAATTTAAACAAAAAACTGTAAAATTATCGCCAATTTAAAATAAATACATGCTATGTTATAGAACACGTATGTTATATAACATATCCGGTATATATAGCATTATATTTATAATATGTAACACATATCTTGTATAGCATATGTAATATATTTGTGTTATATATAGTATAACATGCAGTATAATAAAAATGAAATTTTAAAACATTTTATAAAACATTACTATATTTGTTTTCAATTTTTGATAATTTTATAGTTGTTTCTCTGATTAGATTTTAAATTATTGGAGTTAGCATGTGGGGAGCTTCAGATATAATGCTAATACTCATTTCTTGATCTGCTTACTGGGTAGATGGATATGTTCAGTTAGTAAAAATTAAGTTGTGCATTTGTGATTTATGCACTTTTGTAAGTGTATATTTTATTTAAAAAATAATTTACTTAATCCATTTATAACACTAAAAGTAATTCCAAAAGTACAACCTATTTGGAATGGTCCCAAACACTAGCTGGACAAAGTTACCTATGTGAGTTTGTTGCCTGGTGTAAGTAATTTATGATATTCATGGTCAAAGACTAGGGTCAGGAGGGAAGCGTATTGTAGTCTCTTAAGAGGGAAGAGATACATTTAATTTTCACATTGAACCCAGAAGTTCTCTTATAGTATTTTTTTAAGTATTTGGGTGGATGATGTAATTAAAAAGGTCTATTTTTTTTCTTCATGGCCCAAAGGATTTCATTGCATGCTCTCCAACTGTGTCAGTATTTTATGCCCTGCTTTACTTTCTTTTAATATTTTGTATGGACCATTCAGAAAGAAAATTCAGACGTAATATAGGCATAGACATTTTTTCATGAGGTGAAGTGGTCATTTGCTATTATAAATCTAAATGAGAAATTTTGACTGAACCATTGTAAAAGAAAAGTGTAGTATCTTTCATTTCCTCTGTCCAGATCTTTATTTAAGTTATGATGTTACTTATCTATCCTTTGAGGTTAGATGAATCCCAATAACAGAAATCAGTTCTGCTCTCTCAGTGTTTTCCCTCAGGGTATTTGAGCTATGAAACTTTCCCTTGGGATATGTGAATCAGCAAATATCAAATACATGGAGTGGAAAATAGGTCATGTAGAAATTCAAAGAGAAGGGATATGTGAATCAGCAAATTTGAAATACATGGAGTGGAAAATAGGTCATGTACAAATTCAAACAAGTATAGACTCATCATCAGAGATGGGATTGGATTTAAGATGGTTAGGATTTTGGTATGCAGAGAAAAATAGAAGATGTGAAAAGATAGCTTTAAAAAGAACTATAAACCTTACCAGAGGCTGTAAATTTTAAGAGAGCTTACCAGGATTCCAAGTTTCACAAAATCTTGGAACCATCTGTCATCTCCAAAATCTGAGATTTTTGATAAGTAACATGAATTTCTTCTATAATTTTGTATCAGACAGACAACATGGAGGGCCAAGTCCATAGGTTATAAAACAAACAAACAGAACACAATATTTCAACTACCTCTAAGCAGATGTAAGTTGGTTTTAAAATCACATCTTGAAGATGTTTTGTTAAGGAAAATCTTCTACCAGCAATTTAGAAATGCTTTGATTTATCATGAACATTTGTCTTGTGAAATGAGGAGATAACATGTTTTCAGGAAAGGTAGAGAATTCCTATTTGTTAGTTTCTATCAGAAATGATGCAACTCCATCCACAACCATATATTATGGTAAAAAATATGTATTTTAGAAGCTGCATTATTTGTTTATATACACCACCCTACACACTTATGCCACACATATTTATTACATGAGTAAACTAAATCATCATGATCTCTTATAAATTCTCATCAATTTTTATAGGGTAGTAGTAATAGTTTTTATCTCAGGATTTAGAATCCACTTTAATTTGATACCAAGCTATACTGTTCTATGTATTATGGTGAGGAAACAACATGTACTTTGAAGTAGACTAGACATGTATTGAAGGAGCTGTTAATGGCTGCTTTTGTAATGCATAGAGTAAAATTGTGCAGGAAGTTAAATTAGAAGCTTTCCATTTAATAATAAATGATTTTGTTGCTTTGGCATTGCTGAAATTATTACACAAGAAATTTCATAAAGGAAGTGTCTAACATACAAAAAATGTATGTATAAATATAATCTTAAGACTTCTATTTAGTTTGTTTGAAGAGCTAATCTGCTTGAAGAAGCAATTAAAATGCTTTCATTTTAAGTGTATATTAAATAAATCAAATATGATGATGTTGTAAACATTCATTATAGATTTATTTTGATATTTGTTCTGCATAAATTACAGATATATGCATAATTTTATCTTTAACGATCTAATAACATTTGATAATCAAGGCACACAACCATGTACTACTTAAAAGTGATGATGTTTAGCTAATAAAATGACTGTTTCATTGCCTAATTTATAAATAAACCAGAGATCTATAAGCAAAGCTCTTCTTTAGCTTTTTTGCCTATGAACATATCTTTATTAACTTCATTATATTTAGTATTTATATTAATGATAATTTTTCCATCACTGTCACAATTCAAAAATGTTCTGGATTGCCTGAGAAACTATTTTTATTGTTCTTAATTTAGTCATGTTTATTTAAACTGCCAAAAATATGTACTTCGGGTTTTCCAAGTCAAAGCCAGGAGTTACTTGGGCACTCAATCTTAGTATATGATCTAATTTCAAAATGAGAAGGGCATGAGCAATATATCTTATTGACACCTTTCAGCCAATGAAATAGATAGGAAAGCCTTCCGAAGTGGTGCAGTGTAAAGAAAATAACTCAAATTGAGGAAGATTTTAGACTCTGCTTCTATTGCTTTATGTGCTAGAATAAGGATGTGGTAATGGACCCAAAGTGACTATATTTTATCCACCATGGGAAAAAAGTGACAAAACAATTGTAAATGTAATTGTAGTGACATGATAATATTGAGTTATTGAAAAAAAAAATAACCCTGGAACTGCCTACTTCTAGACTTTTGTTACAGAAAACGTACAGACATACCTCAGAGTTACCATGGGTTTGTTTCCAGACCAAGGCAATAAAGCCAATATTGCTATAAAATGAATCAAATGAATTTTTTGGTCTCCCAGTGCATATAAAAGTTATGTTTACACGATACTGTAGTCTATTAAGTATGCAATAGGCTTATGTCTTTAAAATATACATATTTTAATTAAAAAATAATAAAAATGGTAACCTTCAACTGAGCTTTCAGTGAGTCATAATGTTCTTGCTGGTAGAGGGTCTTGCCTCGTTGTTGATGACAGCTGACTGATCAGGGTGGTGATTGGTGAAGGTTGGGGTGGCTGTGGTAGTTTCTTAAAATAACACAACAATTAAGTTGGTCTCATTGGCTGCCTCTTCCTTTCATGGATGATTTTTCTGTAGCATATGATGCTGTTTGATAACATTTTATCCACAATAAATTTTTTTAATAAAATCTCTTTCAAAATTGGATTCAGTCCTCCCAAACCCTGCTGCTGCTTTATCAAGTAAATTTATGTAATATTCTAAATCCTTTGTTGTCGTTTCAACAATCTTCCCAGGATCTTTACCAGGAGTAGATTCCATTTCAAAAAAAACCATTTTTTTTCTTATCCATAAGAAGCAACTCCTCATGTATTAAAATTTTATCATGAGATTGTAGGAGTTCAATCACATTTTCAGGGTCTACGTTTAATTCTAGTTTTCTTGCTATTTCTACCACATCTGCAGTTACTGTCTCCACTGAAGTCTTAACCCCTCAAAATCATCCATGGGAGTTGGAATCAACTCTTCCAAACTTCTATCCATATTGATATTTTGACCTCTTCCACTGAATCATGAATGGTCTGAATGGTATCTAGAATGGTGAATCCTTTCCAGAAGGTTTTCAATTAACTTTGCCCAGATGCATCAGAGAAATGCTATCTATGGCAGGTATAGCATTATAAAATGTATTTCTCAAATAGTAAGAAGTGGAAGTAGAAATTACTCCTTGATTTAGGGGCTGCATAATGGATGTTGTGTTAGCAGGTATGGAAACAACGTTAATCTGATTGTACATTTCCATCAGAGTTCTTGGATGACCAGGTGAATTGTCAATGAGCAGTAATATTTTGAAAGGCTTTTTTTTTGTTTTGTTTTTGTATTAGTTCTCAACAATAGGCTTAAAATATTTAGTAAACCACGTCGTAAACAGATATGCTGCCATCCAGGCTTTGCTGTTCTATTTATTGAGCACAGGCAGAGTAGATCTAGCATAATTCTTAAGCATCCCAGGATTTTTACAATGGTTAATGGACATTGGCTTCAGCTTAAAGTTACCAGCTTCACTGAGCCCTAACAAGAGAGACAGCCTGTCCTTTGAAGCTTAGAAGCCTTGAAGCCAGATATTGTGACTCCTCCTCTGTAGCTATGAAAGTCCTAGATGGCATCATCTTCCAATAAAAGTCTGTTTCATATACATTGAAAATCTGTTGCTTAATGTATCCCCCTTCATGAATTATCTTAGATTTCCTAGATACCTTGCTGCATCTTTTAAGTCATCATTTGCTGCTTCACCTTGCAATTTTATGTTACTGAGATGGCTTCTTAAACCTCATGAACCCGCCTCTGCTAGCTTCAACTTTTCTTCTACAGCTCCCTCACCTCTCTCAGATTTCATAAAATTGAAGAGAGGCCCTTGCTCTGCATTAGGATTTGGCTTAAAGGGATGTTGTGGCTGGTTTGATCTTCTATCCAGACTGCTCAAACTTCCTCCATATTGGTAATAAGGCTATTTTACTTTTTAAATTTACTTCAAGAACTTTTCCTTTGCATTCATAACTTGGCTGTTTGGCACCGGAGGCCTAGCTTTCAGCCTGTCTTGGCTTTGAATATGCCTTCCTCCCTAAGTTTAACCATTTATTCTGAAGAATCTTAGCTATGTTCATTGATATCCTTTGTATTTATCCAGTGTATATCAGCTCACTCAAATCTTTGTTTCAAATGTCTGGCATTAATTCCTGAAAGGTCCAGACTAGCAAAAGTATTTTTACATACGTGGCTGATTTTCACATTACATAGTTAATATTTATAAATTTGATGTTTCTTTTGTACATCTTTAGAGCTTTAAACGTTCAAGACAAAAATCACAGAAATACATACTCCTCAAGACATAAAGTCAAGAGTTGCCTAGAATGTGGTTTACAATATAGAGCTTACAGACAACACAGACTATACATAATCCATCTGTCAGGAGACAGTAAATAGTGTATCCTTCTGAACTCTGTTGAGGGGCACTTCAGCCCAGGAAAACCCATTTACAATTCTTCTCTATGTGTAGAAGATAAACACCAAACTGCTTCCCATATACCTGTATATATTTTTAACCAAATTCTCGTTTAAAAAATCACAAACTGACAACATGTAAATACAAATACAAATGTTAGGAAAGGTTTAACATATATAGGGGAAAACGTCTTATGCGTCATGAAGAGTTTTTACAGTCTAACATAAAGGCAAATGTGGTTTTATGTTCAAGTTAGAACTTTATGGTATCAACCTCTTACTTACTGTCACTGAACTCCACTGAATCTTTCAGGTTAATCATTCCCAGCTTTTGATTTAAAGTGAGAGATCTCTAACTCTTCCTTTCACTTGAATACTTACAGGGCATTCTAGGGTTATTAAGTGGCTTAACATCAATATTGTTGTGTGTCTAGGAATAGAGAGGCCCAAGGAGAGGGAGAGAGATGGGGAACTGGCAGGTTGGTGGAGCAGTTAGCATACATACAACATCTATCAGTTAAATTTGCCATCATATTTGGGCATGGTTCATGGCACCCCATAACAATTACAAGTGTTACATCAAAGATGACTGATTATAGATCACCGTGACAAATATACTGAGAGTGAAAACATTTAAAATATTGTGAGAATTACCAAAGTGAGAAAATGCTGTTGGAAAAATTATGCAGATAGATTTGCTTGACATAGGATTTCCACAAACCTTCAATTTGTAAAATGCAGTATCTGTGAAGCACAATAAAGCACAATGAAATGAGATATGCCCGTATTTGGAATAGAGCCTAAAGAAGTTCATGCCTAATGTTATTTTCAAAAACAAAGGGTATCTTGGTGAGCAATTAAGAAGGACTGGTAGTGCTATTTTTAATGATGTAACAACAATCAAAATGGCAGAACAGCTAGGAAGAACTAGGGGGGAGGGAAGCCAATAAGACACCTTTCTGGTGTCACACTATTCCCTGGGAGTCTGGCAGGTTGCTATAGCATATTAGCTATACTGTACCCACTAAGGAGCAATCAGATTTCCCACAGTAGGAAGACTGTAAAATATGCCCCAAGCCACTCACAGTTTCAGCAGCAAAACACAAGGGGCTAAGTGGCTTACATGCTTAACAACCTCTCAACAAATACTGGTTGAGCAATGGATTATTCTAACTGAGGGTAAATCCTAGGAGTCCAAGATTAAAAATAAAATCACACTAATTACTGGTAGTCTCGAAGACTGTTCACATGCTCAAGACTGCACACTCTTAGAATGTCTGGAGCGGTAATCTCTGATCTAGTCTCTGGGTGAACATAGGAACAAAATTGTAAACTCCATCAGCTGTAAGCCACACATACATACAACTGTAAAGGTTAAAATTTAATTGTCTGTGGCGGCTTAAGTACAGCCTTTGATTAATATGTAGTTTATGTAGACCCTGGGAAGCCAGAATAGGATAGAAATAATGGAAAGAATTCTGAGCAGGGCCATTAAATGTTGTACAGTGTGGAAGAAATAGACTTTAAAGAATTTGTCTAGCCAAGTCTAAATAAAGATCAAATAAAGACAAGTCTCAAGAAAAGAAGGGTGGAATTTCAGGATCTAGATATGTTATATTATGTAAATGCAAAAAATATATAAGTATAAAATTATACAAAATTATATATTATGTAACTTTTATATAAAATATGATAATAAAATAT
Organism: Ursus americanus; assembly: GCF_024610735.1. Lineage (NCBI taxonomy): Eukaryota > Metazoa > Chordata > Mammalia > Carnivora > Ursidae > Ursus > Ursus americanus. The sequence goes on from NC_142131.1 coordinate 6,919,307, forward strand.
CAAATTTTTAACAAAAGTTAGGAGACACACAAACCTGAAAATTTAACCTGTACATAGGGGAAAAAAAACAGCAATAGAAACTAATTTGAGGGGTTAGTTCTTGCCCTGATGCTGGATCTGGAAGACCAAAAGTTCAAAGCACCTAGTATAAATACGTTCAAAGAACTAAAATCACTTTTTAAAAATTACAGGAAGATATAACAATGATGGCTAATCAGATGAGACTACAAATAGAATTTTTCAAAGGCAATTCTGGAGGTGAAAACTACAATGACCAAATGAAAATTTTACAAAAGCAGCTGAGCCGTGTATTTGAGTTGCAGAACAGATCTAATTAGAAGTGGATCCATCAAGATGATATATTTCAAAAGCATGAGGAAAAATGAGCTTTCTCCAACATGTGGGATACCACTAAGAATATCAACATATGTGTAATGGGAATATCAGGAGAGGTAGGATAGAAAGGAGCAGGGAAAAAAGCATGAAGAAATATGGTTTAAAATGTCCCAACTTGGATGGTGAAAACCATTTGTTTGCACATCTAAGAAGCTTAATGAAACTCAAGAAGGATAAACACAAAGGGACCCAAACCCAGATATATCAGAGTCAAAACGTTGAAAGACAAAGATAAAATTTGGAAGGTAGCAGAGGAAAATGACTCAACCATATAAAGGAACCCTCAAAAAATTAACAAATAACTTTTCATCTGATACAATGAAGGCCAGAAGAAACATTCAAAGCACTAGGAGAAATAATATAATTCAACCAAGAATCCTATATTTAGTAAAGATACCTTTCAAAAAAAGATGAAGTAAATATTCCTATACAAGCAAAACAGATTTCATTGGTAGAAGACCAGTCTTACAAGAAATACCAAAGGAAATATTTAGGCTGAAAGGAAGTGACCCCAGACATTAATTCAAATCCATGAGAAAAAAAGCAAAGCACTCCAATAAAAGAAATTATGTAGGAAATTTTTAAAAACTGTATAAACACACATTTTTCTCCTTATTCTTTTAACTGTTTTAAAAATACTTGCATTCTAAAATGACTGTTTTGAAGATGTCAACATGAATTTTTCCCTCTCAAAGATGTGTCTGGTAGAGGAGAATAGGGTGATTGTGATGAGTAGAATAGACTGTGAAGATTTTTCTACTGTTAGAGAGGTAGGGTGGGAGGGAGCATGAGGAATTCAGATTAGAAAAGGTGAGAAACATTGAGGTCATGCTCTTTCTTGAACCCATGATGACAGTTCTGAAGAGCATTTACTAGACATGTGACTTGAGCTTTGAGTGGAGTATAAGTCCAAGGACAGATTTCTGGAAGCACTGTGAAACACGTGAACTTCTTTGATTCATTTCCATTTGCCTACTCTCTGGTAATCTGTAGTAAAAATCCTCTTGGAATTTTAGCCATGCTTATGTCTAATAATTTGAGTCTTAGAGATTTATAGAGCTAGAAGCTTGTCTTAGAAAGTAATCTGTTGCCTTTATATAGTTTATATAAAGTTCAATAGAATCAGAAGAGTGAATTTAAGGGGAGATAGGGTTTATGTAACACTGAGAGACTAAAATACTTCTAGCAACAATAAACTCAGAATTCAATTTAACTTATCAAAAATATTGTTTGATTCTATGCTGGGCATTATGTTACAGTTATAAAAGTGCTTTGAGGTAAATCCTTTGTTGGATAATCTTTTGGAGAAAGTATCGGAAGTCCCAGTTATTAATTGTTTTAAACTGCTTTGTATGGGAAAGCGTATGTATAATAATGGGTGAAAGAAAATTTGACAAGTGAGCTAAGAGTTTTTAAGTATTTGATTTTCAGGTTTTCTCTGACAATTACTATGCACTTATATTCTCCTATTATAGTATTAATATTAAAAGAGAAATTCGATCAAGAATACTTTTCCTACATATTTCATTGTCACCATAGCATGGATTTAACAAAGCCACCTTAATGATGCTACAACATTATGACAACACTTAAAACATTTCCATAGAATTATCTTTGTACACCTGATCATAAATAATCATCACACTGTTTAATATGCAGTGTGATTTTTGTTTGCTTACTGGGAAATTTGAAGTTAATTCATGATTACTTTAAAATTTATTTCCCAGACAAAACCAATACCTTCCATGCATGTTATAAAGGTGCTACAGCTCAATCATATGCACCATATCTGGATGTAATGGCTTCCACTTAATAAATTAGCCATGTTTATCCATCTGGAATAATTGATCTCTTGATTTCATTTTTTTTTCTTTTTTTGGTGGTTTTCCCCCATCAAAACTATGCATATTGCCACATGAACTCAACTGTCAGAGTCTTCATAAAATGAGAGTCAAGAACATGTGTATTTTGTTCGCTAGAATTTTGCAGCAAATCATAGTAACGTGGGACTACCTTTAGGGTTTATTTTATAATGACATTATTTTTGTTTACATGGCTATATGTGGAGATCACTGTGAAATGCTTCCAGTTGGCAGCTACTCCCACTGACTTACGACAAACATGAATTGGGTACTATGAACAGGCCATCCGCAACTGGATAATTGGAACAAAGACAATGGCTAGTCTTCGGGCCACTGTTTAGCTGCTAATGAATATACATGTTCTAAACAGAAGGAAAGGGAATCATCTTCAAAAAATGTGTGCAACACCGATGTTTCAATGATGGAACAACTCTTCTTTAATATGCTAGTATTTATTCGCTGAGGACTCAATATAGGCTTCCTGCCATCTTGACTAGTAATGTCTTCTGACTGGAAGTCACGCCTTCCCTGAGACAATTACTCTGAGTTGGAGCTGTTTAGCTCAAAACTTCTGTATCCCAGTAGTTAAAACAGTTGAATCCTCAGAATAATATTTTTTTTCTTCATGCTTTCGTTCTTCTTGTTCTCTTTTTGTTTCATTGTTGGGCAGAACCACAGCAATGTTTTCCTAATTAGGAGTGTATTTTTCAGCACATTTTTAAGGCCTTGCTTCATTATGAGATGAATGAGTAAGTTCTGGGTCAGTAGTGAAGACTGAATACCAAACAGATAAGAGCACCCGTATAAAGTAGCTGTAATCGTGCACAAGGCTTCAGTATCCCTGGCAATTTCTCACTTTAGTTCAACATAATACTCTAGGCAAACAAATGGCAAAGCAGCAAAGAGAATCAGATCCCAAGGGTTCTTGCGGTGTATCATTACAGTTTAGTTTAGCTGCTAATAGTTAACAGTGAAAACAAAAACAACAAAAAATATGCATTGAAAAAATTGTGCTGACTTGCTGCAACCTTCTGTACTCATTGGCTTTTAACCTAATTTATATACATCTGATTGTGCCCCATAAAATTTTAGAGTTTCCACTGTAGTAAATTGGAATTTGTTTTGTTTAATAAAAATATTGCCAGATAGCAACTGTCAGTTAGAAAATTAGATTTAATTTCCCTTTATGAGTAATTAGCTGTTAGCATCTCAGCTCTTTATATGCATATAATTAACTTTTCTAATCAAATATAACTTCTTTGGTGTTGAAGATAATACTATGAGCTTTGTCATCAAATATTACACTTCCTTTTCATGATGGACTTAAGTTAAACAAATTGTTTACCCTATTTTACTCATGGGATTTTTACATGCAAATGGGAAGCAAATAGCAGAGAATGTAAAGAGTTTCCAATGTCAAGGTTTCTTTGTTTGGAAAGACACTTTGGTTCTAAATTTCTATTTTAAAGATGCTATTGAGACTCTGAAATTGCAGTCAGGTGTTTGAAACTTTGGATGTGAGCAGGTACTTGGCGCTGCATTTTACCCTGTGCCTCGGGTCACCCAGGGCATCATTTACAGCAAAATGATTCAGCGCAAGTCGGGCTCATTGCCCACTATTGTGGGTAAGAACTCAGAGATGTATCTATGCGATATAAACATAGCAGTTTAAAAAGTGAAAAATCCAGCTTTATTACTTAATTTAGCAATATATAATTTTAAAAGGTAATTGAGTATTTGAACTTGTAAATTTAATTTGTAGAGAAGCATGATCTTTTAAACAGAAATTTAATTAATGATTATTTCTGAATTAACTATGTAATCACTCTCGAATGGTGGTTTGTTTTGGATATTAGGAACCCCCACGTGGCCTCAAAGAAATATGTGAAGTACGGTAGGGCTGTTATATATTTGGTATTGCAAAAGCAGTAAATGTGGAAACATCTTTACAAAATGATTGCTCATTGAAAAAATGCCAATCCTATTAACATTGTGTGTATAGATTTTGTTCTAAGACAAATCCTTGCTGTCTCAAACAGTTTAAGAAAGGAAAAAATTACTACTGTGAACCCAGGTATTCTTCCCCTGACTCATTAAATAATTCCAAATATTCTAAGGTGCTTTTGCCAGGACCACTACTGAATTATGGCTCTTGGCTACATATACTGGAAAAGTATATTTTTAAGAGAATCATCGATCTTGCAGAATTTCTAACTTTACCTGAAACAAATCATACAACTTTTTTTCCTTCAATACTGGGAGAAAAAGAAGTTTACTCTTTCTTTAGAAAAAGAATAGGGAAAAACCTGGATCTCTCTGAAAAAAATCATATAAAACCCATAAAATTAATATATATGTTCATTTTTTCCTTAAAATCTCAAAATATTTTACCCAATACTACCCAATTTACCCAATGAAATTAATATATGTTCATTTTTTCCTTAGAATCTCAAAATATTTTACCTAATATTAATAGCCAGCATCTTATTTATTTGCTGATTTTACTATAAAAGATAAGCTATCATCAAGCCTTGTTATTTGTGCACAGTCCATCCCAAAAGCAAAAAATAAGTTAACTATCATTAAGTTTTTTGTATTTGTTAAATGTTCTGAGCATACATTAATTTTTATGGACATGCACATCTAAACAGAAAAAAATGCATTGCTACTAAACTGACTTTTATTTTTTGCTTTCACAATGTGAATTATTTATTCATACATACAATGTGTTCTGTGGATGTGTACCCAGGGAATATTAACTCATTTTAATACGAGTGTTAATGTAATTAGTAAATGGAATCTTCTCTGTTAAACTTAGAGCATATTCCAAAGCCAAACAAATTATCTTTAGGTAACAGACATGGTTACCTTCCCTTAATGCAGAAAATTCAGAATTCTTTGAGCGTGTGTATATAGATCTCATTATACACTCAATCGCCATTTTTATTCCTTTTAAATAGATGCATAAAGTAACAACACGATTTTAAAGTCTCTTTAAAAAAAATAACATTTCTGGAGGTGCCGGAGTGGCTCATTGTTTAAGCATTTGACCCTTGATTTTGCTCAGATAATGATCTCAGGGCCTTGAGATGGGGCTCCATGCTGTGTGGAGTCTGCTTGTCCCTTGCCCTGTGCTCTCTGCTCCCCCACCCCCATCCCTCCCCCCGCTTATGTGCCCCTTCCTTTCTCTTAAATAAATAAAATCTTAAAATATTTCTGGATATATGGCATAACAGATATCTGAGTTGAGACAAAAAATACCTGATTTTACGCTTGTAGTATCTGCATTGTACCAATAGGGAACGATGGAATTTGCTTCAGCTTTCTAACAAATTACTCTTAATGTATTAATTATATACATTAATGGGGTGAACTTGGCTTTTAGTACTGGTAAACTAATAACTTGAATTGACATGGGGTATTTAGTTCTCAAATCAAGACACACACACACACACACACACACACACACACACTTGAACACTTTTATGCTCACCTCATTTCCATAAAGAAAAGCAATACAAAGTTCAATGGTGATAGTCAATGTAAATATTGGTCCTTTCAAAAATAATTGCCAGGATGTAGTATAGTCATTTAAATCATATAACTCTCTTAATCTAGTTTTCTTAGCCATTTACTGACAGTGTTCATATTCTCCTAAAGCTGCTTACAGGAATGAGGCACTGCAGAGCTGTAAATTGTGATCTGCTTTTATAAATTGTGCCATGACATAGTCCCACATCCTCTATAAACTGTATGAAGATTCATAGAAAGCACAGAGTCAAAACTATATTTTTCAGTTGCTTGTTCATCATAGATAAAATTATGTACTTGTGCTCAAAATTGTTTTGCCTAGAAATAGCCTTTAAATTTACTAAATAGTTACTGAGCATCTATCAGATACCAGGAATGTTGGAAGTGTGAGTAATATAAAACTTTTGGTTAGAGGAATCTGTGGTCTTGGTTGGGGATATATTACATTCCTAAAAATATTAAATGGTGGAAAGAGGTGGACAGCATAATTATTGGAAAGATGAATCTTATATAATGCAAAATACTTTTAAATGAGATTACAGCAGTCTTGAGGGTTCAAGAAAAGAATAATATAAAATTTGAGGGTGAAGCTGAATATTTTATTTTTTTAATTATTTTTATTTTCATTTTTTAAGATTTTATTTATTTGAGGGAGAGCGAGAGAGGGAGAGCACAAGAGGGGGTGTCAGAGGGAGAAGCAAACTCCCTGCTGAGCAGGGAGCCTGATATGGGACTTGATCCCGGGACTCCGGGATCATGACCTGAGCCGAAGGCAGTCGCTTAACCAACTGAGCCACCCAGGCGCCCCGAAGCTGAATTTTTAGAAAGATTGAAAACAGCTGGTGGAGTAAAGAGAACAGTGGCAGTCATTATAGAGAGTGCGGTATAGAAGTAAATTGAAAAAATCAGGATTCCATAGAGCATATGGGTTTCACAGGGAAGGAGTGTCTTGTCGGGAAGTCGTGGCAGGTAAATTGCATGTAAATTAAAAGTTTGAAAAGTCAGTTTTAAAAGTTGGATATCTTGCTCTTAAGAATATGAATTCTTCATCATTCTGGCAGAGGGATGACAGTGATGGTCTGTCTTTGGGGGCTTTGGTGAAATTGACTTCTAGAATCAGTAAGTGGACAGACTATAAGGTTATGTGTTTACCAACAAAAGGTAAAGAGATTATCTTTGAGTAGCAATTCCTTTTTCCCTATAATGTATTTGTTTCCTAAATTTTCATTCTCTTTTTCACACATAAAGACACACATGCACACAGACATGGTACACTCGGGGATCAACCTTTATTTACCTAAATTGTTGGAAGGGAGCCATGATTAGGGAGCTCAAACTTGAAAAATAATTTTGGTTTGGCTTTGGAATGCTTAGTAAAAATTATCAATGCATATTCATTTTACCAATTGCTTTTTTCACACTGATACTAAAGTGAGTTTATGTAAGTTTGACTTATGTTGTAGCCACATCAGGCTTCTTGCCATTTCGTCATTCCCTGAACACATCATCTCTTCAGCTGCTTCTGCACATTGGGCCTGGCCAATCTCATGCCAGGAATGTTAACTCTAGCTACTATTACATTCTTAGAATGTGCCAAGCACTATGCCAAGTGCTTTTTATTGATCAGCTCATTTAATCCTTACAATAGTCTTAGGATGTTGATTTTACAAATGAGTAATTGAGACCCCAAAAGACCAGTAACTAATTCTGTCCCACACTAGGTCATGAACTCATTGAGGCCTGATTCCATGTATTCATCTTTCTTCTGTCAGTGACTATCACAGTGAAACTAAGTGTTGGCTGATTAAATACATAGTTGATGAGGAGAAAGACACAAGCAATTACACTAACCTGGAAAGATCCAGCATTATATAACATGACATCATACTTACGTGGGCAAGGCCTAAATGTTAGGGAGTAGAATGTTCATTTAAAAGATAAGTAGAGATAGAGTCAAGTTATGATGCAATTATTGAAGAAGATCTCACAGCACTCTCACAAATTATTAACACCAACACAGAGCCATGTTTTGGATTTTGTCATTACCTAGATTAATTCATTTTTAATATTTTAAATGCTAGTACCACAGTTTCTGACCAAAACCTTTAATGTTTGGTTTAAAAATCCATCAAGATATTCTGTGCTTTTCTCAACAGTGTTCTCCAAGAACACACAATCACATTAGTCTAATTTCCCCTTCAGACTGGTGATGAGTTGGCCTACTACCTTATTAATAGTCTCAAAATTACAGTCCTCGTATCCTTTACTGTATCCATCATTCAACCCACCACATTGTTATCTATTTTCCTGCACTAAAAAATTAAATACTTTCGGAAAACACTGCAAAAATATTTGGAACGGTTGATGGATACAACTTCAATATTTGTTTTCAGTTCTAGTTGAGTCATCTACAGTACATGCCAATCATTTTTTTAAAAAACAAATTTTTGCTCCTTTTCTATTAAGTCCTTCTGATAACTTTAGAAATCTTTGTGGTTCTTCCACAAACAAAAGTTGTGGTTCAAACTTCCAAACCATTGCTCTCAGAAGCCTCGCACCCTCCGACTCCACTCACAGGGCAGTGGCCTCCATTTCCTGCCTCGATCGTCTCCTCAGCAATGCTCATTTAAGCCTTTCTACCTAAACTTTTACTTACTCATTCCTAAATCCCTAGAACCTAACACATTCTCTGAAACATCACAATTAATCATTGTTGAATTACATGAAAAAACTCATTAGTTAATAAAAGTGAGGTTGATAATAAACTGGTAGTCAGAAATGGGGGTAAGGTATTCAATCTGAAGACAGACTAGAGAAGCAGCAATAGTAGATGCTGACAAGTTGAATGTGCAGGCTTGAAGTAAAGTGGAGGCCAAGCACCAGAGAGAACCATGTCTGAACAATAACTATGATGAGTCATCTTTATATTGTGCTTTATGAAGAAACGACACAACAATACCTTCTGTTGGCTCCAGTTTTAAAGAAATAGAGCTTAGCCCATGAGAGAGAATGCAGTGGCTATCCTGCAAAGAGGGATGCATTATCTAAGTTTAATAAAAGGTGTGTCTCAAAGCAGTTGGCTCTTACCCTAGCCTCTCTTTTTGTTAAAAATCACTGGGAACAGAAACCCTGATATTTATGAGAACTTCCTTCCTCTTATTGGAAAAGGATGGCTTGAACAAATTGCAGGTATAGGTTAGCAATGGATACTGATACCTATTTGAAAATTTGTTTTACTGTTTTTATTATGAAGGGAAGAGGAGGAGAATTTTAAATTTAGACACACCAATTCTATATTTCATTTTTCATATGTCTTTGTATCCTCCCAATTCTTTTTAAGATGAAAGGCATTCTTATCATGTTTTGAATAAGGAAATGTATGCTTAAAGAGATAATTTGCTTACAGCCGTTTATTACATGGTCTCATTGGATCTGAAACCACATTGTTTTTTTTCATTATCCTGTACTGATTAAGAAAAGAACCTGCATCTTCCTTGAGTGGCCTGGATACAAAGCAGGATTAGGTAACTTAGTAAGAACATTTAGGAGATATTTAACTTATCATGCTAAGCCATTAAGTAACATTTTTTTCTAAATGATGAAAGAAGGAAGAAAGAGTTGCTAGTTAAGGGGGAACTCCAACCTTGAAAAGCCCTTATACAAGTGGGTGCAAGTATTTTTAATTTCTACGTATTTAAACTTCTTTAAGTCCCGGTCAAAATAAGATATTGTTTTAAGTTTGTTATGTGAACTTGGGTAATTAATATTGACTTAAATATCTGTGATAGGACATAAGAATTTATTTTTGATTTAACAATTTTTTGACCTGGTAGATATTGTATGGAAAATTCAGACCCTGGAAACAAATTTTACTGTGCATCTGTCATTCATTCGTTTTTAGAAAGGTCAAGTGTAGTAAATGAATTATCACTGGTGACCTTGTAGGCAGAACATTCTGCAACCTTAAAGAAATGATGCCTAATTAATGTTTTTGTTTTATTTTTACATTGAAGTTTATACTTTATGCTACTGATAATATGTACCTAATTTTTAAAAATAACTTGTTCATACAGCACCACCTCTTCCCTTATTTTTTTCCTTTGATGAACTTAAAAGCATAGTTTTCAAGACTAAGTCTGTATTTATTCAAGATTTTACTCTTTCTCCCCAGGGCTTACATTGTCCACAGTCAGACCCACCATTAGCAGGCATACATAGAGTGGCAACACATAATGCTAATTCATGCCTAGGAGGAGGTACCTATTTCAAACGTGAAATTATTAAATAGTTGTAACCATTAAATACTACCTTTAATCACTCATTTTGTCTGCTCTCCAATTGATTAAATAGTACCTAAACCATATGAATTGTCTTTAATTAACAAAACCAATTAATTATATGAGATTATTGAGCAGCTACTATGTGTGACAAGGAAAAAATGGAAATCCTTGGTATTTGTAATCACTTCTCTAGTCTGCCTTTTAAGGAGTAAAATGACTAATCTCTGAGGCTATATTGAGGGAATAGTGGGTCTAAAGCAGAAATGGAGAAATCAAGAAGAGGCTGAATTGTGCCAAATGGAGCGAGATTCGAACAAGCCCTAAGGAAAGTTATGTAAAGTGAGCAAAGGAACAGTAAATCAGGAATTGGAGAAGAGGTATTGAGAGAAATAAACATAGGAGATTCTAAAAGGAATAGAAGTTTTAAGAAAAAAATATTGAAAGAGGATTATATTATGAAGTCTTACTGTAATTAGCTAGATGTACTCTTTAGTCTGACATAACTAGTAAAGCTTGGCCATACTTTTCAAGTACTTTGACAGAAAGGATTTGTGTGTGAGAATGTATGTTTTGGGTGTCTGCAATTAGCCTCTAAAGAGTAAGGCAAAGGGATAGCTAAGCAAGTAATATGTAACATCAGAGTTAATAAAGACAATAACAACGTAAGAGACTTTAATGGATAAAAACTAACAGAATCCACTGTAGGTATTTATATGTATGATTATGCATGTATTTGTTAATATATCACATTCTAAAATCATACTTTTAAATCTCCCACTGATAATAATAAAAGCTGATACTCATTCTTTTAACCCTTTGGGCTTATTGGACACAGTTGATGTTATCAATTAGGTAATGATAAATTGATCTCTAAACTTTTAATCATAAGAGTTTGTTGCACACTTATTTTCCTCCAGGTTTATATTTTTCTCCTTTCTATCTTTCTAGCAACTGGAGACAGTAGAACCATCATACATAACTTCAGAAAGAATATTTGATTTTCTGATTTCCATGCAAAATATTTTATAAACTCTTAGTTTTTCTGATCTTACTATGTATTTTATATAAAATATCCATAGAGTTACTATGTATTTAAGTATATAACTAAACATCTTTCTTCAACTCTGGCATAAACGTACATATTTAAATTTAATTAAAATGGAGATGTTTAATTTTCATGCTAAACAAGAGGAAAATATACATGTGGCTGCTCAGTTATTTAAGTTAGATAAATTTAATTGTACAATTTCTACCATTCAGTGGATTGTACATTTGTTTTAAAATCACAAATTTTACATTTAAACTCCTTAAAAACTTTGAGTTACCCAGACTTGTAGAAGTATTCATCATTTGATTTTATATGATTCTGAAATGTATAGTTGGGAATTTAGTCAACAAAAACATACATGATTATTTTTCACAGTGGCTATTAGAGTGCCTGCTTGAAATTGAAAATGAATGGAAGTCAATAACCCTTGGTGATTGATCAGCTTAACACAGGTTTTCCTTACCTGGCATACTCGTCATGCATTTTCAGGCCAAGTGACTTTTCCACTATTAACTTTTACTATGTTTTGGCATATAATCTAAGGATAAAATAGCAAATAAACATTTTCTATGAGTATGTTTGTATTGCTTATATGTTACATTACGTGTTCTTTATTGAGATTGTGATGGCTTCCAGATTTAAATCTAAACAAGTATAGTAGTCTCTTGGTATTCAGGCATTTAGCATGAAATTTCAAATATTCATAATCAACCTTAGAGTTAAGTGACAAATAGTAATCAGTAATTTTACTGAAGTACTAATTTGAATCACTCTTGAAATGAGGCTTTTGTTGACAAAGAAGTTGATGGTTTGCCTAGAAAACTCATCTCAGGGCTGCTTTGTGATTCTTCACTTGTCATGTGCATATTTTATGCTTATTTTTGTCAGGTTTCAGTACAAGAAAGAGAAATTACACCAAGCATTTTAAGCAGAAAGTGATTTAATAGAGTTAATTAAGAGCATATTGACACATTCGAAAGAACAGGAACAAACTTCATATTAGGCTTCAGGAGAGACCTTCAGAAGGCCTGTAACTATCCACCAAGGGAGATACTAATTCTGTCACTGTCGGAGAGGCAGGAAAGCAAGAAACCAATGCTAGCACAATCTAGTTCAAGAAAACCCCACTATAGCTGCTATCGAGGAACGAGCCTCCACATCCACAGCCATTGTCTCTCACTGCCCATTATGCCCATGACTGGACACTGAAAGCCAGCTGCAGAAAAAACATCCTATGTCCACAGTCGTACTTGCTAGGAGATTGCCCAAATCATCAGTGAGACAGCATCTGCCTCATCTATTTGCTTTGATTCTTATGGAATACATCTAATTGTTGAAACCTAATTTGTGGCCTATTATTAATGGATGCTGAGAGTTAATAGGCCACATTCCACCCAAATGCGGAATTAGATTTGGAAATTTAAATTCCAAATTCCGTTTAAGGAAAATGTAAAGACAGGGAGGAGATGGACCCTTCCTTTCTTGACCACTTTAGTGTAAGAGACTGCAGCCTTACAGCAAATTAGAACATTGCAGAACAAGAGCCTTCTCAAGTGTGTTCTTAATATCCCAAGCAGTGTTCTAGATGGTCTGGGGTGATGGAAGAACTTTTGTGTGTATTCATGTTTTTTCTAATCCTTTGTTAAATGTGATGTACAACATACATTGTTTATAGTAGGTTATATGTTTTTTTTTTTTTAAATAGATATTGATGACACTCAAAAGCATTTTAGCAGTAGTGATGAGTGATGAAAACATTTGGAGACTAGCCTAAAATAATTTCATTTAGCCATATATGTCATTGGTGGGTTCTAATAACCTTTGCATGCCCTGTACATGTTGTAGAAAAAATACAACTTTAAAATTTTCAGGAAGATTATTCTTGTCCTGTATGATTGAAGGATAGGCCTTTTTTTTTTTTTTTTTTTTTTTTTTTTTTTAGTATGGAGTACTTTACTTTATTTCATTGCCTTCCCAGAGTCTGGTAGTAATGTCCATGGACATAAAGCACCCTACATGTCCTATGCCTAAAAAATAGCAGAGGAAAGAAAGGAAGAGGGACATGCTCTTGAGACCTTTTTATTTTTACCCAAAAGTGACAAGAAACACAGTCTTCACTGCCTGATTTCTCAAGCACGCTTTCCAGCTCTCAATTAAACAAGCAGGAACTCAGACCACTCAGAGCTGCCTGTTTGCTGGCTGATGCACACTTGTCCCTTCCTGGCAGAGCCGCACATATTGTCTGCAATACACAACTGGATGCATCATGGCTTTTGCAACCTTGGATTGTTCTCTGGGCCGTGGCCACCTACACTGAGCAATAAGGGAACAAAATTGAAGAAGCTTTTTAGCTTTTATAGCTTATTGATTTTTATATTTTCTGATGTATTAGAGCAATTTTTCAAACGTATCCTCCTTGATATCTTGAGTGCAGAGAGAGGATTTCACATTTATTAGCTTTGCTTTGGTAAAAAAAAAAAAAAGAAAAGAATAAATGTGCGTGTGTGTGTGCATGCGTGTGTGTGTGTGTGTGTGTGTGTGTGTATTCTCAATGTTATCTCAGAGGTATAAATGGTTTGGTATGAAAAAAATCAATTCTCAGAGTAAAATTCAAAGACTGTGTGCAAGTGTTACATAAAAAGCAGACAACAAGAAATATACACTTTCCAACCAGGTAACCAAGATGGTTTTGAAAAGTATAGTTTCTGGACTGCAGTTAAACTCGCAGATGCTTGATACTTTTCAAATAGAAAAGTTCTATCATAATGGAGAGCATATAATGTGGTAAATACTTTTTATTATCTCTGATCATCCGTGACAGCATTAAACAAAGAAGTGCAGCAGAAATGTCTTCTCCAGGGGGAGTAGTCTTTTCTCAGAGCTCAGATACTGAGACAAGGTGTGAAGCATTTCATGGTAAAGACTCTTTGAAGTTTTGCATTTTAAAATAATAGGTGCAAAAAGAAATTACTTTGTGGTATGCTAGTTCCCTGTTTCATACAAAAGAATTAATAAATACTTTCTATTTCAGAGAGAGTTTATTACTTTATAATCATGAATTTAACTTGAATATTTTCTGTCTTTAAAATGGTTTAGGATCAGGCTGAATGTTCCCCCTTTTAAATTTTTTTGGAAAATAAATTACATGATGTATCGGTATCTTTTAAAAAGTTCAAAAACTGCACTTGTAATGTATTTGGGTAAGAAAAACCATTAAAAACAAGGGATTTTTAGAAACCTCAAGTCTTCCTTCCTCCAAACATGTCTCCTATCATTTTGATATCATGAGTCAACTTTATTGAATTTTATATTCCTTAAGTGCATTTTTTCAAGAGTTAACTATTACAATATAGAGAGCAAATTAAATTAAATACATACTCCTGATTTAAAATTTTAGATTCCTTTCTGTACTGGTGGTTTAAATAAAAAAGCAAGAGATATGATAAAGTTTTTTTCGATAAAGGGAGTGGGAAAGATAATCTTGAATGATAGTGCCAAGTCAATTACTGCATGACCTTTGTAAGTTAGTAAACCTGAGAATAGTTTGTTGATCTATAAATTGGATAAAATGATACTTAAACAGGGGTTGTTTTGAGATCAAATAATGTAACTGACATGAAACACAAAGCACCCAATCACTAAAAAATATTTTTTCACTAAAAAATATGACAGTGCATTGTCTTCATTGTTCCTTCTCATTGCTTATGAATTTATTTCTTAAAGCAATTTTTTAAGATATTTATTTGAGAGAGAAGGAGAGCACAAGCAGGTCTGAGGAGCAGAGGGAGAGGGAAAAGCAGACTCCCCACTGAGTAGGAGGCCCAACATGGGGCTTGAGCCCAGGACCCTGAGATTATTACCTAAGCTGAAGGCAGACACTTGACCGACTGAGCCATCCAGGCTGTCATCCATTTATGAATGTATTTGATTTGGAGGGTACTACATCTGGAAAATAGTTCTGATGGTAATTACATGTGGTGTAAATACTGGCAGGTATTGAGTCAAGGGCTCTGAACTCATCCCAGGAAAAAGCTTGGCACTGTATGAAAGACAGAAGAATAGATCCTGGAAGGAAAAGATGGTAAAAAAGAGTAGATAAGTTCACCCGCATCCTAATTTTACCTAGGACTTAACCTGAGCTTTGCTTTTATATGCACAGAATATTTGATAGAAGCTGTAAAGTCTTGAGCTGCTATGACATTGGTTTATAAGCATTTCTTTAAACCACAATGTGGCTCTTGCCATCCTCAGGTCCTTGGTATAAATTGACTACTTTACATCATTTCCTTAGCTTCTGAAAGTTGTCCATTTTAATTTGCTCACTTACATCTTCTGGCAAAGAACAATATGCCAGTGTGGAATATGCCCCCCTTTGGTTCACTTCAGTGAATCAAGGTAGGGGTCGGGTATGGTGGTTGAAAAACTGTCACTTAATTCTTAGCAGCTGTGTGAATGCTCTGAATAAAGAATGAGCACCCCTAGGCTCTTTGTACAATGGCAGGAGATCTCCATATGGTCTCTACCTATTTTCCTATCCCATATCTTCTTTTCATCCTTGAAAAGAAACTGCAAAGCACTGCCATCAGTTCTGCTTTAGGAGCAGAGAACAAAGATGATCTGACAGCCCATTCTGTGATCATCACACAACAGATTTCTGGAGTCCAGCCCAGTCTTTGGAATTATCACTGAAGTTCTTAGCAGTGGTAAAATCCCCTTTGCCTGACCCTGATGGTTTTGACTTCAATTTTCTTGACAAGCAAGTTTGTTTTGAACAAAGGAGTAGGAGAAGAGGATTGGAGTTGAAGGAAGTAGGCTTTCTAATACATTGATTGAGAGCAATACAGCCTTGAGTAAACATTGACCCACCAGTGATGCTCAGATCACTATCCGAATGGATTATCTGCCAGATGTACACTGGTTGTGTAAACTGGGGCTTTCCAAATATGGTTTAGCTTGAACTATCTTAGATAGAATCTGTAAATGGTCTCCATTTCTCCTATGGCTTGCTCATACTCGATATCATTTGCTTTTCACAAATGTTCCATTTTCCTCAGCAAGTATTCCACTGTTTAATATTACATGCCATGTAGTTAACAGTTGAAGCCAGGATACACTTGACAGTGAAAAGGGTGGGACAGATTATGTACCAATAAGAACTCTAAGACAACAGGACAAATAGTCATAAACGGGAACATCCCAGGCTAACTGGGACAAATGGTCACCCTTAGTTATTTCCCATTTTCATTTCATCTATTAAAAAAGCTGAAGGATTTTGGCAATATTGGGCTTGGATTAAACATAGATAAAATTTTATTTAAAGGATTATCTGTCATGGTGAGCTGCAGCAAGAACTTGAGGTCAAAGATGGGGCTTTTAGTCTGCTTCTAATATTGTCCTAATAAAAATTATGGGGAAGTGCATTTAATAATACCTGCACTTAGAGTTATAAGAATTAAATGAGATAATATATTTGAAAATGCTTTATAAACTGCACAGCCATATCAAAATGTAAAAATGTTATCTAAGACCAAGGTGTTTTAAAATGGAGGATCATGGGTTGGTGACTACCTGCAAATACGATCATATTAAGTATGTCATTCCTAATAATGGAGATAAATTTTGCTATTGAAGATCTAAAATTTATATTATTGGTAATGAGATATCGGGAAAACTATTCTCTAGGTTCTATATTAGAAAAGCAGAAATAACTTTTAGACCACCAACTGTTGAGGATCTTAAGAATCTTGATACCTCAAAGGATATCAAGAAGGCAAGGGAATAAATTGGCAGCACTAGGAAAAAAAAACCTGTTAAGCCAATTGGTTAAGCCAGTTTATATGCCTTCAAAATACCTTACAAAATAACCTATAATTACCCATGTAACTAAAAGATAGATCGATACGGATATATACACACATACATACATACACATATTTGAAGAACCAACATAAAGCTTATCCTTACTACATAAAACTGTTTCCTGCCTAAGAAGTTGCTTATTGGAATTTCTAAATTCCCATGGAGAGGAGAGGCTAAAATCACCACAGTGGAATGATTTGGACATTTTAGTAAGGAAGACTTTAACTTGTATTCCTGTCCCATGGAGGCTTAGTAACTATACTGGAGGGACTCTGGCTCTGTATTTGTACTCGCTATTATTCAAAAAGATCACATGACACTATGTTATGAATGAAGTATAGTAATAAGCCCTCACAAGTCTTGATAGACTCGAATGAACCTAGTTCGCACAAAAGGGAACCAGTCATCTTTGTAACAAATACCAAGTGCTCCTGCTGTAATGTATTATGATATTATGAATCTCACCTGCAGTTCAGCTTTAAGCTTCTGTTTCTTTATAAACTACCAATATATACCAGTTCTTTAAAAGGGGGGTAGGGTGTTCCGGAAACTTTTCCACACTGATGCCACTGGCTTTTGTTTCAAATGAAAATTAAAAATAAAAAACAGGGGTGTGTGGCTGGCACAGCTGGTTAAACATCTGACTCTTGGTTTCAGCTCAGGTCATGATCTCTGGGTTGTGAAATCAAGCCCTGTGTCGGGCTCTGTGCTCGGCATGGAGTGCGCTTGGAATTCTCTGTCCCTCTCCCTCTGCCCCTCCCCACCACTCTCTCTCTCTAAAATAAATACATCTTTTAAAAAATAAAAAAGGGGTGTATGTATGAGTGTGTGGAGAGAGAGAAAGAGGGAGGGAAAGAAAAAAAGAACAGGAAGGAGGAGGAGGAAGCAGTGGAAAGAGTCAACAAAGTGATGTCACACAACAGGCTGAGGAGTTGAGTCCGCTTAGAAAGGATGGTCAGTGAAGACTTCCTTAAGGCAACGGAATTTTAGCTTCACCTTAGAGGAATAAAATGAGTGTACCATGTCAAAAGCAATGCAAAACTCTCATCTCATGGAACTCTGGCATATTTGGGGGAAAAAAAAAAGCTGGAGTCAGGAAGTGAGGCAGAGAATCTAGGAGACAAAATCACTGAGATTGACAGGGGGATTAGTTCGCCCCCTCTGGTGAGTAGTTTGCAAAGTCCCTTTCTACTTTGGGGCCATTTGGAAATGGATGGGGGTAAGGGTCTGCTGGCATATCATGCTCATGGAACAGTGATGCTGACTACCCTGCAAGGGACCATACCTCACAATACAGAACTATTCCACTCACTTTTTCTGCCTCCCAAGTTGAATATGTGCTTTAACTGAAAGGAGAAAGAATATGTTTAAGTAGTGAAGGACTACTTTAGTTCCTATTTTTATCTGTAGGATTTTCTTGTCAACATGACCCTAAACAACAGATGAAATACTGAATTAGATAAGCTCAACTCCCACTTCTTCACAAGCAAAAGGAAAGTGCCGGCAATTTTGCATAAATCTCAGAGGTTAAATTAGTATTTATTAGCATTTTAAAAGCTAACATCAACACTAAATTTTCAATCAAGCAACACACAGCAGTTTAACCCTAGGACTCAGTAACATTCCTACCAGATACCAGGCTGGCTTGAGGCACACAGTTGAGGAGCTGAAGTCTCCATCACAGTGGACTGCCTCCTGTGGTAGCTAGAGTGTTGGCATTGCCTTGCTGTCCACATTCAGGTACTGTTTGGGTTTAATGTGAGCCTCTTCTTTACCCTTTGACCCCATTGGCACCTTAATCCAGGACCTCACGTCAGAACTCCTTCATCATCAAAACCAAACTATCTCTCTTTTTTTTTTTTTTTTAAGATTTTATTTATTTATTCGAAATAGATAGAGACAGCCAGCGAGAGAGGGAACACAAGCAGGGGGAGTGGGAGAGGAAGAAGCAGGCTCATAGCGGAGGAGCCTGATGTGGGGCTGGATCCCAGAACGCCGGGATCACGCCCTGAGCCGAAGGCAGATGCTTAACCGCTGTGCCACCCAGGCGCCCCAAAACCAAACTATTTCTTGTCTCATCTCAACAAATACATTCAAATCCTCTTAACATCCTTTCATTCTTTCAAGGAAGTTCCCAGAAGTTCCCAAAGGTTTCAGCCCGGAGAGTGTTACATACCAGCTATGATTTGCTACAGTAGGAACTCATTGTAGCATTTTAAAGAGAAGTTACCAGAAAATCCTCTTTTATAATAGGAAGGAACTGAAGAAATCATTTAGTCTATGTGTTGCAAATACAAATATATACAGAGGCAAGTAAATAAGAAAAATGAGTAAAGTGGGCCCTATTTCACTCAGGAGAATTGGGGGTGTGGTAGCTCAAGGGGGTGGCCCTCTGAGAGCAAACACTGTTGTCATGCCTGGCAAGAACAGAAACATAGACATTCCCCACCATCTGATATTTTCTCAGAAAAAGCTAGAAATCCAGACTATTTTAAGAACAATATTCGATTTTGTACTAAACAAAAATAGAGCTTGCCAGTTTAAAATCTCTGATAGTCTTACCTCCTGATTTCACTGAGCTGTTAAGCATGTTTCTAGAGTTAATAGAGGAAATGAGGGGATTAGTGGGAAAACCAGAAATAGAATCAGAGACTGTCCTGGTTTTCAGTTCATTGCTTTTTTTATGTGTGAATGAGTCTTCCTTTTTTTTCTCTACCACGCTGTAGCCAACTTAGTCCCAGCATGCCTTATAAAAATGTGTTTTTAGCTAACCAGGATACGTTTGTATAGTACATTCTGGCATGATGAAATGTGCATCACTTCTTTATTCTACCAGCAAGTTGAAAATTGTTGGGACAAGCAGAAATGTGATTGATCTGCACAATAGGATCAAAATATATATCTTCATTTCCGGGTATTTTCCCACGGGCACGTATTAGAAGTTAGAGAAAATACTTTGGAAATAGAGCATGAAAAAATGGAGTCACAGATATATGTGAAGGATGAGTCAGGTACAGATTAATGTTGATTTGTCATATGCATGGAGCTTTAGAAAGCATAGACAAGTTAAAAGAGCAATATATGCCAGTGTAGCCAGTTTTATGTGAGACAAACACGAGCAGATATTAAATACAAATTCAGTAAAGGGTCATTTTTAAACGTATTTTGAGTAGCTATGAATAGGATTTCAATAATCATAGTAATAAAATCACATTGCTGTATATTACATAAATCAAAAATAAATAAGTTCCTGTTTGTTATATATCCAAACTTTATAGTATAAATGTTTTTTTTTTTAAATTTTATTTCAGGAGTTGGTATTTTTCTTAAACGTTGAGTAAAATGGCAATGTCAAAGAAAGGGTGATATAAACAGTTTTACACAGGGCTCCTGGGTGGCTCAGTTGGCTAAGTATCTGACTCTTGATTTCTACTCAGATCATGACTTCAGGGTTATCAGGTCAAGCCCTGTGTCAGGCTCTAGGCCCAGGGTGGAGCCTTAAGAGTCTTTCTTTCAATCTCCCAACTCCCACCTCTCTCCCCTTCTCCAAAATAAATAGTAAGCAGTATTCTGCAATAATTCATATTGAAGAGGGCAATTGATGTGTAAGGTATGCTTTGCTCAAAGATATTTAAAAAGGAAGGAATCAAGTTATTTTGAAGAAAAATACATATATGTGTATATATATGAAATCACTATAAAAATGTAAGAAGTTGGCAGAAGTTGGGAAATAGCTTAACAACTGCTCTATGCAACCAGTAGTTCCGTGTGTTGTGTGTCTGTGTGTATAGCACACATGCACATGCTTTTAACTACCATAAAGCCTGGCAGCTAGGTGGTCAAGTACATGCCGAAGTGATAGAATTTGTTCAAAAGATCAACTTTTGTTGTAATGAATTACCAGTCTCTTACTGTATTTGAATGTTAGTGATTTGGAATTGTTAAATTTCAATTGCTCATTGATTAGAATTAAAATACATATATAGAAAAACTCATTATGATGGTACTGAAAGAAACCGAATCTGATCTGAATAATTATAAAATTTGTTTATTCACATATTTTATGCTAGTATTTATTTGCAATAATTATAAATTGTTTACAAGCTCATTTCTTAAGGATTCCTTGAAGAACCTTTATACCCCAAACATAGAATGGGTCTGAAATCTGTCACCAAAAATACATCATTTAACATGGGGAAAAAATCCCTTCACTGATGAAACAAAGTATTTTTATAGTGTATAAAAACAAATTAGGTTAATGAATATCACAGTAGTATAGTATAGCTGATAACTATTATATACAAAAAAATAGGTAAAGGAGGATACAGAGTATTGTAGGTGGGAAAGGAGTTGTGATTTCACATAAAAGGCTATTGAAGGTCTCACTGAGAGGTTGTATTTAACAAAAGATGTACTGTTGGTTAAGGAGTAAACCATGCAAATACTTCAGGAAGAACATTCTAGGAAATGAGAGCAAATAAAAAGGTCTGAATTCAGAACATGCTCGCATATTCACAGAACTTCAAGGAGTGTCAAGAAGTCCATGCTGACTAGACAGCACTTGGGGAAGGGGGAATGTGTGAGAGCTTGAGGAATGAGGGGATAGGTGATGGAGAAACTGGTAGGCTCATAGAAGACTCAGTTTGATTGCTAGTATTCCAGCTACATAACAAATGACCACAAACTTGGAAGCTTTATTCACAGTTCTCTAAGTCACAAGTTCAAGCATTGGTGTGATTGGGTTCTCTGCTCATGGTATCCCAGGGCAGATCTCAAGGTGTTGGCCAAGCCCCAGGGAAGAATCTGTTTAAAAGCTCATTCAGGATGTTTTCAAATTTTAGTTCCTTATCGTTGTGGGACTGAGGTCACCATATTTTTTTGGCTGTCATCTCAGGGTTGCTCTCTGCTCATAGAGGCGGCTTGCACTCCTTGCTGTGTGGTTCCCTACATGTTCAAAGCCAATTGTGGAAATAGCCCTCATGCCACATCCCTCTCATTCTTAAAATTTATTTTACCCAAGGGAACCTAGGCCCTTTTAAGGGCCCACCTAATTAAGTCAAATTCACACAAGATGATCACCTTATCTAATTTCAACTGATTGGAGACCTTTATTACATTTGCAGAATCCCTTTGGAGCCCCCAGATTAGTGTTTGATAGAGTAACTGAGAGAAGAGATTATGGAAAATATTAGTAACTGAATATTAAAATTAGACAAAATATGATTGGAGTAATTTTGGAGGCACTGCAAGTG
Organism: Ursus americanus; assembly: GCF_024610735.1. NCBI lineage: Eukaryota > Metazoa > Chordata > Mammalia > Carnivora > Ursidae > Ursus > Ursus americanus. The sequence goes on from NC_142131.1 coordinate 6,941,535, forward strand.
AAGAAGGAACTCAGATCTTCAAGCAGTGAGGCGAGGTACCTGGAGGCAGGAAATAACTGAAACATAAAGGCTGACGGCATACACTTCAAAGATGGGGTAGGAAGTAATTACAAAAGTGTGTAAAATGGTCTGGATATAGCAATAAAGAACAAGGAGGAAATGTACTCTATCTGAATCCCCGATGGTAATACAGATATAGGAGAGGGAATGTTATCCAGTCAGAAGGGCAGCAGGGGAAGCAATGTCCTCAAGAGAGAGCTAGGTTCCAGGTAGAACAAAAAAGAGAAAGGAAAATTGAGAGGATTGTTGGAAGATACAAGGAAATATGTTTTGAAAGTATGTGGATTCTAAAGGGATCAGAGGAAGAGTTTCAGGAGTTGATAAATAGGGTCAGGAAAGGGAACACCTAGGACTCATGGAGGTACGTGTTAATCAGAGTCAACAGGGTGGTAGGTGATTTAGGGTATCTGGACTCTTCTTGTGTCTCAAAGGGAGGCAGTGGGTATTGAGATTAATTCTGACATTGCTAAGGCAACACCTGATAGGCAAGGCTAAGTGTTAGAGGTAGAATAAGAAAAGGGATGGGTGTGGTTGCAAGAGACTATTACTGATTATGTATATTCAGTTCTTTTTGTAGGAGGATTTACACATTGGTGATTCTTTGATTTTAAGTTTGGCCACATGACTTATATCCCTCGACACCACTTCTTGCAGGATTTGATATTCTTATCTTTCTTACTTCAAGAATGCACATGTGACTTTGAGAAATGAAATATGGACAAAAATGAACTATGGTTTTTAACAATATAGTGACACTATATTGTCACCCTTGGCTTGCCAGACCCCTTTTACTTTTTTTTAATTTTAAGTAGGCTCCACACCCAACATGGAGCCCAACATGGGACTTAAAATCATGACCCTGAGATCACGACCTGAGCTGAGATCAAGAGTCTGACGCTTAACCAACTGAGCCACCTATGAGCCCCCAGATCCTTTTTAGTTTTACTATTTCTCTGATAGACAGCTAAGTTAATCTGTTCCCTAAATCAAGGTGATACTGGGTAGAATCATAGCCATCCACGATGAACATGTAGCATTAGCAAGGTATACACCTTTGCTATAAGCCTGGAGTTGGGATTTTGCAGTTTAGTTGTTTGAGTGACCCAGTGGTCTTCTACTTTTCCCAAAGAGTGTTCTGATGGGAATATGAAAATTGGCAAGGATTGGTCTTACGGCAACATGGCGGTTTCCATTCCAAAAATACGTATGATGTGGTCTTTCCCAACCAGTATCTTTTTCTTTTAAATTTTAGTTTTAACAATTCAAGAAATTAATTTTCAACACTTGCACTATCCACAAATCTGCCCTTGTAACCCTGTTTCCACACATTCATCAAGTGACCCCTGTTAATTTCTATATACTTTGCTATTACAGTGATAGTTTCAGTTACAACACTGTCAACTCTTTTAACCCACAAGCATATCACCTTGTAAAAATTAACTTTGCTACAAGTGGAGAACAATTGTAAGAGAGTAGATTCAGCATTATTAATTAGTTATCAAAAGGATTCTATTTATAAAGACTAAAAATCATTTAGAATACTGTTGGTTTCCAACAACAGAAGTCTGAAGCTACAAGAGTTTCTTTAGGCTCCCCCATTAGTATAAATCTAGAAACAGAGCTGGAGATAGAGCGCCAGGGATGTTATAAAAAGTGGGTTCTTTCTTCTGCAGTTCTTTCTCATGCTCCCCCTTCGGGTGGGGGGGGGTGGCTTCTTATTTAGGCCGTCTTTTTAAGTAGCTTTATTTGAAAAGCAAGAAAACATTTCTTCCTCTAGAAGCTTCATCAGGCTTCTCCTGATATGAGGTCTGATTGTGATGTATAATTGATATTATACTGTTAAATGTCACTGTCTTTGATGTCCAGTTGACCAGAAGTATGTCATGCATTCATCAGCTTGGCTTGTGTTCCTAAATAAAGTAATAAAGTGGGAGGGTTACCTTAAAAATAGATCTATCCAGGGATGGACTTAGTCAGTGGCTCAGGCAGTTGGGTGTCTGCCTTTGGCTCAGGTCATGATCCCTGGGTCCTGGGATTGATTCCTGCACTGGGGCTCCTTGCTCAGTGGGGAGCCTGCTTCTCCCTCTACCTGCCGCTCCACCTGCTTGTGCTTGCTCACTCTCTCACAAATAAATAAGTAAAATCTCTCTAAAAAAACCCACAAAAAACAAAAAAACAAACTAAGTCCACCCATTCTTGAATACCTAGGTGGAAGCTTATCTGATAACACAGAGCTTATGTCTTAAAAAAGGAAAGAAGTTGGGGGGCCTGGGTGGCTCAGTCAGTTAAGTGTCCCACTCTTGATTTCAGCTCAGGTCATGATCTCACGATTGTAGGATCCAGCCAGCATCAGGCTCCATGCTCGGTGAGGAGTCTGCTTGAGATTTTCTCTCTCCCTCTGCGCCTCCCCCTCAATAAACAAATAAATAAAATCTTTTTTTTTAAAAAAGGAAAGGAATAAATGTCCACTACATATGCTGTAATTTATCTGAACAATTATCTTTTGCATTATTTCTTAGTGAAAATAATGAGCAGTAAAAGTATCCCGTACTATTTTTGAGATAAGGCAATAATAAAACAATATTTTAATAACCATTTAAAAATTTTTGAAGACCCAGTCAAATCGAGACAGTATAAATAATAGATGTAACATCATCTACAAACATGAGACAATATATTTTATTGAGAAAGAACAGCATATTCATGTTGTTATATAATTATCATCACTGCTATAGATATTTCTATTCACAAAGTCTTTGGATGGACTGAGGATGCAGTTAAATTATTGCCCAATTTCCAAATATGCATCTTTTTCCACTAACAGAATAAAGCTATAGTCAGTCTTATTATATATTTAGATAACTTTTCTTGTCCTCTTTTATTTACATTACTTAATTCAGTTAAAGATGACTACTTTCAAAATGTCTCAAGACTTTGGTAGAATTAAAAATGAGATAAAAATCATCAATATACTTCCCACTAATTTCCTAATAAAGTGATTATCATTAACATATATTGAGGTCTATTCTAAGCACTTAACTTCAGTTAATCCTGTTCATTGATTTGACATATCTATGGTTGGAAGAAGTTTCTAAATGTTATTTTTAGGTCTTTTGACCCATTTTACTCTTTCTGAGCTTAATACTGCCTTGGTATTACCTCAAAAGGAATTTAAAAATATAATACAAATATTCAGGAAATATAATTCATTGAAGTAATAATTTGTACATTTGGAGAATGTTTCCAATATTCTCCTCAAGAGTACCATCTGATATTATTTGGTGGCACAAGTTAATCCATTTTTTATGCCCTTTGGGTATAAGGAGCAGCATGTTGCCCTTGGAAACACTGTCTACTGCCTTGGCATTAGTGAAATCCACTTGGCCTGAATTATGGAGTTAGTCCAGCCCTAAAGATCTGAAATCATTCAGGTTTCTAAAAGGCAATAAGAATACTATTATCCCCACACCCTCACTGCATACACCATCACTCAAAATATCTTCATATTTTACAATCTATTTTAAATCATTTATATCAGCATTCTTAGTATTAGGTTCAGGTCATATTTCCTTGTTGTTGTTTGTTGTTGATATTGCTATTTTTAATTAGTGTAATTGGTATTATAGTGCAATTAACATTTTTATTCTTTGTACTCCTTCGAGTTAGGGAAAACTATAGTATGAGTTATTGGCAGGTAGTTTTCCTCTTATTACATTGAAATTTTCTCATTTTGCATACAGATTGAATGGCCATCTGTTCCAATTTTTTGTTTCCAAATTTAAGTATTTGCAATATCATAATCTGGAAAAAGTAAAATCTTTACTAAGATACATTAGGGCATATAGTAATACATGCAAGTAATAGCATATTAATGACATGTAAATTAGCTGCAGAGTTGAAATGACTCCTCTAACACCTACCTGATCTATTCCATTTATTAAATGATCTTTTATTCTAACCTATAGTCTGTGCATTCATAGTTCTCTTGGCTATTTGGTCTTTACCAAAGAACCTAAGTGTGAGCTTGAGTATATAATTTTTATGTACTAGAACCTGGCTCATTATCAGTCATCAAAACAGTTGCCTTCTAGCAGGCAAAACAATTGAGCAAGGTAATGACCCAACTGGGTGGTATAGTTACACTCCTTTTATATCTATCAAACTTTGATGTCAAATAAGTTTATGCTCATTCAATGTTGTCTTGTGCAGTATCAGGGGCTCTGAGTCACTAGAGGAGACTATTTAAAGCACTGAGGAATTGGCCAATAGAAAATAGGAGTGATGAGCCAATCCCCAAACATCTATGATTCCATTCTGTGAATATCCTAAGATCATAATTGCAGTAAAAATGCTATTAAAGTCTGTATTCAATTGTATCCACTTCTTAGGGGAAAAAAAAGGAGGGAGATAAAATAGTTAAATAAAATAAAAGCTGTGAGGAAAGGATCTTGATATTTTTTCTAGAAATTAAATAGAATTTTGCCTTGGGAAAAGAATCTTAAATCTGTATTAATCCTCCAAATACCAGAGAACAGATTTGTATTATAAAGAGATGAATTTTATGATAGATACTGGGCACATATTGTTTTGAATGAAATATAGTTGTTAGGATAGATACATTTTCTTTTTTTCTCAGAAATCTACACTCTAAATCATGAAAATATGTTTATTTCTTTATTAGAACTCCTGGAATAAAATGAGGCAGATGTTATGTACCTGTTTTATTACATAAAATCCTGTGACAAAATTAAATTCAAAATTTCTTCTTTGATCATTCTAAAGAAAAATTCAATGCTAAGTTTTAACAAACATGAATTCAATAATTTTTACTGAATTCATTAATTATCTAACATTCATATTTCCACAAGTGCTTAAGCATATTCTCCCCTTAAAGGACTACATAGTGATCTTCAGTCCCTTTCCAATACTTCTCTAAATCAGTCTGTGTGTATTAATTTGTCTGTTTTTTCAACTGACGTATTATTGTTTGGAATGAAAAATTCAATAAAAAGGATAAGCCATTTTTGCACAATAAACACTGCCTAACAAATACTGCATAACCATATGGTTTATTGGAAATATTTACCATAAAACAAAGCAGAAACATCATATTATACTGCTAAATTTAGTTCAGCTTGCTTTGGGTTGGAAAGAAGGTAAGCTTTTTTGATCACAATATGGCTTTAACAATTCATAGCATAATTTTTTCTAGAATATCATGAAACATTAAATATTTACTAAGGTTTATGAGCACATGTGGAGAAGTACTATTTATATTATCTTTACTAATATTCGTGAAGAAACAATATTTCATAAATATCTCAAATATCTAAAAAAATACCTAGAGTTTTGAAAGTTTCCATGTAAATAGGGTGTATTTATAAATGAGAAAATTTTACAAATTCTTTTTTTAAGATTTTATTTATTCGACAGAGATAGAGACAGCCAGTGAGAGAGGGAACACAAGCAGGGGGAGTGGGAGAGGAAGAAGCAGGCTCATAGCGGAGGAGCCTGATGTGGGGCTCGATCCCATAATGCAGGGATCACGCCCTGAGCCGAAGGCAGACGCTTAACCGCTGTGCCACCCAGGCGCCCCAGAAAATTTACAAATTCTTGTTCTAAGTGTCCTCTACATAGTAAAAGTTCAATTGTATAATGGTGATAGGTTTTTCTTTTCTTTTTTTTTTATTTTGTGAAAAATCATTCCAGGTGTGTCTATGGTCTTAAATGGATAGACACTTGAATACACTGGAAAATTATACAATGATATAATTTTTTTGTGAAAAAGTATTTATGAAAGAATATTCCCTATACTGTATTCTTTTTGGAGCAGTTACTTTGAGCTTTTTGAAGTTCAAATTAGATGTTTTCTTTATCACTATTTAAGTGATATTTAAAATCTATATGTGAATTGGTTAATATATATACATTATTAAATATGTACTTGAGCTCATCTATTAATATTACAGACTAAGGCATGGATTTTAGGCATGGACTCTTTTTCTTTTTTGACAATGATGATTAAAAAGCATATTTCAAGTTCTACAGAGATACCATTTCAGTGATAATGCATTAAACAATATTATTTATATTTCACTCTCTTCCCTAAAAACATGAAATATGAGTATATGTAATAGGGATATACATGGATATATATATATCTCTGTCTTCATTTATTTTCTTATGAATTCTATCTATAAATATTTATTGAGCACCTGCTATTTATGAAAGGTTGTACTAGACATTTGAAATAGAGTAATAAATTTATTGAGACCCTGCTGTTATAGAATTTACATTTTCAGTGTTTGTTGTGCATGTGTGTACAGAGAAATGATAAAGAAATGAACAAAATAAATAACAAGAGAACTTTACATACTACTGTGGTAGTTAGTTTTATGTGTCAACCGACTGGGCTGAGAGATGCCCAGATAGGTGGTATCTTCACAAGAGATGAGGATTTAAATCAGTAGACTGAGTAAAAAAGATCTGCCCTCGCCAATAAGGATGGGGACCATTGGGGGGCCCAAATAGAACAAAAATGTGGAGGAAGGGCAAATTGACTTTATTTTCCTGACCCATGACTTCCATCTTCTCTAGCCATCAAACATTGGAGCTTCCAGTTCTCATACCTTGGACTCACCAGTGGCCTCCTTGTTCACCAGCTTTCAGAAGGCAGATCATGGGAATTCTTGGCCTCCATAACATTGTAAGATAATTCCCATAGTAAATCTTTTTCCATATCTGTAATACCTATGTTTATATATCCTATTGGTTCTGTTTCTCTGGAGAACCCTAATACATCTGCCTAAAGTGGACTATGAACAGGATTTTGAATTGTGACTAAGAAGCTACTTTACATTGGGGCACAAGGAAGATGAAATTTAAGCTGAGACCAAAACCATTAAAAGCAGCCAACCCACTAAAGATATGCTAAAAGAGCTTGTAACAAAGAAGAGGAAGCATCATGTTCATAGACCCAAAGGCAGAAGTAAAGTCAGTAGGGTCAGGGAGTAGAAACTGAAATGCTATTGTGTTGGCATGGTATCAGTGAAGTAAGGGAAGAGAGATGAGCCAAAAGTGAGACACGTGGGCAAAGGCCATATCACGTAAGGCTGAATAGGCCAGGAGGTGTAGTTGTTTCTTATTATAATTGCATTGGGAAAACAGTCTAAGATTTCAGGTGGGAAATCACGGGATATGATTATTTTTAAATATTACTCCAGCTGTTCTTGTTTATAATGGACTATAGAGGATTGAGTCAAAATGGTCAGAGAAAGACTCCTTAATAAAATCAGTAAGCCTTTATAATAGTACCGGCAAGAGAGGGTAGATACTGGGACAAGGATAATAAAAGCAAAAAGAAGTAGACCCGTTTGCAATATGTTTTCAGGTAGGTGTGGACAGTATTGTCCACGTATTGCACAGTATTTCTTCAGCCTTCTCCATATCCCCAACCCTACTTTGGTCCCAGTTGTCTATTTCCCTTTTTTTAATTTTTAAGGTTTTTTTTTATTGACATACAGTTGACACAATGTTATCTTAGTTTCAGGTATGCAACAGTGATTGCATAGGTCTATATGTTATGCTGTGCAAGTGTAGCTACCATCTGTTACCATACAATGCTATTACAATATCAGTGACCTGTGTTGTACCTTTTATCCCTGTGACTTATTCATTCCATAACCAGAAGCCTGTACCTCACATGCTCCCCTCACTCACTTTGCATTTACCCCTTCCCCTCCCTTCTGGCAACTATCAGTTTGTTCTCTGTATTTATGAGTCTGTTTCTCCTTTTGGTTTTTGTTTAGATTCCACATACAAATGAAATCACGTGAATTTGTCTTTCTCTAACTTACTTCACTTACCATTATAACCTCCAGGTCCATTTGTGTTGTCACAGATGGCAAGATCTGATCCTTTTTTACGGCTACATAATACATACACATAGATCTTCCGTATCCATTTGTCTACCAATGCACACGTGGGTTGCTTCCATATCTTGGCTATTGTAAATAATGCTGCAAGTAGTATAGGGCTGCATATGTATTTTCAAATTAGTGAAAATACCCAGTAGTAGAATTACTGGTATTTCTATTTTTAATTTTTTGAGGAATGTCCATACTGTTTTCCACTGTGGCTACACCAATTTGCATCCCCACCAAGGGTTCCTTTCCCTCCATAACTTCAGTAGCACTTGTTTCTGGTCTTTTTGATTCTAGCCATTCTGACATATGCAAGGTGATTATCTCATTGTGGTTCGATTTGCATTTCTCTGGTGATGAGTGATATTGATCATCTTTTCGTAAGTGTGTTGGCCTCTGTATGTCTTCTTTGGAAAAATGTCTATCCAGGTCCTCTGCCCATTTTTAAATTAGATTATTTGGTCTTGTGGAGTTGTAGAACTGTATATATTTGGATATTACCCCTTATTGGATCATTTGTAAACATCTTCTGCCATTCAGCAGGATGCCTTTTCATGTTGTTGGTAGTTTGTTCTGCTGGGCAAAAGCTTTTTATTTTGGTGAGTCCTAGTAGTTTGTTTTTGCATTTGTTTCTCTTTTCTGAGGAGACCTATCTAGAAAAATTCTGCAATGCATCAAATATATTGTTGGCTATGTTTTTTTCTAGAAGTTTCATGTTGCACAATTAGGACTTTAATCCATTTTGAGCTTATTTTTGTTTTTAGTGTAAGAAGGTGGTCCTGTTCATTCTTTCATATGTAGCTTTTCAGTTCTCCCAGCATCGTTTATTGAATAGACTGTCTTTCCCTGGTTGTATATACTTGTCTTCGTCATAGATTAATTCACCATATAAGTATGGGTTTATTTCTGGACTTTGTATTCTGTTTCCTTGATCTGTGTGTTTCTTTTTGTGCCACTGCCAGTCTGTTTGATTACTGCAGCTTTGTAGCATATGTTGAAACGTGGTATTTCCTCCAAGCTTTATTCTTTTTTCTCAATATTGCTCTATTTGGGTCTTTGGTGGTTCCATACAAATTTTGTATTATTTGTTCTAGTTGTGTGAAAAATGCTGGTGGCATTTTGATAGAAATTACTTTGAATCTATAGATTGCTTTGGGTAGTATGGACTTTTTTAACAACAGTCTTCCAATCCATGGGCATGGAGTATCTTTGTCTTGTCTTCAGTTTTAAGCTTCTGGTCATAATTGTAAATGGATTTGTTTACTTAATTTCTCTTTTTGCTACTAGAAATGCAACCAATTTGTGGGTATTGATTTTGTATCTTGCAACTTTACTAAATTGATCAGTTCTAGTACTTTTTTGGTGGCATCTTTAGGGAAATCCAGCCAGGATTTCCAGTACTATGCTGAAGTGGTGAGAATAGAAAACCTTATCTTGAACCTGATCCTAGAAGGAAAGCTTTTAGTTTTTCATTGTTAAGAATGATGTTAGTTATGGGCTTATCATAATGTTGAATGATGTTTCCTCTATACCCAGTTTATTGAGAGTTTTTATAATAAAATGTTGAATTTTGTCAAGTGCTTTTTGATCACATGATTTTTATCATTTTCTCAATGTGGTATGTCACATTCATTGATTTGTGGATGTTGAGCCATAATGCAATCCCAGGAATAAATAACATTTGATCAAGGTGTACGATCCTGTTAAGGTACTGTTGAATGCAGCTTACTAGTATTCTGTTGAGGATTTTTGCACATACGCCCATCAGGGATAACGATCAGTAATTGTTTTTTGGTTTTTTTGTTTGTTTTTCCTGTAATGCCGTTGTCTGGCTTTGGTCAGGGTAATGTGGGTTTTATGAGTTTGAAAGTGTTCCTAGAAACATATAAATTATCAAAGGTGAAACAGAAATAAATAGAAAACTTGAACAGAATGATAACCAGCAAAGAAATTGAATCAGTAATCAAAAAAACTCCCAACAAACAACATTACAGAGCCAGATGGCTTCATAGGAAAATTCTAGCAAACATATAAAGAAGAGTTAAGGCCTATTCCTCTCAAATTATCCCAAAAATAGAAAAGGAAGGAAAACTTCTGAATTTATTCTAGAAACTACCTTGATACCAAAGCCAGAGAAAGATAGCATTTTAAGAGAACTATAGGCCAGTATTTTCCCTGAAGAATATGGATGAAAAAATTTTCAGTAAAATACTAGCAAACCAAATCCAACAACACATTAAAATAATCATTCACCATGATCAATTGGGATTTATTTCTGGGTTCCAAGTGTGGCTCAATATTCACAAATCAATGTAATATATCACATTAGTAAAAGGATGGGAACCATATGATCATTTCAATAGTTTCAATAGATGCAGAAAAAAGCATTTGACAAAGTCCATCCATTCATGTTAAATACCTTCAAAAAAGTAGGTTGAGAGGGAATAGACCTCAACATAATAAAGGCCATATATGAAAAACCCACAGCTAATATCACCCTCAATGGGGAAAACTGAGAGCTTTCCCTCTACAGTCAGGAACAAGATGGATCTCCACTTCCATCATTGCTATTAACATAGTACTGGAGGTCCTAGCTACACCAATCAGACAACAAAAAGAAATAAAAGGCCTCCAAATTGGTAAGGAAGAAGTAAAACTCTCATTATTTGCAGAATACATGATACTATATATAAAAAACCCAAAAGATTCCACCAAAAAACTGCCAGAACTGATAAATGAATTCAGTAGGGGTGGCTCAGTTGTGTGTCTGCCTTAGGCTCAGGTCATGATCATGGGGTCCTGGGTTAGAGCCACATGACGGGCTCCCTGCTCAGTGGAGAACCTGCTTCTCCCTCTCCCTCTGCCCCCCTCCTGTCCCCAGCTTGTGCTCTCTCTCACTCTCTTGCTCTCTATCTGAAATAAAATATTTTTTAAAAAATCAGTAAAGTCACAGGATACGAAATCAACATAGAGAAATCTGTTGCGTTTCTATACTCAAATAATGAAGCAACAGGAAAAAAAAAAAAAAAGGAATCAATACTATTTATGATTGCTCCAAAAACAGTAAGATACCTAGGAAGAAACCTAACCAAAGAGGTGAAAGACCTGTATTCTGAAAACTGATGAAAGAAATTGAAGAGGACACAAATAAATAGAAAGATAGTCCATGCTCATGGGTTGGAAGAACAAATATTGTTAAAATGTCTATACTACCCAAAGCAATCTACATATTTAATGCAATCCCTGTCAAAATTCTAACAGCATTTTTCACAGAGCTAGAACAAACAGACCTAAAATTTGTATGGAACCACAAAAGACCCCCAAAAGCCAAAGCAACCTTGAAAAAGAAAAAAACAAAGCTGGAGGCATCACAATCCCAGAGACTTCAAGTTACATTACAAAGTTGTAGTATTCAAAACGTTATGGTACTGGCACAAAAACAGACACACAAAACAATGGAAAAGAATAGAAAACTGAGAAATGAACTCACAATTATAAAATCTTCAACAAACCAGGAAAGAATATCCAATGGGAAAAATAATGTCTCATCAATAAATAGTGCCAGGAAAACTGGACAACAACATGGAAAAGAAAAACTGAACTACTTACTTATACCATATGCAAAAATAAATTCAAATGGATTAAAGACCTAAATGTGAGAACTGAAACTAAAAAAAAAATCCTAGGAGAGAACATGGGCAGTAACTTATTTGACATCAGCCATAGCAACTTCTTTCTAGATATGTCTCCTGAGACAAGGGAAATAAACTAAAAAATAAACTATTGGGATTTCATCAAAATAAAAAGCTTCTGTGAAAGAAACAATCAACAAAATTAAAAGGCAACCTATGGAACGGGAAAAGATATTTGCAAATGATATATCTGATAAAGGGTTAATATGTAAAGTATATATAAAACTCAACACCCCCCAAAAATGAATAATCCCATTAAGAAATGGGGAGAAGACAGGAACAGACATTTTTTTAAAGAGGACATCTAGATAGCCAACAGACATATGAAAAGATGTTCAACATCACTAATCATCAGGGAAATGCACATCAGAACTACAATGAGAGAGCACTTCACACGTCAGAATGGCTAAAATCAACAAAACAAGAAACAACAGGTGTTGGCAAGGATGTGGAGAAAGGAGAACCCTCTTGCATTGTTGGTAGGAATGCAAACTGGTGCAGACACTGTGGAAAACACTATGGAGGTTCCTCAAAATGTTAAAAATAGAACTACCCTAGCACCAAGCAATCACGTTACTAGGTATTTACCCCAAGAAAACAAAATACTAATTCAAAGGGACATATGTACCCTGATGTTTGTAGCAGCATTTTCTGCAATAGCCAAATTATGGAAATAGCCCAAGTGTCAACTGATGGATGAAGTGGTGTGTATGCGTATACACACACACACACACACACTGGAATACTACCCAGCCATTTTAAAGAATGAGATCTTGCTATTTGCAATGACATGGATGGAGCTAGAGAGTATTATGTTAAGTGAAATAAGTCAGAAAGACAAATACCATATGATTTCACTCATGTGGAATTTAAGAAACGAAAGGGGAAAAGAGAGAAGCAAACCAAGAAACTCTTAACTATAGAGAGTAAACTGATAGCGACCAGAGGGGAGGTGAATGGGGGTGAAATAGGTGATGGATATGAAAGGTGATGTATGGAAGTGTTGAGTCACTATATTGTACACCCTAATACTACACTGTATGTTAACTGGAATTTAAGTAAATACTTTCAAAAATAAATAAAACGTATGTAAAAGGGGAAAATTTGGCAATGGAGATAGTAACTAGCAATATAATAACAAAATTAACATTTGCATATTTTTTGTGGGGGCACTATAATAATAATAATAAAAAGTATTCCTTCTTCTTTTGTATTCTGGAAGATTTTGAGAAGAATTGGTATTAATTCTTAAAATTCTTAGAATTCACCAGTGAAGCCATCTGGTCCTGGACTTTTCTTTCTTTGGAAACTTTTGACAAGTAATTCAATATTTGACTAGTAATTGGTCTGTTCAAATTGTCTTTTTCTTCGTGATTCAGTCTTGATTTGTTGTGTATGGGGGAATTTATCCATTTATTTTATGTTGTCTACTTTGTTGGCATATAATAGTCTCTTATGACCCTTTGTATATTATCAATTGTAATGCCTTCTCTGCCATTTATAATTTTATATGAGTTCTAACCTTTTTTCTTGGTATGTCTAACATTTTGTTGATTTTTTTTAAAAAAACAGCTATTAGTTTCACTGGTCTTTTTGTCCCTATTTCATTTATTTTTGCTGTAATCTTCATCTTGTTTTTCTTGAGGAATAAATTTAGGTGGTTTGTTTCTTAATGTGGCATTTACCTCTGTAAATATCCTTCTTAGGACTGCTTTTGTTGCAGCCTGTAAGTTTTGGTATGCTGTATTTCCATTTGTCTCATGATATTATTTGATTTCCCCTTTGGTTTTTTCTTGGTCCATTTGTTGTTCGGAGACATGGTGTTTATCTCCACATACTTGTAAACTTTCCAGCTTGTAATTGATTTCTAGATTTTATACCATTGTGGTTGGAAAACATACGTGGTATGATTTAAATCTTTTTAAATTTATTAAGACTTCAGTGAAAGACTGGGGAATGGGCAATTTGGGTGGCTCCATCTGTGCTGAGCGCTGGTGAGATAGCTGGTTAACAATTGCTTCTTTGTTGGCTACAGTCCTATGGGACTCATGAATGGAAGCCCCTTCAGCTATCAGACATTTGTGGACCTGTCCTTTGGCTGCAGTTGCAAAAGCTGGGGTGCAGATGTGTATGCATGTTCCTTCTAGGGATTTTCTGGTGACTTGGGGGCATGCTACAGGGAGATAGCAGGAGTGGTGTCCATCAGCTTATGTGGTCTCTGCGTAGAAAAGTACCTCAGTCCCTAGAATGAATTTTGATGTGTATATTTTCTCATTTGTCTCAAGTGTTAGAGTCTCTCAGCTGTTTTCTGGACCTCTTTCAGAGAGAATTGCTCCATGGATAGCTGTACATTTGGTGCATCCATGGAAATGGGGAATCTTAGGAGCCTTCTCTGTTTCCACCTTGGTCAACTCCTTCTTTGCTATATTCTTAGGTATAGTTGTCACCAAGTGCTTGATCACTTTAAATGTTCTAACTACTCACAGTCCAACAACCTGCTCAACAGATGATACAATTAGTCCATCAACTGAAAAGAAAGTTAAGGCCATTCTAACCCTGGAAACTACAAATTTCAACTTCATAATTCTTATCCATCTTGACTAATATTTAAAGACAGAAAGGGGATGACCAGCGTATGCATAATTGCCTATTAGTGACTGATGTGGTTTGGCCAAGAGTTTGTCGGACTTCCCCTTGCGCCAGAGTCCTAAGAACTTTAGCTTACTCTGAATTCTAAGGTAGTACTAAAGGGGTAGAACATGTTCCATTTAAAGCTCATTCTGATCATCAGCTGGCAACAGGAAGAAACATTACCTGTTAGGCCACCTTTTTCCCTCTCAGTTCTTGAGGACCCTGATCCTGCTTCCTATTCTTTACAACGGTCTTTTCTGTTTGATTTTGAAATACTTGCAGATCTCACTGTCTGGATGTTCTCCCTATCACAGTAGTCTTTCCTTGGTTGAGTTCAGATTTGTTTTTATTTAAAAACATATTTAAAAATTATGTAAAATAAAACAAAAATCGATTACAATTATTGTTTTATATCCACTGATTAAAAATCCTGCATATATAAATATTTATTTAATGTAAAATTTCTTGGGTATGATAACCACCTTATTAAGAATGGTGGATACATTGTGAAGGAAGAGGTAGTTAATGGATTCTATTTATATGAATTATGTAAAGATCCTCAACAATTTGGTATCTTGTCAATTTTTAAGCTGGATTTTTGGGTACATAAATGTTAATTTAATATACTTTATATTTTATTGTATCTTTAAAGTACTTCAATTTCTTATTGAAGCTTTGATAATGTTAGAAAGAAACAACAGGCCCAAAATGGAATCACTTGTATTTAGCCCCACATCAGCAAACCAAGATTTAATGCCTAATATAATTGCAGTTTCTTATTTTTCCAGGAATGTAACCTTTACCTAATCAACTGGGAATTACCTGGTCAGCACTCGTGAGGTAATCCCTGATAAGACCCCTTTTATTCCCCATCAGTAGATTACTTAGCCTGAAACAATCCACCCTGTGCTAATAAACCCTCTGTGCCTTTAAAAACCACTCTTTTCTGTAGCACTTCGGAGCTCCTTTCTATTTGTTAGAAAGAATAATGCCTGATTCATGAATCATTAAATAAAGCCAATATCGTCTCTAAATTTATTCAATCACGGTTTTTTTTTTTAACAATAGTAAAGAATGGAACACATTAACAATAGAAGTGGAAATAAAAGTCAAGGCTGTTGTTGGCATTTAGTAGCTTTACATATTTATTTCATTAGCAAGGGTTAAAAATAAATGGAAAACTAAGATTCAAATCGTTCTCAAAAACTTGAGTATTAAAAGTTTTCTCTTGGGGGAGTATTCCTAAGTACGAGATTTAGTCAAACAGTTCCAGGATTAAATTTGTTGTTGACACCTTCTATTTCTGTCACAACAGAGCCTCTGATTCCTCATCTATGAGATGCTGTGGTATAAATGCTACTTCTTTGGACTAGTTTGAGGTATTAAACAACAAAATCCAACTAAGTAAATTTGAAGATCTAATTGGCTTTATTAAACAATTCATGAGTCAGGCAGCATCCCACCTAGCAAGTAGAAAGGAACTCTATCGAGCTGCAGAAAAGGAAAGGTTTTTTTAAAGGAAGAGAGGGAGTGGTAAAAAGGAAATTATTAGCAAAGAATACATTAGTTTAGGCAAGGTTGCTCTCCCAAGGGGAACAGGAGGGTTCTATCAGTAAATTTCCTAGTGATGACCAGGAAATTCCAGGTTAACTGGTTAAAGGTTATGTTCCTGGGGGAACTGAAAGTACAGTTATTAGGTTAAGAGCTCCATGTCAGGAAACCAAGACTTAAGACTCTCAAGTGAGAGATGTGATCAAAATATAAGCATTAAGAAATATATATATATAAGGCATTAGCACCACTCTGAGCTACGGCACTGTATTTCTTGCAGTTTTTGTTGATTTTTTGTGTGGTATTCACAGGTCATAACTTCAGGTTCACAATTTTTAAGTCAATCATTTTCTTTGATCATTAGGTAGACCATTTCCTTGGTGGTTACCAGCTGCAAACATATATTTAAAACTTTTAAGAGAATACATTAGGGAGATTATGATTACTGTAAGAAGGAGTTCCCAAGACCCAAACAAGTCAAATCAGATAAGTCAAAGAAAGACCCCACTGAAGGAGTCACTGTTTAAAGCTGAGTAGCTTGTTCAGTGTCCTTACGTAATTGAGTTTCAACTTCCCTAGACTTGCTGACTCAGGTGCTACAGGGGGTATGGGCCACAACAGACACCTCCTTGCTCAAGTATAATCAGGGGCTTTCCTCTTATCAACAACTGTGGCCCAGAGTTTAAGGATCTTTGTTGGGCAGCCATGGTCTTAGCAATAAATTTTATAGTATCTTCAGGATTTAAGGAGAGGCTCTTGATCATGTTCTCATTTACCCCTCAACAGTGAAGTGTTGCTCAGTGAACGAAAGCAAATATGCCCCCTGGTAGGTTTTGCTTTGTTTTTTCCTCCCAACTCAATGATGTAAATCCAGAGCAATTGACCAATAAGATGTCTTTATACCACTTGCGAGAGGTACTGCCGAGCTGTGTGCCAGCCAGTTAGGCATAAATAGGCCCAAGGAAAATGACAACCATCACAAGGGCAAACCTTGTTGGGGCACAACCTACTTTCAGCAAGGTGACATTGCTAATGGACAGAGAGCAGTTTTTGATGACAAATACAGCATTCTAAAAGGCAAACATTACCCCATTAGCAATGGTCTGGGAAAAATGAATTTAAGTCAGTGCTAGAATAAAGGAAAGGAAGGGAAGAAGAAAGGTTTCCTGTTTGAAGTATGAAATTGTAATCTAGTATCTTGGAAGATGCAGTTTACCTCAATGTCAGCTACTTCTCCTCCTAGTCAATTTTTTAGGAAGGTCTCAGGAGTCTGTCAGGTAGAGCCTTTTTCAGTTGTGAGATGATGTCGAAGGGTTATGTCCTTGAGGTTTGGCTGCTACCTGTTAGTAATATTTGGTGTGGTCCCTCTCAAGGAGATTCAAGGGCAATCTCTGTTTTACTGATTCCAAATCTGAAGGGTGGGATACAATTGCAAATGATAGTTTGGAGGGTCATAGACAGATTTTTATAGAAACTAGAAGAATTTCGGAAGTACTTCAATTTACAGGTATACCAGAACCTCAACACGATTAGGATCTAATACAAAGGTGTAAAAATATTTTTTTCTTCTTATAATTACCCTCCATTTTTAATAGTAAAAGTAATTTGTTTGCATTAAACTTTGCCTGATTATATATATAAGTGTCCCAAGAATAGTAATTGACCGCTTACGGCTCTTTTTAAGATTACTTTGTGGGAACCTTGTAAACAAGATAACAGGTCAATTTTTCCCCCCAAAGAGCTTTATTGGCTCTGTAACTGTCATATATTAATCTGCACATCTCTCTCATATAGGATATTCGAGTCAAAGATTTGGTAATATAACCATTATTTCCAAATGTGTTCAATTATGGGAAGAACAGATTCTCATTGAACTTATGTAATAGCTATTTTGTCATGATAAAGAATACTCAAGAGTTTTTGAATTTTGGAGGGATCAGGTAGGGAGAAAAAGTACATGTTTCATTTTTGTTCACAAAGTATATGTTACTGAATTGTTGATAGCTTAAGAAAGAAGCGAAAAAGGCTTCTGAAGGTCTAAAAAAAAGTAAAACATAAGAAAACCAGTAATGTTTAAAACAAGAAGTCACAAAAATTTTAATCATCATCTTCCATATTTCATTTGACCCACGTTATTCATTCTTGAATCATTTTTCTACTGGTTCTGGACATTCTTACCCAGTTCAGTTGTACGATACGAAAGTTATAAAAAATCTGTATTCGAGAGTACGTGTCAGATTCTTTTCCATAAATTTCTCTGAGGATGAAACACATTTGTAGGAAACATTTGTAAAAGCATCTGAGTAACTGTCTTTAAATAACCTTTCATTTTTAAGTGTTTTGTCAAAGGTCTGATTAGAACTCATAATTGATCAAAATTTGACAAACAATTATGATTGGTAATAGATAATAACATTAAAATTCTGATATATCCAGATATAGAAATTTTTTACAATTTCTATAACACTTACTTATATTAGTAATATTTCCCCATACAATATAAACTAAGAAAGTTTAGCATGACCTGTTGGGCAATGCTTTCCGTGTAATTTAGCATACCAAATAAGCCTAATTAGTTTAACATTTACCTTCCTATGAGAAAACAAATCCTTGAAATGTTCCAGGTACTCTCTGCGATATTTCAAAGTTAATTTGTGGTCAGAAGTCTTCACTTTAAAATTCGGTTTTGGACACTTGACTAAATAGGATCATAGTTCATTGTGAAACAATACTTAGTTATTTATGCAACCAAAGTGACCAAGACTTCACAGGTAAATACAGAAGGTTACAAAGTTCTGAGCAAAACTTAGCTCTTTTAATATCAGGAAGGCAGAGTTTACTTAAGTAATCAAAGACCTGATAAACACAGAATTTTTGTTTTTCTAGGCAGATTACATTAAAGGTAAAGAAAAATCTTTATTGGTCTGCTCTTTAAAAAATAGTAAACAATCTAAGCAAACTTTGTCCTTTTTAAAATTTTGTACCAGTGTACTTTAAATATTAAAACTCTCCAAAGATTTCTTTCCCACAAATCTTCTATAACTTCTTTATTTAGATTTAGATTTTTGTCTATATTTTCCTCTCTTTAAATAACTAGTTTTGCTTTAGGACAAAATTACTTTCTTTTCTCCTCAACAAAAATGCATGTCCATCCCTATCTTCTATTACCAAAAGCATTCAGAGATGTTGCTCTTATTAGAGTTTTATTCACATATATTAGTTAGAATTCTTAACCCTTAGGAAGCTTTAATTTTTAAAATTAAGTAAACTAAGTAAAATTAAGAACACCAAGTAGTAATCAATTGTGAACTATTATAGTAGCATTCTTTAGGTTGACAAATTTATGAATACATTTAAAAATTTCTAGAAACATGCTTCTTCATGGTACAATCTCTGAGTAAAGGTCATAAAATGCTTACTGACAAACCCAAATTTATCTTTAATTTCTCTGTGTTAAGAAAGACAAGAGTAGATAAACCTATGATCAGTAATTAATTTGTCATTATTTTATCATTCAGTGAATTTCCATCATTTAAGTTTCAGGTTGCCAAAAAGATTTTGGAAATTATTTTATTGTCAAAAAATTAACCTAAAAACCCCTATGTTATATCTATCTACATCACTTGCTGTTTAGATTACTCACAAAAATCTCAGGAGACATTAGACCAAATCAGCCATCATTCAAAGCTACTTTTTCTTTGAGAAATTTTCTAAGACATAACTTGAGCTCATTCAACTAATAAACCCAAAATAAAATGTTATGTCTGCATTATATCCAATGTTGATAACTCTGACATGTCTTTATTAATTAAACCATCAAATTAGTTTTTATTTACTGAAAATTATCCCAGATCATGTGAACTTGAAAAACTTTTGGGTTAGTTTCTACTATATTTCTAAGATAAATGCTTAATTTACCAATGCACATTTTTAAAACAATAGAGCTCTTATAATTTTAGTGATACCATTCACAGGTAGAAACTGTCACACATCTATAATAGACACATATAAACATACAGAGATCTTATAGTTATTAAATTTTTTAGCCATGAGATGGCTATGATAATGTAAAACTCACTGGTTTATAGAATAACAGTTGTATACAAACTGTTTCTCTGGCAGATGTAATAACTTAAGGATACCTGCTCAGATGGCTCAAGATTTTTCTAATTCGTTTTAGAGAAGATATGATTTTTCATTCATGTAAATTTCAAAGGACCTTCCCCCATTTTATTTTACTTCTGCTAAGAATTACCTCCCTAAATTTTCAAAGATCCCAGGAAAGAATTTGGGTTTGTAAGTCCAATGCAAGCCCTTTGAGATAAATAGGGGAGGTTTTAGGATAAAACAGGGATAAACTTTAGATTGCCTTTGGAGCTGCATTTCCAGTTTTATTAACATAAAGAAGACAGTTGCTTTTAATTCCTCAAAGAACTGAGTTGTAGCCTGGATGTTAAATGACGTAACCATCTATCTGTGTTGGAATAGACTTGCTTTGTTTATTTTAGTTTTCCCTTCACTTGTTTAAGAGACTAATGCAGGGGTTTATCAGAAAATCCCTGGGAGTCTCATCAACTCGGGGAGAGGTACATAGGGGGGTTTTCTTTGAAGGTAGATAGTGAGGTGTTTTTAGAGCCATTAATTCGGTGGACTTTTGTGTCCACTTACTTAAAGGGTGTTTCAACCAGACCACTAGAATGAGTATTCAAGTAAAGAAGAGAGGGAAGCAGTAATACTAGAGTCAATTTTACAGTCTGTTGCATTAGGTGGTACTTGTGACTTTTTAATTTTTTTTTTATCAGCTTTCTGCAATGAAACTCTCAATGAAACTATTTTTGGAATTTTGAAGTCTGCTTTTAAGTGCGCTTCTTAAATGATCTTATCACATTGGGTTGTTCCTCTTAATGGCCTTTGGGACTCTAGCTCGTATTTACCCTGAGGGCTTTCAGCAGTTTGGTTGGAACACAGCTGTAAGTGGAGTGGAGTGTAACCCATATTTCTGTCGGGCCTTACTTTGATGCCCCCAACATAAGAGTTACCAAGCCAAATTCTTCAGAACAAAAAACAAGCTTAGTAAGATTTTGCCATTTTTGAAAATATTTATGGCTTCTGCAACCATAGTTCTCAGACATAAAGTAAGCAGGTGTGCCAAAATGTGTCACGCTTAACTATTTGGATTTTTAAAGATCCCATTTAAAGCAATTTTTATTCACCTGAGGCCTCCCACTGGACTCAGTCCAGCCTAAATGAGGCCCAGTTCAGTTCCTAAATTGAACTCAGTCCAGCTCAAATCAGACCCGTCTAATCTCAGACCCAATCCAGTCTTTAAATTGGACCCAGTCCAACTTTGGCAAGTAACCTCTAATAATTCCCAGTATGGCAAGGGCTAGGTTTTCCACTAAAAAACCTGGGAATTGTGTCTGCCAGTTTAAGCTGCCCTGCATCGTAAGGGAAAGCCAATTAGACTGGGAGCTGGAAGCAAAGAGAATGGAGCTTGGAACTGAGAGCAAACTTAAACATTGAGTAGACTGTGAACTCAGAGGATTAGTAGGGTATTTCCTTTTGTTCCCCATATACAAACAAATCCTGTTGCTGCCACCAAATCCATTAAACAACAACAACAACAAAAGCTGAATAATGTGAAGATCTAATTGGTTTTATTATAATTATTTAAAATTTATGAAAATGGTTCACTAGTCAGCATCCCATCTAGCAAACAGAAAAGAGCCCCATCAAGCTGCAGAAAAGAAAAGTTTGTTTTGTTTTAAGGTAGAGAGGGAGTGGGAAAAAGGAAATTGAAATTATTAGCAAAGAATATATTGTTGTAGGCAAGGTTGCTCTCCTGAGGGGAACAGGAAGCATCTATCAGTAAATTTCCTAATGATGACCAGGAAATTCCAGGTTAACTGGTTAAGGTTAAGTTCCTGGGGGAGATGAAACTGCAGCATTTTTCACAGAATTGGAACGAACCATCCTAAAATCTGTATGGAACCACAAAAGACCCTGAATAGCCAAAGTGATGTTGAAAAAGAAAACCAGAGTTCAAGTTATATTACAAAGTTGTAGTGACTGAGATAGTACGGTACTGGCACGAAAACAGTGCAGTGCAATGGAACAGCACAGAGAACCCAGAAATGGACCCACAACTACACGGTTAACTAATCTTTGACAAAGCGGGAAAGAATATTCACAGGGAAAAAGAAAGTCTCTTCAACAAATGGTGTTGGGAAAACTGGACTGCTCTCTTACACCACACACAAAAATAAATTCAAAATGGAAGACAGACCTACATGTGAGACAGGAATCCATCAAGATCCTAGAGGAGAACATAAACAGAAACTTCTTTGACTTTGGTTACAGCAACTTCTTACTAGATCTGTCTCTTGAGACAAAAGGAAAAGTGAACTACTGGGACTTCAAGATAAAAGAACTTCTGCACAGTACAGGAAACTATCAACAAAACTAAAAGGCAACCTTTGCAAATGACATATCTGATAAAGGTTTAGTATCCAAAATCTTCAAGAACCTCTAAATCTCAACACCCAAAAAACAAACAACCCAGTTAAGAAATGGACAGAAGACATGAATAGAATTTCCCCAAAGACGACATACAGATGCTAACAGACACAGAAAAGACGCTCAACATCACTCATCATCAGGGAAATGCAAATCAAAACCACAATTAGCTATCACCCCATACCTGTCAGAATGGCTAAAAGTAACACAAGAAATAACAGACGTGGGCAAGGATGCAAGAAAGGAGAACCCTCTCGCACTGCTGGTGGAAATGCAAACTGGTGCAGCCACTCCGGAAAACAGTATGGAAAAATTACCCTATGATCCAGCAATTGTCCTACTAGGTATTGACCCGAAGGATACAGAAACACTGCTTTAAAGGACATAGGCACCCCAATGTTTACAGGAGTATTATTAACAACAGCTAAACTATGGAAAAAGCCCAAATGTCCGTCGACTGATGAGTAGATAAACAAAAGGTAGTACACAGATACACACGGGATATTACTCAGCCAGCAAAAAGAATGAAATCTTGCCATTTGCAGTGACATAAAGGAACCTAAAGTGTATTATGCTAAGTGAAATAAGTCAAAGACAAGTACCATATGATTTCACTTGTGGAATTTAAGAAAAGAAACTGATGAATTTATGAGGAAAAAAAAGAGACGCAAACCCTAAAACAGACTCTTAACTATAGAGAACAAACTAAGGGTTGATAGAGGGAGGTGGACAGGGGATGGGCTGAATAGGTGATGCGGATTAAGGAGGGTACTTGTGATGAGCCCGAGGTGTTACATGTAAGTGATGAATTCTAACCCTGAAACTAATATTACACTGTATGTTAATAAATGGAATTTAAATAAAACCTTGAAACAAAAAGAGTAACTGCAGTTAATTTAGTATTAATAAGTCTTTGCTGACTTCGTTTGCTCTTAATATAAGGGGCTTTATTCAGGGACTGTGGTTTCCTTTTTCACAGAGGTAAAATAGAAGTAACTAGGTACTTAAAATGTTAAAGGTAATTCTTTAAATAAAAGATTATGACAAAGGGTGTACCTGGGTGGCTCAGTCAGTTAAGCGTCTGCTCTTGGCTCAGGTCATGATCTCAGAGTCCTGGGATCAAGCCCAGTGTCCAGCTCCCTGCTCAGTGCGGAGTCTGCTTGTCCCTCTGCCCTTCCCCCTGCTCACGCTCTCTCTCTCTCACTCAGATAAACAAAATCTTAAAAAAAAATTATGACAAAAGATTCATAACAATCTGTCTTCCACATGATTTTTACAGCCAGACTCAGGACTACAATAGAACCCAAGATTACAGATTTAAAGAAATCCAGTCTCCTAAATTAAAAAAAAAAAAAAAGGATTTAAGAGATCTTTTTAGAAGTTAGGAGACTTGTCAGACCAGCCCTGACATTAAAAAAGTGTATTATTTTGGCCTCTGTAAAATATTTTTATTGAGCACATAATAGTAATATGCCACAATAAAGTGATAAATGCTGAGGACAAGGTATTAAATATAATAAATTCATTTGTTTGAGGAGCTTACATTTTATCATCTATAAAATGAGTGCTCTTAAATTATTTTTGTTTAACCCAAGCTCCAATAATTCCCAAATAACAAAATCTTTGTCAGAGCTGATCTTGATTCTTTTGATTAACATTGAATTACCATAAAGAAAGAAGAGTCAACTGTATGCACCTAAGATATAAATTTTCACCTGGGCCTAAGACAAGGATCTGTGCTACTATATACTTTATGGGAGTTCTTGTGCAAGATGGCAATGTAGAAAGGCCCCGAATTTACCTCCTCCACAGACACACCCAATCTACACTTATTTATAGAGTAATTCCTTCAGAAGAACTAACTGAACAGCTTCTGCACAGCAAAAGATAAACCAGAGAACAGCAAGAGAAAAGCAGACATAGTAACAAAGGGAACTGCTCCCATGATGCTGTAAACTGCAGTGGCGACGGACAGCAGTGAGGAATCATGAGCAGATTACTGTGCCCCGGGCACAAAAGAAAAGCCACCACTTGAAAAAGCAACTACTATATAAAAGATCCTGCCTTAGAACCCCACCAAATGGCAGGGAAACTTCCAGGTTGGAGGAGTTGTGAGTGCTGTGGTTTATGGGAACAGAATCTGGGCACCATAACCAGCTTGCCTCCTCAAGGAGTACCAGATTCTCTGAGGCAGGGGAAAAAAATCCCTGGCTTAAAAGAGCAAATGGATTAGAAAAGAGGCAGCCCTACAATGCCTCCAAATGGTGGGCAAGCTGCTAGAACTCTCTCCAGGTCAGATGGGCTGGCCACCACATTTTATGTTCCCCCTCCCCATTGATAGCATAGATGGAGGTAGGTTCCAAGCACCAAAGCTGGCCAACTGCCTCAGTTACCCAGGGGCCCCTACTCACATAAGCCCCTGCCATCCCACCAAGGCACCACAGAACAGCACATACCTGATCCCCCCTGGTCAGTGCTCACTACAGCTCCAGCCATCATGCCAAAGTGACAAAGGCACAAAGCACTCCAGAACATCCCAGATTGTCCCCACTTCACCTCCAGATGGCTTACTAGGGTAACCCCAGTGCAGAGCACTCTGAAACCTCCTGGCTTATGCCTGCTTCACAGACTGGGTGCCACGTGCATGGAGCACCCTGGGAACCCCCAGCCTGGCACATGCCAAGCCCCCCAAGACAGCCCAGCTAGCATCCACTTTTGCCAAGGTGCTCTCTGCACAAACAGCCCAGAGACTGTCCTGACCCACACCCTTGCTTGGATCCAATCCCCACCCCCACAATATGTTGCCTGTGCAAGTCACCTTAGGACACCCTGTCCCAAGCCAAGTACCCTAAGAAACCCGCACTTGCACCCACCTCAGCTTCAGCCATCCTGGCAGGTACTACTCTCTTCACAGAGAGTCCCAAGACCACCCCAACCCACACGCATTTCAGCTCTAGCCATCCCATCTGGGCAGCTCTAGCATGGAGTGCCCAGGGACGCTCAGCTCTTGCCAGAAACAATTCCAGCCCGTCAGCCAAAGTCACCAAGCACACGTAGTCTATGCAGGGGATGACCATACACAAGACCATTTCTTCAAGTTTAGGAGACATAACTGTCCTGCCCAGTTCATAGAAACAGAGAAAGTCAAGCAAAATGTGGAGACAGAAAAATATGCGCCAAACAAGAGAACAAGACAAAAAAAAAAAAAAAAAAAGGAAACACAGGTAAGCAATAATGATGGATAAAAACTTTAATAATCATAAAAATGCACATGCAACTGGAGAGAAAAGTTGAAGAATTCGGTGAGAACTTCAACATAGAAATAGAATATACAGAAAAGAACCAGAGTTGAAGAATGCAATTACTGAAATGAAAAATACACCAGAGGGATTCAACAACAGAGGAGCAGATACAAAAGAACCAATCAGTGATATAGGGTAATGGAAAGCACCCAAGCTGAATAGCAAAAAGAAAAAAAAAAAAGTCAAAACATGAGGACAGCTTAAGGGATATCTTGGACAGCAAGTGAACATTCACATTACAGGGGTCCCAGAAGAAGATAAAGGGGAGAAAACGTATTGAGGAAATAATACCTGAAAACTTCCCTAACCTGGCAAAGGAATCAGACATCCAGGTTGAGGAAACACAGAAAATTCCAAAAAGATGACCTCAAGGCACTCCATACCATGATACATAACAATTAAAATGCCAAAGTTTAAAGATATAGAGAGAATTATAAAAGCAGCATGAAAGAGCAAAGTGTTATGTACAAGGGAAACCTCATAAGGCCATCAGCTGATTTTTCAGCACTACTTTGCAGGCAAGAAGGAGTGGTGTGCTGTATTCAAAGAGCTGAAAGGAAAAACCTACAACCAAAAATACTGTACTTGGCAAGGCTGTCATTCAGAACTGAAGGAAAGACAGAGTTTCCCAGATAAACAAATGTTAAGAGAATTAATCACTACTACATTAGCCTTATATGTTAAAGGGACATTCTTTTTCTGCTTAAAAGAAGCCATAGTTAAAAAGATATAAAATATGAAAACATATACATAAAATGTGGAGGAGGGAGTAAAAAAGTTTCAGAATCTATTCAAACTTAAATGATCATCAACTTACTATAGAATGCTATATACTTGGGATCCTAGACATGAACCTCATGGTACCGCAAACTCAAACCCTCTGACAGAGAAAAAATAAAGAGAAAGAAAGCCAAGCATGACATTACAGAAAGTCACCAATCACAAGGGGAGAGAGCAAGAGAAGAAAGGAACAGATAACAACCACAAAAAGAACTAGAAAACAATGAACAAACTGACATTAAGTACATAACTTTTTATGATTTAAATGTAAATTGTCTGAAAACTCTGATCAAAAGACATAGGATGGGAGAATAGATTTTTTAAAAAAGACCCATTTATATGCTGCCTACAAGAGACCTGCAAGCACACACATACTGAAAGAATGGAAAAATATATGTCATGCAAATAGAAGCAAAAAAAAAAAAAAAAAAAAAAAAGGCCAGAGCAGTGATGCTTATATTAGACCAAAATAGATTTTTAAAACACTGTATTAAGAGACAAAAAAAAAAAAAAAAAAGGTGTTACCTAGTGATAAAAGAGTCAATCCAACAAGAGGATATAACAATTATAAACAGCTATTCACTAGACATTGGAGCAGCTAAATACATAAAGAAAATATTAACAAAAATAAAGGGAGAAATTGACAGGTATACAATAGTATGTAGGGGACTTTCACATCTTACTTACATCAATGGATATATCACCCAGGCAGAAAATCAATAAGGGAACAGTATCTTTGAATGACACATTAGAACAGGTAGACTTGACAGATAAATATAGAACATTCCATCTAAAAACAACAAAACAACATTCTTTTCAAGTGCACATGGAACATTCTCCAGGATAGATCACATTAGGCCAAATAACAAGTGTCAATAAATTTAAGAAGATTGAAATCACATCATGCATTTTTTCCAACCATAAAGTATGAGACTAGAAATCAATCACAAGAAAAAAACTGGAAAAGACATAAACATGTAGAGGCTCAACAACATGCTACTAAACAGCATATGGGTCAACAAGGAAATAAAGAGGAAATAAAAACACATGGAGACAAATGAAACAAGTTCTAAGAAATTTACAGCAATACAGCCAACGTCAAGAAACAAGAGAAATTTAAAACAATCTAACCTTACCTAAAGGAACCAGAAAAAGAGGAACAAAGCCCAAGGTTGGTAGAGAGAAGGAAATAATAAAGATCAGAGTGGATACAAATAAAATAGACACTGAAAAAACCCAAAAGATCATTGAAACCAAGAGCTGATTCTTTAAAAAGATAACATTGATTGATAAACCTTTAGCCAGACTCATAAGAAAAAGAGAGGACATGAATAAACTCAGAAATGAAAGAAAAGTAAAAAGCCAACACCACAGAAATACAAAGGATTATAATAGACTACTATGAAAAATTATATGCCATTTACCACTTTTTTTTTTAACATAATAGTGAAATTCCTTGGCAGATTAATTAGGCAAGAAGAAGAAAGGCATTCAAATAGAAAAGGAAGGAGTAAATTATTTTTGTTTGCTGACAACAGTGTCAACTACCCTGATTGTAACTGACATTTATAGGACTCAACTCAATTCATTTACAGAAAACCCTTAAGTCTCCAACAAAAAAACTGTTGGAACAAATAAACAATTTCAATAAAGTTACAGAATACAAAACCAATATAAAAACATCAGTTGTGTTTCTATATACTAACAATAAACTGTACAAAAAAGAATTTAGAAAAACAATCCCATTTGCAATAATATCAAAAAAGAATAAAACAGATATAAATTTAACCAAGGAGGGGAAATATCTGTACACTGAAAACTATTAAGTCAACGATGAAAGAAATAGAAAAGTACACAAATACAGAAGTATTTCATGCTTATGGATTGGAAGAATATTGTTAAAATGCCCATACTACCTAAATCAATCTACAGATTGCATGCAATCCCTATGAAAATTCCAACGGCATTTTTCAGAGAAATAGAAAAAATATTCCTAAAATTTGCATGGATCACAAAATATTCCAAATAGCCAAAGCAAAGTTAGCAAAGCAGAACAAGGCTGGAGGCATCACATTTCCTTATTTCAAGCACTATTACAAAACTATAGTAAGTGAAATATGGTATTGCCATAAAAAAAGACACATAGAACAACTGAACAGAATAGGGAGCCTAGAAAGGAACCCATACATATGGTCAATCAGTCTTTAAAAATCATTCAGTCTTTAAAAAAAGAAAAAAAGAAATCCTGTCATTTGGGACAACATGGTTCAGGATAAACTTGGAGGGCACTATGCTAAGTAAAATAAGCCAGACATAGGAAGACAAATACTTTATGGTATCACTTACTTGTGGGGGGGAAAACACACTCAATTCCTAGAAGCAAAATAGAAAAGTAGTTGCTGAGCCATCACATTGTATGCTTTAAGATCTTACTTTTTTTTAAGATTTTATTTATTTATTCAACAGAGATAGAGACGGCCAGCGAGAGAGGGAACACAAGCAGGGGGAGTGGGAGAGGAAGAAGCAGGCTCATAGCGGAGGAGCCTGATGTGGGGCTCAATCCCATAACGCCGGGATCACGCCCTGAGCCGAAGGCAGACGCTTAACCGCTGTGCCACCCAGGCGCCCCAGATCTTACATTTTTATTGGTCAATTACACATCAGTAAAGCTGGGGAGAAGCACATCACACACACACACACACACACACACACACACACACACACTCTTCTCTCTCTCTCTCTCTCTGAATAAAAATAATAGTATTAAAGTTTGAATAAGAGTAAAAAGATTGGAGATTTGAAGGGAGCCAGTCAGGAGAATTCAGAATATTGGGCCCAAAGTGTTCTTAGATAATAGAGTGAGGATGGTAGCGGTGATGCAAAAAATTTCCTGGTTTGTGGTCTGAGTATATTTTCACTAATGGCATCGATATCAGAGTTTTCAGGGAAATATACATAGCAGTCACCATAACCACTGCACAAGTGTATCCTTAGGAAGCCAGAATCACATCTAATACTGTATGATTGTAGAGGACCATTCACTAGAGTTCCTGTAGGGTTTTGGCAATGATGTTGATTATTTGTGGTAAGATTGTCCAGAGTCTGATAATTTCCCAGAGCAAAGTATAAATTGCGGGATTTCCAGTGAACTTCCTGAGTGGCTCATATAGCAGCACCAATAAGCACAAAAGCTGCCCCAAAATGATCTGCAATGGCAGTCAAGTCTTTAGGTTTACTCCCAATGTGCCTCTTCTCTCTTAGGAACACGATGAGAAAGAAGTTTATAAATTGCATTTAGTGTTGGAATTTTACACCTAAGCTTATAGGTGTGACACATTTTAAGAGACCTTTTGGATCACCTAGTGCCTGGAAAGTTCCGAGGTCACAGGGTAGTTAAGAAAATAGTCTGGTTGAAGATTTGATGAAAATTAGCTAGAAATAGGATCCCATCCAACAGATAAATAGGCACAATTGCCATTAAAAAAAAAAAGTGTCTCAGGGGAGGCTATCCAGGGTTTATGAAAATAATTGTCCCATGGATTTGTGTGTGTAAAAGCAAGGAGGGTCAGAACATGGTGATGGGGAAGACAGGAACATGCTGAGAGAAGCGGAATGATAAAGAGAGGGAACATAGTGAAGTGGGATTATCTTTGAGGCAGGAATAGATGTGGGAGTATAGTTGAGGACAGGTGAATGTTGATATATTGGATAGTTTCAGATAAAGTAGACAGATTGTTGGATGGCCTAATTAAGATTATACTGAGAAAGCTGTTTTTCTTCTTTACACCAGGAGCAATTAGCAAACCTTATTTTAGAGGAGATTTTGGATCAGTGGTATTCGAGGCTTTCTGGAGGTGAACCAATTTGGAGAAACTCCCCAAATCCTTGCTCTCATAAACAATGGTGCGTCATGTGTTTGAGCCAGAGTTTCTCAAAAAGATTATGTAGAGGAGGACTTTAGAGTCATGAGAACTGGAACCTTTAACTTTACTAGAGATTGCAGACGTATTTGGAAAATGATTATACTCATTTATTTTCACCATAAAAAGGTTTACACTTGGTCCAGATCCTTACAACATTTAGTATTGTGGAACTTTTATACTTACTCAAACAGAGGGTTTGGGCTATTAATCAGTCTCTTACTGCTTGTGGTTTTAATTTTGTTTTCTAAAGAACCTGAACATTCCCCCCCCTCAGATGCCTTCTTAATTATATTGCCTATTTATATTTTCTACTATTTTTCTAAAGTTTATAATTTTCTTATACTTTTGTCAGAATTCTTTAAATACTCTAGCTGTGAGCGCTTAGGTGGTCATAAATATTGCAAATGTCTTCCCTCAGCCTGCAAAATATCTTTTTACTTGTTCAAGTACTGAATTTTGAAGACTAGGGTAGGCGCATGTTTTCACTTTTTCATTTTATGATTTGTGCCTGTTAAATCATCTTTGTCTACTACAGAGTCCTGGAGATATTTTTCTGTGTTTTCTTAAACTGAAAAGAAGTGTTTCTCATGCTGAGATCTCTATGTCCTTTTGAACTGATTTTACAAGTAATAACAACCCTCTATTCGAATCCAAACCTTCATTAGCAAATTGGGTGGGAGCCCCCAAATTCATCCTCAGTTTTGATAAGACTTCTCGAATCTTGCTCTCTTGACCTCTACAGAATTTACTCTGTCATTCCTTTTCCTGTACGACAGGAAGCAAAGAATCAGAGGTCATACTTCACACTCTGGACTATAATTCTCATGACACTATATATATTCTCTTCCCCATCTGCTGCATCCCTCCATTTCCTCAACTTTCACTCTGCTGCCTTCAATTCAAGGTCAGTCATAGAAGCCTCCTTACTCTCTAAGCGCTTGTAAGTATTTCCTTCATCTTCCTTCTCTAGGTTCACTCTCATGTCATATGCATTCTATCTTCCGGTAGTACTCCTTGTAGTCATCTGCAACCCACCCAACTTCTCCTCTCCTCCTTGAATATTTTATTTCCTGGGTCATTATCCCTCTCTCCAATAATACGCCTGTTATTGCTCTTGATAATTTCAATATCCATGTAAATTGTACTGCTTTCAGTTACATGATCAAATTTCCTCCAGTGATCCTGCCTCCCATCCTACCTCAGCCATTCCATTATCATATCAATGCTTTTCCAAATCACACTCTATTACTCCACTGACAGCAAATGTTTAATTCAAATAAAAGTTTAAATCCAATAACATGAACACTTTTTATTCACCTCTTATCAGCCTCCCCATGAACTGTATTCCCTTTTTAGCTAACTTTACGCTGTTGTCAATCATTTTGAGCATTCTACTCTATTTACTCTTCACTCCAGCCTTTCTATTCTTTTGCAGTATTTGTTTATGTCACACAACATACTTATATCTAATGACTTACCCATTCTTGTTCTAGTCAGTTGCACTTTACCTCAAAATAATGCACAATAATATTACTAGTGTTACATTAACAATTAATCCCTCAGGGAGGATTTTGATGGTTAGTCTGTTGTCTTTTCTGTGAAATATGAAATAGGATTTCTTATTTTTTGTTCATTCCTAAAAGGTATAATTTCCTACAATCTCCTCATCCTCATTATAAGCTGATACAATTCTAATTCACAAAAAGATATAATTCACCAAAAAAAAAATTAAAGCAATTATAAGAATTTCCCTTGTCACTAGCTCTTCCTATTATGATTTACCCAACAATACCTATCTGGGACCATTTACTATAGCCTATGTCCTTTTACTGAGAATGAGCTACCAAGCTCCTCATTCTTTATCATGCCTCAAAGACATCATCATTGTTTCCGTTCTTACTGCATTATTCCTATCAGAAAACAAACATTTCTTTATATCTCACAACAATCAAACCACAGTAAAATTTTTAAACCCACTTTATCCTTCAGCTATCACTGTTTTTCTCTTTCCCTTTATAGCTAAACTCCTCGAAAAAAAAAAAAAACACTCATACTCACTGTTTCCAATTTCTCTCCATTTCCTATTTAACCCCTTCAAATAAAAGTAAATTCTTATATCTTGCTTCAACTATCACAACAGCATTTGACATAGTTGCTTATTTGTAGGATTTTTTTCCCTGAAAGGAAAAACTATTTCCTACTCTAGTTTCTATTACTACCACACTCAGTAGTCTGACACTGGGTATGTCTGGTTTTTCACACTAAGCAATTCTCCAATTTTTGGTGGACATCCACTGGGTGTCCTACAATTTAACTCAATTTGGACACTAACTGCCAGAATTAGAGCAGACCCTAGAAGTTAGAACTTCCCCTTACTTCAGACACCAATAACAAGTCCAGGTTGCATCTGTGTTTCTGACCAACTAGCTATTTAATGGCTATTTAAATCCTAAGTTCCTACCACCTCTTCATAATTTCTTAAAAGTTTACATACTAGATAAGCAGTTTATTATAAAAGGTTATAGGACTCAGGAGCAGCCAAATGGAAGAGATACGCAGGACAAGGTACATGGGAAGGGATCTCCAAATCCTTTCCAGCAGTGCTGCTCACCTAAGACTATACATGTTTGGCAACCCAGAAGTTCTCTGAACCCCTTCAGTAAGAGTTTCTTAGAGAGGCTTCATCACATAGGCATGACTGATTGAATCATTGTCATTGATGATTTCTTCAACCTCTGGGCCTTCTACCCCCCTGGAGTTGGGGGATGGGGCTGAAAGTTCAACCCTGTAATCACACAGTTCCCCTGGCAATAATCCCTCATTCCTGTGACTTTTCGAAAGTCACTTCATTAACATACATTTGGGTGTGTTCGAAAGGAGCTTGTTATGAATTTAAAAAGACTACCCTTTCACCTTTATTGCACTTAATCACTTAACAAAATTCCAAGGCTTTTAGGAGCTCTGTGCCAGGTACAGGGACAAAGACCAAACACATATTTCTTATTATAACATCATGCTCCCTAAACCCATCCACCCATTTTCAGCATTGTTTTCTTCTCTTCTTTTCTTCCCTATCACTCCTCTAAACACACTATTCCCACTGGTAACTTCAGAATTTTGCCATGTCCAACATGTGCCATGACTGCTCGCAGTTCTTGGGCTTTGTCAAATTAATGAAAAGAAAAGTCTTCTCTCAAGACAACTATCATATGGTTTCTCTCATCTGTGGAACATAAGAACTAGAATGATCAGTAGGGGAAGAAAGGGATAAAGATGGGGGGGTAATCAGAAGTGGGAATGAAACATGAGTGACTATGGACTATGAGAAACAAACTGAGGGCCACAGAGGGGAGGGGGGTGGGGGAATGGGATAGGTCGGTGATGGGTAGTAAGGAGGGCACGTATTGCATGGTGCACTGGGTGTTATACACAACTAATGAATCATCGAGCCTTACATCAGAAACCGGGGATGTACTGTATGGTGACTAACATAATATAATAAAAAATCATTAAAAATAAACAAACAAACAAATAAATAAATAAATAAAAAGAAAAGTCTTCTCTCTTTTCTAACTTTTGATATCCTACCAAACCTTCAAGATGCTCACTAACTATCATCTTCTCTGTCAAGAATTGCCTGTTTTCTCATAGGAAATTAATAATTTCAGTCTCAAAGAATTTGCAATAGCCTTATTTTGTGTAATAATTAATTGAATATACTTGTTTCCTTTAATACTTTTCTTGAAGACAGAGCCACTGTATTTTTAATTTTGGTATCTTAATTACTTAGGCCAATATTTGGATCATTTACATGCTGAGCATATGTTTTGGATTGAATTTAGAATGAAGATGGCAGATTTTCTAGTAGCACCTTTGTTTTGTATAGTTTCCTGGGGAGATCTAGATCTATGAAATATGGTTATTAAGTTCACTTCCAGACATATATTTAGATCAAAACCCATATAGAAAGGATGAGTGGAATACATTTTGCTAGGCATGGTGACTATTATCAGTTATTCAAATTGTTAGTCTACCGACTTAAAAGGAAATGTGCATATTTTCGGTAACTAGTTCCTATCAATGACATAACCTCTTCCTCAAGTAGGACTTGGCTCAGTTCTTATTTGTTAATAATATATGTAAAAATTTTTCAACTTAGTAAAATCTTCTCAGCATAAAAGTTTTTCTTTGTTGCTTTAAAATAGCTATATGCCTACACATACACACCCCTATATGAGTATTATACTGACACATGAATATAGAAAGCATAAGATTGGCTTATTAGAAATTCAAACTTTTATACAAAATTAATGATATGAGCATATCCTCACAGCTCCCTCCATCAACTCACACAATTTTAGCAGCTACGATGTCTTTTTTATATTAATTGGAGGCTTTTTATTTTGCACAGCACTCAGTTTTCTCTGCTGTAGCCAAAAAGAAAGCTTCTGACAAAAATCCAAATTCATAGTATTTAATATTACAGAATAAGCACAAAATTCTTATATCTCAATACTGGCAGATGAAAAGAATCCCAGTGACCACCATTTCTCAAATATGATTTCTATTATTACCAGTCTGAGATAGAGTAGTAGAGAGTTAAAGCAAGTAGAGAATACATCTGGATAATAATTCTGAACATATCTGCTATAGTCTGAATATTTGTGTCCTCCCCCACCAAACTGATGTGTTGAAATTCTAACCCCCTAATATTATGGTTTTGCAAAGTGCTAAGGTCATGGGGGTAGCCCCCATGTGAGTGGGACTAGTGTTCTTTTTTTTTTTTTTAAGATTTTATTTATTTATTTGACAGAGATAGAGACAGCCAGTGAGAGAGGGAACACAAGCAGGGGGAGTGGGAGAGGAAGAAGCAGGCTCATAGCAGAGGAGCCTGATGTGGGGCTCAATCCCACAACGCCAGGATCACGCCCTGAGCTGAAGGCAGTTGCTCAACCGCTGTGCCACTCAGGCGCCCCGGGACTAGTGTTCTTTTTGAGAACCCGTAGAAATCCCTTGCCTTTCCTGCCTTAAGTAGTAGAAGACAAGAAAGCACTGGCTATGAACCAGGAAGAGGGCTGTCACAGAATGTGACCATGCTGGCACCTTGGATCTTGGACTTCCTAGCCCCCAGAGCTGTGAGAATAAACTACCCAGTCTGTGGTATTGTGTTATAGCAGCCTGAATGCACTGAGACAGTCTGTTTCTAACTACAGACTTGCCAATTTTTTAAATTTTCACCTCATTACTAAATTTGGGGATAGTGTCACTTCTCTGGCTCCCAACTTCTTGGGAATAAAACCCCAAAACATTAATAGTATTTCTGAGTCAATGAGGTATTAAGGACAAGATGATCATTCTGGTTTCATTCCATATGGTCAACTCATAACCCATCCGAATAGAGTAAGCTGTGGTAAGACAATGCCTTTCTTTGTAGAATCAATGTGACTTTGATATTATGTTTCTGACCTCTTTATTTCTATAATTAAGATGTAGCTCCAATACTGTCATTTCTACACACCAACTTTTGATGTCATTTTAGAACCCAATAGCTCCAGCACAAATCTTCTCAAACTTTAATCTGCACTGGATTAACTATGGATATTATTAAAATGCAAATTTTGATTAACTAGGCTTGGGGTGGGCCCTAAAGTTCTTCATTTCTAACAAGTTACCGAGGGATATGAACACTGTTGGTTTGAAAACATCACTGAGCAATAGGGTTCTAGATTTTCAAAGATCCTTTAAGAAAAATTTCCTCACATCATTCTTTTAAACTTATTCTTACCTGTCCTACTTGATTGTAAGCTTCTTGAGGAGAATGAAATACTCATTCATATTAGCATGTGTATGTGTGTGTTTTCTTCTCTGTTCTCTAAATTCTTAGCAAGTATCTCAGTTTTCATAGTTTCTCACTAAATGTCAATATTGTAGACTGAATGGATACTTCAGGTCTGGAAATGACTGGGAAAGCCTCAATATAGGCAACCAACTCACTCATATTTGTAGGTTTTATGTGACTTTGTATGATGGGGAGAGTAGCAATTTATGTTTGTGGGGAATGGAAGTTAATAAAATCTCTTAGTTTGAAAGTAAGGATAGTGTGTCTATGAGGGAAAAAAAAAACAAAGAAGAGAAGAATAGGCAGTGTGTGTGGAGAGGCATATCTTTACAGTTTGGCTTAAACTAAATGAAAACAAAATAAACAAGCAAAAGAACAACAATAAAAACGCAACAGTTTAAGAATTTCAGTTGGGGTTCCTCAGACTTCTGATAGCTTTTACAAAGATCCTAAAGTCTATCAAGTGTGACCAACTCTAATCAAGAAAGAGGACCAAGTGGCTTTACTCAGACAATCATTTCTAGGGAAAACGTTGTTAACCTTCTAATGAAATAAGCATCTCTTCCACAAACACAGTAATTTAAAACAAAACAGGCATAGTGAATTAATGATGTAGAAATTAACTTGAATGCAAGCATCTTACATTTACTAAAGATCTTAATAGCCCTTAATCTGAAATATAGCTGAAGTGAAATGACTTCTTAAAAATATGAAGGACCTGCTAAGATAAGCCATTTATTTTTCATGGACTGTTGGTGCCAAAACATAAATACTGAGATCATCTCGACCTGCACGGGGCCTTTGTACTCTATGCCTATGCATGAGTCCCTATCAGAGGATTGGGAATTTGCCAAGCCTCATATAAAACTGCAGTGACTTTTAAGGCCACTGAGGCCATTCCATCTACTCAAAAATGAAATTAGGCTTTTTTTTTTTAAATAGGCTTGAAGCCACCTAAATTTGACCTCTATCTAGCACATCTTTTTATCCATCAAAATTATCAATACTGTGAGTAAGGGGTAGAAAGTTTCAAGTCAGTTACCTGAACATATCATTTATAAGGTCTTTTATCAAGGTTTCTCAAATAAATTGGTTTTACAAATGCATTTAGAGAGAAATAATTAACTTTGAGGGTCAGAGAGAGAATATATATGTAGGCAATACGAGATTTTCTTTTCCTGTCATCCAATTTTTTTTCCCTTTGTGTTCACTTACTATATATGGAGAGTCTCTTTTGTAAGAGGGGTAAAGAGATATTTCTTTAAAGAAATTAGTTACACTCAGAAATTATTGATATTAATTAGGAAAATATGAATAATTGCCTATAGCTGTTTTACTCTGAAGATTCTGAAGTCCTTAGGTCTTACCCAGCAAGCCATAAAGGCTTAAAGATGTGGCTGTCTGTGTTTTAGGCCCTGGAAAAAGGACAAAAGGGTAGAAAAAGAAAGAGGGTTTCTGGAGAACATAAGAGTCTAAGAGACCAGATTAATAGGAAAATTAATGATGAAAATTCAAGGTAATTTCCATATGTACTTGATGGGAAAAGTAAAAAAATATTTTACATAGGAGACTCCAGGTGTCTTATGAGGAGCTAATAGGAATTATGTTGTTGGCGTGCACTTAATGCTTCTCCCCAAACCTTTTGGGTGTGATCAAAGGTTTATGTCATATTAGAAATAACAGAAGCCAACTTTGGTCTATTCCTCCAAATTGGCCACTGAGAAATGGAGCTAGCATTAATCTTTAGAAGGCCATCTTTCTGAACGTTGAAGGATTTTGGAGCAGCAACAGTGTTAGTTTTGCATTCTCCTCCTTTTTTCTAATTAGAACAGTCCCAGAATGAAGCTGGACCAATGAGTGACCAAGTAGCAAACCCTAATGGACACTCTTCCTTTCTTAGGGTAATACCTTGGCTCTGTTTTAGGGTCAGAAGAACTTAGTGAAGTATCAGGATAGGCATCTATCCAGACACTTTCCAGGTTTCCTGTGCTCCTATAGGGTTCGGGCAGTCATTCTCTACACAAAATGAGCATGAACTGAATTTGAATGAGCAATTTAGAAAATCAAGATTTAAAAAGGATTTATTATTTTGTGGAGAAAACAGTAAAATTTTAGTGGTTCTACCATTACCTTTCCAAATAACCTCAGGTGGAACTGCTAAATATAACTGCATGAGTAAACGATAAGGAATTAGGGTGGGTTCTCGATGTATTGCATATGCTGCTCAAGCTGACTACATATTTTCTAGTACACTTTGCTAGGTGCAGACACAGTGTGCATTTTATATGGCCCTTAGTGATACTGTGCATTTTCAAAATGATTCCTTTTATATGTTGCCTAGTAATACTTCTACAGTTAAAGACATTCATTCCAGGTCTCTTTTCCAGGACTCTTCAATTATTTTGTTTTTCTGAAACTCTCTTTGGTCCTTTTTGGTCCTTTTGTCCACTGTGACACTCAAATTATTTACCTGCCTCCCACTAACACAAACACAACTTAAATAGGGAAACATCCTCCATCTGCAATATCAAGTAATACGCTTACGTCAATCTCTTTTTTAAGGGTCGCAGCAGTGGCACTAGCAACACAAACACCAATAACGTGTCCTAGGATTGCAATACCGAGCAGCAGAACCCAGAATACACTGTGACTTTTGTCATTGCAACATTGTCCACAAACGGATTAGCAGGTATTTTAGCAGAGGAGTATCCTGAAGTACAACTATTTTTAGCTAGAGCTCAATTTTTCAGGGTGTCTATCAGAGGTGAAAGGCTATTAATGATAACGGATGTTACATTCTTTGCTTTATATTGTGTATCAGGCACTAAACTAAGTGTATTATCTAGATCATTGTATTTATTTCTAATGAAAAAAAAAAAACCTGATGGAGGAGTTTTCATTATACTAATTTTACATATAAAGAAACTAAGGCCTAAGAAAACCAAGTAACTAATATTAAATCTCACAACTACTGAGTAAAGAAGTTGAATACGAACTTTGACTCCCTAATTTCCAGTTATACTTACTAAGTGTGGTGAACATTACTTTCTGTCCACCCAGCATATATTCCAATATTTTAAATAACACTTAAGAGATAGTCTAAAAGAAATATTATAATGAAAGATATATTTTTAAGATTTCATTTTTAAATAATCTCTGCACCCAACGTGGGGCTCGAACTCATAACCCTGAGATCAAGAGTTATATGCTTTACTGACTGAACCAGCCAGCTGCCCCTGAAAGATGTAATTTTTTTTAAAAAAAATTATTCTTTTCCTCCAAAACCAGCCAAGGTAATGGTCTCTTTCTCCCCTCCTTCCTCCACACCTATAAATTAAAATGTCTCTACCCTTACTATGCAGCCTCATTCAGCTGTGAAACGGGATAGAATTGCACGAATAACAGCTCAGCCTTCTCAGCAGAAAAGGGTATATACTTGGTAGGACAAGAAAAAAAAATGTTGCTGTACTTGAAGGGCACAGGAGAAAGAGTAAGATATCCTAAGGGGAGAAGTTTCCTAAATATCCAAGACAGGAGTGTTCAATGGACGCACAGTTCTGAGTGTAGAGTGACTATTGTCATGTTAATTAAGTAGCTGAGCATATCTTAAGATAGAGTTTCCCCTCTCTGTTCTTAAACCTTGTGGATTTTAGATGAGTTGGCAAAGATAAATACAATGCTGATATTTAATATGAAGACAGTGTGTACGTCTGATAACCCAAAAGACGACAACACAGTAAGTATTTTTGGTAAAGAACTGTACTGTTCTTGACTTTATGCAGATGTTGTTCATCTTAAACAGCTATTTCCACAGTCTGGATTAAAGATAGAAAGAAAAATCTCTTGCTGGTTTAATTGAAACCATTATTTCTATTAATTCCATGTTTACATTTAAATTAAATTTAAATTA
Organism: Ursus americanus; assembly: GCF_024610735.1. Classification (NCBI taxonomy): domain Eukaryota; kingdom Metazoa; phylum Chordata; class Mammalia; order Carnivora; family Ursidae; genus Ursus; species Ursus americanus. Next base: position 6,981,661 of record NC_142131.1, read on the forward strand.
TGAATCCTGATTTATTTACATGTGATACATTCTCCATTTGAGGTAATGTGAGATAATAAATCCCCCAACGTTAACTTTATCTTTCTTTCTAGGATTTTAGAATGTTTTGAAATACTGTTTCATTTAAAAACCATCTGCTGGATATCTAACGTATGTGTATCTGGGAAAACACTAGGTACTAGATTAATAGTTTAATGGAAGAGAAAAATAAATATACTAACATTTAAGCATATTGCTCAGATAGGATAAGCCCTGAATGTTATAAGTGTGCATATGAACGCATTTAATCTAGCTGTCAGAATCATGGAAGGCTTCCAGGAGGAAGTTGAGTAAATGTAAGCAGTCTGTCATAGCAGGAACAGAGGATTACAGATGGGGGTGGAATTCTAGGAGGGAGTTGGGGTGCTGAGATTTGAAGTTTGAGAGTTAAGTGGGCGCCAGTCTATGAATGTCCATATATGTAAAAGTAAGGAGTTTGGAATTTGTTCTAAGTGCTATTGGAGCCACTGAAAGATTTTTGGCAAGGAATATTAGTGTCTAAATGTATATCTTAGATAGACTTATCCATCATGTCTTTGGAATTATTTTGGAAACGAGATTGGAAGGAGGCCGATTAGGAAATGATGTAGGTTTGATCAGTTCAAGACACATAAAACCAGTAGAATCAACAGCCTTAAATGAATGATTGAGAGAAAGAGGTAAAGAGTGCAGAGTTAAGGGTGACACTCACGTCCTTCATTTAGACAACAGATGGTAGTGTTGATAACCAAGAATATAATCAAATACAATGATCAGTACATTCAGGGGGAGGTTTTGGAAGGGTGTATATTTGTTATTTTGACTGTTCATTATCTACTCTAAGTATATTTAGTTTAGGTAGAATAGGATGCCCTGACTGGACACCTGGCCCTTGCCAGTCACTCTAACAGGGGTATGTAGATGATGCTTTGGATCTCCAAGTGGAAATGTCTACACAGAACCTGGGCCTAATAGTTTTTATAAGTCTGAATACCCTCTCCCCTAACATTCAGTGACTTGAGTAAATGGGTATAATCTCATTTAAAAAAAGAAAATGAATTATTATGATAGTCTTGCAGAGTCCTTCCTCCTTGGGATATGACCATCTCTTTGCATCTGGGAACTGAGCAAGAAATTGTGAATTTTTATTTGTCGTAACTGCTTTCAATCTCCTATTTTTGTTTTTTGTTTTTTTTTCGTTACTCTAGTTTTTTTTCCGTTACTCTAGTTTTCTGGCTATAGATGTTAATACATACCCTTTCAGGCTGCCTGTATATCCTAACATTAGGGGTACTATAGTTTATTAACCATCTTCAAAGTTCCCTATAGATCAAGCCTCATTGGCTGTCCCTTCAATTTGGCAGGTCAGAATGACAAATTAAGCCTACCGTTTTTGGCTGTTGAATATTTATTACTCCAGTATCAAAAAGACCCAGAAATGACTGAGACAATGGAATAGTAGCAAATATTTTAAACATCTATTATAAGTATACTCCATATACTTAAGAATGTAGAAGAAAACAAGATTATGAAGAGGTGAGGCATAGAAGATACAAAAAAAAAGGATCAAAACATTTGGATATAAATATAAAATGCTTGAAATAAAAAATATACTGAATTCATTCATGTATACTGAGAAAACACCACCACCACCATTCTGTATAATCCATGGTTCATAGAAAAAAATCCAAGAGAAATTAGAAAATGTTTTAGATGAGTAAGAATTAACATACAACAAAATAATAATTGTGGGATACAGCTCAAGAAGTACCTACCATAAATGTCTGTATAATTAATTGTGTGCTTATATTACAAAACGAAAAAGGACTCAAAGTAATGATCTAAGTTTCCATTTTAAGGAACTACAAAAAAGAATGAATTCAATCCATCCGAAGCAAGCAGAAAGAAGGAAACACTAAAAATAAGAACCCAAAAATATAATCAATGGAACCGATTGTCAGTTCTTTAGAAATATTAGTAATTGTGATAAACACTAATCACGGAAAGAAAGAAAAGAAAGAAAGAAAGAAAGAAAGAAAGAAAGAAAGAAAGAAAGAAAGAAAGAAAGAAAGAAAGAAAGATAGATCAGTGGGGGAATAATTCTCCATGGGTAGCTTACATTTCTATGTCTTATGAGAAAAAGCAGTAACAGGTTTTGTTCTGGACTATTTTATAAAGATGTTTGTACAGCAAACAGCTCTGAAAGATAGAAATGTCTCCCCAGCAGAAGGCAGATTTGTTTATAAAGATAGTATCTCCCCGTGGGGTAAAAGATTTTTAGTTCCCTGGGTTTCCTCAGTTGTGATGCAAACTCACTCCATGTATAGCGTCCACTTTAGCCTCTCCACATTGCCTCACTGAAACTGGGGACAAGGCAAATACACGAGACAATGAGCTCTGTTTCTGAGATAGGAATTTCCTGTCTTCTGCCAGTGTCTAGAAAATGGTGGCAAGCTAACCAGTAAAAAGAATAAAAACAGGGACATGATTATAGACCATATAAATATCCTAGTTTTATATAAATATATTATGATCAACTTTAGACCAAAGATTCAAAAACTGAACATCAAATGTAACCATTTTTTAAAACGGCAGAAACTACCAAACCTCAGTCAAGAAGAACAATACATGCAGAATTATCCTAGATATCTGAATTACCCTATGTCTTTAACAACAGAAACTGAATTTTGAAATAAAATATTCCCGTAATTAAATGGCTTCACTAGTAAATTAACTAAACATTCAAGGAAAAAATAATTTTTACACAAATTCTTCTGGACAGTAAAAGAAGGCAAAGCACATCCTCACTCATTTTTTGAGGCCAATACTAAAACTGGACAAAGACATTAATAGGAAACCAAAACAAAACACCAGAACCAAATTCCCTCATGAAATACATGCAACAGTTTTTAACAATGTTTTACCAAATGAAATCCAGTAATATATAAAATTGATGAGACATTATGACCATGTTTGGCTCATCCTAGAATGAAAAATGGCTTGGACATTTGAAAAATAAATGTTATTCACCATAACAGACTGAAAAATGACAATCGTAATATTATTAGATGTAGAAACTCACATGGCAAAATTCAACATATTTTTATGATAAAAATTCTGAACTAAGTAGGAATAGATACTACTTTTCTTAGTCTTCTTAAGAGAGCTATGAAAAACTTAACACGAATATCCTACCTGTAAAAGGGTGAATGCTTTCCCCTAACACTGGGAGCAAGACAAAAATAATTTCTCATCACTTGTATTCAACATTGACCTGGAAGGCCTGCAGAGTAAGTGCAGTAAGAGTAGGAATTTTTCTTCTAATTTTAGTTTAATCAGCTTTGTCAAATCTGACCTTTCCTCCATGAATAAAATGTTATTCATGGCCCCCTTTGACTCATCATGCCCTTTTTTTTTTTTTTTTGAGAGGGAGAGAGGGAGAAGAGATGGGGGGGGGGAGGAGAGAGAATCTTAAGCAGGTTCCACACTCAGCATGCAGCCAGACGTGGCACTTGACCTCACAACCCTGAGATCATGACCGGAGCCCAAATCAAGAATTAGACACTTAACCCACTAAGCCTCCATGTGCCCCTCATCATGTCCATTCTTAATAGCATTGGAATCTATAATTGAGAAGTGATTTAGGAATTGTTTCAATCAGGATAGTCTAGATTATGCTGCATCAATAACCAAGCCCAAAATTTCATTGCCTGAGAATGATAATGTTTTATTTCTTATCCAACCTATTGGTCCATGATGAGACATTGGCAAAGTCTCTGATGATTGTATTTCTTCAGGAAACCACACTGATGGGGCACCTTACATTTAAAATATTATCCATAATTATGCCAGAGAAAAATAAAGCACTCCTCAGTGTTTTATACCTGCAATTAAGCCATAGGCCTATAAGTAACAAATCGAAATCCTATCCGCAATTCCTGGTCAAGAACTAGTCACAGGACCCTAATCAAACACACAAGGTCGGGAAGGTAATCTCTGAAAATGGAGTCTAAGAAATTAATATTAAATACCCTAGTACCTCATAATTATTTGGCTCTTCCAAATAACAAGCTAAATATATTCGATTATCATCTAAAACAACTATATATACTAAAAAAATCAGTATTAAAAATATCTGTGATCTCAACTGGTAAATATGTAAGGAGCAAACAGTATTTTAGGTAAAGTACTGTTATTTTTCTAGTAGTTCCACTTATTCTTTTAACATGTAATTCCTCATAATTTACTTATTTATTCTAGTTTAATGCATAATTCCTCATAATTTATTCACATAAAAAAAGGCCTGGTCTCAAATACTTTAAATGCTACATATGGCTTTTTGTAATGTCATATATACCATAAGATGGCAACCTATGGACTATGTAAAACAAAACCAATAATACTAATATTTTGATGTTGAAAAAAATATATATATATGCATATATATACACGTATGGTGGTAAATGGTAAAAAAAAAAAAAAAAAAAACCCACTTTTTTCCTGAAGCTTATTTTCCTCAAGTATATCATTAGGGTAATTTTTACTATATACTAAAATTTGCAGCATATATATAATGATTAATAATTTTCTGTTTATATCATGGATATGAATATATAATAAAGCCTAGTTTATAAAAATATTCATTCTGATGTTTCTTTGCTATTCAATACCATTTGTGACTACCAAATGCAATAAATAATCTTCATGGCTAATTTGGTTTCAATTTAATTTATATATAAAAAAGAAATGCCTGAGAAAAATACACTGACCATTTCTACCATGTCACACTGAATTTTGTACTTGCTTATGCGTGACTCAGTGCACATATATCTTAGATCAGGTTTCCTCAGGATTAGATTAATACTGTTATCAAATATTTTTATTAATTCCCAAGCCCTTTTGCTGGCATGGCAACACTCTTCACTCTATGCGTATATTAATATGTGTGTGTTTGTATATATTTTATTTTCTACTCTTGGGAATGAAAGAGAAATCAGTGCAGAGAGGAATGAGAACCAGGGAATAGGAATAGATAAAAGAGGTAATAGAAGGAGCAGTTAAAAGGAGAAAGTAAGATAGAGTCATACTCTTCTCTCAGCAAATGATTTGGGGAAAAAAAATTGTTTACAGAGTTAGACACAAACAAAACTTTACAAATTAACATTACAAAATTAAACCAGATAATACAATCAGGGTTTAATTTTGGTCTATGCAAATGAAACAATGTCTAAATTTTCAATTATTTTTTGATAACATGCACATAATTTAAGGTCATAAAACCATTTCTGGCTGATAATTTCCTAATCTATGGACACAAAGACATACTTTTCCATTACCAAAATGGCACTGACACAAAGTATTTCTAGTATGCACTCTGAAACAAAATTGATCTCCTATATAAAAAAATTAAATTTTTTGAGATCATATAAAATATTGGATAGAAATAGTTCTTCAACCTCTCATCACTTATTTCTTTGTGTCCTTACACGAATGTATTTTTTAATATATTTTTACCCATTATATTAACTTCACACACAGATGCTTAATATTACCAAAAGCAGGAGAACTTGGTTATTACTTAATGTTACTTTTTAAGTCACAGAACCATTAATTTTACTCAAGTCATTAAGCAATAATAAATACAACCACTAAATTGTTCCAAACTTTTACATATAACAGTGTGTGGTTGTTTCTAAATCTAAAATGATAATTTAAAATTTTTTGAGTTATTTGTAAAAATTACTCATTTTGGAGGCTCAGTGGATGGGTTGACATAATATTTTAATACATTTATACACAATTTCTTGATAATTATTTTTAATATGAATAACCATCTTTGATCCAGTATTTGCAAATGATACAAAAATGGAAATTATGGAGTGTGCAGAAACTGCAGAAATCATGAGAGCACAGTCTCCCTATACACTATGAACCTCAGATTGAGGACTTACAGGTAATTCTTTCATTTTCCCTAAATTTTTCATCTGGTGGTATCTGCACTTACTGTGCCCCAGACACTGTGGTAAGAGATAAACTTACAGAGCATGTCAAAGGAATTCCCCTGTGAATTTGAGGATGTTACACATATAAAGTACATTCTCTTTCCTTTCTTCCTTCTTCTCCTAGCACTTGATTTTTTTTTTTAGTTTTCTACTGATTTTGTAATTTAAATAATTATGACTATATTTAAAAATCATGTTTATACTTTCCACGTTTGTTAGTGTGTCTGTATGTTTAAAGGCACCACAACCTTTTAAAAACTGGGGATAGATTTCCAAGGTGTTTTATATCCTCAGATATTAGCAAATGAAGTAATTCACATGTGGTTGTAAAAATTAGCAATGGGATTGGAAAGAGAAGGAACCTTTGGAAAGTTTTTCTTGACTAGGAGAAATTGAATACATGCAGCTTGACCTGCTGTCTAGCATATGTGATGAGACCATAATCTATTTTATTGTTTTTTTTAGTGAAATTGAAAGGATTTTTTCCCCATACAAGGGGTAAAATAAATAAATAAATGGACAGTGTCAAGAGGGCAGCTTAACATTTTTATCCTATAAGCTGGTGAACAGGCAATTAGGGATTTTTACCCTAGAGATAATCTACACAGGAAGGCTTTACCACCATGTTTCCCAGAAGCATCAGATTTTACTCTCAAAGAGGATGGTAATAGAATACCATATGCTATGTTAGTAACTCTGGGGAAAAAAAGAATCGTTTTTTTTTTTTTTTTTTTTTTTGAGTATAGAGCAATGACCAATACATTTGCAATTTTTTTCACAATTTGGAATATGAATACTTCAAGAAAGATAAAAATAGGTTAACAATTTAAATATAATGTTGCTTTAGATTAGACTCAGAAAAATCTGTAAAATAAAAGTGGAATAACCCCTGCTTCCCATAGCCATTGACCAAGAATTAGATCAATGTTATGTGGCTTATCTACAGAAGAGATGCACTTTACTGAGACATCCTCCCATTATGTGGTAAAAAATATAATATACGTGTTTTATATATGCCTGAAACATATAAATATGCCTTCATCGTTTTTGATGGAAACTCTGTGAGAAAATAGTAGCTCCATCAAATCAGTAAGTAAACAAGACCATTACATCAAAATAGATTTTTCTCATTTACTCTGACAAGTATAGCAGTTTAAATTATTTACGGTTCCACTCTGAATGGGTTTAGTAGATGCCCCATAGTGCATTTTGTAAATTCTGTAGAGTCTTAGTAACTTCTTTATTAATTACATTTATAAATTACACTCCTTACAAAAGCCCTGAAGCATGTAATTGATACATTTATTTAAATATTGAGCAACTCAGAAGATACTGCCTTTTATATATAGACATGTTTAACTAAATATGTAGATTCTTCCTTTTGGTAAACGAGTAATAATTCATTAGGGAAGGAATTATAAAATAAAGAAATACATTGGAAGTTCTCCTAATTATGGCAGAAGTTAGTTATGCCTTCTAAGTCTTTCTCATCTCCCTTCAGGAAAGATGTGCTCATAGACATCATAAACACAATACTCAGTACTTTGTCAACTTCTAAGATTTCTAATTATAGTAAGTCTGATAATTATCTCACATTACTATATACCACTATGCAATAGTTAACATTTATTGAGATCTACACAGCCATTCAGGAAGAAGATGGGAGAAATGCTGTGCAGGCTCTCAGAAGCTGGGGGCCCTAACAATGTATTAAAAACTCCCCTAGTCTCCTATCTGCCAGAATCTAAATGCAAATACACAAAGAGAAAAAATTATGACGAGGCAATGTTATTTGATTTTTTCCTCCACTCTTCTTACCACTTTCATGCCGTTCTCAATCAAAAGATTTTAACTCCCAATAAGACAAGAAGACCTGAGATAGCAGCAATGGATGGTGAGAGATGCACGATGTTTGGATGTTAAGTCTGTGGTAGGTAGTGGAGAAGCAAGGAGAATATTCAGAGCAATGCACTCAAGAGTTTCTGGCTTCTCGGAAATCATTTCCAGATAAATAAAAATTGCAAACCATTTTTATTTTTGGCGAATAACTTTGTTACTTGTTCACAGAGAGCCGTGCAAAATTATATATAGTACAGAATATATACACTATATAAAGCATAGTGTGTGTATATGTTACATATATACGTACATATATATTTCTTTAACACTGCCTTTGCTAAGATTTGAAGCTAAAGAAAAAACATGAACTTGTTAAAGCAGGAGTTTGTTTTAAGATTTTATTTATTTGTTCATGAGAGAGAGAGAGAGAGAGAGATGCAGAGGCAGAATCCCTGCAGAACAGGGAGCCCAATGCAGGGCTCAATCCCAGGACCCTGGGACCATGACCTGAGCCAAAGGCAGATGCTTAACCAACTGAGCCACCCAGGCACCCAAAGCAGTGGGAGTTTTAAAAAGAAAAGCAGTGTTTATGAGTTTTCTCTTTGGTTCTCTTTCACATGCTTGGTAGTCATATTTTAGTAAGTCTGTTGAGTTTTCTTAAAGTCTTATTTATAATCTCTTAATCTTGTCAGGTAAGGAAATCAGACAATTATCAGCTACCTGTCCCATACTTATAAAGAAGTTAAATAGATTAATCTATGTAAAACATTCAGAATCGACCCAATTTTGAGGGCGTATAATCATTTTATTACTAATTACAAGAAATGAGTTACTTTTAGGTCATAACTGCTTTAAGAATTGTATGGCATTGTTGACTACAGCTTTAAAATGTAAAATTATTAGTTTTCTCTTTACTATATTCCTTCTTTCCAGAAGTAAAGGGATCAATCTGTATTTGACTTCTATCTAGGCTGGTGTGTATGAAGAAAATGCTACAAATCTTTTATAATCTTTGGCTAGGAGTAGGGAGTAGACTCAGTTGCTGCTCTCCAAGAATGTTAATGTGACATGATCTATAAGTCAATATCTCTTTGCATCTCACAGTATTTTAATTCTTTCCATTTGACAGTCATTGGATGAAAAATGGAAATAAAACTTTGTGAAATCAGGAATTTATCCAATAGATATTCTTAATAGGAAGGAGGGGATTTTGAAGAATAAACTATTCCCCTCTAGTAGATTCTCCAGATCATAAACCCTTACCCCGTTACCTCCTCATAAAGCACTGATTTCATCTGCCTTTGCACACAGGCAGTGACAAGGGACACAGTGCAGGAGTGTAGAGAGAGTTACAGATATATTTAATGGAAAGATGAGAGAGGAGACACTGGCAGAGTGAAAATGTGTGCAGAATGTGGAGTCAGAACAGGAGGAGAGTATGCTGTGGAAATTGAAGTAAAATAAATCTAAAGACCAGCAGCAAGGATGACACCGAGAGTGTGTCTTTCCTCAACACTCTTGAGCCCAGAAAGAAAACTAGAACTAAGACTATAAAAATAGAAATAGAAAGAATCTCTACTAAACTTGGACTTGTTACCTTGAAAAGGAAAAATGATAACAACTTCTAGCATTTCCCCGATACACAGCAAAGTGGCGGTAGGGCTGTGTGCCCATGTCAGAAAGAAATGGACTATTGATCCAGTTTTGTGAGCCCTTTAAACAATAGGATTAGATCACCACACAAATGATTGTGAAGATGGCTCGCCTGGAGACCCAACCTGTAGCACAGATATTGGGTACTGGAACAGTAAGATGAAGAAAACGATGACTGTGGACAGAGGATGAAAGGGAGGTAAAGAATGCAGTGTGCTCAGGATAGGCTATTAATGTATATCTTATGTGGAGCCAAAGGCCTGCTCTCTGTTAAAGTGACTATAAAAAGCATGTACATTGGTAAATTTTCTGACTTCAAGGTACAAACCATTGCATCAGCTTCTTGTGCCTAGTTCATACATATGATTTAACACAGAGCAGAAGATTAATTTCTGGGGACAATTCAGAATGAATTTCATTTCTTGGCAGAAAATGAACCCTAAGCCAGAAAGCACTAGAAACCTGATATCGGTGCCTGTTTGCAGTCAGTCAGCTCATGGACCTGGTATTGCATAATGCACATTTTCAGCTGAAGGCTTACTCATTTGCACCTCCACTGTTTACCTCTCATTTGTGTTCTTGCACAAGCAGTCTCTGTTTAGGGAAATCTTCATACTATGAGTCATTGGGCACTCTGATTCCTGCCAGATTCCTAGGGTACATTTTACCCTAAAGTAATAAAAAATAATTCATCATACATGACAAATTCAAATTCAAACTAGCTCAAAGAATTCCTACAATAATTCAGTCAACCTGTGGATGTTTATATCAGGTATGCACTTCTGTTAGGTGAGGTATATATAAATTACGCTGTTTGAGAAAAAGACTCATTTAAAACAGAATATATAGTGAGTTCTTAGACATTATTTATCTTTACCGTTGAAATACTATATTTTCCCATTAACCTTAAGTATTGTGGTCTTATTGAAGTTATTTCAGTAGAAAGGATATGATTATATTTATTTTAATAAGGTCCTAATGAGACAAATTTACTTTCTTGAAAAGTAAATTTCTGTAGTAAGTTAGTAACTCTGTTCCATACACTGAAATTAACCAGTTCTTGAACCTTAGTATGTTACCAGATATGTGAGAGACTCAGCTTTCATAATCAGGTTCTACTGGGCTCATGAAACTCTGGGAAACTCTGCGAAACAAAAGCTCTCGTTTTTGTAACCCACACTTACATGAAATTTAGTTTACAACAGTAAACGAATTAATTTACGAGAAAATATTATTGCTAAGCAGGTCAGAAAACATATGTTAGCTAGTCAATGTATTATTATACCAGGTGGGAAAGATACTTAAAGATCACTTAAACACACACACACACACACACACACACACACGTACGTTTGTTCGTTCGTTCGTTTTTTAATTTGCTTACCGGGACAAAGATTTGTGTTTATCAGTATGATAAATCTTCTCTTCTAAAATGTGTCAAAGATGCCATAAGAGTGTATTTGTTTTTCCATTTTTTCTAATTTAGGAGAAATGAAACACTGAGTGCTCCATTTTGTGACCTCCATCACCTTTCAGCATTTAACATTACTTCTCCTTTTGTAAAATTTCAATATTCTATTATAACATGCCATAATTTCCCATACTATATCATGTTTTATATTGATTACATTTCAGGATGACTGCTTCTCAATAGCATTTTGAGGAAGAGACAGGGCAACTGACTTCATAAAGAGCAACAATGTGTTTTCATACAATTCTCTGTTGGGAAGTGTACTTGCTAACACAACATAATTATCATTGTAAACCATAAGCTATGTCCTTTTACTGAACTTTGCCTCTTTTTCACTTTCTTGCAGCTCTTTCCTCACATCTCTGCTTTAGCTCATTCTATTTCCTCTGTTCTGCTCACTCTTATTCACTCATTTTTATAAAGCAAACTCAAAGTACAGCTTATTTATACAGCTTTCCACAGTTTGGAACCTGTGTATTTTTGTTCCCAAATATTTGGACCCTAAAATGTTCTTCATTCACTTTCATTTTTTTTTTATGGAAGCAGGTTTGAGTATATACACATTGATTACAGCTACAATCATAATTAATTCCCAATTTTTGATGCCAAGATAAAGAAACTTTACCAAGTAAACTGTGCTGTATTAACTGCCAGACCTTGTGCCAGAGAGAACACAGGTACTCAGTGTTAGGTTACCTTTCTGAGGGTATCAAACTCCTGTGGGTTGGTGGGAAACCTGAAGTAATCAAGACTCTATTCTTACTGACAAATTTGGCATTTGGATCCTAATTTAAAAAGAGCCAAACAGAACTAACTTTTATAGAAGTAGCATAAAGTCCTAAAGATTCCAATGGCTCATCATATCCCCCTTGCCATTCTTCATATGTATATATGACCAATAATAATGAATCATCTTTAATGGGCTTCACAAAGTCCTTTTCTTGCAGTTGCAAACTGCCTGATAGATGGAATTATCTAGAGGATTTTCCAAAATTTTTTTGTCTGGTCAAATTCCCAACTTTGTGGAGGGGATTTTTATTTTTTTATTGAGGTATAATTGAGGTACAATTTTATATTCGTTTCAGATGCACAACACAGTGATTCAATGTTTGTGTACATTGTGAAGTGATCCCCACAATAAGTCTAGTTACCATTTGTCACCACATAAAGTTAATACAATATTATTGATAAAATTCTCAATGCATTAGATCTCCATGATTTATTTATTTTATAACCGAATTTTGTACTTCTTTATCCCCTTTACCCATTTTACTACCCCCAACTTCCCTCCCCTCTGGCAACCACCAGTCTGTTCTCTGTAAGTCTTGGTTTGCTTTTCTTTCTTAGATTTCACATACAAGTGAAATCATGTGACATTTGTCTTTCTCTGATATTTTTCTTTTAGTATAAACCCCCTAGATTCATCCATGTTGTGGCAAATGGGAAAATTCATTCTTTTTTTATAGCCAACTACTATTCCATTGTGTGTGTGTGTGTGTGCGTGCGCGTGTGTGCGTGAGTGCATATCTATATGCTTGTGTGTGTGTATACATACACATAATACCACATCTTTATTCACCCATTCATCAATGTACACTTTTTCAAATCTTGGCTACTGTAAATAATGCTGTAATGAACACGGGGTGCATGTATCTTTTCAGATTAGTATTTTCTCGTTCTTCACATAGATAACAAGTACTGGAATTTCTGGATCAAACAGAAGTTCTGGTTTTAATTTTTGTGAGGAAACTTCATGCTGTTTAACACAGTGGCTGCACAAATTTACATTTCCCCCAACAGTGCATAAGGATTCCTTTTTTTCCACATCTTCACCAACATTTGCTATTTCTTGTCTTGTAGATTCTAGTCATTCTGACAGGTGTGAGGTGATATCTCATTGTGGTTTTGATTTGCATTTCTCTAATGCTGAATAATGTTAAGTATCTTTTATGTGTCTGTTGGCCATTTGTTTGTCTGCCTTGGAAAAAATGTCTATTCAGGTCCTCTGCCTATTTTTTAATTGGATTGCTTTTGGTGTTGAACTGTATGGGTTCTTTATATGTTTTAGTTCCTTATCAGATACATGATTTGCAAATATCTTCTCCAATTTGGTAGTTTGCCTTTTCATTTGTTGATCATTTCCTTGGCTGTGCATACACTTTTTAGTTTGATATAGTCAAACTAAATGGGCTTAGTTTTTGCTTTTGTTTCCTCTGCCTTCCCCTCTCCTTTCCGTTCCCCAATCCAAAACAACATTTCTGAGACCACTGTCAAGGAGCTTACTGCCCATGTTTTTTTCTAGGAGCTTTATAGTTTCAGGTCTTGCATTCATGTCTTACTTCATTATAAGTTTAGTTTTGTGTATGGTCTAAGACAATGGTTAGGCTTATTCTTTTGCATGTAGCTATCTAGTTTTCCCAGTACCATTTATTTAAAACATCCACTTATGATGAAAACTCTTAATAAAGTGGGTATATAGGGAATGTACCTCAACATAATAAAAGCAATATCATACTCAACAGTGAAACAGTGCAAACTTTTCCTCTAAGATCAGGAGCAAGACAAGTTTGCTCACTTTCCCCACAGTTATTCAACGTAGTATTGGAAGGCCCAGCCACAGCAATTAGACAATAAAAAGAAATAAAGCCATATGAATTAGAAAGGAAGAGGTAACACTGTCAGTAGTAGCAGATAACATCAGACTATATACGGAAAGTCCTGAAGAGTACACCAAAGGATTATCAGACTAATAGATAAATTTAGTACAGTTGCAGGATACAAAACTAATATACTTAAACCTGTTGGATTTCTATACACTAATAATAAATTAAAAAGAGAATCAAGAAAACAACTCCATTTCCAATTACATCACAAAGAATAAAATAACTAGAAATAAATTTAACTGGGAGATAACCTGTACGTTAAAAACTATACGACACTGATGAAAGAAATTGAAGAAGATGCAAGTAAATGGAAAGATATCCATGCTTATGGATTAAATAATATTCTTAACATGTCCATACTACTCAAAATAATCTACAGATTCAATGCAATCCATATCAAAATTCCTATTAAAATGACATTTTTCACAAACTAGAAAATATAATTCTAAAATTTATATGTAACCACAAAATATCCCAAATAGCCAAAACAATCATGGGAAAGAGTAAAGCTAGAGGTATCACACTCCCTGGTTTCAAACTATACTACAAAGCTACAGTAATCAAAACAGTATGGTACTGCCAAAAAGCAGACACATAGATCAATGAAACAGAACAGAGATCTCAAAACTAAACTCACTTATATATGGTCAATTGATTTTCAACAAAGAAGGCATGAATATACAAAGGGGAAAAGAACAATCTCTTTGACCTTTTTGATTCCTAGAATAAGCTCTCCTAGTGTGAGCTCCTTCTCAGATCCAATCTTGTGAAGCTCACCCGATTTCCTGTTTATAGAAATTATGTTGAGGCAAAAATCATGACATTACCATTGCTTTTCTCATGGACAAATATATGCTTTAGAGATGGTCTGAGTAGACGAGCTGCTTATTTATTGTTAAGGCCTTGAAAACCCCTCTTTGACCCAATTCAAAGTTTGCTTATTAGCAGTATCTCTTATATTAGGTTGACAGAAATTCCAAATAATTGTTCTTACTTTTTGCGGTATTAAATAATCCGATTAAAGCTAGCTTTTTCTTCAGAAAAAAAGGCACTTTTACATACATGCTTTGTTATAATTTGATGATTGCCTGAAGACCATTTGGGACCTCAGACCATGGACTTTGGGTTAAGACTTCAAGACCCATAGTGACAACTCAGACGCTTTGTGGGAACCAAACTCATGCCTTTCTATCCAGGTAGATGCCCTTTTCTTTGAAATTGAGCCTAAGATCCTTAGTCTGAAAATGTTAGTTTGGTTTCCAACAATTCACTGAGATAAATGGAAAAGCAAGACCCTGGATTTTCCACTCAAATCTTCTGCTCTACAGTTGTTTATTTCTCCAGAGCAGAGTATTAAGAAATGGAAGAACCTTGGAAACAATCTAGTCAATTTCTTTATATTTTATGTGAGGAAATACATTCAAAACTGTCATTTGTTCCATAAAATAGCCTAATAATCTAGGTAGGCAAAATACGTATGTGTCTTAGATGATGAAAGTGTTAATGAAGATGGATACAAGCGTCCCTAATTGAAATTGTTTGTAAAAAAGACTAAGTAGTGCACCTGCTTATTAGACTGTTAATAAAACAGGGAGACAACACCAGTGCTTAGCACCATGCCTCTCCTAGTAGGTAATTAATGACTTGTTTTAAATAATTGTTACGATTTAAATCAAACAAATGTAGTTATGTAATATTATATTCACAAAGCCAAAATACTAATTCTGTACATGAGGATTTTCTAATGATTATTTGTCTGATTACTTATACTGAACACGCTTCTTGAACTGTATATAATACACTTCTAAAAATATTTAAATATCTACAGGAAGTCATTGTGAAATACATGAATTAGTGTGATGTGTTCTAGTTAGTATTGGAATCTTAACAAAGTGCCAGTCTTTTTCCAGGTAATTAGAAAAGAACATATTCTTTCTGAGTAATTTCTTTAATTTAGATCAGATAAAATTTTGAATTTAACTCACAATGTTCTCTGATTATCTAGTAATGTGAATATATCTGGTTATTTCTTTTCTGGCTGTTTGAGTTATACTTGAATACCCCGTTCCTGAAAGCTGATATTTTTCTTTACTTTTCTAACTAAGATAAAAAGAACAGACGGGCCTTGTCCCAGAGGTGGTTATATTCATGATTTTCAATTTCAGCATCTTGGGTATTCCCAGACCAGAAGGCACTGTGACACTTGTCCAGCTTTGATTACATCAAGCTAACTTCCCAAAATGACTATGTTTCCTTATTTGTCAAATCATTAATCTCTTAAGGAGAACAAGCTTCTCAGGCAATAAGAAAATATACATATCACATTTAATTCTATTTCTTCAGTAACACTTTAAATATTGTTTACAAATATTCTTTTTTTCTTTTTTTGGGCTCATACTGCATAGTTCAATGCCAATTTATGAAAAAAAATGGATAATCATAGTCATACTTTTTGGCATACTAAATAGCCATTTGAATATACTTAGGAGAATGGTATAATAAAATTTCAATCTATTACAATTATTACAGTATTTTCTTTTAGAAATAATAATTCATCTTGTTTTTAGCCAATTCAAAATCCAATCCCAAAGGATTAACTACTATATATTTAAGTCACTGCTCTTGCTGTAATATTAAAGAATTATTACAGAAATATATGTTCTATGTGTGTGAAATTACAAGATTCAGGAATTCAGGTATACATAATAATTTGAGTAAAACAAAATTAAACATGTCTTACATGAAAGTGATCATCTAAAAGTGGTGCCTGAATCTTTATCTCTGATCTTAAAATATTTTCTTCACATGACACAATATGAATTTTTTTTTTTTAGTAGGAAATATCCTTCAAAGAGAGAGGCAAATTCTCCCTCTAGAACAAAGGGCAGATGTGTCTCCTGTCCATTATAAAAGCTTAGGGATTTCTAAGCTCATGGTTCCTCTCCTGTAATGTTATCCACAGGATGTACAGGGGTCTCTGGATATCTTTGCACTACCCTTGAGAACTGCGGTTTGGGAAAACATACATGAAAATTCTATTATTCTATCTACTATTATTATAGTGAACACTAAAGTCCTTTTTCTCTGATCCAGGAGGGTCTTCCTAGTATTCATGAAATGTGGCAGGCTAACTGGTTAGCATGTAAGTAGAGTGATATTTCAGACACTTTATAGTTTATGCAATCCGGGTTGATAATTTTACATACACGCACACATAAAGTACATTTGAAATGGATCCATAGGTCATGCCAATACTCTGAGGAGAGATGATGACAAGGAGAATGGGATCACAGGCAATTATAAATGAAGCTCTTCAATGCTATCTATAACACCTTGTCACTTTTAAAATGATCTGAATAAAGAGATGGAGCTTGGAAAGACTGGGGGAATAGGAGGATCCTGGGGTCACCTTCTCCCACAAACACAATGATGCTGTAACTACATATACTGCAACTCACTCTGAAAATGACTTGAAGACTAACAGAAGAGCTCTTTCACAACTAAAGATAGATATAAAGAAAAAGCCACATCAAGAAAGGTAGAAGGGGCAGAGACACAGTTGGGAAACCCTTCACACAGTGACCCACAAGTGGAAAGGTTATCACAGTCACTGAGGTCCACTCAGAGGAGTGAGGGATCAAGCCCTACAGTGGGCACCCTCACCTTGAAGATCTGCACCAGGAAGTTGAGCCCCAATAACATCTGTCTTTGAAAATCTGAGGATTAACTCTGGGAGATCTGGAGGGCTGTGGGCAACTGAGACTCCACTCTTAAGGGCCAGCACACTATACCACTCACTCTAAGACCCAGCACAGAGGAAGCAGTTTGAGAAAAGCAGGGAGTTATATGTAAAGGTGATTTATAGACTAATTGTAGAGCATGTGCCGGAGAGGCAGGAATCTGTAGGAAATTTCTCCAAGAAGAGAAGTGCCAGAGGGTTCCATTTTTCCTGTCCTCCTTCAGCTTAGCTGGCAAGAGGCTGGTGGGAGACAATTCTGACCCTCTCTATCTACCTTGCTTGCACCACTCACCCTAACCTGGCATTCCCATGGATACCACCCCACCCAAACTGCCCAGCTCAGCAGGTGCTCTCTCAAGAAGATGCTACCTACCGCACATGGCAGACAACCTCAGGTGGGACAAATTGATTACTTCCACATGACACCTGTCAGGCAGCCTCAGCCGAAACCAGCTTCTCTCCAAAGTGACTAATACACTGAGGGAGGGAAGGGAAGGACAGACTACCAGCATGTTCATAGCAGCTACAGCCAGTTGTCGCAGCCAGCCACACAGAAAGGCAGGCCTGTCCACCAGGGCACCCACAATAGTCATGGCTGGTCATTGTCACCAGCCATGTGGGGGTCAGCCCTGCATACCAGCACACCCACAGCAGTTGTAGCCCAGTTACAACAGGAAGGTGTACACAGCCCTCAGAGCAAACACCTCACAGAGCCCAACTCCCTTGCCACTCCCTTGAAGTGTCTGATTCTGGTGACCAGGGAGCACTGTATTACAGGGCCCCATGGTATGCCTTGTACATAAGACCACTACTTTCAAGACCAGGGGATGTAACTGACCTACCTAACAGAAAGAAACAAACAGAGAGTCAGACAAAATGAGGCAAATACGTTCCAAACCAAAGAACAAGACAAAACTTCTGAGAAGGCTAAACAAAATGGAGATAATCGATCTACTGGATAGTGTTCAAAGTAATGATGGTCACAAAGATGCTCAGTGGACTTTAAAGTGTAAATGATGCAGTGAGAACATCAATAAAGAGACAGAAAATATAAAAAAGAACCAACCATAGTTGAAGAATATAATAACCGAAAAAAAAAATACAGTAGAGGAAATAAGCAGAAGATTAGAGGATGCAGAAGAACGTTCACCAATCTGGAAGACAGGGTAAGGGAAATCATCCAAGCTGAACAGCAAAAAGAAAAAAAGCATTTTAAAAATGAGTATAAACTGAGGGCTTCAGAGGAGAGGGGAATTGGGGATTGGGATAGGTCGGTGATGGGTATTAAGGACGGCACATATTGCATGGTGCACTGGGTGTTATACGCAAATAATGAATCATGGAACATTTCATCAATAACTGGGGATGTACTATATGGTGACTAATATAACAAAATAAAAATTATTAAAAAAATAAAAATGAGTATAGTTTAAGGGATCTCTTATAACATCATGGTATTAAAATTTGCATTATAAAGGTCCCAGAAGGAGAAGAGAGATGGAGAAAGGGATAGAATACTATAGATTTTAAGACATAATAGCTAAAAACTTCCCCAGCCAGAGGAAGGAAGCAAATATACAGGTCCAGGAAGCATAGATAGTTCCAAACAAGATGAACCCAAGATGTCCACACAAAGATACAGAATATATAAAAATGTCAAAAACTGAAGATAAAGACAAAAGCCTAAAAGCAATAAGAGAAAAACAGCTAGTTAAGAACAAAGATAACTCTGTAAGGTTATTAGAATCACTCACCAGAAACTTTGCAGGCCATGATACAGTAGCATGATATGTTCAAAGTGCTGAGAAAAACAAAACCAAAACAAAACAAAAAAGCCTCCAACCAAGAATACTCTACCTGGCAAGGTTACCACTCAAAACTGAGGGAGAGATAAAGAGTATTTAATGAATTTTCCAGACAAATAAAAGTTAAACAATTCATCCATCATTACAACCATCCTTATGAGAAATGTTAAAGGGACTTTTTAAAGTAGAAAGGCCATAACTACAAGTAAGAAAATTATGAAAGAAATGACATTTCACGGGTTAAAGCAAACTATAGTAAAGGCAGTAAATCAATCACTTATAAAGCTAGCATGGAGGTCAAAAGACAAAAGAAGTACAGTCAATTATATCCACAAAAAATTAGTTAAGAGGTACACAAAAAGAAGTAAAATATGATGTTATATGCAGAAAAGGCAGAGAGGAGAGTAAAAATGTATTTTTACAAGGAAGGAAATAATAACAGAAATAAATGAAATAGACACAAAACAGAAAAGATTAATGAAACTGAGAGCTTATTTTTTGCAAAAATAAACTAAAAAAACCTTTAGCCAGACTCATCAAGAAAAAAAAAAAAAGAGAACTCAGAAATGAAAATGAAATCAGCAATGGAAGAACAGAAGTTACAACTCACACCACAGAAGTACAAAAGATTGTAAGAGACTGAAATGAAAAATTATACTTGAACAAATTGGACAATCTAGAAAAAATGGATAAATTCCTAGAAACACAATATTCAAAGACCGAATCAGGAAGAAGTAGAAAATTGTAACAGACTTATTACTAATAACGAAATTGAATCAGCATCAAAAAACTCCCAAGAAACAAAAGTATAGACCCAGATGGCTTCACAGATTAAATGTGCCAAATATTTAAAGAAGAGCAAATATCTATCCTTTTCAAACTACTCCAAAAAATAACTAGAAGAGGGAGGAATGCTTCCAAATAATTCCACAAGGCCAGAATTACCTTGATACCAAAAGCAGGGAAAGACACTATAAAAGAAGAAAATTACAAGCCAATATTCCAGATGAACATAGACACAAAGCTCAACAACAGGTTAGCAAACTGAATCCAACAACATATTAAAAGGGTAATTTGTCATGAGTAAGTAGGATTGATTTCAGGGATGTAGGATGGTTCACTAATCTGCAAATCAATCAATGTGATACATACATCACATTAACAAAAGGATAGAAATCATGAATTTCTCAATCATACAGAAAAGGCATTTAACAAAATCCAACTTCCAAACATGATAAAAGTTCTCAACGAAGTAGGCTTAGAGGGAATCTACCTCAATGTAATAAAGGCCACATACAACTGACAACCAACACTGTAGTAAGTGATGAAAATCGGAAAGCTTTTCCTCGAAGCTCAGGAATAAGACAAGGGTGCCCACTCTCACCACTTTTATTCAGTGTAGCACTGGAAATCCTAGCCACAGCAATCAGACAAATAATAAAAGGCATCCAAATGGGTAAAGAAGTAATAAATGTGTCACTATTGGCAGATAACATGATACTATATATAGAAAACCCTAAGGACTCCACCAAAAAACTATTAGGCCTAAAAATATATTCAGTAAAGTTGTGGGATACAAAAATCAATATATAGAAATCTGTTTTGTTTCTCTACACTAATAACAAACTAGCAGAGAGAGAAATAATGAAATCATCCCATTTCCAAGTGCATCAAAAAGAAAAAAAATACCTAGGAATAATTTTAACCAAGAAGGTGAAAACCCATACTCTGAAAACTATGACACTGATAAACAATACTGAACACAAATAAATGGAAAGGTATGCTTATGGATTATGGAGAATTAATATTGTTCAAATATCCATACTGCCCAAAGTAATCTACAGTTTAATGCAATCTCTATCAAAATACCAATAGCTTTTTTTTTTTTTACAGAAGTAGAATAATCTTAACATTTATATGGATCCAAAAAAGACCCTGGATAATCAAGCAATCTTGAGAAAGAAGAATAAAGCTGGAGGAATCACAATCCGATTTCAAACTATACTACAAAGCTGTAGTAATCAAAACAGTATGGTACTGGCACAAAAAATAGACACAGGGCTCATTGGAACAGTATATAGAACCCAGAAATAAACCCACACTTATATGGTCAATCTATGACAAAAGAGGCAAGAATGAACAATGGGATAAAGATTGTGTGTTTAATAAATAGGCTGGGTGAAGAGGACAGCTACATGCAAAAGAATGAAACTGAACAACTTTTTTGCACCATATACCACAGTAAACTCAAAATGGATTAAAGACTTAACACAAGACCAGAAATAAAATTCCTAAAAGGGAGGCAGTAAACTTTTGGACCTCAGTCTTAGCAATCTTTTTCAAGATCTATGTGCTCAGGCAAGGGAAATAAAAGCAAAGATAAATAATCATGACTGTATCAAACTAAAAAACTTTTGCAAAGAGAAGCAAATCATTGAGAAAACTAAACTGTGACCTATTGAGTGGGAGAAGATATCTGTAAATGTTATATCCAAAAAGGCATTATATATAAAGAACTTATACAACTCAACACCCAGAAAACAAATGACCTAATTTTTAAAATGGGCAGAGGATCTCACTAGACATTTTTCCAAAGAAAACAAACAGATGGCCGACAGACAGATGAAAAGATCAGAATTACTAATCATCAGGGAAATGCAAATCAAAACCAAAATGAGGTATCAGCTCACCTTAGTCAAATGGCTAGTATGAAAAAGACAAGAAATAACAAGTGTTGGTGAAGATGTGGAGAAAAGCAAACACTCATGCACTATTGGTGAAAATGTAAATTGGTGCAGCCACTCTGGAAAACAGCATGGAGGTTCCTCAGAAAATTAAAAATAGAAATACCATATAATCCAGTAGTTCTACTTCTGGGTATTTACCCCAAGAAAATGAAAACACTAATTCGAAAAGATTTATGTACCCTTTCTTTTATTGCAGTGTTGCTTACCAAAGCCAAGATGAGGAAGCAGCTCAAGTGTCCATCAATAGATGAACAGATAATGAAGATGTGGTATATATACATGATGAAATATTACTCAGCCATACAAAAGAATGAAATATTGCCACTGTGGCAACACAGTGGACCTAGAGGGTATTACCCTAAGTGAAGTCAGACAGAGAAACACAAGCATCATATGATTTCACTTATATGTGGAATGTAAAAACAAAAGAAAACAAAGTAACCAACTCCAAAAAACAGGAACAGACTTATAAATACAGAGAACAAACTGTGGTTGACAGAAGTTTAGGGGGATGGGCAAAATAGGTGAAGGGGATTAAGAGGTACCAACTTCTAGTTATAAAATAAGTAAGTCATGGAGATGAAAAGTACATCATAGGAAATGTAGCCAATAATATTTTAACAATTGCATAGTGACAGATGGTAACTACACTTATTGTGGTGAGCATATCCTAATATCAAATCACTACGTTGTACACCCGAAACTGATAAAAAATTGTATGTCAACTATACTTCAATTAAAATTTTTTAAAAAAATTACGGACATTCCTTTAAAACAACATATTTTTTCAAAGATTTACTTTGTGGGGGGAGGGGCAGAAAAATCTCTGCTCAAATGCAGAATTTGCCACTTTGCTAATTGTGTCATATTGCCAAAGAACTTGACCTCTTGACCCTTAGGTGCTTCAATTATAATACTGAGAGAGTAATACCTATCCTTCATTACTCCTGGGATTGTTTTGAGGATTGCGTTCATTATTTGAAGATAATTTCTGTTATAAAATATGGTATTTTTTAAGACATTAGGCATGATCCCTTGCTCTTATCCTCTACCCATATTTGGTTTACTCCAGACAAACTCCATTTCACTAACCGTTCCGCATAAACACTGCTTTAATATTTCTCACCAGCCTGATGTTTCTCCCCTGAGTATGCTGAGCAAAGGACTGCCTCCTCCCTAATACTACTTAAAATACAAACTTAAAACAATTCAAGGACAGAAAGAAAAGTAACAGAGTATGAATAACTAACTTTAAAACTATGATAATCAATCATAAAAAGACGAATGTATTTTACAGCTACTTTTCCAATGACAAAGAATAAAATGTTATTTTAAAACATATCAAAGTGGTTTCATTCTTGAGTTCAAGCCAAAAAAATCAAAGACTACAGTCAAGGAGCCTCAAAGATTTATGAAATTTTATTTTTAGAATAAATATAAGATGTAAACTATGAATATAAGTGTAAATCAGGAAAGAAGAATGGAGCTGAGATTCATGGCTTTGGAATCAGACCTGGGTTTAAATTCTGACTCGGCTTACAGCTGATCTATACCTTGATTTTCTCCTCTACTGGGATATTGTAGAATACTGTATAGTTACATGAGGCATTTCAAGATGTTAAGTACCATGACTTCCAAGTAAGCAATCAATGACTAATGATATTATTATAAATTAATTCACACACCATGCCCTCATACAGACATATTTCAAAGTTGCCCAACCTGTGGATGTTCTTATATTAATGCTAATTAATCCTTTATTTTAATATTTAAAAATTATGGAGAATTTTCAAATTTATTTACCATTCCAAAAAATTATATTTTCAACACGTCTTTATTTCCCTTTAATTTTAAACAGTTGTATAACTGTGCTTTAAAATTACTGGGTTTGAAAAGATTTAGTCTTTTCTTTCTAAAAAAATTTTTTTCCTTTCATGACACTAAATCATCAGTTATTGTATTGACCCTCCGTGTTTAGGCTATAATTTGGCAGGCAACTTCATACTGAACTGGAATTTATTAAATCTGAGCAAAAATTTCAGGCTGCAGTTTTGGTAATATATTTGTGATCATTTACCTAGTGGAGCTTGGGAAACATATCATTTCTCTAAATAATTGCCATGAAGAGAAAACCTCTTTCCTTTAATATTTTGAAGTGTATTTGCTGTGCTCTATGGAGGAAGTTTCCAATAAAAATAGTTCCATCTAGGATAATCAGTTTTACAGTGCAGTATGTTTATCAATACATTTCTGCATCACATCTTAGGTTAAATGTAACCCAGGTTTAAGAATTCTTAAGTTCATCTTTTTTTTTAAATTTTATTTTCGTAGACAATTTTCCTTTCTTTCTTCTGAGATCAGGTCAAATAGTCAAATATTATCCAGTCCTTTTGTGCAAGGTAGGCACATGAGTGCTATATAATGATAAAAGTTCCTGCTCTATAAAAATCTAAATTGTCTAATAGGGTTACAATGAGAACCTATGGAACATTATTCTCAATAATAAAACCCGGTATGATGTTGATGCACACCAGTAAGTTTTTAAACTAATTAGGCCTGGATCCTAATCTCGGGTAAGCTACTCTTTTCAAGGACTCAGATTTCTCTTATGTAAAATAAAAACGTTGGACTATATCAGCATTTCCCAAACTTAACTAATTCCTGTGCTGCCTTTATAATTGTTGAAATATCCACAAATTATTTATTTTATTTATTTAATATTTTAATTAACTCATTTTTATTACACATATGACTTTTAAATGGAAAGTATAATATTCCACCATAAATGGAAGCCAGTATTACTTTTTATTAATGGAAGGTAACCATAAAATTGTAATTAAAATAGAGCTGGATACTCTTGCACAGGCAAGACTTATTCTGTTGTTTGATCTCTCTTTTGGGAAAAGGAAGATTAGTTCCTGTTAGAGCAATGTCAAAGACAACTTGAATCAAATTATCTATTTCCTAAATATAATCCAAATGCTCAAAAGGGAATTAAAAGGGGAATCAACCTCTTTGTGTTTATTTAATATGGTGCCTATCAAGCACAGGCATCTCACCAGGCTCAAAGCTTTCTCATGTTTGCTCTCTCTAATGGCCAATACTCCTAGGATTGTTAATTGCAGAGAAAATTTAGGTGTACTAATTATAATGATGTTAGCACTGATAATTATTTAGCTAAATGTATTGAGCTCTCATTACATGCCAGGTAATGTTCAAAGCACTTTATATGTTTTTCCTACTTAATCTTCACGACAACTCTATGAGACAGGTGGTATTGTAATCCATTTAATAAACAAGAAAAGGAAGACAAATAAGGTTTCATTCCCACCACAGTGAGAAAGAGAGAGAAAGGATGATAAAAATAGAATACAAGACAATGGGTAGAATCTTAAAACTGTAATTTGCCTTGAAAAATTACAAATGAAATAGTGATAAAGAAATTTCTGAGGGTACTCTCAAACGAACTTAGAATTAAGATTTTTTATTTTTTGAGGACAGGTAAAAGACATAAATATCACCATGTGACCAGTGCCTAGCATAACATATGACACATAGTAGGAGCAGGTAGGTTGGAAAGAAGGGTAAGCAATCAAAAAAACTGAAAAGAACGTAGAACGAAGGGCTAAATAGGGAATAAAAACTTGACATGAACTACATAACTACTGTCAGGACATTCATGCCCCAGAATGAACTGTGGTCACATCTGCTCTGCTGCAAGGATGCTAAGGCCTGAATAATCAACTTGCCAAGACTTTTTAAATCTTTTTCACAAGCATTGGGTCTGCCAGGTCAATGGGAGTTCTTTTTATCTGTGATAGAGGGGGAGAATTCTGGAGAGGCATGCGCAAATCAGTCTACAAGAATATTTTATTTTAGATTCCATGTCCACCATTAGCCTTTATTGAGCCAAATTATACTTTGGATTTATAATATGTGGTAGGTGAATTGTGAACATGAGCCTGAGATGCAGTTGATCTAATTTGCCTGGAGTAAGAATGTTCTAACAACTATGGAAATAGGGTTTCTGGATCTTAGCCAAAAAATAAAACAAATTGATGGAAATTTATTTTTCATTATGTTTTGGCTTCACTTATATTGACATAGCTATAGATATAGATTTTGGTGAATAGACTAACTGCAATTCAGCGAAAGACTATTTGATCCAAGAGCAAAAATTAAAATACAGATAAGCTTGGAATCCCAAATTGCCTTTTATCTGAATTCTTTAGAATTCTATTTCAGTTTTTCAACAATATACGATGACACTACTTGTAAAGGTTTTCACATTGAGTAAAGAAAGAAGACTGTGAAGTTTCTTAATCTCTAGCCTATACATAATTAGATCCAGGAATAAAAAGCAATAAAATGCACTCCTGTTACTTTAATTAACTTGGATTTCTTGCTAAGTTATGCTAATTATTATTGCTTTAAAACCAGTAAGGCAGTTTTCCTAGATATCACTTATCCATCACAATTATCTGGAGTTTAGACAAAAACCCAGAAAAAAAGAAATAAAGGCTCTCATGAACTGGAAAGGAAGCACAAAATGAAATCACCAAAAGCCCTTACAAAATATTTACCAATTACCCCCAAACTCCTTCCTTATTCACAGCCTCTTTTTTTTTTCTTATTTTAGACATGAATCTAATGAGACTGTTTACTTGGTTTCTTAAGCCACAACCAAAACAACAAATTAGAAGAGGGTAATTTTGCAAGAAGGAGGCAAATTGATAGTTGTAAGACATGGCAGCTGGAAAATTAGAAGAGACAGTAAGAAAGAAATACTGCTTCAAGTTGAGACAAGATGTCAGAGCATAATCGTCCAGGGTATTTATTGAACAGGTATTCTTTGGACCTTGCTAAAATCAGGGGAGAGTACAGGTCCCAATTAATCAAAGTAGAAGTTTTTTAACAGCAAGAATCTAAGTGTTTTATATTCCCTATGTATTTTCACTGTAATTATATTAACTAACCTTTAGGTAGTACTCTTCTTACCAGCCATTATTTCATTATAATTCTTTTAGAAAAACCTGAACATATCTGGAACTTCATTTTAGGCATGGCAGTTTGTGACAGACAGAAGGTCACAACCAGAAGGCCACTTCAAAGGGCTAGAGGCCTATTTTCTTCATGACCATCTGCAGGAGAAATGATGGATGATATTTTCAGCAAATGGTAATTTTAGTACCTTATCTGAGGCAGAGGCCACAGGCAGGTTCCTTTCTTTTCCATAGCAGCAACATTACACAAAATAATGTTTACATTCATTCTCACCTGTTTGAGTTGGTGTAATGGGTGCACATCATTTTGGGAAAATCTTGCTACTTTAAGGGTGGTCCTTGTGCCAGTGGCACGAACATCACCAGAGAGTTTGTTTGAAATGCAGAATCTCAGGCCATAACTCAAATTTCCTGAATCAGAATCATTTAACAACATTTTAACAAGATCCCCAGCTGGTTTATATGTGCACTAACATTAGAGAGTCGGTGTATACACGGTGGCATACATATTTTATAACTTGATTATAAGTCACTGTTTATTTCAACATTTTCCTACAAGTATTTTAACACTAGAATCATGTGATACATGGGTTTATGTATCTATATTTTTATGTCTCTGCACCAAATAATTATTTTAGTATCATAGAAATTGACTGTGACAGGTGCAATTAAAATATCAGAGAATTGTATCTCGACTTCCACTCTTACATAGTATATTCATTTATGATGTTTCTGAGGCTCTTAGAACACACAGAATCAACTAATCAGCAAGTATTTATTGGGTATTTGCTCTAAGCTGATATTCTTCTGGATACTGAACAATTAGGTAAAGTTTATAAGACTTTATATTTTGATTTTTATGTTATTTCCTCTCAGGTATTATAGAACCTATTTTCCCTTCTGAAGGCAGGGATAAGTTTATTTACCAATAAAATGACATTGATGATAACTCAAGTAATAAATTAATGAAAGGTTAACATGCAAAAAAACTAAACTTTTACATTAAGAACTTAATGGTATTTCAATAAAATTCATAAAAATCTTGGTAATGCAAAAGATTAACAATTAATGTACAAAAATAGAGGAAAGGGAAGATGTATGTTATTTCTATGGTCTGCAAAAGTTACTATGTACAAGTATTATGTAAGATTGTATGGAACTACTATATTTTATCACACCATTGGACCTAACCTATTAAAGACTGTTCCATGAATATCAGCACACAAGACCCTCAGTACTGCACTATATACTATTTTAAGTTCTTAGGATCTCAATTGCTTTTTTGCAATTAACTTCCACGATTGGTTAAATTGTAATTATTAAATTGCACTTCTCATTAAGAGTGTACTAATTTCCAACGAGATGTAGTTTAGATTTGGTTTCACTTGATAAGATTTAATTCAAAAACACTGATTGGTAATTAAAGACCTTGCTCTCTATATGGAGCAGAACACTGTAACTGAAGGTTTTGTGTCTCTCACTTTCTAATCTCTTTCCCCTTTCCTTAGAGGGAATTGTTTTATCTTTATATAAAACAGATCCACGTAAAAAAGTTTGTAGATTTTGACGGACATCAAACTACACTACACAGACAATAAGCATGTTGGGTGATGTTTGTACCACATGTAACATTACAATGCCACTTTTTTTTTTCTGAATTAATACTTGTCTCTGTCCTCACTGAAGCATCACGATTCTGAGCGGGAGGTGCCCAGGTGTTTGAGAACATTATTTGAAAGAACAGGGGTGTTAAAAGTCCCTTCCAGCATTAACTGATTTAAACTTTATAACCTTTCCATTCTGGCACTGGTAGTTGGGGAAAGAAAGTTCAAGAGAGTCTGTAACCGCAATTACAATGGTTTTAGCTTGGCACCAAAGTCATCCACTGAATCATAGTTTACAGTTTTCAAGAGTGCACTTCAATCCCTAAAGTAGCTCATGGCATGAATGGTGTAAACAATGGCTCTATATTCAGTGATCATTATCTGAGTGGCAAATAAATATCTATTGTAGTTAAATGAAATCACAATAAAGTCATTGAAATATAAATTCCCTAACTATACTCACCAACTGGAGGGAAACTGACATATTTTAAAAACTTAATTATAGGTAAGAATGGTGTTTTGGGAACAAACTGTGTTTTCCCACATACACTTAATATGCAGTACCTCGCATTATACCTTGAAAAGAACGCTAACAATTTTTTTTTTTTTGCATATTTGAATACCCCTTTTTGGTGTTTACTCAAAGATTACTTCGGTGAGGTCTGCCTAACCACGTTATTAAAAATTGCAGAGGAGTGACATCATTAATATGCTGGAATAGGAAGCCCTGGACTCTTTCCACTCCACTGCACACCAACATACCAACTCAACAGCAATACAAGGATCGATTCCCTTTGTGAAAAATCCAGAAAATAAGAGGCTCCTGCACTCTAGAAAAGTGTGAAACCAGCAACATCAAAAATGGTAGGAAAAGTGGAGACACCTCCTCAATAAAATCCATACCCTAACACAGTGCCATATGATTGGGAGGGAACCGCCAGCTCCCAGCTTCTTTCTGAGCGTGAAGATGTTGGACTATACCTCTAATGTACCAATTTGTCTGGATACTAACATTGGTTCTGGATTTTATCTCACCTGTCTCACAGAGTTGATGGGGCCTAGCACAGTCTCTTGGGGGCTAGACACTAATATAAACATGTATAGATATTTATATGTGTGTGTATATACATACATACACTCACATATATGCATAGCTCTCTCACATATACCACATATGTACACATATACACTAATATAAATTATATATGTATACTAATATACTAAGTATACACTATATAATACATACTATATGTAATATATACTATATATACACTATTTCTAATATATATTTACAACAGATATACACTATATATACTATATATATATATACATGCTATATTTAATATATATATACACTAATAATTAACTATCTGTAATTACAACCCAACTGAATTTAGGATAACATCAAAAAGAATAAAATACTGGGATGCCTGGGTGGTTCAGTCGGTTAAGTGTCTGCCTTCAGCTCAGGTAATGATCTCAGGGCCCTGGGACTGAGCCCCACATCCAGCTCCTTGCTCAGTGGGGAGCCTGCTTCTCCCTCTACATGCGGCTCCCCCTGCTTGTGCTCTTGCTCTCTTGCTCTCTCTCTCTCCCCCTCTGACAAGTAAATAACTAAAATATTTTAAAAAGGAGTAAAATACTTAGGAATAAAAACTGAGGAAGAGAAGAACTTGTACACCAAAAGCTATTAAACATTGATAAAAGAAACCAAAGAAAACAAACAGAAAGATAGTCTGTGTTCATGAATTGGATGATTTAATATTATTAACATGTCCCTAGCACCCAAAGTAGCCTACAGATTTAATGCAATCCGTATCAAAATCCCAATGGCATTTTTTTTTTACAGAAATGGAATTCACATGGAACCAAAAAAGACCCTGAATAGCTAAAACAATTTTGAAAAAGAAACACTAAACTCGAGGCATCACACTTTCTGATTTCAAAATATATTACAAAGCTACAATAAATAAAACAGTATGATACTGGCATAAAATCTCTAAAATGCTGACACTATAATGCCAATGTTAAAGGCTTAGCTGTTTTGTTATTTGACAAAAGTGACCTAACAATGACCAAAACTGATCAGCAACAATTTGGAAGTCAGTACTGCCACATCCATCTGTTGCAGGAAAAGGAAAAATTTAGCTGAACCCTTCCTATAAAATTCTCATCTATATGGTAACTATTGAAGTTGTAACTAGTGACCAAATTACACATAGGGAAATAGGTCTTCACTGTACGTCCGCTTGTATACATATACAAATACTTAAGCGTATACATACTTGAAAATATGTATATACACCCCCAACAATCTATTATGTGTATATATTAACAGGTACATATGTGAATATGTATATACACATATATTTACACCTATATTTATACATATATAAACAAGATGCTTAGTATATTAACAAGATACTTAGGACTTCAGAAATTTATATGTCCAGGTATTATATGCAGGGCTTATTATTACATAAGTATCTTAACTGGGAAACATTAGCAGAAAATCCAATAATCCATTCATTTTTGTTACATGCGATGACTTCTACTTCAGAAGACCTATAGCACTTAATTGCATCATAATTTATTTAGAAATTTATCCTAACTCTCCTAATGGAAACTCTTTTACTTCCACAAATGGTTACACAAACGTTCTATGTAATGTCCCAAGAGTATATATATAATGTTCTTTCAAATAATATAGATTCTTGGAGGCAATGGCCATATCTTATTCAGAGCATATAGCACAATGTTTTACACAAACAAGGTGTGAAACAGGTTGTTTTTGTTAAAAAGGAATTTTGAGCTTTTATTTACACAACAAAGAAAATTTTTTATAACAATCATTATCCGTGTCTTTGCTTGTGACTATTAGAACTATTACTGAATTATACATTTCCCTCTGATTTGTAGCTTTGGAGGGTTATATGTCAGTTTAGAGAATTGTAAGCTCAATAATTGAGAAACAGGAGCTGCAAAATAAGTTAGTCCAAACAAATTTCTAGATACAGAGATGATCATCTGTCCATCACAGAAAAGTGGGCTTCTAACTACACACCATCATATCCCATCCTCCTTATGTGCTCAAGAACTCCTTCTAGCACTTCTTTCTTCACTTTCCCACATCATGAAGTCTCTACTGGATCATCACACACACACACACACACACACACACACACACACACTTTTTAATTCATCAAACACACATACAGACAACAAGAGACATCTACTTTTTCTATATACATTCCATTTCTATATACATTCCATCAAATAATCTTATTAGCTCAAACTGCAAAATATTATCAGAATTTGACCATTTCTTACCATCTACACCATTACAATATTGATCTGAGTATCACTACCTCTTGCCTGGATTCTTACCTCCAGTGATACTTTCTCAACATGGTAATGAAAATAATTCTTTTAAAGTTATGTGAAATCCTATTATGCTTTTGTCATGGGTCCCCCTTCCATCAAACTGAAAGTTAAAATCTTTACAGTAGCCTATGAGGCCCTTATAGTAAGGACTGTTAACTTCTTGTGCCATGGACACCTTCAGCAGTCTGGTTAAGCCTATGTACCCTGCTTCATATTAATGTTTCTAAATGCAACAACTTTGAAGATTAAAAAAAAAAAAAACCTCAATTATACTGTAATGAATAATATTAAATATATTAAGAAATTTATGTTATAGAAATACATATGCATTTTTAGTAATGCATTACATAAAGTTTTGCACTGGTTTTCCCTAGTGCTGGACCTGATAACTACTGCAATTTTGAAGGAATCATAACCATAAAAAATAGTTTTAGATCCTTTGAGAACTGTAAAATAGGAAAATACTTCTAATTTTTATAACAAAGTCACATATACTGTTAATACTATGCTAATAAGATAATATATTTAAGCTAGACAGGTATTGGTTTCCTATTGCTGCTATAACAAATTATGACAAATTAAATAGCTTAAAACAACATAAATTTACTATTTGGTAATTCTGGAAGTGAGACATCTGATATTTTCACTGTGCTAAAATTAAGGTGTTGGCAGGACTTGGCTGCTTCTGGAAGCTTTAGGGGAGAATCTCTTTCCTTGCCTTTTAAACATCTAGAGATTGCCTATAGTCCTTGGCTAGTGGCCCCTTCAAAGCACATCACTCCTATCTCTGCTTCTGTCCTTTCATCTTAACACTGATCCCTCTGCCACCCTCTTCTGAAGACCCCTGTTGTTATACTGAGCTCACCAGATAATCAAGGATAATCCCCATCTTAAGATCCCTAAAACATTTGCACAGTACTCGTTACAATGTAAGGTAACATATCCAAAGGTTATGGGGATTACAACGTGAATATCCTGGGGGAGCAACCATCATTCAGCCTACCACAGTAAGATTAAAAAAATATTTCCATCAAAATTCATTAATACCCAATGTTCTATTCTATACCATGATTAAGAAAACTTGCCTTATAAAGACTTTGCCACCAGTAACTCTATGACCTCAACTTCTATCTTCTGTCCTTGATAATACTGCCAATGTGGGCCCAAGATTTTACTATGTCCTTATTTTTTTCCAGGCCATATATTACCCTTTAGCATACTATGTGATTCACTTATATATTATTCTTATTACTGTGCACCCTGTGCCCTTTCACATTACACTCCCACCTCCCACTGAACCATAAGTTCTGCAATGGCAGGAGTATTTGTTTTTATCACTTGTTTATTTCAGATTCCTTGGCAGGATCCAAGCACTTAATACATACTAAATTAATGCTTCTTGAATCAATCAAAATTAAATATACACTCTACTGAGGGTGAGGGTGCAATTTTACTTTATAAGAAAGTGCTATACCTTTACATGTATTTCTAGCTTTATTTCCTCAATGAGTGTGTATAAGAGCATAGAAACAGAAAACAATGACATAGACTAGAAAACACCAACAAAAGTTCACTAGAAAAGGTCGTCTGCAGAATAAACCCAAGAGGGATGCCTGGGTGGCTCAGTTCGTTAAGTGGCTGCCTTCGGCTCAGGTCATGATCCCAGGGTCCTGGGATCATGTCCTGCAGCAGGTCCTCGCCTCATGCTAATTCTACCACTATCTAACAAACTCAACTTCTAAGTAGAAGTTGGATCCTTTTATTTTAAATATGGATGCTGCCCAGAGGAAAAGAAGAGGGGAGGATCTCAGAATTAGTAATAACTGCAAAAACCTTAGCAAGAATTTCAGGTACCTTGATCAGTAATAATAGCAGCATGGCTCCTATAAGAGAAAATTGTGCCTGACTAATCTATGGGCATTTCTTTGAAAGATAAATATTCTTAGATAATAAGGAAAATAGAATCTCTTTAAGCTTTTAAAATGTCTCGACCAAATTTTCATGCCACAAGTACAGAAAAATTCACAGTAACTATAAAATTAAAGGTGACTGACTTGTCATATAAAACTTAGAGATAAGAAACAAACATAAGTATCGGGAAAGTCTGATTCAACATTTTAATGAATTATTTAGATGATGGAGTACACGATAAACAGGCAAAACAAGAACAGTTGAAATTTTTCTTCAAATACTGAGAAAAACTTCACACAAATATAAACAAATGCAAAATAATCAATTTAATAGAAAAGTATGTATATTTTCCTTATATAAACTTTGAGTCAAAGGTTAAAACCCGACAGTTGTCTTATGCATTAGGTGAACAGTTGCCCAAACCCAGTAAAATTATGAACTTAGTTTTGAGTACTTTCTTCTCAATAGTCTTATTAAATTGGGGAAAAGTGGAATGTGAAGTAAAACGGAAAAGAAAATTTACATAAAACCCCCCGTGGATAGATGCGTCTATTGGTCTAGTGTAAGAAATTTGGATATGGAAAACACAGCATTTATAAAAGTGTCAATTGGTTCACTTTATGCTATTTCACTTTGGGAAAAGGAGTGCATTAAGATTGCTTTTGTTGTAAGTGATAGAAACATCAAATCAGCTTATGTAACACTTTAAAAGGGAACTTATTAGCTCATGTAAGTAGGAATCCAGAGGATTCCTTTCTTTGTTTATTAGAGAGTGAGATTCCATGTGGCAGAAAATATACTTCCATCAACCTCCAGCCCTCTATACCTCTGGTTTTTGAACCTACTAGAAACAGCCTATCCTTAGATCTTAGATCTTGAAAAAAAAACTTCATGGCAGGTCAGGAAAGATGTATGTTGGATCATGGGGCCAACCATGAACCAATCATCTATTTGAACCAATGATCTAGAGTATCTAGCTCACCCAGACCAACTAGAGTTGGGCCTATCAGCCAAATACACTGGGACCAGCTCTGGTCACCAGTGTACCCATAGTAGTTATAGCCAGTCACTGCAGCCAGCTGGGCTGAAGGTCAGCTACACTCACTAATACACCCATGACAGTTATAGTCCATTCACAATGTGAAGACTCATGCAGTCCACAGAGGGGATACCACTGGAACACCTGGTACGGATGGCCAGTGAGGATTGAACTACTGGGTCCCATATGATGCCTTCTAAGTAAGGCCACGATTTTCAGCACCAGGAAATGTAGCTGAGTTACATAATATGTAGAAACACACACAGAGTCACACAAAAAAAGAAGAGAGAGGATTATGTCCCAAATAAAAGATGACACCTCAGTTTAAAAAAAAAGAAAAAAGCTAAGTGAAACTGACATAATCAATCTACCTAATAGTTCCAAAGCAATGGTCATAAAGATACTTTCCAGACTTTAGAGAAGAGTAGAGGAAGTCAGAACTTCAAAATAGAGACAGAAAATAGAAAAAGAAGGGGCACCTGGGTGGCACAGCAGTTAAGCGTCTGCCTTCGGCTCAGGGCATGATCCCGGCATTATGGGATCGAGCCCCACATCGGGCTCCTCCGCTATGAGCCTGCTTCTTCCTCTCCCACTCCCCCTGCTTGTGTTCCCTCTCTCGCTGGCTGTCTCTATCTCTGCCGAATAAATAAATAAAATCTTTAAAAAAAAATAGAAAAAGAAAAGAGACAAAAAATCAACTGAAGAATACAGTAACTGAAATGGAAAAAAATATACTAGAGGAATCAACAACAGATCAGACAATGCAGAAAAAATGGATCAATAATCTAGAAAAGTGGAATGTATTAAACCTAAACAGCAAAAAGAATAAACGATTTCAAAAACCGAGGATAGGCTAAGAGATGTCTGGGACAACATCAAGTGTCCTATCATTTGCATTAAGGAAATCCCAGAATAAGAGAGAGATAGGAGCGGAGAACATAACTGAAGAATAATGGCTGAAAACTTCTCTAACATGGGTAAAGAAACAGACATCCAGGTCTAGGAAGCACAGAGAGCCCTACACAAGATGTACAAAACGAGTCTACATTCAGACACATAATAAGTAAAATTTCAAAAATTAAATATACAGAAAATCTTAAAAGTGGCAAGAGAAAAGCAACCAGTTACATACAATGAAACGCCATGAGCCTATCAGGTAATTTTTTGGCCAAAACTTTGCAGGTCGGAGCGCATGCTATATTCAAAGTGCTGAAAGGAAAGAACCTACAACCTAACATACTCTACCCGACAAGGTAATCATTCAGACTTGAAGGAAAGAGTCCCAGACAAACAAAATTTAAAGGAGCTCATCCCCATTTTTTATAGGAAATGTTAAACTGACTTATTTAAGTAGAAAATAAAAGGATGTATGTAGAAATGAAAACAGCATCATGAGAGGAAAAAATTTCTAACATACAGGTAAGGTAGTATATCGATTGCTGGTAAAGCTAGTATGAGGGTTAAAAAAACAAAAGTAGCAAAATCAAATATATATGCAAAAATTAGTTAAGGGATATAAAAAATAAAGATGTAAAATATGAGGTCATATACATAAAATGGGGAGGGTGAATAAATGTACTGCTTTTAGAATGTGTTTGAATTTAAACAACCATCAACTTAATACATAGACTGCTATATACATAATACATGATCCTCACTGTAACCAAAAAACAAAAACCTATAATAGATACACAAAACATAAAGGAAAAGCAATCCAAGCAGAACACTCATGAAAGTCACCAAATGACAAGGGAAGAGAGCACGAGAAGAAGAAACAGGAAAACTACAAAAACAACTAGAAGAGAATTAATAAAATGGCAATAAGTATAAACCTATCAATAAATACTTTAAATGTAAATGGACTAAATGATCCAATCAAAAGATTTATAGTGATTGAATGAATAAAAAAATAAGACCCATCTAAATGTTGTCTACAAGAGGCTCACTTCAGACCAAAGACATACAAACTAAAATTGAAGGGATGAAAAAAGATATCCATGCAAATAGAAAAAATACTGGAGTAGCAATACTTTCATCAAACAACATAGACTTTAAAACAAATAGTGTAACAACAAAGAAGGGTATTGCATAATGTTAAAGGGCTCAATCCAAAAGAGGATCTACAAATTGTTAATACTTATGCACCAAACATAGGAGCACCTAAATATAGAAAACATACATTAGCAGACATAAAGCGAGAAACTGACAGTAATGTATTAACAGTAGGGGACTTGAACACCACACTTACATGAATGCATAGATCATCCAGACAGAAAATTAACAAGGAAACAGTGGCTTTGAGTGACACATTAGACCAGATGGACTTAACAGATACATACAGAACAATCCATTTAAAAACAACAAAATATACATTATTGTCAATTGACCATGGAACATTCTCGAGGATAGATCACATGTTAAGCCACAAAATAGGTTCAGTAATTTAAAAAGAATGAAAGCTTTCCAGGCATCTTTTCTGTCCTCAGCAGTATCAAACTAAAACTTGCTCTCAAGGAAAAACAACAACAGCAGCCAAAAAAACCCTGAAAAACTGTCAAAACCACAAGTACATAGGGCTGAACAACGTATTACCAAACAACCAGTAAGTCAATGAAGAAACTGAAGAAATCAAAAAATACCTTCAGAAAGGAAATGGAAAACAGTGGTTCAAAAATCTTTGGGAGACAGAAAAGCAGATCAAACAGGGAGGATTATAGCAACACAGGCCTATTTCAAGAAACAAGAAAAATCTCAATCTAACAGCTAAAGGAGTTAGACAAAAAAAAAAAAAAAAAAAAGCCCCATGTTAGTTGGTGGAAGGAAATAATAAAGATCAAGGCAGAAATAAAAGAAATAGACACTAGGGGCACCTGGGTGGCTCAGCTGGTTAGGGGTCCGACTCTTGATTTTGGCTTAGGTCATGATCTCAGGGTGGTGAGATGGAGACCTGAATCAGGCTCCATACTCAGTGGGGAGTCTGCTTGGGATTCTCTCTCTCCCCTCTCTCTGCTCCTCCCCCAACACTCTCCTTCTCTCTCTCTCAAATAAATAAATGAATGTTAAAAAAAGAAATAGAGACTAAAGATGAATGGCTAAAGAAGATGTGGTGTACACACACACACACACACACACACACACACACACACACACAGAGTGGAATATTATTCGGTCATCAAAAAGAATGAAATCTTGCCATTTGCCACAATGTAGATGGAACTAGAGGGTATTACACTAAGGGAAATAGCCAGAGAAAGACAAATACCATATGATTTTACTCATATGTGGAATTCAAGAAACAAAACAGATGAACATAGGAGAAGGGAAAGAAAAATAAAATAAGATTAAGACATGGGCGGCTGGGTGGCTCGGTAGGTTAAGTGTCTGCCTTTGTCTCAGGTTGTGATCTCAGAGTCCCTAGATCAAGCCCAGCATTAGGCTTCTGGCTCAGTGAGGAGTCTACTTCTCCCTCTCCCTTTGCCCCTCCCCTGCTCCTGTTCTCTCTTTCTCTCAGATAAAAATAAAAGTAAATATAAATAAGAAAATTAAAAATAAGATTAAGACAGAGAGGGAAGCAAACTGCAAGAGACTTTTAAATATATGGAATAAACTAATGGTGGTTGGAGGGGAGGTGGGTAGGGGGATGGGGTAACTGGATGATGGATATTCAGAAGGATGCTTCATGTAATGAGTACTGGGTATTATATGCAACTGACAAATCACTAAATTCTACCCCTGAAACTAATACCACACAGTATGTGAACTTGAATTTAAATAAAATCTTGAGGAGCGCCTGGATGGCTCAGTCGTTAAGCATCTGCCTTCAGCTCAGGGCATGGTCCCAGAGTCCTGGGATCAAGCCCCACATCAGGCTCCTCCGCTATGAGCCTGCTTCTTCCTCTCCCACTCCCCTTGCCTGTGTTCCCTCTCTCGCTGGCTGTCTTTCTGTCAAATAAAATAAAATCTATCAAAAAATGAAAATAAATAAAATCTTGAAAGAAAAAAAAGAAGCTAAACAGCAACAACAACAACAGAAAAGACCAATGAAACTAAGAACTGGTTATTTGAAAAGACAAGCAAAACTGAAAAACCTTTAGTCAGACTCATCAAGAAAAAACAAGATGCAAATAAAATCAGAAATGCAAAAGAGGTTACAAGATATTACAGAAATAGTACTTATAAGATTATAAGGATTATAAGACTACTACAAAAAATATACATCAACAAACTGGACAACCTAGAAGAAACAAATTCCTAGAAACATATAAACTTCCATGACTGAATCACGAAGAAATAGAAAATCTAACTGACCAATAACTATTAGCAAAATTGAATCAGTAATCAAAAACTTCCAACAAACGAAACTCTAGGACTAGACGGCTTCACAGGTGAAAGCTACCCAACACTCAAGGGAGAGGTAACACCTGTAATTCTCAAATTATTTCAACAAGGTCAGCATTTCCTTGATACCAACACCAAATAGAGACAGTATAAAAAAAAGAAAATTACAGGCAATATCCCTGAAAAAAAGATGCAAGAATCTTAATCAAAATATTAGCAAGCTGACTACAATACATAAAAAGATTGTTCGCCAGATCAGCATTGCAGCATTATTTACATTAGCCAAGATATGGAAGCACCCTAAGTCTCCATCAGTAGATGAACAAATAAGTTGTTTTATACACACACACACTGAAATATTACTCAGTCATACAAAAAAAATGAAATCTTGCCATTTACAACAACACAGGTGAACCTAGGGAGTATTATGCTAAGTGAAATAAGAGACACAAAGACAAATGCCATGTGATTTCACTTGTATGTGGAATCTTATTAACAAATGAACAAATGAAACAAAACAAACATATTCATAAATACAGAAAACAAACTGGTGGTTGCCAGAGAGGTGGGGTGGGAAGGGTAAAATAAGTGATGGGTAGTAAGAAGGACAAACTTCCGGCTATAAAATAACTAAGTCACAGGGATGGAAAGTACAGCATAGAAAATATAGTCAATAAAATTATAATAACCTTGTATGGTAACAGTAACTACACTTATTGTGGCAAGCATTTCATATGTATATAATTGTCAAATCACTATGTTGCACACTTGAAACTAATAAAATATTGTATGTAAACTATAGTTCAATTAAAAAATTTTAAAAATAATTTTGAGATAAAATTAGAAATTACAAATATGACAACTTAATTTTGCAATTTAACTTCATTTTATAAAGGAAATCTATTATTGGATCCTAAGGACCAGATAGTCTGTTAAATATTTTATGTGTGTCTAATTTAATTTCTACAACAATGCTTTTAAAATTGGCTGTGTTTATCCTCCTTTTACAAGAAATTGAGTTAGAGGATAAAATAAACTGCCCAAATTTGAATAGCTGTTAAGTGGTGGACCTGGGTTTGAATCCCAAGATCTTGGAACCAGGACCCACACTTTAATTTTTTTCAATGTATTATATTACATTGATTTTAAGATTATATTCTTTGTTATTTTGAAATATTTAATATATTTTTATATATTAAAAATTGAGCTACCCTATGATCCAGCAATTGCTCTACTGGGTATTTACCCCAAAGATACAAACGTAGTGAAGAGAAGGGCCATATGCACCCCAATGTTCAGAGCAGCATTGTCCACAATAACTAAATCGTGGAAGGAACCGAGATGCCCTTCAACAGATGACTGGATTAAGAAGTTGTGGTCCATATATACAATGCAATATTACTCAGCTATCAGAAAGAACGAGTTCTCAACATTTGCTGCAACATGGACGGCACTGGAGGAGATCATGCTAAGTGAAATAAGTCAAGCAGAGAAAGACAAATATCATATGGTTTCTCTCATCTATGGAACATAAGAAATAGGAAGATCGGTAGGAGAAGAAAGGGATAAAGAAAGGGGGGTAATCAGAGGGGGAATGAAGCATGAGAGACTATGGACTCTGAGAAACAAACTGAGGGCTTCAGAGGGGAGCGGGTGGGGGAATGGGATAGGCTGGTGATGGGTAGTAAGGAGGGCACGTATTGCATGGTGCACTGGGTGTTATACGCAACTAATGAATCATCGAACTTTACATCAAAAACCAGCGATGTACTGTATGGTGACTAACATAATATAATAAAAATATATTATTATTAAAAAAAATTAAAAAAGATAAAAGAAAAAAGAAAAAAATGAAATATTTAATATATTTTTAATTCATTTACTTATTTTATCATTTAGTTACATACCTTTCCTTTTTTAAATTGTTGTATATCACATATTGAACTTTTTCAAGTCATATTATCTCATATTTTCACTAAAAATAGTGTATTGCTTAGACAAACAGGCATTTATTTCTCTCCCTTATAAAACATAAGATGCAATGAGAAGTCCATGGCTTGAGACAAGTTTAATACTTTTCAGAGACCTAGACTCCTTCCCTCCCTCCTTCTGCTGTCATGTTAGAGCACCGAGATCAACTCAGTGTGGAACATTACCAGAGCACCAGTTCCAAACCTCAGGTGGGAAAGAGGGCGCAAGGGCAAAAGGGCATAGAACTAGCAGAATAATCTTTTACATAGTTCTATCATCTGCTTGGCCACAGAACCGCCTGAGAAATATTAGTTTTGTATGGAAGTATGTTGACACCCAAAATACAATAGTCTCTTTAAGTAGGAAATAAAGGGAAAATAGATATTCAGTAGAAAATCAATTGCTGAGATACAATGAATAAATACATCTGGCTCAACAACAGGTTCGTTTAATAATTTTCCTACTCTTCAGCTGGAGATATTCATTGCTAGGAAGGAGACTGATTTTCAAGTAATTGTGAAAATAATTTTGAGTATCAGTCACGCCGACTTAATTTTGTTAAATTATAATACACAACCTATCTGTTAATACATAGTAAATTTTATCCCATTCCAGTAGTCTTCCAGGCATTATTGGATAAATATCAAGTGATAGAGTAAAATATCCTCTGAAGCACTAGTTTCTTTAAAATATAATTTTACATATTTGGAAAACTGCTTTTTTTTTTCTTTTCTCACTTATGATTGATCCTTGAAGAAAAACAGACTTACAGTTTCAACTAAGGCACTATTAATACTTCATAACAGTTTAATCATTAATTATACCCAATATACATGAAATACATAAAACAAGTCCAGTTTTACAAATGGGATTGCTGGAGTTAAGGAAGGGCCCTTTCTTCATTGGAAAATTCACTCCATTATTATTAATCCTGAAAATGTTCTTGTTAGTAGATGAACTGCATAAGAGACTTTCTAATTACCCTAAGTTCCATTAAAGTATTTTAATGCTTCATTAAAGCTGATGGATGGTACACACCTTTGATTATTCAGGTACTGATTAGTTGTAAAAAACACTCACACCACCAAAGTGTCAGCTAAATAGAATTCACATCTTATGATATGTTAAGGCTGAGCCTGCATGGAAGAGATAAAGTCGGTCTTAGGGGCTCTCCTGGGCATTATTTAAGAACTATTTTTATCATCATATTTTGTTTTAGTATTTCCATTAATGTCTGGAAATTTACACTAGAGAAACTATAAAAAGACAGTTCTTTAAATTTGTAAAATGTGAATAAAAAAAGATGAAGAACAATGGAAGTAAGATTCATAGATTTGTTTTGTTTTGTCTTACTTGTTATAAGCATTCTAAAACACGCAATTGGCAGAGCTCCTGGATGGCTCAGTCCGTTTAGTGTCTGACTCTTTTTTTTTCCTGCTCAGACCATGATATAAGGGTCATGATCTTGGGGTCCTGAGATAGTGCCCCGTGTCAGACTCAATGCTCAGCTTTGCGCCTGCTGGAGATTCTCTTCCTTCCTCTCCCTCTGCCCCTCCCCCTGCTCTTGTGTGTGCGCTCTCTAAAATAAATGAAATCTTTAAAAATAAATAAAACACGCAACTGGCATGTCTCCACAAAAGCATCTATTTTACTATTGGAAGGAAATAACCCATGTTAATTGGCAGCATGACCAAAATAAAATAGAGGTAAGGAAAAAATAGCAAAACCATTTCATGAATATTTTCCCTGATCTGATCATTTGGAACTCCATGGCAACTAGCAATCAATGAATGATTAAGGATCAGCTTTTGAAATATCTGTGGCTTCAATGTGCAGTGGGCTTCCCTACTGTGTTTCTCTCCTTGAAATACATGTGTAGCACCTTTGCCTTTGTTACATCTTATCTGCTGGACGATTCAAATATTGATTGCTTTTCCCTAACATGTATTGCACAGCTTTAAATGTTAAAATTATCAGCGATATTTATTTGAAATAGAGTCGTGAATTAAGAAAGGAGTATATTCACATCACTTTGGGGAGCACCTGTGTTAGAATGGCTCAAACATGCCTCTCAGAGCTTCTGAGGATTCGATCTTTTCCCTTTGATCTCATAAAGAGCTTAATGTCTCTGCGGTGCTCATGAAGTTTGCTCCATTGAAAGGGGCCATGAAAATGCTCATTTATAGCAGCTTACTGTATGTTAGTGCACAGGCAGCTAAGCTCTCTATGACACCATTTTCAAGAACACTTGCAGCTCAAACAATTCTTTCATCGCTTTGGAACCCACAGAAGAAGGGATGTGTCTAAGCTACATGTTTCTAAGATAACCTGGAATTTAATTAATGCCCTTACATTATTCTATAAGCATAATATGTTATAAAGCCATTAAGATGTAATTTGAGAGAACAGTTTCTGTCAGTAAGGATTAGTAGTTAAAAGTGTGGATTCTGGATCCAGGCTGCCTGGGTTTGAAACTCAGCGCCACTACTTATTAGTTGTACAAAATTCTCCCCCCCCCCCAAGCTTTACTGAGGTGTAATTGAAAAAAATGTAAGATATTTAAAGTATACAATGTGATGATTTGATATACGTCTATATTATGAAAGGACCCCCCCATTGTGTTAACACCTCCACCACCTCACTTATTTGTTCTTGTGGTTTTTTTCCTTTTTTAGTACAAACATTTAAGTTCTACTCTCTTAGCAAATTTCAGTTATACAGTACACTAATAGCAACAATAGTCATCATGTTATACATTAAATCCTCAGAACATACTCATAACTGGAGTTTGAAACTTTTTACCAACCTCTTCCTATTTCCACTACGAACCATCTTGTAGCAACTACCGTTCTAATCTAGGTCCGTGAGTTCTACTTTCCTTTTCTTACAGTCCACATATAAATGATATTGTGCAGTATTTGT
Source organism: Ursus americanus (assembly GCF_024610735.1). NCBI lineage: Eukaryota > Metazoa > Chordata > Mammalia > Carnivora > Ursidae > Ursus > Ursus americanus. Next base: position 7,025,770 of record NC_142131.1, read on the forward strand.
CATTCTCTGTCTGCCTTATTTCTCTCAGCATAATGCCCTCCAGCTTCATTCATGATGTTGAAAATGACAGGGTTTCCTTCTTTTTCAAGGCAGATTATTCCATTGCCTATACTTAGTTATTGTGAATAAAGCTGCAATGAACACAAGAGTACAGATATCTCTTGGAGATAGTGGTTTAGTTTCCTTTGGATATATATCTAGAAGTGAGGCTGTTGGATCATATGGTAATTCTAAATTTCTTTAAAAACTTCCAAACTGCTTTCCTGATTTCTTAAACACTCAATAGTGGATTGTCTGACAGTTACTTTCCTAATCCTGCCAACATGTTTTAAGTCTCCATTTCTTGATATGAAAACCCTTCCCCTTTGAAATACCTACAATGGCTTCTGTTTTCCTACCTGAATCCTACTTGAGACCCACAAAGTACAAGCCGTACACTGACAAAACATACATCCTAAAACACTAGGATGAGTTGGAGACATCTGAAACTGGAATGAATCAATGGAATTTAAATTCAAATAGGACTCTCAAAACCATTCTCCACTACCCATAAAAGGGATTTTTTGTTGCTATTTCTAGCTACTTACTATTTTGTGATAACTGAAAAATTGTTACCTAAAGTGCAAGTAGAAAATAAATTCTACAAGAGCCACTGATAAATTTATTACATATTTTCGTAAGAACTCTTATCTGATTTAAGTTTAAGAATATACCCAGGCTTCTCCCACGGAGCTAAATACCCAACAGGTGGCCAAGGTACTACCAAAACTTGGAAGATTTTATCGAAACTATATTTTACTTCAATCACTGATACTGTAATTCATCTAAAAAATTGTATATATGTAAAATTATGCATATATATGCATATATATCCATTATATATGCATATATATCCATATAAAGTATATGTGTATATTGTTATATATAAATGTTATATATTATATACAATATTGAACATGGATACCCTATGTTTTCAGAGTCAGACCATAACCAACAAAATGTTTCTTTTTTTAAAAAAGATTTTATTTTATTGAAGGAGAGAGAGAGAGAACATGAGCGGGGCGGGGGGAGGGGAGGCAGAGAGAAAGGGAGCCAGTCTCAAGCAGACTCCACACTGATGGCAGTGCCAGACATGGGGCTCTCACGGCTCTGAGATCATGACCTGAGCCGAAATCAAGAGTTGGACTGAGCCACCCAGGTGCCCCCAAAATGAAAGGTTACATGGACTGCACTGTCCATATTTTGTACCCTGTGTGTCTATGGAGCTAAAAAGAGAGACAAAGGTATATAAAGAATTCTAGAGAAGAATAAAGAAGATGAGAGAGGGGAAGAAGACAGAAAGGTACCATCATCTGTGTGATCCATAAAGATTCATTTTGTTCTATCCCAGAACACTTATGTGATTGGACTGTGAGAGGTAGAGAGAGTGAGTAAGTACATAAACACACGTATGCACATGCCAAGGACTAGCAGGAGTAAATATTGCTTTAGACTTATTCAGGCAAAAACTAATTGGGGCTTTTGAGAACACACATGTCAGGAGCAAACAGTAGGTTGAAAACATGCCCTTAGGAATTTGCAGATACAGCAGAGAATGCTTTGGATATCTTCAGATCGTGGAGTTAAAATTTCACATCAGCTTTACCTGGAGTTTTGACATGAGTATTTTCACAATTTCTTGGCTACGCATCTCTAAGCTAAACCCAAAGCTTGGCCAAAGTACAAGTAACAAACTTTTTTCCACTCTACATCATTAGTTGGCATGAAAGTTATCATTATTATTCTTACAAATCATTGTAGAAATATAAGTAGCAATATTAACCCTGGTGTTGTTATTTTAGTTTATAATTAGAGCTCTATATATTTCTCCATTAAGTCACTTGATAATCCTATAAGGAAGTTTAACCTCATTACTTTCATTTTAAAAGGATGATATAGAGTCTTTTCATTGTCAAACTACCTGCTTTAGGTTAAGAAAGTAAATAGTAGACAAATTGCAACCACCATTCTCTTTTTACTCATATCTTTCAGTGTTTCATTTTTCTATACTAAGAAAAGGTAAGAATTGAAGGATTTTTTACTCCAAAAAAATACAGTGGGTGTAAATACACAATTTATATTTTCACTCTGTCAAGAAAAAAAATGACTCTTTTGATGGCAGTCATTTAAGCCACTGACAATCAAGTTGATGTTTTTGCTTTATTATATTTCATGGTCAATTGTTATTAAAATTATTTCCTAAAACAGGCTTTCCAATATAATTCCATTTTTGTCTCATGCAAGAAAAATTCTATCTCAAATCTGACACAAACATATTTCTCTTCTCAAAAGACCAGAAAATTAAACCCTGGAACTTCATACCAAATATGCTGCAATATTTTTTAAATTTCTAAGTGGTTTTGGGAAGTGAAATTTTTAAGTTTAATATTTTTGTGTCCTCATTTTTCTAGACTTTTAAGAGTAAATATTCTTTCAAGGGACTTTTTAAATGAATTCAGAAATGCTACTTTTCTGTTTGCCATTTCCTAAAAGTAAGGTGTTTTAATCAGAAGATTGGTACTTTTTTGCAAATAGTACATTTAACTTACATATTATCAATCATAATACATATTAAGACAGTTTTGATAGTTGTTGATTTTAAGATTTCTATTTTTTAATTTATTTTTTAAAGCTTTATTTTTTAATCTCTACACCCAGTGTGGGGCCAAACTCACGACCCTGAGATCAAGAGTTGCATACTCTTCTGAGTCAGCCAGAGGCCCCAAGATTTCTATTTTTAAGTAATTTTAAGTGGAAAGAAATGTTGTAAAAATTGTATACAGTGTCCATGTAATACTGATTCATCATCTTCAAATGTTAATAACTTACATAGCCATAGAATAACTGAAATCTAGGAACTTGCCTCTCTTGGTGCTACAGTAATATGTAGTTAACCTAAACTTTAAGTGTACATCGAATCTTGGGGTTTTATCACATATAATACCAGAGAAATAATAAAGTTTAAATCCAGTTGTTTACTTGCTTGTGTTTTTGTTTTGATCCTTGATTTATGCCTAATTTATTTAGAGCACAGCAACTGATAGGACACAGAATAAGGAAAATAAAAATTTCTGGTTTTGGGTAAAATTAAATATAATTCCCATTCTATGTATTTTTTTCATTTAACATCCTGTTAAAACATTTAACATAGCCTGAACAAGGAGCTAATTTAGGTGTTCTGCTCTTTTGATCACCTGAAGCTCTTGGATTAAGTAACTTCATAGAATTTCTCCAGATAAATCCCAAAAGTGAATGAGAATTATTCATGTATTTAAAGAAATGAAAAGGCTATTATTTGGTATAGAATTGTTTTCTTTAACTGTGTGGAGTTTATCATTTTGCCACTGAATATATATACTCTGGATATCCCTGCCCAGTAATACATATTATGAACAAACATAATGGACAAGTATCTTGGATAATCACAAAAAAAGTAGACCTATTACAGTTTTATTTTTAATTTGATGAATAAATTGCCTGAATATTGTGAAGTAACAGTTGCAAATATTCATCCATTTGAACAAATTTGCACTGTACCAGATACCTTCCATTGGCTCCTCTAGATTTCCCTCCAAAATACAGTACCTGCTTTGCGACTATATGGACGGTGTCACTGAGGTCTGTTGCTCTATGGCTTCTGGGAGTGGGGGCAGCCAAGGGGAAGCACAGGAAAAAAATGAGAGTTAGATAGGAAAGTAAATTCAAAGTAATCTTTTGACTTCTGTGAAGGGTTGCTGAAACCAGTGGCTTTTATTGAAAGGGCGACTCAGCTCCCACTCTCTAGGTGCAAATAACTATTGCTGTCTCCCAGCCCCATTCAGGCTTAATATATCAAAAGTTCCCATCTTAGTAACCCGATGGTACTGCACTGTCCATATTTTGTACTCTGTTTGTGTGTCTATGGAGATAAAGAGAAAAAGAGAGACAAGTACAAGGAATAGAAACAGAGACAAAGGTGCATGGAATGTTTTCAGAAATCAAAGCTCTAAGTTTCGGGACCTCTGATAATAGAGATAAGAGCATAAAAAGACAGACCAAGAAAAGAAGAAAATCTGATCAAAATCAGTGGCTCCTGAGCTAGTTTAAAACAGTAACAAAAAGAAAGAGGCAATGGCCAAGTACGGGACCTAGATAAAAAATAGGTGAATTAGGCAATAATCACTTTCTATTCCTGTCTCTATTTCCTTGTTTTTGTATTACATCTCCTCAATATCAGAGGCCCTCCGGTCACTCTCCTCTACCTACAGGAATATAGGGCTTGCTTCTTAATGAGATCCCATTCCAAAGTGCAACCTGAGTAAATCCCATTCTCATTATTTTCCTACTTCCCCAATCGAGTTATTTATCCCAATGTGTGTCAATATCACAACTTTTCTGACTTATTTCCAAATTTAAGAACATCTTTCTGTAGTTCGACCTGTAACAAATTATATTAAAATATGCTAGTGTTTAAAATACTATCATTAAGGAAGGGGGAGTTAAGATGGAGGAGGAGTAGAGGACCCCTTTTTCAGCCGGTCCCCCGAGTCGAGCTAGATAGGTACCAGACCAGCCTGAACATCCACGGAATCAGCCTGAGACATAGGAAGATGCATCTGGATCTCTACAAATGAACATCTCCAGCGCTGAGTATTGAGGTACGAAGCGGGGAGCCGTGAAACCGCGCACAGATATCGGAAGGGGGAGGGAGCCGCCTCGTTCGGGCGCCGGGAAGTGGTAGCCACCTGCACGGGGGAGCGGGCGGACTCACGGACGGCACCCGCGAGAGAACAGACTGAGACCGTGAGCCGGGGAACACGAGCCACCAGACTGAGGGCTGGAGCTTCGGAGTGCACACGCGGGGGCGGCTGGCGGCATTAGAAACACAAAGGACAGAGACCCGCCAGCCCTGGAAGTGAGGGCAGGGACGCCGGGTGTGGGGCGCACATCCCGGGATGCTGCAGGGTTGAGCAGCACCAACAGTAACAGAGTTAAAGTGGCCAGAACATCAGTGGAGAACGGTCCGCGATCCCTCTGTTCTGAGACAGAGGCTGAGAGGCGGCCACTGCTGCTCTGTCTCTCAGAAGAGGCACAGCAAACTGCCAGGGAAAGCCGCCAGAGAACAAAAGCCTGGAAACACCAGCTCACAGCGTGCCCACCCCATCCCCCCTCGCAGGGGACGCGGAGACTCTACCCAAACAGGGTTGTCTGAGTATCGGCGTGGCAGACCCCTCCCCCAGAAGGCAGGCTGAAAAATCAAGAAGCCCACATCCCTAAGGTCCCTATAAAGCAAGGGCACACGGCCTGGGTCCTGGTCAATAATTTCGGCTCTGGACAACCCCGCAACCTCTCCTCATCAGAATGATGAGAAGGAGAAGTCCCCCCCGGCAAAGAAAAGACAATGACTCTGTGGACTCTACCACAGAACTAATGGATATGGATATAACCAAATTATCAGAAATGGAATTCAGAGTAACAATGGTCAAGATGATGTGTAGACTTCAAAAAAGTATTAACGAAAATGTTAATGAGAATATAGAATCTCTAAGGGCAGAAATGAGAGCAAATTTGGCAGAAATTTAAAAAATCTATGAGCCAAATGCAGTCAAAACTAGAGGCTCTGACGGCCAGGGTGAATGAGGCAGAAGAACGTATCAGCGAATTGGAGGATGGGTTAGTAGAAAAAAAAGCTAAAATAGAAGCTGGACTCAAAAAAATCCACGCTTACGAATGTAGGTTACGGGAGATTACGGACTCAGTGAAACGTTCCAATATCAGAATCATCGGCATCCCCGAGGCGGTGGAGAAAAACAGAGGTCTAGAAGAGATATTTGAACAACTTGTAGCTGAAAACTTCCCTAATCTAGCAAGGGAAACAAACATTCATGTCCAAGAGGCAGAGAGGACCCCTCCCAAGCTCAACCACGACAAACGTATGCCACGTCACATCATAGTGCAATTCGCAAATATTAGATCCAAGGACACAGTATTGGAAGCGGCAAAGGCAAATAAATTTCTCACATACCAAGGTAAAGATATCAGAATGACGTCAGACCTGTCTACACAGACCTGGAATGAGAGAAAGGATTGGGGTGGTATTTTTAAAGCTCTTTCAGAGAAAAACATGCAGCCAAGGATCCTTTATCCAGCAAGGCTGTCATTCAGAATTGATGGAGAAATTAAGACCTTCCAGAATCGCCAGTCAATGACCAATTTCATAACCACAAAACCAGCCCTACAGGAGAAATTAAGGGGGGTTCTATAAAAGTAAAATGGCCCCAAGAGTGATACAGAACAGAACGTCACAATCTATAGAAACAAAGACTTTACGGGCAACATGGCATCATTAAAACCATATCTCTCAGTATTCAGTCTCAATGTGAATGGCTCAAGTGCTCCCATAAACGCCACAGGGTTGCAGACTGGATAAAAAGACATGACCCATCCATTTGCTGTCTAAAAGAGACTCATTTTGAACCTAAAGATACATCTAGACTGAAAGTAAAGGGATGGAATACCATCTTCCCGCCAATGGACCTCAAAAGAAAGCTGGGGTAGCAATTCTCATATCAGACAGACTGGATTTTAAACTAAAGACTATAGTTAGAGACACAGAAGGACACTATATTATTCTTAAAGGATGTATCCAACAAGTGGATATGACAATTATAAATATATGTGCCCCCAAAAGGGGAGCAACAAGATACACAAGCCAACTCTTAACCAGAATAAAGAGACATATAGATAAAAATACATTAATAGTAGAGGACCTCAACACTCCACTATCAGCAATATGCAGAGCACCGGAGCAGAAAACCAACATAGAAACAAGAGCTTTGAATGCCATACTTGACGAGTTGGACCTCATAGATATATATAGAACACTACACCCCAGAACCAAAGAATACGCATTCTATTCTAATGCCCATGGAACATTCTCAAGAATAGACCATGTTCTGGGTCACAAAACAGGTCTCAACCGATACCAAAAACTGAAATTATCCGCTGCATATTCTCAGACCACAACGCTCTGAAATTGGAACTCAACCACAAGGAAAAATTTGGAAGAAACTCAAACACTTGGAGACTAAAAACCATCCTGCTCAGGAATGACTCGATAAACCAGGAAATCAAAAATCAATTTAAACAATTTATGGAGATGAACGAGAATGAAAACACAATGGTCCAAAACCTATGGGATACAGCAAAGGCAGTCCTAAGGGGGAAATACATAGCCATCCAAGCCTCACTCAAAAGAATAGAAAAATCTAAAATGCAGTTTTTATATTCTCACCTCAAGAAGCTGGAACAGCAACAGAGGGACAGGCCTAATCCACGCACGAGGATGCAATTGAACAAGGTTAGAGCAGAAATCAATGATTTAGAAACCAGAAGTACAGTAGAGCAGATCAACAGAACTAGAAGCTGGTTCTTTGAGAGAATCAATAAAATTGACAAGCCACGGGCAAGACTTATCCAAAAGAATAGAGAAAGAAACCAAATTAATAAAATTATGAATGAGGGGCACCTGGATGGCACAGCGGTTAAGCGTCTGCCTTCAGCTCAGGGCGTGATCCCAGCATTATGGGATCGAGTCCCACATCAGGCTCCTCTGCAATGAGCCTGCTTCTTCCTCTCCCACTCCCCCTGCTTATGTTCCCTCTCTCACTGGCTGTCTCTATCTCTGCCGAATAAATAAATAAATAAAATCTTTTAAAATAAAATAATGAATGAAAAAGGAGAGGTCACGACCAACACCAGTGAAATTGGAAGGATTATTAGAAACTTTTATCAACAGCTATATGCCAATAAATTAAGTAACCTGGAAGAGATGGAGGCCTTCCTGGAAACCTGTAAACTTCCAAGACTGAAACAGGAAGAAATTGATTTTTTTTTAAAGATTTTATTTATTCATTTGACAGAGAGAGAAACAGCCAACGAGAGAGGGAACACAAGCAGGGGGAGTGGGAGAGGAAGAAGCAGGCTCCCAGCAGAGGAGCCCGATGTGGGACTCCATCCCAGAACGCTGGGATAACGCCCTGAGCCGAAGGCAGACGCTTAACGACTGAGCCACCCAGGCGCCCAGAAATTGATTTTTTTAAACAGGCCAATAAATTATGAAGAGATTGAGTCAGTGATAAACAACCTTCCAAATAACAAAACTCCAGGCCCGGACGGTTTTCCTGGGGAATTCTACCAAACATTCAAAGAAGAAATAATACCTATTCTCCTAAAGCTATTTCAAAAAATAGAAACAGAAGGAAAGCTACCAAACTCATTCTATGAGGCCAATATTACCTTGATCCTGAAACCAGGCGGAGACCCTATCAAAAAAGAGAATTACAGACCGATTTCCCTAATGAATATGGACACCAAAATCCTCAACAAGATCCTGGCTAATAGAATCCAACAGTACATTAAAAGGATTATCCATCATGACCAAGTGGGATTCATACCTGGAATGCAAGCGTGGTTAAACATTCGCAAATCAATCAGAGTTATACATCATATCAACAAGAAAAGACTCAGGAACCATATGATCCTCTCAATCGATGCCGAAAAAGCATTTGACAAAATACAGCATCCTTTCCTGATTAAAACCCTTCAGAGTGTAGGAATAGAGGGTATATTCTCAATTTCATAAAAGGCATCTATGAAAAGCCTACAACAAATATCATTCTCAATGGGGAAAAGCTGGAAACCTTTCCCTTAAGATCAGGAACACAACAAGGATGCCCACTCTCGCCACTATTATTCAACATAGTACTAGAAGTCCTTGCAACAGCAATCAGACGACAAAAAGGGATAAAAGGTATCCAAATCGGCAAAGAAGAAGTCAAACTGTCTCTCCTCGCAGATGACATGATACTCTATATGGAAAACCCAAAAGAATCCACCCCCAAACTACTAGAACTTATAGAGCAATTCAGTAATGTGGCGGGATACAAAATCAATGCTCAGAAATCAGTTGCATTTCTATACACGAATAATGAGACTGAAGAAAGAGAAATTAGGGAATCCATTCCATTTACAAAAGCACCAAAAACCATACGTTACCTTGGAATTAACCAGAGACTAAAGGATCTCTATTCTAGAAACTATAAATCACTCTTGAAAGACATTGAGGAAGACACAAAAAGATGGAAAAATATTCCATGCTAATGGATCAGAAGAATTAACATAGTTAAAATGTCCAAGCTACCCAGTGCATTCTACACTTTCAATGCTATCCCGATCAAAATACCGAGGACATTTTTCAAAGAAGTGGAACAAATAGTCCTTAAATTTGTGTGGAACCAGAAAAGGCCCCGAATCTCCAAGGAACTGTTGAAAAGGAAAAACAAAGCTGGGGTCATCACAATGCCGGATTTTGAGCTGTACTACAAAGCTGTGATCACAAAGACAGCATGGTACTGGCACAAAAAGAGACAAATAGACCAATGGAACAGAATAGAGAACCCAGAAATGAACCCTCAGCTCTTTGGGCAACTAATCTTTGATAAAGCAGGAAAAAACATCTGGTGGAAAAAAGACAGTCTCTTCAATAAATGGTGCTGGGAAAATTGGACAGCTACATGCAAAAGAATGAAAATTGACCACTCTCTCACACCATACACAAAAATAAACTCCAAATGGATGAAAGACCTGATGTGAGACAGGAATCCATCAAAATCCTAGAGGAGAACATAGGCAGCAATCTCCAGGACATCGGCCAAATCTAACTTTTTCATGACACATCTCCAAACGCAAGAGAAACAAAAGATAAAATGAACTTGTGGGACTACATCAAGCTAAAAAGCTTCTGCACAGCCAAGGAAACAGTCAAAAAAACTAAGAGGCAGCCCACAGAATGGGAGAATATATTTGCAAATGATGCTACAGATAAAAGACTGGTATCCAAGATCTACAAAGAACTTCTCAAACTCAATATGCGAGAAACAAATAAATCATAAAATGGGCAGAAGATATGAACACTTTTCCAATGAAGACATACAAATGGCTAACAGACACATGAAAAAATGTTCAAAATCATTAGCCATCAGGGAAACTCAAAACAAAACCACACTAAGATACCACCTTACGCCAGTTAGAATGGCAAAAATTGACCAAGCAAGAAACAACAATTGCTGGAGAGGAAGTGGAGAAAGGGGATCCCTCCTACATTGTTGGTGGGAATGCAAGTTGGTACAGCCACTCTGGAAAACAGTGTGCAGGTCCCTTAAAAAGTTAAAAATTGAGCTACCCTATGACCCAGCCATTGCACTACTGGGTATTTCCCCAAAGATACAGACGTAGTGAAGAGAAGAGCCATATGCACCCCAGTGTTCATAGCAGCATTGTCCACAATAGCCAAATCGTGGAAGGAACCGAGATGCCCTTCAACAGATGACTGGTTTAAGAAGTTGTGGTCCATATATACAATGGAATATTACTTAGCTATCAGAAAGAACGAGTTCTCAACATTTGCTGCAACATGGAAGGCACTGGAGGAGATAATGCTAAGTGAAATAAGTCAAGCAGAGAAAGACAAGTATCATATGGTTTCTCTCATCTATGGAACATAAGAACTAGGAAGATCGGTAGGAGAAGAAAGGGATAAAGAAAGAGGGGTAATCAGAGGAGGAATGAAGCATGAGAGACTATGGACTATGAGAAACAAACTGAGGGCCTCAGAGGGGAGGGGGGTGGGGGAATGGGATAGGTTGGTGAAGGGTAGTAAGGAGGGCACGTATTGCATGGTGCACCGGGTGTTATACGCAACTAATGAGTCATCGAACTTTACGTTGGAATCCGGGGATGTACTGTATTGTGACTAACATAATATAATAAAAAAAATTAAAATAAAATAAATAAAATAAAATAAAAATGACACGCTGACAATAAAATAAAATAAAATAAAATAAAATAAAATAAAATAAAATAGTATCATTAAATTCAATTCCCTCCCAACTAATATGGTTATATTTCAACAGTAATTTTCTATGGATGATGAAAATTTCAGGCCCTGGGTGTGAATTTAGTGGAATGACTGAGGGGGTAGAGTGCTGAATTTAAAATGGAAATGACTTACGAGTACAGAAGCATAGGTGTGTATTCTAAATTTTCAAGTATTGGTAAAAGAAAATACTTTAGCTACCATGGCCTTGACATCCATGTTGGCAAATTGAAGTGGCCTTTAGAAATTAACTACAATAGTTACAATAGTAACTACAAATAGGTAGTTAATTTCCATGCAGGTTAGAATGCTCTGTCACTCTTGATATCATGTATCTATGTCTAACCTTCAGGGTCTCTGCCCTCAGATGATTTTGCATCACGAAAGAGTAATTCTCCTTTTGCAAAAATTTTTCATGCTCTTTTGCTAGTTAATCTGAAGCGAAAATCTTGGAAGAGCATCCTCAGGTCAGTGGGAATTGCTGAGTAAAGGGTGACAAAACAGGATCTGGGAGAAAGGGAGAACTCTAGGTTAAGATTACAAAGCCTAATTCAATTTTGAAGTATGCTCTACCAGTTCTACTCAGCAAATTATTTCTACTCTGCAGAACTTCTATACATATTAGTCAAACTGGTAAGAAAAAATTTCTGTGAGGGTCAACAATTTATGAAACTTAAAAAAAAAAACAAAACAGGAAAAATACCAGTGAGGTTGATCAGGGAAATTCGAAATTATCCCAGATCTAGAAATAAAGACATTCATAGAACATAATAATATGGTGACTATTGATAACAGGCCCAATAAGCAACGATGATAGATCTGCAAGTTATGTAAGTAAGGAACAGCTATAGAATCAGGTTGAAAAATACATTCAGATAAAAACCATTCAAAGGAAAAAAAATAATAGTGAATTACCAGGATATGAATTCTAAACAGTTCAGGAACTATTAAAATCATTGTACACAGTAAGCACTTAATAAATATTAGTTGAATGTGTTGAGGAATATCAGGAAGACCTATAATATTCAAATGATGATCCCTGTAGTCCCATCATGGAAAAACCAAGGGCAGTGTATCGAGAAAACCTATTTTCTTATCTGGGAAGACTCTTTATCATTTGGGATTATCAGTACCAGTGGCTAGTCTATCTTTTGCATAAAGAGGTGAACATCCATCATCTATTATTCCAAGAAAATGACTGAGGGGTTTTTTTTTCCTGTTATTTTGCCTATTAGAGGATATGGGATACGTGGCTCCAAAGGAGCTCATCTTGTTCCCAAGAGCCTGTCCTATTTTATGTGCCTCTTACCTGAATTTCTCACTTCTTTACTCGAAGAGAGGAGTCAAGATGCATTGTTAGAAAACAAACTATCCTTATGGTGTGTCTATCACATGCTCTGCACTAAAAGTGCTATCTACATACCTATCTGTATATCTAAATACACATTCTCCTCTCTTTCTCTCACACATGCATGTGCACATGTGAGCGTGCGTGCACCCACACTTACGCATACACAGACAACCACACACACACATTACTTTTCACCACAAATCAGTGCAGGATTCAAAAGTATGCTAATTTGTCTAAAGTTACCAGCAAGTAATATTGAGCTAAGATTTGGAATCAGGTTCTTCCAAAGCATCTTTGTAACAGAGAAATTAGGATACAAATTACATGTTCTTTATCTACTATAAAATTACTTTCAATTTAATAAGCTACTCTTTTTAATATGTCAGGCAGTGTCAGTAATTTTCATGTTGTCACTTTTGTTAATCCCTGTCAGACTATATTTGTGCTACTACATTCCACATTAAAATAAAAAAAAAAAAATTCATGTGTTTGTATCTGTCTATTGGAAGAAAAGAGAAGGACAGACAAGGAACCAGCTCAGTGTAAAAATGTGACCCTACTGGTGTAAGTGGCAGGACACCCCATGTTTCTGTAGGTGGTTGTTACAGCTTAAACACACACACATATTCCCAGTAATAAAAGCTTTATCATACTTTCCAACTTTCATTGGAAAGTTCAGTATTTTTAACTTTCAGTGAGTTTCAGAGATGTGCTCCTTAATATAAATCAACGTTTTGACTGGAAAAATCTGCAAAATGCTTTTCTCACCACACTGAAGATTATTTCATTTATAAAATAAATGACATGCCATCAATAAGGAAGGCTGAGCAGGCAAAGACAGGCCTCACTCCCAGTACAAAAACATATGTAACTGCTTTATCACACAATTCATCAAAATGAATTGATTTTAATTTTTTTCTCCCATCGCTGCCTTTTCTCATGCTTCACTGAGTCTCCTTTTCCTTTCCCTTAACTACGTTTTGCAGTTTCCATTACTTCGTATTCATGTTCAAATATGGAAGAGGCCTAGTCAAGTTTAAAAATCAACTCTATGTTCAATTAACATTCACTTTTTATCCCTTCCATTACAGCTGCCAGGCTTTAGCAGGAGGGACTTGAGAGGAAAGGTAGAGTGTACTCTTTTCCTGAGATGACTCCTCCTCAAAGTCCTCCTCTTCTTCCTTTTCCTTCTCTTCTTTGGGTTTCCATTCTCTGGCTTGTTCATGTGGGAGAGAGGAATAGATCCGAAAGCAAGTATCTTTTTTGCGTGTGTTTGTCCACTGACCTAGCCAGGGCTGTGGCTTCTCCTTTGGTTAAGACAGGCTTGCTCTCTGTGTTTTCTGTGAGACAGGGAACAAAATATTGTTTATCAAATGGAGGACACATGTGAATACTTCAGGAGACCCTGCAGGCAAAGAACCCTCTGAAAATTTCCTGGTGTAAGCAATCTAATCCGACATGGCCTCTTCAGTTCTACAACTGTTCCACCATGACAGCTTTACTCAGCAGCTCTTTCTGCAGGGTCCAGAAGGAGACTTCCTCATCTCTAGCATGATCACCAAGCATAATGCTGGCTGTTCCATGGCTTTTCCATACCTACATTCTTGTTTTCAGTGATAATCTTTCTTTCCCCAAGTTCAAGTAATAAGCCCAGAGGATATATTAGTCCATGTGGTGCATAAGCAAACATCCGATCAGGGAAAGAGATGCCAGTCTATGCAACTGCTTCAGTTCTTTTTCATAATAAAAGATAATTATTGACTATTTTTCCTCAGTTATAAGTTCTAGCAGCCAATTTTGGCATAATAAGGAAAATCTGATTTGGTATGACATAAAACATAAAAGCGATATAAAATCACTTTTTAAAAAGATTTCATTTATTTATTTGTCAGAGAGAAAGAGAGCACGAGCAGGGGAAGCCGCAGGCAGAGGGAGAAGCAGGATCCCTGCTGAGCAAGGAACCTGATGTGGGACTTGATCCCAGGACCCTGGGATCATGACCTGAGCCGAAGGCAGATGCTTAACAGACTGAGCCACCCAGGCATCCCTAAAATCACCTTTTTAAAGAAATAAAAGAAGCCCAATAATGCTAGAAGCCAAAAGGGAAGAAAAAACTCAAAATTATACGTATATGTTAAATGTTTGTGGTCTATGGAGATACGATTAAAAATGTTACCTGGAAGGAAAGATTTATCATTAGTCCTCTGGAAACAGGAAGCTAGAACAAAGTCCTGCTTTGCTCAAAGACTGGAAAACTGAGACTGATCTATACTTGAAGTCATAGGAGGAGAGTTGGTCACCAGAAAGAGAAAACTGGAACCTGTATCATCCATGGATGTGAGATATGGAATTGTATTTCTACTTAGGAGTAGGCACTCCACACCAAAATAAAATAATAACCTCAACACGTCCAAACCCAGTTGATAACTTAGAATAATGTAAGCCAGAGATGCAAAAATGATTCTGAAGGAATGATTCTAGAATCAAGGCATATGAAACTCTCTACAGTAGGGAACAACAACAAGAACAAAGATGCTGTCCTTCCAGGATGAGCTCAAAAATAAAAAGGCCCCCTGGTAAGGGAATAAACTGTCATGAGGGAGAGCCAGCTGTTATGAACAGGAGAGTTAGCACTTTCAGAAAATAAATGTAACAGCAAACCTAAAAGACATCATGAAAGAAGTATTAAAACATAACATGTATGAGGCACGTAAGTGTTTTCACTTCCGAGAATTACAGCACTGATTTTGGAGACATTAGTAGATGACTTTCATTTTCCTTCCAAATCATGGCCTTCACTTTATATGCCCCTGTGCTTCATAACTGCTTCATTTAATTCGATGGTGTTTACTTTTTTCAAATACATGAAAGCCTCACATTTGATCTGTCAAGGAAAAAGAAACTTGTCTATATTGATGTATAATAGTTACCTTTTATATGAATTCTTTGGTGGTAGGATTTCAATGGAGGTACACGCAGTGTAATCAATAAAGGGCAGAAAAAAGAATCCTTTAGCAAACATGACAAAGAAATGGTAAAAATGTATATCATAAAGTAAATCTTATACTTGATGCCATGAACTCCTGCCCTATGGCAGTGACTGCACTATTGATAGAGTAAGTGTGTGATTGAAGAGGTCAAAAAACTTGAGAAAAGCTCCAAAATCTATTTGCCGCCGATAGCAAAGATGATGGGAGAGTGTGATACATTACCCGAGGGCTGATGTATAAAACTTCATAACAATAATCCAACATTCTCAAATCATCTGAAATAATGTTTAGGCTTCCTTTATAATACTGTCATAGACAATAAATGGTAGACAGGTGGGGATTTTGCAAATGTATTATAATGGGTTTACAGAAAGTACTATGCATGGGTATAAGGAAGAAAACACTCAAATCAACAATTTCTGTTTTTGTTCCATCTATTGGTTGCTATTTTCCTCCCACTGAAAAGGAAAAAAATCAGGGTTTAAATTCCCAAGTAGTTTGAAAGAGACAAGGGGAAAGAATGCAGAAATGACTAATACACTTTAGTTCTAAAAATGGTAAATTATTAAGTGCATCAGTTATTTTACTTATTTGCTACTGATATTTTTCAATAATTACCTAATAGCTTTAAACCAAAAGGATGATTCAGATATTTTTTTTCCAATAGTCCATCACTTATAGTAAAACAAAATGGAATAAAAAGGAGAGCACAAAATGAACAGAGCAAAAATAATTCAATATAGTCCTGTACAGGAAAAATGGAAACATAAAGGATATTAAAAAGTGTCATGTAGGAAAATTTTTAAAATCAACAAGTGATGGAACACATAGTTTACAATCTGAGAAACACCAAAATAGGGTGACTTATGTTCATCACCTCAATCATGTAACATTATGTTTCAATTTAGTATTATTTAAATATACCATTTAGTTAACTTATTCACCAAAAATGTTTAAAAATCTCCAAGAAGGCCAAAAAAATATTTAGAAAAATTAAAAATTATTTAGATTCAAGAACAGTCATCCCTTTCTATGTAAGAGTTGGCTGAAAATGGGAGAAAGAGAAATGGCCTAGAGGGTTTTTTTTGGAAGATTACGGAGTAGGAAGATTCTGAGCTCACCTTGCCCTGCACACATACCAATGCTGCAACTACATATAGTGAACACTCAGAGAACAACCTCAAAATTAGCAGAACACTTCTTCCACAGCTAAAGATATGAAGACAAAGCCACACTGAAAAGGGTAGGAGGGCTGGGGATGTAGTCAGGGAACAAACCCTCTGTGCAGCGGATACATTAGATGAGACGGACTTGACAGATATATACAGAACAATCCATCTAAACACAGCAGAATACACCTTCTTTACAAGTATACATGGGACAGTCTCCAGGGTAGATCACATGTCAGGCCACAAAACAAGTTCACTAATTTAAGAATGAAATCCTATCACGCTTCTTTTCTGATCAAAATGGTAGAAAACTAGAAATCAATTACAAGAAAAAAAAAAACTGAAAAGTAACCCCACGAATACATGGAGACTAAACAATGTCTACTAAACAACCAATGCGTCAGCCAAGAAATAAAAGAGAAAATAAAAAAATACCATGAGACAAATGAAAATGAAAACAACAGCTCAAACAGGTAGGATGCAGCAAAGGCAGTTCAAATAGGGAAGTTTATTGTCCTCCAGGCCTAAACTAACCTCAGGAAACAAGAAAAATCTCAAAAGACAGTACACACACACACACACACACACACACACACAAAGGGAAGAAAATGACACACCATTATCCCTGATAAACAGAGATGTGAAAATCCTCAATAAAATATCAGCAAACTGAAATCGATTCATTAAAAGGATCATTCAGCACAAAAAAGTGGGATCTATTTCAGGGATTCGAGGATGGTTTAGTATCTTTAGTTAAATCAATGTGATATACCACATTAAGAAAATGAAGTGTAAAAATCATATGTCTCAATAGATGCATAAAAAGCATTAGACAAAATTTAGCATTCCTTCATGATAAAAACTCTCAACGAAATGGATATAGAAGGAATATATCTTACCATGATAAAGGCCACAAATGACAAATCTACAGCTAAAATCCTACTCAGTGATGAAAAGCAGAAAGTTTTTTGTGTTTTTTTTTTTTTTCTAAAATCAGGATCAAGACAAGGATGTCCACTCTTGTGTCTTTTATTCGATATAGAACTGAAAGTCCTAGCCACAGCAGACAAAAAGAAATAAAAACCATCAAATTGGTAAGCATTTAGTAAAAATGTCACTGTCAGCAGATGACATGATATTACAAACAGAAAACCCTAAAAACTCCACCAAAACATTCTTAGAATAAATGATTTTAGTAAAGTTGCAGGATACAAAATTAATGTTGTTTTTCTATATATTAATAACAAGCTAACAGAAAGAAGTTAGAAACCAATTCCACTTACAATTGCACTGAAAGGAATAAAACACCTGGGAATAAATTTAACCAAGGACGTGAAAGATCTGTACTCTGAAAGCTGTAAGACACTGATGACAGAAAATGAATACAAAACAAATTAATGGAAAGATATCCATGCTCATGAGTTGGAGAATATTGTTAAAATATCCACACAACCAGAAGCAATCTACAGGTTCACTTCATTCTTTATCAAAATACTAATAGTATTTTTTAAAGAACTAGAACAAATAATCCTAAAATTTGTGTGGAACCACAAAAGACCTTGAATAGGCAAAACAATTTTGAAAAAGAACCAAGCTGGAGGCTTCACAATCCCAGATATCAAATTACACTACAAAGCTATAGTAATCAAAACAATACAGTAATAGAACAAAACATTGTACATAAATTAGTGGAACAGAATAGAGAACCCAAATATAAACCCATGCTTATATGGTCCATTAATCTACTAAAAGGAGGCAAGAACACAGAATGGGGAAAAGATGGTCTCTTCAATTAACATATTAAAGATCTAAATGTAAGACTTGAAACCACAAAGCTTCTAAACATAAGCAATAAACCCTTGGTTATCAGTCTTAGCAAAAATTTTTGGATTTGTCATATTAGGCAAGAGATACAAGAGCAAAAATTAAAAAAAAATCAGGACTACATCAAATGAAAAGCCTTTTGCACAGTGAGGGAAACCTTCGACAAAATAAAAAGGCAAGCCTCTCTGAATGGGAGAAGACACTTGCGATTAATATATCTGATAAAGGATTAATATCTAAAATATATAAAGAACTCATACAACTGAGTAACAAAAACAAACAAACCACCTGAAAAATGTGAAGAGTACTTGGACACTTTTCCAAAGAAAACATCCAGATGGCCAACAGACACATGAAAAGATGCTCAACATCACTCACCATCAGGGAAATGCAAATTGAAACCACAACGAGATATCACTTCACACCTGTCAGAATGGCTAGACTCAAAAAGATAAACAAAATCAATTGTTGGCGAGAATGTGGAGGAAAGGGAACCCTCAAAAAATTAAAAATTGAAATATCAGACAACTCAGTAATTCCACTAAACTTATCTGAAGATATTTACCTGCAGAAAATGAAAACCCTAATTCAAAAAGATATACGCACCTGTGTTAACGTAGCATCATTTACATTATCCAAGATATGAAAGCAACTTAAGTGCCTATCAATAGATGAATGAATAAAGACGATGGAGTATAGATACACGATGGAATACTACTCAGCCACACAAAAGAATGCATCTTGCCATTTGCAACAACATGGATGGACCCAGAGGATATTAGGCTAAGTGAAGTGAAGTCAGAGCAACACAAATATCATATGATTTCCGCAGCATGCAGAATCTTGAAAACAAAACTAACGAACGAACAAAACAAAACAGACTCATAAACGCAGAGAACTGGTGGTTGCTAGTGGGAGGGGAATGAGGGGATGAGCAAAATAGGTGAAGGGGATTAAGACTACAGACTTTTAATTAGAAAATAAATCAAAGAGATATAAAGCACAGCATAAGAAATACAGTCACTAATACTGTAATAACTTTGTGTGGTGAGAGATGATAACTGTACTTATCATGGTGAGCATTTTCTAACATACATGTGTATAAATGTTAAATCATTATATGCTACACACCTATTGTATGTCAACTATACTTCAATTGGGGAAAAAAAAAAGAAAGAAAGAAAGAAAGAAAGAAATGGCCTGTGTTACTATTCTCCCATAATGGAGTGAGGTGCATTGCTCGAACTTTCTTGTGAGCAAATTAAAATTACATGGCATGGCAGAATTGTTGTATCCAGAAAATATATCTTTTGATTATTTTTTGTCAAATGCTATCTTTTGTTATAGTTGCCAGAGAAAAAAACATTTCATTGACCCAGACTATGTTAACGTTCATGTATGATTGTGTGTGTGTGTGTGTGTGTATACACACACACACACATACATACATATGCACACAAGTTAACATAGTCAACAAATTGACTTTTTCTTTTGGCAAATTTTCTTGGCAAATTATATATATGTATGAGGATACGATATAAATATAAAATATATAGCAACCTTTCTCACAGCTATTTAATTAATTAGGTGTTATTCTCTCTTACTTTGTTTATGCCATTGGCAGAACACAGGGAGTGAAAAAATGATTCTAATTACCCACCTAACATTTTATAGCACGTGAATTCATATGGCTTCTGTAGCAAAAGTTTATTTGAAACAAATATTGTACTTGGAGGAAAAACGTTTGAAGGTTTTATTACAGTGGTCTAAAAATCATTGAGTTTTTTAATGGGAGAATTGCTTGGTAGAGTAAATTAAAATTGGAAATTGAAGCTACAAATATTCACAAATGGAGTCAGCATATAAATTCAAACTGCCAATAGCCTAGTTGAACGTGTTAGTCCGAGGTCGCCACAGCGGAGACAGACTCGGCAACACTACTGCCCAGCGGGAGCACTGTAAGGACTCTGGAGAAGGCTGGTCAAGATTTTATAGTTTCATCTTCAACTTGTTCGCCAAATATAAATGCTGTCTTATATTTCAGTCCTTTTGCTAATAATACAAATGGAATATTTCAAAATACTTTGGCTTTCCTAATCACAGGTTTTAATAAAGCGATAAAAGCCATAATGATTTTGTAGCCCCCAGGTAGAACAATTATTAAAAAGGGATATGCCTTATTAAGAAATTATGAATGAACTTTGATGAGGTTAGAGTTTAAATTTGGAGGAGTGTAGCTATTTAGTCAACTCTAACACCAATATTTTATTCAATTTAGTTGACTATTTGTGAAGACTGACACATAAGATGTAAAAAGTTAACTAGTGTAAAGAGTTGACTAAGCAGTATGTTTTTCTATTTTAAAAATATTGTGAACAGACATGAATAGTCCTAATGTGTCATTTGGAGTAATTATTTGTATACTCCTATAAATTTTATAAAGATTAAGGCTATTGGCTCTAGAACTAGTGTTTGCTCTTGAATCCCACTGGTCACAATTCCTCTGATTACCTCCCACAGAACCACCGACAAGTAATACAACCTCTCTGTGCTTCAGATTCCTCATCCATAAAATTAGGATAAAAATATGCCTTATAAGAATTAAATAAGTTACTTCACATGACACCTAGAACAATAAGTGTTAGCTGATGTTATTAATCTATTATTGTTATTGTTTCTTATTTAAGAAAATAAAAGGGAACAATGATTATAAACTATTTGCTATGGCAAACTGTTTGTAAAGCAGCTTTTTAACCTCCTTCTAGAGTACTGATAAGTGTTTTTGTTCATTGTAACCATTCCCTTTCTTCAAAGGGAAGAACAAATTTAAAAAGAAACAAAAGTATTTTATTTAAATGGTGATCTTCAGTTTACAGTCCATTTTCTTTCTTTTAATTCACTATTTCCAAGACAGCAAATGATAAGTACCTCTTCATTTTCAATGATAGAGCTCAATAAGCATTGATGGCTAAATAAGAGCCATACTTTAAAAAATGTTTTCCACATAAACAGATGCTTAGAAATCCCTTTCACATTTCCAGACCTAAGATAAACGAGTGGTAGGAGCTGATGACATCCATACAAGAATAAACTGAAGCAAAAACAGCACTATAACTGTGAAATTCTTCTCTAAATTTTGCAGTAATACCACTTCCCTTATTCTTGATTCTGTATATTTCCCAGTAAATCCTACTTCATTTCCTTCTGATAAAGTTGAAAGTTCTGGAGGCCCACTCAGTAATTCTGGCATCACCTGTACTCTCAGAAACAGGAAAATCAATCACAGAGGAGGTGATTCAAGCTCACATTCTTTCAAGGCACAAAAGATGGAGTTGCATTTAGTTTGACTTTTCTAGAATTTGAGAGCTATGCAGTTGACTGAATTAAGCAAAAATATGCATTTCTGCAGTTGTCTTATATAGCGTAATATTTACAAGCCATTTCTATATTGGTTCTCTCCATAATTATTCAAATATTTGCCCTTCAAGAATACTTTTCCTAATTTATTATATAAATTCTTTTATTAGTGAATGACACATTATATTTCATAATTGGTAACTGGTTACCTAACCTATAAAGTTACTTGACTGACCAATCATCCTGTTATTTGGACCCCCTAAGAGTGAATAAAATAATGCTAGATACTTTTCCCTAAAAGCAGCAAATGATTCCATACAAAACCAAATTTCTCCTTAGAGATATTCAATAAAATCATGCTTCACTGTCTGAAGGGAAAAAGTCATACATACATCCCTCAGTATATTTCTTTTTTTACTTGGAGAAAAAAATACATTTCCTTATAATAGCACAAACGAATTTGTTCAGGAAGTCTAGATAGTAATTGCAACAATTTCTAACAGATCCTGTTGTTTTCATCACCACCCAGCAGATACATTTGTTTCAGTGCAGCTAAAACATTTTGCCAGCTCAGTGCAATCACCTTTATGGCTCATGTAGTAATGACAGATTCTACAAATTCTAGTTTCATTATTTCATAAAAATATGTATGGTTTTGCATAAGTGTGTGTGTGTGTGTGTGTGTGTGTGTGTGTGTGTGCGCGCGCGCGCTGGGAAGGGATAGCTTTTCTACATAAATGGTTTCAGAAAGCCAAATTTCACCTTTTACCACTGCCTGACACTTTGTGGTGTTTTGTTTTCTTGGCTGTAATTTGAAAGATATTTTCTCTGAAGAACCAAACCCCCATGCTAATTTTAAGCAGATTGATTAAATTTAGGAAAGTTTTCCAATATCCTTTATTAAACTGAATTTTTATTACATTTACATTGCATGATTTTTTTTATTTTTTTTTTCTACTTGTGGAATACAGAGATAGAAATAAAACAGGTTCTGATGTCACTTAGGATTTGGAAAGCTTCAAGTAACATTGCTCTTGTACTATCAATGAGAACAACCAGGTATTCCAAAGAATATGAAGTTGAGGATGATGACAGCATCCTCTATCTCCACTATGTTGGCACAAGACCTGGTTAAGCAAGTTGTCAAGAATTTCACAAATTTCATTAGCTAATATCAATATGTGTGATAACAACTGAAGACCACTATAAAACACTAATTCAAATTAGTCAAAAAATCTTATGACATATACTTAGGGCTTTGGCTAAATTTTAAAAAATTAATATTCAGTAGTTTTTAGTATTTTGATTTACTCTTTCTAGGAGATAACATTATAAAAATATAATTTCCTGCTAAATGTCTATTTAAGAGAGTGTATTTTAATTTCTACTTTAAAACTTGTGTTTTATTCAATTCTTTATTATTTTACATGTAATACTTTACATTTAGTGTTTAACATGAGACTTTTTATAGCAGATGTTTATTTTTACATTCTTGCCACTTACTCCACTTATATAGATACTTCCAATCTTTAATGATTCCTGACCATTGCTCCTTTTTTTTTTTTTTTAAGATTTTATTTGAGAAAGAAAGTGAATTAGAGAGAGAGCAGGAGCAGGGGAGGCAGAGGGAGAGGCAGATTCCCTGCTGAGCAGGAAGCCTGATGCAGGGCTCGATCCCAGGACCCCCAGGATCACGACCTGAGCTGAAGGCAGACACCCAACAGACTGAGCCACCAGGTGCCCTTGACCATTGCTCCTTAACTGAAAATTTATTCAGTAAGATGACACAGGATTATAACACTTTTTCTCCAATTAAAAATTGCTTAATGTTTCAAGGCATTTGTTTCACTATTTCACTATTAAACATTTTATCTTATAAAACTGTGCTTTTATAATTTCAAAGATATATATTGCTTTAGCCATACAGCACATTTCTGGAAAGCTGAGAAAAAGTATCTGTTCCACTGTATTATTAGAAAACAAGGGGTTATTTTAATATGAATGATCGGCTTGCTCCCTGTTAACTTCTTTGTCAACATACCAGCAAAACAAAGTTGCAGCATTAAAAAGGACATAGTGTCTGATACACACTGAATTTTGGACTGTCTGATACTGATTTTCTGGACTCTAAGGTACTTATTCTTTTTTAACTAGATACAATTCAAATTATACACTAGGGTTTTTACTTTTGGAAAAGTGTTTCAGGATAAAACAGAATGAGGCTATTAATTTTCATATATATATTAATTCACTTCATGGGAAGATGTTTACTGATTCATTTAATCATTAACAGGATATTTATTGAATGCGTACTACTTGTGCCAGACATGGAGAATAATACAAATTAAATAACACCTTCTGTATGGAGCTTACACTCTACTGGCTAGGAAGTATGTAAAATAAACACTATCTGTCAATTAATTATAAAATGTTACAAAGATGAAGTAGAGGAAGTTCACAGAGCGTGAAGATCTGAGAGAAGGAAGAGTAACAATGCTTACAATTGCTTTCAATAGCTTTTAAAATCATGACATAATCTTAGGTTATGTAAGAGTGCATCATCAAACACAAGCTCTTTATTTCACAGATGAAGATAGTGTTGCCCAAACTGATGAGGGGAATAAATTGGCCACAATCTTATTAGATCATATACTGGCAAATTTGTTTTGGAAACCAAATCATGCATTTCCAAATGCAGTGCCCACTTTATCTTACTAACTTGTTCCAGAATATTCCAAGTTTCTTCCCAAGTATTATACGTGAGGTAAAGGCCAGGATCTTTTTTCCTGTACTTCTCTATCTATCCCCATATCAGAAAGAGTACTGTCCGCTCTTTTTTAGTTTTTAGTAGTATTTTTTTTCAGATAAGTCTTAGAGTTCCAATCACATTCTTCCTTACTCCATATGTATACATATGGACTCTCATAATTATATAACACTGGAGAGTAAAAGGTATATCAATGTGTGTGCGTGTTTGTGTTCTACGTGTGGCCACTTTATCAAGTCCTTTAGTATACAAAAAGGAGTTGACACCTAAAACACATTTGATGCATTTTTATGAGGCACTTTCTCAGCCAGGGCTACTATAAGAAATGTTCCAAAAATAAAATAATTTACATATATATTTTGACTCTGGGACTCCTTCAGTGCTTTCATTCAGGCCCCCAGGAAGCACATATTTACAAATGTGGGAAGACCTCAGGTAAAGATGAGTTGAGTTGAAACTGGCTCATTTCTTTGTGTTCTTAAAATATCAGTCTTACACTGGGAAGGAGGATTGAAATCTCTCTTGGCTTCAATGGCCCATCTGGGCTATAAGGACATCACATGGGCTCAAATTTACCTTGAGTACAAATCGGAATTCCTAGCCATGAGGAAAAAACTTTAGGGTTATTTAAAAATATAATCAATCTACGGGTGGCTTTTTATCGTGTCGTCGGTAACCATCTGCAGTCAATAAAAAACTACCAGTTGGGCTAAATATGTGGAAGCACACTGGTCACTTGTGTTTTGGCTTAGATTTGGTCTTATGCCCATGTGCACCTGTTTATCCATGCCCAAACACTGTCATGTAGACTGGAGGAGGCAATAAGTGCAACAACACCAATGAGATACACAATACACCTGCAAGTAAGCCTATTTGGATTTTAACCCACACTTGCTTTAGAATGATGCTTCTACTAGTCAATGAAGGCATGCCAGTAAGTTTTATCTGCAAGCTCAACTTTAGTCACAAAAATGAAAAGTAGAAACAAACAGATGAATATGGTCTATGTGTACCTTTACTTCATGAAAATGTAAGTTTAAATCAGGGTTGCAAAACTTTATAAATTGTTCAGGAATTACAGTGATTCAATATAAATGAAATCACAGCTGGCATTGATATAAGACTGCTGTGAAGAATAGCTTTGCTTAAAGGTGCTGCTATCACCTGGTCAAGGGTTGCTTCAAAGTAGGAGAAAGGGCTATGGAATAAAAATAAATAGTGGAAATAAATAAAATGGAGAGAAAACTATTGATATAGCATGAAAAATATAAAATCCATTAAAGTAATAACAGTTCAATCTACTAAAATTTCTCAAGGTAACTTGTAAAATAGCTCTGCATGATTTCTCTTATTTTCAGCTACGGTGCTCTATATAAATGGGTTCAGGTTCTATTGCTAGTACGGTAAAATGAAAAGCTTTACCTTGACATTGGAAAACCTGGAGTCAGAAAATAGGAGTTGTCACTAATGTGTGAATTTGAGAAATATCTTTACCTCTATGATCAGTAGTTTCTTAATTAATAAAAAGAAATCACAGAATAATAACTCAAATACCTTTACTTTAGAAGTGAAAGATTTAGCCCAGCAAAATAAAGTAATTTGCTTTAGGTTGTCAACTGAAAAATTAGAGGCTAAAGTTTACATTTCCACACTTTGAGTTTAATGGGTTTTTTTCAGGGCTTTGCTCTTCAAACTATGGTCCCTGAAGGAACAATATCAGTGTGCCTGGTGAGCTTGTTAGACATGCAGAAGAGCTGTCTAGATCCCAGAACTACTGACTCAGAATCTGCATTTTAAACAGATCTTCTGAGTTGGAAAAGCAACACCTTGCAATTTACTGCCTTCTCACTCTGCGACGGATGTGGGGAACAAATGAGTTGATAAATATAAAACTATGCTCAATTAACACAATATAACTGTACTTAATGGTACCTCTAAAAGTACTTAATTCAAAATTTGGAATTGACTAAGAATGCCCTTGTATAATTTTACCAATATCCTCACATTTATCAAAACCCCATATTCCAATGAATTAAAAACCCTTCCAAGTCAAACTGAGAATAACTATTTTAATTAAATATTCATGGAGTATGATGCAGTATTTAATCTACAAAAGATTTCATCCATGAATGCTAGAAGAGTTTACAGAATTTATATTTTCTCTCCCTTTCTCAAAATTTATGATTAGATGCTAGCGAAGTTATAATATAAGAAGAATAGGGAAATTGTATAAGAAGGTAGTAGTGGAAACAAATTTTCACACACCCATTTCTGATATATTTACAGGAATGTGCAGTCCTTAAAGTGACAAGAAGAGTGATACCAATTTTAAATTCTCACTTTTTAGATAAAGAAACGTAAATATGGCAATTGCATATTCTTTGAATGAGGCATCTTAAGTGCCAAAGTGTTTGAGTAAACTAAGTACAAAATAAGTTTTTTTTTTTTTTTTTTTTGCAAAAAACCTGGGGGGTGGGGGGGGAGATTAGGTAAAAACTTTGTTTTTTTCTCATCACCTAATAGAAGAAGGAAATGGGATCGGATTGTTGTTATCCCTGAAAAAAATATGGCAACTCACCAAAACTGAAACTTAAGATTTGTCTCTACCCAATTTTAAGATGAAGAGACACTCATTTGAGAAACCCTACACTACTCTGACTAAAAAGAGCTTTGTGCTCTTCTAAATACTGGACAGAATAAAGCAAAATGCAGCATAATCTTTATTGTTAAAGATGGAGTCAAAAATAAAGAGAAAGCAACATGTAGCCTTAAAAAAAAAAAAACAGAACAAGTTGGGCAAGCTGTGCTCTATTTAATTGTCTCAAAGTAAGTGCAAGTGTATGAAAATGCAATAAATAAAATATTTTAAAACTTCTGATTCTGGAGTGTGATAGAATAACATCTGCATAGAGATTTCTAGTCACAAACCCCA
Source organism: Ursus americanus (assembly GCF_024610735.1). NCBI lineage: Eukaryota > Metazoa > Chordata > Mammalia > Carnivora > Ursidae > Ursus > Ursus americanus. Next base: position 7,053,114 of record NC_142131.1, read on the forward strand.
GGTTTTGGTGAATGAGTGTTACATAATATTGCAAAAGGAACTTCACTGATATAATTAACGTTATGGATTTTAAAATAAGAACCATTATCCTGGATTATATAATTTATCTCATATTGAAAATGCAGATTTTATGGGAATGCAAGATTGCTATAAAATACTTCTCCACTCTACTAGGATTTGAGGAAAAAACAGTCATTACATGACAACATAAAGTAAAAGGGAGGTAAAAGATTTAAAGTTGGAGAACATAACGCCGGCAAAGGATGGTTTGATAATGTTTTAAAGAGGTTTGGCTTAAAAGTGTCAAATAGCTTCTGTCAACTAAGAGGCAGCCAATGAAATCCCAAACACCATTAAGATAATGTCTGAAGAGAAAGGACACCGGCCTGAAAACGTTTTTAATGCAGGTGAAAGCACCCTATTCTAGGGGTGGGGTGGGAAATGTCACAAAGGACATTTACTAGTAAGGAAAAGAAGCAAGCACCAGGTTTTGAGGCAGGCAGGGATGGGCTAACTATACTGTTAGGTGCAAATGCAGTTCGGTTTGTGATCAGGATTGCCTTCATCTGTAAAGCTGCTAACCCTTGAGCCTTGAAAGAAAAGACGAACATCAGCTGCTAGCCTTTTGGTTGTGCAACAAGGTGGCCTGGACAACGAAAACACTTTTACTGGATTGGTTCCATCAAGGCTTTGTTCCTGAAGGCAGGAAGTACCTTTCCTGGAACGGACTGCATTTAAAGTTCTTTTGATGTTGGACAATGCCCCGGCCACCCAGAATCCCATGAGTTCAACACCAAACGCATCACAGTGGTCTGTGTGCCCCCAAACACAACATCTCTAGATCGTGGGAGTCCTAAGGACATTTAAGGCTTATTAGACAGGATACTCTTAGGAAACAGTTGTCAATGTCATGGAAGAGGACCCCAGTGGAGATAACCTGATCAAATTATGGAGGGACTATACCACTGGAGATGCCATCATAGTTAGGGAAAAGGCCATGAAAGCCAACAAGACTGAAACACAATTTTTTTTCTGGAGAAAACTGTGTCCAGATGTTGTGCACGACTTCACATGACTTACAACAGAGCCAATCAAGTCAATCATTAGGGATTGTGAAAATGGCAAAAACAGTTGGGAGTGAAGAGTTTCAAGACATGATCTTTGAGAAATTCAAGAGCTGACAGACACAATGCCAGCAGAATTAACAGAAGATTGACTTGACGGAGAAAACTGCTTTTGAACTAGTGCCAGATGATGGGAAAAAAAAAACATTGAAGCAATGTCCAAAAACCAATTGATATTGGTTCTGTCCTCACTACTTTTGATTTTTTTTACAGCATGGACACTTCTTTTTTACCAGCACTGAAACTAAAGCAAACAGTGAAACTGTTTTTACAGAAACATTTTTACAGAAATAAAGAGGCAAAAAGTCACATAGAAATTACAATGTTATTTCTGTAAAGTTAAACCAAGTGTGCCTGCCTCTCTCTCCTGCTTCGCCTTCCACTTCTCCACCTCTTCTGCCTCTGCCATCCCTGAGACAGCATGACCAACCCCACCTCTTCCTCCTCAGCTAATCAAGGTGACAACGACATGAATACCTTTATAATGATCCACTTCTATTTAATGAATAGTAAATAATCATCATGCCTTACAGTTAATAAACTTCTGTTATGAAAATGTGAAAATCAAGTAACCGTACAGCAAGAACCGGAAGAGACGTTTTTGCGTCATCATCATGATGTATTTGTTGTGTAGGATGATGTGTGCAAGATTTGTATGGAGTTGGATAGCCCACATTTACATAGGCATAAGATGAGAGATATTTAACATAAAATTAATGTGTTAGTTTTCTTACTGTTTTATAACTTTGCTTTCGAAGAATTACATTACCATACAGTATGTCTGTCTCATAATTCAAGAAATAGCATGCCAGTCTATCACAGGTAAGTGTTTTTTTTTTTAATGTAACAGTATTTCCAATACTGTATTATTGATATGGCTATAATACAGTATTCCATAAAGAGTTTCTAACAATTTATTCATTAGTGTATAGGCTAGACTACCATGAAGCATCCATATTGATTACATTAGTCTACCATAAAGCAATCATATTGCTGCTTCATCATTATCAGTGAATGAGGTCTTATAAATAAATATAATTTTCCTTTTTCACATTATCTTTTATTTTTGAGTTATATTATTAGTATTATGTGTAACATATACAGTGTTTTGTATCATATAGGACAATATAGATGGAGGTAATGACAAACAGAAGATGTATCCCGTAAACACGTGACAAAGTCACAGTATCTATTAATAGAGTACAGTACTGCAAGTGTATTTTCTCTTGTGATTTTTCTCAGTAACATTTTCTTTTCATCAGCTTACTTTTTTAAAGAATGTGGTACATAATATATATACAAAATAAGTGTTCATTGACTGTTTATGTTATTGGTCAGGTTTCCGGTCCACAGTAGGGTATAAGTAGCCAAGTTTAGGAGGAATCAAAAATTATATGCAGATTTTCAATTGCACTACAGTTAGCATATTTTACCCCCATGTTGTTCAAGGATCAACAGTTTTTATTTATCTCAATCACCCTTTCAGTAACACCACACCAAATTGCAAGTGCAAGATTTAATATAAAGCGAACATACTTAGTTGGAATGCTTTTACTAACAGTGGAGTCTGGACATCAACAGTGTTCATGAAGGAGCAACAGATACCAAACCAAAACAATGACTATATCCACAACCTAGTAGAGAATACAAAAAGGAAATACAGAATTCCAATTTTCTATATAGTGGATAGAGAAACTCAGTTCTTTATGTAATATAAGAAAACACTCTCAGAAACATTTTATACAAGTTTTACAATTAAATAAGATAAAGCTGCATGGTCACTATTAAATAATCTATTTAGCTTGGAGAATTTGACTAGTTTATTGCACTTACATAAAAATTTAGCTACCATTAATAATTGATCACGAGAAAATGGCTTCACTTAAGGAATTAAAATAGCAAATACATTACTGAATCCACGCATACAATGTACATCCCCTATACTAAATTCTGTGATTCCACACTTACATAAATAGTTTTTGCTTTTGTCTACTTCATTGCAATATAAGACAAAATACCTTTCAATAGGTAAAATGATGTGTACTGTGAACTTTATGATTTTCACTTAACACTGAAATAATTTTATTTGAGGTATTCCTGGGTACCAATATTTCCCCTGTCTCTCCGTCCTATCACCACTACAAATGAGATCAAGATGTCAAAAACATGACTACATGTTTATGTTACAACCTTCCTACTTATAAACTGTAGTATTGCTAATAACTCTATATTAAAATTAACAGTAATTATATCACATGCACAAAGGGAGCTGTGCCTTGTAAAGTGCATTAGAGGATTTTATTTTCACTTTGTTGGAATTTCATCACTTTAAATATTTTAATTTCTCTCGTGCCACCTCAGATTGATTTGTTCTCTCAATGCTGCTTCAATTCGATGCATTTTTTTTCCTATGCTATTATACCTTCTGAAGTAAAGGAAAATTGACAATACACTAAATTAGGAATGGGTATAATATATCAAGACTCCACTCAGGTTTATCTTGATCTTCTGTTTGGTCCTTTTTGTTTTCAATTTATGTCATATGATTTTACTTTTTATTAAATCTAACAAAAAGGGAAAAGAATAAAGAGTTGGAAAGCAGCTGCCTTCTTGTTTCACTTTCTAGTACACCTTTTTCAAATGGTCACTCACTGTTTGTGCATTCTCCTAATAGTTATATTCATCCTCAGGGTGTCACCAATACAACAAATATCAATGACCCTTTTCTACCTGGTAGATAATTTGCTATGTGATATCACATGTCCCTCATGGAAATTGATGCTGATTATGATGACAAAAGAAGAGGAAGATGAAGATTACTGCAAGAAGGACAGTAAGGATGATCACAGCTAGTATTTTTTGACTGCTTCTTAAATACTACAAGCTCAATAGATACAGATACACACATACATACATAGGTAATTCATTTTATGGTTGCTTTCATATAATAATATAATCCTCACAGCCATCTATAAAGTACCCAGTATTAATGTCACCATTTGGCAATTAAGAGAATAGAGATGCTTATTAAATCTTAAGTAATTTTTAGATATATTAACTTCTACTAATATTAACTTATAAATAAAGCACCTTAATAGGACCAGTAACCATACTTGGATTCCCAAGTGTACATTTTTTGAGCACATAACTATTTGCTCAACACTGCATTAAATTCTTTACCAAATGCATCTCAAATAATCCTGAAAACCTTAAAAAGTTGGTATTTTTTCCTATTTAATAGACAATGAAACAAAATCAAAGATAGTCAATTACTTATGAGAAGCATTGCAGATCCTCCCAATTCTGACTCTAAGATCTAAGCTCTGTTTATTACTACACTGTTTCCAAGCAGTGTACACAGCTTCAATTTATATAATACGTATTTCATGGGATTTATTTATGTCAGAAAACTGGCAAAGTCTGTTATCTCTGAAAGACCTTAATTAAATTAGGAGTTTGGGGCCATTTAAATGAACAATTATTAGGTTTTTTAAATTGAGGGCATTAAATGCAAATATGAGTGAATGACATTTGAGTCATGATGACAGATTATTCCAAATACTCTAAAACATACACAGGAATATATCGAGTAACAAATACTTATTTATTATACTTTGTTACAAGTGGTGAAAACTGCAGGGAAATGATGACTGTGCTCTTTAAGTGTGATGCTCTTCCACATTATGTTTGATGACCAAATAGCATTTACTCTCTAAATAATGAGAAGTAGCTTTATTTTCCTTGAGGATAAAAATGTAATGATTGTCAAAATTAATTACCTAAAAGGCACAATTCTCTATACTCTGCTCAGACCCATGTGTCACAGCCATGAAAATGCAGTTCTCAGAGAGGCTGTTGCAGAGAGCATAGTTGATTCCCAGCCCCAGCTGCCACCTATCCAAGCCCATGACCACATGTGTGGAGTCACATTTCCACCTGCCAATCTAAGCACTGTGGAGCTGCTTGTACTCTACTAGGGGCCTTTGGCTTGATGGCCATCCATCAACGTGGTCAAATTTTTTCTACGAACTGTGCAGGAATCTGACTCTGCCTGTCGAACCCACCTGTCCTTGTTGCGTTCCCTCACAGGTGTCAGACCTGCTTGCAGTCATTGGGCTCTCCTAGCCTACCCCTGCTCCCCTGCCCCTTTATTCTCCACAGAGATTTATTGTCCTATCCCACCCTGGTGAAAGCGTTGCAGAGTACCTAAGCTAAAACATCGAGTCAATAAATTCTTTTCTAGGAATAGGACTGGAAATGAGTCCGAAGTGAACTATTGAAGTTTATTTTGAACATCATTTCTAAGACCATTTGTTGAAGGTAGGAACTTGGAAGTAACTTGAAAAAGAATCTGTTAAACTGCCTGATGAATAAAGTGTTCACCTCCAACCCTGAGAAAAATATGGGATTCTTACAGGTCAATCCTCTTACAGGAAAAAAAAAAAGCGAGACTTTCTAAGTTCATAGTGACTCAGGTTAGGGGTGGCAGTGAGGGTTAAGGGGAGAGTGAAATGATTGAAAATGCCCTTCACATGATAGACTGCACTGTTCGCTGGAAAGAGATACTGCTCAAAATTGATTTCACATATAAACCTTGTGAATTAAACTCCTTTTGCTAAGAAAATAAAAAAAGTATGAAGTGGGCTTTGGTTCGGGATCTAAGTTAAAAAGTACTTTTTATGTGCTTCAAAATCAAGTTGGTTATAAGCAAATAATTTGGAGCTTTTAAAAATCAAATTAACTCATCTCTGCATTCATTCATTTATTCATTCAACAATTAATGAAATGGTTGTGGCACACAATCTGCTAGGGATCTGAAATACAGATGAAATAAAACACCACCCTTGCCACAGTCAGATTAAAGTATCAGGCACCTAAGAATAGAAAATATTGGTGGTAAGTGAAAATGTGAATGGAGCAAGTTATATTTTTAAAAAGTGTGCTCTCATTGATTTTCCAACTGATTTCAAACAATCACATTGTGAGATAGACATTGTATTATCTTCCTCATTTATTTTTTTTTTATATTTGGGGGGGTGAACTTGAACACTGGTATTCAAGTATTGAATTTAGTGAATTTCCAATATTTTATATTGTAATGTGTTCAAAAGCAGCTTAAATGAAGTCAAAATAACAAAAAATTTAAATTAGTGCCCAAATTAAGGCAGGTATGTTGTAGTGGTTTCATAAAGATAGTCTTGGCCATGGTGGGACACTAGTACTGCAGGATTATATTGTAAGTCACACCTTTATATTTTGATTTGGAATGTTTGTTATGAGGGGCAAAGCCGGTAACTATGCCCCTTCCTACATTCGTGACTGAAAAACAGCAATACGATCAATAAATAGCTGTGAAAGAATTTTATCTTGAGGTTAATTACTCTTCTTAATCAAAAGTCTTTGCATGGTTCCCTGTACAATGCAAAGAAAGTAAAGGAAAAAAAATGCATGCAATATGGTGATGACGATTATACATTTTTTTTAGTAGGTTAAATCTAATCCAGAATCTTGTGAGGCATCTAAATAGACAATAAATCTTCATAATTAAATGTTCTAATAAGTCTGTTCAGTGTAAATCTAAGAGTGTGATAATTCAATGAAATTATCCTGAGCCTTTGAATGATCGAATTGACTGCCAAACAACTTCTCCTTTCGTATGAAACTCATTTAGTTTTCTAAAGTTATTTTTTAAATTTTGAGATAATTCTAGATTCAAATGCAAATACAAGAAAGAATACAGAGATAAATACAATTACCCACTTCTTTTCTCCTGGTAACACTTGCAAAACCATAGTACAATATCATAACCAAGATAAGGATGTTGATAGAGTGAAGATAATGAAGGTTCCCATCACCACAAGGTCAATTAGTTTGCACTTCTACAACCACAGCTACTTCATCCTCTCATGCCTCATTAACCCCAAGCAACCACTCATCTACAAACTATTTTCATAATGCTGTCATTTCAAAAATGTTGTATAAATGGAATCATACAGTATGTAAACTATTGGGATTTCACTCAGTATAATTTTCTGAAAATTTATGCAGCTTATTGCCTGTGTCAATCGTTTGTTCCTTTTCATTGCTGAATAATTTTCCAGGGTAGGGATGTGCTACAGTTTGTGTCACTATTCACCTGCTGAAGGGTACCTGAATTTTTTCCTGTTTTTAACTATTATGAATAAAGCAGCTATAATATATGTACAAGTGTTTGTGTGAACATCTATTTTCATTTTTCTGAAATCTCTGGGTGATATACTGGTTGCATGTTTAGCATTTTAAGAAAGTTCCTGTTTTCTAAGTGGCTCTACCATTTTATATTCTTATCACCAATGTAGAAGTGATCCAGTTCCTACAAATCTTCATCAGCATTTGCTGTTATCACTGCTTTTTAGTTTGCTTTTCTGACAGATGTGTATCTCATTGTGGTTTTAATTTATATTTCCTAATGACTAAAGATATTAAAAATTTTTCATGTGCTTATTTTCCATCTGTGTCTCTTTGGTGAAATGTCTATTCATATCTTTTGTCAATTTCCTGTTTTAATGTTGTGGTTTTTTTTGTTTTGTTTTCTTTTGTTTTACACATTCTAGATAGCGGTCTTTTGTTGTATGTGGTTTACATATATTTTTTTCCCAAGTCTGTAGATAGTATTTTTATCCACTCAAGTTCTTCATCAGAATAAAAGTTCTTAAATTTGATGAAGTCCAATTTATCATTTTTTCCTTTTAGAGGATTGTGCTTTTGGTGTCAATTCTAAGTACTCATTGCTTAGTTCTAGATCCTCGATTTTTTTTCCTAAAAGTTTTATAGTTCTATATTTTATATTTAAGTACATAATCATTTTGATTTCATTGATGTATAGCATGTGAGACTTAGGTTGAGCCTTTTTTGGGGGAGGGGGGTTGCCTATGGATGTCCAATTGCTCCTGCAACATTTACTAAAAGGGCTCTTTCCTCTATTAAATTGCTCTGTAAACTTTGTCAAAAAATCAGTTGAGAGTATGTGTGTGGATTTTTGTCTGGATTCTCTACTCTGAACCATTGATTATGTATCTATCATTCCACCAACATTACCTGTTCTGATTAATATAGCTATGTAATGATTCTTTACATCGGGTAGACTGATTCCTCCCACTTTATTCATTTTGAAAATTAAGTATTCTAGTTTGACCCTCCACATAAATTTTAGAATAATTTTGCCCATGGCTCAAAAATGTCTTGCTTAGATATTGATAGGAATTCTGTTAAATGTATACAATTTGGGTAGAATGGATATCATTACTATGTTGAATATTCTAACCTATAAACATGGCATCTCTCTCCAATTTTCTATTTCTTTTGTCATTATATGTTGTTTTTAGCATACAAGTCCTGTACAAGTTTTATTAGGTATACCTCTAATTTTTCCATCTTTTAGGGATTATAAATGATAGTTAATTTCACATTCCAGTGCCCACACGTTCATTGAACAGTGGATAAAATTTGATTTATTACAGCTAAATCTTGTTCCAAATAGTTTCAAGAGTTTGTTTTTATAGATTCTGTAAGATTTTCTGATTAGAAAAATATAACATCCTCAAATAAGGACAGTATTCATTCTTTCTTTACAATCTTTATGTGTTTTATTGCTTATTCTTGCTTTATTACAGTGGCTAGAATTTCTATTACTATCTACCACACACTGAGATGTCACACATTCCTATTTTTCTGAAGGGTATTACAGTGTGGGTGGTGAATTTTATTTTTCTGCATTCCTTTGTCTACATTGATAGTTTTCTTTTTTATCCTCTTAATATGGCGGGTTACATTAATCGATTTTTGAATATGTAACTAGCCATGCATCACTGAAACAAACCCCACTCAATTGTGATACAGAATTGTTGACTGCTAGTTGCTGTTAAAGAATTTTGCATAAGAGATATCGATCTATATTCATGAATGATAAAAAGAACAAAGAGGACCACTCTTTTATGTCTGTTTTTGACATCAGAGCAATAAAATGGAGTAGTGTTCCCCTTTGTGAATTTTCTGAAAACATTAGAATTAGAATTACTATTCTTTATCTTTTTATCATTGTATAATGTCCTTCTCTAAGGCAATTCTTTGTTCTGAAGCCTACCTTTCTATTATCGATGAAGTCACTTGTGATTTAATATTTTCATGATGTATTTTTTCATCTTATTTATATCATTACACTGGAAAGGATTTTCTAATAGCACTAATTTGGGAGATTTTTTTTTTTATCTCTTCTGCCTTTATCCGTCTTTTAATTAGTGTATTGAGACCATGTACATGTAATATAATGTTGATATATTTGAGCTTAAGTCTGATTTTTTTTGTTTTCTTTCTGCTTTGTTTTTCCTTCCTTCCTATGGGTTAAATGATTTTTTTGGACTTCTATTTGGATTCATTCAGACTGGGTTATTTTTTAATTGAAGTACGGTTGACACACATTACATTAGTTTCAGGTGTACAACATACTGATTCAACATGTCTATACATTATGCTATGCTCACAAGTGTAGCCACCATCTGTCACCACACAACACTATTACAATACCACTGACTATATTCCCTATGCTATGCCTTTTATTCCCATATTTTTTTGAGTGTGTATATGGCTAAGCAGTTGTTCTAGGTATTAGATACATAGTTTAACACAGTCTACTGGCAACATTATAACAGCGTAAGTGTACAAATGTTATCCCCTTTAGATCCCTTCACCCTCTTCCACTTACAATGGTTTTAGGTATGTCTGATACATAAACTGAGAACCTCATCAAACAGTGTTTTATAGTTTTTACTTTGATTGTCAGACATAGTTTAGGAGAATCAGGACAAAGAAAATCAGTTTTATTTACCCATATTTTTGCTTACTGCATTATTTTTCCCTCATGATGTTCCATGGTTACTCTGTTGCTATTTTCTTCTGGTTTATAACACTCTCCTTAGCATTTCTTTCAGAAGAGGTCTGCTGGTAACAGATTATTTTAGATTTCTCCCATCTGAGAAGGTCTCCATTTCTTAATTCCTTAAGATACTTTTACTATTTACAGGGTTGACATTTCTTTCACCACTTAAAAACTCATTTCTTTTAGCCTCCAGGATTTCTGATGAAAAAACAAATAATGGCAGACTTTCATCTTTAGGTAAGATACCTTTTCTCTCTCACTACTGTCAAGATTTATATGTTTTTCTTTATTTTTTTAAGTTTGTGACATATGCCTTGATGTGTATGAGTTTTTCTATTTGGGTTTGCTCAGGTTCTTGAAATCGTAGGTTTGTATCTTCTGCAAAATTTGCTAAGTTTTCAGCCATTATTTATTTGAGTAGTTTTTTCAGCCCTTTTTCTTATCTTCAAACTCTAGTGACACAATAATTAATTTTTATTATATTCCCACATGTTCCTGTAGAAACATGTCTGCAGTTTGTCTTTTTCGTTGTTCCATCATTCTTTTTTCACATTCACTGACTTTTTTTTTTTTAAAGATTTTATTTATTTGACAAAGGGAGACAGCCAGTGAGAGAGGGAACACAAGCAGGGGGAGTGGGAGAGGAAGAAGCAGGCTCATAGCAGAGGAGCCTGATGTGGGACTCGATCCCAGAACGCTGGGATCACGCCCTGAGCCGAAGGCAGACGCTTAACGACTGCGCCACCCAGGCGCCCCCACTGACTCTTTCTTCTGTCCTCTCCATTTTAATGTTGAGACCACCCAATAAAGTTTTTGTTTTTTGTTTGGTTCTTATATTTTGTTTTCAAACCTTATATTTCGCTCTGATTTTTTTCTGACATTTCTTTACTCAGACTTTTTTCATTTTTAATGCTCGTTTATAATCACTTATTCAAATATTTTTATGCTGGCTTCTTTAAAATGTTTGTCAGATAACTCTAACCTCTGTAATTTCAGTCTTGGCATCTATTTATTGTCTTTGTACACTCCATTTGAGGTCTCCCCGGTTCTGAGTTTGAGGAGTGATCTCTAACTGAAACACTGACATGTTTAGGATTATGTTCTAATACCCTGGCAGGAAGTTAGGGTGCCTCACTGTACCTTGCATGAAAGTCTGGATTCGCACTTGGTCTTTGCTGGCACACGTGGGAGTGGGACAACAGTATTTTCTGTGCTGTCTAGCTAGAGTAGTTATGGCCTAAATGTTTTGTCTTGCTCGACTGCCCCTTTCTTGGGTTTTGTTTAGAGAGACCAGGCTTTTGTTGAGGCATTTTTTTTGTCTGCGCACTTTGACAATTCTTTGTTGCAGGTTTCTCCAGTACCCTGTCAGGGATATATAGATCAAAAATAAAACCCAGGAAATTCACCATGCTGTTGCTTTGGTCCATATTTGCAATCTAACAAATTAGCCAGCTACAGTTTCATGGATGCTGACTGAACACATAAGACTTGAGTCAAAGGCATAACAAATTTCATAGTTATCAGCATATTTGCATCAGTTCTCCTTGCATCCAAAGAGTTTAGTGGCAATGATCGATGGGCCCTGACGGATGCCTGCAGTTGCAGTGGTAGCAGTACAGGAAGGGATCCATGAGCTTAGGGAACCAGGCTCTACATTCTTGCTCTTTGCTCCAGAAGGATACACTGTCTGTATCTTCCAAGGCTGTGATATAAACATCCTAGGGAAGGTTATCTGGAGCAAAGGGCAGTCAGTACCAGCGCATGCTCCTCTGTGGTGGGAGGTTTTATTACATTCTGTTTTTGTTGTTTTTCTCCCCCTCCTCCCAAGGTTTTATGAATACAATACTAGGTCCAAAGTGCAAATGCAGTTTTTAAAATTTTTAAATGTTTTTGGTTATTAGCCCACAAGAGTTTCTTGTGTAAGGCAATATTTAGTATACAGGAAATTCAGTCATCGACCTTAGCTACTTACACTGCAAGGTTTCTCTGTTGATTTCCAACAACCTTAAGTATTCTACTATCAATGGCTGTGCTATTTTTTTTTTCCTCCAGATATTCCCTAGCTCCCAGTTTCAGTGACCGACACTGACTGTGGTCATCTACCATCTGGGTCAACTTAGTCTCCATTAGCCTACAGGAGTCAAACTCCCAAAGGCATAGGACTTCTTAGGATCTTGGAACCCAACAGTTTCTTTTTTTCAGTCCCAGACTGCCTCTGGGTTTCTGCTCACCCTATCTTTTTCTTTGTGGCTATGCCTTTTCAACTATTATAAATTGTGCCTCGCTCTTACTTTATCTATGTAGTTGAGGTGGAAGCAGAATTTAAGACCAGTGCTGACAGTGCCATTTCACCCTAGAATTTTGTTTTACTGTTCTCATCAGGAACAAAGCATAGATTTTTACTTTTGGGGGAAAAATCCAAAATCATCATCTCATTAGACATGATGATATAATTATTGCAAATTAGACATAAAACTATACCTAAATAAATATGCTAAGTAATTTCCTTTAGTAATGTACTATTGAATGTCCTATTTAATGGAATCCTTTCAAATGTTAAATATCATCCTTGGATTTCCTTTTATATAACTTGTGATTTTCCTTTGTGTATTTCTGTTTAAAGCAGAAACTCTGCTGATTTAGAATTATCTATTCAAATGTTAATCCATAAGCAGATATATATTGATTAATTTTTACATGCCTAGCAGCTTACAAAATGTTGTGAGCAATTAATATATACACACATAAATGAATTCCTGTCCTCAAGACACTTGTGAATTGTTTACCTTAAAATGTAAATTTTCTGATTATTACATAACGGGAAAATCAGGAAGATTACAATTGTACATTTTTACAGGTATTGACATGTCCAATATTCCCTTTGTTAAAAAGTCTATAATGGTTTTAAGACTTGGAAACATTTTAGCCTTATATCTCCAGACAGTCTGACAGCCAAGAATAGGTAGGGCCATATAATTTCTGTATCATTTTGCTAAACAAAATAATATACTGCAGCAATCTTCTCTTTGAACCTTTGTTCTCTAGATGCCTCACTATTTCCTTTTCCTCTTACACCTAGAAAATTTACTCCATGTTAGCAATTCTCCTATAGTACTGCCATGAAAATAATATATAATCATTGAAACAAGTGGCTTTTTCAATGAGCATACATTTTATTTCAAATCTTCTCCCCTAAGGATTTGCTTTCTGTAATACTGTATGGGAGTATTTAATTTGTATAATAGGAAAATAAATTACATGTCTCTTCTATTTTCTATTGAAACTTACATGGAAATGCCTATACATTGTTTTGATGTTCATTGTGTCTGATGTAGGGCTATTATCAATGCAGAAAATCAGAGAAAACATGCCAAATATAATTTCTCAAGGTTTTAGTTTGCTTTCCTTTGTTATTATCTGTTCACAAAAGATATCAGGCAACAAAAGACAGTATGTTCCAGAGATAATAAAAGATAGTTCAACAGATTAGTTGAACTTCTATAGGTGTAGGGACATCTTGCAACATTCTCTATCATGTCAGACACCACCCTCTATTTGCAAATGTTATACTTGAAATCCTATAATAGTCATCCATTTATGTATGATATTTTAAGTCAAGTAAAATTGAGGTCTTTTAGGGGTTAAAAAAAATAAAGGGAAGAAAAGGTTTAGATGAGATTGGCATCACTTTTACCTAGAATGATTTGATTACATATGCTCCCTTATTCTGACAGGTTTTATCTAGAGGTACATCAGCATCATTTGACAGCATAAAATTATGAGACATAGAAAGTACAGACATACTGTTTATATGCAGTACACACACATACCGATCTTGTTGTTCTAACACTTTAGGAATCTGAAATCACCAAGATATTGTTCTATGTCCTGTTTCCTTAGAAACAAGAATTATATGTGAAGTCAAATTATGTGAAATATCATTATCTATATGGTCCATGCAGTTTTAAATCTCTTTGTAAGGCCAGTCTTACTTGAACTGCTGTCTTACAAAGCCTAATACTATAATTGCTTGTTTGTAGACTAATCAATAAATGGTACGTAGGATAACCTGGGCCCAAATGAAGCCTCTTTTATTGTTTGTGTATGTTTTTATATACTTCAATTTAGTAGACAATTAACTGAAAACAAAACCCTATATATACACATACATGATTGTCTATAGATGCAAAATATATAAATTTTAAAATTGAATAAAAAGATAAGAAAGCAGAGTTGGTCAGAACTGTGTGGTCAGTTCACTTGATTATTCACATGGACCACAGCCAAATTAGCCAAGTAAAAATTTCAGACTGATCATAAAAAATACCAACTGATAAAAATTACTTAGTCATTTCTCTATGCAGGGTTTGATATAGCCTGGGCTGGAATAAAATGAAATGAAAGCAGATACAATTAGCTAATCAAGTTGGGACAAGTTCAGATGAATTTCACAATGCATAGTGTATGATTGTGGCTCTGCATATGTTTGGAAGGTAATTCTAATAGTTCTATGTATAGGCTTCTACTAATTAAGAAAGTTCAATGACATCAATTCAATGTACTTCTAAAGTTCAAGGTCAAATGAATTCTAAATATTATCCAATAGGTATTACAAGCTCTAAAAGCAGCATAACTGCGATGGTTAGTTTTATATGTTAATATGGCTTTGCCATGTTTCCCGAATATTTGTTCAAAGGTCATTATTGATGTTTCGGTAAAAGGTGCTTTTTGGAAGAGATTAACATCTCAATAGGTGAAGCAGATTTCCCTTCGTGATATGGATGTGGGTGCCTCATATAATCAACCGAAGGCCTTAATAAAACAAAGACTGGCATTCTCTGAAAAAGGAGTTCTGCCATCAGATGGTCTTTGGGCTCAAACTACAACTTTTTCCTAGGTCCCTGTTTACCAGCCTACCCTCCAGATTTTGGGTTTACTAAACTCACATATTCTCATGATTCAATTCCTTAAAATAAAACTCTCTCTCTCCATGTATATACACACATATACATATCCTGTTGGTTCTATTTCTCTGGAAAATCTGAATACAGACTATGGT
The DNA here is from genome assembly GCF_024610735.1 of Ursus americanus. Taxonomy (NCBI): domain Eukaryota; kingdom Metazoa; phylum Chordata; class Mammalia; order Carnivora; family Ursidae; genus Ursus; species Ursus americanus. Next base: position 7,068,211 of record NC_142131.1, read on the forward strand.
ACCCGGGACTGGGGTGCTGCTACAACAAACACCAAAATATGTGAAAGAGGCTTTGGAATTGGGTAATGGGTAGATGTTGGAACAGTTTTGAGGTGCATGCTAGACAAAGCCTAGACTGTTGACAAAGACCGTTAGTAGGAAACACTTCTGGTGAAGCTTCAGATGGAAATAAGGATTATGTTATTGGACAGTGGATGAAAGGTGATCTTTGTTAAAAAGTGCAATGAACTGAATTGTGCTGGAGTGTTTTGTGGAAGGTAGAATTTGTAAGAGATGCAGCTGGACATTTAGCTAAGAATTTAGAATCTGTTGAACGTTCAGCCTGGTTTCTCCTCATTGTTTATAGCAAAACATAAGAGGAGAGTCATGACTCTAAGAAATTGTTAAGCAAAAGGGAACCAAACTTCAAGATTTGGAAAATTCTCAACTGTTGCATATTGCAAAAAATAAGAAAACGTTCTGAAGAGAACACCAAGCTTGTGCCTATATGATCAGTTGATAAAGAGATTATGTATAGGACTCATAATTCAATCAGTCATCTTATCAGAAACCAAAAATAGAGTTCTACTAACACCAGTAGAAACCCTGCCAGTTTGGACGAAAGGCAGCAGAGATGTGACAAAATGAAGGAAGACTTGGACTTTTCTCCTCTTTAGTTTCATCTCCTTTCTACTCCCCACCTCCTACTATGGCCCCACTGGGTTTGGAAGTGGAAGTGCCACTCGGGTGGACAGAGCACTGAGACAAGGGACAGAGCACGGAGACCAAAAAAGATTATTCTCTATCCTTAAAAATCTATGGAATTCACCCCACTAGGTTTTGGATTTGCTTGGTTCCTGTGACCCTTTTTATCTTTCCAATTTCTTCCCTTTGGAGTGGAAACGTCTATCTTACGCCAGTGCTACCAGTGTATTTGGAAGCAAATAACTTGTCTGATTTCCCAGGTTCACAGTTGGAGAGGAAGGATAAGGAAGGATGAGTCATACCCTGCATCTCAACGACATTCTAATTTAGAGGAGATCTGGGATTTAGAATTGATGGTGTAATGGATTCAGACTTTTGGCTTGCTGAGATGGGGATGAAAGTAATTTGCATGTGAGAAGGACACGAATTTGGGGGGTCCAGAGTATGGAGTGTTATGGGCTCAACTGCATCCCTCAAAATTTAGTTAAAGCCCTAACTCCCAGTGCCTCAGAATATAACTGCTTGGGAGAGAGGGCCTTTAAAAAAGTGCTTTAGTTTAAAAATGAGGCTATTAAGGTAGGCTCTAACCCAATCTGACTGGTGTCCTAAGCAGCAGAAATTTTGACACATAAAGAGACAAGAACAGCAGGAATGCACACATAGAAAAGACCACGTGAGGACACTACAAGGAGACAGCCATCTGCAAGCCAAGGGGGGAAACCTCATAGGAAACTAACTCTGCCAACACCTTGATCTTGGCTTTCTAGCCATCAGAACTGCAAACAAATTTCTGTTGTTTAAGCCACCCAATTTGTGCTCTTTTGTTATGCCAGCCCTAGCAAACTATGGTAATCATCCTAACATTGCCAGAATGGTCAATGTAAACTTAGAACTTCCAAGAATTCCTTGGTTTCAGGACTCACTTGCTGGAAAAGCTCTATAAGAGATAAAGACTTCAACTTAAATATAGACTTGATTGTATTAAAATTCTTCCAGCTGAAGCTTTCGAATGAGTATATACCTAAATCAGGCAGTTCTAAAGTTAGCTACACTCTCTAAGAACTTGATGTAAGAAACTATCAACTTACACAGTTGACAAAAAAATGTAAATAAAGTCAGAGCCTTGAGTAAAAGCATTCATTTTGGGAGATTATAAAAGATTAATATGGAGGGATTGGCATATTCGTGGTACCTCCCTAATCTTTTGAGACAGGCACTGCAGAGGACAACGGTGGTGTCCAAGAAAACATTACTTAAGTTTACAAAAGAAGTTAAAGAGGAATGCATTAATCATTGACTTACACAGCACGAGATTTCTGAGATTATTCAGCTAAGCTTTTTCTTTAGTTTCTTCTTCCCTCACTCTGAGTCACCATAATTGGGCAAACTCTATACATAATTCTTCTAGTGAATACTCAGTAAGAACTATCTTCCTGTGGAATTTGCCACAGGCATTTTACATATCTCGTCAAACTTTAAAATTATTTTGGCAGCTGACGGGAGAGTGTGTAAACGAGAAATCAGATACAAAGCTGAATACTTCAAAAGACAGGTCACTTTAATCAAAATTGAAGGAAGAAAACTGCAGATACTTAACCTCCTTTGAGGCATTAGGACAAATTCAGTTAAATAATTCTAATTCAGCCTTCTTAATGTTATTCAATTTCTTCTTCCTTATATTGTCGTTCACCTGGTCCATGTTTTTATCATCTCATAACTTTACTCTTTTTCTAGTCTTAACAATTTTCTAGTATTTACAGCCATCTATTTAAGGCATCTTAATACTGCCCCTATCAATTTCACATTTATCATCAAAAATGTACCAGGAATTCCAGTAACTTGAAAGGAGTTTGATCTTTTTCAAGCTCAGTTTACTCACTTGATAAAACATGGAAGGAAGAGTAGCAGGTGTGAGGTGAAACTAACACTTGTCAAATAACACTAATACATGAAAGGAGTTTTGTGTCGTCTGAATGATGGAATTTATTTTCAATGACTAAAAAGTATTGGGGCTCAAAAGCTGAAGATAATTCCGATTTCATGGATGATTAAAAGAATCACTGACTTGCTTTGGAAAGGAGGCTATTTTTGTAGATGATATATGAAAATAAAAATACGCATGTGTGGGTTTTTCCAGTAGACAGCTGAAATGGAACTCATGAGGCCTGGTGGTAAAAAAGAAGAATCATTCACTTTAGGGTAATAGGTGAAACACAGAATCAATAAAAAAGAACAGATTATCTGGATTTACGGGTACACGTGCATTAGTCACTATCAAGAAGAAAGCGGAAGGATAGTTGTACCTACTATGGAAACACAAAAAGGAAAAGGTCATAGAAGTTGTATAACAGGATTATTTCCAACAGCCAGAATGGGATAAACTTTCCAAGAACTGTATGATCAGGAGTATAAAGTACTATGAAATTGTCTCAGAGTGGGGTTACGATGGGATCCAGTGGATTTTAAAATTAAAATGAAAATGGCAAAGTTCAAGAAAACAGAAAATGTGTTTCCTGACAAGTGACTTGTTTTAGGAAAGAACAAAGGGGAACATACGCTTTTATTTCACGTGGACTCCTTAGTCTTAAGTTGCCAAAGTAGAAAGGAAAACAAGTTCATAGAAGATGATAAAAAAAATTCTTCATTATTTTCTGCATTTTTTAGGATATGGATTATATCCTTGGGGTCTACATAAGGACATCTGATTAGTTACAAAAAGCAGTGTTTTATCTATAATTCTAAGGAAGTGGTAAATCAACAGGCATTAGTATTTTCTATTACTACCTTTTCCTACAATTTTCTTCATAAGCAAGTATGTCTAAGAAAACCTCTTTTTGTTAATAAAGCAACATATCCTCATTTAATTTTCTATAAAATAAAAAATAAAGATGGCAAAATAATTATAATTTCTTATGATTCATTGAGAATGTCCATTTAAAAGAGCATGAATATAAATTAATGTGTACTTTCAGCTTTTTGTAACAGGACTAATGATTTGGGTACTCAATTTATGCAATTAATTTATGCAAATAATAAATAGGTAAGGTCCTTGTTAAATGACCAGAGAAGTAAAATCATAAGTATATGTAAACTATTAAATATCTTTTTCCTTAGTGAGGGACTTACTAGCTTTAATACATTTAAAAATAAAGAGAGGAATATGAAAAAATTAAACCATGTAATGACATGTATGGTAATTTTGTTATTTTAAAATTAATTTATACAAATAATTCTAAAATTTACTTTAATCGTTCTTACTTTTTGGTCAATAAATAAAAAATCTTTAGTAATTTATGAGACTGTTTTAAAACTTTCATAATTTAGATTATCAAACATTTGTTTCCTATATTTTTGTGACCAACTTTTGAAAATATTAATGACTCTTCTTGGTCTTATTTACACGAAATAACCTTGGGCTGACAGCATAACACTGAAAAAAAGCTTTTAAAATAATACAATTTTAAAATAATACAATTTTCCGTTATATATCATGCATGGTGCATGGTAATCAGTTGCTCTACAAAACACTTTGTGATGTGATCTCTTTTCTTTCATACCTTTTTAAAGTTGATGTATCATCAAAACATTTTGTTTTCTTATGTGTTTCAAAAAAAGAAGGTAAAAAAAATCTTCTGACCTTCTCTGCAATTGGCTGAAACTTTCATGCCTTTCATTCAGGTCTCCATTAGTCGAAAGTGGTTTTAGCTAGCTGTACTCAAGCATTTCAGTCAATTACCAGCTTTTATCTTGTTGTTATCATAAAGGGCCATTTCTTTCCTAAAATGGTCAATTAAGTTCATGAAAATAAATGGTGAGGAATATACAATTTGTTAGCCGTACTGTCAGGAGTACACTGGTCTTGGGGAAAAACATTTCAGAGTATTTCTTAATGAATAGAAATAGCTTTCATCAGACTAGATGTTTGTTCGCGTTTCTTTTTTCTCTGGCCACAATTCACAGTTAACAACGCAGTAATTGAGTATTTGAAAGCTCTTAAAATATCTACCGTATACTTAAAGAAGGGTCCCATGTTTTTGCTTAACTACTCCATTTGTTTCCATTTGTATAAAGTGCATTTTAGCATCAATTGAGGTAGTAGGTTTTATTTGAAAAGCATCAGGAAAAAGTTGTTTTTAATCTGGAAAAAATATGATAGAGGGACAAGCATCTGGAGAAAATTAATCAAAGGATATACTCTAAATATACAGAAATATTACTGCAATGAATGTAAAACTTGAAATATAAGAAAAAAAGTGCTAGCAGCCCCTAATTTGCATAATGATGTAACACTGTAGATGCCCCACGCAAGAACAGGCTCCGTGCTGCACCCGATCGCTGATGCTTTAATCTCTACTTTTGTCTCAATTAAAAGTGTTAGCTGTTTGTCACACCATTCTAGGCCCAATGTAAATTCTATTGTGAATAGATAGGCAAAACCGTGTATGTTAAATCTGGTTATACAACATCTTCTAGTCTAGCTTGGGAAATAGCGTCTAAAAATGTGAAATGTGATGAACATCTTTCTGGATTATGAGTAAATGCTGAAAAGTAAGGAATAAATCCATTCAGAACAAACTGTACGTCTGTTTTGTTTTTTACTGTGTCAACAGTTTCCTCTACAAATATTTTACAATAAAAACTCTATCTCAAACATTCTTTATCCTAGCAAAAGTATCCAAGACAATGCCAAAGAAAATTTATTGAATAAATATAATTACTTCACCAAAATGATTTTCTTTCCTCTCTCTGCATTTGAAAACCAGAAGTTAGGAGATTACCCAGGCACTGCAGTTGTTGCTTGTGTGTGTCAACTTGGTTAGGCCACCAGGCCCAGATATTAAGTCAAAGGCCAGAGTACATGTCACTGTGAAGGTATTTTCTGGAGGAGATTAACATTTAAACCACCAGACTCTGAATAAGGCAGATTATTCTCCCTAACATGGATGGGCCTCATCCAATCCATTAGAGACCTTAATGAACGCCTAACCTTCCCGAAAGAAGGAATATGTCTTTGGGATCAAGGTACATCATTAATGTTTTCCAGGATCTCTAGGCTGTTAATCTTCTCTGAAAATTTTGGACTTGCCAGCCCCCACAAACACGTGAGCCAATTCTACATCTTTTATGTATTATATACATATGTATCAATAAATACGTACATACAATACATATACACACATATCCTGTTGGTTTTGTTTCTCTGGAGAGCCCTAATATGTATTTTTGTGCAAATGTGGTGGCACAACAGCCAAAAGACAAAAATCAATGTGTACTCGGAAGGCTTATTTACAATTCAGCAGTGGAAAAGAATCTAACTCATTTAAGTACAATCAGTTCAAATATGTATCAAGACATCACTGATATCCTCACATGAATAGTATACAGATATATATGTATGCACATTACCATTTTCTTCCCCCATAGTCTTGAAAAGTAGACAATCACTGGGTGATATAACTCAATGAGCAGGTGTAATGAATATACATGTTTAGAACCAAGAACCCAGTAACAGAAGGTGATTATTTTCTCAAAGTTACATAACTGCTTTTTTCTATTTTAAATTTTATTTTGACTATAGTGACCTGATCTTTTGAAGCATTCAATTTCATATCTCATTTCTCATTTATACATTCTTCTCAACTGCCACGTATTTCCCTGAATAAAAATGTAAACATTTGTTTTGCATTAACTTTCCTTGAATGTATACGATAATCATGGTCCTGACCACTGATACTTTGTAGACTGTAGGCAAAAATGCCAAAATTTCTACTCTATCTTCCAACTCAGTAGTGTTGCAAATATTTTATCCCCAGGAGATACACAAGGTTCCAAAAAAGAGTGATTGATTAATCAAAGACCAGTGTAATTTCATCAATGTAAATAGCTTCAAATGCATTTAATTATACTTTTCGTTGCAAAATTTGCCTTCATTTCTCTTTGCCAATTGGTTTTATATTCCATTATAAAATTCTGACAAGTAGGATACACTTAAAGGTGAAAGAGAAAGAAACACACCATGAGAAGAAGTTGGCAAACACAGATAGTACACATGAATGTATTGATTCAACCTTCACCAAAAAAGGCATTTCTTCAAGTTAAAGACACTCTTAAACTCACCTTTTTGTATTTAGATTGTAAAGTATTGCCTCAAATATTATGGACAATAAGTATTGGTTGAAAAAATTCCATAGAAAGAATAACCAAGATAAACAATTACTATCACAATCCAGACCTAAACTCAGAAGTTATTCAATTTCTATTTTATTTACTATTTAAATTAGCTAAATAAATTAGTTGCAAGAATGGGAGACTTTCCATTTACTAAAGCATTTACTCTTCATATATACAAAAAATATAATACATTGTCTTCAATTATCCTTCTACAATACCCCTGAATTATCTCCAATCTATTAAAGAGATATCATGGCACAATGTAGAAAATGCTACAGTTTAGATATTTGGCCAGAAAGTGTGAAAGAAAGCAATGACACTTCATAAAGTTGACTAGTCATCCAAAACTCAAAGTATGAAACCACTAAATATTGGAAATAAGCCATACCTTTTAATTTATTCTTGCAAATGGATTTTTTTATTATTGACTTCACTTTAGTCCTTCAATGTTAAGTAATTCTAAATAAAACTAAATCCTAAAAATAAAATCAATTTTTATAAATTTTTCCATAAATGCTAATGGTTTAAATATCTAGGAAGAACTAATTCATGAGTGTATTTTTTTTTTAATTTGATAAACAGTTGAAGAAAACTAATTTCATGGAAGTCAAACACTCATTTCTGATATTTTCAATCTGGCTGTTTTAACTCAGTTTTAAAAAATTTTGGTTTCCTTTTTTCCTATACCGAAAGATTTGCAGACAGATTTCTGTGACCTAAAAATATTAATTTATCGGGCACCCGGGTGGCTTAGTTGGTTAAGCATCTGCTTTTGGCTCAGGTCATGATCTCAGGGATCCTGGGATCAAGCCCCACGTCCAGCTCCCTGCTCAGCAGGGTGTCTGTTTGTCCCTCTTCCTCTACACTCCCCTGCTGCCCATGCACGTGTGCACGCACTCTCTCCCAAATATAGATCTCAAATAAATAAAATCTTTAAAAATATATCAATTGACCTTTTGTTTTATTTTTGGGTTTGATCTTATTCTACCTTAAAAAAAGATTGAGGCTTTGAATTAGATGCTTGCAGTATCCATGTCAAATGATCATGACAGTACACTGAAGATGTGATGTATTTAAAATCTATTTAAATAAAAACTTCATTTTAGGAGAAATGCATCGTACATTTTTTATATACAACAAAGTTTCGCTAAACCTATATTCATAAACAATTATAAACTAAAGTGGGAAAGAAATAGCTTAATGTGTTTAGTTACATAACTGGGACAACTGAAATAATATTTCCTTGTTTGTGCTCTGTCCTCTGTAATGATTTGTAAATAAAATATGAAGATGTTGATTTAAAAAGTGATATGCTGGGGCGCCTGGGTGGCACAGCGGTTAAGCGTCTGCCTTCGGCTCAGGGCGTGATCCCGGTGTTCTGGGATCGAGCCCCACATCAGGCTCCTCTGCTGGTAGCCTGCTTCTTCCTCTCCCACTCCCCCTGCTTGTGTTCCCTCTCTCGCTGGCTGTCTCTCTCTGTGTCAAATAAATAAATAAAATCTTTAAAAAAAAAAAGTGATATGCTTTTTCATGCGTGCTTACTGTGAAAGAAATTAAATTATTGAACCTAAAAAGGGAGCTTAATAATTAAGCTCTTTGTCTAAGTCTCAACATCTATTTATCTATGTAATCTATGTAATCTACCGACCCACCTCACCAGTCTACTACCCACCTCGCCAGTGTATCTACCTACCTACCCAAACCAGTCTAGCCAATATATGTACCTACCTACTGTACCAAGTTTATATTACTATTTGAAGAATAAAATGAGAAGAAATAGGGAAAGGCTCATAGTCCCTAGAAAGTAACAGATTGGAGGAAAAAAGGAGCTCACAATGTCATGTGATGTGTGGATGCAGAGGATCTTTGAAAAATCTCAGATTTATTAGTGGAAATATAAAATCAAGGAAGAGCCAAAAGGGCATCCAATTGTTCTCCCACCCCATCACTGCAATCTGATATTTTATTAAGGGGAAAAAAATCACATTAACAAATAAGGAAGGAGTTTAAGGAAAAGGACAGTGAGATAAAATCCCTGGAAATCCATTATTTGGCAATATAAATTTATATAGTTATAAAACATAACTTAGTGAAATTGTAATGTATTTATACACTTAAAAATTATTATTTTTCTATAAAATATACAGTGTGGCTTAAGAAAGTATCCACAATATAAAGACAATGGTCATATTGGATTAAAGCCCACCTATATGACCTCATTTAATGTTGATTCCCTATTTAAAGGCCCATCTCCAATACAGTCCCACTCTAAGACAATGAGGATTAGGACTTCAACATATGAATTCTGGGGAGCACAATTCAGTCAGTCCACAATAAATACATAGATGTATGAAGGTTTGAGAGGTTAGGCACTGACTCATTTCCATGTGTCTCAAGGATTTACTTTCCCTTCGGTTCCAAATCTTTCCAGTTGGAAGCCTACTTGGATCTTTAAGTGTAAGGTATGTAGGTATGTATGTATTTAAAAGGTTTTATTTTTAAACAATCTCTGCACCTAATGTGGGGCTCGAATTCACTACCCCAAGATCAAGAGTCACATGCCCCATCAATGAGCCAGCCAGGTGCCCCTAACTGTAGTTTTTAAGAGAGCTGGAGAAATAGCTCTGTGCTGATACCAAACCAGATACCAGGTGGCTATCATTAATTTTATGTTAACTTTAAAAAAATGCTGAGAGCCCGATGCAAATGGCTCAATGCTTGAGATGTACAGAAAAATATTCCAATCAGTGACTATGTGAACATTCCAAAAGTCTCATTCTCAGGTTGGCCAAGGGTCATTGCTATGGCTCTAGACATTCCATTGACAACTAACAACTGAACAAAAACAGATCTGCTCTCATATACGTACAGGTTCTAAAATAAAAATTAATCTTAAATATACAAAACAAGTTTTTGAGGATTAGGAAAAGATTTAAAAGAAATATGAAATATTCAGATTTTCTATAGATAAGATTTTAAATGATTATGTTGCCATATTATACTTTCTAAATTTTCCATAGAAAAAAATTACTGTTTTATTCAGAAAATATTAACATTTCAACAGCAAATTTTATGGAAATTCTTTATCTAGTCTTAATGCCTGAGAATTTGACATCTCTTTTCCATACAAACTCCCATACCATTTTAAAAAATTCCTCTCTATATTGTTTTCAAGCTAATACCTGGATCTACCTGTCTTTATTCTTTCCCTTTCTGTGTAAATCATAATCATAATCATGAGGAGAGTCTAGTATTATTTGTTTTATATGGATACCTTTGCCTTCCCCAAATGACTATTCTCACTAACCATCTGCTATGCCTGAAATCTGTTTTAAGGGTTATTTTATGAGTTAGAAACGCTGAGGAAACATGGATGGAATCAAGAGTTAATTAGCTTTTTTTTTCTTCTTTTCTTTTCTCATAGAAATGCATATTAAAGTATGCATGTTTGGGAAGATCTGCAGTTCTACAGGTTTACTTCTGTCACTCACCCTATCCTCACTCAGTGTTAATCACTGAGAGAAATCAAGCTGGATTTACCTCCTGTATTACTGTTATGGCTACAAGGACTGATTCCTAGAAGAGAAGACAGGGAGAAAGGTAAATTTACTCTATTGACAGGGCTTAAGAACTTATTTGGCAATCAGAAAAGCCTACTGCTTTTACCAGACTGAGACTAGAAACGGGTTGCATTGACTTCATGTTAAAATACTTTTATAACTCCCCATTGCCTGTGGGACAAAGTGGGAACTCTTCCATGTAACATACAAGTCAAGATATATGGCTCCTGCCTGTCTTTTCTGTGCATTTCCCATTGCTCTCCAATACACATGAAATGTTCCACTCTTGATGTATTTCTATTCTCTATGTGTTCCAGCCTTTTGCTAATCCCATGTTTTGCACTCAGAGTTCAGAGTGAATTTTCTCAAGTTAGGTCAAAAGTTACCTGTTCCATAAATATTCCCATGGCTCCTCCTATTCCCTCACAGTCAAGGACATCATCTTTGTGCATCCTTAAAGGGCACTGTTCTACTGTAGCATTAATTCTAACATATTATAAGTTTATGTATATATTTTTCCCAATAACTACATGAGGCCAAAGACTTTGTTTTATTATTTCCCTATCTCCAATGCCCAGCACAGAGTTGGCTGCATACACTATATTCCATAAGTTTGGGGTCACCTAATAGATTTATTAAAGTAAGTTTATTTATATACATTCCATCATGACAACTAAGAGATGTCTAGAAAGTAAGAATTTTCATGGAGGGATCACAATGGAAAAATAGGCTCCTCAACCTCCCTTCTCCCATGGATACATTGAATGTACAGGCACACATGAAAAATGCCTTCTGAAAGAAAGCCACAAACTAGCTGACTGCCTCCTCCTACACACTGGGCAAATAAGAAACTATCCGCGTTATAATGGGTAGTAAAGGCTGAGACACACTCTCACCATAAACCCTACCCCTGAACAACACCTTCAAACATCAGACTAAGAACCAACATGGCTTGTATTCACCAAACCCACAGTACAGTAGCAAATAAAAAAGTAGTTCTAAATGGATGCATGAGCATTCACCATGTCTATCCCACCTGAGCTCAGCCCAAGGGAATAGGCAAAAAATACCTACTGTGCAGGATAGAAGGGAATGTTTTCAAAGAAAACATTCTCAAAATTTTCCAAGGACAAGCTGCCAATCAAAAATAGTCTACCCAACACAGTTGGCCTTTAGAATCAAAGGAAAAGTAATATTCCAGGCAAACAAAAGCTGAGTTAATCACCAATAGGCTAACGTGGCAAGTAATGTTAAAGGGGGTTCTTGAAGCAGAAATGAAAGGACATTAATTAGTAACATGAAAACATATGAATGTATAAAAGTCACTCGTAGGTAAATAGTTTAATACAGAAAAATTTTAAATTGTAGCGTTGATAAATATATGATTTACAACTCTAGTACTAAAGGTTAAAGAACAAAAGTATAAAAAAATCACTATAACTTCAACAACTTGGTAATGGATGCACAATATAAAAAGACGTAAACGTTAACATCAAAAACAAAGTGTAGGAGGATAGTGGAGAATTGTAGAACATTCGTATGTATTCAAAGTTATCAGCTTAAAATACACTTTTAGCAATGAGATGTATCTGTATAGTAATATAGTAATTTTATGTAGTACTATAGTAATTTTTATGTAGCTTTATAGAAATCACAAAGCAAAAATCTATATTCAAATGGAATTAAAGCGGGGCACCTGGGTAGCACAGCTGTTAAGCGTCTGCCTTCAGCTCAGGGCGTGATCCCGGCGTTATGGGATCGAGCCCCACATCAGGCTCCTCCGTGGGGAGCCTGCTTCTTCCTCTCCCACTCCCCCTGCTTGTGTTCCCTCTCTCGCTGGCTGTCTCTATCTCTGTCAAATAAATAAATAAAATCTTTAAAAAAAAAAAAAAGGAATTAAAGCATACTACTATAATAAATCAAATCACAAAAGAATAGCACACAAAAAAAGGAAATATAAAACACCCAGAAAACAATTAATAGATGGGAATAGTAAATCCCTGTCATTAATTTCTTTAAATGTGAAAGGACTAAATTCTCCAATAAAAGACAAAGAGTGGCTAAATTGATGAACAGATATACACAGATTTAAAGTGAAGGCATGAGAAGACATATTCCATGCAAATGGAAACTAAAAGAAAGTATGGGTAGATAGATCAGAAAAAATAGACTAAGCCAAAGACTTTAACAAGAGACCAAGAAGGTCATTATGTAATGCTAACAGGTTCAATTCAGCAAGAGGATATAGCAATAGTAAATATTTATGCATCCAACGTCAGAACACCTAAATATATAAAGTTAATCTTAACAGATCTGAAGGAAAAAATAAATAGCAATAAGAGGGGGCTTCGATAACTCAATTTCAACAATGGATAGATCACTCGGAAAATTAATAAGGAAACTATATACTTCAATTACACTTTAAAGAAGATGTATCTAATACACACAACATTCCAGCCAAAAGCATAAGAAAAAAAATTTCTGCAGCACACATGGTACATTCTCCAGGGTCATATATCAAGCTCCCAAACAAGTCTTAGCAAATTTAAGAACATTGAAATCCTATCAATATCTTCTCAAACCACAATGGTTCAAAACTGGAAGTCAAATCCAAGAAGAAAACTAAAGTCACAAAATGTGGAGATTAAACATATTTTTGAACAACAGGTCAAAAAAAAATCAACAAATATCTTAATAAATTAAAATGGAAACATACAAAAACATGCAATACAGAAGTAGTTTTAAGAGGAAGAAAAAAAGAAAGATCTCAAGCATCCTAACTTTATCTCAAAGAACTAGAAAAAGAATAATCTAAACTCAAAATAATAAAGGAATGAAGAAAATATTAAAGACCAGACTGGAAATATGTCAAATGAAAACATTAACAAAACTAAGTTGGTCTTCTGAACAGGTAATTAAAATAGACAAACTTTAGCTAAATTTACCAAGAAAAAAAAGAGACTCAAATAATAAATGAAAGATGAAACATAACTATAACCACAGAAATATAAAGGTTCCCCAAAATTCCTACGATAAACAATTATGTGTCTCAAAATTGGACAACTTAGGGGAACTAGATAAATTCCTAGAAATGTACAAACAAGACTGAATGGTGACAAAAGAGAAAATCTAAACAGACCAGTAAATGAAGAGAGTAGATCAGTAAACAAAAACCTCCTAAAGAAGGCAAGGCCATGACTAGATGGCTTCATTAGTCAATTCTACCAGATATTCAAAGAACTAATACTAATCCTTCCAAAAAACAGAGAATGAAAAGGAACTTCCAAATTCATTTATGAGGCAGCTTTATCCTGATACCAAAGCCAGATGAGGGTGCTACAAGGAATTAAAGCTACAGGCCAATATCCCAGGTGGGCATCAGTGTGAAAATTCTCAACAAAATATTAGCAATCCAATTTCACCAGTACATCAAAAGGACCATATACCACGATCAAGTGGGATTTATTCCAGAGATGCTAGGATGGTTCTACATTTGCAAATCAATAAATGTGACACATCACATTACAAAACAAAAGATAACAATTACATAATCATCCGAGTAGATGCAGAAAAACACCTGACTTAAAACAACACACTCTTGGGGCGCCTGGGTAGCGCAGTCGTTAAAGCGTCTGCCTTCGGCTCAGGGCGTGATCCTGGCGATCCGGGATCGAGTCCCACATCAGGCTCCTCCGCTGGGAGCCTGCTTCTTCCTCTCCCACTCCCCCTGCTGTGTTCCCTCTCTCGCTGGCTGTCTCTCTCTGTCGAATAAATAAATAAAATCTTTAAAAAAAAAAAAAAAAAAAAAAAAAAAAAAAAAAAAAAAATAAAACAACACACTCTTGAGATTAAAAAACAAAAAACAAAAACAAAACTTAACAAATTAACTGTAAAAGAATGTATAACAATGTAGTAAAGGCCATATATGACAAGCCCACAGTTAACATCATGCTCAGCAGTAGAAAGCTCAAAGCTTTTCTGCTAAGATCAGTAACAAGACAAGGCTGCCCACTCCTGACAACTTGTAAGCAGTGTAGTACCTGAAATTCTAGCCAGAGCAAGTAATCAAGAAATAAAAGGGACCTAACTGAGAAAGGAGGAACTAAAATTATCTGTTTGAAGATGACATCATCTCTTTTTTTTTTTTTTTAAAGATTTTATTTATTCGACAGAGAGAGAGACAGCCAGCGAGAGAGGGAAGCAGGGGGAGTGGGAGAGGAAGAAGCAGGCTCATAGCAGAAGAGCCTGATGTGGGGCTCGATCCCATAACGCCGGGATCACGCCCTGAGCCGAAGGCAGACGCTTAACCTCTGTGCCACCCAGGCGCCCCTGAAGATGACATCATCTCTTATGTAGAATCCTAAAGATTCCACCAAAAACCAGTTAGAATAAATGAATTGAGTCAATATGCAAGATAGGAAAAAAAAAATCAACCTACAAATATCAGTTGTATTTCTATACACTAACAATCAAAAAAAGAAATTGTGAAAAAATTCCATTTATAATGGATTTGAAATTTAAAAAAAAAACACTTTAGAATAAGTTTAGAATAAGTTTAGAATACGTTTAACCAAGAAGATGAAAGATCTGTACACTGACAACTATAAAACATTGTTGAAAAAAATGGAAGATGACACATATAAATGGAAATACAACCTGTGTTCTGCAATTAAAAAAATATTGTCAAAATGTCCAACCTACCCAAAGCAATCCACATTCTCAATACAATCTCTATTACAAGTCCAATGTCACTTTTTCACAGAAATAGAAAAAACATCCTAAAACGTATCTGGAACACCACAAGACCCTGAATACTCAAAGCAATCTTGGCAAAGAAGAACACAGCTGGAAGTGTCACACTTCCTGATTTCAAACTATATTACAAAGCAAGAGTCATTAAAACATGGTATTGATATAAAATAATACATAGATCAATGGACCAGCATAGAGGGTCCCAAAATATACCTACACATATATGGTCAATTATTTTTTGACAAAGGAGTCAAAATATACAGTGGGGAAAGGACATCCTCTTCAGCCAATGGTGCTGGCACAACTGGATATCCACATGCAAAGAATGAAACCAGAGTTTTATCTTGTAGTGTATACGAGAGCCAATTCAATATAGATTAACTAAGGCCTGAACGTAAGACCTGACACCATAAAACCCTCCAAGAAAATAGACGATGGGTAGTAAGGAGGGCACGTATTGCATGGTGCACTGGGTGTTATACGCAACTAATGAATCATCGAACTTTACATCAAAAACCAAGGATGTACTGTATGGTGACTAACATAATATAATAAAAAAAAAAAGAAAATAGAGGATAAGCTCTGTGACAATGGTCTTGGTGATGGTTTTTTCGATGTGACACAAAGTCAACAGAAACAAAAATAAACAGGTAAAACTACATCAACCTCAAATGCTTCCACACAAGAAGCAGCAACAAAATTAAAGGCGACCTATGGGTTAGGAGAACATACTTGCAAACCAATAAGGGATTAAATACAATAAGGGATTAATATCCAAAATATACAAAGAACTCTCTCAGTATTAAAAAAACCCAATAAATTAAAAAATGGGTAAAGGACCTAAATAGACACATTTTCAAAGAAGGCATTCAGATGGCTAACAGGTCCTGAAAAGGTGCTTAATAACATTTATCATCAGAGAAATGCAAATCAAAGCCACAAGGGGTTACACTTCACACCTGTTAGGATCTTTATTATCAAACTGGGGATAACAAATGCTGGTGACAATGTGGAGAAAAGACAACCACTGTACGTTACTGGTGGGAATGGGAACTTTTACAGCCCCTATGGAAAACAGTATGCAGTTTCCTCAAGAAATTAAAAATAGAATTAACATATGATCCAGCAAGCCCACTCTGGGTATATATTCAAAGGAAACAAACTCAGTATATCTCTAAGAGATATCTGTATCCCCATGTTCATTGCAGCCTCGTTCACAATAGCCAAGGTATGGAAACAATTTAAATGTCTGCCAAGAGAGTAATGGATGGTGACAATCTGATACATACACATACACATACATATACACATATATACAGTGGAATATATTAGCCTTAAAAATTAAGGAAAAACTGTCATTTGCAACAACATGGATGCAACTGAGGGGTATTATGCTAACTGAAATAAGCCACATAGATAATGGCAGGTACCACATGGAATCACTTATACATGTGACCCTTGAATAACATGCGTTTTAACTGCACAGATTCACTTATACGCAGATATTTTGTAGTACAGTACTATAAATGTATTTTCTCCTATGATTTTTTAAATAACATTTTATTTTCTCTAGTTTATTCTAAGAATACAGTATTTTATATATAACATACAAAGTATGTGTTAATCATGTGTGCATTTTATTGGTAAGGCTTTTGGTCAATAGTAAGCTATCTGTCGTTAAGTTTTGGGGGAGCCAAAAGTTATGTATGACTGTGCAGAGGGTTGGTGCCCCTAACCCGTGAATTGTTCAAGGATCAGCTGTACATAGAATCTTTTTAAAAAATTTGAAAGTTTAGAAACAATGTAGAATGATTGTGGCCAGGAGCTTCATGGTGGTGGAAATAGGGAGAGTCTTGTGAAAGGATATAAAATTTCAGTTCTAAGATCATTAAATTCTGAGGATCTGACATCTATTACAGTGACTACACTATTCTATAACTGAAATTTGCTAAGGGAGGAGAATTTAAGTATTCTCACCATAAAGAAAGGTAAAAAGAATTTTAAAAGAGTAATATAAAGAAAATTTTTTCAAACCTAGGTCACTGTGGGAAGGAGAAGTTCCTCATCAAGGAATAAAAGAGTGGACACCTTCTTGTGACTTGTTAGGAACTGAAATAAGAAGACAGAGTACCAGACCTGGTTCATTTCACAGACTGAGGCCTCTGTCCTTCTTCATTAACTGCCTCTTTTTCTCCTGTGAAACTCAAGTACTTCTTTCTAAATCAGAAAACAGAGTGAAAATGGGAGAGTAAACTTTGCTTTGGACATATGCTTCGGTACCATTAACCCTCTAGCCTTTGTAAAATGTGCTCATTCAGTATTACCCGCCCAACCGCCCCACCCCCATCAAAAAAGGATTTCACGAGCAAATGAAAATGATTTCACTTCTCAACAAATCACAACTTCAGCATTTTCAAGAATGATTATAGAATGTCCATAGGAAATTCAAAAAAAAATGGTTAACATCTTACAGGTTAGATAAATCAGACACGGATTACCACTTCAAAAGTAAAATATTTTGGGGGCGCCTGGGTGGCTCAGTCGTTAAGCGTCTGCCTCCAGCTTAGGTCATGATCCCAGCGTTGGGCTCCTTACTGAGGGGGAAGCCTGCTTCTCTCTCTCCCACTCCCCCTGCTTGTGTTCCCTCTCTTGCTTCCTCTCTCTGTCAGATAAATAAAATCTTTAAAAAAAAAAGTAAAATATTTCTTAAAATGAAATTGTTTTAGAAGATGCAGAAACTTTTTTTTTTTAAAGATTTTATTTATTTTAGAGAGCACATGTAAAGGGTGGTGGGGGAGGAGGGAGGAGCAGAGGGAGAGGGACAAGCAGACTGGGCACTGAGCACAGAGCCTGATGGGGCCCCATCCCAGGACCCTGAGATCATGATCTGAGCTGAAATCAAGAGTCCAAGGCTTAACCGGCTGAGCCACCCAGGTGTCCCAAGATGTGGAAACTTAAAATATTTTTAAACAGAGTATTCTACTGAAAATTTTTCAATTCTCACATTTTAGATTTTATTCAAAATTTAGTCACTGTATTTGAATAATACCATGTCTCATTAAAACAGATGATTATATAGGTTAGCAAATGAAACAGTGAAAATATCTTATCAAGAATTGGATACTGTGATATACTTCCTAGAACAAAAGTCTATCTCTTATAAAAAAAGAAGCTTAATTGGTAACAGAAGATTCTGCTGCATTTTACAGAAAAAAAACCTCCGCTTTTCAATCAGATCTCCGATCAGTTGAAAGAGAGCTAGTCTATGCCAACTAAATACGTAAGCCATTGTTTCAGTCTTAAATTCCTAACAGAAGCAGTCAAGGACAGATTCAATTTTAGCTGATTTCCAAACAATACTATCAGACCCAAAATTCTGTCCCGTAATTTTGGGGTAAGGTTATTTTTCTTTTGCCATGTGTTCTAAATGTGATAGGAAATTCAGAAAACAGTGTTTTCAAGCCATTAAAAACAATGTTGCATGTTCTAATATTACCTTTCTATGCTATAATGATGCATTATTAACAACCAGGCAATTGGGGACAGGTTTTTAGTATTTAATCAAATCAAATAATTCTAATAGCTTATAGGCTAATATGAAATATTTTAAGGATAACTGCTTCTGGCACTCAACTATCTTCTTCAGATCCTGTCTTAACATAACTTATATTCCAAACAGTTAATCAATCATCAGAAAATCTTGTTGAAATTAAAGGGTAGCTTTTGTTTTTTCTTGGCCACATATCATTTATCTATTTATTAAATCACTCTGTTGAGGTACAATTATTTTATGAGATCTAGGATTCAAATTCAGATTTCTTTAAAAGTCTTATCTGTTGTGACTGCTAAACAGTGTTAAAGTTTTTTACATAGAATAAAATTTGAGGCAAATAGTTTAATTGGTAAATATATTAATTCCTCTCTCCATGTATTTAATGTCTCAAAATGTTTTAGCTGTTTCTTACATGCAGACATTTCTAAAAATTTTAAGTTCAATTTTAATTTTAGTTTCAAAATGAGAAACTTCCTATAGCTAAAATTGAATTATGGAAATGAAACAGAATCCAAATTTAATTACAATATGAGGTAAAGCTAGATAAACTGCCAAGTTTTATTTTGGATTTCTACAAATTATGGGAAATCAAAGGAAGAATGATCTCTGTATATGACATGAATATATCAAAAACTTCTAACAATATGAATTCTAAAATGATAAGAAAATATGGTCATACTTGATGTATAAAGAAAATAAAGAGTGCTGACAAAAACTGGGGGGATTTTCAACATTTTTTTAGCTTCCAGATATAGATCAAAGATAGCCAGTTCCTAGGTCCTAAATTCTTTAAAAATCAGATACAATACTTGTCAAGAGATTTTCATGGTTTTTTGTTTTTTTTGGTTTTTTTGTAATGAGGGAATTAGAAA
Organism: Ursus americanus; assembly: GCF_024610735.1. NCBI lineage: Eukaryota > Metazoa > Chordata > Mammalia > Carnivora > Ursidae > Ursus > Ursus americanus. Next base: position 7,087,803 of record NC_142131.1, read on the forward strand.
AGGAAGGGAGGCAAAGATTATATATACAGTTCGTTCACAAATAATGTAAACCCATGTTCAATCTCAAAGAACAGTAAAATCTGCAGCATCATTGTTTCTGGAGATCCATGTGGGGATCATGAAGAGTACGGTCAGATTTAGCAAGAAGGTTTCAGAAATTCAGTTCTGGATACTGCAGAAATCCAGTACAAGATAACAATACTTAGCAAATGGCATTTCTTGAAAAGGGAAGACCAAATGTGACTATCGTTTCCTTGCATTAAGCACTCGAAGTTTTCTCGTAGTTTGAAGTTTATAGGCTGGTTTTATCTTTCAGACCTTACATTAGTTATTGCTTCTAAAACAAGTATTCTCAGAATATTTACATTACCCTTTTATGATTAAATACCTATACATACATCCCGAATGGTTCATGCCTTTTAAAGTATTATGTTTTTATTTGAAAATTTACATATTCATGATTCAAGTTTGAATAATATACTATAAAGAAAAAAATAAACTTCTCCCTCATCTTGCCCTTCCCCCCAAGATACTCCATATTAGAAACAACCATGTTTGAAATATTCATCTGTCCAAAACAGGGAAGCTGGTTATTTTTCCCTATCGCCCTTTATTATTTGGCAAAATGGGATGATTATGAAGCTGTTCATTCAAAGCTCTATGGTGTAGATACTGTAAAAAGATAGTTTTGAGTTTAACATTTTCCTACAGGGTCATCTTGCAATAGTCTCACTCCTAAGTCTGTATCTTCATTTCTCCTGTTAATTTTTTTAAGTTTTTATTTAAATTCGAGCTAGTTAACATACAGAATAATTTCAGGTGTACAATATAGTGATGCAACACTTGCATACAACACCCAGTCCTCATCACAACAAGTGCCCTCCTTAACCCCTTTCCCTTACTCAACCCATCTCCCCACCCACCTCCTCTCTGTAACCATCAGTTTGTTCTCTACAGTTAAGTGTCTGTTTCTTGGTTTGTCTCTGTTTTCTTGCCTTCACTTGTGTGTTTTGTTTCTTAAATTCCACATATGAATGAAATCATACAGTATTTGTCTTTCTCTGACTGACTTGTTTTGTTTAGCATAACATTGTCTAGCTCCACTTACACTATTGCAAATGGCAAGACTTCATTCTTTTTTATGGCTAATATTCCAGTGTGCACGCGCGCGTGTGTGTGTGTGTGTGTGCGTGTGTACATACACAAACATACTCCATCTTCTTTATCCATTCATCTCCTTTCTTTTTAAAGGCATTATCACATGTTTTGGAAAAGGTTTCATAAATGAATATTCTAATTTTTGTTTCTATTTCATATTAAATTGTATAACTTACATTGATTCCTTAGTTAAGCAATTTAAAAATTGCCATCATTTAAAAGAACACAGCATGTCACATAAACCTGCATATGACCCAGAGCTCGACATTTACTACATTTCCAATAACTATACATTAAGTGAATGAAGACTCAGTGCCAATACTATTCTGCTTATTTGTGTGTCCGTTGGTGTTTGGTTTATTTGTTTTGATGTAGGGCATTTTAGTGCATCAGGAAATACAGCACCTAGGACTGCTATAATTTTTTACATAGTTTTTAAATGAAATGAGACACAAAGGTTTAATGTGTTCCTGCCTACTTTAAAAAAAAAAAAAAAGAAAGAAAGAAAACTTTCCTTGTCCCTGAAGTGTCTTCACAGAGTCCTTATAGGCTACCTAAAATTGCATTAAAGTCTTGGGACATAGATAAATGAGGTTCCTGCTCAAGGTACTACAAGACCAATTAACAGCATATAAAATATAAATATGATCATAAATACATTAAAATAGAGTCTTTAGGAGAAGTAGGTCAATGACAAATGTTGGAAACGAATGAGATTTACAAGGTTAAATACCCCAAAGGGCCATAAAATAATAATTTAGAAGAAAGTACAATACATTATATTTTAAAAAGATATAACAATTATCTCATCTACAAAAAGATGCCCTCCAAATCATCAAGTTTCTGAATTAGGCTTACCATCTTTCATTTTCTCACACATGTCTAGTAAAGTCCAACACAACTCCCAACATTCTTCAGTCTCAGAAATTTACCTTCTTGGCAAAATGTGTAATGCACTACATTCCTTTTCTCTCAAAAATAATTATTTTTACATACCCATGTATTTTTTTTTCCCCTCAGGGAAAAAGTGTGTACTTTCTACTGAGTTATATTTCTTTTTTAAATAAGCTCTATGTGGGGATTAAATTCAGGAACCAGAGATCAAGAGTTGCATGCTCTACCGACTAAGCCAGCCAAGCTCCCTGAGTTATACTTTTTATGTGTATTGTTATCGGAGTAGAATGTTTTTTCCATTAACTGCCTTTTGCATGCTTCTTTTAAATGTGTTTCTTCTCAAGTCAAAAGTGTAACTCATACTTCATCTTCCCAATTCCTCATGTTACCACATCTTAGCTATCACAGGACTTAAGCACTTCAATGCAGAAGTGATGGTTTATAATAAAAATCAAGAGTGAGAATTAAAAGTACCCCTTCTCTTTGGAAAATACCCATTGTCAGCTTTGCAATCAAAATATTTTTTTTCTGTATTTAAGATTCAACCAATCCCTTTCAGCAACATTCAAGCATTATATCTATCAATCGGTGAATTCAAAGTTTAGAACCTAATACAGAAAGAAATCTATGCTTTGCTCAGTAAAACTGCTGCCACACAGTTATGGTTCTTACTTGTTTAAGCAAGCAATACCTTTAGACTTCCTTTCCACAATAAGGCATTGTTTTCACTTTTTTTTTTTTAAGATTTTATTTATTTATTTGACAGAGAGACAGCCAGCGAGAGAGGGAACACAAGCAGGGGAGAGGGAGAGGAAGAAGCAGCCTCCCAGCGGAGGAGCCTGATGTGGGGCTCGATCCCAGAACGCTGGGATTACGCCCTGACCTGAAGGCAGACGCTTAACGACTGAGCCACCCAGGAACCCGATTTCACTTCTTGAATAACTTCCTAGGAATGCAATGGCTGGGATACATGGTGAGTAAATGGTTAAATTCTTAAGAATGTTAACTGGATACAACCATTCTCTACCATCACTACTACTATTCCATACATGTCTTGACTGGAATGTTTCCATAACCTCCCAAAGGCTCTGTTTCTACCCTTGCCCTCCTATTGGCACCAAAACCACAGCAGTGATTTCAATCATGCAACGTTCTACAGCGACATTAACTGCTTGCTCTTCCTCAAACCTGTCAAGTGTGCCACAAATTAAGGACCTTTAACTTGCTATTCCCTCTGCCCAAACTGCCAACACTTCCTGCCCAACACTTCCAGTGTTCTTCTTTTTTCTCAAGTATTTTTTTTTAAGATTTTATTTTATTTATTTGACAGAGATAGAGACAGCCAGCGAGAGAGGGAACACAAGCAGGGGGAGTGGGAGAGGAAGAAGCAGGCTCATAGTGGAAGAGCCTGATGTGGGGCTCGATCCCATAAGGCCGGGATCACGCCCTGAGCCGAAGGCAGACGCTTAACCGCTGTGCCACCCAGGCGCCCCTCCTCAAGTATTCTTAATAGCTTATTTTTTCACTTCATCAAATTGTTTTGTAAATGTTACTTTTTAGTTTAGTCCAACAACTCAATTTAAAGAATATACATTTCAGTCATTAGCTACGTTTATTTTGTTTATAGCATTTATTGGTTTTCAGCATATTATAGAAGCATTTATTTATCACCTGCCACTGTCATTAGGATATAAAGTACAGGGGGTGAGGGATATTTCCTTTATTTTCCTTTATTCTTTCCTTAATTTCTTTATTCTTTACAATTTCTGTAGTACTTAGAATATTTGGTCAATAGTAGGAATTAAGGACACTTGTTACGGTAACAAATAACAAATGAAACATCCTATGTTTTGGTCCACTTGCTTTTGAATCACCACAGACTTCACTGAAGGAAGTGAGAAATGTAAAACATAAGAAATGTAGTTATACAACCCAGTTTAGTAAGCTCAAAATATTTTTCTACCATTTTCTGCATTATGTTCTCAGTTTTCAGCTTACAGTCAATGAATAGTAATTATAAATACAGCTTGCAACTGACTCAAATCTTTAGTCTTTTCATCTGAACAAAACAATTACCCAATAAAACATAATCATGATGAACTCAATATATTCCATTTTCCATACTCACCTCTGACTGGGTGAGCATTACTTCTAAAAATTAGGCATTCAGATTAGGGTCCAAAACATTCAAGACCATTAGGGTTAAAAGGACACTCAAAACTCTCCTCCAAATCTATCATATTTGTCTTTCATTTCTCAATTTTTTTCTTTGGTAACAGCTATTTCATATAATTTAGAGTATCATCTACTTATTTGTTGACAAAATATAAACCATCAGACTGGAGAACTCTTACCTTCTCAACTTATTAAATTTCATACTTTATTACTTCACTAAATCAGTACCTTCACTACATATTAAAATCTATCTATTCAATAAGCACATTTTTCTTTTATCAGTCCTATTTCAGAAGAAGAAATGTCCCTAAACTCTCAAAGCCAAAATCTCTAATTGTTTACTGAATCCTATCCTCCTTACCTTAATCTTTAGATGTCTGTTCTTTCTCCATTTCCTTTTTTTTTTTTTAAAGATTTTATTTATTTATTTAACAGAGTGAGAGACAGCCAGCGAGAGAAGGAACACAGGCAGGGGGAGTGGGAGAGGAAGAAGCAGCCTCCCAGCGGAGGCCTGATGTGGGACTCGATCCCAGGACTCCGGACCACGCACCGAGCAGAAGGCAGACGCTCAACGACTGAGCCACCCAGGCGCCCCTGACAAAGGCTTTTCATTCTTTGTCTTATAAAAACCGAATCATATTGTATACATTTCCTGATATTTTGTTTTTCTCATTTAACAATATCTTAAAGAAATCCTTTCAAATCAGAATGGGTTCATTTGTATTTAAAAAAAAAAAATCAGTGAAGGGATCCTGGGTGGCTCAGGTAATCGAGCCTCTGACTCTTGATTTCCACTCAGGTCATGATCTCAGGGTCCCGGGATCCAGCCCCAACTCAAACTCCCCAACAGCTTGTCTCCCTCTCCCTTTGGCCCTCCCTCTGCTCACGCTTTCCCTCTCTCTTATTTATTTATTTATCTATCTATTTATTTATTTATTTTTATTATATTATGTTAGTCACCATACAGTACATCCCTGGTTTTTGATGTAAAGTTCGATGATTCATTAGTTGCGTATAACACCCAGTGCACCATGCAATACGTGCCCTCCTTATTACCCATCACCAGTCTATCCCATTCCCCCATCCCCCTCCCCTCTGAGGCCCTCAGTTTGTTTCTCATAGTCCATAGTCTCTCATGCTTCATTCCCCCTACTGACTACCCCCCTTTCTTTATCCCTTCCTTCCCCTACCGATCTTCCTAGTTCATATGCTCCATAGATGAGAGAAATCATATGATAATTGTCTTTCTCTGCTTGACTTACTTCACTTAGCATGATCTCCTCCAGTGCCGTCCATGTTGCAGCAAATGTTGAGAAATCGTTCCTTTTGATAGCTGAGTAATATTCCATTGTATATATGGACCACAACTTCTTAATCCAGTCATCTGTTGAAGGGCATCTCGGCTCCTTCGCGAGTTAGCTATTGTGGACAATGCTGCTATGAACATTGGGGTGCATATGGCCCTTCACTACGTCTGTATCTTTGGGGTAAATACCCAGTAGTGCAATGGCTGGGTCATAGGGTAGCTCAATTTTTAACTTTTTAAGAGACTTCCACACTGTCTTCCAGAGTGGCTGTACCAACTTGCATTCCCACCAACAATATAGGAGGGATCCTCTTTCTCCACATCCTCTCCAACAATTGTTGTTTCTTGCCTTGTCAATTTTTGCCATTCTAACTGGCGTAAGGTGGTATCTCAATGTGGTTTTGATTTGAATTTCCCTGATGGCTAAGGATTTCGAACATTTTTTCATGCGTCTGTTAGCCATTTGTATGTCTTCATTGGAAAAGTGTCTGTTCATATCTTCTGCCCATTTTTTGATTTGTTTATTTGTTTTTTGTGTATTGAGTTTGAGAAGTTCTTTGTAGATCTTGGATACCAGTCTTTTATCTGTAGTGTCATTTGCAAATATCTTCTCCCATTCCGTGGGCTGCCTCTTAGTTTTTTTGACTGTTTCCTTGGCTGTGCAGAAGCTTTTTATCTTGATGAAGTCCCACAAGTTCATTTTATCTTTTGTTTCTCTTGCTTTTGGAGATGTGTCATGAAAAAGGTTGCTTTGGCCGATGTCATAGAGCTTGCTGCCTATGTTCTCCTCTAGGATTTTGATGGATTCCTGTCTCACATCGAGGTTTCTCATCCATTTGGAATTTATCTGATGCCCACTCTCGCCACTATTATTCAACATAGTACTAGAAGTCCTTGCAACAGCAATCAGACAACAAAAAGGGATAAATGGAATAGACCAGTGATGGGTAGTAAGGAGGGCACGTATTGCATGGTGCACTGGGTGTTATACGCAACTAATGAATCATCGAACTTTACATCGGAAACCTGGGATGTACTGTATGGTGACTAACATAATATAATAAAAAATCATTAAAAAAAAAAAAAAAAGGTATCCAAATCGGCAAAGAAGAAGTCAAACTGTCTCTCTTCGCAGATGACATGATACTCTATATGGAAAACCCAAAAGAATCCACTCCCAAACTATTAGAAGTTATAGAGCAATTCAGTAATGTGGCGGGATACAAAACCAATGCTCAGAAATCAGTTGCATTTCTATACACGAACAATAAGACTGAAGAAAGAGAAATTAGGGAATCCATCCCATTTACAATAGCACCAAAAACCATACGTTACCTTGGAATTAACTTAACCAGAGACGTAAAGGACCTATATTCTAGAAACTATAAATCACTCTTGAAAGACTTTGAAGAAGACACAAAAAGATGGAAAAATATTCCATGATCATGGATCGGAAGAATTAACATAATTAAAATGTCCATGCTACCCAGAGCAATCTACACCCTTATGCTATCCCGATCAAAATACCAATGACATTTTTCAAAGTACTGGAACAAATAGTCCTTAAATTTGTATGGAACCAGAAAAGGGCCTGAATCGCCAAGGAACTGTTGAAAAGGAAAAACAAAGCTGGGCCATTACAATGCCAGATTTCAAGCTGTACTACAAAGCTGTGATCACAAAGACAGCATGGTACTGGCACAAAAACAGACACATAGACCAATGGAACAGAATAGAGAACCCAGAAATGGACCCTCAGCTCTTTGGACAACTAATCTTTGATAAAGCAGGAAAAAATATCCGGTGGAAAAAAGACAGTCTCTTCAATAAATGGTGCTGGGAAAATTGGACAGCTACATGCAAAAGAATGAAACTTGACCACTCTCTCTTTCTCCATTTCTAATAGATTATTCCTATAAATTTAAAACATATTATACTATTCATGTCCTAAAGTAAAAGTAAACACCCAGCCACACCTATTTGTCTGTAACACCAAACTTCTATCTCTGCTCTTCATAACCACACTTCTTGAAACAATAGTCTATATGAACTGTTTCCTTTTCTCAATTCCCTGATTATTCTTAGATATCCTCCAGTCTGGGTTATATTGATTCAAACTGATTGGGCCAAGGCGACCAATGATTTTATGTTGTGTAATCCAGTCACCTTTTGTAACTTCAACTCTTTCTACATCTTGGTTGATTCTGATGACTCTTTATTTCATTAAATATTTTCCTCCCTTTGCATATGTGGTAGTACCAAATCTTAATATCCTCCCCGATATGTGATCACCTCAGTCTCTAAGGCTATCACATACTTTACATGACCAAGGGCAAGTATACATGCCCTCAGAAAGCACACCCACAAGCACACCCTCAAATAGACATGTGAACTCACACAGATGGGCACTTCTCACATGCACAGTCCCATACACACATGTACATCCCCATATAAACAGATACTCACATAAACACATGCATATTGTTGCACGTACAAATACATACAGACACTACCAAAAGACAATCCTATAAATTACATGTAACCACGCACACAGTCACTTACCCACAGGCATTTCCTCACCTAAACCGACACACATGCATTTCCCATACACACTCACATACACTTCTTTCAGACTTGGAGTGTGTATGCTCAAAAATGAAATTATGAGGACACAGACTAAAAACTCACTTTTCAGATTCTGGCTTATTTTCTGAAAGGTCTAAAGCTACTCTTTCTGCACAACTGGATCCTAATTTTATCACCTAAAACTATCAATCTAGAATTTGCCTATATATTTCCAATTTCTTTGTCACCCACCTAGATATACCATCGTTTATCTACATTTTAACATTTTTCAAGTTGCCTATTTCGCCCTATCTATCCTGGATGATTTGAACTGTGTAACTATTTCAGAACACAATTCAGATTAAACAACTCTAACATAATATTTACATTTATTCAATGACTGTCCACCAACTTCTATTTTCATTATTAAAATTAGCCTATATTGAATATATAATGCTAACGAGGAAATGATAAAATAGGTATCTCTATTTGATGTAACATTTTAAGTATTTTAAAATGTATTTGATAAAACATATGTAATATATTTCAAGATAAATAGTAGTAATATACCATTTCACTTATAATTCCATTTCAGAGACACTATAACAAAACTTTATCAAATGCTATGAAAGAATCATGCACAAAAATACATACTGTGGTACTATTATAATAAGGCTATTCAATATGCACCCCAATGTTCATAGCAGCATTGTCCACAACAGCCAAATCGTGGAAGGAACCGAGATGCCCTTCAACAGATGACTGGATTAAGAAGTTGTGGTCCATATATACAATGGAATATTACTCAGCTATCAGAAAGAACGAGTTCTCAACATTTGCTGCAAAATGGACGGCACTGGAGGAGATAATGCTAAGTGAAATAAGTCAAGCAGAGAAAGACAATTATCATATGGTTTCTCTCATCTATGGAACATAAGAACTAGGAAGATCGGTAGGGGAAGAAAGGGATAAAGAAAGGGGGGGTAATCAGAAGGGAGAATGAAGCATGAGAGATTATGGACTATGAGAAACAAACTGGGGGCCTCAGAGGGGAGGGAGGTGGGGGAATGGGATAGACTGGTGATGGGTAGTAAGGAGGGCACGTATTGCATGGTGCACTGGGTGTTATACGCAACTAATGAATCATCGAGCCTTACATCGGAAACCGGGGATGTACTGTATGGTGACTAACATAATATAATAAAAAAACATTTAAAAAATAATAGGGCTATTCAAAACAACATAAAAACAACACTAGGGAAATAAACTACCAAGTACCCAACAGAATACTATATACTCAAAGTATTTCAGAATAGTTTTTATTTATATAATTAATGTTCACAATAGGTTGATAATACACAAAATTTTGAACTATAAAGTATAAAATGGTATCTGCAATATAATCATAGCTCAGTTAAAACTAAAAAAAATACACAAAAGCATTAACAGTGGTAATAGTTGTAATTCAGCTATTTTAGCTTTCCTTTTATCTATTTATCTGCATTTATCATTTATCATTATGAGAATACATATAGGAAAGACCATTTAACCAAAGAATTATTATTTTCCTCTTTTCTCTACCTGAAGGCAAATGGAATAAAAGTAACTCTGGCAATCTCTGGGTTATTAACCTTTTGTAGTCTTTTTGTAAACTTCAGGTTAATTTTTTTTCTAGTCAGGAAAATTAATTTTAGATGCATTATTTATTTATTTCAAAGTACCTTTTAAATATTGAAAATATCTTTTATTTGAAAGTACTTTAATCAACATCCTGACTAGAATCAAAGTTCAAAATAGATACTATTTGAATGATAGCATAATTAGGATGGATGTCTATTTTAAAAACTAACTTCAAGCTGTCACTGGAAGTATTAAATGGAAATAAGTATATACGAGAGCCAAATCCTAAATGCACAATAAACTTAAGAATTCTGTTATCCTCCCATCGTTTCACCATATAATATGTTTAAAGAAAATAACATTGTCACAGGTTGGGTTCCTTAGACACAGAATCTTGAGGTTTTAAGATTTGGGCACAAATCTAGAGTGAAGTTTTCTCAAAAATACTGTGAGTCAGGTGTAAGAAAAGCAGGACCGGGTAGAGAAACACTTTGCATTACAGCAGCCTAGGCTACCTTCAAGGTGGGGTTGTGGAGTTGGCATGACTCTGAAGTGTTGTCCCCAACTGAGGGAAGGGCACTGACTCTTCTCAGCCCCCTATTGACCTTCTAAAAATTGAGGCATGTAACCTTGGTATAAGTAGTTCTTTTCAAGCACAGCAATTACCAGAGAAGTACACAGATATTAGCCACCAACACTCCTGACAAGTAGGAAAAACAGTGCTTCTATCTTGAAAGGGGTGGTAAAGGGTGATAAAAAGAAATGGAATACAACATGAATTCAAGTTTGTTCACTTTACTGGTCTCCTGAAATTGCTATTTCCTCAGGTTTCGTAACGGTATATTTCTACTTTATAGAGATCACTCCTGTAATAAAGAAATATTAAAAATATTAATATTATCCTCTCTACTAGTGTGGAGATCATTGATTTTTTTTTTATTTTGAAGATTTAAGACAGAGAGGGAGAGAAAATCCTCAAGCAGACTCCCCATTGAGCATGGAGCCCAACATGGGGCTTGATCCCAGAACCCTGAGATCATGAGCTGAAGCTAAACCAAGAGTCAGATGTTTAACTAAGTGCCCCAGATGCCCCAACCTCATTGAGTATTTTAAAAGAATGGTTTAACTTTAGACTATACTGAAGCAACTTAAAGAGTATTTGAAAAATAAAAAATTCCTTTGTCATACCCCCAGATATTCTGAGTTAGGTTTTTACAGGTAGTAAGATAACACAGAATTTTAAACAGCACTGGTCTTTTTGTGTGTATTTTTCTTATACTCAAAAACAGTTAATTGCTGGAAAATAAAGATGGTATTGTAGAAATTGGATGGAGACAAAGTTGGAAAGTTCTAGAACTGGAGTAGCAATAAGCATATCCAGTGACCATGTTTTGATTTCTAAATCTATTCTCCAATAAATGAACCCCGAATTCCTTGGAAAAATGGCTGTTTCTATGCAAGGGCAGTGAAAACAGAAGAGGAGAGTGGAGCATCTTATACTGTCAGAAAGTAAGGAAATGATGACAAAGATGATAATGTCATGTTCAAAGAAATGGAGGTCAATCTGAAAGATTCCCCAATGTTCAAAATTGGAACAAAATGAATAATGTCAATTTCTAGTTTTGGCTTCAACATTGAAAAACTTAGAGGCTCTCATTCTCATTCTTATAAGGGGAAAAAGCTGAACACATTGAATATTTATTTTTTTTCCTCAAACTATCAGAGAACTGTGGCTGCGGAACAGTCACCACCTAATCTGGAGAGACAGCTTAATACAAAGAGTCAAAGCTTACATCAGCCTACAGATCTGAGAAAGTACAGAAGAACTAGTATTAACACTTACATGGTAAATTCTTTAAGTTACTGGAGGCTGAGTGTTAATGAGACTGAGAATAAAAATCTCTAGATGCCAAAATCTGAGGAGAGGGGAACCACATTTTCAATGGTTTTAACTCTAGGAACCAACAGATTCTCAAGGCAAAGTGCCAAGAAAGATCCTCTGATGAGTCTAACAGAGGGAAAAGAAACGTAATCCTTGTGAATAATTCCTTGAGTGTTTTCCATACCAAAGTTCTACTCTCCAAGAGAGAATCTTCTAGGACCTTACACCAACTGGAGAAGGGTATTCCTTCCACAGCAGCATGCTTTATCTCTCTACCTCCTCTAAAGGGGAGAAAAAGTAAACTCTGCCACTGGAACAGCACTTGTGATAGAGTCAGCCCTGATAGAGGTCCCCATTACAAGATTTAAGATTTTAATAGATTATAGAATGCTTCCTCTACCTAACAACTGAAAAACACATCAAAGGGCTCCAGTATGATAACAGTGGATTACAGCTGAATGGGCAGTAAATCGCTCTCTGAGGAGGAAGACATCAGTCGGAGAAAAGAATCAAGAACAAGGAAGCCTCAAAGAGGGGGATAGACAGCACCAACAATAACAGATTTCTCTGTTTGTCCTTCTGCTTCCATCCATTCTTGAACCGCATCATGCAATGCTCTTTTTTATTCCTGATAATTTTCCTTGTTCGGAACCCTTTCCATTGAAGTACTACAAACAGGACCCAACTATATGCTGTGTACAGGGAAACCCTTTAAACAAAGAATTAAGTGAAAGTAAGATGAAAATATGTAACATGCTAACACTAATCAAAAGCAAGCTGAAGTAGCCATATGAATTTTACACATAGAAAACATCAAAACAAGGGAAATCATTAGGAATAAAGAGAGTCATTAAATAATGAGAGTCAAAAACAATGAGAGTCAAAACACTAATTGTGGGAGATGTCCCAGCCCTCTTTCCATTATAAATAAGGAAAGTAGAAAATCTGGAAGGATCCTGTTGACACAAACAGCATTATCAATCAACTTAATATAAATAACATTCACATAATATTCCAGCAATATCTGAATACACAGTCTTCTCAAGCTCTCATGAAATGTTCACCAACATAGACAGCACTCTGGGCTATAAAACATTCTCAGAAACTTAAATGAATAAAAATCATATAAAAATACTTTCCTAAATTTTCTATTGAGGTTTAAATCATTATTTACATTAATTACTAAAATGCACTGATATGGTAACAGCATTATTCCATATTTCGTGTTTTTATGTACTGAAATGTTCTTCAAATTTGTAAGTTTTTAAAAAATTTTTGGTGGAAATACACCACACAGATTCTTTCCTAAGAAAAAGTCTTCTCTAGCGTGAATATTCAACTACTAAGGGTAAAAGGGAAAAATCAAAACTTATGCTTTAAAAATTTTTATATTTATATATTATATATTTATATGTTAATATGAAGCATTAATTCAGGATTGCAGGAGAGTTGTAAAGCAGGAGGATCCTTAGCTCATTTCCTCCCATAAATACACCAAGGCTGCAAATGTGTGTAATGCAACTCACTCTGAAAATGACCTCAAGACTAGCAGAACACCTTTTCCACAGCTATGGAAATAAACAAAAAAACAATATTGAGAAGGATAGGAGGGGCAGGCATGCGGCTGGGAACCAAATTCCTAAGGGACTGACCCACAAATGGGAGGGCTATCACAGGCACAAGAGGTCTTCCCTGAGGAGCAAGGAGATCAGGCCCCAAAGTGGGCACCCTAGCCCTAGGAATCTGCACCAGGAAGACAAGCCCCCATAACATGTGGCTTTGAAAAGCTGCAGGGCTTAACTCCAGGATAGACACAGGGCTATTGCATACTCAGACCCTTCTCTTAAAGAGCTCTTAAATGAAAAGATGCAGCATTAATTCATAAATGCATAAAATTAACTGTAATACAAACCATACTACTCTAATAATTTTGTAGCCACTGCTTGTTGCTATTGTGATGAGCTCATGTGTTGCGAGTATCCATTTAAAACACCATGTGACGCTAATCCTCTCCACAGAACAATTTGTCCAATAATTGTCTATCACAGTGAGAAAAAAAAAAAAGACTTCTCATGATTCTTACATATTTTTCACTGAATTTGGTATAATACCATAAACCTTTAATAATACCATAGGACTCATATGAAGTATCACTAGTGATGTTGGAAATCCTCCCAAAAGCAGAGAAAAGTCCTGGCATTAAAGAGTAAGTTGAAATGTTGGATGTGTACTGTCTATTGGGGTCTGCAGCTGTGGTTGCCCACCATTGCAGGATGAATCCAGCAAGAGGACCATTACTTAAAAGAAGGCGGGGGAGTATTTGTGAGGTCTCCCTACAACTACACCAGTACATAAAAAACCTTGCGTTTTTTGCAAAATACCTTTTTATCTTCTATTGAAGAACATAGCTTCTATATGGGTACAGGTTTGCCGTAAGAAAGGCATACTAAAGACTAGTTTTGAGATAAAGTCAACATGATATAAACAGAGTATCAATAAATGCAGTACAGTACAATAAATGTATTTTCTCTTATAATTTTTTTAACATTTTCTTTCTCTAGCTTGCTTTACTCTAAGAATATGGTATTTGGTATTTATAACATTCAAAATATGTTTTAATCAAGTGTTTTTTTTTTAATCAGTAAGACCTAGTCAACAATACGCTATTAGTAGTTAAGTTTTGGGTAAGTCAAAAGTTATATGCAGATTTTCTACTGGAAGGGAAGTTGGCACTCTCACCCATGTTATTGATGCTATAGTCAATAATACTGTAATAACTTTGTATGCTAATGGACAGTAACTATACTTATCATGGTGAGCATTTCATAATGTATGCAATTGTCAAATCATTCTGTAGAATACTTGAAACTAATAAAATATTGTATGTCAACTATACTTGAATTAAACATGCTTTTTAAAGTATTTATCCTTCATTATGAAACAAAATGCCATCTACATAGAAATTATATCTACATTTTCAGATTATTTTTATACATAGCAATGCCTAATATAGAAACATTATACATGAAGTAGAAATACATTATGTATAAGTTGAAAATTAGTATTTCGTTTAATACAGCTGAATACATGGAAAATATAGTATTCAACTAGTCCACCACTTTCATTTAACCACGGGGAAACTGCACCCAAGGGAGCTTACTGAGCACATGCAAGACCTCACAGCTAACAGTGGAAGAATGAGCAGGATTTAGGATCTGCTTATATTCTTTATGTTAGCTTATGATGTTTTGTATTGTCATCTGCTTACAATCATAAGGATAACCGAAGTAATATTGGTATGACTTGTAAGATGTCCAGGAAATGAACATTGAATTAAATGGACTCGAATTAAATGCTTTCATATTTTCTCCTGAAATGCCTCTTAAGAATCCCTGAGCAACACTTTTGATGCTATCCTGGAAATATACATGAATTTCATTTTGAAATAAAGTGATAAAGCTTTTATTCAACTATTAAACATGTTCTCTTGAATTGACTTACATTTACCTAGAGATCCAGTAAAACTCAATAGCTTATTTTAGGATCTTTCAGAGGTAAAGAATTATGAAAATTAAAGATGCTTGAGTTTGATTCATAAAATATGACTTAGGCTTGTGAATATAAAGAGTATCAGGCTTACCTTCTGAGGACTTTTAAGTATTATACTTAAAGCTGCATGCCTTCATGAAAATTTTACAAGAAAACACATTCTGAAATCAGAGATTAAATGCATCTTTTTTACATTCAGTTATTCATGTTTCATGGTTTATCAGTGTCATTAAATAAGTTTGTCCTAATAGGCATTCTTTTCATTGAAAACTATAAAAACCAAATAAACACAGGAAGGAATCTTAAGGCACAAACATGTTTCTGTATGAAATTATCCTTAAAAAACAAACTCTCGAAGGAGAATATTTAAATTGGATTACCAAATAAATTGATGCATGCTCTCATATATAAAATATAAAGGCATTTAAGTCTATAGTAAAGTTCATTAGACATTTCTATTTCTTCTATAAATACAGTAGTATATAAAAAAACGTTATGAGAGCCAGTGTGTGTGTGTGTGTGTGTGTGTGTGTGTGTGTGTCTGTGTGAGTGAGAGAGAGAGAGAGAGACAGACAGACAGAAGTGGATGAGGGGAGAAAGTATAGAATAGTATAGAATTCAGGCTTTGAATCAATTCCCAAACAATCTCCAGAAAATAATTTGCAATTTTTAAAATAATAACGTGTAAAATTGTTGCTCAGGAATAGGGTGTAGTAACGGATTTAATGCATAAAAATGATTTTTAAAAAGAAATGTATGTTGTATTTAAACAGTTTCAAGCCATTGCCCATTAAATAAGTACCCCTGAAATATTTTGATACACATAGTCAAACTATATTCACAGCAAAACTGTGTAAAGAAAATATTTTCCTCTTGTAAGTCCTCTTTCCACTTCCTCTCGAAGTCTAAATTTTACCAACCACTTTTCAGATTCAACTCATATCGTGTCTATATCTATTTCAAAATTTGACAAAACTGACAGTTTGGGAAAATGAGTTTCTTTGGATATACAATATTTCCATTTAAAAAAAAATATTTTATTTATGAGAGAGAGTAAGAGCATGAGCAGAGGGGAGGGGCAGAAGGAAAGGGGCAAAGGGAGAGGGAGAAGCAGACCCCCCCCCCCCAACTGAGCAGGGAGTCCGAAGTGGGGCTCCATCCCAGGACCCTGAGATCATGACCTGAGCCAAACGCAGACGCTTAACCTACTGAGTCACCCAGGCGTCCCATAGTATTTCCATTTTCTAATTATAAGTCATTACAACGCTGTCTTATAGCCTATCCTCTGAATACAATGTATGTTCTTTCTCACTTCTGTCAGGTATAAATATTCCTTATTTATAATATGGAAAATTTTGGGGGGTGAGTACGGGTTGGGAAGAAGCGCACTATTTCTCTTTCATTCCTTCATTTTCCTTTACAGAACTGTTTTTTCCTGAGAGCTAGAGTGGAGATATACATACATTATAATCAGGTTTAATTGATATTCCAATTTGTTTACAGATTTTAATAGAAATCAGTGATAGCAGAATGATCATTGTGCCTATTTGATCAAAGAGGGTTTAAATTTGAGAGACAATCAAAAGTCTAGTTGACATAATTAAACAGCATAAAAACACTTTTTTCTTAAAGTTTAAGAAAGCAAAAACAAAGTCTAAGTAATAAGAAAAATCATCTCAGAGGATCAACTGTAGTTTGTTCCTAAAGGGTCTCCCAGTGCCAAGGACAGTTTTATTGAAAGAAGCCTGTTCTTTACTTTTTAATAACATATTTACTGTAGTCCACAGTTTAATAAAAGTTTTTGGAGTTTCAAATCCTTTAAGCATGCTTAACAGTGTCTCAAGAACAAGGTGCACTGGTGGCTAAGATAACTTTTGATACAAAAATAACACTTTATAGATCTTTTTATTTAGTTATTGACCCACTCCACACCTGCACCTTTTTTTGTTGCCACAAGGTTAAAGGCCCAAACTATTCAATATATACAACAATTGAAATTGACAATTTTTGTACTGGCTGATTAAGAATACTATTTACAAAATAAATACATTTTTAACATACATTTCATAGATCATGTGTTCCTAAAATGTGCTCAATATCTTACATAGCTTTTGATAATTTTGTAGGATGGCAAAGGTTTTACAATGAAAAGTTGAGCTATCAATTTTGCTTGATACTTATCCAGTGCTCAAATTTCTTGCTTATGAAATATTATAGATACTAACATTCATTTCTAAGGGTAGCGTTTTTTCTAAGGTTTCAGTTTTGTTGCACGTTTAATTGCTCATTTTCACTGGGAGTTGAGTTCAAGCCTATGATACTACAGCAGCAATTTATTAACAACTGGCACTTTTAAGGTTCCGTATTAAAAGATTAACAGTGAATTATAGCACTGATTGCACATTCAACTACCATCTTGTGCAACAAATGTTACAGATAATCTGCTACCTGAAATATTGGTATTTTACGGCTTTGGAGATTACATTAATTACAGTCACTTGAAGAATGCAATAATTAGAATGTTTTATGGTAGCCACTAAGGTCAGTGTATACAAGTAATTATTCACTTGCTACAAAGCTTCATGAAGGCATTAAGTAATCACATATATACGCATACACTCTGTATGTGTCTGTCTGTCTCACAAGTTGTGATGTTTAGGAAGTTTAACACTAGTGAACGGTATTCCTCTGACCCCCCCCCCCCAAAAGCATTTGAATAAGTAAAATGAGACATCTCTGGCATCAAATTTAAGAAATAAGATCCAATGCCTTAACATTTAAGCCTGTATTAACAGATAATATTTTACTCTGTTTTAAAAAATGATGCTGACAGGAAAATTTTTCACCAAAAATTCCTGGAAAAAAAACCATTTTTACAAACAAATAAGGTTAAGTTGCTGTAATATGTATCTCAGTAATTTACCCATCAGGTCTTCAGAAAAAGTAAATACTGATACTAGTTTTGGCATAATTCATTTATATTACATTTCTAATATTATGTTCATCAAATAACTAACGTGAGATACATGGAAACATTATATGTTATGAAAGATACACTGAATGAATGTAATAAGAGTTACCGGTGGGAAGCCAGTTATAGATAAATATAAAAGAAAAAATTTCTGCAACTGACAGGTGTTACGAACATTTAAAACTTGAGCTACAATCACCATTAAGTAAATGACCCACATGAACAATATGTAACAATATGTAACAATATGTAGTGAACAGGCTAAATTCTGAAAGAAATTTCAATTGCCATGATTCTACTATATTTTATGTAGTCTGGCTGCAGCTTTCAAGCCATTATCACTAGGGAGTTCAAGAGAACATTTAGGTCTTAGAACTTCATCCATTAACAAATTAGTAAGCACTTATGGTATGTCAGGACTTAGACAGTGTTTCAAACATACATAAGAAAAATGTTGACTCATATTTTCCACATGAACTTCTGTCCCCACTTTCTACTTCCTCCCTTGCAAGAACATATCCCTGTACTTAATGCTTCGACATAGTACTCCATCATTAGAACATAATCCAAGCACTCGATGTTTAAATTACCCATTCCACTCACCAACGGATATGCGTGTAGCTGTACCATTCTTAATTAGGCCCAAGTATCAGAAGTGGAAAACCATTATCTAAATTTACCCTTTCCTGATTATTTACCTTCTCTGATACTGTGCTCTAATCTTACTGTTTTTTTTTTTTTTAACCCATGGACTTTGCTGTCTTTGAGTGATTTTCTTAATTTGCTTTCAAATTTATTCATGTTATATACTTTTCCATCCACTCATTTTATTTACTCCCTTTCCTCATGAATATAGTATTCTGATAAAGTCTAAAGCATTCAGCCAATTTATATAATACATTAGAATTCTTAGGAATCAATCATGGTAACCCCAGGTCAGATAATTGTTTCAGAGTTTCCATTAGGTTTTGTTCAGGATCTCATGGCCTCCTGTGTCCACCATGAACTCTCAGATGTTTACAGAATCATTTTTCTACTCTAGGTTTTTTTGGCTATATGTGTATCAAATTCGTCTTTCCCCAAATAATTTATGCTAATACAAAATATGTTTTTATCTTTGAAGACAAATATTCCATGATAAAAGACCACACTGTTTAACAGACAGAAGAGAGTACTGAAATATTCAGAGTTGTAATAGCAAGGAATGTTGACCGAAAACAAATTATATTTGATTGTTGTCATTTACTTGGAAAATTCAAATACCTCCTTCTATTCTAAATGAAGTAGCTTCAAAATAACTACCATCAATGCAAAATTAAGCAAAAGAATTGGTCAAAATGGAGGCTCTTCTTATATTCAGTAAGAACACATCTGACCAAGGAGGGTAACACGAACATTGTGTGGAAAGTCAGGAGTAAAGAGAATTAACAGAAATACTGCATCATGAAAGGCTACAGACATTTTCTGACAAGGTAAAAACACTTTTAGGGAATATTTCTGATGAAAATAGGAACTGGTGGATTTAGACTTAAAATTCTACATACAAATAATACGTCCACTAATATTTAACTACTCGGTAACTGAATTTTTTTTATTCAGTCGAGTTAAGACAATTACTGTTTTTTCTTCATGTGGAGATGCCCAACTATAAAATCTTACAATGGAAGAAGATTTTTCATATTTGTGAATACTCTGATCACTTAAATTTTTTGTTTACTGAGTAAAAAATTCTTCCTAAACTCATTCGAGGTAGCAACCTTTCCATTATATGGTTGTTTTCAGAAATGACTGTGGAGAATTTCAGATGAAAAGAAAAAATATTTTTCTATCAACACTGTAACAGTCTGATAAGTTAAAGGAAATAGGATTTCACTTTTAAAAGAAATACTTTAAGGACACTATAATTATGACAACAGATTATTATACATACCTCAAGTTTAAACTGTTTCAGGGAAGTAATTATTACTGCAACTTCTTTCACAGGTATAATAATCAGATAGGCCGACGCACTGAGTTGATAAGGAACACAGTATTAACCATAGAAAACTGCATTAAACCAAACACTCATGTGTTGTTGGATATATCACACAGCTGTGTATCATCCAATTGAAGCATTTTTGACATTAATTTAACCTTTTGTTTCATATCTAACTGCTTCTGATCATTACAGCTGTGTATTTTATACTTAAGAATATACAAAACACCTGTTAACAGGCTTTTCTGCTTTCAGTTATTCTTCTCTAATCAATTCTACAGTTCTTCCTAAGCCGTCTTCCAGAAGTACAATTAGATCACATTAATCCCTAGCTCAAACCATAATCAATAGTGCCCCACTGCCTACAGAATTAAACCCTTACTCCTTAGGATCAGATCCCTTTATAATCTGGTCTCAGCCTCAATTTCCAAAAACATGCCCCATCTCTCTTTTGCTCGTGCTGTGATCTCTAGCAGCATATTTAAATAGGAAAATGCTCACATACAGTAAATGATAAATTGTTCAGCTTGGTAAAGCAGTGTATTTTGTTTTTTCCAACCTGTGTTTTGAGGAAAATTAGTAATCACTTCACACTACAAGGGGGTGGGTTTTGGACAGGAGGTGAATATCAGGAATAACGAAGAGGACACCTGGCAGCGATCCACATCTCTGTCCTTTTTAGTCAATGCTCACACAGTGTTTTTCTTTTCATGTGTCCCTACCTCCAACTTTGTATAGGTCTTTACATTTTACTTAGAGCACTAACTGCCAACCTTGGGTATGTGGTTATTTGCATATAAAATGTGTCTCTATAATAGAAAAAAGAACGTGGGTTGATTTTTGGATTTCTTTAACCCCTCAACATAGTTTCTCTCTACATATGGGTGAGAGTTGGAGATTCATCCCTTGGCTTGACCAATTTCAGGACACAAGAATTTTCCCTCTCTGTGAAACTCTGGGCTAGAAAATATCCTCCCATTTGCTTAAGAACAAGAGTTTCCTGTCTGCTCAGCTGAAGCTATGCTTAAACAGTCATCCAAATGCAATCTCAACCTGAGGCTGCACGAAACAACCGCATGCAATAACCACTTATCTTATTAAAGGAGCGTGAAAACCTTAAAATTAAGAAACTAATGTAACTGAAATGGTTGATATCCAGAGAAGTGGGACAAACATGAAACTACCAAAACCACCACGTGAGTATGCATTAAAGCCCAGAACACAGCAGCACGCCATAGCAATCAACACTTTAAAAAACAAGCCGGGCCTGGTTTCAGGTACCCTCGTAAGGAGTTGGGAGTCACCACTTCATCCCTATAACAAGTAAAAAACTAAACAAACTGAAAAACCAACAGCCCTTCTTGGATCCGTAAGAGAGAGGGAGACACGGGACAAACTGCTGCCCCCAAAATTTTACAGACAGGTAAATACAGGGAGTCCAGACTTACCAGGACGGACAGCCAGGAGCCGAAGTCAGTGCCAGGGCAGCAAAAGTTGGACTGTGGTTGATGTACTTACCGGGGGCTCTGTGTGGACAGGTCTGGGAGTTAAAAACTCCACAGGGATCCAGGTAGAGAGGGGTCACCATGCTATTCACACTTCTTCGAGTTTTGCCTCCAGGAGGTGGACGAGGTTTTCAAAGTAAATACTGGAGAAAAATCTCCTTAGGCTCTGGGAGAAGGAGGAGAGGAAAAGGAACCCTTTTTAAATACTCCAGAGCACCTGGTTCTTCTTAACACGCCCACCGGCAGGAGAAACTATTTAACTAGAGCCTAACTTGTTGAGGTTTAATCAAAGCCTTACTGGCCTTTGGGAAGCAAAATACTGACTCCAGCCACCACTTAGCCTTTCATTTGAGAAAAGGGAAATGCCAACTGCAGCCCACTTTAACTATTCTGTCCAGTTCAAAGGGGGAGGTGGGAGAAGTGAGAAGCGTTTTTATGAAGTTCACAGTCCAGAGTTATAGGCTCACTAAAAGACTGAGACCTAACAATAGGCCTAGAGAATCCTTCCCTTCCCCCAACCAAGTTACCCCACATCACTAAAGGCCTATTTACGACAGATGTTTTTACCTACCACAACATATCTGGCTATGAAAAAAGAAACTTACAAGAAATACCCAAAGGCAACAAACACAATCAGAAGACAGGGCAAGCATAAGAACCAGACACGGCAGCAGTGTTGGAATTATCTGACTAACAGTTGCAAACAAGTATGATCAATGTGCTAAGAGCTCCAAGGATAAAGTAGACAGCATTTAAGAAAAGATGGGAAGTGTAAGCAGAAAGATGGAAATCTTATGAAATAACCAAAAAGAAGTGCTAGAGATGAAAAACACCGTATCAGAAATGAAGAATGCCTCTGACAAACTTATTAGTAGACTGAACTTGACAGGGGGGAATAATCTCTGAGCTAGAGGACATACCAACAGAAACCCCCATTACTGAAAAGGAAAGAGAACGAGACGGGAATAAAAAGCGCCAAGCGGGGGGATAGGGGAGCGGGGGCAGAAAAGAACATCCAAGGACTGTGGGACAACTACATAGGTGGAACATACACATAATGGGAATACCGGAAGGAAAGGAAAGGGAAATAGGAACAGAAGAAATATTTTTTAAAAATAATAACTAAGAATTTACCTAAATTAAGGTCAGAGACCAAATCACAAATCCAAGAAACTCAGAAAAATAAAAACAAAAAACCAAAACAAACAAAAAGCCCACTATGCCTTGACATATCATTATCAAATACAGAAAATAAAAAATAAACAAAAATGCTTGAAGGAAGCCAAAGACGAGAAAACATCCTACCTGTAAAGGAAGAGAAATAAGAATTCCATCGGACTTCTTAAAAACTGTGCGGGTCAGAAAAGACTGGGGTAAACTATTTAAAGAGTAGAGGAAAAAACCCCCACCAACCTGGAATTCTGTACCCTTCATAATTATCCTTTAAAAGTGAGGGAGAAATAGACTCTCTCAGGCAAACAAAACTTGAGGGAATTTGCTGCCAGCAGATAGTGTTGTAAGAAATGTTAGAAGTTCTTTAGAGAGAAGACAATATAGGTCAGAAACTCAGATCTACATAAAAAAGGAAGATTATTGAAGAAAAATAGTGAAGGTAAAATAAAAACTTCTGTTTTTTATTTTTAATTGACTTAACAGGTTTGTTCAAAATAATAGCAGCAATGTGTTCAATTATATATGCTTATGTATATATCCTGTGTGTGTACATATACACACACACACACACACATATATGCTTATGTATGCTTAAATATAAGTAAAACAAATGAACAATGACACAAGGAATGGGAAGGAGAAATTAAGATTATTTTGTTCGTATAAGGTACCCATGCTACCTATGAATGTAATTGTTTAGCTAAAGAAAAACAAACAAAAAGGTCATGACCCGAGTTTGAAAACTTCATGCGTTGGTAATCTCCTTTGTGAGAGAGGTTAGAAGATGGAATGGAGTGGAAAATTTATATTTCAATAGTTAAAAATAACATTATAATATGAAATTGACCCAAAATAAAAATACTGATATTCCAATATATAAAGAGTGAAATCAAAGCTTTAAAAAACTGTGAAATCATCCATACCATAGAACACCATTCAGCAATAGAAAGGAACAGCTATTGATATCCACTATAATTTTGATGGATCTCAATTTAATTATGCTAATGATAATATCATAAATGATACTGGATTAATGATAAACTCCAATCTCAAAGGTTACCTGCTGTATGATTGCACTCATGTAACAATCCGGAAATGACAAATTATAGAGATGGAGAACAGATTAGCTGTTTCTAGGAGTCAGGGTGTAGAGATGGAGAGAGGTGGCTATGGCAAAAATGAATAGCCCAAGGGATCATTGTGATGGAGCTGTTCTGTATTTTCACTGTGGCAGTTGTGACAGAAGTCTACATGTTTTGAAATCGTATGGAACTAAATACACACAGCATGGAAAGCTGGCTAAGTGTGACTGAGAATGATGGATGTTATCCATGTTCCTTTGTGATACATATTGGTTGTGATATTGTGCAATAACTATGTTAAGATGTTACCACTGTAGGGAACTCCTGTGAAGTATACATGGGGTTTTCTCTGTACTATTTCTTACAACTGCATTTGAATCTACAGTTATCTCAAAAACAGAAAAAATAAAGGTTTTAAAAATCAAGAGTCAAGACAGTATCTGAAAAGAATGTTGAAATCATTAAATACAAATTCTGAAAATGAAAAATAAAATTAAATAGATTCATTGAAAACCTTAGAGCTGAGGAGGAGAAGGAAAGAGAGAGATAGGAAAACAGTAGTGACATTTATTGAACACAATAAATCAGACTTTATGCTAGATGCATTATATGCATTCAAAATCACTGAAGGTGCAGAACCAGAGCAGGTGGGTGTTATTATCCTCATTTTACACATACTGTGATGTCAGCAAAGTGCTCAACACAACAGCTGGCTCTTAATAAATGCCCCAAAATAGTAGACATTATTATTTTTATAGTGCTGTTAATATCATTTTATTGAGTGAAAACGGAGGCTGATTGAGGTTATGTAACTTGCTGAAGGTCATACATAGGTAAACAAAACAAAACAAAACAAAAACCAAAAAACACTTCTCAAATTAATTATAGATTCTGGATCTGAATCCAACTACTTCTCTTCCTGTAAACCATATTGAAAAACAAACTGAATAGAATAAAACAAAAGCAAACATACAAACAAAAAAAACCTTCAACTTACATATTAATTGAAACTATGTAGCAGAAAGTATTATGAGCTCTTTCTGTTGATAAGTGATCAAAAACCTCCAACTTGTTCAAGTATTAACAATATAAAATCAAACTGCAGTATGTATATGAAAAGTGCATAAAGAAAAAAATTAGCATCAATTTCTCTCAATAGTAAAGACAAAACAATATAAAATGTATCCTAAAATACAGGAATATTGTCACACAACAATCCAACATGAACTTGAAAAATTAAAGAAGCAAGTACAGGTCTGATGAAATAACTCAAAGCAAACATAGGTACTCAGGTAGGCAAAAAAAAAAAAAAAGAGATGGTATCTAGAAAACACAGGAAACATAATGGTAAGAATTTAGGAAAGAGATTGATGGGAAAATTATTTCAGAAATAAAGATTCAATTGTAAGAGTGTAAGAAAGAAAAGACCCCTTAAAAGCTCAATAGGTAATATGGAGTATAAAATGAGAAAACAAATAAAATGAAAAAGAAAGAGGGAAATACGTTAAAAAGTTCAGACAGAATATAAATGTAACAGATACTTATGGTGCCTTCCCCATTCCTCTCTGTGCCTTACCATTTCAGTGCATTTTGGCCACACATTCACTACCAGCATCTCCATCTCTTCTCCTGAAAGCTTTTTGAGAAGTCTTCTGGAAAAGTCTTCTCTGCCTATGCACGTGGGAAGCTGAACGTGAGAGAAGTGTATAAGCCCCAAAGAGCAGACTTTCATACATACTTAATAGGAATTCTCCTAATTTTGTTTTTGTTGTTTTGTTTTTTTGCCCTTCCACTTGGACCATTCGGAAGCCCATGTTTTTCATTGGCTCTGCTTCTTCAGTGGTTTAAGTACATGTTGCCTTTGATGATAATCTGATAATAAGACACCCTCTATTACCTGCTTTTCCCTTTCAGTTTTCCTTCTTTCCCACAACACTTTTTGAAAGGATGATCTTCCATTAAGACTACTTGCATTAAATCCTACTTGCCTAAGGGTCTTCTAGCAAAACCCAAACTAGGAATAGGTATTAACAGTCATGGATTGTGGAAGCAGTTTTTCAGAATAAGATTTTGAAATTGAATAACTTATTATCCAGATAACAACAAGGATTACATTACTGGTGGTAAGTGGGCCCTGATAAGTCTCAGTGGGTTAAAGCATCATGATTACTGCAACTCTCACATATGATGAGTTGGGATATAATACATATGGAAGAGGATCCGTGACTTATATGATACCTCTAGCAATGGAGAGATATGCGGGCAGTGGTGATAAGGAATACGGAGTTACTTATTTGTTATAAGTATCACTGAAGCACTTATGGAAGAAAATATCTAGGTCGGGTCAACTAGCTATTATCTTAAACATGGTGTGAAAGTTAAAGAACCTTTAGCACCTTGTGAAGAGACGTTGATCTCCTGCACTGAAAGACAAGTCTGCTCAAATTCATGCGCAGTCCTGACACTTTCTTGACAAAGTATTGAGCAATATCAGAGATATAAGTATACTAAAACAGATTTATTATATAAGACTAGAAAACCCACAGGGCGCCTGGGTGGCTCAGTCGATAAGCGTCTGCCTTCAGCTCAGGGTGTGATCCTGGCGTTCTGAGATCGAGCCCTGCATCAGGCTCCTCTGCTGGGAGCCTGCTTCTTCCTCTCCCACTCCCCCTGCTTGTGTTCCCACTCTCGCTGGCTGTCTCTCTGTCAATTAAATAAATAAAATCTTAAAAACAAAAGACTAGAAAACCCAACTGTGTTTTTGAAGAGGGCCCAGAGGACCATCCTTTCACTAAAGCAACAAAAAATGCACTAGTGAGGAGGGCACCAATATGTCCATGTCATGACTGGAGTCACACTACCATAATTATAAGACAGAGATTAGTGAGCAGTTTAGGTTTTTGTTGGTCCTATGTTTTAGAATATAGTCTTCAACTCAAGATTTTGAAAGTGAATTTTCATAGGGTTTATTGAAATTATTACTACAATGGCCTCGTAAGAATCCCTCTCTGTGTAAAAAAAAAAAAAACTGGAGAGACACATACTGAGAGAGATTTTCTTTGACCATTAAAACTTTGTGTGACACATATCCTTCATGCAGGGATGACCTGGGATTTGAATGGAGTCCAGTGCCTGCAGCAGATATGTTTCCCAGAGACAATCACCCCTCTTGATTCTGAACTTTGTCAGATGACCTCTGCTTTGGGAATGAGGCAAAGTACTGACTGAGACTGTAATTCCCAAACCACTGCCATTGATCAGTGAATGGCTGCTCTCTCCAGGATACATAATGTCAGTCATGTTGCTTCTATGGGATCACTCAGGAAGGCATTCAAGTTTTGGGGAAGATCAAACTTGTATAGAAATTCAGTTAGGTTCACTTAAATTAGCTCTATTATGTCAGGCCTTATGTACCTAAAATTTAAGAAGAATGACTTTATAATCTACATTAAGAGAAAATTCTGTAGTGAGGAGGAAGCAGACTTTGTTTGGCTTTTTACAATTTATTTATTTTAAAATTTTTTAAATATTTATTTATTTTAAAGAGAGGGAGAGAGAGCTTGTGAGAGGGGAAGGGGCAGAGGGAGAGGGTGAAAGAGAATCCTCCAGAAGACTCCCTGCTGAGCATGGAGCCTGACAGGGGACTCAATCCCAGGATCCTGAAATCATGACCTGAGCCAAAATCCAGAGTCAGATGCTTAACTGACAGAACCACTCAAGTGCCCTCGGATTTTTCTAATTTAGACTTGCAGACTTTCTGATCAAAATTCACAATATATTTCTTCTCTCTTCTTCACTTTCCTTGTGTAGCTAGAGTAAACAAGTGATTATATTTTGAAAAAAAAATTGGAAATATTGGTTCATCTGGGCAATCTTAGAACAGTTATGGGCCAAAGTACTGTTGTATTGTGGTTTTCAATTATTTTAATTTAATTAATCTATTTGACAGAGAGAGAGAGAGACAGAAAGAGAGAATACAAGCAGGGGGAGTGACAGGTAGAGGGAGAGGGAGAAGCAGGATCCCTGCTAAGCAGGAAGTCCAATGCAGAACTCAGTCCCAGGACCCTGAGATCATGACCTGAGTTGAAGGCAGAAGCTTAACTGACTGAGCCATCCTGGTGCCCCTATCAATTGTCAGTTAACTAACGCTACTATTTAATCCGTCGTGATGGGCTGTTCTGCAAAGCAAATCAGGCATCTGGGTTTGCTTTCTACCTCTACCACTTAAAAGATCTTTGACTTTAAACACCTTCTTTGTAATCTCTGATTAACAAGTATTTTTCCTTAAAACATCTATAATAATGTCTACTCCACATAATTTTTCTAAGTGTTGACTAAGATAACTATGTAAAAATATTCCTTTGCTTATAGTAGTGCTAAATGAATATAGCACATACACATACAAATATTTTCTGCTTTACTTTCCATATAATGGAGCAGAGCTCTGATTGAGTGAACATGCTAAGTTTACTGATTCTTAAATGAAACTATATGGAACTCTAAAGGAAACTTTATTTATAATATACAATTTACATGTATTATTTATTAGTATGTTTTTATATGTATATGTGCTGCATATAATACATAATGTATGTGTTTGTGTGTTGTGTATATAGGCATGTGTGTAAATTTTGTAAGACACTTCATTAGAGAAAGGACTGTTTTGTTGCATAAGGGGTTTGGGGACCACTGAATATTAATATCCAAAAAAGTTTTTGACCTATATTTCATATCATATACAAAAATAAATTAAAATCTTTTGTAATTCTAAGAGTAAAATGTAAACTGTAAAACTTCTATAAGAAAACATAGAAGCCCTTTGCAATCTATTAGTAGGCATCAATTTCTTAGATATGGCACCAAAAGCATAATCCATAAAAAAAGAAGTTGACAAATTGGTCTTCATTGAGAATAAAATTCATGTTGTCCAAAAAAACACAGGGAGTGGAAAGACAAAATACGGGTTGGGAGAAAATATTTGGAAATTGTGTACATCCCCAAACTCTCAAGTCTACTCAAACTTGATAAGAAAACAAGAACAAAACAACAATTAAAATTGGCAAAATATTCTGACATTTTATGAAATAATATGTATAGATAGAAAATAAGCACATGAAAAGATGCTACACATTCTCAGTCATTTGGGAAGTATGAATTAAAATGACAATGAAATAATACTGTACATCTATTAGAATGGATAAATCTAAACCATGCCAAGTTCTGGAAAAGATGTGAAAAATGTCTTTTACTATTCTGGGAGGGACGCATACTGGTAAGCCCCTTTGGAAAAATGTCAATTTCTTTAAAAAAAAAAAATGAACTGTGAACCTACCATGAGATCCATTTACTCCTGCTCTAGCTATTTACCCAAGAGAAATGAAAGCATATAGAAATATTCATATAAATACTTGAAAGAACATAAAAAACTCAACACTCAAAGACCAAATAACCCAATTTAAAAATGGGCAGAAGTTGGGCACCTGGGTGGCTCAGTTGGTTAAGCATCTGCCTTC
This sequence comes from Ursus americanus, assembly GCF_024610735.1. NCBI lineage: Eukaryota > Metazoa > Chordata > Mammalia > Carnivora > Ursidae > Ursus > Ursus americanus. The sequence continues at coordinate 7,117,171 of NC_142131.1, forward strand.
AGCTCAGGTCATGATCTCAGGGTCCTGGGATGGAGCCCCATATTGGGCTCCCTGCTCAGCAGGGAATCTGCTTCTCCCTCTCCGTCTGCCCTTCCCCCTCTCCCTGTTTGTGCTCTCTCTCAAATAAATAAATAAAATGTTTTAAATTTTCTTTTAAAAAGCAGCAGAAGGTATGATCAGACATTTCTCTAAAGAAGACATATAGATGTCCAACAGACACATAAAAGGTGCTCAACATCACTCATTATCAGGTAAATGCAAATCAAAACTACAATGATATATTACCTCACACCTGTCAGAATGGCTAAAAATTGACAACACGAGAAACAAGAGGTCTTGGTGAGGATGTGGAGAAAAAGAAACCCTCTTGCACTGTTGGTGGGAATGCAAACTAATACAGCCACTATGGAAAATAGTACGAAGGTTCCTCAAATACTTAGAACTACCTTATGATCCAGCAACTGCACTACTGGATATTTACCCAAATCATACAAAAACACTAATTCAAACGGATAGGTGCACCACTGTGTTTATAGCAGCATTACTTACAATAGCTAAGATATGGAAGCAGCCCAAGTGCCCATTGATTGATGAATGAATAAAGAAGATGTGATATATATTATATATATAATAGAATAGTATATATAATGGAATATTAAGTCATAAAAAAGAATGAAATCTTGCCATTTGCAAAAACATGGATGGAGCTAGAGAGTATAATGCTAAGCAAAATAAGTCATTTGGAGAAAGACAAATACCACATGATCTTACTCATATGTAGCATTTAAGAAACAAAACAAACAAAGGAAAAAGAGAGAAAGAGAGAGAAACCAAGAAACAGACTCAACTTTAGAGAACAAACTGATGGTTACCAGAAGGGATAGGGTTGGGGGATGGGTTAAATACGAGATGGGGATTAAAGAGTTCAGTTATCATGATGAAAAAAATAAAATAAACATAAGTGAACCAAATAAGAACCAACTACAAAAAAAAAGAAAAAAATATATTACCTAGAGAGATCAGGCATTCAGGAAAAAAAACAAAAACAAAACAAAACTTCCCTACTCCTGTTACTTATTCCCAGTTATATTGCAATGGCCAATACTTTGGTTTAACCAATATTGCTTCACTTAGGCTGATTTTCTATCCTATAAACATTTGAATTCTCTTGTTTCTTAAGAGCCTTTAAACCTCAAAACTATGCAACCTATGCATGGTTGTTTTTGGACAACATCTTAATGTTGTGTTTCGCTATGAAGAGTTCAAATATAGATTTAAATGGCTTTTATGAGTTTCCTGGAATGCACAGAAACTGTATTTTCTCCCCCCCTTTTTATGTTTCCTTTATAAAGTGGCATAATGAGTTAATTTGAGCATTTGAAAGGTACCTCCACCACCCCTCTCTATAAGAAAATGAGTGATGGAATTAGAAGCTAGTTGGAGAGGCTATGCAGAAGTCAGAACCTGGTCTTTGTATTTCTGAGGCATGGGTTCCAAAGAGGTAGCTCATTCTACAATCGAGAAAGTAAATAGTCTCAACTACTACAGGTCAGAAGTTTAAAAAGTAAAAGAAAAATGTCTGGAGCTGGACTCACGCATAATAAAATCTGAACCCAAAGGAAAGCCAATTGCATAGTCTGACAGTGGCCCTGGAGGAGGCAAATCCAATTAACTGGGAAAAGGATTACTTTGAAGAGACCCCTCAAATGGAGCTTGCCAGAAAGGATCTATCTCAGTAGTACATTTGAAGAATAGCCATCAAGCCAGTTGGATTATCAATGCTTCTTGTGTTAATCCTCCAGTCAGAGCATGAGATAGTTCACCTGCATTTTTTAGAAGCTATCTTCCAATTAAAAGATAATTTATAAAAAACAATGCTCTGTGCACTCTTAAGCCCAAAATACCCTGAGAAACCAATAGCAGGGAAAAAAAAAAAACAACAACAAACCCACAAGGAATATTGGCTGCAAGTTACTTTCACCAGCAGAAGGAGCTTATGCACCAATACTATGGGGATAGTCTAAAGCAAGTTAGTGCAGCCTCAGCTATAAAAAGAGCAGAGGGAGCCCTCTGTTAAATAAAATTTGAATTCCAAAGATAACATTTCATAAGAAAGAGAAAACAACGAAAGCATTCTCAACCTAAAAATAAGACTTTTCATTTGTTTAAAGAAGAAGAAAAAGAAATTCACAGTGGTGTAGTTTACCAAGAAACAGAATTATTAACCTTAGTCTTTTGCTTTTAAGATTGTCATTAATGCAATGAAGTCACTGAAGGAAGGTACATAAATGGAAATCACACTTTGAATCCATCAAAAATGTATGTGTATAAGTTTAACCATTTGTACTTGGGACTTAGTTTTTCACTTATCAAATATTCATTTAACAACTAAGTGTACCAGACGTTGTGTTAGACTTCATGAATTCATAAGTTAATATGAGCTACCTATTCTCAATAAACTTATCTTAGGGGTTTAGATGGGTGAAGGAAAGAACACTAGCAAATAAAATAATTAGCAGTAGGTACCAAAGAGATGCATCTGTAACTGCTATGTCGTTTTAACTTTTAAGAATGACAATAATTTTTAAAATCATAGAAATACGTGTCGCTTTTGATGCATTATAGAAATTTTATAAATCCAAGTATTTTACAAGTCATCTATGTAGTTTCCTTCTGACTCTCTGATCCTACCAACTGCATTTATCAAAAGCGCTTATGTGAAACAGTGGGACCAGTCATGTCACTAGTCAAGGTCAGCATAAAGAATATTAGGTGCATAACCATATGACAAACCTTACTATAAGCCCTAATGATTTTTTAAATGCATTAATATCTCAAAAAATTATTTAGTGCCATGAATTGAAGAGCATTATTATTATAGAGATATAACAGTAAAAAGAGTTATGTCTTTGCCATAGAAACACATACTTTTGTGAAGAAGACACATAATAAACAAACGAAAGCATAAACAAATAAATTGATATATGACACAGTAACAAACTATGTGAAGCAAAGTTAAACTTTATGTTCTCAAAATTAAGAGTAAGAAATAAAGATTGATGGGGAGGAGAGGTATTTTGGATAGGTGGTAAAACAAAACACAACAAAACAAACAACAACAAATCCACTCTGAGAAGTCTTCATTAAACAGAGACCAGAAAGAATCGAAGGAGTAGGGGAGATTTGAGCGGAAGAATATCAAAGGCATCTAATCTGCACCATGCTTGTATATTATTTTTGGACTTAATAGAATTTGTTATGGAAAATTGTGATTCTATTTTAAAATATGTAATTGAGTAATTGCGTTAGTCTTTAAGTTTTAAGTAAAAGATAATTTGAACTTTAAATTCACAAAAACAATTATGGTTCATCACATTTAAACTTGATTCATTAGACGCTAGGAATTACCTAAGTGCTTGAGAGAGTTCATTTGGTTATTCACACAATGTAAAAGAACATAAATTATTAAAATTATAAATGCTGATAACATTTAAACAAGTTACAAAATTATAAAATTCTTTTTAATAATGATAATTAAATTGTACTAGTTTACTAGAGATAATATTTGTAGCTTGAATTTAAATGTTAAATCTGTTTTTTCATATTGTGAGTTAACAAACTGAATTATCAGTTTAAAAAATCTAGTTGCTACACGGGGCCTTTTTTTGTTTGTTGGTTTACAAAGATCACCATCAAGTATATAATGGAACTTACTTTGAAAATATATATTAATTTATGGGATGCCTGGATGGCTCAGTCAGTTAAGCAACTGACTCTTGTTTTAGGCTCAGGTCATGATCTCAGGGTCTGAGATCGAGCCCCGTGTTGGGCTCTGCGCTGGGTGAGGAGTCTGCTTGAGACTCTCTCTCCCTCTTCCTCTGCCACTCCCCCTGCTCACACACATGCTCTCTCTCTCTAAATAATAAGTAAATAAAATCTTCTAAAAAAGAAAATATTTATTAATTTCTAAAGAAATACTTGTTAAATGAATCAACGAATGAGTAATTTTTTTTTTAGTTCTTTTAGGATAATTTCCTTTATTAATCACTTTGTACAATCATCTCTGATGTTTGTTAAACAGTTCGGATTTGCAGCATTTCCCCCACCTGGAGCTAATAACTCAGTAGGTCTTGATGGAATCCAGAAATCTGTTTTTCACTAATGTGTCTTTTGACTATCACAATAGGCAAAATTGTAGTACGCCATCCTAAAGCACATTTCTAATTTGCTCCCTATCCAGTCTGAAGTTTTTTTACTAAATCCCATCTGATACCATCAACCTTCCTAACACAAAATTTCTCTGCATGGATGGGCATCAATGCCAGCTGATGCTCCTCTTTGCTAGCTGCGATTTCCTAGCTGTCTCCAGATCAGATTTGTCCCAGCCTAAGAATCCTGGATAATGTGTTCTGATCCATCAGCAGGCTGCTTACTAAGCTCATTTCATAATAATTCTTTTCAATTTATGACAGCCCGTTCATGTCATGAAAATAGCAAATTTGGATGGCAACTCACAGTAGAGCCTGACTACTTTCACATTCCTTTCAGAAAAGCAACTCGTTATAATGAATGTTTATTTGAATATGTTAAGATTACACTAAGGCTCTTGAGTGACACTTTCTTTCTTTCTCTCTTTTTTTTTTAACACTACCCTAAAAATGATTCAGTTTTTGCTATTTGTAATAAAATCTAATACTTTATTCAATTGCAAATGCAGAAAATAACCTTCCAGTTTGATCCATTCCTAGGATGTACTATTTGAACATTAATAATTCCTTTTATAATTCATGGATCTTCAGTTTGCTATGAAATGATACTCTTTCCTGTGTAAAATCACAGGTAAACATGCTTATTCAATAACTACCAGCCAAAGAGTTTGCTCAGACAATGGAAGATTGGTTCCTAAAGTTATTGAAATCTATGCCATTTTCAACTGTCACTTTATATTCAAAATACTTCATCTGAATCAGAACTGTGATTATTGAGGACTGTCTCTTATATCCTATTGTCTGCCAGCAGAATTACTTGGGCTGAGTTGAATTTTTAAATCTACTGGCTTTTTCTCAAAAAAATAAAATGCATAAGCCTATCATTTAAGATAAATGGGTTATCTAGTTCCCAATGGATTAAAAAAAACAACCACCACCACCAAAAAAATTCCCAAAAAACGTTGCTATCCATGAAGTCTTAAAATGACAAAGAAGTGGCAGCATACTATGTTACAAATCACCCTAAACGAAATTCACTCACATATTTACCCTTATTTTTACTTTCTTCATAAACGGAAAGCACACCATTCAGTCTTTTTTATACTAAAAATAAGAATACCTTTTGTTAGTCATGTCATCTCCTAATTGAGGACAGAAAGATCAAGAAAGCAGTGTTTTGTAGGATCACTGTAGCTGCAAATTTGCAGCACAGTAATTGCCCAGCATGTGCTAACAAACTGTTCAGCTCATCCAGGCACACTCGAAGAGTGTAAGGAAGCGAAGAAGAGGAAGATAATCAATGGTAATCATTTCTGTATTTTTTCACTTCCCTTCAAATGCCATTGTCATCTCATTTATGTGAGAAAAACAAAACGCAGTTTAGAAAGTTATCAAAATTAAAAGAGAAAAGTACAATTTAGAGACAGGAAATATTCATGTGAATTGAAAAGAAGGTTTGATTCCTTCAACATTGAATGAGTACACTTTTGCAACAAGAAAGGATAACAGTATGTTGTTCTACTGATAATGCCCATTGCAAGGAAAATCCAAAAATATTTCATGATGAATTGAATTATGCTATGTATATCAGCAGGAGATAAGCAGACAAACTGGATTAGAGATTATAGTAATATACAGTGTGGTCCAGTTATTTTAGATTTTGAACATAACTAATTACAAATGAGTACTCCAGTATTCTAAATGTATGGTTAACTGTTAATAGTTCCTAAACAAATATGGCTGATTATAATATTCATTAACTATCTAGTATACTTTTCTAGTGTACAGATTTGAAGTGTCCATTGTTTATAGCAGGAATAAAATGAGCTCAAAGTCTTTATCATTCCATATCATTCCACATTCACTTGCATATATGTTCATATATATATTTTCAGGCATGAGCTCAATTTGAATAAAGACATACATTCAAAGTGATTTAAAATTGACATCCCAATCAATGTATCTCAAACATATATTCAAATTACAAAATTTGATTTTATAATTATCATTATAGCACTTAGGCATAATAAGGTAAACTCAAAGGGATGCACTTTGATACTTGGATTTCAATACTTGGACATATTTCCTTATTTTGGATCAAATAAGTTTAGATAGGTGTCTAATTTTAAATATTTGGGAAAAATAATGATTATTTTCTTCAGAGTTTTATTTCTCTGTTTTGGGGTGTTTTTTTGCTCATAATTCATGATGAATACCAGATCTTATAATATCTACATTCAGGAGGTTATGAAGTCATGATTTATGTATATTAACATTTATTTTTTGGTAATAACCTTAGAATCAGCTGTCCTCATAGTTCTTGTTCCTAATTTCTGGTTTAATGGCAGGAGGAATGCAGATAGAGAGCAACACACCCAAAGAAAACCTGACCCAACTTTTAACTAACCTCAGTCAGTACTTAGATCTCACTTGCTGCCTTTATTTAATTTACTGAGTTATTTGACTTTTCATATAAGCACCATATTTAAGTCTATCAAACTGATAATGTTCTACAAAAAGTCTTCAGATGTCCTGCCCACATACACAGTTACTTCCAGACCTACTGGGTAGCTAGTTTTCTAAAGGGAAAACTACTTTTTAGCAAACATTTTCATAATTGATCACAACTCATGAGTGATCACAATTCAGCATGCTTACCTCTTAGATAATATAACCCACTATGAATCATCAGCAAATTATGAGCCAATCAGACAGGAATCTCTTTTACTTTGCTGAAATTATCAAATATGGTCTATTCTCTCTCCTTTTAGATGAATTCTGCAGATAAGAGTCCATAACTTATTTCCTTAAAGCTATAAGTGTGCCTGTGCGTTAGATTTGTCCATAATTTTTGTCCAAAACACCTGTATCATTTTTGTATATGCCCCTCCTCCCATCGAAGTAAAATATAAATCTTCTACCCTTGTAATTACCTATTTCTGTCTCTAGCATACTGTACTTCTAAGCACTGGATTCCTTAGAGACACAACTTATTTTTATTTTTAATAAAAGGTTTATTCCAGAATGGTTTAAAATTTATAGAAAAGTTGTTAAGATAATAGCATATGCCCCACATACCCCATAAGCTTCAAACCTAGATTTTCCTATCATTAACATCTTACATTACTATGATATATTTGTCACAATTACTAAACAAATATTTAAACATTATTATAACAATAGTTCAAAATTTATCCAGATCTCCTTATTTAGCATATAATGTTCTTTTTCTCTTCCAGAATTCCATCCAGGGAACATTACACTTAGTCCTCATGGCTCATTAGGTTCTTCTTTCTGTAACATTTCTTAGACTTCCATTGTTTTCAATGACCTTGACAAGTTTAAGAAGTACTGGTCAGATAATTTATAGAACACCTCTCAATTTTATTCTTCTTATGATTAGGTTGTAGTTATGGGCTTTTTGAGGAAGGAACACAGAGGTGAAGGGGATTCTCACACATCCATATCAAGGGCACATGATATCAACATTACTCAGCACCACTGCTATTAACTTTGCTCATTTGGCTAACGTAGTGTTTGTCAGGATTCTTCTCTGTAAAGTTACTCTTGTTTTCCTTTTTTCATACTGTACTCTTTGGAAGGAAGTGTCTATACAGAGCTCACTTACAGCGTGAGGACTTAAGCTCCATTTCCTTGAAGGATATGTGGGGATTAAACAATATACCACTAAATAACACATAGGCAAAAGGAGAAATCTCAAAAGAATTTAAGAAATATTTTGAAGTAAATGAGAGTGAAAACACAATTTATCAAAATTTAGGGGATTAAGCAAAATCAGAGCTTAGAGGGAAGTTTATAGTACTAAACACATTTTAGAAAAGAAGAAAGATCCAAAATTCATAATCTAAGTTTTTAGTTCTAATAATTTAGTTCAAATGGAAATAGAAAAAGAAGAGAAAACTGAATTCTAAGCAAGCAGAAGAAAAAAGTAAGAATTAAAACAAAATAAAATTGAAAACAGGAAAAAGATGGGAGAAAATTAATGAAACCAAAAGCTGTTTAAAAAAAAAATCAGTAAAATTGGTAAACCTTGGCCAGGATAACTAAGAAAAAAAAAGAGAGAAAGGATACAAATTACTAATAATAGAAATGAAAGAGGAGACATCACTACAGATCCAATGAATGTTGAAAGGATAATAAAGGAACATTATGAACAACTGTATATCCACAAATTTGAGAACCTAGATGAAACAAATCAACTCCTCAAGAGACTAAAGCTGCCAAAACTCAAATTAGAAGAAACAGACAAACTTAATAGATTAAGATTAAAGAAACTCAATCAAAGAAACTCAAAGACTTTGGGTATAGTGATGATTTTTTTAGATACCAAAGACACGATCAATGAAAAAAAATAATTGATAAGCTGGACTTGATTAAAATTAAAAACTTTTGCTCTGCAAAAGACTCCGACAAAGAATGAGAAGACAAGCCACAGACTGGGAGAAAATATTTTCAAAAGACATATATATGATTAAAAAAAAAAACCCTGCTATCCAAAATATACAAAGAATTCTTAAAATTCAACAATAAGAAAACAAACAAACCAATCAAAAACTGTCCCAAAGCCAGAACGGACACATCATCAAAGAGGACATATAGATGGCATATCAGCATATGAAAAGGTGTTCAGCATCATTTGTCATTAGAGAAATGCAGATTAAAATAACACTATTATACAACTTATTAGAATGGCCAAAATCCAGAACACTTACAACACCAAATGTTAGCAAGAATGTGGTAAGGATGTGGAGTAATAGGAACCCTCTTCATTACCAGTGGGAATGAAAATGGTACAGCCACTATGGAAGACAGTTTAGTGGTTTCTTACAAAACTGAACATACTCTTATCTTATGATCCAGCAATTATGTTCCTTTTATTTATCAAAGGAATTCAAAATTTATGCCCACTCAAAACCTGCACACAGATGCATAGCAGCTTTATATATAATTGCCAAACCTTGGAATCAATGAAGATGTCCTTCAGTATGTAAATGGATATATAAACTGGTACCTCCAGACAATGGAATATTATTCAGTGCTAAAAAGAAATGAATTATCAAGCCAGGAAAAGACATGGAGGAAACTTAAATGCATATTACTGCGGTGATTCCAACTATATGGCATTCTAGAAAAGGCAAAACTATGGAAACCATAAACTGTTAGTGGGGTGAAAATAAACAGATGTAATGAAGAGGATTTCAGGGCATCAAAAATACTCTATATGATACTATGATGATGGATTCATGACATTATACATTTATGCAAATTTATAAGGCAAAACAGCAAGAGTGAACCCTAATGTAAACTTTGGATTTTGGATGACTGGAATGTGTTAATGTTGGTTTATCAGTTGTAACAACTGTACCACTCTAGTTGGGATGCTGATAATGAAGGAAGCTATGCATGTGTTGGGGTCAGGGGATGTAGGAAATCTCTGTACTTTCAATTTTGCTGTGACTCTGAAACTGCTTTAAAAAAACAAGGTCTATAATAAATGTCCATTAGGTTCCTTGTAGTCTTTGTCAAGACTTTTTAATCTTTTATTTGTTTCAAATGTTTTTGTAATTGCTTGTTGAAGCATTTTACAATGGCGATTTAAAATCCTTGTCAGATAATTTGATAATATGTGTCATTTCAATGTTGGCGCTTCTTTTTTTTAATTCAATTTGACATTTTCCTGATTTCTGCAACTGGGAAAAGGAAGAGACACCAATTATTTACTGCCAGGTGGGACTGTAAGGTTAGCTTTCCCACTCAGCTTCTGTTGATATCTAGTGGGGATGTTCTCCTGGTTTCTCAGAGCATGAGTAGGAATAATAGCTACCCAATAAGATATTCATTTATAGCACTGGCTTGATAGGGTGACTCCTACTATGCCTCTGTGGGAGTGCTTTCTTTATGATAGGCAATGGTGAAAGTCCTGACTCTCCACTAGGTCTCTCTGATGCCATCTCAACATAGATGCAAAGGATAGGAGTGGAAATTCAGGCTTCCTCTCTGGTCACTGACAGGGATGGGTCGGTACGGCTCAGTACCGCAGGGCAGTGATGAAAGTCCCTACTTCATATTGTGCCTTGACATTACATCAGCAGGGACTGGTGTAGAACCAGGTCTTCTCATTACAGTCTGGTGCAACTAGAAGGCCAGGCATCTGTCAGTGATGGAGATTGGACAACATTTTTTTCTGTGGTTTGTCTTTTCTGTGGAGCAGGATGGCCATGTTTGAAAGACTTCTGTCTTGCTAGCTGTCCCTTTTCTGGTTTATTGTTTGAAGGCCTTTTTTGGTCTACATCTGTTCGTGTTTCCAGGTTGCCAGCTTCTCCATCACTTAGTCTGGAGTGTACAGTAGAGAAGAATAGCATATTTATAATAGTAGCTACACTGCTTGCTACATTTGGGGTCATTTATGACTTGCTGGAGAGTAAGGTGATTTAATAAGAAACATCAGAAATATCATAACCCTATTTTTGAACACTAGAAAACATTAGACAAAAAAAAAAGATTCTAGTGATAATGATTCCTCAAATTAATGCTGAAAATGGTAAAAATACTGTTTTTCCCCTTCTGTTAAGAATAAAATTTATCAAAAAGAAAAGAACCAGATAAATAGATGAAATTTTAAAAGCTAACCATTAATAATGGCAGGAAACATGTGAATTTTATATGCATATATCGGAAATATATTACGTGTATACACTCACACATGCACATGCACACACACACACTACAGTTGTTGAATCTTAGAACCCTTCAGCTTTATTTTTTAAATGTGTTTGTAATACTGCTTTTGATTTTAAAAAAATAGCAATGGTTTCACCTCTGAAAAACAGCAAGTTCTTAGGAAATCTGAACTTAAGCTGATCTCAATGAATACAAAATCTCAAAACTAATGTTTTCAATATTGCCAATCAAACTTCACCGCCTGACTTTTATTATATATTTAACACTTAACTTTTGACAAGTTTCTTGAGGTCCTAAATATTTTTATAAAATTTTATGATCAAAGTGTTAATGATAATAGTCAATAAACCCAAGTGACTTTTTATACACGCTTTCTTCTCATAAACATTATAATTTTGTCCTTATAAAATGATCATCATGATGCTAATAAAATGAAATTAATAGCTAATATTTACTGATGGTTAACCCTAAAACAGGCATTGTAATATTTGCTTTCTGTACAATCTCATTTGTATTTAATAGATTCAACTGGGTAGTTGCTCAAAATTATACCTAGTAGGAATAAGTGCAATATTCAAACTCTAAACTATCTCTAAAGTGTGTGTACTTAATCCCTATTACATTATCTTGAATTTATATATAATTACACTGTCTTTTAAAATCTTTGTGTGTAGGAGTACCTGGGGAGTTCAGTCAGTTAAGTGTCCGACTTGATTTCAGCTCAGGTCATAGGATCTCAGGGTCATGGGATCAAGCACCCAGTTGCACTCTGGGATCAGCATGGAGTCTTCTTTGAGATTCTCTCCCTCTCCCTCTGTCCCTCCCCACCCCCTGCTCCTACTCCCTTGCACACACGCATTCTCTCTCTCTCTCTAAAAAAAAAAAAAAAGAAAGAAAGAAAGAGAAAAAGAAAAAAGAAAAACAGTGCATAAAGGGAGAATAAAAATACATGCTATCACAAAATAATTGTGCCATCTAAAAAAGATAAAATTACCATAAACATAAGGAAAAGATCCTTTAGCTTACTATAAAAAATAATATTTCAGCTAATAGTTGGACAAAAGGGAATCTGTTGTTCCAGATACGTGTGTAACAACATGACATTTATCTTTAGAAGGTTAAGAAAAATTTACATATATCTTAACCATAATATATTTACTCAAATCTATTAGTATCTTTATAGATTTTGCTGAGCCTTGGAGGCCATCAGTTACTACCCTGCTTTTACCACCCCACTCACAAAAATTACATTCTAAAAAGACTGAAAGACTATACCTATACAATATAATAATTCTTATTTTCCAAACTAGTATTTAGCACATAGTAGGTTTTTTAATCCCAATTTTTTTACTCCAGGATAGTATGCAGGCATACCATCAGGCTCAGCCTCATCATTCACGTGTAGCACCTGCAGCTTTGTTCAGTTGATTTTGAACTGTGGATCCAGGAACATATAACCGAGATTTATCATAGCTATTTACTGATAGAGAGTGAAATGATCAAGCTTTTTTCACAAGGGAGGATAAAACAAGTTGCATTTTCAATAGTTATCATATATAATATCAAATCCTGTTTATCCCTTTACCTTTAGCTGATTTCACGATCACTTTTAATTCTAAAGCTCAAATGAAGAATGAAAAAGGAGAATACATTTTATATTTTGAAAAATCAATTCTGAAAAGCAACTCTACACCAGCTTTCAAAACTTTGTTTAAGAATTACTGGAGTAGCACTCTGCCTCACTGCTACCAAGTCACTATCATGGGCAGTGCTGTCTGTAGTCCATCAAGCTGGTAAGTAAGAGGCACCAGATGCTGGGTAGGACAGGCTCACAGGTACAGTGCGTGCAGGTATGCAGGGAGTTCATGGACATACCAGTTAGTGTATCAATTGCAACATAAAAGGCCTGCCCCATGTGGGGGGCACTGTGATCACCCTGTTGGAATCAGAGCAAGGGGCTTAGAGGCTGGGCTGAACCTACTGCATCCTAGATGTCTGAGTTGATGACCACCTGGTCCATTGGCCTGAATTGCAACTGTTTAAAAAGTGTTTATATTGTATATCTGAAATTTAAAAAAATATTTGAGTAAAATAAACACCTATATTATGAAATAAACCACTTCCCAGAAGAAGCAGTACATTTTTAAGGATAAATTCACTCTGTTGACTTCCTAATTGGCAGTCAATAAATTGACAGAGAGAAAGATGCTAAATACAACTTACTCAAGTAGTCCCAAATACGTATATTGGAAAATAATATTTACAATTGTATAAATTTCAGTACTTCGTAAAGTCATTCACCACACACACACACACACACACACACACACACACACACACACCTAGGCTGCTACGCTTGGAATGTTGTAGCTGAACTAACACTGAGAACAAATACTTTTCCACATAGTATGCGTTTGATGATTTTGACAGCAGACAAGGAAAACAAGCGTCTGATCCCCAAACCCGCTGGCTCTAGTCAGTGGTGTACCTTCTTGTTTTCCCCTACAGTTAACTCTGTCCAACATCCAGTAGGTGAAGGATGCAGGGCTATCAGTAACCTCAGGTCTTGCTATTTGAGGTGGAGTGATTTCAAACTCTCAAAATCAGGAAAACTGAACATTTTAAATGTGGGAGTTCAGCTTTGTCCCTGAGGCTTTGATCCTATATAGTTAACTCAGTATGATATTGGGCAAAAGTAAGCTACTAATGTCACTGGATGTGTAATGGTGTTAAGCAGACATCACGGTCCCAGACTTCAGATAAAATTAGCTCATTCCATCACGAAGACATCAAACCTCCATTTTCATAAATAGAATACATGGATGACACTGATTAAAGCAAAACAATAATTACAGTTAAAGGAGAGAAAAGTATAGCTTCACAGAGTCACAGCCAATATTTTTCTGAGCATTTTAGATGGAATCAAAGCCAATCCTAAAAACAATTGATGAAGACTGCATAATTAAAGATTGTTCTTTAGTCAAATGAATAAACAATGACTAAGTTTTAGTAATGATAGTCCTGAAGCAAGAAGCAGATATCTCTGTGTAATTTCTTATTATGGAGTATAGAATATATTAAAGAGAGATAAAAAGAACCATGATTGTTCGTCATATTTAGATACTTCATTGTATTTAGATACTTGGATTCAGTGAATCCCTTTTCATTATTTAGGAGACTATATTTGGTGGGATAAAGTTCGTGTCACTTAAAGATATACACCTCAAATAGATTCTGTGGTAAGGAGACTTCTACATGGCCCTCGAGGTTCACATGCACTGGTATACATGTCTCTACAATCTCTCCCCTTGACTGTGGCAAGAACTCCTGAATATGGTGCGATATAAAGCTAGCTATTATATATGACAAAATATTTTCAGGTGTAATTAAAGTCCCTAATCAGCTGTGTTCGACTTAATTAAAGGGGAGGTTACACTGGGAGGGCTTGATCTAATCAGGTAAAGGAAGGACTAGAGCCTTCATGGAGGTCAGAAAAGTTCCCCTGCTGGCTGCTTTAAAAATATAAGCTGTCATGTGAGAGAGCTTATGCAGAGCAAATGACAAAGAACTGAACCTAGCTGTTAGTCTCCAACCAACAGGAAGCAAGAATATATGACTGAATATGACTGAGGTCAAATAGTCACAAAGAACTAAATTCTGCTAACAACCATTTGAGTTTGGAAGAAGGCCCCGAGCAACAGAAAGGAATACAACATGGAGACTGTTTTGATTTCATCCTTGTGAGACCCTGAGTGGAGAACGCAGTGAAGATATGTCCAGATCCCTAACACATGGAAACTGTGAGACAATACATGTACGTTGTCTTATACAGTTTAGTTTTTGGTGACTTGTTATGTAGTCATAGAAAATTAATACATACTCTAATTCTCAGAGTAATCTCCCAACTCCTACCTACAGAACCAATATAAGCTTTATCTATTATTTTTATTATAATCATATTTTTAAATTCAAGTCACATTTTTCCCCAAAAAATCATACAATTTTTTTTGTCAAAACTATATTTCACACACAAATACCCTATAAATTCCTACCAGAGGGAAAATATTCTCTTCATTTCGACATAGGTATAATTTGAATAAATTAATTTCTACTTTTCATTTTTAAGCAGGCCCAAACTACTCATATTTTCCTCACTAAAGCATGTTTAATTGTGGAACCTTAATTAACCCTAAGCATTGAAGTAGGAAAAGTTTTATAATGCATGTGGCCACGAAACTTACAAAGCACATTAATGCAATACATAAATATTTGTAGAAATATGCAATCATGTATACGCATAACTATTTGAGGAAGGAATTAACTGCTGAGTTTTAGTTTCTTGTGTTTTGTAATGACACACACAAAAAAGTAATATATTTTAGTAAAAAGCAAAATGTATTGTTATCTCTAATATTCATCACATTTGCTTGTAAAGGCTATTTGGACAACAGTTGTGAATGTGCTAGCCAGGGAGTTAATGAAACTGTTTGCAAAGCACTCTCCAATGTGCTCCTAGAGTTGCCTAGATTGTTATTTGCTCACAGAAAGCTGAAGTCTCTCAGTTGGTGCTAGTGTTTTCCCTACTCAGAAATAGTTAACTCCTGATTCAAAATGTTTATTGGCAATGATAGATAATTAGAATAAATCTATGACATGGATTTTATCTGGTTTTTTACACTGTGGGAAATCATAACACTTCAAACGAGGTAACCATTCTTCCTAGTTTTCACTCTGTATGACCGCAGAGGGGTATGATGTCCTGCTCCAGAACCCCTGCTGACGAACTCTTCCCAAATGACCTTCACGATTTATTAAACTCCTGTAATGGGTAAGCCTGCTGCACATGTGGATTTCTTACAGAACCCCTAAAAGATAGATTTTAACCTAAAATGCAAAGGCTAAAGTTGAGCAACTTACTCTGAAGTCACAGCCAATGCAAGGCAAACAAGATGCTAACCATCTATCTTATTCAGGAGCCGCTTTTCTTTCCAAATTCAAATGGCTCTCCATCTTGTCCATATCTATCCTATCAGTGGGCACCAAATAAATTGGTTTCCCCTCTGACTTCCTTAAAGAGCATCCTAAGCTTCATTGCCTTGAACCATGCAATTCTGAAGCCACAGTAAACAAGGAGAAAAAGCACGATGGAGAAAATTAAAAAGGATCATGCTCTGCCTTTCATAGGTTTCCATTCTGAGCCTGGTAAAAAGACTGAACACAGAGGCAACTTCGAGTTTGTATTCATCTATGGGACTGAGAGATCTTATTTCTGAATCACTGAAATTAAAAGTGATTTTGGAACTGTTTATATGATAATACACTAAAATCACAATCCATGTTAGGATTTTCATCTGGGTCAGGGAAGTTTACACGTAATGAATAAAGTTGAAAGGGGCAGTGGAAGATGATAAGTTGCTCTAGCCACCAGCTAAAGTTCGAGCATTTTCTTACCCGTCTATTTGCTTTTCATACTGCTCTTGCTCGGATAGATTTAGCCTCTATAATTAACTATTTCGGTGACAGAAACATCCATGCAAACTGGCTTGAGCAACAAGGGAATATATTGACTGCTAAGCACAAATCCAAATGATAACACTGGCTCCTGCTTTCTTTTTCCTTATTCTACGTGCTCACTTCACTCTGTAGGTGCACAACGGCAACATATGCAGATACGATAGACAGCCCTCTTTAAAGTCCAGTGGAAGGAGGATCTTAACTTGAAGTGATCTGAAAAGGCCTAAGAGTCACTTTGATCAGACTAGCTTAGATTATGTGCTCATCACTAAATGAATCGTGTGGCCAGGAAACGTCATCCAAGTACAGGTGTTGGTTTGGTTCACATGCCCCATACTTGTTGCTGGAGTAAAGCCTGCTTCAGACCACACGACTGAGATTAGGGGAAGGACAGAACACCAAATGAAAAGCCGGGGCTGTCACAGGAAGAAAGAGAAGTGGATGGAGAGCAAATAACTATCTATTAAGAATGCTTTTTTTGTGAAAGTTCTATTCCAGCAGGATTTATTTATTTCTGAACATTTCAAGCATTAGACCAGATTTTAAGGACCAGATCCATTTAATTTAAGCCTTTTTGCTACAAAGTGCAGTCTTCATACATGTTCTTACTTCTGTATTAGCTTGTTACATCTTTGACTGTTATCCACATATGCAGGTGTTCAGCCCTGGGTCATAATAAGAATTGTTCAGAGCCTCTGTTCCAGAAGCTTGATGACAGTCTTTCTCCCTTGCCCCACTGTCAAAGATGGGTTCAAGTACCGCTCATAAATGTTTAAGAAGAAGATAAAATGTCTATATCAGCCAAATGAATAGTCAAATGTAATTTGCAGTCTGTGTAGCTTGTACTTGACGCTAAGTTACGGAGATTTTCTCAGAAAGATTCCAGAACTACAGCTTTTCTAGAATTTCTTTGTCAGAACACTCACCGAGTTTGAAAAGCTGCACTGCAATGATGAAGCCATATAATGGCCTTCAATTCCACAGCCATTTGCTCCCACTTGCACATTTACATTTGTAGCAGAAATCCAAATGTTTAGCTTAACTGCCCTACTATGAAATACAGAGATTTATGAAAAGATGCTAACAGCCTGTCCCCGTGCCATCATTGAAAAGGCTCGCTGGGTATTCAATAATAGGAAAGAAAAAAAACCATAAGTATAAAGAGGCAAAAATTACATTTAAATCAACATGGCAAAAGGTTTCCATGGTACAAAGAAAAATTAAATCAAACAGTGGGGTTCTTTTCAACTGAGGCCTTTAAGGAAATGGGCAAGATGTAATGTTCTTTATTTGTCAGACAAGTGACACAGTTAATCAGTGCTAATTGCCCAGGATTGGCCTCTCAGTTATGTCAGTTAATTAAAGTACATTCTCATATGTACTGACCAAACCCCTCTATGTGGTGGGTAGGCAGAGAAATGAAAGGCATAGATAGTGGGTCCCTCTGTCACTTGGAAAAAGAAATCAATACTGATTTAGTTGTAGCAGAATTGAGCTATTTTGTCTGCAGTCTTTTTATCTGCAAGGCCCCCTGGCCATCAGTGTGGGAAAACATTCATGGAACGAATGCATTTAGCAGGAGTAATCATCATCATCGTGAAGTGCTTATCAGAAATGAAGACAAAATGCAATTAGGCTAGATTTACAGTTGGACCAATAATTACCACTCAGATGTTTCAGCTGAATGGAAAATACATGATTCCAAACCATGACATTTGTGTTCGATTGCTTTCTCCTCCTTTCTCTTGTGATCTCTAACCCTCCTCCATTTTCTTTTCTTTTTTTTTTTCTTACTTATAAAATATGTCAGTCATGATGTAGCACAGCTGAATAATTGTCATAGAGTCAAATGCTTGCAGGTGGTTAATGGAAACAGAAAATTAAATGAACAGCAGTAAAGAAACTCATACAAAATTAAAGAACTCTATTGCAAATTTAAAGGGTCATTTGGTTTCATCAAAAATCAAATAATATGAATATGTTATCCTCTGCATGAAAGAGACTATGTTAAATTGTTTTGAGAGCTGAAAAATGAGCAATCAATGGTGTGCTAATGAAATTTGTGAAAAAATCATGCACTATTGAAATATGCTGTAAATTGTCATTTAGTCCCTGCAGACGAAGGCCTACTTTGAGGGATCAATTTTTTTTTTCTCTTGAACTTATTGTTTACTTAAATTATTGAATTGGACGACATGACTCGAAACAAGTTAAGATGGTTCCTAAAAAGAAATGAGAGTAGGATTAAACTAAGCAGACCTCTCGGAGTTGGAAAACAAAACAAAACAAAACAAAACACCACCAAACTAGTTACTCCTTCAAAAATGTCTATTCTGAGACATTTTTCCTTATGACAGAAACCCAACAATTCATAACACATTCATTATATGTCCAAAGAACAGAATCAATGGCCCCATTGACCTGCAAGGACTTAAGATGGTTTAGACCAACTAAGCTCTCGTCTGCCTGGCATTTTTGAAATATATAATTGATAAAACTTTTGCAAAAAGAAAAGCTGTCTTTCTGGTGAAGTATCAGATATAATGTTGTATGGTGTCATTCTGAAGTGGATTTCAGTTACAGATTCTTTAAGAATAGATTTCAAGATTACAAAGCATTACATTCTTTATTCACTCCTTTTTATTTTTCATTATCCTCTTCATTCTCTGGGAAACCCAGAAGTCAATATGAAATGTCTTTTGTCCATCATAGAAATGATTTTCGTCTTTGACGGTTGCTCATATCAAAGGGAAAGAAAAATGAAGACATATAATTGAGGCTTCATTGGAAATAACTCAGAGATTTGTGACATTGCCTTGCATGGCTATCTAGGAGCTGAATATTTTTAATGACTAACAAAAATCTTAGAGGGTGTTTGAAAGTGAATCAGTTTTTCACATTAAAAAACAAGACTTAAAAATAAATATTCCTAAAAGAACAGCTTTAGAAAGGTTAAAATAAAACATGTTTCTTAAACAATATAAATCCCTAAAGATGATTCAGTCTTTTCAAATGCAAAACGAAATGTATCTTATCTTGCGCTAGTGAGAAAGAAATAATATTATAAGTACACAGTTTTTTTCTTTTCAATTATCCTTGATGATTTAAACCATTAAAGGTATCTTTGATAGTTTTTTCCCCCGACTCAAACTTATGAGCTGTCAGTGGATTGTACATAAAATTGATGCAGAGGTGAAATATTGATTCAACCTTTCATCTGAGTGAGTACAAAAATATACCTTATTTTAATAATACCTAGCAAAGGTAAAGCTTAGTTCCTTGTCATTTCATGTTAAAATAAGATAAAAACTAAAATAGCTCAACAAATGTGAATAGTTTGCATGAATAAGTTATAATGAAATGTCTAATTTTTTTGAGTTAAAGCACTTTTTCTGTATATTTTTCAAATGTTACTTCAATTTTAAAGATTTTCTACTCTTTTTCTAACTAAAGCTTTATAATGACTCTCTTTTTACATAACAGTAATAGTGTTGTCATTTAAACCAGCCATCCAAATACTAAATGTAGAAACATTACACAATATTCAAAACAGCACTCTTTGAAGACTCACCACTACAAAGAAATTATAGATGAAATTTGTAGCAGGGACATCGCCATTTGTCCCACTTAACATCACCACTCTTCCATCTTTCTTTTAAATTAAAATTTTATTTTTTTTACTTTTCAAATAAAATGTAAGGCATTTGCATGCCAAAGGCAAACATCTTTATTTTGATGTATTAAACTGCAATTTCTACACACATCCCAGCCCCACTAAAGGCCTGTATTCAATATTTCTGTTCAGTACAAAGTGCACTTCATACAAATAGAGTACAGAGCATGCGTGTGTCTGAAACATTATACATCTTGACAAATATATCCCCTTTCAATAATTCTATTCCCTTAAATTAATACCTATCAAAGCTGCAAGTTTGAGGGGAAAATAGGAAACATTGATACTAGTATTCAGAGTGCCTTTCTGAGTTCAGGATGGCACCAGAAGCTAGGAAAGATGTTTCCTCAGCGGTTTGAGATTCTGTGGATGAGACTAGTCTAACAAGTATGAAATAAGTATAAAAATCAGTGTAAGTTCTTTGTAATTTTCTAGAGCTGTCAAGGTCAAGAAAATTACAGCAAGACTGTAGTGGAAAGTGGGTTACCCTGCCCAGGTCCACCTTCAGGAACAGGGCGCTCATTTTCCCAGCCACCAGGAATGTTCACCACTGACAGCCTGAGCTGAGTCCCTCTCCCGCAAGTACACTTCACCTGCAAGAACTGCCTCCAAAACTTGCTTGCCTTCACCTCAGTCCACATCTGGTGATCCACGTGGATTCGACGTGTGCACCCTTGCCTCAGTTTCAGGCATCTCTAAAAGGCCACCACAGTCTCAGTGCTCCCCATGGGATCAGATAAGCCATTGTTCCTTAATTTGCCCACTACTGCTTCTCATATTTCATCATTGACGGTTGCTTGAGAGCAAGCCTCAAGAAATTTTTTCACACAGATCTT
The DNA here is from genome assembly GCF_024610735.1 of Ursus americanus. Taxonomy (NCBI): domain Eukaryota; kingdom Metazoa; phylum Chordata; class Mammalia; order Carnivora; family Ursidae; genus Ursus; species Ursus americanus. The sequence continues at coordinate 7,138,104 of NC_142131.1, forward strand.
AGTGTCAGATTTGGGTTTCCAGTAACCCAATCGAAAAGAGAGACCTTCATTTGCACTTGAGTGATAGGCAGCATTTGGGTGATTACAGACATGAAGGGAAAGCATGGTAGCCTGGTGTGGCTTGGAATACACAAACCCTGGTGAAAGTGGAAGTGACTTACTATGTTTGGAAGATGGTGAAGAGTCCTTGTTCTGACAATCTGAGGGATTTTCGGGGAATTATTTGAAATGAGAAGGGAGAAGACAGGTATAGATATTAAACATCATATAAAGGATTTGGATTTTATTGGGTAGATGTTTGTAAGTCACTCTAAGTATGGAATAAAAGTAGAATGTTTAAGGAAGCTTGGTATGGCAAGGATATGCAGTATGGAACAGAAAGAGGAATGATACCACAAATCTCTATTTTAGAGAGTGAAGGCCTGCACAGGGGCAACAGAAAGGATAAACAAATCTTACTTTCTTTCCACTTTCTTTCTGTCTGTCTGTGTGTGTGTGTGTGTGTGTGCGTGTGTGTGTGTATGTGCGTTGTTAAAAAAGACAAAAAAAAAAAAATCTCACATATACTTTCTAAGGAAGCCCCAGAAGGTATGAATAGGTCTTTAATGAGTCCTCTGTTATGAAGTGTTTTTCCAAATCTACTTTAGAGATAAGTTACCTGATATATTTTTCCTTCCATTACATATTTATATTTCTACCTTGTGGTGATACCTATGAAAAATAAAACAAACTTATGAAAGCGAGAGGAAGGAGGAGGATAATCAAAGGACCTGGATAATGGTACATAAACTACATAATTGGCTTCTGGGATAACTGAGAGTTGTTCTGCTCAGCCTGAATCCTGTGTTCCAAATCATCTCCCTGGGTTACAAGGTGAATGTCAAAAGACCCAAATGAAATAGTAAGTGTCCTATAATTTAATTACTTCTTCATAAACCTTGAACAAGACACTAGGTGCTCACCACACACCTTGTGTCCCAGGACTGTTTTCCATATTCTTTTTTTCCTTTAGGAGCAGTTTGAGTTTGTCTTCGAACATGACAACATCTATCATCCTTCAGTGAATTAGCTAGTGTATTAGTAGGTTATCATTAATATCCGGATAAAGATCCCAAAAGCAAATTCCTGACAGTCTTATCATTCCTCTCAAGTACTGCAGGTATTTCCATTATTTATTTAAAACTCCTTCAAAATTAGGAGGATGTCCAAATCAGATTATCTTGCAGTATATCCTCATACACAGATAAAAAACAATTAAGAAGTTAAATATTATTTCAAATCACAACTAAGACATTTGTTCTTTAGAAAAAACCTGAGGCTACCCTAACACATTCATGGAGCACTTTGCTGACTCTAGCCTAGGTTACCCATCCATGCAATAAAAAAATATTATATTGCTATGGGTTCCTTTAAATTTTTGTCTAAGAAAGGAGTTTACCCAGATATACTGGTTTAAAAATTTCAGTGTAATAGCATTTGAATTCAAATGGCCGCCCTTCATTTTCATTCCACATTCCTAAATAATTCAATATATACCGAACATCCAAATTCCTCCAGTAATGGTGAGGAAAACGAGGGGAGAATAGGATGCCTACTTTAAACTTCTACAACACATCACATTTCCATCAACTTAACTTCGTAGTTTTAAATGCAAATCCAGTTTCTTACCTTCTAGAAATTCCACTTTGACTGATTACGGAAAGCTTGAGTCCTGACAAAATCCCTTATTTTAAAAAATGATTTTCTTCACAAGTCATTGACTCATATATATTGTCAAATAGCAACAACGTTATGCCTAGTCATAACGTAAGCATTTAATACTGAACAATAATGTGCTTTGTTGTTCTTTCTGCCCACTCTTCTAGAGCATGCTTTGACTTGATTCTGTAATGAAGCAGAGGAAATTGTATCTATGTTTTTCTCTTTGATTTCTATTTTGTCATAATTGTACAAATTATTCTGAACCAGATGACAATAGGACATCTTATACGAAAATTATTCAGTGAATTCTGATATTGCTCTGGCCCACACTGGAGCTGAACTGCATTCTGGCAACCACATCGTTATTTGGAGACTCAAGTTTGATTCTTAGAACTCAGGTTGGGCCTTAAAATCTCTGGAATCCTCCAAAACTCTCTTTATACTAGTCCTCACACCACCACTATTGTTGTAGATGGAGGTTATGCAGGAAAGGTGAGGAGAATTAGCTAACTTTTTAAAGTCACTTGCCACCAAAGTGAGGGGAAATATCTAGGTTAAAGGAGTTGGGGTTTATCACATGGAATAGGTGACCGTGATTTTCTTCAATCTAGGTCATTTTGATTATACTACTGACTATCTCCTCATCACAGAGAGCTTATCAAGAAAACAGTAGTAAAACTGCCAGAAGTATTTTTGTTTCACATATTTAAGGACTTGTATACTCAAAAAGGAATTAAATAATGGAACAAAGTTATGTGGAACTGTGGACATTTAATAATATAATGAAGGGTTAGGGACCCAAAATGTTTGCTTACTTAGGTAATTACAGATGATGATTTACATTGAGAATCAATCAGTGTTTTTCAGGTGTTTAAAAATTATTCCAATCATAGTGTGATCTGATTAATTTTGAAAACAAAGTTTTTATCTTATTTTTACTACTTGTGATTGGACTAAATGTTCAAGGCTACTGAAACTTAAGTGAATAACTTCATAAGGGCTAATTTTTATTAGATAATTGAAATGTAAACAAAATTTGGATCCAATCAATATTTGGGGGCATTTTAGGGTACAGCCATTTAATAATGAAAATAGATAATAATAGCAATGAAACTCATCATTCCTAGGGAATTTTCTATGTTCAAGGCACCATACAAAGCATATTTTAAAATTATATCAACACATTCACCTCATTTAATATAATCCCAAATAGCCTCCTACACCTTCAATCTTCTTTTTAGCTTTGCCCGAAATTCCCTTCTTACAGCCATCTCCTCGAGTTATACAACAAAGTGATGGAAAGATTCCATGAAGTTATTATTTAATTTTGACTGTGACTTTGTGGAAGAGACTCTGTACTTAACATCTATGGCAAACAGAAAGCCTATCTTTGCCTGCTCCTGATTTCTGCTGATAATTAGCTGATGGAGTTATGGCAAATTATTTATGGATTCTGAATACGAAAGCAAGTTTAGCATTAAGGTAGTTTGTAGCTTAGAAGTTTTATGTTCTAAATCTTTGGAACATATGACCTTCGATCATTAATAATAGCTCTGGGAAGATGGAATTCAAGACAAGTGAGTTTCCCTGAACTTTTAGGGGAAGGGTTCCAGAAGATAGCAGACTATGGGTGGTGAGTGATGCCTCAGTGTCAGAAAACACATCCCATTAGCTTACAAGAGAAAGCAAAGGACGATTATGTCGGAAAGATGGCCAGAGAAAAATATCTAACACTTCTACCACCTTCGTGTAAGGACAGGTTGATAGGCATCTGAAACCAGAGCAACACAACTTTCAAGCTGTCTTTCCCTAGGGACCCCCTGGTCACCAAGTGTAACCTTTCCGCCATCTAAACAGTACCAGTTCTACTTCTATGCCATTAAGTAATAAATGGCTCTCCAGATACAGAAAGTGTTTCTAGGGCAACCTCATCTTAGGTCAGCTGTAAATTATCAGCAGCCATCAAAATATTACACAGTTTGGATTTAGAAATCCAAAATATCAATGAGAGAGCATAATCACCACTAATCTCAAAACTAGTACTTGCTCGATCTCCTAAGAGAGAGAAATGTTGCCCATCAATACCTCCCTGTGTATATATTCAATTTAATTTACTCACATACTCCTAAAAGCTATCTCTTTATGGATAATGCAACCTACTGTGAACCACAAAATTTTCTTCACAAATATACGGCTGTCAGAGTGTCAGGGCTTAAAGTCATCATGTGGTGGTTTCCCTAATTCAAACTGAGAGATGTCTTTAGATAGAAATCGTTTCTTGAAATGACTTCTCAACACAAAACATTGTTCATATCAGTTCTTTTTGCAGATTTTTTAAACCAGTTTTATTTGTTTAATCATGCTAACAAGTTGTAGGCAGATCTGTGAGTCAGTTTTTCAATAACGAGTCTACTGAAACTTCGGATTCAGATTTCTTTACACACTGGTATTGTAATAGGTTTACAATATAAGCCTTGAAAATGCCTTAAGGGTGCCTAAATATTATTTGCTCATAATATAGTAGATGATAGAAATAACTTTAAGGTAAATTCCAGGGAAATCCTGTATTCACTCTCTGTCATTTAGGAGCTTGAATCAATTCAAGAATATAGTCCAACAGTTCTTTAGAAGGACTATATACCGAAGATATGCAATAGAGGATACTTTTTAAATGGGAAAACAAACTTTTCTGTAGTGTTAGATGTTTTCATGGACTTAGAGTCAAGTTTTACAAGTCTTTCTTTAATTTATGTTTTTCATAGTTTTCCATGAGGAAGAAACTGACCGGCATTTGAAACAGAGGGGAAAATAATTTTTCATCTTCAATTAACTGCTTGGGAAAGTGAAAATTGGGTCAATCTATTTGCTACTTAGGCTCAAACAGCACAAAAATGTTTTGAGTTATTTTATTATAAACAAAGACATAATCAACATTCTTGTTCTACATACAAGAGGAAAATGCTGCACCAAAAAGATTTATCTTAGCACTTTCAATCGATATCAGACTGCTTGAAATTGGTCATATATGTGTCATTTTTAAAGAATCAAAGGAACTTACAAATCATATAGAAATATAAAGCTGAACTTTAAAAAAAATCCCACATTGTAGCATGAATCTACATCTATGCAAAATTCTCTGGGCTGATAACTATATAATATCCAATGTAAATCTATTTATTTATTTACCTAAGGAATAGAAAACATAACCACGAAACAGTCCTATAACTAATACAGTGGGTATCTAGTATTTTCTACTGCTCAGGCAATTATTATCTTCCGACTAGCACCCAGATTTCCCTTTGTAGAACCACCTCTTCTTTTTTTTTTTTTAAAGATTTTATTTATTTATTCGACAGAGATAGAGACAGCCAGCGAGAGAGGGAACACAAGCAGGGGGAGTGGGAGAGGAAGAAGCAGGCTCATAGCGGAGGAGCCTGATGTGGGGCTCGATCCCACAACGCCAGGATCACGCCCTGAGCCGAAGGCAGACGCTTAACCGTTGTGCCACCCAGGCGCCCCCACCTCTTCTTCTTGATCAGGAATTCTCTGTAGGTGGGGTTGATCCTAACTGGTCACTCTATGAGTGGGTGTGAGTATCATGACACCCCTCTGGCCATAAAGATGGAATGGGTTCAGGAATGGGCAGATGACTTAAATTCAGTCTACCAAATGAAAATAACATTGTCCCTATACATTTACTATAAATTTCAGAATGAAAAATCTCTTTTTGCATTGGGGTCGTCAGGCTGGAGCTCTGGCAACTATTTTATAATCAATTATGAGAAAACTATCTGAGAATAAAAGCAAAACACAGGAAAGATACAAAAGGGGGCAAATTTCTGATGATGTCATTTAAGAGCCAATATCCTTTATGTTTGAAGCTACATTTAACACTTAGTATTTTTTGCTGGAGCCAGCTTCTAGTGTATTTCTATACTGTAAGATTTACAAAGTCCTGGACCCCACACTCATAATTAGAAAGATGAAGAATATCATCTTGAAATAATCTTAAGGGGTTAAGAAAAAAACATGAGGAAACTCTTGATATGTGACATCTGTGGTCTTAAGGCATGCATGGTACACGTGGCTACCTGACTCATTCTATCCTTTCCGACCCACTTGTAGATGACTTAATTTCTCAATCTCAATGTGTTTAAGAATCTAATAGCTTGTTTAAATGCAGATGGTGACTCAATATCTTTGGGGTGGGACTTGAGGTCCTGCATTTCCAGTAAGCTCCCAGATGATTAGAGGCCACTGCAGTGAAAGGAACTTGAGGTAATAAAAAGTCACTTCATGCTAGAAGTCAGAAATCCAAAGAATAGACTCTTCAGATTTGTTTGCAGCTTTGATTTGGATTGTGTTTTAGCTTCCCCTAAGCAGATGTAGAGCAGGAAATTTAGAAGGAATTTATAGGGTGGAGAATATTCCCACTCTTTAGCTGATCCTTGTGCTAGCAAGTTCTATCATGGCATGGGACACTCTTTGCTGATAAAAGATTGTGGCTGAAGTAGTGTGGGCTTGGTTGCAATAGTTTTGGAGCTTTCTGGTCCCCAGGCAACAGCCAGGGCAATGTGGTTTGCAAACTAGCAGAGGACCAAGTTCCATATTCTTTAGGTTTCTAATCATAGTGCAGCTCCTACAGGGGCAAATTCTGGTGTGTTCTTTTTCTGGGAGGCAGAGCCTAGAGTCTTCTCTAGTCCTTTCATAACTTGGTAAACCAGTAATTTGCCATAAATTTTTTCACTATAAATTAGCAAAAATATTTTTATATGCCAAAGTTATAAAGTACAAATGAAATATCTTCTTAGGGAATAAAGAAAAAGAAAAAAATTACATGGCAAAATAGAAGGATACAAGAAATACTTCTAACAGTAATGGAGTGACATAAGCTTCTGAGAAGACTGAGCATTCCCTTTCTTGTGGGCTTTCTAGATCTTTCCAAACAATTTGGCTGGGCCATATCACATGAGGCAGCATGATGGCAGCATGGCTAGAGTGATTCTATGGTATTCAAAACTCTGGCTTCTTTTATGAGTTTAATAGTGAGAAATGTCTATGAGGACCAGGAAGCGGCACAAGTGATGAAAACAGATTAGGAACATTTAAATAGGCAGACACTATGTAATCCTTTGTAGGAATAAACATCTTTCCTGGCAGATCTAACAATTTTTTCAAGATAACACAAATTAATATCATCTTGATTTTTAAAATGTTTATAATTACTGTTTTATCAAATGCTATGTTGACTAAATAGAATGTATTTCTTAGGATATATTCACAATCATTTGGAAACTTCATTGTTAATCCTGTAAGTTATTATTTCACAAACTTGACCCTTAGTACATTTCCATATATGTCATGTAAATAAAGCCTAGTGTACAGTAAGAAACAAATAAAGGGTTTCTATTGCTATCCTAAGCTGTCTTTGTACTTCACAGAAATATGCAAAAACTTGAAAAGGATAAGGAGCACATGACTTACAATTAGCCAGGTTATAAAAATGTGCAGCATTAGTTTACACAAAAATTCTGTTTTGTAAGCAAAATAAATATCAGTAACACTGTAAAACAGGTTGCAGAACTATTCAAAACAGGTTTGTGCTGCCTTTGATATATGGAGCAAAGACAAAACTCTCCTCTGATGAGCAGCAAGTAAGTTCTATGTTTTTAATTTATGTATTGTTACTCCCTTATGATCAAGAATAAGTCAAATAGTACTTGACCATATAAACTAGGAGTCAAAACTGTATACTCAGAAAAGGATAGGCAGTTCAACAATTAAAATTTTATCTTTCTCCAGGCTTCCATTTATAGAATGAATAAGTCACAGGAATAAAGGCACAGCATAAGGAATATAGTAACTGATATTTTATCAGGACAGATGGTAGCTATACTTATGGTGATCATAGCACATAAACTTATCGAATCATTGTGTTGTACACCTGAAACTAATGTAATATTATGTGTCAACTATACTCGCATTTTTAAAATTTAATTAATTAGCTGATTAATTAAAATTTTATCTATGAATAATGTACCTCGTTGGCTCATTGTAGATTAATTATTGATAAAAACTTAGTTTATCACATGCTTCTTTTATCGGATTATAAAATTCATGGCAAAAATGAGACTAATCTAAGCCCCCCCAAAATGGAATATGCATTAATCAGTTGAGAATAAGGATTGGGAGACTGGATTCAAAAATATTGCTTTTCCAGGGGTGCCTGGGTGGCTCAGTTGGTTAAGCATCTGCCTTTGGCTCAAGTCGTGATCCTGGGGTCCTGGGATCGAGCCCTGTGTTCTGTCCAGCTCCCTGCTCACTGGAGAGTCTGCTTCTCCCTCTCCCTCGGCCCCTCCCCCTGCCTCATATTCACTCTCTCTCTCAAATAAATAAAATCTTTAAAAATATATATTAGTTTTCCAAAATGAGTCATTTCAGTTTTATTTCAATAACATCAATAATATAAATTCATAAAAGCTAAAACACAGATATTAGAGATGGATTTGAATATACATTTCCTATCTTTAAAAAAATAAATTTGCATTTTCATAAATTTTTTTAGAAAAACAGGAATTTTCTGTTGTTTCTTATGTTTAATTAGTTTCTCCCTGATAAATGAAGTGGAATTCAACTAGTTCGCCATTCCTTGACAAATACAGTTTTTAATTTAATGCCTCTTAAAATTCTTTTTATAATTTAACTATTACCTTTTGAGATTTATTATGCCAAAATATTGGGCATTTATTTTGTAATTCACGATATATATGCACATATATACAGGCAAATATATGTTCTATGAACATGTACATTCTACATATCATACATATAACACTTTTTGAGCCTTAAGAGGTTAGGAATTCCTACCCATAGTAAGCTTCATTTACTTATTTGCCTATTTATTTATTTAGAAATATAATTTATTTTCCAAGAGGATCTGAAATTTTGTTGTTTCAATTTACAGGCACTACAGCGTTCGAACAGAGAACAGAAAATTATTCAACATAGAAATAACTATGCCAAGGAGCCTGAAAACATTGTATAGGACAGTGGAATGTGAAGTGAAATTTCCCTTGAAGGATGATTACTGTTTTTTCCAAATTGGGGAAAAAAAAAAAAGACACAGAGAAGACTACTTCTTCAACAATAAATAGTACAGAAGCAAAGAGTGGGGATTTACCCACCAAATATAAGAAAATGCAGGTGTTTGATGGAATTGGAACATAAGATATACAAGAGTGTGTGAGGGTAAGGGAAAGGTTATGATGTATGACTTGCCGAAGATTTAAACTTCATTTTAGAGATGGAGCAGAAATCAGAACACAAAATTCAAGGAATATAGAGCATATTCAAGGAAAACAGAGCAAAAAATTGGTACTGGGAAGAAAGATATAGGAGAAACTATGTATGTTCTGAGTGTGTGAATGTGGGGAATAGGTGCCTGGGTGGGAAAGTGCCCAGGGTGAAGGACAGTATTTGGTTTGTTTATTTTAACATGCACTGTCTGTGGGTGTATTTGCTGACAGGAATGCACCATCAAGTGAAACTAGAGAAATGAGAAAGAAGACATTGCTGGAACAAGACTCCATGGCAATAAAGTAAGACGGCCTACTCATAAGTGGTTAAGAAATGCATGGAATATAGGTTTATATATATTTTTTATATGCACCTTGGAACGTTAAAATCTATACAGAATGTAAATAGGAATGCATTGTGTATAATAGAATATGTGCAAAATAAAACGTTGGTATATGTCTGTTACACAAGTGAGAAGACATATTAAAACATTAAGACAACCCATAGTAATACGATCAACTCATATACAGGGGATGTGAATCTCTGCTCAGGTAACAGTGATGTTATAAACCAATTACTCTGTAGAGGTATGGACATCAGGATATATACAGCCATGTGAAATAGAACTCTTTCTCTGAAAAACTGCCATTAGATCAAAGATATCAGTGGGAATTCTGTGCATTTTTGAAAGTACAGAATTTCATGGTTGCAATCTGTCATACTCTATGAAAGAAGATAAGTGACCTTTAAAAGATTTTGACAAATCATCAAGTGTTATTAAAACAATAAATCACCAACTATAGTCTTTGAACATTTCTTTTAACTCTACACTCAGGCCATTCTCTTTCTTATAACTTTCTTGGCTATTTATCTTCATGGTGCATCAAAGACCCATGTAAGAATCATGTAAGTATTGCCATGTAATGAGTGTATCCACCAAATACTTCATTGTCAACTGCAATACTCTCAATGGAAATTCAAGTTTGGGCTTTCTGTTGACTAAAAGAATACTTTTAGTATAGCAAGTACCCTCAGTTGTGATTTAAAAACAAAAAAACAAAAAACAAAAAACAAAAAAAACGTTTAAAACAGTGGATACCATTACGAAAGAGAACATTGCCCATAATTAATTAAAACACATTTAAATATTTATAAAACACAATTGTAACATAAAGTAGGTATTCTATCACAAAATTGTGCCTTGCTTACACTATGAATTTCTTTCACAACAAGATTCCTAAAACAAAGTGTTTTATAGCCCTAAACCGTAATTTTAGCCAAAACAATTGCTGGTTCTAACTTTTGTAAAGTTTAATTTAATGTACAAGATCTTGCTCTCTTTTTCTCTTCATAACTTCATTTGATGAAGCCTAAGTTTTTCTTGCTTTTGAGTCCCTTTTGCTCTCCTGTCAATTTTAAGCTCATTTTCCCTGAGCTTCCTCTGCTGACAAGAGAACTATATTGTGCACAATTATTCTTCAAAATAGACAGGGTCAACTATGGTTTCACTTGTTATCATGGGTTATGAATGCTGATAGCTGACTTCTCTCATTGTTGCCACCAAGCTAGATGCGTAAGGAAATCTCACTGGTACAATGGACTGTAGAGGACTTTTAGCTCAAAACTCACAGCTGCACTGCTTTTAAAGTGAATGTTTTAGTGGGGATGAATTAATTCTTGCATACTTGTGACCATAAAATTAATAGCTGATCTATAAAGAGGTATGTGTGGCTTAGATGCAACATTTCAAAAACACACGTGTGTTTTACATGACAGTATATTCAATATTAAATAATTGTGTGATGTCGTTACCAAGCTATATATATAGAGAGAGAGAGAGTAGAATAAAGTGAATAATAACAATACTCTGCTTCAAACAGTTTGTACCTACCCCTTCGAGTTCCAAACACCCTGATTTACAAGGATTTAAGAGAGATATTGACAAACTTTGGTATATTTTTTTAAATGATTAGAATGGTTATTTGGAACCATATCATGTGAGATTTGTTTCCAAGGAAATGGGATATTTAAGCCTGCATTGAAATAGATCCAGGAAGATAAGTCTTTAAATATTTGAAAGGATATTGTTTAAAAAAATGATTGGATTTACCTTGTATATTGCCAAGGCTTAAATTTAGAAATGAAAGAGTAGAAGAGTTACAAGGATAATTTCAAACTCCATTTAAGGAATTATATTCTAACCATCAGAATTTTACCTTGATAAAATTTCATATATATAGTCCTATCCATCTGTCCACCTATCTATATAATTACAAACTAATAAATGATAGGCACTCTTCTAGACCCTAAAAGTAAATTGATAAATCAAACAAAAGGTCCTTTTTTTCTTAGAGTGCATACTCAAGAAGAATTCAGAATTCAGGGGTAAGAGTATGAAATTATAAGTTCTAAGAAAGAGCGAATATACCCACAAATGGAAAATCATCCTTCTATATATTCAAGGAGACTAGAAAGCCCTCTGGACAATATTTTACAGATGCACTGAATTGTTGGTTATTAGCCCAGCTTCATCACTACTGACTTCTAAGGATTTCTCTCAATTACAGAGGTGTTGGGAGCTACATTTGCCATAATTTTCTTCCCTTTATAGTTCTAGTTTAAAGTCTTCCAAGAAGAAGCCGTTATTATCCAGAGATAGTGACAGCCACATTGTGTGACCACCAACAATATTTGCTTCTTCAGGTTGAGCCCTTGAGAATAAGTTGTTTTGCTGTTGCAGACTGATATTGTTTGTCAAAGCTTCTCAGAATTGAAGTTTTCACTAACAAGCTAATATTCTCAGTGATAATCACCTTCCTAAGCTCATTCCCCCCACCCCTTTCAATAATTGCATATCTATCCCCATGTATTAAAATCTTCTACACTTCTAATTAATAGAAAGTATTCTCTATTCCTAAATGAACACTGACTAATACATCTGTAGCTACCAGAAATGATTTCAGGGGAAAAAAACAAATCTTCAAAAAATGACAATCTAGAATGGGCTCTCCATTCTGATTAGATCTGAAGTCAATAAGGCCTCTTGGACATCAGAACAGTCATGGACCCATACTTCAATTCCCAGGTATAAGCCAATTCGTAATCCAGATCTCCATGAAAGACAGAGGACGGACCACTTCTACAAGGAGCTTGAAATGCGGCCACAATTACACAGTATAACAATTCTCCCAGTCTTCCTCAAGGGAACCTGTACCCATTTGCCAGAGTGAATTTTTTTTTTTTTTTTTGGAAGGGGGGAAATCAAAAACTTTTCACAGACTACTTGGCACTCCCTCTGAACTGAAGTTAATTCCTTGGGACCAGAAACACTCCTCTGGCTCACCAGTAAAAGCAAGGGATATTGGCAGTGAGATGATAAATGGAGATTTTGTCTCGGTCCATTTCACAGTGTACCTGTTGGGTCACATAACTTACTCTGTGGTTTTTCTCCAGTTCTTAGATATACAATAAGAACAGATGAATTCCACACTGTCAGAATTCCCACATTAGTCCCACGATAAATGAAGTGTGGACTCTCAAGATGGCAAAGGCTAAGCACAAGTCCCTAGGACTCCTTCTTCCTACCAAAAGAATAACCCAAAAGTAGCAGACCACATCCTAAAAGACCTGAAGAGATTAACATCACAATCAAAGACTTGAAAGATGCAATGGTGGATATTACATTCACATTCCCAAACTCCTATTTGGCTTGTGCAAAAGAATTACTGATCTTGGAGAATTAAAGTGGGTTTCCAGAAATTCTTACAATTACAGCTGTATTCCAGATGTAGAATTAATTTGCTCTTTACAGGAGCAAATTAATACCTCTAGTAATACTTTCTATGTTTCTATTAATCTTAGGAATGCTGTTTTTGTTTTGTTTTGTTTTGTTTTTATCTTAGAGCAGAACTATAATAGCTCCCTACCTCCATCATCATCCAGTCCTTACAGACCTTGGTTATCTTTCCATTACTCAAGATCTGATCCTGTATTGTATGACCTCACCTGTATTGATGACCTCATGCTCATTGGACTTGGTGAGCAAGAAAAATGAAATACCTTAGAAAACTTGTTAATATTTACATACACCGGAAAGTGGGCAATATAGTTTCCCAAAGTTTAAGGGACTATCACCTCAGTGAAGTTCATAATAGTCCAGTGATCCTCACCACACTGAGTTATATATGAAAGTGAAAGACAATTATGTTGCAGATTGTACCCTCTAACATCAAAAAGGGAAAGCGACTCTTGGTGGGTCTTTTCAGGTTCTGAAAGTAACTTATACCACACAGTTGACTATGTTGCTTTAGTTCATTTACTAAGCAACCTATAAAGAGAAAGCAGCATCATTAATGAAAGTCCGTATTGCCACAAAAGGTCCTTTATTCCTTGGTCATATAATCCTGCACATCCAATGATGCTTAAAATGTTTATGGCTGATAGAGATGATGTATGAGACTTCTACATTCCCCAATAGGAAAATTGTGTACTCCCTGGAGGATTTGGAAAATAGCCATGTTGGGGCGCCTGGGTGGCTCAGTTGTTAAGCGTCTGCCTTCGGTTCAGGGCGTGATCCCAGGGTTCTGGGATTGAGCCTCACATCGGGCTCCATGCTCTTCTGGGAGCCTGCTTCTTCGTCTCTCACTCCCCCTGCTTGTGTTCCCTCTCTCACTAGCTGTCTCTCTCTCTGTCAAATAAATAAATAAAATATTTAAAAAAAGAAAAAAGAAAATAGCCATGTTGTCTTCACCATATCTCTTTTTTTTTAAATAACAGCCTGTAAAAGACAATGAATCCTTCACTAACAAAATCAAGACGTTTGATGTTCTTCGCGTTGTCTGACCTAACAAACCATAAAGCGGGGCATGAGAAATACTATTTAACTACCATGGACAAGTAATTGACATAGCTTTAGAAAAGATTCTGGAGTCACAAGTAATTTGCATGAGATATGGCTCAAATTTCACTCATACCTCTCCTTCTTCCACACCCCCGCCTATAGTCACATGGGCAATTGTGCACATCTAATGGACTTGAAAGGACAATACTTGGAGTTGTTTTCAGATAATTCCACATGACATGTTAGCACCATTCAAGAGATGATGGCTCAGGCAGTGTAACTCCTCAGTAGGGAAGGGAAATATTCCCAGTGAAAAGGATTTAAAGTAGTGCATCTGGTTATTCACTTCGCTTGGGGGGGAAAATGATCAGGGATATGGATCTATCCTAATTCATGAGCAGTTAATAATGGTTTGGCTGATTGTTCAGGAACCTGAAGGAGCATAACTGGAGAAGTGGGGATCTGGGTTAAAAATATGTGCAGAGCCTCTGCAGGGCACCTGGGTGGCTCAGTTGGTTGAGCATCTGACTCTTGGTTTCGGCTCAGGTCGTGATCTCAGGGTCATGGGATCAAGCCCAGTGTGGAGTTCTACACTCAGTGTAGAGTCCACTTGAGATTCTTTCCCCTCCTCCCTCTTCCTCCCCCTCTGTTCCTTCCCCCACTCACACTCACTCCCTCTAAAGTAAATAAATAATATCATATATATATATATATATATATATACACACACACACACATATATGTATTTGTGTGTGTGTGTGTGTGTGTGTGTGTGTGTGTGTGTGTGTATGCAGGGCCTCTTACAGACATATTGTTTAATTATATCCATGTTCCATGTAAACATTCACCAGAAGATACCCACCACAGAGCAAGCTTTCAATAATCATAGGGACAAAAAGAACATTTTCCGTGGATGTCAGTCAGTCTCTTCCTCTACCATCCAGTTATTTAACAGTGGGTTTATGGATTGCAGCAAAGGTGAATGTTATATACAATCACACCTGTATGCTTTTATTCTCACCAAGGATATTCCAGCTGCAACTATTACTAAGTTTAAAAAAATAAACACACACACACACACACACACACACACACACACTGCCAATAGTAGAAATCAGTGCAAAACTTTTTATGACAAAATCTTCCAAGGAACAGTAGCTAGCCAGTATCCTTGGGGAACAGAGCCATATAAAGAGTTTTGTGAGTAATAGCATGGTTAGACCATAGATGCTACAGTTTTCTGTTAATTTGAATTTGATTTAAAAAAAAAGTACTAGAAGACCCCCAAGAGTGTGCCCTATCCACACAGAGATAGGACCAATATTTTGTGTAGATACTTGAGGACCCAATAGAGGCAGGTCCTGATTCAGACCCTTCTGGGCACCCGATTATGTTAAATAATAATGATACACACAGATGCTGAAAGCAAGGAGATCATGGAATGGATGGTGATAAAAGGAAAATATAAATCCAAACCCAACCACACATTGCAGAATCTAATACGGTAATAGCCATGACTATTTCTTACTTACTTGACAAGAATGTATTTGTGTCTAAACAACTGGTATTTCCCTTCCCCACTGCCCACCTACATAATGTCAAGGTGGATTAATGGTGGTTACATTATAATTCAGTATACATTAAACCATAAAAGGGGACTGTGATTAAACTGGAAAATAAGTGATTTACAACTCAAAAATCATAAGGATGCGTTTTGGAGCAAAGAAGATTGGTCTATGGTTGTACTAAGAACACTTAAATTAGCAATAATGCTGCGTATTCTTAAAAGATTAGATGTGATTAAAAGGGGATGTATGTGGATGCTAAACTGGCAAAGGGTGGACTGTGCTGGTTTGCATGGTTTAAGTAACATCTCTTTTCTATCATAGAGTAGGAGACAGGAGCGATATACTCCAGAATCCCCTTCTATCAGTGGTTTCCAGATTCAAGTTGGTAATAAGCATTCTCATAAGTGCCTAGACCAATATATTTGATAAATATACACTTGAATATGTTTGCAAGTATTTTAATAATTCATGCATACCATAAAACACAAACTGTTTATACTGTTTGAGATTTCCATAAGTGCTATTTTTGCATGGTATCTCAGGTAGTCCCTTTTTTATCTTGAAACTATTTTTATATCTATCTTCTTGATGTATGTATATCTAGTTTATTGTTTCTTACTGCTACATACTAATCTATAGTATATATCTACCATATACTTCTTCCCTTTTTCTCTATAGATGAGACTTAGATATGTTCTGACTCACTGCTATCCCAAAGAATTCCATAATAAATATCCTTACACATCTTACCTGGAGAAAATATATATTTCTCTGGGACATTTACAAAAATCACTGTGTCATATGGCATAGCTCAAAGTCCATTCCACCTGCCTTCTCTTATACTTCTCCACTACGGAGTCTAGAAGCTACACACTATGTTTCCCAGAATCCACACAGAGTTTTAGACATGCATTAAGTTCTGACAGTTACAAGCACTCAGGTGAGATTTTTCAGTACAAAATGTCAGAAGGTATCTTCCTGTCCCTTTTGCTTGTTTTCTACTGACACACTATGCAGGTCATTTTTTCTTTGTGCTTCCACTTTATTAATGAAGGAAAGTAGTAAGGTACATATTGTCTAGCATTCTTTTTTTTTTTTTAAGATTTTATTTATTTATTTGACAGAGAGAGACAGCCAGTGAGAGAGGGAACACAAGCAGGGGGAGTGGGAGAGGAAGAAGCAGGCTCCTAGCGGAGGAGCCTGATGTGGGGCTCGATCCCAGAATGCCAGGATCACGCCCTGAGCCGAAGGAAGACACTTAACGACTGCGCCACCCAGGTGCCCCTGTCTAGCATTCTTCTATTTCTAAATTTTCCTGGCTATTGTGATGTAAAAGTGGATTTTTTTTTAAGTGTGAAGAGATTTTGTATGGTAGGTTTGGAATCCATTTGGCATTTCTAAGGGTCCTGTAGTGTAACATTGCCTTGAAAAAAAACAGGACCTGTCAGATTATAGATTTCAAAATTTCATTCGTTATCATTTGTACAATGGTGGATTAATCACTTGGGGGAAAATTTACATTAAACAAGCTCTCAGAAACTAATGCATTAAAATCAGAATGCCAATGTGTTAAAGTAGGGCATATAATATGATACTTGGGTTCATAATCACTCCCTGTAGGCAAAGTTGTATGAGAAGTCAAATTAAAATCAGAATACCGCTTCATACTAGATAATCATAACAAGGGTCAGAGGTAAATTGTATGATCTTTATGTTTAATGTCCTCAAGCCATGAACATTGGATGCATCCATCTCCTTTGTAATGACAGATTTGGTATACACCTTAAAGACATTTTCCTGAGTCTGGTCACTTTCTACTCTGGTTAGTGATGGACACATACTGTCAATTTGGTCCATTTAGATTGCTTGACTTTTATAAATCATGTGCAAGTCATCTTCCTTAAATAACACATTCTATCTTGGGAAATAATAGCTTTTATATGCATACCAGGACATAAGTTTTTAGTTAAACTTATGATTCTAACAGAATCCTTATGACTCTAAAGATTCTAAAAGGTACAGTCAGTTTCCCTCTAATGGATATTGGGTGTTCATTCCTATTATATGCTTGTAAGTGTGCCAGCAAATTCTAGGTGTTTAAATAACATTTGTTTAATGGCCAAACTTTTTTTTTAACCAGATTAATGACTTTATCACTAACATACTGATATAGGCCCGTTCCATTCTTTAAGAGTAGTTTTAACTTTAGAGGTCTAGATAATTTCTAGCAGCTCCATGTGCCATATCAAAATGAGATTTTACTTTGGTAATATATAAAGCAATAATATTAAACTAAATGGTGTGCAACATTATTAAAAATAAAATTTATTAGCACTTAATAGTTTTAAGACTATGCATATATAAAATGACTTGAAGTCACTTATTATATCTACATAGTCAAATTAGCTCACGTAATATATTAAATTATTTTATGTATCTCTTCTAACATTTAATATCATTGTATAAATGATTTTTCAAAAATTCGGGTATAGATTTTTAATTCATTGGTTTGAATGAAAAACAATTTTAGATAAAGTTAGACCTTCAAAGGCCTTAAGAATTAAACAACCAATGATGCTCTATTTTCCTCCCCCACTTACATATTACAAAATAGAAAACTTTGTTTTACGTATGCTGAAATTAAGATCACTCTTTCTTATAAATATTGTAATTGGAACAATGTGGATAATTTCTCAAAGCTGAATTTCTCTTTTTCTGCATTCCCCTGCTTTACTGATGTCATTATCACAAATTTAATATCTCTAAAAGGTAACCTTCTAAGGGACATCACTTGATTAAGTGATTCTTAATTTATGGGGGAAAAACTGATTACATTAAATATTTCCACATGTTCTTATGAAAAACTGTTATACATTCGCCTTCTTTCCATGTCCCTTTGTGGTTGCAGATTGTGTGCGTGTGTGTTAGTTTCTTCCTGCTTTTTATTAAGAAGTTTCAATTTGCCTCCTTTTTATAATCTCATTGTTGAACACTCTCCATGCTTAAAGCATCTATCAAAGACATTTAAATGCCTCATTTTCCTGAAATAAGTTCTGTTAGGCTTTTTGGAGGCAGCATTTTTAGTTCAATCTCTTTTTAAATATTTGATCTTTCACAGCTTATAGATATCATCTACTGGATGCTTCAGACCAACTGATCAATGAAGAGTAAATGGTAGCGCACTACGACACAGAGGCACAGAGTCCTTTAGAATCGTATGCTACCAGTACCGGGTAGGGAAAACTGTGTATATATGATGTAACACTATATTATTATATACATTCATATAATTAAGTCAAGATAGTCATTTATATATTTTTGCATATCTTAAATAAACTTATTCTAGGAAGAAGTCTAACATTTCTTAAGAAGTTGTTGGTGGGTTGCATTTGTCTGCAGAAAAAGAAAAAGTTTACTTGCCAAAAAGCAAGATAAAAAAATCATTTTGGTATTAGAAATTCACAGTAGCAAAAATATCAAGTGAAATGAATCAAGCGATAGGTTATACTTCTGGCTTCATTACCTGTTATTCCTTCCCTTTTGTAACCAATTACCTCAACTAGACCCCTCAGAATGAGTTTATTAGGATTAGTAACAATAGTCCTAGTGCTTATACTGAGTTACAATGAAATGACATGGCCTCTAGGAAAATAATGTTTTTAGGTATTTCATGATTCATTATTTAATGTTGTTATATAATTGGACATTTTTCTTCAATAAGTAATCATGTTTTAGTCCAGTTGCTCACCATAGAAAATGCCCTTTTTAATTAATAAATTTTAAAAATGGTTTTCAGAGTCTCTTATCTTTCTCATTCTGTCTTCCATCTATGCATTTATTGAAAAGAGGTAAGATATGTATAATGCAAATTAATTTCACACCACACCAGAGCTGTTAAGCCAGGTATTCAAATTCTTTTCCAATTCAAATGCATTCTAAAGCTTAACGTTATTACTGGTAATGAGTAATTTAATTTACTTAATTTAATTAAACTATATTTAATTCAGTTACACGAAGGCATTCTAGGAGACTTTGAAAATACATATGATGATAATATCCATGGATTTAAGAAAAATATTGTGTTGCAAATATGCTTCATTATATTGTAGAATCACTGAAGGATAATAGTTCTTGAATCCTGAATAAAATTCTCTAAAAGATGATGATTAAAAACAAATCAGACAACAAACAATGAAGGGTAAAATTAACATATAAAATATGATTTCAGATTGAACAAGAAAACCTGAATGACACTTAGAGCTCCCTGCAAAACAATATCAATAGAGCACAAGAGAAGCATTTTTTTTCTCAAAGGAATAAATTAAAAGTCAGAAAAAAAATCTAAAACAAAAACTTAAGGAAGTCAATGTCTGCCAGCTTTCTTCTAATTTCTTCTCTATGAATTATGCATGGTGGAAACAATACCATGTGAAAGTTTCTATTAGGTTCCACTATGTAGTGTTTTTTTTTTTTAACACACATTATTACCAAAGCTTATCCATATGCATGGAGACAAAAATTTATAATGGCTTTTCATTCTTAACTAAAGCTTACACATTGAATTTCTCAGAGGCAGGGAACACTGGGGCCACTTATGAATAGCGTGTTGTGCGGTGGCTATGGGGGCCAAAGCAAAGAGCGCAGGCAGCCCATTCTCCAGACACTGAGCTGCTTGGTTCCACTCCATCTACTAAAGGCATTTTATACCCAAAGGCTTTGGGGCTCCCTCTTGATGAGCTCACAGAGTGAACAATCAAAGCCTTCACTATGTGTTTTAAAAGCAGAATCTCCTTCCCCAAACTTTCCCATGTCCCTATTCACTTCCTGTTCTTGTTGATTTTTGGACATTTTTTCCCACCCCTTGTACAATTATTTAGTGTCTGCCCTGCTTTTTCATGTATTAACTTTTGTCCCTCATAGACCACACTATGCATTCTTCTTTTTTCTGTTACTCAAGCATCCTACTCTCACCAAATTATATTTTTCACCACATTTCTTTTGCTTTCCTTACTTATTCTTCTCATTCCTTTTTATCCTTCCAATAAAGTTCTTTTATTTTCAAAATATATTCATCAAAATATACTGTGTTCACTGTGTCTTTTAAAAAATACTAAAAATTATTTTCCTCAAATAACACTACAGAGATCCCTGTCTCTCTAAGGGCTCAGACATAGAGGGGTCGATTTAGAAACATCATAAACTAGAGAAGCAAAATAGCAGAGAAAAAAGTGCTTGGCAGAAAACAGAATAGATTCAAGGTGAGAACAGGAC
Source organism: Ursus americanus (assembly GCF_024610735.1). Taxonomy (NCBI): domain Eukaryota; kingdom Metazoa; phylum Chordata; class Mammalia; order Carnivora; family Ursidae; genus Ursus; species Ursus americanus. Next base: position 7,158,780 of record NC_142131.1, read on the forward strand.
AATTCTGGGCAATATTCCAGGGGTAATGATAGGTAGATGGAGAAACGTGCATGGGAGGGGAGACTAGAGGTCAGAATAAAAATTGAGTTCAAATTTTCTGGCCTCAGGAACAAAAAAATAATGACTGTGTGAAGAAACTGGTAAAAAAAAAAAAAAGAAACAGTTAAGGGGAACAAAGAACAAATTTATTTAGATATTTTAACATGAAGACTGAAATTATTAAATTAAGGAAATATCTAAGGAATGAGAAGTTAATTCATTAGAAAGAAAAAAAATGTTAGCATCCAACATTCTCCAGGGATAAAAAATTAGGGTAAGAGGAAAATTATTTACTTATGGAAATACATCTATCTCTCAATAGTTTTAAAGGAGCAACTACTTATAGAATCTATCCTACCGTGCCACCTAAAGTCACTATCCAATCATAAAAATGGCTTTGGATTATTCAAAGCTTTGTAAATCATAGGCAAAGAGAAAACAGAGATTGATTCTCCAGGCCCTAAAAGGATACTGAGATTCTCTGACACTTGAAGAAAACAAGATCATTGATACCATCACAGAATATAGGTTATTGACACTTCTGTACAAAAGCAGAGTTAACCACCATTGTATTTTTCTGACGTAATTTATTTACTGGAGAAAAACAAATATAAATTTCCTGAACCACTTATAAAGGCCCACTTATAAAGGAGATGTGACAGTCACCACAAGAAACTAACATTTTCATTGGCAATCTACGATATGTTGTTGTCTTTTGTCTTTTTCCTTTTTTATTAGATTATGAATCACTCCTGAGTTCACAGACCTAACATCTCTATCATACAATGTATGATTTCCTCACATAAGCTGCTTATCTTTACATTTCTTCAACTTCCTTTTCAAATTTTAACAATCACATGTGGGACCTTTCTGGAAACAACTGACATATGCAATGACAGTCCCTCCCCCCCCCCCCCACACACACAGACTGGATTCAATATTATAGAATTTTGGTTATTACATGGTTTTGTGGCTGACTCATTAGGGCTATCAAAGAATTGTTCCCTATATGTGGTGTGTCTGAATAGCAATTCATGGAGAAAAGCGCCAGAAAAATACTACTTTTTCAAGAAATATTAAAGAAGCTAGTCTTTTATTCTTTTATGTTCCAGTCAGTGCTCAAGATAAAAACACAAAGAATACAGGGGTGTCTGGGTGGCTCAAGTTGGTAAGGCATCTGACTCTTGATTTCGGCTCAGGTCATGGTCTCAGGGTGGTGAGATCCAGTCCCAAGTCGAACACCATACTCAGCACAGAGCGTGCTTAATATTCTCTCTCTCCCTTTCCCTCTACCCCTCTGCATGCGTTCTCTCTCAAAAAAAAAAAAAAGTACAAAGAACACATGAAAAGCCCTCATTTATAAGAATCTTACAGTTTAGAGGAGACAGTTATATAAATAAATAATTCAGATTCCATGCGAGAATGGCAACATAGAAAACATGCTGTAACAATAGAAAGAAAGGGCAGGTTGATTCAGCGGAGTCTTCATAAAAAAAAGTCAAGTATGTTTTCTGTAAGTTGTTTTATGTAAACAGTTTCATTGAGATATAATGAACATACTAAAAATTAATTCACTGAAGGTGTACATTCTAGATTTTCACCATGTTCACAGAGTGGTGAAACATCACCAAGATCTACTTTTACATAGTCTTAATTACTCCCTATACTTAAGTATAATTACACTATACATAATAAGAGTCACCCCCCTCACCCTAAGTAAACACAAATCTACTTTCTGTCTCTATAGATTTGCCTATTTTGATATCAAATAAATGGACACATGAATAAGTAATCTTTGGTTACTTGTTTCATTTACCTACAAATTTTTAGGTTCAGCCATGTTGCACCAAGTACCAATACTTCCCTTCTAATGGCCAAATAATATAGCATTACATAAATATATATTTTGTTAATTTATTCATCAGTTGATGGAGATTTGGGTTGTCATCTCTGTTTCTCTATTAAGAATAATGCTCCTCGGAAGATTTGTGTAGTTTTTTTGAATGCCTGTTTTCAATTCTTTTGGGTACAATCTAGGAGCAGAACTGCTGTGTCATATAGTAGTTCTATGAGGTTCTATGAGAAACCATTGAAACTGTTTTTCAAAGCAACATTTTATATTCTCACCATTAATGTATGAGTGTTTCAATTTCTCCATATCACTTTCTAACACATTTTATTGCCTACCTTTTTTACTACAGACATTCTAGTAGTTATAAAGTGGTATCTGACAGCTTTGATTTGCATTTATCTAATGATATTGACCATTTTTCATGTCCTTATTGGCCATTTGTACATCTACTTTGGATAAATGTCTATTCAAATGTGTTACCTATTTTTAACTGGGATATTTGTCTATTTATTATTGAATTGTTAGAATTTTCTATAAATTCTGGATAAAAGAACCTTATTGGCTATAAGATTTCCACATGTTTTCTCTGGTACTATGGGCTGGCTTTCACCTGCTTGATGGTATGCTTAGAAGAACAAAATTTTTTTTTTTTAATTTTGATGAAGTCCAATTTATCTGTTTTTCCCTTTGTTATATGTGCATTTTGTGTCATATCTAAGAAACCACTACCCCATGCAAGGTTGCAAAGTTACTCGTATGTTTTCTTCTAAGAATTTTAGAGATTTAGTTCTTACATTTGGGCCTTTAATTTATTTTGGATGATGTGTATGGTGTAAGGAAGGAGTCCGTTTCATTTATTCGCTCATGTGGATATCCAGTTGTCCCAGCACCATTTGTTGAAAAAACAAATATGTCCCATTGAATTGTCTTGAAAACCATGTTACAATCAACTACCCACAATGTGAGGGTTTCTTTGTGGCCTGTCAGTTCTATCCATTTGATCTTCCTGTCCAGGGATATGGATATTTTTATATTTACTTAGATCCTCTTTAATTTCTTTCAACAATGTTATGTAGTTACCAGTGAACAAGTCTTGCATTTATTTTTTTTAAGTTTCTTTTTAAGTATTGTATTCTTGATGCTGTTTTAAAGGAAACTGCTAGGGTACGTGGGTGGTGCAGTTGGTTAAGTGTCCAACTCTTGGTTTCAGCTCAAGTCATGATCTCAGGGTTGTTGGATCATGCCCCATGATGAGCTCCATGCTCAGCTTGGAGTCTGCTTAAGATCTTTCTTCCTCTACCTCCCCCCCACACACACACACATAAACAGACAAATCTTTAAAGGGAATTGTTTTCTCATTCGGATTCTTCATTTCTCATTTTTGGATTTTTCATTTTATAGCAAGTATTATTTCAATTACATTTTTAATATTGTTTTAATATTGATAGCATATCTTGTAGCTTTGGTGAACTCATGTATGAACTTATGGTCAACTAATAGTTTTTAATGGACACTTTAGGAATTTCTATATACAAAATTATGTCATCTACAAATAGAGATAAATTTACTTCTTCCTTTCCAGTCTGCATAACTTTTATTTCTTTTTCTTGTTTAAGTGCCCAGGATAGAACCTCCTGTAATGTTGAATAGACGTGGCAAGAATGATACCCTTGCCTTCTTATGGACTATGGGAGAAAGATTTGAAACTTTTCCAATCAAGTACGATATTCACTATAAGGTTTTTTTGTTTTTGTTTTTGTTTTTGTTTTAAGAGAGACAGCCAGCGAGAGAGGGAACATAAGCAGGGGCAGTGGGAGAGGAAGAAGCAGGCTCCCAGCGGAGGAACCTGATGTGGGGCTCGATCCCAGGACTCCGGGATCACGCCCTGAGCTGAAGGCAGACGCTTAACGACTGAGCCACCCAGGCGCCCCTCACTATAAGGTTTTTAGCAGATGACATTTTTCAGGTTGAGGGAGTTCCTTTATATTCCTAGTATGTTATTTTTATCATAAATGGATGTTATTTTCCAGTTTTTTTTCTGCATCTAAAGATTATGAATTTTTTTTCTCCTTTACTTTGTTAATATGGCTTATTATACTGATGGATTTACAGATGTTGAACAAAGCTTGCGTGCCTGGGATAGAGTCTCCTTCTCTATGGTCTATATTTTTTTATGTGTTGCTAGACTTGATCTGCTAGTATTTTAAAAAATATTTTGCACCTATATTCCAATGGAATATTGGTCTGAAGTTTTCTTTTCTTGTGGTGTCTTTGTTTGGCTTTTATATCAGGGTGATGTTTGCCTAATAGAATGATTTAGGAAGTATTTCCTCATCTTCCATTTCCTGGAAGAGTTTCTGAGAGATTGGTATTAATTGAGTTGAAATGTAAGACACCCAACTGGTGTTTGGAGTATTGTTTCCTGGTGTGGGGAACCCCACCACCACCACATTGGTAACTGGGTCTCAGAATACCTTTTTAGTTCCAGGGGGTCCCTGGAACCTCCAATCTACAGCCAGCTGGTCAGAAGCAGAGATGACAACGTGAGTGTGTGACCAGCATGTGAAGTGCAGAGCAGCTGGGCAGTCTTCAGGACTCAACTCTTAATCTGTGGAATGTGATGCTATCTCCAGGTATATAGTGTCAGGACTGAAACTAGGGCATGGTATGGGTAAAGGGTAGGGAGCTTCCATGCCTCCCTAGTCTTTCTCTCTCAGCACTTCGAATATGTCATGTCACTGCCTTCAGGCCTCCGTGGTTTCTGAAGAAATGAGCTGTTAATTCTTGAGGATTCCTTGTAGATGGTAAATTATTTTTCTTTTTCTCTTCAGATGCTCTCTTTGCCTTGATTTATGCTTACCGTGGATCTCTCTTTTTAGAAAGACTTTTGTTTTTTTTTTCAGAGCAGTTTTAGGTTGTAGCAAAATTGAGATGGAGATACAAACATTTCCCAAATACCCCTGACACTGACATATCATAATCACCTAAAGTCCTTAGTTTACCTTAGGATTCACTCTTGGTGTTGTATATTCTATGGGTTTGGATATATGTATAATGACATATATCATTATAGTATCATACAGAGAATTTCCATTGCCCTAAATATTTTCTGTGTTCTGACTATTCATCTCTCCCAACCACCAGCCGTGGAAACCACTGATTGTTTTACTGTCTCCATAGTTTTGCCTATTCTAGAATGTCATACAGTTGGAATCACACAGTATGTAGCTTTTTCAGATTGCTTCTTTTGCTTGGTAAAAAATCTTCGATTTTCTATAGTCTGAAAATAATATCTCTAAGTATAGTTGTTGGACATTTCTCCTTCTTGATGTTCTCTGAGCTTAATGGATATGCAGTTTGATGTCTGACATTAATTTGTGGGAAGTTTTCAGTCATTATTTCAATTTCTTTTCTTTCTTTCTTTCTTTCTTTCTTTCTTTCTTTCTTTCTTTCTTTCTTTCTTTCTTTCTGGTTTTCCCATTAACATTCCCATTTAACATATGTTAAACCTTTTGTCACAAAGTTTTTGGATATTCTGTTCCAGTTTTGGGGGGTGTTTTTTGTGGTGGTTTTTTCCCTTTCTCTCTCCCCCCCCCCCCCCGCTCTTCTTCTTCACTCCTAGGTTTTTAAAGATTTTATTGATATATTTTCTATCTCAGAGATTCTTTCCTCAGCTGTGTCTAGTCTACCTATAAAGCCCATCAAAGGCATTCTATTTTTTTTAAGATTTATTTACTTATTTTAGAGAGAGAGATAGAGAGCGCATACACACAGGGGCAAAGGCAGAGGGAGAGGAAGAAAGAGCCTCAAACAGATTCCACACTAAGCATGGAGCCCAATACAGGGCTCAATCTTAGAACTCTGAGATCAAGACCTGAGATAAACCAATAGTTGGATGCTTAACCGACTGCACCACCCAGGTACCCCCATCAAAGGCATTCTTAATTTCTGTTACAATGTTTTTATCTCTAGCATCCCTTTCTGATTATTTCTTTGGATTTCTATTTCTTTGCTTTACCTTATCCATCCCTTCTTGCATGCCCTCTACTTTATTCAATAGAGCCAACATGTTAATTATCGTTGCTTTAAAATTCCTGGTCTGATAATTCCAACATCATTGCCATATCTGGTTCTGATGTTTGCTTTGTCTCTTCAAGTTCTGTGTTTTGTTTTGTTTTTGTTTTGTTTTTTTCCTTTCGGTATGCCTTAGAATTTTTTATTGGTTGCTATACTGGGTACAGATATACTGGATATAAGAAACTGCTGTAAATAGGTCTTCCATAATGCAGTGGTAACATGCGAGTGGAAGGGAAGTGTTCTGTAGTCCTATGAGTAGGTCTCAGTCTTTTAGTGAACCTATGCCCCTGGACTATTAACTTCACAAGTGTTACTCAGTTTTTTCTCCTCCTCTTAAGCGGTGTCGGATGGCTGAAGTGGGCTGGAATGGTTATTTTCATTCCCCTGGTCCTTTTGGCTCTGATAGTACCCCAGCATGTTGGGCTCTGATTAACTGTTTCTCCTGAAACAGTTCTTCTTGTTAAGAAGAGTATACTGGCATATTTCAAAATGGTTCCTTTTTCCCACCCTGTGCTGGAAGCAGGAGAGGATATTTCTTCCATTTTTACTATGGGAATCTGATCAAATTCCTAGAGGTGAATCTCACAACATGGTGGGGGTCCCTCAGGATTTTTAAACTCAGATTTCTACACATTGATCCTCCAGCAAGTCATTAATAGCAGTTCAGGTTTTCTCACCCTGGCTCTGGTTCCTCTCTTGGGTTCTGCTGTTGAGTCTCTGCTTCAGTAAACCATAATTCCCTGTATTTGCCATTCTGTCTCTTTAATCTTGGGTCAGTGTCCTCCTTTCTCTTACAGATCCAAGAACAGTTAATTTTTCAGTCTGTTTAGCTTTTTACTTGTTATTAGGATGGAGTGGTGACTTCTAAACTCTACGTGAAGAACTGAAACCGGAAGTCTCTCGGATCTCTTTGCATTTATCCTGCTTGGTTTGTTGAGCATCTTGGATGTATAGATTAATATTTTCATCAAACTTGGGACATTTCAGGGCGCCTGGGTGGTGCAGTTGGTTAAGCATCCGACTCTTGGTTTTGGCTCAGGTCATGATCTCGGGTTCCTGGGATTGAGCCCCGAGTCAGGCTTCATGCTCAGCAAGGAGCCTGCTTGAGACTCTATCTTTCCCTCTTCTTCTGCCCCTCCTGCTCATGCTCTCTCTCTCTCTCAAATAAATAAATAAAATATTTAAAGAAAAAAAAATTAGGACAGTTCATGCATTATGTCTTCAAAAATTTTCCCAGTTCCAATTTTTTTTTTCTTTCCCTCATCCTTCTGGGACTGCTTTATACATATGTTGGCACATTTAATGATATCCACAGGCCTCTGAAGTTCTGTAATATTTTTCATTATACCTTCTAAATTCTGATCTTCAAACTGTATAATGTCAATTGATCTATATTCAAGTGTGTTAATTCTTTTTTCTTATAGTTTGGATCTGCTGTAGTGATTTTCACTGTAGTGAATTTTCCATTTGGTTACTGTATTTTTCAACACCAGAATTTACATTTTTTAAATATAACTTATATCTCTTTATTTATACCCAATTTCATTATAGATCATTGTCATACTTTAATTCTTTGTGTGTTATCCTTTAGTTACATGAGCATATTTCTGTTAACTGTTTTATGGCCTCTATGCCCCAATAAGAGACAGTTTCTATCTACTGGTTTTATTTTATGTGTATGTGCTATACTTAACTGTTTCTGTGTGTGTTTCATAATTTCTTGTTAAAACCTAGAAATTTTAGATAACACTATGCTACAACTGTGGAAATCATATATTCCCTCCCCCTCTGACCAGATTTTCTTGTTTATCTTGTTATTGCTTTTCTTGTTATAGCCATTTGCTTATTCAGTGACTTCTCTGGACTGATGCTATAAAGCAGTTTTGAGTATGTGACCATTGAACTTTCTGCTCAAATATTTTATTATCAGCTAATAATTAGTCAGAGATATCCTTAAATGGCCAATAGGTCTTCTATCCTTTGCTGAGGAGCCCTATGTGTTCAATGCTTAGGAAGATTGCAACTCTGTTTCAAGGTTAGGCAGTGGTAAGAGACAAAGACTCTCTCGATCACTATTTCTGGACAAGTGTACAATCATGTACATGTACACAGACTTTAAAATTCCCATAAATAGGGGCTCCTGGGTGGCTCAGTCAGTTAAGTGTCTGCCTTCAGCTCAGGTCATGATCCCGGAGATTGGGATTGAGCCCTGGGTCAGGCTCCCTGCTCCATGGAGAGCCTGCTTCTCTCTCTCCCTCTGCCACTCCCCCTGCCTGTGCTCTCTCTCTCTCTCAAATAAATAAAATCTTTTTTTTAATTCCCATAAATATTTCAGAGCAATTCTAAGCTCCCTATGTACATCTCATTACCCAGATATTCCTTTTAAGTTTTGTCAAGGCACTTGTGATCCCCAACTATATCACAGTTTCAGGCAATGGCAATGTCAAAAAATTGTCCCAAATTGTTTCTTACAAATATGCTGGGGATAAGGAATTTTTTTTTGCAGAACTCTGACAGTTCAAATAGTAACAATATTCTGTGAATGGGGATTTTCTAGTGAGATTGAGAGACTTTAAACAGTATTAATGCTAAAGGATAGGCCTTTTTGAGGAGTGTCAATCTTCTTCATTGATTGCATGGTGCTGGCTTTCAAAATTATCATGGAGCTTGAAGAGACTAGAACACAGGTTTAAGAGGAGTATGGTAAGTGAAAAGTCCACAAAGCCTCTGTTTTAGCAAAGGTTTAGTAGTCTTTCTTGAATATACACTGAGATCACTGCAAACCTTTAGTTATCTTTTAGTTTTGAAAAAGTTTAACAATTGTCCATGTAAAGGTAGACACCTAGATCTATGGAACAGAAAAGAAAACTTAGAAATAGCCCCAGAAGAAATGTGGCCAACTCATTTATGATACAGGTGCAAACAGAATTCAATGGAGTAAAGATAATCTTTTTAATAAATATCATTGCAATAATTAGATATCTGTAGACAAAATAATAAACCTCCACTAAAATTTCACATTAAAAAAATTAAAATGTAATATTAACTAAATGTAAGATGTAGAACTGTAAATTTAAAATCTTCAGGTTTAGAGCAAGGAAAGAGTTCTTAAACTAGGCACCAAAAGCATAATCCATAAAAGGGGAAAAAATAAATTTGGCTTCATCAAAATCAAAAATTGATCTGCAAAAGACTTGGTAAAGAGGATAAAACAAGCTGCAGACGCAGAGAAAGTACTCACAAACCACATATTTGAGGAAACACTTTTATCTAGCATATATATATATATATATATATATATATATATCAAAACACTTTTATCTGGCATATATATATGTATCAAAATTAAACATATTTGAGGAAACACTTTTATCTAGCATATATATATATATATATATATATCTAGCATTTATATATATATATATATAAATTAAACAGTTAAACAAATTCAAAGAAAGTATACAGAGGGCATATGAGCACATGAAAAGATCCTCAACATCACTAGCTGTTAAGCAGCTGCAAATTAAGATTACAATGAGAAATCACAACACACTCATTAGAATAGCAGAGAGAAAGGGAAGGTGGACAGAAATGTGATAATACTAAATGCTGATGAGGATATGAAAAGCTGGATCTTTCATACATCTCTCACACACTGTTTTTTTTTTTTTTTTTTTAAGCCTGGTAGTTTTATAAGCAAAGAAACATATATTTGCCATACTGTCCTGCATTTTACTTGTGGGCATCTATTTCAGAGAAATGAAAAAATATGTGCACACAACTTGTACACAATTGCTTATAGCAGCTTTATTTGTAAAAGCCTCAAACAGGAAACAACCAAAATGTCCTCCAAGGGTGAATGCTAAATTGCGTTCCAATCATATATTGAAAAAATAACGACTTACTGATGTACACAACAGCTTATACAGAACTCAAAGACATCATGCTAAGTGAAAAAGCCAATCTTAAAAGGTTATATCCTGCATGATTCTATTTATACAGTATTTTTTAAATGGTAAAATTATGAAGATAGGAAACTGAATTTCAAAGGTTGGAATGTTGAGGAAAAGGGGAGGTATAACTGTAAATGGGTAGCATGAGGGAGATCTTTGGGTGAGAGAATGGTTTTTTGTCTTGACTGTGGTTGCACAAACCTACACATACGACGAAATGACACAGAACTGTAAAAACACACTGTTCCAAAAAAAAGGTCGAAGTTTAGATATTGTACTATAACTATGTAAGATGGAAAAAACTGGGATAAGTGTATACAGGATCTCCCCATATTACTTCCGAAAATTCCTATAAATGTATAATAATTTTTCTCAAAAAGAAACAAAATCAAAATGGATATAATCCCTTGTTGAGATTCTGAATGTAAGAAGTTTGCAAACCTGGAAATCATTGGCTAAAGAGCCCTCAAACACAATGGCAAGCATACATAATGATTCTCCCAGTCCACCCCAATGGTACTGTAAATATTTATTCCAATAACATTTGGGGAAAGGGAACACACATATTTTCAAGAGTGTTTGATATAGGTTTCTAGTTGATATTGATACCAAGAGACTCCAAGCATCATCACTGATTCCCTATTAAAGAGTAATAATACAGGAACAAGGTAATAAATGGAGTGTAGCTTAGGTCTGGCTCATATTAGATTTGTGGACATACAGAGTGGGCATTTTCCTAGTCCAAATGTATAATTGGATTGCACATACTTGGTATTTTTATGTATATATACATATATATATATATATAGAGAGAGAGAGAGAGAGAAGAGAGATCTATATCTATCTATCTATCTATCTATCTATCTATCTATCATCGAGAGAGAGAGAGAAAGAGAGAGAGATATGGAGGCTATGGTTAAGAATTTTCATTATAGGGAAAGCTAGTTGGAAGACTCTGAAAATTCTTTCTGCATGGGCCAACACAGAAAATAAAAAGCAATATAAAATTTGGAGGGCAAACACAGAAACTAGTGCTACCCTTAAAGATCTAAAGGATGCAGGGATAGTGATCCCTGTCATTTAATTTATGTATGTCCCCCTTGCAAAAACCAAATAAATCTGGAGAATGGAAATGGAGTATGGAAAAATCAACAAAATCATAACATGAATTGCAGCTGTTCTCCTTTTTGTATCTTTGCTAGAGCAGAATACTCATGACTTCAGATCCATGATATGCAGCTACTGATCTGGAAAATGCACTATTTCCAACTTTATCAGAAAGGATGATCAAAAACATTCCACATGCAGTTTGAATGGAACACAGTATATATTTACAGTCTTGCCATTGGGCTCTCTCACTCTTTACAAATACATATTCCGAAGAGATTTGGATCAGCTCGGCACCCTGCAGAATATCACACTGAACCATTATATTCATGACTACACCAATTTCACAGGATGAGCATGAAGTAACTGATATTTTTGAGTACTTGGTAAAACATGTATATTCTCGGGAGTGAGAGGTAAATTTTAAGAAGTTTCAGGTATCTGTTACATCTAGACCATGCAGGGGTCTACCGGTCCGGGTACACCAGACCATCCTCCCAAAATAAAAAATAAAGTATTTCATTTTAACCTCTCACCAAAAGAATGATGCACAATGTCTGCTAGAATTCTTTGGATTCTACCTGAGATATTTAACCCCTAAACTAGATGACAGAAAAGACTTCCAGGTTTGAGGCTTAGAGAGAAAATTGCTTTACAACCAGTCCAAACTGCAGTGCCCTATGCTTTCAAAGTTTTCAATACTGGAAAAAGGCACCAAGAAAACTTTCTGGCTATCCCCAATGAAAGAATCACAACGCATTTCCTTAAAGTTCTGCAAAAAAATGCACATTGTCTGTAGTAAATACTTACAAACACTTAAAAAAAAATAGCCACTGGCAGGCTGCAAAGCCGTGGTAAAGACTGAATGACTTACCACAGTATACCAAGCAAGCCTGCAGCCAGAACTACCTGTTACCCGCTGATTTGTAATAGATTTACACATTCATGGTCATAAAGTTAAACAAGCTCTCATAAGCAAGGAATCATAAGTTAGAAAACACATCAGGAATCAAGCTTGGGCCAGAGGACACAAACAAGTTTCATGAACAGGTATCCCAGCCTCCCACATTATCTCCCACTATTACCTAGGTGCCCCGCCATTCAATTCATGCCTATGATTACAAGAGTTTAGTCGCTTTTGACCAGCTGATAGGGAGGCCACAGACTGAGTTTGGCTCACAGATGCATTAGCTTAGTGGGTGGAAGCCAGAAAGGACAACAACCACAATATAGGCCCACCAAAAGATGTCTTTGAAGGAAAGTGCTTTGTGGGGAAGTCTCTCACTGAAGAGAGCTTTAGGTGTTGCACCCAGTTATTTACTTCACGTGGATGCGAAGGTGAAGTTAAAATACACACACACTCAAAAGCAGTAAATGGTTAACTGCCTGGTCAGGTGCCTTGAAGGAGAAATATATGGAGATCAGAGAAAAGAAACTCTGGGGTAGAGACACATAGACTGACATGAAAATGAGTGCTTACAGAGGAAATATTTTTATTGCAAGTTAACACCCATGAGAAAGTATCTACCACAGAAGAGACACTAAATAGCGGAGTAGACAAATGATTCCAAGCATTAGGCCTCTGTTATTGGCCACCTGACAGTTGGCACAATGGGCTCTTACTTGTCAGGGCAGATCTAGGTACAGCTCTGTATAAGGATAATGTAAAATATATTATCTCTTATTCATTGAGTTGATAATAAACATTTTAATCATGCTCTATTTAAAATGATCTAAATACTTATAATTTTGAGAACGGACTTATATTTGTTTGTTTATTATTTATTTATTTTATTTATTTATTTACTGTGTCTGCATACACCATCCAGCTGTGGGTGTGTGTGTGTGTGTGTGTGTGTGAGAGAGAGAGAGAGAGAGAGAGAGATGTAAGCATCAGTAGCATTTTACAACATTATGCAATCATTAGTACATATTTAATATGGAATCAAATATCCCATGAAGTGTAGCAATGAGTCCCATATGGAAGTACTCAAATTAGTTTTTGTTGTTATTTTTGTTGATGATGATGATGACAATGATGTATTCAAGTATGCCAACTTAAAAAAATTCTACTCCTAGTATAGTACAATCAATGAACTCATCAGAACACAAAAGCCTTAAAACAACTACACAGGGTCATGTTGCAAACTGTTTGGCATGATTATTTCAACTGTGAACTCTGTGCCAGTCTTGGCATTTGAATCTTCTACTGCAGTGGTTGCTATGGTAAGTAATTGTGAATATTCTTTTTCATATTAAATGAAAAGGATGTTAAAAATGTGAAGTGTGGAAGTGCATAAAAGTGGTTATAGAGATCAAAGCTAATGTTCAAGTTCTGAGGCATAAAAATAGGGTTTGAATAAGGATTGATTCATGAGATTATTTTAACCCAAAGAGTTTCCTCTAATTTACAAAAGAATCAGGCCCACTATCTAGATAAAATAAACTGACAGCCAAAAATGAGAAAAGACACCTAAGACACAGCCAGTCTCTCAAAGCCTTAAAAGAGCCTATCTCACACACAACATAGGGTATGAGAGAGTGAAACCACAGAGGACTAAGTGCCAAGATCACAGTATATGATGGTTTTCAGGAATCATTTCTAGATACAACTCAGATTCTTTCTTCAAATAACAAGTATCACCTATTGTAGTCTTTCCAAGATGGATTGCAACACTCATTTACTAGCCATTATAAACACAGGACCAGTGTGGAGCTTCCAGATTACAACTGTCAAAATCTGTTATAGTTGGTTGGTTGCCACCTGTTATTTAGATATGGGGCAAAGCCATCTTTAGAATGGAAATAGCTTTCTGTTAGCAGTAGCCAATAAAAACAGGCATAGAGAAATGAATGACAGAAAGAATGTTCTGCAGAAAATATAGGGCATGTGAAAAAGATAATTTTAATTATGTAGGCAAAAAAAATAAACCTTCCAAAATCTTTCCTTTTAAATCAGAAATTCATCAACAGCTCTTTTATTTCTTATATGTCTTGTTTTTTTAATATCAACAGGTCCAGTCTTATTTATTTAAATTATAATTATTTATCTAGTAAGCCCCATTAACTATTCATTATGAGAAAAACACCCATCACATAGCTCAAGAATACGCTTTAAGAACTGCATTAAAAATCTTCATCCCATAGCTTTATTGATGTTGAGCTCAGTCCGAAATTAATGTTATTAATTTAAGGGAATTTGGTTACTTAATTTGATCTGGAAGGCTTTATTTTACCCAACTTATATATTATAAGGATTATGAGTAAATGGGATGTCTTAAGCATAACCATGCCTGAAGCAAAAGGTAACAGAACACAGGATGATATAAATAGATTCAACAAAGCACAGCAGCCTGGAGTCCAGTCAGCAATAAAATAAATAGCTTCACACGCATTCCATAACAATATGTATAAACAATCTGCCAACAATTGTGGTCACATATGAACAAGACAAATGTGATATTTCCTATGTTTTTATGATTTCACAACAGGAGACATGGTATTTGAAAGACATCAATCAAATACTTGTGATATTGAAGCAATGGTAAATATTTTCAAACACATGAAGACCTCTAATACGCAATAGAGATTATATTTCTTCCGAATCGTTACAAACAAAAAACATGGATAAATAGATGGCAATTAAATAAGGTCAAATTTTGGGTCAGTATCAGAATGAAATTTGTATCATCTAGAACTGCCTGATAATGGAATGAAAGCTGCCTGGTATGGAGAAATTTCTGCCAATAGGGAGAGGTCAAAGATAACTCTGTAATTCACATACACATTTCTAGAAGGGATTTTTTTATTTGAAATATGGACTCTGAACATCCTCTAAAGTCTTTTCCAAACATCTCCTTCCACATACAAAAGCAACCACTTTTTGAAGGAATATGGCAAATTCTCCTCCAAATGTTAGATTGCACTGATACAAAAAGTTTGCAAAACACTAACCCATTTAAAACATTGTGCATAAACGAGGTCTTTACAGCATCTGCTCATATCCACACATTTTATATCCAGCCGCAACCGGATGTCTTACAGAGTCTGCATGCACACTAACCAACACTTCAAAACACTTCAGGCACATGCTCTTTGTGTTATCGAACTTCTTGAAGTGGCAAAAGTGTCTTCTTCACTTCTCAGATTAAAACGAAAAACAAGAGATAATGGCCATCACTGTCATCCTTCGTTGCTACACCACACCTTCAAGTTGTAAATTTTAAGACTGTGAGTTTAGTATCAGTGTCAATGAGAAAACCACTGCCTGCTCTGGACTGTAAATCATTTCAGTGCTCTTAAAGTCAACATGACCTCAGTATGAAATGCCAAAACCTGAAGTTATTACAATATTTAATTATTATAAAATGCTCCACAAATAGATTCATTAGAATGTTGACAAAAAAACCCAAACAGTTAAATATTTATATATGCACAGCAGCAGACCTTGTTCTTTCCAGAAGAATTTAACACTCTAAGAAGGCAGGCATATGTCCTTTCAAATAAGAGTTAACACCAACAATGAAATACTGTATTTTTTGATTAACTAATGTATCTACAAATACCAGTGATTTCTACTGTTTTCAGAAAATCATCAAAGAAATTAAGGTCTCCCTCTTACCAGAGGTTTACTATCAAATTCCACTAAAAAAATAAAACAAGAAAAAAAAAGCATCATTGATGTTAGTGACAATCTGAAGGTCATAATAATCTCTGAAGGTCAATTTTTTGAACCACAGTTCAGTGCTTTTGCTATATGGTGGGGTGAGCTGAGTGTTTTGGTGCAGCCTGTTTCAATCAGGAGTTAACTTGTGAATAATCAAGAAATACTTCACAAACTTCTAAATTCCACTTTCCTAATCCAAAGGTGTGATAGGGTGCAGCCAACCATGGTGATTCGACTTGGAACAAGTTATTATCAGATAGAAAACATGATGGTTGGCTGAAAGGTGCTGGAACTTTAAAGGCATCTAATGTTTTACCACATACAATATGCACTTTTCCATTTGTCTGTTTTTTTCGAAATGGGTCATTTGTGTTCTACAGTTGAGCTTCTCGTGTCAGACACCTGGACTAGGACAATTCAAGAACAAAATCTTTTCCTAATTTTGTATCATTCCCATATAATTAGCTATGTATTAGATTTTTGCCACCTTCTTCCACTCCCCCCCCCCCCCCATGAAACTCTCTACAGATATTCCTGACAGAGAATAAAGCTGTATTAAGCTGACTGCCTGGCCTTTCTGCCTCAGAGAATTCAGGGCCGATTTATGAACAATGAATCTAATGCAGTCTGGCAAAGAAATGGGATCACAAAATTAAAGATTTGTGGAAAAAAAAAAGATTAGGAGTTAACACAGTGTTGATGTTGAGTTCCTGTATTTGCATATTAAAAGAGGGTCTGTTCTTTTGTTTTTCCTTAGAGACGCTGAGCTTTTTATGATCACTTACATTTATAAAAAAGAACTCAGTGGGCTCAGAGGTCCTCCCAAGTCTTTTTAGTTCATTCTTAGAGTTCAGATGGCATTTCTGCAATAAAACAGCCACCCTGAATAAACTTGAAGAGTATTTTGGGTATTAACATGCAAATGAGAGAATCAAGCATAACTCTCTGCTATGGTAATTCTTCCCAGACTGTTTTTCTTAAAAGGCTATCTGTGACAGACTAAAGCATCCACAACTGAGGATGATTGCCAAGACTGTGAGGCTATAAAGTTCCATGCAAATGTATAGTACTAGACTGTAAAATCACTGGTTTTATCTTGTTTTGGGTACAGGCTATTGGAAATAATCTGATAAAAGTAGCAAACGATACACAGATCAAGCCTGAAGTAAGAAGAATTAGACCTTGGCTACAAAAGAGGCTGCACATTACCATTATGTGACTAGTCTTACATGCTTGAGAGAAAGAATTGATAATTGACTATCAATAAGACTTCCTGAGATGTACTTTAAAGCACAAGAACAAATCTTTTAGTGAGGATTATTCTTTCTGTTCATTAGTGAATTTTTTAGAATGTTTAGGACTCTATGGTGAGGTACTTTAAAAGGTGTATTATGACCATTTACCAAATTAGAAGATATTGAAAACGAAGTCCACTTACAAGTTACTTGCTTTACTATGTAATTGAATTTACTGTGGATTTTAAGACCTTGTTTGTATTTTTTCCCATGACACCAATTCCAAGATATTTTAACTGATTGTTTTTTTCATGTTTCTGAAAGTGATAATACATAATCTCTACTAGCCTCTACTATTTAGTTTCCAGTTTAGAGCACAGAGAGAGAAAATATACACACTGGTCTGGCAGTAATAATTCCCATTCATTTCTAAACCGGAATCGCCCTTAAGGCTCCAATATCCTTAGGGGCTAAGAGTAACACAGGGCAGAAAAAAAGAGGAAGAAGAGGAATGAGAGGAAGGTAAAGAGGAAGAGGAAAAGAAGTAGCATCAGGTGAGAAGAAAGAGATGTTAAAGAAGAAAACTGGAAAAAAGTCATCTCCTTGTTCTGTTGATGTGTCTTTTTTCATTATTGTCATAACATTATTCCCAGAGCAGCACTTTTCTCCTGTTACTCCTCTGGCTATATTTCAGTGTACTCAGCACTCAGGACACCTGTCCTAGTCTATATATTCACATATTTACCACTATAATTCCACATTAATATTTTGCTAGGGTAAGTCTGTCTTTATTCTTTCTTACTTCCTTTCTCCTCTCCCCATATGTTTTTTTTTTAAGTTATTTCCTTCCTGTAAGGTAGAATTAAAAGAATGAGAGTAACTCAAAGGTGAATAAGATTATTTCTATTGCCAAAGTTTACACATTTGTAGAAACTAAAGTCTAAATATAGGGAGTCAGCTTTACTGAAGGGTAGACATTGATTAAGCTACAATAGAAATTCAGTGTGCTGAAGGATCAAAAGAAAGCCACAGTCTTCTCTTTCCCCAATTAACACATATAAATCGTAGGGGAAACACTTAAGATGGTGATGTTTAACATAAATCCAGGGTCATGCTTATGCTCAACATTGAGAAAAGAGTTCTCCTTCAGTCTTGGTAGATGATGATTAATGTTCTGGTCCTTTTTTTGAAAAAAAAATCATGTTATGACTTAAAATTCTGAGCAGTCTTATCAGAAGTGGCAGTTTTTTAGATATAGAGGGACAGTTTAACTTATCATCTGAACTAGGACACTTTAGAGAGTAAAAGAGAACACCTTGACACACGGGACTGCAGCTGGCTGGTCACCCTAGTTAGATGGCCAGAAAAGACAAGTATCACTCTTGTGTCTCTGAAACTAGTTTATATCAACTGATTATATCAATCTGAAGAAGAAGGGGGAAAAAAAAACAGCCAAATGTAGACTGAGGATGAGGTGCTAAATGTGAAACATGAATTAAATGTAAACTAAAATGCCAAAAGATGTGTTTACTCGAAATAGGCTCAAATCTATTGCTAGTAAAGCAGAAAAAAAAAATGAAAAAAAATAACATGCTTGTCATAAAGGTTAATATAATTTCTTTCTAAGAAATCTTTTATACTGTATGAGAAAACTTACAAAATGCTAATTTACATTTACAGGGCATTTATTTTAATTAGGGTGGAAATGTATTCCGAAAGTACATTAGACCTCAGATCCAAGCAAACTCACTTGTCATATTATGATAAAAGTAAATGATATGAATAAACCTTACTCTCTCATTGTTAACACACTAATCTTCTGTACAGTGATGACTGCAAGTTCCATATAATAAAAACTGTATATTGTTTTGTCAAAAAAATCACTTTACTGCCAAGGAAAACTTAAAGTAAATAGGTATTCAAGGTAAATGACTTCAGAAAAGTATTTATATTCAACTTCTCCCTCACATAATGGTATATTACTCATTAATCCTCATTTCGAGATTTTCCTAGAACAGGATCTAAATGAAATTTAATTTACAAAGGAAATGAAAGCAATAATAATATTATTGCCCTTCACAAGGCTGGAACATACATTTTTCCAGAAACTTAAAAATAACATGATTATATTTATATGTTTCCTTTCCTGATGTAAAAAAAAAATGTAAATGACAGTTACTAGTAGCTACGTAATAAATAAATGAGGCTCACACATGAATATGGATACATGGCACCTGCCAAACTTGACCAAACTGGAATTACTGTCGCTTAGTTCCCACCCCAAAACTATGTAATTTCAACGATATGGTGTGTGACCTTGGCACCAGAACCTTTTAAAACTACTCAGATGATTAAAATACACGGTAAAGATTGAGAACCGGGGCACTACGTAGTTAAAAAAACCCAAGATCTTCTATATCCTGTTCCATCTGACAATTTAGCTGAATAATCAAACACCATGTTTTGGAACAAATATCAGCACTTGGATTTTGTCTGCTGACTTAACTTTCTCTTTGTGCACTAAATCTGCTATGTTAGAGATCAGATCTTATATATTCTTGCCTCATTGTGTGGCTTTTTTTTTTTCTCTTTTTCATTTTTTATCTTGACTATAATTTCAACCTATGGTGATGGATATTTAGATTTCTAATCTCAAACGCCGACATTCACTCTGACATGCCGAATATGATCTGCAAACATGGGTGCTGTAATTAACCGACCAATTTGCCTGTCATTGTTTTATATCTATCATCATCGTTTTCAACTCTTTTCACTTTCCACTTCATGAAATTTCCATTAAAACTGTGGCCTTCAATCTATCTGGGGACCTGCAGATAAAAACTGCAATAATGCTTTCAATAAAATTTTTAAAAGCTTCATTTCTTTTGTTATTCCCAAACTTAATGGTTCCATATGACAACATAGAAACACTGTCCTATGTTAGATATGTATGTCTATTGTGAAATTTTCTGAGACTCTACTAACTACATTAAGAGTTTCAACCAAAATGATGAAGTTTTTCAATAATCAAGAATATTCTTCTTCTTACCAATGCATTTTTGTTCCAGAATGTCTCTGCCATAATCACCCATTAACCTGGAAATTTTATATTTGCTACTAGTGTTTTCTCCTACTGTGGGACAAGTAGAACAGCATCAATACAAGAAAAGCAACAGAGGCTAATATAAAAGCAGGTTAAATGAGATTTCCTTGAGAGAGAAAATGGTTATATGCCAGTTCTATACAAATGAATGAATGAAACAAGTCAAGAAGATTCCTTATTTCTAAATTATTAGGACATGACTTTAGAGATAATTCATCTAAGCTACTCCATAATTAAAAAAAATGGAAATAACTTATTGCCCAGACTAACATTAGTAGAGAAAGGGTCTCTCCAACTACCATGCTGAAGTTAAATAGAATTAAATGCAGTACAGGTACAGCAAAGGGTATAAATTAAGTGGAGTGGGACAGTGTATTTCTAAAACATAAGGCTACTAGCAAAATTATGAGCTTAATTTACTCACTTTCTTATTCATATATTTCATGGAACCAATGCATAAAATAAAAAAAAAAATAAAGAAAAGACAATTTGCTAGGTAATTTAGAGGGAGGAAATTAAAGTGTAATGGCAGTCATATACATTTCTTTTTTAATGTATAAAGTTTTGCATTAAATTATATTACTCTTTGCAATATAGAAATTCCCTTAAAACTTTACCTAACCCTGTTACAATTCCCTAAAATGCATTTTAATTTATCTTCAAAAGGTATTTTATCCTCTGAGTTTTAAAAAGAACATGAAATAGATTCCACTCCTGTCTGGCCTTCCTAAGTTTAGCCTTCTCTTCTATTAAATGATTAAAAATAATTTTAAATAACAAAGCTGCACCAAGTAATTCATCTTTTGAACATGTCAAGGTTCTTTAAAGCTAAATTGCTTTTAGTAATAGTCGGTTTCAATTACGAATTAACTTTGATTTGTTGCTGTACTTGTCTGTGGCATTTGACTGGAATGAATAACTGTGGCCTATAAATTCTAGTCTCAAACCTACATCTGGCAATTCATTAGGAATCATCTTTGAGAGACTCAAGAAAACATCAAAAGAAACAAGAATAATTTTTCCACGCATATCATTCTTAATTTCAAAGGCCCAGTTCAAAAACAAATAATCTTTCTCATATTTTAATTTTAACTAAGGTGATTAAAATAAAAATATATTCAAATTTTTGTCTTCTTATTCCTGAAATAGGGCTCCATTAAAAAAAAATATTGAAGCTAAAGCATGTTCCATGATTACTAAATGTTTTAGTCACTTATACTTTATATCCTTTTGTTATACAAACTGTCCCAAGTTGACCTTTTCAGTTTCTCATTTAAAACAAGGCCAACTGTGGCTTTGCAGTCTGAGTTGGAATAAAGGTAGTTGAATTCTAGGTGATACCTTTAGCTTGGAAATGGAAACTTTCCCATAAAGACTTGTTCAATGAAGCTCATTCACAGGGTTATTTCTGTTCCTCTAGACTTATCTGTGTTATTATCCTTGCAGTTTCAGAATCCCTTTAAGATCAACAAGCTAGTCCCTCTTCCCCTCCCTACCACTCGTTCTCTCTCTCTCTCTCAAATAAATAAAATCTTGAAAAAAAAAAAAAAGATCAACAAGCTAGGATGCAGTTAACGTGAATACGTGCAATAATCCATGCAAAAGTTGGCGATACTGGACAAGCGCTCTCACATATTGGTGATATAAAAGAAACTAAATTTAAGTCATCATCAGCAATTCCCAAAGGCCCACGTTTAATAAATGTACTTTTCTTGGTGGCTGAGCTCCAGAGACTTTTAGGAAAGTCAGCTTGAACTGTCATGTCCACGCTACTTCAGTAAGTTGTTCCCATAGTTAATTCTTAGATTTGCATGTACATGTAAGTATCTTAGTTCTGCAAATTTACACCCTAGCATGTAATTCTGTGCCTCAATTGCATATTCCTTTCCCTTCTTACACCCTTATTTCAAGTTATAGGTTATCAGAAATTATTATGTAGTTCCCCCAGTCCTTCCTTCTCTTAGATTATCTCTGAATGGCTTTAGTTCTCTTTCTATAGGTCTTAAACCAAGACCTCTTAGCTGAACTAAGAAGAACCATAAAAAGTGATCATTTTGCTATTTCAATTCCACAGATCTTTACATTTAGAACTGGAAAAACCACTTTCTCCGTTCCTACATTTGGGATGCTGAGCTGTGATACATAAAATCAACAAACATGTAGGCTGCTGCCCTTCTATTTCATTGTCTCCAACCTTACCAGAGTGAGCCTTCAGCCCCACTTGTTAATCCTTTCACAAGCTGCCTGTCATCACTCTCATTCTTCAGACAAGTCACTAGATTGGAGTAAATGAGGGATAATTACCATTTCTTGTGTTTTTTGTATGTTCGATATTTAGGAGTGCTCAGCCTATGCTAGATGAATGCACAAGTTTTCCAAAATTAATGTCCCTCTCCAAGTCTTAAATTTTTCTCTAAGTACTATTGATCTCAGCAGAGAAAAAGTTGAGTTTTTTCCTAATACAATTCCTAATGTTAACTGGCTACTACTTGATTCTGACAACACCCTAAGTATCTTGATATTACCCTATTTATTTTTTACAGTATTTCTAATAAAACAGGTACTATTATTCACATCTTACATTTGGGAAAGATGATGATTAAATTTTTAAGTGGTTATTCCAAGTTTATACAGCTAGAACAGGGCATGAGGACATGTGTCTGACATCATATATGAGTCTGATGACAGAGTTCTAAATCATTACCGTAATTAAAATTTCTCGACCTTCTGCACACTTTCTTACAAATTATTTTTCATGGATTGAAAACTGTGTTTCAAGTTTAATATTTTTTTGCTATCCTAATGTAATTAAAAATGTGATTTTTATATATGGATTTTTACAATCTTAACTATATACATTGTAAAGTGAAGATTTCTTTCCTTTTCTATATAATTGTCTCAACACCATTTTTTTTTACTACCTCATGTTTCCTCACTGATATGCAATGCTAAATCTCACTGTATTAAGTCTTCCACATATACATGAACCTGCAGGTTCTCCATTCTGTGTAATTTATTAATTTGTACATTCTAATATTAACACTCCACATTATGATTACTATTCATTATAATATTTATTTATATGTGGTAGGATGTGCTCCCTGATATTACTAGACCTCTTCAACATGTCTTGGCAATTAAATATTCAAAAAGTAATTATTGCATTGAAACTTGTCCAGGTCATATGGGACATCTTCTAGCACTAGGGATGAGAAAGAATATTATTTTTTTCTAAATTTAGAAACTACAAAAATCTCATGGATTTCAAGATTCAAATTAAACTCTAATCATCAAAGATTCAAGTTTAATTTATTCTTATTAAATCACAGAATTTTAGGTATGGAAGGACTTTTAAAGATCATCTAGTTGAACTCATTTCTTTCATCTGAGAAGACTGAGACCTGGGGAGGTAATTTGCAATTTGCAAAATACCACACAATGAGTGGCAGGATATGTACTAAAATTACATCTATTAAGTGAGTAAAATAGAAAAGGTTCAATTCCTAATTCTCATAGTATTTAAGCTAGCTTTGATTTTTCCTGATTTCTGAATTCATTAACCAAAGAGTCAATGATAATTCAATCTATAATCATAAGATAACATTGGTTAGCTAATGAAAATAATTCACAAATGCATCATTAAAATAGTTTAATATGCATTTGAATATTTGTATTTGAAGAATTTAATATTAATTGAACATCACAAAAGGGAAAATAGGAATTCCCCTTCTCGCAAAGGAAGACTACCTATTTCTAGACCAATATTGTCAATCAACAAGCAAAGCTAGATTTGAATAAATTTAAAAATATCAAGCATAAAAAATGAGGGATCAAAAAAAAAATGAGAGTACTAAAACATTGTGAACTTGAGGATCCAGTAAAGGGAAGGAAATGTAAGAAAGGTAAGCTAACATTTTGAGCCACACTTCTTACAACTTACCGAGTCCAAAGGAGCAGCTAAAAGACTTAAAAGCCTGACAGAAAGTGGCTGCTCATAAGTTTTAACTGGAACAGAATTTCTGACATTCTTAACAGACTAGGATATAAAACTTTCAAATTTATGGCCCTCTATGAAGAAGAAATATTGGTCAACAGCCCAGGATTTCGCATGTAATCCCAGAAGTGCTATACTCCAACAGTAAGGATAAAATTGAATTAGACCACTCTTCTCAAAAACTGAAGCCCAGCTTTCTAATCAGCTCAAGCTCTGAGCAAATGAAGGCAGCCTGTCTCTGCTTGGCCAGAGTAAAAGAAAATCCTCCCTAGAGGAAGATAACACTAAAATCACCTCTTCAAGTGTTCATATAAACTTTAAAGATTTTTGTTTGTCTGTTTGCTTATTTTTTTTAAGTAGGCTCCATGCCCAGCATGGGGCCCAAACTAATGACCCTAAGATCAAGAGCTGAGCTGAAATCAAGAGTTGGACCATTAACCAACTGAGCCACCCAGGTGCCCCCCAACTTTAGAAACTCAAATATAAAACAGCCAAATGTACAAAAAGACAGAACGGATAAGAGATAATAGAAATAGACCCACAGAAGATCCAGAGACATTATTAAATATAAATGTGATTAATGCTTCAAAACATTAAAGAATCACATGGAGAATTTTATCAGAGAGATTTTTATTAAATCATAAAACTAATCCAAAAACAGAAATTATAATAACTGAAAATATGTAACCAATCCATCGTATAAACAGGAAAGCAGTTATGATGTAACTAAATATTAGTTAACTAGACAACTGAATAAAATATTCAGACTGACACATGGAGAGTAAAAAGGAATAATTACTCAAAAGTACCAGAGATGGACATAAGATTCAGCGAAATATCTTTTCTTCAATCAGCATCCCAGAAGTAAAGGAGAGAGAGAATGAAGCAGAATTGATATTTAAAGAAATAGAGGTGGATAATTTTCAAAAACTGATACACATAACACAAATAAGAGATTTAAGAAACATTAGAATTCCAAGCATCATGAATTCAATTAAAGTAATAACCACTGATGGTTAGTCCACTTAAAATTCAAGTTTAGAAAAAAAAAATTAAATCAGAAAAAATGAAAAAAAAAACATGTTTACTTCGAACAGAAAACAATAAAGCTATGCTGATTATTCAACACAGTTAGAAACTAGAAAACAGTGGAGTGAAAAATTTAAAAGATAAAAGAAATAGCTCCTAGTCAAAAATTCTCTATTTGGTGAAAACTTCCTCAAAAGATGAAAATACAACAGAACTTAAAACAATAGGAGAAAATATCTGTCAACAAATCCACAAAAATTGAGTTTTACAGGTGAAAGAAAAACAGTCCATGATGAAAGCATGGAGATACAAGAAGGAAAGAGTAGACGAGGGAGTTAAGATGGCGGAGGAGTAGGGGACCCCTTTTTCAGCCGGTCCCCTGAATCGAGCTGGATATATACCAGACCATCCTGAACATCCACGGAATCAGCCTGAGACGCAGGAAGATACATCTGGATCTCTACAAATGAACATCTCCAGCGCTGAGTATTGAGGTACGAAGTGGGGAGCCGTGAAACTGTGCACAGATATCGGAAGATAAACGGAAGGGGGAGGGAGCTGCCGCGTTCGGGCGCCGGGAAGCGGTAGCCACCTGCACGGGGGAGCGGGCGGACTCACGGACAGCACCCGCGAGAGAGCAGACTGAGACCGTGAGCCGGGGAGCATGCGCCACCAGACTGAAACGGAGCTCCGGTGTGCTCACCGGAACCAGACTGAGACCGGGAGCTCCGGAAGCAAACGGGGGGCGGCTGGCGGTGTTAGAAACACAAAGGACAGAGACGCGCCGGCCCTGGAAGTGAGGGCTGGGACGCCGGGTGTGGGGCGCACATCCCGGGACGCTGCAGGGTTGAGCAGCACCAACAGAAACAGAGTTAAAGTGGCCAGAACATCAGTGGGGAACGGTCCGCGATCCCTCTGTTCTGACACAGAGGCTGAGATTCGGCTACTGCTGCTCTGACTCTCAGAAGAGGCACAGCAAACCGCCAGGGAAAGCCACCAGAGAACAAAAGCCTGGAAAGACCGGCTCACAGTGTGCAGACCCCCATCCCCCCTCGCAGGGGACACGGAGACTCTACCCAAACAGGGTTGCCTGAGTACCGGTGTGTCAGGCCCCCTCTCCCAGAAGGCAGGCTGAAAAATCAAGAAGCCCACATCCCTAAGATCGCTATAAAACAAGGGCACACAGCCTGGGTCCCGGTCAATAATTTGGGCTCTGGACAACCCCGCAACCTCTCCTCATCAGAATGATGAGAAGGAGAAATCCCCCCCAGCAAAGAAAAGACAATGAGTCTGTGGCCTCTGCCACAGAACTAATGGATATGGATATAACCAAATTATCAGAAGTGGAATTCAGAGTAACGATGGTCAAAATGATGAGTAGAATTGAAAAAAGTATTAACGAAAATGTTAATGAGAATATAGAATCTCTAAGGGTGGAAATGAGAGTGAATTTGGCAGAAATTGAAAATTCTATGAGCCAAATGCAGTCAAAACTAGAGGCTCTGACGGCCAGGGTGAATGCGGCAGAAGAACATATCAGTGAATTGGAGGATGGGTTAGTAGAAAAAAAAGCTAAAATAGAATCTGGGCTAAAAAAAATCCATTCTCAAGAATGTAGGTTACGGGAGATCACTGACTCAATGAAACGTTCCAATGTCAGAATCAACGGCATCCCCGAGGGGGTGGAGAAAAACAAGCTCTAGAATAGATATTTGAACAAATTGTAGCTGAAAACTTCCCTAATCTAGCAAGGGAAACAAACATTCGTGTCCAAGAGGCAGAGAGGACCCCTCGCAAGCTCAACCACGACAAACCTACGCCACGTCATGTCATAATGCAATTCGCAAATATTAGATCCAAGGATACAGTATTGAAAGCGGCCAGGGCAAAAAATTTCTCACGTACCAAGGCAAAGGTATCAGAATTACGTCAGACCTATCTACACAGACCTGGAATGAGAGAAAGGGTTGGGGTGGCATTTTTAAAGCTCTTTAAGAGAAAAACATGCAGCCAAGGATGCTTTATCCAGCAAGGCTGTCATTCAGAATTGATGGAGAGATAAAGACCTTCCAGATAGCCAGTCATTGACCAATTCCGTAACCAAGGAACCAGCCCTACAGGAGATATTAAGGGGAGTTCTATAAACGTAAAAAGGTCCCAAGAGTGATACAGAACAGAAAGTCACAATCTATAGAAACAAAGACTTTACGGGCAACATGGCAACATTAAAATCATATCTCTCAATAATCACTCTGAATGTGAATGGCCTAAATGCTCCCATAAACGCCACAGGGTTGCAGACTGGATAAAAAGACATGACCCATCCATTTGCTGTCTACAAGAGACTCATTTTGAACCTAAAGATACATTCAGACTGAAAGTAAAGGGATAGAATACCATCTTTCATGCCAATGGACCTCAAAAGAAAGCTGGGGTAGCAATTCTCATATCAGACAGTTTGGATTTTAAACTAAAGACTATAGTTAGAGACCCAGAAGGGCACTATATTATTCTTAAAGGATGTATCCAACAAGTGGATATGACAATTATAAATATATATGCCCCCAACAGGGGAGCAGCAAGATACACAAGCCAACTCTTAACCACAATAAAGAGACATATAGATAAAAATACATTAATAGTAGCGGACCTCAACACAGCACTATCAGAAATAGAACACCCATGCAAAAAACCAACAAAGAAACAAGAGCTTTGAATGCCATACTCAATGAATTGGACCTCATAGATATATATAGAACACTACATCCCAGAACCAAAGAATACTCATTCTATTCTAATGCCCATGGAACATGCTCAAGAATAGACCATGTTTTGGGACACAAAACAGGTCTCGACCAATACGAAAAGACTGAAATTATCCCCTGCATATTCTCAGACCACAATGCTTTGAAATTGGAACTCAACCACAAGGAAAAATTTGGAAGAAACTCAAATACTTGGAGACTAAAAACCTTCCTGCTCAGGAATGATTCGATAAACCAGGAAATAAAAAATCAATTTAAATAATTTATGGAGACCAACGAGAATGAAAACACAATGGTCCAAAACCTATGGGATACAGCAAAGACAGCCCTAAGGGGGAAATACATAGCCATCCAAGCCTCACTCAAAAGAATAGAAAAATCTAAAATGCAGATTTTATATTCTCACCTCAAGAAGCTGGAATAGCAACAGAGGGACAGACCTAATCCACGTACGAGGAAGCAGTTGACCAAGATTAGAGCAGAAATCAATGAATTAGATACCAGGAGTACAGTAGAGCAGATCAACAGAACTAGAAGCTGGTTCTTTGAGAGAATCAATAAAATTGACAGACCACTGGCAAGACTAATCCAAAAGAAAAGAGAAAGGATCCAAATTATTAACATTATGAAGGAAAAAGGAGAGGTCACGACGAACACCAATGAAATTAGAAGGATTATTAGAAACTTTTATCAACAGCTTTATGCCAATAAATTAAGCAATCTGGAAGAGATGGAGGCCTTCCTGGAAACCTATAAACTACCAAGACTGAAACAGGAAGAAATTGATTTTTTTTTTTTTTAAGATTTTATTTATTTATTTGACAGAGAGACAGCCAGCGAGAGAGGGAACACAGCAGGGGAGTGGGAGAGGAAGAAGCAGGCTCCCAGCAGAGGAGCGCGGTGTGGGACTTGATCCCAGAATGCCGGGATCACGCCCTGAGCCAAAGGCAGACGCTTAACAACTGCGCCACCCAGGCGCCCAGAAATTGATTTTTTTAAACAGGCCAATTAATTATGAAGAGATTGAGTGAGTGACAAACAACCTTCCAAAAAAAACAAAACTCCAGGCCCGGACGGTTTTCCTGGGGAATTCTACCAAACATTCAAAGAAGAAATAATACCTATTCTCCTAAAGCTATTTCAAAAAAAATGGAAACAGAAGGAAAGCTACCAAACTCATTCTATGAGGCCAATATTACCTTGATCCCCAAACCAGGCAAAGACCCCATCAAAAAGGAGAATTACAGACCGAATTCCCTAATGAATATGGACGCCAAAATCCTCAACAAGATCCTGGCTAATAGAATTCAACAGTACATTAGAAGGATTATCCATCATGACCAAGTGGGATTCATCCCTGGGATGCAAGGGTGGTTCATCATTTTCAAATCGATCAGGGTCTTAGATTTTATCCAGAAAGAAAAATTCAGAAATCATATGATTCTCTCAATAGATGCAGAAAAAGCATTTGACAAAATACAGCATCCTTTCCTGATTAAAACACTTCAGAGTGTAGGGATAGACGGCACATTCCTCAACTTCATAAAAACCATCTATGAGAAGCCTACAGCTAATATCATTCTCAATGGGGAAAAGCTGGAAGCCTTTCCCTTAAGATCAGGAACACGACAAGGATGCCCACTCTTGCCACTATTATTCAACATAGTACTAGAAGTCCTTGCAACAGCAATCAGACAATAAAAAAGTGATAAAAGGTATCCAAATCGGCAAAGAAGAAGTCAAACTGTCTCTCTTCGCAGATGACATGATACTCTATATGGAAAACCCAAAAGAATCCACTCCCAAACTATTAGAAGTTATAGAGCAATTCAGTAATGTGGCAGGATACAAAAATCAATGCTCTGAAATCAGTTGCATTTCTATACACGAATAATGAGACTGAAGAAAGAGAAATTAGGGAATCCATCCCATTTACAATAGCACCAAAAACCATACGTTACCTTGGAATTAACTTAACCAGAGACATAAAGGACCTATATTCTAGAAACTATAAATCACTCTTGAAAGACATTGAGGAAGACACAAAAAGATGGAAAAATATTCCATGCTCAAGGATCGGAAGAATTAACATAGTTAAAATGTCCATGCTACCCAGAGCAATCTATACTTTCAATGCTATCCCGATCAAAATACCGAGGACATTTTTCAAAGAAGTGGAACAAATAGTCCTTAAATTTGTATGGAACCAGAAAAGGCCCCGAATCGCCAAGGAACTGTTGAAAAGGAAAAACAAAGCTGGGGCATCACAATGCTGGATTTCGAGCTGTACTACAAAGCTGTGATCACAAAGACAGCATGGTACTGGCACAAAAACAGACACATAGACCAATGGAACAGAATAGAGAGCCCAGAAATGGACCCTCGGCTCTTTGGGCAACTAATATTTGATAAAGCAGGAAAAAACATCCGGTGGGAAAAAGACAGTCTCTTCAATAAATGGTGCTGGGAAAATTGGACAGCTACATGCAAAAGAATGAAACTTGACCTTCTCTCACACCATACACAAAGATAAACTCCAAATGGATGAAAGACCTCGATGTGAGACAGGAATCCATCAAAATCCTAGAGGAGAACATAGGCAGCAACCTCTACGACATCGGCCACAGCAACCTTTTTCATGACACATCTCCAAAGGCAAGAGAAACAAAAGATAAAATGAACTTGTGGGACTACATCAAGATAAAAAGCTTCTGCACAGCCAAGGAACTAAGAGGCAGCCCATGGAATGGGAGAAGATATTTGCAAATGACACTACAGGTAAAAGACTGGTATCCAAGATCTACAAAGAACTTCTCAAACTCAATACACGAGAAACAAATAAACAAATCATAAAATGGGCAGAAGATATGAACAGACACTTTTCCAATGAAGACATACAAATGGCTAACAGACACATGAAAAAGTGTTCAAAATCATTAGCCATCAGGAAAATTCAAATCAAAACCATACTAAGATACCACCTTACGCCAGTTAGAATGGCAAAAATGGGCAAGGCAAGAAACAACAATTGCTGGAGAGGATGTGGAGAAAGGGGATCCCTCCTACACTGTTGGTGGGAATGCAAGTTGGTACAGCCACTCTGGAAAACAGTGTGCAGGTCCCTTAAAAAGTTAAAAATTGAGCTACCCTATGACCCAGCCATTGCACTACTGGGTATTTACCCCAAAGATACAGATGTAGTGAAGAGAAGGGCCATATGCACCCCAATGTTCATAGCAGCATTGTTCACAATAGCTAAATCGTGGAAGGAACTGAGATGCCCTTCAACAGATGACTGGATTAAGAAGGTGTGGTCCATATATACAATGGAATATTACTCAGCTATCAGAAAGAACGAATTCTCAACATTTGCTGCAACATGGACGGCACTGGAGGAGATAATGCTGAGTGAAATAAGTCAAGCAGAGAAAGACAAATATCATATGATTTCTCTCATCTATGGAATATAAGAACTAGGATGATCGGTAGGGGAAGAAAGGGATAGAGAAAGGGGGGGTGATCAGAAGGGAGAATGAAGCATGAGAGATTATGGACTATGAGAAACAAACTGAGGGCTTCAGAGGGGAGGGGGATGGGGGAATGGGATAGGCTGGTGATGGGTAGTAAGGAGGGCACAAATTGCATGGTGCACTGGGTGTTATACGCAAGTAATGAATCATCGAACTTTACATCAGAAACCAGGGATGTACTGTATTGTGACTAACGTAATTTAATAAAAAAAAAACATTAAAAAAATAAAATATTGCACCTGGTTAAAAAAAAAAAAGAAAGAGTAGATAGATGACTACTTCTAAGTGAATGTTGACTATATAAAATAGAAATAGCATCTCGTGGAACTTATAAATTCACAACAAACATATCACAAAGTACAAAAGGGGAGTTAAATGAAATGTATTTTATGTTCTACCAGAAAGAAAGAACAAATTTCAATGTGTTCACATATATTATAGTATCAATAACTACAAATTTTTTAAATGACATAATATATGAGAAGCAGAAACATCTCTAATGATAGTGGGTAATTTTGATAGACCTCTGTAACTTGAAACAAACCAAAATATTACAAGGAAGTTGAATATTTATTTAACATGATTAACAAAAGGGAATAGAAAAACAAACTCTCTCAAAAAAAAGTGGGAGAGGAATTTATTTGAAAATATATTCATAGTATTTTTGAACTTTGAGTGGTTCTTGGCGATGAGGGTTATAGAGTCAGAAGGTGATTTGGCTCTCCAAACTCTGTGTAATAACACACATAGTTTGAAGAGCTCTCTCCCCATGCTTGGCCTGAAGAAGTAAAGAGCAAGTCCATGAGATTTTGCCTATCACCAAGCATACAGTTATACTAACAACTTCCACTCTTTGAAAGCACACTCTTTTCCTAAAAGCAATTTTCTTGATACTTTCTTTAGCTGGCATTGGTTGAAAGAGAAGTACTTCTACTCCTGTGCTTCCTTACAAGTAAGTGAAACAAAACTAATGCAAACTATTTTTAAATAAAAATTCACTACTTCAGCAGTCTCTAGATTTCTCTTCCATATTGATCGCAATCCGCTGATAGGCTAAGATTTGCAATTCTGGTTTTATATCCTGCTTTTTCAACCCCAACTGTGATGAATTTAATGACTCTCTTTGCACATTGCTGTATTTGTCATGTTTAAATTCCTTTAACCCTTAAACCAAATTTTTATACAATTGGAAAAGTTTTATTTAATAACCTTTTATATGCACATATATGTATATAAAAGAAGTATAATTTGGGAAGCTTGAGCTAATTTACTTTATTCTTGATAATGCCTAATTTCAAATCATTTCAAAATGTTTAGACAGGAGCCATCACTACCTGATTAAGATCACAGCAATCCTTTTTTAGTATAAAGAATACTAATTTTGACAGCTACTTCATGTCTCCAAAGCCAGATATGAAATAGAGGAAATGAAAATTCCACCTCTTCTATACTGAAAGATACGAGAAAAGAATAAAAATGTGAGAGGTATGTTCTTCTTTAAGTACAAGAAACAAGTATATGAGAGTTATTCTGCATTAGGTATGGTAAAGTAGTAACTTACATCCTTTCAAATAACAACTATAAACATTTTAGCATATACTAAACAAACACTTACCTACCCACCTCCCTGCAAACATTCCCAAAAAGCTCTAAAAAATAAACAAAAACAGGCAAACTTTTGGAAGAGAGTTAAAACGTTAAAGAGAAATGAGCATGAGGCTAGATTTTTATAGCTTTAGCCTGAAGGCAGTTGCAACATGGTGCAGAGTGCTTGAAACTCCAATGGAAGAGACAGCATCCTACTGTCCTGAAGAAAAAGGAAAGGAATTGAGTCAAACTACAGCCGCTGGAAGGGAAGGGGGACATCACTGAAAAGAGAGGCAGGTAAGAGAAATCCCAAATTTTATAAATTTTACCCAACCTCTGCTGACTCCCAAATCATGTATGTGTGAAGTATACTGGAACAGCTGGTGGCTAAGTCAGAAGAACTGAATTGAGATCTGGGTTGATGCACACTGCAGTTTTGACAAAGTTAGTAATTTGGGTCCAACTAAATTAATTGCTTGCTGAAATACAATTAACAGAGACCAAAATTGAATAGACCCAGATGCTGCAATTATAAAAAATGATTTGGAGATATCTGTGATACCTACATTGGATGAAGTAAAGAAAAATGTGCTAAGAATGAATGAAAAGAAAAATATGGGAAATATATTGTTTAAAAATGGAAATTCTAGAAATGAGAAATACAAAATCCAAAATATAAATTGGCTGGAATAATAGTGCAATGAAGATAATGGAGGAGTCAGAAATTTGAATATGGATCAATAAAAATTATCCAGTCAGAGGGGAAATAGGAAAAAAAAATGGAAAAAATAAGCAGAGCTTCAAGGACTTGTAGACAGCAACTAAAAGTCTAACATATGTTAACACAGGAGAGCAATATAGAGGTAAAAATATTTGACAAAATGAACATCAAACACTAGCGAAATGCAAAAAAAAAAAAAAAAAAGAAGTATTTTTATACATTCAAGAAACTGTGAAACCAAACAGGATAATTACAAAATTTCACTTCCAGGTACATCATAGTTATACTACTGAAAAAACAAAGATGAAGAGAAAATCAATCTGGAAATGAACCAAAGAAAAATATATTAAATACATGACAGTCTAAGTAAAAGTTCAAAAGAATCTACAAAACTATTACATGAATGTAATTAGAAAGGCCATGGTACACACAGTTAATCCACAAACCCAAAGCAGCAAAAAAGTCGAAATAATAAATTTCTAAAAATTCTATTTACAACAGTGTCAAAAATAAACTTGTAAACAAATTTTAAAAAGATGTACATGGTATTGTATGGAAATCCATAAAAAATGCTGTTACAAATTAAAGAAATTCAAAATGAATGGAAAAATATATTATGCACATGGATTGGAAAAGTGAGTATTATTAAGATGTTAATTTTACCTCAGTTGAACCGTAGATTTGAATATAACAACTACCAGAATTATATCAGGAATTTTTTAAGCATAAATTGACAATCTATTCTAAAACTTGTATAGAAAGTCATACAAATAAGAGTCAAAGCAATTTAAAAAAATCTGGGGACTCAGGATACTTGGTCTTATTAACTACTTTTATGAGGCATTAATGAAGAAAGTGATTGGTAGAAAGTTAGGCATATAAGTCAATTAAAAATAGTAGATTGTCTAGAAACAAATACATATGTGTATATATATATATTATGTATATATACATATATACATATATGCATATATACATATATGCATATATATGCATACATATACATATGTATACATCTACACACACACACAGAATTGATTTTTTAAAATTGCCAAGATAATTCTTTGTTGAAAATGAAGTCTTTTACATGAAATTTTATTGGAACACGGTATCTATATAGAAAAAATTCAATCTCGATTCTTATCTGAAAAGACAACGGATCATTCACTTAAATGTAAAAGCTGAAGTTATTAAACTTAGAGAGGAAAGCATAGAAGAGAATCCTTGTGACCTGTGGGCTGGCAAATATTTTTAGTGCACAATGAATGCAAACATAAAAGAAGAAAACTGATGATTAGGACTTCATCAAAATGAAAAACTTTTGCTCAACAAAAGACACCATTAAGAAAATAAAAAGTCAAACCATGGATAGAGAGAAAATACTCACTACGCATAAATCAGTCAGAGGATTTGTAACCTGATTATATATTGTGTTCTTAAAACACAAGAGGAAGACAACTAAGCCAATTTGAAAAGCAGACGAAACCCTTGAATGACCAAGAGAAGATACACAAATGACCAATGGTCACCTAATTGCTCTATATCACTAGTCATCAACTAACTGCAAGTCAGAACCACATGCGATAATTCTACACGAGCATGTATGGATATGCAAATACACACATACATATGCACACACACACAAACTAGTGTCTACATTTTTGAAATTTCTGAATAGACTAAGTATCGGAGAGTTCATAAAATAACCAGAACTCACAAAAATTGGTGAGAATATATAGCATCATGACCATTTTGGAAAACTGGCAATTTCTTTAGTTGCATGTACACATCCCACATAGACTAGCCATCCACTCCAAGTATTTATCCAAGATTAATGAAAGTATATGTGAACCCAAAGACTCATACATCAATTTTATAGCAATTTCATTTACAATATCCCAAAGTTGTAAATAACCCAAATGTTCATCAATAAGGAAATAAACAAAATATGGCATAATAGAATACCAGTCACTGAAAAAGGAATGAAATACTAACATATGCAAGATGAATGAACCTCAAGATCACTGTGATGAATGAAAAGTCAGATACAATGAACACATACTATAGAATTCTATTTATATAAAAATTCTAAAAAATACAAACTATTCTATAGTAACAAAAAGCATATCTGTTGTTGCTGAGCTATGGGTGGATGGACAGATGAACTGTAAGAGGGCTAGGGGACCCTTTCATAAGTGATGAAAATGTTCAATACTATAATTGTGGCCTGTGGATTCAGGTATGTCCATTTCTGTCAAAACTCATGACATTGAGCAATGTAAACGGATATGTTTAATTGTATGTTACTATTAGATAGTCAGTATATGCATTTATACATACTGTAAAAGAGTGATGATAAAAATATGCTGTTCTTAAAGAGTCCTGATGGGTTTAAGAATATCTGAAACTTGGGGTACCTGGGTGGTT
This sequence comes from Ursus americanus, assembly GCF_024610735.1. Classification (NCBI taxonomy): domain Eukaryota; kingdom Metazoa; phylum Chordata; class Mammalia; order Carnivora; family Ursidae; genus Ursus; species Ursus americanus. The sequence continues at coordinate 7,194,865 of NC_142131.1, forward strand.
CAGTAGGTTAAGCATCTACCTTCAGCTCAGGTCATGATCTCAGGGTCCTGGGACTGAGTTCCTTGTTGGGCTCCCTGCTCAGTGGGGAATCTGCTTCAACCTCTCCCTCTACCCTTCCCCTTTCTCCTCCCCACTCCACCCTGCTCGTGCTAGCTCGCTCTCTCTCTCTTTCTCTCTCAAATAAATAAATAAATAAATCTTAAAAAAAAAAAAAAACAACTTTAACTGTTGTCCTATATTTTATGGTATGGCTATGACATATTACAGAAAAAAATATTTTGGAAAGTATATAGACTTAAAAATCAGAGACGCATGCTCCAGTTTATTTGGATAAGTTACTTGTTAAACATTGTAAGCCTCTAAATAAAAATCTTAAAAAAAAAAAAAGTGGGGGGGTTGTCACCTGGGTTGCTTAGTCAGTTAAGTGTCTGCCTTCGGCTCAGGTCATGCATGATCCCAGGGTCCTGGGATAGAGCTCCATGTCAGGTTCCCTGCTCAGCAGGGAGCCTGCTTCTCTCTCTCCTTTTGTGGCTCCCCAGCTTGTGCTTTTGTGCACCCTCTCTTTCTCTCATATAAATAAGTAAAAATCTTTAAAAAACACCAAAACCTTATAAGCCTTAACACCCACACCTACAAAACAGAGGTAGGTAGTACTACCATATTGCAGGATAATTTTACGCCAAACAGACCTCAGTTTGACTCCTTATACTATTATTAGCCTGTGCAAATTTCCCATCTTTTTCTTTCTTCAAATTAAAAATGGCCATAACACTCAGCCATAAACTGGTCTGAGGATTTATTGAGCTGGCAAATGAAAAACAACTAATAAAATGTCTGGCGCATTATAAGTGCTCGATAAATTAGTTTTCTTCTTCCCTTTTTGGTAGTATCAAGAGAACTAAAATATGCTATGAAACAGTTGGCAAGATGTTAGCATCAGAAAGAGAGTTCTCTTAGTGTAGACAAATTTATTTTCATATTTTCAAAGAATAACAGCTAGGGCTTCAATTGTTGAATCTCAAAATACTTTCCTAATTTACTTAAAGGTTTGAAGAGCAGACTTCAAACAGACACATTCTCTAAGATCAAATATTTAAGTAAAGGTTATCTGAAATACCTAAACCTTTGAAAATGTCTCAGAGAGGAACTCCATTTCTAGCAATATGACAGAAAGATACCCTGAAGGGACTTCTTACTAGAATAATGCTTGATCCTAGATAATTTACAACAAATACACTTTTAATGCACTATTGTAAGCAAAAGAAATGTCCAAGGACAAATAAAAATAAAAATAAGCCAGTGAAGTAAAACTGACACTTGAAAACCAGTGCACACCTAAATCAGGCTGCATTCAGGAAAAGTGGCAATGTCAGATAGGAAATGGAAAAACTAGGTTGATAGTTTGATTGTCTACTGGACAGACGGAAGGTGGACTGTGAAATTATCCCATCGATCTATAAACATTAAGAATTAGAGTGGGTTTAATTGGTATCTTACCCTGGATTCTGAAAGAGAAATTCCAAATCCTCTCAGAAGAAAGTCACTACAATTTGGCTCCTTAAAGATGCAACAGAGAGGCCCAACAAGGCCAAAAGTTGGCTCTAGTGAAAAGGAAAAACTTATGGCAAGATTGACAAAAGGAGGGAAAGAAAGAGCACACAATGAAATAATACTGGAAACTGAAAAGAAGACAAACTGAAGAAATAGCATGGATTAAAGTTAATGAGAATATTATGAAAGCCTCAATGCCAGTAAAGATTAAAATATTATAATTAAATGGGCAAATACCTTGAAATAGATAATTTAATAAAACTAAATCAAAAATAAGTCATGGGAATAAAAGGTACAGCAAAGGGAATATAGTCAATGGTATTGTAATAGCATTGTATGGTGACAGATGGTAGCTACACTTGTGACGAGCACAGCATAATATATAGAGATGCAGGATCACTGTGTTATACACCCGAAACTAATGTAACATCACATAACTATACTCAAATAAAAAATAAAGTAAAAATCAAAAGAAAAATAAAAAAATATAAGTTTTCTATAATCACAATATAAATGAGTCTGTGATTACAAATTTCCTACAAAGAAGAAACCAGGCCCAGATGGTTTTACAGGTGAGTTCAAGCAAAAGTATAAGTAATTTATAATTACAACCTTAAGCAGGTTTTTTTTTAATGTTATGTTAGTCACCATACAGTACTTCATTAGTTTTTGATGTAGTGTTTCATGATTCATTGTTTGCATATAACACCCAGAGCTCCTTGCAATACATGCCCTCCTTATAATACCCATCATGGGGCTAACTCATCCCCCCACTCCCCTCCCCTCTGAGAGCCTCAGTTTGTTTCCCAGAATCCACAGTCTTTCATGGTTCGTCTCCCCCTCTGACTACCCCCCTTCATTTTTCCCTTCCTTCTCCTAATGTCCTTCATGCTATTCCTTAAGCAGGTTCTTAAACAGAATAGAATAAAGGGGGAGGGGAGGAGAATTAATAAGTCCTATATTACCTTGATATCAAAATCAAACTAGGACTTTGAGATGCAAAAATCTAAAACACAATATTAGCAACAACATATAAAATATTAGGGATCTATCCTAGGAATGCAAAGTGGTTTCACATTATAAAATTCATAAATATAATTTATCTCATTCACAGGTTATATAGGACATCTATATTATCATTTCAATAGCATCAGAAAAAACACATGACAAAATTTATGACCCATTCAATGTATCATTCCCTAGCAAACAAGGGATAGGTGGAAACTTTCTTAACTTCCTAAAATCTATCAAGACACTCAGCAAATATAATTTCTTCTGTGAAATTGCTAGAGTTAGTTCTTTAGGTCAGCAGCAAGACAAAAATGACTATTACAACAGGCTCTGTGTAAAGATGGACTAAAGTTCTTAGCCAGCACAAGAAAAAAAGAACTTTGAGAGGAAAAAGTCAAACTCTTATTATTAATGATTTATATGAATATTTATATAATGGCTCCCAAAATTTACTTATAGGCAAATTATCATTATTAGAGTTATTTAAAAAATTTAGCAAGATTGCAGATATTAGCATAAACAACAAACTGCAATTCTATTAATCAGTAAAAATAGTTAAAAATATTTAAAAACAATATTTATTAGCAAGAATAAAACTAGAAGGTATCAAGGACAAAAAATACTCAAGAAATTTGAAGAAAAAATGTGAAACATAATGAAAGATGTTAAAAAATCTAAATAGGGGCGCCTGGGTGGCACAGCGGTTAAGTGTCTGCCTTCGGCTCAGGGCGTGATCCCGGCGTTATGGGATCGAGCCCCACATCAGGCTCCTCTGCTATGAGCCTGCTTCTTCCTCTCCCACTCCCCCTTCTTGTGTTCCCTCTCTCGCTGGCTGTCTCTGTCAAATAAATAAATAAAATCTTAAAAAAAAAAATCTAAATAAATGAAGTAATAAACCCTTTCAAAGGCAGGTATAGTCAACACCACAAAGATCAATCTATTGAATCAATACATTTACAGCTAAACCAAAAAAAATTTTTAAAGGCAATTAACAATAATGATGTTGAGACAATTGTATATCCAAATAAAACAAAAAATTAAAATGTAATCCATATATCAATCATTCATAATAATTAATTTAATATGGACTATTTTAACATGAAAAACAAAATATTTAATCATTTCTAGAAATACAGAACAATATTTTTATATCTGCATGTTAGGGAAGGATTTATGTCATTAAAAATTAAACAAATATGAACTAAAAATAAAAAGCTTAAACTAAATTTAAGATTTATGTGCATCCATAAACACTATGAAGAAAGTTAAAAGGCAAGCCACACATTTTTGGAAGACATTTTCCAAATTCTATAACTGAAGAACTTACAGAACATATATATGGGATTGTGGGGAATGAGAAGGCATCTCTAATGTTATTTGTAATGTTGAGGCTGCTATGTTGACGCACGGGTCAGCAACCTGCATTTCATTACTAAGCTTTATAACACGACATGTATGTGTATATCTGTGTGTATTACCCCCTTTTCATGTAGTTTATGTATTAAATAACTCCTACTGATTGTTTCAGTTATTTCACAAGAATCCCTTCTCACATTATTCCAGAATTTAGTATTTCCAAAAATGCTATGGAATTTATAAAAAGTATAAAAATGGAAACAAAATATATAATGAAGTGGTAATAATTTTGAATTTCTAGAGAAATTTAAATTTAGAGTTGAAATTTATACAAATTTTATTTCATCAATTTTTTAAATTCTCATTTACTTCATTTTTCATGAATCTCAAAATACTGAGTTAAGACACTGAGTTTCTATTTACTTTTCAGTATGCCATGTTCAGCTGATGTCCAATCCCGCTGATGTCTCCAGGCTAATAGATACAACATTTGGCACATGGACATCAATACACACAAAGCACACTGCCAGCACCAGCAGCTTGCACAATCTGTGCTTGGAAATTTACATTGATCATAATTACTGCTCCACCTGTATTAAATAAAGCTCTTCTAACCTTAGGAACAAAAGTGGCTTCCCAAAGTATCAGTAGTAGCACAGTAAGTACATGTAAAGAAACGGGGAGCAACAAAGTACTCTTCAATATAGAATTTAGTGGAATCACATCAACTTGTTGATTTTTTTTTTAATAGGACAAATATGCCTATTAGCATTTTGAGGATTTTTGTGTGCTTATCAAAATTTTATAATCTGTACCTTGGGTGAGTCTGTAAAGAGATTATCTATAATAAGTACATAAATTATTTCTCGGATCCATATTCAGTCAAGTAGAGGGCATTTACTGAAGATCTCTTTCATTGGCAATAGCCAGGGTGCTACATATAACAGATATGAAACCTCTTGGTGTGTCTCTGAGTAAGCTCCTTAATTAGAGAAAGGAAATAAGTAGAAACGACCTACTTAGTTTTTCTGAGAAGAGATTCAAAGATAACTTATCAGAAATTATAAGAAAGATTCAAATCATGGCAAATGTCTTATTGATTTAATTTTTCAGTGCTAGTTGTGAAAGAATATATTCCTAAATATCAGTAGTCTCTTAGATGGAACTCAGTGCACATTTTCTTATTAAAAAAAATTAACATCTTGGTAGGTTATTCTCATTAGGAAAAAATCAGAGTGTTAGAATTCATGGTGACACAATATCTTTCTTCTATCTTGCCTACATTTTCTGGCTTTGCAGTAGGCCACAGAAGAGCCAGATAATACGGGGACTATAAGAATGCAAAACTAGAAAACAAAGCAAAACAACATAAAATAATGAAATACAGTGGAAGTTATTAAATAATAAAAACTTAGTTTTAAGATGTGGTATCGGAAAATGATAAGCTAGTTTGAAGACTTCGCTTCAATTCCACAATTTGCCATGCTTACTAGAACGGAGCATCCCAGCCTTTGTTTACACTGCACTTCCTGGAGCTCTCCTCTCCACCCTCCCCCACCCACTCCTTATTCCTCATGACCCATGTAAAACAAACTCATCCTTGAAGTCACAGAAATATCTCTGAATATTTTCATGATCACTTTGCTGACCACAATCCCCATTGACAATTCATAATAGCATTAGTGCCCTCCCTTTGGGTCCTATAGCACGCTATATTTACCACCACATACACCATCACTTATGCAACAGCTTGAAATTACAAGGTAATGTCTGTTTTCCCAAATAAGTGGCAAGCTTCCTTAAAATACTGAACAGCTTGCCCATTACTTTTTCTCATGTGTTCACAATACCTGATACATAATAGACACTCGCTAGTTGCTTATATTTCTCCAAAGTAATGTATAAAACTCTCTTTTCTAACTACCTGGCATTGAGGTTTATTGTTTAAAGGTAAATGGTAGATTTTGTTGATAGTTTTATCCTTATAATGCTTTCGAGAAAGAGCAGACATTCTTCATTCTGAATTACACCTCTAGAAAAAGTATTCAAAGTCAAATAGATTAAGACCTAAACACAATGATATCACTGGGATCCATGTTCATAACAAGTAGCTTATTCCCTACCTTTTACAAAAATGAGCAGACATATCAAGACTTACTTATATAATTAAATAGCAGTCATACAAAAGACATCTAGTTTCATCAAAGTAGGGGAAGAGACTTAGAGGACAAATTTTCTTTGAGAAAGTAACTTCCAGGGTCCAGCAGGAATTGCCACGTCAGGGGGAGACAAAAATGCAGAAATCATGAGTTTGGGTATTGCTGTTCTTGTCTATCTTTCCACACTGACTATGGTTTAGATCTTGATCTTTTTCTCATAAGAGATACAACAAGCATCATTCAAATAATATTTTAATGATACAGACTCACCATTTTTCACATAAATACCTTCTTTAAAATGTACCCCTATTTACCAGAACAAATCATAATATGAGGTATTTTAACATGGAGGTTTGGAACTTCACAGAATTTCTTGGCGAGACATCAACAGGTAGCTTTAAGGGTAATTTTGTGGAGACTCTTAGTCACTTGATTTTTTTTATTTAATAAAATTACCAATCTCTCCTAGATGATTTTTCCTTTGTTATTTCCTCAGAATTAGTTGGATGACATGTTATATTCTCACTGCCTACTGTGTCACAAAGAATAAGACTGATGAAGTTAGGGTGCTGGTAGTGTGGATCGCTGTGAGTTGAGGTCTTTGTGTACTTGGTTTCAAAGAAAAAAATTATAAACTAGAACATTAAAATGTTCTACAGGAAAGTCCTATAAAATTTTTATATTCATAAGAATTTTTTATATAGCCACAATAATAAAAATAAAATATGCCATTGAAATTTGGGTAGTAACATATCATTATTTTCTTCTCATACAATGAGGCACAAAGCTTATAATTCCATTTACTGCCCTTCAGTTTCAAACTCCTACTGCTAAAAAGCAATCAAGCAAACAATGCAGGTAGCACTGGCATTATATACATTATTAGTCTTTTCTTGGCAAAGGCACTTTACTTCCAATATAACAGGAAATACCACTAGAGCCACTTAGTTTGGCCAAGACTACAATTTTTTTTATGTATGCTAAATGTCCTAAAGAGTAGATTTTTTTTTTTTCAAAAGCAATTTTTGTTTGTTTGTTCAGATGAAAGCTCTGGAAATACAGTTACTACCAATAGTAAATTATCAATTAAACCTCTTCGGTCAGTCAGACAAAAATGAAATAACTTATTTATCATATTGTCACTTTAACATTGCTATCTTCAGGCTAGGCAATGTCTTTCATTCTGAAAGAACTCCAAATACTTCATACAATTTCCATGATATACAAACAACATCATGATACGTAGACATCCGCTGTACAGAAAAGAAAAACAGTAACAGTTTAGTTCACTGTAGTCAGGCTCAGAAGATTTGAATAGAGAAAATGATGCTTGCCTCAAAGGAATTGCAAGGAATTTACTGAGGAAAATGGTAATTAATGATGCTGAACTCAAGCCAGTACCTTAAGTTACTCAGATGAAAAATGTTCTGAACTCCTCATTGCTTCCATAGTTATCCTTACTTTCCTTCATTATACACACCAGATATACACATTCCTAGTTATCTTTTCCAGTGTTAGACCTAAATTACACATGTAAACTTTGTAGTTGGCCAGGAAGTCCTCGTTTATGCAGAAACGACTTTGCAGTTATCTGTTACAGAAACCTATTGAGAGCATACTAGCCTGCTGGCTTGTGAGAACATTTTGTTGAACAGCTGCTCTGGCTTTAAAATTTGGACTTTCCAAGTGCTGTCTGAAATACCAACAGAAAATGTGGAAGGTACAGGAAAGAATGTTTGCTTATAGGCCGTCGTTTCTAACTTAAAATTTATATTTCTTTCTTTCTAAATTAAGGTAATGGACACAAGAGTCAGAAAACAAAAACAACACACACCTAGAAACACTTGGCTTCACAACATTTAAAACTGTATGAAAGGATGTGTATGTGTGTGTATATAGATAAATATATAGATACATAGATATGTAGTAAAAATTGGGGCAATAGTAGGAACTATAAATAAGAAAGATTATAAATTATTTAAATAAAATAATTCAAGGCTCTAAGTTCGTAAGATCCTTCAGGAGGCCACAACTGTGAAAAAGAGATGTTGTTGGATTTTTCTTTTTTGAATCATGAAGAGTTAGTTGTATAACTGAAGTTTCCTAAATAGGGTTTATTTAAAGTAGTGCTTGTTAAAAGGAAATAGTATATTGTACATCTATAAAATGGGAAATTACTCAGCCATTACAAGCAATGTTGAAGGTCTATTTCTATGGGTATAATTTTTTTCTAAAATGAATTATGGAGTGAATGAGTAAGTTACAAAGAATAATGTTTAATATGAAGCATATAATGGCATGAAAACACTGTGTGTGTGTGTTGAGAGAGAGAGAGAATATGAGGGTGAAGACATACTGCATTGAATTGGGGCTTTGAAGTAACAAAATAACCCTCACATTTCAATGGTTTATTAAAATATTCGTTTCTTGTTTGTGTTATGTGTCAGTGGCTGGGGGCTGGTTGATGTGGCTCTGTATTACATTTCTGTTGCTTTGTAACAAATTACCACCTCTGTAGTGTCTTAAAATCATACTCATTTACCATCTCACAGTTCTGTGGGGTCAGAAGTCCAAGGGAACTCAATTAGGTTCTCTGCTTAGGGCCTCCCAAGGCCCAAGTCAAGGTCTTTGCCAGTTTGGGTTTTTATCTGGAAGTTCAAGGAAATGATCTGCTTCCAACTTCATTCATGTTTTTCATATTATTCAGTTGCTCAAAGTCACAGAGCTGAAGGCCCCTTTATCTTGCAAGCTGTCAACATTTTTCTTGCAAAGTGGTAGGGTCCACTCACTTCCTGGAGGCTACTCTCAGGTCCTTGCTCTGTGGTCTCCTCCCCCACAACAACAGATAATCTTCCTTACATTGAATTTTTCTCATGCTTTCCATATCTTGGATTTCCTCTTCTATGTCAGAAAAAAATGTCTCTGCTGTCAAAGGACTCATATGATTAGGTTAGCCCCAGCTGGATAACCTCCCCTGTTTTAAATCAATTGATTAGAAACTTCAATTACATCCTCAAAATCCCTTTTGCCTTGTACCAGAATATAATCATGGGAGCAACATCAGGGGCTACAGGTCATGGGGGCCATCTTAGAATTCCATATAGCACAAGTTCTATTCCGTTTTCTTCTCATTCAAGGATTCAGGGACCCCAGCTGAAGGAGCAGCCCCAATATGAAACATTCCTTGCTAGTTGAAGAGAGAAAAGAATGGGAACAGGCAAAACACACAATGTTTCAATACCTTTGTCCCAGACAAGGTGTACATCATGTCCCTTCACATGCGGGCCAGGGCAAATCACATGAACCAAGACAAAATCAATGAGCAAGGATGCATACTTTACCACAGCTGGGACACAGGTAACATGGTAACTTGACCCCATGCAGGCAGGAGGGTAGGGTAATCTTTGGGAACAATAATTCAATGTACTATGCACAGAGAGAGAAACCTAGAAACATTCTTACTAAAATGATACAATGTTAAGTCTTGGGTGGGATAAACATGATTTTTTATTTTTTTTATTAGGTGTAGCTATATTATTAATATTTCTCAAAAATTATATATTTTTTTACAATTGAGAAAAGAAAGACATTTTGTTTAGAAAGAATATCAAGTATAAGTAAAAGAGTGAGGTATTTTTCAAATATGCTTTATAGATGAGGAAAGTGAGTCCAGGGGAAGCTGTGCTCTTTTCATTAGTTGTAAGTAGGGCAACCCATCTGACCACATCAGCAAGAAATTCAAATTAGATTATGCTTTGGGGATGCCTACCTTCTCCCTTCGGCTGTGCTAAGGACCTATCACTGTTATATATAGTTCAGTATCAATTAAGTCCCCACATTCATGACACTTCTTTAAAAACATGATTCCCCATAAATGTGTATTTTCACCAACTTCTTCCTGAATGTGGATTGATACAGGACCAAACCTGAGGTAAGAGTTAGGGATTTTTCAAATGTGTTTTATAGGCAAGGAAAGTGAGTCCAAGGGAAACTGCTCCCTTTTTGTTAGTTATAAAATAGCACTTATAAACTGCATTTTGTTTCTAAAATATTTTAAAATATATTTTTTAAAATTTAATCTTTGTGTAATCTTACACAAGAATTATTATTATCTATGTTTTATTTACAAGAGAAAATGAGGATCAGAGATTTTTAATGAAACTTCCATGAACAGAATTGGAAACAAGGCTTTTTAGACTATGGATTGTGTACTTTTCTGGAATGCTAGAATACTTCTTATATACAAATTAATAAAAACACCCAATATTTATGGACACTTACTACATTCCAAACTAGGCTGACAGAGGTGTGCATGTCTGTGTGCGTGTGTGTGCGCACGCTGAGACAGAGACAGAGGAAGACTGCTGTTAGTAGAACAAAGAAGGGATGTCTCCACCTACTTAAGTTAAGCAGACTTGGAGAAAACTAGGACATGGGCATTAAAGCTAGTAAGAAACCAAAATATCAGACATTCAGAGAGCTGGATTTTATATGAAATGCTTCAGAAAATGGAAGTAGTCAGCTGGTCAGTAGTGACAAAACGCCTTTTTAACACAGCACGTTGGTCCTGCCGGGATTCTCCACCTGGCCTTAATTTTCTCCTTGTCCCTTTCTTCAACACCAACAACTAATTGAAACATCTTTATATCCTGGGAAAATTCAAGGGCCCAGTTTCCATTTCAAGGTCCCTTTCTATGGTAGAGACAATAGCTCTAATTGTGTTTATCATCTCTCTTAATACAATGTATTTATTTGAAAAATATCTATGAAGTTCATACTGAATATATGGTGCTATTATCCTTTACCTCAGATGACATTTAGATTCTCTTCAGCCACCCTTAGAATCCTTCAAGAATGTAGACACATAGAATGTATTAGGATCCTAGGCCATTTTCTTCATGCATTTACTTCTAATGGTCAGAGGAAATATAAAAGATTCCATTTTGGAATGCATAAGTTTCATCTCTAAAAAAAAGTATTTTGTATTCAAATATTTATTTTCACTTATATCAGAATAAAAAAATAGAAACCAAAAGCATTTAAAATATATAACAAAAATAACATTATTCTTGCATTTTTACTTTCTTGTTCTTTGGAGAGCAATTACTATACGATAGAAAGCCATGAGAGCATCTGGCTCCTTGGCAAGTCCCAAATACAACTGGCAACCCCGAGATACTGAACGGCTGGCAGATGGTTCAGATGCTATAGATGAGCTTTCTGTCTCAAGTCATCTACAACTGCCCCCATTCTTTATACTGAATGCATTCAAGTTTCAGTATATATATATTATGTGCATCTTTCTGAGAATCTAGATTTTATTATATACCCATAGCAATGACACCTACAGGCAAGCTTCCATTCTTTGTACATAGACATCACAATGATTAATGCCTTTTGTTTGCTTCAGAGTAAGATTTTGAAATGTTTTAAGACAACACCTTCCAAAAAATGCTATGTTTCATATTCCTCTAAAGACCGCGGATTTGTTTTTTCTAATAAGTAATTTAGATTCCAAATCCCTGGACCAAGATGATTGTGACCTTCTTGCATGTATGCCATGTGGAAATCACCACAGGAACAGACTGCTGAACCAAAGGCAAACAAACAGAGCTGGACTGTTGCCTCCTCATAAATCTGAACTTGCGGTCAGTGGGTAACTGCCAAGTCCTAGTGAGTTCTCAGACAGCATGCGTGGCAAGCAGCTGAGATGAGAAGATGGTATACTCTAAATATTATTCAAAGTTTAAATTCATTAGAATTAGTAATATTTAAAGATACTCTAAAATAAAACACCTTATATAAAAGCTATCATTTAAAAATACTTAACCGAAAATTTTGAAAAAAAAAAGCATTTCTGTCTCATTTTGCCATGGAGATTTAAAAATTCTGGTTTATAGTTATTTTTCACTAAATGTATTGTTTTTGTACCACTTCTTACCAACTTAATTCAGAAATGTGTGGCATTAGGATTTTTTTTCCTATTTACTCCCTCAGAAAGCATGATTTTTCAGTGAGACTTTAAATATGTATCTTCTCTTGTTTCTGGCATCAGGACGGACCCATTAGAAGTGGTTCTGCCTATGTTAAAATCACAGTGTAATTTACTTCTAGTTTTGAAAAAATTCTTGAATAAAGGTTTTAATCTTACTAAATATACCAATCAACTATTTTCACGTAAGAGTTTCTGTTTGGGGAAATAAAAGTAGAACTTCTCTATATAAATTCAATATTTGGATACATATTCCACTAAACTATCCAGAAGATTGTAAATCTACTTCACTGAATGGAGACATCAAAAACTAGGTAGTCATCAGATTAGTTAGCTCAGTGATTCTCAGTTTTAGTGGAACATCACATGCATGGTAATTGACTTAATTTTGAAGCATTTCACTCCACTACTTCTATGTGATTTATGAGATTGTGGGTTTTGTTTTGTTTTGTTCACTGTTTTATCTCCAGTACAGAGAATAGCAGCTGACGCATAGGTGTTCAGTAAACTCGAGTCTTTTAAAGTTAAGACTTATTAGATAAATGCAAAGTTGACAATCTGTTTATATATTTTCACAGAAATTTTTAAAAAGCAGAATAACATATTTTCTTCATTATGATGAGGAGGTATTATGTGCCATACCTGAAATTTTAAGGAAGAATTAAAGATAGCCTGAGAACCAAGTAATATCCTGAAACAGAAACTGAGAACAAGGAAGCAGTGTTGGCAACACTCAGATTCCAAGAAATGGGAAGAATAGTATCATATTAGCCATAGCAATTTAGAGTTACTTCTCCCTTTTAAGAAATGATCTGATACTATAGTAAAAGAAACTTCCAGTGGACATACTACACTCCTTGTAATCCAGTGTTGACCAAAGTGAGGTATCATATGGTGATATGTGAGATACTATTATGGACGACACTACCAGAACAGACTCTTGTAGCTTACTGTTTAACTTCAGATAGGGTCTGCTAGTCCATAAAGGAAGAGAAACCTTTTGGAACTGGTTTAATCTCTGTTCTGCAAATTTATAAAGGTGTCTAAGTGATCTAGGGACCAAGAATTTCTTGCATTAGCTTCGATGGTTATCCACTATGGACAGTTAATGGAAAAGATAACTGACTATTCTGTTTTTTTAAACCAAGAAAGGTATGTTTTGATGGTCGCATCAATCAAATTCTTCTCAGGAAAATAGAAACTAGGTGAGGTATTCAAACAGGGAGTTTAACTTAGAGAATTGGTTGAAGAGGTATTGATTGTAAGACCAGAAAAAGCAAATAGGAACATTGCGGTAACATAGCAATCAAAAACTGTGAAAGCAGCTAAAATCTGTGGGGTTAGTAAAACAAGGTTTAGTAATAATCCAATCTTAGAAACATGGAGGAAGAACACCTTGGAGCTAACTTGGATCTCTAAGAAGCGACCAGGGACTAGCTACTTCCAGCACCCCAGGAACTTAGAGAAGAATAACAAAAAAGCCTAGAGATTCAAGCCCCTGGGAAGAAACTGTCAAAAAGCTGGTGCAGGTGGTTGAAGATTAAAACCAACTGTTTTTTCTGAGGATGAAGCCCTGTTGATGAGAGCGAAACCAACCGGAAACAAGGAAACAGGTAGAAGTAAGTCTCTTCTTTCCACTTCTGAGTATGAGTCAATCTCTAGTATCCCTCATTGGAAGAACCTAATAGGAAGCCAGCTAATTCAAAGAATATTAGATTATAGTTCCAGCAACAACACAACATCACAAAACAGAGTGTAGATGAATGAATTTGGTGCTTAAAGACAAGAGCTTAATAACTGGCACAAAGCTGGAAACTTCCACTTAGTATTTTCTTCTATTTATCTTGGGAACAACCCTAAAACAACAAGGAGAACAAGAGAAGGAAAGTGACCCCATTTTCAAAGCAATAACAAGTAAACAAATAACCAAATAGAAAGTTCCCAAAGCAGTGATTTCAATAGAAATGGAAGAGTTTGCTTTTAGTTGAAGTTCTAAGAAATATCTGACAAAGTAAGGTGAAGGATAACCAAAACATTTATCTGCAACATTGACAAATTCCCTAGAAATGGAAAAAATAGTCATGGAGGAGTTGAATGAGGAAATTACTCTGGCCACATTTACATTAGTCAAAATAACCAGGTGTTTAGAGGAGTAGTATGTATGATGAGGTGAGACTTAAATCATGAACACTGCCTTACGTCTACCTCTGTTTATTGAGGGGAGTAGTAAATGCTTAACAAAAACAAACAAACAAAAAACACATGTTCTCCCTGGGAATAAGGACGGGGTCTTGCCCTTACAGATGAGATAAAAATGGATCCCCCTGGAAAAAGTTCACCTTATTCAGATGAGTAACCAAAAAGGAACCAGCACAGGATATTTACAAAAAATGGAGAAAGAAACCAGAAGAGAAATACATGGAAGATAATTCTTATATGAAAAAGCGATTTCATGAAACAAATAGAACCTGTGATCACTTAATTAATATGAATATAAAATAAAATTTGAAGCAATATAATTTATACAAAGACTTTCACCCAGAGATATGGGACTCAGAAAGTTTAGGGGACAAAGAAAGGCAAAAAATAAAACTGTTGTAGAAATAAAGGTATATTTAAAGTTCTGAAAAAAAAATAAAACAAGACAGCTGGAAATGAAGTCAGGGATTTAGATGATAGGTGGTAGAAAAGAAGAAAGAGAGCAAAATTAACTAGAAAGGCATGAGTTTAAAAGTATTAGAGAGAAAATGGCAAATACTGAATATAAAATTCCAAAATGCGTATTATTGATTCTATCAAAGAAGAAACTAAAATAAATAAACAGAAGTTAAAAAACGTAATTCAAGAAAATATTTCCAGAAAGAAAAAATGATTTAGATTCACAGATTAAAAAGACATATTATGGCCCTAGTAAATTAGGCTCAGATGGTCAGTACTAGCACACATACTCACAAAATTACTTAATTTCAAAGAATTCTGCTTGTTCGGTTAAAAAGGCCAGAAAATAAAGTTACATAAATTGGAAAAAAGATCAAGCTGGCTTCTATTATTTTAGAGCAACATTCAGTGACACAATATAGTGGAGCAATGCCATTAAAATATCCAAAAAAGAAAGTATATCTCAAGTACCGTGTGCCCAAACCATCTTCAGTTCTAATACAATATCAACAAATACTTTCAAACATACTACAAGTCAGGAATGATTGTTACCATGAACCTGTCTTAAAGAATTTAAATCATAACTTTTTTTTAAACCTCCAAATAATTTGAGGTGAACATTGATGGTATTTTATTTAAAAATTAAGGCTTAAAATGTGGATAATAAGTATAATTTCTTATGCCAATGCAAGATTTGTGTATTTAGCTACATTGGAAGAGGAAGGGGAAGAGAAACTAAATTAGTAAACATTATCTCTTACAGATGAGGATTAAAAATAAATAGATAAATGGGGGCGCCTGGGTGGCACAGCGGTTAAGCGTCTGCCTTCGGCTCAGGGCGTGATCCCGGCGTTATGAGATCGAGCCCCACATCAGGCTCCTCCGCTATGAGCCTGCTTCTTCCTCTCCCACTCCCCCTGCTTGTGTTCCCTCTCTCACTGGCTGTCTCTATCTCTGTCAAATAAATAAATAAAATCTTAAAAAAAAAAATAAATAGATAAATGAAATAAAGGAGCTTTAAATATGTTTAATAATAAAATATATTTTTAAACTAATGTCATCTTAAATAGCATGAAGGGGGCAGAAGGAGAGGAAATGTGAGGGATATTAATTTTCATTTTTGCCATTAGAATGGATTCAATAGATACTGCAAAAAGCAATATAGGAGTCAAGTGTTCAAAGTTATGGCTGTATGGATAAATATAAGAAATAAATATGAACATTCAAAGTATGCGAAGAATATACATGCGTGCATGTACGTACTCATAGGAAAACAAACTAGTAAAAATTTTTGGTGCCATGCAAATATAAAGGACAACAACATAGGACAGGTCAAAGAACACAGGTAGATGACATATTAACAAATGAAAATAGATTTTAAAACTACTAAAAGAAAAATTCATCTTAGATAATACTACTTCTCTAGTGCTAAACTATAGTCATAATAGTACTAAAAATGTGGCAATACTGTTTTAAGTGCTATACTTCATCTGATCGTCATTTTTTTAAAAATTAAATCAAGTAAAGAAACAAACAAAACCAAGCGAAGAAAAAACTTTTATAAGGTGTTATTTTATGCCTGTTTTTAGAGATGAAGACTGACGCACAGTGAAGTTAAATAAATTTCACATTCACATAGCATATGAGTGGCAGGAAGAGACAAAGAGGCAGCATACACGCATCACAGAAACATCCTTTCTACAAAGTCAGACTCTTTTATTTTTAATATTGGAATGCATAAATTCAACTTTTGTCAGTGTTCAATTTTACAAATTGTTCATTAAACATCAATACCTATATATACATAAACTTAATATAAATTATTTTCTACATCTACCTAATGGATACCGTGGTTTAATACAATTACACTGAATTTTAAGATTTCCGATATATTTTGGGTATACAATTTTTTTAACAAAGTAATCTAATATTATAGATTATGGAAATAAAATTATGCAAAATTGAGTCTGATCTCAATTTAAGATTGATTTTTACAACAAAATGTATTTTGGAAAAAAGTGATATACCATAATTATAATCAGAGTACATTTCCTTAACCAATAAGTTACATTATCTTTCATAACACAAAATCCCAATCTGGGCTTTATGCATGTCATGCCTATAAGCAATTCATTTTTTAAAAAAATAAATAAAATAATGGACTATTTTATGGGGTTCATGCAAGCAAAAAAATTCTAGAGGTCATGATCTCACTGAACTGAAGCCAAGATTAAATCTAGAAAAAACGTTACATGAGATAAATAATTACACATTGATGTGTTTATTTAAAAGCTGATTATTTAATTTTCAGGAATTGTGTTCACCAATTTTAAATTTTTTTAAAAGAGTTTATTTATTTATTTGACAGAGAGCACAAGCAGGGGAGCAGCAGG
This sequence comes from Ursus americanus, assembly GCF_024610735.1. Lineage (NCBI taxonomy): Eukaryota > Metazoa > Chordata > Mammalia > Carnivora > Ursidae > Ursus > Ursus americanus. The sequence goes on from NC_142131.1 coordinate 7,211,985, forward strand.
CAGAGGGAGAAGCAAGATTCTAACTGAGCAAGGAGCCCAGTGCGGGCCTCAATCCCAGGACCCAGAGATCATGACCTGAACCGAAGGCAGATGCTTAACTGACTGAGCCATCCAGGTGCTCCTGTGTTCACCAATTTTAAATGTAGCTACTACTAAATTGTATAAACCTAGGATTAAATACATCATTATATTCAAAACAAAGGAAAACTGCTTGCGTGCCTAGGCTGCTATGGCAGGAGCCACTTCAGGGAGGGGCCTGCCTGTGTTGCAGTGGCTCAGGGTGGCTCACCCTTTTAGGTTGTGAAGCATCCTGGTCCAGCTGGGGTTCTGGGGCCTCAGCCAGGGCTGGCCACTGCCCCTCCTTTCTCCATCAGTGGGTCTAAGAAAGAACTTGGGCTTAGGTGAATATTCTCTATTTGTGAATTCACCTCCTCACTAATATATATTTGTAACCCCCAAATCAATACCCACTGTGTAGTCTCAGACATACACACAGCAGCAAAAAATTTGGGTCCCCTGACACACACTTTCTCAGCTGATGTCCACTAAGGCACTCTGTCTTCTTTCAACTCAACTGTAAACAAGTGTTCTTTTTGCAGTCTATTTAGTGCCATGCTTTTCACATTTTTTGCTTTTACTGGGTGATTTTGCTGTTTACAGTGGTCCCCAAGCATAGTGTTAAAGTACTATCTGGTGTCCCTGAGCCCAAGAACTCTGTCGCGTACCTTATGGAGAAAATGAGTGCATTAGATAAACTTCCTTCAGGTATGAGTTTTAGTGCTGCTGGCTGTGAATTCGATGTTAATGAATCAACTATATATATTAAATAAGATGTTCTAAAACAGAAACATATGGATAACAAGGTTATGTATTGATCAACTGAAGAAATGTTGTGACCAGAGGCTTACAAGAACCTAACCCTGTATTTCCCTAAGAGTAATTGTTCAGTATTCACCAACACAGTGGTCGTGGGGACTTTATTGAACAAAACTACCACAAACAACAAGAATCAACGGTGTATTAATGGAGAAAAGAGAGATCAGAAATAGAGTCACTATTTTTTTTTTTTATACTCAAATGATCTTTGACCAAAATTTTCTCAATGGAAAAGCCAAAGTGTTTTCAATAAATTGTTCTGGGACAATAGGATATCCGTTATTCAAATTATTTCATTTTTCAGCAAGTAAATGAACCTGGAGGTGCTACACTAATTGAAATAAGCTGTGAGATAAGCCAGACACAGAAGGACAAATGCTATTTAATACCACCGATACGTGGAATCTAAAATAATCAAACCGAGAAGCAGAGAGTGGAAGAGTGGAGGCCTGAGGGTGGGGGAGGCGGAAACTGGGAGGCATCAGTCAGAGAGTACACATTTCAGTTTTACAGGATGAGTAAATCCTAGAGATGTGTTGATATTTAATAGTACAGCACACACAATACTATACTATGTACTCAAAAATTGGCTGGAGAGCAGCTCTTCTGTTAAGTCATCACAAAATAATAACGATAACAGTAATAACAAAAATAAGAACGCAGGAGGGAACACTTGGAGATGATGGATGTGTGTCTGACATAGACTTTGTCAGTGGTTTCACAGATGCATATGATCTCCAAACACACCAAGTTGTATACATTAATTATGTATGGCTTTTGTACGTCAAATTTTTTAAAACTACGTTTTCATGTGGATATGGTTCTTGACTACATAATCTTTGCTTATTAATCAAAATATAATAACATGGTCTATGTATATACATATAAATGTACAAACATACATATATTTTGTCCCATTTCACACCATACACAAAAACCAATGTGGGCTGGAGCCTACACCTAAATACAAAAACTAAAACTACAAATCTTCGTGAATAAAACTTAGGAGAATATCTTCACTACATTCACTAAGCAAAGATTTTTAGGTAGGAACCAATAAGCACTAACCATAAAAGAGGGGAAAAAAGGAAAATAGACTGAAAATTAAAGTATTCTCTAAAAACTCAATTCAGAAAACGAATCCAAAGACATAAAACAAAACACATTTAGAATATATACATAATGCCAATATATAAAGAACTCCTACAACTCAATAAACGATCAAGGAAACGAAAACAAACAAAAGAACACCACCAAGAGCAACAAATTAAACATGGGTGAGAGACTTAAGCAACCACTAAACTAGTGGACATTAGAAATGTCATAAACACCTAACGGGCATTTTACATCATTAGTTACGGAAGAAAGGCAAATTATAACACAGTGCCATTTCAGACTTCTGGAATTGCTAAAATTAAGAAGACTGACAAAACGAAATTGTTTTAAGATTATAAAGTAATTACATTTTTCATAATTTGTGAGAATGTGGAATTATACAACTACTTTGTACGTTCATTTTGCTATTTCTTTATAATTATACACTTACCCTCTGACATAGTAATTATATTCCTAGATATTTTCCCAAAAGAAATGAAAACACCCACAAAATTATTATACAAGAAAATCCACAGCATCTTAAATAATAACAGCCCCCAATTAGAAATTCCCAAATTTCCATCAGCGGAAAATGATTAAACAAATTATGAACATATATACATTTATATGTGTACCAGTATATATGTCTTACATGTATATATGTATTGTATGTTCTCTCTATATAATATATACACCATCACTCTGCAATAGAAAGAAACAAACTGATATATGCAACATGGATGGATTACAAAAAACATTATGTTAAATAAAGCCTGATCCAGAGCATGGCATAATGTACAGAGAAGTTGAATCACTATGCTGTACACCTAAAATGAATGTAACATTGTGTGTCAACTATATTTGAATAAAAAAATGGTTTAAAAAAGAAGCCTGACCCAAAGCGTACAATTCCATTTATATGAAGTTCAACAACAGGCCAAATGAATCAATGGTGACAGAAATCTGAACAGAGGTTGCATTACGATGACTGGGAAAGGATTAACTTCGTTAACAAGACCCATCTCTGACTGATAGAAACCATCTTTGACTTGATAAGAGTCTGAGTTACATGGGTGCGTTTATTCGCCAAGACTCACTGAATCCTGTAATTAAGACTTATGCAAATCACTACATGTGGCCATATAATTTTTGCCGTTTATTGCAACCATTTGAACTGGTCTCTGTAACTAGACTTTCAGTATTTCAAATCTATTTTCTACAGAGAAGCCAGAGGGAGATCTTTAATCACAAACCTTATCTATTAAAACAAAATAAAACAAAACTAGTTCCTACAACATGTTTTTATTCCTACATCTTCTAATTAGGGTTCTCTGATATTATGCCAGTTTCTTCACACTTCAGCCTTTCCTCACACTATACCATGTCCCCCACTTGTGTTTAAAGATGGAAAACGGCCTGTGGTACCTGCATTCTCTGTGATGCTTTCATCTGTCTTTGCTCATATGGTTTCTTGGGCCTGGACCTCCTTTCTCATTTAGTATTTTTTTCACCATTAGGACTCCTGCTCATGTTTTAAGTTTCAGCTCAGGGGTCAACTTCTTGAGAAAGTTATCCTTGTCTCTGAATGAATTAGAAGGTCACGGCTATGCTCCCAGGGTTTCTGTGTCACCCAATATACTGTAAATTATAGAGGGAAAGAACGTATCTTATTTTTATGTATACAGATTGTGAATAGTCTCTACTCATAATTAAAAAAATGAATTAAACCCATTCCCTTTGATTGCCTAGATTGTTCCTGTCCAATACTCACATCGTGTTATACAAAAAGGAAAGTCACTGAACTTACCATTGCTGGCTCCCCTCAGTTGTACAATACATTGTTAACATTCTTCCTTACATTTCTGACGTAATTCATCCACCCAGCAAAACAAAGAACAGAAAAAAAGAAAGAAAGAAAAAGAAAGGAAGAAAAGAAAAAGGAAAGGAAAAAGAAAAAGAAAAGAAACGATTACAATCTTTCATATAAAGCATAAAGGCCAGGAACAAATATTGGCCTTCTTTTCCTCTTCACCTATGATTATTTTATGAGAAAACTCATCCTTTGACCTTAAATACACACTGATTACTCCAAAATTTGTATCTCTAGTCTGACACTTTCCATGAGCTCTAGACTCATATTGAATTGATTCTTCAACACTTTGAGTTGCAGGTGTCTCAAATTTTGCATCCTGAAAACAAAATCTTACTTTGTGAGCACTGCTGCAAAACCTATGTCTCATACAGGATTCCCCATTTTAATAAAGCAGAGAACCATTTACCCAGTTTCCAGCAGCAAAATATAGGAGTCAAGGTGAATCCCTCGCTTCACGTATACCTTACATGAAATCTGTCTTTAAGCCTTAATGGCTCAAGTTTCAAAATCAGAATCAACAACTTATCACTAAATCTACTTCCCTAGTTCAAGCTAGCTACCATCTTCTTTAGTTGAGACCATAACAATAGCCTGGTTCCTATGCTCCCACACTTGCCAACGCCCATCAAAACCACACACATTTTATTCTTTGGAGAGCAGGTGAGGTAAACTTTGCAAAATATAAATCATATTTTGCCCTTCCTGTGCTGAATACCATCTGGTGATCCACAAGGCCTTATATGATCTGCTCTCTGCTTAGTTTTCTGGCTTACTTTTTTCTAACCCCTGACCCAGCTCCCTCCCCTAAGACATACAGATTTTATGGCTGCACCTTAACCATGCCATTTTATTTTCCATTTTGAACATTTTTGCATAGATCTTTCTCACTTTATCATAGTTTTTGTTGAAATGTCATCTCCTCAAAGAAATACTCTGTGTAAACTATTTGAAACAGCGCCTCCCAACCTTAATTTTCTTTCTTCTTTTTCTCTTTTACTTCTTTTCCTTGGGGGGGGCGGTGGGGGACAGAGGGAGAGACTGAATCTTAAGCAGGCTCCATGCCCAGCACAGGCTTGACCTCACAACCCTGAAATAATGACCTGACTGGAGATCATGACCTGAGCCAAAATCAAGAGTTGGACAATTAACTGACTGAACCACCCAGGTGCCCCCCCACACCCAGGCTTAATTTTCTTTCTTTTTTTTTTTTTTTAAAGATTTTTTTAATTTATTTATTCGACAGAGATAGAGACAGCTAGCGAGAGAGGGAACACAAGCAGGGGGAGTGGGAGAGGAAGAAGCAGGCTCATAGCGGAGGAGCCTGATGTGGGGCTCGATCCCATAATGCCGGGATCACGCCCTGAGCCGAAGGCAGACGCTTAACCGCTGTGCCACCCAGGCGCCCCCAGGCTTAATTTTCTAAGCACTTTTATCAAATATAAAATCATATTATTTGTTTTATGGTATATTTTACGCTCTCAGTTCAGAATGTGGGCTCAAGATCAAACCCTTAACTTCCTGTGCTTTCCTGGATATCCAGTGTTAGAGCATGGTCTTGTTTAGAAGAAAGTCAGTAACTGAACCTTATCATTACTTTGAACCAATCTGACCCCCCAGTAATGTCTATTTCTTCGGAACATTTTTGATTATACTATGTTATATTTCTAGTCTATCTAGAAAATCACTGTGATAACTTTTACTGAGTGCAATCACTGCTAATAATTTAAATTAAAAATCATTAAAAGACAAAGCCTATAAGAAACACAATTATTTTAAAATTCTTCTATAATACAAGATCTCAAACCATATTATATTAACCCCAATATAAATAATGTAGTATTGTTTCCTACACAAATTGAAAAATAAAAATGCATTAAAAAACATGCTCAATTGGATCTAAAATGGAGGTTAAATAGATATTAAAAGCAAGGGTTTTGGAGATCCTAGCTCTACCTCCTGCCTTCTTTAGATGTCCGATAATATTTTCCCCAAAATTAATGTTAAAAATAGTTTGTTTTAAATATGCTTCCATATTATTTTCTCATAAATATTCTTCATATGTGAAAACTAACATTCATATATATTTTTTTTACACAAAGAGGGCATGTACAACTAAAACATACTCTCGTCACTATTTCTTTTTAAATATCCGTATTTTGTAGTGCTTCATCTCCTGAGTATTGATCCACCTAACTCTTCAAAAGAAGTCAAAACATTTATGTAATATTTTGTCTAATTTTAATAGGGTATTACAGATTATGTAAATGGTACATATTGATGGATTATTTTCAAGTTTCATCTTTTGCTAAAACATAGAATGCAATAATGATCACCTCTTCTTTTATTTTTCTGCAGACACATTAGCATATGTGTAGAATAAATTAGCAGAGTGTATGTGCATTTCCAATGTGGATAGATTTTTATCAACACTTTTTGAATGATTTTCACATTGCATATTACTAAACTTATGATTGCTGCTTTGAATGGTGAAAACTGTTTTGTTGTCTTAATTACATTTTAATTATGTGTGTGTTTGAAGAGTTTTTATGTTTTTGATCTACAACCTTTTACTTTTCTATGAACTACATGTCCTTATCCATTTCACTATTGAATGTCATATCTTTACAGATTGCTAAAAAAGTGCATATTTGTTTGAAACAGGTGACTGAAATATTTTTCCCATTGGGGCAGCTGGGTAGTTCAGTCGGTTGAGTGCAGGACTCTGGGTATTGGCTCATGTCATGATCCCATGTGTCATGAGATCGAGCCCCAAGTCGGGCTCCGGGCTCAGCAGAAGGCTGCTTGAAGATTCTCTCCTCCTCCCTCTGCCTCTCCTGCCCTAAAATAAGTAAATCTTAAAAAAAAAAAAGAAAGAAAAGAAAAAAAAGAAACAATATTTTCCAAGTTTTTCGCTTTCTTGCAAGTTTTTATGAGATTTGTTTCTATCTAGAAAATTCTCACTATCTTTTCTCTTTTATAATTTCAAGGTTTGGCCTCTGTTTAGAAAGCATTTCCCTCTTCCTAACATATATAAAGGTAGATCTTCCTACGTTTTCTTCTAACACTTTTATGGTTTCATTTTTAGCTTTTGAATTATTATCCTCCTGGCATTTCATATTGTGTAAGGAATGAAAAGGGCATTTATCTATATTTTTTGTTTGTATGTCTATCACGAACCAGAAGGCTGAACCTCACATATTAAAACAACCCATTTCCTTCTCCTCCACAATTTGAAGTGACCTGATATTCACCTACCAAATCCTTATAGGAATTTGGATTTATCTCATGTCTCTGTGTTCTATTTCATTGATCTTGCTGTAAAATGGTAAGGTGATTGAAAATGCTTTAAGGTTCAACTGCATATCTGACATGAGGAAATCCAAATCCCTATTAACTTTTCTTCAATAAAATTGCTTTTAGATTATTTTTACATGCTTATTTTTAATATATATTTTTTAGAATACACTTTGCTAGTTTAAAAATTAAAAAGCCTGTCAACATTTTTATTGTAATCACAATGTAGTTTCAAGTTAATTTAGGGAGAGACTATAACTTCAGAAAACCATCGCTGTTGTCAAGTTTTAATTCATTATAATCAACAAAGTTAAACACTGATCTATAAATCTAAACTTACGTACAACTGTAAGTTTAGTAGTTGCAACAGGAAGACCCTGAAATGTAGTAAAACAAAGTATTTAACCATGTGAATAAAAATCTCAGGTAAATAAATATACCTGAACTTCACCTTATATAAGCACACCATGGGTGTCATCCAAACGTTTTTTACATTCTCTAAAATATTTCCTCTCAAACTGATTAGTATCAAATTCTAGATATTGAAACATCAATGTAATTGAAGTCAATACTTGATATAAGACTTACAACATCAAGCACTAATGGACTATTTTCCTTAATTTTGCCATCTTCAGTCTTGTAAGGATTCATATTTCATGAATCATTTTCATATTCATTATTGCATTCAATTTTTAAAATATTCTTTTGATACTGATAAGAATTATATTTCTATTATTTCTATAAATAGATTATATATAAATAGAGTATATATCTATACTATAAATAGATGAATTCTATAAATAGAATTATGTTTCTGTTTATAGGCAAAATACTGAGGCTCATAGATTTTAAATGTCTTGCTCAGAGGCAAAAGTTAACAGTGGCTAAACTGGAATATTATTCCAGTCTTTTGATACCCGGTTCAATGTAACTATATCAGTGTTAAATATTTTAAAGTATGCACCTCAAACAATGTTCATTACACTCAAATGTTCTCAGGGTGTGTGCTGTGTGCTCTGTGTGTATGTGTGTGTGTGTGTGTGTGTGTGTGTGTGTGTGTGTGTGTTTGGGCTTCGTTTGGGATATATCTGCTTGATGGTAAGAAAATATGAAAAATCCATATTAGTGAGGAAATATAACCTTGAAAAGTTAAGAGCAACCAAAATATTATTTTGGGGGCTATATCCGCAAACTTCTTTTTTTCTCTTTAGTCAGGCAATACAAAGATCTGCTTTTTAGTCTAGAGGAGTCTAGGGAGTTTCCTTCTACTTAAGCTCAAAAGTTATAAGCACTATAAGAATAAAAGACTTCCCCATCCCAGAAGAAACATGATAAGATAAATAAAGTGTGTTTGCCCAATAACAGAAATTGGGGAGGGGGGAGACTGCTGTGCCTTTATTTTGTGAATTTCACTGCATTGTTCACATGTTCTGTGATTCCTCTTTTAAAAAACTTTCCATCCCTTGAAAATGTTTGCTGAACAGTTGACCCAAACTTGAGAACTTCAATTTGCCTTACAGAGGGAGAATTCTGGTAATCATCCTTTGGGAGGAATAAAGACAGTAGAAGTAATGATCCTTGAAATCTAGTACAACAAATCACAGAAAATTGTCCGCGTTTATGAAGAAATGGAATGTTATTTAGGGCAGCTCTAGAGAAAGGATAACTTGTCACCTCAAAAGTCGGGACTCATGTCTCCCTCTCTAATCAACTTTCTTTTTGATTTGAACTTTCTTAGTTATACAGGCTTCTCTCTATTCTCTCCTAATAATGTATGATTTTAGTGTAGCCTTGGCATCTTTTACTTTATGGTTCCTGCCATTAACAGCATTATTTTCAAAAGGGAGAAGGGGAGGAAAAAATGGGATTGTCAGGGCAAAAATTGTACCAGGGAACGTTAAGCAGGGAATGAAGACTTTTTTGAGAATACTGCAATAAGGGAAAGAGACTAGAACTCAGTCTGAGCTCAACTCTACTGAAGAGAAAAAAAAAAAAAAAAGGACTGGGGAATTCGAAAGAGTTAGGGTGGGAGGAATCATAGGTCACCCTGTTTGCTAACTGGACTTACTCAAAGGATAAGTAAACCTCCTCCCATCCACATGATGGAAGATAATTTTATAACCTGCAGCATGGTCAAGCCAAAAGGTGGCTCCCATCTCCCCACAGAAATTGGGAGAGTGGGGCCATGTCTTCTTTGAAAATTACATTTCAAAGGGATGGTTTCTGATACTTGAGGAAGACATTTCTGGGTTGTAAACCTCACAAGAAGATCTGAAAGATTTATATCTCAAAAAGGAAGAGAGAAAATTCATAATTACCAGTTTTCTAAAGCAAATGTTCTCTAAGAAAAGGGAGGTCAGGGTCCTAAAGTCATGAAGAAGCCTGTCTAAAATTTAGTCAGTCAAAAGGCATAATCTCTCATGGATGTAAATTTTTCTACATGTGTTAGTTTTTTGATGATTTTTTTAAACATTAGTTCAGGGCAAAAGTATAATTTCCCTACCTGGATTCATGAAACATATTGTGTGTACTATTATCTTCTTAATATAACACATGTCTAAGAAATATACTTATCTTCCTCAGGATATCAGATTATATGCATTAACCCCTTTATAGGATGCTGGACTTTTCTGTGTCTAGGCTAAGGATACAGCTTTGGAATCAAGTCGAAAAGCCTAGTGCAATCTACACTAAGAATGACTACTGTTAGTTTAAGAAATTACCTATTTGGAAGGGATGATGGTTTAGGTAGCCTTTCAGAGTAGTAGTTAATTTTTGCAAATGCAGTTTAAAGAAAAGTATATTCAACACCCACTGAGAAAGATTTTTTTTTTTTAAAGAAAGAACTAATCCTGGTGGTTAAAAATATAAGGGCACAGAAGGGAAAGAGGTTGTGGAGTCTCCAAAGTAAGACACAAGAACAGAAAGGGATATATTCAACTTGGGACCACTGGTGTTAAGTAGTCTAGAAGATTTACATTCTGGAAAATAGGGTAAGGGAACTCAGTGACATCATCAACTGTAATAACATTTGTATTATAGGGATCCCAAAAGGTGAAGAGAGAGAAAAGGTGGCAGAAATTTTATTGAAGAATAGCTAAAAACTTCTCAAAGCTGGGGAAGGAAACATACATCCAGATCCAGGAGGCACAGAGAGACCCCAACAAAATAAATCCAAAAAGGTCCACACCAAGACACATAATGATTAAAATGGCAAAAAGTAGGGATAAAAAGAGAATTTTAAAATCAGCAAGAGAAAAGAAAATAGTTACATAGAAGCAAAACTCCATAAATCTATCAGCTGATTTTTCAGCAGCAACTTTACAAGCCAGAAGGGAGTGGCATGATATATTCACAGTGCTAAAAGGAAAAAAACATGCAACCAAGAATACTCTATCCAGCAAGACTACCATTCAGACTAGAAGGAGACATAAAGAGTTTGCCAGACAAACAAAAATTACGAGTTAATCACCACAAAATCAGACTTATAAGAAATGTTAAAGGGAATACTTTGAGTGGAAAGAAAAGATCATAGTCAGGAGAAAGAAAATTATGAAAGGAAAATATTTACAGGTAAATACAAGATAATAAAAGCACTAGATTAATCACTTATAAAATCAGTACTGAGGTTAAAACAGAAAAGCAATAAAATCAACTATACATATAAAAATCGGTTAAGGCATTCACAATATAAAAGGATATAAAGTATAACATCATACACATAAAATGAGGGGGGTAAAAAAACTAGTGTTTTTAGAATGGGTACAAACTCAAGTGACCATCAACTTAATACAGATTATTTGAATAAGATGTTATAGATGAGCTTAATGGTAACCATAAAAAAGTCTCTTCCACATGATTTGTAGTCATAAACTGAATTTGAAACTATTGTATTTTAAAGGAATTGCTAATCAAATCAGAATGAATAAGTCAATCATAGCTCTTCACAAGAATTTTGGAATGCACTCTGGAATGGATCACCTAGGAAATCATATTTAAGAATAATTACATGAAACCAGTACATTTATTCTAATGTAGAAGAATTTTAAACTGGGTTTAATTTTTTAAGCCCAGACATAGCTATATACCCATTTAAACTAAAAGATTAATGTCCTTGTGTTGAAACAAACTCCAGACTAAAAAACAAAAGTAAAAACAAAAAAACTAGTAACATGAAAAATGTATGCATTCATTTATCAATAAATTTATTAAGCACCTACCAAGTACAGACCAGTAAGTAAAAATGTGCTAGATTCTATTGCCTATTAAAGATTTTATAATTTCTACGTTTATGAGTTCATACTCTGCTAAAGGAAATAGTAATATTTTCAAATTATAACATCATACAACTTATAATGTAAAATATATGATATTTGTAAGTATAAAGACAACAAACAGTATTTATCATAGGAGTGGTTGTTTTTACATATACTTTTGGTAAAATAATAATAATAATGCAAAACTCCTGCCAGAGAATTAAATGAATTTCATTTCTTATTACAGAGACAGAAAGTAAAAAAATAATAATAATTTAAAAAAACACAATGTGTATTAGTTTATCTTAAATTATATTGTAATTTATATTGAAATAATTGATATAGACCCTTTAAGTAAGATACAGTGTCCCTCTACATCTCTTACTACAATCTTTGGTTTAAAATCTAATTTGTCTGATATGAGAATTGCTACCCCAGCTTTGTGGTTCTTTGGCATTATAAATGGATCTCCATCCCCTCACTTTCAATCTGGAGGTATCTTTAGGTTCAAAATGAGCCTCTTGTAGACAGCATATGGATGGGTCATGTCTTTTTATCCAATCTGCAACCCTATGCCATTTCATGGGAGCATTTAGGCTATTCACGTTGAGGGTAACTACTGACAGACATGAATTTAGTGCCATCATGTTGTCTGTAAAGTCCCGGTTTCTATAAACTGTCCCTGTAAATTTCTGGTCTATATTACTCTTGGGGTCTTTCTTCTTTTACCACCTTACACCAGTTAAAATGGCAAAAATTAACAAGACCGGAAACAACAAGTGTTGAAGAGGATGTGGAGAAAGGGGAACCCTCTTACACTGTTGGTGGGAATGCAAGCTGGTATAGCCACTCTGGAAAAGAGTACGGAGGTTCCTCAAGATGTTAAAAATAGAGCTACCCTATGACCCAGCAATTGCACTACTGGGTATTTACCCCGAAGATACAGACGTACTGAAAAGAAGGGGCACATGCACCCCAATGTTCATAGCAGCAATGTCCACAATAGCCAAACTGTAGAAGGGGCTGAGATGCCCTTCAACAGATGAATGGATAAAGAAGACGTAGTTCATATATACAATGAAATATCACTCAGCCATCAGAAAGTATGAATTCCCACCATTTACATTGACATGGATGGAACTGGAGGGGATTATGATAGGTGAAATATGTCAAGCAGAGACAGACAATTATCATATGGTTTCACTCATATGTGGAACATAAGGAATAGAGGGGAGGACCACAGGGAAAGGGAGGGAAAGCTGAATGCGAAAAAATCAGAGAGGGAGACAAGCCATGAGAGACTCTGGACTCTGGGAACCAAACTGAGGGTTACAGAAGGGAGGGTGGTGCGGGGATTGGATAACTGGATGATGGGTATTAAGGAGGGAATGTGTTGTGATGAGTACTGGGTGTTATATGCAACTAATGAATTGTTGAACACTACATCAAAAACTAATGATGTACTATATACTGGCTAATTAAGCATAATAAAAAATAATAAAAATTTAAAAATTAAAAAATAATTAATACAGCCATTTAATTGAAAAAATAAATAATTGATACAGCTAAAATTTGGTTATAGCATTTTGAAAAAAAAATAGTACCTTTAAAGCACTTATAATATTTCTAACAAGGGTAATACAGGCCCAGCACAAAATTACTAATCTAAGAATTTAAGTTTCAAAATGCAACACAGGTTGCCATGTAACTATTTATGCTGGTTTTTCAGCAGCAGATGGAGATTTTAAAAGGAAGGACACCCAGTTGACTCTGATTCGAAGAATTACATCCTAAAAGAATATCCTAAAAGAATTTATATCCTAAAACAAACCACTTACAATTTTTTTTTAGTTGTAGAAGATGTTTTGGGCAATTTCAATCATCCCATTTTTCTGAATGGTAAATACAAGATATTTCTTTTAAAGTTTTTTTAATTTATTTGACAGAGAGAGACAGTGAGAGAGGGAACACAAGCAGGGGGAGTGGGAGAGGGAGAAGCAGGCTTCCTGCTGAGCAGGGAGCCCGATGGGGGCTCGATCCCAGGACCCTGAGATCATCACCTGAGCCAAAGGCAGACGCTTAACAACTGAGCCACCCAGACACCCCGATCAATTGTTTTTTCATTCTGTGAATATGAGTGACTCTCAAATGAACTTAGGATATTCAATGTCATTCATTTCAACTCTATGTTTCTTTTCCCTGGGCTAAATTTCCATTAAGAGCTCGAAGGACTATCCATTAGAAGCATATATTTTATAGAAAAAAAAGTATGTTTTACATTCAAAAAATGAAATGTCCACAAAAAACAATTTTTAAAAAATGTATGTAATGTATTTTTCAGTGTTGCTGCTCAAAGAAAAAGTCGTATAATACTAATGATATTACAATTTGAAGGACATCTCAAATTACTTCCATAAATTTCAATCTAAATAGAACTATCAGGCCAAAGAGTGCTGAAAATCAATTATGGCATAAAAAGTACCCTTGAAATCTGTATATAAAGAGGCTCCATTTCCTAAAAGGATGAGGAAGGTAAAATTCAAAGGAAAAGCATCCACCTATCTCAGATAACATGTGCTAGCTAGAGTAATCTCAAGAAAAGAGACAATAATGAGGTGGAAAGGAAAGTTCTACAGCTAGCAAAATAAACACAGCTTGGAAATTAAGGATAGCTGCACATTTCAAAGTTGGCATTCTCTCAATACTGAGCTCAGTAGAGAGCATTCTAAATACACTAATATGCCATACATATTAAGTGCTTTTAAAAACCAAAGTTTATACAAGGTCTTTCAGGGTTAGACAGAAATCTTTCATTATCAATGAAAAGATCCCTGAAATAGATGCCAATGGCTCAAATCCAACCAAGATGAAAAAGAGAAATTATATAGCAATAGAGAAATCAGAATTTCAAGAAAAACTCAGAAAATTTAGCTGATCTTCCTGAGTCAGGAGCATTTATTTAGGCTCCTAATACCAGAGGTCTGGAGTCTGTAATCAGTTTTCTGAAACAGCTCTCAGACTCTTTTCTCTTGACTCTTTTCTGTGACTCTTTATCCTTTCTCTGACTCTAATTTATCTTGCACACTATCTCTGGATTAATCTCCCTCAGGCCCTTTCATTCTATTAGCGTTCAAAAACTCTACAACAACTCCCAATTCCTTCCTAAACAGATTTAACAGCTCTTGCTTTTTTTTCTTTTTCAGATTCCCTGCAATTTTTCTACCTCCCACTCAGACAAGACTATTTTCCACTAACCCCAACCACAGAACTTTCTCTAGAGTTGGTAACATCATTTATTTGCACCATGCACTTGACTATCACGGAAGCATTGCTCAACTTGCTTCCTTCCTGAAATACCATCCTCTCTTCTTGACCAGTGAAATCCTTTCTACCCATTCCTTAAGCTTCCGCTTAAGTCCTGATTTATTGACAATCTGCATGTTTCTTATATACTTTGGCCTATTCTGATTAATCCCAGCTCTAAATGCTTATAGAGGAACAAACATGTTCCATATAATTTACAGTTCAGGTGTCTATTATTTTGTTATTTTTCATTAACTTGCATGGGCACTGAGTCTTAAGACATTCATAAGACAGTAAACTATTTGGAGGTTTTCATCACATCTTAAATTTTTATATTATAGGATGGATAGTGAGTGGATAGACAGGAATTCTGCTTCATTTCATAAAAAGGGGCTTTAAGGAGTCCTATTAAAATACATATTGTATGCCTTAAACTTATGAGTAAGGAAAAAAAAAAAGACTCAGCATGATGCCTGAATCCTCACTGTTAATGTGAGACAAAGTTTTGAGCTGGTAAAGGTTTCTGCTGAGGTGACCCACCTAATTTGTGGGATGCCTGAGAGTCACAATCTGCTGTCGCCCTTTAACACTGAGTAGACTGTATGAAGGTAATAAAAAGGACGAGAAGGTGCATGTTTCCTATAGATAAGAAACTGGATTAGCCACAGAGGGTTAAAAAAAATACATATTGTATAAAGATGGATGAAGGAGAGAGGGCGATACAGGCTTCCAGTTCTGGAATGAATATGTCAGGGGAATAAAAGGCACAAGATAAGGAATATAATTAATGCTATTGTAATAACAATGTAGTGGAAAAGATGGTAGCTTCACTTGGGATGAATATACTGTAAGATAGAAACTTGTCAAATCACTAAGTTGTACACCTGAAACTAATGTAACATACTGTCAACTATACTCAAATTAAAAAAAAATATATATATAGTATATGAAAAACAAATAAAATAAAAATAAAAATAAATAATAAAAATAATTGAAGGAATTGAGTACAAAGGCAGGATACTAGTCTCCTAGGGCTATGGTAACAAAGTACCACAAAGTAAGTGGCTTAGAACAACAGAAATTTATGGTTTCACAGTTCTGAAGGCAAAGTCTAAAGTCAAGATGTCAGCAAGCCCATGTTCCTCTAAGTATAAATCCTTCCATGCCTCTTCCCAGTTCGAGGTGGCAGCTGTCATTTCTTGGCTTACAATTGCATCACTGCAATCTCCACCTCTATGTACCGGTGTCTACACCTGGTCTTCCCTCTTTTTTTTTTTTTTTAAAGATTTTATTTATTTATTCGGCAGAGATAGAGACAGCCAGCGAGAGAGGGAACACAAGCAGGGGGAGTGGGAGAGGAAGAAGCAGGCTCATAGCGGAGGAGCCTGATGTGGGGCTCAATCCCGTAACGCCGGGATCACGCCCTGAGCTGAAGGCAGACGCTTAACCGCTGTGCCACCCAGGCGCCCCTTCCCTCTTTTTATAAAAGCACTAATCATATTGGATTATGGGCTCACTCCACTTTAGTAGACTTCATCTTAACTATACCTACAACAACCCAACTTCCAAATAAGGTCACACTCTGAGGTACTGAAGCTTAGAGCTTTAACATATATTTTTGGAAGACACAAATCAACCCACAGGAGGCAATAAAAACTGAGGTGCAAATTAACTCTGAATTTAATGACTAAAATATATGCTGAGAAGTTCAGCCTGGATGCAAGAAATAGGCAGCACATTTACTTCTAAAATAATGAGGATACATGATCAACCACTTGATGCAGAGTTCGTAAGATTTATGCCAACAAATTATAAAGGAAAACACAGAAATTGTACATGGATCACAAGGGAAATTCATCCTAAGAGAGCTGATGAAATAGAATTGTGGGTGATTTAGAAAACACTATTATCAGTAAAACTATACATGATATACATGACTTTTTTAAATCAGAGTTTAATTAGATATGCTTTTTCAAATTTTTAAGTTCAGTAAAATTAATCATGGCAGGATGGGAGTAACAATGTGGGGAAATATGACAGCATCAATGTATGCAGTTTTTGATGCTATACTTTAGTCAAGGTATACGTATTCTTTGATTCTAGAATATCTATCATAAATTACAACATCAACTTCAATGGATGTATATCAGGTCAAAAATAAGTGTTTAAACTTTTCTTTTTAACCTTTGAGTTCTTGAATATTTGATCTGAAATATTTCCTTTGTTACATTATTTTTAGACTATATTATATATTGTGTGTGAATTCTAAGAATTCCATCTGTAATCTAAATTCACATACCCAACTTCTTATTTGAAAACACCACTGAGATGTATCATCAAAATCTAATGTTGAATATGTCCCTAAGGTAACTATTTCATCTGCCAATATTCTTATTTCCCACAGTACAGATAATTTATTGTTTTGTTTTCCATACGTTTCCTGAACTTTTTTTGACCTGCTCCATATGGGATGAGGAACAAGAGGGCAACTATCCAATAAACTATATTTTCCAGCCTCTCATACTAATTAGACTTAGTTTAGATAGATTTCTATTTTTCCTTCTACTTTCCATTAACATCTTAGCTATCAGTTATATATTTTTCCTATAAAATGTCATATACTGTTTTCCCCCTCTAGCTGCTTTGAATATTACCATTTGATCTTTAATTATCAACAGTTTGATTAGAATACACCTAGGTATGCTTCTCCTTGTATTTATCCCATTTTGATTTACTGTCAGTATCTTCCAAATGATATGGGAAATTATCAGTCATTATTTTTTCAAGTATTGTTTCTATCCCAATCATTTGCCTTCTCCTTCTGGGACTTTTTTTTTTTTTAATAAATTTCCACATGTACTTTATGCTTAGTTTTATTTTGCTAAGTTTGCCCACTATGCTTTTTCTTGGTTTCAGTTTACATATCATTTCTAATAATGTATTTCTGACTTCAGTATATATATAGCCTATCCTATGCTCTGCTTTTAATCACATCCATGAGACCCACTTGATTCTTCTTTTTTTTTTTTCAAGATTTTATTTATTTGAGAGATGGAGTGCATGAGAGAGTACCAGCAGAGGGAGTGGGGTAGCTGAGAGGAGCAGAGGGAGAAGGAAAAGCAGACTCACCCAACTCAGGGCTCAATCCCAGGACCCAGGGATCATGACCGGAGCCAAAGGCAGGTGCTTAACCAACTGAGCCACCCAGGCACCCCTCCCTACTTGATTCTTCTTTGTATAAATATATAAACATTCTATTAATATTCTCCATCCATTCACATTATTTTCCTTTTTCTCTCTTTTCTATAACATATGAATCAAGAATATGTTAAAGTTCTTGGGGCTGTTTTTACAATAGACTATTGTATTTCTTTATTGCTTGTCTTGTTGCTGGTTACTCATACAATTAGTTAATTTTATATATCATATATTGGAGGTAATACACAGTAAAGATCTGGATTATCTTCCCTTCTAGTTCTCCCAGCATATCCTTTACTCCTAGAGCATGTATCTTAATTCTAGGATTTGGTCCTTATTTCTAGAGCAGGGCCTTTCTGGATTCTTAACTCAAAGTTCTGGATGTTCACCATGGTATCTCTAACTGGGCTTGGCCTGATAGTTTTACAGAATTAGGTGTCTACCCAAATCTCTCCTGACTCCTTGTGGTTGCTCTCTACTAGACATCCTGGAGTTTTACTCCTTAGATGCCTAGCTAAAAAGTGAGCCAAAGACACAAATAACTTTATATATGTTATTGTGGCTCCTTTTCTGCTATGCCTTTCTCTCTAAATCTTTGTTCCTGAAATCCAAACCACCATAGCAGCAATGAACCATATTTTTTCCCCCACACAGTGATATTACTACCTTCTTTTTGAATTCTATTTACCTGCACTGTGATTTGGGAAGTCCTAGCTAATGCAGAAAGAAAAGAAAAGAAAAGAAAAGAAAAGAAAAGAAAAGAAAAGAAAAGAAAAGAAAAGATATATGGAAGAAATAAACTTTGTTTACAGGTGACATGGTTATCTATGGAGAAAATTTGAAAGAATCAACAGAAAGTTCCTAAATCAAATAAATGCTTATAGCAAAGCTGCAGGATACAAGTTTAATATACAAAAGTCAATCCATATCTTCTGTTTAATATTGATATGAACCTAAAATTCTCTAAAAAATAAAGTCTATTTAAAGAAATATGTTGTTAGTGAAGTAGTAATGTATATAAGTTTTCTTGAATGTCCTAACAAAACAGACATGATAACAAATGCATTAAAGCACTAAATATGTAAATAAATAAAAGAGAACATTTAAAGTATTTTAAACCAAGTAGTCAAGTGCTATCCTTACAAACCACAAAATTCCATTACGCTGTGCCGAACTACCAACACCCATGTATATAATTAACTGTATGAGAGGAAGTAGAAGACAGTGATTTCTGATAGCCCTGATGCTGATAAATTGCCAAAAAAGATTCATTCAGAGAGCAAGAGAAGACTCTGGAATAGAAGTCAAATGTAACGATCTGAGAGAGTTAACATGGTGGAGGAGTAGGGGTCCCCTTTCTCAGCTGGTCCCCTAAGTCGAGCTGGATATGTACCAGACCATCCTGAAAACCCACGGAATCACCCTGAGACATAGGAAGATGCATCTGGATCTCTACAAATGAACATCTCCAGTGATGAGTATTGAGGTACGAAGCGGGGAGCCGTGACACCGCGCACAGATATCGGAAGATAAACAGGAGGGGGAGAGAGCTGCCCCATTAAGGGCCGGGAAGCAGTAGCCACCTGCACTGGGGAGTGGGCCGGACTCAAGGACGGGCACCCGCGAGAGAGTGGACTGAGACTGTGAGCCTGGGAATGCGCTTACGACCAGACTGAAATCCGAGCTCCGGAGTGCACACTCCAACTAGACTGAAACCAGGAGCCCAGGAGCGGGCATGTGTCCAGACTGACAACCAGAGCTCTGGAGTGCACATTCGAACTAGACTGAAACCGAGAGCTCAGGAACGCGTGTGCGACCTGACTGAAAACCGGAGCTCCGGAGCGCTCACTGGAACAGACTGATACGGGGAGCTCAGGAGCGTGGGCGCACCCAAATGAAAACCAGCACTCCAGAGTGCACGCAAACAACACTGAAACAGAGAGCTCGGGAGTAAGCATGGGAACCGGGGGTGGCTGGTGGTGTTAGAAACACAAAGGACAGAGACCTGCTGGCCCTGGAAGTAAGGGCTGGGACACCTGCTGTGGGGTGCACAACCCAGGATACTGCAGGGTTTTTAGCAGCACCGACAGAAACAGAGTTAAAGAGGCCAAGAGAGCTCAG
The DNA here is from genome assembly GCF_024610735.1 of Ursus americanus. Classification (NCBI taxonomy): domain Eukaryota; kingdom Metazoa; phylum Chordata; class Mammalia; order Carnivora; family Ursidae; genus Ursus; species Ursus americanus. The sequence goes on from NC_142131.1 coordinate 7,232,001, forward strand.
TGGGGAGTGGACTGCAATCTCTCTGTTCTGAGACAGAGGCTAGGATTCGGCCACTGCTGCTCTGACTCTCAGAAGAGCCACAAAAACTGCCAAGGAAAGCCGCCAGAGAACAAAGCCCAGAAATACCAGCTCACATTGTGCCAAACCCCATCCCCCCTTGCAGGGGACAGGGAGACTCTACCCAAACAGAGTTGCCTGAATATCAGTGAGCAGACCCCTCACTCAGTAGGAAGGCTGAAAAATTGAGAAGCCGACATCCCTAAGGTCTCTATAAAACAAGTGCACACTGCGTGGGTCCTGGTCAATAATTTGGGCTCTGGGCAACCCCACAACCTCTCCTTATCAGAATGAGGGGAAGGAGAAATCCCCCCCAGCAAAGAAAAGACAATGAGTCTGTGGCCTCTGTCTGACACAGAACTGATGGATATGGATATAACCAAATTATCAGAAATGGAGTTCAGAGTAACAATGGTCAAGATGATGTGTAGACTTGAAAAAAATATTAATGAAAATATTAACGAGAATATAGAATCTCTAAGGGCAGAAATGGGAACAAATCTGGCAGAGATTAAAAATGCTATGAATCAAAAGCAATCAAAACTAGATGTTCTGACGGCCAAGGTAAATGAGGCAGAAGAACGAAGTAGTGAATTGGAGGATGGGATGGTAGAAGAGAAACTTAAAACAGAAACTTGGCTCAAAAAATTCCAATCTCAATAAAGTAGATTAAGGGAGATTACTGACTCAATGAAACATTCTAATGTCAGAATCATCGGCATCCCTGAGGGGGTGGAGAAAGAGAGAAGTCTAGAAGAGATTTTGAATAAATTGTAGCTGAAAACTCCCCTAATCTAGCAAAGGAAACAAGCATTCGTCTCCATGAGTCAGAGAGGACCCCTCCCAAGCTCAACCATGACAAACCAATGCCACGTCACATCATAGTGCATCTGCAAATATTAGATCCAAGTATACAGTATTGAAAGTGGCCAGGGAGAAGAAATTTCTCATGTACAGAGGCCAAAATATCAGAATTATGTCAGACCTGTCTACACCGACATGGAATGAGAGGAAGGGTTGGCAGGGGATTTTTAAAGCTCTATCTGAGAAACACGAAGCCAAGGATCCTTTATCCAGCAAGGCTGTCATTCCGAATGGATGGAGAGATAAGGACCTTCCAGGATCACCAGACACTGACCAAATTTGTAACTATGAAACCAGCCCTACAGGAGTATTAAGGGGGGGCGGGTTTCTATAAAAGTAAAAAGGCACCAAGAGTGATACAGAACAGAAATTTACAATCTATTGAAACAAAGACTTTACAGGCAACATGACATCATTAAAATCATATCTCTCAATAATCACTCTGAATGTGAATGGCCTAAATGCTCCCATAAATGCCACAGGGTTGCAGATTGGATAAAAAGACATGACCCATCCATTTGCTGTCTACAAGAGACTCATCTTGAACCTAAAGATACATCCAGACTGAAAGTGAAGGGATGGAAAACCATCATTCATGTCAATGGACCTCAAAAGAAAGCTGGGGTAGCAATTCTCATATCAGACAGATTAGATTTTAAACTAAAGACTGTAGTTAGAGATACAGAAGGACACTATATTATTCTAGAAGGATGTATCCAACAAGTGGATATGACAATTATAAATATCTATGCCCTCAACAGGGGAGCAGCAAGCTACATAAGCCAACGCTTAACCAGAATAAAGAGACATTAATAGTAGGGGACCTCAACACTCCACTATCAGCAACACACAGATCACCTAAGCAGAAAATGAACAAAGAAACAACAGCTTTGAATGACCTACTAGACCAGATGGACCTCATAGAACACTGGGGTATATAGAACACTATACCCCAGAACAACAGAATACTCCTTCTTTTCCAATGCACATGGAACTTTCTCCAGAATAGACCATCTACTGGGTCGCAAAACAGGTCTCAACCTATACCAAAAGACTGAAATTATTCTCTGCATATTCTCAGACCACAATGCTTTGAAATTGGAACTCAACCACAAGGAAAAATTTGGAAGGAACTCAAACACTTGGTAACGTAGAACCATCCTGCTCAAGAATGATTGGATAAACCAGGAAATTGAAAATCAATTTAAACAATTTATGGAGACCAATGAGAATGAAAACACAATGATCCAAAACCTATAGGACACTGCAAAGGCAGTCCTGTGGGGAAAATACATAGCAATCCAAGCCTCACTCAAAAGAATAGAAAAATCTAAAATGCAGTTTTTATATTCTCACCTCAAGAAGCTGGAGCTGGAACGGAAGAACAGGCCTAACCCACACATGAGAAAGCTGTTGATCAAGATTAGAGCAGAGATCAATTAATTAGAAACCAGGAGCACAGTAGAGCAGATCAACAGAACTAGAAGCTGGTTCTTTGAAAGAGTAAATAAGATCGATAAGCCACTGGCAAGGCTTATTCAAAAGAATAGAGAAAGGAACCAAATTAATAAAATTATGAATGAATAGGGAGAGGTCACAACTGACACCAATGAAATAGGAAGGATCATTAAAAAATTTTATCAACAGCTTTATGACAATAAGTTAAACAACCTGGAAGAAATGGATGCCTTTCTGGAAACCTATAAACTACCAAGACTGAAACAGTAAGAAATTGATTTTTTGAACAGACTGATTAATTATGAAGAGATTGAAGCAGTGATCAAAAGCTCCTGAAAAACAAGAGTCCAGTGCCTTGACGGATTCCCCAGGGAATTCTATCAAACATTCAAAGAAGAAATAATACCTATTCTCCTGAACTTGTTTCAAAAAAGAGAAACAGGAGGAAAACTACCAAACTCATTCTATGAAGCCAGTATTACCTTGATTCCTAAACCAGGCAAAGACTCCATCAAAAAGGAGAATTACAGACCGATATCCCTGATGAATATGGATGCCAAAATTCTCAACAAGATCCTAGCTAATAGGATCCAACAGTACATTAAAAGGATTATCCATCATGACCAAGTGGGATTCATCCCCTGGGATGCAAGGGTGGTTCAACATTCGCAAACTGATCAGTGTGATAGGTCATATCAACAAGAAAAGAGTCAAGAACCATATGATCCTTTCAATAGATGCAGAAAAAGCATTTGACAAAATACAGCATCCTTTCCTGATTAAAACACAGTGTAGGGATAGAGGGTACATTCCTCAACTTCATAAAAACCATCTATGAAAAGCCTACAGCGAATATCATTCTCAATGGGGAAAAGCTGAAAGCCTTTCCCTTAAGATCAGGAACACGACATGGATGCCCCCTCTTGCCACTATTATTCAACATAGTACTAGAAGTCCTTGCAACAGCAATCAGACAACAAAAAGGGATAAAAGGTATCCAAATCGGCAAAGAAGAAGTCAAACTGTCTCTCTTCGCAGATGACACGATACTCTATATAGAAAACCCAAAAGACTCCACCCCCAAACTACTAGAACTTATAGAACAATTCAGTAATGTGGCGGGATACAAAATCAATGCTCAGAAATCAGTTGCATTTCTATACAAGAACAATGAGACTGAAGAAAGAGAATTAGGGAATCCATTCCATTTACAATAGCACCAAAAATCATACATTATCTCGGAATTAACTTAACCAGAGATATAAAGGATCTCTATTCTAGAAACTACAGAACACTAATAAAAGACATTGAAGAAGACACAAAAAGATGGAAAAATATTCCATGCTCATGGATCGGAAGAGTAAACATACTTAAAATGTCTATGCTACCCAGAGCAATCTACACTTTCAATGCCATCCTGATCAAAATACCAATGACATTTTTCAAAGAACTGGAACAAACAGCCCTTAAAATTGTGTGGAACCTGAAAAGGCCGCGAATCACCAAGGAATTGTTGAAAAGGAAAAACAAAGCTGGGCATCACGTTGCCGGATTTCAAGCTATACTACAAAGCTGTGATCACAAAGACAGCATGGTACTGGCACAAAAACAGACACATAGACCAATGGAACAGAGCAGAGAACACATAAATGGACCCTTGGCTCTTTGGGCAACTCTTCTTTGACAAAGCAGGAAAAAACATCCAGTGGAAAAAAGACAGTCTCTTCAATAAATGGTGCTAGGAAAACTGGACAGCTACATGCAAAAGAATGAAATTTGACCACTCTCTCACACCATACACAAAAATAAACTCCAAATGGATGAAAGACCTCGATGTGAGACAGGAATCCATCAAAATTCTGGAGGAGAACATAGGCAGCAACCTCTTTGACATCGGCCACAGCAACATTTTTCATGACACATCTCCAAAGGCAAGAGAAACAAAAGATAAAATGAACTTGTGGGACTTCATCAAGATAAAAAGCTTCTGCACAGCCAAGGAAACAGTCAAAAAACTAAGAGGCAGCCCACAGAATGGGAGAAGATATTTGCAAATGACACTACAGATAAAAGACTGGTATCCAAGATCTACAAAGAACTTCTCAAACTCAATACGCGAGAAACAAATAATCAAATCAAAAGATGGCAGAAGATATGAACAGACACTTTTTTCCAATGAAGACATACAAATGGCTAACAGACACATGAAAAAATGTTCAAAATCCTTAGCCATCAGGGAAATTCAAATCAAAACCACATTGAGATACCACCTTATGTCAGTTAGAATGGCAAAAATGGCCAAGGCAGGAAACAACAAATGTTGGAGAGGATGTGGAAAGGAGATCCCTCTAACACTGTTGGTGGGAATGCAAGTTGGTATAGCCACTCTGGCACACAGTGTGGAGGTCACTTAAAAAGTTAAAAATTGAGCTACCCTATGATCCAGCAATTGCACTACTAGGTATTACCCCAAAGATACAGACGTAGTGAAGAGAAGGGCCATATGCACCCCAATGTTCATAGCAGCATTGTCCACAATAGGTAAATCATGGAAGGAGCAGAGATGCCCTTCAACAGATGACTGGATTAAGAAAATGTGGTCCATATATACAATGGAATATTACTCAGCCATCAAAAGAACAATTTCTCAACATTTGCTTCAACAGGGACGGGACTGGAGGAGATAATGCTAAGCAAAATAAGTCAAGCAGAGAAAGACAATTGTCATATGGTTTCGCTCATATATGGAACAGAAGCTGTAGGAAGATTGGTAGGAGAAGAAAGGGAAGAAGGGGGGGTAAACAGAAGGGGGAATGAACCGTGAGACTATGGACGCTGGGAAACAAACTGAGGGCTTCAGAGGGGAGGAGGGTGGGGGAATGGGATAGGCCAGTGATGGGTATTAAGGAGGGCACGTACTGTATGGAGCACTGGGTGTTATACGCAAGTAATGAATCATGGAACTTTACATCAAAAACTAGGGATGTACTGTATGGTGGCTAACATAACATAATAAAAAATATTATTAAAAAAATAAAATTAAACAACGTATTTAAGGGCAATTTGAACAAAAAAAAAAAGTGTAAATATCTGAGGAAAGCATCAGGAGAGGAGGCTGTTTCCATTGTTAAGGATGAGGTTAGGGGACTTCAGGAATGTTAGACAGTGCCGAGGTTGTCCGGTTGTCCCAAAAGCTTGAAACCAACCAACTGAAGAAGTTTCCTTTAAGGACAAATCCAATGCTAAAGGGAAACTGTTGGGAATAGAATACAAATTAAGCAGGAAAAAGATACTATGGGGAAAAAAGAGAGTTAGGGCAGGCAGTGTGGAAGAGAGAGAAAGAAAGGAAATATTCTGTTAACAGTAAAAAAAGAAAAGAAAGGAGAGGGTTCTCACAGTACCTGAACTAGCTACTTGATGCTTCACAGTTGAGAAAAGCCTGAAGCCATGAAGCTACGAAAGTTACTTTGGCATATTCCCATATTTGAAAGATAATTTTTAAAATTCAAGAAAACTCATTTCATATAAACATTCATAACACAATAGAATTGTGGTTAATTCCAAACAAATTCACTCCAGGTTGAAAAAAAAATAAATGAGCAGAATAAACATCTTTCAGACAATGAAGACATACCAAAAGAATATGACCTACCAAAAAAGATTTAAGAATTGAAGCTTAGTATTTCAAAATAAGCCAATTAAATTAAAGTATGAAAGAAAGCATAAGAGCTAGAAAAAATTAGAAAAATAAAATTATGAAAATTAGAGAGCTTGAAAACAGACCTGAGTCCAGAATGATTTAGGAATAAATGTAAAATAATCTTAGAAAAAAGACAAAGCTAACTCGACAATGAAAATGAATAGGTATCACACATGATACAGTAAAAGAGATAGACAATTAAAAATATAATAGTACATTTTAAAATCAAGCAAAAATTAATAGACAAAATGAGGAAGTAATTGAAAAAGGTAGAGAAAGTATACATACACACACATACATACAGTCCAAGTGAAAACAAAAGCAAGAGCAAGGAATATGTATTAAGAACTGTAATTTAACATAACTTTCCTTTAATAAAGAATTACATCTTCATATTGAAAGAGAATATCATTTCTCAGAGAAAAGTTTGTTTTTTTAAAGACTTTATTTACTTATTTGAGAAAGAGGGCACAAGACAGTAAAAGAGAGCATGAGCAGAGGGGAAGGACAGAGGGAGATGCAGACTCCCCACTGAACAGGGACCTGAGCTTAATCCCAGGACCCTGAGATCATGACCTGAGCCTAAGGCAGATGCTTCGCCGACTAAGCCACCCAGGTGCCCCTCTCAGAGAAAAGTTTTACAAGCAGTCCAAATAAATATATACTATGGTAGAATTATTTAATTTAAGCTCCAAATGTTTTCACAAGTGACTTGCTTTAAACAACTTTAATGATAATCCAAGTACTACTTAAATTATTTGAAAAATAAACACAGGGGGGAAAAAACCCTTTAAATTCTTGTTATAAGATGAGTGTAATATCGATTATAAAACCTGATAAAAACTGCTCCAAAAAAGAAATCTACAAGCATGTGAATGTTCATAAAAATCTTTGACTTGTAAATTTAGTATTATTGCAATAAAGAAATGGATCTTTCTTCTTAAGATAAAAATTATAAGGCCCAAATGAAAGGGCAAATAAGAATAGAGAAAATACGAAAACCATGAAAAGGATATTCTAATCCCCTCTATATGAGGTGTATTTTATGACCTCTATATGCAAGAGAATAAGATTTTAGAAAATAAATGGACTAAGATAGAAAATCTGGAAATAGATATATTTGCAAATAAAAATTTAGTACTACAAACATAGCATTAGAAATCAGTGAGAAAAATATTCTTTATAATTAGTAGTGTTGGAATAATGGCATACTCACAAAAGAAAAGACAAAATTATCTCCACAAAGAATATGTCAGTATTAGAAGAAAATAATTCACCTATAAAGCAGGGAAATAGTCTTAATTATGACTCACAAAATATAATTAATAAAGGATCAAATTAATAGTTTTAGTTATGTTACTTGTCCAAAAAATATGACAAACATTATAATCAATAAATAACAAATGACAAAACAGTGAAACACATTTGCAATGAAAAATGCTTAAGGGCCATCAGATTTATTCATTAATAGGATTTTAAGATAGGGTAATTTGGAATATAGACCAAGTCAGATATTCAGATATATTCCAAAGATAAAAACAAATGCAAGTTGTCTCCGCAGGATGCATATACTAAAATAATAATGACAAAGAGAAGATTAGCACAGGCCCTGTAAAACACTAACATGTAAATTCATGAGACATTCCATATTTTTCTGTACACTTTAAAATGGTGAAAATAGTAATTTTATGTTATGTATATTGTACCATAATAAAAATAAATAAAATGAAATATAGATACAAAAGAATGAAAAAGATTTTAATTAAAATAATGTAGAAGATAAAAAAAAGTGCAGGATATCTTAAATGTTTTCATAATCTTAATTTTCATAAAAATACTGGTATTGGTATCATTCTGAGTTTGTATTGATGCTTAAAAAATGAGAAAAACCTAGCTGGCCAGATCAATCTCTGTAAGAACAAGAAAAATGAAAACTAGACATAATGTATCTCTTGATGTGATACAATAGGAAGCTTACAATTTCCCCTGTGAAGTATTATATAAAAAAAAAAAAAGATAGGACAAAGCTGATCAGCCTTCTAAATGTAACCACTTTTTACAAGAAATAAAAAGGTATGCAGACCACCTTAACTGATACAAAGGGAGACAACGAGCAAAATCCAGAAATTGCAAAGTTATATAGGATCAATATCCTTGGTTTCTTTATCAAATAAATTATAAGGAAAAAAATGGATGGGAAGCTTATAAATCAAAAGCAATTTAAATTATATCAATGAAATGCATTGAATATATTTTGTTTCCTGATTCAAACAAACTCTAAGTTAAAAATGCTATGAAATATTGAAAGAAATGTGAATACTATGATTTGTACTTAATTACTTCCAAAATGATAAAAATTTTGGAATTATGATTTTTAAAGTGTCTTTTATAGATACAGACTGAAGGATCTTTGGATGAGCAAAGTGTTATCTAGGATTTATCTGAAAACAACCAAGGGAGGGTGTGGATGGAGAATAAGTATAGACTTACAGAAAAATACACTATTTTGAAACTGGGTATTAGATCCATGGAGTTTCATTATGTTACTTTTTCCTTTTATATATTTACACTTTCCCATAAATTTTTTAGATAGTACCCACATTAAAATCATAGACAAAATAATAATGGATGAGGAAAAATCATCATCTCAAGTTATTTAAAGGCTGTAAGAAGAAACAATAAAAAAAATCTAAGCTTATACATGCTTTATCTTTTAAAAAACCTATTTATATTGTTTCAACTCATTGGCCAATATGCTCATACTTTTTAAAATTTTAGAATTTTAAAATGTACATGACTGGACATAATAGAAAATTGTGACCAAAAATGTTGGTCATATCCTTTTGTGAGAAAGTAAGCATTTCTTGGCTTTATTTATTTATTTTTAACGTCAACTAATCTTAAGATTAGGCATTAAATGCCAGTTACTTTTTAAAGTACATTTGCTATTTACTCTCCACTAGGGAGAAATGTGACCTCATTCCATGTTCTGAATAACACAACAGTGCCCTAGTGATTAGTGTATCAGGTCAGATGGGAGAAAAACACATGGCTCTGCACTTTTAACAACCTGCTCTGCCTTAAACTGGTTACCAAAGGATTTAAAGGCAAATCATTAAAAAGTAAAAAGTCAATTGATTAAGCATGGTAGGTAATAAATAAAACAAATTCTATATTTATGTTACTGGCATAGAGGTAACAGTCTCCTGACAATGTATCTTTCACACTCTATTCAGATATAATAAACATCTAAAAGTTTGATTTCATTTTAAGCTTATAGCTTTGTATATTGGAGGGCTACTGTTATTTTAACTACTACCAGTGTCAAGCTTTGAAATGCTCCCATCACCACATAAAGCTCACTTATACCCCTCAGTAGTCAATTCTCATCCCCACCTTGCTTCTAAGCAATCACTGGTTTTTCAGAAAGCAAAAAGATTTTGCCTTTTCTAGAAATTTCATATAAATTTCATACAAAGCCATAAAATATATAGTCTTCAGTGAGTGGCTTCTTTCATATGGCACCTGACTACGCAAGACTATAACATTTTGCTGCCTCGTTCCAGAGTGTCTTCTTGATATAGTAGAGATAGCACTGAAAAAATAGGCGGAAGGCCTCAATCCTATCTCTGCCACTCCAATCTGTGAACTAAGACACACATTTTAACTTCTCTTGTCTGGCAACAGTAGGATGATCTGTCCTCCTCAAGGCTACTGTGTGGAGATAACTAGAGAGAATGGATAAAGTGCTTTCTAAAGTGCAACACATAAAACAGATCAATTCAGAAGAAAAAGCTATCAGAAATGAGAGAAATGATAGTTTCAAAAAATATTTTATTAAACACAAATAAATATATTAAAATATAAATTTTAAATATTTCACTTTTTCACTGTGGAAATGGGAATAAGATGGAGGAAGACTGAATACATTTTATGAAATTGGAATAAAATAGGAAAAAAAACCTAAAACTAGAATTATAAAAAGGAACAATGTTCTATCAAAGCCTAACAAAGCCCATCTAAAAAAAAAAATCAAATAGCAAGGTTCAGAAATATACTTCATTTTTTAAATTTTTATCACCAAAAGAATTTATTCTACATCGGACACATCTGACAAAGTTATAGTTATAAAACATAGCATATAATCCTTGTCTTCAAGTTTCCTCTACTTTCCCTACTAACATGGGAAAAGGGCAAATAAAATGGCCTTTAAATAAGATTTAAGGACAAGGAAAGAACACTCTTCCAGCAAAATAAGATCATAAAGATTATGCGAAGGTTGACATTTTAAATTTATAGTTTTATTTATTTTATCTGATGTCAGGAAAGAAGATTAGATAATCTACAATCCCTACATCTACATCACTCTGATGGATCTCTTTTCCTGATCCAACTCTGAATCTTGAAGTTTCCCTCTGCTTTTCTATACCCTAGGGAAAATGTTGCAACATAACTGTAGTGTTATAGGCTTGAAAATTTCTGACACCAAGAGGAAAATGAGGAAAACTTATAATTTACAAGGAGGTATAAAAGACCATGACACTTGGGAAGGGGTAAAGAATGGGTTATATGAGAAGACAGCTCATCCTTGTAGGCTGAATTTGGCCAGCTGCAGGAAAATGCAATTGGAATGCATGAAAGATCTAGTCTGTGTGGAAATTTCAGGAAGCCAGTGAGAACACGTGACTTTTTTTTTGCCTTTTTGTCTTTGTAAGTTAGACAAATTATACAGATCTGAAGTAAAGTGCTAACTGGAAGTTTTCCAAGCATTTATAGGCTCTTATCCAGTAAAGAAAAGGGGGAATCTTCAATCCATGACTATAAAATGTCAGATCTCAATCAGATGTGTGAAGTATCTTCATTGATGATGGTCGCAGGATAAAAAAGTTGGTCATTAAATTAATCTAGTTAATTAAAAAATAAGATTAATTTCCCCCTGTTTTGGTCACTCTCTTTAGGAAAAAAGACAAATATAAGAAAGTTAAATAAATTTCAAATTACTGTTTAGCACAGTGAGTATAGAAGTATGTAGCATACTGAACAACAGTTTTATTAGTAATGATGAAGAAAGAGTAATCATTTAAGGCTGGAACACTGGAAAATTTCAGGGAGAAGAAATTAATGTATATGACAGCAGAGTAGGATGTTTAAATTAAGAAACTAAAAACAAATGAAAACTCAGAAAAATTATATAATGTGCCCAAATTTAGTAGTAGGAGATCACAGAATTAAAACCAAATTTTCTAATTCTATATGAGTACGCTGCTTGTTATAAAAATTATAGTACCCAATTAATGGACATTTATTTGCTCAACAGTATTTATTGCATGACTGTGATATGCTGAATTCTGTTCTAGCTCATGAAGATAAAGTCGTAAGGGAAGCAAAGCAGTGAACAAAATTAAAGTCCCTCCTTTTGTGGAGCTTGCATACTAAAGTGAGGTTGCAAGACAGAAAATGAATAAATATATGGTATAAAGTCATATAATGCTATGAAAAAGTCAAAAAAGGGTAAGCAGATAAGACAGGAAAGAAAATTATAATTTTAATCAGGATGTCTAGGGAACATCCTTCTGGGGAGGTAACATTTGAGGATTAATCTAAATGAGATTTTTCAGGTAGAGGAATCTGGGATTACAAAGACTCCAACGTAGGAATATGTGAAGCATGAGATATGACTAGTAAAGATGTCAGTGTAGCTGGAGTAGAATGAGCCAGAGAAAGTAATAAGACTTGTTGAGGTCTACACATTTTATTCTTTTACAGTACAGAAGTTTGTAAATGTGTTCTTATTGTTTGAAGAGTGCTACTTACAGATTAGTACAAAGGAAGTGCTACATAGCACTACTTAGTAAGTAGCACTTGCTTCAAAAGTAAACAGTTTTTTCTACTTTCATAGTAAAAGCCTAATAAACCTGTATAAGTTACTGCTTATCACGCTAGGCTTTACAAATCTGTCTCTTTATCTCTATCTCCTAACTGGTTCTGCTTCTCTGATGAAGCCTGACTATTACAGTAATTCATTTATACCAGTATTTTAAAAGAGAAAAAAAACTATTTAATAGATGCCTGAAAAACAATTTGACAAAATTCAATATCCACTTCTGACAAAATTTCTCCTATGAATAAAAGCCAAATTTTTAACATAATAAAAGATATCTGTTAATAACTAGAGTTAACATCTTACTTTGTTGTTAAAGACCAAATAGTTTCACTCTATGATTAGGAACAAAATAATAATTTCTACTCCTACCATTCCTATTCTACAACATGCATGCCAGTGCAATAAATCAAGGAAAAGAAATACAAGGCATATGGATTGGAAAGTAAGAAATAAAACTGTCTTAGAGGTCATGATTGTCTACATAGAAAATAGCAAAGGATATATTAAAATAAATGAGTTTAGCTGGTTACAGAAAAAAAAAAAAAAGCCAGCATATTAAAATCAATTGTCTTTAAACATACCAGCAATAAAAATTAGATAATGAATTTTAAAAATATACCACAGTACTACTAAAAATAGGGTAAGTCTCAAAATAATGGTCATAATTTGTATAATAAAAAATACCACATTGCTGATAAATATCAAAGAAGATCTAAGTAAATGGAGAGATAGCTCATGTTCATTAATTGGAAGACTTAAAATTATCAAGATGTAAATTCTCAAATTGATCTACAGATTGAACACAATCCCAGAGAAAATCCTATAAGCCTACTTTTAATCTGCAAACTGATTCTAAACTTTACATGAAAAAGCAAGAAATCAAAGAATTGTTAAAACTATTTTGAAAAATGAAAACAAAGTTAGAAGACTCACACTACCAGATTTTAAGATTTTCTATAAAGCTAGAGTAATCATATAACATGGTGTTAGTAAAATTATAGTCACATATCAATAGAACAGAATGAAATGTACAGAAATAGACCCATATACATATAAGGAAATTGTTTTGACAAAGTCGGCACTATTATTCAATAGAGAAATACCTTGAAACAATTATACGTCCTTGTGAAAGGAAAATAATGGAAATTTGAAAGTAAAACCTGAAATTGAAAACTTCTATCTAGAAGAAAACAGGAGAAAATCTCTGATGTTGAAATAGAAAATCACTTTTTTTAAATAAAACATATTTAAACCTCTGCTTTTTGCAAAACAGCATTTTAAAAGAAAAAGCAAGCTGTAGTCTCAGAGAGAAATATTTGCAAAACACATTTAACAAGGTACTGGTAACCAGAATATACAAAGAAATCTGAAAAATTACTAATAAGGAAAGAAATAGCATAATAAAAATGGTAAAATATATGAAAAGATAATTCACTACAGAAGAGACTTGGATGAAAATAAGCACTTGTAAAGACGCTCACTATCATCAGTCATTAGGCAAATGCAAATTAAAACCACAGTGAGATACCACCACATATCTAATCAAATGCAAAAAAAAAAAAAAAAAAAAAAGAACGAAACAAGTAATGAAATACCTGACAAAAATAAGTACTGGCTAGTAGGGAAAGTAAACATAACTCTAAATAAATCATGTATTACATGTAAAAGAAATTAAGATATAGGTGTATACAAATGCCTGGAAACAAATGTTATGGTCCTTTATTCATAATCATAATGGACAAATCATTCTATATCCATACAACACTCAGCATAAAAAAGAAATGTGCTATTATTCATACTATGGTATCAATGAGTCCCAAAAAGAGTATCCAAAGTCAGCTTAGGAACAGAATCAAAAGGATTCATGCTTTATGACTCCATTTATAAGACATTTTAGGAAACACCAAACTATGGGGACAAAAACGACATCAACATTTACTAGAAGCCAAAGTAGTGGTTATGGTGGGTTGTTTGATTACAAATGGATGATAGAAACACTCTATATTCTTTGGGAAGATAGAAATAGTATATATCATTCTTGTGGTGGTGGTTATAGGATTATGTAAGTTGGTTGAAATGCATACACCTGCATACCTAAAAGACGTAAGGTTTGTTTTTTGCCATTATACCTCAATAAACCTGAAAAATTACATAATTGCCTTAACACAATAATAATAAATTATTGCTCCTATTCCTACATATTATCTGGACGTACTGTTTGAGCCTGCTGGATTAGGTTGGTATTGGCTGGACTATCTAATATGTCTGAGGTCAGCATGGTGGAGCAGGCAGGGCTGACTGGTCCGATGAACTTGTTTAGGATGGCTCTTCATGTATTTTCTCTCTGCAGAAGTATGTCTCACATGACATTCTCAGAGTTTCCAGAGAGTGGAAATGTCTTGAATACCTCGAGGTTAGAGTTGGACCTGGTACACCATCAGTCCTGGCCCACAAGTAAACTTTAAGTTTGAGTACAAATTCAAGAGGTAGTGATACCCTCTTGCCTCTATCAGAAACCGAATAGCTTTTACAGTCTATCACAATAAGTGAATGAATATGTCATCAGCCTAAGTTCCATCACTTAAACTTTTAATGTTTCCTCTAATTTTCTTCATATAAGAATAATTTAAAAACCCCACAATCTTGACAGGGTATAATTAAATGTTACATAATAAACCCTAGGACATGGGTTATCTAGTAAATTTAGTGCGAATCAATAACAAACTTGTGCAATTTAGTCCAAATTAAAACCTTTTACATGCATTTCTATGGAATTCAAGACAAATAAGACTTTTGTACAAAATGAATTAGTTTATGGATAAATTGGTTTAGTAGAGATCTTTTAAAGGGAAGAAGAGCAAAAAATCAAACAATATAATAACTGAATTTTTTAATGTATCTTTTGAAGATTTTAATTATTTACTTGAGAGAGAGAGGGTGCACATGTACACAAGATGGGGGGGGGAGTGTGGGCATGCACAGGAGCAGGGGAGGGGCAGAGGAAAAAGCAGAATCCCCTCTGAGCAGGGAGCCTGATGGGGGCTCCATCCCAGCACCCTGGATCATGACCTGAGCCAAAAGCAGACACTTAAGTGACTGAGCCACCCACGTGCTCCAATAATTGAATTTTAATAAAAGTAAACTCTTTTGTGAAAGACAGTGAACCCAGAGTATAAAGAGTAGCATTTATATTAAGTAAAAAAAAAAAAAATTATGAAAAGTCATTATATAGTCTGCCATATATAATTTGGGTGACTGTGTAAAATTCCTAAAATAATTACTTTTTAATTAAATAACATGTATGAGACAGAATAAAATCACAAGCATCTGTAGTACTTACCACAGGTAACACATATCCTAAATAATTTACATATATTATGTAATTTTAATCTTTATAATATTGCTTGTGGTATCTATAATTCCTGTTTTACATACAAGAAAATGGAGGCTCGGAGAAGTTAAGAATACTTTAGGGTAACAACTGCTATGAAATAGAGTCAGGATTTGACCTCAAGCAATCTGCGGCAGATTAAAAACCTATTTTAGCTAAGTCTGAGACAAAGGTTTATTTGGAATTATTGTCTAAGGTAGCAAAATTTTGTGGTGTTGGGAGATGGGGCGCTAAGGCAATGTGAAGCCAAATAGGAGGAAAGCCAGTAGAGTGCGTTATTGGGTTTGTTACCTGTATAGGTGGCTGGTGCTGATAAGGCAGGACCTTCAGATCTGCCTTCCCCTGGGACAGAGAAGACATTTTATGCACTCTCTCCCTGTCCTCATTGATCAAGGATGGTTCCAAGGGTGTTAATGTTCCCTGAAGTTGGGGTGGCTCACAAATGAGTCCCAGTAATTTCCCACAGACCTCATAAATTGCAGAGGTACAAGAAATAAGCCCTAGAGAAGACAAAGTAAGATTGCATTTAAGCGAAACTAAAGTCTTTGCTCACTTAGTTGACTTTATAAGGGTTGAAGTAGACAGTAGGGCCTAGAAGTGGGGCATAGGCAGAAACAAGTGTCTATATTGTCTTTAAATTTAGAATATAAAAAGATGATCTAAATTGATAGCTATCCTGCCAATATATTTCCATAAGATTCATTTTAAAAAAAAGCCATGATAAAAAATATGTATTGAATGCATAAATCATATTGATTATTAAATGTAAGTAAAGGTACATAGTTATTTTCTCACAGTCTTTTCTGAATCTCTTATTCAATATGCAAATGATTAGGAGCTAAAATTAATCATGAAATATATTACCTTCCTTATGAGAACTATAAATCAAAGGGAAGTGACTCTTATCAGAAAGAAATGAAAAAAAGCATGTATTACCTCCAGGCTAAGTGGTTCCACTCCAGAAATATAGTAGGCCATATCTTATCTCTAGTTAGAGATAAGTATTTTAATATCCAAAGGCTTATTGTTGTTTATTAGTTTCCAAAATGCAAATTGATAAAGGTCATCATTAAATAAAAGAAAATTGACTGCTTCCTCTTCTATATAGAAGGAAGACCTTTAGTGGACAGGTATAGAGACTATTGAGACATACATTCAGGGTAACTCCCTCACTTAGTATACAGAGATGTATTTGATGTAGTAGAAATATACTCTATCAAAGAAAAGAAGCCAGACTTCATGTCCTTTAGTTTGTACTAAGACGTTCTGAGGGACAGACCTGAATAGACCTTAGCAATAGTTACGGTTTACAATCTTCTTTAATAAGTCAAGCTGGTTCCACAGTAGATTAGAAGTGCCTTCAACCGCAAGGGACATAAAAATTTCCCTGGGTGCAAACAGTCTGCTTTAGAGAAAGCAGGATTCTTTTAACTGTAGTTTAGTTTACTTTCAAGCCAATCTAGTGAATCTTAGGAGAATGAGAATACAATATCATGCTTTTTTCCTACTTAAAATGAGTCTATAGAAGGTTTGTATCCATGCTTCAAAAATGCTATCTTTCTGCTTGATTAATATTGCCTGGAAAATACCTGAATGAAGAAATTGAAAAATATCAAAAAGATAGTCAAACTATTCAGGAAAAACACTTTTGTTTTAAAAAGGACAACTAACAATACATGAGGATGGCTTCATTAAATACATCAATAACAAGCTAAAGGCCCCAGCTGTGGTCCTTGTACGGCACGCCAAAAGGCATTCAGAGGTAACAAATGACATTATGTTTTTAATATTAGTGTAATCTGGACTTAGTACTAGCTACATTGATTTGGGATAGCATTCAACATACATTCCACATACATTTTTCTTCCCCCCAATTATCTTTCTATATTGTTCTTTCAAAAAGGATATATTCCAGGCGAATATTAGTTTCTAACAATAAAATATTCTTTGCATTTTTTTTCAAATTTCACATTGAGAAACTTACTACAAAAGAAAAAAAAAAGAAGAGAAAGGCCTAAGAAGTTTGCTGTTTTGTCTTCAATTAAGCTTCAGTTAGAAACATTGCTCCAAGTGTATGTCATTAACAATAAATGGAATGGATAATAAGGCCCTGTTGGGTAATGAGGCTCCTGCTTAGGGTTTATTAGCTTTTCAATAGTTTTGTTTTCTATTTAGATGCAATTTTGAAATTTTCTGCTTTAAATAGCACAACTTTAGCAATACGTAGTGAGTTTAAATTTTTAAATGCAAAGTGCCTATCTTTACATAATAAAAGAACTCATGGAACTGCCATAATTTAATGACTGCTTAAAAAGTTTAAAAAGATATAATATTTTTAATCATTTTAATGGAAATGTTTATCCTTTAAAAAGTAGAGAGAATAGTATAATATACCCTTATGTAGTTATCATCCAGGATCAAAAATGACCAATTTATGGTCAATCTTTTTAAATTGATACTCCGCCAACTTCTATATTATATTGAAACAGAACCCATAAATTATATTATCCATAAATATTATAGTATAATTTAAATGTCATCTCTTTCAAGGCTTTTTTAAATTCTAACAGAATTCATAGAATTTTTCAAAAGTTTAGGACATATACATAAATTTGTATTTATATATACACAAATATATGTATATAAGAGCATATACATAATTTAATGAATAGGAGAGGGCCCAAGATGGCGACTCAGAAAGACCATGAACTCACCTCTTCCACAAACACACCGAATGGACGCCTACATGTAGAGCAATTCCTACTGAAGTAGAACTGAGGACTTACTGAATAGCATCTGCACCCCAAAGGGTAGAGAAACCACATGGGAACAGCAAGAGATGAAGACAGGATAACCCCAGGAACACCAGCTCCAGACAGAGTGAACTGCAGTGGGGAGAAATAGTAGTGAGGGAGGAGGAGCAGATTTGTCTGCCTCGGGGTATTAAAAAAAAAAAACTAGCAGCAGCTTTAAAAGAGCAATTAGAATTTAAAGAAACCAGCCCTTGAGTGTCTGCAGGAGTCCTTCAGAATGCTCTCCATTGTCAGAGGGGCTGATGAGCCCCATTGTTTATGTTCCCCCAGGACACCTAGGATAATTTCTGGTATATAGTAAAAGATTAAAATAATTTAAATACAATAATTTCAAAATCATAAACAAGAGTGTCATTTAATATATTACTAATATAACATACCAAACTACCTACATGATAAAAGAAATAAAGAGGAAAGAAGAAAATAAAGAAAAGAAATAAAACATTTGGTTGATTATCCAACAACATTCACAAATATAAGTTACTCTGACAAAGAAGAGGAGAGATAACACTCATATTACAACTTCAGCTCAAGATGGCAGATTAAACCCACATGACAAGACTTTCTTCTTCATTCTAACACACAAATACCACATTAAATGTATTGGACGTGGACATACAATTTGAGGTTTAGGCACCTATTTTCGGAATGAACTTAAGGCAGTCAGACCTGTTCTTGATGAAGCACTATAATAGATTTTGTTTGTTTACATGTCAGAGAGCCTGAGGAGAGAGAAACCCTGACATAAGCTGTCCCATCAAAAATAGGAACAAAATTTTGCCCCTCCTGGCATAGACACAGACTGGGCACAGCCAAAAGTAAGTTATCAGTCCCAGATCTTGACTGGAAAAAAAGAAAAGAAAAACATTTTTTTTTAAAGTGATAAGGATATTAGAAAACCAGGCATTATGCACATAGAAGTACTGTGTCCCAAATAAAATTAACCCGTTAAACTCAAACTGAGAAACTAATATAAAACTGGTCTTTAACCAGTCCACATGATGGCGGATAAAACAAACTCAAAATATTCTATAAGGACAACTGCTTAACCTAAGACACAGGTATAACAGATTTTCAAAAAAGGAAACGCCTATTGATTTGACATCCACCCGCAAAAATCTACAAAACACAGGAGAATCCACTAATATGAGACAACACGAACAAGAGAATAGCTAAAAATTTAAAGATGATGAATTTATGACTGAAACTCCTAAAGAAAAAGAAATAGAATCTATAAAATAACAAGGGAACTTTAAAGGAAATGCCAAGAATAAAATGTAAACTTGGAAAATGTGGTCTTTAAAGAAAACACTAGATAGACTAGAAGGATGACCAGGTTAATTGGAAGATAAAGTTACAAAAAATAAATTAGAACATAACATGGAGGAAAAACAGTGGGTGATAATTTAGACATTCAAAAAATTAGTTTTACGGAGACTTGAGACCATCAATTCCACCCTGGTGGAGTAACTGGGCCACTTACAATAAATAATGAGAAAATAGGTGCTCACTTCGGCAGCATATATACTAAAATTGGAATGATATAGAGAAGATTAGCATGGCTCCCGTGCAAAGATGACAAGCAAACTCGTGAGGCATTCGGTATTTAAAAGAGAGAGAGACAGAGAATAGGACAAAATATATGAAACATGTGTTTCCAAACACTTAGGATTTCCCAAAAGGAAAATAGGCAGTGAAGGACTGTGATTCCTAAGAGAAGGAAGATAACCGAGTCTTAAAATCAGTCCAGCTTGATGAGGGAACGGAAGGCAAGCTGGACAAAGCAGAAGTTTTGTCCTCCCCCCCTCCATGGGATGTATGTGACATTCCTCAGGCACTTCTGGCTGCCCTAAAGGACAAAGAAACATTCCTTACTACCTACAGCCCATTGACAAGTCCTTGAAACAGGCATGGTGACATTCCTCTAGGAACTCAGCTGCCTTGATGTTAATACTTTGCTAAGGGCAAAAGGCAGTCCTAGCCTGACCCCCTCCCCTCCACCAAGATCCTGTAAGTCTACTTTAACGTATAAAAATTCCTTTGGAAACTTCCTTTATCTCTAACCCCCCAAGATATGTATTGGCAATCATCCCCCAAGCATATGGCCCACCAATATACATCTGAAGGGTCTCATGACTCAGGTTTTATTAGACAGTAATAAATGACCTTTTCCCAACAACAGCTAGCCCCCTCAAGGTCCTGGAAACCTTGCTTCCAAAATTCTTTAGAGACTTACGCTATCCCTAACCCCCTCCCAACTTGAGGGTATATAATGGGCCATTCCTCAGAACCCCGGGGCAGCAGCTCTTTCTGCCCACAGGTCCTGTCCCCGTGCTTTAATAAACCACCATTTTGCACCAAAGATGCCTCAAGAATTCTTTCTTGGTCTTCGGCTCCGGACCCCACCCCACTGAACCTCACCTGTACCTCATCACAGCTTTCTTCAGGAGGTGTCTACCATATTGTAATGCAGGAGTGCTACTGGAAACAGACAATAGTAGCCTGTCTGTGTTCAGTCAGATACACACATAAAGGGGGCTGGAATCTGAGGGGCAAAGTATGAGATAGGAGCTAGCTAAACACAAGAGTTCCATAAATTTTCATAAAGCTTTCTTTGAATCTGTTGTTAAACATAAAGCACGGGCTGGTTAGAATCAAACTCCTAGGAGCTAGGTAGAGAACCAGTACTGGGCTGGGTGGGTAGAGAGTGGTACTGAATAATTCCTAAATGATCACATGTTGGGATAAGAGATGTTTAAATCCTGATCATCCAGAGTGCAAAAAAAATAAATACCTGGGGCAGTCAAGAGAGATCTCTAAAGGTTTACAAATTAATTTGCAAATAAACTGCTGGTCAAAACAAACTTCAACAGTCTTTAAATGATAAAAAAGAACTCAAATATAAAACTTACAATGTCCAATACCCACCCCCAAAAGTATTAAATACACAAAGAAGTAGGAAGATGTAACTCATAACCCAGAGAATAATCAGTCAATAAAAACTGATGCAGATGACAGAAATGATGGAAGAATAACACAAGATATTAAAACAGCTATAAACATGCTCAAGGACCTAAAGAAAAACACAAACATGATGAGGGAAATAGGAAATATATAAAGGAATCAAATAAAACTTGTAGAAATAGGAAATATATAAAGGAAATATATAAAGGAAATATATAAAGGAATCAAATAAAACTTGTAGAAATAAAACCCAAAATATCTGACATAAAAACTTGACTGGTGAGGGGTTCTTATTACCTACATCTGCATAGAAAATCACCCAAACTTAGTGGCTTAAAATTACCCCAAATATTTTCTTATCTCCTAGTTTCTGTGCATCAAGAATTTAGGAAGGGCTTGATTCATGGTTCTGGTCGAGATAACTCATGAGGTCATCCCCAGAGAGTGGCTGGTGATGAAATAGTAGCAGGTAGGGTAGAGGTATACAAAAGCAGCTGAGGAACAGCTGACATCTCATTCTTTTCATGTAATCCTAGGGTCTCTCCAAGTAGCTTCTCTGTCTGAGGTGTCCTTACAACATGGAAGCCTTCACAATGACATCATCTCACATGAAAATATAGTCACATCACCTGTCCTAAGACTCTTAAATCTTTTCTCATTACAGAATCAGTTTGAGGTTTGAGGTCTCCATAGCTAAGTCATGTTCTAGTTCAGATGAATACCCTCAGATGCAATTCCTTGGATATAATTTCTTGAATATCATTCCTCTCAATGTGAAGACCTGTGAACTAAAGGGACAAGATATGTGCATTCTACCACCACCTCCAACAAAAAATAGTGAGGAGACAAGAATAGGAAAACCATCATATATTCTCCATATATACACAGAAGGAGAAAAGGACACATAGGAGACACTTGCCACAGCAATTATGAAATCCAGCTGGAAATATGTGCCAGTTTCCTCATATGTTATCCTCCATGAATCTTGGTTCTGCATTTTTGGCTGTTTGTTTTGCCCTCTGAATTACTACTTTCCATAGTGTTTGCAACCATGTTGCTTTCTTCCTACAGTAATTTGAAGATCCAAGGGCTTCTTTTCGCTTTTCACTTTTTCTGATACTATCAATCAAGTTGGTCTAATCATTTTTAACACTTTGTGGATTTCTTATGTTTTGATTTACAGTCCATTCTATTAGAGAGTGGCACATGTACAAGTATATTCAAATATGCTTATCTCTACTTTGTGTTCTCTGAAAGTCTGCTGTAGGACAACCCACACTTAGAGTCTTAAAAGTACCTGTTGTGTAACACATGGGATCAATAAATCATTTTTTAGATCCTTTGTCTATTTGAGAAGAGTTTGTAAAACACTATTTTAAATCTTCATGAGGATTTGGTAAAGGATCTTACAGGCACAAATTGGACTTAAAGATTTCCCCTAAAGCATTTGTTAATGTGAGAATATTTCATATTTTTATTGTTGTCCCTGGTATTGCTGTTTCTTTGTTTTTCTAGCTGTAGATATAGGGATTGAAAAATAGTTTTATTTTCAAATACAGAAGATAATGGCTCTTTTTTATTTAAAAGTTTATTTTTCAGTTCATCTCTCTTCTCTTGAATTTTATCATATGTACAAAGAAGAGGCTATGTGGAATCTTTGATACTCTGCCTCGAAGTCTCCTTAACCAAATCAAGTTTCCATGCATTTTCTAATTTCTACATTTACTGCAGTTGACAGTGTTGTCAAATTTCTATGACTATATACTTCCATCAGCTACACTATTTTCCTTGCGTTCCTTTAAGTCCTCCCTAAAAATCTTCTTCAGTTTCATTAGGTGTCCACTAACACTCTCCTTGAGATACTTTATTATTTCATTTTGAGTCTCTCATGGCCTTCTTCTTGACCCCAGAACCTAAGCCAAAATTTTTAGACATTTGTTAAGACAGTTTTCCACTTCCAGGCATAACTTTTTTTGTTCTGCTTAGCTATTAGTGTGTAACATGCCATCTCAAGACTCGGTCACTTAAAACAGCAATATTTT
The DNA here is from genome assembly GCF_024610735.1 of Ursus americanus. Classification (NCBI taxonomy): domain Eukaryota; kingdom Metazoa; phylum Chordata; class Mammalia; order Carnivora; family Ursidae; genus Ursus; species Ursus americanus. The sequence goes on from NC_142131.1 coordinate 7,255,174, forward strand.
ATTATCTTTCATAATTTCTCTGAATCAAGAATTCAGAAAGATCTTGGCTAGACATTTCTGTCTCAGTCATTCATTTGGTTGCAGGAAGATGGTATATGAAACAAAACAGTGTGGAGGAACTGAAGTAGCCGAGGGAATGGCTGGCCGCCACTGACTGTATCTTCTTGTAGTCCTAAGGCCACCTTCTTAGGCTCTCATAGTTCTGTTCAGTATTGTAATATAACATGGAAATAAAAGAAATATAAGCCCTTTGGAGAGTGAATAGTATTAATGTGCAGACAACATAATTATATAGAAAATTGAATGAATCTACAAAAAAAAAACCATAAAAATTCAGTTTGGGGAAATTATATTATTGAGATGTCAGTTCTCCCCAAACTTATATACAGATTAATGCAATCTATCAAAATTCTGGGAGGCATGTTTTAGAGATTGACAAGCTACTGCTAAAATTTATATGGAAAAAGTAAAAAAAAATGTAATAGCTTAAACAAATTTGACAAAGATAAAATTGGAGGTTTTATATCAACTGATTTTAAAAGCTTAATATGAAGTTATAAAATCATGACAATGTGATATAATGTAGATAAACAGAACAGAAGACATGGTCAAAAAGTAGACACAAACAATCAATTCATTTTCAACACACACATCAAAATAATTTATGCATATAAGACAGTCTTTCAAGAAATGATACAGTAAAACTGGAAGCCTCTACTAAAACAAAAAACAAAAAAACAAACAAAAACTTCACTCTTACCTCACATGGTACACAGAACCGAAATGGATCGTGTATGCCACTGTAAGAGTATAAAATTTCTTGAAAAAAAGCATAGGAAAAAACATCCACAAATAGGCCAAGATTTCTTAGGTAGGAAACAAAGTACACTAACTGTAATAGCAAACAAAACTAAAAACATAGACTATAGAAATAATATTCCTAAAAAAAGAACAAATTTAATCCAACAATATATAAAATGGACAAAGGATTATTTCTAAGAGGGATTTATCCCAAGAACGAAAGTTTGGTTTAATGTTCAAATATATTAATTAATTCTCCATATAATAAGATAAAGCAGCACAAATCATATCTCAAACAATGCGGGGAAAAACAAGATTTACAGCACTAAACACCTATTGATAAAAAAAATCAGTAAATTGTAACATAAGAAAACTTTCTCATTATGAAAGGGGGAATATAAAACAGTATTTAATGGCGAAAGACTGAACACTTCCTTGTCAAGATTTGGAATAAGTTAATAAGGACTAGAAATGACCTCAAACTCCCTGAAAATGCATTCCTGATCAAGGCTGCTGTGCCTGAGTTAGCTTCTTGCTTAGAGAAGACTCATGTGCAGGTATTCGCACTCTGGGGACCAGGTATTCGCTACTCTGGTGAGTGTATTCTTTTCTAATCCATCAGAAAACAAAAATAGTATGCATTCAAATGGATTGATAAAACACATACATTTGTAGCTCTGCCCAGAGCTATGTTAATTTTCACGCCCTCTGTCATAATATAATACAAAAAGTTCTGGGCCATCTAGACATACCAGAAGACAGCATATTGATCCATTACATCTATCAGACCATGTTCACGCTAATTGGATAGGATAGCAAGAAGAGGAAAATATACACAAAAAAACATGAACAATAATATTCATAGCAGCTGTATTCATATTAGCTAAAAACTGTCAACCCAAATTTATATGTCTACCAAAATAGGTAAAAATACAAATATTCAATGTAATAATTCTTAGCAATAAAAAGGAATAAACTACTGATACACACAACATGAAAGAATCTCAAAAAACCTAATGCTAATTGAAAGAAGCCAGACTGAAAGGAGTGCATACTATATTATCCGGTTTATATGAGGTCCTACAACAAGCAAAGCTACTTGATGGTGTATGAAACCAGAACTGTGGCTGCCTAGGGATGGGGTGTATAAATTGCCTGGGAAGTGACATAAGGAATCTTGCTGATGAAAATGCTCTACACTCACACAGATGTTTGGGATATATTAGTGTATGGAATTGGGAAAACTCACAAAACTTCACATTAAACATATGTACCTTTCACTTTATGCAAATTACACATACTTCATTAAAAAGTGTGATCACTAAGTGTTATTTTCTAGACTAAGATGTCAAGTGCAGTATAACTATAAATTTCTGATGAGTGAGATAGTAATTGTACAATAGTGGATTTTTCCCCCTCACATAGCATATTAGAGTACTGACTTTTTAAAATAAACTTTTTAAAGAGGAATAATTCCTTTGAAGGTAAATACAGTATAAAAACAACTCACCTTAATAAGATTGAATACTTTCATTGTACAGTTAAGTAATTATCTTGCCAAAATGCAAATTTTCATAGTTCCTTTTCAATGTCCCTGGAGGCCCCCCTTCACTTTAAATGTCTAATTGAGGTAATAAAGCAGACAATGTTTTTCAATGTGTTTTGCAGAGGCACACAAATAAAATCCACAAGCACTCACAATCAATATGCTTAAAGGCTAATTTATGATTTCTCATCAATAGTTTATATACAAACAATGCTACTCCTCCCCTCTAATTTAAAATAAATTAGGCCAAAAATTGTGAGCAAGCGAAAACAGTCATTAATTATAGCTTCTTTTCTCTCTACGTTTTTAATGGAATATTGAGGAATTCCAAAGAATGTCTTTATTCCTTTGGTATCTGTTCATCCTTTGAAAGTTTGCTTCTCCTCCTATTAGGTTGCCATTTTGACACACTTCTCTCATTTGCTCCCTTTTACTCAGAATTGTATTCATATTTTTCTCTTAGTTTACTTGGTACTTGGGAAAATAAGGAAATGTTTGTATTGTAAAGGAAATACTGTTTTGAAATCACCCACTGTAGTGGAAGCTGCAATATATTTAACATCTAACAAATGTTCATATACAAACAGAATGAAGAGTAGATTTCAAAATGGTGTTTCCATCCCTCCTCTTCAAACCATTTATCCTCTCTGTCAGTGCTGACTACATCTTTCTAAATGGCATATGATAGACACTTTAGATACATTGGGAGACTGACAAAACGTTTAAGAAGAATATTTAGCTAATCCATTATTCTTAGTAAAATAGACAGCACATTGTCCATATGAAAGTTTAATGGATTTTTTAAAAACTTTCACCATCAGAATAATAAAAAAAAATAAAAAAAATTGCACTCTGTTTACCAAAAGTTACTAGTTTAAAATCTGTACCATTTCTTTTAAAAATAGCTCAGGGTAGACGATTTAATTATTTTATTCTCAGTTACTTTGCTTTTCAAGTGCAGATGTTATATCAACGCAGTAAAACAAAGTAAAATATATAATTTAAGAGTCAGAAAAAAATGCTAGCTCAGTCACTGCATGGAGTTTCACTTAAATGTCCACAGGAAACTTTGAAGTTAAGTCTGCATTTCTGTATAATTAAAATAGTTTGTTTAATTTAATAATTTAGTCCTTTGGATTATTCTGCATTATCTAAAAAGAGGAAATTTGGAATTATTATGATAAAATTTTTAGCTAACAATTACATAGGAAACACATATGAATGTAAATTCTTAAACTTATAAATTATTGGGTAGAAAATTTATAAAATCTTTATAAAGAGCATATCCTATGTTCACAGTGATTTCATAGAATGTTAGTTTGTACATTGCAGTCAAACCTCTATGTAGAGAGGTATATACTCATGAGTTACATATCAGCTACTCAACATTAATTTGATTAAATGACTATAATGGAGAACTAACAGAAAAAATATAGTGTTAATGGTAGCCATAAAAATGATTGGTTTACAATTCTGTGGAATTTATGAGTATGCTCTCTATGTAACGTGAAAGAGAGGGCATGAACCCAAATAGCATACATAACTAGGAGACAGGAGCTCTGCCAAGTGCATACAATTTTTCAGGAAGATGTTTCTTGTTTATCCACTCACAAGATAAGCAAATCTTGAGTTAAGCATGCACATTGTGGTAGTACTACGCAGTGGCACTGATTAAGATTCACACTGTAATTTGTTTAAGAAAACAATTTCAAATTCAAGATGAATATAAAATAGAGCAAGCCAAGATATGATAGTAATATACAAAGGACATAATTAAATGAGGCTGAGTGGAATGAAAAGGGATTCACAGAAATGTTAGTGATATCTACCTAAATATATTATTACTAACAGAGGACACATAAATTAGATCATAAGATCACATAATCATAAGGATCATAGATCATAAGTTGTTAGATCGTTAGGTCAATCAATTGATCAACTGATAAACAACATCTATTATGCAGATATATTCTTCTTACTCTGGAAGGTATGCAGAGTAATGTTATAAAAGCAATCTAGCAGGAATCACCAAGCTGAAGAAGACAATACAAAAAACGTGTTTGAAAATATTTTGATAGTGGTATTAAAAAAAAAATTTAGAACTGAAGCCCATTCTGCTCAGCTACTCACCATGCAGCAGAGATAATGTAGTATACACATTATTTGGCAGATGAGTTAGACTCAGTTAAAACTGAAATATCTATATCTATTTGTGAATAAATTAAATCAGGTCATCTCTGAGTTTTCTTTTTGTTCAAAAAAAATTGGCACACAGTCAACACATTTAGAGATGGAAGAAAGACACGGTTCTTTGAAGAGAAAAGGAGCAATAGATAAGGTGATGCCTGCCCATTTACTGAGGGCAAAACTCGGTATATAGTGCTGTCTATATACTGATGCTTTATAACGTTGAAATAATTGAAATAACTAGCACTGGTATAATCTTTTGGGCAATTTTGTAGAGATACAAAAAAGGAGCCATCCTGGTTAGCACTGGAAAAGAGCAATAGAGAGCCCTTCTTATATGGAAAAAAAATGCAAATTGGTTGAGTTGGATTGAACGTTCCAGAAAGACAAGAAGAAATATGCTATGTTTGCTGAAATAGAAAATGTAAAGTACAGAAACAGTGAGAAGAGATGAGTAAATAGAGGTGAAAACACAGAAAGGCAAACTCTAACTGAAATAAAATTAAGATATCATAAGCTGCTGTGAAGTTGCACTCTAGAATTTTAAGTCCAACATTTGGAACATCATTCACAGATACAACTCATGTCTTGGGATATATCTAGCCAGCTTGATATTCACCCCAAACTGGGAGGAGAGCAGGCCAATTCCAAGTTTAAGTTTTGAATATTTTTCTCTTTTAATAAACAATAAAAGGACCACTAGAGAAGAGTAGAGCAATTTTTAAAGCTTCTCTGCAAAGTTCATATGTAATTACTAATTCATTCCACCATCACCACACACTGTGCATTTAAATACCTTATGTTAATATTTCATTTACATATTGTAATCTTACAACAGGTTGCCTCCCCCCTTCTCTCCCAAATAGTGAAAATAAGAATCAATAAAATGGTTTGTTTCAGGGAAGAACATCTTCTTTTGAGACCAACAGATATGTGCATATTTGATTATGATAAAGTGGCCTCTGGGAAAAACATGAAGGAACTAAGAATAGGCTAACTGTTCTTCATAATACAGAATCAGGAATTGGAGAATACAGTGCAAAATAACAAAGGAGGAAGTCTAGCAATGTGGTGGAGACTGAAGCCCAAGTAGAAAACATGCCAAATCCCTCATAAACATAGGATCAAAGAATAATTATTTGAGAAATATTTACCACTCATTTTACATTGTTTTGGTGATAGGCTTGCTTTCCCCTGCTCCTTTAATCACTTTGAATGACTCTACAAATAAAAGTGCCATTGCTGTAGTATCTAAGAGTAAGAAATGAACAACAGAGATAAAGGACTATAAACACACTGGGAAATGGACATTCAGTTGAAAGAGAACAACAGAGCCACAGATGATTAAACATAAAGGCAAAGGATGCTATTCCTCTGAAAATGGTTTGAGTGTGTTATTAATTTTCTACTCCCGTATAACAACTTACCAAATTCAGCAGTTTAAGAAACACAAATGTATTCTTTCACAGTTTCTCTGTGTCAACAATCTGGCCCAACATAGTTGGTCTGCCTATGGTCTCACAAGGCTAAAATCAATGTGTCAGCCAGAGCTACTATCTCATTTGAGGGTTGGGTCCTCTTCAAAGCTCATTCGGGTCATTGGCAAAGTTCAGTTCCTTGAGGTTATAGAACTGATGTCACTCTTTTCTTGCTGGCTGTTCACTGGGGGACATTCTCAACTTCTAAAGCCTGCCTCTTACTACTCTGAATCTCTGAATTCCTCATCTGACCTCTCTACCCAGATTTAAATGACTCATGTAATTAATTAAGTCAGGCAACCCAGGAAATCTCCCTTATGAAAGTCAGCAGTGCTATAAAACATAAGCTAATCACTAGTGTGAAATCTCATCATATTCAGGGGTCTGGCCCACATTAAAGAGGAAGGGAGGGGTACCTGGGTGGCTCAGTCCATTAAACATCTGACTTTGGCTCAGGTGAATATCTCAGGGTCCTGGGATGGAGTCCCTTGTCAGACTCCCAGCTCAGCGGGGAGTCTGCTTGTCCCTCTGCCCCTCCCCCTGCTCCTATGTGCGTGCGCTCTCTCTCTCTTTTTAAATAAAATTAAAAAAAAATAAAGAAGATGGGATTATACAGGAATGTACAAAGGGGAGTGAAATTTCAGGGACATCTTAGAATTCTCCTACCATAGGTGTTCAACTCCACCTTTTGCTTCAATACATAACCCCCACGAAGTTGCAAGATGAGATTTTCCAGACACTGAGAACTCTGTTATGTAGAAGTAAAGACATTTATTCAATTTTTCAACTATAGCATTCCCATGATGGTTCAGATTTTTGGCTGTTTCTATTTTTAACATAATCGTGAATAACTCTAATTTGATATTCACTTTCAAAGAAAATATTTTATGTGTATCATAGTTTTAAGAGCACAGAATTTTGAAAGAAAATTTTATTTAACTTTTATTGTAATTCTAGGTTTCCCTAGATAACACAGGTATGAAAGAATAAATATCTTCACTTTTCTATGAAGTCAAAGAACAACAGACTTATGATAAAGAATTGCAGTTGTGGAAGCACTCCAGTCCTAGGAGATACACTCAAGAGAAGGAGTCAGTAAACTATGGTCAAAGGGTCAAACTATGGTTTGAAGGGTCAAAAGGGAAAATCAAGTATAGTAAATAAGGACTTACATAATAAGAAAGGCAAGTTTCCACACATCTTTTATTGATAAAATTCAGTATTTTATTGTAAATACTAAAATTTAAATTTCACAGAATATTTACATGCCACTATATATATATATATATATATATATATATATATATATATATATATATATATAATGTTTTTGCTTTTTTTTCAACTATTTAAAAAAGTACAATCCATCTGTGGCACAAATACAGGTAGCGGGCCAAATTTAGCTTGTGAGCCACAGTTTGTTGAGTGCTTCTCAAGAGTTCTTATGGAAGTCACCCTTGGTCTTATTAATAGCTAAATCCTTATTATTGTTATTTTTTTACTCTCTTAAGAAATCACTCTGTGTACACACACACACACTTTAGACTAATTTTTTTTGTTTCTATTAACCTTTGAACTCATAAACCCTCCTACTTATTTCCAAAGTCATGACCCCATAGAATTTCATATAACTAGAAATAGACAAAAGAAATCGCTCTATATATGGATAAACTACCTCCCTACCTGATTTTTTCTTTGGTTCTTACAAGACTCAGTTCTATTATCTTTCACAATTAAATTTGTTATGCTCTGTGACTTAACAATGACATCTAAAATTTATGGTGACCATTGTGTCTTCTACAATGAATGCATAAAAATTTAGTATGCTAAACAAAAACATTAGATTAGAGATCCTCAAATTATAGCCTGAGTGCTAAATCCAGCTGTGGTTTGTTTTTGTAAATAAAGTTTTATTGGAACACAGTCATAACTTTCTTTTTTCTTTTTTTAACCATTGTCTATGGATGCTTCTCTTCTACCATGGCAGAGTGGCATAGCTGTTACAGGGACTACATGGCTCACAAAGGTCTAAAGTATATAATATCTGCCCCTTTACAGAAGAAGTTTGCTGATTTTTGGCTGTTCCTAATCATCATCAAAGTTATTTCTAAATAAATATGTCTAGTGGTTCAAATGTTGATAACTGGAAAACAAATAGAAACCAAAAAACCACTTAAAGAAAACTTTTTGTTTTATCATGTGATGTTCAAGATTGCCTAACCAAAAAGAACATTTTGTAGCACCTTCATAATATTAACAAACTGCTGTCTTAGGTACAATAAGCAGCTGATTTATTGAAAGTGACTTGTGTAGTCAATATCTGGAATGAAACAGCTAGTTTCATCTTGTCCAATTTTTACATTACTCTTCATTTTCCCTGAGAACTACATGGCTGAGACACTTTCAGCAAGGCACTTCCTGTAAAATGATCAGTTGTATCTGTCACCAGGAAGAAATGCATTTTCCGTGCTTTACTACAGCCATCTGCATCCTTCATTTTCTTTTAATTCAGTCACTGGAGCCCTAATGATCGCAGCCATTTCAGGAGATGCCATCAATTACAGCAAGGAGCTCATTCAGAAGTGAAAGATGAGTTCCATTCTCTGTTACTTAGAGGTCAGTGATCATTCCCCAACCTCTTCCCAGTGAACAAATAGTACAGTAACTTTCACAGGCTCCCTTCATTTTTCTCAAGTCTGCTGCTTTACGACTTTTTGTAGACCTTGGTTGTAATAACTTCATATGTTTGACGCTGGCAGCCTTAAGACAAGCCTGACCCAATCATTTTCTTGCGTCCATCATGCTAAATTCAATCATATATAATTCTGACTCCCAGGAGAAATGTTTAAAAGAGTAGATATTATTAAGATGGCATCTTAAAAAAATTATAAAATAAATACAATTGGTAAAAATTATATCAGACGATTTTAAAATAGTGACCACTTTTCATCTGCAAACTTTCTGTTATGTTCTCTAAATATAATCATATTGAAAGATGCAATATAGCTTATACATTTGTGCAAGAATTAGCACAATATTTGACATATGACCTTTACATGCCCTCTCTAAAGTAACTTCAATAATTAGGAATACAATTCAATTTTCAATATTTAGTTTAAAAGCAAAAGGATGTATGGTTAATACACCCACATAAAAACCTGCACATAAATGTTGATATCAACTTTGTATATAATTACTAAAAAGTGGAAGCAACCAAGATATCTAACAATAGGTAAATGGAAAAATTGTGATACATCCATGCAAAGAATATTATTCAACAATTTTTAAAAGTGAGTAATTAAGCCATGAAAAGACATAGAAGAATCTTAAGTGTGTGTTGTTAAGTGAGAGTCAGTCAGAAAAGGCTACATAATGTATCATTCCAACTGCATGCCATTCTTGGAAAGGCAATACTACAGAGATGGTAAAACAATCAGTAGTTGCAAAGGAATCAAGAGGAGGCATAGATAATTGAATAGGGATAGATGAGTGAACAGGTGAAGCGCACAGAGGATATTTTGGGTGGTGAAATTATTCTGGGTGACACTGCTTTGGTGAATATTTTTATTTCTAACAGAGAGGTAATAGTTAAAGACTTTAAGATTCTTATGAAATTAAAGCACCCAAAGTTAATAAACACATGTTTTCATTTGATTTGGTGACGTATATAAATAAGATAGTTATTTTATTATTAAATTGTGTTGATTTGTTTTTAACTAATCTCTTCATATCCTTCTTCTACCCATTCCAGTGATTTCAAAATTAATATCAGCTTTAAGTAAATAAGTCACAACCTATCTCTAAAATATAACTGTAGTCTATATAAATTCTCACTGATAAATCAATAGAAAAATTCTGGAAAATCAAACACCATACCCTCACAACAGAGTAGCAGAACTTCATTAGTATTAAATCTCCCCAAATTACAGAAAGCCTGTTTTCCTTAAAAATAAGGAGCTCAAATCATATTTTTAACTTAAAAAGTTACTAATATCATCCTTTCTTAGCTTTAGCTACAAATAGCATAAAAATGGCTTACATTTTAGAAGAAAAATATATAACCCTTTGGTTATATCAATTTGTTCTCCCTGAATTTTCTTCCATTCATCCTTGGGGTAATTTTTCACAATCCTTTAAGATGAATAATTTATTTGATATTGTTAGTTAATAATTTACTATAAAATTTCCTACGTTCTAAGGAAATATATAGGGATAATAAGAACTGTGAAAATAGTGACTGTGTCTTAAGATTGGGTTAAAAAAAAAAGTAACAAATTTTATTTTTAGTTCACACAATGAGTCCCCAGATATTCAGCTATTTCCAGGGTGATTGGTGGTAAAGAAATAAATTGGGTTAGAACTCCAGCTGACTAAGTACTATATTCAGCACTTACACAATACAGGCTACATCCATAATAAATGATTTTAATTTAAATGTGATTTCTAACAAGAATAATCTCACCATTCCGACTTTATATATGTTAGTTCCTTAGGATAATAATTACTTCTAAGAATTAAAAACTTTGAACCTGCTGGCATAAACTTTATTTCCAGCACAACACAAGATGGAACATTTAAATTCAGCAAAGTCAGAGGTATGTATAAGATTATCACTCTCTCTCTTTCTCTCAGTCTCCCCCACTTTCGTCTCTCTCAAGTTTTGAATGGTTAGCAGGAAGGTTAGGAAACAAAGTTAGATATTTTGGGACACATATTTATATTTTCATTCTTTCAAATTCTCACTTTTTCAAAAATACTAATTGTCAACTAGAAGCTGAGAAACATAAATGTGTCTAACTGCTGCATCCTGCCCTCAGGGAGATGACAGTCCAAAGGCAAGATAATGATACTTATAAATAAATCCTACATGAGACATAAAATAATCTAACCCCCCCCCAAATTATATATTCATAAAAAGGGTGATTCGGAAGACTAAGAGAGTTCATCTAGCCAATGGAATTAGAGAAGGCCACACTGAAGCTATGATGCTTAAATATGTTTTCTAAGGTTTATTAAGTCAATTAAGCAAATAAGCCATTGGACTGAAGCTGTGGCAGCCTATGGAAGCAAACCAAAATCCAAGCCCATAAATGCTTCAAAGTAATTAAATTGAAACCTAAGGACAGTCAACCACAAACAGCCAACTAGGCTTTAAGCTATAGTCAATCCTAACCAACATCCTAACAACTTCTGGTCTGATACTTCTTGATTCAAATTGATTTTTGCTCAACTAAACCCTTAAAATTTTAAATGACTCAGTTACTCTTAACAGCTTAGATAGGATTTATAGAAAATTCTGGAGAACAAGAAGGAAATTCTAGACAATGATTTCCTCCTGAGCATGGAACTACTTATGGCAAGTACTTTGGGGTATATATGGGAAGGAAATAGTTAAGAATTCAATTTGGACTACATAGAAAATAATGAATAAAGGTAGAAAAGCAGCTCATAGTCTTATTTAGCTAAATACCGGCGGTATCATCAAAACAAAACAAGTTTTAATGGACAAATATAGAGGGATTTACCTAATTTCTTCTTGTAGATTTTGTTGTTATTTTCTTGCCTCCTTGAATGATCCCATAAACTATTATCTCAAATCCTTGGAAATACAAGATTATTACAGAGGCTAAATAGGGAACTGTTTCCTTAGTGAGAAGAGAAACGTAAAAATAAAAGTATTTGATGGCAAAATGGTTTTATATTATAACCACCTATATACTTCTTATGAGTCTATAATTATTTAAAATTAAAAAAAATTAAATCCCCATAGATAAATACACTTAAGTACTAGGGTCTTAGCTACATATTTCTAAATAAGAGATCTATGGATTTTAATGCTGCATCATCATTAAATGGCAGTAGAGAACATACAGCCATTTTGGGGCATCATTAGAATCCTCTGTAGCTTGTCTCCTGGCCAGGCTGCTTTCATGTATTTATGTATTTATTCATTTGTTTCTGTAGAGGAGATGTTTACAGGTAGTAACCTAGATGGGAAAGTAGGCTACAGAACTTCCCCTGAGGATGTATTTTCAAAGCAACCTTGAATTTTATGTCTACAATATGTTTATTTTGGGTAGCGGAGGTAGCTGATGGAGTTCATTAGGAAATTAAAGCCCACTCAAACTAGTATTTGAAGCCACCATTGTTCATTCATTCAATACATATGTCCTCAATGTTAACTGGGACCCAGGGGCTAAGATAGTCCTGATGAGAGAGTAACAAAAGAGAGAGATAAAGGCTATGACTTCAAGGAGACTTGGAATATTTGGGGAAGAGAGAAAATTCAACAAGAAACTGCACTTTTAAACAAAAATAGATGATACAGTATGATCGAATGAAAAATACAACATTGGTATGTAGATATAGGAATATTTTACACATGCTAGACCCTAGAGAATTGTGTACTGCTGCATAATACTATCACATCTTTTCCCAACTAAATCAAATTATGAAATCTCTAGAGTTGCAAAGTAACTTGAAGTCCAGAAGAATTACTGGGTAGTGTTCAGGAGAGAATTTTATATCATCTTAACGTTTAATAATCTGTGAACTTTCAGCTAGGAATCGCTTATAGTTTCAGAGTATGTACCAGTGACTGGCAATCATACCCGGATTCAGGAAAACACTTCTTTATTGCCTTAACTATATATAGGAAAATATGTTGCAATGGTTGCCAATATGAATAACAATAATAAAGCATGTCAAATTGTAAAATAATCTTATCATGAGAGTTAATTAGGTCATATAGATATATCTGTGTATAAGGGATAATGACAATATAGCTGTACCTTTTCATGGCATTGTAATACGTATAAATTTTTTTACACATATAATTGCATAATTAATTTTCATAAAATTTTATGACATAAGCAATACAAGAAAGATGAAGAGTAGTTTACATGGTAAATTAGATTTTTTTTTCTTTTTTTCTTTCTTCATCTTTCTATTTTTTGGTCCAAGTTTCTTATGGCTACTGAGTAGCCATCATAGTCCTTGAATTCCTGCCCCACAGAGTGTGTCCACTGACCCAAATTGATAACATTATTTATTGGTTAAATTGGTATAATGAGATAATAGACTTGAAACTAAGGGTGACATTGAATCAGAATATTCACTGTAGGAGTTGGCTGAGGGGGCTGCTATTACATAGCTGGTGTTTTAACAGGACATAAGTTGTACTGGCTACAGATGAAGAACAGGCAGAACCAGGGATCAATCGCTTTATTCAAGTTCTTGCACTAAAGCCCAGGCATACACCTGTTTTCAGATTTGAAGAGAAGGAGGAATCCTCACTGTAAAAAGTAGCAGCTATTTAAAGAGGCTGGAGAACCCAGGCTCTAAGAAGCAGGAGGTGGGTGTTGTAATTCAAATTACATGCTAATTCTCATTGATCAGCCTATTTAAATGGTAATGAGGCATAGATAGTGCTTCTGGCCCAAGTGCTTGAAACCCTGTGCAGAGGATATCTGTCAGCAAGAAAAAAATACTGCTGCTTCCTTGAAAAGCTGTGGTTGCTTCAGGGCCATGTGATCATAAAAGGGAATTACCTTCCAGTCCTCTGACCTGTGGGAAGGAGATCCTATCAAGAATTTTCAGGACTGCAGGTACACTCAACTGCTACCATTCTTCTCCTGTCACCTTTCGCTTTCTCGGGCTATATTCTCCTGTAATGAGAAAGAAGAACAGATATAGCCATAATTGCCACTTGTGTGGTGAAGATGGATGACCAACATCACACATCATCCTTAGCTGAGCACAGAGGAAGTCTGATTGCCTCTCATATTCTGCAAAATCTTAATTATACCATGTGGATATAAAGTATTGATTCAAGCAACAGAGCAAAATTAAAATGCAATTGTTTAGAGAATGAAATGCTGTTGAATAAAGGAGGTTATGGTTCAATAGGGAAGGAAAGATGTAAATACACTTAATAAATGGTAGCAAGTGATGCTTACCTTACAAAAATATAAAAAGTGCCTAGATACATCAGAGGAGGGAATAATGGTTTAGGCTGGAGGACCTGGGAGCACTTAACTGAAGCAGCATTTAAAATAGGTGTTGAAAACTGTATAGAATTTGGGAGTTGAGAAAAAGTGAAGTGAAGAGGAGTGGCAGGCATTTCATGTACAACATGGTCAGAATCAACTGAGGAAGGAATCTCAGAAACTAATGCTCCAAGAAATAAATACTGCCAACTACCCAGCGTGCCTCCAAAATGCTTGGGGGAGAAATTTAAAAAATTATTTCTCATCCAATAGCCGTTCATTTAACTTTAGAGTTAATGATGAATGCGAAGATTGCAAAATACATATGTCTATGTGTGTGTGCATGCATGTGCCAATTTTTAAATAAATTTTGCTTATAATTCAGGATTTTGTTGCTATTTGTATTCATTTCATGTCATTCCTTAATACTCATGTTTGATTCTTAGGGAAGAACTAAGCTTTGTTTTTTGTTTTTGTTTTTGTTTTGTTTTCTTTTTTATTTTCTTTAATGTTCACTATCAGGAAGTGTAGTAAGCATTTTACCTACATTTATCACATGTAAAGTCCAGCACGTATTCTATTAAACAATTTTTTTTCTAAACCTGAGAAAAGGCTAGAATCATATTATCCATCACCTTTGAAAAAAATATATATCTGAGTGATTTTCTGGAAGATAATTTGGGGCCAACTTTATTGTTACATGTGATAGAGAGAAACTTCTGAAAGGATAGATTATAACACGGACAGCTATCACACTTGCACCCAGCCGATAACCTCAAACCAGTTAAGGTGGCCAGATACTTTAATCAGTCTAATTACTACCCTAATAATCTTTAGCAAGGTCTTCCCTTCCCGTACCTATGTTAACAATTTAGTCTAGTTACTTTTTGCCTCTATAAAATGCTCTATCATATGTAAATATTTGAAACGGCATTCTTAGAAGCACATTTCCCTAGGAAATTTATACAATTTTGGACAATTGCTCACACATATTCTGCCTAAGAAGTTGCTTTAACATATTCAAAGAAGCAATAGAAAGCAAAACCCACATATGTCTTCATTGTGGTTAGTTTTTCACAAAAATGAAAAAAAAAGATATTTTCACTAAGCACAACGCAATCCCCTAATTGTCTTTTAGCTATTAATGTCAATCTTTACAATTTGTTTCATCATAACTACTCCAAAGTCTCCTCAATTCCAATAAAGAAAGAAATATTATCTCACCTGCCAGCTATCTGGCTCAGCTCTTTCTAATGTGCATCAATTTAGCCCCTCTTGCTTCTTCCAATTTTCCTGTTTGACAATAACCTGGAATCTTCACAATAATGGAGTGCCCAGGAGCTGATTAACAAATAGAACTATTTCTCCTTGAATACTCATGTGATAAATAGTGTTAGTTCTCTAACATTTGTCTGCTTAGATCTTTTTGGTCCTTTGCCAAAAGGTACATAGTTAAAGTATAACTTTCAAAAGAGTAATATTGCAATTGTCATTTGAATATAAAATGAACAGATGTCTAAGGTTTTATTAAACTATTAATAAGAAAACAAGTAAGTGATTAAAAGAATTCAAAGAACATTTGAGAAACTGGGTATTTATGGGCAATTTAATAAAGGGATGCTCATATATAATGGTTGGGTTAGATACAAAACTGCTTAATACCCTACCTTTGGGGTTGTCTCTTCTACCAAAAGAAATTATTTGTATCTCTTCCAGACAAAAATCTACATGTTAAACTCTACTTCTACACAGTTGAAAAACAGCCCAGTCAATATAAAATAAATGCAAGGTTCAAGCTCAGAACCGCACTTAAAGAACACCCAGTAATATTTTCTGCCTATTTCCAAGTTTCAGACAATATTTCTAACACAGTTCCTCCTATTCACACTCTCTATTCCTCTCATTCTTCTACTGAGTTAGGTGTTTCCTTTCTGCACCATGGAGTTGCTATGATGGTTAGCTTAGCTTTTTTAATCAGTTTCTCCTAGGAAACCAGAGTTGTGGAAATAGAGAATTGCCAAGATGACGAGTATGTCAGCAATATTTTAATCTCTTCCAATCCCGGGTTCTCTGCCCATCAGGATCTCAGGAAAAATAATGCACTCCTCAGCTTATTTCAGACTGACACTTAATATTTTGGTTTATATAAACTGACATTATTATAGGACCACCTTTTTCCCCCTCTTGATGTGAGAAACGTAGATACTGGGTATCTGATTAATTATAATGATCTCATTTGTGAGAAATTATGTGTAATAAAAGCAAATTATTGGTTAAAACTCTGACCTGAGAAGTTAGTTATATTAAATTTATTGTATTTTGGAGGAGAGAGGGGAGGTGATGGAGGAGAGCAAATCTATAACTGGGGGAGGGAAACCAGCTAATCCTCTCTCACTAGGACCTTTGTCATTGTGATTCTATATTGAGAGGTTTAAGAATACCCATTCCACTTTTTTACCCCTTCTCTGCTGACTGAATTATTTATTGTCACTTCCTGAGAGTAGTCATGAAGCTTCATTTTCTCCCCTAATTTTGATTAGCTACAAAAAAGAAATAGAATTCAAGGGCACTCAGGGTTCCTGATAAATTATAATAATGTTAGCTAAGTTGTTGCAATAGATCTCTCCAGAGACATGGTCCAGCCATTTCTGACTCTCAGAGCTGAGTTATTTTACTTCCTATTAGATGGCATAAGTGTATTTTCATTAGCAATCATATGCACTCACTGAATCCTTGTAACAACTTTTTAAAGTGTTTCCTATTATTATCTACTTTCTAAAGAGATGGAAACTGAAGGTCAAGGAAGTTAAGTAGATTGTCCAAAACCACTATCTGTGGGAGAATTAGATTCAAATTTGTGTTTGTCTGCAAAGGATGGATAGAAAAGAAAGTTTGTGTTCTGTTAATATTCCATTGCCTTACATCTTAAATGGTTTTAAATATTTTAAATATTACACAAAATGGATTAAAAAGCAAGGTAACAATTTCAGCTTAACAAAGATGAGATCTATAAAAGGGACAAAATCATAGCTACAAATTCTATTTCCTAAGCTACTAAATATGATGATAATATATTTGCCAATTGTAAAACTATAGAAAAACAAAATGCATATAATAAATTATAAATACTCAAGATAACCTGATTTTATTTTTTGGCCTGAAGGGTAACTTCCAATTTTAATTTTTCATATCTAACAGTAATTTGGCAACATTTGTAGTATAATGCATATGTCTTTCATTAAAAAAAATAAATTATACACACGTAAGATCAGTTTAGTAAATTTAAATACTTTATCCTTTTTCCTTTCAAGGAACAAATCTTTGAGTAATTATTTGATAGCTTGTTAATTATTTCTCAATATCAAAGATATTTGGTTCTTGTTGATACAATGGGTTTGGTTTTTACTTACCTTTTCCAATTCTGAAACCTGCTTTCAAGTTTATGATAAATATTAATGATATGATATTCATGTAAACACCATTACATACAGGCAAGAATACAGGCCTATGGGGTCCAGGTACCTCCCTCATAGAATAGATATCCATAGCCCATATCATCTCTGAAGAAAATAAGGCACTGGTTTAGATGATCTTGAAACTTTCTTTTAATTCTAAAATATAATGCAAACCATTTAAAACTAATTCACATATTGGGTATAATCCACAGGAAGTGACATTGAACATTTTTGGCCTGTAGTGGATGGTTTCCAGTATTTGAATACCTATGATAATAAGAATAGTTTTATTCTTATTATTCTCTTATTCTTAACTTCAGCTCTACATGCATTATTATAAATTATTATTATCTTATAACATTATATGAAAACATTTTTGTTGCTTACGTAGACATTCAACTGAATATATAATATATTAAAAGCTATCAACAGTATGTTACTGTCACAGAAAAAATAGGGAGATTAAAAGAAGACACAAGAGAATATTCTCATTCTAACTTTGGAGGTAGATAAGGAAAAATTTTTATGCGCAGATATGCATGCCAACATGTATGCACGCTACCTCTTTCTTATATATGCCACTAATACCGTACTTGTTTTATATGGTGTGAAACAAGAAAAAAAATTCTTATCTCAGAAAAATTCCAGAGAACAAAAATTTAAGCTATTTGGATATTTTTCCAAAATTTTTTTGACCATATTTAAAAATGTGGACTTGAAATTACTCAACGTTAGTTCATTTTACAACTATAGAGATTAATATCCTCCTGTGTTAGTGTGTGTGTGCGTTAGTTGTTTTCTGCTGTGTTTCAGAATGGGGTTAACCAGGAATAGTTTTGTAGTAGTAAAGGACCACATTATTATGGACTGTTAATTCCTTGCCTCTTTTTCTCATTGCCACCCAACACAATTTATTTTCTGTTGACAAGCTTAGGTTACTCTCTGAGGAAAAAAATCTGAATAATCCAAAGCAGAGGGCACTTTCACTTCAAAGTGTTCAGAAAATGACAGAATGTGAGATCCCAATTAGAACTTCTGCACATACTATGCATAAAATGGCTGCTTTGGGAATCACTGGTGATATTCACTCTACTTTTCTGGAATTTATATGTTGTAATATTTTCAAACTTACTTTTCAGCAAAAAGCTGAAGAGTTTTACTTCTGCGGGATCCAATCATGTGCCATGTACATTAATTCTAACTTTTCCTCTTAAGATGAAGATAGAATAAATTTATGGTGTTATAGAAAAACTTTATTGTCACCTATAATATTAGTTATTGGTTCTTATAATATATAAGTGACTCTCAAAACAGATCATGAAACCATTATCTATAATGGCAAAATGGTACTTATATTTTAATAATTTATTTTGAAAGAAATTTCTAATATAAAAAGTTATTTGATGACATATGAATACATGATGATATAATTCAAATATGCCTTTAGACAGATCCAACTTAAATATATGAAATGCTTGAAGAAAGTTTCATTATTTTTATTTTTCACTACATAACACAGACATTATACAGTTTCTGGTTTAACGGAAATATCGCTTTTATTAGGAATGGATAATTTGCCAGATACAAGAGTGTCCCCCCAAATGTAATCATGTGAGTTTTAAACCATGTTTACAAATTCTCTGATGCTCTTCTTACAGATTATTCCCTCACTGTGAATCTGGGTGACTGTAACAGCCAATAGATTACAATGAAAGAATGCCGTGAGAATTTCAATATTACACTTCAAAAGGCCATGCAATTTCTCATTTGTTTGCTAAAGTACTTGCCCTTGGTACCTAGAGTCACCATCTAAGAAGTCTGACTTTTTAAGACAACTGTAGGCACTCAAGTCAAGAGCACCAGCTGAGACAAGCCTTCCAGCCAAATCCCTGCCAACATACCAGACATGTGAGTGAGGCCGCCTTCTACCCTCGGGACTAGACTATCTGCCAGTTGATTACCACCACGTGACTTCTGTGGACACCACACAGAATAGAAAACTCACTCACCAAAGTCCAGCCAGAATTCCTGTTCCACAAATAAGGGAGCTCTATTAGGAAGACCATTGTTTTAAATCATTATCTTCTGAAGTAATTTGTTACATAGCAATAAATAATTGTGACACATGTCAAATATGGTTTAGATGATTTCATATTCTGCTTCCTCAGTCAAGTATCAAGAATACACAGTCTCTATAAAAGGATCACATGAAAATCCAAAAATATTAATAATCAATTAACAATCAAAACCACGACAATATTTACTACTATTTATTGCATGTTTTTGCCAAGCATGGGGCTATACATTATACATGAATAACTGACATGGGAGTCAAAATACCTAGGCTACATTAACACACACTTTAACAAAATCCAGGTATCATATCAAATAGAGAAAGTCAAGTGCTAGCTGATAGAAAATATGGTATTTGCAAGAGTGCTTAAGAGTGCAAAACAGAGTCCTGATTTGTTTAGGGATTTCAGCAATGATTAATGATGATATGCAGTTTATATAATACAATCATGTTATTAACTATGAAAGCCCATTGTGAAATATTCTTTAAGATTAAATAAGCACACAACTGATACTGTTGAAAGCTGCGTTTGAATATAAAATATTACTCTATAGAAAAATGTTTTTTCACCATTACAAGGAGAAATATAGAGGCATAAAAACCTTTTAGGAATCAGTATGTAAAGCATTTTTTTCTAAAAAATATGTAAATAGTTTCCTATAAAAGGTTTTCTGTGCACTTTGGAGTTTATATGGGAAAACCAATATCATTTGGATTAAAAATATTTCACTAACTCACTTAAAGCTAAGGCAGAACATTTTGTGATAAGTAAATAAAGGAAATTACTTAAGCTTTGACCACTTATGCTGTGCTTAAACTTCTTATACATGGGAGAAATATACCACCTGTACTGGTACTAAATTTTGTATTCTTTCCTTATTTCAAAAGTTCAACTACTGTACTAGGCACCAGAAATTTAAAGATAAATGTAACCTTCAAGGATCTCATAGACTGGTTAGAAAGATGGGAATTTTAAAACAAGTTATAAAGTCTAATAAAATAATAAGTGCATTAAAGCGATACACAGGTTGCACAGGGTAGTAGATGATTAAATTTGCCTGGGGTGGGCAAAAAAGATGATTATGGATAATCCACTTATTAGTTTTCAACTGCTTCTGCAACAAATTATCACAAACTTAGTGATTTAAAACAATACAAATGTATAGGTCAAAAGTCTGGTTGGCCTGGCTGGTTTCACAGCTCCTGGTTTAATAAGGCTGAAATCAAGGTGACGAATGACTGCACTCTCATCAGGAGTCTCTTGGAAGAACGCGCTTTTGTGCTTGTTTCAGAATGGTAGCAGAAACCAGTTCTTTGAAGTCGCACAACTGAAGCCCCTGCTTCTCACAGAGGCCTCTCTCAGGTTCTTTTTTTTTAAGATTTTATTTATTTATTTGACAGAGATAGAGACAGCCAGTGAGAGGGGGAACACAAGCAGGGAGAGTGGGAGAGGAAGAAGCAGGCTCCCAGTGGAGGAGCCTGATGTGGGGCTCGATCCCGTAACGCCGGGATCACGCCCTAAGCCGAAGGCACACGCTTAACCGCTGTGCCACCCAGGCGCCCCCTCTCTCTGGTTCTTGCACAGAACATTGTCTCCTCAGGTGATTAGATTGGTTCCATCCAGATAATCTAGGATCATCTCTTTATTTCAAAGTTCATAACCTTAATTATATTTGCAAATTCCTTTGCCATGTAACACAACATGGTCACTAGATTCAGGGATTAAAATATGAACATCTTTAAGAGTCCATTCTGCTTTGCACACTTCATAAACTTATTTATTTATTTATTTAGAATGAAATATCAGGTTAGATCTAGAAGCAGAAAATCAGGATATCTATTCCGAGAGTGAACTACTTAAACAACAATAAAGACCTAAAAAAAGGGGCGCCTGGGTGGCACAGCGGTTAAGCGTCTGCCTTCGGCTCAGGGCGTGATCCCGGCGTTCTGGGATCGAGCCCCACATCAGGCTCTTCCACTATGAGCCTGCTTCTTCCTCTCCCACTCCCCCTGCTTGTGTTCCCTCTCTCGCTGGCTGTCTCTCTCTCTGTCGAATAAATAAATAAAATCTTAAAAAAAAAAAAAGACCTAAAAAAAAATCCATGATAATAATATTAGAAACTAATCTGGAAAAGAACTGTGTTCAGGCAGGCAGAAAAATGTTACACACTTTATTATGTGAAAAGAAATGCGAGTATCACTAATACACATTGATCATGTTAACCTGAGCCTAACATAGCTTCAGCTTGGTGGAGTGGCCTTATATACATGTCCCTTTCATAATCTGCTAATGAAAAGAAACGAACAATAACAAAGACAGACATACAACGCCAACAAAAAAGATGCTCCCTAATTCTCCAATTATTGCCCCATGTTTGCACCATGCAGAAAATAGCACACATGTGTAATGCTGGAAGAATAGCAACTCTGAAGTCAATAACTTATTGAGATTTGAGATGTTAACGTTAAAGCAGCAATTATTCATAAAAGTTGGTGAGTCCTAGGGAATTCTTGTGAAATATATATGCTCAGATTTCTGTTCTCAACTTAATCCTTCCTCCCTACCTGGGAATATTAAGGGACATTTAAGCTTATACAAAAGTACAGATTGCATACGTGTATGCATATAGTGAGATGGAGGGATAGATAGTTACAATCATGGTTATGGGTGTAGGTATATAAAAAGACTGGTTTGTCATCAGAGAGGAACTTTGAAACTGCCTATTCAGGAAATAGACAGTATCCATCAAGTTTTACCAAGTGAATGCCTAAAGGAAAAAAGTACAGGCTTCCATTTATGAAATGAGTAAGTCATGGGAATAAAAGATATAGCACAGGAAATACAGTCAATGGTATTGTAATAGCATTACATGGTGACAGATGGTGGCTACACTTGTAACGAGCATAACATACAGTGAGGGTGAACCAGTATGTTGAATACCTGAAACTAATGTAACATTGTGTGTCAACTGTACTTAAATTAAAAAAAATAAAGAAAAAGATGAAAAAATTTACTTGATATATTTAAAAGTGTACTTATTAAAGCGCTAGTCCAGAAAGACTATGACTCTCTAGAGGGTAAATTTTGGATAACATCTCAGTTTCATGCCTATAGGAAGAAATATTAGTTCAGGTCCTCAAATGTGCAGATGCCAAAACAAATACAGAAGTATAAGAGATTTATTGGAAGAAATGCTTATGAGAGGAAAAGAGGAGGAAGCTGCAGGAGGGAGGAAGACCTGTCAGAACATGACAAACGTACGACCACTGTGATAGAGAAAGGAAAGGGAGAGATTAGGTAGGAAGGATCTCAGATGGCAGCATGGCTTTAAGAAAGTTTTGGCCAGGTTGAAGAGGAGTCCTTAAGCCCACATCACCTGTCAGGGGAGTCCTTAATTTTACAGAAGTTGGTCTTCCTTAGTATTGTCCAGTGTTCAATCACTGGCTGGGACCAACCAGGGAAAAGCATGGCCTCAGCATGAATGTGGTGATGGATTCAGAACCCCAGACGTTTAGCTCTCCATCATTTATGTTCGCCACAGCAGGTATCTTAATGGAATATTTTTATGCCTGCCACAGTCCACCAGTTGTACTACAGATTTCTACTTGTGAATTCAGATTTAGGGAGCACATCCTCCTTGGTTTCCATGGGCTCACTTATTGAGGGGGAAATAGAGAAGGTCAGTGGAGTGATCTATAGCCCCCTGTGAAGGTGACACCTACTGGTGAAAATTGTGGCCTCGAGACCAACTGCCCCAATAGGCTCTTTCCTCCTTTGAGCCTTCCTAAAAGCTGGAAGCTGTGCATGTCATCTCATACATGGTCCAGAGAAGCATTCCAAGGTATGGAATGCATTGCCCCAGATCCCAACAATGCCTGCCAGGTACTGTGCTTCCTTCTTTAGGGTAAAGGGTGCTAGTTGCATCAAACTTCCCCTTACTTTGGGGTGGTTCCTGACATACTCCTGAATACTGGGCCGTGGAAACTTCACCGAGTACCTTACTCCTAAATCTCTGTAGAGCTTACTTCCCATCATATATAACACATGTATCTTATCAAGGCTGCCAGTGAACTATTCTCCTCTTGCTCATGCTGTACAATCAGTGTGATGTCATTGATATGATGAATCAGAGTCATCCCATGGGATTCCCAAGCAGTTCAGTTCAGTTCAGACTATATTACAACAGAGGTTATAACAGAGGAGAGAGAGCATTCAAGTATTTCTGAAGCAAAACCTTAAATGAATACTTTTTACTTTTATACAATATGAACATGAGCTGCTTATTACCCTTTTTTATTATCAGGATGGTAGGGTACCCATTCTCCAAATCGATGTACCTGAGACTTTATTAACCTGTCCTAGCAATGAAGCTTCATCCAGCAAGGCAGCCATAACTAGAGCTGTTACTTGGTTAAATCTGTAGTAGTCTACAGACATTTTCCAAATCTATGTGGGTTTCTACAGGGGCAAGACTAGTGAATTAAACAGAGACAAAATAAGGACCACTTCTACAACCTTTAGATTTTTAATGGTAGTAATAATCTAACATACTTCTGAGAAAATGATGTTTATTGTTTACTATCTTACCTGGAGGGATGATGGAATTCTAAGAAGTTGCAACTTGGCTTTCCCCAAGTGTCCTAGCTCTTGACCCACAATCTAAGAACCCAATGAGGTATTACTCTAACTGCCAAGTAAAGTCTAATTTTACATTCAGGGACTGAGGAAACAACCATTGGGTAGATCCATGGACAAAGTGGTCCTATCATGGGTTAGACTTTAACCATTACATTTAATCTTCCCTCCCATTATTTCCTGCCACACCTAAGCTTCCACTCTCACAAAGGGGTAATGGCAATGCTTTGGGTCCCTAGTTATTAATATCAACTCATAATTAGATTCTGTGTCCAACTGTCTTCAAATGTACGGGCATTCCCCTCTCTTCACTGTACAGGGATATGATGCGGAATCATCACAGCCTATAATGTTCTATCATGCTGCATGCACGGAACTAACCACCTCTTTAATTAGTGTCTTCCAAACCTAAACAATGGCACAGGTCTGGACCCTGAGCTTTTTATTCAGGTGACCTCTCCAAACCCCTGGGTCTCCAGCACATTTGTTGTCTACCCATCTATTTTGTGCTGGGGGCTCACTGTTCTAGTAATCATCTCCACAACTCCCTGTGGGCGAAGCTTCCTTGGTTGCCTGTTTGACCTTGTCAGTCATTATAGTATTAAAGTCCCCTGCCTTCTGGTTTTCAAGCACTGAGACCTAGCTTCTATTATTTTGGGGTAGCATCACCCCATATGTATTATAAAGCACAGCTCTAAGACAGATTTTCCTATACCATCAGCCCTTGCCTATAGAGGAGAGCCACCATCAAATGTCTTAATGGTCTTGTGCTCTTCTCATCAACACATGCTGACGGCTTTGATGACTAGTGTGATCTCAGGGTCCTCCTATGAAACATAACCATATGATACATCCTCCTACCTCACATAACGTATCCATTCCAACATGCCTATGGCCTCAGCCTCTTTATTCCCTTCACTACTTACTTCCAAGGAAACTCAGGCATTCCATTTTACTTAATGTTTTAGCCATCACTTTTTCTGGGTTTCTAAGAGCAGCCCTAGCATTTGCTCATTGCCTAGGGCCCTTACCAAGGTGTTAAAAACTTAAGTTTGGTTCAGGCTCCCACATCAATGAATTCTTGCTTTTCTGGTCTTGGATTCTAACCTTCTGATTAAGTACTCTCAAAATCCAAGCACAGTGGTACATCCTAGCTCTTGTATGTACATCCTCCGAATTTTTGCATTTCCTTAGTGTATTGTACCTTTCTTTCCTTAGTAGGCTCAGTAGGTTCTTACCTAGATTATAGTAGGCTCTAACTCTAGTTATCAGCCTAGTAGCCAGGAGAAGTGGGGGTGTCTCCCACTTGTTGCCTCATGGGAAAGAAGACTGCAGTATCTTGGAACGGAGTGGAAGAACTAGATCTTACTGGGCAAGCATGGGTTCTGCCAATTCAGAGGCATTTGTAGAGTCCTCATCTATATGGACATCCTTCTAGATATCCCCAATCCATGTTTCAGGGCCCCAGAAAAAGTCTTTGATCTTAGAACAATCGATTGACCTTGAAGGAATTTTCAGATGTCTTGGGAGTTTTGCAACTATAATTATCAAATCTTCAATTTGCTGCTGTATCTGTTCTTCTACTCTAGGAGATAAGGGTCTCCTTTTAAGTTACCAAAGAGACCCTCTGAAGCTCATATTTAGCCATTAACTGCTTGTTTACATCCCTCAGCTTCTCATTATCCCTCTGCAGGGCATCAATATAATGTAGAAGCCTATTGCCTTTTTATCATTGATGCTTCCCTTTATCCTCATATTTTTTTAAATGGCTGAATCATTGCACTTAAAAAAGAATTTCCTTCCACAGGGACACAGTTCCAGTGGTGAAATCATTAGCAATTAGCCTACTCTCTTGTAACATACTCTCCATATCTCACCTACCACTTAGGATAGCATTTTTTTTTTCACTAGTGAGGCAGTGATTGATCCTGTCTCCAATATCAATCTTGCCACGTGTGTGGTTTTTTCCCCCCTTTGGACCACTCTCAGTAAAATTTATGTTAGTTCAGATCCTCAGAGAAAAGATGCTAAGGTGGGATTATTTGTGCAAGACATTTATCAGGGAAACACATGTAAGGGAAAAAAGGAAGGCGTCAGAGAAGGCATGATGAAGATCTGACTCCTGGGAGGGAGAGTAGGAAAGAAGTAGCACAGGGTAGGAACAGTTTCAGACTGCAGCATATCTCTAAGGAAGATCTGGTCACACCAACAGAAAGTCCATGAACCAAAGTCATTTGTCATAGAAATCGTAGATTTTGCAGGAATGAATCAACCATCATGCCCATGCCAGGAGCAGCCCATGAGAAGCATGGCCTTATAATTAGCATTGTAGTAAAAATAGCAGAGCCACTCATCAGTGCTTCTTGTGGCAGGAGATCTCTATGGTATATTGTCACAGTTGCCATAGAAAGTATGAAAATTTATGTTGTGTTTTCAGAAGCTGTTAGATGACATGTATGATGGGAAACTGTTAAAGAGAAGGGCCAATATTTGCAATACATGGATGTGTGAAGCTGGGTATTGACTTGGAAAATACAAATACAGCAAGTATTATTGGAAAGTAACTTTTGATGGGGGTGAAAAGTAGAGGAGAATAAGCCAGAGGCTTAGCTAGAGGCCAAATCATCACAGAGAATGGGAATACAATATGAAATAAGCACTTGAGCAAAACCTGTATCCAAAACTTGCTTCTGAAGAAAAATCTTTGTGCAAGTTGTCTTGTCACATTCATCAAGAAATTATCTTTAAACTGTCACAGGTGCTTAAATCATCAGGCTTCCAACATTTGTACAGATTTTAAACTGAGCAGATTTGTCTAGCCGAGACAGAAAAACTGAAATTTAGTCCACACCCTGCTGTCCATGGCACTGGGTTATATTAATCTGGAAGGAGGGGTGCACAAAAATACCATCCATTTACCAAAGCATCATGCTTACTCAGAGAGTGTGATGTTTTTTTACTCACTGGAAGCAAAACATTAGGCTAATTATGGATTATTATATCACTTATTAAAGTTATTTCCATAGAAAATTAACTCGTTTAGAACTCTTTATTTTTTTATTTTATTATTTTTTTCTTATTTCTTTTTTATCTTAATTCTAAGACTTTCAAGTATTTGAATTTGAGACGTTCATGCAATGTATAGATGATTGACCATCAGAATGACTTCAGATAGATTCCTACAGGATATAAAAGTTTTTAAGTAAAAAAAAAAAAAAAACGTAATGGGGGGAGTGTATCATCTAGTGCTACCAGTTTAGCTGTCAAATCAATGCTCCTGGGATTTGGCTCACTGAAGATAAGTAACAATGATGTATAGTTTAGTTTTTTCAACATCAAAATAAGATTTTCAAGACTTCCTGATGCTAATACATTTATACAGAGCACTTTTTTCCACCTTTACAAAGATAACTGTTACTACAGTATTTTATTTTATAAAAATATACTTTTTTAGCAATATTCAGTGGATTTGCTAAGATGGCACATGGTACTGATTACAAAGCCAAGCATTTTTCTTTTTTTTTTTTTTTGTCTTCTACACCAGCATCATCACTTTAAAATAAATACAAACTTCTCTTGTCACCACTGATATTTAAATGCTCAGGACTGTTAGAAACTAAGATTGACTATAAAATAGCACATGGCATTATGATTTTTAATTTCTAACAGTTTACCACCAAGCTCGAAATAAATATTATGCATCAAATAGTGTAGTTTCCTTTCCCCTGATTCTCTTCTCTGTGGGAAGGTTATATATCCCCACCCTGCCGAAGTCAATCTTGGCTATCAAT
Source organism: Ursus americanus (assembly GCF_024610735.1). Taxonomy (NCBI): domain Eukaryota; kingdom Metazoa; phylum Chordata; class Mammalia; order Carnivora; family Ursidae; genus Ursus; species Ursus americanus. Next base: position 7,283,130 of record NC_142131.1, read on the forward strand.
ATTCCAAGCAGAATATTTTTAAATGCCAGATTTGGGTTTGAAATATCTCTGTCCTGTGAAACATTGATTGGCAATATTCCAGGTGTAAACTGCTTCATTAGACTGAGGCCCAGAGTACAAATGTTGTGAAACAGGTTCTCAATTAGCATATGGCATGAGAAAAAAATATGTAGAGAGAGGATTTATCTCACACTCAAATTCAAATACCTGTTTAAAAATTACCTATTTTCAGCATGGGTATAATCACCAAAAGAAATGCCCTAACTTTTTTTGTGAAAAATGACCAAAAAGTGTTGGTCAAGATTCCATTTTGATGGAACTGGACCCAACAAATGAACGTATATCTTGACTATAAAGGATTTTACCTCAAAATAATGGGAAGTGCTTCTAAATCCAATTCACACTTCAGATTCTAAAATAATAGTTCTGTTGCAGTTATTTGCAACACATAGGTAGCTGACAAGTATTGGTTTTGACAAAGGATTTACATTTACTCCAGCAGCATTTAAAGGATTTGAGAGCACAAAACCTATCAGAACTGTCACAGTTATACCTATCACCTTCCAGCAAAATGCTAGTCCAAAAGGATGGTGCTGACTACTAAGGATACCCTGAAGGTGATGGTTGGAGAAGATTGCTAACAAGGTTTCTTGTTGCTGAACGTGTTATCTCATATTCAAAGGCCTGAGTGGATTATATTGACTAATTAATGCATTGATGTCTCAAAAAGTGTCAGAATGACCTTCACGAGACTTAAGGGAAAAGGAGTGTTTATTTGTATATTGATTTTTCTCTATCAACATTGTTGGTTCGTATTTCTTTGGTCTTGAGAAGAAATCCTAGAGTGAAAGCAAGCAGGTTCAGAAACACTAAATTAATAATCTTGATCCAGGGTGTTAATAGGCTGGAGTTGCCTTGCCATGCTGCTCACCCACCAGTTCTGACAGAGAAATACAAATACTCATATGTAGAGTAGAAGATAAACTGCATAAGCAACATTTCCCCATAGGGAAAGAAATTTGTAAAATCATTCTTATTGTGAGAACCTAGAATATCTGTTGGCAAAATAAATGCTTCACAAGTGGTTTTCAAATAAGGAAAATGAATTAATATTTTGGAGGAATAATTTTACTTCTTTCTTGAGATGGACATCCTTTTCCACTGCATGCAGGCTATTAAGTAATGAGAAAGACACTTCTTCAAGCAAGAAAGGCCTACAGACCAACCTGGCAATCACTGGAAGTACTGATATGAAAACAGATTGCTTCTGGTTAAGATGAATTATAGGTCTGAGAGCCCCACACTACAGAGTCTGGCTAGAAGTCAACTGTAAGTTTCAGGTACAGATGGTATATTAGGGTATAAGTTAAGTTGCTGTATAAAAAGACCCCTAAATACAATGGCTTAAATAAAATAGAAGTTTATTTCCCTTTCAAAAAGAGAGAGAAAAAAAAAGAAAATAGATAGCTTTGCATTTCAATTATAAAGATATGTTAGCCCTGTTTAATTTTTCCCTCAACAGGAAGTCCATTAGCAGTTTCTCCTTTAATACCATCTTCTGATTATTCATATTACCTTCTGCATTCTCTTCAGTACCATAAATTGAAGAGTGCAGTAACATTTCCCAGGCCACTGTAATTGTCAAAGTATAATCAGCTATATTTTCTCACCTAAATATTTGAAACAGAGACGAAGTCACCCAGGTGAATTCACTTATTAATTAAAATATTCCTGAAAGTGTATTTGTGTGATCCTTTCCGAGAGTCACTGTGGTTCAGTATTGGTGATTTGGATCTCTCAGTTTCCTTTAATTGCATGTGAGGTTTTAATAAGAGGAAGGTAGTGTAGTTTTGAAAGCCAAATGTTACCTTTCAGTAGAACCTTGCTTTTCCTTGTATGTGTTCTAAAAATTTATTTATATATTCATTTTTCTTCTATCGCAGCTTAAAATATGGACTGTACTCACCCTTACTATATGAAAGGGAGAGCTTAGAATTAGTGGCCTTTGGATGCAATTTTAAGTGACCTCTGTCTTTTCTAATACTGAATTCTCACATGAAATCTTTCTATAAATGAATGACAAGTTAAGCTTACCAATTTAGTTGTAAATTCAGACAAAGTAATTCTTCCATAAATTTCATTACGCTGTGGCACCAAACCAATAAATACAGCCCATATAAGACGTTTTAAGTCACTTTCTAAAAACTAGACTTTTCAACTCTATGGCTTTAAAATTGATGGACTCAATTCTCCACTTGCCTTGTAACCCTGATGGAGCTGATACAAGCATCATGCTCCTTGAAAGTAGAAGTGCTATGCTTAAATTAAGCCCCGTGATGGTGCAGAACAAGTCATATATTTAGGTGAAACTGTTTCTCGGGTGAATAAGATATCTTGACATGTCAATGGAATATGAAACTCAATTTCACAAGATTTTTCTAGTGCCAAAAGAGATTTAAGTAGAGCTATCATTTTTAGTCTTAACAGAAGGGATAAGTCTTCCTCTATAGACCTCTACATTCCTTGCCTCTAAAATTTAATTTTATCAATTCCTCATAAAGCTATCATTCTTTAAGCCTTCATGAAACTAAAATTACATTTCATCGTTGGTCCATTTTCTGTTTTCACTTTTAGAAACTTCCTCTCATTTCCAATTATTCCATTGTTCTTCCTTCCACCCCACTTAAGAATCTCTGTATGAACCAGACAGTTTTCACAGAGATGTTTATTAGAATAGGGGCTTAAAACTTTTTTAAAACTCTAAACTATAAAATCGAATAGGGAAAAATAGGGACTTAAAACTTTCTTTAAACTATAGTAAGAGAGATAATAAATAATTATACAATCAGTGAAATATATGAGCACACCCAGATGAGTTAAAATTAAGACCATTTTCCCCCAAAGCAGCATCAAAACCCAAAAGGGTTCTAAAAACCAAGAGGGAGAGAGAGAGAGAGAGGGAAAAAAACAAAACAAAACAACAAAACAAAACAATAACAACCAAAAAGTAGCTAAAAAAAAGTCCTAAGTTGGAAAGCTAAGAGTTATTCAGAAATAAGAATTTTAAAATGAATTATTTTTATTGTAATTATTATGGAATCATTGTTTTATTCTAGAATCATTAGTTATTTCCTAAATATGTTTTCATGAGGTTTCAGATGGTATTTCACATTTTTAAGTAACTTTTTTTCCTAATCTTCTGCAACAACTCTTAAGTATCTTCAGCTAAATCTCATTCTTCCACTCATTACACCCAGACATTGGCTCAGTTCCCCAAGCCAAACATCAGATGTTCTCTACGTATTTTTAATCAGAACAGAAATCAAACATACCTTCCCCAAAAGTGCTCACCAATGAACTTGCTGGTAATCAAATAAACATGTATGCCAGCTATTAGATATTCCTTAAGTAGGAACAAACTAACTAAATGTTACTTGAAGGAAGTCCTTTTAAAAGTCTACAATCAACAGAAAAGGTAGATACCTAGTAAAAAAGAGTAGAACTAACATATTATTTTAAGAAAAAAACAGGAGTCTATTCATAAATCAGCAGAGACTAAAGAACTTCACATCACTTTAGAACACTGACATTTTGGGCAAGCAAGTTACGGGATAATTTCAAGTCACTGTGCATCAATGCATTTCCTTTTCTTTTGTATTCCTTTGGAAAATAAGTTCTTACAGATTCACAACATTTTAATTATGGGTTGTGAATACTGATAATGTGATAATGAGAAAGAACAGTAAAGGTTCCAGGGAAATGAAGGCAAGAAAACTTGATGGAGGTGATCCCAGGGGTGGTGTAGGAAAGCATCAACTAGAAGAGGTCGTACCCCTTCCTACAGTTCAATTAAAATTTGCTTTCTCATTGTTTTAGATTGCTGTTGCCCCTTCTAGACTGTGTGCTTATGCACGGAATATTTTGAGAGAGAAGAGCACATTGAATACTATTCCTCTGGAATCCTATGACTTTTCACTGCCTGCTTTTGCGCTGTATCACCAAAGCCAGCACTACCTTTAGATCAGATTGCCAGGATACCCTTCTGCATGACGACATCTGGTGTTCAGTTCGATATTCAAACTTCACTACTATTTGGGATACATGTTGAGAAAATAGAGGCATACAGAAGAAACTCAGGTTGACTGCAGTACTTATTTATACCCTGGTTTCCTGGTAACATGTTCTTTCACAGCAGATCTGAGGTCTACTTCACCCCTTTCACCCTAGGGAGCCCTCGATGTGCTGCATTTAGTTGCATGTCATTGCTAATAGCGTAGACTGAGGAATCTGCTCTGGGAACGTATGTTCTGTGAGCACAATACCATGTGATTTTGTTGTGCAGTGTTCCTTACTATTGTAGCATTTCGACAGGATAATTGTAAAGCCTTGTTTCTCCGCTTTAACATTTTAAACTCCCAGCACAGTTGAGTTCCATTCTGTTGGAAGGCTCAGCACACAGGAAGAGAAACAGATTTCACAATGACAGTGAATATTGTCTTCATGATGAGAAATGATATAATCAAATTACTACTATCAATTTACTGCTTATAGGGACTATGAACCCTTATGTTACCCTCCAATTGTCTATTCCATTTATATGCTTTCCTTTTTATATCATTCCTCAATAGATTATTGTGTCATAAGGCTTAGCCACATTTTATGGATTATCTTTATAGCATCGAAAATGCTCAGCTTCCAAGGATAATGTCATATATCTCACAATGTGCATTTGTAAAGGTACAATGCTAAAGGCATATGCTAACATATTGGCAACTATGCATGCTCCCACAAACTGCTGGGACTAGCTTTCACTTCCCCCTTGTACTCTGTCCTGTCTCAGTTATTTATGGCTAGTTCAGCACATCTTTAGTTCTACCATCTGCTTAGTATCCCAGTTACAGAGCTCAGATTATTTTAATTAGACTTCTCATAGGTGATTCACTAGTTGCTTCAACAGTCAAAAAGTAACGCCAGAGCGAGACTGTAACAGATTTTGCCAATTGACCCTCCACGACTGTTGCTTATTTTTTTTCTGCTGCTTTTTAAAATAGAACATGTTTCTCCATTAAAGATAAATATGATCCCACTTCCATTCCTGTCAATATAGTATTCTGTCCTTTGGGTTGGATTATAATCATTATGTTATAAATGTGCAAAATGACTAATGCTAAATAGTTACTCCCTGCCAATGATTTAAAGCCGTGGATATGCTGAATACAAACTGAAGCTTGCAGGTTTTTCCACAAAAAATATGCAAACTCAACATGAACTGCATTCAAATGTAAACCACAGGAGAGTTGTAATCTTTATTTTAAATTTATGTGCACTACTTCTTATTTCAAATCAATTAATTAACATGGCCATACTTTAAAACAAAAGCAGATATTTATGTTGGATAGATCTCTGAGTTGCTAATTATAGTATTAGTGGAATTAATACGGACCAGGAAGATAAAAGCGGTGAGGGTACAAGCAAAAATTAGAGGACTTAAACTAGATCATGCCACCAGTTGCAACAGGGGCTCTGTAAGATAGGAACATTTCAACCCGTGGTATTTTTTTTCTTTCTTTTCTTTTTAATTGAGGTAAAATCCACAGAACATAAAATTAATCCCTTTAAAGTATACAATTCAGTGGCATTTAGTACATTCACAATGTTGCACCATCTTCTCCATCTAGCTCTAAAACATTTTAGTATCCACAAGGGAGTGCCCATACCCTTGAAGCAAGGTATCGTGCTTCTTCCAACAGCCCCTGTCTATCATGAACCCGTTTTCTTCCTCTTTGGATTTACCTATTCTCGATATTTCATACAAATTGAATCATAGCATACGTAATCTCTGGTGTCTAGCTTTTTTGATTTAGCATAACACTTTCAAGGTCATCTTTATCCACATTGTAATATGCATCAGTATTTTATTCCATTTTTACAGCTGAATAATATTCCACTGTACAGATAGGCCTCAATTTGTTTACCCATTCATCTGTAAAGGGACATTTGTTCTACATTTTGGCTATGAATATGTGTTGCTATGAATATATGTGTATAAGCTTGTTTGAATACCTGTTTTCAGTTTGTTTGTGTATATTTTTAGGACTGGAATTGTTGTGTTATATGATAATTCTAAGTTTAACCTTTTGAGGAATCAGAGCACTTCATTTTTAAAAATTCATTTATAAAACTCACATTGTAATCACAAGTCATGTTCACATATTTTATCTCTCTCATCATAAAGATCAAAAGGCAAATATAGTTATCCATAACTTATAGAAACTAAGTCTCAAGTCCTAAATAATTTAAGTAAAATACGTGGTATTGTTCAAAAGTTTCAGCATGATTATTTCATGTTGACTCTATAATTCTGTTATTTAAAAATTTTAGGTGATCCACAAGATGTATCTGGCATATCCCCTTTTAAATGTACACAGTAGCATCTCTAAATTGTCTAGTCATAGCTCCATCAGCCCACCTCTTATTGCTGTTTCCTATAATTTGGAAAAGAGGAAAAAGGGCACCTTACGTCTTCAGTAACCGATCTGTCTGGCTCACTCTTGGAGACCTTTCCACTTTGTGAGTTCTACTGACTCTTGCCATGCTTTTTAACAGTTGTTTAATCTCAATCCATAAATTATAAGTTATGTATGATTAAATCAGATGATGGGACAAAAGAAGGAGGTGGGCAGGCTTAGATTGTCCAAATGATAAGAACTGGAAATGGATTGAATCAATGGAAAACTAAAATTTTTAAACTTCTGTTTTAAGACAAGGTTTGTGGCAAGTTACCTTTAGGCATGTGAGTATTGAAAAGGGTGAGGATATAAAATGTGTGGCACAAAACATGACTGAATGGAAAGTGTGAAGGGACACAGGTCACATAATTTCTATAGCTGGCATGGTTTCTGCGTTTCTTTGTTTTTAACTCAAGTCATTTTCTGCTCTAACTGAATTTTTGGTCCATCTCCCTGCTAAACACTTCACATTTCAGTTCCCCTCTGAGCCTTTAGGGGAGATTGAAAGTAGCAGTTAAAGTTGGTTATGCCCAACAGTCAAGGCAAATTTTGTTTACAAGATGCTCCCTGTTACAGTGTTTGCATTGTCTAAATAACAGGTAATAAAATCTATCAGCTGGAAACCTCCCCTTGTTGTAAATGAACAGACTATTTTAATCAGAACCTACTGCTGAACAGCCTTTCAAGGGCAATCCAGTTTTAATATTAAGAAAGCTATCCGAAACCTTCAGATATAACCCATCTGTAAGTATTTACTGAACTGATGGTCATGCACTCAGGACTCTGATAGGCTGTATAATGGATAAAAAAAATGTAAAGTCCATGTTTCTGGGAAATTAAAATCTATTTGTGAGGACAAGGTAATCAAATTTTTTAGATGGGGAAATATTATTTTATGGTTTTGGGTATAAACGTAATAAGAGATCAAAGGTAGAGGAAGTCATTTGGGCCTAGATACTCAAATACAGTTTCAATGAATAGTTAGACCTTGAATTGAGCCTCTAAAAGTTTTGGAAATGTGAAATTATTGAGAAGCTGGTAAAGACAATGTGGATAACAGAGAAAGAGATGGCTGAGATTCATGTGAGTTAACAACTGGAAATAAAAATGTTTGGGAATATAGGAAGCAAGTTTGAAGAAGGTTTTGCAAGCTATACAGACTAGTCTGACTCACTGAGCAAGTCACTGTAGCTTAACAAACAGAATAAAATGAGATTGATTTTGCATATGTTAGTGATGAACACAGTTACAAAATTGTTCAGAGAGATAACCAGGAAGCACGGAGATTATACCTTGCTGTAATCTAAGGGTAAAGAGATGAGAATCTAAATGAAGCAGTGGGAATGAAATGGAATACAAAGGGAAAGAAAGATGGTTGACATTTAATGTGAGTGATATTCTCCTTAGTTTTTTTCTATTCTTGACCTCATTAACTGGTTCGTATGAGGATACATATTTCCATAGTAGAAATGAGGAAATTGAGAGGTTTTATGCTTTGCGGAAGTAGGAGGTAGACGTGAGATTTTTACCTTGATCTATTTTACTCCAAGTCACACACTATTTCCTTCTGGGAGACTGAAAGTAGCTTTTCTTTCTATAGCTTATAGGAAGGACAAAAACTAAAATGAGGCTTTCACACTGATGATTCCAGTGTTTGTCATTATAAATTGTAACCTCCTATCTAACCCAGGGAGGTAACATCTGTCATGTGTGGTGTGTATCACAAACAACAGCCATAATTCAATTAACACAATTATATGTGACTTTGAAGTTGATAATGGCACTCCAAGTAATTCTACTTTCTCTCTTTACATGGTGCATGTCGCTAATCTCCTATCATTGCCATCTTGCTTTTGTTGCCTTACAGATAGCGGCCCCATTTTTTCATCAAGTGGAATGTGTATCATTGCTCACAGCACCCCCAGCCCCTCTCCTGAGTTTTACGGTCCTACAGTGATCAACTTTTAAATGTGTTCAGTTAGTTCTCAAAATCCAAAGATAATATGCTAAATCTTCCTCAGTTTTGGTATAACAAGAGTTTTTTTATTTCTTTGGTATCATCGTCTTCTTTCTCCCCTGTACCAAACCTTTCCTTTTTTGTTGCATTTGTGCATCATAAAAATGCACAAGAATACTTTCATATTTTTAGTGTTCAATAATTTATCAATTGCATATAATACCCAGTGCTCATCATATCACGTGCCCTCCTTAATGCCCACTACCCAAGTACCCTGTTCCTCCACCCACCTCCCCTACAGCAACCCACAGTTTTTTTTCCTACCGTGAAGAGTCTCTCATGGTTTTTCTCCCTCTCTGATGAGTTCCCATTCAGTTTTCCCTCCCTTCCCCAATGGTCCTCTGCCCTGTTTCTTATATTCCACATATGAGTGTAACTATATAATTGTCTCTCTGATTGACTTATTTCACTCAGCATAATACCCTCCAGTTCGATCCATGTCGATGTAAATGGTAAGTATTCATTCAAATCTTTCATTTCTATCCAGAGTCACCTCTCCTTCATTTCAGTATTTCTTCTTCCCATTCAGTCTTCTAAAAATATTTTCTCCAAGTCAGCCTGACTCCCGGTGCATATTATTGTACTATATAACAGTGTTAGTGATTTTTTTTAAGGCCTCTGTTCTTAGAATACCCATATACGCTTGCCTTTTTCTTGTAAAAACTTAAAATATCTCTTTGAGGGAAAGACAGTGCGCAAATGTCAAATGCTTTATGTATTAATTTGAGATTAAATGAGGAAAAAAAAGCCTCTAGCAGTATTGAACATCATTTAAAAAAAAACAACACATGTTTAACTAGCTCAAGCAATTTCAGTTTTAATTTTTTTTCTTTGAGATCTTTTCTCCTCATATTAAACTATTCTGATAGACTCCAGCAATGAGAAGAAAAGAAAGATGTTAAGTGCTATAGCCAATAGGATCTCCCCATTGTGGAAATGATTTTTGCTTTCAAGAATCAATACCAAAAATGTTCTTGTGAAAACCCTATGTTTTAGCTGTCACAAAGATGGTTTTCTCCATTTTGCATTCTGTTCAGATTTTTTCAATGCTGTTCTAGTTGAAAGCTTGATAGTCTAATAGAGTTGCTTGTCATATAAAATCTGAGTGTAGAGCTAGGGAAAAACTAATTTTGTAGAAAAGCATCCTGAAAAGGTATACATTACTTAAATGAATATAGACGCTCTGTAAGAAATTATGCCTTTTTATCGGATATTTAAATCATATCTTACATATTTTAAAGTTCAGAGGTCATTATCTAAAGTATTACCACTACTTTCTTTCAGATTATAATATCATTGGAATAAATTATAGTCACAGAATCTCAAGATCCAGAAACCCATTAAAAGTGTGATATGGAAGAATTTTTTTTCAGAATTGAATTTCAGTGCTATCTTATGAGACACCATTAGAGTGATGCCATTTGAGGATCCTTATTAACTTCACAAAAATTAACAGAAAAAAAAAGGAATCATGCCAAATAGAAGTGAATACAAGATTTACATAAATTATTTTGGTGCTATTGTTGTTTTTAGGACTTAAGAGCATTCTTAGTCATTTTTCTCCATTCTACAGCCCCACCTATTGCCTTCCAGCCAAAAAGCTTCATACACACTATTTCTTCTGCAAGAAATGTTTTTAGTTTGACTTTTAATATTGTTTCAGGTATTTGTTATTTCCTCCTTAGAGATGCGCTCACTCATTCTCCAGATTAATTATTATTTGTCAATAGTTTTGTGCTCTGCTAGGCTATTAAACCAGTGAGGACCAAGAGACTAAAAGTCATCTGTTAGTGCCATATCTAACACACAGTACATTTTCAATAAATATTTGTTGAGTGAATTTAGTATATAACCAGCTTATCACCATCATCATCATTGTCATCATCATTATCAGCAGCAGCAGCAGCAGCATTATGTGGCTTCATCTTGTCCCTCTAATTATTCATGAATGGAAGCCTGTGGCTATCAATGCCCCATTCTTAATTTACATTAAGAACAGAGATATTTTTGTATTTGGCATCTGAAGTGGGTCAAAGGAGGTGTCTTCATAGATACCTTTCCCATGACCATCTTAACATTCTTAACTTTTACAAGCACAATAAAATGTTTTGTGTCTTTAAAGATAGTGCAAGCATTGAATGTTGAATCTTGTAAGGGACACTGTTTCTAGATTGTCTGATCGATTTAATTTGTTTTATTACATTTTCCTATACAACAAGCCTGCATTTTTTCCTTCCCAGTATATATCTTTCTCATCAGAATATGAGACCAGTGGGGTACCTGGCTGGCTCAGTCAGTAGTGCATGCAACTCCTGATATCACGGTCCTGAGTTCAAGCTCCATGCTGGGCATTGAGCTTACTTAAAAAAAAAAGAAGGAAGGTAGGTAGGAAGGAAGGAAGGAAGGAAGGAGAAAAGGAAAGGAAGGGAGAAAGAAAGAAAGAAAGAGAAAGAAAGAAAGAAAGAAAATATGAGATGGTGAGATTTTCAACCCATGTCGGTCATTCTTATCAGGGCCTACCATGAGCCTTGAGAAAAGAGGGACTCGATAACTGCTGAAACAATGAATAGGTTTTCTTTCATACAAAACAGAGGGAACTGCTGGGAAAAATTTTTAATTATGCAGAGGATGCAATTTAGATCAGTCATCAAACGACATTCCTGCAAGAGGAAAGACCAAGGACATATTGAAGCGATTATATCATGGAAGAAACAGCATTAGGTTACTCTTGAAACCCTAGCCAAAAGTTGAAAGAGTTTGGGCCCTGAGAGTCCAGGACCCCTTCGTAGCACAGGTTCAGTGTAGAGGAGATTATTCCTTTGTTCTATCATTCAGCAACTCTTTACTGACCATCTATCATTAGTCAGGGGTGGTTCTATTTGTGGCATACAACTAATCATTACTGCTATAATGATATAGGCTGATCAAATATTCAATGCACAAAGCCACTAAATACTACAAATTATAGTCATGAGCAACGCACTCACCTTCCAAAAAATGTACTGATGCTGTTCTGGCTTGAGTTCCTCATTTGGCCCACCCTGCACTGTTCTATTGAAGATGACATGGAAGCTACACCTTGAGGGTCAGGGGCTTCCTCTTATATAGCTTTCTATTCTCAGAGCTGAACACAAAGCTTGGCACACAAAGGGAGCTCAGGAAATGGAACGTCATAAGAAATGAATTTTTTAGCCCAGTTCAGTTAGTTTCTGTGTGGTCTTGGAGAAATCACATCACTATTTAGCCTCAGTTTCTCCATCTAACAGGTAGGAGTATATCTATCTCATAGTGTATACTGTATAGTATACTATACTATTTCATAGTGTTTTTTTTTTTTCCTTTTGAGGAATAAATAAAAAAATAAAGGAAATCACTTAGTACAATTCTTGGAGTACACTAAGCACACAGAAAGAATTAATTACTATTTTATTAGAAATAATTTTATTGCTACTTTCCTAATTATTAATAGTTCTTATGTCAAAGGATGACTTCAAAGATTAAACTGTGAAAGTGATTCTTTTTAAACTCTAAATAATGATTGATTAAGAGGCAGGTTGACTCACGAATCACTGTTTAAGAACCTTTGCTTTGAGCTGTACTACAAAGCTGTGATCACAAAGACAGCATGGTACTGGCACAAAAACAGACACATAGACCAATGGAACAGAATAGAGAGCCCAGAAATGGACCCTCGGCTCTTTGGGCAACTAATATTTGATAAAGCAGGAAAAAACATCCGGTGGGAAAAAGTCTCTTCAATAAATGGTGCTGGGAAAATTGGACAGCTACATGCAAGAGAATGAAACTTGACCACTATCTCACACCATACACAAAAATAAACTCCAAATGGATGAAAGACCTCGATGTGAGACAGGAATCCATCAAAATTCTAGAGGAGAACATAGGCAACAACCTCTACGACATCGGCCAAAGCAACCTTTTTCATGACACATCCCCAAAGGCAAGAGAAACAAAAGATAAAATGAATTTATGGGACTTCATCAAGATTAAAAGTTTCTGCACAGCCAAGGCAACAGTCAGAAAAACTAAGAGGCAGCCCACGGAATGGGAGAATATATTTGCAAATGACACTACAGATAAAGGACTGGTATCCAAGATCTACAAAGAACTTCTCAAACTCAATACACGAGAAACAAATAAACAAATCAAAAAATGGGCAGAAGATATGAACAGACACTTTTCCAATGAAGACATACAAATGGCTAACAGACACATGAAAAAATGTTCAAAATCATTAGCCATCAAGGAAATTCAAATCAAAACCACACTGAGATACCACCTTACGCCAGTTAGAATGGCAAAAATAGACAAGGCAAGAAACAACACATGTTGGAGAGGATGTGGAGAAAGGAGATCCCTCCTACATTGTTGGTGGGAATGCAAGTTGGTACAGCCACTCTGGAAAACAGTGTGGAGGTCCCTTAAAAAGTTAAAAATTGAGCTACCCTATGATCCAGCCATTGCACTACTGGGTATTTACCCCAAAGATACAGACGTAGTGAAGAGAAGGGCCATATGCACCCCAATGTTCATAGCAGCAATGTCCACAATAGCTAAATCGTGGAAGGAGCCGAGATGCCCTTCAACAGATGACTGGATTAAGAAGTTGTGGTCCATATATACAATGGAATATTACTCAGCTATCAGAAAGAACGAGTTCTCAACATTTGCTGCAACATGGACGGCACTGGAGGAGATAATGCTAAGTGAAATAAGTCAACAGAGAAAGACAAATATCATATGATTTCTCTCATCTATGGAACATAAGAACTAGGATGATCGGTAGGGGAAGAAAGGGATAAAGAAAGGGGGGGTAATCAGAAGGGGGAATGAAACATGAGAGACTATGGACTATGAGAAACAAACTGAGGACTTCAGAGGGGAGGGGGGTGGGGGAATGGGATGGACTGGTGATGGGTGGTAAGGAGGGCACGTATTACATGGTGCACTGGGTGTTATACACAACTAATGAGTCATCGAGCCTTACATCGGAAACCGGGGATGTACTATACGGTGACTAACATAATATAATAAAAAATCATTAAAAAAAAAAAAAGAACCTTTGCTTTGAAACATGTTGTTGGTACTTTAAAGGATATCATTCAATTGAATTCTTCCCATGGAATTTAAAACATCACTAGTAGTGAGGCCACTGAGCAGGCTCATTAATTCTGTCAGATGACTAAGGAACCATCTGGTGCCTGCCACCTATAATTGACATGGCAGCAAATATAATCCACCATGATAATGGCCTCACAGTAGTTTCCAATTTGATATATATTGTCTAATTTTAACTTGTATAGTAAAAAAAAAATTAATCTCACCTTTTATCAATAGGTTTTTACAACTGGGGAAAAAAAAGAATGGACCAGATATAACAGATGGCACCTTTTATCATCTGTAAAGAGAGGAGAAATAATGTTGGCTATGTTCTGTTTATAAGTACTTGTAGACCCTTTATGTAAATTTTGTCAGGATGGAAGCTGAGTCAATAACAATTTCATAAAATCTACAAAAATAGTAGTAACTACATTTTATATACTACTTAATGTGTGCCAGGCACACTATAAATCATTTAAACTATATTATATTGTTTAACTGTTTAGGCAACATCAGTCACCACAAATTATCATCTATATTTCACAGATAAACTAAGAACTGGAAGTTTGGGAAGGGGACTCCTCAAGGTCAAACACATGGTTAGTAAATGGTGGATAAGATATCAAAAAAGTCAGGTTATCAGTGATGTTCAAATCTCAGATCTTAATTATGTCCCTGCATTAGCTCAAAATAGTAACTATACCTAAATATATGTTATTAAAAGACTACTTATAAGTAATCATTGAATTTTTTTCTTTTTAAGAAACAACATTCCTAAAAATCTTGAGATATATTAACCCGCTTAATGGCTATATAATCAACATATACGCTCTTTAATTTGTGACTTCACTGATTTGTCAGATTTATCTGGTTTTCAACATATTTCAGTCTTTTATTGTCAAACTTTCTAACAAGATCAAACTCGCGAAAACAACACGACAGTTCTGACAGGCATCTGTTTACTTCTCAGTTTGTTTCCTTGTTCTGATTCACTGGTCTGAAGAATTCTGGATTTAAGTAGCAAAGAGGGCAAATGTGAACAGCACACTAAACTCTTCATCTTATTAGAACTCTTAACATTACATACCCTCAGTGGCACTTTCTGGATGTAAATTAAATTATTCCAGAATCATTATCTTTTAAGACTCATAATGGGGGAGGATGATTGTTACTGCATGTTGAATACACCCAAGGGTAGATGAGCAATCAATGAGTTATCATCAGTGCACAATACTATCTCATTCATTAGTCCAATGAAACAGAAACAAAACAAAACAAAGATAGCGATAGAGAAAAGAGAGCAATGTCAATTATGAAAAATTATGTAAGAGTCAAAATACTGACTTTTATCAATTTTTCAGAAGCATCTGAAAATAAGTTCATATTTTCTGCCATCACTGTTTTTTCACATATTCCCAACACAGTGATACACTTTGCTTAAAACAATAAAAATAATTGGATTTAATGTTAAATGATTTTCACTCAACTTTTAAGAAGAAAAATGGCATCAATATTGATTGGTACCATGGACTCTTATATAAAGAATGTTGGTGAGATGTTCCAGAATTAGAGCCCATCCACCATCACCTGTATTTCATATAACTAAGTGGGTTCTATATCATGAAAGCTGATGTTTAGAAAGAGTAAGACTAAATTTATTTTACTCTACTATATTTATGGAAATTAAAAGCTAGATAAGTCCTTGGAAATTCTCCTTCCACGTACAGATCAGGAAACCGAGGCTCCCTAAGTTAAGATGACTTGCTTAAGTTAATCGAGGCAATACCTCTTCTTAAATTCAGGTATTCCACTTCCTATGCTACCATTTCCCAAAGGGTGACCCACAAAAAATTACCACAACAAGGGCTCTGAGAAGAAACGTTTCTAAGGAAATATAAATAAGGGTATTTCAATTCATGACTCGCATTTGAAATTACCATGCACTATATATATTAACTACATATTTATTAACTATATAGATTATCGATTTTTAATAGGTAAAATGTTTCCATAGTGTATCAAAAATATATAAAATCATATCATCATAAACATTTCTCTTTTATTCATAACTCCATATTCTTAGTTACCGACTTTCCCCTCCATGTCCAACCATTAGTAATACTGTTAGCTTCTTATATATTCTCTCAGAATTCCTTTATATAAAAACAAATATGTACAAATATTTTTATTACAACCTTTTACACAATTGGTGGCACACAATTCAGATATTCTGTACTTTTCCTTTTTTTACTAAACAATATGCGTGACAGATTATTCTATATCAGTGTACAAAGAGATTTCTCATTCTTTTGTATAGCTATGTTACTTTTTCTATCATGGAAGTACTGGGTAATTATGCTATTTCCAATCTTTTGCTAGTACATACAATTTACCATAAATAACTTCATACACATCATCATTTGGTACATGTGTATGCCTACAATAAACATCTAGAAGTAGATTATCTGGATTAAATGTATATGTACTTGTGATTCTTATTATCCACAGAGGTTGTACTAATAATGTGTGAAAGTATCTGTCTTTACACAGGTACAGAATTGACACAATTTAGAAACTTATAATCATGTCATTTTTTAAAAAAAGATTTTTTTCATTTATTTGAAAGAGAGAAAGAGAGAAAGAGACAGAGATAACGATGGGAGCATGAGTTGGGAAGAGAGGTAGAAGCAGGCCACGTGCTCAGCAGGCAGGCCGATGTGGGGCTCAATCCCAGGACCCCACGATCCCAGGATCTTGACTTGAGCCAAAGGCAGATGCTTAACTGACTGAGGTACCCAGGTGCCCATAATCATGTCATTTTTAAAAAAGAGTAGTTGAGCATTATTCCAATACGCTTTTCTCTTATTAGAGTTAAGTTTAAGCAACTTGCCATATGTTTAAGAGTCCTTTTCTTTCCTTTTCTGTAGTCACGTGTTACACTATTTGCAATTATTTTGTTATATATTTGTAGTAGAGAATGGTACTTTGTATTTGATAGTAAATGAAATAGTTTTCGTAGTTTGTTATGTTTTGAATTTGCTTATACATTTTTGTTATATGCACTTTTAAACTGCGGTCATACTTAACATTTTTTAAATGGATGTGGGATTTAGAAACATAGCAAGAACTTCCTTATTAGACTAAATCCTTGATCCATTTGTAATTTGCCTTGGCCTATACTGTGAACCATATATTTATCTTTGTGATTTTTTTTTGTCCAGATGTCTATTCTCATTTTTTGTCCAGATGTCTATCCTCAATTTCTTTCATTGATCTTTCATATAAGTTTCTAATAATTAAATCAGTGTAGTACTAACACATAGGCTTACAGAGGTCAATGAAACAAAATAAAAACCATGAATAAATCCAGTCACATAAGATAATTTTGCATATGAATAACATGGCATCTCAGATCAGTAGGAAAAAATGGCCTATTTATTATATTGTGCTGTATTTGTCTGTATTTGTCAGCATACAATAAAGAGGCATTTTTTGGTACAATCCCATTTGTCTGTTTTACTTCTGATACTCAACATCATTAATCATCAGGAAAATGTAAATCAAAACAACGAGATATCACCTCACATCTGTTAGAATCAAAAAGAAGAAATAACAAGTGTTGGTGAGGACGTATCACAAAGGGAAACTTAGTACGCTGTTAGGAATGTAAATTGGCCCATTCATTATGGATACAGTATGGAGCATACTCAAAAAATTAAAAATAGAACTACTATATGATCCAGCAATCCCACTTCTGGGTATATATCCAAAAGAAGTAAAATCACCTCTTCAAAGATGTATCTGTACCCCCATGTTCATCACAGCATTATTCACAATAGCCAAGATATGAAATTAACCTAATTGTCCATTGACAAATGAATGGATAAAGAACATATGGTATATATATGCAACAGAATATGTTCAGCCATGAAAAAGAAAGAGGACCGGCCATTTGTGACAACAGCAATGAACCTGGAGGACATCATGCCAAGTGGAATGAGCCAAACACACAAAATCAAACACTGCATGATCTCACATGTATGTAGAATCTCAAAAAGTCAAACTCGTAGAAGCAGAGAGTGGAATGGCGATTGCCAGGGGCTGGGAGTGGGGGAAATGAGAAGATGTTGGTCAAAGAATACAGACTTTCAGTTATACAGGTTGAATGAATTTTGGAGTGGTAAAGTATACCATGGTAACTATCGTTAATAACACTGTATTATATAACTGAAACTTGTTAAGAGAGTACATTTTAATTATTCTCACCACACACACAAAAATGAGAACCATGTGAGATGATGGATATGTTAATTAGCTTGACTGCAGTAACCATTTTACAACGTATACATATATCACAACATCAGGTTGTACACTCTGAATATACGTAACTTTTACTTGTCAATTATACCTCAACAAAGGTAGATACCTCAGAAAAAGTAAAAAAAAAAAAAAGAGAAACTTAGGTTTTATTACCTGAAAAAGTGAGATTGTACACATTGTTTTTCTTTTCTTTTTTTTTCTCTTAATTTTTTAAGGATGTCCCTAACTATTCTTTAGTTGTTTTTCCATACATACAAAGCTTAGAATTAGTTTGGTTAGTAAAAAAATAAACAGCTTACTGGTGTCTGGTAATTTCATTGGTACCGTATTACTTTAAGAATGAAGTTAAAATAATTATATTTATTTTAATGTGTCTTCCTATTGAAGAATATATTTTCTCCTTTTTTGCAAGACTTGTTTTGTGTTGGCGATGATTGTTTAAAAGTTTGATTCCTATAAGTGCTAGAAACATTTGTTGATATTTCACATTCCTAGAAACATCATGTTGATATTTTGAATTGGATAATTCCTTCCAGTATATTGTATATGAAAATTATTAATTTACATAGGTTGTTTTTACACATCTATGACCTATAATATTCCTTTATATTTGTATTAGGATTTTAGTTAATTATCTTTGGTTTTCCAATTATACAATTGTGTCACCTTTACCTTTGATAGATTTATCTACTAGTTTACTTTTTTCTAAGTTTTCTTTTTATTATATTGATGAATACCTAAATAAAAGATTTAATAATAGCAACGAGAGTGGGCACTTGTCATTCTTTTTTTTTACAGCAAAGACATGCCTCCAAATGATTCCCCACCAAGCGTGATGGTGGCTTTGGGGATGGGATTGATGTATTTTATAAAGTGAATAAAGTATCTGTAGAACCATAGTTTGCTCACTGTTTTTATCTGAAATGTTAAATTTTCAGTTACTATAGAAATGATCTGTGATTTTTCTTATAAATATTAGTATTTTAAATTATACTAATATTGAAATATTCTTCAATTCTTGGAAAAAGTAACACCTATTCATGAAAACTACATTCTTAACAAGCTGTCATTTTCTATATATTATTACATTAAGAATTTTCACATAACTAACCATAAATAAAATTGCTCTATAATTTTCTTTTTGATACAGTTATCATCAGGTGTTTGTATTCAGGTTATACTCATTTTTACAGGATTTAGAAATATTTCTTCTCTGTGATAGTTTAACTGTTTTGAGTAAGCTTTCAGTTGATACAGAAACTCAATTTGCTAAAATACTATCTTTTTTGTTTTCTAATTAATAGGTATTTACTGTAACTTATTGTCAATCAGAATGCTTGAACTTTTCAAACAAAGTTCAAATCTATTTTGAAAGCACAGAATTTATCTTTCTAAGTGGTATTATGAGAATATTCATGAGAACTCACTCCCTTTTACACATACCATAAATTAATTACTAAAGAAGGGGGTGGGAGAAAAATATGTATTCACTTACTATTCATCATGACAGATAGTAAAGGAAGAGGAAGTTTAAAATTGAATGATAACATAAAAGAAAATAGCTCTGAACTTCATCCTTGAAAACACTGCGTAGATGTTTTTATCAAGTTGTCCAGTGTGTTGAAAGTAAACTTATCATTTAGAAAAAAAAAGGTTTTTTCCCTTCAAGTTTTAACCAATCAGAGCACATAATATATGTTATATATGTCCCCTGCAGTTTGGAGATACAGTGAATTACTGACTTACTTCTCATGAGAAATCTATACCGTTTGTCACAGACTGGCTAGCTGCTTTCACAGAACATTTGGATCAGCCTTCCCTTTATGGTTTGGCCAAAGATTATGTTTACTATAACACATTTAAGAAAGAGCTAGTATGGAATTTTCTTAAGAATAGAACAAGATGGTTCCATACAAATTTAAGGACTATTTGTTCCAGTTCTTTGAAAAATGTCCTCGGTATTTTGATCAGGATATAATTGAAAGTGTAGATTGCTCTGGGTAGCATGGACATTTTAACTATGTTAATTCTTCCGATCCATGAGCATGGAATATTTTTCCATCTTTTTATGTCTTCCTCAATGTCTTTCAAGAGTGATTTATAGTTTTTAGAATACAGGTCCTTTACATCTCTGGTTAAGTTAATGAAACTTGACCAATCTCTCACACCATACACAAAAATAAACTCCAAATGGATGAAAGACCTCAATGTGAGACAGGAATCCATCAAAATTCTAGAGGAGAACACAGGCAACAACCTCTACGACATCGGCCAAAGCAACAATTTTCATGACACATCTCCAAAGGCAAGAGAAACAAAAGATAAAATGAACTTGTGGGACTACATCAAGGTAAAAAGCTACACAGCCAAGGAAACAGTCAAAGAAAACTAAGAGGCAGCCCACGGAATGGGAGAATATATTTGCAAATGACACTACAGATAAAAGACTGGTATCCAAGATCTACAAAGAACTTCTCAAACTCAATACACGAGAAACAAATAAATCATAAAATGGGCAGAAGATATGAACACTTTTCCAATGATGACATACAAATGGCTAACAGACACATGAAAAAGTGTTCAAAATCATTAGCCATCAGGGAAATTCAAATCAAAACCATACTAAGATACCACCTTACTCCAGTTAGAATGGCAAAAATGGACAAGGCAAGAAACAACAATTGCTGGACAGGATGTGGAGAAAGGGGATCCCTCCTACATTGTTGGTGGGAATGCAAGTTGGTACAGCCACTCTGGAAAACAGCGTGCAGGTCCCTTAAAAAGTTAAAAATTGAGCTACCCTATGATCCAGCCATTGCACTACTAGGTATTTACCCCAAAGATACAGATGTAGTGAAGAGAAGGGACATATGCACCCCAATGTTCATAACAGCATTGTCCACAATAGCTAAATCGTGGAAGGAACTGAGATGCCCTTCAACAGATGACTGGATTAAGAAGTTGTGGTCCATATATACAATGGAATATTACTCAGCTATCAGAAAGAACGAATTCTCAACATTTGCTGCAACATGGACGGCACTGGAGGAGATAATGCTAAGTGAAATAAGTCAAGCAGAGAAAGACAAATATCATATGATTTCTCTCATCTATGGAACATAAGAACTAGGATGATCGGTAGGGGAAGAAAGGGATAAAGAAAAGGTAATCAGAAGGGGGAATGAAACATGAGAGACTATGGACTATGAGAAACAAACTGAGGGCCTCAGAGGGGAGGGGGGTGGGGGAATGGGATAGACCGGTGATGGGTAGTAAGGAGGGCACGTATTGCATGGTGCACTGGGTGTTATATGCAACTAAAGAATCATCGAACTTTACATCGGAAACCAGGGATGTACTGTATGGTGACTAACATAATATAATAAAAAATCATTAAAAAAAAAAAAGAATAGAACAAGATGAGAGACGCAGCAAACCATACTCCATTTCTCTATCTTCAGTCTTTCTGTATATGAGAGAAATGTGTGTCCTCAATTTCAAATATGTCCAGAGATTTGAGTAATAACTTACTATGTAGAAATTTTAATTTCTGGGTTGACACTCTGTTTTACCCGAGAATGATCAAAAATTTGGAAGCTGCACAAATTTTAATCCAAAAAGAGGGAAGTACTAGTTTCAATTAGCAAATTTATAGGGCAAGTGAGCTTTATGATTCTAAAAGAGACAGTGAATTATATAATTATACCCATGGATACCAATTGTTTAATTTCCTGCTTACAATGTTTGACATCTTGCACCATTTTGTCCATTTATCAGAAGCTGGACATTCAGAAAGAAAATAAACAAATAAACAAAAACACCGTGTTTCATATATATGTTTTTTTTTTTTTTTAATGTCACTGTTGGGAATTTATTCTCCCATTAAGGAAGGCCATCGCACTCTGAATTGTCTATTGACAAACAAACACAAAACTTTAATATAAATATATGTAAGTTTGACTTTTGGGTATTACAGGTAGTCCTTCTATAAGCAATTGACTAATATTTCCCTAAACACTAATCTCAAATTGCTCAAGTACTGGAAAACGCTACTGAATAGTGTGTTCTTTCCTTGGAATTAGATTAATTTCCTGAACATGGTGTGGCAAATACTAATTTTGGGGCTACAAGAGATTATTGGTACTCTATACAGATTTAACTTTCTTCAAATACAATCTTTATCAAGAAAGGGATGAAAATAACTACATATTTTATAGGATATAATGCTTATAAATCAGAATATACCTTAGCTATATCTATATAAAGCATGCTTTGTTAATGATGAATGAAAATCTCTGTTCTGTGTTATTTTACGGAGGTGCTTCTGGCCATGTAAGTATCCAAGAAGGAGAAAACACATCTAACTCACCAGGTCTTTTGGCAAGAAAGACTGACCATCTTGCAGGGGTGGGGAATAAGATAACTAGCCTAGTATAGACATAATGATTGAACACTTAGATTTAAGCAGGCAACTGATACCAGTAAAAATACTATCATTACAATGCACAACAAACACCTATATTGCAAATTTTGTTGGTGTGGATTTAGATGGAGCTGTTTCCCAACTTATTTCATTTTTAAAAAATCAAGTTTTGTTAAATCTAACACCGGATAGAGCAGTATATATAATCCCATCTATAATCATAGATGAGATTTTTGAATATTTCAAAACAATGAAGCAAGGAACACTCTTACACATGTTGTCATAGGGTAACCCATTCCACACATTTGTAAGGCACTCTTGATATTACCAATCATCATTTCAATGGACATACTCTCTGAGTCAGAAAATGTACTTTGAATACATACTGTAGGTGCAACCACACATATTCATGAAAAAGTAAGTTTAAGAATATCAACGCCAGCATTTTTATAAGAACAAAACATTAGAAAACCCTAGATGTCATTTAGTAAAGCTCAATAAATTATGGTAATTGATAGAAGAGAATACTATCATGTAGCCACGGGGCGGAGGGTGGGGGACAGCTCGCTATGCAGTGTTACAGGATAAACTTTAAGATGTTTCATTAAACCAAAATAAGGAGGAGAAAACTGAATTTAATATAGCACCATTTGTATGAAAATGACATGGGATTGATACAGACCTATCCCTATATAAGTATAAGATAGCCTCTCTCTGCAAGGAATCCCAAAGAGGTGTACTCTGGTCAGAGTAACTCAGGGACTGGGAAAGTAACCAGGAAGAAAGGGAGGGACAGGAAGCAAGAAAATGAATGGAACACATTCTGGAGGGAACTTCCATTCTGGTAAGAACAGAGATGGTGGTCCTCTGGGTTAAACACCCAGAGAAGAGAGTCTTCAGTCAAGCGTCTAGTTTTTGTTTAAAAAATAGACATACATTACATATAGCCTTAAATAGACATACATTCAGACTGATTACCTTCTCTTTTCAGCAGGATTAAAGTATAAATGTGAACTTCTTTTGTATTAAGAAGAAAAAGGAAAACTGTCCGGTTTTTCTTCCACAGTGTTCTTTATGTTCACTGCAATCTTGTCTTTTCTCAATCTGACAGGACACACATGTGGTACCTGGTGTGGTGCTTATTCACCAACAGAAGTTCAGAAGAGAACTGGTGTATGGTTGGCACGGACACTGCACCCATCCCGAGGGCTCACCATGGCAATTAAAGTTAATGTTCTCTGATTATTCTTTTGTCTCCTGAAAGTTGACCAGATTGATATTTAAAGAAAATCAGTTTCTCAAGGGTGATGCATTAATCATCAGGATAATGATGATAAATGCAATTTTCTAACGTTACTGAATTTGTCACTAGAGCGAGGAGGTGGTTCTCACCCGTGTTATGTGTGTGTAGCAAGAGAGCTAGTGAGCAATGAGTGAGTGTGTTGTGAGTGGGGGGGGGGCTTGGTTCGTTGTTCTTAACTTCCCCCCTCTCCTCCGCCCCTCCCTGACATGGCTTCAGTGGCTGCTCCCTGGGCCATATGAAATGAGTGACAACGATGACATGGAGGTGGACAGCTATGAAGAGCAACCAAGGTTTCAATCTGCAGCTGACAAACAGGCTCATGATAATGCACTGGAACGAAAACATAGGGACTACATCAAAGACCGTTTCACAGTTTGTGGGACCCTGTTCCATCACTCCAAAGGACAGCAGGCACCCTGGGCCCAAATCCTAGACAAAGCCACAGAGAATATCCAGTATATGTAAAGGAAACACTACACACACCAGCAAGATATTGATGACCTCAAGCGGCAGAATGCTCTTCTGGAACAGCAAGTCCGTGCACTGGAAAGGGCAAGATCAAGTGTCCAACTACCCCTCCTCGGACAATAGCCTCTACACCGCCAAGGGCAGCCCCATCTCTGCCTTTAAGGGAGGCTCGGACTGCAGTTTGGAGTCAGAGCCCAAAGAGCCCCAAAGAAGCAAGAAGCTCCAGATGGGGGATGCCAGCAATACAAACTGTCCGTCTCCTCAATCGTCTTACCCTACTTTTAGTTCATGCTCAGAATCCTCAGAAACATTTAAGGGATTCTTTTTATTTCCTCTTGCTCCCTTTTTATTTTTAATTTTATTTTTACATCAAAGCTCCTGGCCAATAGCTCTCATTTTCCTTCCCCATTTCCACCATTTTTAAAAAATGTTTGCCCTCAGGGATTCCCTGTTACTGCCAGGAATTTTTAAACCCAAACACCCCAAATTGCCAGCTTTTTCTGTGGAGGACAGACAACTGGCTAGACCTCTGAGCACACTGTCCTGACCACCCACTAGCTCCTCCAGCCCTGCTGGCGCATGCCCGAGGACTCCTGCCCCTTCTGCCTTTCCTCCCAGGCCACCCTCACCTCCGTTTGATAGACTTTGTAAATCTGTGGGCTGCTCTACTTTAAGAAGATGACCGGTTTGAAGTAATCAGAATTAATCCCCCTTCTTTTTAATGACTTTTTTTTCCCCTGAAAAGCTATTTACCAGTCCTATTGAAGGACCAGATCCTTGAAAAAGTTTGTGGCATAAAAACAAGTGGGGAGAGATTTGCAGAACAGAGACTTTGGCCTGTTTCACTTGTGCTTCTCTCAGTCAGCCTTAGGAAGGGCTGCATGACACCTGTGGTATGTGTGGGGGACAGTGGGCAGCAGTAAAGTGGTAGCTGCCAGGTGTGGGGTGGTGAGGTGGTAGTGGGTGGGATAATAAGGAGGATTGGGTCAGGCAGAGGTTCTGTATTGCGAGCCAGTGATGATGCTTTGATGTTTATTTCCTGCTACTGAATCAGAGTGAACTATCCCTTTTCCTGATGACGTCGGTATTGCAAAGCCACAGAGTCATAAAGTAGTGATCAAATTTTAAAAAATTGTCACTAGGCATTGGTTCCTCTGATAAGATCCAATATTGGAAAGCCCCTCTTTTTCAAAAGTTTCCTTGCCACGTAAAACTGATTGCATGACTGACCTAAACCTGAAGTGGTATTTGCTTCTATTTAGAGGTGGATGGGTAGCTTGGATTCTTAGGGTATCACTCCTCAGCATGTTCTTTATTTTCTCCATGGATAGAAGGTGAAGCTTTTCATTGGCCAGTTTTCCGCTGATCTTCACATCATCCGTAGGTTTTTCTAAATCTTGGGAATGGCTAAATGTAATGCCTGTTGGATTGGATGGACTGAATTTACCACCCCCATTCAGGGTAAGATGGTTTAGCACACATGGCCTGGCCTATTTTTGTGGGTTTGAGTTCTAATGACAGTTCAACTTTCAGGGTATTCCGCACTGTTATTTTGTCCACTAGGCTTACGTGGAACTGCTGATGTTCTGCCTATTCACTGCTGGTAGTACGGATGGAGAAAGGGTTTCCCCAGTTGTAGCCACTTGGTATATCTTGGTAGTTTCTGGTTTTCATGGATGAAGAAACTTCCCTGGCTGGATGCTTATTATGGTAGGACCACTCCTGTCTTTTGGAAATGGAAACTGGTCCCCAGACTCCTTGTTGTGTTGTGTTGTGTTGTGTTGTGATCTTCGTACAGGTTCACCCACCCATACTACCCCTTCCCCATCAGCCTCCCTGGTGTCTCCAGACCAGGTAAAGAAGTCTCAGGTCCAGGGCCAGATCAATCTCCCTTGCTGGTTCAACCAGGTCTAACTGGGTGCTTTAGGCACAGCTCCCATTCAGTCCAGGAGAGGAATGGGCCTACTAGGAATGCCTTCTGTTCCTGGTTTGGCTGTTGGGAAATGCCTGGTCTTTGTCACCTTCTTTTCTTGACAAGAGGATGTAAAACACCTTGGTACTCTGTCCCTCTCATCCCAGGATCTCAAACCAGGCTGTTGTCTTCCTAACAACTTTCAGAGCTCTCCTTTTGTTGTCCCTTTCACTATTTCCAGGATTTTTAGTGGGATTTAGCAGTGAGGATCAGGGAGAAATGGGTATCTGTCACAATGTGCTGCAACTGAGGTTTCAGTAAGTGTTAAGCCACATGTAAGTTTCATGCTGTCTTTCTACAGATGCTCCTGAGAGTCTTCCCTTGAAATGTAATTGCATGGAGCATTAAAAATAAACTTCCAAAGATATTGGATATTATAGTATTATTGACATTCCTTGTCTATAAAAGACCATATTCTAGGAAAGTCTAGAAAATTCAAGGTTATAGCCTGGTAAAGGTAAACAGAGATAAGTGTGGAGCAGCCTCTCTGATTACTATCAAGAGAATGGCTACTGGGTTTCTTAACTCTCATAAATTAAAATATACCTGTTTATCCTGAACCCCTGAGATAGTTTCCTGATCAGGTGAATAGTACTGGCTTGAATATTTACTGTACTATTATAATCACTGTACTAATGACAGATACAGCATATTTATCTTTTATCTTTTAATCCTTTAAAAATCATAACTTATTTCTTACTATTTAACTCAAGTTCTCAATCCCTTAATGAAAGGATAGTTCTCCTACCCAGACATTTTTTCAATCAAGTAGAACAGTCAATCAAGGAGGTAGTCAATTAATTAACAAAACTATTAATTTTATCATGAGCCCTGTTCACAGATCTCAAAGGAAATTATCCAGTATAAAAAATAGGTGAAAGGGGGCGCCTGGGTAGCGCAGTGGTTGGGCGTCTGCCTTCGGCTCAGGGCGTGATCCCGGCGTTCTGGGATCGAGCCCCACATCAGGCTCCTCCACTGGGAGCCTGCTTCTTCCTCTCCCACTCCCCCTGCTTGTGTTCCCTCTCTCGCTGGCTGTCTCTCTCTGTCAAATAAATAAATAAAATCTTAAAAAAAAAAAAAAATAGGTGAAAGGTATGCTTTGTTTCAAAAGGTTTATCTTTGAGGCAGCTGAAAATATTTTGCTATTTTGCAAATGAGCCAGGATTCTTATTTTTTTTTCTTTTCATAGTCAGCTTTTCATCCTGTCATTTTTACCTCCTTAGAGCAGAAGGTGCTAGTATTGCTTTACATAACACACCAGAAAGTTTAATATAAATGTGATAGAGAGATGCAGAGAAGGCTGACATAGATAGTTTCCAAAAGAAGAAACTATAAAGAGACTGGCTTCCGTGTGGAGTTACTGAAATAATGAAAGATACTAGGTATGATAATAAAAAATACTGCAAACGTGTCAAGAAAATTTTAGTACTTTGTTTTTTTACACCTGAAACTAGACAATTATAAAACTGAATTTAGGAAACACCAATATTTAAAAAGAATGTAAAAGTAGCCCTGTAAAATGGCCTAAATCAAATTTGGCAAATTTCACCTTATTCTCTTCATAATTAAATAATTGAATGCCTACCTAGTCTTTTTCCTTTAACTTCCCTATTTCTAGATAGATTTAACCTGGCGTGTTCCATCATCATGATTAATTGTGTTCAAATGTTGAGCTCACAAGACTCCAGAAAAGGGGAAGTGAATTCATATTTAATGATCATCTACTATGTACCAGGGATTGAACTAACCACTTTGTATCTCCTCCTCCTTTATTATTATTGTTCACATTTTACAGATGACAACGAGTCTCAGAGAGGTTAAATAATTACTCTTCGACCTCACAACTCAAAATAGAGAATTTCAGATGAAAATCTAGTTCTCTTTCAAAGACCATGCTTTTTCCATTACACCATTCTACTTTCTATTGTATCTGATCCTCAAATAACATCATTTACTTTCTTGGTCCTCAAAATTATTTTCTGGCCCTATTAACTGTTAAGTAATAAGTAATTTAGTATTTGTGGAATTCCCTCATTTATAAGCATTGTATATTCATGATAAAGTCTAAGATTAGTACATAGTTGTTCATTTCCATTTAGTTATTCACTTAACGAACACTTATTAAACACCTTTTAAACCACAACATCATGCTGGGGAAATAATAGGAAATCATATTAGCTCTATCCTACCATGTTTCATTATGTACTATCAAAGATAAATTTATCAACAAATAATGATATTATTGAAGAAAAGCTCTAATTAAGAGATATAAGAAATGCTGAGCACCACAAAAAGAAAAAAATAATTATTAATTTTCAGTATATAGATAAGAGGTCACAGAGAAGGTCACACGGGTTGAGCTTTGAAAGATGAATATGCATGGAATACAGAGAAAGGGTGATCCAAGCAGATGGGGAAACACAAGCAAAGTCACCAGAAACTAAATTGCATGATAAATTCCAGATACAGCAAATGACTTTTTGCTCCTAGGGCTGGAAAAGCATGAGAGAATGTGAAAGGGAAGAGACTGGAGAGATAAATCATGAACAGATTATAAAGGGCATCCTGTATCTGATGAATTATGAAAACTTTAGATGAAGATTTTGAAGGATTTTAAGCAGAACAATTTTATAATCATATGCATTGCTCCTTACTCTTATACACAGTAGCTCACAACCTAAGTGTTATGATATTTGGATCATCACATTGCATGTTTTTATGCTTACAATGGGTCAGCAAATGTTTTCCTTTACAAAATAAATCAGCGACGTGGTAAGGTTATCCCTTTAGGTCTTTCTCTCTCATTCACACACTCAGATACGCTTTCTTTTTTTTAAAAAAAGATTTTATTTATTTGAGAGAGAGAGAGGGAGAGATAGCAACAGAGATAGTGAGAGAAAGCACAAGTGGGGAGGAGAGGGAGACACAGGCTCCCACTGAGGACGGAGCCCAGTGTGGGGTTGATCCCAGGCCCCTGCGATCATGACCTGAGCTGAAAGTAGATGCTTTACCAATTGAGCCACCCAGGCGCCCCTCAGATATTCTTTCTTATGTAGGAGAAAAAGAGATTAGAGTTAACTAGGTGTTGCACATGACTAGCAGCATATTTGATCAAATCAGCATTACAACTTGGAATCCTGAACAATGTGTCTCATATGTACGTAACCAAAACATTACTGCAGAGAGAGAAAAAAAAAAGAACCAATCCAGTAGAATAGTGAAGACAGGAAGCAGTGAATCAGAGGGGACCGACGATTTCCATTAATAAATATGATTTCCTGTTCTATATGTTTATATGTGTCCTAATTGTGAAGTCCTTCTCCCTCTCCAAGCCAACAAGTGGACCCAGTTCTTCAGAGCTGGAGCAGGAAACAAAGTTGCCAAGTACTTGGCTATTGCCACAGGCCTAGCAAGTACATTTGACACTAGTGTCTTGGAGCAACTTGGCAGTCACTCAAGCTCACAGATTGTCCAGGCTCCATGTGTAGGTTTACTTTGAATATCCTACATTGCCTATGTCCAGAATATGTATAAATTGTCCTTCCCATTAATTCATTGTAAGACAATCCTCTCTACTGTCAGTGAACAGCCATATGGATCTGAGACATTGTTCAGTTTCCCCATTTAACCACTTCAGACGAACTGTGTGCTGCCATTTACTCTGCCTCCATTTTGGAATAACGATAGAATCTTGGACTCCTATCAATGAACTTGTGATGTGAGAAGTGTCAGTTGGACCTGACTGAGGTGATGCAAGCAAAATAAATTCAAAATCTGAGCCCAGACAAAGTGAAACACCCCCTTATCACCCTTCCTCCCAAACTGTACAACTATTTAAATTTACTTTTTATACGACCGGTAGGTCATCCTTGCCTCTGAGCTTTCAAGTCCATAGCATGCATGATACAACTGTTCTGACTGTCATGGCCTGGATCCATTTTACAGTAGAGAGAATGAACCATGGTAGTACTTAAAGGGGTATTTTCCTCCATTTTTAAATCCATGTATATTTTATTAGCATTTTTACAAGTAAATAGATAGTAATTAGCACATAAAACTTCAGAGAGAAACCACAAGGGCCTTTGGATATATTACAGAAATCAATTTCTGATATAGCAAGTGATTGGCTGGTTATGGCACATTGATCTCCAGAAAGTTTCTCAAAAAAACGTGAACATTATTTACATTAGTGCTGTTTTAATGATGCTGTGAAAAGAAAGGCGTTCATTTTGGAGCAAAGAGGTGGAATTAACTTTTAAAGGGTAAACCCTTTTGTACCTTGATAAATAAAACTACATCATGGATGATTACAGTTGACCATTAGAGGGACCATGGTGATCACATGGGGCAGGCTTTCGGCTCATAGAGTGGCCACTGAGGTAGAGAGGATAGTGAAATGGACAATCGGACTATTTTGATTTTATTCCAAACTAAATATCTGTATAGCATGGAACAAGTGATTTCACCTCAATTTCTTTTCTTTATAATGGGGATTATTAATAATGGTGCATAATTATTAAAGCAATTTTAGGGTTGCCAGATAAACTATAGGATACCAAATTACATTTGAATTCAGATAAACAACAAATAATTCAAGTATATCTCCAATATTGCATGGGGTATACCTATAATGAAAAAAAGTTTATCTGAAATTCAGATATAATGGGCATCCAATATTTTTATTGGCTAAATCTGACAACCTGTGAGAATTTTGTGAAATAATGCATATAAAGTCCTTAAGGAAAAGTGCTAAGAATGCAACAATAGTGAATTCAAATAATGCTATTTGTATTATTTTCTTTCTTACCCATCTGTTAAGATGAAGAATACATTATAGTCTGGATTCATTGCTTTCCATAAGGCCATACTGCTATTCTATTACATTTTTAATAAATTATCTCCCACCTAGATTAAAATAGAGACAAATTTCTATACAGCCAGCAACTTTGCTTCAACAGTGATCTGTACGAACCTAGGAAGTATAGAGACATCTTCATATCAAACAGATTGGAACAGAGTAATTAGATAAAGTGATATAAACCAACACACCCATAAAAATTAAGTGTTTCAAATCCTGGGAATGACCATTGGTTTATTTACTTTTCAAAGGTTATTATCTGAGATTATTCATGCCATAGTATTCACTCCCCATTTATTAGTGTGGGTAAATAAAACTTGATTACATGAAATGGACTCCAGAAGCATTTATGTCCTATTTCCTGATTTTAGAAGATTATTCTCAATTCTCATGGTTCAGTCCTTCCAGCACTATTTCATCTAGTAGATTAATTATATAGAACTAGTACTATGTTGTAATAATAGTATTTCCTGTTTGGGTTTTAAAGGGCAATTTAGCATGTAATCTTACATAGCGAAAAATTATGAGTGAGGATAACATATGTCAAAATACCTAGGATTGGAGATATAAATATAGATTACTAGGATAAGAAAAATGTGAGTGGAAAAGATGGTAAAAAAGACACTGTTAAGAGATGTGGAGAGAGAAAGAGGTGTGGGATCTACCCTCCACTCTCCCCAAACTTGCCTAAAAAAATGGCCTGTGCAAGTCAAAAGGAAGAAGACTGACTGCTCTGTTTGGTCTCCTTGTGGCATCAACTGACGTTCTGGGAAATCTTGTCTGGGGAAAGACATGGGATTCCCGGCTAATGTGTCAATGTCGTGAGATGTTGTTGGGGGAGAGGGAGAAGCTGTGCCATTTTAACTTGAGAGCTTCAGTTACCTAAGGTACTTTAAATTAGGGGAAAAAGTACTAACTTTTGTGCAGAAGCTGGACTAAAAGAAGTAGTCATTATACATTAAGTCCCTTTCCTTTTCCTTTGGAATTTTACGTTCTGAAGAGGAAACAGGGAAAACACTGTCCTATTAAATTAAATTTTTATAATATTTCATCTAATATTTATTAAACATGAATCATATTCTACACTCTTGGCTATGTTTTTGTAGATATTATTTCTCGTAACCAAAAATCCTTCTTACGGATACTGTTTCTCCTCTTTCCAGATGAAAAAATGAAGAATTGGCAATATAACTAACCAGGTCACTATTACTCACCTGGTAAAGAACTGGTAAGGCAGATTCAAACTCAGGACTGCCCCACTTCCAAGTTCATTCTTTTCCACTCTACCACCCAGTACTATCTTTATTTTGGCAAAGTGTTTTTAGCTTTTAAAAATTGCTTTAGCAAACTGATATGTGACCCAGAGAGAAGGACGATTTTAATAATCTAGTAAAAGGCAAAAACCATAACCCATGGATTTCCAATTCCATGAACATACTACTTCCCATGATGTGGGGTGTCTTACTATGTGGGTTGGCCTCACAGAGGCCATTGCAATAACTTATTATATAGAATTAAGCAACTAAGCTATATGTTAAGTAATATATACATACCACAAATTTCATACTGACTCATTATGTATATCTAAATAAAATCTAGCTACAAATACAAAAATAGGAAGAAAAAAGCAAGTGTTTTTATTGGACCATCTATTTGAAGTCCTGGAATTTACACGTAAAAATTGCTAGTAATTTTTTTGCCCTTTTATAGGTTTAATGATTCAAAAACTAGTAATTGTGTTATAATACAAAATATGTGGGTGTTTATTTTAGCAACACTGATAATCTAATTTAATTTAAATTCATCAACTTAAATTTCTGCATTCATCATTATCATTCATACAATGAATATAGAAATTTAATTAGAACTCAAAATATTTAAAAGATAATGCCATCAAATAAATTTAAATGTACAGATAGACATATATGAGACTCTTTCTGGAGAAACTACTGACATACTCTTTAGAGTTGAATAATACCAAATGGCTAGTTTTACTGATAATTTCTTTTCTATAAAATTAACTATTTTATTGTCCTCAAATAATGGCATAAGTGTTATGGTGCAGGTACAATCTTATCTCACTCAGCTCTAAAATTGCAGAGAATAAGGATAATAAAAGATTTGTTATGAGCTACGAGATACTAACGTGATTTGATTAATTTACTGATATTAATTTACTTATTAAAGTCTCGTATTTAAGGACAGTAATGCTGATATAATATTTGTTCTACTTTTACATTGAAAGTATTTTTCAAATCACAACTTGGTTTCACCAAATAAAAATGATCATATCCTGGTCCTTGAAAGGTTTTACTGAATGAAACTTTCTGCAACACCAATTGGATGGTTAAGTATTGTAAGAGGACCTGGGCATTTCCCGCTATACCAATGAACCTAGTCCTTCCATCACTGTCACAACTACCTTATTCCTTCAAATCTGTGAGTGTCAAATCTGACTGTCTCTTCTGGGGGAAATTTTTCCACTGAAAGCTGCATCACTTTAAAAGAAGGCATGGGAGTAATCTTCCACAGGGGTTATCTTTATACTTTCAAAACTAGAAAGAGAGACTTCACGGTGGAAATGTTAACAAGCAAAACAAAGAGGTTATAAATATGATCACAAATTAATAACTCCTCACAATAAAAGGAACAAGCATGGAACATCAAATACAGATGCAAGTTATAAAGTATTTTATTTAAAGATGAAAGATACACCAATCTTAATATGTTCATAAGATTTCTGTCCACTACACGGAATAGAGCACGCAGGCCTTTAGGGGGCTGTCCCCACCCAACTGAGCTGGTACCTGCAGTAGGAGAGCACGTCATTCGTTTCTCCACACTATTTAGTCTACCACGAGCTTTCCTGATTTAGTTTCCCTATAGCTTTAAGTAATTTTAACTTTAAGGGAGTTGTAGGAAATGATTTAGGGGATGGCACAGAATATGTCTGTCCTTCATTTCATTGTTAATATTATAGTTGGCATATGTCAATGAGAAAAAAGAGCTAAGAGCCTATTTAGCCGTGAATAATTCCACTACTGAGGTATTAAAATTGTCTGACTCCTTCCCTTCCCTTCTCTTTTTATCCTCTAAACCTTTGGTATTTTTGGAAAATTTCCTTCAAGAATGAAATTACCCAAATAAGATTAAAGCAGGGAACAACTTAAGGTATAAAATAGTCTTTATGACTTGATGCCATCTTATTATTTCTTCCAAAAACTAAACAATATTAATGCTATTCCCTTTTGTGTAGCAATTCAATGATAAAATGAGATGACAGTGTATAAATAAAGGGAGAACATATTATTTATATATTTTTAAAATTTATTTATTATGAGAGAGAGAGCACGAGCGGGTTAGGGGCAGAAGAAGAAGCAGACTCCCCACTGAGCAGAGAGCTGGATGCAGGGTTCGATCCTGGGACTCAGGAATCATGACCTGAGCTGAAAGCAGATGCTTAACTAACCGAACCACCCAGGCACCCCTATTATCTATATTTTTATTACACAATTTTTAAAACTTTCATTCTGGGGATGCCTGGCTAGCTCAGTCAGAGGAGCATGTGACTCATGATCTAGGGGTCATGGGTTTTAGCCCACATTGGGTGTAGAGATCACTTAAATAAATAAACTTAAAACAAATAAATAAACCCTTTATTTTGCTTTTAATTGTCAAATAAAATCTAATAAGATTTACATGTAAAATAATGCAAGTGGTTTGGGCACGTTTATTTTGTGAACTCACTGTAGCCTAATGGTGCCCCGCTCTATCACTAGAGCTACAGCCCTGATTTAAACATCCTTCCATGAGCAAGAGATTACTGGAGATTAGTGAGCATCCATACTTCCTGTCATCACCAGCCTCCACTCACCTCCATCAACACTTAAGAGATCTCTTATCTTTACCCTTTTCCTTTCTAAGGTACTTCTGTGTCCTGTCACCATGGAAATAGAAAAGGAGTGGGTGTTAATAGTGCTGTTTCTATAGAGACAGGAGGTACTGAATAGACTCCCTGGCTTTGTCCCTTGTCTCATGTTGTGAATTATTGGAAAGCCAAATGGATGTACCTTCCACTGAGTGTTCTTTTATATAAAATTTTATAAAATGCTTTATACTTTTAATTCTAAAAGCATTGTTATATATATTTTTTGCTTTTGTTTTTATTAGAGATCACCTGTCAAATTCAATGTTCTCCGGTGTGTTCTGCACTAATTTCATAGAAGACGTATTTCTCTGAATGTATAATGAAATTATGAAGACATGGTGAACTAATAATAAAATGTGTGTTAATGACAATGGTTTCCGTGCCAGCAAATCCCTTTATTCAGTTGCCACTTGCAACTACTCGCTGCCCTATAACTTGTCCAAATAAGCTAACATCTGGGTTTTGCTTTCTAGAAGTTGTGTTTTAGCTGCAAGCAGCACATTTAGGACCCTGGTCAGTGACTGGGTTCAAAGATCTCACTCAGGTACAGGCACAATTTGATCTACACTTGGAGGAATAACTTCAGGCTACAGATGTATCCATTAATAAGCAAGAAGGAAAGTGATGATAACCACACCCATATAAGTGCTGTTTATACGCAGGGCTCTATTACATCTTCCTTCCTTCCCTCCCTCCTTACCTTCCTTTCCTTCTTCCTTTCTCATTCCTTCCTTTAATCTCTCTTTATATATATATATAATATATATTTATAAATATATATATATATATATATATATATATATATATATATATATATATATATATATATATATATATATATATATATATGCAGTCGACCCTTGAATAAAATAGGTTTGAACTGCACGGATTCAATCATATGTGGATTTTTTTAGTACAGTACAGTACTGTAAATCTATTTTCTCTTCTTTATGATTTTCTTTTCCTTAGAAATTAACACATATTTTGTATGTGATAACTGACTGTTCATGTTACCAGTAAGGCTCCAGTCAACAGCAGGCTGTTAGTAGTTACGTTTTTAGGGAGTCAAAAGGTGGGCAGACTTTTGACTGTGGGGGGGGGTTGGCACCCCTAACCTCCATGTTGTTCAAGGGTCAACTGTATAATATAAATATATACATTTAAAAAAAATTTATATCCTATGGAGTAAGAATTCTTTTTTTTTTTTTTTAAGATTTTATTTATTTATTTGACAGAGAGAGAGAGATACAGCCAGCAAGAGAGGGGACACAAGCAGGGGCAGAGGGAGAGGAAGAAGCAGGGCCCTGGGATCACGCCCTGAGCTGAAGGCAGACACTTAACGACTGAGCCACCCAGGCGCCCCTGGAGTAGGAATTATTGAGCTGATTTACACATAATTAAGACTCAAGGGGATTGAGCATATCCAACAAACACACAGTTAGTGATAGTGCTAACAGTTGTTCATTTATTTATTAATTATTCAATATTTATTTAGCATTTATTATGTGTCACTCTACTTCACATTTGGAATGTATCAATGAACAAAAGAGACAAGATGTCCTCATGGAGCATAAATTCTCACAGAAGGACACAGTAACAAGCAAAAAACATAATAAATAAGTTACAAGGTATATTAGAAGAAGATAAATACAATGGGCAACAAAGAAAGAACAGAGTAAAAGGGGCTTGGGTCCAAGGATGTAGGAGAGCAAGGAGCAGAATGAAATGGAAAGTCAAGGTAGTAGCCATAGAGAAACTGAGATCTGAGCCCACTTGAAAGAGACCTAGCTGGCTCCAGAACCCATCTGCTTTCTTTCATTACAGCCACTTCCCTAACGGGCATTGGTTGTTTCCAGTCAAAGTTTGATATTCTTCACCTGAGGTCAGATTGATAATAATAGATAATGAAACAATTTAGAATCATAGACTGGTTGATACTTTTCTAATGAAATGTTTAAAAATTATTGGGGGGGGCACCTGAGGGGTTCAGTCAGTGAAGCATCTCCCTTCAGCTCAGGTCATGATCCCAGGGTCCTGGGATCAAGCCCCACATCGGGCTCCCTGCTCAGTGGGGAGTCTGCTTCTCCCTCTGCCTGCCACTCACCCTGCTTATGCTCTTTCTCTCTCTGTCAAATAAATACATAAAATCTTTAAAAAATCAAAATAAAAAATAAAAACTATTGGGGGATGAAAACTTATCTGTAAACTTTATAGAGACATGGCAGGATTGTCTAAACTTTCTCAAATTCTGACATCAAAATTGAGAGTGACAACATAATCTTGAAAAATTAGTTTCTCCTTGGGAATTTTGGTAAGAATCCATTTTTCCCCAAGGCATTATGTAGCCTGGTCTCCAAAAACTCACTGCTTTTACCTTGCTGCTGTGTTTTGGTATTTCTTTGCACAGACAATGATGGCAAACTTTCAATTCCACCTTAGGGATTCTCTCTGTCCTCCCCACCTCCTGAGGTTGAATACTATTCTGTATTCCAGTATCACTGTATGTGTTTTATTTTTTCTTGGCACTAGGTGTGTCGTGACTGAAATTGTGTATACTTGTCTCTCTTCTACTTGTCTCAGATTGTCAGCTACTTAAAATTAAGGCCCATGCCCAAATTATTTATGATATATAATGTATCTATGCCAGTACTTGTATACAGTAAAGGCTCAGTAACACTTAATTATGAAAACATAAGATAAAATTTAAAAAGGAGCAAATGAGAATGTATCCAAAGTGTAACATTTGACCTAGATTTTGATATTATTCACATCAATTCTTTTATCTTGATACCCCTAGCCTTATTCAGACATTCTTTTCATGTTTGGTCAATCTTAGAGTCAAGATTTCATTATAACTTCCCTAAGGTTGTAATTTTATAACTCATATGTATACAATTGCATAATATTGATTTGTCCTTATCTACTGAAGGAAATAGCACTTAAGTAAAGGTTAAAATATAATTGAAATAACATTAATGACAAAATCACTTCCACATACTTCTGAATATATTGTGTATGAAAGCTAAGCATTCAGATTTTTGAATCACACTGTAGAAGGAGTAAAGCAATTTCTTATAGTACTGCAATTATGGAAGTACTGTTTGTTTGTTTGTTTGTTTAGCTTCTCTACTTCTTAAATATACATATAGTTTTGTATTATTGAGAAAGAACAGGTCTTAAAAATTTTTAATTAAGCACAATACCCATTTTCAGAACAAAACTTCATACAGTAATCATAGATTTAAACTGATACTTTTATAATTTATACTTTAACAGAAGTCATCTAATCTGATGTGATTGGAACTTGTGTAGTTGCTCAGGTAATTAAAAAAGAACAACAAACAACAAACCACCAAAACAAGCATCAGTTAAAACAAGAAACATTTTTTTAAAAAATACACAATACTAAATATTAAATAAGGAATATAAAAGAACAATTATTAACTATTTTTTTAGAAAGGATAGAGGCACAGAGGCTTACTGGAAAGCATCTACTAGAAGCCAGCATTTCAGGCAGAATAGATGGATCTGCCAATATGTTTTTAAATAAGGGAGAGATTTCTATGACATGTCAGTAAATCATAGAACAGAGAGGAGATACTGTATTATATTAATGACTAACTACATTTTAAAAGTAGGTAATTTTGAATTTTTAACTGTATTATTTCTGGTATGAAATGTTTCAACTTTTAAATCCCTGATGTGCTAGAGCCAAGGAACTTCCTGGTACGACATGTCTTCTTCATTGGTTTTGCCCAATGGATGGTGCATTTTTGGCTCAGACTTCTTCTGAGATGTACTTTGCCCACAATTTTCCTGATAATTACAGCAGGAAGAGAGTGTGCAGGAGGACGAAATGAAACCTGCTCAGTGCTTTACAATACCCAGAGACAGCAAAATTCTGTAGCAGATATTGTTGACTGTATTGGACACAGAGGATCTATACAACTTCTGGGAAATTAAGAATAGAAACAGAAAAACAAAACAATATATATATATATATATTTTTTACTTGAAGTGTGAACTTTTTGCAACCATGACCCTACTTGTCTGCAAAGCAAAAACCTACCTCCAGATAAAACATAGCAGGCCCAAAATGGCATGCAACACAGAAAATAATAAACAAAACCTACATCAGGAGAAGAGGAATTTAGATGGAACAAGAACAAAAACAATTTCCTCAAAATAAAAACAATCAACTAGCTACGTATTTCTCCACTCCCTGGGAATAGGAAAGTTACTCAGTAGAACAATGAAAGGTTAACAGCAGAACCCTATTGCACCATATTTGTAGCTTCCCAACACACATTTTTATGTTTAAGTTTATGGCTTGTAAACTCTATGTAATTCTCATTATTTAAAATGTGCTTGGTTACTTTCAATTAATCCCCTTGTAGCTTTACAAAGCCTTATTCTAGAGCAGTTTTCACTGATCACAAATGAGGTTCTCGTCAGCACCCCAACATCCAGAATGGTGCCCGGCGGGACTTGAAGGTTACAGAAAGGTTTTGGGAAACAAGCATTCCCCAAAGCTTATCAAAATATGGGTGGGACACACATGTTTTCTAATGACTTCTATTTATTTTCTTCTAAGATATCTCATATAGAGTCAAGCTTTACCAATAAATAAACTTTAGTTTCCTTCTCTATAACATGGGTACAGTAATAGACACTCCAATATATGACTGAGGGCCCTATCCTCTATAGTCTTTTTTTCTGAACAAAATTGTCCTAATTTGGATAATAAATTATACGGTAACTCTGCAATTATGAGGGGAAAAAAACTTGCAAATGGCTTTAGTGTTTAAATATCTTCTCTCCATGGGAATTAAATAAATATGTATTGGTTATTTCCCTTTTCTACACTGAAATACTGCTAAGATCCAAACACAAATAACATTTCCTTATATATGTGTCCCCTAAGTAGTGTTTAAATGTTTAATAGGACCTAATATGTGCACAAGGTGAACGATTACATAACCTATCCACAAGAACCTCTGTACCCTAATAGGTAGTTTGCTATTTGTCACTGTCATTTGGCAGGCAAGGTTTCCACAACTAGGAAGAGAAACAGCACTTAGACATCCGGTCTGTTCTATTCAAACTGTACTACAAACACTTTTGACTATATTCACAACAGCAATAATAGATAGAGTTATATAGCACTTGTCTTGAGGATAAATTGCTTCAATTATTTTATTCTCAGAAACAATAAGAGTCACTCTGATGATATTAGGCAGTTACGAAAAACAACATCATTTTCACTCTTCAGATTATTTCACCAATCATAGAGGACTTCTCGCAATGCAATTTTACAAAGGTAGTCCTAAAGACTTAATGTTTTTCTCTTTGTTTTCTCTCCGGTCTTTTTTTCAGTAAAGTTGAGCTTAGAATGAGTTCTAGCCCGTCTCCCTCTTGTAATATTCTTGAATAAAGTCTTCCTTGTCTAATTTTACTATCCGGGTTAATGTACTTCACATAATAATCCACATATCTAAAAATACAGGTCATTTATCTTTTAAGGTTTCAGCAAGTTAGCCACCTTACTGTGCCTGTCTCAAAGCAGACCTTCAAAACCATTTGTTGACAGGACGACTAAGCAGTTCTAGGCAGGGCCAATTCTGTAATGTAATGACCAAGGTGAAGCATGTCAAAGGAATTCTTCAAGTGTGTTCAATTAATAGCAGTATTTAGGACGACTTACTCTTTGGCTGGAACTTAAGATTTTGTATTAAACAGAAGACTGATTTTGCAACAACTGTATTTATAACTTAGTATAAATTGAAAAGTGTTTAATGAATTTGATTCTATGACTAAACACTTTATTCATTGAATTAAAAATAAAGCATCTCGATTCCCTGCTGTTCTTTCTTATGATTTCCAGTCAGTACAATGTTTATGCTTTATCTGGTGTGGTATTTGCTTTCATCTGAAGACCGTTAAAGGCCCCTGTCCATTTCTCTTCATAAGCACAGAATTTGAAAACAAATCGTTAGACAACACCACCTTGAGTAGGTTGAAAACAAAGCACTTCTGGGCGTGCATTCAACAGACTTCCAGCTCAGAACAAAAAAATAGATCTCAGTAGCTGCTTTGTAAAAGCCTTCTATTTCAGTAGTTTCTTTGTGTTCGGCTCTTTACCACAGAATGAATCCACTTGGAATACTTCATAACAAATGGAGTCAGAAGGAAGGAGAGCGAGGATTCCTTTTATTCCAATGAAATAAGACATTCATAATCCTCTTAAAGAAAATTTTTGTAAATATGCCTATTCCTCATAGTAGCACTGCTTTCCTTATATATTTATTTGATTATAAATTAATTAATGAATATGATCATGATTATTTCTGGCTCCGAAGTTTCTCTGATTGGGCTGGAACAGCGTTTTACCTCATGTTGAGAAATAATTGGGTCCAAAAATGAAACAAAAAGAGAAAATGCTTTTTAGGTTAATATATCCACTTGGTAAACATTTTCTGAAGGGAGATGAGAAGTCACTGAAATATTTCCAATTACCTTCTTTTAAAGTAGACATTTGGTGAGACCTCGTGACATCATGTTTATTTACTTTAATGACAAAGGCCTCTTAACCTTCGTTTTATGGTAGTATTATGGCTTGATGTCTTTTAAATTTGAATGAATCTTCATTTACACTGACAGAAACTAGCGTAGTAGGGACAAAATGCATTTCAACAAAGGCAGTATTCCCCTTTGAGAATGCTATTGTTTGGGGAACGCACTTTACTAGACACATGCTTATACAAAATACAATCCTATGTTCCCTTCTGAAAAGCAGAGTTTGAGTGAGATTGGGGGATGAGTCTCCATAGTATGTAAAAGTATTTCAACTCCCAGGTTGAAGATTATTACGTCAAACGATTTTTCCTCCTCAGACTGGGCTTCCACATGTGCGAAAGACGCCTGTGCTACGGACAAAGTGGCTAATAAGGAGCACTTGTGGAAAACTAGGGTGGCTGATCTAAAGCAATGATCTATTATTTCTACCTTTTTTCTTCAGGTGAAGTTTTCTTCAACACCATATTCTGGCATTTAGGGAAATAAACGAGGGACGGTTTACGATTGGGCTGAGCAATTGAGACCGAACAGTAGCATGCTATTTGAGGTCAGTCTGGCTCAGAGTTAAAGGTGCTAAGCCAGATCAGGATAGATTTTGAACAGGAAAC
This sequence comes from Ursus americanus, assembly GCF_024610735.1. NCBI lineage: Eukaryota > Metazoa > Chordata > Mammalia > Carnivora > Ursidae > Ursus > Ursus americanus. The sequence continues at coordinate 7,325,233 of NC_142131.1, forward strand.
TTATTTCATGGAGATTTGGGAAACACAGAGGGAGAGGACTGCACTTCCAATCTTGGTACAAGGAGAGCTCTTGCACACTAATAAGTGGCTACTAGATGGGTGGCAGCCCTGACTCAAAGCCAGAAAGAATGAGAGCACATGGAAGATCATAGAATTCAAAAAGGTGTGTTTGTGTGTAAACATATTAATTAAAAGTGCTTTCATTTTGTCCTCAACTTATATAAGGCAAGTGGTATTATAATCACCTGTTTGTCAACCAGAATTTATGAAAACTGAAGCACTAACAGAGAAAGGTAGATGAGGGGGAAAAAATCACAAGTAATAGGGCTGGATTGGGGACTGCATGAAAACCAATAATCCAGAAGTCTAAAAAATCGAGATCTAAAAATTCCATCCTTGAAAGGAGGAAAAATTCATCAAATCTAGACAATGCTATTAATTTGTCCTAGCCCCGAGACTGTTCATTACAACTGATCTCAACTATTCTTCCTCAAATGATTTAGCAAGCCTTAAAGATTAACCTGTCTTTCAACCACAAGATTTTGACTGACCTTTGGTTGGCTTTTGTCTGTTGAGCATCTTGAAATCTTGAAATCCACAGATATGGAAAGTCCTTAAGACTGATCAGTACAACCCAGCACCAACTTATTAATTACTCAAAGTTGTTTTGCAGTTTGGAGTTTTGGCAAAGAGTCAGGCATTCAATATTGCTGTAAAAGTTTTGTCAATATAAATAAAGAATGTCCCCAAAAGGGTGCTGGGATTCCTACCAAAGTCTTGGACAATTATTCCTAATTGGATTATAGTAAAGATAGTACAAAGAAGAGCCTATACTTAATTCAATATATTTATATTCTAATTAGGTCCCTTGAGCTATTAATCTTTAGGTGGTGTGATATCATGATTATCAACATGAGGAGTCAAGATATTTTAATATTCCAATATAGAATTTCTTAACCAGTCCTGGTTTGGCACTGGAAGAATACATATTTATTTTATCTAACTTTCCAAACCCTGAATCCATATAAATAAAAGCTAGAATCATACCGTTGCTTTCATGTATGCTGCAACAGTGTTGCTTTGAGTTGCCCTGGAGAGAATGAGAAAACAGTAAGTACCCATTATTACACAAATATTTGTAATTAGCATCAATAATTTTCTGCACATCAGTGGATCCCTCTGAAGTGCTTTAAAGTTTTATTTATTGTTGTTTTTGTTTTTTATTTATTTGTTATTGTTTATTTATTGTTATTTTTTATTTATTGTTGTTTTTATTGTTGTTTTTAATTTAGTCAACTGTGTTCCTTTTTATCTTTTCCAGACTATTTACATGAATAGCAGGTTTTAACTATAGGCACCTAGCAAAAATATTTCTGAAAGAGGAAATACAAAGAAATAAGACATTTTAAAATTATCTATCTGGACCAGAATAATCACATTTCCCTGTGATACTCTAGCCTACCTTTAAAAGATCGTCAGTGGAGGATCTACATCTTCAAAAAATAATTTATTCTAGTATTACAAACTCTCACACACAACTATCAACACAAGTGGAATTATTACAAAAATGATGACTCTTTGATCCATGAAACATCTCTTTATTGACACATTAACAAATATTTATTGAGCTGCTTCTACCAGGTATTATATCCCTGTTGACTTTATATTTTAGTAGAGAATACAGAACAATAAAAAAAACAAGGCCTAGGGGATTAGTGCAAACTATCTCACCTACATGAGATAAAAATGATTGGGTAAAAAAACCAAAAAACCAAAAAAAAAAAAAAAAAAGGATTGGGTGAAAAGCTCTCAGTTTTTCCCTACTGAGAATGATATTCACTGTGGGTTTTTCATAGATGGCTTTTATGATATTGAGTTATGTACCCTCTATCCCTATACTGTGGAGAGTTTTAATCAAGAAAGGATGCTGTACTTTGTCAAATGTTTTTTTTGCATCTATTGAGAGGATCATATGATTTTTTTTTTAAAGATTTTATTTATTCATTTGGGAGAGAGAGAGACAGAGAGAGGGAACATAAGCAGGGGGAGTGGGAGAGGAAGAAGCAGGTTCCCAGCAGAGGAGCCCGATGTGGGGCTCGATCCCAGAACACCGGGATCACGCCCTGAGCCGAAGGCAGACGCTTAACGACTGAGCCACCCAGGCGCCCCGGATCATATGATTCTTGTCCTCTCTTTTATTTACGTAGTGTATCACATTGATTGATTTGCAGATATTGAACCAACCCAGCAGGCCTGGAGTAAATACCACTTGGTCGTGAATAATAATCCTTTCAATGTACTGTTGGATCCTATTGGCTAGTATTTTGGTGAGAATTTTTGCATCCATGTTCACTGGGGATATTGGTCCGTAATTCTCCTTTTAGTGGGGTCTTTGTCTGGTTTTGGGGATCAAGGTAATGCTGGCTTCATAAAAAGAGTTTGGAAGTTTTCCTTCCATTTCAACTTTTTTGAAACAGCTTCAGAAGAATAGATTTAATTTTTCTTTAAATGTTTGGTAGAATTCCCCTGGGAAGCCGTCTGGCCCTGGGCTCTTGTTTGTTGGGAGATTTTTGATGACTGCTTCAATTTCCTTGTTGGTTATGGGTCTATTCAGGCTTTCTATTTCTTCCTGTTTCAGTTTTGGTAGTTTATATGTCTCCAGGAATGCATCCATTTCTTCCAGATCGTCTAATTTGTTGGCATATAGTTGCTCATAATATGTTCTTATAATTGTTTGTATTTCTTCGGTGTTGGTTGTGATCTCTTTCATTCATGATTTTATTTATATGGGTCCTTTCTCTTTTCTTTTTGATAAGTCTGGCCAGAGGTTTATCAATTTTATTAATTCTTTCAAAGAACCAGCTCCTAGTTTCATTGATCTGTTCTACTGTTCTTCTGGTGTGTATTTCATTGATTTCTGCTCTAATCTTTATTATTTTTCTTTTCCTGCTGGGTTTAGGCTTTATTTGCTGTTCTTTCTTCAGCTCCTTTAGGTGTAGGGTTAGGTTGTTTATTTGAGACCTTTCTTGTTTCTTGAGAAAGGCTTGTAGTCCTATATACTTTGTTCTTAGGACTGTCTTTGCTGCATTCCAAAGGTTTTGAACGGTAGTGTTTTCATTTTCATTTGTTTCTATGATTTTAAAAAATTCTTCTTTAATTTCCTGGTTGACCCATTCATTTTAGTAGGATGCTCTTTAGCCTCTATGTATTTGAGTTCTTTCCAACTGTCTTCTTGTGATTGAGTTCCAGTTTCAAAGCACTGAGTTCCAGTTTCAAAGCACTGTAGTCCGAAAATCCCAATCTTTTGGTACCATTTGAGACCTGATTTGTGACACAGGATGTGATCTATTCTGGAGAATGTTCCATGTGCACTTGAGAAGAATGTGTATTCTGTTGCTTTGGGATGGAATGCTCTGAATATATCTGTGAAGCCCATTTGGTCCAGTGTGTCATTCAAAGCCCTTATTTCCTTGTTGTTCTTCTGCTTAGATGATCTGTCCATTGCAGTGAGGGGGGGTGTTAAAATCCCCTACTATTACTGTATTATTGTTTCTTTGATTTTGTTATTAATTGGCTTATATAATTGGCTGCTCCCATGTTAGGGGCATAAATATTTATAATTATTAGATCTTCTTTTTGGAGCTTTTCTCCTAAGGTCAGGAACATGGCAGTGATGTCCACTATCACCACTGCTATTCAACATAGTACCAGCAGCCCTAGCCTTAGAAATCAGACAACAAAAAAAATAAAAGGCATCCAAATCAGCAAAGAAGAAGTCAAACTCTCACTCTTAGCAGATGAAAGGATACTTTTTGTGGAAAACCCCAAAGACTCCACCCCAAAATTGCTAGAACTCACATAGGAATTCAGTAAAGTGCCAGGATACAAAAAATGCACAGAAATCGGTTGCATTTCTATACACCAACAAGACAGAAAAAAGAGAAATTAAGGAGTCAATCCCATTTACAACTGCACCCAAATCCATAAGATACCCAGGAATAAGCCTAACTAAAGAGGCAAAGGATCTATACTCAGAAAACTATAAAACACTCATGAAAGAAACTGAGGAAGACACAAGGAAATGGAAAAATGTTCCATGCTCATGGATTGGAAGAACAAATATTGCTAAAATGTCTATGTTACCTAGACTAATCTACATATTCAATGAAATCCCTAACAGAATACCACCACCTTTTTTTCACAGAACTGGAACAAATAATCCTAAAATTTGTATGGAACCAGAAAAGACCCGAATAGCCAAAGGAATGTTGAAAAAGAAAGCCAAAGCTGGTGGCATCACAATTCCAGACTTTAATCTCTATTACAAAGCTGTAATCATCAAGACAGGATGGTACTGGCACAAAAACAGACACACAGATCAATGGAACAGAATACAGAACCCAGAAACAGACCCTCAACTCTACGGTCAACTAATCTTCGACAAAGCAGGAAAGAATATCCAATGGAAAAAAGTCTCTTCAACAAATGGTGCTGAGAAAACTGGACAGCCACATGCAGAAGAATGAAACTGAACCATTTCCTTTCATCATACACAAAAATAAACTCAAAACAGATGAAAGACCTAAATGTCAAAATGTCAAATTAAGAAGAACACAGGCAGCAACCTCTTCGACCTCAGCCGCAGCAACTTCTTGCTAGACATGTCTCCAAAGGCAAATGAAACAAAGTAAAAAATGAACTATTGGGAGTATATCAAGATAAAAAGCTTTTGCACTGCAATGGAAACAGTCAACAAAACCAAAAGACAACCTACGGAATGGGAGAAGATATTTGCAAATGACATATCAGATAAAGGGCTAGTATCAAAAATCTATAAGAAACTTATCAAACTCAATACGCAAAAAACAAATAATGCAATCAAGAAATGGGCAGAAGGCATGAACAGACATTTCTCCAAAGAAGACATCCCAATGGCCAACAGACACATGAAAAAGTGCCCAGCATCACTCGGCATCAGGGAAGTACAAATCAAAACCATAATGAGATACCACCTCACACCAGTCAGAATGGCTAAAATTAACAAGTCAGGAAATGACAGATGTCGGCGAGGATGTGGAGAAAGGGGAACCCTCCTACACTTTTGGTGGGAATGCAAGCTGGTGCAGCCTCTCTGGAAAACAGTATGGAGGTTCCTCAAAAAGTTGAAAATAGAGCCACCTTATGACCCAGCAATTACACTACTGGGTATTTAACCCAAAGATACAAATGTAGTGATCCAAAGAGGCACTTGCACCCCAATGTTTATAGCAGTAATGTCCACAATAGCCAAACTATGGAAAGAGCCCAAATGTCCATCGACAGATGAATGGATAAAGAAGATGTGGTGTATATATATATATAATGGAATATTACTCGGCCTTCAAAAAAATGAAATCTTGCCATTTGCAACAACGTGGATGGAACTAGAGGGTACTATGCTAAGCGAAATAAGCCAATCAGAGAAAGACAACTATCATATGATCTCAGTGATATGGGGAATTTAAGAAACAAAGCAGAGGATCATAGGAGAAGAGAGAAAAAAATGAAACAAGATGAAACCAGAGAGGGAGATAAACCATAAGAAGCTTTTAATCTTAGGAAACAAATTGAGAGTTGCTGGAAGGGAGGGGGGTATTAAGGGATGGGGTGGCCACGTGGTGGACACTGGGGAGAGTATGCGTTGTGGTGAGTGCTGGGTGTTGTGTAAGACTGATGAATCACAGAACTGTACTACTGAAACAATATATTATATGTTAAATTTAAAAATTAAAAAAAAAACATTGGGTGATAGAGATGGGGAGGAGTAAACGGATTCATTTACTTTTCTTATTCAGAATGTGTTTAAAAAATTCAACTGAGCGAATGTTAAAGATCTTTTTGGGTTTATTTAATGATTCACAAATTCAGCAGTATTCTGTGGAGCAGATATAAAGAAAGCAGCCATGAGGAGCTGTACAAAAGGAAAGACTTTTATAGGCAGAAGGGAGTGGGACAAGGAAGTTATACTAGTAAAAAGTGGATTAGTTGTGGCAAGGTCACTTTCCTTTAGGGAACTACAGAGCTCCATCAAGCAGATTACCTCACTACAGCTAACCAGGTGATTCTTGATTGACTGGTTTAAGATTCTATTTTTGAGAGATGAAAACTATAATTAAGTTAGGGCCCAGTTTGGTGATGTGGGGCTTAACATAAGTGACTCCATTTTGGGCCTGTGATCTTGTTTTTAAGAGATGAGATGAGCTAGAAATAATTTGAACTGAAATTGGTGCCCAATCAGATATTTGGACAACTTTCATTTCATCAAATGCTGCATAACTGAACAGAGTATAAATATGATATGATTTTCACTGTATCATTCATGGAAGTGGGGTCTCAGGGATCATCACATTCTCCCTTTGTCTCTTTGCATGTATCATTGTAAAATTATTAAGTGACTTAGGGCATCACCAAATCACAAAGTAATCCATATAATGTTATCTTTCAAATTATGATTTATTGTTAAGTTCAACAATGGGAAATTGGTCAGGCTGGTAGGATGATTCGAAGGTAACGGTCTCGAGCTAGGGTCTGTAACTTTCTAGTTACACAGCTTGGAGCAATTCATTTCACCTCTTGTATCTTTCCTTAAAATGAAAAATGGTACAAATGTCTACTTTAATGACATGGTTTATTTGAAAGCACTGTATAAAATGTAAAGTGATGAATAGATCTTAATTATGATTATTGTCAAATTTATATAATGGATATCATTTGAGTACCCTCTCTCAACTGAATATGAAAATAAATATTTTGGGATTGTGTAATATTTCATGGAGGAGCATATGGAGAGAATTTTTAAGAAGAAATCAATGCTATGGAATTCGAAGACCTATGGAGTATTAGATTATTCATATTTTTTTTTTCAAGGATACTCTTTGGCATGCTTATAAAGGAGACAGAAGAAACTCATTTTTAAGTACTTAAGAATATTGGCAATGTATAAAAGATGTATTGGAAATAAAATCCTGCTTAAAGACTTTAAGATGAAAATGCTGTCTTAGGTAGTTAAAAAATGCTAGGACATGCGAAGGACAAGAATAGACTGAATATATTAGCATATTAACACTTTGTAGAGTATGAAAAAGTATTCGAAATTTATTGACTGGTGGCAAACATCTGAAAATATTGAAAAGTCACAAGAGGCTGCTGATATTACTCAAGTTTAATATAGTTTGCACCTTTGAGACAGGTTGTGCAATACACAGAAAGCAAGGAACATCATACTGAGATCAAAGTGAATTATGTTTATTCTAATTTAATTCTTGACACAGTGTTTAAGTATAATAAATTGTTTGAGAACAAAAATAGACATAGCACAATATTTTAACAGACAGTTGAATTCAAAAAGTTGCTATCCTCGTGTAAGTTTTGACTGTAGTTCTTAAAGAAATTAGAAAATCTAAAAGGTCTGGAAAGAACCTAGATAACTTTTTTACTTTAGACAAAATTAGGCAGTCATCCAGAAAAATAGTTGCTCATAAATACACAGATGTAAGCTTTGCACTTTAATTTCTCAGCAACTAGTGCTATTAAATAATTTAGACTAGCTTAGCAGAGTTTGTAATAGGACATTATCTTCAAGGGTTGCATCATCTTTAAACACGCTAAAATTAAGACTGATCTGGGGGCGCCTGGGTGGCACAGCGGTTGGGTGTCTGCCTTCGGCTCAGGGCGTGATCCCGGCGTTATGGGATCGAGCCCCACATCGGGCTCCTCCACTATGAGCCTGCTTCTTCCTCTCCCACTCCCCTGCTTGTGTTCCCTCTCTCACTGGCTGTCTCTATCTCTGTCTAATAAATAAATAAATAATCTTTAAAAAAAAAAATTAAGACTGATCTGGGTTGATCCATCGAACTCAAGGAGAAGAGCTGTAGGGTACATATTGTGATCTGAGGGCAGATTTGGGAAATCCTAAATGAGTCAGAAATGGTGCCAGGGACAAAGTAAGCAGAGGAGCCAAGACTACATAATAAATTAGATACAAACTCATGGGACATGCACTGGGAAAAAAATAAAAAACAACTTTTTTTAAAAGCCTGGAAACAAGAATTGCTGCTTTGTTTTGCTTTTGATCAGTCAGCTCATGAATGTCTAAATGTCATCACCCTAAGGGTCAATTTTCCAGAGAAATGTGAACATAAACTTGTACCCATGTCTCCATGCTTTCTGTCAAGTGACCCTGACTTTTCTGGTCACTACTGACTGGACGAGGAATTTGCAACTGACACAAGGTCAGCCACTTTGAGGCTAGAATTCAGCACCCTGTGATGAACTTAAAGATTTACTAACTCCTAAGAGTTCATGAAAAAAGGGACACGGACTTTAGTATAAGCCATTCAAAAGTTTGGCTTAGGGGGTTGGTGCCTTCTTTCAATGAAGTCATGATTTTGACCTCACTGGTGAAATAAACGAAACATAGCAAAGAAAATGAAAACCATCAAGTAATAAACACTCAGCCACCTAAGACTGATGAGATGATGTGAATCCTATTATCAACAATGACAACAAGTTTTTCACCAAAAAAAAACCCACAAAAAATAATAATAATAAAAATAAACAGAGAAGTTTAGCTTTGATTTTTAACTCTAAAGCTTTGTGTAATGTTCCACAGTGTTTCCTTTAATATGATAATATCCTGAGTAATTACAAATTCAAACAGAAAATGAGGAGGTTTATAAAAAGAAAGGAAGAATAACAGTTTAAGTGTAATTGTTCTGTATTTAAAGGAGATTCAAGAAAATCATCTTTAAGTAAACATTTGACTATTTGTGCATTTCCCTAATCCTTGTTTTGTTTGGAATAAAGCATACACTTGATAAATTTTTAATTGTTAAATATATTGAGCAAAAATGGTTGGAAAAAATGTTTCATAATTTGGATTCATCGTTTACTATGATTCTGTACCATGAATTAAAAAAAATCTAAAATTGTCATATTTCCTTTGCTAACTGTATCAGGGGACCTACAGATCATTTCTAAGGGATAGTAAAAAAAAAAAAAAAACATAAAAAAAGACTGCTTGATTGCATCTTAAAATTGGTCAATACACAGAAACAGTATGGACAAAAACACATCTATAATCACATCCTGCTATCTGGTTTCCAGACGACCCAAACAAATATAACAATGTTTTGATTCTCCCAGTTTTTAACATTTTCAACTTTCAGAACTATGTCTTAAGAAATATACTTTGCTTTCAAATCTACAGGCTGAAATATCTATCACGCCCAGTGTCAGATTTGGTCTAAGATTCTCCATTTATTTTTGAAGAAATTTTCTATTAATTTTAAATGTATTTACTCAAAGCCTATCATTTTTAAAATTACTCAACATACCTAGTAATTTATACAGTTATAGATAAAACAGAAATAAGATAAATAAGAAATATCTAAAAGGAATTCTTAAATCTTGTTATAGAACTCAGAGGTACAAAAAAGATACAAATTACTCTTACAGGTTTATCACACTTTCCATAATACAAATCTATTCCAGGGATCATTAGGAATACAGTCTCCCCATTGGACTCTTAACAGCAAGAGTATGAAAAATCATCCGTGTGAAAGCTCAGTTTTTCACTGGGCCATTTCTTACTTGAGGATCCTGGCAGTCCGTAAGCTCACACAATATACAACTATAGTTTTCATCACTTCTGTGACCCACCTTCTTCAATATAAGACAGCTCAGGTTCAAATGTCTCTTCCTTCAGTAATACTATTACTTCCTGTTTACTGTTGAGGCATACACATGCCTCTCAATACAATTTCCCCTCTACACTGTCCTGAGATCTTCAGCTCGCCCATCGTAAGACTTAATGTCCTATTCATTTTCGTATTATCTATTATCTACCATTTCCTCACCTCTCACTGATGCAGTTCCCTTGTATATGTGGAATAAATATTCCTTATTCAGTGACTTTTCAATATTTGGTTAGTTAATATTGCTTGCTTGTTTTTGGCATATATAAGAGATAATATATCACATAAAGTTTAAGGGCATGAGCTTTATAATTTAAAATATTCTGCACTTGAAATCTGTTTCTGTCACTTGCTACCTGTACGATATTGGTGGAATGTAAACCTCTGTTTCCTTTGTAAGCTTTGTTCTTCTGATGTAAAAATGAGTATGAACATTGGGGTGCATATGGCCCTTCTCTTCATACAATGGAATATTACTCAGTCATCAGAAAGACCGATTACACAACATTTGCAGCAACATGGACGGGACTAGAGGAGATTATGCTAAGTGAAATAAGTCAAGCAGAGAAAGACAATTATCATATGGTTTCACTCATTTACGGAACATAAGAAATAGGAAGATTGGGAGGAGAAGGAAGGGAAGAATGAAAGAGGGGTAAACAGAAGGGGGAATGAACCATGAAAGACTGTGGACTCTGGGAAACAAACTGAGGGCTTCAGAGGGGAGGGGAGTGGGGGATTGGGATAGGCCAGTGATGGGCATTAAGGAGGACACATATTGCATGGTGCACTGGGTGTTATACGCAAATAATGAATCATGGAACATTGCATCAAAAACTGAGGATGTACTGTATGGTGACTAATATAACAAAATAAAAATTATAAAAAAACGAGTATGAAGTGTTAAATATTTCTTAAAGTCATTGTGAGAATTAAATCTGATACATGTAAAGAATTTAACATGTGAGACAAGATAAGAATTTCAAAATGAAAAAAATCATTATATACAATTATAACACTCCTGTTATAGTTATGCTAAAATAGAATTTACCTCCATCACTACTAGTTTAATATTTTAATTTTTGCTTCACTCAGGGTATGCTAAAGTTACCCTGCAGTATTAAATAACTTCAAATGGCTCAGGGAATTAAAATCAATTAAAAAGATTAATTTTTCAGACATGTTCATGTCCATTTCAGACAAGCTGCAGGGCTCTGCTTTATGTCCTCATGTTCTAAGTCTGGTTCTAATGCTGATACAGTAGTCACTATCCAGAATACACAGCTTACTACTACAGGAAGAAAGAACAGGATACATTGTAAGTACCCAAGCACTTCAAACTTACTGTTTAAGCATGGTATGCTTCACTTCTCACATATCATTGGCCGTAACAATTCACATTTAAAGGCAGCAGGGAAGTTGAATCCTTCCATTTACCTTAGAAGAGAGAGAAAAGGAAATAGCTGATGGATAATGCTACTACCTACAATATTTACTGTTCCATTTCTCCCAGTAACTGCATTAAGAAACACGTTTCAAAAATTCATGATTTATAAGGTATTGGAAGATCACAAGGAGCCCTCTTTTCTCATGAAGGGAAACACTTTATTAGTTTTACTTTTGAAACATTCCTGAAAAGCAATCTTACTACACAGTAAGATCGGATAGGATTCCCAAAGCCTTACAGAATCGCACCTTCCAGAAGATAGCAAGAAGGGCTTGTTTCAGCTCACAATTTTTTTCAAGAATCTTCTTAGTTGTGGCATGTACCAGAGTCACTTGTGAAGTTCTATTTTGTCTTGTTTCATTTTGATATACATACTTAGGTAGGCTAGAGCAGAGCTAATAAATAAGAGTATCAGGAATTGCGCTGGGTTGGCAAGGTAAAAGTACTGGCTTATTCAAAGGCATGAATCAATTCATTTTATTTTATTTTTAATTGATTTTTATGAGATTATCAGACATACGCAAATGAAACATGAATGAAAAATGAGACAATTTTCCTGAAATCACAAATACATCTCATGCATGCACACACATACACAAATACATACACATATACTCTCACATGTATATAAAATACATGTAAAGTTTAAATTCCAATATAAATGTTTGTATATTTCTTTAGATATTCATAATATACTTTATGCCACTTATGAAACTTGGAGAAGACAATATTACTTATTATTGTAGAACAGAAGATATTACTAAAATCTTACTTATTTTTTAATCATCTTTATCATAAAAGGTACATATTTTTCTATAATAGCATTTTGGAGGCATTTAGCATGTGCTGATTGAATATGTTTTATGATGATTTTTTCATTGATTTTCATTAATTTTATCATTATTTACATGATTTAGGATGAATCAATCATGATCTAGGAAGGTCATCCCAGGACTTATTATCTCATTGTATGATCATATAACAATTTTTTTAAAAATTGTGCTTCCAAACATCGTTAATGTCTTATAAGGTTTGGGGTGTCAGATTAACTCAACCAGGAAGGATGTGTGGTCATCCTTATCGGATTTAGGCAAAGGCATAATCAGGCAGATAAAGATCAGGATGAGTCTACATATTGGTAGTGGTCAAAACAGTAGTAGCCAAAATATTAGATAGGATTGGTTGATTAACATTAATTGTCAGAGATTGCTTTAAGCAGCATATGTAGTTTCAGTCAGGTAACTGTGTAACACCTCTAAGAGAATTAATAAATTCCTAATACTTTATGTAAAGTCCAAAGAGGCATATCTGAATCAATAAAGGCCAGCTCTAATTACTATTAATAATACTAATGCACAAACTATATCAGGAGCATTTGGCTTGAAAATAGAAGTAAAACAGTGGCAGTGCCATGCATTACAAACATTAAAATTAAAGACAATCTGAAATTTTATAGATACCACCAGAATTCTTCAAAATAATCTTGCAAGGTATGCTATTTCATAAAGCTAAAAAATGAACAAATTCAGTCTCATCATATTACTTAACTTTCGTACAGTTTTCTGGTAAACAGAGGCCAGGATCTGATCCCAGGTTTGTCTGTCATCAAAGACAAATTCCCTCCTCTTACTCTAAGGCTAAACAAGGAGACACTAGCCCCACTACTTATGCCCAGTTATTTATCAGTTGCATGCCAAAACATGGCCCAGTGACTTGCTGATAGTAAGTGGAATGTTTATTGTGGTGATGTTAAAACTGAAAGAAGACATGTCATTGCTTTCTACTCCTTCACCCTATTCATAAAACTACCAACTTCTACATAGGGCAGAATTAACAATGTAGCCAAAAGATACTCATTTCTGATAACACTACACAGTTTTGTTGTTGTTGTTGTTGTTGTTGTTGTTTTTGTTTTTAACTCTGTTCCATGAATGTTTACGTATCTAAAGAGGTACTTCTCGGGCTACCTGTTCAGGACTGGAGAGTAGAACACAGGTAAGGGAGAGTAAGTTGGTGAACCCAAGACCCATTTCAAAAAGAACAGTTTTAGTTTTCTCTCTCATAATAGGGTTCTCTGTTAACTCTTTTTAAACAAGAAATAACAGGAAAAAAGGTAGAAAACCACTGAAATTACATATTACATCTTCATATAGTCCAATGAGATATATATTATTGTTAGTACAATTTTATACATTATACACTTGAGGCCCATAGAGATTAAATATTTTGCTCCAGTTCACAGATCTGGCAAAAATCAGACCCCAGAGCCTGTGGTCTTAAACATGGAACACTTAGAATATTTCCTGGCATAATAGAAGTACTGCATGAACATTTTATTGCTGCCCTGTTATTCCTCAACTATGCCATACAGAGGATGTTTTCTACTTCAATGAAGACATGAAAGGTAAAAATGATTTCAATTAAAAATCTGTGAAGTGAATAACTACCCAAGACAGGTCCATCTGCCCTTCCTGTTGCAAAATGAGGATGAGGAGAACAAGACAGATTCTTTTCATAATTTATTAGTAAAATAAATTTTGTTATTTGATAAAATGAACACATTTGCCTAAACTAGAGCAAAAATACAGAGAAACTAATAGATTAGTAGGTAGTAAATGAATTAAAAAATAAAACAAGCACAAATAATGTACAGCAAAATCATACCAAAATTTTAAGGAACAATTAATTCACGTCTTATAAAGTTCTTTGAGAAAATAAAAAGAAGCATAAGCTACTCAGCTTATTTTATGATGTTACTGTACCTTAAATTCAAAATCAAATGAATTAGTTTCTACAGGTTACATTACACTTTGGCATAACAGAAAAAAAATCAAAGCAATTGGTTTACACGATAAAGGTTCATGTCCGGAGTTTGCTAGATTCCGCTAAAGATTAGCTGGAAATTCAATCATAAGGACAGTATAAGACAAATGTACGAAAGGATGTATCTTACTAATTATTTAGAAAAAAAACAAAGATCATATTTGCATAAGGAAACAGATTTATCTTAAAAAGAACACAATGTTCAAAAGGTAGAGTAATGTGACCTAACATCTAGTTGATGATTCATGTGCCTTTTGGGCTAAAAAAAAAAATTAAACTTGGTTCCTCCCTCTAGATTCTACATTCTCCTTTGACCACTCTCCCTCAGGTACCCAGCCCATACCTGGGCTTCAGTTTTTTTGCATGGTTATTCACATATAGATCTATGCAAAGTTGTTAGGGATTTTTTTTGGGGGGGGGGTGTTTGTTTTGCGAAGGACAAGAAAACAGTTCAATTGCCACATCATCAATATACTAAGTCAGAATAAAGAAAATAACACTGGATAAAGGTGATGGTGATGAAACATTTAGTACTTTCATCATCCAATGTCTTAAAATGTCACATCACTTGTTTTCATTTTATGATAGAGTACATATTATTGTAACATGGATACTGAATAGTTATAACCTGTTAGTATAACTGTCATGTTACTCTTACTTGATGCAAGACATTTTAAAGACTTTTTGAAGGACATTTAGGCCTATGCATTTTCCTTAGTCTTCTATGAGCCCTTCACATTTCCACAAATGCTTTATGTCAGCTATTGAATTTTATGTTAATGTTTGCAAATTTCATTTTATTCTCCTTTATTTAGATGAAATTGGTTTAACAATTTCATTTACTTCTATGATGCAAATATGAGATTGTCTTATTTTGGAATACATCTGGTCAATTAGCTGCTATATGGATAACTAAGCCAACTTTATTTGATTTTGGATTTCTATGTAAATATATAATTGCTTGTCAGTGCCTTCAATTGACTCTCAGAAACTATTTTTGAACTTGATATATTTGTTGTCAAGCCTCTAACTGGCCCTTCACAAGATCTACTGTAATTGAACTATTATTGAATCTCATCATGGCATATATTTTTCCTTTTAGGTACATAAGCTAATTCAAGTGTGGCTATGATCATTTTTTTTTTTTAACTTACTTCTGTACATCTGCCTAATCTCTAAGGTTTTTCTCTTTTATCCCCTCTATTAACATGAAAATAAAATGACTCTATTCCACTAACACACATATAATGAATTTATTAGGTAAACAAAATTTTAAAACAGCTTCTAGAAACATTATTATTTTAAATTATGTGAAAATGCATCTGTGTTTTTAGTTTATTTGGAAAACATTTGATGGCACCTATTATTTGAATTTGTAGACTCCATTGGCATTTGGCAACACTGTTATTTGAGAAAAGGCAAATGTACTTACTCATCTCTCTTTTCATTTCCTTCCTCATCTGATTCCAAGTTCCTTCTTAGCTGTAAACTTTATATTCTTACTAATTTGAGAAATTACCTCAACCTCAAGGCTTTGCAAACAGTATCACTTTTAATACAAAAAATAGCTCCCCAAAGCCTAACTCCTCTATAATACTTTTCTTATGCTTTGTATCCCAATTCCTCCTACCATTAGGACCTTATTCAATTATTTACACTGATTCCTGCATATTTAATTTCTCCGTCTCTAGTAGCTCTTTGCTCAGATTATTATCAACCTTTAAAGAACAACAACAACAAAAGCAAAACAGTGCAATTTCCCCTTGATCTTATTAACCACTTGAACTACTATGCTTTTTGTCATCTTTTCACCCTAAATTTCAAAATAAAAGTTGGAACTACGGGTCTTCTTTCCATCAAATTTTCTTTCACACTAAAAACTTTAATAAGACTCCTCTCTCCAAGGTTGGCACTTAGGTGTTAAAAATGACTATAATATCTGCACTTCAAGAAAAGACCCTGACTTCCTGTACTTTTACCTCAGCTGTGACATTTACTTGCCTCAATGTTATTTATAAAACAGACATAATACAGTACTAACATCATAAGACAAGTGGCTTAATGTGTAAATAAAGCACTTAGAATAGTGCCAAAGGTCTGGCTGAAAATGTGAAATCATTAGCTATGATGATTATGAAAAATTTCTTCATCTTCCTCTCTCTACAGTCATCTCCCCTGGACTGTTCGCATGCTTGGCTTCTTCTTCCAAACTCAGCTCTACCACCTTGTGCTTAGTAAGGCCTTCTTCCCACGTCACTCCGCTACAGTGTTCTCGCCTGCTGCTGAGCCACTCTTTATACCACCATATCATTGTGCTCTTTTATACTGTTAATTTTGTTATTGCTTCTTATTATTCATTTTCTACATATACTAGCTATTTATTATTCAATGTCCATTTTAAGAGCAATAATCCCAATAGAAACATGATCCATGAAAGCAACCACGAGATTAACGAGTCTACCTCCACCACACAGTCAGTTTGCCAGGTTATCTCTTGAATTTGTAAATATCACCATCCCTATTATATGAAATATCAGCTGTATTCAAGTTGTTCCCAACTTTCATAATGGTACAATGAGAAGCCATATCCACTCTCCAGCAAACTGTACTGGTGAAAGTGAAAATTTAAAAAATTAATTACCATTTAAAGTAGCTGGAAGTAAAAAAAAACAAAGCAAAAACAAACAAAAACAGAAAGCAAACAAAGATCTAAAAGTTATCCTAAGGACAAACAAATGAAAAAAAAAGCTGAAAATCTACTACATCTCTATAAAACCCTGGGGGCTGTGGCACTTGAGCCTTGACCATCTCTCTCCTTGCCTCATCCTCCCACTCAGGTCAGAAGCCCTGCTCCAGACAGGTGTACATACAGCCTGGAGCTTCCTTTCCTCTTAGGTCCCAGTCAAGGAACACCGTATTTTATCATCTGCCCCTTCAACTTTTAAGTTGCAAAGGCAAAAATACTGACCGATGTAGCCATGAGGTCTGAGGCTTACTTCGCTCACTTCCTCCACCCAGCCCCCACTCACAGTACAAAGAACTTACCCCAGGAGCAATAGGCCGAACATACTGGGGACCTGATTGCCCTTCCCCCGTCTTGTTACAAAGCAGAAGTTCCACTGAGCAGATACAACTGAGAACACCAGAGGCTACCATCCTCACCCAGCACCTGATTTGCTATAAGAAGCTGGCTATTGCACCCTTATACAACTCTGGAGCAGTAGCGTAGAGATTCTGACCGGGGAATGAGGTAATCTGCAAGAAGAAAGAGGTCTAAAGCTTTCCTGAAAGTAACTGACTTTATATGAAACAGTGTGAGGAGTTGAAGCCTCAGTAGTTATGACTGAAAACAGCAGAGATTTTGAAGGTAAGCAGTTAAGAGGAGGAGGTTGGCAGCTCATTGGGAAGAAGCTAGATCATACACCAGAGAGTTTAACAGAGTACACCAAGGAAAAAGAAAGCTAAAGAGATCACTCTTGGGGTCAGAATAAATCTCAAAGACTGGCCTCATAAACTATTCCTGCAAAGAAAGCTATCTTTTTAAAAGATTTTATTTATTTATTTATTTATTTATTTATTTATTTATGAGAGAGAGAGAGAGAGAGAGAGAGAGAAAGAAAGAAGTGCATGCACCAGGGGCACACGAGCAGGGGAGAGAGGCAGAGGGGGAGGGGTAGAGGGGGAGGGAGAGGGACAAGCAGAGTCCAATGAGTTCAGGACCCGCCCCCCCCCCCCACAGGGCTTGATCTCATGACCCTGAGATTATGACCTGAGCTGAAATCAAGAGTAGGAGGCTCAACCAACTGAGCCACCCAGGTGCCCCAAGAAAGCTAAACTCCACAAACTCAGTGGAGATGGAGTTTGAGATGATGCTAAATAAGGCAAGCTCCTTAACAGAGAAATCAGAGAATAAGACAGAGTCCTGCTAAAACCACTGTCATTTTAGAATGACTGTATAGATAGACATTCAAAACTGGCCTTTTGAGAAACATCAGAGGCTTCATACAGCACAGGAAATAGACATGACGGAAATAGTCTAGCTAAGCCATTAAACAAGCAAACAAAAACAAAAACAAAAACAAAAAACAAAACAAAAAACCCTGGAGGATGAGAGGGAATCAGTATCCAGACCTTCTTTAAATACCTAAAAAGTGCAGTTTTCACAAAAAATTACAAGACATACAAAGAAACAGGAAAGTGTGAAACATATACAGAAAAAAAAAATGCAAGCAACACAAATTTCCTGTGAGAGGGTCTAGATGTCAGATTTAACAAAGATTTCAAAGAAGGCATTATTAAGATGTTCAATGTTCAAAAAACTAAAGAAACAATACTAAAGAATTAAGTGTAGCTGTGTTAACTGTACTTTATCAAATAGAGAATATCAATAAGGAAACAAATTATAAAAATTAACAAAATGGAACTTCTGGGATTGAAACATTCAGCGATCGAGGTTAAAAAAATCTCTAGGGAGGATCAACAGAAGATGTCGATAGAAGAAAGAATCAGTAAAGTTGAAGGCAAATTGAAAAATAGCAAGAAAAAGAATGAAGGAAATCAACATAACCTTAGAGAAATGTGGGGCAACATTAAAGCACAGGAACATACACATGATTAGAGTACTAAGAGGAGAAGGAGAAGAACGAGAAAGTTCCAGAAAATAGCTGAAAACTTCACAATCTGATTAAAAAACATTGATCTACACATCTATGAAGCTCAACAAATTCCAAGTAGGATAGATACAGAGATCCACACCCAGACATATCTCAGTAAGAATGAAATACAAAGACAAAGAGAAAAATTTTAAAGGAAGAGAAAAATGACTACTGGTTTACAAAAAATCCTAATAAGATTAAAAGCTGACATCTTCATAGAAACAATGGAGGCTTGAAAGCAGTGAAATGACATTATAAGTGCCGAAAAAAAATCAACAAAAATCCCCTCTTCCCCAGCTTTATGGAGATACAATTGACATATAACAGTGTATAAGTATAAAGGGTACAAAGTGATGGTTTGATACACATATATATTGTAAAATGTTTACCACAATAAAGTTAGTTAACCCATCTATCACCTCACACAGTTACCATTCTATTGTACATTTGAGGGGCGAACATTTAAGAGTTACTATTGGCAACTCTGAAGTAAACAATACAACACCAAAAGCTGTAATCACCATGTTGCATATTAGATCCCCAGAATTTATTAATCATATTACTGGGAGTTTGACCCCTTTGACCAACATTTCCCTATTCCACCCAACTCTAAGCCTCAGTCAACCACTAATCTCTTTTTCTATTAATTCAGCATTTTTAGATTCCACATATGAGATCAGACAGAATTTGCCTTTCCCTGCCTGACTTTTCACTTAGCAGAATGCCTTCAAAATTCCCTCAAGTTGTCACAAGTTGCAGGATTTTCTTCTTTCTTTATGGCTGGATGATATTCCAATATATTAGATATTTTATATTTAATTTTATATTATATAGTGTATATCACCTTTCTTTATTCACATATCCCTTGTGAACACTTAGGTTGTTTCCTTATCTTCACTCTTTTAAATATGTTGCAATGAATAAGGGAGTGCAGATATCTCTTATCTCTTCAATATATCATTGCCTTTGAATATATACCCAGAAGTGTGGTTGCTGAATCAGGTGATAGTTCTATTTCTAATCCTTTTAGGAAGTTCCATACTGTTTTCCATAATGGTTATTCCAGTTTTTCATAATGGTTATTCCACCAACAGTACACAAGAGTTCCCTTTTTTCCACATCCTCATCAACACTTGTTATCTTTTGCCCTTTGGATAACAGCTGTTCTGACAATGCAGTATAACCCCTTAGGGTTTTGATTTGCATTTCCCTGATGACTAGTGATCTGGAGCTTCTTTTTATGTACCTGTTGAGCATTTGTGTGTCTCCTTTGGAAAGTATCTATTCAGGTCCTTGGTCTGTTTTTAAATTGGATTAATAGTTGTTTTTTGATATGGAGTTATAGGAGTTGCTCATATATTTGGCCTATTAACCCCTTATCAGATATATGGTTTAGAAATATTTACAAATATAGATACATCCCATTCCATAGTCTGCCTTTTCATTTTGTTTTGCTATTCAGAAGTTAATGTGATGTAGTCCCACTTGTTTATTTTTGTTTTTGTTGCTTTTGCCTTTGGTGTCAAACAAGGATCTTCTATCCAGAAAAACTATCTTTAAAAATGAAGACAAAATTAGCTTTCCCAGAATACACAGAAATAAAGAAAGAAACTGGAAAAATCTATTGCTAGCAAACCAACCTATCTTATAAGAAATACAAAGGAAATTCTTCAGGCTAAAAGCAAGTGACTCCAGGCAGCAATTTAAGTATGTGTATGATCACATGTGTGCACCTACCCACAGACACGCACACACACAGTGGCAGTGAAAGTTTTTACATAATAAAAGAAAGCAAAGCATCAATATTTTCCTTTTCTTACCTTATTTAAAAACATTTACATAAATGTTTATGCATACAGTTTATGGATTGTTGGGCCTGTAATATATAGAGAGATGCAACATATGTGATGATAAAAACACAAAGGATGTGTGTAGAAACAAATATGTACTGGAATGAGGATATGGCAGATGGTAACTTGAGTCAAGAGAAACAAATGAAGAGAACCAAAAATGGAACAAAAGGAGATTAATACACAATCACCATAAATACATACTTGCTCTCCTTTCTTCTCTCAGTTCTTCAATAGACATGAAATTACATGAAGTGATAATTAAAACAATTTATTGTTGTAGCTATATCTATGGGTGTTTGTATGGAATATAGAAGATAGAATAGAGCTAATTTGGAGGATTTGCTAACATATCTCACTGGAATAAACTAGTTACGTATCTGCAAAGAATTTCTTATAAGTGAAGATATACACTGTAAGCCCAAGAGCAATCAATAAGTAACTCAAAATAGGTAATGAAAATATAATTAAAGGGACTAAAATTTAATTCTATAAAATATTTACTTTATGAAAAAGAAAATACAAAGGAGGGAAAAGAAAGAAAAGCAGCATGAAACACAGAAAACAAAAAGTAAAATGGCAGAAGTATATTAAACTGTCTCAATATAACACTAAATGGAATCAACAAAATTGATAAATCTTTTGCCTAACCAACAAAGCAAAAGAGAGGAGACTCAAATTAGTAAAATGAGAAATGAAAGAGGGGCCATTTCTATTGACCTTATAGAAATAAAAAGGATTTTAAGGAAATAATATAAACAAATGAAGACCAAAAATCAGATAACTCATAGAAAATGCATAAATTCCTAAAAGACACAAACCACTGAAGAAGAAACAGACAATCTGAATACACTTCTAAGAATTGCAGAGATTGAATTTTTAATCAAAAACTCCCACAAAGAAAAGCCCAGGTTCATATGGCTTCCCTGGTGAATTCTACCAAATATTTAAAGAAGAACTGATAACCAATTCTTCAGAAAATCTTCCAAAATACAGAAGAGGAAGAAACACTTGTTCAGTGAGGCCAGTATGAAACTGATACCCATATGAGAAAAAGACTTAAAAAAAAAAAAGTGATAAAACATTATCTCAAAAATGTAGAACCAAACATCTTTACTAAAATACTAGTTACCTAAACCTAGCACCACACACAACCTGGCAGAGGATATTTTTTAAAACCTAAACTAACATTATACTTAATGGTAAAAGAATGAATCTTCAACCCTAAGGTCAGCAACAAGACCAAATGTCTGCTCTCACTACTTCCATTCAACATTGTACTAGAGATTCTTGCCTGGACAATTAGGTTTAAAATGAAATAATATATATCCAGATTGGAGAAGAGGTAAAACTACCTCTATCTGCAGATGGCATGATCTTGTATATAGAAAATCTTAAATATTCCATTAAAAAACTATTAGAATTAATAAATTAGTTCAGTACGGTTGCACGACGCACGATCAATATACAAAAATCAATTATATTTCTCTGACCTTGCAGTGAACAATCTGAAAATGAAATTTACAATTCCCTTTGTAACAGCATAACAAATAAAATACTGAAGAGTACATTTAACCAAAGATATGGCAAAAATAATACTATGAAATCTACAAAACACTGCTGAAAGAAATTAGAGATATAAATATATGTAAAGCTATTCCATCTTCGTGGACTATAAGACTTACTTTGTGAAAATGCCAATACTTCCAAATCAATCTTCAAATTTAACAATCTCTATCAAAATCCCAGCCGGTTTCTTTGCAGAAACTGACAAATCCTTAAATTCATATCAAAATTCAGGGGACCAAAATACCTAAATCACTTTGAAAAAAACAAAGTTGGAGGACTTGCTGTCCCAATTTCAAAACTTACTACCATGCCACAGTTACTAAGTTTGGTACTGGCATAAAAATAGTTACATAGATCAATGGAATAGAAATAAGCCCTCCCACTTACGGTCAGTTGACTTTCAACAAGGTTACCAAAATAATTGTTAGTGGATGCCTGGGTGGCTCAGTCAATTAAGTGGCTAATTCTTGATTTCAGCTCAGGTCATGATCTCAGGGCCATGAGATGGAGCCCTGCGTCAGGCTATGAGCAGGGCAGTGAAGCCTGCTTAAGATTCTCTCTCTCTTTCTGCCTCTCTGTCCCTCTGCCCCTTCCCCCCAACCCCACTTGCATTCTCTCTCTCTAAAATAATAATAATAATAATAATAATAATAATAATAATAATAATAATTGATTTTATCAATAATTAAGTGGGGACATAATTAATGCTCCAACAAATGGTGCTAGGATCCTGGATACTCATATACAAAAGTTTACACTGAATGGGTCAAAAACCTAAATATAAGTCCTGAAGCCATAAACTTCTAGAAGGGTGAACTCTTAGAGATAAACCTTCATGACTTTAGATTTGGCAAATCATTCTTAGATGTGACACCAAAACACAAGCAACAAAAGAAAAAAAATTGATAAACGGTACTTCATCAAAATTTAAAACTTATGTGCTCCAAAGAACACTTACAAGAAAATGAAAAGACAAACCACAGAATGGGAGAAAATATAAAAATCATACGTCTGATGAGAGACTTGTACCTAGTATGTATAAAGAATACTTAACAACTCAACAATAAAAAGACAACCCAATTTAAAATCAGCAAAATATTTAAATAGAGATTTCTTCAAAGCAGGTATAAAAACATGCCAATAAGGACTTTAAAGATAGTACCATTATTCATAAGAAAAATGGAAATTAAAATTTCCATGGGATAACACCTCACAACCACTAGATGACTATAATTTCATACGCTGTGGTGGAAATAAAAAGTGATGCAACTACTGTGGGGGTGGGGGGACCTCTTTGGAAAACTCTGGCAGTTCTTCCAAACGTTAAACATAGAGCTACCATATGACTCAGAAATTCCACTGATAGGGATATATCCAGGAGAAATGAAAATATATCCACAGAAAAGCTTCTTCACCAAATGCTCATGGCAGATTATTTCATGTTAGCCAAAAAAAAAAAAAAAAAGAAAGAAATAATTCAAATGTACATCAACTGAAGAATAGATAAATAATTTGTGGTATATCCATACAATGAGATATTACTTAGGAATAAAAATTAATGAAGTACTGACATGTGCGACAACACAAATAAACCTTGAAAACATTATGTTAAGTGAAAGAAATCATTCATAAAAGACCACATGCTGAATGATTCCATCATATGAAATGTCCAGAATGGGCAAATCTATAGTGTCAGTGAGTAGATTAATGGTTACCTATGACTGAGGTGTTTGGGAAAATGGACAGCAACTGCTAATACATGAAGAGTTTCTTTTTGGGATGATAAAATGTTCTAAAATTGACTGTATGCATGGTTGCACAAATCTGTAAATATATTAACAAATCATTGACTTGTATACTTAAATGGGGGAACAGTATGGTATGTGAATTATATCTCAACATAGCTGTCATAAAAAAAAAAAAAAAAAAAGGCAGTGTCTCCATGCTTCTGAACCATTTAATAAGCCAGGAAATATTTTAAAACATCCAGAAGGAAAGTGAGCTTGAGAAAAAAATCAAATTGCTCTGGTAATAGGCATGTCTAAAGCATCCAACTGATTGGCTTCACTTTTCTTCTTAGCTAAACTTCTTTAAAAAATACAACTTTTGCTCCATCCCATCTTGTCCTTCTCACTTCCCTTTCTTCTACTTCTGTCATTAAGTGGGTTTGAAGTACCCATATTGACCTTGAATCTTCCTCTATTTCTTTTATTCAATCATCTACAATGATCTGCTTACTTCTTCATTCGCTCCTCTTCTGGCCTTGCCAACAGGAACCTAATTGACTCACACAATGGAATGATATAAATAGTAGTAAGACTGTGAAAAGTATCATTGTTTTGTGAAATACACCATATCCAGTTGTGTAAGTTAATTATACTCTATCTTAGCTGTGTTTTGCTTGTATTTGAAATTCTTTAATATTCCACCAAAATATGAACATGGTATTTCTCATATAAATATTCTTAATGTGTTCTTTACATGGCTGCAATTTTCATTGTTTGGAAAGTAACTATCATGGAGAAAAAAAAATCACATGTGGACTTTAAAATCTATGTATATCATATGGCTATATTTCAAGCTGATCCTATATTTGGAATATATAAAAATCTATAGTTTATGATCAAAATATAATTTAAAAATATAATAGTGAATCTTCTGATTCACTAATCTTTACCTTTTCAAATTATTATCTCTTTTAGAACTCCTCATTGTTTCAATTCCTGAAAGATTCTTAAGGGAGACTTTTAAATGTCTTTTTCCTCTTAGAAACAGAAAGATACATCTTACAGAAATTAAATTGAAGTATAAAATATTCAAGTGTGTTTTAAGAACTTGGATCTCTGGTGTGGATTTGATTTCTCAGTCTCATATAATTCCATAAAAGGAAACCATACAATGCTATAATTTGCAATTCATGTTTCTAGGCCTCTTTTTAAAAGAGAGAGACCAGAAGGCGAACATCTTTAGGTTAGCATTGCCATGAGCACCACAGGTCAAGTTCAGTAAATCAGAAAGAATTTAAAAGGTCAAAAAAGTTGGATATCTGACCCCAAAATTTTTCTAAATTAGATGTTTATGAACATATACTTTCAAAAAAAATTGTTGAGATAAAAATAATATTAGGGAAATATTTCTGACATGTTTAAAAACATGATGAGTAATAATTCAAGTTTTACCTAATGTGACTGAAACATGGTATATTGGATAGTTAAACCAGGACATTAAACTGAATTTATAATAACTTCCTAACTTATTTTTGGTATGAGTAAACCATATAATTTTAAAATTTATTCCTATTAACTATATTCAGTCCTTTTTTATGTAAGCTTTTTATGACACGCAATGAATAATAAGAGTTTGCCTCTTCATACTTACCCATATGAGTGTTACCATCTATTCTCTGAACACTTATGGATATTTTTACCACTCCAGTATATGTATCTTTCTCTTTGATACTAACCAGCAATGACTATAAAGCATCATTTAATTTGTTAAGCACTTATAAAAATGTCTTCCCCTAAAAAACACATTCAGTTACTAGCAATTATTCATAGACCAAAACAAATGTAATTTCAGGATGATTTGATGTGGTGTTTAATGAAAAGGCTTTATCAAATAAAAAGTGTCAGGAAAGCCTACTCTAAGTCTTGTTTCAAACTAGCTCTGTTACATTGACAAGTTATTTCCCATCTCTTGCTATTTCATCTTGTTATCTATAAAATGAAGTTGGACAATATCATTTCTAAGGTTCCCTTCCAGCTCTAAAATTGTGTGCTTGTTTTTATGAACTGTAATTAATTTATAAATTGAATGCAAGGTACTGCAGTAAACTATCAGTATAATAAATTGTGGCATATGATTTCAGAATGGCTAAACATTTGAACATTTGGAATTTATCCTGTTGATGTAATACAACTCTCTTCATTTGCTGCTAAAACTCAATATAAAAGAATATAAATATACAAGGAATAGGTTAACTAATCACCTGGTGTGATATAATGGGTAGACATTGTAAATTCATTATATGTTCAAAGGCTTCACTTGCCAGCCTGTTAGCAAATATATGAACTATGATAAATCAGCCTAAGGGTAAGCCTTGATCTTGTCTCCCATTGTAAATTAGCTTATCAACAACTCACACTAATACAGTAATGTCAGTGAAAAATAAATAACAGTCTATGCATTAAGTTTTGTTAGGAAACAAAATGTGATGCTTTCTAATGCTGACATCATGCTTGATTTTTAATGACAGACAAAATAAACTGAAGGAATGTGTAATGAATGGGTGAAAATATAATGGTTTATATGTTTATATTTTGGTTTCAGTTAGCTTTATCACTGTACATAAATCCACTTTAATCTCAAAATTTCAGATTTCAAAACTCACCTTTCATGAAGTGAGAGTCAAATAAAAGCAACTGAAAAGAAACATGGGAGAGAGCACCAAAGCACTAGAAAGAATGGAATAAGAGAAAAAGTCAAAAGTGAGCAATAGGATGAAAAAAAAAATGCTGGCCTGTTTGTAGAAATGAAGTGTGTATATCTTTAATTTACATGTTTATATTAAATTAGAATAACTATGTTGGCACAATTAGGTAATTAAAGCAGTCTCTGGTAGGTTGTGCAGAAAAGACACCCAGAACTAGAATTCACTGAGAGGGTTATTGTAAGAGTCATAACCAGAGACAGAAAAGCAAGAGCAACTATGTGAGTACATATGCTTCAGCGTGAATCCCACTGGTTCACAGAGCAGGATGTATTCATAACCCCATGGATAACCAAAGGAATATCTCAGCATTATTCAGAATAAAACCTGAGCTTAAGTGATCCACCATTACCGTGGCCGCCTGCTATTCACATTTCTCAAGAGACAATGCCATCTTCTCTACTTTCAAAAGAAACAATAACAGGTAGCCAATACTTTTATCGGACTTATTGTAGTTTACTATAGAACATGTACAGTTCTGAGAATTTTACATTAATATGTTCATTTAATCACAGCACCAGTTGTATGAGGTAGATACTGAAATTATTCTCCCACACGAATGAAGAAACTGGCTGATTAAGTTGCTCAAGGTCACAGAAGGGGAGCCAGCATGTAAATTCAGACATGTGGCTCCAGAGTCTATGCCCTCAACTTCTATGCTCTATTGGCACTTTATTCTTAGTCTATACAGGCAGTGTCTTTTCCTACGCAACACAGCATGGTGGTTAAGAGGGCAGGCTCTGTATTTGTACTCACTGTCCTTAGCTCTCAGGTCCTCTATTCATTTGCTGTGTGTACACAGATGTTGTAACATCTCTATGTGCTTCAGTTTTCTAGTCTTTAAAAATGAGAAATGATAGTACTTTACAGAGCTTGAGGAAGAATTGAATGCAATAGTGCTTACAAAGAACTTGTATGCCCCACTCCTTCAATAAATGTTAGTCTGTGCCTGGGATATAGCATTGCTTTGCTTAACGTATCTTTTATGCATGAGATAAAGCAACTTCATGAAAAGACCTGCTGGTTGCTGCTTTCCTTAGAAGTGAACTATGAACAGATCAGGTGTTTCGAGCTCCATGAGTGCCTTTTCAGGGACGTACTGCTGATAATCCAATGCAACATGCCTCGGTGACAAGTCCAGGAATTTTGAATGACTTATTTAGCTTACAAGGCAGAATCAGGACTACTGTCTTTTGACCCTCTTCCCATCCCCATCTTCTTTCCTTTGAGTTCTATTTGTAACTTAAATGTAGGCTATATTATTTTAAAACTTGAAAAGGAGAAAAAATAAAACAGTATTCACAGATCTTAGCAAGTATCTTCAAAAAAGTTGGAAGGGTGATATGTATCACTTCCAGAATTGGAAGGGAGATGATGGAGTAAGACGGAACCAGTCTCAGGTTCATTTTTGTTTTTGGTTTTCATCATCCCTTAATGGTTATAAGACTTCAAAGCCTAGTCAACAGCCTGGAGAATGAAGAATGGTTGAGAAGTACACAATAATAGGTAGGCCTATAAGCAGTCAGAAAATCTTCAAGTCCCAAGCTTACCTAAGAAATAAAAATCAAGCTCCTAGGTCCAAGGAGTCTAACGAGACAATGTAATGCAGTGAGGGGGAAGCCGAATATGTGCTTAGACTCTCAACCCATCTAAAGCAAATGAACTGCTGCAAGGACAAGACAATTATCCTGTGCTCTGGAACATTTGCTCAATGTCTCATTCTAAGGGGCCTTGGGAATAGACTGGGATCTTCAGTAGGGTATAGCCTGACCAGAATTAGGCATTTATTTGTCTATTTATGTCTATTTATTAGTTATTTATTTGAGTGGTGGGTTTTATCTATCCAACTGCAGTATTTATTTGTTGTAATTTCATTCTTCCAAAATATATTTTTTATTTAAATTCAATTATCCAACTTACAGTACATCATTAGTTTCAGATGTGGTGTTCAATAATTCATCAGGTGCATATAACACCCAGTGCTCATCCCATCACGTGCCCTTCTTAATGCCCATCTTTCAAAATATCTTTATGGCATGTAACAGATTGTATTTTCCAAAGATGGCCACGGTGCTATATCTTGTGTCTTCTACAATGTGATCTTGTCAACCTTCTTCCCACCCTACAAAGAACTGAAGACTATTTCTCCACCCCCTTGAGTCTGGGAAGGCCCTAAGACTTCTATGATTGATAGAACAAGCAGAAGTGATGCTGGGCCCAGTTTCTGCTTCCTGCCTCTTGGAAGCCACCTAACCTGTGAGAATTATGTTTTCCCTGAGAACCCATATTGTGAGAATACCAGAAAAGCTCTGGAATATAAGATGCTAGGGAAAGAGAGAGAAAAAGAGAATGAAAAAGAACAATGGACCAAAGAGAACTAAAGTGCCAGATATGTGTGTTGGGAAATAATGTTAGTATTTTCATAGTTCCGCTCAGTCAGGGCTATATGAACAAAGACTACTGTGGGTGGAGGAGTGGGATAACAATCCTAAAGGAAAAGACCTTCAGAGAGATTTAGAGATTTATTTCCCCAGGGTCATTTCTTTACATTACAAATGGTAAGGGACTGAGAGACAGACCTGAGACCTCTCCTTCTCTCCCCAGGGAGAATTTTGTCTCTCTCGCTGTCTCTGACTGCAAAGGGGAAGGGGAGTTGGTATCCCAGCTGTTTATATTAGCTCCAATAATTCATATAATTCATACTTTCAGTTTCCTCTCCTTTAGTACGATCCCCTTTACAGCCAGATTACATCGCACCCTCACTGTGTCACTTGGTAGGGGACTGGGATATGGTGAGTTAGTGCTAGGATCATCGTGTGAGTGAATAATCAGTCTCTTCTCTGGTCTGGAAACCTTATGGTTGCCTATAAGGATCAATAAATGAAGATATAAAAACCTAACAATGTGAAGTCATTTTGGAAATGGATCTTCCAGCCCCAGCTGCACCAGCTGCCACAACCGGGATCAGAGACAAACTGCCCAGGTGAGCCGTTCCCCACTTTCTGACCCACAAAATCATGAACAAAACAAAATGGTTATTTTAAACCACTGTATTTTAGAGTAGCGTTATACACAGGAATAAATAATTAGAAAACAGTGGGTGGTTTGTCTAAATGTTATCTTTTATATATTGACTTATTGTCAAAACATTCCTTTTCACCACTTATTTAAAAATATTGCATATTTTTGTATATGCGTGACCAGGTTTACATATAAGAGAAATTTTGTATCACAATGGACTATTCCACTCCGATTCATGCATTTTATTTTTTTATTATATTCCAATTTTTCTTCCAACAGGTACTTTTTGATATTTACGTAAAGTTGCCCTTCTCCTCTCTCTGGCTAATGGAACCAGATGCACACATATTTACACAAAATATAATTGGGCATGTGAATCTACTAATAGAACCCAGAAAATAATTGGAACAACATAAATGTCAGTTGCCATCTTTTCCACATATGACATCTATATTATCCTGGTTACCTGACCAATATGCCATTATTACAGTGCTATTTCACTACTAAATCATTCACATAGATTAAAAATAAAAATGAAAAATTATAAGCCTCATCAGGGAGTTTAGCAATGCTGGATCTTGTCCTGATTCTGCTTGCCTATCCTAGAGACTTTGAGCAGACCATAAGAAAGTCATTTCAAAGTTTCTTCACCCAAAAACTAGGAGAAAGGTTTATGCAGGAATAAAGTTCTAGCATTCAAGAATTTACTTCCTGAGGTGGATTGATAGAAAAACAGAATGAACAAGAGCTGTAAGCAGAAGGAGATTCCTGAGAAAGTGACAGAGAAGAACCGAGTGGGGAAAGACCGGAAAGGTGTGATATTTCATCCTTCATATTTCATATTTCAAACTAGAGCCGACCTTGGGAAAGATTCATTCTCAAAATAGATAATCCCCTTGACAAAAATCCAACATTTTGCCTCAGTGAGTGAAAATGGTATAAAACGCCTGATGATTATGGGGGTTTTAAAGGGTAATTTTAAATAAAGAAAGATATTTTGAAAAGGGATGGTAATAAATTCAAAATGGAAATGACGTTGTAATTTGGGAAGACCTACTTTCAGATGTTCTTAACCTTGAATTCATGAATCCGTGAACTTCAGGTTGTCCATTAATCTCCTGAAATTGCATATAAAATCGTGTGATGTGTCTTTTTTTTTTTTTTTTTTTGGAGAAGCTTTATATGTCTCTCATCAGATTCTTGAATAGCCTGAGTCAGAAATGAAGACTCTCCACAGGTTTCTTTGAAATAATTCAAAGTTGGTGAGCATAAACACGATAAGCTTGGGGGAAGCTTTATAAATGGACCACATCTCTTTTACCTCCATTTCCTAATCCTAAAGCTCAAAACAGGCAGCTCTAAAGCATAAACATACTTTAAAATATCGATTATATAAACAGGTTTTTGAACTAACCAAATGGGAGATTAGCCCAACACTAATTGCATGTCACCTTTGCCTCTCCTAGGAAGAGTTGGGGTTTTAACATGGTATCATCTCCATTGCTGTACCAGTTGAAGCAGCAGTAGAGAAGAGCTCCTACTTGGTGGTGATGGCCCCCCGACGGAAGTGTTACTTTAGTATAGACAAGAAGCAAGCTGAGTAAGACTCACCTCTGTTTCTTGATACAGGAATAGGACTATTGAATTTTGTTGACAAATCTGCTGTCAGATCAGTTACTGTTAAAAGAAAAAAGTGAGGGGCTGCTGAAAATTTTTGGTGGAAAAAATTAGTTTAAAATTTATTTTCCCCAAAATATGAACACTGAACCTTGATTTCAATGAGTAGATATATAGATTTAATGAATGTGAGGATGCTTTTCAAAAGGGCAAATTTCTCCAGTAAAAATTAGTACGTTATTCCCACAAAATGCTGAATAAAGTGTAATTTGGGTTACTGGTCTCTTCACAAAAATTACAAGCATGCTTCTTGCAAGGCATATAGGAGATAAATATAGTATGTGTGTACATTAAATAGTTAACACATTTTTAGTAAACACACTGATCCTACCAAGAGCCCAGCAAACTGATATTAAGTAGAGAGAATTACTTGGATACTTTAATAACACCATGGTGTTAGGTCTAATATTTCTTGTCCAGGCTAAATGGAACAAATACCACCTGGGTACAGAGAATAGTAGACTTTTATTACTTGATTAGAATAAATAGATATTTTGCCTCATCTGTTCTTTTTTATTGTGATCAAAATTTTGCTTGCGGGAACATCTCATTTGCCTCATTTTCTTTCATAACTTCGGAACAAAACCAAAGTTGTTTTGTACGTAATGTTTTCTTGTAAAGTAATAATATTACTCCATCAGCACTCAGTGGGCAAACATATTTTTCAACATTCC
The DNA here is from genome assembly GCF_024610735.1 of Ursus americanus. Taxonomy (NCBI): domain Eukaryota; kingdom Metazoa; phylum Chordata; class Mammalia; order Carnivora; family Ursidae; genus Ursus; species Ursus americanus. Next base: position 7,357,172 of record NC_142131.1, read on the forward strand.
TCTTTTAATTAACTTGTCTTACAAACAAAGGCTACCAGATGAACACAATTTATCCACAGCATGTATTTTCAGCTAGGAGGCAGATAATTATTGCTCACTGCAGAAATAATGTTCTCCTACTTGCTCATGTAAAACAAACTTTAAATGTCATTTTACAGCGATAAAGATTACATAGCACAGGGCTGTCTTAAGGGAGGACAATTACCCAGAGGAACTTCTCATTAACCTGAAGGTCAGGGGTGAGAGATGATCACCAGCTCTGGCTAACGGCAACTTAAATTGCCCTACTCTAAATATAATGTCCTCATAATCACAAAAGTGGCGACAGTAAAGACTAAACAGTTATTGTGATACATTTCTATGTGGAATTATACATTGTGGAAAGTGACTTGGTACCTGCAACCTTCTCCCTTCTGTCTGGGAACCAGAGCCCAGCGGCACTGCATGGAATAAAGAGGCTCTGGAAGCGAATTGCCTCCTTTAATAAACTAGTGGCAGCTCAGCAACATTTAAATGTATTGTTTCAATTAATCACAGCAATTGCAAAGTGATCCTTAAGCATTAAGAGAAAATTGTGCTTTCAGACAGAGTGCCTCCAGTCTGCCAACCATGCTCAGCGGTACCACGGCATTTCAGCGACGTATATATGAGAGCAGGAAGCACTGGAGAAAACCATGCTTACTCATTTTTAAGCTGTAAATTAATTTTCTAAGCTGTGAAGTTCTTAAACCTCTTTTGTAAAGCTAGATCATTTGTTTTCTTAATCTAAACATCTAACCTTTCCCTAAAGAACAAAAGTTTACTTTTGTTTGCGTTAAGTCCTCCCCAGATCAGTCATACAAGAAACTATGCTGCTTCTTTAATTCTGATACTCCATAAATTGTAAGCCAAACAATATGTTTAGTGATAGTTTTCCAGGGGAATGTGAAGAGAGAAAGAAATACAGTCAAACTACACACATCGATTACTGTCCCAAGGAAAGACTAGTGCAGAACAATTCATGCTGTTTGGAAGCTTGGGAGAGCCCAGATGTGGTCTAGAAGCAGTCCGGTCAAAAGGAAATGCAACCAAGCATGGCTAAACTATCTGGAAGGGTGTTACACATTGATGTGAACAGGAGACACACAGCTCCTAAGTGGCAGGTCATAGAATCTGCTGGCCAGTGTAAAGGCCTTATAGGAGGATATGGACAGGTCTAGGAACTTAAAACAGAAACAAAGTATCTCTTGGTGCAATGAGAAACCTACAAAAGAAAATCATAAAGTGATTAGCACATCCTGGAGAAGTTTAATCTTCCTGGCTGAAGAAAGGCTGAAAAAAGAATAGAGAGATCTTTTCTGGTTAATGTGAAATTGGCAGACACCCTGGAAAGGAAATGAGAAAAAGCCCTAAAATTGGCTTTGGGCCTTAGGATCTTTTGAATGGCAGTTCACTTATCAGGGTGGGAGTTTTTTCATTCTTTTGCTTGAAATAAAAACTAATAGGAAAAGCTTTTAAAAATTAGCTTCTATGGAATATTCATTTGGTTCTATTCGTATGAGGAAAGGGTTCAGTCGGGTAAGGAACACTCTGTTCAGCTGCAAACATACTTTTAAACGGTAAATACACAGATAAACAACCGGAATCTAAGAGTGGGGAGGCTTTTAGCCTCAAGAGTCCTATGAATAAAAAAGACTGAGAGCAGAAAGCAGTAACAAGCTAAAGGGGCAGCTCTACTGGTTTGCAGCTTAATCAATTGGTCCCGGTTTTAGAATATTTCTGAGTATTAAAGGCATTAAAGATACATGTCTCCCCAACCCCTTCTTTTTAACAACAAACCATAAATTTTATAAGGTAGTAATTATGTCTGCTTTTTAAGCTCTAAGAAAGACTTTCTCTTTTCTTAAGCTTAAAAAACTGACTGCTGGAGGATGAAACGAGAAAGTAAGAAGTATAATCTTCAAATGAGGAAAGAGGGACAGGCCCTACATACATAGGACAGAGGATTTGGCTTGAAGTTATAGTGAAATATAAAGTGACCAGGTTCTTCCCTTGCAAAAAACTTTGTTGTTCTAGGCCTTCCCTTGTGATGATGGGTTGATTTTTAAACTAGTTTGCACTGGTAAGGTGAAAAGAAGTGACTAATAAGAGAATCCATCTGGTTCAAGTAACTATAACTACCCATCAGAACTACCCCACCTGAATAACCTGATTTACGTTCCTGAAAAATGGGGGAATTCAAGCCAGGGAGGTGCTGGCAGAGAGGGTTATGTCATGCTTTGGGGGACTGTGGCTGTGTGTGCACGAGCCACAAGCATCAGACATGCTCCTTTTGCTTCATCATCCAGAGGCCGGGGGCACCCAGAGCACCCTAGAATAATCTGACCCTTCCAAGAGGGAGAGGGAACATTTGACAAAGGCATTCTAGTCCCTTCTAAACATTTTAGTGGTTTCCAAAATGCTGTGGATGAAAAAATCATTCCTATTTTATACAGGATTATAAAACAAATATTTTTATGCAGAAAATATGAAGTCCTCTGTGTTTTTATATAACGTTGAGTAAAATGTGTAGCAAGTTAAATATTTAGTAAAAAGTTTCAATAGGTTACTTTAACTTCTCATTGACCTGTTCTAGTCACCTTTGGAAATCATTTCAATGCCATGCAAAGTAACTCAACAGGAGGCTTAATCCTGCGGAAACATCATATTTAAATTTGAAATAAGCAACACAGAACGTGATGGAGAAATAATTATAAAAATATTTCTATTTCTGTCTTCATGTCTTTACACATTACACATTAAAATATCATTATCAATTTTAAAAACAAGGCATATAACTTGATGTGACACGAGAATGTATCCTGAAGACAGTTAACTGTAATCCAAGTACATCTTTGAGCCAGTTTTGCTTAAGCACATCTGTATATATCTAACGCACATTTTTATTCGTCTTTATTTAAACTTTCCAAGACCTGTTTGTATGCTCTGGCATGGGCCGCATCTTTTCATTCTTAAGTTAAAATACACTGAAAGAATTTCTCATTTAAACAAACTTGTTCTCATACCTACGGAGGACAAAAAGGAAATTATTTAACTAAACGGTGGCTGAGAGATATAAAACATAAAACACGACCAGATAACACCATCCCGTGGTCATGCCCTGTAGCTCACACTCAGGATGGTTTGGGGAATTGTGTGCTTTTGTCTCTGATGATAAAGTCTGCTGCTTCCGCATTTAGGGGGAAAAAATGACTGAAAGCCAGCCAAGGAAAAGGGTTTGTTTGGTTTGTTTTTCAGTAGTGCTTTTTTTTTTTTAAACAAAGAAGTCTTAGTTCTAACAGAATGATTTTAAAGAAACTATGACACTAAAAATAAATTAATTTGGTTAATAACACCTGATTAAGGTATCCCCATGAAAAAGAAACAGTGCTTTGCTGATAATGCTAAGAATACAATGTATTCTTGCTTCCCTTGGCTTTTTACTCCTTCTTCCTTCCTGTTTCCTTTCTTTTATCCATCATTTCTTCCTCTCCTCCTCTCTATCTCATCTTTCTTTTGTCTTTCTTTACCAAAATATTTCTAAGATTTTTAAGAATAATACGTAATCTGTTGTAATAATTTAAAGTTAGCACACTCAGAAAGGACAGCAGCACAGTACAAACTTAGATTTAAATTAAATAGGAAAGCAGATTAATTTGCTCATGAAGTAATAGTGGAAGGGAAGAATTTTTTCTTTCCTGATTATTTATAAAGATAATTTTCAAATCGCAAGAACCTTTGAGATATTTAAGCTCATGGATCTGCCCATTTCATTATTGTGTTTTTGTGCACCCATTAAGAATCAATGTTTTGAAAATGATGTTGTGATTTTTGAAACTTGGAACAATAATGGAATAATAATAAAGAAATGATTAAGAAGTCATCAAGTACCAGTGCATTCTGAACATTTTATCAATTGAAATTACATATTATAGCATTAAGGTTGCAAATTATCTTAGTCATTTCTGGCTGTTGCAACAAAAATACTATAGATGTGGTGGCTTAAACAGCAGACATCTATTTCTCACTGCTCTGGAGGCTGGAAAGTCTGAAATCAGGGTGCCATGGTCTGATTCAGATGAAAGCCCTCTTAGTGGTTCTCTCACATGATAGAAAGAGATCTGTCTCATCTTCTATTTATGGTCATTAATCCCATGAGGACCCCACCCTCATAACACAGTCTAACCCTAATTACCTCCCAAAGGCCCCACCTCCAAATACCATCACATTGGTGATGAGAGTTTCAACATATAAATTTTAGGGGAACGCATTCAGTCCAAAGCACAGATATTCCCAAAAAATTGATTAAAAATTTGTATTATATAATAATAATATTATATATTATATATATAATATTATTATTATTATTTATTATTATTATTATTTGCTGTAGTTTCTACTTCCAGCAACAGTCTCTACTTTTGTGCATTTCTTTCCCTACGAAGTCCCGGATCATATGTTCCCGGAGAGGCTTTGCCAGCAGCTATAGGGGTGCTCATGTGATACAGACCCAGATCAATCGACATATCCTATATTCTTGGCTGCAGCCATAGAATCTGGGATGGGCATGTGCCTAATGGGGGATATGCAAGCACATATTCCTACTGCATTAGATACAAAAAGAGGTAGGATCAAGACCTCCATGTTATGATGATGTGATACCTGAGTACAGCCTGTTCAGAGAAAGGAAACAGATGGGGGTCCTGGGTGGCTCAGTCATTAAGCATCTGCCTTCGGCTCAGGGCGTAATCCTGGCGTTCTGGGATCAAGCCCCACATCAGGCTCCTCTGCTGGGAGCCTGCTTCTTCCTCTCCCACTTCCCCTGCTTGTGTTCCCTCTCTCACTGGCTGTCTCTCTGTCAAATAAATAAATAAAACCTTTAAAGAAAAAAAAAAAAAGAGAGAGAGAGAAAGGAAACAGAGACGAAGATAGAGCAACTGGGCCTGATGATCTCACTGAGCTCCTGTCTTCCTGCCCAAAGCCAACCAATCAGTAGGAGTTCATACAACTGCTTTTCCAGTAATCTGACCTAATAAATTCTCTCTTGGCTAAAGCCATTTTGAATTTGATTTTCAGTCATTCGTTACTAACAGAATTCTAAAGGATAAATTTGATTATTTACTCAATCCAGACTATCATTTCTGGATTGATTCATCCTGCTTCATACCAATCAAGGATTGTTAGATATTAAAAATAGCATTTCATAGCTCTACGATGTTCTTTTCTTTGAAACACTGAAAAAATATCCTTTTGAGAATGCATATTGATAATATTTCAGTACTGTGTTTAGTACTGTGATTTTTAAACTTGTAAGGAGTTCAGGGGGAGATTGTTTTCCAAGGCTTTAGAGAAAAAAGGTTTTGAGTTTTTTGATAGGTTTTTGCCTCTTGAAATATGGTGGCTAGCAACTACTTTTGGCCTTTTCCTCCTGTGGACCCTTCCATATGGATGGACTTTCAATGTATATGATGAACCATATAAGCTTTCTAAAGGTAGGAATGAATCATACATCGTCCCATATTCTTTTTTATAAGGACTTTTTACCTAGGCCTTTTAATTATCAAAAATTAGCCATTCTTTCTCACCAAGATCAACACAGGAAATTAAAATAAGGTATCAATAATACTTTTATCTGTCCAAGTACAGTGCCGAAGTACTGCATTTACCTTACTAATTGTTCAAGTAGGTTTTTTTTTAAAATAGAATTTAATTATATGGCTGATAAGTTTTGCCTTATCTAGACATAGCCATAATTTCTCTATTTGATTTTCTTCTTTGATTTTTTGAAATGTTAGAATCAAATCTCTTCAACTTTCTGTTTTTTTTTCTTCTGCTTAAGAAAAAGTGAGCTGGAACCTACAATGATTTATAGATGAAATTCAAATGGAGGAAACTATACTTTAAAAAAAAAAAAAAGTTTGGTTTTTCTTTTTTTTAAGATTTTATTTATTTATTTGACAGAGAGAGAGAGAGAGAGCACAAACGGGGGGAGCAGGCAGAGGGAGAGGGGGAAGCAGGCTCACTGAGCAGGAAGCCCAATGCAAGGCTCGATCCCAGGACCCTGAGATCATGACCTAAGCCAAAGGCAAACGCTTAACAACTGAGCCACCCAGGTGCCCCCACAAAAAAGTTTTTACTCTACAACAATATTCTGGTTAGACTGGAATTTCTTTTGCTATTTAGTTGATAATCACATCACTGAATATAACTTGTGACTTATGTTGTTTAGTCTAGGTTTATTGAGCTAAGAGATTCAGAAAGGACTTCTCATTTACATTTTTATCAACCTCTTTAAAAGTGTTTATTTAATAACAACTTTATAACAAATCACTAGTCTTCAGAATCATCTCTTATTTATACATTTCTCATCAAACTATATTTTTGAAGTAGCTTTATTTTCATGGACTTCTGATGCTTTTTGCTTTCTGTGAAGTCTGAGAGAACTATTTTTCTCCCTCTTAGCTAAGGCAGAAAATTTTCTATATTTAAAAATTAGTTTTCCATGTAGAAACTTCTAAAATGGCAAAAGATGTATTTTTAAATAGATAATTAAAATGTCAATTAATAAAAGGTGGATTCTAAAAGACAAATGTAAAGATAACCAGGATAGAGTTTCCTATATTCCAAAAATCTACATTACCAGAGGACAGGGGTCACACACCTGATTCCTCATGAAGTGAGAGCAGGGTTTATAATCAGGTTGTCAGCTTCTTAACCCTGAGATTTCAGTCAGAAGTAGTTATTGGGCTTCCTCTATTTTACATATTGGGCTTCTACCTGAGATTTTGTTTATACTAAAAGGCTCCGTGGAAAAGTAAATACATAAATAGATAAAATAAACATTCTTAACTTAGTCTGTTAGAAAACTTCTAAGGCCAACATTCCTAATTCAAAAATGGCTGATTCTAAGACTTCTTGTCTCTCCTCAGCTAGTAACACAAAGCCATACATAGCATAAAGATAAAGATGGACAAATCCTACAGAAGATAACAATACACAGAAACAGGATCCTCATGAGCTAGAAAATTCATGCCCCCACAGCTCAAAAGTCAGTCCCTCTACCAATACCAAGCCTCTTCCTTCCTGTCTCGAGGAGAATTAGACAATGATCCTTTCTGCCTATTCTAAGTTTGAAATGCTTCAAGGAGCTGTGTACACTGCTACATCACACTCATATAAAGTCTTTCTCCCCCTTCCCCTAAACATTTTGAGGCCAGCCACAATCAGTACCTTACTATCTTGCTGTGCCATATGCCTAGAACAGGCACTCTATAAATGTCAGTGGAATAAATGGATACACTTTACTACTCCATTTTCCTTACATAGATGCATTTGTACTACTCATGCCCCCCCCACAAGGAATAGTACCCTTTTATTCCTTACCTATATGACTCTTCCTGCCCATTCTCCAGACCATGGTTCAAATGGGGTCATCTCGGGGGAGGAGTTAAGATGGCAGAGGAGTGGGGGTCCCCTTTTTCAGCTGGTCCCCTGAGTCTAGATGGATAGGTACCAGACCATCCTGAAAACCCACGGAATCAGCCTGAGATGAAGGAAGATACATCTGGATCTCTACAAACGAACATCTCCAGAGCTGAGTATTGAGGTACGAAGCGGGGAGCCATGAATCCGCACACAGATATGGGAAGATAAACGAAAGGGGAGGGAGCCCGGCACCCGCAAGACAGCACAGTGAGACTGTGAGCCTGGGAATGTGCTTGCGACCAGACTGAAATCCGAGCTCCGGAGCGCACACTCGAACTAGACTAAAACCGAGAGCTCAGGAGCACTCGCGAGACCTGACTGAAAACCGGAGCTCTGGAGCGCTCACTGGAACCGGATTGATACTGGGAGCTCGGGAGTGCACGAGCGACCAGACTGAAATGAGCGACCAGACTGAAAACCGGAGCTCCGGAGTGCATGCAAACTACACTGAAACAGGGAGTTTGGGAGCACCCACGGGAACCGGAGGCAGCTGGCAGTGTTAGAAGCACAAAGGACAGAGACGTGTGGGCCCTGGAAGTGAGGGCTGGGACACCGGCTGTGGGGCGCACAACCCGGGACGCTGCAGGGTTTTTAGCAGCACCAACAGAAACAGAGTTAAAGAGGGCAAGAGAGCTCAGTGGAGAGTGGACTGCAATCTCTCTGTTCTGAGACAGAGGCTAGGATTCGGCCATTGCTGCTCTGACTCTCAGAAGAGCCACAGAAAACCACCAGGGAAAGCCATCAGAGAACAAAAGCCCGGAAATACCAGCTTACATTGTGCCAATCCCCATTCCCCCTCCCAGGGGACAGGGAGACTCTACCCAAACAGAGTTGCCTGAATATCAGTGTGGCAGGCCCCTCCCCCAGAAGGCAGGCTGAAAAATCAAGAAGCCCACATCCCTAAGGTCCCTATAAAACAAGTGCACACTGCCTGGGTCCTGGTCAATAATTTGGGCTCTGGGCAACCCCACAACCTCTCCTCATCAGAATGACGAGAAGGAGAAATTCCCCCCCAGCAATGAGAAGACAATGAGTCTGCGGCCTCTGACACAGAACTGATGGATATGGATATAACCAAATTATCAGATTGGAGTTCAGGGTAACAATAGTCAAGATGATGTGTAGACTTGAAAAAATATTAATGAAAATATTAACGAGAATATAGAATCTCTAAGGGCGGAAATGAGAGCAAATCTGGCAGAAATTAAAAATGCTATGAATCAAATGCAGTCAAAACTAGATGCTCTGACGGCCAGGGTAAATGAGGCAGAAGAACAATTTAGTGAATTGGAGGATGAGATGGTAGAAGAGAAACTTAAAACAGAAACTTGGCTCAAAAAAATCTAATCTCAAGAATGTAGATTACGGGAGATTACTGACTCAATGAAATGTTCCAATGTCAGAATCATTGGCATTCCCAGGGGATGGAGAAAGAGAGAGGTCTAGAAGAGATATTTGAACAAATTGCAGCTGAAAACTTCCCTAATCTAGCAAAGGAAACAAGCATTCGTGTCCAAGAGGCAGAGAGGACCCCTCCCAAGCTCAACCACGACAAACCTACGCCACGTCACATCATAGAGTAATTCACAAATATTAGATCCAAGGATACAGTATAGAAAGTGGCCAGGGAGAAGAAATTTCTCATGTACAGAGGCCAAAATATCAGAATTTTGTCAGACCTGTCTACACCGACATGGAATGAGAGGAAGGGTTGGCAGGGGATTTTTAAAGCTCTATCCAAGAAAAACATGCAGCCAAGGATCCTTTATCCAGCAAGGCTGTCATTCAGAATTGATGGAGAGATAAGGACCTTCCAGGATCGCCAGACACTGACCAAATTCATAACCATGAAATCAGCCCTACAGGAGATATTAAGGGGGGCTCTATAAAAGTAAAAAGGCCCCAAGAGTGATACAGAACAGAAATTTACAATCTATAGAAACAAAGACTTTACAGGCAACATGACATCATTAAAATCATATCTCTCAATAATCACTCTGAATGTGAATGGCCTAAATGCTCCCATAAATGCCACAGGGTTGCAGATTGAATAAAAAGACATGACCCATCCATTTGCTGTCTACAAGAGACTCATCTTGAAACTACAGATACATCCAGACTGAAAGTGAAGGGACGGAAAACCATTGTTCATGCCAATGGACCTCAAAAGAAAGCTGGGGTAGCAATTCTCATATCAGACAGATTAGATTTTAAACTAAAGACTGTAGTTAGAGATACAGAAGGACACTGTATTATTCTAGAAGGATGTATCCAACAAGTGGATATGACAATTTTAAATATCTACGCCCCCAACAGGGGAGCAGCCAACTCTTAACCAGAATAAAGAGACATATAGATAAAAATTAATAGTAGGGGTCCTCAACACTCCACTATCAGCAATAGACAGATCACCTAAGCAGAAAATCAACAAAGAAACAAGAGCTTTGAATAATATACTAGACCAGATGGACCTCACAGATATATATAGAACACGACACCCCAGAACAACAGAATACTCCTTCTTTTCCAATGCATATGGAACTTTCTCCAGAATAGACCATATACTGGACCACAAAACAGGTTTCAACTGATACCAAAAGACTGAAATTATTCTCTGCATATTCTCAAACCACAATGCTTTTAAATTGGAACTCAATCACAAGGAAAAATTTGGAAGGAACTTAAACACTTTGAAACGTAGAACCATCCTGCTCAAAAATGATTGGATAAATCAGAAAATTAAAAATCAATTTAAACAATTTATGGAGACCAACGAAATGAAAACACAATGGTCCAAAACCTATGGGACACTGCAAAGGCAGCACTGAGGGGAAAATACATAGCCATCCAAGCCTAACTCAAAAGAATAGAAAAATCTAAAATGTAGTTTTTATATTCTCACCTCAAGAAGCTGGAGCTGGAACAGAAGAAAGGCCTAACCTACGCATGAGAAAGCAGTTGATCAATATTAGAGCAGCGATCAATGAATTAGAAACCAGGAGCACAGTAGAGCAGATCAACAGAACTAGAAGCTGGTTCTTTGAAAGAGTAAATAAGATCGATAAGCCACTGGCAAGGCTTATTCAAAAGAATAGAGAAAGGACCCAAATTAATAAAATTATGAATGAAAGGGGAGAGGTCATAACCAACTCCAATGAAATAGGAAGGATCATTAGAAAATTTTATCAACAGCTTTATGACAATAAGTTAAACAACCTGGAAGAAATGGATGCCTTTCTGGAAACCTATAAACTACCAAGACTGAATCAGGAATAAATTGATTTTTTAAACAAACCAATTAATTATGAAGAGATTGAAGCAGTGATCAAAAAGCTCCTGAAAAACAAGAGTCCAGTGCCTGAAGGATTCCCTGGGGAATTCTATCAAACATTCAAAGAAGAAATAATACCTATTCTCCTGAAGCCGTTTCAAAAAAGTGAAACAGAAGGAAAACTACCAAACTCATTCTATGAGGCCAATATTACCTTGATTCCCAAACCAGGCAAAGACCCCATCAAAAAGGAGAATTACAGACCGATATCCCTCATGAATATGGACGCCAAAATTCTCAACAAGATCCTAGCTAATAGGATCCAACAGTACGTTAAAAGGATTAACCATCATGACCAAGTGGGATTCATCCCTGGGATGCAAGGGTGGTTCAACATTCGCAAATTGATCAGTGTGATAGATCACATCAACAAGAAAAGAGTCAAGAACCATATGATCCTTTCAATAGATGCAGAAAAAGCATTTGACAAAATACAGCATCCTTTTCTGATTAAAACACTTCAGACTGTAGGGATAGAGGGGACATTCCTCAACTTCATAAAAACCATCTATGAAAAGCCTACAGCAAATATCATTCTCAATGGGGAAAAGCTGAAAGCCTTTCCCTTAAGATCAGGAACACAACAAGGATGCCCACTCTTGCCACTATTATTCAACATAGTACTAGAAGTCCTTGCAACAGCAATCAGACAACAAAAAGGGATAAAATGTATCCAAATCGGCAAAGAAGAAGTCAAAATGTCTCTCTTCACAGATGACATGATACTCTATATGGAAAACCCAAAAGAATCCACCCCCAAACTACTAGAAGTTACAGAGCAATTCAGTAATGTGGCGGGATACAAAATCAATGCTCAGAAATCAGTTGCATTTCTATACACGAACAATGAGACTGAAGAAAGAGAAATTAGGGAATCCATCCCATTTACAATAGCACCAAAAATCATACGTTATCTCGGAATTAACTTAACCAGAGACGTAAAGGATCTCTATTCTAGAAACTACAGAACACTGATAGAAGACATTGAAGAAGACACAAAAAGATGGAAAAACATTCCATGCTCATGGATCGGAAGAGCAAACATACTTAAAATGTCTATGCTACCCAGAGCAATCTACACTTTCAATGCCATCCTGATCAAAATACCAATGACATTTTTCAAAGAACTGGAACAAACAGCTCTTAAAATTGTGTGGAACCAGAAAAGGCCCCTTTTCTGATCTGTGATCACAAAGACAGCATGGAACTGGCACAAAAACTGACACATAGACCAATGGAACAGAATAGAGAACCCAGAAATGGACCCTAGGCTCTTTGGGCAATTAATCTTTGACAAACCAGGAAAAAACATCCAGTGAATAAAGGCAGCCTCTTCAATAAATGGTGCTGGGAAAATTGGACAGCTATATGCAAAAGAATGAAACTTGACCACTCTCTCACACCATACACAAAGATAAACTCCTAATGGATGAAAGACCTTGATGTGAGACAGGAATCCATCAAAATCCTAGAGGAGAACATAGGCAGCAACCTCTTTGACATCGGCCACAGCAACTTTTTTCATGACACATCTCCAAAGGCAAGAGAATCAAAAGAAAAAATGAACTTGTGGGACTACATCAAGATAAAAAGTTTCTGCACAGCCAAGGAAATAGTCAAAAAAACTAAGATGTAGCCCAGGAATGGGAGAAGATATTTGCAAATGACACTACAGATAAAAGACTGGTATCCAGGGGCGCCTGGGTGGCACAGCGGTTAAGTGTCTGCCTTCGGCTCAGGGCGTGATCCCGGCATTATGGGATCGAGCCCCACATCAGGCTCCTCCGCTGGAAGCCTGCTTCTTCCTCTCCCACTCCCCCTGCTTGTGTTCCCTCTCTTGCTGGCTGTCTCTATCTCTGTCGAATAAATAAATAAAATCTTTAAAAAAAAAAACAAAACTGGTATCCAAGGTCTACAAAGAATTTCTCAAACTCAATACGCGAGAAACAAATAATCAAATCAAAAGATGGGCAGAAGATATGAACAGACACTTTTCCAATGAAGACGTACAAATGGCTAACAGACACATGAAAAACTGTTCAAAATCATTAGCCATCAGGGAAATTCAAATCAAAACCACATTGAGATACCACCTTTTGCCAGTTAGAATGGCAAAAATTGACAAGACAGGAAACAACTAATGGTGGAGAGGATGTGGAGAAAGGGGATCCCTCCTACATTGTTGATGGGAATGCAAGTTGGTATAGCCACTTTGGAAAACAGTGGAGGTCCCTTAAAAAGTTAAAAATTGAGCTACCCTATGATCTAGCCATTGCACTACTGGGTATTTACCCCAAAGATACAGACGTAGTGAAGAGAAGGGCCATATGCACCCCACTGTTCATAGAAGCATTGTTCACAATAGCTAATTTGTCGAAGGAGCCGAGATGCCCTTCAACAGATGACTGGATTAAGAAGATGTGGTCCATATATACAATGGAATATTATTCGGCCATCAAAAGGAATGATTTCTCAACATTTGCTGCAACGTGGATGGGACTGGAGGAGATAATGCTAACTGAATAAAGTCAAGTGGAGAAAGACAATTATCATATGGTTTCTCTCATTTATGGAACATAAGAAGTAGGAAGATCGGTAGGAGAAGAAAGGGAAGAAGAAAGGGGGGAGTAAACAGAAGGGGGAATGAACCGAGAGAGACTATGGACTCTGGGAAACAAACTGAAGGCTTCAGAGGGGAGGGGTGTGGGGGAAGGGGATAGGCTGGTGATGGGTATTAAGGAGAGTACGTATTGCGTGGTGCACTGGGTGTTGTATGCAAGTAATGAATCATGGAACTTGACATAAAAAACTAGGGATGTACTGTATGGTGACTAACATAATAAAAAAATATTATTAAAAAAATCAAAACAACAAAAGGGGTCATCTCTTCAATGAGAGACAGCCTCTGAAATCCTATGTCTCCTATATATTGTTTTCTTTTATGGAACCCTTGCTTTGTAGAATTATAAAAATTTATAAAAAATATATCTAGTAGCGAATTTACTTATTTATATTTCTCTCTTAGAAAGCAAGCTCTATACAGAACTATACATTGGAATGTAATGTGTGTGTGTTCTCCTAGGACTTAGGCCAGCATAGAACTCAAGTTGCTCTTAATATTACTTCATGTATGAATTAAATTAACAAAACAAAGGTAAATGAGGACCTTTTAAAGACATATATGCTTTAATAGCAACCACTTCAGCAACCCTCATGAAGAAAGACCATTAAGCATAAAAGGGGGGAAAGAAAAGCCTTTGTGTACATAGCTAATGCATCCTTTAGACCTTCACAGAAATGAAAAATCAAGGTCAAAAACAGAAGAGAATGTCTGAATGCATTATTAAAGACAGTTCTGAAGACCTTTCCTAACCTTTCTTTACAAGGAACCAGCTGCCCTAGTCAAGAATGATAATGCAATTTAAATAATAAAAACGATGCCTATTCTTTTCGTTACTGTCAAGGAGCACTGTGGCTCAACATCAGGGATTTTTATAAAACCCCTTTTGTGTTTTATCCAAGACTGGGTTTGTAACAAAGACCAACATGTTGAAAGCCAATCTGTCCCATTCCCATTTTACTGCTGTGGAGGGTGTGCCCACGTGGAGCAAAGAGGCAAAGGAGCAAGTGTATCCTGAGAGAGGGAACCAAGTGCAAAGATCTGAAGGAGTGAAAGTACTTCAGGAGAACAGTTAATAGGAGGACCTTTACATGCTAGGCACTTTAGATGGTAATTTTAGCAATGATTAAAGTGTACTTGCTTTTCTTTCTCTTTTTAGAAATAGAAACTTTTTTTTCCTTTCTTTTTCTGGGCTCACTGTAGCTTGGAACAAAAGACGTCTTATTTTCTAGCCTTCCTTGCGACTAGGTATGTAGTCATTTCTCTAAGTTCCGACCATTGATATCTATGTGTGAAGATGTGGCACTTCCTCCAGAAAGAGGGTGTAAAGGTTTCAGATGTGAAGGGGCTCCTTTTGTTCCAGTGTATTTACTGATTCTTCAGGACTGCATACCAACCGTGGACTGATGGCTTATTTCTAGACCTCTGGACATCTTTTATGTGAGAGATTAATAAAATTCTATCTTATTTATGCATCCAAATCTAAGACTAACTCATACAATGATGGTAAAAGAAAAAAAAAAAAAAAAAGCAGGGCTTCTGATCTCTTGGAGCTTAAAAGGTTAGTCAGGAATTTTTTGTGCCTTTAGAAAGTAAATTTCAAAAATTCTGTGAAAATTGGGCTCAGTAATTAGATAAAGATTTAAAATCTATTGAGAAAAACTGAACAGTAAATACTCTGCTTAGCATTGCTAAGAATGATTCAGTAGCTCGATCTTTTCCTCTATGAACTCAAAATCTAATGCTTTGAGGAAAATATCTCTTATCAATTTACTCTTTCTTTGAAGGCACAGAGCTCATTCCTTTTCTAACATCTCCCAATGCTCAATTTAAACTGCACTTCAGGTCAGTGTTTGAGGAGTTATGACTGGATAAGAGTTGATATGAAGTAAATCATCCTATCACGTTAAATATTTTCTTCAAAATTCCTAACACATTTAATGATATTTATTGGCTCAATTCATAATATATACATTGTCCCTTTCTTTTGTTATCTTGGATATATATATATATTTTAACTTTGCCCTATATGGATTCTCATTTCCAGATGGGTTATGACATACCCTGTAAACTTCAAGAATTTCTGAGTAAGTCAAATAAGAGAGCATGTATAAAATTCAGCTTATGCTGTGAAGGTGTATAAGATCTAGAATCATGCAGTCCTAAGTTTGTGTCCTGACTTAACCACTTAATTCTACCAGTTGAATGACGGAAAATTAAGTATCTGATCTTCAATTTCTTCTTTTATAAAATAGTAATATTGCATATGGCTAACAGAGTTGTTACAATGGCTCTCTTCGTCTCTTAGCTTTCTTTCCTTTCTATGGCTCCATTCTCAACAGTCTTCTGTGATATAGTAGTAATGATGACCAGTACATCTCCAGACTGTCAGCTAACATTTCTACGGAAAAGATAATTTCAGTTTTCTAGTTGTTTCAAGAAAACTCAATAACATGATTCTCATTAGGCTGGCTTCATTATGCATCTATCTCAGGTCTCATCCCTCTGTTTAGGGTAGAAAGAATTCTGATTGGTTAGGTCAGGAATAGAAACGAAGAAACGATCGGCATCAGCCCCAACCAAGAAATGGGAACTAATATTGAGGCAAATTCAATTTCCCAAAGGAAAGCCTAATTATGAAAGGCTGCAGATAGAAAGTCCACTTTGGTACTTTACCAAGAGTACTTCAAACAATTTGTCATTTATTTTCAAAGTTAAAGTCGTTAAACTGAGCTTATGTCCTTTACTACCTTGCCTTAGCCTTTAACTTCTTTGAAATTTCTTTCCTGACAGATGTCAAGCAACTTTATTTTTGATTGATTTTCTACATGCTTTATCTCTCATCCATCTAGTCCCCATTTTTTCCTTTCACTGTAAGTCCAAAATGTCAAGTGTATTTCCTGATACCAAATATATATTTTTAACTGCTTAATAATATGACCAGGATTCTGATTCTACTGTACCAGAATATTTAATCAATTATTAAGAGCTAACTGATCACACTGTACAAACAGATAAATGGTTATTTCATTTATGCTGATTTGGCTTCATTAAGATCATTACTGCATTACTATAATGTTAGCCTTTTTAATAGGAACTACTCATGAAAATGGTAAAACGCTAGATAATGTTTTCAAACCCTCTCTTTAATCTGCTCTTTATTTTTCTAAGAACCGTAATTCTTATCTCTTTCTTAGTACTCAGTTAGAAGAATAACAAATTGTATGATATGAAGGTGACTCAATGGCCCTGGGAAATCATTTCCATTTTTTTTTTTGAAATAGCTTCAACTGAACTTCCTTGTATGGGGTGCTCACATTTCATCCTCACTAAATATTTATACAATGGGCCCCTTTCTCCGTATTTTCAATTTCTAATTCCCTGGTCAAACAGATGCTTTCCTGGCTCCTCCATACTTGATGTGATGAAGCATTTTACTCTGATGACCACCATTTTCCTTAAGTAACTCTCTCTTCCAGTGGTTTCTGTAACAATTCCCTTGGTGCTTTTCTTACCTTTTGCCCTATGATATACAAAATGTTCTTCTTTTCCAAAAAGAGATGGAAGCAAGTACCTCAGTTCACACAAATATATATTATGTTATAAATACACTAGATCTCTAGCCAGAGATCCATATGCTTTTTCTCAATCCCAAAATTATCTATTAACACATTCAGTAAACATTTGATAGGAACACAGGGCTGATACAGATTTCTGTATACACCAAGCACACACTAGGAGAAGTGAATACAAAATCAAAAGCTATCCATGTTTTTTACAAATAATAAGTTTGTTCACATTTATTCTGAACAGAAAAGGCCTTTGTGGAGCCTAGTGGAAGCGCTGGGTATTGCAGCCTAAAAACTCAGTTTCTCCTACCTAATGGAGAAAAATACATCAATGCTGCAGACTTGTCAAGTATATTAGTGTACTTTGAGTGGGGAGAAAATACACAAACACCATTTGCAAAAATACTGTGGAGACCTGAATAAAGTTAGTGCCAAAAACATCAATATACAGTTGACCCTTGAACAACGAGTTTGAACTTTGTGTGCCCAATTACATGCAGAATTTTTTTCCTGATAAATACAGTATAGGACTGTAAATGTATTTTCTCTTCCTTATGATTTTCTTAATAAGATTTTCTTTTCTCTAGTTTACTTTATTATAATAATACAGGATATAATACATATAAACATACAAAACATGTGTTAATTGACTGTTATTGGTAAGACTTCCATTCACTAGCAGGTTATTAGTAGTTAGGTTTTGGGGGAGTAGAAAGTTATACATGGATTTTCTACTCTGTGGGGGTAGGGGTGGCACTCCTAATACCCCCGTCATTCAAAGGTCAACTGTAAAGTAGTTTGAATAAGAAATGAGCTAAATATAAGTTGAATATATCAAGAAAAGCTTCAAGGAAGTACAGAAGTGTGATTGAAATGAGTAGAATTTTGACCTGGAAAGAAGAGGTAAAGAATGGAAGTGAATGGTATGAAAGAAGACAAAATCCATTAAGATTTATATTCTAGGAAATAACGTAGTTGATGAGGAACACAGAAGGAACATTTTAAAACTTTGTATTGTTTTCATCTCTTACCTCCATCACAATGATCAATTCAATGATTGTATTATGGTTCAAAATATTTTCTATCCCTTCCTGGGTGTAGATTATATTCCCCAATCCTGTTGGCATCCCGATTTGCCATGTGACTGATGGTACATCTCCATTCATCTGACTTCAGAGTGGGTCATACTAACTGCATTGGTCAATGACTTGAGAACAGAAATGCATGAATAACTTCCAAGTTTAAGAGCTAGTTTGAGTTTGCCATGTTTCTCTTATAACTCTTTTAAAAAGACTAGCAGGCTCTCAGATATAGGCTGCTTTGTCATCTAAATGACATAGAACAGAGTTGTAGCTGATCAACGGTGGACATAAAATATGAAAAATAAGCCTTTGGAGTTGTAAGCCAGAGATTTTTTGGGTTGTATGTTAACCTCGACTATTGTTAGAAATTTATCAAGGGATTCTTCAAAAAAAAAGAGGCTTGTGAGTAAGATCTTAAGTCAGATAAGATTTCTTCAAATAGAAATTCTAAAATAATGTACATAGTATGAAAGAATAGAAACCGCAAACATATGCATTATTTTTTGAGTGCACTGAGTAACTGAGGTTGATGAAAACTTAGATTTGTTTTCTCAAATTTCTTAAATTGTTTTCATCTATTTATAAATAATGTTTTAAGCTAAAAATCCTACTTAAAAAGAGTGATCAGTATTAATGATATTCCTCCTATTCAAATTTTTGGTAACTTTAGAATTTAGTAAAAAAGTAAAGAAACCAATCATTATCAATAATTACTCACAAGTTTATTGTTCTAAAATTTGAAAAATATAATGCAAAAGAGTTTGCAAGTCGCTTACCGAAGATGAGCCATACACTTGAGAGCACAAGGTTTTTAGCCAGATGACTAGAACAGAAGATAATTTGTTTAGAATGGTTATGAAAGAAATTACAGTGTGAATCAGGAAAAGAATTACTCCAAGTGTTCAAAGAAAATATGATCATAATCTCGGTATTATAAAGCTTGTGGATCTCTCCAAAAAGATTTTCTTTTCTTTTTTTAAGATTTTATTTATTTATTTGAGATGGAGAGAGAGAGCAGGAGCAGGGGGAGGAGCAGAGGGAGAGGCAGGCTCCCCACTGAGCAGGGAGCCAGACTCCAGGCTTGATCCCAGGACCCTGGAATCATGATCTGAGTCGGAGGCAGACGCTTACCTGACTGAGCCACCCAGGCACCCCCAAGAAGATATTTTTAATTATAAAAATAATATATTCCATGATAAAAATTTAAAGAGGATGATAGGGTGTGGAGAAAAAAGCAAAATTTGACAAAACTGCAGCACTCCTCCACCATGACATACGTAAGACTTTCCATTGCCCTTCCTACAATGTAAACACTGTTGTGTTGTGGCCTGTGCTGATGCAGAATGAGGGAAGCATAAGAAGAAATCAGCTTTGGAGGCAAAGCTGACCCTCAGCCTTAGGCAGGCTCATGTGCCTGAAGAGAGTCACAGAAATCATAGTTATCTGGTGCCCAGACCTTGTTCCACATGAAGTTCCTTTAAGGACCCAAGTTATCAAGCAGAGGGACATTGCTGGGCGACAGCCAACAGACTTTTTTTTTTTTTTTTTTGATACAGAATTTAAGATAGAATATATTATGTGGACCCTTATATGAGATCATTCTGCAACATAATTGCAAATGTTTTTAATTTTCTAGTTTCACTAAACATTCATTAAAAGTAGTATACATGCATTATATTATCCAGAAACATTGCTTTTTGAAGAATAGAATTATTTAAGACTAAAGTCAGGATGGAAAATAAACCAAAAGTAGCAGGGATAATAGCTTAAGGGTTAAGTTAAAAATGTCCATGAAATCCTTCCTTCAGGAAGGTAGCCTCTCTTTTGAATTTTGTGAATGTTCTCCCTTTAGTTTTAATGATATTCATAATTTCTACATAAGATTCTGTATTCTCTCATAAAGTGTTAGCAGCATTCGGATTTTAAACACCATATCTCATATTTGTCTTCCTCAGTATAATTAACACTGAGTTTTACCCATAGGAAATGCCCAATAAATGTTCTTATTAATAAACTTAAGGAAACAGAAGTTAAAACTAGATAAATTTTACTTGAATTACAAAAGCAGTTAAATTAATTATAAGGCAAGAAATATAAACAAGGGTTGAGGTGGGATTTGAACATGTGGAAGATCAATGAAGACTTTGAATAGGAAAGCAATATAGTTGATATCATTGCAGGAGTATTTCTTTAGAGAAGAGAAATAGTGGAGAGAGAAACCGTATGGCAGCTAACACAATAATCTAGACTGGTAGCGGTGATGACAGAAAGGCAGAAATTGATACAGAAATTGAGTGAAAAGACACATAGGTCTATTGAGCCTATAAATTTCAAGAATTTTTTTTTCATTCCAAGAGCTTCACACAGTTCTGGGACATGATAGTTTATGAATAAATATTTGTTAACTTCATGTATGAATAATGTAGTTTCTGATGGAAAGGGTACATAAAAAAGAATAGAAAGAGGTGGTTTCAGGCTTCCTACCTGGTTACTTAGGAAATAGCGCTCCACTAACAAAAATAAAGAAGTTAGAAAGAGCAGTTTTGATACAGAGGTTAGAGAATCACAAGATTACCCATGAATTACCCTTGACACAATCCACTGGCAAAGGTTAACAGGCAGGGGAAAGGCTAGACCAGAGTTAAAGGTAAAAACAAATATTGGATATATGGGTCTGAGACCTTACTCTCAAAATTAGGATTCACCAACTACTTGTGTGATGGAGAAAGTCATTCAGCTTCTCTGGACCTTATTTTCTTCTCCCAGTAAGGTGAAAGGGTTGAGTTTATAGAGACTTTATAAAAGTTCAGCCCTATAAAGATAGTAATAAGAAGTAAGGCTTGGTAATTTTTAGGGGTTAGTGGAAAGGCATAAACATTTCACTTGGGTTATGGGTTTTAGGGTATGATCACCAAATACCTTTGAAATAATGAGTGCTTAACCCACAGTCAACCATTTTTCAATGGATTTCATCTTTAGAACTTTAGAAAATTTAGCAGAATAACTAGGGTAATATACTAAGGGAGAAATAATTCTTAAAGGTGACCCCAAAGTTCTAGTTTTTCAGGATGTAGTAAAAATTCTCGCTATAAATTTCATGATTTCCTGGACTCCATAATTATCAACTTAGAATTAATCATTTTAGATTGAAAAATTATAATATTCCTAGTCAACTGTCAGGTAAGATCCTCTTCCCTCACCTGATAATTTTTGTTCCTCTTCTCTAAGCTTTGCTTCATTTTCCAGGATACCTTTTCTTACCTATGCAAATCCAGAATATACCTGGATGCAAAATACACACTCTCAGGAGAAGATCATGTTGTCTAAATTTTCTCAAATACCTATCCTGATGAGGTGGTATTCACTAAGCATAATCAATCATCTGGCAAGTGATCCTTTCCTGGCTTATAAGTGTTATGTCTCATCACATCATGTCAGAACAACAGGGTTAATTTTTTGCTTGGTACTTTGTTTTTGCATGCATCAAATTTTATCTATTTTTCTACAACTGAATAATAAAAACATTACAAACCTGTAGTTTCTTATAGCAGCTTAGCCTTTTACTATCCATAAAATATTAATGTAGCTACAGACTTAATATCTCATCATCTACCATGATATGAGCAATCAGAGGAGCATAGAGTTTGTTCTTAAAATGTCTTTTTTCGACACTCACTATACGCTAGGTCTTTAAACAATATTGTTGCATTCTATACAGACAGGGATGCAACATTAACTCAGAGATGGAAGTGGGGGGCAGGAAACCCATACACTAAACCACAGAACACAAGCTAAATGATACACCCATTGAAATGGCATAAATGAAAAGCAAACATGGTATAAGCCATTTTCTGAAAGCTTGGCTTCATCTGCTATCTTCTTGGCACCATTCCCTGACAGCCCCCCGCCACCCTCCCCCCGCTTCCATTTCCATGAATATTCTGAATGAAGTAAAAGGACAAAATGCCTTTAAGACAAATGAAAAATATTAGACTGTAAGCCAAACTATGTCTTCAAGAAAGCCTCTGGTAGCAGTTTTGAGTCAATCTGGTGACGTTCTATACTTCAAAAGTATGAAGGAGAGGAATATTTATCATGCTGTGGCAGAAATGTCATAATCACCCACATTGATTTCTCCACTACTGGAATCCAGACTGGCTTGTGAATTGTTTTGGTCAGTAAGAATGAGGCAAAAGTGATACTGATCTGGTTCTGAGGCAACCCTTATGGTGTTCTTTCTCTTGAAATCCTTATGACCTACCATGTAAACAGGCCTGGGCTCCTCTGCCGTTCCAGACACAAACCACCTCAGCTGAGGCCAACCTACATCTACCAGTCTCCAGCTGATCTGGTAGATAGCTGCTGACACCTAGGGATGCCCAATATAGATCAGGAAAATTGTTAAGCTAAACCTAGAGTAAACTGCCAACCTGTATTATGAGTTAAATAACTGGTTATTGTTTTAGACCATCACATTTTGGAGTGGGTGTTACATTTTGGAGTGAAAATTAACTGATACATATAGTCATAATGCAAATATCTGGAGTTACTTCATAATCTCATTTCAATTCTCATAGAATGTTTTAACAAGAGTAAACCATTGTCCTTAAATAATAGCTACGCCGATAAATCATAATTTTAAAAACATCTTACCAGAACTTCAAACTTTCAATAATTCCTGAATTATTTAACTTGGATGTTTTCTTAGATGAAGTAATAAAATGATTGTTAAAAGATCCCTATAATTTTAAGTTGTACAGATAAACATTGTCTCTGCAGTAAGATATGACAGTCTCTTTGTCTTTCGGTAGTGGAGATATAGTCACAGTCTGAAGTCATGTCAGTCAGATTTCCTACCTTTCTCCTTTTACTTCCTTTCTCTTTTCAGTATATTTTGGATAATTCATGAGTTGTTACAGTGTTTCTCTAGTGTTTCAGTTTATAATCTTGATTTACATGATCAGTTCTCAAACAGATCAAAGTCTTTTACTGTAACACATTTATTTCTGGAAAGTTCATTACACTCAGGTACTCTGCATTTATAGATGACATTTGAAAGACCTTAGAATGACTTTTCAATAGACTTCCATGCAGTAATTAAACATTATAATGCAGTAAATAATATGGACTCTTCCAGTGGATAGAAAACACTAAGTGAAAATGTTTAAACACCCCACATACTTTTCAGGATCCTCATCCAGTTGGTCTGACTGGTCATTATCTGTTTGGTAAAACTTCTCAAACAACTCATTAATATTTAAAAAGCTATCCGAATTATAATCTTCAAACAGCAAAATCCAAATGTCATTTATGCATAATTCAAAAGAATCTTGCAGAAAACAATCTTTGGATCACAATTGCTCTCTAATCCACCTCTTGAATTACTACATAAGAATTCAATGCCAATGCAATTCAAATCAATTCATTCATGGTTGATGTTAAAATTTCCTCTATAAGGATAGTATGGCAGAAACAAAGCTGCGAATTTAACAAAGGGGGAAAATGTGGAGGGTGGCAATTGTTTTTGGTAAGCAAGCTGTATGATTTTTACATTATTTGGTGGTTGCTGACATTATAAGTATATTTAAATTCTTAGTAAAGTTACATCTGCGAATCTTAAATGCTTTAAAATAAATTCTCTGATCAACAATGATGCAGTTCACTACTAAAACCTAAAATGATTTTTTTATTGGATTTGATTTGACTCCCAAGATTAATAAGATTCTTGAGCTGTCATTGACCCCAAAATAAGTGGAAAAAGAGAAAATTACCTTAGGTCAGTGTTGATGTTTCTCTCTACTTCTCTAGTTTATATATTGAATGCTAGCTGCTGTACAAATTTAAAGAATCTTGGTCACTGGATTGAGGTGAATTATTTATTCATGTATAGCTAGTGTATTATCACAATAATAAATTCAACACAGGAATAAAATATATCCTTCTTATATCACCGAAATGACTTTTTGTTTGACAATCATAGTTACCATAAAGACAGATTATGAATATAGACAAGGCATATAGTTGAATTCTTTGGAATTATGAACTATATTCCATATGAATCCAAAATGGAGTCACTATGATTAATGTTACCTCAATGAATACAAAATAAATGAATAATTACCCTCCACTTATTTAAAAGTATTACCTTCAGTATATAATACACGTGAGTTACATTCAATTCACTGTAATGTGAAGAGATTAGTTTAAACTGACAAAGGACAGGAAATTCAGAGTCAAAGCTGAAAGTATCTTGGAGTGTTAGTCTCATAGCACATATGGTAAAAACTATCTGTAGTATGAATTCACATATGGTCGGTCTTTGAATGGGTTTCATTTCCCTGAGGAAAGGGAGGTTTCCTCTGAGATAAAAGGAAGAAGCTCCTATATTATGCTTATTTGAAAAATGGCTATGTGTGAAATTTAAATGCATAATGTGTACCATATACTTCTAAAGACTTCTGTTAACCAATGGCATGCAAGCACGAACAGAGGTTAACAATAATCTCTAACCTCAGCTGTCAGTTCAACAAAATGTGCTGTAAAAAGCAGAAAAGTATGAATGACTCAGCATAATCTGTCACCACAACTTGAAAAACAATGGGGATCCAGGAAAGTGAGTACATGTTATTTAATTTCCAGTACTTCAATGGGCTTAGGATAATTCCTAGTCTACAGATTTATTGTGGAGTATAAGCTTGTAAAATTTTGAGGAAAGCTCAAATATTGTTATTCTTTAGATATTTCACATTTAATGTTACATACAATGTACACTTTAAAGACATAATATCAAATACTTTATGCATTATTTTCACTTATTTTAATATTTATTATTTTGATTTTTGCATGTGAAAGGTTTGAAGAAGCGTGTAAAGTTATAATACAAGAACTGAGCATAATCTGCATGGATACACACACATGCAAACAATATTTTAGAAGAAAGATACATTGGTGGATAATGAACATAGTAATTTGTAAAAGCATCATGCAATCAGAAGAATATTCATATCCATTATAAACATTAAACTAGTAGAGTTTAAGAAAATCTAGTTCAAATCCCAATAAAGAAGTGGACCATGGATCAAAATATCCAAATGTAAGTGAACTTGTATAAGTTTATATAATATAGCACAGTCATACAGTGGGGGGACAAAGCTGATTTTTGAAATAAGAAACACCAATTATTAACTATTCATAATGTGCATCTAGCTCTGTAAATTAGCATAAGCTTAAAGACCCATTACCTGGGAAAAAAATGGACTAGGTCTTAAAGGAATTGAGCTGTAGGCAATTAAAAATGTTATTGACAATAAAACACAAAGCTCAGAACATGGGTAATTAATTTGTTAAGGTTATTAATGATATTTCTAATTAGATACAACAAAAATAATTGTCAAAGGGTATATATAAATTAAAAGACTAGTAAAATGTTGATGAATTTTATATTCTAATTTCAGGTTAAACAAAATTAGATAATAATAGGGAATTGGGAGTCTCTAACTACAGATGATAGTTTGTGGCCACAAATATACTGTGAGCTATTGGGAATTAATAAACTATTGTCAGGAAAACTGATTTGATAGCAAAATGAAATTCTCAGATGAGATCGAACAAAGCATCAAATCTTAGATCTGAAAAGATCTAAGCTCGATTTCTTCATGAGTGTGGCCCAGAGAAGTTAAGCAACATACCCAAAGCCATAAAGTAGTGAGTGGCAAAGCTGGATCCAGAACTGTTTTCCACTGTATCAAGTGTTTTCCACTTCACCATTTTATTACTACAGCTTTCCCAATCACATTAATTTGGGTTAAGTAAATCCATTATATCATTCAACAAACATTTACTGCCCACCACATTCCAGGCACTTGTGCCAGGTGCAGGACAGTACGATGAGCAAAACAAATACAGCATGTGCACACACATTTTAATGAGTGTCACTTCATCTTAATGCCCAGGCTAGCTTATATTGTTTTAGTGCCTCTGGAAGAGAATGAAGACGGATACTTTAGAATCTTAATGCAAAGAGGATACCCACATTCACTGAGAAATACACGTGAGAGTGAGGATGTGTGTGTGTGTGTGTGTGTTCGCGTGTGTAAAGAGAAGGATACCACAACACTACTGGAAGTTACCATATTTATCTTGAGAATAATGTATTGCCCATGATCACTGTGGCAAGGGATCATTGTCAAAGGCATGTTCAACTTACATCTCTGTAAAGTGCCTATCCTGGCTGTGTCATTGCCCAGCTCTGCCAGATGTAGCATTCCTTGCTTTTAGGAAAAGAAGCTCTACCTAATAAAAATTTGGTTGTTCCTTCAGAATCAACAAGTCCCCTAACACTATCCATGTAACGAACTACCTGACAAACTTCCCTTTCTTTTTTAAAAAATATTTTATTTATTTATTTGAGAGAGAGAGAGAGAAACAGAGAGAGGGAGAGGGAGAGGTAGAGAGAATCTGAAGCAGACTCCACACCCAGCATAGAGCCTGACATGGGGCTCGATCCAACCACAGGATCATGACCTGAGCCAAAACCAAGAGCCAGACGTTTAACCAACTGAGCCACACAGGCATCCCTCCATCTTTCTCACTTCAAACAAAAGGAAACAAAAACAAAAACATAACCTCACTTTCTTAACAGAAAATACTAAAACAGGGGCTTCAGACATCCATCTCAATAGAATACTGGTTAAAAATTATTTTTATAAAAATTAAGGTTATTTGGTATAATTTTTGGTATTGTTTTGAGCTATTTGTTTTGGTGAAATAAAACAAATGTTCAATCTCCACTTGACTTGGTGTATATATCTCTGCAGGAAATATTTGTTACATTCTCTTTTGTATTAAGTGTGGCCCACCAAAATTATCTTTAGACCAAAGGTAGTAAACTTGAATTTTAATTTACTCTCTTGTGGCCAGAATCATAGGTGGGTCACTGGGGCTAACTGGCAGTTCTTCCCTTCAGAATCAGTATTCCGTGTTAGAGCCAAATTTGTTAGAGACTGTTATCAATGGCCATAATGACCAAAATTGACTTCATTTGGGAAGGGTACATGTTGAGCAGATGTTTTGCATGTGATTAATGAAAACCAGTTTTATATGGTCACTACACAATATATTTATCACTGCAGTCAAGAAATTATATCACATTTATACTTTGTAAAACAAAAAAAAGGTGAAACAACATATCCTTACTAGTTTACATTTTTGCATTGCTGTAAATGTCAGAGACATTTATTTGAATGTGCTATCAAAGAACGACATAAATCTACTCAGTGCATTTATTTGATTGATTGCACATCATGCATTAAAATAAACATGTACAACATGATCTCAGATTCAGATAAACACACTGCATTTATTTAAATGTCTTCACATTCATACTAGATTGAACATTCAATTCCATTTAAGTCAGTCTCAGAAGTGACTCACTGATGCATTGTTAAAAGGTGAACATGATGCTTACTAATACTTCTCTGTTAGTCCTGCAACCTACAAATTTACCAAGGTGGTTACAAATTGAGAGGACCATGTCTGTAGAGAGGTAAGTTTGGAAAGAATGTGCCCTGAGAGAGCTCAGTGGAACTATGTTTGAAATATGGCATAATGCAGAGCAAAATATCAGTTATTTTCAAAGAAACTAGAATCAATTTTATTAAAATTCCTGCAGAGAATGTGAACTAAGTATTGCATACAAGAGTCGGGTTTTGTAAAAGCATATGCTTTCTCAAGACTTACATAACAAGCCAAGGTAACAGTACACTGAAGTTCTCCCATCTCACTTAACTCATGAGGCTTCTAACTAAATTAATACCTCCCACTCATATGAAAAGAGTATTTACGAGTGGACTACAAAATAAAACAGACTAAAATTTTTAAGAAATGTAATGACATGTTTGATTTATTACCTTAGCTTTTCATACCTTTGCAAATTTTCAAAAAAGTTTTAATAACCAGATATCCTTATGGTAGATACTGAACTGCATACAGATTTTTGATAACGTAAAATTTTCACTCGGCATCTTAATATATTGAAGGGAAAAATATATAAGGTATATAGTCTTCTTATTCTAAAATGACCTCCATTAAAATATAATATTTGGGATTGACTTCCACCTTCCATGTAGACTGTTTTCTTGACTCTAATTCATGTGGCTTAGATGCACATTTTAGGACTCTATCCACTTGAAGGGTATGACTGAGTGGTTCTCTAAATACAGTCTCTTCCAGTGAGGAAGACTCTGCCTTCTTAGGAGGTGGCGTCAAACCATAGTTTGACAAAGGCAATTCTCATACACCTGTCCCCTTACTCCTCAGGGAAAGACGGGATTTTCCCTTTAGGTGCTAGAGATGTCAAACATTAGCATATACGTAAATAGGAAAAGGGGAGGCTCTGAGATTCCACGAAACAAGGTTAGCAAGAAGCCCCAAATGGGTAATTTTGTCATGGTATCCTTTTCCTCTCCAAAATTATACCAGTAGATTAGATATTTCAGGAGTCTCTTAGGTGACCACTTAGTCCTATTCTTGAAAATTAATCTTCCAGTACTGTGGCTCTCTCTGTAGCATTCTCATGGCCTGATCTCTATTCAGGCTAGTATGTTTATGGTGGTGGGTAAGACCAGAGGGAGGCACAGACCCTCTACCCAGGTCACAAACAGGAGATTCTTCCTTGTGCTCATTGATTGTTGCCACTCTTGCCCTCACACTCCACCTCAAGGGATACATTTTCCTGATTTTCACTATTTGAGTCATACATATCTAGTACCATTGAAGGAAAAAAAATATTCTTCCTTCGTCTAAGATAATAAACTGCAGTCCCCCTCTACAGACATGAATCAAAATAGCTGTTAACTTCCAACACCTTCTTCCTCTGGGGCTTATGGATCCTGGGGAGGGGGAGAAAAAAAAAGACACAATGTCCCTTTAAGTGGGGTTGCCAGATTTAGTAATGATAATATAAATGCTCAGTTAAATCTGAATTTCAGATAAGATTGATTTTTTTTAGTATGAGTATATCCCATGTAATATTTTATAAATACTTAATACTTAAAAAATGATTTATTATTGATCTGAAATTCAAATTCAAATATAACTGCGCACCCTGGATTTTTATGTGGACCTTCTGCCTTCAGTGAAAAAGGATAAGAAGACTATTTTTCTAATTATGTTTTGATAATTCTTCAGGAGTACGAGAGAATAATTAATGTTTCAACCACTCATCTTGTTACAATGATGATGAAATTGTGTAATTTGTCTCACTTTCCCTTAGTTTTGGTGATTTCAGATGTAGTTTATGCTTCAGTTACCAATGTGCTAACTTAAATATTTGTTCCCATTTTTTATTATCTTTTGTAAAATCACAATGGTTGTAAATGAAAATGACAAAGCAATGTCTGTCTGGCTTGGTGGAGCCAAACAAAAGAGAGGAAGTCATGGGCTTGGAAAGTTTGGTAGATACTATAAACTATTAAAAAAATACAAAAAAACAAAAAAAGCCTTTCTCTTTAGCCATGATCAAAATTAGAGGAGAAACTCAGGTCATGATGATATCTGAAAAGACTTGAGAAAACGAAGTTTGTTGACATAAATACTTCGGTACTTCAAGATACTACTCTACATTTCACTGCTTTTCAGCAAGAAGTCAAGATTATTAACTTCCTGTGATTACACTTGAATCATTAATAGAGTACTAGCCTGATAAGGTAAGGCCTTACCTAGCTAAATCATTTCATTATAAAATACAGGCCCTTTCTGAACGATTCCAGGGAAGAGGACAGATGCTCTAGAAGATATTCCACTTGAAACTCAGTTTTAAAAATTTAATCTCAGAAATATAACATTAATTATAAATCCTAAGAAGAAAGCATAGATTTTCATTCAAGATAAGAATATATAAAGAAGAAAGCATAGATTTTTCATTCAAGATAAGAATATATAAAGGAAACAATCACATTTATGCCACAAATGAACTCAATAGGTTTTTTATGTAATTGCTATTATGTTTGAATGTTCTCATTAGCCAGAAAATTTTATAATTTCTAGGTTCCCCAAACTTGGACAAACTGTTTAAAATAAAGAGTAGGTACTGGAATTCAGATTCAAATATAGAGAGACTTAAATTTTAACACATTATTTTTCCATGAAATGACTTTTTCTTTTTTTTTTTTTTTTTTTTTAGATTTTATTTATTCATTTGACAGAGAGATAGAGACAGCCAGCGAGAAAGGGAACACAAGCAGGGGGAGTGGGAGGGAAGAAGCAGGCTCCCAGCGGAGGAACCTGACGTGGGCTCGATCCCAGAACGCCAGGATCACGCCCTGAGCCGAAGGCAGACGTTCAATGACTGAGCCACCCAGGCGACCCCCATGAAATGACATTTGACAGTCCTTAGAATACTCTAAGTATGTATTTATATATATATATATATATATTTTTTTTTTTTTTTTGGAAACTCACATACTTGTTTATGATAGAGTTAATTGTCTAAATAATTGACACCATGGCAGACATTATCTGTTCCATCACCCAATATTTATTTCCAAACTCCTTTGCCAACCAAAATGTAGAGACTGGAAAGCTAACTGGCAAATTTCTTTTTTTTTTTTAAGATTTAATTTATTTGACAGAGAGAGACACAGCAAGAAAGGGAACGCAAGCAGGGGGAGTGGGAAAGGGAGAAGCAGGCTTCCTCCTGAGCAGGGAACCCAATGCAGGGCTCGATCACAGGACCCTGGAATCATGACCTAAGCTGAAGGCAGACACTTAACGACTGAACCACCCAGGCGACCCTAACTGGTAAATTTCTAAAACTACTTTGCAGCCAGAGACAGGGCTATAACATATCTGGCAAAAGTAAATAAATACACACATATAGAGGACAAAAAACAACAAGAGCAACCATGAGAACTGTGTGTGTGTGTGTGTGTGTGTGTGTGTGTGTGTGTGTGCAAGTCAGCTAGCACATTCTGAAAAATCTAACAAGAAGCCAGGATATGCTAATACTGCCCACCTCTTTGTTTTTGCTCTGAATATGAATACCATTCCTGGAACTGCAAACAGGCATCCATTCATTCAAATGCAGAGATAGCAGATCTTTCTAAACCACTGATCAAGTTTCTGAAACCTCAAGGCAAAAGTATTCCTAATACATGCATCATTTATTCATGTTTTACATTTATAAACTATGGTAATATATTTTACAGTATCCTTGATTTTGTTCTCAGGTTCACTTACTGCTGACATCAAAACTGATGGTATTGTATATATCAAGCCACGGTTTTCTATTTTATACTCTTAATCCAATATCATTTTTTCCTCAAAACCACTAAGACCGCCAGATTCCTCCACTTCCTCTCAGATTATCAGTCCCTCATCTCTCACTTCCTACCTAAGTCAGATCCTTCTCTTTTGCTTCCTTTTCCTCCTTCCTTTATGCAACCATGATCCCACAGCCTTAGATTAATTATATGGTACACCTTTCTTCATTTACAAGGATACTTTAAAATCTTAAGCCATGTAGATTTTGCTATATATATTTTAGTGTTTAATCTCCAAAATTTGATTAGTTTAGAACTATTATGAAGTAGGACTCCCAGAGCAAGACTCAAAGATTTGAAAATTTACACATGTGCTGAGATTCTAACTGCTGAGGATGGGAGGAGGTCGTTATTGTGGGGATGGTGACTGGACACTTGAGAGCAATAGCTGCTCCTTAAACTGGGACACCCCATCCCAAGAAACCTGCACTTCAACTCTCAGACCACATACATGAACAGGAAGAAATTCATTGTAAAGGATATGCATGTCAGCACTAAAGGATGGGGGGGGGCGGCAAAAAGCAGAGAGAAATTTGATTACGGAAAATCTCCATGCTGTTCATCTTTCACATTCTTCTACTGACATTCATGATTTTGGCCCATTCTCAGAAACCTATGTCAGGTTTTTAAATAGAGGAGGCTCTAGTCAAGCTAGACACATCAAAGAGTTTTATCACCAGAGAAGCAATAGAAGATTAGAGCATGCATTTTTCTGTGGCCTAAATACAACTCTGCAGAGGAAGATAGATGAAGTTTGCATCTTGTTTCGTAATAACTCTTAAAGGAGTGTAGATTGGGTGGGGGTGCACATAACATTGGCAGGGCATGACAGCAGGTAAGGATGTGGATGTGCAGTTAGGAATTTTATGAGGAATAATCAGCAGCACCTGTTTAGAGAACTGTCCAAAGACATTTCAAGTGTTTAACCAAGGACTGTCAGTTTTCAAACACTTCAGAAAGTCCTGAACACGAAACAAAACAACAACAAAAAAAAGCATTTGGAATTTGGAATTCTAACGACTGGTGCAGGTGGCAGAGCAGCACACCTCTGGTGTGGTCTGGGGAAGAGAAATGCAATCTATCATCCTTATATTTATTGTGCCTCAATAAACAAGATAACCATTCTTTACACTTTAGCTCCCTCAATACTTAGAATAGTCCGATGATAGAGGCATTATATTTACCCCCATTTTAGAGATTTGGAAGCCACAGTCAAAATAATTTTGAATTTCCACATCACACAAATTAGTTCTTTTTATCTCTAACTCAAATCTATTTGATACACCCAAGGTATCTGTTAAAGTAATTTGGGGAGCTTGGGTGATACATGTTATATACCCCACCTATCTCTTTTTTCAGATGTGCTTTGATTTTTCTTTTTCTTTTTTTCCCCTCAATATTCCTCCACATTATCTTCTGAGAAGCAGGCATAAAATGCTATATTACTTTTGTCTTTAATCTCAAAAGAATATACCCTTATTATAACTATGATCTATCTGAGAGGCTGAAATACTCATTTAAGTCTGCCTATACTTACATAGTCTTATTTGTTGCAGAGCTCAATTGTGGATATAGAAGAATGTTTTCTATTGAACCCAGATCATTTAATGAGTTACTACTAAGTCCTTAAATCTGTTCACCATTTCCCCCATTTTCACTGACATTTTTCTCAAAGATGTTTTTTACAATCACTACAATTGTATATCAAGTTTTACAATTCAAACTTCAAATACCTTACACATTCTTTTTATGCAGGGAAACAGACTACCACCCAGACTCATCCAGAATATATGAAGTGAATGGAAATGAAATGCACACACGATTGTATTAGTTACCAGGCAAAGCTACTTATGCAATGGGATTTCAAAAATGAGAACCAATTGTTCAAAACTCAGTTTCCTTCAAATATAATGTGCTAAAAATCATGGAGTACTTTGATGTTATAAGCTGATTTTTTTTTTCTGTTTCCGGCATGGACATAAATAGATATAGAAAAGGATTAATGATACTTTTTTAGTTATTATATGTGAAGATTCCAAACCAAAAAAGCACTGAATTTCTGATAGGCACTGAATTACAATATCTCCTCCATTTGCTCTGAAAAGGGAAATGTGGAAAACTGAATCAAAGTTACATAGAATCCAGGCATTCCAAACATTTAGAACTAAAACTAAAATAACATGATTATTTCCTATTAGTGTATTTGACATGAAATTAATCTAGTTATTTATGTTCGGAGTGTTCTGCTACAATACAGACTTCTGTCATTTCATCTTCATTGTTTTCTCCTCACCTCATTCCTACTTCCACATCAGAAATGACTATAATAATTTCTCTGTATGTCCAGAACATAAATTATATCAGAACAGGTTTCTCACATCAAGATATCTTTTCCAGTGTGTGTGTGCGTGTGTGTGTGTGTGTGTATGTGTTCAGTCTGATTTTATTCTTCCTGTAAATTACCAAACTTAAAAGAAATTGGTTCAGAGTAGCTTTGGGCAAAGTGAAAATTAGTAACTAAAACATAAAATACTGTTTATATAACCCTAAAATCAAAATCTTTTAATGACGAGGATAAGATTGCTCTTAAAAAGAAAGTTGGGCCACAGCATATAATGTAATTGCCTTTTTAAGAACTATAGATAGAAACTGAAAAAAGCTTCCTATCAAGCACCAACATTTACCAGAGACCAAAAGGGATTGGAGTTTATTACAATTTGACATTATTTCATTTGCTTCCTTGTATTTATATGCTGAAACTTTCATTAATTTTGAAGCTAACAAAGTAGATGATATTATGGAAGCTTGTACACTTTGACAATTTATTGTCTGCATTTGTGGCATAGAAAAATCTCTCCCTTTCCCTGCCTCACCCAAGACAAAGATCTTTTATAAACTTATGTGATGACTGTAAACACACTTCTCACTAGCCTCATGTGTAATAGTTCAGAGATTTCAACAATGCCGAAAACATTGCTGCTTAAATTGGGGAGATGAGCCACCTGCCTGAACAATAAATTTGGGGAGATTCCGGAATACATAATTTGGGGTTGCCTTGCCTGTATAATTCACAAAAAGGATTATTTAATAGCAAATGTTGACTCTTATAATTAACCAAGTAAAGGTGTCATGCAGTAAAACTCAGATTCAGAAATTAAAGAGTAGATTCTACTTACAGTATTTATGTGTTTTAGGGTAAATATTGTGACCACAAAATTTAAAAGTAAGATTATTTATAAAGTATCTTTAGATCAGAATAAATGTAATCTAGCTTGTGTAGCTGTTCTCCATAGCATGTGCATATAAATAAGTGTTCTGCTTTTATTTCCAGGAATATGCAATGCACATCTACTTTTAATTTCAGGAATGTGTGGTTCATGTGCTGGCAGTGGAAGAAACTGTCTTGAAAACATTTTGTATAAAAGCAATTGAGAACATAGCTTAGTAAGTATTAAAATATTCCAAACGACATGACACCTTGGTGTTGGTAAGGCACTTTCTCTTTGCATGTATTGACTTGCTTGATCCTCAAACAACCCTGTGAGGTAGGAACTCTTACTATTATTTTATAGATGGGCAAATAGAGACCCTGAAAAGGTAAACTTGCTCAAACTCACCTAGCTAGTAAGCAGCACAGTTGGGATTTGAACCACATTTATAATAGTTGAGAGATTTCAACAATGCTAAAAACGTCGCTGCTTACATTGGAAAGCCAGCTGCCTGAATAATAAATTTGGGTGGATTTGGGGAAACATAATTTGGGATCATGTAAGTCTGGGATTACGTAAACCAAAAAATCTAGGTCTTGGGTCTCTGTTGTTAACTACTAAGCTGTAAAGCACACCAAAACAATGAATCCTAGCAATTTCCAAAAGATTGAGGAATAGAAGTTTGTAGAACTTGCTGTGTTTCTACCGGTACTAATGAATGACCCTTAATTCAAGATGTACCAATTTTGTGATATGTAAGTAATTAGGAAAGCTACTTTATCATACAATTTCTCTTAAAGTTGTTTCTCAGAAGCATTCCTTAAAATGAGGAACATCACACAATCGCTACCATTGTTAATAACTCAGAGACTGTTTACTGGAGAAAGTCTTAGATTCTGTCACCAGGGGCTGTTATATAAGCCTCTTCCAAAGGCCTTGATCACGATTTCTAACCATCATTTTGAAGGAGTGTCTTCTATAACAATATGCTTTCAAGAGCTTATGAACATGATCTTATGAAAAGGAAAACTAGTGCAGTTATGCTTGGAACAAAGCCTTGCAACAATGTACATGAAACCAAGGAATAGGAATTTACCTTAAGTTCTGAAAAGATATTATCCAAACAAATCACTTAGGCTTCTATGGAAAAAATGTGCCTACTCGCATCTCATGGGCTATATTAATTTTGCCAGTAATAAAGATTAATCATATAAAAATCTCTGTAGAAATGAAAATATACCAATTAATAATATGAACTTTAATGAAACCAGTATGTATTGTGCATTATGTGTTAGACACTGTGCAGAGCACCTGTTGGAAAACTCATTTAAACTTCACTGAGATCATTTGATGTAAGTAGTATTACTATTCTAACTATAATGAGAAAACCGAGATAAGTAGAGTAGGGTATCTCGTCCAAGGTTAAACTGAAAGATATAACAAAGATAGTATTAAAAATCATGTTTGATTAGGGGCGCCTGGGTGGCTCAGTCATTGAGTGTCTGCCTTCTGCTCAGGGCATGATCCCGGGGTCCTGGGATCGAGCCCCACATTGGGCTCCTCCGCTGGGAGCCTACTTCTTCCTCTCCCACTCCCCCTGCTTGTGTTCCCTCTCTCGCCGAATGTCTCTCTATCAAATAAATAAATAAAACCTTTAAAAAAAAAATCATGTTTGACTAATTCTAGAGTCTACACTCTTAATTGTCCCAAAGTAAATAATGAATAAAGCACTTAAATAAAACCATCACAATAAAATCATTTTTTACTCTTGTTGGATGTTTTTCTTGAAAATACAACCATTTGTTATTATCAGTAATGTATCACTGATTATGCTATGTCAGATACAATGATCACCAGCCAATGAAGACCCATATAATGTTAAGATTTTCAATTAATAATCCTTGTCCTGGGAATTTAACAGAAGATCTAATAGAGCCAGAAAATGTATCATAACTTAATAAAACTCTAACAATAGTCTAAACATAGAAAAACCTATGGGAAATGTTCAGGAAGTGGCATATAGCCTCAATACATCAGCTTTCTCTCTCTCTCTTTCTCCTTCTGTCTCTGTCTTTTTTTCTTTTTTAATTAGGTTCCACACCTAGCATGGAGCGCAAAGCAGGGCTTGAACTCACAACCCTGAAGTCAAGACATGAGCTGAGATCAAGAGTCATACACTTAACTGACTGAGCCACCTAGGCACCCCTATATCAGCCTGATAAGAAGCAGGTAAGAACCAGAAAATAAAACTTCTAAGTTTGCTTTATCAAAGTTCCTAGTATTCAACCCAACAGACTGCAATGTGCAAGTCACCTGCCCAAGATACAGCAAGAAGTTGACGGCTTTCTGTTCTATTGGATTGTACTAGGGTTTTATGAAAAAGCAGCATTTGCTTAAATAAATTTAAGTCATGTTAAAAAAAAATGGCAGTCCTTGGAGGTGTTGTGGATGAACTTTATACACCAAGAAGTTACTGATAGTGATTTCTCAAAATAGCTTAAAGTTCTCCAAATTCCTTTTCACAGACATCCCTGACCATCATAGTTCTATGCTACTCATTTGTAGAATACAGATTGTCAGATACTATCATTCTGACAGTGGGTCTGCATTTACTTTAGTTGAGTTTGAGAAATTTGTAGACAGTAACCTCATCAAGGTTGTCATGACTACACTTTGTCACTTTAAAGCAAACTAAAAAAATAATGCAGAGTAATAAGTATGCCCTAAAGCATATTTTTATCAAAGACTGGCCAAAGAGCTTGCCAAGATTTTCATCTATCTTAAATTCTTGGAGTCAGTATTGTACTGTGAGAATTGCTAATGGATTGATGTCTCAATATCTGCCCTAGTCGTATCCATTCAGATTTTTAAGGGTTTCTATTATACAAATGAGACAGTGGTATTCTCAGGGCAAAAGGAGAAAAGTGCCATCACCACCTTAATTAGCCCTGCAGTTGTTCCTTCTGGAGTTCCTTACATGACAAGAGTAGAATCAACAGAAGCATATGCTAACACTGATAACCATACCTTTACCTCCTGTTCCTCTTCTTCCTCCTTCTCTTGCTCCTTTTCCTTCTTCTTACTGTTATCACCACCACCACCATCATAACCATTATCATCATCATCATCATCTTTGCTATATTACACCCCCTGAGCAAATGAGAACTAAGCATTAAAACAGCAATAATCTTCTCTGGCTCTTGTATCTACTAAAGAGGAATCACTTGCTATTTTTCCACTCATCAGTGTAATACAGAGAGAACACTGCAAAATACACTTTCCACACTTCTCCAAACCATACTAGGTGCTCTCAATAGCTTAGCAGTCAGTAGAGTGCATATTCCACACCATGACAAGAGCTCAAACACTGCAGCAGATACCAACCTTCCTAAAGGAGTGACTTTCATAACATATCAGGAGAGAAAAACCTTCACCTTCTTCCTTTCCAGGTTCTTTGGCTGGTCTAATAGTTAAATTGACAAAAGACAGATAAATAGGAAAAAAAAAAAAACCACAACAAACTTAACCCCCAAAATATGAGGCTCCCCAACAGTCAGGCAGTTCAGTTGTATATGCCCTTCTGAGCTAAGGAGAAGGGAGTAGGTGTCTGGGACTCCAAAGTGGAAGAAGAGAATTCACAGGAAGATGGGAAGAGCAAATGTTTGGTAAACAAATGTTTGCCATACCATGCCGAGGTAAAAAGGTATCTCTAGCAATAGTTCATTCCTACTATAAGCCTCCTAAGTTCTTTTAGGCAGTTAAGGGGGAAGTGAGCAAAATTTGTGTTGAGTCTGTTGGGGCTTCATTGTCTTCAGCTCAAAATAATCCACATGCCAAAGTCACACCTTCTGGGACAGGTTTCCCTGAGCTGCATCAGCACTTAGAAACCTTAATAGCAGTGTGACATTTTTTTGATATCCAAGTTTGTAAATATTTTTCTGGTAATTCATTTTTATTACATCTTATAAAAATACTGTTTTCCAAGATGAGAAGAAAGTGTTTTGTCACTATAGATGGTTTGAGAAGTGCTAAGTTTGAGCCTCAGAAACCAAGTACTGACCCATAAAGTTGGGTCCTTCACAGTTAGTAACCCCAGCACATCCTGGGAGGTGAGGATGGTCATAAAGGAGCTCTTGTCTAGTTTGTCTGCCTATGTAGTTTTCATAGGAATATATATTGCAGGGCAGAATAGACTTGCTTTCTGAAAGCAGAGGGCTAAATTTTCTTAGCTTAGTGATTTAAGGTGAACCAATGTGATGGAGATAGGTAACAAGTAAGGGAAGATGCATAATATTAACATATAAAGGGAGAGGCAATGCAAGTTTACAGTAGTTCTTGAACTTTAAAAGGTTCAACTGTTTGCCAACATTCTTACTGAAAATCTCTTTTAGAGTTGGTGACGGGACCAGAGCGAAAGGAAGGAACACAATACAAAAGATATTGATAGAATGGAAACAATTCTTAATCTGATTGCTGTACCTTTTTGCTCAAAGCTTATTGCAAGCTGTATGGAGAAAATAGGTATCATAGAGTTATTAAACAACACTAGGTAACTATCAGAGAATACAGATAAACATTGTTAAGCTTAGAAAGGAATCATTATAATATGCAATACTTGCCATTTAGAACCACAATATGTCACATATCTTCAGTTTGATTTTCATAGAAATCAGTGTAAATGAAGAACAGCAACATTTATATATTAGAGAGATATATATTCATATATATCCATTCATATATGATATATATATATATGATATATATATATCATATATATATATATATCATACTACATATATGGTAGACACGCTAAGAATTTGACTTTTGACACCTGGAAGGACCATATTAAAGTATAGTCAATTAAAAGACAACTGCTGTAATGTGTGTCAAAAACTTTGTTTCAGTACTTTTTTTCCACAATAGAGTAGATAAGTTTTTCTTAGAAGCTCTTTTCCTAAAGAAAAGAATTAAAATCGGGGGCGCCTGGGTGGCACAGCGGTTAGATGTCTGCCTTTGGCTCAGGGCGTGATCCCGGTGTTATGGGATCAAGCCCCACATCAGGCTCCTCTGCTATGAGCCTGCTTCTTCCTCTCCCACTCCCCATGCTTGTGTTCCCTCTCTCTCTGGCTATCTCTATCTCTGTCGAATGAATAAATAAAATCTTTAAAAAAAAAAGAATTAAAATCGATAGGTGTTTAATCTCTCATGGGAAATGCTTTTAATACTACAGGGTAAGCTCAGAGGATTAGGTCAGTCAAATATAAAAGAATATAAACTCCTGGAATCAAAGTTGAAAAAGCCCTATCAATAAAATTGTTCATTAGGTTCCCTGAGTCTAAATTAGAAAGTGGAACAGGATCTTCAGAACTGAGACTAGAAGTATGTTCTTAAAAGCAAAACTCTGGTGCTTAAGAAAGGATGATTTTAAAAGAACATTCAGTTCTCTAATTCTTGACAAGTGTGGCTCATTTTCATGTGTTTTAGATGGATGCCTTATAGGTTACAAATGATTTTACTCCTCAGAGAATTTTTAAAATACATGTGGACCCCATTATACTATGATCCTCCTCCCCATTCCATTAAAATAAAAGAAGAAAAAGAATAACTAAAACCTTAACAGTGATACACAGAAAGGTATGCTTAATTTTGAACCATTTTTGTTAAAGCCTGTCAAAACTAGCTGGTCAGCCTCAAATGGTAGGTAGCTGTTCAACCGTTCGATTTTTTTTTTCCCTCAGCAAGGCATCTTTGCATGCTTGTCATTAATATTCAAGAACAGGCACATTAGTAAGCAGTCCTAAATCTCCATTTGAAAATCTCAGTCTGCTTAGATTTCCAGAGGACACAATACAATTTAAAAGACCTGTTTAGTGTTGGGTCACTAAATCTTTTAAAATGAATATAGATATCTATATATGGAGATATCTATATCTAATCCCATATATATCAAACTAAATATATATGTACACACAGAATCAATTTCAAAGAAAAATTTAAAAATCATATCATTTGAATGCAAATTTAACTTAAAAATCCTTATTTTAAAAACTCAGTTGAAAATTATTCCATATTAATAAGTAATCTTATGCCAGAAATGGATTTTCTGATCTTGTTTTGAACCTTATTTCTGTTAAGCTTTACACCTCCATAATCCCTTCTTTTCAATTCTACTTGTTTTGCCAGGACTTTAGGAGCTTATGACATCAAAATAAATAGCCCACAGAATTGAATAAAACTGAATAAAAATTTCAGTCTGTTTAAAGGTAGACTACGCTACAGCATAGGAAGATGATTCAATACAATTTTCATGAAGAGGAATAATTTACCACCTTTGAAAATTAGTTTGAGATGCAATATTTAAAAAAAATCTAATCTAAATAAAAATCTTTTTTTTTTAAACAAAAGACTTTAAATCACTGAATACAAATCCACTGTATACAAATCAGTTGAAGAGCCTGGGAAACACACCCCTATGAGCTTCCTATCCTTTCTGTGGTTATACTGCTCAGCTTCCTTTTGTCTCACAACTGGGTACTGCACAGACTCTGTTGGCCTTCAGGTCCACTTCACTACTCTCAGAGGGGAGTAATCTGTGGGAAAATGACAGGACTCAGTAGGTTAAAAACAACTTGACCCAGGCTAGGTAGGGATACATAGTAAGGTCTTGCTTTCCAGCAGTTTAGGAAAGGTCCAGGATCAAGGAATAGATGAGTCACCCTAGAATCCAACTTGATGATGGGATGGGGTGTACCTATGGTGTTAAGGGTGAGAGGGTTCACAGAGTAAGGGAAAAGAAACAAGGTACCAGTGAAGGGGGAGATAGATTACGCAGGGTTAGATTTAGAGCATAATTCATCCAATTAATGCAAAAGAAGTAGCGAAAACAGAATTTTTACTACTGTCTTGATTTGCTTGCAAGGTTTCTAAATGATTTCAAATATTTTGGATTATTCTAGATGGAAAAATGTGAAAGTTTTTGTTAAATCTGCTGTGATTTTCTTTTAGTGTGTAGACGGTTTTCTACATGCTCGTGTTAAAGATCTATCTTGTTTAAGACAGAAAAAAAATGAACAAGAGAGGGGTAAAAAAAAAAATCAATCTGATCAATGCTGAACAAAAACTACAACAACAACAAAAATTCCTATCAGATCATTTTTCTCTAAGAAAGGAGTTATTTATTTGTATTACCTTTTAAACTAGAATAGCCATCATGATTCTCAGCCAAATATGTTGCTCTTTTTTTTAACCTCTTCTCACTGCTATTGTCAAAAGTGGCTGTAATCTCATGCAGATGAGATATTGATCTGTTGCCGATGTTCACTGAGCAGCCAAAGGGGAATCACATTACCAGCTACAAACTCCATCAATCATAGTCTCCTTAATAACCACACTTAAACGATCTCTCTTGGCATTAACTTATATTGCATCCATGGCTGGCATCCAGGCTTCAAAAAGAAAAAGGTTCATTTTGAAGGGTAGGTTTAAGGCCACTATAGATGATTTAAATAAAAGGTCTTGGGTTTTGCTCAGAACAATAGGGTTTATTAAATTAATTAACTTAATTTAATCCAATTAATATAGATCAAGTCTGGAAATAGAGCGAAATATTCTTGTACTTGTTTATGAATACAGGACTATATCCTTAGCACACAAGTAAATGCATTTAAGTGACACTTGAAAGTGTGCAATGATACATGAAGGCATG
Source organism: Ursus americanus (assembly GCF_024610735.1). Classification (NCBI taxonomy): domain Eukaryota; kingdom Metazoa; phylum Chordata; class Mammalia; order Carnivora; family Ursidae; genus Ursus; species Ursus americanus. The sequence continues at coordinate 7,399,510 of NC_142131.1, forward strand.
CATTTGGATGGAATTTTGCTTATTAAATATTTCTTTTTTTAAATCTTCCTTCCTCCCTCCCCCTACACGTACATATTTGAAAAGTTACCATAATGTGAAAAGAGAGGGGGGAAAACATTGGCAGACAAAGGATAAAGGAGTAATAAAGTAACAACAATAACTAAAAATAAACTATCATTATCACTGTTGGGGGAACTATGAACTGTTGTTTCAAGTCACATGCCTCTGTTACAGTGTCAACTCAGCTGCTCTACTTTACTACTGGCAGTCATGCAGAACAGAAAATCAGATGGAAGTTGTAGCAAGCATAAAAGGACACCTCCTTCCTCCTGCATATTTTCTCTGGCTCTCTTACGGTCTAAAATACCACCAATTTGCAAACAAGGCCAGGAGGAACAACTATTCTTTCTGTCCCACCCCACCCATACATCCAAACTCGCTTTTTTTTTTTTTTTTAAGATATATTTGTTTATTTGAGAGAGAGAGAGAAAGGGAGGGAGGGAGCGCATGCATGGGGGAGGGGCAGAAAAGACAGAATCTCAAGCAGACTCCCCGCTGAGCACAGAGTCTGACCTGGGGGTCAGGCTCATGACCAGTAAGGTCATGACCTGAGCAGAAACCACTGCTTAACCAACTGAGCCACCCAGGCGCCCCTCCAACCTAGCTTTTTTACTGCATTTGTTTCTTCACAGACTACTTAGATTCAATTTAAGTCCCTATTCTCAAACTTAAGTGGACATAAGATTTCTTTGGATAGATGAAAAAACAGGGTCTTAGGTTTCCCTCCACTCTGACTCAGAAGGTGTTAGTGAGAGTAGGGCATTTGTAACAACTTCCAGAAAATTGTGTGAGCAGTTTGGATCAAGAATAGGATTTGAGATGTTAGTGTGACTTGATTTATATCCAGAAGCTGTTAAATCTTGATTACTTTAGCAGCAATTGGGAAGGAAATGTTATTTGAAATTTTTCATGTAAAATCTTATGTGATAATAATTGCAACTCAGTAAAAACTAACACTAGAACCAATAAAAACTATGAATCAATGAATAAAAATGGAACAAACTGCTGATTCCAAGCTAAACCATAACCCCTTTTTATGTATGCATGTGTGTGGTGGGTGGTGGTGGTATATGCATCTTGCCAAGTCAAATGATGAACAAAGCAGAACTCTGTTTATTAAACAAACCACCCTTCTTCCAAACCACACACACACGAATATTTATATATTTTTAAAACATGCACAACAGATAATCAAATACAAATTAAAACTGGGTACCCCAAATTATATTCTGCACAACACTGATTGACAAAATCTCCAACGATGAAAGTTCCTGTGTTCAAATTAGTGTGGGAAACGTTGCCTTCTACCCACTTATGCACGTTAGCATATCAGAGACCAATAAATATTTAATAGAGATTTCCTATACTGATTTATCCTATATTATTTTTTAAAGATTCTATTTATTTATTTGAGAGAAAGAGAGAATGAATATGAGTGGTGGGGAGGGGCAGCGGGAGAGACAGAGAGAGAAGCAGACTTCCTGCTGAGCAGGAAGCCTGATGTGGGGGCTCCATCCCAGGACCCGGAGATCATGACAGAGCCGAAGGCAGACGTTTAACCAACTGAGCCACCCGGGGGCCCTGATTTACCCTATATTAAATACCACAAGAAAGTATTGCTCTGGGAGAAAGTTAAGACCTGTTTTGTTTTGTTTTAGTTCAATTAGCCAAGGTATAGTACATCATTGGCTTTTGATATAATGTTCAGTGATTCATCAGTTCAGTATAACACCCAGTACTCATCACATCATGTGCCCTCCTTAATCCCCATCACCCTGTTACCTCATTTCCGCCCCCCCCTTTCTGTAACCCTCAGTTTGTTTCCCGGAATCCAGAGTCTCTCATGGTTTGTCTCCCTCTCTGATTTCTTCCCATTTAGTTCCCCCCCCAACCCTATTGACCTTTGCACTATTCCTTATGTTCCACATTTGAGTGAAACCATATGATAATTGTGTTTCTCTGACTGACTTATTTTTCTAACTTGGATTGCTCGTTATTCATTTTGAAACTCTGGTTTAAAAATTGTTTCTTTAGGACAAATCCAGACATGTTTCCATGTATACAACAGTGTTAGACTTAAATTTAAAAATTAGTAGAGCATGTATTACTTAAATTACATAAATGGATATATCAATATCATTTATATGATAGAAAAATATTTCTAAGATTGTTATTCATCATTGTATTAATATACCAAAATGCTAATATTAAGTTTTCAAAATATTAAATAAGTTAAAACCACAAAGAAGGCTAAAGGGTATGAGTTTTCCCTCTGTTCTGGCTATACAATTCATTACAGAAAATCAGAAGAGAAAAATATAACAAGGCACTTATAAATATTTGCTATATTCAGGCTCTTAATGCAACAACCGCCAACACTGGTATAATGTGCTCTAGCATATTTGGTCACACATGTCCGTCCATATAGATGACAGTGTGCAATTAAATGTGCTTTTTCTGTAGTTGGCTCTCCTACTTATCTTTCCTTATATGTGGTGTACATGTACACATACATATGAGTATGTTTGTGTATAGAAGTTTACTCTCCCATATCTAACACTGAAAGCCAGCATGATGTGTAAAATTCAAATCTCTGAAAGTTGGATTCTACTTGCTGGCACTGTTTTCCATATCAAAAATCCCTCTTGCATCTCTGTTTGAATCCTAGTAATCCTTCAAAGACATTATCAATTCTATTCTATTCTGTGAAGCTTTCCTTAAGGATTCTACATTGATCCCTGACCTCCGCCCAACTTTGCTAGCCACGTTGATACTTGATTATATTGAAAGAGTTATTTTTGTTTAAATGTGGGCTCACAATAAGATTGTTCATATTTAAGGACATAATATTGAATATTTTCCTTGAGGTACTTCATATTTACTTGGTTACATAAAGTGTATTTGCTATATGGCCATCTTTTACCACTTACAATTCAGCACTACATATTTAGTGAATGCAAATGAAATTGAAATATGCGGCATGTAATAAACTTCACAGATTAGTATTTAGTATAGTCTGGTGTTTAGGAGCATACATTCTGAAATCAGACTTTGAGTGTCCAGACTACATCTCTGTACCTGCACAATCTCAGACCAATTATTTAATTTCTCTGTGCTTTAATTTCTCATCTCGAAAATCAGATATTAATTGCATAGAGAAGAATATATGAATTAAAACAGGTAAAACACTTAGAAAAATTACTTGCATATGTTATGGACTTAACAAATGTTAGATCTTGTTGTAGGTTAGATTTCTGGGGTGTGATGCACTTTCAACCATGGCCTCAGGTAAGGAACTCTCAGGGAGCTCTGAAGCTGGGAAGGCTTTCAGAGATGTTGCAGCTAGGGGACTGTGCCTTTGTACTCCTGCATCAACTAGCTAGAGTCAGGCTGCCCTGGGAAGGGGACATGTCCTTGGATTAGGCAACTCTTTCTAGCCTAAGATGGAGTGCTGCAGGGTGGCCACCCAGCATAATTCTCAGGACCTGGATAAAAATCAGTCCTTCAGCCCTGAAGAGGAATCTGTCTGGGGCCCAGTGGTATATCACAAAGGATTCACTTCCCCTCCTATTGTTATTGTTATTGCTGCTTAAAGAAAGATAAATCATGTTGTAACCAGCTTTCTAAATGTAAATTCTACAAAAAGTTTAGGGGTAACCATAAATAGTAAGAACACAAAGGAGTTCCAAATTCTCCTTCCCCATTTTTATACCCCTTCCATTTAGTACTGATTTGCTTTGTATGCTCCTTTACAAATGCCATGTGTGTATAAGAAATCAGATATATTTTGGGGCGCCTGGGTGGCGCAGTCCTTAAGCGTCTGCCTTCAGCTCAGGGCGTGATCCCGGCGTTCTGGGATCGAGCCCCACATCAGGCTCCTCTGCTATAAGCCTACATCTTCCTCTCCCACTCCCCCTGCTTGTGTTCCCTCTCTCGCTGGCTGTCTCTATCTCTGTTAAATAAACAAATAAAATCTTAAAAAAAAAAAAAAGAAATCAGATACATTTTATTCTGGAGTATAGTTTCAGCATATTTATTCAGCAGGGAGCAAGCTTGTATTTTAGCTATCATTTAGAATCACTTTCCAGTGATCATAAAAATTATAGTTTTGGGAACCATTTCTGAGGAATCTGTATTTTTTTTCATATGAAGACATAGCCATAATTTCTATGAGACCAAAGATAACATTGTCACTGCAAACAAGTTTACTTTTTGTAAAGTCCAAATATACCAAAGGCTTATTGGTAAAAATCTACCAATTAATTATAAAAATGAAATAACTGAAAATACTCTACCACTCCCTAGTTTGTGACCTTGAGGAAGTTATTTCTCCTTATGCATTTGTTTCTTCATCTGTAAAAAGGGGACAATATCCAGTTTACCAATCTCCTAGGGTTTATAAGAGGCTTAATGACGTCTGCAAAGAACTTGACACATTTTCTGCTACAGAAATTGTAAATGGCAAAAGATTGGTGGCTTCTTTTTTGTGCATGTTGACACAGAACTTTAATACAACTTTAACCCATGGAGCTTTGTGTACTCCCTGTGTTAGAAATGATATTGACAATCAGTTATGTTGTGTAAACATTTTTCATTCTTAGAATCTGCCTACAAGAACAGGGGATGGAAGGATAAAAATTTTGTGTGATAGGAAATGAGCTCTTATTTTATATTTATTTCTCATTTAAATATTATACACGGCTGAAATACTGAAGTATAGCCAATGAAGCCCACTGGATTATAAATACAAATACATATAAGTGTCTGTTGCATAGTCATAGACATTACGATCAAATGTATAATTATATAAGTATATAAATAAGTTATATAAGCAAATTATCTAAGTAAATTAAAATAAGTCTGTTGTCACATTTTGAAATAGACAAATGATATCTATTTTATGTTGTTTAAATACAAATGCATTTTGTGGGAAAGAGCATTCTTAGAATAATAGACAACTTAATCCAGCTTTCTACCCAGGTGAACTCCAAGTTTTATCTCTCATGAAACCACCAAATCAAAAAATCTCTTATTCTATACACTCAAAACCACTTTGAACTCTATAAAATTGAATAACTCATTCTATTTTTTTCTTTTCTAATTTGCATACCTACACAATAGTCCCTTCCTTATTCAATGCATTGATTTGGTATAATGAAGTTGCCCAGTCATCATTATTTACATTTTGTGTTTCAAATATCTTCATGTCATATAACAGAAATAGTCAGGTATTGTTTGAATTCACTTTCCCCCACTTCCTTTGCTGGTGAACATTTTAAGTAACATTTTCTACAACCGTTGTGCAGCAGGAAGCTTAATAGAGATGCTGTTTCCATAACAACAAATAGGATTTGAGCAAAAACACAATGCTCAGTGGTTACTGTTCCTCACAGCAGGTAAAAGCAGTTATTCAAAATTACAAGCAGCATGACATTGAGAAAAAAATAAATTAAAGCAAGAGGTGCTAAGAGTTCTGTTCCATATTTAGTAAATGTTTAACTCATAAATGCTTGGGGGGGGCAGCTGTAGGATCCCACTCTATGCAGTATTTCTCCTCATATCATGACCTAAAATGAACAGTAGGCATGGACATTCATTTTTCAGATGTTAAGAGTTCTCTGAGCCAAGGAGGCACCAACAATGACAAGGTAAAATACTTTCTAAATTGGCTAACTGCTTATATTACATAATTATTTATGTACAATTTCTAATTCTAATGGTTAAAAAACAATTTACCCATTTCCAAAATTACCTTTTAACTTTGTTGTTTTAACTTAATTTATGTAAAACTAAATATGCATCTAATAAATGGAAAAATGGAATAAATGGAAGTTCCAAGATGTTGTAGAGTAAGATAAGCAACATAATCTGACCTGAAAGGCTATAAGTGTTTTCTTAGATTACTTCAAAAGCCCCTTCTTAACCCATGATTCCATATCTTGGTAACTATGGTTTAATTTTTTTAAATGAAAACACTTGGAGTACTTATAGATTGATTTGCCCGGATAGAAAAGTAGGCTTGGTCTTTTAAATTTAGAGGAGTCTTAGAATAAAATTAAAATATAATTTAAAGGTGCAGTTGAGTTAAAATAATTAAAACAGAATTTTTTTTTTCACAGTATCAAATCCACAAAACGTATGGGAAAGAACTTCATGTGTAGCAAATTGAAACACAAGTCTAGTAAGAAATCTCTTTATCATTACTGAAGAGTAGGGATTCAGTCCTACAACTAATTTTAAGAAATCAAATTTATTAGTCCTCAACGTGTCATTCCATTTATAGACAGCTCTAATTGGCAGTTCTTTCTTACTTTAAATAAAGTAGCTAATAAAGGGGTGCCTGGGTGGCACAGCGGTTAAGAGTCTGCCTTCAGCTCAGGGCGTGATCCCGGCGTTATGGGATCGAGCCCCACATCAGGCTCCTCTGCTATGAGCCTGCTTCTTCCTTTCCCACTCCCCCTGCTTGTTTTCCCTCTCTTGCTGGCTGTCTCTCTCTCTCTGTCAGGTAAATAAATAAAATCTTTTTAAAAAAAAAAAGTAGCTAATAAAGAAACTATAATCTTCCTCCTCATAGTATTTACTCACTAGTTAAAAATGGATAGTCCATGCTTTATCTCTTGCTCTGTTTAGTTATGAGAGCTTAAGGTTGCAACTGTCCATATGCAAATGGCTGTGTAATTTATGAAGTGATCCACACATTGCTCATTTCGATATCACCACTCCTCCTGATGTCTATCATATTTAATTTTGATCCTTGACTTTGATTTGTATTAAATTTCGAAGGGTGGTGTTTACTCTCTCTCTTCTTCACTAAACTAATTTCCTTTAAGGTATGGATTGGGATCTTCTCATCTTTGTATTTCTTTTTTCTTCCTTTTTTTTTTTTTTAAGATTTTTTTATTTATTCGACAGAGATAGAGACAGCCAGCGAGGGAGGGAACACAAGCAGGGGGAGTGGGAGAGGAAGAAGCAGGCTCATAGCAGAGGAGCCTGATGTGGGGCTCGATCCCAGAACGCCGGGATCACGCCCTGAGCCAAAGGCAGACGCTTAACCGCTGTGCCACCCAGACGCCCCTCATCTTTGTATTTCTACAGTACCCATCAGATCTTGCTTATAGAAAGCATTCAATGCTGTTGAAATCAATGGGAAAAATGATGAGGAGAAATGATGAGAAATTAAAGAGAACAGACAAATGGCTCAACTCAAATCCCACCGTGGTAGGCAGAATCCTAAAAGGGTCCCTGTGATTTCTATCCCCTGGTTCCATGCCTTTGCAGAATCTCCTGTCTTTGAGAGCAGGCAGAATCCGTGCTTTACTTCTAACCAATAGAAAATGGCAAAGGTGAAGGGATTTTGCAGATAATTAAATTTGAGCTAATCAAAAGGGAGATTATCCTGGATCAGCTTAGTCTAATCAGGTGAGTTCTTTAAAAGAGGATCCAGACATTCTCTGAAGAAGGGAGTAACAGCAGCAGAGATGCTCTCCTGATGGCCTTGAAGAAGCAGCAGCTATGATGTGAACCACCTGTGGAGCGAGCCCGTGCAAGAACACTGCACAGAGCCTGTAGGGGCTCACAGCCTCTGTCCTATAGCCAAGGAAACCGAACTCTGCCGAAAACTAAGTGAGCTTAAATGAGGACTCTACACTTCAGAAAGGACAACACCTTGATTGTAGCCTTGTGACACTATGAGCAAAGGACCCAGTTAAGTCAAACCCAGAGTGCTGACCATGGAAAGAGTGAGATAAAAATCTGCATTGTTTTAACTGCTGAGTTTGTGGTAATTTATAATGCAGCAAGAGAAAATTAATATAGCCACTGAGGAAGTCTTCATTATGCTGCAGGATTAACTTAGCTATACAGTCAGAAATTTTATGCCAGCAAGTAGATAGAGGCACACAAGTCTGAGTCCAACATAGCTCTCTATCTATTTCTATTCTCATGTACTGGGAAGTTGCAAAGGTGCAAAGTATAAATCTGGATTGAATTGATTAATAGATGTAAAGTACTTTGAAAAAAAAAAGATATTTCAAAATTTAAAGAGGGGATTACTATCTCACATTACCATCAACCCTTGCTGCCCATTAAGAACTAGATTTTTAGTAAAAATACACGTATTCCTTTCTACCCTACTTTTTCTACTTGCTATCATATATTTAAGTCAAAACATATTTGTTAAATAGATACTATAAGTGTAAAAATGTGCTGGATTTGTGGGTAGTCAAAATGTGTTAAAGAAGAAACAACTCCTTTTTAGCATTTAAGTTAATTAAACATTATTCACTTTTGTAAGGAGGTATAATTATTCAAAGAAAGGCATCCAACCTGAAAATTCCCCCCAAATTAAGAAGACTCAGACCAAATGGATCATTACAACAGGTATGGTATCCAAGACCTCATTTTAGTCAATTATACTTTTTGGAGAAATGAGAACTTTATTTTCATATCTCTAATCAGAAGGCACCTTTTATGTAGCCTGTAGTTGTGTGACCCTGAGAAATGATGCTATCAACAATATTTTTTGATAAGCTAGAGCTTTGGTAGCAATCAGCTTAGTAGAATTTGAAAATGAGGTTTAAGTGAAAGATACAGATTAAAGGGAAAATTCAGTCATTGTCCATTTGAATTCATACTGCTAAAAATCTACTTTTTAAACAATGTGTTTAAGTGTCTATTTTTACTCTTTTTTTCAAGTGTGGACAAGGTTATTCACCAATTCATTCACAGATGGATTATTCACAGAAAGTTGTGAGAAAGTTGGGGCACACTGCCAAAGCTAAAGTGAGTTCAGAGGATCAAAACAAAGATGGAAATTCTCAAATTAGAAGCTAATCAATGACAACATTTTGATTGATCATTTCTACCATTTACTCACTGTGATGGGACACACACTTTTCCCCAATACTAGAAATAATGTGGGGGCCAATGGCCATTATCACAGATAAATTCTCTGTGCCTAGTTTAAGAAGCAAACTACCAATGTACATTCAAACAATATAACAGTGTGCATTGCCCTGAAAACAAGCTCAGTACGGAGGTTTCATAATTGCACCCGAGCAGATAATTAGGCAATTAGAGCTATTAAAAGTTGACAAAGCACTAAGCCTGCATGAATTATATTCCTGATTTCTAGAAGAAGCAAGGGGAAATAAGAAGGCCTCCAATGAATCTGTTCAATAGCTCCCTGAGGAAGAAAAGTCATGTCCAGAGAGCTAAAGGTGGGAGGTTTAACTTCTCTGTCTCATCCCCAGGATTCAAGACGGGATCAGGGAGAATTTGCTAGAGATATGGAAATTTCATATCATTTGCACAGATTATATTGAACACATTAATAAGGTGAAATTAACTTTGCAAAATATGTAATTGGGTAAAAACATGAGATGAAAATAAAACAATAGGACTAATGATTTAATTTCTGAAAAGCAGCTGATGCCTTGGCTCACATCAAACATGCATCTGAAGCGAGCTAAGAAGCATAGCAAGGAAAACAGGTTATCAAGAAGATTTCATTTTAAATGTGTGGGAAACACAACTGATTAAATTGAATTTTGGATGTGAATAATACAAACTAGGAAGAGGGACAAACCTAGTAGCCCTTGGCTCCTTGATTTACTTGTTAAACTCACAATGATTATATATGACTTAAAATTATTGCAGTTTCCCAAATTGACAAATGTAATTGCTGAGACTGATGAAAGAGAATATTGGGATGCTGCTTTGGATTCTGTTGGAAAGTACTTAGGAGTTGACAGATGGTGCATACATTCGGAGGTTGAGAAGAGTAAGAAGGTAATGAGACTGGGGACCAAAAACAATTACAGTGTCTTAAGCCTCAAATGCAGCATAATTGCGTCTGTAGAGTAGGCAAAACAATTGGGTTTAATGTATTCATAATGTTTGTCAGAAGTGCAAGAAACAAAACCTGGACGTGTAGATAGAGTTTGAAAGCATAAGTCAAATGACTACAGAACACTCTCCTCATTCAGTCACTAGAAAATTCAGGCAACCAATATTTAGTGATGTGAAATGAACAAAAGTGGGTCACTGATGACTTTGTAGACCTGACATTAACAAACATGAGCACACACTGAACAAAAGGAAGTAGAAATCACCAACTACTGCACTCTATTTGAACATGACTATAGAAGATAATGAAATTGAAATAATACTACTAAACGTTTGGGTGATGGGATGAAGAATAAATTTGGCCTGGATATGGGTAGAGGAGATCACTTTTAAAGGACTGTAAAGGAAGTCTGAGATTTATTCACTGATACTGAAGAACCATCAAAAGGATATAGTAATCTCTAAAAACAATACATAGGGGCAATATTGTCAGCGAGGAAATTGTAATTAGAGGTTAGCGACATAATCTGATTTTGACCCCTCACATTTCATCTGCTAGTCATTTATAGTAAAAGAATCATTCATCTTTAAGCTCCTTGAGAATGGAGAGCACATCTACTCCATCTCTGCATCACCACAAGGACTTATTAAAAGGCATGGCATACATCAGTCATTCAATAAATACAGAACAAAATTAACTATTAAAATTAAATAAATATAATAAAACAGATTATATGAAGGAATTTTTAAAAAGTGAAAATATTCTTCAATTTCATTTTGCCAGAGAAAAACTACTTTGATCATTTCATATATAGGCTTTCCAGTTGTTGTTGCTGTTGTTGTTATTTTTTCTCTAGGGTCATGTTTACAGCCGCCTTTATAATTTATCTTAGTTACATGAAGTCACAACATCTTTGAATATCAACAGATAAATTTTTTCACCTTATTTTTATTGACTGGCTTGTATTCAACTGCATGTCACCTGTCACCCTTTTCTGATCTACATTATTTCTCAACCCAGCAGCCAGCTAGAGTAATCCTATAAAAAAGGCCAGGTCACATTTGTCTTCTGAACAAAACTCTCCATTTGTTCTTCATTTAACCCAGAGTAAAAGGCAAGATGCAGTGTCACAGAAGGTCCAACATAATCTTGGTGAAGCACACTCCCTCAGAGTTGTTGCCCACAACACTTTGCCCTGTGATATTTACATGTTAATTTCTTCATTTCCTTCAGGTCATTTGTCAAATGCCTCCTTATTTAAGAGGCTTTACCTGACTGGCTATATTCTTCTTACCCAGTTCTACTTATTTTCATGTGTTACCTCCTCCCATGTTATAGTTTTATTATTTTTTCTTGTCTGTCCTTCACAAGAAAATAAGCTTTTCAAGGGCAGATAATGTGTCTCTTTTGTTCACTGCCTGTCCTTGCACACAAAGTGCAACCCAGTACGTAAATGAAAGAATGAACAAATGAATAGGACGATAAGTTGGGAATAGCTCCTCAAGTATAGTGGGTATCTTGGAAAGAATTTGTACAGGTAGTTACTTGCATGCATTGGAGAGGTTTAGAGGTGTAGATTTTTTTTTTTTTTTTAAATAGATAATATCATGGCCACTCATTCATTCATCCAACAAATATTTATTGAGAGCTAATCCTGTGCCAAACCATGTGTCTGGCACCAGGCAAATCAAAAGAAAAGGACTGGCACAGTCCTCGCTAAGACTTAAAACTTTCACTTTCATGAAGAAGCATTCGATTGTGGTTTTAGAAAGAGCACATGTGGTAGTAGAGTACATCCTGGGAATTTGAGGAACTCAATATAGGGATACCAGTCCAGAATATTTTGTAACGGGAGTCTGGGTTAGGGCAATGCCAACAAGTACAAAGGAAAAAGAAAATCAGAAGAGCCTTTCTTCTACTTAACACCAGTTACTAACTAAAGGTACTTACTGTGAGTAAACGAGCTCATTATCTTGAATATGCCATAATGAAGAGTATAGGGAACAATATTGATTCAGGCCTCTGACACTTTTTTTCAAGACTAGTTAGTAAAAATGTCAGTAGTTTGTAGATTCCCTAAACTCTAGCTGCAAATAGTTTAAAACAACAGACTCATATTCTACTGGGCTTATATGTCATTGACTAAGGAAAAAGACAAGTCATTTCTGAGCAGCTCTGGGCAGATGGTGGAGGTGGTGATGCTGATTAACGGGATGCCTTGCCTGAAGCCTGTGCTGACCTAATTGTGGAACACAGTAACGCAAGTTTGGATTATTCATTCCAAAGGTCTGCCTCTCATGTGTGTATGGGTTCTTAATCTCCCCCACTTCCCCCTGTACTCTCATGTTTCTGTAATATGTACCTTACAATCATCATACACAGCCCTTTATATACATTCTTCTGGTTTTAATAAAGTGAGATTCTGGCCTAAATAATCTTATCCTGTTGCCCATTTACTTAATCTTCCACATTATGGAATACCTAAATAGGGGTTAAATTTCATTTCTGAATTAGATGTGTTTAATATATATTAAAAGACAGTGAGTGCGGGACACTCAGGTCCTCACTTCCCTCTGTCTACACTGCACAACTATGATGTCTACACTAATTCTGGGTAAGTATGTCTGTGCTAATACTCAAATTAATTCTCAGGTTGGTTGTTTCAAGGCCTAGATCCAGGAGCTAGGAAGAACCAGTTAGAATAGTTGGTACTCCTATTAAATCTATTTTTCAATATTAACTTTATCAGTAAAGACAAAGTGAATTTTAAAAAACAAAAACAAAAACAAACAACAACTAGAGGTTCCTGGGTGGCTCAGTAGGTTAAATGTCCAACTCTTGACTTCAGCTCAGGTCATGATCTCAGGGTTCTGGAATCCATCCCCGAATCAGGCTCCATGCTCAGCAGGGCATCTGGTTGAGATTCTCTCCCTGTCCCTTTGACTCTCCACCTGCTCACTTTCTCTCTAAAATGGATAAGTACATCTTAAAAAAAAAAAAAAAAAAGCCTAATTCCTTTGTCCACAAATGGAAAAGAACTCATGACCCATTTCCCCTCCAAAAAAATCAAGAACTTATTTGCTGATGGCTTCAAACTTTAACACCAGACATCTTAATAAACAGGATGCCCTAGCCCTTCTGAACTAGGTTAGTAGTCATGTAGTAAAGGCTGGAGTAAAGGAGATCAAGGACATCTCCCATTTTGCATATACCTTTTATTCATGCTGGCTCACATTCTTTCTCTTGCCATATAAACATCTTCCTACTCTCCTCTCTCACTGCTTCACTATTTCAATACATCCTCCACACAACATGGGGGGCTAGTGTTTTATAACAAGACTGTACTGCATTAGAATTTAAGTGTCTACAAGAAAGTAGTGGCAGAGCTTGTAAGGAGGGCAGTGAGTCCACACAGGTTTCATAAATGGGTATTTCAACCAAATTTATCAAAGTTCCAAGGGGAATAGAAATCCCAATGATACTAAAGTTACGTAATTGTTTGAGATGATTGAATGAATAAAAGAAATGAGACTTCCCTTTTGGCCTCAGTGGGGAACACAAGAGAAGAAGGAAGAAAAAATATTAATGGGGTCCTCATCTGAGTAAGGCACCATGTTTAGCATTTCATATAATTTAGAAAATATAAACTATATTATGTATGTCATGAGATTTTAGTCCATGACTAATGAGGTCATTCCAAATGAGGTCCAGAAGTGGCTTTTTACTAATGCATGCTCTAAGACAGGAACAAAATAACTATAGTAAGGTAAAAGGGAAGATAAAATACATGATTTAAATAGGGAAGTGGGGCGCCTGGGTGGCACAGCGGTTAGGCGTCTGCCTTCGGCTCAGGGCGTGATCCTGGAGTTATAGGATCGAGCCCCACATCAGGCTCCTCCGCTAGGAGCCTGCTTCTTCCTCTCCCACTCCCCCTGCTTGTGTTCCCTCTCTCGCTGGCTGTCTCTATCTCTGTCAAATAAATAAATAAATAAAATCTTTAAAAAAATAAATAAATAAAAAATAAAAATAAATAAATAAATAGGGAAGTACTTTGGGTAAGGCTATTGCGAAAAAAAAGCATAAGACTATTCAGACTTTTGTAAAGTCCGGCTGAAAATTTGGCTACGAGCTGTTGAACTGTCAAACCGAAGTATGGGATAAGTTTAGCTATATTACTTGGTGTCCACTTAAAAAAGGAAAAAAAAAAAAAGTTGAAAAGAAACATCACAGCTTTTCCTGGTGCTAAGAAAAGAAACTGCAAGTCATATATTGTAATGAGTTTGTGAATGTAACAGAAAGTTTGATATTATGCTTTTATCCAACTTTGATTCTAAAAGATATACAATTTCCCACTACATCATGTATTTGGCAGGAAGTAAATCTAAATAAATAAGTGTATTTCACAGCTAAGTGCACTCGTGAAGCCAAGGCCTGAACCAACAGTATTAACAAATGATTGCATGCTGCTTACATTCCTACTGAACACTACTCTCGTTCATTCAGTATACCTTAAAAAAGTCAGAGAGGGAGACAAATCTTAAGAGACTCTTAATCATAGGAAACAAACTGAGGGTTGCTGGAGGGGAGGTGGGTGGGGGTCTGGGTTAACTGAGTGATGGACATTAAGGAGGGCACGTGGTGCAATGAGCCCTGGGTATTATATAAGCCTGATGAATCACTGACCTCTACTTCTGAAACTAATAATACATTATATGTTAATTAATTGAATTTAAATTTAAAAAAGGCCAAAAAATTTTGATATAATTTATATTTCAATAAAGCTATTCAACAAATGAAAAAATACATATGCCAACTAACAAAAGAAAGCCAAGCATATTAAAACTATAAGCAACCAAGAGGCACTCGTCTTGTCAGAAACTGAGAAATTTAAACAAAAGAAAAAAAGAAATTGCTACCATTAATAACAATAAAAGATGTCTTCATTCAAACGTAGAGGGCAGCACGATTATTTTTATTAAAGAAAAAGTACTTTTCCTAAATACATCACTGACAAAATTAACTGTAGAGAGATATATTCAGTTTCAGTCCTAGCATTATCAGATAATCAAAGGAGTCTGGCTCCAAAACAGGGATGACGAACGGATTGGAAAACCTACCGAGGAAGAGTATAAAAGATAGAAATATGTAAAGCCCAGCAATTTCACAATGGCTAAGAGCAATGATGAATCTCTGGAAGTTTTGGAAGGCAGCAATAAAGAAAAAGGGGAAGGGATGATTTCTCAAATCTGATGATGATACACCAGAGGAACTTATGTGTCGAATGGCAAAAAAAAAAAAAAAAAAAAAAGCCTTTTAAATTTCTCTTTAACTTATTTTTGAAGGACCCTTTTGAGGTAGATTTTGAATGACCAACTAGTAGCAATCTATAAGAAAGCAAAGAGGTATTTAAAAAAAACAAGTTTTCCAATTCATATTCATAATTTGTTAATCATTGTGAAAATATGGAGGAAAAGGTTTGCTATTGTGATTACTGTTCAGATTGGTAAAATTCAACTTTAGCAGGTAAAGATTTTTAAACCAAAGAAATGAAGGTATGTTTAAAGGAATTATAATCAGATGCTGATTTTCCAGGAAAATGGAGAAAAATACATTATCTTTCAGGAAAAGAAATAATTTCTAGACAGCAAAATGTTACAGTATAGCAACACCAATTCATTTATTTTGAGAATGTCATGGTTACAATATGGCTAGAGCACGTTCTCTTTTCTGTAATCATTAGTTTTGAGACCACTGAAATTGTTCATCACATCCCTTCCTCTAAACTGTGGTTCTTTTACAGTTCATTAGGCACCCCATGAAAGGGAAGAAGAAAGAAGAGTATGATCTCGCAGAAGTAATACCCTATCTTTGCCTTTGGTTTTGTCTTTGACCTTAAAAATAATCTCAGTTTCCATTATTATTCCTTTGGAAAGAGGCAAGGTTCCGGCAAAGTGAGGCAATATAAAGTAGTGCTATGCAGTCAAAATGAAAAGATGAACAAAATGGCCACGAGAAGACTAATTCCAATCACCACAGAACAAAATGCTTGACTTTCTGGAAAGGCAGAAAAGGAAACCCTCAATTAAATTAAAAACCCTCACCTTTATAATGGTGAGAGCTTTATCCTTTTATTAAACAAATACAAGCAAGGTATTTTACCTCCTTTCCCAGTAATGGTTCTGGTTTCCTGATTTTCAGGCTTTAAGTGTCAAGCTGTGGTTTTGTGATGCAAAATTACTGTTATTCCAGTTCCTTTTATTATCTAACACCCTGCATTATAAAGTTTCTATTAAATAATTATTAACTAAAGCATTTAAAATAGATAGGCTAAGAATAAGAGGGGAAATATCCATTTTCTTTATTTCCTTATGGTTTATAAAATGGGGTCTAGATGACCTTTATTTTTAGTAATACCTACTATAAATAATTTATATGCTATTGACATTCTACAGTTATGATTTAGTTATTTCTTCTTTTCTTGGTATTCAAGCACTAGCCCAGAAGTTGGTTTATGTGACCGGCAATTCATGCACAACACAACTGAAGTCTAAATGATCTTCTAAGAGTAATTGATAAACTTAGGGCAAACGCTTCAAAAAATATTAAGAGTTCCAGTTTTTTTTTCAGATAGTCTAAATAATCGCTAATAAATACATTTAAGGAAGGTTCTTGTCTATTCCCTTGGATTAACTTTCTATTTTTTTTTTTAAAGATTTTATTTATTTATTCGACAGAGATAGAGACAGCCAGCGAGAGAGGGAACACAAGCAAGGGGAGTGGGAGAGGAAGAAGCAGGCTCACAGTGGAGGAGCCTGATGTGGGGCTCATCCCATAACGCAGGGATCACGCCCTGAGCCAAAGGCAGACGCCCAACCTCTGTGCCACCCAGGCGCCCCCTAACTTTCTATTTTTTAAAAAGATTTTATTTATTTGTTTGAGAGAGAGACAGATAGTGACAGAGATAGTGAGAGAGAGCACAAAAGGGGAGGAGAGGGAGAAGCAGGCTCCTGCTGAGCAGGGAGCTCCACACGGGCCTTGATCCCTGGACTCTGGGATCATAACCCGAGCCTAAGGCAGACACTTAACCGACTAAGCCACCCAGGTGCCCCTGGATTAACTTTTTAAATGTAATATATATGGGCTGCCTCAGTTACTCTCACTCCTCAAGCACACAGCAGCAGGGCTTCAGCTCTCAGCAGTGTGGGGCAGCTGCCACCTGCGAAGTCACCCATTATTTCTGAATCACTAAATCCAATGGTCTCATCCTCCTTTAGTGTATTTATTCATATATTCTTATGCCAAATATTGTGGAGTATTTAAAATATGCCAGGCACTCTGTAACTAAATTTTTAATATAACTTTTAATAGCCGTATGCGGACAGTGACTAATTTATTGGCCAGCACAGGTCTATATGATCTCCCCGCCACAACTATACCCTCTTCCAGTCCCTGGAACAAATAAATACCAACCTCTGAAATACAACTGTCTTTCTTTGCTAATAAATGCTACATGTGAACAAAAAAAAATGCTAAATGCAAAACAAAACAAAACAAAAAACAATCAAACCCCAAACCTGTCACTTACTCAAGAATATTCAACTTTTAAATATCTATGCTACAAAAATTGTCAGAAATATCTGATGAGAATTTAGACATTTGTAGGTTGTCTGCAATATACTTTTTAATATGAAAATGTGTTAAAAAATTAAACGTCTTACTATATATCTGATCCGTCCATATTCAAGCAGATTTAAGCAGATTTTAAAATTGATAATTTTGAAAATAAAAGGAATACATTGTTAATCAATTTTATTTCCTGCTTTATGTATGCATATATTCAAAAGACTAAGTGATAACATTGAAGGCAATCATTTCTTACTTTACTATTTTCCACATACTATTATTTTTTATAATCAGGAAAAGGGTAAATTATATTTCATACATTTTTCTCCATGTATCTATGGTAAAGATTTTGGCAGTTTGAAAATGCCCAGTAAACAGCAGCTATACCTGTGCCCAAGGAAAAAAAAAGCATCAAATCAAAATATCACTTTTATTACTGATAAAGGTTAATTTGGAGGGCATGTCATAATGTGAGATCTAAATGGATCTGCTTAGTTTCCAAGGAACAACCCACCAAAGGAAAATTTTAGTCTGCCATGCAGAAAAACTTATGACTTTATAGCTGGTAAGTCTGGAAAGGAAAAAGACTAAAATTCTCAACTAAGGTTCCAATCATGGCATGCAGACCAAAAGCTATCGCCCTCCAGGTAACTCTACACTATCACCACTGAAAGGAGACAAGGTTATTGGAAATATTGGGAAAAAAAAAAAAATAGCCATTATGCAACCTGTGGATATACTTCCATCCTAACATACTCCAGCTTTTTCATCTTTATCATTGATTTTAGTGATTCAGCCTACTTGCTCTCTAAATGCTACACAATACCTATTTGTGGTCAAATTTTCAAAATTATTCTATGAATTGCACTAACCCAGCAGTTACCAACAACCCTGAATAATCACAGTCCCTTGGCATCTCGGAAGCAGCTGCCTCTAAACACCATGGAACAACGATCTAGAGCACATGCTTCCTGTGGACATCCCTCACGATGGAAGAGAGGAGGAGACTGATCCACATGTACGCTCTATCTCCTTTATGGAATTTACTTCAATTTCATGGGGAAGAGCAAATAAAATCCATCTCCATTGAAATCTGAGGAATTATTTCCTTCAACAATATATAACAAAGACTTTTTTTTTTTTTAAGTAAACTCTACACCCAGTGTGGAGCTCGAATTCATGACCCTGAAATCAAGAGTTGTATGCTCTACTGACAGATCCAGCCAGGCACCCTATCATAGACTTATTTTTAAAGGAAATAATTTGCATATGACAATCTGCTAGAGAAAATTTGAGTAAAATAGAAGAAAAGGTGAAAACAGAATCACAAAACCTGCTTTGGTCCAGGTTCAGCACCAAGATGTTGGGCATTGTGCTAGTGATTGGCCCTCAGAACCACAATTTCTTAGTCAGTAAAATAAAAGATCTAAATTCCAGAGAACTTCTGAGAATCTTTACAATCTTTACAGTATGTCTATGCTTATATTCCCAAACATACGATGAACTTCTCAATGATAAGAACATTGCAGCATGTTCGCAACCTCAGATACCAGAATACTTTTCTTTACACATTTAAACTCAATGTTTATTATGTCTTCTTGATATTAAACAAGAATAAATTTGACAAAATCCAAAAAACCAAAAATAACTAGGCAAATTCTCATCAACCCTTTATTTCCTGATTCTGTGATATGCTACTGAAAATAGGAGTTGTGTGATTTGCACATAGAAAGGGAAATAATAAATTCATTTGTCTCATCCTGGCTTTACCACTTGGCTTGACCTCAAATATCTTCTCTAAGGACTTTTCTAATGATAGAATATGGACTGAAATACACTTTGCCTAAATGGATTAAATTTTCATTAAAAGATAAAGATACGTATCATCCTTTCTCTCCTGAACAGCTACAATGATACACCTTCCAAAACCCTATTGCCAAATTGACCTTTCTAATAACAGCAAATATTTGTTACTTAGTGCTTACTCTGTGTCAGATATTGTTCTAAGTTATTTAAAATACATTATTTCATTCTTCTTTTCAAAATTCCTTAGTGGCTTACCATAATCTTAAGGAGAAAAATAATTAAGTTACTTTCCCATGGTATACTCTGCCTTCGTACCAAATATGAGTAATACATATATCAATAAAACTGAGTCCATACTTATTTCTCCAAATCTATTTCATTGTCATATGGATTGTCTTCTATTTCTCTTCTCACTTTATCTGCAAGCTCCCTCTCCAAAAGAGGGAAACTTGGCTTCCCTACCTCCATTTATTTATTTAATTATATAATTACAGTGTACCTGTATGGTAGTTTCAGCCTTTTTTAAACATTATATCCATTAGAAGTAACTGTATCAACTAAAATCCAATACTGATGTACGATTACTTTTATCATTAGCTTTATGGACTCCACTCATTTCCCAAGAAATAGGTTAGGTTAGTGCCCTTTCCCCCGTGTCCTTCGATGAGTCTATTAACTTAGGTTAGTGTCCTTTCCCCAGTGTCCTTTGATGAGTCTATTAACTACATTTATAATACAGTTGGACTACGTGGTCACATTCTGCATTCCATGCTGGATCCTCTGGCTTTCTACGTGATTTATTTTTAATTTGCATATAATAATATTCCTTTTCCTGTTGTAAAGAAACAAATGGGTTTTGACAAATTCATAGTTTCATATATTCAACATTATATTATCATACAGAGTAGTTTCATCAGCCTATAAAATCCTGTACTTGACCTACACAAACCCCCTACCTGAATTCCTGGCAACCATTGATCCATTTATCATCTGTATATCTATCTCTGCCTTTTCCAGAAGGTGATATAAATGGCCTTACACAGTATGTATCCTTTTAAGACATTTTTTTTCTAAACATAATATATACACATAAGATTCATCAAAGTCTTTCCATGGCTTAAGAGCTCATTTCTTGTTAATGTTGATAAGTATTCAATGTTATGGCTGTAACAGAGTTGTTTATCCATCCACCTACTGAAGTACATCTTATTACTTCCAGTTTATGGGGATTATGAATAAAGCTGCTATAAACATTTGTATGCAGGTTTACGTTTGGACGTAAATTTTCAAATCAATACTTAGGAGTACAACTGTGGAATGATATGGTTAAGAAAACATGTTCAGTTTTGTAAGAAAGTACCGACTTCTTTCCAAAGTGGCTCTTCTATTTTTCATTCCCATCAACAATAAAGGAAAGTTAGGGTTGCTCTGCATCATCACCAAAAGTTGGTATTGTCGGTGTTTTAGATTTTAACCATCCTAATTGATGTGTATTATTAACTCATTGTTTGAATTGGCATTTTTCCATTAACAAATGTTATTGAGTATCTTCTTGTATGCTTATTTACCATCTGTTTATCTTTGGTGAGGTATGTCTTCGGATATTCTGCTCATTTTAAAATTGGGTTGTTATTTTCTTATTGTTGAGTTTTAATATTTCTTTATACACATTGGATAAAAGTTCTTTATCAGATATGTGCTTTGCAAATATTTTTCTCCTAGTATATGGCTTGTCTTATATTCTTAATGATATCTCAAGTAGGCTAATAGGTTTTAATTTTAATAAAGTCAATTTATCAATTTTTTTCTTTAATAAAAAATTATGTCATAAACTTTTCATTAAAGGCAAAGTCCCACAGATTCTTTTCTTTTGTATTTTCTTCAGAAAGCGCTATAGTTTTCATTTTACATTTATGTCTATGAACCATTTTATCCCAGGACTCTGGGATCATGCCCTGAGCCGAAGGCAGATGCTTAATGACTGAGCCACCCAGGTGCCCCTGTAAGACTATTTCTTGAAATACTTCATAGATTATCTGCATGCTACGGAGTTCAAACTGAATTACTACTATTTTGCAAGTACCAATTATTATTAAAATAGA
The DNA here is from genome assembly GCF_024610735.1 of Ursus americanus. NCBI lineage: Eukaryota > Metazoa > Chordata > Mammalia > Carnivora > Ursidae > Ursus > Ursus americanus. The sequence continues at coordinate 7,420,948 of NC_142131.1, forward strand.
ACTTAAGAAATACTGAAACTTGTTAAAACTAAATCTGAGCTATATATCATACAGGATTATGTTGTAATTAAAAAAAAATTCTAAGTATTCTCTCTCAATAACAGGTACTAGTTACTTTCTTTTATAAATATGTTTCTTGTGTAATTCAAAGGTGTCTTTGATCATTTATTCTTTAATGTGCATTATTGCACAGGTTAATCTCAGCATTCAAGCATTCATGAAGTCAAGCATATCCTTGTTTACTGTGAAACTTTATCAATGTTCTTCACTAATCAAAAAAAAATTTCTTTAAAGTTCAACTGAAATCTAATTTCTAGTCTTTATGAATCTATGCTCCCTGCCATTCCCAAATCAGCACTGAATTCTAGCAGTTGACTAGAATTGTGATCAATTGAAGCCATTTTTTAAATGTAAAATTAATTGTTTGTGGAGCTAATATTAATTGGACTCATTGGTCTCTCATTTAAAAAAATAAAATAAAGCAGCTTGCAAATGATCACGCTGAATTGCAGCATCCAGAGCACCACCATTTCTTAATTGAGTGAATATTAGTAAAATAACCTAAGAAAATCAGATTGGTTAAGCAGTTCCAGATGTTGTTCCTGGACACTACTCTGTTTTTAATAGAATATCAAGATTTTAAAATGTTTGAAAATAAGAAACAAATGAGAAAAGAAGTTAAGATTTTTCATTCATGAGCTACTTAAGACATAATTGGGAGTAACTGGAATCAGTCTTAAGACTTGATAGAGAGTGCCTGTGAATATTTATTTCCAGGATTTATGAATATTTCTGATGTATCTTTTGGAGGAGTCAAAGGTCAAAGTAGTGTTGAATAACACCCCTTTTGACCAAAGCCTCCAGTAAGAGATATCACATGGAAATAATTTCCTACAATTTAACAAGGAGAAAAAAAAAATCTTTCCCATTAAAGAATTATCTGGAACTGAGTAAAAATTATGTTACTTGATTGACTGATGAAAGTAAACATGTTAAGTGCTAAGAGAAGACAATATAGAGTTAAGGGGGATGCTTTGGAAGATTCTTACAGATTTTCAATAGTTTACTAACACTTTAGAAGTTCAATAAATTACATAACCTTGGCTAAAAACAAAATGAAGTGAGTCTTCTGTTTGGTTTTTAAATAAATATGGGTCTATAAGCCGCTTTCTATACACAGTGTTTAGCATTATCGGTTTATAAAAGTATACAAAATATAGTCATCAGGCAGTGCTGCTTTTGTGTAAAAAGTTATCCTCATGATAGGATCAGAGATACTAGTGTTCATTCGTTAATTTGTTAACTTTTTCTAAAACTACTGACTACCTTCTCTTATACTCTGTAGTGAGCATTGAGTACATAATAGTGGGAGAAAAAATATCTGCTTTTTACCACAGCTATATTGAAGTATAATTGACATATACCATTGTGTAAGTGTAGGGTATACAATATGATTTGATATATATCAAATGATATATAATTTACTGATACTATCATGAGTCTCTCTCTCTATATATACACACGTATGTATATATGTGTGTGTGTATATATATATATATATATATATATATATATATATATATATAAAGCAGCACACACATATATACACATCTGTTACCTCACTTAGTTATAATTTTTTGTGGTGAGGACTTTTAAAATCTACTCTCTTGGGGCGCCTGGGTGGCACAGCGGTTAAGCGCCTGCCTTCGGCTCAGGGCGTGATCCCGGCGTTACGGGATCGAGCCCCACATCAGGCTCCTCCACTATGAGCCTGCTTCTTCCTCTCCCACTCCCCCTGCTTGTGTTCCCTCTCTCGCTGGCTGTCTCTATCTATGTCGAATAAATAAAATAAAATAAAATAAAATAAAATAAAATAAAATAAAATAAAACAAAATAAAAAATCTACTCTCTTAGCTACTGTCAAATATGTAATACAATATTGTTAGCTAAGTATTCGCTTTTATGGTGCTTATAGTTTTAAGTGGAACAAGTCTGGTGAGAAAGAAAAAACATGGTCAATTGTTGCATAAGCACCTCATTACATTGTAACTTTGGCTTAAAGAATTGGGTACCTTGAACACTCCAGGAAAACAGATTTACAAATAATATCACAGCCATAGTCACTGGGACCTTAGTAAAGCTTGTAAGATGAGAAAGGAATTTGCAGAATATTTCTAGAGAAATTAGGTGGTGAGTATATATGGTCCAATGGATGGACAAGGACCATCATCAGGGTGCTGACTCCCAGGGAGAGGAAGGTAGGTACAGAGGGAGGAGTGCTCAGGAATAGATAACTCCTGGCATAATTCAAGAATTCTTTTTTATCTGTTTTGCTTAGAGCTGCCCCCACATATCTATGACACGAATATTCAAATCTAAATGTTTTTCTCTACAAAATGATAAGTACAAATTGCATATTACTTTTAACTATTGAAATAGTAAGTTAAGTTCTCTTGCCTCCTACTGTTGAAAAAATTATAATTTGGGTTATTAATATAATGAAATACCCCAAAGTGCTAAGTTTCAAGTTCTTAAAATCTTAATTATATAACTTCAATCAATTTGACTCAGTTGAGGCTCAACATGACTGGGCCCTTAAGGGGATTTTGGTTAGAGTCCCATAGTGAATACTTAGCAAATGCAGACAAAAAAGGAGCAAGTTGTAGTTCAGAGGGAGGATTAGTAATAACACACATGTGTATGTGGCAGGGGGACAGCAGGGCTCAGAGAGGTTGAAGTGGTGGAGGCAGGGTAAGTATAGCCCTCCTACAGAACATTTTCTAAACTCTGGAGAATATGGAAACAGCATAGTTCATGGAGGGAAAAAAGTAGAATATATGGAATATAAACTCCTATAAAGTTGAGATGAAATAAGTTTTTTTTTTTTTTTTTAAATCATGTGCCTGATAACAGAGTGAGACCATGAGCCATTATACCTAAGAGTGTGTGAAATTAAGAGCACTGTGAAAGACAGGTGGGCAGCACAGGGACTGTAGTGCTGAGACATGCTGAGCTCCAGGAAAGGGTTGCATGGTCTTTTCCTGAGTAGAATCCTATGTGGTTTCCACATCTGTGCATTGCAAGAATTTAATGAATGAACACTTAAATTCAATGAGTAGAGTGTATAGCTATAGAAAAGTAGAATATATATTTAGGGCCTGGAAGATAAACCAGATGACACCATGGACTTAGACTTACATAATATCAGAATTTTCTAATATTCACAATATTCATGCAACTAATGCTTGGAATATGTGAGTGGCTGGGGTGAACCAACTTGGGGTACATAGGCAGGTTATAGGAGATCATTGGATGTGCAAACTAGAGTCCAGGCAGATTTTGGAAACCAGAGGTCCCCATCTCCCTACAGTATGTATTTGTTCTTGATCCGTGATGAAACAACAAGGACAGGACTGTAGGAGCTGCAGTTTTCTTGAGCCTGGGAAGTCTAGAAGTGGTTGTAATTAAAATGTTATGGAATTTTGGGGTTCAAAACTGCTTTTTAAGTTACTTCTTACCCCGGCTCCTATTGTGATTCTCTCTTACTATAACACTAACATAAATAATATATGCAACATAATTTCAAATATAATGGGACAATCAAGCATATTACCAGGAAAAATGCCTCTGCGTTTATCTGCAGCAGAGCAAATGCTTTCATTGGTTGAATACCTACTGCCAATGCATATAACTTAGACCAAGAATTTTTTCACCTTCTCGTGGTCACTGCCTTAGTTGCTATTAAATTGGGAAGCCAAACAAACCATGTGATTCTTTCCACAAAATTATTTTAACGCACTATGTATCTATAAGATGGATACTGATGCATCATAAGTGTAAAGACTGCACTGGTTATGTTGAATGAGTTCCTAATTTTATTTATAGTTTTCCTATAAGTGACTATTAATTATATTTCTTTATTTCCACTACGAATAGGAAATAAAACATTTTGAACTAGTAATATGGTTTTGAATATACGTGAACCTTTCTTTGAAAATTGTAAGATGTTTCTAGTCTTGTCATTTCTTTCGAAGAATTCTCTATTATTATTGTTGTTGTTATTATTATTATTATTATATCATTATACTTTATTCTGGATGGCCCTGATTCTCTGAACAAAACTTTCTTTGTAAAACAAATGATTTGATTAGCCTTCTTAAATTAGCATTTTTGGATTTACTTTCAAAGTTGTTGGAATACATTCTTCACTTAGGAATTGACTTATGAACCAATTTAACTTTTAGGAGTGCCAAGTAAAATTTTGTTTTCAAGCTGACTATAACTAAAGTGCACACGTCTTTTGAGTTTTATGAAATTTGAACATTTTCCATTTTCCCCTTTAATTAAAATCTTATTTCACTGCTCTATTTTCCCTATTTTCCTCTGAGTAGTTGAAACAAGTGTAAATGGGAAATTTCAAAAGAACAGGAACACTTGGCCGTATTTCTGGCTGATCAAGAAGCAGAAAATGCAGGAAATCTAATGAGAAAGCTTATTATTATGATTTGCACAGCTCAGCTTTTGCATAATCAAGCATGTCAATGCACTCACACATTTGCGAATGCTGCTTAGAACCACACATCTGAATCTTTTTAATGTTTCTCCATTACCACTGCTTTTGCTGCCCCACTCAGGAAGCCATCATCCATGACCCCAATTTTCAAAATGGGCCAGCTAAAAACAAAGACTGGATGTGTTTCCTAATCTCATCAAACCTTTTTTTTTTTTTTAAGCAGAATGAAAACAGGTGGTGTTCTCAATTTTTAAAGGAGTTGAATTATGAACTGTAATCTGAATATGGCTGTGATTATCCAGGTACAATTGCTCACGTGAAAGTTGGCAGAACTGTAGAAGAAGCTATGTAATATTCAGGTGATCTTTGTTAGCATCTGTGGTGCTTTTGATTCCTTAATATCATGCAGCACTTCAGTTAATGTTATAGGAACATATGTTGCTATTTGTCAATATGATAGTGTAATACATATGCATGAAGGAGGGTGTCATGCCAAGGAAATGGCATCTACATCCTCCCAAAAGAATTGATGTGAGTAGTAAGTACCCTTCACTTCCTTCCTCACCTTTCCCTTATACTTAAGACTCACATTAAAACATGATGAAATGGTGACACATTGTAAGAGTTTGCCATTATAGTTTGGCAATATTTTAAAATTGTGGGCCAGCGGATAAAGATAGCTACTATATGGCTATCCATTTTATGACTATTTATTATTAGTATGGTTATTTTATTGTATTTATGATTATTAAATAAATGACTAGACCAATGATCCTGACTAGGAGAGAAAGGAATTTCAAAATCCTATTTTTCATATGTTATTATGTATAAAGGGGCGAAATAAAATTTGAGCATCAATAATTAGTGTCTCCTGAAAGACTTTATGAATAAGACAGAAAACACAGATGATGGTAAAATTCAGTTCATTTGTAGCTGACCAAAGGATTCCTTACAAAAGCTGCTCTTTCATGGATTCCTGATCACCTGTAAAGGCTGCAGGTGGTGAGCTGACATGGGAGCAGGATCTCAAGGTAATATTTAGAAGAGGATATTAAGGCCTTTTTCATCACATACTTGGATGGCACATAAGGTGTGAGAGCTAACCAATATTTTAAAGAACAGAGGATACAAAACGATGTCAATAAAATGAAAAGACGAGCAACAAATAATGAGATGGCATTTTAAAATACTAAATGGAAAGGATTGATCTTAGCCTGGAAAACATTTTTTTCCCACAAATATAGCATGGGAAATATAAGGCATAACAAAAACACATGTTAGGGATTCTAACTTATGGAAAGAAAAAGTGGCAGGATGAGTAAAAGTCCTGAGAACATTTAGAATGTGTCACCCTTTGGAAAGAACTGCATGTATTCCAACACAGATTCTAATGCACCTTTCCACAAGCTTATATTTCTAGGCCTAATTTTGTAACTGAATTAGTGTATTGGAATATAAAGTCCTTTTAGTATCCTGACAGAAAGAAAAATCAAAGCTCGTTGACCATCTGCCTCCTAAGATATGATCAAGACCTATACTTAATATATTATAGTAATGATCTACTCAAGGGAGACAAAGAAAAAGTATACAAAAATGGATTAAAGCATATCTAGGAGCTCCTGGGTGGCTGAGTGATTTGAGCATCTGACTCTTGGTTTCATCTCAGGTCATGATCTCAGGGCCGTGAGATTGAGCCCCATGTCCAGCTCCATATTCAGCAGGAAGTCAGCTTGAGATTCTCTTGCTCCCTTTCCCTCTGCACCTCTCCCAGCTTACTTTCTCTCTCAAATAAATAAATCTTAAAAAAAAATAAAGCATATCTAAGTGAACACATTTAAAACTGAACTAGAAATAAAAGGCTGCTGACAAATACAGGCAAATTACATGAAAGAACAATTAACAAACCTAGAAAGTTATCTGGTAAACAAATACATAAGTATCCTAACTTGTTCAAGTGAATCAAGTAAACCCATGTGGAAATGCTAACGCAAGTTTATTCCCCTAATAAGTTAATATATATAACATATATATTTAGTAATACATGAGATCAAAATTGCAACCACAAAAATAATATGCATCGACAACTCTTAGGGAATGTTTTGTTAGAATATTTATCAAAAGCTCTAAATTCACACATTTTGACCCTATCCATCCTTAATTTCAGTTCTATTATGAGACATTTTTCCTATGCAAAAATAAGAGCAGGAAAGAAGTTTAACTATGCAAATGCTCCCTGAAATGTTACATGAAACTTCCGAGGGCAGTCAATGTACTTAATGATAAAGGAATGGTCAATTAGATTATGGTTGTTCTCTCAGTGGAAATAATTTATGAAGGTTTTTGAATAGCATATAGATATAGAGTCAAATGAAAGTCAGGTCACAATTATAAACACACAATTATTTAAAGCTATATAAAGGGATGCCTAGCCGGCTCAGTCGGTAGAGCATGTGATCTTGATCTTGGGGTCATGAGTTCGAGCCCCACACTGGGCATGGAGCCTCCTTAAAATATATATACAGTTAAAAAATGAAACTACATAAAATGATACATATATGTAAAAAGATTAAGATTAAAAGTGGAACCTTTAAACATTGACAATAATTTTGTTAGGATGGCTGAATGATGGGATGATTTCCACATTTCATTATATTAAAATATAGTTAAAATATAATCATACTTAGAGCCAAGAATTAAGTCTGGGACATATGTGTATTACTTATGACTCCGAAGCAAATCATATATGAGTTAGAAAAGAAATAAAAAAGAAACTTGGGAAAATAAAGGACAAAGATCTTTGAAAAATATTGATATTTAAGAAATAGGCAAAGGATAAGGACTCCCATCAGCTTGGCTAGAATGAAAACACAGGCTGAAGACTGACTCAGCTACTATATCTCCAACAAAGTGAAAAAAATTCAGTTTCATGAGGGCTGGTGCTTTACTTGCTAAGGCAGCTTCCTTTCCTCCCTAATTATCCTTGAATACAAACAACAAACCATCACTACTATGAAGTAACCAGTGCATATTTCTCCACCTCCAGGAACCTGTAATAACCGATGTGCTTGTTTGCAATTTAGCAGTAGCAAACCCGAGTCAAAGCTGTCAGTTTTGGATTGGCTTCAAGGAGGCTGTGGACAGGATAAAAGGCTCTTTATAGAAGCTGTCTGTTCTGATCCCCTCTCTAAAAACCAGGAGAGCTACTCCAGCAGAAGGGGAAATAGGCTGGGTGAAGCAACATGGCTGAAAGTAGTGCACAGTCATACGCAACTCAGGCAAAAGCAGGAGTGGAGTGTCCCCCTTTCTTTTCTTGAGTCTGAGTGTGTATGTCTAATTGCATTAGTTTCCCTGCTGCTCCCCCACACCCATCATCTTCTCCAAGTAATAGGTTAATGCCAATCCCACCCTTTCATCATCACCTCTCAGCTCAAAACCTCACTTTCTTAGTCAAAACTAAGGAGATGACAAGCCCAGGTTCTCTGGTTGCATGCAAGTCAAAGAATACAGCGGAAGAATCTAACTGCAGTTTGGGAAAAGGGGATACGTTGTACTCGACCACTGACCCTAATATTGTCCTTTGCCAGCAGATCTTCAGTAGAGTACTTCACCATACTGACCCAGATTCTAGGCCAAGCAGGGAGTCTAGAACGTCACTATTAGGCCTAGTCACTTATTCAATGCTATTTTACCGAACACCTACCAACCTGGCACAGGAAACAATGAGGTGAATATGATTTTCTTTAAGGTGTTTACCATATAAACAGATGAAATTTAAAAAAACATGAAAATATTTACAGTATTTTGGTATGTGTTAATAACGTACAGATACAAAATTATACGACAAGTAAAAGGGAGTCCACACTATGTTTAAGGGGTAAAACAGATGCTAGAGTCTAGAGTAGAGATGTAGAGATGTAGAGTCTAGAAATTCTGGCAGAAATTCCTCTGGAGAATTACTAGATCATTCCAGGCAGAAGGAGAAGTATGAATGAGGTAGAGATGCATGAAAGATCAATCATTTTTAGAGAAATTCCAGTGGTTCTTTGTAACTAGAGCAAAGGGTATTTGGTGAAGAGTTCTAGGGATGTTGAGATACTAAAAGGGGCACGGGTATGAGAGGAGGACTGAATATAGATATATTTTAGAATATATCTTTGGATCTGGGATTCACAGAACTTTCTTTGGAAGTTCTTTGGATCTTTGGAAGTGGGATTCACAGAACTTTCACTGATAAGGTATACCTCCCCTAAACACATTTAGCTGATGGTTCAGGAATGTTTTCATTAAAATTTGTGCATTGAGCTATAGCTAACATATTATTTCATCCTAGTTTCCCATATAAGCAGACCTTTTTATAGGTATAAGCAGTTTACTAGGTAGGTCTTCTCAAGAAACACTAGTAGGAGGAGAGGAACATGAGACAGCAAGGAAAGGAAGTTAATATTAAGTACATAAATGAGCAAATTACCATTGTGAGTTACTGAAGCTCAATCTCACTAGAAAATGCTTCCAAGTTATTCCACATAAAGTGTGATTCCCATTCATCAGCTCCATCCATCAACTGGTTGTATACTACTCGTGGCGCATTAAATTGTTTGCACTCTGCTTTGACCCTTGCCCACAGACTGAGAATATTTTTATAGCCAGAGAATGCCTCCAGACAGGGAGTCACAGGTGTTTGTAGTAAGAAGCTGTCAGAACTGCGAGTGCCAAGAAGATATGGGTGGAACTACAAAGCATCTGTTACACACATCAAACCATTATTTTCCAGCTGAGATTTTATGTATGGATTTCTACAATAAATTGTAATTTTTTAAAAAAAATTATCATTTTACTTTAACATAGCTTAAGCATATTATGAATCTGGATAGTGACTTTAAAATTGTTTGCTATCTGATGGTTTCAGTGATTAAGTGACAAATCACATTAAAAGATAAACATTTTTAAAAGTAAATAAAAAAAAAAGTCATGGCATATTATGTGAATGGAGGTTTCAGACAAGTTCAAACAGAGACAAGCAGAAAAACTGATTCACATGGCCCAAACTAATAGAGACCTACTGTTATAAGCTGAATTGGGAACCACCCCCCCCCCCAATTCATATGTTGAAGTACTAATATCCGGTACCTCAGAATCTGACCTTATTTGGAAATAGAGTCATTGGAGATATAATTAATTAAGATAAAGTCATTAGGATGGGCCCAAATTCACTATGACCAGTATCCTTAGAAAAAGGAGAAATTTGGATAGACACACACATTTCACCAACTGACAGAGAAGGCAGAGGTATACAACCCGAGGAATGCCAAAGAATGCCAGCAAACCAGCAGAAGTTCGTGCAGAGGCATGGGGCAGATTCTTCTTCACAGCTCTCTGAAGGCATCAACCCTATCAATGCTTTGATTTTGGACTTCTGGCCTCCAGAACTATGAAATAGTAAATTTCTGTTGTTTAAACCACCTAGTTTGTGGCTCTTTGTTATGGCAGCCTTAGAAAAAACTAATACATACAACAAAGGAAAGTAAAACCTGCATGTCAGCAGGCAATACTGAGTATCATGGTCATGGTGTGACTAGAGTACTTAATCATCACACATCCTATTAGGTTAATGTTAATTTTACTTTTTGAAAATTGGTTTTGTAGTTTTGTGTTTATTCTTGTATTGTTATTATAATGGTATGTAATAGTTACAAGCATAAGGGATTTATAATTATTTTATAATTTAAAGTTAATATTTTAATAAAAAATACTTTAAATAAATGATTATTAACTGAGAATATTTTCTTTTAAATGAGCTTCACTTAAAAGAAACTTGGAGAAAACTTGTCTTAAACTGTTGGCATCTTTTTCTTATTAGCATGTATTGATTGATGTGATGGTTAATTTAGTGTGTCAACTTGACTGCGCTAAGGGATGCTCAGATAGGTAGTAAAACATTTCTGGGTATGTCTTTGAGAATGTCTCCAAAAGAGATTAGCATTTGAATCCATGAGTGAGTAAAGAATATTACCCTCGCCATTGCAATTGGGCATTGTTCAATTCCTCGGGGGCCTGAATAGAACAAACAGGTGCAAGAAGAGTAAATTCTCTCTCTGTGAGCTGAGACATGAAAATCACCTTCTCCTGCCCTAGGAAATCCTGGTTCTTGGGCTTTCAGACTCAGAGAAAGACTTACACCATTGGTCTCTCAATTCTCTTCCAGTTTCTCATCTTATTTTTTGTGGGGGAGGGGGGTGATTTTTTTGTTTGTTTGTTTGTTTCTGAATACCTTTAACTCTTACAACTAAACATTGCGACACTTGGAAACTTTCAGACTAACATGTGATATCGATTGAGTGATCCATTCTAAGACTTAAATTCCGTGACAAGACTATCAACTAATGAAGCTTCAACAAAGTACCTATGATAGTTAATTTTATCTATTAACTTGGCTGTTCTACAGTTCCTAGATATTTGGTCAAACGTTATTCTGAATGTGTCTGTAGGAGTGTTTCTGGGGTGAGATTACCATTTAAATCGGCAGACTCTGATATTGTGGTTTCTCTTCAGATCGTATAAATCTTTCTCCTTTTAAACTGGTGGACTCTGAGTGAAGAAGATTGCCTTCCATAAGGTGGGTGGACCTTATTCAATCAGGCGAAGGCCTTAATAAAGCAAAAACTGACCTATCTGGAAAAAGGAGAAATTCTACCAGCAGATGGCTTTTGGAATAGAACTGGAAGTGTGGTTCTGCCCTCCGTCTCCTCTCTACCAGCCTACTGTGCAGATTTTGAACATGCCAGGTTCCATAACAGCATGAACTAATTCCTTAAAATAAATATTTTTATCTATCTTATCAATCTATCTATCTATCTATCTATCTATCTATCTATCTATCTATCTATCATCTATCTATCTATCCATCTATCCACCCAGCCTCTGGGTTCTGATTCTCTGGAGAATCCTGTACACCTGACCTTAAATGAATTACATGTATTAAAGTAGGGTAGAAATGATCGGTCTACTCTAAGTCAAGTAGCCATCTTTGAGTCAATCAATGATGGGAGAAGACTGGGATATGCAAAGTACGATAGCTTCCATATGATCATTTGATCATATGATTAAAAAAATATTTTACCAAAAAACAAAGTTTAGAGAGCTGTATGAAGAACACCTCACACATACAATCATGTTTGCTAAATCAGGTACAAAAAAGAGCATATTTTAAGATAAAAGACATGTATAACCAAGGTTTGGGTGTGGCATAAATTTTGTTTAATAAAAAATAGAAAAGAGTTTAATTTGTTCCATTTGGCAGAAACTGACATGTGTTTAAATTAAACTGACAAATTTCAAAGCACACCACTGTATGTAGCTACATACATCTGCTACTTTTCTAAAAATGACATTTGTAGAGTATCTTAAAAGTGCTTTGAACCTAATTTATTTTCATTATTGAATATATATCTTACATGTTTTACAGTTTACATAATACATTATGTGAAATACACAAATCATTTGATTTCTTAATTAGATTGAATTTTATCTAAACAAAATATGTATTAAAATCTTAAAATCAAATAAATATTGAATATACTATAGTCTTTGGTGCTATAACATTTTATGGCTGCATAATTAAAATTTATAATGTGTAGTAGATACTGACAGCCTGATAAAAGGATACAAAAAAATGCCCAGATATGAGAGGAAGGACTCAAATGTCTTCACTGTGATTCTATTCCAATTCATAAGATTTTGTCACACAGTGGTCGAGTATATGGGTTTGTGGTTAATTCTAGACAATGGACATATTACATCAGAAAGCAGAGGACTATTAATTTCTGTCTTATAGTCTTTCTTACTTGTAGCCCTCAACAGGAGAGTGGAAATCTTTTTCATTTCTGGTACTTTACTGTGATAAGAGGTTCTTCTTTCTTTCATTTAGCCCCTATTATAAGGTGCTACCACTCTGACAGACATTCACCAACATATTCATTTTATGAGAAATGCAACAGTTTCTCAGTAATTGAATTCATATTCATGGAGAATTGGAAGGGAGCTAGATGGCCTTGAAAGCCAGACAACATACATTCTGTTGCTAAATCTTCCACCCCTTAATTGTCACTGAGAAAACATGTGAAATCTTTGCACATTATTTTTCTCAGCTGGATATTGTGGGAAATAGAAGAATTTCTACCCTTTAATTAAATGAAATACATTAAATTCTACCACAGATCACTATTTTAAAAACGACTCAATAATTAGGGCAGTAGATGTTTCAACTGTTCACAAACAACTACTTCCACTTTATCAAGCACATTTCATGTCTTTTTGCTCTGTCAGCAAGACTTTCTTTGGGAACTGAAACTGAGTCTTAATACACCCACTTCAAGAATCTGCAGATTCTTTGGAATTTCTATGCACAATGGGATATTTTTCTGGAAAAAACAAAACAAAACCTTAGCTCTGTGTATAATATTAAACTTGCAGACTGAATATTTCAATGTTATATTTTTGGTCACTGGATTAAAATCTTTCTCAACTGAATACATAATCACTGTAACATATCCCAGGCACTTGTTTCAAATCTGTCTTTAATTTCAAAATAGTATGAGTATTTTTAAAACTAGTAGTGAATACTCCCCATTTCATAAAAAGTAACCCTCAACCAACATTCAGGTTTTTTACTTCACTCTCTCAGACTATTTTCACATATCATTTCTCCTTGTTTCCAAACTTTTTGATTTCCATCCTTTTGAGTATCTAGTTTACTTAACTAATTACTAGTTCAGCCGCAAAATACTACAGAATATATTGCCTTAATATTGTTGCTGCACTCCAGCTGTTATCCCTGGTGTCCACAAAAAAATGATCCCTCAAGTAGTACAAGAGTGGTAGGTACAAATCCACTGCTTCTGGGAACATTCAATCTCCGTATTGATTGAGACATAAGGGACATAGTATAATTGTTATGACGAGAGAATATGAGTGGCCTTATTTGTTTGTTGATTTTTTTAAGGATTTATTTATTTGAGTGAGAGAAAGAAAAAAAGAGAGAGTGTGTGCCTGCACCAGGGAGGGGCAGAGAGAGAGAGGAGCGAGAGAAACCTCACGCCGAATCCCGCTGAGCACGGAGCCTGACACAGGGCTTGATCCTAACAAACTGAGATCATGACCTGAGCCAAAATCAGGAGTCAGACACAACCGACTGAGCCACCCAGGAGCCCCAGTTATTTTGTTTTAAATATATTTATTCATTGGTTCTTTTATTCATTTGCCTTGATCTTATCAGCTTTTACTTTTAATTTTATTTGTTGGGGGGAGTAGTTGGGAGGGAGAAGCAGGTCTCATTTGTAATAAAATGATTTTTTAAAGAAGCCACTGTGGAATGTAGGTAACCTCACAAAAACTAAATGTTTTTTTTTTAAGTTGTTTTATATAGGACCAGGATTAAACTTTGCTTTTTAAAAGATAACATGGCAATGTAACTATCACACTGCCTTCTTTCTCCTATTAAAAATTCCCTTTATCAGCCTGGCTACTCTTCTATTTTGTTGTTATTGTTGTTACTTATTGGATTGGTTTGTTTGGTTTAGCTATCCATTTATTTTTTTGTCAATTAAATCATAATAAATATTATATTCAGACCTAATAAGAATTCTTGGCTCAGACAATTTAGGATAACTGAGAAGGCCTTCATGAGGTTAAGAATGAAAAAAAAATTTTTTTTTAAACCTGTTTAAGATTTGGAGAAAAATTATATTGTCAGGTATAGTGAGTGGGGTGCTCTGGAAACATAAAATAAAATGGAGTTTGGGTTATAAGATGCTTATTTGAATCAAAATCTATGGAAAAATAAGGTGAGATGGGAAGTAAATAGAATAATTCAAGTTATGATATTGGTCCAACAAAACAACAGAAAAATCTGAAGGGAATATTGCCCTTCAGAGTGTTTTGCATCTGGCTGATATGCTCAGATCTTAATACTCCACCTCATTCATCAACCAGATCTGGGCTACTCCAAGGAGGGCATGACCTTGGGCAAGGCAGCTCTCTGAAGCTGAGGCAATCCCTGAAGGAGCTGATACCTAAGGCTTTCTGGTGACAGCACTCCCACAGATGGAAATAAATCCTTCCTTAAACAAGGACCTGGGTGGAGTCTCACTGTGTCTACAATATCAGAGTGGAATAATTTGGATTTTATCATATACAGATGTTATAGTGACATACTCTCTGGCTCAGTCTCAGCATATTGTTCCAAGCTTCTTGATGAAGGAAGCTGTGAAACAAGGTGAAAATTAATTCTGAGGCTCTAAAATAAATTGTAATGTCTACAAGGTCAGAATATCTCAGTAGACTCAACTATTTCTAGAAAAAATTGAAACTCATTTTAGTAGAAACACAACATTAACAATAGTAACTATATTAGTAGGAAAAGTACTTACTCATTCAAGAAGAATTTAGTGCTAGAAGAATAGTAAGTCTCAATCCCAGATGATAACTGCCCCTGAATTAGCTAGCAAGAGTTTGCCGCTCTAATAATAATAATAATAAAAATTTCAGAAGCTTTCACCAGAAAAGCTATTTTTTATCCAAACTAGGATGGGGGAGCATGCCATACCATTTAAACTCATTCAGGAACCCACATTTCTTCTACCATATTGTGTGAGTTCATTACATTAAGCCAATAGCTAGGGGAAGGGAAAGAATGATTAGTGAGGTGTTTCTAAAGACCAGATCTAAAAGTGGTGCTAATCATTTTATTCACATTCATTGATCATAACTCAGTCAGAGATCCACACTAAACTGCGATGGAGACTGTAAAATAAAGTTTGGCAGGACTTCAAGAAAAATAGAACAAGTTGGGCACTGGTGAACACGCGTAACCCTTGCAATAGCTCCTGAGATGAGTCAGAACATAGGGAAGAACTGAACAGAACTATTGGTAAGATAATTATATTGACACAGAGTTCAAAGCAAGTAGAAGTGTGATTGTCATTTATACCACCTGAGGAAGTTTGCAGAAGGAAAAATTACAAAATAAGAATAATGGGTTGTACTTTTGCTCTATTAAGCAATTATCCTAGAGTAATTTGAAAGTCGAATAAGAGAAAATCTCAACAATTCTCCATTTCTTTTCATTTGAAGTACATAATGTACAAAGATCTATTGTTAAGAACTTGGAATATTGCTACTTATTAAATTATAAACTTCTTTTACTTAGAGACAATTAATGTGCATATGATACAATCTTCTATGCAGATTCAACAATTATTGAAGTGTGTGATGATGGATTACAATCATTATTTTATTTGAAGCTAAAATAATTAGTTTCAAACTATTGTTAAATGTCAAAAAAGTAATAAAATGTGTTGATAGGTTGTTGTAGTTCAGTGGCATTTAAATTTTTAATGAGGTCAAAAGGGGGAAGGAGGAAAGCACCCAAATTATCTATACAATTCTAGTATGTAACCACTTGAGAAAATGCGAACTTAAGAATATAGCAAAGGAAGAAAATGGTAGTTAATGGAAATCAACCTCCCCAAATTTAGTCCCAAAAGGTAAGAAAAGACTTCAAAGCTATGAAAATTCTATGAAAAACCATACTATTAGCATTACTTGAAGACAGACAATGCTAACAACACTGAAAAAAGTAGCTGTGACTAAAAAAAGAAAAACAAATCCCGGTCTAGGTTCTACATGCTTCCACCACATCCCTACTGTACAGCAATGCTTGTAATGACTTTGTTCATTACAAAGTCATTACAGAAAAAATATACATGGGAAACAGAGAGTGGATACCAGTGCAAAGGACCAAGGGGGAATTGTGGAAACATCAGAATGATTAAGTCCTCACAAATCTGGAAATATGTAATAAGTAATTGAGTAGACAGGAGAATGAACTAAGGGAAGGGATTTAAAATTAAGAATAATTTAATGGGTCAGGCACCATATAAAGGACCAGGTAGGCTATTTAAATTATAGACTTGCTTTACACGGGTAAGCCTGATTTATATGGACTGACTTCCAAAGACATAGCTTTTTTCTTTTTTTTTTTTTTTTAATGCGAGCAACACTTTTTTTCGTTTTTATTTTATTATGTTCAGTTAGCCACCATATAGTACATCATTAGTTTTTGATGTAGTGTTCAATGATTCATTAGTTGTGTATAACATCCAGTGCTCATCACAACATGTGCCCTCCTTAATACCCATAACCCAGCTACCCCATCCCCCACTCCCCTCCCCGCTGAAACACTGTTTGTTTCCCAGAGTCCAAAGACATGGCTTTTGATGGAGACAAAGTCAAAACAAAAGAAATAAGCACATTTTGGCAACTGGGTGGTAAAGAAGAAGAAAAAGTAGAAATTTTAGGATCCTGAAAGATAAACTCACAACTCACAAGACTCATGACCTTTGCTACCAGTAAAACACAGAAGGAAAAACCCTTGTTATATACTTGGACTTGGACAGACAAGCAGCAAAGGATGCCATTAAAGTAGAAATCTGGAAAACACTTAAAATCATTAAAATAAGCAGAGAAAAAGTTTATAAACAACTATTGTGGTAAATCAGGAAACAAATTTTCACAAAAGACAAATGGGGAAAACTTCCCCTGAAAAAATAAGAATGAAGCAGAAACACAATAGATAAATGTAGTCAACCAAGCATTTGAAGATATGTCAATTATTCCATGAATCATAATTTTAAAAACTATGAACAGAAATGTACACGAAAATTGGGAGAAATTAAAACAGTTGATTGAACTCTGAAAAGTAATGGAGGAAGACAAAACTACTTCAGAAATAAAAGAAAAATTAGATGTCCAGGGGAGAATTGACACAAATGAAAATTTACTAAGGAACTTTGAAGAATGGCAAGAAAGCAACCAAGAAAATATCAATGGCATAAAGAAAGAATAAACATGGCAAAAGAGAAAGTAGTAGAAATGGAAGACAGACAAAATGGAACAATATTTGTATTATTAGACTCCCTGAAGTAGAAAAACAAAACGGTGGAAGGGAATATCTAAAACTGTAATCCAAGAAAATACTCCAGAAATAGAAAAAAAAATTCTGAATCTACATTAAAGAGCTTTAGTGGATAGCTGAGAAAATTAACCCAGAATGATCAATAACAAAATATATCTTCAAAAAAAAAAAAAAAAAAGAAAAGATTTCAAAGATAAAAATTAAATCCTCAAGGATACCAAACAAACATTCAAATGACTTATAATCTCAAAAAAGTCCCTAGCATCTGATGTTTCAAAATCAATCTAAAAGCCAGGCAACAATCAAGCAGCATTAAAAACAAATAATAATGAGAAAAATGTGGAACACAGATTTCATATCTAGCTAAGGCAGTCTTTCAAATATCAAGGCAGTAGAAAAAGAAACCATTTCAACATATGAGAAGTTAAGAAATTCTGCACCCATCAGGGGTGCCTGGGTAGCACAGGCGTTAAGCGTCTGCCTTCAGCTCAGGGTGTGATCCCGGCGTTATGGGATCAAGTTCCACATCAGGCTCCTCTGCTGGGAGCCTGCCTTCTTCCTCTCCCACTCCTGCTTGTGTTCCCTCTCTGGCTGGCTGTCTTTCTCTCTCTCAAATAAATAAATAAAATCTTAAAAAAAAAAAAAGAATAAGAAATTCTGCACCAATCAGCTCTTTTTGAGGAATATACTAAAGGATGAACTTCATCCAACTAAATAGTAGGAAAACTACAGCAAAAGGACTGATGGCAAATTCTTTAATTTTGGTGTAGAGAAAGACTTTTTAACTCTGACTCAAAATCTACAGGCAATAAAAGAAAATATTGCTAAACTTTGTTACTTAAAAAAATTACACGGCAAAACTATGAAAGAAAAAAATCAAGACAACTGTAAGACCAGCAGAAAACATTCACAACATATAGCACATATAAAAGAATTATACCCCTAAAATAAACATTTCTTTTAAAAATTAAGAGGCCAAGAACCCAAAGCCTGATGCAAAAATGAGTGAAATACATAGACAATTAAAAAATAAAAGACAAAAATGTTCTTTAAATATATAATAAAATGTTTATACTCATTCCTTATGAAAAATATGAAATTATAACAACACCAAGATATACTTTTACCTGTCAGACTGGCAATATCTATCTATCTATCTATCTATCTATCTATCTATCTATCTATCTATCTATCATCTATCTATCTATCTATCTATCTATCTATCTATCTATCTATCTATCATCTTTCATCAGCACATTCTGGAGGCAATCTCTTGGGAAGTAAGTACTCTCATACATTGCTGGTGATAATGCAAAGTAGCACAACACTTTATGCAGATATTTGACTATACTTAATAAAAGTGCTTATATAATTCCTTATTTACTTTTACGCAATTACAGGTTGGAAACTATCTTAAAGACGTAGCTCCAGTTATTTGAAAATATATATTCATAAGGCTGTCCAACATAGTATTGCTTGTAATTCTAAAATATTATGAACAACCCTAATACATAGGACAGTGGTTGAAAAAACCATGGTGCATCTACACAATGGAACCCTATGCAGCTGTAAAAACTAATGAGGAACACAGTTACCAGCCAACAGTGGAATGGTTTACAGAATATATTAAGTAAAAAGAAAAAAAAAATGTCCAAAAGAGAATCCATACTATGTTACCCCTCAAAAAGAGGGACATAAGAACATAGAAACATAGGTTTCACCAGTTATCTGCAGGAACATGTGGCCAAGTGGTAGTAAGAGGGGAAGAATGGGAAAAGGGCAGTAGAGATGAAGAGGAAGTAAAGCTTCTGTGAGTATATTTTATATCTCTGACTCTAAGAAACATAGTAATATTTTACATATCCTTCACTTCCCCCAGGAATAAACAATTAAAACCAAGAAGGATGTGGAGGAATGCCAAAGTGGAATTCATACCCTAACAAATGAATTAGACAGTATTAAACATAACAACATAATTGTTCTGAAGAAAACATGAGACAAACCCAAACTAAAGGAAATTCTACAAAACAGTAGAAAAGTGCTCTTCAAAGGTGCCAAGATTTTGAAAGACAGGAGAAGATTAAGGAAGTATTACATACTGGAGGAGTCCAAGTGGAAATAACAACTAAATGAAATATGGATTCCTGGATAGAATCCTGGAACAAACAAAGGACATTAGTAGGGAAAAGCTGCTGAAATTTGAACAAGGTCTGTGACTACTAACCTAATGCTTATTTTCTGGTTTCCATAATTATAGCATTGTTATATAAAGAATAATATCAGAGGAAGCACAGTGAAGGGTATATGGGAATCTCAGTACAATTTTTGCAATTTTTTTGTAAATCTAAATTGAGTTTAAAATAAATTGCTAAAACAAAAAAGAGATGAATTTGTCTGAGTTGTGGAAATTGAATTTCATTTTCTCAGTAATAAAGTTAGAATAAAGTATAGATTTTGAATGGCTCTAATTAAGTAGATTTTTAAAATTTTATAAACAACTGATTAGTAATTTTTATGTTATATAAAGGAGAATATCATTACTAAAGGGCCAGGTGGACAGAGCTGGTAAATGCTCAGTAATGCAAAGAAGACGTCCTAATAATTGTCCAATTATTTGTACACCACCAATCAAATAAGAGTAAAATGAAATTTAATGGATAGTATGATTACTTGTGAATAATTATTCACCTTGTATCTTACTACATGGCTTGTCAGAGAAAAAAATCTTTTATTAACTGATAAAACATTGGTTTAAAAATCAGTCCTGAATTTATACAATAGGAATAAAGCAAACAAATATAATCACAGAAACACATTTGAATGGTTACATCATGTTTGTGAATAACAAGAAAAATCCAAGAATTTTTTTAAAAAGTTTTTATTTAAATTCCAGTTAGGTAACATACAGTGTAATTTTGCTATACAATATAGTGATTCAACCCTTCCATACAACACTTGGTGCTCATCACAGAGCACTCCTTAATCCCCATCACCTACTGAACCCATCTCCTATCCACCCCCCAACCCAGGGTAACCGTCAATTTGTTCTCTATAGTTAAGGGTCCATTTCTCGGTTTGTCTTTCTCTCTCTCTTTTTCCCTCTGCTCATTTGTTTTGTTTCTTAAATTCCCCATATGAGTGAATTCATATAGTATTTGTCTTTCCCTGACTTATTTTCCTTAGCAGAATACTCTCTAGCTCCATCCATATCATTGCAAATGGCAAGATTTCATTCCTTTCTATGGCTGAGGAATATTCCATTATACACACACACACAGACACACACACACAAACACACACACACACACACACACACGTATCACTCTTCTTTATCCATTCATCATTCATTTGGGCTGTTTCCATAATTTGGTTATTTTGATAGTGCTGCTATAAATATCAGGGTGCATGCATTTTGCATTTTGTACTAGTATTTTTGTATTCTTTGGGTAAATACCTAGTAGAGAAATTGCTGGATCATAGGGTAGTTCTATTTTTAACTTTTTGAGGAACCTCCATACTATTTTCTAGAGTGGCTGCACCCTTTGCATTCCCACCGACAGTGGGAGGGTTCCCTTTCTCCACATCCTCACCCAACACCTATTGTTTCTTGTGTTGTTGATTTTAGCCATTCTGACCCTTGTGAGGTTAACTCTCATTGTAGTTTTGATTTGCATTTCCCTGATGATCAGTGATGACCTACTTTTCATGTGTCTGTTGGCCATCTGGATATCTTCTTCGGAAAAATGTCTATTCATGTCTTCTGTCCATTTTTTTGGATTATTCATTTTTGGGGTGTTGAGTTTTATTAGTTCTAGATATATTATGGATACTAACCCTTTATCACATATGTCATTTGCAACTATCTTCTTTCATTCTGTAGGTTACCTTTTAGTTTTGTTGATCGTTTCCTGCACTGTGCAGAACCTTTTTATTTTCATGAAGTCCCAACAGTTTATTTTCGCTTTTGTTTTCCTTGCCTCAGGAGACATATCTAGAAAGAAGTTGCTATAGCCAATGTCAAAGAAGTTACTGCCTGTGTTTTCCTCTAGGATTTTTATGGTTTCAAGTCTCAGATTTAGATCTTTCATATATTGTGAATTTATTTTTGTGTAAGGTATAAAAAAGTGGTCTAGTTTCTTTCTTTTGTATGTTGCTGTCCACTTTTCCCAACACTATTTGTTGAAGAGACTCTCTTTTTCCCATTGGATATTCTTTCCTGCTTTGTCAAAGATTAATTGACTATATACTGGTGGGTTCAGTTCTGGGTTTTCTATTCTGTTCTATTGATCTATGTGTCTATTTTTGTGCCAGTACCATATTATCTTAAGCACTATAGCTTTGTAATATAACCTGAAGTCCAGAATTGTGATGGCTCTCGCTTTGCTTTTCGTTTTCAAGGTTACTTTGGCTATTTGGAGTCTTTTGTGGTTCCATACAAATTTTAGGATTGTTTGTTCTAGTTCTGTGAAAAATGCTGGTGTTATTTTGATCGGTTTTGCATGAAATGTGTATACTGCTTTGGGTAGTATAGACCTTTTAACAATATTTGTTCTTTGAATCCTTGAGCATGGAATGTCTTTCCTTGTGTCGCCTTTAGTTTTTTTCATCAGTGTTTTATAGTTTTCAGAATACAGACCTTTTTACCTCTTTGGTTAGGTTATTCCTAGGTATCTTTCTCATTTCTTTTTATTTATTTATTTATTTATTTATTTATTTATTTATTTATTCATGCAATTGTCAATGCAACCGAGTCCTTAATTTCTCTTTCTGATGCTTAATTATTGCTATATAAAAATGCAACAGAT
This sequence comes from Ursus americanus, assembly GCF_024610735.1. Lineage (NCBI taxonomy): Eukaryota > Metazoa > Chordata > Mammalia > Carnivora > Ursidae > Ursus > Ursus americanus. The sequence continues at coordinate 7,443,236 of NC_142131.1, forward strand.
TTTTGTATATTATTTTTGTATCCTGGGACTTTACTGAATTTGTATATCAGTTCTAACAATTTTTTTGGTTGAGGTTTTTGGGTTTTCTATATATAGTATCATGTCATCTGTAAATAATGAAAGTTTGATTTCTTCCTTGATGATTTGGATGCCTTTTATTTCTTTTGTTGTCTGATTGCTGTGGCCAGGGCTTCTAGTACCATGTTAAATAACAGTGATGCGAGAAAAATCCAGCAATTTTAGTTTTAATAGTGTAAAGGATCAGGTCCAGTCAAAATAAGATAACTTTATAAGGGAACTGTGTTATATAAATCATTTAAGTGTTCTAAATGAGAGAGTGTTTTGGCTAATTTACTTTAAAAAATTCATTTTCCATTTCTTGAACACACATTCCCAGGGACTGTTTCAGGATGAATTAAGGATTAGCCAAGTTATTCAGTATTGCAATGGACTGGATGTTTGTATTCCCCCCAAAATATTATATTATGAAATCCTAATCCTAATGTGATAGCATTTGGAGGTATGGATTTTGGGAGGTAATTGGGTCATGAAGGTGGAGCCTACATGAATGGGATTAGTACGCTTATATGAAAAGGCCAGAGAGCTACTTTGAGGTCTTTTTTCAGAAAAAGGCCCTCTGTAAATGAGGAAGAAGGCACTTACAAGAACCCACCATGCTGGCACCCTCCAGAATGTGAGAAATAAATGTTTATTTTTTAAGCTACCCACACTATGGTAATTTGTTATAGCAGCCAGAGCTAAGATAAGTTTTTATTCTTTGTGGATCATTTCAAACCATTTCAAACTTTAAATTCACTTAAGAAAACAAAAGGTACATTCAGAAGGAGATGGAGCAAGGGAAATTCTATCTTGCAAAAAGCAACATGAATGTTTCAGTTTTTTTTTTTTTTTTAAGATTTTACTTATTTGAGAGAGAGAGAGAGAGAGAAAGAGAGAGCACAAGAGGGGTGAGGGTCAGAGGGAAAAGCAAACTCTTGGCTGAGCAGGGAGCCTGACGGGAGACTCGATCCTGGGACTCCAGGATCATGACCTGAGAGCCAAAGGCAGTCGCCGAACCAACTGAGCCACCCAGGCACCCAGATGTTTCAGTGTTTTAAGTCATTTCACACCTTAATTTTACTGAAATAAAACCCAAACAATAGAACTGTAGTTCTAAAATATATTGCTTTTTACAAATTAAGCTTTCATTAGTTCAAAAACAAACAAGTTATGAACCAGTATGTACAAATGAAGATGTATATATTTTTACTATTTCCAAAATCAAGTATTTATAGGGAGAAAACAAAAGTAAGTTTTTGATTGTGGCCTTGAATACATATTAGGAAAATGAAAATGATATTTTTTTTCTTTCATGCATGCCCAAAAGCTAATAATGAATTGTGGGGAGTGACAGCAAATAAGGCCATAAGTTATTAATTCAAAAAATATAATCATTATAGTGAAAAGGAAATTCTTCTTCTTCTTTTTTTTTTTTAAGATTTTTTTATTTATTTGAGAGAGAGTATGAGAGAAAGCACACAGGGACAGGGAAAGGGAGAAGCAGACTCCCCACTGAGCAGAGAACCCAACGCGGGGCTTGATTCCAGGACACTGGGATTATGACCAGAGCTGAAGGCAGACACTAAACTGACTGAGCCACCCAGGTGCCCCAGAAGTTCTTTTTTTTTTTTTTAAAGATTTTATTTATTTATTTGACAGAGACAGCCAGCGAGAGAGGGAACACAAGCAGGGGAGAGGGAGAGGAAGCAGGCTCCTAGAGGAGGAGCCTGATGTGGGACTCGATCCCACAACGCTGGAATCAAGCCCTGAGCCGAAGGCAGACGCTTAAGGACTGCGCCACCCAGGCGCCCCCCCAGAAGTTCTTTTTCAAAATTTTTGAAAATATTTTCTATTTAAGTAATTTCTACATCCAACATGGGGCTCAAACTCACAACCCTGAGATCGAGTAGCATGTTTCACCAACTGAGCCAGCCAGGTGATGCAAAAAGGAAATTCTATACCTCATGCATGTTCATCTTGAGGATAAGTCCAGGGCCAGAATTTTTGGAGGACACACTGATTTCATTCAAATCCTCGAGTATATTACTTAGCATCACCATTTTAGAATTGATTCGAACTTCATTATTTCAGTTAGTCTGTGATTTGATGATAATAGCACATCTCATCTGAGAGCTGCTTTTCATTTTGCTCTATGTGGTTTGGAAGATTCCACTTCCTAAAAATCAAATATCTCTCTTTCTGCATGAAGTTTTTAATTTCTGTAGCTAAAATTTTCCCTCACATGTGTCACTGAGGTGACTGCGTCTCTTAGAAATCTTTTCTTTAATCTGTGTACGTGACATCTCCCTTTCTCCACCACGTGCCCTTGCTTCTGCTTAACTTCCTTCTTCAAGTGCTCTTCTCTTCTGCGAAGAGTACTCTGCAGTCAAAGGCAGCTGTGCAGAGGGAAAGGTTCCTTGGATCTCTAAGAACTTCATCCCTCTCTCCTTTCATTATTATCTCTCCCTCCTTTTAGAAATTAATTTTATCTTAAATTTTATAGCATCATATTCACACAACCTAAATGTACACATGCAATCTAGCATGACGCACTTAATATGCTACTTGTGTTAAAGTTTTTATCACTGATTTACTTTAAATTTTAGATTTATTTAATTTTTTTTATCCTTCAAGTAATATGAGGTGGAAATTGGAATGGCTATTGAAATACTAAAATTTCAAACACAACTACGTAATAAAGGTTTCTATTGTTTTTCATAATGTTGGACTACATATTATCTTTATGCATTTGAAAATCACAATTCTGTAAAGTAAAAAAAAAACTTAAAAATGGAAGAGAACATATTTCCTTAGTGCCATAAACCACCTGAAAATTTGTAGCAAGTCAGATTTAGTCTGATCCTCTAATTAGAATAAGATGTTAAATATCCAATAGTTTAAATAGGACACTTGAATTACATTTTTTATCTGAAAGACATCATTGTGGGTTGTGAAGATAACAGTCATTTGTCCTTCCACACAAAACTGAAGGCCAAATTTAAGATGAAAAGAATTAAATAAAACAGACCAAAAGACCTATGAACTGAAATATGTTTCCATGAACTGAAATACATTTGCTGGATTAAATATTGAGCTTCTTTGCTTTAAGTAATCTATTTCATATTTGTTAATCCTCCAGCTTAATTCTCAATAAGTAAATTTGTCAGGCAATTATATAAAGTTGGTTTAATTTTCTGCTTACCAAAAGAATTTATCATTATGTTTCTCCCACATCTAAATTTCAAGGACTAACTCTTTCTCATCTTATTTTTTGATAATATATTAAAATGGTTTATGATTGCCTATAAATATTTTCAAATATTTAACAAATATATACCTCTAATGTTCTAAATAAAATAATAACTTACCTTTTTGTTTTATTTAGTTGAATAAACTTTTGAAAATTTATGATTAGAAAGGATAATAGTGAATACTTTTCACGTTAAAAAATAGTTCTGGAGTTGAAAACATAACTCAGTATTCACTATCCTAATTTGAGACATTCAATAAGTCTCATCCTCTACACTTACTCTGCCCGTAAATCTGCATAATGACTTACATAATTTCACATGAAGAAGTTGGGTAAAACAGTGCAGAGCTGACTGTAGAGGTCTCTAAGTTTCTTTCTTCTTTTTCCTTTGTTTCTCCTTCTGCTCTTCCTGACATGTCATGATTGATGTGTTTTTCATTCTCGTTTACAAAATGAACTCTTTGCTTGGCTGGACAGGTATGTTTTCAGGTGATTGAATCAGAATTCATTTTTGGTACAATCATTGTCCCTTTACACATAAAAATGTAAGTATTTTGGAGTGTAGAATAAATTGTTAAAGTTAATATATTCTGGTTGTAGCAAAAGTCTAGTATTCCAAGAGCACCATAGAAGAGTGCTAGAAGTTTCCATATATTTACTTTAGGGTCAGCTTAGGAAATGTTTCTATGAAATACAAATGCCTTTGGTGATTCTTGATAACTGCTAATTAGAAGCAAAGACTAAAACCCAAAGTACATTTTCCATCTAAATAAAAAAGAAAAAAAAAGCTATTTTTCCAATAAGTTGCTGTTAACTTAAAAGGAAAGGAGATGTTGTCATAATTCCTTTGTATAAAAAACTGATATTCCGTAAATTGATATTACCAAGGATATAAAAAGATAATAGCAAGGAATAGAAAAAAGTAAAATGGAAAATACCTTGCCAGAAAGGCTTTAAAAAGCTATGACCCTGTGTTTTTAAAACTCTTTGAATGACTTTGTCCTTAAAAATAAAAATAAAGAAATAAAATGGAAACAATATGATCTGAAAATGAAGCTAGGAAAAAAAAAACAGATAAAATAAAACATGGTAGATGAATGCAATGAAATATTATTCTGACATTAAAACCATGTTGTAGAAAATTACCTAATAGTACAGAAAAAATTGACAATATAAATAATGTGAAAAATTGATCAAAAATATCTACAGCATGATCTCAGTGACTTTATTTCATTTTATCTAAAGATTTTATTCATTATTTGAGAGAGACAGTGAGAGAGAGCATGAGCAGGGGAGAGGGAGAAGCAGACTCCCCACTGAGCAGGGAGCCCAACACTGGGCTTGATGCCAGGACCCAGAGATCATGACCTGAGCGGAAGGCAGATGCTTAACTGTCTCAGTCACCCAGGTGCCCCTCAGAAAAATATTAACAATATACATTATAAAATATAACCTTAATGTGGTTTTCTCACTGATAGAATTATAATTGATTTTTATATTTTCTTATTTTCATCTTCCTAATTTTAAAATAATCTATTTTGGAGCGATACTATTTAGGAATCAGAAAAATACTATTAAACAGGTATAATAAAGTCATTATTTGAGACTCTCTTTTCCATGTTTCCTATGGAAAACATTTTCTTACATCAGTAATTCAGGTCAGTGCAAGTGAAGCAAAGTCCCCTAAAGTTGCCACCCCCCCCCCCACAAAGTGAATTTATTCCTTTCAGCTACATAAGAAATCTAAAAATGAGACTTCTATAATCTAGTCCTAAAATTCTAGACAGCTGAACAGTAGAAAAAAACAACCTCAAAGGAAAAGAGTGGTCACACACTTTCTCTCGCTTGAGGAATGGCTCTAATGAGGAACAATCCTTGGGTCTGTATCCCTGAAAGGAACACACTTTCCTCCTAAGCCTGGTTTCTCTCTTCTTTACATTCTCACAGAAGTTTTCTGCAAGTGGGATTGTCTTATTGAAAGACATTTAGCCCAAGGTTTTGTTTTTGTTTTTTAATTTTTTTAAATCTCTGCTTTGTATTTTTAAAGAATGAATTACTTTTTGTAAAATTAACACTTAACAAAGTGAAGACAACTGTGTTCTCATTGTAATGTGCTTGCCAGATGTGAAATTCCATAGTGAGAAGACCCGGGGGACTGTCCTGGGGTTTGGCACAGTACCTAGCATAGCACTTGTACTCAATAAACATGCGTTGAATAAATTCTCTTGGTTAAGTCTTTACTTTGTGATACAGTTTCCTGATTTATAAAATAAGAATGCCATGGTCTAAAATGTTTTTGTCCTAGAATTCATACACTGAAATCTTAAACCCTAAAGGTGATGGTATTAGTGGGTGGGAACTTTGGGAAGTAAATTAGTTATGAGGGTGAAGCCCTCCTAAATGGGATTAGTGCCCTTCTAAAAGAAATTTCACAGCAACCCAAATGGATTAAGAAAGAGAATACAGATCATTTTCAAGAACCCTTTCCAATTCTAAAACTTCTAGAATTCTAACAGAAGCCTATATTATCATGCCATGGAAGAAATTTGCCAAACAGTACTGGGGGAGGGGAAAAAACTTCTTTTGCATTTGCAAAATAATTCTTCTAAATTAAGGATGGCTTCCTTAACTTAAAAAGTATGTGGACCAAAACTAGAGGGGATAAATTTATCTAATATAGAAACTTTATCCAGAAGTTTAAATTTTACATGAGATCAATGTTAATTTATTTGTGTTATATCAAATAGTTTTATAACTCAATATATGGATCAATAGAACGGCTGCTAGTTTTTGTATAGAAATCAATAAATCGCTTTTCTTGACAATAAATTGACTTCTTTTTTACTGGCCAATATCTCAAGAGTTCAGTCTGTTTGCTGGAAAGCAATTTTCCCTAAGGTTTCTTTCATTTCTGCATATTGTGTGAAGAGGTGGGATTTCCAGGTCAGTGCAAGAGAAGCAGTTGACGAGCAGTAGTAATTCCCATGAGTATCTATGCAGCAGAATCTGACTGGGAAGGTAGAAGAGCCTACATACTCCCAGCCATTATCTAATGGTATGCCCTCTGTCTTAACAAAACATTTAGTTTAAAAATGTGAGATTTTATTTGAAGCTATAAACTAAGATTTTCTGCCAGTATTTCCTGTTTATCGGTAACACTTCTCTATTTGAACATATAAAACTTATGATAGCCTTTGCTTTATAGTAAGAATATTACAGAAGAAAGGAACAGAAATATAAAGTAGTGAATTTTTGGCTTTTGAATTTTAAAACTCATAGGAAAAAAAATGAGTCTGATAGAAGGAAATGTAGGAATGTGTAGATACTGTCAAAAAGATACAATGGACATCCTAGACAGGTGAAGGATTCAAAAGCACAGAGATTGTGCCCCATTTCCATTTAATGCCTAGAAAATGAATTCAAACTCACAGAAACTTCTTGAGTCCAATATAGAAATGGTCTATCAGGGGCGCCTGGGTGGCACAGCAGTTAAGCGTCTGCCTTCGGTTCAGGGCGTGATCCCGGAGTTATGGGATTGAGCCCCACATCAGGCTCCTCCGCTATAAGCCTGCTTCTTCCTCTCCCACTCCCCCTGCTTGTGTTCTCTCTCGCTGGCTGTCTCTGTCAAACAAATAAATAAAATCTTAAAAAAGAAAAGAAAAGAAAAGAAAAGAAAAGAAAAGAAAAGAAAAGAAAAGAAAAGAAAAGAAAAGAAAAGAAATGGTCTATCAGCCTCAGCATCCCAGAGCTTCTACTCATTCTGACATGGTACTGAGAAAAGTAGGGTGTCTTGAGTAATAGAGCGCCTTTGCCTTTTTTGGACTATTACAAAAGTGCAAAGTGCCTTATAGACACCCACACCAAGTTTTTCATAGCCATAATGGAGCGCTGAAAGGAGTTCATAAGTAGCAGAGAGAGCCAGATTTCAGTCTGCCCAGAAGTCAACACAAACACCAAAATTCTCTGAATAAATTGACAACAGAGGGCAAGATCAGAGGACATACATCCAGAGAATGTTAGTTTTTATATATGAGGACAATAACTATGTATTCCCTATAACTCAAAAAAGCTATGTCATTATACCATTCCAAAGGATATTAAGCACATCTACCTAGAAATGAAGTCAGAATTGAATTAACTGAGACTTAATTTTGTCATAATCTAACGGCACCTCCAAAAGAGATGTTAGTTTAGTTATTGCAAAAGAAAAGAGTTAGATAGGGTGTCTGGGCGACTCGGTTGGTTGAGTGTCCACCTCTTGATTTTTGGCTCAGGTCATAACCTCGAGGTCATAAGATTGAGCCCCAAGTGGGGCTGGAGCCTGCTTGGGATTCTCCCTCTCCATCTCCCTGCCCCTCCCCCCTCAAATAAATAAATAAATCTTAAAAAAAAAAAGTTAGACTTCTTGTACACCTGACATTGTAGCCTGATTTTTTTTACACATTATAAGTGTTATAAAAGCATTTTTAAATCTTTGTCAAACCACAGCTAAACATAAAACCCATCATTTTATACAATATCCTTAGACACAAACTATTTAACACAACTTCAGTAAAAGTGTGTCTGAAATCAGTGTACAGATACATGTTTTCCTTTTGATTAAAGATGCCAGAAAACTAAATCAGGTTATGGTGCCAGAAAGTAATATTCATTAGCTGTAGTCCCTTTATTAGTGATGGAGGTGGAAATGTTGTATTTCAAAACCACCTGGAAAGATTTTAAATGTTACCTAGTCTGGTTATTGGAGAGCAAGTACAGTGTGAAAAAGAATTCTACTCATGCTCCAACAAACACATCAACTTGGGAACCAGTGCTTTTTTTCTCCTGACAAAAACATGAAGAAATGTTCAATTATAAGCCAATAATTAAGTAAGAAATATATTATGAAACACAAATTATCACCAGAAGGGATGCTCTCCTTTTTACATAACCGCCTTAAGTGTCTCTTTTCTGGTCTCTTTCCCTTTAAAGAACTGTCTTTGTTCATTTCAGCCTGATTTAATTTGTCTAAATATGTCTTAAGAAAAAATATGAGCACATGCTATGCTTCATGAAAGACCTCCATCCGCTTATTATAGGAAGTTAGCTTTTTCTTTTTTTTCTTCTCTTCTCTTTCTTTCTTTCTTTCTTTCTTTCTTTCTTTCTTTCTTTCTTTCTTTCTTTCTTTCTTTCTTTCTCTTCCTTCCTTCCTTCCTTCCTTCCTTCCTTCCTTCCTTCCTTCCTTCCTTCCTTCCTTCCTTCCTTCCTTTCTTTTTTTAACTTGCAATCACTTAAAATCCCTGAGCCTAGGTGGATCAGTCAGTTAAGCATCTGCCTTTGGCTCAGGTCATGATCCCAGGGTTCTGGGATCGAGTCCCACATCTGGCTCCTTGCTCAGTGGGGAGGCCTCCTTCTCCCTCTGCCTGCTGCTCCCCCTTCTTGTGTGTTCGCCCTTTCTCTCTCTGACAAATAAATAAATAAAATATTTAAAAAAATTTTTTTTAAATCCCATAGCAATGTGGTGTGTGTGTGTGATCTTCTTAAAACAAACAGACAACAAAAAAACAAACAAAATGAAACCTGTCTTCAAGCTATGCAAGATGTCATCTAACTTCACCTTCACCTTTTCTAGTAAGGAAAAAGTCATTCATAAAAGGCAGTTCTCTATCCTTAAAGGCTCTGATGGAGAGATTGATCATTGCTTGGATACACACCACAAATTCAGTGTTTGAAGTAGCAGGAAGATGTGTGTCTGTATTATTCTGATTATTTTGGCTCTGTATTATTTTGTTGGGTTGGATGGAAAAGAAAGGATAAATGACTGTGTGAGAATTGAGTAAACCAGAACAATGAAAAATAATCAGAAACAGAAGAATAAAATTCAATCTACCAATAATTTTAAGAGAGAGAAAATTACCTCCATATTTATTATTAACCATGTATTTGTTGTCAATTAAGGAAACATGTCCTAATATGTTTTGTAAGTGTTTATAGAAAATTAAATGTAAGTGACATCAAGTATAAAGAGGTAGTGATGTTTGGTTTTGTTTGCTTTTTCTGTTTATTGCCTGCCTAGGATCTCTGTTGCCCTCTTCTCATAAGAGAGCCTTCTTTTCTTTTAGGGAATGGCCTTCCCTCCACCTGATGAAATCGACTATCCCCAGCTCATAGTCCAACGCCTCATCCCACCCCTGCCCTAGGGAAATAGATAGTGTGGCACATAGTCCTGCGTGGATGATATTTTGGGAATCCCTATGGACAATTAAGTGATAAAACAACAGACTTTCATGGAGAAACAGCCAAGGAAAAGATTCAGAGATGGAAAAAGACGGGGAGTAGGAGAAAAAAACTAGCCAAAATCTGGATTTACCTACAGCAAGCCAATTTCTTGGACTCATTTGTAACTATAGTCAATAAAATTTCTATTAGCTTTAGGGGCGCCTGGGTAGCTCAGTCATTAGGCGCCTGCCTTCGGCTCAGGGCGTGATCCTGGCATTCTGGGATCGAGTCCCACATCGGGCTCCTCCACTGGGAGCCTGCTTCTTCCTCTCCCACTCCCCCTGCTTGTGTTCCCTCTCTCACTGGCTGTCTCTATCTCTGTCAAATAAATAAAGAAATAATCTTAAAAAAAAAATTTTCTATTAGCTTTAGCTCATTTTAGATAGGTTTTCTCCTTGTTACTGGAGGAGTCCTTTCTAAAGGAAAATAAAAAGCATTGCCTTAAAGTCAAAAGTATTTGGGCAACTGCATCTCTTTGAGAAATATATTTGATGCCAAGATATCATTTTTAAAATTGTACTAAGATTAGCAAGTTAGTACATATAAAGACTGAGAAAGACAAATAACACACAATTTCACTTGTGGAATTTAAGAAACAGAACAGATGAACATGGGGGGTAAAAGAGAGAGGCAAACCATAAAGCAGACTCTTAACTATAGAGAACAAACTGAGGGTTGTTGGAAGGGAGGTGGATGGGGGATGGGTTAAAAAGCTGACGGGTATTAAGGAGGGCACTTGTGATGAGCACTAGGTCTTGTATGTAAGTGATGAATCACTAAATCCTATACCTGAAACTAATATTACACTGTATGTTAACTGACTGGAATTTAAATAAAAACTTGGAAGGAAATAAAAAAACAACAAAAATTTATTAAATCAATGAATGCTTATATCTAATAATTTCTAAATCCATCATATCATCATATTTAGTCAAATATACATACATACATATATATATATATGTATATATATATATATAAGATGCAATTACAAATAATAGGCACTATTTTAAGATTTAGCTTCTCTTAAATGTATATTCAACAATTCTTAATCAGGGGAGAAAGATCTCCATAAAAATTATCTGTGGATTAAAGGTAGCACCGTCCTTACAACACTTCTCAAGTCTGCTCTGGTTCAAACATTCAAGCACATATACATATATCTTATTTTATCACTGAACTATTAAGGCTCAAATCTAAAACAAATTTTGAGCAAATCTGAGATACATAAAGCACTATGTATTATGCATTACATAAAGCCAAAAATGTCTAGAATTTAGAACTCACAAATGTTACTGATTCTGTGCCTATAGGAGTACATCGTAAATGAACAGAAAGTCAAGTATTACAGACTAGCACACACAAGGGGTCATTAAATTATGAGTCTATAACCATGGCAATCTAATTTCTTTCCCAGGATGTACTAAAGAATCACATCCTCAGAAAAAGTATATAGAGAAGAAAGTAGCAGAATGTTTTCTTCTTTTTAATTCTATATGAATGGTCTATAGTCTCCACTCTAATTCCAGTAACAGCAATAATGATGGTAATAGCAGTGTCCACTGATAATAATGTTTTGAAGATAAAGTAGTCGTCCATCAGACCCCAAGGCAATTTTGCTTCAACATACATTCTTAAAAGAAGAATTTCCGAACCACTGGTTTAACGAAGAATGTATTCTTTGCATAGGTATCTTGGTGGGGTAAAATTTAGCAATGAGCCTAGTAAATACCAGATATTCAATACATATTTATTCTATGAATAAATGAAAAATAAATAAAAGACACGTTTGTGATCAAGTTCAATGATTTTATCTTACAGATGAGAGTGATAAAAAAAAAAAAAAGGCTGTCATGTGTTTAAAGTTAGTTATTTGATGGCAAAACCAAAACTAAAATTCATGGTGTAGAGTTTTTCTACCAAACCATGTTGTCTAAATGCATTCCACAAGACTGAAATAGTGCAATAATGCAGTAGATAAAAGGGAAGAATTTGCAGCCAGAGAGTAGAATGCATATCCTTGCCCTCCTACTTAGAAAGTCTGGCAACTTGGGCAAGTTTATGAAATTCCCTGTTTCTTCCTTAGGTTAAGATAGTGAGTACCTTCTTAGTGTAGTTGGTGGAGAATAAATGAGTTAATACATATGCAAAATCTTAGTAGTGTCCCTGGTGCACAGTAAAGTCTCAACTAATATTATTTTTGTAAATAATTAAACCAATGACTCTCTCAAGTCAAATATGACATGCTGGGATGATCAATAATGAATGCTATTATTTAACTACTTTCTGTGCACTAGGAACTTACAGATATTATTTATAATATCCCGTATCTGTGCAGGCAGTTTTAATTAGAAGCACTGTCAGGAGGTAGAAATGTTGTGTTGGTGGCGAGTGAGGGATCTAGATTTACACTCGTGGGTGAGAATTCCTGTTCCACCAATTGCCAGCTCTGTAATTGGACAAGTTTTATTTCATTTACTTAACAAACATTTATAAAGTTTTACTATGTGCCTGGCATTGTTCTAAACACTGTACAGCTATTGAGTCATTTAACCTTCATTAAAGAGGTAGGGATTTTATGATACCATTTTGCAGATAAACAAACTGAGATAGTAACAAAAACAGCGCAGTGTAGTGACTGAGCACATAGTCTCTTGAGGGGACTACTTGGGTATAAATCCTGCCTCTCCCACTTCCTCGGACATGATTCAGATGATTTATGATAGTTAATTCTGCATTACTTTTCTCTTCTATACAGTACGATAACAAGAATACCTGCCTTAAAGAGTTGCTGCTATATTTAAACTAGGTAACATGCCAAGAAATTAGAACAATGCTTCACACATAGTAATTACACAAAATATGTGAAAGATTAACATTGTCACTGTTATTATTACTGTTAAATTTTTATTACAGGTGGAAAAACCAAGGCTTTGAGAGTTAGTCACTAAGCCAAAGTAGAGTACAGATAAGTAAGCAAGATGGAAATTAAGCTCAGTTTATCTGTCCCCAAAATCTGGGCTTTTTGGATTGTAACTTGTTTTGTTTTAGAGAACGATCGACCTCTTTCTATGGATGACAAGCTCATAGCTAGTCGGCTTCATCTTGTTAGATATAATAGAAGTGGAGTGACCAGGAGTCTGAAAGGCAAAGTACATGACTTCCAAGAATTGATCAGGGTTTTGCAACAGACATCTCCATTATATAATTTCAGAGTAACAGACTCCTGTCACGTGCCTTAATCCAATATTGAGTTAGTCACATTTTTGTATACATGCCCAATTGGTTTCTCATTTGTTGAACAATGTTATAATACTGATAATAAAGACAAAGTGTGTAGAGTCAAAAAGTGAGTAAAGAGATAGTTTTGGGAACAATATAGACATACTTAGTCTCAGCCTAGTGGAGAGTTCCTATATGTCATGTTATTTTATTACTGTTTTAAAATCTCTTCAAAATGTTCACATAATGTTGTGCTGATCACTTCCAGGTTCAGTTTGCCTGTTTGCCTACTCCTTATTCTCCTTTCTTTTTTCTTTTCTTCTTTCATTCTCTTTCTTTCTTTCATTTTACAATGGCTTATGTCTTCATGCTGGCAAAAGATGATAGTGTGATACATTTTTCACTTGCACACAGCTATATCTGTGACTTTTTTAAAATAAGATTTTCTATAAATAGCTTCTGTTCATAGGAAAAATATCCTTTTGGGAATTGTGGAATAGGAAAACAAATAAGACATGCACTAAACAGAAACAGAATTAATACTAATCGTATTGCTTTGCAAAGTTTCAGAAACTTCACACTTGATTTCAGACTAGAGTATTAATTAAGTAATGAAGTGAATAAAGCCAAGGTATCTCTTTAGAGAAGTTTCCCAAGGCCACCACTTTCTCAGCTGAATAAATTTCTAATATCATCATCCAGGGAAATGTTAGTTTCTGCACAAGAACTGTGCCCCCTGGAATCACAGTTATTAAGTCTGCCCTTCTCCTGTAGGACCCACCCACTTCACCATGTCTTTCTCTCCAGCAAACATGCAATGTTATTAAACTATAAGTGAATCTCAAATTACATATACAGATTATCCAGCTACAAGCATTCTCTCTCACGGTATTCAGTTCAGATTGGCACATATCCACACATCATGGAAAGAGTGTTGGAAGAAAATCAAAACACTTGGCTTAAGTCCCAGTGCTAACACTTTCTAGTTTTGTGACCTTGGGCAAGTTATTTGGCCTCATTGGTTTACAGTTTCCACATTTTTAAAACATGGGATGATAATCCCTATTGGGTGTGAGGGTTAAATATAGTATCTGTGTTAAAACACTTTGGAAATAATCAGCTTCCATACAAAAGGAGAATATGATTTCAGTTGCTTTCCTTCTTCTTTTAGTATTAAACACTATGAAAAGCACAGTTAAACTATAGGATCTATAAAGATATATACATGATATATATGCATACATAAAAAGGATATTTGGAGGTTAAGTTTTATTGTTATTGCCGTTCTAGGTTAGTCAATTAAACATTACATTTGAACCACAAATTATCAAGCACCAACTATGTTATACTTTAATAACATTGGAACTGGAGAAAACAAGGGGTTCCAGAAATAAGTAAATTAACAATGCCAGCTCTGCGCATCTACTATTTGCCATGACGAGGGTTGCATAGGATTGTATGGGATTTGGACGGAACAGTAAGTGATGTGGACTGAGAAAATGGTGACAAAAGGGAGGGAGAAATGATGAGACTGGAGTAGTCAGGTTAAGGGTCACTTTATAAAACTCACTCTTGTTTTAATTAATTTTTATATGCCAATTTTTAGGATGCAAAAATATATGAAATATCATTCTCTTCTGCATTCTCCAATGATCACGATGTCCTTAGGAGTCACTTAAATATGCTTTATTTAATGTATCCTTGAAAAAGCTAGTATGACATAAGCTAGTTTGTTAGAAGTCATCTTTAATATCCTCATGTCTTCAAAATTTGCACTTCCTTGTTTTATATGGTGAGAACTATTATTTGGTATACGTATTGCTTTCCTATTAGTCCAACTGAAATAACGGTTTTATTGTTTTGTTGGCCTAATTAAAATAGATCTACACATCTAAGTTCTGGTAGACCTGAGACACTGATGTGGTCACTATACCTATTTCCCATCATCTGTAGAAAAATCTGCAAGTCCACATGTATATTTAATTTACACAAAATTTCCAAGTACTTTCTGTATGTGGCATATAGGAGGTACACTTTATTTTCTTTCAATTTTTGGATTAGTTCACCATTTAATCACTTGGCACTGTTCTTCTATTTATTTAACTCACTGTTTTTTTATTGCTCCTACCTGACTTCTGCAAAACCATGTGGTTATTCCCATACACTACACAATCCCAAGTCTTTGTCAGTGACCATTCCTACCCTCCACATGACTAAGGTAAGCATCCCAGGTTCTAAGCCTAGTGATAATTAAAACTCCCAGACTAAGCACAACTAGGAGCCCCCAAATGCTTTACTATGGCTCTTTACTTCTGAGGCACCTACCAATTGCATGTTGTTTAGCTAGGGTCCTCCTCACTCCCTCTGGTTTCATGGGTCCACATTTTCATGTGACCTGAAAGTTTGCTCTATCTGCAGGGTGACCTGACTGTGCTAATTATGGATGTTATATAGCTGGGATCCTGTAGTCCACCCTGAGGCCTGAACCAGGTCTGTGACAAATTAGCATCTTTCAATTAGAACAATTCTGCAAATACACACAGCTGTCCTGCTTACACATGCCTGGGGAAATACGAACTCTCCTTTGTTTCATTTTTTACTTTGCTCTAGGGCAGAGGTCAGAAAACTTTTCCTGTACATGATCAGATAGCAAATATTTTAGGTCGTGTAAGGCAACTATATCTGTTACAAGTACTCAACTCTGCTGTTGTACAAAATCACCCATAGACAAAACCTAAATGAGAATTCCAGCAACTTGTCCAAGACCTTACAAGTAGTGAGTCACAAGACAGGTGTAGCACCTATAGTTAATGGAAATTTTTCCAAAATGATGTCACTCAACACATATGTATTTAGGCCAACTTGTGCTAAGAACTGTTCTGGACATAGATAAACCACATGAAAAGGCCTACCTTCATACCATTTATGATTTAATAAAATCAAGTCCTTTATGTAGTTAAGATAATACTCCAAAGCTTGAAATTAAAAGTCCTATCTTTCTTGAACCCTCCTCCAAATCCCCATAGGCAGCCTCTTTCACCACCTTTTATTTTAGGCCTTCTGTTAGTTACCCTGTAACTACCCTCTAAAACTGTGTCAATGCATCTCTTCATGATTGTCAAAGTTTATATGTGCTTCTACTTTCCTGAAGATGAAGATATTATTCTCCTTTCCATCTCTTGTTCTTTCTGCTTTCTTCCCCATTCCAAGTTTTTTCGATGAACTTTTTACAAAAGTAAAAATAAAATCTTTACATATTTACATTTTTCTCTGTAATGGTAATTGCATGTTTGTGTTTTGTAATCAGCTGATATTAAATGTTGAAAACTAAATAAACAAAATATATCATTTTAACTAGGTAACTACTGTTTGGTGCAAGTACAGCTACTATTTTATCATTTATTTTCTCTACTGGAGTAATATAATGTTAAGCGGTTATCATTTCTTATATAGTGTGAGTAGTCTTCTAATTTAGTACTTATGTATAGACTGAGGCATTATAATATAGTACACTTCTCAATATTCAACTTGAACTGAATGGATTGTCTTAATATTTAAATGTACAATATGTTAATATTTGTGTATATTGCTAAAAGTTAACAAGAAGTATTTTAGAAAATCGTTGCAGGTTGCCTGATGAGTTATAGGAGTAAGAAATATAGGTACTATCTTGTGACCTACAAAACCTCTATTTCTAAACCAGTATTTCTCATCATTTGCATAACATATTTTCTTTGGACTAACAGAGTAGGAATAAAAATAAAAACGCCTGGGAATATCATTCACTTTTCTTCAAAATTTAGAAACAGATTTTCATTTTCAAAAGCAAAGAACATAACAGTTGTGACATGTCTTAAGCCAAACAAAATTCTACCATTATATCAGGATTTATTAATGAAAATAGATTAAAATGGGTCTATTTTCCACATGATTGCTTGTAAAAATGACCTTAACTAAGGTTTGCTGTTGTTTTCTTTAATTTTTCTTTTTGAGAAATTTATTCTTATTCGAATAGGGAGGAGTCATAGTCACCTTCACATTTGATGAAGGATACGATACTTCTGAAGCCAGGGTGATTATCTTCCTAGCATTTTCTGTCTTGTCTGGAATAATAGGGTAGCTTTTTATTTTAAAGAATAAATGGCAATTACACATCTCCACCTACACTGAAAACATCATATTAACTTCATGATTTTTTAAAATTGTTTTCCATATGAGAAATTACTGATAAATTGCTTTATGATATATCTACTCTATCATCTGCAAGCATTATCTTGGTTGAAATTTGCAATAGATCTAGGAAGAAGACTTTTCTTAACAACATTTAATTATATACTTATACACTATTTCCATGAAAGCTGTATTTCTAAAAATGAGCATGTGTTCACTTTAGGTCAATATTCTAGTAGCTATCTGATAAGTTTGTAGTTTAGTTAAGATCCATTGTTTTCATATATGCATTAATATGCTGACTCATAAAATGATCTATAAAAATTAAGTTTTTAATATTTAGGAAACAGTTATTTTTACCTAAACATTATTTTTTGATCAACAAAATGCATTCTCCAATCCTACTTTTCATTAAAAATTATGATAACATAATGAATTAACCACTGGTCTTTGAAGAAGTCTGCTGTTTTTAATATTCACAAATATTATTACTATTATGTCATCTTGAAACAATGGCAAGATGAGAAGATATTTTTTTTAAAAACAGCTTGAAAATATGTTAGTGTCAAGGAGGTTTTTCAGAAATAGAATGTGACAGACTATTACTTGACTTTCCATTTGTCATTATTAATTATCTTCAAGCCCAAGAAGAGGACACAGAATAGAGGAGTGAAGAGAAGGATCCACCACTGCTTTTCTGTTCCTACTCTAACATACTGTTTTCAAAATAGTTCTGAGATGTGCCTGCTAACCATTTTCCTAACAGCCCTAAAAGGAATCATTATAAAAAAATGCATGGTGCTGCATGATTAAATGACTTTGTTGACATTTAGCACATCATGATCAGGTTTTAATAGAAGGGGCATGTGTCTATAAGATCTCGTTGTAAAGTCTTGTAAGCAGGTAAATAATCTACAGACACTTGTCTTTTTAAAATAACTCTGGGAAACTAAGCCTCAGGAGACACGTGAGTTGCAATAAACAAAAGCAGCCAACCTTTCATTTATCTGTTTGTATTGAAGTTGATGTGCAATTATTTAGCATTTCCTTTTAACAAAAACTTGCATGCATTTTCCCCCAAAGAAAGATATTAAAATGCCAATACCTTAGTATGCACATATAATATTCCCCAGAAAATATTAAGAAAATCAATAAAGAAATCAATATCAGTCTAGAGTCTGCAAGAGTTGCAAAATACATTGATGGTTTCCTTTTTATGTGTTTTGGAAAATTGATTTCAATTGCCTGATTATTGATTCTTAGAATTTCATTTAGAACCCTTCCTTCCTTCCTTCCTTCCTTCCTTCCTTCCTTCCTTCCTTCCTTCCCTCCTTCCCTCCTTCCTTCTTTCTTTCTTCCTGACTCAGCAGGGGCATGATATTGTGAATTAAAATCAGAGACTGTTTTTAGGGAAAAAAAGGATTTTTTTCTTAAGAAGGAAAAACAATATTTTCACTGCCTTATTAGCAAGTAAGACATCAAAAGAGGAAAACATCACAACGAAATGTTGATATTATTAAGAAGAGGTAGAAATAATGCTGTGTGGAATAAAACAAAAAATAAATATATACTAAGGCTCTCAGCATTTTTAGTAAAAAACCCCAATAGTTTCTAGTGTCATTTGTAACACTTTAGTGTCAATCTATGAACTTTGGTAGATGCTTAAATCTTCAAGTCATAAATAAACCTTCTTTTGACCCCCCATTTATGCTTCCACTTGTTCTATTTCTTGCTCTTCTTTACAGTACAACTTACTGAAAGGGTGTTCAATACTTAAGAGTTTTCTAGTTTCTCTCTGAAACCCACGCCAGTCTTTTCCCCCTACCATTCCACGGAAACTGCTCTTGACAAGATCCTTGATGACTTCTAGTTTGCTAAAACCAATGGTCAATTTTTAGTCCTCATTTTGTAACTTCTCAGCATTGAATTATGTGCTTGAGTTGGCCAATTCCTCCCCTTCGATAGATTTATTCTAACATGTCTCCTTGCTTTCCATCATGCTCTTATTTGAACTGCCACCGTCATTACCCACTGTGTATATCAACACATCAAAAAAGTTTTAAAACACAAGTCAGTTTATGTCACTCCTCTGTTCAAAGGCCAACAGGGGCTGTGCATATCACTCAAAGTAAAAGCTACATCTCTCAATGTCCTACAAGGCCCTTTATAATTTGTTTCCATTTACTCTGTGACTGTCTCTCCTATTCTATTTCTCTCTACTCAGTTCACTCCATCTTCTCTTTATTTTTTTTCTTTTGTTTCTCAGAAACTCCCCAAATGTTTTCATCTTAAGGTCTTTGCTTCGGATTTTCCTTCTGTCTCCCCCTCAGGTATCCTTTTTGGCCAACTCCTCCATTTCTTTCAAGTCTTTGCTTACATTCCTCCTTCTCTCAAAGATACTTCTGACATCAGTTTTTTTCATACTGAAACTGCCCATCTTCCTGTTACTCACAGGAACTCCTAATTCCTTTAACTTCTCTCACTCTTTCCCATACTTTACTTCCTAAAGTAGTATATAATATACTTAGTTTTACATTTTTCTTGGTTGGTTTGCTTTCTTGTCTCTCTCTCCACTGAAATGCAAACTCTATAAAGAAAAGGAATGTTTCCTGCTGTATTCACTGATGTACCCCAAACGTAATAAGATAACACCTATCACACTGGTGGCACTCAATAATATTCATTGAAGGAATCAGTAAATGAAGACCTTAGAGTATTTAAAAAATTAAGGTAATAAAAAAAAAGAAATAATAAAAAGAAAAATAAATTTAAAAAGCAATGTCTTTTCCTTTCCTGTTATTTTTTATCAGTAGTAAAAAGACAAATAATCCAATTAAAATAGAGAAAGGATTTAAAAAGATATTTCTTCCAAAAATACGTACAGTCAGTAAGCACATGAAAAGATGACTGACGCCATTGGCTATTAGGATGCCCATAATCAAAAAGACAGATGATACCAAGTGTTGGTGAGGATGTGGAGAAACTGGATGGTGCAATTGTTTTGCATCCAAGTTGATAGTCCCTCAAAATGTTAAACATAATTGCCGTATGACCCAGAAATTCCATTCTTACACATATACCCAAGAAAATTAAAAACACATGTCCACACAAAAGTGTGTACACTAATGTTCATAGCCATATTATTCATAATAGTAAAAAATGAAAACAACACAAATGTATCAAGTGATAAGTGAATAAACAAAATGTGGTATATTATTTGGCAACAAAAAGGAATAAAGTTCTGATACAGACTACAACACAGATGGATTGTGAAAACATTATGCTAAATGAAAGCAGCCAGCCCAAGATGATGACATGTTATTTCACTCCATTTATATAACATGTCCAGAATAAACAAATCTATGAAGATACATAGTAAAATGTAGGGGTAAGGAGTGATTTGGAATGGGGAATGGTTGCTTTATTGGTTATGAGGTTTCTTTTTAGGATGGTAAAAATGTTCTAAACAGATTTTGCCAATGGTTGAACTACACTGAATTGTACGCTTTAAGAGTGTCAATTTTGTAGTATATGAATTAATCTAAATAAATATGTTAAAGATAACTATAAAATAATAAATGGATGGCAAGTTCATAATATAATCTTGCAAAGACAACCCAGTTTAAAGCAAAGCTGAAAGTTTACTTGTGAGCTTGGACAGGATAGAGTAAACCTACAGTCTTTGGAAACCAATCTTTATATTTATATCCTCTTCTACATATTGCTGTAGTTCATGTGTAGGAAATAGATGGGGAAATGAAGTCTGTGTGATTTTCCTTATGCTTTAGGTCATATGGTTTCATTTGATTAACAGTGTTTATATCATTACAATAACAGATTCTAACAGTATTATAAATGTATATTCTTATTTATTCAGTTTGTGATTATCCATACTGATTAAGGGGGACAAGTAAAAGGGAAAGCAGAATCATTCATATTAGCCTTTAAAAATTATGTACCTTCCGTTCTAAGAATTTCCAGTATTATAAACAAGCTGTTAAAACTTCTAAAACCTTCCTGTTCAAATTCTCCTGCCTGCCCTTTAGTTTAACTCATCCACACCCACTACTTCCCACTCTAGACAGAATTAAGCAGGAGGATTAACAAATATGAAATAGATTATTTTAAGTAAAGAAGCTCAATTTATAATCCAGAAAATTTATTTCAATTCATGACTCTTTATCCACTTTATTTTATTATCTTTATCTTATCACTGGCCTTGGAAGAATAACTAAGTAGCCAGCTCCAGACCCAATCCCAATGCCTCTTTGTCAAGTTATTTAGGGGCCACTGTATATACTAGATTGTTTTGCTTGTCAAAAGGAAAAAGAATTACTTTCAAAATACAGTCACCCCCCCCTTTAGCTTGAGAATAGGAATCCTAAAGACAAAGAAAATGATGATTTCTTAATTATGTACTTTCAGCCTATATATATATATATATATATATATATATATATATATATATATATATATATATTCCTTTTTCCTTTCTTCTGTGGATAGATGTTCAGTTTACTCACTCTTGGACTCTCTGTGGTACTCCACAGTAATGTCCGAATCTACCTTTTCTCTCACCCCATTATGAAACTGATACAATGTACACTCTCCAGGCAAATCTCCCACTCTTACTCATCCTTTCTTTGAACTCCAGTGGAAAGCAACTGCTGCAGCCTGAAGTCTTGCATTCATGGAAGAAAGAGAGGTTTTGACTGACCTGACAGCTCCTAAGGTAGTCTGACAATTTCCGTCCATAATTAGCTGCCTCACAGTCCTCTCCTGCCCTGCTGTCTGCCTCTTGTAAGCCTGAATTTGATCCCTAGGTGCTATCAAATATTTTAGTTTCCATCTGTAGCTGGTTTTGTAGTGGTTTTGTATGAGTTTTCTCCGCTCTAGTTTACTAATATTATCCCATCTGCTTTGGGTCTTCCAGAAATTCATGAAAATATTCATTTTTCTTACTGTTTTATCAGCCTTGCAATGACCTCCTCTACGTCCCCCCCCCCTTTTGTTTTCTCCTTCATTATGGTAGTTTTTTACTGGTTAATGGGATTTTCTTTTTCTGAGCTAAAGGGGATAAGGACGAGGGGAGGCAAATAGAGGTGCTCTTTCCACCATTATGAACTGGAATCCCTTGGTCATATGATATGTATTCATCTGATTTCAAGCGCACTTCCCCAGAGTTGATCCAAGTACCCAAGAATTGTAAAAAAGAGACTTCGCTTCATTGCTGTCTGCCTACTTTACTTTCTAATCTATAGTGGCCTTATTATACCGACCTGCTCGCTCTCAATCTCTCTCTCCATTTAATCTGAACACTTAGTTCTATCCTTGTTTTCTTGTGTGTTGTAGTGTTGGCAAGTCTAATTATCTGCCTGTTTTACATTTTCAGTAAGTGAAGTGATCATCCTGAAAATAAATTTCTATTAAGAACAATAATAAAATCCATGATAAAGCTTATGTAGTATAATTCCTATCCCTGGCTAGTGGCAAGAGTTCATGGTTTTACAGTTTCACCACATTATGCTCAATATACTGTCTCAAACAGTAAGACCCTATTTTTCCAATGAACACGATTCTTCTTGTAAGCCATATATCCTGGGTCTTTTTTTTCCCCCAAGATTTTATTTTTAACTACTCCCTACACCCAATGTGGAGCTCAACCCCACAACCCTGAGATAAGAGTCACATGTTCTGCTGACTGAGCCAGCCAGGCACCCCTTCAATACCTTTTTTGTTTTTCAGTCAAACATTATTCTCTCTTAGGCCCTATTGTTTTCTTTACAAATGACACAACAAAACAAGTCTCTGTGTAACACAGCCAGTAAAACTTCTACATAGAATTTTAGACTCTAGCACTGATTATATGTCCATATGTTCTTCATTAAATCAGAAAAGGATATGGTGTATTATATTTATATTCTGCTCACTTTTTTCTCCTTTACTGCATCTATGTCTAATACATTCACATGTTAAAAACTAAGTAAGTAGGAATATAGTAGCCCAGTCCCCTCAAATCCATGTACTGGCCAATGATACATTTCCTCACCAGTGGTCATGTATACATGATAAGAATAGGATAACTCACAAATTCTGCCTTATCTTCTTTTTTTTCCCCCTGTTTTCTGATTTCCTACCTGGTAGCTATCTCTGTCAGTGGTAAATAAATCAAATAAAATTGTGGAGGATTTGTAATTATAATTGATTAAATGAGCCTAGGTTTTAGACAACAAGAAATTTATTTCATTCTTGTTGTTGTTGTTGTTCACGGGCTTGCATGTTCACTCTCTGCAAACTATTATCTATGCTCACCTTGTCTGAACAAGAGCTGTAGGAAGAGATGGAGATGGTTAATTTAAATAAAATGTGACTTTATTAAAGTCAGCAGGAATGGTGGAATAAACATTATAAAGCCTATGTGACCTCAAATGTTATCTACATACTGAATGGAGGAGCAAGGGGCATCATTAAGATATTTTATTTGCTATGCTTACTAAAGGGATTTGTTAATTTAGCAGATTTTTATACAACTAGAAACATTTGAATTATGAGAAGATACAGAAAAAAACCTGAAAGCATAAAGATTTTGTGTTATTTGGTGTTCCAGTGAAAAAATAAAATCTTTCTAGTTGAAGACAACCGACTTGTAAAACTGTTAGACAGTTACAACACATTGGCAATATGATCTTTTAAAATTCTTATGCATGGTAGATTTCTTGGAGAGTATTTAATGGAGAAATCATATTTATGACAGAAAATAAAGTAAATCTGAATGATGGTGTGGATCTTATTTTGAAACATATCAACTAAGTATCACATAAGTACTGAATAAAATGATCAAGCATGAATTTTCCTAAATAACTGTGCTGACTCTTCTTCATAAATACACTATTTAAGCAAAACTGAAACTAATTGCATTTCCTATTCATAAAGAGTCTTGTAGTATATTAGTACACTATCGCAGCACATAGGTGAAGAGAGCAAAAAATAAATAAGAACATTATTAAATATTATCAGCACAATATTGGGAATTTGCCTTTATTGTTTTGACAAGCTATAAATCAAATTGTAAATTTTAACCATATATATTAAAAGCATAAAATTTAAATGTTTTAAGGTCTAAAGTATTGCTTCTGTCTTTGAAATAACATGATTGCATGGGAGAGAATTCATTTTTGTTATTATTTAACATGTTTTTATTACAGAGCTAATAAAATCTCATTGTAAATAAAATATAAAATCCAGAAAAAATATTACCATGTCCAAATACCTATAGATAAAAATCGGTGGATGATTACATTAGTGTCCACTAATATTTCACACCTCTTTGTATATGCTTACTTAAATGGGCTTGGCTCTGTGATTTGCTTTGGCCAACAGGCATTCAGCAGAAATGGAATAAGCTGAGGCTTGATAAGCAGTTCAGCATTGGTGATTGTTTTCTTAAAACATTAACACTGTTTTGTTAAAAACAAAAAACAAAAAACAAACCTGGGCTATTATTCAAAACAGACCATGCAGGTGAGAAACAAGGTACCCTGACCTACAGCCCCAGCTCACCTCCAGCCATTTGGCTCTAGTCTTTTTGGATCACTTAAACCTAGGACGGTGACTAGATGACTAAATCCGTGTGATGTGATCCCAGACTAAATCAGCAAATAAACTGTTCAACTAAGCTCAGCCCAGACTGTAGAACAGCAAGCAAATAAATGGTTGTTAATTATAGGTAGCTGAAACAGAAATTGGAACCTAAATCTGGTATGTGACCCTTCAAAACACTAAACATACGGCACTGAAATTTGTTACTGGGCATTGGGTGGAGAGGTCAAGGAATGGCAAATAGATTGTTAGTGAAAGTCGAAAACACAGTGAGGAAACTACTCCTGGAGGCCAGAAGGATGGTAAATGCTTTGCAGTGGTAAAGGAACAGGGGGATAGGTACAGGGTCATTTGGCTTCTTTTAGCTGCATAGGAATAGAGACAGATGTACAGGAAGACAGAGATAAAGTGAAGAAAGAACTGTTTAGTTTTAAAGGAGATTTTGAGGAAATACAGAACACCTAAGAATTGCTGGGTCAAAATACAACTTTCTCAAACCCCTTCCACCTGTCTAAAACAAAAGATTCTCAAAGAAATGGCTTCGGAGTAAGAATATGCAAGAGTGTTGCTGTACACTACTCTGTTAAGACCCTAGAAACGTGTAGTTAATATCTGAATACATGAACTTTAAGCAAGAAAATAACTTCTAAGAATTTTGTAGATGTTATTCCACAGACGTCTAACAAGCCCAAAGAATTATGGATATGGTTTTTAAAGCATGTAATAAGCCATGATTAGATTCATAGGAAACAATTCCTTTTATGGTAATTGTATGAGTTTGAGTCAAACTCATGCAGATCAAAACAAGCCAAAATAAAAAGAAGCTTCTGGACCATCAACTTTTTGGAGAGATAAGACTTAAAAAATCTATTCAGCTTTAAATATACCCATTTCTTAAGAAAATGGAAATAAATTTCAGAATGCAGAGCCAAACACTCAGAGGGTGGAATCAATACAGGAGAGACTAAGATTAGGAACCACTCCCAGGGAACAGAACTGGATGCTAATCAAGGAGCACTCATTGCCCCTAGAAGAGGGGACCCTAATAACCTATATTTAGCTAGTTTTCAGAATCACTATTGACAAGAGTTTACTAAGATCTTTCACTCCTCCACTTTTCGAAAGAATTCAAGCAGCTTTTATGGTTATCCTGCCTTTGCGTAAACCTACAGAGTGGTTGGTTGCTTGTTTGTCTAGTTTTGGTTTTGAGACCTTAAGATCAAGAATCTAGGCCATAGTGTTGTTAGGAGCTAGATTATTACATTCATGTTTCCCAATAAATAAATCATGCCCCTGGGCATCTATACCCTTCTGAAGTCCAAAACCATATTGATTGTGAGCTTGGTCATATGAGCTCAATTATAATTTATTAGATATGCTTTTAATAAATGCCCAACTTATGGAGAGATGCCATCAATACAAAGCAGATAATTTAGTTTTATTATCCTGTACTACCTGGAATTTTTATTTTCTATCTTCTGAGCATGCTGACCCATAAATGAAAGTGCACCTGGTTTGGTCCACATGCTTTGGTTCTGAGAAGCCCTTCTTTACCTATTTGTTTTATTCTGTAATACTTATAGTTGTAAATCTTTCTCATTTCTCCATTCTTTCTATACCTAGTTCTCTTATTTATAATCACACGATTAGGAAAACCCAAATCTTGGCTGCTTTTTCAACATTCAACCTATGAATGCTCCATTTTAATACAGCAATATTGTGGATGAATTTTCCAAAGGTATCCCATAGATTTAGCTTATCTAAAGATCTTCTGACCTTGGTTATTGTCCCCAAAGAGATATCAGATTACTACAAAAAAATTATTTTATGAGGTCGCATATGAATGAGGTTTTGAGGCCATTGAGGTACTTAAATGTGAAACTGTGTGGATTCATCCCTTTGTGCCTTAACTTACTGGGCATCACACCCCCTGTCTGTGAAAGTGGGAATTACAATGTTACTCACAGATTTTATTATAAGGTTAAATAATATAACACATGTAAAACTTTAGATATTGTATATACATAGCATTAAATATATGTTATTATGAACAATGGGTAGGATTTGAAGAGGCAGGAAATGAATGTTAATTCTAGGCAAGGGTAAGCACATTAGCATAAAGGTGGGAAAGTCCCCAGCATATGGAGAGACCAATCTGTATGAAGTAGAATTTATAGGGTGAGCAATAATAGCAAGCTAGAGTAGAATTATTAATTTTATCTTGGATTTGAAAAGTGTTGAATGTTACTTTGGCATTCTAAATCTTTCTTTTCTAGAAAATGTCATTTTAACTAGTCGAAAGATGCTAAGAACTTAGTCTAGAGAAGCAAGTCATGGAGGACAAGTCTCATTTTGTAATATGAAAAGACCATCAGGTGGGAGAGATTTTTTTCTGTGTTGTTCAAGACAGCAAACCTAGAACTACCAGTTTAGTTTACAGGTAGGCATATTTATCTTCAGAATAATAAATCATTTACTGCAAGTGTATGTCTGTCAAGAGAAAAGGCTGCTACATATAGTAATGAAATGCTGCTCACTAGGATCAGACCAGCAAAGACTGGAAGAAAAACAACAGGGGCTATAGAAAGTATTAATATAGAATAGAAATTAGGATTTTATGTGTGTACATTAGCTTTGTTCATTTACCAAGAAAGGGGATATATGATTTCATCAGAATTTGAAAAGGATCCATAGGTTAAAAAAGGTTAAGAACCATACAAATATAATATTGGACAGAGATGCCTTAATGAGACTGCTAAAGGTCCCAATGGCCAGTCAGGGTTCATAGAGAAACACATAAATGTTTCAACCTTGGCATAAAAACTGATTTTGTTATAGCATAACCTGATTTTCCTTAATTCCTCACTCTGGTGGTCTTCTCTCTCTATTTTGATACCTATTGCTGTGTTTGCTTCATGCACTTATAGTTTAATTCCCATCCTGATCAACTGAGCTACCCTTGAGCATTTTCTTTTTGTGAGGTTTAACATTTATCTCCTGACTTTTTAACTTCACAATGGCTTTTAGACTGGAATGACTGAAAGCTTCCCTTCTGAACCTTTCTCCCAACCTCCCACACCCAAACACCTCAATACTTTTTTTTAACCTAATCTTTTTATTGCTTTCAGTGACAGGTTTTACTTTGGTTGTCATCCTTTTGAAAAGGGTATTTTTTCTAGGTCCAGCAATTGTTAAGTCATGAACCTTATCTGTAAGTCAAAGTCTGTTTGGGGAAAAATAAAAAGATTCTGAAACACAAAGCAAGGTTGGGGAGCAAACTGTGACTCTTTCATTTGAAAATTATCTTAACTTCGTAGGCAGGGACTTTTATTTTTATTTTATTCAGATAATTTAAAGGGATAAAAAAAAAAAACAAGCTATAAATCCAAATCAGTGTGATACACTGAATCAGGCAGACCCAGTGGTATATTTCTCCAAAGGCTACTGCATTAGGATTCTCCTAGGGTGTTAGCATGTCTATGATACTGTAAGTGACTCCTTAAACAATCCAGTTTCAGAACCAATGGGAATAGCTTCATAATCCATAATAAATTTGCAATCTTCTGTAACTCCTTTAGTGATCTGAAAGCATTCAGATCCTCATGCCCTTATATTCTTCCTGACCTTTAAAATCACAAATCTTTAGCTCATTCTTGTCGATTTAAGACAAGTCAGACACGAGGCTGTCTTCTATGAGTCAGAGTGACAAACACTTTATCAAGGTTTAATTAGATTTTTCTTCTTGCAACCAGTGATTCAATATTCCTTTCATAAAGCAATACTGAAATAATTTGTCCACACAGGCTCAAGGGGGAAAGGAGTGGGTTACCTAAGCCATTCACTGCCATTGTGGAATCAAAGAAAAACAGCTCAAAGATAGGGCTGAGAGGTGATTTTACATGGAGTAGATAGTGTTTCATTTGCAACACAACATTTGCTATATAGATTCATGGCATTATGTTTTTATCTTGCAATAGTGACACTGCTGGCAGCTCAATCTGCTATTCCATTAGAACATCTCATAGGAATTCTAGAAATTATCTGCTGCCCATATAAAAACAGATAAAGCAAAGAAAAAAATATTAAGGCTTATTTTTATCATTAAAACAGTACTGCACCTCCAGAATCAAAGCTTTTAAACCTCTATCATGAGTAGTCTGAAAGAAAGCTCATGTATAGAGGAGCAACTTGAGGGACAAAGCAAAGAAATGTATACGAACAGCATCTTTTTAATGTTGACACACTCTATTCAGTTTAATATTTCCCTTCAAAGTCACAGAATAGCAGAGTCTTATTTTGTCCCCCATTCAGAATCTGTAGCTACAGTGCTCTTCCCTGAAAGTGGTAAAGACTGAAGATGGCTAAAGTCAAAGCCTCTAAGTTGCTTGGGGGAAGGGAGCCTCAGAGGGTATAGGAAGACAGAAATACGCTTTTAGAGAAGGTTCATCCAATATGGACTACAGATCCTATGTAGCCAGTGGGGTTTTAGGAAAGAACCTTCTTGAGATAATGTGAGTAAAGAGAAAGTTTATCTTAATTAGCCATTAAGGTCTAGAAAATACTGTTTAATGGAAATTTATGAGATGATGGAAATGTTCTATTATTTGCACTATTCATAGTAGTGGCCATAAGCCAAGTGCAGCAATTGAGCACTTTGAAATATGACTAAAAAACCAAGGAACTAAATTTCAAAATTTATTTAATGTACTTAATTTAAATTTAAATAGTGACATTTGGTTAGTGCCTGTTATTGTACAGAACAGAGCTAAAACATAACTAAACATACTTATAAAACTTTAGTTTGTGAAATTAGAGGAAAAAAGTTCTAGCAGTGTATGTAATTTAAAGAATCTGATGAACCCACTTTCCACTGTATCCTTTACAAGTCAGTTTCATTGAATGTTTTGTGCCTTTAAGCATCACCTGCTTAGGGAATATTTGAAAGACTTTGATGCAGAGAGAGGCTTTTAAAATTTTATTTTAATGAAGTCAAATGATTGATAAAGGAAGATTGTCAATAAAACTGATTGACCTGTTTTCTAAGATCTCCTAATAAGTACACCCCTTCTCAACTCCAGGGTAGTGGTCATAGGAGAATTGGTGATTCTTATAGACCAGTTGCTGAACCATCAGTTCTTTTAGTTGAACTTTTTATTGATATGTCAAAACAATACATTGAACACAAAACAGGAAAAAATACAAAAAGGTAAAAAAGACTGGAATTCTAATTCAAACCAGTAATACGAACTGAAGACATACAAATATATACTACATTTATTTCCACTGTTAAAATACTATGAGCTCTGTGGAATCCCAAAAGGGAAGATTACGTGATTAATAAAGACAGCCAGATTTTAATAAGAACTATGTTTTAGGTTTCTATAATAATTTTAGATGTGTCTGAGTATGGCTCTGTTTCAAAAGAAAATATTTAAGTTCCTTCTTTACTTTCATTTTTTTCATTCCTTCCTCAATTATTTACTGAAAAACTAATGTTTAATATGTGCCATGTATGTGCTAAATTGAAAGTGACCTATGCCTACCAAAGAGGTTCTGCTCCCCTGATTATTCAAAAGTATTTTATTTCCACTGGTTCTATTAAAAAAAAAAAAAAACACAAACAAACAAAAACTACCCCCCCCCCAAAACCCTTCTACTTTGAGAAACAATACGTGGTGAAATGATATAAACCTGGATTTGTAAGTACACTAAACTTCTTAAAAATAGTTGTTAAATGTTCTTATACCAACTATTTCAGTAATATCAAAAAGTATACATTTTTAAAACTAAATAGGATGAAGGCAAACTGGATACTCTAAATGAAATGGAAGATTCCTAGAAAGATTCAGCTTAGCGTAGCTGAATCATGAAGAAATAGAAAATCTGAATAGATCAATAGCTAGCAAGGAAGTTAAATCAATAATCAAAAACTTACGAAAGAAAAGTCCAGGGAGAAAGGGCTTTATTGGTGAATTCTACCAATCATTTAAAGAAGTCAGGGGCGCCTGGGTGGCACAGAGGTTAAGTGTCTGCCTTCAGCTCAGGGCGTGATCCCGGAGTTCTAGGATCGAGCCCCACATCAGGCTCCTCTGCTATGAGCCTGCTTCTTCCTCTCCCACTCCCCCTGCTTGTGTTCCCTCTCTCACTGGCCGTCTCTATCTCTGTCAAATAAATAAATAAAAAAATCTAAAAAAAAAAAAAAAAAAAGAAGAAGTCAGTCTTTAGTTTGAGGCCAGTAATACCCTGATAAAAAAGTCAGACAAAGACGTTCAAGAAAACTACAAACCAATATCTCTTATAAATAACTGATGCAAAAATCCTCAATAAAATATCATAACACTGAATTCAAAAGAATATAAATGCATTATAAACCATGAAAAGGGGGACTCTTCCTGGAATGCAAGGATGGTTCAACATAGACAAATCAATAAATGTAATATGCCACATTAATAGAATGAAGAATAAAAACCATATGATCTCAATAGATGTGGAAAAAAGCATTTGACAAAATTCAATATCCATTCATGTTAGAAACTCTCAACAAATGAGGAAGACAAGGAACGTAACTCAATGCAATAAAGGCCTTATATGACAAATCCACAGCTAACACCATACTCAAAGGTGAAAAGCTGAAAGCTTTTCCTCCAAAGTCAGGAAGAAGACAAAATGCCCATTCCCACTACTTGTGTTTAACATAGTATTGGAAGTCCTAGCCAGAGAAATTAGGCAAGAAAAATAAATAAAAGTTATCCAAATCAGAAAAAAAGGAGTTAAGCTGTCTTTTTTAAGGTGACATCTTATATGTAGAAAACCCTAAAGACCACCAAAAACTTTAAGAACTAATAAATGAATTTAGTAAATTGCAGGATACAAAATTAATATACAAAACAAGTCATATGTTTGTACACTAATAATAAACTATTCAAAAAAGGAATTTAAAAAATGCTATATATAATAGCATCAAAAAGAATAAAATACTTAGGAAAAAATTTAACCAAGGAGGTAAAATATCTGTATACTGAAAACTATAAGACATTAATGAAAGAAACTGAAGAAGACACAAATAAATAGAAAGATATTATGTGTTCATAATTTGGAAGAATTCTATTGTTAAAATGCCCATACTACCTAAAGCAAGCTACATATTCAATGCAACTTAGCAAATTTCTGACAACAATTTTCACAGAAATAGAAACAACAATCCTAAAATTCACATGGAACCACAAAAGGTTATGAGTAACCAAAGCAGTCTTGAGAAATAAGAACAAAGCTAGAGGCATCACACTTCCTGAATTCAAGCTATACTACAAAACAACAGTAAATAAAACAGCATGGTATTGGCATAAAAACAGACATAGATCAGTGGAACAGAATAGAAGGCCTAGAAATAAACCTACGCACATATGGTCAACTAATCTTTGAAAAGAGCATCAAGAACATGCAATGGGGAAAGGATAGTCTCCACTAAATGGTGTTGGGAAAACTATATATTCACATGCAAAAAAATGAAAGTGGACCCCTGTCTTATACTATTAAAAAAATAACTTGAAATGGATTAAAGAATTAATGTAAAACCTGAAATCACAAAACTCCTAGAACAAAACAGAAAAAAAATGTCTTGACATTGTTCTTGGCAATGATCTTTTGGATATAACACCAAAAGTATAAGGAACCAAAGCAAAAACAAATCAGTAGAACTATATCAAACTACAAAGCTTTGCACAGCAAAAGAAACAACAAAATGAAAATGCAACCTACAGAATGGGAGACAATATTTGCAAACCATATATCCGATAAGGGGTTAATACCCAACATATGCAAGAAACACGTACAATTCAATAGCAAAATAACAAATAACCCAATGGAGCCTTGGGAAAAGGTCCTGAATAGATGTTTCTTTAATGAAGATACACAAATGGCCAATAGGTGCATGAAAAGGTGCTTAACATCCCTAATTCTTAGGGAAATGAAAACCAAAACCACAATGAGATGTTACCTCACACCTCTTCCCAATGGCTATTATCAAAAAGAGAAGAGATAACAAGTGTTGGTAAGAGCACAGAGAAAAAGGAACCCTTGTATACTGTTGGTGGGAAAGTAAATTGGTGCCTCCATTAAGAAAAACAGTATGGAGTTTCCTCAGAAAATTAAAAATAGAACTATCAGGTGATCTAGCAATTCCACTTCTTAGTACAAAGAACTGAAATCACTATCTCAAAACAATACCTGCACTCCTATATTTACTACAGTATTATTCAAAGCAAAGATATGGAAACAACCAAAAGGTCCAACAATGGATTAGTAGATAAGGAAAATGTGATGCAACAGAATATTATTCAAGCTTTAAAAAGGTGGAAATTTTGCCATTTGTGACAACATGGATCAACTGGAGGATTATGCTAAATGAAATAAGCCAGACTTAGAATGCAAATACTACATGATACAACTTATACGTGAAATCTAAAAAAAGTAAAACTCATAGAACCAGAGAACAGAATGTTGGTTGCCAGGGGTTAGAGGGTTTGAGAAATAGAAAGATATTGTTCCAAGTGTAGCAATTTTCAGTTATTAGATAAATACATTCTGGAAAATCTAATGCACAGCGGGGTAATTGTAGTTAATAATACTATATGTACATTGAATACTTATAATTTGCCAAGAGTATATATCTTGTGCTATGGACTTTAATATTAACGTACCAATATTGGTTTATTAATTGTGATGAATAGGCCACACTAATGTAGGATGTGAAAGCAAAGGAAACTGGATATGGGGTATATGGGAATTCTCTATACTGTATTTGTAATTTTTCTATAAATCTAAATCTCTCCAAAATTTAAACATTTATTATTTCTAAAATGTATCAAATTATATAATTTAAGTATGTGCAGTTTATTGTAGGTTATTTATACCATAACAAGCTGATAAAAAAGTATTCAACAAAGAGGTCAAGACAAATAAAGAATTTAAATTAAAGAAAGTAGGGGTGCCTGTCTAGCTCAGTTGGTAGAGCATGCAACTTGATCTTGGGGTTGTAAGTTCAAGCTCCATTTGGGTGTAGAGATGATTTAAAAATAAAATAAAAAAAAAAATTAGAGTTACTTATTTATGATAAATCATATATGTGTAAAACCCTAAACAAAATGTTAGTAAATGAACCATCAGCATAATTTAAAATTGTTTATAATAAGTACATATAATAACATAATTATTTATAATAATTTATATTGCTGGTTTATAT
Organism: Ursus americanus; assembly: GCF_024610735.1. NCBI lineage: Eukaryota > Metazoa > Chordata > Mammalia > Carnivora > Ursidae > Ursus > Ursus americanus. The sequence continues at coordinate 7,477,036 of NC_142131.1, forward strand.
GGGAGAAGGCAGGTATTACATTTTAAAAATATTTCTTTATTTTAAAGAGCTAGAAAGAGAGCGCACAAGTGGGAGGGGCAGAGGGAGAGAGAATCACAAGCAGACTCCATGCTGAGCACTGAGCCCAACTTGGGGCTGGATACCCTGATCTTGAGATCATGACCTTGAGATCACAACCTGAGCTGAAATGAAGAGTTGAGCACTTAACCGACTGTACCATGCAGGTGCCCCGAGGTGATACATTTTAAAATGGATTAACAGCTTTATTATGAGTGGTAGACATTTTAAAAAAGCATTTTAGACAATACTAAAGATAGAGATTTAATGAAATGGAGAACTAGCTAAAGAAATAATCAGGATACAACAAAGAGCAGTCAGATTAAAAATAAAGAACTCAAGAGACATGGAAGATAAAATAAAAAGGTCTAATATTTATTTCTTCAAAAAGAATATATAGGTAAGAAAGATGCATCATTTAAAGAATTTATTAGCATAATGTGTTTTAGAGCAATCTCTTGTGAGTTTCTTTAGCTCAATAACAAAATTGGTTTTCTATATGTTTACAAGTGAAAGGAAAACCCAGGGATATACTGATCCAATTGTTAGGTTAATGTTGAGAGACAAGTGATGCCTGTGGGACCTAACAAACCCTGAGTGACACAAATATCTCTATGCAAACTAAAGCAACCACGTTCGTTTATTTGCACTTGGGAAAAATATACTAAGAAATCATGTGAATAATTGGATAAGATGAAGGAAGCTAATGTTACTCTATCAGTTTTTCTATTAAATAAAACACATATTTACCAGATAGCTTAAATGCACCTTATAAATTCTCATCTAAGATATAATAATGGCATTTTAATAAATAAAATATTAAATATCATATCTAGCATTTCTACTCCTAAGTTTTATTATGATAATTTCTTTGAAGTATATTAAAGAACATTTACTTCAGTGTTTAATTCATAATTTTCCCATATTGAATTAGACACTTTCAGAGAAAGAAGGAAGCAACATTCTACTTGAGAACAACTTTTATCATGTATTTACCCAGAGAAAATAAAATAAACTTTGTCAGCATCCAAAAGTTATAGTGCATAAAAAGGAATGTTTTGTTTGTTTTGTTTTGTTTTGAAAAGCCATTAGCTACATTAGGGTAGGAAACAAATCCAGTGGAACTGCAGTAGGATGAAGAAGATTAACAAAAGGGCTTTTAGTTGTTAAGTGTCAGAAGTGAAGTTATAGTATTTGTTTAATGAACTAGGGATGGTCTTGAGCAACTGAAAAAAGTAAAACCAATCTCATTCTCACCTGAGAATTTTCAGTGTTTCAGTTAGAAACAAGCAGCAGTAAATGAACACAAGATATTCTCAGGGAGAAGACACACACACACACACACACACACACACACACACACACACACAATCAACGGAAAGATTATCCCTATTTGGTGTTTAACACAACAGCGATCTGTAATAACATCAAATATACAGTACTACTCATTCATTGAGGTTAGCAGCAGACTCTTCAGTAAGTCTAAAATATAATCTCGTTCCTTAGAGAGTAAAGGTTTCAAAACCTCCGCTCCATGATCATGGAATTTATTTGTAATTCTGTCCATGGTACATTTTTTTGGAAATTCAGGAAACTATTTTTGTATACACATTGTATTTGTTAAACACATATCTGTGTGTACGTAAGAGAGGGGGTGGGTTAGGGTGGGGGAGGGTATCACTAATATAGAAGACTTAGTAATTTACAGATAAAAATACATATTAGAAGTGCATCATACTATTTGTTAATTTCACATTTTACTTTGTCAACAGTAATGTCTACTAGTAGAAACAAGGCAAATTGAAAATGAGCATTTCCAATTATTCTGAATCTTGTTTTCTCTCAGAATTTAATAAGTTTTCAAGAGCAAACAACCGACACTCTCACACTTTCGTTTCCTGTTGAGTTCTCATTTTTGATTCCCCAAAGGTGAGATAGAGGAAGAATTGCACTTCTGTTGACAACACAGATATCAGGAAAAAACATATATTTCCTGCTTAAGAGTCCTTATTCTCTAAGTACTTAGAAATGCTTTCATTTATTTTGAGTTTTCAAGCCCAATAACCTTTTGATTTCATTAAATATAATGCTGATTTACATTTTAGATGAATGAATTTGAAATTACTAACATGTCAGAATAAGCTGTCAGGGTAAACAACTTTGGTTACATACATTAAAACTGCTTTTTAATTAAAGCAACACTTAATTGTGATACTCATTAGAACGTGAAGTGAAACAACAGAAAACCTATGAGCCTTCCCAATTAAACTAAAAGCTTAATAGTTTTGTTATTAAATGTTTTTCATATTTGACATTTCAGGTAAATACACACATTTAATTACATAAATCATTTTTTTATTCACTCAGTAAAAGCAACAAGCAAACAAGAAAAAATCTAAGAGACTAATATGTTCTATGAAGAAAAATGAAAGCCGTGTAACAGAAAAAGAAGTGGGATGACCTTTTATTCAGGTAATGAGATAAAGTCACTCTAAGGAACTGAAATTGAGTCAAAACTCAATAAAGTGAGGGGCAAGCCATGTGGATTCTGAAGAAAGAGCAGGATAGCTCTTGAAACCTGGGAGTTCACTCTGTGTTTGAGGGCAAGGAAACAAGGGTGCCTGATGCACACTAAGAAAAGGAGAAGATGGTAAAAAGTGTGATTGGAGAGGTAGCCAGGGGGCGGAACTAGTTGGATTTTATAGGCATTAGTAAAGAATTTAGATTCTATTTTAAGTGTGATGGCAAGTACTGGATAAGTTCTAGAGTATGGCTGCGGACAGACTTGGAGAACCACCAAGCTTAATCCTTCAGCCCTTAGCTAAAGAAAGATAGACTAGGCTGCTAGGTAAAAGTGTAACTTGAGAAATGACAATTTTGTTCATACCTGAAGATTATATACTGTCCCTAGCAAATAAATTTCTATCTTTAACATTGAAATGATGACTCTGGCCCAGGCGAATGAACAAAGGTAAATCCTACAAGATTATATGCTAGACTACTCCAACATCATGTATATATAGGCCTGATTGGAGATAGTTAAATTTCCAGGAGGTGTATTATGATTCTAACTCATTCACTAAAACTTCAAATTTCAACTTAGCAAAAATTTCTATGGCCCTAAAGCCCAGTTAGATCTCTTGTGCTATGATTCGAATCTCTCTACTGTGAATCCTGACTCTACTGACTTCTCCATGAATCATTTAGGTAAGCAAATCTTGTTTAACTTAGCTAAATTATGTCTATGCCTGGTCTATCCATCAGTATGTACTTACTACTCACACTTGATGCAGTCACCCAGCAAGAAGCCATTAGAAGATAGTAAGCTGGGAAGAAACATAATCTGACTCATGTTTAAAAAGATTATACAACAAATACCAAGAAAAGAGTAAGAGTAGAAGCATGGACACAAGTAAAGGCTTTACTGTAAAATAATGACAAGAAATAATAAAGCCTAGATAAAAGTGTCAGTGGACGGAGTGAGGATGAGAAGTCATCAGATTCAGGATATGTTTTGAAGGTAGAATCAAAGCATTTTCTTTCTCTTTATTTAAAGATTTTATTTATTTGTTTAGTTATTTGAGAGAGAGAGAGAGAAATAGGAGGAGGAGGAGCAGAGGCTTGATCTTACAACCCTGAGCAGAAATCAAGAGTTGGACGTTTAAATGACTGAGCTACCCAGGCGCCCTGAACCAAAGTATTTTGGTATGATCAATATGGAGTATAAGTATAAAAGAGTAGTAAAGAATAACTCCAAGGTTTTTGGCTTAAACACCTGGGTGATAGGCTTTACAGATCTTCCTCAACTTACAATGGGATTGTGTCCCAATAAACCCATCATGAGTTAAAAATATTTTAAGTGGAAATACATTTAATACAATTAATACACCTAACCTACCTCAGATTACAACTTAGCTTAGCCAACCTCAAACATACTCAGAAGACTTAACGTTAGCTAACGGTTGGGCAAAATCATCTAATACAGAGCCTACTTTATAATAAAGTGTTGACTATCTCATGTAATTTATTAAATACAGTCCTGAAAATGAAAAACAGAATGGTTGTATGGATACAGAATAGTTGTAGGTGTATCAGTGATCACAAGACTGACTGAGAGCTGTGGCTCACTGCTGCATCATAATATGATTATGAGGGAGTATCATACTGAATATCACTAGCCCAGAAAAAGGTCAAAATTCAAAATTTGGGGGCGCCTGGGTAGCGCAGTCGTTAAGTGTCTGCCTTTGGCTCAGGGCGTGATCCCGGTGTTCCAGGATCGAGTCCCACATCGGGCTCCTCGGCTAGGAGCCGGCTTCTTCCTCTCCCTCTCCCCTGCTATGTTCCCTCTCTCGCTGGCTGTCTCTCTGTCACATAAATAAATAAAATCTTAAAAAAAAATTCAAAATTTGAAGTATAATTTTTACTGTATGAGTATTGTTTTCACACCACCGTAAAATCGAAAAATAGTTAAGTTGAACCATCAAAAGTTGGGGACTATCTGTGCTATTTACTAAAATGCAGTACACCAATGGAGGAGTGAGTTTGATTAATCAAAAGTTTAGTTTAGGACATTTTATGTTTGAGGTTCCTAGTAAGATCTAAGTAGAACTCTTAATAAGTCGGTTGGACATGGAAGTCTATTTCAGGGAAAAAGCTGAAACTGGACTTGTAAATTAGTGTGTCATTATTTTCTATATGGTAAACTAAAGCTGTGATACAGTTGTGACTATCAAAGTATAAGAAAAAATATTCCTCAACTGGAAGTGTGGGTATTCCAACTTTTTAAGATGGGAAAAGGATTATCCAGTAAAAATAATGGAGAAGGAATGGCCAGAGAGGTTAAAAGGAAAAAAAAAAAAAAGTAAAAAAGTAAGACAAAACAAAACAAAACACATACACCAATATGTGTAAATTGACTAAGACAGTGAGAATTGGCCACTGAATATCTCACTGTGGAGGTCATTGGTGACACTGACTAGAGAAGTTTCACTAGGGTCAAACTGGGTGGACTTCAGGAAAGGAAAGATAATGAGAAAATCAGTGCACTATATTAAATTTTTTCTATAACCTGAAACCAAATGCAATTCTGAGTATTGCTGAGAGCAATTGCCTGAGATGGGGGAGGGGAAGAGTGGTTAGTAAAGAGAGGAGATAGGGAAAATATACTCTCTAAGGAAATGTAATATGTGTCTTAAGGGCAACCTTAAGCTTTGTGGTCATATTTTAGAGTGAGATTGTTCAGATTAGTAGTGCACTTTTTTCCCCCAATCCTGTCCAGCCGCGCTGGTGCAAATTGAACAAAAACAGATATCAGGATTTATGGTTTAGCTAGTTCTATCAAAGAAAGCAACAAAAAGGTAAGGAGATTGAGGATAGATACAGAATTGATTTTGATAACAGCCCAAAGAATCTAATCTTGGTAATAAGGGGAGTAACTACCAAAGTAGGGAGATCAACAGTGAATTATTGGTTTCAGTGGATAGAGATAATGGTGGACTCAAAGAATTTGAAGAGTTGGGGTTCTTGAAGAGTTTCTATTTTAAAGTGAAAATATGAGGCAGACACTGGAAAATTTTTAATTCAGATTTTGGAAGTGGTCCAGATATTGGTAATGATAATGTCTGGAGGGAATGATAATGGAAATGGGTGATTGAGGTAAAGTATAGGACAAAACTACTGGAGGGAGGTAAGTACAAAACTAAAATTAGAAAGTGTTGGGGCACCTGGGTGGCACAGCGGTTAAGCGTCTGCCTTCAGCTCAGGGCGTGATCCCGGCGTTCTGGGATCGAGCCCCACATCCGGCTCCTCCGCTGGGAGCCTGCTTCTTCCTCTCCCACTCCCCCTGCTTGTGTTCCCTCTCTCGCTGGCTGTCTCTGTCTCTGTCGAATAAATAAATAAAATCTTTAAAAAAAAAAAAAAGAAAGTGTTGCATACATTGCTTATATATTGATATCACTAAGAATAATAATATAAGTATAAAGAAAGGTAAAAAGCAAGGTGATAAAACAGCAATGATATTTCTATAAGTGTTAACAACTATTAGGGAAAATATTCACATATCCTTCTGATACATTTTTTTTTTTTTAAAGATTTTATTTATTTATGTGACAGAGAGACAGCCAGCGAGAGAGGGAACACAGCAGGGGAGTGGGAGAGGAAGAAGCAGGCTCCTAGCAGAGGAGCCCGATGTGGGGCTCGATCCCGGAATGCCGGGATCACGCCCTGAGCCGAAGGCAGACGCTTAACGACTGCGCTACCCAGGTGCCCACTGCGCTACCCAGGCGCCCCCTTCTGATACATTTTAAACAGATTTTTTGTTCATTTGTTTGCGGAGAGAGGAAACTTATCCCAACTCCTGGACCACTGCTACTTGGAGCCTGAGCAAAAGACTACTGGAGAGCACTTCTGGGGAAGAAGCGTCCATAGGTAATATCTAGATTTCAGTTAGAACAAGAAAAGGAAAGAACATTGAGACACATGGAGGATACAGGGGATTTTCTCTGCTTAATGGTCACACTGAAACAGTTTACATTGTGAGAGAATGAGTTACTTCACTGGATGTACACAGTATTGTGTCTTTAAGAATTCAAATGATTAAGGAAGAAATGATTGGGCTGAATTACTTAGAACACTGACATAAATGAAGACACACAGGGGATCTGGATTAATTTTGATGGTTTCTTATGGGGATGTGATGCTTAGTTCCAGTTATGGTCTCCTGTGGAGTGATATTTTGGAAAGTTTGTAGTTCTGGGACAGGGAGGATTGTGGGTCAGAGGAAGTGGTGGTTTCACCATATGCATGGGGGATTTTCAGATCACCCAACCTTTGATCCTGATGTGAGTAATGTCAAAGCTGGGACGAGGTTGTTTCAACAGGAGCACAGGACCTTTGTAATTCCAAATTGGACTCCACCTCTCAAAAAAATGCCTCTGCTCATTTATGTTAGACATCAGGCTTTAAAAGCTCATTAGTTCATGTTCCTCCATTTTGTAAGAGAAAAGGAAAGAGCTTTAACTCATCATTAGGTAGAATTACAGCAAGGGGAGGAAGCCCTCATGATGAATTAGATTTTTGGTGGATTGTCTAAAAAAAAAAAAAAAAGTTATATTTGTCTTCTCCTGTGAATGGAAGAATATAAATGGAAAGGAAAACACAATGCCCTAGAAGCCAATATTGAAATGGTAAGAAGTAATCAGTATTAATGAAAACTTAAGTAAGATGTCATTTCAAAATGCCAGTTGGATTTAGTAACAATAAAAAAATCTTTAGATTATTTAAGAATTCCAGAGAATGATATTCTTGTGTGATATTCCATGAAAAATGCTTTCGGTGCCCAATCTTTTAGGAATACTTTACCTAATGTATGAATATCCTGTATTCAGACAGTTTAAGTTATCGTTAATTATAGTATCTGAGAATGCTTGCCATAAAGGAATGCATTTGCCTTTGTTTAATCACAAGCTTCCTAACGTAGTTGATTGTAAATCTGTATTTGCATGTGTGTGTTCACATGTATGTGCGTGAGTGAATACTTAGGGAAGTTCTGCAGAGATATTGTTCCAATGATTAAATACTGGGAAATATTGATCTAGGAGGTTGTTGTTCCTCTACCTACAATCAAAATTCAAATATATGGTAGGTGATGCACTTATATGAAGTCATCGAAGAAAAATGTAGTTCAAAAAGTAAGTTCAGTAAACCTGAATTTTCTGTTTGAGAGGACACTGCTAACTGACATCTGATCATTTAGTCACCTGACCAAATTATGAAATATTATACATAAATACTTATGTGAACTTAAGACTTTTAAAATGAAGAACATTAACATTACTTTTGGAGTAAAGATAAGTGTATGTCTCTTGATAATATGTGCAGAATTATGTTAGATTCTAGTTTCCAAGTTTCTAGCCTTTTGCATGCAAGGTTATTGAAATCATCAGCATACACTTTTTGCCTTTTTCTATTGCTGGGTACTGGGAAATAAAGTCATTGGCTTTTGAATGGTCCGCTAATCACAACATGTACCTATTAATGTAGATATATTTTTTGCTTTACTTTTGAAAGTTGTTTTTCTTTTGAGACCAAAATAAGATCTCAAATAAAGCAAAGCGAGACATAATTTTATACATCAGTGATACCTATCACTTGGGAATGCAAATCCCTTTGCATTTCCTTCAAACAAAAATAATCAAACTTTTTATTTAGGCCACCCATTGGAAAATTCTCATAATGGTATCTTCTATCTAGGGATGTAAATGATAGGATAATATCCACTTATAATAATGACTTTCAACAAGACAACATTCACAAAACTTAATGGCTCAAACAAACATTAATGTATAATTTTAGCAAGCAAATATATGGCATCAGAAGAATAAGTATATACAAATTACCCAATATAACTATCCCATGTACACTGCAGAAGACAGAGCAAGGATTAGGCTTTCAACACTATAAAACATACACAAAAGCACAATACAGTGAAATCAAAGAAAATAGTATAAAAATAAACATTAGAAATGATGATGTGGTTTGTAATTGTGTAGACCTTTCAAGTGGCAAAATTTGAATACACACACAATACACATACATTTACTACTAAAATTTTTAAACAAATGGCAAAAACATTACATTATAAGACTTCTAAATGTGTGTGGTGAATCTGTCAAGGTTAGTCGGTTTATATTCAGTTAGATGGCCCTTGACCTTCCCATATTATAAATGTATCAAACTTACATAATTACATCAATTTGTCACATTTATAAATAAGTGATCTCCATGGTGTATACTACACGGTGGTTACTCAGAGGAATCATAACTTGCATCTAGGTTAAGTTAAATGTAATATTATTAACTAGAGACAAGAACTTAGTAATGTTTCAAGTCATTTAATATTTACTCTTTTGTGTTGGCTTTCAAGTTAAGTATGAGAGCAAAACTGCACCACATTTTATACAACAAAATCTATCAGCCGTGCTCCTATTCACTAGCAATTCAACTATAGCTCATTGCACGAACTACTCATAGGCTTGGCATCATGTTATCTATCAGTGTGAAAAAGTAAGATATGAGAAAACAGAGATATTCTTTGCTCCAACTTCTCTTAAGTTTTGTATTTCTCAAGGACACAATCATTGAGAGCTAAATGTATATGGCAATCGATAACTTTTATGTCCCTTTTATCCTTTTGCCTTACTATTCAGAAGTTTATATTTAGTCAATATTAAGCAAAATACAGTAACAGTATTTGTCAGAATTAATGTTGAGAAATGTGTTATTTAAAAAATTTCATATTAAGTTTAGTTTAACAGCTTTCAAAACAAAATATGAATATTGAGAAAATCAACAGGAAAAAAATACTGTTTTTATCTAACATGAGTCAAAATAAGCATTCTTGATTTAATATGAAGAGCTATAAAACAGAACTACCATTGCTTGCTAATAATATCTATATTAATATATAACATATTTATATAATTATACATTGTAAAATTGATCATCATTCTTGACTATCTATATTAGTATCCATGTGTGATATAAAATATTATTTGTTAAAATTGAGGTATTTTTCTCCTAAATTATCTGCCCAAATACTGTCACTCTGAAATGAAGAGATCTCTTTATTAAAGTAGGTCTTATAATGTAATAACAATTTTTTCTCATATGACAATTTTTCCCTCAGGTGCTCAAAATCCACAAATCCTATTGTGTTGTCAACACCTGTAGGTAGGAGAGAATGCTGTCTGAACACAAACTCCACATTAAAGATTTATGTCTAAAAATACAAAGAGACAAACTGATACAAAATACGCAGTTTTGCTGATAAAGCGTCTGCTCCCTGCCATCACTCTTCGATGGTGTGATTGATTTGAGGAACTTGATTACTGCCTCCAGTGCTGAGTAAATGATCAAGCACAATTGCTTTTATTTCCACAGTTCACATTGAAAGTCGAATGGTCACCTGCTGCAGTCAAAAGCACTCATTCTAGTACCCTCTACTTTTTCCTACAATATATCTAGTTTAATTATTTGTAAACATATTTCAAGTGTTTTAGAAGTCCTAATCATTTAGATTTATTTGGAAAGTAAATCAGAAAACTGCTATAGTGGCATTTTCATCTTTTAACCATTTCTTAGACTGGGGAATTCAGCAAATAAATAGAGAATCACGAGGCCAGAAGTGACTTTGAGGAGTCCTTGGTTTCCTCTGCCTATTCCACATTGAACTATTGGAAATAGACAAGACAATTAATAACTCCTTTTAAAATAAATTGGGGTCACAATAGGAAACAAATAATAGAAAAAAACCAAAATTAGATCAGAGAAAGGAGTAAAAGTACAACTCCTGAGCAAAATAGGACACTGTCAAAGGGCTCAACTTTTCATCAACAAAACACAGTCACCAATTTATATTTCAGGTTCAAGTGTAACATACATTTTATATTTCCTTTCCACATATTTAAAGTTAGAACACTCATTTCTATCTATGGAGTCTGAAAAGAAGTTACACATTTACACTCCAATGTTTATGAATCGATGAAAGTGAAAGTGGTTTTCATCATTCATTTGACTGAATTACTTCAACATCTTATAATTTTACAACATAACTGAATAAAAAATGTGCAGTCTGTGGCACGTTAACATCCTTTCATTTTCAAGTGCAGCTCTGCTTTTGTATGAAATCTTGCCTGTTTTGTTTTCGGAATTCTATAAAAATAGACATGCATATATTTCAGAAGGAAGAATGTATCTAACTGTATAGAGATTTTAATCTGCATTCAGTTTAGTTGAAACCTATGCTCAATTATTTTATATGGCCAAACTGAGGACTGCATATTCAGATTAATTTAGTTCTCTATTTTCAAAAGACTGAGATTGAATAGAATGCCTTTTCCTTTGTGTGTCCTGAATGTATTCCACCTTCCAACAATGGAAGAATCTCATTTTGCCCTTTATTTCAACCTAGAGGGTAGTAAGTCACTCCCTTAGGTGTAATAACCAAGGCACTAACTGTGATTCAGTTAGCAAGATGGTGATAATGATAACAATATCTCAGAGTCTTTTCCCCTAGAGACTCTCAAAGACACCAGAGGTACTCACTCTCCCACATTATGAGTTTCATGAACTGTACCTGAAGGTTTAAATGTAGCCCTAAGCTGAAAAGTATTTTTTTAAAGTGGCACCTTGTTATTATTATAGCATACATCTGTTCCCTGTGTGCCTTTGCAGTTGTCTCTGCTTATGACAACAACAACTTTTTACAACTGTCAGCAAGTGCCACCAGAACTGGGAAAGGGCAAGTGAGAATGTCTTGTACTTTCTGTATCTGCAATATTACTACCCATATTCCTTTGCTGTAGGTAGTTATGGAGTAAATATATACTTAATAGAGTCAAATGGTGCCAGGAAAAATTACCAGGGTCGTGACAGGGGGAGAGAAAACTGAATGCTGTCAAGCTGTTTCATTTTATAAGAAAAATCTGGCATGTCATTTTTACTCAAAGCAGTATGTTTCTTTACTGTATAAAAGGTGTTTCTGGAATTTTATTTGCTGGATATATCTGTACACCAGTCAACAGTGAACAGCATCTCTTTAAGATTTCCCCTCTCATTCCTTTGTTTCGAAGTAAAGGGGCACAACAAAAATTGGAAGAAGAAAATATGAGTTTTTGAAAGAGCTCATCTTTGATCAAAAGTGGTTTTTACAATGATCGAATGAATGTGTGATAGAAGACAAAGAGAAAAGCAGAGGTTAAGATGAGGTACTGGAAGTGTGTAGAACATTTCTCATATCAGCAATCTTTGTTAACTTTAAAAATAACGATCAAAGATATGTTGAGGATATTCAATTTGCAATGGGAGTGTATCAAATTGAGCTATAATTAGATCATTTAAGTCATTAGTCTATTTTGACTGTCATTATAGACCTTTCCTTAAAAGGACAGAAGTGGCAGTGTTTTTAAAATCATAGTTATCCTTTAATGAAGTATCTGAGCTAGATACCTTGCATATGCATGTATCTGGGCAGACATTTGTAAGCAAAATGTAAGCTCATATACTCATGATTACACGCATGAACACAAGGTAGTGATCTACAAGGAGGTAAGAAAATGGACAATGAGAACTGGTGATAACTTTTTTTTTTCTGAAATAGTCCTGAATATCACAACTTAAATATCTGTTTCCTATTAAGCAAAGAAAAAAGTGTATGTCCACTTTGTTGACAAGGTCAGTGCCTTTGTTTTCAATAGTAATGGAATTGTGGGTGTAAGAGAGCATTCTATATGACTATCCAGCTCTTCTTCACAGGACGGGGAGCACAATAATGGATCCGTCAATGTTTTTATTACTTCAGATCATCTCAGATATTCATGACCAATTTTCCCCCCCATGAACTTTATCTTCCATCCTCTTCACAAAATGCTATGTCAAACTTTTTCAACAAATTGGCTCTAAAATCCTTTCTAGATCTGTAGCACAAATAAAGGATGTATATATATTAGAGGCAGTAAATTTAAAATACATATAAACTTTATATATTTGTGTGTATATATTTCATATATACTGTCATACACACACACTTTTTTCAAAAACCTGTGTTGAGATACAAAAAGAAAAATGTTATATTAAATTATCAGAATGTGAAACTTTTCCTAATCACAGTTTCTTAATTTTAAGCTCCAATGCTTGTTATTACTGTGTAGCATGAGATATGGGAAATGCTACTTTGCATAAACTGTTATTCAAAAACCCTCTGTGGTGTAATTTAGTCACACTCGACATACAGAAGAAACTATTGCCTGAGGATGTCAGGTAACTTCACAAAATCACATCATAACTTTAGAACTAGTTGATTATACTGATCAAAGTGTAACCATAGAAACCGTAGTCTTGGTTCAAGAGAGGAAACTTATGAAATTAAAGATTTATGAAAGGCAGGGTACATCTGCTCCAAGTTATGTTTCCATGAATATAGTCTCAAATAAAATAGCACAGTTTTCTCAGGACTGTAAAAACTGACTAAGGTCTGTGGTTTGGGGCTATTTACTGACAGCGTGCCTGTAGGCGCAAACTTGCTTTCATCTGCCGTGATTAACCATACGTAGGCCAATATTTATTTTACTTTTTAATTTTTTTATTTTTAAAGATTTATTTATTTATTTGAGAGAGAGCATGGGGTGGGTAGAGGGAGAGGGAGAGAATCTCAAGCCGACTCCTTGCTGAGCACTGAGCCCTACGAGCTCAAGCTCATGTGCCTGAAATCAGGACCTGAGCCGAAATCAAGAGTCAGATGCTTAACTGACGGAGCCACCCAGGAGCCCTAGGCCAATATTTAAACAGAGATTTTAACCTAACTGACTATAACAGCTCCAAATCAATTATTATGAACTATTACTGAAGTCCTCCTTAGTTCACAGATAATTGGCTTGGAATACTAGAAGTACTTGAGCCGTTTTTATATCTATCAATCTGTTATTACTCAGATCACTTTTCCTCAGGACTGAAGCTCATATGTAATCTTCAATAAGTATTCAATGATTATACCCTATGGAGCATTCATGTATAAAACACTTTCCCAGACATTTTTTAGTAGGGCTGCTGAATTTATGAATAACTTCATACATTCCCATTTGTCAAAATGTGTCCTTACGGATTTCATTCTGTAAAGATTAGTTGGCAAAACTCCAAACTAAATAAATCTCTGTTTTGTGCACTTTTTTTTATAAGGAAAAGGAAAAAAAATATATAGAACTCATTCACACAGGTGACTCAGGTGGTCACGGTTTTTGAGTTTATTTAAATAGTCATTTTCTAAAAATTAGTAGGCCTGTTAAAAAAAGCTTTAACATCTTACTATCCTAGCAATGGTCAGAATCTTTTCCACAGTATTTCCAAGGCATTTTGGCTTAATTTAAGAGTAAATATTAATATAATTCAATTTAACTTAAAAGGTAATGAGTGTATTTCAATCCTCTTAAAGAGGGTTTTTTTGGGGGCACCTGGGTGGCTCAGTCGTTAAGCGTCTGCCTATGGCTCAGGGCGTGATCCCAGCGTTCTGGGTTCGAGCCCCGCATCAGGCTCCTCCACTGGGAGCCTGCTTCTTCCTCTCCCACTCCCCCTGCTTGTGTTTCCTCTCTCGTTGGCTGTCTCTCTGTCAAATAAATAAATAAAATCTTAAAAAAAAAAAAAAGGTTTTTTTGGGGGGGAGGACGCAGGATTGACCATCTAAAGATTACATTATTTGGAAACACAACACCTTCATATTCTTAAATTGTGTCCTACAGGCTGTAGAGAGGAAGGTGGGCTGACTTCTGGTGGATGGAGCTCAGCTCTTCTGCTTTCTTCCAGTAAAACATTTCTGACAATAATTGTTTCTGAGTTTATGTGTAAGATTTCATTTAAAAATTATTTATACTACTAAGTTTCTTCCAGAAAATTTTGTTTTAAACATAAATCTCTCTATATATGCATTCTATAGTTTCTTTTAATTATGAATAATTGGGAGAAATATTTTGTGTTCACAATTTATAGATGGGAATGACTTCAGTTTTAGCAATGTAACTTTTATGGAAACTATATAAAAATAGGTCATGACAGTCACAATGGGCCATATTTTTTTTTCTAAATTTAATCTTATTGTTAAAACTGTTTTATTTACTACTATTTCATTAGACTATTATCAGGTGGCCCTTTATAATTTTTTATAATTTTTTAATAAGTAAATATTTCTAAAAAGATACCAAATGGAAGACACTCAGCTAAACACTGTAAGATATCTAGAGTATTTCGTATGCCTTACCTTGAAGGACCTTGCAATCTTATATGACCAGCACTATATCCATGTAAACACAAATAAAAATACAAGGATATATTTCACAAGAATCAAATGAGTGCTATAGAGACAGTGTTTACTATGTACTCCCTGCATCACAGCTTGCTGAAGATGCAGATGCTCATTACCACCCCAGACCTATCGAAACAGTAATCTTCAGTGCCTAGTGAAGAATGAAAATGAGGGTGCCCTTGTTTAAAAAGAAGGAACAGATGTCATTAAGTTGCAAAATATAAAGCCTTTTCCTTTGTGCTATACATAGCCTTCTTTTTTTGCCTTGTCATGATGTTTGTGGTTTGCTATTTAATGTTGCTCTAAGTAAAGAAAAATGAAAATTTTAAATTATTAGCATAAATTTTATGTTCATTTTTATACTGTATAATTCCAGTTTAAAATGCAAACATTAAGAGCATTTAACATGTACATGGAGTTACTGAATTAACACAATTCATAATTCATAGTCTATACATGCTTATGTATTTCATTCTTACAGAAAAATGAAACGCTTCACAAAACTAACTCAGCTATTTCATTTCCTGATGTACACAGATCCTACCAACACTTCCTACCTCAGGCTTAGTAATGAGTAAGAAAGGACTGAAAGGAAAGAAACTATGGGCTGTCATTTCTTTCCTTTTCCTTTTTATGTCATAGTTTTCAGCATAACTGGTTGGTCAGTAGAAGGAAGTAACTAACATGGAGGTGGGAATGCAAACTGGTGCAGCCACTGCGGAAGACAGTATGGAGATTCCTCAAAAACTTAAAAATAGAACTACGCTATGAGTCAGTAATTGTACTACTGGATAATTACCCAAAGAATATAAAAACACTGCCGAAGGGGTATATGTACCCTTATGTTTATTGCACCATTATTTACAATAGCCAAGATATGGAAGCAGCCTAAGTGTCCATTGATAGATGAATGAATAAAGAAGATACGATATGTATATATATAATGGAATATTACTCAGCCATAGGAAGACTGAAACCTTGTCATTTGCAACAACATGGATGGTTCTAGAAAGTATAACACTAAGTGAAATAAGCCAGTCAGAGAAAGACAAATACTATATGATTTCACTCATATGTGAAAATTAAGAAACAAAACAAATGAACGAAGGGGAAAAAAAGGGAGACAAACCAAGAAACAGACACTTAACTATGGAGAACAAACATGGTTAGCAGAGGGAAGGTGGGTGGGGGATGGGTAAAGTAAGTGAAAGGGATTAAAATAACATGTATCTTGATGAACACTGAGTAATATAAGTAATTGTTGAATCACTTAATTGTACACCTGAAACTAATATAAAACACTGTATGTTAACTACACTGGAATTAAAAAAAAAAATTTCAAAAATAAAATTATTGAGAATTTCAAGATGGTAAAGCGGAACATTAAACCCTGTACTACCACATAGGTCTCACCCCCAAGATATCAGCCCTGAAAAGGTAAGGGATTTTGCTTTTTAAACAAGTATCCAGGGGATTATTATGTAGTTTAAATTTTTGGAACCATAATGGCTAGTATATTTCAGAGTTGGAATAGTTCTCTTCTACCTGGCTAAGAAAAGGCTCATAGGCTGATACAGACTTGAGCTAGTTTATTTGAGCATATTACTTCTGATCTTACCAACATTTGCATGTGTCCTTGCCCCAATATCCAGGTGTTAATATTCAAGTGTTTGACCTCTAATTTAAAAAAGTGGCAGTGATGGGAAGAGAAGAAAGTTTCCAAATCAAAGTATTAATATCACCCGTATGACTTTCTGCCTCTTTACACATATTTCAAAGATTGAACATGAAATTCCATAGAAATGAATGTGGCCTAGGATATTCAGTAAACTGCCCTTGCATTGTACCATCTAGAGGAACTTCTGAAATAATGTACATTTTGAAGCATTCAGAATACTTAATTATTTTATAGTAAGGTAATTTGAAAATCAAACACACAAGACCAAATCTTTTTCAATATGAAATTAAAAAAAAATTTGATGGTAAGCAATAATTTGTGGTTTTAGAAGATACAATTCTCCAGGATTCTTCATATAAGCAAAGGCCAGCAATGAAAATGCTTTTTCCACTATGAATATGTCAATTAAAATAAAGAAATAATTTGATTATATATGAATATACTATTTTCATCTGCTTTTATTTTAAGAACCTAGCCTCATATAGCTATAAAAACCATAAAACTTTAGAAATGAAGAGAGAATAAATAAAAGTGGGGCTTCAGATGTATATCATTAAGTAATGATGAAAAATATCTCCTTTTGACTGTAAATATTGCATACTGTCAATTTCATTCATTATTATAAACGGAAATTGGCCTTAATGCTGAAAATATTCTTTTGAAAATTTAACCTAAAATGTATAGAAAAAGGTAACGTATATGTTTGAAGTAGATACATGGATGCAGATTCTTACTCAATCTGTAGAAGAAGATATAAAATCATAGCTAAGAAATTGAAGAGACTACTTCATAAAGAAGTAGATTCACCTTAATGGAGAGTATTTAAGCTAAGACTAAATGAATGTTCCTTCCATCTTCATTTGGAGGAAGTTTGGACCAGATATCTCTAAAGGCCTTTTTATCCCTTGAAACATATTGAGGGAAACAGTCTATTGGCCAGGCTTTCTCTTTGGTTCTCTGAATCTTTTCTATTCTATCTCAGAATTAAAAAAAAAAAAAAGTGTAACCTTCCTTTTTTTGTAATAGACATGTTTGTGTCATTTCATCACAAGTAAAGCACATTCTTCCTTTACCTCTGACCTCTCTTCAATTGAAATGTGCTATTACTTCAGTGGGAAGAATTTGAGTTACTTTTACATAGAAGTCCTCACTGAAGTATAATTTACCAAAAAGCATTACTTGTATGACTCATGCTGAGTCATTTAGCTTTCACGTTAGCCTACCTTCAAGAACCATGTAACTGAAAATCTTGATTTTTTTCTTAACAGTCCTTAGGGCAATTTTTCATTATAAACTTATTTGATAAACTCTATTGGTTATGAATTCAATTGTAGTAGATATCCTTCACTGAGGGTCCATATTCACTATTCTTACAGTATCTACTAACACTGTAATTTATTTTCACCAAAGACTTCTTGTTCTTTTGAATAAAAGCTACTACTATTTTGGATAAAAGCCAGTATCATTTTTTTGCTTGATATGAAAACTAGATTGGCAATATGACATGTTTAGAAAAACAAACAATTTTGACATATTTAGGTTTCCTGTAATTTAAAACTCTGTTTAGTCAGTGTTCACTGTTAAAGACTTATCTCTTCAACTCAGCTATCACATCAGAAGATTCCCTAGTATCTGAGCAAGGTTTGATAAGGTAGGTAGGTATTAAGGAAACAAGGGAAACCATAGGACTAATGCAAGCGTAGTGTGGAGTTCCTTTGCTGTAGACGGAGATCCTACTTCTCATTCATTTCTGTATCTTTATCCATGCTCATGGACAAATAACCTACTCACTACAGGCTTCAATTTCTTAACTCTAAAAAGGAAAGGGGTTGGACTATTTGACCTTCAAGGTGCCCTTTAGCCCTAAAATCCCATGGTTCTATAGCTTTCAATTGATGGACTATACAGAGAGAGAGGAATACTTTAGGAATAATCCTCACAGTCTACAAGCCAATGATGACACAGATGCTGATGTTTTTAAGGAGGTGATAGAAGATATTTGATCCCAATGGTTTGGACTCCCCCCAACCGTGATAAAGGAGAAGACCTGAGAAGCCTTACAACATTAGTGTTCTTTGTCTCTTTGTGGATGACCCTTTCACATTAATATCAACATCAGAAACTCTGAAATTCAAGAAAAGAAAGACAGAGTCACACATTCTTTCAATAATCCTTTGTCAGTGAACATTTGAGAGCCACAGGAAGCCAAATCAGACATCACTTAAAATAGTTTTTGGGTCAAGATTACAAAAAAAGGAAGACAGGAAAGAACAGTGGAATCAGCAGGAATGTGTCCCCTAAAGTCCCTTAAACTAAGTTGGAACACAACCCAGAGCAAGTTAGCTAAAGCTCTTCTCAGTGGGATTTTACCCATGGAAAGGCATTAACCACAAAATGTTCACTGAAACTGTTTCCCCTCAACACCGAAAATCAATGGGAAAAAGGTTATTTGTTAACGAAACTTTCAACAAAGCATGCATGCTAAATCTTACTGCTTACAAAATTCATAATCCAACCTGAAAATGAGCATCTCAAATTGTAGAATATAAATCTGAGTATGATCTTGTCTCTCAATCTCAGATCAAGATCACATACATGGCAATCATATAGCTACTCTATAACTGTTGGCTATGATTCACAAGTTTCATCAATGTGTGAAGGAAAAAAAAAGAGTAGTAATAAATATTATTTCTTCTTGGTTAAGTATTAGTATTTTCTAGTTGTACACAGAATTAATTCTAAAAGTCAGAAGGTGACTGTGGGTATCAAAAATTAACTACAGAGCTACTTATATGCAGAAAGCATTTCAGTACATACAATGAAGAGAAAAATGAAATTTCAGCATGACATGAATTTTTGACACATCTCAGGTAATGTTTAAGTATAATTCACATAATCAGTGGATCACAGTATTTATTGTTTTCCTTTAGAGGTTTTCCTATTCACTTCCCTTCTGTCCAATTCAAATATTCAGGATGTTTATTTCTAAAATATTTATCCAAACTAAGAGAAATACTAAAAAAAAAAAAAAAGTGTGTCTAATATTTTCTCTACCAATGCTCCGAAAGTTATAAGGCCCTACTATTTAAGAAATATTAAAGCAGGGGTGCCTGGGTGGTTCAGTCGGTTAAGTGTCTGCCTTCAGCTCAGGTCATGATCTCAGGGTCCTGGGATCAAGCCCCTTGTTTGACTCCCTGATCAGCAGGGAGTCTGCTTCTCCCTCTCCCGCTGCTCCTTCCCCATGCTTGTGCACGTATGCTCTCTCTCAAATAAATAAAATCTTTAAAAAATGAGATTCATTTTACTTTATTATTTAAATTTTGTGTTTTTAACTGGCTATCTGTTAAATGAAAGTTTAATTGTAGGACTTTGGACTAGTAGTTGAACTAATTTCTACTGCTACTAAATGTTATATAGAATTAAAGAGATACTTGTAGTCTCAAACCATAAATAAAGTTAGTTTAGCAAGCATTTATAATGTATAAAAAATTATCAAAAGAAGAAAAAATTATATATCAATTTCTAGTCAGTATTAAGTCTAGATGAATTTTACTTTGGTTTTCTCTTATATTGAACATAATATAAAAATAAAGATTATTGAATGTGTTGTGTGTCATACTTCAAAAGCCATAAGAGATGGCTTCTACATTTAATATATCACAAAATAGTGCTATCCAAGTGATTGACCATGCAAGCAATATATTTTCACGCTGACAGCTTTATGTGGCTAGAATCTATACTTATTTTTTTTTTTTTATCCTTTCACACATACAAAAATTCATTCCAGGTTCAGCGCTTTGATCTATCTTATCACCCTCCCAGAGTTTAGTTCAGTATAAATTTCCTCTGAGGTTACTTCATCATTGTTTTCTGTTTATTTTATCTAGCATATAGCCTCTATTTTACTGATTGACTCTCTTGGTTTTATTAGATCTCATAGCTTTCAAAGTAATTTGCTTTTTAAGTAGTATATTCACTAATATACATTACTGGGCTTTTATTTAGGCTTGTATAGGATTACTTTTTTATAGTTCCATATCATGAAAAAAAGACAAGTATACTTCAGCAATGGAAGAAACTTGTAGTATTAACAATACAGAGATTCAACTGCTGAGGTATTTGTTGATTCATTTATTTGAGTGTGAGAGCCACAGTTATGGACTATGTTCAAACAAGTTCAAACAAGCATGTCAAAACTGGTAATAGATTGAAAATTAATAAAAGGCGTCATCCATGTAAGTAATAAGTCTGAACAATTTGTGTTTCCAAAGATAATTTAAGTGGCAAAATTTAAAAACTTATTAGTTGGGGTAATTTTAAAACCGCAATCTGGTGTATATTATCTATATATAGTGAAAAAAATAACAAAATCATAGTCTTACCAGCTAAGACTTTTTGAACAAACATCCTAAATCAAACTAAATGGTCATTACATTTTTATCAGCACAATAAGCTTGATATTTTTTATCAGTAAAGTGCATTCTGAGCACTGCTTTACTTTGCATACATTTTGTCATGTGTTTATATTTTAATTAATTTTGAATTATGCACATAAGTACAGAGCCCCAAAATATATGGAAAAAACCGAATAACTAAAGGGAGAAATGAAAAATTGAACAATTATTGTTAGAGACTTCAATATGTCCACTTTGAAGGATGGAAAGAAAAAGTAATCAGAAGTCCACCAAGAAACAGAAGACTTGAAAACATTATAAATACACTGGAAGAAGGAAATGTGTATAGAACACTTCAGCCAACAAAAGCAGAATGCATTTCTTCTCAGGTGCACACTGGATATTCTACAGGGGAGATCATATGCTACAACAAATTTAACAAATTTAACAAAACTTCAATAAATTTAAAAAATTTGAAATCATACAAAGTATGTTTCCAAATGCAATGGAATTAAATTATAATTCAATAGCAAAAGGAAATTCAGGACATTTACAAATAAGTGGAAATTAACCAACATGAACTCTGAATTAATGGGAGAACAAAAATGTTACATGCGGAATTAAAAAATACTTGGAGGTGAATGAATTAGCAAATATTTTGAGATTAATTAAAATAAAAACAATACATACAAAAACTTCAGTACAGCTAAAGAAATTAGATATTAGGAAAATAGAAAAAGAAAAGAAAACTCGAAGGAAGCATAAGAAGGCAGTTAAACATAGTGGAAATAAATGAAATAGAAAATATAAAAACAATAAAGATTAAGGAAACAAACAAAAAGATGCATTGAAAATGTCAACAAAGTTGGCATACTTTTAGCTAGACTGGGCCAAGAAAAAAAGAAAGAAGACATGAATTACCAAAATCACACAAATAATGAGGGAAATTACTATAAAACTTAAAAGGGGAAAAAAATGATTATAAGGAAATACTATGAGCACCTGTGAGCTAACAAAATAGATAAACTAAGTGAGCTGAACAAATTCCTAGAAAGGTAAAAACTACCAAAAGTGACTCAAGAGGAAGTATAATATTTGAATAGAACTAAAACAAGTAAAATGTTTGAATTCCTACTAACTCTCTCAAAAGAAAAGCCCAGGCCTAAATGACATTGCTGGTGAATCATACTAAACATTTAAAAAAGAAAAAATGCTAATTCTTCACCAAATCTTCAAAACAACTGAAGATGAAGGAACACTTCCCAATTCATTGTATGAAGCCAAAACTAATACCCAAATAGACAATACAAGAAAACTACAAACCAATATGCCCTGCAAACACAGATGCAAAAATCCTCAACAAAATCCTAGCAAACCAATTCCAGCAACATATAAAAATAGGGTTAAACAGCATAACCAAGTGGGATTTACCTGAGGCATGAAAGTTTGGTTAAATTTGAGAGAATAAATCAATGTAACAGACCATATTAATAAAATAAGAAACTGCATGATCATCTCTATTGATGCAGAAAAATCACTTGGCAACATCCAACGTCCTTTAATTATAAAAACACTCAAACTAGGAATTAAAGAGAACTTCCACAAGCTGAATAAGGGTACGCGTGAAAATCCACAATTAAAATTATAGTTCATAGTGAAACTGAAAACCTTTCCTTTAAAATCAGGAATAAGACGAGGCCATCTAATCACTTTTTTTTTTTTTTGGTTTGTTTTTTGTTTGTTTTTTGAAAAGATTTTATTTATTTATTTGTCAGAGAGAGAATGCGGGAGAGAGAGAGAGAATGAGAGTACAAGCGGGGGAGTGGCAGGCAGAAGGAGAGCAGGCTCCCTGCTGAGCAAGGAGCCAATCCCAGAACCCTTGGATCATGACCTGAGCTGAAGGCAGAAGCTCCTGTCTAATAATGTTTAATGGAAGTTCTAGTTAGGGCAAAGAAATAAAGGCTATGAAAACTAGAAAGTAAGGCATGAAACTATCATTATTTGCAAGGACATAACCTTATATATAGAAAATCCTAAGGAATTCACTAAAAACATTAGAACTAATAAACAGTTCATCTAGGTTGTAGGATACAGGATCAAACTGAAAACTCAATTGTATTTTGACATAGTAACAATGAAAAGTACAAAAATAAAGTTGAACAAATAATCTTATTTCCAATGGCATTAACAATAAAATTTTTAGGAATAAACTTTAAAAAAATATAAAATGTGCACACTAATTAGTATAAAATATTGCTGAAACGAATTAAGATCTAACCAGATGGAAAGGTTTCCTTCGTTCATGGATTCCAAGACTCAATGTTGTTAAGATGGCAATACCACCCCTAATGATCTACAGATTCAAAACCATCCTTATGAATATGTCCACTGCTTTTTCTGTAGGAAATATCAAATTGATTCTAAAATTCATATGTGAGGGTGTGTGGGTGGTTGGTTGAGTGTCTGACTCTTGGTTGCAGCTCAGGTCGTGATCTCATGGGTTGTGAGATCGAGTCCCACATCCAGCTCCATGCTCAGCAAAGAGTCTGCTTGAAGATTCTCTCCCACTGCCCCAACTTTCACTCTCGTTTGTGCACTCTCTCTCTCTAAAATAAATAAATAAATCTTTAAAGTTCATATGCAAATGGAAGATATGCATAATAGCTAATACAATCCTGAAAAAGAAGAATCAAGTTGGAGAACTATGATAATTCAGACTGTGTGGTACTGGTATATGAAGAGACAAATAGATCAAGGGAATAGAATCAAGGATCCAGAAACAAATCTTTACATTTATGGCCAATTTATTTTCAACAAGGATGCCAAACTGATTCAACTGGAGAAGAACTGTCTTTTCAATAAATAGTTCTAGGATAACTAAATATCCAATTGCAAAGAAAGACAGACAGAAAGAAAGACAGAAAGAAAGAGAAAAGGAAGGAAGGAAGGAAGGAAGGAAGGAAGGAAGGAAGGAAAGAAAGGGAGGGAGGGAAGGGAAGGGAGGAAGGGAGGAAGGGAGGAAGGAAGGGGAGGGAGGGAGGGAGGGAGGGAGGGAGGGAGGGAGGGAGGAAGGAAGGAAGGGAGGAAGAGAAGAGAGAAGTTGGATCCTTATCTCACAACACACATAAAAATTAACTCAAAATGTATCTTAAGAGTTAAATGTAAAAGTTAAAACTCTAAAACTTTTCAGAAGTAAACATGTGAGTAAATCCTGGTGACTTTGGGTTAGGCAGTATTTTCTTAGATACAACACCAAAATTGTAAAAAACAAAGGAAAAATAGGTAAATTGGACTAACTCCAATTTAAAAATGTGCTCAAAACCATAACATCAAGAAAGTTAAAAGATTACCTACAGCATGCTAGTAAATATTTCAAATCATACATCTAATGGGTATTGTCTACAGAATACATAAAGAACACTTATAACTCAAAACACAAATAACCCAATCAGTAATTGGTCAAAGAATCTGAATACACATCATCCCAAGCAGATATACAAATGGCTAATAAGTACAAGAAAAGATGCTTAAATCATTAGTCATTAAGGAAATGTAAATTGAAACCACAATGAGCTACCACTTCAGTTTCACGAGGATACTTAGAAAAAAAAAGAGAAAAAGTAACAAGAGGATGCAGAGAAATTAGAATCCTCATCCATTTCTGTTACAGTGTAAAATGGTGAAGCCACTATGGAAAAAAAATTTGGCAGTTCTTCAAAATGTTAAACATAGAGTTACCATATGACTCAGGAAATTCACTCCTAGGTATAGCCAATAGAAATGAAAATATATGTCCATATGTGAGCTCATACATGGTGGCCATAGCATCATTATTCTTTAATAACCAAAAAGTGAAACAACACAAATGTCCACCAATTGCTGAATGGATAAAGCAAACGTAATGTATCCACCAACTGCTGAATGGATAAAGTAAACACAATGTATGAAAATATACGTCCTATGTGAACTCATACACGAGTGGACATAGCATCATTATTCTTTAATAACCAAAAAATGAAACAATGCAAATGTCCACCAATTGCTGAATGGATAAAGTAAACATAATGTATCCATACAATAGAATATCATTCAGCAGTTAAGAATTAAGTACTCGTACATCTTAAAATAGAGATGAATCCTGAAAAGATTAGGTTTAAGAATCCACTCACAAAAGCAATACAATCTATGATCACATTTTCGTGAAACATTCAGAATAAGCAAATTTTTAGATATAGAATTTAGGTTAGTGGTTGCCTAGACTTGGGTGTGGGGTGGTCGGTAGCAATAAGGAGTGACTGCTAATGTGTACCGGAATTATTTGGGGGTGGTGAAAATGTTCTATAATTAAACTGCAGTAATGGTTGCACAACTCTGTGAATATACTAAAAAGCATTGAATTAACACATTAAATGTGTGAATTTTAAGGTATATGATTACATCTCAATTAAAGTGTTCAAAATATATAAATACAACAAATATTTCAGTATCATTTCTTGGTAAACTGATTCTGGAATAGAATCATGTGCTAATTAAAGGTGGTGTAATTGTAGTTAATATACAAAAAAATATTGCAGAAATAGTATAGGCTTTAGACATTCTAATTGTCTAGGAGTATCCCCTTAATTCAGTTTCTGAAAAGTGTATTTTATTTGTTTGATACCAGGCTTCCACAAATTCCCTGAACTATAATGTGCACATTACATTCTACTTCAAATACCTCATGTAAGTCCTTCTATTTACTTTTACTCAGATAGCAACCTCCCCAATCCTCCAGAAATAAGATAAGATTTCATATTTTAAAGCAAGCTAAAATTTTAAGATTACAAACACAGTTTATCTCACTTCCACTGTATTTTTAACAATGTGAATACCATACTTCTGAAAGCAACAGGGGCTCAAAAAAATCACAATGTGGACTATAAATCTCTAGAACATATCATGTGGCTATTTCTTTTATTAATATCTTTTGACAGGGAAACTGCATCTCTTCTCAGTTGTTTAAACTATAGAGGCAGGCACTGTTCTAACTCTTTAAAGATTATCTTTACCTACTTTTTTTTTCCCCTCAATGTTTCCTTTCATCGTTTTTTTTCCACAAAACTTTAAAGTTTCTGCTGACTCCTCTGCCACTCAGTGTTTATTTTGGGACTTTAATATCCCTTGCTCCATCTAAAAATGTTTCAGTCTCTTCCACTTTTTCTAGGATTTATGGTCTTAAGAGTTATAATTGTAAATCTACAGAGCAGAGAAATGCTGATTTTCATTTGACGTGTGTGTGTGTGTGTATATATATATATATATGTATAGTTATATAAATTATAAACATACACAATACATATTCTAAGTTCAGCAAGCTATGACTATTACCAAATCTTTCTTTCTAGAATCCATAGCCAGTAACAGGCATCACATAGCTAAAGCTCCTGGGCGTTGTAATATATAATTCCCAAAGATGACCAATGTCATCTCTTCCATTCTTGTATGCGAAGTCACTCCTCCTATCAAGGGATCTCATCTATGTCACCTCTAATATTCTGGGTTGGCTTTGGGAATTACTGCTATCAATAGAGCATAGTGAAATTGACACTGAATTAGTTCCCTCTTGTTGGGAAACATCATCAAAAAGATGTGACCACCAATGAGCCTGTGAGCTGGACCTGGGCACTCAGAGACTCCTCACTCCTTCCCCTGTCCTTGGAATGTGAATTCCACTTACTTTCTGGCTCCCAGTGGCTGCTTCAAGGACATAGCCTTCAGACAGTAATATGGTGTTGAAAACAAGTGCATAGCATCCATGACTGAGCCCAGTTAGGGCCTCTTCTAAGATTTGGCTGGTGGTTGTGGGGATTCATTTGTCAGTAATTACTGCCACGCAAGACAAGCGTGTATGTGAGCTTCCTTTGCTTATTAAAACTGCCACCTTTCAATGAGGAGTAGCCTGCCTCTTTCTTTGGTCTCTCCCTGCCCTCTGAGTACTGGAGTCAGTTTCAGATTATACCAGGAAAGCTCCTAGGAGGGTTGCAAACCAACATATGTCTTGCCCTAAAAAGGCCTGGCAGCTTCAGCTTTCAATCTCTTGGAACCCTGAGGTATCATGTAAAATTTTCTGGCTAATCTGCTAGAGAAACCAATCAGAGAAAAAAATAGAGTTGCCTGGCCAGCCCATAGCTATTCCAGGCATAATCACGGAGTCATGTGATCTAAGGCATGTTGGATATTTTAGCTCTAGTCAAATTCCCAGACAAATGAACTGCATGAGTGACCCCAGCCAATCACACTGAACAAAAATGAACCCTATTTCAGAATCATGGGCAAATAAATGGTGGTTATTATTTTTGCCACCAAATTTTGTGGTGATTTATATAAGCAACAGATTAGGTAAAAGGCATAATGAAAAAAAATAACTCACAAAAGAAGAAAATGTAGAACGTTTACCATGGAAAAGAGTTATTATAATTAAAATTTTACAAACTTAGAGAACCTTCATGTTGACTGTCTTAAAAGATTATATGCATACTAAAAAAAAAAAAAAAAATACTCCGTAGAAAATCAGTGAAGCTGAAGTGTAACGGAAAAAAGGTATGTTGACATTTCACAAAAACCAGTATATAGATATGGTGGGTTACTATTTGTTGATTATAATAACCTTTTAAGCTAGCAAGAATAACAATGAGAAATTTTTAGGTTTTAAATTTGATGATTGCTATGATATATAGGAATGTTAGAGTGGTGAGACCCTCTCCTTAATTATCTCCCTAGAAATAATAAGATGGTACTTAATTATTTTCACAACTAGGCACTTTTGTTCAGCTTTATAATTTCGAACAATAAAAACTAACAATTTTTGATGGCAGTATTAGTTAACTATTTCTGATTAAATAATTGTTCTAACAGTGCATAAATCAACAAGCACTTATTATTTTACATTTTCTATAGGTCATGAATCACAGCATGGCTATCTGGGTAACCCTGCTTCAGTGTCTCTCATAATGTTGTGATCAAGGTATTAGCTAGGGCTGATACTCATACGAAGGCTCAGCAGGGGAAGGATATGTTCCCAAACCCATTCACATAGTTTTTGGCAGGATTCAATCCCTGTTGGCTCTTAGACTAAGGGTCTCAATGCATGGCTGTTTTTCTGGCCTTTACAGGTCAGTTCACCTTCCTTCAGAGCTAGACAAAAGAGTGGGAATACAAAATGGAAGCCGCAGACTCCTTGAAAATTAAACTAGGAAGTAATAATCCATCACTTCCGCCATTTCTTGTTGCTGTTGTTAAAGCAAGTCAGTAATCCTAGACCCTACTTAAGGGGAGGAAATTGCAAAAGAGCATGAATACTAGGCGTGATGATCACTGAGGCCAGCCTAGCGGCTGCCTAACACAATCATTCACAAAGAATGAATAATGTCTCCTCATCATATGTCACTAAAACACATACAATGTTTGGTTCAATTTAGAAAAAAATAAAATAAAACAAGTTATTACACAAAATTTAGTTTATTTTAAAAAATATATTCATTTATTTATTTTAGAGAGAGGAGAATGTATGGGGGGAGGGGGAGAGGAAGAGTGAGAATCTCAAGCAGACTCCCCACTGAGTGTGGAGTTCAGTGAGGGGCTGGATCTCACAATCTGAGATCATGACCTGAGATCATGACCTGAGCTGAAATCTAGAGCCTGATGCTTAACTGACTGAGCACCCAGGTGAACCTAAAATTTAGTTTATTTTAATAAGAATAGGAGGTTATCCTTTAGCAACACTAGGTTTTGTTTATCTTTTTAACTGATCTAAGAATTCTTACTTTTACATAAATAATTATATACATATTTATATTTAAATATATTTAAATATTTATATAATAACAATTAGTTTTGAAATTATATGTTATATATGATTTTTAAAATTACAAATGCAATTAAACAAGAAGAAAATAATCCTGTTTTAGAAGTGAGTCACCCCTTGATATTTATTACTTTTGATGAAACAGATACAGATGGTGGGCAAAAAATAAACCTCATGTTGTATTTTAGCACTTTTGGTTACAAAGAACAGAAGCACACTGAAGTAATTTCAAGTAATGGGTTAACTGATTTCAAAAACAGGCATACAAATGTTCATATTATCTATGTATATTTAGGAAAGAGGAAAGTAGAAATCTAGTACAAAACTTTAAGAAAGAACCACACTAGATCTCATGAGGGGAGGACTCTCCTTTTAAACCTGGAAGGATTCATTATACAAAGTTTCATATCAAGAATTTTGAAGCCTCCCAGCTAATGCTCTGCCCATTAATGTCAAGCTTTGACATGAATCTCCTCCATTCTCCAGTCCCTTATTCTCATTTTCTTTCCTGTATAAATATTCCCTACTTCTTATTTAACTTCTCTCATGGTTTGTGCACCTTCATAAATTCAACCTTTCTTCATGTATGTAATTCTATCTCATGTCATCCTTCGATGCTGTTTCCATGGCCAACTGACTTCTTTTCTTACTTCAAATTGCCAAATAGAGGTAATCCTATCAGTTCTGTTCATGTTTTCAAACTAGGGCAAGCTACAGATTTACCAACCTTGGTTATGGCGCAAAATGAAGATACAAGCATTGTGACTGAGGGCAGAAAGTAAGGTGTTATGAAACATTGGCTCTTGTGCACCTCTTTCCAGGAAGAGGAAAACTACAAGCAATTAACAAAATAAGTGTAGTCCATTACTAATTCTTAAACTCTCCTGCTAATTCAACTTGGAACCTGAAAATTAAAAGGCAGGAGTTGAGACCTGATATATTCCTCATTTATATATTTCTAGAAGATCTATTAAATTCAATTATATATGAGGAGGAGACAAACCTATTAATAGTATGAATATTAATTATCAGTTGTCTTTTAATAGATATTAACAGGAATGGCATTTAAGACAGGCACTAGAGGGTCAACGAAGAAGAAAGGCCTTAAAACAGATTTATGAAATGGATAAATGATGAATGATGTTAATCCGAGAGCATGAAGCAAGAAGTATGTACAGAAAGAGTAAGCAAAATACTATACTGGAGAACAGTATTAAAGAATCAAAACCACTATGAGGTACACAGATAATACAATATGAACAGCCAGGCAAGGCATACCAAGATTGATAAACTCAATAAATGTCACGGAGAAGGCAAAAGGGAATATCCACATGGGTAGAGTAAATGTAGTAGTATAAAAGGAAGAAATGGGCATCAACAGTTGGAAACGATCTCTTAGGTACAAGACAGGGAGTTGGGTTGTATGATAAGAATCTACACACTGGGAGACTGGGATGCAAAGTAGGAACCCAACCAAGGTTAGGAATAGCAGTAAGACTGAGCAGATGCTGATATTGTTATTAAGCTGATTAGCTATAACCCAAAGCTCATTTCATTTCTACATACATAAAACCAGGGTTGTCTGGGCTGGAACTGATCCACTAGGGTCTTAACACCAATGTCATTTCTAAATTAGACGGATAGAGAAAAACCTTTGGGGTTGTTCTGAAAATACTTGGTAGCCTCAGTCTCTTCCTCCCAGACCAATTTAGTGCCCATAGTACTATTTTTAGCACTGGGAGAAGGGGACAGGTTCATATCAGATAGAACAATTACACTGGACATGTGTGGAAATCACAGGAGACTTTCTGCACTGTGCACATCTGAATTACAGAGAAAGCTGCTTAAAATCACAGCAAGTCTATTTGCATATTGCTTTCCAGTTGTCAGATGGTATCTCAGTTTTTAAACGTGAAAATCACGGTAGATATTTTTTTCATCAGGATGTTAGACTGACTTATTGAAATATAGCACATCAATAAGCATCTCTGAGTTTCCATTATCATGTTTGTATAGTGAACCCTTTGTATAGAGTTGAAGAAGAGACAGCACAAGTTCCATCTAAGGAAAGTCTCCAAAAGTGACCCCTTTTTAAAAGAATTTTTAAAAGCATAATACTTGACATAAATATTGAGTTAAGAAAGAGATGAATAATATTTTCAAGGAAGTAGTGTGAACCAACAGGAAAATATAGAATATAATCAAAAAGCATTTTTTAAGAGTCTTCTCTCCTACCAAGTGACAACTTAGGCTCTATTTACTGCCCCCCTTCCACATCACTCTTACCACACATTGGCTCCTGTATATGTTAGGACATGGCATTGTCTTTGGCCAACCAACTGTTAAGGGTATAGTCCCAGATTCCATGTAATTTATAATCTGGTTAGGAATATAAGCCGTTGAATAAATACAATCATTTTAGACTAAAATGTTCACATGGTTGATCAATGACATGAGAGATATAAATTACTATGTGAGTATTAAAGAAGGAGATACTAATTCTGAATAAGAGGACAGAGGAAGAATATATAAAGAAGACAACAACTGAATAAGACTTGGGAAAATTAACAGAGTTGTTCTAAGCAATCTTATGGGGAGGTGGACTTTCAGTCAGTGAGAACAATATGAGAAAAGGTACAGAGCTAGTGAAGTACAGGGTCTATAACCAAGTGAAGATCAAGTCAGATATAACGGGATATAACTGGGACTAAAGGTATAGGTGCATGTGGGGAAGGACAGAGATATTTGAAGATAAGCCTAGAAAAATAGACTGGGTAGATTATGGAGGAGGGCTTTGACTGCCATACAAAGAATGATAAGAAATAGGATGGCAATGAAGAATATTTTACTGAAGTATTAATATATCTGGAGCTGTGCTTTAGAAATACTGTTTAAAAACTCTATGGGGTGTATGTGTGCACAGCAGCACTATCCAAAGTTAAGGTGGTCTGACGCAATGTTGTGATGTATTCATGTATGCCTTTCTTTATGAAATTAGACACAAATAAGGCTATAATATTAAGAGTACATATGCCATTTATATGAGTGTTTCATGCACACATATATATTTCCTGTACTTACACATGGGGATAATATTTTAGTCAAAATTATTTTTAATTTTATCATAATGTAATATACCACTTTGTATTGTATTTCTGCTCAAAAGAGAGCATTTCAATTTTGTTTCATTCTCATACATAGGGGAACTTAAATAGCGCAACACCAACCTGGGCCATATTAGAACTACTGGCTTAGAAATGAACATTGGCCAAAAGTCATTAGAAATGGATAGCTGTTTAGTGGTGTGTGGGAAATGAGTTGATGGTTACAGTCCAGTTCCTACTTAACAGGTGTCTACCTCATAAAAACCACCATCATAATCAGTACTTATTGGCACCTTTATTGTACATGTGAGGAGAGAAGCCAAGATTTAAGATTGCTTTCTCTTTTCTGTCAGGACTAGGTGGGGAGCTTCCTCTTAACCTTTTATATTGGCTTTACTGTTTTGTTCTAACAATATTAATTTCTAAGATGAAATTAGTGTCTAAGAAACATCTCCAGAGATGGTCACTGAGTTCTTAAACAGACAGTGAATTCATTTTAGAAAATAATATTGTTAGAAGGAAAATATGGAGTCATTATAGAAGGTTGTTTTTAATGAGACCATTTGAAGAGGTACCATTTCAAATCAGCAGTTTTAAAGACAGACATATGTTCCCACCACAGGGACCTGTCCTGCTTGAACACCAGAAGAAAATTTATTCCTTAACATCATAAAAGAATCACATTCAAACTTAATCATGATTTACAGGGTGAAATCAACAGCTTTACTCAGTAATGTTGTTTGATTGTGATATTGGATGCTACTCAATGGAAGGAGAATTTGTTTTTCCATGCTTGCTAACATGTCACCTTCCATAGTTTATGTTTTAAGCATAAAATCCAGTTACATAGAAATAAATATTCAAACCAATTCATTTGCAGCGGAATTATTGAAAAACTTCACTTACTGGATAAACTAGTGTCCAAATTCATCTTTTTCACAAAGCTGTATTCACAGATAAGAATATTTTATAAATATTCCACTGTGCAGTATTCATACTCGATTGCTCTCACTTTGAAAAAAAATGTTTACTGGGTCGCCTGGGTGACTCAGTTGATTAAGCAGCCCACTCTTGATTTCAGCTCAGGTCATGATCTCAGAGTCCTGGGACCAAGGCCCACATCAGGCTCTACACTCAGCGGAGAGTCTGCTTGGGATTCTCTTTCTCCTTCTCCCTCTGTGTCTCCCCCTGTTCTCTCTCTCTCAAATAAGTAAATCTTTAAAAAAAAAATATTTACTGAGGTGATGATAGGAAATAATTACCTCCATTTAAATGACTTAGTGTGATGTTTCAATGGTAGTTGTATTATTATTATTATTATTATTATTATTATTATTATTATTATTTTGAGATAGAGAGAGGGGAAGGGGAGAGGATCAGAGGTAGAGTGAGACACAATTTTAAGCAGGCTCCATGTTCACTGAGGAACCCTACGTGGGGCTCCATCTCATGACCCTGAGATCATGACTTGAGCTGAAATCAAGAGTCAGATGCTTAACTGACTGAGCCACCCATGTGCCCCTCAAAATTCATTTATATTTATTACACAGAAAACAAAAATAAAGATTCACAAACTTCTATATTTATAAGGAGCCTTATTGTAGTTAGAAAAGCCATAAAAAAGAATAAACATGCAAACTTCCAGGAGAGAATTAAAACTATAAATCATTCATATTTTCCCCAGTGGCATCTGCACTTATATATATGACCTTTGTTTACTGAAAGTTTTCAACAAAGGAAATATTTAAATTAAAAAAAAAGAAAGAAAAGGTAAAGCATTTTGACTGTGAAATGTAAAATGTATACATACTTGTTGATTGGACTCTCTCTTTTAATACAGAAACACATGACTGCTTTTCATAACTTTTCCATTCATTTTACACTGTTTCATATTCTCCCTTCATTCTTGCCTATAGACATAACTTTTAAGGAGGTGAGATTAAGTGTTCATACAAATTTACATGTTAAACTAAAAAATAAAATAAAGTTCTATATATTGGCTTAAATTTTTGAGTATTGCTATTCAATAAAGAGAAAATAACACATATTTATATAATTTGAGAGATAAGGCATTTTGAAATATCTCATTTGCAAATGAGGAAAAATTATCCAAGGTCATCAAACTAGTTAAAAGTAGAGTCAAAATTAGTATCCATGTTTACAGTATCCATTGTATAATAAAAGAGAAGACTTTTTACATAATATTAATGTAGTATGTTCTTTTGAATATGATGATAAGCCAAATTAAATTCTTCCACTGGTTTCCATTGTTTCTTTAGTCTGTGACTATAGATTTTTCTACCTTTTCTAAAGGTCTGTCTTATCTAAATCACAGTCAACTTATCTGGAAGTTTAGATATCTAGAAAACATTGAATGGTTTCAATTTTATGTTCTAATTTTGGTGTACATTTAAAAAATCTTCTATTTAAACCTGTCTTAACTGAACTATACTTACCTAAGGACCCTAGCACTGGGCCATGGACTACCTATCTTTAAGAAAACTTTACATTGAATATGGGTACTGACTTTTGGTAAAAATTCAATGATATACATATATATGTATATGCCTACACACACACATATCTTATATTATATTAAATTGAAGAAATAAAGATACAGGAATTCTTCTAGCACTCACAGGTAGTATTCCACATATAAGCAGATAAACATATCTCACTTGACTTTACAATTGTTCCTAGGAGCAAGAATAGAAGCACATTTATCAATTTTACTCTTAAGTAAGCTGAAGATGTTAGTTAAAAATAAGTTTTCCTTGCTCTAAAAAAATAAGAGCAAGAAACTATAATCTCCTATTTTGTGATTGGTACAGATTATCTTTTTGATTTATGGTTTTTCTTTTCTTTTTTTTTTAAGAACATCCATCAAAATGTTATTTCTGTCTAACCTTTCAACTCAATTTAGAAAAAAATAAAAAAATAAATTCAATTTAGGAAGCATATTCTAAACACTTAGTAGGTTCCTACACTTAGCAGCCAATGCACAAAATACTTCATGATATCTTTATTCTGATTATCACAACACTATCCACTGTACAGTTTAGTGTAACAGTAAAGATGTCATTTCTTATCTGACTTCATGTGTCCCCCCCCCCAAAAAAAAACCACAGCATATAAAAAGCCCTTTGATATGAGTATTGACAGGTGAAGGTTCACAATGCTCAAAGAGATAAATGAAAACCTGTAATGAGTAGAAATTGTAAGTATGAACTAGAGTGATTATACCACAAAGCTAGTAAGGTCACAGAGAAAAAAGAAATCTTAATTTTATGATGCAGAGTTTTATTTTTTTAAAGATTTTATTTATTTATTTGACAGAGATAGAGACAGCCAGAGAGAGAGGGAACACAAGCAGGAGGAGTGGGAGAGGAAGAAGCAGGCTTCCAGAGGAGGAGCCTGATGTGGGGCTTGATCCCAGAACGCCAGGATTACACCCTGAGCCAAAGGCAGATGCTTAATGACTGAGCCACCCAGGCTCCCCTGATGCAGAGTTTTCTACTCTCTTCACACTCTTTTAATTTTATACAATTGCCATCCATCTTTTCATCTGAATGCCATTTTATGCATTGCTGATCTCTGAAACTTTTCAAAAGTGGAAAATATTTCAAGGAGTTTAAAGGCAGCTCAGGAAAGTGGTATGTTATGACACACTTCAATTTAACTTCTTCAGGTTTGTTTCCCTCTCTACAGAAGCACACCTCAAACGCGGCACCATTCAGTGCTATCCTTGCAGCATATTCTATGACTCCTCAAACATTATCGCCACCTGTCAAACCTGGCATGAAATAACTTGCAAGGTTTTTATGTTGATTTTAAGGAATTAGAAGCATCAAGCATGTTATTTATTCTGGGTTTATCTTCAGTGATGTACACTGTTACCAGCAGCACTGGATTGCATCCTGAATAGTCTTGTCAGGATTGGCTGCTGAAGTATTATATTGTTGTCTGGATTTAAGTTGTCTATATGCTGCACCAAAATTTACTTTTTTTAGAAGACTTCAGTCTAAGTCCAGCCAATAAGAAATCTAGTTTCTCAAAATAAAAATTTATAAGACCATTTCCCAAAATTAATGCCAAAGTTTAGCATCTTGGTATTTTATAAATTTATTTACAAAATTACAAAATTTACAAAATCTCTAACACTCTCCAAATTTTTAAAAAAGTATTTGTTATAGGTTTGCTTTCCTTGCTCATGAAGAACAAGAGGATATGGCTATGCAAGTGTATAAAACTATTAGAGTAGAATTTTGCAAAATAATTTTCGGTAATGCATATTTGACAGACGTTGTTTCAAAATCTTGAATATCAAAAAAAAAAAAAAGTAAAATAAATTTCTAGAGTGAGGACTGGAATAATACAACAAGAAGTGTGAAGACAAAGCACAGTAGATACCTGGGAAGCCAATGCAAGTCTGAGTAAGAGACGGTTTCGCCCACATGCTCAACTCATTGGTCTTGCTCCCTCAGAGTCCACTGTTCTTTTCTCCAGACAGCACTGATTCATTCCATCGGAGGGCTGCACACTGGCCAGGCTAAGCCAGAGTTGGACCATTCATATATCTAGCAACAGATCTAGGTCTTATTGTTCTCACAGGTTAAAATTAGGAGTTGGGATTAGATGAATTATTCTTGTACATTTTTGGTCAAATGTCCCTGTGAGAATTAAAGGAAAGATTTGGAAACTCTCCCCCCAAACAGGAAAAAAGCACACAAACACAGCATTTTATAGGTTGTAAGCCTATCTATAGCCTTCCAAT
Source organism: Ursus americanus (assembly GCF_024610735.1). Lineage (NCBI taxonomy): Eukaryota > Metazoa > Chordata > Mammalia > Carnivora > Ursidae > Ursus > Ursus americanus. The sequence continues at coordinate 7,513,734 of NC_142131.1, forward strand.
TAAGAATCCAGAAACAGAATATTTTTTTAAATAGTATACATGATTTTATAATATGCATGAGTACAGGGCTTTGGAATAATATTAATAATCTCTTTGGGCTTTCCTATAATTACAAGCCATCTGAATTGAGCATGCATTTAAGAGTGTTGCCTCAGGAGCCAGACCACCCAGGTAGTGTTAAAATAATTAAATGACAATGCCATTAGACTAAGGGTAGCTTTAATACTTTGGTAGCCTGTGTAAGCAAAACAAAACCTAAGCCAGAGTCAGTGCCTTGGAATCTGAGAAAACAAAACTTCAGAACAACCAATCACCAACAGCCAACTACGCTTTACCAAATACGGGAACCACTTAAACTATAGCCAATCAAATAATTTTCTCACTTTGCTTCCATAACTTCTCTATAAAAACCTCTCCTCCAGCTCCTATTGGTGAGCACTCCAAACTACTTTTGGTTTGGGGCTGCCCCATTCAAACTGATGTTTGCTTAAATAAACTCCTGAAAATATATGCCTCAGTTTATCTTTTAACACTAGCAATCTCCATTCAAACACAAACTTCTTGTGTAACATCAGGAAAGTTACTTACCTTTTCTTTCCTTCATTTCCGTCCTTGGTTAATCAGGGAGAACAACATGTATATTTAACTCATATGGTCACTGTGGGTATTAAATTAGTGGTATGTGTGTATGTGTGTGTGTGTATGTAACCTGGGTCTGGGATTTATATATCCATGCTTTGAACAGGGCCTGGAACGTGGTTAAGTGTTCAATTTATCTAAATATTGCTTGTATAATTTTATAAAAAGCAACTATAAATATGAATAAAAATAAACTAAAAAATCTTTTATTAACTCATTTAGGTGATTTTTTTCTCTCTTTCTACAATTTCAGGAGCTTGCTTCTTATACACAAAAATCAACCATATTATCTAATTTGCAATGTGACTTTCTATACATTATCTGTACTTTTTTTTTTTAAGATTTTATTTATTAATTTGACAGAGAGAGAGAGACAGCCAGCAAGAGAGGGAACACAAGCAGGGGGCGTGGGAGAGGAAGAAGCAGGCTCATAGCGGAGGAGCCTGATGCGGGGCTCGATCCCAGAATGCGGGGATCACACCCCAAGATGAAGGCAGGCACTTAACGACTGAGCCACCCAGGTGTCTCATTTATCTGTATTCTTATGTTTATGGTTTCTAAGTGAATGCAAAAAGAATATAAGAGTATTTTCATATTACCACAGGAAAAGGGTGAGTAGCTGCTTCCAAGGGAAGAAAACACCGGAAACAATATAATTAGTAATGCTAAATGTCTATGTACTAACCTCATTTGCACTTAGCATCTCTCACTGTATAATGTGTCTTGGGATCACATTCTTCTTCTCCCATTTCTTTTGAATAATGACTACTGTGCTTGCCTCCCCATGAGGACTGATGGCATAAAATTATTTACATTTATATGTATATTCACCGTTTAATGGAACTTTTCTAAAAGTCTTTCTTTCCTTGCTGAGCTAATTTGCCCCTATTTTTAAAGTAAGTTTCAATTTAAGCTTTTCTGATCTGAATATATAAAATTAATATCAGTAGATTACTGAAATATTTTTTTGTCCACCTATACTTTTTTTCAGCTGAAAATCAGATATTTTAGATAAGATTTGGTTCAACATTGTTACACCAGATGCAATTTACCTTTTAACCTTAAATCCTTCAATATCTCCCCTTCCTTTTCCTCATTCCTCCCCTAGTGAAGTGTGACAGATAAAAATGTCATTTCTGTTAAACAAGAGAACACTTACACTCAACATCACTTTCCACCCTCATTCTTACAGTTATGGTGAAAGTAGGTAAGATATAAATATAGCTGGAAAGGGAAAGCCACACATTTTCTCCTTAGTGAAACAACCCCCCACCCCCAGACACACACTTTTTTTTTTTTCCCTCACAGCACTGTTGCCTTGCTGGTACTATATTCTTCCTTTTCCACAAACAGCTGTTACATTCACTATGCAATTCACCAATTTTCTATGGCCAACTATTTTTCAAGTCCTATAATTCTGCCTTCATTTTCTCATCCAAATATGCACATACCCCTCCCCCTGACATGCACAGAGACGCACTCTATTTTAGGTGCCATGGCATGTCAATAGCACCAATCACCATTCGCACCATCGATCATGCAGCTATGAAGCAGTTGGATGACATCTGCCATAACACCCTCTGTGCTATGATAATGCACTTGAATTTTGATGCAGGAGGATATTGGTCTGCAGACTTACAATCAATCACAGCATCTTTTCAAGCAGGGTATCTTGGAGATGTAACAGACAGTTAATCACACATTCTTAGAGTATATTTGGATATGAATAAGAGAGAGTTCCATGTTGTTGACTAATATTAAATAATTAAAATATAATTCATAATGCTCCCAACAGCCAATGTCATACTTGTTATTTCAAACAATGTATTGCTCTTTCAACGTTAGTCCTTTTCCCCATAAATATCAGTATTCCAGGGTCTTTGTCTATTATTAGATTTTAGCAAGATTTGTGGCAATCTAAAATATAAGGCATAAAGACAAAGGAATCTCATATTAAGTGTTCCTGACTCTAGTGTCATTTAACATATGCACATTTTATACAGTAATATATTCCTTGCATTGTTGATGGTGGTCTCTGGTATATAGCAAAATTGTAATTTATGACAGTGAATGTGAATAAATTATAAGGAAAATTTTGTAAATGGAAACAGTAAAATAAATGAACAGTAAAATATCCCAGTTAGAATTGTTTAACTTGATTTAATTTAAAACTAAGTCATTATATTCTAACCCTTTAGAATACTTGCTGATTTTAAAATTTCATCATTCTAGCACTTGCTAAATGCATTATTGATACTTAAATGTATTTAATACAAAATAAGTTTTCTGCAGGGCTTGTAGTAAGGAGGAAAATACCATTTTCCTGAAAAACAGAAATTTTGAGGGAAGAGACAATGTTTTTTGAGATAGAGTTCTCTCACTCTTATTTACAAATCGCAGAAAATCTGGGAGAAAACAAAGACAGGTTTTGCCCCAAGAGGATGTTTCATTATAACATACTTCTCCGAGGAAAGAGTAGCTAACAGAGAGGCTTGGAAGGAAGAAGAGGGCAAGTGTTCAGGTCCCAGCGTGGGCCTTCTCTTCCTGGGGTTAGAAGTTTCTAGGGTGGGGTGTAGGGTAAAGGCGCAGAGGGTCCTTCCCCTGATAGTCATAAAGCCCTGTCATTTGGAAAGAAGAAGCAGATTGCTTCCAAGATGACAAATGCTGTAGGAGGATTTAAATGTGGTAAAGCCTAGTGTGGACCAGATATTCTAATTGCTGAGAATTTTGGATTTTTATGTGAGATTTGATATTTAAATCTGGCTAATATCTTTAAACACTTTGAAGGCTTTGAACACTTATAGGGTTTGTAGGCCACCAACTTATAACCTCATTTCAAATCCATGAGTTTCCTCAATATGAAAAAATCTGCCCTTTCTGCTTTGGTATTTGGGTTTAATTTCTTGGATAGAGAAATATTTACTGAATAATGACTTAATGATTTGCATTAACTTCATATGTTCCATAATTGCCTGTCTCCATGCTTTATCTATGAATTTTTTCTTCCCTCACAAATCTCCTTTTTCAAGGACTATCCACCTAATAACTTCCTTAAATTGTCCTCTCTTTGAAGACCATTTTTAAATGCTACCAGCTCTGTGAAACTTTTTCTGTTTTACTCTGAAGAGAATTAACATTTCTTTCTTTCTGTGTTCCCATCTTTTTATTACTCACTTTTCAAACTCTGCCTTAATTTATACACTTCTGCTCCTTGATACCATTCTGCTATTATACACTCAGAAAATTGTACCAAATTGGGCCAATTGCTTGGATGAGATTTAAAAATATTCCCTAACAAAGTAGTTTTGTAGTTTAGGAGTTTGTAATGAGTTATCCGTGTAACAAACATAGCTTAGAGCCCTTATGTTCACAGGTATACATGTTAATTCTGCCTTCATGATGTGTTCTGCTTTAATCTTATCATATAATGAGTGGTTTAATTAATCAAATTAATCAAATAGTATAAAAGATATAATAAAAATATCTATGTTTGCTGCATGTACATAAATACATACACACCAACTCTTCATACCCTGACCATTAAACAATTGGATACGTAAAATACACTTATCCACGCTGCATCCACTAATTAAAGGCATTTCTAGAACATTGCTCATATGTATTATACACTGCACAAAGTGGTTAACATACTTTAGAAATGACTCCTATTTTATGGGTTATCTTACCCAAATCTAAATCAGTCTCATTCTGAAGTTCATCCTTTTTCCACCATAGTATGCATCTTTAACCATGACTAAGGACCTCAAGCAACTGGTAAGGTCAAGCAACTTCAATCAGGAAAGCATCCTCTTATCAGAGTGGGAAACTAAAGGCAAATATTTTTTTGCTTCCATCTGGGATATGTAAATTTCGAATATATAAAATGCAAGACTAGGTCTGGCTGGATTGAATTTGTAGGGCTTAATGCTGAATAGACTGCCCTGAAGACCAGGGGTGCTTGTGCTGAAAATCAACTTGAACTCTATGTAATGGAGCATTTATCACATTTTATTGCAATTATTTCTCCATATAGCTATACCCTGCCCTAGATCTTGAGCTATTTACCTGAATATTCTTCATTTCTGGGCCCTCTGCACCAAGCTCAAGTATGTGATTCTCATAGATACTCACCCACCCACTGAATGAATTCATAGATGAATTAATGTATGAATCAAGATAGGGACTGGTTGATGATCAGTAAATTTTCCTTCTTGATTGTCCTAACCAACTGAAGCAAGTTGTAAATTCTATTCATTCTACAATTGAAAAAAATACATATATAGTAGGAAAATAATACGCATTCTGAAGTTTTCATTGGTCATTTTATTCAAGGATGCATTCATTTAAACTACAAGTATCTATGTTGTGTCTTTCATGTGCCAGACACAGTATTAAGGGATAAAGAACTTTACAAGGCATAAGTCAGAAAGACATGTATTTATATTTAGAGTGGTAATTCTCAACTGGAAACTACTTTGGCCCTCAGGGAACATTTAAATGTCTGTAGACATTTCCGATGTCGGAATCGGGGGAGGGTGTCCTTGCATAGAGGAATGCTGCTAAACATCTTACCATGCTCAGGGAAGGCTCCCCAAAAAAGAACTGCCTGGCCCAAAATGTCAATAGTGCTGAGACTGAAAAATCCTGATTTACAAGGGTCATGAGAGAATATGGTAAATATCATACTTAATTGGTTCTGAAATAATACCTTAGGTGGTCATGGAAAGACAAAAGAAGAGGAACACGTGGATTGGGGCTTCGTGTCTGTTTGCCAAGAATATAAGATGATGGAAGAATGTGATATTTCTAGAAAAGAAAGGGAATATGTACAAAGTTATAGACAATAAATCTAGTATGTTTGGAGTATATGATAGTTAACATTATGTGGAACTATTCCAGAGAGTGAGACAAGAGATTACCTCAAATGAGGTATGAAATAACCTCTTCAGTATGATATAGTCATATCCAGTCATATGACATGGAATCCTTTTGTGTCATACTCAGGAGACTAGCTCACACTCTAGATAGCTGGAGAGTCCATGATTAACTTTTTAAACAAAGGAATATAATAATGAAATATGCTATACTTTTAATAAAAATTACAAGACAATTTGAAGAGTGTGTCAGAATGAGGTGGTATTTACTGGAGGCCAAAAAAACAGACTTTGTTTTCAATAAAACCTATGAAAAATTATTTGCCAAACCAAGGCTTCAATAATGAAAAAGGAAAGAATTTAAGAATAATTAGGAAGCTGAGTGAAAGTAGTTTGTGAAACTCATCCATGAAGTGTAAAATTGATTGAACAGTAAAAACGACACTTAAGGTTCTGGTTTGCCCTATTAATTCCTGGATGATATTCAAGTAGAAGTGCCCAGTAAGTATTTGGATGTGGAATTTGGAAGGCAGTGCTGGGTGGGAGACATTGATTTTGGAGTCATCGGCATAAAGATGACCCACAGGACTGATACACTTATCGGAAGAAAAGATAGAGAATGAAAGTATAAAAGAACCCAAGAGAAGTCCAACAAGGTGACTGAGTCAGCTTCTAGGAGTCCAAACTAAGCCTATGGAAAGGTTAGTAAGAAACTCCTTAAGTGATGCAGAAAGTTCAGTATCAGCAGGATAAACATGTCTGACCATTTTTCATCAAATACATTTTTTACAAAATAAATTAACAATAAATTAATAAAAATCTGATCTGAGGGCACACTTCTGATATTTCATACTTCCACTCATGAGATGAATAAAAGGTATAGCCACCTCTGCGCTAAGACACAAATAGACATATGTGTGATACATAGTAGATGCTCAATAAGTATTTCTGAAATGTAGGAGTATCTGTAAAATATGTGAGAGGTATAGCAAACTCATAACATTTCTAATAAAGTGGAGTGTGATTGACAGAGAAGCTAGGTCAGACACGGCAGAGGCTAAAGCTAATCTCCTATGAGCAACTACCCCACAAATCTTTTTTCAATTTGTAAACACCAACATTATTCTGGAAATAGAAGAAAAAAGCTGATTATCATAAATGCATTAAAAATAGATGAACTGGGGGCACCTGGGTGGCTCAGTCAGTTAAATGTCTGCCTTAATTCAGCTCAGATCATATCCCTGGGTCCTGGGATCCAGGATGGCCTCAGGCTCCCCATTCAGCAGGGAGTCTGAGTCTCCCTCTTCCTCTGTCCCTCCCCCTTTCATGCTCTCTATTATAAATAAATAAATAAATAAATAAATAAATAAATAAATAAATAAATAAATAAAGTAGATGAAATATTTTTATTCCTTCTTGTGTCTTTTGGATTTATTAGGTTGGGAGGGAGGGTAGTTTAGATTTATTCTACATTATATAGGTGAACAACTAACTTCACTTTACTATTTTTTTTTTTGTAATAGATAGCACTTCATTGGAAATTAAAGCAATCTCTTTGAAGTTTCAAGGGGTGCCTTCGAATTCCAAGATTAAATAACAATGTATATTTTTCATGTCTTGAGATATTTCTATCATCACCTTATTGCCCTTGATCTTTCAGAAAGAAAAGTGGCTTGTGGGTTGTTTTTGTTGTTGTTTCATATCCTCAAATGTCAATGCCTTCCTATAGACTTTGTCATTTTTATTGTTTTTTTCTGAACCATCCAACCCTTTCAGGAACTTGGTTCCTTTATGCTTTCTTCCCTATATTTCACTTTTTAAAGGTGACTTTTGGGAAAACAAGTAAAATGAGTCACTCATATCATAGTGTGCATTTAAAATGCTAACATACTAAGTAACCAGTGTATTAATTAACTATAACTGAAGTAACTATAACTATAGAATAAATGCATCCATTTTCTTGTGTTTAAGGCATCAATGAAACTGTTAGTGTGATTTATTTGGATGCAATACAAAGGAAGAAGAATCATTTTTGAATGCTGAAATTACACTACGCAATAGTCTTCCCTCACATAAATGTACTGAAATGAGATTCTCTTCCCCTCCAGCTCAGGAGGTAACTATTTGCGTTTCTTCTTTCAGAGAAGTAGTTTCAACTTAAGTGGATTCACTTGAAGAGAAGCAATATTTTTTTTTAATGTGTTAATACAAATATAGGTTATTTCTCTTTGCTCTAGAACTTTCCTTATGCAGTTTTATTTCCCACAATGCCTTTCATCCAACTACACATGTGCATACCCACACTGGAGAAGAATCTTCTTGATCTTCCTTTATGGACAGGTGAAGGTCTTTAACAGCCCGTTTACCCCTACTCTTCATTCAGGGAAAAGTAATCTACTTTTGAACAATTTTGAGTAGTGAGCATACTACTCCTGGGTAAAGCTACCTTTTATTATCACTCTGAGTGTTTTCATATGTATTTATGATACACTTACTTTTTTGATTCAAAAATTTTCTTTAATTAGTCATTTAAATTAATCTATCCCATTTACCAGATGAATTCATAGTTTGCTTTCAAGCATCTATGACTCTTTAAGAAATGTTCCCAGTCTGCATAAGATTGATTTTTATACTTGATAATGAGCTGTTTGTACTTCTAATAGACTTTAAGTGGCTTATTCCCCATACATTACGTACCTCATCAAATCTTTAGACAAATACTCTCCAATATGGAAACAGTGTGATGATGAAAATATCCCATTGCACTGTCCAATCTGGTCTGGTCTCCACTAGTTGTGTGTGGTTGTTAGATAGTTGGAATGTAGTTAGTGCAACAAATTAATTTAATTTTAATTAATGTAAATTTATATTATAGTCATGTGTGTCTAGTGGCTGTTGTATTGGGCAGCAAAGCTTTAGCTCACTATGATCGGGGATTCAAATTCATAAAAAATGACATATACAGTACAATTTTCCTTATTACCTTGTAGAGTAGTTGGCAAAGATAGTGTCAGAAAAGAATAAAGATTTTCATATACCTCCCTACTATAATTTACTTAGTGAGATAAACCTAGTTCGAAAATTTCACTTAAAATTGATATCTTTGGGGCATCTGGGTGACTCAGTCCATTAAGCGTCTAACTCTTGATTTTGGCTCAGGGCATGATCTCCAGCTCCTGGGATCCAGCCCACCTCAGGCTCACTGGGAAGTCTACTTGTCTCCCTCCTCTCTGCCCCTCCCCCCACCCATGCACGCATGCATGCACTCTTTTACAGCCATTATGATATCATGATATTCATAAAAACTAAAACTTTTTTTAAAAAAAGATTTTCTTTATTTATTTGACAGAGAGAGAGAGCATGCACAAGAGAGTATAGCCAGTGGGGAGCATTAGAGAGAGAGGGAGCAGCAGGCTCCCTGCCAAGCAGGAGCCCTACACAGGGCTAGATCCCAGGACCCAGGGATCATGATCTGAGCCTAAGGCAGACTCTTAACCAACTGAGCCACCCAGGTGCCCCTATAAAAACTACAACTGTTTATCATCTTGTATTCTCCATGTTTTCATAGTTGCTGTTACCAATTTGTTTCCTCTCTAATTAGCTTCAATACTGCTGAAACTCAAATCCTATATACAATGATAGTTTTCGGCATATAAAGCTAGGTGTCATCTGTACTATAATAAAACTGTTTTCCCCTCTAATTCCCTGGGCTGGAGTTTATTAAATAACTCTGCTTAAAAAAAAAAAAAAATCCTAGATGATACTGATTCATTAGTAACCCATCTTTGTCTAACCCTGTAATTCAATTTATTTTCCCCTTCTCTCTAACCTCACTTCTTCCTCCTTCCTACTCCTCTTTCCTTTCTTACTGTCTCCAAGTGCTTACTAACACATACCATATGCACAGTGACACATTTGTGTGTTTCCTTTTGCTGCTGTAACAAATTAACACAAACTTAATGATTTAAAACAACACATATTTGTTGTAGTTCTGGATTTCAGAATTCCTAAAGATAAGGTGTTGGCAGGATTGCATTCCTTCTGGAATCTCTAGGGGAGATATTTCTTTGCCTTTTACAGCTTCTAAAGTCTGCCTGCCATGGAGCGCCTGGGTGGCTCAGTAGCTAAGCGTCTGCCTTCAGCTCAGGGCATGATCCCAGGGTCCTGGGATTGAGCCCTGAATCAGGCTTCCCTTCTCCACTGGGAGCGTGTTTCTTCCTTTCCCATTCCCCCTGCTTGTGTTCCCTCTCTCACTGGCTGTCTCTCTCTATGTCAAATAAATAAATAAAATCTTAAAAAAAAAAAAAAAGTCTGCCTGCCATCTTCCATCTTCAAAGTCCACTGGGTAGTATCTCCAGACCAACCTCCCCATCCTCTCCGGTCTCCCACTCTTTCTCCTCTGCTATCCTTGTCACATCTATCTCTCTGACTCTCTTTTCTTGCTTTTCCTCTTAACTGGACCATTGTGATTACTCTGGAACCAGCTAGATAATCCAGTATAATCTTTTTATGTCAAAATCTTTATTTTTATTTATTTTTTTTTTTAGATTTTATTTATTTATGTGACAGAGAGACAGCCAGCGAGAGAGGGTACAGAGCAGGCAAGTGAGAGAGGAAGAAGCAGGCTCCCAGCAGAGGAGCCCGATGTGGGACTCGATCCCGGAATGCCGGGATCACGCCCTGAGCGGAAGGCAGACGCTTTAACGACTGCGCTACCCAGGCGCCCCATATGTCAAAATCTTTAACTTAATCACATATTCAAAGTCTCTTTTGCTATGAAGTTAACATAATCATAGATTCTGGGCATACATCTTTGGGGACCCATTATTCTGTCTACCATAGCACATATTTTATAACTCTTTAAAATATAAAAGTTATAATAATGTTTTGAAAGAGCTAATTATATTTGTGAATATACACACACACACATTTATACTGACTTACAATGCACACACCCACACACACACTCTTAAATAATACAGATTAACACACAAATAAGTAACTAGATGATGTGTGGTACAATAAGATGATTGATGTACTTATCCTTTGGTTTCATACATTTTTAAACTTTTATCCAAAAATTGTACTTCGAAGATTCCTCAATAGCTCATATATTTCCTGATATTACAAATCTCTTCTTTGGTTTTTGCATCCACCCAATTATGCTCTCGTACACTATTCTTAACACAGATAGTACTTAATAATTCTTTGGGCTAACAGTTTGGTGATTCAAGTTGTATTTTTTTTTTAAAGATTTTTTATTTATTTATTTGACAGAGATAGAGACAGCCAGCGAGAGAGGGAACACAAGCAGGGGGAGTGGGAAAGGTAGAAGCAGGCTCATAGTGGAGGAGGCTGACGTGGGGCTCGATCCCGTAACGCCGGGATCACGCCCTGAGCCGAAGGCAGACGCTTAACCGCTATGCCACACAGGCGCCCTTCAAGTTGTATTTTAACAAATTTATTTTCTTATTTCTTTAAAGATTTTATTTATTTATTTGAGAGAGAGAGAGAGTGCATGTGCACAAGGGGAGGGGCAGAGGAAGACAGAGAGAGAATCTGAAGTAGACCCCAAAGTGAGCGAGGAGCCCAACACGGGGCTCAATCTGATGATGGCGAGATCATGACCTGAGACAAAATCAAGAGTCCGACCCTTAACAGACTGAGCCACTGAGGTGTCCCTGAATTTTAACAAATTTATTGATATGTAAGTACAACAGTCTTGTTACAGCCAAGATATACTACATTAATCATTCTACCTCTATATATCAGGCAATCTACTCTAATCGAGTAGACTTTGTGTCAGAATAAAAGCTTTCAATCTAAAAACCTACCAATTTAAACTGCCATGCCAAGCTTTTCTTAACTGAATGTGGATCTAGTTAAAAGACCAACTTTTGTCATGAAAATTTATGATCACACACCTAATTCAATTTGCTTTAAAGCACTTAACACTGTGTAGTGGAAAGACATTGGTCTAGAATCAGACTGAAATTGGCTTAACATCTGGTTTGGTGGCCCAGTAAACTATGACTTTTGGCTCATCTCTTCAGCTCCCTAAGTTTTGGTGCCCTCACCTGTGAGATGAAAATAATAAAATTTACCCTACGGTCCTTACAACAACAGCTGCTGACACAAAGGATTCTAAGTCAGTGACAGCAGGTTTTATCATAAACACCTGTAATAGTAGAAAGTAAAAGACAAATCCTAGGACAAGTCATTATGTCCTGAGCGAAATTAAAGGGAAAATGAAAATATAAAATTCAAGACATAGAAATATTCTTTATCACACATTAACCTGAAAAAGAACCTTATCTGAGTAATCAGATATTAGGTGCTAGGTAAACTTCTAATAATACACAATTTGTCTTTATAGAGACATCATATTCAGTTTTCAAATACATTTACACTTTGTTTGCCAGTCATCAATCCACTTTTTCATTCATTTTAAGGAATTTTAATTCATTTCATTTTCATTCACTTTAAGGTTTTACTCTTACATTTTTTACATTATTTTATCATATCATTTGCATAGGTTATTCTGATTCTCTTCTTCCCTTTCTAAACATCTTTTTTTTTTCTTCATGCCAGAATGTCTTTTTAACTATGTTATGCACTGGACCAGGCAAGCAAGATCATTTCAGTTCACTTAAACCTTGGTACTCACTTTACCTTTTTTGTATATACACCCATGCAAACATACACAGGAGCACACATATAATGACAACTGACAGGACTACTGAAATGTTTGCCCAAATGATATTTTTGCTACCAGCCTTCTTACCTATTTTAACTGTTTAATCTAATCTAATCTATTTTTCAAACTGCCAATATAGTGATCTTTCTTCCAATGCATATTTGTTTCTCATTGGTTCTAAAATTTATAATGGAACTCCATTATTTATGAGGATGAAATGATGGAATAATTCCTTGACATTGTCTGCAAGGATCTTTATAATCTGGCCCTCTGGACCGCTCCAGGTTAATCCCCAGGTTTCATCACTAATCTTACCACTAAAATCCTGAATGCTACGTCGATATTGTTCCCTGCATAGCCATTCAGCTGATTTTTCTTTCTATTTGTCTGACCTTATATATTGACTATCCTATCTAGCTGCCTGGCATAATTTCTATGTATCTATAAGACTTATGTCCTAATTCTATTCTTCTGGGAATCATTTAAGCAATGTTCACAGTTTTCCCTTCATGCTCGAAGTTCTAATACCTTCTTTTGTAGCACTTTTTGACCATTTTGGGGGGATATGCATGCTTATTACCACTGACCCACCATCACTTCATGATGCTGCAAGCTATGTGTATGCACCTCTAGCATAGTATTCCTGACATGGCAAATATACAGGATATGTTTAACCAAAAAGTAAATGGGCAAATAAATGAAATTGGTACTTGGGCCTATCCTTTAAAATTCAATGTTTAAAAACTACTTACACTAATTACACTAATAGTATATAAATGTATGCTTATTCTAAACAATGAGACAATACAGAAATACATTGAGTGCAAGATTGTGGACTCTCAGCATCTTTCCCTACTGCACCGCCTTCCCTAGAGACACAATATAAATATATTAATAAGTACATAAACCTGAATATTTAGGTTTAGGATTTTAATAGTAACAAGTCAGATTATACCCTAGAAAATTTGTGTATGTTGCTCTTTTGGTTCAATACTTAATGCTTTTCTTGTGCCATTAGAAAGAAACCTATCTCATCTTTCTTTTAACTACTTTTTATCAAGAACACAATGTCCCATATTATGTAATTAATTTATAAACTCATCCTCCATTGATAAACATTTAGATCATTTCCTTTTTTTACTATAACAAATAATGAATATGCACACACACACACACAATCACATATGTTAAATTGTGCCCATGTGAAAACTTATGTAGAGTTTAAACTGCTCGAACTATAATTCTTATGCCCAAGTGTATGCACTTTAAATTGGATACTACTGGCACATGGTTCTCCAAAATTTTCAACAATCAATATTTATTTGTTTCAGTTAAAGAGCTTAAGAAAAAATTAATGAAAAAACTCAGAATCAATAAAATTCTACCTGTTATTTATTCTTCCCCAGAAAACCGGCAAGGTTTTATAATTACATTTCAAGAGTTAAATAGTATTTTCCATATCCAAAATAATCTAAGTCTACATAGTTTACTAGTCTTATGGTATAGTAATGACTAAAAGTTACAATGTATTCATAGTTACTGGAGTTGGTTTTGAATGTATTGGTAGTTTAAGATTAGGTGTTTGGATTTAAAACTATTTTAAACTAGTAGTTTTCTGACAAAGACTGTATAATTAGGGGCACCTGAGTGGCACAGCGGTTAAGCATCTGCCTTCGGCTCAGGGCGTGATCCCGGCGTTATGGGATTGAGCCCCACATCAGGCTCTTCCACTATGAGCCTGCTTCTTCCTCTCCCACTCCCCCTGCTTGTGTTCCCTCTCTCGCTGGCTGTCTCTATCTCTGTCGAATAAATAAATAAAATCTTAAAAAAAAAAAAGACTGTATAATTAATCATTATGACAAAATTGGAGAATTAATCTATTTTGGTATCATATATTTAAGGTGCTAAATGTTGAGCATACAAAATTGAAAATTTGAGGTAATCTTTCACATTCAATATCTATGTTCACTTAATTTGTATTGGGCAGTACAGAAAAAAATTATCTGAGTCAAATAAAACATGCTAGCATTTATGATGAGAGTTACCAGTTATTATTATTTTTTGGATAACCTAGATCAATTTTGAGAAGTCTAAATATATTAGGTGCTTTTCTTCAGAATTTAGAATTTCTTTAGAATTATTGAAAAATTATATAATTGACAAGAAATGACTCACCTAGTGCTTGGGCTTAAAGACTAAATCTAATTGGCTTTAAATTAAATTAACCAAACCCATTGTTTCTTTGACTTAGAAAAAATTCCACTGAAAAACAGCTGATTGATATTTGGTAATTTTATCTTTAGTTATAATACTCAATTATATAATTGGCAGTCAGGAAACAAACTAGTGCATGCTAATATGAAAGCATTACTTCTTACCTTGTTTAAATATAAAATTTATATTCAGTTGGCAAGAACGTTATTATGCAAAATATCAATAAAATAAGCATATTGGAAACAGACTGAAAATTCACATTCAAATTCAAGATTCTCAGTGTTCTGATTTATTTAGATAATAACCAACCACCTGCCTAAGAATCGTATGGAAGATGTGGGTTAATAGTGGCATACCTGAGAGATACCTAATTTTAACCTTTGCTGCAATATAATACATTTGACATTTTAAAAAAATATAAAAAAATTATATTGCAAAAGCAATCTGATTGGTAGTGAATTGCCATTTCTTTTTCTCTTTTTTTCTGGCAACCATGAAACCCAGATGCTAAGCACTGGAAGATATTTCTTCCAATAGCAGCATCTGGCGTGCTGGCAGACTCCATAAGCAATTTTGTTTTACAGCTTTAAAGCAGCTTCTGGGTCTATTACATGGTTAATCTGATGGGCTGTCTGGGCTGCCTTGTCCTCCTGGATGCCATATGCCAACAGCTAGAGATGCAGTGAACTGTCTGCCCATTAGGACTGCTATAAAGACCACACCTGAAAAAAAATCAGCTGCAAAGAGAGTGCTTTACTTCTGTTCAGCCATTACAATACCGATGATGAGTGACCTGGCTAAAATAATGCTAAAAACTTGCCAAAAATGTTCAGTGCCCATTGAGTACCAGAGAAGACTAGAAAACTGTAAATAATAAAATATTCAGCAAATCATTGTATTATTTGATAAGGAAACAAGTATTCAAAATTTTCTTCCATGCAAGAGAAGGAACATAAAGTGAAGAGTAGAATTGTGAGGGTGAGAAACAAAAATTTAATTATTGCTATTCTATGGCGAATGGCTCATGAGAGGGTAAATCCCTGAGCGTTAGGATTGTGTCTAAATCACTCATACATTTTCCGGGACTACTAGAGTGTTTGAACATGGCATAAATGGAGTAAGTGGTTTTAAATAAATAAAAGCAAACAACATAACATCACTGGAATTATGCAATGCATTTTGTAATCTTTAAACCCTTTGCAACTTTAACTTCTTTAGATACCACATTTTATATATCTTTTCCAGAGAATACTTTCCTTATCAGCCAGACTGGATTGGACCACCCTTCTGAACACCCCAATATATGTTATTCTATCACTTAACACCATTTACATTTATATACTCGTGTGATCATAGAATATCATATCCCAGTCCTTTAATTGAAAAAAAAATAGGCTAATTTTATTTTAAAACATGCCAATAAACCCTAATGTCTTAATTTTTTCATTGTAGATGACTTCAGGGTCTGCAAACTGAAACATATTAGTCGATAAATAATGCAAGTGATGGAGGAGAGGAAGTGCAAAACTTTGGTTAATCAAATAAATGGGGTAAGTGGTTAATTCAAGAGTTTCTTCTCTCTTTGAGGTACTTACGTTTGAATGGCTCCTTCTTTTGCTAATCTCATCTCTTCAACCCACCTTTCTGTCTCCCTCTTCTACTTGAAAGAGCTCATGTGATTAGAATGGGCCCTCTCAGATAATCCAGGATAATTTCCCTATTTTATTAGTTAGCTGATTACCAATCTTAATTCTATCTACGAACTTCATTCCATTTCTCCTTAAAACAAAACCTATTCACATGTTTGCGGATGAGGATACAGACATCTTATTCTATCTCCCACACTGCCCAACACCAGAATTTAAGGATCAGATGTAATATCATCCTGATAAAGTTTCCAGGTTGAGCTCCAAAAGCGAGACACGGAAACAAGAGACGGTTCACCAAGTCATAGCAAAGTAATGTTAAAAAAAATTAGAAATGCTTTAGTCATGTACCTTCACTTTATATAAGAGGAAATCAAATCCCCCAGACTTAAACCACAAAGCCAAAATTATCTACTGAAAGAACTATAGTTTTTCAACTTCTAATTTAGTGTTCTTTATCCTTTATATCATTCTCCCTTATCAGCTCCTTCTAGTTGTGGCCAAAAATACACGAGTCTATTTCACAAGTGACATGATACTTAATGATTCATAAATACACACACACACACACGATTATAACAAATATAAAATTGTTATAAAAATTGAAATAAAATTTAATGGGTAAAGGCTATAGTTTCATTCAAATAAAACAAAACCACATAAAAATGTATGATACTAGCCATGTCTATAGAGTTCTGTTCAGGTAAAGCCAAGAGAAAACACTTGGAAGTTGATAAATAAGTTTTAGGGAAACTCGCTGTTCCAGGATTCACACTTTAACCTTGTGTTTAAGGAGAATAATCCCCTCCTGCCAGCTCCCACCAAATAAATTCATGGTAAATTGCTTTTATATGTCTTTACTAGAATACCACACAATAAAACAAATATTGTATCAAATTAACCAAGTAATTAGAGATATGGTTTGTCAACCCAGGAAACTCAGTAACTAAAAATCTAACTGAGAATATATACTTTTAAACCTGAAGCACTCAGTTATTATATTTCACTCTACATCACAAATATTCACTGGATAAATGACCCAGAGGGATCTGATGGTTAATTTGCCTGAGTCGATCTGGCTTCAATGGCCGTTTGTCTTCGTTAGGTCCCTTGCCTACTTTTTAATTAAGTTGTTGTCATTATTATTATTATTATTTGCTATTAAGTTGTATGAATTCCTTACATATTTTGGGTATTAATCTCTTATGATATATATATGGTTTACAAATATTTTCTCCCATTCCGTAGTTGGTCTTTTCACTCTGTTTTTTCCTTCGCTATTGGTCTGATATAGTTCCACTTATTTATTTTTGCTTTTGTTGCCTGTGTTTTGTTGTTAAATTCAAAAAATCAATGTCAAGACTAATGTCAAGGAACTTTTCCTCTATGTTTTCTTTTCCTTGTATTTATAGATGAATCTTTTTTTTTAATTCAGGTGCTATATTTAAGACTTTAAACTATTTTGAGCTGATTTTTGTACATGGTTTAAGATAAGAGTTTAATTTCATTCTTTTGCATGTGAATATCTAGTTTTCCCAGCACCATTTATTGAAGACACCATTCTTTTCCCTTTCTATCTTCTTGGCACCTATTTGGAAGATCAGATGACTATACATGTTTGGGTTTATTTCTGGGCTTTCTATTCTGTTCCATTTGTTTGAGTAAACAGTATTTTTAAAAATATTTATTTATTTTAGAGGGAGAGAAAGAGCACACGCAGGAGGGGCAGAGGGATAAGGAGAAAGAATCTCAAGTGGACTCCACAGTAAGCGTGGAGCCTGATCAGGGGCTCAGTCTCACAACTCTTAAGATCACAACCTGAGGGGCGCCTGGGTGGTGCAGTTGTTAGGCGTCTGCCTTCGGCTCAGGGCGTGATCCTGGCGTTCTAGGATTGAGCCCCACATCAGGCTCCTCCGCTATGAGCCTGCTTCTTCCTCTCCCACTCCCCCTGCTTGTGTTCCCTCTCTCACTGGCTGTTTCTCTCTCTGTCAAATAAATAAATAAAATCTTAAAAAAAAAATCACAACCTGAGCTGAACCGATTGTGCCACCCAGGCACCCTGAGCAAACAATATTTTTAAAAAATTAACAAGCAACTTCCTATTACCAAACAGAAACCATGAAATATGACAATTAATTTTGTTAAGAAAATGAGAAGAGTAAAATTTCTTTCACCTTACCTTGTCTCTTCAGCGTCCTTTATTGTTGGAGTGCTTCTATATTTTGTTATAATCAGAGTCAAATTACAGACAGCTGTGAATGAATTAGAAGTAAAAAAAAATCCTTGGAATTCCAGTGTTTCTCAAAGTTTAGTTTACTCAGGAATATTTACTCTTGAGGTAAAAATCAAACAAATAAGCAAATTAAAAAAACCCAGGAAACAGAAAGTAAGCAGTGCAACCATCTCATTCCTCTCCCTCACATGAAAAGTTATTATACTTAAAAAAAGTTATTAGGGGAGGAGGAAAGATGGCAGAGGAGTAGGGGGCCCTATTTCACCCAGTCCCCTTAATCGAGCTGGATACCTACCAGACCATCCTGAACACCCAGGAAATCAGCCTGAGATGTAAGAAGATACATCAGGATCTCTACAAACAGAACATCTACAAACCTTGGTCCCGAGGTATGAAGCAGGGAGCCGAGAGTCCGCACGCAGATATCGGAAGATAAACGGAAGGGGGAGGGAGCCGCTGCGGTCATGCGCCGGGAAGCAGAAGTCTCCTGCACTGGGGAGCAGCCTCACTAGCAGACTGCTAGCCTCAGGAAACCAGACTGAAACGTGGAGATTGGGAGAGCGCGTGCACGTGTGCGCGCACGCACACGACGCCCAAGAATCGGGGGCAGCTGGCGGTTTTAGAAGCACAAAGAAGGGAGACGTGCTGGAGCTGGGAGCGAGGACTGGGATAGTGGCTGTAGGGTGCACAACCTGGGACACTGAGGGTTTTTAGCAGCAGCGAAAGAAACAGAGTCAGTGTGACTTGGAGAGCTAAGTGAAGAGCAGACTGCGATCTCTCTGTTCTGAGACAGAGGTTTGGATATGGCCACTGCTGCTCTGACTCTCAGAAGAGACACAGAAAGCTGCCAGGGAAAGCCGGGAGAGAACAAAAGCCCGGAAAAACTGGTTTTCATTGTGCCCATCCCCCCCACAGGGGGCAGGGCAACTCTGCCCAAACAGGGTTGCCTGAGTATCAGTGCAGCAGGCCCCTCCCCCAGAAGGCAGGCTGAAAGAACAAGAACCCACATCCCTAAGGTCCCTCTAAAACAGGTGCATCTTGCTTGTGTCCTGGTCAATAACTTGGACTCTGCAGCAACACCTCATCAGAACGACAAGGAGAAGGGAGCCCCAACAAAGGAAAGAAACAGAGACTGTGGTCTCTGCCACAGAACTAATGGATATGGATATAACCAAGTTGTCAGAAATGAATTTCAGAGTAAAAATTATCAAGATGATGTATAGGCATGAGAAAAATATTAATGAAAATATAGAATCTCTAAGGGCTGAAATGAGAATGAATCTAGCAGAAATTAAGAATTCTATAAGTGAAATGCAGTCTAAACTGGATGCTCTGACTGCTAGGGTAAATGAGGCAGAAGAATAAATTAGTGAGAGGATGAGATGATAGAAAAGAAGGAAAGAGAGATAATGTGGGGGGAAAAAAACCCTCCATCCTCATGAGAAAAAGCTATGGGAGATTACTGACTCAATGAAATGTTCCAATGTCAGAATTATGGGCATCCCCAAAGGGGTGGAATAGGAGAGAGGTCTAGAAGAGATATTTGAACAAATCGTAGCTGAGAACTTCCCTAATCTGGTGAAGGAAACAAGTATTTGTGTCCAAGAGGCACAGAGGATCCCTCCCAAGATCAATGAGAACAGACCAACACCATAACATATAAAAATACAATTCGCAAATCTTAGATCCAAGGAATCAATCTTGAAAGTGGCCAGGGGGAAGAGATTCCTTATGTACAGAGGGAGGAACATCACAATAACGTCAGACCTATCTACAGAGACCTGGCAAGCCAGAAAAGGCTGGCAAGACATATTCAGAGCTATAAGTGAGAAGAACATGCACCAAGGATACTATATCCAGCAAGGCTGTCATTCAGAATGGATGGAGAGACAAGGAGCTTCCAAGACTGGCAGAAACTGAAAGAATATGTGACCACCAAGCCAGCCCTACAAGAAATATTAAGGGGGGTTCTATGAAAGTAGAAAGACCCCAAGAGTGATTCAGAACCGAAATGTACAGAGACAATCTATAGAAAGAAGGACTTCATAGGCAACATGACGACATTAAAATCGTATCTCTCAATAATCACTGCCAATGTGAATGGCCCAAATGTTCCCATAAAATGCCACAGGGTTTCAGACTGGATAAAAAGACATGACCCATCCATATGCTGTCTACAAGAGACTCATTTTGAACCTAAAGATACATCCAGACTGAAAGTGAAGGGATGGAGAACCATTTCTCATGCCAATGGACCTCAAAAGAAAGCTGGGGTAGCAATTCTCATATAAGACAAATTAGATTTTGAGCTAAAGACTGTAGTTAGAGATACAGAAGGACACTATTTTATTCTTAAAGGGCGTATCCAACAAGAGGACCTAACAATTATAAATATCTATGCCCCCAATAGGGGAGCAGCGAAATACACAAGCCAACTGTTAATCAGAATAAAGAGACATATACATAACAATACATTAATAGTAGGGGACCTCAACACTCTACTCTCAGCAATAGACAGATCATCTATGCTGAAAATCAACAAAGAAACAAGAGCTTTGAATCACACACTGGACCAGATGGACCTCATAGATATATACAGAACACTCCACCCTAGAACAACAGAATACTCATTCTTTTTGAATGCACATGGAACGTTCTCCAGAATAGACCATATACTGGGTCATAAAACAGGTCTTGACTGATACCAAAAGACTGAAATTATTCCCTGCATATTCTCGGACCACAATGCTTTGAGACTGGAACTCAATCACAAGAAAAAATTTGGAAGAAACTCAAACACTTGGAAACTAAGGACCATCCTGCTTAAGAATGACTGGGTAAGCCAGGAAAATAAAGAAGAATTTAAGTAATTTATGGAAACCTATGGGAATGATAATACATCGGTCCAAAACCTATGGGACACTGCAAAGGTGGTCCTAAAGGGGAATACATAGCCATCCAAGCCTCACTCAAAAGAACAGAAAAATCTAAAATGCAATCCTTATATTTACCTTAAACAGCTGGAGATGGAACAAAAGAACAGGCCTAAGCCATGCACAAAAAGACAACTGATTAAGATTAGAGCAGAGATCAATGAATTAGAAACCAGATATATAGTAGAGCAGATCAACAAAACTAGAAGCTGGTTCTTTGAAAGAATTAATAAGATTGATAAGCCACTGGCCAGACTTATTCAAAAGAATAGAGAAAGGACCCAAATTAATAAAATTATGAATGAAAGGAGAAAGATCATGACTAACACCAAGGAAATAGAAACAATCATTAGAAACTATTATCAACAGCTATATGCCAATAAAATAAGCAACCTGGAAGAAATGGATGCCTTCCTGGAAACCTATAAACAACCAAGACTTAAACAGAAAGAAATTGATAATCTAAATAGACCGATTAACAGTCAAGAGATTGAAGCAGTGATCAAAAATCTCCCACAAAACAGGAGTCCAGGGCCTGACAGATTCCCTGGGGAATTCTACCAAACATTCAAAGAAGAAATAATACCTATTCTCCTGAATACCTATTTCAAAAAAGTGAAACAGAAGGAAAACTACCAAACTCATTCTATGAGGCCAGTATTACCTTGATTCCCAAGCCAGGCAAAGAATTACAGACCGATATCTCTGATGAATATGGATGCCAAAATTCTCAACAAGATCCTAGCTAATAGGATCCAACAGTACATTAAAAGGATTATCCATCACGACCAAGTGGGATTCATCCCTGAGATCCAAGGGTGGTTCAACATTCGCAAATCAGTGTGATAGATCACATTAATAAGAAAAGAGAAAAGAACCATATGATCCTCTGAATTGATGCAGAAAAAGCATTTGACAAAATACAACATCTTTTCCTGATTAAAACCCTTCAGAGTGTAGGGATAGAGGGTACACTCCTCAATTTCACAAAAACCATCTATGGAAGGCCTACAGCAAATATCATTCTCAATGGGGAAAAGCTGAGGGCCCTTCCCTTAAGATCAGGAACACAGCGAGGATGCCCACTATCGCCATTATTGTTCAACATAGTACTAGAAGTCCTAGCAATAGCAATCAGACAACAACAACAACAACAAAAAAATAAAAGGTATTCAAATTGGCAAAGAAGAAGTCAAACTCTCTCTCTTCACAGATGATATGATACTTTATATGGAAAACCCAAAAGACTCCACTCCCAAATTACTAGAACTCATACAACAATTCAGTAATGTGGCAGGATACGAAATCAAGGCTCAGAAATCAGCTGCATTTCTATACATGAATAATGAGACTGAAGAAAGAGAAATTAGGGAATGGATTCCATTTAAAATAGCACCAACAATGACATATCTCGGAATAAACTTAACCAGAGAGGTAAAGGACCTATACTCTAGTAACTATAGAACACTAATGAAAGACATTGAAGAAGATACAAAAAGATGGAAAAACATTCCATGGTCATGGATCAGAAGAGTAAACATACTTAAAATGTCTATGCTACACAGAGCAAGCTACACTTTCAATGCCATCCCAATCAAAATACCACTGACACTTTTCAAAGGGATGGAACAATCCTAAAATTTGTGTGGACTCACAAAAGACCCCAAATCACCAAGGAAATGTTGAAAAAGAAAAACAAAGCTGGGGGCATCACGTTGCTAGATTTCAAGCTATACTACAAAGCTGTGATCACAGAGACAGCATGGAACTGGCACAAAAACAGGCATACAGACCAATGGAGCAGATTACAGGCTCCAGAAATGGACCCTTGACTCTATGGGCAACTAATCTTTGAAAAGTAAGGAAAAAATGTCTAGTAGAAAAAAAGACAATCTCTTCAATAAATGGTGCTGGGAAAATTGGACAGCTATATGCAAAAAATGAAACTTGACCACTCTCTCACACCATACACAAAGATAAACTCCAAATGGATGAAAGACCGATGTGAGACAGGAATTCATTAAAATCATAGAATAGAACATAGGCTGCAACCTCTTTGACATCAGCCACAGCAACTTTTTTAATGACACGTTTCCAAAGGCAAGAGAAACAAAAGAAAAAAATGAACTTGTGGGACTTCATCAAGATAAAAGCCTTCTGCACAGCCAAGGAAACAGTCAACAAAACAAAGAGGCAACCCACGGAATGGGAGAAGGTATCTTCAAATGACACTACAGATAAAAGACTGGTATCCAAGATCCATAAAGAACTTCTCAAACTCAATACGTGAGAAACAAATAATCAAATCAAAAAATGGGCAGAAGATATGAACAGACACTTTTCCAATGAAGACATACAAATGGCTAACAGACACATGAAAAAATGTTCAAAATCATTAGCCATCAGGGAAATTCAAATCAAAACCACATTGGGATACCACCTTACGCCAGTTAGAATGGCAAAAATTGACAAGGCAGGAAACAACAAATGTTGGAGAGGATGTGGAGAAAGGGGAACCCTCTTACACTGTTGGTGGGAATGCAAGTTGGTACAGCCACTCTGGAAAACAGTGGGGAGTCCCTTAAAAGTTAAAAATAGAGCTATCCTATGACCCAGCAATTGCACTACTGGGTATTTACACCAAAGATACAGACATAGTGAAGAGAAGGGCCATATGCACCCCAGTGTTCATAGCAGCACTGTCCACAATAGCCAAACTATGGAAGGAACCGAGATGCCTTTCAACAGATGAATGGATAAAGAAGATGTGGTCCATATATACAATGGAATATTATTCAGCTATCAGAAAGAATGATTACCGAACATTTGTATCAACATGGATGAAACTGGAGGAGATTATGCTAAGTGAAATAAGTCAAGCGGAGAAAGACAATTATCATATGGTTTCACTCATTTGTGGAACATAAGGAATAGCAGGGAGATTGGTAAGAGAAGGAAGGGGAAAACGAAGGGGGGGAAAACAGAGGGGGAAATGACCCATGAGAGACTATGGGCTCTGGGAAACAAACTGAGGGTTTTAGAGGGGAGGGGGTGGTGGGATGGGCTAGCCCGGTGATGGGTATTAAGGAGGGCACGTATTGCATGGAGCAATGGGTGTATACGCAAACAATGAATTATAGAACACTACATCAAAAACTAATGATGTACTTATGGTGAATAACACATCATAATAAATAAATAAATAAATAAATAAATAAATAAATAAATAAATAAATAAGAAAAGAAAAAAAAAAGAAAATGCCAACTAATACACAGAAGAAATAATGGAATTATAAAATCACCATATAATGGCAATTTTTTTGTATTGTTCTTGTAACTTCTCTGTAAGTTTAAAACTTTAAAATAAAAAGTTTAAAAAATCAGAATTATAATATAAAAGTAAAATAGTTATTACACTAAATATTGCACTAAATATTATACTAAATATTGTACTATGTTTTTGTACTAAAATACATACAAAAAGAAAACCTATGGAGAAGTCACATTTGTTTTGTTAATTAAATAACACTGGCAGTTTTTAGGCACTTCAAGAGAGACTTTAAGTTGTTACAGAATTTTCCATTTAAAAGGTCTGAGGTTTTAAAATGAGAATATTCTTTGAAACCAATTTTTATGGAAAATTACTAAGAAACATAGAAAAAGCACGTCTTTGTGGATCATGGGTAGAGTTCACAATCTTGTATTACAACCCTCATGCTGTGCTTTGCTATGATTGGTAGCCCAAAGGCATCATTTTGAGTGGAATCATATTGTTTAGGAGTAGTAACTCATGCTGTTCTACTACAAAGCAATCAGTAACACAGAGATCAATTGGACAGAAAAGAAGAAAAAGGAAAGAGGCAGTTGAAATGCCATTATTTCTGATATTAAAGATATTAAGAGAGAAGATATTGAGAGTGGCCTGAATAGAAATTATATTGACTTTTACAAAATATTTAAAAGTACATACTCATGGCTTAATACCTTTAAAGGAAAAAAAATTCAAAGCATATATTTAGATAGGTAGAGTACAGCATAAAACATGATGTGAATAAGATATATGAGTATCATTATTATTAATCTGATTGAAATTAGCCAATACTGATAAATGGACTCCGCAAAGCTAAGTCATAAAGCCCCCAAAGATTGTTTTACCATTTTCTTAAAGCTTTCCTCAGTAAAATTAACTGTAATCCATGTTTTTGATTATTTTATGTCTATGCCCCAAAGATAGCAGTCTGACAATATGATTTTATTATTTGACACTTCTCAATGTCTTCTTTAAGATTTCTTTAATGTCTTTAATATCAGCCTAAGAAATAATGTCAGGAAATCCTCATCTTGATGAAGATGAACAATATGCAATTTCCAGAGATTAAGAATTTGCTAAAATTAAATAGTTTTGATTAAAGAAACTTGGTTCACAAAGCTTGAAGAATAGTGTCACACAGAAAATATTCAAGACAAGTCTGGAGACCAAGAGAGCCAGTTTCAAATCTTGATTCTGGAATGTATAAACTCTCTGACTTTGTATAAGTTCCTTAATAAGTCCCTGTGCCACACTGGCTTCTTTTGTAAAACAGAAAAAAAAAAAAAAGTGTAACTAAGCAATCTCTAAGTCTCTTCCTGTTTTAACAATTTCTACATCTGTTCCCACTTGTTAACATCTCCAATTTGAGTTTCATGTACATTAATTATGCATTGAAAGTCAAATGACAATTCATTTTTTATCAGAGTGGATGAACATATGGACAAGGGTAATGTTGACTATGAAGATTCAATAGACCAAAGAAGCAAGTTCATCTATTCATGTTTTTGCCAAGTCATGTACTTTATTAATTATTACATTTACATTGAGGCATGCTTCATCAGGCAGCCTTTCCTAATATAAAATCACTTCTTAAAAATTATCAAATAATATAAGTTGGTTTTGGTTTATTTGCTTTAATGCTGTTTTGACCCAGTTTTGAGACCCAGTTTGAGCTATAATTTGGTCGGCTTCCATTCTTGAACAGTTACATCCACACCCAACCTTAAATCTGGCTCTTGTACACTTGAGCTTCTATGCACAAGCCCTAATCACGCTGGGGCCAGGTGAACTAGGTCCAGACAACTAGGGTCAGCCCCTATGCCCCACAGACAAAGAGAAATTATAAAAAATAGCCAATTCACAGGGATCCCAAGAAATCTAGCTAACCTCATCCCCCCTGCCATACATAAACTGCCACCTAGAGTTTCGGTTTGCTGTTACCCTGTCCCAGGAGCAACCCCTTGTTAGGCCTTGCCTGGCAGTCTTCTCTCATCTGGACTTCTAAGTAAGAGTTTTTGCCTCTGATCCATGAGTCTCATTTACTGTGTTGTGTTCCACCATCAAAAGAATCTTTAAATCTTATAAAACAATTGACACTGTGAAAGCAGGGTGGCATGACCTTGGCCCCTAACTCTTAGATGGCTTCATGAGAGACTGTTCGTGTCTTTTTTTTTTAAGATTTTATTTATTGGGGCGCCTGGGTGGCACAGTTGTTAAGCGCCTGCCTTCGGCTCAGAGAGTGATCCCAGCGTTCTGGGATAGAGCCCCACATCGGGCTCCTCCGCTAGGAGCCTGCTTCTTCCTCTCCCACTCCCTCTGCTTGTGTTCCCTCTCTCGCTGGGTGTCTCTCTCTATCAAATAAATAAATAAAATCTTTTTAAAAAGATTTTAGCTAAGTGTGAACCTCAATCTTTTTTTAAAGATTTTATTTATTTATTTGACAGAGAGAGAGCACAAGCAGGGGACGGGGGGGAGGGGCAGAGAGGGAGAGGGAGAAGGAGGCTCTCCGCTGAGCAGGGAGCCCAATGCAGGGCTCAAGCCCAGGAGCTGGGATCATAACCTGAGCCAAAGGCAGATGCTTAACCGACTGAGCCACCCAGGCACCCTGGGACTGTTCTCGTCTTGTTAATTACTTCCAAGCTACTGCATGAGCAGTGTGAGCTGAGCTAATAAAGCCTTGCTGCTTGCCACTGTGACTCTAGGTAGGAGCCATGATTCTCCTTATCCAAATATCTTGGGTATGGGAATTATCGAAGTTAATAGCATTAGTTGGCTAAACTTCTTGGGCTAGATAGCCCAGATGAAACCTACCTTAGGGTGATAGGAGCGATGGGTCAGTTGAATCACATCTTCTCAGGTTGGCATTCAGGTGTGTTTCAGATCAAGGCTGTGTTTCGCAGAGCCCTACTCTAGGGGTCTATCACTTCTTTGGTATTGGTGCTTCTTTATAGTTATTTGGGGGCAGAATTCTAGTGTGTCTGTGTGTTTGGGATTGGAGGAAAACACTGGTTAGGCTGCCCAAGAGTAGAGAAATGGTACCTTCATATTCTTGTTGGTGTTGCTCAGGTAACAGTACTGGCCTAGCTGTCTTCTTTGCTGCTATATATATTGCTGTTATCAACAAACTTCATGCACCCTGACCCTCAAGGGCCTGAAGAGTTACAACCTTGGAGTCTAGGAGCCCAATGCTTAATCAAAAGGGGGCCTCTGGAACAAGAGAAGAATACCTTCTCCCTGCATGCCACCTCATCCCAAGAATACCTGCTGGAATTATCCAGTTGTCTAAGTAATGCAAGCCTTCTAGCCACTGTGCTTGGGCCTTTGTAAGTGCAACTATATATTAACATGCCAAGGGAATGATACTTGGGACAAGGGGACTAACTACACTATTCCAAGGAGAGGTTGCTTTAGCTAAGTGTGAACCTCAATCTTCGGGAGTTGGACAGAGAAGCCTTAGAAGGAGAGACAGATGTGCATAAGGCAGGTCATACACTACCTCCCTCTTTTCCTATAACCCATAAGAGGGTCATACTCAGTTATCAAGGACAGGGGAAAACAAAACAAAACAAAACAAAACAAAACAAAAAAACCCACACTCTTCAGATAGCTAGAAGCTCAAAAGAAAACCACAAAGGAATGGAAGAGCACTACATGTGTTTCTTTGGGGTAAATCCCTAGTAGTGCAATTGCTGGGTTGTATAGTAGTTCTATTTTTAACTTTTTGAGGAAACTTCATACCGTTATCCAGAGTGGTTGTACCAGCTTGCATTCCCATCAACAGTGTAAGAGGGCTCCACTTTCTCCTCATCCTTGCCAACATTTGTTGTTTCCTGTCTTGTTAATTTTAGCCTTTCTGACTGGTGTAAGGTGGTATCTAATTGTAGTTTTGATTTGTATTTCCCCGATGCTGAGAGATGTTGAACATTTTTTCAAGTGTCTGTTGGCCATTTGTATGTCTTGTTTAGAGCAATGTCTGTTCATGTCTTATGCCCATTTCTTGTTTGGATTATTTGTTTTTTGGGTGTTGAGTTTGGTAAGTTCTTTATAGATCTTGGATACTAGCCCTTTATCTAATATGTCATTTGCAAATATCTTCTCCCATTCTGTAGGTTGCCTTTTAGTTTTGTTAACTGTTTCCTTTGCTGTGCAGAAGCTTTTAATCTTGATGAAGTTACAATAGGTCATTTTTGCTTTTGTTTCCCTTGCCTTTGGAGATGTGTCTAGCAGGAAGTTGCTGTGGCCAAGGACACAGAGTTTGCTGCCTGTGTTCTCCTCTAGGATTTTGATGGATTCCTGTTTCACATTTAGGTCTTTCATTCATTTTGAGTTTATCTTTGTGTATGATATAAGAAAATGGTCCAGTTTCATTCTTTTATATGTGGCTTTCCAATTTTCCCAGCATCATTTATTGAGGAGACTGTCTTTTTTTCCATTGGATATTCTTTCCTGCTTTGTCAAAGATTAGTTGACCATAGAGTTGAGGTTCCATTTCTGTGTTCTCCATTCTGTTCCACTGATCTGTGTGTCTGTTTTTGTGCCAGTATCACACTGTCTGGATGATTACAGCTGTGCCAAAATGTTCATAGCAGCAATGTCCACGATAGCCAAGCTCTGGAAAGAGCTGAGACATCCATCAACAGATGAATGGATAAAGATGTGGCATATATACACAATGGAATATTACTCAGCCATCAGGAAGGATGAATATTTACTATTCATATTGACATGGATGGAGTTGGAGGGTATTATGCCGAGTGAAATTAAGTCAATCAGAGACAGGCAATTATCATATGGTTTCACTCATATGTGGAATATAAGAAACAGCACAGAGGATCATAGGGTAAGGGAGGGAAAACTGAATGGGAAGTCATCAGAGAGGGAAAAAAAAAACATGAGAGATATTTATTTTTTTAAAGTATTATTTATTTATTTATTTTTGTGAGAGAGAGAATGAGCATGAGCAGGGGGGAGCAGCAGAGGGAGAGGGAGAAGCAGGCCCCTCCGATGAGCAGGGAGCCCGACGTGGGACTCGATCCCAGGACCCCGGGATCATGGCCTGAGCTGACGGCAGATGCTTAACTTACTTAGCCACCCAGGTGCCCAACAATGAGAGACTCTTAACTGTAGGAAACAAAGTGAAGTTTCCTGGAAGGGGTGGGTGGGGGCTGGGCATTAGGGCAGGTGATGTGATAAGCACTGGGTGTTATATGCAACTGATAAATTATTGAATACTACATCTGAAACTAAGTATGTACTTTATGTTGGCTAATTGAATTTAAATTAAAAATAAAAGGAATGGAAGAAAAAAATTACAGCTGGGACAGAACATTTAAAAATTATTAAATAAACAAAAAAGATCTCTCTCTCTCTCTCTGTATATATACACACAAGTATATTATCTATCTCTCCCTCTCTCTCTCTCACACACACACACAATGTCCATAATTTGACCCAATTGAAAATCCAAAATTTGCCAAAAGAATTTATATAACAAAAAGATAAAAAGAAAAAAGGGCACTAATTGGCTTTTGTGCCTCTATAAAATAAGTTCTGAACTTTAATATTTGTTACAATGCACCAACTGACAAAGCTTTATGGACTGAATACTGGGGCTCAAATTAGTTATACCTGAGGATTCCACTAAATTTAAAATGTACCCACTATAATCTTAGAAAAGTAAATATGTATAAAGTAGAGAAAAAATAGATATGTCTCACTTGAATTGTAACCTTGATTAAATTTCTCCTTCATAGCACCAACTGCTCTAAAATATCTCATAGCAGCCTTGCACCTGTGGTCCCCAAGTTCTCAGGCCTTCATTATCACACTGGGAGTTACACCACCGACTCCCCTTGTTCTCAGGCCTTTGGATTAGGACTGAATTGTATCACAGTCTTTCCTGGTTCTCCAGTTTGCAGATGGCATACTGTGGGACTTCTCAATCTCCATAATCAGGTAAGCCAAATTTCCATAGCAAATGTCTTCCATATCTATCTATCTATATATATCCTACTGGACTATTTCTCCAGAGAACCATGACTAATACAGTGGCCATAGGTATTTTGACATAATGAGTAATGAATTAAAATTAAGTCTTTAGCACTTGGAAATTGGCTTGATAAAATGAGACCCCCCACAGACTTCTAGTTAAAATGGTTAACATGTCCCAATATAACTAAAAACAGGGACTTCAAGAATTAAAACTTATTATATAAGACCTAATTTGTTAAGTGGTGATAGCCCCACTGAATCTTTATTTAATAGCCTGATTTTGCCTATTCTCAAACCTAAGAATAATAAATGGCACCTCATGGAAAATTCCTGCAGTGTATTGATGTGGTGCAATACCTTAAGGTCCTACTCAATGCCCATGTTACAAACTGAAATTTGTCTGCTCGAAATTCATGTTAACATCCGATCCCCTGGTACCTCAGATTATGACTGTATTTGGAGATAGGGTCATTAAAGAGGTAAAATTAGGTCATATGGGTGGGCCCTATTTTAATATGACCAGTGTCCTTACAAGAAGAGGAGATTAGGAGACAGATATGTACAGGAGAAAGACCATGTGAAGACAGAGGGAGAAGACAACCATCTATAAGCCATGAAGAAAGGTCTCAGGATGAAACCAACCTTGTCAACACAATGATTTTGGACTTCTAGCCTCCAGAATGATGAGAAAATAAATTTCTACTGTTTAAGCCACCTAGTCTGTGGTACTCCATTATGGCAGCTCTAGAAAATTAACACAGCCCAATATTATTGAAATTACTAACTCCATCTGATTAGCAACTAAATAATATTTGCTACTACAAATTTGGCTAATACGTTCTACGCAGTGCATATTTCAATAGCCTCTCAAGCACAGTTTGCTTTCATCTGGGAACACAATACACTTTTACTGAGGTATCCATGCAGTTCTGTGCAGCCTTGTCATCTTTACAGACAAGATCTTAACAACATCTATTTTTCTCCAGGAACCTAGGTAAGACATTACATGGATCACATCCTCCTTCATGAGATTTCATTGAACACACTTATTAGGACATACCAGTCCAACATATTTTGGTCCCTTTTGAGTTCTGGAGACAACTTACTCCTTATTTACAAATTCTACTTAATGTAGCTAATGCCCCCACTTACAAATCAGCCCAACTTAAATGGAGCTCCTTCTGACAGAAGGTCCTAAAACATGTCCAAATTAAAACCAATAGGCACTCCCATTAGTGTCCTCAGAGAATTCTTCATTGTAGAGCCTTGTTAACCTCCTTGCAAGCCTCCTAGAATCTCTGGACCTCTTATGATGGCATAAGTTGCCCATGGGCTTCTGATGTAAAACAACCAACCAAACAAATGCCCTGCTCTTTTTATCTATGTGTTATCCATAATAAGAGTGACAACTGTTCGCTACACACTGGCATCTCCTGGAAATAAAAACTCTCATAGATCGTGAGCCTGTGAC
Organism: Ursus americanus; assembly: GCF_024610735.1. Classification (NCBI taxonomy): domain Eukaryota; kingdom Metazoa; phylum Chordata; class Mammalia; order Carnivora; family Ursidae; genus Ursus; species Ursus americanus. The sequence continues at coordinate 7,545,742 of NC_142131.1, forward strand.
TTCCCTCACCTAGCTGCCCATGTGCCCTAGGTCATGAAAGCAGTACCCTAGAAGCTTAGTGCTGAGCAACTGAGGACTTCTAGATATAAGATACAGCCAAGCCTGAGCCCTCTGACATGGATCACCACAAGAGGGATGGCCTTCCCTGTTCTCAGTCCTTTGCCAGATGTCATGACACTACAGGGGTCACCCTTACCCCGAACCCCTTGACTACCTGGAAAGTCCCTTGGGATTAAATGAGTGACTAGCAATGGAAGTTCATAGACTGTGTGAATGGCACTGCAGCTATCTTAAGTCACGAGGCTAATGGAATGCTGTGGCTTTCCACCTCTTCACTAGGATGACTGACAGAAGATGGAATCCAAAGGTTAACAAAATGGCCAAACTTCAGGCAGTCATCTTAATGTTGCCCTGGTCAGTAAATGGTCTCATCTGTACAGTTTTACAAACTTTTGAGTTATTGACAAAGAGCTGTTCCATTCATGGTGGAGAACTCTGGGAATCTCTTGCTTCACAGATATTCAAAATCTAAATCGAGGTCACACATGTTTCTGCATATACTAAGGCCATTTCTTATCCCCTTTGGAGTACTAGACATTACTAGTAATCATCAACACACACATTTCACTTCTCAGAATACACAATGCTGGGTTCTTGAAAAAGACATTCCATGAAACCTTCATTTCTCTGATAGGTCCCAGGAAACTGGTTTAATTGAAAGTCTCCAGTGGGCTCCTCACAGAACTCCTATTAAATTTACAAAATAACAAATGCATCTCTAAATGGTTCTCTATCTTGTCCCAGGCCTTAATCATTCTTATTTCAAGCCTTCCTGGCCAACTCACACCTCACATCAACTTTAGCAAAATCTTCCCATTGCCCTTTCCTATATTTAAAGAGGAATATGTCTTGTCTCTATGTATATAAATATTTATTATAGATGAGGTTCTTTAATACTCCATCTTCCTACCTTTATGGGTTTTTGATCCTGCCTCCATCTCAGAAGGACTGGAAGCCAGATGGAGGACACATACTTTTCTAGTACCTACTAACCATAGATCATCTCATGGCTATCTGTTCTAGGTGGGCCAGGCACCTGCCCATCTATCAAGAGTTTAGCTAACCTATACTCCTTGTATTGCTGCCTTGGCATCCATTTTGTTTGGCGAAGTAGACCTCAGTGATCTTAAACTGACACTAGTCCTCTCCTTCAAGTGCATACCTTAGATAGCAGCCCAAAGAGTCACAAGCAAATACAAGTTCCTGATATGACTTCCTCAGTAGCCCTTGTGATCGATAGTCTTCCCTGCTCCCCAGAGCCTTCACCTTATGCGTTCCTTAAATAAGACTCCTAGGTGATTTTCTCAAACCCTGCTCTTTGGTTTGAATCGACCAATTAAGCTTTAGCCTGGGAACCCCAAAGCACTCCACCCATGATCCTAATAAAGCCATGTGCTCCAGGTAGCATCTCTCTCTGTACTCTGCTTTGATCTCCCCATATGCCCTCTGAGGCATGCTAGGTACTTCTTCCAAGACCATTGCATAATAAACTTCTCTATTTCAACTCTTCTTATTGTGTGATGTTAAACAGTGGGTCACCATCTGGCACCCTGTGCTCCACTTAATAAGTATTAATTCAACAGATTCATAACACTATCATGTATGAGATCCATTAAAGACTAAATTTCCACCACTCAAAAAATCTTCTTTAATACTAAGTTTTAAAATTAATGTTCCTAGGCCATTCCCAAATATAGAGTAGACTAGTAAGAAGGGAGATTAAAAACAAAAACAAAACAAAAAACTCCACTTAATAAACAGGGATAAAAGTTGGAGATAATAATGGAATCAACACCATATCTCATAATTATGAAACCAAACAACCCCTCCTCCTTGGAAACAATACATGCTAGACAAAAATCAACATAAGGCAACAAAAGCCCTTCAAGTGCAGCTGCACACCATTCTGCTCACTGTTGGTCTTGTTGTTATTGGGTACTTTCACTGATATGTGATCCAGAGGCCTAACACTCTAAACAAGCTGTTGTTTCAACCAAACACAGGAAATGCTGAAGCTCCTATGCCCTTAAGGTTAGGAGATACAGGCCCTGAAGCTCAAAAACCTTCCTGGCTTGCCTGCCACCAATCAAACCAATGACTGAAACAAAGGGCTATTGTCATTGACTAAATTGGAGGCATGGCTAAAGGCTAATGCTGAAGTTCCAACTTCAGCCACAGGTATTTTAATTGGCAAACAACCTGACACTCTATTAACAATATGCACCCAAATTGGGCCATATGATTAAAATTTATTTTCAGCAGAATCCCTCTCATCATCCAACTGGGTGAAACACTGGACTGTTTTGATTTGTTAGATTCGGTCACCCTCAATTAGGGCTTTAATTGTGTCAGGTTCCAGGGCTTTGCTCCAATGATAGCAGTGTCATAGATGCTGGCATTCTCTTTGCTAGTTGTGTATGTACAAAGTTCCTTGACTTAAAAGATATTTCCAAGTCAAGTTCCCAGGACCAAAGTTGCCTTCAAATTCCACAACTGGCTTATTAGCCTTCTTGTAATTTCATGGAGACACAAAAACATGACCAACATCAAACCATGTCAAAATCCACCAGAGAAGGATCTTCTAATCCTACATCTCGGATGACACCACCCTGGCCCTGGAGTTCATGTCTTCATCACCCAGGAGATAACATCACTTCAGAGGACACTGCCCCAACCCAAGACCTCCCTATTAGAGGTGACTTTTCCTCTCACTCCAGAGACACTTTCACCTCAGACACTGAGATCACTGACCTAACAATGTCTACAGATTGAGCCTCTCATGACATTGACAAATTGGACTTGGCACATCTATTGCTTTTCTTCCTTTGATATTAGAGATTCTACAACTCATGAATTCACTATTTATTTAGTCCCTGATCCTCTTATATTTCTTGTTCTCTGCCAAAATGTATACCCTTAAACTCCTGTGCCTGAAAGGAAATTTGATAGAGGTTAGTAGTATTTGTATCATTCAAAATATTAATGGAGATTATTGCTTTCCCCAGGGGGACCGGTTTCATATCAGTCACCCCCTTACCCCCTTGGGAAGAACACTCTCACTCTTCAGTACCTTCTCCTTCTCCTAACCCCGGCTTTCCACTATGATCTTATGCCCTGCATCTCAGACCATGTCCACCATGATCACTCCTTCCCCTGGGTTATAAACAAATACCACGGATTTACCTTACTAAGCTATCAGTTCATAGCCTCCAACAAAACTGTTGGGCCTGCCACACTGACTCAAAGAATACATCAAAATATTACTGTAATAAAAAATATAACTCCAACTTTTAAAACATTTTACAAATCTACTAAGGTATTATTAGAAACTTTGAAATCCCTTATCTGTTTTCTTGGCTAATGCCAAATAATGGGAAACTTAGTTATGGGCTGGCCGATAAGGACTTTTTATACTTCCACTTGTCTTCCTCTATTTACTCTCACAACAAAATGTTTTTTATGTTATTTGGGGCAACTTATGATGTCATACTCTAAATTTCTCCTCTACTATTTGGGCCACTCAACACACCAAATAATCAAGCTCAAAATTAATGTCAAGACATGAAGGGGTTAACTGTAATATAAGTTTTGTTATTATTTTATTATTTTTTTTGCAATACTGCAGTAGATCCTGTTTTGAGGCCCTGATCTGAGGCTGTTCAGCTACCCTTCTTGAGCAGCTGAATGTGTCTACACTTAACTATTTCAGTTATGTGGCTCGGTGCACTATACACTAGCTCTCACTGTCTAGGAGTAACATACAAGACAACCAAAGACAATCTTCGTTTCCCAGAGCATGTCCTTGCGTTGTTGTCTTCTATAGTTTGGATCTATAAGAATGATAAATTCTTTCATCTATATGAATGTCATTGTGTGCCATCAAAAAGTGGTATTTTTAATCCTATAAAATATGTATACAACAGATGCCCCCAGCAATAGACTATATGTGGAATTAAGGAGGGTTAATATCTTCAGGAACCTTAAAGGAAAAAAATTGCCTATTCTCTAGGTAAAACAAGCTATGTTCTGTTTTGGAGAACCTCAAATATAAGATACCATCACTATCTCTCACCCTAGACACAATTTCTGTTTCTACAAACTAAGATGTCTTGAATTTAAAAGATTGACATTTGATTTTCAAACTGTGTACACCACCCTTCCAATCTTTCACTCAACGTCTCTTTCTGGTGTAACTGTCTGCATGAAGAATTATGGTAAATTTCTTACTCCTGAGTGTATGATGAGTTGAAGATACCTACAAAAATTATATGGAAAATGAATAAAAAACTATAACAGTAATGGTTTATTTTTAGACGACTTCCAAATTACGCTGGTGGCTTCTATTTGGTAATTTTTTTATGATTTTATTTATTCGACAGAGATAGAGACAGCCAGCCAGCAAGAGAGGGAACACAAGCAGGGGGAGTGGGAGAGGAAGAAGCAGGCTCATAGCGGAGGAGCCTGATGTGGGGCTCGAGCCCATAACGCTGGGATCACGCCCTGAGCTGAAGGCAGACGCTTAACGCTTAACCGCTGTGCCACCCAGGCGCCCCTATTTGGAAATTTTTTAATAATGACAATAGTCTAAAAAAAACCCCAGGAAACACCAATGATACATATAATACATACGTTTAGGTAGGGATTTTTTAAATTCTTAACTAAAAAAAAAAAATGTTTACATTTTGAGAAAGCAATGAGCTTGCCTGTATTCCTTAATTTGCAGCATAATATTAGGCAAGGCAAGTAACATATACAAGATATATAATGTCCCTATATAGATGCTCATAGTAACTACCTCATGGGTTGTATTTTTTATTATTATTAATATTTTGAGAGATAGAGAAACTGAGAGAGAACAGGGGAAGAGACAGAAGGAGAGAGAGAATCTCAGGCAGATTCCATGCTAAGCATGGAGTCAGATATGGGGCTCAATCCATGACCTTGAGATTATGACGTGAAGCAAAATCAAGAGCCACCCAACAGGCCTGTATTTTTTGTTTAAAGACTTAAGTATTTGAGAAATAGAGAGAGAGAATGAGAAAGAGGTGGGGAGGGACAGAGGGAGAGGGAGAGACAGTCTTAAGCAGACACTGCACTGAGCATGGAGCCCAACTTGGGGCTTAATCTCATGACCCTGAGATCATGACCTGAACTGAAACCAAGAGTCTGATGCTTAACCTACTGTGCCACCCAGGTGCCCCCCTCATGGGTTGTAAGTGTTAAATAATGTATGTAAACACTTAGCAAGCATCGTGTAGCATGAACTAAATAATTTATTGTTATTAGTAGTAAAATTATTTTAATTTTTAACATATTAAGGGATAGTGAGGCACAAAGTATTTAAATAAAGTAAAAACAACCTCAGCTTCAAATAGAATAGGTGTTTGATGAATCTTCAGTGACCAAAATTAGATACATGATAAATTTGAACAAAATATGAACCAGAAGGATTATGTAAGTCATCCCCACCTCTTCCTCCAAAAGCTGGAAACCCATAGCAAAGTACAACATTTTCGTCTTAAGATGCCTGCCATGTTGTTAAAAGGATTTGAAACATTCCAAGTAACAAATAAAACCCGTGAAGAATTGTTCCTATAAACAAACAAACAAACAAAAAAACAAAGCAAAATGAAATAAAAAAATTATTCCCATGCTCTTAAGAACTCCCCAATTCTCAGATGTGCACAAGGTATTTTACTCAATGTAATCAATATATTAAGTTTACTAAAACCCAAATCTAGTCTTCTCTTTGCTTAGGTAGAAAATTTACTACTGTTTATAGGCATTTTTCAAGTTTTTATGCTACTTGAAGGGGATGTTACCTCTAGATTTAACTGAATAGTTTAAATTTCCCTTCAATTTTAGCAGTTCATTCCATTTTTTAAACTATATTTCTAGACCATACATGGTTCCTTGTATTTTTATATTATTCACACAGGCTATATTCATTAGGAAATGATTATTTTTGCTATATATAAAAATCAGACCATCTAAGCAAATGTATTCATAGAAATTGAAGTCCTTAGAACCAGTTATTAATATTCCACGAATAAATACATTCATGAGAATATGATTTGAAGGTACAGTTTTTAAAAAATAGACAAACTGATGTTTATTCATTTTAGTTTCTATGGAAGAGTTATTCTGATGCACACTAGGATAAATGATCAGTGTAAATGTGCTAAAATGGTATCTATCCAATTATGTAGAAGTTTTTTTTTTTTCTTCTGTCAAATCAATAGGTTCTGCCAAGGCAATATGGTAAAATATCAAATAAAAGATAATTCTTATATATGAGCTCACCTAGTCACAATTTCAACCTATCTCTGTAGGATATTAGGAGAATTTTAAAGAATATCTCTTTTCTAATATGTAATTGTGATGCCAGACAGAAGAAAAACACAAGGTACAAATCCTTAAAGTATCTAACAAGTAGAGAAAATAAATACATACTTTTTTAAAGTAAAAAATTTATTGCATATTTTTGTGAAATATACCTGATACCTAAATTACATTTAAATTGGATATTAGAATTAAAAATATATATTGCAGCTTTTTACTTTTTCTTCCATTCAAGTAAGTATATGTTAATTTTCTTAATTTTATTGCTTATGATTTCAGCTCTATTTGAGGTAAAGTATATTTATGTAAAATTCCATATTATCTTGTTGAATTTTCTAATTACACATTTTATTAGTCAGCGTTCTCCAGAGAAACATAAATGAGAGGATGTGTGTGTGTGTGTGTGTGTGTGTGTGTATATATATATATATATATATATAAAGAGATTTACTTTAAGGAGTCATCTCATGTAGGCCAGTATTACCTTGATCCCCAAACCAGGCAAAGACCCCATCAAAAAGGAGAATTACAGACCGATATCCCTGATGAATATGGACACCAAAATTCTCAACAAGATCTTAGCTGATAGGATCCAACAGTACATTAAAAGGATTATCCATCATGACCAAGTGGGATTCATCCCTGGGATGCAAGGGTGGTTCGACATTCACAAATCAATCACTGTGATAGATCACATCAACAAGAAAAGAGTCAAGAATGATATGATCCTGTCAATTGATGCAGAAAAAGCATTTGACAAAATACAGCATCCTTTTCTGATTAAAACCCTTCAGAGTGCAGGGATAGAGGGTACATTCCTCAATTTCATAAAAACCATCTATGAAAAGCCTATGGTGAACATCATTCTCAATGGGGAAAAGCTGAGAGCCTTTCCCTTAAGATCAGGAAGACGACGAGGATGCCCACTCTCGCCATTATCATTCAACATAGTACTAGAAGTCCTTGCAACAGCAATCAGACAACAAAAAGGGATCAAAGGTATTCAAATCGGCAAAGAAGAAGTCAAACTGTCTCTCTTCACAGATGACATGATACTCTATATGGAAAACCCAAAAGACTCCACCCACAAATTACTAGAACTTATAGAGCAATTCAGTAATGTGGCAGGATACAAAATCAATGCTCAGAAATCAGTTGCATTGCAATACATGAACAATGAGACTGAAGAAAGAGAAATTAGGGAATGGATTCCATTTACAATAGCACCAAAAACCATGAGATATCTCAGAATAAACTTAACCAGAGAGGTAAAGGATCTATACTCTAGAAACTACAGAACACTGATGAAAGACATTGAAGAACATACAAAAAGATGGAAAAACATTCCATGCTCATGGATTAGAAGAATTAACATAGTTAAAATGTCTATGCTACCCAGAGCAAGCTACACTTTCAATGCCATCCCGATCAAAATACCAATGATGTTTTTCAAAGTGCTGGAACAAACAGCCTTAAATTTGTGTGGAACCAGAAAAGGCCCCAAATCACCAAAGAATTGTTGAAAAGGGAAAACAAAGCTGGGGGCATCACGTTGCCTGATTTCAAGCTGTACTACAAAGCTGTGATCACAGAGACTGCATGGAACTAGCACAAAAACAGACACATAGACCAATGGAACAGAATAGAGACCTTAGCAATGGACCCTTGACTCTAGGGGCAACTAATCTTTGACAAAGCAGGAAAAAAACATCTGGTGGAAAAAATACAATCTCTTCAATAAATGGTGCTGGGAAAATTGGACAGCTATATGCAAAAAATGAAACTTGACCACTCTCTCACACCATACACAAAGATAAACTCCAAATGGATGAAAGACCTCGATGTGAGACAGGAATCCATCAAAATCATAGAGAAGAACATAGGCTGCAACCTCTTTGACATCGGTCACAGCAACTTCTTTAATGACATGTCTCCAAAGGCAAGAGAAACAAAAGAAAAAAATGAACTTGTGGGACTTCATCAAGATAAAAGCCTTCTGCACAGCCAAGGAAACAGTCAAAAAAACTAAGAGGCAACCCACGGAATGGGAGAAGATATTTGCAAATGACACTATAGATAAAAGACTGGTATCCAAGATCTACAAAGAACTTCTCAAACTCAATACATGAGAAACAAATAAACAAATCAAAAAATGGGCAGAAGATATGAACAGGCACTTTTCCAATGAAGATGTACAAATGGCTTACAGACACATGAAAAAATGTTCAAAATCATTAGCCATCAGGGAAATTCAAATCAAAACCACATTGGGATACCACCTTACGCCAGTTAGAATGGCAAAAATTGACAAGGCAGGAAACAACAAATGTTGGAGAGGATGTGGAGAAAGGGGAACCCTCTTACACTGTTGGTGGGAATGCAAGTTGATACAGCCACTCTGGAAAACAGTGGGGAGGTCCCTTAAAAAGTTAAAAATTGAGCTACCCTATGATCCAGCAATTGCATTACTGGGTATTTACGCCAAAGATACAGACAGTGAAGAGAAGGGCCATATGCACCCCAGTGTTCATAGCAGCATTGTCCACAATAGCCAAACTATGGAAGGAACCGAGATGCCCTTCAACAGACGAATGGATAAAGAAGATGTGGTCCATATATACAATGGAATATTACTCAGCCATCAGAAAGAACGATTACCCAACATTTGCAGCAACATGGACAGGACTGGAGGAGATTATGCCAAGTGAAATAAGTCAAGCAGAGAAAGACAATTATCATATGGTTTCACTCATTTATGAAACATAAGAAATAGCAGGGAGATTGGTAGAGAAGGAAGGGAAGAATGAAGGGGGGTAAACAGAGGGGGAAATGAACCACGAGAGACTATGGACTCTGGAAAACAAACTGAGGGCTTCAGAGGGGAGGGGGGTGGGGGATTGGGATAGGCCCGTGATGGGTATTAAGGAGAGCACATATTGCATGGAGCAGCAGGTGTTATACACAAATAATGAATCATGGGACACTACATCAAAAACTAAGGATGTACTGTATGGTGACTAAGATAACATAATAAAAATTATTTAAAAAAATTTGTCTCATGTGATCATAGGTGGCTTGGTTAGTTCAAAATCTAATGGGGGAGGCTGGCAGACTGGAGACTCAGCAAAGAGTTACAGTTTGAGTCCAAAGGCAGTGTGATGGTGAATCAGGAAGAGCCAGTGTGGCGGGCGAAGTGCAAAGGCAGTTTGCTGAATTCCCTTTGGCTTGGGAGAGGTCAGGCTTTTTTTCTATTAAGGCATTCAACTGATTGGTTGAGGTTCATCTACCTCATGGAGAGTAATCTGTTTTACTCAAAGTCCAATGATTGAAATGTAAAACTAATCCAAAAACAGCCTCACAGAAACATCTAGAATAATGTTTCACTAAATATCTAGGCTTCATGGCCTAGCCTAGTTAACATATAAAATTGACCAGCACAAATCACATTTCTATTCTCTTTGTAGTAAATATAATAAGTAAACAGAATGAGTAGAAGTAAACATTTCTTATGTGTTTTGATTTAATATTATACTAAGGTCTTGCTATAGCTGATTACTGTAGATATACTGATACTGATATTAGTAATGAAGCATATTTCACCCCATATTCCATAGGTAAGAATTTCTTGAAGGAGCTTCTCCCTTATATTATAGGAACTATCTAAAATATCACAGTAAAATTATCATGATTCTTAAGTAATTCTTACTTCCATTAGAAGGGGCTGGCTATAGTCCCACCAGATTACAGAATACAGAATAACCTATTACCTTGTTACCCTACAATTCTCTAATATAGCATCATCCAGCCCCAACCAGAATCTGCATTTTCTGTTTCATGGAAGAACTGAAAAGAACTAAAATTAAACAAAAGTAAATGTAAGGTAACTCTCTCTAAAATGGCATTCCCCAAGCTGTTTAACTTGAAACAGTATCAGTATCCTATTTCTATTTTTTTAGGTTTAATAACTTAAAATACTTTTTTCTTCTACCATTCTTATTTTCATATTGAAATAGTCTAAGCTGACAGTCCTTCATGCTTCAATTTTTTTGTTTGTTTGTTTTTTCATGCTTCTTATTAGCTTCATTATATTTCTTTTCTTTTTTTTTAATTTTCATCCTCAGTGGGATACTTTTTTTTTTTTTTTAAAGATTTTATTTATTTATTTGACAGAGAGAGAAACAGCCAGCGAGAGAAGGAACACAAGCAGGGGGAGTGGGAGAGGAAGAAGCAGGCTCATAGCGGAGGAGCCTGATGTGGGGCTCAATCCCATAATGGCAGGATCACGCCCTGAGCCGAAGGCAGACGCTTAACCGCTGTGCCACCCAGGCGCCCCTAATTACATTTATTTTCTGACAAATTACTCCATCTTCTTTTTCTGGATATGACATGCAGATAATATTCCTCAAACATTATCTTTGCAGACATTTAACTTTTTATCAAACTTAAATTATCTAGCAGAATACTAGTTCAAAATAAATCTACAGAAGTTCCATACATACATTTGAAAATATCATGATACATCTATTTTTTTAAGACTTCATTTATTTATTTTAGAGAGAGAGTGCAAGCAGGGTGAATGGCAGAGGGAGAGGGAGAAGCAGGCTCTCTGCTGAGCGGGGAACCTGACATGGGGCTCGATCCCAGGACCTTGAGATCATGACCTGAGCTGAAGTCAGATGCTTAACCAACTGAGCCACCAAGGCACCCCATGTACGTCTCTTTCTTATAGATTCACAATTAACAGCACACCATCAAATTCTGATAAATCATCCATTCATGAAATGACCAATCACTTAGTATCTACTAGGTGCAGGCTCGCTCTGGGCACTAAATATACAGCTGCAAACAAAACAGGAATAAAATTCATATTCCCTTAAGTGTATATGCCACATACTCTATGCCACATATTAAATGTTATAATGGAAAGTAAAACACAGAATATGATATTTTTTATTGAGTTATAACCTAAGTAGAACAAAGTACATAAATCTTATGTGTGCAGTTCAACTAATTTTTGTATATTACTATGTAAACACCTAGATCAAGATGTAAGGTGTGATATTTCAGAAAGAGTGGTCAGGAAAGTTCTCACTAATGAAGTGATATTTGAGCAGAAAGCTTCGAAGCAAGTGAAGAAGCAAGCATGTAACTCTCAGAAGGAAATAATTACACTTTTAGGAAGGGTAGTACTTTCCAATAGTTTGATCATGCAGTCCATTACCTATGAAACTGTTAAATCCTGAAGAAATGTCCTACCCAATACACAGGGGTAGAGAGTAGGTGTGATGTATTCAAACTGCCTTTCTTATGCTGCAATACTGTATCTTCAAAGCTCTCAGAAATGATCTCTCCTCACGCAACAAAAATTCTTCATTCCAGAGAAGACATATGAGAATCAATCCTCATGTTTATTTTCACTACTTTTTTTCTTCTTGATGTACAGAGGTCTCTTCACTAATTGTTGCTTTCCCTGGTCTACTACAAAACTCCCTCAACATTCTAGGAGTTAACTTTAGTTTTCTTATATCGTCCCTTTACTTTTTTTTTTTTTTAAAGGATTTTATTTTTTTATTTGAGAGAGTGAGCAATGGTGGGGTGCGGGCAGAGGGAGAGGGAGAAAGAAACTCCCTGTTGAGCAGGGAACCTGACTTGGGGCTCAATCCCAGGACCCTGGGATCATGACCTGAGCCCAAAGAGATGCTTATATGACTAAGCCCCCTTTATGCCTTTACCTGTTATAGCTCTTTTGACCCTGGGCACTAAAGTAATCTACACACAATTTTTTCTATATATGTTTAATCTCATTTTCATAAGTATGTACTTCATGTTTCCATTTGTTTCTTATTTAAAATTTCTATATCTACAATGAGATTTCCCATCAGATCATTCACTATGTCTCCTTTTCTTTATTTTTGAGCATATTCGAAACAGTTGTTTTAAAGTCTTTGTCTATTTATTCTAACTTCTAGGTAATCTTAGGATCAGTTTTTATTGATTGTCTTTTCCCATGTCTAAGGGTAATACTTTTCCATTTTCTCACATATCAAGTAGATTTTGATTGCATGCTGGACATTGTTAATGATACATTCCAGAGAATTTAGCTTTTGTTATCTCTCTCTGAAAACTGTTGACCTTGACTCTGGCAGGCTTTTGAGTCACTGATAGATTTTCTATAATATGCTAGTCTTGATGATGATGATAATGATGATAATGATGACGATGATGACTTTTAAGGAAAGTATGCTATAGTTTTTACTTAGGTTCTACTATATGGCCATTACTCTAGGGCATGTGTTTTATTTTTAAGATGTGATCTCAACCGAATGCCCCATTGGTTCAGAAGGTCTCTCTATTCTAGGTGGACTAAAATTCCAGTGTCTTTCAGTGGTATTACACTTTAGGAATCTTGATTCTTTTTTTTTCTTTAAGATTTTATTTATTTATTTATTTTTATTTGAGAACGAGAGAGAGCAAGAGAAGAGCATGAGTGGGGGGATGGGGAGAGTAGAGTCAGACTCCCTGCTGAGCAGGGACCCTGATGTGGGGCTAGATCCCAGGACTCTGGGATTATGGCCTGAGTTGAAAGCAGATGCTTAACTGACCGAGTCACCCAGGAGTCCCTTGATTCAGTTTTTATCCAGTAGCAGCTATTTTCTTCTCAATCTTGCAGAGTCTCACCTTGTGAATGTACATCCTAGAAATCATTCAGGACTCAAGATTAAGCCCTTCAAAAATGTCTACTTAACCTAACTCCTCATAGCAACTTCTTTCTCTTTAGTATCTTACCCATGAATTCCAGCCATTTTGTATCCCAGAAATTCTCTCTATGCCTCCTAACTCCATACTCTTCATGTCCCTGTGCCACAGTCAGGAAAGGTGAACTCTGGGCTCATCTAACATGTTTCCCTTCTATAGAGGATTAAAGTCCTATGTTGCCTTTTGTCCAATGCTTAAAATAAGTTGCCATATATACTTTGTCTACTTTTACAGTATTTTATTAAATTATGAAAGAGCATATTGAGTACCTGTTATTCCATTGTGTCAGAAAGGGACTGTCATTCTGTTTTTAACTTAAACATTTTTTTTTTCTAATCAAACATTTTACCTGCTCTTCACAAAAACTTTCAAAGCTGTTAAGGCAGGTCTCCCTCCCTATTCTATCTCCATTCTTCAGATTAAAAAAAAGATATCACTGGAGTAGTTTTAGTTATAATATTTCAATATTCTTAAAGTTCTTAAAATTTCTTAAAAGTTCTCAGATTAGAATCCATGACTCTTATCATATATTCCTTTTCCTTATCTATTACTCTACAGTGTTTTCTACTTCTGTAACACTGTATTATCTACAAATCATAATGGTTACAAATCACATCAGAAATGACTTTAAACACTCAGTTGCTCAAATTTTTACTACTTTCTTATTTTCTTCTAGATTTTTAGATAATTCAGGCTTCCTTAAAAATATCAATCTTCTTGTTATCATTTGCTTGATATTTTCATTTCTAAGACTCTGACAGAAAAAAAAAAAAAAACAGGCCATATAATTCAAGTAGATACCCCTATCTCTTTTTACACAATTCTTACAGAGAAATAAACAACAAAATTAAACCTTTTATTCCAATGTTACCACAAAAGTGTTCTGAAATCATCAAAAATACTAACTTTTCAAAATGTTTATGTATGAAAATTGGGACCACAGCCATGTCTTTTGCTTATTTTTAATTATTCAGTAAGTCATTTTCTGTCCTCGCTATCTTCATGAATTGCCTCTTCTCTCATTTTATCCTATTAGGTCTTAGCAACCTAAGATACCGTAAATGGTTACTGTTACATATATATTTTTATTTACTAACATAACAACCACCTCCTCCATTCAAACACACCCCTCGCATATTAAAAAAAAAACTGTTAAATTCCATCACAAAAAAATTTTTTAAAAAATTGTCCTTGGTAAAAAAAATACACTCAATACAAGTGGTCTGCAAATTGTATCCCAAAAAACTGTAGGAGGTAGTTGCAATTTCCCTACAAGTAAACAAATTTTTCTCTCACACCCTAGTTTCCAGGGATTTACTGTCAGTGGGTTTCGCAGCATTGAGCTAGAAATACATAATGAAAGGGAGGAAATAAAGAACTATTTAACTTATACTGATCAAGAAATAGAACCATATTTTTCTGCACCACTGCTATTTCTCAGCAGGTTACATATGTACAGGCTGATATACATTCCAGATCCCACAGGCTCTTGAAACTTAAAGACCTCAGTGTCCTTGGCCTGCTTATGACTTACAAGAGACATAAATATGGTTTGGGGATTAGGAGTAGAGGCATTGCATGTTGCAAATTTTAAATTGTCAATTAAACAGCATCATTGAATCCTGAGTAGAACTGCCAAGGGCATGTTTGTCTAAAAAAGGATGGATTAACACAGACAGTCCCCACTGACATTTAAGATACATATCTGTGATTCAGGACACTTGAGGATCCATATCTAAACAATGTGATCACATTTCAAGTGCTGGAAGCAATTTTTGTCTTAGTAAACTGAAAAACCCTCAATCAAACAAAGAAAAACTCTCAAGATATACTTAACTTTGTAAACTATTTGTCAGCAGCATTTGTATTCACTATTCGTACATGTGATATTAAGCAGGTGCAAAAATACAGGTCCCTTGGATATGGTTGTATTGAATATAAAAATAAAAGACTGAGTGCCATTTCTGCACTCTGTAGCCTTTGTTGTTTGGTGAAGATAGTTTATTTGCTTTTATGAGAGTAGAGATTAGTAAACAAAAAAGTATAAACACTTGAGCTGACAAAAATTTAGAGTGCTTTATGTTTCAACTTATTATTTATACTAATTGTATTTCCTTTCACAAAGAGGTAAAATAAATATAAAAAGTAAAAACAAAATCAAAATAATAATCCCCCGAGCCCTTAAAAAAGACTACAGTCTCCTTTTTTAGGAATTACTTATAGCATTTTTCCATGAATTGAAGGAAATTAAGAATGTTTATTTTAAACAATCTTAGATTTTCGCTTTCATTTGTATAATTTAGTTATATCATAATTATATATATACCTATAAAGAGACACAAATATACACATATCATGATGTTATGAATTATTTGCTCTCTACAGTAAAAGTACACTAGCATATGATTTAAGAAAATTATTAAAATATGTTATATTCATAATGTTCTAGAAAACAGAAATTTCTAGAAAAAAACCTTTGTAGCTTAGCTATTTCTAGGACATTAGGCTTAGCCAACTTACAGTTATTGGTATTAATGGCAAAACGAGTATGATCTTTCAGGATTGTAAAATAAAGACAGAAAACTCATTAAAAGAAAAAAAATGATGAGCCACTTTTGATAGAACATTATTATATTAGACTGAATCTTTTGTTGCCTCCAGTGAACCATATTCTGTTATTCACACACTGTGTAGACCCTTCTCCTTGACGTTGGGCTGCTCCTATGATATGATTTTACCAATAGAATACAGCAACACTGACATTCTTTCAGTTCCAGGCCTAAAAGTTAAGAAGGCAGAGCAGTTTCTGATTTTAAAGGTTTGAAACCCAGCTACTGTAAGAAGTTCAATTACCCTGAGACCACCAGATTGGAGGAAGCCCAAGCAGTTCCATGGAAGTGCACAAATGGAGAACTGAAGCCTTTTGCTTTCAACGCCAACAGAGCGTTCAGCCAATAATTGGGATCAACTATCAGCCATGGGAGTGAGTACATTTCAGACCTCCCAACCATGCCAGAGCACAAGCAGAAATGAAGAGGTAAAGCAGAACCGACTAGTCAACCCAAAGAATTGTCATAAATAATACATTGTTATCATTTTAAGCTATTAAATTTGGAGTTGAGATAATTTCAACAATTGTCACAGAGGATAAATGCTGCTATGATCATCGTACTAGTTAAGATTTTGCCTCAATTAATTTTTGTGAAGCATTTAAGTACCACACAGAGAAACTTTATTTTAATGACATCTCTACTATTGACAATGTTGAAACATCAGGACAAAAGGAAGCCTGAGTGAATAATCAGGAACACTGAGAAGTTGTGGGCCTACCAAACCCGTCTTTGCTGGCTTGAGCTTTATAAGACCCAGATAAACCAAGGCAAGTGAAGAAAAATTACTGTGGCCTGGGTTAGGCTAACAAAATACTTTCATACTTAATATATGGAGGAAAAAAGAAATATACAGCAAAATGTAATTTTACTGAGAGTTGAAATAGTAAGATCAATTTGTTGTACTCAAAATATTAAAAAAAATTGGTTATAGAATCCTAATAGATATTTTCATTCATAAAAATATATTCTTTTAAGATTTTATTTATTTGTGAGAGAGAGAGCACAAGCAGGGGGTGCCAGGTAGAGGGAGAAGCAGGCTCCCTGGTGACCAAGGAGGCCAATGTGGGACTTGATCCCAAGACTGGGATCATGACCTGAGCCGAAGACAGATGCTTAACTGACTGAGCCACCCAGGAGTCCTCATAAATATATATTCTAAGGAAAAATCCAAAATCTTGGCTTTAAACATGTAATGACATTTTTACATAATTGCTATTTTTAAGTTCAAAACGGCAACTTCATTCATCTCTTAGCCATACACCCATATCCTTTGTGCCTTATGCTTATAAAATTGCAATGGCCTCCTACCTACCCCTCTTCCCATCACCATTCATTTTTGCATATTGCACTAGACTAGACATCATACAGATAATACCTTATCTGTCATTTTGTTTGTTCAAAGACCTATGATAGCATCCACTTTGTTACATATTAACATCTAACATTCTCTATAAGTGGCTATATAGATGTTTGTGTGATTATGTCTGTATGTGTGTATTCTATATATGTTTTCACCCCTGTTGCCCTGAAATAGTCCTTTCATTCCTGGACATTGGGGTTTCTCCCTGTTCCCTGAACATATGAGACACTTTTTTGTGTGTGCCTTTGATTACATCTCACTTGTTACATGAAATATTCCTCACCAAGGTTGCTAACTGTCAAAAACATTTGTGGTGTACAGTGATCTTCAAATTTCTTCTGCTCATGGGATGCCTGGGTGGCTCAGTTGGTTAAGCAGCTGCTTTCAGCTCAGGTCATGATCCCCGGGTCCTGGGATCGAGTCCCATATTGGGTTTTCGTTCAGTAGGGAGGCTGCTTCTCCCTCTGCCTGCTTGTGCTCTCTCTTTCTCTCTCTCTGACAAATAAATAAATAAAATCTTAAAAAAAACCCCAAAAACAAAACAAATTTCTTCTGGTCAAGGACCCTTAATAAATGATTAAAAAATAGTGCAATTCTATCACATTTAAAGTGATATTTTAAAAAGTTATCATAAGTCTAAATACATAAAAATGATATAATTTCAAGCATGTTGCATATATTGTGATTATCAAATAAAATGATTAACACTGTAAAGTATATCTGCTATAATCTATATGCCTACTAATTTTAAATCTACCCTCACACTTTAAAAAATATATTTCTCCTTAATAATTAGAATTTTATATCAATTCTTTTTTTTTAAAGATTTTATTTATTTATTTGACGGATATAGAGACAGCCAGAGAGAGAGGGAACACAGCAGGGGAGTGGGAGACAGAGAAGCAGGCTCCCAGTGGAAGAGCCTGATGTGGGGCTTGATCCCAGAACTCCAGGATCACGCCCTGAGCCGAAGGCAGACGCTTAACGACTGAGCCACCCAGGCGCCCCCTATATCAATTTTTTTAATCTGTGAATTTATATTTCTGTCCCACTTGTCCCACAAAATAGTTTTCCTAATACTTTTCAACATATTTTTTAACTAGAAAATTCTTTATTGATGACTGTATCGTAATTCTTTAAAACAAAAATATGCATACAAATTGAAATTATAAGTTTCCTGAGAACAAAGGAAATTCTTTTGACTATTATTATATAGCTATTATAATTTCATAGCTGATGAAAAAGCAACATATATCTTGCTTTTCAAAAATTTATTTAGAAAATAAAACATTAGACTTCAACTCTATCATTCTGAAGTAATTGGTAGAGGGGTAGAGGACTTGTCCTCTCATAATAAAAATAAACAAATAAATGGACACAATTTATAAAATATCATTGGACACTGGGGACTACAGGATTGTGATTCCCAAGACAAGGAAAACAAAGGAGAATTTTTTGATAATTTTTTTAAAGATTTTATTTATGAGAGAGAGAGAGAGAGAGAAAGAGCGAGCGAGATGGGCAGGGGGGAGGGGCAGAGGGAGAGGACAAGCATACTCCCCACTGAGCAGGGAGCTCCACATGGGGCTCGATGCCAGGACCCTGGGATGATGACCTAAGCCAAAGGTAGATGCTTAACCAACTGAGCCACCCAGGCACTCCTCTGATAATTTTTAAATGTTAAAAAAAGCCAATTATATGGTGTCCATAAAAATGTATTTGAAGATAAAAAATGGAAAGGTTAGATTTTTAAAATAGGAAAAATTCTGTACACACTCTAATCGTAAGAAATCCAAATGACCAAATTAATATCAGACAAAATAGAGGTTGATGAATATTATCAGGATACAGAGAGCTATTAATGATAAAAAGACTAATTTATGAAAAAATATAAAAATACTGAATGTGTATATGCCAATAGAGCTACAAAGATGTATGAATAAAAGATTGAGAGAAATGAAAGGAGAAATGAATAAATCCACTTTATTGCTGGTCAACTCAAAACCTCCTCATCAGAAGAACAAGTTGACCGATAATTAGTACGCATATAAAAGACCTGCTCAACACTATCAATAACTTGATCTACTTGATACTTGAAGAACACCATATGCAACAGCACCAGAATCACATTCCATTCAAATGCATAAGCAACATTCACCAAAGTATACTATATGCTGGGTCTTATAACACACTTGAAAAATTTGAAATAATAGAGTATGTTCTTCATTAAAATGAATACAGTTAGAAGTCAGAAAAACATATCTGATCATTCAAACATTTCAGAAATTAACCAACATTCTTCAGAATAATTAACAAATTTTACAAGGAAAATTGTAGGAGATCTAGGAAACGTATGGCACAAAAGTAAAATGAAGTCACAAGATATCATATTGGTATGACACATCTAAAATAGTACTTAGGGGGTAAATTACAGCTTTAATTGTCTATGTTTGAAAAGAAGAAAGATCTAAAATCAATTGCCGGAGCTTTCATCATGACTCTGTAGAATAAGATGATCGATGAAACCCAAAGCAAACAGAAGGAAGGAAATAATAAAGCTAACAACGTAAATTAACAAAATAGAAAACAGAAAAGCAGCAGGGAAAAAAAAAAAAAAAGGCTGGTCCACAGTAAAAAGCAACAAAATTTATAATATTCTAGCAAGATTGATTTAAAAAAAAAAAAGGGGGACACTTGAAAATTTAAGAGAAGCGATCACTACAAATCCTTCAGATGATATACTGTAAAAGGATGGTGCCATGAACAGCTTGGTGATAAGAAATACAACTACTTAGATGAAAAACACAACTTTCTTGGAAAACAGATTGTCAAAATTGTCATAAGAAGAAATAGAAAAGCTGAATTGCCCTATCTGTCTTAAAAAATCTAGTCTGCAATTTAGAATATTCCCACAAAGGACACTTTGAGTCCAGACGGCTTTTCTATTGGAAGCTATCAAAATGAAAGTGTAAATAATGTCAAACACACAAAAATCTTATAGAAAGTAAAGTAGGAACCACTTTCTAACTTATTTTATGAGGCCAACATTAACTTCATACCCAAATTAGACATAGACATTACAAAAAAAGCCAGCTACAGGTCAATATATTTCATGAAAACAGATGTAAACGTCTTTATTAAAATAATAGCAAATTTAATACAACAATATAGATTGACAATATAGATGCTGAATAAGCCATATGAATATCTCAGAAAAACATACACACCCTACTTCATAAATACCAAATTTAACATACTGGCAAGAGAAGAATATGCAAATCTTAATGGCTATCTGCAAATAACAGGTATGATAAGCTTGTTGTCCTTAGTAGTTTTTTTTAATTTTTAAATTATTTTATTTTTATTTTATTAATTTTTAAAATATTTTCTTTATTTATTTGACAGAGAGAGCGAGAGCACACTGCAGGGGAAGCGGCAGGCAGAGGGGGGAGGAGCAGGCTCCCCGCGGAGCAGGGAGCCCGATGCCTGAGTTAATCTCAGGACCCTGGGATCATGACCTCAGCCAGGGCAGCCACAGGGGCCCCAGTAATATCAGTTTATTAAGATTTTACCTATTATAGCAGAAATTTAAACCTTTTTTCAAAATTAAATTTATCCTTTTCGTGAATCCCAAATCAAGCTTCTCTTGGGCCTATAATATGTTACTTATGAATTATAAAATATGAGTTGTAAACAGTTACACTTCAAAATATTACAAATTATGAATCATTCATGATTATTTTGCTAACAGTTATGGAAAACAACAGTAAATATTGTAACCAAGTAAAATGATGAACATAGGGATGCCTGGGTGGGTCAGTTGGTTTAAGGGTCTGCCTTCGGCTCAGGTCATGATCCCAGCGTCCTGGGATCGAGTCCCTCAGCGGGCTCCTTGCTCAGCAGGGAGCCTGCTTCTGCCTCTGCCTGCCGCTCCCTCTGCTTGTGCTTGCTTACTCTCTCTCTGACAAATAATTACATAAAAATCTTTTAAAAAAATGATGAACGTACATATTTTAAACCAAGAGAGAAAATTCAGCTTCTGATGATATACCACCCACTATCACAGATAAACATCTTTATTAATGTCTCAGATTTAAAATAATTTTCAGAAAAAAAAAAAAAAGTGCCAGGATAACTCACTGTCTCCCTCTAGCAAGAGGTGCCTAAAACATTTGTTAAATAAATTCTTCCACTCCTCGAAATTCTTCAAGCTCCTTGAAGACAAGGATTGTGTCTTTAAATTTCTTTTTATCTTTAGCATAATAACAACATTATGCAGATGCAGTCTTAAAAACAATATCTTAACACTAAGACCACAAAAAGTCCACTGCACTTATTTGGTTTTGGTTTGGTTTCATTTCACTTAGTTTATTTTTCTGAAATTCCAAATATAAAATCCATTTCATTTCGGAAACCCCACTTAATTCTCCTATTGCTTCTGCGACTTGTGACTGGCTTATCTTTTATTCCTGGAATTTACTTCTAGCCAATAGGCACCCGAGCTTTCAGTATTTATTGAACAGAATGTTAAACCTTTTCTTCCAACGGGCCCCTCACTTCCCATTTTAAAATTTTAGGAAAAACTCGAGGAAAAGCCATGTTGACATTATCATTATTTGTAAACCACAGAGTAACAACATAACCGTTCATGAAGTTGTACAACAGATGAAATAAAGCAAAACAAAAGGGCCCTAGGGAATCTGTAGTCAAGCAGCTCTGATATCTCTAGTATTAAGCAAAACAAAAGCATGACTTGTCTAGTCTCTTTGATGTTTACCTATGAGATGTAATTAACGTTTTCATTCAAACACTTTTCACATGATTTAGCACAGCCTGATGCACAATTTTAAATCCATCCATACATGTCACAATTATTGTAACCTGATTTGTCCAATCCAAGTCAAAATATAACTGTAGCGACACTTAGAGTATGTTTCCCTGTTCCTGAGACATTAGTTTCTCCATTTCCCACATTACTGATTTGATTACAAGCCGAGAGGGAATTTTATATTCTGTAGATAACTGAAATTTAGGAAATGACAAGAAAATAAGTTTACGATATAAAGGCAAAGCAGGGATTGAAAGAAATGGAATATCTTAGATAGGCTTTGAAAAATAAACTGTGCCCTTCATTTCCACCTTCTTTATTCTCTCCTGCCCACAAAAGAAAATCCTCCATGGGGCTTGCTGTGAAACTGAGCCATGTATCATGACGTACTGTTTTAGCCAGGCCAGTCACTGCCCAGGCACAAGCTGCAGATTCCCACTGCACCTTCAAACTGCACGACAAATAAAGAATCGTCCTGTCAGGATTCCACCCTAGCTTACCCAAATTGACAAAAAATTTCTGAATTACACTGTTCCAGGGCTCCTGCATTGACAGGAGGCAGTCAAGCCTGACAGCCCTTTCCCTCTTGTCTGTTATCTGGAAATCAATTGCACAGCCTGATGCACAGAATAATGGCTGTGGACTGTTCTGCAGGACTTGGCCCATCTGGTCACCGAGGAAGACAGCATTGCCGGCTTCCTATCAACCTGGGAGGAGCACGCTGCTACACAGAGGTGACCTCCATCTCTCCACCTGGCCCTGCTATTGAGGAAATCAGTTTCACAAGTGTGCTCATTCAGAAATAAAAACAACTTTGCACCAAGGCATATCCATCTTTGTCTTTAATTAAGAGCTCTGGCCTCTTTGAGATTAAATAGTGAAGTGTAAGCAAAGGAAAGGGCATGAATTCTCTGTATCAGGCATCATATTTGTGTAAGTCCCTTAGTTAAATTCTTGAAAATATAAGACGTTTCAGAGGAAAACATTAATTTGGCTATTTTATGAAATCCCATATATTTTGCCTTTGAAGCAAATTCTTATATTGGTGATACAATATTTTTATTAGCAAAGTTGACTAATGTTACTACAAAGATTAGTATTTCTCAAGCTGGTTCTCTCAGGTAAAAGATCGATTTATACTTAATTGTTTGAAGTTGATTACATAGCCTACTTGTTTTACATTTAAAAAGAATTGTGTTATTGGTGAATTATAATAAATGGACCTTGAATCTATGCAGACTGCAAAGTGCTCCTGACTTCTTTACTGGAAAGAAAAAACAAAGCAAGAGGAAAGCAAGCAAGCAAGATAGCAGAAAGAAAGAAAGAAAGAAAGAAAGAAAGAAAGAAAGAAAGAAAGAAAGAAAGAAGAAAGAAAGAAAGAAAGAAAGAAAGAAAGAAAGAAAGAAAGAAAGAAAGAAAGAAAGAAAGAAAGAAAGAAAGAAAGAAAGAAAGAAAGGCTGATTTACATATTTAAGTTAGTGAGATTTATGGATCCTCATATTTCCAAGGTTTTATTTTTATCGTTTGTTTCTAGTACTTCTTTAAACCTACAATTAGCTGGCTTTTATGAAATTTCTTCATGATTCCGCCTGATAATCTGCCATATAGCACTAAACATACAGCATTACAAATGTCTGCTCATTGGATCTCTGCCCCATTCTTGCCCTCCTACAGCACATTCATTCAGCTTCCCAAAGTGATCTTTTAAGAACATAAATCATAATATGCTCCTTTTCTGCTCAAAAACTTTCAGTGGTTTCCATGTCACTCAGAATAATAACCAAACTGTCTCTCTCAACCAAGCTGTAGGATGTGACCCTGCCTGTCTCTCTAACTTTGTCATCCAACAGTTTCCATTGCTGCTCACCCTACTCTAAATGGAGTACTGCTCCTGACCCAAGTCTACCCCTTTCCTTTAGTGGTGAAGTCGGTTGTTAAAATTCATTTGATCACAGATGTCTGTTAAAATACTCAATATAATCTCATAGATTACAAACCCCATGAGGTCAAGAATTTTGTCTGTCCTGCTTCCCACTGTATTTCTAGTACCTAAAAAAGTATATGTTCAAGTAATGTGATATTAATCATTTATTTACCTCACATAAACTCTGTGAGGAGAAGATTCTCAAAGACTCTTGTTTTGCTCATCAGTACCTTGGGTAGTTCTTGAATACAAATGGCATTTAAACATTTGCTGGATAAATTAACCCAAGAAAATAAATCTATTAAATAAGTGCATTGTGAAACTGATACAGAATTCAGGATGGTCACAAAAGTTCCAATCATATGGTCACTTTAGACAGAAATTAGAATAATGTTAATAGATTTACACAGCTGAGAGGCATTGTTAGTTGATAAAAGCACATAATTTAGAGCACAACATTTTAAACTACTCTTATCATAGTCCGAATTGTGATTCTGCCATTTACATCTAGTTGTGACTTTGGGCATAATACCTAAATTAATTCATTGCCTTCCTCTTCCACAAATGGAAGGAGATGGAGTACCATCTCCTAATATGTTAATGTGGCAGCATCGGTAAAGTTCTTGTAGGAATGCTGGTATATTGTAGGTGGTTAAAAAAATTCATCTAGGTATCATTAACCTAAGTAGTATATGATATACTTCTACGTCCAAATGATTGCAGTTGTATGCTTCAGTGATTCAGAAGTGTTTTTGAAGCCTGCTTGCCCCATCTATTTGCAGCTACAGAACATAATGTCTTCTGGGTAGGGTGGAATAATGAAAAGTAGACTACGGTGAGCAACAGAAATAAATTCCTGGTATTCATATTGCTAATCGGGATCCTTATTCCATTCTGCTCACTGGGATTCTTATCACACACTAGACAGTACACATATATGAGAAAAATCAAAATCTCTTTTTAGAAAAAAAAAGGTTAGATGGTATATATACATAAGAAAAATGAAAATCTCTTTTTAGAAAAAAAAAAGTTTCTTTTTCTGCTTTGCATGAACTTCAGAATGCAGCCCCAAACTAGTAGCTTTAATAAACTTAATGCAATTCGACATGGTGAAAGTCTTAGGAAAATAGCCTACTGTGTGAGGTTAATTAACTTCTGACCCAGAAATTTAATGAGCAGAACTCTTGGCTATATAAGGTCAATAGAATACAAGAAACACAAGTTCCAGAAGACTTGTGGTTAGGTGTGATGTTACAGAACATGCATAGGCTATCTGTAGAACCATTCTCTAACTACTGCTCCAAGAGTCATGCCAAAATAGTCCATTTTGATAAAAGAAACTTTCATTAATCAGGATTTGTGAACTATCAAGTTAGTTTATATCCATAGATTAAATATTTTTTTCACATCATGATGAAGATTAGATGTTTCATATTCAAATAGTCTAATGCAAGACATCTCAAAATAGGCCATCAATTAAAATAATAAATGACCAGGACTGAAATTGGAAAATCAAATGCCATTTGATTTATGAATTAGAAAGGAAATAGCAAAAGATCTTTGCTCTTGGAAACCAAATAGAATAGTTCTGAGAGCTTACCTACCAAGAGATTTTTTAAAATGAGTATCATTATTATTGCATATGTAAGTAAATTACGTATGTCCAGAAATCATTGTTCGTTTGTTTTATCCAATTTCCTTTTTGTTCTGGAAACTGGTCCCCTTCTCTCCAATGGTTAACAAAAGAATAGCTATTTTAAATATTTTGCTCCACTGGTGACAACTGATTGGTTCAAATATCAGTAGCTGATCTAAGCTGGACTGATAAAAGCACCCTCAGAGAATTTTGAAACTGGAAGAGAGAAAAAGAGTTAGTTATTCTGGAGATAAACTGGAAAGTCATAAAGCCTCACCATTGTCAGCAGTCACATCTGGTATAACATAAACTGGAAAGCCTGAGAAGAAAACATGAAGCATACATATAGGGGGAGACAGAGTCTGAATGGCTTTGGAATGTCTATCT
This sequence comes from Ursus americanus, assembly GCF_024610735.1. Classification (NCBI taxonomy): domain Eukaryota; kingdom Metazoa; phylum Chordata; class Mammalia; order Carnivora; family Ursidae; genus Ursus; species Ursus americanus. Next base: position 7,571,647 of record NC_142131.1, read on the forward strand.
CCCCTCAGTTGTTCTTGGTTCTTATAAACCATCTCACATTTTAATGTTTCCATTGTTACTTACGCTAGTTTAAGTTGGGAGTGGCAGATACTTCTAGTTAACTTCCCAGTAGCTCTTCTCCCTTCCTTCCTTAGTAGTAGAACAGGTATGTAGAACTCTCACTAGACAAAGGATACATTTCCCGTTTCCTTGAAGCTGGACATGACCATATCTCTACTTCTTCCCCCCTTTTGCTCAATACAATGTGGACCTAATGGGTGAGGCTCCAAATGGTCATCTATATCACAAGGTAGAAACTGTGCATTGAACTTAATGGTGCAAAATGCTGAAAGGAGGCTCGCTTTCTGTATCTTTGGAGCCACCATACAGACTCTGAATTGCTTATGTTTCTGTGAAAGATAAATAATTTCTTTCTTATTGGGCAATCGTTATTTTGCATTTTCCCTGTCTCACAGTCTTAATCCTAAACAATAATACATTGGCTTTCTGTCACTTGGAAACAAAAGAGTTAAAATGAATATATCATCTTACTCATTTATAATCAGAAATTCTTTGTTTCCACTTATCACATAGATGTGATAGAAATGACTAATATCTTTGCCGTCTGTTAGTTAATATTTGCCATCTTACTTAAGCCAGAGTTCATTACTTCATTCCAAATTGACCCATCCTAAAACTGATGGCTTCTGACAGTAGTGATGCATTGTGGTCTGTCAGCTATAAACTGAATTTGGATGCACTGAGTGGAGTGACTTTATTCTCTGCACAGTGATTCTGGCTAGTTTTAACTGGGGCTTCCCATGTTAACACTGGAAGCTTGTATTCCAGTAGAAAAGAAGATAGTCCTTGAAAAATTCTTTCATATGATATGAGATGACTCTGTTTTAGCACAAGATTTGCACATTAAATAAAGTGACAAGGTAAATCAGAAGAGGATATTATATTTACCTAAAGAAAGTAAAATGAAAAGAATCCTTTTGTTTTTCTTTTTCCTTTACAGTATTTTCATCTCGTATGTTCAAAATTTTAAATAACTTGTTTCTTAAGGAGAAAACCTTTGCTAGAGGTCTATACAGAAAGTTTCTTGCTCTTAGCAACCTGGCCATCAGCATGTCGTCTTACCTAATTGGATACGTGTTTGTTATTATTATTCCTTCAAACTGATTTGTACCATCCTCTCTATGTGATAGCAGAGTTGGAAGAAATTTGTTACACCTTTTTCCAAGAATGAAAACTCCAGTCAATCAGAACATTTTCATAAATCAGGAGTGTATAGATAAAAGGTTATGGTGTTTATATAAGATGATATTGATTGGAAGTTTTTGTTTCTCTGGAATTGCTATTAGAGCATATATAGGTAAAAGAAAACCAAGGGCACTGATTATCTGCATTCTAAAGAAAGACACCTATAACTGGAGCCATATATTCTCATTCAAGCCTTACTAAGTGGCAAAAGAACTAGTCCTACCATAATCATAACAAATAAGCAACCTCCTCTTACAACAGTTGGCTAAAATACTGAAAGTAGAAGGATGAAGATAGGGAAATGAAATGATTATTTCCAGTCTGTTGGTAGGCACAATATTCTCTGTGAATGCAAAATACTTGCCCCCTAAGTGGGAAAAGTAGAAGGTTGCTTTAATTTGTTGGAAGCCGCATAAGTATTGCTCTCTGAGAATCATTCCTAGAGATTAAATGTTGGCTTAAATAGAATATTTGTTCTGCCTTTGGGTCTAGCTGGGGTGGGTACTGGTTGGAGAGGGGAAAAAACTGGATAAAACTGAAGAGAGAAGGTATATCAGAGAGAGACAGACAGAATAAATGAAAAAAGAGTTCTTAAACTGACACTTTTCACAATTTGGTATGGAAAGGATGCTTGAGTTTCCCACTGGTTAACTGGACACCTCAGAGAATAGTTTTGGACCCCCGACTGAGAGGCTGCCTGCCAGATAATGGAATTTTATAAAAAGAAAATGCTAAGGAGCATACTGTTGGTAGATGATTAGTAGTGGAATTTCTGGATAGAAAAGAGGTCAAGCAAGACACTCCAAAGAACACTCTCATTCACTCCATAAGCCAGAACAGAGAGGGCATATGTGTGGTAAGGTAGCTAATTTCAAAGATGTGCTCCCCTCACATACTCCTTTCCTCTCCAATCTCAATAAACCATATCTCCTGCTTTTCATGTCCTGTGTATTTCCTTTCCTCACTGAATCTGGGCTAATCCTCTGTAACCAACCGAGTATAGCAGAAGTGACACTGAATAACTTGACTATAAGTCCTACCTCAGTTTCTTGGGAATTGCTCTGGGGATGTCAGACCCCGCATAGGAAGATGAACTTTGGAAGATGAATTATGGGTCAGCCATGCTGTGAGAAAGACTAAGATACATAGGAGAGGACATAAAACGAGACATGGATTCCTTGCCACAGCAGCTCAAGACATTCCAGTCGAAGTGTCAGGCGAATGAAGAAGTCATCTTGAACTTCCCAGCCCTAGTAGATGTCACAAGGAGTAGAAAAGTTACTCAGCAAAGACCAGAGCTAAGGTTCCAGATACAGAGCACTGACTGAGTCATTTTAGCAATCGCAAGTCATTTGAGCTAGTCTAGTTTAGGCCAGAATACCATGGATTAAATAAGAGCCATCCTTGTGTGGTCTGTTCAAATTCCTAGTCAAAAAAATTGTAGGCAAAATGAAACTATTGTTGTAAGACACTAAATTTTGGGATGCCTGGGTGGTTCGGTCGTTAAGCATCTGCCTTCAGCTCAGGTCATGATCCCAGGGTCCTGGGATAGAGTCCCACATCGGGTTCCTCGCTCAGCAGGGAGCCTGCTTCTCCTTCTCCCTCTGCCTGCTGCTCCCCCTGCTTGTGCTCTCTCACTCTCTCTCTGACAAATAAATACATACAATCTTTAAAAATATATATATATATATAAAATACACTAAATTTTTATTTTTTAGTTTAATTTTTTTATTTTCCTTTTTTTTTTCTTTTTCTCAGCAGTATATAATAGAAATGTATGACAACAAAATGGTGATAGCTTATGAAAGGGAAACAACACACAAACATTGCCTACATATATATAATGGGTATTATTATTATTATTTTTTTTTCTTTTACCCTTAAACTTTCAATACTGGAAGATTAGGAAAATGAAGCCCGATAGTAAATCTTACTAAAAATAGTTTGTAATCATTTATTTGCTATTTTCATTGTAAAATGAAATTCTACTTAACTGAAAAAATTTAATTCTACTTAATTGAGAAAATTCTACTTAATTGAGAAAATTAAATATTCAAGATAGAAGAATTTATTTATTTATTTTAAAATTTTATTTATTTGAGAGAAAGAGAGAGAGAGAGAGAAGCAGAGGGGAGGGACAAAGGGAGGAGAGAGAGAGATCCTCCAGCAGTGTCCCCACTGAGCGAGGTGGGTGGCAAAGGGCTTGATCCCAGAACCTTGAGATCATGACCTGAGCTGAAACCATGAGTCAGCCCTTAACTCACTGAGCCACCCATGTGCCTCAACATGGAAGAATTTTATTAATATCTTGAAAATGAGTAGTAAATAATGTTTACATGTTACCACTATAGTTTCTGGATTTTCAAAAGTACTTTACAGGTCATAGTTTGCTTTATGAGTATTATCAAAAACCTTCAAGGGACACTATAGCATACCTATAATGTACCACTAATTCTAATAAAAAAATATTACACAAAGGTGACATTATTGACTCAGTACCAATATCTCAGTATATAAAATTATACACTGAGGAGGCAGAATGCACAATATGAATAATTCATCAATAATATAAAGAATATTTTTTCTCATATTTAAATTTCCCATTCTATAATAACTTTCCCCCAAATTATTAGTATTTTAAAGATGTATTTTACTTCTTTGAGGTGGGGAGGGAGAGAGAATCTTAGGCAGACTCTGTGCTGAGTGTGGAGCTGATGTGGAGCTTGAACTCACAACCCGGAGATCACAACCTAAGCTAAAGAGTCAGACACTTAACTCACTGAGCCACACAGGCACCCCAAATTATTAGGTTTTTAATTCACTTTCTTACAAAAGTTTTCAATATTATTTGTGCCACAGTACTGCTGATACATATTTGTAGTGGAATTAGCCCCATACTGGTATTAGCCCCAATTAACTGGTATTAGCCCCAATCAACAGTTAAGCAGGATAATTTTTTATTGTGAAGGAGTATTTCAGGCACGGCAGGATATCCACCAGCTTCCCAACAACTGCCAGTGGTGCCCAACAATCATGTGATAGCTGATAAAAACTGCCCATAAATTTCTCTAATGCTTTCTAAGTCTAGCTGCCCTTCAAGAATGGCTGAGCTAGAGCCTATGGGGAGGGACATGTTAATAGCAGAGGAAAATTCCCACCCCCTGAACAACATAGTCTTTTTCATATCAAGATTCTGTAATGGTAAAGGGAGGGGAAAGTAGATTATGGCACTACTATGCAGGCCCCTTGAGCCAAGGTTCAAATCTGGGGAGGAGATGAGATATAATTAACATTGAGTTGAGCGTTTTAAGCCATATTTTCTATTATAACTGAACATGGAAACATGGAATCTATGCAAAACAGAAATCACACAAAGCACAAATAAAAGCAATGATTGGGACAATTGTTTCTTTTTTTATTGCTCACTATATTGAAACTGCTCAAAATTGGTTATATTTATATAAGCTTAATCATTAAAATAATTATTTGGCCAGAGATTAGATGGGAATAGCACTGGATTCATTAGACTATTTTAGGCTCGTCATTTTGCCTTATAAGAAGCTTTTGTATTTTAATCATGTGCAGAGAAAATTGCTGTTTACTAATTATATCAGGAGCTATAGGTAATTTACCTACATTATCTTACTACAACAACAACAATGAACTCCATCAAGTAGTCTTTGTTATCCCCACATTACCGGTTGAAACCCAGAGAGCAATGGTAACATGCTCAAGATTACGTAACTAATAAATGATTAAGTCTGACATTCAAATTATTGTGTACTTGTTTAGAATGTCTGCCAAGCTGTTTCTCAATTCAATTCCAAAATTTAAAGATATTCTGGTGTCTCTGAGATAAATTATCCACATGGTTAAAAAAGACATGACAAATTATTTCCTTTCCTGGTACTCTTCCATATCTGATTTCAAAAATATAAACAATACTTCCTGAAATTTTGGTTTGGGGGCCAAAAGTTGAAATTTATTCTACTAAGCAATACTGAAATCTCAGCATCCTATAAGAATAAAAACACTTTACATGGAAGTAGTTGTTATTAAAAAAAAATGACACTTAACCAATAGGATAGAGGCAACCGTGTTTCCATCAAGGTGAATTGATAATTCAGACACAAAAATTCATCTTAATTGTCCCACCTGCTCCATATTAAATGGGTTCTAAAAAGACTGTAATCTTCCCACAGGCAAGGGTAACAAATAGAAAAAAAACATAAGTATTCTTTAACATGCAAAATTGGCTACACGGCATGCATTATTTAATCAGAATATATATATTCTGATATATAGGAGAAGTTGTGGTTATGGATATAAAGAGTAAAATGAAATTTGACTTTAATAGTTACCATGGTGTTATATGGCTTTCTATTGAAAGAAATATTTTCCAAAAAAACTTAACGGATAGTTTTATATGGGAATCTATAAGAGACTTCATTTGAAGAATTAAGACTACATGAAAGATGTACGCTAAATGTTGCTTTCATTTTTTGAATAATAACAATGTTGTGTCATTAGTATCAATGAAGTATTTACTGTAGGAAGGAGGTATCCCCATTACAAGATTCAAATACTGCTTTAAAACCAGTTTTGCTACATTAAGAGCAATATTGCTCTAATCTTTTCATGCCGTACTTTTCCGCCTGGCTAGGCACTGTAGAACATACTCTTCAGAGTAAATTTTGAAGGTTTAACGATGAAGCATTGAATAACTATAAATACTGAATATTCGAATAATTATCATTTCAAGGTTAAGTGATGGCACTAAGCCCGTGGCCTAGGGAAGAGCAAGGTGTCATTATGAATAATTTTCCCAAATAAACATCCTCTAAGTGTTTGACTCATTATGTTTTTCCCAGTCTTTTTCTACCTCATAATTTTATTCTTCCCATTCTGTTTCTCATTTACTTTACCACAACCCACATGTCTCCTTTATCTCCCATTTTAAAACTAAAGCATATATTGATGTTAGAAACACTATCAATTTAAGTTTACCCATTATTGTTTATTTTAAACTCTATAGTTACAGGAGTGTTTCTGATTTAAAATGGCATTGACTGACAAACACTAATGATTGTTTCTTGGTGAACATTTGGTAACAGAAAAATCCTCCCTGCATTTATTTAGATACTACAAATATTGAAACATATATGTATGTGTGTGTGTGCATATATATATATATATATATACAATTTTTTTTACAAGACAAAAAAAAAAGAAAACAGAATACTTGGGAGTGTAGCGATCTCTGTAGGAACATTAAGAAAGCAGACAATTGAATTACAAATTGGGCCAAAGACCTTAACAGATACCTCAGCAAAGAAGATATACAGATGGCCAATAAGCATATGGAAAGATGCTCCCCATCATATGTCATCAGGAACATGCAAATTAAAATAACATTGAGATATCACAATACACCTATTCGAGTGGCAAAATTCCAGAACACTGACAAGACCAAATGCTGCCGAGGATGTGGAGCAACAGGAACTCTCACTCATTTCTGGGGCAAAAATACAAAATGGTACAGTTACAGCGGAGGACAGTTTGTGGTTTCTGACAAAACTAAACCTTCTCTTTCCATATGATCTAGCAATTGTGCTTCCTGGTGTTCACCCAGAAGAAGTGAAAATTTACAACTGCTTAAAAACCTACATACAGATGTTAATAGCAGCTTTACTCATAATCGCCAAAATCTGGAAGCAACCAAGATGTCTTTTAGTAGGTGAATGGATTCCAGACAATGGAATATTATTCAGTGCTAAAAGGAGTGAGCTGTCAACCCATGAAAAGACATGGAGGAAGCTTAGCTGCAGATCACTAAGTGAAAAAAGCCAATCTGAAAAGACTAATTACTGTATAAATCCAACTATTTGGCATTCTAAGGAAGGCAAAACTATGGAGACAGTAAAAAGAGCAATGGTTGGTAGGGCTTAAGGGAGTGGGAATGAACAGGCAGAGCAAAGAATTTTTAAGGCAGTGAAAAATACTCTATATGATACTATGGTGGATACATGTCTATTCATTTATCCAAATCCACAGAATGTATAACACAAAGTATGAACCTTAATGTAAACTTTGGACTTTGGATGATTATGACATGTCAACGTACATATCATTTTGTTTCCTTTTTTAGCTGTGTTCTTCCTGCCAGAAAAGATCATCAACATAAGAATTAAAATGTAGTCATGTGTATGATTATACATGTGCTCTCTTGTCCACTAGACTTTACAATACAACAGAACCTCCTTTTATCCTTTTCTCTTGTGTGTTGAGAACCTGCAATAGTAGAAAAATGATAAACACATAAATTATTCAAATGACTGCACTTGATGTGTGACTTTTGAGAGAATTACCAAAACTTCAGAAGTTCTCTTCCTAAAAGGACAGGATCTGTGTCTTGTTTATCTCTGAATTTCATGGGGCCTAACACAGTGACATTGGGAGTTAAGTTTCAAGAAATAATTCCTGACAACATAGACAAGTAAAGAAACTCAAACTCAAGTTAGATAAAAAAGGACTGATCACTAGCCATTAATTCATGCATTTCAAACTTCTGTGTTAGTAAATGTTATGAAAATTAGAAGCAATATGGGAAAAGTAAATCATTTTTATTATTTGCTTTTTATTTCTTCATGGGAAATTTCAGGAAGTAGTTTAACTTGAAGGCACAAGTTTACACTTTTGTTAAAAAGAAGGGATTTGACTCCTGAATGATTTTCATATTTTTTTCCAACTTTTAAAACTTTGTAATTCTCAAGTCCAGTGATTATCCATGCTGTGTGTCCTGACTGTGTCCTAATCACCTGATTAGAAAACGCTTTATGTAATTACTGATTTTACTTAACAAAATAGGGATAGGTTAAAGAAAAGAGATGTAGTCTACCTTTTTACCCTTGAGAAACAGAAGCACTGAAATTAACATTTTAAAGGGAAAAAATAGGCTATTACAGTTAAATAGCTATTATAATTTAGGTCTTAGAGATAAAAGTGCCACAGAACATAGAAATTTGTAAATTGTGGAAACTGTATCTTTTGCCTCGGTTTTTTGAAAAGAGTATAATGAAAATGTTTCACTGTCCTGACCTTTCATTACTAAAATCTGGGTGTATTTCCTCTTTAGTCTCAGCGAATGGGCCATAAATCACTCTCCTTGGCATTTTGCATGGTCTGCCATGCAGGCAGCCAACTTTTACAGATGCCCTTCCTGGCTTCAAAAAACAGAAGCCTGCAGGTAGCAAAAAATGCCAGGTTTCTTCTCACGCCTGAGAAGGTTCTGTTTGCCATAGAAGAAACCTGTGTGCTGTGATAAATGTCACTGTGCCAAGTCAGCATGGTGGACAGTTTAACTCCATGACCTTCTGCAGGTAGACAGCCTCTCCTGTAGATTGTCTTTGACACAACCTATAACATAGATCGTCAACACCAGTCTAGCAAGTAGGATCTGTTTTCGTTTTGTTGTGAAACAACCGCTTCTTGGTGAGGAGCTCAGGTGCCTCACATTCTCCAAGATTATTTCTTATACTTTATTCTTTTTCTCATTAGTCATGTATGCATAAAAACTTCATCCACGAGTCCTCACTGGCTAACCTTGTTCTGTCACTTTACATTCTAGTGGGTCAAGGCATATGACCCAGTTTCCAGAATCAGTTTATGAAAAAAAGATGACTAAGTATTGTCATCATATTTCCTATCTTCACAGACAATGTAACAGCTCCTGATTCTTTTATTGTGACTGTTACTTATTCAGTTAGAATAACTTAATCCTACATATCCCATAAAGTATCAGCAACTGACATGCAGAAGGAAGAGGAGTCACGCTGGCAGAAGTTGATGGGTAAAAGCCTCTGGAATTAAGAATTTATCTTAGTTTTTCCTTATGAAATAAATCTACCTGTCTTTGAAGTACCATCCCCCCCCTTTCCTTTCTTCGGCTTGGATTTCTGCTCTTTGAAATGGTTTGGAACAATATTTCTTTTCTTTTACAATTACAGGAGGTTCTATTTGTTTCAGAAAACTTCAGCATGCAAGGTACTGAATTACAAAAGACTAATCCCTTTTTATTACTGATTTAGAGTATAAATTTATATATAAACTTCAATCTGAAAAAGAAAACTCTCTGGAAATTCATGTTGAAAATCAACTTAATTTGTGTGTATTTTCAGATAACCACCTAAGAAGCCAAGATAGAACCACACGTGTCACATCTTCTTGTTTTACTTTCCTCCCTTCTTGCCTTTTAGTAATTATATCCCTAGTCTTTACTTTCGTCCACAAAACATGCCACTGTCTGTACAACAGAGAGGATATAGGTTCTCTGTCTTATGCTATATAACAGGGGTTGGCAAACTACATTCTAAGGTCCAAATTCAATGTGCCACTAATTTCTGTAAAGAAGGTGTTGTTGGAATAGAGTCAGGTTCATTCATTTACGTATTGTTCTTGACTGCATTGATTCTATAGATTGTTTACATTGTTGAGTAAATGCAACAAAGACTGTATGACCTATAAAGCCTAAAATATTTACTGTCTGGTCCTGCATACAAAAAAATTTCTAGTCTCTGATCTAAGGTCCTGTTCTTTATCACAAAGTAGCTGGGTACCCTTGGTGAGTCTCCTAGTCTTTCCTTCCCTTTAAAAAATGAGAAGGTTGGACTAGCCAGCTTCTCCAATTTGATGAGACTCATTCAAGTTTGCACAACTAACGAGTCTTATAGCCCAGTCTAAATCCAGTTTTTCTATTTTGCACTTATTTATCTCCTCCATACACTTTATATGTTACAATCTACTTCACATTTTAATTTAATTAGTTTAATTTAACTTAACTCAGAATTATCATAAAGGGATTCAGGATGCTCAGTAGAAATATAGTTAAGCCAAATCAAAAGGATAAATAAGAACTAGGTAAGAAGTAAGAATGATAAGATAAGACATGAGCAAAGGCTTTTGGCAGAATTAACATTTTTATCAATACTACAGTATCTTAGATTTTGAGATGTCCTGTTATTTAATGAAACATTAAGAACGATAAAATACTACAATTCAATTGTGATATGCCCTTATTATAAAATGTATGTTCATTTCAGAATCTGAAAAAAAATTGCATCTGAGAAAAAGCACTATTCATGAAATATAGCATTATGATAGATTTAAGGCCAATATGGTTATAGAATAAGGACTAAAAGGATCCCTAATAAGGGAAGAAATAAGGAGAAGCTCACTCTGCACAATTTGCAAAAGTTTGAAGATTACAACAGACAGATCTCTAAGAATATACGAAGAACTAGCTTCAAGTAAGAAGGCATATACTTTATCCTAACAGGGGGGTTGGAAAAGAGAATAGATTTAGATGTTGGCATGGGTTGGGGGTCAGAACATGAATGGGAAAATCAATTGCTGCCTTATAGCACCCGTTTTCTCTGATGTATGGTATAATAACATAATGAAAAGTTTGAGAGAAGTGGTAAAGATTTAAAATTCTTGTAGCAGCGAGTAGAAGATCAAGAGTTAAGATATTTTATTAGGCTATCTGGGAAGTATTGGGGGTGCCTAAATCAATTTGGTAACTTGGGAATTTCTTACAGTCTAGATCTGCTGTGCTTTAAGTACATGGTACATACAAAATGTAACACAACCAGAATGCAAATAGTCTCAATGCTTTTTCTGTCTACGGATGTTAAATGTGACTTTTTTTTTTTTGTGGTCTTAAGAGCAAGGAAACAATTTATCAAATTGTCCTAAATTCTAGAGATTAACCATGAATAACTAGGAATGAGTAAAAATTTTATCTTGGTAGCATCAGTCCATCAAACACCACTAAAAATACCCAAATTAACTTTAAAAATAAAATGAAAAAAAGAAGTAAAAAGGAAGGAAGGAAGGAAGGAAGGAAGGAAGGAAGGAAGGAAGGAAGGAAGTTAAGGAAGAAAGGCAGGCAGATAGGTAGACAGAAATCATTGGAAAAAATGGAGATTGAAGATAATATATTTATCTAAGATAAGAGATCAGTGTACTATGCACCTCCCTCAAGAAGGAAGAAAAAGTAAGTCATTTCTTTTCTTAAACTTAGTCAAGTCACTTCAAGTTAGCTTTTGAAAGAATTACATGTAGTTTTGTGCTTATGATAAACCACCTTTCTGGAAAATAAATAAATAGGCCCTAATCTGTAGTGTTTGGTGACATCAGTGATATAAATATACCTACCGTGATCAATTTCAGGAGACAAACAGTTTAACAACTGGCTCACAAAATTCCTAAATATTTAACAAACTGCTCCAGAGCCAGGATGGGCTGACTCCAGTATACTGCTGCATGGCAGTATACAAAATGCTGAGGAGCATTTTGAAAAATGAGGGACTGCAGTAGTTGCTGGTCTGTATCATGCCTGAGAATGAGTGGGAAAACCCTCAGAGTTGCCTGAGATACTAGCCAGACAACCTAGAAGAACACAAAAAGAACAAGCTTGGTTTGCATCCAACTGAGTCCAGCTAATTTACTAAACCTATTCACTAAAGTAGTTACATTTATTTTATATAGTCAAATTAAATCTGTCTTACACTTGACCCATCACAATTGCCAGAAGATCCAATCTTGGTTGCTGCCATAGTTTTCCTTTTCTTGTTGGTTGCAATATATAGAGGGTTTAACTGGGTTGGTTTTTGACATCAGTTGAATAAAGAATAGGAACTGAGACCGTCATGAAAAGATCTGAGTTCTGGATAACAGAAGTGTATTATTTCAGAAAGTTCAGATACATCTGGGGTCCTGCACAAACCTATCATTTTCCCCAATGCTATAGTTTTGAGATCATGTTAGCTCACCATTATTGCCTAATGGCATCATTTGAAAAAAATACACCCTGGAGTATAAGGTAGAGAAGGCAGCCTCTATGACTTGGCATTAAGTCTTGCTGATTCTATTGCTGTGTTTGTACTTTCATATTCCCAGAAAGGGCCAAAAAAAAAAAAAAAATAGGATGGGTGAAGAGATTATTCTGCCATATTGGATCTTCACTATTTCTCTTGACTTTCACATTACTATCAATGCTAGTGTCTAAGGCAGATTACTACATTTTTCAGAGAAATTGGGGAAATAAAAAAAAAACACTGGAATTTTGTTCAAGATATCACAGTTGGCCCTTGAACAATGCATAGACTGGGGTGTCAAACACCCATGCAGTCAAAAATCCTCATATGACTTTTGACTCCCCCAAAACTTAGCTAATAGTCTACTGTCCACCAGAAGCCTTACTGTTAACATCAACATTAACACATATTTCATATGTTATTAGTATAATATAGTGTATTCTTACAATAAAGAGAGAAAATTAAATGTCATTAAGAAAATCATAAAGAGGGGTGCCTGGGTGGCACAACGGTTAAGCGTCTGCCTTCGGCTCAGGGCGTGATCCCGGCGTTCTGGGATCGAGCCCCACATCAGGCTCCTCTGCTATGAGCCTGCTTCTTCCTCTCCCACTCCCCCTGCTTGTGTTCCCTCTCTCGCTGGCTGTCTCTATCTCTGTCGAATAAATAAATAAAATCTTTAAAAAAAAAAAAAGAAAATCATAAAGAAAAAGAAATACATTTACAATACAGCACAGTATACATTGAAAAAATCCACATATAAGTGAAGCCATGAAGTTCAAATCTGTATCGTTCATGGTCAACTGTACTTTAAAGATAATGCAGTGAAGACACTGATATCCCTAAGTCTTAGAAGTCAAGAGTCTAGGTTTGGGACAGTGACCCCTACCCCTCATGCTTCTGTGGATCTGCCTGCTCCAGTGTGCTACCGGCTGAAGCCCATTCAAAGTGGTGCCACAAGTCTAAGGGCCAGCACCACTCCAAAATGACTCCTGCCCTAGGGAGAGGGGAAGATAATGACACACATCGGTCCAACTGTGGCCCCAACTGTGGGCTGGGAACCTGATGTTTGACTGCAGGCCCCACCTGCCAATGAAAGCTTCTCAAGGAGCAACAAAGGGAAAGTGCCTGTAGTTCAGTGCTACTGAATATATGGCAAATGACTGGTCTGACTCAACTCAAGCTCAAGGCAGCCCAGACTGTCCCACTAACAACACAGGGGCTGAAGCCTGCCGACAACAGACAAAGAGAGCCACTGCAGATGAGTAGACTGAAGGCAAAAGTGGCTCAGCCACAACTTTAGGGTCCATGAAACACACAGGGGAGACACCCCTGCAGCACCAGGTTCTGGTGAACAGGGGACACTGCAGTGGAGGGCACTATAGGACCTCTTCTTCATAAGGCCACTACTTGCAAGAGCAGGGGACATAGCTGACTTTCCTATCACACAGAAACAGACACAGAGAGTTAGACAAAATGAGGAGACAGAGAAAAATGTCCCAAATGAAAGAACAGGACAAAATCACAACAAGAGAGCTAAATTAAACAGAAGTAAGTAATACACCTGACAAGAGAATTTACAGTAATAGTCATAACTCACTAATGTTGAGAAAAGAGTGGAAGACCTCAATAAGACCCCCTAACAAAGAGATAGAAAACATACAAAAGAACCAGAGATGAAGAATTCATAACTGAAATTAAAAATATACTAGATTGGAATAAATTGTAGACTAGAGGATACAGAAGAATATCAGTGACCTGGAGGACAGAGTAATGGAAAGCAATCAAGCTGAATAGAAGAAAGAAAACAAATAAATAAATAAACCAAAAACAGACATGGAGAACTTAGTGACACCATCAAGCATAATAACATCCACATTATGGGGATTTCATAAGGAAAAGAGAGAGGAAATGAAACAGAAAATGTATTTGACGACATAATAGTTGAAAACTTCCTGAATCTGGGAAAGGAGATAGAAATCCAGATCCAGGAGGCACAGAGACCCCCCAAGAAATCAACCCAAGGAAGTCCACACCAAGACACATAGTAATTAAAATGCAACATAGTGGTGGTAAGTAAAGAGAGAATTTTAAAAGTATCACAAGAAAAGAAAACAGTTACCTATAAGGTAAACTCCATAAGGCTATTTTTCAACACAAACATTGCACTACAGAGAGGAGTGGCATGATATATTCAAAGTGCAGAAAGAAACAAAACAAAACAAAAAACTTGCAACCAAGACTATCCAGCAAGCCTATCATCCAGAATAGGAGAGATAAAATAGTTTACCAGATGAACAAAAGTTAGAGACATTCATAATCCAGCCATACAAGAAATGTTAAAAGGAACTCTTTGAGTGGAATGAAAAGACCATAAGCAGAAGTAAGAAAAGTAGGAAGCATAAAAGCAGTAAAATTAAGTGAATCTATTAAAAATTAGGCAAGGGATTCACAAAACAAAAGGATGTAAAGTATGACACCATACACCTAAATTGTGGGGCAGAATGAAGTAAAGAATGTGTTCAAACTTAAGTGACCGCCAACTTAATATGGATTGTTATATGCTTAATATGTTATATACAAGCCTAGTGGTAACCACAAATTTAAAAACAGTAATAGTTATGCAAAAAATAAAGATAAAGGATTCCAAGTATATCACTAAAGAAACCCAACAAACTGTGAGAGAAGAGAGCAACAGAGGGAAGGAATAGACAACAACCACAAAAGCAACCAGCAAGTAACAGCAATCAGAAAGCAAGGCAATAAATACATGCCTATCAATAATTATTTTGAATATAAATGGACTAAATGCTCCAGTCAAAAGATACAGAGTGACAGAATGTATAAAAAAGCAAGACCCATCTATATGCTGCTTACAAGAGGCTCATTTCATACCTAGGGACACCTGCAGACTGAAAGTGAAAGGATAGAAAAGCATTTATCACGCACATGAAGTGGGGAAAAAAAAAAAGCTGGGGTAGCAATACTTACATTGGACAAAATCAACTTTAAAAGAAAGACCTTAACAAGAGATAAGGAAGGACACTATATAATCATTAAGGAGACAATCCAACAAGAAGATATAACAATTGTAAATATTTATGCACCCAACACAGGAGCAGACAAATACATAAAGGAAGTAATCGATAGCAATACGATAATGGTAGGGGGCCTCTAACACCCCATTTACATTGATGAACAGACCATCCAAACAGAAAATCAACCAGGAAACAGTGGCTCTGATTAGAACATTGGACCAGATGGATTTAACAGATATACTCAGAACACTCCACCCCAAAACAGTAGAATACACTGTTTTCAAGTGTGCATCAAACATTCTCCAGAATAGAGGCCACAAAACAAGCCTCAACAAATTCAAAAAGATCAAGGTCATTCCATGCATCTTTTTTGACCAGAATGCTATGCAACTAGAAATCAACCACAAGAAAAGTCTGGAAAGAGGGGCACCTGGGTGGCTCAGTCAATTAACTGGCTGCCGTCGGCTTAGGTCATGATCTCAGGGTCCTGGGATCAAGCCCCACATCAGGCTCCCTACTCACTGGGGAGTCTGCTTCTACCTCTCCCTCTGCCCCTCCCCCTGCTTGTTTTCCTTCTCTCTCTCTCTCTCTCTCTCACATGTTACCTCTCTCTGTAATAAATAAATAAATCTTAAAATTTTTTTTAAAAAACTGGAAAGAGCACAAATACATGGATGTTAAATAACATGGTACTAAACAATGACTGGGCCAACCAAGAAATCAGAAGAAATAAAAAATAAATAAATAAATGGAGACAAATGCAAATGAAAACCCAATGGTCCAAAATCTTTGGGATGTAGCAAAAGCTGCTCCAAGAAGGAAGTTTATAGCAATATAGATATACCTCAAGAAGCAAGAAAAATTTCAAATAAACAACCTAACCTCATCTAAAGGAGCTAGAAAAAGAACAAACAAAACTCAAAACCAGTAAAAGGAAGGAAATAATAAAAATTAGATCAGAAATAAACAAGAAACAAACAAAAAAAATAGATCAATGAAATCAGGAGCTGGTTCTTTGAGAGGATCAACAAAATTGATAAGCCTTTAGCCAGACTCATCAGACAAACAAACAAATAAAATACACAGAGAGATAAGACTCAACTAAACAAAATCTGAAACGAAAGAGGAGAAATAACAGCTGACGCTATAGAGATACAAAGGATTATAAGAGGGGCGCCTGGGTGGCTCAGTCATTAAGTGTCTGCCTTTGGCTCAGGTCATGATCCCAGGGTCCTGGGATTGAGCCCCACATCGGGCTCTCTGCTCGGCAGGAAGCCTGCTTCTCCCTGTCCCACTCCCCCTGCTTGTGTTCTCTCTCTCACTGTCTCTCTCTCTGTCAAATAAATAAATAAAATCTTTAAAAAAAAAGATTAGAAGAGAATATTATGAAAAATTATATGCCAACAAATTGTACAAACTAGAAGAAATGGATAAATTCCTAGAAACATATAACCTCCCAAAACTGAATCAAGAAGAAATAGAAAACTTGAACAGATGGATTATCAACAATTAGATTGATCAGTAATCAAAAAATCCCCAACAAACAAAAGTCCAGGAATAGATGACTTCACGGGTGATTTCCACCAAATATTTGAGCACTTCACACCTATTCTCAAATTATTTCAAAAAATAGAACAGTAAGGAAAACTTCCAAATTCATCCTATGAGGACAGCATTATCCTGATACTAAAATCAGACAAAGACACCAGAAAGGGAGAGAACTGCAGGCCAATATCTCTGTTGAACATAGATGTAAAAATCCTCAACAAAATATTAGGAAACTGAACTCAAAAAATACACTTAAAAAATCATTAACCACAATCAAGTGGGGTTTATTCCTGGGCTGCAAAGGTGGTTCAGTATTGGCAAATCAATCAACATGCTACATCACATCAACAAAAGAAAGGATAAAAACCATGTGATCATTTCAACAGATGCAGAAAAAGCATTTGACAAAGTACAACATTCATTCATAGTAAAAACTTATGCAAGTAGGTTTACAGAAAACATATCTCAACATAATAAAGGCCATATATGAAAACCCAGCTAACATCACATTCAATGGGGGAAAACTGAGATCTTTTCCCTTAAGATCAGGAAAAAGACAAGGATGTCCAGGCTCACCCCTTACATTAAACATAATACTGAAAGTCCTAGCATCATCAATAAGGCAAGAAAAATAAATAAAAGGTATCCAAATCGGTAAGAAAGAAGTAAAATTTTCACTATTTGCAGATGACATGATACTATATATATATATATATACTAATA
The DNA here is from genome assembly GCF_024610735.1 of Ursus americanus. Taxonomy (NCBI): domain Eukaryota; kingdom Metazoa; phylum Chordata; class Mammalia; order Carnivora; family Ursidae; genus Ursus; species Ursus americanus. Next base: position 7,589,075 of record NC_142131.1, read on the forward strand.
TATATATATAAAACCCTAAAGACTCTACCAAAAAATTACTAGAATTGATAAAGGATTCAGTAAAGTTGCAGGATAGAGAATTCTATACAGAAGTGCACTGCATTTCTATACGCTAATAATAAAGTAGCAGAAAGAGAAATTAAGAAATCAATCCCATCCACAATTGTACCAAAAATACTAAAATACATAGGAATACACTTAACCAAGGAGGTAAAAGATCTGTACTCTCTCTGAAAGCTACAAAACATGGATGAAAAAAAAATGAAGATGACACAAATGAATAGGAAGATAATCTATTCTCATGGATTAGAAGAAAAAATATTGTTAAAATGTCCATACTACCCAAAGCAATCTACACATTTAATGCAATCCCTATCAAAGTACCAATAGCAACTTTCATAGAAATAGAATAAATAATCCTAACATTTGTATGGAACCACAAAGGATCCTAAACAGCCAAAACAATCTTGAAAAAGAACAACAAAACTGGATGTATCACAATTCTAGATTTCAAGTTATACTACAAAGCCATCGTAACCAAAACAGTATAGTATGGGCACAAAAATAGACACATAGATCAATAGAACAGAAAAGAGAGCCCAGAAATAAACCCATAATTACATGGCAAATTAGCCTTCAACAAAGGACGCAAGAAGATGCAATGAGAAAAAGACAGTCTCTTCAGCAAAAGGTATTGGGAAAACTGGACAGCTACATGCAAAAGAATGAAACTGGACCATTTTCTTACACCTACAAAATAATAAACTCAAAGGGATTAAAGACCAAAATGTGAGACCTTACCATGAAAATTCTGAAAGAGAGCGTAGGGAGTAATTTCTTTGACATGGGCCATAGCTATACATATACATATATATGTATATTAGATATGTCCCCTGGGGCAAGGGAAACAAAAGCAGAAATAAACTACTAGGATTATATCAAAATAAAAAAGCTTTTGTACAGCAAAAGAAATGATCAACAAAACTAAAAGACAACCTACTGAATAGAAGAAAATATTTGCAAAAGACATATCTGATAAAGGATTAGTATCCTATATATATATATATAACTTAACACCCCAAAACCAAATAATACAATTACAAAATGGGCAGAAGATATGAGCACACATTTCTCCAAAGAAGACATCCAGATGGCCAAAAACACATGAAAAGACGCTCAACACCACTCATCATCAGGGAAATGCAAATCAAAACCATGAGATATCACCTCACACCCGTCAGAAGAGCTAAAATAAAAAACTCAAGAAATAACAAGTGTTGGTGAGGATGTGGAGGAAAAGGAACCCTTGTGCACTGTTGGTGGGAATGCAAACTGGTGCAACCAATGTGGAAAAGAGTATGGAGGTTCCTCAAAAAACTTAAAAATAAAATTACCACATTTTCCAGTAATTCCACTACTATTTACCCAAAGAATATGAAAGCACTAATTTTTTAAAGATATTACTTATTAATTTGACAGAGAAACAGCCAGCGAGAGAGGGAACACAAGCAGGGGGAGTGGGAGAGGAAAAAGCAGGCTCCCAGCGGAGCAGGGAGTCCGATGCAGGACTTGATCCCAGGACCCTGGAATCAGGTCCTGGGCTGAAGGCAGGCACTGAACGACTGAGCCACCCAGGCACCCCTGAAAACACCAATTTGAAAAGATATATGCACCCCTATATTTATTGCAAGCATTATTTCCAATAGCCATGTTTGGAAGCAGCTCATGTGTTTATGAATAGATGAATGGATAAGGAAGAAGAAATATATATATATATATATATATATATATATATATATATATATATATATATAATGGAATATTATTCAGCCATAAAAAGAATGAAATCTTGCCATTTGCAACAACGTGGATAGATCTAGAGAGTATAATGCTAGGTGAAATAAGTCAGAGAAAGACAAATTGTATATGATTTAACTCATATATAGAATTTAAAAAACAAAACAAAGAAAAAAAAGAGACCAATCAACCAAAAAACAGATTGTCTTTTTAAATAAAGATTTTATCTATTTGTCAGGAAGAGAGAGAGAGAGAGAGGCAGGCAGAGGGAGAAGCAGGCTCCCTGCTGAGCAAGGAGCCCGATGCAGGACTTGATCCCAGGACCTTGGGATCATGACCTGAGCTGAAGGCAGACGGTTAACCGACTGAGCCACCCAGGTGCCTCCAGACTCTAAACTATAGAGAACAAACTGATGGTCACCAGAGGGAAAGTAGACAATTTGGGGTTCCTATCTGGTTCAGAATAAACCCTTGAGTTGCTAGACTTAATTATTTGGTGGTTCTCTATTCCTCTCAACTAATAGTTAAACCCAAGTGAACAGGCAGTTTCTTCTCTGAAATTTGGAATTCTAAGACCATTGATTAGCTTCTCCTCAGCATTGCTACATCTATAACACATGAAATAAGAAGTGGCTCCCCAACTTCTGTACACCCATGTGAGCCAAGTAGTAGGGAAACGTAATCCAAAAAGAAAGAAAATTTATGAAATCTAATAGGGAGAAAAAGGAAACATAATATGGAGAAATAATATTCCAGATTCTCATTCTCTGTGAAGCTGGCTTTCAATTCTGCTCTTAGTTTTTCTCAGACACCTCTTGAACAATATATAAATATTACATCTGATTAAAAGGATATATACCTGAAATATTTTGTGTTTAATATTCCAAAGTCTCCATTCTTCATGATAAAGTAGATAAGATTCCTATACAAGTATGAAAACATCCCAGGTTTATCTTAAATGAATACTTATTTCATAATTCATGAAGCTGTTTGATTGATACTTAAATTTCAAGGACATGGACCAATGTATACTCATAAATGGTCATAAAGACCTTTCTTGACCAATAAATTATACTACTTACAACACAATTACAAAAATAATTACTATAATAACAGTGTAGTATAACTCTTCCAGCATGATGGCCTGAACTTAAATCAATTATCAAGTATGTTTTGAAGAATATAAAACACATAAAATTTAATAAATTCTCCAATATATTGTAAGGCACTAGTCTTAAACTCCTCTTCTTGCTTAAGTGTAAATCCTAGGGGACTTTTGAAGTAAGCATCAAGGGAAAAATGGAGTTTCTGATTAAAAAAAAAAACAAAAAACAAAAAACAAGAAGATCGTTTTAGTAGATTTAAGAAGCAGAGGAGGGAAGAGGTAACCTTGTTGGGAAAACAAAGGAGGTAAAATTATTTCCTTCCATGAAACTCTCTTCTATCCCATTTATGAGAGGCTATGACTTTAAGGGCCAAGTATAATCAGAGTGGACATATGGAAAAAGAAGCCTGATGAGTAGTTTAGTCTGTACTGAATTTTAAGTATTGCAATACAGGGATAAACCAAATTTTTAAAAGAATGCACATGAGGAGTTTAAAGCACATGACTTAACCAGTACTCTTGCAACAAATATTTATGGAGATGATATGCTGGAGTGGATAGGTGAAAAATATGTTAGAAACGATAAATGCCATGAATAAATGGAAAATGGCAAGTTTTGTTTTGTTTTAGGAGAGATGGGACCAGGACTGGGTTATAAAGAGTTCTTAGGAAATGTCCTCTTAGCTGGCTATATGTAAGCTAGGACACACCAGAAGTGAAAGATTCTCACATAAAAGCCAAGAGTTGAATAATGATATATTAGATAGGGGAATAAATTGTGAGGAAGAATAGAAGAGATACACCTAGAAAGGAGATGCTTATAGTAAATGATATTGGGAGTGAAAGAAAATTTATTATTTTAACATCTTTGAGAGATTCCAGTAATGATGCAGACTGAAGTATACTGTTTTAATTAGATTTGAATCTTGTTTCTTTTGAATGTGAAATCCTGTCTGAACTGACCATAAGTTGGCCCAGCTGTACTTGGGCTACAGTACTGATTGTTTCAAAACAAATTTTGGCAGATATATCACAGACTTCTACATGTCTGCCATTACCCATGTTCACTGTCTCTTACCTGTATTGATTTTTTTTTTATTTGCCTGTTTGTCTGTTGATGTGTAGGTTTATACTTATCAATTACAGTTTGTCTTGAGAGATAGTAAGTATGTGACACCAGCTGATCAAATTCCTTTGAGTTTGGTTCCATCATCCAAACTAGCAACTAAATTTCATATTTTTCATATCCCGTGCAAATTCAATAACATGAAATCTATCTTCTTTCTTCCTAAAAAAATTAATGAAAATTTAATAGATCAAGTTATATACATAGCCAGGAGATAGGTTTACCTCAAAACTCACTTTCACAGTGAAATTAAACTAGTTATCAGATCACTAGTAAACTACTTCAAATTATTCTTTATGTCACTCAACTCATTTTTTCAACTTACTCACAAGAGGATTATGGAAGTCTTTTCAGATGAGTTATTGAGTTCTGAATATGCTTTTGATGAGGAAAGTCCAAAAAGCTATTCATACTGAATCCATGAGAGCTCCCAATCAACAGTGACTCTTTTTGTTTTAAGTTTTCCAAAAAGACTACATTTCCAAATACTCTCTAGCCATGGGGCCAAGTTAATGGTCTTATTTTAATCAATCAAAAGTGTATCTCATCTTTCCTCACTTGAATTTATCTCCCTCATTTTTCCAAGATTTAGTAAATTTGGGTGATTTGATAGTCTCCTCTATAAGACTGCATCATAAAAACAAGATGGGATTTATTCAATATTTATTTGCAGCAATTAAATTAACTTAAAAATTCACTTGTCTTAGGCATCACTTCCCATATTAGCCTCATTAGTTTTGCCTGTTTCCATCCGAAAATCACCTTGACAGAAGACAGAAGAAAATACTAAATGGATATGACTAAAAAAGTAAAAGATTTAATATTAACAAATATAAATGGAATAGGTATTATTGATCTGAAAGTATAAACTGAGGTCATACAGATTAAAAAATTATTCTAAAGGGACTACCTGTACTTTATACTATACTGTCCTGTACTATCCTATAACATACTGTGGGAAGCGAAGTTAGAGTGATCTATCAAGCTAGGAATAATGATAAGTCTCAGTGCATGGAGAGGTACCTAACAAAATGTCTGATCACAGAGATTCCCTATCTTGTTGGCAAAACGGGATTTATGGAATTATTATCTTCTTTATGTTCTGTGGGATAGCAATTAAAGAGCTAACATATATATTGTGCTGAAAAAGACTTTCTGATTGATATATAAGATATTTGTGAATATAATTAATGCAGAACAAATCATAAACATTCTGGTTAATGACCTTTTTACAGTATTCAAGACTTGATGCATCTAAAAATACTACTTTAAGAACAAAAATCTGTATTTTGAGTGTTCTTCAACTGAACACAAGCATTTTAAAATATTCATCTTTACACTGGAAAATCACTTGTATATAAAATAGAACATGTGTTCCCCCCAGAGCTGTCCTTGCCCTGGGCTTCTCACATAATTGCTGTCCTCTTCCCAACCATGCATCCCTGCACTTGTAGTTCAACAGATAACATAGGTTGCTGGAAAAAGTCCAGCGGTGATGGAAAAATAAGGCCCTATAGCGCTACTTGAAACTCCACAGTCCTATGAAGATCAAAGTTCCAAACTATCTTAGTATATCTTTGATCTTTAAATAGGTACATTTAGGTTGTGTCCTCATGGGGTTAGAAGATTGACTGTTTTGACTAAATTGGTGATGTTTTGCACCATTTTTTAAAAAAATTAGTTGAGTCTCTGCTGGACAGATAGGGTTGGCTAAAATCACTGTTTTGGTTTTTGTTTTTGTTTTTAATGCTCCTTAGACACTGCCAAAAAACATCAATCTAGTTTCATATTTTACAACTGCTTTTCTTAAAATTGTTTTCATTTTTTTTTCTTAAGGCACACTTTATTTACAATTACTATAAAGATTTCATTTCAATAAACTATATTTTACTTAACTGACAATTTTTACTTTCCTTAATAAAAGGAAATAAATATATAGCTCCTGTTGAAAACTTCATCTTGTGATAAACATAAGTTAAATGATTAAAAAGATTTCTGCTTACCAAAATACTTCATGTTTAGACTTCTGCAGGTAAATGAAAAGGGAAATATCAGTCAATTTCCAAAAAGTTTTTGAATGGAAACACTGTTAGCTTCTTCCTTGCCCCATCATAAAAAGATCAAAGGATTTTTGGAGCTAAGAATAATGCAACTCACATTTAAGATAACTACTGGTCAGAGGTAGCTTGAAATCCATCTCTACAGCCTGGAAAATGCTCTATTGTGCGTGTACCCAAGGACAGTGATCTGCTTTCATCATATTGGCAGAAAATCACAGTGAAGAGATTAAAGTGTGACTATTACAAAAATAGTTTTGCTTTTAACAGCATATTTTATATATTTTATGTAGTCATTTACAAATATATAAAGTTTGAGTAAGATGGTAATTTAATCCTCAAAGGAGATAAACACATAAACCCACATCTTTTTACAAAGTCTCTTATATCCATCAGAAACTTCATATCCCTTTCCTAAACAGAATTTAATCATTTATCTGATGTCACTTAAAAATTAAACTTTTTATCATATTGAACATTTGTTGTACATAATTTAGAAATCACTGATGCATAAAAAGAAGTAAAAATCTCCCATAAATTTCAAACTTCAACCATCCATAGATAAATACACTGTGGTATAGTTTTTTGAGATCTCTTTCCCATTACTTATACATGAAATGTATATTCTTTGTTTTAGAAAATCATTATGCTTTAAATTAAAATTTTTATATAATAAAAACTATATTGTGAATATTGTTCCATGTCATCAGATATTATTTTACAGCATGATTTTAATTGCAGGATTTTAATGTACTGTATAAAGCAGCTTTAACTAACCATTTAACTTTACTTCAACTTTTGAATACAACTTCTTGTCTGTGAATTAAATCCACAAGACGATGTTATAAGGAAATGATAAAAACTGAAGCTGTTAGAGTTTAATAAATACTATTGTTTCCTAACTTTCTCCTAAACATATTATAGTGGCTGATTTAACAAATATTAAAAAAAAAAAAACCCAAAACAATTTTACAAGCACTAAGGACATTTACTTTTCATTATGAATATATAATCCTCTTTTGATATTGTGTGGTAAAGAGCTTAGAGATAAAAAAAAAAAAACAAAAGTTCTGTAAATGGAAAATAGCATGGTTACTTCAAAAAATACAGAAAGAAAAGGAATAAATTCTGCCTGTTTTTATTTATTGCATCCATAGGAACTGAATATGATATCATCCCTAAAGTATATATATATATATATGCTTAAAATAGCTAATTATAACACTGTCTGATCTCCTGAGAAGCTCAAACTCTTCAGTTCGAAGTTGTAACAACTTTCATCCAGGAATTTCAAAGTTCAGTGAAGGTCCTCTCTTGACTTCTCCCATGGGTTCGTACCTTCCTTCTGCACAGTTTTGGAGAGCTGTCAGCAGTTCTGACATCATCCGCACTTCTTCCAGTTTTAGAGTCACAGGCTCACTGGATTTACCTCTTCTAGTTATTCCTGCATTGTCTTCTTCAGCAGTTCCTTTGGAATTCAGCTACGTGGGTAGACTCCAATTCATTTATCTCGTTTCTTTCTTTCACTCTCTATCTCCCTTTCTCTCTGTTTCTCCCTCTCTTTGTTCTTCCATGTCTCTCCTGTGTGTTTTATTTGGGTCACAAGTGAAACTATCTCTTCCTTAGTGTTTCTTCCTATCCCTTAAGTTCAATTTATGTTAGATCCATGTGACATTCAAACTAGATGCTCTTATCAAAGCTCATCTTTACTTGGTATCTAAGGCCACACTTCTTTCAGTGTCTTTTTAAAAAACACAAAATGGAATGAATGCCTGTACTCGCTTCACTTTTCCAGAACTAATTTTTCTACTTACATTATAACTTTTGCTACAAACTCTAGCATGTAATGAATTCTTTACACATTCTTAGATTTTATTTGTGGCCTGCATATATGTGAATTCGATCTCTGTTCTTAATTTTAAATGGCTGGATTTCAGAGATTAAATCTCTTTTACTTTTTCATATATCAACTAAAGGATAGATAAAAATAATGTTTAAAAATGCAGTAAAATTTTTATTTTCTTGTTCACCCTCTATATCTACAATTACGAAAACTAGAAATTAATTTAAGCATCATTCTGAATTCTTGTAATATCAGGAATTCTCACAGGAAAATATCATCTGAACAAATATCAAAGAAGATTTTACGTTTTCCATAAGGCTGGAAACAAAAGGCTATGAATTTTTCAATGGCTATCTTTTGATCACATTTCTTTGTTCCTTCTAGGGACCCCCACAGGCTTCTGCAAGGGCAGGCAGCCAGGGAGGCTCTCTGTTCTCTGGGTTAGATGCAAGGCAAGATCACTGCAAGATGCACACAGAAAAGATGCAGCAGATTTGTAAGATAGAAAGGGGAGTCAGTTCCTACTCCTCATGTCAGATCCAGGCTTCGGCTATCTGACCACAGTGTACCTTACCTAGATTATTCATCATATAACGCAGAAGCTGGTATAGGGATCAGGCAGGAATGTGGGTTCCGGAGTCAAACTGGACCGGATGATCTACTGACATTTAGTAGCTTCATGGACTTAACTATATCGCTGAACCTCTCTGTCTTCAGTTTGTGCTCTGTAGAATTGGTGTAATAACTGTACCCACTTCTTCGCATTGCTTTGAGAGGTAAAAAGGTATGAAATATGCCTACTATAGAAGGTGCTCAGTGAACGTCAGTATCATTTGCCAATTTCAAGCAGAGACCATTTCTCTTAGGCATCTGAATGTGTTAACACCACGTACCGGCATGGAGGTGATTTTTATTTACCTCCTTGTTTCAGTTGCCTCTTAGTGATCTAAATGGCATCATTTTGTGTTGTTTTTCCGTTGTAAAAGTGAAACTTTGTCTCAACTTTAATACTTAGAAGGCTTTAAATAATAATATTATTCAATGGTATTTTGCCAACTGCTCATCTTGCTCAGTTTGAATCTGTTTTTCCAAATGTCAGCCAGTCTTAAGCCTTTTTCCCTCCAGTAAATCCTGATTTTACTGTCAATATAGTCGTACAAGACAAAGTAAATTGGATTTTTACCTTTTCCTGTTGTGGTAGGACCCACATTTAGAGTTACGCTTTCCATCTCTCACTGTGTATCAGAATCACCCAGAGAGATTGTAAAAATACCTCTGCCCTGACCTTATCAGAATTTTTAGGGGTAGAATCTAGGAATTGTGACTTGTTTTTATTTCCAAAGGTACTCCAAATGTGCAGCCAGAGTTGAGAACTTGTGATGAGGGAAGATTGAAAAGATTGCCTCTCCTTTCAAAGGGGAGTCAAAAAATTTCAGCAACTGTTAATTATGCAAAAGCTTTGAATTTACCAAGACAGATACTGGGATATCGAAGAATCAGAACAGTCAGGATGACTTTAAAATAATCCAAAAGAAAAACTCTTTAGGTTATTAGAAATTTTAAAAGATTAATACAATGTTATATATTTACTTCATCCGCAATGCAACTAAAGTAGAAAGAGCAAAACAATCTTTCAGTTTAATTAACAAACAAACAAACAAACAAACCTGCTACAGAGCAACTTTCAGCTTTTTTCTCTTTCATGTTTGGTGTGGCATTTGGTTCAGGCTCCAACCATCTAGGTTGCAATTGCATTGTGATTGGTGTATGCTTGGTGCACAACGGCACATCATAAATAATGGAAAAAGGACAAATTGACTTTATAGATAACATAATTACCTACTTTAGGATCAATTAAAGCAGTAAAGATGTTAAATTTACCTGATGTTCCCATTAATTTGGTACATGGTCCCAAACAACTAAATGCCACTGTACAAAAACATTCAATTTACCATATGTTGCAATTCTAATGTAATTGCCATTGATCACTAAGTCACATTCTCTTTGTTGGATGATTAACAAGTGAAGTAGCATTCTATTACTACCCAATAGCCACCAGTTACATACAGTATAATGTGAGAGGCAATGCTTATATATTACCAAATAAAAACACACAACAAACTATTTACTCTGTTGATAGTGAACTGCAAAGTGCATTTCAAAATTGACCCATTTATCTGCTAATTTTTTTCTGTTTACCAAGAATTCTTTATTCCTCTTATTCCCATTTCTTCTATTTGGCAGAACACTAGATGGTATTTCTTTGAATTTTAAGAACCCATTCTCAGTACAAGTTTATAAGATATCGGATATCTTCTTAGAAAAACATTTCAGGGGCGCCTGGGTGGCACAGCGGTTAAGCGTCTGCCTTCGGCTCAGGGCGTGATCCCAGCGTTATGGGATCGAGCCCCACATCAGGCTCCTCCGCTATGAGCCTGCTTCTTCCTCTCCCACTCCCCCTGCTTGTGTTCCCTCTCTCGCTGGCTGTCTCTGTCGAATAAATAAATAAAATCTTAAAAAAAAAAAAAAGAAAAACATTTCATGTCACAGTGACGTGACTCACCTCGAACTAAATGGGTCTCTATTGCATCAAATGTACACAGAGTGCTAACATGTAGCTAAGTCACTTAATGGACCTGCTGCAGAATTTACATTGTATGATTCCCTCCAGCCCCATGCTTCTATAAAGCAGTCAATCTATGATCAGTTAGTACATTTTATAAAGCTTAGAACTGAAATTTCGGAAGTGATAATACTGAATGCACCCTTTCCCAGGTCATCCCAGATTGCTGCCATCTATATGAAGATAGTTGAGGAAGACTATCCATAAGCACTAGCGAAGGAAGGGTAACTGGGAACAGAGTGTGCAACTGGTCAGTGACATCTTCTGAACAAAAGTTCACTCTTTATGGGCTCAACTGAGAATTCTGCAGCTCTCTGTTACTAGCAGGTGAGGGAGCCCAGAGAGGCCTGTATTAGGCCAGTTGGCCTCACTGAATCACCCTCTGAAGGTAACATCAGCTAACAAAAAAGAATCCCTGACTTAACCTCTGTTCTACAGCATTAAAAAGAGACAGTGTTGGATTTTAAAAGGTAAAAAAAAAAGAGAAATCTAGCAAGCTGCTCACCTAGCATCTAACAGGATGGTAGAACCTTTGTGGGGTCACTGATCCCAGAGCCTGTCCCTGGCTTTAGAGGCAATGAAATTCAGTTTAGTCAGTTCACCCAAGGATGACTCAGTATCTCAATTCCTTGATTATGTGTGAGTCCTCAATTTCAAATTCCTGCACGGTGATAAGCCTGGTCTAGATCTCCATAATCTTTGTTCTAAATTACTGCAAAATTTTAATCATTGTGACAAGTCCCCTTGTTTTATGCATGTCTCCCTCCCATCTATTTTATACCCTGTGATCAGGATGACCAATCTGAATTTCAAATCCAGTTATGGCATTTCACTGGTTAAATATTTACAGTCCTCAATTCGCCTTTAGGGAAAGGCCAAAAATATTAAGCTTTAGAGAGCCCTCTTGTCCAGTTGGTCTTACCAGTTCCCTACTTACTATGTTTGCTTTAGATATGCAAAAACTTTTTCTGTCCTCCAGGCACACTATGTCCTCCCATATATGGTCCCTCACAAGTGTTTCCTTGTCCTCGTCCTATCATCTTCTTAACCGTAACTCCTACTAATCTTTCTTGTCTTCCCAACTATTACTTCTTCAGGGGAAGGACTTTTCCTTGATCTTCTATGTAGTTCTCCTTGTTCCTTCTGTGTGGTTCTGTAGTTCCTTGTGATCCCTATTGTAAAACATTTTCCCACTCTCTTAGGGTGATATGTTTGCATATTTATCTTCATCAATAACTGTAAGCTCTTGGGTAAAAAAACAAAAAAATTATAAGCTCTTGGAGAGTCTGTGTGTCTCAGCAGCATATCCCTAGGACCTGGAACAGCATATAGTACATGGTGGACATTCAAAAGATGTTTGCTGAAAGCACACACACACTAAAAAAATGACCAACATGTATTTGATAAGTCAAAATGTATCAATGACTCTGAAGTTCTATTCATTTTTTGAAAACTTAATATACTTTATAAAACTGAAACTTGTTATGTTCTTTAAAACATTTACATATATTTATAGGTCAGATATTTTTGTGGCCAACAAAATAAAATATTTTTATTCTAGTGAAATGTTAAATATATTTTACCAAAAGAGGTAACGTATTCAATATATGTTCTTATAGTCTGCATTTTGTCCCCAACATATAGTACTAATTTTTATTTTAACCAAATATTATTGAAAAATAACATAATGAATGGGTACATAATATATTAACATATGGAAATACCAAATATTATTTTATTTCTTGTTATTTTTCGTGTTATTTAAAATTTAGGTTACTTATAATTTTGAACTATTGTAGTGTCTGTATATTCGTTTCTTGCCTTACTAAATAGTACTTTCATGATAATTTAAGCTTTTCTAGAAGATTGGTATTATCTTTAACTTCAATTACTATATAATATTGTGATACAAATTATGCTTTTAATAAACACTTATTTAGCTTTCTAAAACTGTTCTTATACTTCTTGGCCAAGAATTTGTTGAAGTGTCTCTTGTGATCTTTTAAATAGTTTCTTTGATTCCACAAATAGTACACATCATCACTTTACACTTCCCTGTCTGCCTGCCTATAATTTCTTTTTTTAAAAATTTATTTATGTATTTGAGAGAGAGAGAGAGTGTGCACGCACGAGTGGGGGAGGAGCAGAGGGAGAGGGACAAGCAGACTCCATGCTAAGTGCAGAGCCCCACCTGGGGCTTGATCTCATGACCCAGAGATCACTACCTGAGCCAAAATCAAGAGTCAGACTTTTAACCAACTGAGCCACCCAGGTGACCCCTGCCTATAATTTCTAATTCATTGTTTCTAAATGGTTGAAGGTTTAGAAGCCAGATCACCAGGCTTGATAGAACTACAGATAAACATAAATAAGAGATCTGATTGGAATACTGGTCTGATACTTAAAATTTTACACATTACTTTGTACAGATATATACAGATATAGACATATATTCTAGAAGTACACATTTTCAGGGGCATTTGCATTACATTTATACATTTCTAAGCACTAAATCTCAGTTGACTGGAAAAGTTTACAATAGTCATTTAAATTTACATTTATTACAATGCATATTTTGGAAACATAAGCTATTATAAATAGCTACACAGTATTTCAAAAGGATTCAGTAATTTCCCAATGGTAAAGTTCTTGTTTCTGAAATGGTGTGGATTATTTCACAACTACTGTTCTCTAGTTCTAGAAACACATGTTTGACATTACAGAATCTAAAAGTTATTCAAAATCAAATTGTTATTAGATCATCTGAGTTGTATTTAAGTCATTTATGAAATCAACATGTCAGTATAGAACCTTGTGGCTTTTAAAAATCATGTATAAAATTTGCATCTATTTTTAACATATTATGTCCCCTAGGCTTTAGTAATGACTAAAGAAAGAAACTGCAGATGAGTTATGCTTGTGAAACATTCCTATGCAGTTACAGTTCACAGTAGCACAACCACCTTACACCTGTCCAACTAAACTGCTCTGACACATAGCAAACACTTGAATGAATAGGTAAACTGTGCATCTTTAATTAAAGTGTCAAGAAAAGGTTTCATCCTACTAAAACATTAGATTTTGTTTTCATAAAGATCTGAAATGAGAAACATCACCACATTGTCTTTAACTTCTATTATCACAAAAATGATTGCATTTAATTTTAGTCCAGGACACCTCAGATGAATATACTACTAGCAGATGCTTTGTGTGCCTTTGCTGCCCCCTTAAGACAAATAAACAAATAAAAAGCTAGTAAAAACCTACAATATCCTGAATTAGTTGCTTCAGAAATCTGTTCCTACCTCTTTTACACCCACACACACACACCCACACCCACACACACAGAACTATCAAAATGGGGAAACTGATTAAAGATTATTGGACAATTAAGTGAGCATTTTGACTCTATAATCAATGAAAACATTAGTTTGCTTAAGAGTCTAAGAAAACCATGTACATTTTAAGTTCTATAAAATCTGAGTACCTATTTTTGTTAGTACATTTTTATGACTTTTCTTGAAGTTGATCATTGAGGAAAATGGCATTTTTCATTTTTTATGCCTTAATTATAAGAATTAAACTCAAGTCTTTAATATAATCTATAAGCCTTAGCAATCTAAATGAAAATATATGGCTTATAAGTGTTTTCATAATTATTATTTGAGGAAAAGAAACATCATATTTAAGATGAGGCATGAAATAATAAATTCTAAATTAAAAAATACAATTATGTTAAGTGCTTATAAATTTTGAAAGAGGACGGTTCATAATATGATGTTTGCTATTGGCTTTATTTTTAATAAAAATAGACATTAGAATAATTCTGGGTACAATTTATCCTTTAAACTAGAATTTCTCTGTGGAGTGCATTAATTTTTAATGAGAACAATATTTAGTTTTATTTAAAAGAAATAGACAAATTTATTCAATAAGTAAACATTGAGCAAAGTATTATTGTCAAGACTGAGTTACTGTAAGGCATCCTTACTTTTATCAGAAACATGAAGCAATTCTGGAGAAGCAATCTGCAAATTGCAAATACTAATAAAAGATACTGAAAATTTTCAAACTCTGCAATACATTATTATCATGGTAATAAAATTTAAAAAAATTAGTCTCATTTTTCTTTCAGTTTCAAGAATTTAATCCAATATTGATCTCAGTGGGACTATTCAATGACCATCAATATTCTTCTGTTTTTAATTTTTATTTTTGATGATGTATATAAAGGAAATATTAATAAATATAACAATATTTGCTGGAGATAGGTAGCACATTATGTTGACGACTAAATAAGATGTTTTATAAATGTATGCCTTGGTTTTTTATTACAACTGCAATATTTAACCATAAAGGCTACTGCGACTCATGTCTGACAAAACATCAGAATTATCTAAGCAATTCTGTCACAAATAAAGGAATATAAATTATTCGTATCTATTGCTTAAGCAGAAATGTCCTTAAAATAATTTGTTTCACAATTCCATACTGATAAACAAATGGAATGACTTACAAAGAAAGGGGTGGCTATGTGTATCTACATGTGTGCATGTGTGCGTGTATGTGTGTACATGTGTACGTGTGTGTTTGTGTGTGTGTGTGTGTGTGTGTGTGTGTGTGTGTCTCAAGGACTCAGTGCACGGAGTGGGGCTGGAGAAAGAGTGGTGTGGAAGTCCTTAGAATGGAACATGTCAACCTGAAGAAAGACCCTTTCATTCAACAGAGGGAACAGAAGTAAAAGGTGCTAGAAGGCCAGGACAAGCCTGATTCATATTGGTCGTGAGGGTTAAGGGTAGAAATAAAACCAACTTGAATTATATTTGTCCTAGGTTTTCTGACTTTTAGGTTCAATTCCTGTGGTGAAACTACTATCTCCTTACTGCTGCCATTGCCTCTCTCTTATCATGTCCAGAAGATTAAAAATGCTATCAGAGCTGGGCCTGCCCAATAACCACAGGCAGGCTTTGACTGCAAGCATAAAGCTCTATCAATTCCCCTTTGCATCTGCATCAACTACCAGAGAGCAATCAGATGTACTGGTGAGAAGGCTCACCTCACTGTGAATGAGCTGACCAGTTCAAGCAGGATGATTCCTGAGATGCCTCGCTGGGACGTTCAGGGCATTTTCAGTTCTGCTACTAAGCAAGTACTCCTTAAAATGATCTGTTAGCTCCTTCAATGGATATTCTGCCTTCTACAAACACAACTTTAATAATTCAAATTGTGAAAAAAAATGTGTTATCATATAAAAAAATAGTACTTTTTTGACCTACAGTTATTTTTATAAGTACTATAATGTTCATGCAGGACTGCAGAATATAAAGAACATTTTAAAATTTATTTCCTTATTTATCATTACACCAATCCTATGGAGCATAAAACAAAGTTCTTATCATTGTTCAAGAGTTATGAAGAAGAATAGTACAGAAGTTCTTAAAATGGAAATGTAAAACATATTGTAAATGTTCGAGCTGATAGCCTCTAAAGTGGAAACTGCCTCCTTTAGTCTTAACCATCGTATTTGTCAGATTAAGATAAGCTATGCTGTGGTAACAAAGAAACTCCCAGATTTGAATGGGATTCAGTAATACATAATTCCGTTTTCTCCTTTATGTTACCTACTTATCATCAATCAGCTGCATGTTTTTCACTTTGGGGCCAAGAGCTCCAGCATCATCTTATCTGCATTATTAAAAGAAACGAAAATGATGGAAGAAATTAATGACTCTTAAATATACTGCTCAGAATGACAAATATCTCTACTATTTATATTACACAGGCCTAAGCAAGTCACAGAGACAAAACTGGAATGGGCTAAGCATTAACCTCACAGGGAAAGAACTACAAAGTCACATGGTCGACACAGCCAGACTTACCATTGATAGGATAAGTAAACGTAATGCTTCCACAGGGAAAACAGAAATATTTGATGAGAATAATATAACTTGCCACAACTATCAAGGCAACAAAATAGCTGGGAGGTAATTCCTGACAAGTACATGTCAGGACAGCATCCTAGATGTGAAGCAGGCTCAGATTTACACAAAAAAGAAATTGGGCCAGAGAACTCTTAAGTCCACGTCAAAACTACAGGCCTAACACAGAAATGTTTAATCTACATAGTAAATTGAATCTGGGTATATTCATCTAGGGAGCAAGCTTGATACAATAAATTCCAAAATTCTATTTTGAAGTCCCGCCATTTTATATATGATGTGTGCCTAATACCTATTTGCTTTCTTTATTGTCTTTAATAAAGTCCTTCCAAAGTTTTAGATGTCTCCTACTAAACAAAGCAGTTTTGCGTACTACTGGGACAGACAGTTAAAGAATGAGTTGTATGTGCAGGCAGTCTGCTTGTTAATGGCAGAGAAAGTGAGTGAAAGACCTCAAGGGAAGATAAAATTCAGAGTGACAGAGGTAATGTCTACTTGTTTCTGCTACTTTATTTCTGGAAATACTCCTTCCAGTATTAAACATCTGCAAATGAAAGTTTTATTTTATTAACAGAGGCAGCATGCCCCTGTGTACCCTCAGGAATTAAAATTAACCCTTTAAGCATGGGAGAATATGCTTAAATTCTAATCACAGCAAAATATGAGATACTTGCATTTTTAGAATTATGTTTACAAAAAGTTAATTAAAATACATCTATAATATTGGCTTTACAATAATTATTAGAAATGATAGGATTCTCATAACATCTTCAGCATCTCCTTTCTTTGCATGTAAAACAATGACTGACAAAACACAGGACAGGGTAAGTAAAGTGGCCAAAATTAAAGAAGATTCAAATAGAAAAGCCCATTTTTGTAATCACACCTTTTTTCCAATTAGAAGTAAACTCGAGTTTCCATCACTTCCAGGCTCAAGGTTTCTAGAAAACTTGACAATCGTTTTTATCAGGGCCAAATATTGTCAGGTGTTAATGCTAAGAGAGCTCCCTCAGCACAGGTCTGTTCCACTCTCAGTATCTTTCAGGTTTTAATCCTCTTGTGATACAGTAGCTGAACAGAATGGAGCTCATGAAAATGAAACCTGGGAAGGTCTTCGTACAACTCACACTGAGGAGTATAATTGAGCTTAGCTTTTCACACTGTTCTAATTATATGTATTCAGTGTTCTTGCTGCTTGGAAAACTTGGATTTCCGAATTGAGGCTATTTTGCCAGAAAGATGGATAATTCTCAGAGACACGTATCATGGTAAACAATTGTGTATATATACCTCTGTATCAGGCATTTCAAAGGACAGCTATGTGACATTTAAAACAAATGCAGATATTTTATACAGATGCTCAACATGGGTATGTATTGATCAAATTAGAGTTTTAATAACAGAATACGTAAATTTTGCCCAATGCAATCAAGAGCACTTCAAAGCACTAAACAATAGGAATGTTAAAATGTATTCATTTCATATTTGTCATTTTATTCTTTTGGTCATCTGAGTGTGAGCTTATGATTTTACTAAGAATTAAATGTCATGAAGATAAAAGTGTTACAATATGATTTAAAATTTCATATTGATGTTTGTAACAGTGTTTCTTAGCATAAAATGCTAAACAGTGCTGTGCCAGAAAAATATTGTCAAATTCATTTAGGAAAAAAACTGTGCTAAGTGAATATATTTGAAGTATATCTCAGAGCCTTTAAATTTTTTTAATGTACATTATACTTCTCAAAAAGAAGATATTCTATGCAGTATTTATGAAATTCCTCAGAC
Source organism: Ursus americanus (assembly GCF_024610735.1). NCBI lineage: Eukaryota > Metazoa > Chordata > Mammalia > Carnivora > Ursidae > Ursus > Ursus americanus. The sequence goes on from NC_142131.1 coordinate 7,607,353, forward strand.
CTCTTGCTCCAAGGACTTTATTTTCTATTGAACAATTTTTAGTACACTACTCTGGGAACATACTATGGTGATTCACATTTCATATCCGTTCCCAGAGATGGCCCTCCAAAGCCAAACCTGACTACAGCTCTCGAGACTGGAGATAGAAAGTTTGAGAAATCACCTCTGCCCAGCCAGAAAAGGTCTCGACTTCAACTAGGGAAGGGTTGAATTGGGTATAAGACTCTATTCTGAGACAGATAAAGGAAGTAATTTCAAACTTTGTCTTCCTAACCAGCCTGCTTATTTCTCTAAAAGCTAACTTGAGCCTTCAGATCCAACCTAAAATTGACCCCTCTCCTTAGTGCTTCCAGGATGGAAATAAGGTTGCAACAGCTTCAACGGACAGTCATTGCTCCCTTCCTTACATTTTTGCTGCCACCATCACTTCTCTATTCTGCTTACTCATTTGGACTTACCACATGTAGAGCTGTATTTAAAATATTCCACTGCAATTAAGAGGGCATGCTGAGTTCACAGTCTGACTTAGAATCTTAGTTCCATCACTTAACAGCTTCATGGTGGTAGGTGAATTACTTAACCTCTCTAACCTCCATTTTGCCATCTGTGAAATGGATATTCCTTTTCCAATATGAAAGATAAACTACATGAACAAAATAACTAGAATGGTGCTTTCATAAATCCTGTTAAAGGACACCTTCAGATACAAACACATACGCTTAAATACTTAGATGCAATAGGATAGAATAAAAGAAAGCTCCTTATGTAAATCTGGCTGAATGAAGACTTTTATTATTTCAGTATTATAAAGGGCAAGATATTTTCAGCTGCCAGCTAAATAAAGCCAAAGTTCAACTGGCTTAAGCCAAATGAAGTAACTTATTGGCTAATATAAACTATAATTCATGGGTAATTCTGGCTTTAAGTAGGGCTTGATTCAGCTTTCAAACAAATTTGCCCATCCCAATCTCTCAGACTTGCTTTCTCTACATAGGCAGCATTCTGTGCTTTGTGTGGTCTAACCTACTCCTTTCCCACTTCATCTGTCTTTAGTTTAGGCTCTCATGTTCACATTAATAAAGTAGAAAAATAAATTCCTTAAGAAAATATACCACCCATGTCCTGGATTCACTTATTCTTATCAGACCAAATGAGTTCACATTCTCAACAATGTAGAAGTATAGACTGCTTTAATTCTGGGTCTCAGGGCCAACTCTGGAGTGAGAAATGTGCTTAAACGCATATACAGAAAGAGACAGGGAACTGGTGTGGTGCCCTCCAAAAAGAAGAAAGAATGTAGTTAAGACAGTAAAAACAACTTTCTGGATCTGATCTGCCTCATGTTACATTTGCTTGCAGATAATATCTAAGAAAATGATGAAGAGAGTTAACTAGTAGCCTATGGATAGTATATATTTTCCCAACTACTCAAATTTTGCAAAGGTATGGATCATTCAGAAGTTCAGTTTACCTTCAAAATATTTAGCTGTTATTTTTGGTATGATTAGATATTTTTCTATATCACTTTTGCTCTGTTTAAAATTTTAATTGCCTTGCCTTGCCAAACTCAATAACTAGCAACATGGAGGAAGAAGCATAGAATTATGTGGTATCGAGTATACCATATTTTAGTAGCAAATTCTTGTATAACTAAGCCTCAAATTAATAATTAATATTAAGTTATTCTTTCAATGGTATGTGGACAATATAATTCTAGAGAGCTTGGCTTCTCTATCATACATGTAGTAATGTTAAGTTTTGTTTTATTATTACAAATACTTATGAAACAGAGACAAAGAGAAAAAAAAGTGGAAATTCAGCAAATGCTACATGTCTGTTTATAAACATACGTGTATGTTAGCCTAACAAGGGCAACATACATAAAATCAGTGTGTAACAACTGTGGGAGACTAAGTTGTAATATAATAATTTTTATGAGTTATGAATGTTCTTCTGTTGCTATAATTAATATCATTTGTATGCATAAAGATCTGATATCTATTTAAAATTATAGGATATTTAAATTAAATATCCTATGCCTGTGTGTATTAAAACTTAAAAAAAAAAGTTGTGAAAAATGTTTGGTCAGAGACATGCCTAATAACGGGATCCAGAAGAATATAAAACAAATGGAATTTAGTTCATTCATTCATGCATGCATTCATTCACTCAATAAAGATTAATGAGCACTCACTATACCAAGCACTAAACATGCAAGAAATTTATCAGGAATGAGACATGCATAGCGCTTACTTTGAAGAAATTTATTTTCTAGTGGACTAGTTACTAGTCCACTAGTTACTCTTTGACTAGTGCCTACTATACGCTAAACATTGTACTAGGCCCTGAGATACTAAACCTTACACTAAGCCCTGAGATATGATGCGTACCTTCAAACAACCGAAAAAAAAACATGACAATACTATTTCAGTGTGAATACATGACAAAAAAGTTTGTGCAGGGTCCCTGTGGAGCTAATAAGAGAAGCACTTAAAAGCCAGAATGATGGAACCATTTTCTGAAAAAACTGAATCATAAAGAATGAATAGGAATTCTCTAGGATAAGAAAAGGGATAAATCGTTCTCAAGAAACGGAGCCAAATATTAACTTACATTATTAGGCAATCTTCAAATGTTTACTATAATTGAGTCATGGACTGCAAAGAAAGAACTGAGTAAGGCATGACTGATTGATATAGGAAGGAATGAATCAACCATGGAAACCTTTCTAGGTTTAAATAAACTCGAGGGTTTTATTTTGACGCTATAGTAAACCACTGAGACTTTCAAGCTGAATAGCATTTATTTACGTGAAATGCCATACTGACAATGGCACAGGGGCCGACCTGAAAGTAAGAAAGCAAAAATAGAGATATGGTTATTTATTAGAAAGGTATATCAGTTATTCAAGTAACAAATAATTGGAGTGGGAACTAAGCCAATAACTGGGGAAGGTGGAAAAAAAATAGGAAACATGCACGAATGAGAGTTGCATTGTGAGGGCTGGAAAACAAGAAATGGTTGCTTCTAGTCTTCTAATACGATAGAAATAATTTGTCCCCTTTTATGGAAATAAAAGCAATTGAGCATCTTGCATGTAGGAGATAAGGAGGAACTTAAGGAAATGCGTTATTTACAACGAAAGACAGCAAGGTTTACTAGTGAACAATTAGACTTTAAAGATTTGCTGTTTTCTGATTTAACATTATTTCATTAAAAGTATTCATGACTTTTTTTTACTTTTTAAGTGTGATGATCAAAGAAATAACTTTAATAAGTTAAATTCCATAAAATAATGTTAAACAATTTAATATATTTAATCAAATCTAAGTAACCTTGTCTAAGGTACCTTTCCTTTCATTGATCTAATTTTTAGTTCTTTGCCTTGAAGTCATATTTCAGACATGCACACAGGTATTTTGCTTTTTATTCTGTGGCAATGACAACATTAGGACATGAAAGAAGACATTAGACATAAAAGAAGACAGGTAATAGTTTAAAGCCCAATTTTATTTTCAAGTCTCCATTTGGTAGTCATTCCCCCTGACTGTTCCTGAATCACAAGAAAAAGCCCAGGTGTGAGACAGAGCACCTGTAAAAAATCAAATGAGGATGAATGAGGGTGTGCAGCTTATGGAGTATATCCATCCTCAAACCTATAGTCCAGGCCTTATTAGTAAAACATGAGCTAAGACTAGTCAAGAGTAAGCACACCAGACTTAAACGTTTTATTTTCAGGGCTAATAATCACTATTTTAGATAGTTTAGATATGTAGGTTTTCTTTTATGGAGGCCAGGAGAGATTGTAAATTCAGTAACTGGTCTGAAAGAAAGGTTATTGGGCCAGGAAGCACTGAAGTACAACCTTACTATGCTTATCATTTCCAGTGACTACTTGAGTGTACTTATTTCAAAATCAAATAACTCAAATATAAGAGCGAGGAGCACCTGGTTGGTTGGCTAGTCAGGCAGTTGTTTCAGAGGAAAGTTTCACTCATGGTTCGATCAAGGAAGCAAAAAGGAGAATACAGGGTCTCGTGTGCTCTAACAATTTGTGGTCACTACAACATATTTATTCAGAGGGTTGTGTTAGGAGGAAGATGGAGAAAGGTAAATGAGGAAAAAAACAAACTTAAAACAGTAATTGATCATTAGCAATAACATTTGTTTGTACTGAGGATATTTATAAAGCACACATGGTTAATTTTATCAAGGACCATGGCATTTTCTCAGGTGGTAGAAATTTGATCAAACTGAAAATTTCTGGAAGTGGCCCAAAAGACTTAAGAATCTGTGTTAAATGTTACCGTCGCTCAAAGAAAATGTAATGTTTAAAACATTTTTTTTTTACTCAGGAAATTTCCTATTTATGTTTTTTTAAAAAAAATTTTGGATACCAAATTCTGTGATGAACAACAAGGATTTCCTGTATCTTCTCGTCATGAAACTATGCAAATCCTTTAAACCATTCTTAGAGTAGCAAGTTCAATATGATAACATCAGTATGAGCTCTAGGTAATATTAATTTTCAGCTGTGAATATGGTTAGACTACCTACAGTTTCCCATTTGGAAAATGCTGCCTCTTGCCTCCTGTAATTAATCTGCTTCATATAAGTAAGTGCTCTCAAAGTTCAGATATCAGGATATTTTCTCAAATTACTTTATCACTTTTAATAGTCTAAGAAGAAGAAAGGAGTCTGTTACTTTTGCTTAACTCAATGACTAATTATTTGGTAAACAGCGTTGCATTTCCTGAGAAACTCAGTTTTGATATCTGACATCCAGTAAAACTTAAATTTAATTACAAAAGACTTGAATCAAGTTGGGATTGCATCTTGCCCTACTTCATTATAGTAAATATAAGCACTGTTTTTTCAATTCAAGAATAGTTTTCATGCCATTGACTCTTTTTATTACGAAGTTACACTGCTCCAACTTTAATTTCAATCAGATCAATAAAATGATGGCCAGACACTTGGAAATATTTTTTAATGGCAAAATAATAAAAACTTTTAGAGATGGAAGATACTGGAAGAATGAATATTGTTAAAAGGTCTATACCCCCCCAAAGCAACCTACATATTTAATGCAATCCCTATCAAAATACCAACAACATTTTCCACAAAACTAGAAAAAACAATCCTAAAATTTGTATGGAACCACAAAAGGCCCCAAATAGTCAAAGCAACCTTGAAAAAGAGAAGTAAAGCTGGAAGCATCACAATTCCAGACTTCAAGTTATATTACAAAGTTGTAGTGATCAAGACAGCATGGTACTGGCACAAAAATAGACACAGATCAGTGGAAGAGAAGAGAAAACCTAGAAATGATCCCACAACTATATGGTGAATTAATCTTCAAGAAAGTAGGAAAGAATACCCAAAGGAAAGAGAATGTCTCTTCAATAAATGGTGCTAGGAAAACTGGACAGCTACATGCAGAAGAATTAAACCGTGTCACTTTCTTATACCATACACAAAGACAAAATAAAAATGGATTAAAGACCTAAATGTGAGACCTGAAACCATAAAAATCCTAGAGGAGAATACTGGCAGTAACCTCTTTGACATTGGCCGTAGCAACTTCTTTCTAGTTATGGATCTTGAAGTAAGGGAAAGAGAAGCAAAAAATAAACTACTGGGACTTCATTAAAATAAAAAGCATCTGCAGGGCACCTGGGTGGCTCATTTGGTTAAGTGTCTGCCTTTGGCTCAGGTCGTGATCTCAGGGTCCTGGGATCTAGCCCTGCATCAGGCTCCCTGTTCAGGGGGGAGTCTGCTTCTCCCTCTCCCTCTGCCTGTCTCCCCACCCCGCTTGTGCTCTTTCTGAAATACATAAATAAAATCTTTTCTTTTAAAGCATCTGCATAGTGAAGGAAATGATCAACAAAACTAAAAGACAACCTACAGAATGAGAGAAGATATATGCAAATGACATATCTGAAAAAATGGTTGGTATCCAAAATATATAAAGAACTGATAAAACTCAATACCCAAGAAACAAATAATCCAATTAAAAAATGGGCAGAAGACATGAATAGACATTTTTCCAAAGGAGACATCCAGATGGCCAATGGGCACACGAGATTATGCTCAACATCACTGATCATAAGGGAAATAAAAATCAAAACTACAATGAGATATGACCTCACACCTGTCAGAATGGCTAAAATCAACAACACAAGAAACAACAGGTGTGGCAAGGATGTGGAGAAAGGGGAGCTCTCTTGCAGTGCTGGGAATGAAAACTGGTGCAGCCACTCTGGAAAACAATATGGGGTTCCTCAAAAAGTTAAAAATAGAACTACCCCATCATCTAGCAATTGCACTACTACGCACTTACCCAAAGAATAAAAGATACTAATTCAAAGGGATATATGCACCCTTTGTTTATAGCAGCATTACCTATAATAGCCAAATTATGGAAACAGCCTAAGTGACAATCAACTGATGAATGGAAAAAGAAGATGTGATATATATACCCAATGGAATATTACTCAACCATAAAAAAGAACAAAATCTTGCCATTTGCAACAACATGGATGGAGCTAGAGAGTATTATGCTAGGTGAAATCAGTAAGAGAAAGACAAATACCATATGATTTCACTCACATGTAGAATTGAAGAAACAAAACAAATGAGCAAAGGGAAAAAAGAGAAACAGAGGCAAATCAAGAAACATGAAATGAAATATAGAGAAAACACTGATGTTTTCCAGAGGCAGGTGGGTGGGGAGATGGGTTAAATAGGTGAAGAGGATTAAGGAGCTCACTTGTTGTGATGAGCACTGGATATTTATGGAAGTGGTGAATCACTATATTGTACACCTGAAACTAATATTACACTGTACGCTAACTAACTGGAATTTAAATAAAAAACTTAAAAAGATTTTCAAAAAATATATATATTTGGACCAAATTAGGTAATTCTTCACATTTTGGGCAATCTTACCCTCATAGAGCCAGGCATTCTATAAAAATAGAATGTCTAATCTATGAGAATAGGATAGGCTATAGACAAAATGAAACAAAAAAATCAGTTCCTTTGTTTAAAATGCTTAATGATATTGCCATGCTTGCCATTTAAGTTATTTTAAAAAATATCTTTACTTTTCAACAGTGAACTGTGGTATTTCTGTGACTGTAACTATCTGCTGTTTTATACATTTCTCATTATTCACAGACCCAAACACACGGATACACAAAGAACAATCAAGAAAAAAAAAAAGTTTAAGTAAATAATAAATAATTCCCTTACATTTTTCATTTCCAATTTCTTCAATATTTTTATTGTCTTTAAAGGCTTAGACAGGTTCCCCCATTTCATTTATGTTTTAAGGCTTACTGATTTACTATTCACTTCTGAATTTGGATAATTGATATTGATCTTTATGCCTTGTAGATTATCATTGTCTAGGAAGGAAGTTATTCTAAGGTTGGTATATCTGGAATAAACAGCATTCTTGGCAGAAAAAAAAAATCAATATCTAAACCTGAGGAAGAAGCTTTATTCTGTCTTGTTATTCGTAAAATGGTTGAACTGAAGAGAGCATAAGTTGGGTAGTTACATTACATGAAGCTTTTTAAAGAGCTCAAAGTGCTTTGGACTTGAGACACACTGAAAAGAGAAAAAAATAAAACAATAGAGAATGAGAAAGGAGTCATTTCGGTAGGTAACTACTTGACATGGAAAAGACCGAATCTGAAGTGGCCAGAGACTGAGTAGATCTTCAAAATCATTTTCAATGAACAAGGTGGCAAAGGCATTTTACACTTTAGAAATATGAATGAGAACTCCTTTTTCAAAATTTATTACACATCTGCTTTCTTCGAAATGTGCCTTTTTTTTTCCATCAGAAAACAATTATTTCTAGATTCTGAATGAAGACATTGTTCTTCATGGTTCTTTCCCTCTCGATAAAAACATTCAGTGTTAAAAATAAAACATAGCCAAACAGTACGTAATACTTCTACTTTGTATTTGGACCTATAAAATAGATACATAAACGAACAAATAAAAGGGTTAGTTATGCAATTCTGGGATGTTCTTCCTAGTTCTCAGTAAAAACATAAATATTATGTCATAACATACAGCGATTGCTACCAAGATAGCATAGATAACCTATAATTCAAATAATTATAACGTTTTAGTATATGAAGGGCTTTAAACATGCATCTCAGGTCTCTCCAGCTAAATCTCATCCAGAAGTGTTTCTTAACATTTATGTGTGACACTATCTGTTTGGTGCACGTTGGCAGCTTTCACTCTATTTGGGAAGCCTAATACATTTTAGAAATACACAAGAATTTAACTTAGAGAGTCATAATATTTAGATTAAGAAGGGGTAATAAAGATCACATATCCCCACACTCACATGTTACAGAAGAACTCAGTTAGCCCTGGAGGATGTTCTAATGGTCAAATAGTGTTAAAACGCCAGGAGTAACATTTTAATAGTAAGAATTAAATTATAACACAGACATATCACAGAAATATTATCGTAATTTCTTTGCCTTTTTTATCCTGGGCTTACAGCAAAACAAGAAAAGAAAAAAATTAAAACAATATTGCCATTTATATGCACACTAAAGCAACTGAAATATACACTGACCTAAGAAATGATATAGAAAGACTAACATGAGGATTGCATGATTTAAAGCAATGGGTAAATGAAGAAGGAAAATAGGAAATCCCAAACTAGTGCTAAGAATATCAGGCTTCCTATTATAACATACTACACTATCCCAACAAATCAAAGTATATTTTTCACTACAGCTATCTTGACCTCCATAAATAAATTCAGTATTTGTCCTAAACATTTTATATGCATAGTAATTTTATACTCTGGATACCATTTTTGGTTACTTCTATTACAGCATATTCTCAAAGTGATAAAACTTTATTTACAATGTTACTATGTTTAATAAAGTTACAATTTTTAATTAAAATTTCATTTTGAGATCACTGCAGATCTATATGAAATTGTAAAAAGGTAATAAAGAGAGACTCTGTGTATGCTTTACCAAGTTTCCAATAATGGCAATGTCCTACATGAGTTTTACATCATAGTCAAGGTACAGAACACTTCCATCACCACCAAGATTCCTTCTGTTGTCCCTTTGTAGCCATACCCACCTCCTTCCTCTCCACCATGTCTCTAATTCCTGGCAACCACTAACTTGTTCTCCATTTCTGTAATTTTTAAAGTCAACTTTAACAAAAGGCATGGAGATAGAAATATTTGAAAGAAAAACTAAGCTTCTAAAGTAGCAAATGGTATTTTATATTATTGTTTTCTCAGCATAGAGTTCATATTCTCTTAAACTTTATATTTAAGTTAGTTTTTAAATTATCTAGTGATACAGATTTATCAACTGATATTCCTTATTAAATAAGACTTCTTTATTGTGTATATTTTTCTGTAAAATTTCAAAAATTTAAGGGAAATATTATGAAGGACAAAATCAGTAAGTTGGCATTAGGAACTGGGTTGTGTTATTTGTCAGCGGTGTGTCTTTGGAAAAATAAATTACCTCTTTGAGGCTAATGCTTCCTCCTGTAGAAAATTTCATGATTCGTGGGAAGAGGTAAAAACGATCAACATGAAGAGGAGTCTGGAAGAAGTTGATTCCATCCCTCATAGATGACTCTGAAAGGTTCAAGACTTCAGGGGACAAAATAAATGCAGATAAGGTGGAAACACCAAATGAGCTAAAATTAGAAGTAAAGCCTGAAGATGTGACAGAGTTGCTGCAATCTCATGATAAAGTTTTAAGAAGTTGCTTCTTAAGAATGATCAAAGAAGGTGATTTCTTAAGATGGAATCTACTCATGGTGAAGATGCTGTGAAGATTGTTGAAATGACAACAAAGGCTTTAGAACATTTCATAAACTTAGTAGATGAAGCAACGGCAGGGCTTGAGAGACTGACTCCAATTTTGAAAAAGTGCTACTGTCGATAAAATGTTATCAAGAAGCATCAAATGCTGCAGAATAATTGTTTGTGAAAGGAAGAGTCAATCGACGTAGCAACCTTCATTGTGGTCTTATTTTCAGAAATTGCCACAGCCACCCCAATCTTTAGCAACCACCAGACTGATCAGTTAGCAGCTATCAACACTGAAGCAACACCCTCCACCAGCAAAAAGACTACATCCCTCTGAAAGCTCGGATGATAACTCGCATTTTTAAGCAATAAAATATTTTTAATTAAGGCATATACATTTTTTAGACATAATGCACTTAATAGACTAAAATACAGTATAAACACAACTTTTATATGCACGTGGAAACCAAAAATCTTCATTTGCCTCACTTCATTGCAATATTCACTTCCTTGCAATGGTATGGAACCAAACTCACAGTAGCTCTGAAGAATGCCTGTAATGTATCCTAGTCTGTATATATTCCTTTTTTCCCTATTTCTCCTTGTTCATGGCAACTTTCCAACATGATCTTACAATAAACGCCAGGGCAACCTAAATGAGGGCTGGAATTACTTATTAGAGTAAGAGTCGCTAATAGACCTGTTGCATATATATGTCCTGGATCCATCACTGTTCTAGTTTCAAACTATAACAATTTAGGACTCCAGATAAGCAATAAAGCAGTACTTCTACTGTTACCAACTTTCAGTGAAGAAAGGAGATGTAAATTATGCACCCATAATTTACATAATCAGCAACTGTGAAGCAAGGTTGGTTATAAGATACAGTTTTTTGTTTGTTTGTTTTTTTGTTTAAGATTTTATTTATGGGGTGCCTGGGTGGCTCAGTGGGTTAAGCATCTGCCTTCAGGTCAGATCATGATCCCAGGGCCCCATAAAACCAAAAAAAAAAAAAAAAAAAAAAAGATTTTCTTTATTTATTTGACAGGAGGAGAGAAAGAGAGAGATCACAAGTAGGCACAGCAGCAAGCAGAGGGAGAGGGAGAAGCAGGCTCCCCCCTGAAGAGAAAGCTGGATGCGGGGCTCGATCCCCAAACCCTGGGATCATAACCTGAGCCAATGGCAGATGTTTAACCGCTGAGCCACCCAGGTGCCCCGGTTATAAGATACAGTTAATGAAATACTACATAACACCTCTCTGTAAGTTAGTTCTCTAACATGAACTGTTTTCTTGATCATGAAGCCATATGTGGATGGAATTCAACTAACAAAAGTGACAGATATTGCCTGAATTTGGAACTGATAGTAAATTATTGGAATTCATCGAGCCCATTTTATTGAGTATAGCCTAAGTACTAAGAATAAGAAGGAAATAAAAAGTAACATGATTCTTACATTTTATACAGTAGAATACACGTTATCTATGAAAATATCAGTAAGACAAGCAAGAAGCAATATATTACAAGGAGGATATAACTAGACACCTGGAAGGCAAAAGTAGGAAAGTTCTGTTCTAATGTACTGAGAAGGAATGGCGAAGAAGGAATCATTTGCAATGCATATTTGCTGCTGGAGAGAATACTGACATGCAAACCTGCTGTAGGCATGAGAAGTGTACATGCAAGTTACAATGAATCCTCAGGAAATGGTGAATCAATCAGATTAAATGGAATAATACACTTGTTGGGAAATGATTAGAAAAATGGTTTGGGGCAAGATTGTGAAATCCTTAAAAAAATATGGATATGTTACTTTATTCCAAAAGCAATGGAAAACATTAAATAGATTTTGATCAGATAAATTTTACCCTTAGATTTAATCTCTATATAGCTGGCTCCTAGGGTCAACAGGAAGAATGGTTTGAAATTGGAGGGAATTTTTAGTTATGGGAATTGCTAGAGAAACAATACTAGGTATAATGAGGAAATATAATGAAAGCCTAGACTTGTACTGAAAACAGAAAATAAAGAGTAGTAACTGCTGTGTAAGTATAGGAGAACAATCCATCATGGAGCCCTGGAAAGCTTACACATCTCCACATAAGGCAGACACAGGCAAAGCTTAACCACTGATCCAAGTCTTGATATAATGTCCCATGACTGTCCTTGGAACATGATGGGAGCAATGTTTGTCACCTTCCTATCTTGCAGAAGCACTCTATCTATGGAAGGCTACCACAAGGATACTTCCCTTCCACTTCCACTTCCCTTTCTGCCCCATCCTCTTTGGCATATAAAATTGCCTGGCTGAAATCTAGAGCTGAATATCAAATGATAAAATGACCTGCTGCTCATGTCATCTGTCACCTGGTGCATCTGGTTTTGTGTCATTTTGTGGGACTAGGGATGCAAGCAGCTGACACCAGCTCTTGGTTTTCTGTATGTGTAATAAACTGTTTAACTCCATTTTTAAAAAAGGAAGGAAAAGGATGAAGTCATTCTCAAAGAAATATGGACTTAATAATTTAAGAAGGAGAATGGAGAAAGTTGATGATGGAAATGACTCAAGATCGAGGATAGTCAAAATGGCAAGTATGGCACAATGTTTGGTGTTACGCCAGTGAAACTATGAGAATAGCTACTCTTGTTTCTCCTCTTGGAAAACTGATGTGAACACCCTGCAATATATGTAGATGTCTAAATGACTGAGTGATGGGGAAAGAGAATCAAATTACTAAATATTATCTTGAAGAGCAAGAAACACTTACAGCGAAAAATAGGAAGGTGTAGAAATAAAGGAAGTTGAGAATGAAAACTCCAATATGAGAAAAACTAAATGGTAAGCTCAAAGAGCCAAGATATTGAAAATCTTAGTTATCATTTTATCCCTATGTGCATGCTACAAAGCATAATCGAGAAAATCCATGTTACAGATTCTTATATAAAGTATACGTACTCAAATATTTTGTTAATCCTTCTTTACATTTGGCTACCCTATCCCTCTCTAATACACACAAAAATGATTACCTTTTTTATAAGATGTTTATGCATTCTGATAGATGTATTAAACACTGAGGAAGGAAATAAAAATGGTATATAATATTAATATCATGAAATTTCATACTGTTCAATATAAATGTACTTTATAGCAGTTATCTATAATAACTGCTAAAGGCAGAAACCTTTTACAATCTTTGTTTTTTTATAATTAGTAACATTTTTAATGAGTTTTAGGAAAAACTTTAAACCATATTATTCCAACATTCATTGATATTAATGACTACCAAGTGAGTGCTGTGAAGTATTAGCTCAGCAATACTCATCAGTACTAAACTCTTCAATAAGTAGTTACTTTTATGACTCTTTCTTGTTAGTAATTAAAAATGAATGAGTTTCAGATGCTTAAATTTTTACAATATTTAATACATATTATCTTTGACTTCTAAACATGTTACCTTGTATCTAGACAGTAGATGTCTTTCTAAAGAAGCTTTACATTCAAGTGTTGAAGTGAAAACAAAGAGAAGTCAGTAACAAAGTCTGCAATGTGACAATGCAATCTGGTGTAAGAGAGGACTTCCAGGAAAAAAAACCCATTCATACTTTCAGTAATGCAAAATCTGAAAGTCGGTTTTTTTCACTTGACAGTAGATCAGCATAATCAAAGTCAACTCCTCTTTGGAGAACTGTGGACATAATGGAAAAGAAAGTCATATATTTACCATGCTGTAATAGAATATTTTGTAATAACATTCATTTTGAAGCATTGCCAAGGCTTTTGTGAGAAGTAATGGAAATGCTGCGTTAGTATGAATAAGAAACGATGATTCTCTCTAGCAATAAAATGAATGATAGAATTCTTTATTACCATTGCCAGAAAATTTATACTGACAAGTATATCCATATAATTCATGGCATGACACAGAACATTGTATTGTCTTGTCAAATAAGGGAGCATTTTAATTTAAGATAAACTGTACTTTATAAGCTGGTACAATCTTCATAGATCATTGATCGAATTTCTAATCATTAAGACTAATTTTTAAAAAGTTAAAAATGAGTTTTCAAATACTCTGATTTTGAAACAAAAACAAAAACAAACAAACAAACAAACAAACAAACAAAAAACCCTTTAACTGGTAGCCATGCTTCTAAGATTAGGATCTGGATAATTTAAAAAGTGAGATTCCTTATTAGAAGAGGTTTTTTTTGGTAACATTAACTTATAAAGACCAAGGATGCCTCAGACTTTGATTAGTTTATGGAAGAAAAATAATTTTGACATATTCCACTTAGCAAGAATTGTACATGAAAATTATGGTGTTCGTTAAGATATTTTCATCAATTATTTTGCCTAAAACATCCATTTCATGCTATTAAGAGAAGCAATTCATTAAGTGGTCTCACTCTGATTTAATAGGTTTGAATCAATAAAGGGTGAATTAAAAAAAAAAACAATGATATGCTGAAATATATTTTCATGTCTTTTTTCTATAAAAACATAGAAATGAGATATTCCATGCTCAAAAGTATCTTATAACTAACTATATTTACTATGTAAAAAATTTCATTCAGATTTAAAATATTTACTGAATAACAGGCAGGAATCCAAAGCAAAAACAATTTAAAGCAATTTGAGGAGCACATGGCTGGCTCAGTCAGTACAGCATGCCAGTCTTGATGTCAGGACTTGTGAGTTCAAGCACCACATTGGGTGTAGAGATTATTAAAAATAAAATCTTTAGGGGCACCTGGGTGGCTCAGTTGGTTAAGCATCTAACTCTTGATTTCGGCTCAGATCATGATCTCAGGGTGATGGGATCGACCCCTTGTCAGGCTCCCCGCCCAGTGCGGATCTCCTTGAGATTCTTTCTCCTTCTTGCTGTGCCCCTCCCTCTGCTCATGTTCACTCTCTTTCTGTCTCTCTCTAAAATAAACAAATAAATAAATCTTTAAAAATAAAATAAAATAAATTAAAAAAAATCAATTCGAGAACTTTACTACTATGAATAAGCTAATAAAAGGAAAAATTTTGATAACATTTTATCTGTTAAGCTACCTAGCTTTTCCGCTAAAAACAAAACAAAACAAGGTTATTTTTAAAGTGCTTATTTGGTAAATGTTGATCTTTATAACTTCATATACACATTTGGATGTCAAGTTTTAATGAGAGACAACTATAAATCCTTCAAGATACCAAATCATTCTAGACTTGAAACAAATGATATTGAAATAAGATTGAATATCTAAGCAATATTCATAAAGACAATAAGATGCCATAAGTCAAATTAAAAAGGCATTATTAGGATAGGTAATATGATGAGTAAATTATGAATTATTCTTATCAAAATGATTATGAAGTATTGGTGAATGCATTTTATGGTTCAAGATAAACACTTTATTAGTGCTCCCTGTCTAAATTTCAAAAAAAAAAAAAATCGCTGTCAAGTTAGTAAAAAGTTAAATCCAAACCATTTTTTAATTATGGCAAACAAAATTTTTGATGATATGGATCTATAAACATTTCCTCAAATCCTGTGATATATTGCATATGATCCATTATCATCCAAAAATCTGGGTTAACACTTTTTAAATTCATCATTATAGAAGGAGTTGTTTTATGTAGTCTATTGGAGACATATATTATCAGCCTTTAATGACTGCATAACATTTTGGAAATAAACACTAACACAACACACTTCCAACATTTTATTGATGTTTTTGTGCATCAGTATAAATGACAACTATTGTTTCTGAGAGTAACTTCCAGGAAACTGAAGCATGATGGGTGTGTTAAGTGAAATAATGGGTCCAACAATGTCCATGATAAAATGCATAGAACCCATGAATATGTTAGATTAGATGGCAAAGGGGGATTAAAGTTGCTAATCTACTGATGTGAAAATAGGACACTTATTTTAGATTATCTAGGTGGGCCCAATGCAATTACAACAGTTTTTAAAAGTAAAAGTGGAGGCAAAGGAGAGTCAGGGTCGGAAAGATGTAATGGAAGAAAGGCTCAACTGGCCATTGCTGGTTTTGAAGATGGAAGTGACCCAGCAGCCAAGGAATGGGTAGCTTCTAGAAGCTGGAAAATACAAGGAAATGGATTCTCCCTAATACCTCCAAAAAGGAACATAATTCTGCATATATCTTGATTTTAGACTAATGAGGCTCATGCCAAACTTCTGACCTATAGAAGTAGAAGATAATAAAGGTATTTTATTTTAAGCCACTAAATTTGTGATAATTTGTTATGGTAGCAAAACTAGTAAACTCGGTATATGTATATACTAGCACAAATAGTCTATTAATTCATGCTTTCCTCTTTTCTCATTCTTTTTTTTTAACATTAATGCCTTATAAACATAAGTTCTCAAATGCTATTTTTTGAGTCTCTTAACCACTGTTAATGTGGTTAATCTGTGTATATGTATGCAGCACATAGACACATATACACATATGCGGATATATGTTCATTAAATTGCTATATATGTGTATGTATGTGTATACTTGTATGTATTTCAAAGCTTCATTTGCAATTCTTTCTTTCAGGTTGCCTATGGGAAAGTTGAATTTAGCTGAGAGTAGCCATTTTGAAACTGAAAAAGTTGTAGTAAAAACCGAATGTTAAATTTAATTCTCTTCTACGATATTCACATATGCATAGATGTGTAAAGGGAGGGAGAGAGGGGAAAGAAGAGAAACTAAATGTCCACAAGTGCTGAGGATTAATAAGTAAATAAAGCCATATCAAATATTCAAGTCTTGAAAGGGAATTAGATAAGTAAATAAAACAATATAATACAATAAGTTACTGATAAAAGTAAATTTATCAGTAATTATACCTAAGGGTAGTATGAACAGGAAATAAAGAGTTTTCTAGACATGACTGAGTACTGTTTTTATAGAGAATCTGGATTGTTCTGGCTTTGTAGCTTACGAATTGTGTGATCTAAAACAAATGATGTAATTTCTCAGAACCATTTCCTATTTATTTTGGAATAAAAATAGTAAAAACCTGGGTTTAAATTTTTGCTCTATCATTAATTATGTAGGTGATATTAGATAATCATCCACATCTCTATAGTCATTTCCTTATTGGTAAAATGAAAAAGTTTGATTAGGTGAGCTATTTTCCTGCTATTATTCAGTCAGCCTATGATTTAATTGGGAGTCTGACTTATAAATAAATCCCATTTATTAGTAAGAGGAGAACCTCCTATCCCTCCTCTCACCTTCTCCACTCCCACCGAAAGCACCCCTTCACATACTCTCCCTGGCCCCTGGTTGTGGCATTCTTAGAACCATAAAGACAGAGGCAGATTTATCATGCAGGGACTTAGATGTTTTTATTCAGTTGTTAGATACCCCAGAAGTATGGCTGCTTAAACTGGGTGCCCAACAAAGCAAAACCAAATGGCATTTGAAAGTTCTCCTTTTTAAGATTCCCAATTTCTCCAGTGTCCCTACATTTGTCTAGAGTGCAATTACCAACAAACAATAAAACCCACACAAATACACAAAGGCAAGATAGGATGATTTCACAGGGATAGTCTAAAAATCTTTCCTTGAAACATAATGCAAGCATATATTTGTTTTAAGCAGTAAGAAAACAAATTCAAAGCTCAATGCTAGATCTCCTAAATATCCCCTGGGAACTTATAGGAACCTTAATTTTCACTGTTTAACACTTCACAGAACCACTAGCCCATCTTTGTTTTGTTAAATAAGTAGTACAATGAAAAGTGTCCCCTTTGCTCTCTGCAGAGATTAAATAATAATCACCAAAAGACATCAAACCCTGATCCCTGGAAACTTAAATGTTATTATATAAGAAAAAATAATCTTTGCAGATGTCATTAAGGATCCTGACAAAGAGAAATCATCCTGCATTATCCAGATGGGCCCTAAATCCAATCACAAGTCTCTTTATAAGAGAGAGGTCAGACATGCACAGCAGAGGAGAAGGCAATGTGACCATAAGGCACAGACTAGAGTTACGTGACCACAAGCAAAGAAATGCAGACAGTCACTCAAAGCTGAAAGAGGCAAGAAACAAATTGCTGCACCTTCAGAGAAAGACTGCAGTCCTACTGACATCTCGTGATTTCTGTTCTAGAACCTGAAGTTGAACTCCTAGTCTTCAGAATGTGAGAGAGTAAGTTCTAAGCTACTAAATTTGTGGTAATTTGCTACTGTAGCCACAGGAAACTAACTTTTCCACCTCCCCCAAAGAGCTCTGCATATTTTTATAATATTTAGCAAACTCATTCTCTTAGATGACTTATAGATGACAGTCTGTAATACAAGGACTGAAGTTATACTTTAAAAACAAAACAGAAAAATATTTAACTTAATAGTCATTTAGCACTTAAAAATAGAATGATAAATGTGTTTCCTTTCAGAAAATGCTTAGATATTATTTATCCATATTCTCCTAGTTTATAAATTATTCCTAGAACAACTATAACTTTTTAGAAGGTTTTTCTAGTACTCTAGGCTAATGAGGTAAGATTTAGTTGGCATTTAATATCATCACAGAGTAGATTAGTACATAAAAGTATTATAATATAAATTCACTATAGTGTTTAAGAACAAGGAGAAAGATTTGTGTAATTTATAATGACTTTCCAAACTATAATATTAAAGTCATTTTGAATATACAAATTTAAAGACAATAGCTTTAAAAAATCATGGAAAAAATTACTTAATCCAATTACTATGACAATAGTTTCCTTATTTATATAAACTCTTAATTTTACTACAGTTTTAGATACACAGAAAAAATGGCAAAGATAGTACAGAGTTCCATTATGCCCCACATCCAATTTCCCTATTATTAACATCTCACGTTATAATGCTACATTTGCCAAGATTAATGAACCAATACTGATGTGTTATAAAGGCCATACTTTGACATTTCCTTAGTTTTTACCTAATGTTTACCTAATTGCTAAAAATTAATGCTAAGGAAAATTAAAGCATATGTAAATAAAACAGAGAGATATTCATATTCATGAATGGAAGACTCAATATTATTAGGATGTCAAGTCTTGATCTACTGATTGAATGTAATCCCAAACAAAATCCCAATAAGCTATTTGTAGCTATGACAAATTGGTTTTAAAATTCATGTGGAAAGGCAAAATACCTAGCATAGCCAAAACAATACTAAGAAAGAAGAAAAAACTGGAGATGTCAACTTGATTTTAAGGGTAATTATAAAGGTACAGTAATCAAAATGGTGTGGTATGGCTGAAAAATAGACACAAAGATCAATGGAGCATAATCAAAAGTCCTGAAATAGACTCACACAAATATAGTCAACTGATTTCTGATGAAGGTGAAAAGGAGAAATGGTAATCTTTAAAACATATTGTGAGAGGAAAAAAAAGAACACAGACAGAGACCTTACACTTTTCACAAAAATTAAATCAAAATGGATTACAGACTTACATGTAAAATGCAAAACTTTAAAACTTCTAGAACGAAATAAGAGAAAATCTACATGACCTGGGTTTTGTGATGAGTTTTAGATACAACACCAAAAGCACAACCTATGGTAAAAATCATTGGTAAGTTGGGCCTTACTAATTTCACTGATGTAGGGCCTCATTAATTTCATGTATTTTTATATTTTCATCTCCAGTATTTATTCATAATCTTGTCTACTTTCAATAGATCTAATATAAATTTTATACAATATGTGTTCTGTGTTCCCACTATTAGTATATATTTTTCTATATCATTACATACCCTTGTGGGACTGATACTTTTGTTTACCAAATTTAATTATTTTTAAATGCAAATGTAGAAAAATATTTAACAACTGCTAGACCAAAATATGATATATTCTGTGTATACATAATAAGGCTCAAGAGAACTGTAATCACAAAATTGTGATAATTTTGATACTTCTTTCAGTAGAAAATATATAGTACATCAAACACTTGTATATATGACTAGTTCGAAATTAATGACTGCAAGTGTCTTGTTACATTTATTATCAAATACTGGTGAGAAGTACACTTTTGTAAGACCAAGATGACTGAAACATGTTTCCTTAGAGGCTGAAGGTAACTGTGAGATCACAGATCTAAATACAAAAGTGGTGCTGGATAATGCTTTATACTACACAGGGGTCTTGTCTCAAGAGAAAAATGATAAGACTCTAAACATCTGTTGAATTTTAGGAATAATTTCTCACGTGTCTCAAGTGAGACACTTATGTTGTCATCAAGTGGCACTGTGGCATTATTGTAAAGAGCATGGCTGTTAATAGTACTTGAAACGAAGTCCAGATTTTGCCCCATGCTAGCTGGGTGACAGTCTTTCTGTGGCTCAGTTTAGGCACTTCAAAAGAGGTGCAATACAGTACCTTTCTCAGGAGGATGCTTTGGACTAAATAAGGGAATGTGTATTGTGTAGATAATAAATATGAACTACTATAGTCATACTTATTATCATCTGTAACATATTTATATGTAATATATAATATATACCTAATTGCAAATACCTAAACATATGAATTCAAAATAGCCAAAACTTATTAATTTATGGTCCTTTAAAAATGAAGGGCACCTCATTTCATGTACATACTCACACATCATGAAAAAGCAAAATATCCTCAATTTGATGTGATTCCAAGTAAATTAGCACTCTCTATTGCAATGTAAGACCTACATATACTGATGAAAAAGTTACGTGCAGATAAGAATGCATTTCCCAGAAAATAATTTGATTTTCTAAGATTCTTAGGTTAATTTAGTAGATTAGAATTTTGGTGCCATGCTCATATTAATTGCCATTGGAAAAAAATTTTTGCAATATTAATATATATATATATATATATATATATATATATATATATATATATATATATATATATACACTAAATTGTGGGCTTTGTGGGTTTTTTGGTTTTTTTTTTTTAATGTTTTAAGGCTATTTTTTGGTGCAGTTTAAGGTTCGCAGCAAAACTCATGGGAGATCCCTGCCCTCTCACATGCATAGCATGCCCCCATTACCAACATTCTCCACTAGAGGGTACATTTGTTACAAATGATGAATTTGCCTTGATATATGAATAATCACCCAATGTCCACATTTTACGCTTTAGTTCACTGTTGGTTTTGTCCATTGTATGAGTTTGGACAAATGTATAATGACATGTATCTCCCATCATGTTATCATATGGAGTATTTTCACTGTCCTAAAAATCCTCTGTATTCGGCCTGCTCATCCCTTCCCCCAGCACAATAACCTCTGCCAAACACTGATCTTTACTGTCTCTGGTTTTGCCTTTTCCAGAATGTCATATAGTTGGGATCATACCGTATGTAGCCTTTTCAGATTAGTTTCTTTCATTTAGTAAGACATATTTAAGGGTCCTCTATGTCTTTTCATCCTTGATAGCTTATTTCTTTACAGACCTGAGTAATATTCCATTGTCTGGGTGTACAACAATTTATCTACGCACCTACTGACATACATTTTGGTGGCTTCCAGGTTTTGGCAATCATGAATAAAACTGCTACAAACATTTCCGTGCAGGTCTTTGTGTGGTTTTAACTCCTTTGGGTAAATGGAAAACAGTGTGATTGCTGGATCATACAGTAAGAATATGTTTCAATGTTTTAAGAAACCACAAAACTCTATTCTGACGTGGCTGTACCATTTTACATTCCCTCCAGCAATGAATGAAAGTGCCTGTTGCTCCATATCATACCAGCATTTGGCGTTCTCAGTGTTCTGGATTTTGACCATTTTAAGGTATAATGGCATTTCATTGTTGTTTTAATTTGTATGTCCCTGATGAGTATGATGGGAAGCATCCTTTCATAGGCTTATCTGCCATCTGTGTACCTCTTCTAATATTTCTCTCACTCTGTTCAGGCTGCTATAGGAAAAATACTATAGAATGGGTTTCTTAAATAACAAACACTTATTTCACGTAATTCTGGAGGCTGGGAAATCCAGGACCCAAGGCTCCAGATTTGGTGTCTTGTGAGAGCCAATTTGCTGCTTCACAGATGGCCATCTTTTCACTGTGTCCTCACGTGGTAGAATAGGGAAGAGAGTTCTCTGGGAAATCTTTTATAAGAGCATTAATTTCATCCATGAGGACTCTACCATCATGACCTGATCACCTCCCCAAAGCTCTACCTCCAAATACTATCACATTGGGGATTAGGTTTCAATATATGAATTCTGGGGAATAGGTAAAGTCTTTGGCCCATTTTTAAATCAGGTTGTTTGTTTTCTTACTGATGAGTTCTAAGAGTCTTCACACATTTGGTATCACAGACTTTTAGCAAACATGACTTTTGCAAATATTTTCTCCCAGTCTGTGACTTGTCTTCTCATTCTCATGACCCTGTCTTGTGTAGAGCATAAGATTTTTTAAGTTTAATGAAGTCCAACTTCTCAGTTCGTTCTTTCATGGATTGTGCCTTTGGTGTTACATCTAAAAAGTTATCATCATACCCAAGGTTGTTCTCTATGCCATCTTGTAGGAGTTTTATAGTTTGGTATTCTCCATTTAGATTTATGATCAATTTAGAGTCAATTTTTGTGAAGGGTGTTAAGATCTGTGTCTAGGTTAATTGTTTATTGCATGTAGATGTCCAGTTGTTCTAGCACCACTTGTTGAAGAGACCATCTTTGCTCCACTATATTGCCTTAACTTCTTTGTCAAAGATCAGTTGACGATATTTATGTTGGTCTAATTTGGGGCTCTCTATTCTGTTCCATTGATCTAACTGTCCATACCAGAGCATCTTGATAACTGTAGCTTTATAGCAAATCTTTAAGTTGTATAGTGTTAGTCTTCCAACTTAATTTTACTTCAGTATTGTATAGGCTGTTCTGGCTCTTTTGCACAAAAGTATTTTAAATTGTATCATTCATTAAAAATATTTCTACATGGAGGAGTACCTGGATGGCTCAGTTGGTTAGGCATCCAAGTCTTGGTTTTGGCTCAAGGCATGATCTCATGGCTCTTGAGAGCAAGCCCCGCATCTGGCTCCAAGCTCAGTGGGGAGTCTGCTTGAAGATTCTCTCCCTCTGCCCCCCACACCAACTCTTGTGTACTCCCACTCTCTCTCTAAAGTGAATAAATAAATATTTAAAAAACATTTCTACATGGAATATGCAAAAATATCACTGTGGTAACTTTTACATTATATTAGAAAATTAATGATACTCATTTTCACATGAAATGACTACCACAGTTATTTATTCTCTCTCTCTTCCCCTCTCTCACTCTAGTTCTCACTCTTGTGCTTACTCCCACTCCTTCTGAAACAAATAGGCCCACACTGGTTTATTAAAACAGATAAAATGAGGAACAGCAATTTTTTGACTATTTAAACTTAATACCTAATAGTTACCAGAAATGCTGAAACAAATAAATACATTTCCCTATAGAGAAAGACTAGCTTTCTAGGTGCATGTGTGCTCAGACCCATGCAAAGGCACAGATTTAAAGAAAGATAACTTTATACTTTCCTGATCTTGGTCTAATGTTGGTGTTAGGATGTTGAGTAATTAAAAGGAGATATAGCTATATCTTATACTCTGCTCCCTTTCACACACTTTCTCTCTAAACAAGAAAGTAAATTTTCTCTTTTGCCAGAATGTTTACCAGAGTGTGGCTTTATTTAATGGCCAAAGATATCAAAAATATCTTTTATTAATCACAGGTAAAATTGCCAGATAGTAAAATAACCAAATTCTGATAGTCATGCATTGTACTTTTTAAATGACTACTATGGTTCTAGAAATACAATTGTCCTACAGATCACAGTCTGAGTTTTTTTTTTTTTAAGATTTTATTTATTTATTCGACAGAGATAGAGACAGCCAGCGAGAGAGGGAACACAAGCAGGGGGAGTGGGAGAGGAAGAAGCAGGCTCATAGCGGAGGAGCCTGATGTGGGGCTCGATCCCAGAACACCGGGATCACGCCCTGAGCCAAAGGCAGATGCTTAACCGCTGTGCCACCCAGGCGTCCCCAAAGTCTGAGTTTTAAAAACATGTAAGTCCCATATCAACAAACCAATTACAAGAATTTAAACTGGTTGCAAGAATGAGTCACGTAGTTTTTGTGAGATGCTTTGCTCCTTTACAATTTGCCAAAGCTGAGACATAGAACAAAAAACAAATAACATGGCTTAAACTGCACTTGAAATTTGTATTTTGAGTAAGATTAGTCACATTTACCCGGATTTTAGATTGGTTAGAGAAAATCTGAAATTTTGACTTGACAAACAGCTATTGCCCCAAGAGATATGGAGATTAATCCAGGTTGCTCCTAGAACATTTGTGTACCAGACGCCATAGCATTTCCCAGGTGGAACAAAAGCTCCCCAAATAATAGAGAACTACACATGAAGAGGGTAGCTGATTAAGAGGGGCTTACAAGACCTTCAAAATAGTGTGGGGCTATTAATTATTTAGGAAGATATAACTAGATAAATTAAGAAGGAATACAGTGTATCTTTAATGAGCAATATTTTCCTGTTGTAAAATGTGGAACTGGTTCCAATAGTTGGCTAAAATCTCCTGGTTACAGTTTAAAGGAGGTGGACAAAGGAAAAGATAGTGCTTCATGACAAAGTACCATTAAAGATTTCATTGAAAGAAAAAGTACAATATCAGAAACTGCATGCCATTATATCCTTGTTTTTAAAGAATCTATATACAGAGTGAAATAGAGAAAGTCCTATACGCAACTAATGAATCCTTGAACATTATATCAAAAACTAATGATGCATATGTTGGATAATTCAATTTAAATAAAAAAAGATTAACAATACCAAAAAAAAGTCCTATAAATTGAAATTATACTAATTGTTCCTCAATAATGAGTACAGACATTGAAAATACTGTTTCAGTAACAAACTCCTTTTAAGTTTCAATTGCAGTGGAAATTATTCTCGTCTCTATTTTTTTAATTTAATTTCTATTCCCCATTTTCTTTGGATGGCCAGTTGTTTTAGGGATATGATTACTTACTGTAAACTTTCACTTAGAAGTTATTTTAAAAACCAGGCTTTAAACATCATTACAAAAGATTTAAACGCTAATTTAAACAAATTAAAATGTCCTTGCAACTATTATTACTGCCTCCCAGAGGCCTGATGTACTTTGCCTTTCTGGTATCTGCTCTCTAGTCTTTGCTTCAGGGAGTATTCTGCAAGACAACTCAAGCTGCTGAGAGCTTCTGCTTTAGAATCGCACATGGAGTGTTTTCTCTGTGTGTGTTTGCTGTAAATAATTAATGGGTCTAAGTGATTCTAGATTGGCAATATGCAATGTGATATTCACTATTTTAATCTCCTTAGATTAAGCAGAGAATGCCCCATAGGGCTTCTGGCCCCTGGAAACAAAGCATAATAATGCACATGAAAATTGCTTAATCAGTAGTCTCAGAGAGGGCTGTGAAAGTTAACATCATAATAATTCTAAAAAGTAGGTTATTATTATGACTTTGTTAGAGATAAGGCTAAAACCTCACACATTATTCAAATTTTTAGGGTTACAAAGAAAAACAGGAACTGGAAAATGATACTTCCTTTTGCTTGTATTAATGATATAGTGAAAATTAAATTTACATCCGTCATGCATTTGAGTTTTTTAATTGATAGTAGTGAAATCATAATGCCATAAAGGTTATTTGCAGTATGTAGACCTCTATAAGACTGTGTGTGTCTTCATCCTGCAAATAATGAAAGGGGATGAAGTAGATGTAGTAGAGAAAAAGAACTGAAACTAAGGAGACGCACTGAATTTTAGGTCTTGCACCAACACTGTGAAGAGATGGAGGATTTCAGGCCAGATATATTGGACTAAAACTACACACTCTATACCATACTCTTTGTGTCAAGATAGGAGATTTGTATATAACACTTCTCTAATTTCTAGCTCATGGGAAGAAGGCTTAAAGAGAGATTGTCACAGAAAAGACTAACTTATTAGGAAAAGTCTAAATCTAGACTACAGGTTACATAGAATGAAAGAAGACATACTGAGCTTACTTGAAATTACAAATCCTTAATTGTGCAAAAGGGAATGCTAAATCGTAAGGATCAGGTGGCAGACTGTCACATTATTGTACCAGCAAAGGAAAGAACCAAAAATTTTACTTGGAAATGAAAGAGAAATGAAACATGGGGCTTGAACTCATGACCCCAAGATCAAGAGTCCCATGCTCTACCAACTGAACCAGCCAGGCACCCCTATAATTTTGATGGGAATGTTAGTATAACTGAAGCAGAGATGAAATAATAGAATTTTAGAATATATTTAGCTATCGTTTTTTATGTTTAACATTATGACACTGAAATGGCAGCCCCAGAATATCATTTATTAACCAGTTCTTAGATTTTTCCTTACTTCCATTTATGTTTAAATATAGCTCTATAAAACTAATAGATTATTTTAAACTGAATATATTCTATTTTTGATTGACATGCTTTCAGAAAATCCATTTTACTTGGATTGACAAACACTATAAACTGCTCTGACCTAAAGCTCAGAAATTAAAGACTGTTGTTAAAGATATTTAGCCCCAAATTACGTTTTTCTTCCTGATACCTCATGAAAATTCAAATATCATTAGAAATGGAAGAGTGCTGGATAAAAAATGACTTTTAATAGTACGTGTCAGAAAAAAAATTAAAGATTTTTAAATTTAAATCCTCACAGAGCTTTCTTTTCTAAAAATGAAGGGGAATTTGTACCTCAATATTAAGCAGATTTGTTTTGGAAAATATATTGTTGGGTGGGATTACAGATGTGAATTTAAATGTGTTGATATGAAATCTGACCTAGTTTCACACTGGGATAGACCCATTTATAAGAAGTGTAGTGACTTACACAAAAACATTTTTACTACATAATATAAAAATGTTGGGAAGTCTCCAAATAATTGCTATTTCATCAAACGATTTCAACATGTAAATCACTATTGTAAACAACCTAGAAAACTCAAGTGAACTCCCCTCTGAAATATGGTTTTTACCAATATGAGGTTTCCTGAGGGCAAATGTGGTTCAGTCTATGAGTAACCCAAAGCTATTCAGGTATAGGAAAGTGTGTCTGAATTTCTATAGGGAAGCTCTTCCTATGATAACATTATTGTGGATTACAAAAAAGAGACTAATAACCTAAAACCACGCAAACTGATATCAATTTTCATGTTCTGTTAAAAAATACTGTGACACATAAATAGGAAAGTCATATTTTGTTCATCACTACTATACTTGTGTATTCCTGTCGTCCCTCATCTTACTCTCTAACTCACGGGCACTTTTGCAATGCGATTCTAGATGTGACAAAGACTGAATAAATGATTAAAGATGCCTTGATAGACCTGATAAATTCATCCTAGGGGAAAAAATAGGAAAACATTCCTGTCAAGGGAATAAATGGAGAGATGAACTCCTTGAAGAACGAACATTTTCACATTTATTTTAAACTCACATATAACTAAACATTTAGCATGTCTGAATAGCACCTAGATTAACTATGTTTGCAGGTGAGAAGCAATTCAATTTTTTTTCTTATCTCCAAGGAAATTTTTTATCCCATATTACAGGCTTTTCATCTGCAAAATTTCATTTCAAAAATTACTTCTTAATGAATAAGAGACAAGGAAAATATAATGATCTTTAACTGAAAGTATTAACTTCCATTTCCTTCCAAATTTGGGGCATGAGACTATCCACTTGCTTATTGCCAATTTGGAATATAAATAAATTTTTTTCTTCTCTCTTGTGAAAGTCTGTCATGGTAATTTACATACCATGTAGAAACGCATTAACCCTTTCATCAGACAATGACGATCTTTAATGCACTCTTGTTATAAACATTCACCTGCTATAATAAAAACAAAAGAAATCATGAACTGGTGATTGCAACCATGATTTAGTAAAATCATAAGCAAATAGCAGGGTATGTTTCTTTTTGACTAATACAATACCTAGAATTATAGTATTTACAAACTGTTTTTCCTTTATAAATAGCTCCCAATGACACATTTTCTTTCTCCTTATAGTTCAAGAGCATTATTCCCACACTCAAATGAAAAAGCCCACCAAGCAGTGAAAATAACTTTAAAGCAACCTATTGCAATGCTGAAGCTAAAGCATCAGCTAGAATGGTACACATTTGGACAGTCATAACTATGATATTAAAGAGACAGGCCATGCCTGACCTGCTGTTGATATAACCATAGGCTGGCAACACATTCCTCAAGAGCCACACAACCTTCTATCATTCAAGATTTGTGGAGGACAGATGTTTTCCATCAGTGTGATAGTATTTTTACACTGCTTTCATTAAACTGTCATTTCTTAAACTGCTTCAATTTCAGGCCCCTTTTATCGCTTTGTTAGTTTTAATGCATCTCTCTGTACCTTGGGTGACAGGAAGGTAGCCCTGACTTTAATTGTGTGTATACTTGCCAAAGATTGGGCCATATACACTCACAGTACCCCTCTGTGGAATTGCACTTAATTGTAAAGTGAATGCAATATTGGAACAAGAAGCCGTATAAAGATCACTAGTTATTCATGGTGTGGAGACTGAGAAATATTATGTATGTATTAAAATGCTTTCAAGTGAAACATTTATGCAACTCACTTTGAAGGAATCAATAACTTTGATATATTAGTGCAGTTGAAAATATTGCTCATTTAACAGAAATGGGTGTAAGACAGAAATAAAATGGATGTTCAAAACCAACAGCTATCTGGCAAACTAGAAAACACCTCAGTACAATGGAACTAAATGATCCTTTTGTAAAGTTCTTCCTTCATGCAAAAGTTTAAAGGTATGCACTTTATATCATTTTGTTACTAATGGCAATATTTACTTGAATGTCCTCATTTAGATGTTTTATCTCATCTTATTTTATTTTATTGTTGCATGACTTGTGAGATAGAACCATCAGGATGCTAGTTCAAACATAGCCTTAAAAGGAGAAATTTATTCCTAAACTATAGTTTCAAAGAATAGTGGATATGTATCACCCACATGTACAGAGACAATTGATAGGACAACCTGTTATACATCAGCTCATTCTAATTTTGTGCTGATTTCTCCTGTGTCCTTGTGAGAAAATCAGGAATAAAAATTCCGAGATGGTGGTTTTAGTATATGTGCTGCCGAAGTGAGCACTGAGGTGGTTGTTTTAGAATGAAATGAAAATCCCCTGAATTTGTGATCTGGCTGAACATGTTTTAGAGAATTATAAAGGATAAAAATTGAGAGAACTATGTTTAAATGTTAAAAGTTCTGCATTTAGAATTCCTGAAATTAATATAACGATAATAAATTACACTCTTGATCACTGTGAAGAGTCATTATCTGGGATTTTTTTACTGACACTTCACTTTTCCTTGCAAATCACACTTCTGGGTTATTATCACAATAATGAGTGTAGTTGTTAATGTGGACTCTGATCTTTTGGTAATAAATTTGTATTCCATTAAAAAGAACAGACCGTAAATTAGAGGTCAGTAAGATATTATCACAATATGAATTAAGTTCTTTGAAATTCATTTTCTAGGTTATATTTTGGTTGTACTGAATGTTTCTAAAAGCAAACAAAATTTTGCGATGGTTATATATTTGATAAGTAGGAGCTAAACAAATAATCAAGAAATTATCTCTACGAAAAAAGAAGATGCATTTTCCTCCATACGTACTAATGTACACCTCATAATATGAAATTTAATTAGCAAAACTCAATAATTCACAAAGCTGGTAAAAGAATGATAATGGACAATCACAGCCTAAGCACAGGGACAATATGCACAGATATATTTCATAAATGGAATTAATTTAGAATTGTAATTAAATAGATTACTTACTAGGCCACACTATAATTTCATTAAACTAAATGATAAAGCTTCATCACCAAGCATCAATTAAAGAACCTTCCCAATTGTGGCATACATTGTACAGTTTCACACATTCAAAATGGACTGACAAGTTTAAAAAAAGATCCTTCTTTTTTTTATTTTAATGTTTTTTTATTATATTATGTTAGTCACCATACAGTACATCCCCGGTTTCCGATGTAAAGTTTGATGATTCAAGTTGCGTATAACTCCCAGTGCACCATGCAATACGTGCCCTCCTTACTACCCATCACCAGTCTATCCCATTCCCCCACGCCCTCCCCTCTGAAGCCCTCAGTTTGTTTCTCATAGTCCATAGTCTCTCATGCTTCATTCCCCCTTCTGATTACCCCGCCTTTCTTTATCCCTTTCTTCCCCTACCGATCTTCCTAGTTCTTATGTTCCATAGATGAGAGAAACCATATGATAACTGTCTTTCTCTCCTTGACTTATTTCACTTAGCATTATCTCCTCCAGAAAGATCCTTCTTTTACCCTATGCTCAGGACGTTTTTAAGCAAAACAGTTAATAAATCTAAAACACAGTTTCACAACAAAAGGATTATTAAATTTACTCAAAATTTTATAAAACTAATCTACCAGTAAGTATAAGGAGAATTTAAAAATTATTCTTCTGTGTACTCCCTGTCTAAACTTAAAACCATGTGTGTGTATGTATGTGTGTGTATTTACACAAGAAGAACTCTGACTTGTGTATTTCCCTCATTTACTGAGTGTTTACTATGTGCCAAGTCCTGTCAAAGGTGCTGGGGACAAATAATAAAGAATTAGACAAATATAATGCTTATCCTCACGGAATGTATTATTTGGAATTTTGTAGATAATCTGTGAAGATGAACAAGATTATGTGAAATTTTATGGTCATGTAATTAATTTTATTTTTCCCTTTTATTAAAGTTTTTTTGTATTTTCACTCAATTTTATTTATTTTTTATTTTATGCAATTTTGCATACATACTTCATGCTCTGGTATAGAAATTATGTCATCATATATTTTATTACAAGAATATATTTTTATTCACTATATTATGTGAATATATTTTTCATGTAACTCCAGACTAAATGCATTATCCATACTATGAAAATCTATTTCAATATTCTATTATTTTCTCTTTAGTATATTAATAGTCACCCATGGATATGAAGGTAGACAAACAGCAGATACAATATAAATATTAAAATGTATTTATCTAGACTATTTTTAACAATAATAAACATTACAAAAGAAAAAGATAATGATTGTAGATATGAAAACAGTGATTTCTCACAAAAATAAAATACCAAGTATATTTTAATAGTATTCTAAAATAGTTTATACAAATTAAGAATTTACTTTTCCTTCTTTATTTACTTTTCTTATGTATGGATACCACCTCACTTTTCAAATCAAAATTTATAAATGCATAAGGATAATGTAAAGAAAAATGGGTAGTTAGAGTCCAACTATTTGAGTTTTCTTCTACTTCAAGTGAATTGTAAGAAATTATTTTTCTTGACAGAGCATAAGAAATGAAATAAATTGATGAATAAATGTCCATTTCCTTCATATCAAAGAATACACATGTGCTAATATTTTATTATCCAATCTATTAGTTTGATATTAAGTTTTGTAAGTTGTATAAAAGTTATTTATGAGAGTAAGTTTAATTCCATTCTTTCAGCTAAAATAATGTAGAAATTAAACATTAGTTTAAATAATTTTCTTAAAAAATCAATGAATGATTTACTTCAATTTACTTAATCTTCAACTATCAGATATTGTGTATCTGGCTTCATGCAAGATTTTCACTCATGGAAAAAAAAATTAAGTTTTTCAAAGTGAAGCATAATCATTCCTTTACTTTTTATACATGCAATGCTATTGGGCTCACATCCACTGTCCGTTACATTTAACCACCCATTTACAATAGTCACATATAAATAGAGATTTTAATGTAGATTTTAAAAAAAGTAAATCATGAATGTCTATAAACTTCAAATCCCTTGGAAGTATTTTTAGGCAGTTTATTATAAAAGAAGTCCCATCATTTTTTTTTCACTAAAAATTAGGCCTGAAGAAGAAACATCTGAAAATTATCTTCAGTTATTTTATTTGAAGAGGGATTATGACCCTTTTTAAAATATAAGGAGAATATACTACATTATTATTTAGTTTTTAGTTCTTCTTAGAACTTGTCCTATTTTAAAAATTTAACAATTTTAAGCTTTTTGGAAAGTACTCAAAAATCATGCATGTAAGAAAACATTACCCATTACTTATTATATTATTAAATTTGCACTTATCTCCAGCATTCAAAACTAAGCAAGGGACTGGGCATTTGTCTTTTTTTTTTTTATCCTTGTTCTCAAATGATTAAATGAGTAAATCTTTTCATCTTAAATTCTACAGAATTAGGTGCATTTCGTAATCATCTACTATCCCATTCTGTCTGAAGACAATGCATTTAGAATCTGTTTACGAAATATAAATTAATTCTGTTGCCAACATTAAACTTTATGGTTATCTGCTTTGCATGTGATAACAAATGAAAAGTTTGTCTAAAATGAAAATTAAAATCAAACATTTCTAAACATTTTTAAAATTCTGCATCTAAACCTTATCAACAAGCCTCATTCTTTGTGTTTTATGGATGTACCCAAGTACGCATGTAGGTTATGTCACATACTAGGTAGAGTCTTCTTTAACCAGGACATTTTTCTGCAATATCAGAAGCACCTATTTCAGAAACAAACCCTAAAGGCTAAAACTAACTTAACATTTGGTAAAAATGTAACTACAGAATATAGTTTAATGTATTTTTTTTTCCTGTTTAAAAATAGGACTTCATGTAGTATTGGTCTTAAACTCAAATACCACATGCCAGAAAGATCCTGACCCCAAATTCTATGCTAAACTGAATTACTTACTCCCTCTATGTTTTAAATTATGTTCCTTACCCCTGAATGCCTGACAGGTCATGTGAAAAATCTGCTAATAGCCACGGCAGTACTGAAAAAAACTATATATATATATATATATATATATATATAATACAAACCATGTATAATTTCAATAAGTTCTAATTACACGAGAGTAAAATTTCTAAAAGTAGATTACCAGTCTATGATAACTGGAATATATATACATTTGTAAAATTAGGGTGCATTAAATGAAATTAAAGGAGAATAAGCTTTGAAGTAAGGCAGACGTAGATATAATTCTCAACTCTCTCACCTCTTACATTGGCAATCAGCAAAGTTACCCTCAGCCTCATCACTGAAATAGGAACAGCAAAATCCACTTCACATCATGGTCATGTTTTAAATGCACCTGGCATATTTTAGCCCTTCAATAAATGTTAGCTCTCTTAAATTATTTGATAAAATTCTTCAGTATCACATCTGCACATTAATTCATCAGATACATAAAAATTAAGACTTTATCAAAGAACTTTCATTAGACTACACGTCTTTGTATCTATACACTACTTTTAAATTCATTTGAACACATGCAGCAAACTACTTAGGACATAATAACAAATATCCATAAATCAAAAATTAGCAAACATTAACATTTTGTGGTTTCTGTCCTCATGTTTTCTAAATAAAATAATTACAACTTTATAAGTAACTATTTTATTCCCTAGAGTGGCCCCTCCTTCAATTCTCAGGGACATCTACCATCATAATTCTGCATTTATCATTTAAGATACGGTTTCACATATTCACTATATACATAAGCATCAGGTAATTTATAGCATTGCTTTGTTCTGTTTCACATAAATGCTACTTAATTGTCTATATTTTTCTGTTCAGTTATTTTACTTTTGTATAATATTTCATTTTGATAGAAGCTAATATTTACTGAATATTTTCAGGTTTTTTAGGTGATCTTGGTGTCAATCACTGTGTTAAATACATGTATATATTAATTTGCTGTAGTTTTAAAATAGTCCTATGGGGAAGATTTTAATATTTTTATATTTTGTGTTGTAGTTCATTTTACATTATATATTGTATTTATATTTTTAAAATATTGTCATTTTACGGATGATCTAAACGGGACACAGAAAGTTAAGCAACTTATAGAATGCTACATAGGTAGTAAACGGTAAATTAGAATTTGAATCCAAACTGTCTAGATCCAGAGCCCACACATTAATTATATTACCCTGTGTTCAAAATAAAAAAATAGACCATATGTTTGTATGTATTTTCCTACTGATGGACAAACCAGCTGTTTCCAATTTTTTACCCTTGTAAACAATGATGTAATAAATGTCCTTCAATATGTGTCCTGGTTTTGGGGCGCCTGGGTGGCACAGTGGTTGGGCGTCTGCCTTCGGCTCAGGGCGTGATCCCAGCGTTGTGGGATCGAGCCCCACATCAGGCTCCTCCACTGTGAGCTTGCTTCTTCCTCTCCCACTCCCCCTGCTTGTGTTCCTTCTCTCGCTGGCTGTCTCTATCTCTGTCAAATAAATAAATAAAATCTTTAAAAAAAAAATATGTGTCCTGGTTTCCATACAAGAGATCCTTCAGGGCAGAGGCTCAGGTGAGTTATTTGGGAGTCTCAAGGCACACATGTATCCAACAGTGGCCAGTCTTATATTGGCCTTTGTAGCTTAAGATAAGGAGGTTCAAGAAGACCAAGGTATAAGTGACAATATTTTTGTCTAAAAACCTCTGGTGTTTGGAGGAAAATACCCTCTCTGCTCAGTATGTCTGGTATTCTTCATTCATCTTGTGTGAAAGTATGCTCCTACAAGAGGAAAAAATCTATGCCTATTTAAGAGACTTCTAATATCCTGATACGGAATTGCTAGGTAAAATAGAGAAGGTCCAGTTAAATTAGAATTCCTCATAAACAAGGAATATTTTAGTATATTGCATGAGATATACTGTGCTTAAAATTATTTTTCATCTGAATTCAAATTTAACTAAGTGTTCTTCCCTTTTATTTGCTAAATTTGGAGACCTCACAAATAATCTACCCACTGAATGGCTACTTACTGCTGGTAGGCAAATCGAGGGGATGTCACCAATCCAGTGTCACATAATCTAGCTACAAATTAAATGTGACTACAGTCTATTCTCTGTCTCTCAGAACTCACTGTGTTTGTTCAAGTGGAAGTAGATGAAAGATGTATATATTTTATCCATTTTTTCTTATAAAAGGGGTTATCAGAAACCTTTCCACAGTTGTATATTAAGTGCTGTAATACCTTCCGCAACTCGGGTTATCTTGCTTCATTTATTTTGTTTCTTGTATTATGACACACTAAGGTACTTTTTTTTTTTTTAACATCTTATTCCTGAGGATATAGCTAGAAAGAAAATTAACCATCTGCCAACCTCGTCTGTTTTGCCTCCTCAACCCCATGCCCACATTCACTTCCTCTCTGTTCTATTTCATAAAAATGCACTCTGGTTGAATAAAACTGGGTAGCAGAACACAAAAAGGTGTTTCTGTGAGCTAAGCTGACATCACATTAAATAATGAGGAATTTGCAAGTGGGAGAACCCTATATGATCACCCAACACCTCATTTTATGATTACAAAGAAAGAAGAGGAATTAAATCCAAATTGAATCATCCTCCCTATAAAATGAGACTCTCTGAATAAGCAGGAACAAAGGACAGCCAGTGAGTCTTAGGTATTACAGCTGCCAAAGATGAAATTTCTACTCCAGGGTATACTCGTTTCACTTGTTAAGTGCTACTTGAACTAATAGCAATTTCTTAGGTGAAAGGAATTTTGATCTTTTTCTTAGTTTTCCATAATGGAGCTTTGGCATTTCATCAATTGGCATATTCTACCACATTGTGCTGAAATGCTCCTAAGGTTTTGCAGAGAATATGGAGGGATGCTTTTGTCTATAAAATAAACCATCAGTTCAAACTGGGATTTTTTTTTTCTCCAAAAGAAGTGAAGTTGATTATTTGGCATCAGTCCTTCATCACAGATACTACCGAAGAAAAAAGGAGTGTGAAAAAAACTGAAGGACACAAAGTCCATGGGGAAATAACGAAGTATAAGTGCTGCAGAGAGCAGCCAGAAATGGAATAATATTTCTTCTGTGAGGACCTCAGTAATAACAACCCATGAATGATGAAACTTATTGCAAATGGCAAGAGTGCTGTGGGGAAAAAAAAAATGCTACTCTGTGAAGGATACCGTTTCACATGCCTTATCTCTTTCCCCTTCTTCACAGATCATTTGAGCTCTCTTTTTCATTATTCCTCTTTCCAAACAATAATAAATATTCACAGTGGGCCAAATATGTGCCACAGACTAAAAGGTACAGCTATGGAAAAAACATGACATCTGATTCTGACCCAAAATTTATCTAAAAAAAAATAGGCAATTACAAAACAAATACAGAAATACCAATAATGTTGATATATTGGAGGATCCACAAAGAAAGGAGGAAGTAATTGTAATCATGGAGTTGGCCAGAAAAATACTCCCATAGAAAGTGACATGTGAATAGGGTTTCGTTAGGCTAGAAGTGGGAAAAGAAAATTCCAACAGGTCAGCCAAAGCAACATATAACAAATAATCCAATTGCTTAGAGGTTTTATTGTTTATAATGCTGAAACTGGACAAATAAGCTGTGGCAAGATTCTGAGTGGCCATACAGATCTCACAGAGGAATATGAGTGTTACATGAATATAGGGAATAGGAAGCAAATGTGGCTGTATAAGAAAGGAATGCAACGTGATTCAATGTGCATCTTTAGTGGCACCTTGAAAAATGGGCAAGAGGGAACACAGTTAGAGGTAATTATATCGAATAGGAAATTATTATAATTATCCAGGTGAAAGAAATGATGAACACTCAAATAAGACAGTGGCAGCATAGACAGAGAATGGAAAAACCAGTTCAGTTGGAAATTAGAGTTGACAGGATTCAGGGACGGATTGGGTGAAACAGGAGCTGGACATTAAGGTTTTGCTCTTGTATGAATGAATATATTCTGATTCCACAGAAAGAGATTTTGGCATATGGGGGAGGAACATAAATGTTAAATTTTGAATTTCAAAGTGAAACTTTTAGAATTGTATCTATTCTTTACTTAATATATATTTATCACAAATTTAGCTTCATATACTCCAAAGAAAAAGGAAAAATAAACTATAATTTGGAAAGTCAAATAATTGGATATATCATAGATATTTTTCTTAACTGTTCATAATTTTAGGTTTAAAATCTAGAAAGCTTGAAACATTTTAAATGGGCTCAGATCACAGTTACTAAAACTATGTAGCTGATTAACAGACTTTACTGTACTGGCTCCGTAGTTCTGAAAACAACTCAACAGAGTGAAAGATTCTGGGGACAGAGTGGATTCTGTCCTTGAATGACCTGTTAAACTTTATTAATGACTGAGAACAACATATGCTTACAAAATTAAGATAATTTCAATTAATCAGTTATTAAAGGGATAGAAGTTTAATTATGTAAAAAAGAAATCTTAACCCATTTGAATACTTATCCATACAATTTTATATTCAAGTGAGCATAATAATTAAGACTTTGTTTGGAAATTGTAATGTAAAAAGTGCTTTTACAAACATTATTTATTTACTTATTTTTGAGTATAATTGACAAAATATTACATTAGTTTCAGGTGTACAACAGTGATTCTACATCTCTACATGTTATGCTAAAATCGTCACAACTGTAGCTACCATCTGTCAACATACTTTGCTATAATAAAAACATCGACTATCCTCAATCCGAACATTCTGCTTTCATGACTTATTCATTCCATAACTAGAGGTCTGTATCTCCCACTTCCTTTCATCCATTTTGCCCATCATCCTGTTTTCCTTCCCTCTGGCAACCACCAGTTTGTTCTCTGTATTTTTATGTCTGATTCTGCTTTGTTTATTCATTTATTTTTTTAGATTCCACATACGAATGAAATCATATGGTATCTGTCTTTCTTTACCTGACTTACATCACTTAGCATTATGTTGTTGCAAATGGCAAGATCTCATCCTTCTTATGGCCCTGTAATATTCCATCGTGGCATGTGTGTGTGTGTGTGTGTGTGTGTGTGTGTGTGTGTATGCGTGTGTGTGTACTACATATTTTTTTATCCATCCATATACTGATGGACTCTTAGGTTGCTTCCATATCATGGCCGTTGTAGATAATGCTGAAATAAACATAGGGGTGCATATATCTTTTTAAATTACTGTCTTCATTATCTTTGGGTAAAAACCCAGCAGTGGAACTAGTGGATCATGTGGTATTTCTATTTTTAATTTTTTGAAAAACCTTCACACTGTTTTCTACACTGGCTGTACCACTTCACATTCCCATCAACAGTGCACAAGTGTTCTTTTTTTCTCCACATCCTCACCGACACTTGTCATTTCCTTTATTTTACCCTAGCCATTCTAACAGATGTAAGGTGGTATCTCATTGTGGTTTTGATTTGCATTTCCCTAATAATTAGTGATGTTGAGCATCTTTTCATGGGTCTGTTGGCCATCTGTACGTCTTCCTCAGAAAAAATGTATATACATGTCCTCTGCCCATTTTTTAATTGAATTGTTTGGTTTTTTTGGTAGGTAGTATATGTCCTTTACATATTTTGGATATTAACCTTTTATCAGATATATCATTTGCAAATATCTTTCCCCATTCACGTAGGTTGCCTTTTCATTTTGTTCTTGGTTTCCTTCACTGTGCAAAAGCTTTTTATTTTAATGTAGTCCTAATAGTTTATTTTTGCTTTTGTTTCCCTTGCCTAAAGAGACATATCTAGAGAAATGCTGCTACAGCCAATATCAGAGAACTTACTACCTGTGTTCTTTTTGAAGAGTTTTATAGTTTCAGATCTCACATTTCGGTCTTTAATCCACTTTGAGCTTATTTTTGTGTATAGTGTTAAAAAGTGGTCCAGTTTAATTCTTTTGCATACAGCTGTCTTTCCCAGCACCAGTTGTTGAAGAGACTGTCTTTTCCCCATTGTATATTCTCCCCTCATTTGTCAGAGATTAACTGGCCGTGTAAGTGTGGGTTTATTTCTGGAATCTCTATTCTGTCCCATTGATCTATGTGTCTATTTTCATGCCACTACAAACATTTATTTTAAAATTATTTAACTTAATCTCATATGAACTTGGCAGTACTCCTATATAATCTCTATTTTGTAGATTTTAAAAAAAGAAAATTAAAAATTGACAGTCTCAAAAAAGTGACTTAGTTTTATCAAAAGTTATACTTATTTAGGTAATGGCATTAGGACACAAACTAAATTCTTGAACTGCAATCAACTCAATGTGTCTATAACAGCGGTCTAA
Organism: Ursus americanus; assembly: GCF_024610735.1. Lineage (NCBI taxonomy): Eukaryota > Metazoa > Chordata > Mammalia > Carnivora > Ursidae > Ursus > Ursus americanus. The sequence goes on from NC_142131.1 coordinate 7,646,408, forward strand.
GACAATTCAGAACAACAAATATTTGTTGAAGTCCCGTGTTGTTTTCTCTTGTAATGCCTTTCAAAAATGAACTGATAAGATTTTATAAAAATAAAGACTATTAAAGACATTCCTGGCAGAAAGCAATAGAATCAAAGCAAGAAATAATGACCATAAAGGTAAAATACAGAATATGGTTTGGATTTGTGATATAGATTTTATTTATGAGAGACTAAATACAGTGTGTAGTCATACTGCAGAGAAATTTTATTATCAGGTTAAGGCATGACTACATAAATAAAAAGGGCCAGATGAATACTGTTTTCAAATAAAATCTTATATAAACAAAATCTTATATGTAACCCTAAAATATAAGATACTTTAAATTAAAGGCACTTCAGTGGAAGCAGGAACAAGGAGGCAAGTTTCATTTGCTTACTATGACGTGACTACATTAAAATAGAATTTTTGTGCCAAAACTATCCCTACAATGTAAAAACGATGTGATCAAAGTGAAAATATTAAATATTTGCGGAAAATACGATAGACATAGTTACTCATTTAACATTGAAACATGATTTGAATTTATAAGGGGAAAAGAGCAACTGCCAAAAACAAATGGATAAAAGTGGAGAATGGGAATTCATATGCAAAATATATATTCATAAAATAGTATTCAACATAATTACAAAATTCAAATTAGAACCATGTTAGAATAAAATTTTCCCCATAAGATGAACAACTAATACAGAGTTCTAATGCACAATAAGGACAAGAAGAAATAAGATTTGTATATACTACAGATGAGAAACTAAATCTCTGACTTTTGACAGGGCAATTAGGCAATTAATTAAATTCAAATGGCATGTGATCTTCGATTTACTAATTCTTCTTCAAATATTTAACATACATACGTGCTTTTACTGTATGCAAATAAATATATATCCATACACACATTTAATCATTACATCATTTTTAAAAATCATAGTATCATTGTAAAATCCTGGAAACAGCACACTTGTCTAACTAAAGAAATCTTTCTTGTTTAACTATGTACATCAAAACCACTAAAAGCACAGCTGTATTTAAAAATCTAAACTAATAAGTGCTTTATTTTGGAAAATTCTTAAGGATATAAATAAGTAAAAAAAAAAGTAGTACTGTGTATCCTATTCTCCTACTTGACTGTGTACTTACATTTTATAAAAAACATAAAGCTTGTTAGTGCAGTTGTATTTTCATACATTAGCTATCAGTACACATTGAATTTTTGTCAACTTATGTATTATGTTAAAAGAAATAACTGGTTTTAATAATTATTTACAAGTAAAAGTAGAATGAATCAATAAGATGTAAAGAATACCAACTATTCTAAATTAAGAAAAATAACAGCTGAAATGAGGTGAGCCTACTTTACAGGAAAAACGGAAAACATAGATCTTTATCCAGGCCCTATGATACCTAGGTCAGAATCTTAAGGATTTCCTCTACTAAAAAATTCCAGAGCTGGGGGCAGGAAGGGGTAGGAAGAAATGAACAGTGCAAAGTAGGAAGACAAGAACCACAAGAAGAAAGTTGAGGGTTTTTCTCTTTGGTTGTTTTGTTCTGTTTTTTATCTCAAATAGTGTTGATCTAAAAAACCACTGAACATGGAGAAAGGATAAGATCAGCATCTAGGATAGTTACTCATCTTGAATAAATAAAATAGATATTAGGTTTGGACCCTTGAAGTCTTCCCGGAAACTAGAACTGAAATCGTTTCTTTGCCTGTACATTTACATATATTCTGAGGTACATTTCAGTCTGCCTAGAATGTTTATTAAGAATACCAGGTACCATCAATAATTTCCATTCACCAAGGACTTACTAATAATGCCATAATAGCTTCAATGAATATCAGAATGTAGCCTCAGGCTGTCTATACTGGAAAGAAACTATGGAAATTTTTCTTCTCTCTTTAAAACATCTGTCAGAAGAAAGACAACTCTGGTTGCCAGGAAAAAAATTCTCATATTCTCTCTCTCTCTCTGTCCTCCACTCCTTCCCTTCCTTCCTTCCACCCTCCCTTCTCTCCTTCCTCCCTCTCAGGTTCTTTTTCTGAAATGGGGGTGCTTATTACCTGCTGTTAAACCTGGCTGCCTACACTGGGATAAGTCCCATTACTGATAGGAATCACAGAACAACTTTGTGAATCAGGAAACTGATTTAGTTTTCCAGATCTTTTACTGTTCTGAAGGCTATGCGGTAAAATGGAAAGAAACAGTAAAGCTTCTTCCTGGTATGGTAAAGATAAGAAGATCCACCCTTTGTTATATGTACCAAATCAATTGCTGTATATAAAGCCACTTTATAAATATTAAAGCATTGGCTGGTGTAATGTGAAACCATTTGATTCAATAATAGTAAGACTAACTATGACACACTGACTGAACATTCTCTAACTGCCTAGCCTTGTTCTTAGCCCTTTACTCATTTTTGTACTATTCTGCCCATATCAGGCCTTGGCTTTATATTCCCCAATAGATATGACTTTTGGCTTTGACTTTTCCAAACTTCCATCTTCTCTCTAGAAAGTGCAATCTGCTCAGACCAGCTAACTTGGGGAGACTCACTATTAATCAGCTGAAAACTCTTGTTTAAGGAATGTTAAAGAGCAGAAATTACTCAAATTTATGTTCACAGTTTCTTTACGACAGATTTTAGTGATCTAAAATCTTGTAATTGCTGCATGCTAAGCAAAAATGAGATTGAGCATCTTGGTATCTCTTTCCTTTGGCATTCTTGAACGTCAAGTGAAAGCAAAATGGGAGATACCTAAGTTCAAGTAGAACTTCAGTCTATATGTGTCCCAGAAAGCATAAGTAGGGTTAGTAAATGAGAATTAAACACCAGCCATAATCTACATGCTGAGAATATCAGATAATGGTTCTCATTTAATTGTCATTTTTTTCCCATTCTGATGTGTTCAACATTGATCATTATTATCAAAACTCAACCAGTACTTGAATTTTCTTGCAAAGAGGCAATGAAGCATGATTATTTTTAAGACAGGTTGGTTCCATAACATGGTTTTATTCTACATTGTATTTAGTTTGGAACTGGACATTCAGTTTCTCATAGAATAGTCAAGGAAAATATCATATGACTCTGACTGATTCTGAAAAGTCAACAGTTAGTTACACACACACACACACACACACACACACACACACACACACACACCAGAAAAAAATAAAAAAGGAATGGAAGAAAAATATAAAGATCAGCTCAAAAAAGAATGAGAAAATAAAGGCAGAGGGCTTAGGAAAGTGTTTTTGGGCTACGGAGTTTCCAAATTGAAAACTGGATCTAAAGTTGAGTCTAGTATCTCTTAGAAAACAAAAGTTGTATTTTAAGCCTGTCCGGGTTAAGCATAAGCCTGCTTTATAAAACACTTTAACACTGAAGTATTTCCTATCTTATGAAAAATCCAAAGAAACATGATAAATTATAATTTCTCTGGACATTCTGGCAGACATGTTCTCTTCTTCAAAGTATTTTTTTTCAATAAATATCTAAAGTAATACACTTACCTGGTCTTGCTCCTACATTGCAGGGTATTTTTCAATATCCCTTCTTCCTTAACATCCTCAATTTCTGTCCTGGTATCTCTTCTTTTTCTTTGTGTCTACTCTCTTGAAGGCTTCATTCAGTCTCACGGATGTGTCTCATTTATGTGCTGAGGGTGCCCACATTTATGAATTCAATCCAAATCTTTCCCTGAACTCTAGGTCCTTGAGTTCATCTCCATAGTTAGGATATACAATTGAAGCCTTTAGGCAACTCAAACTTAAAAAGTCCAAACTGAAACTGTGGGCTTCCTCCAAGAAAACATGCTCTCCATAACTGTCCTCATCTCAATACAGTGTCAAGAAAGACCTTAGGAATAATTTCTGATTTCTTTCTCTCAAAGCCAATATCTCATCTGTTAGAAAATACTATCGTTTCTAGTCCTATAATAGGGAATCTAGTATCTTCTTGCTACTTCCACAGCTACCAAGCTGGTCCACTTCACTTATGTCTTTCATTTCAATAACTTTACAGATTTTTTCTTCTTTTTTCTGCTTACGCACTTACATCTTTCACAATAATCTCAAAATAGAAACCAAAATTAGCATGGAACAACATAAATTGGATTATAATGCTTCTCTCATCAGAAAACTTTAATGACTTTCTTACTCATGTTAAAAGTCAAAGTCCAACAGATGGTCTACAAAATTATCTAAGACTTTTAACCTTATCTCCTATTGCTCTTCTCCTTTCTCATTACTCACAAAACATGGATTTCCTTATTTTCTTATAGATGCCAGACACACTTTTATCTCATGCTCTCAGCATTTTACGCATGGCTCATACCCTCTTTGCATTCTTTTCTCTCCACTGTAGAATGCAAGCCACATAAGGGCAAGGATTGTCATTTGCTTCATTAACTGCTGTAATCTAGTATCATGTATATTGCCTTTTTCATTATTAGCACTAAATAAATATTAGTGGAATGGGTAGGTCAACTCTTTCTCTGATGATTTAATAAGCTGTGATAATAGGGATGCACTGCAGTATAAGCAGAGGAGAAATGAATCAAGAATCTCTCAGGTTGGGTTCAAGCTCCACCTCAGTCCTTTTGTACTCTCGGTTTAAAAATCATTTAATCTTTCTTAGGCTCAAGGTTCTCATGTGTACAGTATTTTTTTGTTTGTTTGGTTTTGGTTTTCATTTGTGTGTGTGTGCGCACTCAACAATTAAGAAAAAAGGTATGAAATATCATAAATGTATAAATTATTATACACAATAAACTTACCATTATTTCATCCTGGGTCCTATGATTCCTGACTAATGGCAACTATAGATAATATCGTCATAATTACCAAATATCTAAAACTCTATCTAAAATATGAGATAGATTAATCATTCCATCTACTAAAATATGGAAAATTGAGTCTCAGAGTTATTAAGCAACAACTCCAATGCCACAGAACACTAGTGCCACTAGAACACTCAAAGTAGTATTGACCAAATGTTGTCCTAACTACTTGGATCAGATTTCCATTATTGTTAACTATATATCTGAGTCCCAATCTAGACTTGACATTTGGAATCTCTTGAGTTTGAAGCCAAGGGACATACACTTTGAACAAGCACATTATGGCACTTATTCTTATTTAAGAAGAACTGGATTACAGAAAAACAAAACAAAAGCAACACTTTTTGAGCAGCAGAACAGCACAAGGGAAAACAATAATGTTAAAAGAGTTTGTACATAAGAGAAATTAGGTATTATACCTTACTTGTAATTATTAAGTTTCATATGAAGCTTGGGATAATATCTGTCTTTCTTTAGTCAGCCTGTTCCCTAAAAAGGTAAGTTTACCTGATTTGGAGTTCTAGTTGTTAAAATCTGTAAGCTTCTAATTAGTATTCTGTTTACAAATCAGCACTCATGCAATTTAGTCATAGTCACGAAAATTTATAAACTGAGGTAAGATTTCTCTATTACACTATTTTACTGATTCTTACTAGACTTTGTATTATTTCCAAACACTGCAAAGATAGTGTACACTGCTTAAAATAGTGTACGTATCTCTTGTAAGAGGACTTTGAGGACCAGGCGAGTAATGTCATTAAGTATCACAAATATGGTAATTTCCCTTTTTAATATTTATAATCATTCTTTGGAAAAATGTACAATTTTAGAATAAATGCTATTATATTATACACATTTCCCTCTTGGAAATCAAGTCAAATGCAACATCTTATTAATTAAAGCCCTAAAAGTTAAGGCACAGAAAAGTAAAAGAAATATATTTTTTAAAACTGTGTAATATGGTGACCAATAACTGAATGAACTAGAAGACAAATCCTTTCATGTAAAAGTAACAGCTGAAATAAGTTTAGAAGACTGTTCCATGTAGCACTAAAATGTGAACTGTAATAGAACACTCTATGTTTATTTGATCCGTTATTGGCATACTTTCCACTAAGTATTTCATGTTCAAAATCTAATTTTCATGGAATTTTAGCCTCTCAGAAATCCTCAATGCTCTAACTTAAGGCTCATAAGAATCAGAGATTGTGTTTCTAGATCACCATAGAATTTTCATAGTACACACTCAATTATTTTGCATGAAAATTAAAAACAAACAAATGAAAGCACATCTCTATGTTAGAAGAGGAGGATCTGTATAATAGGATCCTTGTATTATCAGAAATGATGCAGTCTCTAATATTGATTCCAGTATCTTCGTATATTAACTATGTTGCAATGTTGTAAAACACAGGAACTAAACAGAATGTTTGATTTTATTCTATTATCTATTCTAAAATACTCAGTTGATATTCATACATGTAGTATGTTGGTATCATTATATAAAGCTAAAAAAGGAAGGCCCTGAAACAGTAAATCAGTGAAGTGGATTATTCTAATATGGGGTGAAAAGGGTATTGTGTTGGGTCACTGGAGGCTGACTTATCCTTGAAAGAACAGTCCAGATCATACTGTGGTGAAAGAGAACCCACAAAAAGAGAGATCTCAGTTGGCAGAGGTGACAGATACTACATATCAAAATTGTTTAGACAAGTGGCATTTGAGGGGATAGCATCTTGAAGAGGAGAAGGCCTCACAGAAAAAGTCCTTGATATTTGTGCACGCTTAGTAGAACATAGCCACTTGGAGGTCAGGAAAATGTGAAAATACGTTAGAGGCAATAGAGAGCTAAGAACTGGAGTTTGGATTTCAAGCCCAGCCAGAATGGAGTGACCCTGGTGAACATCCTGGACCTTTAACTGAAATTCCAGAAAGACCATTAACTGAATAAAAAGCACACCCAAGGGTTGACATTTTCAACACTGAAAAAAGGAGAACCTAAGATAACCTGTCCTGAAAATATTAAATAAAGACTTAAAGGATTCAGGTAATTAACAATAAATTTTTAAGTGTATGGCAGAAGACAATTTAATAATTTTTAGAAAAAAAATAAAAAATCCAGGAATCTATGATATATAATACATAAATTTGGCAAACAAAAAAATTACTAGTTATGGATTTTGGGTGCACTGCATTCCAGCTCTCCATATCCAGCGCTTAGATGGTTACATCTAGGGAGGGACAGAAAGAAGTGGCAGTTGGGTGATTTATTTTGAAAATATCTAAGTATTTTGTCCTCTATACTTATCCCTAACTTTGTGTTCTAGTTGATGATCCTGGCAAAATTAAATATTGGTGTGGATGCATCTGTAATTTCTTTTTTACTTGTTTTCTTATTAATAGCAATCATAAGTTTTTGGGTTTTTTTTCTTTTTAAACATCAGAGCAAGTTTTCAAAATATAAAAATCTTCTCTGCTCATTAATCCTTGGCTAGCTCTGATCAGGTTTACCAACAGTTTGGGCAAGCATATAATTTGGGTGATCCTGTCCTCTGCAGATCGAAACATTCTGCATATCATGCCTTTAAGCTCTGGGCTTTTAGTTGTTTCCTAAGGGAAAAATATAAATAAGTGGTAATTAATTAGAGTTTATAACCCCATTGTAGCACCTTGTATTTTGATGTTATTCTGTTGAAGATTACAAGACTTGGCCTGGATCCCTAGAGGATTGGACAGCCTTAATTTGATTCTCCTTCCAAGCTTGTTAAAAAGTGAGTTATATTGAGAAGAAATTAAAATGTCAAAATCTTTAAAAAATTTTACTAGTTATGTTTATTAGTGAATAGCAGCAGAACCAGAGATGATTCATATATTGGATGTGATGGGCAAAGATCTCAGATAATGTGATTAATACACTAAGTAAAATGGAATAAAATTTGGAAAGAATGAATGAAAAGAAAAATAACTTCAAAATATATTTGGAATCAAAAGAAATAAGAATCTAACCTGTACTCTATAAGTACCAATATATAATTACCTGAAGTTAAGGTCTTGAGGGAAGGGTTCAACAGAAGTGTGTAACTAACAGACGATGGGATTAGTGATTTCAAAAAGAGATCAACAGAGATATTCAAACTGAAACATGGAGAAAAAATAGAAAAAGGGGAAGAACAAAAGATATACAATGAAGAGCTCAAATATTTGTAATATACATAGTTGAGGCAGAAGAGGAGAAAAAAAGAATATTGGAAAAAATATTGAAGAAAAATGACTAGGAATTTTCTAAACCTGATGAAAGATATAAAACCACAAATTCAAGCAATTCAGTGACCATAAAGCTGGAAAACTACAAAGAAAATCACAGACTGATAAAACAAACACAAAACCAAAAGAAATACAGATTGAAAATACTTAAAAGCAGATGAAGGAATAAAAAAGGCAAATTACTTTAAAAATACCATTGAAAGCTGGCTTTTCAACAGAAACTATAAAAGGCAGAATACAATAGAATTACAGGTTTAAGGTATTGAAAGATATAACATGACAATAAAATAGTATTCAAAAGCAAATGCAAAATTAAGATTTTATTAAAAAAAGAGAAAAACTGAATTTGTCTCTAACAGATATGAACCCTAAGAAATACTAGAAGTACTTATTTATGCTAAAGATAAAGCATTCCAGACGAAATCATAAACCTCTAAGAAAGACTGGAAGTTTCCAAAAACAGTAAATAAGTTGATAAATATAATGGATAACAGACACATGAAAAAATGTTCAAAATCATTAGCCATCAGGGAAATTCAAATCAAAACCACACTAAGATACCACCTTACGCCAGTTAGAATGGCAAAAATTGACAAGGCAAGAAACAACAATTGTTGGAGAGGATGTGGAGAAAGGGGAACCCTCTTACACTGTTGGTGGGAATGCAAATTGGTACAGCCACTCTGGAAAACAGTGTGGAGGTCCCTTAAAAAGTTAAAAATTGAGCTACCCTATGATCCAGCCATTGCACTACTGGGTATTTACCCCAAAGAGACAGACGTAGTGAAGAGAAGTGCCATATGCACCCCAATGTTCATAGCAGCATTGTCCACAATAGCTAAATCATGGAAGGAGCCGAGATGCCCTTCAACGGATGACTGGATTAAGAAGTTGTAGTCCATATATACAATGGAATATTACTCAGCTATCAGAAAGAATGATTTCTCAACATTTGCTGCAACATGGACAGCACTGGAGGAGATAATGCTAAGTGAAATAAGTCAAGCAGAGAAAGACAATTATCATATGGTTTCTCTCATCTATGGAACATAAGAACTAGGAAGATCGGTAGGGGAAGAAAGGGATAAAGAAAGGGTGAGTAATCAGAAGGGGGAATGAAGCGTGAGAGACTATGGACTCTGAGAAACAAACTGAGGGCTTCAGAGGGGTGGGGGTGGGGAAATGGGATAGGCTGGTGATGGGTAGTAAGGAGGGCATGTATTGCATGGTGCACTGGGTGTTATATGCAACTAATGAATCATCGAACTTTACATCAGAAACCAGGGATGTACTGTATGGTGACTAACATAATAAAAAATATTTTAAAAAAGTTAATAAATATAATGAATATTGACGTCTTAAAGTAACAATAAGAATTTATTGTGGAATTTATAACATATATAATAGTAAAACATAAGATAAGAATAGAATAAATGGTACATAAAAGGTAAATGGAGCCTACCTGTGGGACCATTTGGGAAGTGGCTCATGTATTGTTTTAATGTAAATTTTAACAAATTAAAAGAATGTGTATTGTAATAATCACTAATACAAACTGAATAGAAAATATGAATAATTTTATATCTGTAAGAGAAATTTAATCCACATATAAACAATTAATGGAACAACAGAAGTAAGCACAAACAAAAGCTAAAAGATGATAAAATGGTAAAGTAATTTCAAAACTGATTAAATAAAAGAAGAAAAAAGTCTGACTAAACAAAGAACAGATGGGACAAATACAAAACAGGAGCAATATGGTAGACTTAAACCCAACTCAATTACCAATTACATTAAAATTAAATGATATTAAAACTCCTAGTAAAAAACAAAGATCACCAGATTAATTAAAATATAATCACACACACACACACACACACACACACACACACACAGAGTCCACTCTAAATATGAGAACACAATAAAGCTGAAAGCAAATGGATGGAGAAATATTTACCATATGAACACTGGAAATCAAAGTGGATGCTACTAATATCAGATAAAATAATCCTTAAAACAAGAAGTCATTGGATATAAAGAGAATATTCTAAAGTGATAAATGGCTTAATTCGACAGAGACAAACAAATCCAATTTTGATATGCACCAGAACATACGGTTTAAAAACAGAACTCAGAGAGAGAGAGAGAGTAGGGAGAGAGAGAGAGAGAGCAATCAACCATTCTGTCTGAAGATTTTAACAAACAATTACTTCTCAGTACCAGAGACGATGAAAATTAAACATATTGGTAGAAAGATTTTTACAATATAATTTAATTATTCTGATAGATATTTATAGAACTTTATGCCAATATGCCAAAGAAGAAAAAGATTCTTCTAAAGTCACATAGAACATTTACAAAAGTAGATCTTAACTTAAGCCATAAAGAAACTCTAAGTAGTTAAAAATAAAATCGTACAGTGTAGCACACAGTAGAATAACTACTATATCTTTTTGCAGGTGTTGGGAAATTAAGGGCCCCCTCCCCATCCAAAAAACACAATAGAAATCAAGGAATCTTTTGAGCTGAACGACATGAGAATACAACATATCAAAACTTATGTACCAAATTTATAGCTTAAAAAGCACATATTACCAAGAAAAGGCTAAAAGTAAATTATCTAAGCTTCCAACTCAATCAGTGAGAAAAAGAACAGTAAATTAAAGCTTAGGTATAAAAGAGGAAAGAAAAATAATTTAAATGAGGAACTATCAAAGAACAAAAACAGACCTACAATAGAAAAAAAGTTAGTAGAGCCAAATGGTAGATCTTCAAAACTAATTATAAAATTGATAAACACCTAACAGAAGAGATTAAGTGAGAATATACCAATATCGGTATCAAGAGTGGAAATACGGACATCACAACTATAAATAGTAAAAATACAGTGACAGGTAATTACACATAACTTTACATCAATAGCTTAGAATTTTTAATAAAATAGGCAAATTTCTTAGAAATTCAATTTACTGACACTAATACAAACTGAATAGAAAATATGAATAATTTTATATCTGTAAGAGAAATTTAATCCACATATAAAATCCTTGTGAGAAAGAAAATAACTGGGTCAGATAGTTCCACTGATGCATTCCTCAAAATATTTAAGGGAAAAATAATATCAAATGTTCCAAAAAATCTCCCATAGAATAGAAAAATAAGCAACACTTTCTATCTCATTTTATGTAACCAGCATAAAGCTGATAACATAACCTTACAAGGACATTAGAAAGAAAATCAGGGAAAAGATATTCCTATGAATATTGACACGAAAATTCTAAAATCACAGCAAATCTAATCCAGTTGATGTATCAAATGGTAAATACATGATAATAAAGTGGGATTAGTTTATGGAAAATCGTTCCTTATGATTTATCATATTAACAGAATAAAGGACAAAACCAAAAGAGCTAAAAAATCCCAGTACCATTTCATGGTTAAAAATTTTATTCTCATGAAACTGGGCATAGCAAATAACTTTTTAAAACTATAACTAAGAGACTCTACCAAATATACCTGTCTCTAATATTACACCGAAAGATAAAATGTTGACTGCTTTCTCACCAATTAGATACACTGTTAAAATTAAGACAAAGATTAGATAAAAAATTAGATACACTGTAATACTAGTATTCAAATTGTATTGAACATTTTAGCTTTTAAAATCAGGTAAGGAAAAAAAAACAATAATTATGGTTGGAAAAAAGAAACTACTTTAGTTTTACTTTAGATGACATAAATTTTACCGAGAATAAAAAATAATCTATAAGATATTGATGATAATAAGTAAATTTAGGAAGGTCCCCAAATATAAGGTCAATGTGAAGAACCATATAGATATAACACACATACATACAAAAAAATCATATATTCACACACATATACACACATAAGAAGCAAGAAAAAATGAAAATAGCAGTTACACTTATCTACAAAAATATCAATTATCGAATATCTGGAAATTACATAATGAAAATAAGCAAGACCTAGAAATTGGAAAATACAGAGAATTACTGAGAAAAACTCAATAACTAGATCAATGTACATCAAAACTACATTAGTGGATTAAATCACTGAGTCTATTTATAATGTCCATTCTGTCCAAACTGATATATAGTTTCAAAACAATCCTAGACACAGTTTTTTAATCTACAAGGAAATAATAAAATCTACAAGGAAATGTAAAGGATCTAGAATAACCAAAGTGATACTGAAAAATAAGAGCAAATAGGTGAAGGGCTTTTAGTATCATAGTTCAAGACATCAAGACATTTCCACCATTATTTCCCACATATATATGTGTGTGTGTGTGTGTGTGTGTGTGTGTGTGTGTGTGTGTGTGTATGGAAGTGATCTAAATAAATTATATGGAAGAAAATAAACCTTATCTCCTCCTTTATATCATAACACAAAAAGTAGTTATAGTTTAAAAGCCAAATTAAAGCAAAACAATCATTCTTCTAGAATATAACACTGGTGACTTCATGGTTTGATAAAGGTAAAGGTTGGTGATACAGAACCCTAAAATCAATAACCATAATATAAAACACTGCTGAAATTTACTAAAGGAATTTATTAAACTTAAATACTTCTCTGTTAACTAAGAGTACGGTGACTAACTGTCCTAGGGGTTCCCAGCAGGTGGAATTTTAGTGCTGAACCAGGACACTAGTCTCTAAGCAAACTAGGATTGATGACCATCCTACCTGCAGACAGAATAATTATATCTGTGACTGTTTCAGCAAAAAGAATAGGACGGAAATGATGTTGTGTGACTTCCAAAGCTAGCTCATAAAAGGTGATTCAGCTTCTGACTTGATCATATGAGCACTAACACTGGAGCTTTGAGCTGTCATGTAGACCGTCTAACTATCCCGGAAACTGCATAAAAAAAGAGATGTCAAGCAAAGCCCCTAGCTTCTCCAATCACCAGCTTTTCCAGCTCCACTCACCACCTAACTACAATTTTAAAAGAGACCTGAAGCCAGACTATGCTGCTAGTACATTCCCAAATTCCTAACCCCAAGAAACTGAGAAGTAACGAAACAATTATTATCGCTTTAAGCCTTTAAGTTTTGGAGACAATTTTTATGTGGTGATAGTAAATGGAACAGCAACCCATTTAAAAAAAAAATTCAAACAAATTTTCCAACTATTATTATCACATTCAATCCTCATTTTTGTCCACATGACATATTAAACGAAAAACTTAAGAAAAATAGCATAATATGATACCATATGTATGTACGTAAGTATGATGTGCATGACTAAATAAAATTTCAATGGAATCTCTCACCAACAAAATTTTTACTCTATATATGCATATATTGTTTAATAAAATATATTTATGTATACTATTTGCATTATTTTTAAATGAACTTATTTTTAATAGGAAAATCTGTTGAGGCCAACGACAACATGAAGGTTAAATATGGCACTTACAGTTATAGGGAAGGCTTTACAAGGAAAAGCTAAAATAAAAATTCCCTCTTAAAGATGTTTTCTTGCTTATATCATGGAAGTAAAATAATGAATAAGATATATTGCAATTTATCATAGAATATTCCTTTGCTTATAATCAGTATAAATTAACTAGTTCACATGATTAAGCTAAGCAATAATTTAGGCAATCATAAATAATTTATTTCCCTAATATTTTCATTGATTTGCAGTTCATAAATACAAGAACTAAACATTAAAACATTAGTTATTTAGTGAAGATCTATTTTCTTTAAAAATGATGAACAGTCTTAAAACTAAAGAAACATTATAGTAGAAAGCAAAAATGCAGTATATAGTGGATTTCGAAGTGCATACCCCCAAGATTCTTTGCCATAAATATTAAGTGTAATAATTTGTGTGATTTATTATCGGTTTCACATTTGATGCATTGATACCAATACTAGCATTGTTTTAAAAACATTTAAACTTTATGAAAATTCTTAAAGCATAATTTACATAGCCTTTCAATAAAATGTCTATGTTTCTTCAGAAACAAAACAGAGGGATATTGCCTCCACATGTTAACTAAATTCTGGATATTGTCTTCATCATGGCCTTTCGCTTTTCTGTAAGGACTACAGCAGGGGCAGCTGGGGTAAGAGAGGCTTGTATAGAAATAGGAGGTAATCCAACAATAGTTCCTCTGCTACACAAAGACTATTTTTGTAGGAAGAGAAGACCTGAGCTACCCAGAAGGAAACATACTAAATACAGTTTTAGAAATATGAAACTTTGCAAGCCTTTTGGGTATGCATCAAAAATAAATGAGACCAGCTGTCAACATTAGTCATGGTTTCATCTTCTCCTCTTTGTACAATTTCCCACATTGTACAAATTGAGATAGAAAACAATAAACTACCACTTTAAGTATTTTATGCTCATCTAAGTATTTTAATTATTTTATATCTAATGTGCAATATCTAAGCCCCCCCCTTAAACAAGATCATAGATGTTTAGGCAAAATCTCATAATAATTATACTTCCTAGGCGCAAGTAATTATAAGTTTCAACATTGAACTCACTGTTTCCCTCTCTCCTTTATTCTTTCTCTTTCATTCATTGGTGAAGTTAACTCAAATAACCTGGACTTCCATTGTACCTAGAAGAACAGAGAGGAAATTACTTACTCACTGCACAGAAATCATTACCGAATAGAAAACATAATTCTTTTTATTATCACAAAGCTATTTAAAAAGCAAATAAATAAACAGTGTATTATTGTGTGAACATTTCCTTTATATGCACACACATATTTGTTTTGTTAATAAATAAGTATTCTATTACTTTGTTGATTAATAGATTTTAAAACAAAGTTCTGGAAAAATACTTTGTCATAATGGTCAAGGTAGTTCTCCAAGGAATATAAATTTTATTAGTTATTAGTAGAAATATACTTAAGAATGTCATTCAGGGCAATTACCTTAAAACTACTTACCACCAAAATCAACTTATATTCTACTAATAAGAAAAAAAAGCTCTTTGTTACACTTTCGGCTTTATAACAGAAACTGAAAACATGGAGACTCAAATAAAAATGATAGCCCTCTCTTTTATTTTTGAGTGTGACTCACCTTCATCCAACTGAAACTTTCTCATTCCTAATTTCAGTTTTAGTTCCCATGCTCATTTTCTTATCTTTTATAAAGCATTATACAAAGTCTCAGAGCTACTAGGACTCAGGACTAGTTTCTAAGACAGGCTTTGCTTGTAAGAAACAGCTGTCAGAAGTGACAGGATACAATTGTTAAAACATCTAAAATAAAGGCTAAATAAATGTCTACATGTAAAGTGGTATTTTTCTTCTATGTCTAAACAAAGCATTTTCTCTCCATTCATGTTGCTTGCTAGACTTAATATGTCACTTGTCTCATTCTTATTAAAATGAATTATCAGTGCAATGCTGCACACGATCAGTGAAATCCAAAGGAAATTACCTATACTACTACTTCTAGACACAGTGCAGAACCACTTCATGATCTTAGTGTTGCTAAAACAAAAAACAAAAAACAAACAAAAAAAAAATGGTGATCATTTTACTGGCTGAACATATTATATTGAATTTTATTTGGTGGGAGGGAGTGTACAACTATACCTTTTCAATGGGTTTTGACTCACAGTATTTAATTCAAATCTAGGGATTTAACACATAAATTATAAAGTTTATAGATCTCAGTTTGAGAGTTAACATGGGAGCATAAGACCTAAATATAATTCAAGAGAGGTGTTGGTAAATAGGAAAAAATAAAAATAAAAATAAAATTTGGGGACAGAACAGGATAAACTAAAGGAACTCAATGGGAACCTCTGGCACTATTGTCAAGTAATCTAAAACAGGAGACAAAATGGTGTGAGGGAAAAAAAAAAGAAATGCCAAAATAACATAAGAATCAGATGCAATTTTCTGCCTTGGAGCCTAGGCTTTAGGAGATCAGGTCCTTGAGAAACAGGAAGACGATTACAGACATTTCAGAATCATCATCAAATTAAAATGATAGGCAGAAGGACAGACTCATCCATAGTTAGATACCAGAGAAAAGTGACTGTTTTCTGGGGAACACAGTTTCCACAGCAAAGAGTTAACACCAGTGGTGTACAAGGAATATCTAGGGCTGGAGATGATGACGCCCTCCATTTGCAATGGTGGGTGGTTACTAATCCACACGTCAAGGTCTTCTTGGGCTGGAGCAATGGTTTGCTATGCTTAGGAAATGTAGGAGCTGGATGGAGTAACTTCAATGATAAGGGGTCTTTGAGAAATTGGATGAGAAGTTCTCAATACTAGTAAATAATCTATTAGTAAATAATCTATTCATTATCGTGGATCATATCTATACTCCCAGACTGACAAAGTTTGAAGAGATAACCGCTACTAAAGAAACAGCCACATCCCAAGTTTAATCGTCTCTATTTTGGTAAAATTTCTATCCACAAGCTGAATACAAGATATGAATTATCTTGCTCCATTCCACACATGTATAACTCAATATCATCAGTATCACTTTATCCAGTTTTTCAAGCTTCCAAAACAAAATTCTGTTTATACAAGTGAATTAGAAAGTAATATATAAATTATTTACTATTTTGTAGATGACCCAGAGGAAAATAGTTTCGTCATACATACAGAACAAACACTTTAATCAAGCCCACAAATCCTTTATCACCACTGTCACCTCAAACTTTTCTATTCTCTACCCATCCTTCCCTTACACAGTGCTCTGCCTTACACTCCTCCCTGTTATTAACAAGTCCCTTTTTTCTTCTCCAAGGCTCCATTTCACCTGCCACTATGGTTACCGCAGTCTCTTGGAGTTTCTCCCACTGCAAAGGAATTCTCATATGATTGGTAAAAACACAAAACATTCTCCATATATTTCACATGAAAGTTTTTTTCAATGATTATGGTATAATATAATGAAAATATTTAATTTTGCCCATGTCAGAAACGGTTATTTTTACTTCAATAAAACAATGACAATGAGGTATATATCATATATTCAGATACAAAGACTTTGGTGTAGCATACCAGTACAGTCTGAAAAAGCCCACCATGAATGATGAACACATTTTGATAATGGCACATATTGCACTGGAATTATATGAGTATACTCTCTAAAGCTGCCCCATGGTGTACTATTTAATAAAACTAATTTAAAAGAGAACTTCCACTCACATTTTTTTGAAACCTGGATTTCCACACAGAATAGTACATTAAATTGGAACATACCTATAGCTAAGTATATAAAAGGTGGGAACAATGGAAAAAGTACAGAGAAGAGGCTCCTCTTTCTGGGATCACATCCTGGTGCTTTTGCCCCCTGCACCTTCCTACAATATTCCACCTACCATATGAATCTGAGCTTATGATGTTTGTTCTTTAAAAGCTTTCTATGAACAGCTCTTCCTTTTCGTCTTTCATGATAGGACCTTTTACAACCTTTCCAGGAACAGCTAAATAAATGAAAAGTTTTTCATTTCTTCTTTGGTCTGCAAAAATAGCTTTTGTTGATGATGAAAAGTGCCACCTCCCAAATTTCTCATTTTTCCATGAAGCAAAAGGTTTACTTTCTGAAGGTTTCACAAGTACTATGAATCACTATATTTATCTTTCTTCTGGATGTAGAAAAATGGGTGGCAATTTAAACTCAGGCCTTGCAAATTTCTCAAAATATGGCACCATGACCATGTCTAGATTTACTTACTTGATCAAGACTCTAATTTTATTTTTATCAAAAAAGCGCTCTTAATTGCAGTTATAGTTGTATATATTTTCTTGTCAAAAGAAACAGAAGCTACAGTTTAGCAAATCATTCATAGCTAGGCTCTGGATATGAAAAAACTAATAGTGCAACTTAAAAAAAAGATACTTGTGAAACATGCTAATTATACCTCCAATTTATTGGAATACTATCTTTTATGTTTAATACAATCGATGTTCAATAATGCATTTCCAACTAGTGATATCATTATACATAACCATGAGGGTTTTCAAGTAGATATTTCCTTTTATAGTATCAGGAAAATACCACAAAATAGGTTTGCATCCCAATAATTTATTGCAATTTCACTGATATACTTGCAATTTTCTCAAATGTTATTGGAGGTACAGTTTAAAAAGAGGGAAAACAATATATAAATGAGACTTTTTATTTTGACACTATAAAAATAAAACTTTGTGAAGTACTTAATATTATTGCCATTCATTATTAGTTCTTAATATATACCTTCAAAATGATAGGCTGTTGTTTAAGCAATTGAAATTATTGCTTGTTTGTAATAAGTCCTGTACTCATGGAAAAAAGTTTATAATTTTTGTAAAGTGTGGATATGTTCATAAATCCATTTATAATGGATGTTTTAACATCAGTGTTAAATAAGTATTTTTAAAATCCATTCTATGCACAAATATGTGTGCCCTCATAAGTAAGAATAATTAGCACATTAATTCACTACATTGTTTATACTTCAATTATAAAGGCAAATAAAAAGCTGTTCTTGTTCTGCTTGAATAGATTTGCAGTCTCTGCAAGTGTTGTTTGACCTTAGTTTCCTTTTAGAAATTGAGGATATTTAAAACAAAAACGTTCTGAAAGGCAATCATAAATTCAATTCATTAAGTGACTAAGTGAAGAAATGATACAATAGATAAATTATAAAAAAAAGTTAGTGTAAGCCAAGAATCTGGATATTTGACCACAGATGTACGGTAGTGGAAATGAGCCACTGTAGTTTGCATACATACAAGCACATGGGCCAATTGTGCATACAAATGAATTAAAATTCGTGGTCACACAATTGTTGCTCAACATTAGACTACATCTACTGTGTTATTCATTTTAAAAAACGATTTTTAAATTAAAGTTATTGTATAAAAAATGGTTTATTCATAAATTCATGAATTTAATAACAAATTTCACTTTCTTTACTATCCTACTTACTAAAACAGTTTTGCCCTCAGGGTCTACTTGAAGAGTGAACATCCATATTTGTTTTAATTCACTATCTTGGGAAAGGTGTCAGGCTCTAGTATTTTAAGGCAAATTAAAATAGGTACTGATTGTAATATGGTATCCCAATGGAACCAGGCATTACAATTTCAGGCTTTCAGGCCTTTCTCAAACACACACCCACACATGCGCATACACACACATACATACCCAAATTAATTTTGTATGATTTTCAGTTCTAGTTAGAGCCTTTGTCCCAAGGGCTTGTTAATCTTGTGTCCCATTCCTGCCCTGTTACAATTTAAAGATTGTCAAAAGAAGGATAAATTTCATGCCATTTTCTGTTCTCATTACAATCTTCAGATTGTTATGAGAACGGATTAATTTTGCTCAATTTTCTGCCCTCGTTACAGACTGTTATGAGAATGGATTAATTTTATGACATTTTCTTCTTTCATTATAATCTTTGTTATGGGAATGAGAATATGTAATGAGAATGAGAGCATATCAAGCATTAAAAGGTCTGTGAGAGCTCATGACAAAGATTGTAACAAGAAGAGAAAACGGCACCCAATCCATTCTTGTGACAATTTTAAGATTGCCAAGCGAACCCAGAGTGACACTGCATTTATCCACTCTGAAGACAAAGATTGTTGAGAAAATGGGAATGAGAGCAAAATTAATCAGTTTTCCTGACAATCCTGAGACTGTACTTAAGCTTACAGTATTTTCCTGTGATACAGTACTTACTTGAAAACGTGTGCATTGCATGTAAAAGTTACTGATTAGAAAATGTCATTTTCATATTTTACTTTTTCTATTTTTTCTTTCAATTTCTTTCCTCACTCTCTCATTCCTTCTTTCCTCCCTTTCCTCCCATTCACCTCCCTCCTTCCGTCCTTCCCTCCTCTTTCTTTCCTAACTTTGATGCATATCATGACCTACATTTTTAGAATTATTTAATTTAAATGGAAGTTAATATCACCTCAAATGTCAATACAAAAAGAAAATAACACCAAAAAAGCCACATTAAGAAGCAGAATCTCGACCAGCGATTGTTTTTATGATTGCAAATAATTTATTTGAATCAGTTGTCTCCACGTGCCCAGAAGAAAAAAAAATGTTTTTGCAGAAGTTACTTGAGTAGTCAACATAATGAAACTATCCTAGGTCTGCAAACACCTACTATTTATTTGTTAATAAATAAGTCACTGCCTTGTAGTACGCTCTCATACACTTGAGCAGATATATCTACTACTATATCTGAATAACCTCAATGTTTCCATTTTATGAGAAACAATCCAGTAGTTCCAATGTATTTTTGTCTCCTCTTTATCCTATTAATAAGCCCCAGTTAAATATTTCTTTTAAAATGTCTTCATTATTTATAAAATACCCTCATTTGAAAATACCTATTATTTGAAAAAACTGCCAATATCCCTGGGTATGTATATAAACACACACACACACGCACACACACACTTGAGTATGTTTATATATATGTATTGAGTATGTGTATATATCGGCTACGTGTACATATGTATATGCCTATACATATGTCTATACATATCTACATATATTCATATAAATACATACGTGTGTGTGTATGATGTTGCAGCATCTTTCTCAACAGTATATATTAGATAGATGATACTGTGAAAAAATTTGTTAGTTTGGCATAATCAAATCAATACCACAAATGATGCCGGTAGTACTACTGAATACCTTTTTAACAGTAGATAAAATATTCAAGAATATCACACAATTTACTTTGTCACTATTTCAGGATTGTACACAGATTTTGATACAAGTGTTTAATGACTTTTCTATTAAACCCAAGAGGTAAAGTTCTTACTGAATCCTGAGATCATTTTTCCTGAGATCATTAAGCTCTGTTTTTTATTTCAAACCATTCTGTTCATCCTCATATATGGCAAACATTGCTAGAAACTAACATATACCGAGCAGGTAAAAAAAATAAGTGTTTTGCATTGATCAAAATTTGATATCATATCCATGAAAAGTTCTTGACCACAGGCTAAAATGACTTCTTAAATACGTTTTTGTTAAATGAGTCTTATTTTTAGTATTAGTGCAACCTTAATGATTTCAATTATCAACTCACTCCATTCATTTACTTTTCTCACAGCACAAAATCTTTAGTCTTTTTCTTCTCTAGTTGGGACTTTGTTTGCAAATTTCATGCATATTTATATTTGTGCGCATATGTAACATCATTATAAGCAATATTCTCTAGAATATTAAGCTGAGACCAAACTCATGGGGCAGTGACAACTGGGAAGGCCTGGAGACTAAGTATGCCAGCAAGTGAAGGTCAAGCTGACCCAGAAGTGCAAGGAGTGTTGGGGGCCAAATGTGCTGAGAAGAAGGTGATCTAAGGCCCCATGAACCTGGGAATCTGAAAGCTGGACTGAACCACTAGTGTGGGCACTTTCTAGACACAGACAGCAGGCCCCTCAGAGGTATTTATGGTACAAACCATGTGAGCCCAGATGGCTGGGCCAGGCACATCTCATGTGTACATAATTAGAACCACAGAGAAAATTCCATTTCAGAGGTGGTCCATCTTTCTTGCTCGACTTTCCCTCATTAAATAAAAAAATACTTTATTGACATTAGCTCACATTTTAGCAGATGTTTCCACATAGCTAATATTCCACTGATTGGCTCTGGCCTTTACTTCTTCTACAGAAACCTTCCTTTTATCTCCTAAATCTGATTCTTTATGAACCAGCAGAAATGGAACATTCTCATCTTCCTTTACTCTTAAAATCTGATCCCTAAAGTCAGCTGTGGCTGCAAAGTAACAGAAGACACATAAGAAACCCTCCCCAATCTGGTAGTAGTTGTCTCTAAGTGCAGCCTCATCCTCCTGCCCAGCTGATATAAGTTTAAATACAACAGTATCAATGCACTGCAAAAGAGTGTGAGAAATTAAACACACACACACACACACAAAACACCTCAGTTTTTGTGTGGTGGAATCCCTGAAACCAGTTAATTATGGAGGTGGTTTGAGGTGAAGTGGTAATGGTATCTGATTGGAAGGAGGAGCATTCATGGTATATGTACCGTGGGAAATCTGTACTAGCTCCATTCAAAACCATGCGTCTGTTACATTAATTTAACCTCTCTGACAAGTTCTTGACCTAACTCATCTTCTGCTACTAAGATTAAGAACCCAGCCTGAATCCTTCTCAGAGTCCCTAAGTAAGTGCATACTTACATTGTTGCTAGAATGGTCTATTTAAAATGCAAAGTTTAGGGGCGCCTGGGTGGCACAGCGGTTAAGCGTCTGCCTTTGGCTCAGGGCGTGATCCCGGCGATCTGGGATCGAGCCCCACATCAGGCTCTTCTGCTATGAGCCTGCTTCTTCCTCTCCCACTCCCCCTGCTTGTGTTCCCTCTCTCGCTGGCTGTCTCTCTCTCTGTCAAATAAATAAATAATAAAAATCTTTAAAAAAAAAAAAATAAATAAATAAAATGCAAAGTTTGATGACATTTCTTAGCTGCTTACCAGCCACCTATCATCCAGAAAATAATGTCAGAGCATCTTAGAACATTCAAGATCCTCAGTGATTGAACTTCTCTTGCCTACCTTTCTAGCTCTCATCCAGTGCATTTAGTTACAGCCCTGCACTATGCTATTTCTTCCTGTCTATTTGATCATGGTAGTAGTTCTTTGATTTGATTATACTTCCAAGTCAATTGCCATGATCCATACCTCTTCATCCTCTGTGTCGTTGATTGTCATCATTTGTCTAGAAAGGGCTAGAGGCCCAGATCACTGTGCATGTTCTTCCGTAACGTTGCCACAGCAGGTATCGAAGCTTTCCATTGTTGTGTGTTTGAGTGTGTGCACCATTCTTTGTCCCAGCCCAAACTCTTGTTTCCTAATTTGTCTTAACTTAGTTTGTAATCTAAGCTCCCAGCCCGTTGCTCAATCGTAGCTGGCACCCCCCCCAAAAAAAAAGAAAAAAAAAACACTTATGAATGAGAGACCAAAGATTAGTTCTTAGAGCAAAGTAGTATTTACAGATATGATACCTTAAAAATTATATTTCAACAGTTAGCCTAGCAGCCATTAATATTTACTGCCCTCTCACTATGTATCATTCACTCAATTACAGTGATTCACATATATATCTAATTATATCCTCACAACAACTTGTGAGTTAAGTATTATTATAATCCCCGTTTGCAGGTAAAGCAATTGAGGATTAAAGAGATTATGTATATTTCCTAAAATCACAAAACTTGACGGGGGCCCAGTTACTGAAGCTTAATCACTGTATTATCCTCATTTAAAAAGTGGGTTACTCTTTTTTGTTTATTTGAAAAGCAATTTTCATATAAGGAAGAATATATATTTTAATGCAATATAAATAATTTTAGGAAGGGCTGACTTATTTTAAACTAGTACTTTTGTCCAACATTCTTTATTTTGGAAACAACAAAAAAAAGAGTTTTTAATTTTTTGAGTTTTTCTTTCCAAAATAATGTTGAAATAATATTAAGACAAACATTAACCTTAGGATAATTTGGCAGTTGAAGTAAAAAAAATAATAATTTTGAGGGTCTTTTAAGGGAAAGCTATCGGATTTTCGATAGCATGGATTGGTAAACATATAATTGGTCAGATAATCATATGATCCCACAATTCATATTACATGCATGTTCATTATATATATTACTCTGACAATTAAACAACAATATATGATAGTCACCTCTATTGCATTCAATATTATGAGTGGAATCATTAAACTTCATTTTCAGAGGTGCAGGGCCTTTGAAGAATATCTTGGGATTTAGGGGGTTGGTAATCGTGGCAGAGAAGAATCTGTTCCAAAATGGTAGCTGGCAAAAGTCTTGCCTATTAACAAGAAACTTGCTGATTAATCAATTTCATTTGGAAACTACCTCCTTCACTGAGTCTTCCTTTGTTTTCAAAAATTAGTTGACTTAGATGAAGTGTTTAGAATTTCTCTGATATGCCCCGAAAAATAATAACACACATACATACGCACATATACACGCACATAACACATTCCTTTGATGGCTGGGGGAGGAGTTGGGGAGAACAGGAACAGCAACAACAAAAAGCATCCCAACAAGCCCTGGAAAAAAGCTAAAAATTACTTTGTTTTCTCATGGTCTGATGTCAGATGTAAAATGAATAGGTCTGTTTTGAGGTCAGAATGAGAAGAAAAAGATCAACATGACCTCTGGGAAATAAAGGTTATTTGACATTTGGGGGATTATCTGCTAAAGGCATTGGCCTTGTATCAGAGTAAAGGCTTGACAGGCAGAGAAGACTTCATTTTCCCCACAGTGAAATATAAAGGCAGAAGCTAAGCCCACGCCTCCCCTCAGCAAGAGCAGTTGCTGAAATCAGTAGCCTTGATCGATGATGCATTTTCAAAATCAAAACAAGCATCAGTGTCTCCAATCTAATCACATCTCCTAAAGCTACTGCTTCCTGTGGGAATTTAATTGCTGTGACATTAGACTCCAGACAACAGGCACTTCTCAAGACTACCCATCAGGGCAGGGACAAAAATCAGTGGGATAGTGTCAAAGCTGTTAGACACAAAACCTGTTAAAGACCCCATGTGTATAATTTTCCTTCCTCAATTTCAGCAGTAAAATTTAACGGATCTCTATAACAAGTTTAAAAATGAAGCAGCATTATACTAACCATGAAAAGGATAAAAATATTTTTGCCTGGTAAAAACTCAGCTTTATTTTTACCATGTTCTGAAATGCACTCTGACACAAAAAACATTATGGCTTTTGTTGAGATGTTTTTATCATCATTTCTATACGAAAACCTGGAGTTAGATGGTTAACCTTTCTTCAGGGGCTTACTAAATTTTTAATTAAAATTTTCATAATACAGCATTTCCGCACATTAACCAAACAACAATTTTTCTGAACAAAACAAACCAAAAAACTTATTTCAGATCTCATGCTTGTTAAATGTTTTTCAATACACAGCACTCCTTTTTCACTATTCTCTCAAAGACCCTTCTGTAAGAGAATTACTTTCTTCTTATATCATTATAGGAGCTAGAAGCTGTGTGTTACTTTATCTGAGTTATTCTTTTTACATTATCCATATCATAGGGAAAATGAGCAAAAAAACCCAGGAAAACTAATGAGAATTTAATGCTAAGAGCAAAGTAAATCTTGAAACTTTAAAATACTAAACCGAAAGACCCACAGTGAAATGTAATGTGGAGGAGTCTCAGGAGGTCTAAAATAATTCTATGGGTTCTCACTGAACAGGAAGGGATATATCTTGATATTATACAAAGTATCTTAGTATATTTGGCTAAGCTAGGAATAGGATGTGTTGCTTTTCTTCCCTAGTTAAGATTTTACTAATAAGCTTTTATGGAAACCAATGGCAACTTTCACCTCTATCTAAGCTGCCCCTCTTTAATGAAATTCATATTCTAAATAAACATATTGTTATATTTACATTTTAATAATAGTATAATGATTGCTTATTTGTGACTGACATAGTAACATTTACATGTATCCTTGTAGGATTTTGTGGTTTAAGGTTTTATGTCTCATCTTATCTGAAAATTCTCAAAATTTTGTAAGATATTGTAATCTCCAGTTTATTCATGAAGAAAGAAGACTGATTTGTTCAAAATCCCAGAGCTAAAAAATGAGGATGTGGCGTTTAAAATGATCAGCATAATGATTGCATGTCCAATCCATTTTCTACCACACACAATATTTAATGTTTAGATATGTACTTCTGAGTACATATCTGCTGACCTTTTGTCACCCGTTTCAATTATTCATTTTTACATAAAAAACTATCCCCAAACTTAGAGGATTAAAACAACCACCGTTATCTATCTCTCATGATTCTATGGGTAGGCTAAGCTGGGTTTTTTTTGTTGTTGTTGTTTTTTGTTTTGTTTTGTTTGTTTGTTTTACTTGATGTGGTGTGATCTGGGGGTATAGTAAACAGCCGAAATGTCTAAAATGGCCTTTTACAAGGTTATCAGTCTGGGTTAGCTGCTTGTTGGGAGATCCACTGAGGCTACTGGCCTGGGACCTTTGTTCTCCTCCATGTGGGCTAATGTGGCTTCTTTGGTTTCCTCACAGGATAGTGACTAAGTCTAAGAAAGAAGGTTCCAAGTATTGAAGGCAGAAATTATAGATCTCTTAAAGCTCAGCCTCAGAAGTTAGAGATACTTATGCTGCATTCCATTGTTCAAAATGAATCACAGGGATAGTGAGGGTCACCAACCATTCCTCTCCCCCCGGGGCCAAGTCGTTTCCTGGGGCGCAGGACTTTCAATGCTAAAACCAGGGCATTCCTGGGCAAATCTGGAAGGCTGGCTGTCCTAGACAGCCCAAATTTAAGGGTAGAGAAAATAGATTCTACTTTTGCTAGGGAAAGGAAAGGTCACATTATAAAAAAACAGAAAGAGTAGATGTTGTTTATCTTTGGAAATGCAACCTACTCTAATCACTGAATTTTGGGGAAATTTCATTCCTACCAGTTACATTTAAGCTTAGTAAGTATCTGTAAACCTAATCTGACTGAATTATTTATTGGATTATTTACTGCTTCATTGTATAAATAGTTTTAAATTTAGAGATCTGCCAGTGAGGATATACAGTCTCACTCCTTAGAAACTTCTGCCAAAAAAGCTGTAAGGCCCAGGGGGACTTTAGAATCCTGATGATGGTTAATACAGTTCAGTGACTATTAAATAGATTTTGTGGACTAGACTGAGAATCTAGCCTACACTTGTAACCTTTGTTTTTGTCTTTGTGAAAATTATTCTGAATTTTTAACCAACAATGTAACTTCTCTTTACATATGTTGCTTCTTTACTGGAAAATGCCCATAAAAATATAATAACTTAGTTTTTTAGAAGTGATCAGATAGCTGAATAGAGGAGTGTTTTCAGGGTAATTCTATGATGACACTGTCCAATAGAACTTTGTAGAGTGATGGAAATGTTCTATAATATAGCCTCTAGCCAAATGTGACTATTGAGCACTTGAAATTGGGCTAGTGTGACCAAAGAAATGAATTTTAATTGTTTCTAATTTTAATTAATTTAAATTTAAAAAGACAGACATTAGGAGTTACCAGGTTGAGTTGCAAAGTTTTGACACCATGATTTTCTTTAGTCAGAAGTAAAAGGAGAAAATGGCACATATGAAATACTGTTAAATCATGTATTAGGCTAACAATGAAGGTTATTATCTTATAGAAGGAAAGATCTAAAGTTAAAGACACATTTTTCTTAGATGTGAGAGTATAGAGTCAATGCTTGAACTACTAATTCAACCCTTTCCTTATGATTAAGACAACAAGCAGTGTTTTAAGAACAGATAAAGGTCATCTAGATAGATAGATAGATAGATAGATAGATAGATAGATAGATAGATAGATGATAGATAGATAGCAATGGATATAGATATAGATATATAGATTAAAATGGAATAAAATAGACTGCTTCTTGTCTAAGTTTACCTAGAAGTATCATATATTGGCCTCTCCCTGACTTCACTCATTTTGGTCTATGCCATATAAAACTTGGAAGACTCATGTGGTAAGCTGAAAGTGATAATGAGAAATAATTTAGCACAGTAAGCTCAGATCCCTACAGACATAGCCAGAAAATCATTCCCTACTTCTTGAATAGACTGTGCATTTATACAATTCATTCTGATTTGACAATGCTAAGTAGGTTTTTTCCACATCTCCTTTGTTTCAGAATCTTCATTCCCACAGTAACTAAATCTTTGGAATTGATTTCTCAACAAAATAGTCAATTATCTCCCTAGTAAAATGGGAATTTACATTCCTGAACTTTTGCTCATTTTGAAGAAAATTAAGTAAATTTCTATATAATATTCAACTACCTGAAGTTGTTGAATGTAAACATTTATCCTACAACTCCTGTCTTTATAAAAGAGGAAGAAGTCTTTTATCTCAGAAATCATTTATCTCATTTCATTTTCTCTTAGACAACAATGAACAGATAGAGATGACAGTGGTATCCGCTTAAACTGATCCTATCTATTTGTCAAAAGCAGGATTGGCTAGGAGGCGAAATAGCCTCATTTCACTTTATTTCAGATTAGGTATTTCTGGTTCCCTACTATATCAATAATTTTTGGACCACGAAATACCTTTGTCAATTGATGTTTTTCTTGAATAGGTAATATACTAGAATTTCTAAGCGTCTAAATAAAAAGAAGTCTGTCCTATAAAAGACCCAAGAAAGTCATATGTATGTATGCATATATTAGCCTGGGATGAAGCTAAAAGTGGAAGTATTGCATCGCTGTGCATCACAGAATAGGCGGGAATTTGTATTTGCCCTAAGAGAACACTTTCTACATGAAAATAGTCCTCCACTTGCTCTCAAACTGTTTGGCCTAGATGTCATGAGTCCATGGAGAGATGCTGGACATCTGTCTTTTCTCACCTACTTTAATTTTTGAACAGAGCTAGCCCAACATGTTGATGGATCCACTTCTCTATTTTGCTATTTAAAAAGAAAAGAGAAATAAGATAGCAAGGCTTATTTTGCACCCTGGTTACTTTCAAGAAATTCAGTTACATGCACAGCACCAATAGTTCTCTGTAGGTACTGACACAGGATCATATGTTTACTCTCAACCTACATACCAACTCTTAATTAACCTAGAATAATAGCAATGCTTCCCTCCAAACCTCTGGTCAATTACTCCTACATGCTATTTTTGACTCAGAAGAACATTCAGTTCATTTCTTCACTTCTTCCTGCCTCCACTTAGTGGGCTATCTAGTTTAGATTCCATGATCCAACTCTTCACCTCTATTGTAACAGCGTCTTAAACTTCCCAATTTCTTTGAAAGCAAAATCCTCACAAATGACTTCTCAGCTAAAACAGTCAATTACTTTCCTACGATTTAGACATCAAGTCACTAAACTACCCTTCCCATCTTGGAGGCATATATTGTCATTTTATTGAGGAGGAAAATGACAGCCCCTTTCGACCCCTTCCTTTCATCTGTTAACTGGGTTCCTTCACATGGATACCATACAGGTATCTCAGATTCTACATGACTGGGCCTGTTTCTCCCTCAACTGCCACTGTTGCTTCTCTGAGTACCTGGGAATCCTTTTTGATGCCGCCCTCTCCCACATTCATCACATCTAATCAAAACCAGGCTGTTACATCTCTAAACTGAGTGTTTCAGGAATATGCCCGAATTTCATGAAAACCCCTACTATCTTACTCGTCTGAGGACCATTTGAGCTCAGCTAGATAACTCTTACAGCATTTTAAATCATCTCTTCTACCAGATTTGGCCCCTCCAAGCTATCTTCCACTGAGTAAACAGAGTGATCTTTCTGTAATTTGATGTAATGAAATTTAATGATGTAATCACGTGTTTAGATCAGTTCAATGTTTTCTAATTGTCTTACAAACTTTGGCAATCTGGCCATCATTTACCTCTCCAGGTTAATCTCTTTACTCTTCCCCTGGTAATGGTGAATATTTTTCCTCTGTATTCCCTCACTTTCAGTCCTTCTTATTTCTGTAATCTCTGTAACCCTGCACCCTCTGTAACCCTGCACCTATCTCACTGACAAACCTCTTGGCCAAACTCTTATTCACCCATCCTTTATTCCAGAGGTTTTTTTTGTATGCCTACCCTATGTTTGATATGTAGAATATTGGGAGTTGACACATGCTAAGTGAATAAAATAAACATCATCTATTAAATCATAATGTTCATACTCTAGTATATTTTAAGTCTCAGCTTAAAATTTCAAATGTCCTATAGACTAGGTGAGTTACTATTATGCTTTCTAATGACACTGTATACTTTTCATATCACAACACTTATTATTCTTTATGTATGCAATTGCTTATTCCATGTCTTTCATACAAATGAAAAACCAGTTCTATGAGGGCAAAAACAGACCTGTTTTTTATACACAGCATTTGGCACATTTTCTAGCAAACAGTAGGCATTGGGGAACATTTCTTTAAAATAATGAAAAGACATACGGATACAGTTGAAGAAGTTATGCCAAGATGCATGTATAAGTGATCTGCTTATGACATTGCACTTGTCATTACTTACAGTCCTAGAAACAATGAAAATATATTAGAAAAACTTAATCAAAAATAGAAGAACTTAACAAAATGTGTAAGAAGTTGTGTGTGTCTATGTGCATTTGCTTAAAAACAGAAAGTCAACTCAAAAAAAAAATGTTTAGGTGTTTCACATATTCAAGGAATATAAAAATAGTAACTAGACTTTATAAATACATCATTCATATATTTAAATATACTGTGAAAATGGGTAGAACAATTAAGGAATTAACAGAAATAATTACATTTTAGAGATGAAATTCTCCGCAAATATGAAGTGTTCATGTTTTGGTAATTGCAATTTTCACCATGAAAATGGCACTAGAAAATAAAATTGGTTGACAAGGAAGAAAAAATTTGTTCTAACAAACCATTCTAAAAGGTTCTTATAGATGTAAATTTCATTTTCAGTAAATTTACATTTTCACACTATCTGTTGTTTATGTGTATGTGTATCTCTCTAATTTTGCTTCATTATGTATATGAGGTACGAGACTAGATATGCCAGAGTTACATTTTCACCATATATTCCAATAATTTAGATCATATATTCTGGAAATACTTCCAAGGGAGAGACCTCAAGAGGAATTCCCTCTTAAATCCACCCAGGAGCTCATTTAAATCTGAGAGGCTATGCTCTTACAGAACAAAGTCAAAAAGCATAGGGAAACAGAGTAGGATGGAAGAACAGAGAAATCCATTCTTGGATAATAGAAAGCATCAAGGCACAGCACCACTTTTACTGTATTGCATATGGTGTTATTCAGTAATTCAACAAGTCTACAGGTCATTTGAGGTTTTAAGCTGAGACCTAAAATACACTAGAGTATGATCATTATGATTTAACGGATGGTATATGTGATTTAATTTCAAACTCAATTACCCAACTTAAAGATTGGCAAAAATAAGTTCAGTATATGGATATTTTTTGATTTAAGCTAAGAACATATTTACTTTTGCTCTTAAGGAAAATATTTTCCCACTCTAAATAATTTTATGTAAAAGTGACTCTCATATAATTTCATTATTATTATTTTTAAATTCCCCCACTGCCCAGAGTAATTTAGTAATAGTATCTTGTTGAGGTATTTAGAGTATCATTAATTTATTTTCTAATGCATTACATTCCATTACTGTATAGTCTATTTCCTCAGCTTGGTATCAGGGGATAACACTTGCTATGGAAAAATAAAACATTGTAAAAAGAGCAATAGTAAATATGAGCAGTGAGTTCACTTTTGAAGATATTTAGACAGATTCCACAAAGCACTTGATTCTACTGAACTCAAGCCTTTCTATACAGCAATTTATTCCAGAATCAATCTTCTGGCTAATTATTAAAAAAAAAAAAAAAAAGTTGGTTGGTCTTTGACCAGGTCTTTGAAAGTGTGTTTTAATTTAAAGATATTAAAATGGAGTAATCTGTTCAACAATTTCTTGAAAACTTTTAAAACATAAAAATCTTATCATTTAGATCCTTACCCGTGCCATTTTTAGAGTTCCTGATTATGAGTAGAGTTCAAATATGGAAATATTATTCATAATAGCCCAGTTTAAAGGTTTCAGATGAAGAAAAATGAAGCAGAGAAATTTCTGATGCTGAAGACAGTTTGTATTATTTATTCTTGTTTCTTTAAGAAAAAGGAAGATTTATTTAATCACCTCTGACTATGCAAGTTATTCCAAGAACTGTGTTTCTCTTCCCAACAATAAATTGTATATATTGCAAACACAGAATACTTCAAGTTGCCATGTTCCTATGAGAACTTTTTCTTTGTCCAGAAACGATGTTTCCATATTTTATCATGCTTTTATTAGAGAATAGAGATACTTGGCCCTCAGTGTCCCAAAGGAGGTAATAAAATAGGTATTATGACCACATTAACACTAACTTTAGTGACAGAAGGATGTTCAGAATGCCCATCCCCATGGGCCCATCATTTCCACCCTAAGTGAAGTAATAAAACAAGTCGGAACAATTCTCCCCGTTGGAAGTCTCTAAATTTTAAGTCATTTGTCCTGTTATTCTGAGGCAGATCAGGAATTCAGTAACTACTCAGACATTATTCATATATTAATATTGCCTCAGCATTTTTCTTGTACTCATACTGTTTAAGGCATTAAAGACACAGCAGTGAATGTAACAGACAAAACTACCTGCTTTCCAGAGTTCGAAGCAGGGCCATTTTAAGGACTTTTGTCACCTAGACCTCAAGACCTAAACTTTAGGGCTCACCTGCTTATACCAACATAGCTTTGTCCCACATTTTTCCTTAAGTTCTTCTTTCCGGCTTATCTCTTAACTCAGGCAAAAGACCCAGGGGGCATAGCATGCCATAATGGAAAACGAAATTACCCCTCAAATAGTAACAACTGACAGGGTGAAGAGTCCCACAGGCCCAGACAACCCAGACTATTTTGAACTTAACCCCCAACTCACACCTGCAAGGATGGGCCATGGAGTGACCCAGGGAGTGACTGACAGTTACTTTTAGCTCATTATAAGGGTAAAATCTCCTCCCAAGGAGCAGCGCAAGTCTCAGCTACATACCATACAACGCGTGCATAGGCAGGTTTCCTTAAGGCACGTGCACGACCTTATGCCTGCCTATACATATAAGACAAGGCTCCCTTATCTAAATATTCAGCCTAACCCAAAATAAAAGGAACCCATTCCCCCTTGCTCAGGGAGTCACGGCTTTGGAAGTTATTCTTTGTGATCTCCTTCTTTGCTGCAAATAAAGTTTCCTATGTGCAACAACTCCACCTGGTGTAGTTTCTATCTATTCCACAGAAGGAGCAAACTCATGTTAGTTCAGTGACACTTTGACACTTAATTTGAGAAAAATGTGAGGCGCTATAAGGTCTTGAACACAAAAACATGATCTAGATTATCTTATAGTTCATGATCTGGTTCCTAAGTAGATATTTAAGAGTGGAGGAAAAGTGAAAGCAAGAAGATTGGTTAAGAGGATATTAGAATAATCCCAGTGAGATAATCAGGGAAAAAGCAGTAAGGAATACTAATCATTCAGGATATATTTTGAAGATGTAGACAAAAGGATTTTCTAACAGCCTGCATGAGAGAGAGAGACAGAGAAAGACGAGAGAGGTAGAGATGGAAGTAATTCTTGCCTTCAACTCAGGGAGGAAAGCAGTGTGAGTGATATTTAAATGTGGTAGAACATATGAATGGAAAGAAAATAAAGGGACAGTCAAAATCCTTTGACCAGTCTTTCTCAGCACCTTAAAATTTTGACTGCATTTTAACTATAAAAATCAGAGTAAATCCTGAAGCAGAAACAAAGTTGACTCAAAATTTGCTCAGTTTTAAAATAGAGTCATACTGATAATCACTCACCACAGAGAGAACACTAAAAGTCTATTGGCAGCAATATGAAAATGATTGGGTATTTTATGAGCAGGAAGTTCTTTTGTGTTCTCCCCACTAAATTCTGATGTGGGAGTCCCTGGGTGGGTGGGGGCGTCCCACATACTAATGAATTAATTCTCCAGACCCCAGTTGGGTGTCCTACAGTTTAACTCCATTCTGACACTTCTTATCTACAGATAGCATCAGAATCTACAGGTTAAAGAGGGCCATTCCTACAGACTGCCTCCCCTACCCCCTACCCCCACTTCAGACACCAGTCGCAAGGCCAGGTCGTCAGCTGCTTTCTGACAGACTGGCTATAGATTGGAGGCCCCCCAAACACGCTCCTTGGGTTTGGTTACTTTGATAGAACAGCTCGTAGAACTCAGAAACCTTTTACTTAAGAGATGACCGGTTTATCAGACAGGATATAACTCAGGAATAGCCAGATGGAAAAGATGTATAGTTCAAGGTGTGTGGGAAGGGTTGAGCTCCCACATCCTCTCCAGACATATCACTCTCCCCACCTCTCCATGTTTGCACCAACCCGGAAGCTCTCAAATATCCTGTCTTTTTGAGTTTTATGGAAGCCTCATTCTATAGGCATGGCTGAAGAAATTACCGTCCTTTAGCGACTGATCCAACCTTTAGCCTCTTTCCCCTCCCTAGAGGTAAAGGGGGTGGGGCTGAAAGTTCCAACCCCCTACACTAATGGTTGGTTCCTCTAGCAACAAGCCCCACCCTTAGGTGCTTCCTAAATGTCACACAATTTACATAACAAAAGATACCTTTATAGCTCTTATCACTTAGGACTTTCCAAGGGTTTTAGCACTTGGCAGAAACCAGAATCCAAGCACCAATCCCTCTGTCCTGCAAGATATCGAACTTTCTGAAGAGTCTGTAAAGCTGAGGTTTTCTCAAAGAAAGCATACTAATTTATCATGCTATGTAAAGATACTTAGCACAACTTTATAATTTTCATAGCCTGTACAGTGTAAACATAAAAGGGAGGAAAATGTTTTACTAGGTCGCCCATTCTACCTACTATCCAATACTAGATGTTGCTGTAATCACTGTAGAGATATAAAGCTAACTATTGCTGCAATCATCATAGAGGTATGAGCCAAACTGGTAAAATGATTCTGTCATTAATTCCTTTGTAGGAGCACAACCCATTTACCACTGAAATGTTCACATCAATTACAATTTCTGTATATCATCTCAGAAGTTCCAAGAAAATTATTCTGACACTGTATTTATGTAACTGAATAGATGTTTCCTTACTTGTGTTTAAGTGTATCAGTCTTTCCATTTCCAGAATCATAAGAAAGCACTATGTTACATTTTGAAAGACAGTTAAGCCCTAAAAATCTGTCATTATTTCTGTGTATAATTACCCAATTAATAGTCTGGTCATTTCATATATATATATATGAATAATATATATATATATATTATTAGACCTGGTTACTAATGTAAAATTATATGACTGTCCTAATCATTTAGATAACTTCAGTATTGGACACAAGAGCCCAATAAAATCCAAGTTTTTCAGCTATGTAGCCTCTTAAATAATCTGAGCTAAAGTTTGTTTGGCTCTGGGGAATGGTGGAGCTAAACAGGGGTTTAGGGAAGGTTTGTAATCCAACTTCCTCATGTGATAAGAAAATTGAAACCAGAAGTGGCTGTGGTAAGGACCTAAGGAAACTGGGTAGTTAATGAAATCATTAAGTACTTGAACTCAAACATCTTTCAATTTTATACTTAACTGCTTATATGGAACAATATTTATAAATGTATAAGGCTAACAGAAAGTTATCACCCTGCACAGTTCCTGAAGACACAATGAAAAACATATGTAAGAGAACCTAGAAAGCCATTCCACTTTTTCAGTTTCTTTGTCTCTCCCCTCAGCCTTCACATATACCTCAAGAAATGAAGGCACTGCTTTGCAATCCTTCTTGAAGGTGAACATAAGACATGTCAGCTAATGTGGGTTAATCTTTTGATACTCTGATTTCCTCATTCCTAATCACTAAGGGAGTATGAAATGAAGTGAAAATGTTGGGGTTCTGAGACATCTTTGCTGCAAAAAGGTGGTTTTATTAAAGCACAGGGACAGGACCTGTGGGCAGAAAGAGCTGCAACTGGGGCCATTTGGAGTGGCCAATTATATCCTTTCAAGTTGGGAAGGGGTTAGGATAGAGTAAGTTTCTAAGGAATTTTAGAAGCAAGGTTTCCAGGACCATGTTGTTAGGAAAAAGTCATTTAGTACTGTCTAGTAAAACCTGAGTAATGAGACTCTTTAGATGTATCTCAGTGGCCCATATGCTTGGAGGATGATTGCTAACATATACCTTGTGGGGTAGAAATAAAAGAAGTTTCCAAAGGAATTTTTATATGTTAAAGGAGACTTACAGGATCCTGGAGGTTGGGATAATTTTAAGTGAAGACTGCTTTGCCCTTAGCCAAGTATTAACACTGGGGCAGTTGAGTTCCTGGAGGAAGGTTACTCTGCCTATCTCACGGACATGTCAATGGGCTGTAAGTTGAAAGGAAATTTAATTATTTTCTTTGGCATTTGTTCCCCACATCACTAAATACCAGTTTGAATTTGAAGAGCTTTTCCTGCCATCTGAGCTTTTTAGAGAGACATCCTACTATTACTTCAATTCAGTCTTTCCTCCATCTCAGGATGATGACAGTAGTAGGAAAATCAGACTATCATACCGACAAACACACTTTGATTAAAGAAGTGAAAAATCCCTTTTCAAATCTCCCTACTGTTGAAAATAAATATTAATGTGACAGATATAAGGCATAATACAGTGGCTAGCAATCAAACTGCTGATTTGCCAGGCCTATAAGAAATGAATAAATGGATAAAAAACTATGACTGACAGAATAGACAAGTCATTAATGTTTGAGGTGAAAGATCTTAGTACAAGCCTATATTCTTGTGAGTGCTAATGGCTACAGGCTCCCAGCTAGTGATACAAGGACAGAGAGAAATGGAAGAACACTCCCCATCCCAATTAAGCCAGAGTGTGTGGTATGCAGTCCCTTCTTGGGTATCCCTCCAATGCCATCTCACCCATATCAATGTGGCTTTATACTTATTCATATCATAGCTACTTAACAACCACCAAGAACCCAGATCTTACTTAACAAAACTATTTTTATTATCGATGGAAATCCAAATCTTCTTACTAGTTATACCTCATCGAGACCATTTTATACAGCATCTTTTTGTCTTGGACTCAACTTACTTTCTATGCAGAGAAATGGTGAGTTCAATTAGTTACAGCAAAAATCTGGCTATCGTGCAAAACCTAGGTCATACACTAGGTTATACACAACCTTAGATAATATGTGCTATCACACAGACTTGAATATAGTGACTAATATTTCTTAATGTCTGCCATTAAGTGATACATCACTGAAAATAAACTGCAATCTTGTAAAAACAGTTCTTTCTTTTTGACTCGGGTTTAGAAGGGGTTGGATAATTAGTTTTGAAGTTGCATTGAAAGAGAAAGCAAAGCCATTTATCCATCTTTCAAAAAGTTTCCAGTATTTTTTTAAAATTTGTTCTAATCATTTTAAAATGACTTTAGAGCACATTCCATTATATACAGCAAAATATTTTCTTTAATTGTGAGATATGGGCAAATAATTATTCACATGCATTAGTATCACTATAAACCTGATTACTCTGACCCCTTGATGATGTGATTGGGTTAAAGTGTTAATAGCTCTATTAGTCAGCTATTTCTGTAATAGTGTTGTTTATTTTATTTTTTTAAGATTTTATCTATTTATTTGTCAGAGAGTGGGGAGGTGGGGAGAGAGAGAGGCAGGCAGAAGGAAAAGCAGGCTCCCTGCTAAGCAAGGAGCCCAATGTGGGACTCAATCCCAGGACCCTGGGATCATGACCTGATCCAAAGGCAGACATTCAACCAGCTCAGCAACCCAGGCATCCGTGTAATAATGTTGTTTAACAAACAAACCTAAACATTCAGTGGCTTTATGATCACATGTGGTTACTGTCCTTGCTTTTGTGTTGTCTGGGGAAATCAGCTTCAAGGTAAAAGGTCCAAGTCTTCTCAGCATGCCTCTCATTCTGAGACCAGTGACTGTTTCTCAAAGTAGATGACCAAAAGCATTAGCTCTTGGGGAAGCACTGATTAAAATTTTCTCAGCAAGTGAAAAATTATTTCACAAAGGAGCAGTATTGATAATATTTAATCTGATTCTTAAAGGATAAATATAATAATATTCCAGAAGAAAAGAAACAGTATATTCAAAACTATGAGTATATGAACGATTTCATATTATTTGGATAGTTTTTCTTTAATTTTTAAATAGACATCCAATTTAAACTTTAAATCATCCATTAATTTATTAATTCAGTCAAGAATGATTGACAACTATATGCCAAGCAGTGTGCTAATGACATGAATAAAATGAAAAAAAAAAAAAAGACATGATCTTGAATCCCTCAGACAAGTGAGGGAGATAATCAAATAATTAAATCAATGAATAATATTATAGACTCAGATAAGTGTTCTAAAGGAAATTATCATAGCTCTATGAAAATATGTGATAGAAAGCTTGACGTAGCCTGGTGCAGTAGGCACAACTTCCCCAAGGTGGTGATGCTTCAGGCAAGGATATCAAAGAGTTAACTGGAGGGGAGGAAGAGTTTAAAGCAGACAGAAAATGTGTGCAAAGGCCATGAGACTGAGAAATGACTGAAAATGGCATAAATGCAAAAGTAAAGAAGGAGGGGTCATTTATGCTATTTTATATCTTTTCCCAGTTTTTTTCCCTTCTCAGTTGCATACACGTTTTCTCTCAAATGAGTCCATACAAGATGAAGAAATTAGACGAATCATCTTTTGAATATAGCATTTGTTGCCTTCATTTTATAGTTTTCTATAATAATTTCATTAACAACTGATTCTGGAGGATAGAAGAATATAAAATCCTGTTTTATTCAGCATCTTGAAATTTGCAAATATTTATTAGTGTTTTACCTTCTCCAAAAGCATCATGATATAGATGTAATTAATGTCTGAAAAGGAGAACACTTATTCTTAGGGTGAATAGCTGAAAGCACTTTTTGTTTACTGGGCATGTTCTTTATTACATTTCATTTACACATAATTTAATAAATGAATAAAGACATACTACAGTAGACAACATTTAAACCAACAAATGAACAAATGATGAACTATCATTTCCTTATAAGTAATCTCTTTCACAGTAAAATGAACTTTCTCAAAAATATCTCTTTATTTAACTTAGTATTTAGAATAGAAGACAAGATATTTCCCTGGGCTATGTTATGAGTCTGTCTGTCTGTGTTATAACAGGGCTTCGCAGCCATGTGTCTCTCTTAATACATGACAGCTGACATCCACAGTAGTGAAAATTATATACGCATAGTAAAGACTAAATCTGTGTTTTGTGTAGTGAATATTTTTTCATGGGTAAGCAGTATTATGCAAACATAATGTTGATTCTAAATAGTTTTTCATGTCAATTGTTAAAAGCTATGGTCAGATTGTACCACATTCCTCTAAATCCCTCTTTTAAGTGATTTTTCTAATGTCTACTTGTGACATATATGCTCTAGATAGGCTTATCCAAGGTTAAGCAGAATCTCAGTGAAAGAGTTAAGAAAATAACCCTGAGTAACCCAAGGTCAACATCCTTGATATTAAAATAATTATTAAAAGTTTTATCAGAACGGGGACACCTGTGTGGCTCAGTCAGTTAATTGTGTGCCTTCTGCTCAGGTCATGATCCCAGGATCCTGGGATCAAGCCCCACGTCAGGCTCCCTGCTCAGCGGGGAGCCTGCTTCTCCCTCTCCTGCTCCCCCTGCTTGCGCTCTGTGTGTGTGTGTGTGTGTGTGTGTGTGTCAAATAAATAAATAAAAAATCTTAAAAAAAAAAGATTTTTATCAGAACTAATTTTGTTGGGTTTTCAAAGATTGATTGATTGATTGATTGGAGAGAGAGAGCACCGACAGCGGGGAGGGGCAGAGGGGGGAGAGGGAGAAAGAGAATCTCAAGAAGATTCCCTGTTTGGAGCCTGACAGAGGGTTCCATCTCAGGACCCTGAGATTGTGATCTGAGCTGAAACCAAGAGTTGGACACTTAACTGACTGAGCCACTCAGGTACCCCATCAGAAATAATTTTGACTGTAGTTCAAAACTCCTTAATATACCTAAACCTAAATTCTAGAACAATATATAAAGTCTTTTAAACCTAGATCCTCTCTGCTCTAATGGGTCCTGAGAATAAGAATAAAAAACGCAAAGCCGATGGAAAAGCAGGATGACCTAGCAGCTTTGGAATCAGAATAAACTGTATTCAAATTCCAGCTCTCCTACTTACTAGCCTTGACCCTGTGCGAATGTCTTAACCTTACTGTCAACTTCACAATTTTGAAATTGAGTATTGTACTGTCTACACAGGAAGCGTCTATGAAGAATACAAAATCTAATGTATCTAAAACATTTAATACAGTTTCTGATATTTGATACATGTTCAGTAATAGTAGCTATATTATAGGAATGATATAAAGGACATTCGCGTGTGCTCCAGTGTAGGACTAATTAAACCTCAACCTTAATTCTGAGGACTGTGATTTCTCTCGGGTTCTTCTGGCTACTGATGACCCAGAGGTTAAGTAAAGTTTACCTGATGATACAAAGATGTTTCAAATGCAGATATTCTTACAGAGTTTCATAAGATATCTTTGCAGCAATGGCTTAACATCAATTGCTTGATGCTGGCAGCCACAACTGTCAGCCTGGCAACTGGCATCCTTGTCTACAGCCTTGTGGGAGTCTTCTGGAACTCCCACACTTACAGTGCTTGCCTAGGCAAGGACATACTGTTGCCAGTGGAAATCCTGGGCATTCTGGCATGGCAGATGCTCAACTACTACTCTAACAGAGCCCAAGGCTGTGGCTCCCCAAGCCCATAAATTTTGCAAAGAGCCCCAATGTTATGGCAGACAAGCAAGTCCTGATTATCAAGGGACATCTTTAAGGGGCTGTGTGCTGAAGCCTGGCAGGCAGCCACTTCAAGAGGTTTTTGAGACCTGATCATTGTATTATTCCAGAATTAAAGAAATACCCACACACGCACAGTTTGAAACCAATTTTATTAGTCATGTTCCCTTTCAAAATATGCCTTGTCACATTGGCTTAATGACACAAATACCTGAAGCCTAAAAATAGCTTGGTTTTTATAAAAGAGAGAGAGTGAGGGGGGGAAAAAAGTAGACCAGTTCTAAAACTCAGCTTTCTTTGAGAAAGAAAGAGGACTAAGAATAGAAGCA
Organism: Ursus americanus; assembly: GCF_024610735.1. Classification (NCBI taxonomy): domain Eukaryota; kingdom Metazoa; phylum Chordata; class Mammalia; order Carnivora; family Ursidae; genus Ursus; species Ursus americanus. Next base: position 7,687,388 of record NC_142131.1, read on the forward strand.
AAAATATAATTCCTATCTACAAAAATAGCAGAGAAATACTGACACATTATTGTGGACTGAATCAGGGTTATATACCAGATATTTGGCTTCATGTTCCTTTTAAAATCACATTCCTGTCCATTCTTATTAAGTTTGGATTGCTCCCAAGAGTTCCTTTGTGGCTAATTGAACACCTGTGAAGTCATGGTGATACTAAGTATAAATTCACTGCCTACTGCATGGATAATTTTATTTTACTCTGAAGTTATTGCAATAATTAGTGAAATTTCATAAAAGTTCATATTGGATTAAATCACCTTATTCATTTTTTCCATCAATTAATTAGAGAATAATTTTATGACTTAAAAAAAATCTCTTTGATTTCATATATTAAAAAGCTGGGTTGGAAACAGAACTATTTAACCATATAAAAAGCACCTAAAATAATGTCTTGAAAAGAACTGAGTTCAAATTAAAACATACAAAGTCAAGTTAAAATCTAATACCTTCTTTACAAATCTTCCTTTTCACCTTTCATCTTATCAAATGTATTTTTACTTTATCAGATGTACTATGTAAAACACTGTTGGGATGGATGTTGCAAAAATTACCCTATTAGTTGGATAAGCCTATCAGGACACATGACTATATAGCAATACACACTGAATTACATAGACTAGTTTTTTGGTTTTTTGGTTTTTTCTTATATGTTATATTTTGGACTCAGAGAGGTAATCAGCAAGAAAGTATCTGTTTATAGCCTATAAGAGTAAAATAAAGTTGAGAAAAGCTAAACACAATAGATGTTGAAAATGCAAGTTATTCTAGTTTATGGAATTTTAAGTACATTCAAAGGATTTAAAAATATGTTCTTATTAGAAGAAAACTAGGTTAATAATACATCTTTACTGAATATCTAACATGTTAAAATCTTTAACTGGGGGGTTATATTCATATAGTTTAGAAACTGTAGGTTAAAAATAAAATACGTCAAACATTTAAACATTGTGTATTAGGGCACAAGATATGCTTTTTAATTAAGCACACCTATCTCTATGCACCTGGAATTCAAGTAGTAGTATATTCTACCAGAGTTGTCCTTCCTTGTAAGAAAAATAAAGAAAATCAAATGGATGTTATTTGTAATTAATATTTATTTTGTACCTACTTTGTGTCAGATATATTTTTTTTAAGTTGGGCCAAATCAAGTATCATCTAAACCAAAATTATTAGATTATATCAATAATGAATTTGAATGAAGCAGGACTGATGAAAAACAGTAGGGACTGGTCAGGACTTGTGAATGAGAGTATGTGTTTATCTGAAAGTATTCAACCTTACAAAAAAAAAAAAGTCATAAATACACTATGGATTAAGACCAATATATTTCAAGGCCTACATTGGTTAAAAAGACAGGAAAGAACTTCTCTTCAGCATTCCAGAAGGAAATTACACAGTTATTAATTCCTCATTAGGAAAGTAAAATACAATCATTCATCAAAAAGCATTTGCAAGATATGCAGTGAAACTTAAAGTAAAGCAGGGCAAATAGGTTCAATCATTCTACATGTTTATTCAAAATACCTTTGAATGATTTTTGTGGGCTAGATATTGTGCTAGACATAGAACAGAAAAGATGGATTTGGTCCTTAATATTTAAAACTAATACTTAGTAGACATGGATGCAAAAGAGTGCATAGCATGGTTAAGGAGGGAAGTAGTTCCAAATGACTCTCCATTTCCATGAGTGTATTCATGGACCCACCATATATATGCACCAGTGGTTTCTACCTGGGAAGTAACTCAAGAGGTTTGCAAATATGTTAAGGGTATTTAGTTATTGTAATGGAGGGATGCTGCTGGCATTTAGCAAGCTGGGACCAGGGAAGCTAAGTACAATGTGCTCCTAAGTTACACACAATGGAGATTTTCCACCCCAAAATACCAGGGGTGTCCTGTTTGAGGGCACTGTTCTAGACCTTGTTGTCTCTAATAGGAGCACCATATCCAAATTCTTTATTACAATTATTCCATTCCTTGACCACACCTTCTTATTTTTTTTTTATCAGTTTAGGCCCTGATTGTATCCAATCTTTGGCCATATCAGTATGTAATGACCCCATAATATTTTTCTTTGTCCAGCACTTCCGTCATGTTTTCATTTAGATTACTTTCCACTTCAATCCTTCCTTTACATACACACTTCACTCTCTTATTCCTCTATTCCTTAATTACACTCTTCTTGCAAAGACAATTTTGGTTTAGACAGATTTTTCTCAGCTTTCCCGACTACACCATATAGGAGAACATGAAAATAAAATGACTTTTCACTTTATTTTATGCTCCTCAATTTCAAATTAGTCCTCAATAGTAGCTGGCAATACTAGCAGAAATCCCTAGGAAATGTTCTGTTTAACCAAAATATTTTTTTAGCATATTTTCTTCTGTCATTAAGCTTTCAATACCCTAGTCTAGTTGTACCTCTCAATAATGATAACTCTGTTTCCTAATTATCTTATAAAATGAAGGTAATAAGAACATATCTATCTTAATTTTCCTACCAACAGTGTCCATCTATGTCTTTCCTTATGTTGTATTTTTCTCTGGTTACAATAGTGCCATTTCTCTCCAAATCTAAACCATAACATGTATCCTGGGTCTCACTTCAATTAGTCTGAACAGAAGGTTCTTTGTTCTCCTAATGTTTACCTTCTTTACTCTACCAATATTCCCACTCTGATGGATTATTTCTACTAACATACATAGATAATGCAAGTGCTCTCCCCAGCTGCTACTTCACTTTTCTGCAGCCCTTGCTAAAGGGATATATAATATTTAATACTTTCCTCAGTCTTAGTTCCCATTTTCTCTTGATCACCTTCCAATTAGGCTTCCCCCTCCCCAGGAGTCTTTTAAAACCACTCTGCAAGATCACCAATATTCATTTTGTCAAATGCATAATTTCTTGTCCTCATTTTAAATTTTTGGCAACTTGTCATCCTTTATCTCCTTCCTTCTTGAAACGCATCTCTTATTTATCTTCTAGCATACCACAATTTTGGCTTTTCTCCTATCTCACCAGCAGTTCTTCCAAGACTCCTTTACCAGCTTTTTCTTTCTTCCACATACTAAATGTTTGAGTGACCCAGGACTCAGTCTTTTGTCATCTTCTCTTGTTTATATAACACTCTGCCTGGTTAATTTTATGGCGTCTCTTTTTAGTTTGTATATGCTGATAACTCTTAAATTAATAACTTCAGACCAGAATTTTCCCCTTAGCTCCAGACACAGATATCTGACTTCCTACTCAAGGTCTCCTCTCGTATGACAGTGAGGGATCTCAAAATTAATGTCAAATAACTTGAGATTCCTCCCTTCAATCCCACCTCCCAAACCTGTTCCTCTTTAAGTCTACTCATTTCATTTTATTTATTTATTTATTTATTTATTTATTTATTTATTTATTTATTTATTTATTTATTTGACAGAGAGAGAGAGAACAGCAGGGGGAGCAGCAGAGGGAGAGGCAGAAGCCGACTCTCCATTGAGCAGGGAGCCCAGTGAGGGACTAGATTCCAGGACCATGGGATCATGACCCGAGCTGAAGGCAGACCTGAGCCACCCAGGCACCCTAAGTCTACTCATTTCATGTAATAACTTTACCATTTACCTAACTGCTCAATCCCAAGCCCAAAACTTAGCCTTGAGTTCTCTCTTTTGTTCCGTATTCACTTCGTCAGAGAGCTCTGCCACTTCTCCTTTGATTCCCATCTCTCACATCCCTCATTCAGATCATTTTAAGTTTCTCACACACAAATTACTGAAATCTTCACTCAGATTTAAAATGTCCATTTATTGTCCTCCCTCTCTGATGTACTCCTTGCCACAAGCACTCTCTACTTAACTGTCAGCTAATATTCAACATTATTTGAAATTATCCTAATCATTGTTTTTTTTTTTTTTTTTTTTTTTACTTGTTTCCTTCTCCTCCTCTAGCAAAGGTCTAATTTTCTGTGTCAATAACACATTTGAAGTGATAATAACAGCACTTGCAATGAACAAGTAAAGGTCTGTAAATTAAAACAATGGATTTGTTTGTAAAATCATTCTTATATGAATCAAGAGATTTTAGCCATTATCAATCTTTATCAATACTTTAGAGGACACCAGCTATAAAGAAACCCCGCCAAGCAAAGAGGCCTAGAACGTTGATGGTGGCTCCACTGACTCTCCATCACTGCACTGGTCATATGCCTTCTGTCCCAGTGTAGACAAGGTCACTCAGTGAGTTACATAGGTTATTAACCCACCTCATGGGGAGATATTAGTCCATGAAAAATCTTTATTTTATATTCTAGTTTATATGACCTTATCCAGGCAGCATGATTCTGGGTTTTAATTACTATAAGCAATGTTCAAACAGGAATACCTCGTGAAGAAAATTTCATGGATAAAAGCTCTCCTCTCTATAAATATTATTTGGCCGCTTACCTGGAGATCTAGTAATCATGTTGACAAGAAGATTGGACTGGTCTGTCGGCCTTCTTTACTTTCAACTGGTAACGTACCCTGGATAATCAATCGCAGGAGAAGTGGGTCACACTCCAGCTGCTCTACCTCCCCTTCAGAAGGCGCAGTTAAGTCATAGTGGATGAGGGTTTCATTAGAGGGTCGAGAGAGAGAAATAATTACCAGGCCTTGAAACTCCTTGTATTGCAGGCTAAGAAGCTTAACTTTTAACTACTGGAAGGCTTTGAACAAGGAAATGATTTAATCAGATTAAGATTTTTTTGGGAAGATCGCCTTTAGAGCCACCTGATTTGTTTCTCAGACTTGACTCTCATCCGTCTCTTTAATGTCACCATTAAAGTCTCCATGGCATGTTCAATGGGATTGGGGTCTGTGGACACTCTGGTCTCAATCTCAATCTCAGGGGAAAGATTATAGAGTAAGGTATTTGCTGCAAATTCAGTGTAGCTACTATATCACATTTAGAAAATTGTCTTTTACATCTAGGTTTCTAGGAGCTTGGCTTGTTTTATCATACATGGGTATTAAATATTATGAAACAGGGGCACCTGGGTGGCCCAGCCATTAAGCATCTGCCTTTGGCTCAGGTCATGATTGAGCCCCCACATTGGGCTCTCAGCGGGAAGCCTGCTTCTCCCTCTCACACTCCCCCTGCTTGTGTTCCCTCTCTTGCTGTCTCTCTCTGTCAAAAAAATAAATAAACTCTTTTAAAAAAATATTATGAAGCAAATTTTCTTTATCTAATAAGATGATCACATGATTTTTCACCTTAATTTATAAATGTAAATTGATTTTTCAAATGGCAAATTAACATGGTGTTTCAGGAGTAAATCCAACATCTTTCAAAGTGTTTTCATTTCAAGAATTTTTGCATCTATTTGTTCAAAAAGATTGACCTATAACTTTATGTTCTTATATATTATTTTCAAGATTCGGAATCAAGATTATGCTGGCCTTATAAAATACATTATAAAGCACTTTTTTTTTATTACTAAATTAGCATTGTTTCTTCCCTATACGAATCCAATGAAAAAGTCATCCAAGTTTAGGCTTATATATTGGAAAATCTTCACTAAAAATGTTATCTTTATTTGTATGAATGTATCTTATTATGTATTGCACAGTTTTAATAATATACAACTATATATATTTCTATTCCTTCTTGTGTCCATTTTTGGAAGTTGTGTCTAAGTTTTCCATTTCATTTAAATTCTACTTAATTCATATAACTTTTTATCATAATATCTATTCTTCTATGGACTCTAGAGTGACTTCCCCTTTACTATTTCAGTGGTTTATCAGTTTTATCAATTAAAAAATATAGTTTTAGACATTGTTGATGTTCTACATTGTGCATTTGTTTTCTGTTTCATTAATTTTCACACTTATTTTTAATGTTTCCTTCTATTTGTGGGGAAGGGGTCAAGGTGACTTATTAGCTTTTTTTCTAATTTACTAAGGAATACATTTAGATAATTTATTTTTGGTATTTTTGTCTCCAATAAATCCACTTAATATAAATTCCTGTGGAGTATGGTGTTAGTTAATTATTAATTATTCTGTGTTACAATATGTAAACACTAGATTAAACATATACATATGTATGCATATTATTTACATATATAATATATATACATGTATGTCTTTAGTTTTCATGATAATTTCTACTGTGACTCAGGTTATTTGGAAGTGTATTACTTAATATCTAAATATTTGTGGATTTTTAAACGTCCAGATTTTCTTAAACCCTAGTATTCAGTGAATTTTAAAATTTAAGTACCGTCAAAGGCAAGAGAAACAAAAGATAAAATGAATTTATGGGACTTCATCAAGATAAAAAGTTTCTGCACAGCCAAGGAAACAGCAGAAAAACTAAGAGGCAGCCCACGGAATGGGAGAATATATTTGCAAATGACACTACAGATAAAGGACTGGTATCCAAGATCTACAAAGAACTTCTCAAACTCAATACACGAGAAACAAATAAACAAATCAAAAAATGGGCAGAAGATATGAACAGACACTTTTCCAATGAAGACATACAAATGGCTAACAGACACATGAAAAAATGTTCAAAATCATTAGCCATCAAGGAAATTCAAATCAAAACCACACTGAGATACCACCTTACACCAGTTAGAATGGCAAAAATAGACAAGGCAAGAAACAACAATTGTTGGAGAGGATGTGGAGAAAGGGGATCCCTCCTACATTGTTGGTGGGAATGCAAGTTGGTACAGCCACTCTGGAAAACAGTGTGCAGGTCCCTTAAAAAGTTAAAAATTGAGCTACCCTATGATCCAGCCATTGCACTACTGGGTATTTACCCCAAAGATACAGACGTAGTGAAGAGAAGGGCCATATGCACCCCAATGTTCATAGCAGCAATGTCCACAATAGCTAAATCATGGAAGGAGCCAAGATGCCCTTCAACAGATGACTAGATTAAGAAGTTGTGGTCCATATATACAATGGAATATTACTCAGCTATCAGAAAGAACGAGTTCTCAACATTTGCTACAACATGGACGGCACTGGAGGAGATAATGCTAAGTGAAATAAGTCAAGCAGAGAAAGACAATTATCATATGATTTCTCTCATCTATGGAACATAAGAACTAGGATGATCGGTAGGGGAAGAAAGGGATAAAGAAAGGGGGGGGGTAATCAGAAGGGGGAATGAAACATGAGAGAATATGGACTATGAGAAACAAACTGAGGACTTCAGAGGGGAGGGGGGTGGGGGAATGGGATAGACCGGTGATGGGTAGTAAGGAGGGCACGTATTGCATGATGCACTGGGTGTTATACACAACTAATGAATCATCGAGCCTTACATCGGAAACCGGGGATGTACTGTATGGTGACTAACATAATATAATAAAAAATCATTAAAAAAAAATTTAAGTACCGTACTATTTTTTAGAGGGTTAGCAATATTTCTCTTTTTATTGACATATTTAGTACATTTATATTTGTTGTAATTACTGATTTTATCACTATTTTTGCCATCAGTATACAATTTACTTTTTTTTTTTTAAATCTCAGTTTTTCTTTTTTCTGTTTTCTTCTATCTTGACTTCTTTTGGATTAATCTTTCTTTTTCACCTTTCTTATCTATTAGATCTTATAGTTTATTATTCTTTCAGTGGCTAGCCAAGAGATTACAACCTACCTCCTTGACATAGTAGCATCTATTCTAAACTAGAACTTTTGTCATTTCTAAAATAATGCAAAAACCTTAGAACTTAAAAAGAAATATTATTTGAGAGAGAGTACACACATGCACACATGGAAGCAGGGAGGGGCAGGGGAAAGAGAACCCTAAGCAGGTTCCGTGCCAGGGCAGGGCCTGCAGTAGGCAGGGGCGGGCTTGATCTCACAACCATGAGATCATGACCTGAGCTGAAATCAAGAATCAGCTGCTTAACCAACTGAGCCACCCAGGCACCACTCCATTTAAATCAAATCTTCAAAAAAATTATTGTCCTTCTGATGGTAGCTACACTTGTAGTGAGGATAGCATAACACATCAAGTTGTCAAATTACTATGTTGCACACCTGAAACTAATGTAACATTGTGTTTTCAATTTAAAAAGAAAAGAAATAATTGTCCTTTTTCAAAGAGGCTTTTTTGAGCCCTCTACCTGGAAAAGGTCTTCTCATGAATAAGAGTTTTTCATCGTAGCGCTTAGTATTGTAATTTAATAAATATTTCCGTAATGATTTGTCTCTTCTGTGAGACTCCAAGCATCTTTTGTGGCATGCATGATTCATTCCCCCTTAAAGGAGAATTCTACATCTTAGGTTAATTTTATATGGAAAACCCATTTGTATGTAGGATATTTAATTATACTAGCATTTAGAATATAGATATCCATCTAGTGGTCTGTATGTCAGCACCAATTAAGACTTTTCCAAGGACTGGATATTACTTTGAAGAGACAGAAGATGGACAGACATTGGCAGCAAAAATTATTCTGAATAGAAATTTCTCTAGTGAGCATAAGGCCAAGGATATAAAAGAGTATTTAAATGCATGTTGTCTTCACAAAGCTGAAATGTGGGCAGACAGCTTATTGCCATTTTAATGGCACCTTGCAGAGATGAAATTAACATTTGATTTACATGAGTGTCCTTGGGCAGAGGCAATTGTGACTACTCATATCCACTGATAGGAGCTGAATTAGTTTTAACCTCTCAAAGAAATAATCTAGAAGTCATAATGAAAAGCTAAATGCAGATGTCCACATAATACACAGTGGTACTTCAAGCAGTAAGAAAGAGACTGCAACATAATAGTATTTTATACCTATTAAATGCTGTCCTTTAAGAAGTCAAATGAATTTATAACATTTTCAAATATGATAAACTAGTCACAGAATGTGATTTTATAATTTTGAAAATAATCTGTAACTTAGTAATCATCAGACTTCACAGTTAGAAACTCTAGGGTCACAAATCAGATGCCTTTAGAGGTCACTAAGGTTCTAAATATGAAGTAGCCAATGTGACATTTTAAAAAGGGATAAGGACTGTGATGAACTGGAGAGTACAAATCTTACATAAAGAAAATCAAATTCATTGTTTTACACTATTCTGCTGGCCAAAGCAAATATGTACAATGATTAACTGACTCATAGGCTACTGCTTTTTCATCTATGATTCTAGTTCAACCTCTTTACTTTATGTATGAATCATGCAATCTTTAGGTAGGGAGGTGATTCACCCAAGATCACATAACAGATTATAAGCACACATGACAATTGTTCTTACTCTAATGACATTATTAAGTTACTGAACTTCCTTAGTCCAACATGTTATAAATTCCTGTTTTGCATGGTCTCATCAAGAAGTAGAACATATATTAAAATTATTAACTTCCATATATATAAATAGAAACTTTAATGCTCTAAAATTCAGTTAATTATACTAGCACATCCCAGGATAAAGAATAACACATATAATTAATTGAGTACCAAGGTCCATGTGGACCATCCATTACACCATCAATAGTTATAAAACTCTCACATAGAAAACTTGAGTATTATGGGTGTTCCCCACAAATTTATGTCCACCTAGAAACTAAGAATGTGGGTTTTATTTAGAAATAAGATCTTTGCAGATGTAGTCAGATTAGGTGAAGTTATACTGGATTAGGGCAGGCCCTAAATCCAAGGACTAGTGTCCTTATAAGAAGAGGACAGACACTTGCAGACACACAGAAAAGGCTCTATGACAATGGAGGCAGAGATTGGAGCAATGAAGCTATAAGGCAACAAATGTCAAGGACTGCCAGTGACCACCAGAAGTTAGGAGAGAATCAGGGAACAGATTCTCACTCAGAGCCTCCAGAACGCTGGTTACGTGATTTCAAATTTCTCGCCTAGTGAACTATGATAGAAAACATTTCTATTGTTCTAAACCACCAGTGTGCAGTACATTGTTATAGCAGCCCAGGGAAACTCATACACTAAGGAAAAATAATCCTACTTTACCAATAGAACTACTAAAGTAAAGAATGTTATAGCAATCTCATTACCTAATTCAGGAATCTCAGGAATACATGTCAGAATGGAAGGGCATTATGTATCTAAAGACCACTAATTTATTTTTTAACATATTAATGCTTTTCTCTATGTTAAAAGGGATATGTTTTACATTTATTTCAAAGTCGTCTTCATTAGTTTTAAGGTATATAGTTTAAATACTATTTCAGGAGGAATATTGTTCACTAAAATAAAATATTTGATTTTAAGCATCTTAAAAATTATCACAGCCTACGATCATACTCCACTAGTACACAGGCACTGATAAACCACCAAAACCAGAACGAGTTTTCCTGTATTTTCCAACCCTAAGGAGTTGGTCTATGAGAAGGGGAAAGGTCTTAATTGAGTGACAGCTAATATAAAGTCTCCATCAAATCAAGTGGCAGGATCCTTGATTTTTATAACTCAGGAATCCAAGTTTTAAATGAATTAGCATTCTTCCTGTGTATATTTCACCTGAAAATAGTGATGTCTCTGGAAAAACTAAAGTGATCCAGGGAAGAAAAATGGGTATTAAAATTGTTTTAACAACATTTTCAGTGAAAGAGAAAAGGAAAATAGCTAAACAGATATGGTGGTGATTAGATACTGAAATTTAATATAAGAAGGGATGCTTGACAGATGATCCTACTAAATCCTTCAATTAAAGTGGAAATACTACTACAACAACCCTTTATGAGAAAAACCCTCAACAAACTAGGTTTAGAAGGAACATACCTCAACATAATAAAGGCCATATACAAAAAACCCACAGATAACATCACTCTTTTTTTTTTTTAAAGATTTTATTTATTTATTTGACACAGAGAGAGACAGCCAGCGAGAGAGGGAATGCAAGCAGGGGGAGTGGGAGAGGAAGAAGCAGGCTCCCAGCGGAGGAGCCCGATGTGGGGCTCGATCCCAGAACGCCAGGATCACGCCCTGAGCCGAAGGCAGACGCTTAACCGCTGTGCCACCCAGGCGCCCCGATAACATCACTCTTAATGGGGAAAAACCAAGAGCCTTTCCTCTATGGTCAGGAATGAGACAGGGAGGTCCACTCTCAACACTGTTATTTAACATAGTACTGGAAGTCCTAGCCTTGGCAATCAGACAACAGACAGAAAAAAGGAATCCAAATCAGCAAGGAAGATGGAAAATGTTCACTCTTTCCAGAAGACTTGATATTATATATAGAAAACTATAAAGACTCTACAAAAAAACCTGCTAGAACTGACACAGATTCAGTAAAGTCACAGCCGCAAAATCAACATGCAGAAATCTATTACACTTCTATACACCAATACTGAAGCAGCAGAAAGAGAAATCAAGGAATTGATCCCTTTCACAACTGCATCAAAACCCATTAAAATACCTAGAAATAAACCTAACCAAAGAGGTAAAAATCTGTACTCTGAAAGCTATAAAACACTGATGAAAGAAATTGAAGATGACACAAAGAAATGGCATCATATTCCATGCTCATGGATTGGAAGAACAAATATTGTTAAAATGTCTATATTACCCAAAGCAATCTACATATTTTCCCTGTCAAAACACTATCAGCATTTTTCACAGAGCTAGAAAAAATAATCTTAAAATGTGTATGGAACCACAGAAGACCCCAAATAGCCAAAGCAACCTTGAAAAAGAAAAGCAAAGCTGGAGGCACACCACAATTCTGGGTTTCAAAGTTATATTACAAAGCTGTAGTGATCAAAACAGTATGGTATTGGCACAAAACAAAATACATATAGATCAATGGAACAGAAGAGAATACTCTGAAGTGAGCTTACAACTATATGCTTAACTGATTTTCAACAAAGCAGTAAAGAATATACAATGGGAAAAAGAATGTTTCTTCAACAAATGATGTTGGGAAAACTGGACAACAATATGTAAAAGAATGAAACTGAACCACTTTCTTACACCAAACACAAAAATAAATTCAAAATGGATTAAAGACCTAAATGTGAGACCTAAAACCATAAAAATCCTAGAGGAGAACACTGGCAGCAGCCACTTTGACACTGGCTGTAGCAGCTTCTTTCTAGATAGTTCTCCTGAGGTGAGGGAAACAAAAGCAAAAATAAATTATTGGGACTTCATCAAAATAAGTACAGTGAAGGAAATGACCAACAAAACTAAAATGTGACCTACAGAATGTGAGAAGATATTTGCAAATGACATATCTGATAAAGGGTTCATATCCAAAACATATAAAGAATTAATAAAACTGAACACTGGAAAACAAATCAATTAAGAAATGGGCAGAAGACATGAATAGACATCTTTTCAAAGAAGACATACAGATGTCCAACAGACACCTGAAAAGAAAGACACTCAACATCACTCATCATTAGGGAAATATAAATCAAAACTACAATGAGAGATCACTTCACACCTGTCAGAATGAATAGAATCCACAACACAAGAAATAAGTGTTGGCACAGAGGTGGAGAAAAGGGAACCCTCCTTCACTGTTGGAATGCAAACTGGTGTAGTCACTCTGGAAAACAGTATGGAGTTTTCTCAAAAACTTAAAAATGGGACTACCCTACAATCCAGCAATTGCACTAATAGGTATTTATCCAAAGAATACAAAAATACTCACTCAAAGGGATACTTGCACTGTTTATAGCAGCACTATCTACAACAGCCAAACTATGGAAATAGCCCAAGTGTCCATTGACTGAAGAATGGATAAAGAAGACGTGAGATTAATATATATATATATATATCATAACTGATAGTTACCAGAGGGGAGGTGAGTGGGAGGATGGGTTAAATAGGTGATGGGGATTAAGGAATGCAGTAGTGATGAGCACCAGGTGATGTATGGAATTGTAGAATCCCTATAATGTACACGTGAAACTAATATAACACTGTGATTTAACTAACTGGAATTAAAATAAATACCTAAAAAATAAAAGAGGAAATACTATTCGGTATGTGACTATAATAATCTTAAAAGATATGAAATAAATATTAAATGATTAATTATAATTACTAAACAAAATAGGTCCATTAGATTTTTTTAAATCTACAATCACATTTTATTATATTTGCAAAACCCATGTATTTGAAAAATATATTGATTACCATCTATACTATGCAATCCTGTTCATTCACTTATTAATCTTCAGACTGTATATTTTTAGTAATTAATTTGGTTAAAAAATCTGAATTTCAACAACTAGACTCATTTTAGTTCAGTAATATGAATTCCTACTTTAGATACAGATTAGATAGTTTTATGATAAGCTTGGGTTATGATTTAGGAATTCTTTGAGACTAGGCCAAATTTTACATATATAATTATTGTTATTAGTATTACTATTCCAAATATGAAAAGACTCCAATCCAGGAACAAATCAAAACATGATTTATAACTCACTTAGAACTATTAACACTACTTATAAGATCCAACTTAAAACACATAATGAAGACAAAATATAGGCCACATACTATACTGTCACCTCCTTGGGAAGAATCACTTTGTCTTTTTAGTTGATAAACGTGTCTTTTGCCCAAAGTATTCTCTGTGGAAGGAATTACTCTTGGAAGACTTCCTTTCTCATTTTACCCATGTTAAAGTTTCCTTAAGTCTCCCGCTGCATGAAGTGTCTGAGAAAACCTAGAACTGGAGCAGCTATCAGAGTGGGGAGTTTGGGGATTTGTTTAATATAATAACAACACAACAATGGTGGCCTTTAGTAAACATGAACTCCCCTCATAGATCCTTCTACAGTAAGTTATAGTCCAATATTATGAAAACATTAACCTTTCAGGAACATTTATATTTTGGCTTTGGCCTAAATATATTACACTTTGTGTAAGATAAATTTTAATTTCAGGGCACCTGGGTGGCTCAGTTCATTAAGAATCTGCCTTTAGCTCAGGTCATGATCCCAGGGACCTAGAATTGAGTCCCACAGCAGGCTCCCTGCTCAGTGGGGAGTCTGTTTCTCCCTCTCCCTCTGTCGCTCCCCCCACTTGTGCTCTCTCTCTTTCTCTCGCTCTTGCTCTCTCTCTCAAATAAATAAAATATCTTTAAAAAATTTTAATTCTTACATTACATGTCATTATTAGATGAGGCTTGAAAACAACTTGTTAATTTATCTACTTTTAAACTTGGCCAATAACCCATGCCTACAGTTCCCCCAAAAGCAAGTGTCCTATGGTCTTACCCAGAATTTTGAGTCAATGTAAAAAGTTCAGTTACTTGATTAGTGGAAATATTGAATAAAATAGTCAATGAGCTATCTTAGCTGAGAGGATTATTTCAGAAAAAAAAAAAAACAAGGTCAATTACTAATTTGTATATATATATAAAAGACAAATAATCATAAAGGATACTAGCCAAGTCTTAGAAGCTGTAAAAGGTGATATTCCAGAAGAGAGCAGATCTTGTTAGTAAAATCCACATTTATTTAATTTCGCTATTTTAAATTTGAGATTGCCAGCTTTTAAAACATGTAACCTACTTCTATCCTTTGCTAATCTATTATCCTGAGCAAACTACTATTATGTCAACCATTTCTTTACTCTAAATATCTTTTTCATCCATCCTTCCTCCACAGGCATCTGATAATACATGATTGTGGAATAAAGTCATCATAGCAGAATGAAAGGAAAGAAAAATAAAGCAAGAAATTTTAAGGGAACTCTCTAATGGGGCAATTATTATAGTAGTCATAGGAGAGAGCTGTGACATCAGATGGTCTCCACTACAACCTGGATAAACTAATAACAATATGTCCATGAGCAAGTTCCATTATCTAAGATCATTTTCCTCTCTTTAAGTGGGAAGTACAGATTCATTTATATTTTATGATTCATTTATAGATTCATTTGAGAGATAATCAGATTATCCAATAAAGTACTCAGAAGTACTAGGTACTGTATTACTCAATGAATGTTTCTAAAGGAGAGGAGAGTAAACACTGATTTCAGTATTTCAAGTCTTGGTACCAATAACCAAGATTTGGAAGAAGATACCTTTAGTTTTGTTTGTTCCTAGTGAATGTTAACAGTGGAGCATCTCAGTAGAATCTTATGAGATCCAGTTGGGGATTGAAAATCAAAGCTTGGCTGAAAATACAGTAGCAGAAATGTAGTAACATATTAAACACTTGTAGAATGCAAGAACAAACACAATACTAGAAACGAGACATACTTTTGATTTGCTGGACATTTATCATTCTTGAACCACATTTTCTTTCAATTATAAAAGAAAATTTATAGACTATACAATCAATGAGATATTTTCCAGCTTTAAAACTCTATGCCAACATAGATCTCTATGGCTATGTATCAACAATATTCTGTTTTATAGGAATCTTTAAGCTCTTTAACTTAAATTATTTTACTTGGAATGATGATATAACATTAACTTTAATCTAATAATACCATAGGTGTGGTTCATTGCAATTATATCTGTGAAATTATTGCTTGAGGGAGCAAATATTTAAAAATTAATCTCTTTGCCAAGAGCGTTCTAGGAGTCAGTTCAAATTATTGTTGAACCAGTCTGCAGAGGTACCATCAAAATTAACTTAATTAAGGAAAAGAAAGAAGATGGTTGGAACAAATTTTGGGAAATAAATTGTATTTAAGTATCAGTATTTTAAATGGAGAATTATTGATATATTAAAATTTGGGGAAAACTTCCCTCACATTACCTTACCTATTCAAAGAAACTATTAGGACAAAGCTAAAACTAACCCAAATTTTACATGTTTATACATATATATTTTGTACCCCAACTCACTAATAAGATTTTTTCTTGTTCTATTATCACTTTTTTCTAATTAAAAATATAATTATATTAATGATAGTTATGAAAGCTCAAAAGTGGAAATGGAGAACAAATCACTTGAGCCTATGATAGCATTTAATGTGCTATAAAAATAAAAATAAAAAGAATTATATTCCAAATAGAACTCAGGCTTAAAGACATTTCATTTGACTGTAGATTTTAAAATTCATTTGGTCACTTACTTTCAAAATTATTAATTCAATTAATATTAGGGTACAAACTGTGTAGTATTTATACTGAGGTTTTATACAAGGGTGGAAAATCATTGTTAATAAGTAAGTGCAAATACTAATAAAATTAAACAACATTTAAAGATTGGTAAAATACTGTCGATAATGCTTAAGCAGGATGGTCAGAAATAATTTTTCATTGCATCCGATACTGCTATATAATTGTATAAGTCCTCTCATTCTTTTTTTTTTTTTTTTTAAGATTTTATTTCTTTATTTGACAGAGATAGAGACAGCCAGCGAGAGAGGGAACACAAGCAGGGGGAGTGGGAGAGGAAGAAGCAGGCTCATAGCGGAGGAGCCTGATGTGGGGCTCGATCCCATAACGCCGGGATCACGCCCTGAGCCGAAGGCAGACGCTTAACCGCTGTGCCACCCAGGCGCCCCTAGTCCTCTCATTCTTATACATTTATTCACTCATGTTTTTGTGAATATAATTTCAAATTCCAGCAAGAAAATTTATATTTGAAGTATAAGCCACAGTGTACAAAAGGCCAATACATTTCTAATATATTACTAAAAACTTCTCCTATGTAATTACGATACACTTATCAAATTGTCTGACTTTTTAATGCTCCTATCCTTTGTTCTTTGTTTTTGATTTGCCAGTTCACTACAAGTAAAACTTAGGAACAAGGAATCACAGCATCGTCACCAAGGGGGAAAAAAAACCCTCAAAAATCTTTCTTTCTGTTTATATTACAAAGTAACAATGGTTTTTACCTTTGATAGTTTCAAACCTACTTTTCACATGTTCTTTAGCAAAAAACATGTCAATAAATTACACCAAAAAAATCAGAGACTAATTTCCTAAAAAGAATCAATTTTAGTGGAAAGAAAGGGACTCATACACTCAAATTTACACACATATATCGTCGTTTAAATATACACTAACGTATTTTTTATTAAATTCATTCTATAAAAATTTAATGAGTACATAGGCACTGTGATTGGGATTGAGTATATGCAATGCTGAATTAGAGATGAAAACTGGCCTGTGTATGCTAATACTCCAGCAGGGAAGACAGACAAATGAATTGGAGATGTTTGATCATTGTGATAAATTATATGATAAAATCAGACATTTAATTAATTCAAAGAAGACTTCTGAGAGAATATTTTAAACTGACACAATTTATTTTGCATTTTCAATTTGGTTTAAACATCTTTACTATTGACTCTTTAAAGGTCAGATATATATAAAGCTATAATAAAATTCTTGCTCATTTTCCGTTTTGCAATTTTTTTTTTTGAGAAAACTACTCCTAGGGAATTCCTTAAAATATTGTTATTGGAATACACTCAACATTGTTAAGTCCCCTCATGCTCACACTGCTGTAATTCTCATGAATCTGTATGCCACTTATTTCATCTCAGGAAAGTCACAAAAATCCTTTTAGTAACAACTCAATCCCTTATCTGAGGATTATAAAGAAAGAGTGGTGGAAGCTATGAAATCTACACAGAAAAATACAAGAATAGCAACATGTACATTGATTTTATGTGATCTTATCCATTGTCATTTTGGATAGTCAGTGATGTGACAACGTGATCTCAAGGACTCACTGCATATTCTTGCTGAGGCAAAGTAGGTTTGTATTATTTTTCTTGTCTGACAAATATCCTTATTTTATATTTTATAAAAGAAGATGAATTATGTATGGCCTTAATGTTGATTTAACATATTGCCTAAAAAAAGAGCATGACCATCTTTTATTACATCGGATAAGAAGATTTCCCCATTATTTAACTGCATCGATTTAGAATTTATGGTAATTTAGGTAAAATCTGAATTACAGTTTTATTCTTTAACAACTCTTAGAGAAATGGTAAGTTTGTGTTATTTTGGTACATGTTAAATAGTTACTTTAAGTACAAACTTTTTTATTGTTTTTGCTTTCAGAACTCTGGTCAACATAAATTAAGAACCTTGAAATGAAGTCCACTTTTATCAAATAATTTCATAATATCTGATATGATATAATAAGCCCATTTCAAAGTGCTGGAGCAAGTCTTTACTGAAAAAGCTTTGCAAACGTATTTGAATCATAGGAAAGCACTGTTTATAGGTTAAAAAGTGATAAAAAAATATTGGCACTTTGCCTAATATATTGGCAAAACTATGTGTTATTTGTAACTGGATGCTAAAACACATATATCCCTTTCTATCTATCTAATGAAGACATAGGCTGTTTTGATCTTTTGGTATATTCTTTATGTAATTTAAAATATTTTAATATCTGAATATTCTATTGACGTCTTAAAAAAAGAAGAGGGAATTTAATGTTTGGAGTTTGTGGTATCTTTTTGTTTTATTAAAAGTAACTCCTGGGGATGCCTGGGTGGCTCAGTTGGTTAAGTGTCTGACTTTGGCTCAGGTCATGAACCCAGGGTCCTGGGATCCAGCCCCACATCAGGCTCCTTGCTCAGCAGGGAGCCTGCTTCTCCCTTTGCCTGCTGCTCTTCCTGCTTGTGCACTCTCTCTCCCTCTCTCTGACAAATAAATAAATAAAATCTTAAAAAAAAAAAAAGTTAACTCCTGGATGCTTATTCATGGGCTACTAAATGTATAAAATAATATATCTCTGGATATATTGAAAACAGGTCTACCAAAAAGAGTTTTGATTACATTATGAGTTATAATATCAAAACTAAACAACTATTGCTAACAGTTCAAAAGCCTGAAAAATGTAAGATTATCCACTTAACTTCTCACTAATCTCCAATAGCAAAGACAGCATGTTATATTTTATATAATAAAACATATACAGAGGCCCGATCAGTGAGAACTGTAGGAACCTGAAGCTGTGCAAAATTTGTCGTCTTGTCAAAAGGATAATCATCATTGCTAACTGCTAAACTGGAGTGATTGTGCCCGATGCACAGGTAATGTTTCATTCCCCAGTCTAAAGAAAGAGCACATTATTTCTGTTCATGGTGGTGACTTACAGACCTCTTAACAACACAAAAGAAGAAAGTTATTTAGAGGAGTCAGAAGCTATACCAAATGATTCTGCATTCTGGGAAAGAAAGGGTTCTTAGACCTTTAAGCAAGGTTTTAGGGAATCACTAGAGGGATCACAATAAAGGTACTGGAGAGCAGCTCCCAGGTCTAAGGACAACGTGTTCTAGTAGCATCCCCCTATATAACAAAGATATGATAAGCTTGATGGGGGCTCCATCACCAACCACACGCATCTGCTATCAAACTACAATGAAAAGAACTTGCTCTTTAGGCATATCTCTGGTTTGTGGCTGTCTGATGCTATCTAATTTTGATGGAAAGAAAATAAAAACATTTACATAGGATACCTAACATATTGCATATTCAATGCTTTGTAACAGCCTCCAACACAGAATAGGCACCCAAGATAGGATAAGAACAAAATATTAGAATTCCTATTTCTATTTTTTATATCTCATCCTGCTTAATTTATATTTTTGTTCATGACTTATAATGTAAAAATAATTAGTAGTTATACATGCATACACAGTTCTCAAGTTTAATATACATAACATTTGAGTTGAGGGCCCAATTCTAGGTATCACATTCTTACTGAAAGAAATATTGTATCAAAAGAGCTTGAAATCATCTGATTTCGTACTTTAAAATCATGGTTTAAACTAGGCCATTGGAGTACTTGAGTATCTGACCATGACATAACCCTTCTCATAGACTTTGCTTTGGATAATATTGTTTACTACAGTGAAGGACTCTATATACAAGCAAGAGCATTCCATCTCCTAGTGTGCTAAGTGTGCCTACATTTTCTTTCATAGACTTCACACTACCATGATAAAACAAGAATTGGTGGGGTTGTCCTTCAAGTTTTCTTGACTTTTCCTGGCTAAAGTGTGGGCACATGAATGAAAAACAGACTCCCTCTCCCTTATGTATATAAACCTTTGTTTGTTTAAGATCTATTTGTTTATTTGAGGGAGAAAGCATGAGCAGGGGTGGGGCAGAGGAAGAGGAAGAGAGAGTCTCCAGCAAACTCCACACTGGGCCTGGAGCCCCATGTGGCACTTGATCTCATGACCCTGATATATGAACTGAGCAGAAATCAAGAGTTGGCCGCTTAACCGAATGTGTCACCCAGGTGCCCCGTGTATATAATTCTTAAACAGAAAAATAACAAAGTCTGAAGATAGCTGCAGCTGACCCATCCAGAGAGTCACCTCCAGAAGAGCTGACCCAGTAGTGCTTTCAATGTGCTTGCTGTATACACACGATAAACTCATTTTACCTTTATTTGACAATAAAATTATTTATATCTGACATGAGATGGAAAATCAGAACTTAAATGGATGCCAGGAGTGAGAAAAGGGTAAAATTTTCCCAGGAGGTAAAATTTCTCAGAAGTATAGAAATCCATATACTCATTCATACCATTTCTGTGTCAACTGAAAAAGATGACAAATAAAATAACTAATAGTAGTAGGTATAGAGCTATTTCAAATGACATAAGTATGCATCAGCGTATGGTTAATAATAAAACTAGGTGACACCACATTTTCGCTACTTGTCAAGCACAATTTGAGTTTTGTATGTGTATTAATTCAATTGATTCTCTAAGAAGCCTGTAAATTAACTATAATAAAATCCTCATTTTCCTCATAATGCAACTGAGGCAACTAGTTATGATATTTATAAAAGGTCACAAGGCTAGTTGGATAGTAGAGTACATATATAAACCCAAGCACCGTGTATCCAGAATCAGTCCTCTTTTTATTCCATACTGTCTCTTGTGTAATAATAGTTAAGCTTTTTGGATTTTTTTCATTGCTACAAATAATTCTATTACCTTTGATTGCAATTTCCAAGTACTTCATTCATCCCTACTGGAAACACAAGTCAAATGAAGCAAAATTCACATGTGCACAAGAAAAGATGAAGTCAGTAAACCTGGGTTGTCCAAATCCTGCATATTCAAAGAAAGGTTTGACCATTGCCTAGTTCCTGGGAGACAATCTTTAGCCCCTGGAATATCCTTTGTAATAAGATGTGTTTGTTTACCTGAGGCCTTGGGCCATACCAGGATATTTTTTTAAAAATATTTATTTATTTATTTGAGAGAGAGAGAGCGTGCATGAATGGGAGGGGCAGAGGGAGAAGGAGAGAGAATCTCCAGCAGACTCCATGCTGAGTGAGGAGCCCCACATGGGGCTTGATCTCAGGACCCCAAGATCATGACCTGAGCTGAAACTAAGAGTTGGAGGCTTAACTGACTGCACCGTCCAGGGGACCACATGTCAGGATATTTTATACTAACAATGTGATTTATTGTGGGAGCCATGGACCATGCATGTCTAGAGGGGTTGCAGATTAAGTAACTAAGATCAGCCAGGTTGGCGGTCAATCCTGTCAATTGAACAATGCCCAGTAAAAATCCTGGACACTAAGGTTCTCCGTTGACAGGAAGCTCAACCTCAATACTTTGAATGTATTGTCACATGCTGTCACTGAAAGAATTAAGCCCCATGTGTAAGGCTCCCACGGAGAGCAGACAACTGGCTGCATCTGTTCTCTCCTGGACTCTGCCCTATGTACCTTTTACCTCTGCTGATCTTAATCTGTACTCTTACTGAAATAAACCATATCCATCAGTTTAATAGCTTTCATGAGTTCTGTAAGTCCTTCTAGCAAATCATTCAAACTGAGAGTGGTCTTGAGGACTGCTGAATTCAACATGGCATCTTTTACTACTTTTAAAAAAATGACAATCAAACATGGAAATAAAAATAAGAATTTTTAAAGAAGATTAGGAAACGATAAAAACTTATTCACAAATGTGGAATTCTCTGAATCCTCTAAATGAGTAAATCAAATATTATTTAAAATAATATTTATCTTTCTTAGTCTGTAAATATAAACTATGCAGTTATGTTGTGCTTTTAGCTGAAAAAATAGAAATTAAAAAATTATGATGAAACAAAAATCACCCATGATGCAGCAATCATGCTATTTAAATATGATGTATATATTCCTTTCTTCCACCGTCCTCCTTTATGTACTTTATTTTAGCTTTGAACTCATTTTCTACTGAGAGTATCACCTATTCTATCAGGTAAGGTGCAATGAAGAAATGCCAAAGAATGTTAGGACATCACCATGTGTTTGAGGATGGAGAACCTCAAAGGGACAAAAACAACTGTTGCTCTTTTCCTTTTGGGAAAGCTCTCCCAGGCAATCACATGGATCAGGGTTTCATGGTCTTTACATATTTAAAAAAAAAAAAATAGCTTCATTGGAGAAGATAGCCTGCTCAGGTTGTAATCTACCAACCCTAAGGTTTTGGAGGGTCTGAGGTGGATGAGAGAGTGCCCATGGTAGTAGATCAGTCACCCAGGGATTATTGCAACAGGTAACTATGCTGTGCTAATGTCCTTTTGAGAAAGCAGGTGACCAGTCACCAGGAAAAATCAGACCTTAAAATCATTCCTGCAAACCACTTCCTCTGGCTAAACTCCACCCCATGCTTCAGATACTACCCACTTTCTATACACACACACACACACACACACACACACACACACACACACACACTAGTTCAAGAAAGCATTAAGAGGCATCTGGATAGCTCAGCTGGATTGTGGAATCTTGATTTCAGCTCAGGAAGGGATTTCAGGGTCCTGGGATTGAGCCCATGTTGTGCTCTGTGCTCAGTGGGGAGCCTGCTTGACGAGTCTCTCTCTCTCTCTCTCCTCTCCTCCCCACACCCCGCAACTCATGCTTCTATCTCTAAAATAAATAAGAAAATCTATAAAAAAAATAAAGATGGCATTCAGATTTAACCACAGTTTGCTGTGGTTTAATTCGGCTTCATACTTCACGTCAATGTTTTCTACTGCTATATTTTCTCTATGATGATTTTGAGGAAGGCAGTCCGAAGTTAAAACTAGCATTAGTTCTCATATTGTCAGGAACCAGAAATATCCATATAACTTATAAATGTATTTTTAAGTATATGTATTTATGACCATAATTGTGATAAATATATGCTTTGCTTTTCCCTCAGTTAACAACATATGAAAATTTCTCTATATCTTTCAATATTTTCTATAAAAAATTCTCAGTGACTCCATAATATATGAATATAGTGGACAATTCCCTATTTGGGGACATTTTTACACATCCCCATTTTTAATAACTCTAAAAGTGCTCCAATGAGCATTTTCATAAGTAATGGCACAGTTCTTTGATAAAATATTTGGAGTAAATTCTTATAATTAGAATTATGATCCATTAAATAATTATTTTGTTTGTTCTTGTGTCAAGCACTTTGAGAAACTTTCAGTAGCTTCAAAACAGTACATTCCATACATTACTTAACTTTTATAAAGAACACTTGCAGGATCGTATTTTACAAATTCCTTTTGAGTGCACCTATACAATTTAGTGTAAAAAGTTAAACTTAGTAAATTCTTAAAAGTTAAAATATTTAAAGGTATTTGATATATTTTCTCAAATTACCCACCAGAAATGTTGAATTTGCAATCTCACCAAGACAAATTCAATTCATTCTTAAAGTCTAATTGACATAACTTGGGGAATTTACACATTTAAGTTGATAAGGACAGTGATATTATTTAATACATTTTGAACACCTACTTTTTTATTTCCTGTCTCATTTGATCTCCACAACAATCACCAGAGATAGGTATTGCACTCTTCCCATTTTAGAGATGAGAAAACTATGGTTTAGGGGTATCATTTAACTTTCTCAAGGTCTGACAACTAGAAAGGGGAATAAATCCTGTACAATCATAAACCACCTGATTCTCAGTTTCCTCTGGAGTCCTCTAAACCATTCATAAGACAATAAGAACATATTTAACAACCTAATATTAACAACAACACTAAGAATAACTTCAAGGCTAATAGTATCTACAATTATGTTTGTGTTTGTGCATATCAGATCTCTCATGGAATTCCCTAAATTAATAACAAAAAATATAAAATGTATTTTGAAAGTAATATTTATACAGTATGTTAAACAAAGAAGGCTATAAAATAATTATAAATATATATAAATCCTTATCCAATAAAGAACTATAGATTTGACATTTTTTAGGAATCCTTAATACTACGAGTCTTAGCCTT
The DNA here is from genome assembly GCF_024610735.1 of Ursus americanus. Lineage (NCBI taxonomy): Eukaryota > Metazoa > Chordata > Mammalia > Carnivora > Ursidae > Ursus > Ursus americanus. The sequence continues at coordinate 7,711,583 of NC_142131.1, forward strand.
GCAATTTTTTATTGGTCTTGTATTTTGAAAATGTACACCTTTTATGTTTTCAGTTTCATCCTTTTTAAGAATCTATATTTTGATGTTGACACAGTATACTTTCTATGATAAATTATTTTTGTCTTTGATTGCTAAAAGCAGGCTGTGACATAAAGCAAGCTGACCAAATGTAAAGTGATTTCACATAAAGCATTGCTAGTGGATCCTAGCATGATAAAGTATACAAAAAGTATACGCAAAGATACATGCTACCACAAAGGTTACAATAAACATTGCCTCAAATATCACATAATAATATTTATTTTATTCTTGTAATACCATGTTGTTCTGCTCATACAGAAGAGTCCATAATTTGCATGTTTTTTGAGATAATACATTTGAAGTTTTACTATGAAAAGGATGAAAAACTGGTTTAGAAAACTAATTTTAGGCTTCTTTCTCCTATTTATTACCTGTGTCATATTAGACAAACAAATTAGCCTCTTTGGTTCTTGTCCTCCCCTATATAAAATAAAGTGATACCTGTATTACATTATCTAATTTTATGTGGTCTTCCTAGGTTCAAAATATCTATGAATAAATTATTCTGAAAGTGATTTGTTTCTTACAATTTTCACTTGATTTTTCTCACTGAGAGTTGTGACAAGTTGTGACAAGAATCAGCCACTTCCACTGTAACTTAATTGAAACACGGTCAGGGATTTTGGGGAATTTGTGGTCTTTGGAGTTCGTGGACTGGAAACCACAACAAAGTGTTTTGAATCCTCTGCAACTTGCAATCCTATTCAACAGTGTAGGTCGTACATCCTATCACCTCTTTGTGCCTCCCAAAATGAGCTAATTTAAGACATGTTAAAGATTTAAGCATGATTACCAAAGGTTAAAAAGAGAGATAAAATTTTTCTTTCAGAAAGCAATCATAGAAATACCTATTTTATTTTATTTTAATAGTTTATTTATTTGGGAGAGAGAGAGAGACAGCAAAAGAGAGCATGTGGGCGGGGGAAGCAGACTCCCCGCTGAGAATGGGGCTTGATCCCAGGACCCTGGGACCATGACCTGAGCCAAAGGCAGACATTTAAACTAACACTGAGCTACCCAGGCACCCCAGAAATACCTATTTTAGAACAGTTTTAGTGATTATCCAGGGTTATAATCCTGTTGGATCCTGGATGCATTAAAATAATCTTTTTCTTAGTCTGCCTTTCATCTCTTAATTTTAGACCAGATTTATTTGTCATCATGATAGCTGTTTATTAAATGCAAATATGAACCAGACATTGGTCTAAATTCTCTCCATGCGGTATTTCATTGCTTTTATATCAGCAGCTGTTTATTAAATGCAAATATGAACCAGACATTGGTCTAAATTCTCTCCATGCGGTATTTCATTGCTTTTATATCAGCCCTACAAGGTACACAATTTTGTTTTCGTCCCTGTTTCACAGAAAGGATAGTAGAGATTGAGAAAGTCAAAATGACTGCCCAAAGTCAAAAGTAAGTAAAACACAGCTATCCAAATCCAAGTTATTCTGCCTCTGAAGCCCATACTCTGAAACAGTACATTTTATTTTCTTTAAAAGAAAACATGTACCTGAAAAGGCACAGGCTAACTAAATCAATTTTCTATTGCTTTTAATCCACATCATGAGGTCCAGATCTGCAATCACAATCCCTTATAGACAATAAAAATAATGTTGAGAACAAAGAGATACTAGGTAGAGGTTATAAGGCACTAAACTTGAATTATATTCAAGTTATCTCAGATGATATTCTTGGGGCAAATGTGTCAGAATTTGGATTTACTGTGATTTCAGAAATATAATAGGTATATATACTATTTATGACATAACACCTTAATGTTTCATCAGCAAAACTTACAAACATTTATATTAAGTGGGATAAACAAAAACTATAAATAGACTTGCACTGGTCCAGGTCAGGATTTATAACAAAATAAATTAGTAAGGAGTTTTCCTTTATAAAGCTCTGTAAATCTTAGTTAGGGATGTGAATAAGAAACCACACATCTACATTTCTTTTCTTTCTCTAAATTAAAAAAAAAAAAGAAAGCAAGCAGTATGATCTTCAATTACTACTCTTTATTCTATTTTCATTTATTCTTTATTTAGTTTTGCCCTATTTTGTATGCAGCACACTGTGTGGCCTCTCCTTTTGAACACGTTCTGCATAAGTAGAAAAAAGAGAAGTAAAAGTTCAAGACTTCATTTGAAAAAATTGTATCAATAAATTCCTTACTTGATATAATTTGAAGTTTTCTAAAAATTCTCACTTGGTATTATTTAGAGTCTAAGTTGCGCCAATCCTTCTACATCACAGATCTTTCTCTCTTATGCATTCCCGAAGGGCTTATGCTAATTTATATTTGTTCAGATTTCACATTTTTTTAAGGCCTCCTAAAAAATTACAAATGTCCTAAGAAAAGGAATTTTATCCTTTTTTTTTGTCATCACAAAAGGCCCCTAAGAATGTTGGGTATATTGCAAACCCTTTGCAAAATCACTCATTGGCAATTTAAAAGTCTATTGCCTTTCTGATTGCTTCAGATAATTTTTAAATCACATATTCAACCATCTTTGTTTTGAAGAATCAATGTACAATGTTAGCAAAATATCAGTTCTGTGAATTTATATTGCTCCATTAATTTGAGTGGCTCAGATAACTAAACAGCAAAATCAGACTGAAGACGTACAAATGTCTTCTCCTGAAATTACCTGAATCATATCTCAATTCTTTCAACTGTGGTCAAAGAATCACATAGATCTCTTTCTTCTAAATTGCTTTCTAAGTAGGAATAAAAACTTTCTTGAGATTATAATTTGCCATAAAACCCTGGGCTGCCACTAATTTACTTTTAGGAAACAAGTTCAGGACATTTTGCTTAGCTGATAGAAGAGGGATTTTCATAAAATCCCCAAGTTTTTGGTTAGTCACCAAACTCTCCAACATAAATCATATCCACATGCTGCCAAGTAATGCAAAGACAAATTCTGCTCCAAGCAGGAAACAGAACAACAGAAAGGGGAAATATACCATTTCAGTGGCCTAAACCACATAATGTTGGTATTTTATGTCACCAGATCATGCCCGTCCCCTATTATGACATATCATACATCAACATTACAAGCTGGAATGAGAGAGTAACAGTAGCAGAGTCATCTGCCATTTCAAGCTACTGAATAGTTTGGGACCTCATTTTTGATGGCTTATACCTCAAGACATATTCTTTTTCTTTTTTATCCTCAAGTTATATTCTTATTCCCCCTCCCCAGTTTCATTTATTTCAATAGATTTGCAATCCAAACCAGCCACCAAAATCTCAGAAGCACCAAAGTTCCTATGAGCATCAAAGCCTTAAGGTGAAACCGTAAAAAAATCACTTTCTTTAATATCCAAGATAGGTCATTAAAATAGATTTGTTTCAGATTGTCAAGGAGGGTAAAACTGTCAAACACCCATCTATTTTAGGGACATAAAATGTCATATCACATGGAAGAGATGTCACATATTACACTGAAGATCTCTAAATTTTTCCCATAAAATATGAAATATTTAAATATGCAAAAAAGAAAAAAACTGTCTTAAGTGGACACAACTGTGTTTTGTGGGGTTCGATTTGTTATTTGAAGATGAGTGTCTATATGAATAGGAATGGTCATCTCAAACATTTACCATAGACAATAGGAACTACAATTGTGGTTTTCCCAAAGAATAAACCTGTGTATTCTGCAAAGACCAGTTTAAGTATTTTTAAATGGTTTACTGTCAGAGCTTAGTTTAATTAATATAAAAATATATTTATATATCATCTAAATGTCTTTAAAAGATCTGTGGGATGGTTTTCATAATTGCTATTAAATTTCTTGTAAATAAAGGAATGGTATGAAAATTACGAAAAGAGTCATCAAGTTATATGTTCATAAATAATGCTGTTCCACTTGAGAAATAAGCTTCCCACAGCATTGATTCTATCTCAGCACAAATAACTCATCGCAAAATACTACACACTTGCCAGACCTGTTTTCATAGCCTTTGGAAATAGAGTGCTTAATAACTAGACTCATTAATGCTAATGGTAAATCAGTGAGATTAAATATTTCTATAAATCATTTCATTAATAAAACAGAGGGGCCATTAAAGAACTATTGAACTGTTAAGCTGCAATATTTCAGAATCAGCATTTTATAAACATTTCAATTAGCACAGGTTGACGACATCCATAAAAGGCACAGCACACCAATACCACAGGATAGAAAAGTGTGCATGGGCCAAGCAAATCATAAAGAATGCAATTAAAGAATGCAATTTTCTTTAGAATTTTTAATGTAGAACAGCAATCTGTGTGTGTATATATATATATATATATATATATATATATATATATATATATATATATAATATATCGGATATATAATATATATATCTATTACCATATTCTGGCTCATGTAGCTTTCAAGAACTCCCTGAAGGATGGCACATATAGTCACTAGCACGCTATCATTTTGCTATTACCCTTAGATGGATAATGGGCAACATGAATGATATTCGAGCAGTCGAGACTAAAGAAGTGAATATTTAAACACAAAGAGAATACTGATAACTTACTCTAGCCCTCAGTGAGAATGTTCAACATATGTAAGAGATGAAAAACGAGAGCAGAGAGTATGCATTTCAAACAGTGCTACAAAAGCACAATGTGGGAATGACCACAGACTAACTGGTACATAAAAGTATAGAGTGGGGTCTCTCATACATGAAAACTTTACTCTATCTGGCTTTTATTTCTCTTTTAACTGACAGCCAAGTTTACACACACACACACACACACACACACACACACACACACACACACGTTTTTAAGCCTCCAACTGCACATTTTGATGAACAGGGGAAACTATTCAGTTGGTAGAGTTAATTTTACCCTCAAGCCACAAGCTCTGCTCCAGTCCAGAATGTCTTTAATTTGCCAGGAAGTGCATATTAGCTAAGGGGAGGTGGGGAGCCAAAGTGTAAGAAAAACAGCAGAACTCCTGGCAGAGGATTGAGGCAAAAATGAGCCCAGGATTCAGGGAAGCTGGGTAAATATCTAAATTCAAATCCCTTGTTTACTATAATGTTTTCTGTGTTGGGAAAACAAGTCCATGCAGCTTAGGTTCTGTGTATCAAAGAGAGGAATTCAGGTGACTTTTTGCCAGGCTAGTGTTTGTACTGGCATTTGGGGATTGAGCTTTTTGAAGCTTTCTCATTAGAAAGTATATGGCGAGCCATATGTTAGCCAACGCAGCACCGGACTGAAAAAGAGAAAGCAAACCTAGAAGTAAAACAATATTTCTAAAGTGTCTTTTCAACAATTCCATATCTCAAATTAAAAAGCTCCACAAATCCTTTGACTCTATCCCCATGAAGGGGTGGGGGGTCTTTTTTTCCCCCAGTTCCTTGAATCTGTACTGGATTGAGACTGCTCTAACCAACAGAGAGTAGTACAAGGTGCACAATGCCATATCCTCTTCTAGGAATTCAGGGGACTGGCAGATTTCACCTTGGTGTCCAAGGGCCTTGAGCCACACTGCAAGAAATCCAAATATCGTGAGGTTGTTATGCTTACCTTCAGAAGGAGCCGTAAAGATGGTACATCCTGATATCGTGTACAGAATGAGAGAAAAAGACCAAAGACTTAGAACAACCAGACTTGGAAGTATATTCTCGAAGACCAGACACCTCAAATGAGCTACAACTATCAAAGACTAAGCACCCAGTCAAATCCTTCCCAGATTTCTGATCCATAAAGTTATTAGAAAATGAAATGGTTGCTTAAGCCATGTAGTTTCAGGGTTTGTTTGTTACAAAGCAACAGATAAAACCAAAACATGAGAATCCTCACTTCTACAAATTTGAACTTACATATAAAAAAACCCAAAACAACAACAAGGTATCAAAAGTATTTATTTGTTTTTTAATAGCTCCAGACTGATGCATCCTTTTGTTGTTTTTAATAAGAATCGCTAATTGTAGCAAGACATCCAAAGTCACCCAAATAGTTCAGCTTCTAATAAATAAACCATGCAATATTGGCATTTATGTTAGTAACATATTCCCAGGTGGTGATTTTTACCAGTTAGGAAAGTTACTTTGCATATACCTTCTCAGGCTTTAAAAGCAAAAGCCTAAAAAAATCTGTCTGTACTTCAAGAAGAGCTAATAAAATCTTCCTCTTCTTTAGCTTATTTTTTTTCTTAATCTTTTCTAATGAATTACATTTTAATGGAATGGGCTATGTCTAATAATAACACATATTTTGTGAAGAATTATAGGTATGGATATGGTTTTCTTCAAAGATATGGGCATAGGTGATCACATTAGTTTTATTAATTTAGAATATTTGTGCTCAATGAAATATTTATTTCAAAGAATTGCCCAATAATTACTTTTCAGTTTGCCATCACACTAATTGCATACATACTGCATTTACAAATGGATTAAAACATTAGGGAGGAAGAAATAAAATTGCAGAATAGATTTTAAAAAAGTGTTTTTGTTTTAAAGATTTGCCATCTGAAAATATACTAGAGCTTTTTCAATTATTGAATGGAAAAGAAGATAAAATGTTTTAGCTGGATAGAGGAATAAAACTTGTAACTTAAGAAAAATGCAGATGCCAGATGTCATAAGAAGATAAAATCTGTACATGTAAACTTTTTGTTAAAATCTACATACCTAAATTAATCCATTCAATAACCACTACTGTAGTTGCCCTAAAAGCTGCAGCATTTTTTCAATTATCCTCATGATAATTTAACAAATTTATGATAAACACAGTTTCAAAGGTAAGAAGTGTTATCTAAATATTTTACGCAAAAATATATGGATGAATAAAACTACATCTTTATCAACAATAATCTGGATTATTTCATTAAAAAATGAACCTATTTTTTGAGGAATTTCCATGGTGCTTTCTATAGTGGCTGTACTAATTTACATTCTCAGCAACAGTGCATTCTCAGCAACAGTGAATGAGGGTTCCCCTTTTTCCACATCTTACCCAACACCTGTTTCTTGTCTTTTTGTTCCACAAAAAATTAAAGATAGAAATACTGTATGATCCAATAATTTCACTACTGGGTATTTACCCAAAGGAAATGAAAACACTATTTGAAAAGATATATGCACCTCTAGGTTTATTGCAGTATTATTTCCAGTAGCCATGATATAGAAGCAACCTAAGGATGCACGGATAGATGAATGGATAAAGAAGATGTGGTGCACACACACACACACACACACACACACACACACACACACTAGAATATTATGCAGCCATAAAAATGCGAGATATTGCCATTTGCAACAGCATAGATAGACCTAGAGAGTATTACGCTAAGTGAAATAAGTCAGACTGAGAAAGACAAATACCATGATTTCACTTACATGTGGAATCAAAAAATAAAACAAATGAATAAATAAACAGAAAAAACGAAGAATCAAAGCCATAAATAAAGAGAACAAACTGGTGGTAGCCAGAGGGAAGGGGGATGAAGGAATGGGCAAAATAGGTCAAGGGCAGTGGGAGATACAGCTTCCAGTCATGGAATGAATAAGTCAAGGGAATAAAAGGTACAGCATAGGGAGTACAGTTAATGATATTATAATAGCATTGTATGCTGACAGATGATATTTACACTTGTGGTGAGCATAGTACAGCACATATAGATGTTGAATCACTATGTTGTAGACCTGTAACTAATGTAACATCATATGCCAACTATACTCACATAAAAAATTAAGTGGACATACTGATCTATATAAATGTGTCATTATTTTAATACTTTGTTTAGTAAGAGATAATAATATATTGGTAAAAAAGAAAGTTTTAGAGCCAGATTTCCTGGGTTCAAAGACTGATTCCTCTGCTTCCTAGCTGTAAGATTTTGTGGACATTACTTTCCTGTCTCACTTTCTTCCAGTATAAAATAATTTTAATAGTACTTCTCTATATGGTTACCACAGGTATTAAACAAGTGCCTTCAAAGCACTTAAAATATTTCCTGGAAAAGCATACAAGTTCTGTAAATATTACACCATTATCATCTTTATCATTATTAGTATCACAATTATTATTATTAATCTTATTACTTGCATGTTTAAATCACAGCCACGCTCACCCTCACCCATGGGCAGAGTTGCCATTTGTCTCAGAAGCCTTCTTGAAGCATTCCCACAATCTCCTCTGCCCAATTCACATTCTTGCCTGAAATGTTTCAATAATAATAACAAGATTTTGAAGGGACATTTTCTGATTCGTCAGAATTTTTGCTATATTCCCCAAAGATGAAAACAAAAGGTGCTAAGTATATCCCCACATTTTAAAGAGGAAGGGAAGAAAGACACCCCATGGAAGGTTTGGTAAGATGTGATTCAGTTCACTGTATCCACATCAACACACCCAGCCAGTGGTCTGTATGAGAACAGAGGCTTGAGAAACAAAGAAATGTGAAGACATTCATAGACAGCGAGTCCTGACTAAGGGTTCTCCCTTCGTTGTTTTGTTCTGTTTTGTTTTTAAGATCTATGGAAAATACCAAGCTAATTGAGAGGATGCTTCTAATGGGGTAGAGCTAAAAACCAGACAGGAGAAAAACCTGAGGGATGGACAAATCCATGGGAAACAGTCGTAGAAATTGGGGCTGCCTGCTGGAGAGCAACACTGGCGTCGTTTCTCTCATTGTACAGTTAGATGCCGCTCTTAGGTCCTGTTTTTATTTGAGCAAGGGGAAACTGAATAAAGGAGAACTAAAAGAAGTGTGTAGACTGAGAGAACAGTCTGTAGTGAGGCCGCCTGTTCTCGACTTTTTTGGCTAGGCTATGTGATTTCCTGTGGGCCCAGGGGATACTGTGGACAGTCCCTAAGGCTGGCCTAGCCAATAGCCTGCCAAGAGGGCTACTGAGCAGCAAGAAGATTCCAAGTGAAGAGGATCTGGGACTCTAGCAGTGTATGACTGAAGACTTCTAAACTACTCACATGTGTGCCACACAATAGAGGCTACTTTGGGATGTTTAAAACTCAAGGAATTTCCTTGAGGGAAGGCATAGCAGCACTGATGAAATAAGGAGTCAAAGTTTATTATATGCTTCCCCATTAAGTTCAGGCTGTGAAATACATCAGTTAAATTTAGTTTTTATACATTTATTGTATATGAAACACTCTGACAAAGAGTTTCATAAAATCCTCCAAATAACCTAGAGAATTTATACTCAATCTAGAGAAAAGAAAGGAGAGGCTCTGTATTTCTTCGAGTAATAAAGGTAATCTAAAATTACAAATGTGTCTCATTTTTCACTAAGTCATGTTCAGCCACTGGTATCTACTAATTTAGCTAGCAGAGTAGCCATGGGGGACTCAGGTCAAAAAAGTATTGACAAGAACTGCAAAATCATCACAGGGACAGGAACCATTTTCGGAGGAATAGAAAGCCAAGAAGCAAAAGAAGAGCAATGATCTCCTGAAACATTTATGTAAAGGGGCAAGAAAAAGCGTGTGATTGGGCAATAATGATAGAATTAATTTTCCTCCATTTTAATCTGCCTGGGCTCTCGTGTGGTCCTTACATGTTCCAAATACATGAGACACCTTATTTTTCAATCTCAGCTGTCCAAATGCTGGAATTAAGGGTGCTAGAAATAATAGCATTTAACGGAAAATCCAAGGAATCATCCATATCACAAGGAAACCTCTAGTTCATAGTTCTTATTTAACAGCCTATACGTGACTGTGTAGTGCAATTTCATAATAGTTACAAATAATAAATGATAAAGGAATTGTGGTCTTCTTTGAGTTCTCTTTGCAGAGATGAGCAACTAAATACTCTAAGGTTTTAGTTATTATTTGCACAATGTAAACTAGCTTTGTAAAAATAATCTAATATTTTTATTCATTTACTATCCTTTTGATGTCAATCTTTAAAGAAAAGAATATAAAGGGAGTACTAGAAATGTAGCAGGGAAAAATACAAAGTCAAATAACAACACGACATTAGAATTAATACTCTTTGCTGCAAAAGGCCAATCTAAAGCAGAAAAAAAAAATCACAAGAAAACAAAATACTTCTCTTTTACCTATGTTTAATCACACATTACTTATGGGAGAAAGCAATGAAAGAAAAATGACATAAAAGATGGTAAAAATTCTTAAGGATCAGAAAGGAAGTAACAGGAAGGCTTTCAAATTCAGGATCTAGAAAAAGTAAAATATCAAAACTAATATAAAATCCAGTTGTTGAAATCATAGGGATGGAACTTGCCAATATGGAGGCAAAGAAAACTATTCCTTTGAATTTTAATGTATATATTCATGTGAACAGATGAAAACAAGTAGTTTCCAATAAGGCTGCTTTCTCAGGGGAATTATGTGAAAGGAAGCTTTGGGCTTCTGGCATTCAAATGACAAATGAAATTGAGATGATGGCAGTTTCAACTTATAAAATGTGCCATTAAACATTCAGTATGAAATCATTAAAATGCATGATGTTATTTAAGAGGAAGAGGCTAGTCAACTGCAACTGAGTTCTGCTATCACATTCCAAATGCCACATCAGTTGCCACCTGGCTTTGCTTCCATCCCAGATCTGGATAGTTGTGTAGGAGACAGTTTCCGTCCTGTAGATCCAGTTCTGCTGACCCACATTTTCTGTTCTAATCTTGGGCTCACTATCCTCATTCTTCCTTTCTAGTGACTTCAATATTCATTAAAATTCTCTTTCTAATGCCAACAATACACACATGCCAACACAGAGAATGCAGGTGAACAACTCTGTATGGTAAAATATTCATTAACTGAAATGCTCAGGAAGTGGGGTACCATGATTTATTGAAAACATCGTAGTATTCTACAGAAAATACTTAAATAGTGCTTACCATGTGTGAGACATGACTATAAGGGCTTTACATTTATTAACTCATTTGATCCTCCCAACAACCCCATGAGTTGAGGACAACTCTATTTTGCAGATGGAGAACCTGAGACACAGAGAGGTTAATAACCTATCTAAGGTCATACCCAGCAAAAGGTACAGGCTGGATGTAAATGCAGACAATCTCATTTGGGAGTTGAGCTCCCAAACACATGAACCCCACTGCCTTTCAGTCTCACTAAACATCTTTCTCAAGTATTTGTTTATTTACTGCTATAGTGAGTCAATGGACTGTTTAATTCTATTTAACTACCTTGATAACCATGCAGTATTTGGAAATCATTATGCTGACAATGAATTCTCATTATATAATTCAATAATGCTGGAAAGAAAATATGGGATATTGAACACACTTATATTCATAATAAACTTTCAGTTGTATCATGTAGGATGGTAGGACATGAATATAATAGAAATGTAGTACTGCACTTCAAAAGTACATATTTTGTGAAGACAAACATGTGAATATATCTCTACAAAATTATGACACAAGAATGGTAGAAGATGAACAAAATATGAGAGAACTGAAAATAAAACAACAAAGTACATGGAAGCTGATGACGGAAGGCTCCACAGAGAAGGCACTTTGAGCTGACTATAAAATGATGAATATTCTCCAAACAGAACATACAGGATACTTTAAAATGAAATCTCTGTAAGTTGATCAACAGATATCTGTTGAAGAGTTTACTGCTGCAACAAAGGCAAAGGATACTAATAAAGAATATAAGTAACTGTCCCATGTCTGAAAATGAAATTTCTTATATCACAAATAAAATTGTTGAATCAAGAAAAAATTTGAAAAGCTAAATAATACTGTTGCTGTTACAACTATATCTCTTTCTTTTAAAATGTTGGACGTAGGGGTGCCTGGGTGGCTCAATTGGTTGAACATCTGACTCTTGATTTCAACTCAGGTCATGATCTCAGCGTTGTGGGACAGAGCCCCACATAGGGCCCTATGCTCAGCGGGTAGTCTGCTTCAGGATTCTCTCTCTCCCTCTCCTTCTGCCCCTCCCCCCACTCATTCTGTCTCTCTCTTTCTCTAAGTGAAAATCTTTAAAATAAAATACCGAATGTGATTAAACAAATATATATTAAGTAACTACTATGACTGTAAAGCATTATTGGTAAATCATAAAGGAGACATGAAGCCTGCTCTGTAAGAGCTTAAAACTTCACGAAGACGATAAATAAACTGCACGGCTCCTGAGAAAAGACAGACTCTGATAAGTCCCTTAAAAGGGCTTTGGTAAAGTCTTATGTGAGAACAAATAGGGAAGAAATTAACTCTAAATGGAGATATATGTGGTTAGTTAGTTGGGATAAGATAATTTTAGGCAGATTTATCAAGTGTTCAGGTTCTGAGGACTTATTTAATATTCTTAGCAATGCTAAATTAGATACTATTAAAGTCTGTATGTTACAGATGAGGCAACTGCAACATAGAGACGTTTCAGTAATATCCAAACTCCACATAGTATGAGGACCCAGGAAGTCATCCTACATTGCCTCAATCCTAACGAGTAGCTTTACTCACTCACTAGTGCAATGAAAACAAGATTAAGAAAATGTGGAACATGTCTGCCTTCAGCAGAAACAAAATAAATATACCGCATTTGGTAATTATGATTAGAAAGTCAATATGTAATAATAGTGTAAATTATTATAGTACATTAATAAATGGGTATATAAAATATATTTCCTCAGAAAGTTGGTTACTGTATGGTAATGTGGATCTGCAGGCTATTTGTCATGTTGGCAGAAACAGAGTATGCCAAATCTGAGCACTGCATACCATTCAGGAAGCTGTCTGGAGGTCCAAGCATAAACAAGAGTCAAAGGCTACTGACAGTTTTTAGTCTTACGATTAGAAGAGCAAGGTGAACTAAGATCTCAGCTGGAATCTAAGGGCTTCATTTTCCTGTTAACAAAAGCTACATGAAAATAAAGTAACTACTAATTAGAAATAGACTAGAGCTATATTCATTTCAGCTAACTCTACCTGAGTGGGGGTTTTGAGGTGGAATTTCTGAAAGACTTCAGCAGAGGACTACAATGAAATCATGTGAAGAAGGCCTGCATATTGAATAGAAGGACGAAAAGACTGCACTCCTGAGACATCCTAAGTACCACAATTGTCTTCTATTTCCTACAGATATGGTTTAAAAGAGTTTTCATAAACCACTTGGTCCTATCTATTCTACCAGGGAACACTGATACTTGGAAGAAACACTGGACCAAAAGAAAGTTAAGATTTCATGAACGTTTCAATAAAGAAAGATTGATAAATCGTTACCTATATATTTGACCTGAACTTTGATGCTGCGCAGGAAAACCTCTTCCACCTAAAAAAGTTAGAACGTACAGCCATGGAGTCAAGAAAACATAGTAGAGACAACAGTGTGGAGGAGTCGTGTGTTTCTCACCCCCAATATTCACGTTCCCTTTCATTAGTCATTGACTTATAGCATGGTCGACGAAATGGTGACTCAGTTTCTAAGTTCCCTTTCAAAAAGATATGTTCCCAGGCCTGACACATAGTTAAAGGAACAGAAGTAGAAGTGTTGTGTGTCATGTGTTCTCTTTTTCTTTTTTCCTCCTTCCACAGCATTCTGCTTAGAGCATAGATATCAAACTTGAGCTTCATTTGAATTATGAGGATAGAGACCACACTATGGGGGTGGCAAAGCACACAGCTGGAAAGAGCTCAGGGCCTGGAATACTTTTATATAGTAAAGCTGCTATGTCATCACCTGCTTTCTTGCTCAAGAACCGTACATGAAAGAGAAATAAAATTCTGTTTTCTTTCTGTCATTATTTTGGGCCTCTTATTAAACACACACACACACACACACACACACACACATCCTAGCCCTAATTGATACAGTTCATGTATTATAGAAATGTTGGAAAGGTTAATCACAATCATATCAAAAAAGCGTTTCGTTTTGTTTGTTTTGTTTGTTTTGTTTTGTTTTAGAGAAGGGGAAGGGAGGAGGGACAAAGGGAAAGGGAGAGAATCTTAAGCAGGCTTCACACCCAGCATACAGCCCACTGGGGTGGGCTCAAACTCACAAACCTGAGAGATCCTGACCTGAGCAAAAATCAAGAATCACACTCAACAGACTGAGTCACCCAGGTGCCCCAGACAGAGTTGTGATTGTTAAACTTATATTTCTAGTATTTATGTCCTGGAGAACCATTATTACAAAGAAAACCAGTGAATGATTTAAGGTTAATGGGGATATCCAACACTTCAATCAAGTCTAGCCAAGAGGCTACTGTAAGTATAATAGCATTTAAACTATGGAAATTGGGGGACACTGGGTGGCTCAGTCGGTTGAGTGTCTGACTCAGTTTTGGCTCAGGTCATGACCTCAGGGTCTTGAGATCAAGCCCTGCCTGGGGCTCCATGCTCAGCAGGGAGTCTGCTTGAGATTCTCTCTCCCTCTCCCCCTCGCCCTTCAACTCTCTCTCTCTCAAATAAATAAATCTTTGTAGTATGGAAATTGGATATTAAAAATGACATTTAGATATGCCTCTACTCTAAATCCTATATTCATCTCTATGTTCTCAACTCTCTATTCTATATTCAGCCCTGTCCTTGAGTCTTGATTTTGATAAGTGGTAAGTGATTTTTTAATCAGTCCAAATATCTAAAAATGCTTTCTTTAAGGTAAAAAGACTACCTTTTGTGAACTAGTATATTTTTCTCCAGCTTTCTCTCAGCCCTTGAACCTCATTCTTCTTTATTCTAAAAACAACCCTGTTTAACTTGTCCAGGATGCTGGACTGAAGGAGAGTGGCAAAGATAATTGTATATTTGTGTACAGGATTAGCAAATCTTGGGCAAGCTTAAGGGCTTTATGCCCTATTTAAAATTCAAGGTTGGTTTGTGTGAAAATATCCCACAAAGTATAAACAAGTAGGTGTTGGCTTTTATTATAACAACATTTTCCCACAGAACAGTATTCTTATTAGTTTATATTATTCTGAGAACTTCTGCAAGAAATGGCACTATTTAAGAAATCCTTTTCCCTATTTTCTTCCTTTAAATACAATTTCCATATAACAGGAACATTATTTTGATTTCTCAAATTGTCATTAACACATTGTAGATTTTTTTTTATTTAAGTGACTATATAAAATGTATACCAAAAATTTTAAGTGTGAAGAAAACTTTTTTCCAACTTAATAAGCACACGCGTTCTGTGATATTATATGCTTTAACCTAAAAATTTTTACACTATAATTCTTTCCTAGTTTTAGATAAGGAAAAGCCTTTTTTGAATCTCAAACTTCATACATGAATAATTTACTTATTTGTTTCTTCAATAAAATTCATAAGTTCCCATGCTTCCATGGGATCCCATGATCCCAAAAGAATCACGAAAAGATAACTAAGATGCAGCTCCTTCTCTCTCAGGTTTGCTAATGTAGAGATAGATCCCATAAGAGAGGCAGGGATACTATTCTGTGGCAAGTCTTAAGAAAGAAGAAATTAGGATTCTGAGAAAAATTCATAGTAATTTGCCAGTGACTGAAACAGAAGCTATTTTGAGAGTACGAATAAAGAAATAAGGGTCAGTATGGCAAGGGTTTTTGTTACAGAGTTTTGACTTAAAAGAGAAAAATAAAGAAAGAGACAGAGACAGAGAGAGAACTGGCTACAATGTGAAGAATGAACTGATTGGCAAAGACCTAAGAAGGAAAAAGAGTCAAGAGGCCATTCCAACTGTCCAGGTGAAAAATGATGACCCCCCGAACAAAAGCAGTGGAAGAGTATGCACAGGGGATGAGACAGAAGACAGAGATATAAAGAAGGTGGAATCAACAGAACTTAAGCTCAACTGAATATGTTTTACACATCAGGAGTTGGAGAAGTAAAAAAAAGAAAAATACTATCAAGATTTCTACTTTTGATAAAGGAATAGATGTTATTACTGAAATGTAAAATTAAGAAAAAGAAGAAAGTTTCAAGATTAGGTGGAGGATAAAAATTTAATGATTTTTTTTTTTTTTTTTTTGGTCATGTTGAGTTTGAGGTACATGCAAAATACTCACAAGGCAATGTCTAGCCGGCTAGTAGATACATGTATTTACAGGTGGGAAAGAACTCTGTCTTGGGAATATACACACAATTATGGCTTACAGAGAAAACTATGTTTCTCTTTACTAGCTTTCCATGAGACTGGGCTCACTAGATTTCATTCTGTAACTCTGGCTTCTAACCTGTTATACAAGTTTTTATTCCATTCTTTTTCAAATATTAATATGACTCACTATTCTATCCTAAACTGGGGTGATTGTCCTACCTCCATGTTCTCTTTTCAAAAATTGAAATGCACTTATCATTCTAAAACTATTATTTAAGGATAATATTAGGTTGAACTTGCCAATATTTGACTATTTTGACATATAAAATTGGCAATTATATATGGCTAATTCTAATACATTTTATAGTATTAAACCAATTTCAAAATACATAAATTATATACAAGTTTTCATAATTACACTGTTTCAAGATTACAGTATTAAATGATAGTGATATTTTCAGGGTTTTTTTCTATTAATACACATATTTACAAAAGTGGTATTACACTATACATATTATATGTACTTGGTTTTTTTATGCATTATATCATAGCAATTTTCTCTTATCAATATCTACCTTTAATGCTTGCAAGTAATTTCATTGTTGTCTTCATTCAACATTATAAAAATGCATCTAAGTTCTTTACCCATTTATATTTTGTGCATGTATCCAATTACTTCTCAGGATAAATTCCATTCTGTTAATAAACTCCAGGCAAATGCATCTGCTCTCAGAGTTTCAACATGCTGAAAACCTGCAGAAAGGAACATCTCTTTTAAGAATGCCTATAACCTGAACTGTACTTCGCCATTTTTTTTTTAACTTCTCCATTTTGGTGTCATAAAGTTTCTTCTGTGCAATGTGGCCTAAACAGAACTTCCTCTCTTCCCTTTCTTACCCCTTCTTTTTATTAATTTTGCTGAAGAGCACTATCCTCTTTCTAAAATAATTATAAACCAAAACCAAAATGAAACAAACAAAAAGTACCCCTGGAAATCATCCTGGGAATACTCCCTTTCCTTTACCCTACATTCAAATTGAGCCTTTCTTGACCAGTTTCTGTACATTTTACATCTTTGGATTGTCATTGAACTGTGTCCCTACAACCCTGCTGTCTTATAAGTCCCTTATCAGATACTTCCTGCCTTCTCACTTCCTCTACACACACACACACACACACACACACACACACACACACACATTCAATTACTTTGGTATATATATGATGTTTCCACTCCCCTATAATGAGGAAGGAGATACAATCTCCTTTAAACTTAAGTAGAGATTCTGACTGAATCCTTGCTAGGTGGATGGATGGATGGATGGACGGATGGATGGATGGATGGATGGATGGATGATGGGGGGATGGATGGATGATGGATGATGAACAGATTAAAAAGATGGATGGAGAAAGGAAATCATGAGAAGAAGTTACCTGGTGATGAAAAAGGAGCCAAAATCTAAGAGTTCATAGAAAAAGAACAAGAGAGGAAAATTAATTAAGGTGTTTGTTAGAATAAAAGGGGAAAAAAAGCATACAGAACGGTGTATCACAAATAAAGGGGAGATTTTTCAAGGAGAAAATGGTCAGCTTAGATTGCTGCACAGAGGCCTGTTAGGATGACAAGAGATTTTTCTAGTCACTAGAGACTAATGTAGTGAGTTAGACATTTGGAGCGAATGTGTATTCCATTACGAGTCTTAATGAATATTTTAATCGATTGGTAAGATTAAAAGACTGTCAGAGACATTGTCTCACTTTGGGGAAAAAAAAGGTAACAAAAATTTTGACTAATATTAAATATTTTGCAAGGGTTGTTTTAAACATCTATTACCACATACCCACAAACTTCTAGTGTTTATTCTTTAGAAGATAATTATTTAATTTTAACTACAAGCAATCCTAGATTACAGTATATATTCTTCTGTATAAAAATAAAATTTTCCCTTTGGAGATTACTGCATATTTAAGCATAGTAATTTACTATCTTAAGAACACACATGACCCTGAGATACCTATCTAGATAGATAAGCATAGATATAGATACAGACTTATCTATCCATTTGACAATTTCTCTTTCTATCCTGTATCTGTTTAATTTACCTTTATTTTATCTATCTGCACTTTGAAAAATATTATTATTTTCTCCATGCATATTACATTGCTTGTTTGTTTTCTCAGTTTTTTGGGAATTCCACTGCTACCTCAGCACCATGTTGTATTTAACATTGTACTGATCTTCAAACTGTTCAACTGACTCTATGCTCTAGGCAAATTTGGCTTTTACATAATAGAAGTTCAAGTAGATATGAATTCTCTGTTGATTCCCAACACTATGCCAGAAAAGATTAAATTATTCCACAAGAACATATTTAAATGATTTAATGTGAAAGTCTGTCAATTTATTTAAGTATTTCACTAAGGAGTTTAAAACCAAATTAAAATGGAAACATTACATTAAGAATGGAATTGTTCAGATAATTAAAAAATATATATACACATATATATATAATATATAGTATGCATATAACTACATACGTATTTATATATATAATTTTATATATATAATTTTTTGAGCACTAAATGGAAATTCACAGGATAGTATCCATAGGACACCATCCTCCACAATACTTCACTGAGAAAAAATTCTCTGAAAAAGCTGGTACACCACTTACTTCAGAAATTAACTTAGACCTTTTAAAATTCATGTTTTGCATTTTATTTTTAACATATATGTAAATATACATGACATTGGTATCCACACTTTGCAATGGAAAGATAAACTGACAAAGGTTGCAAAACAAGTATTTTATTTTCCTCCCAAGGCCACTGATTTATATTTAAATTTTTATATATAAAATATATATATATATATTGAACTTAAGCACAATAAAATATATCTCCTATCCTTCAGCAACTTCACTCATTAAGAACCAAAACACAAATTAAAAGAAAAAAATAAACACATTTTTCATTATTTTCCCTTTTTTTGTTATTTTTCTCTGGCAATAGGTAAAAGTTTTGACTTTGAAATTCCTTAATGGCTTCAATTTGGTGATTATGGTCACGCTGAGGAGATAGAGTATTTTTTTTTTCCCTACACTGCTCTCATTTGTTTACTCCTTGACTTAGACATCATTGTCATTCTGGTTACAGCATCACAGAAAACTTACCTTTGCTGCCTCTTAGTTTCCATTTATCCCTCCCCCCTCTCTTTCCTAACATAAACACATTAATTCTGAAAAAAATATAAGGCTAGTAGTAAGAAAAAGATTGATGTAGGGAAGGAATAAAGGCATATTCTTATGTTTTTGCCACCTTTTACAAACATGTACACACACACACACACACACAACCCTCTCAAGCTTCTGTGTTCATATCGACAAATTCAGGTGTAAAGCACCTGGCCATAACAGATATACAATAAAATTTCCCTACATAGCTTTTTAAAAAAAAATTCAATATAGCTCTTCTCTCATAGGCTTTCTAAGAATTATAGGTTCTTGGCTTTTTAAAAATTTATTTATTAGAGAAAGAGTGAGAGAGAGCAGGGTGAGGGCCAGAGGGAAAAGCTGACTCCCCGCTGAGCAGGAAGCCCCCATGGAGCTCAATTCCCAGACCCTGGGATCAGACCCTGGGATCATAACCCAATTGGAAGGCAGATGCTTCACTGACTGAGCCACCCAGGCACCCGTATAGGTTCTTGTTTTTAGATACCAGGCTCAGTAATCTTGACCTGGAAACCTTTTTCAGTGTACTAAATAATATTCAAATTTCCAAAGACATATTGACAGTAACAGTTATCGGGATGCACTTCAGTTTCATTTTTTATTCTCTCAGTATCAAACTCCCTTAATCTTCTCCTGCTACTATATTTTGATTTTAACAACAGAATGCTTCAAAGTACAAGGTTCAAAAAGTTCCAGTTTTTAACAAATTATTTTGGAATAACCTAATAAATAAATCACATCTAAAATCCTGCTGGGGGGCACCTGGATGGCTCCGGTGGTTAAGCGCCCAACTGTTGACATTGGCTCAGGTCATGATCTCAGAGTCCTGAGATCAAGCTCACCCTAGTGCCCACTGTGGAACTGGCTTAAGATTCTCTCTCTCCCTCTCCCTCTGCCTCTCCGGGCCTCCTTGCATGCACACACGTACACACACACTCTCTCTCTTAAAAAAATAAAATAAATTAAAATAAATAAAGATATAAAAGCCTCAGACCCATTGAAAACCACAATGGACTTGATCCAAAGGCTTCAGAGGCCACTCATCCATAGGGAAATGATTGCTTATGGCTATAGTCATTTCAGCATAGTCTGAAGATCTAGTGGGGACTTTCTATTATAAAATCTTTCTAGGAGTCCTTTACTTGATGATCTAGGTAGCATGTAAGTAGTAATGAGTTGATTAGCCACCAAAATGGTGGGAAAAAATTGAAAGAAAGGGGGGATGGAGAAGGAAGAGAGAAAATTGATTTCCATTGTGTCCCCATTTTATATCTGGTAATAAATGTGAGGCAAGTAGCCTTTGTATTTATAGATAAGAAGATTATCTCAGAATGGCAGTCTGCTATCCCATCAAAATTCACATGGCAGGAGAACAGGAACGATCAAATTTCAAAACTGCATGATTATGAACTAGATCTTTTAAGTAAAACAAAGAACTCTTTTTTTGCAGGATACTGCAGATTTTTCTACAATAAATGCTAACACCTGCATCCCCTATGTGCGGCACCCAACATAATGCTCTCACTGACACTGATTTCTAGTCTCCGAAAGACAGCAATGACTAAAATCAGCATGAAACAACAGCATTAAAACTCTTTTCTAAAGCGTATTTATCGCCACCCACCCGCCTGTGTCTCCCCTCACACTTTTAACCTAATTATTTAAAGTGAAAAAGACCAAGTTCTCACCTTCAGCTTTTCAACAATATGCTAAAAAGTACAGTATGTTTCACAAGATTTAGTTTCATGTGAAAATTTCCATTATCTTGCTCTATAGAGTAAATAAGCCTATTAGTTTCTTAGAAAGAAGAAGGTAAGTTATCTCAGTTACAATAAAACTGTGGCAGCTTTTCTTAATTTATTCTATAAACATTGTTGATTATGATTGTTTATGGGCATGTGACATCACCTTGCCCAGTATACTGCAACAAAGAGAATTAGGAAGTCCTTCAAGTACTCTTGTCCTTTTGTTTTGTTGTGTGGAGAATAAATCTTTAAACAATACTTTTTACAGCAGCCAAGTGAAAAATGCCCTTTTGCCTACCATACTCTGGGGAAATAACAGAAACTTTCTATTGAACCTAATTAAACCATGTACTAATATGTTAGTTATATTCGAGATGGGGTACATATCCCCTTTAATTTGTTTGATTTTTCATTTCAATATATAAATAGCTTGGGGAAAATTATTTTATAAATAGGCATTTAAAATCGTATGGCAATTTATTTTACCATTCAGCTTTCACATGTCAGGCAAATTTGAAAACTTTAGATATAAAGTTATGCCACAGTTAATTTGTTTTTACTTCCATATTCTCAACTATTAGGAAAATTAAGATATTATTCCACTGTTTTTCTCAGTATTCAGACATCAGTAGCACTTTGACAAAAGAGGTAAAATAAAAACAAATAGGAACCAGTATGGAAAAGAGGTATATGTTTCCAAGGGTGACACAGGATACCCTGTGGATATAAACATTATTTATGCAGAAAATATTCTTTACGAAACCCATGGGCAGAAACATAGAAAAAAATTAACAGTGCATTCAAAATGCATTAGTGTGTGACATTTAGCCTATGTTTTATCACACATACAAGAAATTATGAAATTATGCATAGACTGCAGCTATAAAAGATGTAAGGGTCTTAAAATCACTAGTAAATTAATTTAACCATTAATATTGTGATATACCTTCTTGTGTTGTTTATTTCTATGCACAGATAATTGTTAAGAATGTAGACAAACTGGTTTAGCTTATATATATTAAGTTTCTATTTACATTATCCCAAATTATTCTTCAAAATCACCATTTTAATGACTGCATAAGATTCTGTCATATATATATATATATATATATATATATATATATATATATATATGTCATAATATATTTACCAATTCTCTTTCTTTTCAGCCATTTGTGTTTTTTTATAAGTAAGGCATAATTGTAACTTACCCAGCAAGAAACATATATGTGCATGAAACTTGGCCTGTCTTTCTCCCTTGTTCAGTTACAGAGTGATATTTATATTTTCATTGTAGAAATTAGTAAGTTGTTCCTGGATCTGCAAGGTTATCAGGCATTATTTCTAGTTTTCAGTGGCAGGGCAGTTTGAAAATATCTCTTACATAATTTCATGAATATTTCAATAGGAACATGAGAGAGTGCAAATTAGGGGCAGCTAGCCAATATCTTCATTTGAAATCAATCTTGTAATATGAAATCTGTACTTCTTGACTTTGTTCCAGTCACAATACTTTAATCACCTTATTCTTAAAATATATATCAGAAATTCCTACACAGAGAAAGACATACTTATATATAGCTTATAGGAACACTCTCCTGCAGTTTCTAACAGCTGGCTGTCTTTTGATTACAGTAACTTTGACAAATGCTACATTGACAATATTACTGCATTAATGTCATCCATATCAATCATATCTAGCTTGAAGGGTCATTTTCAAACTTAACAGCTTATTGCAAAGTCACCAAGTGCTAATGCTCCTAAGTAGTAACTGTTAGGAAAATGGTAGACTTATGCCACATTGAATCATATTTCAAATAGCTTTCAGTTTTGAATAATAATTAATAAGATTATTCCAAAATGCAAAAATATATTTGCATATGTGCAATACTATTAAATATATTTATTCTAATTCTGAATGTTAATGTGATATTCTATTTTTAAAATAACTTATTACCATGTCAAATCTCAAAAAACACCAACTTTATGTATAATGTCCTTCAATTTCTAAATAATTTTCGATTTTCAAATAGTAATTAGTAATTGAAACAACAATTTGATAGAACATATAACCTGGCTGTGCAATGAAAAACTTACATGAAAGATGCATTTTTTTTAAGAGACTTTTTTTTTTTAAAGATTTATACACTTATTTTAGAGAGGGAGAAGGAGAGAGAAGGAGAGAGAAGAATCCACGGAGGGGCAGAGGGAAAGGGAGAAGTAGAGGAGAAGACTCCCTGCTGAGTGGGAGTCTGACACTGGGCTTGATCCCAGGACCCATGAGAGCATGACCTGAGAGCCAAAATCGAAAGTCGGATGCTTAACCAACTGAGCCACCCAGGTGCCTCTGAAAGATTGTTTGATGGATTGATTGTTGAAAAGTGCATTTTAAAAGAAGAATATAAGACGCCAAAACAAAGTGCTTTGCAGATACCATCTATCATTACAATATATATTTTGTGGAAATAAACTAGTTTTACATGTTTTTTTTTTTTTAAGATTTTATTTATCCATTTGACAAAGAGAGACAGCCAGCGAGAGAGGGAACACAAGCAGTGGGAGTGGGAGAGGGAGAAGCAGGCTCCCAGTGGAGCAGGGAGCCAGATGTGGGGCTCGGTCCCAGGACCCTGGGGTCACACTCTGAGCTGAAGGCAAACGCTTAAGGACTGAGCCACCCAGGTGCCCCTAGTTTTACGTATTATTGACAGAATTTTACAAACCAGTTTTTACTAAAACTTTTGGAGGAGAATTTAAAAGTTCAAAATGTGAATGACAGTTTTAAAAAGAAAGCATGAAATGTGGAAACCAATCTTGGAAAAATTTTGAAATCCAAATAATTTGGATCCCCAAAATAATCAGTGGTTCATACTCCATTCCAAAAGAGAAATTCTACTTCCAGCCAATTGCTGCGGTAATATTCAACAAGCTCAATGTCAGACCAGCACTGTGTATTTTTGCCACAACTTAAAAAGCTTTAGCTTTCAAGCAGAGTGAGAGAAAAATTATATAGGAAAAAAATACTTATGAACAATTTCAAAGCATTACAATTCTTATTTTATAGCATAATGATAAAAACTGCCTGGGGTGGAATCCTGCACCGCTACTTTCTAGCTCTGGGACCTTGTGAGAATTACTTAAATCCTCTGTGCTTCAGGTTTTTCATATGTAAAATGGTGATAATAATAATCATTCAGGGTTGTTAAGCTAATTAAATGTCATAACTATACAGGAAGCATTTTTAGAACAGGTTGTGACACAGAGTGCTATATTAGTTTAGATATGAGTATTGTGAGGCTGGCTTTCCATTATGCTCCATCTACAGTCTACTGCCATGCACCTATGACATCCAACAGGACAGGAAAAGAAATATGGGTACCTGAAGCTTATACATAGACATATATAATTTACAATGCCTATGATTGATGTCAACGGGAAATAAAACAGGTGTGAAAAACTCATCAATTCCCTAGCATGGAGAAGTTTAAATTTTTTATTCATAATCCCTATTTTACTCCACATCTAGTCCTTACACCACTTTTAATCTTCTGCACCAAGTTATCCAGATCACTGCTCATGGTGGTGGTTTCAGAAACTGATGTGCCATGATGCTTCTTTTCTCTTTACAGTTTACTTTGGTTTTCATTTGCTCTTTTTCTAGTTTCTTAAGGTGGAGGTTTACATCACTGGGTTGAGACCTTTCTTATCTTCTAACATAAGCATTTAATGCCACAAATTTCACTCTCAGCCCTCTTTTAGCTGCCACAATTATGAAACGATTTCTCCTTTTTTTATTCAGTTCGAAATATTTAAAAAATTTCCCTGAGACTTTTTATTTGACCTAGGGTTACTTGCAATCATGTTATTTAATTTCCAAATACTTCAGACCTTTCTAAATATAATTCTGTTATTAATTTCTACTTTAATTCTGTTATAATCTGTGAACATATTTTGAATGGTTTCTATTCATTTAATACTGAAGTTTGTTTTGTGGTCTGGAATATGATATCTATATAGATATAGATTAATGTTTTCTATGCATTTTTAAATAACATGTATTTGGCTGCTCTTGAATGGACTGTTCTATAAAAATCAATTTGGCCTACTTGGTAGATAACATTGGCCAATTCTTCTCTGAGGTTATTGTATCCGCTTTCTGAGAGAGCAATATTCAAATCTCCAATCATCATTTTAGTTTCTCTGTTTTTCCCTCCAATTCTATCAGATTTTGCCTCATGCATTTTGAAGCTCTGTTGTTAAGTGTATATACATTTAGTACTAACATGACTTCTTGGTGAATTGATCCCTTTATCATTATGAAATGATCCTTTCCATCATTAGTATTATTTTATATTCTGAAGTGTAGCTTGTATGATATTAATATAGACACTCCAACTACGAATTTTGTAGATGATCCAGTTTCTCACTGTTAATTTTTGAGTACACTATTGTGACTTTTTTACAACCTATGTGGAAACAGAACCTCTGACATTAGTTGTTTTTATTAAAGCACAGTATCCGAGGTTCCATTTTCTGGAAGTCCTCCCAGATTCTGACAATTACTTGTCTATCAAAAGCTTAGTTGCTTTCAATGTTACGAATAGTTATCTTTTTTCTTGGTTATTTTCAGGTCCCTTAGCAGATAATGAAGGCTTGATTTAGGAGCTCATCCATTTTATATCATTTATACCATTTTAACTTAATTCTCATTAGAATATGGTTTTGATTACATGTCTTTATTGTAAAAACATACTGCCATTTTACATAACGAATAAACATGAGCCACAAAAAATGAACACATTAGAGTCATCTTTCACATTCAGTTATAAATGAGTACAGCCTTAAAAATATAAAGGTTATCAAATAACCTCTGATATGTTTTAGATACTTATAAAAACTATCATTTAAGAGTCTACTTAAGTTGCATCATAGTGTAAAGGAAAAAGCATAGAACTGGAAATGAGAAGAGTTACATTTGAAACTTCCTTTCACAACTTACTGACAACCTTAGGGAAGACAGTTAGTAGCTAAAAGCCTCAGCTTCTTAGCAATTAATAAATGGATACATGGAAGCAACCTAAGTGTCCACTGACAGATGAATGGATAAAGAAGATGTGATTAATCTATAGAAGGGAATATTACTTAGCCATAGAGAATAAAATCTTGCCATTTGTGACAACATGGACAGACCTAGAGGATGTTATGCTAAATGAAATAAGTCAAAGACCAATACTGCATGATTTCACTTATATGTGAAATCTAAAAACAACAACAAATGAACAAAACAAAACAGAAACAGACTCATAGATACAGGAAAAAAACCACTAGTTACTAGAGGGAGGAGAAGGTCGGGGGGAGGGAGGGAGGTGAAACAGAAAGGGAATTTAAGACGAACAAACTTAGAATTATAAAAAATTAATCATGGGGATCTATTGTACTGTAAAGTGAATAAAGACAGTAAGACTGCAATAACTTTTGTGCAGTGACAGAAGGTAACTACACTTTAATGATCATGGGAATCATCTTGCAATGTATAAAAATACCGAGTCACTGATACATACCTGAAACTGTTAGGATACTGTATGTTAATTATACTTTTTTTTTAAAAAAAAGGAGAAAGAAATGGATACAATAAGAGGACCTGACTTAAATACCAAGAGATGAAGACTTATTTTAAGGCACAAATTAGATACCTAGAATGAGAGCACTATTAAGTGATACAATTATTTGCTTTTATTATTATTATTATTTTTAAAGATTTTATTTATTTATTTGACAGAGATAGAGACAGCCAGTGAGAGAGGGAACACAGGCAGGGGGAGTGGGAGAGGAAGAAGCAGGCTCCCAGCGGAGGAGCCTGATGTGGGGCTCGATCCCATAACGCCGGGATCACGCCCTGAGCCGAAGGCAGACGCTTAACCGCTGTGCCAACCAGGCGCCCCTATTTGCTTTTATTATTAAGTTGATTTTGTTTTAGGTTCTTCAACAAATGCTATAAAGTGCCAGTTTCACCCAGTTAGACACCAGAGTTTTGAAACTGGGATCACATTTCGAGGTACATGATATCTAAGTTATAATGATGAGAAGCGTTGGCCACTTCTACTTCTGCATCCCATGAATTTAGAAAGGCATTACTTATTGTCTCCTTTATCAGGACAGTATCAAAATCAAGTGTTAATAGAGATTTTTCCCCAGTATCTTCATTTTAATATTTTGTAATCCCCTCATCTCCCTCCCTTAGGAGGTTATAACTTATAATTTGACATTGGTGAGTAGTACTAGGATCAGGAAATAGCATGGTTAGTTTTCTGGCAGTTTCATGCTGTCAGTCCCATCAGTTAATCTCTTTTCTCACATGCCAGCGTAACACTGCACAGTCATTTGAAAGCTCTATGTAAGAGTCTCCCACCTTCTTTTTTTGTTATAAGGAAGTTCCCTGAGTTTCTCTGTCATTACACGTTCTTTAATCTCTTTGAAAGTAACATGACCCACTGTATGGTTTCCCCTTTATTAATGCAAATGTTCCAGACAGTATCCTTAAATGTCTAGAATTAAATATTTTCTGTCAATTTCAGCAGATGGAGTTCTGTTCAGATAATGAGAATGCTACTACAAACCTCGCTTTAATTGCTGTATTATAATCTCCAAACCTGAAAAGCCCTGGAGACCCTGATACATAAAATGCCTTTCAGCTATCCAGGTGTGGAATTCATTACAAGTGTGTTTTAAGTTAGGAATATATCTTGAACTCATTGAAAGACTATCAATGCCCTTGGGGTATTTGATAACTTGAGCTATTATTTAAAGTGTAACAACTCTGACATATTAAAAGAGAGCAAAATGTAAGACAGCATGTAATTATGAGGACACACATACATGCACACACATTTAAGAGAAATAAGTAATACTATTAGATCATTTTTTTGTAAAGAGCAGGGGAAAAAAGTGAAATGCCTCTAAGATAAAAATCATTATCGGTAAAATGACACTGTTTTAATATGCTTGATTAATAATAAAGGTAAAAGTGAAAGTTTCTACCTAGTATAGCATTAGTGGTCCACTTTATTATACATGTTTTAAATAAAATTTTCCAAAAAATGTAAACTACAAATGTTGTCTAATAATATAGGTCTGTAATATAAGTGAAACACATTTATTCATTGAACCTTAAGAAAATTTTCTCTTCAAAATATACGCTTATCATGAACAAAAAAACCCTTAACCTTTGTTTTGCGGTCTGTATGCATTATATTCATAGCTAAATAACTGGCAAACGCACATCCTACATCAACCAACAGATTACGGATTCAAGTTCACACATTTCAACAATAACAACAACACAGCATGTTATGGTTTTCTCATTTCATTGAATAATGCTGAAAATAAATTCTGGGGCCAATGCAAGGGCGGTCTTAGATTAGTGGATTTCTCTCTCTCTCTCTGGCTGCTGCTTTTTTTTTTTTTTTCCTTAGTCACATATTTAATACTTGTCCTTCAAATTAACTGCATGGGTCAGGATGAAAGAAAGAAGAGGGAGCACGAGCCATGTCAGTGAATATATTAATTGGCCTCTGTGTATTATTTTTTCTTTGATGACTTAATTTAAAACCATTTTTGCTGAGAAATATTTTGAAAGGGAATATACAATTTTCAAAGAAAAGTTGTGAGACAAGTTGATCAAAGTGTCCATCAACTGGAATAACATTTAACTGTGGGTGACCTGAAAATCCTCATAATGGAGCTTAATCACATAAAACAGAAAAACAAAATGAACAGTAAGCATGAGCACAGTGAGATAGGCTTATTTTGCCAATCAAGCAAACAGTGTCTCAATGCTTCAGAGAAAAGACATCAATCAGTCTGCTGATTTGAAATCCAACTTGGGACTCCTGTTGACCTCTTTATTTCCTGTTGAGAAGAGGTTTGAGAAAAAGCATGGACACCAAAATAACAATAGATAAAGTATCATCAAGATTCCCTTAATGCTTACATTTATGCTGACATAGAAAATGGCACAAAAAATTAAAAAAAATAGTACAATGAGGATAATTTACAAGTAGAAAGTGGCAAAAGTATACACCACCACTTGGAATATACAAAAATGGTATCAAACTTGTTTATTTTTACATTACAGTATGTCTAAGAGTTATATTCATGATTGTAAGATTTTATTATGTATCTCTATGGAGGAAATAAAAGTCATTCTTTATAGAAAATTATGTTGTTTTCTCCTAAATAATACACTCCAGGGGAAATTCCCATCATAACCACAGAAAAAAAATCCATCCACCAAGTGAAGCCCCTAAACTCAGCAGAAGAATGTTTCCTAAGGTGTCTCCCCTCTGCATGTCCTACACATAATTGGAAGGCATTAAATGGCTTCTTAAAGAAAACTCAATTGGTAGTTCTGTGTCTCAAGTACAGAATATTGATGGAAAACATAGACACAATACATCTGACTGACTCAATCTGCTCTACATAATGGATTATGCAGAAACTGCATGGATGCTGCCCATATATCCTCATCTGTCTGTTCAATCAGAACATCTCAAGTTTCTTTCATAAACTATAGTATCTGATCATACTGTTTGATTTCTATGCAAACAATATTATGTGGCTAAGTTGCTGTCTGAAAGTTAGATTTTCTTTTCTCTTCTCTTTTCTTTTTTCTTTCTTCTCTTCCTTCCTTCCTTCCTTCCTTCCTTCCTTCCTTCCTTCCTTCCTTCCTTCCTTCCTTCCTTCTCCTTCCCTCCCTCCCTCCCTCCCTCCCTCCTTTTTTCCTTCCCTTTCCTTTCCTTTTGTTCATTTGTTCATTCTTAATAAAGAGAGGGTTGTAACATTTTCCATAGACTTGGATACACAGGAATCAAATGACCTGTTCAGAGTCTCTCAAGCAGGTACAGGTTTCCAGCCAGGTCACTGCTATATGTTCGTCAGAAAGCCATGTTACCACACTGACCCACTTGGCATAGTCTAGGAGACAACTGGTACTATCAGAGTCATGCAAATTTAGTGGATATAGATTATGATTAAATTTTTGTACTGTATCACAGAAACATAACAAAATAAAGTTAGAAAAGAAAATTACTATTTTAGTAGTTCCATTATGACAAGTGATGGAGAAGTTTCAAATTAAACTGGATTTAGGTTAACTGAGTTGTTCATATAGGCAAAATAATCATCTTAGTATTTATTAATAAATCTTATTAAATCAAAGATATTTTATGGGACAGGGCTTGTTTTAAATAAAGTTTAAGTAAGAATTTTGGAACTGGGATGCCTGGGTGGCTCAGTCAGTTAAGCAGCTGCCTTCGGCTCAGGTCATGATCCCAGGGTCCCAGGATCGAGTTCCACATCGGGCTCGTGCTCAGTGGAGAACCTGCCTCTCCCTCTGCCTGCCGCTCCCCCTGCTTGTGCTCTCTCTCGCTGACACATAAATAAAATCTTAAAAAAAAAAAAAATTTGGAACTCCATGCATTTGCAAAATGGATTAAGTTTTTAATATAACCCAAGAAAATATGATCAATAGGGGTACTGTTTAAATGCCCACTCATCACAAGGAAATTTTATCCTTTAAAGTAAAGAGAATAAAATGACAGAAACAAGCATTGATTTGAGACATCCTCTGGGGGGGAAAAGTGACCTTCTTGTATGGGGTTGTGGGATAGGAAAGGTGAAGTTTCCAAGCCACAGTAACTTTTTTTTTTCTTTTAACTGGTTTCCTCCTTTATGAAAAGAGCCTGTTTCATATTTTATGCTCACAGACTAGAGAAAGCATGCTAGTGGTAAAGCCATAGCTGTGGGAAGTAGTTTATGTCCTGTGCTTATGTGGGAATAACAAATCAAAACCAGACATATTTTGGTTACAAAAGTATGGTTTTGTTATAGAAGATTTACTTAACGTTTGAAATATTGAAGTGCTATTAGCCTGGGGTTTGGATAGGAACAGAGAAAAGTTAACAGGTTATATTTTTGCCAAAGTATTGATTTACAGTCCACTGAAAGCCACTTGCTTGCTTTATATTTTTTTCTATATTCGTGGAAACAGAAATCTGTGCTAAGTATAAATAACAAGTTATAGTAGAAATGATTAATATAGGGTATTGAGAGTCTGAATTTCCAAGAAAACTTGCACTTACTTCAGTTCTGAGACCAAGATACTTCTAAAACATGCCAGATAGGGCCATTCTGGGCATAATTAAAATTAGCAACGTCTAGCTTAAAAGTTCACTCATATCCTTTAGACCAAAACCTATCTTACTGGTTACAAAGTAAAGCTAAACTCCAGAAGAATATCAATTACTTTCTTTTGTAAATAGCAAATAAGGCAAACCCAAAGAAAACTTTTTATGCTGTCCTCTTGATGTTAATACTTTCATTATAGAATTAGTATTAGCTAAGCTGCCTCTCCTTTCTGTTTGCTAATTTTTGCAAACTAATTTCCTAAATTTTAAGAATAGCAGTATTTTTTAAAGTTGTTGAGAAAAATTAAGTATTTTGTTTTATTTTTGGTATAAATCTTGCACTATATCCTTTACTTTTCATATATGAAAAACATGTGAGAATTACTTCTCTTCAGGCCAGTCACTGGACTATGCAAGGTGAAATGCAAGTGAATATAATAACTGTGTTATTTTGATTCAATGAGAAATGTCACAATCACATTTTTGCCCTTGTGTGGACCATTTCCTGACATGGCACCAACTTGGTCTCATATGGTTCAATTGAAAAATGCAATTTGGAAGTGGATCTTGTTGATCTCCCATTTACTGTGCTTTTCCAATGTACTCATCCATCAGTCTGACTCCTTATGGTGTAACTATTTCCTTCTATATGAATTTTTATGTAGGAGATACCAGATCTGTTCCTTAAATGTTTTATTTTCCAGACTTTGAATACTGATGTGACTCAAAATCACCTAATTCGCAATTCATCTTATATTGTCATTAGGTAATACCAGTAAGCCTGACCTAAAGATGATCTTGAAACTTACTGAACTTTCATTCAACAAATCTTAAAATGAGCAACAATTAAGTTGTTTTAATAAATTATTGAGAAAGGAAAATGTAATTAGTTAGGTATGAAAACTGCGTATACAAAACATGAGAAACTGATACCATCAATAATATTTAAAATATTTGGAAATATAAAGTCCTTCTTGTTTATTAAGTATAGTGTAGTAGAAATAAAGGCAATTCTTATAGGCTTTTCCATATAAAAACCATGCAGATTCAATCACATCAGATAAGAGAAAAATTATGTGGGGTTTGTTGTGCCAATTCAAAAGAATGCTGCTAATTTTAAATAGCTTTTAAGTAAGTTATTGGCAGCAAAATGGATTGACAATTAATTCCAAATTGGCTAATCTTAATTCAAACCTTATATTAAAAGTTATTTGCTTAACAGATTTAAATTATATCTATTAATCGAAATCCTAAACTTTCCTAAAATGATCTATTATTGGGATATGAGTAAAGAATCTTTTATAATATTTTAAAATTTTTCATTCTTCACATTTTCTTACTACTTTATAGCGGGATTTATAACCTGGGTGAACTATCACTGAACTGAAAAATAAATAAATAAAACTACTTGCTGATGAATAAACCTTTGGCAAAAGTTTGAAAATGGTGATATAAGTTAGATTTTCATATATATATATATATATATATATGATTTTATTTGACAGAGAGAGAGACAGCCAGCAAGAGAGGAGACACAAGCAGGGGGAGTGGGAGAGGAAGAAGCAGGATCCCAGTGGAGGAGCCTGATGCGGGGCTTGATCCCAGGACTCCAGAATCACGCCCTGAGCCGAAGGCAGACGCTTAACGACTGAGCCATCCAGGCGCCCCATCATATATTTTTTATAAACCTTTTAATGTGTTGCTTGATAGTGCTAGTGCTCTTAGTTTTCTTTAGAATTCCTATGAAACTTATATAAAACATGATTTGAGTACACTGTTGTCTTTGAACACATAATTTAGTTTTTTAAAAAAATGGGTGCTATGGTCTAAATGTTTGTGTTACCCCCAAAATGGATATAATTGAAACCTAATGCCCAATATGATGGTATTAAGAAGTGAGGCCTATGGTGAGGTGATTAGGTCATTAGGGTGGAGTACTTATGAAAGAGATTATACCCTTATTAAAGAGGCACAAGAGAGCTCTCTCACCCTTTTAATAATGAACACAAAGTCAGCTGCCTGCAACCCTAAGAGTTTTCACCAGAACCCCACCATGCTGGCACTCTGATATCAGATTTACAGCCTCCAGAACTGTAAGAAATAAATTTCTGTTGTTTAGAAGCTACCCAGTCTTTGTTATTTTGTTATAATAGCCCAAATGGGTAAAACAATGGACCAGACATATACAATTTAAAAGAAAAAAAATTTCAGGGGCACGTAGGTGGTTCAACTGGTTAAGCACGTGATTCTTGATTTCGACCCAGGTCATGATATCAGGGTCATGAGATCAAGCCCCATGCCAGGTTCCCCGCTGGGTGCAGAGTCTGCTTGAGATGCTCTCTCTCCCTCTTCCTCTTCCCTTCCCCCTACCACTCACGACTGTGTACTTTCTCTCTCTTTTAAAAATTAATTAATCAAAATAAATTAAAAAGTTTCATGTAACCGAAGACTGACAAGTTGACTCAGAAAAATGAATTTTAACTTCATAAAATATTTAAATATTTTATATTATGCACATCTAAAATAGTTTTTTTTTGAATGGCTTAAACACATTTGATGTATGTTTCAAATTACTTTATTACTCAAATACTTAAAGAAATATATGATCTTGAAATCCATATATTTATAGAGTTAACCTAGTCTAAACTTATAGACCACCTGTTGAATATTCTGGTCTTCCAAAGATCCATGGTTGTTTCTTAAGCTTATGACTACAGATCATCTAGGTTTCCATGAAGGCATGGATTTACAGTATGCTTTTTCAGATTTCATAGGGGAGTTCATATATGATTGTATGGAAAATTTAAGCTACTATCTTAAAAATACTTGGTTAATTTTCCATTGGATACTTTTTATTATCATGAATACTTTTTAAAAATCTTGTTGCTTTTTACATGTCTACATAGTACTGCGTTTCTTTGTATTTTTTAATGAGTAAATGGCAGTTTGGAACTTTGCTTTTTTTGGTTTTGTTTTACAAGAAAGAGTACAAAGGCAGAGATAGCAGTAGCTTATTTTAGTATACAAAATTAAGAACTAAACTGGTATGTAAATGCTCAGGACATTTCATGTATTACAGTGGTTGATACTGTGCATATAATCAAGTTTATGTCTGACTGGGGGGAAACATCATTCAGATTTTAATGCTTCCTTTGTTTTGTTTTTTTGTTTGTTTTGTTTTGTTTTTGCTAAAACATGAATACTAATCAGTGCCAGGAAATAGAAAATATAAAATATGTAATAAATTGTACTATTATTTTAACATATTTTAAGAAGAAAAAAATTAAGGGTAAAAACGTTTGAGAAATTATCAGCAGAGAAAGTTTGCTCAGCTATAACCCAAGTTTTAATTAAGGCCATGATTGATGACAAATGCCATCTTGCAATGTGACCTCTAGCAAGATCTACAGCTGTTAAATCAATTGAGAAGATAGTCTCCACTGTTTTCAAAGTAAAGCACAAAAAAGATAAATCATATTTAGAATTATTAATCACGTGAACATTGCATTAATGATTGGAAAATCTGAGGACAAGCAAAAATGTAGTTTTAAAAAATGAAGTAAAGGAACTTTGGGGATGCCTTATTTGGGAAACCATAATTTCCAGATTATTAACCTAATCACTTAAAAAGAACTTTTCACTGCATTAGTCCCATTTAATTTAAGATGGAAACATTGAATAGAGATGAATCCCTATTAGCTGCACAATGTGAATCAAATACTACAGGCAGGGTTGGAGATTAAAAAAAAAAAAAAAAGAAACCAACAACATAACAGTAAGCAGAATCTAAAAAGACATCATTAACCAATAAATACCTAGGTAGGGAGGTGTTTCCACTGGAGACCTTCCTTACCCACCCAGTGTGGCTATACCCATACCCAAATTTGATTAAGTCTTTAAAAGAAAGCAAATGATCAGAGGAAAATCACAACAAGGAAAAAAAAAAAGCCACAAGATGTTCACAGTGTTTTGACTCATTGTTGATAAAGACCACAGGGCAGTTCAGGAATTTTTTTTTTTGAAAGAATTTTTTTTTGAAAGATTTTGTTTATTTATTTAACAGAGAGAGCAAGAGAGCACAGGCAGAGGGAGAAGCAGAGGGAGTGGGAGAAGCAGACTCCCCACTGAGCAGGGAGCTGGACATGGGGGGCTCGATTCCAGGACCCCAGGATCATGACCTGAGACAAACACAGACGCTTAACCAACTGAGCCACCCAGGTGCCTCTTTTTGGAGAAATTTAAACAAAGGTCTCTTAGGAAAGCCAGCAAAATCAAGATCAATCCCCTTCTAGAACTCCCTGATCTAATAATCCATTAATTCATAAAAAAAAGAAAAAGGAAAAGAACTCTAATGCCAAGAAGAAACATAAAAGACAACTAAAGACAGTGAAAAATAAATGTTTTTTGATAAAAGTTAAAAGGACGTGAATTATATAGTTTGAAGAAGAGACATTTTTAGTATCCATCTCTAAGTATAGGAAATACTGTTATTTAGACATCACTGTGTACTCTCAAGAAGCAGAGCAAAAGGCAACAAGCTTAAACAGCATTGAGTGGGATTTATGTTATAAAAAAAAGATGAGATTTCCTGCAGAAGAAGTTGTTAAATCCAGAAATAAGGGACAGAAGGAAGCTGTACTTTCCTTTGAAGGGGTAGCGAATTAAGGTGGCTCTTCATCTGTCAGGAAAGTTTAAGGCAGGGTGAATGGATTAGGTGACCTTTTAAAATTACTTCCATCCCAGGATTTATGATGTCAATATAAACCAGCAGCCCCGAATGGGAACCTGGGCAGGAACCACGGACTCTTGGACTTGTTTCTGCTGTTCCTTGAACACAGGCATAGGCAGGTAACACTCTAGAAAAACTTAGAGTCAACAGGGCAAGCTTTGGGATCAGACAGCTTGGGTTCCAAGACTCTTTTGAGTTTCAGCTTCTTCAGCCATAAAAGGTGAGTGACAGTTTACTTGTATCATTGGATTGCTGAGATTAAGTGAGATGATCTATACAGAGCAGATAGTATGAAGTAGGTATACAGTAAAAGTCTTCTCATTAAATTCTATTTTTCCACTACATCAACCATTATGGAATTAAATGATACTACTCTAAGTGATAGCCTCATCTTCTTGTCCACTACCCCTTCTATTTTCTGTTCCTGCAACTTCTACTCTCAATAGAAGGTCCCACATCCAACAAAAAAGCCCCCAAAACTTTTAACATGAAATTTCATCACTAGATAAAACACAGACTCTGCTAACATACAAGGGGTAGATGAAGTGGCCAACTAGAAAAATTGGAAAAATGTGTCAAATATCAGTAAATTAAGGCTCCTTTTGAATGAAGTTTTATGCATTTGTAAGATTTTTGTAAAAATATTTAACGACATGGTAAACTGCTGTAATGTAAGTAGATAAAATGTGGTAAAAAACACAACAACATAAAAACACATACATCCAAATACAATGGATTGTAGAAGATAAAGTACTCCAAAATATTACCGTATATAATTTTACATGCCTCTTTTTTATATGGCAGCAATCTGAATTTTCTCCTAAAGTTTATTTTTCCTATACTGCAGAGTTTATTAAGAAAAGTAAGTTTTTATCCCTCCTCGTTTTTATAGTTTTCTCAAAAAGTTACCAGCTAATACTCTTCTGATTGTTCTTTTAAGAAGAAACTGGTCCTTGCATTTCATTTTTGACATGTTAGTTACATATGTCTTATAAGGATACAGATTTAATAAATTTTTTAATGTTGACAAAGATATCTGTGTATACATATACAAGTAACACTTGCAGATCCTATGACAAGATGTCAGTGGTGAAATGACCATAAATCTGATCTTGATTCTCCTTTATCAGAATTTTATTATATCTCAGTTTAAAAAACAAATCTTCGTTTTCTTTATTTTTGTTTTGTGTAAAATCTAGAATTTATCAGGAGTTTGCTAATCAGTGGTATTTTACCAAAAAGATCAATAACTACATAGATACAGATACAAAACCATATATGAAAATTCTACATATAATGTTGTTTTTAAAGTATATAGGTATTTTGGGCAGTTATTCTGAATAAACTCATTCATTTCTTATTTACATGTACATTTCTCCTCAAGTCAACTTTTTCTTTTTTTTTTTTTTTTTTTTTCTTTTTTTTTTTTTTTAAAGATTTTATTTATTTATTTGACAGAGAGAGAGACAGCCAGCGAGAGAGGGAACACAAGCAGGGGGAGTGGGAGAGGAAGAAGCAGGCTCATAGCAGAAGAGCCTGATGTGGGGCTCGATCCCAGATCGCCGGGATCACGCCCTGAGCCGAAGGCAGACGCTTAACCACTGTGCCACCCAGGCGCCCCTTCTTTTTCTTTTTTTTTCCTCATTACATCATCTTATTAAGAACATTTTCTTCTCTATGTTCACTGGCTATTTTAAAAGTGAGTCATGGAAGTTTCTCTACCCTCATTTTCCACTGATAATGCCTCATTCCCAGATATTTCAGAAAATACCACATTGATAAAATACGAGTGACGATAAAAAAAGAAAGCAGCTAGCAATAACAAGGGCCTCTATTTCTTTTCTTTCACCTTGAATACAATATTTAAGAAGTTTATTCACTGCTTCCCCATTCCAGGCATCACACTGAGGAAGCAAAGCCAAATATAACATCTGTATTTCCACACCACATTGCACTTTTTTTTTAAAGTATTTCCATATTTTATTATAGGTAATTATATTTCTTGCAGCTAGACTGTAAGGTACTAGAGGGCAAAAGCTTTATCTTTTTATTTCTAGTGCCTGACAAACATTCAGCTTTTATGACAGACTGAGTCAATGAATGGACAGTGAACTAAAGGAGTCTGTCTTCTAAGAAAATTGTTCTCTATTCTCATAATAGACATGAAAAGCCTTGTTCAAGAATGTTGAATTTCCTATTTCCTGTAGGAGTACTCGACCTCATTTCCTTTTAGTTCTTGCCTCTAACCTTAAAATTTTAGGTAACATCAATGAGAGGAGCACAGTTACTACTTATTTAAATTCAATGTATAAATTAATTTTATCTTTTTGGTATAAAGCAATTTTGGAACAATCATCACATCATTTAAGTTGTCCCCAAGTTACTTTGCCTTTCTGGGTTTTTGTTTGTTGTTAGTTTTTATTACGTAAACTCTAAGTGAATACTGGTCAACCATGTACCCACATCTCTACCAGTTGTTAATTTGTGAGAATATGCCTTTTAAGCAAAAGAGAGACAATTCATCAAGTAATTCTTCCATTGTCTCTCTTCTTGTTAATAAGTATCTCCAGATAATCATATGATTATTGTTGTTTTCACAGTGAGACCTGACATAGTGGAGGAAGCTGCATGAATACAACTAACTGATTAAATAAATAAATAAATAAATAATAAAAACACTGATGAAAAAAACAAAACAATTCTGTCAGTCACCTTAAAAAATGTCACCCCCAGGAAAATAAAACTCAGCATGTAGCGCGTACTGCATGTATCTGCTTATATCCCTTGGGCCAAAAAAAAAGTTTTATTTATGTCTTTCACGGCTCTGGCTTACTGATCTTCTCTGGACCTCTCGACTGTCAATATTTTTGTTTGGGGGGAATACTTTTTCTCTTTCCAAGCTGAAAGAAAAATACAAGCTTGTTTTCTCCTCTCCTCCAGGATATAAAAGAAGAAAAACTGCAGTTAAAAAGAAACTCTTTTATAAAGCAACTGCCATAAAAATAGGAAGCAGACACATGGCATGGGAAGAATTCAAATGTTTGCTTATTTCATGAAATAATAAATGACTGCCTTCACCAAAGAACTCTTTCTGTACTTATCATAAAGACGAAACCTCCCCGATTAAAAAGGTAAAGAAAACCCCAAGATCTTAATAGACCGTATTAAATAGAACCATCTCAAATATCAAAAGGACTCGAGTCTGATTTTCAGAAAGAGATAAGTAACTTTGATGAGGACTGCCCTAAGGATTCCTGTTGATGGGCTAGGTATTATCTTCCTTCTCTCCTCTCCAACTCAAACCAATTAAGGCTGTGGAATTGCCAGTATGACATCTTCAGAAATTGTGAATGCATCACTGTATTGTGAATTCACAGATCCCATGTACCAATTTACTTTTAGTTCATACATACACACACACACATTATTTTAAAATCTCTATCCATTCTACATTAGTATCTTATTTACCTACAGATTGTATTTTTTATAATGTATAACAGATCCTATATAATCAAGAGAATTGTGCCTGTTAATTCTGCTGCCTAGAGTCAAACAAGCCACATCATACCAATATAATTTCTGATCATGTTTTACTTGATCCCAAAGACCTGCCAGTTAGGGGGGAAAAACCCAAATAAATACACAGGAATCTGCCATGCAAAATGATAGGTGGAACCACACTTTCATTGCTTAAAACTGTCATGTTCTGCTAATCAAACAGAATTACCTGTGTTAAGCATTCATATACAATATATTTTAGACACCACCAGAGTCAAAATGTCTTTTTTTCCCACTAGTCTCAAAATGCCATAAAGCTAGAGAGAAGTTCTGTGAATTAAAACAGAAAACCTTTTTGTCTGTCCCTTTTCCTCCAATCCCATGCCTCCTGTAGATGTTTACACATTTCCCACAATTACCTAAAATGCAGATTAAGCTGGTACATTTGAGTACATTTCTATCTTATGTGTACTACTCTGAATTAAAAACAAATTACATACTCTTAATTTAAAAACCTGCTACACCAGCAAAGAATTTTAAAATCTCCGTTTTTTTAAAAATCCCACAACGTACTTGCTAACAAAGGAATCCAAATGCTCATGATAGAGAATATGTGTGAATAAGAACACAAAGAGAGTACAGTAGCATTTTTACTCAATATGAAGCAAACACATATATCCTAGGCTTTCCACGTCTATTCAAATATTGATTTGGAAATTTTAAGAATAAGTTCAAATCACAGAGGAACAATTAGAGCTGAATAAAGTGAGCAATAGCTGGAGCTCTGTACCTGCTGAAATTATTGTTAGGGTTTAATGGCCTGGCAAGATGAATAGTTTTCTTGGTAAAAACCGAACATTTTGGTCAGGAGTTTAATGAGTTCAATGAGATTCTTTACGTGCCCAAAAAAGCGCACAGAACATCTGGCGCTAGTTGTTACAATGATAATTCAAGGGTTGTTCTGAATGTTATGTGAAAAAGCCAGCAACCTAATAACACCAACTTAAACAGATAATTATAGGCGGTATTAGAGGTGTGAAGAAAAATTTGTTCCCAATTTACAGTTCAGATAATACTCATACTTCCATTTTTTTGAAAAACATATATAGGCTATTTTCCCCTAAATTCTCCAGTTCAGAAGCTCTCTTATGAAGACAAAAGGGAAAAAAAAAAAGTAGACAAAGCAATCTGACATTTCTTAGCCCCTAGTAGCTTACATTTTTAAACAGAGAGGTCACTGAAGTAATTGTTTATTTTAAAAAATGTCATTAAGCATGGAATGAAACACATAATAAAGGTGAAAAACATACACCATTAGCAAAATTAGTAACCATTTACTGAGAACTGGAAAACACATATTTAGCACCATTGTAAAATATATTTAGAAAAACAGTATATATTTAGGACACTCAGAAAATTGAACAAGGAAAAACAATGTTTTCTCTTGCCATCAGTGCCACCATTTTTGATCTCTGAGTTGGTTGTGGGGTTTACATCTCATTAACTGACCCACACAGAATCATTAGGGCTAGAGGGCTAATAGATGCTTCTCTGTCTCACAATGCCTATTAAAGCAGTAGACACATCTTTAATGTGTATCTTTACACATCTTTAAAGATACATGTGTATCTTTACACATCTTTAATGTGTAACTTCCAATTAACTTTAAGGTCAGCCTGTCGCACTGAGGTCAACAGTAGTAATATCAAGGCTACTGGCTTGTGAGTGTATGTCCAGCAGACCTGTGGTCTGCCACTCTCAAGTTTGGGAATGGGCTATGAAGGCCATGCTATACTTGCCTTCATTCTTTCAGAAAAATTATTTGGAAATATTTTACAGTAACATATCAGATACAGCACTAATATAAATATTTATCAATGTAATGAATTTTACTATCGAGTGCCTCTATTTTTATAGCCTAGAAGATTTAACAGCAACTGAGTAATACTGGTTTTGTGTACTAAATTTTTTTTTTAATTTAAAAATAGGTAGAAGAGAAATGACTACTGTATTAGAAAACTTTCTTCATAGAGTGTTTGGTGTTTGTTTTATAGTTAATAAGATGTATTGATGTGTCTTTCTATAAAAGTATGTAATTAGAAAAGCCAAAATAATGAGGCGGATATCTCATATGTACGTTTGACTATTCAAATTGAGTAACTTAACAGACACACTTAATTGCCTAATCTTCGCAAATAAATTGTCAAAATAACTCTCTCATTTCTTTAAAAATAATTACTGCAAGAGGACATTTCGAAATCAATCACAAAGAATGCATTATGTAAACTATAAAATAATGAACAATATCTATACCATAAGATGGCTTCAATAAGCCTGTGGTTATGACCACCTACACAAAAAACAATATCAAACCAAAATGTATAATGAAATTCTAAAATGCAGCTGGTAACTTTATGGTGAACAATTATTTATGTTACATTATTTACTGAAAAATACTAAAATCTCATTAAAACATGTCTTCTGCTAAATGACAACACATCTGTGATAATTAACCACAACCAGGACATTACCACATATTTTTCCCCCTCTAGCAATAGTCAAATTGATTAGCAAAATAGCTTTTACACATTTGTGTTCATCACTTATACACTAATTTCTTCCTGTAAAAGGTAAGATTCTCCTTACGGAAGTCAAATTTTTTTGATTCTTTGGGGTTCTCACTGTGTTGTTTTTAAAAATCGCAGCTAATGAAAATTGTTTTTCATAGATAATGTCAAAAATTTAAGTGATCAAAATTCTATAAAAAGCTTGGAAGATTTAATTTTTGTCCTAAATTTGCAAAAGGTGAAAGTGGTACACAGTAGCATTATTAATAGTATGTTCTTTCCTAATACACATTTATAAATCTCAGGATTGTGTCATTAGGATTTAAATAGATTATTTTAACACATCCCTAAAACATTTAACGAACCTTACAACTAAATAATATTTATGTGGAAAGGGAAGTATTGTCTACGCAGCCTGCATGAATGTCAAAATTAAGGGGGGATATTGCAATAAATGGGAAACTAAATATTCCAGATAGACATATCTACTCAAAGTAAACAAATCCACTTTGTATTTCACAAATAGAGAACCACCATTTCTACTCAATGTGTGAAAATAACTCCATGTTTAAAAGGGGCCCTCTCTTAGGTCAAGAATGTAATTTATATGCAAAGCAGTGACTAAAATATTTTGATTTTTCCAGTTTTCTAGG
The DNA here is from genome assembly GCF_024610735.1 of Ursus americanus. Classification (NCBI taxonomy): domain Eukaryota; kingdom Metazoa; phylum Chordata; class Mammalia; order Carnivora; family Ursidae; genus Ursus; species Ursus americanus. The sequence goes on from NC_142131.1 coordinate 7,754,270, forward strand.
CTTTGAATAAATGCTGACTTAAAACACAACACAAATGAAAAGCTGCTTTAATTTAAATAATGAGAATGTCTGGTTCCTGATGAGTATAAGTTACAGGTACCCCTCAAATGCAGGGAAAAACAAAACAAAACAAAACAAAACAAAGCAAAACAAAACACACTTTACTTATAATAATTCTACGGTTTGTCTGCAAAACAAGAAGTATCCTTAGTGAACTAGAAACCATGAAGAACCCCTGAGAGATCGAGAGCAGACAGAACTGGGTTATAAAAGGAAAACTCAGTTCAAACAAAAGCAAGAGAACACTTCTGAAATAAGGCAGAGACCACAAAAGAGGTGGTCTCTATGTTGATTCAGTTAGCCCAAACCTACCATGTTTATGGTTAGTTTATAAGTGTTTATATATAGGTATATATAGATAGATATAAATCTTGATCATCAAACATCCTTCATGGGCAATAGCAGGGAAAAGGGAGAAGAAAATGGAAGTAAAATGATGTTTCACAAAGGCAACTCAAGATCTTAAGTGACACTAGTCAGTGACTGAAAAATTAAATATTCAAATTACTGAATATCCAACACTGAAAATATTGAAAAATGCAGTATTTAAAATGGGTTAAAATATAATGATGACAATCCACTTTCTGTAAAGTTGGAGTAGTGGTCTAGTGGTTAGAATAATGATTACTTAAAAACAAACAGAATATTCTTATCTCATATACATATCTAAGTGTGTATGCATGTACACACACACACACACACACATATATGTGTGTGCACATACCTATCTGTATATATGTGAAGGCAATGAACAACTTAAAAGGAAGTAAGGAATTGTCAGGCAAAGATCTCAGAGAGTAGAAATGAATACATGTGTACTCAGGATTTGGCACTGCTTTTCTCCAGCAGATATTTGGATCTGCATAGCAGGTAATGGGTAGGTTAATAAGCTAAAAATAATTTTGAAATGAACACATGATAGTAAGTAGAGGGAGAGAACTAGACAAAGTCTTATTCATTCCATAGTCTTTGGTTGAGAAGCATTAGTGCTAAATCTTAAGAGTACGGTTAAACAAGAAAGAAAGCATTCTTCCCAAAGATAAAAATACATCATCAATTTACTTCAGTCTTTTATTGGACTTAAGTGATCTAGTATTTCTAGTATTCAATGTCAGTAATATTCAAAGGAAGGTAATTGAGAATCTCAAATAACCTTTACATTTTTTATTTAAAATTTCCAACACATAAGGAAATTAAACTATGTGATTGTAAATCATGAAACAAATCAGAACATATAAGAATATGGATAAGGAATATTTCAGCCATAAACTTTCAAATAACTATACTACATATATTTATGTAAATTAAAGGATTATATTTAGTATTAAAAGATTACATTAAGAATTTGTCAGAGTACTATAAAATAAAAAAAAATAGTATTTGATAACCCAAAACATAGTGACTGAAATTAAGAATAACACAGAATTGTTTATAGAAGACTAGATAAAGCTGAGGAGAATTAGAATTAAAAAATAAATCAGGAAAAATAATATTCAGAATGAGACACACAAGACAATAGAATGGGAAATACAATAAATACTGTAACAGAAACATAGGATATGGTGAAAAATGTAACAAATGTGTAAACAGCACCTCAGGAGATAAGAAAGAGAACGAGGGAAAAGCAATGTTTGAGATAATGGCAGGAAAAGTGCCAAAATTGATGGAAGACATCAACCAAATATTAAAGAGGTTCTAAAAATCATGTGAAGAAACCATACAAAGAAAACCATACTAAGGCACTTCTAAAACAACTGAAAACCCAGGACAAAGACAGTATCATAAAAGTAGTGGAGAAAATTAAAAAAAAAAAAAAAAGTGGAGGCTTAGGAAGATGGTGGAGTAGGAGGACTCTAAGCCCACCTCATCCCATGTTTAAAACTAGGTATCACTCACATCCCAGTAAATACACTGGACAGTGATCCAAAGACTGGCAGAGCAAACTCCACAACTCAATGTAGAAGAGAAGCCCCACTGGAGAGGTTAGGAAGGGCAGAAAGGGTGGCCAGGAGCTATCTGCAGGAGGGAGGGAGCTGTGATCAAGGAGAGGGGAAAGCACCAGAGAGCCTACACAGGAAAAATGAATCCCTCTAACATCTATCCTTGAAAACCAGATGGGCTAAATTCCGTTAATTTGGATAACCAGCAGGACTTGGATCTTGGAAGGTAGAGCTTTAAAACTCAGCTGACATAGCATTGAGCAAGCAGGGAGGGCAAGTGACACCCGGGTCCCATCCTTTAAAGAGAAAATAGCTCAGGAAGAAGAAACACAGAAGCAACAGCTTGCACAACAGGAAGGAAATCTGTTTATACTAATTTTGGAGGATATTGGGGGAACTTCTCTGGGAACAATGGAGCTGGTAGGTGCCCTTTTCTTCTCTTGTTCCCCAGGATAAAACAGAGTCACCTGCGGGAGGAATCACTGCAAAGACACTTGCAAACTAAACTGCTAGCAGTGCACCCCACTCACAAGTTCTACTGAGAACTTGCCCATTCCAAACCTATTGGCCTCAGCCCTGGGGTCAGTACAGACTTTGTCGAATCTGCCCACTCCCCCACCCGGGTGCCCTAACAACTCTTAGCCCCTGTCAATGCTGCTGCTGCATGCCCAGCTGCTGATGAACTTCCAGGGATCTGACCTAGGACTAAGTGCTCAGTGCAGATTTTGCTAGCACACTGCCCTAACCTCAAGCCCTTTTGCAAACATGCTGCCTCAAAGCCAGACTACCTGGGTCTCCCTAACACCACAGAGAGCAAGTGCACAGCCCACAACAGGCGAAGAGTCAGTGAAGACATCTTGACAGAAAGAAAAACTAACTCAAACACAATGACAGGACACAAGATACACACATAGTAGACTCCCCTTAAGGGCCAGATTCTAGTGAACAGGGGACACTGCACTGCAGGTCACTACAGGACCTCTTCCTCATAAAGTCACTACTCTGAAGAGCAGAAAACATAGCTGAAATTTTCCAACACAGAGAAACAGACACAGAGAGAGAAACAAAATGAGGAGACAGAGAAATACATTGCAAATGAAAGAACAGGACAAAATCACAGCTGAAGATCTAAGCATAATAGAAATGAGTAATATGCCTGGTGTAGAATTTAAACTAATGATCATAAGATACTCACTGGACTTCAGGGAAGGGTATAGGACATCAGTGAGATCCTTGACAAAGAGATAAAAAATAACATATCAGAGATGAAGAACTCAATAAATAAAATTAAAAATACAACCGATGGAAAAATTGTAGGCTACAGGAAGCAGAGAAATGCATCAGTGACCTGGAAGAAAGAGTAATGCAAAGCAATCAAGGTGACCAGGTAAGAGACAAACAAAGATGGTATAATAAGATACACTTAGAGAACGCACTGATTCCACCAAGTGTAATAACATTCATTTTATGGGGTCCAAGAAGAAGACAGAAGAAAAAGAAAAAGGTGGGCAGAAAATATATTTGGAAAAATAACAGCTGAAAACTTCCTGAATCTGGAGAGGGAAACAGAGACCCAAATTCAGGAGGTACAGAGATTCCCCAACAAATTCAACCCAAGGAGGTTCACACCATGACACATAGTAATTAAAATAGCAAAAAATAGGGGCACCTGGGTGGCTCAGTCGTTAAGTGTCTGCCCTCGGCTCAGGTCATGATCCCAGAATTCTGGGTTCGAGCCTCGCATCAGGCTCCCTGCTCAGCAGGAAGCCTGTTTCTCCCTCTCCCACTCCCCCTGCTTGTGTTCTCTCTCTCACTGCCTCTCTGTCAAATAAATAAATAAAATCTTTAAAAAATAAAATGAAATAAAATAAAATAGCAAAAAGTAGTGATAGAGAAAGAATTTTAAAGGCTGCAGGAAGAAAAAATAAATAAATAAACCAAGACAGTTACATACAAAGGAAACCCTATAAGTCTATCAGCACATTTTTCAGCAGAAACTTTGCAGGCCGGAAGGGAGTGACATGATGTATTCAAAGTGCTGAAAGAGTAAAATCTGTAAAAGATTTTACAGGTTAAACATCTGTAAACAGAAAATCTGGAATACTTTATCCAACAAGGCTATCATTCAGAATAAAGAGATAAAAAGTTTTCCAGACAAATAAAAGTTAAAGAGTTCATGACCAGTAAACCAGTCCTACAAGAAAGGTTAAGAGCAACTCTGTGAGTAGAAAACAAAAACCAGAAGTAAAAGTAAGTAAAAGAGAAGGCACAAGAGGAAAAAAAAAATCAAGTATAGCTATAAAAATCTGTCAAGAGAAGCACAAAATAAAAGGATGTAAAATATCATACCAAATACCTGAAATGTAAACAGGAGAAGAGTAAAGATTGAATTGAAAATTAAGCAACCATCCCCTTAATATATAGACTGCTATATGAAGTAGATGATATATATAAACTGAACAGTAACTACATATGCCAAAAGAGTACTAGAAATGAAAAAAAATATTTTTTTTAGTAATAATCAACCAGACCAAAAAGAAAACGCTCCCTCCTTTCAAATGCATACAAAATTACCACAATTACCTGTATTCTGAGACATAAAAGATATCTTTCCAAATTCCAAAGGCTTGAATCATTAAAAAACAGAAAATTTCAGCTATAAACAAATTTAAAAAGATTATATTAAATCATGTTATTCTTGGAAATCAGGAAATCATGCTTAGTTATTCATGGCTCAAAGTAAAAACCCAAATGGGAATGGAAAGTAATTAACCAAAAGTAATTGCATTTTAAAAGTTAGTATAATTCAAAAAACTAGATAAAAAGGAGAATAATGTAATATATCAAAACTTAAGAGCTGAAGCTAGAGCTGCAATAAGACAGAAAGTTGATCCTAAATGTTTTCAATTAGATGAAAAGTGTCCAATTATATAATCATCTGTCTCTGAAATAGAAAGATGAGAGCAAATATAACTCAAGGAAATTAGAAGACCTAACATATACAGAGAAACAAAATTAATATTAAAAAAGAAAACTTAGCAACAAAAATTATTTTTTGTCTTTCTGTCTTTATAAAGATCAATTAAATTGCTAAGATTTTGGTACATCTGATTTTTAAAAGAAGAATATGCAACATCAATTTCAAAAAGAAACAATAAAGTAACATCATTATAAAATTTATGAATATTAAAAAGAATCTAAGTCATTAACAATTACAAAGTATCAATATATTTGAAACAATTAGATGAAGTGAAAAAAAAAAAAGCAGAAGATTTCGATTTGCAAATTGTATAGGAAAGAAAAGAAAATCTAATGTTTTAAAGAGCTAGAGTTTGTAATTAAAATCTTCCCCACATAGAAACATCTAGGCCAGATAACTCCAGTAGTAGATTGTACCAGATGTTGAAGGAAAAGATGAGGCAGATCTGACACAAACTCTTCCAGAGAAAGAAAGAAATGCAGATAGGTCCAACTGTATTATGAGGGCTATCAAAACCTGACAAACACATTAAAAGAAAGGAAAACTATAAAAACTGTTTACCTGTATATGAACTCCTAAACCAAATACTAGCACATGAAATCCAACAAGATGTAAAACACATATTACATCATGTTACAATTTGGCTGATTCCAAAGTTAGTTTAATTTTGTAAGTTGAGTACAGTGCAAAACAAAACTAGATAAAAAGGAGAAAAACACATGTCATGTTAATAATTTTTAAAGGAGACAATTCACTATCTATGATTAAACATTTTTGTACACTAAACTACGTCACATTTCTTAGTTTTAAACAGAGTATCTACCAAAATTTTTTAAAGATAGAAAATATGTTTTAATTTGTAAATGTTGAAATTGTCTCCTCCTTTCTAAAGGATATCCATCACCCACACATGTATTCAATATTAAAATATTTTTAAATTGTTTTATCTAAATTCAATTTAGTTAACACATAGTATATTATTTAAATTTCAGGGGGTAGAATTTAATGATTCATCAGTTGCATGTAACACCCAGTGCTCATCACATCAAGTGCCCTCCTTAATGCCCATCAGCCAATTACCCCATCCCCCCTACCCACCACCCCTTCAGCAACCCTCAGTTTGTTTCCTAGAGTTAAGGGTCTCTTATGGTTTGCCTCTCTCTCTCTTTTTATCTTATGCTCCCAGCTATCTACAATTAGGCAAGAAAAAGAAGTACACATATAATGCTGGAAAGCAAAAACAACAACACTAAGAACAAAAAAATATGAAAATGTTATTCTCAGATGATGAGACTGTGTTGCAGAAAATACAATAGTTTACATATTACCTATAAAAATCAATAAATGAATTCATAAAGATTCCTAAGTAGAAAAATTCCATGTATAAAAATTAACTTTATACTACATTTTAGCAGGTGGAGTATATACACTACATATACATACCATACATATATATGCAGACATACAGACATATAAAGTTTTGCACATAAACAGTATATGTACAAAATTTAGATATATAATATCATATATTATATATGTGTGTATATATATGTATGTATACATACATGTATACATATGTATACATACATATATATACGCATATACATATATATGCCGTCTTGAGAGAAATTAAGAAAATCTTAAAAAAAAAACCTCTCTGGATGGGATGTCCATTTTGCAGATAAGAATGTTGAGACGCTCAGGCAGGATAAACCATTCTAGCTTAGGTTGTAATTCAGGCTGCCACCTCTCAAGATAGCTGGAAAAGTCATGTTCAGTGATCTGAGTGATGGATATCAACCTATTCTTTAGAGGTATAATAAATTGAAATAAATTAAATTTTTGTTCTGTATATTTTTTTCAATCAAAAAAAACCTCTTACTGGGAACAAGAATGTTCTAAACCGCTGAAAACTACCTTACTTTCATTTATTTGTTTCTTATCATTAAACATAATCACTGAATCAAAGCATTAGTAGGTTATGTCTGAAAATGATTCCTTTACAATTATGCCTATCCATTGTACACAAATTTTGTTGAAGAATCTGGATTTCTCTACTAATTGTACTTTGAAATTATGACTTTTTGGTTGAAATGTTTGTGGTGATGCACAGGAAAAATGTAGTATAATAAACTACGTATTCAAGCAAACATTAAGTGCTGAGGTTAGAAAAATTGAGGTTAAATATTTGGCATTTCTAGGGAAACAGACTGAATATGGAAAAGAAATGTTCTTTAAAAAAGCAATATGAGTAATTGTGACTCTTGTTAGTAAGAATTGCTAAGATCTGTTCCTTTTCCTTACTTTTACCTGGACTTTTTCTTTCCTTCTCTCTATTGGACTTGGTTTGCTTAATTTACATTCTATTCCAGTTTCTCCTTAATGTGAGGATTGCTCTAGAAGTTACCCTTGGCTTATTAGTTTTGAGGCTTGTTGGCCCTAGACTGCTTCATCTCATTTAAATATCATTGTGACCTGCTGCATTCTTCTATTATTGGAAGAAAAGGATTGCTTTTGCTGTCCTTAATTTTTTTTTCCATATTTCCCTTTAAGTAACTGTTGGTTGTTTTTAAGTTTTCAAGTCCATCTGTTGATCCATTTATTTCTTGTGCATTTTCAGGTTCCATTGTTGACATTACACTGATCTTGTAGCTGCCAGTACCTTGTCCCTATTTGATCACATATTGAAATTCCTGGAGATTCTCTGTCACCTAGTTGTTTTGTTTTGTAAATTTCGTGTATGCAATTGTTTTGCTACCCTATTTGCACTCATTGTTGCTATGAAGTGTTCAGAAATATTCAAAATCCTGAGCACTACATTCTTCTTCTTAGACTCTCCCCTAATAAGGAATATGTATTTTTAAAAAGTTAAAACTGTACCATCCAACAAAAGTCTCTAGCCGCATATGACTAATTAGGTTTAAATTTAAATTAAAAGAAATTAAAATAAGAATTCATCAGTCACACTAGCCATGTTTCAATTGCTCAACAGCCACTGGAGCTAGTAAATGCCCTAGTGGACAAAAGGAATATAGATTATTTCCATCACCACAAAAAGTTCTATTGGATAGACATGAATTAGAAAAATGCAGTTTTAAATATTCTTTCTATAAATACCATGGTTCTCCTTCTAGACATGCAATCCATTTTATTTCACTCATTTAAAAAAAACGAACACATTTTATAAGCATGATGCTTTATAGGAAGAGATTAACTCATCTTCCTCAGAAAATGCTTTGAGGTAAGATTATCAGTGTTGTTTTCATTATTACTGTTGTTTTAAAAATAAAGATATTGAGGACTAATCCACCAACTTGTGGATAGTAAACTGGCCTAGACAATGAGTAGGCACATTTGAAATGATAAATTCTTTTGTTCTACTCTACAGTTTTTCATTCAGTAAAGAAATACAGCTACCAAAACTTGATGCTTACATTCCAAAATAAAGTTCAACGCCTTTGTGCTAATTCTGTTGTCAATTTATCATCTGCAATGACCAATTATAATTTAAAATAATACTGTAATAATATTCTAATGTGCCCTTTGGAAAAGGACTATTCTATGGAGATATTTGGTGGCCTTATTCGGGATAAACACTGCTTTTACCTCCCTACCTACTCCCACCACCAGCTTAAAATTTATAACTTAGTTTGCTAATATAAATTTCTCTTCAGCAAGGAGCTCCTCTAGAGTCTGACAGTCTTAGGTAAATAGGGGGAAAAAAGGAGTTTAGAAACATGCAAATAGAAGAACTTCATCATGGATGTTGGCAACTCACTTAAAATGCATCAAGTCCCTAAGGTCAATCTTGAAAGAAATGATGATGTGTTCAAAGTCAGTGTGACCAAGTCTGAGGTCATATTTTCATAAGGTATTCAATTAAATATTCCAAGGTGTTCTTTTTTAAAGTTCATTTGGGAGAGCTCTTTTTTAAATGTTCAAATATTGAAAGTATTTTTGTCTTCTCCAACTTAGAGAGTTCAAGCCAACACATATTCATTTATTTTTATTTCTGTATTTGATTATATGAAGCCTATAAATTCATTTTGAATAATCATCTATTATTCATGTATGTATGTACAGATTGTGCAATATATTTTATGTATATAATTCCTAGGTCCATGAGTATGATGGTAAAAAACTTATACCATTATAGATGCAATGCATTGTGCATTAGTGTATTAGAAATAAAAGTAGTAAGATAGTTCATTCTAGGTCAGAAGTATTTTTTCAAAAATATGTTTTATCAGAATATAATATTTAAGATAATGTTTATCAAAGAAAAAAATTGATGAGGATCTTCAGAAAGATAAAAGCTAATTAATCTGTGTTTTCTCTACTTTCGAAGTATTATAGAAGTAAAGATTTAATTATTTTAATCATTTTAATTAACAGTTTTTAAAAGATTTTATTTATTTATTTGTCAGAGAGAGAAAGAGAGCACAAGCAGGGGGAGCTGCAGGCAGAGGGAGAAGCAGGCTCCCCACTGAGCAGGGAGCCTGATGAGGGGCTCAACCCCAATACCCTGGGATCATGACCTGAGCTGAAGGCAGATGCTTAACCCACTGAGCCTCCCAGGCGTCCCTAATTAGTAACATTTTATAGCAAAATGTGCTTTTGAGTATTTTTCTGGGCATTTTTGTAGATAAAATATCTATTTTCTTTTTTCACATGCTATGAAAATCTGTTTAAATATAGTAAGAACCAAAATTATTTTAGAACTATAATTGGTCATTGCAGATGATATTTTCACTGAATGTGTTTAATAAATAGAAAATAAGAATTAGAACAATATTTGCGACCTACAAGGAAAGGGCTGGTGCTCAGTAAAGAATATATTTATGGAATGAATAACTGAAGCAGTCATTTTGATAATCAAAAAAATTCTGTAAAAATCTTGTATTTTGAGAATCTACAAATAAGTTACTGAGTTGGTTTATTATTACTACTTTTACAATAGAAGTCAGAAAATCATAAAAATTATTTAAAAGTAGAGTTTAGTTGCTTTTACATTAGGAAATACAGGGAAGCATTAGATAGTATATATTAGAGAAATAAATTACACGATAATATTTTAATGCTGTGATTGCAACTCACACTAAGGAAAGCCTAATAAAGTGTGACCATTTCATAAAAATTTAATAAAACAGTTAATATTTACAAAATAGCTACTAAAGCATGATAAAAATAATAAAATAATTAATGCTTATAAATTAACTACTAAAATTGGGATGCCCTGTCTTTTTATTTATTTCTCAGTACCAGGGGGAGTACTCATTTAATTGTCATGGAATGAGCAAGAATCCTTTCTTATTCAGCCTTTGGATCTTTTCCTTTTGGAAGCTAAAACAGTATCATACAATTTAAGAAATAAGATAGTGCTCAATAACTTTTAGTTATGCTATTCAAAATGTATAAATGTGGGTTAAATATATTGTATCTTTTTCACCTCCACATATTGTTTTATTTAATGTACAATTCACTAACTTAAAAATAAACCTCTTTAAATGGAGGAAATACAAATGGTAAATTATACAAGATGATTATTAAACAGTTAATTCTGTTTTTCTCTGACATTTAAAATTAGATTTCCATTATTAAAAATATATCAGCGATTTTTTTTTTACATTTTATCAGTTTTACTGTAGTATTAGAATTTTTTGCAATAAGTCCAGGTGTTAGAAATAGTATAATGAAGGTGTAAGAATGTGTAATCTCTGTATGACGGAAAAATCTGTTTAATGGAGTTTCAAGTCATCTACAAAATATCAAACAAAAAAACTAAAGTATTTTCCCCCCTCAATGTTAGCATAAAGAGATTCTAGACCTCTAGGGATAGCAGGGTCAAAGAACAAAAAGTACTCTTCTACCTCCCCCATCAAAACTCTATTCTCTGACCTCTGAGACAGAGTAGGACCTGAAGCATTCTGCAGCTACCCCTGAGTTAGTCCATTGTGCTTTTGGCTTTTCATTTTTTTTCCAACCTAACTGAATTGATGTTTACTTACGAACTGTTTTTTTCCCTAATATATCTGACTTTTGACTGACAGAAAGCTTATTCAGTATCTGAACTTGAATGGCATTGAACGCTTCAGATACTCTCTTTTCTTGCCAGGTCTCTTCTCGGAAGAAGACAAGAATCTCTGACTGTTGATTCTGAGGGAAGTGCTTTCTATGCACATGTGATTTTTACCTATTGAAATGCATGACGAATGTTGAATAAATAATATCTTCAGATACAATGTGTGCATTTGTTTAATGTATACAACACTCTGAAACCTCTAATATTGTTATGGTTCTTGAGCATGTTTATGTACAAATGAAGCATACTCGGTCAATCTCGGAAAACTGTTTATTTAACCTCAAAAGCTTGACTGCAGCCAATAAAAGCAAGATAATTCACAATAAATAGTGAATCTCCATTCTGACACTTCTATTCATTCTACAGTATTAAACTTTCCTTTTTCATTCTACTTTTTAAAGTAGAGTTATAGAAAGGTTTGCACAGTTAAAATTCCCAACAGACAACAGCTCTAAAATAGCCACAATAAAAAAAAAAGAAAAAAAAAAGAAAAAAAAAAGTCAGGAAGTTTAAGCATACTTCCCTACAGCACAGGTAAGTCAGCAAGGAGAAGATTAACATTTAATATGACAGATTCCTATCTGTTTACTGTGCTTTAGAGCAATGGTACTTTAAGTTGGGATTATTTTTCAGTGCATTTTATGCAGAAATATCTCTGGAATTCACATATTTTAACAAGAAGTGAAAACAGTAACCTAGGTTAATATGAATCCTTCTGCCAACTTTATGTAATTCTTAGAGCACACAGCATCGTGAATATTCACAAAGAACATTTTGTATGCAGCATTCAAGAAACTTATTTGAAGAACGAATACCTTCCTAAAGGAGAATTGGTAGGGATTATTATTCACCTGAACACTGTGAAACAGTGGACTAAGGAATGGTATAAAAAGATTTCACATTAGTCCCCATATTTTTTATATGTCTCACTGTTGGATTTTACTGTCCATTCTCTGAGTTTCAACTACTTTACTAGCAGCATGTGGCCTTTATGAGTAAATGGGTCTCTGAGATGCTATCCTTACATTTTCATTTTGTGACTGGTAAGTAGTATCTCATATTTTTGAACGAATGATTGGAAAGTATAGTGTGTAAACGCTCTTGTTAGGGACTGAAATGTGTCCCCCAGAATCCACATGTGGAAACCCTAACCCCCAAAGTAACTATATTTGGACACAGAACCATTAAATGAGGTCATAGGGTGGGATCCTAGTCCCATAGGTCCATATAAGAAGAGGAAGAGACACCAGAGGTGCGCTTACACAAGGAAAAGCCCAGGGAGCACACAGTGAGAAGGTGACTACCCGAAAGCCAAAAAGAAAGGCCTCACAAGAAGCCAATCCAGCCGGCTGGACTTCTAGCATACAGAACTATGCGAAAATAAATTTCTGTTGTTTAAGCCACATATGCAGTGGCATTTTGTTATGGAAGTCCTAGAAGACTAATACAATTCCCAAAGTGAAATTAAAGTACATATAAACACTTTTGTTTCTCTGAATTTGTTTTTAACATTTCCCTTATGATTGTTCAATTGTATTTATTCATTTACACTAAAAGCTAGAGAGCTATGTCCAAACAATACAGAAATCAAGATGACTTTTCAAATAAGGGGAGATAAAATTTTATCTTACTAGGTTACTTTCTTTAATTTCCTAATAATGTCCATCTCAAAAAATCTCAGAGGTGGTAAAGCTGCTTTTTTCCTACTTACAAAACAGTTGTTACTTACATAGCTATTAGTGCTATTTTAGAATACCTTGAAAAGAAAATAAAAATCCTTTACTCAATAACTTTTCTATTTAGGTAAAATCTTTAATCTTAATCCATTCTTATAAATATTACATAATTACTTCATTCAGTTTTTGGTAAAGACAGTGAACAATGATTCACTAAATTGCATTAAGTTAATCAGCTCTCTACAGATGAAACATCTCTACAAATGTAAAGCAAAGCACTGTAACTCTTCCTAAATACTTGCACTGCCTCTGTTAATGGCCAAGGACTTGGAGAGTGAGGAAGAGAATCCAATTCAACTTGAATTATTTCCAAAGTAGTTGTGGTAGTTTTTCTATTGATAATTAAATACTGACTTTATAAAAAGTTTGATAGTACATTAAATAATTATTTTCCTAGGTCTTTTATCTTAGTTATTTATAATATTTATTATTTAGAGAATTTATATATTAGTAGATATTAGTTACTAAAAATTACATAGTCTCTGTCACTCTGGATTTTAAATATAATGAGGAAGACAAACAACAGAATATAAATATATGACCAGCATAAATTAAGGGAGCAAGTTTCAATGTCAAGATCAGAAATGGGATGAGGGTGTGGCCTCCCTGATATTTAGAGCGAAATCACAAAGTAGGGAGGAGCAGCGCAGCCTAAGGAGGAAACAAGAAAGCTGAGGGAAATATCTTTTTTTTTTTATTAATAATGATTTTTTATTATATTATGTTAGTCACCATACAGTACATCCCCGGTTTTCGATGTAAGGCTCGATGATTCATTAGTTGTGTATAACACCCAGTGCACCATGCAATATGTGCCCTCCTTACTACCCATCACCGGTCTATCCCATTCCCCCACCCCCCTCCCCTCTGTAGCCCTCAGTATGGGAAATATCCTTTTTGAAAACCCAACATGGGGAACAGCTGGCCCTGTTCGAGAAACAGAAAGGAGGTCAGGATAGCAGGACAAGAGAGGATAAAGGGAAGAACACTTAAGATAAAACTTAAGATACAGTGATGAGAAAGGCCTCGGCATGTGGCTCAAAGTCCTGAAAAAGAGCTCAGATATTAATGAAAGTACAAGGAGAGGCAAATTTTTAAAAGTGCATCACTGTCAGGGGTGGGGGATGGGAATCTTTTCTCTCAGGACATAACAGTCAGAATGTCAATAAAAGAGAGACAAATAAGGAATTTGTTAGATCTTCTAAAATTTTTATTAACAATTGATAGACAATTAGACTTCCTATAATTTAGCTTCAGTTGTCTCTCATCGAAGGAGGAGGAGGAGGGTGAAGAGAAGAAAGCAGGGAAAATAAATGAAGCATGACATTGTTTCCTAAGGTAACCCATCACAGACCATTAAAGCCAGAGACGATACCAAACTTGTTTTGGATTCCCTGCTAGCAAAAACAGCTTCTTGCTCTACAGCTTCCATAGTATAAAGGATCTCTCGAAAATAAATTGCAATTTCCCTATGAGAGAAAAAGGAGTCCTAATGCATGTTCACTGTAGCTTAACATAAAGCACACCATCTGGTGCTTGCTTTTTATTTGGCAATGATCTATAATGACATATTATAACAGATTTTATCTTTTAATTACTAAGTAGCAAAAGTGATTCTGCTCTCAAATTCAACAGAGCAAAATAAAACAGTTACAGTAATGGGAAAAGTGTTCCTTAAGAACTGAAAAATTACTTCAGAATTCATAAGTCTGTTTTGTACAATATTACTATTACTCATTGGTATATAAATTTATAGCGGAGGTTTAGAACATTTCTTACTGCCTGCATTTCCATTTTGTAATTTGTAGATGTTTTCCTGGTGGCAAACCTTTCCTTACTATGCGTTAAGGGTAAAACACTAAAATATGTATCTAGCAAAAGAACTAAGAGTTGCTTTATGTTTTTTAATTTATATAGATGAAATTTCTTAATAAGGCTACATCTCTGTGTTAGAACGTGGGCAACAAACTACAATTTCAAATGTGTATTTTTCCCTCAGACATATCAAAATGTGAAAGAATGTGAAGAATCAAATTAGAAATGGGTAACAGATGATATCAAGACAGATGATCCAAATGGTCTCTCCTCAGGAACATCTTTAAAAAACCATTTTGATCAACTAAACCTCTCAGAGCCCTGGAGGTTTGCTGTTTTATCAGAAGTAATATATAGGTTGGAAATAGATTTTTCTTCACATGAAGCTGGATGGCTGGAGGAACATTCATAGGAACACAGGTCAACATTTTCTCTCTTTTAGAAGACATCAGTGACATTGATGGGTACACTATCTGCTAGAAGTTGTCACTTGCAGGTTCAAGGCAAAGTAATTCTGTCCCCTTAAACCTTTAAGTTTAAAAGATTGAAAGAGAAATCATAAAGTTATATAGACAAGTAGAAGGGGTTTTCAAAAATTATATGTCCAATCAAGCTTAATTTGCAGTGGATCTACTATGTATTGTAATAGCAGACTGCAGGATAAAATTTTAAAAATCTTCTAAATATTTTTTTTACATTAGAGCTGAAAATTATAAGCACTTTCATCAGACTGTGAATCAAACAACAGGTTGGGAATAAGGTTTTGCTGCTTGTTCTGGGATTATGAAGATACACCTTTAATCTAATTTAGCCATAGTCTATCAGATGGTACTTTGTTCATTTATCTGAATCTATTCGTGATTTTTCTTCTTGATCATAGAACTCCCAATGCTCATTCTTGGTACAAAAAAATTTACAATGAAAACAGTATTGTCTATCCTCCTTCAGAGCTAGGTATAATCAAGATACCAACTTCTATTCGAAACAAAGTAAGCAGGTTACCTCAATTACAAAATAACAAACATTTTATTCACATTCATAATATAAATCTTACAATCATGAACTAGCATAACACTGTGAATAATTTTCTTTTTTTTCTATGTTGTAAAATCAGTTGACGAAAGTCAAGATGAAGAAGGGCAACCAAGATTGTTTTGACATAAACAATATCATTAACATGTTTTTAAAAATCTGTTGATTCCCCTAATCATAAACAAGAGTAATCTATGTTTGGGATTGCTGTACTATTTAATTTTCATTTCACAATAAGTAATCAGTCACCAAATATTCTTGTTTGTTTTGTTTTGTTTTTCAGTCACCAGATATTCTAATCACTTAAAAACAGATATTCAATCCTGTGGAAGAGAAGACAAACACTTCAATATGTATTTTCCACTTAGTATTTTAGAAATACAACTACCCTTGCAGCTAGGTGTGACCATAGGACTAGGCTCTGAGATATAAGTGGAAATAATGGGATCCTAAGAAGGAACTGCCCTTCCCTCCACCTCTTTTTTTCTTTTCCTGCCTCCTAAAAAATGGTAACAGCAAGATCAGCCTCCCAGGAGTCAGATATGGAAGCCACATTTTAAGCCTGGCAGAACCACTTCACCAACCCTTGACCACTTAGCCAGTAGCCAGAGGACAATAATTGTATTTTCTTCAAGCCACTTCATTTGTTATACCAGCTTTTCTGCATTCTTAAAAAGAAGAAGAAAAAGAAGAAGGAGGAGGGGGGAGAGGAGGAGGAGGAAAACAAAAAGAGAAAGTATAATTTGAAAAGCCAAATATGTGATTCTTATAATTTTGTAAATTCAGTTTTTTAATAACTGTGGAGAAATTCATTCAGGTTGATCTTAGATTAGATTAATGTCCAGGACTTCTCCAAATTTTCATAGTCCATTTTTTTCATTTCTCCATTGCAAAATTCTTTTTTTTGTTCATTTTGTTTGAAAATGACTTTATTTTACCTTCAGTTTCGAAACTGTTTTTGAAATATTTACAAAAAGTTGCAAAAATAGTATACAGAAAGGGCTCCCGTGTTCTCTTCACTTAGCTTCCCCTAATGTTAACGTCTTATACAATTACTGACACTGGGAAATTAACATTGGTATAATATTACTTAATAATCTATGCACCTTATTTTCATTTCTCTATTGTCCTGCCTTTTTTTAATTTTAATTTTTTTTATTTTCATTGCAAAATTTTTAAATCAGTCACAAATATAACGATCTGCTACACTTTAACAGTAAATAATAAACATTAATATCTGAATTACAGAGTAAAGTGTTAATATTTTATGAAGGTGATAGTTTCTTGAAGTATATTTGATATCTAATATAAGATCTTGATGCAACAAACGTATTGCATATTGAATTATTCTGAATTTTTACTACATTTTTAACTTTACATCACAGATGAAAGCAAAACATAACATAAATCTAATTGAAAACAATACCCTCCAAGATACATATACGTAATTAAAGCAAAAATAAGTAAATCAATCATATATATATACTTTATTAGCAGTGGTTATTACTAATGAGTATTAATTATTCCTACCACTAATATTAAAATCAGATTTAAATATCAACTTATATTTTCTATTCAAATATGTGTGTCTTAGGTGTAAGTTGTGATCTCCAGAAAATAGCAATTTTAGTAATGTGCCCCTTAAGAGAAAGCATTTTAAGGATTCTAATAATATATACTCAAATAACATTTTCAATAGTCACTGACACTATCAGACACTTGTGATATTTTTTCATTCTATCTCAATGGTTATTTTTTCTTTCTCATTACTAATTTTGTGTGTTTGTGCTTTCATTCATGTTAGTCTTTATTAACTTACCATGTAGTTTATCTTAACTTTTTTTCAAATAAGTAATACTTGAGATATGAATGTATTAAATGGTTATATCTCTATCTTCTATCTTAATTTCTGTTTATATTTATTTCTTAATTTTGCTTTTTTCCATTTACCTTTTTTTAGCATTTTGAACTGAGAGTGGAATTTGTTTTCATATTTTAAAGTCTTTATTGTGATTTCTTATTTTCCTGTCTTCCATTTTTAAGAAATTTCTCTGACTTCTAAAATTTATCTTATAGCACTTGAATTCCAGGTAATGGACATTAAGGCGGGCACATGATGTAATGAGCACCTGGTGTTATTTTACTGCTGTATCACCAAACTCTACCTCTGAAACTAATAATACACTGTACATTAATTAATTGAATTTAAATTTAAAAATAAATAAGTTAATTAATTAATTAATTTCTGAGGCTTGATTATTAATTCTAAAGGAAAGTAGCTTAAGGGTAAGGATACAGATAACATCTATGTACCCTTTACCCAGATTTACCTGTTGTTCATATTTTACCCATTTGCTTGCTTGCTTTATCCTCTCTGTATCTTTTTCTTTCATTGCCTATATGTATCAATCCTTATTATGTTTCATGTTTTCATTCAAATTTATTTTTCCTTGATCAGCTTGCAGTTTTATATTCATTTCTGATCAGATTATATCAGTTCTTTCATTCCTTTCCTTGGTTCAACCAAGTTTATTTTACTCCTTTCTGTTTTTTTTTAACATTATATTTTAGATTTTGAGATTCAACATGATTCTTCAAATCCACAAATGTTTGGTTTAAGATATAAAGTTTGCTTTCAAGTGTCGTGTTACAGTTTTTTGTTTGTTTGCTTGCTTCCTTCACCACTAATTTTTAGAGTTTTTGTGGCAGAATTCTTGCCAGCTGAAAGGTATAGCATCACATTTTTTTTTTTTATTTTAATTTTGTCACAGTTTTCAAAGAAGAGGAGTGTTTGATTCCCTGCATCTTTGTGGGCAAGGACTGGCAATCTGTTATGCTTTGTAAGAATCGTGGTTCAAAAGCACCCACTTCTGTCTCTGTAATCAGGAATGGCTCTTCACTTGATTTTTCTTATGGGGGGAAATAGGGGATGGGTTGTCTGTCTTGATGGGGATGGGTTGTATGTCTTGATTTTTTTTTTAATCACTTTCGGGGGGGGCGCCTGGGTGGCTCAGATGCTTAAGCATCTGCCTTCGGCTCTGGTCATTATCTCCAGGTCCTGGGATTAAGTCCCAGGTTACTCTGCTTCTCCCTCTCCCTCTACCTGCTAGTGCTCTCTCGCTCACAAATGAATAAATAAAATCTTTTAAAAAATCACTTTTGCCTTGAAATATCCTGACTTTTACCATTTACTCTTTTTCCTTTTACCATGCTGATACCAAAAAATGTCTTTCTCTTTTTGTTCTCTTCCCCTTCTCTCCACCCTTTCCAGTGCATATTCTTAGCATCCAACATGTTCTTTACACATCTTGTCCCTGTAATCTCCATTTTCACATATTAAATGATCTGTCATTTCTGATGATGCTTTGAGATTAATTTTAGACTCTGCTGGCTGCCCTCTCTCTTCCACAATTTTTTTTTTTCCTGGAATTTCCCTTGTACTTCCCAAAGGTTCGCAACTGTGAGTTTGCTTGCTTACTTCTTTGCTTATCCACAGGTAGTATGAAATTTGGATTATGTTTTAGGTATGATGAGGGTATGGTATATAATCGCCTTTGTTCTTATTTTTTATTATTGTGTTTTAACTGAGTTGAATTTTGGAACTACAGCCATCATGCCTCAGCTACTGAGAACTGCCAATTTGCTAGACGTTGCAGCTGTATGGGAAGGAAATGGAAAGCTGGATTTGGATGTCATGAAGGGTAGAAATAGGTTTAATTCCTCTTCCTTGTTTCATTTTTCTTCTCAAAGAGTGTATTGTGAGCACAAGCTCTTAGAGCTAAGGACATGGATTAATCTCAGACTGACAGCAGATTGTACTTTGGATTCCAGATACAGGCTTTGCAGAAGGAGAAGTTGAAGGATACTATAAAAATAAGATATGTTATTAAGTTACAGGATTTTAGTTTCACAAATATATATGTTTGTGTGTTTGTATATATATGTATATCAGTATGTGTATGTATATACGTATATATGAAATATATATTAAATACAGAGCCTCTAGTTTCCCTCATAATTAATGACTTCTCTGAACATTCTCAAAAAAACAAAAGCAATATTTTTCACAATTTATTTCTTCGATTAAGTATTAAAATAGTTTGTAGAACGACGGCACATACCCTACTAATGCTTCTAGTCTATAAACAACTTCTTTTAGAAGCACATGCCCAGGGGCGCCTGGGTGGCTCAGTTGTTAGGCGTCTGCCTTCGGCCCAGGGCGTGATCCCGGGGTCCTGGGATCGAGTCCCACATCAGGCTCCTCCGCTGGGAGCCTGCTTCTTCCTCTCCCACTCCCCCTGCTTGTGTTCCCTCTCTCGCTGGCTGTCTCTCTCTGTCAAATAAATAAATAAAATCTTTAAAAAAAAAAAAAAAAAAAAAAAAGAAGCACATGCCCATTATCCTCACTCACTGTATAAATCAGGTTCCAAGCAAGAAACATACGTTGCATTCAAACTCCGTGCTTTGAGGAGTTAAAAAGATAACTATTCATTCGTGAGGAAGGATTTAGGAGATCTAAAATGGATAATGTAGTATACCAAGAGATTAGAACAGGAAGACTTTACAACATATAGGCAAATAAGAGCCTTATGAGTTAGACTGCTTGACACAAACTATAGCTCTTAGTAGAGGGAAACAGCAAAAAACAAAACAAACAAACAAATAAAAAAACCCCAAATATGAACTATTTCTATTTCAGGAAGAGAAAGAGGAAAATAACTAACCCAAATCCAGCCTTCTCCCTCCTTTCCCTGTCCCTATCCCCTGCTGGTTCCTCTGATTAGTCAAATCAAATAAGAAACTGGAGGGCAAAGCAGCCCGTTGATGTAGTTCATACAATCACTATCCTGAGGGAGAAGCAGATCTAGGGGACAAATGGAAGAGATCCAGTACATCCACACAAGTTCACATTATCATGAAAAAGCTTACTGTGAATATCATAACAACATCAAACAAAATAAAAGCTCTGGTCAGAAGAAAACTTCGTAATAAAGCATGCATTGTATTTTCCCATGTTGCACCAATGAATATTACCATCAGATTTACTTTACGTTTTCATTCTTTTCTGTTCTGAACAACTTCTATCCAATATACCTTTAAATTTATGACTGAACACAGCATACTCATTTGCAAGTTAATAGGGCTAGTGATAGGCAATATATGTTTAGAATTGGAAAAATAAACTCTTTGCAGTAACGGTACACTAAAACCAGTTCAAAATTTCCCATTTTACTTTGAAATGAAGAAACTTCAACAGTGTGAATATATTTTGAATTTGTTTTGCTAGTCAGTACAAAAACTCAAGCTCTCTTGGAGAAATTAACTATATAAAAAATGTGTCTACTTTCTTAGTTTTACGCTAAAAGTGAAGATGAAAACAAGACATTTTATGGCATGTAGTACTCACATAAATTCTATGTGATCTATATCATATTGCTTCTAACTGTTTAGAATAATTTGCAATCCACAAATAATTAAGAGTAGGAAATTTATACTAAGGCTTGGAAAATGGATAACAGAAAAATGGTTGTTATAGTCTAGATTTGCATTACTGTACTTTTGTAATGCATTATCAGTCTGAACAATTAATGCATCTGCTATAATTATAACCTGCTACAGTTTTATTTGCTACCTTTTGCTGTTTATTTATTTATTTATTTATTTATTTATTTATTTATTTATTTATTTATTGGTTTGATCTAATATTTACATATGTAAAATTGATTTGGGTGAGATAAGTGTGGACAACTGTGCTACAACAAATATTCCAAATTGATAGATGTTTGAAATAGCAAAAGTTACTCTACCACCTGTGATAAGATGCCCTAACTCAGGATTTCAGAAATTATAAAGAGATGATGCTTTCTATGAAGGTAGAATAGAAAGAATGCATAACAATGCCTATGGAAAGAAGGAAAGACACACAGAAGACACATTAAAAAGGATACTGCTCTGTCTCTAATCTCTACTTTATTGGTGGAACAAAAGCAAAAAAATAATTCCCTCCATTACTGTGTCTCTGTAAATAACAGAGGCCGATATGAGAGTAATTTTGGCACAAGGCTAGCTGCTCCTCTTCTTACATGCTGCTCTACACTATATTCCACTCAACAAAGCATTTTGTGCCTCTTCTACATCCCTAAATAAATTTTTCATCTAAAGGATAAATATAAAAGTCATGGATTATAATGGAGAAGCACAGCGTAGGTTATTATTTGTCTAGTGAATCCATTTCAACTGCATCATGTCATGAATAATTGTTACATTATACCAAACAACTGATAAAAGAATTATCCAAGGATAAAAATCTCAGATGTCACTCCATTTAAGTAGTACTTCAAATACCAAATGTTCAAAGACGTTTTTTATTAACAGCATTATACATTCTTTGGGTGTGTGTGTGTGTGTGTGTGTGTGTGTGTGTGTGTGAAGGGCACTACTCATAAAGATTTATGAACACTTCAATTTTCTTTGGAGATTTTAAGATGCAAAAAAGGGCAATTTACCTTTTACCTTTTGTGTTTCATTGCAGATTTTTATATCCCTATTGACTGAATAGAGATGCATCGTGACATAACAAAAATTTCTAATGTCTTTTTTCATGAAATTTGACTACATAACCAAAGAGTAGAAAATACATTTTTCCTATAAGAACAAAATAATGAACACTACATTTCTCTCTCTCTCTCTCTCTCTCTCTCTCTCTCTCTCACACACACACACACACACACACACACACACACACACACACACACACGTAGACCGAGCTAATTCATTTTACCAGTAACAGGAAAATAAACAAGACTTAATTTTTAGCCAAAAGCTAAACCAACTATAGTGACATTATGGATTTCTAAAGCATGCACTGGTCCAACTTTACTTAGATTAAAAAACTGAAATCTAAAAATGAATACATATATAAATCTTGAATTAAAAAAAACTGGAAATCTGGTCCAGGTATGGCAGATTTGGCTTCATAGTACTGGTGGGCTGGTGTTGGGAGGGTGTTGGGGGAGACATCCCTTCCTGCTTGCTGCTTACCATCCAATTCTTGATTTGCAGGTCATTTTGGTGCTTAGCATTTTAGGGATCCCTCCAAATTTCACACACCAGATCAAACCTTTGCTAGAGGAAGAGCTGTTTACCTCAACTAAACTGGATAAAGGAAAGCTGACAGAAAGGGTAAGTGAGGCTACAGATGCCCAGCAGATAATCTATGCTAATCCTCCAACCTGCCATTGGATGGACATAGCAGTTCCTGCTGGTGATCTCACATAAAGATTTGAATTTGGGAAAAGAAGGACAAAGGGAAGATAGAATGAATGACTTCTGAAAACAAAATTGGTTTAGCTTGTATTTGTCCAAAAAGTAAAATGTGAGCTTATTAAAAATGTTTGAGGATCTCCTGGTAGTCAAAGGCTGGCCCAGCACCGTATATGCATGGACAGGAAAGTGAATGTCGTGTGAGATACACAGATTTTAGAACAGTGTTGAATGAAGAATAGAGCTACATCCTGACTTCTCACTGGACACCAGCATCAGAAAGACCACTGGCCACTTGAAGGAATTTTTTGAGGTGTCTTGAAGCTTCAACGTCAGACAGTGTTAATTAGGAATTTAAAGAACCAATTCTTGGATTAGGAATTTCACTGAGTTTGGGATATGGTCAGTTCATGGAGGCTGATAATACTTGCGAGTCCTGGTCCACAGGACCTGTGGCAGGGTCTTCAAACTATCTATTGGCTTAACAAGGGGAATAGTAGCACAGGTTGTGAACTTAATAAAGGCCTGAAATCCCCCTAACTTCATGAGCTCCCTTTTAAGTCCCTAACCCTTCTGTGCCTCATAACAGGGCAGCTGGCTTTTCCTAGGCAAAGAATCCAAGGGAGAGTGCGAGTTCAATAGAGGATGCAAAGCTGAAGCCATAGTACCTCAAGCTAATCTTGGCAATGGCATTTCTATCAAGTCTACCACGCACGGTTCTTTTGAATTCAGATGTCAAGTACAGGGCACACTCAAGGTCAGTGGGTTACACAAGGGCATGAATTCCAGGGGAAACTCACTAACAGACTTCTTAGACTTCCACAGCCTCTCAGAGAATCATATTTTAGTTCTAATTTTATAAAAAAACAGCCTAAAATTATTTCTGTAACGAGTGAGGATATAATGATACGATTAAGTAGACAAGTTCTCTCTTTAATTTTGTTGTCGGAGACTTCCAAGCAGGACCTTCAGTGGGAATACTATGTTCTGTGGAAAGACAGGGGCCATAGCAGATAATGGAAACTAGAGCATGTGTTCAGAGCACAGCATGAGTCCTATTAAGCAAAGAACATGAGGCTGAAAGGTTAAGTTAAAACACTGAAAAGGGGCCTCATGTATCATCCGAGTGATTTTGGATCTACTGGTGTGGTACTAATACAGCTAATAGTGCCGAGAAACTGTGTGGGGGAGAGGAGAGGTTCAGCAGATGACTGAGCCTATAAAATCTGGATCTTGGGAAGATCACTCTGTCAAAATAATAGAGAATGGATTACAGAGAAACAGAATGGTAGGGGGAATTATAGGTGGTAAAAATTCCAAAAGGAACCTAACAGCTCTACACGGAGTAAGCAATAAGAACTAAAGACATCTGGGGAGGTTTTTATTTGGAGAAAGAGATGAATATAAATGTCATTAACTGAGAGAGGAAATAATTTTGAAAGAGCAGATAGGGGATAAAGCTAATGATAACAATTTGGACCTACTGAGTTCGCTGTACCTTGGAATATCAAAGTGGAAGTATCCTTATCTTAAAAGATAAAATAAATGAGTCCTTATCATGTAGACAGCATTAAAGTACAAAACAGGAAAAGGGTCCTGCCCAGTTAAAGTTAGGAGGGTGAAAGGAAGCTGAAACTCTAACATGTAAGAGATGATGAAAATCAAAGAGCCTTTGACGGATTATAAAACGACCAGGAGAAAGACAAGACTAGAGCCAGTAGTGCATGCTGAAGTCAGAGATATCAATAGAATCTAACAACACTAGAGAAATCAAAAAGGACTAAGGAAAGGTTAAGTACATAAACAAACCGGATTTTTATTATAGTAAGAAACAATGCAATAACTATTTGCAGATAGTCCCTAATGGTTAATGGATGTAGGAGTAGATGGAAAGGAACAATAATAAAACAGAGTTTAAATCTTTTAAAGTTTGACAGAGAGAGAAAGAGAGAGAGACAGACAGAATGCTAAAAATTAGCCTTGAGAAATAATTCAAAAAAAGATCAAATTTATTTTCTTGGTTTTTATTTGTATTTTGTTATATTTTACTTTAAAGAATTAACCATGATAGAGCATTTCTGCATGAAAAAATAAAAGGTTAATGGAGAAATACCGCAGGTAAAAAAAAGAGAAGAGACATATTTTGGATGTCAGTCTTCCGAATCTTGAATTGTTCATTTAAAAATACTTCTTTCTGTCTCACTTCCAGCATATATGTGGACTCAAATTGTTATAATGCTCATACATGTTGATTGCATAATTCATGCAAAAATAAGAAAAAAATAGGGTGATGTCAGCAATATAGCAGAATAGGAGGCACGAGACCCTCCTTACTCTCATGGAGAGGCTGAGGACAATACAGTAATGCAAGACTGATTTCTTGTAAAAGAAATCAAGATACCAGTTATGAGGCTTCTGTAGCCCAGATGAGCATGAAAACAGCAATATTAAAGGAAGTAGGAAAATGTGGTATATATGATGGAATACTATTCACCCATAAAAAGAAGAATATACTGTCATATACTACAACATGGATGAAGCTGGAAGACATTATGTTCAGTGAAATAAATAGTCAGAGGAAAAGACTGCATGATTTCACTTATATGAGGTATTTATGTAATCAAACTCATCAAAGCAGAAGGTCAAAAGGTGACTGCCAGAGGCTGGGATGGGGGAGGGGCATGGTGAGTTGATGTTTAATGGTTAGAAGCTTTAAGGCATGCAGGATGAAAAAATTCTAGAAATCTGCTATATAACACTGTACTTACTATTAATAATGCTGTACTGTACGCTTAAAAATATAAGAGAGTAGGTCTCATGAGATACATATTTTTTACCATAATAAAAGAAAAACTATGTAAAACTGGGGGAGGGCAGGGAGAAATGAGGATTATCTAGTAGATTCTGAGATTTCAAAGGGTGAGAAGTTTTTATTTCACAACAGACAATGGATATCAAGCCTGGCATTTCTTTTTTTTTTTTTTTTTTTTTAAGATTTTATTTATTTATTTTGACAGAGAGAGACAGCCAGCGAGAGAGGGAACACAAGCAGGGGGAGTGGGAGAGGAAGAAGCAGGCTCCCAGGAGAGGAGCCCGATGTGGGACTCGATCCTGGAACACCAGGATCACGCCCTGAGCCGAAGGCAGCCGCCTAACGACTGCGCTACCCAGGCGCCCCAAGCCTGGCATTTCTTAGATAAGATCTGAGTCATCAAACTGCCTTTTAAAAATGTTTCTGAGAGGAGTTAAGATGGCGGAGGAGTAGGAGACACCGTTTTCAGCCGGTCCTCCGAGTCGAGCTGGATCGGTACCAGACCAGCCTAAACAACCACGGAACCAGCCTGAGACGCAGGAAGACGCATCTGGATCTCTACAAATGAACATCTCCAGCGCTGAGTATTGAGGTACGAAGCGGGGAGCCATGAAACTGTGCACAGATATCGGAAGATAAACGGAAGGGGGAGGGAGCCACCGCGTTCGGGTGCCGGGAAGCGGTAGCCACTTGCACGGGAGAGCGGGCGGGGCTCGCAGACGGCACCCGCAAAACAGCAGACTGAGACCTGGTCGGCACCCGCAAAACAGCAGACTGAGACCGTGAGCCGGGTGCGCACGCCACCAGGCATCTCGCGTAACCCCGGAATCCCGGTGCGCTCACTGGATCCAGACTGAGACCGGGAGATCCAGTAGCGCGCGCGGGGCGGCTGGCGGCATTAGAAACACAAAGGACAGAGACCCGCCGGCCCTGGAAGTGAGGGCTGGGACGCCGGGTGTGGGGCACACATCCCGGGACGCTGCAGGGTTGAGCAGCACCAACAGTAACAGAGTTAAAGTGGCCAGAACATTAGTAGAGAACGGGCCGCAATCCTTCTGTTCCGTGACAGAGGCTGAGATTCGGCCGCTGCTGCTCTGACTCTCAGAAGAGGCACAGCAAACCGCCAGGGAAAGCCGCCAGAGATCAAAAGCCTGGAAATACCGGCTCACAGCGTGCCCAACCCCATCCCCCCTCGCAGGGGACGCCAAGACTCTACCCAAACAGGGCTGCCTGAGTATCGGCGCGGCAGGCCCCTCCCCCAGAAGGCAGGCTGAAAAATCAAGAAGCCCACAACCCGGGCGCCTGGGTGGCGCAGTCATTGAGCGCCTGCCTTCGGCTTAGGGCGTGATCCCGGCGTTCAGGAAAGGAGTCCCTCATCGGGCTCCTCCGCTGGGAGCCTGCTTCTTCCTCTCCCACTCCCCTGCTTCTGTTCCCTCTCTCGCTGGTTGGCTGCCACATAAATAAATAAATAAAATCTTTAAAGAAGAAGCCCACATCCCTAAGATCCCTATAAAACAAGGGGCACGGCTTGGGACCCAGTCAATAATTTGGGCTCTGGAAACCCCGCAACCTCTCTTCATCAGAATGACAAGAAGGAGAAGCCCCCCCCCAGCAAAGAAAAGACAGTGAGACTGTGGCCTCTGCCACAGAAATAATGGATATGGATGTAACCAAATTATCAGAAATGGAATTCAGAGTAACGATGGTCAAAATGATGAGTAGAATTGAAAAAAGTATAAACGAAAAGGTTACTGAGAATATAGAATCCCTAAGGACAGAAATGAGAGCGAATCTGACAGAAATTAAAAATTCTATGAGCCAAATGCAGGCAAAACTAGAGGCTCTGACAGCCAGGGTCACAGAAGCAGAAGAAAGGGTTAGTGAATTGGAGGATGGGTTAATAGAGGAAAAAATGAAAATAGAAGATGGTCTTAAAAAAATCCACGCCCACGAATGTAGGTTACGGGAGATTACTGACTCAATGAAACGATCCAATGTTAGAATCATCGGCATCCCCGAGGGGGTGGAGAAAAACAGAGGTCTAGAAGAGATATTTGAACAAATTGTAGCTGAAAACTTCCCTAATCTAGCAAGGGAAACAAACATTCGTGTCCAAGAGGCAGAGAGGACCCCTCCCAAGCTCAACCACGACAAACCTACGCCACGTCACGTCATAGTGCATTTTGCAAATATTAGATGCAAGGATACAGTATTGAAAGCGGCCAGGGCAAAGAAATTTCTCACGTACCAAGGCAAAAGCATCAGAATTACGTCAGACCTGTCTACACAGACCTGGAATGAGAGAAAGGGTTGGGGGAGCATATTTAAAGCTCTTTCAGAGAAAAACATGCAGCCAAGGATCCTTTATCCAGCAAGGCTGTCATTCAGAATTGATGGAGAAATAAAGACATTTCAGAATCGCCAGTCACTAACCAATTTTGTAACTACGAAAGCAGCCCTACAGGAGATATTACGGGGGGTTCTATAAAAGTAAAAAGGCCCCAAGAGTGATACAGAACAGAAAGTCACAGCCAATACAAAAAAAAGACTTTACTGGCAACATGGCAACATTAAAATCATATCTATCAGTAATCAGTCTTAATGTAAATGGTTTGAACCATCCCATAAAACGCCACAGGGTTGCAGATTGGATAAAAAGAAATGACCCATCCATTTGCTGTCTACAAGAGACTCATTTCAAACCCAAAGATACATTCAGACTGAGAGTAAGGGGATGGAGTACCATCTTTCACGCAAATGGTCCTCAAAAGAAAGCTGGGGTAGCAATTCTCATATCAGATAAATTGGATTTTAAACTACAGACTATAGTTAGAGATGCAGAAGGGCACTATATTATTCTTAAGGGAAGTATTCAACAAGTGGATATGACAATTATAAATATATATGCCCCCAACAGGGGAGCAGCAAGATACACAAGCCAACTCTTATCCAGAATAAAGAGACATATAAATGAAAATACATTAATAGTAGGGGACCTCAACACTCCACTATCAGAAATAGACAGAACACCCTGGCAAAAACTAAGCAAAGAATCAAAGGCTTTGAATGCCATACTCGACGAGTTGGACCTCATAGATATATATAGAACACTACACCCCAGAACCAAAGAATACTCATTCTATTCTAATGCCCATGGAACATTCTCAAGAATAGACCATGTTCTGGGACACAAAACAGGTCTCAGCCGATACCAAAAGATTGAAATTATCCCCTGCATATTCTCAGACCACAACGCTCTGAAATTGGAACTCAACCACAAGGAAAAATTTGGAAGAAACTCAAACACTTGGAGACTAAGAACCATCCTGCTCAGGAATGACTCGATAAACCAGGAAATCAAAAATCAAATTAAACAATTTATGGAGACCAATGAGAATGAAAATACAACAGTCCAAAACCTATGGGATACTGCAAAGGCAGTCCTAAGGGGGAAATACATAGCCATCCAAGCCTCACTCAAAAGAATAGAAAAATCTAAAATGCAGTTTTTATATTCCCACCTCAAGAAGCTGGAACAGCAACAGAGGGACAGGCCTAATCCACGTACGAGGAAGCAGTTGACCAAAATTAGAGCTGAAATCAATCAAGCAGAAACCAGAAGTACAGTAGAGCAGATCAACAGAACTAGAAGCTGGTTCTTTGAGAGAATCAATAAAATTGACAGACCACTGGCAAGACTTATCCAAAAGAAAAGAGAAAGGACCCAGATTATTAAAATTATGAATGAAAAAGGAGAGGTCACAACGAGCACCATTGAAATTGGAAGGATTATTAGAAATTTTTATCAACAGCTATATGCCAATAAACTAAGCAATCTGGAAGAGATGGAATCCTTCCTGGAAACCTATAAACTACCAAGATTGAAACCGGAAGAAATTGATTCCTTAAACAGGCCAATTAATTATGAAGAAATTGAGTCAGTGATAAACAACCTTCCAAATAACAAAACTCCAGGCCCGGACGGTTTTCCTGGGGAATTCTACCAAACATTCAAAGAAGAAATAATACCTATTCTCCTAAAGCTATTTCAAAAAATAGAAACAGAAGGAAAGCTACCAAACTCATTCTATGAGGCCAATATTACCTTGATCCCCAAACCAGGCAAAGACCCCCTCAAAAAGGAGAATTACAGACCGATTTCCCTAATGAATATGGACGCCAAAATCCTCAACAAGATACTTGCTAATAGAATCCAACAGTACATTAAAAGGATTATCCATCACGATCAAGTGGGATTCATACCTGGGATGCAAGCGTGGTTCAATATTCGCAAATCAATCAGCGTGATACATCATATCAACAAGAAAAGACTCAGGAACCATATGATCCTCTCAATCGATGCCGAAAAAGCATTTGACAAAATACAGCATCCTTTCCTGATTAAAACCCTTCAGAGTGTAGGAATAGAAGGTACATTTCTCAATCTCATAAAAGCCATCTATGAAAAGCCTACTGCAAATATTATTCTCAATGGAGAAAAGCTGGAAGCCTTTCCCTTAAGATCAGGAACTCGACAAGAATGCCCACTCTCGCCACTATTATTCAACATAGTACTAGAAGTCCTTGCAACAGCAATCAGACGACAAAAAGGGATCAAAGGTATTCAAATTGGCAAAGAAGAAGTCAAAATGTCTCTCTTTGCAGATGACATGATACTCTATATGGAAAACCCAAAAGAAGCCACTCCCAAATTATTAGAAGTTATAGAGCAATTCAGTAACGTGGCAGGATACAAAATAAATGCTCAGAAATCAGTTGCATTTCTATACACGAATAACGAGACCGAAGAAAGAGAAATTAGGGAATCCATCCCATTTACAATAGCACCAAAAACCATACGTTACCTTGGAATTAACTTAACCAGAGACGTAAAGGACCTATATTCTAGAAACTATAAATCACTCTTGAAAGACATTGAGGAAGACATAAAAAGATGGAAAGATATTCCATGCTCATGGATCGGAAGAATTAACATAGTTAAAATGTCCATGCTACCCAGAGCAATCTACACTTTCAATGCTATCCCGATCAAAATACCAAGGACATTTTTCAAAGAACTGGAACAAACAGTCCTTAAATTTGTATGGAAACAGAAAAGGCCCCGAATCTCCAAGGAACTGTTGAAAAGGAAAAACAAAGCTGGGGGCATCACCACAATGCCGGATTTCGAGCTGTACTACAAAGCTGTGATCATAAAGACAGCATGGTACTGGCACAAAAACAGACACATAGACCAATGGAACAGAATAGAGAGCCCAGAAATGGACCCTCGGCTCTTTGGGCAACTAGTATTTGATAAAGCAGGAAAAAACATCCGGTGGGAAAAAGACAGTCTCTTCAATAAATGGTGCTGGGAAAATTGGACAGCTACATGCAAAAGAATGAAACTTGACCACTATCTCACACCATACACAAAAATAAACTCCAAATGGATGAAAGACCTCAATGTGAGACAGGAATCTATCAAAATTCTAGAGGAGAACATAGGCAACAACCTCTACGACATCGGCCAAAGCAACCTTTTTCATGACACATCCCCAAAGGCAAGAGAAACAAAAGATAAAATGAATTTATGGGACTTCATCAAGATTAAAAGTTTCTGCACAGCCAAGGAAACAGTCAGAAAAACTAAGAGGCAGCCCACGGAATGGGAGAATATATTTGCAAATGACACTACAGATAAAGGACTGGTATCCAAGATCTACAAAGAACTTCTCAAACTCAATACACGAGAAACAAATAAACAAATCAAAAAATGGGCAGAAGATATGAACAGACACTTTTCCAATGAAGACATACAAATGGCTAACAGACACATGAAAAAATGTTCAAAATCATTAGCCATCAAGGAAATTCAAATCAAAACCACACTGAGATACCACCTTACGCCAGTTAGAATGGCAAAAATAGACAAGGCAAGAAACAACAATTGTTGGAGAGGATGTGGAGAAAGGGTATCCCTCCTACATTGTTGGTGGGAATGCAAGTTGGTACAGCCACTCTGGAAAACAGTGTGGAGGTCCCTTAAAAAGTTAAAAATTGAGCTACCCTATGATCCAGCCATTGCACTACTGGGTATTTACCCCAAAGATACAGACGTAGTGAAGAGAAGGGCCATATGCACCCCAATGTTCATAGCAGCAATGTCCACAATAGCTAAATCGTGGAAGGAGCCGAGATGCCCTTCAACAGATGACTGGATTAAGAAGTTGTGGTCCATATATACAATGGAATATTACTCAGCTATCAGAAAGAACGAGTTCTCAACATTTGCTACAACATGGACAGCACTGGAGGAGATAATGCTAAGTGAAATAAGTCAAGCAGAGAAAGACAACTATCATATGATTTCTCTCATCTATGGAACATAAGAACTAGGATGATCAGTAGGGGAAGAAAGGGATAAAGAAAGGGGGGGGTAATCAGAAGGGGGAATGAAACATGAGAGACTATGGACTATGAGAAACAAACTGAGGACTTCAGAGGGGAGGGGGGTGGGGGAATGGGATAGACCGGTGATGGGTAGTAAGGAGGGCACGTATTGCATGGTGCACTGGGTGTTATACACAACTAATGAATCATCGAGCCTTACATCGGAAACCGGGGATGTACTGTATGGTGACTAACATAATATAATAAAAAATCATTAAAAAAAAAAAAAAAAGTTGTGGTCCATATATACAATGGAATATTACTCAGCTATCAAAAAGAACGATTTCTCAACATTTGCTGCAACATGGACAGCACTGGAGGAGATAATGCTAAGTGAAATAAGTCAAGCAGAGAAAGACAATTATCATATGATTTCTTTCATCTCTGGAACATAAGAACTAGGAAGATCTGTAGGAGAAGAAAGGGATAAAGAAAGGAGGGGTAATCAGAAGGGGGAATGAAGCATGAGAGACTATGGACTCTGAGGAACAAACTGAGGGCTTCAGAGGGGAGGGGGGTGGGGGATGGGATAGGCTGGTGATGGGTGGTGGGGAGGGCACGTATTGCATGGTGCACTGGGTGTTATACGCAACTAATGAATCATCGAACTTTACATCAAAATTCTAATGATGTGATGTACTGTATGGTGACTAACATAATATAATAAAAAAGTATTTTAAAAAAATAAAAAAAAATGTTTCTTACTTCTCTGTGCGTGTGTGTGAAACTGCTAATTTTCATTTAAGTGTATATTTGGTATTTTACTTTTCTATTTTATCACTTAAAAAAATGGA
This sequence comes from Ursus americanus, assembly GCF_024610735.1. NCBI lineage: Eukaryota > Metazoa > Chordata > Mammalia > Carnivora > Ursidae > Ursus > Ursus americanus. Next base: position 7,787,237 of record NC_142131.1, read on the forward strand.
AGGATTCTTAAATTTCAAGGTCTAAATGATTACTAATTATTTACTAATTACCTCAGCAAGCAAACAATGGTGATCCAGATAGATTAAAGAACTGTAATAAAATAAAATAAAAATAGAATGATTATTTTGTGATCCTGGAATCTGAAATTAATTCCTGCAGTGTACTGAATAGTGTCCTACAAAAATTCATTTATCCAAAACCCATGAAGGTTATTTGGAAATAGGGCCTTTGCAGATGTAATCAACTTAGGATGAACCTTCAGATGGGCCCTAAATTCAGCATGACTGGTGTCCTTATGTGAAGAAGGAAATTTGGACACAGTTACATACACGTATAGGGAAGAAGGTTGTGTGAAGATGGAGGCAGAGACTAGAGTGATGCCAAGGAATCTACAAGCCAAAGAATGCCAAGGATTGCCAGAAATCACAAGAAACTAAAAGAGAAGCATGGCAACGGATTCTCTCAGATCCTCTAGAAGGAAATAACTTGACAATACCTTGTTTCGGACTTAGTCTGAAACTATGACAGAATGCATTTCTGTTTTTTTAAGCCACCTGCTTTGTGGTAATATGTTATAGCAGCCACAGAGAACTAAAACACTTTCTAAATAAAGAAAAGGAAAAATATACACAAAAAGGATTGATTATGACTCAGTAAAAAATTAAGCACTGGCAAATAAAAAGACAAAAAGACTGAAGGAAATATTTGAACCATTTAGTCTAGATTCAGGGTTAACATCCTTATGATGTAAAGAGTACATAAAAGTAAGTATGAATGAGCAAAAACCCATTAGAAAGCTGTGCTAAGAATATGAATAGACAATTCACCCAAGAAGAAACAAAATGTCTAATACAGATATGTGTCCCATCTCTCTAATAATTAAATAAATTAAATGAGAAACAATTTTTACTATTATATTTTCAAACACTAACAGCAAAAATGTGCATGGCTTGCCTCTAAATACTTTACATATTACTAACTCATGTAATACAACAAGCCTACATGGTTATTGTAAAGCAATATTGTTATCTTCATATTATAAATGAGAAAACTAGGGCACAAAACTTGGCAAGAATGTAGCAAATGGCCATTTTTATGTACCACCCACTGGAGGGTAATTTGGCAAAATGTTTCAAGAGTTTTGAAAATAATCATAACTTTTGATGCAGGAATTCCACTTTCATGAATTAATTCTGAAACAGTAAAGTGAAAAACAAGGGAAAAAATAAATAATTTCAAATACAGCTACAAAAAACAAGAGAGAGAGCTAACAAAATCAAGTAGTAGTGACTATGCAACAATGATTTTGTGAACATACACCTCCCCAAATTGGCAAAAATACTGGCTGCTACTTTAAGGTGAAAAAGAAATTACATCTACATGATTAACACAACACACAGGGATGTATATATACACACGAAGGAAAATATCTCATAAGTTAGGCTTTTAACTTATTTTTAGAAATATCTAAATCAAGTGTTAAAAAGTGCCAGCCTATCAGTCTAGTATGTCCCACAGAAGTGTTTTGTTTGCCAAACATAAAGTTGGAAATATTTGGAAATTTAAATATAATTAGACTGGGCGTGTACTCTCTCAAGTTATTCATAGGCTCTAACACTTAATATTTTGTGGTACAACCTACCCAATTCAAACATTTGTGTCACTAAGTCCCCGAAGATAGCTGAGATGGTAATTTCTAAGGAAAATATATTACATTAAAAATTTTAAATTATTAAAATTAAATAAGAATTTTAGAGATTAGCATAGCAACAGATTAGTGAGTTAAATATGAGATAAGTACATTATTTTATTTATTTTAAAAGAAATATTAAGATGTGAGTAACTGAAGAGCCAAGGGAAGTTAAAAGTTTTCATAAATTATGAGTCTGCATTTTTCTTTTGAAAATAGACAATATTAATAGATTGTGAAAAGAAAGAGAAAATGAATAAATTAGACTTACTAAAAAGCAACCCACCATCAAATTTTATTATGAATATATCACCCTTCAAAGGTAGAACAAGGAATGGGATGCAATGAATCTAGTTCTTGGGAATGACATATGTAGCCTTCAAGCAAGGTTTCCATATAAATTCCAGTTTAATCCAAATCCCTGAAGCAGCTAAACGTCAATGACATCTGCCAGCTATTCCAGGATTGATACATGATTTGGCTGCCTCTCTTCACCAGTTCCTTGCAAACAGGTGTTTAACTCATGAAAACCATATCCAAACTTCCATGCCAATATCAATAAGACAATATATTTTCTTCTCACCAACAAAATAATGTGTATTCAAATTAAATCAATCATAATTGAACAGTTTATATGGCTTTAATAAATAAGGGGGGGACAACTATACTATATACTGGAGAAATGAAAATAAAATAAAAAATAAAATTTTAATTCTGTTCAGGGATTTTGGCTTATCTCTCTCTTACAGACTTTCTTCCCCAGTACTAACTCAGATTATCTAAACGTAGGTCAAATTGTGACTGTTGTTAAAGATATTGTCTAACTGGATGTTGAATGTTGAAGTTAAAAGAGTTGCCAAGAATATATGAAATTTGTCAGTATTTGTCAGTCCTATGGAACAATAAAATTAGGAAAATATTAGATATTGGTCAAGAGACTTAACTTGAAAAGACGTTTTATAAAACAGAATTTCTTTGCGATGATGGCTGATTGGTGTATGATTCTGAAATAACGTCAAGAAATAAGAGTACTACCAAATATAGTCCACAGATTTTCCTTAATTTTCTATATTACTTATGAAGTCACTTGACATTTACTTGATCTATTTCCAAGGTACATACAATTAGAGATTTTTACCCTCTTTTTCTCTAGAGAGATAACTGCATAAAAAAAGGAAGCTACATGCACTTTATTGCCATCATGTTACTTGCAAAAGAAACAATTCATCTGCTATGCAGTCTAATACTACGAATGTAAAATTTAACTTATGTATGCAGAGGGAGGATTTGAAACTCAGTGATCTCCTAGCTCATCTTCAGGTAGGTATCACTTATCTTTAGGAAAGAATTCTGAATGTAAGTTAGGTGGAAAACTATTCTTCCCTAAATCAGTGGCAGTGAGCAATAGCAGAAAGTCGCAGGCATACTATCTTCAAGCAAATGCCAGAGTGCTGAATCCAATATGAGTATGTTTGCCCTACAGAGACACTGTTCAAATGATACATTCACCTGCTTCAACTCATCACTGCCATGTACACCTTCAAAACTTCTCCCAGGCTAAATACCATTATTAAAATTATACCTTCCCATCTGTTTTTATCCCACACCCCACCAGATAACCTATAATCATAAATTAATGATCTAATGGATGAATTTCCTAAAACCAATCCTATAACCCTGAATCTGCTGAGGTTCTACAGATTAGGTAAAATCTAGAAAGCCCAAAGTTTCAAGTATTATGAACATGGAAAAAGTTCCTGTGACAGCTCTATTTTATTTTATTGACTGAGACACTATAGATGGAAATCAAACTTTTTTTTAAAGACAAACAAATACACACACACACACACACACACAAACACATTTTCTATAAAACTGGAAAAAGAAAACCAATTTTCACCTCAACATCATTCACAAAAAAAAAAAAAAAAAAAAGAAAGAAAAGAAAGAAAGATAGAGAAAAAAAAAAAAAGAAACACCAAACAACCAAGGAAAACGGTGAAATTCAGTCTGGTATTGGTTGACTTTGTCATCTTCAGAATATTATTAGCAAGGTATCTGTGTGATTTATAATCCAGTGTTGGAAACCGGTAAGGAACTATACGACTTTAATTAATGGGTTAACATAAACTGAGATATTGTATTAAATATTTCAAAGAACAAAGATTTGTACATACAATACAAAATTAAAATTTAATATTCTAATAGAATTATGGAATATATGTAGATGGTATTATGATGCTTAATAAGAGAACTGTGTATGTCCCAACACTGACAATTGTTTTCATACACAGTCTGGACCACAAATTAGCCTTAGAGGCCTACATTTTCAGAATGTCATGAAAAAATTAACTCAGATATATATTGTTATAGAATCTACAAGTGGAGACTGAGCTTTCCTATTTGTGCTGAAACTTGTTTTACATTAATATCAGAGGAACAAAAATTTTAAAAAAACAACAACTTTGGATTATCTGTAAAACATTTGACTCTAATCGAAGTCCTTTCCTTATGTTTCTCTACACTTATTTGGAATTACAACAATTAGGAAATTCCTACCAGACCTAGCAAAATTAAATTCAACCTGATTTATTCTTTAACTATCTAAAAGTATATATCTAGAGGCTTATTCCAATTGCTTGTAAATGATTAAACTGCCTTCAAGAAGCAAAGACTGGCATTTTCTTTTTCAAGACAAAAAGCTGAGTAACTTGGACCATATGCATGCCATTTATTCAACACAAACATTTATTAAAAACCCACTGTTTGCCAAACACTGTAAGAGTTCTCAAACAAATAAACATTAAAATGACAGTCTCTGCTCAAATTATCCAGATGAATGGATATAGAAACACAAGAAATACTAATTACAATGTACCAAATCCCTTAATATAACAGAAGTATGAGGGAATTGATACTGCTTAGTCTGGCAGTTTTCACCAACAGAAATGTAACTGGCGTTGTCGGTGAGATGATTCTGCCTTGAATTCTTTAGACTGTTGTTCCTTAGACAGTGTGGAATTTAGCACTACGGCAGCATTCTTCAAACATTACAACATTCATCTTAACAACCAAAAAAGCCCCATTACATATTTCCAAGTGCCTCCTGACAAAGTGGGACTGCCCTCTTTGAGAACAATGTTACTAGACAGTGTCTACTTTTAGTAGCAGTATTATGAAAGGAAAGGATCTAGGAACCCACTTAGGTCTATCTAGATATTCATGTATTCCTGTAAGGCTACACTCCTTATGGACATCTTATTTAAAAGGCAAAGAGTATTAAGATATCTGTAATTTATCTTGAGCATGGCAGCATGATATTACATATATAGTAATGATTTACATTTAAATTAAATTCTAGGAACAGTCATTTGCATCAATCAGAAATTCACACAAAAAATACTGTGGGTTATCCTTCTCAGAAAGTCTTTGTTACAGAAGGAGATACAAGAAGAGCTTCAGTTACCTTTAGTTCCTATCAACACAGGAGGCTTTGCCAAATAACAAAGTGCCCTGAAGAAGTGGCTTGTCATAACGCAACAATGGAGTGGCTGAAATATTTTAGAGACCCTTGCAACCCTTGAAGAATAGAGATGCTCTCCCATAGCAAACTGACCTATGCTAACCAGGTCATGCCTAATGCAAATACTGGAAAACTCTGAAGTGGGCAAAGATTGAGCTATTCCACCCCCACTTCCCAACTATGCTATAATGAAAGCATGCCTCAAAACAAATTCTGTCACACATAGCAACGTCTATTAAACAATCACTCATCAGCAAGCAGGCACAAACAATTTATAGTACCTATTCTGTCAGGTATATTACTTTTCAGTTCTCTATCCTTTTATGTTCTCTGATCAACTCTTTGCATGAAATGTTCCCTAGAGTTATATATGACAACATTCCAGAGGCAGAATTCTATTACGCTTTATAGGAGACATCAGGGAGCCAGAAATTCTTCTAACCCAATAGTGGTACAGGCACATTTCGTAATCAAGCTTCGGGTACCAGAGCCTACAGGATTTTTACAACCTGGTCATATGAGGTTGGGGAGTATCCAGTGCACGTATCTTAAATTTCTCTAATTATCTATTCCAGTTTACCATGCTAGTCCACCATTCAAAATGATTGTTAACAGGCCACTATTTCCAACAAAGAAAATCAATTTATGGCATTGACTGTTTTAATTCAAAAAGCACAGAAGGTTGATACAGATAGCAGAGGCTCCTGAAATTCCCTATTATGAAACATAATACTAACTGATCACTCATGGAATATGGATTAGGAAAACTGACTAGAAATAAATGGAAACTAAATATTATATACAGGATACCACACTTGCCTATGCTGAATTATTTTTTAAAAAATTATTGAGATCATAGAAACACTCTAGAATTAATCCCTAATATTTTTGTACCTAGCTATACAGTTGGACGATTTAGTTGTCTGATATGAACTTTTAAAAATGCTGATTTTAGAATAGTTTTTTATGTATGTCTTCAATGAACCTTTCATGAATTTTAATTCAACACCTTAAACAACAGAAAGCTAAAAACTCACCAAAGTTACTAAATATTTTATACGATTTTTTTTGTCTGCTCACTAATAAATATTTCTGTGCATTGTAGAAAATGTGTCATAGGTCTTGGTAACCTCAAAGTAAGGTTCTGGAGAAATAACCACCACTCATCTACCTCTAATTATTGGCACCAACTTTAAAAGAACTTAGATATGGATAACAAATTCCTTTAATATTAATCTTCCTGTTTTCTTGCTGTAGATTTTTCCTGATTTCCATATCAATTTTTTTTCTTTTTCCTTTCTTTCTTTCTTTTTTTTTTCCTTCCTGAGTCCACCTGCCAACTCCCATACTCAGTTCTTTTACCTCCCTGAAAACATTATTCCATCAGCCTATCTCTTTATCAATTCTTCTCCTCTGATTCTTTCTCCTGATCCTATAAACAAGATCTAATCTTACTATTTCATAACCACTCTCTAAATCCTATGCCTATAAAAAAATCTACATTATTTTTTTATTCACTTCCAAACTTTGAAAGAGAATTTTCCAGCGACTCATCTCTAGTCTTTGCCTTCCCTTCCAATGTGTCTGAAATAAACAATCCTACTAAAATTTCTCACCAAGATCTCCTAATTATTAGATGTGCTGACCTGCTCTGTGACTCTATGCAAAAATCTCTCTTCACCTTCCCATTCTGTTTTCTACCATCTTCTTGAGGTGTTCATCTTTTCCTGTCTTCCCTTATACAATCTTTCTAATCTCTTCTACAATTTGGGTTAGTCTTTTGCTCTTTTTTTCCATCTCTTAAATTTTAGCATCCCCAAGTTCTTTTAACCTCATCCCTATTCTCTATACTTTATCTTCTGTTTTCTTACCAATAACATGTCAATTAACATGGTGCCAACTATCAACATTATGATGACTTTTAAAGTTATATCTCCTGCTATAGCTTCTTTTAAACTCCAGAACTACACTGTCTCCCCTACTACACCTTTAAAACTCAAATAAGCCAAACAGAATATATTATTTCTTAACCATATGTGCTTTAAATGTCAAGCTTACTCAATAGTTGCCAAGAAGCCGGTCTCCAAACATAGGGGAAATCAAAATATCACTGTAAATATTACAAGATGGATAAAACGTTTTCCAGAACTTTATATGACTGGAAGTGATAACTGCATAAGACACTTGGGAGTTGAACAAAACTTCTGTTGAAGATGCATTTTCAGTAGTAACTGGTATTTGTTAAGAACCTCCTGAAGTAGGTGGGTCTAACTAACTACAAAATTCATATAACGTAATAGGATGTGCAAGCTAAGGCAGAACCACAGGGGACCCTCCCTCTTTACTCTGTTCCAAGGCAGCACTTAAGGTCTTCTATAATTAAAATGTGAAAAAAATATATTTAAAGAATATCTATTTGAAAGGCTATCAAATTAAAACTTCAGGGTTCTAAGATCTTTCTCTATTCTTTCTCTGTAACAAACCTTCTCTTCTCTAATTTTCTTCATTAGAGAATGTCAACACCATCTACCAAATCAACCAATATAGAAAACTGCTTTATCTTTAGCTCTCATTTTCATCGTTCCATATATAGTCGTTCACCAAGTTTTGTTAATTGTACTTCTCAAAAAATACCAATTCCTCTCCATTTAAATGGACAATTCCTTAATGCAGATACTCACCATTGTAACAGCTTTCTTAATTCACTGTTCTTTCATACCCTCCCTCCAGTAGCCACTTGTCATATTTTCAAAAATGTTATCTTATTAAAGAAAAAATAAACATTGTGGAACACCCCCACTTAAAATCTGCCAATGATTAAACATTATCTAGAGAATTAAGTTTAAGTATTTTAGATGTTCTCTGTACCTCCTTACTCTTTGTATGCAAATAATACCCAGATATCATATTCAATCCTAAGAAGGACTTTCCACAAAGATTAATATTTTCCCCCAAATTAGGAAATAATCTCACCCTCCTCTAAATTTTTTAACATTTATATTTACCTTTCTCATGCTTTTCACTTTCAATCCTGTATAGTAACTATTTGCGTGCATTTCCTATGTACCTAAGTCAAAATGGTGAGCAGCTTCAAGGACTGTGTTTTAATCCTCTTTATGATCTCAATAATATGTTGAATAAATCAATGTTTAATTCTTCATTTGGGATATATACAATAGGCTTAGAAACATTAGTCTGAGAGCAAAATGATAGATATACATGATAAGTAGAAAACTGTAGATACAGAGAACAGTTGGGAGGCTACTAAAACACTTCTGGTAAAAGGTCATGAACAAATATGTAAAAAAAAAACTATGAATATCATCTCATCATCCATATTTTACTGCTCAGTTGCTTAAAAAGAAATATCTTTATCATAAATTGACTCATAAATTTAAAGAACTGATATTATTATGCTTGGAATGTTGACTTGAGTAAATTACACAGATCCTGCTTGTCATTCTAAGATAGGTTTAAGTTCTGAAGAAATACCATATTTTTTGATGTTATATATCTTGGCAACCAAATGAGGACTGTAGTGGGAAATCATCATCCCTGTCTCAAACTCTATAACTCTGTGAAGCCTGGTTCATCTTTTTTTCATTGCACAGCAGGTAAGAAAACTGGAAGGCTGGGTTTATAACTGTTGTATCATAACCATTAAGAGGAAATAAGGCAAACTATTCATCAAAGGAATGACAGACAACAACAAAAAGGAAATGACCAGGTTTCAAACTGTCCAAAACTGATAACACCAGTAGTAAAGTCATTTTCCAGTAGTCTCCTCTTGAAATGTCACTTTATAATAAGTACGAAGTCCAAGCAAGTAAGTTCATGAGAGTGACGCTTCTGAATTGTACATATTATAAAATTCACATTTTTCATATGGATGGCATATGCATTAAATACTTCTTTTGTATTATTGAAGGTAACAGGCTCAATTGAATTAGATATAACATATTTAAAATGTTATACAAAACTACAGATGCAAATTAAAGCTGCACGAGCTCCCAAATAAAACAGTAAACTAGAATCATAAATTTGCATGGAAATATCTCCTACAATATACACATTACTAAACCAGAGCCAAATTTAAAATCCCTCAAGTATCTACTTTTAAATTATACTATATTATTATAAGTAGCTAGTTTTGAGGTACATGTCAATTACCTGTATGCAATTTATAATTCTACCACCTCACTGGAATGAGGGAATGTGCAGAACTATGACAAGAACAAAGTGATTTCTTTTTCTTTCCCTAATTCCTTCCACAAAAAACTCAGATCTTCTGGTATCAAAGACAGTGTCAGACTTTCATTAAATACTAAATTAGTGCTGTATCATTATCATACATGTTATTTGAGGATCTTTCTTTTCCTTTTTTTGCATGATCCTAATGTTCATTGCCTTAAATCTGTTTCAACCACCCACCATTTCCTCATTTTTTTCTATCAAAATGTACCTGCTTACATTTTGCTTCCTTACATCAGACTGGGAATCTCTTTAATAGACATACAAGCTTAATAATGGCTTCTCAAAGGCATTACGTCCCAAGCCCTAGAACCCATAAATCTTCCTTTATTAAGAAAAGTGTGGTCCCAGATGTGATTAAATTAAACATCTTGACATGGGGAGTTTATCCTAGATTACCTGTGTAGGCCTTAAAGACCATGGCAGTGCCCTCTTAGGAGAGAAGCAGGAAATTCAACCCACTAATGTGGGCAGAAATGAGAGTGATTCAGCACCAAACAAAGGAATACAATCAGCCACCAGAAACTGGAAATGGCACGGAATGGACTCTCTCACAGAGCCTCCAAAGGAAGCAGAGCCACGCCAACTCCTCCATTTCAGACTTCTGGCCTCCAGAACTATAGGAGAATTAATTTTTCCTGTTTTACATTATCAGGTTGTGGTAATTTGTTACAGCAGCCACTGGAAACTAATATAATAATCTAATAAATAAATCTCTGCTAAACCAGTCATGACAAATCAGGGATTAATATCTTATCCCTGGAAGAAATGTTATCAAAATGGCAGAGAAACCTAGAGAAAAATCTTCAACTTAATGCAATAAGTTTCGTATTTTTGGAAGTTATGTTACTCACCAGTGTGGGAGTGTTTCTGAGTAGGAAGACCTTTTCAGGTCGAAGCAAGCAGGTATCACTTAAACTTCTTTACAGAATCCAGCCTGGAGACAGTCTTAATTATGGAAAGGCTAACTACATACCTTAGAAGTATTTCCACCCTTCCCATTTATTTTTTTTCTCTGTTATTTCTTCTATAATACTCAAAACAGCTTAGAAAACTAAGCTAAAACACAACAACTGGAGAAAAGATTCTAAAGAGTTCAAGGCACTATATCAGTTCCCAGATCATTGAAACATTTCACCCACCAGTTAAAATCCTACTAGGTATTAAACTAGAAAATGCTTTCTTCAATTACAATGGTAATCTATCTTGCACAATTAAATCAAGTTTATTAGGACTATCTGAAAGTTGCAAGTCAAGATTTATTTTTAAAATGAATTCTAAGAAAGAAAAAGAGATAAAAAATATACTTTGAGGGTACTTGCTTTCAGAAAGCATATTTTCTTTTAAATAATAGTAATACTTCCCCTGCACATATTTTTAAATAATAGAGAAACTTCTTGTTAACCCTTCTTTCTCTCCCTACTATTGTTCTTCTAACTATAAGTTCTCAGTCTTTAATATTTATCCTTTAATCCATAATTTCATGGACCTTGTGCTCTCTAGCAACTTTCATTTTTTTACCTATTCATTTTCAAAAAGACAATAGACCAGAGGGGCAACATTCATTTTAAATTTGCTATTATCAGATTAATAATTTAGCAAGGAAGAAAATTAGAAATGTTATAAATCATTATTTTGGTTGCTATATTATTAACACTTTTTGAAGTATAATATTCACTCAGAGAAAGGCACAAAAGAATACAGTTCAATTTATGACCACAAAGCGCAGAAACGTGTGTAGCTACCAAAGTCAATGAAATTTTATCTGTACCTCAGAAGCTCTCTTTTGTATCCTCCCTATTTCCTTCCTTCTCTATACAAATAGGCATTCTCCTGACTTTTAACACCATAAGGCAGTTCCACCTGTTTTGCCCTTTATATAAATGAGAGCAGCACAGCCTGTACCACTTTATGTGGCTCTTTGACTCTGTTATATAGGTTTACTCATTCATATTGTTGTAGCAGATAGTTTGCTTAATTTCAGTGTTACCTAATACTTCATTGAATGAATTTACCACAGTTTATATATCCATTCTATTGTTGATGGAGATTCAGGATTTTTCCCATTTTGTGGTATTATGCCATGAACTTTCTTGTGCAGGTCTTCTGGTGTACTGACCAAAATTTTGCTGGGTATATACCTTGATAACTTGGAATGGAACTGCTGGGTCATAGGGTATGTATATCTATTTTAGTAGGTAGTAACAGCTATGCTACAGGGATTCTAACAATTCATACTCCCACCAGCAGTGCATTTCTACATTACTCTAGGTCAATTTTTATTTTTTGAATTTCATCTATCATGACAAGTGCTATTCCCTTTTATTTTTAATTTTCATTCTGATGAAAGAAGGTGAGACATTTCTCATGCATTTATTAGCCACTTGCGTATCTCTGTGATGGTCCTGTTCAAATTGCAAGACATTAGTTCTCTTGGGTTATCTACGTTTTCCTGTGGTGGGAATTCTTTATATATTCTTGGTATGAACTCTCTCTTGGTGATATATATTGCAAATAACCAATCACTATCACTGTTTGTTTTTATTAGTTGCTATATGGGTATCCAATTGTCAAAATGCACTCAAATGAGTAGCCTAAAGTTTCACCCATTGCTCTCCAGTGATACCAAAATATCAAGCATGAGTTATCTTCTGGATTCTTAATTGTGGTCCATTCTTATATTTGTCTATCCTATGCCAATACTAATTTATCTTAATCATTGTAGCTTTATAATAAATCATGACCTCTATTAGTATATGTCCACTAATTTTATTATTTTTTTCTAAAAGAGTGTTTTATATTCTTAGTCCTTTGCATTTCCTTTAATTAGAGTCAGCTTGCCAGTTGCTATACAGATACACATTACTGGGATTTTTATTGGATTGAGTTTAATGTGTAGACCACCTCAAGGAAAACTGACCATATAACCCATGGATATATTAGATCCTTTCCTTTATTGGGATCTTCCGTACAGAGTTTTTGCATATCTTTTGCATTCTTTCATAATTACATATGGACTGACATAGTAATTCTTAGGTTTGAGTAAAGGACGGACTCTGTTAAATGGAAAGAAAGAAATCTGACTGCCTTTGTTGACTTAATTTATTTTGAAAAATAAATTTAATTTTTATGCTAATGTTATGTAATGTTCAAACATAAAATTAGATATAAACCACTTATTATAGCTCTCTTGTAACAACTACAAATACACAACAAATTTATAAACAAAACTACTAAATTAATAAAATTCAAGTCAGAAAAAAAGAAATATTTCTAAGTACTTTATATACTTACATTATTGCAATTCATAAAATTTTGAAAAATTGTATTTTCTAACTATTGTGTCTGATTAAAGATATAAAACTAGGTTTGAAACAATATGAAAGAGCATAGCTAAATTCACATAATCTAGTAATATATTCTTTTGAATATTCAATATACACAATAATATTAACTGTAAATAATGACAGTTCTTTTTGTTCATTTGTTAACAATCATAGTATTTTTTTCCTTTTGATACCGACTTGGCTTTCTAGTAAAATATTTAATAAAAGTGGTAGGAATGGGAATTCTCTTTTCTCATTTAGAAAATGAGAGGGAGAGCTTTCAAAATTCTACAAACAAGCATAATGTTTAGCACCCATTTGTTTAATTAAGGATGGGTTTTTGTAGTTAATTTTTATCAAATTAACTTCTATTTCTAGTTTGATAAATGTCTATAAACAATAGATATTGATTTTATCAAATGCTTTTTCTGAAATTACTGAGATGAATTAATCAGTTTTTCCATTTCCTGCTAATGTGGTTAAACACATTAATTGATTTTCAAATGTTAAATTAACATTGCATTCATGACAAAAGGAATTGTAACATTACAGTACCCTTTTTATAAGTTATTACATTTGATGAGCTAATATATTGTTTAGGATTTTGCATCTGTGTTTCTTAGTGAAACTGGTCTGTAATTTTACTGAATTGTAATGTCCTCATCAAGCTAGTTTCAAAGTTATACTGAGCTCATAATATTAGTTAGCAATTTTCCCACATTTTCTATTCTGTGGAAGATTTTGTGCAGTATTTTCTTCATTTGCTTCTTAAATGCCTTGTAAAATATACTTCTGAAGCTAGCTTGGCCTCGAATTTTCTTTCTGTGAATAGTTGTCTTTGATAGTTAGAGACCGCTCAGATTGTGTCTCTGCTTGTGTTAAGTTTTGGTTATTACATTTTTTAAAGGAACTTGTCCATTTCACCTAAATCTTAAAATTAAACATGATTCCCTTAAAAAAAGATGAAATGACACTTCTTGACACTTTTCTCATCCAACATATCTAATTTTTTTAGTTTTGAAAATAAGTGTTTGTTCATTTTTATCATTTCTGTTAAGTTTGAACTCATGTTTTTATCACTTATTTAGGCCTAGTTTTATACTACTGGCCATGATTCTATCCATCAGTTCTTTTTAAAAGAATAACAGCTTTCTCTTTTTTTTTTTTTAAATAAAAACACATTACATCAAAAACTAATGATGTACTATACAGTGGCTAACTGAACATAATAAAAAAATAAATAAAAATAAAAACATATAAAAAATACAGGTACAACAGCTTTCTTATTCTTTAGTTATTTTCACTAATTCCTAAAGACTCATTAATAACTTTTTGATATTTTATTTTTGGACAAGTATACAAGCATTCTATGTTCTAATTTCTTTTCCTTTTTTTTTTTTTTTTTTTAGATCTAAATTCATCCTTAATAGGCTTTTTTTCTTACACACATTGGGATAGCTGTCTGTTGCTTTCTGAAATGACATCCTTACTGATAGATCTAGACATCTTTAGTGGCCAATTTCACTCTCAAAAACATCTATAAAAGTAGCTATAATTGATAAAAAATCCAATATCATTCTTAATCTGTTTCTAAACAAGATTTTTTTTTATTTTGCTGTTATTTTGTTTGTTTCATTTTGCCCATTTACTTTTTTTTATCTGATTTTGGAGATGTGAGTAGTTTATGTTCTCTCATACAGTTGAATTTTGCATGGAAAATGATAAAACTAATATCACCTTATTATATTTTTTCCTATTATTTCTATTTCCTGTTATTCCATGTCCAAAAACTTTCTACTAACCAGTTATTATATTTACCCTAAGATATAAAAGAAGAATTACTAATGGTGAACAGAGAACATCATGAAAAGACGTGATGGCATAGGATGAGCATTGGGTATTATATAAGACTGATGAATCACTGAACTCTACCTCTGAAACCAGTAATACATTATATGTTAATTAATTGAATTTAAATAAATTTAAAAAAAAAGATGTGATGAAGTTACTGAGCTCTTAGATAGTAAACAAACAGTATACCACTTTAATGGTCCTGAGCATTAGCTGGTCTCTGGCAGAAAGACAGGCATAAAAAATCAGGTGAATTAGCTTTTTATGATTCATCCTGACTGGTTTTTATCCTCACTCAACACTTGCAAATGGTATGTGAAACCGTGATCCACTGTGAGCGGCAGTAAATAGAAGATTAAGAGAAAACAGAGTAGTACAGACTGCCATTTTCTACAAGTATGGCCACATGATATTACTTAACTTCTCTAAGAGTGAGTCCCTTCTCCTATGAACTGGGGAGATTATCAACCTATTAATTTCTATTATATACTGAGTAATTAATAAATATTGACAATTTTTAAATTACTGCTATATTCTATTATTATTATCATTAACATCAGAACCACAATTTAAGTTTTCACTTAAGTATAACTAACATACATTGTTAAATTACTTTCAGGTGTATAACATAATGATCCAACAATTCCACATATTACTCAGTAATCACCATGGTATGTATAGTCACAATCTTTCTCAAGATTGCTTCAGATATACAGGGTCTTTTGTAGTTCCATACAGATTTTAGGATTATTTGTGCTAGTTCTGTGAAAAATGCTGTTGGTATTTTGATAGGGATTACACTAAATCCATTTAGACTGTTTGGAGTAGTATGGATATTTTAACAATATTTGTTCTTTCAATTCATGAACATGGGATGTCTTTTCATTTGTATCACCCTTGATTTCTTTCATCAATGTTTTATAGTTCTCAGAGTACAGGTCTTTAACCTCCTTGGTTAAGTTTATTCCTAGGTATTTAATTCTTTTGGGTGCAACTGTTAATGGGATTCTTTTAATTTCTCCTTCTGATAGTTCATTATTAATGTATAGCAATGCAACAGATTTCTGTACTTTAATATTGTATCCTGTGACTTTAGTGAATTCATTTATCAGTGCTGGTAATTTTATGGTGGAGTCTTTAGGGTTTTCTATATATAATTGTGATGTCATCTGCACAGAGTGACAATTTTACTTCTTCCTTACCAATTTGGATGTCTTACTTCTTTTTCTTATCTTCTTGCTGTGGCTAGGACATCCATATTCCTGATCTTAGAGGAAAAGATCTCAGTTTTTTTTTACCACTGATTATGACGTTGGCTGTGGGTTTTTCATATATGGTCTTTATTGTGTTGTGGTATGTTCCCTCTTAACCTACTTTGTTGAGAGTTTCTAGCATGAACAGACATACTTTGTCAAATGTTTTAGATAATTATTTCTATGAGTCACATTAGTTGATTTGTGATTGCTAAACCACCTTCGCATTCCTGGGATAAATCCTAGCTGGTCATAGTGTGTGATTTTTTTTTAATGTGTTGTTGAATTTAGTTTGCTAAAATACTGTGGAGGATTTATGCACCTATGTTCATCAGAGATAATGACCTGTAGGATTCTTTTTGTGTAGTGTCTTTTTGTCTGGTTTGGCTATCAGGGTAATGCTAGCCTCATAGATTAAATCTAGAAGTTTTCCTTCCTATTCTATTTTTTGGAATTGTTTGAGTAGAGCTCTTTGAGACATTAACTCTTTTTTAAATATTTGAAGACTGTTATTTTAAATGTAGACATACTGTTGTAGTTAGCAAAGACTTAATAGGTTGGTTGTTACACCCAGTTTTTTAAACCAATTTTTACAAATAGTCTTTTATTAATTTAGGGGTTATTTTAGTGCTTAAGGAAGTCATTGTTTCTTAATAAAGTTTTGTTTCTCCAAATACTGTTTAAATCTCACAACTAGTTATTGGATCCTCTCCTATAAAAATAAAAGTGATGTTCACCCTCCGTCTCTTGTGCTTAGATTGTTTAGAAGTCTCTTTTTAACTTTAGGAACTGCTATATTCTTCCCAGATTTATTTGCATGAAAACATTACTACTAGACTCACCTATGTAATTTCATGTGTGGCAGGGTGATTTTTACCCTTCCACAAACCTTCTCCTGGATGAGCAGTGGAAAATTGCCCAACTGATACATTCAGCTTCAAGTTTTTCTTCTGACTTACAAAGCTATTCCCCTAATAGCTGTCATCATTCACATTACCACATTTCCTAATTCCTGGACTATTGGTATAACATCAGTGTGGTCTCTCTACTTCCAATGTCACTTTAAGCATTTTTGTACTGATACACTGTACTATGGAAATAATAATTGTCCACAGAAATATGGATCATAACTCCTGTATTTTGTGTAGCAGAATGCCTATCTGGTACAGGCAATGTTCTAGATAACTTACATGCAGTTTCCAGGCTTCATACTAACCCAAGCAGTAATACTATAATTCCATAAATGAGCAAATGAGGACAAAAGTACTTAGGTTATTTACATAGCTAGTGAGCTACAAATATAAGATGGAATCAAGTCCTAACTTCAAAAGCAGCACTTTTATCCTTGTTATCAAGTCATCTCCCATTAAAGTCTATGATGCTCAAAGTCCTGTATGAATTGGCTCCAAATGTTTTTTTCCCCTTTCCAACTGTAATTTCAGTATGCAAATTCATATAATTTTTTTTACATTTTAGTTCAAATTCACACTAATCCTTGAGCATGCTTTCTTATTTCTTCTTGCATTACTCTATTATCATTACTTAATTCACCTTTTATTGTCTTTCTTCATATTCCCCAACTTTTGGAATCCTTCCCACAAGGGACATTTGAGATATTGTTTCTTCCATGAAAGACTGACTACTTTACTTCTAAGAAGTAATTAATAATTAGTAAATTTTATTGTTGCTTAGTAATTCTTTTATAGTTACTTGTATTAGATTTATTTATAGACAAGTCTTTTCCCCTAAAACAACTTACACATTACTCTAGAGTATAATTTAACTGTATGTCTACCTAAATTTGGTAATTATCAGTGACTGACAAAGAATAGGTGTTCAACAGGTTATGTTTTCTTAAAGTATCCAAAAGAAAATATCACATTACTGTTCACTGGGACTAGGAACTGAAGACTTCCTATGGCGTCGTTCTTCCTTATCTGTGCCCTGCCTTGAAAAGTTATTATTAAATTTACATAATTTCAATGTGATAAACTTTAAAGACACTGAGTAAAACAGACAGAAGTTATGAAATAAATATTACCCCATAAAATGTAATATTTAGCTCCATTATTTAACACAAATACTATCTTCCCTTCTATTTCTTTTCAGAAGAGAGACAGTGAACCCCTGATTATATCAGAACTAATTATACAGTTTGTAAATTATCCAGGTCATTGATTTCTCCTCCCTTTTGCTGAATGACTTTTGCTCGTTTTGCCTATTTCTCCTTTCATTATTACAGTGAAGTTCAGAAAAACTAAAAATCATGCAATTCCATCCATTCGATTTTGCTTTTTGCAGTAGAATAAACAGTAAAGGACAAATTTCAATTATTTATCAAAAAAATGCTGAGGATTTTTAGTGTTCCATCTCTGCATTAACACAGTTAATTGACAGCTGACTGTACATTTGGTATTAAAAATAAATCAGCATTCTTTATTGCAGCTCCAGCAGAAATATTGCTCATTTTGATGAGTGGTTATTGCAAGACTGATCAACATGCATGTGCCAAAAGGTCTATAAATTACTGTGATGTTCTTAACTATAGAAACATTAAAAATATGAAAGCTGTGTCCAACCACAATACCCCTCCTCAGTGACAAGATTTTACCTTAACAGCTGAAGAGGCTGTCTGTCCAGGCATTTCTCATAGTAAAATAAATATGACTTAAGGCAACAACTCATTGCATATGCAAGTTTCATTAAGTATGTGGTGTGAGTAATACCCCGATTGTCCCAAAGAGTATGAAGTGAACACTGGTAGAAAATGAGAAAGTAGATTAGGTACAATCCAAAGGGCCCTTTAGGTAAGTCTTTGAATGTTCAGTTTATTATACTCCAATAATACCTAATGTCAATACACTATTCAACTAAAAAAAGAAAAAAAGAAAGAACCTCAAAGATCTGATGCCTAGCGTACATGGAGACAACTTCAGAGAAGTGCTGTCAGTGGCACCAAAGCATAGCTCAACTGTGTAAAGGAAAAAGCTGAATGACGGATATTTGTGCCTACTATCTCTAAAATCTTTTGATTTTAATAAAAGTAGCTTGCTCACAAAAAAGAAGTATGTCTAACCAATGCTAGTATCAAGTTAGTGATTTTGCTGAAATATAGGCGCCTAATCAATATGCAAAGACCTAAACAAGATGTGGAGAAATATGCCATTTCTCAAAATATAAATACAGAAAGATCAAGAAAGAAAGCACACCATATAATGCAGTTAAATATAAATAACTTAGAGAAAGTATGGTATAAGTTGGAAAGAGAAGGGCTAAAAAAAAACATTTAAACAGGTAATATATTTGAATTAAGATTTGGAACACTTGTATATTGGGATATAGTACCCATACTTTTGCCTGAAGTTCTGCAAACTCTCATGTTACTAGTGGAACATACCCTTCCCTCTGGCAGGGCTATGAATTAATGCTCTTTCTCTTCTGCCAGACAGGACTTACTAAACCCATTGTACTAAATCAAAGCACTCAATTTATGTGACCTAAAAGAACCAATTAAAATCTTTTCCCTGGAACTGCAAGTGCACATTTTTTCCAGGTTTATTAAAATATAATTGACTTAAAACACTGTGTAAATTTAAGGTGTACAACATGCTGATTTGATACACTTGTATACTGAAAAATGATAACCAACTTAGCTTCGGCTAACACCTCCCTCACATCATAATAATTACCAATTATTTTTTTGTGGTGAAAACACTTAAGGTCTACTCTCTTAGCAACTTTCAATTATATAATACACTATTATTAAGTATAATCACCATGCTGTGCATTAGATCCCCAAAACTGATTCATCTTATAAATGGACACTTATAACTTTCAACCAACATCTCTCCATTTCTCTCACCACTGCCACCATCCACCCCCCCACCCCCCTGATCCAGCCGTGGTAAACACTATTCTACTCTCTGTTTCTATGAGTTTGGGTTTTTTAGATTCCAGATGTAAGTGATATCACACAGTACTCGTCTTTGTCTGTCTGACTTGTTTCACTTGGCATAATGCACTCAGGATGTATTTATATTGTCACAAATGACAGGATTTCCTTCTTTCTCATGGCTGAATAATACTCCATTGTATATACACTTAGGTTGTTTCTAGATCTCATATCTTGGCTGCTGTGATACTACTTTAATGAACACATAAGTGCAGATTACCTCTTCAAGATCTTTATTTTATTTCCTTTAGATATATATCCAGAAGTGGGATTGATGTATCATAAAGTAACTTTATTTTTTTAATTTTTGAAGAAACTCCACACTTTTTTTAAATTTACTTTTTATTTAAATTCAAGTTACTTAACATATAGTGTAGTACTGGTTTGAGGAGTAAAATATAGTGATTGATCACTTACATACAACATCTGATGTTCATCACAAGTGTGCTTCTTACTGCCCATCACCCTTTTACCCCATCCCCGCACCCATCCGCCCTCCAGCCACACCCTCAGTTTGTCCTCTGTAGTTAAGAGTCTCTTATGGTTTGCCTCCCTCTCTGTTTTCATCTTATTTTATTTTTCCTTCTCTTCCCTATGTTTATCTGTTTTGTTTCTTAAATTCCACATGAGTGAAATCATATGGTATTTGTATTTCTCTGACTTATTTCACTTCCATCATACACTCTAGTTCTATCCATGTCATTGCAAATGGCAAGATTTCATTCTTTTTGATGGTTGACTAATATTCTGTCTGTGTATGTATGTTATATATATATGTGTGTGCATGTGTATATGTGTGCGTGCGTGTGTGTGTGTGTGTGTATGGAGAGATAATGAGAGAAAGAGAGAGAGCACACACATCTTCTTTATCCATTCATCAGCTGATGGGCATTTGGGATCTTTCCGTAATTTGGCTATTGTTGATAGTGCTGCTATAAGCATTGAGGTGCATGTGCCTCTTCAAATCATTATTTTTGTATCCTTTGAATAAATACCTAGTAGTGTAGTTGCTGTGTCATAAGGTAGTTCTATTTTTAACTTTTTGAGGCATGTATTCCATACTGTTTTCCAGAGTGGATATGCCAATTTGTATTCCCACTTTGCAAGAGGGTCCCCCTTTCTTAGCATCCTTGCCAACATCTGTTGTTTCCAAAGTTGTTAATTTCAGCCATTCTGACAGGTGTGAGGTGGTATCTCATTGTAGTTCTGATTTGCATTTCTCTGATGATGAGTGATGCTGAGCACGTTTTTCATGTGTCAGCTAGCCATTTGTATGTCTTCTTTGCAGAAATGTATGTTCATGTCTTCTACCCACTTCTTAACTGGATATTTTATTTTTGGAGTGTTGAGCTTGATGAGTTCTTTATAGATTCTGGATACTAGTCCTTTATCCAAAATGTCATTTGCAAGTATCTTCTCCCTTTCTGTCAGTTGCCTTTTTGTTTTGTTGATTGTTCACTTCACTGTGCAGAAACTTCTTATCTTGATGAAGTCCCAATAGTTCACTTTTGTTTTGTTTCCCTTGCCTCTGGAGATGTGTCTAGTAAGGAGTTGCTGTGGCCAAGGTCAAAGAGGTTGCTGCCTATATCTTCTCTAGGATTTTGATGGCTTCCTGACTTACATGTAGGTCTTTCACACATTTTGAATTTATTTTTGTGTATGGTGTAAGAAAGTGGTCCAGTTTCATTCTTCTTCGTGTGGCTGTCCAGTTTTCCCAATACCATTTGTTGAAGAGAAGGTCTTTTTTCCATTGGACATTCTTCCCTCCTTTATCAAAGATTAGTTGACCATATAGTTGTGGATCCATTTCTGGGTTCTCTATGCTGTTCCACTGATCTATGTGTCTATTTTTGTGCCAGTACCATACTGTCTTGATGATTACAGGTTTGTAATATAGCTTGAAGTCAGGGACTGTGATGCCTTTTACTTTTTCTCAACATTACTTTGACTATCTGGGGTCTTTTCTGGTTCCACACATATTTGAGGACTGTTTGTTCTAGTCCTCTGAAAAATGTTGGTGTTATTTTGATCAGGATTGCACTGAATGCATAGATTGCTTTGGGTAGTATAGACATTTTAACACTATTTGTTCTTCCATTCCATGAGAACAGAATTTTTTCCATTTCCTTCTGTCTTCTTCAATTTCTTTCATAAGTGTTCTATGGTTTGCAGAGTACAGATCTTCTACATCTTTGGTTAGGTTTATTTCTAGGTGTCTTATGGTTTTTGGTGCAGTTGTAAATGGGATCAATTCCTTCATTTCTCTTTCTGTTGCTTCATTATTGGTGTATAGAAATGAAACAGATTTCTATATGTTGATTTTATATTCTGCAATTTTGCTGAATTCATGTATGAGTTCTAGCAATTTTTTAGTGGGAGTCTTTCGTGTTTTCTAAATAGAGTATCATGTCATCTGCAAAGAGTGAAAGTTTGACTTCTTCGCTGATTTGGATGTCCTTTATTTCTTTTTGTTGTCTGATTGCTGAGGCTAGGAATTCCAGTACTATGCTGAACAACAGTGGTGAGAGTGGATATCCCTATCATGTTCCTAACCTCTTAGTTTTTCCTAAGCTCTCAGTTTTTCCCCATTGAGGATGATATATGTTGTGGGTCTTTTGTATATGGCCTCTATGATACTGAGATATGTTCCTTCTATCCATACTTTCTTGAGGGTTTTTAATCAAGAAAGTATGCTGTATTTTGTCAAGTGCTTTTTCTGCATCTATTGAGAGGGTCATATGGTTCTAATCCTTTCTTTTTATTAATGTGATATATCATGTTGATTGATTTGCAGATATTGAACACCCCTGCATCCCAGGAATAAATCCCACTTGATCCTGGTGAATAGCTCTTTTAATGTACTTTTGGATTTGATTAGCTAGTATCTTGCTGAGAATTTTTACATCCATGTTTATCAGGGATATTGCTCTGTAATTCTCCATTTTTAGTGGAGTTTTTGTCTGGTTTTGGAATCAAGGTAATACCAGCCTCACAGAATGAGTTTGGAAGTTTTCCTTCCATTTCTATTTTTTTGGAACAGTTTCAGAAGAATAGGTATTAATTTTTCTTTAAATGTTTTACAGAATTCCCCTGAGAAGCCATCCGACTCTGGACTCTTGTTTGTTGATAGATTTTTGATTAGTGATGCAATTTTTTTGCTGGTTATGGGTCTATTCAAATTTTCTATTTCTTCTTGTTTCAGTTTTGATCATTTCTGTTTCTAGGAATTTATTCATTTCTTCCAGATTGCCCAATTTGTTGGCATATAATTGCTCATAATATTCTCTTACAATTGTTTGTATTTCTGCAGAGTTGATTGTGATCTCTCCTCTTTCATTTGTAATTTTATTTATTTTGGACCTTTCTCTTTTTGATAAGTCTGGCTAGGGGGTTATCAATTTTGATAATTCTTTCAAAGATCCAGCTCCTAGTTCTGTTGATCTGTTCTATTGGGTTGTTTTTTTTTTTTTTAATTTCTCTATCATTTATTTCTGCTCTTATCTCTTTTTAAAGATTTATTTATTTGAGAAACAGAGGGAGTGACGGCATGGATGGGAGGGACGGAGGGAGGAGAGAGAACCTCAAGCAGACTCCATGCTAAGCATGGACCCTGATGTAGGGCTTTAACCCAGGATGCTAAGATCATGTCTTGAGCTAAAACCAAGAGTTGGACACTTAACCAACTGTGCCACCTAGGCACCCAGTGCTCTTACCTTTATTATTTCCCTTCTTCTGCTGGTTATAGGCTTTATATGATGTTCTTTTTCCAGCTACTTTAGGTGTAGATTAGGTTGTATCCTTGAGACTTTTCTTGCTTCTCAAGAAAGGCCTGTTTTTCTATATACTTCTCTCTTACAACTGCCTTTGCTGCATCCATTTTCATTTGCTTCCATGTATTTTTTAAAATTTCTTCTTTAATTTCCTGGTTAAACCAATCATTCTTTAGTAGGATGTTCTTTAACCTCCATGTATTTGTGGTCTTTCCAAATTTTTTTTGTGGTTGACTTAGCTTCATAGTGTTGTGGTCTGAAAACATGCATGGTATGATCTCAAACTTTTTTGTACCAGTTGAGGCCTGATTTGTGATCCCATGTGTGATTTAGTCTAAAGAATGTTCCATGTACCCTAAAAAATAATATTATTCTGCTGCTCTAGGATGAAATGCTCTGAATATATCTGTTAAGTCCATCTGGTCCACCATGTCATTCAAAGCCATTGGTTCATTGTTGATCTTCTGCTTACATGATATAGCGCCCTTCTACTCTTATGAAAGTCTTCAGTTTAAAATCTAGTTTGTCTGATATAAGTATGGCTATTCTGGCTTTCTTTTGATGTCCATTTTCATGATAAATGGTTCTCCACCCCCTCACTTTCAATCTGGAGGTGTCTTTGTGTCTAAAATGAGTCCCCTGTAAACATCATATTGATGGGTCTTGTTTTTAATCCATTCTGACACTCTTTGTCTTTTCATTGGAGAATTTAGTCCACTTACGTTCAGAGTAATTACTGATAGATACGAATCTAGTGCCATCGTATTACCTGCAAAGTCACTGTTCCTGTAGATTTTCTCTGTTCCTTTCTAGTCTGTGTTGCTTTTGGTCTCTTTCCCGCTCAAATGGTCCCCCTCTAACATTTCCTGCAGAGCTGTTTTAGTGTTCATGAATTCTTTAGTTTTTCCTTGTCTTGGAAACTCTTTACCCTCCTTCTATTCTGGATGATAGTCTTGCTGGATAAAGTATTCTTGGCTTCATATTTTTCCCAATTAGCATGTTGAATATTTAATTCTCTTCTGGCCGGCCAAATTTCTGTGGACAGGTCTGCTGCTAACATTATGTGTCTATTCTTATAGTTTAAGGACCTTTTGTTCCCAGATGCTTTCAGAATTCTCTCTTTATCTTTGTATTTTGTAAGTTTCATTATGATATGTCTAGGTGTGACCTATTTTTGTTGATTTTGAGGGGAGTTCTCTGTGCCTCTTAGATTTGAATGCCTGTTTCCTTCCCTAAATTAGGGAAGTTCTCAGCTATAAATTGTTCAGATAAACCTTCTGCCCCTTTTTCCCACTCTTCTTCTTCTGGGACCCTTATGATATGGATATTATTAGGCTTTATGGAATCACTGGGTTCCCTAAGTCTACCTTGGTGATCTAATAGTTTTCTTTCCCTCTTCCTTTCAGCTTCACTATTTTCCATAATCTTATCTTCTATAACACCTATTCATTCCTCTGCTTCTTCTGTCCTCATTGTGATTAGATCTAGTCAGTTTTACATCTCAGAAATAGTATTTTTTATTTCAGCCTGACTAGCTTTTAGGTCTTTTATCTCTGCAGCAAGGGTTTCTCTGATCTCTTCTATTTGCTTCTTTCAAGCCTGGCTAGTATTCTTATGACAGTTGTGCTAAGTTCTTGTTCGGATATATTGCTTATATCTGTTTTGAGCAAATCCTTGGCTATGATTTCTTCTTGATCTTTCTTTTGGGGAGAATTCCTCCATCTTGCCATTTTTGTAGGCTTCCTGTTCCTGAGAGTAATGCCATATTAAGAAGGGGTCATACACTGTCCAGCACCTGGTGTTTCAGGAAGTGTTTCTGGTGTATGCTATGTGTACTGTGATGTTGCACTTTGACCCCCATAGGTCAATGCTCTGCAAAGTTCCTTCTTTCTTATATTGGGCAGTGTTTAGACCTTTAACCAGGTGGCTTTGATTTGTTTGTTAGAATAAGATTGGAATGAAAGTTAAAAAAAAAAAAAAAAAAAGGAAGCAGCAGCAGCAGCCTGATCCAAAAGAAAAAGAGAGAGAGAGAGAATGACACAGAGAGGGAAAAGAAAATGAAAAAAACTATAAGCCTGATTCTAAATTAAAAAAAAAAAAAAAAAAGAAAGAAAGGAAAGGAAAGCCTGCTCCTATTTCCACCAGAACTGAAACTGATGCTTTGGAGCACTCTATGATCAGCAGACTTGGTGGATGCAGGATGCCTGTGATGGGCTTCTGGGCGAGAGGCCCACTGAAGCTGACTCACAGTCAGACCTGCACTAGTAACCATGCATTTGCAGGGCCCAGTGGGGTTTGGTGTAGGCAAGCTCCTGCCTCCACTGGAGGCAATATGTCACTCACTGAAGTCCCACAGTACTGGTGGAGGGGGGTGGGAGATGGTATCACTATACCCTCTTGTCTCTGGGGAGGGGAATTTGCTGTAGTCACTATTCAGAGAGGCCTCAGAGAAAAGCGAACAATCTCCCTTCTTGTGTCCCAGGCCTCTCTCAGATCCCTGCCTTCAACCTGTCTGCGCCTGGGGCTACTGACATGCCCAGAACCACAGTCTCCTATGTTTTATCTCTGGAGCACTGCTGGGATTCAAAACTCTGAATCTTAAAGAAGCAAGCAAGGGGTAGACCTGCTCCTCTCCTCTGGAGAAGTACCTCCCCATGCTGTGTCTGGTGCTGTTTTGCCCCCAGAAAAACAGCTGTACACCTGCATGGGTGACTGAAGTCTATGGGAAAGCAGAGCAAACAGCAGGGACCAGGTTATCTGCCCTCTGCCCATGCCTCTGTCCCCTGTTGATGAATGGCTTCTTAATGGTACCTGCAGGGTCTTTTTTCCTTGGGGAGGCAATATATTCTCTTCCAAATGGATTGTAGGCAGGGGAACATTCTCTCCCAGTGTATCCTAGGGGATCCCTGTACCTGGCTGTCCACTCCTGGGCCTATCCATACTATTTTCCATAGTGGCTGCACCAATTTACATTACTACCAGCAATATACAAGGCTTCCCTTTCTTCCATATCCTAACCAATATTTGTAACCTTTCAGGTTTTTGATAATAGCAATCCTAACAGATGTGAATGATATCTCACTGTGGCTTTGATTTGCATTTCTCTTATGATTAGTGATGTTGAGCGCCTTTTCATGTACCTGCTGTCCATTTGAGAATCTTTGGAAAAATGCCCATTCTGTTCCTTTGCCCATTTTTTAACTAGACTGTTTCTGTTTTCTATTTAGTTGTATGAGCTCTTTACATGTTTTGAATATTAATTCTTTATCATACATGAATTGCAAATTTTTTCTCCTATTCCAGAAGTTGCCTTTTTATTTTGTTGTTTCTTTAACAGTCCAGAAACTTTTTAGTTTGATGTAATCCCACTTACTAAATTTTGCTTTTGTAGCTTTTGCTTTTGGTATCACATCAAAAAAAATCCATGTCAAGGGCAATGTCAACGAGCTTTTTCCTAATATCCTCTTTCAGGAGTTTTATCGTTTCAGATCTTATGTTTAAGTCTTTAATCCATTTCAAGTTCATTTCTGTGAGTGGTATAAAAAAGAGATCCAGTTTCATTCTTCTGCATAGCTAGCCAGTTTTCCCGGCCTCATTTATTGAAGAGACTATCCTTTCTCCATTGAGTCTCTTGTCAGATATTAGTTGACCATATATGGAAAATTTATTTCTGGGCTCTTTATTCCATTGCATTGGTCTATGTATCTATTTTTCATTCATTACCACATTGTTTTGATTACTATAGCTTTGCAGTATAGTTTGAAATCGGGAAGTGTGATGTCTCCAGCTTTGTTCTTTCTCAGGTTGCTTTTGCTCTTTGCAATCTTCTGTAATTCCATACAAATTTTAAAATCATTTTTGTCTATTTCTGTGAAAAATGCCACCAGAATTTTGATAAGGATTGCACTAAACACAGATGTCTTTGGGTAATATGGACATTTTAACAACAAATAGTAATTCTTCTGATCCATAAATACAGGATATCTTTCCATTTGTCCATGTCATCTTCAATTTCTTTTGTCAAACTCTTGTAGTTTTTAGTGCATAGATCTTTAATTTCCCTAGTTAAATTTATTTCATATTGGTTTTGATGCTGTTGTGAATGAGGTGTTTATTTCTTTTTCAGATAGTTCATTGTTAGTGTATAGAAACACAAACAATTTTTTTTACATTGATTCTATATTATGGAACTTTATTGAACCTGTTTATTCTTATAATTTTTTGGTGGAATCTTTAGGATATTCTATCTATAAGATAATATCATTGGCAAAGCCAATTACTTCTTTTCTCTATCTGAATGCCTTTTATTTTCTTTATTGCCTAATTGTTCTGGATCCAGTACTATGTTGAAGAGGAGTGGTGAGAGTGAGCACTCTTTTCTTGTTCCTATCTTAGAAGAAAAGCTTTTAACTTCTCATCACTAAGTATGATGTTAGCTGTGGACTTGTCATATTGGCCTTAATTTATTATATTGAAATATATTGCTTTTATACCCAATTTGTTGAGTGTTTTTTATCACAAAATTGTGTTGTATTTTGTCAAATGCTTTTGTGCAGCTACTGATGTTATCATGATTTTTATCTTTCATTCTTTTAATTGTGGTGTATCATATTAATTGATTTGCATGTGTTGGACCATCTTTGTATCCCAGGGACAAGTTCTGCTTGATGATGGTCCCAACTGCTTCTAATGTGGTGTTGAATTTAGTTTGTTAATTTTTTTGAGAATTTTTGCATCTAATTTCATCAGAAATATTGGTGTATATTTTTCTTTTTTGGGTAGTGTCCATATGTGGCTTTGACACTGGGGTAATGCTGGCCTATTAAAATTACTTTGGATTGTTCCCTCTCTTCTTTTTTGGAGGAAGAGTGTGAGAAGGATTAACATTATTTTTTTTTTTAAATGTTTGGTAGAATTCACTAGTGAAACAATCTGATTCTAAGATTTTCTTTGTTGGGAAGTTTTTGATTACTGATTCAATCTCCTTGCTTGTAATTTGTCTGTTCAGATTTTCTGTTCATTAGTCAGCCGGTTCTAGAAATTTATCCATACATTCTAACTTATCAAATTTGTTGTCATAGAACTGTTCCTCATTTCTCATGATCCTCTGTATTTCTGTGGTATCAGATATAAAGTCTCTTTCATTTCTGATTTTATTTGACTATTCTCTTTCTCATCTATGCTAAAGTTTTGTCAACTTTTTATCTTTTAAAAAACTGCTCTTAGTTTTGTTGATCTCTTTTTTTGTCTCTAATTTCTTTTATTTTTCCTGAATATGCACACAATTTTAATAAAACCGCTTCTTTGAATTCCAGGCATTAATGCTCACAGAAGCCTGAAATCTTAGCGCTCATCTTTGTAAGCAAATGGAAGGGCCATGCCTAGAATTTATAGGCATAATATTCAATGCTATGAGCCTAATTCTAGTTCAAAGGGTTCCACATCTACCTTTGAACTTAGCAATTACATGAACCCATATATTCCCTCATTGATTAACCTGCTTTGAGGGAAGTTTGTCCTTATGCAACCAAAGTACAGCTGTGCACATGCATGTATGAAGAGGAATGGCAAAGACAGCTAAAACTGGTAAAATTATTTATACACATTAGTGGGTGAAAATGAGCAGAGATGATCTACACAGAAAAATTTCAAAGAATGAGTAATGGTATTTATAAAAAATATGTAGAAGTTGGCAAATAAACTGATAAAAAGTTTAACAGTGTCATATCATTACATATATATTTTATATTTTTTTACACAGTATACACAGGATGCCTTTAATGAGTTAACAGTACAGTTATTTCTATAAGCTTCTACACATACATTTACCAACATTTATCTTATTGAGGCCTAATTTGTGACCTAGTATGTATCTATTCTGGAGAATGTCCCATGTGAACTTGAAAAGAATGTGTATTCTGCTACTTTAGGATGAAATGTTCTGAATATATCTGTTAAGTCCATCTGGTCAAGTGTGTCATTCAAAACCACTTTTTCCTTGTTGATTTTCTGCTTAGATGATCTGTCCATTCATGTAAGTGGGGTGTGAAAGTCCCCTACTATTATTGTATTATTATCAATGAGTTCCTTTATGTCCATTATTGTTTTATATATTTGGGTGACCCCAAATCGGGGGCATAAATATTTATAATAGTTGGATCTTCTTTAACGTGCTGAATGAGAAAAATCTCAGCCAGGAATACTCTATCCAGCAAGACTATCATTCAGAATAGGAGAGATAAAGAGTTTCCCAGCAAACAAAAACTAAAGGAGTTTGTGACCACTAAAACCAGCTCCACAAGAAATATTAAGGGGACTCTGAGTGGGAAGGAAAGACCAAAAGCAACAAAGACTAGAAAGTAACAAAGAAAACCTCCAGAAACAATGACAAAAGTAGTAATAAAATGGCACTAAATACATATCTATCAATAAGTACTCCAAATGTAAATGGACTAATGCTCTAATCAAAAGACATAGGGTGTGAGGGGGCGCCTGGGTGGCATAGCGGTTAAGCGTCTGCCTTCGGCTCAGGGCGTGATCCCGGCGATCTGGGATCGAGCCCCACATCAGGCTCTTCTGCTATGAGCCTGCTTCTTCCTCTCCCACTCCCCCTGCTTGTGTTCCCTCTCTCGCTGGCTGTCTCTATCTCTGTTGAATAAATAAAATCTTTAAAAAAAAAAAAAGACATAGGGTGTGAGAATGGATAAAAAATACCAAGACCCATCTATATGCTGCCTACAAGGAACTCATTTCAGACCTAAAGACACCTGCAGATTGAAAGTGAGAGGATGGAGAAACATTTATCGGGCAAATGGATGTCAAAAGAAAACCAGAGTAGCAATACTTATCAGACAGACTAGATTTTATTTTATTTTATTTTATTTTAAGATTTTATTTATTTATTTGACAGAGAGAGAGACAGCCAATGAGAGAGGGAACACAAGCAGGGGGAGTGGAGAGGAAGAAGCAGGCTCCCAGCGGAGGAGCCTGATGTGGGGCTCGATCCCAGAATGCCAGGATCACGCCCTGAGCCAAACGCAGATGCTTAACGACTGCGCCACAGACAAACTAGATTTTAAAACCAAGAGTGTAAGAAGAGATGAAGAAGGGCACTATATCATAATAAAGTGGTCTATCCAACAAGATCTTACATATATATTTCAAACTTAAACATAAGGATAAAATAAAAAAAACACATATATCTATTACCTAATAAAGCCATTGTTGCCATTCATTTATATATCTGTATCTATATCTATCCATTCATATAATTAACCACATTCCTATTCTGGGATATTTCCTTCAGTTTCACTATTAAAAGTAGTACTGCAATTAAGGTGCCTATTCCTATTAATTTCTTTGAAACTGGTTCCTTAAGGACAAATTGTTTAATCACTTATGAAAGTTCTTTTGATTTACAATTCTTTTTTTTTAAGATTTTATTTATTTATTTGAGAAAGAGAGTGAGAGAGAGAGAGATAACAAGAGTAGGAATGGTCATAGGAAGAAGGAGACTCCCTGCTGAGCAGGGAGCCTGATGCAGGGCTCATTCCTGGGACTCTGGGATCATGACCTGAGCTAAAGGCAGATGCTTAACCAACTGAGCCACCCAGGCACCCCTTGATTTATAGCTTTAAAGATGAAAATGATATAGCGTTATCATAGTTTTTTCTTTACTTATTATACAAGTTAAATACTTTTATGTATTTGCGGGATAATTATCCCCTTAGCATCAGACCATTTTTTTCCTCCTAGATTATATATTTTTTTAACTTGTATGAAAAATATCTTAATATATTAAGAGATAGTCACTTTGGTCTTTTACATATGTTGCAATATTTTCTGTATGGTTTCTATTGCCTTTTTATTTATGATTGTATTAATAAAGAATAATTTAAGATGTTAAATTGTCACATTAGAGTGCATGAGTGAAACTCATGACTATAACATTACAACGAAAGAATGAATAGAACCAGAGGGGGATAAAAGGAATATCCTATGATGCTTAGAGAAGAGAAAGAGGAGCATGACCAGAAGTAATACCAAGTTAGCTTTGGGCACTTGGTAGTGCCACAGGCAGTACAGAGTAACTAAAGAGAAAAAAGATGAGGCAGTGGGACTTGTGACTATTCTGAAATAAATATGACATTTTTTTTTAATATGAAGAGATAATAATATATAAGACAATATAACTGAATTACTGAATTAAAGAAAAATTTTATTTCCCTGACTTCTCTTATTTTGCTGATTTCTCTCATTCGTCCCATCTCCCTCTTTTCCTCTTACTCCTCTTTCTGCCCCTTAAAGGCCTTTGTAAGGTGTATTGTGTATTGCCATCGTTCTATAACTAAGTACTAAATATTAGGAATTTATAAAAATGTTTGATATATGGTATTTCATCAATGGAGCATAGATCTGAACTTTTTCTTATATAAAATACATGAAGGGGAGAAATAAATAATCCTGAGTTTTCTTACACAGGTAGATCTAGACTCTCAGCAATTTTTATCTTAATTGCTCTTATTAAAAATTTGGACATTTTTATACAAATATCCTCACCTTCACTCTGTTCCAATATTATTCATTCTTATTTTCTAATTGATCCTAATGTTGGCACAGCCTACTCTAGCACAAACTTTAATTATCTATCTATATAGATGTATATTTATAAAATCATGAACTATTACCATTATTATATATATTATTATACATTTATATATATTATTCATTAAATATCATTATTAACTATATATATTATCCATACTATACACATTCATTCTTCTAAAGCCTTTCTTATAAAGAAAAACACAGTTATAGGCAATATATATAATTGGATTCTACCTGACATGATTTCAGATGTTGCTCACAGAAGGTGAAATCTTTGGTATGCTTCCAAAGTAAATGTAGTAAATCCCTCCTAGAAAATTTACATTCCCTTGCTTTTGCACATTTCAATTTATGTCATTTAGAGTTGCTCTATATATTTCATTAGGGATGCTAATTGATCTCAACACATTATTTATAGAAAACACCTTTAGCCTACAAAGTTCCATTGTAATTACTTATTGAGATGTTACTTGCATTGTTCATAGAACCTTAACTGGTACAAACTAAAACAGAAATCTAATTTACTTTTCCATAAATCTTCTTAAGGCTCACTTAATTCTTAATTCCTACAAGAGTATTTTAATCTTCCAGAGCAGAGGCAACTTTCTAGATTATAAATAAGGAGTGTTCTTCTGTTTTTGTAAATGTTAGATTGATAGCATTCCTTTTACTATCGTTTAAAAACTTTTCAGAGTACAATTGATTTTACTGTCAAAAAATGTTTTCATGGCAATTGACACAAATGTTTCAGGGTCAAAAAATGATACAGTCTTTCAAAAATCAGAAGGATATGGCTCTTATCATAGAGACACTCAGATGTAATTTGTCTAATTCACGATATGATTATAGGAGTTATTTAGTTCTCAGTTTTTGTACCACTAAGAGTGGGAGAGGTAAAGAACAAAATGATATTCATTAGGAGAAGCAAGCATTATTAATCCTGAGAATCCATAGGCATTGGAATTAAGTTTGCATACAGTTCTGCCACTTAATGGTTCTGTAACTTTGGCAAATTAATTTCATGATCTAAGTTTAAGTTTCATCTTAAAAAAAATAGTAATAGTGCCCTCTATCTCTTAAAGGAAAATGTTGAATGCTACATGAATAATATTCATAAAAAACTTAGCACTATGGAATATGATAAATTTACAAGTGACACCTATTACTATTACTTTTATTCTATATCATTTCACCCATAAAATGAATTTTTAAAAAATATGACCGCATCACTGACTACTCTTACTTGTCGTCCTTTAAACAGGAATTTATTAATGAATAATCCAAGCTGTTTAACATCTTCAAGAGCTGTTTAACATGACTAGAAATTCTAAACTATGTGAAACTGGATTATGTTCTAGAATCTCATCTTTTCATATACTATGTTACCAACCTAATAAACAGTTTGATTATCTGCATTTTATAGAAAATAGGAACATAAATGTTCTAATTTATATGGATGTGATTTTATTATTGTGAACTAGAGGTAGAATTAAGTGGCAGATAAAACTTGCTAGCTATATGAATAGCTTAGTGATGCTCCCCAGCATTTAGAAATACCAAGTCATATCCTACGGGTAAGTTCATTCATACACAGTACTCAAGAGGACACTTGAAAATTCATTCATTTTGGTGGGGACTTTAAGTCGTCAATACTCTTAAAAATCAGATATTTTTTGCATAAGTACTAAATTTCTCTAAAACCTAGTTTGGATGGCTGTCAATACTCATCCTTTTAGATTAAAGTCTCTTTTGTACCAGACACTGCAACCCGTTGGGGTCTCAACTTTCTAAGTTCACTAGCTATTATGAAGTCACTATTGGAAGAAAATATCAAACCAATTTTTGGGTGGTCAACTCTCTCTTAAAAAAAATGGTTTATCATGGAGGAAAGATAGAAACTGGATTCCTAAACTTAGACAACAAATACCAAGTGGCCTTTAGAGCACATGTTAACTCTCTCTTAAAAAGAATAGTTTATCATGGAGGAAAGATAGAAACTGGATTCCTAAACTTAAAAAAGAAATATCAAGTGGCCTTTAGAGCACATGTAAGCTTAATCAACAACACATTGACTAGTATCAGCACATTGGTGCCATCAACTGAACACAGTTGATGTGAATGATTGTGAAATCATGAGCTGCTTGCTCAAACCATTTGGCTCAGAGAGACAACCACAAATACACGAACTATTTCTTCTTCCTTTTTTACTAAGCTCATTTCTGTACGTAAGATCATCAAAAGCAATGCACTTAAAATGCTTATATTTTACAGACTGGCATTCTTAATGAGGTAGGGAAAGGGCACAGAAATTTTCTGAGTATCTTCTATTAGTTGTTTCTCTGTTGGGCATTGCTATAACCTGAGTGTTTGTGTCCTCCCCATCCCCAAAAATTTATCTGTTGAAATCTAATCCCCCATGTAATGGTATCTGGAGGTGCAGCCTTTGGGAGGTGAGTAGATCATGAGGGATTAGTGCTCTTATAAAACGGACTGGAAGGAACTACTTCTCTCCTTCTACTACGTGAAGACACAATGAGAAGACAGCCATCTATGAACCAGGAAGCAGAACTTTGTTGACACTAAATCTACCACACCATGATCTTGGAATTCCCATCTCCAGAATTGTGAGACATAAATTTCTGTTGTTTATAAGCCATCCAGTCTGTGGTATTTTTTCATAGAATCCCGAAAGAACTAAGACAGGTACCTTATGCATAATCTATCCCTTAACACAACAGTCCTTTGATATAGGCATCACTGTATTCATGTCATCACTGAAATTACTGAGGCATAGATTACAAACTAGCTCAGGTTGAAGTTCCAGGAACTCAATTATTTCTTAACCCTGAATCTGTAACTTTGCTTTTGTAATATGCAATAATACTTAAAGAGTCATTCAAAAAGGTTTTTATGAACGTCAGGGAGGTAGACTGCATAAATGTAGGAAATTAATTTTTGTCAAAGATTTTTTACTTATCCATATATACATTTTACAGTTTTGCATTTCTCATAAACTAATTCTGTATTTTACAAGTATTAAAGAGAGACTCTTTATAAGAATAGTGTGTTTGTGCCTTTAACATATTTACATACATATGTTCATATTTGGACTTACTCGGATCTGGAAAAATATTTCAAATATATATCAGACCTACTATATCAGAATCAATCCCAAGTCACTAACTTAGAATAAATTGTTTAATAACCAAACCTCTTTTCTCATTTCTAAGGACCTTCTGTTTCCTTTCAGTTCTCTGTCTTCTCCTGAATTCTTGCCACTCTTAGTGATTTCTCCACAGTTTGCTTAGACTCTAAAGAATGAAATATTTCTCTTGGCTATTGTCTACTTCCTCTAGGAGGTGACACTTCATAGAGTACACTCCCTAGGCCATTCATATAACTTGGACTCATTGTAATACCAGTTGCTAATCAAACACAATGGAATCGAAACCTGGAATCAAAATGTGCTCTCCTGAGAGTACTGTGTCTCTTTATATCAGCTTCTCAAATAATGGAGAAAATCAAAAGGACTTATTACTTGATAACTATTTCAAAAGCAATTATTTTCCATTTAATCAAACAATTTTGAAAATAGCTTGAATTATATGCTTGTTGTGAATTTGAAAATTACTGTTTCTCTTCAGTCTATCTGTGTAGAAATCTTAAGTCTGTAACTACGCATCATCTTATTCTAACAAGAATATCCTACCATATTGAAATAAAAGACATTTTCTTAAAGTTGCTACATTTAACTGCTATAGGTCTACAAAAGAGAACACTGTTATTACTTCTTCAAGGAAGGAAGATTTCTTCACCATTCAGATATACATGGTGGTAATATGTTTATAGAGCCTTTACCTTATAGCCTTTCTTATTTGGGGTCCAAAAAAATCTTTCTAATTCCTACAATGGCCAGGAATAGAATGTGGAAAACACATCTTCTTAATCTATTACAGCAATTTTTTTTTTTCCTGAAAAGGAACTAATTATAAACACTGTGCTATTCAAGGGACCTTGTGGGCAAACAATCCTGAATCATTACTTTTTCTTTGGAAGTTATTCTATTTCATGAAATACAGAAAAGTGCATGACAATGTAATTTATCATACAGGTATCTGAACTGAAAAATTTTATATAGCTTAGGAAGATGGCACTTAAAATATCACAGAGTCTCTTATGATGAACTTCAGTTATATAATTTGTTATAAATATGAGGCAGAATATGTTATAAATATGGGAAGTATTAAAATTAATAAGCATCACCAAGGTGACTGCTGTAGAAATGGGGCAGAATGAGTGGTACACTTTCATTCAGGTCAAGTTAAATCAAGTGATAGTTCCACAAAGGAGGGAGGAAATAACATAAAAGAGCTACATTGTTGAGGAGTTATCCTTTTAATTTTGCCTTTATTTTATAACAAATGTAGAGTTAGATTGCCTTAAGTTTTATTGTCCTTGTTTTTGTTACTTGTTGTTCTTCTCTCTACTTAACAAATTTGTATTAAGGGCTTACAGTACAAAACCACTATATCCAGTGTTCTTTCTGTACATAACAGCAAACTGAACAGAGAGGGCATTTACACTCATGGACATTGGCGGATACCAGATAAAAAATGATGCTCAAATAATTACAATTTAGGGAATCTGAGGACAACAGAGGGAAAAATGAGGCCAAGAAAAGAGAAAGGAAGAGAGGTGTTAATATTGGGTAGTCTGGGATGGCCTCTTACGAAGGACACATTTCAGCTAAGTCCTGATGAATAAGAAAGACCCAGCCAAATCTTTGTAGAAACACTTCCTGTGTCTTGTTCCTAAGAGTAGTGTGAAGAGTGTGAGGTTCCCAAGTCTGCAGGCCCCCTTTGTTTTACTGAGTTTGGAGCAGCCATACTTAAATCTTCAATAGACTCACAATTATTTCCTTTGGATTTCTATCTCATATTTCATAATACGTCATGTTCTAAAAGCTTAATTCCTTTTGACTCAGGACTGGGCAAATCTAGTTTCTCAAAAAGTGAGTAAACTTAATAAAGATAATCAATATCCAGGTCTCTACGATATATGATGGATTACTGAAAATGCCAGAGTCCTGCCATAAGTCTTCTTGTCTTTAGTATTTCAAATTATGACTGAGTCTTTTGTATTTCAGATTATGTCAATCTACTTTGAAACAATACATTCTTCCCCACTCCAATCTTCCTTTGCCCTCCTTCTTTCCTTCTATGTTATCATATGCATAAAGAAATATAAAGCTGCCTCCATGTTTTTATTTATCTAGATTTCCTTCTGTCCGTGATCATAATCATGATGAAGGCAGTTAATATTTATTGAATGCTGACTATGTCCCAGGAAGAGCCATAAGTACTTAATAGAAATCATCTCATTTATTCCTCATACAAATACTTTGAAATCAATCTTATTATTATACCTACTTAACATATGAAGAAGCCTTTCGGACATTTATTCAGAAGTGCCACAGTTACCAAGCAAATGGAGCATGAACAAGACCTATCCATCTGATTGCAGAGGTTGCACCCAGGAAGGAGAATTGTGACATTTATCCAGGCAGCATTTTCTAGTAATACAAATTTTGAATAAGATTGAGTGGAATTCATATCGTCCCTAAGGTCTTTTCTATTAAAGATAAAAATATGACTGGTATTCATATCCTAATGAAAATACCACTACAACCCACTACAGACTCTTAAACTAGTTGACCAACGAGACCACCTTCTTGGAATAGAAAGAGAAGGCTTGGGCTTCTTAGGGAACCAGTAATTGATACAGCAAAAAGCTCTAAAACCTTTGCCAAGTTTGGCGTTGAATTCTGCTTTGACAACCACAGAACAGAAGAGTTGTAAGTTCTCTTCTGTTGCAATACTTTGCCAATGTCAAACTAGTCCACTTTTCAAGCCTGCCAATCTTCCACAAAGCTCTCCATTCAGTTTTAGAGAGGAACATAGATGGTAATCAAATGCTTTGATTCAAACAGCATTACAGCTGACACATGAAAAGATTCAGAAGAAAGAAAAAATAAACTGATTTCACAACTTCCATAGTCTTAACAAGAAAGACTCATTGCTCAAACAAATGAGCATTTCCTATGGCCTTGACAGCCAGACTTTGAAACAGTCACTAAACATTTTTGTACAGCCTATTAAAATATAAATCCTCTTGCATGCAATTAAAAATGTGAATGTAACTTCAGTTTTCTAGCACTAATTAGTAAAGCAGAAAGTATATTGTCATAAAAGCCTCAGTGGACATAAAAAGTCACCCAGAGAGATTATATAGCATGGTGGCTAAGTATACGGATTCTGCAGTCAGAACTCCTGAATTTAAATCCTAGCTGAGCAAGTCTTACTAAATGATCTGGTACTGCTGCATTTTATATATTTTTTATGTAATACATTTTTCACTAATGACCCCAGGTTCTTGACACATAGCCCTATTGAAAGAGTTTCATTTTATGACTAAGTTGTCTCTTTTTTCCCTCTGAACCTCTCAGATGAAATAAAGGGGGTGATGAGGATTCTGGGTGAAAAAGTATAATTTAGATAGACAAAATGTGTTTCGGAGGATTAGAATCTGGTGAAAACATGGGAACATAAAAATAAAGAAACAGAGCCATTGTTAGAATAGACACTATCCTTTCCTCATGCCTTGTCTCCAGATGTTTTCAATATACAGATGAATTTTATAGTAAAAAAAAAAGTTGGACTTACTTTGCAACAGCTAAACACATCCTTGTCAATGAACAAATTCCAATAATCTATTTGCTTATACGTTATAAAATTAGCTCTTTTCTGTATAACAAACCATCTGTGTCATAACTTTAAGAAGTTCCAAAAAATCTGTGATTAAATTATTACTTAAATATTTATCTTTTCTTATGTGAAGTCCTCAACACTGGCTAAGGAAAAATATTTTATCTAACATTACTTGAGTAATCCCATTTTAGCTGAAGTAATTTAAAATGAGGCCTTCATTTGTATCAGCAGAAGCAGAATTGTGCTGAGATTCTAATGTTATTGATCTATGTGAAAATTACACTGTGAGGCTCTCCTTAATTGTATGTCGACATCTAGTTGGCTACAAATAATATTTATTGTCAACTTCCACTAAAAGATCATGTTTTATTGCCAATATTAAATTCAATCTAAATATAGAAATATATATATCTATAATATCTATAAATTAGTCCTATCATGTATAACACATTAATTTATGAATGCAAATGTAAAATTTATTTTGACAGTATTCACTTTTGAGGCAGTCAGAGACAAATACAATATATCACATTTATTACAAAATAATGCAGTTTACTTAGTTAAATACAGTAATATATAAGAAGTTATTATCCCTTTTTATCACAACAAACATTACTGACTGCTATACCTAGGGATTCTACAGTGCTTCCTTAAATAAATCCCAACTCATGGGATTATTATAGATATAATTACGTTATAAATTATATTTGTGTTATAATTATATGTAAATAATAAATATAAGTTTTATTTAAATTATACATATAATTTAAATATAAATTTATTTAACACCAATATAATTTACATATAGTTTAATTTAAACATAAATTTAGAAAGTCTTTATATAAAGTTTGTTTTCTAATTGTTATACTCTTAATGTTTCTGTTATTTATTATTGCCTCCTAGTAGGGGAAAGCTTTATATTATTAAGAAAACACATTGAGGTGTTAGCACGACACCACCAAAATATAGTAAGTGTATCTCTCTTCAACTGGCACAATAGCAAGGTTATTCAAAGAAATAAAATTCAGATGGAGCCATATTCCTTAAGCAGTACTTTTCTTAAAAAATTAATTATTGAACAAAAAATTGAAAAAAAAAACGTGCATACCACTGTAGATGTTTCCAAATGATCTTATTTGGAGAGAGGTATATTGTTATATGCATTTCTAAATGGTGAGTAGGCAATAGATCACACTTCTAAAATAAGTAAAAGATAATCACTGTTATGGTTTAATTCCTGAGGTATAGATGACTTGAAACCCTAAGTACATTGTTCAGGGATTCTTTATTCTGGCTACCTGTTATTTGTTAATTTACATTTAAAAATAAGCAAGAAAAAAAGAAGAGTCACTATTACAACAATTATAGAAATAATTTAGTGTGCTAGAGGACATGGCAATAGTATGATTCAGACAGATTCTACTTCATTTACTCTCCAAACTTACTTATTTTTGTAATTTATCACACACTGGGTATGATTCAGATACATTATTGGAATTTAAAGAATATGTTAGAGATGCAAAAGTAGCTCTACTTTTATTATAATAACATATCATAAAATTCCACCAATATTTTTTTATTTTATATACACATAAATCCAATTAATACTGTACTATTATTATTCACATTTGAATTGAATTGACATTACTTAAGTATTGATCATAATGTCTTTTCTAGTTTCCTAATTCACACTACAATTGACATTATCATGTAACTTTTTTGGATCTTCATTTCTTTCTAGGATGGCACTTATCCACGTTATTAACATATAATTTTATCAATATGGACTTTTTGCTTAAATATTACAGAATTAAAAGTCGTAAATATAGTATATTATTAAATATAATAATATAATGACAAAAATCTGAAAGCATGCTTAATGGCCTTCAAGCCAGCAACATGTGACTATTAGCCTTTTCCACTTTCTCACAAAATAACCAAGACATAAATAAGGGATTAAAAACATCAATGACATGAAATTTAATATTGAAACACAAGCCAAAAACTTAGAGGAACTGAAAAAAAAAATTAAGATTGAGAAAGTCTGATTGAAGGAAAAGCAAGCCACTATGGAAACCAGTATGGAGATTCCTCAAAAGATCAAAAATACAAATACCATATGATCCAGTAACCACGTCTGGGTATTTACCAAAGAAAATGAAAAACTAATTTAAAAAGATATATGCACCTCCTTACATGCATTATTTACAAGAGCCAAGATTAAAACCAACCTAAATGCCCATTAATAGATGAATAAATAAAGATTTGGTGTACATACACAATGGAATAATACTCAGTCCTGAAAAAAGAATGGTATCTTGCCATTTGCAACAACAGAGATGGACCTGGAAGGTATTATGAGAAGTGAAATAAGTCAGAGAATGATAAATACCATATGACTTCACTTATATGTGAAACAAAACAGAACAGAGACTGAATCATAAATAAAACAAACTGGTCATTGCCATGGGGGGAACAAAAACTAAGAAGTACAAACAGCCAGTAATAAAATGTGTAAGTCACTGGGATGTAAAGTACAGCTTAAGGAATATAGTCAATAATACTGCAATAACTTTGCATGGGGACAGACTGTAACTATACTTATAATGAGCATTTGATAATGTATATAAATGTCAAATCACTGTGTTGTAAACCTGAAACCAATAAAATATCGTATGTCAACTATACTTCAATTACAAATAAATAAGTTTTAAAAAGCTACTCATACTGGGGTGCCCAGGTGGTACAGTTGGTTAAGCATCCAACTCTTGGTTTCACCTCAGGTTATGATCTCAGGGTCCTGAGAGCAAGCCGTGCGTTGGGTTCCGTGCTAAGCATGGAGCTTGCTTAAGACTTTCTCTCCCTCTCCCTCTACCCTACCTGGCCCTCCCCTCTCAAATAAATAAATAAGTCTTAAAAAAAAAAAAAAAGAAAGAAAAGAAAAGAAAAAGCTACTCAGACTTAAGGTCCACATATCCATGATATGTGCAGTTCACAGAACTAAACCTATCTAGAAAAAAGTAATGGAAGACATGCTATCAACCATTACCTGTTCTCTGATTCAGAGACTATACACATCAGAAATGTAGAGACCAATTCTTCTCTTTTGGGGCTATTCCGTAATTTCATGCCAAAGTACATCCCTAATACATACACATTTGCATTCCCATATACATACACACATCATTTTTCTCAAGATATAATAAATTCTAAATAATAACTTGTTGAAAATAAGAGTGGTAGGGTATTTAGTCATCACACGCTACTCTCTGGGAGCAAATTTTTCACAAAAATCCACAGTAGAAATTCTAATTTTTCAAGTAACTCTATAACTTTGAGCAAGATTTGGGGCATATGAGGTTAAAAATAATGTTTTTAAATGTCTGTTTAAAACCTAAATTTGCCTTAGAGTTGATCACCTCAATTTGCTTTCCAAGTATACATTGAGACCTCAACAGTAAGGTCAAAGGCAACATACTCACTTTTAGCTTTGTTAAGTACATAGCCTAGTATCACTGTCTTCTATAGAGTAAAAAGTATTGGGAGGAAAACATGGAATCAAGAAAATCTTGAAAACATACACATGGAAAACAATATGAAGACTATTAGAGGAACAGAATACTTCAAAAACTGACCTACTGTAAAATGTAGAAGATAATATCCAGATTATGGTTATTCTCTGAGGACTGCAATAAATTATGAGCTTCCAAGGGTCAATTTAATAAAGCAAATTTAGATAATGTAAAAATATCTAAATTAAATAAAAAGAATGAAATAAAGCGAGACAGAATACTAAAAATATCTCTAACGGCTGTCAGTGGGGAGAGTGAAAATTAGAAGGAAAAAAAAAGCTAAAGAATTTAAGCACGAAAAAACAATCTATGAAGCATAAGACAGAAAGCAAAGAGCTAAGAAAGGAAACATAAATAAGAGAAAGCATATATAATTGAGATAAGACTTCAAATTTATCTGATTTTTCAGTACTTTTATTCTTGTCTCTTTGTTCCACCTAATCTAAGGCAGACTGGGCAAATCCAGGAAAAGAACCCAGAGCAGAATAAAAATGAACTGAAGTTCTCAGTTCAAGAATCAAAACACACTTTTGAATGAAATGATAGAATAAGAGAAAGGGTTTTTGAATCTCAAATGTGAAGGTTAGTTCCAAAAACTAAATATTTGGTAAGAATACCGTGTGTGTGTGTGTGTGTGTGTGTGTGTGTGTGTGTGTGTATTTGGCAAATCTGGAATTAAGTGAAACTTAATTTTCACTGTACAGAGTACAGGAGAAATATCCTATATCATTGAGTGTGGGAATAGTAGAAGAGATAGATACATTTGGAATCAAGCAAAGAGGGCTGATTCTGTTCCACCTACTCTCTCTTGGCTGCGAACTCCTATGGAACAGCAGCCTTAGGGAGCCAACTGGAAAACAGATTGTTAGTGTGTGTTGGCTGCAGTTGGCTGAATTGGCATGATATTACACAACGTAATACTGACCACAAAAGAGAATTAGCCAGTGTATAAGTAGTAGTGAAAGATAATACCAAGTCTTGAAAACAGAAATTTACAGTTTGAAAAAGGTAATTTATTTTTCAACCCTAACTAGTAAAAAATTAAACTGAGAAGTCCTAAGAGAAACAAAGACAAAGTAAAAATTATATCTTAGGCTTTCACAAAGATCAAATTAAATCTATGGTTATCGATCACATCTGTGTGAGGCAGTTTATAAGATAAATGCAAATAATTTCTTCCTCTTGGTATTCCCACCATGTGTAATTCTATTCCCTTGAGTTTGGAAAGGCCTGTTATTGGCATCTAAACAATGGCAAAGGTGATGCGTGTTACTTGTAAGATGATATTACATAAGATAGCAACTACCATCTTGCCTGTAGATTCTGTTTCTTGCAGGCTTTATTGGGGGGGAAATGCCATGTCTGATATGCCTATAAGGCAAAGACTGAGTGTGGTCTTCTCCAGCCAAGAGTCAATAAGGAAATGGGGCCCTCAGTCTATCAGTTCTCAAGAAACTGAACTCTTTCAACAACCATGTAAAGGAGCACAGAAGTTGATCATTCCCCCAGTCTAGTAGTCAGATGAGACCTCAGCACTAGCTGACAGCTTGGATGTAGCCTTTATCAACAACCCTGACACAAAGGACCAAGCTAAACCAAATTCCTGACCCAAAGAAATGTATATAATAAATGTGCCATTTATTAAGATTGTTCTACCAAGTAAATCATTTCAATTGACAAAACAGCTCAGGGAAAAGAGGCTAAAGACTTGCCAAGAAAAGAAGTATTAACTCAAGGTAACTGCAACCAGGTGATAAAAATGAAACACAGAGGCAAGAAAGAAAGAAAAAAAAAAAAAAGATAAATCTAAGAACTCTCATTACATTGAACTGACTAGAATTAAATGGATAATAAGAATACTAAATTTTAAGAGAG
The DNA here is from genome assembly GCF_024610735.1 of Ursus americanus. Classification (NCBI taxonomy): domain Eukaryota; kingdom Metazoa; phylum Chordata; class Mammalia; order Carnivora; family Ursidae; genus Ursus; species Ursus americanus. The sequence continues at coordinate 7,831,675 of NC_142131.1, forward strand.
TTATACTCCCAGAGAATGAGCTTAGATTCAAATAGTCTGTGATTCTTTGCACATCAAAAGATCCTAAGGTCCCAAGCTTGTACAGGCAGAAATCCAACTGAGAAAGCTGCTCAGCCCCCAAGGCAGGGTTTTTGTTTTGTTTTGTTTTTTGTTTTTTTTTTGTTTTTCCCTAATGCCCAATTCAGATGTGGCCCAGAAAGATAACGAAGAAAAAATCAAAACAAACAAAACTCCCAGAGATGACAGCCAATGGACTGGAGATGCCTAGAAGAGAACAAAACTCACATCTAATTAAGAAATTTTCACCCTCCTGGGGAATGAAGCATGAGAGACTATGGACTATGAGAAACAAACTGAGGGCCTCAGAGGGGAGGGGGTGGGGGAATGGGATAGACTGGTGATGGGTAGTAAGGAGGGCACGTATTGCATGGGGCACTGGGTGTTATACACAACTGATGAATCATCGAACTTTACATCAGAAACCGGGGATGTACTGTATGGTGACTAACATAATATAACAAAAAAAAAAAAAAAAAAAATTAAAAAAAAAAAAAAAAAAAGAAAAGAAAGAAATTTTCCCCCTCCTCAACGTGGGATTTCTCATGATCTCTGCCAAGCAGCATTTCAAAATCGCAGTACCAGTTACTACTGGTGTTTCTCATCCTCTCCATTCAAACCAAGACTGTTGAGTGTGGATTTCCCTGTTCTGCCACCATATATTAGGCAGGAGGCAGACAACTTGTGTTTTGAGTTTACAAGCCTTATCAAGAGGCTCTTCATTGAACCTGATGTTCAGGTTACTACATATCATATAAAGATACTGAATTTTGAGATAAAGCTGTGAATGAATGGGATATTTTGTCCTTGCCTCACAAGGATGAGTGTTATTTTGCCTATGGAAAGCAGCTAATATGTGCTGACTAGAAGATGAACAGTAGAGCCACTGAAGCTTACATCAAATAGTTTTTGTTCTCCCTTTTTTAGGAACTGGATAGGATTCAACTTCATTGCCCCTTATGAAATTATACATGATTACGTGACTTTCTTTGGAGATGTAAATAAATGGCATATGTTATTTCCTAGCTGAAATTTTAAGAATCTATGCACAGTATACCGCATCTCTTCCCACTTCTCTGGTGACCATAGAAGACTGTGTAGGAACAATGCCTCTAACAGCCTGGATCTCTTTGTAAACACAAAGAAACAAATTTTAAGGTAACTCATGTTGGAGTATCACGAGCTGATACATGTACTTAGTAAGACTACTGGCATATTTATTATTAACACAGCATAACCTAGCCTATTCTGAAACATGCAGGCATCCTTGATTTCTAGATAATTCGAAAAGTGTGACTCCAATTTCTTATGTTTGGTAGGAATGATTTAGAAGAAAGGGGTAGGTCTCCACAACTGAACATATTTCAGCTTTAATTCTGGCTCACTCATACTCCGTAATTTCCAGAAAACTGCTAAAGCTTTTTGAACCCCGGTCTTTTACAGAAAGGATATAAAAACACAAACCTAATAAAGTTATCTTAAGGAATAAGTGAGAGAGCTTTGAAAAGGTAGGACCATAAATAATATGCGAACATAGTATGTGCCTTACGGCTTTACTTCCTCTTTCTAATTCCTACTAAAAACCACACTTTAAAAATTAAGACTAAATCGACTTAAGAGATAAAATGCCATATATATATAAGATGTTCAGAAGAAACCTTCAGAGTTTAACGTACGAGCTATACAAAGAGAATTGGGAACTAAAATTAATTTAATTGAAATGGGTTTTATTTATGATTGAAGCAATCTTGACAGAATGTGGCAGGACCTGATTGATACCAACTTAGAATGATTCTCACTGATTCACTTACGGTGAACTTTTGAGAGATTATATACATCAATTGTATGTAAATTCATTTCATAAAAGTTTTTATCTCTGCTAATTTCTAAATCCCCGTAAAATCAGCAACTTTAATTTGGATCCTTAAAGTAATGAACGCTAAATATTAACAAGCCACAAAAAAGGCAAACTTTAATTTATTATGTTTAATGTCTTTTTTGACTACCACCTTACCCATGGTTTTAGTAAGAAATTATATTATTTTACTGCTATGGAATCTTTAAAAAAAAAAAAAGAGTCTAATTTGTTTATCAGATACAATGCCCAAAGAATAAACTGGTTATTTCAATGTCATATAACTGTTTTACAAGAAAAGAAGAAGGAGGAGGAGGAAGATGAAGACGAGGAGGAAGAAGGGGAGGGAGGTGGGGAGGAAGAAAAGAAGAAAGGAAGGGTGGAGGGAAAGAACACAGAGAGAATCTAATAATATGTAAGATATAAAATATACAGGAGGTAATAACCCCCAAATCTACAGCATATTCCTATTAGTCATATAAAAGTTATCAAACTTTTTATTTGACAACCATCTCTTTTGGTAATATTGCACCATTCCTACCAAGTAGGCAATAAAAGCCATTTACTGCCAATGTAGATTCCAAATGATTATATTGTAGTACAGACAATAAATTATTTACTTGATTTAATGAACAAGTGATTCTACAAAAATCACAAAGAAAAATATATATAGCCAAATGTAAAATAATTCTAAACTTCTCCATTAAGACATCATTTAGATACAACTTATTCCTGATATCGCTTTAATTAATTCTTTTCTTTTCTACACAATGCATACAATGGCCATTCTGAGAGCTAAAACAGTATTTTTGTTTTTTGTTTTTGTTTTGTTTTTTTTTTTTTAAGATTTTATTTATTTATTTGACAGAGAGAGAGACAGCCAGCGAGAGAGGGAACACAAGCAGGGGGAGTGGGAGAGGAAGAAGCAGGCTCCCAGCAGAGGAGCCTGACGTGGGGCTCGATCCCAGAATGCCGGGATCACGCCCTGAGCCGAAGGCAGACGCCGAACGACTGCGCCACCCAGGCGCCCCATTTAGTTTTGATCTTATTTTATTATTTCATTTTGCTTCTTTTAACCAATTTCATAATTATTTTCCCCTGAGGATTTCTGCCAAGATGAGGTACTATGTTTACAAAAAAGAAAAAAAAAAATCACCAGTGAGTCAGCATCAAATGCCAAAGTATGTTCTTAGAATAAGAATGTTTGTAGCTAAATTTGGAAGCAAAAATGTGTACATACCTACCATAAAAAATGGATAAATCTAGCTGTATCTGTGGGTTTTTGAAACTGTAGTCTATTTGTCAAAAGTTTTTGAATTATGCAATATTTCACATAGATAACTTTCTGCCTTCATATTTAAACCCATTTACTTAAAGAATAAAAATAGATGAATTACCTACTCGTTATCTCTCAATGTATATTTCCCAAACAGCTAAAGGATTGTGTGAATAGATATTATTTAGTTCCCTAATGAAAAAATATGTTCCCCGAGTCTTATTAGAAGAGTTTTCATAAACACATTTAAGGATTTCCTCTGGGATAAAGATGTTTATAAGCACTGATGGAAAAATAAATTAGGGTAATATAAATTTTAAAATGTGGATATTTTCAAGATGTAAAACTTCCCTAATTTGAGAAAAATTAGGATATGTGTCTCTGCTTATTTCTTAGAAGATATGTTACCTATATGATATGTTACCTATAATATATGTGATATACACAACAGATCATATAAAAGAAGCATCACATACAAACATATATTCAAACACATTTGCACATACACATACACACATATGCATACACATAGAAAATATTAGTGGATTCAGAAATTATGGAAAATTAATACTTAATAGAGACCCTATGCTTACTATTTTTATGTCTCCTTCCACTATGAAATGAAAATATACGCCTATACAGAAACCTGTGCATGAATATTTAGAACAGCATTATTCATATTAGCTAAAAAGTAGGTATAACCTAAATGTCTATCAGCTGACAAGTGGATAAACAAAATGTAGTATACTCATACAATGGAATATTTTTCAGCCATAAAAATGAAGTACTGATACATTTTTCAACATAGATGAAACATGAAAATGTTATGCTAAAAATGTTGCAAAAGATCACATAGTCTCTCATTCCACTTATTTGACACATCCAAAATAAGAAAATGAAAAGAAAGCAAAAGCAGATTAATAGTTATTTTGGGACAGGTGTGGGGTGGTGGGATGGAGAATGACTGAACTGATAATGGAGTTTCTTTCTGGAGTGATAAAAATGTTCTACATTTGACTGTACCGACAGTTAAACATATCTGTGAATGTACTAAAAACCACTGAAATGTTGACCTTAGAGGGTAAATCGCATGTTATGTAAATTATAACTCAAGTATACCTATTAAAAACATTACAAAAAATTCAAGAAACTGTTTATGTCTGAGCAGAATAAGGGTGAGTGAGGAAGACACATAGGAAACTTTGGAGTAACTGAAAATGTATTTCTAAACTTGGTGGTATGCACATAATTTTTAAAAAAATAATTTATACTTTACTCTCATGATTTATATGCATATATATTTTGCAAATATACATATACAGATATAGAGACAGATGTAGTAAATATCAAGTAATTCAAAATTAATAAAAGAACAAATAAATTGGGTATGGTTACTTGAATTCCATTGTTATAAATATTCCCATCATGGTTTCCATTGTATCAGAAACTACTTCTAATGTTCCATGTGCCTGGTTTTGCTTTGAAATTGTAGTTGATAATTCACTAATACAAATTTGAAATCTCCAGTTGGTGCAAGCAATGGTAATGTTTCCTCTAACTCAAAATGAAGCGATAACCAATTTTAAATGAAGTAACTTTTTACTTAAATAGTATACTTGGCATATTAAAAATAACAAATTGAGTCAAAAAAAATGTTGTGCCTTAAAATGGTTCTCATGATAGTTTATATCAACTACGCAAAAAATGCAAATGTTTTTTAAAAGCAATTACTTCCTAAGGCTCATGGGCTTTTCTACAGAACTTCTTGAAACAGATCAAATTCTGAGTTAAACCTTCCTACTTATATTTATTGCCTTGATGTATGCCAATATTACTATGTAATCTATTTAATAATATATTCTAACAGTCTTTCCCTTTGTCTTAGAAGTGGAATAAAATCAGATGGAAAAAAAATTAGTAATGGTGGAAACCAAATCACTGATTCCACAATGTCTTATGTAATACTCCAACACAGTTAATGATACACCTTGTAGAATGATGTGAGAGAGGGCACAGGTGCATTTGCACACTCTTTTAGTCCTATCAAGAGCACCTTACAACAAGCAAAACATGTCTGCTGTCACTTGGGGAAAGTGAGTAAGTAGATTTGGGAACTAGCACCCATGGGTAGTGTAAAGGAGCATGGTTCACATTGTCTGAAATTGCTCATGCCCTGGTTCATCCAGCTGGTAATGAAGCAGTCAGCATCCCATCTCTGGAGTGGAATAGGCAATTATTCTAGCTTGAAACTCTGCCCTTGCAAATTGAGTGTGGCAACAATTCACATTGGCTGTCATTATAAAGTCCCTCAAAACGGGGTAGCTATCCGTATCAGTTCAGAAAGAAAAATCAGAGATGCCTAAAAAGTTTACCTTAACTCCAAATAGATTATTGTACACTGATGCTATGGATATTTAAACTGCTTTCTGGGAGACCTTTTTGTACTGTTTTATTCTTCAATCTTGCTCCAAATTGCTCCAAATAAACCTAAAATTCAAGTCACGTAGAATATTTCTGTAGATTCTCATTAACCAACCTTCTATCTTGCAATACATTTAGAGAACGAAAACATTTCTCATTCTCCTTCTAGTTACATTTTAATGCTGTTACAAGCAATCAAGGAAAAAAAAAAAAAAACCTCCCCTGGGATTCTGATTCTTGGATGTGCAGATAACAACAACATTACACCTGTAGCTCTCACAGCTAGCTCATGTCTGTATCTTCTGCGGAACTTTTAAAACAATACCTACACCCTAGCCACCCCCCCATACTAATTAAATCAGAATTTCTGAGGGTGGGATCAACAAGTGGTTGGTTTTTAAAGCACCTCAGATGACTCTAAAATGATAAGATAAGCACTACTAAAAATGTAATATGTATACAAATCACCTAAGCAAGTTTTCAAACTGCAGATTTGATTTAAGGTATTCTGTGGTGGGGTCTAAAAATCTGGATTTCCATCATGCTTCCAGATAATGTGGATGTTGCTGGTCTGTGGACTGCATGAAGTAGCCAGAATCTGATGAGAACTTCCCTTAATATGAGAATTTTCTTAGGGAGCTTTTAAACTTCCTGTGCCCGACACGCTCCAGACTCACAACCTCAGAATCTCCAGGGGTGCGATTTAGTCATCAGTATTTTTTAAAATGTCCCAAGTGATTCACAAGTACAGGAAATGTTGAGACCTCTACTGATCTAGGCATTCTCATCAACCCCTGTTACCCGACCATCTTCCCCGATTTTTCTCCTTGATTTAATAACACCAAAGATCTTCCAATTAAACAAGTCCTTTGAAGACTTTGATTTCTCCCTCTGTAGCATCCTCATATCAGCTGCCATGTTGTATTCATTCAATAACTGAAATATCTAATTACACTAACCTCTCCTTTGCAATAGATAGCATGCATTTAAGGCCTTCATTACCCTCTACCTACAGTGGTCTACTTTCTAGATAACTCAAATTGTTTGAAAATTCATTCAATCTATTTTGCCCAATCTTGCTAAATTAATCTCTTTAAATTACTCCTCAAATGCCATTGCTCTCTTGTTTTGAATCTTCATGTTGCCCTTTTGTCTATAAAATTTAAGCAAACTCCTCAATAATATAACATGCAGTATCATCCATACTCAGTATCTACTTAATTTTCACTTAAATTTTCAGTTGACTCTCATTATTTATAGAGCTCTCCTGGGGATCTTATGTATGTTTTTCCCACTCACAATTTATCTTCAAACACAGTCTATACTTTCTTATGTATGACTATCTCTGCTGTTTCTTTTTCTTTTTCTGTGTGTTTTTATTGAAATTCTAGTTAGTTAACATGTGTCATATTAATTTCTGGTGTATAATATTGTGATTCAACACTCACATACAACACTCTGTGCTTATCAGAAGTGCCCTCTTTCATACCTGTCACCTATTTAAGCCATGACCCCACCCACCTCTCCTCTTATAACCATCAGTTTGTTCTCTATAGCTGAGTCGGCCTGTAGGTTTGCCTCTATATTTTTGCCATTTTAACCTTTGCTCATTTGTTTCTTAAATTACACCTATGAGTGATATCATATGGTATTTGTCTTTCTCTGACTTATTTCACTTAGCATAATACCTAATCTAGCTCCATCCTTGTCGCTGTTTCTTGAACCTAGGATACTTAACCATATCTTTACATCTGAAAAACTTATGTAATCCCAGAAGTTTCCTATTATAAATATCCTCATAATACTCTAAACAAAATGAGAAACCTCCTCCGGGGACCCTCCCCTATATTTTGTTATACACTGCTTACAGAAAAATTATGTTATAATTATATTATGTTTCCCTAATCTCTTTCCCAAATTTCTCTAGACTTTAAGTCCTGGAACAAAGAAACAGAGTCTTAATACTCTCCCAGAAAACCCTGCCCCAAATGAATGATCAATAAATATTTATTAAACTGGAATATATAAATATTTTTGAATAATCATTATATGTATATTAGTTTAGGACATGATTTCTCCCTGTAAGTTGACAGTTGAAATATGTAAAACAAATACCACATAAGGAACTATAGTTAATTCCCCAAGTACTCAATGGATTGCACAGTGAGAATGAATATTCTGAAACTACAGCAACTGCCATTTGTACAGTATTTGATAAATAATAGGTTCCCAAAAAATAGATTCACAGAATTCAAAGAGAGGGATTCTTTTGTCGACAAAGGCTTTCAAGAGAAATCTTAAGATTTGTAAAGCCTGTGAAAAAAGATGAAAAAGGCATGTCAGATGAGAAATTAAGTAACTACAAAAGCTGAGGGGAGGAAATGCAAATAGGAGCTTGAATACAAAATGAAGAGACAAGTTTGGTTATGCCAGTATGTAGTGTTGCCTGAGTGTTTTGAAATGGATAATTTCTAAATTAAAATATTAAATATGCAATACATACAAATTATCATTTATACATATAAATGTATTTCAAATACCATCTGACCAGCAAAAAGAACATGTGTTGAACCCTCCTGCAGGGGTGGTGCAAATGTAAATGGTGCAGCCACTGTGGAAAAAAGTGTGGAGGTTCCTCAAAAATTACAGACAGAAATACCATATGATTCAGTAAATCCACTACTGGGTATTTACCTAAAAAAACCAAAAACATCAATTTTGAAAAGATGTATACATCTCTATTTTTATTGCAGCATTATTTACAAGGGCTAAGATATGGAAGCAACCCAAGTGTCCATCCACAGATGAATGGATAAAGAAGATGTGGTAAAATAAAACAAAATATTAATCAGCAATAAAATAAATAATGAGATCTTGTCATTTGTAACAATCTGGATGAGCCTAAAAGGTATTATGGTGAGTAAAATAAATCAGACAGAGAAAGACAAATACCATATGATTTCACTAATAAATGGAATCTAAAAAACAAAAAAACAAAAAAAAACAAATGAACAAACAGAAAAACAAACTATTAAATACAGAGAACAAAATAAACTGGTGGTTGCTAGGGAGGTGAGGGATGGATGAAATAAAGCAGATTAAGAGGTACAAACTTACAGTTATATAATTAAAAAGTCACAGAGATTAAAAATACAGCATAGGGAATATAGTCAATAATACTGCAAGAAGGTTCTCTGGTGATGGATAGTAGCTACATTTACTAAGGTGAGCACTGAGTACTGTATAGAACTGTTGATCATGATATACACCCGAAACTAATACAACACTGTATGCTAATTATATTTCAATTAAAAAAAGAGCATGGTTGAAAAACAAGTACATTTTTACTATTAACCTAGAATAATTTGGGACTTGTCAAAAGTGAAACATTTTGTTTACTGATTGCCAGATTCTCTGCATGGATATTCTAGAGTAAAACAATAGAGAAAACTGGTTTTATAATCAAATAAATAATTGTAACAATAGATTTAGAATTAGTACATTTATCATTATAATTCTGTTGTTATTTAAAATCATGGAGATTATGTTATAAACATAACTTATTGCTATTATTTTAAAACAAATATAGTGGTGATATATAGATCTCATAACTGCTACTGAAATGTATTAGTCCAGTTTCACAGCTACCAAGTTTTATAAAACTTTCCAATTTTTTGCAACATAATTTGCCATTAGTTCAGTATCCCCACATTCCTACACTGGAATTTGTAAATGCAAAATTTCTCTAGTGTGTCTCTTACCAAGTATTTTTTTAATGTTTACTGTGCGTTAAGTTCCTTGGGTTCTTATATTTTTCTCTCTCGTAGTACTTCCCCATCATCCAGTTATTTTCAAATATTTTCTTTCTAAGGTAATCTATTATGAGGCTACCTAAAAACTGAGATACGTTCCACAAAACATGATTGTAGTTTAAATAGTTTTGAGTTATCATGTTTTATCTTTAAATTTCATGCCAAATTTAACATATATATCACAACACATTGATTTTTAATATAAAATGATGCTCTAAATTATTGATCTTTAGGTAAAATGTGCAATTCAATAAAATATGCCATACTTTAGCCTGGTAAATACCAGCACATACCTTTGCAGGGAAAGTTTCTCCATCTAACTTTGAAAGAAATAATTTCAAACCCATCACATCTAACTATGTACATGCATCATTCTTTTATTTTAAAATAAGTATGCCATAATGTCTCTGAAAAAGCTTATATCATTCAATAGACTGCCTTTTAAATACCATGCAAATACACTAGATACGTCTGCCTCCAAGAAGTTTGAAATCGAGAACAAGATGTAATACACAAATGACAAAAAACACAACATTCCGTAAGTATTTTCTAAAATGAATAATATAGAATTTAACTTGAAATAAGACCAAACTTTTAAATGAGGATAATCAGTAATATCTTCACGAAAAGGCAGTATTTAACCTGATCATTACAAAGGGGTGGTGTTTTAGCAGGTAGCACAGAAACAGAAGAGTTTGGAAAGAATAAAACATTTGAGCAAAGGCAGAAAACAGAAATATATGAGGCCCTTTTTAGGAACCAAATAATTAATTGATTTTAATTGTCACAGAGAATACATGCAATAGATGAAGCTAAAGCAGGAAAAGATTACGGAAAATCACGCGATCTAATACTAAGGAAGTTACACCTTTCCACACAAGATTCTTTGAAGGCTTTTAAACTGAGTGTGACAGGATAAAAATTGTTCTTTAGAAAGTTATTAAGATATGGAGTGTAAAATGGTAAGAAAGCCACTCAGGAATTTAGTAGCTATAATCAATATATTATGTCTTTGTCAATATTGTATGGCTTGAAAAATTACTCTCTAAAAGAATTGAGAGGATCCACTTCTTTAAAAAAAAATCCCTTCAGACAGATACCTTTTTAACTATAGAATCAGTTTGATCACAATTCTTTCTGAAATGTGTCACATAAACACACACAAATTCAAAATTAAGTGCAAAAAAAATTCAGTACTTCTCTATAGTTAAAAGTCTGTTTCTTATTGTGCCTCTCTATATTTTTCCCTTTGTTCATTTGTTCTGTTTCTTAAATTCCACATATGAGTGAAATCATACAGTATTTGCCTTTCTCTGACTGACTTATTTTGTTTAGCATAATACTCTCTAGCTCCATTTATGTCGTTGCAAATGGCAAGATTTTGATCCTTTTGATGGCTGAGTAATATTCCATACATACACACACACACACACACACACACACACACACACACTATATATACACACACATTACATGTATGTGGACATACATACATATACCACATCTTCTTTAACCATCATCAGTTGACAGATACTTGGGCTGTTTCCATGATTTGGTTATTGTAGATAATGCTGCTATAAACATTGGGGGGGGGGAGACAATGTATCCCTTTGAATTAGTGTTTTTTTATTCTTTGGACAAATACCTCGTAATTTAAGTGTGGGATTGTAGGGTGGTTCTATTTTTAACTTTTTGAGGAAACTCCATACTGTTTTCCAGAATAGCTGCACCACTTTACATTCCCAGCGTAGTGCAGGAGGGTTCCCCTTTCTCCACATACCCGCCAACATCTGTTGTTTCTTGTGTTGTTTATTTTAGCCATTCTGACAAGTGTGAAGTGATCTCTCATTGTAGTTTTGATTTATATTTCCCTGATGATGAGTGAGGTTGAATATCTTTTCACGTGCCTATTGGCCATCTGGATGTCTTCTTTGGAAAAATGTCTATTCATGTTTTCTGCCCATTTTTTAATTGCATTATTTGTTTTCTGGGTGTTGAGTTTTATGAGTTTGTTATATATTTTAGATACAAATCTTGTATCAGATATGTCATTTACAAATATCTTCTCCCATTCCATAGGTTGCCTTTTAGTTTTACTGACTTTTTCCTTTGCTATGCAGAACAAATGGTGTTGGGAAAACTGGGCAGCGACATGCAAAAGAATGAAACTGGACAGCTTTCTTACACCAAACAAAAATAAATTCAAAATGGATTAAAGACCTAAATGTGAAACATGAAACCATTAAAATCCTAGAAGAGAAAGAACTCAGGCAGTAACCTCTTTGACAACAGCCGTAGCTAATTCTTACTAGATATGTCTCCTGAGGCAAGGGAAACAAAAGCAAAAATAAACTACTGGGACTTCATCAAAATAAAAAGTGTCTACCTTCTCTTTAAATCTAGCCAATCTAGAATATAAACAGAGGAAGAAATTCCATATTCTGTAAAACTAAAGAAAAGGGAAAGCCTCAAATCCAAAACTATGAAAAACAGTGTTAGATTAAACTGAACAGAGATACACAAAGCTCCCCAGTACAATCTCAGAGGTCCTAACCAGTGGTCGTATCCCTGGAATAAGAAATTCTGAGGACTACAGGGACACATGTTAGCCTGTGTCACATGACACTGTAGCAAGGCAGGTGGCTGAATAAGGAAATGTGAGAACATTCTAATGTACTAGATGCAGGGGGTTATAATAGGACTTGGAAGAAGAGCTGGAAGAAGGCAATCAGATTTGGAACTGGTAAAAAGACAGTGATAATGAAATATCCTAATCCTAAATTACCACATACAAAACAATATCAACCTGCAAAATACTGAGTACACTGTGAGTCGTAAAGAATTCTTACTCTAAATAAAAGTGAAAAGGGCATCAATTATATTTTGATTGGTGATAAATGTCCAAGACAGAAAAACAGTACAGTTGGTGAGGAAAAGTTGGTGAGAGTTAATATCATTGGAGAGTATAGATGGACTGAACCAGAACCGAGTCCAGAGGCTCAAATAATCAAATCAGGATATTACTGCTTTCTTCACATACAAACTTTGATCTCCTCTGTATGATCTTTATTCTTAGGAAGAATCTTCATGGTGGCAAAGATGGCTATAGACATGACTAAAAATATCTGCAAAGCAAGCTCCTTATTCATCACGATTTCAATAATTACTATCTTGTACTCATTCTATCTTGGTTCATGTACTTTATTGAATCAATTATTGTTAATAAGATGAGGTCATCTATTTAGTCATAAGTAAGTTACACCTAGAGCTGAAGGTTAAAGTCAGCCTCACTTAAACCATAAGAACTAAGTTATGGACAGGCTGACTTCCTAAAGAAGGAACCATCAGCAAATAGAAAATGTAAGGTACACTAGGCAAGCAAAAATAACAATGTCCCTTAGGATTCCTTCTTAGAAAAACTTTAAATGATGAAATCAGTTTAATCAGGAAAGTAATGATGAAGCCATGTTGAGTGAACTGGCAATGAGGTTCAAATGTAACTAAAAACAAAAATATATTTCTGTTAAGAAATTATATTATGTTAATGAATTTATAGTTATTCACAGAATACTTATAAATTCTAGTGATAGAGAATTGAGAGTATAGTAAAATTGGAAAATAGAGTGTCAGGGAGAGGAGTAGGAGGTGAATTAAAAGAAAATAAAGAAATATAAACAAATTGATTTTACCATCTTTCACTGTAGGGTGCTGGAAGATTAAAAACAAGAAATCAGATTAATTTTAGAACAAACACACACCCTGAAGAGATTAATTAAGCATTCAACTGAAGAAGCTAGAAAAAAATTAATGTAAGGAAAGCAGAAATAATTTAGTTTTTAAAAAAGGACATTAATGAATAAGAAAATGAAAAATAATAAATTGGAAAACAAAAAGAGAAACATTTTGAAAAAAAAAATCTACCAGTTAACTTAAACATGAGAGAATGCAAAAAAAAAAAAAAAAGGGGGGGGGGGAGAAAGAAAGAAAAAAGAAAAAAACTAACTCAAAAATAAAAATGGATGGGGCGCCTGGGTGGCACAGCGGTTAAGCATCTGCCTTCGACTCAGGGCGTGATCCCGGAGTTCTGGGATCGAGCCCCACATCAGGCTCCTCCGCTATAAGCCTGCTTCTTCCTCTCCCACTCCCCCTGCTTGTGTTCCCTCTCTCACTGGCTGTCTCTATCTCTGTCAAATAAATAAATAAAATCTTAAAAAAATAAAAAATAAAAAAAATGGAAAAATGTGTACATTGGAAAATAAAAAAAAATATTTAAAAAATAATTGGCTGAAATGTTTTATTAAGATGGAAAATGTGGATAAGCAGTTTTTCTAAGAAAATATAAATTGCCTAAACTAATTCAAAAAACAATTTATAAACAAAAACAAAGAGACCACTAACTCTGCAGGGGAAAGCAAAAAATAACTTAACAAAATATTAATTTCACCCATTCTTACATACACAAATTCTGTTTCTATGGTTTCATCATAGAAATACAGTCTTCTGGTTAATTCAAAAGATTTACATAGAGCAATTCATGCTGAAACATTGTATATAATAGCTAAAAGTTGGAATCAACATAAATATTCACCTATAGGAACTAGGTATGCTAAATTGCTATTATTCATACAAAAGAATTCTAGTTAGTGGTTAATTATATTTATACATATTAACATGGACAAATCTCTCAGTTATGTTACTGAAAACAAAAATTCAAATAAAAACTATTTGTAAGGGAGATATACAACCCTTTGGAATATATTATACCTTTTAAATACTATAGATGTATAGATTTTTATGTTATAGCCCTACAATAATTACAACCATATATGCATATTTACATATGGAAACTTCTGAAAAGACACAAAATGTTATCAATGGCTATTACCACTAGTCATTAGAGTGAGACAGGGTATTTATTAAGTGTAATATGTCACTTTCCACTGTATCTTTTTCTATAACATTTTATTTTATGTTATTTATTTTCATAATAATAAATAAATAAAAAGTTATATACTTTACTTGAGATCTCATTTAACATGAGGCAACTGAGACTCAGAAGATTCATTATCCATTTATTTTTTTTTCAGATAAACAATTTCTGAGAAGACAAAAAAGATAAAATGCTGAGAGTTGTGTAAATTTTTAAGATAATATATTATTAAAAATTGTGTTATATGTCAAGAGCATTAGTAAGTACTTTTTTTTAGGATTTATTTATTTTTTAGAGAGAGAAAGAGATCGATCTGGGGTGGAGGGGGTAGGGAGAGAGGTCAACAGTCTCAAGCAAACTTCATGCTGAGTGCGGAGCCCAAAATGGCTCCATCTCATGACCCTGAGATCATGACCTGAATGGAAACCAAGATTGGGAAGCTCAACTGATTGCGCCACCAAGGTGCTCTCCATTAGTAAGTACTTTGTCTAATTCATTATGTATGCTAGGTTTTATGCTAGATATAGAAAGAGAAGCACTTTAAGATGTGTGCTCTCACGTAGATTAGAACAGAATCATGTTTTAAAGCAAACAATTGTACAAGGTAAACCGTAAGCGCAAAATCAACAGATGAAGACTTAACCCAAATATTACACCAATTTAATTGAATTTTAAACTCTAATACTTCAAATTCTTCAAATTTCTGCTCCCTCCACCCACCCCCACAAGGTTTGATTTTACTAAACAGTCTATTTTCACTTTATTAACTGTGTTATATATCTAATTAATTTGCATCAAAATATAAAACAACTATTTTGTATTTATATCCTATTTATTATCTTACTTTCCCAAAAGAGAAATTACCCATACGTTCTTATAGGGAATCCTGGAAACAAGAATTCTTTCTTAGAATCTTTACATACATGGAATTATTCCCAGAATGCCTTTTGTTATGAAAGTGAGGAATTAATTTAGTCAAACCTGGGAATATTTAACTCAAAGATAAAATGCAAATGTTACCAAGTAAGTCTGGCACTCCAAAATGCAGTGATTCTTAAATACCCAGAATGAGATCAATTTAAAGTAGGTTAATACATTTATTTCTAAAAACTGCAAAAGTGTATGGAAATGTTTAACCACCAATCAGGGTACTATTGCTAAGTGTTCTGGCTTCAGGTTTTGTGGAAAAGACAAGAGAAAACAGCTTTCACCACACATCGAAGAGAGATGCCATAATTTAATTCCAAGCCTGAAATGAAGTAACAAAACACTGCAATACAATGTGACACATCCTTCATGATAACATACAGTATTTTAGACTTTTCAGAGCTAATTAGAAGCACATACCTTTCTTTATCTTAGCAAGTGAGAACAGTCAGCTTTTTGAGTTCTAGCCAGATGCTGATTTTATAACCTTAGTTATGTAGGCTAACTACTAACAGCTCAGGATCTGAGACTTTCAAAGTTATTTTTAGGACAAATCACTTAATGAGCAGGTACAAACTTAAGCATAAATGAGCAGCAGGGCAGAGGCAGCCAAATGTCAGAAAGAGTCTCAGATGGTAGGACAAATTGTAATTATTCAATGCAGTTATGGACAATGGTGAATAAAAATGAACCACTGCCAACTGCTATCCAGTCAAAGGTTTAATGTTTTTTTTATGCGAAGAAATCGAAAATGCATAGGAAACATGAACACACAATGCATGTCAAAGTAATTTACTCCTGCTGTCCTTCACGCAAACAGAAAACACAATCTCCTCTGCTTTTCTGGAGCTTCCCCCATGGTACTATGTTAGCTATAGTACTTACATTACAGCTTTAATGAATATTACATCTTTGTTTTGTGCTAGCTTATTTGTAATGACAAGGCTTCATGTAATTCTTCAACATGTTGTAGAAGCCTCCGAGAAATCAACACAGTCATAATTCACTTCCACCATGACCATCACACCACCAACCTCGGGGCCTGGCCTCCACCAAGAATTAATAGTCAGTGTCAGGGAAAGGCTCAAATAAATCAGTTCATTTGCTATGAGGAAATTACATCAGCTTATCAGAATCTAGAGAATGACTAAATTGAGGGACAGAAAAGGCAATTTTGCCAAAGATGTGGCACTGTAGAGCCCTGAAATTTTAAGCAACTACTCTGGTTTCCAATGCAGATTATGACAACAAGAAGGGGGCCAAAAATCAAGAGGTCTGGATGAGCTAATTTTATCAGTTTTTCAAACATGCCTCTTTATGTCTTATTGTGTATGGATTACTGACCAATGAAAAGTGATATGGATACAAAACTTCTTTTCCAAATATTTTTCTTAAAAGGTTGTTCCTATCATTAACAAGAAACGGTTTATTAAAATGTGTTTTTCAAACACTTCAAACAGAAGCAAACCAACTGTATGCATTTTTGTTTTGTTTTGTTTTTTGATTACCAAGCAACTATTATCACTGTTCCTAATGGCACTCTATGTATTGGGGAAGAGGAAAATTTATCTCTCACTCAGAACAATCTGGGGGAATAGTAAATACAGTGCTCTGTTCTAATATAAAGAGAAGAGAAAAACAAACAAACAAAAACCCTGGTAGCTTCTTCCACAGAAGCTAGATCATGCTAGATCATTCTTTTCACTTCTGAAATACAGTAAAAGGTGGGTAAGTCATCAAACTAAGCTTAACCAATCAACCCTCTCTCAATGAATTTGAATCATGAGGGGACTGATGAAGGCAAGGGAATAATTGGAATTTCTTCATCCATCCTAACAAAGCAGAAATTGCCTAGCAATTAATGTCCTTGAAACTTTAAAGCTTTCCTTTTCTGTTTTTAGTCTAATTCCCTAGCCCTCACCATCAACCCTGTAAACTATCTCATGTCCACTCAGCAAATTCATTTTAGTTTAACTTAGCCAGAGTTACCTGATAATACCTAAACCAAAGAACCCTAAGTATGATACAGTGTTTGGGGGAGAAAGTTTAAAAAGGAATTGTTTTCTGGTACTTTCATTGAAAGAGACAGGAAAAAGCATTGCTATACAAACACTGATTCTAGAGAAAACTTTTCCTTATTATCTATGGATTACTGACTAATAGCAGCTAAGAAAGATTAACCCAATATGTTTATCAGTCTAAAGCATTCATAAACATTAAGTGCAGCTGATCATGATGGGAGAGGTGGTCACTGGCAATGGCAACCGCTATGTCAAACAGACACAACTCTTTTTTTTTTTTTTAATAAACAACAGAAATTTATTTCTCTTAGTTTGGGAGACTGGAAAGTCCAAGACCAATGAGATTATATACTTAAATACTTCACTAAGTAACAAAGCTAAACAGATGAAATCTAGGTGGGGACTAAATGAAAGAAAGAGCACGGGCTTTGAGACAGAAAGTTCTTGGGGATTTTGTAATTTTTCACTAAGAAAATGTGTATAAAAATTCTTTATACCCTATAAAGTACCAAAATCATTCTTAGTATCAGAAATTTATAAAATGAAGCACTATTAAACTGAAGCACCATACTGCAAATTTTCATGGCTTGGCTATTACTATGCCTTTGTCTCTGGCCACATAAGACATTTTTCTTGTATTCTGAAATCCTTTCATTTTTTTTTTAATTTTTAATTTTTTTTTGATGTAAAGTTTGATGATTCATTAGTTGCATATAACACGCAGTGCACCATGCAATACGTGCCCTCCTTACTACCCATCACCAGCCTATCCCATTCCCCCAGCCCCCTCCCCTCTGAAGCCCTCAGTTTGTTTCTCAGAGTCCATAGTCTCTCATGCTTCATTCCCCCTTCTGATTACCCCCCTTTCTTTATCCCTTTCTTCTCCTACCGATCTTCCTAGTTCTTGTGTTCCATAGATGAAAGAAACCATATGATAATTGTCTTTCTCTGCTTGACTTATTTCACTTAGTATTATCTCCTCCAATGCCGTCCATGTTGCAGCAAATGTTGAGAAATCGTTCTTTCTGATAGCTGAGTACTATTCCATTGTATATATGGACCACAGCTTCTTAATCCAGTCATCTGTTGAAGGGCATCTCGGCTCCTTCCACGATTTAGCTATTGTGGACAATGCTGCAATGAACATTGGGGTGCAGATGGCCCTTCTCTTCACTATGTCTGTATCTTTGGGGTAAATACCCAGTAGTGCAATGGCTGGGTCATAGGGTAGCTCAATTTTTAACTTTTTAAGGGACCTCCACACTGTTTTCCAGAGTGGCTGTACCACCTTGCATTCCCACCAACAATGTAGGAAGGATCCCCTTTCTCCACATCCTCTCCAACAATTGTTGTTTCTTGCCTTGTCAATTTTTGCCATTCTAACTGGCATAAGGTGGTATCTTAGTGTGGCTTTGATTTGAATTATCTTAGTGTGGTTTTGATTTGAATTCAAACAGACACAACTCTTATAATCAAAATGTACACCTGTCTGTCTCCCACTGTCACTTTATAATTTATTCAGTGGGGCCAATGGATAGAGAGATCCACAATTTTCTTGTATTGGATAATAAATAGTCCTCTATCACCTAGAATCATACAACACAGTCACAGCTGAGACTTAGGATGAATAATATAATGTTGCCATCAAAACTCAGCCTGATTTACAGTTAAATTTTCTTTCCTTCCCCAGCCAGGGCCAAGTTCCTGAAGGCTACCTGTTGTGTGGGAGTTGGTATGATCTCTCTTTTCCCCAAGACTGATAACAACTTGCTGCCTTAGTCATCAGCACTGTTTTGCAGTATTTCTAGCTTTCTATCTGAATGTATGTGGTTGAACTGCATTTCTTGGCCCCTTTGTAACTGGATGGAACTGTACCAACAGTTCTGGCCAGTCAGCTCCAAGTGTGAAATAGCATGAATTACTTACATGGTTGATGCAAAATCTCCAAAATTTCTCTTTCCTTTATATACAATGAACAGCCACATTCAAGACAATGATTCCCCTGGGTCTCTTCTGAACAGACACTCCTTTTCCATCCTCTCATCCCACTAACTGATAAGGAAAATGTAATAGCTGCAAGAAATAAACTGTTTTTCTAAACCACTGAGATTTTGGCATTAACCGCTATACCAGGATAACCCAACCTCTTCTGACGGCATGAGGGATGCTACAATAACAAAACGCACGCACGCACACACGCGGTAGTTTAGGAGCTATGCGGCAAACAATGGAGAAACCCAATACTGGATCCTAGAAATGACAACTGAATTAATGATAAGTAGAAAGATACTTACTTAATAAATTTGTAGCCTGAAGGGAAGACGTTGAAAAACAAAACAACATTACCAGTGTATGTTGCTTGCTGATGGCTGGGTTTGGCAGATTTCTACAAGGAAGAGGTTTATCAGAAAAGAATTAGCTGGTTTTTCAAAAGGAATGACAAGGAATTAAGAGAGTCCCGAAATTTGGGAACTTCCAGGGCCAAAAGATGCAACTGCTTTTCATCACTTCTTAGTAAAAAGATTAAACTAAGAAAGCCTTTGAGTGATAAATGTTTATCTCAATTTAGCCTTACAGCAAGGATCAAAACAAGAGCATAGCCTTCATATGCACTTTTAAGACTGCTACATAAATTTAATCAGCCTTAGAGAAAATACTCAGTTAAAACTGTGGTGCCAGATTACTTTGAATTACCCAACATGGCTCAGGGCTGAAACCAATGGTGGGACTTTCCCACAGATGTATGAGAAGTTCGAGGTATCTAAAATTAATTCTGGAAAGATGAAGAATCAAGAGTGAGAGAAAACAGGGGCGCCTGGGTGGCTCAGTCATTAAGCATCTGCCTTTGGCTTAGGGCGTGATCCCGGCGTTCTGGGATGGAGCCCCACATCAGGCTCCTTTGCTGGAAGCCAGCTTCTTCACTCTCCCACTCCCCCTGCTTGTGTTCTCTCTCTCACTGGCTGTCTCTATCTCTGTCAAATATATAAATAAAATTAAAAAAAAAGAGTGAGAGAAAACATACAAATATAGCAAATCTAAGAGATATTCTAGAAAGGAATGGGAAATCTGGCTATTGCAACATGGAGATGACTGGAATCAGACATAACAGATTCTCATCAGTAGAGGTTTCCTATGTCATTTAGACAGTGCTACTGCCAAAAGAACCATCAGCTTGTTCTAAATGAAACTGTGAATGTTCAAG
This sequence comes from Ursus americanus, assembly GCF_024610735.1. Lineage (NCBI taxonomy): Eukaryota > Metazoa > Chordata > Mammalia > Carnivora > Ursidae > Ursus > Ursus americanus. The sequence goes on from NC_142131.1 coordinate 7,852,176, forward strand.
ACTGAAAATTACCTTTGTGACCCCTAACATATATTGCTAAGAGGAGTGCTGAGTTATCTGTTTAACCCTAAGAACAGACTTCCCAATACCCGTTTCTGATACTGTCAAAGGTTACTAGAAAAGAAACAGAGAGAGGATCCGGGGGGCCAAAAAGAACAATATAGGTACTTGGTTGGGGAGGGGGGAACAAATCAGAGCCTCACCCATTCCCCATCATCAGGATAGGGAGCATTTAAAACATCTATTTTTAAGTCTGCCATAGGCAAGAATTTTTCCAAATGGGCTTTTTTTTTTTTTTATTATGGTTATTCTGTTCCCATTTCCCACTGTTGTAATTTGGTATGAGGATAGCAGATAACTCTTTTTTTAGTTCACATGGCCTCCATGTCAAGAAAAAACACACCAAACCTGATGTAGAGACTACTAGTCATCACCTGGAAATCTTAAACTTGAATTAGATGCCAAAAATGAGTAAGACTTTAGGGTGGCACCTGTTGAGAAGGTGGTGGTCTATTTTAACTAGGAGAAAGTATATAAATTATTTTTGGCTAGAAGGGCAGGTTATAAAAGTTTTTAGTGAATATTTCTCATGCTCATTCTTCAATATATATGGTAGCATTATTCTTCTTGGCATATTGTAATTAAGCGGGCCACCGAACCTAGTTCTGGACAAGCTGCAACTGAAAGTGTTGCCAATCCAGTTCTGGACAAGATGTGAGCTCTTCCTGAGTCTCTTTTATGTAAAATTTTCAATGTTTGTCAAGGTCCCAGCTCCATCCATCTGGGTCCCCAAATAACTACAATAAAACAGTGACTTCTTACCATGCTGCAAAGGGCATGTGACACAAGTAAGAAAATAACCTTTTCGTTTTAGGCCAATGTGATTTAGGATTTATTCACGTTTGTTACCATAACGTGAACTCACGTACTCTAATGTACACACATAATTTCTAGCTCCTTGGAATTGGAACAGAGGAAGGGATGAGGGAAAGGAGTATGTAAAGTTCTTATCTGACTATTTTAACAGGATTCTATACCCTCTGGGGATGGCTAATAATTAAGGCTGAATTTTTCTCCTGCAGGAATTTTAGTAGGTTCTTAAGAAATTCTCCTGATGGACTCCTCTTACCCTAACCCTTTTGCTTTGGCTGACTGTTCTTGCATCCCATCAGCCTCAGGTCTTTTTCTAGGGCCACCTATCATAGACTCCACTCTGGAGGCCATGCATCCTCTAATAGAGACCATTTTGGACGAGATCCCTTTTAATACATACCTACAACCTACTGGGTGTTGCACAACTAATCCCTGGAGATGGGATTAGTTTTATTTTTATTCACCGTTAGCAGTTTGGTCACTTCTTAAAGTAGCAGTAGCGCTCTCTACACTGTGGCTTCAGGCTGTGTGAGCCTTTACTTATCTCACATGTGTATCAAACACCACAATTGATGTGTTTCCATATTTCCTGGAACACACACCAAGCTTTCAGATTTGTCATCCTGAAATTAGTAGTGCACACAAGGATTGAAATTAAAAGGCAACAATTCAACCTATCTCTTATGGAGGTGTGAATGAGACTCAAAGCAGTTCAGCAACTGTATCGAAAACAAATCTCTTCACAAATCTCCCTTCCTTTGACCCTTTTATCCACTCCTTGTGAATTTTACAACTGTGCATTCCTTTATATCACTTGAAAATGTGCAATCCAATCTCGTACTTCCCTATGGAATTTTTTATCTATTATAATTTGACATCCAAGTTGAAACGTATAATTTAACATGCTCTCACATAATAGCATCTATCATTTATCGATTACTAAATGTGCCAATAACTGCACCAAAGACTTAAAAGTTTAAAACTGTTGGGCACCTGGGTGGCTCAGTCAGTTAGACACTCTTCATTTTGACTCAGGTCATGATCTTGGGGTTGTGAGATGGAGCCCCAGTGTGGGAGTCCAGCTCTGCGCTCAGTGGGGAGTCTGCAGTAAATTTTCTCTCTCTCCCCCTACCCCCACCTACCCCACCTCCAGCTCATCCATGTGCGCACATGCGTGCACTCCCTCTCTCTGAAATAAATACATAAATCTTAAAAAAAAAAAAAGTTTAAAACTGTTCTCTTTTAAGCCTCACAAAATCTTTATGAAGTTGGCTTGTTATTCTAAATTTTAGGTGAGAACCCTTAGTTTTGGATAGGTTTAATATTCAACTGCTCAGAGTTTTATTTATTTTTTGGCATGCTTTTAACCACTATGCTACATTAACTGTCATTAAGTGATATGTATGTTAGTGATTGGAAATAAATATAGGGGAAAACATGCCTCATTCTTATTCAGTTTTCTACATATTTTGGCACACTTTAGATATGACTGCAGAGAGAAAGGGGATTCACTTTAAATTGTCTAAAGGGCTACTTCATTTTATTTTACAAAATTTTAAATATGAATGCTCTACAGGTGGTGCTCTATCAATATATTTCACTTCCCAGTTTCTTGTAATACTGCAAAATGGAAAGTATTATATCCACACTGAGAAATATCTATTTCAATAGTAAATATATCATCTCACTCATCATTTTCTGGCAATAGTTTTTTTTTAAAGTATATCCAACTATTGTATATGCTTTCTAATTATGAGAACAGCTTGAAAGTTTCACATTTAAAAAGAGATTTCCCCTCAGTTTTCTCTCTGACACCACCCACCCTTCCTGCCTTCTGTTTGTTCTTTGCAAGCTTGTTCTGTTCATTCTCTTGTTACAATTACTTGCTGTTAGTCAAAAGGCTGACTTATGGCACCTGTCACCCCAAATGCTTGAGAGCAGCACAATAAGGGATACCACAGGATTAAACTGCTCATTTGAATATGTGAGTATATACACTTCGGTATTAATTGTTTATTTTGCAGTTAGTGTGACTGCAGGCCAGCTGGCATTCTCCCGAGCTTCTTCATCAAGCACGTGCCAGCTGACACTTCAAAGTGCTCTGAACTTCACAAACGTGTGCCTTTAAGACTTACGCTGCCACTTAGCCTACAATGAGCAATCATGCCCATTTCTTCATGCATATGACTTCAACAGATCTAAGGCTAAGCAGCAAGCGCTGCCCTTGAAGCTAAAGGATAAATGGCAAATATGTGGAATAATAAATATCTTCATAACCTTCTCTTACAGCTACTTTAAAATGGGTTTGGTTACATGTACTTACTGCTTTTTAAGTGGGGTTCTGTTTATATTTTTAAATTAATTTTAAGGAAGTGTTTTATTTTAAAAACGGGAGACTTCTTTGTTCTTTCCTATGTTATTCTTACGACCTGTACACCAAAACCATTCACTGCATAAGAATTTGGTATATTCAAAAACTATGCCTATATTTATATCACCTTAAGTAATTTTCATTATAAAAAGTTGAGTTCAGTTAAATGACATTTTTTTTTTCTGTGAGATGCATGGATATAGGGCACAAAAATCACAAATCACATTTGCATTTCATTTTTAAATTAGTTGTTTCGTTTTTTTAAGAGACATTCAAGGTCACAGCCCTAGGAAAGGTTTTCAATATGTGATTGTGCTTCCATCTGTGCCTTGGAGACCAAAGAAAAGGATCTTATCTCAGAATTCAATTTAAATAACATTCTGAGCACCCCACCCTGCCTTCTCTAAACCAAATATGCCTGCCAAAGATGTTGAGGGACAAGTATCCCTCATTTAATTTTAAGTAGATTGCTTTCAAGTTTATAGATGAACTGAGAAAATTTTTAATTCATATCTTTAAAAAAAACACAAGGGCAATGGGCAAAGGGAGTATGCAAACCATATACTTGGAATTGATGATTATCTAGAATGAAAGAAAGCAAGGAAGTTTTATAGGGTGTGTAGAGAGAAGCAATTCAGAATTTGAGGGGGCTGGTGGAGGTTAGTGTCAGGGAAAGAAGAGAAACTGGAAAAAAAAATCAAGACTTCCTTCTCCTCCTCAGAGAAGGGTGCTTTGCATAATACACTCTGATGAACACTATTCTGTTACCGAAGCCGATTAGCTTAATTTAAGAACATAAGCATCTATGACCTGTTAGCCTTATTATGTTGTTAAAAGGAACCAACTTTTGTCCCAAAAAAGAGCTGATGTCTTTTTTCTGTATGATTATCACATCACCTAGAAGATTTTCCAGATTTCACTGAAAATGTAAAATCTTGGTAAACTTTAAGCCATCAAAAACTTACTTAAAAACTACAGATGTTGTTTGCTTTGTGTTTTCTAATTCTGATTCTCTTCTGGTAATAAAGAACACACAGTGTCACCCTTGGAAAGCCCGAATGTTTGTACAGACACAGCATAAAAGACTTATAAGGATCTACGTTTTAGAGGCAGGGACTCTAAAACATGACAGTGATTTGTATTAGAATAAAAAAGACAAAAGGCCAATGAGAACACTGGGAAGAAGAAAGAAATAGCAAGGATTATTAGCCACAAAATCAGTATAATAATCTATACTGGGGTTCAAAACCCTGGCAAAGAATATTGGTATTTCAGATTGTCAACTCCTGTAGGCTTTTAGTAATAACATATTTACCTAGGATCTGTCGTATCAGATCTACATAGAGAATAGCAATAAAAATAGCATTATTCTTTCTTTATAGTTATACATGGAGTTGACAGTACAATTTGGCAGTACTGGCTTTTTACATTTTCTTCTTTCAAAATAAATGTGTGCTGAAATACAATGTCCCTCACCAAATTTTTCAAAATAGTTTTGAACAAAACAACAAATACTGTCTGCCACTGTTGCTTACACTTAAGGAACACAGTTCAATACATTAAATAGGTGAAATGGAAAGAAAGACCAAAGATAAAACAGTTCCCCAACTTAAAAGAACATAAAAAATCTCTTTGAAGTCACATTGTTTATTACCAAGGAATGTTGCAGGCTTATAGGAAAGATACCATACATGGGATTTATGCATATATTTGGATTTTAGGGATTCGGTGTTCATTATAGCAAGCCATTAAACATCAGCTACAACAAAGCCATCTGTCCCACTGGATCTCTTCATATCAGAAAATCTGATGGTAGAAATATTAGACTTAAAAATAATAAAATAATAATAATTAAAAAACCAGTTACTAGAGAAGATTAAATTCATAAGACAGGAAAACAAAAATAAAAATATAAAAATTATTCATTCATTCAAAAAAGATATTCATTAAAGCCTATAAGCAGGCACTATTTTAAGCACTGGGAGTTCAGCAGTGAACAAAGTAGACAAGCACCACTTCCCTGAAGAGCTTATAGGCTCCTGGAGGAAGGAGACAGTAAATAGCATAAATACATAAAATATACAGATGGTCCCTGACTTATGATGTTTCAACTTAGGTTTTTTTGACTTTACGACAGGCACAGAAGTGATATAGATTAACTAGAAATCACATTTCCAATTTTGAATTTTGATCTTTTCCTAGGTTAGTGATAATGTGCTTTAAACTCTCTTGATGCTGGGCAGTGGCAGTGAGCCACAGCTCCCAGTCAGCCACGTGATCACGAGAGCAAACATCCATACACTTACAACCATTTTAAACCCATATAGCCATTGTTTTTCACTCTCAATACAGTATTCAATAAATTACATTTTATAATAAAATATGCTGTGTGTGACATGATTTTGCCCAACTGTAGGCTAATGTAAGTGTTCTGAACACGTTTCAGGTACATAAGGCTAAGCTACGATGTTTGGTAGGTTAGGTGTACTAAATACAATTTCAACTTAGCATATTTTCAAACTTACAATAGGTTTATCAGTAGGTAGCCCCATCATGAATCAAAAAAGATGTGTACAGATTTTTAGATAGTGATAAACACTATACATAGAAGGGGAATGGGAAATATATTTGGACAATAAGGATTTAAAATGGCTAAAATTAACAAGACAGGAAACAACAAATGTTGGTGAGGTGTGGAGAAAGGGGAACCTTCTTACACTGTTGGTGGGTATGCAAGCTGGTACAACCATTCTGGAAAACAGTATGGTGGTTCCTCAAGAAATTAAAAATAGAGCTACCCTACGACCCAGCAATTGCACTACTATTTACCACAAGATACAGTATAGTGAAAAGGGGCACATGCACCCCAATGTTCATAGCAGCAATATCCACAACAGCTAAACTGTAAGTAGTCAAGATGTCCTTCAACAGGTTAATGGATAAAGAAGATGTGGTTCATATATACAATGGAATATTACACAGCCATCAGAAATGATGAATACCCACCATTTGCATCAACATGGATGGAACTGGAGGGGATTATACTAAATGAAATAAGTCAAGCAGAGAAAGACAATTATCATATGGTTTCACTCATATGGGGAACATAAGGAATAGAGGGGAGGACCACAGGGAAAGGGAGGGAAAACTGAAAGAAAAGAAATCAGAGAGGGAGACAAACATTGAGAGACTTTGGACTCCAGGAAACAAATTGAGGGTTGCAGAAGGGGAGGTGGGTGGGAGAATGGGGTAATTGGGTGATGGGCATTAAGGAGGGCGAGTGATCTGATAATCACTAGGTGTTATACACTATTGATGAATCACTGAACACTACATCAGAAACTAGCGATGTACTATAAGTAGGTTAATTGGATTTAAATTAAAAAAATAAATAAGTAAAATGTTAAGAGTGGTCTGAGGATACCTTATTGAGTAAAGCCCTAAATGAAAGGAGAATGGAAGTCATGCAGATATCACGTAGGATGACTATTTCGAACAGTGGAAATAACAAATGTAAAAAGAGAAGACCAAGTGGGCTGGAACGGTATGAGCAAAGGATAGAGTTCTAGGAGGTGAGGTAAGAGGTAATGGCCAGCCACACATGTATGACCTTACTGGTCCTTTTAAGGACTTTTTTTTTTTTTTTTTAATGACATGACGGTTTTAAGCAGAGGGGTGACACTCTTGCTGCTCTGTTGAGAGCAGGTAGTGGGAGAAAGAGAAAATGAAAGAGAAACTAGCTGGAAGCTGTCCAGACAGCTTCATTTTGTCCTTCCACCTCTACTCTCTACTCTCTTCACCTTTTCCTTTGCTGTAGGAAGCTGACCTGTGTATACTCAACCAGCAGAGCTCCCAGGAAAACCTGGGAAGAGATCAGAGGAAGAAAGAAGAGTGAGGTCGGTTTTTCCTTGGATTTAGAGTTTGCCTATGGCTGGTTACATTATTCAATGAAAGGTCACTGATCCTTTTAAATCTACCAAATTAAAAAAAAAAAACTTTCTAAACTTCTGGGTTATTCCAATTATCCTCATTTGTATTAGTTTCCTACAGTTGTCCTAACAAAGTACCACAAACTGAAAGGCTTAAATAACAAAATTTATTGTGTCACGTTTCTCAGGAGCCTAAAATCAAGGTGTCAGCAGGTTAGTTCCTTCAGAGAGCCATGAAGGAAAATTTATTCCATATCTCTCCTAATTTCCAGGACCCTCAGGTGTTCACTGGTTACAGATGATATTATCCCTGTGTCTTCACACTGTTTTCCCTCAGCACATGTCAATTCTGTGTCCAAATTTCCTCTTCCTATAAGGATACCAGTCATACTGGAGTGAAGCCCATCCTAATGACCTCATCTTAACTTGTTTATCTGCAAAGAACCTATTTTCAAAGAAAGTCACATTCATAAGTACTGGGGATTAGGACTTCAGTATACTCCCCCATCCCCCCCGCCATGGGAAGACATGATTCAACCCATAAAATTAGTCTCCCAGGCTCAGGAATGAAAATTACCTAGCTACCACTAGCTCCAGTTCTGATTTTCTTAATACTTTATAGTTATGTAAAATGTGTTTGTAAAAAAAAAAAAGTGTTAACTATCATATTTGAGTATGTCATCTATTTACTCTCGGGAGCCTAGTTATATACAATAAGAGAAATGGTATTAACTTGCACCAGAATGCTGGAAATAGAATTAATGAGATGTGGTCACCTATCTGAATATAATTTTGAAGATGAGGCAACAGGACCTACCAAAGAACTGAATACATATGGGGTATGACAGAATGAGATAAGTCCATGACTTGTGACCTGAATAACTGTAAGAATGGTGTTGCCGTTTACTGAGATAGAGAAGGCTATGAAAACAGCAGGTTGAGGGGAAGTATGATATCAAGAATTCAGTTTTGAATATGTGAATTTTGAGATGCACGTTAGACAACTAAGATATATGTTTGGAATTTAGGGAGAGGTAAGAGGTCTGGCAATGAACATTTGGGAATCATCAGTGTACAGACAGCATTTAAATCTACTAGGTTGACTGAAAATCAGAAAAGGATTAAGTGTAGACAGAAAAGAGATTCAAAGGACTAACTCGTAGAACTTTAAAGTTTATAGATAAGTGAATAGCAACCAATAAAGGTGACTAAGAAGGAGTAGCCATAAAAATAGAAAGAAAATCAGGCAATTTGGGGGTCAGAAGGAAATGGAAAGCATTTTCAGGGAAGAGAGTGTCCAACTCTATCAAATACTGCTGGTAAATCAGGTAAGATGAGTTCTGAGAAATGGTCTTTGGTTTTCATTAAAATTTATGGAAATAAGTCAAAGACTGAGACACGTAGCACAGGTACAGTCCTGTGCTAGACGCCCAAGTTAGATGACAGGACAATTGTGGAACTAACATAAGAAAGGTTGAAACAAAGGTGTCACGTGCTGTTTACAAGGGATATCTGTTCCTGTAGAATTCATTTTACGCCATTTAAAACCTTAATTATTAACTTTAACTTAGCAGTGGTTTATCCTAAGGAGCAGAACTGGCTGGAATGGAGTATAATTTTATTACTTTACAAAGTTCTACATTGTTGAGATGTTTTGTAAAAAAAACTTGTGCTATTTTTGTAATTAAAACTAACAAGAACACATTAAAAAAATATATGTAGGACTGGATCAACTTTCTGTATGACAGGAATAAGAGCTCTGCTGACCCACTCCAAGGTAGGACTGGTGAAAATCATTTTGAAAAAGCAATCATTTAAAGACTCTGGAAATGGTTCCTAGGGCTTCCACCCTCCCCAGCTCCTAGCCTAGGGCTCTTTCTGGGAGAAGCAAGACTTCAACTTTTCTCATCCCACCCCTAGTTGATTGTTACTGAGACTAACTCCTGGGCAAGTGAGTCAGGAATAATATTCTTAAATATATCTTATGAAAAACAAACAAAAAAAATCATTTTAGGGTTGTACAAAATTATCATTTTTTTCTTTTCTTTTCCCAAAAGAATAGACTGCTGAATTCTCATAATGGAATTCATAAGCATAAAAGGTCCAACGAGACAGTTGACCTGAACTAGAACATGTCCTCGTGTATGAATAATACATAGTTCATGTGATTCAGTAACACATACTTTTTTATGAAAATTTTACTAGGACTACCACAGGAATAGTGTAAATGTGAAATTCATTTTTCAAAACACAAAGTATCTTTCTCCTCCAGAAAATCTATCATTATAACAGATTTAAGGCAAAAGTCAAACTTTATTTCTACACCTCTTCCCCCATCTCTCAAATATTATCCAGGCTTTCCTTATTATAACCTTCCTATCTGTTCCTGATCACTGTTTTTTTTTCATTGAAGTATAATTCACATACAGTGTTATATTAGTTCAGGTGTACAATATGATTCAACATTGCTATACAGTACTCAGGGCTCATTACCATAAGTATACTTTTAATCCCCTTTAGATATTTTATCTCTCTCCCCACCATCTCCCCTCTGTGTCAATCACCAATTGTCTGTATTTAAGAGTTTGTCTTTTTTTTCCTGTTTGTTCAGTTGTTTTGTTTCTCAAATTTCACATATGAGTGAAATCATATGGTAATTGTCCTTCTCTGACTGACTTATTCCAGTTAGAATTATACCCTATAGGTCTATCCATGTTGCTGCAAATGGGAATATCTCATGTTTTTTGTGGTTGAGTAATACTCCACTGTGGAATATTTATACACATAGTGAAATATATAATATACACACACACCCCTCATCTCTTCTTTATTCATTCAACTACATTTCTGAGACTTCTTCCCCACCTTCCAAATATTACCCAGGCTCTAGTCTCTATTTTAACCCCCCTATCTGTTCCTAATTATTTTTATCAATATTACAGTGTATCAGAAAGGAAGTTGGAATTCTCTTCAGCTTTCATTCACATCTTTTTGCACCCCCTATTTCTTCTCACATACTTTTCAACTTCACTAAAACATGCTGCTTTTTATTTTCATATGATTCTTTAAAGACTTACAATTAACTGTTTAAACTTTGAATTCTTTTAGGAACATAACTGGACAATCAGCTCTAACTTCCAAGATTTATGTAATATTACACTCCTTAGGGCATTTCAATGTCAAATGGAAATATCATTATATACAGACTGTAAGACTTGTCATTTAAACATTCCATATTACTTAGAAATATATTATGCCATGGCCTATGAGGTAGAGAAAAGATACTAATTCAAGAAATTCTTATTGAGCACCTACTGTGCAAGGCTATGGACATACATACTTGATTAAGATAAGTGCAGCACTTGCTGTTTTAGAGTTTAGAGTATTGAAAATAGTTTTTAATCATTCACATGTACTGAAGTGGGAGGATCAGAGAGGATAGTGCATTACTTATTCAAGGTTATTCTATCACTAGTGGTGGAGCTTACACAGTTTCACTCACTCCAAAGTTAGTTTTCAAATAACTCTTACATGACACCCTATTTTACTGAATTATCTCCATCTGCATAGATAGATAAATCAGAACCGTCTGAAATTAAGAACTATTGTTCTGATAGTATGTTCAAAAAAATCACTTACAGTGGATTACTAACATGGAGAAAGCAAGGGCTTTGGAGAAAAAGAAAACTTCAGTTTGAATATGGTTCTCATTACTTAGGAGAGTAAATGTTGAAGGAATATTAGTAAATCTGTTGTACATTAAAAAAAGGTATTTATGAAGCCTTCAGTCATTTTGTATTCTCCTCATCTGCTTTAATGGAACTGTGGTAGAGAGAGAAATAGACCCACAAAGATGCCTGCATTCTTGTTCCCCAAATCTGTAAATATGTTACCTTTAATGGCAAAAAGGACTTTAGAGATGTGATTAATTTAAGGATCCAGAGATGGGGATATTATTTTGGATTATCTAGGGTGGCCCAATGTAATCCCCAGGGTCCTTATAAGAGGGAGGCAAAAGGTAAAAGTCAGAATAAAGAGATGGGTTAATGGAAGTAATGACATTGTTGAAAAACTGATGAGCCAAGGAATGTAGACCCAGTTGTGGACTTCTGACCACTACTATTATAATATAATAAATGCGTGTTGCCTTAAGCCACTAAATTTATGGTAATTTGTTATAGTAACAATAGGAAACTAATGTAGAACCTACTGTTAAAACATACTGAATGAAATTTTAAGGAGAGCCAAGAAAACAAATAAGCTATGAAAAGCTTAGAGGAACTATTCCCAGGCAAAGATAATCTGAGTTTGCTATCTCTTGATCAAAATTTTCTTCTAACCATCCTCTTACTTTCATTCCACTGTATTGGGTACAATGGGATTTCACAAATTAAAGGTTTTTATTCAGAGTAAAAGTTCACATTTATTGATATTTACTCTATTTTATGTACAGTTCTGAGGGTAGTAATAGAATATATCACTTATTACTCCCAATGAGATAAGGCAGAATGAGATAGTCACTCTTATTATTTGATATTTGATATGGAGAAATTCAGGCATGGAAAAAAAAAACCTGCCTAACATTAAGCAAATATTAAGGGGCGCTGCACAGGTTCAAGCCAATAGATAAACAGACTAGAGAGGCATCCGTCTCACATTTACCATTCAAAACTATAAATATCAATTATAACTTGGTGAGAATTATGGTGTCTTGTCACTTTCTAATAATATCTAGTAGATTTTAGTACAAAAGAAATGAACACATTTGATGCACAGAGGGCATCACAGAGGGCATAAGTTGGCTTTGAGTTGTTTATAAATTATATGGCTAAGGATGCTGAGTATTTATGAAAAACAGACATTAAGAAGCTGTTACAAGGGAAGAATAAAAGGAAAATAAAATTATTTTCCTTTTGATGTTCCCCAAGACTGGCCAGGCCCCACAAATAAATAGGACACTCATCCTCTCTTAAATCAAACCCAAATGCTCTGGGGTCTCATAGCCTAAGCCTTCATCACCATTAGTTTATATTAACCACACATTTTATTTTTAGAAATTGTGATCTAGTCTAAAACCAAACAACTATTTATAGCATTATTTTAGGTGAAAATGTATTCCAAATTCCAAATAGCCAACTGACAAATAATTTTTAAATGAAAAGAAGTTTAGGGGTTTAGAGATTGCATGTGGGATAATTCGGTAAGTGAAAGAAACATAAACAAAAAGTTATTCAGCTGAAAATACTCATAACTTGGTAGCCTTCAGTTATTTGGAAGGAAAAAAAAAATGTTGTCTTCCTCAGATGAAGCTTAATCACTTTGTGTCAAGGCAGTCTAAGACGGCAATATGGGAAGATCCTGAACTCACCTCCTCCCACATACATACCGAATCTGTAGCTATATATGAAAAAACTCCTTCTGAAAAAGACCTGAAAACTAGCTAAACAGCTCCTTTACAACAAATGGTAAAAGGGCCAAATGGAGATGAGTAGGAGAGGCAGAGATACAGTCCCACCGAAAACCCAATGCCCAGAACAGCAACCACAATTGGGAAGATCTCCCAAATCCAGAGTTTCCCCTTGCGGAGTGAGGGTTTGTGCCCCACATCAGGCACCCCAACCCCTGGAACCTGAAATAGAGAGACGAGCCCCCAAAACATCTGTCTTTAAAAAAACAGAGTAAACAATTGGGAAACCCAAGGACTACAGAGAAATGAGATATTTTTAAAGTACCTGCAAGCAGACTAATGACCCTAGGAAAAAGCGCAAAATCAAAGTGCCCAGACTATATGCAAAGGAAATTTATTTGCTAATATTAAATATCTGCCAGAGAGGCAGGGGTTTGTTGAAAAACTCTCTGGGGATGAAGGTGGTGGCAGGTACCATATTTGTGTTCTCCTAGCTTGATAGCACTATGGGTGTGCCCCAGCAAGATGCGCTTCCACTGCCCCATTAAAGACAGCAAGCATGCCCCGGCCCTGTGCTTTCCCACACCTCTGGGAAAGTTGGCAGAAACATGCAGTCCACACAGGGAATGCTCCTTGACTGCCCGGCTCTGGTAGTCAGGGGGACTTGTGTTTCTGGCTCTCCCGGGACTTTAACAATCAGAGAAACAGTTCTTGGAAGGCTACCATCCCCAGAGCAATATATAGCAGGCTGAAACATTAAGTCTTTCTGTGAAAAAGGCCTACTTACTTGTCTTGGAGCTTCAATCTGAGGGCACACTTCAGATTTGCCAAACATCTAGAGGCTACAGATGTGCTCTCAGGGAACATAGTCTGAGGGACTCTATCTTTGCACTCTCCCCCAGCCCCACTACAGTTCACTGGTACTTTTAAAAAGGAGCTTATGCATTCATCTGGAGCTGATTTTTGCAACTGTTACCCAAGAACCATACCCAGATCACATGGTTCAGAGGCCACCAGGGTTTACAATTGTGGTCCCATAGGAATGTACATATTGCATACTTCAAAAGCTACTGCATAATGATCTGGCTTCCAATCAGCCTGAAATTAGGTATTGAATGAGATTCCTCCCTTTGGGACCCTGACAGGTTTTCACACACCCTTAACAACTGAGACTTATCAAGGATAAATCATCAGGCTACTTACACAACCACAAAGGTTCAAGAGACAAGAAAGAGCTAGAGCAAGGTTGAAAGATGAGGTTCCTCTCATCTATGGAACATAAAAACTAGGAAGATCGGCAGGAGAAGAAAGGGATAAAGAAAGGGGGGTAATCAGAAGGGGGAATGAAGCATGAGAGACTATGGACTCTGAGAAACAAACTGAGGGCTTCAGAGGGGAGGGGGGTGGGGGAATGGGATAGGCTGGGGGTGGGGGAATGGGATAGGCTGGTGATGGGTAGTAAGGAGGGCACGTATTGCATGGTGCACTGGGTGTTATATGCAACTAATGAATCATGGAACTTTACATCAAAAACCAGGGATGTACTTTATGGTGACTAACATAATATAATAAAAAAATATTATTATAAAAAAAAAGATTCTGAGCAAAGACTCCTTCAAGACTGGGAGACATAGCTGTTTCACCTAATGCATAGAAACAAACACAGACAGTTAAGCAAAATGGGGAAATAAAGAGGAATTTGTTCCAAATGAAAAAAACAAGATAAAACCTCAGGGAAAGAAAGAAGGAAAGAAAGAAAGAGAGAGAGAGAGAGAGAGAGAGAGAGAGAGAGAGAGAGAGAAAGAAAGAAAGAAAGAAAGAAAGAAAGAAAGAAAGAAAGAAAGAAAGAAAGAAAGAAAAGGAAGGAAGGAAGGAAGGAAGGAAGGAAGGAAGGAAGGAAGGAAGGAAGAAAGAAAGAAAGAAAGAAAGAAAGAAAGAAAAACTTAATGAAATGGAGATAAGCAATTTAGCTGATAAAGAGTTCAAAGTAATGCTCACCAAACTTGGGAGACAAATAGATGAATATTGTGAGAACTTCAACAAAGAGCCAGAAAAGATAAGAAAGTACCAAACAGAAGTCACAGATCTGAAAAATAAAATAACTGAACTGAAAAATGCACTCCATGCATTCAATAGCAGACTAAACAAAGCAAAAGAAAGGATCAGTAATCTAGAAGACAGGACAGTGGAGTTCGCTCAAGGAGAGCAGCAAAAAGAAAAAAAGAATTTTAAAAAGTTAAGCGAGTTTAAGGGACCAATGGATGACATCAAGCAGAATAATATTTGCATTTATAGGAGTCCCAGAAGGAGAAGGGAGACAGGGGTAGAAAAATTATTTGAAGAAACAGCAGCTGAAAACTTGACTAATCTGGGAAAAAAAAAACAGATACCCAGTTTCAGAAAACCCAGAAAGTTCCAAAAAAGATGAACACCAAAAGATCCACGCCAAGACACATTATGATTAAAATGTCCAAAAGCAAAGGCAACAAAAGCAAAAATAAGTGAGACTATCAAACTAAAAAGCTGTACACTGAAAGAAAGCCATCAACAAAATAAAAAGACAACCTAATGAACAGGAGAAAATATATGCAAATCATGTATCTGATAAGGAGCTAATATCCCAAATATATAAAGAACTCACATAACTCAATACCAAAAAAAGCAAATAATCTGATTTAAAAATGGGTAGAGGATATGAATAGATTTTTCCAAAGAAGACATATAGATGGCTAATAGGCACATAAAAAGATGTTAAATCACGTATCATCAGGGAAATGCCAATAAAAACTACAATGAGATACTACCTCACACATGCTGTATAGTAAGTATCAAAAAGATAAGAAAAAACAAGTGTTGGCAAGACTGTCAGGAAAAGGAATGTTAATGTGTTACTAAATAGGAATATAAATTGGTTCAACCGCTATGGAAAACAGTGTGGACATTCCTCAGAAAATTAAAAATAGAACTATCATATGATCCAACAATTCCACTTCTGGGTATTTATCAGAAGAAAATGGAAACACAAATCTGAAAGGACATATGCACCCCTATATTAACTGCAGCAATATTTACAATAGGCAATACATGGAAACAATGTAAGTGTTCATCAAAGGAATGGATAAAGATGTGATACGCACACATACACACACACACACACACACACACACACACACACACGCACACTGACATACTTCTGAGCCCTAAAAAAGAATAAAATCTTGCCATGTGCAACAAGGACAGAACTTGAGGGTATTATGCTAAATGAAATAAATCAGACAGAGAAAAATACTGTATCATCTCTTATATGTGGACTCTAAAATGAAACAAAACAAAACAAAATAATGAATAAAACAATACAAAACTCATAGATACCCAAAACAGAATGGTGGTTGTCGGAGCGGAAAGGGGGTTAGGGAGTGGAAAAAAGCACGAAGGAGTCAAAGGTACAAAATAAATAAGTCAGAGGGATGTAATGTATAGCAGGATGACTATAATCAATAATATTGTAGTACATATTTGAAAGTTGATAAGAGAGTAAAACTTAAAAGTTCCAAAAGAAAAAAGTAAATAGATTTTTAAAACTTTAGATCATTTTTTTCCTACCTTCAGTCTCAAAATTTAGCATGCCCCTTTTGAATACACAACTATTGAAACTTTCACACAACATGACTCCTTTCTAGACATTTCACGATGAATCACTTAACAGAAAATGTTAATTGACCTGTTCAAACTTATGATTTCTCTGTAGAACAACAAACATATTTCTTAGATTTGCTACAATAAACACTTAATAAAATCCACTTTCTCTTTTAAATTACATTAGTTCTACCTCTAAATTTTCTAGCCAGGTACTCTAAGTTTTCTTTAAATATCTTGTCTAGACCAATGATTATGATTTTCTTGCAAGTGTCTACATGAGACATCAATCTTCTGTTTTTCAAGTGAGAAACTTAAATTGATAAAAATAAAGCAATCACTACCCCTTAGAATTCAACCCATGTCTTCAAAAGGACCCCTTTATATTTGAACAAATTCCAAAACGACAAAGGCAACAAAGTTGTCTATCACACTTTAAAAGAACATGATTAGTATGTTCCTATCATATTTTAGAGTATGTACAGCAGTGTACAATCTGTTTCCCAACAATGTCTTAGGGCCCATGCTTTCCTAATTAATATTGATTTTCTAGATTATTCTTGTGTGATATCCAATTAGAGGTTATCATGAGACTACTTTCATCTTTCAAAACATTTACTTTGATTATTTTGATCTCATAATGCTGATGGAGTCCTGTTGTAAGGATTGCCAAGCCAGTTACATTGTCAGGAATAATGATAATGAACAGTGATCTGGGTCCTTTTTGTCCATGGCCCCTCCTGCAGAAAAAACGTTTGGACTGAAAACATAATGAAAATCTGTTATTGCATCCATAAAGGGAGAGATAAAGTTACTTTCCATGTAAATACATTCTCAAGAGAACCAGATGACATTAGCAAAAATGTCAGAGTAAGAATCTCCAAAATTCTCTTCTATATATACACAATTATAAATCTATAAAACAGTGTCAAAATCGACATCTTCAGGACTCTGGAAATTAGGCAAAGACTTGCAACAATTCTTGGGAGTGTTTATTCAAGAAAAACAGCTGAATCTCAGTAAAACCAGAGCGTCGTGGCATTTTAAATTGTCCTGATCACAATCCCAACTCCCCATCTTGATGGTAGCCTTGAAAACCAAGAGGCTGCAATCACAGTGAAAACTAGTAGTATGGCAGCCAACAGAAGGGGCAGAACAGTGTTAGAGCACTTTCAGAGCTCCATTTCCAAACAAATGTTAAGTATTTGACTTGTGTGGTAATTCTTAGAAGAATTCATTTGCAAAACTGCCTTTATCTGACCTCACTCTGAAGTAACCCAATGTGAAAAGCCTTCCCCTGCAGTATGTGTTGAAAAAGTTACAGGTAATTATTTAACTTCGCAACTCCCTGGAATAGTGGAGAAAAATTGGGGTAAGCCAAAGACTAACCAAAACCTTTATAAAGAAAACCTATAGAATGAGATGCCCATAAGGTCTTTGAAAAGTTCCAACATATTGCTGGGAATCTAGAAGGCTATGTTCGTTTACAGGGTTGTGCACCTGCCAAGGACTCCGCACATACTCAGGAAAGACCTGAGAAGGCCCTAAGATCTCACCTCTGGTTGACTTGAGGCTTTGTTTAAGTAGTAAGTGAAGGCTAAGAGGGAATATTTCAACTGTCTAAATGAGTATTGAAGATACACTTCAAGATACGCACAGAACCACTCTCAGAAAAGAAAAAGACAAAATCTCTATCGAAACATTAGCTGTGAATTAAGCTAAGTGAGCAGAGATTCCAGTGGTCACAGAGGATGAAGGATGTAGACTTTACAGAATCAGTTCTGAAAAGTCACTAAAAAAACAACAATAAACCCTGCCAAAGATAGGGGGATGAGGCATTACAACTTTCAAAGTTGCCACATTATATTATTTAAAATGTCCAGTTTTCAAAAACAACAATGAAAAATGAGTCTTAAAAAGAAACAAAGTGAAATAGCCATTATGCAGGGGAAAAAAGCAATTAATAAAACTTATCCCTGAAAAGCCTAGACATTGGACTTATTAGGAAAAGAATTCAAATAAGCTATTTTAAATGTTTGAAATGTAAAGGAAGCCATGTCTAAAGAAATAAAAGAAAGTATGACAACACTGTTTCACCAAATAGAGAATACTAGTAAAGAGACAGAAATTATTAAAAAAAAAAAAATTCTAGGGCTTAAAAGTAAAAAACTAAAGTGAAATCTATACTGGAGGACAGTGACACTAAAAAGAAGATTTAAAGAGATAGAAGAACCAAAAAACTTGAAGATAGATCAATTTAGATTACACAGACTGAGGAAGAAAAACAAAAAAGAATGAAGAAAAATGAACTGATTCTCAAAGACCTATGAAACACCATTAAGCATGTTAATATATATACAATGGGAGTATCAGAGGAGAGGAGAGACATAAAGGAAAAAAAATATTTGAAGAAATAGTTTCCCCCGAATTTCCAAAATGTAATGAAAAATATGAACCTACACTACATATCCAAGAAATCCAACAGATTTATAGATAGGAAAAAACAAAACAAAACAAAAACAAAAAAGACATCAGAGATACACACCTAGACAAACTGTCAAAAGCCAAAGGCAAAGAGAGAATCACGAAAGAACTAACAGACTTATCATGTAGGATGGGTCCTCAGTAAGATTAACAGTTGATTTTTCATTAGAAACCAGGGAGGCCAGAAGACAGTGGGAACACACACTGAAGGTGCTGAAAGGAAAACCAACAGACCATAAAAATGTCAAACAAAAATTTTGTATCCAGCATTCATTAAACCTGAAGAAAAAAAATAAAAATTACAATATAGATATAAAAAGTGAGAACATTTTTCACTATCAGGCTTGCACAATGAGAAATTTTTAAAAAGTCCTTCAGACTTGAAATGAAAGAACACTACAGAATAACTGGGTGAAGTTGGATCCCTACCTCTCATGATAAAGAAAAATGATTCAAAATAGATCTAGTACCTAAATGTAATATCTAAAACTATCAAACTCTTAGAATAAAATAGGTGCACATCTTCATGACCTTGGAGTCTTAGATATGATCTGAAGTATAAGAAGCCAAAAAAAAATAATAGATAAATCAAACTTTATCAAAATCTAAAACACTTGTGTTTCAAAAGGATATTCACAAAAGGGAGAAAGCATTTACAAATCATATATCACAGTAGATATATCTGGACAGGATATATCTCAGTGTTATACATAACTATCTGTTATATATCTAGTACACAGAATATTTAAAGATCACTTAAAAATCAATAAAAAAAACCCAAATAAACCCAATCGAAATATGGCAAAAGATCTGAATAGACATTTCTTCAAAGAAGATATACAAATGTCCTAAATGCACATAAAAAGATACTTAACACCATTGGTCATTGGATAAATACCAGAGCAAAACAAAACAACAAACAAATGACTAGGATGGCTATAATCAAAAAGAGAATATCAAGTACTGGTGATGATGTAGAGAAAATGAAACCTTGATACATTTCTGGTAGGAACGCAAAATGGTAGAGCTGATTTGAAAAATAGTTTGGCAGTTCCTCAAAAAGTTAAACATAGCGTTACCACATGACCCAACCATGCCACTCCTATGTATACACTTAATAGAACTGAAAACATGTTCACACAAAAATGTGTACACAAATGTAACAGTATTATTCACAGTAGACCCAAGTGAAAACCAAATGCCTCAAGTAACCCCAAATGTTCATTAACTAATGAATGGATAAAACAAAATGTATATCATGATTGATTTTATGTGTCAACTTGACTAGGCCAGGGGATGCTCAAATAACTGGTTACACAATATTTCTGAATGTGCTAAGATAACAGTATTTTCATTAGTGAGATGAATATAGCAGATAGCCCTCTTTAATGTGGGTGGGCATTGCCCAATCCATCGGCCTGAACAGAACAAAAAGAAGAGGCTGAATTCTCATTCTTCCTCACTAGTTCTTGCCCTAACTATTGATGGAGCTGGTACAACAATCTTCTCTTGCCCTCGGCACCCCTGATTCTCAGGCCTTCAGACCGGGACTGGCATGTATACCATCAGCTTTCCAGCTCTCAAGCCTACAAACTATACCACTGATTTCCTGGGTCTCCAGCTTGCAGATGGCTGCCTGTAGGACTTTTCAGTCTCCACGATCACATGAAATAACATATAATTAATCATATATACACATACACATGCCCTAATAAGAACACCTATTGGTTCTGTGGTTCTGGTTCTCTGGAGAATCCTAACTAATACATGTGGTAAATCCATAAAGTGGAATATTATTCACCCAAAAGGAATGAAGTACTGATACATGCTCTAGCATGAGTAATACCCTGAAAACATAATAAAAGAAATCAAACACAAAAAGCCACATTTTCAATATGATTAAATGTGATTCAAAGCCCTTATGATTCAATTAATGAAATGTCCAGAATGGAAAAATTCATAGAGATAGAAAGTAGATTAGTGGTTGCCAGGAGTTAGAAATGGGGATTCACTAAGAATAGCTATAGTGTTAAAAATTAAAGTTAAATATAGGACTACCATACAATCCAGCAATTGAATTACTAGGTATTTACCCAAAGAATACAAAATACTAACTCAAAGGGATACACGCACTGTTCACAGCAGCATTATTTACAACAGACAAACTATGGAAACAGCACAAGTGTCCACCAACTGAGGAATGGATAAAGAAGATGTGATACACACACACACAATGGACTATTAGTCATAAAAAAGAATGGAATCTTGCCATTTACAAGGACATGGATGGAACTAGATTGTATTATGCTAAGTGAAATAAGTCAGAGAAAGAAAAATACCATATGATTTCACTCATGTGAAATTTAAGAAACAAAACAGAGGAGCATAGGGGAAGGGAGGGAAAAATAAAGTAAGATGAAATCAGAGAGGGAGACAAACCATAAGACTTTTAACTCTAGGAAACAAACTGAGGGTTGCTGGAGAGGAGGTGGGTTGGTGGATGGGTTAATCTAATGAATGGAAGAAGATATTTGCAATATTTGCAAATGGTATATCTAATAAGGGGTTAATATCCAAAATACATAAAGAAATTTTACAACTCAATACAAAAAAAAAAAGTGATTAAAAAACAGGCAGAATGGGCGCCTGGGTGGCTCCATCACTTAAGTATCTGCCTTCAGCTCAAGTCATGATCTCAGGGTTCTGGGATCAAACCCTGCATCAGGCTCCTTGCTCTGTAGGAAGCCTACTTCTCCCTCTCCCTCTGCCTGCCACTCCCCCTACTTGTGTGCTCTCACTCTCGGTCAAATAAATAAATAATCTTAAAAAAAATAAATTAAAAATGGGCAGACCTGAACAGATATTTTTTCCCAAATAAGACATACACATGGCCAACAGACACATGTAAAGATGCTCGACATCACTAATCATCAGGAAAATGCAAATCAAAACCACAAGGGGATATCACCTCATACCAGTCAGAAAGGTTAGTATAAAAAACAAGAAAGAACAAATGTAGAGAAAAGGGAACCTGAATGCAGGGTAATAAATTGGATAGCCACTGTGGAAAACAGCAGGAAGGCTACTCAAAAAATTAAAAATAGAAATACTGTATGATACATTAATTCCACTACCAGGCATTTACCCAAAAAATGAAAACACTAATTCAAAAAGATAGATGTACCCCTATGTTTACTGCAGCACTATTTACAATAGCCAAGATATGGAAGCAATGCAAGTATCCACTGACAGGTGAACAGATAAGGATGTGGTACACACACACACACACACACACACACACACACACGCACAAGCATATTACGCAGCCATAAAAAAAGAATGAAATCTTGACATTTGCAACAACATGGGTGGACCTGGAGGGTATTAAGCTAAGTGAAATAAGTCTGACAAAGAAAGATAAATACCATATAATTTCACTTATATGTAGAATCTAAAGAGAGAGAGAGAAAGAGAGATCATTTGCTGCATTTACAGTAAACGTCATTGTGGACTTGGCTCCAATTGATTCAAGAAGATCCTCAAAATATCTATCGACTTTAATGTGAAGGAATACCATGAGCATGTTGTTTTTAATCAATGTAGTGGGCCTCAGTGTCTCACAAGCTTTTCCCATATAAATTACCAAAACAGTTCCTGAGAAACTCCGACTTAAGAAAAGTAAAGAGAATTATTATTAAATGTCACAGAGACATAATATGTCTACTAAGTATAAACAAAGCAGCCCCTAGAAATGGTTTGCCAGTGGTCTTTACCCATATTTTCATACTGGTAGGAAATCACACAAATGTCTGCTCCTGCTCCTTAAACAGACGCAAATGGCTATTTGTAAGCAGCTAACTTTAGATAACACGTACAAAAAGACTGACAGCATCCAAGCTGATCTAGATATATCAATTACTACACATTAATGTATAGTTTAAGAGGATTTCTTCATCTTCAAACCCAGAGGGGAAAGAACATAGTTGACACAGACTTTCATTTCTTCCTGTCCAGAGTGATTTGTGGCCTGTCATTCTTAAAGCAGTTTGGAAGAGAAGATAGACATCCTGACAGTCTCCTTAACTCTATTTGAGAAGACACAACTGTCTAGGGTTTTCTGAACTCATATGTCATTGAGGCTGCAAAACTGCTGAGAAACACTTTTTGAAAATTTCAAGTAATTGTGAAAAATACAGAAATAATTCTCTGATCAATTAGTTCTTATAGAAAACTGATTCTCCAAAGTGTAACAAATAATTCTTGGATGTTTCCATAGTTGGAACCCAACTAGAATGGATTAATTTTTCCTTGAACTGAAATTTTCTATGTACCTCTGGAAATCAAATTCTCACAAAGCAAACAAAAAGGGCATTTTTGTTTTATTTTGTCTTATGCAGAAGAACTCTTCACATGTGTTATAGTTCTTTTTAAAAAAAAAAAACTTTATTTATTTATTTATTTGGCAGAGAGAGAGAGAGAGAAGCAGAGGGAGAGGGAGAAGCGGACTCCCTCCTGAGCAGGGAGCTCGATGCAGGACTCGATCCCAGGACCCTGGGATCATGACCCGAGCCGAAGGCAGACGCTTAACTGACTGAGCCACCCAGGCGCCCTGCATGTGTTATATTTCTTACTAAATTTTAATTTCCTTGAAAGTAAGTAATATGTTATTTTTAATTTTCCGTGTGCACATATATGAAGATAGGCATTCAATAACTATTTGTTAAAAGAACAAATAAGTAAAAGGGAGTACATTCATTGATCATATTGAAAGATAAACTAAGCCCTTGAGGATCCAAAAAAGGCCCCATATTTTTATGAATACATTTATATTCATATTTTTTCAAGTATGTTATGCAGAACTTAATGACAGCTGTAAATTAATTGTCCTGTAAAAATGTCATTAAAATATGTTTAGTTTAAGTTTTATGAAACATTTTAAGTTTCACAGATAAGAGATTTCTACAATAGAATTTGAATTTATATAGATTACTTGAAGAATTTAAAATGATGTTCAAAGGTGCATGCAATTATGCAGCCTCACAACTTTACTAACTTTAGGGAATTCCCGGAGACAGGAGTTCCCATGTCAGGGTCAGGCAGGTCCTCTCTCTTCTTCCACAGTAACAGAGTTGTAATGGAGTACATTGCTGCCCAGGAAGAGATATTTCCCAGCCTCCTCTGAAAGAGCCTCTTTCTAAAAAGCCTCTTCTGAAAATAGATTCTAAGGAAACTGTTAACCTTCGAGTCATTCCAATGTAATAGTCTCCCTTCTTTACTAGTGTTCTCCTTTTCTCCTTCTGTGCATTAAAATAACGATGTATTTGCAATCAAGCTCTAATTATACAGATAAGGATAGCAACATTGCAGATTGCTAAGCAAGGAAACAGAAAGGTCCAGGCCCAGAATGAGAATGCAGAGCACAGCCACCCTGCAATCTGGACACTCATCTTAAAACAGCCATATGAAAATTAATGCACTTATTTTTTCTATAAGCAGCTATATTTGTATTTTGCTATAGCAACTTAGCCCTTACAATAAATAATAAATTTCCAAAACAGATATGAGAAACCAAATTTCTGGGGCTTCCTTAAGGCTGAAGTTCAAGCAAGGAGCCTAACTCTGCAAACTGGACCCACTTAAACAAGATGTTGATTCAAAAGCTAATGATGCAAAGAGCAGACTCTGTATAATATTTGTTCTTGATAAAGCAATGCATATATATTAAATATTTTAAAGACTGATTAAATGTGTGCATAGATAGCTATTTATTAGATTTTGGAATTAAATACATTCCAAAGAAATTAAAAAGTGAAACACAAATGCCAAGTCCTATTTGAAAGCTACTAAAATATAAAGTTACTAAGTAAAAATCTGCACACATTAAAATCAAACTACGAGAGCAAATAACAGCCATTTGCTTTGCTATACTTTGATCTAAAGACTTTTTTGGCCCCTAACAAACTCATTTGATAACCAGAATTGTTCCTTTACTCGTTCTTCAGTATTTACAAAATGAAACAGCTTTCATCAAGATATGTCTCAGCATTGGTTTAGGCATGAAGAAATTCTGGAATGCAAATGAAAGGCACAGTTATACATTCCCCTCTATAGAACTGGATGGAGCTCAAGTCCTATCCCTATGAAAATGTAAGATTTCCCTATTTGTATAAACCTTATTTTTCTCATCTCTTGAGTGGCTAGGGTTGGTCTACACTGCCTAGTTTTGTGTTTCTAACTGTATTTTTATTGCCTTATAAATAAAATAAGAGTGAGGAAGATATTGGTTGAATAATAAGACAAAAATATTTACTAATCACAGAATGAGAGCATTTAAGGAATACTTCATAATTCTAAGTTTGAAGAAGTACCAAAAGTGTACTTTCAATGGGGTGCCTGGATGGCTCAGTCAGTTAAGCACCCAACTCTTGCTTTCAGCTCAGGTCATAATCTCCGGGTCTTCGGATAGAGCCCTGTGTTGGGCTTGGTGCTCAGCACGGAACTGGCTTGAGACTTTCTCCCTTTCTCTCTTCTTCCCTCTCCGTTCCTCTCCGTGCATGCGCGCACACTCTCTCTCTCAAAAAAATAAAATCTTTTTTAAAAAGGTGTACCTTCAACATTTATATGTATATTTAGTGATATTTAGAATGTTGTAAATCAATCAGCCAACTGACAAACTTCACAGAAACTTCAGCACTGAGACTACTGGTGTTTTTGTTTGTTTAACTTTACTTTCTGGCTGATAATCTGATTCATACTGATAATCAGATTCACTGAATCATAATAGACTAGGAAATGAAATACAACATCCTTAAGGTTGTGACAGATTGCAGGTATTTAGTGAATAATCATCAGATTTTGTTTTATTGGATCATGCATATGTTTTGTTAAAAAAAAAAATAAGGAAAACAAGACCAAAATTTAGAAAATGACAGAAGGGACATTTCTATGTTTAACTAAATTCATAAAATGCTGAAGTATCTGATACTAAAAATCTGTCCATTGTTACCAGGAGCCAAGTTACATCCCAGGCTTAAGGAATTGTGCTCAGGGAAAACCTGTATTCAGGAATTCCTAATCACACAGGTTGAATTTCAGGTTTCAACTTTGAAAGCCCAATAAACTGATTACAGTGTAAAGATATTTTATAAGAGACTTCTAATAGAACTTACGTATTTTAGAAAGCAAGGGAAGTATTTTGTTTTAAAAATATAACTAAATATTAAAAAATAAAAAAAATAAAACACTGCAACCAGATAAATGCCAATAAAATGATCATTTCCCTATAAATCATAATTAATTGAAGGCTCTGTAAAGATAAGATGTTACAGTATTAAATTTCTGTCCTTTTTTAAAAAAAATCACTTTTCTCATATCAGAGGCAAATTTGCAACTTCCACAGGTAAGAGAGTTCTTCCAAATTCATTCTTCGCCATCTAGTATTATTTTTCATCTTTATACTCTAATACATGAAATTTGTGTTTCACTTTCAAAATAATAGGGGAAAAATCATAATACCACATCAAATTTTTGGAAGCCCCTTTGCTTCTGACTTGTTTTATGTAAAATAAATTTATATGTAGAATTTAAAATAGCAGAAGCCTATTAATGTTGGTTAACTACATATGCTTGTTATTTGACATAAAGAAATATGAATGATCAACATTCAAGAATGCAGAGTAAAAGAAATTTGGTATGACACAATTTTTATTTTTCTCATGAGTCAATATGTATATATACATATATATATTCTGAAATATTCAACAGTCACTGTAAAAGTATGATATTTAGCTCATTTTCTTCAAACATGTCTTAAAGAACAATATAATTCACCCAAGAGGCAGCATTCAGATTCTACAGTGGATGTTACCTGAAATTTGACTCCTCTTAAGGCTTCAGTGACAAGAAAATAAAAATTGCTTAAATGCTATAGAACTATTGCATTTTCTTATAAAAATAGTAAATTTACTTTTTAAAAAGCAATATGCAAGTATTTTGGATTTTTTTTTCCTTCCATTTAGTACCTACTAGAGAAAAAAAAAAAACTCACATCTGGACTTGTGCTTCTTTTGAAGCCATTTTGTGTCTCTACTCTCTCCTTCCTATCCTTATGACGGACAGGAGAAAATCTAAGAGGGCCAAATAACCTGGAGAAATATTTTAAAATTTAGTTTTTGCTGTGTGTACATATGCATGACTTCATTTTTTGCCAAATCGAAAAAAATAAAAAATAAAAGAGAAAAGGGAAATATATTCTAGATCAATGGTATGTACAAGTGCATTAAGTAGTGAAAACAACTATATCACAGAACATTTATATTGCATGCTTACACCATGCCTGTATTGTTCTAAATGGCTTACATGTATCAACTCATTTCCACTTCAAAATGACAATATGAGTGAAATATTATTGAAATATTATTTTTCCTTTGTATATCTGCACATTTCTCTTTTGTGCTTTATAAAAGCAATTTTCCTCTAGTTCTAAGTCTTTCTCCCAGTGACCTTGGTTTTTGCACATGAAGTGTAAAAACTGTGGAATAACCAGGCAGTTGAGTTCTTTGATTGTCTTACTGTCTTTCTCACTTTCTCGCCTGTGTTTGGTATAAGAAGCAATGCATTTAGGAATGAGTAAACCCTGAGTATGCCATAGATTATTGGCCCTTTCATGGCAAAGAAATCTCCTGAAACAGATACTGGTATTCTTCTTAATAAAAACAATAACACATAATAATAAGTGTTAAGAAATAAAAGATATGTATAAGTTTATATTACAAACCAGTGAAAATATTACACTGGTCATTTTAGTTACATATAAATGAAAAGTCAATTGAACCAAGGTCCAAGCTTCCACACAAACAATGAAAGCAGTTAAAACACAGCATGTCTTAAAGACACCACTGGAGATCTTATTTACAAAATTAGCTATAAGCAGAATACCATACGCTCTAGAGATTCAGCATTAAAGAGCCATTTATATATGCTGCCATTGTTAAGATATAAGTAGTGTTCACTGAATGACAATACTAATAATACAGTAACTTTACGGTACTATTTTCACTCTTTAACAGAGACCATCAACTCATTTAACCTAAAATAATATATAACATGAAAAGTTCAAGAACAATGGCAGGGCTAGAACTATGGGATAAGGAAAGTGGTAAAGAATTTTCTGCACTCAAAACTCACATAACAAAGATTTGTCTATTTTCTTCAGTTATAGAGCAGGCATAGTTTTCTGAATGTTTAGAATGTAAAACTACAATTTTGTTCCAATCTTCGCTTTTAGTCCTCACGTCTTCTAACTCTTACTCTGTAAGTAACATTCAACTTTCTATCTCTGGTCAAACTCCAACCTCTTGTCTCCACTTTACTTGCAATTTCTATTCACCGGATCAAAATCACTCCAAATTGGAACTTAAATATTAGGGAATGACCTTAAATTTATTAATTTGTGATGAACAACCTTCAGAAGATGAATGCTGAATTATGAAATGTCATTATACCTTCAACTTACTTTGAAATTTTTCAGCTATAGAAAGAGGAAAAGAAAGAGAAAGAGAGACAGAAACAATTTATGGAATATGTTAACTATTGAAACTGTATGTCAGTATAAGGGTGTTTGCTATACAAATTTTTGACTTTTTCTGTATACTTCTTACCAATAAAACATTGAAAAGTAAAAAACCAAAAAAAAAAAAAAAAAAACCCAAAAAACATTTCATGTGTGTTCACGTATATATACTCACCATTTTTCTACTTTTTTTTTTTTCTTTTAAATCTATCCCTGTGATCTCAGACTGAAAGGCAAACTCCTTCTTCTAAAACTCACTTCTCTACTATGGTGCTTTATTATATTTTCTATTAATTTTGAAGAATATTATTTCTAAATATCTCCTCACTAGCATCTTAAGTGACATTGTCTCAGCTTCTGTTTCTTCCTCATTTTTTGTAATTCAGATAGTCTTTTTAATATCATAAAATACCTTATATCAAAACACACACAAACATAATCCTCTGCTATCATTACTTCTAATTGTTATTCTAATCATACCCCCTTTCCAAGTTAAAATTCTTAAATAACATTATTTAATTATTGCTCCTGATTTTTCCTTTTTCTCTTTAAACTTCCATCAACCACTCCACTGAAAGTCGTGTAAGATCAACAAAAACCTCCTTGTCACAAAGTTCACTGATGTATTTCAGTTCTCATCTTTCTCTGGCCACCCAACAGTTATCACCCTCTTTGACCTTTACACTATAGCTGTAACTGTTTGACTTCTTCCTCCTGAATGCTGTCTCCATTGCCTACAAAGACAGCATTCTTGTATATCTCCTTTTCTCATTCCTCCTAGACTCTTTCAGTTTTGTTCTTTTTTCCCTTATTTCTTTTAAATGTGTTCCTCCCCTTTAACTTGGATTTAGGACTTTCAGGGTTGTTTGCTTATACATTGCCTTTATAAAAATGTCCATTTCTTTATTGTAAAGACTTAGAAAAAGTTAAGGTATGACCTCTAATATGAAATCTAGCTCTTTATTTCTTCCAGTGACTACTTCAGCACTTCTTTCTTGAAGTACCTCTATCTTCGTAAGTCCACAAAGGTCCTTCTATAAATGCTTTTGCATCGATAGTCTCATATAAGGCAACACCTGACTCAACACCATTCTTCTATTCTTGTCTCCTTGTTGCTCTGTGTACCCTTTCTGGTCTTACTGTCATTGTTTCGTAGGCACCAATTTTCTATTTAGATATCTTTCATAAATATCTAAGAAAATTTCTGGATTTTCTCTTAAAGCCTCATTAAAATACTGTGGTTTTTTTTAATCTGTTGTATGCTGATAACTCATGAAAAAACTACAGTAATCTAACAACTCCATTTGCACAAGAAATCAAGGAAAGCACAAAAATTTCAAATTCAAGAAAATAAACTATCGATTTTTTTTCAAATTCAATTGGCACTTTTTTTTTAATTTCAAGATTTCTTATCCCATTTACCCTTGAGAAGTAAATCAAAAATCTCTTGACCAAAGCTTAAAATTTCATCCTAAAACAGGAAAGGGAGAAAATAATTTATTCCGATTCTCTGTGTGAAACTAATAGTTCTGTGTCATGAGAAGGCTGCCATTTTTTTCCAGTAAGTAAAGATGCCCCCATACTATGAAGGGTTGTCATTTAAAAAACAACCAGGAACCAATTCAATGAAGAGGAATTGTTAAGGATAGGTTTCTTGCTGCATTCCAATCATGTTCTTTTCAAAGCCTAGCCTTATGGATTTTAAAGAAATCCTGAGGGGGCACTCTTTCCTTTTGTCCCACTGAAATATCATCATTAAACTCCTCTAAAAATGGTTTCTGATATGATTCTGCTTTCCAGCTGAGGCAACATTTTCTATAAGTAATAACAAACAGCTGAAGTGAGTAAAAGCAAACTGGGCAGATAGGAATATCAATCCTGATGGGACCAAAGGGAGCCCTGTGTTAACTTCTGAAGTACCTGAACTTTTCTGAACCAGTTGGTTTTGACTGAAATTGAAAATGCTCTTTTATTTTCGAATCCCTGCCAGAGGGGGCTGCTATGGTAGACTTCTCTAGCTATTTTTCTTCTTTTTCAGAGGAATTCAAGACGGGAGATGTCAATGTGTGTGCTTAAGCGTAAAAGTGATCATTTTTTAACCACTGGTGGGAAAGTAGTTTGCCAGTGGGGAGCTAAGTGTTGAAATCTGGCATTAATCCAGCAGAGTTGGACCAATAGATCACAGATAACTATACAGTATATGATGGTGAGATCTCTTGCTTAAAATGAAAAAAAAAAAAGTGGAGTATTGAGAAGTGAGACAGGAGATTTTTCAAAAGGTGCACTACACTGCTCTATTGACTTAAGTCAGCCACAAGGAAATTTAAAAACAATTTAGAGAATAGAGTGCAACTACCTCTATGAAGATCACTCTTCCTAATATAGGTGGTTGGGGGATACTCCAATATGAAATATTCTCTTACATGTATGTTTACCTTAAGGCTTCAGCAGATACTAAATTGCATTCTAAAAGTTTGGTGAATTTAAGCTGAACAGGTCATTTATGTCACCCAGAAGGAACAACAATGACACCTCCCAAAGTAGAAGTGGAAGTAAATAGCCAAGTGTCTGTCTCTTGAGGAAAAGTTAATAAAAACAGAAATCTAATCCTTCCACCAAGATTATGGTGAGCTGGGCTTCTGTACATGTAACTAAAAGCTCAACAGTTACGCTTTTCATGTCAGGTCACAAATGTCAGCTGCTTGTTATTTAAAAATAATCATCAAAAAATATAAGTTGAAGAATTATTTTCAAATAAGAAATCAGAAAGGGATACTGAAATGAGTTTCTCCTCTTTTTCAAAAACATAACTGAATTACCATGACTGGAGGCAGAATTTAAAACCCTAATCATTTGAATTTAGAATAAACATTCCCCAAAATATATTTAAAGTTAATATTTAATTAAAATAGGTTGAAAAACCAAAAAAGTAACACCAAAGCTATTATTATACATAAAAGATATATTTTCCATAAGTCTCTTCAAATTAAAGGAGTGTAAATTAAAATTTCTAATGTCCATAAGAAAGGGGCCATAAGTTTTCTCCTTTTCCATTTTTCTTAAAATGAATTCAGAGTGTATTTATCTATAAACATAGCTTCTCTTTTAACCAGATTTGTCTTGAACCATGTCTTTCTTGCCAAATTTATTTATTCACTCAGCATTTGTTTGGTGACCATTGTGCATGATATTGAGCTTCTCCTGATGTTAAAAAGTAATATCTGGATTATTGGTCATAGTTTGGTTTTCAGAAATCTTGACCATGAAACTATAGGAAATAAAGGTATTATTTGGAGCAGTTGAAAATATTTTGGGGTCTCTTTCTGAGTTGAGAATTCCAAGTCCTGAACTTATAATTCTTTTGCTCCAATTTTCCAGTGCAGTTAGAAACAACCAACCACCTTTGGCTGTTTAGCTCAACATTTCTGTGGCAGTTACTCTATATCGTCTCTCTAGAAGTAGAATGAGACTCCTCTTATGGTGGCTTATCAAAGTGAGCGTTCCAAGAGCAAAGAATTGGATGTTGCCCATCCTCTTAGAGATATGCTCTAGAGCTGGCAGACCACCCTTACTTCCATATACTATTAGCTAATGCAAATCATAGAACACCTCAGATTCAGAGAGGAAGGGAACTACAGGTGAGCATACCAGGAGGTATAGTTCATTAGGGATGACTTTTGGAGACAAGGTATCACAGACAGTTTGGAATTTCTGTCTGTAGTGGTATGGTTAAAAAAATTGTTATCCTCGGGGCGCCTGGGTGGCTCAGTCGTTAGGCATCTGCCTTCGACTCAGGGTGTGATCCCGGAGTCCTGGGATTGAGCCCCACATCAGGCTCCTCCGCTGGGAGCCTGCTTCTTCCTCTCCCACTCCCCCTGCTTGTGTTCCCTCTCTCGCTGACTGTCTCTCTGTCAAATAAATAAATAAATTCTTTTAAAAAAATTGTTATTCTCTGGGTCTGTAATACATAACACTATATTTTAATGGTTAGCACTTGAGTTGCATCTGCGAACTGTAGGCTCATTTAATGTGTCAGTCTTGGTAGTTTTGCCTAATATGCATATTGTGCCATTTATTCTGGAAATTTGAATTCAATGGCAATGAGAAGGATAACTGAATAAATACAGTGTTTTTGGTCTGAGAAGCCCAGAGAATGATGCCCAGGGAAGCTGTTCTTATACTGTCAGAAATAAAATACTTGTTACAAAGAATATAAAGTTTGCAAACGTGATAAGTTTGTTGGCTACCATAGGGTCTAAAATTTTTTTCAATAATAATGAATGTCATGATAAGTCATTGTATTTAACTCCATGATATCAAAACATGAGAATATAAGAAATGGTATGGAAAGATGTATTTTCTTAAGAGGATTGTCTGTTCCTGCCTAACCTTCAATAGTCAAAAACATGAAAGAAATTTAAGGTTATGTATTCATTTTTTTGTTAAGTTCTTAAATGTTCTATGTAACTATTTTAGTATCTTTAATCTTAATTCCAAAGATTGCAAAATTTGAGATTCCTAACTAAAGACATTTTAGAATTACCGTGGCCTTCCATTTCCATGTCACTGGACCATGCCTATATTTTTTGCCTCACCAAACTTTTTTTGCCAATTTACTTTTCTGAAATACAAAGTATGCATCTGACTATGTCCAAAATTCCTCCTAAGGTTCCCAGTACATTCATATCATCAGGTTGGTCTTTCATGGAGTTCAAAATTAAATCCAGACAGTTTAATTACCTTATTTCACCCTTAAAAATGTACTAAATAAAGTAGGTAAAGTAAACTTCTATCACATAAAATTTCTGCTTTTAGCAACATGACAGTTCTATCTGGTGTTCAAATACTTTACAGCATCTCTCCCTTCCTTCTTTCTTCCTTCATTCCTTTCTTTTTGTAAGCTTACTCAGAGGTAACAGCCTTAGGTTCTTCAAAGGTACTACTTCTGTTACTCCATTCCACCTTGTTTGTTTTTTAAATACCCTTAATGTACAACGTCAAAGTAAAATATACCGGGAATACTGCAGACATCAAGACTGTATTTTAAGGAAAAATTCTACATTAGTCAGAAAACATCAAGGCACCAGTCATTTAACTAATTGGAAACCTTACTGTGAACACAGACTAAGTTTTCTCTTCAATCTTTTTAAAAAATTTTTACATAATGAAGGAGAGAAACTGCCAAGCAAATTCACTTTCTCTTTTTTTTTTTCATTTTTTATTTAAAATCCAGTTAGTTAACATACCATATAATAGTAGTTTCAGGTATACAATATAGTGATTCAACACTTCCATATGAGACCCACTGTTCATCACAATAAGTACATTCCTTCATACCCATAACCTATTCAACTCATCTCTCCACACACCTCCCCTCTGGTAACCATCAGTTTGTTCTCTACAGTTAAGAGTCTATTGCTTGATTTGCCACTCTCTCTCTCTTCTTTTTTCCCTTTGCTTGTTTCTTTTGTTTCTTAAATTCCATATATGAGTGAAACCATATGGTATTTGTTTTCCTCTGATGGACTTATTTCACTTGGTATCATACACTCTAACTCCATCCATGTCGCTGCAAATGGCAAAATTTCATTCTTTTTAATCACTAAGTAATATTCCATTGTATACACATGCCATCTTCTTTACCCATTCATCAGTCAATGGACACTTTGGCTGTTTTTATAATTTGGCTTTTGTAGGTAATGCTGCTATAAACATTGGGGGGATGTATCCCTTTGAATTAGTATTTTTGTATTTTTTGGGTAAATACCTAGTAGTGCAATTGCTGGATAAAAGGGTAGTTCTATTTTTAACTTTTTAAGGAACCTCCATACTATCTTCTAGAGTGGCTGCACCATTTTACAGTCCACCAACAGTGCAGGAGGGTTCCTCTTTGTCCACATCCTTGCCAACATCCATTGTTTCTTATGTTGTTGATTTTAGCCATTCTGACAGATGTGAGGTGGTATCTCATTGTAGTTTTGATTTGCATTTCTCTGATAATTAGTGATGTTGAGCATCTTTTCATGTGTCTGTTGCCCACCTGGATATCTTCTTTGTAAAAATATCTATTCATGTCTTCTGTCCAATTTTATTTGGATTATTTAGTTTTTGGGTGTTGAGTTTTATAAGTTCCTTATATATTTTGGATACTAACCATTTATCAGATAGGTTATTTGCAAATACCTTCTCCCATTCTGTAGGTTGCCTTTTAATTTTGTTGATTGTTTCCTTCACCGTGGAAAAGCTTTTTATTTTGATGAAGTCCCAAAAGTTTATTTTTGCTTTTGTTTCCCTTATCTCAGGAGACATATCTAGTAAGAACGTGCTATGGCTAATGTCAAAGAAGTTAATGTTTGTATTTTCTTCTAGGATTTTCATAGTTTCAGGTCTCACATTTAGTTCTTTAATCCATTTTGAATTTGTTTTTGTGTATGGTATAAGAAAGTGATCCACTTTTTCTTTTGCATGTTGCTGTCCAGTTTTCCAAACACCATTTATTGAAGAGACGTTCTTTTTTCCCATTGGATATTCTTTCCTGCGTTGTTGAAGATTAGTTGCCCATATAGTTATGGGTTCATGTCTGGGCTTTCTAATCTGTTCCACTGATTTATGTGTCTATTTTTGTGCCAGTGCCATCCCGTTTTGATCACTACAGCTTTGTAATATAACTTCAAGTCCGGAATTGTGGTATCTCCAGCTTTGCTTTATTTTTCTAGGTCACTTCGTCTATTTGGGGTCTTTTGTGATTGCATACATATTTGAGGATTATTTGTCCTAGCTCTGTGAAAAATGTTGGTGATATTTTGATAGGGGTTGCATTAAATCTGTACATTGCTTTGGGTAGTGTAGATATTTTAACAATATTTGTTCTTCCAATCCATGAGCATGGAATGTCTTTCCATTTGTTTGTGTTTCCCTTAATTTCTTTCATCAGTGTTTTATAGTTTTCAGAATACAGGTCATTTACCGCTTTGATTAGGATTATTCCTAGGTATCTTACTGGTTTTGGTGCAATTGTAAAAGGGATTGATTGACTCCTTAATTTCTCCTTTGCTGCTCCATTATTGGTATATAGAAATAGAAGCGATTTCTATATGTTGATTTCACATCCTGTGAAATTGAAACTGAATTTATCAGTTCCAGCAGTTTTTTGGTGGAGTTTTTTGGGTTTTCTATATATATTATCATGGCATCTGCAAACAGTGAAAGTTTTACTTCTCCCTCACCAATACGTATGCCTTTTATTTCTTTTGGTTGTCTAATTGCTACAGCTAGGACTTCCAGTACTGTGTTAAGTAATAGCGGTAAGAGTAGACATCCCTGTCTTGTTCCTGACCATAGAGGAAAAGCTTTCATTTTTTTCCCACTGAGGATGATATTCGCTCTGGGTTCTTCATATATGCCCTTCATTATGTTGAGGTATGTTCCCCCTAAACCTACTTTGTTGAGGGTTTTTATCATGAATGGATGTTGTACTTTGCCAAATGTTTTTCTGCATCTACTGAAATGATGATATGTTTCTTATCCTTTCTTTTATTAATATGCTGTACCAAGCTGTTTGATATGTGAATATTGAGACACCCTTGCAACCCAGGAATAAATCCCACTTGATAGTGAACAAATTTTTTAATGTTGGATTCAGTTTGCTAGTATTTTATTGAGAATTTTTGCATGTGTGTTCATCAGGAATATTGGCCTCTACTTCTCTTTCTTAATGGTATCTTTATCTTAATGGTATCAGGTTAAGACTGGCATCACAGAATGAATTTGGAAGTTTTCCGTCCTTTCCTATTTTTTGGAATAGTTTCAGAACAACAGGTACTAATTCCTCTTTAAATGTTTGGTAGAGGGGTGCCTGGGTGGCTCAGAGGGTTAAGTGGCCAACTCTTGATTTCTGCTCAGGTCATGATCTCAGGGTCTCTTTTTACAGTCTTTGTTAAAGTCTATTTTGTCCTATATAAGTATTGCTATTCTGGCTTTCTTTACATATCCCTTTGTGTGATAAATATTTCTCCATCCCCTCATTTTCAATCTGCAGGTGTCTTTAGATCTAAAATGAGTCTCTTGTAGGCAGCATATATATGGGTCTTATTATTTTTTTTTAATCTATTCTGACACCCTATCTCTTTTGATTGGAGCATTTAGTTCATTTACATTCAAAGCAACTACTGATTTATTGCCATTTGGTTACTTGTTTTGTTACTGTTTCTGGAGATTTTCTCTGATCCTTTCTTGTCTTTGTCACTTTTGGTCTCTCCTTCCACTCACAGAGTCCCCTTTAATATTTCTTACAGATCTGGTTTAGGGATCACAAACTCCTTTAGTTTTTGTTTGTCTGGGAAACTCTATCTCTCCTCCTATTCTGAAGTATAGCCTTACTGGATTAAATATTCTTGGCTGCAGATTATACCCATTCAGCACTTTGAATATATCATGCCTCCCTCTTCTGGCTTGCCAAGTTTCTGTTGAGAAATCCCCAGCTAGCATTATGGGTTTTCCCTTGTAAGTTAAGGACTTCTTTTCTCTTGCTGCTTTTAAGATTTTTTCTTTATCACTGTATTTTGCTAATTTAATTATAATATGCCTTGGTGTTGGTCTCTTTGTGTTGATTTTGATGGGAACTGTCTATGACTCCTTGATCTGTATCTGTATCCTTCTTGAGATTAGGGAATTTTTCAGCTATTATTTCTTTGAATATATTTTCCTCTCCCCCTTTTCTCTCTTCTTCTTCTGGGACTCCTATAATATGAATGTTATTACATTTATAGAAATCACTGAGTTCCCTAACTATATTCTTGTGTTGCATAATTTTTCTTTCCTTTTGTTCAGCTTCATTACTTTCCATTATTTCATCTTCTAGGTCACTAATTCATTCCTCTGCTGCCTCCAGTTTGTTCATTGTATCAAGCCTGTTTCCAATCTCATTTATGGCACTCCTCACCTCTGGATGAATCTTTTTTAACTCTTTTATCTCTGTGGTAAGGGTCTCCCTGAAGTCTTCCATTATTTTCTCAAGGCCAGTGAGTATCATTATGATTATTGTTTTAAACTCTCCATCAGGCATGGTACTTATATCTGTTTTGATTAGTTCTCTGACCATGGCCTTATCATTCTTTCATTTGGGATAAATTCCCCCATCTTTGCATTTTGTCTAAATCTCTGCCTTCTCTGTGTTAGAAAAGCCAGTTCTGTCCCCTGCTCCTTAAAGTAATAGCCTTACAAAGAAGAGGTCATGTAGAGCTTGGGGCCTGGCACTTCAGGAAATATCTCCAGTGTGTGTTGTGTACACTGTGCTGTTGTGTTTGGCTGCTCTATTCTTCAAGCCAGTCATCTGCAGAGGCTCTCTTTGCCTGCTGTGGGCAGTGTTTCATCCCTAGCCTGAATGTGGTAAGTTTTAACTACCTGTGCTCTGGTTCTGCTTGTGAAATAAGACCTGCTACCACCTCCACCAGAACTAAGGCCCTGAAGAACTCTGGTCGGGAGATATGGTGGGGACAGGGGTTTGTGCTGGTTTTCTGGGGGCAGGGCCCACTGCAACACTGCGACTGAGGCAAGTGACTGAGAATGGCAGTCCCACCAGAGCACAGGGGAGTGGGGCTTGGTGTATGCAAGTTAGGCAGCCAGTGTTGGTGCTATGCTGCTTCCCTCAGGTGGCTCTGTGTTTATGCTGAGGGGAGGGGGAGGAAAATGGCACCGGCCAGCTCCTTTGTTCCAGGAGGGCTGTCTCCAGGAACACTGCCTCTCAAGAAAGCAGTCTGAGAAGAGCAAATAATCTCCCCACTATGTGCCCTAGGCACTCTTCAGATCACTGTTTGTGCACTGTCTGTTCCCAGGTTGTTTGCCTGCCTTCTCTCCAGGAGCAGTGCAGTGCCCTCTGGGCTCTATCCTAGCCAACCCCACTGACCTTTAAAACTCCTGGGTTTAAGCCCTGTTGGTTGCAAAAACTCATGAAATTCAGGTCCTCTTGTTTTCCAAGCCAGTGGGTTTGGGGAAACATTCTCCATGTGTGTTCCCCTGTGTGTATGCCTCTTTCTCTCTCTCTCTCTCCCCCTCTCGCTCTTCTTCGCGACCATTGCACCCTTTCCTCCAAAGCACCCAAGATCGGTTTTTCCCTTAAATCACATCTCTGTATTTCCTCCCCTCTTTGATGTGGCCTCTTCTCTCCCTTTACTTGTGGAGTTTGTTCTTTCAGTCATCAGATCAATTTCTGAGATATTTAGGATGATTTGATAGTTGTCCAGTTGTGTCTGCTGGACAAGGTGAGCCCAGGGTCCTTCTACTCCGCTGTCATCTTTCTCTTTCTCTGTAATTCATTTATTCTCACTCAAAATGATTCTTAATTATCTATGCCATATTGAAATTAAGGCATACCAGCTATGTTGGTATCTAAAGTAAATTATTTTCAAATGAACTAAATGGTAACCAGAAAACATTAATTTACTTTACATGCATAAGGCATTAATCCCAGGATTTATTTACTTTTACTGAATTTCCAACTATTTCAATTGTCCTTCTTACTGGCAAAGAACTTTTTTACAATTCTTTATATTAGTTTTTCTTCACCACAAAATTCTCCAATGTAAGAGATGATTTGTCTTTTCCATGTAGATTTTCTTGTACTCTACCTCAGCAAATTCCATTTCTAAATTCATCTCAGTAATGAATTATCAGCTATTGAAAAGAACGATTTCTCAACATTTGCTGCAACATGGACAGCACTGGAGGAGATAATGCTAAGTGAAATAAGCAGAGAAAGACAATTATCATATGGTTTCTTTCATCTATGGAACATAAGAACTAGGAAGATCGGTAGGAGAAGAAAGGGATAAAGAAAGGGGGGGAATCAGAAGGGGGAATGAAGCATGAGAGACTATGGACTCTGAGAAACAAACTGAGGGCTTCAGAGGGGAGGGGGGTGGGGGAATGGGATAGGCTGGTGATGGGTAGTAAGGAGGGCACGTATTGCATGGGGCACTGCGTGTTATACGCAACTAATGAATTATCGAACTTTACATAAAAAAAATAAAAATTAAAAAAAAGTAATGAATTATTAATATTTAAGACCATAACAAAGCTTTGATTTTGGATGAATTTGGGGAGGAGGATGACAAGTGGTACAATGAGAAAACATATTTTCCATAATGTAGAAATAATTTTTGTGGTTGAAAAGGAAATAAGGTGGATACTTAAAATGTATAAGATGGCCACAAAAACCATGGACTTGAAATTCTTTTACCAAGGTAAAGGATGAGGAAAAGAAGTTGAGCAACTTTTTGAAGAGTATAATTTAGAGGCCTGATGACATAAAATAGCTACAATCATTTTCAAAACATGCATAGACAAACACCACAGCCAGGGATTGTAGTCAGGATTGCATTTTTACAGAAACCACAGGGAGGTAATACAAGGGTGATAATGAATTCTTGTATTAAAAAAAATCTACTCCCTGCTGTTTCTCCACAGGAGAAGGCCAAGAGAAACAAAGCCTGGTTTTAAAAGAAAAAAGAAAAACTAAAATATTTTCATTTCAGTAAAGCATTTTTTTTTTCCTTTTGGTAACCAACTGGAAAGTATTTTTCAAAATATGCTCACCGAATTTAACCTGTTTAAGCATTACTTTTTCTTCCCTAAAGGGTGTATAGACATTCCCAAAATAGGAAAAGAAAATAATGGATTAAGAAAATAAAGCTTTTCAAGAGGGAAGAATATTTGTAACAAAAATGTTGTATTAGCTATCAACAGTTCAGCTAACTGCAGAAGATACAATACTTTTGTGTGGAATCAAAAAAAAAAAAAAAAGCCTAAATAGTTTATTTAGAACATGTTTTATGGATCAGTCAATTTGTTGTTTGACTGATTTGTACCATTCTCCAAATTTAAGCTATTTCAAGTTCACTCCAGATACCGTACAGGCACCTCAACTTTAACATGTCACCAATTGTCCTTATGATAAACTACCTCCCTCTCCACCCATATTTGCTCTTCCTTCTATGGAGCCATCAAACGTGTAGTGATCCTTTTGATGGATCTAGGAAAACCTGGTCAGCTCCTGTCTCTAATAATGCCTCCAACTCATCACTGTGTCCTAGCAACTCCTCTATTTAATTTTTCTTAAATCTGCCCATCTTTCTATTCCTTGCACCCCCTCTATTACCATATCTTAGATATTATTACACTTCACATAGATGTTAGAAAATCAAAATTACCTGAAATTTCATTAGGTATAAACAAGCTTAACATGTTGCTATATATTTTAAAATAATATATACATATAAAAAAATCTACAATATAAAATAACTGTAAAGACTTGATCAGATTCAGGTTTTGTTTGTTTGCTCCTGTAAGAAGAATGCTTTATAGATGACACTTTAGATCATACTGAATTTTGAAAGAAGTTGACTAGCAGATAGTTCACAGTTCTGCCGTCCAACCAAACGCCCTGAATGCCAGTATCCTGTATTATAACTGAAGAACAAGTCAATATCTCACTACTACCAAAAAGGCAGATGGCACAAATAGGGCCTTTAATATCAACTGAACACTTAACTAGACTAATGCCCATGCCATTCCAAATATGTTACTCTGGGAAGAAAAATGATATGATTATTTTATCATAATGAAAACAAAACATACCTATCAAGTACGTATAGTGTGCCAGAGACTGTGCTAAGTGTTTCTAGCTTCATCTCATTTTATTCTTAAATCAACCTTTTAAGGTGGGTACTACTATCATTATTCATTTTATGGATGAGGAATGTGAGCCCTAGAGATGTTAAATTACTTTCTCAAGATGAATCAGCTAGCCTTACCAAAAACTCAGTTTTGTTTTACTCTATAGCCCACAGCTTTTCCATTGATAGCACTGTCTCTTCGTCATCAATAGCTGATTTTCATTTAGTGCATATAAAGACTCAAAATTGTATTTAAATTTTAACAAACGTATAAACGTGGGCCCTTTTATAATATTCACTCACATGACTTGAAAAATAGACACAAAATCTGAATTACCCTCAATGGGTTAATCAGAAAAAAAAAAAAAACACTTAGAGCTCATTGGGGAAAAAAATAACACACTGAAATTATAGTTGTTTCATTCTGAGGATTAATTGTTTCTCCTCTATCATGAGGAATGTATCTGCTCTTTGATGAACTGTTGACAAGTTTGCCACACTGTGGGAGATCACATATGCTATACTGTGATGTCGTAAAATGAAAATGTGAGATGAAATTCTGTTGCCTACAGCTGTTAACTTTTTAAGGAGTGTTAGGAAATTTTGTCAAATTAATTCTAAATGTATTAGAATAAATAACGTAATAAACAATTTATTTTGTTTCCACTAAAAAATAAGTTTTAATGGAGAAAAAAGGGCACAAAATTGTCATCCTTAAAAAAGACTCACATTAGATTCTGATTAAACACTTCAGTTTCAAGTTGAAAGAAAGTAAACAGAGAGAAAAATGAGATATAAGATGTTTCTCTTATACTCATGAGATAGTAAGCAAACTTATAATAAGTAATTAGGTAGATAAAATCAGAAGTGTCTCTTACTTCCTTCTGTAAGAAGAGAATTGGACAAACACACATTGGACAAGTTTTGTTTGCCAGGTAATTGTCCAAAGAATTCAAAATTCTGTTTTACTTACTATGTACTCTCCTAAGATGTGGTTAACATCATTACTCCCATTTAATAGAAGAGGAAACTGAAATTCGGATTTTGCAATCTTAAGAAAATCTAAGGGCTTTTCAATGCTGGAGCAAACACTCCAGGTCTGATTTTATGACTACAAAATCTGGTTGTTTTTTTTTTTTTTTTTCCTATATTACTACTTACTCTGTGTTACATGGTATGAAATGGATAAAAATGAAAAGAAAGTATTTGATTCATTATTACTGTTTATTAGCACTAATGGCTTAACTAAGAAAATAGATAAGTAAATCTGACTAGAAGTTCTGGGCATCTGAGAAAAGGAAGTAACGTTCACCACCTTGCAGAATTTCAAGATGACTGAGTGGCTTTGAACGTACAGAGTGAGAGGTACAGTACTTGAAAGTCATCTTGTGGCCTAAAGCTTATATTTGAAAGAGAACAAGTGGGATACAATCCTGTGGGCAATTAATATTCAGCTGCCACCTTTACCACACCTGCCATTTTCACCCTCAAACCACCTGTCTTGACCAGTATTCCTCCATGTCAGCAAATCACCCTTACTCAGACATTGCAACCTGGAGTGCAAGAGCTGTGCTGTCAAATCAGAAATCTTTTTTATTGTTTTTTAAATTGTTGTCAGAATTCCTCTCTTCTGATAAAAGCATGATATCCCAGATCCAAAGCAAAAGTGACCTTTTCTGATCTTTCCTTTTCTTCTTATTCCTTGTCTGAAAAACTCATTGACATATCTTGAAAGAAAAGCTCAAGGTAGGAGTTTTCACATGAACTCACTCCTTTGGTATTTCCCAACAAGATTCGTAAGTCAAACACCAGTTGACCCTTTGACCATATCCTCCTAAGTTCCTTGTATCTGTGAAATTTCTTTCATTCACTGATAGCAGTTTGTCTTCGACTCTTTTGTAAAGCTTTTTGGGGTAAACACGGACAGGCAAATGGAGCAACTCCTGCTGCCTCATTCAAAACTATCAAAAACTGTCTCGGACCTGCATCTTGACTTTCAAAATAGATAGATACTGTTTTCTATCTAAAGAGAACAATAAATGTTATCCGAAATTAATTACATTCAATTAAGTGAATAAGCCAAAATGTCTGTACAGCTGAGTTAATATAGCAAATATGTATTGGCCCGGACCTTACAAACTTTGTTACCACTAAAACCACAAGAATTCAATTTTTAGTAAACATTATTCTTCCGTTGATCTGCCAAGCAGCTCTCATTTATATATTTATTACCTTGGTAATATAAATCTTTTTCAAATAATAGCTACAGTGACAACTGAATTAAATCCAATGATTAGAATATGCTCTCCAGCTTTGGAATTAAATTCTTTGGCTTCAATTTTCATGTTCTATGACATCAATAGTAGTTGGGCACTGAAGCCCCTCTGAAAGACCATTCTATTTGCAGGGTTTACTTCTATTGCTAGAGCCTGCATTTTGCCAGTGGGACTGTAGAATAACTAATACTATTGGGAGAAATCATCAAAATATCAACATATAATATTTTTTTCATCTTCAAAGTATAAATCAGGGCATTTTAAGGATTCACTGGTATTATAACTTTAAAAAACCCAGAACATTGGTTTCTAGAAATATGCATAAGTGAAAATATCATGTTAACTAAATCTAGTAAAATTAATAACTTCTATTTGGCGCCCATTGTTGACCATTCCGAATTTCTGGCATTCCTTAATAAGAGAAATAGTTAAAATCAGGGAGATATTTTACATTAAAATCTATTTATGATGAAACTGAAATATCTAGTTGCTTTTGCTCACATATATTATTTCATTTATTAATCATTTCAATCTTGTAAGGTGGGAAGGAAAAGTATCATAGGCCACTTTACAGGTGAATTGGTTACAGTGCTACAAATCTAAGTGGCTTCTCCAAAGTCATACAGCTTAAAGAAATAAGTTACACAAATAGGAGGTGTTGAGGCCAGATTCAGAGCACAGTCTTCTAATTTCAATTCTTCCATTCAATAAAATGCCAGAGATCTGGGTTCCTTCTCCCACACCTGTTAAAAGCTTCTGGAAAGGCCAGATGAATTACTTAATTTTCATTACTTCCGCTTCTTGACTGGAAAAATTTTAGGTAATTTTATTTATGTAGTGAGAAAGTTGTAGTGAAGAGAGGATGGAAGAAAGAAAACAAAATGTTCATGTTGAAACTGTTAATGGTTTTATGTTTGGTGCATCCTTTGTAGATTTTTGTTTAGTTGTTTTGATTTTTGCTGTCACTGTTCTTAGCTGGAAAGAACGCAGAAGTTGAACATGCACTCTAATCTAGATAAATATGTAAACTATTCTTGACTGTAAGGCAAATCAGAGTTGGAAACTTGTCTTCTTCACCGTGAGCCTAAAGGTCCCATGTGGTGACTGCAACAGAGTAAGTGCTCATTAAAAGTCTGCTGGGCTGAAATGAACATTTTCTTCCTCTTCTAAACAAAGAATCAAAATGTTACAAGTATTCTCAAAGGTCCTTGTCCAGTGATTCTGTCATTATGATAAAGAGGATAAAGTCAGCGAGGTCAATTACTAACATAAAACTTTATATAAAATGTATATAATGTGTATTTTATCACGCACAGGCATTTTGTTCATTTTCTGCTTTATTATGTGAATCCACGGTATGTGCATAGGTAATTAAAATGGATT
This sequence comes from Ursus americanus, assembly GCF_024610735.1. NCBI lineage: Eukaryota > Metazoa > Chordata > Mammalia > Carnivora > Ursidae > Ursus > Ursus americanus. The sequence continues at coordinate 7,896,777 of NC_142131.1, forward strand.
CACATTTGCCCAGTTTTCATAACGGAATGTTATGGCAAAACATTATTACTTCATTCACTTCTGCTATTTTTCCTTAGCTTTAAGACATATATAATTTTTCCACATTTTGAAAGCAGGTCAGCACAAATGACAGCTGGAGATAGCATAGTAAGTGGTAAACAACTACCCCAAAAGCCACATTTTAAAAATAAGGGTGAATTTGATACTGAACATTTACCTCTAAGCAGTCTGCATTCTGACAGGGCCGGTTTCTCATATTTTCAAACCCTAAGGGATTGTCTTGGTTAAAAACGCAAGCTATAGAGCCTATATCCTAAAATCAGCACTGCAAAAAAGCACTGCAGTTGATCGATGACATGACTGAAGCCCCACTGAAATCTTAATTTTTTTAGTATCTTGAGTGTTCAAATTCAGGTTTTTTTTCTCTTCTTCTCACATTACACTTATTAGTTTTACTAAGGATAATGAAGTCCTCTGAAACTGGGAAATGAAATTTAACTTGGGAGTATTTTCACTTATTACCTATTAAGAATGGTTACATAATCCCTAAAATATTTGGCTTTGCCTGTCAGACATAAAAAATTGAGAATTGTAGTTAATGACGTCTGTTTCACAGGTATCATACTCTTACGGGAGAAGTAGTTTACGCTTCTGGACATTGTTCTCAGAGAGCCTCTCAATCCTAAATTACAAGCACTAAAGACCGTTAGAGGAATAAGAAGGCAATTTATTCTCTTTTGCATGCAGCCTAGACTGGTGTTTAAAATTGGGGCTGCCAACATAGCAACTGTGCGGTGTTTCTTTAATGAGGGTGTTGCTGAACCAGAAACACAGCCGAGACATTTAGATTTATTTTATGGCAGTCCTGAGAAACGATCTATTCCTAATCAGAATAATTTGCCCATAAATGACTTCTGACAGAGCTCCGCAAGAAAAGCAAATCTAAAAGTCCTAATCTCTCCAAAGCTGTGAATCCCAAAAGAACATGTACCTTTGTTCAATAAATCTGCAGACACAACTGTTAAGTAGGTATAAACAGAACACATTATAATAAACCTTCTTTCTGAAATGATAAATAAAACTGCAGTTGGCTTTTAATTTTGATTTCCTAGTTTTAGGGATCTTAATAAATGTCTAAAAGATGAACATTATTCAGTCTCTGCAACTAAATTTAAACTATATTTGCTCAATGCAGAACCCTGGTTACAAAACTGTCAATTTGTCATCAAGTTTTAAAATAATAGCAAAGTAAATAATTCATTTACTCTGAAAAATTCTGGTGGTCTATTTCTGCTCTTCAAGCACTCCTTTTACCAAATTCAAATTAGTAACTTGAATATATCAGGAATTCTAGTTTCACATGATTTTGCACAGATCAGAAAAGCAGAACAGGCAAAGGGGTCTTTTTATTCCAAAATATACAAGAAGAGAAAATTCTTTCCCAGAAGGTATGAATTGGGTAAAAAGTGACAATCAGTGAATTTTATCTGGTAATTATCTGGGAAATTTTAAAGGTAAATGCCATGATAATAATTCTGAGAGTTTTCTAAGTCACTATAAAATTGTTGTTTATGACTGCCACATGCCATGTAATAAATTAATTGGGAGTATTACTTTAAAAATACTCTTTTCAGATAGTTTGCATACAATTGTTTCATTAGAAAACACATTGTTAATGTTAAGTAATCTTTTCTCTACCTTTTTTTTTTTTTTTTTGGTAAAATAGGACTGATTTTAGCACGTGACTGGACAATGTGATTTTCAACAGATATAATGAACAATATTTTTTTTTTTTTTTTTTTGTTAAGCACAAGGTTTTCCAATGCAGCACTTCACAATGAACTGACATTTGGCAGTGAGGAACCTTTCTAAAGTTCAGGAACTGCATTAAAAAGAGAATTATAAAGGGCATCATTAAAATTTAGGTAGAAAACTGTTACTGAGCATTTCAATTACAGAGCTACATGACTGGCAGTAAGAAATAATAGGCACAAATTAGTACTATTGACTGTTTCTTAACATCCATTCAGCTGGCCTAAGGAGTGACTGCCTTGAATATTATCATAAATTCTGTAATGTTCAAATATCTTACTTGTCTGATTATCGTCATTTTTTCACTGTGACCCTTCTAAAGAATTTTTGTTGGTGCAAAAATTATAGACCCCAAACATTCACCTTATTAGCTTAATTGCAGTTCTAGTTAGCATTTTCTCCACCTTTCTCTCTGCTGTAGACACACATCCCTTATTTAAATTTTACACAGTAGTTAGAGGCCAAGAAAATAAGGAGGAATGCTCATTCCACAAAATGTGATACTTCTAATTAGTCTGCTGAGACTTTTGGAATATGCATAAAGCTATAGATTTGGTATTAAACCACATTTTTATTACCTAAAAATTAATGTTTACCATGTGTATGCAAAGGTGTTGTGGATATGAAGTGTTAAGTTTTGAAGATCCTAAAAGTCATTTGTTTCGATGATACAGTTCAATATATATTTTTATCCTTTTAAAAAAAACTTTGGTTTTTTCTTGCTTTTCCCACTTTCTTTATTGTGACTTTTAATTTAATCTTACTTTTTACTAGATTGTTTAAAGAACAAACTGCTACTATTTGGAATATATTCAATTTGGGTAAAGTCTTCCTGTTGTTTTAGATAGTTTAAATGAGCAGGAAAAAAATAAACTCTAAAAAACAAGGGGGCATCATTGAGGCCAACATTGTGTTTAGCTCACTAACAGAGATATAACTTTATAGATTTAAATAGTATTTGGCTGTCACATTTACTCATAAGAACTGACAAATTTCTAATGGCTGACAGACAGGAATTGATTTATGAGTTTTGGGAATGGAAGGAAACCAATGGAAATGCCCTTATTAAAAATCTGCAATTTTTTCCTCAGGCCATGTTACCATAATAAATGTGAAAATAGGCTTGATTTCATTCAGAATTAATGTAGTTTAAAATTGAAATGAATCTCACCCCCTGCCTCCAGGAGGTTTGCTGACATTTCTAGGGCTGTTTCAGAGAGTCCTCATGATAAACAGAATGCATGTGCACATATGTGTACCTATGTATACATTATATCCACTAAAAGCACAATTAATAAGGTAATAATTTGTCCAAATCAAAGATTATTAATTGTGGAGGTAAAACCCATAAACAAATATTATTAATTGTGGAGGTAAAACCATAAAATGTAGAACTGTTGAGTCACCTGGTGGCTCAGTTGGTTAAGCATCTGACTCTTGATTTTGGTTCATGTCATAATCTCAGGGTTGTGAGATTGAGCCCCGCAACAGGCTCTCTGCTCAGCGGGGAGTCTGCTTGAGATTCTCTCTCTCCCTCTCCCTAAGTCTCTCCCCCTCCTCATGCTCTCTCTCTCAAATAAATAATCTTTTTTTTAAATGTAGAAAATATCTCTCTCCCTTCCTCCATCTGTTTCTCTCCAAACCACAATTTTTCCTACATCAGAAACTGCCAATACCTCATTCATAATGTAGAGAAATCAACTTTATGCTACAATAGGGATCACACAATTAAAGAGAATCAAGTCTAGTGTTATCAACATTATAGAGAGGTTTAACCAAACTTGGCTTCACAGAGACAACTCAAACCAAAAGAAGAAATTAACTTTACCTTGAAATGATAACCCTCTTCAAGTGGGTTTCATTTGAATAATAAATGTCATCTTGTAATTTTGAGAAACATATCTTTGCAAAAGTGAAGTTCCCATGCATACATTCTAAGGAGACTAAACTAATCTGAAATGTGGTACTAAGTAGTTGAAATCAGCTATTGTATATAATGTGGCAGTTGAAGGTCTATCTACTTACTCTCGTTTCCCTCTCCAATAGTGTCCAGAGGCTTTTATAAAGGTCATCTGGTTTTAATTAAGTCAGATTTAAATGTATGGTCCATCTATCAGTAGATCACTCTGGAGAAAAAATCTGGTCACCAATTCATGTGGTGATGGATTTGATGGTTGAATACAGGAAAGTAAGCTCTTATTCTTTGGCTAGCACTAGTTTTATGTATGAGGTGAATATGGACTATATCTCTCTCTGTAGAAAGGTCAAATTTTTGTTGCATGTGAACCCTTGTACTACTACTAAGTACTGCAAATACAAGAGAAACCATAGTATATATCTGCTTCAATGAATGCCCCAAAATTCTGAGGTATCAAAGACAACCTAAAATAAAACATTAAAATTGTTTCTTAATACAATTTACAATAAATACACGAAGGTATACAATGAAATTGTTTAAGACAGAATCTAAGGATATGTAAAAATATTTTCAAAAACTAGGTATTTTTAAGTTAAAATAACTGGGCTCAAAGTGAATTTCAAAAAAAAAAAACCTACATAAAACAAAAAGGATCAGAAATGAGAAAAAATAGAAAAAAGGCATTTGACATTAATGATGGTGACCAATAAATGAATGGAAGATAAAGCAGATTATTCAGACAGAAGAATAATCAGAGGGAATGATTATCTTTTCATGTGACAAATTAAAGGATTCTCTTGAAGTGAGGTAATTTATGTGATAATTTGAAACAATATAGAAGAAAGCAAATAATATTTAATTTAGGAAAACAGTGGTCCATTTGAATCAGCTATTTGCTGCTCCATTATTCAAAACAACTTTATATTCCACGAATAATCTACTCTAAAAAAAAACCTTTTTTGACTTTTGGGGAAGATGTTGGAGTAAAAGGACTTTACACTCACCTTGCCCCACAGATACAACTAGATAACATTCATATCAATTTAAATACCCTAGAAAATGCCCCCAAAACAAACAAACAAACAAAAAACCGGACTCTTGTAGAAAACAAACTGATGGTTACCAGAGGGGAAGTGGGTGAAATAGCCTAAGGAAAAAAGAGTAGACTTATCAGGATGAGCACTGAGCAATATACAGAATTATTGAACCACTATTTTGTATACCTGAAACTAATATAATTGTATGTTAACTATAGCGGAACTGAAATTTTAAAAATAATAATAATACATATTTTTGCCAGGTAGTTTAGAAGAAACCGGATTTGGGACCTTAATTATTTCTAAAAAAAAAAAAAAAAAAACCATTCACAGCAGTAACTAGTTGAATGTTTGACTGAATAACTAGTAAAAATGTGTGTACATCTTGGAGGCCATCTTAAAATCCAGCTTAACACAGTCTATCCTTTGGCCCCCAGAGATTCATGCCCATCCCAAAACCAAAAGTACATTCACCCCTTCCTACGCTTTCCAAGAATATCATCCCATTCAAATAATGGCTCAAGTCTAAAATTTCATCATCTAAATCTCATTATCTACATGATCTGAATTAGGGCTGATCAGATTCCAAGTTGTAACCCACCCTGGGTCACAATTACTTTCTATCTGTGGACCTGTGGAACTAAAGATAAAGTTATATGCCCAAGTTATGTGTATGTTATCTTCCTGTGGTTTTAACAAAAGACTGTATAGCCATACCCTCGGCTTTTACTCTATGGCATACTTTGAGAGCAAACCCTAATTTTATAATCTTTTGCCACATGGAAAGATAGTCTGCTAATTTCCAAAATCATTAAGCATTTGGGGTTTTTTGTTTGTTTTGTTCTGTTTTTTTGTTTTTGTTTTTATTTTAACCAGTTATTCCTCAACTGTCTCCCCGTCTCATGTTTACTATAAGCACCAAGAAAAAACCCAAGCAGGACCTCCGGTATTTTTGCCTGTAACATCCCCAGCTATACATCCAAGTTCATTGCTTCAAAGTTCTTTCCACATAGCTGTAGAATACAACTTTGCTAAGCATTCTACATAATAAGAATTCTCCTTCCTTCAGTTTCCAATAACACATTCATTACCTCCTTTTGAGCCCTCACAGTCAACATCCTTAAAGTCCAGATTTCCATTCACAGTCTGTCCAAGGCTAAATCATTTAGGCTTTATCATGTTCTTCATTTCCTTCTGACTTCCCGCCATCAATGCCTTTAACATCCGTATTTCTTCTAACACTATGTTCCAGGGAATCTGAGCTTCCTCTACACACTCTCCAAATTTCTTCCATATTCTCCATCCTGACCAGTTCCAACTGTGTACTCCCCACATTTTCAGGTATTCATTATAGCACCTTACCACCTCTGTTAACCAAAATCTGTATTAGTTTTCTTCCTCTGCATAACAAATTACTACAACCTTTGTGGGCTAAAGCAATACAAATTTATGAACTGACGGTTTCTGGGAGTCAAGAGTTCAGTTAGGTTTCCTAGGCCCTTGGCTCAAGGTCTAACCAGGCCAAAATCATGGTTTCAGCTGAGACTGCAATTCACATCTAAGGTTCGACATGTTCTTCCAAGCTAACTATTTCTGGGCAGAATTCATTGTGACCGTATGAATGAGTTTCCCATTTCTTGCTATCAACCGGGGGCCACTGCCAGCTACTAACGATCAACTACATCCCTTGTCAAATGGTTCCCTTCAGCTCAAACAAGCAAGGCTTCCTAGAATGTTCTCATGCTTCAAATCTGTGATTTCATCTTTCTCTGACCTCTTGACTAAAATTTTAAGGTCTCATGTAACAGGTCAAACCGAACTAAATAATATCCTTATCATAAGGTCAACTGATTTCTAAAATCCTTCTATAGCAGTGTCTAGATAGTGTTTGAATGAATAATTGGGAGATACAGCAGAGGCTGGGAATCTTGGGGGCCATCTTAGAATTCTGCCTACCATAGTCCCTACAAGGCTAAAAAAACTATATTTGAGTAAATTTTTTTTTCTTTATTTTCTTCTCACGGAGATCTTAATATATCAAGCTTCAATTCCTGTCTTGGTCAAGAATTAGGTTTGTGACCTTGGGTAATTTCACCAAAGTCTGTGATCATTCCCTCTTCTGCAAAGTGAAAGTAATCTCATAGATTATTGCAATATTTAAATAAATATTCTAGCTCATAGGTGGTATTTAGTAAGACTTTATTCCTTTATTACTTTCCCTTAAAAGTCTGGCTCAAAACTGCCTCCTCAAGATGCCTTCCTTTCGATAAAAAATAACTCTTTTACTTCCTGAATATGACTGTATTGTTTGTAAATACGCTGCACAGTGACTGTCAAACTGAATCATGTATCAGAATAATCTTGACAGCTTGTTAGAATACAGATTTCTGGACTTCACCCTCTAGTTTCTGAATTAGTAGGTCTGAGATACAACCTGAGAATTTGCATTCCCAATAAGCTCCCAGGTGATGCTGATACTGAGATCCAAGGATTAAACTTTGAGAACCTCTATATTATGTCACTTAACTTATTTCCCTTTAAATATGCATATGGGTATGCATATATTATTTTCTTTAATCACTGTGCATTATAAATATATAAACAGGAGAGTTGACTCTTACCCATCATCTTAAATTTCACTATATCCAAAAAAGAACTTTACATAGAGTAGATGCCCAAATGGTGTTAAAGAAAATTGAATGATTATATCACATTATTTTAAGTGGTTCAATACAAGGGATATGATTCTACTTCAGCAAAAATTACATTTTGAAATGAGTATGGTTTTGCCAATTGAATCAATTTTTTCTTATTTTATGAACTAGATGACTTTCATAAAATCAACTTAGCAAAATGCAGTACTTGTTTTTAAAAAACAATTTTTTTAAAAGATTTATTTATTTATTTTACCAGGGAGGGGCAGAAGGAGAGAATCTCAAGCAGACTCCCCACTGAGCATGAAGCCCAATGAGGGGCTCAATCTCAGGACCCTGAAATCATGACCTGAGCTGAAATCAATACTTGGATGCTTAACTGACTGAGACACTTAGGCGCCCCCCTCCCCAAATTTTTATATAAGGGTAACTTGTAGGGCCAAAAAATCTCTCATCAAAACTAACAGAAAATATGAAATAATGGCTAGTAGGCAAATAATAATAAAATAAACTCTGATCATGATCATATCAGGATATATCCAAAGAAAGTCTTATAAATCCCAGGCATAGCATAAATGCTTTGGCATCTGATATCAAAAGGCATTGGCACTCTTTGACAAAACCATCCCATAATGATGTCTCAGGTGCTGTGCTATGCTCTGCAGACAGCCAAAGTAAAGTAAAAATTTTGACTCACAGGCAGTGGTGATTTATTCCATGTTGATTTTATTTGACAGCAGGTGCCTGGTCTGTATTTTAACCATTACACTATTTTTTTCTTATCTTTTCTTTTTTCTTTTTTTTTTTTTTTATTCCTGCCTCTGAGAATCTAACCTGAACAAAGCTAGGTAGCCAAAACCCAGGCACAGCACCTGCTAAAGTAATAAAATCAAGAGAATAATAGTCCCAAATTTAGGGTAACTATGAAACGAAAGGAAAAAATTCACCTTGAATAAAGCCAAAATAGCCAGATAGGTATGATGTTACTTTTTATGGATCTTTGAATGGAATACATAGGATAAAGGTTAAACAGTGACTAATTAAGGAAAATGTTTTTTTTAATAAATCCTATAGAGAAACTCTTTAAATGGCTGAAACGAGAATGAGTTTTTTAGGATCATGACAAAATTTTTGACTCTTTACTTAATCTATACCCTAAATACCTTTCTTACCTTTCTTTTAAAAAAATGCATATGCATGAAAATGTTCTTTTCTAAAATTTTTCACAAACCACATTCTCCTATTTAGAACTGTAGATTCTTACAGGATCATTCAAGAACGATTAAATTTGTTCTTTAAAAAAAAGAAAAAAGCCTAAATGCTGACTAAATGAGTGTTATCTTTTATCCTACCTATAGTCAAAGTCATGTTTTCTTCTCCAGTTTGTACAATTTTCTATGGGAAGCAAGCTTTTAAGGACTTTCTATAATTTGAAGGACAGTCAATTAAGATTCAAATTCAGATTTTTTTTTCACTTTCTAAATCCCACCCAAGCCCATTCTAATGGCTCCAACTGTGATAAGATAGTTTTGATTCTAATCGCAGAAAGCTCATGCTCGTAGTCACAGACAAATAATTCATTTAATACTGGGCATGTAGTATTGCTTCTATTTCTGATGTTCTGACTCTGCAGAAGCTATAACCCTTTATGGCTCACAGTCCTTTATGCTTTGACTAGTCAAGACTTTTAATGACTTGAAGCATCATTACTTTCACTTTCACCGATCTTTCACTTAAGAGATACTAAAAACAAACGTGATCTCTATTATTTTAATGATATCTTCAATTCTTTTATACCATCCAGTTTCCAGTACCTATCAAAATCCCACAGGTTAACATTACCTTGCTATTAGCCTTCCAAAAGAAAATCCCCAACTTACACTATTCCATCCCAAACCTTGATGTTGCATTGATTGGATCTTTTTTATTGCTCTTTATTAAACCGATATGTCGATTCCTGATATTCTCAGAAGTTTAGCTCTAATAGAGGTGTCAAATTCATGTCTCCTTCTGTGAAGGCTTTAAAAAAATTGAGGTTGTAAATTGATTTTGGATAAAGTCCAATCTCCCCAAACTATTTTTTTTTTAACCACAAAATAGCTAAAGCTTAACCCGAGGATGAGTATGATTGCTTAAGATTTCCTTTTATGTCATGTCTAGCCACATGTATGTTGGGCTTTTTTCTCCCATTTCTCCCCCAACACATCCTTACCACTAAACTTACCTACTTTAAAGTTCATAGATTGCCACTAAATAAGTGTTGTGTTGCTGAGTGATGAACAATGCTGGGAATCAAAATGAACAAGCTATCCCAAATATGACACTGTTTTGACATAGATCTCTAGTCAAGACAACTGCCATTTGCAAAGAAGATAGAGATTTTAGAATCACGTCAAATTTAATTTTTATTCTAATAGATATGAAACGTTTTTTTTAAATATTCAATTCAAAGTAAACTTGACTTTGTTGCTCAATTTACTTTGATTTATTTTTGTGTGATTCAATTTTTTATGTGATTTTGCATAACACAATTAATAATTTTTAAATGCTTTCAAAAATTGTGAGCCTCAAAAAACAAGATGTCAAATTGTATCTAACATCATCATATATACAATCCTCTGCAAACCTTACTCACACAGCAAATGTGGATTTGACTACGATTAAATTAATCCTTGTTTACACATACCACATTATTCTATTTCTTTCACCCCAAGGGATAACACAGAGAAGTTCTGATGCATGAGTGAGCATGCTAATTTTAGCCAAAATAAAGTAGAAGGCATGAAGAAATGTTATAATAATAAAATATAGAAAGAAGTGAAGTACCACTCGCCAATTACCTCCTATTCCCAGGCAGACATGCAATTCCATTGAGAAACTTGGTTTCACATGTGCAGTCTTAGGCAATTTCATGATTTACATCATCCTTTTAAGGCAATAATTTCATTGTTGCATGGTAAATTATAAAATATTACCTCTTAACATAAACACTGCATACAAACACAAGAAGACTCCTCTCAAATTTGGGGAGAAATCAGTGAAAGATAGTTGGGCTCTCTATGAGAGTACTACAGAGGGAAGGAAGAAAGTTAACATTCTAGACAGTTATACTATAGTCTCAATACAAATGCTAGGATATTGTTATGCTATATACAGATTTAAAAGTGTACATTCACAAAGGCGGGTAAATTCCATATATCAAAGAGCTAGAAATGGATAGAGCCATGATTTAAAACCAGGTTCCTGTGACTCCAATGGCTGGTTTCTCTTATGTTACATTTTCATTATTGTATTAGCTATTCCTGGGAAAATGACAATGACTGTAAAGACCATATATGTTCTATAGTTTAATGGAACTATTAAATAATTATAAGTATAGCTTTTCTTGTCATTACCATAATTGTGAGTATGAAATAAATAGCAAATTGAGAAACCATCATGTCAGGATACATTCATCTAAGTGCACGTTAAACTAGCTGTAGAGTTTTTTGTTTGAGAAAAATACTACTGTATTGTTCCACAGGATAACAAAGAAAAATGGTCCTGAGCTGTTATGTGAAAAATACAACAAATGGCACTAACAGGATTATCCTTAAAGTTTTCTTGTGAATGAATGGGAAAGTCATTCTGTGAAGAATATCAATGATCTTATCTACTCTATCTCCTCTCCTTTTTGGATATTTAAGGCATAACTGGAAATTTTAGAAGGTGGGAAAAGTTTGGCCCTAGACTTTCTGTCCATAATATCCCATATCATTACTAAGCATTATGATATTTCTAGTTCTCCGTTTCTAGATATTTGTGTAAGTTGTGAGCTTCCGGGTAAATAGTCTAGCCACAGCATTCATTCAGACATAAAAGTAGAGTTGGCATTTGGGTGTCTGGTAAGATGAAACATTTAAGAAAGGAGCTGAGGAGCATACCAAATATACCTTTTCTTCCCTCCTATTATATATAAAAAATGATACTAGGGACAAAGAAAGAGTGAAGACCATACAGATTTCCTATCATGGATGGCTTCTGAATATTTAACAAATTTGGAAATGGAAGGTTGCATATTACAAGGCAAGTCTGGTTAGTGCTACTTTATTGATTAGGGGTAGTTTGTATAGTTCAGAGTAAGCTTGTAAATAGTCTGAGGGGAATTGAGATTTTATTCAAAATGCTATATAGTAGCAACATTTGGAATTCAGCATGGCAAAATTGTACAACTCTAGCTCAAGTCCCAAGGCTGTTAACAGTTAAAGCAAGAAGTAAAATTATTTAACTAAGTAAATTTAACATATAATTTCACAAAGTATTTGTTTTTAGGCGTATCTATCTATGCAATAGTCTCTGCCCTTCTTAAATATCATTGAAGAATTACAGAGAAGACAGCAAACATTTTAAATGCTACGATATTCATAATTACTTTAGATAGGTATATAGACAGATAAAACAGTTTAGGTCGATAAATATTTCTCCCCTTTACCATTTTATTTAGTCTTTTCTAAACCAGAGTATCATTTTCAAAGACACTTTGAAGAAAATTAGTGTTTACAGCAACAAAATTCTCATTTTAAAACTTAAAAAAAAACAACATTTAGATGATTTGTCCAAGACTTTATGAGTATTAAGGGACTAACCTAGGATCTATAACCCCTGATTTCTGGTGCAATAAATGTCTCACACTACAATACTGCCTTTTAATTCAAGCTCTAATTTGCATTTATTAAAATTTGTTACCCAGAATCATACTTAGTAATACAGACTGAGGCACGATACATCCAGTACGTTACTATATATAATGGAGTATAGTGTCTATTGTTTTTGGCCACTTAATGTGTCTTTCCTCATCCTTCTATTCTTGATTATAAATTTACTGCCCAATTCCCTGGCTTCAGTGTACATATACTGATGCAGAGTTGTCAACATAAATTAGCTCATTTCTCTTGGACACAGGGATTGGTTTGGGAACAGGGCATACTAATCAGAGTCCAGGACTGATCGGAAGAGAGTGGGAAAAAAATGCTGTCTTTCTTGGGAAAATGATTAAAACTGGGAGTGGCTAATGATGGTCTTTCGTCCCAACCATATGAAGGGAAACAGCCTGCAAAATAAAGCTAACAATAGACAAGTAGAAACAGAAGATGGATGGGGAGAAGAGTCCTGGTGAAATTAAGGCTTTGGGTTACCTTTGCCATCATGGTTCCTACAGATTTTCTAGAAGACTTGAGAGCTTTCATAATGTTTCTGACTTTCTGCTAACACTAATGAAAAATAAGATAACATTATAATGTTTTCTGGGTTGTTCCCCATATTATTTCTGATGACAGATGGAATATGATTGGGCTTTTTGACCAAAAGAGTATATTAGAATGTCTTCAGGAAACAATCTGAAAGAAAAATTATTTCATTTCTTCTCTTAGAAAATCCAATCCCACTTGTAGGGAAAATTAATTACCTAAAATAACATATATATGTGCAAACAATGAATCATGGAACACTACATCAAAAACTAATGATGTATTGTATGGTGACTAACATAATAAAAAAAATAAAAATAAAAAATAAAATAACATATGTATTTCTCTTACTAAAATTAACGTAATTTTTCTGTCCATTTTAAAAAACTTAAGACTTCTTTACACAAATAATTTCAGTAATTTTCCTTTCTTTTTGTTTTTATCCTTTAAGTTTTTTTTTTGTTTTTTTGTTTTTTTTTTTTGGTTTGTTTATTCCAAACTTTGACCCAAATCATTGACCTAATTCACTACTGAAACTTGCCTGGAAGCCCAAACACAGGCATGACAGATAAATAGATTATTACAGATAGATTATCATGATATGTATATTGTGATGTATTATGATAGATATTTATTTATATATATATATACATACATAATGTATATATTTTATACGAATGTCAAGAGAAAAAGAATAGACATATATGTAAATATATATAATATATATAAATATACATAAAATACATACTGTTTATAAGTATGTATTATATAATAAGGATTGTAATATTTAAAATATTTAAAAATCTTAAAATGTCATATAATTATTATAAGAAGTTGGTTCACATGACTATGGAGACTGGGAAGTCCCACCATCATCCATCTGCAAGCTGATGATCCAGGAAAGCAGTGGTGTAATTGAAGTGGAAATATAATTCAGTTTGAATTCAAAGGCCTGAAAACCAGGGAGCTGAGGGCATAAATCTCAATCAACAGACGGAAGAAAACTCTTGTCCTGGTTAAACCAGTGAAGCAGAGAAGAATATATTCTTCCTTCCTCCATCTTTTGTTCTATCAAGGCCCTCAAAGGATTGGATGATCTCCACCTATATCGGGAAGGCCAATCTGCATCAATGATTCAGACACACCCAAAAATACTGTGTAGTCAAGTATCTGGGCACCCCATGATCAGTCAAGAAGACAAATAAGGTTAACCATCACAATATTATTTACTGTAGGGGATATATCTATATCTATAGAAATAGATAGGATATATCTACAGAATATATCTGTAGAGGATATAAAGACCCATAGAGATGCATGGATACGTCCCTTATAGTGAATAATATAAGGCCAGCAGGAATAAATTTAGATGAGAGTAAAGGTCTATATTCATTGTAAAGATAACTGCTACTAAATTGAGCATAGCTGTAGGTATATCAGACAAAGTAATCACTAATGTGAAAGACTTGTGAACTTCAAAACATAGAGGAGTTCAGAAAGACAGCAATAAAAAGAGAATAAATTAATTTTAATTTGTATTATTAGAAGTACATGAGTAGAATTAGTAGCATTTTATTGACCACATCTGGCATTCTTCAATTCTATATATATCAAAGTTGTAGAACACTTAAGGAAATATAGAGGGGTGGCCCGTCAAAAGTGGGAACAAACATTATGTCAGATTAAGAACAAGTACAATTTGCATAAGGTATGCAATTGTTTTTTAAATGCAGAGATTTTAATACTCATTTTGGAATATTAAAATTGAATAACTTTGTAGACATTATAAATACTAACTGCAAACATGTGAAGGAATGTAAAGAAACATACAGTTTTCACACTATTTCTTTCTGTTAATGTTTTCATTAATGTTGTATTTAATATTTATGAAATCTCAACATCACACTTAATTGGTTTCATTCTTTTATTTTTTGTAATAGATGCAATAACCAAGAGAAATATATTATATATTATATATTATATATTATATATTATATATATATATATATTATTCTTCAAGTCACTTAAGTATTTTTCATTCATTTGAAAGCTAGATAAATATACACTCTAAATGTATCTCTCCATACCACATCCCTAATGATAATGCTTCCTAATGATGTGCTTATAACCTACAAATACCCTTCAATGAATTTTTTTTTTTTTTAAGATTTTATTGATTTATTTGACAAAGAGACAGCCAGCGAGAGAGGGAACACAGCAGGGGAGTGGGAGAGGAAGAAGCAGGCTCCCAGCGGAGGAGCCCGATGTGGGACTGGATCCCAGAATGCCGGGATCACGCCCTGACCCGAAGGCAGACGCTTAACGACTGCGCTACCCAGGTGCCCCTTCAATGATTTTTCCAGATAAAGAAAAATTTCTTCACTACTTCATTTGCTTTATCCTAGTTCTACTAAATTACTCTTTATGGTGCCATTTAAGAGCACTTTTTTATTGATCAAAATTACATTTTTTTAGAGGAGTTGGAGATAGTCTTAAAAATTTTTATGAACTATTAACATTAACTGAAACACACTTTCCACAAGTTGAGAAATAATATTTAATGATATGCCACTAAAATGATAGCTATTAAATATGTAATACATTAAAGCTGCATAAAATATGTTTTCATTGATGTTTATGAATTTATTCTGCCATTTGTACCTGCAAAGTAATTAAAATTTTAAATTACATACATGCCTTTATTAATGTCCTCTATTTAAAGGTTGAAAGAAAAAAAGGCAGGTCTATAATAAATGAAAAATGACTAGGAGCAAAACAGAATTACTGTGAAAGAACATTTTAAATAATTGGGTGGTTGCAACAGTGGAATAGGCTACTCCAAAATATACTGAGCTTACCATCCCTAAAGGTGCTCAGACATAGGGTAGATGACCTTTGATTCATATTACTCCACATGGGACTCCTGAGTGAGTTAGGAAGATATAATGGATGAACTTAAGTGTCTCTTTTATTGTTTCAACATTAATATTCTATGACTTTATGAAGAGAAAAAAAAGATTATGGCCTAAGAAAAGAAAGATGTTTTGAAAACAGCAGGGTTTTGAGTAAAAGTGACTTCATACCTCCATGAAGCAAAAAATAAGGGTGACCAGGGCTTTTCTAAGACTTCGTACTGGGAAGCCCAGAAGGCTTAGGCATTGCCTTGTCTTGTCATAGCACACAGTGCATTGCACTTTGTTTATGCAGTAATCTCACTCACTAGACTGTAAGATTCATCAAGACAGGTCATATATTTATCTTATTCACTTTTGAAAATCCAGTGTAGTCACCAGCTTTTGAAATAAAATGCTTTCAGTATAAACACTAAACCATAAAAAGGTAAAGCCAGGACCAAATAAATACCTTACCTAACCTGTTCCATAGTCCTAAAGTCCTTAATTACTGGGAAGTACCTAGACTGTAGGAAATGAATCAATGTGCTTACAAATAAAATCTTAAATCAACAAAATATAATAGAAGCTTAATATTTAAAAATAGCCAAATTTGGGGAATCTCAAATTTCTTAGATTTTATTCAAAATTTGCTCTTATTCCCTGTCCCATACACTTATTCCTCTCTTGTATACTAAGTATATTACTCATGTCTTCTATTTCACTTTTTTGATAAACTTACAATCTTAGAACAGATTAAATGTCAGGCTTCTTCACTGTAAAGTCATTCTTTCCCCTGGCTTTCTATACTATACTCTTTGAAAGGAAATCATTATGGGCAGCCCATACGGGAGAGGGGAGTTATGTTCTGCCTCTTTGAAAGTAGTAGAGACTGAAATCTAGCTCCTTCCCCCATGATTTGAATTAGTAGGAACCTCAGATTAGAAGAATCTGATAAAAAATGTATCTGATAAAAAAAATGTCTTTTTTGTCTATAAAAGAAATTTTTAGGGAGTCCCCTTAAATTATCTCTTAAAGGTATTTTATATTAAAGGGAAGTGCTATCCACACAGACTCTTGATTAAAATGAACAACTGCATAGGACTGCTATAGGACAGAGACTACAATGACTTTTTAGACATGCCATGTAAGTCAACAGCTCACAACAATATTAGGGAAGATCTATTTCATAATTGTCTTCAAATGTCCTGTTCTTACTGCATTCGTACAATAAATAAATTTGTCTCTATCCTATGAATAAATGTGTATTTCTACTGTGAGTACTTGCAGGTTTGTGGCATATCTGTATATCTGCTGCTCAAATGTGAACTCTTTCTTCACTGTATATTTTTCTCCCTCTTTTGACTACTCAACATATAGAAACAAATTTAATTACTAAAGATGCAAAATAGTGATCTAAACATCTGTTTAAGCAATAATATATGCATTTGTGTATGTAACATATAATATTTAGTATTTCCCACAAAATGGATTTTGGTTCTTTCACTCGCCTAATAAATATACTTCGAATTAGTAAATTTTAATATAAGGTTCACAATTTCTGATTCACTTTAAATGTTAACTCATTCACCTAAGAAATATTTATTGAGTCCTACCATAATCTAGGCTCTGTGCTTGATACTGGGGACAAAATGATGAGGAAAGAAGTTTGGGTTTGGGTTTTGGTTTTCTCCAATATATATATATATTAGACCACTTGTAGTCCTCCAGGTCTCCTGGGATCGGTTCATTTTTCCACCCTTTTCCCCACTGCATTCATTTTGGATAGTTTTTGCTACTATGTCTTCAAGTTCACTAACAGTTTTTTCCTTCCGTATCTAATATCCCATTAACCTCATCCAGTATGTTTTACTCGTGTATTTTTTAACTCATGTCTCTACATAAAATGCCCAACTTCCCTTTGCTTTTTGAATTTATAGAATAGAGTTATAATAACTGCTTTAGTCCTTGTATGCTATTTCTAACATCTTATCAGTTTTAGGTAGGTTTAGACTGATTTTTTCCCTCCTCATAATCATACGTCCCTGGTTCTTTTTTGCAGGCTTCAAAATGTTTCATTAGATGAAGGACATTGCGAATTTTACATCATTAGATTTTGGCTAAGATACACACACACACACACACACATCTGTATATCCATTAATATAAACAATATATATGACGTAACTTCTATAAAGATGCTCAGGCTTTGTTCTAGAACATAGTAAAAATACTTCGAAATTTGTTATGTGGAACCAAAGCAGAATTTTCTCTAAAGCTAATTATTGTCAAGAGGCAAGACCTGACCATTCTAATCAGTGCTCTATGAATCGTGATTGTTCACAGCTGGACTTAGAAACAGGCACTCATCCTGGCTCTACGTGAGCTCTGAATATTATTTGCTCTATTTTTTTCAGATGGCCCTCTCCCTGACTTAACATAGTTTTACCACATGCATTTCTTAATGCATCCACTGAACACTAGAGGGAAACCAATGAAGATTCCTGAGTTGTCTTTCTTTGGATTGTGGATATTCTGCTCTGAGGACTTAAACTGCCCCGTTTTTCCTAGAATGTTTGCTCTGGCTCCTCAAATAAGGGGGTCTTTTGGACTCCATTTAAGCGTCCCCTCCTTGCAATGTCACCTGAAAACTCTTTTTAAGGCACTAAACTGGGCAATCACAACTTTACCTCATTAGTTTCCCATCTCTCATATATCATTGTATCTGCCTATCTGATGTCCAAAGTCTTAAGAAAACCTATTTCCATGTAATTGGTCCAGTTGTTTACCTGTTTCAGTAAGTATCTAAACAACAGTATTAACCACTTGACAGTTACAAAACAATATACCCAATTCGACTAGCTATCTATCTCTTGCTGAATAACAAATTACCCCCAAAGTTTACAGGCTTCAAACGACACATATTTATTATCTCACAGTTTCTGTGTATCCAAAATGTGGGCACAACTAAAGTGGGCCCTCTGTTTCCAGGTCTCTTATAAGACTACAATCAAGCTGTCAACCATGGCTTCGGTATCATCTACAGGCTCAACTGATGAATGATCTGCTTCCAAACACAGGAGGTGGTGGTTTTCAGTCCCTTAGTTCTTGCTAACTGTTGGCCACGGGCTACCCCAGACCTTCAAATGGCAGCTTGCTTCATCAATACAGAATAATAAGGCAATAAAGAGAGAATGCCAAAAAGACAGAAATACAGTCATTTGTAACTTAACCTAATAGAAGTGGCATCATGTCACCTGTGTCATATTCTAGTCATCAGAAACAAATCACTGGACCTAGCTCACACTCTAGGGAAGGGTATTACACAAGGGCATGAATACCAGCAAATAATCTGAATGTCCATCAAAAGGAGAAAAAAATAACAAATTGTAATATTTTTATAGAATTACATACCACATTGAAATTTAGAAGAAAAACAGTGAGTACACATCAAAACATGGATACATCTCAAAATACTGTTCTGAGGAAAAGAAGCCTGACACAAAAGAGAACTTGCTGTATAATTCTATTTACGTGAATTTCAAGAACTGGCAAAAGTATCTGTCAATGAAAGATGATAAAATAGTAATTATTTGGGAAGGGTACATTACTGATTAAGAGTCACAGGGAATATTCTGGGGTGGAAGAATTGTAATGACCAGAGTAGTCATTATGCAGAGATATACATATGTAAGATTTATCCAGAGGTGCACTTAAGATCAGTGTACTTCTATGCTTATATATCTCAATAAAAATTTCTATTACATCAATTAAATTAATAATAAAATAAAGACACATCACAACAACCTTCTGGTTGATACTGGTTAGTGTTGCTGACTAACAGGTGCTGCTGTCCAATGTCATCCTCAAATCTAGTTTCTATGGTCTACCCTCCTCTATCCCAGGACTACAACACATCTCTTTCATGGAGATTCAGGTGCTGTAGTTTCTTTCCTAAAGCCATACTAAAATGTATGGTTCTCTGTGAAGCTTTCTTCAAGCCCATCAACTTAGATTCACCTCGGTACAAGTCTTCATTAATAGAATTGGACTGTACCTTGAGATATAAGGAAAAAAGTCTTTGGCTGGGGATTCTCCCAAATCTACCTGAGTAGTTCTATCACCACCCTACCCCTCTCCTCCAAAGGACTGTGACTTTAAGAGATAGCCATGTGGCAAAAAATCTTCCCCAGGCAAATACCAGAGTATATACTTGAATCTCTTTTCTTAATTTCCTATAAATTGATCTCCCAAACCCAGGGCAACTGCTCTTGCATTAGCATCCTACATTCACTTTACTCTCTGTTGGTTTTAAAAATCCAATGCTAAAGATTCCTAAGGTTCAATCCCTTAATATAGAAAAAAATGGATTTGTAAAACTGATCTTTATTTTTTCCACCTTTTAAAATATTTTTTAAAATTCAATTAATTAACATATAATGTATTACTAGTTTCAGAGGTAGAGGTCAGTGATTCATCAGTCTTATATAATACCCATTGCTCATTACATCACATGCCCTCTTTAATGTCCATCCATTCCCCCCCTCCAGCAACCCTCAATTGTTTCCTATGATTAAGAGTGTCTTATGATTTGTCTCCCTCTCTGATTTCATCTTGTTTTATTTTTTCCTCCCTTCCCCTATGATCCTCTGTTCTAAAACTGATCTTTAGAATAACTAATTTGAGCAATTTATAAACCAGTGCATTCATTACCACTGATATACCTTGAGCGTAAAAATCTCTGATTTTCCAATCAAATCTGACCAATGCTTTCTTTGTTCGATGATAAATCTGCCTTAAGCAATGAATGTTACTGAATTGAAATGTGAAGATGGTCTGAGGATCTAATGTTACACATGATGACTATAGTTGATAACACTGTATTATAGAACTGAAATTTACTGAGTGGAACTTAAATGTCCTTACTAAAAAAAAAAAAAAAGTCACATCATATGAGGTGACAGATTTATCAATTAACTCAATGGAGGGAAATCTTTTTCCAATGTATACCTTTATCAAATCATCACATTCTACACTTTAAATGTCTTACAGTTTTGTCAATTATACCTTAAAAAAGCAAAACAAAATGTGAAATGAATAGGGAAAATAAAGGAAAAGAAAAAGGAACTCCCAGGAATAAATAAGAATAAAAAGTACATTAATTGGGATTTCAAAATACTACCTATTAATAAATACTATCCATTCTACCTAAAGAATAGATCAATTTAGCTTGCTAATGTTTACTTATATCTACTTAATATGGCAAAAAAAAAGAATGGAATGCAAATAAAAATCGAAGAAAGATTATAGTATCTCCTGTTTGCTTTGACTTGCCTTTCAGAAGAAACTCTAGTCATTTCACAAAGAATTAGAGAAACTTCAACAAATACCTTTATTTTGATTTTTTTAAAATATTTTTTACTTTGAGTTTCAGATTTTAAACCTAACCCTAATTATGATTAGGCTTTCTTTTTCCTTTTTTTTGCCTCTTTTTATGTACCTATTCTTATTTATAATACTACAGTCCAAAGGCTAGTCAATTAAATCAATGCATGATCTTTCCTTTCAAATCCATTTTTATTCAATAGTTTCCTTTCAAATGGCATTATGTGCCACTCAGTTACACAATCCAGAAACTTGTGTGGCAACCTTGACTTCTTCCTCTTTTTCTCTCTGCCCCCAAATTAATCAATGAGCAGATCCTAAGGCTTCCACCTCTTAAATCCATTCACCTTTACATCTCTTTCTTTATCACCATATTATACTAATTCATGATCATCTCTCTCTTGGAAAATCATAACAGCTTCCTAACGGATCTGCAACCATTTTTATTCCTTCTAGCCCATTAGCCAAATTGTGGGTAGAAAAACTTTATCAGAATTGAAGACTAATTACAATTCTTTCCTGATTGAATCCAGCAACCAATCCTGCCTGCCTCAATTCATGCCAGTTTTTTCCCGGCTTTTCATGCCTTGCTATTCTCTGCATCCTCAGGGCCTCTAAACACGTTCCCCCTGAAGAACCGCCCCATTTCTAGGTTCACATCATCAATGCCTACTGCCTACCCATGCTTCAGTTCTTGGTTTAATGGCCACTGTCTCAGAAAAGTCTTCCCTGATATCCAAACTAGACAATTTAATGTCACTAACTTTATACTCAATACATTCATAATCTCTATTGCTCTTTTCCAGAATCAGTGCTTCTCAACTTTGTCTGCATGTTAAAATTGCCAATTACATCAAATTCTCCAAGGTGGTGTTAGGTAGAAGTTAGAGAGAAGCAGCGGAAGGAAAAGTCCTAAGTCCTTGAAGGGGAATGACACAGACAAGAGCTAGAGGCAAACACCATGATGAATAAGCTATACATTAAAAGCCCAGGGGCACAACATCCTGATCGTGTGGCTTCCAAGACCTTGGGGCTGACAGATCCAGAGCCACAGGTGTGGAGCATGCGCTCTCCTCTTCTACCTCTGCTCCAGGTTAACCCCAAGACTCATTATAATGCATCTGCATTGCCAGTACAGCTCCTGCCAGGATGAAGAAAGACTGCCATGACAGTTCAGGTACAAACCTTAGAGGGCCCAAAACTCCCCCTCTCAACCTGTGGGAGGAGTCCCCCAGATGACTGGAAACAGCCTCCATTACAAACCACCCCACCGCACTTCCCAGCGCCTCTCAGTCCTGGGAGACCCAATAGTAACCAAAACAACCTAGGGGCCAGTTCCACTTCCTGGACCCTGCCCCCATCCCACCTTGAGAGCGTACATTTGCTTTAATAAACTGCTTTGTATTTGCTGCTTTCCTTCTTGCTGTCAGTACTGCAGCACAGATCCCCACATAAATCTTCTTGTGGGGAATCCAAGGACCTAGACCTCCATTCATACATTGCCGACTCTTACACCAGTAATAGCGGTACCCAGACATTAGTATTTTTCTAAAACTACCCTGGTGATTACAATTGTTCACAAGACTGAGAACCACTACTTTAAATATGTGGTTCTCAAAGCACAGCTACATATTAGAATTGCCATGGGGAGGTTTTAAAAACATCTGAGCTTCGCACAAATTAGTTAAATCAGAATCTCTGGGTATAGAGCCCAGGCATTGGTATTTTATAAATGTTCCCACATGATTCTAATGTGAGATCAGGGCTGAAAGCCATTCAACTAACTAGATTAAACTTCCAGTGCCCCCAGATTATTCCAGACTTATAACAGTCACAACAATTTGTTGAAAAAATAAATGAATTAATTAATAAATTAATAGTTAATTGACTTTGGTTACTTTGATTATGCAATCAATCATTCTTTTTTTGTGTAGTCCATAGTTTTTATAGAAAGCAATATAACCTTTACTTAAACTTCAGAGGTCAGCATAGGCTTCATAGGCTTGGCAAGATTTTAACCCTGACTGTGGACTCATTCTAGATGAGTTCAAAACAAAACTGAGCAAAAAAAAATGAAAAAAAAAAAAAAAAAAAAAAAGAAAAAAACAAACCTGAGAAGGAGAAGCTAAATTAAACTGAGGGAAGTATACTGCGAGATTTGAATACTGATATATATTAATAGACAACATCAGAATGTAAAACTTCTTCATACAAGTTATCAGTTTTTCTATACATTTCTATCAACATGCCCCCAATAAGCAAACATAAAAACAGCATGTACCATTTATTGAAAACCTACACGCCAGGCACAGAGATATGTGTTTTCCAGATATTATCTCATTTAATCTCCACACACACTCAAAAAATCTGTAATGTAAAATTGGTGTCCAGTTTCTAGAGGTGAGAGAACTGAAGCTTCACAGTGTTTACAGTATTTAATCATGGTCATTCACCTGAATGATGGACAATATGGGATAATCCAGGTCAATCTAACCCTGAAGCCATGCTATTCTATTTAAACTAAGTTCCTGTTTTCCTGTGATGTTGTTATGATCTGTTTGTCTCTTTTAAAAAGCATCTTTGCAAGTGCCCTCATATTATTCAAGTTTCTCCGAGAAGTAGATGAATATGCTGCAACATTCATAACAATTTTATCAACTGTTAATTTGGAAAATTTTTAGCATGTTAAAAATATATAATCACCATTCTTTATACTTCACTCCTGTTAACACATCAACACCACTTCCTGGAATAACTTCATGCTCTTTATTTTGCAAAATACCGCTTCAATTAAAAACAGTGGCTAGCTGCCAGATTCAACAAAAGTAATTGCTTGTCTTGCTAATTGAAAACCCAAACCAAAAATGATTTGAGGAGGAGGGGAATTATAATCTAATAATCTATTTTGTAAGAATAATATAGCCCCCAAAAGTGAAATTCAGTGGCTATCACAGTAAAAAATAAATGTCTTTGAAATTATCAATTTATATGCTGCATTATTTAATAATCAAAATACATTAAATTTTTCTTCATTCATGCCTGTCTTCCTTCTTAAGGTATAAGTTCTAGATAGAGAAATATCATAATAACATTTTGTAAAATTACGTATTTCAGTACAACCCCACAGAAGAAATCAACAAGTATATATAATCAAAGCTAAATTTATATGATAGCATTTTTGTAATCTGGTGGTGAAGCATAAGAATCAGGAACAATGGCTAGGTTTTATTGCTAAGATCATGAGAAAACAAGATTTTGGGCCCAATGATCAACGGTCCACTCCATCAGATTAGCCTTATCTTTGCATCTCAGCACAAATCTGAAACCGTTGCAGTGCCCGATGTGTGATATTAATTAATTAACTAACTAATGGACAAACAAATGTATGAAGTTACCAGGAGTCAGATCCTCAGCTATACAAGTTGAGAACATCATCGAGATCCTTTTGTTTACTTGTTTTAAATTTTGTTCTTTTCTTTGGTTTTTCAAATCCTGAATGATATTCAGTTTCTTGGGAGATGGAACACCCCAGAACTCTTTTAAAAGACTTATTTTAAGCTAGATTGATAATTTATTAGTAGTTACTATTAATTTGCATATACCACTTTCTCCCGGTGTGCAGTTTCATTATGCAAACCAAATTATATAAGAGAATCTGTCCATTAACCACAGAATAATTATAGGAAATGTTGCCACTGATTCAAGGATATTTACATCAGGCTAGTATTTTATTCTTTATATCTTTAGAGAGACGTAAATCTAGAATATAACTAGTACTGGTCATCTGAAGCCTTCAGACATATTCCTCCAGCAGTGCTGGAAAAATACTGAGCATTTTTTGTACCCAGTGCTTCTTTTCAATATCCCTGAGTAGACAGATGTTTATCACCACAATTCTTTAACAACCATCATATGATATTTACCTAGAGAGCAGCTCATACGATACTAGTTACACTTTCAGTTAACACTTTGGAAACAAGAAGCATATTCACAAATCCTCTCCCAGGATAAAGTTTTCCAATCTGTCAATCATTAAATCAAGAAATGTTTTGTGGTGGACATTTCTGATTTCTTCCATAGTATCAATTCCTACTTCCCAAAAGTCCTTAGTTATCATGCTGGGAGCCACTGGTTCCAGGAAACTACAGTGGTGAAGCACGTAAGCTACACTAAACCAATCAGGTAGCCTATCCCTTAAGCACACGCCATGTAACCCATGCCTAATTAACTGGTGAGAATCTCAAGACATGTAATGAGAAATCTGGAACAAAAATACAATTTTGCTTAGGACTACCTAACATACTCATAAGAGACCTGGAACTCCTGTGACCATTTTTTCTTCCAGGCAGGAAGCTAGTCAAAGGATGGAACCAATACAGGAAATAACTCAGACTGAAAAGTCAAAGAAAAATAGAGAAAAAGTCAGAGAAAAATAGAATGAAATCCTGACATTATAAACCTCTGGATCAAACAGCACCTAAATCTGAACCACCTCTGGAATTTTAACAGCTCCGTCATCGGGCAATTGGCTCAGTTGTACAAGGTTCCATTCCCAAAAGGGATCTCCACACTTGGTTTACTTGGTTTAATGCTCTGCTGTTGCCTTCTTGAAATTCTTAAATACTTTTATCTCAGGACCTATGTTTCTAAGTGAGATCCTTTGTAACAGTAGATCTTAACTATGAGCAAAAAAGATACACTTGGCAGCAACTAGCAAGGGTGGAGTTGTCAAAGCAACATGCACCTGCCTAGCCCTCCCCAGGACTCCTGCGGCTCTGAGAGAAAAAGCTGGCCAGGACCTGGGTACAGATCCACAGCAGCAGGAGTGGCAGTGAAAGAAAGGGAGGGAGATGGGGCGCCTGGGTGGCACAGCGGTTAAGCGTCTGCCTTCGGCTCAGGGCGTGATCCCGGCGTTCTGGGATCGAGCCCCACATCAGGCTCTTCCGCTATGAGCCTGCTTCTTCCTCTCCCACTCCCCCTGCTTGTGTTCCCTCTCTCGCTGGCTGTCTCTATCTCTGTCAAATAAATAAATAAAATCTTTAAAAAAAAAAAAAGAAAGAAAGAAAGGGAGGGAGAGGAACGACTTCTGGTGGGGGCAGTGCACGCGGGCTGGCTTGTCTCTCTGCACCCAACGGCACAAATGTTAACTCTGGGGACTGTGGGAACCAGAGGCAATAAATCGCAAGTAAATAAAAGAATATACTTGGACATCCCAATAAAACATGTTAAGGAATTATTAAAATCCTTCAAAGAGTTTAGAAGCTCTGTTTTGAAAACTGCTGCAACCTGAAACACTGCAAAGCAAATATCCACAGGACTAAAGAAATAGAAATTAAATTTAAAGATAGTCATGTCACAGTACCATGTCAGTAGATAAGCTTCCACACTGTGGTTAAGAGACCAAGGTTTTTTCTCCCTTGTGCTCCACCATTTCACCAAGTCTTCTGGATCATCTGCAACCACATGAGAGAAAAGGAATTCTTTTAATTTTATAAAGAATACAGAAGAGTCCATAAGAGATTTTAAAGGTCACATCTGGTAGTGCTGAGCATAATTTCTGCCCAAATTTCTCTGATCAGAAGTCAGTCAGTCACCTGGCCCCACTAAAGGCAAGGGTTTGTAACCGGATGTAGGACAATGGTGTTGCAAGGAAGAAGGGAATTCAGATATTGGTGAGCACTACTACTTTGCATCCCATGTTACACAAAGTTATGGTTCTCCCCTTATGTGTCATCCCTACTTTCTGATCTGGTGATTGTCCCATTTCTAACCTTCCTATATAGCTACACGCTAAGAAAAAAGTATTTGTATTTCCTCTTCCCATTTCTTTATGTCCTATTCTCTATTCATCCTACTGTAATCTGACTTAGTCGCTACTGTTTTAATGAATACGTTTTAACTAAGTTAAAAATGATCGCGCTCTCTTTTTTTTAAACAAATTTATTCTTTCACTCCCCCCCACCCCCCACCCCTCTGGACTTGGGCGAGCTACTGGCGGCGTCTCTCCAAACATAAGCCGCCTCCTCTCACTTCTATACTTTCAGGACCTCCTCCTCTCGACGCCTAAGAATTCTCAGGCCAAGACCACCGCCTCTAAAAGCCCCCCTCCCCCACGAGCCCAAGGGAGCCCGCGTCCACCTACCCGCGTCTCCTCAGCGCCCTCCCACATTTCCCGGGCCATCCTTTGACTCTGTTCTGGCCCCTAGATTTTGTTCCCAGGTACCCTTCCCTCAAAATGCCCCCACGCAGCCTTCGCCTTTCTCCCCCAAACCACCTAGGGCCAAGCACCTCGTCCACACTCCAAGAGTCGCGCAGCCTGCAGTAACTGGGCCTCCCGCTGGCGCAGACGGATATCCGGGCGGGGAAAGGGCGCCCTCTGGTGGTCGAAGCAGCCAGGGTCGCAAGACGCTCCACTCGCAAAGCGGTGCCGCAGAGCTCTCACAAATGACCTGAAAACAACAGTCAATTTGCAACTTTCAGCACTGAGTTGAAATAATAGTACATTTGGCTGATTCCCCCAGTCCGATTCAGTTATGCCTTCATCTGTGGTATTTCTTACCTTTTAGTCATCACCATTATGGAATTTTACATAACATCTTAAATACCTTGTCTGTCTTATGAAGACACCTAGAGATCAGGAACCATTCTTTTTAATTTTATAATTCTGATCTCGGTCGCCATGTCTGGAACTTACCAGCATCTCAATAAATGCGGGTTGACAAACATAGGTAAATGAGTAGTCACGTTGTCTTTAAAGTATATATGGGGCATCCAGGTAAAGATGTATTAATACGTTGTCCACTACATAAAAAAAGTAATTGATCAAAAACCTGTCTTCGCGGGGCACCTGGATGGCGCAGTGGATTAAGCCTGGGACCCTTGGTTTCCGCTCAGGTCACGATCTCAGGGTGATGAGATCAAGCCTGCCTCTCACTGGTGCTCAGGGAAGAGTCCGCATGAGTTTCTCTCTCTCACATTCCCTCTGCCCCCCCCCGCCTTTAAAATAAATAAATAAACCTTTTTTAAAAAATTAGAAAATAAAAAATAAAATCGTGTCTTCCCTAGTTGACAGTCATCCACAAATATGCAGAAGTTGAAACTCATGTGTATCTTTGGGGTTTACTTAGCTCCTAGAATCTATGAGTTAATAATTTTCATCAAATTAGGAACATTTTTGGTGACACTTAATTAAATGTTCTGTTTCCCACTCTCTTTTAGGAAAGTCAGTTACACATATATTAGGCTATGTGAAGTTGTCCCACAGGTCTATATGTACTTTTTATTCTCTCCTTTTTTTTTTTCCATTTTGCAAAGTTCCTATAGCTTCAAATTTACTATATTTCCTTTGTAACATCTAGTCTCCCATTAATTCCTTCCAGTAATGTTCTTTCTCAGATAAGAGTGAATAGCAAAAGTTTAAGTAGAATCAAAAAGACAGGGGTAATCAATGATGCCAAATAAGTAGAGTCAGACAAGAAAATGTCCTTAAGATATCTTTGGAGTCCCCAGTTACAGTATGTTTGGAAATGAAGTAAAAGTGAATGTTTGCTTATAAGTGGGATGTAAGCATTGTGATTAACTAATATAGAATGTTCTTTCAAAAATTTCAACTGTAAACTAGAGAAAGAAAGGATAGTAGGCAGTATAACGGTGTGAGCAATGAAGTTTTTGTTTTCCCTATTTATAAGGTGGGGGAAATTAGCAATTGCTTATATGCTAGAGGAAAAGGGCCAAAGGATAAGATATTGCTAAAAATAAAAATAGAAGGGATGACTGATGGAGCACAATTCCCAAAGAGAGAGCAGAGTGTTCATGCCAGAGTCTGAAGAGAGAAAGAACTGGTAGAGACATATACAACTTTGTAGTTTGAAAAGGAAGGGGGAATGAGTATATGGAATTTTGGCAAATACCTTCTAGATTTTCTGTGAGGTACGAAAGTAGTTTGCTGAATGAGTGCTTAAATAGAATCAAGTGCAGAGGAAAATGACAAAAATATGAGCGCGTACATCCAGGAAATGGGAGGAAAAGCTAGGTAAATAATTTTATATTTCTTTTTTGTTGTTTTTTTTTTAAGATTTGATTTATTTATTTGGCAGGGGAGAGAGCATGAACAGGAGGAGGGGCAGAGGGAGAGAGAGAGGGACAAGCAGACTCCCCGCTGAGCGCGGAGCCCGCTTCAGGGCTCGATCCCAGGACCCCAAGATCATGACCTGAGCCGAAGTCAGATACTTAACCAACTGAGCCACCCAGATGCCCCAACAATTTTATCTTTGAATTTAAGTAAACAATAAATCCTGGGGAGCAATCAAGGTCCTGCTTAGCTA
Organism: Ursus americanus; assembly: GCF_024610735.1. NCBI lineage: Eukaryota > Metazoa > Chordata > Mammalia > Carnivora > Ursidae > Ursus > Ursus americanus. The sequence continues at coordinate 7,926,023 of NC_142131.1, forward strand.
AAGACTTACTAATAAGACAAACTAATAAATTTGAAGTAAAACTCGATCCTAGAGTTAGATTTTTTCCCCCTTTCATTATATTATGCCACTTATGAGGCACAGAAACAGAGAAGGATGGTGTGAACAGAATCAAAGTTGAAATTTTGCAAGGTGGCTGTGATGAAAGAGACATCAGGTAAGATTAAGGTGACAGCCCAAGGAGTTGAGCGTGTAAAAGGAAGAAAGGGAACACAGTAAGGACTAGTAGCATCCAGAAAAATAAAGCAAAGGACTGGGAATTGTAAGGGTGTGGAAGAACAAAAATAAGGAGAGCAAGCTGGTAAGAAATCCAAAGAAACAGAAAACTATAAAAGTGGAGCAATGGACTCCAGACTTCACAACTGAAAAAATTCTCAGTTATGACTGGTACTGTGTGGCCTCTTAGGTGCGGGTTGCTGCTGATGTGGAATGGAGATTCACCGGGGAAATCAAACAGACAAAGTGCTGGATTCATCATGCGAACAGCCCTGAGGTTCACAGGATAACTTGAGAAAACTGAAGGACAGAGGAAGACCTTGAGTTAGTTGTCAAATTCACAAAACAATACACGGACAGTGTTGGCTAAGAGTGGGTGGGGTGTAAGAAACCAATGTCCTGAGCATTCAAGAAGGAGCCCTTTTGATCTTGAGTGGAAGCTGCATTCCCATCCTCACCCTCAGTATGAAGCGTGTGGGGGATGTGAGAAGAACAGACTCTCTACGGAGAAAAGTAATAGAAATAGTGCCCATGAAATCTTTCCACCTAATTTCACATATTTTATGTGTATTTCTAATCGTTTCAATGTCAATTGACTTTGTTTTTGAATTCTGGGGAGTGCCTTATTTAATTAAATCACACAGAGAACCCTAATAGGCTATCTACTGAAACAGGAGGAAAAGCATTTAGTCACATTAGTCAATGAGGGCAGGCGGAATGGCAGTCAGGAAAATCAGCTGGGTAATAAACAGAAATTTCCCTATCGGTTGATCCAACAGACAGTATTAGACCGGCTAGGGAACCAAATCACAATCAGGTCGGCATGTATGTGCAAAGAGAGTTTACTCCAAACAATCCTTGTATAGAGGATATTGCTTGATTTTTATTCATAAATATGATTTAAAAAAAAGAAACTGATATTTTTTCAAACTGAAATGAGAAAGCGTCATCCCAAGTCTTCCTAATGCTCCAGGGAATCACATCCTAAACACTAGGAATAATCAGATTTGCTTCCTCAGATGCCCAGGGGTACAGATTTCACTCTCTGTTGCCCTTTGGACCAGGACAGTCTTCACCAACATGCAGCCAAAACAGTGGCAGAGGGCTCTGTGCACAGTAAAGGCCCAACACTTGGGTTTGAATGTGACTTGGATCACTGACTTGAAATTCTTAATAATTTTATCTTTGAATTTGTGCTTTGCATAGCTCAGGGACTTCGAATGGCTCCTCACCTGCAGTCCCATCGTCCTCCACCTCTGGGGGACCAGTTCTCGGCCTCTCCCTTTCCCCGTGTGCCCAAAGATAGCACCGACCCTCTGTCACCAGCTGAGGCCTGGTCACGAGGATCCAGAGGGTGAAGGTCAGGCACCTTCACCCTGGCGGGACTTGGTGGTGATCATTCCTGTCCAGATGGCAGAGCCTTGGAACATTCCACAGGAGTCTGTCACTCACCCAGAGCTATGTAGCTAGTGCCTCCAGGAGCAGAGATCTTAGTGCCCTTTGTGGTTTGGGCTTGACTTCCCTGCTCTATGAGATTCAGCACGTTGGTCTGGAGCCTGGCAGGAGGTGGGAACCCAGCAATTGGTGAGCCATGCAAGCGTACTCAGTCACAGGACAGGGCCCTGAGGTGCTGGGGAATGTGTGCGATCACCCTCCGGGTATCGCAAGTAAACAGTAAATTTAAAACCATGTATCTATATCTGTATTTACATCTATATCTTAGGTTGAGAAAGAGGAAGAAAGACTGAAGAAGAAAGGAATTTTGTATTTTATATTTCAGTACTTTACTAACACTTGTTTCCTGCTATTTGAAAGTGATCGTGCGTTTTAATTTTGCATTGAGCCCCACAAAGTATGTAGCTGATCTTGCTCTGAGCTCCCAGCCACAGGAAATGACTTGAAGAGTTTAGGCCACTCACTTGATCTGGCAGACTCTGGAGAAGGTTCATAAGAACGTTCCACTGTTCTTCCATAGACAAATGCCCCTCCCTTCCCACAGATATTCTAGTGGGACGGTTCTGTGTCTATGCCTGTCTATGACATCTTAAGTGTTGGAGATTGAAAATTATGTCAGGTGCAATACTTATGAATTGAACGACTTCTCTTCAGTATCCTGAAACATCATTGTAAATGGTGAGTTCACACTTCTTTGAAATGTGCTATTGATAAGCTTATGTTAAACGAATGTTTATTTCAGATTTTGTGCTCTGATAAATTACCTAATTTAGCTATAAACATCCATCTATTATAGGAATTAATCATTAGTCCTATTTTATTTATTTTTTATAACATTTTTAAAATTTTAATTTATTTATTTATTTGACAGAGAGAGAGAGAGAGCAAGCACAAGCAGGGGGAGTGGCAGGCAGAGGCAGAGGGAGAAGCAGGCTCCCCACTGAGCAGGGAGCCTGATGCGGGACTGGATCCCAGGACCCTGGGATCATGACCTGGGCCAAAGGCAGACGCTTAAGTGACTGAGCCACCCAGGTGCCCTCATTAGTCCTATTTTAGATAAGAGGAAACTGTCTGAAAAGGGTTATATGTCACTAGCTACGTAGTAGAGTTGGGAATCACATCACAGCCAATAGGCAACCCTATCTACAGACTGGCAAGGTTGGAAATGTTGTACTATATAGAAAATCCTTGATTTGGGAATCATGCTGGAATTTAAGATACCCATATGACTTTTAGTTCAGAGATGCCATTTCAAAAATAAAAATCTATTAATCTTCTTAATGCTTTAGATCTCAAAAGTCTTCTCCTCTCCGCCCAAGTTTTAATTAATATAACTTGTCTTAACATCCTGGAAAAGGATTTTACTACCCCTCTATCAATAACTATCCACTCATTTTAAGAGAATTCAGACTTTTGTGCAAGACACAACAGGATATTGCAACATCAATTGTGTTATAAAGGGATTTTTGCCATATGAAGAAAAATAATTCATCTATCTTTGAAAAAGAATCTTTTGTTTCTAGAATTTTACCATTGGATAAGACTAGAATGTAGGTTCCCAAGGCAAGAAATGAGAAAAACTTAAGTGGTAATTGCTAAAGCAGAGAGCTCATTTAGATCAAAGAGATATTGTTTAAAGGACTAAAGGTAAAATATGTTTTTATTACAGCTTTTAGCTTGCTTCAAGATCTATTGCCTTTGAGGTTGAAAAAGCACTCCAAAGAGGGCAATAATGATTCCAGAAACAGAGATTATACTCTATTGATGATGTCCTTTCCTATCCTCCTGTAAGTGGCTTTCTATTACTGATATATACCACACCAAATTGTGTACCTTTCTCTAATAAATAATGAAAGCAGGCATAAGCACAAGAAATATAAGGGGACTGTTGTAAACAGATACTTCTGTTTCATTACCACTGTTTTATTAACAAATCACCTCCATTAAAGAGATTATGAGATTGCAAAAAGCAATCCAAAATGAAATAGTCAAGGCCTAACTTCCATTTTGTAATGAATTGAAATGATTTGCCTACAGTCACTTCAGTTCCTCCTTGTTTCTGTGACTGCACTAAGTCCATTTTGTATCCTGAATTGTGAGTGTGCTCTCCCCAGTGGGGTATGTGAATCATCTTTTCTAGGGGAAAAGGATGTTTCCAATTAAATCAAGATATACATCTCTCATCTCCTAATACAGAAAGTGGTGTGTTTTATGTGCTATACCTTACATTGCAGCACTGTGCTCAAGAGCCCCATACTTCTTACTATCGGTATCCTACAATCCAATAGCTCGTGACAAACTAGAAGCTTTTTTAACAGTCACGACTCCACAACTTACTATTAGCACATTTTAATCTTTTTTTTTTTTTTTTTTTTTAAGAGATAATGGTGTTTGGGGAGGGCAGAGGGAGAGAGAACCTTAAGCAAGCTTCACACCCAGGATGGAGCCCCAGCACAGAGCCCAGTCTGTGCTGGGGCTCCATCTCACAACCCTGAGATCCTGACCTGAGCCGAAATTAGGAGTCGGACGCTTAACCGACTGAGCACCATTTTAATCTTAAACCAGTACTTCATTTTTGTTTTGTTTTGTTTTTTTTAAAGATTTTTTAAATTTATTTATGTGACAGAGAGACAGCCAGCGAGAGAGGGAACACAGCAGGGGAAGTGGGAGAGGAAGAAGCAGGCTCCTAGCGGAGGAGCCCAATGTGAGACTCGATCCCAGAATCCGGGATCACACCCTGAGCCGAAGGCAGACGCTTAACGACTGCGCTACCCAGGCGCCCCCAGTACTTCACTTTTGAATACTGAAACTTTAACTTCTGGGGAGAGCCACAAAGTGTCCTGTTTCAACCTTTTTTAATTGAGGGGAACCAAAAGTGGAAAATAGGTCTTGTGTTTCAAAGCCTGTAATTTTGGGGGATTATTCAGGTATATACAATATTTTCTTTAACATGGTAAAAAGAGATGGTAGTCATATTTTGTTTCATTTTGGAACTTGAAAAAACAAAGTGCTGGCAATATTCTACCAATTCCAAAACAGATTGTGAAATGGACCTGGTCTATGGAAACCAGAAATCTGAAAATCACAGTTCCTAAAGAAACCTAGTGCAGCAAGTTAACAACTCACCATGAATATCTCCGAGTACAAGACTCAGAAAATAAGGGGAATTGAACAGAATTGGTTTCTGATGGATTGAGCGCTAGATACATAATTGAATAAATTTTGATTTTTGTAAAAGCAGTTTGAGGTTTGCATTCCTCAGAATTTCCCATATCTGCATACTATTGTATTTAAACTTTCTGCATACTATATATTTAATAGACTTCATTAACAAGGTTCTACCAGTCAGTCAACATTTTACATCGAACTTAAACATAACTGAATCCTGCAAAATACAAGTAATTATTATTTTTTATTTTGATATGATTGAGGAATTTTTGTATTTCCAAAATAATTCAGTTTTTTGCTTGGGCAATCAAAGCAGCAAGTATTCAGAAGAATAAATCTGAAAAACAGAATTTAAAATAAAGAATAAAATAACCAGTAAAGCCCTAACGAAAGATATTACTCCTTATTTTACAATTGTTTTTCTAAGCATTTGTTTGTTTTAGGATATGGGGATATCCTGTTCATATCGATGTCTTTTTTTCCCCAGAAATGTATCATTTAAAAGGAGAATTCTGGGGTGCCTGGCTGGCTCAGCTGGTAGAGCATGCAACTCTTGGTCACGGGGTTATAAGTTCGAGCCCCATGTTGGGTGTAGAGATTACTTAAAAAAAAAAATCTTAACAAAAAACATAAAAAAGTAATAAAAGGTGATTTCTAGATAACAAAGCAGGATTACAAAATCTACATCCCTCAAAATTAGATAAAATTTTAAAAAGTAGAAATAACCAAATAGAAATTTCAACATCCGCAAAACAAACCAAGTTAGAAGTAAAATTTCATGCCATAATCTTTGAAAAATCTAGACCAAGGAAAGAATTCTGCTACAGTAATGTTTGTGTTATAACACGTGTGCATCATTTCCAGAGAGAATGTGAGTCAAGGAAATCTCCAAAATTCTCATCAATACCCACATATTTGAAGACGAGGGGATAAACATGATAAATAGGTAGTCTAGGGAAAGCAGAGGCTCAACCCCTACAGAATAAAAGCTTCTAGCCATTTACAAGTATTGCATGATGAACTGGGGGGAGTGGTTTGAGGCACCCAGGTCTTCTGCCAAAGGATCATGATATTCCCTCTAGCTAAGTACAGACAACTCTGGTTCATACCATCTCACATAAACTAAAAAGTGTAAGAAATGCCCAGGATATCAAACAAAAGCTATATATAATTCCAGCAAAGCTCTTCCTCCTAAGCAGACCAAAAAGTCACATCTCAGGTCACAAACTGTGGGTGGGTAAAGAATGAAAGATGGGTTTTAGACATAGTCGTCATGGAGTCAGGAGAATTAATCCATATGGCATGACAACAAACAAAGGTTTTGGCAGAGCGAGATGAGATAAAGAAAATATTTAGCAAGTAAGCAGAAATGGATAAAAGAAATGTACAACATGTTCTTAAAACTGTCAGAGTCCAGTCTAAAAGGAAACACAATGCAAGAAAAAGGAAAAGGGGCAAAAAAGCAACAGCTCTTTGAAAGTGCTCACAATCAAGAAAAACCAGGAACGTTACAGTGAAACGGACCAAAACAAATCTTAACAGAAATAAAAACTAAATTAGAAACATGTGATATAGACTAGCTATACCCAAAAATCATACTATTGATATAAATGAGTCTGAGAAAGGAGAATCGAACAAATGAACAAACATTTAGCATAAAAGAAGTATATATAAATATTAAAATGGCACACTGCACTTTTCAATAATGTGGCATATAATAAAATATTGAAAATATTGTAATTATACTGTCAAACTTGAAAAATAAAGAATTCTTCAGGATCCTTGCAGAAAATGTCACCATTGGAGGGTTAGAGGTAGACCTAGTCAATTGGTGTCAGGTTTTTCCACAAGAAATTTCACATACCAGTGAAAAAATTATCTATAGATCTGCAAGGAATATACGTTGATGCAAGAATATTACAAACAGTGGTAAGTTTTTGTTCACATACAATGGCAGTAAAAGAGATATTCCTGAAAATTCAAGAACTAGAGGAATCTGTGAGTAAAATAAATACATATATATTATATATAACAAATACTCACTTATTTTTATATATAAATTAATAAGTAAAAAGAGAGAGAGAATGGGGGATGGGGGAATTAGGAACAATATTTTCCTATGTATTATTTCTGGTTGGAGACATATTTTAGTTAATTTTCTGATTCCTCCTCTTTCTTCTTAAAATAATGTTTAGGTATTATTTGGTATAGAAAAATTAACTGATTATTCTAAAAGTTTAAGGCACATTTTAATTATTGCCTAATGTGCATTTTGCGTATATACTATATATAATTATAATAGTCTACATTTCATTTCTCTCTAATTTTTTGTTACTGTCAATCACACTGTAATGAATATCTTTATATAAAATCTTTGTATCACTGATTATTTTTAGGAACTGAGTCTAAAAACTACTTCTTCAAAGAAGAAAATATTTTAAGTTTCTTTAGGTATTAATATGTTGCTTCACACAGAGATTGTCTCCATTTACCCTCCCATCAAAAATGAAAAGTGTTTATTATACTATACCTTTTGCTTGATTAAATATTTAAATATTTTACATTTTTACTTTCTAGTCATATTTTTATATTAATTGTCTTTTCACATCTACCATCTGGTACTAAAACGCCCTTTTAAAGTGTAATAAAGATAACTGGATCACCTGCGTGTCTTAGTTGATTAAGTGTCCAACTCTGGATTTCGGCTCAGGTCATGATCTCAGGGCCGTGAAATTGAGCCCCACACCATGGTCTGTGCTGGGTGTGGAGCCTGCTTAAGATTCTCTCTCCCTCTTCCTCTCCCCCTACGCTCACATACTCTCTCTCTAAAAAATAATGGGGTAAAATTTACCTTTATTTACTTATTTTTAAAGATTTTATTTATTTATTTGACAGAGACAGAGACAGCCAGCGAGAGAGGGAACACAAGCAGGGGGAGTGGGAGAGGAAGAAGCAGGCTCCCAGCGGAGGAGCCTGATGTGGGGCTCGATCCCAGAACGCTGGGATCACGTCCTGAGCCGAAGGCAGATGCTTAACGACTGAACCACCCAGGCGCCCCTAAAATTAACCTTTAAAAAAATAAAATAAAGTTTAACAAAGATAATTAATTTATACGGCCTTTTTTGAACTTTAGATAAAGGTCATTACACTGCATATAGGGTTCCCATTCAATACTATCATAATAAGGTCATCCATGTTACTGAACACAGCTACAATTCATTTATTTTTCTGATACCTAATATTCCATTATGTGGTTATAATAAGATGTATTTATCTATTACTTATGGAAGTTATGATGTTTGAGAGTTTTTTCTCTATTACAAAAAGTGTTTTGTGAACCTTAATTGTTTGTTTCCTGGTACACCTTTAAAAGAGTTTCTTTCATATAACTACTTAGGAGTCGAGCTATCTGATCACAGAGGAAGCAAAAGCTCATTTTCACAAGATAATGCCAAACTGGTTCCCATACTGATTTCCCAGTCTATGCTCCTGCCAGGAGAATTGACCCCAGTGACCCATCTCTTCTGTAAAACTTAGTGTAAGCCAGATTTAACTTCCTTCTACTGATTGGATGGGTCTAAAATAGTATCTCATAGCCATCTTGACATAGTTTTGTGATACTAATGAAGTTTAGCCATCTTTTTTAGCCATTTGTATTACTTTTCTTGCAGAATACCTATTCATGTCTGAAGATTTTTTTCAGTTCTGGTTACTTGTTTATTGATCCCAAGAGTCCTCATAGATTTGGAAATTAATACTTTGTTGTTTACATATACTGCAAATATCTTATTCCAGTTCGTGTTCTATCTTCTCACTTTCTCTAAAATAGATTTTTACAAGCTTAATTCTTTTTTCCTTTTTTAAATTTTTTTTTCACTATGTTCAGTTAGCTAACATATAGTACATTGTAAGTTTTTGTTGTAGCGCTAGAGTTCTTAATTTTGATATTACCAAGTTTTTTAATCTTTTACTTATGATTGCCATCTTGTTTTTAAAGAAATCTACATTTTCCACATCCCCAAAGGTGATAGTCACTCCTTTGGTCAATAACCTGCCATGCCACAACGTTCATAAAGCAAAGTTCCTCCTAAATAGACGTATTTTTCATAATCCTCTAGTCTCTACTATTGGCAATTGTCTGTCCCTGAATCACTCCTAAACAATCTTAATATTTTTGTTTTCTAAGAGGCTTCTTAATCTGCTTCTTTTTTAATTTCCTTTTATTGGGGAGGTTTGACTATTCTTGGCCCTTTGTACTTTCATATAAATTTTAGAAACATATCTGAAATTTGGAATATCTTAATCCTTTCTCTATACCATTTGATGACAGGTAGATTTTTTTTCTCTAAAATATAACTATATACAGATATGTGTGATATATAATATAAAACACAACATATGAATACAAATTAGGTATGAGAAGAAGGTGTATATACACAGATAAATTATATAGAATGCAATTTATAATTATCTAATATAAAATACATACTATATAGAATTATATGTAATATAAAATGTCAAGGATATCTACATAATCCACAATTACTTATATTACTCAAGTAGGCAATATACCTCTTTATTATTAACTCATTTTGATTTTCTAAACATTGATAATGTTGTTTCAAAGTATCTCATCAATATTCTTTGTTGATATTTCATTGTATTTTATAACATCTTCGTGTCATGAAGCTACCTTGTCTGGAGGGAAAATATTAATATTTTTGAGCTTCAGCAAAGATTGCAGTCTCTTTTATAAGGTAAATATTTTTTGTTGTTTAATACTTTCTTTCTATTGTGTGTTCTTCAAGAACACTATATTGCCATTCTGCTTTCTTATTTTGCTTATGGTAATCCTCTATCTTTGACCAGCCTTTTTTAACTATTTCAGATGTAACTCTGTAAACAGCACATAGTTACATTGGTATTAAAGATGTATTTTTAGTTTCATATCTAGATTGTTAGTTTCTTGGGAGGTAGAACTGGGCCTTACATGTCTTTGTATCTCCTTAGTAGTCTGCACTGTTCCAGACATGAGAGAAGCCCTGTAGGATTTTGATCGATTAATTCTGACATAACATCATTAATGAATTGTCAATATGAACTGTTGTAGTTGAAATATCCGAGGACACTTTGCCTAGATATTAGTTTGCTATCACAATGCTATTTAACCTCCCTTAACTACTGTTCTTTTTTTTTTTTTTTTAAGATTTTATTTATTTATCCAACAGAGATAGAGACAGCCAGCGAGAGAGGGAACACAAGCAGGGGGAGTGGGAGAGGAAGAAGCAGGCTCATAGCGGAGGAGCCTGATGTGGGGCTTGATCCCATAACGCCAGGATCACGCCCTGAGCTGAAGGCAGGCGCTTAACCGCTGTGCCACCCAGGCGCCCCTTAACTACTGTTCTATTAGCTGAAAAAGAAGAAAAAATATGTTTACTCATCAGGAAAACTGTTAGAAATGCCCAGAGTAAAAGGCATTTAGAGAAATGCTTTAAAACATGACCATGCCTTCTATAAAAATGAGCACAGGTGCTACTGGTTTCTCAAAATAAATTCCCAGAGCCTAGACACTACTTATTCCATACCATAGAGATCACAGTTTACACTTCTGCTGAGATGATATGAAAACCTCCTATGATTCAAGTCTAGCCAGGAACCAGCAGACTGAATTAATTGGTTAAGTCTGCTCAAGGTGACAAGCTGCCGGCTGACAGACAAAACATTTAGAAACCAGGCTGAAAACGCTACCTCTAATTTTACTTAGGATGTAAGAAGAGATCCAGAAGACTAGTCTGTTTACTGGCAATGTACCATGTATCCCCACGCTATTCTCAGATCATCTGGGAGGAGGTGTGCTCTTGGAGGAAGAAGGCAGCTCATCTCTGGGGGTCTTTACCTAATTATTATAAAAAAACGCTTGTGGCATAATGTAAAGTTTGACACAAAGAATGGTCATATTTTTGTTACAAATGTAAACACTGTTGTTTAACCTAATTTAAAAACAAAGCAAGCGAATTTTTAGCAGTCTAAATTATAATACAGTACTTTTTTTTTCTAGTTCAGTTTCTTAGTAGATAATTCATTAGATTCAGAGTTGTATTTCTTTCAAAGCTCTGTGTGCTGTGTGCCCTTACACATCTCATATATTCTGTGCATGAGGGTTTGTGTAAGGGGTGTGCAAGAGATGAGTACGTTGCAGACAGAGAAGGAAGTAAAAAGCACGAATCTTAGCATCTTCACAAGGGCCATCTCAACTCTTCCAAGAAAATCCCTGAATATAAAACCTTGCCATGCAGACAGTGATAATCTTTCCATTTAACTTTCTATTTTCTTTTATGCTTTGATTAGCAGTCTATGTAATCATTCATATATTTTTGGAGTTGTGTGGCCTCTAGTGGTCTATGGAAAAAACATACAATGAAAATACTGCAAGATTTATACCGCTATCTCCTGAGATTAAAAACTCTGAAAGATGCTGAGTATTATCTTAACTTAAAACAATTATATATGCATGACTTTTACTTAATACAATGCTCTTATTTAACAGTTTTAGATTTTGGTCCCACTTGTTCCAAAGCCGCTGCTACCTCAAGACATATATTTATGGGAAAATGATATGGAAATAATTATCCTATTTCTCTTCATGCTATTTCTCACATTTTTCCCCAGAGGTCAGCATCAATATTTAGACTTTATAAGAAGATATTTTCCCTAAGTTAGTAACAATTATTTTTCGAAAGAGTATAGTCAAATTATTAAAACTTGCTTAGGAGTGTTATAGGCATTTTATTCTTTGTACTTTTTTAAAGGTTTTATTTATTTATTTATTTTAGAGAAAGAAAAAGGGAGGAGGAGAGAGAGAGGGACAAGCAGACTCCTCATTGAGTGCTGAACCCCCTAGGCGGTGCTCAATCCCACCACCCTGAGAGCATGACCTGAGCCAAAATCAGGAGTTGGATGCTTAACTGACTGAGCCACCCAGGCACCCACCCAGGCATTTTATTTTTAACCAAAAATTCATTTTTAATTAATCTGACTTAAAATGTTTATTTTCTAGATGACCTGTTTTCCCCCAAACTTCTGAAGCATTTACAAACCATAACACTGGGTCAGTCAGAATAAGCTGATAGAAATCGAAACAAATGTCACTTTGTTTAATATGAAAAACTGCTAGCTGCATCTTTATTTAGAATCACTGTACGTTGAAAGACCCTAAATGGAAGACTGACTAAGCTTAACCAAATTATGAACTAATTTACGAATGTGTTCTTCAAGAAATACTGGGCTAGCTAGTTCATATCTTTGAAATGTTACATGATTTCAATTATATTCTATATTTCAATCAACTGGATCTCTTCCCTATTCTGACAAAAAAAAAAAAAAAGATAGTATTGATTCAAAGGGAAATCCGAACAAGTAAGAAAAAAGTACAACTTGCCACAATAGGCCATTTGGCACTAGTGTCTTTCGACATATGGTACTATATGCACAACAGGGATTGCCTTTGGGATTGCCAAGATCTCTTCTGAGGGATTCTTTGTTTCTATTTCAAAAGCTTACAGATCGAAAGTCTAAAAAAAACAAAACAAAAACAAAAAAATACCAAAACACTGAAAGCAGACAGTAATATACTCCACAGTTAAAGAATTTCCAAATTTATTACAAAGTATTAGCCTGCTGCTGGAGTTATTCACTAGACTACAGATTTTAAAGGCATTTCCCAATTCATCATGTTTACTAGCACAATTCCCCTCAGATTATAATGAAGGAGTTTACAACTAGAGATTAGAAGATAAAGACAATGTTGTATTTAGTGAGAAACATAGAGTGATAAGAAAATACAAACTAGGTGTCTACTGATGCCCTTTGCAAGAGAAGATTATTTTGCAGCATTATCACACCTCTACTTTATAAGATAGCTGAAGAAAATGAAGCACAGCAATATGTGAGCTATGTAGTGGCAGTTATTGGAAATGGGTTTTTGATTTAGCTGCCAACTGAGAATTCAGAAACAAAATAAAACCCTTTCATGGCCATCAGAAAATATGACTTTCTAAATAAGAATAATGAATATCGTCTACATAAATGATCCCCATGTTAATTCATCTAACATCCTTCAAAGCCAGAATAGCACTATTTTAATAGAATTCTGATGGTGAATGTCTAACATTGAAAAGTCATTTGTATACACACATAAAACTGTATTATATAAAACTGTGAGAAACGCCATTCCCATAATGAAATTGACAAGGCAAAAGTGAATACCCTTTGAAAGAGCAAAATTCTTCACAGTTGCCAACCTCCCTTAATGCTGATATTTCCAAGGTGTTTAGTGATGGGTGAAATTCAGCTAGATTTGGCTGGAGTAAGTTTCTGGGTCCAAGAGAGTAGGGAGAAGGAAGAGTTTGAAGAAAGGTTTCTATTTGGGGTATATTTTGAAGTCAATAGAGTCAGCTGTCATGTTTGAGTTTCTATTGAATTTATTCTTGTCAATCAGTATTTATTGATCATATTAATATTTTTTTTACTGTTTTATTATCGGGGTGCCTGGGTGGCTCAGTAGGTTCAGCGTCCCACTCTTGATTTTGGTTCAGGTCATGATCTCGGGGTCGTGAGATCAAGGCCTGTGGAGGGCCCTGTTCACAGCAGAATCTGCTTCTCTTTCTCTCTCTCTCTCTCTCTCCTCCTGCCCCTCCCTTCACTCATGCTCTCTATCTCTCTCTCAAATAAATAAATAAATCTTGAAAAAATAAAATAAAATGTTTTATTAAGGATTTTTTCAAATATGGGCAAAACATTCACAAATTACTATGATGAATTTCCATATATATAATATCCACCTTCAAACATATTATGCTTTCTATTCTTTATTCATTAGGATCAAGATGCAAAAAGTTTGGTCAAATAGAAACCATAGGAAAATAGCATCAGAAATTTCTAAACATTTTTAGGAGAATGTTTAGTAGTCACACTCCTCTCTGCCAGCCAAATAAAACTAGATAAAACACTTAAATACCAATCATTAGCTTTGTTCATTTGGGGTAGTTATCAATTTACTAAAAATTAGATACTAGGAATTTTGGTCCTGATTTGATTGCTATCATATACCTTTTTTAAAACTTTCTTTTTTCACATTTGAAAAATGTATAAAACACAAGTAACATATTACATATGTATATATTATATATTTATAAATATATATATATATGCACACACATAAACATGTGCTTTAATAAGCTGATATTTATACACATATAAATACCAAGATATGTGTTTCTTTACATGGATACAAATATCAGTTTACTATAGCAGTTAGTAAATTTTAAAAAATAAAATCTTCTGAACATTAGATAATTTTCATTTAGGTTCAAACACCATAGCTCAGTTTGCAAAATTCCTGAAAAGCCCTCACAACCCCACTCACAGAATTTTAGGGGAAAAAAAAAAAAAGACCATCAGTGTTAAGAGGTTCACTCTGAAGGTGAGATAGATGGTGGTTCTGATATACTAAACAGTCTGGCCAATATCTCTTTGGAGATATCGCCGTGTTTAGTAAATCCATCTAAATTCAATTAAACTTAAAAGCAACTTGAAATGTTTACCAAGCTGGAAGTAATGCCTCTGAGAATTTAGAGATATTTTCTCTTAATTTGTATTTTGTACAAATGTTTTTGCATCATTTCAACACAGAGCACAGGAAGTAGGTCTCCTGATCTTCCTGTGCTGAGCTCAGATGTCATATTTCCTCCAAAGAATGTAGAACAATATAAGAAAGAGCAAAGGACAGGGCCTTCAGTACAAATGGCCAGATCCACTCCTCTCCGGTGAGAGCAATGTGAAGACGTAGCTCAGTGTTTCTGATACTATGTATAACCTTGAAGTAAACTTGTTTTTTTTGTTTTTTGTTGCTGTTGTTTCTCCTAGACCTTTCTTCTTTGACAAAGTTCAGCTTGACTTTCTAAACAAGATTAATGTTTATGGTCGACACAGATTATTCTGATGTCAGTCAAGGCACTGCTCTTTCCTTGGTTACTAAAACAATACTGGTACTGGCAGGTATAAAACACTCTTTCCAACACAGACAGACAGTGAGTTCAGTTTGGAATCTGACTCCAAATTAGTTCCCATATTAATTGCAAATGGTAAAAACCTTTGCTTTAGTTTTCTAATTAAGATTAATGACGGTGGTTTGAGGAGCTGATACCAAAACCTTGGCATTAACAGCAATCATTTTTCAACTATGGCAAACATGCTTTTCTTTTGAAGTCCTTCCTACTCCAAAATAAGAGTTGGCAAGAAGGTGGTGTTGAGAGGGGCAGAAGATTCGATAGCAGCATTTCTTAAGACTAAACCACAAATATATTGAGCTTGCAAAAATCTCAGGAAAAATATCATTCCAGACAGTACATACCCAGTCAAAACCTGCTCTCCAAAATAAATAAATAAATAAATAAATAAATAAATAAATAAATAAATAAAGAGCTCAGCTAATATGAAAAACAAGGGGCTCCATGTTCTTGAATGAGATTCTATTGAAAGTCATTAGTAACTGGTAAAAATAAATGTTTCCAATTAAAGTGCTTCTGGATATCTGTTGATTGTGAGTGAGATGATTTACATGGAGTGCACAGCCGGAGCACAGACACACCATCTGGAATTACTAACCGAGAAACCCATAAACTCATCGATGTATTACATGACTTACTGTCAGGCCTCCGTGGAGTAGGGACCATCAGACTCTAAAGCTTCACATTTAGACCACTTTAGAACTCACTTAAGACAGAACATGTTTCATTCAAAAAAGCCTCCCTTTTTGGATTGTGTTGTGTATGCTCTGAAAACAAATTCCTCAGAGGGAGATGAAAGAAAATCTGGGGAAATAGCAACCAGTAAGGTTTTTCTCCCAGCTGCTTTGTCTGTTTTAGACAACCACAGAAATCTTACAGTGGATTTTGTTCTACAATCAGTAATACACGTCATGTCTGAAAATATAGACCTCTTTGGAAGGATGACTGCTTAGTGCCCTTAGGATTTTGAGGTGGGTGTTTAACTTTTTTTACAATTATATGAACACAAGAGAGCTTTTGTGTGCCAAGACATACATGTTCTTTAAGCAAACAAAAGTGGAAAATTTTAGCACATTCCGCATTAATAGAAACAGAATTGAATTTGCCTGAGTTCTGCTTATGAATGGCATTATTTATACAGCTGTGAATTGTATTGAAACACGACAATGTGGGGGAAAAAAATCTACATTCATTGAATTACCCAGCTGACTTCTGTTTTTTTAATGCACACTCATCACAAAATCTAAAGCACCGATTTTTTAAAATACTGAATGCTTTTAGAAAGAGTTCCAAAATTCTTTCTCTTCTGGTCTAACCGCTTTTCAAATGGGGTTATGACCTATAGAAATGAATTGTATACATGGGTTTATTTTTTTAACATATCTTATACTTTTCTTCCTTTAAGTCTGAAGACCTTCTTGTTCTCTAGCCCTAAAGGAGAGAAGAACCCCATTCTCCAACTCTAGTCTCTCCTGAGATTGATAGGCTATAGAGAACCTATGGGTCATTGCTTGAAAACCATTCCTAGTAGCATATAGAGATTCCTCCAGCCACTCTTCTTGAAATGGGCAGAACAAGGTGTCAGAGTATTTTATTTCTTCTCTAAAGTAGAAGGCAGAGTTAAATTTTTGACCATTTTTGAGAAATCAACATTAAAATGGTGTGATCAGGGGCACCTGGGTGGCACAGCGGTTAAGCGTCTGCCTTCGGCTCAGGGCGTGACCCCGGCGATCTGGGATCGAGCCCCACATCAGGCTCTTCTGCTTTGAGCCTGCTTCTTCCTCTCCCACTCCCCCTGCTTGTGTTCCCTCTCTCGCTGGCTGTCTCTATCTCTGTCGAATAAATAAATAAAATCTTTAAATAAATAAATAAAATAAAATAAAATAAAATAAAATAAAATAAAATGGTGTGATCAAAATGAAAACCAATACTAAAACCGTGTAATCAAAATCCAAATCTCTACAATCATCGCCAACGCTAACCTCAGTTTCACCCCTGGGAATAGTACACTCAATGGGCTATTTACCCCTGGCAAGGGCAATTCAGAAATGCAAATAGGTATGCTGTGCAACAGTTAAGAGCACACAAAAGTGAGTAGGAGAGGGCATATTTTTGGTGATTTCAGGTGGCAGCAGTGAGCCTTGCTTAATTATAAACTGTTAAGTTCCTTCTCTTCATCTCCATCACTATCATGTCAAACACTATATGCCAAACAAGTGCATATTCTTGAGTTTCTGAATAACACCAAGCTTTCTATGCATAAGTTATTGACCTTTTATATAGTTATTGGCAGAACCGATTATTAACCTATTGGTTGTCTTTTTTATCAACCTTTTTTCACCTTAGTATAGGGTCTTTCTTGATAGGCATCTGCTTTAATCAACTTTTTCCCAAGAGAGCTGGGATTATCTGTTGTATTTTATTTCTTTATCCAAAATTTCCAAGTTACATACTCTGTGAACCCTCTTTTTTTTTTTTTAAAGATTTTATTTATTTATTTGACAGAGATAGAGACAGCCAGCGAGAGAGGGAACACAAGCAGGGGGAGCGGGAGAGGAAGAAGCAGGCTCATAGTGGAAGAGCCTGATGTGGGGCTCGATCCCATAACGCCGGGATCACGCCCTGAGCCGAAGGCAGGCGCTTAACCGCTGTGCCACCCAGGCGCCCCTCTGTGAACCCTCTTGGTATAAGTATTTGATTACTGTTCTAACAAATCCCCACCAACCTACTAGCTTAAAACAAGATGAATTTATCATCTATGTTTCTGAAAGTCCATTATGGATCTTACCAAGATAAAATCAAGGTTTTTCCTGGGCTATATTTCTTTCTCTTGACTCTAGGTGAGAATCTATTTCCTTGTCTTTTCCAGCGTTTAGATTCTACCCACATTCCTTGGCTGGTGGTCTTCTTTCTCCATTATCAAAGCCAGAAAAGTCACATCTCTCTGACTCTTTCTTCCTCTGTTTCATCCATTTCTTTGACTACAGCCAGGAAAAGTTCTCTGCTCTTGGAGACTAATACATTGAAAAGATTGAGTCCACCAGATAAATCAGAATAATCTCCCAGTCTGAAATTCCTGACCTTAAATCACATCTACAAACTCCCTTTGCTATGTTAGGTAACGTATTCACAGGTTCTAGGGATTATGATGTGGACCTCTTTCTGCCTACCACATCATCTGAATAATTCTTCTTAATTTCATTTGCTCGGAGTTACTTATCTTAACCCTAGGGACTACAAAAAGTTGAGATTCATACTTGGTAGAAGAGGTAGAAGCGATGTGGGTAAGATCAACATATATGCCTCTACCCCCATTATCTTAGCCATATGCTTCCAATCAGAAGCTCAGCAAGTCATAGATATGTAAGTGTTGTCCCTGTCCCTGAAGTTATTCAGATAAGTGGGGAAATAAAGTGATTGCCTTTCATATTCTCCTTTTCACTGATGTCATGTCTGTTTTACCACATATTCTGTCCTTATCTTTTAATTCTTGTATTCTGATAGTTTCTCAGAACTTTAGACCTGCCTATTTTCTCTGATCTCTAATTTCTGTTCTCTAAGGGATTGTTCCTCTGCCTGGCTGAGTGTTCTCAACCTTAATAATATCTGAATACTGCCCTCTTGGCAAGATCACGATATTCCTTCCACTTAACACAGCACATACTGCTACAACCTTCCGCTCTAGTGTTGTTCCTTCAGTGTCGCCAGAAGAAAGGAGATATCATTCTCACATTAGGATAATTTGAAGAGAGTTTAAAAAGAGATTATTTACAAAAGTTCACAACACTGCAAAGGACTGTGGGATAATGCCCAGCTAGTAAAATCAGAATTGTTCTAAGCCCTAGAAGACCCAAAGAAACAAGAGGTAATGGTTACTGGAATACATTAGGTGAAAGTCAGTCACCGTTGAAGGAACAGTGAGCTGCGGCGAGGGAAATAGCCAACACAAGATGATCCTGCAGAGAGGAAGTCAGGAGAATACCCTTCCCATTAGTCGAACCCAACTGGAAGCAAGAAAGCCCATTGTTGTGATCCACAGGAGTAGGACTGATGGATATAAGAACAGAGTGAGAAAGAGTGGAAAGCAAACCGGGAAGATTAAATGGCAACTATTTAATAATCTTCCTTCCCCACAAATTTGAATTATGGTCCAATCTATTCTCACCCTGATACGAGCTCTCATCATTCCAATTCTTTGTCCTGAATCCAATTCTATTTTAATTAATTTTAATCAATTTTAATTAAATTATTTCTATTGTTTCTGATACCAACATAGATTATCCAGATACAATGGAAATTAATTAACAATAGTGTTAAAACAAAAAATAACTTATGATACCTGTTCAACATTGAATGTAGTGACTGACATATCTTAAATATATATCTCCTTTCATTCGGTGCTTCTATTAATAATGTAGTAGACTAAAGACTATAGGTATCACAGTGTCTGAATCAGCAGTAACATATTCACAAAACTTTCTTATGTTTATACATAAGATTTAAAGGTTATTTGTTTATTTACTTAGATATAATTTAAGTATCATAAAAACTCTTGTCACACCATTCTAAATAAAGTTGACTTTCTCATGTAAAAATGAAAGAAGAGTAAAATACCAGCGAAAACTAGGAACAACTGACTATGATAAAAGAATATTCTTACCTTGCCATCAATATGTAAACATTTAGCTGAAAATAATTAAATTCCAGAAACATCAATAGAAGATATTTATTAGCGTGTTAAGTGTCATCATTCAGCATGGCAGGGACAATGTTTCATTCATTTTATTCTATTTTATTTTATTATTATTACTTTTTAAGTAGATTCCACACCCAGCATGGAGCCCAATGTGGGGTTGAAATCATGATCCTGAGATCAAGACTAGAGCAGAGATCAAGATTCAGGCACTTAACTGACCGAGCCACCCAGGCATCCCTGTTTTATTCATTTTAATATCCCTAATAACCAAGCTGGCCAGTGTCTGGCAAGTAGAAACTGTCCCATACATACTTTTTTTTTAAAATCATGCAATTTGTCTTACTTATGCAAAACCACATACATATGTATAAGTTATTTTTGTAATAGTCATGGACACTCATTTTATTTGTCTACTAATGCAGATGTGCTTTCACGTTTGACTAATGTATCACACAGTTACCATAATCCGTGATTTAATCCATAAAGTACACTGCTTTCTTATATTAAGTAAAGCTCTGTGACCTTGTCCTCTAATTGATCTTACCAATCCCAATGCTTCCCATACCAATTATAAGATCTGACTTATAGCTCCAAACATGGCCCTTCTCTGCTAAAAAAAAATTTCCTTGATTAGGTTGCCCACTGCCTCCTGAATTAAGAACAGACTCTTCCCAGAAATATTTAGGATCTTCTGCTATATACCCTTAACTTTTCTTTCTAGACTCATAACCCAATACCTTCTTACACAAAACCACCCGAGGCTATAGGGCACATTTGTGCATATTAGAAAAAGACACTAACTCTGGGAAGACACAATCCTGCAGGCACACATTTGGGCTACAACCCACAACCACCTGGCCTCTTCCTTTGGATAAGCATACTCTGCATACCAACGAGGGCACATGCCTCATCTAACAGAGCACGGTGGGACATCACAAAATGCAAAACCATGCACTTTATATAACACACTGTATGTTCCTGATACAATGGTTCATTTGCTACTGTTCAAGGCACCCTCTATTATTGCCTAATTTGGTGCCTTAATTCATGTTCCTTCTCCCCATTTATACATTTGGACACTCCTTAAATTTTCCTAAGCTTCTATCTCATTTAGTTAGGCACTCAACCTACATTTTGTGTGTGCCTATGTAGTAGGTCCTATGACTGGTATTGGGGATACATAGAAAATGTAGATTTCTTATTCATGAGATGTCTTCTCATCCTCACAACTTAATATGATTACTCCTTTCCTCACTCCCTGACACACACAACACTTCATCTGTACTTTGGGAATTTCCATTTGCTGCTGTCTCTAGTAACATTTCCCTTGCCATGAAATGTGATGACATAGACTTACAAATCTTGATAGTTAGAACAGGGCCTAGCTCTATAACTTAAGAAAAAGAATTAAACTTAATTGAATTATTCATTACCTGCCCTGTAACAGCCACACTTTGACTATAACTCAGCCCAAGTATAATGTATCAGTAGAGCTGAGTGCATTTTCCGTTCACTGCCTCTTGAGTTACTTAAAGATTACATCCTTTTGCTAGAGCTCTCACCTAGCATTCAGTGGCATCTTTCAGACATGTGGCACTTGCACAGCTGGAGACAGGGTGGTAGAATTATATAGCTCTTTTACTTTTTTTTTCCTTTCGTCTTATTTTTAGCAGCTCTTCACCTAATGATGAAGACTATTTTTTACACACTCTAGCTTTTTTCTTTTGCTAAATTCCCCATCAACACATGACCTAGATAGATATAGCTGTCAACATCTTCAATTTCCTTTTTCTATTTATCTTGACAGATTGGTGCAGTATTAATTTTATCCACTTTACCATGAAGGTGATTATTTAAACTCATTTTATGCTGCGCTTGTATATAGATGCACCATTCAATCCTAGATACGACTGCTATGTGGAAATGGAAGTTATACCCATAATGAACATAAAATTGGCCTACTTAGCGATACTGATTTAGAAGTATTTTTAAGAAATAATTTTCATACTCAAAGAAAATATCTAAGATTCCCCAATAAAAGCATTAAACTTTCCCAGTCCAGCTGTAAAATTATTCTATCCTCCATAACTGGTACAATAAGGAGAGAAACCCGATTGGAATTTGTTGAAGAGGAAATATGAAATGAAGACACAGAAACAACTGTTTTATCAGTTCGTTTGAAGGTTTTCTGACAAAAGGAGAATAATGAGTTAGTACTAGAGGTGTATGAGATAAAGAGAGGACCTCATGAGAGCCAATACAGTATGTTTTATGCAAAGAGGATTATTAATAATAATGTGTAAAATTTTAAACCGATTCTTTAAGAAAGTAAATTGGGATGAAATTCAAAAAAAAAATTGTCTCTGTCCTTACCTCATCTGACCTATCGGGGCATTCCATAAGTCTGTCGACTTCTTCATGCCTAAAATCCTTTCTTCTTTTGCTATTTCTGCTACCACAGGTTCCTAGGTATTCCTCCTACTTCAATCACTATACCACTTTAGTGTTGACTGTAATATAATGCTGTATAGTAGAACTTCCTGTAAAAGTTTATAAATCAGTAAATCTGGCAATTCTACAGTTCTAGTAAGATTCGAGGTGATGCTGATGCTGTAGGTCTGTAGAACATATTTTAAGTAACAAGGACTTACAGAATCTTCGTATGCTAGTGTGTTTTAAGGCCTAGGTCAGGCTTAATCCTCACTTTTCCCCTCTAGGTATTCTCACATAGTCCAATGGCTTTAAACAACATATATTTGCAGTACAGTTATCTCAGAGGAAAGCGTGACTTAACAAAGGCCAATTTGACATTTTTGCATGTTCAATTTCAAACTCCTGGTTATAACTCCCATTATCTGCTCCCCCCTTAGTCTTTCCCAGCTTACCAGATGATACTACCATACATCCACTGCTTACATCAAATATCTATGGAACATCTCTTCGTTTAAACATTTGTCTTGCACAATCAGCCCCTCAGTACTTGCCCAGTTCTACTGATACTCACTTCTATACATCTACACCTCTAATGCCATCTTCCTACTCCAGTCACCATGTTACCCAGACCTCTTCAAGAACTTTTTACCTCTCTCCACCTCCCCTATGGTCTTCATACATTCCATTCTTCTCATGTGACTCAGAATTATCCTTTAAAAAGGTAAATTAGACCATACAAATTCACTGTTTAACAACTTTCCATGGACCACGCATGGACCCAAATAAAATTCCTGCCTATGTCTCTGGCCTCCTTTTGTAATAGTCCTCTCTCTACAGCTAGCTTAAGATGACATTGACCCCCTTCCTATTTCTTTTTTTTTTTTTTTAAGATTTTATTTATTTGACAGAGAGAGACACAGAGAGAGAGGGAACACAAGCAGGAGGAGTGGGAGAGGGAGAAGCACGCTTCCCGCTGAGCAAGGAGCCTGATACGGGGCTCGATCCCAGGACCCTGGGATCATGACCTGAGCCGAAGGCAGACGCTTAACGACTGAGATACCCAGGCGCCCCCCCGCAACCCTTCTATTTCTCAAACATGCCATGGCAGCTTCTTTTCGACCTTGGTCCTCTGCATTTGGTGCTGATGGCCACCACCCCACCTTCCACCCCAGGATGTTCTGCCCCCAGCTCCTAATATGTCTAATTCTTTTTTTATTCCTTTAGATTCATTTCAAATGCAGTGTCCTTGTAGAAACTGTCTCAGGCAACTGTATTGAAAAACGTTATCTATCTTCATCTTTACTCCAGTTACTCCCTAATACAACACTATATTATTTTCTTTGTAGTACTACTATACAAAATGACCATATTTATACTACTTGTTTAGGTGTGTAATATCTGGTTCCATGCGGTTAAACATAGCTTCCACAAAGTCCAGAATCTTGACTGCCAGTCAATCTCCACTGCCTAAAACAAAGCAATCAAGAAAATATCCATGCTACTTCAGAATAATCAAGAAACCATCTGTATCGTTTTAATAGAACCAAATTCTATTCAGTGCATTTTTTGTTGTATAATAACTATCCCCACTTAATCCTCTGATTGCTAGAGAAGTGGGTAACTGTGAATTCTCCCATTTAATTTGTTCTCAGGATGATGATAAATTCCATATTAATTTAAATTTAGAGCTTTCTTTCAAATGTTTCCATCATATTGTTTATACTACTCACTTGAAGCCTAGCTTCTCCGCAGGTAAAAAAGGTTAAAGTTCTTTAACTATCTTGTTGTAAAGTTATTTTCCATGAGTGCCTTGTATATTTCACAGGCACAGTATGCTCTATCCCCATGGAAGACTCTTTCACAAAACTTTTATTGAGTACCTATTATATGCCAGACAATGTGGTATGTACCAGAGAGAGAAGGAGAGATGGAAACTTGACAGATGGTTCCTGCTGTCATGGAGTCCATTGTAGGAGATAGATTTTAAAGACCTAATTATCCAAATAGTTATTTAATCATGTGGGATCTGCATGTGGAGTGAACCTTGGTTTAATCTGAGTTTCTGAGAAAATCAAAATATTAAGACAAAAATAATGGTATATAGTTACACACTACATACTATGCATATATTCTACATATATTATATTATATACTTACATATAAATTAACTTTATGTTACTTATATATTAACATTTAATTATATATTATTGAGTATATATCAATCATAGATATATATTACATAGAGGGGAGTGGGAAAGTGACCAGCTATGAGTAGATGTCGATAAAGATTATAGGGAAGAAAAGAATGAAGATGAGAGTTCTAGGGCTAAAGATATAATAAATATCAATTCTCAACCAACTCTTTGCTTAGTCCATCTATAAACTCATTACCAAAAAATACAATCAGACCAACTGAGCAATAATCCCTCATCAGGAATCTTCACAATTTTCTCCTAGTGTCTATTCTCATTCCTTTTCCCTGCAGAAATACCCTGGAGAGAGAGACATCCTAATTCTCCAATTTCAAATCCTTTTTGGAAGTTAGTAGGATAGAAGCTATAAATAAATCATAGTGACTTAATCCCTCTTTTTTTTTTCAATCATTTTCTTAGCTTAACTACTCCCACTGTGGCTTTCCTATATTCAATTGACTTAAATGAGCCCCACTTCCCTCCACCCATCCCTACTTCCCTACACATCAGTTTTGATCCTTGATATTATTTATATGGCCTGTAGAAAAGTGCTACATAGCGACTTGGGATTGGAGAAAATTATTTAACATCTGTACTTCATTTTCTACTTCCCCATCTGTAAAACTTGATGTCATAATATTTATCCAATACCGCACAGAAGTGATATAAGAATTTATTCATGTTGGTAAGAAACATTGAGATGTAGGGCACAGCAGAAGTATAAAATGCTGTTATTATTCTCTGACAGGCTGGTCAAGCTCTATAAATAACATGGTCAGGACTTGAGAAACACTTTATGGTCTGTAATGACTTGCAGGTGGGCCACAGTCAAGAGATTGTAGCTCTCATTCTAAAGTGTTGTGTCATTGAGGCTGTGTAAATGTCATCATGCACATTTTGTGGTAGAGTCCTTTCAACTCCATAAGTCTGAAAATTAAGATTTCACTTTTCTAATGCCAATGTGAATGTACTGTGGTAAGGATGCACACTCCATTTTATAGGTAAGATTTGATTAAGTGGCTTTAGAGGTTATGGTTTAAATGATTTTCTTGTGTGCTATCATCAGAAAAGGAAGAGAGCAACCACATAGGAAGGTAACTTTTTAAGAGGGCAAAGCAGGACCACGGCTAGTGAAAATAAGGCGGTTAAAAGAAAATGAAGAATCAGCCTAATAGTCTTAAATACTTTTAAAATGAAAGAATGGTGTCCGATAAATTTGGTGGTCACTAAGGAACCCACTCTTGACCCTGAATTCATCTTATTTCACTACGTGACCAAATACATTTAACTGCTTTTCCTAGCCTCGTGCCTCTATACATATCCCAACTAGACCTGTCTAGTCTTATCAAACTAAGAATGGCTAAAGTTGATTGACAAGGATAACAATGCAAATGTTATGCAAACCTTACACCTTTATAAACATTAGGAATGACTGTGCAAATGTGTAACTTGTATTAACTACTAAATCCTTAGGCTAATCAACTGCACTTGAGTTGAAGAATGCCTAAGTCTTTAAATTTGCACAGCCTGGAGGCTGTTAAACTACACAATTTTCAGTGACTTGATGAAGCTACCTACAAAAATGTTTCTGCCCTCATAAAACTAGACTATCCAGAAAAAAAAAAAAAAACTAGGTTTATAGGCAGTAGCAAGGTTTTAATTTCAAGCCAGAGTACATGAAAACCAATAGGTGAATTTGGAACTACAAGAAAAATGGTCATAGTGAATATTTACATATTTTTACCTTGTCTTAGAATGATACTTTGTCTTAGAATGTGTTAGCTTATTAAAATACATTTATGCAAAAGAAAAAATTAGAAAATCAAAGCAATACGATTATAAGTGGCACAGGAAAATGACTATTTTTTGCACTATGTTGAATGATATGGAAAGTAGAGTGATCAAGGTAGCAGCAGACATTACTGAGAGATGTGGTATATACTGGTGGCTTCAATGAGAAAAGAGGCAGGCCTCCTGCATTCTCCAGTACCTCTCAAGTTTTGACATGGGCAAAAATGTCTCTTTAATAATATGTCCAGAGACAGTTTTAATAAAGAGATAGCTTCAAGCATCCCTCCAAAGAAATCTCAGGACTTCCCTAATATAAAAATGTACATACAACTTCTAGTATTTAAAAAATATAGATTTTTAATAAGTACAAAATAACTGAGAGAAAAAAACATAACAATTTTCTGCAAAATTGATAACCATGGTATATTTGGGGGATCACATGTAAAAAGAAAAATAGTAAAAGTTGCAAAAGATGGTAAAGGAAACCTACACCTAAATGGTAAAGAAAATTATAATGTGTTGAACTTTACAGAGAAGTAAGTAAGAAGGGTGGATTAAAGAATATTTGTTCACCACACTGAGTCAAATATGCTAAAGAAATATGAGGGTGTAAAAATTAATACCTAGGTTTGAATATCATCACATGGGATCTTAGCCAAGCAGAATGCTGTTTTCACAAACATTTTTTTTTCTCATTTCTGCTTGCCCTGGAAATAAAATATAAATATAGTTTAATATCCTTTTCCCCTCCTAATTCTTCTCTCCTGTTAAACATTCCTCTCCTGTTCATTATTTCATCCTAGCATTTACCCTTCTTTTACCTTCATTCCCATTATGGACAGATGCTGAAGAAACTGGCTAACAATGCAGTGGGGGTGGGGGGTTGGTAAAACAATGGGAAAAATTTCTTTCCAGGTAAATCTGTTCAGCATTCACAGAATTAGACAGAAATCCAGAAATCTTTACTCTGAGCATCTCTTTTTTTCAGAGATGATCTAAAATATTATCTTTACAACAGGAAAAAAATATCTTCCTTTTGTCTCTGTAACAAATTAACCCCCTTTATCCTCCAAAACATTTATTTTTCATTAACAAGAAAGTGAGCTCTGAGTAGAGGCCCTATTTAATCTACTGTTGCATCCTCACAATTTTAAACAGTACAAATAG
Organism: Ursus americanus; assembly: GCF_024610735.1. Classification (NCBI taxonomy): domain Eukaryota; kingdom Metazoa; phylum Chordata; class Mammalia; order Carnivora; family Ursidae; genus Ursus; species Ursus americanus. The sequence continues at coordinate 7,953,226 of NC_142131.1, forward strand.
CAAGCATTTGATAAATACTTGTTGAATGAAATAACACACTTTTAGGATGATGTTGCTACATTAAGTCTACCTGCAATTTCTCAGACCCTTGGCATGCTCATCCTCACTGCCCCCGACAGTGTCATGCAGACAGCCCCCTCAGCCCCACAAATACACATATAAACGCCAGAAAGCAAACTAAATGTACCAATTCTACTGATTCCACAGCATATCGTCAACTCTCTTTCCTGACATATTTGTGGTTGAGCTATCGTTCTGATTTTGGTTTTTGAGTGGTCGATTCTCCCTCTCATAAGTTTACCCCTTTATAATTATGTGTATATTGTAGATATTTTATTCATTCAACAACGGATTATCGAGTCCTGGCCATAGACCAGAAATTGTGCTTGTTCAGTAGACACAAACTTAAATAAATTACAATGCTTTTCCAATAGATGTTCTTATAGTTGATGTGCTGAGAGACATTTAAAGAAATAATGACAGCTCAGCATGTCACATCCTATAATAAAGGATGTCAAAATGTGTATTTAATGACCATTGCTTATTAAAAATAGATAGTTTTAATTATGACTCTCAACATTGTTAGTGCTTAAAAAACATTTATCAGTCAAACAAATATTATTAGAGCATTTATTTTAAAATTTATGGACCAATGTATAACAATACAAATAAAATTCCAAAATGAATCATTCATTTCCAGATATGTTCTCAGGTGGCATTTACTTAATATTCTAAGCGGAAAAAATATAACAGTTATAAAATTTGACCAAAAAATTTCAAAACTATCAAGTTTTTGAGTTTTACATGTACATTATTTTAATTATTTCTAGTTCTTAATTTTAGAAGAGATTTATTTTGATGATTTTTGCTTATAAAACAAAATATAAAGTAAGGCAAAATTTAACAAGTAAGTTAATAATGAATTTATGAGATCTGCATTAATTAAAATTGATTTCTTTTGTTTTCTAGATCGGTAGGAATAATCTTCATTCCTACACATTTAATAATGGAGACTACAGAAGGTTTCCTTCTCTAAATGTTGCCAACAATGACTAAATTAAACCTGCAAAGTTACTAGGGAATAATCACCAAATGAAAAGTTATAGAAAATTATGAGGAAAGAAAATTTTGACTGATAGAAATAAGCTTTGTTATTTATTTTATAAAAATGTCTAACACTTTTAGTCACTGTCTTTATGACAATACTAGTCATTGGGAAGATTTCTACACATTGCTAAATAAGCACTACCATTAATGCACAACACCAAACTGTATTTCAAATGTATCTGGTACCTTTCAAGGGAATAGATTACACACCACCCCTTGGGGCTAAATAAACTAAATACCAGAGGCCTTCAATATATCCTCAGATGCTTTGACATGTGGCTATTACATCATCTACGCTGAAGGTGGACGTGGAGAGGCTTAGGAAGAGCTTTGAATCATGTAATTATAGGAGTCATATGCCACTTTGCAGGTCAGCAAAGCAATGTGAAGTGTTTCCTGCTGTCCTGTAGATCAGAGGGCATTGATGTTTTCATAATTTTAGCTTTAAAAAAGTGTCTGCCATTAGAATCCAGAGTTTATACTTTTCGATCCACTGACAGCCAATGGGCTAAAATATGTGAGAACATTTATCAAATTTAGCATGATCCCGGACTGACCCCTTTTAAGGAAGCTTTCCTCAAGGCATTTATAACAAAGGTCATTACCAAATTATCTATGACTCAGGGTATTATATCAATATTGTACTTCTGGAAAATTCTGATGACTTGGGGGCAGAGGTTATGGCCTCCCATGTGCTCATTAAACAAAGCTACAGTGACCTTTTTCCAGCTACCCTCTTTATCTGGCACACAACTGTACCATTTTCTCTCACCTCTCCTTCAGTGAGCTGCAATGCCATCATGCTGGGAGACCAGTGAGCAGTGAGCCAAGAATGGACTCTCTCACCATGGAAAAATAGAAAAACAAAAAGGTCCATTGGCTTGCCTACATCCAAATATTTTTCTCCAGTGGTTAAACTCTAAAATTGCATGGGACTCTGCATCTTACCCTGCAGGGCTGCAAGGCAGAAATCATCAGCTTCCTCCCACACTAAACCAAACACACACACACACACACACACACACACACACACACACACACACAACTCCTGCCATTTCCCTATTCTTGAGTAATCTTTCCCTTTCTCCCACTCCAGTTTTATCCCATTGGCACTTCCTATGAAGAGGAAAAACTCTCTGATGAACTAACTCAGAAAAAAAGAGACCTTAACCTTGCTTGAAGCTATTCACATTTGCATTTTAAAAAAGTATCCAAAACAATTAAACATTTTTTTCCACAAAGGTTAGCAAAGAATATGAATTACCATCTCAGGCATTGAAAATTTATTTATTTGAAAAACTTTGTTGAATGTACATTCTGTCCAAATATTGAAAGGCACTGAGGATACAACAGTGAACTAAAAAAACCCACATTCTTTGCCCCCACAAAGCTTATAGTCTAAAATGGGTTATAGAAATTTATCACAAAACCACCCACTACAAATGAGACAAGAGCTACAATAGAGAGTGTTTATGGTGCTACTGGGTGAATCGGGTAGAATTTGAAAGCCTGCCCTAAAATGTGAAGACTGAGATGAAATCTGAAAAAATAATAGGATGTAAGTGGATAAAAATACTTGTAACTCATGGACTAGAAGAAAGGCATTTATGGTGAATTTCACAGTAAGAGAGATCTTTGTACATGTTTTCAGACACCAAATCAGGCAGGATCTCCATAGGTGGGCTGGCCATGTAGGGTAATCATCCAAACCAAGGCACTTGTGAAGTTGAAACAGCTTTCTACTAATAACAACGGGCATAATTGGGTTGCTGGGTAACAGTCATCCATTCATTGGCCATCTTAAAGTGTTAGGCTTTATCCTAAATGCAATGAAGAGTTCCTGAATTTTTTTAGAAGAAAGGAAACAGGTTTGAACTTGCATGACTCTCTGCCTGCACTGTGGAAAATGGGTGGAAAGGGGACTATTTTGGTAGCCACGTAAGATACAACGGCAGCTTGGGGGTATTACAGGTGGTGAGGAGTGAGGCTGAGGGAGATAAAAAGTAAGCAGGATAATTCCTGAGCTCCTATCTTACAAGTGAATAGATGGAAATAACATTTATTCAATAGGAAACAGAAAAATAGCTTTAGCTGGAGTCATGGGTGGGAAGAGGATGCCTAGTTCTGCATATGGTCCTACAGAGTTTAGAATGTGTTTGAGAGAAGAAATCATGTAAAATGAGTTAAAAATAAAAAATGTTTCACAGATGAGAAATCAGAATTGGAGATATAAATCTATGAGTCATTTGCATATCAATTGTAATTGAAGCTTGCACATGGATACTGCCTAGCAAGAGTTTAAAGTGAGCAAGATAGGAAAGGAAAGAAGAAGGGTTAAGGTACTCTGGCTTGAGAATGGGTGATTACAGGACAATGAAACTGCAAAGGAGGCAATAAACCAGTATAAAACAGCAATATAGGAAAAGTAGGAGAGGATGATATCCCGGAAGCAGAGGGTAGAAAGTAGTTGAGAGGAAACAAGAGTAATGACAAATGGCGTAGGTCAAGTAAGGTGAGGGCTGAAAAATGTTACTGCATTTATCAAAAAGGAGGTTCAGTACCCGAATTTGGTAGCAGATTATCCCAGTTATAATCCCACCTCAGTCACTTACTACTTGGTCCTAAAGTAAGCCACATAAACTCCCTTTGCCTCAATGGTTTCATTTATAAGATGGAAACAATGGTAACCTTACTCAAAGGGCTGTTTTGAGCAGTGCTTATCAGAGTGTGCTCTGTGGATGTGAGGGGATTCTAGAGACCCTATCAGGAGATGTGTGAGATTAAAACCACTTTCATAATAAGGTTAAAACATTTGCCTTTTTCACTGTGTTGACTTTTACAAACCAAGGTAGTAGCACTAACGTGTATTATGATTCGATTCTTCTACACAACCTACTTGCTGTAAAAAAAAAAAAAAAAAAAAAAGCCAATTTCCTTTTTCCTTTAAGAATGTTATTGACAAACCAGTAAAAAATATTAATTTTATTTCATTTTGTTCTTTTATATTATATAATGAAATGTGTAAACACTGCCAAGATCTGCATATACCCATGAACCAACATTTTTCAAATGACTAATGCATGATGTTCCAAAATTCTACATGGGTAAAAATATCCATTCAATGTGAAAAATACTCCAGTGGATTCAAATGTAACAGACTATAAAAAATTTATTGACATGATTTTGGACTCAACATTGAAATAACCTTTAGGTTATTAAAATAGTCATACATTTTCCAACTAGATATTTAAATGAAGCTAGAATTTCTTCATATGCTTCCTATAAAATATCACAACATAACAGACTAAATGCAAAAGAAGATATGAGAATCTAGCTGTCTTTTATTAAACTAGGCTTTAAAAAGATTAGAAAAATATAAAACAGTCTATTCTTTTCATACATTGTTTTTGTATTGGAAAATATTTTTATTCTTCATAAAAATGCTATTTGTTTTGCTTGCAATGGCTTTAGCACTGCTGTTAAATTAATTAACAAATATTGATGTTTTCTCAATTTTATGTTCAAATATGAAAAACATCAATAGAGAAAGCCTACATAAACAAAAAAACCCTCTGAGATCTTTGATAATTTTATGAGTATAAAGGGTTTCTGATGAAAAAATTGAGAATCACAGGTTTTGAGGATAAAATAAGGTAATTCTTATAAAGTATGAGTTAAGTCTTGTAAAGTACTTAAAACAATGTCTCAGAATTCTTAGGATTGATAAACAGATAAACAAATAGATGATAGAAAAGCAGATGACAGAAACATAAAAAAATTGATGATCAGCAGGTAGATAGATAGGGAGATAGATACACAATCATTGGTTAAACTAAAGTGTTTTGGGTGAATTTTGAGAATGGAAAAATGGATTGGAATATATTGAAGAGTGAGGGAGATATTTTGAAAAAAGAACCACCACCCATAAGCAAGAAATGTTCTGCCTCCTCTAGAGTTTGGTTCTGTATGAAAGTACTGATTATTATTCTACTTACTATCATGTAGATGCGACCTAATGACTTTTATAAGAAGAACAGGAAAAAAAAAATCAATGAAAGAAAAAACAAAGGCTTGATAGAGCAGTGTGATAGAGACAGAAACTTCAATAAGAATACTATAAGATCAGTTAGTACTTCAGAGAAAGAAAAACACAGTAAGAAACAGAACATACACATTTTATTTTAAAATAAAGTCTCCTATTCTGATTTTCTCAGTGAGAGAAATCTGCTTCTTTTCTTTATCCTAACAGAACCTTTGAATATTTCTGCTGTTTATAGGTAAAAAGGAAGTCACATAGACAAAAAGCCTCTTTCTCATATCTACCAGTCAAAAGTTGATCTGAAAATCCATCAGTAGGTCCTAAAGAAATGTGAAAACTTGTGAAAAGAAGATGGCTCACAATACATGATAAATGCATTTATGGGGGCAGTAGGTTATGCATAAGTTATGTATTTGGCAGCCTGGAACTCTAACATCCCCATGTCTTCAAAGGAGTAGGGGTGAGGAAAAAGAAAAGGACAGTGGTCCTTGATTTTTTGTGAGAAAGGAAGTCATTAGTCTTGGAGAATCTGGTCAAAGGTAGGCAATCACCTCAGAAAAACATGCAGGGACACCATTTTTAACATATAATTTCAAAGGACTATACACCCTCCCTAAAAGACCATCCATGGACCTTCCAAAAGATGACACATCTCAACTTAGGAAATGCTAGAATTAGGAAAAATGATTTAGAAGCAAAAATGGCACTTTCTAGCACAATTCTCCATTAAAGTTGCTCTAGATTTTTAATAGACCATCAGCAGTCTTCTGAGTGCCTAGCATATAGATGAGGATTAATAAAGGAATAAAACTGTGGTCATGGAACAAACCATTTGTTCGGCCCAGCTTTCTCACTTCACAAAAGTGGAAATTATAATCTAGAGACATTAAAAGTCCTACTCAAGAGTTACAAAATCAACAGAGAACTAGCTCACCCTTCTCCACTCTAATCATTTTCCCCAAACTCTCCTGAAAGCAAAGAGTTGCATCTGGTCAGCCTGAATAGAAAACTAGTGTCCCTTCACTGTTGGATTCCAAATCTAAGAACATATATTATCAAAATTGAAAGACTATGTAGTAAGGGAAGGGAGAAGTTTTATCTCGGGAAACTAAGAACACAAAGGTAGAATGAAAGTTAGTAAGATATAATTAAACAGCATCAACTGCATCCACGACTTGTAACAAACAACATTCTAGGAATGCACCACACACAATGGTGGTGCATAATTTGTTGGATTAGTTATTCATAATCGCAATCATTTGATTACAAAATGCCTTGGTATCATCCAAAGCCATGGAAGAAAGATATATCAAAAGGGGCTACGGAGGAGAATTTACCTAAGGGACTATTTACAGATGGGTGGGTAGTTTTAAGGTAAACCAAGGAAGGAATGGTTTAGATTACGAGGGCTTGGAACATGGAGAGCTACTGCACCTTTTAGGACTAAAGGAGCAACCACTATAAAAAATGGTGTAGGGTGGGAGCCATGGGACTAAATGTCCCTACCTTACTCTCCTTTTATCTCCCCTTCTCCTGCCAGTGCCTTACTTGGCCAAACCAGAAGCCAGAGGGCAAGTGTACCTACTGATGCAGTTCGAAATGATAACCTCTTGAGGCATAGGACAAGGTGGAGAATGATGGGTGTGGTGGGATAAATGGAGAACACCTGGACAATCTCTGGAACACACTGTTGGCTCTTCACAAGCTGTAGGAAACTCAGAGCCATTCCTTGAGCACCCACCAAGTTCTGTGCACAAGACCACTTATTTCTAGATCTCATACCTCTAAGGAGAACCACTAATGGGGGAAACATTTGGCTCCAATATTCAACATACACTAATGCAATGTTAGAAATCACCTTTAACTAATAGGCTGTGGAAGGAATATAAGGATATCATGCTGTGTTTCCAAATCTAACTTTACCAGGCAATCCTAGGAGATCAAAATGTGTTTCCTAAGTAGCTGCTGCCTAAAGGAATAATGCTCTGCAGTGTGGTGTCCCAAGAAGTGCTCTAGATGATAGAACTGATGAATAAAGTAACTGATTGAGGAAGGAGAGGAAGAGTCTATGCCCCAAATTATTGCTCTCTACTTCTCAAAAGGGGTCACATGGTTATTGACCAGCAGCTCCTTGGAGCAGCTTTTCTACTAAGGATGCTGGGAGTTCAAGACTAATAAGAGAAAACACCCTGTAGCAGCAGCTGATAGAACTCTAACACCCAGCCCTGACAGTGAGGAAAAAGTTTGCCTCAAAAGTACCCAGTAACAGGGGGGGTCTGGGAGGCTCAGTCCATCAAGTGTCTGCTTTTGGCTCAGGCCATGATCTCCAGGTCCTGGGAACAAGCCCCTCGGCAGGCGGCAGGCTTCCTGCTCAGCAGGGAGTCGGCTTCTCTCTCTTTCTCTCCCCGCCCCCCCACCGTCTGCCTCTCTCCCCTGCTCTCTCTCTCTCTCTCATAAATAAATAAATAAAATCTTAAAAAAAAAAAAAGTACTTGCGGCCTATAATGCCTGAGATAAAAGACACAATGTAAACAGGCTTAGGCTGACCAAGGCCTAAAGCCCATAGGACACTGAGCATATCCCTATCCCTCCTACTCCTAGCCCGTTCTTGGGGAACACAATAAATTGGAATAGGAACGTAACCTTTACTGTTTGAATATCTCAGGCAAGAGAACAAAAGCTGTCTGAATGTCTCTTTGGACAAAGAGGAAAAATATTGGCCTGCTAGTGATTTGGAAACCCAAATGGATACTGAAGTCAACCTTCAGATTTCCAGTAGTAAGAGGTGCATGAAAGAGGTTTATGTTTCATTTCACTTTGTAGTCCTGACCTTAGTCAAAATAAATTTTGATATTCAAACTGACACATAATCCCTCATTGCTATTCTTACTTTAAACTTGAATAACCTCAGTAAATTGCGCAGACAGGTGCTTAATGAAGCCTATATTTATAAAACAATATTTTTCTTCACAGGACTATGGGCTCTAATACATCTTTTCTAACTGGAATCAAGTTTCCTGATCAGAGCTCCTCTGGCCTTCTCCAAGCCATATGTTCAGAGTATGTGGAATCAATCCGCTGTGCCAGCTGCATTCTCATTATGTAAAATGCACTACGGTTTGGATAGCATGGTTGACACAGATTACTCCAGTCTGGCAGAGGTATGACAACAAATGTGGATGTGTTAACACGTGAGGTGAAACTGAACACCGGGAGAGCCAGCCTAGGGTGGGGCTATCCAAACGAGTGCTTTTCAGAACAAAGACTATATTTCTCATCGTAAATACGAAGTTACTTCCAAAAAATGTAGTAGGAAATGTTGTTTTTACCTAATTTGACCATCAATGGAAAGCCTGGCCATCTTAGAGAGTTATGTAAGTATGTATATAGCACAATACAATCTTGCCTAGCTATGTTTAAGATACAGCGAAAATCAAGGAAAAACATTCTCACATTATTCTGAGACAGAAACAATTTTTTTAAAAAGCCAGTGAGTTAAATTTTAAAAGATCTTTTAAGTAGATCTTATTAATGTTTAAAATTACTCTCTTCACCTCCCTTAAAAGCTATCGGGCACCCCTTCCCCATTGTCATCAAATGCGGCAGGTGGCTACTTCCTTGCCTTGCTGAATTCAGGCATGAACGTGTGATTTGTTTAGGGTGATGAAGTGCCACTTCTGAGCAAAAGTTTTAAGAACCAGCATGTGAGTTGCCAGGTTTCTTTTGTCTTCCTGGAACAACCAGTGGTAATGTTCTAGCTAGAGGCTGATCCATCAGCCTGAGTCCTGGAAGGAATAGGATAGAGCAGAACAGTGACCAGGGATGGATGGAATGAAGAAATAAGTTTTGTTGTAAACCACTTCAATTTTTCAGGTTGTTACCGCAGTATAATCTAACCTACACTGTTTAATGTAACAATGTATTGAAAAAGTCATTTAAAAAAAATAGGTTTTTAATCCTTCCCTCCCCCTTGCTGATGAGATTTTAAATAGCTTGTGTTCTTTTTTGTGTTTCCAAACTGGGGGATGAATCCAATCAAAAATTCTAAAAGAAATTACATCCTCACTCTAAAAAACATTTAAAATAATTCACCCAGGAAAAATTACATTAAATTAGCTACGTTTTTTGTTGTTTATGCTCCTTATACTTGCAAGCAATTTCTCATGAAGCAGCTACAAAATGTTTACAAAATAGCTAAGTATAAGAATAAGATGCCAGTCATCCTTAGTGTCACTGAGCACCAGAAGCCCAAGGATTATATAAAGGTCAGAGTCAAATAAATGCTAAGGAGCCAACAGATTTAAATTCAGCTTTAAATTCTGGTCAGTGATTAGACTCTAGTTTTGAGAAGAAACTGAGCTATCTAAAGTCAGGGGTTATTTACTCTACTACCAAAGAACTGAAATCCCCAGAGCAAATTCAGAAAGAAAAAAAGCAAGTTTCTAATCAAGAAGAAACTAATATGATTACATATATTATTCAAGGGCTTCTCTCAGACATATCAAGGATAAATAAAATCTCATATGAAGTATAAAGAATATGTACACTGGAGTCAGATACAAATGGGCCTGAAGTCCACCATGACCTCTTACAAAGCACATGACCTCAAACAAGTTACTTAACCTCCCTGTTTCCTCTTCAATGAAATGGGACTAACAACTACTCATAGGTCTGGTATAAATATTAAATTATGTGTGAAATGCAGCTATAAAAAAATGAATGTAATAATATCTGAGCTCAGTTTATATCAATTTATATTTATTTATGTATCTAAATCTATATTTTTATTAATAATAATATTTATTGAATACATTTACACAATGTAACATTTACTTGGCACTCCTTTTGTTCCAGGCTCTGTTCTAGATAATTGGGATATGTCAATGAACAAAACAGACAAAACTACTGGCCCATGGCAGCATGCATTATGTCTTTTCCCTGCGGAAAAGACAGAACTAATAAGAAGAAAGAAACACTGTGTTAGTTGCTACGAAATCCGATGAGGAAAAAAAAAAAAATAGAGCAAGGGTAGAGAATAAAAAGTGGGTTGTGGTACATGTTGCATATTTAAATAAGACAGTTATGTAGGCCTCACTGAGATGACCTTTAAACAAAAATTTGAAAAGATAACAGGTAAACGTAGCAATAAAATACATTCTAGAAATACATTCTAGGGCTCAGTACAGTACAGTATTTAGCATTTGTAGAAGGCTAAATATTTATTCACAGATGGGCTGAAGAACACACATTCATCTAGCCTTAAAATTTTTCTTTCAGAGGGGTAAGCTGCAAAAATACCGAGCAGCAGTCTGTAGACTTACTTCATGGCAGCCTAGAGAGAGGAAATGATATGCTCAGTTAATCTTTAATATACAATTTCCTTACTGCAGGGAGACAGCAGAATGTAGTAAATAGTTCCAGAGAAGTACACTCTGGAGCATAATACCCTTTCAGGAGGATGCATGGTGTCAGTTTATTTGAGGTATTATATGAAGAAGCAATTGTGCAACTGCGTAGGGGAGAATCCTGTATGTCCAACGTTATGAGAGTGTAAAAATCCAGAAAACAAAGCACATCTGAGAGAAAAAGTGAAAGTAAACATGGCCTCTGAACTTCATTAGGCAGCTTTCTTTCCTTCATCCTTCAGTAGTCACGTTAAACCACAGTGGGTCCCAGACTGAATTTTAAATTTACCATATACCAGGAGCTGATCTAGACCCAAGGGAAGGGGGGGGGGGACAACGGCTAAACATTTCCCGATGCAGGTTCCCAAATCCTCCATGGCCCACCTTAAACCTCACACTTCTCTTAGTGTTGAAATAGCCAAGTACTTTGTTCCACCCATTCCATCCTTCTCAGCACTTGAAAAAATAAAATGGCTGAAGGATTTGGTGACCCCTTGGTAAAGGAGAAATTCACAGGCTGTATATTTGCATTCTTTCATCCTAAATATCTGGCTCAACATAACCAGGGAGAAGTCAGTTAAGGTGGTACTTCACAGGCTAAAAGGAACAGGCAGTGTAACACTCAAAATTGATTTGCCCCCGGGGGATCTAACTCTTCTGCAATGCTCATTAAAACTTAACTTAAAATTTTAAAGGGTTTATAAAACCCTTTTAAAAACATTTTCCAAGTGTGACCTCACTCCAACTGACTGTCCTGCTTAGTTAAGCTTACTGTGGAAGGAATGGAATATTTTTGCTGGGTTGCAAATGATTGTGTAGACAAAGGGAATAGTTAAAATGCTTTTACTTGTGATAAAATCGATTGAACAAGCATAGAGGTACCAAATCTCCCTAATTAAGCTCTGAAATGGCTTCTGCATTCTTTTTTGAAACCAGTGGGAATTCCCTTGAAATGAACAAATATTTTATATGGTTAAGTGTTCATTAAAATGAGCAATAGGGAATGAGCACAGTATCCAATATCAAGAGGAAAACTGTAAAATGGAAAAGGATAGATAAATAAATTAATAATCTAGGATTTTGGCAGCCTGACCAAATTGTCACCTGTTGTTCTTGTTTTTCTAATTATTCTTCCTGTAATTTACTCAGCTGTGCCTATAATTCTTGAGCACGTACAAAGCTAATACAGGAGTTAAAGTTATTAAGGTCAGGCTGTTTATTTTACTTACCATGACCTGAATAAAAGATAATATGCATTTCTTTTTTTTTTATAAGAAATTTCAAAAAATAAGAGACTTAGCTCTTTCTAAAGACAGAAAGTAAATACACATGTAACTGATTTGTACATTATGTAAGCTACTGTTTGGTATTTTGCTGTCTTTTTTTTTTTTTTCTGTTCTCAAAGTACTGAATTTAGTAATTCAATTCAAATGGTGGGAATTTATTTGCTGATATTAAGTCATAGTTTTTTGAAAGGGTGCTTAATGCAAATTAAAACACAGCTTTGTCTAAAAGCAGGTTTTATAGACAACTTGTTCTAAATGGGAATTTACTTGTTTTTCTTCACATAATTTTTATTCAAACATAAAATTACTTTACAATGTACAATTTAGATATAGGAAGGAAGCCTGGGAAGATGGCAGAGTAGGAGGTTCCTAAGCTCACCTCGTCCCACAGACACTATCACCCAGATAACAGCTATATTAGTACAACTAAACCAGAAAACTTCCTGCAGACTGGCAGAACAGACTCCTCACAGTTAATCATAGAGAGGAGGCTGCATCTAAAAGGGTAGGACGGGTGGATACGTGGTCAGAAACCAAACTCCTAGGAAGACTAACCACAAACGGGAGGGACACTACAAGCATGGAAAAGGGAGAAGAACAGACCCCACACCAGGCACCCCAGACATTGGGGATCTGCACTGGGAGACAAGTTCCACTAACATTTGGCTTTGAAAAGCGGTGAGGCTTAACTTTGCCAGTTTTTACAATCAATGGAGCTTCACATGGGTACTTTAAAAATCAGCTGACTTAGCTCTGGGAAAGCCAGAGGGCAGTAGGAAACCGAGCCCCCACCCTTAAAGAGACCACATAACAAACAACCCCACATAGAAGAAGCAGTTGGAAAAGTGCCTGCACTATATGGGAAGATTTATTTACTAATCTCAGAATGTGCACTGAAGAGGCAGGGATCTTTAGGAGACTTCTCCAAGAATAAAAGAGCCGGCAGGTGTCATTTTTCTCCCTCCACCCCCAGCCTAGGTAAGTCTGAAATCTTTGGAAACCAAAACAAATATTCTCCATCTAGGCTTACTAACACCCGCACTCTGCCCATGCATTCTCTTACTGACTTAACCCATCTAACCTGCCCCACTCAGCAGGAGTCCCTCCAAAGTAGCTCTCCTGACACCCTGATAGTGACCAGCACCGCTCCAAAGTGACTTCTGCCCTGGGGAGAATGGCAGATTATCAAAGACTCTAGTTCCACTGCAGCTTGAGCAGTGGGCTGGGAGAAGACATCTGATTTGACTGCTGGCCCCATTTACCATCAAAAACCTCACAGGGGGCAGCGCAAAGAGAGAGCTCTGTAGTTTAGGGTCAGCGCAACCCCAACAGATAGACTGGGAGCAGACATCTGGTCTGACTGCACACCACGCCCACTGACAAAAGCCTTTCAGAGGATGATGCAAGGAAAGCCCTACTGTTCAGAGCAACCACAGTTCCAGCAAATGGGATAAGGGAAGGCATCTGGTTGATGAGAAGAGTGGAGGATCTCAGTGAAACCAACAAAGAGATAGAAAATATAAAAAAGAACCAATCCCAGCTGAATAACTGAAATTAAAAATACCCTAGAGGGAAACAATAGTAGAGAAGAGGAAGCAGAAGAGCAGATCAGCAAGCTGGAAAACAGAGTAATAGAAAGCAACCAAGCTGAACAGTAAACAGAAAGAAGAAGAATAAAAAATGAGATCAAGTTAAGGGAACTTGGTGACATCATCAAGTGTAAATACATTTGCATTATAGTGATCACAGAAGGAAAAGAGAAAGAAAAGGGGGCAGAAAACTTATTTGAAGAAATAATAGCTGAAAATTTCCCTAATTTGGGAAAGTAAACAGACATCCAGATTCAAGAGGCACAGAGAGCCCTCCAACAAAATCAACCCAAGGAGGCCCACACCGAGATATATAGTAATCAAAATGGCAAAAAGTAGTGATAAACAGAGAATTTTAAAGGCAGCAAGAGAAAAGAAAATGGTTACATTCAAGGGAAACCCCACAAAGCTATTGCCTGACTTTTCAGCAGAAACTTTGCAGGCTAGAAGAGAATTGCATGATATATTCAAAGTGCCGAAAGAAGTGCAACCAAGAATACTTAGTCAGCAAGGCTATCATTCAAAATAGAAGCAGAGATAAAGAGTTAAAGGAGACCATGAGAAGATCATGATCAAAAGTTAAAGGAGATCATCACCACTAACTCAGTCTCACAACTAAATCAGTCCCACGGCTTAATCAGTCCCACGACTAAATCAGTCTTACGACTCAATCAGTCCTACGACTAAATCGGTCTTACAACTAAATCGGTCTTACAAGAAACATTAAAGGGACTTCTCTGAGTGGAAGGAAAAGGCCATAACAAGGAGTAAAAAAAATAGAAAAGGAAAAACTTTCAGTTTTTCAGTGAAGGGATGGGAAAAACATTCATCGTGCAACTGAAAGTGAACCAAAGCTAGGTTAACAATACTTATGTTGGTCAAAATAGACTTTAAAACAAAGACTGTAACAAGAGACAAAGAAGGACACTAGATAATGATAAAGGGAGCAATCCAACAAGAAGATACACAACTGTAAATATTTATGCACCCAACATAGGAGCACCCAAATATATAAAGCAATTACTAAGAAACATAAAGGAAGAAACTGATAGTAATACAATAATAGTAGATGACTTTAATACCCCCATTGATCATCCAGACAGAAAATCAACAAGGTAACAGTGGCTATAAATGATACATGGGACCAGATGGATCTAACAGATACATTCAGAGCATTCCGTCCAAACACAGTGGAATATACATTATTTTCAAGTGCACATGGAATATTCTCATGAATAGATTACATAACAGGCCACAAAACAAGTCTCAACAAATTCAAAAAGACTGAAATCATATCATGCAGCTTTTCTGAAAACAACGGTATGAAACTAGAAATCAATCACAAGAAAAAATCTGAAAAGAACACAAATACATGGAGGTGAAATAACACACCACTAAACAATGTATGGGTCAACCAAAATCATGGAGGAAATAAAAAAAATACATAGAGACAAATGATAATGAAAACAAAACAGTCCAAAATCTCTGGGATGGAACAATACCTGTTCTGAGAGAGAAGATTATAGCAATGCAAGCCTACCTCAAGAAGCAAGAAAAATCTCAAATCAACAATTTAACCTTACACATAAGGAAGCTAGAAAAAGAAGAAGAAGAAAAAAAGCCCAAAACCAGAAAAAGAAAGAAAATAATAAAGATTAGAGCAGAAATAAATGGAATAGATACTAAAAAACAATAGACCAAATCAATGAAACCAGGGTCTGGTTCTTTGAAATGATCAACAAAATTGATAAACTTTAGACAGACTCATAAAGAGAGAGAGAAAAGAACAGAGACACAGAAAGAGAAATCAGAAATTAAGAAGAAATAACAGCCAACACTATAGAAATATGAAGAATTATAAGAGAATATTATGAAAAATTGGATAACCTAGAAGAAATTAGCAAATTGCTAGGAACATATAACCTTCAAAAACTGAATCAGGAAGAAATAGAAAATTTTAATAGACTGATTATTATCAATGATATCAAATCAGTAATCAAAAAACTTCCAACAAACAAAAGTCCAGGACCAGACGGCATCACAGGTGAATGCTACCAAATATATAAAGAATGAACACCTATTTTTCTCAAACTATTCTAAAAAGTAGAAGAGAAAAGAAAGATTCCAAATTCATTCTAGGAGCCCAGCATCACCCTGATGAAGATATCACAAGATAACACAACAACAACAAGAAACTACTACAAGCCAATTTCTCTAATGAACATAGATGCCAAAATCCTCAATAAAATATTAGTAAACAAAATCCAACAACACATCTAAAAGTCATTCATCACAATCAAGTGGGATTTATTCCTGGGATGCAAGCGTGATTCAATCTTCACAAATCAATCAATGTGATACATCACATTAACAAGATAAAGGATAAAAACCATAATAATCTCAATTGATTCAGAAAAGGCATTTGATAAAGTACAATATCCATTCATGATAAAAACTCCCAACAAAGTTGGTTTAGAGGGAACATACTTCAACATAATAGCCATATATGAAAAACCCACAGCTAACATCATACTCTATGGTTAAAAACTGAGAGCTTTTCTCCTAAAATCAGGAACAAGACAAAGATGTTGACTCTCATCACTTTTACTCAAAATAGTACTGCAAGTCCCAGCCACAGCAATTAGACAGCAAAAGAAATAACAGGCATCCAAATCTGTAAGAAAGACGTAAAACTTTCACTATTTGCAGATGACATGATACTTACATAAATATAGAAAACCATGAAGACTCCATCAAAAAGCTACTAGAATTGATAAATGAATTCAGTAAAGTCACAGGTACAAAATTAATATTTTGTATTTCTATATGCTAATAATGAAGTAGCAGAAAGAGAAATTAAGAAAACAATTCCATTTACAATTGCACCAAAAAGAACTAAATATCAAGGAATAAACTTAACCAAGGAGGTGAAAGACTTGTACTCTGAAAACTATAAAACATTTGAAAGAAATCAAACATGACACAAACAAATAGAAAGATGTATTATGTTCATGGATTAAAAGAACCAATATTGTTAAAATATCCATACTCCCCGGAGCAATCTACAAATTCAATGCAATCCTTATCAAAACGCCAACAGCATTTTTCACAGAACCAGAACAAAGAATCCTAAAATTAGTATGGAGCCACAAAAGTCCCCAAATAACCAAAGCAATCTGAAGAAAGAAGAACAAAGCTGGAGATATCACAATCCTACATTTCAAGATATCCTACAAAGAGGTGTAGTCCTCAAAACAGTATGATAATTACACAAAAATAGACATATAGATCAATGGAATACATTGGAGACCCCAGAAACAAACCCATGCTTTTATGGTCAATTAATCTACAAAAAAGGAGGCAAGAAGATACATGAGAAAAAGTCTCTTCAACAAATGGTGGTGGGAAAACTAGACAGCTACATTCAAAACAATGAAACTGGACCACTTACTTACACCATGCACAAAAATAAACTCAAGATGAATTAAAGAACTAAATGTGAGACCTGAAACCATAAAAATCCTAGAATGAGACATTGGTAGTGATTTCTTGACATCAGCATAGAAATATTTTTCTAGATATGCCTCCTCTGGCAAGGGAAACAAAAGCAAAATTAAACTATTGAGAGTACACCAAAAGAAAAAGCTTTACACAGGGAAGGAAACCTTCAACAAAACAAAAAGGCAGCCTACTGAAAATGAGAAGATATTTGCAAATGATATATCTAATAAGGGGTTATTATCCAAAATACATAAAGAACTTATGTAACTCAACACCAAAAAACCCAAATTATCCAATTCAAAAATAGGCAGAGGACATGAATAAACATTTTTTCAATAAGACATACAGATGTCCACTGGACACATGAAAAGATGCTCAACTTCAATGAGTTATTACCTCACACCTGCCAGAATAACTAAAATCACAAAGACAAGAAATAACAAGTATTGGCGAGGATGTGGAGAAAAAGGAACCCTCTTGAACTACTGGTAGGAGCAAACTCATGCAACCACTGTGGAAAACAGTACAAAAGTTCCTCAAAGATTTTAAAATAGGATTACCACATGATCCAGTAATTCTACTACTGGGTATCTAGCCAAAGAAAATGATATCACTAATTCAAAAAAAATACGCACTTATATGTTTACTGACGCATTATTTACAATAACCAAGATAGGGAAGCAACCCAAGTGTCCATCAATAGATGACTCAATAAGAAAGAAGTGGTATATGTGGAAAATGAAATATTCCTCAGCCATAAAAAAGAATGAAATCTTGCCATTTGCAACAACACGGATGGATGTAGAAGGTTTAATGCTAAGTGAAATAAGTCAGAGAAAAACAAATCCCATATAATTTTACTCATATGTACAATCTAAGAAAGAAAATAAACAAAGAAAGGAGACAGACAAAAACAGACTCTTAAACATAGAGAACAAACTGGTGGTTGCCAGAGGGGAGAAAAGGGGGTCAGGAGATAAGTGAAACAGGTGAAGGGGATTAAGAGTACACTCACTGTGATCAGCACTGAATAATGTATAGAATTGTTAGACTGTATATGCTGTACACCTGAAACTAATATAATACTTATGTTGATTATACTTAAATAAAAATATAAGTTAAAAAGATGAAAAATAGAAAGGCTTTTCATAAAAATAAATAAAAATAAAATTTAGATATAGTCTTTAAATATTGAAAAGAATTAATACATTCTCAATAACACATCAATTGAAGTATCCTGTAAACAGCATTTTCTCATCAAACAATACACACACACACACACACACACACCATTCACACCTACATACTTAGTATAGGTGTGACCATTAAAGCAGTACATTTTGGCATTGTAATACATAAGGAACAAGCCAATTCAAATCCCACTGCCTGCCGGCTGTAAAACGAAGGGCACTATCTCAACATGAGCACTATCTGTCTAACCCAAATGCTTATACTTTGTCTTATCTTTGGGAAAGTATAGTGATAACAGGCCAAGTTTGCCTGCAGTGATGCCCTCTTGATTGAGATAGCACCTAGATGCTATTCCCATTCCTATCATATAGCAAATACATATTTCAGTGGACTAAAACTTATGCTAAAATGGAAAAATGTAACATTTTGCTGTCTCTGAATTAAAGAAGCGAAGCACACAAGTTCATACAAAAGGAAGCGTGTTTAATAAGCATTCTGTACTCTCGTTGAAAGTAGAGGCATCTTATTTATCTGATCAAGTTTTCCAGGACCAAAACCACTTAAACAACAAACTAAAGCAATCTCTTTGGGATGAAAAGTTCTTATTTTCTATACACCATATTCCTAGCACTCGTTTTTTCTACTTTTTCATCATTTTCTGCATTCTATTTCCCAAGTTTGTTTCCAGGAGTCTTGGTAATGCTTAATAGCAGTCATTAACTAAATGTCAATAATTTAAATCAGGAGGTTGAAGGAAGGTTTTTCCTTTGAGGGTACAGTTTTCCACAAGAAGGGCCAACAGAAAGACTGAAACAAATTTTGAAAGCCGAGTCCCACAAAGAACACATCGATTTTGAAAATTCTGTCATAACACCTGTGGGAAGCAAAACTACATCTACTCCCAGCTCTCTGGAGCAGAGTATACAGAAGATGCAAACCTATGTCAAACAGAGTGGCTTGGCTGGCAGAAATTGTTTGAACTGTGGCAAAAATATATTCTTTTTTTTTCTGTTATATATTTTAAAAACACACAAACATCACCGGTAGTAAGAAAAGTCCACAGTTCAATTCCTCACATAAATTAAGCAAAAAGACTTGTATAAACTGGCTTCAAAAGCATGATAATTTTTCTTCTAGCTTTTGTCCCTCAAGAGGTACATAGAATTAGGAGTGATTTAACTCAATGTATTTTAACTTTTTCTTAAGTTTTTGCTGTTGTTGTTGTCAGATTGAGAGAGAGAGAGAGCACAAGCAGGGGAGCAGCAGGCAGAGGGAGAAGCAGGCTCCCCATTGAGCAGGGAGCCCAATGCAGGATTTGTGCCCAGAACCCTGGGATCATGACCTGAAGGCAGATGTTTAACTGACTGAGCCACCCAGATGTCCCTGTATTTTAACTTCTTAACAACTATAAAATATTTGAAAGTGAGCAGTTATTTGTTTAATTCAGACATATGATTCCAAAATGTGCTAAATCAGAAGACAAATGAATCTGTAAACAAGCAATAATCAGAGATATTTGACCAATAGGCAGTCCTGTAACAACACAAAACTACTTCTAGTGTTGCCTTTGCCCCATGAGCTAGGACACTAGTTTTATATTCAGGATGTATGGCAGAGATTGTTTCTACATGGTGATTAAGGACTACCAATATTTCCTGGTCAGTGAGAGGAACATTAGCACTACTGGTACTACTTCCAGAGAAAATTAGTGTATGGAAATTATAGAAGATGGTCTGAGTACTGGGTTAAAATGCCAATGGATGGAAAAACGAATGACTTTCAAGCACTGAAAGGGTAGTTTCAAGCAAGGAGAGCAGGGCAGTGGGGACAGGGATACAATTACTCACAATTACTTATTATTTGCAAAAAGAAAATATTAATAAGGCAATCCACTTCAGATAGAAATAGAAAATGACTATATCCAATTGTAGCTTTCCATTTGTTTCTCATCATATAGTTGGACAAACCCATAGTCAAATATATCTAAAAGATGTTACTAAAATATCTTTGGACCCTATATTCTATTTTACTCTTATTCATACACACACACACATTAATAAATAAATAAATAAATAAATAAATAAATAAATAAATAAATAAATAAATAAATAAATATAAATTGTATGTCACGGATAAAGCCCTAAACTCCCTTTATAAAGATGAATGATACTCTATTAGTGATTACCCTTTTTTCCTGTTTTTCGGATGACACTCTAATAAGACATAAATACAATAAATACAATTCATAACAGAGAAATGTTAAAGACACAACACAGTTATAATCACACAATTTATCAGAGAAATGTAAATACTGCACAAGTAATTCCCCTTCTCCCATGTTTTGTGGGCTTTCATCCACAGTACAGAGAACACCTGCCTCCGCATGTATATGACAGAGGACATATAAAATAATAAGAGTCCCTACACAAAAAAGTTGAAGTGCATCATGACAGTGGGTTGGTTCAACATGAGGCCTTGTATACTTGGGTGCTAATGTGTGTGTCAAAATCAAATATGTGTATGCAATTTTCTCTCTAGTGCCCTCAGTCAAACTAAAGCATTGATTATTCTAATAGATCACTTTGGAAGGGGAGCCTGGTAGTCACAGAATGGCCTTGCCTCACCCAAAGAAAGTTAAAGACAAAAACCAGAAAATAATGTTAATGAATTAAAATTTGCTACCTCGACCTTTATTTTTATCCATTACTTAAGAATGAAGGGATTGTGGAGGAAAGAACGAAGGAATGAAGTTTAAAATTAGATCTGAAAATATTGTAATAGCATTATATGGTGACAGATGGTAGCTACACTTGTGGTGAATGTAATAAAATATGTAAACTTGTCGAATCACTATGTTGTACACCTGAAACTAATGTAACTTGTGTGTCAACTATACTTTAATTAGAAAAAATTAGATGTGAAAAAAGAAAACAAGGGCACTCTAGACTACCACAGAACCCCTGATTTTCAGGCTTGATTTTCTTTATGCTTAGAAAATATGTGTCACATTATTAAATGCACGTTCCTCTGCTAACATTTGTGAATATTCTTTCTGTCCAATTCAGAGCTATCATTACCAGGCACAATCCCCTCTGGGTGCCAAGGCAGTCTGCTTACTTGGAATTCTTCAATTAAGCATCTTAATTGGACCTACAAGAGCACTGAAATTTAGAATATGAAAGCAATAAACCATTTGGGAATAAAAATTTCAAAATAACATTTTACCTAATTATTATCCATATTTCATTCTGCAAGTTACATTCAGGATACTATTGCATCAATCTGCATGGTTTACTAAAGCACACTTTAGAGGTGCCTAAAAGGCTTTTTACCCTTTAAAGTGTCAGTTCAGGCTTTTCTGTTTCCCCAGATAACTGATGTCAGTCCAATGTCCTTAAAAAATGCACAGGAAACAATTCTTATTTTACAAGAGGTCATGGGTGAATCTAAATGTCATAAGCTGATTTCCCCATTGATCAATTAAGGTGTTGTACTTGACCCATTTAAAAAATATATATGCATAATGTTAACTTTCCAATATAATTTACATAATAAACACATTGTAATACTTTGAATTCTATCTACTTTTAATATTTTATGTATATGATATCGCTGAACAGACTGCTTCAGAGCAAACATTTGTTGAAACTTTTGTCAGTCTAATGTACTTTCATTTTTGAAAAATTCCTGTCCATACACTTATGTATCAACATATTATGCTCAAATACATTTTTACAACTCCTTATATTCTACTTTTTCTCCAAAATCAATAAAATATGAATGTTTAATGTATTAATTTCTGATTTATATTTTCTAATCTGATTTTTTAAAAGTCATCATTTAAAGCCCTTTAAATTTTCAGCATTTTTTGTTTTATCCTTGATATTCACAGAAAAGGCAACACAAATGTAGGGGAGGAAAAAGTTTTCTTCAGTCTTCTTAGGGCCCCTTGCTGGGACTGAAAATTACACTGACAAAGACAAACTGACAGAAGAAAAGCATACAAATGTATTTAATATAAGTTTTATCTGACACGGAACCCTTATAAGGAAATGAAGACCCAAAGAAGCAAATGAGTATTTTTATGCTGGATTTGATGAAGGATGGACAGTCATGGAGAAATATGATAGATCAAGGAGTAGGAAGTAAGTGCAGTAAACTGGGGGAAACTTATTTAGCAAGGAAGGTTTGTTAGGCTTGTCCTGGGCATCCTTTTGTCTTCTTAAGGATGTTCCTTTACTCCTAGAATAAGAAGGGCATTTCTCACTTGAGGGTTTTCTAACCTATTTCAGGAAGAAGGTGGGAGAAAGCTCCCAGAGTGACCTTCCTGCTTTTGCTTGTTTTCTCAAACTTCTTCAGCTTAAAATAATCGGTGTGTCAATTGCCATATTTTAGGGGAGCACATCCTGAACGCTATCACAAATCACAACTCAGATTGCAATGGTATAAGACTCATCTCATACAGAGCAGGATTCTAAAGTCAACTAGAATTTTTGAACTAGTTATATACACAGGTGTGGACTCCATTGACCGTAAGATTTATTTTCTAATCCAGACTATTTTAGAGTGAAAATGGGTGCTAATAATAGTTACATAGCTAGAAAAGTTGTGAACCAGGAAGGAAATAATGGTCACTCTAGGATAAGCAAATGGTTGATTGTGAAGCAAAATATTTGTTTGATATGTGCAGAAACATTTCAAGTGGAATCAGCTTTTCAAGGGCAACTTATGAATTGAGAAAAACTTGAGAAAGTGACAAATCATTGTTTTTTCCAGCTTTTAGTATTTATGACGGGAATATGAAATCAGAACTGTGTGTAAAACGGTACAGGCAATGATAGCATCTCTCATCACTCAGTTCATAATACATTCTCGCTTTTTTTTTTTTTTTAAGATTTTATTTATTCATTTGAGAGAGAGAGAGACAGCCAGCGAGAGAGAGGGAACACAAGCAGGGGGAGTGGGAGAGGAAGAAGCAGGCTCCCAGCGGAAGAGCCCGATGTGGGACTCGATCCCAGAGCGCCGGGATCACGCCCTGAGCTGAAGGCAGACGCTTAACGACTGAGCCACCCAGGCGCACCTCGTTTTGAAACTACTTTAAGGTAGGAAAGAAATCTTCATCCAATTGTTTTACCCTTTCATTTTTTGTAATTTTACAGGTGACACTAAGGCATAAATCAAATCATCATAAACATTTTAATTATATAATGTAACCACTAACTGTTCATTCATAGATATGTATAGATAACAGAAGATTATTTTCTTGGGAATCCTCATTGTCATAATATAAATTAATTAATTAATAATTATTTTTAACTTCAAACCATCCTTTTCTTGAGGGAAAAAAATGAGTCACAATTAGTAGAAAAGTATTCTTGTGTCCAAAGCAAATAACAAAAGTTCATAATAATTTACTTTCTCTAAGGAAAATAAACCACATAAAACAGTGCCCAGAACACTGGAAATAAAATATTTGCTTTAAAAATCATGCTAAAAAAATCCTTTAGACACCAAACACAATCAGCAAACACTGAATTTCCTAGAATCAAGAATCTTTGGCAAAAAGACTTCTGTTTCTACCTATCCACGAGCATCTAAAACATAAGTGGAATATTTAACTTCAAATATTATAGCCAATTAGGGGTCTTTAGCATTTTCCTGGAAAAGGATTTCATCTTGCCGTGTGATCAAAAAAAACCCAACATATCATGTATTAATGCACAAAACCTGTTGAAATAAGTGGCGTGAACTGATGTGCTGGTATAACCTTGCTACTCACCCCACCGCTGTTGGCGGCAGCAAGGCTGTGCGGTGCAGGCCATCAGGCATTTTGTCAGGCACATGCTTTCGTCACAATCTGACTCCTCTCCCCTGCAGACTGTTGAATGAACACGTAACCTTGAGATTTCTGTTACAGAGAAGAAACAAGGATCGGGAGTTGCATACCTCTCAAGTTGTCTCTTCCGTTACAAGTGCTGGTAATTTATGGTGGAGAAGTAAAACTGTGGTAAAATGAGGTTTTGAAGTATTCTGCTTAACTATCCTCAAATGCAATAAATGTAACCTTAATCTAGCAGATAAAGTAGTTCTCATAAGCATAGTGTACTACAGATGTTATATATATATTTATGGCTCTGGCCCCATAAATTCATAATGATTTCCTTCTGGGTATTAAAGGCCAAAATATGATTTTTGACAGATTATATATTTTGGAATTCTTACTTTGATAGTTAATTTTAAGAACAGTTATTTCTGCCATTCTTGAAGGAAAATACATCGAATAACCAGTAGGGCATGGTTTTCCCAAAGCATATAGTTATGCTTCCTTGAAGGAAGTCGGCCAGGCATTACCAACGAAAGTTAGCACTTCTGTTGTGGCTGAAGTTATTCCCATATGTGGCATTTTCTAACTTTTATGATTATACTACCTTTTATTCTTTTAAATCAGGGATTACCTTTCTTAGGCCATTTATCTTCTAATATCTATAGAAAAAAATTAACAGTGCACATAGTGCTTTTCTTTAACAAAGTTTGATCAATTTTTCTTAAGGAAAACGTGATCTTTCTTTGCAACAAGTTTCATGTTCTAAGCCCCATTGAAATATGCAATGAAAACACAGGTAGTGTACTCTACTATAATGAAAACATAAGAGTAGTTTGTACGAGATAAAACACAGAGGAACTGCAGTGGTCTATATTTCCTAAATATATTCCCAGCTGTCTACTGAAGTGGGTACTTTAGGGTACATCCTGACTATAATTTAATCACTTTTGGTAAATGAGTACCACTTAGAGTAAATCTGATCATATTCTGTTCTGAAGGATTTCGGCAATCTTTTTATTTGCTGTCAGCTCCTTCTGAAAATAAATTTTCCCACTATCGTCCCTTAAAGTCACAATGATGCTTGCAGAGTTCTTCATGAAAGAAAACACAAGCTAATTGAAGTATGAGAATGACAACTCGTAACATAAGACCATAAGCATATGAAACTTTTTGGCTCACTCTTATGTAGTAATTAATTTCATATGTTGTTATAAATCACACAGTTTTTGAAAATGACTGAGAAGATTGTCATTAATCATCCTTTTTCTGTATTTTTCTTACTTTTAATTTTTAAAAATTTCAAATACACAAAAGAAACCAGAAACAGAATAAACCTGCACATCCCTATCACATAATGTCAACTGGTTTCAATCCATGGCCAACCTCTTATCTTCTCTACTTTTACCCCCTTCTCCCATCCAGTATTACTTTGAAAGAAATGCTGGATAACATATAATTTTATCTTTAAATATTTCATATAATGAATATATATATTTAAAATAAATACATATCTGGGGGCGCCTGGGTGGCACAGCAGTTAAGCGTCTGCCTTCGGCTCAGGGCGTGATCCCGGCGTTATGGGATCGAGCCCCACATCAGTCTCCTCCGCTATGAGCCTGCTTCTTCCTCTCCCACTCCCCCTGCTTGTGTTCCCTCTCTCGCTGGCTGTCTCTATCTCTGTCAAATAAATAAAAATAAAATCTTTAAAAAAATAAAATAAAATAAAAATAAAATAAATACATATCTGAATAGGTATAAATTAATATTTGAAATTTTCATCTCAAATATATATATATAAAATGAATATGAAGAGTCCTTTTTTTAACTTAGCCACTTTATAATTACATTTCAAAAACTTTACAATGAGTTGTTAATATCATCAAATCACCAGATCAAATTTCTTATGGTCTCATTAATATCTTTATTAATTTTTTTTCTTGTATAAGGATCCAAATAAAATTCCCTACATAGTCACTGGTTGATATATGTTTAAGTCCCTCTCTTTGGGCTCCCTGCTCAGCAGGGAGTCTGCTTTTCCCTCTGACTCTCCCTTCCTCATGCGCTCTCTCTCTCTCTCTCTCTCTCTCTCTCTCAAATAAAATCTTTAAAAAAAATAAATAAAATATATTAATGCTAATTATTACTAGTGGCTTAAATTTGCTTAATCTCCTACTTTCTTTTAAATGACTTTATTGAGGTATGATTGACATACAAAAAGCTGTAAGTATTTAAAGTATATTTTAGAGTAAGTATACAACTGTGAAACCATCACCACAATTGATATCATGAACGTATCTAGCACCTTCAACAGTTTCCTCCTGTCCTGTTTATGTAATTTTCTTTTTTTGACATAAGAACATTTAACATAAGATCTACTCTCTTAAAAGATTAAGTATACAGTACAGCACTGTTAATTACAGGCTCTATACCATGCAGATCTCTACAAC
This sequence comes from Ursus americanus, assembly GCF_024610735.1. Lineage (NCBI taxonomy): Eukaryota > Metazoa > Chordata > Mammalia > Carnivora > Ursidae > Ursus > Ursus americanus. The sequence goes on from NC_142131.1 coordinate 7,979,615, forward strand.
TTATTCATCTTGTATAACTGGAATGTTGTACGCTTTGATTAATACCACCTTGTTTCTTCTCCTCCCCAGCTCTGGAAACCACCATTCTACTCTCTACTTTTATGAGTTTAACTACTTCAGATTCCTCATATAAGTAGTATCATATAATATTCATCCTTCTGTGCCTGACTTCTCTCACTTAGCATAATATTCTCCACATTCACCTATGTTGTCACAAAAGGCAGAATCCCCTGCCATCTTTTGTAAGGCTGAATAATATTTAATTGTATGTATATATCACATTTTCTCTATCCACTCATCTAGTGGTGGACATTTAGGTACTTTCTACCTCTTGGCTATTGTGAACAATGCTGAAATGAACATGGGAGTACATATTCTTAAGCCTTTTTTAATCTACAGATTTCTACTCCTTTAACATGCAATTTTATTCCTTGAAGAAAGTAGATTCCTTGTACTATACACCAATTTCCCATAGTCTGGATTTCACTGACAGCATCACTGTGGGTTCCTTAACACTATTGTTATGTCCTGTAAATGGGAAATCGCATCTAAAAGCTGAATCAAATTCAGATTTAATACTTTGGGCAAGAATACTCCATAAATGCTGTTGTGAAGTATAGTTTAATAGTAGAAATCTTCACATTATGACCATCGTAGAGTTGTGGTTAAAACCATAGGCTCTGGAGACTCAATACATGGAAACTAATTCTGGTTTTGCCTCATCGTAATGCTGAAAACTTAGGCAAAGGAATTAATCAGTATCTCATTTCCTTCACCTGCAAAATGGGGATAATAAATACACCTAACAAATAAGATTTCTGTCAAGACTACATAAATAAAGACAAAGCACTTCAAATAACACTTGGTACATAGTAAGTATTCAATATATTTTAGCTATTATTACCAAATAGCTGAAATTAATTATAAAGAGGAACATGCAGAAAATATTCACAATTGTTATCCATACAGCAGCCAAATTGACCAGTCTAGTAAAGACAGATTTTCAATATCTAATATAAAGGCTGAAATGTGGGGCGCCTGGGTCACTCAGTCGGTTAAGCATCTGCCTTCAGTTCAGGTCATGATCCCAACACCCTGGGATCCAGCCTCGTGGCAGACTCCCTCCTCAGAGGGGATCCTGCTTCTCTCTCCCACTCTGCCTGCCACTCCCCGTTTGAGCTCGCTCTCTGTCAAATAAATAAAATCTTAAGAAAAAAAAGTTGAAATGTGAGCGGACTAAAAGGTCCAAATATATCAAGGAACTGGTAATGGAAGATGCAGCCTTTTGCTGGTAGGTCAATGATTAAAACACCCCACAGGTTACTAGTGATTGAAAGAAATTGCTGCTCCCAGTTCTGTTAAATGTATTATGTCCTTCCATTTGTACCATTCTTGGCTCCACCTCAGAAAACAACCAAAACATGATCAATTCACATTTTATTCTTTTTTAGAGATACTTTGATAGCACCAAACTAAGCAAAAGCAATTCTCTCCCCAAGGCAGAAGAAATGGGTTCTTTTCTTGCTATCCAAAGCAATAGTCTGTGAGTAGTTTTTACTCTTTTAGGAATTGGGCATAAACGTTTAGCACATTCCATCAGTAGTTTATAGAATTTCTAAGGGAGCAAAATCACTTAATATACATTTTTTTTTAAATCACAATCTTGAGAATGGCTATTAACTAAGGATTTAGCAAACATTAAGTTATAAAGTCCATAAGATTGGAAAATGGTGAAGATTTGAAGTCAGATGAGCAATGGAAAATTTAGGCTGGGTATTTAAGGAAACTGCCTATTAGCAAGAACTATTAGATAATGGAATGGTACTTTTCTTAAGCTCCATAAATTTCAAAAGTAAATTGGAAAACATATTGGGAGAAAATGTTCCACCCCACCAGGGGAATAAATGAAATGGTCTTTTCATCTCCTGTTTCTATAAGCTGGTCTGCAAATTAGATGTATAAAATTTACCTACCCAAACTATGAACACGATAAGTCCAATATTAGGTTGAGTCCAAGTTTCACTGGGAAAAGTTCCATTTCCAGATCTTCAGCCAAAAGCTGAATAATACCAATATGGAAATTTGGAGCAAAATCAATTGTTAAAGTCAGATTATGAGATTTTAACTGCCATTCTAAAACTACTTATACAGCCTTTCTATGTTATTTCCACTTGCCAGATCAACACCCAAGAGTCATTTTGACATTTAAAAAAAAAAAAAATCCCAATTACACATCCAACTGCTGATTTCCAAAGCAAAAGCAACCTGTGATTTTGGCTTCAAAACCCAGTTTGCCTTAGGGATAGACGGATGAAAGAAATTCTAGCCTACTGTTTAAGGGCTAATATTCCCACATTTTCATATCCCATTTAGGGCAGGCCGATTTTAGCACTTCAGCTTAAGCAGTATCACTTGATATAAGGTGCTTGAGTGGAGTAGGCGGCAAGAGGGAATGGGAGAGTAAGCGGCAGAGAAGCAGAGGCTGCTGCAGGTAGACTCCTGTGCCAACTGCCAAAGGAAAATGGCTATGAAAGCGAACGCATTTTTTTTTTTTCCATGAGCGAGGGATGAGAATTTAATAGTAAAACAGTAAATTGAGTTTCTGTCCTTTTACCTCTTACTAGAATTTCTTTGTTGTCCTTTGCATGGGGAAGGTTAACAGCTCAACCTAATTCTTCACTCCAAGGAACTTTACAGGCTGTCATTTGGTTAAGGTCTAATGGGTCTTCTGGGATTGGATAGCTGAAGGCTGTGCTTACTCGAGCAAGCGGCTCCACAGAGGGCCTGGAAAAGAATGTTTGAGTTGGAGAGAAGGTGCTGCTGCTCCAACTGCTTTTCCACCTGCAAAAACAGAACCTTTGGGGACAGTAGCACCGCAGTTAACAGGGGATCTCAGGAATGAGAAAGGTGTTAAAGTAGCCAGTTCTTCTGTTTTGCCAAGGATTTTCCGGTCTTGCTGTTTTTGGCAAAATTTTGAAATATCCCACTTCTCTCACCCTGTGCTTTTCCCTTCCCATTTCTCAGGGATGGTTTTGAGGACTGGGATGACTAGTCCAAACAGAAAGACAGAATTTTGAGAGGATGTGGGAGTCACACTCCTGGCCTCCCCACATGCCTCAAAGCAGCACTTGGCTGCTGTGGGGAGCTGGGGATTCTTGCGAGGGGGAGGGTGGCCAACAGCAATAAAAGGTTCAAGTTGCCAACCACCTCAACCTCCATATTGGAGAGGGATACTCCTAAAACCCCTTGTTGATTAAATCAGATGGAAAATTTCAAAACATTATCAATGGAGTCACTCAGAGGATGCCATAGAGTCACTCAGAGGACTCCAAAAGTCAAGTTCATATTCAACCATGGTGAACTCAGTAAAAAAGTTCTCAGTGAGAGCAACTTATAAACTATTCCTTTTCTAAAATTTCAGATGAAGACCTTGAATCATCGACACGAGCCTGTCGTGATATAGTGGCAGTCTTTTGTCCCAAACCTAATGTTTCTAAATGTTATTTTGATTGCAAAACACACAGAATTTAATTCTTCTCTGAAGTTTCTTAAAGTTCTTAATGTTTTATTGTACTAAAAAATACATAGCATAAAATATGCCATTTTAGCCAATATTAAATGTCCAAATCCCTGGCATTAATTACATTTACAATGTTGTGCAACCATCACTACTATATTTCCAAACCATTTTCACCACACGAAACAGAAACTTGGTAAAATAAAATGTTTTTAAAAAACCATTTTGGCTGTTATGGCTGCCATAGGTATAGTCGATGCAACCTCAAAGTAATATGATTGGTAGTCATGTATGTACTTTCTAAAAAGAAGTGAATCAGGTTAAAATAATTATTGGAAAAGTGTAAAACCACTGCAACTCATCACTAAACCTGCACAATACATACAGTAGTTTTGGTTAATTTCATCTAACTGATCATACATTTTTGTATAATATAAAATTTCAATGATTAAGATTGATGACCTCAGGGGCGCCTGGGTGGCACAGCGGTTAAGCGTCTGCCTTCGGCTCAGGGCGTGATCCCGGCGTTATGGGATCGAGCCCCCATCAGGCTCTTCTGCTATGAGCCTGCTTCTTCCTCTCCCACTCCCCCTGCTTGTGTTCCCTCTCTGGCTGGCTGTCTCTATCTCTGTCGAATAAATAAATAAAATCTTTAAAAAAAAAAAAGATTGATGACCTCAAAAATCATACTAATTACAATAAAAATGAACAAAGGCAGAAAGTTATGTCAAAGGCTATAAAAATGTAGAAACACAAAAATGAAGTCACAAGGCTAGAAGAATCAAGGCATTATTAAAATCTAGAACTATAAAATATTGTTTTAGAAAAACATTTCCAAATAATACATTTAAAAAAAATTTAGATGTGCTTTAGAAGTGGTTTTAGGTAAGGATCCAGGATATAAGTTTTGCAGGTTCCTACATAATGTTATCTCAGCCACTGATCAAAATTGCCCTGTCTTTCAAAAGGCAAAAGTAAAATATGAAATATAGATTTACCAGTTTTAGGCACAGCTTCTCATTTCAGTCAATTCTTGCTCATTGATTAGTAAATCCAATCAATAGCAATGACAATTTGAGAAATAAATCCCTCCATCAAATCGTAAATCTTGCACATTGCACCTTTGAAGTTCACCCTTTCTTTTCATCACCAGGAATTTCACTGCTGTGTAAGGTAAGTGCATCATTTATTTTAATCCTGTTGAAATGAATGGATGGACTTCAATAACAATGCAAGCCTTTTTCCATAGAGTGCTGTAATTCACTTTGAAGTGATAGCACTTTCAGGATTAAGATGTATACATTTTGGTTCTTTGACTAGTTGTCCTTTCTTTGTGTACTATATTAACAAGAATTTAAAGCTAGACTAAGTCACATCTGCCTTCTAATGCAAGTCTTAGAGACTTAAACAAAATTCTACTAGAGTAGCCAACCACGATGAATATCTATTTTGAAGGGAGTCAAACTATCATTTAGTAACTACAGACTACGGTTTTCAACTTAATCACTTGTGTTCGAGTGGCTACTGATGGAATCATTCCTGAAAATATTTTCATTTATTATCACATTGCCACTATTAAAATGAAAGAAGTTTGAGATACTATTGCAGAAGAAATGAATATTTAATTCTTAACTCACATTAACTTTATGCTTACCGCATTCTGCAATGAATTCATCCAATACTTCAAAAAAATTTATGAGACGTTCAAAATAGATATTGTCAAAAGATATGCATAATAGGAAATATGCTAGTTATTTATTTAGAACATATGGTAACATAGTAATATAGCTTTCTGAAAAGATGATTGTTCTTCTAGAAATAGTTATACACAAAAATAGTTATATACAATAGATATTAATACGTTGACTTATTTTAAACAAAATTGAAATGCTCACAGGTTCCATTATAGAAATTATTCAAAAGAAAATGTCAAAACAAGGAACTCTTCTCACATAGTTCCACTTAAAGATAATCATTCTTAATATTTCAGAATATTTCTTCCCATATTTTCCTTTTATAATGTTATTCATTTTCCTCATTCAAAAATAACATATACCAAAACATGAAAACATGGATAAATCAGCTGACACAAAGTAAAATAATAATAATGTAATGTTTTTAAAACTCGCATATTTCAACCATCTAAAGGTACTCACTGTAAATAAATTGGTATATGATCTGAGTCCATTTTTTGTGTTTAGTTTTATATCCTTTTCTCAAACATTCTTTAACAGTAATAGTTTTGTTTTCCCCTAATTAAAAAATAACTAAATGCTTAATGAAGAACCATCGGTAGAGGGAGGAAAAAAAAAAAGAATGCAATAAATTATCCATAACCTTAACCAAAAGAAATTTACAGATAATTTTGTTCATGTACTATCCATATGCTTTGAATTCTATATATTTCCATTACCTATAAACAGATGCTAACTTTTTAACGTGACTCAGAATACCTCAAAGTATATCCAGGGGTTCACTTAAGGAAGAAAAATTAGAAATATTCTCTGATACTGTACTGTCAGGGCAAGTCATGATAAATGGTAATCCTCATTCTTCGCTACCAAGGCCCTCCAATGTCCAAGTGCCTTTTCTGACAAACCATTTCCTACCCCACCCCTTCTACCCATCTCTTAGCAAGTCAGATCCCTTCTTGTTCTTCATTTCCACCTTGCTGATTCCACTCAAGATACTCCTCCTTCTTGCAATACCGCCTTTTTGTTGCCATTGTTGTTGTTGTTTTTCTGTTGCTGTGTGTTAAAATAATCCGGTGTCTAGTCTTTCTAGAAGCTTGAGTCAAAGCTTTTCTAAGCAGTATGTCCTTTTCTACAGCTCTGAGATTATATTCCCTAACAAATACCCCAGGCAGGGACTCAGGGAAACAAGAAAGTGACTTAGTCATTAGAATAGGCCAGGTGATGACAACAAACCGGAAAGGTCCCAGATTCCTAGAACCTGACTACAAGATCAGAGAAGGATCCAAACATCACGGACCTTCGCAGATAGACTGTCTTACTGCTTTCAAGCTTTGGCTGGGAATAGGACTGATTTGTAACCAGGCCTGACATTTATCTGAAAGATGGCTAAGTTTCCTCAGCAATAAAAATGGAATATGGAGGTGCCTGGGTGGCTCAGTCGGTTATGCGTCTGCCTCCTGCCCAGGTCATGATCCCAGGGTCCTGGGATCGAGTCCCACATCAGGCTCCCCACTTGGCGGGTAGCCTGCTTCTCCCTCTCCTTCCTGCTCCTGCTCTCTCTCACTATCTCTGTCTCTCTCTTTCCAATAAATAAAATCTTTGAAAAAAGAAAAAAATGGAATATGTAGGAATATGAAACCAGGCAAGGCATTACTCTGACTTAAGTGAGTGAAATAATGTGATAATTAGGGATGGATCCAGATGTGGGGAAACCTGAAGCTTGTATAACGTGTGGGGCTAAGAAAAAGAATGTAAAATTACAAATGCAAAATTAGGTAGGAAAGTGATCATGGCTTTAGAATAAGAAAAGAATGTCAACAAAATATTGAAGACCTGAGAGAGTCATGCATGTTTATATTTTTAGATCTCTTAAGAAAATTTACAAATGTGATTACATATACATGCTTCCTGAGAGCAACTTGCCTCCATTCTCCACTAGAACATTCCTCAACTCCCAGAACTCACAGGGGCCTGTTCAAGTGAGGGGCACTGAAGCTGAAACTTTGTTAGCTTCCTGGCAAATCTGCTTCTGGTTTTAATTGTAAAACTTGAGGCAATAGGAGCCAGATGGTGAGATCACTTTAGCAGGCAAGCAGTCTTTCCTAATTTCCTTGAAAGGGCACCAAATAGAATTCTCACTGAGTGCTATAAAGGTATAAACCAAGTACAGTACTGTGGAAATACAATGGTTTAGTAGAGGAGGAAGCCTAAATGAAGTCTAAGGGACAGGTGTGAGGGGTTAAAGAGGCTTCCCAGAGCTGGGCCCTGAGCAGTGCCTTGGATTTCAACAGAGAGGCAGAGAGCATTTAAGATGGCAAGAAAAACAAGTGTGAAAGAACAGGGAAGCACAAGGAAAAACAAGAATTGCAGGTGGAGATTGACTTATGATATATTGGGATTTGGAGTGAGAAAAATGAGTGTAGTAATAGACTGCCTCAGAATTTCGGAGAATCTGGAGTACCAGGTTAAGGAGTGTGCACTGGATTCAGTTGGCAATTAGAATAACATAGAATAAAAACAAGGGTTTATTTTGTTTTACTTGTTTGTTGTAAAGAAAATTAGAAATCTTTAATGATATGCTTAAGTCATCAAGCTAAGTATTAACTGGACAATCAGAAAATTGTAAGAGAGTTTTATTATTATAATACCTTAGCTCATAGTAAAGAACATTTTATATGTATGGGAGTGGAGATGGGAGTACAGGCTAAAGAAGAGAAAACTCAACAGGTTTCTCTCCATAGAGAAAAGTCCTCTAAGCTCACAGTGCATGTGAACTGAAGACACTTGCCAATGCTGAATCAAACGTGTTTACAGAGAAGTTCTATTCAGAGTAGTTAAGAAGGCAAGTCCTACCATTAGACTTTCTGAGTTTGAATCTTGGCTCCACACTCACAGTGTGATTTTAGGCATGTTGCTCAGCTGTGTGCCTCAGTTTTGCCGTCAATAAAATGGAGTTGGTAATATCTGCCCCACTGCTGTGTTGAAGATCCACAAATGGTAAGTTATGAAAGCACTTGGCAGTGCCTGAGGTTAATGGCTTGGTTACCGTAAGCTATAATGCTAGATGTAGTTCTTATTATTCCTGTTTCTGGTTCTAGTGTCACTTAGAATACTAAGACAATCCCCTTTCTTCGATTCAAGATTGAATCCCGTAAACCCATTCTTGCTCTTTTCATTCTCTCTCTAAACCACAGCCAGTGAACTTTCTGCAATTCAAATCTGCTCATATCATATCTGCCACAAACTCAGGACAAAGCTCAAATTCTTATGTGGCCTGCTCTCTATCATTGCAGCTCGTTTTCTGTCTCTACACCTAACATTTTAGGATCCAGTCCTCCTGAATTCCAAGCCATTCGATTTCAAGCCTCTAGGTTTCAGTAGAAGGGCTTCCTCTATAGTTTCTCCACCTGGTTAACTCCTCCCTGGCTTTCACCTCTGGTATAGTTGACCCTTCCACTGGGATGCCTTACTGAATGTCTAAGCTGGATTTAGCTGCTCTTCCTAGGAGTTCCCAGGCAACTCCATCTTACCTGGATCGTAGCCCCTAGCGCACAATATTGAAGTCTCCTGCTTATAGATCTGGATTCTCCACAGTCATTTCCTTAGAAGCAGAGACACATTGTTCATTTCTAGCAGGCAGCATAGCAGTTAACACAATAAAGGCTCATTGAATAAATAATTAAGAGTAAAAGTGGTGGTTATCTCTGGGGAGAAGATGAGTATTGACAGGAAAAGGGCAGGAAGAAACCTTCTTGCATGATAGAAATCTGTATCTTGACCCGAATGATATGAGTATATAATATGTATATGAGTGTATGATGATATGAGTATATAAACATTTGTTAAGCTGAACTCTTAAAATTCTTGTACTCTTTGTTTGAATGCATTTTTACTCCTCATTTTTTAAAACTCAGAAAAATGCAAAAAAAATTATCTGTGTTATTAGAAGTTAGGATACCACTTACTCTCATAATGAGTTGAGACTGGAAGAGAACAAGAGCACCTGGGATGTTGGAAATTTTCCTTTACTTAACGTAAGTCCTAGTTACCTGGGTATTCTGAGTTTGTGAAAATCCATTAACCTGCACACTTATGATATATGCACATTTATATAGCAATATTATTCTTACAAGTTAAAAGAGAATAAGAGAATAACATGTATATACATATATACATATGCATATATATGTGACTATATGACATAAGACCTCCCTCTATTTGTGATGAGATAAACAAGTCAGTTTCTTCAAACTACGCTCCCTAGTCCCACATCAGAATCAACTAAAATGAAATTACAAATCTCACTTTCTCTCTCTACTGTATGACCCATCTGTGTAGATGAATGTATATAAGGACAGTCTGGTATTATATATACATGGTAACAGTACATTTACTAGTAATTTTTGCACAATAACAAATTATAAATCTTCTCTGCAACACAGCTCTTTCAGATGTTACTTTTAACACATAGGTTTAAAAACAATTAGCTAGAACTACTTTCGGTGTAAAGTGTTTTTTCAATTATTTCCTTTCACAGATCTTAGAGTTACAAAAATTTTTACATATTCCTCTTGCCTCAGATGACCTATTGTTTAAAACAAGACTTAAATAGAAATGTAATTTAGTTGCTTCTACTAAAGATGTTCTTGAAACATTCCTAGGGCTTAAAGAAAAAAAAAGTTTCACAGACTTTGCCCAATTTCCCTGTAGAGCATTTATGCATGACTTGGACTCCATTTGGTACACCGATGCTAACAGCAGGAATTCTTAATATAGGTGTACGTTCAGCAGCCACATTGTGAACAGCATGAAAAAAGGAATAAACATGACCTCAAATCAAAGTATCAGCACAATGCCCTTAGCACCCAAAGGCAAGGAGGGAGCCTTTGGCTCCAGCTTCCACGAATGGAATTCGGCAAGATTTCAGTTAATTAATTGCAGTCAAGTCTGTGCTAAAGAGCAAACCCACGGGATAAAAAGGTACCAGACCACAAGGAGAAGCAAAAACTTGGGACTCAATCCATCCTACACTATTCCACATTATTTCCACATCATTTCAATGAACAGACTAAGCTGCAGTACTTTTAAATAAAATAATATTTACCACAAATATTTTTATATTATTAAAGACTTCTAAGTGCCAAAAATGCATTTTCTTTAACTAAAAACCTTATTATTTTCTTCTAAATTCTCTTTCCCATGTATGATTTATTTTCCAAACACAGATTTCAACAACTTAGAAAATATTGTTTGGAGGAAGATGCAAGGGCAGCTTTCTTCTTTCCCAGAAGGCAAAATCTAGAAATGCATCAGTCACTGGTGTCAATCTGTGACAGTTCAAATTGCCAAAGGTGTTTGGTAAACTTTAATCACTGTCACAACTGTAAAGGTTACCGGCAGCTCCAACACAAATCAATTACAATTGTGTTACACAAATGTGAAAGTGTGTGTGTGTGTGCATGCACGCCCTTGACAGTTAAATCTGGTAAAAGCCGAAGTAAGTTCAGCAACATACAACAGCAGCAAAAGCCACCAATAAAAGAGGATGAACAAGGTCAACGTTTATTCTCATTCAGTAAGATTAAGGCAGCCCAGGGCTGTTTTGCAGCTTCTTGCTACTTTACCATCCTTAGTGTGCTGCCTCATTTCACAAGATGGCTGCTTGTGCTCTGGTCATCATGTTCACATCCCAGGAATAAAGAAAGAGAATCAGAATGGAAAACTCATTCCTTTTGAGGAATTTCCTGGAAGTTGCAAATAACACTTAGTTCTCATTGGTCAAAATTTACTCATAAGGCACAACCATTTCAAAGAAAATCTAGTTTTTTTTTAAGCTGGGCAGCAAGGTAATCAGCTAAAATTTGGGGTTCTTATTAATAAGAAGAGCAGAAGAACTGATATTTGGAATGGACAGAATTTTTTCTCTCACTTTAAAAACATTAAAAACAGACTACTAGCCTCCTGGGGGGAAAAAAAAACTAGAGCAGATGATTCAGTCTAATTAAAATGAAAACAGTCTATTATTTACCATAATGTAAACAAAAGCTAATTAAACTTTCATTTTTAAACTGAATATTTCACTGACGTTCATAAATATAAGTGAAAAAAACATTTCCATATATCAGAGAATACCCAAAACTTTAAAAAACTGTATAATTACATTTTATTGGTTGGGGAAAGAGAAGAGGAGGCTGATTAATTTCTTTTAAAAGAGAAAAGTTAACTTAGAAATAATTTCATCCCACTCCTAAATCAGAATTAATGCTCTCAGTTGGGAGTTATGCTGTCATATTTGAGAACCACTGATTTGAACATACTATTTCTGGAAATGATTTCTTTTAGTAATTACTAACAGTTTATGAAAAGATCTGCAATTTTATTTTTCCAAGTGTTCAAGTAATCTTAACTCATCAAAATGCTAAAATCTTTTATATCAAAGTTGTCTAAGACTTACTCATGTAAATGGCCTGCCTGTTCCCTGACAGCTGGAACCTCTTAGTTCGGATCTGCAGCCTTAGCCCCACCCCAAGCACTGGGACTCATCTGGTCTCTAAGCAGGAATCCACAGCTCACTGTCCAGCTTGCAGCTCCACTCTAACCAGGCAACCAGGTTTTCGTAGCAAAGCCTCTGCCCTTTGCCTGATGCCAGGCTTTCCTCGTACCAGGCTCTTAAAGAACCATTCCACACCATACTAGACAGTCCCTGTCAACAACTGTAAATGAATGAACCTTAAATTAATAGGAATCCATACCTCGTCACTTAGCTCTTTATACTGTTTTTGAACACCCATTCATGTATTTAGCAAACCAGCACTGAAGTTGACTGCAAGTCAGGCATGTTGCCAGGCATTTGGTCATAAAAAAGATCAAAAGCACAGTAACCTGCCCTCAGGTGGGAGGGACTACTGAAATTGTTAAAATGATATTCCTTATACACAGTTAGTTTTGGTCTCCTAGGAATTTTCATCCATTGTTCTTAAGTCTGAACCCCGTGGTCACATGGAATTCCCATTCAGACTTCTTCAAATTCATACTCCAATGTGGAATATTTCGACTAGGATTCCATTCCTGTCAACATTCCCAAACTTCACTGAAACCCCACATTCTACAAATAACCTTCCTTCAAAATCATACACACACACTTTTCTTTTCCTTCTCCTAGCTCTTAAAACCCTGTGACATGTAACTGTTCAATGAAATGGGTTTTAGTTTCTTCACTCTCTGTGGGATAAATCCCAATTTGAAACTATCCTTCTTAGAATTAAGCATTTAGAAATGAATACAGCACAAGAAAACTCCCTAGTATGTCTTACCTCTACTTAATAAAACTTAGTTATTTCATCTAGCATAGAATGACACAATTCTTAGCCCAAAAAAGGGGGTGGAGCTGCAAATGCAAATGAGTTTAAGGACCTTAGATCACTTTTGAAACGAACTGGTGGGTGATTTTAAGTTCTGGAAGTTCTGTTTTCTTATCCTTGGTGCCTCCCTTTTGTTGGTGCCCTCTGTGAGGCAGGCTGGCATAATGGTTACACTCTTGTCAGAACTGGGTCCACATACTGTTGCCCACTTGCTCACTACATGAACTCAAGAAAATTACTCTAAGATTCTGAACCTCAGTTATTGTAAAAATCATGACAGTAAGGGTCCTTACTCCTTAAGGTTTCTGAAGGTGATATCAGCCAAAATATATAAAGCACACTGACTGTTACAGAGTAAGGACTTGCCATGTGGGCAAGACCAGAATTAATAGTTATTGTTTTAGTTATAAGTGTTTCACATACAACTTAGGAATCATTCATCAGAAATGGACTTCAAGTCATCTTAAAGTAACCTAGGACAGCCTTGTCATTCAGTTCAAGAACCCTTCATTAATCACCCCATATATGTTATGTTTTGTGCTAAGTGCTGGTGATCTAAAAGTGAATTAAACTATCTTAAGCATCAAGAAGCCCAATGTTTAATGAAAAACTGGAGATGCACAGAAACAGTTATTCCATGAATGCACAGATTGGGCTTGCTAGAGCAAAACTCCTGCCATCCCAAAGCATCCCATTTCATTCTAGAATATAATGCTCTCCCAGCATGCAATGAGAATTCAATAAATGTTGGTTGATGTTCCATACTCAAATATTTCAGAAAAACAGTAAGGCTAGCCTTGTTCACACAACACTTTGACCTGGAGCTTTATAAATTAACTTCTTTCCATCTTGGAGTAGATTTACATACACTTCTATTTCCTATTCCTTGGGATTTAAGGAATGGTGAAAAGGCACCACTACCATCTTTCAGAAGAAGTCTCTAGAAAATTGATGATATGAGGTTAAATATATATTTATATAATCTTATACTAATTTTTAAAAGTGTAGAGATGAAAAAAATGATTTGAAAGACATATCTCAAAATATTAAAAAATATCTCTGGATGGTGAGATCATGAGAGACTTTATTAATATCCTTATACTTCTAAATTTTTAAAATCTCCTCAATGAGTGTGCATATTAAAACAGATACAAGAGAAACTCTAATAGGAGAAAGGAAACAGGTACGTGATGGGAGTGCAGGAATATGGATGGCAGGAAACTAAGAAGCAATATGGGGGTCCTAGGTATTTAAAGATTATAAGCTAAAGAATAAAAGCATCAGTAGAAGGGATCAGAATGATAATAAAAATATAGTTTTACTACTATCTTAGTGTCTAGGTCTCTTTAGTTTTTTGGCAGGTCATATCTCCAATTTTGTTATTGAGAAAGTCCATTGGCCAATGGAAGGATTGAAGCATAATGATTTTGCCTATCTACCCAAAACTTAAATAGAAATATGAGAATGAATCTTGTTGCAACTTTTCAAAAAATATGTGTGGAATGTTCTTAAACACACTAGTCTTAGTAATGTTTCACAACAGAACAAAAAACTACTCAGTGAACCATAAATACACAGCCTTGATTCATTAACAAAGCAATGAATTTTCTAAATACAAGATCTTTGTTTTTAAATATAAGAATCAGAAATGAATATTTGTGAAATTAATGAACCAAATTAATTTTTTTATATTGTTGTTACCTTAAATTCTCTACTCAGAAACAATTCAATAGATAGATAGATAGATAGATGATAGATAGATATTGGGAAAACTGTACACTTTAATTAAAAGTATTCTTTGATTTCCCCTGATGGATGCAATATCTCTTCCTCTGAATTCCCCAAATATCAAATCAATATCTTAATCATGAAACTTCCACATTCTCTTTTGTAGTATAGATATTTTACTTAGGCATTGTATTATACTTCCCCAACTATTACTTCTGTGAATTTATTATTTATGTGTCCTACTCATTTTATATTCCTTAAGAGCAATCTTAAATTATTTTTAAGACTGGCATTATATAAATATAATAAATTAAAGTGTTCCCCAACGTTCTGAGAATATTTTATGGCCTCAATCAACATTTATTATTTAATAAAAAAATGTGTGCATTTTTGAAACTGATTGTGGAAACTGCCCAACTGGATTCCAAAACAACATCTCCTATGAGTGGCTGTCAATCTTTGATCTATTCTCAATATTTCTTTATGAATTCTGTGCTTTGTTTTCCTGTGCAGTTGGTTTCTGTCATCATCCCTCCGCACATTCAGAATGGAGTGGGGAGCCTTCAAGGGGAGAGTCTCATTCTGAACATTCACCACGCTGATAAGTTCTATAACAAAGACTATTTCGTCTTAGATTTTGTTGAGTTTTAGATTTCTTTTTAATAATGATATAGTCAATCCATCAAAATAATGTTACACCAAATCTGATTTCATCTATATTTTTTTCTTCCTGAAGTAGAAAACTCTCAAGCTGCTTAGTGAAGTGCTAAATGCTTTATATTGACAGACGACCGCTGTTCAGCAATCTCTATTTGCCGCCTGCCAAAACGAAAGCCATGGTTGGATCTTCTTTGTTGTTCACAGTATTTTAAATTACAAATGAGGTTGATTTTAATCATCTTTGCTCTATTCACTCACAAAGCTCGATGCTGCACAAATCAGCTCTCAGATTCAGTATAAAATACTTTTTATTGGGTTTAGCACTTGCATAGCACTTTACACCTTCAAAATACTTTGTAAACGTTAACTAGTCAATCCTCACCAAGAAAGAAAAAAAGAAAAATATCGTGAGGTACTGAGAGGTATGTGTAACACAGATCTTAGGAAAAGAGTTGTCCTATAGATGAAATTTGAAGGCAAGATCTTTATTTAGCTGTTTATTTTGAGCCAACAGAACATACTTCAGGAAGTAATTGTCAGTTCTTCAGTTCTTCACTTTCCATTGTGAAACAGCACATAATTTGTGAAGAGAATGTGACTAGAGCACGGAATTTCAATTTTAGTGATCATATGAATTACAGAAGTATTAATATTGTTAATGGCCAATACAATTTTATGCCACACAAGGAAGTCTTAACATACTGAATTCTGCTTTGCACACTATATCAAACAAATGTTTTGTGATAAGTCAGTAAGAATCAACTAGTCGCAGAGAACTGACATGTATAAGTTACTGCTTCTCCTGCCTGTCCTATAAGTCTGCAGCAACTTCACTAGGTACAGATGCAGGTAAGAATAACTTGGTCCAAATATAAATGAGTCCCCAAGTTCACATTAAACGTATGAAATTATATAGCACAGCAGGAGTCAAACTAACATATTATTTAAAGAGTGCACTATAAATTTTGTTCCTGGTTTTCTAAGTAAAATATAGCTTCTGCCTTCATTGGATCTGCTTTTCTTCCATTATTCCTTTAAGATTCTCTCATTTTAACCTATGCCGTTAAAGGGAAACACTGTATATTCCTCTTGGAAAAAGTTATACTTACTGTGATCATGAAGAAAACTCAATGAGCAGGCCTAAGATGTTTAATGCTATATGTTGTACTGGATATGAATTAAACTTTTTTTTAACCATGTCATAATTCAAAGGAAAGCATTTGCCACCACTGCTTTTTATAAATTCAGAAACCAAAAACAGAAAGAAACTTCAAGGCCAAGAGTGGATAGATAATTTAATCTCCATGTAAGATATGACCATAGCTCAGAAACTGAAAGTTGTATATGAAATATATGTTAAGAAAGGCCTCAACTATATTTTCAACAATTAATCAACCAAATGCAACATACTATAGCGACAATTAAAAGCTGTATGCTTGAAAGTTTCAATTTCAATTAAGAAAAACTGCAAATTGACTAATTTATTGAAATCATGTTTCCATGATTTCTTCATCAAGGACAGACAAGTTAGGGACAAAAACTTACACTAAAACTATTAAGTATTTCAACTTAAAAACTGTAGATACAACCAAAAGGAATCTCACTATCTTCAAGCTCCTTTCTTTTGTGTAAGAATCACAAGATTTACTTCAGACAAATTGATGGAAATATTATGCACATCCATCAGTTTATTGACATATCTAGGACAATCTTTAAAAATGCAAAGCAAACCTCTTAACCATATGGTAATGCCACAGAATTTTTACATTGGATTTCATATTTAATTAAGACTTTCAATATTATTAGCAACATTTTAATCTTGCTCAGATCTCACTGCAAAAACACTGATTTCAAAGGTGGGGTCTTTGATCATGCACACATTCAGGAAACTGATGTTCCAACTATAAAAAAGTAGATCTAATAAACTTTAATATTAAAGTTCAAGGAACAACATTGAATTTCTGGAAACTCATGGGTTTCTATGAATTCATTATATGACTTCTAAAGGCAAATATTTTAGAATCCCCTTAAACAATATTTCATGTCCACATCAATTCCTAAATCACTATTTTAATCCTTTCCTCCAAAAGATCATTCCTTATCAGATGTCAGCTCCTTCCCGTGCTTTCAAGAAAGAGGTTAAATAAGCCTGGTAATGAATTTGGAAATAAGAAGAAAATAAATGACTACATAGTATGTGGTTCCCGTAGCCCCTAAAAAGTACATAGATGCAATATCTTTCCCCTGTTCTCAAGGGCCTGAAATTCGACAGTTTGCTATTTCTGGATAGGTATTTAATTAAGAAAGTATTCTTGGAAAGAACAATACCTTAAGCTGTAAAAATCTAAAGCCACCAAACAAACAAACAAAAACATTATTTTTACTTGACAAATTCTGCTAGTACCAGCCTTAGTAGTTATCTGAGCTACAGATAAAATGTGACCACTAACAAAGGCTGTTTACTCAAAGCCTGGCCATGTCTCATATAACTGGTTGTAGTTATGACAATTTTTGTTTTAAAGCTTCCACATATACTTTGATGAGAGATTGGCACTGACATAATAAAATGTGAAACAGCAGGGAAATATTATAAGCCAAAGAGGTAGCCTATTTTAACAACTTACTGTCAGGAAAATCTCCTCATATCAAAACTCGATCTTTCCATCAGCAGCTATAAGTACATTGTAGGACAGTCTCAGTTGTTCTAGGGTTTGGCTGATTTCCTCTTTTTCTTATAGTCAGGACTTTATATTTTCACAGTGCTTTTCAACCACATTCACTAGTTTTTCCTCACAAATATGCCCAGAGTTTAATACTTTTTTCCACTCTTTTACAGATCCTGATATTGAAGCACAGAGATATTAAGAGGCATGTTCAAGGTTACACAGCAAATTAAAAACCCAGCAGGGGATGGGCTACAGAGCACCTGAGTTTCCAGACTGCTGCTTAGCCAACTGATCCACAGGGACTCTCACTGAACAATGAGTTATGCAAGAGAAAGAAACTTAAACTAGAAAATAAAATAATAGAAAAAAATGCAGTTTCTTTTTCCACAGATAGATATAAATACCCCCTGATGTAATGCTTTCCATCAAGCTTTTAGGTAAATTTACAGACTGAGAAATCTACTCCTATCTGTCCTCATATTTTCTCACCCATTTACATCAGGACATAAAACATTAGGAAGCAGTTTCTTTATCTGATGGCTGAAATGAGCATATTCTGTTGCCTCATCTCAAAGGGCCATAAACATGGACATTTCCAGAGGAATGTCTGAGGTCCTCTGCTCAACTTCTCCTTCCCAGCACCATCTTTCCCAATCGGCCCTTATGATAGAACTTGGGGAAAGAGGGAAAACATTAAAGACTTGGAATTTGAGTGCTGAAGATTAGAGCAATGAATTTGGAGAGCAAGAGCTCTTGAACTTGCAACTAAACACTAATTTGGAACGGAAGCTTATAGTCACTGGGGTATGAAGTATGACGAGGTAGTGAAATAGCAAAGATCTCAGTAACTCTCACATAAAGATGTATTGATACTTAAGAAATATAGTCTGAGAGACTTCAGAAATCCAACGATCCCTCAGTCAATAAGCATTCTTTGAATGCCCTTAATGTGTCAAGATATGAGCTACGTGATAGAAAAAGCCATGAAAAAGTACTATTCAGGAGCAATTACATAATTCTGTCCGGAATGATAGAATGGCACTCCAGTGTCCAGAGTGACAGAAGAAATTATATTTCAAGATGAGACAGGAAAGATGAGTAACAGCCAGATTGAAGAGGTCGGCAAGAAAAGCTTTCAAGCATGGGAAGCAGTATATACAAAAGACACTAAAGCAGGCAAGAGCATGAGATGCTGGAGGAACGGAAAAAGGTCAATAAAGTTTCAGAAGAAAACAAAGAGACTTTAGGTGAAGTTTGAGAGGTAAGCAGGGAACGGATCAGACCAGGCTTTGTCGGTAAAGGTAAGTATTTCTTCCCCCACTTTATTCTAAATGCCATGAGAAGCCATAGTATGTTTTTAAGAGGGAAATAATTATTGCTATTGCATTTTATAAAGATCATTCAGGCTTCTGCATGTATTTACCTGTTATCCATTTTTCCCAGGTCCACTTGAAGATTTTTTAGCTCTTATTATATACAAATTCTCTCTGTTGAAGAAGATCTGGCTATTGGAAGAGTCAAGTAATTGAATGATGTCAATTGCCTTGAGTTTCCATGAGTTTCCATAAGTTTCCATAAATTTAGCCTCCAACTGAAATAAGCCAACTGGTATGCTTCTGAAACTCAAGATTATGCTATCGTTAGCTAAGCTGAATGAAAATAAATTAGACATGGAAGTAACACACGGCTCATTTTAAAATGATGTGCTTTTTCTTTCTTTTTTTAATGTAAACTCAATGCCCACTTTAGGGCTTGAGCTCACAACCCTGAACTAGACGAAGGTTGCATGTTCTACCAAATGAGCCAGTAGGGCACCAATATAAAGAGGGAAATTTATTTGAATATGTATTTTAGAAACACAGTTAAACAAAAGAAAAAGTCTAGCCAAAGTACCAAAAAAAAAAAAAAAAAGATGACCCACTCTGAAACAATTAAAAGGCTACACTCAATAATAGGAGATTAAAATCTACATAATAAACAAGAGATAAAATTCAGAAATATGAAGCATAATTCGTATGCAATTGATAGTTCAACTCATTAAAATACTAAAACTAGTAAGATGCTGCCTTTGTCGTCAAAATTATACGTTATTTTATACTATTCCTTCTTAGTTACAACACGGTAATCACATATAAGTAGCATTAAATATTTAAATACAAGTAACTAATAACTCCTCTCAGGCAGCACATGTGACAGGTGTTTGTTTTACTTTTAATTTTTATTTTCACTTAATTTTTCAACCTTTTAAATTAATACCAAATTTGTCAAGCCCAACAAACCATTTTGCTAAAGAATCTCCTTTAGTCATGGAAAGGAGGCCCTCTCCTTAACAGGTAAGCCTTAATCTGCTAAATCTAATCTAACAAAAAAAAATCTATTTATTAACCTCTGTTCCACTCAGTGATAGAAGCATAGTTCCAATCAATCTAGGCCTCCTCCTAACTATACCCAGGGTTGCATTAGGTTTAAGGGGATTACATTTTTTTTTAAAGATTTTATTTATTTATTTGACAGAGAGAGAGAGCACAAGTGGGGGCTGGGGTGGTGGCAGGCAGAGGGAGAAGCAGGCTCCCACTGAGCAGGGAGCCAGATGTGGGGCTCGATCCCAGGACCTTGGGATCATGACCTGAGCCTAAGGCAGACGCTTAACCGACTGAGCCTCCCAGGTTCCCCTAAGGGGATGACATTCTGCCAGGGCTGGTGTAGAACCATCTGTGCAGGGACTTCACTGTACATAGCTCTATCAGGTGTACAAGCATCACTACTTGTAGGGAAAATTAAACCATCCCTGTTCCCAACTACATGGTCTCTTCAGAAACCCCTCTTCACTCATTACTAATACAAGTTGGCCAGAGGCAAATGAGTTCATTCTGTTATTTGGGAACTTCACTGGAGTGCATCAAACTACTGTGCTCTCCATCTGTTTCTCCCTGACTAGACACACCTCACAGCCACTTCCCCTCTGTGTCCTGAGGCTATCTGAACTTCGTACAGAAAGGGAGGCAGATCATCTATGCCCTCAAATTACCCTGAAACATCAGTGCTCTGCCCAGGCCCATTCCTGGCAGGTAATGACCTGAAAGACTTTTGTTTGGGATCCACCTTATCTATGTATCTACCTGTTCACTTAATCTTTTGTGATACACATTCTTTCTCTTCCAATTCTGTTTTTCTTCTTGGGCTATAGGATATTAAAATGAACCATGGGGCACCTGGGTGACTTAGTCGGTTAAGTGTCAGGGTCTTGATTTTGGCTCAGGTCATGATCTCAGGGTCCTGAGATGGAGCCCCACATCAGGCTTTGTGCTCAGCATGGCGTCTGCTTGAGATTCTCTCTCTCCCTCTGCCTCTGCCCCTCCACCTGCTCTCTCTCTCTCAAAATAAATAAATAACATCTTAAAAAAAAAAAAAAGAACCATAATTCTTGACTCTAAATTTGAACTGGCAATTTGAACATCTGAACTCAAGAAGTAATGTGCTTTGTTTTCTCTACTTTGTGTGAACTTATCCCTTCTTGAAGAAAAAACGCTAAATGCTTAGCTGTCTGAATGAAAAAAGTTTCATTAGGACAAAGAAATTTAAAAGAATAGATAGCAATTCAAAAATCATATACCATCACATCATTATTCTTCTCATCATTTCTTATGGGTTTTATGTTTCCCCCATTCAGAAACATAAAATTTATTACCTATTCAAATTGATTAGTCTTTTTATTTTCTTTATGGTTTCTAGCTCTGGAGTTTTTCATGGGATCAATACTTTGGTTTACAGAAAAGAGTATGAAGTAGGTTGGGGAATACTAAACTATGTTAAATAATCTGTCTTCCTTTTAATCCTTAAATATTAAGGAATAAAATACACGACACATACAATAAAGACCATACTAAGTAGACAGTGAATGTGAAGGTGTTTGTAAATTACAATGTCTTATATAAATATTATATTATAATCTGAGCTCCTAGAAGGAAGTCATCCTCAATCATCTAAAAAGCAATATCATCAGCTGAGAAGGGATAGGAAACATCTACCAGTTTGGAGAAAATAAATAAATAGATAGATAGATAGATAGATAGATAGATAGATAGATAGATAGATGATAGATAACAAATAGGCAGTGTTTATTTTATATATTATATATAATTGTTCCCATCTATGATGACTTAAAAATTGTTCTAAATATCTACTTCTGGAATTTTAATATATAAGAAAATGTTCTAGTTTTCTCAGTATTCAGCATGTAATTAAAGCTATACATTGTTTTTCTTTAGCTAGTATTTCTCTCTCAACTCTCTCATAAAATATGTGGGTTCAGCTATTGTTTATCCTTCATATTGACATTGTTATCCTGTGCATCAGTCATGTGGAATGTCATTCCAACTGTACTTTTCTAACACTTGAGAAAGCACAGGGCGGCGACAGGAGAGCTGGAGCCCAGAGCCCTGAGCAAGCAGGAGTTTTCACCTACATCTCCAACACTGCCTCTGAACTGAGGACCTGACTCATCATTTGCCACTTCAGGCTTGAGCCTTTCTTGATTATACTGATAAAGTACAAAGCATTGGAAGCAGACACAGCAGGCCTTTGACGCCAAGTCTATCCCTGCAAAAACAAAGCAAAACAATAGCTTTATAAGTTCAGTGTATCCTTAGCTTTCCATAGTATCATTTATCTACCAATCAGTTGCTAATCCTCAATCAATGCAGGGAAATTGGGATGACCTTAGCATAAGTTCTCCTCTTTCACAAGACATAACTAGCAAAACCCATCGGGCAACTGTGGTTTTTGAAGTAGAAGTAGTCAAATTACAGTGAAATATAAGAAAATAGCAACATACTTTTGATGAGATATATATCTTCATCAGCTTGATAAAAAAGATTAATAGTATTATGAATCTTAGCTACATAAAATCTATCCATATTACATAAGGTTACATTTAAATTTCATCCCAACCTTTTGTTCTGTTCATTTTTTAGGTTACCATATTTTTCATAATTTTTATTTAAAAAATGAAAACTCAACTAACTCAAATTTCTTCTTCTCCTTCTTTTTTTTTTTTTTTTTTTTTTTTTTTTTTTTTTTTTTTAGGATGTAAGGCATCAAAACCTAACCCAAAGCTGTTATTGTTATGGAAGACCAGTAAACCCATCCTACAGCAAGGGATCTGGCCCTTAAGGATTTTGTGAAACCACCTGAGTGAGTAGAGGATATTCCGCAAGCATCAAAATAAGAGATTCTTTTGAAAGATTATAAGGTATAAATAATAACAAATTTTTTTCCAGAAATACTAGATTTACATTGGGATGACTTCCAGCTTTGGAAAAGATCATTGCAATGCATGGTTGTGATGCAACATAAGCCAATATTTCTCATTGTATGTAATATCCAATTTCATTTTTCATCATTAGCAATCAACAGTTCTTTCTGGAGCAAAATTATGCTATTTGACACTCTTTTTTTCCTCACCTTATGGCATACACCCACATGTGTAGGGTTACTTAAACAAATGTTTACAACAAAATGTGCAAAGAATTAGCTTGTAATGAAAACAGTGAAAATATATTTTCAAGAGACTTTAAAATTCCAGACTAACCTCACTTTATTCAGTAAAATGTCAAAAACAGAAAAACTTTAAATCTTTCCATTTGCCCATTCTTATTCACACATATAGAAAAAGAAAAAGCTACTCTAAACCTAATACATATGCAATGTTTGTTTCCTGATGCTAATGGTCAGTCATACCCAGGCACTTGGTTAGGTTACTTAACGTGCCTCATATCTGGCAATGCTGCCACGTTGTCAGTGAGCTCTAGGACTGACAGAAATTTTCTTTTTAGGTGCAGTCATATGATGCTTTCCTATAGGAATAGGTTCTATCACAGGAGCAAATTATTCAAATCTAATTTAACAGACTCAATAATTCTCCTCAGTTTTATCTTGGGCATTCTGTATTCCTTTCCCTATACCTAGTGGCTATGTAACAATTCAATTACCAAAGTTCTTCATCCAGAAAGTGCAGTTGGTTTCCGGTAATTCTTATTCTGTTTGATTTCTTTTTTTCTCCTAGTTTAACACATACCAGTTGGTGTTGACTGAGTTAAAAATCTTGAAATAAGCCTGGCACTGTGTCACTACGTAGGTTAAGAAATGAAAAAAAAAATAAAATAAAATACACACTAGAAATGGAAAATAAGATTAGTGGTGACATTTCTTGTCATGAGGGCATTTTTTGTCTATGTGCACAAAATAAAACAAACTCAATGCAGCTGAAGAAAAGAGGAATGAGAGATGATATAAATTGAAGATGAAAAGGCAGAGGGTGAGTGTAAAGAAGCATGCTGAGAGCACAAACAGCTGGTAAGAAAAAGCAGCTCCAAGAACCTCAGAAGGGAAAACCACAATTAACAGATAGAGTGGGTAAAAAAAAGTTTCCAAATAAAAGAGCAATAATAGTATAAGCAATTTCAAAGAAGATTAAAAGTACAGTAAGGTGATAGAAGTAGTCAAGTCTTTGGGATTATTAGGAATTTTAGGGAATTACACTAATGAGAAAATTATAAGGGAAAAGTCCTTATATATTCTTTCACAAAAGAAAATCATCTGTCACAATCTGTCTGCATGGACAATAGAATTAGATTCTTGTTCTTCAAGAATAAGGTATGTCTTCTGGTCAGATTTCAGTTCATTTTTCCTCCATTTCTCTAAATAATCTTTCTCTGATAAAATATGCAAATATATGAATTATATAGGTGTGTGTATATATATATATACATATATATGTGTATATATATACATATTTACCTATACACAAACATTTAACAGTGGATTTCAAAATTCAAAGAGTCATTGAAAATAGACTTAATATTGGGACTTTAGGAAACATATTAGTAATCTGAAAAAGTCTAGCAATTAAATTTTATAGGTATATTAATTATATCTACAAATAATAAATTCATTAGAAATCAACAATCATCTGATTAAATTATCCAATACAAAAAGTAGATTTATTTATTTTTTAAGATTTTATTTATTTATTTGACAGAGAGAGAGAGACAGCCAATGAGAGAGGGAACACAAGCAGGGGGAGTGGGAGAGGAAGCAGGCTCCCAGCAGAGGAGCCTGATGTGGGGCTTGATCCCAGGGATCCAAGATCACACCCTGAGCTGAAGGCAGACGCTTAATGACTGAGCCACAAATCAGAAAGATATATATTTGCAGAGGAGGCCTGAGCAAACTCACTTTGTGTTCTATTGATTAAATCAATTAGACAGTGAGTGTCTACTTAATATTTGACAAGTTCCCGAAGACCCTCTTAAAGATTCCCTTTGGGAATCTGCAAGTTAGGTAAGAGAAATTCATATAATTAACATTTTTGGAACTTGTCTACCCTATTTTGTACTCTTATGCTCCAAAAAGTGTCTTGATAGACTTCTTTAGAAAGAGCACTGTAGATTTATAGTCATAATAAATAAAAACTAACAACTATTCAGCCCTCACTATGAGAAAGGTGACTTGAATGTCCATATTTTGCAGATGCTAGAAGATAGGGCTGGTAACTTACCTCACTCTTTTATCTCCTTCATGTTTAGATTTGTACTAGATACATAAAGTACTTCTACATATCAATAAGAAAAAAAGCTTGATAGAAAAATGGTCAAAATGTAGGGATATACAATTCCCAGGAAAAATATAAACATTTGAAAAGCTGAGCTACACTATCAATAATCAACAAGATGGAAATTGAGATAATAATGTAATAATAAGTAGAAAATAATTATAATTGATTATATCTGGTTTGGCACTGGTAGAGACAAATGATCACTTACATGTTGTTGACAGAGAAAGGTACCGTAGCAAGATGTGTCAAACTCAAAAGTGAGAATGATGGTGAACCATTAATTCTTTTCTTAGGAACATATCTCTTAGAAATATTTACTTGTGTATACAGACATATCACAAAAGAAGTTCACTGGAGCACAGTTTGTTAATAGCAAAAATATGAATAAATTGCTCAATAATGAGGGAATTCTAAATAAAATTGTATCATATTCCTACTATGGAAAATTCTGAAGTAATTAAAAAGAAAAAGATAAGTCATATGAAAAGAACTCCAAGATATTTTAAATGAAAGAAAAAAATCAAGTAGCAGTAAGTAGATAAGGAAATTGCATTGTTACATTGTAGAAGGAACTAGAATTTGTTGCTGAAAGCTAAAAAGTAGGTTTGCCTGTTTTAATTCTATATACTTCAGGATTTTAGAATAATTTATCAAGTGTTTCTGTATTTTTCATATAATTAAAAAGTAATACACATATAAAATTCTTTATGGCTCCTATATATCTCTCAAGGAGCTATAGGATTTAATTATACATCAAAAATTATTTGAATTTTTATAACCTATTTTGTATATATGTTTAAAAATGGCTTAATAAAATTAAAAATTCTCCAAAAATATAATAAACCCCACTATATAGGAAAGAAGAGCACATTATGAACCAAAAAAATTTGCACTTACTTTTTATATAAACTTTTATAAAAATCCCTTAAAATCTGAACCTCAGTTTTCCTATACAAAATCCTGTCTTTCCTGCTTGACTTCTCATTTCAATAATCATATCTACCCTAACTCAACTTTCAGAGCTACCACCAAACACAAAATAATTCTATAAAATTCACTTTGCAAACAGCACAGCATTTAGTACACTGATTGGGTAGATATACATATTTAAGTTGAGACTATTGGGGAAAAATACATAACACCCAACATTTTTGTTGTTGTTGTTTTGTTCTTAAAGTAACTCACTATGCAGAACTATACTAGAATTCAAAAACAAAACTCCCAGATTCAGCTACTTCATCTTTTACATCTAAAAATATTATCATCAAAAAATTGTTATAAACTGAAAAAAAAGGCATTGGAATTATTTCAGAAGTCAATATTGAAATTTTACTGCCTGCCTATAGTCAAAAAGGCTTTGTAAGACTGAAAGAAGAACATTCAAAAGTTTTTACTCTCGAAAGATACAGGGTTGGTTAGCAGCTTGTTGTAATTATTGTTTGAATGTTCAGAGACAACATAACTATAATGAACAGAAACTGTATTTCTGTGTTATTTTAGAGAAAAATCTATTAAAATCATTCCCAAAACTGAATAAATGTTTCAACTTAAAATTGCTTAGGTTAAAAATCATATGTCAAATAATTAAGATAGATGACAGAGATACGATGGGGCATTTGGCAATCAAAGAAATGCATTATAAAGACGGAAGTTCAGAATTACATTAAACAAAAAATAAATCATTTGTTTCTCTAATATTTACCTAGTATTTTTTACAGAAAATAACTTGACTAATAAGCAAGTTCATGGCTTGAAAGTTAATGTGCACAAATAGTTCTGATGGTGGAATATGAAATGTTTACTTTAGAAAGTGACAGCTTACAAAAGAAAAAAGAGAAAGGGAAGACACAGTAAGAAAATGATTTAGATTGAAGGTTATAGCAGCTGTGCAAATAAAGAAAATGGTGCAATCAACAGTTCACATCCTTCTGACGGATCATTGAAAAAGCTCTGTGTAAATAGTTTTGACGTTCAAGCTCCTGTAGAAAATAATACAGTAAAAAAATGCAAGTAAGAAGCTATAAAGTATGAAGAATCTCACAGTCACTTTTCCTCCAGTAGATACAGACCACTGATCAGCTGATTTATGTATTAAAAATATAACTCTCAGGATTAATGATTTTTAAAAATGACAAAGAATTGCAACCTTTCGTGGAAAGCTTGGTAAAGGTTGTACGGACAATATGTTCCCTTGGATCATGGGTACTGTGCAAATGACAACACGATGGCCCAGACTTTAGCCTCAATACTAAATCAAGTCTCCAAATGGAGAAATTTCTCTCACCGTAAGATTTTTTAATAAAATAAAGTAACAAAAGTTAATGGCCCGCCAGATGTTCACCACGGGGAGTTTGCTTCACGGAAATTGAAGAAGGAACTTAATTTTGAATTTATGGGAACATTGCCCCGTTTTTCCTTGTTTGTCCCACGTTGCTTTTCAGCTTTGTTGACCAATGCCAGAAGCACCACAATGGGACTCTTTCATTGCTATTCATCTCTGCATTAGAACAAGATGTGTTTAACTTACCCTTTATTTTTTTTCCCTCGCCAAGGTACAGTTAGAAGTAATAATATTATTATCCTGAAACTGACAATTGCTCTGACAATTTGTGATCACCTCAACAGAAAGTGATTCAAATGAATCAATGAAAATATCTTAAAGCATAGTCAGCTACTCAAGCCACAGCATTCTCTGAAACAAGGCACTTTATTTTTCAGCTTCTAGATTGAGAGCATTGTACGTATATTGTTCATTTCTTAAGCATTTTTGAAAAGGAAATGAAATTGAAATATTGTACTTGGGTGGTCTCCAAGAGTATATAAGGATAATAGTGGAGGAATCAACTTTTTCAAAGTAGTCTTAGTTAAGGAGTTGGGGACCTATGTGTGGTTGCTTTTGGAGGGGTTTTGAAGCTAGAAGGAAAAAGGGGAAGGAAAAGAGGGGAGTTGAGAATGAAAGAAGAATAAAACCAATCAGCTATTCCTCCAATTATAGAACCATATTTATTAATTACTTAAGGAGTGTGTTTAACATCTATCTATATGTAGAATTCCACACGATTGCTAGATTCAGTCCCTACTCCTTTCTTCAGTGGCTCCCAAACTTTGAAGTACTAATAGAAATCCCTTAAGAACTCATTACGGTTATGGACTCCCAGACCCGACCTGTAGAAGGTATCTCAGGAGACTTCTTAAGATGGTGCATGACCTAATACTTGCGAAACACTGCTTTAGATTCTTACAACAAGAAAAATAATAAAATCTATGATAACTTTACCTAACAAATAATTGTGGGTGTCTTTCTTTTTCTTGGTATCAACAAAAGATAAACTAAAATTTTAAAAAATGAATATTGTAATAAGTATACCATGGTTAACTCAAAGAGAAAATAGAAACTTAATAAATACTTGTTGAATGTACAAATGAATGAAAAAATGTGCACACAGATTTAACCAACATGTGTTCTCTGGATACTTAAATTTTCTAACCTAGAATATGAACCCTACTTAAAACTGATTAGCTTTCTTCACAATGTACAATTTAAAACAAGTTGCTGTGTTACCTCAAACCAAAGTAAGCAAAAGAAACGCATTAGCAGACAGTACATACAAAGTTCCTTATGTTCTCTCCATTGGAAGATATTAGTCTAATGCATTCACCCTTGTTCATTGGTGGTGAAAGCACAAAATGCTAAGTATCCACCACTGAAATAAGATAAACGGAGTGAAAAATACATGATTCACCTATTTTTTTTCCCTTTTAAGGGCATTTTTTCCCAAACTTCATTTATATAATATCTTCATTATTCTGGCCATACCTTTATAAGACATGTCATGAATCATGAAAAAGAATACAGATATTTCCTATTGACACCACCTCTTTGATTTCACACTAACTCCGGTTATCTCATGAAATCTGTGGTTTACTTAGCTAGCTGTTATTTTCCTACCCCACATTTAAATTAAAAATCTCAGCTATTAAAGGTAAAAAGTGTTTGTTTTTCTACCACCTAAAATTAGCTCATGTCCTAACAGTGGTTGACTCTCTGCATTTTGAGAATCCATGCTCAAAAAGTCCCAATCCAAGGACACAGCTCCTCAGATAATCTCACACCCACCTATGAATGAGGAACAGCTCCAAATCTTTGCACGTATAGGAAATTCTCAAAATGTTCAAAATACTTTTACCTTAAAGAGCCAAGCATTCATTATCTCTTCCCAATGATCTTTGACAAGGAGAATATGTTAAGTGGTGACTTTATATGACTTTGTTTCCATACACAAACACACACACACAAGTAAGCCTATGTTGAAGGAGAGAAACCCAGGCAATCCACAGGATCACTCTCCATGTTATAGCGGAAAAAAAACTTAAAACTACATGATTCAGTTTGCCAAGGTAACTCATACTAAAATGAGATGGACATTATTCCTAAATTACCAATGTAATCATCTCTATCCGTATGTTTGCCTAAGGAGAATTGGCGTTAGCGCGATGAGTCACATTTTCTAATTTGCTTAAGTCTACTTTGTATGTGGTTTTCTTTATTGTGTTAAGTTTTACTTAAGTTATTTCTATTTTATGCCTAATTTGGGGGCTTAGGAGAAAATAGATTGTTGCTAAAATGTCATTAAGTATAAAAGAAGATTATATATGTTGCTATTTTACATCACAGAGAGAGAAACTCAGGAGTAAGAAAGTATTGTCCTCAACCTTCAAAACTGTTTCTGAACTCTTATCTTTACACTAAAAATATACTTGTATCTTTAGACATTTGAGCATTTAGGCAAAGTTTAATACAGCAGCATTTTGCTTCAAATTAATTTGCATCTAGTTTCAGAATAATAAAGCCGTTTTATTGAGGAAGTTGAATAATGTATGGATAGTATCAACACCTTGCCCATATGGTGAATTGAGAAATTAATGCAATATTGGACCACGATCTTTTTGAAATTTTTGCATTTTTTTGTATTCCCTTAGAATGGAAATTTAATCTCATAAGTGATCTATCTACCCCTCTCCTTGTCTTTGCTGAGGTACCAACTGTTCTGCTTTGTCCACAATATACCATGAAATAGAGGTTTGAAACTTACATATTACTTAAATGTGATTAAAACTCAATATAAATAACTTCATCGAGTTAATACAGTATTTTGGTTTTCAGTCAAGATGGAAATACACAAATAAAATTTGTGATGAACAATACTTTAAGTTTAGATATGATTTTACATGAACCTATCCCCACTTAGTGTATACCGAGAGATCCATATCCACTCCCAGATCAAATACTCAGGAAGCCCACACTTTCCTTTGAGTAACAAGGCAACCAAATTGTTAAATCACAATGACAATGTAGAGATGTATCGGGTAATGAAGGAAAGAACACAAAGTTGACACAGAAATGAAGTGAAAAACAATTGTCCAACTTATGAAGTGCCCTAGGAAGGTATTTTAAAATTCACAATATCAAATAGGTATCTTCTCTTATGACCACCACATAATGTTAATAGCAGGTGTGAATTAATACAAGCAACCATATATGAACCACTAATCATGTGACAGGGTGTACTAAGTATTTTACACTCAGTATCTCATTTCATCTTTGTAACCACACAGTATAGTAGTACTCCCATTTTACAGACAAGGAAGCTAACATTTACAGAAATTAAGTAAATACCAGAGCCTCCCAGCTAGTTAATAATGGAACCAGAACTCAAACGATTTGTCTGATCCTAATACTTGGAAGTCTTGGCCACTAAGCTCACATCACTTTGTGAGCAAGTCCTCCAGAAATCATGGGCAGAGAATAAAGATGCCTGTTCCAAACCTTATATCCTTTTGAAATTCTGAGTTTATCATTTAAATTCCTGTGAATGCTGCCTATACGCAAAAACAACAGTAAATGTTTATTTTACTGCTAAAGCCTTGGAACCTGTCCCCAAATATTAGAGTACCATTTTCATACTTTCCACAGAGATAGTGACATTTATCCTCTGGCTTTATGTACTACCAGGATACCTCTACAGTTTGAGAATGAAAATACATATTGTTAAAGAAAAAGTTTTAAAGACAAGAAATTTAAAAAGAGGAAAATAAAGGTGGAATATATTTGAAATCATGAATGACATTAGTAAAATGCCTAACCAACTGTGGCTTTATCAATCGTGTTTTTGTTTTTCTGCAGAATAGTTGCATATGAAAAAAATTTTTAAATAGCACACATATATTTCCACATATAATAGACCCAATCCCTTTAACCAAAAGAGTCTACTGGAATTATTACTTCCCCAGTTTTCTGAACCATTTAAATGAGTCTAGGGGACGCTTCAAGTATAAGGCATCTTTTTAAAACCCATACTCTTTAATATGTGGAGAGAAGAATAGAAATACATTGTCCTTCAGGATCTTGGCAATTTGTGAACATGTGAAGCAGTTACACAAGCACTTAGCTGAAACTTGCTAAAAATGCAAAGGAGAACGTAAGGGTAAGATACACTAACTTTCGAGTCAGTAAGGAGTGGTTTGAAAACTTTAAAATGAAATGCACATTCAATAATATGAAAATTCTAAAAGAATCTGCCCCAGCACATTCCATCACGTCAGCAATATTTCCTGAACAACTAACAGTGATCTCAGAGAAAAGTTACCTATGTGGTATATGAGTGCGTACGTGTGTGTATGTGTGTGTGTGTGTGTGTGTGTGTGTGTGTGTGTTTAGTGTTGGTTTCACTGAGACAGGTAAATTTAAGAAAGATTTCTAACTCGATGATCTAGTTTATTTTGGAAGTGGATTTTTACTAGAATTTTTATTTACTGAAAGTGAAATTTTAAAAAATACATTACATGAATTTTCTCTGCATTCTCTTGGTGTGGTCAAGCATAGTTTTGCCACACACTATCCTTCTCAGTAATGTCATACCTATGGTTGGCAGTGCGTGACTGTGCAAAATATAAATGGCAGGACAACACAGCATGCTTAGTAGGTGTGGAACACAGATTTAGATCCAAGATTTTAAGAATGTAATCGATTATGTGATTCACAGCATCCAAGAGATAATAATAAACCACTGACAGGACATTCTTTCCCTTCCATACTTGGTTTCTCATCCAGTCTCAAAGTGTCTGGAGTCATCACTGACATCTCCCTACTTCAGGTCACATATTTAATAATCAAGTCCCGTAGTCCACTGTCATGGACCTTTCAAATCAATTTCTTCCTTTCTACTCTCATTGCCACCACCATATTTCAGGCTTGGTTCACCACAATCTGTTCTGTCACAATACAGGCCTCACGCTAATCAATCCTGAAAATGCCATCAGGTTAATCTTCATAAAACCAATTCTGGACATGTCATTCACATGCTCAAATATTTTCAACGGTTCCCCAATGCCTAGAGAATAAAGTCTATATTTCTTAGCTTAGAATTCAAAGTGTCCCCTAAATTATAGTTATAGGTAGATATTTGGTTTCTTCTTAGGTGGTAGGACCATTTTTTACTTTTGTGCCTATAAAGTAACAGGCACAGAAATTTATTCATTTCTATAGATTCTATCATGGCTCACATATCTACCTTTCTCAACTCTAACATTCGATTATCATAGGATTAAGCTGTCTTATTTTTTAATTTCCTCTGGACTATAACATTCATTGCTTCAGAAATTTTTCTACCATAGCTTTTCAGAATTAAGTCAGAGGCAATTTCTCAAAAGTAGCCACCATTGTTTATTCTTTATTATCGATATGAGACAAAGAAGAAAATATATTCGGTTACTTACCTGTGGAGCATAAAGCCCTTGGAGTCAGAGACTGACCCTAATCTTTAGTCTTCCTCATCTTTCCATCTTTACTTCATTCTCCAATTCTTCAGTAATCTTGTATAAATCCAACAAATGTGTTTGCTAATTTCTGAATGCCCTGCCACAGAGAAATTAGGTAAAAGAAAAAAAGGGTCAAGTGATATTTTTAAAGGCCATATTTGCCTGAACTAATTATTTTATTTTGCTGTGAGTTAGACACTATGGCTGCATTAACAGTCCACTTATTCAGGAGTAGTTTATCAACGCTGCCTCTCTCTGCACAGAGAATGATTACAGGTGAATCTCCACATGGCTAATTTAGATGGGAGCTCACTTATCAGACCACTTCTGTTCAATTCAGAACTCAAAATACTTTGGGGGCCCCATAAATGTTAAATAGCACAAAGAGTAATAATAACTAACCTCTTCTTGTACATGTGTTCCTGAGTACACATACTTAAAATTTTCCCAATTATAATTCAAGAACATTTCAGTTCCCTTTATTCAGGACCATTATTCAGGCTCTTCTGGAAATGTTTTATTCAGGTTGCACATCTCTCCTCCGCAGTCTCTGATTTAGAATTCGGCTCTCTGGTAATGAGTGGAAATTGGGGTCTGAAAGAGAAAAACACCATTTTCTTAAATAATGCTATAGGCATACATTGTCTTAATCTGGAAAAAAGATGAAACCCTAAAATATTTTCCTAAACTGTTAAAACACCTGAGCTTTGAGAACAGAGGGGGGAACAAAGCAAATTACAATACAATTCAACTATATTTTTTAAATATCTGTGATCACATCTGTGACATTGCAACATAATCTTATGAGTAACATGAAAGAATGGTCTGAAAGCAGTTTAGTGGTGTTCTCCAGGCAAATGTGCAACCTGACTAGACATGCATTGTGGGTAAAAGTAAAAACTAGGAAATATCTTTTTTTTGTGGTGGTGACAGTTGCTGTTATTGTTGTTGCTATTGATAATGAAGAAAAAGGCCTGATCTCAATAGGACATCTGCACTCAACCCTTTCCCTGGGCTGTAGTTTATTCTCCTGTTCATACCTGAGGACAGTTGGGGCAGCCTCTTAAGCACTGTAATGAACTCTGAACAAAAACCCTTCCAAAATAAATCAGCCCTGTTTATCCCCAGCTCAGAGAGTTGGGGCAACTCATCATGAGACTTCCCTGCGTTTCACCGTGGAACAGGCTGTTTTGCTTTGGCTCTTTCATAAACTCAAGTCTAACACATATCTACTTGGCCATTCTTGGAAAACACAGAAATAAAAACAGCCAGTCCTGCAGCATGTGAGTACTGTAAGTTCAGAGTGCTTTGAGGGTCCAGCTGAGGCAACGGGGACCTCACAGCTGAATGACTGCTTGCTAATGGCAGAGTGGAAGGACATGATGGACAAAGAAGCAAAGTCAGACAAGTGTCTCTGTGAGGAAATGTGCCTACCCCACAATGACTTGCCCAGGAAATAAGGATGCATTTAGAACCACCTTCTTTTTAAATGACCACCATGACAAGAGCTGTTAAGTATTAAACAGGTGTGTGCTATCCGTGATTGCATCTGGATCTCCCAACTTAGTGGTGTCAGTAGAACTAATGACTGAGACAGATAAAGTGGCATACTTCCTGCATGGATTAAGATTCTGCATGAAAGCCAAAATAAAGTGCTGCACACCTGCCACATTTGAGAAAACATAGTCATAATTCCTAAGATGCTTATCTAAACTTTCTGGTCTTAAATTCTCAAATGGATCAGCTCAGAAAGATTTCAGATATTTGGAAGTTAGAGGAAATCACAAAAACTTCTGCGGGCATATATCAGTTCCAAATCTTTCACTCAGGAGAGCTTCAAAATTACATTTGCTCTGACTCCTACATGTGTGATCTGATAAGATCACTGACATATATTAATTACTGTAAAAAGAAACAAAACAACAACCCAGAATGAATAAAACAATGGTTTAAAAATATCCCTCATTCCACTGCTCTATACTTCAATTAGTTAAATTTAAAAATATATACGTAAACTCTTATTTTGCAGGTAAAATAAAAACTTGCCAAATATTTTGAAATTTCCCCTTCGAATTTTAAACTACCTTATAAACATTATCTTTTTTCCTTTTCTTTCTTCTATAGGAGTAAGACTGTATTTGAACTTTTTCTGACAACATCTTCTCAACTCAGTAATTCAAAAAAATCATCTGCTCTATTCAAGAGGTATTGCTATGCATTATACAGTGTAAAGTGATAAATAAGACATTAGTCCATATCATCAAAAAACGTATTCTATGAGTGCAAATTACATGCTTAGAAAACACAAATATAACATATAAAGAATTAAATGCCCTAAGAGGGATACAAAATAATTAGAGGAATGAAAAAAATTTAAATTAAAAATTATATTTTCAAAAATTGAAGATTTTATTATTAAGTAACATTTTGGACAAATATAAGAATTTTAACAAAAATAAAAGGTAAGGTCTTTTCAGAAAAAGAAAATATTTGAAGTAATATTAAAATAGACATAATAGGGGTGCCTGGGTGGCTCAGTCGTTAACCATCTGCCTTTGGCTCAGGGCCTGATCCAGGGTCCTGGGATCGAGCCCCACATCAGGCTCCTCCACTGGGAGCCTGCTTCTTCCTCTCCCACTCCCCCCGCTTGTGTTCCCCCTCTTGCTGGCTGTTTCTCTCTCTGTCAAATAAATTAATTAAATCTTTAAAAATATATATACATAATAGAATGAAGTCATCTTTGTAGATAGGTTAGGGGCTCAGATTGCCTGAAACACAGGGTACATGAAGAGAAAGTAGTTGATTAAAATGCAAAGGACAATGGGGATAAGATCATAGAAGCCTTTAGCAGTATTAATCAGTATGAAATGTTTTCCAAAAGCTGTGGAGATTTACTAACATGAATTTTTCACTAATTCATTTTATAATTTTATGTGGCAAGTAACATGAAATAATATGACAGAAAAAATAATATTACATGATATCTCACCACAGTTAACCATTCCGTGTACACAATGTAAAACACTTACAAACATGAGATATACTGAGCATCATGTTAAATTACCTGCTTTTTAAATGGTATATGTATATATATTTAATATATAATGAAAGTCCTTGCATAACACACTTTTCATATCTTTCTTTTAAATAACTTCATGAAAGATAATTTCTTGAATGTATCCTAATTTATATAACAATTTCTATATTTTTACACATTAAATTGCTTTTTTAAAAAAGATAGTTATTTATTTATTTATTTATTTATTTATTTATTTATTTAGAGAGCACTTCAACAATGGGAGGGACAGAGGAAGAGGTAGAGACAATCTCAAGCAGACTCCCCACTGAGCATGGAGCCTGACATGGGGCTCGATCTCATGACCCCAAGATCATGACCTGAGCTGAAATTAAGAGTCAGATGCTTAAAACTGACTAAGCCACCCAGCCACCACACATTAAATTGCTTTTTATCATTATTACAAACAAGTACAACAAAAATAAATATTTATTAAGTACCTACCATGTGTCAGATGCTGTTCGAGAAAATTTTCACGAATCAGAATAAAATACACTAATTTCGTGCTCCCATGGACCTTAACATT
This sequence comes from Ursus americanus, assembly GCF_024610735.1. Taxonomy (NCBI): domain Eukaryota; kingdom Metazoa; phylum Chordata; class Mammalia; order Carnivora; family Ursidae; genus Ursus; species Ursus americanus. The sequence continues at coordinate 8,016,276 of NC_142131.1, forward strand.
TGGGATATACAATAATATTTTTGTATACACATCTTTATCATTGATTTACTTGTATCTTTACAACAAATGCTGGATGTAAACTTTCAATGCCAATAGAATTGAATGTTTTTAAGGGTATCAATGCATACCCCACAAGCTGTGTATGAGAGTATATTTCTGCCCATACCTCTGATAACATATGGCATTACCAAACTTTTTGTCCTTTGTCAAAAAGTATGTAAATTACAAATTATTTTTATAAGGTATCTTTTTTTTTTCTTTTTAAAGACTTTACCCATCTTAGAGAGAGAGAGAGTGTGTGTGCAAGCAAGTGGGGGGAGGGGCAAAGGGGGAGAGAGACAGAATCTGAAGCAGACTCCACATGCTCAGCATGGAGTCCAACACAGGGCTCAACCCACCACCATGAGATCATGACCTAAACCAAAACCAAGAGTCTGTTGCTTAACCGACTAAACCACCCAGGCACCCCTATAATGCATCTTTTTACATTGCTACGGATTTTCAACATTTTCATTTTATTGGTTATTCTTTTGCATGTATAAAATGCCTATTTATCCCTTTAGCATTAAGATTTTCATCTTTTTCATTTTTATTTCCTATTTATTTGTGACATTTCATTATAAATTCTTAATTTTCTTTGTTAGCAGTGCCTGGGTGGCTCCGTTGGTTAAGCACCTGCCTTCAGCTCAGGTCATGATCCCTGGGTCTTGGGATCAAGCCTCACATCGGGCTGTCTGCTCACCAGGGTCTGCTTCTCCTGCGTCCTGCTACTCCCACTGTACTCTCTCTGTCAAATAAATAAATATAATCTTTTTTAAAAAGAAAATTCGTTGTTAGATATATATTTTTCAAAAATTTCCCCAACCAACATATATATGAAGGAAAAATATCTATTTTTTCATTTTTTGTGGTAAATTTTACTAGAAAGGTTTCTGATGATTTTGGCTTCTGGTGTTATGTTTTTAAATGACTTACTAACGTCAATAGTTATACAATTTACCTATTTTTCCTCAAACACTATAAAACATTTTTTACATTTGAGAGGTCAACAGCTTTATGTTGTGCGGTATAGGAGTCAAATTTGCTTTCCTAAGAGGTGAGCCTCCTACCTCCATACCATTAATTGACCGATCCACCATTCTCCTCAAAGATTTGTTCTCAAATAGTAAGTTCCTCTCTACAAAAGTGTTCTTTCTCTAAGATACAGGGTGCAAAAATTTTCAAAATAGCTCAGTAAAACTACTTTTTCCTTATGTTTTCCCAACACTTCAGTAAATCCTGTCCGGGATTAAGACAGTGGCTGCAATTCCTTACTGATATAAGAGAATTCTGAAGCTTCTGAAGTTCCCTCCTAATTTATCCCTAAAAGCTGATGATTCCAAAAGTCACTGTTTGCTTCTTTTTTTAATTTCTAAACATTTTACTTTCTAATATCCATGTATTATTTCATTTTTTAATATGAATACATGGCCCAAATCTTTTAATGAACTGTAGCTTGAAACATGAGAGACTATGGACTCTGGGAAACAAACTAAGAGCTTCAGAGGGGAGGAGGTGGGGGAATGGGATAGACTGGTGATGGGTAGTAAGGAGGGCACGTATTGCATGGGGCACTGGGTGTTATACGCAACTAATGAATCATCGAACTTTGCATCAGAAACCAGGTACTGTATGGTGACTAACATAATATAATAAAAAAACAAAAAAAAAAAAAAGAAAGAAAAAGGGACAGTGGCTGCTTACAGGTAAGATTTCTATCTGTAGTTTAAGATTTATGCTATTTGGATAAACCATAGGACCTAACAAGCACCTCCATATACCTGTTAAACAGGGGGCTAGTACAGCTAAGTCCTGATCTTTAAGGAGCCATTAACATTAACATTAATGGAAAGTAAAAGAATCCCCAAATGAGAAATGAAACTATTAAAACTAGATTGGGAAAATGGGGGCAGAGGTAACTGCTTAGCCATTTTCTTCTTTTCTTGTAACATCCAAGTGATAAGGTCTTTTTCTTTTTCCCTCCCCAAGGTTTAGGTGTAAAGGCTTTCAAGTCATATTTAAAATGTAGCTGGTTTAGGAAGAGCTCAAACTTCTGTGCTTAAATTACTGAATCTAGTTCAGAAGCCATATCACTGCAGAGGAATGTATGAGTTACTCAGGAACTTTTCAAACTAAATACGCCTTCCCACACACATACCTCCTATAATGGAGATCTTCCTGTGCTTCCTATTTGCCTTTAAAATCACTACAAAGTAAGCTATAGCTTCTAATGGAAGTGGATCAAATTTCTGGGATGCATTGAGAATCATTTTTTTATTAACCATAAAAGATTGAGAAACACCTTTACATTAACTAAGAGTTTAACATGCACTCATTCAATAAACATTGTTTGAACAGCTACTACCTGCTTAATGCCTAGCCTTTAGGAATACAACAGTGTGAGGAAGAGGCATAAGATTAAATAAGCCAGCAAGTTTAGCATGGAGAGACCTATTACAGGTGTAAAACAGAACATTATGGGGGTACGCAGAACCAATATCAATTCCATCTTGGCCAGTCAGGGAAAGATGTCCAGTGGAATTGGTATCTTTGTTGAAAACTAAATGATGAAATAAGTTAGGCAAAAAGTAGGAGAACAAAGTCCCTGACAGAGGCAACAGCTTATATTAATGTCCAGGAGTGAGAAATTATATGATATCTGGAGAAACTTAAAAAAAAAAAATCCAGAATGACCAGAGTGTAGAAGTCAAGTCAAAGACAGGAAAGACACAAGAGAGAAAAGATGAGGCTAAAGAAGCAAAAAGGGTGATCATGAAGCCCCCACTAAGCCACATGAATTTGTTTGAATTCTACCAAGAGAGCACAGAAGAGCAAAGTGATTATTTTAAGCAGAAAAGCAACCTAAGTTTTTCCTTTGGAAAAAAACTCTGACTGCAACGTGCAAAACATATGAGAGGAGGGCAATTCTAGAGCTATGGAAATAAGTTAATATGCAAAGGTGTCTTGTGTTCACTTCTTAGTAAGAGTTCAAATAAGTATTAAACAACCAGAACTCTCTGGCTAACCATTGATTACTCTGTGAATTATCTAGTTAAAACACAGTGTCTTAATGGTTATACTTAATAATTGCACTGTTTATAATTTAAGTTGTTTACTATCTGAGGTTTAACACTCAGAGAATTGATTAAATTGGGTAACTCCCCTCTTGGATGGAAGCAATAACCTTCAATGGAATGCTAACTACCTCTGAGAATTATGTTGAACTCAGACTTTCTTTGCCATAGGCAGAAGTAATTGATTTTAGGCTGGGTGAACAGGTTCTTAATACATATGCCCACAGGGAGAACGTCATTTTAATAAGATGCTTCTATAAGCCACATCCTACTTAAAACAGAAGGTTTTCCCTTTGCCTTCATAAGCAAAAACTGAAGGAGTCCTGTTTGCCCTTAAGTTCATAGTAAACAACTGTGAAGTAATGGAATACTGAGTCGGCAGTCTGCAAAGTATCTCTTTGCCAATTCAGCTGTCTATGTTTTGTTTTGTTTGTAGCTGAAGCTTTCCTAGGAAAATACATCTATGTTTAACATTCTCGAAAACCACTAATTAGTATACCTAAATCTGCTTGGATTGGCTCTGCAGCAGTTGTTCTCCTGATTTCCCAATCTATTGTTTTGTTCTGCCACCACCATGTTGTAGCTAAAATAAAAGTATTCAAATAATTAGAAATTGGGGAGGGGAGATAATAAAATACACAACTACACTTCAAGAGATCAAGGCAAAAAATGGAGAGTCTTAGAAAAATAGGAAATCAGTGATTCATTGATGTGGTCAGATTTTGATGTTGATTCACAGATTTGACCCAATGGAGTATAAGCACTGAGCGTTGTTCAAGACTACTGATTGTAGGAAAAATCGTTTTTCCATACCCACTTCAATTCATGTTTATATAGCATCTGTTAAAATTTTTAATTCTGGTAAATGTTTTCCAGCTCACAGAATACATTAATGTGTATATATATTTATAATATATATGTATACTATATACATATATATACATTATATACATATATAATATATATGACATGAAATTTATGACTACATCCATGTTCATATATTTAGACCTAAGTTATCAATCTAACAATCTTAATATTAGAGAATCAAATTTACTGCCCATTGTTCTTACATCTAGTTTACCAAAATCCCACATATAGCCTACTTTCAGGCATTTACGCAAAATTAAATATTTGTTTTTAAAAAACAGTTGCTTTAAACTTTTCAAGTTACAGTTGGTATTATAGTCCTTTAACAATAATTTTCACAAACTTTAATTTATCACAAACTGCTGGTGGTAACCTGGCTTATTTTATGTAATACACAGATGAACTTTTACAAATATTTTATTAGTTGTGCATTTGTTTCCAAGTCAGTTGGGCAAATAGAGCTAGCACACGAAAGCCATGGATATTAAGGTGCTTGGTTACAGGGACTTGGTTGCCAGCCCCAAGGACAAAACTATCCTGGACATGAATGGCCTGAGTTCATCATGATCCATAAGTGCCACTGTCCCTATTCCCTCCTGTAACACATGGAACTGCGCAGAAGCCAAGATCTCGCTGTCACCCAAATCCACATTTCCTTACCATCCCCAGAAGTGCGGGCAGAGAGCAGGGCCCCTGGAATCATCTCCCAGGCTTCAGCCCCAAGAATCACTGGGACCCACCCAGAACACCCTGGCCCATTTCTATCATCATCCTACCCAGATTCCAACATGTACAAGCAGCCATGCATCCACAAGCAGAAAATCCATGGAAAGTAGCTCTCAGAGCAAGCCTTTCATTGAGGATCTTATCATTGAGTCATCCATGTTCCCTGTAGTCCAGCCCCTGACTCCAACCAGCCCACCAAGATTGAAAATGATTATTGGACATCCCTCTGTCACTGGTCATTGTGGAGAATGAAAGAAGCAGAAGGCATCACAGAAAGAGGCAGAGGAAGAGGATAACTCCAGAAAAGAGATGAAGGCTCTCAGGAAGGGTCAAAGACATGAACTCAGTAAGGCGACTTTCTAATTTGAGAAAGATAATCTTGAAGGAAGAGATAAAAAAGTCATTGCCTACCTACATGAGGAAAACCCAGTCTCTACTGGATCAGACACCCTTCCGAATCTCCCTGCACCCTAGGATGTCTAAGTGTTCTCTTCCTGACTATGTCGAAACCACCTGAGCTAGTTACAGTACACAGACTTCAGCCCATGGGGAGTGAGACTGGAAGGCAAGGCCTACAGATCTGTCACTATGAGGTGCTGGTAGCAACCAATGAGAGTGTGAACCAAGTTTCCTCCAGGTAGGGATCAGATGAAGTTTGAGATGTGTCTGTCAAGTGAGGACTTACCAAGGGTATTTTCCATATCTCCTAAAGAATTTGACAAACTGTTCTGTGTAAACAGAACAAACTCAAGAAAATGTACTCTTCTGATCATCCCCACCATGACTCTCCATGACTGACACTCACCCCCGCTGCTCCAGGGCTCTGGACCTGGGGTCGCTGATCCCAAGGCATCCTTTTCCCATGGTGAGCAGGGAGCCTCTTGGGGGAGCAGAGAGGTGGCGCAGAGCTGGATCTGGCTCCATTCCCCAAGTGGAGAGGCAGCCAAAACCTTTGCAGCCCTGGGGTTGTGAGACATGGACTTCCTTCCCCATAATGAGGGGTGGGGGTGCTCTTTCTCATCCCTGGTACTCATTGTAGAAGGCAAACTCAGTCTGGACTCCAGTAGATACAAAGTTAATGTCTGTGCCCTCCCTCTGCCCACATCCCCACAAGAAGGCTCCCATAAGAGACTGAGAAAAATGAACATGGCCCTTAGTGGTCAGGCCTGTCAGGTGTGTTGACCAATGGGTAGGTAGAACCTTTGGCCTTGGTAGGAGGAGGGTGAGTATGGGAAGCAGCCAGGCAGACAAGGAAACTCCAGGATCCTGTGTGCCAAGCTCTTCTCATCTCAAGTTTTACAGCTTGCCCTACACCTGGGCCTCTTGCTTCTCTGACTAGCAGGCGCAGGCTCCAGCTCAAGGAGATCTCTAGCACGAAGGCTGCCCTGCTCTCTATCTCACTCTGTCCTTTACTTGCCATCCCCAAGCACGGTAGCCTCTTGCTCCAGTACTAACTTCCTCAGAAGCCTTGGTTTAAATTGGATATGTTACCTATACAAAACCCCAGTCTACCATCAGTCTCTAGGCAAAGTCAACTAGAACTCTACATTCGAAAACCAACTCAGATCCTGGGCTGAACCCAGGCCTTCAGACTCCCTTGGATGGGCTTAAGGAGAACAGGTTACAAGGACATTTCTCAGTATCTTGGCTACCAAGTCCCAATTATACCCATGGATCCCTCAACATACTCTCTAAAGAATGCAGTGTATTGGGGCACTGCCCCCCCCTTTCCTCACCTAACTCTCTGCCCTACCTAAATCACACTATCATTTCTTTATTCTCTACAAACATATACGTGTATATAATTTTACATAATATGTATGTTTGTTTGTTTACAAATATAGGAATATCTGGGTCTGGGTTTTGTTCCTTCCTGGCTTCCCTTTCCACTATGTGTATGATAATGCTGGGAAGGGGGACTGTGTTTGGAATTAAAGGTTGCAGTGGGTCCCACCCCCCCCAAATTATATATATACTATATGAATGCTCCATTATTGTCAATATTTAAGTAAAACAAAACAGTGAAAAAGAGTGCATTTCAAATGTGTGTGTGTAGACAAAGAGAGAGAGAGTGAATCCAATTACAGGACCTTATCTGATACTCAGATAAGGAAAAATTATGAAGATAGCTTTTTTCCTGCCTTCAGACTTGAACTAAAATATCGATTCTTCCTGGGTCTTGACTCTGCTGGCCTTTGGACTAGACCTATACCATCAGCTCTCCCAGATCTCTAGCTTGCTCAATCACCCTACAGATCTTGGGACTTGCTAGTCTTTGTAATCATGTGAGCCCATTTCTAGATAGTGATAGAGATATATAGATATAGATACTGATGAAGTTACACAAACTAAAATGTTGGAAAAGAATTTTGTTATTGTACTGATGCCATTATACACACACACACACACACACACACACACACACACACACACACACACTCCATTTCTCTGCAGTACCCTGAGCAATATACTGTAACATAAAGGACTGAAGATAACATCTCCATCCTAACATGAGGACCAGGAGATCAGCTCTTGTTTCACATGTTATCCAGTAATGAAAACAACATAAAAAGAATAGTTATCTCCCAGAATGACATGATGACTTTGATAACACCTGCACATTTTTATAAAATGCTTTCCTAAAAAAAATAATTATTATTTTGGGGCAGCCAAAAGGTAAGTCAGTCTCATCAATATTATAATTGTATTTAAAATTTTCTCCTCACCAATGACTTACTTTCATGTGCTTCTAGTCGTGAAAGTGCCCTTTAATAGAGCTATAGAGTATAGTGTTAAAGAGACAGCACATTTACCATTGTGCAGTAACATAAAATCAATGGCAGCTACTCATACAGGCTTTTTCAATTTCCATCACACATGGTATGCGGCCCTTGGTTCAGTGGATAATCCAATTGTAAACAGTGACTCACTGTTAACAACTCTAGGAAATAGGATTAGCAATTTCTAATTTCAAAGTAAACCTATTTCATTTTTGTCCTGCAAATAAAAACAATGTGTTCCGAGATTAAGCTTTTCAGCTTTTAGAGCTCCCCAGAAACAAAAATGCTGGAAACAAACTTTTATTGTACTAATGCCATTAATGGAAGCCAATGAGTATACGTTCCTAACAGCTTTTTAACAGTTTGGTACTACTACTACTATTACTACTACTACTGCTACTACTACACTGAATTTCAATTAAAGGAAACTTAACATTTGAATTGAAAGAAAATTTAATTGAACCTTTAGAAACTAAAAATCTTAAGGCAAATCCTCTACTCAATGTAATCGGGGGGGAAAATAAAAGTTCATATACTATTACAAAAGTGTTTCCACATCAAAAGTTTTAGATGAGATTTTAGGAAATCGGTTTGTCTTGGAACACAGTTAAATTGAATCAATGATCTTGTAATTTTTTGTGAATTATTTATGATACCACTATAAAACCTACTTTTCTCTACTTATCTGTGAAGTCCTTTAGTAGAATATTGCCTTGATCGAAAACTATACTTCCGCTCTGAGTTATAGACTTCTCAACTCCCTATTCCAAAGAACAGAGGATGGTGTCTTTTATTCTGCTTTTAGAACACAAAAGTGTCACTGTGTCAGGCCACTGGGTCTCTGTCAATAATACTCATGTCTGGCTTTTTAAAAAATGCCCATGCTTGCACCCTATATCCAGGGATTTCTCTAATTGGTCTGGGCTGGAAACTGCTAATCTGTGTTTTTTAAGCTCTCCAGATATTTATAGTATACAACCATTGTGGGAAACACTGGCCTAGATTAACCAAGGAAGGGTTACACCAAAAGGAAGCCTGAGGCTATGTAACTGGGATTTAGAACCACAATATTTATTGTCCAAGTTTGTAGCAAGAAACCTGTACTGAATCCAAAGGGCAAATAAGATCAATCAGGAGACAGAATAAAGTTAGTGGACAGGGAGGTCAATATTGCAAACTGAAGGATTTTTGTGGAACAGTTTTTATGACTAGTGACCATTGGCAGAAAGCAGATTCAGAAGTTAACTTGAATAAGCCATTCTAGCCTGAAAAAAACTAAGAATAAATATCTCCCTAGCTCCTTCTGTGGGAAACTTGACTACTTGTCTAAACAAAGAAATTATATTATAGTGACATTGCAAGGTACACTTCTTTCCCCTTTGAACTCATTAATCATCAACAAACTTGTTCACACCATTCTGATACGAGTACATGCTATGTAACATGAGATTAGAGAAGGTTTGTGTCATTTATAAGTTAATGGTAGAAAGCAGTTAAAAATCAGAGCTCCAGGTCCATGACTGACCAGGCCCACTTACCTTTGAAATCTCACTCACCTTACAAATTTGTTAGGTCTTTTTATAGAACTCACTGGACTCTGGAAGCCACGAGAGTTAATTCATTTATCAGTCTTTTATTTTGTATTAGTTATATCTCATAGGCACTATACAAGAAAGATGCTAGGAACTCAGGAAAAGATATAGCTCCTGTCCTCAAAGAGCTCACATTCTCATAAACTAAATAAAAGTTACCAAACTATTAAAATATACTTAGGATACTGCATCAGTAGTGATACGCTAGCAGATAAGAACAAGGCATGAGAAAGGCAGCACGAAAGAATTCAATAGGTATGCTTGGGAGTGGATTGCTGAGGACCATCAAAATGCTTTTGAGAGATTATATTTATAGTGATTCCTGAAGCAAAGAAAAGAAGCATTAAGGGACTGCAGTGCAGAGCCATAGAAAACTCAAAAAACATGCATTAGGGTATGGTCCCAAAAGGGGCTGCGTGGAAGGAAAGACATGGAAAGATCAAATAAGACAAATACATGTTTGTTTGTTTGTTTGTTTTTGTTTGTTTGTTTTACAGCCAAGATTGCTTAAATTCTATCTTAAAGATAAAAAAAAACAATTTGAAGATTTCACACAAGTGTTTGAACAATCAGGTCTTTAAGAATAAAAAGAAGCTAAGTGAGAGACAAAGCATTAGTGAGAGACAAGACTACTGAAATAATATAGTTGGTATTTATGCTAAACAAAGCAAACATAGCTAAGATAGAGTCTGAGTACAGAGTGAACAGGATTCATTGAAGAGGCATTTAGAAATTGACAGGATTTAGGGATCAGTAAGAATGAGGAAGGCTGGAATAATATAAAAATTACCTCCAATTTTTAGCTTATGAAATCAGATGAAACTGAAGTGCCATTTACTAAGGAGGATAAAATGAAACAGTTGATTTAGGACAGAGAAATTATGAATTCAGTCTTATACAAGTTGAATTTGAGGTGCCACTGGCCAGTTAACAGGAGCAATCATAGAACTGTTGGAGATCGGCTAAGATACAAAGGAGCAAGTTTGTGTTTGAGTCAGGCATTGTGAGTCATCAATCCATATTTCTTTGTTATCGCCAAGGGTCTTCTCAGAAACTTGATTCCCAAGGTTTCCCTTCCTGAGGAGACCACAGAAGCAGCTGATGGTAATAGTGACGTAACAGAAAATGTGGCAGAATTTGTACCTTTGTCACCCAGCATATTTTTTAAGAAGGTAATGGGCTTCAGATGAAAACATAGGAAACAAAGAATGAGAGAGTATGGTGGAGGATACATCTCCAAAAAGGATGCTAAGACAGACAGTTCAAAAGGTAGAAAGAAAACAAAGAGACCAAAGAAGAAAATGATAAAGTCAATCATACTATCAAATACTACTCAAAAATTAATTATATAAGAGCCATAAATTACTTCATTCAATTTTACAATTAGAAGTTTTTGGAAATATTGGCAAAAGTAGTTCCAGTAATTTCCAGGAATGGGATTCTAATCACAGTGAGCTATGTATAAGTGCCATGAGTGAGAGATGAGGGGCATTCTTTCAATAAACTTTGTTGTTAATGGACAGAATTATACGGTGTGATGGCTAGAAAAATATGTAAGATTGAAGTGATTTCTGGGTTTATTAGTTGTTTAAGTTTGCAGAAATGGAAATTTATTGAAAGGAATAGTTATAGGAATGTTATAAGTTTCAGCCATGATATTTGATGGATTGATGTCCCTGAGGAAATGGGAATGACGGCACCCATAGCAAAGTAGGGGGAATTTTTTTTAACAGAAAGAATGACTGCTTCCTCTGAGAAGAGAGGAAAAAAGCTAGAGTGGATACGGATATGTTGAGAAACTACAAGAGCCCTCCTAGTCTGGTCTGTTTATGAATTCCAAGGCAAAGTCAACTTCTGTGAGTCAAAGGATAGGAGTAGGCTAGGGAATTTGGGAAGAGTTATGGGAGCCTAGAATAATAATGCATAGAAGAGAGACTGATGAAAAGCTTAAAGGATTTCCAGGAAGATTTAAGTTCCAACTGAAGCTAGAAATTATAAATCTGTTCTGTCCCATCCTTCCATAGTTATGTGATTTCCTTTAGCAGTGCTCGGTTGCCTGAACACAGTTAAACAGATAATCCAGGTTGATAATGAGGGCTCAACATGCAGATATTGAGAAAGATAGGGAGACAAAGCTGTTGAGGTTATGGGAGAAAGGGAGATGAAAATGAAGTTCATGGTTTCAAGATGAAATGCAGAAGAAAATGAGGCTAGGATAGAGAAATAGAAAATTGAAAAATCAAGGATCTAAAAGTTACCTTGAAGTTAATGTATGGGTAGAGTGAAAGTAAGTAGACTGTTGGAGCTTACTATTGCATAATACAGCTATTATTTTGTACCATTATCTTCTGCAACCATCCATTGTACTTAATAAATGTTTGTCAAATTAAACTTATTCTGAGATATGTAGAAAAGAATTTTTTTTAATTGAAAGATAAACCACATAGTACTCTACACTGTAAAATTCTTTGCTCACACAGACAGAGCATAAAAAGGTCTTATATTCAAGGTAGTAAACCACTCAAAACCAATAGCAAGCGCTAAGCCTCCAATTCCATCCTAAAACTCAGAGGATCTGATTCAAATACCATGTTTTGGCCAGTAAGATTTAATTTTAAAACCTAGATGTGTCATCCTGTTCATGAGATATTTTAAGTAAAGATTGCACTGCATGAAGAGACACCCCATCTAACCCTAAAACTAATATGGAGGAAACGCAGCAAATTATACACAATCTTTGTTGTTGGCTTTTTTCCACAGAAAAGTAGGTTAGTTACCAGAATTTGACTTCACTCAGCTGAAGAAATCGATTCTAGGGATGCATATGTTGACAATCACTTGTAACAATATCTACTTTTCTCATTTTAGAGAAAAAAAGTCCTTAGAGATCACTTAATCCAAGCACTTCATTATGCAGCATGAAGAGCAAGTCCTGAAAAAGATTAAGTGACGTATCCAAGGTCACACAGAAAGTAAGCAGCTGCACTGTAACCCAGGACCAAATTCTTCCACTACAGTGAAAATCACCAGAACATTAAAGAAGCTCTCTGGCTTATTTATGTAAGTACATATATCAGTGAAATTGAGTAAAATGACCACGATTTCAATAGAAGCAACTGCTTTCCATCTACCCTTTATGAGAACACTGTGGGCTAAATTCCTGCTTATACATTCTCTTTTTTTGTTGCAAATGAGCAAAAGAAAGTTTCAAATAGGTGATAACACACACGCAAAAACACACATACAGAGTGGGGGGGAACAGAAGAAGATCTATGAAAACATAATTCACAAACGGAAGTTTCTCTCCTTGGATAATTAGAAATTGGCTATATTTGCTCTTTTTTTTTTTTTTTTTTTTTTTTTTTGTAATCCCTGATGTGACTAAAATGGTAATTAGCTATATTTTCCATTTTGGTAGAAACATATTGTATTTCATGTGTAGTGTAGTTCTGGTCTCAAAAGGGAAATGGAAAATCAGGAGAATATTTTTCAATGTCTCCTCTCTGTAAAGATTTACTGAGTTGTCTCTAATGTACACTGACAGCTTCTGCATTAAAATTAGAGGAAAGTAGACATCGATATTGTCAAGGTAAAAAAAAAAAATCTCTCCCCTTTCATTTTCATTCTACTAAAATAAATCAGGACCATATCTTTTAATATTTTATTAGAATTGTTCATTTCTGAAGGTCAAGAGCAAAAGGACTTTTCAAAGTTTAAAAAAGATTCCCAAAAGGTGGCAGTTAATTGATAGTCTCCAGACATCAACAAAAGTCTGGACTAGAAGCCTAAAAGCTATGCTAATTTCCTTGTTCAAAAGTTACCGGTGTTACTTAACTATGTAACTTAACTTCAGTGTGACCTATATAACTTGTTTGCAAACAACAGAAACCCATTCTAAATAAACTTAAATAAAAAGAAACTTATTAGAAGAATATCAGGGTGTTACCAAGTGGATGGAGTTGTGGAGAAACCAGGGTTAAAATCAGAGCAAAAACCCAGACTAGAACTGCTTTTCTGTAAGAAAAAAAACTGCTGCAATGAATGAGTTCTAGCTATTTGTTCCACCCTGCTTCATTCTACTCAAGATTTAAAATCCCAGAAGAGAGATTCTATCTAGCTAAGCTTGTTTCACATGTACCCCTTGAGTGTATATGACTATTGAGATGTGGGGGAACTTCTAGCTGAATTCAATAAGACAAAAAATAGTATAATATTGTTGGGGTTAATGTAGAGCATGAAATCAGCCATAATACCTGGCTTGCTAAAATGTAACATGGAGGCCCCTGAGGGTCAGGGAAGGTTTCTGAGAAGGGCATAGGCCTTTGGAATGCCAAGGCCTGCTTGACCACTCTGCAGTTGGAATGCCGCGGGGAGTTGCCTTCCCCAAACTTTCCTAGCCCAAACAGCCGCCCTGTGATCTAAGAAATGTAGGCACTGTTCCTTAGGCTCTGTTTAGCAGAACTCATAGAACACGAAAATTAGCATATCCATCTTTCCTGTAAACAGATCCTCCCAGTTTCAGTAAGACCCCTGGTCACACATCCTGTGCTTGAGAAATAGTGATAAGGATTTGTGGTTATCCTGAAGGACCAATAAAAGCGAGAGCAAAGAAGAGCAAAGGGTCTTCGTCTCTGAGCACTGATACCCTTGTCTTTTCCTCTCTCTCACAGCAAAGTTTGGAGTAATCTTTCATCCGTCGGTACAGGAATTGCTGGCTATTCCCAGCACAATATGGTTAACTCCCCCTTACAGACTACATACAACGGGAGAGAGGTAATTTTTCAAAAGAAAATCAGAGTATTGCTAAGAAATGGGAATTCATGCTGGGCAGTCAAAATTTATAGACTTATCCACTACAAACAAAATATCTTAGCATTGATTTTGAAGGAAATAATAATAATAGTAATAATAGTAATAATAATAATGGCTACCCTTTAATGCAAATATTTCTGTTAACATATAAGAAAGTGTATATATTATCCGAAGGTCCCCAAATCAAGACAACCGAGGATACACTGGAAATCTGGGACAAGTGCCCTCCTCAAGTGATAGTGTTTATAAATATCTTTTGCTTACCAGCAGCAGTCTAAATGCCTGAGGTGACCAACAATTTATTTTTTTCTTTCTACAGCTACAGATCAGGCTTCACATTTATAAGTCACCGTATATCAAACATAGAGACAGCAGTTAGTCCAGCCCAAAGGAAAAGAAGTGGAATCACCTCAGAAATGATTTAATCCATGCTTCAAACTAGCATATCTATCCTGAAAATCATTCCTGACTGCATGAACACCTGAGAGAAATTTGCATTTGATAGTTCTGATCTGACAACCACAAACATTAAACCTTAATAACATGTAATGTTGCAGAAGTTTTGCATATCTGCAATTCGTAAGCACTATCTGTTTTGAGCGAAAATAAGTTACCCAAAGTAGATTCAAATGGTTTCAGCTTAATGTGATGACTAATAAAATAATGCTGAACAGTGAGCAAAACTCTAAATTCCACCTCAGTGGTTCTGACTTTTCTATTTCCTGAATGAATAATTATCTTAATACAGATTAATCTTACATAATATGACCGTTTGTGTATTGTGTGTTGTATGTTGCTCAAGAAATACATTGTAAGATTATATACTGAAAATCAATGAGCAAGTTGGAATAATTACAAAAATTTTGAAATAGTTTTATGAACCAAAATGATATTTTAGGACAATTTCTAAAGGATGTTACATAGAGTTATGAGACATATGTCTCAGAAGGTAATTGAGAAACATTTTCGTCTAAGTTCTTCATGAGCTTACCAATGTTCTAATAGCACATATTACATAATTAAAATCAAAGACAATTCAATACAGAACACAGGACTGAGTATGGACAATATCCAACATGCTCCTGAATGTAAGAAATATATTGTTCAAAAAAATGGTAAGAAAGCTGATACACTGGGGCGCCTGGGTGGCACAGCGGTTAAGCGTCTGCCTTCGGCTCAGGGCGTGATCCTGGAGTTATGGGATCGAGCCCCACATCAGGCTCCTCTGCTATGAGCCTGCTTCTTCCTCTCCCACTCCCCCTGCTTGTGTTCCCTCTCTCGCTGGCTGTCTCTATCTCTGTCGAATAAATAAATAAAATATTTAAAAAAAAAAAAAAAGAAGAAGAAAGCTGATACACTGCCTAACTTTGACATTTACCTTTGTGTCCAGAAAAAAAAAATTTGTCATCTTAAACATTAACTCTTGCCCTTTTTTCCAGTTACTAATTCTCAAATTTCTAATGGAAAACGTACTGCTGTATATTGTGTCAAGTAACACAACTGACAGTCCTCCTTTTCCTTCCTCAATAATATCCTAAGTGTTCATGAAGAGTAAACAAGCACCTCAGAACTAGAATAGATCAAATAATTCCCCAAAGAGATATGGCAATAAATTCTCACAAATTAGGATTGCAGGGAGGAAGAGAGGTTTTCATAAAGTATTATCTTAAAAATAGATATATAAAACATATATGTTTAGCCTATTTTGCTAGCAAAATATGCACACACACGGAATCAGATTTTTAGACTTAGCCAAACATGTACAAATAAACTAGACTGTTTTTTCAAAAATGCAGTAAGATTATTTTGATAGAGGGACATTAATTTTTTTAAAGGCATATTATTTATGCATCAAGAAAAGTATAACTAGAACATCAAATGGCTTATTTCCTTGATATTTGCATTAAGAAGCAGCTACTGTCTGTTGTTTGGTTAGGGCTTGGTTTGTTTCTTCTGTTTGTTTTGGTTGCTTTTGTTTTTCTTTTTGTTTCTGTTTTGTTTTTCCCAAAGGCTATTTTAGAATGTTAACGATTTGGGGATATAGGTAAAGGTAAATGTGTATTCACTACACAACTCTGGAATTTTTCTATGTACCAGAAAACTGTTATAATATTAGTTATTTCATGCCTCTACGCACTTTGCATACATTGGCCTTCCCTATTTGCTCCACAGATCTAAACTCCAATCATCTTTAAACTAATAGCATTTCCTCAGTCAGGTGACCTGCCCACGCAGAGCTAGGCACCCTCCCATCTCTCAGTGCACTATATGCTGTACCCAGACAATGATATTTGTTGTATTCTTTAATACCTATTTGTTGTCAAGGCCATCTCTTCCACTTCCAAGAGACATGCAGACATGCAGTAAAATCACATGGAGAAAAATTTTAAGGTATTGATATAAATCTCCACTCAGACTTGGTGAGGAATACAAATCCACATTTTTTAAAAGTCCTCCACTAAGTCTAATGTTCATCTCTAGTTAAGAATAACTGCACTAACCTGCAAACGTCAATGTTAAAGAGCTTTTTTCACTTATTTACTTATAACTTGTTGACTGAAACACAGCACATGGTAGGCACAGAGCAATGTTTAGGGAAGCATATAATGCAGTAGTAAATAGCAAATCCATAATAATGATGCAGACAGCAATATATGGACAAGTACAGATCAAGCTGGAAGTGGGCCTGCATAGACCTGATCTTTAAACGAGGCTTGGCTGAAAAGACAAGAAAACTAGGAGGGTCATCAGCTCCGGCAGCACAAACTGCTTTGTGCATTCAAGCATAAGTCTGTGATAATAAAGAAAAAATACTTCCTGTTGTGGGGATCAGAGCTCCTGGCTAACTGGTCCCTGTAAGAGCAAAAGCTTCTAATACTCCAAAATAACTGCAAACTTTCTATTAACAAAGAACTTAGTTGCTTTTAAATATGTTTCAGGTGGTTCAGAGAATATTTTCATGCAACTTTATTACAGATCATCTTATTGTTTTAATGGGGTCCCATGTCTCTTTCCTTGGCAAAACCATATAACTCTGTCTTTAAAATAGTTTCCTCAAACTGAGCATTCTGAATACTATAAAGAGATCCCTTATTACACATAATTTAGATAAATACATCAGGCATACAGGAAGCATTTGGTTTACTGAGGAATGAGTCACTATCTGAACTAGAATATAAGAAAAGTGTCCTTGCACCAAAGAAAGGCCATTCCTGATGGATGAGACATGAGTGAAGGCCTCAGCATCACTGCCACCTGCAGAAATTTTCCCTCCCATTCAACCCCCATTACTCATACATAAAACTATTCTTTCTCTCCTAATATGCCCTTCTTTTTAATGGCTAAGAAGTCGTGAGATTTCATCAGGTAATAGAAACTTAAGTTTTTCAGAGTCAATTTCAATAAATAATACTAATAACATCATTAATTCATTAGTGAGAAATTAGTGCTGTAAAGGCATGGACATTGTAATCACCTCTGTATCCTCAGTGTCTTGAAAAAGATCTGGCAGACAACAGGTACATAACAAACATTTGTTAAATAAATCAATGAATTAGTGATACTATATCCATTCTTCCACACAGTAAATGGAGTGAGATAAAGCAAATGTAAGTTAGTGTTCCTGTGTTATGAAATACATTTCTTTTTACACTCAAAGCCTAGACTTAAGAGAATCCAGAGTGGCATATCTTCAAGCTCAAAAATTTGCGGTCAACCACAGTGCGAAGATTTGGGACTATCAGTCGACACTCTTCCTATCCTTCTAAAGCCTGGGTTCAAGTGCCCTTGAAAGTCATCCAGAGTAGATTGAAAGAGGATGCAGACGGATGTGAAGTTTCTATCCAGTCAACCATAATAAGGAAAATCACAAGACCATCCAGAAAGGGAAATAGTACATTGTAGCAGGTAGAAGAAAATGCATTCCCTTCTACTCCTGATAAGTTTATAAAATTTGGGATTCAGTTTCCTATCATCAAAAACCCAGAAACCTAAAAATTTATTTCCCAAATTATTCATAACTTAAAAAAAAAACCTCATGATGTATAACACAGAACCTCAAATCTGGTGCTTTTTAAATTTTTGCTGGGTACAAGATCATTAACAGAGAAATATATCGTGACTAACATGTCATACAGAGGTCTCGATGTCTTTAATGTTGCTATTAATAGCTAGAGCAATTCAGAGCCTCTTACTTATTCTCTCATTGTTTGCACCTGATGTCAACTTAGTCAGAATGATTTGTTTAAAATATGTGATTCAGAAGGCATCTCAAGAAGTAATGTGGAATGTATAATCCGGGCCTGCCTAATTTCAAGTGAAATACAAGAGAGAAATGCATATTAATGTAAAATGACTATAAATCAAAAGCTATTTCATTTTCTAGGGTAATATAAAAGCCAAACCTGTTTGAAACCATAATTCAGCTGTCATAATCTCTTAGATATACCACTGACCTTCCTTGGAAGTTTCTGTCACATAGAAGTGAATGGATCGGGAGGAGCAACGTTAAATCACATGGCGTTACTGAGAGCCAGGTACTTGAAAGTAATTTAGCTCACTTGAGCAAGTCCTTTAACCACAAGTCACACTTTCTCAGATAGAGATTCCTTGTGCTGTACACGCACATACACTGGCATAAAACACATTCACCGTGTAGACTATACAAAGAGATTCATTGTGTATTCCATGCCTGTGCTTACAGATTTTTTTCAATCAATATTGAACTCCAGTGCTCCAGTGTTTTCAAGAAACAGCTGAAAGATTTTGTGTTGTAATTCCTGAAGTCACTCGTCTGATTAACTTAAGAATGTATATTTTCTCTGGGTATTCTACATTTATTATTAATAAATAGCCAGTATCTAGCATGCTTGCTTGGCTGCCTATCTCTCCAAAATGAATCATTCTATTAACACTGTGACTTTCAATGTTAAGCCTGAGGTAGGAAACGGGCTTGAATCTAAAATCAGGCTATTCACCAATGCCAGAGATGGGTGTTAGAAATAAAAAAAAAAAATTATTTTTGGAAGAATGGTTAAAGAACAATCTGCCTTTGGGACTTACGGGGACGCTTAAACTGGAAGGAAAGAGATGATTTTTATTTGACTCCATGCGCAATTTGTTACTGGATTTTCAATGAAGAGCTAGTGCTGTTTTTATGGACAATAATTATTGTATCATTACCTCCTCCCCCAAAGACAGAAGATTAAATTGTTACTTTGAAAGCTTTTTAACTGTCAGAATTTCTTATGATTGTGGATGAAGGAGGGTAAGGTGTGGAATATAGAGACCTCTGCTTAGAGCTTCAAACAACTATGGGTAGATCCATGTTTCACCCTCAAACCTTTCCCTTAGTGAGTATCTGCTGATCTCCAAGAGGTTTTTTTTTTTTTTTAAAGATTTATTTTATTTATTAGAGAGAGAGAGACAGCCAGTGAGAGAGGGAACACAAGCAGGGGGAGTGGGAGAGGAAGAAGCAGGCTCCCAGCAGAGGAGCCTGATGTGGGGCTCGATCCCAGAACGCCGGGACCACGCCCTGAGCCTAAGGCAGACGCTTAACGACGGCGCCACCCAGGCGCCCCTCCAAGAGGTTTTTTTGTTTGGTTTGGTTTGTTTTTTGTTTGTTTGTTCGTTTGTTTGTTTGTTTAAGGTAAGGACAAAACCACTTATTGTACAGTTGAGGAATAACTGATTCCCAAAGGGCTAAATCTATCCACAAGGAAAAATACACTTTAAGAATCATTTCTATTATCTAATACAAAGACTAAGACTATAAAGTCCTTGGTTCCATTTAAAACTCTACTAATAAATTTCTGGGTAAACCACTCTGTACCTCAAATTTTTATCTATAAGGCATCCAAGTTAGGGAATTAAAAGCTAAAAACAAACATCCTGAATACAGCAAATACTGAGCTTCTACCAAAAAAAAAATCATGTATTAAAACATGATTTCAAAGTACTTATGTAATTAACAAATGAATGATCAGTAAATATTTAATCCCATTTATGTGGATGAGGTGCTGTGAATGATGAAAAGTATTTTAAAAAATAATGCACAGTCCCTGACTTCACAAATGTTACAATTTATATGGCAAAGCCAAGTTTTCAATGGTTTCATTCATGTTTCCAGAGGCATTTATAGATTGATTGCAAACAATTTCATAACAACCAATAGCCATCCCTCATACTGGGTGAACAGAAGCCTATACAAGAGGCTTGGATGACTTTTAAGGAATCTTAACATAACTTGGCATAATTTCTTGAAAAAGATAATACTAGGCAGGTAGTTCCCTTTTTCACAACCTCAACCCTCAAGCTCTTTCAAAGCTCTTACATAGAAACACTATCCGTTAACAGGAAGCTATAAGGAAACTATTACTCCAATTGTCACATAAAACCTGGAAATATTTCTTCTTATCACTAAAGTCAGTCAATTCATCCCCCACCTCATGAATCTGTCTGGAGTCTCCTAAGACCCCTGTGGTGTACCTTGTTGCCTGGGATGAAAATAGCATACTAAGGATGCCTGGCCCCCATCAGTTCCTCAGCCACATAACATTTCCGTCCACTCTTATGAGCATCAACACTTTCCCATCTGAGGACTCCTCTCACATTTACTCTAAAAAATAAAGAAAAAAAAGAAATTAAGTTACCCCCAAAGTAACTACTGCAGAGAGCCATCACTAACCTCTACCTTCCCGAACTGATTCATGAAATTTGGCTCTGTTTCTGACAGGTGGAAAGAATTCTGAGTTCCCTATTATTACAATCAGTAGCAAATTAGAGGCTAACTCCATCCAAAAAGAGAAAAGGCGGGGGGGGAAGCAAATTATCTGTCTGATATCTTAAACTTTTTCCTGAGGAAAATCATTTAGGTGTGGGTCATTTAAAAAATGTAAAAAGGAATAATTAGAAAGAAATAAAATAAGAGGTGTTAGGAAAATACTTATGTGAATATAACATTTTTAAGAGCATTTAAATAAGACTGGAAAGAGTGCAAGATAAGTAGCCTTTGCTTCTGGAAACTTCTTAGTTGTCAATCACCAAATCTTATAAGGTCCCCATATACTTAAGTAACCTAAGCCATGAGATAGAACATGACATGTAAGATATAATATGAAATAAAAGAATGGCTACATCTCAATGAAGGGATTATATTCCTGGTGAAGAAAATATTGAGAGAGTGAGTGTGGGAAAGGTGCCTTCAAAAAGGAGTCTTCCATGGTCTTGATGAAGAAAGGAAATTTCTACCAGGAACAAAAATAGCTGCAAAGAAGAATTACTACTGATAGGATATTTTCTTTCACCAAAAGCTGAATCACAGGATAGAGAACTCATTCACTCTCGTTATTTCAAAGGCCATCTATAGTTTGAGACCCTCACAAAGTTCTATTTCTACATCAATTCATCATCTGAGCTTCATACAATATCTCTAATGTCTATTGGATATCCCCAAAAGAATGTCAAAAGGCAATTCTCACACAGAAGGTCTAAATCCTGAACATTATTTATTTTACCATTAGCCCATTCTTATTCGTTTAGGCAGTCAATCAGTCACTCAACCATTTATCCAATATTTATTCAGTAGCCACATGTGCTTGGCATTGTACTAGAAGTCAGGGATACAACAGAGAACTAAACTTTCACAAATTTCTTCCCACAAGGAGTTTACATTGTAGTGGCAATGTACAAACTCAGAAAAAATAAAATAAAATATAACACATATTGATAAGTTCTAAAAATAATTAGAGCAGGAAATGGGGAGGGACTTTAGATAGGAGAGCTGCTTCAAAGAATGTGATCCTCCTATGTTTTTTGTCTCAGAAAGTCACCAACATACACTCAACTGCCAATCCAAAGACAAAGGTTGATTTATGATGTTGCAATTATTCTATATACATAATAACCCTCCAATTCATTCAATTATTTCCTTCCTACTGCTACAACATGAGGTCAACCTGACATTATCTCTTATCAAAATAATTACAACAGGTCTCTAAAAGGTCTACCTAATTCCAGTTTTGCACCGCTTGAATCCATTTTTCAAACCGTAGCCAGAGAGATACTACCAAATCATAATCTTTAGGGCGGCTCAGTTTCCTCATGAATAAAATCCAAGTGAGCTTTTCCTCTCTCACTCCTTCTCCATCACCACCACTCTCTATTTCACACTGTACCCTCAAGCCATAGACTGAATTACTGACAATCCCTTGACTCCTTTATACTTTTTTTCTGGTTTCTACGTGTGCTATTTCCTTTCTCTGGAATATTTGTCATTCTCTCCCTCCCTCGTTTATTTTCAACTGGATAGATTCAACTATCTTCTCAGTTTAGACATCACCCTTTCCAGGAAGGCATCACTGAGAGCCCCTGGAACCGATTCCAAGGGCTTCCCATAGTACATTGCGCATATGCATATGAGAAACCTTACAACATTATATTGAAAACCAGTCACTAATGTAGTAGAACGACACTGTGATGTTAACTGGTATTTTCTTCTCCCTCTTTTCTATTCCAATAGGTAGCTGGTGCTGAAAATGTTGCGTTATGGAAAGATGCATCAGAAAAAATAGTCCATGAATCCTTCCGCTTCCAAGGGATAGAGAGGATTTTTAGGTGTAGGTAAAACGACTGGGTTTACAACATGAAGGAAAGCCGATTTCCTTGCTATTAGAAAGAAACTGTGAGAACAGAAGTCTGTGGGTCCAAGAGCAGAGGGAACCTGGGCTTGACTCCCAGAGCAGAGTCTGGGGGGTGGGGGGTGGGTAATATGACTGTGTGGCAGTTTTCAAAGGTGTCCCAGCCTCCAAAGTAACATGTGAGAAGGAGAACGCCGTTGGACCTGAAGCAGCCCTGTGAACCAGGGTGGTGGGTGATACACTGATATTCTGGAGCACTGGGGACTGAGGACTCCATGTCTTGCCAGCATGTGAGAGCTCATGTTTTTAGCATAATTAAGGTGGAGAGATACTCAAAAAAAACAAAGATAAGTATAGAAGACACGCCTGGCTCCCTACTCAATATCTATCTGCTCTTCCACCTTCTTGAGAAGCACCAACTTTCTGCAGGGTGTCAATGTACCTACCAAAAAAAACCTGTGATTTCTAGCCTTCCTCATAGCTAAGAGTGGTCAATGAGATGTAAGCCTAAGGCCTTGCAGGGACTTCCTGGAAAGCACAGGAAAATGTGCCAACTCAGTTGGCACACAGACTCTGCCCTTTGCCATTCCTCAAGGTCCTGCCTGTAAGTTAAATGGTGACATTGAAGACTGCCCTTTGTCACCGTATTAACCCCAACAAAGTGCATATTGCATAGTAATCATTTAATAACTACCATTCAGTGAGCTACTATATAGGGAAATGTTACTTTCCATAAATGCAAATGATTATTACATCTGAGCTCTGGATTTCCCAAAGCACCTAAAATTAAAGGACAGCATTTTGGTCACATGTTCCTAAAGAGAAGGAACTACATATTATCTGTATTAGGTAATTGGGTACATTAGGTACACGGAGCCTGACGTCATTTTTTAATTACCTCTAAAGAATCAAAAAGTAATCAATGAGAATTTTGAAAAAATATTCTGAATCACCTTTTATTCTAATAGTTTGAGGGCGTTCCCTTAGCTCTCAATGTAAAGAGCCCCTAAAATTGTCTGTCAATGCTGGTACAAGCCAGGATAGGCTAGTTTATGCAAGAGTAATAACCAGCCTGTAAGTTTCAGGGATTTATCACTAACAAAAAATTTTTCCTCGCTCATGCCAGGTCTACTGCCGGTCTAAGTGGTCCCCCAGAGCAACTCTTCTCCTAAGGTTCACTCAGTATTCCAGGCTGCTTTAATCTTTGGCATATTTATGTCAACACATGCCTCCATGGTCACAACGGCAGGAAAACAAGAGTTCTTAAAAATCTCACGTTGGTCATCAAATGTTCTCACAGACAGTGACATATAGGTATCACTGCTACCCACAATGCATTCTAGAACTAGTCACCCAGGTCTGCTTAGTTATAGGGATGTGAGGAAGTATCTCCTCCCAAGTTTCCAAAAGGAGAAGAGAAATGGACATTGGCGATCATGTGTAATCTCCTAGCATTCCTAGGCAGTTTTTAGAAGGAATATTCTCATATCCCTAAAGACAGAGGTTCTGAAACTTTTTGGATTTAGGATCTCTCTATACATAAAAAAAAAAAATCACTGAGGGTGCTAAGAGCTTTTGTTGATGTTTATTTTATCTACCTATAGTTATCATATTTGAACTTAGAGCTGAGGAATTTTAAAAATATTTACGAATTTATTTTAGGAGAATAGTAGTATACCCATCATACACTAACATAAATAATATTTTTTTTTTTAGTAAAAATAACTAGATTTCCAAATGAAACAAAAAAAATAGAGGACGGGCATGCTATTATATTTTTGGAAACCTCTTTAGTACCTTTACTAAATAGAAGACAGCTATATTCACAAATCTGCGTTCCATCTGTTGTGATATCACACTTTATGTAGCTCCTGGAAAAATTTTATTGTGTATCCACAAGAGAATAAAGCTGGTAGAGGCAAATAACATCTTAGTATTACTATAAAAATAGTGTTGACCTCACAGAACCCTGAAAGGGTCTCAGAATACCCCTAGACACTTTAAGAAACACTGCCTTAAGATGGTTAATGTGATCGCTCAGTGGCACTGCAAAATGTACAAAGGTAAAATGCTTGCTGCCCATAATGTCTTCTATTTTGCTTTACTTTTGCTCTGAAAACTTTTATTAGGTCAACTCATTGTGCTCTGATTGAAAAGTATTCAGTGCCTCAATCAGGGGATAAACTTGCTGGCTGGTTTTTCCAGAAATGATCTGTGAAGAATGTCTCCATTATCTTAAATAATAGTATTGTTTTCTTCTTCTGGTGTGCCTTTTTCAACTTTCTCAGCGAATCCATCTGTCATTTTCTGATCAGCAGCTGAACAGGCACATTTGCTTTCATGTCCTCTTAAATCCACTTTCACTATCCATCAGGACCCTAAATCTCATAGCATGAGGGTCGTTATCCTTAGCATTCTTCCTACCTGTGGGGCTTAGTATCTTACCCTTTCTTTTTTTTTTTTTTTAAGATTTTATTTATTTATTCAACAGAGATAGAGAGCCAGCGAGAGAGGGAACACAAGCAGGGGGAGTGGGAGAGGAAGAAGCAGGCTCCTAGCGGAGGAGCCCGATGTGGGGCTCGATCCCATAACGCCGGGATCACGCCCTGAGCCGAAGGCAGACGCTTAACCACTGTGCCACCCAGGCGCCCCTATCTTACCCTTTCTTGAATAGCCCTTTGGTTTAAATCCCTTTATCAAGGGGACTCATGGATTCTCTGAAATAGTATGAAGATACTCCTTTCCATTTTCTTCCTAAAATATTCAAATTAACAAATAGTCATTGAATAGCTACCATAAACAAAAGACTCCTAGTACATACACAAGATTCTACATTTATTCAAATAGAGTTAAACTATAGATTCTTCATAATGATTTAAAGTTATCAAAACAATATATTGGAGTAGAAAATAAGATATAAAAAGTCAGAGGACAAAAATAAAATGTTTTGAGTCCCTTTCCCTCTTTTGAACCTTAGTTTTCCAATCTCTAAAATAGGACTAACAGACAGGTCTCAGAAGTCTGGGAATTATTGTTTCTGTGGGTCAGGGCAGGAAGTATATACCCCCACCATACTCCTCCCTGGCCTCCAGCAAGCTGCAGGGTTGTGGGTGTCCTAGGTGTTAGTGGGACAAAGTGGGACCCCCTTCTCAGACCCAGGACTCTGACCAAGAACTTCAGGGTCATTTCTCTTGCCCCTCCCCCCCCCTTGCCCCTGCGGAACATTCTTGGTACTGCAGGGACAGAGCTAGCGTGGCACATACAGAAACCCACCAATAGTGGAGATCCACTCAGGTTTGGGGAGGGGGCCTGGAGATGGCATTCTACCAATGTGAGTGAAACTCAGAGGCTGGAGGTACAGGGCCATCTCTTTCCACGCTTTCTGCAGATGATTGTCGTCAGCCATTTTGCCCCTGCCCTGAGATCCCCTCGCCTCTTTGTCTTTGTACCCAGCTTCGTCATCGTCTTTAGGGGCCAGCACCCTGATGCTGTGAATGATGTCTGCTGGGAGTCCAGTGAAAAGCCTGTATCTTGGAACAGTGTGCTGCCCCATGGGAGATAAGTCCTTGGCATGGAGCTTACACTGTCTAGAAGCAACTAATACTGTAGGTAAGGAAGCTACCCTGCAAATGCCTATGGTGCCAGGAACACTTCCAAGCAGCTGATGTCCTCCAAGTTGAAGGGCCTCAGTGTTCAGCAACTTCCTTTCCCACAGTAGGATCTCCCTCTCTAGGGATCTGAATTTAAATCCCCTCTGCCACTCCTGGCCTTGTGGTCTTGCACAAATCTCTTAACTCTCTGAGCCAGAGAATATGGTATAATACTAGGCACACAGTAAGTGCTCAATAAATGTTAGCTTACTATAGCTATTATTAGTATTATTACTATTTTTATATTTCCATTTATTAATTGTGTGGCCTTCATCAAATAACTGTTCCAAGCCCCATTTTCCTCAAAATGGAGATAATTGCACCTGTTCTCCCAGTAGGGATTTGAGAATTAAATAGCAAGGCAACTCATAAAGGTTAGCTTCTTTTACTTTTTCCCTACTTAGTAGCTATGTGACTTCCACATATTGCTTCACTTCTGGGGCTTTAGTTTCCTCATATGCAAAATGGGGGTAAATAGTATCTACTTTCCTAGAACTGTGAGCGTTCAGTGAGATGATGGTTGACATATAGTAACTATCAAACATGTTACCTTAGTATTATTATTCCTGCTGTCGTTATTATTCGCCCTCCTTACCAGCTCTGTGACCTTGAACAACTTCCTCATGGGGTAAGATGGGGAAAATCAACCCCTCTCTAGTTTTGCTGCAAAGAAGAAACAGCTACGTCAGTGCTCTGTTCTTACCAACTATTTCCTGGCTCTGTGACTGTAGGCAAGTCCCTCCCCCCTTCTGTACCTCGGTATCCTCATCTGCCCTGTGAATCCAGCAATCTCCACTTGCCCAAAGCTGTGGAATAAGGAGGAAACCCTCTCAGCCTGGTGCCTGACTAGGAATGGCATGGATGATGCTGGGGCCGTGGTGACTCCTGGGGCTCACTGACGAGGAGGAACTTGAATCTATCTGTGTAGAGCTTCAGATTAGTCCTGGACTGGCACCCCCATACAGAAGTTCTGCAGCAGCAACACAAACTACTTGGTGGGGCAGTGGGTGGGGCAGTGTGGAGGCAACTTACTCTACAACTGTGGGGGACATCATGTGAGGTCACTTCCAGAGAACAATCCATACCCGACCTCTGCCTAAAAGACTCGGAAATCACTGGAAGGAAATATATCACCCAGCCCTCCTCTAAGAAACCCTTTGGTGGCCTACTCAGGGGACATCCAGATCTCATAAACTACAAAGAATGATGGGATGGGAACTCAAGCAGCCAGACTTTAAATCATGGCTCCTTCATTGATCGATCAGCTCTGTGGATGAACAGGTTTTTGCCTTGGCTCTACTATCAATTAATTATTCCTTTAGACTTCATTCTCTTCAACTAAAAGAAGAATATGTTATCTTTCACTCATTGATCTCTATCATTCTATGATACAAGTGAGGGTTTGATTGAGCCATCTATGTATTAGCAAATTTCTTTTTTTTTTAAGATTTTATTTATTTATTCACAGAGATAGACAGCCAGCAAGAGAGGGAACACAAGCAGGGGGAGTGGGAGAGGAAGAAGCAGGCTCATAGTGGAAGAGCCTGATGTGGGGCTCGATCCCATAATGCCGGGATCACGCCCTGAGCCGAAGGCAGACACTTAACTGCTGTGCCACCCAGGCGCCCCTAGCAAGTTTCTTGATCTATTTCTTTTTCACCATCTGTATCACATACCCGGTGGAAACCCTACAAATATTAATGAATATTCCACTGTTAATTATCTGAAATTCAGGACAAATTCTAGACCAATATTATAAGAGGGGTCCCTGAGAGAAAGAGCAAAGTAACCAAGGCATCCCACAGAATTTCTATTCACTTTTACTCCTTACAAGTGGTAAAAGTTGTTGGTTAGAAACCTCTTCTGGAACTTCCCAATATAATCTGAAACTAGCCCCCATACATGGAGGGAAGGGAGAGACCTAAGAGGCAGATGACTCCAGATTGGTAGATGACCGGTTTAATAATCAAGGGAACTGATGCATGAGGCTTGTCTTGGGAAGCCTCAAAACAGGTAGATTGCACTCACCAGCCAGCTCTTAGAGGTTTATATAGAGGACCTAACTGGGTTTAGTCATATACCCAGTCCAGATAGCCTTAATGCATTCCTATCTTAAGGCTGAATCCTTGGAGCAGCTTCTGGGAGCAGGGAGAGCAAGCAGAATACACATTCCAAGGCAGGTGAGGGGGTGGAGAGCTTCCAGTTCCCCAGATCCAGCTCACAGGTCAACTGGCAGTTATATCTCCTTGATGACCTCCCCCAATAGAAGTAAACTGAATAGTTAAATTGTTAGTAAAATATGTAGAATATTAACAACCATATAAAATATGGTTGATACCTGAGAACCTGAGGTTCTCTCACTGCTGTCTCCAAATACCATGAAAATTATTTGCAAATGATGGGGGGGAAAGCTTGAATTTTGAAATGCATGAATATTGAGCCTCTTACCTCAAATTTTAGGTTTCAGCCAAGCTAGTTCTTTTATTGAATCATTTTAAAAAATCTCTTGATGAGGAGGAAAAATGTTGGCAATGGAAACCTTAAAAATCTAAGATTCAGCTTGTATCCCTAGGTTCACTACCGAGGTCTAAAAGAACCCTGTTAGCATTAGAGGTAAGGAAAACAAACATGAAAGAAGCGAATCGAAAAATTCAGTAGATCTTGGTCTTTGGAATCAGAAAGACACAAATTTGACTCACACTTCTGTCATTCAGAAGTCAAGTTATTATATTGACAATAACTAGTCAAGTTATTCAATCTTGGTTGAACATCAGTATCCTCATCTGCATGGAGTCATCCCCATCAGTATGGCTGAAATGACAAAGTGCTTGTACCTAACATACTTTAGGAATTCAAAATAATTGCTTGACAACATCTTTCTTTTGACAAAATTATAAGGTTCATATGGATTTGAGGTCTAAATTACATGAACAGGCAATTTAAAAATACCCAAACTTCCTGGAATATATACTTTGGCATATTCATTTTCATGTGATTCACTGTAATCACTATAGAGAAACCTGGCTCATTCAAATAAGGAGACATCTAAGAAGAGAATCAAAGCTCTAACTGCCATTTTGCTGACTGAACTGGTTTCACGTAAAGGAAAGGGGACCTTGAAACACTCTTTTATTACAGTATTAACCATAAGATTTAGAAACATGATTTTTAAAGGGTAAAGTTAATATAAATGGAATATAATTTTTAGCCAGCTTTACAAATTAAGTTCTTGAGAAAAAAGCCACAACTTAATGACTGTAAAATTAATATCACTAGTAATAACAATAATACTTTTGTCTATAATGTCATTTACTACCCCAACACAATAGTCCCTAAGTTCATGTTGGAGAAGCAAAGTGAACTGCTAATAACACAAGACTAGATTAGTCATGCAAAGGAAAACCCAGTGCCTTTTGAGTTCTTTTGAATGAGAAAATGAATAAGGACTGACAGCTTTTATCAAAATGATTGAAAATGATCTCAGAAGAATTGAAAAAAAGGTTCAATGATATACAGCTTACTACAATGGCTCATATAGGCAGGGGGTAAGTGTGGGTAAGGCAAATGTGACCAGAAGGCATGTCTTCAACAGGGTTGTCCAATGCCTAAGGTGTATTTTTACATTAGAAACAATCTCATATCTGAATAGAAAATAAATCCAAAGGAATAAACTTAGTAAGTGGTTTAAGAAACAAATATAAATTTCAAATATGTGAAAACTTAGAGAAGTCTGCACAGGAAGAATAACAGGAAGTTCTCAAATAAAAAATAAAATAGACTTGAATATTTCCCCCATACCTAATTAAGTACAATAATCAATAAATCTTTACCAACCGCCCATTACACACACACAGTTACAATAAATTCCCCACTGTGATAATTCCCGAGTAAATATTTCTGTAATGAAAACTCTAACATATCTCTAAGTCTATATTTACAGATACAGAAATTATTCTGGTAATATCTCTATCTGGTATGCTATATAATTTATATGCTATTTTCAAGCTGTCACATATTTGTCTCTAAGCACTTCCATATTCACATTTATAGGAGTAGAAATTGTTTTGTTAATATCTGCATCTGGTAAATATTCCTGTCATTTTCCAATCTTAAATATATCTTACAAATGAGACAATGCCCAGGAAAGCTTTACTGAACTTATTACATTTTGTCCATGAAGGTGGCCCATCCCCCAAAAAAGTCATTTGGGGAGTGGTGACAAGGTGTGACTATGTTCGTTGTTTGACTTAAATCAAATCATTCCTGACACAGTTCAAATCCTCAGGAACCTATCTATGGCCAATTCAAACAAATAAACACTCGAATAAGAAAAGTAGAATGAAGTCCTGCTGTCATACATTTCACTTAATAGTTGCTTTCCTGATGTATCCGAGAGGAGTATTTGAAAGGACAGTATGTATTTTCCCGTGATGTCAAAATGTCAATTCAAAATCCATCTGTTTTAGCAGAAAAATAATACTTTGTCATAAATGCGAGCTAACAGCCAGTACTCTACCTGGCACCCAAAGGAGATTGAGAAAATCCTCTATTGTCCTAGCACAATGTTAGTTATTATTTATAAGGCCTTATAGAAAAAAATAGTTGCCTGACATTCATACAGTTTTCTTAGGAGAAATGTTCCCCTTCCTCAACAGTGTTTAAAACATACCTAGGCAGCCAGAGCTATGGTTATTTACCTTGATATTGAATTATTTTTCAAAAGCTTGTCATTTTAAAGAAGAGATGCTAAATATTGATAAGGTTTGGTTAGTTCCACAGCCTCCACACCAAGAAGCATAGAGAAAACCAGGAATAAAATAAAACTTTTCTCCCACTGTGCTGTAAATACATTTCATTCAAACCTGGTGTGAATTCCCCTCAAGTCTAGAGTCCTTGGAATTTTAAGACTGGAAGCATATCAAAGCTAAGATTGCCAAATTAGTACCAATTTAGTGCAATTTAAAATTGTGTAATTTTGTATAAGAGAATACAAGCTGAGACTCTCATTTTGTGTAGTGACATGTATAGCTGTCTCCGTGGTCTTTATTGCTTCACTATTGATGGTATAGCAAACCTCTTTTCAAAATATCATGTACCTTTCTGGCTAACATGGGGGATAAAATACCTATAGAGGCCAGTTGTCGGTCCAATGGATATTCATCTTTCAAAAAACCCCCGCAAAATTTAAGAAGCTAGCCAAGGAGACCAACTTGCTGTTAATAAATAGAAGTGTTATATTCTAGCCATAACACATATATAAGATGTGATACAGGTACGGCCAATGATTCTTTTTAGAACAAGTTTTACTAATAAACATAATATATATAAAAAAGGCTAGACAGTAGGAGATGGGGTAATGATTTCTTTAAACAAGATGATATTCTTGAATTTTTTTTGAGCATCTTTGAGGATTAGAGAAAATTTTCCTCCCATCTTCTTCTCAAGGTATAATAAAACACCTTTGGTTATAGTTCAGCAATATCTGGAAAACAGTCTCATCAGTCCCTACATCTTCATGTGTAAAATCACAGTATTGGATCATACCATTCACTCATTCACTTGCTCACTCCTCAAGTATTAATGAGTGACCACATCAGGCCTGTGCTATACACTGGGACGACGTCAGCAAAAATGAAAGGCATGGTCTCTGAAGCACTGAAGTCCACAGACTGTGAGGGAAGACTTATGCCATGCGCAATGACAACAAACACATATTTCAATTGTGGTAAATACATTAAAGAAAAATTGCAGGGTGATAAGAAACATTTAACAAGGAAACTTGACCTGCTGTTGGAGGGGAGAATCTTCCAAGCACAGAGAATTACATCTGAAAAGACCCTGAGGTGGGAAAGTGGAAAACCAAAAGAATATGTGGTTAGAACAAAGAGAGGTGACAGGGAAAACAGAAAAGGATGGGGCTACAGGGCTGGCAAGGAGCAAGATCCCGTGGGTCTCGCAGGCTACATGAAAGATTTAGAGCTTTATGCAGAAAACAAGGAAAAGCATTCAAATATTGTAAGAAGAGCGATGACAAAACTTGATTATCCCTGAGGTTGATTCCTACTCTGAATTTCAATAGGAATGCGCTTTTTTTCTACTAATTAAAATTAAAGTAAGTAGGGCTAGCATTATTATTATCATTGTCTTAATATAGATATTATTAATTGACATAGGCGCAGAACTCAGGTGAATAAATTGTAACTTTATTATTACATTGCTAAACTTAATTTAGCTCATTTAGCCTTGATTCCTCAATTCCCAGTGAGGAGATGGTAACTCGGTCTTTGCAATTCAAGTTAAGTACAATCACTTCTATTTTAAATCTTGATGATCTCCTTTTAGTATGACTCGGTCAAGTACGGTCACTCCTTAGCATACTTCCACCACTTCCATCCCAATCTGACCTTCCCTTCCTTTCTTTCTTGAGGTAATCTATGTTCTCAAAGGCCGTTTGTATTGTTGGACATCTGGCCCAGGACTCTTCACTCTCCATGTTGTATATAACTCAACTCTTCTAGTCTCCTTCATAAGATGCTGATATTTTCTGCTGATGGCCTCAATCCAGCAGAAGCACGTATTCACTTCTCATCCTGACCTAGGCTTCTTTGTTGTAAGATCTCCTTCCCCATCTTAAGAGAACAGGACTTCGAGAGAGTCCACCAGGTATCTCAGACATACTCCTCTCAGCCTCGGCTGCTCTGTCTCTTCAACAATACACTAAACACAGGTCTTCCCAAAGAGGTTTGTAGTTCTCACCAATTTATGTTCCGTGAAGCAGGTCACATGTGTCTTCTCTTCTCAGATTCTCTTAACCATACCTGCGTATTTACAAAGTGCCCAGCCCCACTCCTCACCACCACCACCCAGATCATGATTCGAGGCAGCCTCTGAGTTCATGTCACATTCCCTCTGATCTTCTCTCAACCAGCGATCAAAACTGGCTGCATGTGACTGGGCACAATGCTTTCATGGTGTTGATACAGTCTTCCCTAGTCTGTGGTTTGCTGTGTAAACTCTGTGCCCTGAGTGCTCCAGGTTTTGCTCTTGATAATCCGAGCCCATCTTTTGGAATTAATTCAAACAATACAAAACAAAACTATTCTCTCTGACTAAAGCCTACCCATTCCAGCTCAAAAAAGTTTTGACTTTCAGACTTTTGACTTCACAATAGATTTATAAAAGTCTACCCACGAGCTCAAAAGTCAAGAATTCGACTCTTTATTCCCTTTAGATTATTCTGCGTGCTTGTTTCAGTGGGTAATATGCCTCAGCTTCCTAAACTAGCTCTATGGGGAGAAAGGTTCCAGGATGCAAAGAAAAAAGAACTATATAAAAGGGGAAACTTACCTCTAGTATTCTTTCAAAATTTTAACCCAATAATAAACGAGGGACTGAAATAAAATAATAGGGGCACCTGGGTGGCTCAGATGGTTAAGTGTCTGCCTTCAGCTCAGGTCATGATCCCAGGATCCTGGGATGGAGCCCTATGACGGGCTCCCTGCCAGCGGGGAATCTACTTCTCCTCCCTCTGCCTCTCCCCCTGCTTGTGTGCTCTCTTCCCCCGTCTCTCTCTTTCTCTCAAATGAATAAATAAAATCTTTTTAAAAATTAAAAATAAAATAAAATAATAGATTGGAAGATCTAAAAATGAAAACATAGCAATCCATGTTACTTTGCAAAGGAATGGAAGTAAACATTTCAGATTTTGTTTCCAAGATGAAACTTACTTTTTGATAAGCTTATCCTCATAAATTTACAACAAAATAAAAAATGTGGCTTCACTATTGACATAGGTCAGGAAATCTGAAAGAAGTCTTACATAGAACAAGGAATATCCTGGAATATAGGATTTGTTCTCTCAGCTTGATAGAATGTCATTAGAACGCCTTTCCTCATAGTTCTGGAACTGAAAGCAACCAATCCCAGAAGGACCAAGGCATATTTTCCCCTAATTTAAGGCAATTCCATTAAAATAAAGTAACTGCCAACATGTTGGCTCAGGCTTTCCTACTCAAAATGCGGTGCATGAACTACAGGCAAAGGCATCAACTGATAGCTTGTTGGAAATGCAAAATTTCAGGTCCCTCCCCAAACCTAATGAATCACAACCTGCATTTTAATAGAATGGGTTCCCATGATGTGTCTATACAAAGTTTGAGAAGTCCCAGGTCTTAAAAAAAAGGGGGGGGGGACATTTTATTAAAGATAGATGTAACCATGGAGTAATTAAGAGTTTCTTTCTAACAATAAAAGGTAATCTTAATGTGAACTTGCATAGCATTCAATGCTGAGATATGTAGAGTTACCTAACAAGGTACATTAATGTTGCTCATGAGCCAAGCACAATACATGAGTGAGCCCAAACTGTCTATTCTTACTCTATTCTTTCTGTCCTGACATGAATTACACCAAGTCCACTGGCAAAATAGAGTTCAGAGAGTCTCACTTAGTACAATTATTAGCACTCACTCTGTCTGTTCTAAGTTATTCTGCTGTAGCCTGAAGTAAAGTTGGGATCTTTAAATATTTCTCGGAGCGAATTCCCCCATGGTATCTTGTGTGTGTGTGTGTGTGTGTGTGTGTGTGTGTGTGTGTGTGTGTAAGGCTGTGGTTGTAAAACCAACTGAAAAACTGGATAGTGTAGAGTGATACAAAAACAACATCAAAGAAATGTTGTTTTCAAGTCTTTTAAAAATTTCATTGGAACAGCTCATACGTTAAATAAAGTCATGTTGATGAATATGACATATTTGAACATAACGATATTTTCAGTTGCTCCATCAAAAATCTGAAACCATGTGTGACATGTTTTTCAGTAGTCATAATAAAAGCTTACGGTGATCATTTCCCATCATGACTACTCCCTTATGCACCAATGTATAACCAGGTCTCCAGAACTAAAGTGAGACTTGAAGATAAGCAATCATTCAGTAATTTCTAGGGCCAGGTATGGTCTTGGCCTTCGTTGTTGCTTATAAATGTTTATTGATGATAATTGTCTTATAAAGCCACCACTATTTGCTATGAATTACCCAGATTGCCTTTTTGGAATTGTGAATGTTCTCTAAATAACTCTATGCTTCATCTTGATTCTTCAACACTGGCATGTATGTCTATCTTGAATAAGCTCTTCCCAAACGCCCTGGAATACCAAATTTTGAAGACTTAGTGTGCCGTTCCTCTTTTAGCCTTCTAACTTTGTCTATTAAAGTGTCTATTAAAGAATATTGATGAATTGTGAAGATTAAGCCTCAAACGTCATGCTAAATTATTTCTCAGGCAGAAGGAATGAGTTGCTCCAGACCATCTGTAATCTCTTTGCTCTTCTGGCCCACATAATGGTGAGGCAGCTGGTTGGGTTGGAAATATACTAGATGGCAATTCTACCATCATCACCACCCCTTTAATGAAGTTTACTGATCTATAAAGAATTACAGCAATATCTATTGGTTATTCAAGATTTAGTGTGTTTCACTCAAGTAACTGCTAGGTGCTTTTCATTTGGTATCTCACTTATTCTTAAAAACATCCTATGAGGTTGGTGCTATCATCATCATTATTCACATTTTACAAGTGAAGCAACTAGGGACTAAAGCCAAATAGCTAGTAAGTATTATAACCAGGATTCAAGGCCAAGTTGTCCTGCTCCAAAGCCCCCTCTCCTCTGAGATTTTCATTACCATGAGGTGTGGCTAATATAGTTCCCTGACTTAAGCTATCCCATCCAACGGTGAATAACACTACTCAGGTGAATATAATTAACCTTTAAATTCTTAAAATAGAAACCACATACAAACTCACAAACACAGGCTTGAAATAGAGCTGTTTCTGAGTCATAAATGCTATACATGAAGTGACACACACCAGGTACAAACCTATAAAATGTAAATGAAATGACAATTAGTATGCCATTCCTACTGGATAATATCCAATCTCACAGACGTCAATGCAAATAGCAAAATGCATAGGAGAATGAGAATTTGTATTCTCTAAATAGAGCATACATGTGCATTTTGATTTGCATATACAAATGGACACACATATGGACTTCCACTGTTAAGACAGAGAAAAGACAATTTTTACTTAAGAAAATCCTGAGGACCTAGTGAATTCAGAAGTCCACTTCAGGAATTTGTTCATTCCACGTGCATGGACATCATTACAGGCTGAAAGCTTATTAACTATAATCAAGAAGGTCCTTTTGGAATTATCTTTCTTAGCCTACTTCCAAGGGAAATCATTTGTAGGTTTCTTCAGGGCAATGGTTATCAACCAAGTGTTCAGGCTCATTTTCAAATGTTCCAGACCAAATTTACTGTAATAATGATAACTGCTCTTTCAGTATCCTGATCTTTTTAACTGCTATACATCTTTTCATCTATTTCCATTTCCCTTAGGTAGAGTACAGACTAAGAAATCATCAGACCCATTTTTCAATACTATACATCATCAGAAACAATTTTGATAATCATATTATTAGTGTGCATAACCCCATCCTTCAGAACTCTACTAAAAGAGTCACCTAAATGTCCTGCTCTTTTTCACATGCTCTATTTGTAACTACAAATGTCAAAAATTCTAAATGAAGTGTATGAGCCTTGATTGATAAAGAGAGATGGCTCTCTTTTCTAGCAAGTAAAAAATAGTTAATAAAATCCTAGCACCTGCTTAAAATTGATCTTTAAATTCTTCAAAATTGTTCTTTAGTTAATTCAGGTGACACACATTTGTATCCCTGTTCAGGAATAGTTTTTTTATGCATGATTATTTGGGAGAGATTATTAGATTTATTACCTTTGCTAATGAACACTTAGATAAAAGAGGTATTCTCAGGATAAGTATTCTCATGACATGAACTCTGATTACCATATATTAATTTTCATTTCAAGTTAGAATTATATAAAGAGTGAACCCAGTGGCTTTTACATATAGAAAATGGGACCTCTCCAAAGTACACTCTGCTATAATTCTCAAGTGTCCCCTGTCACATTTGTAATGTGGCATATCAGTAGAACTAGAATTCATCATCATGAAAGCAATTCCAGAGGTTTAAAGAAGCAGTGGATACACCTTAAAGACACAGTGTTTAATCTCAAATGTTTAAAATACTGCATTAGCCCAGTTTCAGTGGGATTGGGGAGACTGATTTAAGAATGGTCAGTAAATTGGTTGAGATGCCCCTTCCCATATATTCTATACCCAAGAGAGTCTCTTACTTATCTGCCCCTTTTTTCATAGCAGCATTTAACACAGAGTCAAAAGCAATAGAGAATACAATTCCTTAGTAATCGCAAGGTGCATCTGCATCTCCAATATTTGAGACAATGCCACAACTTCTCAGTACAAAACAGTGCCACCAGGGCCACAGAACTCACATTCTCTGTAGGATATGTCCTTGTCCTGAGGAATCTTAGTCTGATGGATATATCATGAAGCCAATGTAAGTAGAATTTTAAGAAAAAAATGATTTTTGTCTTCTCACTGGAATTGAGCAGGGAAAAAAATTAATGGCCTTCATGAAATCTAAGAACTAGAGGTGCCTTATGAGGCCAGTATCACCCAGATACCAAAACCAGATAAAGATACCACAAAAAAAAGAGAAGCACAGGCCAATATCTCTCACAAATATAGATACGAAAATCTCCAACAAAATATTAGCAAACTGAATCCAAGAATATATTAAAAATCATACACCGCAATCAAGTGGGATTTATTCCAGGATGCAAGGGTGATTTAATACTCACAAAACAATCAACATGATACATCACATCAGTAAGAGAAACGATAAAAACCATATGATCACTTCAATAGATGCAGACAAAAGCATTTGACAAAGTATAATATCCATTCATGATAAAAATCCTCTGCAAAGTAGGTCTAGAGGGAACATATCTCAATATAATAAAGGCCTTATGTGAAAAACCCACAGGTAATATCATCCTCAATGGGGAAAAAATGAGAGCTTTTCCCCTAAGGTCAGGAACAAGACAAGGATGTCCACTCTCACCACTTTTATTCAACATAGTACCAGAAATCCTAGCCACAGCAATCAGACAACATAAAGATGTGAAAAGTATTCAAATTGGCAAGGAAGAAGTAAAACTCTCTTTGCAGATGACATGATCCTGTATTTAAAAAACCCTAAAGATTCCACCAAAAAACTACAAGAATTGATAAATAAATTCCAAAGTCACAGGATACAAAATCAATGTACAGAAACCTGTAGCATTCCTATATACTAATAATGAAGCAGCAAAAAGTGAAATTAAGGAGCACCTGGGTGGCTCAGTCAGTTAAGTGTCCAACTCTTAATCTCTACTCAGGTCTCGATCTCAGGGTCATGAGTTCAAGCCCCAGGCTCAGTGTGGAGTCTAACAAAAAAAAAAAAAAAAAAAAAGTGAAATTAAGAAGATAACCCCATTTACAATTACACCAAAAGAATAAAATATCTAGGAATAAACTTAACCAAAGAGGTGAACAACCTATACTCTGAAAACTATAAAACGCTGATAAAAGTAATTCAAGATGATACAAAAAAATGGAAAGATATTCCATGCTCATGGATTGGAAGAACAAATATTGTTAAAATGTTTATACTTCCCAAAGCAATCTACACACTAAATGCAATTCCTGTCAAAAGATAACAGCATTTTTCACAGATCTAGAAAAAACAATCCCAAAATTTGTATGGAACCACAAAGGACCCCAAATAGTCAAAGCAATCTTGAAAAAGAAAAAAAAATAAAACCGGACATGTCACAATTCCACATTTCAATTTATATTACAAAGTGGTAGTAATTAAAACAGTATGGTACTGACATAAAAACAGACACATAGATCAATGGAATAGAACAGAAAACCTAGGAATAATGCCACAGTTATATAGTCAATTAATCTTCAACAAAGGAGAAATGAATACAAAATGGGAAAAAGGACAGTCTCTTTGACAAATGGTGCTGGGAAAACTGGACAGTCACATGCAAGTGAATGAAACTGGACACCTTTCTTTTACCATACACAAAAAATAAACTCAAAATGGATTAAAGACCCAACTGTGAGACCTGAAACTATAAAAATCCTTGAAGAGAGCACAGGTAATAATCTCTCTGGCATTGGCCATAGCAACATTTTGCTAGATAGGCCTCCTGAGGCAAGGGAAATAAAAGCAAAAATAGACTATTGGGACAACATCAATATAAAAAATATATATAAATATATATATATTATATAAAAATATATATATAAAAAGCTTCTGCACAGTGAAGAAAGCAATCAGCAAAACTAAAAGGCAACCTATGGAAGACGAGAAGATATTTGCAAATGACATATCTGATAAAGGGTTAGTATCCAAAATATATAAAGAACTAATACAACTCAACACCCCCCCAAAATAACCTGATTAAAAATGGGGAAAAGACATGAACAGACATTTCTACAAAGAAGACATACTGATGGCCAACAGACTCATGAAAAGATGCTCAACATCACTTATCAACAGGGAAATGCAAATCAAAACTACAAGGAGATATCACTTCACAACTGTCAGAATGGCTAAAATCAAAAACACAAGAAAGAACAAGTGTTGGCGAAAATGTGGAGGAAAAAGAACCCTCTTGCACTGTCAGCTGGAATGCAAACTGGTGCAGCCACTGTGGAACACAGTATGGAGATTCCTCAGAAAATTAAAAATAGAACTACCCTATGATGCAGTCATTGCACTATTGGGTATTTACCCCAAAAATGCAAAAACACTAATTCAAAGGGATACATGCACTTCTGTGTCTATCGCAGCATTATTTACAATAGCCAAACTGTGGAAGTGGCCCAAGTGTCCATCCATAGATGAATGGATAAAGAAGAGTGGTATATATATTTTTTTTTCAATGGATTATTATTCAGCTATAAAAATGAAATCTTGCCATTTGCAACAACATGGATAAAGCTAGAGAGTGTAATGCTTAACAAAGTCACAGAAAGACAAATACCATCTAGTTTCACTTATATGTGGAATTTAAGAAACAAAACAAATGTGCAAAGGAAAAAAAGAGAGAGAGACACACACACAAACCAAGAAATGAACTGACTCTTAACTATAGAGAACAGACTGATGGTTCCCAGAGGGGACGTGGGTGGGGGGAAGGGGGAAATAGGAGATGACTATTAAAAAATACACTTATCAAGATGAAAAATAAAATGTTAAAAAAAAAACACTAGAGGTGCCTTGAAGCATCATATATTGTGATAATTTATGCCAGAGTATTTTGGTGTTCTAATGGACATAAGATATATCAATTTATGTTACAACATTTGCTATAACGGAAAAAGGGATCATCTACATGATTAATTAGCCCGTTACACTTACAGTATTTTTTTTATTCTGTGTATTTCTTTAAAGTATCTGTTCAAATGGTTGTCTTAGTGCAAGATGATCAAAATTACCATTAAACATTTTAACTCTTCTATTGTAACATACAATCAGAAAAATTCACAAAGTATAGAGCACCGTGAATTACCACAAAGGAAACATACCAGTGTAAGCAACACTTAATTAAGAAAGAGTATCCTACAAGTTCCTCCCTCCATTTTCCCTCCCAGTAACTACCTCCTCCCGTCTCTCCAAAGGTATTACAGTTTCAAAATATGTCCATAAATGCTTTTGTAATCCTACCTTCAAAAAGTGGAGCCCAACTACCTTGAGTGTGGACTGAACTAAAACAACTCGCTTCTAACAAATGGAATGGAGCTGAATAGTCAGTGGGTGACTGGGAAATGGATTATAGAAGGTAGTATGCTTCTTCTTTATATGGGCTCTTGGATCACTCTCTCTGGAGAAAGCCAACTGCCATGCCATTTGAACTCTCAAACAACCCAATGGAGAGGCCCATATGGAAAAGAATGAAGGCCTGTTGGCAAAGGCAGTGAGGAACAAAGATCCCTCAACAAATATATGTGACTGAGCGATTTTGAGTGAGTGTATCCACCAGTGTCAGTCAAGTCTTCAGACGATTGAAACTCTGGCATTTAAACTGATAATTCATGAAAGACCTTGAGCCAGAACCACCCAAACTGCTCCAGAATTCTTGACCTGCGAGACAGTGAGATAATAAATGTTTATTGCTGTTTTAAAGCTCTAAGTTTTAAAGTATTTGGTTTTGCAGTATTAATATTAATACAAAAGTTAACCACTTCCCTGACTGCTAACACCATAGTTTAGTTTAACATGTTTTTTTAATTTTCTATTAATAGAATCATTATTACTTATTCTTGTGTATTCAGTTTATTTCATCCAATATTATATTTGTTAGATTTACCCATATTATTATGTGTAGCTATGATTCATTTCTTTTCATGGTTGTATAATGTTACAATGTATGAATGTACTACAATTTATTCATCCTTCCTATTAAAGACATTTGGTCCGTTTTCAGTTTTTTACTTAAAAATAATATTTCTATGAACATCCTCGTACATGTCTTTTGGTGTATAAGCAAGCATATTTTTATTGAATGTACACCTAAGACTGAAATGCCAGGTCATATGATTTGCAAATAGTCAAATTTAGTTCTCAATAACAAAGATATTTCCAAAGTGGTTGGAAAAATTTATACTTCCATTAGCAGTATATGAGAATTTCTATTGCTCTGTGTCCTTGACAGTAATTGGTATCATCAGGACAAACATTTCATTACTTTTTCTGACTTAAAATTGATCCCATAAAAATATGCAGAGTACAAGAAGATATATGCAATTCATATATCTGACAAAGGAATTATATCATGAGTGTATAAAGAATTCCTACAAATCAAGGTAGGAATGTAAATAAAAATGACTCAATTTTTTAAATGGGCAAAAGAAAAGGCACTTTACTACGTCTGTATCTGCACCCCAATGTTCATAGCAGCACTGTCCACAATAGCTAAACTGTGGAAGGAGCCGAGATGCCCTTCAACAGATGACTGGATTAAGATGTGGTCATATATACAATGGAATATTACTCAGCCATCAAAAAGAACAATTTCTCAACATTTGCTGCAACATGGACGGGACTGGAGGAGATAATGCTAAGCGAAATAAGTCAAGCAGAAAAAGACAATTATCATATGGTTTCACTCATTTGTGGAACATAAGAAGTAGGAAGATCGGTAGGAGAAGAAAGGGAAGAAGAAAGCGGGGGGTAAACAGAAGGGGGAATGAACCATGACAGACTATGGACTCTGGGAAACAAACTGAGGGCTTCGGGGGTGGGAAGGAATGGGATAGGCTGGTGATGGGTAGTAAGGAGGGCACGTATTGCATGGTGCACTGGGTGTTATATGCAAGTAATGAATCATGGAACTTTACATCAAAAACTGGGGATGTACTGTATGGTGACTAACATAATATAATAAAAAAATTATTATAAAAAAAAAAGGAAGAAAAGAAAAGGCATTTTAAAAAGAGAGTATCAAATAGCCAGAAAAAAATAAGAGAAGGTGTTCGACATCAATAGTATCAGGAGGGGAATGCAAAATAAAATCACAATAACATACTTATAATTACACAGCCACCAGATAGACTAAAATTCAAAAGATTGATAAGACCAAGTTTTGGCAAGGATGTGGAGCAAATAGAATTCTTACACATTGCCAGTGAGTGTAAGGTGGTACAACTTTAAAAAACTGCTGATCAATCTATTTGGAGGTAAAATATATACTTACCTGTGGGTATTCTATTCCTAGATATTTATAGTATAGAAATAAAAACATGTCCATGAGAAAAATATATATATATAATTTTTCATTGTAGATTTATTTATAATTGTCCAAAACTAGAAAAACTAATTCCAAATGTCTACCACAAGAGAGGAGATAAATAAATTGTGGTTTATTCGTTCAGTGGAATATTACTCAACCATTAAAAAAAACATAAAATAAATATTTATTGAGAATCTACTATGTGCTACATATTAGGATTTACATGTAAAACGCAGTTTCAACAAATTTTCCATATATTATCTTGAAGGATTTAGAACTTCAGAAAAATTTTGTTTCCATTTCTTCTTCCAAATCTACAGTACTCTAACCTTTTAAAGAGAAACAAAAATAATAAAAATTCATCAAATACCAGTTTATTTCCTTTAGTAAATTTATAGTCCTTCCAAAAGATTAAATGTTCACAAAATAACAAGAGAAATATGACAAAAAACTTTCTTTTCCTAAATCATTTATTTATTTGTTTACATAATTAGATAATTTAATACCTCCATACTTAAAGAAATAATGTCATGTTTTATCTATACTTCGGAATATAAGTAATTAATGGTGTCCATGCAATTTGTAATCCTAATGATAGATGAAAGAATCCCCAAATCTGTATTTTGCCTACAGTTAATTATCCTTTATGATGTTTCAACAGAGAGGACACAATAAGGTACTAGTAAATTATAACATAACAAATAGATGGTGTAAAATAAAACCTTCTTAAAATGCTTTCCCGTATATATATTCCTGTTTCAAAGGCACAGGACAAGTCCCACAGACTCTCAGTCATGTTTAACATCTGAGCAAATAGGAAAGGCAAAATAGCTTAAATACAAAATGAAAGAGCCCACTACTTCTTGTATAAAAACACAGATACCCAGAAAAAAATATTAAATTTAAATGACTATGAACTCTAGGATTTCAAGACATTGTATTTAGGCAGACCCTATTTTT
The DNA here is from genome assembly GCF_024610735.1 of Ursus americanus. Classification (NCBI taxonomy): domain Eukaryota; kingdom Metazoa; phylum Chordata; class Mammalia; order Carnivora; family Ursidae; genus Ursus; species Ursus americanus. The sequence continues at coordinate 8,060,145 of NC_142131.1, forward strand.
GCTCAGTAAATATTAACTCACTAAAAGAAGAAAAAGGATAGATCTTCGATGGAAGAACAGATGATTAATCATCACAAGTATCCTCCCAGAAACATAATTTCTACTCATTAATGGTTCCTATGCACCAGCAAAACTGCTAAAGGCAAGCCCTTCAAACACTTACATGAAAAGAAAAAGAGAAAGGAAAGGAAAACAAAACAAAAAGAAAAGAAAAGAAAAGAAAAGAAAAGAAAAGAAAAGAAAAGAGAAAAGAAAAGAAAAAGAAAAAAAAAGAGAGAGAAGGGAAAGGAAGGAATGAATAGCAGAACCCAAAATAGGTAAAATTCAAAAGACTGATAAGACCAAGTTTTGGCAAAAATGCAGAGCAAACAGAATTCTTACACAATTGCCAGTGAGTGTAAGGTGGTACAACTTTGAAAAATTGCCTATCAATCTATTTGAAAACAGATTTTTAGTGAAATACAGTAAATGTGCTTTTTACTTTTGAGAAACTATCAGAAAGATACGAGACTGAAACAGGACTTATAAGTGGGAAAACAATGAAAGCAGTAAGATATCCAAGGGGTAGATTATGAAGGATCTTTTTTTGAATTTATTCTTAGTGTGATGAGAGGCCATTAGTGTTTCTGACAAAAATCTGTTTTTAAAATATCACCCTGTCTATAGGGAGTAGAGTAGAATAATGGAGTGAGAGTGGAAGTCCCAAGTAAAGTAAGAGGTCATTGCAGAAATGAGATGCTGGTAGCTTTATGAGAGCAGTAGTAGACAGGATACATAATGAATATGGAACTAAACAGATTTGAAATGTCAGGAAAAGCAAGCACTCAAGGATAACTTCAAAATGTTTGTGCTCAGCAACTGGGGGAATTTTTACTGACAGGAAAAAGTAGAGGTGAAAACAGTGGACAGGGAATGGAAATCAAGAGTTTGATTTGAGACGTGCTAAGTTGTAAGGGCCTATTAGACATCAAAGTAAAGGTATTGAGTACACAGACTCAACATAATATCGATCTATCTATCGAGAGAAAGAGAGAGAGAGAGACAGAAGGGAGAGAAGGGGGAACTGGTCTAATTGGTTATTATATATTATGTAAAATAATATATATAATAGAGTCACTGCTGTTGAATTAAATTTAAAATATCAGGACCAGGTAACATTGACTAGAAATTGAGTATAGCATGCAGATTCCTTTTAGTGAATCACATCTCCTCCATCTCCTCCATTTGGGGCCAGGCATTTGGGGTGGTATTGAGCCCCAACTGAAATTCTTTGGCTCAAGCAAATCAGAAATTCCATCTGCTTAGCAGTGACTTCAGGTTTGGGTCCAGTTCAATTTTGGCTGTGAGAAGAGATGAGCTTCAAGGAAAAAGTTTTTCCTGATCTCCCATGAAAGCTGTCAGAAAAGAGGTGGTTTTAAGAGAAAAGCTTGAATTAAGATGAAGCTGACCCTGTAGAAGGTAAAGTACAGAAAAGGAAAGAAACTAAGTACTTGGGTTGGTCTCTGATCAACTATCAATGGAATCCAGTGTATCTCTGAACTTCTAATTTAAGAAAACCAATAAGCATCTTAACTCAAGCAGATGTTTCAGTTGTTTTTATTGATTTTAATAAGCATCTGAGACCAAAAATAGAACTAAGGTAAAAAGAAAGCAAGGAAGGGAGGGAGGGAGGTGGAAAAGATGGTAAAAATGCTTCAGTGTGAGTAGTACAAAAGAAAAATGAACCAGAGAAATCTATTCTTTCACCCCCAAAGGGAGTTTTTATAGCCATTTTCTCACAAAATCTACAAATATTACCAGATGTAGACTAAGACTGAATCTTCAGAGATTTGGTCCTCTCAGGTGGTTAAGACACCCATCAAAAAGGACCTTACTCCTCTCCGTTTTACAAATGGAAACTGACCCCAGCAAAAGTTGGGTGCTTGGTCAATGTTACATTATCTAACTGCTCTCAGGTACCACACTGTTAGACAATACTCTTGCTCCTGAAATTTGCTTCCTCAAGACACTCTGAAAAAACTAATCAAGGAATCCTGATGCTTCTGAGAACCCCATAGCCCACTTGAGGGAAGATTTGTCATCATTGTGTTCTTAAATCTCAGTGGAAAAGATTGAGATTTTATTGTGTATATTTGTTTTTAGAGCAGTGTACTCCACTGTTATTTTGAAGAGATCAATAACAATACTATTTAAAGTATTTTTAAAATCCATTTTCAACCAAAACATAACAACTGACATTTCCTACTGCCTGAATTTTCAAGAAATTCTCTGAACAAAATGAAACCATTTCAATTAGCATGGCATTAATTCTTTTCTAAAAGAATGGGAAAAGGGGTGGCAGGGCTCCCTTCCCCTTGATTTTCTATGTTGTTCACCTGGACTTAGCCTGAGTGCTTGGCAGATGAAGGGGGAGTAATTGAGGATTATGTTTATCCTTTCTGTTGACATCTGGAAAAAACCCAGGCAAAAGGCAGCAGCCGTTAATTCAAATAAGTATAGTTCCTTTGACAATGCAATTGAACATCCTTCTTTTTTAAAGATGTAAAGCCTCTTTCTAATCCATCATGTTTTTACCACATCTAAGCTTTGCCACATAACTTACATGTTGGGAGGCTGTTCAAATAACATTGTAAGTACTTCCTGCATTTCTAATAAAGATGTAGTTATAAAAGAATAATATTTTTCAACAGCCCAATTTTGGTAGTTTCACACATACCAGAAACACCTGCCAACTACCTCTACAGACACCTTGCTTCCTAACATTGTACAGTTTAAATATTCGTATTAATTATTCATGAAGTATTCCTAATTGATATTTGTTATTCAGATGAACTGCAAAGCTATAGATCTTCCCATCCTTAGAAAGCATGTAGTCTGGTTTAATATGAGATCAGAATAAAATTCAAATATTTATTTATTTATTTATTATTTTTTAGTTTGTTAGTTTTGGCAAGCAATGTTCATTTGTATTTGTGACTGGCAACTTACAACTCTGTCTCCTAAAAAGGCAAAAAAAAAAAAAAAAAAAAAAAAAGATGCTGGCCAGTAAGTCTGTCAGAACCATATTCAAAGTGCTTTTGACAAAGTTCTTGTATCTCGGCTGCTGCTGTGTCAAACAGCAGAGTATTCAAAGGAGAGACAGAAAAAGAGAGAGAGAGAATAAAATATAAATGAAATAATTACCACAGTAGCTACTTCATTGCATTTGAGTATTACACTTTACAAGGACTATTCAAAACACTATTCGAAGTCAGAATCCCTTTGTCTTTAAAGCTTATATTCCAGTCATTTTTAATAATAATATCATGTTTTTAATCTTCTACTTTTTAAATTTTTTTGGTCAAACACAAACTGCTTCCATGGTATATAGAAAGCGTTGCAAAACTTGATCATGTGCCTTCATTGCAATGCTTTAATGTGTAGCAAATGGCGGCATGCACTCAGCACACTGGTGAATTCTCTGATGGCGTAATTAAACATGCCTTGACCAAGATTCCTTGAGAAACTCCAGATCGGTAAACCCAGTCCCATGAAAGAAATGTTTACCATAGTACCATCACTAAATCCCAAATCACAACTGAGAAAGCTATCCATGACTCCCTAGGAGCTCCATTCACTGCTCTAGTGTAAATATTCACTCATCATACACACACACACACACACACACACACACACACACACACACATTCCTAATTCCTGAATTTTAAGTCATCTTTAAATGTTCCTAACGAGATACGCAGGTGAGTAACTAAATCAACCTGTTTCCTCTTCATTGTCATTTTGTCACAGCTGAGTGTCTTTCTGTATTAAAGTAGATTTTTAAAAAGGCATCAATACCCAGTAGTCTATCACACCATATCAAAGTCATTTTTCCATCATCAGAGAAGAAAATGCTTTGGAAGGTAAAAAAAACAGCACCACCTTAGAATCATGGTTTGACACGGATTCTGTTGAGTTAATAAAATTGCCAAAGCTTCTAGTTAGGATCCCTAAAGGGGTCCTCATTAACCGAATGATGAGACAGACACAGGGGTGGACACTGTAAATTAGCCCTTTGCCATGTTCTCATCATTGCTGAAGGTACTGCATCCTGACATGGAATAAAAGAAAACAAAATGGAATCTGAAATTCAAGTGAAGAAAAATAAAACATTATGATAATGAGGGTTCAGTTATGAAGTTCACATGAACAAAACTAAGTGCCCTATATTAAATTAAATGCACATTCACATTAGAAAAAATGATAGTTAATTTTAGGGTACACATTGGAGTAATGAAAGATATGTCTTCAGAAGAGGTGTTATGAAAAAATGTACTTGAAAGACACTGATACTGAAGCACTATGGAGAATTTAGCAAATTAGTTTGACTTATTTTGTCTTATTCCTTCAAAAATATTGACATATTCTATGGTATATTTAAAATATCATAGTATATATTTTTAAAACAAAATGATACATCTCCATTTTCTCTATTCCACAAAGGTTATTATTTTTTTAGAGGATCTGAACAACATAGCTATAGGTTTTGATTTAGATGTGACACATTTAGCTGATGTTATATTTAATTCCTAGAGGGAAGTGCCATGCAATGAACAGGACTGGGAACCTGAAATCTTAAATTTTGGTGTTGGCAAGGCCGAGACTGAATAATGTTATTTTCCTTTAGAAGTTTCCTCTGTCTCAAGTAGAATCAGAATAACTATTTATTTTGACTTTAATACAATGTGTTTTTTTAATGAGCAAATACTCTTAAGGGATAAGTATATTACACACACAAATGTGGCAAATAATGAATATATATTTAGAGATACTTTCTACATCACCCACATTCATCCACAAAGAAAAAAAATGAGATTGCTTATAATATTAACATATGAAAGACAGATGCAGTAATTTTTAACTATTTAACTCTGAAATCAGACTTCTTAAATTCAAATCCCAACTGTGACAATTATCATATGGTGACCTTGGACAAATTACTTAACTTTTCTGCACTTTAACTTCCTTATATGGAAATAATCTATCTCCCTCATAATTTGTTTTGATGATAACAATTATTATAATGTATGTGAAAGTACTTAGAACAGTGCAAAGCATATATGAAAAACTAGGTAGAAATTTTAGCCATGAGTATCACTGCACTAATGCAAATAGAACAAGGTAGTTTATACCACTAGAATATAAACTTAAGCAATCAGGCAATCAAAATGAAAAATGAAAATTTAAGAAGCAAAAGAAGTAAGATTGTATGCTTGTCTTTACTCAAAAAAAAAAAAAAACCCTGCAAACTTCTATTATTTTCATTATGCTTATATCTTCTATAAATGCTCTTAAATCCATCAAAGTGTACCATTTCATGCTTTCCCTACTGCTTTAGTTCAATCAAGCTCCCTCCCCCAGAAAAATTTAAAATAAAATGAATTACTAAGAACTTCAGTCATTATTATCTAAATGGTTCCTATATCTGAGAAGGGTTGACAAGGGAAGACCAATGACAATTAGACCATCTCGTGCTTAGAACTACAAGAGCAAGAGCAATATCACCTGCTTTGTTTTTGAAGAAATATTTTTACAAACTGTATGGAGTCTTGTACAAAAGATTTCTTGTTGGGAGTCCAAAACTGAGCTATATGCCAATTGGAGGATAAATATAAATATAGAATCTGATATTCAGATAGGCATATGAGTATCAGATTATGATGTACTCTGAGATAAAGCGTCTGAAGAAGTATCAATTTTTAAAGTTAAAAAACCAGTCCCAGAAAAAACAAATGTAGACATTTGAAACTTAACTTCAACAGAGTGCCTTTCAGGGTTTTGCTTCATATTCTTTGTTTGTTCATTTGTTTCCAGAATGGGAGAGAGAGAGAGCAAGGGCAGAGGGAGAGGGAGAGAGAGAACCCTAGGCAGGCTCCACATCTAGCGCAGATCCCAAGGCAAGGCTCCATCTCACAGCCCTGAGATCATGACCTAAACAGAAATCAAGAGTTGGATGCTTAGCCAACTGAACCACCCAGGCGCCCCAGGGTTTTGCTTTATATTCTAATCGCGGGGCTACATATGTGCTTATTCATTTATTAGGACTCTTCTGGGCAGCTCTTCTCAGAATGCTTACGAATTTTTGTGATTATTATTATTTGGGACCAGAACCTACATCTACAAGGATGGAAACTTAAAACCAATTTGTTTTTTCTTAAACAAGGTTTAAAATAGCTTTTTTAAAGAGATTTTTGCAAGCATCTTAGCATTTAGTTTAAATTCAAATTCAATTTGTATGTTAACATATGTATTGGAATTAGAATGTTTAGTTATTTGTTTAGATAACTTTAAAAGTCAGAAATTTATTGACCCACTTATTAAGTCTTTCCTTAGTTATCAAAATTGTGTCATTTTTTTTCCATTTTGGAATAGACATGTTTACCACATCTAAATAGAGAACAGCTGTTTATTTTTCTTAATTTTTTATTTGTATTCATCACTATGTCTATTTTCACTAATCACTTAGTACCAAGAAAATATATACACACATTTTTCTAATCCTAGCTAATTTGCTCCAAAGGGATGTATCATGTGTTGAAAGTCCACCTGGTGTGGTGGAGACGGAATTTCCCTAAAAGACACGATGCCAGATGCACGACAATATGACCTCTACAGTATAAACTATCAAGGGATACCAAACTCAAATACACTGAAATCATAAACAGAAGCCTGACTTCATTGGCAAAACATTCTTCTTAATTATACTAGCTACCTCCTCCTTTATGATAGAATTCAGTTTCAACATCATCTTCTAATCCAGAGTCACAATAAGTACCCCAAAACTTAGATTAATATCCTGCCTTTCATTTGAGTAGCTCAAAAATACTTTTACATTAATAATTCTTTCATGTTCTTTATAAATTTTATTCTGAAGAAACCAATTTCCTCAAGGACAATGTAGTAAATAGGTTACTCCTCACAAACTTTAATGTATATTGCTTGTTTCCTTGATCGTCTTTGTCATACTTTTTAATCTACTTACTTTAAACTAATCAGAAATAAAAAAATTCTGATACAAAAAGTAATCAGGGAAATAAAAGCATATTTCCACATAAAAAGTTGGACAAGAATGTTCATAGGGGCACTATTCATAACAGCAAAAAAGTAAAAACTGCCCAAACGTCTAACAAATAAACAAAATGTGGCATATCGGTACAAAAACGAATGAAATATTGACACATGCTATTAAATGGATGAACATTGAAAATATTTTGCAAGATGGAAGAAACCAGTAATAGAAGGATTTACTGTAGGATTCTCTTTATGTGAAGTGTCCAAAAGAAGCAAATCGATAGAAGGACATTATAGTATTTGCCTAGGGATGGCCTTGAAAGGAAGGTTACTAACCGGGGAATCATTGCTAATAGCTGATTGCTTTAGGGAATGTGGGGATGGTTTCCTAGGTCTGTGCATATACTAAAAAACATCAAATTATGTAATTTAAATTGGTGAATTGTATTATATATGGATTATATGTCAACAAAATTTTTTTAATAAGTAATAGCAAACTTCAGCAGTACTTCTGCTATATTTTCAGCCTGTATTCCGTCCTTTTGGAGGCCATTCTTTCAATATGAAGCTTTCTAACCAAGTATCTGAGTTAATGATCCTCCTACTCTTTTCCCCTTAAAGTTGACTCAAAGGGATGAAGGCACTTGCTCATGATTACAGTAAGGTAGCAATTACCAGAATACAAATATTCTCTCCCCTCATCCAGCTTTCGCCAATACAAGGAGAGTTTCTTGTTTGCTTCTTTTGAAATGGATTTGCACTTAATGTAAGTATCTCTGACAATCCTTTTGTTATATTATGACCAGCTTCTTTCTAAAATGTGTATTACTTGTATTTTAAATACTTAGTCTCAATATATAAATTAACTGTCTTCTTCCTTGGCCCTTTTCTTTGGACTAAAATAGTCTCACTCTCTATGTGGGAGTTAGGTTTTACACATTCAAAATCCAACCATTTAAAAAATTTAGATAACTTTAAAATTTTAATATCTTAATAAAAATTGAAGGATGGATAGAAATTATTTAATGAATACATATAACAATTTTTATTTCTTTGCTTGCTTAGTAATAGTCCTTTAAATCATGGGTGCTTAAATACATGTTTCCAGGTATCAATTTGAAAGTAATAATTCATGTCATTTTGAGTAAAGCTATGGTTGGTGTTTGTAGTTACATTTGGTATTAGGAACAATGAAAACAATTCTTCCAAGGTCATCCTCTTGACTTCATAATCAAAGTTCCAAAACATAATACTATATGGGAATTCATAGATCTCTCATCGGTAATACTCTGACGAACTGTCCATTGAAAGATGGGATCAGTTCTCCGCCTCTAAGAAACTCTAAGTTTTCACTTTCCTCTCTCATTCTTCTGGGAAAAGCTTTCTGTCTAGTCTATTCCATCCTTTTGTTTTAACCACCTTCTCTTATTTCCCTCCCACCCGTTTCCTGAACAATCTCCCTTGGTAGACTCATAATTGTTCCCATGTGAAGAATTCATGTTAGCTTTTACTTAGAAGGTGTCACAATTTTCTCTCTGAAATATTGAGGACTAACTGAATCTCACAATTAGAAATAAAATACCTGAGGCATAAAGATCATTAACAAAGTTATCATGATTTGTTCATGCTAAGTCTAAACATAGAGCCCAGTTCTTCTTACTTGAGATCTACTGTAGACCTCCAAGTTACATCAATTAATACACACTTAAGAAATCAGGCTCGGATTTCACCAAATCAGAGAGAAACACTGAAAAGCAACTGAATAGACTCTATAGTCTTTAAAATCTATTACACTATCATATGCCATGTACAATATTTGTTTCTGTTAAGCCTACTTGTAGTTAGGGTGCACACATTTTAAGTATTCATTGAAGGATGTCCACTAACCCAGGTATATTTTGCAAAATTATCTCAGGTAGAAGATATGGCTTCTTCCTTTGACACCACAGTATGTTATCTTTAATGGCACCTAGCATTTTTCTGCCACATATCCTCATATGCAGATCTACATCTGAATCTTCTTTCCAACAAAATATAATAGGGGATTCATTTTTGCTCAATAAAGCTCAGTATTTGTTGCAGGAGGATATGTTCCTATCCTCTTTATAGACTATAGAGTTGTCGCAGAGCTGTGAAGTGGTTTCAAAGTTGTCATTAGTTTCTGAGCTATGAGCACCTGAATTATTTTCCTTCTTAACTAAACTAGATAAGAATAATTGTTATTGTCAGAATTAGGGGAAAAACACTCCTTGCAGTCTTTAGATGAAACCCAATTACTATAGAGGGTATATTTTAAAAATCCATAAATCACTACATGCTACCATTTTTCAATGCTTTCCATATCAAACTTGTCCTTTAGAGACCACACTGAACAAAATGGATCCACGTATTTCTCTTAAATGATAGACAGACAGCAAGCATCACAAGTGAAAAGTGAACAATCTGACTGATAGGAGCTCCACTAATTTAAACGAAATCCAGATCCCTGAAGAACTCAGAAATCCGTGAGAAAAAAATAACCTTCTCAACAAAATACTAGCCATTCCTTAAAGATATATTTTTGCTTTAAGAACCTCATGGACATTTCATACGAAATAGTTCCACTGAAAAATGTGTGAAAGATGAGACTGTGAAAGGGCCTGACTACCAGCATAGAAACAGCAAATACATATTTAAAGCAAATAATTTAACAAAGCTTGTTTTTCATATTTTTTTTCACAGAAGTATATTTAAAGAATATAAAGTGAAGAATTTAAGTGAAGAATTATTAGCTATTCTAATTCTTGCAAACAAATTTGGCTAAAGTAGAGGAAGGATATATTACATTGATTGATGTACTGAACTCTGGTATCCAACTTACATTTTATTTTACTTTATTTTATTTTGTTTTATTTTATTTTATTTTAAATTTTATTATGTTACATTAGTCACCATACAGTACTTCATTAGTTTTTGATGTGGTGTTCCATGATTCATTGTTTGCGTATAACACCCAGTGCTCCATGCAATACGTTCCCTTCTTAATACCCATCGCTGGGCTAACCCATCCCGTCCACCCCCATCCCCTCTGAAACCCTCAGTTTGTTACATTTTAATTTATGACCTACTACCTATGAACTTGAGACAGTGGACAAGTTGGGCAACCTCTCTCTGTTATAGTTTTCTCATCTGAAAAATAGAACAAATAATTGTACCTACCTAATATGGTTATGTGACTTAGAAAGATACTGCTTATAAAGGGTTTAGTAGATTATCGGTACACAGTTAAAAGTTCTAGATATATTTATAATAGAAATATCATACAAAAGCATAGATAATTGAAGTTTTGAACTTTTCTTTATTTCAATTTCCTTTTGAAGTTTTGAAACAAAAATATATTATTTACAATAGTAATCTTAAGAACTGTTAACTAGCTTAGAAAATAATCTCATTACAAGCAACACATTTAATTTTTAGGAAACTCAAATAAGACCAAAAATTTTAATATTATCATAGGAAAGGGGGCTACTTCCATAAACTTGGGCAAAGAACGATTTCCTGTATCAAAGGATATTATCTTCATCTATTTTACTCTATTAAGTAAGTTAGTGGAGGGAGGTAGAAGTAAGGAGTACTTTAAGAAAAGAAAAGGACACTCTTCCAGCTAGCAGATTAGCAGATGAAACCCTTGTATTGGTTTGGTCACCAGAGTGAAGCTATATTGTCCTTCCATCTGAACTAACTTTGAATATATGCACAGAACATGTATTTTAACCAACAGAAGATCCAGATGGTTATCAGCAACTGGAAGACAAGCAATTTCGCAGAAGGTGGAAGGGACCTAGTTGTCAAAATCAATTTGAAAAATAAAACTCCAGTCTTTTGGGGTTGAAGGTAGAAGGGAAAATGGAGACTGCCAAGAATCCAACCCATTCAGAATACTGCATGAGGTCCAAAGCAGAAGTGCAGGCATGGAGGGAAAACAGAATTTTGGTAAAAACTGGACTTTGGTATAATATCCGACAAGGTCTTTTGACCATAAGTCTCAAAAATTGGGCCTTCTTAAATTCCTCCTGCCTAAAATAAGGAACAGTCTGAAGATGGCAACCCAGCTCTACTCCTAAAGGTGGGAAGCCAAATGGCTCCAATTTTAGAGGACAGACTTCAATGTCTGGGGACTCCATCCTGGAAGGGAAAGGCTGCAGAATTCTGAGCAATGGAAAGAATACTAGCAGCATCTAGTGGCCTTCCTATGTAAGTGCCCCCGGACCTAGGTCCTAAGGTAGAAAAAATGAGATCCTAAACATGGTGAACTATTGATGGACTTCAACAGGCTTCTCATTTCTGGGAGAGTAACAGTGGAAATAAGAGCAACTAACTAGACTACCATGTTCAAAGCATAGTGGGGGGGACGTAAAGAAACGTAAGATATCCAAATAGCTTAATATAACTGTATTCCTCCAGCACAGTTATCCAGTTAAACCAAAATCAGTACTGTACTGCTGAATATAAAGACCTTTTCATATATTTGTCAATCAATATATAGAGCATTAAAGTAATGAAGAATTAATTTCAAGATAACATATGACATATTTCCTGCCCTCAAGATAGATATGGTTATAGAGCCAGCTTAGATTCTACTTCTGGATCTATACTTGGAATTTTTAACTACCTTCTTGTAGGGGAGTTCTATATTGCAATATTAAATGCAAGGAGAATTTTTTTACTATTTGCTATTTATTGACCTGTCTAAATCATGTACCCTATGTCTATGGTAATCAAAATATGGTTTATTCTAAATATATCTGAGGAGCTGTTGAAATAAATCATTTGGAAGAATTATCTATTGAAGAGACAACTCTATTGACAATTTTGCCAAATATCTGTGCATTATAGGGCATCACTGTATTTTTTTTCAAAGGAATGCACATTTAACAAAATTGTCAAAATGATCTTAAGGAGACAGAAGCAGCTTCTAGAAAAAGAAGTGTCTGATAACTGAAAAAAAAATCAATTAACTAAGCTCTCCTTTAAAAGAAATGGACATTACCTGAATTCTCATTCATATCACTGCTTTTAAAATATTAAGGATTTAGTTAAATCCTGTCTCTAACTGCTATATTAGAATTTAGCTTTCATAACTAAGAATCATCCCTTTTTTGAAAGCAGCATAGTGGCAAGTTTCTCTTTAAAGCCTTTTAGAAGGCAGTTCTTTTTATTCACAGCTCACTTCTCTTCTTTTCTTAATTAGTAGCTTGAATGCAGTTTTCCCTTTTTTTTTTTTTTTTTTTTTTTTTTTTAATTGAGCAGGCTGTGTAGCTAAATGGTGTTTTTGACATTCCTGCACTGGGGACAGATTCAAAACTAAGGCAGAAGACAATAGAGATTGACTACATACTTCATGGACACAAATCGAGGGAAATGCTGGTAATTACAGGAATTCGGCAACACTTTGTCTCTTGGCATCTGTACTTGGAAAAACAATGAAATAATCATGGACAAATATGATGTGAAATGTGTTTATGGAGCAGCATGTTTTATTAACACTGAGCACTGCAGAGAGATAAGCACCACTAGCTAATTTTAAAATTTCTATGAACTGTGGCAATTAAGCCTAATAATTATTTAAAGACTACAATAAAGATAAGTCCATTTTGTACTGCATTTTAAAGAAAAAAATAAGTATGGTGCTAAAGTTCAGTTTTATGATGCAGCACCTGTACAATCTCGTCCTTTTCCTACCTCAAATGATTTGAAACTGGAAACATCTCCTGACACATGCGTCTCAAACTTAAGGATCCTCCCAGTTCGCATCTTGATTCTTTGCTAATTTGGGGGACTGTTGTTGTTGTTAAAACTATTTGTTGGGGGTCTTTTGTGCTTTAGATGTTAATTTTATAGAGTGTTGCTGAACACCATGGTGGCCATCAAGAAACTGTGGGTCTAATTGAACAAAGCACTGAATATATTAACTGTTTCTTCCAGAACAGTCATTTTTCCCAGTACAGATTCTTTTTAAATAACAACAAAAAAGCCGTTGATTGTTTTTAGTCCTTTGATGGAAAACTAGGCAGGCTTGTTAGAGCCTTGGGCAGAATGCAACTTCTCCCACTGCATCAGTCCAATGACAACAGATTCAGACTGGATATCAAACCACTGCAACTTGCACTGAGGCTTAAAAACATAAATAGACAAGACATTGAATTATTGATCATTAATACAGATTTATGTTAAGGAAAAAATTTATTATATTTTTGCTTTTTTCCTATGGGGGAGATAAGACATTTGTATTAATTAGGATATCCTCTATTTCCTCTCCTCCAGATTCTTGTGCTATATTTTGCAATTCATTGTCATTTCCTGAGTAATTTTATTTTTTTCCCTGAGTAATTTTAAAAAATAAACTTGCATATTTTACTTTGTAGCATAAGAATAAAACACAATGAATAGCTATTCTCTGAGTATATACCAGGGAACGCCAAGCTTCATTCATCTCTGTTCTTTCCTAACAGAGCAAGTTTATTATGGCATTTATACTGAAAAAAAAATTATTCATTGTATTTGGTATAGAAAAGAGATGTTGCCAATATTTATTTCTGAGCCAGAGTTCTGTCAGCAGGAATGGAGTATGATTGCCTCCCCCGCCCATAACAAAAAACTCAGATGGGTTGATTTGCAACACTCTGTCTATTGCTTGTGTTCTTCCTGCATTCTCAGCAAGATTATTCCAGAACATTGGTACATATTCCATAGTTGCAAAGAGGCAATTTCTCATTAGAACTGTAACTTAATAGAGAACCATATTACAAAGGAATATGAAAGAGTAAACTGTGCCAGTAGCATATTTTCAATGCCTCTTTTTTATTTATATCCACATAGTTGAAGAGGAACAGAGCTGGCCGTGGGCAAAAAGAAGTTGGAAATCTAAGCCAGCTTCTTTCTGTGGACTCTAATCCTCCCGAGTCATGAATTTTGCCCAGCCTCCAAGACCTTACCCCACCCCCACCCCCACAGACACTACCTCAAACTCCCTTTCCTCTTTGTTTCAGGTCAAAGACAGCAATTTTTTACCACCAGAACAAATGATTTTAAGTCAAAGAATGGACTTATCCTGAGATATCTGCATTTTCCAAATTTTTATTTGTGAGACAGAAATACTATCCCCAATTAGAGACAGAGAGGTAAAGTGTATTGTTCAAGGGCAAAAGGTAAGGCTGAAAGTGGAACGAAATAGATTTTTTGGAAGAAAGGCAAATCTTTTTGTTTTGCCAAAAATTGTACCAGCTACCTCTCAGAATCAGTTGTGAAGGCAAGCTTGATTCACTGCTATCGGAGGAATGGAAGGAAAATGTGTATAGAAATAATCAACCTGGGAAGGCCCACGTACTTATTCTCGGGTTCCACAAACCTGATGCAGCCTTTTCTATCAAAAAAAGAAAAGAAAAGGAAGTAAGGAACGGAGGGAGAGAGGGGAAAAGTGAGGCAGAGAAGGAGAGAGGCAGGAAGGGGAAAAGGCATTCCTGGCTAGGGACAATGGACATGAGGAAACCATATGCAAGCATTATCTGTTACTTCCAATCCCAGTGGACCAAGAGTCCCACATCTTACTCAGAACTTAGGTTCCGAGTCTGTTTATATAGTGAAAATCATGTAGACTCAACCGTCAACAATTTTGCTTGATGATAATCTTTTCAGTGAGTTCAACACTGACCCAGGGTTGTTCTTTTCATTCCAGTCTTAGAAGTAGATTACTGTCTCTTAGTTGAGTACTAGATGAAGTATGGGAGGTATGCTGTATGCAAAATATTTTCTTGGATGCTTCTCAGTGTTATGATATGCCTGCACTGTAAGAGGCATGCAGCAACTGAATCTGAGAGGAGTGAAATCTCATCTCAGGTCATGTGCAGCAACCTTACTGGATGGAATGGCCAGCAAAATTGTTCACATTGATAACCATGCAATCTGGAAGCTTCCCGGCTAAGAACTGGTTGATCAGCCCCAATCTAGCATGATTTAACTATTACCCCAACAGGAGCACCCATAAGTTCTTGAAGCAGAGTCTCTGGGTCTTTAAGTCAGTTCTAAACCTCAGTCCTCTAAAACGGGTACTTTTGGGAAAGGAGCCACTGGTTATACTCTTAAAGAATCTCTGAGATGAGAAGCAGGGAATAAATGAGACTGGCAGGAAGAGAGGAGCATGAAGAAAGCTTTGGCATTAGGTTTTAGCTAAAGCATTAAAGACTAATGCATGGGGCTCTGGGGTATGGTGACCATCAAATCATCAAATGTAGGACTTTTTCTTTTAAAATGTACACATGTTTCTGTGTGTGAATATATGCGATTAAATAGCAGGTGGCATTAGGAGGAACTGTGAACATTACCATAGTTTTGAGACACTGGTGAAGTGATAAAAAAAAAAAAAAGAAAGAAAGAAACTACAAATTTGATTTTGTTTTGAAATAGAAATGTTAGTTACAGAAATTCACATAAATTTCATAGTGTGGCGACTTTTTGCTGTGCAGAATAAAGTGCATTATACTTATTACAAATTATGGTACATAACTGTTGCTTTATTTAACTTCATGCATTCTTACATACTTTGTATGTGCTATTCTGCATGCTCTGTTCACTATTGTTTTTAGTCCAAATAATTTGAAATGTAATTTGTTTAGTTTGCCATAACAAAATATTATTTGAGAAGAATGTAGATTTATATTTCAGCATTTCTGGTAGTATTATATGAGTGCTTTATCAAATAACTACAAGAAGCCTCTTTAAAATAAACAGTAAGTACTTATTTCAAGCTGAATTTTCTTTTTATAGAAAATATAATACTTATGCACATATGTATTTTAGTTTAGACATTGCGAGTTGATAACATTTTTTGTAAAAAATTAGTGTAGATGTTATTTGGAGTACTACTAACATATCCCACAAATGTCATTAGCTTATGATGATGAAAGTTTCTCATTTTCCTTGTAGTTCGATGCAGATATTCCTGTCCAGAAAGCTCTTTTCTTCCATGTAGCAATCCAGGGACCCAGGACATATCTATCTTGTAGGTCTTCTATCACCTAAGAATTCATAGTCCTCTGCACCCAGGTGGTAGAACATAAAAGAATATGGAAAGGCATACCTATGTTCTAAAAGGCTTGCCTTAGAAGTGACACACATTACTTCTACCACTACTCCACTGCATTTTGTTTGACTACTAACACTTAAGGATTTGCTGCTATTATCCTTTCTCCCAGGTCTCTAAGTTCATAAAAGTTATTCTTCTGTCCCATTTCCAATCAGGACATCAAGAACACAGGCAATGAAGGTCACTTATTAATTCTAGGAATTAAATCACTGGTGATCCAACATCAGTGCAATTGTAAAAAAAAGGGGGTGGGGGTTAGGAGCCACTAGTCCTGCATCTTTATTCCATTGGCATCTCTGCCCTTGTTGGGTGAACTTAGGAAAATAATTATACTCTTCAAGACTGTGTTTTTGTAGTTATAAAATAAGGAAGATGCACTAAGTAAAACCTCGTAAAACCATAATCTGAAATTAAATTACTACATAATTAATTGGTATAATTAATAACTTATACAGCTTTGCCACAGGTAAATACATGGTTTTATTTATTATTCTTAAAATATTAAAAAATCAAGGACTTCATTAGTAGTAGTACTAATACCATTACACCTATGATTACTAGAATTTGAATTAAGCTGACCCTTTACTGAGTGCTTACTACATTCCACAGCATTCCACTAAACGAAGTACATTTATATATCAAGCTCCATCAGCCAGAAGTTGCACAAATGAGAGACAAACTCTATGCCAACTCTCCTCATAACTCCTCATGGCTGTATTATACGAGATTTGCTGACCATTGTAGGCAACCAGTGGATGAGAAGAACTAGCATTAGGTAGTTCTAGCACATCTATGTATCTGTGAATTCAGACCAAAGAGTGAAAAATCGTTCTGTCCCATTATTTCACCAAGTGCCCTTCTTCAATTTGAAAACTCTGTGTCTTCATTTCCTTATTTGAAAAATGAAGTTTATGTAGCTTACCCATAGCTCCCTCAAATGCCTTAAGTATCCATTAAGTCACTGCCCTGAAGCAATGAAAAACCCAACTTCTGAGAATTAACTATATGAACATAAGGTAATGAAACCAACTCAATTATCCATGGTAAAAAAATGACAAGGAAAAGTAAGACTAAATTAAATACACAGGTGTCCCCAAACCATATTTTTGCCATTCACCTATGCTTTTAACCAGCGCTAATAAGCTGCAAAAGAGATAGATTTGAATTTTATCACTTTCTCTCTCCACCCCCTACTCCTGTCTGGTTTAAGTCCTAACGGGCAGTCAACCACCCTTTAAAAGGCAGGAAAAGCAAAGGCTGGACTGTGCAATCAATAGACTGGATAATTAGCCCCTGAGTAACTGAGAGTTAACGGTCTTATATTAACTTCACCCCATTACTCCCAGAATATGAACAAGCCAGAGTAAGTTGGACACGAATATGAGAGAGCAGAAGAAAAAAGAAGGGTGGTAAAGGGAATGAGTTATTTACCTTGAGGTTATCATATGATGTGAACTGTAATGACACAAAACCAGATAACAACGGCAGCCTACCAGAGTGACTCCAAACATGACAAGATGGTCCACAAGAGCTGTAAGAGAGTTGTTTCCCCTCAGCACCAAATTATTTTTCTCTTTTCTTCCTACAACAAAAGACTCACTCTAGGCTTTGGCTGTGTTCCCAAAAGATTGGGTAATTAAGCAGGTAAGATTTCCAAGGAGAAATAAATATTTTTCAGTTACTAGACACTGTCATTGGGCTTTGATTCAAATGTGCATAATTTTTGAACAGGAAACATAATGAAAGGAATGTTTCACAAATTAATATAAAGCCCAAAGGCATACCTGGCACTCTCTTACATGAAATCATTGTCTTTCATAAGCCAGGAATGTCGACCAAGTATCCGTCTTGGAAAATGCTTTCTCCTTGTAATATTAGCACTGGTTTTACAGAAGGAAAGCTCGACTTGAAGAAAACTGCTTATAAAATATGATCCAAGCCTGTTTTTTTCCTAGATTAAATGGCATTTTAAAATAGAATGACTTCAGTTTCAGCATTATCAGTGAAAAGAGTGCCTCTTCTTCAGAGGTTGAGAAGCTAAAGGGAAGGGTTAAATGACCTGCATGATTTTACAGAGTGACTAATTCAAATTAGAGGTTTGGATAGAGTGCTGGGCTCCAGGCCCAGAACCCCAAATTGCTATTTTCTAAAAATAATGTGAAACTCTGAAAGGTAAAGTGGCTTAAGGAGATGAAGAAATTCCCCCAAGCATAATTTCAACTATGTAAGTGAGAATGAGTCAAGCACAGGTTGAATGATAATGTTAGAGTGTTGAAAAATGACCAAGTCATCACTGGGAAGATGGAATGACTTCTTTCCCTTACAGTGATGACAGCTTTAAGATAATCATTCTACACTCTCTTGTCTATTCTTCCAAAAGCGAAGAGTAAGATAATGGTTTAACCACGAGATGGAGGATATCCTTAGTAATATCACATTTTCTATGAACTTGACTTTGGAAATTTAAAGTAATATGATAAAAATATATTTATGAATCTAATTTTATGCAAAATATAAAATAACACACATATTGGAAAATTAAACACATCAAGATTGCCTAATTTCTAAAATGATGGTGACTGAATTATAAATTATAAATTCATTTCATTTGGTGAATATTCCTATTATCTAAGCAACACATTTTTATGTGCTTAAATACTTCTATTAATGATTTGAGTGCATCTCATGCCATTATTTTAATGTTCACCTTCAATGTAATATAAAATCTTTTTATAGTCTTTATTTTTCAAGCAATTAAGTGGTCATAATGGTGCTTGGTGGTAGGGGGAAAAAATCCGGAAATCAATAATTTGGTAGTAAAATTTAGAGGCAATAAAATGTGAAGATAAAGACTGTGCCTATTATCAATTTACTGTCTGTTGGCTCCAAATACATTCTTCATTGCCTGCTCAATGAAAAACATAGAACCCTTTAAGTATTTTTTTTCCTTTGTTTGCTGGCATGACGTTAAGCTTTGTCAGGAGGGTGCTAGAAGGACAGTGCTTGAGAAAAGTGTGTTCCTTTCTGATACGGGTGTGCTTTTGGACGGGCTCCTGCACTGCAGGCAGCTTCTTTAGTGCCGGCCACCAGCACCCAGAGCACAGCAGTTTCCATAGCACCTGGCTCAGGCAGTCTTGTAGTTGAGAACTTTCTGGAGAGACACCTCATGGTGAAGAGGTTTCCTCAGCACTCTCAGGGGTGGGTTTCTGGCAAGCTCTAGAGGGCAGGCTTCTAGCAAGTTCTACCAGTTTGCAACAGTACAATGATTTTTCCGCCATCCAGTGAGCCCCAGCTGCGCCATCTCCTTCAAGGTCTATCTCTCTGCCATCGAGAAGCAACTCTTCCTTGCATGCTCTATCTCATCCCTAGGGGTAGGAGCTGCTCTTTGTATCAGTAATACCATAATCTTTAGAATTCTAACTATCAAACCCTTTAACACAACACTCCTCGTTCAAATCATTCCACAGATTTTGTCTTCTGAGTAGACGCTGATTGATAGAACTGATGACTGAATGACTATGATTCTCCATAATGTTACTATCAGAGAAATTACTGTGACTATTTTAGAGAAAATAAAAAGAATTTTTAAAGTAGGCTACAAACTTGAATATTTATGAATTCAAAGGAGGCACTCACTGTTTACATTTATTCTTCTAAGAAAGTTTTCTTGAAAAATGATAACTTTGAATTATGCTTGGTTTTCAGGAACCCATCCCTTATATGTGACTGTCTTACATACAAACATGCAAACTTTCTAAAGTGTTGTCAATGTTTTATGCCAGCCAATAGCTCACTAAGTGTTGAGTCTGCAATTTATGTGTAAATATAATGCTTAATAACTGCAAATATGAAAACACACACTGACCAAAATTACAGAATGTTTAAAAATATTTTGAAATTGAAATGAGGTATGACTTTGTTCTTCAAGCAACATTCTTTTATTCATTTCCTTCCAGTACTTGCATCATGCTGATCCTGTCTGCTCAGTCAAGGATCTTTTCCTTTGCACTGAAAAGCAGTCACAGGGGGAATAAACTACTGGGCAGAATGGATCAGCATCCAGCTTGCAAACCACTGTGAATATTTATAAAAAGCATTTGAGTATGATTAGCTGAATCTTTCTCTCAAAACACTGCTTTCTTATTATGTCACCAGAATAATATTTAAGAAAAACAAACTCTGAGTGTGTACGTGATATGTGTGTGTATGTACACCTATGGACATGTGCTCACATTTGTGTAGCACTGGCATTTATCCTGTGGCGTTTTCATTCTCTACCTCAAACCCAGTTCGGTCTTGCAACTCTCAATTTAGGTACCTTGAAAAGTCCAGGACTAGACCTTCTTTCTCTTGAAGGAATGAGAAATGAAAGCAGAGTTCACTTTATGAAAACAATGCAGGCTCATTCAAGAGAAATCAAGATATGAAAACCTACAATACCCAGAATTCTAACTTATCCCAACTCGACTTCTGTTACTGGCTTGTATACACAGACATACGTATGGACATTCACATACAAAAGTCACATTCTTCAGGATACTTGTCTAAATATGCAATATGTGTATTTATTCTTCTTCTAACAGATTTTTTCAACTAGTACACTTACATGTTACATTTCAGTACTACAAAATTTTAGTATTGAAAGAGCACATGGTAAAATTAAATGACCAAAAGAGGAATATGAGATAATGAAGAATTTTAAAAAGGCTGGAAAAAACCCTGGAACTAGGAATATGTATTTTCTAACAAAACATTGTGTTGAGCAACCAAATTGCTTTTGGCTAAGTCCCCTTGAACTTGAAGGAAAACAGCATTGTTTGTAATAATTAGAATTACTGAAATGCAACTAAAAATGCAGGAAGTATGTCCAGATATAACAGAAATAGTGGTCAAAAGTTTAAGGTTCAAAAGACTGATATCTACAGTAGGAAACATCAAAGCAGATAGGGCCGGTTGGCTCTCACTGAATTTTATTTCTTATTTCAATGCCATAAAAGAAAGAGTTGATATAGCTATCTCAAAGTCAGTTAGGAAACATCACTTTCTCTCTTTCACATGGAACTTTACCAAAAAAGTAACTTAGTGAATTAAAAGTTTGTCGTAAGATCAATATATATTTTCTAAGGTTGTGTATGAGTGCGCACGTGCTTTTAGGAAAAAGGCACTGTCTCAAATATCTCAAGCGAAGGCTGTTCTTTATTGTATAATCTTATCTCAGAAGAATGACTTCACTAATGTGTAAATTCTAACATAGGTTTTTTTTCTTTTTCCTTCTGACAAGAAAACTAAAAGGATCAGATTTGTGTCATCATTATCTAGGAAAGAGATGACATTCTACATTATTCCAACTTCAGAGGATAAAGAATTTCTTAGTATGTAATGTTCTTTTTTTTGATGTTGAACAAGTCACTTGTGGAAATATGTAACTCAATTTAATAAATGTTTTCAAAACATTATGTTGCTATCGGTAAATAGAATCCTTTTTCAAAATTAAATTATGGACCTCACAGCAGTAAATAAATCTACTTTAGGAAAAAATTTACTTTACTAAAAATTTAGCCAGAAATAAAAAACATACCATGTTTTATGTTTTTCACTCACAAGGTAATTTCCAAAATGATTTCTAAAGGATTTCAATATAAAAGAATTTTCATTCTATCTTTTAGTACTAATGTACTGCTACTGGTCATATTTCCAATGTAAGAAGATGACCTAAAGAATCACCTGTTGGGAAGTTCAGTTCTTTAAAGATGAATCTGGAAAGCTTCCCGAATGATATATCTTCAGAGTAAAGTATACATAACTCAGAGGTTTAGAATGATCAAAGAGGCAAAGAAGAATTGATAATTAAACTTACTCCCCATGGATGGACTGTTCACTCAGGGAAACATCTACATAGGGTTACTATTGCCTGGCTACTTTAGAAGGCATGAGGTCATTATATGTAATCTTACAATATCCTGACATTTATATTCTGCAATTCCATTCGCCCTACCAAAATACCCATATCATGATGTAAATCTTCAGAGTCAATAGAAAAGTGGAGTTTTACTTTGGCAACTGAATACCTATTCCTACATATATATTCAACATGCACAAATAAGACCTCGACACTTTTGGAATTAAAATGTAATCAGGAGAGGACACAAATATGAAAATTACAAATAGACACTTGTTTTAAGAGACAGCATTCAAACAGTAAAACCCCTAACTATGTATATTTACTAAAGTATGGTTTCAACCCTAGCCATTAATGTATTCTTGAATTGTCAGATCCCAAATTCTTCTTATGCATTGAACCTCGTCAGGAACCTTGTATAAGCAGAAAAAGTTCATCAGTAATCTCAGACTGTTGTCCTACTACAGCACAAAACCTCAGATATAATAGCTCCTCCATCTACCTTATAAACTATCATTGAGATGAAAGTATTAAACCAAATGAACACTACAGATCATCACATACTCAATTATGAATAACTGAAATTGTGAATCCTGTGAACAAATGTGGAATCTTGAGCAATGAGGTCAAACCTCTTGATGTACAAACTCAATAGGACAGTCTCCGTAAATAATTACAGAGTATATTCAGATTATAAAGTACATAGAAAACAGAGGACTTACGTGTCTTCCAGGGATATTTTAGATGGTGGGGAGAAAGATAGCTTCATTTTTGTACTTCACAAACACACACAAAGAGATCACAATGATCTCAAAAGCCTCACTGATTGTAAAAATACAGCTGACTGAGGATGAAATATTAATAGATATTCATCTCTTTCTCTGATATACAGTCAATCTTTTGTCAGGGTAAACAACAGTTGAAAAAATTACACACCATGTTGACTCTAAAAGGTAGAGACAATAGCTTATAAGTACCTTTAAAGTCTGCTTTGTAATTACAAAAAGTTGGATTCCAAACTTCCCTGAGTTTGGGAAATTTCTATTTGATTCTGAAGTGTCCTGTGAGTTTACCTTCACTGCTCCTCAAAGAAAAGTACCAGATTTTTTCCCACTTCAGAAGTCTGACTTCCCCTTGATACATTTTGAATTGAACCATGGTTGACAGTTTTATTACAAATATGTTGCACTTGTAATCGTTACACCAAAGGAAGTGATTGAAAAAATTTGCAAAGCTATAAAATTGGACTTTAGTTCTGCGGAGAATGAAGAAATAAATGTTAGGCTTAAAAATAATATCCTCAGAGATGTATATATCCAGACACAAAGATTCAAATTTGATTTATTATTCACTTTGGGTATAGCACTTTCTGATCTGGAAAAAAAAAAAAAAGACTGTCTGAAATTATTCCACTTTACATAAGTGGTGACAAATCACTACTTATAGATTTCTTTCCAAAAGCCTCACTGTCCATGGCATAAAAATTGCTTGAAAGGGTTCCGTGTGTTGCTATTTTAACATCTCCTACCACACTATACAAATGCCAGTCTGACCAGTCTGCCTTTAGGGCTTTCAGAAAGCAGCTTTCTTTAAAGGTTACAGGGGATGTTATGTCTTCTAAGAATGTCAGCTCTCCTGACAGTTCTCCATGATATCAACATGGTTGATACTAAAATTTAGGTAAAGGGGCTTAATTTAAGAGGGGATTCTATTCATGAGTATATTTTTATGTTTGCCAATTGTTTCACATATTGGTTTTATTTTTAACAAAAGCCATCCTGTTTCATTTACATAGCTTTTAGCTTTAATTCTTTTATCTTTACTCTTCCTTAGGTAAACCCATACCTGTAGACCTTTTCACACCTTTAGACCCTTAGACCCTGGAGGGGAGATGTTTTGTTTTAGAAACAGTACTCAGGTCTACCCAGAGAAGTGGACACTTTGTCACACTCTTCGTTAAAAATCCTACAAAATTTCTAGGATAACACACTTGTAGGTAGAAAGAATTTGATTTTATAACATTAAAAATCATTTTGAAAAAAAAAAAATTTCGGTGTTAGTTCTATTTTAAAAAGCTAAAAAAATGGATCATAGGCTGTAGTGTATTCTTACACACTCAAAAATTAATTCATTTAAGAAAAATAAGCATGACCAACATTTGGATCATCAGCTGAACCAATTGCTGAACTAATTACTAGGCCTGTTTGAATTAAAAGAAAAGTTGCATAGAAATGCAGTTTGCAAAAAAACACAGAATTCTAATGCAAATATGCAACATTCTATTTTATCCCAGTGTTTGGAAAGGTTTACTTTCAATACCTGAGTAATAGTTCACAGCCTAAGCTAATCAGTGTTCTAAATTACATCAAATATGCATTAATATATTCTCCCCCAATTTGACCTCCTCAATTTGGAGATTACTCTATTACAAATTAGGGTTGTTGTTTTTTTTCTGTTAAGAAAGCAAACTGAATTGTTACTACCTTGTACATTTTGAGTAAGAATTGGGATGGCAGTGTGGTAATGTATTTGACGATGATTTAATGCCAACCAAAAATATACCCTAAAAACTCAAAATGTTTCCTGCAAAGATGCAGAGAAAATACATCATATAAAAGCTGACAATGTTGCTAAAAATAAATATCTAGCAGAAGTAATATTAACATTACAAGAAAATCAAATGATCCTATGCCAAGGTTTACTCCAGGGAAAACTGACAGCAAAATAATAAAATATCAAGGTTTCAAAGATCTATAAACCAAAATTGAAATAAAAGCATCACTTAAGCTTAATTTTAATTCCATCACATGGGCTCTGTGTCAAATTACCCATATGGTTCATAAGAATCAGGAAATAAAATTGGATTGCTCTGGCCCAACACTACCAGAGGATAGTCGCTTCACTGCCTCCTCCCCTACCACACACACACATTTCTGGGCTTACCACTGTCCCTCACGCTGGAATTTCTTAAAACATTTTTGAAGCATTCCAGGAATGAATTCCTGAGAACTATACTGTCATTCATCTCTGCTACGGGGCAAAGTTTAAGAACCAACATGGATTTTTTTATTTTTTTTGGTGACCATTGTTTTTACTTTTTAATTTTTTTTATTACGTTCAGTTAGCCAAGCAAACAGTACATCATTAATTTTCAATATAGTGTTCATTATTTGCGTATAACACCCAGTGCTCATCGCAACCAACATGGATTCTAAGTTGCATTTTACCTCATAGTCTCTGTTAATATAAGACTGTTGTTAGACTACATTCCCAGTAGCTATGACCTTCCATCCTTCAACTTGTGCAAACGGCTCTGCTAACCTCCCTCAAATGTGAGGTGTGATAACCATGGCACATTGCCATCACACATGCTACATCACTGTATGCTTACGACCAATATATAATGTTCTCCAAATTGTACATTTCTAATTAGGGGTCTGTTTTATCTTCCACTGCTGAGTACCAGGATTCCATCTGAGTTTATTTGGCATCCACGCTTCCTGCAGGTGTACAGTCATCTAGCTGGCAGCCGTATAGACTCTTTCCCACCCTCAGATCCTCACCTCTGTCTGTGACCAAGCTCCAAATCATGATGTTATTTTTATGGGTTTGCCAAACTTGCAGCAGTTTAATTAAGAGTTCCTTAACTTAGGTGTTCAGATTTTAATGTTAAAGGTAGCATGTACCCCCGTTCTAAGTATATGCCATCCCAACATAGCCTACGTATGGGAAAAAAGAAAGAAGACCAGAGTAAGAGAGAGACATAAGGAGGAAGGAAGGAAGGAAGGAAGGAAGGAAGGAAGGAAGGAAGGAAGGAAGGAAGGAAGGAAGGAAGGAAGGAAGGAAGGAAAATGAAGGAAAAGTTCTGCTTTTCATTAGCTGGTTGATCATGAGGGAAAAACTTCACCAGTCTGGGTATTAATTATTTTTTAGTTGTAACATATAAATCAGTTTTGTACGATTTATATTTTGCAACCATGCATTTAATTAAATTGTCAAAGTCCAAAATACTAAATGAAGACTTGGCTCTTCAGTCCTCTGCTCTCTAGACCCGACAGAACATAGTACCATAATTTCTGGAATAAGAAAATAACTATATTTAATGACAGCTTACCACATGTCAGGCATTCTGCTATGATAGTTGAATAACACTATCTTTTTTCTAGCAAATGAGCTATGAGTATGGTCAGGGAACAGTATGGAGTGTTGGTTTAGTGGCTAGGATGCAAAGTCTGACTGCAGGGGTTGGAATGTCAAGTTTAACACTTGCTTAACTATATCATTTGGACAAGTTACTTAATTTGTGCCTCAATTTCTTTATCTGTAAGACAAAAATAATTACTTTCCTTATGGGCTGGGTGATGTAGGCTTTAAATAAGATAAAGTATTCAAGCACATAGTGAGCCCTCGATACTCATCAACCATTCTTAATATCTCCAATTTATATATTAGGAAAGTGGGGCTCAGAGAATTTAAATAATGATCTGAAATTACATAGCAATCAAAGGTCATAGCTAAAAATCAACCCTGTCTGTAGTCCCTAAATCATATTCCTATCCACTACACTATGTAGAGGTCAAGGGCAGGCTGCCCCAAAATATGGCATATTATTTTAAATAAAAGTTACTTAAGAGACAGCCTGTGCAAGAAGGTCACTCAGACCCTCCTCTGTCCCCTTGGAGGGAAGAAATACATCTCTCATGCAAAAGGTACCCTCCCTGTGCCAGAAGGTAAAGAGTCATCCTTATCACCAACAAGAAGAAATTTAGAGCCAAAAATGCTGCTTTATTACTTTTTACTAATTTACTACCCCAGCCCAAATTCTGTCAGAATTCCTTACTAACTGAAGTTCCCAAAGTTAAAATTTCTTTGTCCTGTCAATTCCCCACAGATTTATTGTCTCCTGGTCTAAAAAGTACTAAAATTGCCTTCTTTGGTCATTTCTTCAGGACTCAGTTTCATTATTGGGCCTCCATGTGCATATAATAAAACTTTGTTTTTTCCCTCCTGTTAATCTTTCTCACGTAAATTTAATTCTTTGTCCAGCTGGAAGAACCTTGAACTGAGAAAAATTTCTTCCCCTCCTTCAACTAAATGATTTCTTAGATCCTCACCTGGAGAATATCCATGATTCTGTGATACATTCACCAAAAGTTAAGTCATTACACTGTTCTTTTTACTTGATTTGTGTTTCTGACAAAATGGTTCTTAATAATCTTAAAATACAAAATCTAACTACTTTGGTATTTCTACTAGTATTTGTTAAATTATTATTATGTACATATGAAAATGAAAACCTTTAAAAGTGAAATTATACTACCTCATTATTCCGCAACTTGTTTATTTTGTATCTTGGGCAACTTTTCATGTCAGAACTTACAAAACTTCTTTTCTTTTCTTTTCTTTTCTTTTCTTTTCTTTTCTTTTTTTTCTTTTCTTTTCTTTTTTTAACTGATTCATAATCTTACATCAGATCATGCCCTATAATAATTTTCAATCATTCTTGGTCATTAGATTTTCTTCCAGATTTGGCGGGGGGGTGGTGGTAGTGGTTTTGGTTTGGTTTGTTTTGTTTGTTACTAAAACTATACTGAAATAAATATTCACTTACGAAAATCTTTGTGCACTGACATGAATATATTTATAAACATTTCTAACATTGATAACATATCACTATGTCAAAAGGTGTGTGCTTTTTATATTATGCTAGATATGCCAAATTGCCCTTCATAAAGTTATACCAATTCATATGCTCAACAACAGTACATGAGAGTATCTATTTCCCTTTTCTCTTGATGTATTTTTTTTTTAAAGATTTTATTTATTTAACAGAGATAGAGACAGCCAGCGAGCGAGGGAACACAAGCAGGGGGAGTGGGAGAGGAAGAAGCAGGCTCCTAGCGGAGGAGCCCGATGTGGGGCTCGATCCCACAACGCTGGGATCATGCCCTGAGCCGAAGGCAGATGCTTAACCGCTGTGCCACCCAGGCGCCCCCTCTTGATGTATTTTTTAAATAACAACATAATTTAGGAAAATTCAAGCCTTATCTACAAGTACATTATGCTGGTTGGTTTCTTATTTATTATTCATTTGTATTCTACTATATTTTAAAAAGATTTGAGGTAGCTTATAGTATTAACATATATATAGATGAGACTATTCAACTTAAAATGTAAATATTAATCCACACCAATAAAAAGAAGGGCAAATATATCAGAAAGTTTGGAAAGATTTACTCCTGAATGCCTGACACTATTCTAGACAACAAAGATATGATAGAGAGTAAGGTAGACAACTCCCTAGTCTGATATAGCTTACATTTTCATAGAATAAATACAGATAAATAAATTAAAATATAAAAGACAATTTCAGCTAGTGAGAAAGGCTATCACTAAATAAAACAGTATAGCATAGGTAGGTTTACTTTAAAATAGATCAGTCTTAAGCAGAGCCTATGCTTCTATACGACAGAATGATTCAAGTAAAAGCTATCAGTACGTTTTTAATCACCAATTAGAAGGAAAATTCTTTTCCATGCCCCAGTAGAGAGATGAGCTGCTTGGCAGATTCATGCTTTTGGTAAAAAGGAAAACAGAAAGATGTACGTGGCTTATGGCAAATCAGTCAATACACTTAAAAAAAAAAAATGTTCGTGTCTTCAGATGATGTTTGTCCTGTCATTTTCCACAATTGATAGGAATCAGTGATTCCTAATCATTTACCATATGCTGTGAGGAGACCAAAGGAATTAAATCTCATATCCAATGAAGGTCAATAGAAAGCCGGAAGAGTAGAAAACAACCAGATATCTTTCCTTCCATACCTCTAATACAAAGAATTCTCCCATCTTTCAATGACATTGTTTTCAGCCTTCTCAGAAGACCTCCAAGTTTTCATTCCAAAGTAAAGATATGAAAGTTAAGTATGATTTCCTGAAAGTCAGTGATGAGGCAAGACAACCAGGGTATTTATGAGTCTCTTATACTGTCATGCTTGAAACTGTAGAATGTTAAGCAGACTATTCATTCACTAGAGAAATACTCCCAGTCATCTCAGGTTTGTTTACAACAACAGACAAAGGAGAGACATAGCTCCTAGATCAGCATGTCATAAAATAAAGACAGCTCACTGCCAAGGGCAAATTTAGAACTCTGAATGGATAAAAGACACTGTGCCCACAGAGCACCCAGACACAGAAATCCAAGTGACATGATAAGGGTGTCAAAGTTACAACTGCCATATATAGTACAAGAAAGCTTATAAAAAGAAATTTAATTCTACTGTTGTAATTAGAAATTAATAGAAAAATCTCAGCAAAACCTTCAGAGTGAACTACAGCTCAGGGGAATCCACCTGAAATAGTTTACCAACTTCATGATTAATTGTCAAAGGACCTATACAAGCTATACAGAGAAGATTTTTAAATTATGTATGTACAATTCTGTGATGATAAATTTAAAAGTGTCAATGAGATGTACTCCTCTCTGGGAACATAGTTATAAAATCTAGTTCAAATAGAAGTAGAAAACCTGAAAAAAACAAAAGCCATAAAAAAAGAAAGTGGAATTGTGAAAAAAAATTACAAAGTATCTCAAAAGAAAGTTTTATCAGTAACTTCTTTCACATTTCCAAGGAATAGATAATTGGAATATACACCATTAAAGAAATAAGATAGGAAAAAGGGACTTTGGATGGAAGTATTTGAAGAGAGTTTACTGATGGTCTGATGTAACTCCCTCATCAGAATCAATGCTAAGACTTTGTTAGCATTTGAAGAGAGTTTACTGATGGTCTGATGTAACTCCCTCATCAGAATCAATGCTAAGACTTTGTTAGCAGCAATATTGCATTTTTCCTGGTTCCTTCTTGATTTCTTTCTAATCAGAATGGACATTTTAACCAAAAGAGTGGTGAGAGGAGTTTTTGATGTTATGCTTCTTTAGAGTCTCTGGCCTTGCTCCTTGATGTTCCAGGATGTACACCAACGGTATCAAGTCCCTGATTCTAACTTTGAAGAGACTTATTTACCTAAATGTTACCTGTGGGAAGAATTTGGGAAATAACTTTATAAAGCAATTAGTTCTGTACAACTCAAAGAACAAAGGAACAGCAGCAAGGACATTATGCAAATGTGTGGCTTTTCAAAACTATACTGCCTTAAGAAAACATGGTCAGGTGCCTCACAGAGAATGGCACAAAAAGTTTGAAAATGTCCTGCTACTCTATATTCACTCAAATTCTATTATAATATTAAACTTCAATTTGATTAATATTATACATTTGACACATAAAACTAACCTTAAAGAAAATTCATTTGTGAATATAGATATGAATATTTCTAAATAAGATACAAGCAAATTGAATTCAACAGTGCATCTACCATGACCAAGTCACTTTTAATTCAGGAATACAAATCATAGAAAATCTTTTTAACAGCAATATGTTCAAATAAGAGAACACTTCTAATAATCGCAATAGACTCCAAAAGACCTGTGATAATATTTAATACTTATTCTTGATACATATTTTGAGAAATGAACAATTCACCATTAATGTGTCTTAAAATCAGACCAAAACCATTTTTGGTGATCAAATTCTAAAGGTTTCAGCAATGAGATTAACATATTGAATTTCCTAATATTATTTAACATTTTTCTAAATGTTCTAACAAATACACAAAGAAACAATATTCTCATTAGTATAATTCTATACTGAGAAAACACCATAAAGTTTTATAGTTAATAATATAAAATTTTGTAGTTAATAATGAAATTAATTAGTGTGGCCTCCTATAAGAAAAAATAATAAAAGCAAATAATTTAAATTAGCTACTATAAACTATAATAAAAAATTCCTTTCAGAGAGCAAGCAAATTTTCAGTAGGATCTTCAGTAGAAAACATATAAAATATTAAGATTTGAGTAAATCATAAACCATTCCATTACTATAAGTCAGAAAGTTGATTTACTGGGGCACCTGGGTGGCTCAGTCAAGTAAGTGTCTACCTTTGGCTCTGGTCATGATCTCAGGGTCCTGAGATAGAGCCCTGCATCAGGCTCCCTGCTCAGCAGGGAGTCTGCTTCTTCCTCTCTCTCTGCCTGCCACTCCCCCTGCTAGTGCTCTCTCTCTTTCACTCTGTCTAATAAATAAATAAAATTTTTAAAAAGAAAAAAGAATTGATTTATTTACGAGTACACATTCTTCCAAACTAATATATAGATTTAATGCCACTGCCTATAAAATTCAGATGGACAATTTTTGAAGTTAGCACAGTGATTCCCTGTATATAAACAGGAATTAACACATCTAAGAGTTAATATATTTTTGACAAAGAAAAATAATGGAGGTAAATTGATTGTGCTAAATATAAAAGTGTATTATAAATCTACAATAATAAGATAGTGTGACAGTGGCAAGAAAACTTACAGACATAATGAAAACCACAAAGATACCCTGAAATAGACCTCTGTGTACAAAAGAATTTAATATGTGATAGAAAGGATCATGGATACCAATAACAAAGGGGTAAATTATTCAATAGGTGGTATGAAACAATTACTATTTTTAAAAAGCAGATTTACACTTCATAGCATACTTTGATACAAATCTCAGAAGATTCAAGTTAAAGAAAAAAGTGTATCAAAAAAATAAAGACATTATTATAGAAGTGATTCAGAAACAGCAAGAACTTAAAAAACAGTAAATAACTCAGAAAGGAAAAGAAACATATTTATGTGTATGTATGTGTATATGTGCATGTGTGTAAAATCTTGAACAGCGTGCATGTCAAAAAACTGAAAATGAATTAAAAAGCAAAATAAAACTTGGAAAAATGTGTTACACTTAGTCACTTTTATATGATGTAAAGACATCAGACCAATGTCATTGCAACAGGGCTTTTCATGTATAGGAAACAGAGCAAAGACACAAGTCAGGTTTTCTGCCATTATGCTTAGAACTGTAAGAAACAGGCCAGAAATGAGAAACTCGTCATCACCAGGCTCAACTGTATGACCCCTGCTGCAGCCCGTTTCATATTTACCTACCTCCTGTTTGCAAAGCTTTTTTCAGAAGAACACCTAAAGAGGCAATAAATAAGCAAAATGAAAGGAATTTAAAAATGCAAAGAGAAGACCTATTATTTTTGTTGATGATGTTATTTTGGTTATTGTGTTTCCAAACTGAGTAAGAAAAGCAAAACAACGGGGTGACTCACCAAAAAAGAGAGAGAGAGAGAAAGAGAGAGAGAGAGAGAGAGACAAAGGTGGTAGACTTTGAATTTGTAATACAATGAATGAAAAATATATTAGAGGAAGGAAAAATAACTTTTTCCTCGACCCTCCTAGGTTCTTGGCTGAGACTCCTCTTTAATACCAGACAGATTAACAGGAGAAAAGCAAACAGAAGTTTAATATCATATGTAACTCCTATAGGTATGGGAAATACCCAGGAAAACTAACTCCTTGAAATAGCCCAAGCTACCACCTTAAATACCATCTCCAGCTAAAGAGGACAGATACTGTGTGGGAGGGAAACCAGGTACGGGAGATGGTCAGGCAAAGCGCAGTAAATGAAAGTCTGGTTGTTTGCAGATTTAAGTCAGTTGCCTGCTCCACTGATGAGGGTAGATTTAGTCAACCTCCTCCTCCTGGTACAGAGGCAGACACCCTTACAAATGGAGATTTTCCTTATAAATCGAAATGTCTCTTACAAAAGGTTAACTTCCACTCAGGTTTCAGAGCTTCTCCTGTGTTTGCTGTTTCCTAAAACTAAGCAGCTCAAGATAATCCTTACGCCAAAGAGATATTTTGGAGTGGCAAATTCTGCTCCCCTTCAATATTAAGGATAGATGACTAACAGCAAGAGATCATTTAAAGCTCATTTAATTTTCAAGAGTTGGGTTTCCCAAATTTCATTCCCACATCCCATGATGTCATTTCTCAGGTCATAAAAGCACTACCCCCAAGTAAGACATGCTCCTTACCATCTGTTTCTTTCCTTTCTTTCTTCAACGTATCATCCTCTGCCTCTTGTTCAATCAAGTCCTTGCTCATAACTGACTATCTTATGTAATAAACTAATTTCCCCCCAAAAGCAAATAGAAGCAATAGGGCTACCGACCCCACTTCAGAGGATAAAACATGACTGTACCTTTGCTACCTGTATAGCCTGAAAATGTGGTCACCAAAAACACTTTCAATAAATAAACACCCTATTAAACGTATGTGTGTGGATGTACACATGTGTGGATGTATGCATTTTTGTTTTGCACAGAAGCACAACATGTGAAATAATTCACTTTGGGGATAATGCATGCCACAGTCATAGGCAACTTTAAATTTCTGTGCTTAAATGAAATTTCAAAAATTCTGTCCAAGTTTGATGTCAAGGGCTTACTGATCTAGGCCCTTTGAGAAGTAAAACTTTTCAAAAATACAAAGCAGGAAATTGTGATCACTAAGCGAAGTTACCACTGTGATGTTCCCTGTGTATGGCTTATTCAGAGCCCTACAAAAAAGAACACAAGGTAAGCTGGGCCTTCTGAAGCTCCAGCCCCATGCTTCTTCAAGGCTGCAATCCTGTGAGCTATTCTTGCAATGGCGTTTGATGTAAAATAGTGAAAACATTAGATTATCCTAAGAATACCGTTTTAAAAGGAGGAACTTCTGGGATTGCTTTTTTTCTACTGTGACCCAGAAAGACCCACCAATCCATGGGCAAGCAAATTGAGAGTGTGACAGGACCATCACAAATTGCTCAGCTATAATGAAGGACCTGGAGCCACCTGTTCCACAGCAGGGATAAATCACAGTCCCTGTTTCTATAAGGCAGGGAGCCGCTAGGGAAGGGAAACTGAACATGGGGAAAATTCTAGAGCCAATTCACTGTTCCAGGACTCCTGGGTTGCTTTCTCACTAAAGAGGGAAAGAATTCTTTTCTACCATTAATTACTCGTAACTACCCAAAAAATACGTAATTTTCCATAAATACCATTTTTGAAATATAGATGTTCTGGCCTACATGAGCTCAATTAATTTACACGCATGTTCTCTTCTAGCACCGTGAGCAATGTAATGCCTTCGTCATCACCCCTGAAAGTTTTCCAATTTAATCTCACTCAGTTACAATCACTGCCTTGGGTTATTCATTCTAAGGTACTTTGCATTCAGTCCACAATGCTCCCAGTCACCTGGTCTCCACTCACCCATAATACGCTGGTTTCATTACTCCAACAGCCATCTCCTGGACTTTTCTTTAGTAGTCACAGCAAACAAAGTGAAAACTGCGTATTGCTTCTTGTCCGCCCTTGAGATGTGACCGCAGAATGCTCCTCCACATCTCTGGGAGGCAACTGAGCTGCTTGAACTGATTTTCCAAGTCAGCCCTTTGCCCCATGTGGTCTATTTTGATTCTATCAGCTTATGCCGAGGACAGAGGATACATGCCCTTGAGTGAACACCCAATGCCAATTTGAGTCCATTTTCTTCCCCTGTTTCAGCCAAGCGTGGCTCCTGTCTCTAAACTCTCATTGCCTTTCCTTCTGCCACCACAGCTGGTTGCTGTCCTAGAGTTTTATCTCCCCCACTGACTAAAGTACAGGATTGATTTCTGCACTGGGAGGAAAGAATCTAATTGGTGAATAACAGTCGCTTTTATTCTCTTGCATTCAGCGAATTTACAAGCTATCTCAGTATTTCAAAAAATAGGGCCTTCAGGCAGGAGTAGCATTTGAATCAGAGCATCAGCCATCTATCTACCTCAAGCACTCAGAGCCCAGTGAAGTTCAGTTGTTACTTAGAAAGACTTAATAGGCACCATGGGACCCTAACACATTCTCTCTTTTACACACGTAAGCAGTCTGGCAACTTTCTCAAGAACAAAGACCCTGTTCGGCAGCTCAGCTCTCCACTTACCTTTCAAGCTCTGTTCCTGCTCATCTAATTTTTGTATATCCCAAATTAAATTACTTGAGGCATTTTCCCCACTAAAATTACAGCTAAACTAATGTTATAGAAAAGAGAAATGTTTGTTGGCCTTTCTCAGAAATATAGGAATTGAACGAAATATCAAAACTTCTTTTTAAAAGAGTACACTGCAGCCCATTATACTCCAAGATTAAAATAGGAAGTCCAGCTCCTGCACTAAGGGGAACAGAGGGAGCCCCTAAAAGATGTGCCTTCCTGAACAAAAATATCCACAAGTTACCACCAGATCACGTCTGCTTAGTCACAGGGCCACTTCAGTTCTGTGCTAGAGAACCAAACAATATCAAACTGCTCTGCGTGCTGGTATTGAAGAAAGGCAGCTGCGAATACTAACATATGGAAATAAATGCAATGTCATAGGACACTGATCCACTGAATGAAGTAATAGAAGGATTTATTTCATTCATAGGCTATAGGATGGGGAAAACCCACATTGAAAACCAAGCAGGAGAGAAGGTGAGTAGTATGACTGTGATCTGAACTGAATGGAAATCTGTGAACCCACAAATGAGAATCAAGGAGGAATTAATATCTTTATAAACCTAAAGGTGTCATTCCTAGCCCTCATTTCCAGCCTCATCCCTCCACATGTAATTCATGAATAATACTAAATTATATACTTGGCATAAAAATTATCCAGAGATAGATTCCCCCATAATGACTACTTATATTAGATTTTGAAATTTCAAATTAATAATTCTTCTCCATTATGGTCTTCTGCTGGTGTGGTAGGCACGTGCTAAAAATGCCAACAGGCTATTTGCTATTTTCACATCAACAGAAACATAATTGAGAGTATGTGAGGATAAGAGGAAGTCACATAGAGGTGGTAATGTTTATTATAGTTAACCTACAGTTTTTTTGAGATGTTATTAAGGATGAAACAGTAAGCTGAACTTTTGGGGAGGACACTAGGGCTACTCTTAAAAGACAGAAAAGAGACTTTTGTAAATAACTAATAATTAATCAACTATGAAGGGGTTCAGGACAGCTCCCCCAGAACATGGATTATTTTGAGTTGAAGACTTGAGACCCTGTAGGCTCAAAAGAAACGTCTGCCCCTCCCTTAATCACACACAGGAATCTGAATTGGGGGGTCTTTCCCAGAATAAGGGTTATTAACAGAGATAAACTTAATCTGGGTGACCTACCTGTATGGCAGGGCAAACATCTAATTATCAAATACTGCTTTTCTTATGGCCCAGGGAATTGCATTCCTTTCTTCTGAAATCCCAGACTCCTACCCCTCTCCTTAATTCAGAACGACACATATACCTCATTTTGCCTGTCTTTGGAATTTCCGTATTTATGTGGATTCCCCATATGTACAACGTATTAAGTTTGATTTTCTCCTGTTAATCTGTCTCATGTCAATGTGATTCTTAGTCCAGCTAGAAGGGCCATTGATGGGACAGGAATTCTTGCTCCTCAACAACTTTAGTTTAGAACTGTGTTGTAAGAGCCAAGCAACAATGCTACAGGAAAATAGAAATCTAGATTCTTGCTTTATTTTAGGAAGGAAGAAATGTATTGGGAAAGCTTTGGAAACAGGCTGCATTTGAACTAGGTCTTTGGTGTTGAGTGAATTGTCTTTGACAATTGAGTGGCAAGAGTGGGAGGACAGGGCCAGGATTAAATTCTAGTGTGGGGGCGCCTGTGTGGCGCAGTCGTTAAGCATCTGCCTTCGGCTCAGGGCGTGATCCTGGCGTTCTGGGATCAAGCCCCAC
This sequence comes from Ursus americanus, assembly GCF_024610735.1. Lineage (NCBI taxonomy): Eukaryota > Metazoa > Chordata > Mammalia > Carnivora > Ursidae > Ursus > Ursus americanus. The sequence continues at coordinate 8,096,929 of NC_142131.1, forward strand.
ATCAGGCTCCTCCGCTGGGAGCCTGCTTCTTCCTCTCCCACTCCCCCTGCTTGTGTTCCCTCTCTCGCTGGCTGTCTCTCTCTCTGTCAAATAAATAAATAAAATCTTTTTAAAAAAAAACTCTAGCGTGATTAGTAAAGGCAGAAAAATGGAGAAAGCAGAATCATAGAGACTTTATCTGTTTACTATATAACATAACATAATATATAACATTTTTGCTTATAACATAAACTTCTGGTCTATAATTCATTCTTCTAAAGGACCTTTTCACTATAGATTAGCCAGTAAAAGATGAAGATTACATTTTTTTTAAGATGACATAACTGAACCAAAAAAACCCATAGTATCAATGGGCAACTTCAAATATCCTGACACAAGTTTAAGTCTTTTTCTGCTTGCAATGGAAATTCCTTTCAAAATTGACCAGAGTTACAAATAATTGCATCTGTTAAGCAGAAGCCATATTAAGAACTATCATTCTAAATTTTATGACTTACTTGTGACCAACAGATATGACAGAACAGTAAGGAAAGAACAGACTTTTTATGAAGTTGCAGTTTGGGGCCTGCCAATTAAAAAATATGTGCTTCTGAGCAAACATTCTGAATCTCAGTTTTGCCACATGTATAATGAAATCAAAATGATCTGCGTTGGGGAGGAAAAATAATTTTCCCTCTATCCTTCAAGTTTCTTAACAGAGACCCCTCTGTAAAATAAGACAGATTAACAGAAGGACAAATAGAAGTTTAATAACACTTGTACCTCCGGTATACATGAGAGACGCCCTGGAAAACTGAGTAACCACCCCAAATGGTCCAAGCTACCACCTTAAATATCATCTCCAGCTAAAGACAAAAGAACAAGTTGGGGTAGTGGGGGACCAGTTATGGGAGGTTACCAAGAAAAGCACAGTGAACAAAGGTAAGGTTGCTATGGAGACTTAAGTCACTGCCTTCTTCATTAATAGCACTCTCTAGAGATTTGGGGTCATCCTTCACTTCATGGTACAGAGAGGGATTTCCCCTACATATATAAATGTCTCCTATGAAGGGTAAGTTTTACTGTTTTCAGAGTTTTTCCTGTCTTCTGGTCCCTAAAAATAATCTGCCTAAAATAACCCATATGCCAAAAAGGAATATTTTGAGGTGTTAAATCCTGCATACCTTCATCTACTTTTCATGTGTCTGTCTGTGTGTGTCTGTGAGTGTGTGTACAATTCCTGATTCAGAGTGGATATTTAATATATTGTTAGCATTATTATTATCGAATATAGAAAGTTACTAAGCCATCTAAAGTTCATAATAAACAACTAAAATTTTGGTATAGTCCAGAACATTTCAAAACCTTCAGAGAAAAGATGCATATGTCTTTGTAGCCATAGATTCTGAACAGAAATAAACATTTAGAGAAACAGAAGATGGCAAAAAAAAAAAAATTAAACTCTAATTTTATAATCTTGACTCAATTTAGTCCATATGCCCATGCTATTTCCTTTGGCTCAATTTTCCTTTTTCGCTTATTCAAATTATATTATTTAACAAATCAGACAGGGATTGCTTCCGTATGGCTAATCTAATTCTTGCTTTCTCGCCTACACATAGCTGTATTTTCCTTTATTCATTTTTGCATTGTCCCTGTTTCCTTTATTTTTTCTTTTCCTACTTATTACTAGAAACACCAGTGGTTCACTGAATCATTGGAAAAATCACAGAATGCTGGTAACTAATATCGCACCCTGCCCCTGACAGACACCTCATTATACATGTCACTGGGCCACACACACATGGGTGTGGGTAAGAAAAGTGCATTACAAATTCCTCATTAGACTTTGTCCACTCCAAGTAATGCTAACACTAAGACCTGCACATCATGAAGCTACATCATCAGCGCTTTCACCTCCCTGGGGACAAGGACCAAAATATCCATTATTGAAGCAAGAAGTCTATTTTCATTTTGCACTTCAGCTCTCTAAATCCATATAAAAAATACATTAACAACCACGCAGGTATATATTCTGCTTTCCTGAATGGCACATTTTGCATGAATTATCTCAGGGCAAAAATACAATAAGTTAAATCAAAATGCATAAAAACTGTAGTGAATAATAAAATGAACTTGAAGTATAGACTTAAGCTATCAACATATCAACTTATTACTTTACTATCAACCTAGTAAAGTCTATTAAAAAAATAGTGGCCTACCACTATGCCTTAAAGGTTAGTTAGATCATGACACATACTAAAAGCTTGACTACTCTAGAAGCATAAAGTTGCAGGCCAAAGTATATATTCTCTGCCTTCAGTTGTATAAAGTGTATATTTAGAGTGGGTTAACAGAAATATACCAACTGATTGCAATATTCATAACAACACAAAAGAAACATTTTCTAAAATAAGGCCCGTATCATGGAAATACTGATTTTAATCTTTCTTAGAATTAGTGTGTGTGTGTGTGTGTGTGTGTGTGTGTGCGCGTGTGCGTGTGTGCGTCTAAAGGGTATTACTGTGAAAGAGAAAATGAACATACAGATGGGAATAAAGCAAAACAACAATAAGAAAATGTTAAAGTTTGTAGAATAGATATGTATTTGAAAAGAGAAAAAGGTAAAGAGAAAAAGGCTCTGTTCTTAGAATATCATTGACCCCCTACCCTCCCCACATATGCTCTAATTAGCTCAATAGCAGTCTTTTCTCACCCAAAGCCTTCAACCTTGAAAAAGCACTCATCTCTATGCAAAGCAATTAGGAAAAAAGTGTGCCCTGCACAAAGTAGTTTCTCAATAATGATGCTCTGGCCATCCAGAACAACATGGAAAGGAGACAGGCATTAATGACTCAGGTCTGATGGAAATAGCACACATTTTAGAAATAAAAGGCTTTGCTAGAAAGGGCATAATTCCATCTCTGAAGGTCACAGAGTCCTTCGCGTTCACTTCATTTCTGGATATTATATGCTGAAATTACAATCATCCTCCTCAGCTTGATTAGCATCTGCTGGACCAAGTCAGCAAAAGGAAGCCAACTTAAACACAGTTGAAGTTCTAATTACTTCTACATGGTCATTATTTCTGGGCAAATTATTACAGGAGCATGTATTTGTTTAGATATATCCATTTAATTTTTTATTTTTTGCTATCAAGCATATGACCATTGCTGAAGCAACTTACAAAGAAAAACTAAAAAATTCTAAAACCCTCAAAAAAAAAAAAACCAAAAAACAATAAAGCTAGAATAGTAGTCTGAAATAGAACTACACTCCCAAACCAAGGCTTAGTAATTTATGTTAAATTTTATAATCCTATTACATAGTTTAAGTTGAAAGTTCAACACACACACCATAATCTTTTCCAAAAATGGCCAGTGTGAGATTTCTGGTCCCACATGCTTTTCTGGAATTTTGCCACTCTCTCACCAAAGGTGTGGTCTATTTCTTCTCCCCTTGAAATTGAGTAGGACTCTGTCATTGCCTTGACAAAGACTATACAGGAAGAGATGCTATGTGACTTCTGAGAGTAGGTCAAAAAAAGGCAATTTGGCTTCTGCTGGCTTTCCTCTCTTTCTCTGGGCATATGCCTTGGGAGTCTTCTGCCAATTTGTAAGAAGTCCAGCTACCTTAAACCCAGCCAAATTAGCAAGATCACATAGAGACTAGAGACGGAGATGCCCAGAGAAACCTTCAAATAATTCCAGCCTCCAGTCTGCATGTTTTCCAGGTAAGGCCCTACACACTGTGGAGCAGAGACAAAGCAGCCCATCGTGCCCTGAAAACATCTCTGACCCACAGAATCTCTGAAAATAATGAACGATGTTTTGTGCTAAAACTAAAGTTTTACTATGCCATTATAGTAACTAGAACACCCACATAAAAGAAATATAGAGTAAACTTGGGACAAATGCTCCACTTAGTGAATCTAACTCTTCCCTTCATTTTTTACTGCTTTTTAGGAATAGTGTAACATTTCCAAATAAGTATTCAATTCCTTAATGAAAAAAGAGAACTGCATGTCCCATCAACTATACAAATACAAATGACATAATGCCCATTAAATACTTTGAACTATCATTAAGATCAAATGAAATGTAAAATCTTCCCAAATGAATCTCAAAGGTCTGTCATTTGCCCACATTTCCTGGGACAACCACCATCACACCCCTTCCCATACACACCCAGTATCTCTAATATGGCCAAGAGATAAAACAAATAACGAGATAGATACATGTCCCTCTTATTCCTCATTCTTATTTCTAAATGTAGGAGCCAGGGGTAGGCTACCCCAAATGGGCCACTTTGGCATATTGATTATTTCAAATAAAAGTTACTTAAGAGACAGTCGAGGCAAGAAGGACACTAGGACCATCCTCTGACACCCTGGAAGCAAGAAATAAATCTCTCATGTGAAAGGTACCCTCCTTGTACCAGGAAATAGAGACATCCTTATCATCAGAGATGGGAAATTTAGAGCGGAGAAGACTGTACAAACAACCCTTACTACTTCTTACTAATTTACACCACAACCCAAATCCTGTTTAGAATTCCTCACTAATTGAAGCTCCCAAAGTTCAGTTTTCTTTGTCTTGTCACCTCCTCACAGATTTATTGTTGCTTTGTCTAAAAAGTACAAAAACTGCCTGCCTTGGTCATTTCTTCAGGACTCAATTTCATTATTGGGCCTCTGTGCACATGTAATAAAACTTTTGTTCTTTCTCCTGTTAATCTGTCTCTCTGGAAGATGTTGAGGGTAAAGAAAAAATTTTCCTTGCCTTCACAACATTCCAGCATTTTGTCCCTGAGAGTAAAGTCTAAGCAAGAGAAATTACTAACTTGAGGGGATCGTCAGAAAAAAATTGATAACCTTCAATGACAAATCTCTATACAGAGAGAAAAGAGTAGTTTTTAATGAAAGATTTGCACATTATCTAACTTTCAATTAAAAAATGAAGGTTGACATCAAATTTTTGCAATCTGTACATACTTGAAATCATCATTATAGTAACAATTCTTTTTTTCTTTAGTATCCGTTAAGTACAGAAACTTCTTCAAAGGAGTTCAGGGAATAAGAAAAATGATAAGTCTCAGTTTCTGTGAAACTAATGTTTTATTAATCTTTCAAGTCTGAAAAAAATGTTCATCTGCAAACAATCTCATTTACAATAGCATTAAAAAAGGATAAAATCCTTGGGAATAAATTCAACCAAGGAAGTAAAAGATCTATTCACTGAAAACTATAAGACACTGCTGAAAGAAATTGAAGAAGAAACAAAAAATTAATGTTTTTAAATGTCTACAATATCCGGAGCAATCTACAGATTCAATACAATTCCTATCAAAATTCTAATGGCATTTTTCACAGAAATAGAAAAAAACAATGCTAAAATTTGTAAGGAACCACAAAAGACCCTGAGGAGCCAAAGGATTCTTAAGAAAGAAGAGCAAAGCTGGGGGCATCACACTTCTGACTTCAAACTATATTACAAAGCCATCAAAATCAAAACAGTGTGCTAGTAGCATAGAAATGCACATATAGAACACTAGAACAGGATCAGAACCTAGAAATAAATCCACACATATATGGTTAGTTAATTTATGAAAAATGAACCAAGAATATTCAGTAGGGAAAGGATAGTGTCTTTAATAAATGGTGTTAGGAAAACTAGATTGCCACAAGCAAAAGAGTGAAACTGGATCCCTATTTCATACCATACATAAAAACCAACTCAAAATGGATTACAAACTTAAATGTAAGACCTGAAAATGTAAAATTCCTAGAAAAGAGCATAGGGATAAGTTCCATAGACATTGGTCTGGGCAATGATTTTTCAGATTTGACATCAAAAGCAACAAAAGCAAAATAAACAAATGAGACCACATCAAACTTAAGAGTTTCTGCTCTGCAAAGGACACCATCAACAAAATGAAAAGGCAATTTATAGAATGGGAAATGAAGAAAATATTTGCAAACCACACATTCAATAAGAGGTTATTACCCAAATATATAAGGAACTCATACAATTCAATAGCAAATAAATAAATAAATAAATAATCAAATTAATAAATGGACAAAGGACCTGAATAGATGATATTTTTCAAAAAAGACATACAAATGACCAACAGGTACATGAAAAGGTGCTCCACATCACTAATCAGAGAAACAGGAATCAAAATCGCTATGAAGTTGTCCTAAACCAGTATGTTAGGACAGGTATGAAAAAGATGAGAGACAATAAATATTGGCAAGATTATGGAGAAAAGGGAGCCCTGATACACTTTGGCAGGAATGTAAACTGGTATAGTCACTACAGAAAAGAGCATGGTGTTTCCTCAAAAAATTTGAAACAGAACTGCCATATGATCCAGCAATCCCACTTCTGATATATATCCAAAGGAAACAAAATCATTATCTTGAGGAGTTATCTACACCCCCATGTTCATTGCAGTATTATTCACAATAGTCAAGGTATGGAAACTGCCTAAGAGTTCATCAATGGATGAATGGATCAAGAAAATGTGATATATATCTATATATACAGATATGGATATAGATGTATATAGATACGTATGTATATACACACACAAATATACATTTAATGGAATATTATTTAGCCTTTAAAAAGAAGGAAATCATATTATCTGCAAAAATATGGATGGAAATGGAGAGCATTATGCTAAGTGAAATAAGACAGACAAAGAGACTAATACTGCATGGTATCATTCATAAGTGAAATCTAAAAAAAATAAAAAAAGTCAAATTCATAGAAACAGAGTAGAAAAGTAATTGCCAGGGGCTGGGAGAGGGGGAAATAGAAGTTGATAAAAGGGTACAAACTTTCAAGTATAAGATGTATAAATAAGGTCTGAGAATTTAGTGTGTGACCGTAGTTGATAATATTATATTGTATAATTGAAATTTGCTAAGAGAGTAGAACTTAAATATTCTCACACACACAAAAAGGGTAAATATGTGAAATGATGGATATGTTAATGAACTCAATGAGGGGAATCCCATCACAGTGTATATGTATATCAAATCACCACATCGTACATGTTAAGTATCTCACTACTTTGTCGATTACATGTCAAAAGCTGAAAAAAAATTAAAGAGAGAGAAAAAAGAAAAACAATAAGCTCTTTTATATTTACTCATGAAATATTACAGAGCAACTAAGATGTACAGTGGGAAATTCTAGGTATTTGGGGGTACAAAGAACCTTTCGGGAAAGTAAAGTACAGGAGATAAGGTCTGACCATAAATAACATAGAAAGTGATGAAACAAAGAAAAACAGATTTGGTTTTTCAGATATTAGAGAGATTGCTTCCATATGTAGGAGCACGATCATGAAAAAGCTCCTGAATGCACAATTAGAATATCTGTGCAAGAAAATTCTATGTAGAAAAACTAACAGGTACAAAAGCTCAGAATTTGGAAAACATCATTGGAAATCAAGAGTGCATGAGAGGAAAGGGAATAGGATTGAAAAGGTAAAGTAGGAGTAATATTAAGGGGCAATATTAAGGTAGTAGATTGGAGTCTTTGAATGATAGGAAAAGTTTGACTTGATTATTTAAGAAACAGAAAACAACTGAAGATTTCTTTTTTTTTTTTTTTCCAATTGACGATTTCTGAGGAATGACATAAGGGCGGGATGCCTCTTACTTATAGGGCATTTTATCATTAAAAAGCATCCCAATGTATTTTATTTCATGTCTTTATCACAAAACTCTGCGAGGCATGTAGTGAAGAGATTATTATCAAATAATCCACCCCAAATCATAGTGTTATTTGGTGGCATAAACCAGACTCCGAGCGAAGCCTTTACTAAAGTACAGCAGGCTTTCTACTAAAATGCAAAGTGAGCTAGCTGGTGGTGTGTGAGAATGAAGAGGAATGACAAGTCAGGGAGGTTGTGAATTAATCCCTGTGAAAGATGATCAAAGTGGAGACAAGATGAGACATGTCTCAGTGATACAGGAAGCAAAATTATCCAGGTAGAAGAAGTTCAACACATTTTTCACAGAAAAGCAGCAACTGTAAAACCTTTAGATTTTGTTCCACATGCATCGCCATTAGTATATCATCCTATAATTCTCCAGTTTATAAAAAGAGAATTTATGAGGCTCTTAGTAACTAAATTAGCAGTCTAGAAAATTAAGTGGAAAACATACATATTCCTTCTAAAACAAAATAAGCCTTAATAATTTATTTTATGAAGTTTATTTTAACAATAGAATATGAAAATGTCATGCTCTAACACTTACAGTGGAATGATATAAAAGCCCAGTATTATAAAAGTTTTAAAATATTCAAAATACTCTAACAAGAGTAAAATTCTCCATTGTATTCACTTCAATCACCATAAGGAAAATCACCACTAAGTTAAAGGATGAAGTGCTTCTTTCTTTTTCTTTCTCCTAAACCTTAAAACAATTCATAAAGTTTCTAGCAATAGTTTGGAATTATATATACAGATCTAATTAAAAAGCCTAGAAGCTCATGCTAAGCTAAGTCTCAAACATTTGATATTGTTCAAAAATCAATATGAAATTAACACAGTAAACTACGGTTAGTCTTGAAGATCTTTGCAAATTCACAAAATGCTTCCAAATCATGGTAGTTCATCCCAAATGCTCCAAGGAAGGAGGACAGTTTTGCCATATTTCTATTTCCCCATGAATGGTAATGGTAATTATTCTCCCTTCCTCCCTAGTATCTTGTCCTGTGCCTTATTACAAAGGGGAAAAACAATAATTTATAAACACGAAATCACACCAAAGAGAAATAGGGCCAAATGGATATACACGAGCACCAAGAACCCCCAGGGCAGAATAAATGTCCAGGATTTCCAGGCAGAATGGGCAAACTTTCAAGAGCTCTCTGGACAGAAAATGAACTAAAACAATTAAAATGTTGATGCATTTTAACTGACACAAAATCGCCTTCTCTCCTCCTTAACAACTCTGCCAAAGTTATCTTCACAAGCAAATGTCAGGAGGCACAGATCACAGTTAAGTAGACAATCAAACAAGAACAGCTGCATGGGTCTGGCACGTTGGAGATTCTGAGAGCATTTACTAAACAGGCAACCTAGAAGCCAGATTTGTTAAGTAAGGACAGTACCCACTTGAAGTTCATGAGAAGATATTCTACCAAAGTCCAAGGAGAAAGGGAGAAGAATGCTTACTCCCAGGAATAAATGTATTCACACTGGCACTCACCTGATTCATCCTGTGACACTCAGAGCTCTCAGTGCATTCAGTCTCTCCCAGATGCAACGTTAGAGGTCGGAAATACCTAACACTGGGTATGCTGAGTGGGCTCTTCTGTCGGTAACAAGACCACCAACTGCACTGAAGGAAGTGCTGCAAATAAGGAGGGAGAGAAGTGCCATCAGTGTCTCTCCCTATATTGTAATAGTATCAGTCACTTCATCACTCAGATATCGTTTTTTAAAAAGAACTCATTGAACACTGCTGAAAATACTCTTCTGCCTACTGAAAAGTATGCTGATTGGAACTCAATTGGTTTAATCTTTTTAGTGTTTTGATCTTAAGGGTTTTTATTCATCTCAGCCTTCTCTATTAAGAAAGATATTCTTGTATGATCCCTGTTCATCAACTAATTTGCTTGACTTGAAAGTCACTAAATCTCTGTGTAAGTTCTTCTATTTTCAGGATGTTAAAGGATTATAAAATCTATAATGCAAACTGCTGAAAAAAATTTTAACTTCATTCTTAAGACTGCAGTTTATATACATTTTATTTTTTTTATTCCCATTAACTTTCAATACACCCATCATACTCTTTCCCAAGTATATATCAAATATCAGCCTAAGCTCCATGTGCTCAGAGTCAAGAAAGAATTGCAACTTTCCTCCTGAATCTCCTGTGTAGGATATTGGTTATTTTCATTTATACTTTGACCTTGATAAACTGTCTCAACATAGTAATAATAAAAACAATCTCTTCAAAGAGGCATAAATCTGCAGATCAACATGCCAACTACTTTGAATAACAAGAGATAAATCTGCCTGTTGAAAAAATATCCAGAACGATGCCACTAGTGATAAGGAGTTGCAGTAAGTGTATTAAAACGAAATGACCATTCAGAGGGGCACCAGGCTGGCTCAGTCGGTGGAGCATGAAGCTCTTGATCTCAGGGTCATGAGTTTGAACCCCAAGCTGGGTGTAGAGATTACTTAAATAAAAAACTTGAAAAAAATAAAATAAAATGAAATGACCACTGTAATGTTTATACCCCACAGCTCTCCCATGTTGACAGGACACAGATATCTGTCAATATCAATACTGTAACACATGCCCCAGTGTTCTGCCGGAGGGTTTCCATACAAGAAGGTATGGTATAGCTTCGGCCCCAGCTCTCCCCAACCACACCCCTTTTCTCTTACCCCTCACCTATTTTCGCAAGTAGAGGGCTAATAATAGCTGGCGTCAGGAGTAGTTCCTGACTATAAATACTAAACATTAGAGAGAAGGAATCCCTAATGTATTTTTTTTAGATTTATTTATTTTATTTATTTGAGAGAGCAAAAGAGCGAGAGAGAGAATGCATGGGGAGAAGGGGCAGAGGGAGAGGGAGACAGAAACTCAAGCAGACTGTCCTGAGAGCCCAACACAAGCCCAACACATGATCCTGAGATCACGACTTGAGCCAAAAACAAGAGTCCAACACTTAACTGACTGTACCACCCTGGCACCCCAGAGTCCACAATGTTTGATGCGATGTAGGTAAGTCAGATCTCATGACTTCCCTGCTCTAAACACTCTGGTTGATTTCATAGTTTGTACAATAAAATCCCAGCTCCTTCCAATGGCTCACAAGCCCTGAGCAGTGGCTCTCATGTCCCTCTTTGACAGCTTTATCTATACCCCTACCTTCCCATTATGCTCCAGCCATACCAGCCTTCCTCCTGTACCTCCAGTGGCCATTTATAACTTTGGAATAAAAAAAAAATAGCTACTTCAGAGGATTCTTTGAGCATTATAGGAGTTCATATTCATAAAGGACTAGGAAGTATGTCTGACATGTAATAAGGGTTTTGCTGATAGTTTCCCCCCTTTAGGTTTGTATAGTTTCTGTCTCCTTTCTTAGAAATGTTATTATGCTAGTTCTCAGACCAAATGTCCACTCCTCAGAGGTTTCCCAAGCATCTCATTCAAAGAAGCAAAACTACCCTCCCTGATAGAATACCCTTTCTCTCAATGCCCTCAATGCTTCCTGTCATAATCTCCTTCTCATATTTCTTTCCTTTCATTCTGTGTTTTCATCTTCTCGTTAGGATGCAAGCTCCATGAGGACAGAGACCTTGCTTCCTTTTGAATCTCTAGCTCTTGACATAGAACTTGAACACATAATGGGTATTTGTCTAAATACATGTTTAATTCATTAGCTAATGGATCATGAGATCTGGATTCCAATTCCATCATTTGGAAAGTCTCCTAATTTCTCAGAGTTTCAATTACCTCATTTATAATTAAAGGTAATTACAGCTTCTCTACCTGTACTTCAGTGTGAAATGCAAATTGGATAATCTACATGGAAGTGCTATAGAAACTGTAAATATTACCCAAATATTAGTTGTTATTTTAAAGAAACAAGCTAATACAGTAAAATAAGTACTAGATACAAGTCAAAAGTCTAAATGCAACTTCCTTCAAGTCTTTATTGTGAGACTCTGAGTAAGCACACACTTCCCTGAGCATCTGATTACTCATTTTAAAATGATTTTAATACCATTTTATGAGAATTACATGACTCATCTAGATAATCATAAATGTCATGTGAATATGTGCAAAAGGTAACTTATAAAATAGTGGTATCATACAAAGACAGCCTTACCATTCCCCTTACCTTGATAACACTTTAGATGGGTGTCTTCCCGAATATGAGCCCCAATCTCCCTTTTTTTAGAAAACTTACAATTGTAAATTCTTTCTCGGCCTCTCAGATATAAGTCTTCTCTAAGTCTCTTGTAACCCAAGGATATTTTCCTCTTGGAACCATCCCTTTGAGAAGTAATAATCACGAAAGATAGTACCCCTATCTCTGAGTCTTTGTGGGAAGCTGGGAACCTAACTTTGGTGAGCAACAATAAGCAAACACAGATGATCTAATCACAATGACCAGTGTGTCTTTCTGTACTTTTCCATTAATTCACCCCAGTGTTTAAAAATTCTTCTACCTTTTGCTTCAACAGAATTGAGGTCACTGCCTCCCTAATTTCAATTACCTCAATCCCTAGTACAATAGCCTTGAATAAAGTTTTCCTTGTCAGTTTAACCTGTTCAGCACAATTTTTATTTAATAAATCATAGGAGTGAAAACAATGGCTCCTTTGGATTAGACGGAGCTCATCACAAACTCCACCGAGACAATCTGGGATCAGGCTAACCCAAGACTATCTCTCTCAAACTTTTCTATCCTCTAGAGCAATTTCAGGTTCACAGTAAAATGGAGACAGATACAGATTTCCCATAGATGTCCTGCCCCCACACAGGCATAGTATCTTGTTATCAATATCCTCTATCAGAGTGGTATATTTGTTAAAACTAATGAACCTACATGGACACACCATAATCACCGAAAGTCCATATAGTTTACCTTAGGATTCACTCTTGGTGCTGTACATTCTATAGGTTTGGACAAGTGTATAAAGACGTGTATACATTATTATAGTATCATACAGAGTATTTTCACTGCCCCAAAAATTCTGCACTCTGCCTATTAATGCCTCCTTCCTCCACTCCCCACCTCTACCCCTGGCAACTTGGGTTTTACTGTGCCCACAGTTTTGTCTTTTCCAGATGTCATATAATTGGAATCATACAGTATGTAGCCTTTTCGTATTGGCTTCTTTCACTTAGTAATATATGCATTTAGGCTCTTCCATGTCTTTTCGTGGCTTAATAGCTCACTTCTTTTTAGTGTTGAATAATACCCTGTTGTTGTGTAGATATACCAGTTTATTTACCATTCATCTACTGAAGGACTTGTGATTGCTTCCATGTTTTGACAATTATGAATAAAGCTGCTATAGGGGTGCCTGGGTGGCGCAGTCATTAAGCTTCTGCCTTCGGCTCAGGGCATGATCCCAGCGTTCTGGGATCGAACCCCACATCGGGCTCCTCCACTAGGAGCCTGCTTCTTCCTCTCCCACTCCCCCTGCTTGTGTTCCCTCTCTCGCTGGCTGTCTCTAATAAATAAATAAATAAATCTTTTAAAAACATGAATAAAGCTGCTATAAACATTCATGTGCACATTTTCATATGGACACAAATTTTCAAGTCCTTAGGGGAAATACCAAGGAGTGCAATTGCTAATCATATGGTAAGTGTATGACTAGTAGATTAGAAACTGTCAAACTGTCTTCCAAAGTGACTGTACCATTTTTAATTCCCATCAGCAATGAGAGCCCATGTCGCTCCACATCCTTGCCAGCATTTGGTGGTGTTAGTGTTCTGAATTTTGGGCGTTCTAACAGGTGTGCAGTGATATCTCACTGTTGTTTTATTTTGCATTTTTCTGATGACACACAATGTGAAGCATCTTTTCACATGTTTATTTTTCATATTTGGTGGTCTTTTTATCTTCTCTTTTCTATGTCAAGTATTATTGGAAAGACCTTCACCTTCAAGTTTCTCCTTATAATTGATGTTGACATGCAAATACTGTGATTACAGTGATTGCCTGTTTAGTTGGACTGTAAAATCTTCATACTCTTGTTATTGTTTTCATTCAACGTAAGTCAATTCAGTGTCTCAGTCTCTGCTCCTGTGAAATGAGTACATTGGATCAAACAATTCCTTTCCAGTCATGTTATTTGGGGGATCTAAAATGCTTTTTGGAGCTTTCTTTAAATCTTGATACTGCATCTATAATCCCCTTGGATGTTTAAGGGAAGATACAGAGATGATAAGTGCTCTATCTGGAATATGTAACATTAACTGTGCTATATAATTTTTTAAAGGTTGAAATGTATGGATTTTCATAATTTTCTTCCCATCATCACTACTGTACTGACACTACATTTACCAACAACTTACTAAAATGTCCCTGGGATAAATTCAGCTCTGAATGACACATGGTGAAACCAATTTTAAATACTGAATGTCAAAATTAAATCAATACTTATTTAGCAGGAAATTATGAAACTGCTTTCAATTTCCAAGGATGATTTTAGTTTTGTTGCTCTTTTTAGAAGTTATCAGTCCTATGAAAAATATCACATTATTGAGAAAATTTGTCCTGGACTTGTCCTGAATTTAGACTTATTTATCTCATACCTTTGCCTATAGGTCCCCCCAGTTCCTGAACTTCTCTGTTCAGAATATCACTAAGTTTAGAACCATTAAAGTATATGCTTTTAGTAGATACATTTGAAATTTCCAGACAGAGATACCCATGAAAATCAAAGCAAAGGTGACTATCAGATTTATATTTGACTTAGTGACTGATTTTCATTTGATCAACTCCTTGATTTCTTTATCATTCTCTTGCAGGTGAGTCACTGTTAAATGTCATGGTTGCTTTATGTCAAAACAAAGTGAAAATCCGTTACTCTTCATCTGTGAACATAAATTCAAATTCAGTAAGAACTTCCTTGAGAACCTATGATAAAATCTTTGCTTTTCAAAGAACTAATCAGTAAAAATAGAACCCAAAGAATGCCCTCCATGTTTCATTTGCTTTTCCATTTTGCTACCATTTGATAGTAACTGTCTTGTTGATATCATAAACAGGTAGCAGATGTGTACAGAAGAAACAGATATGTTTTTAGATATAAAAATTATGGGTTAAGCTCTCTGCAAATCAATGTAATACAAGAATCTTAAAGAAACAAACTACAAAGAGTTCCGAGAGAAGCAGACACTTCATCTTGAACTATATTATATAATATAAAGTAACATTTAAACAGATTCAAAATGATTAATTTCTTTCAAAAAAATAATTCTAAGTAATTTTTCAGATTTCCAAGATATATTCCAATAACTCTTAATAATTACCTCCACTTATTCATTAGGAGTCAGAAAAAAGGAAAAGATGTCTAGCATTTCCTGAACACATAGATTGACTCATTTATTCTTCACAACAGCCTTATCGGAAAGAACTGCTATTTTCATTTTATAGATGAGAAAACTGAGGCTTGGAGTGCCTAAGTAGAACTCATCCAAGGATATAAAATAGAAATGTTAGAGCCACATCTGAAATTAGTTCTGTTTCAATCAAAACCCATCTTTTTCTTCTTTATACTACACTGCCTCTGGCAAGAAAAGAATGTTCTACTATCAGGAGAATAGAGGCAATGTTAAAAAGAAAACAGCCAATCTTGGCTGTCCTTCAGTTTTAGCAAAATGGGAGGACTGAAGTAAAGTCTAGGTTTGATTTAGAGCCTTTCCTGTAGTGTTTCATTAGACGGGGGCACTACAAAGCAGTACGTCATACGGTTTCTAAGAAAAAAGCATTAAAGGACTTGATAATGGAAGTAATTTTGCTCTAAAACATTTTACAATAGATTAGAAAGATAATAATGAGAAATCAAACATCTCCATGCAAACATAATAAGCAGCACATATTCCTGGCACAGATATTTCTTAAGAGTTTGCAAATATATAACTACAATTCAAAACTACAATAACTCTCCAGTTACAAATGCCATAGAGAGAAATCTGTTTCTGTAGCCACATTTATGAAATGCAATTGCTGCTTTGTCCATACCTCTGGAAGAAAGACCTTCTGCATTATCTGGTTGTTTTCCTAAAGCAATGTTCTCCATTTATTGCTCCTCCCACTTTAAATGACCTTAAAAGAAACTCTCGGTGCTGCCTGAAATTAGTGAAGATTGGAATTAGATGCTGTTACTTTAAAATTCATCCTGTAGTTCCAGACTCACTGACTATGACTTTCTCACATGGACTCCGATTCAGCAAATGGAGGTTAATAACTATCCCTAAATCCAATCCATCCTTGAATTTGTCCATGCTGTTCTTTCTGCTTGAAATGTTCATTTCCCACTCCAACATGACCACCAATACTGCCTAAGGAATCCCTAGATTATCTCTATCACTTGCAAATAATAGAAAATCCATTTAACATGAGTTAAACAATAAAGACTTTAAATATTCCCAAATTCTATAAATGCAGAGGAACTCAGTTGCATGTTTTGTTTGGTTAATATTCTGTCACAACTGTTTTCAAGGAGCCAGTGTTTTCCTTCTTTCAGTTACCATCACCAATCTGCTGGGATTCATGACATAGCTAATAGTCAAGGCCACAGCTGCTGGAATTAGATGACTTGAGTTCAAAATCTACTGCTTTGTATCCTTTAGAATATATATGAGTTCTCTGAGCCTTAGTTTTTTTCATCCATAACATAGAGATAAAAAGTTTCCAGGATTTAATGACTTAATATATGTAAAAAGTGAGGATTTAATATTCTGATATGAAAAACTAAAAATCTTAAAATGGCATGTGGCACATAGTATTACAGAAATGTTCTCTACATTTTTGTGCTCATGGGAAAATACAGTGTCTGTCTGTCTGTCTCTCCTTTCTCTCTGATAATTAGAGATAAAAGATCTCCTAGAAGTTAGCCAGTAACTATATATTATAAATCATGTCCATGCCTAGCTGCAAGGAAAGCTGGGAAAGAAAGCTTCTGGTCTGTTGTGGAGTCAGGACTCTACCAGCAAGGACATAGGGAAAGGCTAGAGTAGGGAGAGGAGTGACTGTTGAAAATTCACCAAAAGTGGCTATCACAATCACTCTTTAGCCTTCAAAACACCACTATTCAAGGGTCTCTCTAAAACACTCCAACTTCCATGAGGCCCTTCCTGATTTCCAAACCAGGCATCATTTTTTCCCCTTCTTCAAGATACTCTAAACAGTTGTGCAAAGTGCCAGAACCAATCATTTATTAGACTATAAAAATATTCAAGAGAATTTAAGGCTGAATGAAGCTATAAACATCACCTAATTCAATCAACCTTATGATGATCAAATTATATCTACAACACATAAATCAATTAAAATAACCAAAAATAGTTACCATTTGAGTGTTTACCCTATGCCAGGTGTGATAATAGGTTATTTATCTAAGTATTTTATTTACTCTGCACAACAGTCTTACAATATTGGAGTTGCAGTTGAACTTGCTTTAGAACATATTCCCAGTAAATCTCCTCTCCCTCGACTCCTTAAAAAGTGTAGCTATTTCATTATTCAATTTAATTCTCACAATGAAATCAAATCTATAAGCACACACACATAATTAAAAAGATTTATTATGGAGAAAACGCTTTAAGAAAGCAGAAACGAATAATCCCCTACATAACTCCCCATTTTTCTCTGGGGATTGATAACCATTTTGAAAGAAAAATGGTCGAATGATCAGACACTTGCTTATAGACTATCCTTTTATTCTTTCATTTAGTCCAATTTAGAGATTGCCAAATTTTAGTATATAAGAGGTACTGTGTAGCTCTGTATATACAGAACTGTGGATGCAGTATTTCATAAATGATGGGATATTTTCAAGTATAATATTGATTAGATGGGATTATCATTTTATCTTTTACTTTACTAAGTAACTCAAGTATAACATGTGAATCCACTGTATTATTACCATTTTACAGTGGTCTCAAAGAAAATATATTAGTTGCCCGAGGACATACAGCTAATAGGTTAAGTGCGGAATTATAACCCCTGGAGGTCTAACCCAAAAGTCAAAGTGGACAGTACATACACTCCCTGCTTATTGACCTCCACCTACAGCATTAATTATGTCTTTGTGTTGCCCTGAGTACACGGCCCAGCGTTTTACGAATAGAAGATGACTAACATATTATTTGTTGTAATGAGAACTCTGAAAATTAATCACAAAAACTCTGATAGTCATCTTTCTTATTCTTTGCCTCTCAGTGCTCCAAGTCTCAGAGGGGAAACAGGAACCAAAGTTGACTAGAATTAGCAGTAACAGACATCCTACCCTAATACTAGCAGTACAAATAACAGAAGCTTTACCTGTGCCTTTTTAATTCTTAAATAGGTGTTTTCTCATAAAATTAAAACCTAACTTATGAACTACTCTCACCCTTCTTGGCATTCTA
Source organism: Ursus americanus (assembly GCF_024610735.1). Lineage (NCBI taxonomy): Eukaryota > Metazoa > Chordata > Mammalia > Carnivora > Ursidae > Ursus > Ursus americanus. The sequence continues at coordinate 8,115,047 of NC_142131.1, forward strand.
CATCCTGTTTAACATCTAGTCCATAAATCTGAGTATGAAAAATAAACCATATTTCTTTATTTTCTTTGAACCAAATTAAATCCAATTTTAAGCCTTCATCTCTCTAAACAGCTGACTAATCTCAATTATTATTTCTAAGGCTCTATTCATACCCTCAATAATAGCTATGACAAGACTTATACAGCCCCAGAGTCTAGGTGTGTCCCTCTGGTCATTAGGCATCTGACTCCACATATTACTTCCGAAATTCCTATGCTTTGCCCTACATGGTCTCTTTCAGGGCTGTGGTATCTACAGTCCAACTTTTCCAGGTATTTTTAATTTTATGTGTCAACTTGGCTAGGCCACGTTACACAGATATTTAATCAAACACATCTGGATGTTACTGTGAAGTTATTTTTTTAAGATTAATATTTAAATCAGTTGACTTTGAGTAAAGCAGATTACCCTCTATAACACAAGTGGGCTTCATCCAATCAGTTGAGGACCTTGAGACAAAGACTGACTGCTCCTGAGGAAGAGGGAATTCTACCACTGTTTACCTTTGGACTTAAGCTGCAACATCAACTCTTCCCTGAGTTTCCAACCTGCCAGCCTGCTTGCCTGCAGATTTCAAACTTGCCATCCTCCACATCTATGTAAACCAATTCCTTAAAATAAATCAACCCTGCACCCTCTCTCCTTCACTTTCTTTCTCTCTCTCTCTCTCTCTCTCTCACACACACACACACACACACACACACATATGCACACATACACACACACATATGCACACATACACAGATATACATATATATGTGTGTGTGTGCATGTGTATATACATATATATTCTGTTTCTCTGGAGAGCACTTAACACTATGCCACACTAGATGTATCATACACCAGACTATTCTGGAAGTAACCTTTAATATTAAAGATAACATGAACCTTCTTTTCCTTCCAATTTCCCAGGATACTCAGCCTTCAACTGATCAAATGACCAAGGAGCTAAGACTCCATTATTCACGTTCTTGCTCTCATGGAGGGCTTTTGAAATAATTAACCACTTCTAATGTTTCCCTTCCTTTATTAACTTAATGTGAACTTTTAATTAATTCAATTTGAGGAAACATAGGCAGACATCATCATCTCTTGTCCAGGTTATTACAAGAATGACATTACTAATTTCTTTGCTTTAACTCTTCCATTCTCCATTAAGTAGTCAACATAATCTTTTAAAAACATAAGTCAGTTCATGTTATTCCTCTGCTTAAGATCTTGCTATGGCTTTTCTTCATTTATGGTAAAATCTAATCTCATTGCCATCATGGCCTGTAAGGATCCAGGTGATCTGGCCTCTGCTACCTCTTCAAATTCATCTCAATATCACCCACTGCATACCAGCCACAATGGCCACATATCCGTTGCTCAAACAAGCTAAGCTCTATAAGCAAATGGCATTTCAGGCCTTTGGTAATTGCTATTAAAAGGGCTTGGGATGCTATTCCCCAAGATATTCTCTTGCTGGCTCTCTATTTCCATAGGAGCAGAGTGAAACAGCTTCCTCCTCAGACAGAACATCACTACCTGCCTAGTTAAGGCCAACAACCCATACCACCTCTTGCTGGTTCATTTTCTCCACAACACTTATTTTCTGAAATTATCTTGTTTATTTATTTCCTTACTTGTATGTTGTCTGTTTATTCTGCAAGAATTTAAGTTATATGAGCGTGAAAACTATCTGCCTTGTTGATCCTGAATTTCTAGGGTCTGGTATAATAATCATTTAATAAGTACTTATTGAATGAAGAAATCCAAACAAGGTACTATCCTGTTTCAGAAACAAATATTATTGAGGCAGCCAAATAGCAATCACCTATTAGAAATGGGATAAAATTTAAAGGCCTGTCCTCAAAAATAAAGCAAAAGATGAGTTTCCAGACCAACAATACAATATGCTCTAGAATAGACCAGAAGTAAAGTTAACAGCAGAGCACTAATCAAGAGAGCCAAAGGGCATTACATTCTCAGCCTGAAAACAAGATCAGCTGGCAAGTATGGGGCAGGACTGAGCCACCAAAAAAAAAAAAAAAAAAAAAAAGTTAAAAAACAGTTGCTAAAGCAGAGATGAGGGAAGTTCATCAAATAGATCAGGGTTCTGCAAACATTTTCTATAAAAACACAGGTAGTAAATACTTTAGACTCTATAGGCCATAAGTTTCTGTCACAATTAAACAGTTCTGCTGTTTCAGCACAAAACCACATATAGACAATATATAGACAAATGAATGTGATTGAGTACCAATAAAAAACTAATTATGGACACTGAAATTTGAAATTACTATAGGTTTGATTGTTTTATTTTGAGATAATTGTAGATTAAGTTGTAAACACTACTAAGAGAGATCCCATACACCCTTCACCCTATTTCCCCAATGGTAACATCTTATAAAACCATAGTACAATATAACAAACAGCATATTGATATTGGTAAAGTCAAGATACAGAATATCTACAGCACCACAAAGAACCCTCATGTTGTCCTTTTATAGCCACACCCATTTTTCTCTTCCAACCCCCATTCTTAATTCCCAGCAACCATTAATCTAGTCTCCATCCTATAATTTTGTCATTTCAGGAATGCTATAATACAACTTTTGCAATTTGCTCTTTCTATATAGCATAATTTTCTGGAGAGGCATCCAAATTGCTGTATGTGTCACATTTGTACCTCTTTACTGCTCAGTAGTATGCCATGGTATGGATAAAATTCTGTAGTTTTTCTTTCTTTCTAACCACTTTTGGTTGTGGTATCTAGGTACTACTAGCTTCATACATTGAATTAGGAAATGTTCTCCCTCTTCTATTTTCTGAAAAAAATTTTGTAGAAATGGCATTAATTCTTTAAACTGTCAGTGGAATTCTCCAGTGAAAGCATCTGGGCTTAGATATGTTGTTTCAGAAGTTTTTAAATTGCAAATTTAGTTCCCTTAATATTTATAGGGATATTCAAACGTCCCATTTCATATTAGGTGAGTTGTGGAAATTTGTACTTTTTGAGCAATTCAAAAATCATTTAAGTTGTCAAATATAGGTGTACGTAATTGTAATAGTCCTGCATGACCTTCTTGATATTTGAAGTGTCTGCAGTGACAGGTCCCATTTTATTCTTGGTAGTGGTAGTATTTTGTTTTTTTCTCTTTTTCTTTTGTCAATGTTGCTAGACGTCTGTCAATTTAATTTTTTCCTAAGAGGCAGTTTTGGTTTCATTTATCTTCTCCATTGTTTTTCTGTTTTCAATTTCCTTGATTTCTGTTCTTATTTTATTATTTTCTTTCTTCTTCCTTTGGGTTTAATCTGGTCTTCTTATAATAGGCTCTTTACATAGGGTCTTAGATTACTCATTTGAAACATTTCTGCTTATTTAATTTAAAGTGTTATAAATGTCCTTCCCCAAACTGCTTTACCTGTGTCCCACAAATTTGTTTGTTTTATTTTAATATTCATTTAATTAAATGTTTCCTTTTGTAATTTCTCTTGAGACTTTCTCCTTGACCTATAAATTATCTAGAAACGTGTTCTTTAAAACTGTGTGTTTCCAAGTGTTTGGAGATTTTCCTGTTCTCTTTCAGTTACTTATGTCTAGTTTAGTTTTATGGTGGTAAAAGAACAAATTCTGTATGATTTCACTCATCCTAAATTTTTTGAGGTTTGTTTTACACCCAGAAGATGATCTATCCTGGTATATGTTCTGTGGACACTTAAAAAGAATGTGTATTCTTCTGTTTGATATAATGTCCTATAAATGTTAATTATATCTTATTGGTTGATAGCAGTGCTATTATTTTATCCTTGCCTATTTTCTGTGTCACTTGCTGATATAGGAGTTGTAATAGATTAAATGGTGGCCTCAGATAAGACATCTTCACTCAGAAGGTGTGAGGGTGACCTTATTTGAAAAAGGGGCTCTTTACAGGTGTAATTAAGTTAAGGATCTTGGGATGAGATCATCCTGAGTAGAGGATGGGTCCTAAATTCAACAACATGGGTCCTCAACAGAGAAAGGCAGGGATAGATTTGAGACACAGAGACACGCACACTAGTGGATCATGGGAAAATGGAAACAGCAATTGAATTGGTGTGTCTTTTGGTTAAAGAATGCCAAGAATTTTGGGCAACTATCAGCAGCTAGAAGGCAGGTATAAAACAGATTCTCCTTAGAACCTCCAGAAGAAGAAAAAAAAAAAAATCGCCAACACCTTGATTTGAGGCTTCTGGCTTCCAGAATTGAAAGAGGATAAGTTTCTATTGTTTTAAGCTATCAAGTTTCTGGTATTTTGTTATGGACATTTTAGGAAACTAATATGTGTGTTGAAGTCTCCAACTATCATTATGTATTTTTCTATTTCTTCCTCATGTTCAATCAGTTTTTGCTTCACATACTTTGTAGCTCTGTAGTTTGATGCATACATATGTAGGATTATAATATATATGCTATTCATACACTAATATTCACATGATCTATAAATATCAACCTAACTGTTTTGTTATGCTTATTGTGAGATTTTATAGAAAACATACAAGCAAGGTCAAGTCTGTGTGCATGTCTTGTGTGTGTGTGTTTGTGTGTCTGTTTTATTGTTCTATCTTCAAGTTTACTGATTCCTCTGATCTTTCTGTTCTGGTGTTGAGTCCTCCCATTGAGTTTTTTATGTCAGTTATTGTATTTTTTAATCCTAAAATTACCATTTAGCGGCACCTGGGTGGCTCAATCGTTGAGCGTCTGCCTTCGGCCCAGGGCATGATCCCAGGGTCCTGGGATCGAGCCCCACATCCAGCTCCCTGCTCCACTGGGAGCCTGCTTCTTCCCCTCCCACTCCCCCGCTAGTGTTCCCTCTCTCGCTGGCTGTCTCTCTCTGTAAAATAAATAAAACCTTTTTTAAAAAATTACCATTTAGTTCTTCTTTAAATCTTCTATTTCTTTGATAAGAATTTCTATTTCATTGTTAAGACTTCCTGTTTTTTTCACTTATTTCAACTGTGTAACAGCTCATCAAAGCATGTTTATGATAACTGCTTTAAAATCTTTGTCAGATAACTCTAAGATTTTTGTCATATTGATATTGATACTGATTTTTTTCCATTGAAAATTGAGATTTTCAAATGGAAATTGGACATTTTCAGTATTATGTTATGAGATGCTGGATACTCTTTAAACCCTCAATTTTTAGCTGACACTGCCCCAAAGGAAAAATGTGGAATACTACCATCTCATTACTTCAAAGTAAGGGTAGAAATCCAGGTTCTCCACTTGACATCCACTGACTCTCAAGGGCAGGAAGGTCTCCTTGATACTGCTGGCAGGGTGGGAGTTCTAGTTCCCCACTAGGCCTCCACTAATACTATCATGGCTGGGAGGAACAGGAGTGCTTCCACTGACACCATGGGTTAAGTAAGGGGTGGAATCATTACAACTGGACATTGATGAAAGTCCTGAATCACCACTAAGCTTCCTCTGACACCACCACAGTGGGAAGGAGGAGACCCATCTCATTAATACTAGATAAGAGCCTAGGCTCCCCACATTGTTTCCACAGAAGGAAGATGGAAGTAGGGATCCACCACATGGAGCCTGGTAGAAAAACCAGGGAGGCTGGGACGTTTCATTACAGCCTTGCAAGGGTTTCATACTCAGCCTTTGCTGGAAAAGTTGGGAGTTAGACTAATCTTTTCTGTGGTGTTTGGCTGAAGTATAGCGGTTATTGTCAGAAAATTATGTCTTCCTAGGCTGTCTCTTTCCTAGGGTTTGGCTAGAAAGATGAAACTTCTGTTGTATGATCATTGACATTTCCAGGCTTCTGGTTCTTTCAGCTCCAAGAGTAGGCTATATGAGGCAAAAAGAAAACTAAAGAAACTCATCACAACATCACAGTGTTATTGTTTGGGTCCTGAGAACCCTAATAGATCTGTCTTTTTCTCTCTATTTTTCAGGGTCTTTTTGTTTGTTTCATATGTAAAGTTTTTAGATATGCTTAGCAGGGGGAGTACTATTCTTCCCGGAAGTAAAGGTTTCTCAATTCCATATAATTTTATTTTATCATGAAATGCTATTCATCTTTTCATTTTCTTCCTACCATTAAAAAGTGTAAAACCCTTCTTAGCAGGTAGGCCATAGAGATATTGGTGGCAAACTATATTTGGTTCGTGTTCCATCATTGCCAACTTCTTTTTTTTTTTTTTAAAGATTTTATTTATTTATTCTACAGAGATAGAGATAGAGACAGCCAGAGAGAGAGGGAACACAAGCAGGGGGAGTGGGAGAGGAAGAAGCAGGCTCATGGCGGAGGAGCCTGATATGGGGCTCGATCCCATAACGCCGGGATCACGCCCTGAGCTGAAGGCAGACACTTAACCGCTGTGCCACCCAGGCGCCCCAATCATTGCCAACTTCTAAAATAGATCAAGATTTTAGAACTATGACTCTTGGGGCGCCTGGGTGGCTCAGTCGTTAAGCGTCTGCCTTCAGCTCAGGGCATGATCCCAGGGTCCTGGGATCTAGCCCTGCATCGAGCCCCGCATCGAGCCCCGCATTGGGCTCCCTGCTCTGCTGGAAGCCTGCTTCTTCGAACTCTCCCATTCCCCCTGCTTGTGTTCCCTCTCTCATTGGCTGTGTCTCTCTCTGTCAAATAAATAAATAAAATCTTTAGAAAAAAAAAAAGAACTATGACTCTTTTTGCTGTGTAGACACAAAAGTCTGCCCATAAAAAGGATGAGCTAGACAAATGAAAAGAAAAATAGATTTTCTCTTTTCTAATGACGGGGAACTTGGGAAAAAGAGAAAATAATGGTTGGGAGAAGGCATGAGGAGGACTGGATTAAAATTATTAAAGATCCTAAGGATCACAAGAGACTTCATGGTCTCGTGGATGTAATTCCAAATAAAAACAACACTAAATCATAAAATAAGATCAAGTAATTCCACCAAAATCTTGATTTTTCTAATTATGACTACTTTTATTATGAAATAAACATATGACTTCAAATAAAATTTTGAATGATTTTCCCCCTTTGGTTTTGCTCTAATATCTAATCTGCTTGTCGAGTAATCCAAGTTGACAAATTAGATACATAAATTCAGTAATTTCCCTTTATATACAGACATTAATTGTATTAAGGAGGTAGCAAAACACATCCATGCATGTGATAGTCCAGACTGTAAAATATGTAAAACAAAGACATAGCTAGGAAAAATAGCTTGAAAGTAGCTAATAGTAATAACACAAAAATGATAAGAAGATTAAATAATTGAGAAGCTGAAAATTATCCAACAAAGTAAAAGTTTCAAGAACTATCTTGGCTTTACAAGAGAAATTCAGACAGAGTCTTACAATGTGAAAGTGACACAGCTGCAAAATATTTCCAGTGAGGGCTGGGCAGGGGGTGGGGTAGGGGAAGACAATGTTGAACTCATATGGCAAATGAATGCACTGCCACATCCTAATTGTTCAGCTGAGCCAGCCTGAAAATTCATGCAAAGTGCAGAGTTAGTATACATAATTTTATTCTAAAGCTTTCTTCCTTGAATTGCTATTAAATTTTAAATAAACTGAGACATGAGCATTTACTAAAGTCATTATGATTCCATTACCCATAGCATGGAGATCTGTACCCATCAAGCCAGAAGCTCTTTGCACTGAATTCTGTTCAAAGTTTCTCTTCTGACTTTTTATTTATTTAGTTTGCAGATCTTCAGTAAGAAACACCCAGTGTCATCTGAAAGGACACATATTGCAAGAAACTAATTTCCTCCCTTACTGGAGCTATGTGATGTGTGACTTCCCATTGAGTACAACTGCCAACAAGGCACAGGTGTGCACTGCATGAGGAGGTGAAAATGTGATTATAGGAAGAGAGATGTTATGATTTTGTCCCTGTATCCATAATGTAATCAGCCTCAAATGAGTGCCTGCTTTTCTTTCTCATAGTAAACACCAAGCCTGGGAAGTAAGAAAACCAAAAACTCTGCCATATCCAGATTCAAATTCATACTGTAATTGACTTTAGAAATAAGAAAAGCAGTTTTATCTGCCTTCATTGATTCTTTGGCTTACTACAAAAAACATCCTAGAAATCCTTTTGTTTCTAATACTTTTTCATGCTATACTAGTTGAATAAGTAAAACCCAACACTAAATGTGTTGTCCTTTTTCTTAAATTTAATTAATCAACCATTTCATACTTCATTCTTTAAAAGGTAATTTTTATTATTTTTTTTAAAGATTTTATTTATTTATTTGACAGAGATAGAGACAGCCAGCGAGAGAGGGAACACAAGCAGGGGGAGTGGGAGAGGAAGAAGCAGGCTCATAGTGGAAGAGCCTGACGTGGGGCTCGATCCCGTAACGCCAGGATCACGCCCTGAGCCGAAGGCAGACGCTTAACCGCTGTGCCACCCAGGCGCCCCAAAAGGTAATTTTTAAAAAGGAATAACATCCTTCTATTTTCAGTGACAAAAATATTTTAATTGGAAATGCTTATAAATTTAACTCAATAAAAGGCAAATTAAACTTCCATAAATTGAGTAAGGCAAGGCACCAAATATTATTAAATCAGGGTCAAATATTATTAATTCAACCAATTCAAATATAATTCAACTCAGATGGGTACAAATAAATTATGTACAAGGTTATTCAATATAAGATTGTTTAAACTAGAATAAGTTTGAGAAAAAACTAAATATCCATTAATAGGGGACTAGTTAAATAAACTGTGGTATATCTATATATTGCATCCATAGTAAAAGGATAACCTACATCTTTATGTACTAATATGAAATAATGATATCTAACATGTATGATTATAATATTCAACTATTTCATTTTAAAAAGATAAATAAGGATATGTGTGTATTTATGTACTTCTATATACACATACAATATTTTCATAAGGATATAAATGAAGGGATAACTTTGGTTGCCTACATGAAGAAAAATCAGTTGGCTGAGAAACATTGGTTTTAGGGAAAATTTTACTATCATTTTACAGTTTTTGAATGTTTGAGCCATGTAAATGATTACCTATTCAAAAACATTAAATTTTAAAATTTTAGAAATATTGCATTACTAGTATATTAAAATATGATAAATGCAATCAATAACTATATTGTACTCCATAGATAGATTATCACTAATTTGGGGATGAATGCATAATGCATCATACTTGTATCAAACCAATTAAAATCTCATGAGATAAACATGATCAAGTTCAGTTAACCCAGATGAGACCCTAACAGTGAAGTCTACTCAACAGAACTGATTTTACTTGTGGGAAAAATAGGCAGATAAAAATGCCTTATGATGTGGGAGATGCAATATATATCAACATGACCAAATTCACCTCCTCTGTTAGGTTGCACTTTCTGAAATTCCCCCTATTGATAAGATGGAGGAAAACCTATTTGGGGAGAAGTTAACAACATACTCACTAGTTTACACATTAACAAAAATTAGATCATATAAATTAACACAATCTAATATAGCTACACTCAGGGAATCAAAGAAACGTAATACAGAAAGTTTTATTCTTGCAGAAAGGAAACTCTTGGAACCTTTTAGAGTCTTTGCCAGATCTACTGGATACAAGAAATAAACACCCCTAGTATCTGGTTACTAAATTGTTAAACATTCAAAAGGAATGGTTTAAATAGAGGTTAGGAGCCTTAAAGAAAACTAGGTTTAATTTTAAATTTTGAATGAGACTAGCCTGGCACAGTAAAATTAGAAGCTTTATTAAATATAGTAGAGTGGTCACTATGTTGTACACTTGAAACTAATGTAACATTGTGTGTCAACCATACCCAATTTTTAAAAAAAGTTTTAAATATATAGTCAAGTGCCCATTTACATCAAGGAATTAAGAAATTCAAAGTAATCTCTGATTACAAATCTGTCTGAATAGTTGTTTGTATTATTAAAGATAATATCCTACAAATGCCTTACTTCTTAGAAAACATTTCTTAAATTGGTATCAAAAGAAGCTAAATTAAAAAAATTAATAATGGTAAGGACAAATAGTAATTAGAATCCCTATGCAGCAATTAAAATGATAAATATATTCATAGGATGAGACTAACATTAGTTGCCATATTTATATTTAAATCATTCCTGAGTATGCTCCCCTTCCAGATATTTTCTTTTCCAGTAGAGCTTGTTGGAATAGGAAGCAGACCCCAAAGTACTTTAAGTCGGAATTTTACAACTACTCCTAAGTGAATACATTAAGGCTGAGGGAGGGATGCCAGTTTTAGATGGCAACACGTGTATTTTTTTTTAAGTGTCAGTAAGAAAGTAATAAAAAGGAGCTGGTTTAGGCGAAACTATTCCAAATGGTTAGTCAAAAAAAAAAAGTGATTGCAGGTGCAACTAAAACCTTAATGCTGGAAATATTTCTTAAATTTAATCTGGTCCTTAGGTATTTTGAAAATGCATCTTTTTTCTCAGACACAAAGAAAAAAAAAAGGGCCCAGAGAGAAAAATTAGGTCATGAAATCAATAGTAAACACAGATCTATTTATATGAATATGAGAAAAGTTAATAAATATTATCAAAGTTACAAAAAGTTCAGTAATTAGAAATACTACTTCTAAATTACACAAGGTTATTTTAAGGTCCCCAAAGTATAGGGATTTCTCTCCTATGCCAAAGTAGTTACTATAAAAATCAAACAAATAAATTTTTCTCAAGAAAGATGGTATTAAACACATTGCTCAGAAGTGAAATAAAGCAAATAGCCAGGCTAATCCTGTCTGTACTTTGTAGTGCACAAAACTTTTCCATTCTGAAGTGAGCAAATACAAAGCAAGATAAAAATTGAAAAAGATACTAAAAAATAATTAAAAGTACAAAGAAATAACACTGGTCCATCACAAGAGAAAAGTGCAATCTTTTTCCACATTTCAATTTTAGTTAAAAATATATATAAATATATATATTAAGAGAGAGTAAATGAAGTACCAGAGACATAATGCATTCCAGTTCTGGTAACATTTTGTGTATCATAAAATTTTACTCAAAAATTTAAAATGGCCGGGGAGCCTGGGTGGCACAGTGGTTAAGCGTCTGCCTTCGGCTCAGGGCGTGATCCCAGCGTTATGGGATCGAGCCCCACATCAGGCTCCTCGGCTATGAGCCTGCTTCTTCCTCTCCCACTCCCCCTGCTTGTGTTCCCTCTCTCGCTGGCTGTCTCTATCTCTGTCGAATAAATAAAATCTTAAAAAAAAAATTTTTAATGGCCTTCATAAAAGTATTATAATAGAGAATAAAAACTATTTTAAGGGCTAAAAATAAAGGTAAATAATAATGAAAATAGAGCCCACTAAGGAAGTGATGAAAGGACAGAAAATGAATCTGTCTCATTTAACATGATCAATAATGGTTTGGAAGAAAGATTATGAAATGGAATGCTCAGTTCATAAATTGGATGGTGTAGCAAATTTCAATAAGGACAGAAAAGCTAGACAAATGGACCTGAGTAAAAAGAAATGTGGACAAGAAATAAAATTAGATTAAGTTTAGGAAAACTGAAGTTAATTTTATATATCATCAGAAATGTAAATCATCCATGGGAAATGTAGGAAAGAAATGTCAAGTTTAACCACCAGAATTAGATAAAAATTTGAAATAATAGCAAGACATGCCTAATCAGAGTCATGTATAGTTTCAAATTCACAATTGTGAGTTTCTGGAGAATATACTTTGTCAACGGAAAGAATGTATTATTTGTATATTGCTTCCGTTCGTCAAACTAAGGAAGGATTGAAGTAATGAAATACTTTTTTTTTGGTCTGAGGTGTAATAAAATGAATTATATGCTTTGCCCACTTTATAAACCACTATATTAATATTTTTAAATTGCTTTTTATCTCTGGATATACGTATGATGCTTTTGGGGGGGGGAAGCAGGCAGGAAGAAAGGGAAAGAGGAAGAGAGGAAGAAAAGTTAGAAAACTGAAATGAAAGAACAATATTTATACTCCGAAAATGACCATTTACTCCACTAAATAATTTTTTTTCTCTTCCATTTTACCAAGCACCTCTAGGTAGCACCACAGTGATCAGACAGAAGATCTTCATGTAGAATTGCTATACAAGTTTTCATGACCCAAACAAAATATTAGGATCATCACAAAGTCAAATGAGTAAAATAAAGATAAGAAGAGATAGGACATAGTCGAGTACATTCTGTATGTCAAACAGGTTGTGTACATTATCGAGTTTAATTTCACAATGACATTAACAGACATATTATTTTAAAGTGGTCACATTCCCCAGACTGTATCAAGCACCTTGAAATAGAAAACATATTCAACTCTATCAATGGGCCAGCAGTCAATTGAAATAAAGCAAGAAGAATAAAAAAGAGAAGAAAGCGGAGAAGGAGAAAAAGGACGAGGAAGCAAAACCACTGTGGTCCTTGCCCCCTGGCTACTGCAAATCCTATTGAAGAATCAAAGAACTAAAGTTTAGAAATATTATATATAAATATAAAGTCTCCCAGATTTTATAAAAGAAGAGATTTTTCAGTGTAAATTCTGACAGGGTAGGTTTCCTGGAGAAGGAAGCCCTCATTATGGATAAGATTTGGATAATAAAATCTGAGAGAGAAGAATTCCAAGAAGGAAGCAGCACAATTTATAGAAGGAAATGATGAGCAGCATAAAGAAAAGATCATCGATTCCAGATACTTTCCAGAACTTCACATCTGCTCATATCCTTAAGTAAACTTTCATTTGTTAACATCTTTTTATACTTCAACCAGCTTAGTTTTCCTTTTTTTTTTTTTTTTGGTTTATTTACTAGACTTAAAATTCACAGGGGTTTGCAATACTTAACTTTAGAGATGAAATCATGACTCATAATCTAAAATCATTCAAGTGAGGCTGAATGTTCCATTTGACCAATTATTCCTAAACAGCTGACATTTTTTGTTGCATTTTAAATTTCCATCCCTAAATTCACCCTGACTGAGCAATGATCTCTCTTTGGGGTGATAGTTCTTTTTCAAAAGTGGTCATGTTATTTATTTCCACAACAAAAATGTTGCATAGGACCCACCACCAGGAGCTAGTTTCTCCTGGGATTTATGGTGAAAGAACTGCTAAGTTTTCCAAACATTACATTATCAAGGTCATAATTCATTTATATTTGCATCCAAATAGTAGTTACACATTTGAACAATAAAAGTGAATAGCTTAGCTCAGCACCAGGAATAAAGCAAAGGCTATTAGATAGAAACTTCTTACCTATGTTATCTAACATTACTCTCCAAAAGGACAACATCATTCTTAGATAGAAATCAGTTTTTAACCTTCCACTTTTTCTTGTTTCTTTGGAACATAGATAGTATCAATTTATGCAGATCTAAATTATCATAAGGTACCGTCAGTAAAACATGAAACTGTTAAGCTAAAATAATTATAACATTTTTATAAATATCGGGAATGTAATTTGGTCTCTCAGTTTTATATCTTCCTCAAAGACCCATGAATCTCATTGTCAATGAATGTTCCTAATAGCAGAGATGAGACTGTGAATAGGCTCTTAACCCTCAAAATTCAGCCCTTCAGGCATGTAGTCAATCACTCAACTAATATTTACTTAGCGTTTATATCTAGGAACAGGAGAAACAGCAGTAAAGGAAGTCTCTGCCCTAAAGGGGCTCAGATGGAAGGAAACCAGCAATAAATAAATATAATTAGATGTATAGTATGCCAGATGAGAAGAGCTATAGAGGAAAGCAAAGTAACACAACAGGGAATGCTGGAGACAGTGGAGAGAGGGTGTCACTTTATATAGGACAGTCAGTGGGGTGCTAAATGTCCTATTATAGGTACCCCAGAAAAAAGTGAAGCTCACTCTGAATGTAAAGAAATAGTGTGCATACAGAGACAACATATAAACACTAACACCACACCTGGATAATAACGTCACTCCTATGGCATCAAGGAACTCTAAGCTTGTAGCTGTCTCAGCCCAGAGCCCCAGGGACTTAACTCAATAGTGAAGTCTCTGAGTTTCCAAAGAGTTACAATAGTTCAAGTAGACACAGAAGCCATAGTCACACCAGAATAAAGATACCTGGCAATAATGGGAACTTTAGAGAGACAGAAGATGTATAACTAAATGTGCTCCTATAAGTGTAACTAGCTATATTACATGAGATCAAAAAAAAAAAAAAAGAAAAGAAAAGAAAAGAAAAGAAAATTCAGAACTTGGGATTGACCTTATGGTCCTGACACAAGAGCTTTTTGGACTTGGCCTCAATATCTCAGAGGAAATGAAGAGATTACATGATCTTTCTACCAATAACAAATTCTCAATGCATAAAGGTATATAATTGGAAGTCCTGGTAGATACAGAGTTATAAGATACCTGAATGAGGGCTTTGGACTCCCAAATTTTTATCATATCCTAGGCCCTGGATCTCTCAGAGAAAGATATGAAACATATACAAATACCAAGTCCTCATGTATCAGCAAATAAATTAAGAAGGTAGAAATTATTAGACAGACTGTAATATGTAAATATAGGTTAAATCACAGAATAACAAAATATAAGCAGGAAGAGAGTAACAAGGCACTTAAGGACTTTTATCCCCAATGGTCAAGAATTACTACGTGAATAATACATAACCTTTGGGAAAATGTTAATATGTCCACATTATACCTCTTCATACCCTCCTATGATCATCTAATCTAGATGCTTTCATTAATATCTTGGGATATGGTTTTAAAGTGATTGCCTATATGCTTTCTCTGCCATAAAAAAAAAAAAAGGCACAAAAGGAAAAAATTCCCCTTAGCTTATAAAATCAAGGAGGACAATTACTTTGTTTTTCAAAAGACTGCCTTGTATAGTCTAAATTACAAAACATGCTTTATTTTCACAGCATGAAAACAGGTTTTTGTATTCATCAGCATTCTCATATTGACTAAAATTAAACTCTAATCTCTTGCATCAGTAGCTGGTAAACTACTACACAAAATATCAGATATCTGATTAAAAATATATATTGCTTAATAAAGAGTCCTTAAAACTAATTGTCATTATGATATAATGCTTTGATCATATTTCGGTCTTGGTCATAGGTATAAGATTTGGGGATTGCTTAGCTAAATTCTGGACATTGAAGCAGTCATCCATGTCTATTCTTCAGGTCGACTTCCACCAGGGAAAGCAAGCCATTGAATGTCCATGGCAATGCTCCAAACCATGATGAACCGAGGCAATTTCATTTTCGTTGACCATTGCTTCAGGTCATTGTAATTTAATGAGTAGTAATCCTATTTAAAAATATGTTGCAGGCAGCAAGGTGCCTGCTGGGAGAAAGTGGCTACGCATGAACAGATCAATATGCATTGTGTGCTTTCAACCATTCAATAATCGATTCACCCTTGTTATAAGAAAATAAATGTCAAAGTCCCCAAAGTTAATTTCTGAAGAAAGCATTTACAAGGCTATCAGATTATTAAAAGTTTCCATGGGTTATCTTCTGTTTATTTATTTGTTATTGAAATCTCTGTGCTGCATCTCACAATATCCCATTCAAAAACTGTAAAGGAAACCTTAAGTAAACTGCTGCAGGAAGATTGGCTGCATTTTCTTACTATCACCAAAGTGTTAAAGGCTTATTTGGACTAAAGCATTTTACAGACTCATCTCTTTTTCCCCCCTCTAGTCTTACTTTTAAATATACCAGCTGCATTTAATAAGCTATCAAATAAGGCTTTCAGCAGGCTTAACCATGAGATGTCAGATCTTCTGCTTCATGTGTTATTCAGTAATTTTCAATTTCTCAAAATTTGTGCATTAAAAGAAGATAAGGTATTCCTTTAGATTAGTCAGAATTTTCAAAAGTCTTAGTTATATGCCATGGGCTTTCAACATTTCTCTGTTGCCATAGAAATGGGTTTATGAAGGACTGAATCTGTGCAGCATAATCATAAACATTAAATTGGCATATAAAAGCATTCCAGCCTAGCATCTCTACTGTCTATGCTAATGGTTTCGCTGCTTTTATAGCAGTATCTTACCAGGCTGTAATTCATTCAGGAAGCCCTAAACACTATCTTTCATTGAACTGGAATTCAGAGGAGTCTCTTATACATTGTGTACCATTTTTCTGTTAGCTAGCTGATCCCTCAGCACATTGTATTGCCACAGCAATGAATTCTCCGGATTAGAAATCAAACCAGAAAACTATATACGTCAGAGCACCAAAGGCAGTGTATAAGTCTGACTCATTTGACTTCAATTAGGTGGATAATGTGAGTAGTAAACGAGATTCATTTCCTTGGATCCCAAATGCATTGTCATTTAAAATAAATTGATTAGAAGTTCACTTTAGTGAATAAATATATGTGGTCATTCAAGTTATCAAACTTGATTTCCCCAAATCTTTTTCTAAGAAAGTTACTCATAACTTTAAGTTACATGATACTTATGAATGAAGCCGAACATGTTTAGGGCTTCTCTTAATTAATAATAAATCCATCTTCCCATTAAACCAGTCCAAAAAAAAATAAAAACTCGAGCTAGTCATCTATGTAGCTTTAGGAAAGTTATATTCTTATACTTGTTCATCTGCTATAAAGTTCAATCAGGATTCCCAACCCTTCTATTTTAATGGCTCAAAACTTTGATTTTAACTCCCTCTAGATCAAGAAAGCAGATGTTCTCTCCTGCTATCTACCTAAACTGAAGTTAATTAAATTCTTTCTTGTAACTAAAACTAGCAAGAATCTAAAATTAACAGCTACTTTAATTCTTCTGTGTGTCATCTTTCATTGTAATCTGCTTTTAGAATAGGCACTGTTCAGCAACTTTTCACTTGGCTATGGAGAACTAGTTTCATTTGAGCTGATGTCAGTGCTGTTACTTTTATTCTTACAAAGGTCAAGTCACTTCCACAATCCTCAAAGGAAACACTAAACTCAACTCATCCTAACCAGGCAAAGAGAATGCACAGGCCATTTGTCAACATAATCAAGTGTGACTGTTTCCCTCACACTTTGGTTGTAAAGCAGGGTCAAGAAAAATAAGACCTTGTGATTATTTGTTGGTTTTGCAACCTAGCATCTATCCCCACTTCTACCATAATGATGCCACTACTCTCATTCTATTTGGATCTGGTGAGACTGAATCCATCCCCACAAATGAAATGCATAACTTATGCTTAGCTACTTAGGATTTTCCACTGCTCAACCACAGGACTGGTTCAGGGAGGGCACAAGATTCACATTAAACCAGTTATGTCAACAGATCTCAAACTAGAAAGCAAGCTCTCTTTCCCCTGAAACTGATTTTGTGATGATAGGAATTTGATGTTCTCACGGGATTAAAGCCAACACAGTGGAAAAACTAGAGCTAAAAGATGGGAGAAAATCAATTCTAATGATAATGTTTCTGCCCATGAAGACAGCTGTATACCAGGACTTTTCAGTAAGGTGAATCTCTTTGCTTCAGCCAGATTGGGTCAGAATTTCTTTCAAAGAAATAGTAGGAATGCATTTGGGCCTCACAGTTGGAAAACACAAAGTTCTTGAACTCTACTCTGGTAAAGATAGAGACATCATCCATCAGATGCAAAACATCACTTTTGACACAAGAGTGAGAAGTAAAGTATCACAATATTCAGTTAATAAAAAGAAAAGGAAAAAAAGATGTCTATCAGAGCAATTTAACTGCTTTCTTAGTTTTCAGTCAATTCCTTTTCCCCCCAGAGTCTAAACACTTTCTAAAATACAAGTTATAAGTAATATAAATTTTATCTAAATACTGAATAAACTTATTTACCATTAACTGTGGGTCCACTAAGTTCTCTGTCTGTGAAAAAGAGTTGATGAGACAAACCCCAGCAGTGAAGGGGATTTTGCATTCAGGCAGGAAATAAGGCAAAGAATAAAACAGAAGACATTCTATTCATGGTTCCTGATTGTTTTAAAATAAAGTTAAATGCAATAAACCAAAGTATAAAAATAGTATTAGAGAATTTTAGAATTAACTAGTAAAGCTGATTCCCCCACATCTTTTGTTCCATTAGCAAGCCCTGATATATAGTTAAGGTTGGGCACAAGTTTTGTTTCACCTAGGCCAATATGATGCTTCTCCTGTGCACTGCTTAGAACATTCAGTTTCTCTTCTAGCCATCTTACATCCAGTGTCATGTTCACTACTCATATTTTTATCAGGACCAAAAGTACCACCAATATTAGTTAAGGTCACAACTTGAATTCATATCAAAATTTCCTTTTAAATGTATAACAAAATGCCACATTAGCATGAATCAAGAAAAGTCACAACTTTCAACCCATGTAAAATACATCTCTTTCAGTACTAGCTCACCAGAAAACACGTAAAATGTCTCCTTAGAAATGTCTACCCAGGGGTGCCTGGGTGGCTTAATTGGTTAAGCATCTGCCTTCAGCTCAGGTCATGATCCCAGGGTCCTGGGATCAACCCCTACATCAGATTCCTTGCTCAGGGAAGAACCTGCTTCTCCTTCTCCCTCTGCCGTTCCCCCTGCTTATGCTCTATCAAATAAATAAATAAAAAGTTAAAAGAAGTTTTTTAGAAATGTCTACCCAGATTATAAATAATATAGGCAAGCTTTTCTTAACCCAAATTTCTTCCATTGTCTTCCTTAATCTCTCTGCCCTTGAGAACAGTGTATCCTTCCCCCTCCGAAAAAATTTGTTTTTTAACTATGTGCATATCACACATAAGCTATTTCCACTAATGAAGATAAAATATAATACTTAAGAGCTTTTAAATTCAGATAGATCTATTTTGCTTTTCAAAGATGGGAACATGAATTCATCTCTCTGAGGCTCAGTCTCTTTATCCATGAAGAGAGCATAATAATAACTGACCTAATTGGTTGGGGAAAAAAATGAAGTAAAATATATAAAGTGCATTAGAAAGTACTCACATATAGTGAGCCCAACAAATGATGGCTAAAAGGTAAATATGCCAAACTAATGCACTATCTTAGAAGAGAGAAATTTTAGCCTAGAATTAAAAATCCTTTGTGTTATATAAATTATATATTAGTATTGGTTGCCTATTACTGCTGTGGAAAATTAGCAGAAATGTAATGGCTTAAAACAACACAAATTTATTATCTTTAAGTTCTGAAGGTCAGAGGTCTCACTGGACTACCACCAAGACATTAACAGGACTGCATTCTTCTGGAAGCTCTAGGGGAGAATCCTTTCCTTTTCTAGCTTCAACAGGCTGCCTGTGCTCCTTGACTTATGCCTTCTTTCTCCATTTCTAAAACAAGCAGAATAGAATCTTCAAAAATTTCTCTAATTCTGATTCCTCTTCTGCTTCCTTGTTATAGTTTGAAGAATCCCTGTGATCATATTCAGCCCACTGGATAATCCACAGTAACCTCTATATTTTAAGGTGAACTGATTACCAACCTTAATTTCATCTGCACCCTTAACTCTTCCTTCCCATATAATATAACATATCTATAGGTTCTGTGTATTAGAACACAAGCATCTTTGAGGAGCCATTATTCTGCCTACCACACATCTATTCTTAAATTTATTCTTTGCATTGCAAAAATAACAATTCCCACAATTCACCTTAAATCATTACATTATTCATGTTTCCTAGTGTCCCAGAAAACACACGTACCCTGGACTCCTACAGTAATTAAGTTCAAATTTGTAATTATTCATTATTCATAAATTTACCTTCATGGATGATTTGAAAATATAAAATCATGCTACAGAAGATTGCCAAAACAATTTAATCACATAAAGTATAATTTGAATCAATGTTTTAAAATGCTATGGATCAGAGATCATAGATTTAAAAGGAACCTTAAGTTTCTTGTACTCAAAAGGTATTGTATGGTTAAATTCTTCAACTTTGACAAGATTTTTCCTAAGCCATGCTTTTATGTACTAGTTCTCTGATTTCCTGCATAACACATACCTACAATGTATTTGGAACATAAAACTCAAAAGTCAAACAACACACTTGGAGATAATAACAGTGTGATGTGTGGGGAGATGAGGGGTAAAGCTGAGAGAAGAAACATTCTCAAAGAGAATCTATAAATCTAGGATTCTTGGTGCTGAAAAACTTCACTCAAATTAGAGTTTTAAATGATTTGAATACTTTTGGCATTCTTGGAGAACTAAGTCATGGTTTTGTGTGTGTGTGTGTGTGTGTGTGTGTGTGTGTGTGTGTGTGTGTGTTTAATCACCTGGGAAGATAAACTTAATGAATGATGAATGGTTTTAGTCTTCTGCAATAAATTTAATGTAGAAGTCCAGGGTTGAATCATTTTCTGGGTGAGAGAGCAATATTCATAAAATCCCTATTTATGTTGCAAAGAATGGACACTTTGGTCTTACCCAAGTTACTTAGGAGTGGGCAATGGTGAGAATCTTCACAACAGAGAAGAGTAGGGTTGCTAAATGTATCATACCAGTTAAATTTGAATTTCACAGAAGTTACACATTTTTAGAAGTATGTTCAAAATATTTCATAGGATATACTTATACTAAAAAGTATTCTTTGCTTTCTAATTTCATGAGAAATTTGAATTTAACACTCAAGCTCTCAGGTATAGCTATCAGATATATCTGCTAATTTCTAATTCTCAGAGGTAATGACCTCACCATAGCTCTTTTGAAAAACTGAGGGAAACAGATGTCTTTCCCAGACTATCATTAACAGGTACATCTTAAAAAGCCAATCAAATTCTTCCTAAAAAGGAGAGTGGTATACATGTATTGAGTCTAAAAGCCAAGGACCAGAGGGGAGGGGGGCGGGGGATTGGGCTGGGCCGGTGATGGGTATTAAGGAGGGCATGTATTGCATGGAGCACTGGGTGTTATACGCAAACAATGAATCATGGAACACTACATCAAAAACTAAGGATGTACTGTATGGTGACTAACACAACATAATAAAAAACTTAAAAAAAATAAAAAAATAAAAATAAAACACACAGAAAAAATAAAAAAATAAAATAAAATAAAATAAAAGCCAAGGACCAGTGGAAGAGCCAAGATAAGTGCCAAAAAATGTTAGAATTTAGGTAACAAATAGATTAAAGAGAACTCTCCTGCTCTTCTGAGTATATGTGAATATGTGCATAGTTTAATACAGATTGCCTAAAAGAGTGATTTTTATAATTAATTTTAAGGGTCATACACCCATTTTACAGACTGATAAAATGTCTGTGAACATAATTTTGTAATTTTGTATAATTTTCAAAGGATTCAGGGGCCTGTGAAAATCCATAAAATTTTAATTATAATCTTTTGTCATATCTGTTGAAATATATTCTCAGAATATTAAATTTTGAAATAGACATACTTATCAATTCTCCATTTATGTCTAATATTTTTAATGTCTTGTTTAATAAATATTTTCCTACAAAAAAGTATAAGATCCACCCATAATCTCCTCTAATGTTTAAAAATTTAATGTTTTACATTAGTTCTATAACTTACACAATTCCTTTTTGTACCTAGTGCAGTAATGTTTCTTTTTCACATGAAAATAAATTGTATTAACACCATTTATTGAATAATTTGCCTCTCTTCCTTTATTTCACATCAAATACATCAAATTTCCATGAGTTCCACGAGTTGTTTCTGAGTTCCTAGTCTATTTTATCAACTAATCTCTGTCTTCTTACCTTGTCTTATTGACCTATTATTGGACCATCACTCTTCCACAGAAATTTTTAAATCATTTTGTAAATTTACACAGAAGAAATTATTTTTGGACTATAACTGGTACTGCATTTAATGTAGAGTGTGATTTGAAGGAAAACTGTCACCTTTATAAAATATGTATTCTCATTAATAATCATAACACATTTCTCCAGTTCTCAAGTTTTATTTTATCCCTTTTTGCAATTTTCTTCTATTTTTTTCAATATTTATACTATATCCAGCAACTTTATGAAACTCTCTTAATCTTTCTAACTTTTTATCTATTTTTCTTGATTTTGCATCTGGTACCTTTGTCTTTCTTTCATTTCCTTAAACCATTTATTTTTGATGACTTAGTCTATTGTCCTGGTTCTCTAGTACAATATCAAATAGGAGATATAATGTAGGAATCACTACCTTGTTCCTGGCTTCAATAAAAATTATTAAGGTATAACTTTATTACTCATTCCTCACATTTCCATGGACTTCCAAGTTTACGATACCATGTGGCTATTGCCACTACTTTATCAAACTGGTAAGTTTAGGATAAGGAACTAAGCATGCTCTAGTCACCCCCTTCCGGGGTACTTTTCCTCAAAACCACTTACCCTTTGGAATCCTGGGTTCTTTTTTTTTTTTTTTTTTAGATTTTATTTATTTATTTGAGAGAGAGAAAGGCAGCCAGCGAGAGACGGAACACAAGCAGGAGGAGTGGGAGAAGAAGAAGCAGGCTCCCAGCGGAGCAGGGAGCCTGATGCGGGGCTCGATCCCAGGACTCCAGGATCACACCCTGAGCTGAAGCAGATGTCTAACGACTGAGCCACCCAGATGCTCTGAGGAATCCTGGGTTCTGTGGTCATCTATGCAGTACTCACATTGAGACAAGCAGAGGAAGGCTTCCATTTGGGAAACAAGTTCAAAACAGGAGAAAAGAACTAGAAAGCCAATGTGGCTGCATATACAAATCAAGTTCTCTAAGAATCCTTGTCAATAATAAAGCTGTTATATTTTATTCTTACATTTCTTCTTCTTATACCAACTTATCATTTATTTTCAAAAGTAGAAGAAATAAAAGAGTTGTTTTCATGACCCAAAAGTAACATTGTACTATTTATTCACCACTAATTACACTTTTAAATGATGTTAATGCATAATTTTGTCAGATTAAGAATGTTCCCTTCTATTCCTAATCTGTTAGATTTTCATCATGAACAAATGTTGAATTTTATCAAATTGTTTCCTACATCAATTGAAGGGTACACTTCTTTGTTCTATCTTACTCTGTATAGAAAATTACCTTGATCTGTGGAATTATTCTTGCATCCCTGGTATTAACACCTATATAAAAGGAGATAGCCAATAACAGGAACAGTTTGTTCAAGATAAGATTTATTCCTTTTCCAGCTTTTGAATAAAATTATTTGTAAAATTCTTCAGGCCTGGTACTCCTTTCAGATGGCTGGTTCCTACTACTACTTCAGTATACAGTGGGACCATTAATTATACATTTACATCTGGAAAACCTTACATTTCATGTGAATTTTTGGCTTTGTTGTTTCTTTTTAAACGTCCTACCTTATATTTATGTTCTATTTAAAACAGACTTCATTTAAATTTTTATTCTTCATCTGCCTCGGCACAGTTGCAGCTATTTTGCTAGTCTTTCAAGGAAGATACTCTTACTTTGTTTGCTCATTTTTCACTCAGTTGAGTGTTTTCTATTTTATTAAATCTTGAATCCTAATAATTCTTCACCAGAAGACTCCAAAAGGATGTTCTGTAGAATAAAATCTAAATATAAAATTTATAGTAGAATAATAAAATGACATGAATACCAAGAAGTTTCATGTTAGAAGGGATTAAGATTCAGTCAACTGATGATCTAAACAATAGTCTGTTTCTCAATTAAGATAAATAGTAAGTAGGAGATTAATAAGAGATAAGTAATAACTAGTAAAAGTAGAGGGTTAAAATTGACATTTTACATTCATATACTGAGTCAATAAAACAGGAAATAATCAACTAATTATTTAGAATAACAGACATTCAGAATTTGACCTGAAGCTAAACATTTCCTGGATCTCCATCAAAGAAATAGGCAGTCTACCAATATGATTGAAGCATACATCAGATTTCATTATTGTGTTCATGGATTGACATTCCTCTTTGAAAGACAAAGATTTGGAAATATAAACACCGAAGTTTAATAGTAATTGTTAATGGGCTTTAGAATTTCAAGTTAATTTTTACTTCATGTTATATATATTCTTAAAGAAACAGTATACATATATATATGTGTGTCTATGTCTATATATGTGTGTGAATATATATATATGTAAAGAAATAGCATATACACACACACACACATGATACATATATATAAACTGGTTTTTTTACTAATTGGATGAGCCACAATGAAACGGGATTATTTCATAATAAAAAGTAATAAGATATTTCTACTATGAATTGTAAACCCTTATTTATTTGTTGGTTTGGTTGTTTTTGGTCCTCTCCCCCGAGTTAATATTATATTCTTCTGGTCCAAATTACATTTGGATGCAATATTTTCAATTCATGTGGTTGGCGGAATAATGTCTCCATCAGTGATATCCACATCCTAATCCCTGAAACCTATGAATATGTTATCTTCCATTATAACCAGGACTTTCAAGATGTGATCTTGAGTTAGGGATTATTCTGGATTATCCAGGTGAACCCACAGTAATCACAGAGGTTCATCAGGACAGGACAATCAGAGAAGGAGATGTGACAACAGAAGTTCAGAGAAAAAGACAGAAAGAGATTTCAAGATACTACCCTGATGGCTTTGAAAATGGAGGAAGGGACTAAGAAGCAAGGAGTGCAGGCTGACTCTAGAAGCTGAAAAGGCAAAGACACAGCTTCTCCTGTAGAGCCTCCAAAAGGAATGTAACCTGTTGACACCTTGATTTTGGGACTGCTGACCTCAGAATTGTAACATAATAAATTTGTGTTAAGCCACCAAGTTTCTGGCAATCTGTTAGAGCAGCAATGGGGCACCAACAGCAACCACAATACCAGACATATAAAGATTATCAAATTTCTTCACATTCTTTAAATCAAAGAAATTTTGACTATGAATCTGTCTCTCAGCTAAATGGGCATGAAATTCAACATCTGTCATTCTTGCTCCCCAGTATCCCACCTCACAGGATGGTTCATGGTACCCTATGAGAACACTGACAGACCAAATGCTGGTGAGAATGTGAAACAACAGGAACTCTCATATATGGCTGGTTGGAATATAACATGGTAGAGCCACTATCAAGGACAATTTGGAAGTTTCTTACAAAATTAGTCATATGTTTGGTATTTCCCCAAAGGAGTTGCAAACTTATGTCAACAGAAAAACATGCTCATGAATATTTATAGCAGTTTTACTTACAATTGTCAAAACTTGGAAGCATCCAAAATGTCCTTCATTAGGTGAATGGATAAATAAACTGAGGTACATATAGACAATGGAAAATTATCCAGCGCTTAAAGGAAATGAGCTATTAAACCATGAAAAGACATGGAGGAAACTTAAATGCATATTATTAAGTGAAAGAAGCCCATCTGAAAAAGCTATAAACTGATGATTCCGAATATATAATATTCTGAAAAAGGAGATAGTAAAAAATCAGTGATTACCTGGGCTTTGGAGAGGAGGGGATGAATAGATAGACCACAGAGGATTTTTAGCATAGTAAAAATATTATGTATATAAACACATAGATATTTTCAATATGGCAATTTCTCTAATACATAAAATTCTATTAGAGAATTTCCTGTACAACATGGCAGATTTTACACATGTATTTATGTTTACTCCCTTCTGAGCCCCTACCAAAATGATGATAACAAGATAATAAAGAGTTTTAAACCACAAGGAAAATAAACTGAGGAAACAGTAGGCAATATATGTCAACAAATGTTGGTATGTGGAAAGGAAGTGAATGAGTTGTAACATACTTAATTGAGTGCAGAAAACTAAAATGTAAGCATATGCAGTGGGGCTCACCAGTGAGATAAAGTCAGTTTATGCTGCAGAATTCTGGAGAACCTTAGGAAGCTTCTGCAAGTGTAGAATTTGGTGAGTAGTAGGCAAAAAGCCAGAAGTGTATATAGCACAATGCTTTCCCTCAGACAACCCCTCTCCTCAATCCCAGACTCCTACCCTAGACAACCAGACAACTATTCCCTTTATAAAGGGATGGAGAGCTTCAGTCCTTAAAGAATTTGACTAGAGAGGCTAAAAACTTGGTGAAGGCAGAGGTGAGGAGAATAAAGTTAAATTCTATTACTAAAATAGAGAATAAAGTTAAATTCTATGTACTGAACAATGAGTTTCCAGCCCTCTCTCCCACCTAAACCTTCATCATGCTAGCTGCCAGACACTCTAGCAATAGAATGATTAACCTCTGGAGAAAACGATCAGAAAAGAGGCCAACGAGACATTTAGGGGCCCCACAACGAATCTCAGGATCTGTGTTAGATCTACTTTTTAAAAATAACACTTACTCCACACATGCGTACCGTAAAGTTTTCCATCAGTTTTTCAGTCCTCACTCCTACATTTGAATGGTTGCCAAGAATAAAAGAGATTTGGAAAAAAGCCTCCAACATGAAAAAGAGACGGCAGATAAAAGGAACATAGCAAAAACAGAGACAATATGAGATTTAAAAAAAATTTATTTGAGAGATAAAAGAAGTTATTTCATCCTCAAAATAAGAAAAAGGTGCCGTTTTTTTTAAAATGGGGTATAAAAAACAAAGAGCATATGGAAATGTTAGAACAGAATAGATGAAATACAAGTTTTGATAGAAACTTTGAAAGATTTAATCAAGTCTACTTTGCAAAAAGAGAACAAAAAAAAAGAAAGAAAGAAAAAGAGAGTTGGAACATAAGAAGGAAAGGATAGGAGAATTAGAAGGTTGGAGCAAGAAGTCAAACATTTACTTAGCAAGAGATCTAGGTTAAAAAAAAAAGGAGGAAGGGAATTTTATAAGAAATAATATTTCCCACAACTGAAGGGCACAATGGATTGAAAAAGTACCACGTTATGGCACATTATCATGAAATTCTAGAACATTTGGGTTAAAGTGTTTCCATAGAAAAAATTAAAAGATTATACACAAAGGATTGAGATACAACATAACACAGCAATTCTCAACATCGGCAGAGGGAAATGCCTTAAAATTCTGAGGAAAACATTTCAAACTATGATTTTATAACCAACCAAACTATCAAGCAAGCGGGAGAGGAATGAAAATACTGTTAAACATGCAAGCTTTACATCCTTCACATGCTTTCTGCAACCTACTAGAAAAGAGCTCCTACGCTAAAATGATGTAGAGAACCCAGAGCAATGAAAACCTAAAATCCAGGAAAACACAGAGAGAGGAAAGGAATATTGCAATAACGGTAAAGAGAAGAACCAGAGCAAGAGTCATGCATCAGGCCTGGGGAACAACTAGTGAAGTTTCAAACATGCAGATAAGGTGTCCAAGGAAGCTCAGGGTTACTGCACTGTACACCTTGGTTGGAAGAGACATAGTCTGTGTAAGTGCACACCCTGGAATTGTGTAGCACAAGTCACCTTATGCCTGCAGTGAGCATGGGAGGGCTCCAAGTCAGATGTCTCCTGGTTAAAAAAAAAAAAAAGAAATTGACAGATTATCTGATATATTTTACTGTGTGGGTAAAGGTCCTAAGAGGGGTTTCACAGTTCCATGGAAGAGTTTGAAAGAAATTAGAGAGAAAATGTAAAAAGGCAATTTTCAAAAAAATGTATAATACCAAAAAGGTAGTAGATTATGCCACCTGACATATCAGTTAACAGTATTTATATAATCCTTAACACAAAAACTGAATATTTATTGAATCAAATATTATGATGTACCATTGTTGGGGCAATATTAGAAGAAAAAGAACATACACATACATAAACCACTTAATATAGAAATATGGGGTGGATATCAGGAATAAAACAGCTGAAAGTGTTCAATGTAGTTCCTCCAGGAACAGAGCCTATGGTGTGGTACAAAAGAAAACTCATCCTAAGCCTTATTTTATAAATCCATCTTACTTTTTTTAGTAAGTAGATATTACTACTTCAATTTTAAAAATACACTTGGAAAACGTGAGTGTCAGACATCAAATGCCAACTGTTTCTGCTTTGATTGCAGATTGTACAAGTATTATTTTAATCTGTTGATATTGCTTTCATGATACGATCTGTGACATGGTACAAATTAGATCTAGTAGAGATTCATGATGAGGAAGCTATTTTTCTCGAATCCTAAATGCATCTTTTATTTTGTCTTTGTCAATTTCTTTTAGAAAAAAATCAAAAATAAATAGGACTGATTACAGTCTATTAAGAACAGATGGATAATGTTCCCATTAGGCAGTGGATCAAATGGACATAATTTTTCCCTCCCTTTTTATGTCCATCATCTGCAATGGATACTAGAACAGACAAATATGCATATTCATAATATATAGATTGAAAAAAACAAACATTTCTAGACTACAGATTCAAAATCAAAAAGAAGGAATTTTATTTTCCTTCCAGGAACAATAGACAAATGACAAAGCAATCTTCACAGTTCTTAATGAGATCCCAAGGTAATCGTGATGGTCTCAAAAGTAAAATAGTTGAATAACTGAATTTAAACTAAATGCTTTTCCTAGACCCTTCTAGTTGTTTTTAACTAAGAGTGTGGCATACAGAATACTGGACAACAGAAGAATAATGCATTTTCGCATTCTGGGGAACATCACGATTTATTATCAGGAGTACAGCACTGATTAATGATATCACAATGAATACCAAAAGGCAGCAAGAAGAGATTTGTCGCTTATTATAAAGTGTAGTCACATTTGTTTTAGTTCCTTGCTGAGGGTCCAAAGAACCAAAGTCATTACTTTATGAATGAAATATTACATGCCAGATATTAATAATAGGGCATCTGAAGCTCCCCAGTTCCCCTGGATTATCATCTATGCATACAATTTTGGAAGGGAAGTGAGTGAATTGTTTAGGGCTTTGGAATACTTGAGAGTGATAGCATTGCCTAGAGCAAGACACTGGCCCCTTCAGGCCACAAGGTAATTGTGTAACTGGCAAAGTCCCTCAGCTCTAACCTGAATTCCTCTCGATCCCAGAATTATTTTGCTCCCTGCTGTCAATGAGCCAAGGGGTAATTTTGTTATGAATATATATTAATTTCCATTTTCCATGTGACTCATTTTTTGATGCATTAAATCATATACCTAAATTTCATCAATTAATTTTATCTACCAGGGTGCTTCACTGTCTATTTCAAGGACATAAACTTGAATCAGTCACAGGTAACTGCAGGTTACAGACGCTGCAAACAGCTAAACTTAAGGAGGATTGTTGCCTGCCGTCATCCAACAGCTGGTACTAATGTCAGTTTTCGTTTTAAGTGTCTGATATATGTAGCTCTGTTTGACAGGAACCTGAAATGAAATGCAATTTTGTGTGGTTAAAAGATGTAGCTGTGCTTCTAGCCCACATACCCTCAATTGGGTTTTTTATTAAGTTTTGAAAGTGTTCATTTGTTTCTAGTCTGTGTCCTGTTTGACTTTATAGATGGTTGATCTACTACATTTTGTTTCTTATTATTTGTAGATCTCTCTCTCTCTCGGTCATGTGCGTGTGCAGGCACATGCATACACACACACACACACACGCACCTACACACATGATTTGCAATGCTAGCATTAACCAGATTTCTAGGAAACCTATTTCAAAATGTTTATTTTCTAGTCCCACTAAAGGTAAAATTTCAGAGCCGTTTATAAACTTAGTTAGTGAAACTTTGTTTTTGTAAATATGGTGCAAAGTCATATGGTTAAATCCCCACTTTTTGTTTTGTAATCTTAAACCAAATTCCTCCCAACATCAGCCACATATAATCACAAAAAAATAAGACTTCAGAGTTTTTAACCACTCATAATAAAATATAAATGTATAGCATATTTTTAGGAAATAATCAGCAAAGAAATGAAATGATCATCCATTGGCCAGAAATAGCAGAATTCTCTATAGGGCATCATGAAATTGAGTATTGGTTGTTACAAACACTGGGCTCAGGTAATTTCCATGATCTTAGTCCTATTAAATGCCGCACCAATAAAAAAGCTATTTTTTGATGATAAGGAAATCTTCCAGTCTGTGACAGTACTTGCGACAGAAATTGGCATTCACCCCTGAGAACTTAAGATCCTGCTGCCCCACCTAATCCTAGAGAACTGCTCATCCTAAATTGAATCTGCTAATGGCAGCTTTTATGCTCAGAGGTAATAGGGATACATGCTTTGGACCATCTTCACCCCAATCCATCTGAATTTGACAGGAAGATGTGACCCAGTGTTTGAATATGTCTCAATCTGCTTCTTCTTGCTACTTCCTTTATACACTGGAAGTACACTGTCCTTTCTGTTTCATGTAGATTATGGATGCAAAGTAGGAAACACATGTGCATGTACATGCATACACACACACACACACACACACACACACACACACACACACACACAAGTATATCACTCTGCTAATCTCAGATAATAGAGAGTAGAATGTGGAGATATGTAAACAAGGCCAGGCATCTGCCAGAACAAACTTCCAATTCTACAGAGCCCATTCTCTTGGTTGTGGATTTATTAAGAGGTAGGTAGAATGGTAAATGGGCACTTTACCCACTCCCTCTTATTTGTCACTAATTAGATGATAAAAGAGAGGCTCCATTACTGTATGGTGACTAATATAACAAAATAAAAACTATTTTAAAAAAAGAGAGAGAGAGAGGCTCCATAAGTGAGTCATGGTTACCAAGTAGAATGGATGACAGTCCATATGGTGTAATGTGAAGGGCACCATAAATTTGTGAGGGAATTAGTACCTGCTGAAAGATAACTCACAGAATATAAGCGCAAGAGGGAGCCTTAAATTTAACGTGGTCAAACCCACCATCTGATAGTTTAATTCCTTCTAGAATTCCCTGTCAGTAGTTGTTTACCATCTTCTTAAAAATCTCCCATAAAGTTGTGGGGGCTGAAATTGAAATACAGAGGGTTTAGGATTAATGAGAAATACAGAAGTTGAGACAAATTCAAGAATGGGGTAAGAGGAAAAGAGAGAAGAGATAACTTAAGGTAGAAAAACAAGGGAGTTCACAACTTTCTGAAGAAGACCTTATTCTCTGAAGATTCTAGTTGTTAGTTCAATTTGAAACAAATTTGATCTCTTTGTTACTTCATTCTATACACACTTACCGAATACCTAGTATTTGCTAGGATTTGGGGATACAGAAACAATCAATACATGGTTTCTCTCCCTTTTAAGGAGCTTAGACTCTGGCTGAAACAAATGCTGCCTTAAAAAAAAAAAGTCATCTTGCAACATGAGTGTTAAGTGCTAAAACAAAGTATTCCTGGAATATTAAGGGAGTTCCCTACTGGGATGATTTTACAGAGGAGATGAATATTTGAGTTGGAATATTTGAGTAGGACTTTGCTAGTGGACAAAGCGGATGGATCAGATAGGTGGGAAGCTGATGCAATCCCAAATGATATGATCAAAAGTATAAAGTCTATGACATGATTACTGAGTAGTCAGAAGTGAAATGTGGCTGAATAAGAAAAAGATAGGGAAGGATGCTGGGAAGGTAGTGGAAGCCCCATGCAGAAGAATACAGTGTACTAAGGAAATTCAACTTGACCAAGCAAAAATTCTGCTTCCTACTCAGAATTGGGGATTCTGAGTTAAAATAAGCAGCAAAAGACAGTTACTTGGACCAAAGCACTTACAGTAGACAAGGTCTTGGACTATCAGGAGCAGTAATTGGTCAAATAACTGAAAAATTATGAAATTAAAGAAAAAGTATGTAAACAAAGAAAAACTATGCAACATCTTAAATATTTCATTTTACGTGAAAAATAAACCACACTCATTATATAATATTTTGGTGAGGACAAGGCTTTTTTCTTAACTAATATACAGATCTGCTGATTTTAATTCCCCTTTTTCCTTCTTTCATTAATCATATATATAAATCATTATATGCAATTTCTACTTAACATCTTTTAATCAAGAATTTTAAAATTCTATCAAAAAACAAATTCCTACATTTTAATAACTTATCCTCCAATTGTTTGTATCAGGCTTGCTCACACCTAGTTTGACAGCAAACACAGTATTTTTAGCAATTCACCTTTATCAAGCCTTTCCAGAGCATTCTAATTAGTTATCATGGAAACAACTCTCTTTTCACACTCACACTACATTAACTCACAGATTATTAAGTAAATTACATAATTATAATAATAATTGACACAATCAGTTTGGGAATACACTGTTGTAAGCATATAAGCCAACCAATAGTATAACTGTAAAAACATACCAAACCATGGAGCAGGCTAGTAGCCTGTTAGCCCTTTGTGTTCAGCGGGACCTGGGCAGAGAGTAGTATGTTCTGTGAACAGAACAGAAAGTATTAGCTATTCTTCTGAGTTGGCTAAGTGTACAGGGAAGAATGGACAATCAGCCTTGAACGCCATTTTCTTATCTGTTCCGTGTGTGTATTTAGACATTTCAAAACCTGGACCAGGCTTTTAATCATGTATTCACATTATGTCCCTATCAGGAGAAGTAGTAATTTCAAAGATTTTATGCTCTAGGGATTTTCAGACATCCTAGAAATGCCTCATTAGATCCCTAAATACAAGAAAAGATATTTAGGTTCAGGTCAGAGGACATGTTGTCCAAAAGAGTTCCTTATCAAGGGAAATAGACTCTCAGTTAAAAATAAAAAGGCATTTATGTAGGATGCACGGCAGGCAATCAGACCTCTAGTGAAGCAGAGACACCCACAACTGTCACTCCTGCAGTACAGAAAGGCTTCACCTCACTCTTGCACCAAATTGTCTCTGAAGTCAAATTTACACTCCAGAGTCCCGTAGGCTGATAAAGCAAGTATAACTACTGGAACTGTAGACTTTATAAAGGCCACAAATTTCATATGTCTTCCAAGTCCAACCCCAACAAGAAAGACAAAGCCTTCACAAACTTAGAATGGATACCAGTGGAAGCTTTTTATGGTAGATGTGACCTCATAATCCTCACATATATTTTCATTAATGGAGGGTACAGAAGCCAAACCATGAAGTTTTGTGACTTGTACATTGGCAAACATCAACTTCAAAATAGTATGAAAAAAGAAGAACCCATATTTCATATTCTTTAGGACCCACGATGCCACTTTTCAAACTTCTGAGTTACTACGGGAAGTGTCTCAATATATTGTTATGAAATAGACTAGGCTTTTTAAACCATTCCATGGGAAGACATAGTTCATTTAAGACTAATCTTGACAATTTCCTTAAGAATAGTATAAGAGAAAGCAAATTATATACACATATATACTGTAACATATATATTAACACAAAACATGTATTCTTTACTCGCCCTCATGTAACCTAAGAATGCAGGAAAACGTTAAGAAGCTAGTTTACTGTATATAAAATAACCATATCAAAAACAGCATTTTAAATCATTTGAAGTCATCAGATAAATGAATAATGATTCTTCACAAAGAAGTGTAGCTGAATTATAAGGAAAAAAATTCAACTTTTCTTGCTGTTCACAGTACTCATGTTAATGATGATGTAAACTATACAATATTTTGGAGAAACCCAAAAGTGACAGTGTACACACATTTTTAAACTGAGGTGTGTAAGCCACTGGACACACTTACAACAAATGTCTAGTATTTAGCACACATAAAGTGAGTGTTCCTATTCTCTATGAATATGATGCCATGATGTAATATTACATATTTAACATAGCATAACACCTGAAACCAATAACAATCAATTGAAGAGGAAAAAATCGGGGCACTGTGTATTTGAGTAAACATTCATTTGAAGGACTCTGTGCTTGTGTTATCATCAGTTAATAGAGCAAATATGTATCTAACATATTGTCTTTTCAGCATAAATGATTATTTTGTTGAAAACCTTTAAACAGAAATGGATACGATTTTGATATAGTAAGTCAATAAGTCATAAAGTAATTATAAACTCACTAACATGAATGTGTCCATATTCTAGAATTGGATAAGTGGCAATACATTATGGAAAATAATTAAATCTCACATGCTGAACAAAAAGTATCACGGATTTGGGTAAAAAAAACTCTGGCCATGACTTTAGGAATACTAATAGAACATCTACTTATCTCTCATGAGTAGGACTATTTTAATTTTAAAAAAGTAACCATATTTAAACTAGTGAAAGCTTTCAGATATGAGCTAAAGCTAGGTTTAATGCCCTACTGCACAGGCTAGCGTTAAGGTCCTTTTGAGTAGAGCCTTTTCTTTTTTTCATTCAGGCCATCCCTAAACCTGGCTCAGTCATGGCACACTTTAAATATTCAACAGCACGGACCAATATTCTGCGGATGCCTCATCTGGAAGTTAATAAATATTAGCTTTCCCATCAAAGGAAAGAAATATTTCAAAGAAAGCAAAAGTGAGTTAATGTTTCTATTCATCATACATGTTTGGAAATCATTAGCTACTAAGAGTATTTTTTTCCCAGTCATACAAATTTTAGCTGGCAAAAAGGAAGGAGTCCTATGGGAATTATTTTAGTAAAGTAAGCAAATTAGTTTAGAGGTAGCATGAAATCCCTGTTGAGATGGGGTAGTAGCCAAATTGGGCAAGATAAGGTAAATAGGGTAAGTAGGAGAAACGAAGATTGCTGCCTTTATCTGCCTGGCTGTGATGTTAAGACCTTATCTCAGTTTTCAAGCAGCGTAGAGTCATAATAAACCAGTATTGTAAAAGATGACCCTCACAGTAATATACTAGTCTCCAGGCAGATGTAAGGTGAAAATAAAGTAGACATGGGAATTGGGAGTTGCAGGCAGAGTCTATTGATAAGAAAAACGAGATTCTTAGGATGTTGTAGCAAAGGTAGAAAAGAATTTTAATGACAAGACAGCATGTTAGAGAAAGCCAAATGCTCAGAGAGTAAAAACAGAAAAGGTTGTTGAATTTGGCAATTAGGATCCTGTGGGTGAATTTAAAGAAAGGGTTTCATAGACTCAAGATAGCAAAGCTAAATAAACAGTGGCTTAGAGTACGTAATTATGAAGAGACCACGATTATTAGTTCTGAATCTCAGATTTTGGCAATGGTGAAAAAAAGTAAGACCTTTGTACCTTTGCAGGTTTCAGAGAAGAAAAGTTTGATGATGAAAAGATTGAAGATGGTATAGATCAAGAAAAGAATGAGTAAGTAGGGTCATCGAGGAGCAAATGGATTGCAGCTAGCCTTTTAAAAAGAGGACAGGACACAACTTCCAAACAAAAGGACACGAGGAAGAAAGGTGAATTATCAAGAGACAGTACTCAGGAGACTTAAAGAGGGAAGATGGTCAAAGGCGTGACTAAAGTGATGGTCTCTATCCTTTTGTGAACCCAGGTAAGGTTATTTGATGATATTGGGGCTGGTGGGATGAGACTAAAGGATTGAAGCAATCAAATTTTAAAAAATTCTTACTAGGAAATTGATAGATGAATAAAAATGCTATTCACGGTGAGTTATAAAGTAAATTAGAGGCCACAGCGAGTCAAATCCACACTTTCTAATGATTCTCTATTGATATCCTATAGCCCCAGGAACATAAAAAAGGATAAACTGACCACGACTGGATCCAGACACAGCAAATGTGGCTAGAGGTTGAAGGCACAGGCAATCCAGGGCATTAGGACTGTATAAAGGTGACTGACAAAAATTCTAAACAAGCAAGGACTCCAGTGCAGTCAGAGGGAATAATGACTGAGGGAAATGAGGAACTGGGCCATTAGAGGTCTCTGTAAGGGCAGAACCCGGGCAATGAGCATGGGAGAGGATCTGAAATAGGGAATGCTGCAATATTACAATGCCAAAAGTACGGCCGCCTGTTCTTCCTAATAATCTCCCTGGAGTCTCATAAACTTTTAAAAAATGGATAAAATAATACAGGAACTTGTGCTGAAAGATAAACAATTGCTTACTAACATTTGAAGTCTCACTGTTTAGCTCTTAGAGCATTTGTAAGGAAGACCTAACCTCATTAAAAAGAGAGACATGGCTGCTACTACCTTTCGAACAGCAGCGAGTGATTAACAGGCATCATCAAAATTAACTATATGTTGAAGGGAAGATTAATAAGCTCACTTCTCTCCTTGTCTAATCTGCTCTCTGGGCATAAATCAGGAAGCTTTGATACAGCATTAATTTTCTTAGAAGTCTAGAATGCTATTTTAGTAAGGTAAGTTTATACTAATTCAATAAACATGTATTGAATGCCTCCTATGTCCTTGGCACACTGTACTAAGAAATCCAAACATCGTAGTCCACAAAACTCTTTCCATACATGTACGTCCTGGAAGATGCTTTAAGGACTGGTAGAGGAGGGAGGGGATCAGCAAAGGAGCAGCTGTGACAAAGGGGTAAGTTAAGGATTAGCAGTAAGGGATATAGTAGGTATGAGAAAGGAAAAGGAGGTAGAAGTCAATAACACCTCAAAAACAGAAATTCAGTTGGAAAGACAGAGGAAAAGGAAACAAAACAGCCAAGCCACAGCTACACTATGAATTAAGAGGAGAATCATAAACTGAGCACAAAAGAATACTGTCAGCTTCGTGATAATGAGGTTGCAGGTAAACATGGTAATAAGCTAACTACACTGGTTTAAGAGGACATGATTGTTAGTATCCAATCTGAAGAAAGTAATTGTTTGTGCTTCAAGAATAATTTATATTATGGTTACTGAGTATATAATCCATATTCATGTTGCTAGAGAGCTTGTGGATAAAAGACAAAGAAAATTACATTGCATTGCATATATACGAGCATGCGTGTGTGTGTGTGTGTGTGTGTGTGTGTGTGTATGAATGACAAACAGGTAAGTAAAGAGTTAATTAATGGAATATGCATATCTCCATGAGTCATTTCTGCATTAGTCAGGATGTTTCGCTTGCAATGAAAGGAAAGCCAAATCAATTCATTAAAGCAAAGGAAAAATGGGGATAGGGGCATTAATTTGCTATTTTCTATGACTGAAAATTTCAGGAAAAGAATGTTAGCTTCAGGCATGGTTAGACCCAGAAGCTCAGACAATATGATCAGTATTTCATCATTTTCCAACACTTAGCACAGCTTCATTTTGCAATAGCTGTATTATAAGCGTGACCTCTCTATATTGTGAATACTGACATTTCCAGCCTTGCACTATCCTAACAGAAAGTAATCTTACAAAGAATATAAATAAGTAAAAAGAGCCTCTTCTACAAGTTCATGCCAAAGTTCTTCTTGGAATTGAATCTCGTGTACCTATTACTTCATGTATCAATCTCTGAACTGCAGCTAGAGATTTAAAGAAAAAAAAAAAAAAAAAAAACAATCCATGAGTTACTCCTAACTCTCTAGATTAGATTAGAATTAGCTCAACCAAACTATATGGACTAAAAGAGGGCAAGGTGGTTCCCAAAAGAAAAACTGAGTCACTATTTTCAAAGTCATATGCTAAATTAGTGTTTCTTAAGCTAGACTGCTGGAGAAAGAAGTATATCAAAATGTAGGTAATGGAAAGAAGATTTTTATGATTATAAATAAGAGATATGGAAAGAAGGAGGAGTATGGATTTAATGAAAACTGAGAACCACAACTCTAAAT
The DNA here is from genome assembly GCF_024610735.1 of Ursus americanus. Taxonomy (NCBI): domain Eukaryota; kingdom Metazoa; phylum Chordata; class Mammalia; order Carnivora; family Ursidae; genus Ursus; species Ursus americanus. The sequence continues at coordinate 8,152,547 of NC_142131.1, forward strand.
ATATTATTGTCTATGATAAGGATATAACCTATGTTATTTCTAAACCCAAACGTCTAGAAAGCATTTATATGCTGCTTTTTGATCTGACTTTACCAAAAATAACAGGAACTTCACCATGTGTTATTAAACTATTTCCTCCTAAAAATTCCTCACAGAAAAATCAGAAACTGTCCCTATAAACATTCCCTACTCTGTCTAGCTTTTATTAGAGCTTCACATGATAAACGTGCCCTATACAAATAAAATATTTTTATAAAATAAGTAGCACTACATGATGCGATTTGTGCATGTGTGTATGTAAGTATTATTACTTACATTACCTACTTTGACACCTCCCAAATTTCAAATACCTGTTCCCAGACTTTGGATACTATTTAGGATAACATGAAGTAAGTCTAAATTTCTCTCAAAAGTAATATTCCAAGTCTACTTACCATACAATGAACTCTGGGCTTAAAGCCATACTAAACAATAGATTTTAATGAAACTTTACTGTGTTGTTTTACACAAAGACTCGGTAGCACATTAGAATCACATTGTTTATGCATTAAGTTACCTAAGATTTAATTATATAATGTCATATGTTGTTTAGAAAATGTATTAAATCATGCCTTTTATGACTTTGGCCTATTTATGAAGACAAATCACTACAATTCAGCTTGAGAGCATTAAAAACTAACAGTCTCTACCACAACATAGCATATAAAGTGAAAATATATTGCAATGCACTGAAGAAAAGGTATGAAATATGGAAGAAAGGTTGTATAAATGTCAGCCTACAACATATTTTAAAATATGGAACATGCAATTACCTTTAAGAGCTGACTTTTCCTATATTCCATTTTATAACACTAAATAATTGTTTAAAAATCATCATTTAAATTATGGTCATGAAAAAGATGCATAGTAAACTTTAAGACCTTGTTAGAGAGTGTGAAATATAGGAATTTTAACATTGTTCTTTTGTGTTCTCTAGTTCAGCCATTATTTTGGTATTTGGACATTGGACCAGGGTCCTTTTCCAATCCTGGTTTAATTTCATCAATGAAACCATCATAAATACTATTAAATTAACAACTTTTAATAACTTTAGATGTTATAAACTCATGTATATATTTCACATTTAGGTTTGTGAGTCTTATTTTTCTTTATAGTCCTCTCTGTTAGGTAATCTCCAGGCATATTTCTTCCAAGCCAGGCTTTCTTCAATCATATATATAATTAATTTTTTGTCATTAATATATTTGCAAGTAATCACTCCTAGTTGACTTTTGTTGGCTATTTTCTAATTTTTCATGATCTGTTGAACTTTAGCACATTTGTCATCCAAGTTGTTAGCAGTCATATGCATCTTGATATGTAGGTACCAAGTTTCACCCAAGACACTGATTATTTTTTAACTTGATAAAAATCAATTACATCAAAGATTAGCCCCACTTTGGGGGCACCTGGGTGGCCAGTGAGTTGAGTGTCTGATTCTTAGTTTCAGATCAGGTTATGATCTCAAGGTTGTGAGATGGAGCCCCATGTCGGGCTCCACGCTCAGCCTGGAGTCTGCTTAAGACTCTCTCTCCCTCTCCCTCTGTCCCGCCCTTCCCCCTTGCACTTGCTCTCTCTCTCTCTCGTTCTCTCTCTAAAATAAATACATAAATCCTTCCCAAAAAATTAGCCCCACTTTTTTGAGATAGCACAACTTCTTTATGTGGTTTTCTATTCATAGGCATACCCACCTAAAGACTGACATTGACCTTTTTTTTTTAATTATCCAAGACATTACTCATTCATAGGAGAAAAAAAGGGGGGGTATCACTGACTGTACCCAATGGTATGGATTGCATTGACTATTCTAGTATTTTTCCTATTTTCAAATTTTATTCTACTCATCTATGTTGACAAGATTGCTTTTCCTTTTATAAACAAATGTTCCCTTAGACAAATTTGAAAGGTTTTGCTATTCTCAAATAAATCCTCAAAAACGGCCCCTAATGGCTCTGCAGCAGTATCCACCCTTGTCTCAGGCATCCCAAATGTCATTCATCAGACCCTGCTGATTCGACTAACGTCCATAATAAATGCACATCAACCATTTCCTCCCTTATCCTTGAGAGCTTCGTCACTGGGCCTTGTTTACTTATCCCTCACATATACTAGCAATTAGATAAAAGAGAATTCTTCTAGAACACTGACACTTATCCCTCTAATCATGCTACAGCACTCTCTATCTTCTTAACCAAAACTCCTTAGCACAATTTAACAATTTCTTGATGACTAAGAGCCATCAAATGAAAGCTATTCAGTAGAGCATAGCATGGCTGTAGGAGTGCATACCCCGCACCTGCATCATCAACTGTGGAACCTCATGCAAATGACCTCTCTGTGCCTCTGGTACCTCATTTATAAATTGAGAAAAACAATTTGTATCTCACAGATTTATTACAAAGATCAAGTATGAAAGTTTACATAAAGCAAATCCTGGCCCATCGAAACCACTCAGGAAATTAAAGCCATTACAATGATCACCACTATCAACATTGCCATTATATTCTGAGTTGTGCAGTGCTGCCCTCAGGAATCTTAGGAACTTATGGACCTATTTTCTCCCTCACTTACAGTAAGTGTCCCTCCAGCTTGTCTACATCTAGCTCCCTACCTCCCTTTCCCCTTCTTTTAAAATATTTTTGAAATAATATTCGTGGGGTAGAAAAAAGAACCTATTGGGCTTTTATAATAGAAAATTAACAATTGTTATAAAGGATCTAAGAAACTTTCCTATGACTACAGTTCATGAGCTTTATTTAGTACAGGAGCATATATGTTGGCAACCCACAAACCTTATCTATTCATTTCTTGGTTCTCTGCCGTGATCTATCTAGAGGAGTTGCTGGGAAAAGGACTCCCTGATAAGGGAGGGAATACTGCTTGTCTGTTCTCATCCCTACTATGTTCTAAACATTGTACATCAAATCTTTCCTGAAGTCCTAACTGCAGGGGGGGAATCCCATCCATGCATAAAAAGGTACTGGTAAATAGAAAAACGTCCCCAAAAAACTGAAATCAAGCTCTTTTCATTTTGGAATTGTCTAAGGCAGAAGAACTACTGCTTTAATTAACTCCTATCAATTCATCTGGGTCAACAAAGAAGGTATTTGTTCTCCTGAACCAAGTAGGCTGAGGACAAGGCAATGGAGAACCAAACTCAAAAACGGATTGTTTTCCTGCATGGATACATTGGCTCAGAATTCTAAATGTTGAAAGTAATTCTTGAGGAACATCAGTATCAGGAGTTTCCAGGCTGTTTTAACATGAATGCCTAAAAGTATGTTCCTTTTATGTCTTTGAATAGGCTCTGATCTCTCAAGTATCACTAATTCCCACATACACATCACACAAAAAATTAATAAGAGCAGCCATGATAGAGAAATATCTTGCAAACAAAATTTAAAAATGCCTTGTTTAAACATCTCACAAATTTCTTTCCAAAGTAACCAAATGGACAATAACTTTATGTAGCATTTTATGAAGTTTTACATGCATTTGGGAATAACAAGAATGCCTTTTTGAACAATTTAATACCTTAAAGGTGTTTGTACATTTCGTTTTTTCCCTTTTAAATACTCAGTGCAATTCTAATTAGTGTATGTCATAATTTATAACATTGGCAGCTGTTCTAATGTCTGCAAAATCTTTTTAGAGTCACAAATTAAGAAGAAAAAAAACACCTTATGTATTCAAATGGATGAAACATTTTTTCAATGAAATGCAGGGATTAAATTCTTGTTGGCATTCATTAAATAAAATCTCATTTCAGAAATTGCATGTTATTATTGATTTGTGTGTACTATGGGTGCTTTTTATACCAGGATGTTGAAGATCTAAAGTATTTATTTTTCCTCTTGAGTTGTTGGCAATTATCACTTTGACATGCTTGCTTCCCTATGCCAGAATTTCTTAGCTTCGTCAGAACTGTCCTGAAACCAACTCACCTTTTCTTTTAAACCTACTGCAAAGTAGTGGGTCAAAACATGTAAGACATATATATCCAAGGTAAAAGTTTGTGGTTAGGTGGCTATTGCATAACCAGCATTATAAAGAGGTTCGGCTACATTTGTAAATTTTTAAGTTTCTTTTTCCTTATTGTCCAGTGTAGGAGGGAATGTTTCCACTAATGCTCTAAGAACAATATGTCAAATATTGGCCCAACTGAGAGAAAATAAACATTTCAGAGAGGAATAGTACCATTAAAAGAATGTTCAACTTCCAAGAAAAGCTCTCAGAATACTTGTTTTTACTCTAGCTCCCTCCTGAAACCCTATTAAAAGAAAGTGATATTTAAAGGTATAAACTCAGAAGAAAAAACAAAGAAATAAGAAAAGAAGGCAGCAATGTCATTTTGAAGCTGGACAATAGATGAATGAGTTGTAACTGAATTATGAGAAACTTGATCCTGAGCTGGCCATACAGAAAGGAAAGAAATAATCAGACTCAGAATCCACAAAAATTCAGGAATTGGAGCCACTCCCTACGTTAGCTAGGATGCAATGGGAAGTTACTCAAATAAGAGAGATGAAAGCTTTCAGCTGAAGGAAGGAGGGAAGGGACAAAAGCAGGGAAGGAATGTGTCTCATTTTGGAGAGCCACACGTCTAAATAAGGAGACACTCAAGGAGGTGTTTCCCCTGATAGACCCTTGCTAAGTGGCCCTTACAAGAGCCACCTTGTGCTGAGGGCCTGCACAGAAGCTCCCTGAGCTAACCTCGTTATGTTTAGCTCATTATAATACGAAGATCTCCTCAGAATATCTAACCAACATTTTAGCACCTTATAAATGTGAACAGACATGTTAGGAAAGTCTCTAACATGAAGGAAAATAAAATCCTATTTTTAAAAAAATCACCTAGAAATAAACAGGCTATTCCAGATGAAGAAAACCTCAAAAACTATCATTAATATCCATAATAATCGAAATGGCAGAAAGAACAGAAAGGAGAAAACCATTAATGAAATACATCGGGTGATTTTCCCAGAACAGAAGAATATGAATCTCCAAATGAAAGAGCCCTCTAAACGAATATCCAGCTCAACAAAACACATCACTGAAAGACCAAATGCAACAGATAAAAAGAAGATTCTATAGGCTTTCAGAAAGGAGGAAAAAGTCATGAACAAAGCATTGAGCATTTAAAGATCTTTGAACATCCTCAAAGAAATAATGGAAAGCAAATTTAGTAGGACAACACCTTCAAATTTCTGAGAGACAATTCTCTTAACTTAGAATTCCAAACCCATTTGAGGTCATCAAGAGTTATTCATTCAGGGGCGCCTGGGTAGCGCAGTCGTTAAAGCGTCTGCCTTCGGCTCAGGGCGTGATCCCGGCGTATCGGGATCGAGTCCCACATCGGGCTCCTCCGCTATGAGCCTGCTTCTTCCTCTCCCCCTCCCCTGCTGTGTTCCCTCTCTCACTGGCTGTCTATCTCTGTCAAATAAATAAATAAAATCTTTAAAAAAAAAAAAAAAGTTATTCATTCAGTATTCCCTCAAAATGCGCTCTCCTTCCCACTTTTGTGTAAGAAAGGAAGAGTGCTAAGAGTATATTACATGGCTCAGTTTTAAATAGCATTTAATTCCTCACACCTAATTTTGACCTACCCAAACTTATAATATTTTGGGAGTATGAAGGAAGGGAAACATACATGTACAGTAGGTGAAATAAAACTCAATCCTCACATTTCTTAATGAAAATTCAATAAATAATGTCTTAAGATAAAGTACAACATACAGATGGTCTTTGAAGATATGCAGGCAGATACCAAGGAATCAGCTTGCATTATTTTAAAGTGAACAGGAAGAACTATGTGAGAATGTGAATTCATGGTTATCGTGGGTCTGACAGAGAATGATCTAGATCTAAGAATGATCTAAGTTTTTTCCTGTATCTATGAATAACAACAACCAAAAAAAGTCACTTTATGATGGGTTAGCCACCCAAATCACCAATTTAAGAAGTCTATAGCAAGCTCCCTAGATCTCCCCCTTGGATTCATAAAATCCATAAAGTTCTTCATAAGTGAAATATAGTACTTTTTTGCTTAACTTGGCTACATAAAAGACTTTTTTGTCAAACTCGAAGTAGCAATTCCTATCACTCGGTATTTTTGCTGCATTTCACACCACGGGTCAGTTTTGATGAAGGGTCAAGCTCCCATGTGTTACCTAGATACCAGATAGGTGAGTCAGTAGTCATGCATGTGCCATAAATGTACAATTGTATGTGGGTCACAATGAGGAATAGTATCTTTGAGGGTAAGGTAATAATCACCGCAGGTATACTATAGATATTATTAATGTAGGTTCAAGACCAATAATCATTGAACCTTCTTTTTCTTCTTTCCCTCATTTCAAAAGCCTACCAACATCCTCAGAGCATGTTTTCTTCTAGTGTTCACCAAATTCATTATTTTTCATCTTTTCTAAGGCCTATCCTCCTCATTTCTCCCCTAACTTACTGCTCCCACTTCGGTGCTATCTTCCACTACCTCCAACACTAAGCCATCATTCATAACCTAGAATCACATCTATCACCGACTTCCTCTATAAATCTGTAAACAGTTTATTTTTACTTCCCTTTAGACTTTTCTGCTCTTCCAGTCCCTTTTCTAAAAGCCAAGCCACTCCTTATGAGATCGGTAAACTGACAGAGGTGGTGGTCTATAGATGATTGAGGCTTAAGACGATGGGAGTTCTAAATCAGAGTCTTGTGAATGAAGGAAGTATGTTCAGAATCTGGATGAAGTCTTTAGGAGACTAGGAGGAAAGTGGGGGAAAGATGAGAGAAAGAAAGTGAAGGTTAAGTCTTAACTATGATAATGCAGGGAGAAAGTTGGAATATTTATTGATGCTCTCTATGTTAGTTTCAGAATGGACTTTGATATCCATCTAAAAAGGGCTACATTTTCCTGCCATTCTTTACTTTTATTAAGAATGTAAACTGTGCGACCTACATATTCATAGGTAGTCATATGACTTCTATTTGTGAGGAAAGTTTCTGACCTTGCAAGAATCAGAACTTTATAAACTGAGTTTACTTTGTCCTCTAGCAGGGAAAAGAACACATTCCCACAACAGACCTCTTGAGTCTCATTTTCAACTAATGCATTCAATTTCTAACAAAGAGCAAAGGATAAACAATTAAATATTACATGTAACAGAACTCTTACCCACCTGCCAACAATTAAACCCAGTAATTAAAAATTGTAGGAGAATACACATAAGCATATCCTCGGCAGCAGTCATGCCACGGTCAAAGAGGGGAAAAAAATCTTTCCTAATAAGTTCCTTTCCTATTTCCCAGGCTGCTTTTCTTGACATTAAACAGACCCGAGACTCTGTCAACTGTGTTTCACTTTCTTTAAAAAGAGGGAAATCCCATTCTGTATCCCCTGGGAAGACTATTATACACAGATGAATGTATTTTGTTATTTAGTTTAATAAATGTAGTGTTTCGAACAGATGTTAAAGCTTGAAATTGTCCAGAGAAAGGAACAGCTCAGGTGGCAATAGTGCAGGTTTCCTGCCTGCTGTGCTTTCTTCTTTGTCTTTGGAAGAGCTACTTTCACAGGTGAAAAGGTATTACAGTATTTATAACCACTCAAGTCCTCACCACTGGACTGAAGCTGACAAACGGGGTGCTAATTAGTACCAGGAGTGGTGGTGGTGATGGTGGTTTTATGACACAGTCATCTGGCCAGTAAATTGGACAAAGAGAAACAGCACATTAACAGAAGCACTGCAAATCCAGCCATGCAATGGGTAAGAGGTGAAGGTGAGGACTGGTGTAAAAAAAAAAAAAAAAGAAAGAAAGAAAAGAAAAGGATTTTTCTCAAAACCAGCCTATTTGGCCTTTCGATGGCTTGCTTTTCTGTGGATTTTCTAAAGTACTAGCTACTTATATCACCATAATCCAAAAGGATTTCTTCAGAGTACACCTGTGAATAATGGTATGCTTGGGAGAGAGGAAAGATATTATTTGGTCAGAGTGCATATCTGTTCTCTGAGAATTAGCAACAGATCTCAATGTAAACAATAGCCACGTTATTGTTTTGCATGCTAGGAAGCAGTAAAACAGTAAAATCCAATCAAATAATAATTACTTTTGAGTATCAATACTGAAATTCATCATATAATTCATTATTGTATAAATTTTATAATGCTTTGTTTAGTTTAAATAAAACAAATCCACGGTTTATAAATGTGGCCAACATATTTACATTGTCTTCACAGATTTGAGGCTTACAGTAGTTGTGATAAAGAGAAAGCACAATGTAATGGGGAAACATAAGAATTCATTATTAGGAAAGTTGCATTCGAGCCCCAAGAGCATGTTACTGTGCTTAAGAACAAGAAATTTTCAAACTCAGACACTGTCACTTATAGCCAGGTCTTCAGCAAGATATCGCTCTGAGTCTCGGTTTGTCTACTCACAATACCTACTTTTTGGGATTGCCCTAAGAATTAAATAAAACAATATTTATAAAACAAGCAGCAGAGCTCCATATGTATTACAAGAGTTCATTAAATGATAGATATTATTAAAGCTATTAACTGTCATAAGAAAGTCCACAATACTTTTTCTACTGCTTAATGTTTGAAGTAAAAAGTTTCAAGTTTATCCCCCGTTGTTTGAGGATTAAAAATGATATCAAACACAATAAAATATGCAAAATCAGTAAAACTTATTAAAAGCTACATATATAATACTCTAAGGATCGTGTCTTATTTTCTGTTGAAAACTAATTTTTAAAGACAATCTTCCTAAAAATAATTTTTATTGCACTATCATTCACTTCACACACATTGAATTCTCCCAAGCCATCTTTCACGAAGGCCAAGATATTCTTCCAGAGTAATACATATGCAGCCTGGTGCCAGAAAATATAAGTGCAAAGTAGTTAATTGTACTATGAAGAGCAGGATGGTGATCGCTGTAAAGAATCTGTCCAGCTCGTGAACACAAACGAATTAACATTTCAAGTTCAACACTTAAAACTATATCTCAGAGAGGTGTTGTCATGTGAAGTAGCAAAGGGAACAGAATAGGGGACTCAGTTCTCAGTGGGAATCTTTCTTCATGCTCCAAAAAGTACTACATGGTCATAGCAGGTATTAAAAAAAAAAAAAAAAAAGCTTCTATAATAAAACATGTCATAAATTTCTATCAGGCCAAAAGAAGTAGAATAATAGAGTAAAAACTGAGCAGATTTGGAGAATTTATTCATTCAATAGATAAAGACCTCATCCATGTTCCAAGCATTATGCTAGACACTGGAGGTAGAGTCAAAATAGTGAACACAATAAGCATAGATACAGAGTTGTGAGCAAAACACATGAGCTATCCTCAAGGAATTTACAATTGAAAGTAAGATTAATGTAACAGATGATTCATTCTGAGACTTTAAATCTTGAAATTAGCAAATGAACTAGGCAAGATTATAGAATACAATAGATTCTAAACAGAAAGTATAAATTATTGCAAAAACACAATCATTTAGGCGACTTGACCTTGAATAGCAAGTTAATAAAGTCTGTAAAATTGAACATGAGAAAAAATAACTTTGAAATGTTAGTTTGTCAAAAATAAAATAGAAACCCAGCTCAAAATTCATTAGATTTCTCTGAAAAGCTGAGCTTTTCCCATGTAATTCCTCTAATCCAAGCTATAGGAACAGAGAGGTTTCCTATTACCATTTCCTCATTTCCTTATTTCCTTCAACACTGGCTTTGATGCTCTGTGCAAAATTCCTCCCCACGACAGGCTGTTTACTGTCTATCAATTCCTAGTCTATCCTTTTAATAAAAGGAAATTGCAAAATGACTCCTACTATACTTTTCCAAACAAAACTTCAACATATGTGGTAACTATCAAATTTAAAAGTGCATTAAAATTAACAATGAAGTTTTTAAATTTATATATCTTCGTACCCAACCCCTAGATTTTAGACTCATTAAGTCTAGGCTGGAGCCTTGGCATCTGGATATTTTAAAGCCCCACAGATGATTCTGATGCACACCTAGAATTGAGAGTTTCTATAAAACACCTAAAAGAAAACTGCTTTTTTAAAAAAGATTTTATGTATTTATTTGAGAGACAGAGAGAGAGAGAGCACGTGCCAGGAGAGGGGCATAGGGAGAGGGAGAAGCAGACTCCCTGTTGAGCAGGGAGCCCAATGTGGGGCTCAATCCCAGGACCCTGGGATCATGACCTGAGCTGAAGGCAGATGCTTAACCTAACTGAGCCACCCAAGTGCCCCTAAAAGAAAAAGCTTAAAGCATCTTCTTCCCTCCCACTACTTTCTCTGGAAAAAGTTCCACAGCCTACCTTGGACAACAATACCCATTTATATGCTGAAGAGATACATAGTTTTAAGCATTGAACTGGGCTGGTCTAGGCAAATTGAAGCCAAATTACCTTACAGAATCTTCTGTGGACTGTCACATCTATCATACCCTGCCTTCATAGATAGCTGGATGATTCATTGCTTTCTATGAAACAGAATATTCCAATGTTATCATTAAATGGTGATGACGTTCATTATAAGAGAGGAAAGCACGCACTTATTTGAATTAGATAATTAAATTATTTACTTTTCCAGAGATTCAATCCAAGAATCATAGTCTTAAAAAGCCCAGGAACTAAACATTTTCAATAGTTACTGAATTTAAAAAAAAAAAGAATCAATTCTAAGTCTCGGTACATTCCACTACCCTGCTCAGAAACTTACATATTGCTTTGCTTATCATGTGCAATGAAAACTGCAATAGAACTGTATCATAAAAAGAATATACATGATTTTCTGAGCATATTATTGGGCATATAGAGTTAAGTGTTGCCACAGTGATTGATAACACAATCATCTGAGATCTGACTTAATGGAGAACAAGGCTGAAAAGAGAAAACAAAAGACGAATTCTCAGTAAAACTGAAATGACCTGGGAAGTTTGACCTATGACTCTACCACAATTAAGTGTTTTACCATCATTAACCAACTGACCTTACCGGGAAGTAGAGAAATCAATTAAATTATTTGGCCTGATCCTATGGGAATATGAATACATTTTTTTGAAAGTCAGGTGCTTAAAAATCAGGTTCTTGACAACTGATTGGTTTAAAGCTTCATTCTTAAAGAGGAAGCACTTTCTAAATATTATGATCCCATGAGAAAGAGATTGGTGGTCTCATATCATTTATCACTCAAAAAAATTTTTTTAAGTTAGTATATCTTTTGGTGGTATTATGCTAGTTCTGTTATGAGATAATTAGAAAAATAACTGCAATGACAACACAATAACCTCTATTGAGCACTTATGTTTCAAGCACTGGACTAAACAATATATATGCAGTTAAATCATTTAATCAGCATAATCTTTTATGTTTATTATTATTAGCCCTATTTTACAGACAAGGAAATTGAGACTTAGACTACTAACATATCCAAGACCACAAAACTCTTAAGTGATGAGGTGGGGATTTAAACCTATGTGTGTAGAGCTGGAGCCTGTAAACTGCATTTTACCTAGAAATGTAACCCAAGGCTGATGAATGTACCACAGAGACTGACTTCAATATATCAAGGGGAAAAGTGGAAAACCCATAAAAGATAGCTACAAATAAAAGCAAAGGAAACTAACATCTTTCTAAATTAAAAAATGCTTCCTAAGCACCATAAAGTGCACATCAAAGCTATGATCAATCATCTTATACCATAGTACTAGCAAACTATGGGCAGATTCGATTGCATATAATACATCTTCCTAATAAGGTCTTGGATATGTTTCTTTACAGAGACACGATTTTTTCACACACATGTGTAAAGAGCAAGTTAGAAGTCAAACTGGACTAAATTACAACATTCATGATGAATGTGGAATGTCCACTTTGATGCTTTTAAAAGATGCCCACCTATTCTCTGACATCTTCCCTGCAAAAGGTGGAGACTAATTACCCTGCCCTTGAACGATTAGCTGGACTTAGCGACTGACTTCTAATAAATGAAATGAAATTAACAAATTAATAAGCAAATATGAAAGAAGTGACAGAATGTGACTTCCAAGTCTTAGACATAAAAAGTGCTGTAGCTTCTCTTCCTCTCAGTATCTCTCATCACTGTCTGGAAGCCAACTACCTTATAATGAAGAAACTCAAGCAGCTCCATGGAGAGGTCGATATGGCAAAGAACTGAGGCCTCCTGCCAACGGCAAGAACATACTTAACAGGCATGTGAGTGACTGTCACTGGAAGAAGATTCATCAGCACCACTCAAGCTTTCAGGTGAATGTAGACCAAGCCTATACAATAACTGCAATTTGGTGAAACCCTTATCCAGAACCACCTCCCTAAGTTGCTTCCAAATCTCTGACCGGCAGAAACAACACAAGATGTTTATTGATTTCAGCTTCTAAGTTTATTGATTTCAGCTGGTAATTTGTTATGAAGCGACATATAACTAATAGAACCATATTGCCTGTTACCACTGAAGTAGAATATCATAGAAGGTCACTGTTACTGCTTCTCTTTGCACATGCTATTGCTCTTTGTGCTTCAGTTCCCTCATCTGTAAAATGAAGAAAATACATACACCTCATAGAGTTGTTGTGAGAGTTCATGAGGTAGTTTATAAATACTTATTAGGGGAGTCCTCAGCTGAGCAAGCCATAAATAAAAGTTAGCCATCATTATTACTGCTGCTATAACATTTCTCTCTTGCCCGTGGGCTATGGAATCATGGAAGGAAGAAAAGTTGTACTACCTACCTAAGACTCTTAGCTCTGCTTCTCGATTCACTCCATCTCTTCAACTCCACAGCTCTCACTTCTCATCTTTACATTTCTATTTCCTGTTACTGCTTAAGACTTCTCCCATTTGACAGCCATCAAAAAAAATCTTGCCATTTGCAATGACATGGATGGAACTAGAGGGTATTACGCTAAGTGAAATAAGTCAATCAGAGAAAGACAATTATCATATGATCTCACTGATATATGGAATTTAAGAAACAAAACAGAGGATCATAGGGGAAGAGAGGAAAAAATAAAACAAGACAAAACCAGAGAGGGAGAAACCATAAGAGACTCTTAATCATAGGAAACAAACAGGGCTGCTGGAGGGGAGGGGGTGGGAGGACAGAGTAACTGAGTGATGGACATTAAGGACGGCATGTGATGTAATGAGCACTGGGTATTATATAAGATTGATGAATCACAGGCCTATACCTCTGAAACCAATAATACGTTATATGTTAATTAATTGAATTTAAATAAAAAATGTTTTAAAAAATAATTAATTTTTTTTTTTAATTTCTACCATTTGGGCAGCTAAACACTTGGCATCTCTAAAAAGTTTGGGACAGCAGGAGAACACAGAATAAGCTTTGGGGTATGTAAAATCTAAGGCCAAAGGGACTTACCTAATATAAAAAATGCAGAAGTAAAAGTAAAGCTTTCTACTTTCATTCAGAGATGAAGCAAAGAGAGCTTAGATACTATGTGGCCCGAACTCTCGCTATGCCCCTTAACTTAGACCAAGAGGCTACAGTGGGAGAAAACAATTTCAAAGAGTTTTCGGAAGTTCAGATTACAGGGAAACTACCTCACTGTCCAGTAAAGCCCAAAGATGTGGGAAGACCCCAGAATTTCCCTGCACATCAGACATGACAGGGGAGCAGTAGCTGCACGGTGGGTTTGAAACAATGGGCCTGAGATAAGCTTGCAGTTCCCACTGCCCACTAGAATAATGCAGGAAGAGAACAAACTTAGAATGAACCTTTAACAGACTATTAGCCAAAAGTCAAAGCATGGCACAGCAATGATCTGGAAAAAAAAAAAATGCCAAGACCAAGGATCCAATAAGTTGATGTAGAGCTCCGCAGGTATCAAGGACCTAAGGGAGTTCCAGTACCAGTGCATTCCCTGGGCTCTTCGAAGGCCCCTAGAACTTAAACTTACTTCAGGGAAGGGGTCAAAACTGTGCCTTGACTTAGATTTTCCATTACGCAGTGAAAAGGAGGCTAGAGTAGGTTAAAATAAGTAATAAAAAGCAAAGTTACACTTCCAGCACACCCGATTTTGTCGACTGAGATTTGCACCACTACAGAGTAGATGGCATGAAATGATTTCTAACATCCATTTAAACACTTCTATTCCCCACATATCTCAAAATATAAGTCAAGCTGGCTACTCTTTTGTTAGCCTTTATCCTAGCTACTCAAAGTTCAGATTCTCTCAAATTCCCTGAAAGTACAGTCTTCTCAGTCTCCTCTCCAGTTAAATCCCCTCCTTAACAAGCCTTTTTTTTTTTACATACAGAATTAAATAGGTTTTATCCTACTACTGCTGCAACCTTATACTCATGTTTCTTTTTAGTAAAAGTCTGACGTGATATTTGCAGTGACAGGGAATATCATTTGTATGAAACATAGAGGATTACTACAGGAAAACAGAGACTAGATTTTATATTTTCATTTGCCCGTAAGGAGTCTAGCATAGTGTCAGGCTCTACCATTCACTGTGTAGCTTAAGGCAAGTTAGTAACCTCTCTGAGCTTCAGTTATTTCCTCTGTAAAATAAGGGCAATGACTTGGTTCTTGTGACAATCTGATGAGATCACATATGTAAAAGTATTGCATGTTATCCAACTTAGTTATTTAATACATTGAAGCTATTTTTGGGGTGACACAAAGGTTTAGATTGTCAAATCAAACTCACATGAATCAGAGATCCTACCCAGAATCAAGAGGCATAGGTGAAGCCAGGAGGGCTCTGGGATATTCCACATAACTCTGTAAGCCCTTCCCTTTTGTATACAACAAACTTTCTGGCCCACAGTAATGGACAAGATCCTAGAGAGGATGTTTCATAAATCTACAGATTCTAGGGTTGTTTACCTTTGGCAATCTTAAAACAAGGACATCCTACTATGAGCATTCCATAGATAAGGACTTTCCTGAAAGCAGTATCAGGAAGAGAGTTATCATTATATTTATAATATTCCTGAACTGGGTCACCTGCCTCATGGGAGAGAGAACTTTGAAACTTTGTTACCACTTTAGAAAGCAGTAAAAGGTCTGATTTTTCAAAAAGATTCCCCTACAGTAGAGAGACTTGTTCATTTTTTTCAGCTGAAGTCTCTGTTCCCCTTGGTGGTTTGAGTGGCCCTAATGGTTCTTTAGTGTTCACATAATGATGCCAGAGAGGTGCCTATGTCTGAAAATGAGCACATTTCCACCAAAGGACTTTTAAATTACCTTCTTTGAAAAATATTTTTTTTAAAAAAAGTACTTTTAAAAATGTTTTAATGAATTTTCATTAAAGCTTTGTTTGCCCTTGGTATATACTTCTTTAAATAAAGTGTGCTAATTTCTCCTCCCTAGATAAAGTCACCCAATTATGTAGTTAAGTATTTGTCTAAAAAAAAATTTCTGGGTACAGAACATTACTGTAAATCATCTTTGCTTCTCTTCTGTCCTCGGGCATCAAAAAGGCAAATGGAAGAATTCTCGCTGGTTTACAGTGAGAATTCAGTAACATACTGTCTTTGGTAACATATTCTCAAATATCATGGCAAAGAAAATGGTTAGGTAGCCACAGGATTACCAAATTCAGGCATTTCCCACATATTTTAACACAAAAATACAAGAAACAAAAGAACTGTTCCATACCTGGAATATTTTCTAAACAACTTTGATTTGCATTCATGGTTGTAAATTTCACCCAGGATAAAAATTAGAGCTAAAAGTATCAATCAGTTTATTGCTATTAAGAAGATGAAGTCTCCCAACAAAAACAAGAATTAACCCAAAGAGTTAAAATAATACTCTATGTATTATAAGGAGTATTATTTTAATGCGTCTAGGTTTGGCATTTATTTTTATCCTCTGTTCTTATCACCCCATTTCATCTCTTCTCTGCTTCCACTCTGAATGATTTCTAAGAAGCTAATAACACACTTTCAAATTGCCCCCACTCCCTTTCTAAAGAATTGATTCTCAATTGTGAAAGCCAGGACAGAACACATTCTCCACATCCGTACAAACTCTTATATTCCAGCACTGTGTGTGCTTCTCTTGTCTTTAGCAAGGGATATAGTTTTCCTACCTTTTTAGGTTCCAAAGCTACTTAGAGATGGAAAAATAAGCTATTGCAAACAATTATAGATAAATGCTCCCCAAGGGTTCCTTATCAATCTGACCTGTATTTCATTAAAAGAATAAAAACAATGAATAATAAATCTGTTACGTACCCAGATTATCTTTGATCACAAAAACTAATACAAATTACAATTTTATTATTTCTCAAAGATTTATTTATTTGAGTGAGAGAGAGAGAGAGAGTGCGAGCGGGCAGCAGGCGGTGGGTAGGGACAGAGGGAGAGGGAGAGAATCTCAAGCAGACTCCGGGCTGAGTGCAGAGCCCAGCTCCAGGCTAGATCCCAGCACCCTGAGATCATGACCTGAATGGAAATCAAAAGCCAGCCGCTTAACCAACTGAGCCACCCAGGTGCCCCTATAAATTACAATTTTAGGCTAACTGAATTTAAATTTTAAAAAAAGAATCCAATAAATAAATAAATTACAATTTAAAAAACATTTGTTTAAAACTCTAGGCTTGTACAATTTAACTAGAAGTATTAGAAGTATTCTAGCAATAGTATGAGAATAATGAATGGGAAAACAATATGTTCTGCAGAAAAATCTAGAGGAGAAATAAAAGTACATAGAAGTAAAAGAAAAATAATTTTCCAGGGAAATTAAACAAATTTAAAATACTGTGTATATTACTTTTGCACAAAACTTTAAAAAAATCTAACTGTTGACAAGATACTTTATCTAGTTCAACAGTTTATTTCAATTAGTCTTTCCTATTCTTCCTAGTATAATAGTAATGTATCTAATGGTAATCACATTAGCAGGAGAATATACAGCTTCAATATTGATGAACCAACTTTTGATTTTTAGTAATGTATTTATTTACTTTTCCACATACTGTTTCATTGCAGGTCAGTCAAATTTCTTTCTAAATCTAGACTTGCAGGCCCTTTTAATCAATAAATATTTATTAACTGAATGCATTAAGTGCAGCACATAGTTCACATTTAACGCCTGATTTAAATTAGAGACACTATTTTTATTATACTTATGTGTGTGTATATATATATTTTCTTCCTTTGAATACCCAACAATTAATCTTTAGAAATGTACTTATTTTGGTAATGTATTGAAAACATTTTCCAAAACTGAGTTCTGGCAAGAGTTCTGGAAAAGAACAGGTAGTCTTCTCGCCAGATTGCAGGTGCAAGGAAGAAGAAGGGACAAAGCTAAGTCAGAAGCAAGAGATCTAGGAGGCAGGTATGAAAGACAGAACAGCAGCAAAAAGTTCACTGGAAGGAAATGGATAGATTTGAGAAAGAAGAAAGGAAGCAGGCAACAAAGAGAAAGCAGTCAGTAAAAGGGAGTCCCCACTGGGAGACATCTGTAGAAAACATCTGTAGACACTTCTCCATCACCGCCAGGAAGGAGAATCCCTGCCACAGAGACACACAAAAAGGCTTAACTACCTGTGGTATCTGGTTGAAGGGCATAAACAATGCTCAGTGCACCAGCCTCTAATTACTCTATGACAGCCCCAGTTCCGCCCTCCCAGTGGAAAACATATGTCAAAGCATTTAGTATTGATTGAAACGTAAGGAAATTCTTTGATTCATCTCCTTCCCCACAACAAGCCTGCCTTATTTCACCCTCATTTGTCTGAGCAAAAAGAAAAATAAGTATTTCCTTCCAAGGAGAGATAGGAGATGGCTCTGATCCATTTATCACATAACTGTTGTGCTTTGGTTTCGTACCTGAGGTTAGAAAAATTCTGCCAACGCTGCCCTGTCAGACTGGCATTGAATGCAACAGTAGGTATGACAAAGGTACTAGCAGCTGGAAGGGTACACTGTCTCAAGTGCTAGTACTGATGACGGGGCCAGCCATCTGGAAGACTGAACAAGTCATTAGAAGATCAGCTGTGAAAAGAATCACCCCTCTCCCCACCGCCTTTCTCCCTTTGAACATCTTATCCTTCCCGTGCTCCATATTATCCCATTTATAGCTCATTCAGGGCTAATGTAGCAGAGAGGAAACATGGAGAAGTCAGAGACAGAGAGAAATCTTTCAAACGAAAAGAGATGAATTCTTTATTATGACAAGTGGCGTTCACAGTTTCAAAAAAGAAAAATATGTTATGGATTTCTGTGCACACATTACTGCCCCTGGCCCATTCAAGTAATTCAATCTCACTCATGGAGTGAGTGCATTTTGTGGGTCAATCACAGGCACGTTTGTGTGGATGGGCTGCTACACAGAGCCAGAGTCTCCAGGTCAGTGATGAGCCAGATGCTGCCAATGGTGCCACTCCCAGAGTTACTGCTTCTGAGAGCTGGTGCTTTTGAAGTATGGCCAGCTGAAAGAAACAAGCAACCACAAAAAATATAATGGAGCCCATAAGGGGCCTGGGCGAAAAAATGCACATATACAATTACCTGATTGTTAGGCTTTACATTCAGTTTCAGGAGTCTGCATTATCTTGACAATGACTTGCTGAGCAGTGCTGGAAAGTCACTAAACTTTTTATGCTACTCAGTTTTTCAATCTATAAAATAACTTAATAAAAGCAATTCGATATAGAATAGTGTTCCATATAAGCAGGTGTCCTTGAAACCATTCACTTTAAGAGATCAAATAGATTAGCTTCCTATTGACAGCCTCACATGCTATCACAGAAAGTATCTATGAAGGACAACAATCAAATGCCTAG
Organism: Ursus americanus; assembly: GCF_024610735.1. Taxonomy (NCBI): domain Eukaryota; kingdom Metazoa; phylum Chordata; class Mammalia; order Carnivora; family Ursidae; genus Ursus; species Ursus americanus. The sequence continues at coordinate 8,171,389 of NC_142131.1, forward strand.
GGCATTCATAAAACCCAAGTTCAGAGTTAGTTGGCATTTGAGAAGGCCTCTTCTCCTCCTCCCTTGCTCAGGCCCTCAAATTAGGAAAAATCAAGAATCCCAAGCCTTTAGACAAGCAAAGGAATCAAATTCCCCTCCACGCACAGCCAGAAACAGTCACAAAGGTGGATCCACTATGACTAAGAACTGAGACAAGAATTGAGGCCAATAGAGAAGAAAAACTAGAATGTTGCCCCATAACCAATCCAGCTTCATCCATTCAAACCACTTTGGGCTCAGTGCAGAATTATCTGGGAAATAAAAGATTTTTAAAAAGAGAAAGGAGGAACAAGCCCAAGAACAAAGAGTGCAAAGGGGATAAAGAGTAGTTTATGGAATACAAACATTCACTCATACTTCTTTTTCTCCTAGCCATAACTATAATCTCAAACTACTACACTCATAAGGACAAAAACCATTCTATTTCTTTTTTATGAACATCCCCCCTGTCCAACCCACTATCTTCTCAATCCCACCTAGCTTTTAATGAAGTACCATGCAGACATAGTAGATGACTCACTGGTTCAGAAATGTTACCTGACCTGTAAATTCAATCTGAATCCAGTGATTACTCTTGGAAACAAGTATCACTTTTCTATACTTTGATTTTACATAATTTGGTGGAAGAACAGACTGAGAGAAATATACAGCTCTTGGAACATACAGAAGCACAACAATTTACATCTGTATCTGTACCCATGCATGGGTTTTCTTTCATCTTTTTGGAAACCTGTTTCATACTTCTGCACAAATAACTTTATAGGGTGAAATTTCATTTGCACATAGATTTAAATAACTGATATAATTCTACCCTCCTTATTAGATAGTAAACTTCTTTAAAGCAAAGACTTCTATTTTACCTCCAGTTCCCAATAAATGCCCACAGATGAAGAGATATATATTTTTAGAGTCAGTATGTTAAGGTAGTTCATCTCTTGCCATTGCTAATTTTATACTCTGGCGTTCAGTCTTTTGTTTGTTTGCTTTTGTTAATATGAACCATCTGTGCCTCTCATCCTGTGTTTTTAAATAAGCTACCTAATTGTAGGGTTTTAAATTTTTATATTTTACCCTCAAGCCTGCTGTTGATCATTTTTGTCAAGATTGAATGCCTGCCCTTTAAAAGGTCATCTCTGAGGTTTAAACCTGTTGGTTTGTGTTATTACGGCAAATCTCGCCCCGGAATGTTTGGTGTTGTACAATAACCACCATCCACTGCTGTGTGGAATGAATAAGGCAAAAGCCACTATTTCCTCTTAGTTGTGAAGATCAACTTTTAAACATGCACACAGTCTGTGGTTTGCCACTTTACATTTTTCAAGCAGTTAGCCAATAATATTCCAAAGAAAGTTTACAAAGACAACCCCTTTTAGACAACTTTTTTGAAAGGTAGTATTGTTACACAGGACGTATGGTAAGACAATGATAAATTTCAGTAATACAGTCAATAAATTATGTCTCAGTCATAATTTTCCTTGGCCTCATAGATTCAACAACCAAATTATCCTTTATTTTTATTTGACAAGGTAATACTATATTATTCTGTGGAAAGAGAATATTTGTTCTTTCTAAAAAGAATTGGAGACAATCTAAATTATACGCATATTACCAAAAAATGTACATGTGAGAACAGAACAATAAAATTAGATTTCAGAAGAGAAATAAAAAACCTGTAAAGATGAGAAAACTTTTTTTTTTTAAACCAGGACTAGAGCTTAGTTATAACAAATGTGTACTAAGTTTGACCCTAGGTTTCTAGGAAGTCCGTGGTAAAGGGTTGTGGGAAGAACTAGTGTATTCTCTATTTCTCACTAATCATTTAAGAAACACATACCAGCACCTTTTTCTTGATAACTGCAAAGTTCACAGGTCTCCCAAAAATGAATATTGGAATGGGCTTTCGGTACCGATAACCATGACATAACAGATTAAGCGCTTTAGCCTGGAGAAATGAAAGAGAGTCCAGTAATCTTCAAAATTATTTCCTGGTCCAATAAAGTGTCCAATTTTGGAAACTAGTAGTAAGACTAGTTAATACTAATAATTTAGAAATAATAAGGAACTAGTATTCTGGTCTACATATTGTAAGAACATTAGGTATATAATTCTAGATCCTGAAAGATAACCATCTCAACATGACAGGTATTTCAGTCATTATAACTTTTTCTAGAGTATACTCTATGGAGTGCAACTCAAAAATAATTCAACTATTTGCTTTATTTTTGATGTTCTAAAAATTACAAATATTAAATCATGTTGTTTTCTTTAAATTAGTTATCCGGGAAGGTTTAAAATACAGACAGGGCTTCAAATATTAATAGAGTATTAAAATAGGAATTATCTCTGGAACTAGTTTTACAAGAACACAAGACTTGTGTTTTACTAAATGCATAGTATTCCATAGTCATCTTTCTCATTTTCATTAAAGAGATGTAATGGCAACATTATGAAGATGGAAACCAGACAACTCTGAGTTTGAAAGCTATGTCCACTACATACTGTCTGACCCAGGGCATATTACCTAAGTAGTTGGCATTTCTATTTCATAGTCTGCACAAGAGTAGTAACATAGACCAGGAAGACTTTTGTGAGAGTAAAATTATGTAAGAAATACTGTTCACAGTCTCTTATCCACAGATACTGCTTTAAAAACCTTATCTGTCCATAAACAACCTCTCCACAATTACATAAAATGCAAAAGCACAGACACTTCTTTTGAGTTTAATTCCAGAGATCATTTTACTAAGATTGCTAGCGATAAAAACAATACTAGTGGCAAGAGGAAGTTTTATTTTTTATTACCAGTATCAATGAAATTCTATTTTATCTGATAATTTTCTTGGTTCCTCCCTACTCCACTATTTTTTTCCTCTCTACTGTACTTATAGCTTTCTCCAATTACACATAATCTCTATCCTTTTGCCATACTACAATTAGTAAAGAGGGGAATATGGAAGGAAAGGTAAACTAATATGTCTGTTAGTATCAACAAAAGCATGTATTCCTAAAAGGAAATCTGTCTGCAAGTAAACCAAATATTTTCAACAAATCAATATATTTTGAAGCTGTGACATCAGACATTACCTCAAAAATTAACTTACTATCTTTTTATTCTATTAGTAACTGACTCCCAACACTCTAAGCATAACCTTTACCTCCAAACACATGGTAAGGATAAAAAATGAAGTGGATTTAAGGAATACCTTTGTATACTTTATTTGGTTTTAAATAGTGCTTTTCTACTTTCACACATTAAAAAGGGGCTTTATCAGTTTATTCTGCTTTTTTCAGCAAAAATATACAGCTCCCATTCTAAAATTGTCTCATTAAAAAAAATTTTTTTTTTGCTATTGGGATCCTTACAGATAAAAAAGACCACTCTGTGAACTACATACATCATGTTAACAGTATGTAATATGGTGTCAGTTAGTGGTTCTCACAGACACTTTATAGAAAAAGAAAGCATTGTACATTACCAGTAGTAATTTCAACTGTGTTCATGGTAATTAAAATATTTAAAATATAAACTCCTCACACAAACCTAAAATCAAGAAGATGAATTCAATATAATCAAAGCTATAAAGCAATAAATTAAAATTAATATTAATTTAATGTAATATCTGATGATGCTTTGCTTTAGTCAAATTACCAGATCCAACATGTTTACATTACTGGCTACTATAACACAGTTTTTCTTAAGTTCAGTGTAACTACACAACTGCTTTGTGTAATGACTTCTTTCTCCCCACTATTTGATGTCTATTAGCCACACAAAGGGCATGGTTGGTAGGCAACTGGATAGAGAAGTCCAGACTTCTGAGAAGTGGTTTAGGCTAGAAACACTAAGCTTACAAGCTGAACACAATTTTGTGGTATTTTATGAGATAATGGAAGGAATGAGGGTAGAGAAGAGGTCCCATAGCCAAAGAATCATGACTGGAATCACAATAAAATAATGATCCAAAACCACCAAGAAAAATAAACGTCTCTGTATATCTGGGTCCCTCTGTTCCTTTCATCACCTGTTTATGGGTTTACCTACATCTTCAGTTCAGATTAGTGGGTTTTAAACTATAGGAGGAGGGGACTACAAAATTGTCTCAGCAGGTGACAATAAGGAATGGGGAGAACAAAGGGAAGAGCGTGACAGACACTCCCTACCACTGCTTCAAGTGTGCAGGACTTCATCTGCTTTTAAATATGAGTGAGCTAAAAAAATATCTCACTTAAAGAACTGGTTCTGCGGCTAGAAAAAAAAAAAAGGATTAATTCTCATTGTATGTCAAGAAATAGAGACAAACTTGAGTTACCTTATGTAACAAGAAATGTACCATAAGGACACAGCTACAGAAACCTAGGACAATCTGTTGCTCAGAAGGATAAAACCCCCATGGCATGGTACCATCTTTACACCAGTGTACTGGCATTACCTTAACTCAGTTTTTTTGCCAATTATATACTCCATTGTTACTATTCATACACCTAGAGACAGATCTATAATCCTTTCTCTTCTTTGTAACCACTGATTACTCACAGTCCTACCTCCTCAGAACTTTGATTTATGATCATCACTCAGGGTTCTATTTCTATCTCATGATATCGTTCAGCTTCTGCTCCCTTTCTTAACCACTAATGTTTGCCTATTTCCTGATCAGTCCAATCAAGGGGGCAGAGTTCCATTATCTGCACAGGTAAGATTCTTCAGCAATGGCTGTGGATAGGTAAGATTGGCCTGGGAAGGATCCTAGTTTGTTAGGCACCAAGGCCGACATCTTTAACATAACTATGAGCACAATTTACACAACATACACCTTCATTAAAAATGAAGGTAAAAATATGTATTTTAAATAATTTACCAAAGGACAATTATTTATGGCACAGTACCAGAGAATAGCCATATCCGTAACTACTAGCAAAATGCATTAATTTCATCCAAATATTACCTGACCTCAGTGATTTTATGTGTGTCAGGCTGCTCACTACAATTTAAGGAGCAATTTATAAAAATCAATATAGTGTGCAGGTAACCTCTTAATGAGTTCTGACGTATTTCCTACCTCAACTGGAAGACATTTAAGAATCTCAGATCATGGTGATAGGGGATCACGAGGTCATATTCCAATAACCAGCTGCCAAAAAAATAAAGTGAATGAGTTTTACAAAAACACTTCATATTCATTCCTTTTTATAAGAATGGTTGAGGAAGAAAAGACAAAAATAAATCAACTTTTTAGCCATGATAAAAATCAATTTTTAACAAACAGAGCTGCCAGCTGAGGAATCAAGTGTGAGAGCTTTTAACTTAGATTTAATAAACAGTAACTGCTTCCAGGATCTCTACCTAGAGCTAAATATAACAAGAAGTATTTCAAGAAGAGGATAAAATTCTTAAATATTCCAACCTCAAAATAAACCAATTTGGGGCAGTGTTTCCTTTTTTGGTGTAAAATTTTCTTTTACACAAATGGTCATCAAACACGTAGAGTGTAAAGTAGAGGGCATCAAAACCTCTACATAATAAAAATCTTCTCAAGCAAGTGAGAACTCCATATCTGATGAAGGCCAGACTATTTCAATTCATTGTGAACACCAGACCTCAGTGTTAGGAAACATGTCAATTTCATTCTCCTTCCCTAAAGAGTTAGGTCATATTTGTTAGTCAATGAATTCTGTGTACACATTTAATAAGAGACTTCTATTCTATTTAGCATATATTTGTTCTATTCACACAGAAGAGTAATATATAGAATTTGGTATAATTAGCCAAGAGCCTGAAAAGAGATACAAACAAATCAAAAAGAAAATTCAGAATGCCTTTGGAGTGTGCTTGGGGAACTCCTTGCCTTGAGAAAGTGTAGAAGTCATCTTTTAATAAATGATACCACGATGGTGTGATGTTGCTGGTATTTTTTTCATCATTGTAGTAAACAACAGAAACATCTCTACACCCATTTCAATATACTTTTATAGATTTAGGTTTTTTTTTAATTTTGCGAAGAAATTATGAATGGCGTCATAGTTGCACCTATGAGGACAAGTTATGTAAATATTTTTATGTTTGTGGTTCATTTTTAAAATCTTTATTTGGGAACAAATGAAGTACTTCATTACCTGTTGATTACAGAACACATGGAACTCATTATCCCCAAAATGATACTCAAATTGTAACTCTGAAAAAGTTTAAAGATTGAGGTGGATTAACAGATTGACTCCCTTACAAATTTTTTAAAGGGTAACATACTTGAACCAGAGAACAGTGTTACAAAGATAGTATTATAAACTCTTCCCAAAATGTAACTTGTGTGCTATTGCTATAAACCAAGAATCATTATATCTCAAAGTCAAAAGGATTATTTAATTTCTCAACTTTCACATTTTACTGATGGAAAAACAATGCTTTCAAAAGCTTAAATAATTTTCCCAGAGTCAAATACACGGTGGTGGAGCCTGCATAGGGATTTTTGCATATTCATTTAGAATTTAAAATCTAGGTGGACTGTGTTGCTAATTCAGCAAGCATGTTTCTAAACAAAATGAAAACAAGAAATCATAGAAAATTTCTGTAGAGGAAATGGTGTCTTGATATCAATTTACATGATAGTAAAAAGAATGTGTTCTACATTCCATCTGTCTTTTAAACTTTATATCATAATTACTTTTTAATGTTTTAAATTAAAGCAAATGGGAAGATAAGCATTCTCCTGTATTCAGATAATGTGGTCTTATTATCACTATCCAGGAACGGCCTTAAGAGATCATTAGTTGTGCTACCTACCTAGTACAAAGACAAAGGTAAATATTAATCACAATAACAGAAGATGAAACAAGAAATCATTATATTTAGCAGGAATTCACCACTTTTTATGTCAGAAATTGCAAACTAGAAGCTTATAGGTAGACTCTGGCTTTCAACTTCAATTGTTTGGTCCACTCATGTTTTAATTTTTGTAAATTGAATTAATTATAAGCCTTTAAAAATTGAGAGATTTCAAAGAAATATCCAAATTTTCAGATTCTTTCAACAATTCAAAAAACCTCACAGTACCAGGATAGCATTTTCAAATAGGAACAATTTATTGGAGCTGGGTAGCTTCCCCTTAGGCAGATTATACCCTCTTCAAATACCCCATAGTCCTCAGCACTCCCTACTGTTCACACAAATACATTAACTGCCTGAACACTGTATTCTTAAAAGGTTGTAACCTGATTTAGTAATCAGTATCTAATAATTACACATAGCACATCTACTTCTTCAGCTCCCTAGAGATATATCCTGGTTAACAATATCCATTAGTATATTTTCGGAAGCAAATAAATACCCAGCCAGAATTTATTAAACAACATAGGTATTTATTATCTTGTATGTCAAGAAGTTCTGAACTCAGTTCTTAAGCTGCCTAATTCAGCAGTTCAGTGATATCTCAAGTGACTATAATCACTCAGCTTCCTGCTTTGCCATCCTGAGTAAATCACCTCAGTTTCTCTGGCTACCTTCTCTTCTCATCCCAAGTTGACCAGCATTGGTCCTTGTGTCCCATCAGCCAATAAAGTCCAGAGTGATGTAAGATAGGGTCTCCTCTTTTGTATCTCTTCTTATCATTGCTGAAACATTACCCAAAATATCTTCAGTAGAATTCCTCTCACATTTCATTTTTACCACCTTTTGCTGAAAGGAAGACCAACCTCCCTCCGAAGCACATGGCTACTATATTAGAGAAACAGAACCATTAGGATATGTGTGTGTGTGTGTGTGTGTGTGTGTGTGTGTGTGTGTGTGTGTGTGTATGTATATATATATAAAGATTTATTTAAGGAATTGGCTCACATGATTAGGAAGGCTGGCAATTCCCAAATCCGCAGGATGGGCCAGCAAGCCAGAGATCCAAGACCTCCTGTCTCAGTTCAAGTCCAAAGGCTATCTGCTGGCAGAATTCCCTTTTCCTGGGGTGAGGTAAATCTTTTGTTCTAGTCAGCCTTCAGTTGATTGGATAAGACCCACCCACTTACAGAGGCCAATCTGCTTTACTCAAAGTCCATAGATTGAAACGTTAATCTCATTCAAAAAAACATTCACAAATATCCAGAATAACATTTGACCACATGTCTGTGCACTGTAGCCCAGCCAAGCTGACACAGAAAATTAATCATCACACTATACAAAGCTTCACCAATCAAGCAAGTAAAGGTAGAGATGGAGGAATGGCTACAGAAGGCCAAGGGTGATTTATTCTGAAAGACACATCAGTTGGTCCTGTTGCTTGAACTCAAAGGTTCAAGGAGAATAATCAAGGAGAAAGAAAAAACTGCCTTCTTAAATAAAGTTCAGAGTAATCAAAATTGGCGCTGAAATGAGCCTCCTCCTGAGGTGATTTGGGCCACATGCCCAACAGGGGAGCCAAAACAACTTTGAATCTCCTTTTATTTTACGGTTGATTCATTGCCCATTTCATAAATGGATTCTTACACAATGAAAATTAAATGACTTAGCACATTTCACCTTTTACAAGTATCACCAGGAAACTTAGACTCGGGTTTATATCTGATCACATACACACTCTAATGGCTGTCTTCCCTATTATTAGCCTTTAAGAGGGAGGATAGCATACTAGTTAAAAGTACAGATTCCAAAACCAAATTGCTTGGAATCAGATTTCAGTTTGCACTCCAGTGTGAGCTTAAGAAAATTCTTTAATCTGAGTTTCAATTCTTTCATGAAAAAAATGGTTTTTATTAATGTAAAATGAGTTAACCTGTATGCACTTAGAACAGAGCCTGACACATAATAAATATGTGTTTGCTATGCTTATTTTTTTAAATGGCATCAAAATCTCTTAGGAAGAGAAAACAGCAAGTAGTCTCTCCATATGTTAATTTTTTATAAGGTTTTATTTTTAAGTAATCCCTACACACAATGTGGGGCTCAAACTCACAACCCCAAGGTCAAGAGTAGCATGCTCTACCAACAGAGGCAGCCAGGTGCCCCCGGACATTCATTCTTTTGGGGGTGTAGAAAGAACTGTCTCAAGATGGAAAAGGGAGAAAACATAGGAAAGTGATATCTTTACAGAGTAAAGGGAACAAATTTCTCAGAGGAGGAAGGATGTAGGTAATCTGATGGGGGGAGAAGAAAAAAAATCCTTGGGTCCCAAAGGTAAATTAAACATAAAGAATAGTTTTAGGACCCAAACAGAAGAGGAACTGAAGATTTCCCCTTATATTTTGCGTAAGTTATCTATTGCTGCACAAACTCGGTGCTTTTAACTAGACACACTTATCATCTCACAATTTCAGTGGGTCAGGAGTTCATGAATGGCTTGCCTGGGCCTTCTGTTTCAGAGTCATATAAGGTTTTAATACAGGTGTCAGCAAAGGCTGCAGTCTCATCTGAGGCTTAAATGGGAAATGATCCACTCATGTGATTACCAGCACCATTCAATTCTTGTGCTGCCAGAATCGGGGCCTTTGTTCCTTGCTGGCTGTTTGCTGGAGGTCACCCTCCCCTTGCCATTGGCTGTCTCCACAGAGACATAGTGAGACATATTGAGATGGCTCACAATACGCCATCTTGTTTCTCCACAGCCAGCAAGTGAGAATTTGGAAGTCCTAGCAAGATGTGTGGTATAATCTTATGTGATACAATCACTCATATGTAACCATGCATGTCCCCTCACCTTTGCCATACTGTATTAGTTAGAAGTCATGGATCCTCCGCATTCTCAAAGGGAAGGGTTTATAGGGGGTATGAAAACCAGGAGGCAAGAATCTTGGGGGCTACCATAGAGTCTGCCTGCCTCATATTATTAATACTTTTTCTTCTTTCCAACAACTTTAATCACACAAAAATTATATTGCTCTTTCTCTTTGGCCACCAGGAAGCCCAAAGCCAAAATTTTGACTCAGCTTTAGAAACTATATAAGACCTAATAGTCTGTGTATGTGTATCTGCCTTGCACTGGCCTTCCCACTAAGTATATGTTAACTGTTGCCAATAATTTATATATCTTTTCTCCATTTATTTTTTAAAACTATGTTCTACATAATTCCTACAAATCCTCTGGAGAATAAGACATGGAATCAATAATTAAACTATAAGTGCATTATTTAAAAAAATAGCTCAGGTTTGAAAAGTCATGAAGTCACAATGCTGCATCAGCTTTTCTGATTTTCTCCATTAGTACTGCAGAAATCCCATAGGTGAAAACATACCCATCCCTCACCTTGATGCCACTACTGATCTCCCAAATTATAGCATAAGTCATTCAATTCAGTTACTATACTTAGTACAATTCTCACTTAATCAACACAAATGTCCCTTTCCATTTGATTTGTACAAGCTCTCTTCTAAAACCTATACAAATAAAAATAATGCAAGCAATATAATCATATCACGGATTAAAATTAGGAAGAAAAGTATTCAGTTTATAATACACATTCTATAAATATGTGCATATTCATTGCAGTGCGGAGAAAATGACAGTATTTTGGAAAAGCAGTACTTTGAAATGACTTCCATGATACATAAAACATTTTAGAAGACTTTTCCTTAATTTTGACCAATATTAGTAGACAATTTTAAAAAGAATTTTTGTGTTAACTTTATCAAGCATAGTTCTATCTCATGTTCTCCATGTTTTTAATTCAAATCATAGGACTAAAACAACTAAGAATAATTAGTATCTTTGAGGTCACCTACAATTTTTACGTCAACTCTTTTAAGTAGTTTTTGTTTTCCAGTTAATAATAATTTCATGCTGTGAGAAAATGAGAAAAATTTTGAAAGATGCTTTCATCCTGTATTTGTCTCACCTTTCTAAAAAAAAAAGTGCATTAATTCTTTTCTAGTATTAACTTTACTCACTCATACAATTAAATGATACTCTGTGATGTTCAGTGCAAGCCATAGTTTTGCTGACGATGGTGACTGCAATCTTCTCAGGGGAGACTACATTTTTCAGTTGTATGGGTTATTTTGCATCACTTTACATAGATGCAGGTCTTTTAAAAATTTAAATTCTTTCCGTTTTGGTAAACTACAATTTCTTCATAGTCACCCATCCAGTTTCTATCATCATACCTTCCCAGTGTGACATAAGCACCCTGATTTATAATAGGGTAAGACTGATCCAACACTCAGCAATATGCATGGAATGTTCTTTACAGTGTCCCTGGGATTTTGAGAGGTAATAGTTATGTGCATGCTAAATCTAGATGTCTTTTAAAGAGAAAAAAGGACACCACAAAGCTGCCTCAGAAGCTGGAGTGGTGTGGAGGGAAGGAGAGGTGGTCCACTATAAACGCAGACAAGTCGGTTTTGGAAAGTTAATCTCACTGCCTGCACTTCACATGGGACTATTTGTCAGCAGATTGCTTTCTGTTCATTATAACTCTCATATTCAGGAAGAAGGAGAATTGGCCAAACCAGTAATATAAATGCATTGTATGCTCTACCCTCCCTCTTTATGATTAATTCTACCAGTGGTACAAATTTGCATGAATGAATGTCAGTGTGTTTTCTGCCCTGAACATTTCCTGCTGGCTTCAGTTCAGCCCTGCTGACATTTATTACAAATAATAGCTAAATATTCCTGATTTAATAGCTGCAGTGGCCCCACATCTGAAGGTGATGTCTGTAATAAAAGCAGACAAGACGAGCTTATAACAAATACTAATCAGATTGTGTTTGCACACATAATGGATAAGCCTCACAGATATACCCACAAAATGTAATGGTTGTTTTTTAAATGCAGCTGCCAGAAGTCACAGTTCAAGAACATATTGGTCGCTTTATTTCTTTTTCATTTCCCTTCTTCCTCCATCTCCTTAAAGTACCAAAGGCCTCTGTGCACAATCAAGATTGAATATTATCCCCTTTTTTATCTGGAAAAATGGGACACTAAACACAGAAGACTGGCTGTGGTCTTTTATTCATCTTTTGTTGCTCCTTCTAAACAAAGGGCATTGTCCCCTGATAAATTCCATTTTCTGTCTCTTATTCAAAGGTAGTTTACACACTAGCTACAGTGATTCTCACACAATGCAGTGACTGGCAAAGATACAAATAACTTTCAAAGTTCTTTCAACCTGTTGACCCAGGTGTCCCTTCTGAAAGATATAAACTAGCCCTTCCACACCTCTCACAATTGATAAAGGAGACTATAAAACCTGAGATTACAAAAAGAAGACACACAGTGCCTACTAAAGGCAGGTTTAAAAAGCTTCTGGGAATAAAAGGTGCTTTTCTCTTTATCCTACCCAAACTTCACAAGCCTCCATATGAAAATTGAAGGAGGTCAAGTTAGCATTGTCTTTCCCTTGACATTTAAACACTTACGGATTTTACTCACTTGGAATTAATTGTGAATAATTTTCTGAAAATGCACCTTTTTCTATTTTTGCAGTTTTCTTTCCAGAGTAGACTGTGCAGAAAATTATAATGGGAAGGGACTACAGCCACAGGATTTTTTTTTTATATTGCACTGAGATATATTACTCGATTGGCAGATACTCCCTGTAGTGCATAAACTGAATGTATCACACTTGGGAACAAAAGTCTTAATCACAAATTGTTGTAAGAACTTCCACAATGATGAACCCAAAAATATATATACCTTGAAGTTTAAGCATCATGGAATCGGGCATAAGCTAGGGGTGGAATATTTTTGTTGAAGGCCCAAAATCACATCCTATGCTACAGAGTCACCTTGGGATGTCCCCAGTAATAGCTTCTACTTCCCACTCGCCTCTGATTCCTCCAGCAGTACAGTCAAAAAGGCCTTGAACATGGGTCTTGGGTCCACTGGTGCTTCTTCTCGAGCACCGCGCTTCAACCACTACTCCCTGAGTGACCAACAATGGTTCCACATGAGTCCTGATATCCGGAATGTAGATTATTTTGATAATAAGACTTTTTATTATCTTGATATTCAGAAAGAAATATAAATTGCCCACCTCATGATTGTATTGATTGGTACAGTCTCCCAACCGAAATGTGTTGGTTCTCTTGTGATCATCAAAAGAACTAGAAAATTAGGCAAAAATATCCACAGTGGTCAGGAATAGAGACTATCCTCATTTTACAGACAAGGACACCAAAGCCCAGGGAGTTGAAATGACTTGCCAAAAGTCACATAGTGAATCAAGACAGGATTTGTATGGTAGTCCTTGTCTTAAGTCCTGGGTCTGTGCTTTCTCCATTACGCTATTCTCCATTTACCCCAAATTCACCTGTTCTCTTCTGGTACATGAGAACCACTTTTCTTGATTCATCTGTCCTGAGCTGCAAAGTTTGATAAATGGGTTTGCTAGATTCTCAATCTATTAGATCCATTTGGCCAAACATATGACCCATGTATTATTCTGTCTGTGCAGGGCCTCCAGTGTTCCCAGTGTGGCTGCCCATCACGTGATGGTGCCATTAACTTCTAATACAACCTGTTTCCGTCTTGATGAGAATTCTTGTTTGGACTGACAAACAAAGACTTCGTATACATTTCTTCATTGCTAAGTGTGACCTTTCCACGGCTAGCCTTTAGTAACCAGGTATTCAGGCACAAAGTTGTTGAACTTTGTGTCCTTTCTCCCTACAGCATTATTTTTCTCCCGTTTTTTGTCACTAATGGTTATGCTCCTTCCCGAGAGCCAGTTCATATGCTTAGCACGTTGTGTTCAGACTCCTCTGTCTCCCACCATTTGCCTTCACATACATTCAGCTTCACCAAAACGTCCGTTATGGTTCTGGGTACATCGTATATAAATCTCTTTTAGCATTTGTGCCCTTTTTATGCCCTGGGCTGGGAATACCATTTCCCTATTCCATTTTGACTCTATTCATACACTGCCTCTTCTTTGAGACTTTTCCTGAATATCAGGCTGATGTGATTTCTTTCTACTCTGAGCACCTAATGCCCTTCCTGTCACTTCTATTTCCATAGCCCTTACATAGTAGCCTACCTGTATTACAGTTAACATGCACTAGGAGCTCTAGACCATGTCTTTTATAATTCATCCTTATACCATACAGCACACAGCACATGGCCTTATTCTTCATTGAAAAAGATTATAGAGAGATAGATAAATAGATTAATATTTATTATCCATAAGCCATAGCCATATATTTTAATCCTTAGCAAAAACAAATTTTTTCCATCATAAAAACAATACATCTTTGCAACTCTATGTCAAAACTAAAATGAAGCATATGCTACTTCAATGTTCTAAGAGCTATATGAAAACTAAAGAGAAAGCAAAATGAATTTTATATTCTAGCATATTGTATCTAGCAGAAGCTGTATGCCTGAGACCAGAAGGTTAAATGAGGAAAGCAGGAATCACAGGCAGGCAATCAATCTAAAGACTGACCCACCTTGGAGGGAGGGTGGAAGAGCTGATCGTGTAAGTTCCAGTCTGAGTCTAAAAGCTCAAGAACCAGAAGCTGACGTCCAAAATCCAAGGGCAGGAGAAGATGGATGTCTCAGCTCAAGAAGAGAACGTGAATTCACTCTTCCTCGGCGTTCCTGCTCTATTTAGGCCCTCAATGGATTAGAGGATGCCCACCCACATTGGGGAGGACAAACTGTTTTACTCAGTGTACTGATTCAAATGTGAATCTCTTCCATAAACAGCCTCACAGACACACCCAGAAATAATATTTTACCAGCTACCTGGGCAACCCTTAGCCCAGTCAAGTTGACACATAAAATTAACCACCACAGAGGGGCAAGTGTTCAGATGTTTCAAAGTCTAGCACCTATAACCAGGGCCAAAATTCTAGAAAAATTCTAAAGAACTGATAATATTCCTACAAAGGTATCAAAAAAATTCCACTGAGGTGATTTCTGAAGTCTAGATAAAGGAAACTATAATCTGGAAACAGAGATTAAATTTTCATAGGCAAATGGTAAAGAAAGGAAAGAACATTGCCACTGAACAAAAAGAAAAGGCGTGTCAACAAGGTCCCAGAAGTGAGTTGGGTTAGAGGCTGGCTCACTCTCAGAGAGTATTTCCTTTAGTTGCTACATTGCAGAAAGTCGGGTACTCTAGAATAACCTCTGTAGAGTCAGTTATTATCCTTGCATTTAGCCAACAAAAACATTACTGATTTGCATCTAAGAAAATGAACACAAATTTTTAAGAGGCAACCCACCTTACTATGAGACAATAACCCAAAGCCATATTCCCAAACTCTAATGTACATAGAAATCCCCAGGGGAATTTCATTAAATTGCAGATTCTGATTCAGTAGGTCATAGACAGGGCTGGAATTCTGTATTTTTCTCAAGGATCCATGGTTCATACTGGTTCCTGAGTCACAATTTGAGTAAGAAAGACATACACAATAGCTAAAGTGGAGCCCAAAATATAGAATAGTCATATTTTAAAATCACAACCTAATGCATAAATTATGTACATACATAACTTACATATGGACTGTATAATTTGTTTTATTATCTGTAATAACATGTTATATTCTTTAAGAGCTCTGAATATATGTTATTATATTCCCTTGCCAACATTTAACAAAAATTTTGAAGCACTTGTTTTCCATATTTATCTCTTGCCTCTGTCTGTTTATATTCTTTTTAATAGGTTCCAAATGAGAAATGTTCACTTCACAGATTTTAATTACCTGAAATCCTTTTTTCCTTATTGATTACCAAGAGCAAAGTAGCTTTCTGCGTTAACCTTTCAAAATGTCCAATTTAATTTATGAATACAATATTTTTTTCAGTTCAGTGTGTATAGATGATGCATACTGTTTCATACTGCTGTTACAAAAAGACTGTTTTAATTACCCCACAGAAATGTGCCTGGGGTGGAGAATTCTGAGAGTTCATGAACACAACTGCCCAACAATTTATTGGAAGAGCACCCAGCATCCACAAGCAATGGTACCCGTGGTAGACAAAGCATTCTCTCAAATGCGGGTAAATTTGTTTTGACATCACATTAGGATTAAATCAGTTATGCAATATTCCATAATGGCTGCCTTTATTTTGTATTTTTGAAAACAAAAGCCTGATTTTCTGGATTCCTGCTAACGGACTAAACATTGACATAAAGCCCCGAGACATCACAGTAGGAGGAAGGGGGCTGCTGCCGATGAGGTCATCCTGAGGCATCTGAATCCAGGGCTTCCATTATTCCAAATGTGGTAGCTATTCTGGGAAGCTTCAAGGTCACAAACCAACACTGCTTGATTGCATTCACTTCTCTGATGCCTTCAGCAAGTGTTGCTCCTTTTTACATTTTCTGGGCTTTGAAATTCACATAGCAACTTTATCCCCCCCAACCCAATCAGAAGGCTTTCATGCAAGCCATTCTGCAAAACACAAAATCAGGGGGAAAAGAAGCTAAATCAAACTCAAATAAAAAGCAGTGATAGAAGGCTTCAACAAAGTCCACACAGGGAATCAAACCTGCTTTTAAACAAAAATATTGACATAGCAATTTAAAATAAATACCAGTTTCATATGCTGAACATTTTATTATTGGCTCACAGGACTGCAAATGTAAGGAACACATTCTTCTCTGAAACATTGCCAAAGGCAAACCTCTTAAAAACCAAACATTGTGACATGTTCTTAAGCAGCTTGCCATCATGTCGATTGTTGCATTTGGTATAACATAACGCCTGCACGTTCATTAAGCCCACATTTTGCAATTAAGGTACATATGTTTTGCTTCTCCAAATGTCTGAAAGCCAGGTGGAACGAGTCAATCGCTCTGGTGACATTGAGCATTTCTACAACAATGCTGAATTCTAGCTCAGTATTTTGCATAGTCTGCCTATTATATAGAAAACGGAATTGCCAATATGTCCTTTTGTGTAAAGCTGTAAATGCTCAGAAGATCTTAGCAAACACTGGGTATGTTGCTGCTAAGGTACAGGAAGCAGATGTCCACAATTACCCTGTTAAAAAGTTTCATTGTAAAAGACCCTTCAAATAAAGCACTGCTGCTGGTAATTGTACATTAATTGGCTTCATTCCTCTCTGAAGGTCTAGCAGAGCACCGTCCTCTGATTTGCTGCCTCCCGAAACATACTGTATGCTAATAATATTGAGGGGGTCTTTGTTCTTTCATTGCCTTTTTAAATCTTTAAGTAACGTGCCTATAGAAATAAGTCCAGTGATTCTGTCCTGACATTCAATATTTCTTCAAATTTTTAAAAAGCAAAATAAAAATGTATTTCATTGATTGGGACTGGTAATACCTAAGGATAAGAGGCAACAGCAGAGTAAAGAGGCTGACCTAAAGTTAAGATGGTAAGTTTCAGTTCATTGGAACCTTGAAATTGTGAGCACTTGGGCAACTGAAAAGTTAGGTGTCAAGTAGCTAAACAAAATATGGCTTTCACAAATAAATCCCAGCAAGGCTGGAGTTGTGTGACCTCCCCAATTTACCTCTCTAGGTAGAGCACCTTATAACTCTCATCTCGATGTCAGGAAGAGCTAATTAGCTGAAAGCTACATCTGGGGTGAAAGGGCAATGGGAAGGCAAAACAAGGATTGCTTCAAAATTGCTCTCACTGTGTGTCTTCTGGAGAGGGGTTTGAGAAGATTGCTTAAAGTGCAAAAGCTCTTTCTGATATTTCTGACAGTTAAAGTACCTTAAATTGGAATGCACTCCTGTATAACAGAATAAGGAAGAAAATCATTGCTAGAGAGTGTTGATGGTTACGGGATGGTTGGTCTTTGCTGTAAAAGCCCATGCAAGTTGGTGAGGTTTTTTAACAACTTTGAAAATATTAGACAAACATGACCGATGAAGTCTTTGCTGTTTAACCACTCACTACTCATCCTTACCCAGTCTCCCACATCTAACCATCCCTAGCTCAGCAGGATCTTTCACTGTCATTTAATAGCTTCAATAAAAGGTTTAGAGGGACCCAGCCATTTATGATTTACTCTAGACAGAAGGGCCAAAACAGAGATGGAGAGATGTGAACATCTAAGGAACTTAAGAATTACCTCCCAGTAGGGCGCCTGGGTGGCTCAGTCATTGAGCATCTGCCTTTGGCTCAGGGCGTGATCCCCACATTCTGGGATCGAGCCCTGCATCAGGCTCTTCCGCTGGGAGCCTGCTTCTTCCTCTCCCACTCCCCCTGCTTGTGTTCCCTCTCTCTCTGGCTGTCTCTCTCTCTCTGTCAAATAAATAAATAAAATCTTTAAAAAAAAAAAAAAAAAAGAATTACCTCCCAGGACAGTGGCATCAAAAGAGCACTGGAATAGGAGTCAGGATCCTTCAGTCATTAACTAGTGTACATCCTGAACAAATCATTTAAACTTTCTTTGATTTCATTTCCTTATATGTAAAAGGAAGAGGCTTGTCAACATCCAGTTTTGAATTCCCTATGGTGACTACAAAAGTCCCACTTCCAAATTTCCTTCAGTGTTCTTAAATACCAGCATTCACGTCTTCCCTCTGTAGTGGTTTATCATTGACAAAAACAGATTTGGGGTTTACTCACCTACATTTCCCTCGGGTAAACTTTATTCAGAAATTTTCATCTATACACACATCAGTAACGCTCAATGAAAAAAGAAATTTTGGAGTTTCAATAAATTTAAAAATCAAAAGTGAAAAGAATGGGGTATTTGCCAACTATTGAAAGAATCTCAGATACCAGATAGAATCCCCATTAACATGAAGTCTTCACAGATGGTCCAAATTTGAGAAGACTGAAAGAGCTGAAGAGAATATCCAGTGATTCAACTAAGACTCCAGAGAATTCATATCAGAACCACATAAGTGAGGTCCTAATTTATGATAAAACCTCTTAACCTATATCTGAAGTAAACAGACTAAGAGAATACATACAGATTAAAATAAACCAAATACTGAGAGCCTACTGGGTAGAAAGCACTGTTCAAGATGCTGAAAGATGAACACAGTGTGGACCTGTCCAACAGCAGATGACTGCTTTGTAAAAATACAACAACAACAAAAGACCCTCAAGCCCTTGAGCTACCTGCAGACTATTAGTTGGGAGATTACAGTAATGTGAGTAAAATAAACTCAGTTAATGAAGTCAACTTACCAAAAGGACTAAACTGGATAGCCTAAATGGAAAACCATCAACCCAGTCCAGACTAAAATCAAACAATTTGGTCAGGGTGTGAAAGCAAACCACTATTCGGTTAATTTCACTTTGAACCAGGTGTTTGGCTGCCACTAAGCTTCATCTAGAAAGTGGGGTCGGGCTTGTTTCATTGTAGTACTTCTAAAATAATAAGAGCAAGATGGGAAAACAGAAGAAAAACAAATGACCAAGATGAATATAGAAATCATATCAACAAGAAAGTAAAAGAAAGGAAAGGAAAAGAAAATGAGAAAATTGAGTTAGAGGATTTCTAACTATCCTTTTTCAGTTCGAAAAAAAAAAAAAATCCCTTCATTATATATCAAGTTTAGAAATTAGAGAAAATGTATCCAGGTCATCCAAACATCACAAATAACTCCAGGATCATACATGGAATAACATATTTCAGAATACATGTATCCAAAGTCCAATTAAATTATTTCTATTCAAAATTTTAAAACTTAAGTGCCCAATTCAGTGCCAGGTCTGAAGAAGAGTAAAACACATTTAATAGTCACATGAAGAACAAATGCTCACTTCCACAAACAGACATTTCTTTCTTGTGATCATTTCGATTAACGGCACTAAAAACGTTCAAAACATAATGATATTTTTCATCCAGTGACATAATTGTATCATATTTTGGTACTTTTTTTGAAAAACAGATTAAATTCTTTCGGACCCATGTGCTTGATCCAAAATTCCCTATTTCTTTTACATGGTGTGTTGGGGGTGAAGGGCAGAGAAGAATTGCTGTAAGAAATACAAATTGAAGCATTACAATTAAGGTTACATGTTTAAAGTTGAACTATCTCTAAATATCTCTAGATAGTCTTCCTTATGTCTCATCCTTATATTTCTTTTAACAAAGACAGCATCACTGAATTCTAGAAGATTCTACAGTAATTTGGAAAGACTGCAGTTGAAATGCCTCATTTCCTGGATACTAAAATAGTACTTCCTATGGGCTTTTATGAGGCAAAGCCAGTGGGAAAAACTGCAAAATTATTTTTGAAATTAAACTGCAATCTATAAAAAATTATATTCATTATGCTAACTTGAGTTCTCCATGGCAAAATAATACTACTATTTCTATATGCTGCTTGTATAGACTTATCATGTTGCACTTAGCACACAATGTAAAAATACTATGACTAATATGTAAATCCCAGGACCTTTAGGAGAAATGGCTACGAAACATATTCAGATTCTCCAAAAACATTCACAAAAATGATGTTTTAATATCTTACATATAAAATCTTATCATTGCCTTTACTGCAAAGACTGCACATAACATACTAGGCATTCCCAATCACTGAATCTTAGAACCGAAAGTATCTCATAGACTATATAGTACAGGATAGCAAAGACACAATGCACACGTGCTGCCGTTCATCTTTCCTAAACCCAAGGCAGACAGCACCAATCAATTTCAGCTTTCTTTTTCCCAGAGGCTAGGTGTGGTCTCTAATGCTTATCCACACAGCGCTCTAGGCTGCCCTTACCAATAGATCACAACTGGCACAGCAGATGAAATATATTTGCTAACTCTACTCCAGTCCAGCATCCTCAATGTACAAAAAAAAAAAAAAAAAAAAAAAGCGAAAGTAATGAGAACATAAGTAATTCCCCATTTTGCTATTCCATTAGTTTTACAGTAGAGCCAAGATTAAAACACATTTTGAGTTTTTATAGCTATATCTTGTTGCCTTAGAGAATTTTTTTAATAGTAAGAGACAGGAGGTTTGAAATTAGAATATTTTTAATTTAAAAATCCCATTGCCTTATTTTCATCGCATTGCAGCTGCTGATTTTCATATACATAATGCATTATTTTTTTCTGCTGTCTCTCTTTGTAAGCCAAAAACACTTCTTAAGAAAAGAACATTAGTCCCCCATCTTTTAGAAAAATATATATATTATTGGAGAAGTTATAGTTTGTGACAAATAGACTTGAAGAATTCATGGGGCTAGTCAGTCCTGAAAATAGTTTCTTCTAGCTAGCACATTTCAGGATTGCTTTCCAACTGACCAAAAAATTCTGGAGCTATCCACCTCCACATGAGGATATCCTAATTGGTTAACCTGATGCCTAACAAAGTCTATCACCCATCCTTATGCTGCATGAATCACTTCATCAGCACTCAGACAGAGCTCCAATTCCCTTCCAAAGAGTTTGATTTGGTGCCAACCAGCTGACACTTGGACTTTGGCCTCCATTCTCTTCCCACAACACGTCCTTCTCCCCCTTCCCATCCTGTTACACAAACATGATGTAACTCCAGCCCCTGCAATTTTTAAGCAAAATAAGGAGTATGCTTGTTTCCATTACCGTCCATTCAGTAAATATTTACTCAGTACCTATTACAGGACAGATGTTGTTCTAGGTGCTAGGAGTAAGTGGTCAACAAAGTTAAAATGCTGACTCAGTAAGTTTATATTCTATTTAAACTTTAGGAGGTAAATATACATCATGTCAGGTGTTGCTTAGGGCTGAGGAGAAAAAGGAAGATCAGGAACTACGGGGAGTGAGTAAGGAGGGTCATTCTTCTACTAAAAACCCAATGTTTAATCAGGAACCTCGAGAAAGTTAAATAAAGAAAAGAAAACCAAGCTGTTTATATAAAGAAGTCCTTGGCACAGAGATAGTACTTAAAGCCACAAGAATGAAAAGAACAATGAGAATTTGCTCTCCAAATTTTAAAGGGTAGCGAGGAGAGACTAAGGAGGAATCTCTAGCAGTGTAGGACACCAAGATTGAAGGGGCATCCTAGAAATCAGTTACAGTGTTTTGGGAGTGAGGAAGTGTTTAACTGTGTAAAATGATACTAAGAGGCTGAGTAAGACAAGGTGATAATTGACCATTCCATTTAGCCACATAAAAGTCGGGCGTACTTGGTGAGAGTGGTTTCAAGGTCATCGAGGGGGCTCAAAGATGAATGAGGACAAAGAGTAAACAGTATGTATAGAAAAGCCTTTTCTAGTAGTTTCACTCAAAAGAAGAGTAAATAAATGGAATACAGGGAATTTGGGGATTTTGTTATTACTGTTATTTGTTTTGAAGACAGGAGAAAACTTATATGTTTATTCATTGCAATGATCTGGTAAAAAGCAAAAATGATAAAGTAAGTGAGAAAAGATTTGTTAGAGTAACATCCTTGACTAGGCCAGAGAGGATAGGGTCTTAAGAGTAAATTGTGGGGGTGGGAGGAGAGATGGAGGTTATTATCATAACTAGATACATTTTATCCATAGTGAAAGAGTTTATGTGTATAAATGCAGGGTGTTGAATGATGTGATAATAGGAAGATAAAGAAATTCTCTCCTGATTACTTCTATGAAATGAGAAACAAAGTTAGAGTTTAAAACAAGAAGGTTGAGAAACAAAATTATAGTTTAAAGCGAGAAGATTAAGGAAGATTCTCTCTCTCCTCTATTAAACAACCTTAACCAATCGCCCTCTTGCCCACATTAATAGAAAAGCGTAGGGAACTATCCATTCTTTGCTAATTATCCACTCCACTGCTCCCTTACGTAATCGAGAGTTGACTGCATATTCCAGAAAGACTGACATAGGGTTGGCTTATTACCTTCACCCTGAAGGTAGTTTCAAAAATCACTCAGCTCACAAATACGTTATATACTCTGTCCCTCCCCATCCCCAAATATTTCCTAATTATAACCACATCGTTTTAGCGCTTTCTCTGACTTTACTCAGGACATAAGCATCCTTTTAAAACAAAGTTCCTCACAAACGCATTCACTCAGGAATAAAAGAAGAAGAAAATACTGTCCTTTAGTCCTTCCAACTCATGCTCATTAAACCTCATCTTTACCTCTTTAGTCCCTTAATCCCTCCTTATTTTAAGTTGTGGTCTGAGAACTATGCCTGAGGACTTTTAAAAGACTGGAAATAGATTAGAAAATGTAAATAACATTGGAACATAAAACCTACAGTAGTGAAATGAGTAACTGTTATTCTCGTGGTATCTTACTAAGACATAAACAAGAAGCAGTTCACATCCATGACTGTTTCTAACATGCAAACTAAGCATGTTTCTGTTTCCCTGGGGAAGATGAGTGAAAGAAAAAGGAGGACTTGAGAGAGCTGTCCTGGGATGTTTTTGGAACCTCTAAACTCACTCTCTCCAACAGGTAAAATATTTGACCGAGATATTATGGGAAAACTTTTTTGACCAGTGTATCTCAACGGTAGAAATCTATTGGAGTAGCAAGTCGTATTTTGCTTAAGGTAAGATAGTCACCTCACAGAGAAGAATAAAAAAAAAAAAAAAAATTCTGCTGACTGAAAGCTAGGGCTGGAAGATCTTAGAGAATCAGAGAGTTCTCTTTCCCTCTCCTCTCATAGGAAGAGCCTTACATATCTGTGATTTATTTGGCATTCATTACTGTGAATGACTCAGCCTGAATGCCTAAAACCTAGCTGACAATTATTCAAGGCATAAGAGAGAGCCTTTCGCAGATGGCAGAGGGGAAAGCAAAGGGCACACTCGGTGGAGTTAACAGGGGTTGTGATCTCTGGTGGCAGGATCTGAGGGAAAATAGAAATGGAGGTGCAAAAAGGAAAAGTAAATATAAGAAGAAGGAAACAGAAAAGGGATAAGGGGAGCCACAAGAAGAGAATATGAGGAAAGTAAAAAGAGGAAGGTGGTATTGCAATAACATAGAAAAAAAAAATAGCTTAGATCTTCCCCTCTTGGGGAAGATTAAAAGACAAAATAAATGTCCAATTGATTAGATAATTAAATGCAAAAAATTAGAAAAATTTATATATTTTTTAATACCTCTATGGGCATTTTATTTTAGACTTAAAAATAATATATTAAATCACCCAAAAAAGATCAATCGATTTACTTAAAGAAAATACAAGTTTTCTAACAACAGAAAACAGCATACAATAAAAAGGCAAATGATTTCTTTCATATCCTTATCTCCTTCCCTTCTTTTCCTGCAAAACTCAGTCCAGAATTAACTGACAGGGCCCATCAAGGTGGGTGTAGGTGGTATGCTGAACCGGTGAGCAGCTGCAGCATTCAGCGGCCTCTAGGGGCAGGGGCTTCCTCTAGGAAGTAGGAAGAGAGCGGGAGCACATGAGCAGCCTAGCATAGTTGTCTGAACTCAAGCGGGAAGAGAAGGTCATGTCTATGTGAGGGGCAGCCTGGCACAAGATGTGGAAGGCTGAAAAGAGCTAGGAAGACATCTGGAGCGATGGGAGAGGAAAGCAGTAAGATGGGACATTGGTTACAGAGAGACTGATCAAGTAAGTAAATAAGCAGAGGATAAAGAGAGCCAGGTTTCTCACAGTGGTTAGGGCTGACATAATAGAGGGGGAAAATACAGCTAACATGATGTGAGGTTGAATTAAATATATCAATGTGAAATCACTTATTTCATAATAAACAGACACGTGTAGAAATAAATATAGATGGAAAGTGTATGTGTGTATTACATACGTACTCTGTCCACTAATGCCTGTAAGCAGTGACACCCCCAACACCAATGAGGGCACTGAGCACCCCAATTTTGTTTCCCAAAGTGACTAGGAAAGCCAAAGTATTGGCTGTTTAGGATGTTAAATATTTCTCAAATATTCTTCAATAAGCCTCTAATACTTTTATAATGATAACCAATAGTTTAAAAAAATAGGTAAGAATAAAGAGAGGGAGATAAAGGTTCTGTGGCCTATTCTGGGGACTATATCCCTTTTACAGGTCTCTTTGTCCATGTCTGCCTACTCTCTCAGCTAGAAAGCAAAGATATCAGACTTTTCAGCTTGCTCTGGAGCCAAGTGCAGCCATGTCAGAGTTCAGGCCGTAAGAACTAGACAGAAGTTCTGAGAGATTTTCAATATGAACAAAAAGCCTACTAGGGACTAGCCTACTAGTTCTTTTGCTCTCTGGCTTCTTCCTGCCTGGATAACATATTCTCTCCCTGTAGGTTCAGTAGTCATCCTATGACCCTGAGTCAGTAAGCAGGAGGACAAAGACATACATGCTAAAGAGAGGAGAGAGTGAAAATGGAAAGCAACCAGGTCCCTCGCAACCACCTTTTTTTTTTTAAGATTTTATTTATTTATTCGACAGAGATAGAGACAGCCAGCGAGAGAGGGAACACAAGCAGGGGGAGTGGGAGAAGAAGAAGCAGGCTCATAGCGGAGGAGCCTGATGTGGGGCTCGATCCCATAACGCAGGGATCACGCCCTGAGCCGAAGGCAGACGCCTAACTGCTGTGCCACCCAGGCGCCCCCCTCACAACCACCTTGACCTGCTATACCAGCTCTGGAGTCCTCACCCCTGAATTTGCTTCATAAAACCACTAAGCCCTCGTGGGTTTAAATTGCTATTTACAACAGAATGCTTTCCTAACCGATACATACATTTAAATAGTGAGGAAGAGTAACAGAAAGAGAAAAGCAACTTATATTGTATCCAAAAAAGATATGGGCCAAGGTATCAATGACCTTTCTACCAGGGCTCCAACATAATAATAGTGTTGTCATTCTTGGATTTAAAACATGCCCTGTATCTGCTAACAAAAAGGCACCGTTTTCTATAAACCACGTCTTCCTTTGAGTGAGAACACCTAAGGCTCCTAAAACGTGGTATTTAATTCAATTGCACATGCAACTCGTCCTTACAAACATGAATTTAATCTTCTAAAATCTATTAAATATGACTCCGTATTCTCAATTTTATAATATTACTGAGTCTATGGAGTGTACTAGTAAACATTATGAATTTAGTCTTGTTAATCACTTCTCAAATCTTTCTGGACTAAAAGGAGGGCAGGACAGGGCTGGAGGATACGGTACCTGGACCCCTAAGTGGTAGTGGAGCAAATACATGAGAAAAGTTTCATCCTATGATTGGGGCTTTACCCAAAGTGCCTTCTTGTGAGCAGTATTTTATTCAAGTCTTATATATTAGCTAAATATACTTATATGTCAACACATGGTCTGAGAGAAGATATTATTAATATAGATATTTGGCAAAGGGCTAATATCAGAACACATAATAAATGTCTACAAATCACTAAGAAAAAAACAAAAGCAGAAACATCCAATTAAAAAGTGCACAAAAATGGGGCGCCTGGGTGTCTCAGTCAGTTGAGCGTCTGCTTCGGCTCAGGTTATGATCCCAGGGTCCTGGGATTGAGTCCCACATCAGGCTCCCTGATCAGCGGGGAGTCTGCTTCTCCGTCTACCCCACCTCCCCTGCTTGTGATCTCTACCTCTCATTCTCTCTCTCAAATAAATAAGTAAAATCTTTTTAAAAAGAAGTGCACAAAAATGAACACTTAACCAAAGAGAATATCGAAATGACGAAAAATATGAAAATTTTCATTAGGGAAATGCAAATTAAAAATCACAATCACAATCACATACCTACTGGAATGACTAAAATTAAAAAGATGGAAACTTTTATCAAGGATCTAGAGCAACCAAAACTCTAACATACCGCTAGTATGAATATAAATTGCACAACCACTTCGGAAAACTGTTATCTTTTAAAGCCAAACATATACGAACACATGACCCAGCAACTTGGCTCTTAGAAATGCACACATATGTCCATGAAAAGAGAGTATTTTATGTCATATCACACCTACTAGTATTGGTCAAAAACTGTAAACTACCAAATGCCCATCAAGAGCAGAGTGTGTAGACAAAATCTGGTATATTCACACAATGAACACTATACAGCCAAGAGACTGAACAGTCTGTAACTATACAGGAAATGCTGATGACTTTCCCAAACATAATGATGAGTGAAAGAAGCCAGACACAAAAAAATATACACCGTATGGTTCTATGACTATAAAGTTCAAAACAGGTGAAACGAATTTGTGCTTTTAGAAGTCAGGAGAGAATGCTTACTCTTTGTGAAAGGAGGTAGACACCAGAGAAGCGCATAGGGGGGTTCAGGGTGCTTGTAATGTTCTATTTCTTGAAGAGATATTAGTTGTCACCAATGAAAATTCACCATCTCTACACATATGTTTACTTTTCTCTTGTGTATTTTATTTCAAAAATAGATATAAAAGTTAAAATGCACATAGGCTTTGCATGTTTCTTTGTAATCTACCCATGTTTAGCATTTTTAATTTTTTTCCCTTGGGGTGATCAAGAAAAAGTTGGTATTACAGAGAGAACAGGTTTATATATCTGCCTTTCTACCACTTCGCATCAACCATGTGTTCCCAGAGATGTCTGCTTCCCAGTATGAGAAACATGGGAAGCTCATATCCCTTTGCCATAAGATCAAACACCATTCAGTACAGCGCACATTCTATTCTCTTCAGCCTTACTTTCAGTTATATTTCCCGTCAATATCACATCCACGTCAAAATATTTGATATTTGCTACATATGTCCCATTGTTTCATTTCTCTAAATCCTCACTTTTCTCCACTACACAGAACCTAAAATACAATGATTACTCAGTGACAATTATTTGTTAAAATAACAAATTAAAACTTGGCATTCAATTGCTTGTCTGCAATGACAGCTAGTCCATATAATAATCCCTCACTCATCACAGAAGTTCTTGGGGCCCACTCCCCTTGAGGACCCAACACGCCACAAAGTCCAGACGTTTTTCTGCAACAATCAGAAAGTATGAACCCTGCCCTACTGCATTATGCTCTGATGGCAGTAGTTAGTGTCACATTTTGATAAACTAAGGCAGACAAAGCTTAATATGTTACTACCCAGCTGTGACCCACACATTCTATATACACCCCAAACTTTTGCCCCACACACAGACACACCAAATGTATGTATTTAATGTAAAAAAAAAAAAAGTGACTCAGTAGATATAAAAGCAGAATAGATTACTGGTAGAGTATGCTCTCAGGGGTCAGACAGCTCTGAGATCACACACTAGTTCTGCCTTTCTACCCCCAGAATATAAATTCTTTGAATTTTTGTCTTCTGATTACACTGTTGTATTGCCAGCACCTAGACCAGGTCATGGCACATGATTGGCACTTAATGATTATTTGTTGAGTGAATACGTCACTTTGGCACTATCAAAAATTGACAGTCACACCTCTCTTCCAAACATCAAAATACTTGACATCCCCAGACCAGTGATGCTAAAGTTGTCATGCAACTTAGACCCGCTAATAAAGAAAGAACATGTGGGAAAAATATAGAGCTCTGTGTCACCAACAAAACTGAATGCAAATAGTGGCCACAAATTTCTATACACTGTACAATATCCAGGTTAAAAAAGGAAGAACTGTGCAATAAATTATGAGATCTGGTTTTCAGAATAACCTTTCCAAATTTACTAAAACTAAAACAAGAGTTACATTTTTCTTCACCAAAAACCTTCTCACTTGGAGAGAGTAATGAACAAAGTGAAACTAATTAAAATATTTATCTAGTCACGGACATACAGAGAGGTGACAAGAGTGTTGGGCTTGGAGTCAGATGTCCCTAAATTTTAATCCAGCTCTGGCACTTATTAGTAATATGAATGACCTTGGAAAAGTTTCACCTGCAAAAAGAAGATAATTATATACCCCATGCGGTTTTTATGACAAATAAAAAAAAGATAATGCATTAAAGTTTTAGTGCACAGGCTAGCACAGACCAAGTTCTTAATAAATGCTAGATCTTGTTATTAGAGTGTCTTGTAAATATTATGTTGGAGTTTTCACTTGTTTTAATTTTTTTAATATTTTTAGAGGAAATTCAACAGCATCCATACTTCCTAGAATTTATGAATCTGTTGATACGAAAAAAATCAAAAGCTTATTTCACTCATGGAGTCAAGCTTGCATATGAGATCATCATCCAATCTTCATCTATTATGTTGAGTAAAATTATTTTCCCAAAGTGATCCACCTTTAATCCAGTCATAAAGAGTTAGCTGTTCCCAATTTTAATTGACAAATCTAATTACTGTGATGAGTTTATTTATAGTCACTATTCAATATCTATTGATAGTTTCTTGACCTTGAAAAATATCATCCAATTAACATGGCAATATGTGTTAATGGATTTTTAAATTACTTCACACTGGATAAAAGGTAAAAAGAAAAAGGGATACTCATTTTTGGAAAGAGGAATCACAATTTATGAGAACAAGCCTTATATATATGTCATTCAATATGCAATATTAAGGATTTCCACTGCATGCATTCAATGTTATGATAGGAGAGAAGTTACTTTATTGATCGGTAGTACATGTTTTTGGAATTCTTTCAGGAACTCAGTCCCTAAATTCAGGCAACAAAATGTCCAACTCCTGAGAGAATTTTGGGTTTTTTTGTTTGTTTTGTTTTGCTTAGAATTTGTTAAATGTTAGTTCATTCTTTCAGAATATAAAGTTGGGGGGTGATTGATTAATCAAAATCACCAACTGCCTGAAATACATGGGAGATGGGGAAGCATTCCTAGAAAATTGACGGGGAGTGATCGCAGTCATACCAGTAGCCCCTGGAAAGGGAGTAGTAACTATTCAGTTGCTACTGTCCCCACTGCCTAGTCATGCTCTCTTCCCATTCTCCATATTTATTTCACACTGTGTGTCAAGCCTAAGTTTAGACATAGACTTGGAATCACAGACCATCAGAGCTGTTAAAAACCCTAGATATTATTTACCCAACTCATCATTTACAGGAAAAATGGTGAGAAGTTAAGAGGTGAAGTGATCAAGTACCCTTGGTCAAGAGATTCATACTTTTGTTCCCTTCTCTATTTCCCCCTCTTATAAATCTCTCCAAAGCAGGGAACTTGTATTAGGGTGTGATATGAATTGAATTGTACCACCCAAATTCATGTTGAAGTCCTAACCCCCAGAACCTTAGGATATGACTGTATAGAGATAGAGACTTGAAGAAGTAATTAAGGTTAATGAGGTTATAAGATTGGGGCCCTAATCTAATATAACTGGTATACTCATCAGTAGAGGAAGAGACACCAGGGATGCATGTCCACAGAGGAAAGACCATGTGAGGATACAGCAAGAAGGCAGCTATCTGCAAGCCAAAGAGAAAGGCGTAAGCACAAACCAAACCAGCCAAAACCTTGATCTTGGACTTCTAACCTCCAGGGAGATGAGAAAATGAATTTCTGTTGTTAAAACCACCTGTGAAAATACCACTTAAATCTGTGATGGTTTGTTAAGGCATCCCAAGCAGACTAATACAGGGAGTTTCTGTCCCAGCACCTGGTCTAGTAAGTAGCGCAGAGTACGTGGTCTTTACAAAGAAAGGATACTACAGAGGAAGGAAGAAAGGAAGGGAGGAAGGGAAGGAGGGAGGGAGGGAGGGAAGAAGGAAGGAAGGAAGGAAGGAAGGAAGGAAGGAAGGAAGGAAGGAAGGAAGGAAGGGAGTGAGTCCCTTACAGATGGAAATTAGTGTCCACAGAACAAAACTCCAAAATGTCTAGGTTTTTTCCAATGCAACAAATGTTATGACAGTTCTCAATTACAAAACCTGGTTAGCACTTGCTTTTGTATGTGCTTTGCATATACTTTCAACCTTTAATGTTTATTTATTATTATGCACCTGCAGGACAGTAATTTTATTGTTCATGGCTCCCAAATCTACATGTTTGAAATCAGCAGTTATATCTGAAGAGAGAAAAATAGACTTAACATCTGTGAAATTCCCATTTTGCTTCAAGCAGTTTATTAAGAAAAATTTTATGTACTGAACAGAGGTAGTTCAGCCAGGCTACATCTTAAAAATTTGCAGTTACCACAAATTATTTTGCGCTGTTATCTAATCTTTTAAAGATAGGGATGGAAAGGAGTAAGGGAGAAGTTTAAATATTTGCTTTTTGTTTGGAAGTGCTCTTTTAAGACAGAACACGTAAGAAAGGAAATTGCACCTCTGGAGTTTAAAAAATACTCATTTTCTTGGCATAAGATAAATTGGAATGGACTATTGCATTGAGACTATCTCTAGTACAGTGAAGTGTAGCAAACTGATGCTCGGTGAGCCTCACTGTGCGTGAAGATGCTTCAGTCAAATGCACTCAAGGAGAGTTCTGAAATTGTTCTTTACTTTATTAGTCTGAAAGATGCCAGGTAATAACCTATTTAAAATGGTATTTTTTAAAACTATTTCTTCATTCTGGAACAAGGGTTGGAGGAGGCTGCACTCAGAGCTTGTAGAGATAGGATGACAATA
Source organism: Ursus americanus (assembly GCF_024610735.1). Classification (NCBI taxonomy): domain Eukaryota; kingdom Metazoa; phylum Chordata; class Mammalia; order Carnivora; family Ursidae; genus Ursus; species Ursus americanus. The sequence continues at coordinate 8,202,676 of NC_142131.1, forward strand.
GAAGACCCTGCCAGGTAATTTGAAAAGCCAGACCTTGACTGGCTGGCAATCAGATGGCAATCATACCTGTCCATTCTATCTGTAAGACATCCATGGCTCATCCCCTTATCCCCTACTGATTCTGTGACTCTGTGGATACCATAAGTGACTGCCTGAAGGAGAACGGTATCTCTAATACTATTACCTGATCATCTGGGTACAATTACGGTCCAGTAATTAATTTACTGTGATAGCTGTATCAACATTATGTCTTATTCTGTCACTTAAAGCCATCAAACAATTCAAAGTGAGAAAGAGTGTGTATCTGTGTGTGAATATATCCATGTTTGGGTATATATGTATATATCTGAGTCTGTGTGTATATGAGCGTGTGTGTCTGTCTGTCTTACAGAGAGGGGGCAGAGAGGAAGAGAAGACATAATTTGTCCTTCCATTAAAACATTCTTAGATTTCTTTATGCATTTCATTCATTGCAACCTCAAAAGCCATGAAAACCATCACAAATGACTCCAGTCAAAAACTGAGTAATGCTTGTTTTGCTACAGAATCTGGTTTTTATACAAATTGTGATTTCATTTTTACCCTTTTAACCACCCTACCTTCCCTAACACACTTTGTTCTACCTACAACAATCCTATCCACTCTCTAAGACTCAAGTAAATTCCTTTTTTATATTTAGCAGTTTTCCTATTCAAGTGAGCCTTGTGCTGTGGCCTCCATGGTGTACAACATCAAGTTTACAAACCTGACAAATAACATAAATGAGTGAATAACTGTAAATGTTTGGTATCTATGTACATTTCTCATTTTTCTCACACTTGATATAGACATGAGTACAAGAAGTAATTTTCCTCCTAACTCTACCACAAGAGAAACAAACAAAAAATACTGAAGCGGGAAGATAAATGGCAGCTGACACCCAACGTTTGTCCTGGAAATAAAAGGGAGTGGTGAGGACTGTAGCAAACTAAAGAGTAATGCCTCCTTCTAAGTAAGCAGTAGTTACGCAGTTGCAGACAACGTTTCTTCATAAGAATGTGCATAGAGGATATCCATACCTTCTGAATTATCAGGAAGAGCCAAACATCTGAATATTTAGGGAAAATCCCTCACTTTTTAAGGACTGGCAATTAATCTTAAATTTTTAAAAATACACAGAAACTTTTCAAAACAGAGTATGACCCAAAGAGTGAAGGAACAGATTTAGCCCAAGCCACCATCTTGCCACCTCTGCAATATTCATTTAGCATCTACTGCCTTATGTCACCTCTTATTACTGTCTAAAACATGCATACAGGCTCTGCAGCCAAAATTCATTCACTCTCTGCGTGGCCTTGGGCAATCTCTCTATGCCTCAGTTTCCTTCTTTGTAAAATGCAAATTAGTAATAGGGTTGTTATGAAGATTAAATGAGGTCTTATTGGTACAGCAGTTAGAAGAGTTTAAGGCAATGTAATTAATATAATTAATCCCTGTAAGGTAGTTAGTATTTATAATTTAATAATTATAATATAATAATATATTAATGTAATTAATATAATTAATCCCTGTAAGGTAGTTAGTATTAAATCTTACATTGTATTATCATTTGCTGCATTTCTTCCCTGCCTTCTCCCTGACTAAACTTTCAATGCCTCAAAGCTATCTGTTTATACAATGTGACGCTTAACACAGTTTTTTTTTAGAAAAAGATCTAAGTATTTTTTAAGCCCAAAATACAGTAGAAATCTTAAAAGGATATTTAAAGAAATTGACTGAAAATCAAGGTTAAGCTACTATTTGTCCTTGCCTTTGTTCTATATATTTAAATCTACTGTAAGGCCAGCACATTGCACCAGTCCATGTCAATTTGTTCTATGATCAGTTATAATGAATGTTTTCCAAATCCCAGACGTATAATTTCCTCTTTGATATATTCTATCCAGTTTGCAGTACAACAGACAGGAACTATTCATGTCCTTTTCTTTTCTCCTTTTGAAAAGACTGGGAGAGAGTTAGGGTTAGATAGAACAGTAGGGACATGTAGGGCAGCCTTGTGTGGCTGGAGCCCCTGGGTCTTTCTCACCTGCCTTTACTTAAATTGACGAAGGTTACATCACAAAAACCTGACAGGGTGCTTGTAAAAATGGAGCCATTATTATCCTCATTCTTTTCTTCCACTATAATCCTTGTTCTCTTTGAAAATAAAGAGTAGGTTCTAGAAAGGGAGTGTTACAAAATGGAACCCCATATTTCACAGCATGAAATTCAGAATTCTGAGACAGATAACACAAATAGAGTTTTACACTATAGACTAGGATAATGACTGTACCAGAGAACTTTGGGAGGTAGGCTCCAAGCATATAAAGTTAAAGGCATGTCTAAGTCCAATCTAAACTTCTCTCTTCCCCAAATTATATTTAAAATGTTGAACATAACCATGTGTCACTAAGCAATCAAAACCCCTTCCTAAGTATTAATGGGTAGAAAGTAGCAACAATGGAGTGGAGCCAGAGAAAGTAAAAATACAAGGTAGTTTAAAATGTGCTGCTATTAATACCAAGGTTTTTCAGAGGAGATTTTTAAAGTTAAAAAAAAAAAATAGCCATGAACCCTGGAGCACCTTGTCGTGTAGGGCACATGGGTTATATGTGGGTTTACTTGGAGAGGGTGAGTGGTGGAAGAGAATATGGAAAGAATGGAGTTAAGAACAAGGGGTTTTGAAGAAGCAAATAAATCATGGAAATTTAATGAAGAATTACATAAATCATGCAGAGAAATCTCTCTTGAAAATTTAACTTAAGAAAAGTTGAAATTTGAAAGAAATTAACCATGCCAGAGTACTAATTGTTTCTTTAAATAAATATTCACTGATTGCCAACTCTGTTCCAGGCATTGGGTTTGATTTTGGAGAGAAAAATACAAATGAGACAGGGTATCCTTTTTTTTTTTTTTAAAGATTTTATTTATTTATGTGACAGAGAGACAGCCAGTGAGAGAGGGAACACAAGCAGGGGGAGTGGGAGAGGAAGAAGCAGGCTCATAGCGGAGGAGCCTGATGTGGGACTCGATCCCAGAACGCCAGGATCACGCCCTGAGCCAAAAGCGGACGCTTTAACGACTGTGCCACCCAGGCGCCCCGAGACAGGGTATCCTTGATTTTGGAGGAGGAAAATGCAAATGAGAACAACCCTGAGGAGCCACTGAATGTATTCTATGTATCGGTGTGTGTTTGGAGTAAGCTTACAAGAGAGAGAGAGAGAGAAATTAATTAATAAAGAGTGTAAAGGTCAAGTCAAAGGAGAGACTGGTTTGTTAGGAAAGGGAGGAGTGGACAGAGGAGAAAGGGCTTCAAGTGCATTAACTCTCAAACTGAGTGGGTGCTGCTAGGCTGATGGCAACTGAAGGGCATCGCTCCATAAAATTAATCCCTTGAAATGCTTATTTTGCTTCCCTTTCCACAAATTCCAAAGCCCGTGTCTGTTAAGTTATGAGGAAACTCATTTATGCTCTTACATATTATTGTGTATTGCCCGGTATGTTGCAGCAATTATATTCTTTATATCCTAATAATCACACTTAGTTTTAAGGAAACAATGGGTACTGCTTTGCAAACCATATCCAATGGTAATACTGCCTTGCTGTCTAATAAATTCCACAGACCCAAACCCAGAAAAAAACAAATCAAACACAGAGGAATTAGGCTGAAAATGATTCAGAAGACTCTAGATTGGAACCTCCCCCCAAAATGAAACCAATCCTAACTAATTTAAGTAGGAAGGCATCTATTAAAAGAATATGAGATATGTGTCAGATTCATGGCCAAAGTTAGGAAATGGAACACATAGTTATGCAGCCAAGAATAATGCCCCAATTCAGGCCACTGTCCGGGTGGATCAGAACCCTATGACCGCCATCTCAAGACAGGGACTTTGCAGCTTGCAGTATCATCATTGCCAGCCCTCTACACTGGACACACGCAGGGGCAGCTCGCTCTGGCTCCCCCTGAGATTCAACCCAACAAGGCAACTTCTTCCACTGACAAGAGAGAACTCCTCAAGGTGCCCCCTATTCTAGGATGACCACATCTGACTTGGCAGTACCTAGGTCACACGTCCTTGTCCTAGCTGCAAGGGAGGCTAAGAAAGTATCTAATATTTTCACCTTCTATGATGGGAAGTGGTGAAGCTCCTTCCAAAATGCATAAGGAAAAGGCCATTTCCATACTTAGGAGTAGGGTTCAAATGCTGGCCAACCAAGTGGAATTTCAGGCTAAAAGGTAGTTTTGTCTAGCAGAAAAAATACAGAATTTGAAGTCTGCTAAATCTTAACTTGAATATATCGTCTGCCTTTTATCAGATATGTGACAACTTCTCTGAGATTCATTTTCCACATCAGTAAAACCAGGAAAACAATGTCTACATTTCTGATTTGTGGGAAGAAACACACACACACACATACACACACATATCCATAATTTGGAACTAATTAGCCTAGATTTTTGTCTCTTGGCATTCTTTTAAAATAGGAAGGAGATTTCATTTACCATGAAATATTGATGTCTTATTTTGCTTAATTAAAGAGAATGAATAAAAACAACTTTCAAACTAAGTTCTAAAAGATTCAGATCCAGTCAAGAATCGTGTAGGGATATGAAATGGAGTGGTCTTTATGCCAATTCCCTGGCATTAGGTGTTTCCAAAGAAACTGAAATTTTGCCACCAAAATAAATAAATAAATAAATATTTTTTAAAAGCTTAGTTACAGGAGAGAAGGGGCATCCACGGAGAAAAGATAGGAGAGAATTTGTAGAGCACTCGCACCTCCTCCTTTCTCCTCTGTCCTTTGTGGAAGTAGACAGATCTCACAGGAAACTCATTATACAGCTGTTTGCTAAGCACCAAGACCTACAAACAATTGGGAATAGGGCAAAGTTTACTCTCTTCAATTTCTCCCTAAGCTGAAGCTCCATGGCAGGGGCTCTGAGGCTTTCTGAATGCTCAGAGCAGGTTACAAAAATAATGCCAGGCAAGGATAGGTGGTTACCACAGGAACCCACAGAGACCATCCATTAAGGAATTTGAGGAAAAAGAAGTGGCACCATCCCCATAAGGTTTCTCAGGGGGCCACAGAGAGAATGCCCCTAGCCACCCAGGCCCATCGCAAGTGCCATCCTAAGGAACCAGCTCTTACCAAATCTTATCGCAGCAAGTTGCTAGCTGGAGAAGAGGTGATGCCCAACGAGAGGTGCCCCAAATTCCTCACAAAGAGTATGCAGTCCCTCACATGGGGAGTTAGTCCTTACCTAGATCCCAGACTCCAGCCAACACAGGTGAAAGGGAATACAGGCCACTACCCCTCCACTGAAAGTAGACAGTGACCATAGTAAATACTGAATGTGACTTGAAAACAATTATCTGAATGTATTGAGATACTTCTACTGTAAAGATCAAGGTTCTCTACTCCCCAGTCTTATCAGTGGGTAGCAGAACAGAAAATAATGCTGACAAAATATTGAAAAATTTGAATATTACATGTTTGCATGTTGCTGAGCTGAGACTGTTCAATGTATTGCTTTTTATAATTACTTCCTAGTTGTGTGTGGGGGAGGCTAGGAAGAGAGGAGATGTATAGAGGGAGCAGGAAAAAAAAAAAACTGAAGCCAGTCAGTCATCATTGAAATGAGTAAATCGCACCTAATAGAACAGATTTTATCTGATACTTGAGCACTTTCCAATTCCAATTTTAAAAAAATCTAAGAAAATGTTTTAGTGGGTGCTAAATAAACCTATCGTTCATTGCCCTTCCCAGAAAAAGCAAAAAAACAAAAAACAAACAAACAAAAAAAGTATTATACCTGAACCTTGTATCTATCTACTCCAGTAGAACCCTCATAACATTTAAGCTGAACTCTCAATTTTTAGCTAAGAGCTACCCAAATCTTGACAGGCATTGTTGTTTATCCCATTGTAGTACTAATAATAATCATTAACTTTAATAACAGCAATAATTTCCAGTATTCAATGTGTCTTTCCTCAGAAACTCAAAACAACTTCACATTTACTATGTTATTTGTTCACAGGCATCCTTGTGAGGACTGAAAAAGAACAGGAAGTATATTGATTGTGCTATAGAAAAAGACCCAGTGAGGTTAAGTATTAGACCAAGGTCACAGAGCTAGTTTGAGGCAGACCCATGATAGATATTGCTAAAGGTAACTACATAAACCAGAGTTGGGCTAAACCCAGGTAGAACAGATTTGATTAAGGCCTACATCTCTGAAGCAGAGAGACTGGACCTCCTCACCGGAGTCATGAAATCTTTGCCCTGGGCAGGCCTCAATCTCACTTTCTAAAGGAGGCTTAAATCAGCTCATCGGCCCCTGTGTCATTTTACTTTCTTCAAGTTGTTAGGATTGTAGTGCCTTCCTGGTCTGCATCAAGCTAGATGTTTTGGCCAATACAATGGGCAATTTTGCTACCCAGGCTCCTGCCTAGAAGTACTTGCCTGGTAATGAAGTATTTCTTTGATCAAAGGAAATTACTTTTTTATCATAACATTTGAAGACCACAAAGTTCCCATAACAGGTGATCACTGTAAAATTACTCTAACATTATTTTCATAAAAAAAGATATTGTCTACTGGCTAATGTACATTGATTTTTGCCTCTTCTATTTGACGCTACCTGCCCTCATATCACTATGCACACTGGCCACTTCAGATACTTGCCTTAGGCTAACATTGTTGGTGTCTTGGGACTGTTAAACCAAGGTCTTGAACATGTTTTTGTGTCCAGTTCTTGCCCATTATTTACCAAAATCTACACTTTCAACTCAATTATTTTGCCACTTGACTCACTTTTTTAGAAGATTTATTTACTTATTTTAGAGAGAGAGAAAGAGAGTGCAAGCAGGGGGAGGGGCAGAGGGAGAAAAAGAGAGAAGCAGACTCCCCACTGAGCAGGGAGCCTGATGCAGGGGCTCAATCCCCCGATCATCACCTGAGCCGAAATCAAGAGTCGAATGCTCAACCAACTGAGCCACCCAGGCACCCCTCCACCTACCTCATTCTTATTTCTACAGTTCAATATGGAAAATTTTGGCTAAGAGCTACATTTTCTAAAACACACCACAGATTATTTGAATACAAATTTTAGCAAGAATTTGAGTATGCTGGAAAATCACTGGAATGCAGTTTCCTCCTACAATGGGTTCTCAAAAAGAAAATTACCTTAGTTTTAGTTATTCAAATAACAAACTCTTTAAATCCTTGCCAAGACAGTCAATGAATTTCCTCCATAAAAAATGAAGGAGCTTCCCAAGTTTTCCTAGGGTTTATAAAGCCACTATCTATAAACATCTGTCTTCCTTCCATGGTGGCATCAGTGTAGGGTAAAGGGGAGAACTAAAGTCCATGAAGCCCTCCGCCCCATCTTCTAATGACATAGTAGGTGCCAGCAAAAAAGTCATGTGCCATGTTTATGAGTTGTGATAATTGGGAATTTCGTTGTCTGCAGTCAGTTATTAACCAAGTCATATCGGGTAATGTTAAGCAGTCAAGAGGCAGCTTACCCTAAGGGGAGCTGACTTTATCTCTTTACATATTACTCCCTAGGAAATTTCCTCAATCTATTTTTCTTCTGAATTATATAGAGGCATACAGGGAAAAGCAGAATATAGGAAAAATAGTAGAGTTCCATGTTCTGGTTCTGGTTCATCCTTAACTCACTGAGGATCAGTTTCCTTAACAGCACAACGGAGGCAATAATGCCCACTCTATCTCTCTTGGAGAGCTATAAGAAAAGAATAAAATAATGCAAAAGTGCTTGGTGTACCATAAAGAACCACTCAAACAATTCACACATACAGCACTGATTTTTTTTTCAAAGCACTCTAAGAGTACATTTACTCTCTTTTCTCAAGTAGTGAACAGCACTTTTCAAACCCTAATAAATGTCAAGGTTATAAAGGTACAATACCATTTGTAAAGTTCAGCTTAAAGGTAAACAGGGCAGCTTATTAGCATCCACAAGAACTGCAAGTTAATTTTAACCTAATAAATATCCTTAAAATACTCATAAGGACATAGTCCATCATGCCAAGGAAACTTATCCTTTTATTAATGTCATACTCAACTGGTTTCTTAGGCAGGCTGCTAGTTGACTCTTTTTTGCAAACTTTTATGATACTACTATCTTCAGCAACAGACTCTATCCAGTATGTAAGTGAGCTTGAAGTCAGACAGCCTAGATTCAAATTCTTCCTCCCACATATTAGTTCTGTGATTTGGGGCAAGGTATATAACCTCTCTATGTGTCTATTTCTTCAACTGTAGGATAAAGAAAATGATAATGCCTGCTTCATAAGGATGTTATATAGATAAAAAGAAATAATAAATGTGAAACAGTGGCTCAGTATTTGATATATAGTAACATGACACAAATTTTAGCTATTAATATCATTAATAATGATGATGATTATAATTGTTAATAACTACTATACATTATTAGGGCATGTTTGTGCATTAAGAATCTTCATAATCACTTTAATACTGAATAACCTAATATACAAGCATCAGCTGTGCTGGAAGGGAGCAAGTTGTTTCAGTACAGAGAAACATAAACAGGACAATTTTTCATCACCGCTTTGCTTTGGATAGGCATAAGTTAGTTACAATCATTTCTTATGTGTCTTTTCTTTACTCTTTCAATTGTCAAGTATAATTGTCCAATGTGACAGAATTCTCAGAAACTTCCAAGCATTAAAGTAGGATTCTGAAGTGTTGTATGTAAACAAGAAAGTTATAAGATATGTAAAATAAAGTTTAGGAGCGCCAAGAGTTGGAAACATGTTAACAATTGTATATGACAAGTCACAAAAGGTTTTTGACCACAATGCCTGCATTCTATGTTGCAGTGACAACAGAAGGCATCTATTCCTCATGATTCATAGAGTTGAAGTTATGTAAAAGCATGGTATCCACTCCTACAGGCAACATTCCCACACATATTCACACACATCAGGCAGAGATAATAAACAACCAGTATATTTGGAGATTATCATTCTGTCCCTTCTTCAGAAAAGAAAAAGAATGGATGTCTGGGTGGCTCAGTCTCTTAAGCAGTTAAGCATCTGCCTTCAGGTCAGGTCATGATCCCAGGGTCCTAGGATCTAGCCCTGCTTCTGGCTCCCTCCTGCTCAGAGGAGAGCCTGCTTCTCCCTCTCCCTCTTTCCCTCCGCCCCCACAGTTGCCCTCTCTCTCTCTCTCTCTCATAAATAAATAAAATCTTAAAAAAAAAAAAAAAAAGGAGACAAATTGTTTCCTAAATGTCCAGGTCTAGAAAAAGTATTCATTTGCCAAATAATGAGAAAAAAATAACATTGGCTACTTACCATTGAAATAACCACAGAAAAGTTTGTAGCTGGCATACCTCAGCAATTCTAAACTTCTCTCGGTTCCTGAAAAAAAAAAAATTATTTCTTCTTTTAATTTAGAACCTTTCCACATGCTGCTCCTCTATCTACAATGCTTGTCCATCCCCGTCCAACTCCCATTTCCACCAGGTTAACTTCTCTTTATCCTTGACCTTGCAGCTTAAATGTCACTACTATTGACAAACTTCTCATACTCCCCATGTCTAGATGTGGTGCCTGTGCTGAGTACTGACATGCCTTGTACTTCACCTCTGATGCTCATTTTCACACTGCACCTTACTTACCCACTTACTTGTCTATATCCCCCTTGGGACAGTACACACAATGAAGGCAGGAGACATGTCCAAACTGCTATCATTGCAGCCTAAGCACTTCACACTGACATTCTGTAGATTCCTATTTAATATTTTTTAAGTGCTCTCAAATTTCCAAATTACAGCTTAATATAGCCATTATGTGCTTTAAAAATAATTTCATTTTCCTTTTTCAAATAAATATATAATATGCCATGTCATGTAGTATGGTCTTCATTAAGGTTTTATATTCTTCAATGCACACACCAAGAATCCATTTAATAAATGCTTAAAAATAAGAGATCAGGGGCGCCTGGGTGGGCTCAGCCATTAAGCGTCTGCCTTTGGCTTAGGTCATGATCCCAGGGTCCTGGGATCGAGCACCGCATCGGACTCCCTGCTCGGCGGGAAGCCTGCTTCTCCCTCTCATGCTCCCCTTGCTTGTGTTCCCTCTCTCGCTATCTCTGTCAAATAAATAAATAAAATCTTTAAAAAAAAAAAAAAGCAATCAGACTTAGCTTTGTTTTCCCTTGGCTGGGGCAGTAAGCTCTAATTACTTCCAAGAGCACCTCCACCATTTTTGCATTCTCAGATAGAAAAGGAACCACTTACTCCGAGTTTTAGTCAAAAAAAGTTTGAATGGACTGAGAGACAGACAAAAGTCCTGGCTCTGGTCTGTCTCAATCAAGACCTAGCTTCTAGTCTTAGCAACCTATGTGAACAGAAAGCTACTTAACTTCTCTAATTGCTTCATATACACAGTGATAAAATTTGGTCAGGCAATTTCAAAGAGGAAAACACTTGAATGGCATTAAAACAGAAAGAATACTGTTCTTCATGAACCCAATTGTTGGAATCTGCATAAAAATGCGGAAACTGGGGCCACAAAAATGTACTAAAGAGGAAGGAAGTCTGATCAGCAGTATCTCAGGCATAACAGGATGTGGAGGTCCACTTTGGTCCTTATCAGAGCAATACACAGACTGAGGGGCAGGAGATCCCAACAATGGGTCTGTCTACAGGGATGCTCACAACCCTGGGTGGTCATTCTTATCCCTAGTTCATTTGATGCTATCTAAGCTCTCCTCCATTCACATGGGTCAAGTGTTAAGATTGAGCTTGTCTGTTCAATTTAATCAAGGTTTAACAGATAAAAGTTTAGATTTTAGAAATTCCCACTAATTAATAAGTTAGCTAACTATATTATTCCTGAATGGGATGCAATAACTGTTTCAGGTCTCTCGAGTTCTCTTGGACCAATTACTTCTTTCAATACACAAATCTGAATTCTGCATGAAAGTAGTAGATCTCAACCCACAAGGTCATTTTGCCAAGATTGCTTCCCCACTCCAGTTCAAAATTTTTTTGGGTTATCATAAAGCAAAACAAAAAAGAAGATAAAGAGCAGATATTTCTTAATGACTGCTTTGAACTGACTTTTCTAGCAACCATCGCCAATGACCTTTTCCTATTCTGTATATTCCATGATAAATATGAGGATTCTGTGTGTAGATGGGAGTAGTGAAGTGAGCTAGGAGTCAAAAATGGAGCATCTGGCCCTCTCCTCAGAGAGCCATCAGCTATCTTAGAGTACCCTTAGAGCCCAGAGCAATTTACTTATTTAGAGGCAGTTCTGGAAGGACTGACGCTACAGGAAGTTAGGAGGTGTTGATTTGGGACAACACCCAAAAATATCTCATCAAAAATCGGGTCTGAAAACCTGTCACAGGGACTAAAATCCCACCATAATAGAGTTAGGTCTTTGAATTAAGGAACTTAATTTCTGGATAAATTTCATAGTTTGATAATATTTAAATAGTAATAGAAGGAACATATTTTAGCCATTTCTAGACACTAATATAATAACATAAGTAAGTTTATCAGATAAGATTTATTTACTTAGCAAGATGCTAGGACACCAAATAATTAAGTTTGGAACTTCCAAACTTCCAAAAGTTTCCAACTTTTCTCCATCTATTATCTCAGAATATATAGTTCCTACTAACTCCAACACCAACACCACAATAACAAGATATTTCTGAGATCAGAGCAAGTGTCTTATACAGACTTATGATAAACTATATTCCCAAGAGCATCTCCTTGGCATCAACAGATGAAAGGCGTATCCTATCACAGGAAACCACAGCTCTCTGGCAGCCACCACTGGATCTTCATATAATCCAAGTTTTAGGGAGTCTCTGGCAAAGCATAGTAGGAATTTCACTCAAAAAGAAGATTCAAAAAGCAAGGATGCTATGGTCCAAATGTTTTACATAGATTTTAGGGAAAATGTGATTTATGATTTTTTTTTACTTTTTACCATTTTTTATCATTTTATTTTATTTTTCATCAAGTGCTCTTTTTAATCCCTATCATCTATTTCACCCATACCCCCCACCTACTACCTTGTAGCATTTTTCATGATTTTTCTACATCTCTCTCCTACTTAGTCGCCACAGGATTCTGACATGTGCTCAACAGGAAGCTATACAAGTGATGGGCAACATGTTGAACTTGAGGTTGGCTCTGCCCTTATGGAGCCAAGGTTCACTTATTACAACACACTCACCTTTTTTTTGCCTCAGAATAAGCTCTTCCAAAAGTTCTGTCAATGTAGGAAAAGGCCCACCCCACCAGTATTTCAGCAAATTCATTATGTTTTCATCTCACTTAGAACCCCGTCATACTTGTAAAAATGTACAGAGACATAGAATAGCATGGCTTCGTAGTACAGTATAATTACAATATAAAATAACAGAGGATGAAGGGGGGAGGCAATAGGAGATGGACTCATCTAAGTAAAAAGGGCTTGCTTATGAATACTAAACGACTCAAATTCACCCTGAGGACAATGAGAAGCAATTTATATTTTTTATAAATAGAATTGGATTCAGAGGATAGATTGGGATGGGGCAACACAGTAGATTTGTTTAAAAGAAGAGAACCCCCCCTTTTTTTAAGTAAGTTCTATGCCCAATGTGGGGCCTGAACTCACAACCCTGAGATCAAGAGTCACAGGCTCTATGAACTGAGCCAGCCTGATGAGCACCAGGTGTTATATGGAAGTGCTGAATCGCTACATTGCACACCTGAAACTAATATTACTCTGTATGTTAACTAACTGGTATTAAAATAAAAACTAAAGTAATAATAATAATAATAATAATAATAATAATAATAATAATAATAAATAAAATTTTAAAAAGACCGCCAAACTTATATCAGATAAAATAGGCTTCAAAAAATAAATAATAAAAAATAAGAGAACCTGTTATCTCCCACCTATCTTTGTAATGGACAGACTACTAACAGAATCTGGGCCAATATTTAAAATACATTAAATTGCTCTCAGAAAAAAATGTTCTTTGGGGCACCTGGGTGGCTCAGTGGGTTAAGTGTCTGCCTTTGGCTCAGGTCATGATCTCAGGGTCCTGGGATAGAGCCCTGCGTCGGGCTCCCTGCTCAGCGGAGAGTCTGGCTCCCCCCTCCTCCTCTGCTGCTCCCCCTGCTTGTGCTCTTTCTCTCTCTCTCTCTCTCTCTCCCTCCCTCTCTCTGTCAAATAAACAAATAAAATCTTTAAAAAAGAAAAAATGTCCTTTAATACAAAACAAGACAGAGAAAGCATTCCTTCTCATATCTATCCTTACAAAGAACAATGAGTCTGATTTTCAATGGATACAATTTGTGAGTTCCTCATCAGTTTTTAAGAAAAATGACTATACCTTCCAAATATGATATATAAAAATTCAATATATAGACACATCAAAATAGGAAGCCATTATTTAATATAAATGGTTAAATTACTTTCTTGGACGAAATTGAAATAATCTTTCTACATATATTAGTTCAGTGTATTTCTTAACATGCCTTTAAATGACTGATATATTTTTTCTAACAGTCACATCAATTCAATTCTTAAGTCTAGATCATTATCCCTATTTAATGAAAAAAACTCGTACACTTATTAGCTTATGAGTACAGTATTTACATCTTATGTATATTTAGATGAAAACATGTATACAATTAAAGCAAAAACATACTGAAGTCAGTCTACTTAAGTGAATACTTTTTAAAATACATTATAAAAGAATAAAAATAAGATCTTTATATACTCAGGGAGACAGTACCATTAATAGGTCGCACCTAGGACAAATACGAAAATTCACAACCTCCTGGTATAATGATACATTTTTGAGCCTGTATATATGAAAAGGATTTATTTTAGGTGATTGTTCATACAGCTAAAACACAGTGTGCCTCCTGGTGCAATTGAGAAGTTTCATAAAATTTATAACTATCTCTTCTTTATTTCTCTTGTGACTTTGGCCCTGGATACCACAGTGATCCTTGGGCTCTCTTCTAATTCACCAAGTGTTAATAAAGTCTATTCTTTAACCATTTCCCCAATATAGATAGAAAAACATAAACCATAATATCAGAAAGAATACAACAGGAGAAGGAAAAAGCTGAATTGTATGTTTCATGAATATAAAATTCCTGATTTTGCTCTGTCTTCAAAATTTGTTCTCTCTCTCCCTCTCAACCTCCAGTACCACCTCTTTCACTTAATTTCTGGTCATTTGTTTACTACAATAAAATGTGCACTGATGATAACATCAGAAAATGTTTGTGATAAAATGGTGTATTAGTTTTCTGTAGCTGCTGTAACAAATTATCACAAACCAGGTGGCTTAAAACAACAGAAGTTTATTCTCTCACAATTCTGGGGACTAGAACTACAAAACCAAAGTCTCAGCAGGGCCACTCTCCTTCTGAAGGCTCTAGGACAGATTATGTTCTTTGCCTCTTCTAACTGTAGGTAGCTATTGGCATTCCTTGACTTGTGTACCTATCACTCCTCCTCTGTGGTCTACCTCTATGGTCACATTGCCTCCTCCTCTTTTGTCTGTCCTATTTGTCTCTTGTCACTAAATGTAGGACCTATCTGGAAAATGGAGGATGACTTCCTTATCTCAAGATCCTCAACTTAATTTCAGTCTCAAAATCCCATTTTATTATATTTTTTTACTTAAATTCAATTAATTAACATATATTATTAGTTTCAGATGTACAGTTCAGTGATTCATCAGTCTTATACAATACCCAGTGCTCATTACATAACATGCCCTCCTTAGTCTCCATCACCCAATTACCCCATCTCCCCACCCCTCACTCCTCCAGCAACCCTCAGTTTGTTTGCTATGATTAAGAGTCTCTTATGGTTTGTCTCCCTCTCTGATTTCATCTTGTTTTACTTTTTCCTCTCTTCCCCTATGATCCCTCTGCCTTGTTTCTTAAATTCCATATATCAGTGAGATCATATAATTGTCTTTCTCTGATTGACTTATTTCACTTAGCATAGTACCCTCTAGTTCCATCCACGTCATTGCAAATGGCAAGATTTCATTTTTTAATGGCTGAGTAGTATTCCATTATATATATATATATATACCACATCTTCTTTATCCATTCATCTGCCGATGGACATCTGGGCTCTTTCCATAGTTTGGCTATTGTGGACATTGCTGCTATAAACATTGGGGTAAGGTGCCCCTTCGGATCAGCCCATTTGTATCTTTGGGGTAAATCCCCAGTAGTGCAATTGCTGGGTCATAGGGTAAATCTATTTTCAACTTTTGAGGAGCCTCCATACTGCTTTCCAGAGTGGCTGCACCAGCTTGCATTCCCACCAACAGTGTAAGAGGGTTCCCCTTTCTCCACATCCTCGCCAACATCTGTCATTTCCTGACTTGTTAATTTTAGGCATTCTGACCGGTGTGAGGTGGTATCTCATTGTTGTTTTGATTTGTATTTCCCTGATGCCAGTGATATTGAGCATTTTTTTTATGTGTCTGTTGGCCAGCAAAAATCCATTTTACAAATAAGATAGCTTTTGCAAATTTCAGGGATTAGAATGTGGACATATCTTTGTGAAGGCCATCATTCAACCCACTAAAATGACATAATAAGTAAGTGAAACATAGTTGATAGGCACTATGCATTTGTAGGTAACAAATATTAGTAGATAAAGTCATCGTTACTTATACAATCAATGGAAATTTAATGGATCTAGAGGAGAATAAAATAAACATGCATTAAATAGCTACTATGTACCAGGCAGAGAAGGGATCCAGGTTTTGTGTAGCCTAGAGAACTATTTTTTAGAAAATAATATAAAACTATGAATACAAAAGTAGCTGTGAATGTGAGTATATATTTAGAATGAGGAAAGGATTTGTAATAAATTATAAAGTTTTTAAAAGCTGAAAAGTACTATGAACATAAAAAACTCTAAGAAAATAACCTATCACTTTTAACAATATTATTAATTGCCACTTCCATAATACTCGTGTAATACTTTTTCCCCTACATTTTGGGTTCATTCTGACTAGCAATAATTTGTATATCACTTTCAAAAAAATGATAATTCAGTCTCTCCTCTAGCATGGTTAATACAAATTTGTTTTGTGTTATTGATAGCTTAGAAGGTTTTTTTAAGCTTCAGCACAGAGGGAGTTTTATGTTTTTTATGTTGTTTTATGTTTACTATACTGTTTGATGTTTACTATAAAACCACAGTTTTATGGTGTTTTATGATCACTGTGGGCAAGCTCTTGAAGAGTCTCAGCACTTTGATCTGTAATATATGCCTCACCCCATGGACTTGGCTAGGTCCTCCCTAGATTTACCTCATGGACCTACGTAGGTCCTCCGTGCCCCTTGTGAGCTGGTCCTCATTGTGGGAAGACACAAATGGACACAATCAAGGCCTTCAGAGGCCTCTGATCCAGACAGGAAGAGAATACCATTTGTTCAGATCCTCAGGATAAACCATGGTAGGGTGTGGATGAACAATGAGTTCTACCAGGATAAGGTTTTCATGGAGGACATGGGTAGACATAGAGATGCTGGTGACCCAGAACCACCCACAGTCAGATGACTACTACCTAGAGCATAATCTGCACTTCCTTTCTACATCCAAGGAGGAGGATATGCTGGAATTGAAAAGGACCTGTGCAAGTGGGGGTCCTGAGGCTTAAGCTTCATGAGTTTCATCTTAAATTCACTTCTGGAGTCAGGTATTTTATACATATCTATATCTATATCTACACCTGTATCTATATCTATATATATAATTACTTTAAATGTTCAAATTGGTCATTTAAATAAGTTTGAAATAAAGATTATAAAGACCAATAAGATATTCTAAATATTACTTCCAAGTTACAGTTTTGTAAAATTTGAGTCATATGTGTTATTGAGTCTGAAAAGATATGATAGACTTTGCATTAACCTATGAAACCTACTAGAGAAATAATTGAGATCACGTTCTCTACTAATAAATAATCAGGTACAATGTCCATACCTTAACATATATGTGCATATATGATTTAATATAGCACTAGTTTTATTTAACACTGAATAAATATCAATCAGACTACCTGTGTACCAACTAGGAATATTCCGATTTTTACATTATCTTTTGCCTATTTCCAAAAAAAAAAAATGTAGCCCATATTCCATAAACCTGATCATACAATAAGAAAAAAATACTGAAAATAACAAAATACCATTTAAAGTCCTGTCTTATAACAGTTCATTTAAGCATACAAGGTACACAATGCAGTACCTAAGAATAAACTAGTAATCTGCTTTATGTTGAAAAAAAAAGAAAAAACGAAATGGCATTCTAAGATACAGCTGCATAGACTATATGATGAATATTCAACATATGAGAAACTGACAAATTTATCTTTACTCCATCATTAAGCGTTTTTGTGACAAGCTGGGTATTCATCCCATTAGGGGTCTTTTTTGTGTGCATTCATTTAATCTAATGCTTGCTCATGCCCTTTCCTGACATCCTACAAGACTAGTCTTTTCTTTTCCAAATTTCTGATTACGCATATTGTTAGAAACTCATATTCAGAAAACTCTTTTCAATGATAGGAAGACAAAACCTTGGTCAAAACTCTTATTCTACTACCTAAAGTTTGATCTAATAGTTTTTCCTTCAGCCCACCTAAAAAAAAATATATATATATACACATATATATACATACATATATATAACAGAAATAAATGTTTTTCATTAACAAAAATACATTAACTATTTTTGCTCACCAGAAGTCCATCTCCTTTATACTTTCAGATAACCCCTAATTCATGAAAAGAGAATTCCTTATTTTATACCAGAGCCTACCATGTCATATTTCATATTCTCAAAGTAAATTATTCTTTTCATACATCCTTTATTGTTGTAGAGAAGACAAAACATTTGACTGGGGGACTTCATTAAGTTTTAGATCGCTCAGTAAAATGACACTCACCTAATTATAGCTCATTGAAATCAATGTCCAAAATGGATTCCTGGTGTTAATGTGGAAAACAACACAGGTAATAGGATTAAACTCTGATCTCTAGAATCCCTAGTACAGCACACTCACTGAGAAGCTTACTCTGAGATTTTTCTGTAAACTGCTGAAATTTGGCAAACCTGTGCACTAGAAGATTTTATATCTCCTTTCCAAAAATTTGACAAGAAAGATTATTCTCCATGCTAAAAAAATAAAAATGTATGTGAAACGTACATCATCAATGTAACAGCAGAGCTGCAGCTCCTTCATTTATTATGTATTCAGTGCCTTCTTTATGTATTTCACTGCCCCTGGGTTCATGACCAAACATCAATACATGTTAACACATTTTCAATATTTATAAGCTAAAAGCTTAGATCCAAGTGTTATCCATAATGGTCCTGCTACTCCATTCATACTCACCAGCATCTCAATTATACTGCTTACCAATAAGCATCCTCAGAAATTCATGCAGGTTAACAGTTGAAAAAAATCTAATTTAAGGCTGCTTTAGGGTTAGGATTGCCAAATGTCTCACTCACACCATTGCCTCTCTCCTTTTAAATACTTACTCTAAAAGGGGTTTTGGTTTGTCATACGACATAATGTGTAAACAGGTGGCTGAGCTCAAAATTATACTTGCATCGTGATCATACCAAAGTTAAATAGGAAACAGCATTGCCTACTAATATAAATAGCAGTGACTGGTAAATAAGATAGATAAATGTCAGAAATGAATGTTTGTCTAAATAAGATGAGTGAGAAATGGCACACGTTTACCATAAACATGCAGCAACATAACTTACCCTGTTTCACTGAACACCAAATAGAATTTACTTACTTTGTTAAAATAAATGTGAGAATCTAAGTAAAATAGTTTTTTGCATGACATTATTCCCATTAATAATGCACATGCATGAAGACTAATATAAAAATCTTTCTCTTTATATAGAAAATGCATATCAAATAATTTTTATAAATATGTCTAATCAGAATTTGATTTGTAGGAACTTAAAGGATGTATATAGGCCCACTCTCCTGAAGGAGTAAAAATTTCTCTCTTAAAAATACTGTTATAATAAAAACTCAATTAACAATATCCTACCAGAAATGGGAGGATAAACCCTGACTATCTGGGAGTTTCCTGGGAAATACACATTTTTGTTGTTGTTGCTATTGAAGAATATTAGGCTGTTTTATTTTACCATTATAGAGTAGAAATTATTTAACTATTGAAATCTATTTGAGTTCCTAACATATTGATTTCTGATTAATTAAGGTTTCATTCACTGAAATCTAAAATGGTACTTGAATCCTAGTACGTGTTTATGCCCAAATTGGAAGGGTTTCTCGAGTTTGTAAGTGTACTTTTAGTTATTCAGTAATAATTCACTGCTATGATGACAGGTGATCATCAGCAAGCATCTACCAAGTGAATTTTCCTTTTTTTGGTGTGAAAGAAACTCATTTGAATACTAAAATCAGATGAAGCACTGCTCCAATTGGATGTTTTCATACTCTATTTCACCTTACATTAATCCACATACACAAATCCTAGTCCTTTCCCCAAACAAAATAGGTCTCTAAATATAAGAAAATAGAACTAGCAGGACACAGAAAACAGAGAATAGAAAATAAATATAATATAATGTGTCCTAAACAAAACAAAGATGAAGGTGGCATTGCTGTTTGCCTGACAATCACAATAAAAATTGTGATTCAGATCAGTGAAATACGCTAGAGATGGCTACCAAAGAAGTTTTAAGCCACCACTTTTGGTCAATTCTTTCCTGAAAGGATGGGTTTGGTTTCTCCCTCCCACTCCTACCTCTATCCATCTCCCTTTCTCTCTCTCTCTCTCTCTCTCTCTCTATGTGACTATCATGTATTAAATGCTCACATATAGGATTCATTTAATCCTCATAACATTCTGAGAGTTAATCTACCAATTAATATGGGCATTGCTTAGAAATAGTCACATATTTCAATATCACACTTGTCTAACAACTTCAAATCTCTGCAATCCTAATAAAAATCAGGAAATCAAGTGTTTTATTAAAAAGCTCAAGGTAGCAAAAAAAATAGAGGTCAAAAGCTGTACCAAAAGCTCAACTCTTATATTATAAAATTCATGTTTTTAAATATTACCCAGTGACTACTTATTCCTACTTCAGACAGAATTCTGCTTAGTACAGATATGATTTTTCTAGTACCTAGTGGATTAAAGGCGGAAAATTAGAAAAGAGGGAAAGCACATGTTTAAGACAGCCAGGAAAGTCAGCTGCTTAAAGACGTATATATAACGCAATATCAAAAAAATCAGCAGATATATTAAATGCAATAACAAAAAATCACAGTGGTTATTTAGCCTAAGGACATAATGACTCAATGACCCAAAAACTCCAAAAAGTACCAGTTCTACAGTATGTACTGATGATGCTCCAACACCTACAGTGATGTACTTTTATTATAAATGATGGAGGCAGAAAAAGGAGTTTTACAGAAAACTTTCTGTAGAAAATGGCTTCAAAAATATAGTCTGGGGGCGCCTGGGTGGCTCAGTCGTTGAGCGTCTGCCTCAGACTCAGGGCGTGATCCCGGCGTTATGGGATCAAGTCCCACATCAGGCTCCTCCACTATGAGCCTGCTTCTTCCTCTCCCACTCCCCCTGCTTGTGCTCCCTCTCTCACCGGCTGTCTCTATCTCTGTCAGATAAATAAATAAATAAATCTTTAAAATATATATATATAGTCTGATAATAAAGCCAAGTTTTTGTTGTTATAAAATTTATTTATGAAGAATGTTGCATTCATTGATGATAGGTATTCACCAGTTGCTGTAGGAACTTAATGTTTTTGTATATTACACACTCTAAGAATCTCACGTCCATACTTTGCATCATAGACTATTCTCTAAAAATGAATAAAATAAAACATATATTAATGTCCTTGGGCCTATTCAGAATAATAGGAAAAGAATGTGTGTCAAGCAAATAATCAGTCTGATTAAAGAACCCAACTCAATGAGGTTGGTTGTTTCTGAGATAAAAAGTAGAACATACAGGAAAAACAAATGACAAGAGGAAAAAAAGAAAGGATAGAATAACTTGCCTCAAAGTGTGGCAGAAAAAAAGCAAAGATACATTGCAGAAAAAGATCTATATTACATGAAATTCATATTAATCAAAAGAGGATAACAGAAGGGAGGGTGGAAAGAAAGGAATAAAGGCCAATATTTTAGGATGGAAACAATCAAGAATCAAGTCCTTCTTAATGGAAGGCTCCGGGCTCCAGGAAATCTAATCTATGGGAAAAGGACTGTTACCACTGGGACCTAAAGATCAGCCTTCAGACTGAGAAATAGAAAATTATGACTGATGAATACTTTAGCCAAAACAGAAAACTTTCTGCATTTCTGTTGTAAAGTGCATAACCATAAGTCTTACTACCTTCACTTCAGGAATAATAAAAAAATTCAACTGCTGTGAAATGATGGACCCGTAAATAACCCTGTCCTAAGTATTGGAAATTGGCCTGTAAAACTGGAAGCTGATTAAAGTATTTTCCTTAATCTTTCTCCCAACGCTAATAATTTCTTTCCTTTCCTTTTGTCCTTTGTGTGGAGGACAAAGCCTGTCAAGATTCACGCCTGCAACGCAAACACAACCATCTTTCCTCCAGGCCGCAACCTAACTGTAGATCCATCATTTCAAATGACAATTCCATAGGAAATCAATATCTTCAAAGGAAGATTGCTTCAACTACTGCAGCGTGGACTGTGGGTACAGCCAGTGAATTCAAGAGAGCACACCCATTTGTAGCTGCTGCTCATTCGGGCAGGATTGATTGCAGGTAAGCTTCCTTAGAGAGGACGTGGAGGAGCTATTCATTTCTTCTTCTCTTTTCCACGTGCTCCTCTACTCTGGATCAAATAACAGCAGTCCTGAATTATAAATAGCAGCAGGAGATAAACAAACACCTTGGCCCACTCGAAATGCTAAATAATAACTCCACCTATTGTTTAAAGATTGATGTTCTTTCCATTCAACATATTCTTTCTTCATATTGCACATTACTAATAGTGGCTGTGGTTCACTGATGTTACATCTCAGGACACTTCATGCAAAAAACTGTGCTACAGCCCCAACTCACAAAGCTTTTTTGAACATTATAATCAAACGCAACCTAAAAATCCATAGAAACTCAAAACTTGAGATTTTTTTCCTGCTTCCAACATTTTGAACTGATACTACGTATTTGTAAAATACCTCTTTTAAACTGTTTTTTTCTAAGTATGTGTAGTGCATGATAATTGAAGAAAAAAATTAAGATTGGAAGGGAAAAGAAAAAGTACAACCACTGTAACTCCATCTCCCAAAGATAATTATTATTTTATCTTCATCTATTTCCTTCTAATCTTTTTCTATACAATTGTTTTTACATAGTTAATCTCATACTGAGGTTGCAATTTTATATGTCCTTTATAAAATTAAAAACACAAAACATTTCCCACAGTCATGGACACTGTTCATCAATATCAGATTTCAGGGTTATACAATAATTTATTTTGCACAAGTACTATAATCCACTTAATCATCTTACTACTGCTGATATTTAAGTTGTATCCAACATAATATTCTGTGATTAGACATAACTCTGAAATAAATACTGGTGTGTATTTCAAAGATCTTTGACACATTGACAAAGCACTTTCTAAAAGAGTTGTTGACATGTTTCTTTTTAGATACATATTTTTTAAATAAACCTCTTTTTGCTGATCCCTGATGTAGATCATCAAAACTATCCAGATATCTATATGTCAGTGTATGAAATATGTTTTCTCTAAGAAGAGTTGAATGGAAGATGGTTCTATATTACCAGGTAAATCAGCCAAAGAACAAAGTGACTACCAGTTTAATCCCCAAACGTTTGTCTTATGGTACATGAGTTGTCAGGCTCTCTAACACCAAGGCTTAATAGTGACCCCACAAAAGTAAATGCAGTATTCACTTTTCCCTCAACACCCTAAGAATGATGCAAAAGAGAAAAAGAGAAAGGGAATATATAAAATTAGGAACTGCATCAGACACAATGAATACTTCAACCTCAGACCCATTAAGGTCAGGAAGAGAAAAAAGCCCTAACAATTAGTAAATACATGATGCAAATCAGCCCCCACTCCATGTTAGTACTTTATATTACTTTTTAACCGACCAATTTTCTAATTTTGAGAAAAGGCCAAATAGTGTTAGGTGGAAAAAATGATCACATGACCGTCAACAGCCAAGGGTTCAAATTGTGCCTCTAACAAGCTCTGTGGCCTTGAACAAGTCAGATAATCCCCCTGAATAACAGTGTCCTCTGTGAACTGCTTGGCTGGGAAAATTAATCTACGTTTCTTTGGAAATTTAAAATTCTGTGGTTCTCTGTCGTATTTATTGTAGCAGGATAAAATCTGTAGATGTTTTCCCTCGTTTTTCTTACTATTGTCTGCGCAGATACCCAGAGAGATATTCCTTGTCAAAGGTGGAAAGTGGGGTACCCAGATCAAAACAAATAATTCAAATCGATTTTTAAAGCATATAGCATAGATACTGGTCTGAAGGTCAAAGCTCTTTCTATTTGCAAGACTCAGCCACTTGAAAAGGGACGATGTCTACTAGAATTCTAAGAATCTGGTTTTGTTTTTCAGGAGTAAGAAGGATCTCAGAGTAAAGGTTTATAGCATTGCTTTTCAAACTGGTGTTCAAAGCCCACAGAGAAGTCATGAAAACAATTTCCTGGGTCTAGACCAGCATTGTTTTGTTTGTTCCCTAATGAATTAGAACAGAATACACTGCAGTTATTAAGGCTAAGGTAAGTGTGTGATTTCTGGAGTTGATACGAAAATGTATCTCTCACAAAGGGTTTCTATCAAAAAGAAATTTGAAGAATACTAGTTTAGATTATAAACCATATTAGGGTGGGGGAGGAATATGCTTATGTAAGTCCAGTTGTCCAGAACCTTGGTATGTTCATGGGTGATATGGAGAGAAGAGCTTGTAGAGGGCTGGGGGAGGGCAGCTATGCACAGCTGTTCAACTGTTGTACCAGACTCTTTCTTTTCCCACTGACAGCTTAAAACCCAGAGAAGCAGAGTCTACAGAAACCACCAAACATTCGTGAGAATATGAAGGCAGAAAAAAAATTTCATTTCTTGTCTGGATTTTGGAGACAGGCAGCCTAGTAGTGTGATGCTTGCCAATATGGAGCCACCACTTTTGAGTATAAATTACAACAGGACAGGCATAGACAGAGAAGTATCTTGAGATTTGTGCCCACTCCACCATCCTTCCTTGAATCCTGTGGAATATGGAGAGAATCAGAGAAGACTCTCTTGCCCAAGTCAGGGACAGAAATAAATGAAAATTGGGGCGCCTGGGTGTCTCAGTCATTGAGCGTCTGCCTTCGGCTCAGGGCGTGATCCTGGCGTTCTGGGATCAAGCCCCACATCGGGCTCCACTGCTGGAAGCCTGCTTCTTCCTCTCCCACTCCCCCTGCTTGTGTTCCCTCTCTCACTAGCTGTCTCTCTCTCTCTCTGTCAAATAAATAAATAAATAAATCTTAAAAAAAAAAAGAAAGAAAGAAATGAAAATTAAGATATAGTGTCCCTGAAGGTTAAGGGGATGAGAAGAAATAGAGTGAGGTTGGGGAGGCTTACAGCACAGAATGAACTTCCCAGAATGCTACACTCTGCTACACTCTGCTGACACGGACAGAACAGATGGCAAGGTATTCCAGCAGATAGCAACCCCAGACCTATTATCTCCCTCCAATGTCATGAAAATATGAAAGGACCTAAGAACCTAGAGCCTCCTGGGGAAGAGGAGCAGGAAAGGAGACTTGAAGTTGCCTGAGTTTATCCAGAAG
This sequence comes from Ursus americanus, assembly GCF_024610735.1. Lineage (NCBI taxonomy): Eukaryota > Metazoa > Chordata > Mammalia > Carnivora > Ursidae > Ursus > Ursus americanus. Next base: position 8,227,647 of record NC_142131.1, read on the forward strand.
ATACAGCTTTAAATTGGAAGTTACCTTGATTTGGCATGATTGATTTCCATTTTAGTGGAAATGGGGACTGGGAATACATGGATTCCAATGGAATGTAAATCCAATACATGGATTTTAATGGAATTCATTAAAAAAGAAATAACAAATCTGTGTTTTTTTATTCATTACATATTTCTCTTACATTAGATTTTAAATACTTCTTTTTTTTTTTAAGATTTTATTTATTTGACAGAGATAGACAGCCAGCGAGAGAGGGAACACAAGCAGGGGGAGTGGGAGAGGAAGACGCAGGCTCATAGCGGAGGAGCCTGATGTAGGGCTCGATCCCATAATGCCGGGATCACGCACTGAGCCGAAGGCAGAACCTTAACGACTGCGCCACCCAGGTGCCCCTAGATTTTAAATACTTCTAATAGCATAAGATATTTTGTTGTTTTTAAATCACTTTTGGTTCTGAGACCAATATCTTCCACATAATTATTGAAAAATAAACGTTATTTTCAGAGCTTCCCAAACTTTTTATTGGCATGGCATATATTAAAATTGGAACTTGGGCGCCTGGGTGGCTCAGTCTGTTAAGGGTCTGCCTTCAGCTCAGGTCGTGATCCCAGGGTCCTGGGATTGAGCAAGTCCCTAGTCAGACTTCCTGCTCAGCGGGGAGTTTCCTTCTCCCTCTGCCCCTCGCCCTGCTCTCCTGCTACAGCATGCACTCTCTCTCTCAAATAAATAAATAAAATCTTTGAAAAAGATAAAAATTGGAACCAATATTGCGAGTTAGATAAAGTGAAAGAAGTTCACCTGCCCAGTCTGGGGCCACCGCATGCCCCACTGATTTTATCTGAAGACTAACGGAATCAATCAATGATTATACAAGCATTTCAAAGCATGTAGTCTATTATATTACTAAATAAAAACTGCATAGTGGATTAAATTCATTTGTGTGATGCTTACCACGGTACCACATATAAAACACCACATTTACTATAGGACACGCAAACATTGTTAGCAAATGTCTGTGGTTTCCAGTTAAGGCAATCAAATCTTTCAACATCTTGTAAATATTAAGAAAACGTCTGTTCACAAGTGTCTATAGTGATCCCTGTATATCAGCATATCAGGTTGATAATGCTATATAGTTTACAATTATTCAAGACATTAATTCAGAATTTATGCTAAGTATGAACCATTATTTCTTAAATGTTTCATAAATAATCAGCAATACTTCCCTGCTTATTAGCAATGGCTCCAGGAACAAGCCCCTTAGTACACAGAAATGTCAGAGGTCCTATTGTAATCAATTACAAATAGGTTATATATTATTTTTTCTATTGCCTTTAAATGTCATGATGATTTTTCCTGTTTTGAATTGTGCTTTTATTGCATTCTGGATTGTTGTATTACTCTAAAAATCCATTTGAGTCATTTTTAAGTCCAAAAGTACATTTTACTGAGTGACCACATTGATTCTTTTGATCTCTACTGAATAAATAATGTTCATTTTTAATGACCTATTATTTTTCCAGGAGATCATGAAAATTTAAAAATAACTCTCTTGCTGGAACTCATGTCAATCAACTACAATGATGCAATATAGAACTATGGCTAAATAAAAAAAAAATTTCACCATGAATTAGATAAGAGAATAATTTTATTCTAGGAAATAGGATCAAAGAGGGCATGATTTTCTTTTAATAATTAGTCAAGAATCCAGCCATATGAATTTAATGATTTTAACTATAGGTTCAAAATACTGTGAAAAAGAAATTTAATTACTTTTTTTAGGTGAATCTTTTGCCAGAACACCAGTTTAGTATATTATATACAGATAAATAAAGGTATTCCTTTTGGCACCAGTGGTCTCCGAACACAAATAACTTATAAGGCCCCATTCCACTATCACTTTCTCCACAAAGCCTTCCATGAGTCTCCAGCCCAGAAACTGACCTCTCTCTCTTCTTGACTCCAGAAGCACAAAGCATCTGGTCTGCTCAAATAGCACCTATCATATGTATCCTTATAAATTCATTCAAGAAAAGACAACATTCATCCCAAAACAGAAGGAAAATCAAAATATCTTAAATTATTCAATAAAGGTCATGGCCATATTGAGGGGTATATTATATCATTTATATTTTAAAAATCTGTTCCAAAGGGAACCAGTAAATTGGATCTTGTTAGAACTAATGGTTTAAATAGCACAGCATTTTAACCATCATGATGTTAAATCTCTCATTTTAAGGCTATAGTTCATGAATATTTTATTTATTAATATATACACCAAAGAAGTAATCTACATATTTATGTGTGAATTCATAGCAATGTGGCTTGTTCTTTTGTGCAAGGTAGACTTGTCAACATTAAAGTGCCTGTACTAAACAATAAAGTCATTTGTAATCAAAAGTGCACGTCTCCAAAACAATAAATCCAGGCAATGCCTGACAGCAAGTATCTAACCCTTCAGTGAACACATCAGTTCCACATGAGGTCATTTATTTTCATTTTTCCTCCTCTCTCTTCTTCATAACAATGAGTTAAATTTTCATTGCAACCAATGTACAATGGGCTAGATAATCTCAGTGCACAAATTATAAAATGCATGTTAAGGATTGAGCACAGTGGCTAGCTCCCTCTAAATGTTCAACAAAAGGTTGTTATACAACAAGTCTTACATTGTTGCACACATCAGAAATATATTTAGAACTGCCTAACAGGACAAAAATGAATTATCCAAAGTACATTAGTTTATTTTATGAAATCTAAAACTGAACTACCCAGTTATGGGGAAAACAAAGAAGCATTTGGACCTTAGGAAAAATTGAGACCAAGAACTTAACACCATTAGGTCACTCAGCTCTTCCACTCTCCTCACACCAGCTTCATTCTTTCTAGATGCAGAAGCCTTTCTCGATACATACTGACCATATCAACCAGCAATCCCATGCCCATGTATTTACTCAAGTGAAATAAAAGCTTAGTTCACACAAAAACCTCATACACAAATTATTATAGGTTTATTCATAATTACCTAAAACTAGAAACAACCCAAATGTCTCTCAACTGAGGAATGAAGAATCAAACAGTGGTACATTCACATGCTAGAATATTACTCAATAATCAGCAATAAAAGAACAAACTATGATAAATGCAACAACATGTATGCATCTTAAATGTATTTCATTAAATGAAATAACTAAGACTCAAAAAGCTACACACTATATGATTCCATTTATATGACCTTCTTGTAAATGCAAAACTATAGAGACAGAAAGTATATCAGTGGTTGCCAGGGATTGGTGTGGGGGAAATTCTCAACTACAAAGGAGTACAGAGAAATCTGGGGGATGGGAGTGCTGGAGCTATTTCTATATCTTGGTTGTGATGACATTTACACCATTTCCATTTACTGAATTTCTTCAAATCCAAAGGACAGTACACTAAAATGGGTGAATTTTACTTTATGTAAATTATATCTTAGAAGTTTCTGAAGAAGACAGAAATGGCTTAGAAGGAAGGACATAACAAATATTGAAGAGATAAAACACTGAAGATATTGTCTTGGATATAGATCATAGGAGTCCTTGAAACAAAAAAAGCAAAGGAAGGGGATAGTACAAATACCAAAAACTAATATACAAGAAAACTTTCTTGAGTTCAAGATTTCAAACTACGTATTAAAAGAGCACCCATGTACCTGACAGACTTGGAACTACTATCACTAAGGTATAGTCTAAAAAATTACTGAACTTTAAAGGGAAAAAATATCTTTGGGCATTTTTTTAAAAGCATCTATCTTATAAGAAAAATAAAATTAGATTATCATTGGACTTTGACAGCAATGCCTTGTGCCAGAAAAAAAATGGAATAATATATTTGAGAATCTCAATGACAGAAAATGTGTCTCAAGGACTTCATAGCCAGCAAAACTGATTTTCAAATATAAAGGGCATAAGACAAACTATTACCAACGTTCAAGAATTCAGGACTGCTCTCATGAGCACTTCCTAAGGAATCTACTAAGGAAAGAATTCTGGCAAACAAAATGACTACAGAAATATCAACGTAAGCATCGATGACTGAGCATTACATTTATAATTACATTTAGAACTAAAACTAAATGAATCAAGTTAAAAGGAAAAGGATATAGTATGTAACTGTTATATACTCAAACCTTATAGTTCGACTACTAAAAAATGAAATGAGCAAAGAATGTGAATAGCATATACAAAAATTAATTATAACTATATTCCAAACTAATGTTGATAATGGTCATATTAGTAATGTCATTTTAAGGCTGTTGTATGTATAATTCAAGGTAAAGGAAATAAGAAATTATGGCATAATTCTAATTCTATCATCTCCTATGTCCTTGAGAAGAGGTTACATAAAAACCCCACAGTAGATAAATTTATTGAAAAATATCAATATAAACTCATATATTATTTTTGGATATGTATATATTTAAAGATACATCATTTCTGTGTCCTTCTCACTTCTGCCTACAAACTTAGTTTTATTAAAATGCCTAGAAACAATGACTAGACCAACATTAATAGGCATCCCTAATACCCAGATTTTAAGCTTGAAATCCAACTTTCCACTGAAAAATCCAGAGTTTGATTTCTTGGAAAAAGGCTGATTTTAGGACTGATATGGGAAATATACAAGATAAGGCCAGAAATTCTTGTCAAACAAGACTAAGAGTAGAGAAAGGCAGCAATCAAAAACTACCAGAATCCTGTCTAAACGCTCATGAGCCAAATGGAAGAGGTTCCCGCTGGACAAAAGTGAGACAACATATGCTTCAGAAAAATAATAATGCCAAGAGACTGAATATATCACAACACATTTAAATCTATGAGCTTATAATGATAGGGAAAAAAGCCAGTAGTTCTCTCCATGATGATTGGAAATCAATTCTGTATCTTGGAAACTGGTAAATTACAAGAAATAATTAAACACCCATACTTTCTTCCTTTTTATACTTATCAGTCCCTTGAGTTTCTTTATTAGTTTAGCACCCTGATGTGCACAGGTGCTAAACTAATAAAGAAACTCAAGGGAGTGATAAGTATAAACATCAACGTAGTGGTTTCCATTGGGGCAGCTGGAATTCGGAAAGGGCACATGGATGGATTCTAGGAGGGCAGACAAAACTCTATTTCCTACTCAGGTAGTGGCTATAAGGGTGTTCACATTATATTAATTCATTAAGCTACATATATTTTTTATGGTGTTACATATTTGTTTTATTTTAAAACAAAAAGTTATAATTCATACAGAAACCTGACAAATAGATTCTTAAGTTTTTCTAGAGAGTAAATATAGAATAGCAAAGATAAGTTTGGAAAAAATGAATAACATGGGATCACTTTTACTACCAGTTATAAATATAAAGATTTGGTAACTAAAACAATATGGTACTAGGAGGGAAATAAGTAAAGAAATGAATGGAACATAATAGAGAGCTCAAATTTTTAAACTCATACACACAGACTTAATATGAGAACTACCTAATTCATATGGTAATTAAAAATACATTTCAAATTGATTTAAGATCTAAAACTGAAAAAGTAAACTATAAAGGAGTTAAATAAAATATAGATTAGGTTGGGGACTAAGCAAAAGAGGATACTTTTTAAAATACTCATAAAATTCAGAAAACATAAAAGAAAATAGTGACATTTGAATAAATGGGGGAAAATCTTGAAGACGAAATATATCGTAACTAATTTTTTAAATGACTAAGATTATGTATTAGTACCATACATGATGGGCAAAAGATGATTAGCCCCTACATAGAAAGGTTTATATATTTAAAAACCAATAATTTAATAGAAAAAAAAGTCAAAGGTCACAAATAGGTAACGGAGGGAAAGAAAAAAAAATACATATATATACACACATATATCTACTCCATATAGAATATGATGCTCAACCTCAATCCCATTCATAATTTTTAACCTATTGGATTTGCAAAAAAAAAAAGGTTTAAATTAAAAATAATCAATGTTTGAGAATATACAGGTATACTAGTACATAGGTACAGGTACTAACTCAGAATCTTTTCTCCTCCTGCAAATTTTTTAGTTATTTATTATTTACTATTGTCATTTTTAATGGTAGCACTAGAGTTTATTAAGCTGTGCCTTAATACAAGCACTGGGGCTTGCCTATGGTGCTCTTGATTTACAAAGCCCAGACATTCTGCCAATTCTTCTTTTGCAATGACTCCAGAAAATTGACATCTAAGTGGATGCTGTACACAAGCTCATCATCTGTCATCTTCAAGTGGCCAACAGCCACTGCCAGACACAGCATCTTCTTCATCTGGAATCTATCGTGGACTTCACTTTATCCATTTTGGCCACCATGTTCTCATTGTGGATCAGCAAGAAAGGGAATGTGCCATCCTCATTCAGGCATGGGCCCAGGATTTGTGGGATTTGCTTGATCAGAGATTCTGAGGCCAAAAAGACATCATACTTCTTGACCAGCTTCCTAATTTTTTATTCTTGCTGAGTTTCTTCAGTGCCTCAATGTCCATGTGGGGAATATCCATAACCCTGGCCTCATCATAGTGCTGCTGATCCCCCAAAACACATACAGAGAACTTGGGGCAGGGAGTGGACTTAAGCCTGATGGTGACCAAGAAGGTTTGTCCTTCTGAGGGTCAGAGTTCTTCAAGATGATCTGCAGCTCCATAATCTCCAAAAACATTCAGCAGAGTCTCCAAAAACTTCCTGGTTGCCACACAGGACCTACCTCCCCACCTCCCCCACCCCCTGATTCCTGGCCTCATAACAGGGTGTCACAGGAGGCTTTGCTGCTCATGGTGCCTCACTCCACAATAACCAGAGATTCCTGGAAATCTTAAATGAACATAGCAATTTTTGAACCTAAATGAATTATCTCTTTCATATTTTTCATCTTTTTGTCTTTTGTCCTGAATTCTAGGTAAGCTCCTTTGTTCAATCTACTTAATCATTAATTAAATCTTAATCTCTGATTATTCTACTGCTCAGCCCATTTATTGAGCTTTTTATTTTAATGACCTCTAATCAGTTAATTTTTTTAAGCCTGTCATTGTTTCCCAGTTGCATTAGCCTCTTTTAGCTCTTTAAGAATATAAATTATACTTCCTTAAAATCCTACTTGTGCTTTAATTCTGTTTTCTCTGGTATTATCCACGAAATTTCATGGATTCGGTTATCATTAAATGTTTGGTAATATTCATGAATTTGGTTATCATTAAATGTTTGGTAATATTCAGATGCATGCTCATCTTCCACTTTAGCTGTGCATTGGCTCCTACCCAATCACCTCCTTTTCCTTCTTTTGTAACAACAGAAAATGCTGGAATAAACACCCTCAGACTTCTTATCTACTAAGATGTTTCCTTTTGTAGGTTGGATTCATAGAAGTTGGTGAAATAGTTGTTCATTATAAATTTAATAGATAATGTCAGATTATGTTACTTACAAGTTGGAATAATTCACACACCCACTAGCAATCTGTTAGCTAGCCTCATTTCCCCATATCATCACCACCTTTGCTGATGTTTTCAAGCTAGATTTTGGATTTCTCTAAGTACAGCTAGTGCAGTATGAATTAGATACAACCTTCTTTGCAGTTGTACTTAAATACTCACTATTTGGCTGAATGAATGTGTAAGTTCAGCCTTTAGATCCCTGATACCATGCTTTCCTTTTTTTCCCCCATATTAATTTTCACATTCTAGCATACTATGTAATATACTCATTTATTATATTTATTGTTTAAAGTTTGTCTCCCCCTACTGAAACAAGAGCTGGAAACTCTATTTTGTTCATAGATATTTCCAAATGTCCAAAACATTGGCACTTAATAACTACTCAGTATATATTTGTTGAATTAGTAAATGAATGACCTATATGATAATTCACTTAATATGCTAGTAAAAACTTAGAATATTTTTTCCTGAAAAAAATGTTCTGAAAAGTGCTTATTTTAAAGATAGATCTGCTTCCTTTAACAAATATTATGAACTCCTACAATCATGTATACATTCCAAGCTGGCTATACAACAACCTGCTACAAGAGGAAATCAATATAACATGATTCCTTCTTGGAATCCATTCAGGAAGCATAAGCCACCAGCAGAAACAAAAGAATATGTGCTCATCATAATTGGCTTTTGAGTGTGGACCCTGAGTTTTTGAGTGTGAACACCGTCTCAGAGAAAGTATTCAATATATTCATAATTAATCTATCAAGCATATTGCTCATTCTGGAAGTAATTATAACAAAATAACATTAGCCTAGTTAAAGTAAATATTGTTTGTCATTTTAGTATGTCAAACATCAAATAATATAATTTTAAATGAGATGACAACATAAACCAATTAGATAGTGTCCTATTTTTATGGTGATCTTAAAAATGATACCTCCATGTAGCACTTTATAGTTTTCATTGGAGCCTCACAAAAACACTGGGAGCTAGGTAGTACAAATATTATTACACTCATTTCAAAAATCAGAAAACTGAATCCAGTAAGTTAAGTGATTGATTAGTAAGGAGGAAAGCCAGCACTTGAATACGTGTCTTTGGAAACATTTCTTTCTGAAGAAGCAAGAGATTAAACAAAAAGCAAATATTTGGAGTCAGAAGTAGATTTCTATTCTAACTCTGTAATTACTAGGTATGGAAACATCAACCACTGAATTATCTACTCTAAGCCTTAATTCAAAATCTATTTAATATTTGCCATTGCGCAGAAGGATAAGAAAACAGCCATGCATCAAAGGAAATCAATTATCTAATTATGTATACATTTAAAATATACTAAAAGTCTGTTATTTATATGGTTCATTCGTGGTATTTCTCCAAAACATAACATTGTTCTCTATTTTCCTTCTGTTTCCAAGATGCTTCTGGATCTAAGAATTCACTGTTGTGTAATTTATCCTTCTACCACTACGCAACAGGACTACTAAAGCTGGGCAAGCCACCTGACGCAGTGCTGTGAAACTGTTAAGAGAAGGAGGCTTTGTTGCTTTACCTCTATTTAATCTTTCCTCTCTTCAAGTGCATCTGTTGCCAAAGGTAGACATTTCATGCCAATCCTATTCTACCCCTATGTCCTACTTCCAGTTCCCAAGCCTCCAAGTTTTTGGAGTTGCATAAAGATTAATCTTGGTAATGAACCAGGTTGGGGCACAAAGTTTCTTTCCTCCTGTTTCTCCTCTCTTCTGCCCTTTTGGGCTAGTAATTTTCTTAAAATTCTAATCAGTTTAACAAATACTCCTTGAGTGCCTTCTATGCTGACAATACTAAGGTGCTGGGAACAGAAAGATATGTAGAGCACAACCCCTATCCTTAAGGAGATTATAGTTTATTAGGGAAGAGAGATAATTAAAGAAATCAAATTGTTATAATTCAATACATACAGTGGTTAAAGATAAGCTCAAGGTGTTATAGAAAGAGAGAGGAGGAACAATTAACCATTCTAAGGGTGGAAATCATGCTAATAAAAAACTACAAGAAATGAAATCTAATCTTGCAGCATGGGTAGGAATTAGCAAGTGAAAAAGAGTGTTACAGGTGGGAAAAGAATATGAATAATTACATAGAAGCATGATGCCAAAGGTTTTGTTCAGGTTAGAGATGGGTATTTCTGGGGCATAAAATGTGCTTAAGTTTTGAACATGTGCATTCAAAGGTCTGTAGGACAATTAAGTAGAAAAGTTTTTCAGGAAGCTTCGGAGAAAAGTCAAGACTAAATATCTAGCTGCCACCAATAGTATAATAAGATGAAGATAAGTACAACTGAGAAAAATCAAATAAGGTCTGGAGGAAGGAGAGCATTGCTATTTTATACAGCGTGGTTAGGAAATGCTTCGCTTTTAGGGTGATTTTTGAGCAAAGATCTAAAGTAAGAAGGTGAGTCATATGAATATCTAGGAATAGAGCTTTCCAAGAAAAAGAAATAGCAAATGCAAAGGTCTTGAGTTATGAGTGTGCTTGGATTGGAAAACAACATGGGGTCAGTACAGATGAAAAATATTACAAATGGAGAAAGTAGAAGGAAGTGATGTCAGAAAGAGAATAAGGAGCCAGATGGAGTAGAGCCTCAATGAACATTACATAGCCTTCATTATGTGGAATTTTACACTGAATAGTATCGGAAGCCAGTAGAAGTTTAGATTGGCAAAGTATTATGATTTATGTTTTAATAAACCTACTATGGCTGTTACCTACCGAATCTACTGTATGGGGCAAAAGCAAAAACAGGCTTTTGTTTTTGTTGTTGTTGTTGTTGTTGTTTTGATGTCTGTACCATTAATTCATGAGAGAATGATAGTAGTTTAGAGTGGTAACAAGAACTGGTAGGATTCAAGTACCTTTTGAAAGTAGAGCTCACAGGCTCTTTTAAGTTTGAGTATATGAGAAAGGATAAAATTTAGGTTCAAAAGATAATACAAAGTTTCAAATAAGAAGGACCAGTCAGTAAGAAAGGAAAACGAGTTGTGAATGCACACAGCATAGAAAGTATATTTGTTTAAAGAAAGTTTAGAGAAGGAGAATGTAGCAATATCATCTAAAGCAGTAAGTAAAAAAAAAAAAAAAAGAAAAGAAAAGGATAAAAATATCCATTGAAGTTAACAATTTTGAAAGTGTTATCTTTTGCTAAAGCAGTTTCAATGAAGTGGTAAGGCAGAAATCGGATTGCAATGGTTTGGAGAGTGAATGGAGCCCGAGGAAGGAGAGATAGCACTAAATGTTATCACTTCAAAACTCAACAGAGCGGAAAGAAGAGGGTTATAGTTGCTGGGTATTTAGAGTAAAAAGAAGATTTAATCAATCATGTGTTGCGACTCAGAACCATGAAAGATCCAGGGTAATCTCTTTGAATCCAGGGTTTCAAGGACAACCTGGTGGAATGGGTCATTTCTACTTTCCAGTCATCAAGATTTAAATGTCAATTTGCTTTGGAACCCAAGTCACGGAGACAACTACAGAAGAACACCTCAACCATTCAGCAATCATCCAGACAGAAGCATAATGGATCCAAAGAAGTCACCAAAGCATTAGTAAACTGCCCCTGGGAAAAGGACGGATTCATTAAGTTTGTGTAGCATTTTATTCAGTTCTACCAATATCTGGTTTAATCGCTTCACCTGATAAATCATCTGCTTAGCTTCAACTTTTGCTAAGCAGATAAAAATGTTAAATCCTATAAAATAAACATACATCTTACTTTCACTATTTAAATGAGGTTTATATAGATTAAAAGATTATTTAATTGTTGTGGTCTCAATAAGACCTTATTATTTTTCAACTTTTAATCAAGTACAAATCATCATACACAGATTATGCAATATCCTAAAAGTTCACCTATTAACTTGTATTTTTAAAATGCCCTTCCATTAGAATAAACAGGATAATAACCATAAAACTTTTAAACTGGAAGGAGTTTTAGAGACATCAAGTCCAAAAACCTTCATTTCTAAATAAGGAATTGAATTCATGAAATCTTAGGCTAAGGTTTCCTAAATACCAATAGAAACAAGACGAAAATCTAGACTCCAGGATTTCAATACAGTTTTCTTTCTACTACTGTAATCTATAATTCTTTCAAGTAGTCTCCGAAAAAAGTGCTGGGATATCATCACCAAAATGAAATATCTCAAAAGTATTGACTCCCCTATATGTATCCTGTATATGGCTCTAGACATTGTTCTAAGTCTTCACATAAATAATTTTATTCAACCTTCACAGCAGGTCTAAGAGACAGGTACTATTATTACCCCAGGTTGAGAAACAAAGCCTTAAAGAGACTGAGTAACTTTTCCAAGGCCACTCAGGTAGCAAGTGGTAAAACTGGAACGGCATCTGAGGCTCTAGGCAGTCTGCTTATTTCCTGATGCAGGCTAAACAGTTCCCAGGATTTAATTCAAAAAGCAGTGATTGAAAGGCTACTATCAGTAAGACAGTGTCTTGGGAGCTGAATAAGATATATAAGATACAGAGCTTAAAAACCTATCAAAAGAAGACCGATGCATCCACCACTAACTGCAATACAGAACAAAGAGTGTTTAGGGGAAAAAAAAGCAAAGTACACGGAAAAGAAAGCAATTTCAGGGCTGAGGGTGGACATGAAAATGGCCAATACTACCTTATAACCTATTGAGATCTGCTTTGAATCAATCTGTTACTAGTAGAGCCCAGTGGATATAGAAATATTTCTTTTTAATATTCTTAGATGCTTATCATTCAACTCAACTTTTTTTCTATACCATACTCAACTCAGCCACTTCTAGATTTAGTTAGCACTCAAGGCCTTTTTTTTAATGCCCATGGTGCAGAGGGTAAAGAGCATGCAGTAAATAAATCAGCTGTGTAAAAGCTCTCTTAATATATCAAGGAATCTTTATAGAAAGTTATTAGAGGCCTCAAAGCCTCCATAAAATAATCCACTTATATTCACTGTCCACTTAAGTGGCAAACTCTAAATTTATGAGTTAGTTTCTTGCTGAAAAGTCATATAATTTGTGAGTGTTAATTTCTTAGATGACCCTGGTTTGGTAAGAAAAGTGCAAATGAGAGTCAGAGTAAGGAGACTAACTCCTGCCAAATACATTCCATTCTGGATTCCTAGGTACCATCCCAGACCATTCAAGAATCACTGCCCCCTCAATGGAATATTTTTTAACAAATGCTTATGTTATGATTTATTGAAGATGAGGGAATGTATCTGTGATTTTTGTTTAAGGCCCAAACTTTAGCTATATTATTCTTCAACTAAGTATTACCAAATACGTTTTAAATACTCAGCCTGTATAATAAAGTGCATATGTTTTTAAAAGTCAATAGAAAAGCCAGTGTTTTCCCCATTTTCTTACCAAAAACATTACTGCTGCAAGCTAACTTGTACAAACATGAAGTATGAGTGTCTGGGGATGAAAATAGTATTAAGTCACCTTTTTATTGTAAGGATGTCTATCCAAGCTTCCACTTTAACATCTGATTGCTTTTCCTAGTTTTTGACATGGGAAGTTTTTTATCTCTTCCCAGTAAGTAGAGTCCTGACCACTAAGAAGATGGAGATGCACAGGAAAGCTTTAGCATGTACTGGCTGGCCAAATATCTCCAACATCTCTCATAAATAAGAGGACCATCTCTCTCCATCGATATTGGCCAAACTGCCTTCATTTGCATATTGCTGTCATGACTTATGTATTATCCTTATAACACCTAGACTCTCATACACTTAATATTTTGGTTTCAATGGAGTCATTATTTTTACTTAAATAAATTTACTTTAAAAATCTGTCTACTTCTATTGTAAATGAAATATCAGTATGTGTCAGCAAAAAACACCATAAACCTCTAGCTAGACGCAGTGGTTTGCCAAGACCTGCTTTTCAGTTATTAAATATGGAGATCAGCAGATGTTAGTGAGCTATTAAGGACACACTAGTCCCACAATGAGGAGTTTTTTCCCTCCTTATTCTATTTAGAGAAAAAAAAATGCAAAGAAGGTGACTTTCTTTCTATGTGGCTCAGTGTTTTTTAATGTTGTGCCCATATACCTTCTAAAATCATCTCAAGTACCTCCAGGCAGCCAAGGAGCATTCTGAGAAACACTGTTATAAATCATCTAGAATTTCATAAGCCCATACCTTGCCACTTCTAATTGATCCAGAATTCAGTATCACTGTTGTCGTCTACAATCTTATCTGTGCTCTCCCTCCCCTCTCCCCAACCCCACTAAGTCTCCACCATGTTTTTCTCAGAGCAAGACTAGTCCAGTTGTCTGGAAACTGCTTCCCATCTGGCTCCACCAAAGGCTAGCAGCTACCAGTACGTAGCAACTTTCTGGCCCAGTCCCCACATCAAAAAGATAATGGCGGATCACATATTTACTTAGAGCTCCTACAGATTTACTTTTTCACTTCAGTGTCCTACTTTCAAAGGCTTAGTCCTTTCTAACAAGTAATAAGATACCTGAAAAGCCTGTCTTCCTTGAATTTCTGCTGTCTTGAACTTTAACTATTATTCTTTTGTTCTCCATGTTAGTAACTGCACATTCCACTGGGAAATAAGGTTCATTTCTCAACTTTTGAATAAATACATTATTCATTCTAGTTTCCACAAATTCTAATTTTGGATATGATATTTTTCTTATCCATGATATTCTTAAACTATAAATTTACAACATGGTATACTTTCTACTAGAAAACAGTCAAGCAATGCAAGTACAATCTATACTTTCTTTTTGAAATTGCAGGAAGCACAGTGTGACCTTATAAAGAAATGTTAGCAGTCAAATGAAGATGTTCTATACTATCTTTACTGTAATCCCCTTTCCAATTAACTTATATTTGAAAAATCAAATTTAGCATTGTTGAAACTAGAAATACTCAGCAGTGGTATAAAATAAGAGTCCGTGGACAGGGTTAGTCGCAGTATATGCACCTGTCATTTTTCACACCATCAAACCTCTACCAGGGTATTTCTTAAACATTACATGTGATCAAATGGTTTTTACCCATTTTATGGGCTTTTAAAGGCTCACCATGATTTAACTTACAGCTATTATTTCTAATACAGTTGGGCAGTGACCTGATGACCCACCAGATCATCCAGAATACAAAACAAAGGACACATACTGGTCAACTGCTGGCTGGCAAGTCCCTGAGTGACCAGGTCAAAAGCCCTCAGCAAGTATACAGGAAAAGATTAATGAGAAGAGAAAGAAATCTTCAGTAAAACTAGCTGTTCTATGGAGATATTAAACACAAAATTCAGCCACATTGGCACAGAACTCTATACCGGGGTGTTAACCATTTTCAGACAACTTAAATATTCTTTCTCTAATTAACAAATGGTGCCTGCACTGGATGGAGCCAATGATTTGATTTGAAAACAAAATACACATTGTACTGAGATGACCCAAATATCAGTAATTCATTAAAATGGTCTCAAACTGAGACTTTTTTACATAGGGGGAAAACTGTAAGAAAGAGGGAATCAGATGAGAGATACGGTATTCCTGTGGTGAACTACGGCAGCAGCTCATCATATTTACCCAGGTATCTCTTTAAGGTCTTATTTGTGAAAGGTTGTGATAAAACCGAATAGAACTTTAAATTCATTTGGCTTTTGAGATTATCACTCTATTTAACCTTGAAAGCTTTTTGCATTTTCTCATGCCTTTGTTTGCTTTCAGGAATTTATCTTCATTTTAACTTTAATCCTTTTTATATCTCCTGCCTCATCTTCGATCCACAAGGTTCAACCTTTTTTTTTTTTTTTAATCTGCAGTGTCTACAGTGTAGGTGGGGGTAGGAAGGCTTCTGTCTCCTTTTTATAAAGACATACAATATGGTCATCTTAAAAGTTATACATACATACATGTGTGTGGATGTATACATGTGATTAACCAACGATCATTTTATCTGTTGGATTAGAAAACTGGTATTTGAGTAATACTTGTTCTATATTATGTAGCAGTTTCACCTCAGATTTATGGATTCTGACAATTATACTATCCTTAAGGTGACATATTTTGTCTCAAAAAGCCCAAGCATTTCAACATCACTCCTTACAAAAGTGGAAGCAAATACTTACCAATTTTACTATAGGAAACATGAAATCAGCTATGCAATGATTGTCTTAGACTTCTGTATAGAATTGTAGTAGTTTAGACCAGCTTTGCACAGCCAGGGGCATTTTTTGCATTAGGTATTGCAAGCACAAAACCTAGGAACTATGAGCTTTCCAAGAGCCCCCTCCCCCAAATTTATTTATCATCAGCTCCAAAAATAAAAATAAATAAATGTACAAATAACGTCCACAGAAATGTGTGTCAACTGTTACTTGGCTCATCTGCAAATACAACAAAATTAAATCTTAAGAGCAAAATAAAGAATTTATTCCTTTAAAATAAAAATATCTAAAAATTTTACATCAAAAAAATCAATCTAATGTGATACATTCAAATAGGTGCATGGAAATTAGAATGTGATACAGTAAGGAATGGGGCCTGCCAAAGTAAGCTTGCCTAGGACATATGCTGTGATCACTAAACATCTTCATTCACACGTCAGCAAGGCAGTAATTAAAGATGGTGAAACACTGAGGATTTTGTAAAGCAATGAAAAATCTGTATTAGAACTATTCGTATTCTGGGAATTACTTTCTCGCAGACATTAAATCAGATAAATTGGGATTTCCCTGAAATCATACCCACTGAAGAGAAAACCCCAGGGGACTTGGGTCTTATTATAATTGGTCTTTTTTTTTTAGATTTTTTATTTATTTATTTGACATAGAGACAGCCAGTGAGAGAGGGAACACAAGCAGGGGGAGTGGGAGAGGAAGAAGCAGGCTCCCAGCGGAAGAGCCTGATGTGGGGCTCGATCCCAGAACGCTGGGATCACGCCCTGACCCGAAGGCAGACGCTTAACGACTGCGCTACCCAGGCGCCCCATAATTGGTCTTATTTTTATCTCTTTTCTGAAAACAATATGAGTAGAACAGCTATACTACAAGATAATTAAATATGGCCAATACTGTCCCAAAGTTATTGTGGGTATCAATACATCTATGGTAGTTTTTTCTTCTTTTGCCAACAATTCAAACATGCCAGAGATATATTGTAGCATAGACACTCAGGAAATGTTCCCATACAGTAGTAATTGTTTCATATTTATTTTCTTTAACCACTCAGAATGTCTAACAATGACCTCCATACATACATTTCTTACTTGAGAAAAATCAGAGCAGAGAATTCTCAGTAGATGTCATGGGCTTTTAAGGATCAGACTTATAAACTACCTTATATCAAACCACCACATCCTATTACAGTTCCACACCTTGTTGAAGGCCCAATATAAACTTGGACTTGAAATCAAGCACCCCAGTGTTATAAGCTAGCCTATTTTTTCACAATAACAATTCCATGGAGAGAAACTGCTCTTAGTTCTAACAGGTTTGAGACTCTGAAATGTGACTGCTTCTCTTCAGTAATTTTCCATCAAATGTGCAAGATACATCTCGACAGTGAAACACCGTTTCTCATTTACCACTTCAACAAGACTGAAAATGTATAAGGGAACATTCTTCTATATAAGGGAACATTCATTTTACTTAAATAAAACCAGGGCAGATCTACGTGGCTTGGTTTCTTTTTCCAAATATTTCTTCATAAAAAAGCATTGATTTCTTAGCTTCTATGACTCAATGGGAAATCTCTTTTCAACATACTATCTGTATCTCAAAATGATATGCTGACTTACCATTGTTATGACATACTGTTTGAGTTATACTAAACCAGTTACATTTAGTAGCTAGTTTTCTTGGTAACCACTAATCTAGTCACTGAGAATACAAGTTGTAACTCAAAGCCATGAACTAAGTATACGGATTAGTAAGTCTATACATATGAGACCTACAGGGGATTGAACGTTTTTAATTAAAGTAAAATATTTCCAGTAGTAGAAACTGAAATGAATAATTTTGAAAATTTAAATCCCAGTGATGAATTGTGTCACAAAGTTTCAAAACTGCAGCTACCACTCTCCCACCAGAGGTGTTACTCTGCAGCATTGGGAACGGGAAGCCCAACCCACCTATAAATAATCAAAAGCAGTATTAGGAATGAAGTTCATCCTGAACTATAAGTCCTTGTACAGGAACATGTCAAATAATCAGTGGTTCTATTTTCCCCAAATGCTATTATCTAGCTCCAGTACAATAGGTTGTATGATAAATAATAACAAAGCCATCTAACTTTAACGCGTCCACATAATAAACTTTAGTTAACTTTAAGTGATACTAGTGGCCTGAAATCTTCCAACATTTCCTGAAATGGAGTAAAAAAATTATGTTTATCAAAGTTTATAAATGTAAAAGAAAAATGTAGATTTTATCATATCCAGGATAAATTTCACTACTTAGAACAAGGTCAAAAGAAGCCCCACCTGAACAAGTGAAAGATCGTAATTATTTATCTATAAAGAAATGTTAATACTTTCAAGCTACAAGGGTAAGAGTAATATGGCAGGTTTGTGCTTGGGAGCCATGAGAGCCCAGTTCTCCTACTTGCATAAGTTAAACTCCCTGTACCTCAGATTTCTTGTCCATAAAAAGGAGCAAGTTTAAAGAAGACAACAGTTACAAAGAATTTTGGACAATACATCCTGAAATACTGTGGGTGCTCACAAACATTCGTTTACTCTATATCCCACAACAATTATACAAGATTAATATAACATTTCCAATAACTATTTAGCAATTCTGCTTCAATAACACAAAACACAATTTTATATAATATAAAATCATTTTGCTTTTTGGGTGTCAATTTTATGTGATTAAACAAGAAAACTGCTTGTTGTCTAAAAGGTTGAACAAATTTTCTCCCCTGGTAACTTATTTATACTTTTCATCAGATTTGTAGAAACAACAAAGAAAACAAATGAATAAAAGTCTTCATTTTTATCAAAATTTCCAAATTCAGCTGTATTCCAACCCTAGTTTCGCCCTATAAACATGTTCAAGTCATTTAAGATATTTGAACTTCATTGTCCACAATAGCTAAATTGTGGAAGGAGCCGAGATGCCCTTCAACAGATGACCATATATACAATGGAATATTACTCAGCCATCAGAAAGAGCGATTACCCAACATTTGCAGCAATATGGACGGGACTGGAGGAGATCATGCTAAGTGAAATAAGTCAAGCAGAGAAAGACAATTATCATATGGTTTCACTCATTTATGGGACATAAGAAATAGCAGGAAGATTGGTAGGAGAAGGAAGGGAAGAATGAAGGGGGGGGTAAACAGAAGGGGGAATGAACCATGACAGACTATGGACTCTGGGAAACAAACTGAGGGCTTCAGAGGAGAGGGGGTTGGAGGACTGGGATAGGCTGGTGATGGGTATTAAGGAGGGCACATATTGCATGGTGCACTGGGTGTTTATACACAAATAATGAATCATGGAACATTACATCAAAAACTAAGGAAATACTGTATGGTGACTAACATAACATAATAAAAAATTATTATTTAAAAAAAAAGATATTTGAACTTCATGGGGCGCCTGGATAGCTCAGTCTGTTAAGCACCTGACTCTTGATTTTTGGCTCAGGTCATGATCTCAGGGTCATGAGCTAGGTAGGGCTCTGCACTCAGCACAGAGCCTGCTTAAGATTCTCTCTCCCTCTCCCTTTTCCCCTCCCCCTGCCCCCACTGGTACTCTGGCTTTCTCTAAAAAAAAAGGAAAAAAAAGGTTTTAAACTTCAGTTTCCTCATCTGTCAAACTGGGGTAATACTGCTTTGTAAAATGAAAAGAACTAAGTAAAAATTCTGTGTGAGAAATTATGCATATTTCAAACTACATATATATACATACATACATATAAATCTGGCAAAATGTCTCAAATATAATAACTCAAGCTTATTTTTTACAATTAAGAAATTATGATTAATACTGACTGCATTAACAAATATTTCTATATTACATTTAAATTCTTGGTTGGTACCCAGTGCCTTCAATCATCTGTATAAGCCACAATACCTAGATATGACTTCAGGCTTCTCATCTACAATAGTGTGCTCAGAATCTGCATGGGCTAAGATGGTTATTTCTGTTCCTCCCTAAAGGCCAAACAGTGCAAAGGAAAAATTATAAATAAACTACTGCTACTAGGATTCCTTATTTTCAGGACAACTCCTAAAAAGCGCCAAATTAGCAGTGGTCTTAATTCCTTCTTTGGGATATTAAGCAGATTAGAGCTCAGAAAATTTTTCTAAGCAGTACCTTCAATTGCCATTGAATTTTTTTTTTCTCCGAGCAAATAAAAAGAGTATAAATATAAGAACAATATTAATTACTTATTTGGCTTTTTATAGTTGAGAATTGTCTGTATTTTCAGAATTAAAGGTCATGTTTTAGAGGGATGTCAGTAAGAATGTCAAATAATAAGACCTGGTTAATGGAAACCTTCGTTAAAGATGGCTTACATGGACATCTCTACCAAGTCAACATTAGGAAATGCCCAACAAGCTTCTTCACACTTATCGCCTTGCTCCTTCTATCCAGCCATTGATGTGTTAGTTTGGTTCCCTGTGCTGAACATTTAGAGTCCCAGATCCTCATATGCCACTATCTTTGTCATTCAGTTCTTAAATGTCCTCTCATCAGAGAGGCTTCCCCTGATCAGTTCACCTAAATCACCACCTGACTCTGACCCACATTACTTTTTATCCCATCAATTTGTTTTGTTTTCTTTTAGCAATAATCATTCTCTTTCTCATGTACTTTCTCACTTGTTTAATAAACTTGGTTAGCTTAGAATCCTGGCCTGGCTTATTCACCACTGTACTGGTAACATCTAAAATACCACCTGGTCTGTAACAAATACTCACTAATTATTAACTGAGAGGATGAATCCTGATTCCCATTACATATAGTGGAAAGGCTAAGCACTTTCAAAAGCATAATGCCTAGTGGTCGTTCTTCATCAAGGTATTTTTCCACCTTTCTTTACACACTGTATTTGCCTCAAAAGAACACAAGTCTAATGTAGTACTATCTTCAGCCCAATAAACCTCAGGCCATAATCCAAAGAAAAGGAAGCCACTTATCCAGAAAGATAATACCAAATGGGTTCCTGTTAGGATTGAGGACATTCGTAGCCTCATAAAGTCAAAGCCTGAAAGAACAGGGCCTGACAGTAAATCTACATTTTAGCAAAGCTGACAGAGATTTCTTCACTAGGAAAAAACCCTGCATGACAAGCTTTCATTAGTTGGTACAAGTAGACAATAGCATCGTGTAGTGCCTAGTGATCAATTGTGATACACAGCTATACGGCGTACACCCTTCCTGAATTAATTACTAAAAGGAAAAATGAATTTTCGACATTGAAGCACCGTTTACACTTCAGGAATTTCTTTCTTTGCATTGAAAAAATAACTTTTTATTTATTATCCAATTAACTTTAACATCCCCCAATATTTTTGTAGCTATTTCCAAGTTGTCCACCTGTCACAGGCCTTTTATATGCACCTAGAATACTGTTGGTGAACATCTCCTGGGAGAACATAGAAACCTCAGCAAGGCGCGTATGATTCTGTCATCTAGAATTAACCCCCAATCTTCTCCCACTTTCTATCAACTTGTTTTCCAGTTTTCTAACTCCCAACTGGTTACTTAAACTTGCCTTCATTTGCAATCTGCACTTTCCTTGGATGCCATTTTATTTTCCCCTCTTTATTATGTCTGGTTCTTTTCCACAAAAGGTAGATTCTCCTGGATTCTAACACATTACAAGAGACAGAGAAGTCATACTTCTTCATACAGGCATCAAAAGTATATTGTAAATCATACAGTGGGCTTTGGGTATCAAGTATGTTATACTGTTTTCTTATTCCTTTGGCCATTGATAGCCTCTTTAGGGTAACTGTAATAATTCTCAGTTAGCCTGAGAATTTCCTTTTGTGATAATATTCTGCTTTGTTTTATCTCACCTCCCAAGTTGCCAGCTCTTTGAGGACAAGGGCCATGTTTTACTCAGCCTGGAAGTCTATGCAACACTTAACATACTTTCAAGAGTGGTCAAATTAAATTGAATTAAATTCTGAAAAGATGGGGGCGCCTGGGTGGCTCAGTCGTTGAGCGTCTAGCCTTCGGCTCAAGGCATGATCCCGGCGTTATGGGATCAAGCCCCGCATCAGGATCCTCCGCTATGAGCCTGCTTCTTCCTCTCCTGCTCCCCCTGCTTGTGCTCCCTCTCTCGCTGGTTGTCTCTCTCTGTCAAATAAATAAATAAAATCTTTAAAAAAAAAAATTCTGAAAAAATGGGAGGTTTTTTTTTAATTTCAATGTCCAGTTTTAATTTCTAGGGTTCCTATTCTAGGGATATGTTTTGTTTTTATTAGCCTTATAATTCATTTAATAATTGTTGCCTCAGTTGGGAAAATAAAACTTGAACATAAATACAGGCAAAACAGCATATAAAATGTTTCACACAAGCTGATCCTGGTGGTACATGTTAGAATCAGGAAGATTAGAAAAGGAGCGGGGGCCTAATCCCAGACCTACTTCCTGAATTAGAATCTTGGACATACATCCCCGATAAAGAAGGATTAATAGAAGAATATTGCAATGACAGGCAATTATAAAGGAGTTTGGGAAATAAAGATACCTACTAGACACACCGTGAAATCAAATGAGCTTCATTTTGAGAAAGGGCATTATAGACTGGAGTGCTATAAAATGCTGTAAGATGTTAATGACTATTCTCATCAGCATCATCACTTCCAGGAGGGATTTTCTGGTAGCTGCTTGGGGAGAAAGTTACTTTGAGTTAAGCCTTCGGGGATGTGCTATCTCTGAGATAGACCATATTTTTTAAACATCCCATGAATCTCCACTTCTTCATTCTGGTCTATTTTCAATTGTTTACCAATTTTTTTTCAACTGAATCCAACTTTTTTTTTTTTTAAGATTTTATTTATTTATTCGACAGAGATAGAGACAGCCAGCGAGAGAGGGAACACAAGCAGGGGGAGTGGGAGAGGAAGAAGCAGGCTCACAGTGGAGGAGCCTGATGTGGGGCTCGATCCCATAACGCTGGGATCATGCCCTGAGCCGAAGGCAGACGCCTAACTGCTGTGCCACCCAGGCGCCCCCCTCACAACCACCTTGAGCTGCTATACCAGCTCTGGAGTCCTCACCCGTGAATTTGCTTCAAAAACCACTAAGCCTCGTGGGTTTAAATTGCTATTTACAGCAGAATGCTAAAAGAAAATGTTACATTTCCAAAATATATATTTAAAATAAACCTTAATTGAATTCATGTACTTAAGGAAATAACTTTATTTTGATTTAAAAAAAAGGACTTCTAAGAAATAAAGATATGTGCCTAGAAATCAAAATAAAGCATGATTTTTTAAAGATATATTTATTTTAGAGAGAGAGAGAGAGTAGGGTAGGGGGGATAGTGGGAGAGAGAAAGAAAGAGAATCTCCAGCAGATTCCCCACTGAGCATGGAGTCCAGGGATGCGGGGCTCCATCTCATGACCCTGAGATCATGACCTGAGCCAAAATCAAGAGTCATACACTTACCTGACTGAGTCACCCAGGCACTCCTAAAGCATGATTTTTAAAAATAATATTAAGCCTCAGGAGTCTATTCAAGATTTGATTAATCCACAACAACTAATATATCGCAAGAGTTTTAATAGGGTCATAAGAAACAGGAAAATATTTTCTGAATGTCAGCTTGATGTAAAACAGCCATACCTAGAATAGATATGGTAACAGCAACTCTGTGGTACAGGGGTTGGCAAATACTTTGTAAAGGGAAAGAGTAAATATTTTAGTCTTCGCAGATCATAGGTCTCTGTCACACTCTACTCTGCCACTGTAGTGCAAAAACGGCCATAGACAATACATAAACAACTGGGCAGGGTTGTGCTCCAATAAAATATATTTACAAAAATAGGCAGCCTATTAGAACAGCCAATACCCAAAATACTGACATCACCAAATGCTGATTATGATGTAGAGCAACGGGAACTCTCATTCACTGCTAGTGGAAATACAAAATGGGACAGCCAGTTTGGAAGACAATTTGGCAGGTTCTTACAAAACTAACCAAACTCTTACCACACAAATACAGCAATCACGGTCCTTGGTATTTACTCAAAGGAGCTGAAAACTTATGTCTATACAAAAACCTGCATGCAGATGCATATAGCAGCTTCATTCCTAACTGCCAAACATGAAAGCAATAGGATGTCCCTCAGTAGTAAATGGATAAACAAACTGTGGTACATCTAGACAATGGAATATTATTCAGTGCTTAAAATAAATGAACAGTCAAACCACGAAAAGACATGGAGAAATTTAAATGCATATTACAAAGTGAAAGAAGACAATCTGAAAAGGTCACATACCATATGCTTCCAGCTATATAACATTCTGAAAAAGGCAAAACTATAGGGACAGTAACAAAACCAGTGGTTGCCAGGGGTAGGGAAATGGAGGAATGAATAGGCTAAGCATCAAGGATTTTCGGGGCACTGAAAATAATCTCCACAATGCTATAATAGTAAATGCACATCATCATGCATTTGACAAAAACCATAGAATATAAAACCAAGAGTGATCCTCAATGTAAACAATGCACTCTTGGTAATAATGATGTGTCAATACAGGTTAATTAATTATAACAAATGTACCACTCTGATGGGGAATACTGATATTCCTATGAGTAGATTATGCATGTGTGGGGGCAGAGGGCATGTAAGAAATCTCTATGTTCAATATTTCTACAAACCTAAAACTGTTGTAAAAAATAAAGTCTATGAAAACACAAACAAACAAAAAAGGGGCAGCCAACTGGATGTGGACCACAGGCTGTATACAGTTTGATGATCTGCTTTTAGAGTATGTTAATCCTGGGTGGGGAATCAGAAAAGTTCTTGTGACTTCTGAGGTCCACAAATCTATTCTTCCCAGTCTGGGGAATCTCACTTTAATCATAGGAAAATCTTCCTCTGTCCTGTTATTTTTCTCTTAGAGATGCTCCATCTCTCCTCTATTTCCAGGACACCAGTTTTAGTCTCCTCAGGTGACTTCAGCTTTGGAAATTCTCATTAGAAAGGAAAGTACCCTAGCCATTTCTGTTTTGCATAATACGATTGTGATATAGTCACTGCAGCTCTCTGTTCTCATGTCAACATCGGGAATAATGATACCCATTTTATAAGGTGCTATGAGAATTAAAGTAGTTCCTATTTAGAAAGTAGTAAAGTACTTAGCATTCAGAAAATATTCAGCCATCAGAAAAGATGAATGCCTACCATTTGCATTGTCATGGATAGAACTGGAGGAGACTATGCTAAGTAAAATAAGTCAAGCAGAGAAAGACAATTATCATATGGTTTCACTCATATGTGGAATATAAGGAATAGCATGGAGGACCATAGGGGAAGGGAGGGAAATTTAAATGGAAAGAAATCAGAGAGGGAGACAAACCATGAGAGACTCTGGACTCCATGAAACAAACTGAGGGTTACAGAAGGGAGGCGTGTGGGTGTTGGGGTAACCAGATGATGGGTACTAAGGAGGGCATGTGTTGTGATGACCTCTGGGTATAACACACAACTAATGAATCATTGAACACTACATCAAAACCTAATGATGGCTAACTGAACATAAAAATTAAAAAAATTTTAAGATATTCCATAAATTTTAGCTACCATTTTTACATGTATGGAATAGCATAAATGGAAGGAAGCACCTAATCTTTTACCTGCATAAAAGAAAAAGGAGAAAATACAGGCAGAGAAATATGTTTTAAAAACCCCAAAAGATTATCTTGCCACAGAGAGTTGACCCAACAAAGCATTGACTAGGATGGTGGCTAAAATGTTAAGATATTTGTTTTGAGTCACTGTAACAATAAGTTCAATAACACACAATCTCTGGGGCACCTGGGTGTCAGTTAAGCATCCGACTCTAGATTTTGGCTCGGGTCATGATCTCAGGGTTGTGAGATTGAGCCCCGCATCAGGCTCTGCACTAAACAGGGAGTCTACTCTCTCTCCCCTCTCTCTCTTCTTCTCCCTCTGCCCCCCCTAAAACAACAACAACAACAAC
Organism: Ursus americanus; assembly: GCF_024610735.1. NCBI lineage: Eukaryota > Metazoa > Chordata > Mammalia > Carnivora > Ursidae > Ursus > Ursus americanus. The sequence continues at coordinate 8,253,313 of NC_142131.1, forward strand.
AACATACACAATCTCTAGGCAATTCATCAAAACTCTCACATTTGCCTGTGGACTAAGAGAGGGCAATATGGAGACAATACAGAGAAACTTGACAATAACGCAATAACACCAACACAGCTTCAGGGAGCAGGCTAAGGGTCAACACAACTTTCCAGCTCACCATTAGGAGAACTTAGCTGGATTCAAAAAAGCAAAGGCTGGTGAATATAACTTTTATTATCATCCATCACTCCAGCTAACAAAGAGCCATACAGCTGGGCACTAAATTCCACCCAAAGAGGCTGTGGCCATGAATCCTTCTTGAAACAAAAGCTTATATCAACACAAAATGAGCATATATATAATCCCGGCTTTTCCTATTTGTTCATTGAGAAGCAAACCCTAATTTCCTGACCTAGGAAATCAAACATATGAGATTGCATATTAAAATCTAGTTTTCTGCATTTTGAAGAAATTTATCCTGTGGACTTTTGAAAATATTGACATCCATGGTACTTTTATACACACTAAGTGTTGGCAGTTCAAAGGGCTAATTCAGGGTGCCTGGGGGCCTCAGTCGGTTAAATGTCTGCCTTCAGCTCAGGTCATGATCCCAGGGTCCTAGGATCCAGTCCCACGTGGAGCTCCCTGCTTCGCAGGGAGTCTGCTTCTCCCTCTACCTCTCTTCGCACTTGTTCTCTCAATCTCTTTCTCTATCTCTCTCTCTCAAATAAATAAATTTTTTTAAAAAAGCTAATTCATACTATGTCTCAAACTAGTGCTATCCCTATTTTTAGTTTGTTTACTTTTTTTAAGTTACTATTAATTAAATGGCTTTAATTCCAAATAATACACATTGATCCTTGAACAACATGGATTTGAACTGCACGTGTCCACTTATATGAGGATTTTTTCAATAAATATATTGGAAGATTTTTAGCAATGAAAAAACTCAAGAGACAAACCATGTAGCCTAGAAATATTTAAAAAATTAAGAGAAAGTTAGGTATGTCATGAATGCATAAAATAGAGGTGGATTCTACTCTATCACTTACTACTATAAAACATATACAAATTTATTATAAAAAGTTAAAGTTTATCAAAAGTTATGCACACATACATTTACAGACCATACCTGGTGCCATTCACAGTTGAGAGACATGTCAACAAATATAAAGATGAAGAATTAAAGCAAACCGCATAAAATGAACTACAGTACATACTGTACTACTGTATGATTTCATAGCCACTTCCTGTTGCTATTGCAGAGAACTCAAGTGTGTCAAGTATCTGCTTAAAATGCCGTGTGACACTAATCACTCCGCTTGAGCAGGTCGTCTCTCCAGTAAACTGCACATGGCAGTAAAAAGTGATCTCTCCTGGTTCTATTAGCAGCTAAGTTTTTGGGGAGTCAAAAGTTATTTGTGGATTTTCAACTACACTTGGCCGGGGGGTGGCAGAGCCCCTAACCTCTGAGTTGTTCAAGGATCAACTGTATGTACTTCGTATCACAAAATGTCTCATACATATACTTCATAACTAAAAACTGCCCCACATAAACTTAAGAGCAAGTTGAAATTATGAAAATAAAATTCATATTCAGATTATTACCAAGATATAACCAAATACATTTTAAGACATTGAACAACTTAAGATTGTTTTTGTTAACCATCTTTTAAATATCTAAATTAAACCTTTCTGCGTATTCATTCCTTTATTTTATAAACAAAACATTATGGGGGGGTATTTATTGGGCAGTAATGGTGAAAACAGCTGCTCTCTCCTTGCCTGGCATCACTCAAACTTTCAGCTTTTGGAACATTAAATTTTCAATTATAAATTCAGTCTTATATAAGATGCAGGAACAAATTGTGTACCATAAACTCATAGCCCCAAAGTTTATCATCAAGTCAGCCTATATATGGTGTTCATAGTAGCACCTAGATTTCTCTTTTTACCTGAACATCTATTTGGATTCTTGAATTCCAAATACGATAATCAGTTCCTTACCTTTGGCTCAAACATCTAAAGCAGGGTCTTAACTTCCTTCTAGAAACCTTTTCTCCCGACCTGTCCACCTCACTAGCTAAGATTTTTGCTTTGTCTAAAAGAGCTCCATGTCTTCTTTTAAGGTCTACTACTTCACCTGTTCAGGACTGTAGAGAATTCTCTTCTCCTGCCCCTACCTTATCCTAACTGACACATCTGCTCCTAACTAAGCCTCAGTTCTGAAAGTTGTAGGATACAGGTCAGATGTTAGCATAAATCATGGATATGCAAACTGCCATGACTAGGAAACAATACAGGTATTAATTTGGGATTTGTTTGAACTTATGTTGTTAGGAATAAATGCTAAAGTAAAATGCTTGCTTATGAACATCCATAATACTGAAAGAATGAAAATGACTTTGAATTCCTCAAACTGGCAAGTTAGGATACTAACTTTCACATAAATTAGCCCAAATTATAGTCAATACTCAATGATCTTGAATGCATGTGATCCTTATTTAATTCATCTAAGGAACTGTTGAAATTGTTGATGACTCCTATAGTATCCATATTAATCGTTGATATTCCCCTCCATTAATAGCTATTACTTACCCCACTCAGCTTCAAGTGAATGCACTGATTCACTTCTGTTCCCAGAGTGATATCCATGTTCTAAAATAGCATGGGCAATTGGGTGATGGGCATTAAGGAGGGCACATGATGTGATGAGCACTGGGTACTATATGCAACTGATAAATTATTGAACACTACATCTGAAACTAATAATGTACTTAAGTTGGCTAATTGAATTTAAATAAATAAATAAATAAATAAATAAATAATGAAATAAAATAGCATGGACATTAACCAATTAGAATGGAAGCTGAACATAACTTTGGAATACAGTAACAATTTTTTCCTCCTCATACCATGTTCCAGTGGGGTGTTCTATGGACATCCTTCCTGTGATTCACAAAGTCAGGCTTCTCCTTCTAGTGGTTTGTCTTAACCATCTGCATCCAGCCAAGAGATGAAGAAAGAAAGAAAAAACATGAGGAAGAAATACTTGCTCTGAACCACCCTGGCCTGGAGGTGATACACATCACTTCCACAGATATTCCATAAGCAAAAAAGAGTTATATAAGAGGCATAAGAGTTACATCCAGGAAGTATATTCAATGAGTACAAACCACTGACTCCATCACATATACAATATATCAGAAGGTAAAAAGTGCCATGGGATAAAAATGAGCAAAAATGAAAAGGTGAATGTTGGAAAAGAGGTCACAAATTTAAACAACTTGCTCAGAGAAGCTTCTTTATCCAGTGATAATGTAGCAAAGGCTTAAAGGGGAATATGGGTAGATTCATACATGTATCTAAAGAAAGAACATTTCTGGAAAAATAGTCAGTTCAAAAGCCATGATGTGGGATAGTACCTGGTAGTTTCAAGGAAAAGAAAGAAGGCTGTCATGGTCAAACTAGCATATTGTAGGGGAGGCCTGAGAACTATGGGTGTGGGGGGGAGACAATAGATTTTTATAAGCTGTTACAGGCTGAATGTTTGTTTTCTTCCCCAAAATATTGAAGCTCTAACTCCCAATGTGATGGTATTTAAAGGTGGGGCCTTTGGGAGGTGACTAGGTTTAGATGAGGTCATGAGGGTGGAGCTCCCATGATGGAATCTGTGCCCCTCTAAGAAGAAGAAGACACCAGAGTTTCTCTCTGCCATGTGAGGATACAGTAAGAAGTTCTCTGCAAGCCAGAAAGAGAGTCCTTATTAAGAATCAAATCTGTTGTGGGCACCTGGGTGGCTCAGTCAGTTAAGCAACTGACTCTTGATTTGGGCTCAGGTCGGGATCTCACTGTCATGAGATTGAGCCCCACATCAGGCCCCATACTCAGTGTGGAGTCTGCTTGTCCCTCTCCTCCTGCTTCTCCCCCTGCTCATTCTCTCTCTCTTTCTCTTGCTCAAATAAATAAAATCTTTAAAAAAATTATCAAATCTGTTGGTACCTTAATATTATACTTCCCAAACTCCAGAACTATGAGAAACAAATGTCTGTTGTTTAAGCCACTCAGTCTATGGTAGTAGACTACTACTATGGTAGTTTGTTGTAATTAATCAAGCTACTAATACATAATACACTGTAAGGTCTTTTGCTTTGACTCTGAAGAAAATAGAGAGTCATTGGTGGAATGTGATTTGAAGAGTGATATGATGTGGGTTACATTTAGCAAGACTATTCAGACTGTCATTTGAGAACACACTAGAGTGAGGTAGGTATGGAAAATGAGAGACTAGTTAGAAAATTATTACAACAATCCCAATGAGGGATGATGGTAGACTTCACCATGTTAATAGCAAAAGAGACTGTAAGCAGATGCAAAATTCTGGATTTGTTTTGAAGGTGGAGTCAATGTACATTCTAATAGATTGGTATAAGCTTTCAGAGCTGGACAATTAGAAAGTGGGAGTCATCATTAACTGACATGGGGGAGGCTGTGAGTGAAATAAATCTGGGGGAGGACAAGAGTAGAAATCCCTCTGTGGACATATTAATTTTGAAATATCTATTAGAGATCTAAATGGGGCTATCGAATAGCCAGCTAGATATATGATTCTAGAATGAGGACAGAGGTCTGGGTCAAAGATATAAATCTGGCAACTGTAAACACATAGACAAAATTTAAGCCATGAGGCAGATGAGATCACCAACACAGTAAGGAGAGAGAGAGAGAAAAGATTCAAGGTCTGAGGCCTGAGCCAAAGTAGCATTAAAAGGTCAGGATAAATAAGACAAATCAGAAAAGAGGAGAGAGAAAATTCAGTAGCAATACAGAAAGAAATCAGAAGAGTGTGGTACCCTGTGAGCTAAGTGAAGAAAGAGTTCTCAGAAAAAAGGAATTCTTGACTGTGTAAAACGCTGCTAGTAGGTCAAGTAAGATGAGGACTGAGAATTGGACTGTGCAGCCCGAGGCTATTTGTTGACCTTGATGAGAGAAATTTTGGTGGGATGTGGAGTAGCAATAGCCTAAGAAGAGCGAGTGTAGGGAGATATAAAGAGAGGACTCAGGGACCAGAAGTGCAGATAACCATTTTGAGGACTTTTACTGCAAAGAGAAGCAAAGAAATCAGGCCGCAGAGGAGACTTTTATCTTAAGATGAGCCAATACCATGCTGTTCCCAATAGGTATCAACAGTAAGCTCCTTGAGACTCAAATATAATCACAGACATAACCTAATTTACACATTTCTTTAGATGACAGTAATAGTAGCACAATTCTCAATTCTATGCTTGGTCAAAATATAATTATTTTGGTTTCCCTTCCTTGATTAACTTAGAAAAATGCATATTCAATCCTGCTAACAATTTAGTACTTTTCAAACATATTCTATTAATGAATGCCTTCTCGTAGTTCAACTTAGTTACCACAATTATCACCTTGGTAAAGCGTGAAAAGTGTACTTATCCTTCTGTCCCTTCCTGCCAAAATATGACACACACTAGTGCCTTTCCCTTTTTAATCTGAATCATCAAATTATTTCTCTCCTTATCCTTTTGCTTCAAAGCAAAAAAAAAAAAGATAAATCTTCCAAAATTAGAAGAAACACACACATCTTCAAGAGATGAATTTGAATCTAAATCTCTGGTCACCCTTCACATAGGACATCACTCTCACCATCAGCATCTCTACCTGCAGACTTAAGGCAACAGAGAACCAGTTGCTTTTTAGAAGCAAGATGCTCCTCAAAAAAAGCCAAGCTATTCCACAGTCTTCCTTAGGAAGAGTTCATACGGCAACACTGTGACATATTATTGACAAGTTTTCATCAAGCAGCATAAGGCTGAAGCTTTCCAGAACTGCTATTGGTAGGACCAGGGGAAAAGGAGAGAGGTCAGTTAATATTCACCTGTTTTCACACAGGTAAGCAAAATTTAACTTTCTGAGATATCTGTTGGATCCAGTATAGCAAAGAACTTTAGAGATTGGAAACATATAATGCAAACTTTAAAATATCCCTTTAAATAAACATTAAACACATAAACTAACTGTTTTGGTAAGAATGGCACTTAGGTTGTATTTGATAATATTTTTTGATTATTTCAGTAATTGGTTACAAGTAAAAATTAATTAAAACAGAATGGGAGGTAATTCAATGCCTTTAATTGATCAAACATTTAATCAGAGCTTATAATGTACCAGATTCTGTGCTAGGGATACCAGGATGAAAAAGGACGTGTTTCTTACCTTTGAATAGCTCACATTCCAACAGAAGAGACAAAAATTGAAACAATGAAAATAGAATGTAGAACGTGTATTCTAATAAAATATTAGAGACAGGTACAAAAAGATACAGAAGGAAAGAGTGGCTAATTTCACTAAAGACAGTGGGGAAAACTAAAGAGAAGAGTTAATACATGAAAGATAAAATTTTCTGGAGCTTGGGGAGGTTTGGGGGAGGCTAGAAATAGAGGTCAAACAATTTAAGGCAGGGGTGTTGTAGTTCACTCAGGCTGATATAACAAAAATACAATAGATTGAGTGGCTCAAACAACAAATATTTATCTCTAACAGTTCTAGAGGCTGAGAAGTCCAAGATCAAGGTGCCTGCCGATTTGGTATCTGGCGAGAACCTGCTCCCTGGTTTATAGAGAGCTGTCTTCTTGCTGTGCCCTCACATGGCAGAAGAGTCCAGGAAACTGAGATCTCATTTATAAGGATATTAATTCCATTCATGATAGCTCTACCCTCATGACTTACTCACCTACCAAAGGCCTCATCTTCAAATACCACCATGCTGCATGTTAAGATTTCATGTATGAATTTTGTGGGGACACAAACATTCAAGGGGTAACAGCAAAAACAAAGGCAGTAAATATAACATGGTGTTTTCAAGATGGAAACATACAGTCATCAAAATTCTAGTAGGCCTGTTTCTCAAAAACAAGGCAGTCAGAGCAAAAGATAGCCTTTTCTTTCCGGAAAGTATCTCTCACAACAATACCTGGAAGGGGGTCTCTTACTGAACATGAGAGGGGCAGACATGAAAGTGGCAAAGGAAGACCATCACCTTATGAGGAAACTGCTTGAAGAAAGAAAGAAGGAAATTTATCATCCTTGATTTTTCTCTTTTCTTAACTACTATCTTCCCTAGCATTATCTCAATTACCAGCAAGTCTTATAGTTGCACCTTCAAAGTGTATCTCAATTCTCTCGCTTCTCTCCATCTTCTGGGATCACCCACCACTTCAAGCCACCATCATCACTCTCCTGGATTACTATAATCGCTAACCAGTCTCCCTGCCTCTTCTCTTGCTCCCTGACAATCTTATGTCCCCCAAATCCAGAGTTATCATTATAAACCATGAATCAGTTTATATTGTTCCCTGACTTAAAATCCTCCATCAGAATACAATTCCAAGTAGAATAAAAATCAAAGTGTCTATTACTGTCTATATTAGGCTCCTACCCACCATCATCATTTATTTATTTTCTTTGCCCCAAATCATCTTTCCCATGACCTTAACATAGCCAGCTCTATCACTATTCAGTTTTCAGGTCAAATGCCACCCATGAAGGCCTTTTCTGATCACACTATCTAAAGTGGCTCTCTCTTCCCACTTTCTGCCCATTTCTCAGTTATATTTTCTACAGAGCACTTATCACTATTTGAAATGATTGTGTTTATCTTGTTCACTATTTATTGTCTCAGCTACCTTCAAACTTCTGTTCTGTATCTTTCTCACCTCTCAACCTTGATAGAATTGAAGAGAGTTAGGGCCTTGCTCTGGATTAGGCTTTGGCTTAAGAGAATGTTGTGGCTGGTTTGATCTATTGAGACCACTCAAACTTCCTCCATATCAGCAATAAAGCTGTTTCACTTTCTTATCATTTGTGTGTTCACTGGAGTCATGCTTTTCATTTCCTTCAAGATCTTTTCCTTTGCGTTCACAACTTGGCTGTTTGGCACAAGATGCCTAGCTTTCAGTCTATTTTGGCTTTTGACCTGCCTTCCTCTTTAAGTTTAATCATATCCAGATTTTGATTTAAAGTGAGAGATGTACAACTCTTCCTTTTACTTGAACATCTGAACACAGAGACCCTTGTAGGGTTATTAATTGGCCTAATTTCAATATTGTTGTGTCTTGGGGAATAAGAAAGCCTGAGGAGATGGAGAGAGATGGGTGAAATGGCTGGTCGGTGGAATAGTCTGAACACATACAATGTTAACCAATTAATTTCACCTTCTTATATGGGCACTATTTGTGGCACTCCAAAAATAATGACAATAGTAACATCAAAGATAACTGATCACAGATAACCATAATAAATATAATAATGAAAAAGTCTAAAATATTATGAGAATTACCAAAAGTGACACAGAGGCACAAAGTGAGCAAATGCTGTTGAACAAATGGTACCAAAAGACATGTTGAACACAGGGTTATCACATACCTTCAATCTGTAAAAACACAGTATCTGTGAAGTACTAAAACCAAGTACAATAAAACAAAAACAGGTAAGTCTGTATGTTTCAAGTCTTTTAGAGACCGATGTTAAGTGTCTTGGTATCTGATACCATGAAGACTTTGGTGTCAAGGTAAGTGAAAATAGGCCCCACTTACAAAGGATACCAAGTAAAAACCCTATTTGGAGACATCCCCCTCCCAGAAATAGCTAATTCCTGTGCAACGAAAATATTTATATGTTCATCAGTCTTTATAACATAAGTTTAATTCTAAGAGTCAAAGGCAGTAAGAGTCACATGGCAGCTATTCATGGAGGTTTTAGCAAGAACCTTCTAGAAGAACGAGAAATTAAATTTTGTTATGAAAAAGTTATGAATAGTAAGACTGGAAATAGGGGGTTTCAGAGGTAGAACTGGCACTATGATTCTGTCCAGCACATTCCATGGGAGAGAGTACCACTTCTAAGAGACATGAACAGTCACCAGAGAGAAATCCCCCACTGTGCAAGATATCCAAGCCTTCACTGTGTGCTCAGTAAAGTCTCTACTTCCCCTTGTCTCCCTCCATGTTTCCCATGCAATCTTCTGTTTACAATTCAGCTTCCCTGGTACCTTGATGCTAGGAAAAGATAGAGGTAGATCAAGGCATTCCAGCCCCCCGAAACAGTGGGATTGTCTGCAGTCCTTGTTGAGACTACATCACAGCCCAACTTCTCTCTCTGCCCAATCAGCTCCTTCACTTCACTTCCATAGGTACTGACCCAAATATACTTCCTATATGCTAATGTCTGATTCAAAGCTTGCATTCCTGAGAACCCAATCTCCAACCTCTATCTTAAAGCACAGTAGGATCCAGGTGTTCAAATGATGTTCTGGTCAGCAATCTATCTCTCAGCTCTGCACCAAATTCATTTTTAACAAGTCCCTGTGGTAGAAAGTGGATTTTAGGTCATTTTACCAAAATTCTTTTTACTAAAATCAGTTCTGTGAAAATAAATTTGTCTAATGACTTTGTTAATGTTAATATCTTTGTTGAAATTTTTCAAACAAATGCTAAAAATAAAGTTAAGCTCATATGTCATCTGAGGAATTGGTATAAGAATGCTAAAAATGCCCAAAAGTAGAGGGAATATGACATTAAAAAAAAATCACCCAAAAGAAATGAAGTTATTCTGGTTTCTCACAATAAACAATTGAAGATATGAACTTGGAAATAATTTGTTAAGAGATTAGACTTTAAACAATAAAATTACTTAGAGCAGTGTTAGGAAAATTAGGATGAACAGAGGAGATTGCTGTTATTACTGCAATGTACTATGTGATTACTATGTCATATTTGGCATATAGGAAACAAAAAAAACAAAATTTTGGAGAATCAAAATAGAAATTGACTAAAACTCCTAAAAATGATATGTTTAAAGTATAAAATTAACAGGAAAGCAAGAAGAAAAACTCACACCAAATATTAAATTTTACTAACACTTCTTGGAAATAAGCTAAGATTTAAATGTCACATGGAAAACTGGCAGAAGAATCTAAACAATATAAAAAATGATATTAAAAAGAAATGAAGTAAACAGAAACTGAAAAAAATTCACATGAAATGCTCTTAGTTATTGATGAAATACTATTTTCTAAATATGACATATATATACTTGGAAGAATAAATCACTGTATGATCCTTAATATTTACCAACTATAAATTCTTTAAGATGCTTATATAAAAATAAGAAATAAAAAAAATAAAAACTTACTTTTAAAAAGCATTTACATCTTTTAAACGAATTCCACTAAGTATAAATTGTAGCAATCCTTCTAAGTAGTTAAAATAAATAAGATTTTGGTAAATTGGTAGATTTGTCATTTAAGCAAATTTTCATTTGGGAAATTTAATTTCAGAAAATTAGTTTTTATAGAATTGATTTTCAGCAAGTTGGCCTGCCTCCAGCAAGATAGCCCTGGCAGCCACAGTTTAACATTGTACCAAGCCAACCAACCCCAGCTAAAATGCACACTTTGTTCCAAGAGTTTCAGCTGAAGTCCTGGCATTACCATTGACCAAGACTGCTTGGGTCATGAGCTCATCTCCATACCAGTGACTGTGGCCAGGGATATGGAATATGGTGATCATTCAAGCCTGATCCTTCCGACACTCTCTGGAACTAGGAGAGCAATCAGGCCCACCTGAATCACAGGGACTGCAAACAGAAAGGGACGACTAAAAGACCAACAAATATAAACTGGATAAGGAGAAAAGGGAGTCCATTAAAACAGTAATAGACAATGAATAACTAGTATATTAAATAAATTAGATCCAAAGGTAATCAAATGATGAAGACAGAATCAGTAAATGACCTGGAAATATAAGATAGTCGATCTGACAGAAAAAAAAAAAAATAGATGTTCAAAGATGTTCACATCCTAATCCCCTGAACCTGTAAATATGCTACCTTATACGGCAAAAAGGACTTTGTAGATGTGATTAAGTTAAATATCTTGAAATGGGGAGATTTCCCAGGATTATCCAGGTTGGCCAAATATAATTACAAGGGCCACTAGAAGAGGAAAGCAGAAAAATCAGAGACAAATAAGAGATGTGATGACAGAAACAGAGAATTAAAGAGAGAGATTTGAAGATGCCACAGTTCTGGTTTTGAACACTAAGGAAGAAGGCACAAACCAAGGAAAGTAGGTGGCCTCTAAAAGCCAGAAGAGGCCAGGAAACATATTCTTCCAGAGAGTCTCCAGAAGGAATGCTGCTCTATTGATATTTTGCTTTTAGCCTCTAAAACCCATTTCAGACTTCTTACTTCCAGAAATAAAAGATCAAGCGATGGTGGTGTTTAAGCCACTAAGATCATTATAGCAGCAATAGGAAACTAATACAATTGATTAAAGAGTGGAATGTTCGAATTCAGTATTTTGAAGGTGGAGTACCTATTGGTAATGACAAAGTTTAGCACATGGACTATAATGTGATCAGGAAAAGTGAAGTCAAGAAGCTCAGACGGGTTGAGTGTGATCATCCACGAGGTTACTGAAGTCATGAATAATGAAAACAGTAATCCAGATTTTCAAATCTTCAATGAATGAAGGGAGAGGTTTGTAGATTACCAAGAAGGGATGTACTTCAGAGGATCTTATCTTTTGGAGAGAAGAGGGAAATACAGCAATCTAGAAAGAACAACGAAACAGAAAGAGGACATCTACCTCATCTCCAGTCTCCATGATATATAGGAGGTGAGATTTTAAAATTGCCACCAGTAAAGAGAACTAGATGAGAATCAATGTCCTCAAGAATGACCAGGTTTCAGTTAAAGAAAAAGGGTAAAGACAATGATGAGAAGAGAGTTGCAGATATCAAGGACTTCAAATTTTCATAATATACTGTAAAAGCACAGTGAAAGAATTTGAAGTATGGTGTGGAGGTGAATGACATGGTCATATTAGGAGATATTTGAAGCTTATGGAGCATGAGATCAGGTGATGATCTATGATCCGAAATTTGGGGGCTTCCAAAGGTGACTTAGAAAAACACCAGAGTAAAGCATAATAGGATTTGTCCTGATGCTTTTTCAGAAGGGGAGGCAGCTCTAAATGCAGCATTTTTTGATGATTATTACCTTGGATACTTGTAGTCATAAGATGAATGAAGAGTGATTGCCTTACCAGCAAAAAGTGAGGTCTCTAGGCTTCCTTCCCTTAAGCTTGTCTTAGTGAGGTAGACTCATAAAACACAGAGCTGGAAGGTCTGGCTGAAATCCAGGAGTCCATGAACCCTCAGGATTCCTTTGCAAACTCTAGAGAGTGGACCATGGCTATGAGAGAGGCAATGAAGCTGTGGACCTCTCACCAATCTGCTGTGGAACCTGTTGGTGACATGGTGGAGAGAGGGACAAGCCAAGGAAATGAATGTTATCATATGAGGGGTTTCCTAGCTCTGCAGTCCTATTATTTCTATGAACTCAACTATCTTCAGTAAATATTCTACCTAGAAACAGAATCCCATATTTGGAGAAGGAATAATTTATAAGAAAAACTGAATAGGTTAAAACAATTGCAGCAATGAAAATGAAAAAGAGAAAAACACTGCAAATGAGAAACAGCACAGATTGAAATGGCTTTCACAAACACAGAAATGAGAACGACTTTTTACAACTGACGAGTGTTTGGGCAATCTTAAAAACTCAAACCTCTGGTAGAAAAAAATCCCTATTCACGAGAGAAAAAATATGTTCATCAAATTTGTTCTAAAAGTGAATTCTGTTTCTTTATAACCAATAGAGCTACCCCAGGAGGACAGCTTAAAATTTTAGTTTGCACATTAAATTTACACATTTTAGTTAATATTGAAAGAAATTGTCAGTACATTATTCCATAGGGTACAAAGAACTGTATATAAATTGTTCTCTTTGGGACAGGGGTTCTTAGCATGGATTCAGAGTGCCCATGAAGCCAGTAAAATTTTATGTGAAACTACATGATAGGATGGATGTCAGTGAATACAGGATAAGGGTCCTTAGCTTCCTCGAAATCCTCAAAATTGGTTTCATCTTAAAAAAAGACAACAAAAAACAGAACAACACACACACTGCTCTAGGACTTTATAATTTAAAACAAATTAATCCTGATATTGTTAATAGCATAAACAGATAAATCATAAAACAATGTGTTAAGATGTTAGACTTTCATTCTCAAAATAGTGAAAGGAGAGGTGTGGGAGTTTGGTGGGTACCGGAGAGGAGGGGAGGGCAGGGTAAATCAGGAGAATACAGAGGATTTTTAAGGCAGTGAAACTATTCTGAATGATACTCTGGTGGTGTATACATATCATTATACATTAATCAAAACCCATAGAATATACACTACAAAGAGAGAAACCTAATATAACACTATGAAGTATAGTTAATAATAATGTATCAATTCTGGCTCATCAACTGCAACAAGTGTAGCACAAAAATGCAAGACATTAATAATAGGGGAAACCACTGGGTTCAGGGAGGTGTATGGGAACTCTGTACTTTCCACTCAATTTTTCTATAAACCTAAAACTGCTTTGAAAAATAAACCCATTAAAAAAAAAAAAAGAAGATGCTGATCATTTTGAATAAAATGGATTGGAGTAGAGCTAGAGTGGAAGCAGGAGTCCAATTAGGAGACTTCTGCAATCAAGTCAAGAGATGATAATAAATTGGACTAGTGTAGATAATAATAAAAAGGGGAGAATCAAAATATTTGTGGGGGGGTTGGTATGAGAATTAGTGGTAATTTGAATATGGGTTAAGAGGGAGAGGGATGTACTGATAAATGACATAAATTTTTGGCTGTGTAATGGAAAACAAGTAAAATTCCAAAGTACAGATTTTGAGAGATGGATACTTTCTGAAGCTACCAGGATGGGCCCGTGGCAGCAAGGCATTTGTGAAAGATAGCTAGAAAGTTCAACAGAACATTGATAAAAGCAGCTCAGCGAGTAATATTTTACAACTTAGAATTGTTTTAATATTCCCATCCTATCCTAGTCAACTCGGGCTGCTATAAGAAAATACCGCAAACTAGGTGGCTTAAATAATACACATTTATTTCTCAGGATTCTGGAGGCTGACAAATCCAAGATCAAGGTGCTAGCAGATATGCTTCCTGGTGAGAGCCAGCTTTCCGGCTTGCAGCAGGCTGCCTTCTCGCTGAGTTTTCATAAGGCAGAGTGGGGAAGCACCCCTATCTCTCTTCCCCTTATATGATGTTAATTCCATCACGAGGGCCCCACCCTTATGACTTCCTCTAAACCTAATTACTTCCCAAAGTCCTTACCTACAAACACTGTCTACTAGAAGGTGGGGGAGGAACAGAAAACTATCCTCCAAATTGAGGGGGCACTTTGAGATTGAAAAACAAAGCAGGAGACTCCATACATTTTACATAGTTTTATTCAGGGTAACTTACTGCCAGGATGCACTGGGCAGATGATGACCCAGACCCTGCACAGCTATTCTCTGCAAAGTCTGGACCTTGGTCTATAAATTTTATAGAACAAGGGGACAGGTGGTAAGGCGGGCGGGGGTGGGGGGGAGCACTACAGTAAGATCAAAGAGCTTGCATGCATTTCAAAGGATAGGCATACCTAATTGACAGCTAAACTTTTAATTAGATTTTGTGGACCACCTGTAAGTCAGGAAAAGACTGTTATCTCTTAACAGATTCATGGAAGCCTGAAGCATGCCTCCCCCCATTCCAGCTTTGATGGCTATTTCTAAGGTATGTATATTAATTTCCAAGAGGCCCAGAACATGTAACCACAACATTGTCAGCATCCTACACCACCACGTTCAGGGCAGGGGCTTCAACATAGGAATTTTGAGGAGACACAAACATTCAGTCTATAACACAGCTCTAGCCCTAAGTCAGAACTGCATTATTGTATAACATAAATTTAACTCCATACAACTTAAGTACAAGATTATATATGCAAAACAATACTTGAGATTTTAAAAGCAACCAGTTATTTAAAATCATTTAAATATTTAACATTTTGAAATAAAACTTCCTCTCTCAAAGGAAGACCAGTGTTAACAGATGCTGTTTGCAGGATTTTTAAGTCCACCCTGTCTCTCTCTCTCTCTCTCTCTCTCTCTCTCTCTCTCTATCCCCTGCCCAAAAAGCTGGTTTCCTAATAAGCAAGGACTAATGTATCCTATTTTCCAATTTCCATCAATGTAATCTGAAAACTAGCAGCAAAAATGCCCCAGAACTCTAAATTTATAATGATCACATTAGGGGAGAATAAAGCAACCAAGATCCAGATAATTTTGGACTTTATAGTCCATAGTCAACACCTTAAATCTCATCTGGAATCAGAGCAGATCACAGAGCAGTGATGTAATAGCCAATGAAAACATTATCACAGCTTGATTATGTAGTAATATGATGCATTTCTCATGTTGCATTCATTAAAACAGCATTATACCCACAAAACTTTGGAATAGACCATCTCTGGAGAGAGTAGTTCAAAATTATCATCTTATTAAAATATAACTCCTGCTTTGGTTGTTTTACTTGTTTTCTCTGAAGTTTCAGACTGTGGTATATGTAGCCAGGAGAACATAGATTATCCCTGAGACCTAACAGAACAGGGCCTTATGTTACACAGAGGCCCAAGAGTCTATTTACTATGCCACTTCTTCAAAATATATTCCCTTCACCCACCACCTGTCCATTCTATCCCCAGGGTATCAACTTCTGAGTTAGAGTTGAGATGAACACTCCAGCTTATATATGCCTGGCCCAACCTCATTCACTTTAAGTCAGTTTTTTTTTTTCTTTCTAATCACCGCCTTTCTGTCACAGAGCCTCAGAGACTTCTGCACCTGAATGTCATGACTTGTCATGACCTAAGCTTGTGTTCACTGACACGAACTTGGGAGAAAATGAGCTGGGAGAAATAGATGAGACCAAAGCAAAGTCAGGGAAAAAAAGGTACGGATCAAAAAAAAAAAAAAAAAAAGATGGAAGAAGAGGAGGATATTCAGGAGTTTTCCTCAACCTCTCATTTCCCCAAAATTACATCCACTGCCTGACAGCTGTTCTTGATCTCCCTTCATTTAACATTCACAGATCACAAGGATTTCAGCCAGAACGCAGGGGAAAGTGAGAGCTGTGAGAGGTCATTAGTCTTCTCCACATGGGAAGAGAAGGAATGCATAGCCGTCCCTTCATCCTCAGTGACCTGTTGTAAATGATGATTTTTATGTCAAACTGAAATTTTCTTCATTCTTTCTTGTATAAATGTATAAGGGCTATTCTACACTAAGACGGGTCACCAACGTAGCTTATAGATTTTCCTTCCCTTGAGACCTTTAAAGAAGATAAATATCAAACTGTCTTTGAAGGATGACATGGAATCCTTACCACAGGCTGAAGAATGAATTAAAAAACCCTGGCTGTCCCTAGTGCCTACGAGTGGGGAAAAGCAAAATGAAACAAAACATTAGCTATCTCCACAATATAAAACAATTCCTTTAAACACTCTTTATTTCCAATGTAGCGATTTTTCTTTTTTAAATGTAACTCTCTGCCACCCTGACATTAAATGTCAAAGTAGCACCAACTCTGTCCAGTTGAGCTACAAAATTAATTGACCACTATGAAAAATACCAATGTAGCATAATGAGCCACAGAAGACCCATATCAACACTAAATTAGAAGACACAACTGCCTTTTAGAACTCAGTTATGCCCAAGTCTGCAGTGTTTAGTAATTAATGCAGGGTGACTGGAATGTTTATTAAAAGTACTAGGATATCTGACATCTTCTGAGCAGACATAGATTCTAAAAGAAAGATAAGTTCATCTCTTTAGAACTCCAAATACTTAGAGCTGATGAGTCTTAAAACAGCAACAGGTTGACCAATGTCTGGCATATAGTAACTAAACGTTGAATAGATGGACTATATTTGTTTCTTCTGTCCTTTGTTCTTTTTGAGTCCTCTAGTGACTGCCCTTCATAATATGCTCAGACCTCTCTCTCCTTCAGGTATGAAATTTGGATTAATGGACCTTTGCTTTCTCTTTCACTCAGAGTATAATCGCCTGGGGAGCTACATGTAAAAGAAGGAAACTGGATCACTATCTTACACCACCTACAAAAATAAACTCAAAATGGATTAAAGACTTGAATGTAAGACCTGAAACCATAAAACTCTTAGAAGAAAACATAGGGTGGGTAAGCTCTTTGACATTGGTCTTAGCAATATTTTTTCAGACTAGTACCCTCAGGCAAAGTCAACAAATGCTAAAATAAACAATTGGGATGACTGCAAACTAAAAAGCTTTTGCATAGCAAAGGAAACCATCAACAAAACATAAATGCAGCCTACTGAACGAGAAAAGATATTTGCAAATCATACATCTGATAAGGACTAACATCCAAAATATATAAAAATGTATATAAGTTAATATCATAAAACAACCTGATTAAAGAATGGACAAAGGGCTTGAATAGACATTTTTCCAAAAAAGACACAGATCGCCAACATACAAATGCTCAACATCACTAATCATCAGGGAAATGCAAATCAAAACCACAATAAGACAACACCTCACACCTGGCTATTATCAAAGAGACAAAAATAACAAGCGTTGGTGAAGATGTGGAGAAAGGCTCGCCCTTGTACACTGTTGGTGGGAATATAAATTGGTACAGCTACTATGGAAAATACTATGGAATTTCCTTAAAAAATTAAAAACAGAACTACTATACAATCCAAAAATTCCACTTCTGGGTATTTACCTGAAGAAAACAAAAACACCAAAGCGACAAATGCACCTCTATATTCATTTTTACAGCATTATTTACACAATAGCCAAGATATGGAAGCAACCGAAGTGTCCATCAACAAATAAATGGATAAAGAAGATGTAATAATGTACATACAATGTAGTATTACCCAGCCATAAAAAAATTAAAATCTTGCCATATGTGACAACAAGGATGGACCTTAGTGTAATGTTAAGTGGAATAAATCAGAGATGATTGCACTACAGGTGAAATATAAAAAACAAACAAAACAGAAACAGACTCACAGATACAGGAAACTGTTGGTTCCCAGAGTGGTAAGGGGTTAGGGGACGAGTGAAGGGGTTTAAGGGGTACAAACTCCCAATTATAAAATAAATAAGTCATGGGGATGTAATGGAGAGCATAGGGAATATAGTCAATAATAATTGCAGTAATTTGTATGGTGACAGAGAGTAACAGGACTTATGGTGATCATCTCATAATATATAAAAGCATCATATCACTATAATGTACATCTGAAACTAACAGGATATTGTATGTCAATTATACTTCAATTTAAAAAAGTATAATTGCGGGGCGCCTGGGCGGCTCAGTCAGTTAAGCTTCCGACTCATGTATTTGGCTCAGGGCATGATCCAGGGTCGTAAGATCGAGCCTCACATATCCCACATCTCTGCAGGCTCCAAGCTCTGCAGGGAGTCTGCTTGAGATTCTCTCCCTCTACCCCGCACCCCATTTATGCACGTCCTCTCCCTCTCTAAAATAAAACAAGTCTTTTTTTTAAAAAAGTGTAATTGCTTATATTTAGATTCTTATTGGCTTATTTTTTGCAGCTGAGGTTTATGTTACCTTTGTTAATTCTTGAGATCAGTACAAATCTCAGTAGATCTTTCAGTCATTGTTGAAATACATTTTTGAGAATTCAGCAAGAATATTAATTTTCTTTTCTAAATTGACTACCTTCTCCATCTCAATGAGAAACTGAACAACTGGAGACCTCACTGATAATTTCTAACATTCATAATCTGCATATAGTATCCAACAATTGTTATTTTATCACTCCATGAATTCTTTATAATAATTTACCTGTAATAAAAATTTGCCGAGGTATAAGCAGAGATATCTCTACTGCTAAATTTCTAGGGTTATGATCTGGATATCTACCTAGACAACCAAGTTCCAGGAATGTGATTCTTATACACACAGCAATGTGGAGAACCATGTTACCAGATCTTCCCTTACTTCCGCTCTTGTGAAGATACTCACCTAAAAGATAAGATGATGGTGATTTTGGGGGGCTTCCTGTGGTTCTAACATCCTGATAGTGAAAAAATGAGGAACGCTATGAGCTTTGGGGATTCCCTTAGTAGATGACCTACTACAAGGAAGAAATGTTTCCACTGACTTAATATTTCCTTTAAAATTTCACTTCAAAAGTTAATTTTATTTTGAAAAGCTAACATGAAATCATCAAAGAGATTATTTCTAAAGTAGTTCCTTCAGATACAGCCTTAATACTGAATGCCCAACAATCATTTTATTTCCTCTCACTTATAACTAATATATATAAAAATCTCAGTTTTCTAAGGTTATCACAAAACAAAACATGTTATATTGAAAAAAAATTTTTTGATCTCATCTAATTGTCTAACACCATGCAATGAAAATTTACTCTTACAGAGCAATGTTTTCTCAATCTAGTAATATTTTAAATTAATTTTAGGTTAGCTATTTTGTTTAAGTTGGCTTACTTTCTTTTTTTTTTTTTAAGTTGGGTTTATTTCTTAAAAATTGCAAAGGGTGAAATAATCCATTAAAGTCAGCCTAGAGATACATTCCCCAAAATTATATAATCTAAAGTAGAAAATAATTTTAAGGCCCAAATTAACAAATGGAAGCTTTATACTTTGTATTTAGAAGACATTTTATAGCATTTTTGTCTTTCTTTCTCAAATTTTCCCAAAGCCCCTTGTTCTAAGAATTTCCTCTCCCCTAAAGTGAAAAGTCCATCATTCTACATAAAGTATAAAATAGGATCTAGATTTCTCTAATATGATAATTTATGACTTAAAAACCCCTAGATTCGGTTGTTTCAATAGCAACAGCTGTAATTATATCCCCTTTTGACACTGCTTTCCTGATTTGATCTTATCTAAGCTTTTCAAGATCCAACATAGTGACAACTTGTTTATTCAGAAAAATCAAGAAAAGTGGGATTATACTCAGATGAGCAAACACTCACGTCATGTTCAATGAAATACTCTGGAAGCTTTGAATGTTTTTTAAAATGTTAAATATTTCATGGTCACAATCATAAGCTTCTCTGTGTCATTCTAGGAATTGGGTTTCTTTGTTTCTACAATGCCTGTGCACCCTCTTATGGTCATTTTAGGATTTGCTTTACTGGGAGATTCAATTTATTCAAGGCTATTCAAAAAGGTTTCATCTTGTAAATTTGAATTTTTATTAGAATAATGACATTTACACACTTCACACCTTTAAATCTGTGATTTCATAATCCCAAATATTAATTGAACCTCACACCTCTTCACACTGTTGAGAAAACCAAAGTAGATAGAGTTGAGATTACTAAGATAATAACTGGAAAACATTCCACACTTCCCAATTATGTCTGACATATTAACAAGCTAATAAGAATTTTAGATTCTGCCTCCCAAGCATAAAACAACACAACAGTAAGGCCATGATTAGGTATCACAGTTCTTATTTCCTGATACTGATATGACAAAATCAACTTACAATTTGTTTGGGCCTGTTTATACAAAGCATGAAAATGACTTCTATAAGACAATAGCCTAAAAAGAACAGTAGAAATTTGGCTCTTTTTCGTTAAAAAGTAGCAACAGCAAGATCAAACACATGTGCACACACACACACATTTACAGTTTGACTCATATGTTGTCTTGGAAACATTAAATTCCTTTAAACCTAGAGATGTTTAAAAAAAAAACTAATGATCAATTGTTACCTTTTTATTACGTTTAATTCGACATCCATAATAAAAAGAAAAACCAATTATTCCTTTCCTGACTTCAAATATCCTTCTATTACTTACGGTTTCATGTTTAGAAAACGATTAGGGGGGCGCCTGGGTGGCACAGCAGTTAAGCGTCTGCCTTCAGCCCAGGGCGTGATCCCGGCATTATGGGATCGAGCCCCACATCAGGCTCCTCCGAAATGAGCCTGCTTCTTCCTCTCCCACTCCCCCTGCTTGTGTTCCCTCTCTCGCTGGCTGTCTCTATCTCTGTTGAATAAATAAATAAAATATTAAAAAAAAAAAAAAACGATTAGGAAAAAATGTGAAAAGTTTTAATGATAAACTTTATTTCTGAGTTCATGCTGCTGCTAGATAAGGATATCTGCTTTGTAGTGAAGAGAAGCAACTGTTTGAACTCTACATATGGCAGAGGAACTACTGTTCAAAATGTTTGCGAGAGGGGCACCTGGGCGGCACAGCGGTTAAGCGTCTCCTTCGGCTCAGGGCGTGATCCCGGCGTTATGGGATCGAGCCCCACATCAGGCTCCTCTGCTATGAGCCTGCTTCTTCCTCTCCTACTCCCCCTGCTTGTGTTCCCTCTCTCGCTGGCTGTCTCTATCTCTGTCGAATAAATAAATAAAATCTTTAAAAAAAAAAAAATGTTTGCGAGGACACTGTTGCATTTCCATATATTTTTTTCTTACTGGGGTGACTGCCTCACATTGTAAGATATTTTTAACTTGAAGTATAACTCGAGCACTATATGAACTTTAAATTCCTAACATATTACATTCATATTTTTGTCGGAAAAGTACTTCAGAACCAATAGATATATCTATAAATCAATAACTTTGGTTTCAGAATACAACTACTATTACTAAAGGTACAAATGTGCACCAGCAAAGAGTGCAAGAAATCCCATAACTTCATAACATTTAAGGAGAAAGAAAACACAGTTTCATCAAGCTAACGTCAGATATTACACAGGATGATGCTCCAAATATAGAAGTTTCTGTTAATTCCCAAATTACAAATGAAATTTAAAAATAAAATTTGGGGGTGGTTGAACTGAAAAATGCAATTATTTCTCACAGTAGACAACAGCACTTACAAAGATCACCAGTGCCTGCAAGGTATCAATTCATAGGTTTCCTCTTCGTTATTCAGTGTGTCAGATGTGTTCACAGCAAATACATACTTCAGAACATTAGGTTATTGCCAGTTCCAGAAATGTTCTTTATAATTATACTTCCAAAGAATCTAAAATCCCACAAGTCCTCTCTCTTACAATGAGCCATGTACACTGTCTAAAATACCTTGTTCATGGTTCAAAAACACTGAAAAATCTGATATGAAGTTGCCGAGTGAGCACCACCAGCACTCCTTGTGTACGTATTCTTTCACGATAATAATCATCATTGACACTGGAATCTACTTTATAAATATGTGTATCTTTTTTAAAAAGTGAATATGTTTTGCTAATGAGCATTGCAAATACAGGTGTTCAAATGCATCCTATTCTACAAAAGTCTGATAATTTAATTGTGCAATCAAAGATACAAAACAATTAAAATCTACTGACCCCAACAACCACTTAGGAAGCCAGTAATGAGGGTTGTTTGAAAGCAGTTACCAGGGGTCCTAAACTATGTAGCATAAAATTCCAGGCCCTCAAAATCAGCCATAGGACACTACTTTTCACTTCTTCAGCACTCTACCTTTGCACATCCCAATGATTACACATTTAGTTCCGTCTAAGGGAAATAATGCCCTCCCTTACTGTAGTACATCATTATATATTGGGACTTATCACATGGTAATGAAAATGATTTGTTTGAATGCCTATCTCTCCCAATAGACCGCCATATATAATTTCTTAAAGACAGAAACTGAACTGATTGATTTTTATATTTCCCAGTACCTGAAAAGTACTAGGTGATGAAGCAACAAGATGGTTTCAGAGTCCAAAACATCACTATGAAGACCTGTGTTTTAATCCTACGTGCACTGAACTTTCCATTTTCCATATGTAAATGATTAAGTATCTTATTTCTTGCAGGATTGCTGGAAAACTGAAAGATACTTATAAAGTGACTATCCCAGTGCCTGGCACATAGAAGACACTGTTATACATGCTCAATACATGTTAGTTGAATTGATCTTTCCCTGTAGCTCCTTCCATGTATATATTAACTCATCTTTCCAGATTTTTCAAATTTTAAACAACTATCTTGTTCCTTCTTATACTTTGTCATATACCATAACTTAAACATAATCATATCTATAAAAATAAAGAATTTTACTGTATATTTAGGCAATTTAGGCATTCGAAAACACTAAGTTCAATTTTTTCTAGGAATAAAATATATCCTGAGAAATGAGAACTAAAGTTCAGGGCATTCAGCTATATTTTCTCTTCAATTTCTCAACAAAAGAGAAAAAAAAATGCTTCAATATTTGTAAGACTAAGAATAATGGATGTGCATAATTTTGCTTTAACATACATTTCTGCCTTTTAAACTCAGTTTAAACTCAGTGAAAGGCCAAGAACATGGACTTAATTATGCAGGGGAAAAAAAGATGCTTTAACTGCAATGCACATTCAATAGACAAAATCCAAAGAAAGCAATCCTGCCTGAAACGTTTACAAATCAATTCATTATATTGATTTGGAATGAGTTGTGCTGTAATTTAAAGCATAGATTACCGCAGGCCGAACATGATAAAGTTCTTTTTGTAAGGTACTTCACTTGGCTATGGACTTGACCTGAGAATTTTCAAGAAACAGTGACTTGCCTAACCTTAAAAAAAAAAAAAAAAAAAAAAAAAAAAAAAAACACAAAAAAAACACAAAAAACAAAAAAACAAAAACTACTCTGTGTGTAAAAACTACATGTTAAGGGGTAATGATTAAGAGTTAATCATAACTAAATTTCAAAAGTACAAAAATTATGTCTGAATTAACTAATAACTTCAATAAACCGCTGATATTTTAAGAAAAGGCAATGTGTTTCTATTTCATAATGATTTATCCCTCTTACAATGTATAAGTGTTTCCATCTCATTTCCTAGTTCTAATGTAGTTCTGGAAGAAAAATTTAAGATTTGGTTCTGTTTTTTCATGGAAAAAGCTCTTCCTTGGGGAACAGTGATTATGCCTAAGAGTCCTTTTGTCCCACTCAAATCTGATGACTCAGTGTTTTATCTTCATGCAACTTAAATATTTTGTCACTTTTTTTCACTTATTCTTAAAAAGTAGTGATAATAATAGCTGTCACTACATAGGGTAGTTCTCAGAAAGCACTGAAACTAGGGTTCAGAAAAGCTCATCTAATTTTAATTACACATCAAGCATGAAGTCAACTATTCAGTTAATTAAGTGGCTAACTATGTGTTTCCTGGAGGAAAAAGAATATTTGTTAAAATCATTTTCTTCATAATAAAATACAGGACCTAGTGAATGATACTGCCCCCTCCATTCCCCTATTCCCTGAGGGGCGGGTGGAAGGGTGGAGACACAGCAGGAGTCCAGAGAATGTAAGTAAATAAAATAATAATTTGTAGCTGAGTCATTCCTGAGTCCCAAGAATCAATGTAACAAGGTCTTCCACAACATTAAGTCTCCCTCAATGATATTTCCCTTGGGCCTCAGTTTCTTCATCTGAGCAATGACCCTGATTTCCCAATTCTCTTGTAGTTTTAAGTGTTGTTGTCAGTTCTTAATAAGTTAAATTGGGCTAATAATAGAAATCAACTAGTCTGCTGTAAGCTAATGTCTAAATGACACATGGATATACAAGCATATGAATGTTTAAATATGCAATATGTAAGTTATTTAAACACATGCATGGATCTATTAAAATCTAAGAAACAATTAAGTTTTTGATGTATCATCTTCAAAACTCATCATTTGTGGTAAAATGACACAAAAATTGTTAAAAAAACAAGTAGAATACCTCAATGGAAAGAAATTATTTAATTTTCCAGGTTTCTCTAAAATGAAAGCAGACAAAAGCAAAATTATGATGAAACAAATAATAACTTAGAGGAAATTTTAAATTATTTCCACAAATGCCTAGAGCAGTTTAAGTTTTCTAAAATGTGTTACCCTACTAAAGTATTTTAGCTTTATAAAAGCTTTTTTGAAGTTTGCCACAAAACTTCAAAATAACCACATTTTCATCAATAGAAAAATAAATGCTTTTGCTGTGACATTTTTCCTGCAAATTGTAACAGGATTCAAACTACCCAATCTTTCATATTTTAAGTATTCAGGGTTTTTTTTTCCTTGCTGTAGAATAAGCAAAACACAAGGAAAAAATAAGCTGGCTTTTCTCAGTTACTGGTCCCACAATTAAAATAAAATTCAGTCTCTAAAACTGTATTTTTAAATACATTTCTCTTATATTCAATTGATTGCAAAAATAATTCTTGAAATAAAATGAATTAGTGATAAATGTAGGTCTCTATTTAAAGATTCCCTACTAACTGTATTACTTGTGTAGATTTAAAAGATACATTCCTCTCCAAGCTGACTACGTACCAAAAGTCACAACCTTTACTAGCACTGCCACCTGCTGTTGATTCTAAATCGTTTTCCAGCATATAGCAATAAAAAACCAAAATAGAATTAGCATGGACAAATTGGTCTAGAAAACAAGTATCAACACAGACTTTAGAGACAATTTGTGTGCAAACCACGGATAAAGTTTTTCCTGACAACAGATAAATTTATATCTATGTTGTAATAAGCCTCTTACTATGCAAGACGAGCAAAACAGGTAATTGAGCCTTTTTAGTTACACTTGTTTGGGGTATCATTTTAAAAGAGCATTATTCATTTGACAGAAAAGGGAGCATTGCGGTATCCAGAAAAATGGATAAATAAATAAAGAGTAATAAAGTTCTTCCAGGAGGAACTACATGATTTCCTTCTAGTTGAGTAAACCGCGTTTGGTTTAAGCATGTAGGGAGATACAAGCAAATGTGGCAAAACTGGTGAATCGACCTGAAGGATACAGGGGAAAGCATTTTTTGATCCTTTCAATTTTGCTTAAGTTTACAAACTTTCTAAATAAAAAGTTGGAGAAAAAATTATAATGCGATGATATTTTTAATCTGCTTTACCAGTGCAGCTAAACATTAAAACTTTAAGGGAACACTGATATTATAATAGACAAATTTAATATGTATTTTTAAGTTTGAGAAAGTTGAAATACTTTTTTTAAGAAGATTGAGGCTTCTTTTTCCCCGTTCTAGAGAAAGCTAATTTACAGCAGCCGTGGGTCTTATGGGAAATGGCTAGTCATGTAGCTGGAGCAGTGACCTAACACTGCCTCTTGGGGAAGGCAGGAACAAAGTGTATAAAAGAACATGAGTATACCCAATACTTTTTTCTTTTATAATTTAACAGCTTCAAAACCGAACTGTTAGTTGCCTTGAAAGCTTTACCAGTGTGCTACCTTTTCCCTGTCTAACAGTAAAAAACCATAACTGAGAACTTCTTTAAAACATATTCATGAGGATTTATTATTATTAAAAAGAAAAAAATTCATTTTAAAGCTGCTTAATTTTTACCAAGAAACCTAACATTTGCATAAAAGACAGGTTTGGGGTTGTCTGTTCAACTCTCTTTCTGTGGATTTTTCCCTCCCAACTCCCCTATCACAGAAATTTAAATTCCATGACTCTAACCAGTCATAACCTACCGGCCAGTGCTTCTGTCTTCTGGGAGTTCAGAATTGGCATTCAGAAGGGATAGTTCAGTCTCTGATGTTTTTTTCCTGGTGACAGGAAAACTCAAGAGCTCTGGAACTGTCGTGGAGTACAAAATGCATGGAAAAGGAGAGGGAAATGTCCATTTGCACAGAGAACATAAGGAAAGACATGTACAGAAATAAAGAAGAGAAGACAACACAGAAAGAGAGGGAGTAATGTCTTAAAGCTTTCCAGTCCCAGAAGAGCTGAGGCGTACTTCTTGCCTATGGGCTTCCTGATACTCCTTTGTATTCATTTGGCCTCCCCACCCTACCCCCACCCACCACCCTTGTACTCACACACTAGTTCACAATAGGATTTTGTTTCTTAAAGACAAAGCCTCAACTCCATCAATTTGTTGACACAAGAGATACAGAGATATTTTTGATACAACAACCAAAAAATTAGAACCCCATCCAATAATAAAAAAATTAAAGATGTAGATATTGTCTATGAAATACAATTTTAAAGATAAGCAACTGCCACAGAAAATTGCAATATTTATCTTAACAGAGTCCCTACCTAGGAATTACAGTGGTGACTGTGGCAGATTGTTATTTCTTCAAAATGTGCATTCCTCCTCCTTTTAAATTCCCTCTCTAGTAATTCTCCCTATGAAAGAAATATATTTCCCACCACCATAATCTCAAGTTTGGCCACATGACTTGCTTTGGCCAATCCAAAGTAAGCCCAAGTGACCGTGCCATTGCCAAGCAGGAACGTGAAGGCCATCCTCCAGTTTCACAGAGTCAATCTGCTTTCCTTTGTCTCTGACCACACGAGAAAAAACAATGGTGAGCCTGTGTTACAATAATGTGTGAATGTGTTACCTATTAACCTGCAATAGGTGTGCAACAGGAATAAGAAATAAACCTATATTGTTAAAGTCAATGAAATTTTAGAGTTGATTGGAATAACCCGGCAAAAGCAGACTGGTCCATGTCTCAAATAGATACTCATTACAAATAAAGCCAATGGGTAAGAAAGTAAATATTTCATCCTGGAGCTCATTTAAATATTGCCAATAAGCTTATATTTTAAATAAGTCCTTTTAAGTTTTCAAGCTATCATACTGTTGATGATTTTAAGGATCTTTATAGATAATGTTTACCAAAGAATAGATTTACTACTTCCTCCACGTTTCTAAGAATGCTCAATGGATTTATCAAAAAGACATACATCTTCTTAAAATATATTTCAAAGATATTCTAATTTTAGCCTCTGTACTTTTCCAAAACCTGTGAGTACAATAAGGTTTTTCAAAACAAAGTACCAATTGAGAAAAAGTTCTCAACAAATTTTATGCTTTCCTTCAATCTTATGAAAACAACCTGATACCAGGGGTTCTTATTGTTCCAAATAGTACAAACCAAAAAAATTATTATTACCATTCTTATTTCCTTGGTCGTTTTATAATACCAATGACCTTAAATCCTCTATAATCCAGATTAATTTTGCTGTTGTTTAAGTATCTCTTTCTGAAAACAATGTCATATTTAATACAGTTTTGATAGCTAGAAATAGTTATAAAATAAATGTAATATAAAATATGAGGCTAGAGCTATACATTCTGCCACTAAGATTAGCTATGTGACTTTAGGGAAG
This sequence comes from Ursus americanus, assembly GCF_024610735.1. Lineage (NCBI taxonomy): Eukaryota > Metazoa > Chordata > Mammalia > Carnivora > Ursidae > Ursus > Ursus americanus. The sequence continues at coordinate 8,281,410 of NC_142131.1, forward strand.
TCATTCAACCTCTATGAGTCAGTAGAGAAGCTTAGAAAAAATGAGGATAATAATATATGCCTACTACATATTGTAGGAACCAAATAATTATTGCTATAACCTCTTCCCTAACCTAAAAAACAAAAGGCCACATGATCAAAACAGAAGCAGAAGAGATACATACATAGTTTCCAGAAACCTTACTACAAAAACTACATTGCTGAAGAATCAAGTAATGTTGCAGACTGCTTCTACTTCTCCACTAACCCCACTATTAAAATCAAAATAAGCTGTATTAATAAAGAGAATTTCCTCATGTAATTCACCTTTTTATTCTAGATGGTCTTTTGAAAAAACATCTCCATTTCAAGAACAAAAATACTTTTATGTCCTTAACAAAAGAGATTAATAATCCCAACGTGCTTTAAATTGCATATGTTAATATTTTTCTAAACTTTTTTACTTATGTTTACTCATTTAATCCTTACAACAATTCTATGACGAAGCTACCATTAATTAGTCCGTTCTTCATATAAGAAAACAGCAAGGCAGAGATTAAGTAACTGTCCAAAAGTCACAGCTCCTAAGTAGCAGAGTCAGGTTTTGAAACCAGGCAGGCAATATTAAAACTCCATTTCAAGCAAATATTATCATGCCAATACAAGTGAACCAACCATTTTTTCCACTGGGGAAAAAATGCAATGTAGTTGTGCCAATAATAAACTACTTTTTCATTAGTACATATCAAGCCTGTCTTTTAAATAATCCCATTCACTTAAATTCTTGAAATTTTATATTGATAGAAATCATGTAAATGCATTAACTAACATAAATGTTGTTCATCTAAATCCATTACTTCCATTGCTACAATTTCTTTCACTGTTATTGATGAGTCAACTTCGAAAAGTCCATTTTTGTTTCCCCAGTGGGACTAAGAAATTTTCATCTCTGAGCTAGATTGTGTTCTTGGTAATGAAAAAGTAAAGTAGAAAAAGCTAAGATCATGAACAAATAAATGTATGGTAACTGTAACACAGTAAGTTACAGCTATGGCATCTCTGACACAGTACTCTACAAGGATAGTTCCAAATTGGATATATAGTATGTATCCACCATATCTTTTAATATATTTTAAACATAAAGATGGTAATGTAATCTATTATATCTTTTAATATCTTTTCAAGAATGAATACATAAAGATGGCAATGTAAAAAAAGAAAAAAGTCTCACAGAATGACGGACTTTTACACACCTAGAATGTGCGAATGTATGACAACTTTCTGCAAATAGTGAAAGAAACACATCTTAGATTGAGATTTGAATATTAATGACAAGTTTTTGTAAGCTATTACTTTTATATAGATGATATGCCATTTAAACAGAGAAATTTCAACTCTGAAATTCCAACTGTGATCTGAGAAATCATTAAGTAGCTGGAAAAAAATATTTTTCCAATTTGGAATTATATTCAAAACCTTCAAGAAAGACTCACAAGATTCAGTTTAATTTAAATAACTTAAATTTGACATATTCAAATAACTCAGAGCTTTTAAATTTAAAGAAATGAAAAAGAAAATATCCAAGCCCCAATATCAGAGAAAGGTGATAAAAATCCATTACTTTCAGGAGAAAAGAGTCAAACATTTCCAAGGAGACTATTTGACTCCTTAGAAAAACTAATTTGCCTAAAATGAGCCAGGATTTTATTATTGGTCCATTATGAAAAAGCAGATATTATGCATTTTATTCCAATTTTTCAAATGAGAAAATTCAGACAGATTAAATATAAAAGAAGGGTCTCTATATTTTTACATCTAAATTTGTTCAACACAGGTTATCAACAGAATAGAAATTTTGTTATACCAGTGTGTCACAGAATAATGATTACTATAGTGAATCAAATGGATAAATACCAGTTTCCATAAATTCTCAAAACAACTTTTATTAGTACTGTAAACTGCATAGAATTAAAACAACAATTGGGAAATTACATTTTAGTTTTTAAGAAACTTGGTGGGGGATCTTTTCTCCCCCCCAGAATATATCTGTTGCTTTCCTAACAATATCAATAAGCCCAAGAGGGCATCTACACACATTTCCAAGTTTCAATAATAGTCAACGTATTAAATAACTAATCCAGTATAATGCACTATTCCAAAGTAGAGTGTTCGGCCAATATACCTCTTCAGAGAGATACCGTAATTGCTTCACTCCACTTTCAATGAACGATCTATAATGAAAGTTTCTTTTTTAGGCTTAACCTAGAGCTGTACCCTGTGGGAAATGATGGGTCTTTGTAAAATGTGTTACAGTTTACTAATAAGGATGCAGAAGAAGCACAACTGATGAACCAGCAAATCTACTCTGACTTATTTGGTCTTTGCTGCATGAATTTGAATATCATCAAAATACATTATCCTTATCCATAACCTGCTTCCTATGATTCACTCTATCCTCATACTCATTTCAAAAGGAACTTTAAGCACTTGAATATTTTACATACCTGTGCTGCTCCTATGGCATTACATAAAACAGAGTATTTTTTTCTAAAGGACAAAAATGAAGCTTTGAATAGGAAGAAATGACCAGGTGAATATTTAGGAACTGGACAAAATCAGACAACATTTACACAGATATGTGTGTGTGTGTGTGTGTGTATATATATATATATATATATATATATAATTTTTTTTTAGATGAAGGGAGGCGGGGCAGAAGGAGAGAGAGTCCTAAGCAGGCTCCATGCACAGCATGGAGCCCAGTGCAGGGCTCAATCACACAACCCTGAGATCATGACCTGAGCCAAAATCAAGAGTCAGATGCTTAACCAACTGAGCTACCCAGGTGCCCCAACAATACTTATATTTGATACTGACATATAATCAGAATTTCTCACCTAAAAATAATGCACCTTCCCTGAATATTTATCAATTGGCCATCAGGGAACCATGGAGATGTGGATTAAGATTCTCATTCCAACCATAACTGATTGTTTTATCTTAAACACTCCTCTTAATTCTCCCCCCACCCCCGGTTCCCTTCCTACTTTCATTCCTTCATTCCTGATTCATCATGAATTCATTTAACTTCTATTGAGGGTGTCACATGTACTGGGCATTATGGTTGCCTCTAAGTATAAATAGACGAACAAAATAGTTGTTCCCAAAGGAGTTTCTAATCCTTTGAGTGACAGAAAAAAATAAATACCTATACTATAAAATATTATAAGACAGGTTTATTCAAAGTACTTTTGAAACAGACAAAAGGATATAACTCAATTTCCCAGAGATGGTGACACAAGAACTGAGTTTTGAAAATCAAGTAGGCATTACTCCAGAAGAGGCTATATGGGTGAGGAGGTGGAGTTGGGTAGGTATTTCGACCAGAAGAAATAGGAGAACTGACATGCCATTTCCTCTGTAATTACTTAGCTATGGATCTAAGGTAGGTAGCAAATAAGGAAGTGATGGATTCTCCAAAGTTGGGTGCATATGCCCAAAGGTGCATAAGACAAATATAGGAGTACAGGAATAAAATATTAAAACTTCTTTTACAATTATTCTTACCACCTTTTTCCAAATTCTATTTTTGAACATATTATTTAATGAACATAATTTCTTAGTATTATAAGCCTGTACATGTATATAATTTGTAAATAAATAAATATACACTAGATATATGTCCTCCCCCAATTTTTATTAGTGATATTGCAATAAAAGAAAAAGAAAGAACCTCATATTCTATATTATCCTCAAAGTGATTCATAGTAATGAAGGATTTTAAGCAAATGAATAACAATTGGATTTTTTTAAAGATTTTATTTATTTATTTATTTATTTGAGAAAGAGAGAGAATGTGCAAGCTGGGGGAGGGAGGAAAGGGGAGAGAATCTCAAGCAGACTCAGCACTGAGCTCTGGATCTCAAGACCCTGAGATCATAACCTGAGCAGAAACCAAGAGTTGGACGCTCAACCAACTGAGCCACCCAGGCGACCCAATGATTGGATTTTAAAAGGTCACTCTGACTGTATTATAGAGGGTAAATTAGAAGATGAGCCCTGAGACAGGTAAACAGTTATGAAGCCTCTGTGGTAATCCCAGCGAGAATATCCTAAATAATGATGGTGGCACAACAGGAATGCCAAGGAGGAGGCAGAGGCTGCTTGTAAGAAAAAAAAAAAAAAAAGAGTATAAAACTCTAAACCAGATTGACTTACATCATTTATTACATTTTGGGCCTTACACAATTCCACAAAGATAATTCACATACCTTTCCAAAAGTTGGCTCACAAGTAAAGTTAAAATGTACTATTATCCTATTTGAGATTATTAAAACTAAAAAATGAAATTATATTCTTATTTCATGACTAGGACCAATATTTGAAAAGCAATATATTCACTGTCCAAACTATATCATTCCAGTTTTTCTCATGTAAACTCATTTAAATCTTAATCACGGAAGATGAGAGAGAGGGAAGGAAGGAGGGGGAAAGCAAAGGTGAAGGTGAAAGGTACTGGATGATAAAAAGCTAAGATGCTCAGATCAGCATCTAATTATCCAATGCCATCATATTGACGAGAGAACAAAGATAGTATTTGCTTCCATTTTCTTTCTCTGTTTTACCAGAAAGGTTCAAGAAGCCAGGGACTTTTAAATAAATCTGCATCCAAATATATCACAGATTTCCTTTGCTAAGAACCACAAACCAAACAAAAGAGAACAAATAATGAGATATAACTTAGGTAAGTTATGCTTTATCCATGAGTTTAAACAGTTGGATTTAACAAAATTAGACACATACTGCATAACATATCTCCATTAAGTTTAAACTGTGGGAAAGGAAAAGATTTGATAATAGAATTTGATTAAGTTGTACCTTCCAGTACTATTCTCCATCAACATTTTAAGAATTCCTTACCTATTTCATGGGGCGCCTGGGTGGCACAGCGGTTAATCGTCTGCCTTCGGCTCAGGGCGTGATCCCGGTGTTACGGGATCGAGTCCCACATCAGGCTCTTCCGCTATGAGCCTGCTTCTTCCTCTCCCACTCCCCCTGCTTGTGTTCCCTCTCTCGCTGGCTGTCTCCCTCTGTCGAATAAATAAATAAAATCTTTAAAAAAAAAAAAAAAAAAAGAATTCCTTACCTATTTCTGAATGAGTAATAAATTACTGTTCAAATTTTATTTCAGATCAAAGTGCTTGGTCCTATATAAGAAGTATCTGTTGCCAGATATTTAAGAATACTACATGAGAAGAAGCCCTGTTGCCAGAAAAGCTCCATGTGATTTAAACTGGAAATGTTTTCACCATAGCAGATAACTTTTTAACTAGGACAAAACGGAATATTGTATGAGATATCCCTAGTGGCATTTTGTAATGGTTCCTTATCCTGGCTTTCTAAAGGGTAATGTGTTTTCGAAGTACTTCACGTGGTCTTCAGTGGCACAGCTCCTCTGTTACTCTGGCTTTTCCCACAATTCTGTCAGTCAGATTTATACTGAAACTGGCTAAACAGTATAGTGACAATAAATGGATTCTCAAGGATTTTTCACAAGAACTTAAAATACATAAAGCATTTTTGGGGTGCCTGGCTCGGGTGGTAGAGCAGGCAACTCTTGATCTCAGGGTCGGAAGTTCAGGCCCCACAGTCCGCAAAGAGATTACTTAAAAAAAAAAATAAAATAAAATATATAAATTGTTTGACCATTACTGTTCAAAATCATCATATAATGTTAAAAATGAGGTTTTTTTTAATATTAAAAATGTTATAGGTATTTTGGAATAAAAAGAGGGAGAGATGGAATATTCTTGTAATTTTTCAAAACTCAAAATTCACTGACTATAGACTGACAGCTCAGAGAATAAAAACAAAATGTCATCCCATGGATTTAAAAAGTGTTTATTAATCATTCTAAATTTCATTCCTCTTTTTAATGTATTCTGAGAATATCGTGGCAATCAGCATTATATTATTGTTGTAATGATAGCTTAGGAGGCAACAAAAATCCTCTCTGGGATATGAAATCATACAAGTTAGAGACAGCTGACAGAGCACTGTTGGGCACTTCGTTTAGAAATAACAGGTAAGGTGCCCTCTACAATAGTAAAGTCATCCCAGTTTTTCATTCCCAAATTCCAGATTTACTTCTGAACTAACCATATACAGGGCTCAAAAACAAAATATATTCACCACCAACAATAAATTAACTGACATGTGAGCACATAACATGTGGCTTTAAATATAGCACTAAATTACTAGTCCTCCATAGAGATAGAATGGACTCTGATTCATAGAGCAGGTAACAAACCTAAGGCTCTCAATCACGGCTGAAGGAATTTACGTGCACTGCAGACATTCACTCTCTATAGAAGGTCATCGCTTCACAGCCTGGGAAATAATCCCTGCCAGCGGATTTGCAAAGTGCCTGAGGCATCGCTCCTGAGAGGCATAACTCCTCTTCTTTCAAGGCTAGAGGTCAGAGCCATGATCACAGCTCAGTCAAATTTAAAGGAAAATGTATCTAGGGTCAAAAATATCCTAAGGAAAAATAGAAGACTAAATCTAAAAAAAATATTTTGTGCTCCTCTGGGCTTCTGGGATGGTGATAGAAAAACCTGTTGCAGAATATTAAATGCAGATTTTTTTCATCTGACGGCTTCAAAACAACTAAACTGAAACTGAATACAGAATCTGATGCATGTCATGCTGCAATCAGTTTTGACGACACTTTTAAATGCTACAAATCCATTTAAATCCTCATCAGCCTAGACATTCTAAAAAAGAAAAAAAATCAAGCTTAAGTGACTTAAACATGAAATGTGAGCATTGGCTCAATGATTAAATTACTGCATCAATTAACTTGAGTATATAGAAAGAATGCTGCTCTTTCAAAGCAATGTTAATTCTGCCTCTGATCAGACAGACTCCTCCTCATATCACGGTTGTTGCTTCATAAAACACAACTCACACAGCAAAAGGGGAGAGATGATTTATAAATAAGAATAAACTGCTGTTTGGGAATTCTTTATAAAATACATAAACTAAATTGATGTTTATGTGAAAAATACAGTCATTTCCATATACTTCCAAGAGTGAAAAACTCTGAAAATTGTTTTTGAAAATCATAAGACAGATGAAATTACCATTAAACTCAACAAAAGTGGCTTGGTACCCATAAAAATCATAAATGAGTGTATTTAAAGATTAAATGCATTTCTGGATGTACGCATCGCAAAGGGAAAAGTACTTTATTTTGGTCATCTCTGCCAACTGCTATTACATACTGTCATTTTCAGTAAGGGGAAATGTATTTGCAAAAGCAGAGTGAGCACAACAGGCCTTAAATCAGACAAGTTGGGGACTGCTGACAAAGCGCTGTCTGCACACTGCCTACCAGGGCCCTTGAATATCAGGATTTTATGGTGCGTTTTCCTGACATATCTGATACTTAGCAAACTCTACTATCTCCTTAGAATCTGGAGTACTAACTTACTTCTAAGTTTGCTCCTACTCTTTTAAGGGACCAGGCTCCACCCTGGCAAGAAGGAAAAGAAGAGTCCCTGATGAACTGATTTTGTCCTTTCATTGTTCTTGGTGTTTCAAATCTCAGTTCAGAGATTACCTCCTCCCTGTTTTCTATATTACTTAGAACAAACTATGTTATGGTGAGGTAAGACTTAACCCTGAAATCTCTTTGGCTTACACCAAGAAGTTTTATTTCTCACTCATACAAAGTCTGTTCCAAGTCTGGCAGCCATCCATAGCAGCTCCCTCCCTAGGGTGAGTGCCAGTCCTATCTCCCTGTGACTTGGTTATCTTAACGTGCCATACCCGTATTACTATGACAGGGTAATAAAGATCTGGAGGGCAAGGTGATACAGAGTCAGCAATTAGAAAATCTAAGGGAGGGGCACCTGAGTAGTGCCATTGGTTAAGCTTCCTACTCTTGGTTTCAGCTCAGGTCATGATCTCAGGGCCCTGAGATCAAGCCCCACGTGGGGCTCCATGCTCAGTGTGGAGTCTGCTTAAGACTCTCTCTCCCTCCTCCTTTACCCCTCCCCCCTGCACTCTTGTTCTCTCTCAAATAAATAAATCAATCTTAAAAAAAAAAAAAAAAAAAGGAAATCTAAGAGAAGAATATTTTTAAAGGAGGGAAGTTTGTCCAAAGTCCAAAGCAAACTTGGTATAATCAAGAATGTAGAATATTTGTATGATGTGTATAAATTAGAAACACTCCTAACTATAGTTACATATAAAATTATCTTATATCAAGGACCTTATATAAACTTAAAGATACTCTCACTTTTAAGGAATTCACTTCTATATTGTCGAGTTAAAGCATGGTTCCCATCATACCTCATCACTATCAACCACCAACTTTACTAAGTGCCTTAATGTGAAAGAAAAGCAGCTATTATCATATTCAATTTTTAAAAAATCAGACTCTCTTCAATTAAAAGAAATTACAATCTATTATAGAATAAGGCAAAAATACATAAAGTGTTAATACAAAAATCTGAGGGGCTCCTGGGTGGCTCAGTTGGTTAAGCATCTGCCTGCGGCTCAGTTCATGATCCCAGGGTCCTGGGATCAAGCCCCATGTCAGGCGTGGGGAGCCTGTTTCTCCTTCTCCCTCAGCCTACTGCTCCCCCTGCTTGTGTCTCTCCCTATCAAATAAATAAATAAAATCTTTTAAAAAAATTCAAAAATTTGAAAGCAATGTGTGAATAAGACAAATCTCCAGAGAGTATAAGACTAATTACCAAATAAAATTATCTACATAAACTTTTATTTCTATATTATCCATAAAATCAAGTTTCTGTCTGATTGAGGGAAAAATAACTAGATGGATTTTCACTAAATTTTCAAGATACAGTTGGCATATTTCTGTCTTAAGAAACAGTCTATGTGTTACACACAACATTCACTTGCAAGGCACACAAAAAAGGTGGAGACTAACTTTCCAGAGAAGCTAAAACTAAAAAATACAACAAAAGGTCCATGAAATCTTTAAGGGCTGGTAATAGTGAGGGATAGTACATTTTGTAAAACAATGATATGGATGGACAGGGAGAAATTTGTGGTTTCAACTTTGAACTCCAAATTATTCAACTCAAAGGCAATCAATCCAAATTCCATGCACTGGTTTGCAATAATATTAATTCTCATATACACAGCAGAATATAGTATGTCCCAGAATGAATGGTAATAGGGATTCATTTATATAATGGTAGTTAATGATTCTCCCAACCTATGGAGAGGAGGCTAACTACTATATAATAAAGGTTCTGAACTAAAAAGAGGGAAAAACGTTTGTCTTAGTTTAGGTTTGCCCAGAAGCAAACCCTGAGACAAAGATTCACATGCAATTGTTTATATAGGCGAAAACAATGGTAGGGGAAGAAGGAAGTGAGCCTGGGAAGGAAAGGCAAGCATAAAGAGTTGGTTATTAATCAAGTATCCACTGTGGGTTAAAAAACAAACAAATAAACAAATTCCACTGGGGATATCTGGCAACCATCTACAGCAGTATAGGCAATAGGTGAAAGACACATTTACTTTATATATTCATTCATGTCAGTCATTAGCGAGGGCTACTCCCAGGCAGTATTAATTATCTGGCATGGCTGAGCAGGAAGGCAAAGTGGACTCAGATAAGAGTCCTCAGGCAAAGGAATACAGTTGCTGGCAATTGGGATAAGAGCCTGCATACACTGAAGTGGCAAGAGGAAGGGGATACAGGTGGTAAACTACCAATCATGTGGACAGACATAATCTAGAAGACCCAATAAGAGAGGGGCTTGAGTTGGACTTTGAGAAACGAGTTGGATTTGGTTAAGGGAAAGCATTTAAGTTAGGAAAAGTGGCATGAGCAAAAGTACTGAGGTAAGAAATCATAAGAGGTATCCAAGGACAGTTATAAGCCAGTTTGGCTGGATAGTGGAAATAGTTTATATAGGAGATTCTTGGGAAAATACGGCAAAAAATATATGTTGGGTCCATATTAAGGAAGGTAGAGGGGCGCCTGGGTGGCACAGAGGTTAAGCATCTGCCTTCAGCTCAGGGAGTGATCCCAGCGTTCTGGGATCGAGCCCCACATCAGGCTCCTCGGAGCCTGCTTCTTCCTCTCCCACTCCCCCAGCTTGTGTTCCCTTTCTCCCTGGCTGTCTCTCTCTGTCAAATAAATAAATAAAATCTTCAAAAAAAATTTTTTTTAAAAAGTAAGGTAGAAATGCTAGGCAAAGAGTTTTAACTTTTTCTTCTAGGTATTGAGGAAACTTTGAGTTTCCAAGCAGGAAATTAATAAAATGAAAACATTACTTTATGGCATTAATATCCGTGTTGGCACCATTCTTGTCCTTGGAATGTAAACTCCTATTGGAAAGGATTTGTATCTGTTCAATTTCCCTAGGGGAGGATTACATGCAGAGAAGTATTCAGTAACCTGTTAGCAATGAGCACCCCAAGTACAAAGAACTGTGGTATCTAAATACCATTTCTTACTAAAAGGAATCAATATTCCTTGAAGAAAGGGCTGATTCCAGATCTGTGCAGAATATTTACAAGATGAGTTTAAAAGATTTTGTTATGCTAGAGAGGAAGCTGTCAAACACTACAGTAGCCTGGTCGAAGGAACCCAGGAGCCCACTTAGGGTTCCAACTGGCCAAAGAAACAATTTGAACATCAGAATAATAAATATTATAGAAATACATTTTAAATAATATCCTCAATGAATTGACATATATTAAAAATTTTAACACTCATGAGTTCATAAAAATATTTTAAAAACTTGAAGGATATTAGGGACCTAGCTCATTATTCTTAAAACTAGGAAATAAAGGAGAAAACTGCACATTTATCCTAATTTTCCTGTGTAAACTCTACTTAATGAGTTAAAGTTCTTTACTATAAAAAAGAATTTCTGTTAATAAATGTAACATAATCAAATTAGAATATCATCATTTTGCAACTTCTAAAGAAATAATGGAACTAGGCAATAACCATTAATGGCTGCTAAAACTATTAGCTGAAAAGTGATGGGAAAATTCATGTTTATCATAAATTTTATCAGGTTAACAATATTTAAACCCAATAAGCAATTGTAACATGACACAAACAACCAGACAGTGTAAGCCTCTTCATGTAAAGTAACAGGAAGCAAATAAAATCTATGAACTCTTTCTGCCCATTGAAAAAAAAAAATTTTTAATCTGAATAACCTGTAGATTTAACCACAGTTTATAAGAAATACAGGCAAAAAGACACTGTAGGAATGCAATTTACAAAATTCAGAATATGGGGAACTCTACAGAGCAGATAATCATCATTCTTAAACAAATAAATTGGAAAAAAATTACAGGGGAACCTATAGATCAAAAAGCATCAAATATATAATGTGGAAACTTTATTTAGGACTGATTTAAGCAAATCAACTGTAAAATATATGAAACAAAATTTGAGACAATTATATTTGATATTGAGTCTTCCATGACATTATGGAATTACTATTAAATTTTAGTTGTACTAATGATATTATAGTTATGTTCTTTTTAAGAACCATTTTACATTTTAGATATATACTCATAATTCCAAAAAGCTTACCCTTAAATATTTATCAATAAAATAATATGGTATCTGGTATTTACTTCACAAGAATCCAAAGGACTGGGATGACTACGTATTTGTAATTGTTTATGCTAGATGATTAATGTAAGTGTTCCTTGTACTAATCTATTTAATATATGTTTGAATACAAAGATTAGGTATTTCAACTGAGTTACCAAAACTTAGTACTTCTGATCTCCTCTCTGAACTTTGAAATCACTAGAGACTAAAATAACCACTCACAGAAAGAAGCACAGGACAAAGTTTTTAAAAGCAGTAATGATGGGGTGTCTGGCAGGCTCAGTCAGAAGAGCATGCAGCTCTTGATCTTGGGGTAGTGAGTTCAAGCCCCACACTGGGTGCAGAGATTACTAAAACACAAACTTAAAAAAAATAAAAATAAATAAAAATAAAGCAGTCATGAAAGCACAATGCCCACGAGTATACATAACTTCACTGTGAGAAGAAAAAGTTTCCAATGTTTCAAATTCAGTCAGGAAGCAACGGTCAGCCTTATCCAACTCAACTTGCTGATTGCCAAGGTGGCAGTTTAGTAAAGAAAAAAAGCCCTGGTCTAGGAGACTCCCAACACCTAGTTTTGCAATCTCGGACTCAACATAACTTCAGGTTTTGGAATTTGAAAGCACAGGAAGTGAAATAACAGCACGAATAATAATTGTGCTGTGAGTACTAACTCTAAATTCTAAACTTCATAAGAGCTTTGAATACATTATCCTCTTTTAACCGCATAACCCAAGGAGGTGTTGTGGGCACTTATATAATTTTTAAAGGACGATTAAATGAAGGAGGCATGAATACATGGTACCATTTTGCACATGACGAGTTTAGGTTCAGAGGTGCACAACTGTTTTAAGGTCACGCACTGGAGTAAGTTGTCCAGACAGTATTCCAGGTAAAAGAATGCTTTGAACACGCCACTGCATCGGACCGTACAAGAAAGAAGGTTAGGGAACTGGATGTGAAAACACTGGAAAACTTAAAACAGCTTCCACAGACCTACAGTTTTCCGTCGTCCGCACCACACTTCACACATCTGGGTACCGGGAAGGGAAACCAGCCTTTCACTCACCGCCAAGAAGCTGGACGTCACAGCCTGGACCTCCCGCCAAGACTCCCCAACGCCTTCGCCCCCCAAACCCCGCCCCTTCACGGATCGCTCACAATTTGCGACAAACTACATTTCCCATAAAACCGCTCGAGGACAGCGACCCTCCTCCGGAAGTCGGGAAGGCTGAATCCGGCGCCCGGAAGAGTGAGAGCGGGGTTTTCCCAGTCTTGCGGCTATATCCTGCTTTCCTCTACTCTGGTCAGCTTTGGGTTAGTAGCTGCGACGACTAGTTGGTCGGCCCCGGTGCACTCCCTTCGGTGGGTGACCAGTTCTCAGTGCTTTTTGATCTCAGCGCTGTTGGCCTGGCTATGCTGGGTTGTTCGGCGCAGCCTCGGAATGCGGTGAGGGTGCAGGCGCGGGAGCTGTGGGCTGGTAGCCCTGGCTTCCCGGGAGAGGGCAGGGGGCGCAGCCGGTGGGCTGCTGGTGACGTTTTAAGCCCCGTCTTTGAGGTGGGGAAAACGAAGTGCTGCTTCAACTGCATATTCCCTTTTAAAAGAAGGAGTCTCACAGTAGTGGCAAGAAAGTGAACTATCTCAAGGCATTTAACTGCTTGGAGAGACCTTGTGTAGGTGGCGCTTGACTTGTTAAATGGCCACCTTGAATGCCGAAGGACGTGGAATTCGTTAAATAATGGTCAGTAACTTCACTGACAGAGCTGTCTTTGAACTCTGCCCTGTCTCTTGAACCATGAGACCTTGAGCAAGTCATGGGCCCCGGGTACACATCGGTAAAAGTGGATGTGGTTTGGTTAAACGACCTCTCAGGATGGTCTGTGTTCCTTTTGGAAAGCAGGGGCAGCATTTTGCTGAGTGAATCACCTCGTCCTGCCTTTAGAGCCTTACCTTGTGGAAAACCTGTTACTGGGAAATGAAAAAGTAAATCCAACAGTAGAGCTGAATTGAAGATTTTGTGTGATTCTCTGGAATGAGAAATGGTTGCTTCTAGATGGCTATGCTAAAAAAAAAAAAAAGTTAAGGGAGAAAGTAAACATTTTCACTGCCTTTGTTCTGAGAACACTGTAGGCATAAGAATTGCACTGGAGGTAGTGAATGGTACTTTATTTTTGGAGGACAGTTTTGCACTCCGCCTTGTGGAGTGGCCTGTGGAGAGAGTGAAGAACTGACTATGACCTCAGAACTTGCAACAGTAAAATATAGCTTAAAGTAAACCTACCTGAAGAACCTATGTCATATTTTGTGGAAAATCAGTTTAGGGAAAGGCAACTTGGAAGGGACACCGTACGTGAGTCAGTATACAGCAATGATTCAAAATAAAGTCCTGAAAACTTGTAGCTTTTGTTACTGATAAATCTGTAAAGCATTTAGAAATCTCAATAAGAACAGTGAAGTAAATTCTGCAGTAAAGAAATGAATTGTTTTTTAATATAGAAGTCACTCCCCCTAATTTAAATTATAAATATATTTTCACCATTCCTGCGAGTAGTTTTTTTTTTAAGTCTTTTATTTTAATCCCAGTATAGTTAACATTGTTATATTAGTTTCAGGTATACAATATTGTGATTCAATAATTCTGTACACTATTGAGTGCTCATCCAGTATACTCTTCAATTCTAGTCCCCTATTTCACCCGTCCACCTACCCACCTCTTTTGTGTGTAGTCAGATTTGAGCTTTTTATAAGTAGCAGAAAGATACAAACAGGAAAGGTGAACAATTAATCTTTTCAGCCCATTTTTCCCTAAATTTTGTTCATACTCCCTCTACTATAATATTGATCAGCCAAATTGCAGTGTGAGAACACTAGAGACAACAGCAGTCAAAATGTATGGATTATAACCTTTCCTTTTTAGCCTAAATAACTTAATGCTTAGAATGATATAAACCTAGTTAGAATCCCAAATCAATTCTTAAATAGCATTTCACTAAGCAAAAATTCATACCTTAAAAGAAATATATTGTTCTCATAGAGAACTTAAGCATGAACCATTTCCACAAAGAATAGCTCAGTTTGTGCCCTACCACTTAAAATCCACGTTGAGACATTTATGAAGAAGTATGAAACATTTTCTATATTTTTTTCTTACTGAAACAAGCAAGTAATAAAGCAGACAAAGTTAATGGTTTAAAAAGCTTCTTTGATTCAAATTTTGACAAAGTGACAAAATGAACAATGTTCAAAAATAGATCCAAATTTTATGGTCATCTGACTTATGACAAAGATGATACCTGCAGTGCAACGGGACAAATGGTAATTTTAAGAATGGTCCCAAGTCATATGGATTATCCACTGTGATAAAAATGTATCTTGCCCCTACTTCACACTATGAACAAAAATCAATCCCAGATGGATTGTAGAATTAATTGTGCATGAGAAAGCAATAAATCGTTTTCATGTGAGACTTAACACAAGTTTTGAATAATCAGCTGTAGTATCATAATTTTCCTAAGGGCAGGCACCTGTTTCTGGTACCATAGAATCTAAGAGAATACTAGTCATCTGCTAAAAAACTTCTGACTTGATTTCTGGAACTCCCCTCATTCCCCTGATCTATATTGAAATCCCTCCTGTCTTCTTTAGATACCTCCTCCTCTTTGCAATGTTTTTTACTTGACACCCCTTCTCAAGGATATGCCCCCACTTGTCTTTATTACCAAAGCTCTTTATACATATGTTATACATCCCATGTTGAATTATATTTAAAATTTAAATTATATTTAAGACAATTTTGAAATGAGTGCTATGATGACAGTTGAGTATTAACTTTTGAAGAGTATATAGCTTTAAAAACCATAACTATCCTAATTATATCTATATTCAGATAATGTTCCACCATTGAATAAATAGCAACTGAAAATGAGGGTTTTTTTTTTCTATTTTCCTCTTTTTAAGGAAGAAATGTCTTCTATAAAAAGAAGCCCAAAGCAAGAAATAATTTCCCAGCTTCACTATTCAGCTGCAGAAGGAGATATTGCCAGTTTAACAGTAATCCTCAGTCATTCTCCATTTCTTCTCAATGAAACTTCTGAAAATGGCTGGACTGCTTTAATGTATGCTGCAAGGAATGGGCACCCAGATGTTGTCCAATTTCTACTTGAGAAAGGGTAAACATTTTAGGCGCTACTACTTGAAGGGCTCTGGTTTAATTTCTGGGTTACATAATTCCTTTTAAATTTTTCTTGTAGCCATATTTGTACCATTGGGCTTGTAAATAACTCATTGACCATTTTTATTATATAAATACATAGCATAGTATCTAACTAAAAGCTTTTAACTTCTTTTTTTGAGGGAATAATCCTTCATACTTAATAGCAAAGCAAATTTACAAGTCAGTCTAATCTTTTTCTCCCAAATAAAAAATACATGACTAACTAAAAAAAAAAATGACTAACCCACATGACTATCAAGAACCCCTCATAAAATTTTAATTTCTTCTTACAACACATAAGACATACTGTTTTTTATTTCATAATTTTCCAGAAATGTTAAATATCTACTATCTCTAACTTTTCATCATTTATGATTATTTCTTTTAAACTTCCTGTTAGTAAATTATGTACTAAAAGAAAAAATCTACATAATAATTATTAGAGGGGCTATCATGTGCATCTGGAAATATTTTATTGTAATAAATATTAAAGAAAATGTTTATTTCCTATTTTATTTTTCTTTCCACCTGTAGGTGTGACAGAGCCATTGTCAATAAATCAAGGCAGACTGCACTGGATATTGCTAAATTTTGGGGTTATAAGCATATAGCTAACTTACTAGCTAATGCTAAAGGTGGTATGAAGCCTTGGTTCCTAACTAATGAAGTGGAAGAATGTGAAAATTATTTTAGCAGGACACTATTAGATCGAAAAAGTGAAAAAAGAAATAATTCTGACTGGCTACTAGCTAAAGAAAGCCATCCAGCCACAGTTTATATCCTTTTCTCAGATTTAAATCCCTTGGTTACTCTAGGTGGCAATAAAGAAAGTTTCCAACAGCCAGAAGTCAGGCTTTGTCAGCTGAACTACACAGACATAAAAAGTTACTTGGCTCATCGTGAAAAGATCACCTTGATTTTTCTTGGAGTAGAACTTGAAATGAAAAAAGAGTCATTTAATTATGCTGGAGAAGTCCCAAGAGAAGAAGAAGATGGGTTGGTTGCCTGGTTTGCTCTAGGTATAGATCCTGTTGCTGCTGAAGAATTTAAGCAAAGACATGAAAATTGTTATTTTCTTCATCCTCCAATGCCAGCTCTTCTGCAGTTGAAAGAAAAAGAAGCTGGTAAGAAGTGAACATGGTTTACCTGTTGTAATAATTACCTGTTGGTAATAATCTGGTTTTTGGAACTGTGTTGGAGTTATACATATCTACATTTCTAGGAGGCAACTTCTTTCAGTAAGCAATGAAATTAGACTGTCTTAATTAGAACTTTCCTAAAGTTCTCATTCTAGGGGACTGCTCTCCTGAGCAGTTACAGCAGTTTTAATCAGCCAAGATTAGTTTCCCCAGAATTAATCCTAATGCATGCTGATTTTAAGTTGATTCTTCAGTGAATAATTATGGAGCACTTGCTCTACACTGAACATGATGGCAAAGGCCTGACTATTTTGTTTTCTATTGCTGAGTATGCTAGTTCATGTGGGGCCTGATATGCGATGGTTTTATTCTAAATTCCATTTAAATTGTGTAACCTGACCTATGGTTTAAAAAGAAACAAAAACCCTCCCTCTGCCTGCTTTGTAGATCATGAATTGTAGGTAATTAAGTGTGAAGTCAGAAGTCTTGTTAAGAGGGGATTGGAGATTAAAATAGCTCAGGTAAGAGGTTGCAGTGGATTGCACTGATGGAGAGAAAGGGAGAGTTTGAGATGTTCTAGAGGTAAAACTGATAGGGCTTGATCAGTAGGTTGAGACTGTTGTAACTGAGAGATGACAGTAACCTGGACTACAGCCTGAATTAAAGTGACAATGGAAGAGATGGAGAAAAGGGGTACATTCAAGGTATGTTTTAGAGAGAAAATCATCAGCACTTGCTGATGGATTGGGTATGGGGTATATAATGATGAAAGAAAAGATCAAAAATGATTGCCAGGTTTGAGACTTTAGTAATTTGGTGGACAGTGATACTGTTTCTTGATAAAATAATATAGGGTGACAGGTTGAGCAAGGGAAGCAAGACAGACTTGAAGTAAATAAACCCAAGATTTTAGTTTTGAGCCTGTTCAGTTTTAGAGAAGGATGTTAGAATCTGCAGCACAGAGGAGAGGTGTGAACTGGAGATACCCATGTGGGAGTCATCAACGCGAACGTGACATTTAAATCTCAGGAAATTGAGATAGTTGAGCACCAGCAAGAAAGAGAGCCTCAGAATCATACCTGAATCCCCCTAAATTTTGAGGTCAGGTAGAAAGAAGAGCCATCAAAGCTATTGTTGACAGTGTGGCCATAAAGAGAATGTGCTCATGGAAATCAAAGGAGCAGAGTATTTCAAGGAGGAAGTAGTCAAATATATTGAATGCTGTTGAGAATTTGAATAAGATAAACAAAGATTTTTCTTTTTAAGGATCTTTCATTTTGGTAGTATGAAGCTGTTGATGAATTTGACAAGAGGCGTGATCAATAAGCTAAATTATGATAGACTGACAGGTTAATGGGAGGTAAGGTAGGGGTCACTTGGCAATGTCCACCTTCCCTTAGATGTGTGGTGGGCCCTTCCAGAGCCTGCTTAGATTATCTCCTCCCAAAGTCTGGATTGGTATGTTTTATTCTTCACATCTGTGGAGAAAACATTGCGCTTTTTAAAGAAAATATCTTTTCTTTGTAGCTATATAATTTTAAGATCAAAAGGATCTCTCTCTCCATTTCTCTCTCCCTTTTATTCACTTGCTATGTAAACTTCCACAGTTAACCTCTTTGTGCCTCAGTTTCCTCCTCTAGAAAAAGAGGATAATAATAGTACCTACATCATAGGATTGCTCTAAACATTAAATAAGATGAGGTAACCCATTGAGCTATGTATTTTTATTTACTTCCACATAAAATATATTTCTATTATTTGTCATTCATACTATCCATCGATACCACACTACCCTCTGTATCATGTAGCCCATTAGAAATATATCTGTTGTGTTCTTCATGAATAAATAAATAAGATGATATATGTAAAGATCTTTGCATGATGCTTCATACATAGTTGGTACTCAATAAATGCTAGCTTTTCTTATTGAAACAATATTGAAATAATGTAGACAGCATAAATTATGTATTACAAGGTAACGTAGTAGGGAAATATTTAATGTTGCCTATGGTTTGTGGAATTTCAGTATTAATTTGTTATTATGTATTGTTTATTTTGTTTTTCCCAGTTTGAAACATTGTTATTGTTGTTTATGATTATTTTGCTTTTTTTTTTTTCCAAAATCCTTAAACCAAATAATGTATTTTAATGAGAGCAAGTTTGTCAAGCAAATGCAAATGTAGCATTTCTAGTTTTATTGCTTCAACTATAACATTTCTGGTCAGGCCATATTCTTTTTTGAAGTACCAGGGTAAAGACTATAGCCAAAGTATATATATTCTAAGATTTATTCTTATAGGCATTTTTTTTCATGAACAAAGTTAACCATGAATATTATAAATATAATACTTTTTTAATATCTTTTGCAGTTTCCAGTTGTAAACAGGATATGTTTCATAGTGACATGGACTGGTAGTTGTTTAGGCACCCAGGAAAGGAGAATTCCTGCAGTTTCCTATTAATATTTTCTTTATAGTCCAACTCTAAATTACGAAGTGGCTGCATAGTGTATTTTTATAAAAGTCATTATTGTAAAGTCAGTATTTGTAAAATGACTATACACTAGAATCTTGTGTATCTAAAATTTAAAAATCACCTATAGTAAAAGCCTGAGCTAATATAGTAAGATAGGTGTGCTAGCAACTATCTTATATGAGAGTTATATTTTATTAGTTCAAATTAAAGTTAAATCAGATTTTCATTTGTCATCTGTTGGATTAAATATTTTACTTCAAAAGAAATATACATCATAAAAATAGGAATATGAAAATTCTCAATCAAGTAGCTATTCAAAAAATATAGTGTATGCCTTGACTTATGAACATTTTACTTTGATATTAATTTGTTTACAGTTTATCACAGAATTAAAACTTTTTATGCCTCTCTTAAAGGGGTTGTAGCTCAAGCAAGATCCGTTCTTGCCTGGCACAGTCGATATAAGTTCTGCCCAACCTGTGGAAGTGCGACTAAAATTGAGGAAGGCGGCTACAAAAGAGTATGCTTAAAAGACAACTGTCCTAGCCTCCATGGTGTTCACAATACATCATATCCAAGAGTTGGTAAGCCTTTTGCTTTACAGGGAAATCTCAGCCATCTGGAATCTTAGGGAGTAAGACATTCTAGGAAGACAAGATTTTGAGTTGTTGAGGGGTTCACCTTTTTATTAAAAGCATATTTAATATAACTTAAGATTATAAGTATTAAAGTATTATATAGTTTCATGACCTCTAAGTAAGGGACATTGTACATAATTAGCCTTTTTTTTTAAGATTTTATTTATTTATTTGTCAGAGAGAGAGCACAAGCAGAGAGAGAAGCAGACTCCCCGCTGAGCAAGGAGCCCAACGTGAGACTTGATCCCAGGACCCTGAGCTAAACGCAGATGTTTAACTGACTGAGCCACCCAGGCATCCCTAATTAGCCATCTCTTAACTCTGAGTTAATCAATATGAATTTGATGTGTTAAAATATATGATTTCAAAAGTCTGGGTCCACCTAGTGCAGAGACCAAAAAAAAAAAAAAAAAAAAAACCCCCAACAATTCAGTGCCTATTCAAGGCATCACCAAAGCAGTACAGCCTGGAGCTAGCTTTTCATTACTGCCATTGTCTACCTATACCTTCTCTCCTCCTCCTCATTGCTGCTTTGGAGTCTTCTGTAGGTTTGGAAATCTGAGAACCTAGTCCTTTAAAACTTGTGAAAAATGATAGATAAACTGAGCAATACCTGAGGAAGTTTCCTGAGAGTAAAATGCATGATTTTTTGACACCTGGTTTTACTGCTCTGGAGTCTTACATTTGATTCCTGTTTTCAATCATGATCTAGTAAGGGGAATTCACTGCATTAATGACTTCTGGGAAATAAACTGTTATTTAATTTAAATTTTATCTTTTTATTGGCTTAAACTTAGTCGTAGAGCCGCATTAGCTTTTAAAAACATTTGTTCAGGATTAGGATGGAAGGGAGAGGAAAATTCACATTTATTATAGTAAAACTTGTATTTTCTTCATGCCATATAATACCTACTCTTGGGATGCCTGGGTGGTCCAGTCATTAAGCGTCTGCCTTCAGCTCAGGTCATGATCCCGCGGTCCTGGAACCGAGTCCCACATCAGGCTCCTTGCTCAGAGGGGAGTCTGTTTCTCCCCCTGCCCGCTACTCCCCTACTTGTGCGCTCTCTTTCTCTCTGTCAAATAAATAAATAAAATCTTTAAAAAAAAAAAACCTACTCTAACTTTTCTATAATTAAAATATATGCATAGCATACCATAAGTATATAATAAATGTTGCTATTAAGAAGAAGACAAAATTGGTCTTCCTTTAGTCTATAATATTCTATTCTATGCAATTTCCCTGAAATATTCTGTCATCAGGCAGAAAGAAACAATCTCATAATTAGATAAGAGTCTTGTTCTTATAGGAGATATACCTTTTTATTATACTATTTGACAGTGACTTTACACAATGAGTCTAAATTATTTTTTCCTATCATTAATTAATCTGATTTTTTTTAAAAACAGATCCAGTAGTAATCATGCAAGTTATTCATCCAGATGGGACCAAATGTCTTTTAGGCAGGCAGAAAAGATTTCCGCCAGGCATGTTTACTTGCCTTGCTGGATTTATTGAACCTGGTAAGCCTTTTCTTAATAATTTTAATAATAATCTTCCTTTAACCTATAATTTTCAAATAAAAATTTTAGATAGCATTTGACAAATTATCATGCTATGAAACTGGGATATTTTAAAATATTTTCTATGTATTTTAAGTGATGTGATATTTGTTTTTAGCAGAATAATTTTGTCTTTTAAAAATTCAGCATTTCCTCTTTCATATATTACTATTACCAAAGTATCTGCATGACTTACACCTCACTTCCTTCTTTACTAGACCCAACTGTGTCACCTTTTCAAAGAGGCCTTCCCAGATAGCTCCAAATACATTAGTTAGCATTGTACCCTGCAATCACAATTCTGTCATCCTGCCTGATTTTTCCCTATAGCACTCATTACCACCTGACATGGTATGTATGAATGAATGTATCTCTATATTTATTATCTGATGTATGTACCTATTTATCTATCTACTCATTTATTATCTGCTCATACCAGAAAGTAAGTTGCATAAGGGCTGGGACTTTATTTCATTCATCATTGTAGCCCACACCCTTAGAGCAGTGCCTTATATGTAGTAGGAGTTCAATAAATATCTGTGGAATAAATGATAATTAATATACATGTTTATCTTAACTTCCAGTATTAATCTGCACTGATGATAATAATAGTAGTAAACATACTTTATGCCCCACTCTGTTTTGAAGGCTTTCCATATATTGAATCGTATGATCCTCATACAGCCTTATAAGGTAGGTACTATTACAGCAGTTTTACAGGGAGGGCACAGAGGTATAGGAGCTGAATCACTTGCCTAATATCAAACAGCTAATCAGTGGTAGGGCAGGGATACAAACCTGGGCAATTTGGCTGAGTCCATGCTCTTATCACTATGCTGTCTAGTAACTCTAGGCTGTTTTTTTTTTTTAACTGCTGTGTACCATTTTATTTATAAATACTCTAATTCATCCATTCTGCTTTGAACAGTATATCAGTTTTTGCTATTGCAAACAACGCTGCAAAGAATATTCTTACACTACTCCTTGTACACATTTGCAAGAGTTAGCAAAAGCATATACTTGAGAGTAGAATTGTTAGCTCGTAGGATATGAGCATCCTAACCTTTCGTAGACATTGCCAACTTGCTCTCTGAAGTGTCCCTACCAGTTTGCACTCTTTCTAACAGCACATGAAATGTCTACTGTTCCACATCTTCACCAAGTTAGGATTTTCATACTTTATAATTTGCCATTCTGATAGGTATGAGTTAGTGTTATTATAGTTTTCATTCTAATTTCCCTACTGATGGAGCAGCTTTTCAAACATGTTCTAGGCATCCAGTTTTTATTTTCTCTGAGTTTTACATGTTTACATTCTTTGCCTAATTCTGTTTTGGTTGTTTATCCTTTTTTCTCACTTTAGGTGTTTTGTAGTATGTATTGTATGCTAATCTTTAGCTATGGTCTTGCAAATATCTTAACGCTAGTCTATGACATACCTTTCCACTGTATTTTTTTGGTGAACATAAGTTGTTAATTTTAATATAGGAAATATATCACCGTATTTGAAATAAAAAGCTATATTTAAATAGCAAAATATTTCTAAACTTTCAGATAAACTTAGAAACCATTCCCTTTATCCTAATTCTCAGTTCTAACAAATCAGAAATAGAAAGTACATTTCTAGGCACTACTTTATCATACCTGAGTCAACAGTCATCTAGAAGAAAAAAATCATTTAGAAAGAAAAAAATACTGTTTCATCTTATGTGGTTTTTAAACTTTTAGTGTTAATGTGGTTTTTAACTCTTTTTGAGAAAAGTTATCAGCAATAATTGTTTGACAACATAAGAAAAAATTTTAGTAAGGAAAAGGCTAGCCATTTATAAAAATCTTGGAATGATAATTTATAACTATTTAGTGTTAATACATAAATGAGATAATATATAAAATGTTTGCATAGTGTTTAGCTAATAGCAGGTGCTGGATAGTTGTAGATGTTAACATTTTTACACTGTAACCAAAAAATTTGGAACTTCAAGAAAAGTTTTCTGGCATTTTGATTATGTATGTGGTCCTATACTTTAAGAAATAATTTTTTTTTTAATTCCAGTCTAGTTTTAGGCTTTCTCATTCTTTGAATTGGGTTTCTGTCCAAACTGATTTCCAAATGTTTGAACCATTCAGAGCACAAAATGTCCAAGGCATGTTCATCAGCTACTTGTTATTTTGCCCCATTTGATTAGGAGAGACAATAGAAGATGCTGTTCGGAGAGAAGTAGAAGAGGAAAGTGGAGTCAAAGTTGGCCATGTTCAGTATGTCTCTTGTCAGCCATGGCCAATGCCCTCCTCCTTAATGATTGGTTGCTTAGCTGTGGCAGTGTCTACAGAAATTAAAGTTGACAAGAATGAAATAGAGGATGCCCGCTGGTTCACTAGAGAACAGGTAAAGTTCAATTTAATTTCCTCCTTCTATTGATTGTTCTCTGACTATATCAGTTTGGGCATGCAGCAAGGATACATGTTTTCACCAAGTTGAATGAATGGGTATGGCCCACCCATCATGCATGGATTACAATGTAATTGATGTGTCCTATGTTAACTCATTCTGTGAGGTTCTTCTAGTTGATGATTCTGTGCCATTTTCTAATTTCAAATGCCGTTCCTTCAGATTAGTGATGCTTTTCGATGGACTTAAAATAGGTAAACATTATTTCAAAGATGAGAAACAGGAAGATTATTCTTAGACATTTTGTATTTTAGTTTACAGCATTAAAACAAGTAGCTCTCAAAAAACATCAGTAAAAATGCTTAAAATTTTTGAAAAGTTCTTGTTCATTTTAAAATGTGCTTAAGGACAAGAATAACAAAACTATATAAAAAAGATACACTCATAAGAACTTTTTAAAATGTCATCCTTCAGTAGCATAATGAAAGATAAATTACTTCTCTGTGTTTTGCTTAACCCAAAGTATTTGTGTAGAAAACAAATGGATACACTATTTGTAGTGAAGACCTGAAATCCTTTCTGACTTCGCCTAAACAAAATTTATTTTATTTTATGCTCAACTTCAAAAAGTAGAAATTAAATGTTTTTTAGAATCTTATAAAAGGGAACCTGTTGCAAAAGTTGACTTCACTTTGAAAATAAGTGTGGAGCATATACTTTTCTTTTTCATGTCATTATTTTCATAAGGGAATATGCCTTTCTGGAATATTTTTTTAATTGATTCACTAACTCATTGAATCAACTAAAAATACTGTACTAAATTTTGCTTGTTGAACTTGGATGTTGTCACTCTTTACTGTTGTTATGCACTGTAAAATCATCACATTTTAGTTAAATTATATAAGCATAGAAATGGTATTTAAGTATGACAGTGTTGAAATCCTAATACATTTTATTATCGTGTATTTTAGGTTGTGGATGTTCTGACCAAAGGGAAGCAGCAGGCATTCTTTGTGCCACCAAGCCGAGCTATTGCCCATCAGTTAATCAAACACTGGATTGGAATGAACCCCAATCTCTAAATCAAATAACTAGACTTTAAGTATTAATTGATTTCTAATAACTTATTCCTCAAGTGAGATTAGAAATATTTAGTGCTCTTTGGAATGTCACAACACAAAATATCATATTAGGTTTCAGAAATATTTTCAACATGTACTTTCCATCTTAACCTTAGAATTTGTGTTTTTATAAATTACAACACTGCCTCAGATTTTGTTAAATCCACATCAGCCTCTGCACGCATTTTCTTGGTTGTGCTCCACAATTCTGTCTCACAAAACCATATTTCTAATAAGAAAAATCATGTTGTAAAGCGTGTGTTCTAAAAATGTAAACAAAAAAAACGTAAACAAACCTAAATTCCAGTGCCTCTTTTAAGCATTAGACCAATCACTAAAGTTCTATTCTTGAGAAATCAGACAAAATAATGTTAATGAATTTTAAGCTTCATTTCCAGTCTTTTCATTACCATAAAGATTCTTTCAGCCGTCAGTAGCTGATTTTTGCTCACTTCTCAGCGTATTCCACTTTTTCCTCCTGGTTTCATTGTTATAGCAGTGGTGCTGTTTTAGTGCTGCCACTCGTCTGTTTTGATCAGTGTTAAGAATTTTCTACTTTAACAACTCTGCTAGTGATCAGAATACCATGCCTTCATGAGAGGAGAGTTTAAGTGAGAGCGTACCACTATGTATGGGACCTCCTCCTTAAACCTGAAATCAAATAATATGTGTAATTATCTATTACACTCAGAGTTGTTTTTAAGACAAATCAAAACTCTCTGCTTTCTCACTGAAATTAAATATATTTGAAAGGAATTCTCCTCAAAGATCAGATGTTAAATATTTCCCAGATAGATTTACATATTCAATAAAAACACTGGCTTTGTATCATTCTGTGATGAGATTTATCTGCATTAGCAAAAAATTATGTAATCATTACTAATTATATTTATTAAATTCAAATGCAGCATTTTGATTTTGGCCTTATTTCAACACATTCTAAGAAGGCTTTATAAAATAAGTATATCTTAGAACTGAATCAGCAAGATTCAGAGAAAGGTAAATTGTAGTAATTCACAATTTTACAACATAGAACTGTTATATTTTATAAGGCTGTTTTGAAATTGTTTTAAAAGTTAGTCTACAAATGTATAAATTTAGATAATTTGGGTCTTTATTATTTTATGTTAGAACCGGAAGAGACCTTAAGGATAATATATGTAGTTCAGTGACCTTTTATAGATAAGGAAAAAGAAATCCTGAAAGGTGAATTAATTTAATCCATAAAAGTTGAATCAGTTAATTAATTGATGAAAGTTACACATTTACAACTTACCATTGTTCCTACAGTTAATTGTAATTATAACTAAATAACTTAATTTTAACAATCTGTACTATATAGCCTAGTGCAGGACTCTCCCTCTAATAGGAAGTAGAAACTACTACTAAAAATATAGGTAGAATAAATTAAAATAAGGGATGATAACAACAAATTTAATTTACCAATATTGTTAATTAAAATTTTAGATACTAAAATAATTTAATTTAAATATAATTTTCTTAGATAAAACTTTATTTTACTAATGAACAATGATTTTCTTAGTAACTGATGAAAGCTTATTGGTATCAGGACTTTAGACAAAATTGACTTACATTGGACATTTAGATACATAATAAAATTTGAACTACATAAGTACATAGAAAATAATATGCCTTGATTATTATGAAGTGTGATGACCCGAGGTTCAGTTTTACTCCAAATTTACTTAGGGATTCTAAGATTACATCATAAAGTTCTAGGTTTCTATGTTCAGATAGCAAAGTAAAATATAAAATATCAACAAAATGTAGTTATAAATTTAGTTTTGGATATTTAATCCTATACTCAGGGAAAATCAGTAAATTATTGTTATTAATAATCATTCTTAACATTGCTAACCTCTGGGAGGTGAAGAGCTACATGTAAATAAAAGGAACAGCAAAGAAATTTTAGAGGTTCAAGTGCCATGAATGCATTCTAATGGAAATAAAAGTAACAATATATTAAAATACTTATCTATTTTCTGTTTTGTGTGTTATGTATTTTTTTAATATGTTTTGATTAATGCCTTCTGAAAAAATGAAAACCAAATTTCAGTCATCTTCCCCTGTTTAATGATGTGTAAACAAAAAGTGTAAAAGCCCTTTTAAAAGTAATCATATCTGGAAGACTTAAATCTTTATATTAAGTCATATGTGTGTGTGTATATATATATATACACACACACACACATACAAACTTACATATATGCATACATATATATGCAGTCAATAATTTTTCATCATCAGATTTGAAGTTATATGTCTAATGTCTATTTTTATTACCTGTCTCAAATTACCAATCTTTGCATTTTGAATTTTTCACTGTTCAATGTTCATGGAAGGGCTAAAAGAATTAGAAGCGCACATATTTCAAATAGTTGGAAAAATTATTAAGTAACTCTTTCAAAGATCAGGTTGGAGATTTGGATGAAGACAAAAGAATGGAAAAACAAAGGATGAGACCATGAGGTGGTAGGAGAGAATATATTTGTTAATAAACCAAATAAACTCTATTCAATCTCATATAACAGTCGATAGCTGGTTCTAGAACTGTGTTGTTAATGTGTATATAGCAAAAAAGTCAGTGAAAATGTTCTATGAAACAAATTCATCAATTATTTAGAATAAAATTTCCACAATACAACTTTTATTAAAGATGAGAGCCAACTATTAGGTTCTGAAAATATACATACATATATACGCACACACATATATACATACATATATACATATATGAATATATGCATGCATGTATATAGGAAGCAAGGTAGGAGTAATGGGTGTTGAAATTTATGTATGTGCTGTGCTTAAAAGGCCCAGTTTTCTCTAGCAGAAAAATATCTAGGACAAAGTAATCCAAAGTGCAAAATTAGGAGTATCTGTCTATAAATGTAAAAGAGCTAGGTTTTGAGGCAAACCAGAAGTCCTTGCAAATGGGTTGAAAAAGAGGGCAAGAGAGTTTGCCTTCAGTGCAGGTGGAGGGTGCTCAATAAGGGGTTCAAATGCTAGGGAGCTTTGACACAGGGCAGGTAAAAAACACCGAAGGTGTATTTCAAGGAGAGAAGGATAATGTCGCCAGAGCCTGCATCTTCAAAAAGTCTTACCAGTCAGAAGAGAAATGGAAAGGAGTTTCTTTGTGAAAATAAACTCAATACTGAAAGTGACTTTTTCCCCCTACACTATGCCTTGTCCTTTTTCTTCCCAGGACACTCAGGTAAAATTCAGAACAGCTTCTGTAAGAGCAAACGTTTATTATCATCTACAATAGATTTTCAAATGGCTCATTTTATTTGCCCAAAGTAGAATGGTCAAAAGGAAAGTTATTCAAGTAATAAAGATGGCATAGGAAAAATGGGTAATCAGAAGCCTGAGTTCTTTTATTGTTTGCGAGACATTTTTTTCAACTATAAAATGAACATTTGGACATGTTAATTGAGCTAACAGGCTAATGCTCATTCTATTTTTACTGAAGGATATCTGCATATAATTGTACTTATTGGTGGAAATAGCACCTTCAACTTTTCTTTATTCCTTCAAGAATACTATGTTTCTCTTTTATTGCTAAGCACACAACGCCATAGCATTGGACAATGGATAGTTCTCCTTTTCACAATTCCCATTGTAATGATGCTGTACAGAATAGTGGAGGCACCTGTGAAATTTTAAAACCGATTCTAAGTTTAAAAAGAAGACTTTCTGCTAATGAAAAATTTTTTCTTTCTAACTAGAAGTCTGATAAGAGATAGACAAAATATAGCATAAGGAGAAAAAAAAAATATCCTGGCTTTCCAGTCCTAGGCTCACGGAAACTGTACCAGACTAACTCTGTCTCACCCCTGATGGATTAAGAACATTCTAACCACTTAACTTACGAGGTGGTTTCATTTTTAGCAATGTGAAATTTCCACCCAGAAGTAGAAATTGAAAGCAGTACTCGTATCTATTTTAGAACAGCCATTGTAAATGGACAAATGATGTCTGAAGTTTTTTTGTTTTTTTGTTTTACTTTTTACCCTGTCCATTTTACTCTACCCTGAAATTATAGTCTATTGGAGCAGTGTGATGTTTTGAACACCTCAGTAGAGTACCTTATAAATATTTATACCACTTTCAGGTAGCCGTGAGCTGAACTTAGCTTTATCAGTGGGGCTAAAAACAATTTAAAATGCCATTTATCCAATGGCTTGGCTGCTAAGAGTTATTTTGCCTTTTTGCTGGATTTACTTGTGTTTATGAAACAAGTTTGAGTACTCTTAATGCCAGTTTGGAGGATGTGGAACTCCAAATAAGAAGCCCTAATGACATGCACAAATTCAAACCTCAGGGGCTGCCTTGGTCCTGACCATCATCTACTCTATAATGTAGTGAGGTCTTCACTGGGAATGCAGCCATGAGTGGTAAGCTAGTAGGAACTCTGTGTGTTCTGGGAGGCACTGTCAAGGATGAAAAGAAAATATGCACGTATCAGTGTGAACCTCAAAGTTTTCATGGCTGTACAGGTGTCTAATAATGATTACTTCAGAAAAATACTCTTATTTTACACATATTACTTGGTTTGTCAAACTGATCTTTTTCTTTAGTCCCCAGCCATTTCATACATCCTTGTGAATAATAAACATTTTTCTTTTTATTATGATGCTAAATCATAATATTCTGTATGATAATAAAATCCTAGTATTCTTTAATGACATCATCATTCTGTTAAGATGAGCACATAAAATGCATTGTTTTATTTTACACCATGAAGAGCGTATGTATATTTTCCTAGTTCACCATATCTAACATCAACACTGCTAAGTTGAAAGTTTAATTCAAACCCAGATTTCTGAACTGTGTAAAAATTCTTTGTTACCTTGTCTCTCCCAACATATTTCCCAAAACTACTTATGGATCCCTATTGACAACAAACTCGTAAGAAAATGTAATTCTTTGGTTAGCTTTTTCTCATAATACTAATAATATTTACATAGGACTTTATATATAAAATGTTGACAATTATTATTTCTTTTTATCCTTACCCCTATGAAATGAATGTCAGTGTCATTATCCCCATTTGACAGTTGGCTAAGAGGGGTTAAATTTCTCACATTGTGAATAAATAGGACAGCCAAAATTTGAACCCAAGTATTTCATTTCCAATCCTTTCATCTTTCCACTTACCAGAGCGACCATACGGAATTTTCCAAATCATGCTGCATTGTGAACTACCGACTTCAAATTTCTCTTTCAGTTCCTTGAATTTTGGTTATTTTTCAGGTTGTTCTTGTTACTTATGTTCTTGTTACTCTGGACATTTCTGTAAGACCTTCACTACTTGCTTAATTATCAGATATTTATCTCCAGCTATCTATTAGACATTCCTACTGGGACATCTCACTGCCTCCCAAATACTACATGTGTACAATTAAATTATCTTTTATCCCAAGTACATCCCTGCTTCTATTCCCCTATTTTAATCATCTTGCAATTTCTAATATGGAACTTTTGGGTATTATTATCTTTATCAACTACTTTATTCCTTATCCTACCTCATCCTGCAGCCAACCAATCTCCAAATCCTATCGCTTTTAGTTCTTAATACTTCTTGAGTCTCAGTATCTTCTTCTCTTTCCTTCTCTCTACTTCTTAATATTTACTGAATCTTATTACTTCTTGTCTCTCTGTCCATTGCCACCATCTGAACTCAGACTACTCATCTGGTTTCTACATCAAGATCTTAAATTGGTCTCCTGACTTCAGGTTTCACTCTCAATTCATTCTTCACAATGCAGCCAAAGAGATCTTGCTAAATTCTTCAGAAAGACTCCCCTTTGGGCAAAAGATCAAGTCCAATTTCCTTAGGATAGCAATTTACCTCTGCAGCTTCAACTCCGATCACTTCCCTTCCTTCCAGCCTCATATATATCATAATTTATGTGTTTGCAAAAAGCCAGAGAAAAACCTTCTAAATTTTTACTGGGTATTAATAAGAATAACCTAAATAATTATGAGCAATAATATTTGCTACTACTTTAATAGAAATGTCTCATTTATTTAAAGATTCTAAACTGTGCTTCTAAACCAATTCCATTTACATATTTCATAGGATTTCAAAAATTCTAAATCAGGGCCTATATTATGTATCCCAGTTTTACAAATGAGCACATTGAGTCTAAAAAAAGTCAAATGACCCTCAAAATCAACATAGGATGTGGAAATGTGGTTCAAATTTAAATCTTCCTGATCAAAATCTAGAACCTCTGCCACCCCATACACCCCATAACCTATACCATACTGTTGCCCCAGTATCTATCTCAAAAAGATAAATGTGTTCGCTTATAATTAACCCCACTAGCATTGAGAGCCAAACTAGATCATTTAGGTTTTCCCTTTTTTTTGGGGGGGGGGGGTTCTTCCACTCCATTTACACCACATGAACATCATAGCCACGTTTCGAAGTACCCCATCCGAACTCCTAAGCCACAAAAGCACACAGTACATATTGTTCACTAAAGGTATATTTGAAAACCAACAGACTGTCAGGAATGGTTAAGACAGATAATAATAGACTGATTAAAGGATGGTAGATCATTCCTGACACTGCATAAGATTAAGTATGCTAATCAGATTTTGGATTTAGACAACCCAGATAAATCCCCAAGTAGAACAAAAGGAGGTATTCAAATCTTTACTTCCTTTCCTTGTTTTTCAAAATACATCTTTGTGTTTTATTTATGTCTCCTTCAGAGCTGAGGAATTATGAAGGCTTTACCCAGGTGAGTTGATTACACGTTCTTTTTTACTTTCTCTTTTTTTTCTTTGGCTGTTTTGAGTGAAGTATCCTCTATTTTAATCCTTGCTGTCCTAGATTAGTTGCTTAGCAAAGGATGATAGCAATGGGGAAATTATTTGAATGTTATATATGAAGACAATTTAACAACTCATTTCTTTCCAGTCACAAAAAATCCAACAGCTGTTTGTAACTTGCTGTGTACCAAATAGGATGGATACAGAAAAAGGATGGATGGAAAAAAAAAATTCTAAATAGTCACTGCGTTTAGGCCTCTTTTATTTATGCTAAGAAAGACATCATATGCACATTTGAACAGCTACCATCCATATCCTAATTTGGTTATTTGAAATAAATTGTGCATTTGGAAAGCAAGGAAAATGCAACTGACAAGCTAGGCTTCTAAGCATAATTGAAATTCATTCTGAATTCATGGAAGGTCAGTTTCATTTCAAAGCAATAGCCCTTGTTTTGAATTTCTATAATTCTGCTTTGTTTCCATTGCAGCACTAAATTTACTAATCACCAAAATGATTTTCTCATCTGATTTAGTTGAATTTTTCTTCCTTAATTTTATACTATATGAAAGCAATTTTGCCTACATAAAAGTTTATATTTAATTTTTTGAAATACGTTGATCACCTAAAGCATTGTGATCTGATCTCAAGAACGAAGACATTAAGGAATAATGTTTTTTCTATAAACAAATGCAGTTACTCTGAGATTTAGACCAATTTCATTGGCAAAATATTCTGGCTGATATCTTTTGTATAAATAATCCCAAATCAAAGTTTGCAAAATAATGTATTTGCAATTTCACCATCAGTCGATCTTTAAATTATATCTTCCAAGATTTTGATGTCAATATAAATTTACAAAGATTTCCTTCACCATCAAGAGTTCAGCCAGTTCTTACCTTCCTCAATCTCACTTAGAACTTCAATGCTGCATGATTTTTAACCTTCTTTTCTTATCCCAGCATTTAAGCGTAGTTATTTTATTCTAGTGTCAGATTGCAACAGTGTTGAACAAGTATCCTCAAACCCTTCATTTGGAAAGTAAACTGAAAAATAAATCTCTATTTTCTACTTTTTGTTTTCCCAGATATACTCTCGGTTGCTAGTAATCCACTTTTTAAAAAAATTCTATGTTCAGTCATTTAACTTCTCAATGAAATCTGTAGTAAGCATGTGACGAAATTACAATCAGGATGCTTATAAAATAGCCTTGGTGTCTTCAGGGGGGGAAAAATCATCCAATAACCAGGTTTTCAAAAAGGTATTTAAAATGACACACCAGGAATTTAACTGTGATGGGCCAAATTCTCGACTCTCTCAGTTATGACGGCTCTTTCATAGACTGGTTTGTGATTATTTTTGCAAAAAGCAGAATGAGAATTCTGAATGTGCTGACTTGTGAAGATATATGCTCATTACAGAAAATGCACTGATATGTTATTCTTATCTCATGAGACTGCCCAGAGCTCAATGAACTTGAGGGATAGGATGGAATGTTAGCACTGATTATCTGCCCAATATAAACCTAATCATACAGTGATTAAATTAACCTGGCAGATTAATTTTAAGCATAATTTCTCATTCCCTCATCATTGGCCAGACTGCAATTTTATGACAGTGGGCAAACTACAGCATAGTTGGTAGCTCAAGCTATGTAAAATAAAGGTCAGCAGAAAACATCAAACATAGAACATTTAAGATATAATTGCCTTTTTGTTGCTTCTTTCAAAAACATGCATTAGACTAGATTAAGCTATGAAAATGTATTTAGTGAATTAGTAAAATAAGCATAGAAAATTTTTTAAATGGTGATTCTGAAATTATTAAAGATGATGTCTCTAAAATTTTTGATTGAGGGGCGCCTGGGTGGCACAGTGGTTAAGCGTCTGCCTTTGGCTCAGGGCGTGATCCCGGCGTTATGGGATCGAGCCCCACATCAGGCTCCTCCGCTATGAGCCTGCTTCTTCCTCTCCCGCTCCCCCTGCTTGTGTTCCCTCTCTCGCTGGCTGTCTCTATCTCTGTTAAATAAATAAATAAAATCTTTAAAAAAATAAATAAATAAAAATAAATAAAATTTTTGATTGAATCCTCTTTATAGTCTTTATATCTTGTTTACATTTATATTCTCACCAAATTATGTTTTCAGAGGTAACACAAGTAATTTTAAGTCAATTCAAGTTATCTTGAATTATGAAATCTAAAACCAGTGATGAGGTTTAAAAATGCCCAATAAAATAAAAATAAACAAAAATAAAAATGCCCAAAGTACCCTAATAAAAATTAAAAGTTGGCTCTTAACAAATAGCGGATGATGATAACATTTCCACTGAATATATTCATTACCTCTTTCTGAATATATATACATATATATATATATATATATATATATATATATATATATATATATATATATATAATATATTCATTACTTCCTTCTGAATGCCGGGAAGAAGTAGAAATTAACCTACAGCCATTTTGGGGGGCTACTATGAGCAAAGCATAGATTTGCTTGGGGGTAGGAAGAAGTATTTTGAGTGTTTAAATATTGACTTCAGCTTTTCCTCAGTCTTTAGAATTTAGCAGTGTGGTTACAGATTGTTTCTTTTATTCTATGCTGAAAAGGGGTGAAGATATTACACATTTTCTGTTTTAAGCTATCAAAAACTCTGTTGTTAGCAGAACTGATGAGATCTGCCCCTGAGGGTTAAGACATCTCATTGAAAGAATCACAGGGATTTCATGTTTGGGGGAAATTACACACAGATTTCTGTATGAAGATCAAGACACACTATATTCAAACACCACTTCAAACTGAGGTTTAAGGTTGAATGCTTCAAAATTAAGAGGATGTCATTTAAACCCATCAAGAGTTGGTATTTCAGCAATTATTAAGTCTTCAGAGAAGCATAGCTCTTCTGTAACCTAGTGAAGTAGTGTGGCTCCTCTTCAGTAAGTGAAAAAGGAGACAGCATTCCTCTTTAGAAAACTCAAAGGCATTCTTCATTTAATTAATAGGTAGAGAAAGTCTTGAGCAGGAAAAAAGTAGTCCCTGAGATCTATTCAATTATCCTTTTGTGCCTATTCTTGGCCAATTTTTCAAAGTATCTAATGACATATTTAAGTGCACATATGTGCTTTATTTTTCCTCTTTCTTCATCTAACAGAAATACACCTGTTTAGTAAACTTTTTATTATTCGAAATATATAAACATCCAGTAAAATTGTCATCTCTCATCTCGTTGCAGACAATATAATTAGTGGAAGAGGAATAATGTGAATTGTCACTTAGGACTGAGAGAACGGAAATGGGCTTCTCAAGATAGATTCTGAAAGTCCCTGTGCTGGTCAAGGTCAAAGCAGGGGAAAACCATAATTACAGATTTCTCAGACCTAGCAATTGAAAAAAAAATTAGAGTAGCTAGGGTTCTAATCGTAGTTGAATAGGGTGATTCCTCTTCATATAGTGATATTTAATTCATGCATCATTCTGCACATGGGATTAGCA
This sequence comes from Ursus americanus, assembly GCF_024610735.1. Taxonomy (NCBI): domain Eukaryota; kingdom Metazoa; phylum Chordata; class Mammalia; order Carnivora; family Ursidae; genus Ursus; species Ursus americanus. The sequence goes on from NC_142131.1 coordinate 8,316,864, forward strand.
AAACTTGTAGTCTAATAATCATTCCAAAACCAAAAAAGAAATGAAGCAAAATACAAAATAGATGTCTAGTCTAATAATGTCATCATAATAGCACACAGCATATGACTGTATCTTCTCAAGTAAGAGACAACATACCACTGCTGCCATACAAAATGGTTTGGGGTGGTACATCAGAAAAGATATTTTCTTTTTACTAGTTATTTTTCCGTTTTAATGCACAATAGCTACAACCCAGAATTTCACAAACATCATTATCTAACGTGAAGCTAAAGTAAAATTTTAATGAATCAAGAAACTTAAGCAATTAACAGCACAGATATTTCATGGCAATAGTCAGGATCATGAAGGTAGTACACAAATGACTGAAGTCAGGAAACAATACAGCAAGTTTTACTCATTCATTCACCCTAAGATGCTTACTAACTACTGTGTCTTTCCACTTATGTGGAATAGGAACACATCCAAGTATAAGATAGACAAGTTCTTTGCCCTTGCGTATCCTACATTTCAGCCCACGTCTCTAATGATTTCCCAGGAGATTGGGATAATCAACGGCTATATAAAACTGGGGTGTTCTACCTACCTTTGCTGGGTCCAAAATTAAATTTCCTCTAAAGCTCTGTTGGCTCAAGTCAGGTTGACAGTGGAGCAGCCAGAGGTCTGGTTCAGAGGCGGAGAACAGTCTCACTAGAGGTGCCTCATAAAGAGCCATGTCCACCAAATACTGGAGTTCTAAGGAAACCAGCTGATGGATGCACCATTATAAATAGGAAGATCAAGGGCTGGGTACCTCATTCACTCTACCAAGTACTCTCCTTCTGAATCCTTCCTTTGCACCATAATGCCCCATGTACCTGCCAACCATTCTGGCTCTTATAAACAAAGTCAATCCCAAGATATAGGAACCCTTTAACTCTGAGAAGTCAAAGGTGAACATGGGAGATAAGCAATCAAAAATATAACATGACATCTTCTTACTCTAGTGGTCCTGGCCTGCTAATCTGACTTGCTAGATTTTTATCACAGATAATGGTTAACACAAGATGAAAGAAGGATACTGGAGAGTTAATACCTAAGATTGATTTAGGACACAATTTTAGTAGAGCTTCTTTACATGGGGCGGAGTAAAAAAAAAAAAACACTAAGTGAATTCTCAAGGAGTTTTCTCCCTAGAAGCTTGCTGATACAGAAAGAAAAACGATCCGTGCTTAAAACAAAACAACAAGAAATTTAAACCTTAGTGTATACCAATTGGAGAGGAGGAAAATGAGATGGAATAAAGTGAAACCAAATTCATTGCAAGTTTCCTCAGGACTGCCCTCCTCTAAAATCTTAAGGCTGTTAAAGATTTTCTGACTGAGTTCCATCCCACCTATCTAGTTGTATCCGCTGCAATGGGGTTTCTCAATCAGAATCAGGGGGTTGGGGGCGCCTGGGTGGCACAGCGGTTAAACGTCTGCCTTCGGCTCAGGGCGTGATCCCAGCGTAATGGGATCGAGCCCCACATCAGGCTCCTCTGCTAGGAGCCTGCTTCTTCCTCTCCCACTCCCCCTGCTTGTGTTCCCTCTCTCACTGGCTGTCTCTCTGTCAAATAAATGAATAAAATCTTTAAAAAAAAAAAAAAAGAATCAGGGGGTTGCCAGGGGGTAGGAGAGCGGGTGCTCACTAAAAATGCATATTCCTGTGCCCTGCCTCAGAATCTGACTCTCTAAAGTGAGGCCCCATATCTACATTTTTAGCAAGTTGCTCAGTGATATTTTCCACACTCTGAAAATCCCTGTAAACTCCTTGAAGTTTACATTATATTTACATTTCCACGTTAGGTCCAGCTCAGGACCTTGAGCCCAGAGCCCAGACTGCCAAACTATTAAGGCTACGTCTGTGGGAAGTACACTGGGTTTTCCCAACTAAAATTTGATTCCTTTCTTTTTATAATCAAGTGAGAGGAAAAAAAAGATAGTTCCTGAGGCATGTCAGGAAGACCCCCTACACTTAACACAGTAAAGCAATAAACATCTTTCAAAAATCTTAAGTAGAAAAACTCTTCACTTTCAGAGTCCTGCCATGGTGGAAGAGGAAACGGGGCAGGCTCTCAGCGCTCTATTTCCTTGGGCAATTTGCTGCCTCTCTCTGTTTCCTCTGACGCCATATGAGGGATTTGGGTAGGAGATCTCATGCCTGTCTATCCTGGAACAAACAGCAGACACTTTCTCGGAAGTATAAGGGACTTTTATTTTCAGTTCATCCTTCAAACTTAATTAAATACTGAGCTCAATTTCCTTTTGGTCACTAATAGAAGTTTTTCCCTACACAGTTTTTAAAACAGTAATAATAGTCATATGAACACTAATAAATTCCACCCTGCACGGCACTCTTCTCTATCTGCATTTCATTTCTGCAGAGATTGATTTAACTTATACAGGGTGTGCCTCTTGCTCTCCAAGCATTACCCTCATCCTCTAAGTTATGTTTGATCCATTATGGGTCAAATTAGGTGATGGCATTCCAACAAACCTTATGTTTAAAGATAATAATTTTAGTACTGAGGTTCTTTTACATCTAGTGGACTCAAAACCTTTACAGATTATGTCCAGGGATCACCACGAACATGAACACTACCTGCGAGCTTCGACAACCTGCTTATTGTGTGCCTGGGGAAAGGAAAAGCTGGTTTCACTGGATGTGAGATTTGGATGTTTGTATTTTAAAATTTGAACTTAATGGATTCCAATATTTCACCCAGATGAATGTATATAAATATAGGTAGACATACATTTAGTCTTCGACGTTTTCAACACAGGGAAAGAAGTCGAGGCGTAAAGAACAACTTGCAATAGTACTGAGACTGCCTAAATGATCTTTACTAAAGCTGTTTAGTTTCAAGACACTAGGAAACTATTCATTAAGAATTACTACCGAGCAGCCAAGTTTGTAAACTTTCATCCTTGCAGCACCATGTAAGTAGAGTACAAATTTGAAGTGATATACGGGCATTACTGAAACAGCCTTTTTCCAATATTCTTCTTCTTATGCTTTATATAATTTTTAAAAATAAAGGCCAAAAGGATATAGTTTAAAATCCATGCCATTCAAAGTCAGGAATGACAGAAGACAAGTTTGTACACTTTCAAAAATAAATGGAAGTTTTAGAATTTTCTTTTCTTTGAATATTTTTAAGCTTGATATTTCCATAGTGCGTCTTACGTGTATAAATTTCCTTTAAAGATTTAAACAGAGAACATGGGCTTTGTGTTAAAATCAAGGGTATAAAGGCATAAGAAATACACTAAGATTTCTTTCAAATTCTACAGAAAACTGGAGCCAGTGGCTATTAAGGACATTAAAGAGAGATAGTGCGCTACCCTGGAAGTTAAGCATTTAACCTTCTGAATTTCCTTTTCTTCTTTCTTTTTTTAAATTGAAGTATCGTTGACATCATATTTAGTCTCCTTTTAGAATTTTAATAGTGACCATTATGTACCCTTTTATGACTCTTTCTCTTCATATTGGTAATAGGTCATTGCTTCTGAATGTTCCAAGGAAAACATTTCAGCTTAGCAATACAATTGGGAATTTTTAAATAATTTGTCAGAAAAGTGATACCAGTAAAATTTTCTAATACCCTTAAAAAGAAATCTCTACCGTCTAACAGTTTTCTCAGGATAATGTTTTCACTATATAATTCTGCACTAGAAGGATATTGCTGGTATTCCCTGTTTATATTTTCCTCATTCTTCTGTAAATTATAGTAATGAGTCAAAACCCAGTTAGAGAAAAGATCTATAAAATTCAATATAATGTTCTCCAATGTGATAGGATTCAGCTCATATATAACAGCAATCATGGTAACTTTTCTAAGCTTTATTACCAATTTTGCACAGAACAAATAAACATTTATGAAAAATATAATTCCAGGGAATCTGCAATGGAAAGTATACCTTAATATACATCCCAACGTCTAATGATGATATATTTTACTTGTGAATAAAATTATACTTTATGCATATGTGTAAAAAAAAAACCCACCAAAGTGCTTAAAATTTCTTCAAAGTGAAATGAGAAGGCATTAGAGAATTTTAAACAGGAGGATGACGTGATTTAATTTATATATTTAAAAATTCTGCTGGCTAGATGAATAATCAAAGGATATAAATATAGAAGAAAGCAGAAAACTTTTGTAGTAGTCAAGATTTTTAAAATATAATATATATTTTTAAATATAATATAAAAATAATATATACATGATAAATATGTGATATACAAATACATACAAAATATACAAAATATGTAATATAAAAATATAGACATGATAAATATGTATATACATGATAAATATGTATATATTATATATATTTTAAAAATCTAGACTCAAATATATACATGTATACACACATAGATACACATATAGGGAGAGAAGGAAGGAGGTTTAGGTTGGGGTGGTAGCAAGGAGAAGAAAATAAATAGATATATTAGGATAAGATATTTAGAAATAGTGTAGAGAAAACTGGCTAATGGTTTTGAGGAGGAAAGTAAGTTAAAGGAAGAGTCAAAGGTGATACGTCAGTATTTGATGTGAGCTAGACAGATGGTGAAGCTGTCGGCTGAGACTGGAAAGATTCATGATTCACTGGACTTGGGAAGAAGTCAGGAGTGGAGTTATGAATTTTAGAGTCATCCATATAGATGGTCTTAAAGCCATGAAAATGATTGAGATTTCCTAGGGAGAGAGGTGATGAAGAAGGAAAAAGAATGCCAAAGATGCTGAAGATTAGATCCTGAGCGTGGAAAGATCCAGCAAAAGCGTCTAAGAAGAGTGGTCAGTGGAGCGAGACAAGGACTGGGAGAGCGTGGCACCATGGAATCTAAAGGAAGGAATAGAGTCAAGAAGAACAGAATGACCAATTGTGTCAAATTCTGCTAAAAGTGGGAAAAACCTGACTACAGAGAAGGGACAATTAGCTTTGGCAATATAGATGTCACTGGTGACTGGGGCAAGAGTGCACCCAGTGGGGTGGGCAGATAACAGACTGCTTGGAGTGGGTTTGGAAGAGTAGTGAGGAGATAAAGTGGAATCAGAATAGATAGACAACTCCTTCAAGATGTGTTGTCCTGAAGGTGAATAGAGGCATGTGACAATAGATGGGGTGGTCAGGGAATATTTGTATTCTGACATGAGAATGATGCAACAGAAGACAAAAATTGACACTACTGGAGAGGAGAGGAATAATTACAGGAAAATGGTCCTACGGACCACTTCATCTTCCAAATAACAGAGATTTGATAGTATATGATACAAATGAAACAAAGAAGTTTACAGTTTTGGTATTGGGAAACAGAGAGAATTTCCCTCAGCTTCTATTTCCTCTGATCATGTGTCCACATCATCATGGAGAGTGGGAAGAGGGGCAGGGATAGGAGGGTAGAAAAAAGAGAAACTGTGAAATATTTGTGTTAGAGATAAGAAACATGAAAAAAAATTTAATTTATTTGAGAGAGAGAGCACAAGCAGGGGGAAGGGGAGCAGCAGAGAGGGAGAAGCAGACTCCCCGGTGTGCAGGAAGCCCGGTGCCCAGCTCCATCCCAGGACCCCAGGATCATGACCTGAGCCAAAGGCAGATGGTTAACTGACTGAGCCACCAAGGCAACCCTCAAAAAAAACTTTTTTTGGGGAGAAGGAGCTTGCACTTGTGCATGTGTGCATGCGGTGGGGGGGGGGGGGGGAGGGGCACAAGGAGAGGGAGAGAGAATCTTAAGCAGGCTCCGCACCCAGCAGAGCCAAAGCCGGGCTCAATCTCATGACCCTAAGGTCATGACCTGAGCGGAAATCAAGAGTAGGGGGTTGAACCAAGTGAGCCATCCAGACGCCCCAGTATGCAAATATTATTAAATCATTGTAGGAAAGCTTTGGAATGATTGTGACATTGATGTGAAATTAAAAATTCTAAACCATGTGGAAGGAAATCCAACAATATTCTGATTTTGCCAGTGATGAGTGCTCTGAAATTTTGTGAAATATCAAATATCAAATTCTTTAATCTTTTAAAACCTTGGTACCCCCTGCTTTCCGGTGTCCTAAGCAAGCACTGTCTCTATGAATAAATCTATTAATCTCTTTCTAAAAGATGGGAGAGAGGCTGGGGAGAGAATACAGTGATTTGACCAGGAAGAAGAGGGTCCCCAAAAAGGACAAAGAAACAGTAGACTAAGACGTTAAGGAACACCTTCTCCCACTCCTCCTTTTGCTCAGGGCCAATTAAGACAATGTCATTGCAGCCATGCCCTGTTTAACAGGCAAATGGGGGAAATGTTTGCTGCCATTTAAGTAAACTAGAATTTGTGGCACCCACAACAGACTGCTCGTGGGACTTATGCCAATTTTTCCAGGCACTACCATTGACTTTGGTACCTCTAATGGAAGTACGGAGCAAGAGAGATAACTAGTGGGGAAGAAGGTCAGCAGTGTATTTGTTCAAAAGTAGACCTTTATTAACAATCAACAAATTAATACACAGTAATAATAATGAATACATTTAGAAATACAAGAGGGTACACTATTAAAAACATAATTAGATGCAGATTGAGCAGTCCATCTAATTCATTTAGTCATACATATTTATTAGGTGTCCATTATGTGTCCGGCACTGTGCTAGATACTAGGTACATACTCAATGTTCAGCAGTACATTCAATTTCCTGGATCAAAATTGTCATGCTCTTTCCAAGTTTAAGTGCCAAAAGAATATAAAATTTGCTCTGTATGATCAGAAGCAATCTCAGGGCATCTATACTCTGTATGTCTGCTCAAAGAGAGAGTTAGCCTCATTCCTAACAGCCTGGGTTCTAGTCCTTAATTTGCCACTACTAGTGTGATAAAGGAAGCCAGGATTCTCTGGGTATCAGTTTTTTCCCATGCAAAATGAGAATTTTGAACGGGATGATCTTGCACGCTTCATTTAGCTATTCTAGCCCAAAAAGAGTTGATGGCTTTGATCGGCTCTATCTAAGCATTCACCTGCAGCTCTGATGTGGTGGATATTCTCCCCATGTCAGGCGCTGCTCAATACTAACGTGTGTATCTAACAGATATGTATATCCTCTCCAATATAAGGTTAAGAATGATAGACGCCATTTGACTGAAACCATTCATCACACATTTGCAGTTGTTTCTTCAAGACGACTCTGTAAGGTGAAAATTGTTACCATTTCCATCTCAGAGTCAAAGGAAACTCGGCCTCACAGAAATTGCGTGACCGCCCTGAGTAAGCCCCGGAGCCAGTCAACAACCCAGACCTTCTGAGCCAAAGCCCAGAGTACTCTCTACTAAACACAGAGGAGCCCCCTGCATTTTGCTGTTCAAACTATATGGGACCATGGAGAAATAGTCGATAACCTAGTCAAGGGCTTTTGAAGCATTTTTTAAATTAGAAAACCCAATACGTGTAAGACAGGAATTAAAAAAAAGAAAGATATTAATTATGTGTTTGTAATCCTCTCCCCAACCCAACCCCCATGTCGGTCTTCTAAGAAGAAAGGATTATTGCTTGCTTAGTCAGCCATAGGAACTTAATTGCGCCTATTGGGGGAAAGAATAGAAAGGATAATTGGAAGACGCTTAAAGAGTGTCAATTACTCTATCTAAAAAAGGTTGCCTAAGGAGAAAGAATTTTCAGAAAGTTAAGAGATTTTGAGAGTTTATGGAGGAAAAGCGATTTGAAATCATCATATACCATGGTATAGGAGATTTTGAGGACAGAGATTTAAGAAGAATTTAAATAAATTTTTGCCAAAACTGGCCACAAAACAGCCCTGTTTTATTTGAGTTATGGGTAAAACAGATAAAAGTTGAGCTGCTCTGCCGAGGTATCCAAAGGCACAGTCTAGCTAAATACACTCAAAACAATTGCTTCAGAGTGAAGCTATTTCTCTTTGGGTCTTTGCAGACAGTTTAATCCTCTAAGAGGAAAGCAATTGAATCAGGCACAGCTCTAAGCACAGGCAGGTGCCTACTGAGGTGATCCTGGGGAAGTTACGAGGCTGCATCTCCCCCCAATAACTTTCCCAATACTTTTTATTAGTTAAGACATCATCAACAGGGAAAATAATCCTTTGTTTCACAATAAAGGTACAGAATTAATTTTATCTTCTACTAAGACTCTAGAGTGTGTATCCAGTCTTATAATATTTAAATATAGTGTTTATGGTGATAATGTAATGGAGGTAAATCATCTCCCCATCTCCCTACCCCACTCAATTTAGCAGGGCTAGAAATCTGATGATAATAAATTTACGTCGACTTCACAAAAATCATATTTCTATCAGGCTAAGAAAAGTTGGAATATAAAAATAATTAGTGAAACAGAATATGTTTGTATAACTTGCATCCTAAATGTCTACACATATGAAAAAAACACATGTTTGAATGTTCCCATGGGATATGATAATGCACTAAATAGGGTAGAATTAAACAGGAAAGGAAAATATAATTATGGTAATAAAATGTATTCAAAGGAGAACACTATTGAATACAGGAGAAAGATACTATGCTATCAAGTTAACAAATGAGTTAAGTTAGTGATTTTACTAAACCTAAATTCTGAGTGCAAAATAATTTCAAATTTTATGCTTTCAAAGGACAGTGAAAGCTGAAGATGCTCAGTTTCCCAAAATGAGAAGGAAAAGAAGAAAAGTCTATAAAAAATGGAAAATCTTGAATCCCACAGTATGTAAGTCTAATTCATTGGTTTTATAAGTATGTATAAAATGAACTACCCAGCTATGTACTTTGTTTTTTTTATCACAGAATGCCTATAAAAAGTAAGACGATGAATACATGTAAATGTTATAAAACAATTTAGAAGTTTGGTATGTATGTATATATTGCAAATAATAAAAGTTTAAAAGTATATATATATTTACTTATTCAAAGACTATTAAGACCTCGGTTCTTAGAATCTGTTATCAATGGATTATTATGTAACCGTCTCAGTTCTATGTTACTAGTCGTAGAAATTGAAGTGTAGTCAGTTGAAAGAGCCTATAAACTATAAAATTATGAAATTGAAAAGGGCTATAAACTGAACTGTTCTTGGCATGAGGGTGTTATTTAAGAATAAACTGTAATCTATAGTTTTGGAAGACAGTCCACCAGCATAAACTACTAGGGTATTCATGCTCTAATGTAAACGGGCTTTCGAGAGATATGTTTCCATGTCTTTTCTCCCACGATTTCTACATTACGGCTCTCAGATTGTAAGCAGACCTGCTGGGGACTCTTTCAGTACTTGCCGTGAGAAAAGCCATTCCCTCAGACTAGCAGAGAGGCAAATGGGAACTCCATGGGACTCCAGGATGCTTGAGAACCTAAAGTTGGAAGGTAGTGAGTGATCGCTAAACCTATGATTCTTTATTTGATTCTGAAACAGAATTTTTTTAAAATGTGACACAATCTTTAGAAATCAGGAGATTTCACAGTATAATAAATCCAGATTCTAGTTCTCTCCTGGAAAATGAGAGCATCTGGCAATACTAGGACACCTTCTCTGTGCTATAAAAAGCCTCTTTCCCAGGCAAAGGAAACTACAGGACCTATTTAAAAGACTGTTTATAACCCTTACTTGGGTCTCTTTATTTGCTGTACCTTCTCAAATTAAATCAAGCTTGATTTAGCCTGTATTCTAGTAGTATTATATGTAGTATTATGATGCCATGTTCAAATACTTGATCATGGCAACTTATTCTTTATCAAGGAGTCTCTTAAAATTTATTTGCAAAATTTGTTCTGAAATGTTCATTTCACCCATTTTAGAAGTCTCTGTTTTAAAGTAAAGCTTAATTACATTCTTAGTTTCTAGAACTACCAAGTAATATTCTGCATTCTAAGATAACTGATTTAAACTCAGATATTTATTGGAAATGAATTTTTATGGAAAATACCTTTACATACCAGAAATGAATCAAAATGTTGCCCAACACACCAAGAACGTGCACTGAACTGTACCCTAGAATTTGCATCCCATCTGCTCTCTAAATGGACACAGGAACCTTTTGTCTTTTTTCTTTATTTCTTCTTCTTCTCTTTTTTCTTTTTTTTTTTTTTTCTTCTTTAGGTGAACCTCAATTTGCTAATCAAGGACACCAAAAAAATAGAAGAGATCTTGAAAAGGAAGTCAAAGGAGACACCCCAAAAGCTGTGTTTCATCAGACTAGGGCATTAGGGAAATCTAGGGAAAATGGAGATGAGCATACATCTGTTTCTATGCATGGAAAACAGAATTCCACTTTCCTCCCTAAAGATAATAAACCACTTTTATCTGACAGCAAAATAAGTAGGGAGAAGGAAAATGATGATCCTCCTTCATCCATTTCTCATCGACAAGACAAAGTCTTATCAGAGGCCATGTTTAATGCCTGTGAAGAATCATTATCAGGAAAAAGTACACTGCAGGATTTCCCAAACATGGTAGAAAACCTTAAACCAGCAAAAGGCAAAATTATTACAGAAGTGAAATGTGGGGCTTTCAGTATGCAAGTAGAAATCAAGAACAGATTTTTCTGTAAAACAGAAATGCAGTTCCCAACAAAGAGGAGATGTCCAAAATGTCACCAACATTACTCTTCCAGACACATTCAGAGATGGTACATGTCTAGAAGCTGCTCTTCTAGATGTAGGGATATGTTGGGAGAAGAACTAAAACCTGAGGAGACATCTAAATCTGAAAAAGTTGCCAGAACAGAGAGACCCTCACTGAAAGTAAGCATTGTAGAAAAAGGAATTAAAGTTAAATACATGAGTAAGAAACAGAACATATTGATTAATATAACTCATCCTAAAAGAAGGGAGAAAATAGCTAAATACAGAAACATTTCCTCCAATCAGTCTACTAAAGAATGTTCCAGGTCTTCTGCACCATCTGATATTAGGCACCATGAAAAGTGGCAGCCTGAGAACAGGCATCAGAGTTCAGATGGTTTGTGTGTCTCTCCTCCTGTTGTGTTTGCTGTCCAGAAGGAGAAGAATGTTGGTACAGCTGTGGACTTTCTGTGCTCAACCCCTCAGAGGAAGAAGAATGAGCCTGATATGCTATCTTCAGTTTCAGATGACTCTGAGGTAGAATCTGCCATCTCTCAGCAGGACGACTTCAAAATTAGCCGGAACACCCTCAAAAAGAAACCACTCTCCAAGGCTGAGACTCTTCTCGAAAACATTCTTCCTACTTCACAAGATACCCTAAAGACCACAGGTTTAAGTGATATGGACTTAAGGAAAATGCCTTTTGAGGATCCCAAGGATGTGGACAGAGAGAGAAAAATCATCCTTGATATGCCAGAAAATGTCATATCAGACTTGTGTATAAGGCAAAACACAGAAGGAATAAATTATCTGTCAAGTGCCATTACTGACATCTTCCCCATTCAAGATGGCAAAGACTCTGACGTGTGTTCTTTGTCTTCTCCGAGCATGCAGCTTATAGGAGAAAAGACAGCCAGCATTTATTGCAAAGGCAGCAGAATTCCACCTGCAGATTGTTGTGAGAAATCAAATTCTTTATCTTTGCCTTTCAGTCAAAACATTCTGAAGTCTTCCACCTCATTCAGTCCATCCCACCGGGCCACCGGACATTCGGAACCTAAGGAAATCCTTGGGGATACATTTTCCTTTGATCACTGTGCTGAGTTTTTGAAAAACTATGAGGAAGAACATGGTGTGCCTGACAGAGACTTTCACGAAGCCACTTTACATAGTGACTCTCGTACAAAAGCAGAGCAACCGTTCGAAATGAAGAGTACAGAGTGTCCCACTCACAGCCCTGCATCCTCCAGCAGCCCCTCTGCTGGCAGCCCAGTCAACAGTAGCAGCCACAGCACGGCAGACTGGGGAGCAGCAAAATCCCAGGCAAGTCACCCAGAGACAGCAGCTCCCAGCACCACAACAGAGCTAGTCATGACCTTAATAACTGATGCGTTAGAGCAAAGATTAATTATTCAAAATGACAAAGAAGGCATGGTTCATTCTAATTGTCCCATGGGAATGAAAAATCCTGAAGACTCACCCACCTCTCTGGGAAATGGTGAAAAAGACAAATTCCAAGTAACACCAGTGGTAAAGGAGGCGTGCCGTAGAGATTTTGAAGACCCGTCAAATGAGAATCATGATGAAGTCTGTTTTCAAATGGATTTTCCGAACACCGCTGAGTTCAGCTGCACGGCATGTGCTACAGATAATCTGTTTATGATCGAGAACACTCTGACCAATGATGCAGACCAATATGGTAACCAAGATGAAAAAGGCCTTGGACTAACCAGCTTTGAACAGGAGTCAGCAGAGTGCCAAAGGATTGCATCAACAAAGCCAAATTCTGAAGGAGATAAAAATGACCCAAAGGAAACTTACTATCACCAACTAGACATATTACTGTCGCCTCGGAAGCAGCAGGCCTTGACAGGTACAGTGGCTATATAGAATCTTTAACTTTCATTGCTCTCACATGTTTGAGCTTTGGAAAGTCCTAATGTGAGGGCTTTTTTTTATTGCTTGGGATTTTCTCTTTATTGCTGAAGATATATTGAATATTTTAGAGTTAGATGAATATGGGCAAGCCTATATCAGCCTGCTTCTTTACATTATCACCTACCCCACCCATAAATAGCGCATAACAAAATCACCAAGGCTGCGGTTTAATATAAAGTTTTTAAAAAATCAATTTCTCTTTAAAAGGTTGATGTATTGCCAAATCAATTTTGTAGGAAACGTTAGCCTTTTGCCACTCTTAAATAATCTACCATTCCTTTCCTTTTTGCAAGCTAAGCATATTTATAATAGGAAGAATATGTCAGTGATCAAATGTGTTCTGAAACCTTGCTGGGGTGTTGCAGAAGGATGATGTACATGTTTCAGGAGGCCACGTGGAATAGTAATCAAAGCAAAGGACAAACACCAGAAACGGCCGTGGCTAATCCTGATTGAGCCATCCATGGGGCGTCTGACCTCAAGCAGACCCCCTGCCCTCCCCTGTGCATTGGTTGGCCCTGCTCAAAACATTGACAGAACCCAGCAGCTCTCCAGACCTCCAGAGGGCTAAGATAGAAGCCCTTTTCTAAGTACATAATACTGCCCTGTCTGCTTTCAATCTTGGGTCGACATTATATCATTTTGGCCACTTCACAGAAGGCCCTCGTCAGTTTTCCTCAGTAAGTCAAAAATATTTTATATCTAACGTTAGCATTATTCCACATGATCTATTAAAACACAGCTTGAACAAGTAAAAACTTCCTTCCAAACCACCGGCAACATTCCTGATGTGTCCAGGAACAACGAAACTCTCTTTTACTGTTCCATCCCTAATTTTTGCAATGGAATTAATATGATCTAAAAGTAGAAGTAAAATTCGGAAAGCACGGTTATATAAGTGTTGGCATAACACATGAAATTTGTGTTATTTTAGCATATTTATTCTCTGTACAGTAAATTTCAGCAGTCACAGCGGCCGCTTCCAAGTGCTGACATAGCTCCAGATAGCAAGATCAATGGCATGAACCCCACTTTTGCTTCAGTCCATAATTATTTGAGTCAGCAAGAGGCAGATCTGCAGTAAGAGCACTTGTGTCTCCCAGAACAGAAGCGTTGCTCCCCTGGATGGATATCCCTCCCAAGCGCGCTCTCCTTCCCCCAAGGCCATGCTCCTTCCTGGACTGCCTCTCCCAGCAAGGCACATTTCCTTAAGTAAATTAATAATTCAAGTTGGAATCCTCCCAAAGCCGATGCCGTACTTCAGTAGACTTCGAAATTGTCTCATTGGGTGAACAACTGCAACTGCCGGTCCTTGTGTTACTGTGGTTCAGCAACAGGCTGTTCCTACAACTCTCCCTCTTGCCCCTTTACTCCTCTTCCCCTGGGTCATTCTGCTCCAGCCACAGTGACTTCCTGGAGTTGCTAGAACCTGCCAGGCAAGATCCTATATCAGGTCCTTTGCTTGGGCTGCTTCCACTACCTAGACCATTCTTCCCCCATATGCCCATGTAGTTCACTCTCATCCCCTCAAAGTTTTGCTCACGTGGTACCTTCTCAGTTGTCAGTGAGGACTTCTCGGGCCATTCAGTCTAAAACGCCAATCTGAGTCTTGTCCTTTTCCAGCCCATGTATAATCCTTTTTCTGTGTTTTACTTTTATGCGTAGTCCTTTTCACCTTCTAATATGCTATCTAGTTTACTAGTTTATTTGTTCTGTCTTCTCCCACAAAAATGTAATCATGAGGGCATGGATTTTTTTCTGTTTCGATCATCACACACCAGAACAGTGCCTGTCTGGGGTGCCTGGGTGGCACAGCGGTTAAGCGTCTGCCTTCGGCTCAGGGCGTGATCCCGACGTTATGGAATCGAGCCCCACATCAGGCTCTTCCGCTATGAGCCTGCTTCTCCCTCTCCCACTCCCCCTGCTTGTGTTTCCTCTCTCGCTGGCTGTCTCTCTCTGTCAAATAAATAAATAAAATCTTTAAAAAAAAAAAAAAAAAGAACAGTGCCTGTCCTACAGAGCAGGCACTCCACGAATATTTGTTGAATGCAAGAATTCAGAGAAATCACATCAGGTTTCCTTGTGCAAAACTCTATGTTCACACATGAAAACAAAACAAAACAAAAACAGGGAAATGCTTCAGAAATATAGATGCTTGTATTAAAAGATATTTAAATCTCTAAATATTTGCTTGGATTTGACTCTCCTAGAGCTATGAATATTTTTATATGTTATTCAATACTATTATTATTATACTATTGATACCTCAGGCCAGGATTTTGTAATCTTTTCAGGGTATAGATTGCTTTGAGGAACTGGGACATCTTTGTACTGTTTTACCAGAAAACTATAAATTTGATATAGGCATGACTTATGCCTAAATTTTCAAAAGGTTCCTCCAATTCCTCAGATTCTGTCCTTGTCCCTCAGATTAAGAATCCCTGGCATGAGAGTGCTGACAATAATATAGGGGCGCCTGGGTGGCACAGCGGTTAAGCGTCTGCCTTCGGCTCAGGGCGTGATCCCGGCGTTCTGGAATCGAGCCCCACATCAGGCTCCTCCGCTAGGAGCCTGCTTCTTCCTCTCCCACTCCCCCTGCTTGTGTTCCCTCTCTCACTGGCTGTCTGTCTCTCTGTCAAATAAATAAATAAAATCTTAAAAAAAAAATAATACAGACAGCCCCTGATTTACAATGATTCAATTTAAACTTTTCACCGCAAGGATGGTACAAAAGTGATACATATTCAGTAGAAAGTGTACTTCGAATTTTGAATTTGATCTTTTCCCAACTGGTGATATGTGGTGCTATACTGTCTCATGATGCTGGGCAGTGGCAGCCCCAGCTCCCGTCAGCCACACGGTCACAAGGACAAGAAACCCACACACTTACAATCCTTTGGAACCCACACAGCCATTCTATTTTTTACTTTCAGTACAGTATTCAATGGATTATGTGAGCTATTCAACACTTTACTGTAAGACAGGGTTTGTGTGAGATGATTTTGCCCAACTGTAGGCTAATGTGAGTGTTCTGAACGCAGCTAAGGTAAGTTATGCTAAGCTATGACGTTCAGGAGGTTAGGCACATTAAATGCATTTTTGACTTGTGATATTTTCAATTTACAATGAGTTTATCAAGACACAACCCTATCATAAGTTGAAGAAGTTCTGTATTATGCAGTCCCTTCCACCCATCTGTGTGTGTGCTTGCAAATTAACTAGATTAGAGGTCACAATCTGGACTGCTTACAGGAGCCTGGCAGATAATGTAAATGAGTAAAGCAGGCTGCATGTGAGAAATAATGGAGTGTTGGTGACCGAGGGGGAGCTCTGTCCCCAGAGAATGAGAATGCCGGTCTAGTAGAGCCAGGTCTTCTGATATTTCAAGAGAGCTGGAGATCTGGATTTTATATCATATATATATATATATATATATATATATATATATACACACACACACACACACACATACATATATAATAATGTATATATATGAATCTCTAGACTATAAGACACTCAAGTATTCTGAAGGACTCTATTAAAATGTAGGAATAGTATGTTCATTAAAAGACACACTAATGTTTTATCAAGCATGAATGTAACAATATAAAAGTACCACTTTGTGAAAAAAGCAAGCAAGCAAGCAAGCTATCACTTTGAAAGCCCAAGGGAGGTCTACAAAGTGAGCTGGAGACCAAGGAGAGGAAGGTGCTCTTCGTTCCAGCCCCACGTCAGGCAAGCACATTGCCGGATTCCTAGAAAGGCTCAGTAAACATCCACTGGATTTTCATGGAATGAGGAAGAAGCTTATATGTGAATGAAGGTTACTGAGATATAGATTCAACTCACCAAGTAAAAATTTTCTATATCAGTTTGAAATATTCAAGGATTATGCTGATCCAGGTAGTAAACAGATAATACATTTGAGTATGGGAAGTGTTCAAGCTTAGATTGAATGACTAGGTAGAAATTTTATAAAAGTGTTTTAAGCATATAGGGGATAATTAGACCAAATTACCTTACATACTTTTGCAAGCCTGAGATTCTATAAATACCAAGCAGGATAATGGGAGTAATACTTTGCACCCCGTGCACAAAACATACGGTAGGGCACAGAATTTCTTTTCATTTATGTATGTAAGAAAAGGCTAGAGGAAAACTTTTCCCATCATATCACAGGGCCATATTTCCATCACACACAGTTTCCTAGGCTCATAGAACTTTTTTTCTCCAGCAATTTCAGGAAAGAATTGCTTTTAAATGTAAAATAGTTGACATTAGAAAATTTTCCTTCTTATCTCATGGATGCCTTCAGAGTCAACCTAGACTCTTTCTTAATCTCGGCAAATGGAACTAGAGTGAGCATTGGAGAAAATGGCCAGAGAATTTTTAAAAGTTCTACCACTGTATAAAATCCCGGGGGGGGGGGATAAAAGGTAATCTTATTCATAGTTGTAGCCCCAGTAATAGTGGAAATTAATATATAGAAAGTGAACATGAGGCACCTGGTGGCTCAGTCAGTTAAGTGTCCAACTCTTGATTTCTCCTCAGGTCATGATCGATCTCAGGGTTGTGAGGTCAAGCCCCGTGTGGGGCTCCATGTTGAGCATGGAGCCTGCTTAAGATTCTCTCTCTCCCTTTCCCTCCTCCACACCCCCCACCATGCGCACATGTGGTCTCTCTCCCTCCCCCCCAAAAAAATGACATATGTATAGAAAGTGAACAGTAAATATAGAATGTCTTTTTTCTGTCCCTCTTACTTCCTAAGGAAGAGGTAGGGGTCAACAGCAGAGTTATAGAAAATGAGAGGAATTGGATAATGACTCTTCCCATCTTCCAGGTCTTTGTCCCTTACAAGTGAAATTTACATTGTTATGCAAATGAATCATTAATAATTATATATACAAAAAGATAATTTATTCTCGGATACATCCCATTTGTTATTTAAATAGTTCTAAGAAAAAACTGATAAATTAGACTTTAATTTATAAAGACCAAATTTTAAAACTGCTTTGCTCCTTAGAAAAAAAATAAAGGTTATGATTTGTTCTCTTTTTAAATTGATGTTGCTTACCTTTCATATATTGTCAAAAAGTAAAAGCAAGTAAAATCTTAGCCAATCCCAGCCTATCAAATTACCTAGTAGGTATTATGTGCTTTGCTATTTTGTTTTTCTTTTCTTTTACTTTGTTAGTTGTTTTCTTAAAATCTGGTTTTATTGCAATTAGTTTATTTGTAATTTTCTTTCTTCTAATTAATACACAGTCTCATGACTTATGGTGACAGAAGGCAGCAGTTTGGAAATACATCAAGTATTTAAAGTTGCTATTTATTCAAATATGAAATTATCAAAGCCTCATTCATTTTAGTTTTTTTTCCCTTTTCTTTATCTTGAATCAACACATGCAACAAGAAAATATCATGAAATTTGCATGCTTGTGATTAATAGAAGTTAAACCATAAAGGACTTGAGTGGAATAGTAAACTTTTTATCATAGATTGTAATTTAACTAATTCAGGTAATATCTTGTCTTCTTTTTGAAAATTCAGGGGGCATAATTAACAATTTATGTGCACTTTGCTCTTCCGGAATAACTAATATAATATCAGGCATACTCCTGGTACCCAAGGATTATCAACTGAATTGAATCCAACTGAGGTAATGCATGGTGATCCCCCACCTTCGATCTGTATGGATTTTTTTCCCACGTAATACAAGTTTAAAAAGTGAATCGTGAAGGAGTTGAACTATTCTAATTCTAGGCTACAGTGATTCTGTTTCAAAGACTGGAATATTTGAAATCCTATCTTGAAATGTTGTCTCACTTTCATACTTTAATCTAGATTGGAATTTGGAAATAAATAGCCTCCGCAAGTTATCCCAGGAATTGGCTCCCAGAAGTACAAGGGCCAGCGATGGTTCCCAAGAAGAAGGAATAGACCAGTGGGCCAGAAGGAGGCAGCAATTCAAAGATGGCAAAAGATGCAGCTCAGCGGGGGAGAGTTCATTTGCCAGCAACATCACTGAAGGATCCAGTGAGTAGACAACACCTTCTTTTACAAAACCAGAGCAAAGCAACAGGTAAAGCTCACCAGGTCCCCTCCCTCTTATCTCCAGAATGTAAACCCCACTGCTTAAACATGGCAATGTGGTGATTATATCCTTTTATATAACAGATATTTTTGGAATGATCAACTCTTCATTATGCATTAAAGAATCCCAACTTGGTAAATTATCTCCTTCAAAACACAACTGCCTACTAAGGCTCCTTTTCTCTTCAGAAACTGAAATAACTAACTATAGGATTCTTTACAGAATTAAATTTGTCCCCTACTTAAAAGAATTTGCGTTGGCTTACAAAAGATGTATAATGTAAAAAGCTAAGATTAGTATGTTTGATTAAAAGAAATAATTTTCTTCTTGATTTAACATTTCTAAAATGAGGAATTGTCTCTAAATGGATGTGTATTTTAATGAGATGGTGTTTCTCTTGGTATTGAAAGAGTATTATTAAATCAGCATTATACCCCAGTCCCATAATCAACTGCAATTGAGAATGGAAGGTAGGTCATCAGTGAGGAAATCCAACTAAAGGGAAAAAAATGTGTTAAAAAAAATAGAGGGGAGCATTAGTACATTCAGTACATACCACCACTAATCTCGCTCCAAAATTCTAGCAACTAGTGGTTAGAAGATACTTACCCAAGTAGTAGACATTCATCATTTCCATGTTATTTACAAAACATACCAGTTGTTCATGAAAAACACTGATATGGAAACCTGAGAGAGAGAGGAAGGAAGGAAGGAAGGAAGGAAGGAAGGAAGGAAGGAAGGAAGGAAGGAAGGAAGGAAGGAAGGAAGGAAAGGAAGAAAGAAAAAGAAGAAATCAGAGAGGAAAGGAGGAAGAAAGAAAAGAAAAAAAGAATTTAGAAAGAGTTGATGCAATATTGTGATTTATAAGAAATATAAAATATATACTTGGTTGTTCAGATTCACCCTCACATAAAGTTGGTCTTAGTCCACTGGTTCCTGGCTCACAGCTCCCAAAATCTTTAGAATTTCCCGTGAAGAGAGCAATAAAGGTGTCTTTTGTTATGTTAATGGGTGACTTTTGAAAGCTCTAGGCAACCTAGGTGGAGCTGATGACCAGAGGAAGCTACCACAGTGCTCAGAGGGTTGGAATTTTCAGCTAGGTGTCCAGAGAATTCATGTTGGCGTGGGGTATGCACACACGTGCACACACACGTTACATTGGGTCCAGGAACCCAAGAGTTGTGTTGCAGAGAATGAAGTCTTTATGATAGGGACAGTGGTGACTATTCTAGGCTATTCCTACAGACAAGCTAATAGAATGACACAAGTACAAATCCTGAAGGCAGGAGCAAAATATTTCCAGAGTGAATTACAGAGCTGGCACAGATTAAGAATTGGATGTAGCTATAAATGTGTGGGCAAAATCATAATAATATTTAAATAATAAAACACTGTACTGTATTATCCCACCACAGTGTTCTTACATTCATGTGAACAGTGAAGAATACAATGTAAGTGGTCCATTTTGTCCCGATAGTGTTTCTTTCTTGTCCCTTGATCAATGTCTAATTCCTCCAGTTGCATCTTCCTATTTGGCAGCAAGGACTCTGGATCTGTAATCTTAAATTTTTATTTTCACATATACTACTGTATAGGGTTGTTTTATTATCCTTCTTTTGTTCATAGACTCTTGAAATACCTCCCTGGAGAATACTTTTAGACTTCCAATAATATATCCCCACTGCTTCACATTTTGTTGTAATGTTCCTTTTCTTCCACTTCTATTCCCCCTTCCCCTCGTCAGTTTCTATATTGATATGTTGCAGAATTCGGTTCAAATTTTTAAAAAATATTTTAATAATCAATACTTATTAATATTTAGTTTTCCTAATCATTGCTTTATGCACAAATTACTTCCAAGAGAATCTCTCTTTCTTCTTACTATAATCCTCTAATAATTTTTTGAGAGAGATTATTTGGGAGATAAACTGAGTCCTGATATATCTGAAGATGTATTTACGTGCCTATTAATTCTGCATGGTAGTTTGTCACAGTTCAGTATAGAATTCTTTGTTCAACCTCCGGAACAAGCTGGTTCATTGTCTTCCTGGGGCCATTGGTGCTGATGAGAAGCCTAAATCCAATCTTATTCTCAGAACTTTTGTTACTAATCCAACTTTTGTCGCTATTAGCTCCTAGGGTTTTCTCTTTAACCTTGGTATTCTAAAATTTTTCTAGTATGTATTTCACTGTGTGTATTTCAAATATGTTTTCATGTTTGTCATCCCGTAGGCTATTACATGCTGATAACTTGTATCTTTCTTCAACTCTCATAAATTCTCAGACACAATTTCTTCAGATACTATTTTCCTTTCTTCTCTCATAGTCTCCTGCTTCAGGTAGCAATAAATGACATACTCTTGCACAAGATATTCCATATCCCATCTGGGTGTCCTCTGTTCTCGGTCCTTGACTTTTTCACACACTCATCGTTCATGGCTAAAGACAGGTACAACCACTGCCGTTTCCTGACCCACAGTGTAGTTCAAAGTGAGTGATGGGCGACATCAAACTACCTGCTGTTTCTGCCATGGTGGTCCAATTGATCACCCTGTTGTTTGCACCCTGGGGCATCTTTAGCCTCACTCTTGGTGGTGCTCCCACCGTTCTACATCAAAACTTTCTCACGGATAGGTCAGAGAAAGACAAGTACTATATAACTTATATGTGAATCAAAAAGGCCAAACTCATAAACACAGAGAGCAAAATGGTGATTACCAAGGGTTGGGGAATAGGGGGAAAAGACAGATGTTGTTTAAAGGTACTAACTTACAATGAGTAGTAAATATGTCTTAGAGATAAAATGTACAGACAACAGCATTGTGTTATCATCAAACTTGCTAAAAGACTAGAGCTTCATTATTCAAAACCACTGAAAAGAATAATTATGAAAAGTGCCAGAAGTGCTAATTATTGCTACAATGGCAATCATATTACCCTGTATAAATGTACCAAGTTAACACATGGTACACCTTAAATTTACGTAATATTCTATGTCAAACATATTTTAATAGGAAACAATTTTCCTTACATGTGTTCTCTGCTATGCTTTCACTTCACGGCTTATAGGTTGATCCTGAATTTCACATATTTCCCAGTTACGGGTGTACTGATTCCCTTCTTGCTTTTAAACACATCCATAGGTCTTAAAACACGTACTGTGCTACACGCACACCGTTCCCTTCCATCTCTTTGCTGATTTCCTCTGAACTTTGAAACACTGTTTTATTATACAGAAAAAAAATTCAGCTGCAACCCTTGCTTCTACATATGTGTAATTCAATTTATCACACTTTTCATAAAATTCCCTGCAAAAATTAGGACCTACCCACATGTATGTTTTCTAGCATGCTTATTAAACTGGGAGACTGGGTTTGTGCTTACTCCTCTCTCTTGAACCCACATCTGCAAATAGCCTCATTTGCCCCTCTAGCTTCCGTTTCCACTCTTCTCCACCTTACATTCGGCCCTAGGTGTCTCACTGTCCCCTGTAGGGGACTATATCAAGGGGCTAATTTGCCCCCTGGCTTTTTGTGGGCTTTGACCAAGAGGAAAGATCAGCAGGAGCCTGGAAGGAATGAGGAGACTGAGGTCCTGCTGTTACTGAAAACTGCTCTAGATACCACTCAACTTTGAAGACCCCTATGCTGCTCTGTAGTCACCTGAGGCCCTTTTACAGCTTCCCTCATATGATCCCCGTATTGATTGAATTCTGTTTACTCCTTTCCGGACCTTTGAAATTCCTCTCTTTTATACCACAGAAAATTCAACTGCAGCTCATACCTCTAAACCCATGTAACCAAAATTATCAAGGCACTCAACAATCCGCTAACACTACAGTAATCCGAATCTACCCATCTTAAAAGCTAAGAAGGAAGAAGCTGAGGGAAGAACAATTTGGTTATAAATAAGAAAACCGGAAACAAAATGTTACACGCACTAATAAAAATCTATTCCTTCTAACAGTAGCTTCCACTATTACTGGAATAATTTATGATTGATCTAAACAAAAAATTAGATTGAATGGAAACTTTGTTCGATTAACCACAGATAAGCCGTACGCGCCATAGCGAAAAGGACCATTTTCTCTAGTTGTCAGTTTCTTCTCTATAGAAGGACCAGTTCCTTCTAGTTCACTCCGTCTTCGAGTTCCCTGGATCCTTCCAGTCCAAGTCTGTTTCATCCTTTGTTTGATGGACAAATCCTCTGCTAGCGTTGCTGTTAGACATTCGTATCTGCTGTGTGTCTCTTGAGAAAAAGAAACTACCATAGGTGTGCTGGAACTGGCTCAGAGTGGTTCACAGTAGCTCCCTGTGCACGCTTTTTCCTAACGCTGCCCTTCAGTGAAGTCAGGTTGGTAGCTTGAAACTGGTCAGGGCAGGAGTATTTATGCAGCGGAGACTGGCAAACGTTACAAATCGGGGTTGGTTTTTCATTTTCCTTTTGGAGAGCCACTTGTTAATCATTTACCAGCACCGGCCGGAAACAAGGCAGGAGTCAGCTGTGTCACTAACACACATTCAAATTCAGTCCGAAAGAGCACAATCATTTAAATTAAAACAATGATTATGTTTTGAGATGAATTCTGTTTGGAATGAAAACTCGAACAATTGGCTTCACGTTAGACACAAGGGAATTGAACTGCCATTTTATTTCTCAGCTTACCCAAGCCTCAGACACTCCTGTTGCTTCTTCAGAAACTTTTCAATAGAGGCTGCAATTCACTCCGAGTTGCTGGAGCTAACATTGTTTAATGTGTGGTTTAAATTCTATCTCATTTATAGAGTCAGGATGTGCTACTAACCCATGACTTAAAACCTGACAGCTTTATCGAGTGACATTACAGCTGGTGTTTCTCAGTCTGTTAATCTCACTCATCTCTGACTTCCTACATAATAACTGGAAAAGACATTAGGAATGACATATTTATGTATGTGGACACAGTTGATCAATGCATCTAGGCTGTGGGGAATGCTGAGTAAGGCACACCAGGTAAATAACTTGAAGGCTGTAAACTAAAGTCAGAAAGGGCCTGCAAAATGGAGCTCTGATTTTTATAATCTCAAATGGCTCCTGGATCACAAACAGATGTGGCAAGAATTTGGGTCTAATTGTGTGAGGATACTTGATAGCATTCCCCTTATTTCATTCAGCTACAAAAATTATTATGGAAATGTATTTTCCAAACATTAGTTTCCATGGAAATAAGAAAGAAGGGGATGGGGGGTAAGAGAGAGAGAGAAAGAGAGAGAAGCAGGCAAAAGAACCGTTTTCTAAAAATAAGAGCTCACGATTACATTGTGTTTATTATGTAATAAAACTTTACAAAATATTTGTTTATGAATTATCCCAACAACACAATGAGCTAAGAACTATATTTTCATCTTCACTTTACCAAATGAGCAATCCGAGTCATGGAGAGGATAAGTGACTTGTCCAGTAACTCAGCTATAAATTAGCAGTGGAACTGGGTTTCAAACCCAGATAGCCTAACCAGGAGTCTATGCCCTTGAACCCAGCCCACTACCTCTGCTTGGACCATTCGGAGCTGAACCTGATTTATCTCTGGGAAAGTCCAAACAGGGTCTCACTTCTTGTGATACCACATTATTTTCCGCAAATAATACAGGGGAATGAAAGAGATATGAGAATGTCTAAAGCCATCAGGAACTGAGTTGAGTATTTTATTTTTTGAATCTAAAGTGAAAAAAGAAAAGAAGTGTTTTAGTTTTTCAAGAGCAAAGAAGTGCAAACCCAATTTCAGTAATGCCAAGTGTATTTAGGAGCTCGTTCTGTTCTAAAGTTTCATTTATTAAAAGGCTCATCACCACAAGCCAAATTTGGGAGACAAAGTTTTAGTGACAAAGGTACATTTGGATTTGTTTTTTACTTGGCTCAAAGTTCCACAGGGGCAGTTGTTGAGAAATCTAGAAGCTCAAAGCTGCAGCAGGTGTGTGGCTTGCTGCTCCATTGGATTTTATCACAAATTTGATGTCTCCGTTTATGTAAGGGTATGTTGATTAGCTCTGTCCTGGTAACTGAGTGAACAGAAGACTGCTCATCCACGTAATCAGATCTGTTGGTAAATAAGTGAGCTGCTTTAACAGTCTCTTGCACACTGATAAAAACAAAGATCACTATAATTTAAAGCCCTACCTACTGTTTGGGGAAAAAAATAATAATAAAGATAAATCCATGGGCCCAGGAATCTGTGTATCTTATATTCATAAATATTAAAATGTAACTGAATATTTAAGGTCAACGATATAAGATATAAATCAAATAAGGAAAGAAAGATGCTTTCATACTTTAAAATCTCCTAGGGCTTCTGTAACTTTAGCAAGTACTATGTAGAAAGCAGCTTTGAATTAGGCTTTAAGCTCAGAAAGATAGGTCAACAAATTGTTATAATTTCTTTGGTTTACTCTTCCTACCATTTAAACTCAAATGTCACACTCAGACTTATTAAAAAATGCAAAAAAAGTGATTTTGAAATATGATGTGTGAAAGAGTGCATGCTGTATGCAGAGTCAAAGTATCCTAAAGTTTTCATCATTTTTATTTCAATCAACAAGATGTTCGATAACATTCCCATACAATTTACATTCCTACTTTATCGTTACCTAGCACTCCAATATGTCATCCCCTTTATTTTTCCACACTAACATTGTATTCATTCAATCAACATGGTCTGTCTTTTTACTACCTACTTCCTCACTGCAGTCCACTTGTCCCTATCATGTTTACTTAAATCCAGAAACCCAGCTTCCTGTAGAGATTTTGCCCACTCCTCAAGTTCTTCTTCCTTTCATCCCCCCCTTCCCTA
Organism: Ursus americanus; assembly: GCF_024610735.1. NCBI lineage: Eukaryota > Metazoa > Chordata > Mammalia > Carnivora > Ursidae > Ursus > Ursus americanus. The sequence goes on from NC_142131.1 coordinate 8,342,291, forward strand.
CATCCAGAATTTCTCTCTCCTTCCTCTGAATTCTTACTTTGTCGTGAGTCCCCTCCTATCTTTCTATCCCCATTGTGCCGAACTTGCTCCTTACTCATGACAGAAGAACAATCCTTTTAATTCAACTCAATAAATGAGTAAACAATGAATGAATGCACCTGAAACCATTTAAATTGTGGATTAGTATCAAATGATTCAGGAAATCTCATTTGCCGTACAAAATAAAAACTACAAGAACAAGCATTAAAGATATCAGGCTTCAACTAATATAACATGGCATATCGATTATACTTCATTAATAAATTTTTATAAAGATATTGGAGTTTGTTCTTGACTGTCTGCAAGGGACTAGGCTGTTGCATGCTTTGTCATCATACCACGGGTGACCATTTACACAACTCAAACAAGTGTATGAGCTAGAAACTTCTTGTTGCATTCTTTGTGTCAGGACAATAAGTAACATTTGCACTCTTTGGTACTAAGAGAGCAGGTACGAAAATGTAGGGCCAAGCACAGGAACCATTCAGAGACATTCTCCAGAGTGAATCAGTCAAAAGAGAAGAACCGTTCTTCCTGGGGACTATGTATAACTGACCTTCAGTGGAAGTCCAGCTGGTCACTGCTATACATGGTCAGGAGAAGAAGGAAGAGATTGTACCTCTTTTTTTTTGAGGGAAAGGAATAGGAGGAACTGTATGTAGCCTATGTGAAGAGATTGAAAGGTGTTCTGTTGTTTAGGAAGCCTTCTGTGACTTCTAAACCACACCCCACCTCCTTCATGATAGCTGAGAAGTTCAAGTAATGGATTTAGGCTTTTCTTGAAATCATATTTTGGTACTGAAATTCTGCTTCTTAATTCTGCATGCTTGAAAGTATGAAAGATTTGGGGCATGGCTTTATTTGAATTACCTAAACAGGGCACCAAAGAAACCCTTGGAAGCAAATACAGAAAAGCAATGTTATTGTCTCAACTAGCACAGCCTTCCACACTAGCCAAAAGACTTCCAAATACACTGAAACCAGAAATTTCTATGAATGAATCTGTCAAATGAAAGCTTACCTGCCTCCCGATCTGCTTTATTCTACATGTAAGACCACAATGAGTTTTTTAGGAATGTTTTTGCAGTGCCTTCCTCGAAGCCCAGAAAGATAATAGCATTTTTTCCCTTGTGCTTAGAATTTTAAAACAGATTCTCAATCTCAATCTTACATGGCTTCCTCTTGACCCCTATGTATTAATATGTAAGTCTCAAAACAATTATTTTCTCTACATTTTCCTCAACAAAAAGATTCACAGTGCTGTCTCTAATGTACTGACTTGCAGCGTCTGGGTCCTCAGGCAATGCCTGTTTTCTTTATATTTTAGGATTCTCTAAGTTTTTCCCAAGGGAACTAACAAACTTAGCTTCTTGTTTTTGAGGATGACACTCCACCTTGAGTGAAGACTTTACACCTGCACGGGTTCCTGCTTTCCCACCTTGACCATCAGTGTATGTGCAGCTCCTTTCTTGCCGAGCATAACTCACATTATCCCCTTCTCTGCCCCCAGTCACCTCCGAAGACGGCTGTTCTGTGGATCTTGGCTTTCGAGTTGATCTTGAAGAGAAAGGATTCTACACAGAGAATTTCCATTCAGCAGCGTGGGTTTTCCGAGGGGATGATGGGAATCCGGAAGACAGTCCCAGATGTCTTAGTAAAAAACCCCGACCAGTAGCTGGTAAGACCTCTACAGTTATGGTATAGAATAAACACCTTAGAGAACTTGTAACCAAGCTCCAGGCAAGTCTCTGGAGTTGGCAAAATGCACACAGGGTGGAGCGTTTGGAGAGAAGTTTATATACATACACAATATATTTCTCAATATTGGGAAAGAATCTGAAGCTATTAAAATAAAAACTGTCTTAAGAGCTCATTCAAACATAGAACTGTAATTCCAAAGTTGGAGGAAAGATTAATGTAGGAAGGGTCGAGTGTTTTCCATTCTAAGGATAAAAATACTATTTTTACGAAATGTACTGGAGAGTATGAACAAGTAACATCTATTGTTCCAACACCAATATATAATGATTTTATTGTTTCTGCATTTTTAAATTATGTATTTATTATACATAGGTCTACCTTTGTTTTTATTCATGAAATATACATTTGATATTATCATGTATATAGTTTGATAATAAGCCTTCATAGCCTGTTTTTCATATTTAACAATATAATTAGTCGTTGTATTTCATTTAATAAAAATGTTTTTGCAGACTTTATTAATATTCTAATAATTTCATAACTTTATGAAATTCTAAGTTTACTGAAACTATGTATATTTCCCTAATGCAGTAACAGCTTAATTATTTAAAAAAACTCATACCTGAATTACAAGTTTCAGCATGTGAAATTCTTATTTTGTGCAATCTTTGCTGTAAAATTTAAGGTGTAGAGCTTTTGTAAACTTATGCTTTACTGGTGTAAATAAATGACCTTGATGAATAGTTAAAAACTTAACTCAATCAAGCGAAGATTCAGGTTGAAAATAATATTTTAAATTAACTATGCAATGATGCATTTAACAAATACCATGCCTACAACGGTCCAGGCACTAGTGGAAGTTGTTAAAGATATACAGTGAGAAATGACAGATTTTACAAAGATGTACTTATCCTGTTCAGTACAGGCAAAGTTGTAGATCTAAATGAGTTCTTGCGCAGGCATAAATAACACAAGTTCTATATTTTGTGTATTTAAAATATTTATTTATATTCATATCATAAGCTTAACCATTCATTGAAAAGTAAGTATAACACTCTAAATCTAAAAATTTGAAGAATTCAGAATGGAATTTTTGAAAATTAAAATAGATGATAAGGATCTAGGAATAAAAAAGATTTTCTATATTTAACTTTTACTTGAGTAATAGAATAGTATAGGTAAAGGACACCAGGCTGTAAATAAAATTCAGGATGTTAGGGTTTCTATCTGTTCTCTGATGTATTCCAAGCACCTAGGACAGTGCACATCTCATCATAGGAAGCCGATACATATTTGTTGAATGAATAAAAAAAAGTCCTGGATTTCAGTACTATTCAGAAATCTACCAGCTATGTGACCTCAGAAAAGTCATTTATTGTGTATAACATTTTACAGTGTTATAAAAAGTGAAATGAAATTATATATGTGATCATTATAATTGGCCATTTCTATTCACCTTGACTATTTCTCTCTCTCACCTGTTTTTCTTAATTTTTATGAGAATTTTGGATGAATATTAAATATATAGTCACATATACATTTGTGTATATGCATATATATTTTCGATGAATTCTTAACTATTGCTATTACTTAAGATACTTACTAAATTTATGAATATTTTTTGCCTATTTGTTTATGGCAGACAGGTATGAAAACATAAGATAAATAAATTACTCCCTCACAGTATTTTGGTTAACACCTGATATATGATATCTGTAAGAAAGTACAATTATCACCATTTCTACAGTTGCTTATGGTCATCAAAAAACAAAGCATTTGGTTCATTCGCTATTATTTGCTTTGGTTAAAAAAAAAAAGAAAATTTGCTCAATTTTGCCAAAAAATTTCATAGACACACATGTACATACATAATATCATATACATGTGCGCACACATATGCATATCCACGTGTTTGTTCAATTTTGCCAAAAAATTTCCCATGCATTCATGAGTGTGATATACTTATCACACATAAGAAAAACAAAATGTTTAAATGCTGCCAGTGAGTTTCATAATACCATTTATTGGACTGAAACTTAGCTCAAGAATGTGGCAGTTGTTATTTCTTACATACACTTGAAGTGTTAGCAGATGCTTATGTCCTTAACTATATGATATCGAGAGATCAAGAGAAGAAAACAGGAGACTGGGAGGAAAGGTGAGCTGGAGGCAAATGAGTAATTTTTAACTGAAAAATATCTTAATTAACCTAACGCCATCTTAAGGTACTGCAATACTAATTTATATATACCAGCGTGTATTTTGTGAGAATAAATTTTACACTTAAAAAACAAATATCAACCTTAATCCTCCAAAAGAGCTCTTCTAGAAGCTGGAGAGGTAGATAAAGGTTTGTATCACTATCAAAGTATATTGAGGGGCTCCTGGGTGGCTCCGGTGTTTAAACTTCCATGTCTGACTTTGGTTCACGTCATAATCTCAGGGTCCTGGAATCGAGCCCCACATCAGGCTCTGTGCTGAGCGTGGAGCCTACTTAGGATTCTCTCTCTCCCTCTGCCCCTCCCTCCCCTGCTTGTGCTCACTCGAGGGCACGTGTGCTTGCTCTCTATTTAAAAACAAACAACAGCAACAACAAAAAAGCATATTTAGGGAGCAACAAAGGTATTTTTAATATACGAGTGGTGTTACGTTTATGGAAATATTAACACTTCATTTGAACTTTTCCATCTAACAGGATGATTTCAAGGAACTGTGTTATTCGAGGGGATTAATTACTTGACGATGGGCCCACAAAGTCTCTGAAAAGACAACGACATTCATTTGTGGCTTTTCAGCAGCTGTGTGGCACTCATAGATTATCCACCAGACAGTGGCAGGGGAAACCAGGCCTGTAAATCTTAAAATATGAGAAAATTGTCTTGAGAATGGGAGGGGAGCATATTGCAAAACATTTTGATTGTCTCGCCTCCCACAGGAGAATGCTACAGCTGAGTTCAGCATTTAAAGACTTCATTGAATTGTTTATACTTTCACATACATTGTTGACATTCAATTTGCCTGACTGAAGAATAAAAAAAGAGGCACTATCACGGCAGCCCTGAAAGCAGTACCTGTCTTCACAGTCTCATGTAATACGAAAACAAAACAACAAACATGATTTGATTTGAATCAACACAATAAAAATATTCCATTAAACAAATATCTGTTGGGTAATCAATCTGTCAAAAGCAGAAGACGGTATCAAGAGGGTAACCTAGAGGGAACAAAACGTTTTGACAAGTGGGGATGTTAGAAATGATTTCTACAGAGGTCAGAAATAGGATTTCTGATTTTCTTTCTGCCCTGATTGGCTACCAGCCTGTTGCAGATTGTGAAAATATCCATTTCTGTGTCCTTGAATTTCTTATTTCTGTCCCTTAAATTATACTGAGATCCAGTAAATGGCAATCAAAACAGTGATATAAAATGACTGCCAAAAGGAAATTAACAAAATGATAGAAATCTTCCCAGGAGCATAGAGTAGAGCAGAGGACAGAGTTTTAGGGCTGGGTTACACTAGTACCTTCCCAGCAACTTTGGCATGTTTTCCTGATACTGTTTTCAACAGCAGAAAACCAGTGTATTTTCTTCAGACATTTTGGAAAGTTAAACATTCCTTCAGGAATGCACCCGAAGAGACTTTATCCTTCTTCTCTTTAAATGTTTGCTGATTTTGACAGCCAGTGTCTAGCATGAAAAGTTCATGAAAAGTCTCTTGTCCATCTTTACCATTACAGTCGTGACACGAAAGGAAAACGCCTGGACACACAGTAGATATTCAGTAAATATTTGTGAATGAATAACTTCCACTATTTGGCTAGAATGGATCACTAAAGACACAGACACTTACTTCCTTGTTTTTAGCAGATATTTCTGTTCCCTAGCCGACCAAGCAGAAGGTCAGATCCAAACACATTTGGTCATATTGCCTAACTTTTTACTGTATTTGTCACTTCTTATAGGAAATTTCATTTTAAAAAACTGCACTCATAATACCTCGGAATAGTTGAGACAAAATTTAATAAAATAATGGCAAATGTTCTTACAAGCTTTGTAATCAGAAATCGTTAAACTGTAATGTAAATCTGTAATAATAGTATCTCCAAAGATTAGGGGACTCACCCACCCCGATCATCTGTCAGATGGCAAGGAAGAGATACCTCATCAAGTTAAAAGCTGGGGTAAGGTCTTTTCCCACTCAAAATATAATTATCAAGTCAATCATTTTAAATTCCTCAGAGTTCCTTTGACCTCTTGTTTCTAATTCTATCCATAATTTGCCTACATGAGGCATTCCATACAGCCTTTGAATATGGATCTAAAGAGGATACAACCCCGCAAAGAGGCGTTGTCCTTGATCTCTAATCCAGAGGAAGATCTCAAACTATCTGAGACATGAGAAGTGAGATACAAAAATATCAAAGAAGGGTTGGAAAGCAGCAGCAAAATATATTACCCATAAATTCTAACATACTTCCATGTTTTAATAAAAGGGGATTCTATTAAATTATAATTTTAAGGTGTGATTTGCCCTGTCCTTATGAATAGATGAGTATTCTTATTTTATAATTAATTGCCTGACTTTTCCCCCCCAGACTTAACAATAGGCCTATTACTAATAATTCACTTACGGAGCTCAGGGCGTCTATCATTATACTTTATTATGATTTATTCTTTATCATTTTTAGATACTAACATACAGAAAAAGAAAAAAAATCATCCAATAAGGTATACCACAATAAAGTCTAATTGTTGGGGACAGATTAGGTCTCCCAGCACTGGGTGAGGGGTTCTCTCTGGTGACCCTGACCTTAAATATAACCAAACACTCAGTATTTTGAAGCCTTTGTTTATCATTCTTCATTGGATAATTTTGTCAGCACTTAAAAAAAAATCGATCTTTCTGAGATCATGTAGGCCCTTCAGATGTTTTATTCCAGTTTTATATTCTAGCATGACTTAGGCATAATTTTTTTTCTAAATAAAAAACAAGATGTCGATATACAGTAAAAGACGAACTGCTTACAATGTCCACATATCTACCATTATGTAAACTGTCCCGCCACAAAAGGAACAGTCCCGCAGAGACATATTTTCTGCCTTAAAATCTTGCTGTTTTGTCACCTCTGAAGAGTAACAGCCCAAAGAGTTATGAGCCGAGATGTTTTCTACCTGTGAGATTCTCACTTTCAGAAATTTGAAGTGGGAAGGTGCCCTTATGTCAGTGAACACAGAAGTTAAAATGTCTTGAGGTAGAGAAAACTCACGCGGGTCCATGAGTGAGCTGAAGTCATGAATAAGCCAAACTCATTAGTGAGCAGAAGTTACGAAGAAGAAATAAACACACACACACACACACACACACACACACACACACACAAGTATATACACACAGATCCCTACATATACACAGAAAAGATGCTATGAAGGTAGCAGGAGGAAAGGGAGAAGATACATGGAACGGCAGACTGAGAAACAGCAGGGCCACGTTCATTAAAGATCATTAGACTAATGTAAAAATCCATGAATTCTTACTGTGAAGTCTCTGGAACTCTCCACCTTCAATACAGCACAACCTTACAGTTACAATATCTGCAAAGTCCACCCAGCAGTTCCTGCTTATTCTGAGAAACTCAGTTGTTCAGGCTTCCCTGGGTTCCTGTAAGACTTAAATGTACAGCTGAGGATTCCGTTTTCTTATTTCCACATATAATTTTGCAACAAATGTCCTATTGTTTATGGATCCGAGTGACTCAGACCTGTCAGGCTCAGCTGCCTTTTGGGAGTCATGCTGCTTTGGAGCGGTGAGCACTGCCCCTTACTCACCATGTGACTCAGGCAAATTGTTTAACGTCTCTGTGTTTGGGGGCATCTGGGTGGCTCGGTCAGTTAAGCATCCAACTCCTGATTTCGGCTCAGGTCATGACCTCAGGGTCATGAGATTAAGCCCCGCATCAGGCTCTGCACTGGGCATGGAGCCTGCTTAATTTTCTCTTCCCCCCTCTTAAAAAAAAAAAAAAAAAAAAAAAAAACAACAAAAAACCGTGTCTCAGTTTCCTCCTCTCAAAAAAAAAAAAAAAAAAAGTAATAATAGGCTGATATAAAGATTAAATTAGATAATACTAGTAAGTGGTTAAAACATTTTTATTAGGTCTGGCATGTCATAAACAAGCAATAAATACTAACTACTTTTATAATCATATCTGTGGTATCTAAAGAGTAACTCAAAAGAATGCCCTCTTTGCTTCCTCGTTAGTTCGAGAACGAACCGTGAAGCTGTCCAAAGGAACTGGTGATTATCCGTGGGGATTCCGAATTCAATTCTCCAAACCAATCGTGGTAACTGAAGTGGATGCTAGTAAGTTGTCTCACTATAGCAGCTTTCGTTCAGACCAGAACAACTATCTCAATCAAGCCTCACACAACATAATAAATAAGGCTGATATCATAGTCCCATAAACCAAACACATGAATAGAAGCAATTTCTAAATCTCAGTTTATCAAAAACTCATGGTGATTTAAAGTGCCCACATCATGATCAAATACTTTTTAAAGGACCATGCTTTCCTGATGGAACATGGTCCCCTGGTAGCTGGAGGGCACTGGTCTCCCTAAAAAGAGCCCTACCCGTAGCTGTGAAACAGGGCTGAAGCTCCGGAGAGAACAGTCTTACAAGGAGGCAGCTGCCAATCTATCTGGGGGGAGTTCCATACCCCCTAAATTATTTCCCTTACAGCTTTTCAGATTTCCTTATTTCCTAACAAGCAAATTAGAAATTCACAGATAGGGGCACCTGGGTGGCACAGCGGTTAAGCGTCTGCCTTCGGCTCAGGGAGTGATCCCGGCGTTCTGGGATCGAGCCCCACGTCAGGCTCCTCCGCTATGAGCCTGCTTCTTCCTCTCCCACTCCCCCTGCTTGTGTTCCCTCTCTCGCTGGCTGTCTCTCTCTCTGTCGAATAAATAAATAAAATCTTAAAAAAAAAAAAAAAGAAATTCACAAATAGCTAATCAAAGTTAGATCCTTTGCTCCCTGATCTATATAACAGGAGAATAATCTGAGATCGATGCTTTGAAAATTGGAGCTAGAAGACTAAGATTGGCAGGACTATAAGACAAAAATATCTACGTGCATGTCGCATTAGGGGAGGCCTAAAGAGGTTATCACAGAGGGAGGCCCAGGGCCACTAGGGGTCTCTGACCTACATTATAGTCCCCATAGGTCAGAAACTATTTTACATCATTTTATTTACATGATTTTATCCTCAGTACTTCGTGCAGTGTCTTAAGGCAACAGAGTAGGTGCTCCAAAATACTTGTTGAATGACTGTGAGAACCTTAGGGCTAAAGGCTGGGGCAGCATGGGGCAGAGAGGAAGGGAGGAGGATTACAACCCCTCCTGCTTTGTCCTGGTGCCATGATTCCTTCTCTGGTGCCCTTATCGCCCAGGGTCACGTTTCATGTTCCTTTGCTTGTCAGCATTCAGGTGTTCCTCCACTGTATGCTCTGTGATTCCACTGGGAATGTGTTCTCCTATCTGTAAAACAGTGGAGGACTACTCAGCTCTGGTAGAGGCCGGAGGGGTGGCAGCTGAGCACATGAAATTGCTGCCTCCTAGTCCAGTATTCCACAGTCCTGGGTGACGCCAGTAGGAAACAGGGGGCTCGGACAATCATGTATTTTTTATATGAACAGGATTTTCCAGTCAGTTCTCAGTTCATGGGCATAGAGGAAAGAAATATTGAGTATCTAAGTCAAATGTGACATATTCCTAATGCAACATGGAAGTTTTACAGTTTCGGAACCCCTCCTAAGGAAAGTTCTTTGTACAAGTTACCACTTACACCAGATGATCAATGGCATAGATTTTGTGTAATGTAGAGGATTAGTCTCCTTTAAGCAAGAGGGGACTAACTAAGTACTAAGTAACTTGGATATCTATTACACATTCATTGATGCTTTTTAAAAAGGAAATTTACTTACATATAATATCAAAATGGAAATTAAATTTACTTTAAACATGAAAGCCATCATATTCATTGGATACCAATATGAGCAGGGCATTTGATATATGTTCGCCCGTGTAATCTATGCAACAGAACTTGAAACGTGACATTATCACTTCCATTTAATGGATGAATATATGAAGGCTCAAACTGGTTAAGCAACTGGCCTAAAGTTATACAACTATATCATGACAACTCCAGGATTCAGATCTCAGAATTTCTACGCCTGGAAACAGAGTTCGTTCCCTATGACTTAAACCAGTTAGGACCCTCTGTTGCAACTCGAAAGAAATCTGACTGAAAATGGTTTAAGCAATGAAGGGGGTTGATTGACTCACAAAAGTTGAAGGTTCTGAGACAGCGCAGGTGTTTGATTTGTTTCCGTAGCTCAATTTCATCAAAGGTATGAATTCTTTGACCCCAATTTCCTTGGTGTTACAAGCTTCCCATTTAGATTCAAAACGATTTCAGCAGTTCTAGCCTTCTCATGGCACATCAGAGTCATAAAGAGAGAGGGGATGGGCTTCAACCCTCAAATGTCCTCAGGTTTTTGGGCCCCTACGGAACAATGTGAACTATTTCATTTAAGCCAAATGCAAGGGGAGAGCATTGCCTGCCAGAGTTGCTAGGAAACCAGGGCACACCCCAGACTCGAGGGTGGAATAATGCTGCTTTACCTACTCCAAGCCACCGCATAATGGAGAAGAGATGAAGATGTGAGAGGACTTCAAGGAACTCTACAACCACTCCGCCTCAGGTCATACTGCCGTCATGACACTCTGCACCCACCGAGTGACAAGTCGCAAAAACCAATCAAGTATTACCTAGGGCACACGAAGGTGGTGTTTTCTCTTCTTGGTTTATTACTTCCACCTAATCACATTCTTTAAAAATCCCATTATTCTTATTAAGGAACTGCCTTTGAATGTTTCATGACTTGATTTGACTTAGTCCGTTCTCAACTGTTCAGAAAAATGTTTAATACCTTAAAAATCAAAGCAACTCCTCTTAGTCACACAGTTGAACTGACATTATCTCAAAAACCTGTTTACGGTTGAGCAGGATTCAGTGTGGTACATGAAATAACTTTTTTTCAATACTCTCCATTAAGCTTCCTACCTTACAGACCCATTCTTTGCTGCTCTGGGTGAGTTCTGGGATGGATCTTAATTTTCTGTAATCTCTCTTAGACAATAAAAGCACTGCTGTTTTGTCATTAAAGTCCATTCAATAATCATAGAACTACAGGTTAGTCTACTGTTAGAATAAAAATTTTGGCATTTTTATCCAATTTAGAATTTCTCTCTTCTGCCTGAGGCTGCGTCACAGGCTTGCAAGTATGGTTTATCCTCTTCACTATTTCTCATCTCTATTTTCCATTCATCAGAAATCTCACCCTGACACTTTCAAATGTACTCAATTTTTTTACCCGTCCCTCCTTTCCTTCTTTTCCAATCAAAGGTCAATTTTCCCACCTTCTCATGGCTTACAGAAACGTGAGTAAATAGGGAAATGATGCAAATTTCATTAAGGTAATAAAAGGAGTTCCTTTTTCTCAGTTCCTGTAGTCTGAGAAGTAGTCACGAACATCAGAATAGTTGTGCAAAAGACTGGAGGAAATCACTATGACAGACAAAAGAAAGAGAGCTTACAGAGGCAGAAAAAGGTTTCTGAAGGCCTCACAATGGAGGTCTGGCACCTGTGAGGGGAGACAGGGAGGGAATCAGGATTGCATAGTTAGAAACTCAAACTGCAGTGTAGCTCTGAAAAATCCTGAGACAGGCTGATAGGAAGCCCCAGAGCAAAGAGTGTACTTTTGAGAAGTCCTGCCTTGGCCAGAAAGAGCCTGGCTCCAGTACCCCCTCCAAATTCAGTCACTGGCTGGAACTGGTGACTTCTGGTGAGAATGTAACCTCAGTGCGAGGTGAGGCTATCAGAAAGTGTAGCAGGTGGAGGCATGTCTGGACAGTGTAGATCTAAGACCCCCATATAGGTTATGGAACAGAAGGCCCTTAGAACGAAAGAAAAAAAAAAAGCATATTGATAAGGATAGTTCTAATAAAGGTATAATGAATATTACTTTGAAAATAATAAGATAAAGAAATTGAAGAACACCTAAATTAATAGCAGGAAAAACTTGTGTATCATTTTTTAAGTCTTAATATTGAAAGATGTCAATTCTTCCTTAAATTGATCTATACATGGAGTCCTGATTAAAATTCCAGTAGAGCAGCTGCTTTTGTTTTTGCTTTTGTTTTATTGGTAAAAGAATCTTTCAATGAGAATCTGACATGTTTATAGGAAAGCAAAGGGCCAAGTTATTAAGCTGAAAATTCTTTCATCTGGGGAAAGAGCCTTTTTCTTCTATAATTAGACATTAAAATGCAAATGCATGGATATATTTTTACTTTTTTGATGTGAATGAATTTCAATTGAAGGTTTTTTTCATTTTTTTCAATTAAAGTTTAATCAGTTAATCAAATATATTACTGATTATTTAGTGAATAAATCCCTAAATGATTGAGGAAGAGAGGGGTTTTACCCAAAGGTTGGTGGAATTTGGAGGTAGAAGAGTAGACACCAAAAAAGTGGGGGGGGGGAGCAGAAGAGGAACTCAGGTGATAAAAGATAAAAATTGCATATTTTGCCAGGGTCAGCCTTGTTGACCCCTTAGTGTCCTTCAATTTAACAAGAGCAAAAAATAATTGTGGGCTGAATTATTTCTATATAGACACAAAGATAGGCAACTTTTTATCTTAGAGTGGCTTCTGAGTTTTTACTGTGTTTTTAAAAGACCTCTGGCTTTAAGGAAATAAATGTTTATTCATAGAGACCGTGTTCATGGATATTTCCCACCTTCCCATTCTACTTTCTCATCTCGTTCTTTCTCTCCATTTTCTCTCTCCCAGTCCCTCTTTCCCTGCCCCTATTCTCTTCTTTCTACCTCTGACTTCACAAGATTAGTGTTAAACAAAGAAATAAAACTCAGAAGGAAAATAAAAATGACTACCCTTTAAAAATCAAATAGGTCTGACTTGATGAGTGGAGTCAGGTTTTTGCAAAATATCCAAAACACTTTTCATGCCTGTCTTTCTAGATGAAATAACTAAATGCATTTTAATAAAATGTGGTGATTTCTTTATTTTCTGATACCTTTGTAACTGTTCACATGAGATAGTTAACTGTATCGCATCCATTCAAATGGGAAACAAATCAAAATGTTTGCATCGCCCTGAGTTTTTGAAATAGGAAAAGCTGAAGGATCTCTACTGTAGCAGAAATGGTACAATACATAGTTAACCTAGGATTTTATTCAACATCAGAAAGTGCTGCCCTGGCAGGGATTCATGTAGCTGCTGAGTCTACTTCTCTTTTTTTAAAATGTATTCCTCAATGCTGAAGAGCAACCTCTGAAATCCATTGTCTAGTCAAATCTGCTAAATGAGGGGTTGAGGGACTTTAAAATTACACGTATTTTCAGCACTTCTGAAAATCTCATTCACACCACAAAACATTGTTCTGGATGCACTAGAGAGGCTTAATTACACACTGAGGATAAAAAGATAAAGCAGGGAGACCTGTAGGTGGGATGGAAATGATTACCCATAACTCTACAGAGAGGGAGTTTGCTTGTAGCTTACATAACTAATTGCCCACACCCGGCTGGCATTTGCATGAACATTTTCTCTGAAAGCCTAAATGCTTATGAGATCTGTTGGCATAAACAAAAGAAACAGATGTTCCAACTTTGATACCAAGCAAACTTGAAAAGAAAACTATACATTTAGGGATGGGTAAACCATAGAGGAAATTATGGACAGGCCCATCTTTCTGGAAGTTGTAGAATTTAAAATGCTACTGTTATAGTACAATTTTTTTAAATGAAAGGACAAGCCCCCCCCCTTTTAATTATAAGTTTCTCAGTTTCTCCATTATATGTAAATATGCATCAAAGGATGGAGTAGCTCAGCATTTAACTCTTTATAATAAACACAAAACTATGCAGTCAAGTATCCTGTTAAGGAAACAAACTTGGAAAATCATGGTCTTGTTCTCCTTCCGCCTCAATCCTTCCTGTGCAATGTAGGATGTATGTACTTCCATTTGCTCCCTAAAACAGCCACACTACTGTGGTACGTTACAAGGCCACCTTAAAATATCTTCCTCCTCCAAGAAGCCCTACTGCCTCAAACTCTCATGATGATTAATAAAGGGAAAATTTGTAGGTTGCATTGCAAAATAGGGGAACATAGTCAATACAATCTATAATTATAGCTAAAAGCAATCAAATGAGTTGTCAAGAAGGGTTACACTGCAGAAATGATTTTCTACAAACAAGGATCATTTTCACTTGCGAAACCAAATAATACAAAGATGAATAACACAATTTTAAAATGTGCAAAGGATTTGAGTAGAGATTTCTCCAAAGGCGATGAACAAATAGCCAATAAGTGCACACATGTGCACACGTGCGTGAGCGCGCGCGCACACACACACACACACACACAAATGTTCAATATCAGTAATCATCAGGGAAATGCAAAAGAAAACTACAATGAAACACCACTCCATACCCACTAGGATGGCCATAATCAAAAAGTCAAAAATAACAAGTATTGGCAAGAATGTGGATAAACCCACAACGCTCATATGCAATGCTGATGGGAATGTAAAATGATACAGCTACTTTGGGAAATAGTCTGTTCATTCCTCAAAAAGTTAAACACAGAGCTACCCTTTGACCCAGCAATTCCACTCATAGGTATATACCTAAGATAAATGAAAACATATGTCCACAAAAATACCTGTGCACAAATTCTCAGAGCAGCATTATTTATCCAAAAACTGAAAACACAAATTCCTGTCCACTGATGAATGGATAAACAAAATGTGCTAGACCCTTGTCATAAAACATTACTCATTAAAAGGATTATAGTGCATGATACAACATGGATGAATCTTGAAAATATTTTGCTAAGTGAATGATGCCAAACACAAAAGAATAAATATTGTACAATTTCATTTACATGAAATGTCTGCAATAGACAAGGACATGGGGCTGAAAATAGATTAGTGGTTGCCTAGAGCTGAGAGGTTGGGGGAAACAGAGTGACCGCTATGGTTATGGAGTTTCTGGGGCAACAAAATTGATCTAAAATTAGATTGCGGTGAGGGTTGCACAACTCTGTGAATATATTAAAGATCATTTAATTTACACTTTAAAAGGGTGAAATATATGGCATGTTAATTATAACTTAACAAAGTTGTTAAAAAATGAATTATTTCCACATTGATGGGTCATTCAAGTCAAAAAGTTGTTGTTTACTTGGGATAGAAGACCTTTTATCAAAGTCTTCTACCTTTGATTATAGCAGTTTATGACTCCATCTAGTCAACCATTGAACATGTCTTGATCAGCACAAAGAGCTCAAACATTTGTCTTCCATTTCCATTCTACTCCTTAAAATTATGTCATTATCATTTACTTTCCCATCTCGAGATTTAATCATTTCTCCTCGATCCTTGTGCGTGACTTCTGGAAACGACTAGAATTCAAAATGCTACCTTTGTGGCTATTTTTATGCTGTCACTGTACAACTGTTGACCATTCTCTCCATCTCAAAATTCTTCTCTTGCATTTACTTATCTTATACGCTTGCTTCCGTGTTCTCTGGGATCTACCTGCACCTTCTTTATGTTCTTCTTCGGCTCTTCTTTATTCTTCAAGATTTTGTCCTCAATGTTCTTTATTTTTCTCCTTACACTTGTCCCTTTGGTTATAAATTCTAAATCAATTTCTCAGGCCCTTCTCATATCCCAGGTTTCAAAGTTATTTTTCTGCCAGCTCAATGAACATTTTCAATTTTTTCTTCCATGATTATTTCAGTTTATTAAAAAACAAACACATACATTCAGCCAACTTTTTTTTAAGCCCCTACTGCGTGCCAGAGATTATGAGGCATGGGGAATACCTAAATAAATAAATAAATAAGAAATTTTACTTGCCCCTGAGCTGCTTAGACTCCATTAGGGATAGAAAGGCAGATATGGAAATAAGTGCGATGAAGAGTTTTAGGTCCTATGACAGCATGTTACACCTTCCATTCATTTTCAGTTCTTGCTTCCAGAGTCATATTGCAGGATTATATTTAATTCTTATAATAATAATAATAGCCTCGCTTATCTGCTTATCTTAATCTTTTCCCATTCTAAATTAATCTTCTAAAAACCACGGCATATATATTTTCTGCTCATAACCTTTTCAATGGATCTCTATTGTTGAAGTATCAAGTATAAATTCATCTTTACATTCAAGACCCTTTACATACTGGCTGTCTTTCCAACCTTATCCTCACACCGCCCCTCCCCACCCACAATCTCTGCTCTAGTTGCTCTGAGTCACTAAATTTTTTGCATTTCTTAAACCATTCTGCTCGTGCACCTTTGCTCAAAAAACTTTTCCTTCATGGATCGCTGACTGTTTGAGGTTATGCTAGCTTTGGCAACAAAAATATATTAATGACTTAAGATAATAAAGGTTTGTTAGTCTCTCACATTAATTGTCCAGTGTGGATGTTCTTGGTTGGAGGGTGGCTTTGCCCCACGTAATGTTTCAAGATCCAAACTTATTTGTTCTTGAAAGCATCTACATCTGGTAGGAAGATGGGAAAAGAATACGAAGCGTGGTCCATGGGATGTTTTTATGGGCTAGGCCTGGACGTGGCATACACTACTTCTATCCACATTCCAGTGGCGAGAGCTCAATCATATTGCCTACCTAGCAGCAAGAGAGCCCAAAAAAAGCCATCCAACTGTGATCCCAGACAGAAGAGGAATTGGGTTTGTGAACACCCAGCAGTCTTTGCCACCATGTTCTTTTCATTACTCCCCATTAAGGAGAATCTTTTCATTCTTCAAGGTCAGACAAAATTCCACCTCCTTTGGAAAGCATTCCTTAACTACTCTGAGGGGAGTGAGAATTCCCTTTTCTGAAGTTTCACAATACCTATTATCTTTGTTACTTATTTTACACTTGCCACTCACCAGATTGCAAAGTTACTTTTCTTTTTGATCGTGCATATCCTATCTTCCCCAGTGTAATTCTAAGTTTCTTGAAGGTATAATTTTTAGGTCGTCCATTTGTTCATTCACTATGTGTTTATTAGAAGACTACTATATATAAGACATCATATATGGTTACCACAGGGAGTACAAAAATTAGTCAGAATTTGTTTCTGGGCATATATTGTCATTTTGGAATTCAATTCAGAAGGCATTGCCATGAGCAAGTCCTTTGAGCCCTTTAAGACTATGGAAGGAATTTATTCAAATGATCAACCATATCAAGAGATTTTAATTTATTATAAGGATGATATTATGTAAGTGAAGTCTATATCAATTATTACTTTTTACTTAACCTTCCTACATTGATTGACCATTACTTATTCAAGTACAGAAGACCTCCCCTACTATTATAAAGAGACTTAGACAAACCATAGTCATTGCTAAAAATACTCAAAGTCATGTTACCTCACCAATTGAGTCATGCTTTAATATTAAAAGTCTTTGAGGACACTTTAGATAATGACAGCTGAATATTGTTGCATAATGCAAGTCCATGAGCATGCACCCAGCACTAAGACCTAAGAAAAGAAGATATGGAAAATGTTGCTATGGCTGATGTCAAAGAAACTGCTACCCGTGCTTCCTTCTAGGATTTTTATGTTTCCCAGTCTCACATTTAGGTCCTTAATTCATTTTGAGTTTATTTTTGTGTATAGTGTAAGAAAGTGTTCCAGTTTCATACTTTTGCATGTAGATGTCCAGTGTTCCCAACACCATTTGTTGAAGGGACAGTCTTTTTCCCATTGCTTATTCTTTCCTCCTTTGTCAAAAATTAATTTCCCACATAATTGTGGGTTAATTTCTGGGCTCTTTATTCTTCTATTGATCTATGTGTCTATCTCTGTGCCAGTACTATACTGTTTTGATTACTACAGCTTTGTAACATAATTTGAAGTCTATAATTGTGATACCTCCAGTTTTTTGTGGTTTTTTTTTTTTTTTTTTTTTCTTTTTCAAGATCACTTTGGCCAGTTGGCATCTTTGGTGGTTTCCATACAAATTTTAGGATTGCTTGTTCCAACTCTGTGAAAAATGCTGTTGGTAGTTTAATAGGGATTGCATTACATGTGTAGATAGCTTTGGGTAATATAGACATTTCAACAATATTTATTCTTCCAATCCATGAGCATGGAATATCTATTTCTTTGTGTCATCTTCAATTTCTTTCATTAGTGTTTTATAGGGTTTTTTTGGTTAAGTTTATTCCCAGGTATTTTATTATTTGGGTGCAATTATAAATGGGATTGCTTTCTTAATTTCTCTTCCTGCTGCATCATTATTAGTGTAGAGAAATGCAGCAGATTTCTGTACATTGATTTTGTATCCTGCTACTTTACTAAGTTCATTTATCATTTCTAGTAGTTTTTTGGTGAAATCTTTAGGGTTTTCTTTATATAGTACCACATCCTTTGCAAATAGTAAAATACTTCTTCCTTATCAGTTTGGATGACTTTAATCCTTTTTTTGTGACCAAAAATATGTAGTGGGGAAAAAGACATTCTCTTCAACAAATGGTGTTGGGAACACTGGACAGCTACATGCAAAAGAATGAAACTGGACCACTTTCTTCCCCGCTATACACACAAATAAACTCAAAATGGATTAAAGACCTACATGCGAGACCTGAAACATTAAAAGCCTAGAAGAGAGCACAGGCAGCAATCTCTCTAATATCAGCCAGAACAACATTTTTCTAGATATGTCTCCGGAGGCAAGGGAAATAAAAGCAAAAAGAAACTGTTGGGACTGCATCAAAATAAAAAGCTTCTGCAGAGCAAAGGAAACAATCAACAAAATGAAAAGGTAACCTACTGATGGGAGAAGATATTTGCAAATGACATATCCAATAAAGGGTTAGTATCCAAAATATATAAAGAACTGATACAACTCAACAACAAACCAAACCAAACCCAAAACCCCCCAAAAAAACCACTAAAAACAAATAATCCAATTTAAAAATGAGCAGAAGACACAAACAGACATTTCTCTGAAGAAGACAGCCAGATGGCCAAGAGACCCATGAAAAGATGCTCAACATCACTCATCATCAGGGAAATGCACATCAAAGCTACAATGAGATATCACTTCACTCCTGTCAGAATGGCTAAAATCAAAACCACAAGCAACAACAAGTGTTGACCAGCATGTGGAGAAAAAGGAACCCTCTTGTGCTGCGGGTGGGAATGCAAACTGGTGCAGCCACTGTGGAAACAGTATGGAGGTTCCTCAAAAAGTTAAAAATAGAACTACCTTATGATCCAGTAATCGCATTACTGGGTATTTACCCAAAGAATAAAAAAACGCTAATTTGAAAAGATATATGCACCCCTATGTTTATTGCAGCATTATCTACAACAGCCAAGATATGGAAGCAGCCCAAGTGTCCAATGGAATATTCCTCAGCCATAACAAAGAATGAAATCTTGCCATTTGCAACAACATGGTTAGAGCCAGAGAGCGTAATGTTAAATGAAATAAGTCCGTCACAGAAAGACAAAGAGCATATGATTTCACTCATGTATGGAATTTAAGAAACACATGAGCAAAGGATGAAAAGAGAGAGACAGACAGACAAACCAAGAAACAGACTCTGAACTACAGAGAACAAACTGATGGTTACCAGAGGGGAGGCGGGTGGAGGTGGGGGGGGGTGGGTGAAACAGGTGATGGAGATTAAGGAGTGCACTTGTTGTGATGAGCACCGTGTAATGTACAGAATTGTTGACTCATTGCATTGTACACCTGAAACTAAAATAACATGATATGTTAACTATACTGGACTTTAAGTTAAAAACTTAAAAAAATTTAAACAAGAGTCATTAAAGACCATAAAAAAGGAAATAGGCTAAAGCTAATGTTAAAAAGAAAAAAAAAAAGGATTTAAACTGCTACAGAAAGAATCTTTGTCCAATATATGGGAGAGCTTACTTAAAATGAATTAACCTTGAAATGGCTTATTACGCCCTTTCTTACCCTTAGAAATATTAGGTATGTTACAGTAAACGCAGATGCTAGAAAACCAGGAGATAAAATAAACAGCCTCAGGAGAGGTCCTCCCCACCTTCCGAAGCCTAAATCCTAAGGCTTAGACTATTTTTGGTTTCCTTTCTGAGGTGGCTCAGAAAGGAGCCTCTACAATCAAAGTAAAAGCAGCTCTTTATTTCTTTTTTTTTTTTTCCCAACTACTCCAAGATCTGTTTTTGCCACAACTTCATAAGTATTTCAATTACTTGTTCCCTCAACAATCCTGCAGAGAAGCACTGCCCCCATCCCCTTTTTACGGATGAAGATATTGAGGTTAAGTGATTTTCTCAGGGTTACAAAGAGACCTAGCAGCAACGAAGGAATGAGAACTAGCCGTTCAACCTTCTGGTGGATGAATAGATTGAGTTTCTGAGCAGCCTGGCTATTATATTGCAAAGAGGCCATGCAGACGCCTGGCTGAATGTGCAAAGAAACTGCGTCCAGGAAATGAAAGGGAGGCTGCGAGGATAGCATTTTCCTTCTTATTAATGACAGAGGCAATTGTCTAAAGTTGGAAAGAAAGGCCTTTTAGAGAAAGAGCCTTTTAAAAAGAGGACAAACAGCAGGGCACTCAATTTGGGACCCCTCCTCAATGAGACCCTTGTTGTCCGTCCACTTACAGACAGCGCCGCTGAGGAAGCCGGGCTCCAGATTGGAGACGTGGTGCTGGCTGTCAACGGCACAGAGGTCACCAGCGTGGAGCACGCAGAGGCCGTGCACCTTGCAAGGAGAGGTAGGTGGGCCGGCCACGGAGCTCAGAGCTACCCTGAAGCCACACAGAGCTTTGGTACGCCGGGGGAGTCGACCGTGCAGCACAGGGGGTGCAAAGGCACCTCTCCCGGAGGCTGCCTTTAATACCTTGTCATCAACATGGTATTTTATAGGAATTAAATCATGTTTCTGTCCCCACGTTCCTTCTGTATCGATGGCCAGCAACACAAGTGAGACAAGGAAATGGCCGCAAAATGTGCTCTATTGATTACAAACACGTGTCCTTAAACTCCTTGCCATGAAAAACTGTCATTGTAATGATATTCTCACTAGGAGAATTATTTACCGTTTCTCTTCCTTCCTTCCTCCTGTCTCCTCTCCCTCCCTTGCCTCTTTGTTCCCTCCTTTTTTTCTTTTCTTTTCTTTCTTTCCATCAGTTTTTAGAGTAAAGAGCCTCGGGGTATTAATGTTAAAAAAAGAGAGAGGAAGAAAGAAAGAAATCACAAATCTAAGCTTCTACAGATTCTCCTAGGGCCACTTAAGGCCTGCCTTTAAAGCAATTCTGACACACATGGAACCACCAAGAGAACAGTAGTTATACGTGCCCATGCCTACCCTGTATCCACTCGCATCTTCCTCTCTGCAACACAAGTTACTTTCTTGGACACCATGTTACAAATCCTTATCTCCCCACAGACCTAAAAATATACAACTGGTAAATGCTGGGTTCCATCCAGGGATTATTTGGCAAGGTGTCCTATTCTTGGCCTCCCAAGGGCTGCATACATAGCTCCGTGCTCCTGAAATGTGTTCTCAGGCGCTGAGGTATAAAAATGTGTGCATTCGGTATAGGCCACATGTGCCATAAGTATAACCTGCTGAATGGTAAGTACTGCTTGTCCTTTCTCATGATGCCATCATGCTTGAGGGTTCGCAACAGAAAGAGACTTCTTTAGTGGACCAGGACAAGAAAATCACTAACAAATCTTGTATTCTGAGAAGCTATTCTGGTTCTTTTCGATGTAGAATTTAGCCGACTACTTGGCTGCTCTGTAGGACTTGTCATGCACTGGGTACATCAGAAATCCAAGGACACTATCAGTGAGCACGTGCAGCAACTCCTTGTAAGTCCTACACAAATATTTATCCTACGTGCAGCAGACATAAGAAATCGAGATATTATGTAACAGTTATACTAACAAATTGGTGGTATCCCTTATAATAAGGGGATTTTACCCCTTACTTTTGGATTTGGCTGTTCCTAGGTTCTTTCTCACAAATACTTATTTTTCCAATTTTTTTAAGTTAAATAAAACCTGATTTTAGTAATCTTTCCACTCTTAGGTCTTCTTTTATTTTTCCCCAAGAAGCTTAATGTTCTTGGTAATATTGAACCATTCAGCCTCACTCTATCAGTTAATGGAAAGCAGAAAACATCTCTAAAACTTACAGGATTTTTTGATTTCCAAGAGATGATGAACTAATATTGTTACTGGAGAAGAGCTAAACTCAACACCCTAGCTTGTGTTACCCTGGCAGTTATCTGTAGGATGGCTTTATCTGCGGTTATAATCTAGGTTCTACCACGCCTTGCCTGCCAGCTTGGCCTCCCTACCCCAAGAAGACCCTGGCCCTCAGGGAACCTCCTTGTATCTTTGCCAAACCTTCTCAAACACAACAGTGGAGATGCCTCCGAAGCAGAAAAGTGAGTTGTAGATCTGAGACGCTACGGTAAGGACAGTAAGAGACTTTTAGGGAAACTAGTTCATTTCCTACCTGTGTAAGTTCGGGAAGATGGGAAGTGCAGCCGATAGCAGAAGACAGCCCAGCACCTCATGCAGGGAGCGGCTGAGAGACAGCTTCTTAGGGCTTTTTTCCCCGGCTTGGCGCTGGGCAGCCAAGACCAAACCACCCCACTGATAGCCAGACAAATGGCAGCACCTGTTCTGCGTAGTCAGGGAGAAACATCTAGGTGGCCCTTGAACCCAGCTGGATTAGGGAGTTGAGCACTTCTCGCTCAGGCTTAATCTCTAAGACTAATTGATTGCAACACAGCTTTTAATTGAGAAATAATAAAAATAAAAAAGGTGCAAATAAAATAGAGAATAGAAAAAAAAGCGAAAGTTTTTAAATAATAAAATATTACTTTGGACAACTATTTAACAATAAATGTGAGAAGTAGATGAATAAGAACATTTTCCAAAAGTATTTAAAGTGCCAAAATTAGTGCAAGAATGAATAGAAATTTTGTATAGAACACAATAAACGTATTTATAAAGAAAGAAACCACCTCGCTTTTCTCCATTTCCACCCCCACTTCATCCTCCCTTCATACGTGCAAGATACCAGTCACTTTTACAGATGAAACTTATCCAACTTTCAAAGAACAAATAATCCCTATTCCACAGACTTTTTCCAGAAAATAAGAAGAGTGACTGCTTCTCATTTCATTTTATGAGGCTACTATAATCTTAATTCCAGAGCAAGATAGGTATAGTATGAAAAATAAAAGAATATGTCCCTTTTACTTATGAGTGTATAGATGCACAAAACCTAAAATAAATAGTGGCTACCTTAGTCAAACTGTTTATTAAAATTACATATAATACATCATAATGAAGTGGGGTTTATCTCTAACAATAAGAATGGTTTTCTAAGAAAATATTTTAGTACTGTTCATATGAATGGACCAAGGGAAAAAATTACATGACTATCTCAATAGAGCAAAAAAAATCATGTAATAAAGTTCAACACAAGTATATATATTTTAAATTCCCTAAATAGGAGGATTAGAAGTTTCTTTTCATAACTTGATAAAGGTTATCTACCAAAAACCTAACCATGAAAAGAGAAAAGTACGTAAAAGTATATACACAACAACAAAAGATTTAATAGAGAAACTTCAAACATATTTCTTTTGAGATTGAGAAGAATAATGCCAGTTTTAACAACTTCTGTTTACCATGATATGTAAGGTCCTGACTTATTCAATAACACAAAGAAAGAAAGAAAGGTAAATGGTCTTGGAAGGAAAGAGATAAAGCTGTTATTATTTGCAGATTATATGATTGTAACAAAATCAATACACCAATGCTTAGAACTAATTAGAGAAAGATTGACCAAACCAAGGTCTCCTTATAAAAATCAGCAGTATTCTTCTACACCAGTAATAACCAAAAAGAAAATAAAAGGAAATTAATATTAATAATAGCAGCAAAACTACCAGGTAGGAAGGAATTAATCAAACCAAGAACACACAAGAGCTTCATGAAAAAACTATTTACAGCTCAACCAAAGTACATAAAAGGAGACTTAAATAACTGGAGATATATAGTATCTTTATGGGTGGAAAAACTTTGTAATGATCTTAATTCCCCCAAAATTAATCCAAATACTCAATAAATTTTCAATAAAATTTTATTAAAAATGTTTGAGTAGCTTGTCAAACTTATCCTCAGATATATGCAGAAGGATAAACGTCTACAAATAGCTAGATCATTTATGAGTAGGACTAGCAATAAGAAAGGAACTTTTCATACCAGATATTAAGGTATATTGCAAAACCATAATAAGTAATAAGAAGGGTGGCACTCACAGAAATAGACCAGTGGAATGGAATGGATTAGAAAGCTCAGAAACACACTCGAATATTTATTAAAACTTGATGTATGATAAAAGCAGCAGTACAGTGAGGAGAGGACAAAATTTTTACTACCTCATTTTTATAGAGAACCATAGATTGGATGGCTTCATACCTTCCTGCATTATGCTTTATATTTTATACCATATACAAAGGCGGACCTCAGATGTATTAAAGCCCTCCATTTTTAAGTTAAAAGCATAATGTCAATAAAGGAAACTAGGAAAATAACTTTGTTAGTGATCAGAGAAACTCAATGAACAAGATGTCACTTTAGAGCCACCAGACTGGAGGGAAAAACAGAAATCAGATTAGAGCCAGCTTTGGTAAGACTATGAGGAAATGCGAATCCTCGTGTACTCTTGCTGTATTATTGGCATCTCAGAGAGCAGTCTGGCAACATCTAGTGAGGCACCTATAAATCCTTTGTCCTCGCAATTGCTTTTCTGTGGATTTAAGCCCAAAGAAACTGCTGAGAGGGCATACGTGAGGACGTTCACTGCAGTGTCGTGTGATAGACAATAGTTAGAGGCGGTCTGAGTGACCATCACTGGGGCAATGGATAAATGAACCAACAACGGATGCATACGCCGCACTTCTATGCCTCACTTGGAAACAATATACACAAGATGTACATTTAGCCAGCAACATGGGTAGATCCTAAAAAAAACATGGTTTAGAGTTAAAAAAAAGAGAGAGAGAGAGACAGAGACAGAAATAGAATGAGATCTTAGCATAATACCATTTATGTGAAATAGAAAGACGTACACAAAAGAGTGTATCCACAGTCCTATATCAAACATGTTCTGAGAGTGCCTATTGTGGAGAGCAGAATGTGTGAGGAGAATTAGGAATAGAGGCTGAAAGTAAAGTGAAACAAAACAAAGGGGGTTTGCACTCCAAAGACGATTGCGTGCAACGACCTGAGCGTTCGGATGGGCTCAGCAGTCTGCACCCAAGTGCAAGAGCAGCAGACGAAGGCCTCCTACATGGCACCCACCCACTCACAGTTTTAGCTCCATGCACATTCTACAATTTAGAGGCAGGAATGGTGAAGGAAAGCAAAAAACAAAAAACAAAACAAGATTGCTGAGAGGCAGCGGGGCTGTGAGAGGAATATACATGACCATGAAACTTACAAAAAGAGTTAGAGAAAGGGAAAGAAATAATGGAAATAATTTAATGAGTGCTTTACACATGCAATTTTAGCACACCTGTAAATTGCCCAGGGTGTTTCTGGAATGTGTAGAATTTGAAACAAGCTCTTGGGGGTTCTCTTTAGGATAGAAAAGTCACCAACTTGTTGTAGAAATCAATAATCATGACCCAACAAATAAAGCCTTTTGTTAAATTCGTGTACCACATAGAGGTCTTGAAAAATACATTTATGCAATATCCAGGAAGTGAACACGAGCTTGTTTAAAAATCTGAATGTTTCCACTTGTCTCTTGTACCTGTTTGCATAAACTTCTTAAAAGTTTCATTGTCTTTTTTTTACTGCTATATATTTCTGTACAGTTTCATTTCTACATATTTTAAACTTTGGTAAAATCTTATTATGTTACAGGTTGCTACTTCGCTGATTTAGCTATCTAAACATCCAATCACTTTCCTTAAAACATTAAATCTGAAATCTATCTTTCTAAACATCAGAAAGGGGATCTACCCTATGTTGTAAGATCAGGTTTTCAAGAATTCTACTGAAATAATAGTCCTATTCAATAATAATATCAAATAATATATTAATATATGCTACATTGTAGAATCTAGAATAATATAATATAAAATTAATCAAATAATAATCCTCTTCAAAAATACGTACCCCACACCCCTGTACAAATTACCTCCATTTGCCGAGGGGAAAACTAAAACAGCTTTAACCAAGTGTTCGGGATCACAACGGGAGTAAGAGTAGCTCCACGTGAATCTTTGTATCGTTAAGTCCCTCATCGTTCTGGTTTGGGCTTTTGTAGGGCTAGTTACTTGCGGGCCAAAACAGAAGATTTAATCATCAAGGAGAAACGCAGAAAGGAAAACAATGAAGCTTAATCAACCCAGAATTCCTCTGGGCCCGTTGGGCTCCTTTGTTTCTCCAAGAGCCGCTTCACTCAACCGAGTACAGAGCGTGGGCCCCGGGCAGCTGAACGCGCTGCCGCCCACCGCGCAGCCCCCGGGAAGGCACACGTCTTGCACATCCCTCTTCCGCGCCTGTGGGGGTGGCGGCGTTCGTCTGACGGCAGAGGTGCGACTCCGACACGGTGTAAGATTGGTGGCATAATAAGAAGACAGTGATCCAAGGAGAAAGTGTGAATTAGAAAAAGAAATCATTTCTCTCTCTCCCGTAGCTGTAAATAACCTCACCCACAACTCCTTACTTCCAAAACTCTAGGCCAAAGTGCTAGGGGAAGAAGAGTGTGCTGGAGAGCTTGTCTTTTAAAGCACATCATCACCAAAGAACTGCATTTGCGAAAGACATGGATTTTCAACCTCGTTCATCTCAGGAAACAAATAGTTCTCACTTCAGGCCGTTTGTCTTCTCTTGTCCCAAAAAGCAAGCAAGATTTCTGGGCTGTCCAGGAGAGGAAGGCAATGGCTATGAGTTTCCTTTCTCCAGGGTGGGGAGATACTTAGAGAAAGATTTAAGTGGGGGAAAAGCTCATAATGTTGTTGTTGCAAAATATTGCGGTTGAAAGGGAAAGCATACAGGGCAAACAAAATCCTCGGCAAGGAAAGGAAGTGGCATAGTGGTTGGTGACAGACAATGCTCGTGCCCAGAGCCTCTTGGCAACTGAGGGATGCCCGGCTCCTGGCCATGGAAGCTGTGGTCCGACATCAAGTGAGAACTTGCTGCAAATAGGGGATCTCAGGGCCCATCCCAGACCGACTGAACGGAGCAAACTGACAAATGCACCAGGTGATTTGCATCTACGTTTAGCTTGAGAAGCGCTGAACAAGGACATTTCCGTATTTTTAGCTCCCAGTAAATTAATAGATAAATAAGAACAAAACAGGAGGGTTTAATTGTTTATACTTTATAATTATTTCTTTTAATACACACACACACTACAATGACTATATAAATAATCTAATTTGGAGAGAATATAAAAAATCGAAATTCTATCAGACACAGGTCCTCCTGGCCCCTGATAGGACCTGCAAAGGATGCAACACCCCCCTCACAACATCAGCAGCTGTTTGGAACTCAGCAGCTCCCCGTGTTTCAGGATCATGTCCTAACTCTGAATGTGAAGAACTTTCCTTTAACATGATGACACCACGCTGCCGCAGGACCATCTGTATGCCTGCCCCGGAGAGAATTTTTTGGTGGACAGAGTTATGTTTCTGGGCAGCTGAAACTCAAGCTTAGCCTGGTCAGTATCAGAGAAACCCATATGCAGTCTGTGTAAGCAAGAGGAAAGTGACCTCAAGGGGCAGCCCACTGCAGCAGCACATAAATAGATTGGCAGATGCGTCCACTATGCATATTAGTCCAGAGTGCAGTTCTTTGGGGACTAAAGTCCAAAGACAAAGACATTTGTGGCTTGCCGGTCAATCTGGAGCATTTCTTCTAATTTTTCTGGATGTGTTTTTGACAGGAGCTTAAGGGCAGTTCAATAAATTAAAATGTATTTACATGGCAATGAAGAATTATCTTGACACACAGAGTTATTTAATTACCAAGGTGCTTTGCGTGCTGCTAAAGTTAAGACTGTGTCAGCCTTTCTGGGACAAATCTTTATTTTCAGGGCCATGTGGCTCAGCCAGCAATGATCCCCTGGGTTGGAGCTTGTCATTTATGTAAGAGGAGTCTCCTCACTGACCCCCATTTCCATAGACAGCTCTAAACAGACCGGTAATCTAAATGTCAGACATCATGATGAAGTCAGCGCTGCTAAGGCCAAATGTCCCCCTTCAGGGACGTGGCCTCCCTCTCAGAGGAATTGTAAATGAAGTCATACCCCATTTGCAGTCTTCAAAGCATGTCAGGGTTGCTGTCTGTCTGAGTGACATTCAGAGAATTTTCTTGAGGCATCAAGAGGTATGATGAAAGTCTGTTTCCATGCTGGCAGCATCAAAGCACGATTGGTAATCGGTGACCTCATATTATTAGGGACAGGGACAGTTTCCCCCAAGCTGTGCACTGTACTGATCATATAGGAAAGCGGACACCTCTGAGGTCCAGGCCCCAAGGAAGTCACTCTGAGAAAGAGGACAGGTACCTGGAAGCTCAGGGTCAAACCCTCAGCTCTAAGTTGGATAGGTGAGAAAAAAGGATAAAAACATTTGTGCCTCAGCTTTCCTAGAATTTCTGTCTACTTCCACATTCAAAGGTTTATCGTTGATTTTGATCAGAAATAACATGGGCATGGTTTAGCTATATTAGCATGGTTTAGACCCTCCCTTTAGCTAACCCACATCAAGGAAGCTAATTACCTTGAATAAAAGTGGGAGAGGAAAGCCAAACATCACCCATCTTCCTTCCTCAGGTGTGAATCAAAATATGTTAAAGATTTAGCTTGACATTATAATGGACAGTGAGAATGAACAGACTTGAGTCATCTAGGATGAGAGCTGACAAGACCACATGGTAGAATACAAAGTGTTCTGCACCCAATCCTGGGTCCCACATCTGGCTCACCCCTTCCTGAGCTATGGGTCCTCCAAGAAGTCACTTTACCTCCCCAGGTTTCATTTTCCTCATTGACAGGAGGGACCGAATCCCTAATGAACTCTCTCATTCATTCCAACTGTAGGATTCGATTTCATTTATTCTGTGTATGCAAACGATAACCCCCTTTTCATCCATTCCTTCTGAAAAGCAACAATCTTACCAAGTTGATTGTAAGATTTTTTCAGCCACTGAACTATCCCAAATTCATTTCTCTAGGTCCAGACATCTTGACTCTGGTGGTGGGATCTGACATCAGTCGCTGTCCCAATACCCCTTGGCCCACCTGCCGCGGCTACCTACATAAGAGGACTCACTCGGGGTTTGTGAAGGGTTGGAGGAAGAGGTGGTTCGTGCTGAAGCATGACGGCTGCCTCCACTATTACAGACATAAGAAGGTAAACTGGGAAGTGCCGTCTATCCATTACCAAAGTATTGTCTCGTAAGGTACTATGTTGTAGGATTCTGGAAACAGCGTTCTCTCCTGTGACTTTTAAAGTACTTTTCCTTCTTCAGAGGTACAGAGAACTGTAATCTATTTTCTCTGCTGCTGCATAAGTCAAGGCTGGCGTAAGTTTCTATCTCGTTTATTCCTATTTTCAGATCCTCTGTGAAAATTTCCTTATCAAAGCCAAGAAAATAAGAACCACACTGCATCCCTAGTACCCTGGAGAAATCAAAGTGGGCTAAGGCAAACTGCAGCTAACATCTCACTGGACCACAGCGCCTGAGCACTGTTCCCTAGGTTACGGGATTGATGTTAGCAAGGCTTCCGAAGCCTCCGAGAAGCTGCCTGGAATACCTTGTTTCATTTCCCAGATTTCATCAAAGCAGCGATTTTTAACTATAGGTGAAGGTTGGAATATTTAGGGGAATGTGCAGATCTGATCCTCCTCCCAGATGTTTCTCATTCAGCCAGAGTGGGATGGGGCCTGGGCCCATGGACCTGGGAAAGGCACTTCGAGTCCTTCTAGCGTGTGCTTCAAACTGCCAACCTGAGGGCCGTGTCCTGTCCACGGAAGTGTCTTCTTAGTCCTATGCAATATGATGCTTAATTTGTTTAATCAGATGCAGACACCATAAAATTTAGAGATTTCCCACAGAAATCCTGATTTCCAACTTTTCTTGAAAAATCCCGAGCAACAGTTGGTGGGAGCTGAAGAGTGACTCCCTCCTCTAGGAGGATGTGAGCTGTCCGGTTCAAGAAAGGGCTCACTCCTTCCTACTGTCTTCTGCCCTATTGGCTTCACTCTGAGCCACATGTGTGACCTACGTCTAATAAGCGTAAAGAACAGGAGTTTGAGTTTGTTTCCATCATATACGACACAATCTTACTTTATTTTACATTGCCCTAGTTTCTTAATGTCAAGCTGCTTCTTCTTTTTCCTTTATATATAAATAAATATATATATATATATATTTAAAACCGTAATTCCTTTTAGGATCAACGAAAGGAATGTATCAATAAAGAAATCAATACCTTTTTAAAAATGAGGAATAATTTTGCATATCGAATCATCACGAAGAATCCCTTTTCCTAAACTGTGAGTCACTTGTTTGTGACACACAGGAAGGGGTGTCTGCCTTTTGTGGGAATGTGAGCCGTTGCCACTTTGAAAAAACTTTGTCTCCCTCCAGTGCAGGAAAATAGGATTCTCTGTAATCAGGATGAGAAATGATGGTCCAGCCTTGTCCTCTCTATTCGGACTGTTAAAGTGAAACAGACCAGAAGTTGCCAACCTGGGTATTGCTTCAGAAACCCCTGAAGAGCTTTCCAAAGTATACGCAAAAACCTGTCTCCTTCTCCCGTATCCCCCTAAGGGGGGTCTTGGAAACTGTATGTTCTTTTTTATGCTTTTTCAAGGAAAATTCTCATGAAACTGATTTGTAACCTGGGTAAGTCCCATGGCAAAGTGTGTTCCTGTCTAGAGTCAGAAGGCAAAAATAAAAGCAATACTGCAAGCTACCGGTTTTTCTTGTATGGGGCAGATAGTTCTTTATCCTGAGAATGTGTCCTTTCTACCTTTCGGTGATAATTTTTGTTTCCTCTTGTGAAACAGTGACAAGGCAATGCTTGCTTTTCTTTGATGGCCTTCCTCAGCAAAACAAATAACATAAGGCAACCTATGTCAAGCACCCCATATTTTAAGGTTCCTGGTTCTTAAG
The DNA here is from genome assembly GCF_024610735.1 of Ursus americanus. NCBI lineage: Eukaryota > Metazoa > Chordata > Mammalia > Carnivora > Ursidae > Ursus > Ursus americanus. The sequence goes on from NC_142131.1 coordinate 8,373,369, forward strand.
ACTCAGAACGGTTCCTGGATCCAGGCCTTCAGGTCTGGATTTGCCAGGTGGCAGTCTCGGGACGGGTGCCGCCTGCAGATGTTATGTTTGGCTTGCACGATGTTTTTATAAATTTTTTAATTAAATGCATTCAGGTGAAGCATGAGCTGTCCAATTTGCCATAATCCCTACTACTCCTCATTTCCTTGCACTGAGCCCAGTCATTTAAATTACCCAGTAGGCCCTGTAAGGATTCGAGTATATGAATCCTGGGGTAGAATTTATGTGGAAATCTAGAAGTGTGGCGGTATCGTGGTTAAAATTAAAATAGTTTTTTTTTTTAACTGCTTCTAGTCCTCTTTGGGGAAGAAATGTGGATCTTATATAAGTTTGGGCACAGACCATCAATGCCACAAGTAGGTTTAAACGTGGAGGTGGTAGAATACAAAGATAAGACTTTATTTTGTTTATAAAGGACCAAAATCCGATCCCTGTGGAGCTGCAAATTCCAGAATATATTATGCCTGATCTTTAGAAGAGATAGCAATGATGGAGAAGAGTTAAAGGGGCACAATAAGAACATAACAGAATAAATTAGCAGAAAATGAACTCAGCCATACAGTGTTCACTCAAGCAATAAATATTTATCGAGTGCTTTTATGAGCCAGGCATTATGCTAAACTCTGGAAACACATACAAGAAAGACATGGTACCTGCCCTGTTTGTGCTTACGGTTACATAGAGAAGACTGATGTTAAGGAATATATTCACAAATAAATTTGCAATTGTGAGTACAAGTAAAATAACAGGGTGAGAGAGGAGAAGAGTAGCAGTGTGGATCCAACCAAGAGATACAATAACACAGTGATTTCAACAAGTGAAGTTTGATATAAAGAATTATGAAACTATGATACAAGAATAACTGTAGGCTATAAAACAAACAAACAAACAAACAAATAAACAAACTGTATGGTACCAAGGGGGAGTAGTCAAGCAAGGACAAACTCTCCAAGGCTGGGGGTTTGGATCTCCTGGAGAAATGTAGTTGAATCCACTGGCTGGCAGGGCAGCTCACTGGTTTGCTGGGCCAGACTGAGTGTGCAGTCACAGGGCAGACAGGAAGCAGCCCTCTGGATCACAGATGGGGCAGGTGAGCAGAAGCTGGTAGCCTGGGCATGGGCATGTGACAGAAGTGGGGATGCCCATGTGACAGGAGGCCTGGAGCACAAGATGTCCTTGTGGGGAAGACTGTCTGGAGGGTGGTGGGATGGGGAGGGCTGCGGCAGACAAATCTAGGAGGGGAGGAGAAGTGAACACAGGGAATCAGGGCGCCAGGGTGGACAGGAGACCTGGAGCATAGAAAGGATGTCCACCTGGAAGGGGTTACAGGAAGGTGATCACTAGGCCACACTGGGGCCGCAAGGTCTTCAGGGACAGCACGTTGGGACAGAAAACCCCCAGGTGTCCACAAACCCACACCGCAGACCCAGCCTGAGCCCTTGGAGAGACCAGGAGCACGCTTCCTCCTGCAATGTGCCTCTAGCGCCCTCTACTGAAAAAGCTGAGCACCGCGTTTACTGTAAAAGAGAAATATGGAAAGGTATTCCATCCATCATTGTGGTGCGTATACGGAGCAGTAAATTTGGAGCTGAGAATCAGTAAGTTCACAACTGGAACAAAAGCAAAATGAAGGGCCTAGTATAAATTAAGAAAATGGAGAATATGTAATGAATTCCTTCTTGAGGATGTAACATTTTAGCAGAGGCCTGAGGGTTGAATAAAAGTTAGCCAGACAGAAAGTTGGGATGAGCATTCTCCAGGCGGAAAAAACATGTGTGAGGTCCCTGAGCTGGGAAAAAGCTTAGCAAGTTTGAAGATCTCGGAGAAAGCCCCTTGCGGCTAAACCAGAGTGCAAGGAGGACGGTGGGGAAGGCAGCAGGTCAGGTTAAAAAGTCAGGTAGGAGGCTGGTGATGTGGGGCCCAGAGTCAGTGACAGGGATATTGGGATATTCTCCTAACTACAATAGAAAGCCATCAAAATATCTTAGGCAAAGGAATTTCCAAAAGATTATTCTGACTGTTATGTGGAGAATAAATTGGAAGAGGACAAGAGTCAAATAGAAATACCAGGTAGTTAGCTAGGGCCATTGTCTAAGCAAGAAGAGATAATGGTTTTGACCAGGGTGGGAATAATAAAGCTGAGCGGACAGATCTCTAGATATATTTAAAAGCCAAAATCAGGGGCGCCTGGGTGGCTCAGTTGTTAAGCATCTGCCTTCGGCTCAGGGCGTGATCCCAGAGTCCTGGGATCGAGTCCCACATCGGGCTCCCTGCTCTGCTGGGAGCCTGCTTCTTCCTCTCCCACTCCCCCTGCTTGTGTTCCCTCTCTCGCTGGCTGTCTCTCTCTCTCTCTCTCTCTCTGTCAAATAAATTAATAAAATCTTTAAAAAAAATTAAGCCAAAATCAACAGGATTTGGCAATGAATTAAATGTGGCAGAGAAAGTGGATATAAGGGACATTCAAGGATGACTTCGAAGTTTTAGCAAAAGTAACTGGTTGGCTAGGGTATCATTTACTGAAGAGGGAATAGGTGACAAGGGTACAGGGTAAGGCGAGATCAGTAGTTCAATTTGAACCACTATGGTGTATAGAGAGAGAATTTATAGTATTGTATGTACTACGTAGGTTATAGTATGGCATATATATGGTATTTTAGGCCACAGACATTGATGAGATTGTTCAAGAAGAGAATATAAAGTGAGATGAAAAGAGAGCCCTCAATTTAAACCCCAAGGGTGGACAGAGTAGAAGGAAAAAGGAAGGGTGCTTGAGAGGGGTGGCCAGAGAAACACAAACCAAATGTGTGTCAGGGAACCAAGATTTTTGAAAAAGTTTCAAAAAGGAAGCTTACCAGTGTCCCCCAGTGTTGCTGCAGGGCCATGCTGTGATGAGTATTAGGAGGTATCCGTTGCGTTTGGCATGATGCAAGTCGTTGGAAATTTTGGTAAGAGAAATCTCTCATACAGAGTGAAGCAATTCATTCGTGTGAATTGGAAAAGTGTAGACAGCATGTGCAGACCAGTCTTTTGAAAAGCTTGCCTCTAAAAGAGACTGGAGAAGTAGTGTGGTAACTGAAGAGTATGTAGTTCATTTATAGTTAATTTAATTACTTATATAATTGGGTTTATGTCCACTATCGTTATTTTTACTTTCCTTTTGTCTATTCTGTTTCTTTTCCATACCTTTCTTGCCTCCTTTCAATTAATTAATTGGTTTTACAATTCCACTTAAGCTGGTAGCTAAGTCTTTAACTATTCTTTCCGTGATTATCAAAAATATTGCAGCATGTGTTTAAACTTATTAGCATTGAATATAAATTTGTACTTATACTCTTTTATGGGCATCACAGCATGTAATTTAGCCATGCCCTAAGTAGTATGTTTGTGTTACCATGTAGTTTAATTCTACACAGATTGCAAATACTCTAAGACATTATTAATACTCTTTAATACAATCAATATTCTTTTATACTTATCTACATATCTACCTTGTTCTATTGGCATTCATCTGTCCCTGCATCTTCAAGCATTTAACCTGGCAACATTTTCCTTAACTTCTCCGTAGAAAGCCAAAAGAACACTCTCCTTGTCTCTTTGTGCATTATTCTGCTTAAATTCTTCTGACATACTTCCAACTGTCTAGTTTAATAGCAAACTAACCCCCCAAAAGTTCATAATTTTAATACTTGTGTTTTCATTTCCCGGTTTCCATTTGATGAGCTTTATATAGTTTCCTGCATAAGCTGAAATGCTTAAACTTGTCTTTTATCCTTGAATATAGTAATCACAAGTCATGCTAAATTTCATCCTTTGGCAGGATCCCCTATAGGTTTCTGTCATCTGCCATTTCTTCATTTTTGTTTCTGTTAGAATGATAATGGCACTAGTCTCAGATCATCTTAGTCTAATCAGCACGAAAATAATTTTAAGGCAAATTTAGTCCTTGTGGGGGTTGGCCTTTTTGCCATTCATCCTAACTCCTAGGGTCACTCTTTGGGGTTCTAACTCAGAGCCTGATTTATCAGGACCACCTCCTTGATGGAGTCTAAACTCCATTAAGTCCTTAAAAGCTCTTTTTTAGCTTCTCAGCGTTTTCAGATGAAGTGACCCCAGTGTTGGGCTCGTCCCCTGCTGGGTTGTAGCCCCATTATACTTCACTGTCTTATAACCTTTCTGAGGTATTTGAAGAGGCATTTATATATACACTTCAATTTTCTGTTTTTCTCAGCAATAGAGTCAAAAGGAAGTATGAGGGAAAACTTGTTTTGTTATTGTTTTTCTGGTATAAGATACCAAAGTGTGAACACTGCTGAGGGTAGAGTCAAACAGAGAGAAAGAAGTTGAAGATACAGATAGAGGAATAACCAATGGATATGTTTACCTTATAAGCCATCTATCCTGAAAGTCGGGTATATCTAGCCCATAAGTACCAGAGGAGAAATTGAACTTTGTGAAGGATAAGACTGAGTGTTCAACCAGGTTAAAAACAAAAGAAGGCATTCTCTGTATATTGTAGCAGAACAAGCCAGCTTTTGTCTGTTCTATGAATCTATGTATGCAAGAACCCAAATGTGGGTGTGGGGGGGCGTAGTGGGGACTGGGAGACACTTCACACACTGGGCTTTACAATGTTATGCTTTAAATACTTGTCGCTATTTCAGGAGTTCTGATCGTCACAGCGTATTTACTTTGCTATGTTGGAGGAGAAGCCCAAGAGACTGAATAACACACAATAGTGTGGGAGACTTCATTTTGAACAAAGAGTAAAATTTGGAGCATGAAGTAAGATTAATTGTTTTTGTTATGTGTCTTGAATCTCTTTGTAAATGAGACCTGTGTATCTTTTATTGCCTTTTATGAAAGGAACTAAATGGAGACAAGGTGAAGTAGAATAGAGTTTGGGCTTTGAAGGTCAGGCTAGCTCTACAGCCTCCAGGTTGAGAACAATTTTTATTATGACTTTTAGTAAACTAAGAGTTACCAGGAACTCTTAGTATTTGCCCTAGAATTGATCCAAAAGGCAGCAGAAAATCAGGCTCACAGAATTGGTTCGAGTGGGCAGAAGGGAGCAATATAAGGGATGTCTGATGGAACCTTCTGGTTTTGCTCGTTACCAGAATATTTCCATGGCTGTAGATGCCCAGGTGACTATATGAGGAGACAGGATGTTGGAGGTCTAGGGAGAAGTCTGGCAAGAGATTCAGTCGTGTTAATCATTTGCATAGAGAGTTGGCACCATAGCCATGAGATAAACTAGGAAGAATGGAGATCACAAGAGAAGAGGGCCTAGGTCAAAGCCATGGGTTTGAGGACAGAGCCAGTCAGAAGTCTGGTACAGGAGCGAGGGTCCAGCATTAGAGGTTGATCAGGAGCAGACAATGAGACAAGAGAAGTCTTGGTTCCCAAAGGCCAGAGAGGAAGGTGTTTCAAAAAGGTAGGAGTGATCAGTGGAGTCAAATGCTGCTCTGAAGTGATTTCCTGCTAGATACAAGCCTCTTACTGGGAGGGCAGACCTCCCTTGCTATGGCTGGCCTTGTCTGCCTACAGCTTTGATCTTACTTTTTCCACATCTAAAGGCATATTTGTCTCTGCCATCCTGAGGGAAAATGCCCTTGAATGCATATTTCTTGTAACTTTCTCTCTTCTCCCCTTTTTAAGGCAAACTCTTAGAAAGAGTTATCTAATAGCGTCTTTTACTTTCTTTCCTAACTCACTGCAATCAGGTGTCTGCTATCATGTGGTTGTAGGAATTATAATCATGCCCAAATTAACCAGGAAAAGAGTGTAGGATGAGAAAAGCCGTGGGCCACCAGCATTTCATGGGGCATGATGTCTACCTGATAAGGCTCTTATGCGGACTAAATTAAGTAACATTTATAAACCAATAGTTACAGGATCTTACATGTAGTTTCAAATACTAGATGCAATCGCCTTGACTCATTTTACCCTATTCTAAGTAAACTGCCTGTGGTCACATGGCTTCTAAATGAGTACAGATTCAAACTCGGGTCTGCTTGGCTAAAAAGGCTGCCTGCCTGCCAACTACCCGGAAACCACAGTCCCTGACCCATTTCCCAGGTTCACAACTCCAAGCTGGACCTTACCCAGCCAATCTGCTTCTACTCCAGATATCAGCCTTTGCTGGCTGCACATTTCACTTGTCCCCACACCATACCTGTGTCAACCCCTAGAGAAAGTTGCAAGACAAAAGAGAGGTTAGAGTAAGAACTACTAGGTAAGATTTGTGAACGTTGCTTGTCGAGTTCACAGGAATGGAGCAAATAAATATCCAATTGATGGGAGAATGCTTGCAGCATTCGGAAAGGAGGGAATGAGTCAGCATATGCACGTGGTCAGTATAAAAGGGGGTCTGCAAGTTCCCAGTGAGATCTCTCATAAGCTCCTAAGTTTCAATACCTCCTGGAAATCTTCATTTGTAATTTAAGAGATGCCCAGTAGGTGGTGTGGCTTACTCACAGATGGTTTTTCAGAACTAACCGTGGATGGCAGTTTGAACCATAAAATTCTTGTTAATGCAGAAAGAGATTGGAAAGTTACTTTAGACCAACTTCTTCCTTTTCCCAAATAGGAAAATGGGAATTAAATATTACATAACTTACAATAGAAGATCCAGCACTTGAACCAGGTGGCTGATAGTCACCTGAAATACTCCTATCAATACTAGATACCAGCTTTCAACTTCGGGTAATTTCCCCCAAGAAGACCATGCAATGTCACTAAGCAGCTGGTTCTGGGTTAGGAGGGTGAATGTATGTAGGAGAAGTCTTCTGCCCTGAGAAGACATTCTTCAGATGATACTGTGTTGGAGCTATTTACTGGTATTAAGGAGTCCCAATAAAAAAGGACATTTAAAATTACCTTTCAGGTTTTCTCCCACCACCTTCTGTCTTTTCCCCTACAACAAAACCCAACCTGCCAAGCGTTTGTTCAGGGTGTAAATTAGAAGAAAGCCAGTTTCCCAAAATGGCTTACTTCCCAAACTACCCCAGTACCTGGGATTCCTGGAGCTAGAGGCAAGGTCATCGTGTCATGTCCACTTCTAAAAGACATTCCTGGGAGAAATTCACATCCACCCCATTATTGGCAAAATAATTATTGAAAACTTCTTATATGCCAGGGATAGAGCTATAAAATACTGGTCAAGGCCAACAGTTCTCATGGAGTTTCACTTTACTGTGGGAAGAGATGGAAAAGAGACAAGATAATTTCAGACACTGACAAGTACTCGGGTGTAACAATGGCTGTGGGAAGAGATGGGGTTGGGAGGCTATTTTCAAGGAATGGTCAAGAAAGCTTCTCTGAGAAGATGATATTTAAGATAAAACAAAGACCAGGAGGAATGATTTCAGCAGAGGGAACAACTAATACAAGGAGTCTTAAGCTGTTTTCGATCATTACCTCCTTACTAAGCATTAGGTAGTTCGTCATAGGGCATCTTGAGACCTACTACCTGCTCTAAAGAAAGATACTGAAGGCACTCAAGTTTAAAGGAGGGAAGGGGGTGGGCCATCCTGGAACAGGGCAGGTGTGGCTCTTTTCCCTAGTGCAGAGGTGGGGGAGAATTGAGGCCAGCAGTGTGACACTGGGCTGCGGGGAAGCGCCAGAGAGGAGGCATCACAAGAAAGCAGGGAAGATTTACTAAAGGGACGGACAGAGGGCACCAAATACGCACTGGAGGTGCTTCAAAGTAGCTCTTCAAGAGCTTTTAAAATAGCCTGCTTGTTTCCCTCTCATTGGTTTTCAAAATGCAGTCTGAAAACCACAAATTAGAATCACCCAGGCGCTTGTCACATACCTTTGGGCGTCACATCGGGTTTTTCAAATCTGAATTTACGGGATGGGGATTATACTAACTATAGATTGATTATCATCAGAATATGGATTATAACACACACACACACACACACACCATGCATTTCATACACACTAAAGTTGAAAACTGATGCTTTGTAGAATTTACAGTCTCCCAGTGCTTCAGCTCCTCAAATAGTAGGGCCTTCTATTTCTGCTAGCACAGGCGCTGTTCTTCAAAGTAGGAAAAGGCTAAAACACCTCCGAGATAAAAGGGAAAGATTAATGCATGACGAAAAACCTGCAGAACATTAGGGAGGTTTAAAGAGATCTTTAATAGTTCCCTTTGTAAAAAACACATAGGTCTTTGATAATTTGTGGGGGTTTTTAATCTATAATATATAAAGGAGCCCTTTTCTTTCTGGATTTGCATAAACAAAGGACTTTAGGCTTTCTTTAAGGGTATAGTATTATTTTTCCTGTGAATGGTGTAATTTTGTGGGCAATAATGTTCTCTTCCTGAGTCTCAAGAGCATTGAGCTCTCATCTCGTCCAGTTCTTGGGGACACATAGGAAAGAAAGTTCCATTAGTGAAATTGTGGGTGGGGAGGTTGTGATTTCAACTCCTGCAGTAGACAACAGTGAGGACATGCAAATGCACTTGGAATGGTGAAGAAAATTAGTATGTTCCTCAATCCACTGGTATCTTTGTATTTGATTTAGAAAAACTATGGCCAAAAAAGCAAGAGTAAATTTGGACTTCTTGTCCACCCACCTCCCATCTGTACTTAGGTACTGAGCTTTTGGATTTGGTTTTTGTTTTTTTTTTCCTACTAACTCTTGCACTTACGCAACCCCAATAAGCCAACAAAAAGAGTAGGATTATCTGGTTGCCCAATATAGACTGATACATTTAATGCTTGATTTCTTTCTTATTTTTTATCATAAAAAATTTGGAGAGAAAGGATGTAACTTCTTTCTTCCACAGATTTTCCAGTAGGCTGTAGTTCCTAAAAGGAGCAGCAGTTGTAGCAGTGGGGCCTTGGGAAAGATGTTTCAGAAGCCCGACAACCTTTGCTTCAAGACTCTTCAACCACTAGTCATACTCCTCAAATGCTTTAACCAAAATGTCAGAAGCTTCATCAGGGTGGAAATTATTTTATGGCTCCATAATACATTATTTTTTCCTGGAATAGCCTTAGCTCCTTATTTCAGTAAAATATCTGCTAGACCAGCAAAAGGAGAATCCATCAATTAAGGTTTGCATATTTGTTCTTCACAAGAAAGTTTAAGAATGGACAGTTAAGGCAAGTCATTCATGAAGTACATATGCTATTCGCACTTTTCCCTTTGGGATACATTTGTCATCATCACTTACATGGAGGGTATTTGCTTGCAGATCTGCCCTTTGCCTCAGAACTAGGATAATGTTTCCCTTTAAACTGAGTCATCTTTGTCCTAAATATTGCATAGTGGCACAGACTGCCCATCTCCTGTTTCCTTGGGCCAAACACGATGACAAAGCAAACTGAGCTATGGTCCCCAAATCCCTGGTTGTGTGCCATTTTGCGAGATGGTCAGAGGTGTTTGGATATTGCAGAGAATTAAGATATTGAATGAGTTGCATAAAATACTACCCAACAAATTTTAAAATAAAAAGCAAATGGAGTACCTGCTCTCACTATGAAAAATGTGTTCTGAAAGCATAGAAGGAACGTTTGCAACTTGAAACTTTTCATCAGAAATTGAGAGAACTCAAGGTCAGTTTAATATTAATTCTCGCCCAGCTCTTTCATCTAACAGATATCAAGTTGCATTTGAATCTGGTAAAGAGATATGAATTTAGGTCAGGTTAGCCTTCGCAGGACAAATTTCTTGAGAAATATTCTGTATCCATCTATTTAGTCTTAAGTACCATTAGGTTATTTTAAGGTGAAAATGACCAAAACTTGCCTTTTTCATAGAAAGGGAAATTCATTTCTGGTAAGTTGAAATTGCCTTTGAATAATTTATAGGGAACAGAGAATTCATCAGATCTCGTATCATCAGCAGCCACGAGATTGCCTTGTTCTGTAATGGGTGTTATGGGAACTGGAAAGCTGGAGTTGGTTAGCATAATTTCTAACCAGAATCTCATACAGGTTAAAGGCAGGCAACATTTAAGAAATGGCAAGTCTGAGTCAAAATTATGTAAAAAGGAACCTTAAAAAAAAATAGCCTCCCTATAAAGGATATTCTCTAGACTTCTTACCCCTATGCTAATATTCATTCCACCATAGTTCTCAGCCAATATAACCCATCCTCTCCTCCTTTTCATTAGGTGGGGAGGTAATAATAATAGGAACAACAAGATAAAGTAATACAGCCAAATAAAATGAAAACAACTCAATCCAAATAAATCGAGACAAGACCTCCAATTCATTGCTCATCAACTCCTTATTTTTTCTACTCAAATATTAGAATTACTTCTCCCATTCTATTATTTTTAAAGGAAACTCTCTGCTCAACATGGGGTTTGAACTCATGACCCTGAGATCAAGTCACACCCTCTACCAACTGAGCTAGCCAGGTGCCCCTCTCCTACTCTTTCAAACCTAATGCTGAATCACACTACCTTGAATCCCATTCAAAATTTAGGTATTTATAATCTTGGGGCTTCTCCAGTATCCCATGTATGGTCATCTTGTGCATTAATTTAAAACGCTCTTATTGACCATCTTTCGTGTGCAAGGGACACGGCTAATCATTAGTCTAAAAACCAAGTTGCATAGGACAAAGCTCCTATGCTCACAGTGAATGGTGACTGAACTTAAACTTTTAGCTTGGGTCAGATTTCTGCACATATAATGTGGGGAAAAAATTCCAGATGGAAGCAACAGCCTGAGGAAAAGCTGGACAAGGATGTGCTTGGACCCAACCAAAAAACTGTCAGTGGACCAATTTGATCGCACCATGAGGTACATGGGGAAGACTAATGGAGATTTGGGTTGTAAACAGATGAAAGCCAAATACTAACAAACCTTAAATTCAGAATAAAGAGCTGTACCTTGTTTGGGTGACCATGAAGAATCACTGAGTAGTTTTGAACCCCAGAAGCATACTGAAAGATAAACAGAACTATTCTTTAGGACTGTGGGGCAGTATTGGGTGGTTGCATTGTACAGTGAGTTAGAAAGCCTTGCATTAATTCAGGCAAGGAAAGAGAGGTTGAATTTGGGTGACGGCACTAAGAATCAAAGAGAGAAAATCCAACTCAGGAATAGTTATTCATCTGTGATTCCAGACTTTTTCTTGCTATCCTATGCTGCTTTCACCAGTCTTAGGTCCTCTATCCCACCGTGGACTCTGTCCTTGACAGTATCGTGACTAATGTCTCCAGCCCCTAGATATGCAAGTTCTTAACCTAAAGTCCAGAGACCCCTGAGAGCGTAAAATTAAAAGGTTCTTGGACTTGGATGGGGAAAAATGTTACACCTTTATTTTCTCTAACCTCTAACTGAAACTTAAAATTTTCCTCAATTATAGAATAGGAAACATACCATTATAAAATGAGCTGTTCTGTCAACTTTTTAACGACAGAAACTAGAGATAGCTTATGTCATATTACAGTAATTGTTCATATATTAAAATATAGCTTATGTTCATACTATTTTAAAAGTAAGGCATCAGTTCGACCCATCATCAAATTCTATTGTTTAATGTGTTATTAAAGAAGCAGGTGCTACCATATCACAAATTTGTCTTCAATATTTTGATAATGGTATTTCTGTATATAATTGATTTCCTTTGTCATACTATGTATTTATAAACACATTTAAATACGTTATTCTTAAAAAAGCTATACAAGCTTATCCAAACTGTCAAACATCAAGAAGCCTTGTAGAGATCTGGATCATGTGTGATCATGACCTGACACAATTTCCTCACCATCGTCAAGGTCTAGTTCTCTATCCTTGAGAGAAAATATTCTATCTGTCACCCCTAAAGGCAGCTCTGCCTTTGTTCCTCCCCTGAGGCCAGGGAAGAAAAGATATCCCCTCATTTGACACGTCATTGCTACTTTCATCTCTTCCACCCCACCCCCACCTTTTTTTTTTAACTTTTTCTATTTTATGAACTTTCTTTCATACACCTTCAGAATGCCAGTGCTTCTATAGCCAAGCATAATCTCAATCTCCATTTTGTCCTTTTTTTCCCCCTGGAGAATTCTTTCTATGCTAAATAAATACTACACTGTCCCTGGGTCTAGTAGGTTTGTCTTTGCTGCATACCGGAAGCCAACAACTTCTAAAGGTGAATGCCAGTCTCCATTAGTTCACTTCCTTATAAGTGGGAGCAGGAGGTGAGAGAGGAATTTCCTTCTGGGAATTAATGCTGCAGGAGGCTCCTTGACAGGACTGTGGCCTATCCAGTGATGTGGGGAGAGAAGGCAGGAAGGAAACTGTTGACTGAACAATGGAAAGAAGGTATTTTTAGGGGACAAGATGTGCACCAAACATGAATTCCATCTAGGGGTGACCCTGACTGCTCCAAATGAATGATCTTGTGTGTTGAGAATCTTGGCACATGTGACTAAATTGATAACCTCTGTTACATAACTTTTCAAAGGGCACAGGCTTAGGCCCCACACAGAAAATGAAACCACAATTAATATTTTCTTTGTTGACGCCATGATGAAACTAGAATAACGTTAACATTTTGTTTCCAATTTACCTCATTTTCTATAACTAAGAGATCGTATTGGTGATGGAGAGAAAATAATATGCATACTGTAGAACTTTGTGGAGATTTCAATGTGGTTTTGTTCTGTTAAGTCTTTATTTCTTTTAACACACACATCAAATGAGTAGTAAAAAAAATTATTAGCCAGAAATTGTACAAAGTTTTCAACAATATTCTCTCCCATTATTGCAAGTAAATAATGAGGTTTCAGGGGTTGTTTCTGAAAATCTGTAACTTGAAATTTTCAATAATAATCAAGTGAAGTTTAATCATTAAGACTGGAACTGTAGATGCAAGGATTTCTAGTATCACAAAAGGTAGCTTAGAATTCTAATGGCTCTTATTATTGGAAGTAATTGGTGAATGGGGACAAATATATACTGAGGGAAGAGGAGCCAAATGTGTATTTGTGTGAGACCAAAAATAGGAAAGTGTTATAGTGGGCTATAAGCATCCAGAAAGCAAACTAAAGGAAAATGCAAACATGTTCGCTCTCTAGCTACTGATGAAGCCATTGATTCATTAAGGATAGCACCAGGGGTGCCTTACCTGAGTCCTGTGTCTAGGAAGCCATGAAGGAGGAAGATTACTGTTCACGGAGAGGTCGAAATCCATGTGGCATTAAGAAATGAATCACCAAAAAAAAAAAAACCACCAAACCCACAAAACAAACAAACAAAAAGCCCTAAGAAAGTACAGGGATATGATATTAGGAAAAAAGCAGATTGTGAGAATTAGGAATGTACAGGCCATGGTGGTATTCAAAGAGGCCACAGAAAAAAAATCATTTAAAGGACAATGCGTTAAGGTGTTCATAAGTAAATTATCTTCAGTTTCAGGGTCTACCCTTCCTTTTGCAAACCCAACCTTCCTAATTTTCTGGTGTTAAATTATCTTTTCTTTTTGAAATACAAATGATAGTTTTTTCTTAAAACCTCCTCTTTGGGAAATAATTTTTTGAAAGAAAATCACCATCTCTGGAGAACAGTATGGAGGTTCCTCAAAAAGTTAAAAATAGAACTACCCTCTCATCCAGCAATTGCCCTACTAGGTATTTACCTGAAGGATGCAAAAATACAGATTTGAAGGGGGTACCTGCACCCCAGTGTTTATAACAGCATTATCAACAATAGCCAAACTACAGAGAGAGCCCAAAGGTCCATCAACTGATGAACGGATAAAGAAGATGTGGAATATATAGAAATATACAATGGAATATTACTCAACCATCAAAAAGAATGAAATCTTGCCATTTGCAACAATGTGGATAGAGCTAGAATATATTCTACTAAGCAAAATAAATCACATAGAGAAAGACAAATACCAGCTGATTTCACTCATATGTGGAATTTAAGAAACAAAACAGATGAACATATGGGAGGGGGAAAAAAGAGGGGAGGGGAACAAACCATAAGTGACTCTGAAAGACAGAGAACAGGGGTGCCTGGGTGGCTTCGTTGGTTGAGCATCTGACTCTTTCGATTCTGGCTCAGGTCATGGTGTCAGGTTCATGGGACCAAGCCCTGCTTCGGGCTCCCCATTCAGCAGGGGAGTCTGCTTGAGATTCTTTCTCTTCCTCTCCCTGTGCTCTCTTTCTCTCTCTCAAATAAATAGATAAATAAATAAATCTTTAAAAAAAAAAGAGAGAGAGAACCAACGAAGGGTTGATGGAGGGAGGTGGGTGGGGGATGGGCTAGATGGGCGATGGGTATTAAGGAGGGCACTTGTGATGATGAGCACTGGGTGTTGTATGTAAGTGATGAATCATTGAATTCTATTCCCAAAACCAATATTTCACTGTATATTAACTAACTAGAATATGAATAAAAATTTAAAATAAAAGGAAAAGAAAATTGAAAATTATATCCAAGGTCCTGAACTCATTTTCATTTTCTACTCTTAGAATGGGTAGTTCAGCCTAGTGATTCCTGAACTTGTTTATTACATAAATCTTCCAGAAAAATTTAAGCACCCATCCCCAGTATATGGGAATTTATTTATAAATTACTTCATATGCTGCACTAATATTAAATTTATACAAAAAATATACATTTAAAAGGATGAAAAATAAATATTAAAACTTTTTATTTATTAAAGATTCTAAAGAACCATTATGTTCTCTCTCATCTTAAAAATATTGTTGGGACCAACTTACTTAATATAATTTATTTTTTTAAAAAAATCTTGGTTTAGCTCTTTGTGAGACAGGAATTCAAAGGCCTAGCTCAGAATTCAGTTTATTTTCATACATAGTTTCACTGGCTGTCATAACTTAAATACACACTTTACAAAGCTAGAGATCCAAATGGAAGAAGTGCCTTATTGGCTACACTTCCTAAATCATGGTACTCATTTTCAATCCCATTCACAAATTATGCAAAAGTTTTTCATTTAAATTTGGCTAGTAAATCTCTGTCTTCCCTGATGTCAGTCACTCATCCATGCAAACTATCTGGGCAGTGTTGCATTTTACTGTTTTTAACAAATGGATTCAGAACATCTTATTTGGAAGATTTTTAAATTCCGAGTCCCTTAAATGTAGAGATATGAGTTTTTATAGGTGAAACCCTCTCTTTATGGCAACTAAATCATTAATGAGAGAAATATTCCCAAAATACTTTCTTTGTAACATGAGTTTCTTTCAAAAGCAGTTCCTTTCTCATCCATTATTAAAATGTGACCTTTACCTTGCAGGGGCAAATCAAGTCTGCTTATTTTTTCAAATATCTTCTAGATAATGCACTACTGATAGCTCCTTGTCATCACAAAAGGTCAGAAAGCTGCAAGTGAGGGGTTTTTTGGTTTGTTTGTTTGTTTGTTTAGTAAAGAAAACAATGTAGGATGAATCTTAAATTCGACATGTTATCTTCCTGTAACATAACCAGCAAACCTCTGTGTTGCGCAAAATTTTCAAAATCACTGCCTCATGTCATTAGAAAGTACTATAAAGATTTTTTTTAATGTAGGTAATCTAATTTCTTAATTCCCTTACCCATATACTAATTTGACATTGCAATATGCTGAAAGTGAACACACAGCCTTGGGCACGCTGTCAATGCTTCTGAGTATGGAACTCACACTCTGTCCTTGGCAGATAGAAACTTGGGTACAGGTTGCTAACTCTAACTGACTGAAATACAGGCTACATGACAATATATAGCAGGGACAAGCTATATATTAAATACTAATAAAGCTTAATTTAGAATTACATTTGTAGATAAAGTTCTAAAAATAGAAATTCTATTATTTGCTTCTTATATCTCAGTCCCTGAGTGTGTACATACCATGGATACCAAGGTCTTAATCAATTTGGATAATGCCCTTTTCAAATTTTTCTAAATTGACTGCCAAAGGCCAATATTTTAGATGGCAATGGTTATTAGTTAACATTTTCAATTGTCTTTAGGAACACAGTGGGCTATTATATAGAGAATAGTGTCCACAAATTCTTTAATTTTTTTAAGAACAAATTCCAAGTAAAAGAACATAAAGGTTAGAAAATAACTATGTATAAATTAAAATAAAGAATCTCTTTTAATGAACACTGTTGAAACAAAAACAAATTGTGAAAAACTCTTTCTCTACAGATATTTTCTAAAATATTAAACTGCCTGAGATGAAAGAAAATCTATATTACAACATGGTATTGGAGCTAGACTTTCCTGCTGATCTGTGAGCACATAGCCTTTGGGCTCCTGTGTCTGAGTTTTCACAAGAACCTAGACACAGCCTTTCCTGCTGTTTCACTAAGAATGACATTCTCGCTATTAAAAGATGTATTTGGTTTCTATTAATACCACCATTATTGGGATCTTGTGGCCATAACTCAAAAAGCTCAACCAACTGAAGTTAAATACAAACAAAAATTTAATCGAAGGTTACTAAGACATAAATAGCCTGAAACAAATATCCAAGGAATAAAATAATGAAAACACTAGCCTTTTATATATTGTTTTAATTGATTTTTCATGAAATTGATAGTATAAAATTTGGAGACTATAACAAAGAGCTGTAAAAGCATAAGCAAACAAAATAAGTATAATTATGTCATATAAAATGACCAAGAAATAACAAGGTGCCAGAAATTTTAAACAATGTTTTTATAATTGCATATCCTTATTGCAACTAACACACCATTTATTGTATTCATTGTTTTAAGGACAAATTTCAAAAATACAGTTGATTCTCATTATTCTCAGGAGTTGTATTTTATGACATGACTGCAAACGTTGAATTAGTGAGTACTGCACCATTCCTCCTAGGGGAAGCAGGGTTAGTTAGGTTCCCACATGCCTCTGGTCACAACACTTTCATCAACCCATCAGTATATATGTACGTTTCTGTTTAAATACACTTTATTTAATATATATTGTTAATTCTTGAACATCAAATTTGCAGCCTACAGCACTATAACTTAAGCATGAATGAAGCTTACCTTACACAGACGACGAGCTCTAACAAGTTCTCCGTTCTTGCACTTAGGAACTCTGGCCAACAATTCCACAAGAGGAAAATCTCCATAACACAAAAACAAAAACAAAATTAAAAAATGTAAAAATACAAAATATATGGCCCAAGTAGACTAGGGAAAAGACTTGTTTACAAAATAAGTGCTGAACAAGAAGATAGAACCTCGCTTCGTTCAGCCTTAGCTGGGAACACCAGACAACTCAATTCTTCGCCACTTTACGCATGATCATAAACGACCATGAAAATGCTGTGAGTGTTTATTTGGGGGTTACAAATAAATTTTAGCAAGTATGAACATTCACAAATATGGAATTCATGAAAAATGAGAACCAACTGCTCTGCTCCTTATAAAACTTAAAAAACTGTATTAACAGAATAGGGAAGTGAAATACGGAAGATTATTATTTTTTCATTGTCAAGTTTTATTAAAAATGGGAGGAGGGGCGCCTGGGTGGCACAGCGGTTAGGCGTCTGCCTTCGGCTCAGGGCGTGATCCCGGCGTTATGGGATCGAGCCCCACATCAGGCTCCTCTGCTATGAGCCTGCTTCTTCCTCTCCCACTCCCCCTGCTTGTGTTCCCTCTCTCGCTGGCTGTCTCTATCTCTGTCAAATAAATAAATAAAAATCTTTATAAAAAAAAATGGGAGGAAAGTACTACAGTATAAATGGCAAATATTTACTAAGAGTTTCTTATGAACACATAAAACTCTGTTAAGCTCATAACAAACTTTTAATTTCAATGACCCTCGTAGGTAGTTAATATGATTACTCACATTTACAGGGGAGAAAACGGAGGCTTAGAACGGAGAGCATATTCCCCAAGCTCACTCAGATGATAATGTGCTTAGCCAGAACTCAAGGTAGCCTAAAAGGTCAGAGTGTTCCTGCATTTCCACACAACAGGACTTTCCTAAATTTAACTGTAAGTTCTCATTTTGAAATTGATTGCTAAATTTACTACAATGGCCTTTTTTTGGCTAGAACCCAGTTGCACCTTTTTAAACAGTTTTTCTTCCATTCACGTTCTTATAAATTTTCCATCTAAATATTACCAATCTTAACCAGGCACAAATATTCTACTGGCATTCTTGTAAACTCAGTGGAACATAAAAGAGTCAAGACTTTCAGACAGTACAATCCTTTTTCCTTGTATTTGTTCAGGAACACACTCTTTTGAGCTTATAATACTTGCTCAGAAAGAAATTAGGAAATGTATTCTTTGAGAAACACCTACGGTAAATAACTTGTTGCATCTGAAACATGCAACCGACTCTTCTCTATATTTTATTATAGGGAGGGGGAGATCATGTCACTTCTCTGTTCCAAGTCTCAGGAATATTACTATACACAGAACAAAGTCAAACTCGTCAGCCTGGCATTTAGAGTCTCCATCATATTAGTACAACTTCCAGCCTCAGCCCCCCATAGCATTCTCCAATACTTACTCCGCTCCATCCAGCGCCTTTTTTCCACTTGCTCCTGCCCCAGAATACTCTTTTACTCCAATTCCTATGCCATTCTTCACAGCATTCCTCCTGCTTGGCTCTCTTCCCTCCAACATCTATAAATGCCAAAATATGGCCTTCTTCGTGAGATCCTGTCGGTTTCTTCAGATTATAATTAATTTATTCCACCTCCATACTTCTGTGTGTCTGTGTCTCTAAGAAAATACCTGTACATCATAGGGGTTCAACAAGTGTTAGTTGAAATGAAAGGAAAGAGGCATGAATATCTGGGATGTAGGCATATCTCTTAGGGCATCTTCCACACAAGAAAACTGAGATATATCATTGCTAACTCTTGGTGAAAAACGACGGAATGACTGAACTTTCCATGAGGACAGACTAGCTATTTGGTAATCAATCAATAAATTGACACTTTAAATAGAAGTTTTGAAGCTCTTTGCTTTTGTTGGCATTCTCTATGCCATCTTAGCTGCCTATAAAGATATTTACTACCCAGAGGTTTGATCAATCCAAATCTTGGGCTACTGAGATCTAAGACCACATTGGGAACTCTCTTCTCATCTGTAGATGACATAGGGATAAATTTCATTCGTGGTGCTCTTGCGAACATAAACATGTTTACGTTCTTGCAGTTAATTCCCAGTGTGAGAATGAAAAGCAACTAACAGCCCCTTCTTTATAAAGTGGAGGGTGTGTTGAGGCAGTAGTGATGGAATGAAGAATAGTGCCAAGAAATAGAGTTCTGAAAAGTAGATCAGAATGAGATGGTAGAGAGCCTTATCAAACAAGGAATGGTGTTGGGGCTTTATTCTCAAAGTTATGCGGACTCGTTGGAGACTTTAAGCAAGGATATGACATATTTGTATTAACATTTTTTACATATTTTTCTTTTAAACATGGCAGCATTAAGCATTCGGTGGGAAAGAAATTGTTAGCAGGGGAGTTTAAGATAAGTGCTTTGATTACCTTCCTAGTGGGATAGGAAAAATGTAGCTTTCTGGAAATATTTCACTAGGGAGACAATCTCATGAGGAAACAAGAGCTGCTGGGTCTCAGGATATTTTCTCTCACCCACTTGGAATATTTCTCATTCTTCAGCTTCCAATGTCCCAAAAGGACACCATTTCAACACTGATAAATTTTGACTCTTCCCTGTAGATTGTGAGTGAGTTACAAAATATCCATTACTGATCGAGGAACCTGTTTCAGTGAGTTTCAGTTTGAGAATATTTGTGACAGGAAGAAGTAATGATAAAAATACGGGACACTATTAACCAGGGACATTTCTTTCAGGTTTTCTCACTCAGGCTTCTTTTATTTTATTTTTAAATTTTAATACCAGTGTAATTAACATACAGTGGTATATTAGTTTTAGGTGTACCATATAGTGACTCAACAGTTCTATACACTCATTACTCAGGGCTCATCATGGTAAGTGAGCTCTTAATACCCTACACCTATTTCACACATCCCCCCACCCACCTCCCCTCTGGTAACCATCTGTTTGTTTTCTATAGTTAAAAGTCTGTTTGTTTCTTTTTTCTTTGTTCATTTGTTTTTTTTTTTAATTCCACATGAGTGAAATCATATCTCTTCCTCTGACTAATTTCACTTACCACTGTACCTTCTAGATCCATCCATGTTGTCGCAAATGGCACGATCTCATCCCTTTTTAATGGCTGCATAATATTCCATTGTTTATATATACCACCTCTTCTTTATCTGTTCATCTATGGCTGGACACTAAGGTTGCTTCCATAATTTGGCTATTTAAATAGTGCTGCAATAAACATAGGGGTGCATGTATCTTTTTGAATTAGTGCTTTCATATTCTTTTGGTAAATACCTAGTAGTGGAATTACTAGATTATGGTAATCCTATTTTTAATTTTTTGAGGACCCCTCATACTGTATCCCATAGTGGTTGTACCAGTTTGCATTCCCACCAACAGTGCTGGAGGGTTCCTGTTTCTCCACATCCTTGCCAACACTTGTTGTTTCCTGTGTTGTGGATTTTAGCCATTCTGACAGGTGTGAGGTGGTATCTCATTGTAGTTTGATTTGCATTTCTCTGATGATGAGTGATGTTGGGCATCTTTTCATGTGTCTGTTGGGCATCTGGATGCCTTCTGCGCAATAATGTCTGTTCATGTCTTCTGCTCATTTTTAAATTGGATTATTTGGTTTTTTTCACTAAAGTTTCTTTAAAATTAGAGGGAAGCAAAAAAGCAAAAATGCCTCTCTTCTTGAGTAGCAGGTTTCTATTAATAATATTTTAGACCTACTATACTCCCAGGCGTTGTGCTACATACTTGGTATATCTTATTTCATTTAGTCTTCCTAACAAAGATAGGAGATATGGAAATTGAATTTCACCAAGACTGAGGCACTTGCTCAAGGTCACACAATTACTAAGTGGCACTGTCAGAATTTAAGGCCACAGTCTCAGCTCTCTCCTATCGGGTACGCTGTCTCTAAGATACAGGTACGTACGGTAGTAACGGTGCTGGGTTTGCTGTCAGACAGGCTGCATCCAGATTCTACTCTACTACTCACTAGCCTTGTAAATTGAGGCAAGTTACTTAAGCCTCAGCTTCTTCTTCTGTCAAGTGGGACCCAGAATGCTTGACAAATGGGGCATTTGAGGAGTAAGCAATTAAAGGTCCTAGCCACGTAATTAATATTACATTCCTTCCTTCCAATACACAATGGATTCCGTAATTCCATATATACTCGTCATCTCTCAGGGACTCTGACATTTGGCCAAAGACCCCAAGTAAGAGAGCAAACAGCCGTGTGAGGAGCTGGGATAAGAACAGTGCAGGCAGAGAGTAACAACCACTAAGACCCTCAAAAGGAGAGGGTTTGGGGTTTTCAGAGGACCAGGCCCAAGCCAGTGTGACAGGAGCTGAGAGTCAGGGAGAGGCTGGTTGAGAAATGGCTGGAGGTGTGGGCAGGGTCTTGTAAGGCAGCTGTTGGGAGTGTGGATTTATTTTACACAATGGGAAGTCACAGATCTTAATGAGGTGAGTGACATGATGCCTCGGTAGGCAGAATATTGTGTCCCATTCCCCACACCGCGCTGCCTACCCAAAGATGTCCACATGTACATTCTTAGAACCTGTGAATATATTGCCTTATATGCCAAAAAGGACACTGTGGTATGATTAAGTCAAGGGTCTTGGTGGGGCACCTGGGTGGCTCGGTCGGTTAGGCATCTGCCTTCTGCTCAGGTCATGATCTCAAGGTCCTGGGATCAAGCCTGGCGTCGGGCTCCCTGCTCAGAGGAGAGTCTGCTTCTCCCTCTGCCTCTGCCCCTCCTCTCTCACTCACTCTTTCTCTCAAATAAATAAATAAAATCTTTAAAAAAAATAAGAGTCTTGAGATGGGGGGATTATCCAGGTGGGCCCAATGTCATCACAAGGGTCCCCATAAAAGGGAGGTGGGAAAGTCAGACTCAGAAAAGGACGTGTGACAAAGGAAGCAGAGGTTGCAGCGATGCAGGGCCATGAGCCTAGGAATGCAAGCAGCTTCTAACGCTGGAAAAGGCAAGAGGAAGATTCTCCTCTAGAGCCTCTAGAATGAATGCAGCCCTGCCAACACCCCGACTTTAGCTCAGTGAAAATGACTGTGGACTTCTGACTTCCAGAACTCTAAGAAAATTCATCGATCATGTGTTAAGCTGCTACATGTGTGGCAGGGCCCTACAGCAGCAATAGGAAACGAATACAATGCCTCTGGCTTCTGAGTGCGGAACGGCTAGAAGGGGGATCAAGGGTAGAACTGGGAGGCCAGCTGAGATGCCGGTACAGCAATCCAGATGAGGTGGGTCTGTGCCAGAGTAACGGTGGCTGCAGAGACCTGTGGTAAGGAGACACGCTGGAGATGTATTTTGGAGGTAGGGCTGCCAGGACTTGCCGAAGTCCCTTAGCTCCTAAACCAGTCTTTGTTTTGGCAGGAGCTGGAACCCATGGGTACCATTTGGCACACTAGAGTCCTCAGTCCTAGGAAGCGAATGCTGCTTTACTAGGTAACTGATTTGACAAATAAATAATTAACTCACCAACCAGAAACTTCTAGCCAATGGGAAAAAAAAGCAACTCAGAGCCTGGACTGAACAAGTCTAAAGGCAAGCTCTTTGGTTTTGGACTGTCGTAAAGAATGGAAAAGCAAGGCCCAAGACAGCAGCAGACCCAGAAGTGAATGACCTTGAGGGGAAAAATGTGCTTGTGGTCTAATTCCAGGCTCTGCAGAATTTCCTTCTTATGAGAAGTAAGAAGAATGATTTTCACTGTAGCAGAAAGGAGAAGGAAAGAAATCGCCTCTTTACCCCAATAACATTTGTCAGACCTCTCTGAGCACCATCCCCCACTCCTTCGTGCCACCTGCAGGCCAGGGCCCCACCTGCTACTACGATGAGACATTCCCACAGGCAAGATTTCCGACTGTGGCCTCTGCCCACAGTCCTTGTCCTGCAGCCCAGAACTGTGTGGAATTCCAGCTGGAGGACTGAGGACCTGGGGAAGGGGGACATCCCATGCGAGACCAGCCATGCTGCCCTGTCACACAATAGGCATTTCCTTCCCCCGCGAGAAGACTAAAACAAGCCTTCGCTCCACCAAGGCTTCCATGACTTTGCTGGAAGGATTTCCCTAAAATCTCCTCCCCGACCCTGGCTCCACACCCCAGGTCATCACACCTTTCTCCATCAGCACCCGCAGCCAATCTTAGCCTCCCAAGGAGGTAACTGAGCCCAGCAGACGGGTCTCAGGAGCTGCCGCGTGATTCCCAGATGTCTCAGTTTGCAGAGTTGTGTTTTCCTATGTGTGCTGCACACTGCTCCCCCTTCCCCCCAAGAAACCCTCTTTGAATCCCTAAGTCTCCCCAGGAACGAAACCACTTGTCCTCTCCTTGCAGAGGCTTCCCATCACGAGGTTCTGCACAGCTGAGGGAGGAGGGGAGCCTTCCTCACTTTTTCCATCGGCAGTGTGGAGTGTCCTGGGGGAAGCCAAGGGCTCAGCATCTAAGTCCGTTCTGTGGGGTAAAGGGAAGAGGGAGCTGTGCAAATGAGATTCAGAACATTGCATATCCTCTCTCTCTGTCCTCCAGATCTCCTGGCTTATGCTTATTCGCCCTGTTCCCCGTTGCCTGAGGGTATTTTGCTGCTCCCCACTTTTATCACAGAACTTAGGAAGCCTCACCTCAACCCAGATGAGCCTAACGTTCTCCTTGCCCTAGAGAGCCAGAACAGATCACTCTTCTGGTTTTTTTGTTGTCGTTGTTTTTTTAAAGATTTTATTTATTCATTCGACAGAGAGACAGAGACAGCCAGCGAGAGAGGGAACACAGCAGGGGGAGTGGGAGAGGAAGAAGCAGGCTCCCAGCGAAGGAGCCTGATGTGGGGCTCGATCCCGGAACGCCAGGATCACGCCCTGAGCCGAAGGCAGACGCTTAACGACTGAGCCACCCAGGCACCCCCACTCTTCTGGTTTTTTTTATGTACACCCTTTTGACTTAATGGTCCCATTTCTGCCCCAAACCTGTCACTCTTGACTAATGCCACACCTTCCTCCTTCACGTTCCCTAGATCCCCAAAATGATTTGTGGATTAGTAGCTCCATTTTTATCAATAATGAAAAACAAACTACTTTGCCAAAAGAATAACCCAGATGCCCGCTGCTCACAAAAAAGGTGCCCTCTAGCTCTGATCCCTCCCATCAGAACCACACTTCATCCCTGGTCTCTATTTTAGGAAGCTTTTCATCCCACAGGCCACAAAGGCAACCAATTGCCTGAAGAGAATAGCTTTGTGATGAACACAGAGGTCACTCTGGATACACTGTGCTGTTAGTTGATTACACACTTTTCCAAGGCTGTCCTTGGTACAGATGCAATGAATGCTAAATGGCATGTGCTTCTCGTTCCAGCAATTAGTTTTGATCTCTCTGGCTTAATGCTGTGTCCAGTTGTTCTGAAAGAGAAAAGAAATGCCCTGCCTCTGCACCATTTATTTTTATATATGCATTCATTGAAAACTTACTGGGGCCTAGTCCTCTCCTAGGCATTGTGAGGGAAAGGAAGGAATCACTCCCCACCCTCAAGAAGCCAATAGCATGGAAGAGGAGGGAAAATGTGTAAGGAAAATATGACATACAGTATGCTGCAGTATTTGGAGGAGGGAAAGAGCCCTTCCTTTGTTCAACAAGTATATGCCATGCATGGTTTAAGGCCTATGGAACTGAAGAAGGCAGAAGAGGTCCCTACTCTCATGGCAGAAATGATCATTGCACTAGTAAAAAATTAAATATACCAAGTGAATCTAAACAGTGATAAATACAATTAATGGAATAGGAATGGGATGAGATGGAAGTTAGCTGCAAGGAGTTCTTTAGGTAGGCCTCTCGGGAAAGGTGACCTTCTCTCTGAATAACAAGATGGCTCTAGCTGTACAAGACCTAAGAAAGGAACAACATGGGCAGAGGAAACAAGTGCAAAGGCACTGTGGTAGGCACAGTTTGGGAGTTTTAGGAGAGAAGTGACAGTTCGGTCTCAAAGAATGGGTAAAATGACGTTTCAGGAAAATAAAATGGCTTGAGCAAAGGCACAGAAGTGGGAAAGCGTGAACTGCTTTCAGTGGGAAGCAAGCACAGATTTGAATCAAGGTCTGGTAAAACCTGAAATTCCGAAGATAAGATGAGGGTAGATTATCTCTGGAGAGCCTGGGGCCAGGCTGTGGCTACAGAGTGGATTCTATAAGCAGGGAGCTCTGCAGGTTTCAGAGTCTCTGCCTTGATAAGAAGGTGTGTTAGCAAGATTTCTCCGGCCTTAGTGGGAACTATTTTTGCCTTTGACAAACAAATATCCATCGGTGCTTCTGTGGAAGCTTCCTATTTCCTGATAAATATTCATCTTCATGCCTAGGTGTCTTGTCAGAGGCTGGCTACACAGTAGTTTGAAGTAGGGATGGCAATGTAATTTGTGGGGTCCTGTGCAAAATGAAAACGTAGGGCCCTTTTTTCAAAATGCAGTTTATAAGCTTTTTCCTTTCTTCAGCTGTCTCTGTCTTGACTTGTCACAGTGTTTTGTATTATTTAATATGAAATAACTCCCTCAAACATGAGGATACTTGCCGGGCAAGCGCAGACCCTCCCAGGCACGAGATGCCTTCCTCTCGACCCAACACCCAGCACCCCACAGCCAGCTCCTCACAGCTGGGGAAGTCAGCAGTGGCCCCTGGGTGGGAGCAGGAGAGCAAGAGGCCAACACTCCGTCTCACAAAGGCAGGCAGGTGGAACCACATGTGAGCAGAGGCTCCAAGCTCCTGGTGCACGCTCCATTGTTCCATCTTTACTTACAAAACATAAATTCAAAGATAAAATATTTAAGAATTCCAAGATGCTGGGCGCATCCTTCTGTGTGTGGGGCTGTGTGAGAGGGCCCCGGTGGCGTGCCCATGAAACCCATCCCAGACTGAAGCCTGAGGAGAACGTACTGCCTCTCAGGATATAGATTTGTTTCCCTCAGAACTGAAACTCAGTGAGCTACTGACCTTCAGGAACACATGTGCTGCCGTGGTTTGATGAGACGATCATGTGTGTGTGTGTCAGGGGGACTGAGTGAAGGGTACCTAGTTCTTCAACTTGCTGTGAATCTACAATTATTTGAGAATAAAAAGTTCTGTACCAAAAGCTTTCACACATGTGCTAGTTTTCTGAAGGAAAGAAGGAGGGAGGAAGGAGCCTAAGAGCGAGATTGAGAAGATAAACTTAAAGCCACTTAGAGGTACTTGGCTGGACACGAAAAGTTACCACACGCATGCTCAGCTGGAAATGCAAACCTTGTGCATGAGCCGGGATGGGATGACAAGAGAGTGGTCAGGCTCACAGGCAAAGGTGACAGACTAACCAGCTCGTTTCTGACATTTATCCTATTCGAACCCACCAAATGATCATTTACTAATTGCTCACCAAGTACAAGGAATTCGCTGCACTTGGCTCTCTGGCATTACAATTCCAGACAATTGTCTTTTATGCAAGGAATGTTTTCCCAAGAATGGATGGAATCCAAGACTAATCTTGACAGAGAATGGCAGGTATTCCTAATTACCAGCTAAAGAAGCACTATCTTGTGCCAACAGAGTAAACAGAGTGCTCTTGATCCAAAAGTTCTGAAATTTTTGTTGATTTTTTAATTTGGGAGTATTTACCTTATTTCTGATTTTGTGCTTGATGTTTACATAACACTATTCCAAATTTGCATAATTCAAATTGGCATGAAAGGATCTACACAGACCCAAAAGGAATATTGTTGGAATTTAAAATATATATAATTTTATATAAAACATATAATATATATATATATATAAAGCATCTAGCACAATCTTTGCAGCAAATGGGAAGAAAATTAAAGAGACCCATTCTTATTGCTGTTATATTCAATAATATTTCCAATAAATCACAATTTCCAATTCCAAGAATAGTATCTCTAAGCTACAAAACTGGGGCAGGTTTCATTTTTTTATCTGTAGAAGTAGAATAAAAGTACAGCTCATAGAGTTAAAGCATTTTATAAGAAAATACCATTTAGCACTGAGGGTCTAAATGTTTTTCCACTGAAGAGAAAATTAATACCTAGTCAATTCTGCTTCTGTGCAAAAGTGGAACAGAGTAACAAATTAAACCAACATATTATCCCAAAGCTTTGGTCTAGTCAGCAGTTAGAACACCTCTTCCATTATGTCATTTTTCTTTGCTTACATCATAGGGGAAGGACTAATAATCAGTGAGCTCTCTGAATTAAAGGCGAGCAGTGGCAAAAGCACTCTGTAGGATCATTCCCTAAACTGAGATAAATAGCCTACAACATCCTTCACTGGGTGACAGCTAGTGAGTGGGGGACCCCTGAAGCAGCAGAGCCAAGACCAGGGCTCCGAAGTTCAGAGCGTGCAGCAGCATCTTCATGGCCACCCTTTGGCTCTAGCCATTGTCTGTCCTGAGTAGCTCGTCCTCCAGGGCCAATCTTCTATCTTGGTGGGGCCTCAAGGATTGAAAAAGGCTAAAGCCACCAGACAAGTGCGCTTCACACAATTCCAGACAGGAGAAAATAGAAAACTTGTCTCTGAAGCAGTTATGTCATATCTGTGAAGAAACACAGCAAAATGCACTTATCCCAACAGAAACTGGTGCTGGATACCAGGACTATGGGCTCCTTAACAGTTGTCTGCTTTGATCATTGTGTGTTTAACTGAGTACTTCCTCTGGTGTCTTGGCTACTATCTGGGGAAAAACCCATAATCCCTGCTCAGATGGAGCCCGAATCTACCCAGGTCCATAAGACCCACATGAAACAGTCTTTTGAACGAGAGATTAATAAAGAGTACCAGCACTGGCTCTCACAGACTGGGACCCAGCCTCAGTCCTGCTAACTTGCTACCTGGGAGGACCCAGGTAATTCAGTGAGCTTTTCCAAACCTTTCTCCTGAACTATAAGATGAGGGTAATAATAGCCCTGACCTCCCAAGGTGAATGTGAACATGGGACATAGTAAATCTGGCCTTTATGAAATAAATCTCATTTCATTGAGACAGTCTCATGCTGTGATTGGTAAGTCTTGGTTCACCTCCTGGATTTACCACCTATTAGCTGCATTTCCTTGGTCAAATGACTTAACCTCGCACGTCCCCATTTCCTGGCTTATAGAATGCGGATAATGCAACCCCTCACAGTGAGATTGTTTTATAACCTTGCCAGAATCAACAAGGAGTATTAAGACAATCCTTTCAGATGTGAAGAATCAGGGCCGGTCTGCTGCCATTTTATTCTTCACACAAGACAAGGCCAAATGACATTCAGAAATCATCTACATTATTTTTAACAGTATGCTGGTGAAATTTCTTCTCCCTCTTCCAAAGGTCTGAGCCATTTAGATTTCTTCGGTTGGACAGAAAGGGGTTTGTGAGAAGCTTCCAGTCAACTCTGTGGACATGACAAAGCAACTAACGCAAAGAGGGAGAGGTGCCCTGACCCTT
Source organism: Ursus americanus (assembly GCF_024610735.1). Taxonomy (NCBI): domain Eukaryota; kingdom Metazoa; phylum Chordata; class Mammalia; order Carnivora; family Ursidae; genus Ursus; species Ursus americanus. The sequence continues at coordinate 8,401,904 of NC_142131.1, forward strand.
TCTCTACCTCCAGAGTTTCACAGTGGATCTCAGGATGCGCTATCTCAATCGAGGCAGGTTCAATGGGAAGATTTCTATTATTTATTAGAAATACTAAACCTGCAGGCACTATAATTTTCAGATGTCCAGAGAGGTTTCTCACAGGACATATTACACGTCCTCTCCTCCCAATAAGTATCTGTTGTTTATCTTCCAAGAAGGGGGCACCCTGGTCTTGTGGCCTCTTATTTAAGAATGAGAGACCATAGTTCTGATTTGCTAATCTCATTTGGTTCCTTAAAGAAAGAAGAAAAATTTTAATTATATAGTGAGAGAAATAAATAGCTCCATACATACAGTATGTGATGAAAAAACCTTCTAAATGAGATGATTAAATGATTAAAAGTATACAGCATAGGGTCTGGTTCACCATAAGAACTCAATCTCAATAAATATTAGTACACACACACACACACACACACACACCCCAAATGAGGCACTATATAGCTTAGCCCTCGGTGATATGGCACAGGCATGCTTTGCAGGAAGAGAGAGAATGGTGATGGCTGCAAGAGATAAAAAGACTTCATGAAGGGAGAGGAATTTGAGGTTGTCTAGAATACGAACAGGAAGAGTAGAGACAGGAGGGCATGAATGGTGAGGGAAACTGAGTGCAGGTAGAGAAGGAATGAGGGGGGGTGTGTTCCTGGGATGGACACTGAGGATGATTAATTAAATTGATAGAAATGGTGGGTCAGGTTATAGAGGGGATTGGGAATCAGCAGGAAAGACTTCATGGGATTTTTTTTTTTTTAGATTTTATTTATTTATTTGAGAAAGAGAGAAAGCATGAGTCAGGGGGAGGGGCTAAGGGAGAGGGGGAAGCAGACTCCCTGTTGAGCAGGGAGCCTGACATGGGGCTCAATCCCAGGACCCCGAGATCATGACCTGAGCCGGAGGCAGACACTTAACAGACTGAGCAACACAGGCGTTCCCTTGACTGGATATTTTTTGATTTGTTCATGAGTCTATCAATCTGGGTCCAGTAGGAAGACAGAAATAACACAGTGTGTTAGTCAGGGAAACGTGTGTGTGTGTGTGTGTGTGTGTGTGTGTGTGTGCACTCAGAGGGAGATTTTAAGGAATTGGCTCATTGTAAGGGCTGTCAAGTCTGAGTTGTACAGGGCAGCCCAGCAGGCTGGAGACCCAGGGAAGAACAGATTTTGCAGCAGGAGTCTGAAGGCAGTCTGGAAGCAGAATTCCTTCTTCCTCTGGAAGACCTCAGTCTTTTTACCTTGAGGCCTTCAACTGATTGGATGAAGCCCACTCACATCATGGAGGGTAATCTGGTTACTCCTTTAGATACTAATCACATCTAAAAAAACACATCACAGCAACATCTAGCAAGGCGTTTGACTGTATGTCCGGGCACCAGAGCCTAGCCAATTTGACCTATAAAATTAGCCATCACACACAGTAATTTAAATAGAGGAAATTAAACATAAAGAACTATTAGCCAATGATAGCAAAGTAATTATAAAGATAAAAAAGAGAACTCTAAAAGTATCTTCCTGGTAGAGAGAGAGAGTACTCACAGATGCATAAACTTGGAAACAGGGGTTCAGGCCTCATTGGAGAAGGTTGGTTGCAGTCACTGGTTGATGAAAGATTTTGCTGGGTTGGCAGGGCAGAGCTGGTGCAGTCTCGAGCTAGCAGAAACAACCCTGGGGCTCAGGTGAGCCAAGGCTGCTGGACGGGTACGTAGGGAGTCGGGAGCACTGAGGGTATTGAGCACTGCTGCAGGTGTGAGGCCCAGAGAGCTTAGTGCCTGCACTGGAACCTCCGCAGCAACAAATGTCCAGGCCTGGGGGAGCTGAGGCTGATGCTTGGGCATGCCGAGTGAGTGGGTACATCAAAGATGCTGGAGCGCCACTGTGGGTGCTGCTGAAATTGGGAGTTGGAGAGGCCTCCCTCTCTGATAACCTAGTATACTTTAGGTACCTCTTAGGCACGGGGGTCCGTTTCCTACCTGTCCAGCAGCACGGGGCTGAGGAGAGGGTGGACAGAGCAGAAACCTGTGCCAGCACACAGGCCTCAGCATCCGGGGCTCCCCATTCTGCCACCAATACCCAAACTGAGAGCTGGGGAACCCTAGGAAGCTGCATCCTACAAGCACTTAGCACCAGAAGAAAACTCAAGGGCTGAGGAATAGAGAAAAAAACACAGCACCGCCCATAGGTACCAGGAGGAAGAGGCCTTCTTCCTGCAATGCCCCTCCAGAACTACGTACTGGCAAAGTTTAATTTCATGCCAGCTGGCAAAGGAAAAATATTATAATTTTTATTTATGTTTAGTATTAATATTAAAATATTCAGGTCCCAGATCCACTTTCACAAATCAGGCAATGAAGGGTAAATCTGGAGCTGAGAGGCAATAAATTGGCAACTAGTACCATGGAAGATGCAATGGAAGCAGACCTTGGGTGAGTGATATCAGGCAGTTCAAATGACATTGTCAAGACTGGACTGACATTGGGAAACCCAGCCAGGAGGCTGCTGTCATGACAGGGGCATGAGACGCCAAGACCCTGGACCAAAGTGCAATCACTAGGAATGAAATAAAAGGTTGGGATGAAATATTTCAAAGGAAAAACAGAATTCTTGCTTTAGGTCATCACCCTGCCTTAGTCTGTTCAGGCGACTATAACAAAAAATACCCTAGATTGCGTGCCTTAAACCACAAACATTGATTTCTCAGTTTTGGAGACTGCAAAGTAGAAGATCAAAGCAGATCTGGTGTCTAGAGTGGATCCACTTCCTCATTCATAGACGGCTGTCTCTTATGTGTGTCCTCTCGTGGCAGAAGGGGCAATGGAGCTCTCTGGAATGTCTAAAAAAACTCTGGAGCATGAATCCCATTTGTCATGGGTCTATCCTTCATGATCCAATCACTTCCCAAAGGGCCCACCTCCTAACACCATCACAGTGAAGGTTAGAATTTCAACATATGAATTTGGGGGAGGCCACAACCATTTAGTCCATAACACACCCCAACTTACAAAAGCAGGGGAGATCTGCAAAGAGATTAGAGAAAAAGAATCACTTTCCCTCTCTTCTGAAGTGCTGAGTATGCTATCGTGTGTCTGGATAAGCATCTGAATCTACTGAGAGCCAGAACGCTCCCTCTCGGAACTGGGTCACCCCTTTCATAATGAGAGTCAGAATAGGGCAGAGTGAAGCAGGCAAAAAACCATGAGTAATAATGGGCAGCTTGGGTTTGGGAATCCCAGGTCCTCGGAATCATTGTTAAGAATGAGACTGGCTGAAGACCAGCAAATCGGTCTAAGGCTAGTAAAGTCCGCGGTGGGTGTTCGTACCTGGCACAAAGTCCGGCAGAAGGTACAGACACAGTCAGTAAGCACTGGAGGAAGGAAGGGAGGGAGAGACGGTAGTAAGCAGAGAGAAATTCATTAAAGCCAGGATGTTAATCCAGGCATGACCGGACCAAAAGGCAGCCGCTTCAGGACATGATCACAGAGGAAGGCAGAGCCATTAGTAAGTACCCGGCTCCTACCACCAACAGCCTCTACCTGCGGGCTGTGGGAGATTCCAGGTCTAAGTATAACCAGAGGCAAATACTGAATCCTTCGAATCTCTGAGTAAGGGGCAGATTAACAGGAATCCAGACGCAGGAGCCAACCATTGAGATGCTCACAACTCCTTTCCAAGACAGTGGCATCCCCCAGACTCCCTCCCTTCTCTGCCTTCTTCCTCTGCTCCAGTCCCATCCGCACCCATGCCCCACCCCAGGCCAGCCAGCCCAGCCCAGCCCAGCCCAGCGCTCCTCTCAGTAACAACCACTGCTGGTTCTGGAGCAGAACTTTCCTCCTACAGCGTCAGGAGTCCTAAGGCTATGGTAGCGATGTTTCCTTTGCACTTCAACTGAAAGTGGAGCCCAGGTGTGGGAAGGAAAAAAACCTCCATTGTTAGGTGCACTTTACATAGATAATCTCATCGCCTCCTTACAAAGGAAGATGCTGGGGGGAGCCTGGGTGGCTCAGTCCGTTAAGGTTAAGTGTTTGCCTTTGGCTCAGGTCCTGATCTCAGGGTCCTGGGACCCGGGATGGAGCCCCAGCTCCAGCTCCCTGCTCAGCGCAGAGTCTGTTTCTTCCTCTCCGTCTGCCCCTCCCATCCCCCACCCCCCACCCCGCTCATGCTCTCTCTTATGCTCTCTCAAACAAATAAATAAAATCTCTTTTTAAAAATTAATTAATTCATAATTTAAAAAAAGAATCTCGGTTAACAAGTTTTCTAGTTCTCACTCCCCACTTTCATCGAATTTCTATACAATAATGAAAGTTAACAGAAAAAATAAAAATAATGGAAGTTAACATTTATACATCACTTATGAAATGCCAGGTGGTGTTCTGAACAGTTTACCTATGTATTAACTAAATCTTCTTTCATAAGGAAACTGAAGCACAGCGTTGAAGTAAATTGCCCGAAGCCACAGACGTGAGGCTTCAAACCCAGCTTGTCTGGCTCTAGAATCCGTCTCCAAACTAAAAATACACCGGGTTCAGAGGGAAAGTTTGTAGGGCAAACATTCAGTTACAGAGCTTAAGATGTAGACTATCTTGGTTTTACAGTGCACCTAGTAACTTCTTGACAACTTCGGAAAGGTCGCGAGTATGATTCAGATGAACTTCTTCCCAGTCTTACTGTTCTGATTGGGTGGTAGTTGCTATGCTCTGAGGGATAGTTTAGGAGCCAAGGAAAAGGGTGACAAATGAGACACGTGCTTGAGGCCAGATGCGTCTCTCCAAAGCTGTAAAGCCTGGGCGGCTCGGACTCCAACATCACTGCCACCCCTCCACTTCGCTAACTTACCCGCAGGAAGCCTGTCTGTCTGGGAGCAGCGTGCTGCGTAGGTCTGCGTGCACATCAACTCCTCCAGCCCCCAAAGCCGCCTGTGCCTCCTGGAGCCTGGAATCTCCGTGGTGCCAGGAAACAACATGATGCTGCCAGCATGTATTTATCATTCCTAAAGCATGGCTCCCCACTCCAGGCAAAGTGAAAAGAAAAGCACAAAATTCCGAGTTTGCAGCCAGTTACCTCCGCTGGTGTTGGTGGCAGCCAGGCACTATAAAAGCGGGGAAAGAGCAGTAACTGTACTGCCATTCAGACAAGAGGTGCTGCAACTGTGGGGAAGGAAATGGTCATCACCTCCATTTCTCGATAAAAGCAAAAAGAGAAACGTTAAATTCACAAAGTGTTGAATGGGAACCCAGTACCCCCCACAAACAAGAGTCTGACTTGAATGCTCACTTTACTTTCTGTCCTCCGTTCTTCACCCATGCTTTCTTGCCTACTTGGAGGGAAAAAAGGAAAGTATAAATAAACACATACATACATACATGGATGTTATAATGTTGAGTGCATCGTGAGGGGAGTGCAGTCTCTAGGGTCAGGACTTCGGTTTAATCAAGGACCAAGACAGCAAAGGTCCCTACAGTGAAAGCACTCTTGTATCTCTCCTTCTTACCTTGGCAAGGCTTTGCCACCCTCCTGAGCCAATCAGCTATGACATGGACAGAGGCCACGGTCTCACAGCTATCAAAGAGGGATGGGTGTCAGACACCAGGGAGGAGGGGATGCCTCCAAACTGGTGCCTACAGATAAAGGGCTCTGACCATCATCAATTAGGCTCTAAGAGACACTCCCTCCTCAGTCGTGCTTCAATCCGCTGGCTTTAAATATAGCTCTCTAGATGGGTATTTTATGCACCTTTCATGTGCTGTTAGGACATGCTTTCTTTCCCTCTGAATATATTTTGGCTCTGTTTTCCCCACTGAGAATTAGCTCTTTTTCATGGTGAAAGATGCCCTTTGCCCTCCTCCCTAGTTTGTAGATTTTCATGGCTGTGCCTTCAGATAAAGTGAAACACGCTGGTATCGTGTCCCCACATTTTCCCTCTCCTTAGACAAAGACGCATAACCACAAAATATTTCTACCAAGCTTAAACCAAAATTTGAGCCAAAGCAAATAACTAAAAACCTCTGTAGGTAATTTTATTTTACCAGAGAGCCCAAGTTGCAGACAGATACAAATGTCCTTGTCTGTATTTTTCTTTATAGAAATAATTTAATTTAGAAGTAGATTCCCTCTGGGTTGGGTTTTGTCATTATTATTATTTACTATTTCCCTTTTCTGAGCAGTCTGACCTTTGGGGTTATTTCCATAGAAATCTTATTTCCATGATTGGCAATGTCAACATTATCCAAGGCCACCTGTCATCAATAGCCCAAGTTCCTTTGCTCCCAATTCATAGCTTCTGGACCTCACTAAACAATTCCACGGTATTGTTCTATTCAACATCTCTTCTATTTTACTCAATCTTGCACACATGAAGCAGCTGGATCTCTGTCTTGGCTCAGGAAGAGAAAAACGAAACTAGAGCCTTCCATGCCTTGGAAGGAGAATATAAAGTTGTGGGGAAACCGGTCTTAAAGAAATCTTTATTGTTTTCAATACTGACCTAAGTGAGACTTTTGGAAGAGCCAGAGGGAAGGAATCAAACAGAACCCGTTTAAGAATTAAACTGAGGGATTGAGATTTGCTTAAGGGAAGAGTTGAAGAGCCCAAGGGTATGGCAGTTAAGACAAAATGGGGTTCTAGTTGTTCTTTATCCCTAGAAAACATTTGATCAGAGAGAACGGAACTCCAGACAAAGCACTGTTAGGATTAGACTGAAAGGAGAACCTTTTCCAAACCCTGTATCTCTGTAAGAGCGGAGTTTAAAGGTTCTTGGACGGGTGCAACTGAGCGAGGAGAGTAAGACAAGACGAGTAAGCCCAGCTGCAAGAGTAACCCCACCCACTACACAGGCTCGGCGTCTATGGTCTGATTGCAGCTGCTCCCACGGCCACAGCAGGCTCATAACCATGGACAATGAGGCAGCAGCTGAGATTAGTCAAAATGGAATCTGGGCCATGACAGAGGCCATGGAAGAGAAAGTAGTATTCATTTTTTAATCTAGTCCATTCATCAATCGTTCATTCTTCTCACAAAGCTGCTACTTCAGCAGAGAAGAAAGAGCCTCATACGTGACTTAGGTACTGTGCTTGGGTGTGTGTCACAGGCAATATGAGTGTAGCCCTTTGCTTTCCCTACAGCAAAGGATGTGGAGGTCATGGTAGCTCTAGGGTAACCTGACGGTACTGATACCAAGAGACCGACATAGCGTCTATCTACACAATAGGCCCAAAGGAAAGCAGACCCAGTGAACGTTGGCCCTTAGTAAATGAGCACATCTGTCATTTCTCAAGAGAATAAAATTTCCAGGCTTTATTTGTTTCCCCATTTCTTTTTGTAGTTTGCAATGCTCTTGAGAAAATGATATAAATAAGTAGCCATTATTTATAGGCATGTAAAGCCTTTATCCTTATTAAAACAAATGAAACTGTATTCTTCTGTTTTCTAATGTCATAGTGTCGACCCTGTACAATTATTGCAAAATGTGCTACTTTCCTTATATTTACTGAAACAGATCAAAATTCTGCATCTCTGTCTCTATTCCAGAAAAGTTGATGGCTTCAGAAAATACTCTGTCTTCTAAAATGATGACTGCTACAGCCTTCAAGAGCTGACTCTAAGATCCCGCAGTCTCCCCAGTTTCTATGGCCCAAGAAGCCAGACACAGGGGAGAAATAGTGTAGAAGACAGAGCCAGAAGACCAGTGTTTAAGTTCTGCTTCTGTCTATGTAACCTTGGGGCACATCACTGGAACTCAGTTTCTTCCTCTAGAAAATGGTGATAACACTGGCCTCTGATTTTATAGAATAGTCACAAAAAATTAAAAAGACAGAAGCCATGGAAATGTTTTATAAACTAAAGTGCCGTACAACTCTGATACTATTTTAGTTGAAGAATATTCTTCTATCCATCTACCCATAAGTTGCAAGAAAATGTTTACATATGCATTTACACGCACACGTATACGCATAGCTATTTATATGTACCCACACGTGTGCATTCATGTACGCAGACACATTCACACATGTGTTTACATGCACATATGTGTGTATGCAGACATGCATGTATTGGGGTGCGACGAGAGGTTTTCATCTGCATCTCAAAGAAAGGCATTACCTAAAACTGGTCAAGACTCTGTTCTGGATGATGTTCCACACCATCAGGCAGCAGAAATATGCAAATTAAAATCACCAGGAGATTCTACGACACGCCTAGTAGGACGGCAGCTTTATCCACAAGACAAGCACCACAGAACGCTGGTGAGGCTGTAGCGAATCCGGAACGCTCACAACTGCTGGCGGGATGTAACATGGTATAGCTACTTCGGAAAACAGTTTGGCAGTTTCTTGTAAAGTTAAAGATAAACTTACCATACGCCCCATCAATTTCACTCTTGGTAATCCACCAAAGAGAATGAAACCATGTGCCCAGACAAAGACCTGTGCACAAATGTTTATAGTAGCATTACTCAGAATAGATCAAAACTGAAAGAAAAATCTCCATTATCTTATGAATGGATGAACTTTATAAACGATGCCTATCCATACAACAGAATAGAGCTCAGAAATCAAAAGGAATGAAGAACTAGTAAGTGCTACAACATGGATGACACTTGAAAACATTAAGTAAAAGCAGCTAATCACAAAGAACAGAGTGTATGATGCTACTTACGTGAAGGGTCCAGAAATGGCAAGTTAATAGGAAGAGAAAACAGCTGTGTGACTGCCTGTGATGGGAGGAGCGAGGTGCCAAATGACTGCAAATGGGTTCGAAGAAAGTTTGGAGGCTGATGGGAAAATTCTAAAACTAGATGGCGGCACTGGTTTCACAACTGTCCACGCTGACTAAAACCATCACTGAGTGGTACCCACACAGGTAGTGACTTCATGGTGTATGAGTTACACCTCAATAGAGCTGTGTTTAGAAAAGACATGAATCGTGGACAGGATGTTTTGAGGTGCCATTGTAAAATTAATACAACAAAATATTGACTTGTAAAATTATTTAAGTCTTGCATACATAGATAGTATTTTAAACTACCGTCATTTAAAAAAAAGTGTTCTTTATTTTCTCTGTGCTGCAGTTTCCCAATCTGTAAAGTAGAGATGATAAAAGCAACTATCTCATGAACATTTGTCAAGAAAAACCAATTAACAGATGTGAACAATTTAGAAGAGGGCCTGCCACGATAAGCATGCTCATTGTAGACACTAACTAGAGATCCCAACTCACTACCAAACACATACATTTTGTAAAATAAATTTCTTTTAATGTGGTTCTTTTCTCATGGGAAAAAGGGGCATTAGTGATTAATTATACTTTCCCAAGGTAGCATAAGTAAAATTCATATTATTAAAGGCTATTCAAAAGGGATGTGGAAAAATATCATAGCTAGAAATTTGGAGTTCCACGGAATATGTCATGGTGGATATAATCAACAAAAACTCATTGGGGTTATATTTTCATTTCAGAATATACAGTCAATTCAAAAAAATAACCTTAGTCCTCCTTCCCTCATTCATTTCCTCCTGATCTGCCTGGTTGCAATGCCCACACTGAACCTCTTCCTTATCAATTACAGGATGAAGGAAAATGCCCGCCTTTGGAAATAATAAAATTAGAAAGTGCAGAAGTTGGCATTGATAGCAGTTTGGGAAAACCATTTGTGTTTAACTGTGTGCCTCAGTCTGGAAATAGAACTTTCTGCTTCTGTGCAACCTCAAACCAAGAAATGAAAAGGTAATTCATTAATCTTTAATCTTACGAGTTTCACTTCGGGTGGGGAAATGCTTCTTCAATAGCAGTCTTCTAGATGTTGGGGACTGGAAGTAGGGGAGGGAATGGCAAACTCACAGCATGGGTCGATCAACTTTTTCTGAGTAATGAGAAGTTTGGTTCTTCATTATTCCCTCAATATTTTTCTAACAGAATTTCTAAAGAACAAAACATCTTCTCCTAATTCATTTACTTAAGGTCTCCACATTTTCTTAAAAAGCTTAGTACTATCACAGTTCACATCTAGCTTCCCAAAGTTATCAGATTTATATATTTTAAGTTAATTGGATGGATAGTTCCAGGTATAAAAATAATGTGGTATGACTCTGGAAAACAGCGTGGAGGTCCCTTAAAAAGTTAAAAATTGAGCTACCCTATGACCCAGACATTGCACTACTGGGTGTTTACCCCAAAGATACAGACATAGTAAAGAGAAGGGCCATATGCACCCCAATGTTCATAGCAGCAATGTCCACAATAGCTAAATCGTGGAAGGAGCCGAGATGCCCTTCAACAGATGACTGGATTAAGAAGCTGTGGTCCATATATACAATGGAATATTACTCAGCCATCAGAAGGAACGAATTCTCAACATTTGCTACAACATGGACGGCACTGGAGGAGATAATGCTAAGTGAAATAAGTCAAGCAGAGAAAGACAATTATCATATGATTTCTCTCATCTATGGAACATAAGAACTAGGAAGATCAGTAGGGGAAGAAAGGGATAAAGAAAGGGGGGGTAATCAGAAGGGGGAATGAAACATGAGAGACTATGGAGTCTGAGAAACAAACTGAGGGCCTCAGAGGGGAGAGGGGTGGGGGAATGGGATAGGCCGGTGATGGGTAGTAAGGAGGGCACGTATTGCATGGTGCACTAGGTGTTATACGCAACGAATGAATCATCGAACTTTACATCGGAAACCGGGGATGTACTGTATGGTGACTAACATAATATAATAAAAAAACATTTAAAAAAATGAGGCAAATAAAAGGAAAAAAAATAATGTGGTACGGTTGCAATTTAGCAGGGAGACTAGCAAGATAAATAATAATAATGTAGTTTTGTGGGGGCATGAATCCAGCTGACATTTTTAAGCATACAACACAGCTGGAGGGGTAGAAGTGTGCAGGATTTCTAAGAGGGTAGCCCACAAACTCTAAGCATTTAGTGGCTTATGATCATTATTCAGTGTATCACCCCAAGGGAATGGAGATCATCGGTCAATCCAGTGAGCCAAATGAAAATGTCAGTGTAAGTGTTGCTAATTTAGGGTGAGGATAGGATGAAGTGAGGGAGAATGACAAAAAGGTAAGGGGTCAACAGTGTTTAGTGTCAATGGCATGTCTCTTTAAGAGGATTTGGACTCAGCTCGAATTTTAAAGAGAGGCCTAAGTCTGAAACTTCTTAGGCAAACAATATACTGTTCCTATTTGTGGAACATTATTTATTCAAATACATGCTGCTTTAAAGGACAAATAGGAAAATATGATAATAGTAACTGACTGTATTTCAATGCATGGACAAAATATTTGTTGGCTAATGTGTCCAAGACACCGTTTTAAGTTCTCCATGGACTATTAGTATGATTAAGTGTCAATTCGTGCCTTCAAACAAGCTCTGAATCAAGAAGCTAGGGCATTTAGTCGGATATTTGTAATGCGAAATAGAAATTGAGAAGTGCTATAGGAGAAGACAAAATGGCCTGGGAATTAAGGGTAGGAAGTGAGGCTCTCTCGAGGTGGGGTTGAGGGAGGAGTTGATGAAGGGTGTGGCAGAGGATCAGACAAACCCGCAGAAGAAGAAATGGAACCGGGAGGGCAGAGGGAATAAATCAAACTTTGGGGAAGAGAGCAAGCAGTAGGGTTAGCTTGAAAGTTATGGGGTTTAAAAGAAAATTGAAAAAGATTAACAGATGAAGTGGGCTGGATCGGCTAAGGAGACAAGACTAAGAAAATGCAGTCCTCAAGTAGGGGTGCTAATGGTGCACTAAAGGTGGTCACTCTGTCCAAGGAACACTTGGGGAGGGAGCTCAGGACAGTGACTGTTTGCCAGTCTTTCCGTATTGTAATAGCCAATGCCCTCCAGTTAATAACACCAATTGTTACTAGCCCCGCTGGTGGGGATACATTCACATACCTTGGGAAAATAAATGAATGAATATTCTCTTAGGCACTGATTAAACTATAGTAAAGGGGAGGGATAACAATAATTTCTTTTAAATATGCATCGTGGGGGTGGGATTTTGCCCTCTAGTAATACCAATTTTGTAAGAATGTGTCGCCTTTCAACCACGATCTTCAAGCAGTGAAATATCTCTGAGCCTCAGGACTGTTCTGCCTGGAAGATGGGTTTCCAGGGAGAACAGCAAGCCCCTCCAAATGATACTTATCCAGCCCCCATAGGAGAGTGCCTCTCATTTGACTGTTTTTCAGGTGGCTCGAGGCAATGGACAAAGCAACCCATCCTGTCCGCCAGGTAAGGCATCCATGATATTCATCTCTGCCTTCATTCTGCTTTTTTCTCAGAGGGGGAAAGGATCAAGTCAGATGTCACGCAGTTCACCCTGGGACTTCTCAGATCTCTAAAAGCTGGGAAACAGGATTTTAAGTTAACAGGGGTTTCTATTCAGATTCTATGAGGGAACTTGCATTCCTGCTGTTCTTTTTATTTTCAGGGGTTTGCGTGACATCTCTCTCAGTGACCTCGCTGGGTAGTCACAAATTGGGGTGGGATTTCCGTTTCACACAGAGCAGTCCAGGAGGTTAAACCACTGCTTCTGTTTTCTTTTCATTCCCTTAGTACAAGATCTCAGGGATGTCGGGATAGTGTTGTCCGCTGAGCAGCTTATTAGAAAATGAATGTCTTATGTTCAGAAATGCAGTGGCTTATGTTCATATCCTTGTTTTGGGTACATACTAGCCCACCCTTCACTGTTCCTACCTGTTCACAACTCCCAGTCTTGAAGCAACATGCGTTTTAATTTAGGCGTGACCTATAAAGTGATAGGTAACTGCTTCATAACATCAACAGGTGAGTCATCACTTTAGCCCCTAAGACATTTGGTACCCCCCCTTTCTGAGCTAGTGCTATCACCTGGCTGGGGGGGGGACTGCTTTAACACCCAGTTATTTCATTTTTATGCTATGTACAAGATTTCTAATAAGGTTATAGATTTCCTTTAAATATGCTCATCTTCTCACAAAATGCCACACAGGCAAAAGGTATTTGCAATCTTCTCTACATATTCTGGGTCCTGTACATTCAGGAAAATGTGGATTGTTTGAGCTTACATGTACTGTCCTATAACTGTCCTCTCTGAACAATCACTGGCATCATCATATGACAAACAGCAGGACTCGTGTTTCATTTTACCTGGAACACCGTGCTCGATACACTCACCCATCTCTCCAGTGCATCATCCTAATGAGCCTGATATTTGTAAGAGGGATCTATTCTGCTAATGCACTCAGAGTGTCTATAGCAGAATGAAAAAGGAACACCCAAACTCCCAGCAGGCTTCCACTTCACAGCAAAGAATACAGTCGGTTCTGCATCCTGAAATCTTCTGCACTGCCTTGTTAAAACTAAAGAGCAAAAATGAAACCTAATAAAGAAGGCCTGGCCTGCACCTGACAGGGCATTAGGATAAAGAGAGGAAGCACGGTGTCCCCTGCCTCAGGTCAAGTTACAGGGGAGAGCCTGCCTCTCAGGCCAGTGGTCCGAGGGCTACCCTCCCAGAAGATCTTGATTTATCATGGCCTTCCACATCATTGACCACAGCAGCCTAAGGCCAAATCTGGCCTGGGGCATTTAACTTGGTCCTTTGCACAAATGGGAGTTCTAAAGTGAAGCATGAACCATGGGCTTCTATTAGACACAGTGGACAGGCCAGGAACAGGGCTAAGAGGACACTTCCAACGGTCAGGCAAACAGCACACTGGGACCAGCACTTATAGACGAGGCCTGGTGAGGTGCCCATTTCCATTTCCTTTCTATATACCACTGATAGTCTTTTGATTTCCTCGCACTAGAATCGAAACCAAAGAGAAAGTTTGTCTATGGACATGGAAAGGAAGACGTTCTTTATAGCCACTGGATAAATTCAGGCTTTCTGGCTAGTTGTTCAAGTATTAGACTGACTTAGCAATAGAATCACTTAGGGCCGTGCCTTCTCTGAAGCCAAAGAGCCTTTGTGCTGGTATCATGGGCTCTGGGAGTCAATGACCACCAGCCCAGGATGAGCACCAGATGATGCCTTTGTGCTACACCTGCAGACCCATGTCTGGGAAGACGTTACTCTGCACAACAGTAGCCTCCCACCCCTGGCTATCAAGAACCCAGAGTGCCTGGGCCTTTTGCACCAACTGGACAGAAGCACAGATATGTGGGTCCAGCACTACTGCATTCTGAAGGACGGCTGCTTGTACTTCTATGCCGGCATTCGCTCCACCCGGGCCTCAGGTACGCACTCAACTTTCACTTGAAATAATTGTCGTTACAATAATAGTAGTAGTGACATCCTAGCTTTATGGACCTTTAATCAAGCCTTGTACTGTGTGCTTTGCCTAAATGAGTTCATTTATCCTCCAACGAAGAGATACTATTGTTATTCTCCTTTTACATATAAGAAAACTGGCCGGAAAGGCTACTAAACTCGACAAGATCACAAGTGGTAAGCAATGAAGCTGAGATTTAAACACAGCCAAGCTAACCCCAGATCCTGGAGATTTAACCCCGTGCCTTTATTGTCTAGCAAAGCCAAACATAAACTCCTTCATTCTTTTGGTCAGCGATGACGTTCAGAATCAATGCCAGTATCTTTCTGGGTGGTAACTCCCATTTCTCAGAGTATTCCTAACGTTGGACAAGCGAGTAACAAAAAGAACATTAACTGTCAATTTTTCTAGGGCAAGTTCCTTAACTCCCTAGAACTTACTTTCCTCATTTGTCAAATGGCAACAGCTATATTTCACAGGACTGTTGGGAAGTTTACACGAGGTAATTGCTATTAGGCTGCCTTAAGCTCTAAATATAAAGCTCTCTCTATACAAAATGTATACATCTTATATACTTATTAAATTATATATTTTAAAAGCTATATGTACAAAATGGGTATGTAAACAATATAATTTAACAATAAAATAATTGTGTGTGATTTTGACAAGAAAGATTATTTATCCTTCTTGTAATTTTTTTTAAAGATTTTATTTTTAAGTATCTCTACACCCATTGTGGGGCTTGCACTCACAACCCTGAGATAAAGGGTCACATACTCTGCCGACTGAGCCAGCCAGGCACCCCTGGCCTTCTTGTAATTTTTGACAAAAGAGATTACTGGCATTTTATTTGCAGTTGGATTCTTTTCACCAAATGAATAATCTTTAAATAGTTAGTAGTAGTAAATATCCTGGAATCTCAGTCATTTAATTTTTTCTTTTTTTTTAGCATTATACTTATGTTTCATCGAGCTAGAGAGCCATGCCAAATGGGAAGGAAGTATCTGGTCACCATTTCAGCCTCCTTAGAAAGTACAGAAGAAGTACAAGGCAAATGCCACACTATGTTCCATCTCTTATCACTCAGGATGAACGATACGATGATTCTCTTTCACTTATTCACCTTTCTATTTGAGAGTGTTACAACATAACCCGAAATATTATTCAACCATTGAGAGCCAGCAACTCTAAGCAGTTGCAGAACAGGCTGTTCCTATTGAACTCCAAACCCATAGTTTTCGGTACCTGATACCAGGATGGGAGTGAAGGTAAACAAAACAAACCGCCAAAGCAGTTATGGACTGGGACTTTTATTATGAAATATCACTGCAAGGGCGCCTGGGTGGACAGTCGATTGAGGGTTCAGCTCTTAGTTTCAGGTTGTGATCTCAGGGTCATGGGATCGAGCCCTGAGTCGGGCTCTGTGCTCAGGGCAGAGTCTGCTTAAAATTCTCTCCCTCCTGCTCCCTCTGCCCCTCCCCCATGCACACTGTGTCTCTCTCTCTCTCTCTCATTCTCAAATAAATAAATAAATAGAATAAAATAAAATAAATATCACGGCAAAATATCTGAATCATTTTAATTATCAAATCAACGAAGCTCATTTTTAAGAGACTGTTTCCAGAGATAGAAAGGATGTTTTTAGTGGTTGAATTCAGATTACTCCAAACTGAAATACTAAGAAAGTGCTTCCAAACTCCTGGGGCCCAGAGATTGCTACTAACTCCAAGTTTAAAACAGTAATGACTACAGGCTCCATGCTCAGCAGGGAGTCTGCTTGAGATTCTCTCTCCCCCCACTCATGCTCTCTCTCTTTCTGTGAAATAAGTAAATAAATCTTAAAAAAAAAAAATTAAACAGTAATGACAGCCACCAGGTGGCTACTCTTATTCTGAAAGGTCAGAGGAGGCAAGGCCCTACTTAGAAAAGTCCTAGTTGGAGAGCTAGAAAATGGCTACTAATAAATGGCCTAAAAAGAATAACAATAAAGCAGAGTTACCATTTGGTAAGTGGAGCTTTTGTACTGGTCACTCTGTTAAGTGTTTTTACTTATTTCATTTAATTTCAATAACATTCCTATGAGATAGGTTACTATCCCACCTACCACTTAGGAAACTGATGCTTAGCAAGATTATATCATTTGCTCATGTTCCCCTGGCTAGTAAATGATGAAGATAGAATTCGAACCCAGATAGCCTATGTTACACCCACAAAAAAGAAAAAATAGACAAGGAGGAAAAAATGGAAGTCTTCTTTATATTCAGCTCCTATCATTTCACACATCTTTCCAGAACCTTCCATGGTTCTTTGTTGCCTCCAGACCACTCTAGAGTTTTATACTCTGTCCCAAAAACCTTCTCTCTGGTTTTCTTTTTCATTCCTTGTGTTAAAGGGCCTTGCACTCTAACCCAACACGGTCATGTTCTGTTTCCTTAACATACCCCACATCTTGAACATTTTTCTGACACCATGTCTTTGCTTGTTCCAGTTCCTTCCCCTGGAACAGTCTATACCCACTGATTTCTCAACACTAGTTGTCCAGATTCTACCTGCCCTTCAAATGCTTATTGAGTCATTAGCCATCTCTGCTATAAAGCAATCCCAGATGGTTCTAGAAAAGCATCTCCCCTCTCCGGACTTCCACACTTAGCCATCTTGTGACACTTACCACCCTCTGCCTTTATGTTACCTCTAGATAGCCATCTCATCTCTTCTAAGGGACTATATGCTCCAAAGATGATCCTATATTATGTATTTTTAATAAATGAGTGAATGAATGAATGAATGAATGAACAAGCAGGTCACCCCAAATGGCCATTATTCCCATGAAGTGTGAGTAATCTGTCTTCCCCTCACTTAATAGTAGAGAAAGGTTAGAAGATTAGAAAGCCAATTCAAAAGCAAAACCAGAACTCAGGCCACCGGATGCCTGGCCCTTCTGCCATATCACACGGTTTCTAGCCCTAAGAAGTTATCTAATTTCTATCTATTTTTAAATTCCTCTCTTGAAAATATATCATTTTGTGGCTAATAAAAATATTTAATCCAAACCCATTCATTCTTACCCAGCTGTACGTGTTAAATATTCCTATGTCCACAGGCCCTCAATTTCTAGCTTAAATTATCCCAAATATGGATTAAAAGAACATTTTCTTACTGAAATTCCAAAAGAAAATGTTATATCTAGGCCATGTTCTAAAATAGAGGCCTGTGATTTGGGGTTTTACATGACTCTACTCTTTCTCAAATAAAAAATACCACATGCCTGAGCATGCACCTTCTTCCAGAAAATGCACTTTCCTGCCACTTCCTCCTCCACTCTCACCCTGACAGCTGCTGGGTCCAGACGGAAGCTCTCCTTGGGTTAATCAGCAGCTCACTCTTCTCTAGCATGAAGGTGGTTGTGCAGGAGCTCTTCTGGAGTGCTTTCCCCTTCCCAGAGTGGAACTGTGAATTGAGGTCTACAACCTTTTTCTAAGAGTCCTTCCCAATCTTCTTGTCCATCTTAACTTGCATCATGACCTGAGGCCCATAGCCAACGATCTGGCACAATGAAACCCAAGCTAGGATGGAGGCATACCCAAGTCTCCTGTAGGGAAGTTCCCCAAATAAAAATGCCTCTCTCTACTCCCCACTCTAAGAATCACTGCCCTGGGGAGCCACATTTTTTTGAGAGGACTGGATCATACTGCTTGGGTATATTAGAGGGCTAAAGTTAGCATGTATCACTGAACACTTCCTATGTGTCCAGGACTTAGATAAGCACTTTATGTTCATTATCTAAAACTAATATTGGCAAAACGTCCACTATTATTACTCCATTATAAGTGAGAAATGGAGGCTTAGAGAAGTTAACTAACATGCTGATGTGGTCCTCCTGCTGATAAGTGACAAAATACGAACAAACGCTATCCAAATCCTATGCCCAAAGTCTTAGCCATAATGCTAGAGAGAGCACTCCCTGCCAGAAATTAGTCTTTAAAGTAGTACTCAGTGCTGGGTATCTACTCTCTAGAAATTAGCACATTGACTGTGATAGCCCTGGTCCACGCAGTCCAACTATTTATCACAATGACCAGGAGTTGTGAGGACAGGCAGCAGAGAAATTTACTGAGAATGGCTGAACCCATGCTGTGCCGTGAACACTACTGGCACTGAAAGAACTAAATTAGTTAATCAATTATTAAAAATAAAATACTCAGTTTAATGTAATCACTTTTATATGCATAGGACATGAATCATTATATTCATAAAGGCTATACAGAGTTCTTGGACTTATTTTCAGTTCTTCCAGGTGATGCTAAGTGAATGACCTTTGCACTGGTCTGATCTCTACTTCCTCCCTTACTTGTATTGTCCAGGCTCTGCTTGGTTCTTGCATATCCCACCCTTGTTTGGTTCCTTGCTCTCCAGCCCCGCGAAGCAGGCGTTGGTTGCTATTTATTGCATTATTCATCAAACTACATGTTTTTACCCCATTACTGAGTCATGTAGTCAACGTAGTAGGTTGTGACGAGTGTTTAAAAATACAACAGACTAGAGTTTAATTGCATAGAACATATCATGGTGCATCCCAGTGTTTCGCAGAACTTTGGGCTGACTGTATGAAAACGTGCAGAGCTCTGTGTTTATTCACATCTTTGGATCACAGCCAAAAAGGTTGGAAAAACACTCAAGTACCAAAACACTGTCTCTGCATTCATGCTTGCTAAATGGGCAGCTTCATGTTCAGAATCTTAGGGTATTTTAAAAAAGTCTTTCCTTTAAATTATCTTTGTCCTACATCTACCATATTAGTTGCTCTGTTATTAGGCTCAGGCTTCTGTGGTCATCACTTCACAGAGACATGACCCCCCTGCCCACAGCATCTCAGTTGCTTTACTGCTTTATTTTCATTTCATTTCATATTTCTTTTATTCCATTGATTTATCTTCTTGATGAAAGATCCAGGAGACCTCATATGCTATTTCTCACTCCTAAAGGTATCTGTAGTGTTTGGGACATGACTTACTGACTGTAGCAGTCACCTGAGGTAGTGAGGCAATCCTAGGGACAACAAAGAGAAGCCGGGAAAGATAACCGTGAAATGAGGGGAAAGTACACAAGGGGAGAAGCAATATGGCCCTAATTTCCTGTGAAAACCACATTAGATGCGAATCTCACATTTTACTCTCAGCTAGATAAATATGCCTCTAATCTGTATTGTCAGAGTTGTAGAAATAGCACCCGTCAGTCTGTCCTACTGTCAAGGAAAGTGCTCATACCTGAACCATATGCATTAGTGGCTAGCCCGTGCCGACTAATATTAAAAAGCCACGGTGTCAAATTCCAAAAGCCCTTTAGTCAAATGCCTCTTCATAGACCTGAAGCGCCTTGTCATTCACCATATACTTGATGATTTTTTTTCCTTTTATTTTTCTCCAGCAAAAGCTGAAAGTAACAAATCGTGACTATTAACTATTGTTCTTGAATAGATCACATCAAGGTCTGTGTGCACTTCTCAGATACATTTTACATTATTGCAACAAATGGAACATTTAATGCTTGCATAGTTCTTGTGAGTAATCTCTGTCCAAATGTTGTGCCAGCTTGCTATTTATTGCTGCTACTTAATAACAGAGAGACTGGCCCAATGAGGTCACCTCAAATGAGGTAATGGGGTTGTAATCGGATGTCTTTACTGCCAATCATTCCTACCCTATAACCGTCCAGGAAAGGGGTCAGAAACTCTCTGGTTTGTAACAGACATCTTTTTGGAGAAGACTTTCTATCTGTTCTTCAAAAGAGTAGGGACGGGAGAGGGTATTCATATCTGCTGAGACATATGAGAAAGTGAAATCTCACGAGTAGAAGGAGGTCAGAAGCCAGTGCAGTAATATAAAACCTTTGTGCTATTGTTGGGAGCAGAGAATTGAGACAGCAAACTAACCCTTGGATATGTCTTTAGGTCGCCCACAGTCCTGAAACATCTAGCACATTGCTTATCCCACTTCTAGCATATACCCCCAAATAGATAGCTGTGCAAAAGTTAGTACACAAATATTCATAGCAATGTTATTTGTAAGAGCTCAAAAAATGAAGAAAACTCAAATGTCCATGAGCTAACGTATAAATGTGGGACGCCCACACGATGGAATATCACTTGTCAATAATAAAGAATGAGGAACTGGTACCCAACGCGACACGGATGAACCTGGAAAACAGCATCCTAGATAAAAGGAGCCAGTCACAAAAGACCACACATTGTAGGATTCCATTTATATTAAGTGCCTCGGGACAAGCAAACCCATGGAGACAGAAGGGAGGTTAGGGTCACCTGGTGGTAGGATGGGGCAGCGAATGGGGAGTGACTGCTAATGCATATGGAGTTTCTTTCTGAGGCGAAGAACACGTACTAAAATTAGATTCTGGTGATGGTCACACAACTCCATAAATAAAATAAGAATCACTGATTGCACGCTTCAAATGTGTGAATTTTATGGTGTGTACATCAGCACGAAGAGAGCAGTCACTCTCGGGTCTTGCCTAACACTATTTTACCGGGGCCTACTAAAGGGAAAAAACCTGACCATTTCTAAAATGAGTGCTTTCCTAGAAGTTAGCTTTGAAACTGACTCTTTAAATGAAAACGTTGCTTAAATTTAGTACTGCAGCCAAACCCCTTCTATAAAATAGACACATTTTAAAGTCCAAATTTGTGTTTAATAAAAAAAAAAAATGTATGACTTCCGGACGTTGGTACCAAATACAAACAAAAGGAAAACAAAAGTGAGTCATATTCAAAGGAACCACATTTTCCCTTCACAGTCCCTTACTGGCATAGGATGGTTGTCGCTGCCCTGACGTGGATCCCGGGGGGAAGTGGGGGCTTAGAACAAGAGTTGGCAAGAGCAAGAAAGAGGGTTAAACATCTAATCATCGATATTAGTGACGCTGCCCAGAGTGTCTCCGTGAGATTCAGGTTACCTCAGAGCGTCAAGACCCTATAAAGCACGAAGGCTTTTAATCTTTCAGCATCTTCCCCCAAACTGATATGCTCTCCCTACCCCCAAATAATGGAAACAAAATTCAGACCAAGCAATTTATATCCACTCACACGGATTCAAAGGACCATGGGGAAGAAATTATCTTCTAAAACCAGTCATTTATCCTCATTTTAATTCAAGTTGGCTCCTTCATATCACCCTGTGGGTTCGTATTTTAAATGTGCTTTGCATATGCACAAAGAAGGTGAGAATCTGTGTTGGTTTTAGAAACTGCTGGCAATCTCATTATTCAGGAAGGATGTCTTAATGGTTCTGCCCAAGCAAATATTATTTAAGTTTCCTCTAAAGTGATATTGCAGGTGTCACTCTTTGATATCAAGAAATTTATTTCAAAATGTGTCCTCCAGGTAAAGTAGCTAGATCAGACCCACAGGAACCTAAAGCTAAATACTGAACATGCAGTGACAAGACCACAAAAACGAAAACCGGGAAATCACCTTTATCACCAGTCTTGCCATTAATCATTAGTGGAGGACCTTAAATTACGTACTCTACTGAATCTCAGTTTCTTCATCTGTAAAATGAGACACCTAGATTAGAGATTCCTGCAGATAAAAACTTTTCTTGGTGCTTTTTCAGATTCCTTTTCTCATTCTTACTCTTTGTCTATTCTCTCTTTTTTTTCTTTCACACTCTGTAGGTGGCCTGTATCTACAAGGATATAGGGTGAATGAGCAGACCCTAAGCTTCAAGCAGTCAGTAATTGAACTCAAACCTCCATCTGAAGAGTTCAAGACTTTCTATTTTTGCGCAGAAAATAAGGCAGAGAACCAACGGTAAGTCGAGGTCTGCGTATTTCTTCTTCTTCATCTGCCTGACAAAAGTCTTCTTAGCAAAACCCTTATCCTTACTTTCCAACTTGAACTCTCACCTCCAATTAACTCTCTTCCTTTCTTCGCATAGTCCCCAGAGTTAATATCCCCCAGCATTTTTTTTCTTTCAATGCATAGAAGATGACTCTTCCAGAAGTACTTTTTTTTCCCAATGGAAAAGGAATCTACCATTCTTCCCAAGGCGGAGGTTGACTCAGACTTCAACATAAAAAATTCCACTAACACAGTCGTCCGTAAATATTATGTAATTAATTCATATTTGCTGTCTCGCCTCCTTTCATATAACTTGTATTGTTATGTCTATCTGAATGTGGTCAGTTGTTTGCATTTGTTATAAGCCACTGAAGGATACAGAACTTACCTAATTCAGTATGTTCACTCTCCAGCTTGGCATGCACAATTGGGCACTTGGGTTTATGATAATTTGGGGGAACAAAGAGCAGTAGAGTCAACAGAGACAAAACCAGGAGGCAGAGGAAGTATTCTCTTGGACTTAGAAGATCCTCCTCCATCAAATTTCAATCCCCAAGCCATCCAGTGCCCTCCATCCTTCATTCTTACCCTCACCTGCTTGATGACCACCCCTCACTTCATCCAGGCACTTTCTCCCAATTGTGTGGGTTAAAAAGATCTAATAAAGAAATTCACAGTCATTTATTAAAACTGAGAACATGGTAAAATTTTCAGGGGTATTTACAAGAACCAAATACATTGCTTTCACCCAAAGAAATAAAACTCTGAAAGTAGAATTTCAGGATTCCCAGCAAGTAACCATTTAGGGAAGGGAGGAGTCTCCCTAGGCCTTCTCCCATTATGTAAACCCTGTCTGCTCCTCTCATTCCTAAGGATAGGCTAGAGTGGGAGGTTAATGAATATAGAATTGCTAGATATTTTGCCAAGATCTCTTTCCTTGGGCTTGTGCTTTACAATCTGGGTGGCGGACTAAGACCGTTCCCTTGAAGGTGAGGCTCCAGCTGGCATATTAGAAAAGGGGTCAATGAAATCAAGTTAACTCCTATCAGATAAGAGTGGAGTCTGAAGAGTCAGATTTCACTGCCAAATCCATGAGTGGATATTATCAATAGGAAACAATAGTAAGTCACTAGAGAAATATTTCAAAGCCTAAGAGCAGAGTTTCACAGTGTGGTTCGTGCAATTCTGGCTCCACAAGATGCCCTACTACCCAAAAATAGTTAAGTCAGTTGAAGAAGTGATACAAATCATATTTCCCACTCAGAGAATCACAGAGCACATTAACTTATGTTCCCGACACGCTGTGCCGGAACGAACCCTTAGGTACTTCTTCATACCTCCCACTTCCTGAGCTTGCCTGACCCAAACCATTCTTTTAAAAAAATAACAATCATTAACTACCCTTAGTAGTTAATAAATTATATATGGGAACCTTTTATAAAACATCACCCAATAAAAGGAAAAGAAGGGAGTAGACAAGAGAGAGGAGCTAACCTGCAGAGTTCGCTGTGAGTTACAGAATGTAAAAAGGAATATTTTGCCCTAATGGTGATATTTGATTACTATACATTTGATCAACTGAACTTGAAATTTAAATAGAAACAATAAAATACTAGTAATGATTGTAAAAGCCCTATAGCTCCATTAATCACTATTTACATTGTGCCTTCTTCTGATCCTATTATTTATACCAGCACAGTTTTCTTTCTTTGCTACCATTGTATATTCCACTTTTGATGTTTTACCTTTTTGTTTAATCCAAACCTAAGGATCAGGGTTTCCTGTATTAATTTCAAACTAAATAACCTGGAGAAACAATTAGGAAATAAATTTAAAAGATTTTTTAACATGTCACCTTCCTACAGCCCAATAATTGTTTTAAATGACGTGTCCTGCGCTGCTATTTCTACAGCTGGATTACAGCTCTGAAAGCGTCGATCAAAAAGTGGCTTCCTTTGCATCAGGCTATTCAAGACTTCATGAACCGGCCTCTAGAGGAGACCAGAATGTGAAAGAAACCCTCATCTTCAGAGAAGGGACCCACAAAATCATCACCCACCTTCCCTGGGAAGAAACAAAAACATTTTTCATTCTATAGCATTTAACTGAATGCTTCTCAGATACACTAAAACTTTGTGGTAAGATCATAATTTTGTTTTTGAACCAAAGCACCAGAATCTAATGTGACACTCAGCAAATACAACTATGTCAACATCGTTAATCCCCCCATGTTTCTGCCCCGCAGGCTGCACAGGTTAACATCGAAATATAGTATGTCCCATACCTCTGTCTTTTGAAAGCATAAATACAATAAAAGTTGATTTATTTTCTCTTTTGTATTCTTTGCTAAAGGTTCCACTCTGTCCTTGACCGTAGGCTTCCTAGAATGCCTACAGGTCAGGATGTGGGAAGCTGATATTTGGAAAAATTAAGATCATAGAAATGAAGTGGCTTAAATGATGAGTAAATAATTCAACTCAACAAGGTCCTCTCTGTCAGGCCATCTTACAATGGACTGGCCCAAGTGCCTCCCAGGACTTCCCAGAGGAAAGAAAATAATAATTATTGTTATAAAAATAGAATAAAGAAGGAATGAGGCTAAATGTAGGGGAGAAAACTCAAAGGTATGCATCATATTATTACCTGAATTATTACCCGAATATCTGTCACACTGCAAGGGGAAAACACAAAATAAATCAAGAATGTCCTGCTCTTAATCCTGGAAGTAACATTCAGAGAAGTTCAAAAGTGAATTCTAAGCATCGACCTCGTTTCTTAGTGGAACGATCCCAGTGTGTGTCCACGACGCTGTGATGCACTTGGAAGTCCCATGCCCTTACTAATGGAACACGGAAAACAAATTTCAGGGAGTTCAACTGTCAGATTCAAGTGCTCTGGAACAGCTTCCGACAACAACAAAAAATTTGAGGTCTTGTCTTTTCACAAAATGATAGTATTTCAGAGCTCCCAAGACCCTTACAGCTCAACCCCTCTTCTTCATGGCTATGGCTCAGGAAGGGAGTCGCCTGTTGCAGGTCACATGGGTTGTTAATGGCAGAACTGGAGCTGAACCCAGGTCTTCATCCCTCCATCCAGTGTTATTTCCACTCATCCTACAGCTCTTCATGGTGACCAGGGATGTGGTGCAGTTTCACAGAGGTGATGTAATCACTCACTTCCCAAAGTTGTCCAACGCCTCGAGTCTTTGCCTGAGAACTAAAACACGTCGATCCCAGCACTACATCTGTTTATATCCCTATATCCCTACGGGCTCATGAAGGACTTTGTGTTCATTCAAATGATATTTTACAGAGAATCTTAAATGTGAAAAAGTTACCAAAATTCAAGCCATTCTCCTCTACTCCTCACCTCCACCCCCCACAAAAGACTGTGAACTCTTCAAATAGATGGCCCCAGCTTGCAGCTGTCGTTCACCACAACTCAGATAAAGGAGGCTTGTGAGTGTGTGAGCGTGTGCTACTAAGTCCCCGTATTAAGAGAAGCTGCACAAATGAACCCATCCCCAAAAACGACATGCTGTAATACTCTAACCAGCTTAATACCATAATCAAAAATATTCAATTAACAATAACAGATAGCCCTCTGTTCTGACAATGGCCCCTGTGTTCTCCCGGTATTTGCCATGGTAATAATGAGGTCTTTCAGCAGGGGCATCATCAGTAATGCTCGTGTCAGAAACCTGGAGCTCACACATCCGCTCCCCAGCGGAGCGCTCGGCCTTTCTGGAGCTCCGCCATGGAATGCACCAACTGTGCCGTTACCAGGCAGCCAGCTAGTGACCGCGGCCAACTGTAACACTGGCGCACAGCTTTCCCCCGAAGGAGAAAAACAAAAGCAACCATCTCAATAAAATGTGAATACAATTTTCCCTGAATTAAGCAGTCGTATAACTCACTTGAAAGTGAAAGGTACCAACGTTCAAAGTTCAAAGATACTCCTCAGAAACTACTGTTGTTATTCCTGGAAGGTTCTAGAAAGCCCAACAGTCCCATACATTATGCAAAACAACAACATTTGTTGTGTGTGAGCATTTTTATGTGGAGAGAATTTAAAGCTTTGATATGATTTTGAAGGGATATGTGGCTTAAAAATAACTTTTTAGTTCTAAGATTAAGAACATTTCTCAAGGGCCACAAGGTTTCCATCTTTAATAGATTCAAGAGGGAGGGGAAAGTGCAGGGCCAGGCTTCTACATATGCACTACCTCACTGCACGTACTAGGATTAGCCCACCTTTTGGCAAGTCAAGGAGAGCTTGCCATGAGTCCAATGGTCAGTTAGTCAATAAATGTTCATTAACCACCCAATGTGGGCTGAGAACTGGTTGCTACCCGCCTACTAACATTAAGGAGAGGAAGAAAAATTATTAAAGCACGTCCTCTGCAGCCAGGGGCCCACGTTCAAATTCTAGCTCTGTCACTTTCTGGCTGTGACCTTGGGCAGGTTACTTTAACTCTCCCTGCTTTAGTTTCCTCATCTATAAATGGGGGTAATCAGAGCGTCTGTCACATGGGAAATGAACAATCTACAAAAAGCACTGGAACAGTGAGTAGCCCCAGTGAACTCTCGACGCGATTATCAGTATCGTTAGCAAGGTTTGTCAGCTGGCTATACATAGACCTCATATCTTTGTGGACTATTCCTGAAGGAATACATCTTGTCTCCTTCACCTCACTCCCTGCAGCTGGAGAGGATGAAGGAGCATTCTATCAGGGTTTCCACCTTACATGGACTTAATAGAGAGGGCCAAGTATAGTTTCAGGCTTTCTGGGTCATATGCCACATAATTTTGCGTATTTGGAACCCTACAGTTGTCAAGACTGGCCTGTAGTCGTCAAAGGTCTGCTAGCCCAACACCTTGATAAACTTGGAAGGTTTCCCATCAGTATTCCTAGAAGCCCTAAACTAAGCCCAAATTGTTCTCTGGAGGTCCCTGATGGGCCTAAGTAGTACTGGTCTCACTCCAATTCTTGATCTGCCTCAGCTGTTGACTTAATGTGCACACTCTAATAGAAACCCCCTGGACTGTTCTGTACTTGGGAATTACATTTAGTGAAGATGAATTAAGAAATATCAAAGAACGCAATGATTTAAGAAGGGAACACTACACGCCATCAGTCTATTTCCTTATTTGCCTCACCCACTTAGCCTGAGAACATGATCTCAACGATCCCTTGCTTCCAAATCACCTCTCCAACTTCTCTCTGGGATTGGACCAATCTCTCCCCCACCCGCCCCGACCTTTGAGAAAAAATGCTTTCTCCAGAGGTTTAGCTCACATAGTACAATTCTGTTTTCTATTCAAATCCATGTAACAACCATGTAAAACCATTTCAAGGAATGTCCATAGTGGGATCTAAAAGCATATTTTTAAAAAAGTAACCACTCTAACAATACCTCACAGCTCACGTATACAATATTTACGCATGTATATTTTTGGTTAAAAAATATCCCTGTTTCCAAACCGTCTCTCTTTTTTTGACAAAGCAGGATAGAATATCCAATGGAAAAAAAGACAGTCTCTTCAACAAATGGTGTTGGGAAAATTGGACAACCACATGCAGAAGAATGAAACTGGACCATTTTCTTACATTATACCCCAAAATAGAATGGAACCCATTCTTGAGCAGAGGTTTTCACCTCGGTGACTTTTCACAGGCTATGAGTACCCAGGATGCATAAACAAGGTTCTGAATTATACTAGTGGATTATCTGATCAATCTTTTGAAGAAGAGTGGGAAGGATCTCACATCTGTAATTATTGGTTTGATGACTGGAGGCAGGTAGGAAAATGTCTGTCTGGCTTACTGTATTCCCTGAAGCTAACACAATGTCCAGCATACATTAAGCATTCAATATTCATGTGGTATAAAGCATAAACACATGAATTCCAGCTACTGACCTGCTCACCGACGAACATTAAATCTGCTAATTTTGAGTTTAGATTCTGATTTGGATTAGGACTTTAAGGATTGCCAGTTACAGAAAAGTTTTGGAGAGAACTTAAGCCTGAAGGTAATATAATTATGAAATGATGGCATCTCTGGAATTTAAGGCAAGAATGCACTTCGGAGGCAGCTTCTGGGGATGGAAATAGAAGGAAACCCAAGTCATCATTTCTCTGTGCTCTCCTGCTTATTGTGCACCCACTTCCTTCTTCTTTCTCCCTGCAGATTGACTTTAGTGGACGTAGAGAATGAATGCATGAACTCTGGTCAAAATCCCAATGACAGTCACAGACTCTCACCAGCATCCACACGTGAAGACCGCCTAGCCCGCTTACTCATAAAGTCAGCTGCCAGAGCAGAAGGTAGAATAGCCTTTGCAGCAATCATATCGAGGGTCAACACGTTAGGCTGAGCTACTCTGCATGTCACCAGTAACGCGGGGCCTACACACAGCAACGCTTACAGGAGAACCAAACTCAAGAAGGAGCTCCCCCCTTACCATAGATAAGATATAGGTGACTTTCCAGTTCAGAGGCACTTGCTCCCACATAGCAGTAAATGCTGTCCCTCCACTCTTTCCAAGCGCTTGGACATTGTGTCTCTCACTTTCAAGGGTGGAACCCAAATGATATCTGGGCAGCTGCTGTTCAAGGCCAGCTTCCATCATTTGCCATCAGAATCTTGAGTGATCTGGGAGGGGGGACCATATAACTTAGCTTCCAAATCAGGACATGTTGAGAGAAGACACTACTAATAATCATACTGATACGAAGCATATAAACAGGGGCAGGCAATGTCTCGGGCAAAGTAAGACATATGTCATCTTATGAATAATGTATGAAATGGTATTCTCTGCTTCGTCACCCACATGGAGGAACATGACTGTAGCTCACAACTTCTAGTACATATGTCTTGGGTCTAGTTCCCCACGAGAGAATAATTTCTCTCTTTCCATACCAGCTCTCAGAAATTCAGAGACCAACGACTCATGACCAAGAAGGTGGGTTTACATTGTAAGAAAATAGATTCTGGGAGCTCTGAAGCCCTAACTGTGTTTGTTTGGAGGGAAATAGGAGGAGGAAGAGTTGCATTTTCAGGAAAATGGAATCTTTGGGAAGTCGCTGGTTGAGATTTTATCCCACTTAAATAAATTTAATGGTGTAGAGGAGCCCTAGAGGCCAAAGAATTCCCATCGAAATGACTATCCAATTTAGTGAGTTGGTCTGCTGTAGTTCCACGGATGCTTGCAGGAGACAGCAGATTCCTGTGTCAGAGCCACGACTTTCGTTTTCACAGTGCTGTGCACTGTGCACCAGTAGCCTATGACACTAGCTCCAGCCCTATCACCAACCAGCTGTATTGTCCGCAAAGTCATTTGGCTTTTCAAATATTTAGTTCCCTCACCTTTATTTTTGCCCAGTGCAGACTCAGCCCTAAACAAAATTTGAAAACCGGTATACTTAAACAACAGTGTTTGAGAAATGATTGTTTTTCCTGAGTTCATAATAGTGTAATCAATTACCCCATACTTCATACTTTTAAAAGTTTACTATGTTACACAAGAAATTACAATATCATTTAAGATCATGAGAAAGGTATAGGGATCTGTAATTAAAATTATAAATATAAAACAAGAGACCCCTTTTGGTAGACATTGTTCAAATAATACAGGATTCAAGCTTGACCTTTTATAGAGCTCCACTACTGTGTTGATTTAGCAGCAAAGCAATGAAGTGTTACGTTGTGAACGTGAGTTTGAAACAGGAGCTCTCTTGGGTGAATGCCACTGAACCACACCAAATCTTTTATTGTGCTAAAATCCCCCTCTCAGACAGCTTTCCACCTGATTCTACATATTTGTCCTTTACGCTTCATCAGTTTCTCAACTTGTAGATATAAATAAAATGTTTTGCTCAGTGAATCTGTTCAATTGTAGTCACTGTAATTATGACTTTATTTTAAAATGATCCTTGCTGTATTTTTCTTTGCTGCAGAATAAATTAGAATTTTGTTTTGGGGAATCTTTTCTCTGTTCTTTGCAGCAACATAAGGTAATGTGATCCAACAGTTTCGCTCGAATCTCATATGGACTTTTCCTTCCAGCTTCTCTCACCTTCCTCTGGAGTGTTAATGACATGTGAAATCTGATACTAATTGGACCGATGGAGTTATATATAGCCCTAGTTAGTTCAGCATTATTATATTTACTGCGAATTAGTTAATTACAGACTTCCATAAAAATATACTGATGATGTTTTCCATTTTTCCCCTTGTTTTCATGAGAACATCTTCCTGATATTTTGAAAGGAATCTGTGTGTGTGCACATGCACAGGTGTTTATCATCTTTTTAAAAAATCTTACTTAGGAATTCCTAAGCCTTGAAATAATACAGATATTTTAAATTCCATGACAGGGTTTTAATTGAACAAACTGTCCCTTGAAACACAGTAGCAATAATGGAGGAATCCTTTCCAGGACAATCCTGAAAAGTATTTTAAAAGTAGGAGGTTCCTCTTTTCACCTCTGGCACCCATTTTTCAGTTCATAACTATGATGTTTTAACTACAGGATCTGTTTATCCCTGGTTTTAAACGCAGCTTAGAATTGTGTATTCATCAGTTCAGCTGAAGAAGTTACAGGTGCTAGTCAGTACACTCCTAGAAAGGTGAGAAGAAAAAGAAATAGTTTTAAAATTCCCAACTTTTACTGAGAAAAGGCAAATACGTTATGTCAAATAAGATCATTGCCCCCATCATGTCCTGCTACAAAATTTAACACTCCAGAAACCAAGTAAAATAAATGTGGCCACCTGACGAGCCTATGTGGGATTTTTTTTTTTTTTCCTTCTAAATATTGGTAAAAGCAGCAATAGGCCATCACCCAATTTATAAATACTCTATCAGGGAAAAGTGATGACCATATATCCATATATTTAGTCAAAAGATAAGATTAGTTTTTAAAAATTTACTCAGGGGCGCCTGGGTGGCTCCATGAGTTAAGCATCCGACTCTTGATTTCTGCTCAGGTCATGATCTCAAGGTCGTGAGATCCAGGCCCAGCACTGGGCTCCACACTCAGCGGGGAGTCTGCTTGAGATTCTCTCCCTCTGCCCCTCCGCACTGTGTTTCTCTCTCTCTCTAATAATAAATAAATACATCTTAAAAATTTTTATTCAAAACTTTAGCTCTGTAATCATTCATTCACTCATTCATTCGCAATGGATGTCAGGCCCTGGAAAAGAGTTGCCTGGTATACGAGATCTCTGTCCTCACTGAGGAGCTGACCTTGCAGTGGAGAAGTTGAGCAGTAAACAAGCAATGGATTTAATGAGTACAAAAGATAATGAGTGCAAGGAGGAAAATAACCAGCTTGTACAGATAGAGAATAAAAATGATGCTGGTCGGACAGGATGGGCAAAAGAGGTCTCTCCATTAAACTGAGACCCAGATGATGAGAAGTTTTCTTGGGAATAGTCGGATTTCTGCTGGAACAAGGAAAACAAGTGAATGATCAGGAAAGAGTTTATAGGAACAAGGAGCAGGAGCTTTGGCAGCACAAGGAGCTGGGGAGATGGAGTCAGATTGGCAAATATACTGAGCCCAGAATGGAGATAAGGTAACGGTGGATACCTGGGGGGCTTGGCCTTTGGACCACACCTGAGATGAACTGGGAAGGGGGCATGATGGAATGAATTATAATAAATTCTTAATTAAAAGCAAGCATTGTTCTAGCATTCAAGTCTCAAATATTTTGCTAGGTGGCATGGCATCCCAACCAGCTAACTAGCTATTAAAGCACCATTACTCAAGCTGTGATGACATACATTTCGCATCATTATTTTCAACAAATTACAATAGTTTAAAAATGAAATGTGCTACATTTTGCATGACATATTCTTGACCCTACCCAGTCCCTCTACCTCTTGTTAGGCTGCACATTCAATGAGAGTAGAACTGGGTGCTGATTCCCTACTACTCCTGGAACTTTTGCCACGGATCGATACACTGTCATAGAATATTTTCAGGATAACAAAGCGTTGTTGCTAAGTAATTTTTTCCTTACTCCGCAACTAACTGACTCAGTTGAATACTGCCAATGTTAATGGGTCCTTTAATGGGTTAAACATCTTCATGAGTTAGCTTTGTTCTCTTCCGAGACCTCGAGTTGCACCCCTAAAACTGCCAGTTTTCTCAAGAGACCATTTTTCTTTTTTTTTTTTCTAAATAAAAAATAACTTGAAGCACAAGTCCTGAAATCATAGGTCAATTGTGTCACAGGCAATGACATTCAGTGTACTCTTTTGCCACAGAGTAAAATGCTTGCTTGGTACTGAAGCAGAGACACAAAAAAGGTAAGTGAGATCATAAAGAAAAACTTGATGAAAAAGAGGAGTGAATACCTACCCTGACAGTAAAGAATAAGGAGACTCCAAATTATCTTAAACATAAACCTTACTATATGATCACTAATATGACCCAGAAAGAACTGCCTGGCCATTTACAGGTGAATGTGTTGGGACAGAGGGAGAGAGGCTCAAGCAACCAATTCATTTGACGTTTTCATCCCTTTAAAAAAAAAAAGTGAAAAGAATGGGTTTTTTAAATCCTCATTTTCCAGATAAACTGAAATCTGTCAGAAGCTGTAAAATCTAGTTGTCTGGAGGTTACCTGAGAATAATGGAATTGGAGACACTAGCTCTCTATATAACATAGAAGTAATGGTCTGAGAGGCAGAGATGTACTTAGGGAACCTGATGGCATAGGAAGAAGCTCTAGCGAATAATGTAGAAAAGGTAGAGAGGAGAGAAAGGCCAGTGACCTTCAGAGAAATGAATGAGGTTCCTTTTTATTCCCTCCTCAAGAACGGAAGTCAGTTCATGGACACAGGACCGTAGTTTGAACCCTGGCACACTGGAAGCCCTGTCATAAGATGGTGAGCTCCTGATATTCCTTCTAAAGGAGATCTGTCTCCAAAGCATAATGACTTGGTTACCAGAAGGAGGAGTTCTGCTATGGGAATGGCTATATTACTTCATATGAAAAGGTATCCAAATATTAATTTTCCCAAAAATCCAAAAGCTATTGACCTTGCATTGAGAGCTTTCTATAATGACAACAAGAAGTGAGGCAAGAAAGCACTCTGAATTTGGGGTAGAATAGATTCTACCAGCCTCAGTGACAAGCTTGTTGTACTTGCATAGGACGTGAGTGACAGGAGCAATTACAATTTCAGGCAGCGCGGCTGGGAAATGTGATAAGTGGTAAATGTCTGGTTCTAGAGGTACTGACCTTCTGTTCCACGAAGGAGCAAGATATTGTGAATTACTATCCTGGCTAGGAAGAAAGAGCAAATCCAGGCCCACTGCATCGGAACGACCTACAAGTTCACCCTTTCACCACTACAAGAGAAATGGGAAAGAAGTGCTTCTCCATGTTATAGCTGATGCGTCAAAAAATCCAATCCAATTAAGGTTATCTTTCAAAGAAATGATGGTCCCAGGGCGGTTGGTACTAGAAGTCTAGGCTAAACCGTATCAGTCACAAAGTCACCTTTGGCTACGACGTTTGGGCCATACACGGTTAAAGATGCTAAAATACGTAAGTCCGAGCAGAATGCAGGCTGGTGCCTTCAGTTTCCTGCTCATGTCCACACCACTGGAAGAAGTGATTTAACAGATTCATTCCCCTTCCGTGGACCTCTGAGTTACCGTGATACAAAACAATGAGCTCCTAACGACACAACACGGCCACATTCCAAGCCAAGTAAGCAGTTCCGTGCAGCCATAGCAGCACCGCCCACCAGGCAGCGTCCGGCCGCATGTGGCTGTCGCACCACTTGAAAGGTGGCCGGTGATGTGTTGTTATGGTAGAATACATACTAAATTTAGAAAACTTACTGCCAAAATATGTAAAGTATTTTATTAGTAATTCTTCATATTTGCTACATGTTAAAATAATAATCTATTGGAAATAACGGGTTAAATAAAATACATTCTTAAAATAATTTTGCCGGTTTCTTTTAAGTTTTTTAATGTAGTTACTAGAAAATTTTAAATTATGCACGTGGCTCACAATATATTTCTATTGGACAGTGCAGAGATACAGCTTTCATTGGATAAGAAAACAAACAGGAATGGAGACATGAGTTTCCTCTTCCACAAAGTCTTGGCTGGATACTGAGCTTGGCCACATAACGTGTGTATCACTAAGAAGCAGAAATATGGAAAGCTATACTTTTCCAGGTGACGGAGAAACTTGCAAGTCTGTGATTCTACAGACATTAAATAAGAGAGCTATGACATAAACTATTCATGTTGGAAACTACTAGAGCTTCTAAAAGAACAAGAGAAAAGGGGCTTAGAGAATCCTGAGACTAGACCTCGTTTGGATAGATGTACTAAAGATAATCAAGATGAGGGTTTTGTGAATTCAGAGGTAGAAACTGAAGTGAGACACACTCCAGAATGCGCTTGTAATCTTGCTGTAGGCACACGTCCACAAAAACCAAGCCCAGCAGCGAGCTTCTGCTGCAACAAAGTGAGGATTTGTCTGGTCCACATCTATTGCAATGCCCTTCCTGCATTCCTTCCCATAGTACAGAGCTAGAAAGTTCAAGAGTACATCTCCCAGACTCTGTAACTGCTTAGGTTCCAGATGTGAGTTCTGGTTCTATCAATCAGATGCACAAATAGGAGACTTGCATTCGGAAATGAGTATTCAGGAAACGAGCAGAGCAGAGCAGTCCTGTTGTGAGCCTGGTTCTCAAGCTGATAGCCGGAGGGGTAGAGCTTCCGGTGGACAAGCAACTTTTCCATCCTGGCCAGGACGGCAGATCTTTGGCAGTCCAGTTTTGACATGAAGATTTGGGAGTTGTTCCTAGAAGCTCGGTCTAATACCTGTCTCTTCAACTATAGAATGTATGTAAAAATGGTACCTATCTTATGAGCTTGTTGTGAGGAGTAATGAACTAATGCATAAAAAGGATTCGCACAGTGATTGGCTCCTAAGAGGCAATTAATAATTGTTAGTTATTATTATAATTTTAATATTAGTTATTGGGATTTGAATTCAGGGTCGATCATGGAGGAAGTTCACATGGCAAGTCAGATTTTGGCCAGAAGTAAAACTGATGAAGTTTTCCACTCATGAATAACCAAGAAAAATCCCTTAATCTGGAGTCATATGTTGAAGAAAGAGAAGCATCTTCTTCCATCAGTTCTTAAGAGATGATAAGTCTCTCAAGCAGGTAAGCAGAAGAGAGCTAGACCAGTGGAACCTGCCACACAGCATTACATTCCAGGAAGCTAATTACCTGGGACTGTTCGGGAAAATGTATGCAGCTGGAGAGGCCATAAATAGAAATATTTCATTCAAAATAATAGCAGAGAAAGCAAAATAAACAACAAATTCTTGGCTACTTAGTTCTTTAACTAATGGAGAATGTTAAATGAAGGCTGAACTAACTGATTTTTTAAGACTTTATTGCCAGCTTCATTTCTAGAAATAATTATTAATTAATCTTTTAAATGGTTATGGAGCCTCCCACATGCCAGGCAGTGAGGATAAAATGTCAGAAAACAAATCAGTGGCCTGTAGTTGCAATGGTGAGGGTTGATAGGACCTGAAAGGAGAAAGGAATGGAGTTTTAGTGGAAAACAATCAATCTTGGGAGATAGTTCTCAGGACAAAGAGTCAGTGGCATGACACATTCTCCATGAAGTTTTTATTCCTTCACTTTGCACTTTCTATCAGCCTTCTTACACACTACCCTTTCCCCAAGAGTGAATCAACAACCAATCTAGAGGTAATACGATGAGCTGTTTGGCAAAAGCTGAGGGAGTCACTTGAAGTTTTTAAAATAGTCTCAAATTTACAAAAAAAGTACCAAGTATTGTACAAAGAAACTTATTTCTGAATCATTTGAGAATAAGTCGGTGACACGACCCTCCAAGGAGCTGATGTGCGTTTCCTATAAACAAGGATATTCTATTATACAACCACTGCGTAACCATCAAAATCAAAACGTTGGCACTGGTATATTACCGCCAACTAATCCTCAGATGCCCCCTTGAATCCCACCAGTTGTTCTGGTAACATCCTTTAACAGGGTCCGCTTCAGAAGCACGTGCTGCATTTAGTTGTCACCTTAGTCTCCTTCCACCTGGAACAGTTCCTGGACTTTCAGAACCGGGCATTTTCAAGGATTACAGGTCGGTTATTTTGTAGTAGTTTTGATTACTCTGGTATTTTCTCATGATTAGACTAGAAACATTACCAATGGGAGGTTGTTGGGAAACGCGTTGCTTCCTATCAAGTGGCAAACGGTCTCTATCTTTGCCATTACTACTAATGTTCACTATGATCACTTGATGAACGGACTACCTGTCAAATTACTCTACGAAACCTTACTTTCTGTCCCCTTGTACTGGGTAGTCTGTGGAGAGTCACTTTTAAAATAGATGTATCCCTTTTCTCATAAAAATTTTAATTTATTCACTTATTTATTTATATCAGTATGGACTGATGGCTTCTGATTTTATTCATGGATGTTCAAACTGTCTCAGATGTGGTCAGCAGAAGTTCATGCAAAATGGCTCTGCGTCCGGTTGATACCGTTCAGCCCCTGAGCATTTTTTCACTTTCTGGCACAAAAGGGTGTGCTAGATTCATACTGCACTTTCCCTGCTCAGCCTGGAATCAGCCAGTTCTCCAAGAAGCCTTGGGTTTCTTATGGTTGAAAGTCAGCTGTCAGCCACTTCAAAGAGTACCTTGGCTCAGAAGCCACCTTGCCCAAGGTTACTCCTCTGGGCAGCCCAACTGAGGTAGATGTGAGAGTCTGTGTTAGAGTATGCCTCCTGGAAAACCCAAACCGCAACTGAAGCCAAGTTAGTCACTAGTTGCAGTCACTGATATTGGGTGTTGCTTCTCCCAGGCTCTCTCGGGGGCAGAGGTATCGTGTATGTATACGTGTGTGTGTATGTGTGTGTGTGTGTGCGCGCGCACAAATGTATTTGCGAGTATATTCATTTATATACCTGTGGTAGACTTAAATATAGCCCCCAAACGTTACCCACAACCTCATCCTGGAACCTGTAAATACTACCTTATACTGTTAAAAAGGAGGAGAACCTTTGTAGATATAAAGTTAAAAATCATGAGATGGGGAAGTTATTCAGGATTATGTAGGTGGGCTCAATGTAATCACAATGGTCTATATAAAAGAAAGGCAGGGGCCTCAGAATCAGAGACGGATATATAATGATAGAAACAGAGGCCAAGGTGATACAGATCCACGAGCCGAGGAATGTTGGCAGCTTTTAGAAGCTGGAAAAAGCAAGAAAATGGATTTTTCTCTATAGCTCCCCAAAGTAATGAGGCAGTGCCAATGGGGCCTTGCTTTCAGCTCAGTGAAACAGATTTTGAACTTCTGGCCTCTAGAACCTTAAGAAAATAAATTTCTCTTGTTGTTTTTAAGGATTTATTTATTTATTTATTTCAGAGAGAGACAGAATGTGTGTGAGTAGGGGAGGGGCAGAAGGAGAGGGAGAGAGAATCTTTTTTTTTTTTTTTTTTAAGATTTTATTTATTTATTCGACAGAGCGAGAGACAGCCAGCAAGAGAGGGAACATGAGCAGGGGGAGTGGGAGAGGGAGAAGCAGGATCCCAGTGGAGCAGGGAGCCCGATGCGGGTCTCCATCCCAGGGTCCTGGGATCACGCTCTGAGCCGAAGGCAGACACTTAACGACTGAGCTACCCAGGTGCCCCAGGAGGAGAGAATCTTAAGCAGACTCCCCACTGAGCATGGAGCCAGAGTCAGGGCTGCATCTCAGGACCATGAAATCATGACCAGAGCCAAAACCAGGAGCCAGATGCTTAAATGACTGCATCACCAAGGCGCCCTAAATTTCTGTTGTTTTAAGTCACCAAGTTTTGCGTAATTTGTGACAGCATCCATAGGAAACTAATCCAATTTCTATCATGACAGAGAAACCATCCTCACCCAGCTCAGACTCTGATACCACCCTCCTCACGCTGCTGGGTTCCAACATTCTACGGCAAAAAGTTCCCCTAGAGAATGACCTTCTCACCCTGTTCAGACTCAGAAATCTCATGCCAGGTCACACTCTATAAATGTTCTCCTTACCCCACCGAGATTCCCACTCACTGCACCCCACACAGGCTGCCTTTCCATACAGATGTGCTCCTTCCCTTCTTGTCCCACTACGACCATTCCAATCCGCTTCTCTCAGGATACACCTTTCTCCCACAGTTTGCAACCAATAACCACCTTCTCTCTTCCCATTATAGAAGGCCAGACATTTGTCCTCTGAGAAATTGAACCAGTCCCCAAACTTGAGCACACCAGGCACCTGGGAGATTAAGGGAAATTCTACATATTCAAGATGGGAGTCTCTTTTCCTGCCTTCTTCTAAAAGGTTAGCAATCAGGCTTGCACTCAGCCAGGGAAGAGATTAAATGAATCTTCTAAGGAGAAAGTGAATAGCCCCAAAGAAGAGAACTACAGATACTGGTATTTGGAGGCACTTTCACACAAAAAAAGCTTATTCCACTGCTTATAGGTCAATAAGTACTACCCAGGCACACAGGTTCTGATGAGAGTCTTCATTAATAAAACTTGATTGATTGGGAAGCAAAATATCACCAGATTATTCAGGAAAACCTCCAAAATGAAAGATTTTATTAAAAAGCAAGAAGACAAAAGAACCCAGAAAAAAATAGACAATTCAGGGAACAGCAAACAAGTTTTTTAAATATGCATCATATTCTCAGAAAAAGAAAAAGAGAATTCTGTAATAGACGATAAGAAACAGCTTTTAGAGATTAAAATAGAACTGAATGAATTTTAAAATTCAGGGGAAAATGGTAACTACATGAAAGGATGAATGTATTAATTAAGCTGCATGTAGTAATCGTTTCACAAAGTATACATATATCATATAAACAAGTTGTATACTTTAAATTTATGTAATTTTGTCAATTATTCTTCAGTAAAGCTGGAGGGAAAATAAAGAAAAAATTTTTAAATAAATAAAAAGTCAGTAGAGGAGTTGAAAGTTAAAACTGAGGCTTTCTGGAGCAAAAAAACAAAGGAAATATAAAGTTAGAAAATATGAAGATCGGGGCGCCTGGGTGGCACAGCGGTTAAGCGTCTGCCTTCGGCTCAGGGCGTGATCCCGGCATTCTGGAATCGAGCCCCATATCAGGCTCCTCCGCTGTGGGCCTGCTTCTTCCTCTCCCACTCCCCCTGCTTGTGTTCCCTCTCCCGCTGGCTCTCTGTCGAATAAATAAATAAAATCTTAAAAAAAAAAGAAAAAAGAAAATATGAAGATCACTTCAGACTATATAACATTGAGCAAATAGGAATTACAGAAATAAATACAGGGAAAATTATTAAAGGTATAATACAAAATTTATCAGAGATGAATAGCATAGATCTCAACGTTGACTCTCAATAGGTAAAAGCAAAAACAAAAACAAGACAAAACAAAACAAAAAACAACCTGACTCACATCAAGATTCATCACAGTAAAATTTCTAAACAACAGGGATAAAAAAAAAAAAAGACCCTAAAATCATCCAAAGAAAGAAATCTGGGTTGCATACAAAGGAATAGGAATTAAAATCGAATCAAACTTGTCTATAATCTATAATTCTATACCAAGCCATGTTATTAATTAAAGGTGAGGGGGAAATAATCTTTTCAGATTGGAATCCTCAGAAATGTATTTCCCATGAACCCTTTTATATCAGTCAGGAGAGACCAGAATGCCAGCAATGCCAAAAATCTCAATTGCTTAATAAAGCAAAGGTTTCTTTCTTGGCATACTTGGAATTTATGTGAGTACAGGAGATTTTCCAGGTCAACCATCTTCCATGGCAATTTATCAACCAGTCTTAATTATGTCTTATGACCTTCTCTGCACAAGGCATGATATCTTTCTCCATGGGGAAAGATAATGCTTTTGCCCAAACTGGCACATGCCACTTCTACTCACAACCCACTGGCCAGAACTAGTTAAAGACCTACATAGCTGCAAAGAGGCAGTGAAGTGTCACCCTCTCATCTGTCCAAGAAGGAAGGAAAGCAGATTATGGAAAGGTACTAGACGTGTCTACGGTACTTATTTTAGGAAGCCACTGTGAGATGTGCTCAAACAAAACAAAAGAGTATCCAAGAAAAGTGAAAACATGAGATCCAGAAAACAGGGATTCCACACCATCAGGCCTGGAAAGCAATCAGTCCAGATTAAAGCAGGAGGATTCAGGACTCTGGGAAAGAGGTCATAAAGGGAGAAAAAAAAATGGAATTGATAGTATGTGTGGGGATTTGGAAAAATCGATCACTGTCAGCAATAAAAAATATTTGAACAAGTTCTTAGAAAACAGTGTAAATAAAAATACATGATACTTGGGGGAAATAAAAGTTGTGTAAGAAAGAAAATTCAATTATAGTCACTATGTGGCTTAGCTGTAACTTAATTTACCAGGTCATGGTAATGTGAACACTGACTACTGCTTGATACAAAAAATATTATATAACTACATTGGAGTAGGAATGAAAAGAAAAGAGATTTAAGACAAATACTCGTCAGCTCAGATAAATAAGTCAATATTTAATGTCTGAAGTTAGTAAATCAAGGAATGAATACAGCATGTGTGTTATACAACCACTCACAGTGACCCTACTATCTCCTTTCTACAGATGCTATCTGCCTCCTGGGCTGAGCCCCCCACTCCCATCTCTTCCACTTTGGCCAAGCTCCCCAACTGGCCACAGGTAAGGTAAAAGCCAGCTCCTGGATGGCCCTCAAACCCCACATGCTGAGCGCCTATCCACACCAAGACACCCCTCCACTCCTGAATCCGCTGGAATGCCGTACCACAGGGTAGGGAATAAGGCTTCTAGAGGGGCCACCAAAAGGCCAGATGGCATGAGAGTGAAGGACAGAAGGGTTAGCTCCCCATAGAGTGAACTGTGACCAAAGAGAAAAGGGAGACAAGAGGAAACCATGCAGATACATTTCCCTTCCTTTCCCATCCACACAGTGTTTAGGGTGGGGTGGCGCCCCACAGCCCACGTGAGGGTCACGCGGAGCTGACCTCGCGCTGAGTATCCGGCGCCCCACAGCCCAAGTGGAGGGTCACGCGGAGCTGACCTCGCGCTGAGTATCCGGTGCCCCACAGCCCACGTGAGGGTCACGCGGAGCTGACCTCGCGCTGAGTATCCGGCGCCCCACAGCCCACGTGGAGGGTCACGCGGAGCTGACCTCGCGCTGAGTATCCGGCGCCCCACAGCCCACGTGGAGGGGCACGCGGAGCTGACCTCGCGCTGACTATCCGGCGCCCCACAGCCCACGTGGAGGGTCACGCGGAGCTGACCTCGCGCTGAGCACCCACCATGTAGCGTCGCATGGCCACGCGCTGTAGCTCTCCTTGCTTCCCTCCTCTTTCGCCTTCCCTTCACCTCTCTGGGCTTATACCCCCCAAATAAAATATCAACGTATTAATTCCTGAGTTAATCTGGTTTTAGAAAATCTAGGCTAAGACAGCATATTATTTTTAAATATAGAGATAAATACTTGAAGAAACGGCTTGCCTCTCTGTGGGAAGTGGGACTGCGGGATAGGCAGGATGAGACAGAAGATTATTTCTAAGCCTTCTGATATTACTGATTTTTAAAACTATCTCTGTTTTACTTTCATAAAGAAAAATTAATGTTAAAAGAAAATAGGTAATGACTCCCATTATATGGATTTAAAATTGCTCACATACCTTTTATAAGCTTTCCTCATAAATCAGAGAAACAAGCTAATAATTATTTTAGTAGTAGTATAATAATGCTGTGACTTAAGCCTCTGCATTCATACACATTTTATAGATTTGTCTAAAAAAATCCTTTTATGCAAAGTGAAGAAAGATGTCATCTTAAGATCAATACCCGCCTGTATCCTGCTTAAAGTGCTATATTCCTGAAATGACGGCAAGTGCTTTACGGCAGAATAGCAATAAGTCAATCTATGGACTCATCTTAAGAAATTATAGAGGAAAGAGAAGGAGCTAAAAAAAGAAACCATTTTATTTTTACATTGACTGTCTTTTGACAAATGGAACTGGGGGTGGAGTTAATGATTTAATTAAACCACTTAATGTTTTATTAAAGTCAATATGGCCTAGTGTTCCTGCGCAACCATCGGCTTATCAATAAAACCTCATATTTGTTTTTGCCATAGGATTCTTATTTTTTATTAGATGTGCTGTGTTACAGAGCCTCTAATTGTTTTCAGAAAATCATATATGTCCTTATATTCTACAACCTTTCCATTAGGGGATTGCAAAATTCTGGTGGGGAAAAAAAAAACAAACCGGGTCAGGTTCTGAGGGCATGATTTATTCACCTTGGTACTACTCACCATGAGGAGCTCTACTTCTGCTCTATTCAGCAGAATATCTGCTCAGCTTTTATGGCAAAGGACGGACTCAAGGTCACCAGTGCAAAACCCAGTTGAGACTGATGTATTCAGCAGGAAGCACTGAAGGACCAAAGATAATTTTCTCACTAGAACCTGCGAGTTCCTCCCCTTTCTTTGGAGTATGTCTTTTCTCGTCCCCAACTCCCCCATTCTGTATCCGGCATAAATTACTGAAAGTAAATGGCCAGTTAAAGGAAGCAGAAAGTGAATAAGGAGAGGCCTCCCAGATATTTCACAAACATGAACCCGTCTGTTTTCATCTGAAGCACTGAGATGAGATGGGCACAGTCCTGGCAGAGAGAGGAAGAGCATGGAGATACGAATCCAAAGAATAAAATGTGACCCAGCACGTATGCCTTCCCGCCACCCTGGGTGTGGCTCCCCTTACGCGACCTTCACTCAGAATTCCTGGGGTGGCGCAAGGCTGTAGACCAGCGGTCAGCAGTGGCGGGGGCCATGTCTTCATGCCCACAGTATCCTATTACTGTTTGCTTTGGTCTCTGTATTGCTAGAGGGGAACTTTCCAGACAAAAACTGCCTTTTAGCCAGAAAGCAGTGTCTGTCCTTGCAATGCTGAAGTCTGCGCTCACAGGTCAAAGCCTCTGTGGGCGGGTCATATTCCCACACTCTCTTAGAATGAGTATCTTCTCTAGCACCTCATTTCAAGGAAACACAGACACACAGAAGAACATTTTAATCAAATTATGATACACATGCTTCAGGTTGACCTGATGTGACAGACTCATTTTCTCCACATTTTAGCCTAATGAATATTATGACACTTACTTAAAATTTTAAAATTCACAGGTTTCACATGATTTGGCTTACAAGATATTGACCAACTGGCTTGACCGACTTTTAATGTAACTGACTTGCTTTTTAATACGTATAAGCTTTCAACTCTCCCCAGTTACTCTCTTTGCTTGTATTCTCTCCCCTTTTTCTTCTATACCATTTGTCCCTTACGTGATTTATTTTCTCACTTTTAAACCTCTGTCCAAAGTGTTTGCATCTCCTTATTTTTACCTTGATCATGGAATATGGAATATGAATTAGATTCTTTTTTCTCATTCTTTTCTTCACCTGTTTGTTCCTAAGGAATATTTGGTAGGGAAACAGGAGATTAATGTTAACACTGACATTTTAAAAACACTGAAGATTGATATAGATACATAGATATGGATCTCCAGTAAATGATCTTTTGTCCCTAAAACACAGAAAAAAACAACA
This sequence comes from Ursus americanus, assembly GCF_024610735.1. Taxonomy (NCBI): domain Eukaryota; kingdom Metazoa; phylum Chordata; class Mammalia; order Carnivora; family Ursidae; genus Ursus; species Ursus americanus. Next base: position 8,445,734 of record NC_142131.1, read on the forward strand.
CATATACTCCTACCATAAACTCCCAGAATTAATAACTTTTAATACTGAATTAACTGTTCCAATATTTTCCCTGTGAGGATAATTTAAAATAAAACTGTGCAGGCAATTTGTGCTAACATTCTTTTAAGGAAAGAAGGAAAGGAGGGAGGGAGGGAAGGGAACGACTCAAGTTCTCTTTGACAACCACAAACCTCATTTCTCATTTCTCTTTATTCTCTGCCCTACAGGCAACTCCCCCACACCAGGCAACCAGTAGCACAATATACATAATTTTTTCAAATTTTTCATACTTATCCAGAAATAACACACCATACATATCCTTCTGCCACTTGCTTTTTAACTCAACGTTAAATTTTTGAGCTAGATCCCTGTTGATTTATATAGATCTAGGGCACTGTCATTCATATCTTTGTCAAAAGTCCCCTCACCACTTGCTAAGACAGCACTATTTGCTAAGCATATGAGGGACAAGCTTACCTCCTTTATCCACATGAAAACCCCTCTTATATACACTCACATCACTGAAAAATGGAGGTTACTTTGGCAAATTCATAGTGGGACAACTTTACAATAACGTCCAGATTTAAAACCAAAATGAAAAGCTTTCCTTTGGAAAGTTTAAATAATTCTATACTTGAAAAAAAAAAAAAGAAGCAGCATTTCGCCAGCTGGCTAAATTGAGGCACTACAAAAGTTCAGTCCAAGAATACTCCTTGGCTTTGAATCGGTTGCCTTTTCTTATAGTTGGAAATCGGATACATTTTTTTCCCCCAAAGCTCTTGCCAATGTATACTTTCTTCTAAAAGAGTTAAATAAATGTCAATAGGCAAGCCAGCTCCCTTAATAATATTTCCTTCACTCAGATGATCTATTTTGGTTGAAGTTTGGCATACAGAGATGCTCTCATTCTTCCTGACACATTTCCAGAAAATATGTAAATAAGGCTCATATCCTTCTGAAGCCTTTTGCTCCAACGATGTTCAATATAAAACATTCCTTCTCCCCACTGCCCTGAAGACTTACTGTCTATTTTGATGTTCTCAGAAAAGGCGAGATGTTTTTAAAAAGTTCTTCCTTTCATCCCATGCCCTTATCCTACTAGCGATTGCTTTAGGAACTGTTTCAGATAGTATTTACCCAGTTTTACATTTATTTTGCTTCTTTAATCTCCCTTCTGGGCCCCACTGGTCCTTAACCTTTAGAATTGTAATGAAAGCTGCCAGGAAAAGCACACAGATGCACAATGACTGCAACATTATGCATAGGTGTATCAGAAAGATGGTGGGTCTCTTGATATCCACCTGGACCCCAGGTTCAGGTCCCTGAATCATGACCAGCCTTTGCCAATCAATACTCCCCTCCTCTGCTGTTTCTAAGACACCTCACCTGAAACACTGGAACTGTGTTCCTTCTCTCCCTCTTCCCTTCTCTCTTTCCTCCCACTTTCCCAAACTCTTGCATCTCGCTCACAAAACAAGCTATTTCTGCCCCAAAATTTCAGGCAAAGTCACTTGGTGGTATCATTTTAGGAACCATAAAACCTGTCCTGTACAGCCTAATGGGGATATTGCTGCCTTACCTACTGATGGGATAAAAATTGATATTTGCTGATGAGAGAAAGCAGCACAGTGAATGAAACAGAACAAATCCACCAAATATTGAAAAGTATGCCATTTCTGTCGGTTAAACACCTTGGTTGATCCATTCTCTCCCCTCCAAATGTTTCCTGCCCTTTTGCTATCCATTCTTTAATTCAACATACTTCTCTCTAGCCTTTCCACAACATGAACTTGAGTGACCTGAAGGTTAAGGCCTGCAGGTGATAAAAGAAGAATTGCCGGTCGCGCAAGCTACCAGAAACCAACTCACTCCAGATACCCTGGATAATTCAGTGCTGAAAACAAAGAAACGTGACCTTTCTGTTTTGGGATACCACTTATTCGATGTCTTTTTTCCCAGTTCTACCAGGAATTCATTGGTGAAAGCAGGTGACAACTAGGGTAATACCTATGGAGACTCCCCTTAAGCCCTTCAATGACTCAGCTTTGTTTCTACCATCTGTACAAGAAGAATAAAAATATGGTAATTCCTTGATTATCTCTATGTATGTTATTTTCCCAAAAAATTAGTAATAAAACTAATTTCCCTTCAACATGCTTCCAAAGGAAATTCTTCAGTCACCAATTGACTCATTGAGAGAACACAAACTTATTTTAACATCGGCCTAAGAAAAACACACTGTAGAAGATATGTATGTCGCCCAAAATTACAGAATGTGTTCTCAAGTCAAAGGTATGTCACTTAGGACTTAGAAATTTATTCTGGATGATTTGCATACGTTACTATCTGGATAGATAATTGGAATCTTATTGCCCATTCTCAGAATTTCTAGAATGACTGCTTTTAGTGTCCAAATGAAAAGAGATGTACGTAGATAAGGTCTTCTCCATGTAATCCTGCCACTGTGTCCCAGAGAAAGTTGTGGTAAGTCTTTGATGGTCTGGATGATGCCACCTCACACTAGGATAATAATACTGAACCCAACCTCCTCAACCAAAATCAGCTCCTTTCAAACACAGTATCTCATGCAACCTACTACCCTCTTCCACTCCTCATATCTGCCAGCAAATTGGGTCAGATATTCCTAAACACTTTCATTGAGTATTGCCATTGCCCTCATCCATGCTCTCATGCCTTCATCTTCTACTAGAGTAGCACCTTCTCACTGTCTCCCTAGCCCTGTCTATTCTCTACCTGACTGCTGAGAAATCTTCCTAAAATGCCTCTTTCATTATATCAGACATTTCTGATATCTCTGTTCCCCAGCAGTGGTAGGCAGCATAATGTCTCCCAAAGTTGTCCACACCAGATATCTGTGACATGTCATATGGTATGTGACAAAAAGGCTTTGCATACATAATTAAGGCTACAGATCTGAAAACAGGGAGATTATCCTGGATTGTCCTGGTAGGCTCAATCCAATCACATGAGCTCTTAAAAACAGAGGACTTTCTCAGGCTGGAAACGGAAGAAATGCAGAAGAGAAAGTCAGAGAAATTCAAAACATGAGAAGGACTTGACTCATATCCCTGGCTCAGAAAGAAGGGCAAGATGACAAGGGAAGCAGGTGGCCAGAAGGAGCTCTGAGAGGCCACCAGCTGACAGCCAGCAAGGAAAGAGACCTCAGACCTATGTCCACAAGAAAATGAGTTCTGCCAACAACCTGAATGAGTTTGGGAACAGATTCTCCCCGAAAGCTTCCACCAAGCTAACAACTTGATTTCAGTCTTGTGAGACCAAGGGCAGAGGAACCAGACTTCTGACCTAGAGAACCATAAGATAATAAGTTTATGCTGTTTTAAGCCACCAAGTATGTGATCATTTGTTATGACCGCAACAGAAGGCTATTGCACTAGCTAATAAATGCAAACTTCTTCCTGCTCTTCAAGACACATCAAAGTCTAGCCTGCTTCACTAATGCCAATTAATTTCTCTCAGCTCACAAACACCAGTTTTTCATTTGTGCCAGGCCAAGCTCAGCTTTGTATACAGAGCTTACATTCTTTGGTGGAAAAAAAAAGATCAATAGAGAAATGACTAAATAGTATAAATTCAGGAAGCGTGTGGTAGACACAGAGCTGTGCTGTCCCAATAATCCTCAAAGAGGACTGTCCAGCCAAGGAAAGGGCTGTCAGCGGGCAGCTCCAGCTGTCATCTCTTTCAGGACCCACTTGAACTGCAGAGAGCCACCTTTCTCAAAACACACCCTTTCCAAGAAAGTCTGTATCTGGTAACCAAGTAGGGAAAGGGAGCAAAGAAGCTCAGCCATTTTGGCTCAATATTGGCCACTCTCACAAGCAGTATCCACCCCAGAGCTCCCACAGGGCTGGCTGAGGCCTTATTAGGCCCACCTTGCAGGTCGAATTCTTCCTGTGCCCAATCCTGCTTCCTGTTTCCTTTCATTGATTAATTTTCAATAAAACACTTGGACCCCAAACACTACCTCAGCATCTGCTTCTGGAGAATTCACCCTGTGACAGAGTAGTAAGTACTAATAAGAAAATTAAGGCAGCTTAAAGAGATGGTATCTGGGATAACAACCCAGAGAAATGGAATAGCATAAAAAATGTCATGCTACAAAGACTCAGAAAAGTCATATAAAAAAATAACTGTTTTTAAAATTATGGTTAAGTTTATATGAAAGTAATACATATTCCAAAATGCAAGAAACAAAGGTGAAACTGAAAACTAAAATAGTAAGAATGTAAGCTGACATGGGATGAGGCATGGAAGTAGTTGGATCTGGAATTAGGACTTGATGGCTACGGGCTTTGATTTTAATGCACACACAGGGGCAAGAGAAAAGAGCTTAGGCCCATGTGAAGCAGAATTTGGAGCTGAGACCTTGCATAAACCTGGGAACCTAAAAGAGCTGCATCCTCAGAAGAGGGACTGGAAAAATTAAACCTGTCTGCCAATGGTAACTACAAAGAAGCCTGTTCTGACATGGTCCTGCCATAAGTAGGAGAAAGAAATAATCCCCTAAGAAACCAAATGCCCAACATTGCACCACATATGACTTTGGAGTTCCACTTGGGTAGTATAAGAATTTTCAAAACGATAATTCAGGTAAGTGTGTCATGAGCCAAAATATCTCTGAAGAATCAGGCAGTAGCAAATCAGTCTGCCCTAGATTCCCTCAAGAAAGATCAATGCCAGCAGAAGATGAGCTCACAACTTATGACACATATTAGGGAACTATCCAGGATAAGTGTGAGGCAGACAGAATAGATTATAAAATAAGCATAATTAAAATAATGCAAGAGATTAAAAAAGATATAGAAACTATATTATACCTAAGAAAATACTAAGACACTGAAAAAAAGGAAACTTGACAGATTTGGAAAAAAAAAACCCACAAATAGAACACCTAAAAATGAAAATTTTCATCATTGACAGTAAAAATTCAATGGCTAGGTTAACCAGCAGGTCAAACTGAACTGAAGAGAGAATTAGCAAGGTAGAAAATGGATCTGGGAACATTTGTTCAGTGCTCCCATGAATGTGTGCCACTCAGAATGCCTTTCAAGATATTCTGTTGAAGAAAGCATAGTTGATCAACAGCCCCAGGTACGGAACCTCTGGTTCCACCACTTTGTTCACTCTGAGGCCTAGGGCCCAGGACACTCTTGCTCAACGTGAAATTCTTCTAGTGGGGAACTTTTCTTCAGGAATTCCCCATCAAAACCTCCCCAGAACTACATTCAAGTCTAAGGTTCTTCCTACTTCCTACTGAATCCTCCTTTCCTTCTCTCCATTCATAATTGTCAGCAGTGCAGGATGGTCTGAAGATTTGCCCTGTCTATTCTTGGTCTCTCCCTCTTTATCTTTCATTTCTTTCAACTAATTTCTTGCATATCTAATCCTGCCTTGACTTTTCTTTCATAGAGAAGCCAAACTCACAGAAAAATAGAACTAAAATAACCAAGCAACATTAGCATTGAATATAGGAGGGAGTAATTAACATTAGGACATTTAATAGCCCTTTTATTGTATAAAGACAAAGAGTTTGCCAGAGGGTTTGGTTAGACCTACATTTTGTTAAGAATGAATGTTTAAAAGGTAGGGACAGACTCTTAAAGATTACAAACAGAATGCATTTTTGCAAGTACAGAAGAGAGAAGTAAAGAGAACTTCATTAATCTAATAGAACTATAAAAGAAGAAAATGCAAAGCAAGGAAAAAGTGAGATAACTAAAAAGCAAAATTTATGATGGCAGGACAATCCAAGCAAAGTAATCATGATAAAACTGTCAATGAAAAGGAAACTATTGTATGTGCTTATTAACAATCAAGTTATTATATATGATCATAAGAGAAATACCTAAGATTTTCTAAGAATAGACTTCATAAAGGTGAGGTTGCATTTTTAATATTATTTTTTTAAAGATTTTTTATTTATTTGACAGAGATAGAGACAGCCAGCAAGAGAGGGAACACAAGCAGGTGGAGTGGGAGAGGAAGAAGCAGGCTTCCAGTGGAGGAGCCTGATGTGGGGCTCAATCCCAGAATGCCGGGATCACGCCCTGAGCCGAAGGCAGGCACTTAACGACTGAGCCACCCAGGCGCCCCTCATTTTTAATACTAAAAAAAGAATTTTAAGGTTTTTTCCAAAGAAGTGTTACAAGGAAGAGAAGGAGCATTTCATAATGATAGATGACATTTGCTGGAAGTACAATAATCCTGAATCTCTAAGCACCTAACAACATAGCTTGAAAATTCATAAACAAAAATATGAGGAAAACATTTAAAAGAGAAATGAAAAAACAAAATTATAATGAGAGAATTTCATATACCTCCCTCAGGAATATAGAAATCAAGTGAATAAAAATTATTGAGAACATAGAACATTTGAATATCACAAGTAACAAGAGTAATCTAAAATGTATATATAAAATTCAACACTGTTAGAGACTATATATTCTTTAAAACCATGTATGGAACATTTATAAAAATTGACCAAATTAAATATAACTGAGCAAAACTCAGCAAACACCAAAGCACTGACATAATACAGACCTCATTCTCTGGTCATTCAATAAAACTAGATATCAGCAACAAAATAGCCCTCAAATCCTGCACATTTAAAAATCCTAAAGCACATGTTAAATAACCTGTGTTTCAAAAAACTGAATCATAATGGAAATTTGAAAATAATTTAGAAGTGAATGGCAATTCCTAAAAAACACATTCAGACCTAGTAGAATACAGCCGATGCCATTTGAGAAGAATCCACAAGGGACCTTCAATTCAAGTATTAAAGGAAAATTGAGAAATAATGAGTTAAGTATCTAATTCAAAAAGGCAGTGTAAAATTTAAAAGGCAAATCCCAAAAAGCCAAGAGTAAAAAAGTAAAGAAAAGAGAGTGGGTGGGTAGGATGGAAGTGTTTTTTTATTTTAGACAGGATAGTAACAATGGCCCAAGGAGAGGCCATTTGAAGAGAAATATGCAAAAAGGAAAATTTCACGTTAATAAAATATTTTTTGCATAACCATATGCACATTTTGCATCCTGCCCTACCATGGAAGGAGACAGAAAATTGGCTTACCACTCTGCAGTTCATAGCAGGTATATATATAGAATGGAAAAATCACGCATGTCTTGGCTCATGAATCCTCCTTCAGGGATAAAGCCATAGATGCAGCAGGTGCTATGAGAATAGATCCCTTGAGGAGACGATGATGACAGACTCTGCAAAGGGAGTTCGTACTCCTGAAATTAGAGAGCTTCTCATTTCCATCACCCAGTGGCCCATGGAGAGCCAGCATCTACACCTTGTGTCCCAGACTACACAACACTGTACTTCTTATGGGAAGAGGTTCACCCTGGCCTCCTACCAGCAAGTGGGACTGCCTCTCCTGCTTGCAATACCACAGGACTTTGGTACCACTCAGAGGCTTGTGCTCCCAGTCCTAAAGTAACTTTGCTTGTCCCCTTTGCTCTTCATACCTTGTTGGAAACCCTATCCAGAGTAAGCCGATTACTCATGTTCTCCCATCATGGTCACATCACTGTCATCAGTGCAGGCCATCCATTCGCACCTAGACTTTCACCCACAACTATTTTGTAGCTCCACTAATTGGATCCCATTTTCCACACCTGCCAAACTTTAAGGACACCCCCCATCCCCGTCCCACCAAGGTACTCCCTATTACATCACCCTACTTTACTTGTCTCCATAGCACCTACCTGGTCATTTTCTTGCTTATTTTTTTTTTATGGTTTCTTTCACGCCTTCCCCCAGAAGAATGTAACGTCCATGAAAGCATGGCTCTCCCCCATCTTGTTCACTACCCTACCAGTTGGCTGTAGTGACTAGCACATTGTGGGAACTCAATATTCTTAAAAAGGTAAATGACTTTCTCCGTATATGTCCAAGGAGTCTTTTCTCCATAGGAAGACAAGAGGGACGATCACTAGCACTAATGTCCATTCTTCAGTATAATCCTGCCATTTCATAGTTTGTAAGTGAGATAATGTTGTGCAGCCCCCTCATGTCCGTCTTTCTCTGCCACATGAGAATTATGCTCCTGCTATGCTGGCCCCTTGCCCAGATTCAAAGGACTGTACTGCATTGATTTTAGCTGGGGCAAGATGCCAGGCAAGGACCATTTGGGAAGAATTTCCCACAGTAGGCAGAAAGTGACACCTCGGATGCAGGTTTAAACTGCTCTCAGCAGCAAGTGATGCTAAACAGACTCCATCTGAGACTGCACTGTGGGAGAGCACACCTGAGCGTTCTGGAACCTGGCATCAGCAGCCAAAATGGTTTCTTGTTTAAGCCCCAACCCAGGAAAACCTAGGAAATCCACTCACACAGCAAGAAACCTATTGAATGTTGTTAATCGCGAACAGCTTGCGGCCCCTAATTAATCCTTGCCCCCTTGAAGGGTTTTCTCTTTGGCATTTAGTTACTTCACAGTTGCCTGAAAGTTCAACAAGCGGCAATACTCAAGTCAGCTTACTCACATTACTGTTGGTTTTTCAGCAAAGGTGTGTGTAGAACCACAAAATAAAATGGCACTTGAGAGAAGAGGGCCATAGGATGGAAATGCTATCTTAATCAACCAGTAATTTTTCTACCATTTAAGTATTCACATTGTGGCAGAAAACTAATTTTAACATGTACCAAGTAGTCGGTAGAAATTGTTGAAGACTAAATTTTAACAGGTAAAACTGTTAGAATCCCGACCGAGGTAGCCAACTTTTATTGAGCACCATAGAGCCAGTCAGAATTAAGTCTAATTGGCTCCCCTCCAGGCTTTCCGAGCTCCCTTCAATTTTGCTTCTCATAGAAAGAAGAACCTACCAAGACTAAGTGTCCATGCTTGTCATTCTTATAGAATCTTTTATGGACTCCTGCTAATTTTTATGAACTCTTGTTTCCTCAATAAAATATAAGCTCCCTAAAGATAAGGATCATGCCTTGCTTTCCTGTTATATCCCTAGGGCTTAGCTCATGGGCTGGGATAGAATGAGTGCTAAATAAGTGCGTTTAGTCCAAGAGATGGATGGACATCTCTTTGGAGATGGATAGATGGACAAAAAGAGTGACGAATGAACCAGAGGAAGCATTACTGCTTACTCCTTAAGTACCCTGCATCACAGTCCCCTCTGATTTTAGGACAGCTGCATTTACTAGACAGTAAATGAAAGCTCACATTAAACCCTCTCACCACATTCCATGTCCACCATCATCTGCACGCGTTTCTCCTGTCACTCAGGGCCTTCTCTGACACTGCAGGTGCCCATGGGCCCAGGCCCAGGCACGGTCCAGCCCGGAAGTGCAGGGTGTTAACACCCCGGGGAAGTCCTCTGCCAATGAGGTGTGAGGACCAGTGGGTGGATGCTGTCCCCTCCTACCCTCAGGCAGACAAGTCTCAGAAGCATTCTGCACGTGTCTCATCGAGTCTCAGCAGAATCAAGCCCCTACATGTCGCCTACAGCAATGCCCTCAGTCTTTGTGCTGGCTCTCACTCCTCTCACTCCTTCACTGTTTCCTGAGATCATCCCCCAAATAAACTGCCTGCACCCAAGTCCTGGTCTCAGGCTTTACTTTCGTGGAAACCCAAAGAAAGTGTCATAAGGAATCTAATGTCTGACTCTCAATCTGAGAAAGATGTCCGAGGACATAAATGATCTAAAACGTGACAGCCTCAAAGAACAGGGATGAGAAAATGTATCACATATGGTCCACCACTCACAAAATAATGAAAGAGAAAGCACTAAACACAGTCCCTAGATCCTGAAAAGGCCTAGTAACTTGTTCTTCCCCTCTTTCCTAGTTACTTCCCATCCTTTCTGCATTGCTTCCTCTGTAAGCCGGGGGGGGGGGAGGGGGGGACCCTGTCAAAGACATCAGTCCCTCAACTACTCCCACCACCTTCTGTTTGAAGGTCTCAGAAGGTTTCTTACTCTAGAAATGAAGGCCCTCGGTGAATAACTACATTTACCGAGACCAAGAGAAGTAGTGACCAACAAAGGAAGTTTAACAGCTGATATTTAGTGTAAAAAATACAAGTTATACTCAAGCGCTGCTATTTAGATCTTCCACTTTCTCAGAGAGCACTGCTTGATCAATAGCACTGGATGACTAAATATATAAAATCAAGAACTGTATTACAAGTAGCAGAGGATAGTCTCTGCTGTCAGCATTCTGGTCTGTACAAAGCTTGGCTGCTTGATCTGTAAAGTTAAAAGTCGGCGTAGTTCCCAGGATCAGCACATATAGACAAGACTTACACATCCGAATCTGCAAAATTAATGTGGATGTCGCAACTTCTCCTGGATTGCATTTTCATTTTAGTGATTTTTACCCAATGATGTGAGATATCTTAGGTTTTCAGGCAGTGTGGGTAACCAGATGAAGAGGTTTGGGGGACAGAGTGACCTCAAATCGAATCATATAGGTATTCCTTCTAAAGGCAAGACCTAACTTTATTCCCCGACGAACATTATTGCCCCTTTGAAATGCTGATACTACCTTTCATAAAGTATGGAAAATACTATAATTTGACTGTCTCTTCAGCACAGAGTTTAAAAACCCTTATTTAAACATCCAAGCTTAAAGAGAGCAAACATCACAGATCCAGCAAACAGATCATGTCTTAGGAAAGAAATCACAGCACGTGCACAGCTCTGATATCACATTTGCAATTCTCAACTACTTTTTCAAACACCTTGTTTCTGCAAAGAGAAAAAGCGTTCCAAGTCTAGGAATTAGTGGTGAGTGATTTGGCCACATTGGAATTCTTCAGATGTCTAATCTTAACACTATGTTTTAAACAAATTAAACTTAAAACAGAAACCCTAAATATATCTTGGACAGAATTTATCCACACTGGTGGCAAAAATGAATTGCAGTCCTACCACTGTCTTTATCAATATGCTCAAAGCTCCCAATAGGCTTACCGGTAAGTCAGGACATTGGGCTGGCTACGCAAGTGCAGCTTTGAGGGAAGCCCCGTAGCTTCATCAACATCAGAGTCATCCCTGGTAAGCATGGGTAGAACCCCCAGGCTTCCTACAGAAACGGAACTTCAAAACCAACTCTAGCCCTTTCCTCCAACCAGATCGTAATCCTAAATCTGCTTTTATAGACACTCTGGGCCCATTATCATTTCTCATTTTATTTTCTAAATATCGTAAGTGAGCTGATAAGTATAGTAATCATACTTAGCCAGCGATATATTTTGTGAAATTGTTTTCAGTACTTTATTTTCTATTATTATTATATGAAATTCTTCAAGTTCTTTGAACATTTTCAGAACATTTGTTTTAATTCAAATATACAAAGAATTCTCCCGTCAAAATTAACAATTTAATACCATCAGATGGAATGTAGGATTCAAATCAATTTTGTCGAGTGAACTTTCCCATCAGTTAAAAATATGCTCTGATCAATTCCAGGATGCATATTTTTGAAACTTCAGCACTGGTTTTCCTGCTTCAGCAAGGACATCAAAGAGAAAATAAACTGAAGATTTTCAGCTGTGTTGGTTGCGCTGCGAACCCAACAGTCAGGGAGAAACAAACTTTGCCTCTGCCTCCCCACTTACAAATGAGTAGCCCAGGGTTCAGAGTTGTTGCTTAAGATCACAGTGACAAAAGCAAGAGAGTTTGAAAATCACTTGCTAATTCTTGCTGCTGATGGTACAGAAGAGAATTAATTGGGTCCCTCTCTCCCTTTCTCCCTCTCCCTCTCTCTCATTGGAATTCTAGGAAGAGGACATCAGGAAGCTATGACTAGTATATATTACATCTTGTCAGAAGATGTTCAGGGAGTTTACTAGAAAACCTCCCTGGAAACCAGGAGCTAGAGGTTATTCAAACGAATAAGAAATAAGATCATTGCTCAAATGGGGAATAGAAAAATCTAGGAGCGACACAAAGAACTTGTATAACCTTTGGCAGAAAACAAGCATTCAGTTAAGAGCAGGAACAGAGGGTCTGTGTGTGGACAACAGTAAAGTGGGAGTTAGAAGCGATGTCTTGCCAGATGCTTGTTTAGTTCAAGCCTGTCAGTGAGTTTCAAACAATCAATTAGGGAAGAAAAGAAGCAAAACCATCTTTTCTTTAAATTCTTTAGTCATGAACATTTAGCACAGATCACAATGCAGAGGCTAAAGTGAAGTCTGGGTTTGAAAAATAAGATGTTACCTTGACAGTTGTTCCAACGAACAGCTGCTCCAAGAATCAAACTTTCATTAACAATCAGGGGCAACCACTGCCACCAGCGGTCACCTCTGGTCAAGGTCACGAGGCGTGTGGCAGGTGCTGTGAGCTCTATTTGTGAGCAAGAGTCAGAAGTCCTCTCAGACTACATACCTTCACGGCTTCGTGGCAAGGTCAGTGCCAACAAAGGGCAGAGGAATGGTACTAGGAAAGGGATGTTTATGTCCTCTTTCTGCTTGCTTTGGGAGTCTCCCCACTTGAGAGAAAATAATCATTAAGTGGTTAGAGGACAAGATTAAATGAAACCAAGTTTTCTTCCTGGGGTCAGGGGGGACGGATGGGGAGCGCGTAAACTGCAAAATCCTCATTCCTCAAGGCTGAAGTCCTAACAAAAAGGAACAAACATGGCACACATCCATGGAAAAGAAGAGCCCTGCGAGCCGAGGTTTGCTGCAAACAAGCTGCGTCTTAGAGGTCGATATTCCTCAGCCTCTTCAGCCTGCCAGTCTTTTCACCCAGGAGTTTAATTTTAGCTCTGTATTAATTATACATTACAATTACACATAGACATGGGCACGCACACACTCTGTAATGATTATGCTGCTGTCGTGGACTCACTCTGGAACTTATTCAGGTCACCTCAGCCCCTGTGGGATACGAGGTTGTTTACCACCTAGTACCTCACACTCGATTTTCTCTGGAGATGGCTGCCCGGAAACAAGCCTCTTCCTCCAAAATGGAAACTCTTCGCCAACGCTTTCTAGCGGGAAAAGATTACAGAGCTCTACGTCAGATGCCATGCAGGGACCAAAAAAAAAGTGTATATGTTGATAAAACCAAAATGTTCTGACACTCCATCTCAGGCAAGTGTGGCTGGATGTGCTTGCAGAGCCATACATGTGGTCATGCCTCACAAAGGCAATCCGACTCAGAGATGTGGTTTGTAGGTTGCACAGGAAATGGATATTGAGGGCTTTTCCTGTCGTCGCTGCAGTTTTGGTGATTGCACTTTGGGCTGGGGAACAAAGGCTCAGCAGAAATATCTCTGCACTTCCCCCAAGCCCAGCTGCTTGCCCTTGACATCTTGAAACTGGCACTTCAATGAGCTCTTAGCCTCTGAGAGCAGCGCATGAAATGCAAGACCAGAAGCATCTATTTATTAAGCTTGGTCACTAAATTAATCTTTCCCTATGGCCAGCTATGAAGTGGAGCTAATGAGGAGGAAGCAGAAGCTGAGCTGGGACATATTTAGCCACGGGCTGCACCTCAAGGCCTCACTCCCTGGCAAAAGAATCAGGACAGCTCCCTCCTGACATCAAAAGGGCGGAAGCAGACCTGTGGCAGAGAACTCAGGCACCTTTTACTCCCCAAACCCTCCCTTCATCTATCACTGAAAGCTCGGCCATGGGGGGGGGGGGGGGGCTCCTATACAGTGCACGCCTCCCAGGACTACAACCTCCCCACAAGAGCTGCACTTCTTCATTTGTCAATCGGGCAAATATTTATTGTGCCCCTCCCACGCCGAAGCGCTGGGCCGCGTGCTGAAGCCCCAGCGGTGAACAAAGCCAAGGCCCTTCTCTGAGAGACCTCACAGTACAATGGGAGTGACCGCCAAGGACAAACGCACACACATTTTCAGATCGTGGGAATACCTTCGCGCCGGCGGTGGCATGGGCGCCTAGCAAGCCCAGGAAGGGTGCGGAGGGAGAGCTTCTCTCAGGAAGTGTCATTTTAGCTGCGCCCCGCCAAGCCCCAGGGTAGAGACCCAAGTACACCCTCCAACGAACACAGAAGAGGAAAACTGACCAGAGTTACATAATCCCTGCCTTGATCAACGCTCTGGCCTTTTACCTCCCCCACAACCTAAAGTGGGATATATATATTGGGAATCGTGGCTGTGGAACAGTCTCAACTTGTTTGGACACTGCAACCCCAGGGAGGCCACAGCTTACACAAAGGGACAGACACAGGTCCAGATTTCCCAGCCCCCCGATGGCTATGTAACACTAAGCATGTTATTGAACTTCTAGGAGCCTCAGTGTTCTCACCGGGAAGAATGGGTTGCTATAGGGAGGGATTACATTACAGGGCATGCAAAACTTACCTGGCATCGTTCCGGGCTCACAGTAAGCGCTCAAGGAGTATTCATCAGAGTTGACAATGTGTGTGTCCCAGGTATGAAGTTAAGCCCTTTGCAAATTTTAAAAATGTTTTCTCACCATAAAATGGACATTCTTGTTATCACCAGATGAGGCAACAGAAGCCAAGACGACTTCAAGTAAATTGTTCTATTTGCAAAGCCAGTAAGCGGCGGGGCTGGCACCCACCCCTGCTCTGGCTCCAGAAGCAACGATGAACTCACTTCCTGAGCACAAAAGAGGCATGAGCAAAGTTCTAACCCTAAGCCAAGCCCTCCCTCCTCCAGGTGGAATCAGAAGCTGTCCACCTCAATATTCCACGGTCAGCTCAGCTTCCTTAGAGAGGCTCCCCAGGGAAAAGGGATTCTATTCCATGTTGACCTTTTCATCCTGGTTTCTTTTCAACTAATCTGGCGCAAAGCTGAAAGATCTTTTGGTTAACTGTATTTATTAAGAAAATGGGCTGGAGTGAGCCCAGCTGGGGTCATGGTGCAGTGAGTGGTTTATTGGGCGCACACACAGTGACAGCTTGGGTCTGGGGTAGAAACGGCCCTTGAGCAGCATGCAACTCTGCCACTTATCCCAGAAGAAAGCTGCCTCCATAAGGACGATGAAAACTTGGCCTGACAGATCAACAAAGTGCAAAGGAGCAAAAGTTCGATGAGACTATCCATGAAAAAAATCCTTCCATCATCCTAGAGTCCATTGAAAATTTACAACAAATTAGACAGTTGACTACATAGAAACAAAAGGGGGAATAAACCAAGAATTAGTTATTTTAATAATAACAACTCTGAGATCTATATTCTCGAGGAGCTGTAGAAATACCCAGAAAGGTATATGAAAGAGTACTTTCAAGATGACAAGATT
The DNA here is from genome assembly GCF_024610735.1 of Ursus americanus. NCBI lineage: Eukaryota > Metazoa > Chordata > Mammalia > Carnivora > Ursidae > Ursus > Ursus americanus. Next base: position 8,460,978 of record NC_142131.1, read on the forward strand.
TTTCATCTGATCCACGAAATGCAGTAAGTGCATTATTATATTCCCAGCACTATTATAAACACTGGTAAACAAAACAAATAAAAACGCATACCATCAAAATAATAATCATAATAACCACAAATACCTACCATGGTGGAACTTAAGCTTTTGTGTAATTATCAAATATTATAGAAATATTAGTAATTTCTGTCTCCTTAGCTTTGAAGTTAACTCCTATTTAAATGTAAATATCTGACAGTATGTTCCTTGTATTGGTTACCTATCGAGTAAACCTTCCCCATTCACCAATTTCCTGAGAGTTCATTTTGTTAAGAGAAGGGGGAAATAAAAAGGACCATGTAATCAGAAGGCAGTAGGAGTCTGTGCCAGGTGAGTTTGTGGGGTAAGGGCAGGAACGAGGAGAATGGTACCTCACAATTTTGCCTACCAAAAACATTGGCAACACAAAAGTAATTTCACTATTATTCTAAGTAAGCCACCTGCTACTGCTTTCAGAAAAGAAAAAAAACACACATAACACATTTCAAAGTCAGAAAACACTGTGTATGGTCTGAATTACTATTCCTTCCATTAGCATGGATAATCAAGAGTTTACTGTGTGTGTTCAATCAAAGCTAGCCCCAAGCGAGTCCTAAAATATAGCAATTATATGTTTCCTCCCACTCCTGCCCCGCATAATGGATCCTGAAGGAGAAAGGGTGTTCAAACAGGCTGCAGCATAATTCTTAGCGCGTGGGTAAATCTGAAAAAGTGCAGCATTTTAAAATAGGTGGGAGAAAGGAGCATGGGTGTGTCCTTCCCTGAAACACCAAGAGTCTATTCCCTTTTTCAAGGAAGGAAGATGAGGCCAGAGTGACAAAATGGGATCTGATTGGTTGGTTACTCTTTACTTCCAAAAGAAGATTCCAGGGATTGAGACCATAGGCCAAACCAAAACAGCAATTAGCCAAAAGAAGAGAAGAGAAGGGGGGGAGGTGGGGGAGAAGCAGACAGTCTCTGGGGATTGTCAGATCTCTATGATAAGGAATGGCACCATTATGCTTGCATTTTTAGAAGTGGCCCTCCTCTTATCCTGGTTTCAAAAGAAGCCCCCTCTATTCACCTTCTCATTAAAACAGCCTCTCCAGAAAAAATGCTGAGACCACACAAAGCAGGACATTCATCACTAGGGCAACCCGTGTGCTCAATGAAAGCTGGCAAGCACAAAGGCTCACTTAAGGCTTTGTAGGGAATCTGGTTCTCTTTGCCTCGGACCATATTTCAGATTTAACACTGTACTCGGGAAGCAAATGCTATTTTTTGGTTTTTGTACCAAGAGTACTTATGAAGAATGAAATCATTCTTTAAATTTAATTTTATTTTTTAAAGCAGGCAACCTCTTGTGTAGTGTTCAGCACCAAATTTTTATTTACCAAAGCACTACCACCAGCTACGTTCCAACCCATTCATAGCATGTAAAGACAATGTGGTTAATTGTCTCCCAGGATGCCCTGCATACTACATCTGCAGGGACCATTCAGATATACTTCCCAGCTCTGCCCCTACCTGCTCCCCCCTCCCCCCTCCCCCAACTGCCTTTCACCCATCTTTCCTGTCAAAGACCACACACACACACACACACACACACACACACACGCACGCACGCATGCACGCACCCACCTCCTCAGGGCCAGCAAAAACCTACCCAGCTATAGCTCCAGCATAATGTGTAAAATAACACCAGAATCTGGCTGCACAGAATTGCATGTATAATGGAATTTACTGCAAGTCATTTTTGTCTTATCTATTATTTTTAAGGACTTTGAGATATTAAAGTTACAAACAACAACGACCCTCCATTCAGCGGAGGCAAGGGGCAGCCGCTCTTATAGCAAAACCATCATAAACTAACTCTCATATGCGTACCGCATCAACCTAGCTCTAGCCCTGGACTTCCTTCTACACCTCCTTCTTTTGCTGGAGATGGAATAAAACCACTCCATGTGGCTAGGATAATAATATTGTATCTCAGCTTTATTTTAATTTGCTGTTGACAAAGCTTTTTCTCAGTTACTTTTCAGAAAAATAACATCTCCTGAGAAATCATCTTTAGCATATTAGAATCTCAAGCAGAAGTTCCACTGTGGACACCTGGGGCAATTTTCTCAGATATAGGACAGAATTCAGCTGGAGTGTGAAATTGGATCTGTTTGGGGTTTTTTTTTTTTTTTTGTCTTTTTCATGTATTCTGAGGAGTGGGGTTGAATTGGTTTGGCACTCCTGTTTCATAAACTATTCTTTCATTTTGTTTTAAATCTGCACAAAGCACCTAAGAAAGAAACTTAAAAAGAAACTCAGCAAAAATACTCTTTCATATTTATTAACAAAGAATTTGAGATATCAGGAAAATAACCAGATAGAGTTAATAATACCAAAAAGTAACAAGTTCTGAGTCAGGTACCAGGGATTCCAAGATTAGTAAGACACAAAATTCTACTCTATGTTCACTCTAGGTAAAAATAAAGAGGACAGAGTATTTGTCCATCTGGAAAGAGAAGTCAGGCATCTCAGAATAGGTATACCTTGTGCTACCCACCTAAACAAGAGCTATTTGAGGTCCTAGTGAATTTTCAAGAGTCTAAAAGAAGTCCTGAGATCAAAATGTTTGAAAACTGCTTTTCTAGCAGATTGAGTAGGAAGTGAGGAAACACACAGAGTAAAAACAATGTTTTCAGGAAGTTTGGCTATGAAAAAGAAAGAGATAGTATGCTATTTACTTTAAAAGGGAACTTTGGGGTCTAAAGGTGTGTGTGTGTGTACACACCCGTGTATGCACACATCATTTAAAATAAATAGGATTTAAACTTGAGCGTGTTCAAATACTAAGATTAAGGGTCCATTAAGGAGAGAGATGTATAGATGTGTGATGGGGTAGGAAGAATAAACTCCCTTAGAACAAACAGAAGAATTGGTCTTTGACTGGAGAAGGGACAGCTCAGTCCTTTGAACAGGAGAAAATCAGGAAAGGATTGATTCTGATGATGAGAAACTTTTGTTTTTGTGGCAGTAAGTTGAGGAAGCTCTCATCTTATGGCTGTTCTATATTCTGTGAATTAGGAGGTAAGATGATGTGCTGAGGAGGAGGAGAAAGGTTGCGATAAGGGAAGAGTAGGGTACTGGAGAATATCTGAAAGTATTCCTTTGGAGAATGTTAGGGACATGACTATGGAAACCTGGCAGGGTGGCCAGGAAGCACTGAAAATCCTGCTGACTGAAGTTGAAGACATAACTTACAGTGGACTCAATCACTGGATTAAAAACTTTTTGACTTTCCTGTGAATTAAAATATACATATGGAAAAGTACATAAAATATATATTTGTAATTAAACAAATATTTCCAAAGTTTATCAATACCTTTATCCTCCTACCAGATAGTAAAAGACCATAGAATGCTTTCACTGAATTTACTCACTCAGCATATGACATTATTAATACGTATTTTAATAGTATGCTGTAACTTCATAATACATTATTCTTATTTTACATAGTAAGTGTTCATTTATATTTACCCAAGTATTTACCACTTTCTTTACTTGCCCTTCTTTCATTTTAGGCCTTTCATTTGAGCTCATCCTCCTTTAGAATTTCCTTTAGTGATGGTATCTGGTGCAAACACTCCCTATTTTTGCTTTTCTAAAAATGATCTTATTTCGCTTTTATTTTTTAAAGATTTTTCTAAGGGTATAGAACTCTAACTTGGCAGGTATTTTCTTCTCAGCAGTTAAGAGATATCATTCCACTGACTTCTGGCTTTCATAGATAGTACTGAGAAGTCGGCAATCGGCCTAATTGCTGTTCCTTTAAAAGTATTCTGACATTTTTCTCTGGCTTAGATTTTTTTTTTTTTCCTTGACAATTTTTTTTTTCTTTTTCTTTGGTGTTCTGCAGTTTTATTGTAAAGTATCTAGGTATGCAGGTCATATGTATTCTGCTAAATATTTGATTTTTTTTTAATTGAGATAAAATTTGTAAATAACATTACGTAAGTTTCAGGTGCACTGTACAGGTTGAATTATAATTCAACATCTGTTAACACACACCAAAAGTGACCTCCGCCAAACGTCTAGTTCCCATCCTTCACCCGTTGTGCCCGCCACCCTGATTGGTTTTTGAATCTTTGGATTGCTGTATTTCATCAGTTCTGCAAAATTCTCAGTCACCATTTCTTTATTTTTTTAAGATTTTATTCATTTATTTGACACAGAGGGAGAGAGAGAGAGCGCAAGTAGGCAGAGTGGTAGGCAGAGGGAGAAGGAGAAGTAGGCTCCCTGCTGAGCAGAGAGCACAATGCAGGGCTTGATCCCAGACCCTGGGACCATGACTTAACCAACTGAGCCACCTGGGCACCCCAGTCATCATTTCTTTGAATATTGCCCCTGGGCTTATTCTCTCTCTCCTCAAATTAAACATACATTATACCTTTCTTCATGACCCTTAATGTCTCCTTTTCTATATTTTTGTCTCTTTATGATTTATCCTGTATATTTTCTTCTCATACATATTTCCAATCATCTTCCCATTAATTCTGTGGGTAATTTGCTGTTAAATTCAGACGCTGAGTTTAATCTGAGTTATCTTTTGGTTTTCATTTTTAGAAGTTTTATTTGGCTCTTTTTCAACTCTGTTACATCAAATTTCAAAGTGTTTGCCATTATTTTCTTAAAGAGAATAAGCATAAATGTTTATAATTTGTGTCCACTGATTCCAATTTGTAGGGTTTTGTAGACCTGTTCTTCTGTTACTCTAATGTTTCCTCCTCATAAGATTCTGTTGTCTTACATACTTGATTTTGTTTATGACTCCATGCTTTTCACTTTCTCTGAAAAATATTTACAGGGATTCCTTGAAGCTTAGTACCAAGTTACCTACCTCCAAAGAGGATCTGAATTTATTTCTGCCTGGAAACCAAGGACATTACCAGTCTAGAATCAACTTACTACAAATGTTTTTCCTGTAGTTTTCCTAGACCCTTCAGAATATGTGAAGTTAATCTGCAAATCTACGCAAAGTTTGGCTTATGGCTATAACATTTCAAAAAATTTTTTCCTTTCTTTTTTTCTTCTTCTATGTGTAGTTTCAAGGCAAACTTTCCAGTAGTTTCTTTCTAATTCACCCTTCCCAGCCCTTTGTGATTATGTGTTAATGTGAAGAGAGTGTCTTATTAGATTGTCCACTTGCACTGGCCCTGGGCCTTAAATAATAATCTCTTACCTCTGAGGCCACCAAAAACAAAATGCAATTTTCTACGGTGCCTTCGTTAAAGGCACAGTACAATGCCTTCGGCGCCAAGTGAGTGGAGTATTCAGCTTACCTCTGAGTTTCCAGTTTTCCTTAAGTTTTGGTCTGACAATTCCTTAATATCTTTTAAAATTCTGCAATGTTTAAAAGAGATGTTTTTAATATTATGCCCAGCATTTTTAGTTATTTTCAAAGTTTGCCCAAGTAATCTAGTCAACCATTACCATAGTGGAAATCATGATATTTCTTCAGGAACATTCATCAGCTGAGGTATGGGTATAGAGAAAAGGACCCAGGATTGGGGTCTTGCCAAGTAAGAAGAGAAAGATGATGTGGTAAGTCAGCTTAGGGAATTAGTAAAGAATGCCTGAAGTACTGAATTTTATGAACTGGATGAGGAAAGAATTAAAAATAGAGGAAATGTTTGAAACAGTGAAAGTAGATGATAAACAGAATAGAGCTCTCAATGAGGTCACAGAATTGATATATCAGGAACAACTTAGTGAGCGACCTGAACAGATGGGCGATTATAAAAAGAGAATGTCTAGGTATATGATTTCAAGGATAGAGAAGTTTATTGTGACAATGGCAGTAGGCGGTGAAGTACAGAGGTTGAGAAGGTTATTTTGAAGATGAAGAAGCAAAAAAATCTGAGATTTTGAGGTCAGCCAAGATAAGGTCAGAACTAGAAATGGAACAAAAGACCATGAGACAGACCCAGAGTCTTCAGTGAGTGAATGGACGTGATCATTACAAGGGGGGATTTCAGGAACAAGGTGAAAGAGAAGATGGGTACCAGGTGTCATTTGCCTCATGAGATCGGGGGAAATTTCATGAAGAGGGAGGAGTAATCACCTGAAATAACTTAAAAAGTAAAGTAATGCAGATTTACATTCAATTCTGAGGAATGTTACAAGAAAGAAAATTTTAACAAGGCAAATTTGAAAAACAACCAAACACAACTTCTAGGCAGGAAATAGTTCTCAGCTTTTATCATATGTGTGTGGATCTCAGTGAGATCATAAGATTTGCTTTTTTCATGGGGCAAATGCAGTAGATGCATCATGTGATGTGCGTCTGATCCTGGGGATTCTTGTCTCTCCCAGTTGCTGTCCCCCTCTAGTTATTGTATTTGTCTGGGCTTTGTAAGACTTCACAAATAGCTGATTAGGTGACTGCTAGGTGACCTGGTTTGTGAAATATAATGTGGGTCTTCTCCAGGTTCTTTTGGTGTTTTATTATTTATCAAGTTCTTTTTCATATTGAGAAAAATAGCCAAAGATCTTTGACAAAAGGTCCTGCACCAGGAAAAGAAACTGGAACATAATTTAGTGACCCCTCTTGATGTGTGGAGGTCTTGAACCATCCCTTCTTTTGCATTCTACTTCGCCATTTTGGGGCCAGATCTTCAGTCCTAAAAACCTGACTCCTACCCTAACCCCACTTCTATCCCCCCTCTCAAGAAAATCCCCATATATACACATTTAAATGTTGAAGAAGCTAAGAACCCTCCATCACTTGTCCCCAGTCTCCTGTGTCAAGACCATTCCTTGAAGTGATGTGTATTAATACACTTGTATTTGGATGGATCAAACCCAATTTATTCTCTAATCTTAGGTAGAGAACAGCAGAAGCAATGAAGGGGCCACTCCATGTAAGAAGTAGGGTCAGGAGGCCAAGAAGTCAGGAGACTTACCCAAGTCACTCAGGAACTTTTATGCAAATGCAAGAAACTTATGTCAAAGTGGCCACAGTACTGTTTAATAGGAGACAGAGGAATGTAATTCCATGCTTACTGCAAGAAACCAAAGCTTTGTGCGAAATCTTGAATTTGTGGGGGGAGGGTAGGAAAGATGGTATCTATCTGTTCTTTCCCTGATCCCTTCCCCTCATTTCTGAACTTCAGGAGACTGAGGCCCCTTGAGCTTTAGTGACTCCATCTCTGGGGAGTGTTTATTTGGTGGTGGATTTTGCTGTGCCGGGTACTTCTTTTCCCGCTCGCTATTGTTCTGTAACACACATGCCGACCCTTTTCCCTTCTCTCATTACTCTGGGAAATACAGTGAATACATAAAAACTTATCGGTACTGAAAAAAAAGAACGATTCACTTTCCTCTCTTCAAGAATCAAATCAAAAGCACGAAGAGATTCTAGGAAATGATAGGCAACTTTATATAAAAGAATCAGCTTTATTAATGACCCAGGCAAGTGCTCAACAGCCTCCAACACGTGGAGATCTCGAGTATAGCTGGTATGGATGACACGGTCTAGAACAACTCTCCCTGCGTGTGTGGTACGCTATACACCCTGAACAACAAACAGCAGTGCTCGAACAGTTTCCATTAAAAAGATCCAAAAACCCTGAGCTCACCATTAAAAACAATCACAAAACCTGCAAATAATGAAGCGGCTTCAGAGCCAATGAGTATAAAACAGCCAGAACAGATCTACAGTAGCTCCAAACACTAGAATTAGCGGTACGGAATTTAAAGTAAGTATGCTTGATATGTTTAAAGAAATAAAATAGATTTAAAATATGAATAAGATGTCCAGCCATATGTGAAAAAGAACCCAACAGGACTTCTAAATGTGAAAAGGAGAGCGTAATAATGAAATTAAAAACTAAATGAGGCGTTTAACATCTGAGTAAACCCAACAGAAGCAATGGTGATGCAGAGATCTGAAGGACTACCCAGGATACAGGACGGAGATCCTGAAAGACGGCAAATATGAGAGAGCCGTAAGATAAATGCAGAACAGGATGAAAGAGCATCACATAAATCCAACCACAGTTTCAAGAGCAGAGGAGAGATGGAGAAGAGACATTATTTAAAGAATCTATGGTTAAGAACTGGTGAAAGAACAACAAATCCCGAGGAGGAAAATTTTTTGAATCAATTTACACCTAAACTCAGTTTGGCAACACTCCAGAACACCAAAGAGCAGATTACCTTCGAAGAACAACAGCAGAATTAAATGAAGTTTTTTTCTGTAGAGGACCAAATAGTGACTATTTTAGACTTTGCGGGTCCAACAGTCTCTGTTGCAACATTCGACTCTGTGATTTTAGTGTAAAAACATCCACAGACAATATAGAAATCGGTTATGGTCTGGGGCGCCTGGGTGGCACAGCGGTTAAGCGTCTGCCTTCGGCTCAGGGCGTGATCCCGGCGTTATGGGATCGAGCCCCACATCAGGCTCCTCCGCTATGAGCCTGCTTCTTCCTCTCCCACTCCCCCTGCTTGTGTTCCCTCTCTCGCTGGCTGTCTCTATCCTGTCGAATAAATAAATAAAATCTTTAAAAAAAATTGGTTATGTTCTAATAAACCTTTATTTATAAGAATAGGCAACAGAAGAGATTCTGTGAGTCACAATCTACTAACCCCCCGAACTACAGAATGACCCTATTTCCCTACAGCAACAATGGCATCCAAAGAAAAAGGCCTAGGTTGAGGTCAGGTAGGTGTCTCCTATTCTTTCCGCCAGAACTTCATTGTCCACCCAACCTAAAGAATGCAGTTCAGCCTGAGAAACTGCGACAAAGAGTCTCTCTCCCTGAAGCCGGAACTGCAAAGCAAGCCGGTTACTAAATGTGGCCCAGTGGATATCAGGTGGTGCCAATCAGAAAACTGCTCTGACTTCTTAGCAATATCCCCCCCAGAAAGTCACCCAGTCTCACCAATGTAGACAGAAGCTTTAACCAGAGAGCACACAGAAAGTTATCTAGAAACTGCTTTCACTCTCCCCCAGCCCTCACACTCCCTCCTCCGCAGGCCAAAGAAGGCAAGGCCCATGGCCACATAAGCATTGACCAATCCTTTGCTAGTGGTTACCAATATTACTTTCAAGAAGCTAAAAAAGACACCCGTTTATGGAAGAGAAATTATGACCACAAATTCTATGAATATCTCGAAACAGTAATGCCGGAAAGGTGACTCTACCTTTACAAATGCAGCCGTGGATACCGTATAAGATGACGGAGTGGGAAAAAGAGTGCTTCTAAAGAATGTCTTTTCCAGTCAGTGCTCAAAGGGCAGGAGGGCAAGAGAGAGTAACAAGAACCTCAACCAAAGTGCATCAGGACGCAGAGCGAGAACAAGGAACCACGTTGCAAATGCCAACACGCTGCGATGAGCGCGCTCAGGCAGGGTTCCCAGAAGTTTAGGTTAGCATTAATCATTGCTCCTAATTGCTGTCAGTTAACTCTCCCGAGCCCCTCCAGGCCAAGCCATCATCCCATGAAACATGTTGTCTTCCCTTATAATGCATTTTCTGTCTTGCCAGTAACAGAATCTGTGGCTTTGGTGTTCTTTACAGAAACACTGATCGAATTACCCTAAGACCTTTTTGTGTGTTCTGGGTTACTGGGCAGAATTCCAGCAGCAAATGCTTACATTATCCTCAAATAGAATACCTAACTTTCCAAGACTGCTCAGAAGTAAATGTTTCTCAGTCATTTCAGGCTTGGCCCTTGATTAAGGCCTGACGCACTTGACATCCTGCTTTCTGGCCACTATGTTACACAGCCGACATGTAATCTCCTAACTTCTAAGACTGTTCTAGCAAAGGCCCTTTCCCGCCACAGCATCTTGTGCTCTCCACCACAAATGCAAATAGGCCAAATTTCTCTTGTGCCTCCATCCCACAGGCTCCTTTCCCAACCTTCTAAGTCTCCTTGGGACCTCTATTCCCTTCAATCTATTCACTTAAGAAACTGCTGCCTACTCTATTATTTAAGTGCTCAGGGAAAACACACATACACACACCCTTTTTTTCCCCTTAGTATGTTTCAGTATTTTGCAACATTTTAAAAATTCTTTCTAACGGCATCCTGAAAACCTATCATTTGGGGAAACGGAGATCTACAGTTTGCATGACTTGTCCGAGATCAACAGAGTCAGAATCAACTGTGAAATTCATTCTAGTGGTTTTCCTACCATATCCCTCTTATCTTCAAATTTAAGCTTTTGTATTTGCCCTATGATTCCAAGATTCCCAAATTTTCCTACAAACAGTGATTACATGCTTTGCCTGCATCTTTACAGAAAAAAAAAATTAAATCTTTTTTAAAAATGTATGGAACTGACAGGAGCTTTGTAACTGAATATTCATGTCAATTTGACTTTCATTTGACCTTGAAGTGTCACTGTTACTTAATGTGAAGTTATCAAGATGAAAGCCCAGCAGATGCTGCCAAATGAAAATTTTGCTGCAATGAGCTTTTTATGAAATATTGAGGCTAAGCAGAGAACCAGTTCCTCTGACAAAAATACTCTCAGTCACTCCCCTCACTAAATCACAGTGTGGAGGCTGCAGGCTCTCCAGGCTTTCCACTGCCAGCAATGACATCCTGAATGTGCTTAGCTGGGAAATAGCCAAGATCAAGAGATGACCTTTTTATTGCAGATTGTGAGATCATCTTTATTCCCACAGGTGTACATTCAGAACAAAGCTTTAGTTTTTCTGGGTTTTTTAAAATCACATGGTTACTGGAGGAGATAAAAAATATCTCTCACCGAGCCGGAAAGGCGATGGCGGACTTTCCTCCTGCAGCCCTGTGAGTGGCTGTCACATCCTGGAAGCACACTGCATTCTCTCTCCTCTGCGGCAGTCCCGCTTGGCCCCCAGCCTCCCCTCGGGTCAAAAACCTAACATGACACACTTGTATAGGAACACAGTTTGTTATTCAGTAGACATCTCTGACCTACCAGTCCGTGAGGTGACCCGCCGTTTGGAGGAAGGAAAGGAAGTGATAACGAGCGATACTGCAAGTGAGACACCCAGGATGTGCTATGCAGAAGGAACATGACGGTGAAGGCCACCTGAGGTGCTTTTAGCTCTTGTTGTGCCACCTGGCTGGCGCAGTCTAGATCAGATGACAGTCACTGAGCACCCAGCAGGGGCCGAGGGCACATTCACTATTTTGCTGAGGGACTCAAGGGTAAGCAGCTTTCTGCAGGGACACGTTTAGGAGGGAAGGGATACGCTGCATTCCTCCGGGGACACTGAAAGCCAAAGGCTTCTCCATGCAGGAGCATGGAGCAGAGGCCAGGTGGAATGAGGCATACGGTACACTACCCTTTGAGAACACTCCCTGACGACACCATGGTAACCTTTAGTTTCACTGACTGCAATGGCCCCTTTATTCTATTCCTGGCATGATGCTCAGTGCTGGCCGGGATTCATTTCTCCCTATTCAGCTCAAGGTGTAGTCACATAATAAAATGCACAGTGACAAGATTTCCTAGGGCTTTCAGGTGCATTCAGCCTGGCGGGCTGCAGGATGCTACATTACTAGGTCCAACGGTTAAATGAAGGCACCTATTGCTTCCAGACTGCAGTCAGAATCCAAACAGATGCTGTCTAGAATTAGTTATTCGGGAGGCAGTTAAGGATCCTTTGAGTCATTTATGCAACAAAGTATTTTTAGAGTGTCAACTATGTCCCAGGCATTATGCTCCACCCCGGCTGACACAAATATAAATAAGACATAGCCGGGACAATCTCACAGATAAGTGAGAGAGAGAGAGAGAGATAAGTACACACGTAATACAATATGGTGAGTGCCATTAGTGATTAGTGGTAAGTGCAGGGTCCTTAGAAGAACAGAACATCTAACATAGTCTGAAATGGATGAGATTTTCTTAAGAAAGTATGACCAAAAAAAAAAAAGAAAGGAGGGGAGGGAGATTAAAAAGTGGGTATTCCAAGCAAAAAGAAAAATACAAGCAAAGGACAAGGTGCACGAAGTAGGAGTTTGCGTGCCGTACTCTGCCATTGCCAGCACGTGAAATGTGTGCGCATTAACAGGACAGTGAGTGCCAGAAGTTAGGAAGCCAAGTAGAGGCCGGGTCAAGAAGAAAATTATGTCCTCTGTAAGAAGCATTATGCTACAGGCACTGAGCAGCCAGTGAAGACTCTGAGTAGGGGAAGAACGTAGGCAATTTGCACACCTGAAAGATCATTCTGGCAACAGTATGGAAGAGAGGCCTCAGGGATTACACTAAAGGGTGGGAGAACACTTAGGAGCTTTTTTCGAAAGCTGAGATAAGTAACGAGGAGGGCCTGTCTCTTAACCCCTCAGATAGCTGACCACCAAGTCTGGGGGCGTTCCCAACTGTGTATGGTGTACAATCAACTTGGAGCCTGGGACAAATTTACTGTGTGAAGCATGCCACACTTAACCTTGGAATGTCCTCCTAAAGCATATGGAAAAAAGGTTGAGAGAGACCATCCACACTGCTACTCCCTGCCCACCTCTTCCCCAGTCGCCTAGGTGTGCTCGTGACCCCATGTCATGAATGTGCAGACAGTCCCACACCTGGCTGTGCCCTGGCTTGCTTTTCTGGCCTGGGCTGGCTTTGCCATATCCAGGTCCGTTGCTAATTTTCCCTGTCTCTGCTAACATGTGGGGACTTGCTTCTCATCTGTTTTGTGGTCATTGTCATTTCTTCCCCTTTTCTAAATAAACCTGCAGAACTGACCCCTCCTCGCCAGCTCCACAGTGTGGCTGCTCAAATTCAATGCCTGATGGGGTCAAGAGTAAATCCTAGGTCCACTACAGAGGAAAGTGTACTGCTTGCTTCCTTCTAGTAACATAACATTAGGCCTTACAAGAAGAGTGTTTTCCTGGGGCGCCTGGGTGGCACAGCGGTTAAGCGTCTGCCTTCGGCTCAGGGCGTGATCCCGGCGTTATGGGATCGAGCCCCACATCAGGCTCCTCCGCTATGAGTCTGCTTCCTCCTCTCCCACTCCCCCTGCTTGTGTTCCCTCTCTCACTGGCTGTCTCTATCTCTGTCAAATAAATAAATAAAATCTTTAAAAAAAAAAAAAGAAGAAGAGTGTCTTCCTGGCGCGAGACCAGTCCAAGCTCCATTTAATCCTTCCAAGGCAGGGAATCATTCTTCCTTCACAACCCGAAAGGTAGTGGTATTCAAACTTCTCAAACAGGGGTGCCTGGGTGGCTCAGCCATTAAGCATCTGTCTTCAGCTCAGGTCATGATCCCAGGGTCCTGGGATCGAGCCCTGCATCAGGCTCCCCGCTCGGCGGGAAGCCTGCTTCTCCCTCTCATACTCCCCTTGATTGTGTTCCCTCTCTCGCTGTCTCTCTCTGTCAAATACATAAATAAAATCTTTAAAAAAAAACAAAAACAAAACAAAAAACAAAACTTCTCAAACAGTAAACCCTACTCAGTCTTCAGTCAACCCCCTTCTGCCAAGTGGAACCTGTGTCAAGGCTCTTAGCTCCTCACCTGGACGTTGCCGAGAACATTTTTCTGGACTGCAGACTCTCCCTTGCTAGGTGACTGTCACACTGCCAGCACCCCAACATATCCCCGTGATGACAGGAACTTTTCCTTTTCTGTCTTTATCAAAAACGGAAGGAGAAAGAAAGCATACCTGGACACATTCCTGTACCTGTTCAGTTCTCTTCTCACTTCTCAACTTTAAAGAGAACCAAGGAGGCAAGGAACTCTACACTACCTCCTTCCCATTCCCTACAACAGACCCTCAGCGCTGCTTTCTGGATATGGGTATCAGGGAACGATGGCTGAAACACACAACCCGTGATTTCCCTCTTCTGTCGCAATGTCCTATGATATTTTAACCGCCACTTTATTATTCTTTCCTCCCCTAGACTATAAACTCCCTGAAGAAACGGGGGCTCTTTCCCCATTGTCCTCAGTCCTAGCAGAGTGTCTGGGGGTCTGTGGTGGTCCAATGGATGCTGTCTAATAAATGCACAGGGGCTACCTCCAATTTCATGAGCAAATGACTATTCACTTAGGCCTATGACATGAGCCAGGGCATTCTGAGGGCTGTACCTCTGAGATACTCATGACCTACAGGCGGCACTTGCATGAAGAATGCTCTGGCTTTGAGATCAATATTTTTCTTTCTAGGAAAGCTGCAATCCTAAGCAGGTATCCCTGAATAGCAGGGGGGTTTGTTGGTTTTTTAAAAGATTTTATTTATTGACATGAGAGAGAGTGTGTGTGTGCAGAGCTAGTGAGAGAGGACATGAGTGGCGGGAGGAGCAAAGGGAGAGGGAGAAGCAGACTCCCTGCTGAGTGAGGAGCCTATGCAGGGCTCGATCCCATGACCCTGAGATCATGACCTCAGCCAAAGGCAGACATTTACCCGACTGATCCACCCAGGTACCCCATGAATAGCAGTTTTAAAGAACTAATCAAAGGAACAGAAAATTCTCCACAGCTATTGGGAAGTTAGAACAAGTAAACATGTGCATCCTCTAATAAGAATTTAGCACCCACACTGGAGAGGTTACATCCATGGTGACTTTAAGTGACAAGGTTGGGCTGATGCTGGACAAAACTGCAAAAGGCAGTTGGCCCTCATGCCCCCTCTTCTTCCTACTGGCACCATCTCCCATCACAGCTCCTGCCATGGGGCTCATGACATTGGAAAACATTCACAGCAATATGGAACTTGTGGAGAGGTCAGAACTATCAGGTCATGTCTGGCCTGGCCAGAAGCCAAGCATCTGGCCCTGGAAATAGGGGGACTATCCCAGCTGTACCCAGACAGACACCACAGTGTCCAGAGTGCAATTAACTTCAGGCATAATTTAGAAAACAACTGACATCAATTCCAATCTAGCATAGGGAGATTGACTTCTGGCACAGCAGAGTGAGGAGCTCTGCTGACCCACACACCAGTGAAACTGGTGAAAGTTATTTTTAAAAACATCATTTAAAGCTTCTGGAAATGGTCCTAAGTGCAAATAGAAAGTACAATATCTATTCAAGAAAATCTGAAAATTTGGTAAGAAATGTGAGAATCTGTGGAATTGGACCAAGATCCTTCCCTCCCTCCCACTCTCAGCTCAGCGAGGCAAAGATTCCATTCCCTGTAACCACAGCCTCTAGCACAAGGCTCCCTCTTCTCCCAGCTCCCAGCCAGAGGGCTTTCTTCCCCAGAAAAACAGGACTTCGGCATTTCTCATCCTGCCCCATGGACCTGATGCTACGTGCCAGGTGGGTGCCATTGGAAGGTGGAGGCTCCCTTCTTCCACGTAACCACTGGCAGTGCTGTCAGGAGTAGAGGCTCTACCCTGGGTGCAGCAGGCCAAGAACAAGGCAGCCCTGGTTGCCCCTGCCTGCTCATGAGACAGTAGTTCCATACCAGAAGAGGCAGCCAAGAAGACCTCAAATCGCTGCCTCTACATTCCACTGAGCATGAGCTCCTAGAATGGGTTATCACCCAGACAGAAGCTCGTTATTTACCCCACCCCCAGTTCTACCGCCCTGCTTCATAGATTTTTGTCTGGAAGGAGAAACATTGTCAAACAGATAGCTCATCTCTTTCTAAAGGAATTGACTTCATTTACAATGGAACAGGGAGAAATTCAAATCCAAAGCTTTTTCATGAACAGTGGAGGTTGTGGTGAAAGGCAGTTGAGAGATTTGTAGATTTCATGAAGATACAGCCTAGACTGTCAGCCAGCTAGTTTATACGACACAAGCGGGGAATAAGGCAGCAGGGAGGAACCCTCCCAGGGTCAGAACAACTATCAAGCAAGGAGCTCAGGAACTATTCCATCAAAGAAGCCACAATTTGATTGGATTCATGTGTAGAACAATTTACACCCCCAGGTTATTGTTGAAAACAGAACAACCATCAGATAATTAGTGGAGGTCAACAGCTAGGTGAGGTCAGGAACAGAGTCTCCATGTCTAGAAAGCCCTACCAATACCAGTGTCTTCTCAGGGTCACTGTGGGTATACCCAAAGCTGCATCTCTCAGACCAGCAACATCAGAGGCTTAACACTGCTGGAAGGAAAAACACTTTACTAAAATAATAGAAGCCAGTTACTAAAAAATAAACAACCAAGTAAGAATAACAAGTCCTGGGATGGAAGTTGTACCCAGAGTTGCTACAACATATTATCCAAAATTTCTGGCATCTCCCCACTTATGAGACAGGCAAATAAATAGGAAAGTATGATCCATATACAGGGGAAAGGCAGGCAGGCACCACAAATTGCCTGTGAGAAAAACTGGATGATGGATTTAACAGAAAAAGGTCTCAAAATAGCCATTATCAATATGTTCACAGAACTAAAGAGAACTATGGTTAAAGAAGTAAAGGAAGTTTGTATCAGGAGATAATATCAATAATCTCCTTTAATATCCTATAATATAGGATTATTAAAGAAACCAAATAGAAATTCTGGAATTGGGAAGTATAATAATTGAAATGAAAAATTCACTAGAGGGACTCAAAAACTGATATGAACTGATAGAAGAAAGAATGGTGAACCTCAAGGTAGATCAATAAAAGCTACGGAAATCAAAGAACAGAGAGAAAAAAGAATGAATAAAAATAAGAGCCTCAGAAAAATGTGACACATCATCAAAAGCACCAATATATGCATAATGGGAATACCAGAAGGAGAAGAGAAAGGAGCAGAAAAAATACTCAAAGAAAAACGGCTTAAAATTTTCCAAATTTACTGAAAAACAATAGCCTACTCTGGAAGGTCAATGAACTTCAAGTAGGATAAATGCAAAGACATCCATCAACAGACACATTATAGTAAAAATGCTGAAAGTTAAAGACAAGGAAAAGAATTTGAAAGTAACAAAATGAAAATCACTGTCCTGAACAAGGAAACCCCTATATCATTAGCAGCTGACTTCAGAAGAAACAATGTAAGCCAGAAGGCAGTGGGACAATATATTTAAAGGGTTCAAATAAAAAAATAACTGTGGGGCGCCTGGGTGGCTCAGTCATTGTCTGCCTTCGGCTCAGGGCGTGATCCCAGAGTCCTGAGATCGAGCCCTGCATCGGGCTCCTCTGCTGGGACCCTGCTTCTTCCTCTCCCACTCCCCCTGCTTGTGTTTCCTCTCTCTGTCAAATAAATAAATAAAATCTCAAAAAAAAAACCAATACAAAACAAAACAAAAAACTCAGTCAAGAACACTATATTCACCAAAGCTATTTTTCAAAACTGTAAACAAAATACTTTCCTAGATGAACAAAAACTGAAAGATTTTATTGCTAGCAGACCCACCTTATAAGAAATATCAAGGAAAGTTCTCAGGCTAAAAGGAAGTGACCCAGGTCAGTAATTCAAATCCACACACACACACAAAAAGACCACCAGTAAAGCTAATTCCATAATTATTAAATACACACGTATATAAAAACGCCTATTTTTCTCATTTCTAATAAATGATTTTAAAAAGCAATTGCATAAAATAGTATGTATATAATGGAATGTAAGGCCTAAACATATAAAAATGTAACTAATGTGTAATATATTTGCCAGTAACAGCAGAAATGAGGTGGATGCGGCAAAGCTGTATTGGGCTTGGGAAAGGACTACAGATGGTAAAGTATCATTAGTTCTGTAATAATAGATATGTCTAACAGTAATATCACAAAATAAGGGAAAATGGATTAGAGCTATATAGGAGCAATGTTTCTCTAGGTCACTGGAATTAAGCTAGTATAAATCTAAAGCTGATTCTGATAAGTTAAGACATGTATGGTAAACTCTTAACAACTAAAAAAAAAACTTCAAAAAATATACTATAATGAAAAAAGTCATTAAGGAAATTAAAATACTACAGATATAGTATAGGGTCATAGAGTAGAGTTATTCTTAGAATCTGCTGGGCTATTGGCCATTATCACTAAGGAATCTTGCCAAAAGTATCACCACCAGGTCCAGTGGCCTGGGAAAATGAACAGAAATGCAGACCTGGGGCATGAAGGAACAGACAAGAAGGAAACAGGACATCCACATGCACATACTTACCAGGCTTGCTTGTCCACAGGAAGAACAGTTGCTGGTCATGCCCTAGCCCTTATCATTTGACCAGAAAAGTGCTATCACATAATGTAACATAGAGGAACCCAGAGACACAGAACCAACCTGAAATTCTCAGACGTGAGCACGAATCAGAATCCCCGGACGGCTGGCTCAACCACAGTGTGCTGGCGCCACCCCCAGAGCTGCCGATTCGGTAGGTCTGGAGTGGGGCCCAAGAATTTGTATGTCTAGCAAGTTCCCAGGTGATTCTGATGTGATCGTCCAGGCACTACCACTTGTGAACTACCGGCTGCCCTAATGTGTGAAGCCCACAGTGCAGGAGGAGAATGTAGGTCATAGCCTAAATTATAAGAACCTACTTCCAGAGAAATGGGGGTGCTGAGTACAGCAGGAAAACAAGCAGCAGGTAGAGTGAACATCTAGTCGTTTGGCCTCCCTGAATCCTTTTGCTCTCCTTCTGGTAACTATATACCAGTTTCCCTCAGGAAAACACTTCCCTCCCTCCCTTTTAGTCCATATGCTTTGGAAGGATTTCATGACCTACCTTCGCCTCAGGAAAAGGGATGTGACGGGGCTTCACACTTTCCCCCAGCTCCAGTAATTAGTTCAGAGATGGGTAATCAGAGCTAGTAAGATTTGAGGAGACTTTTCCTGAGACGCCTTAGAGAGGAGAGAGAGGAGAGGGAGGGAGAAAGAGAGGGAGAGGGAAGAAAGAGAGACAGACTTGCATCTGCAACTGCCACTTTGCCACCATGTGGAACCTAAAACTGAAGCCATTTTGGGGGTGGGCCGAGTTGGAGAACAAGCAGATCCTGGTGTGGTCATTTGAGGCCTGGATCAAACGCGCCTGAAACTTGCATGGCCCTGTAAACCAATTAGATTCCCTTTTCATTTGAGCGTGGTAGTTTGGGCTTTGCAATTTGCAATATAAAAATTTGAAATTTTTTTAAAAGGAGGGAAAGCAGTTTAGTATGACAAATTTAGTAATGACACATTTAGAATGACAACTTAGTAACCAACTGAAGAGACAAAGCAGAATAAGCCACATATCACAAGTGACAATGGGCATTTCTGGAACCTGGGTCTAGGCAGAGTCATGAAGGGAGACATTCTGCATGCTAACAGGCACAGGCTCCTGAAAGGCACCAGACTGAGATCGTCAGGACCTAGATGGATAGTGTGACCACATTATGTACAAAGACAGAAGCCCAGGTGTGAAGATTCTGCCAAATCTGGCGTTCAGAGGAGTGTGGGAGGCAAAGAAGACGGCAGGGACTTGGAATCAAGAAGGGACCAGGGTAACCTAGGAGGAACCTGAGGTCAAGGTGTGGGTGACATCAAAAGGAATCACAGATCAACTTACATCTCCACCCTCTGGGTCCTCCCCCATTGCCAACTCTCTGACCTCACATCCTACCATCCTCTCCCGACACCCCAATCCAGACATGGTAGCCTCCCCCCTTGCCTCCATCTACGTCAAGCACGCTCCCACCTGGGAACCCCTGCTTTTGTTTCCTGTGCCTGGTAGGCTCTTGCATCAAATACTTGCATGGTGGGCTCCCTCATTTCCTTCACGCCTCCTCTCAAAGGTCAGTGTTTCAGACTGGTCTTTCTGAATCAGTGTGTATGAAATAGCAAGACTCTGCCTCCAAACTGGCTCATCCGATCTCCTTTTCCTGCTCCCTTTTTCTCCACAGTGGTGGTTACTATCTGATGTACGATGTAAGTACTTGCTTATTAATTGCCTCTCCTTAATAGAATGTAAGCTCCATGATGGCACAGGCTTGGAGGTTTTGCAGCTATATTCCTGGTCCTTAGAATAGTCTATACCATAGTATGTGCTCAATAAAATATCATTGAATAAATGAATGACTGGATTAATTAATTAACAAACCAGGATTTAGCAGCCACAACTGGGCCACTGAATCCTAAGTCTTTGTGTCTATTATAACCACCTAATAAATCTTTGTGTTCTTTACTATATCCCTTATAATAAGCCAATTAATATAATCAAGAGTTTCTCTGAGTTATATGAACTAGTATAACAAATGACTGAAGCTGAGGTGGGGGTGTGGGAAGCACGAAGTATAGCCATTGGTCAGAAATACAGGTGACAAATCCCATGGGTACAGGTGGGACTTGTGCCTAGCATCTGAAGTGGGGCAGACATGTGTTACTGAGCCCTAAACATGTGCGGTCTGTGCTAACTATGGGCAAGACAGTGTCAGGATGAATTAACATGTAGGTTATAGGACATCTAGTTGGTGTCCACAAAGAACTGGAGAATTGCTTGGTATAGAAAACCCACACAAAGTACGTCGGAAGTGTTCAGAGTAGCAGAAACAGAATTCTCCTTTATTTAACCTCGCTTTACACAAAAACTTCTGAGAGATTTTATAATCTACATCTATGAGTTCACATAGAAATTTACAAAAAATGTGTCACAGGATCATCCACATAGCAAAGAGTAACCGTAGTTTGGAGTGGCATATTTTCTCCCCTGCTGAATATGACAAAATTCACTTAACTGATAGATTAATAAATTTGCATATTCTAATAATTTGTTCCATTTGGGTTTTTATTTTTTTTAAAGATTTTATTTATTTATTTGACAGAGAGAGAGAGAGAGACAGCGAGAGAGAGAACACAGCAGGGGGAGTGAGAGAGGAAGAGGCAGGCTCCCAGCGGAGGAGCCTGATGTGGGGCTTGATCCTAGGACCCTGGGATCACGCCCTGAGCCCAAGGCAGGTGCTTGACAACTGAGCCACCCAGGCGCCCCATCCATTTAGGTTTTTAAAGACTCTTTTTTGTGATAAATCGTAGTAACTATAAAACTAGTAGTGTATGATTTTCGTACAATTCACATTTTTACATTCTTGCTGTTGGAGTATGTGCTACCCTACATAGAGGCCTCATAAGCACAGTGTAGGTCGATGTGCAAATCAAGGAGTGGGCACTCGAGCATCTCTGGCTCTGCTTCATGTCCTGCAATAATCATTACCATGAAACCCAAAATGAAATCAAGCTTGGCTATTAAAAGCAAAAGAACATGATGTTGTAACTCTGACAAGACTTTCCAAATACCTGTTTTGCTTAAAACTCGAAATATGTCATTACATGTGTTTCAATTTACATAACTATTATGTCAAAGCTATTTTATTTTTGTGTCACGGAAGAGTATTTGCCTTTTTAATTCATTTAAAAATAACATGAAACATTTTAATTTTATCTTCCAATATTTTAAAATAAAACCAAGAATCTTTTGGGCTACCTTATTGTATATGCTTCTGTGTACTTTGACGTCTCCTTTCTGATGGACCCACACCAGTTGAGCAACCTGTAGACAAAATTTTTCTACATACTTTGGGAGACTCTCTAAGAAAAAAGATTATATAGCAATTAATCCTTCCTTATACAGCTTGTCTGGGCTCAGGGACTCACTGGCCAGACATTCTGTCCATTCAAACAACTGCTTCATAATAATTATCAACTGACTGCTTGATTCAGTCCTACAGGTTAACTGGCTTGAGTGTGCATAGCCAGCATAAATTCTCTCAAAGGAAGTTTGCTGGTTGAATTTTCCAAAAATTAGAAGGCATTTTCCTGGAAAGTATCATGTGCCTGGAATTTATTTCCTCTACCATTTTGACAAAGCCTGTGTCTGCTAGGCTTCTGGGCACCAAGAACACAATGTCTTTCCAGGCTTTCTGTGTCTCTCCACTACATCGCAGAGATGAGCTTGGCTCTAGAATATCTCTTCATCTGTGTCTCTATAATGACAACCAGCTGAAAAGGGAGAAATTAAGTCAATCAGCTGATTGCTTTCTTTGCACAGCTCCCAACAGTTTTGGCAGATTTTCTTCCTCCTTGTCTTGGCCGATTGTTTGTGTCAATAAAGACATTTCTAAATGTGAGACTGAGGATTATAGAAGTAGCATTAATAGGATTGTGAAAGTCTAACAAAATTGAACACTATGAAGAGTGCATAAATAAAAAATAACACCAAAATGATTACTACAGACATGGTAACAAGGATGAGAAAGGCCAAAAGATTGAAAAAGAGACAATTTTGCTCTCAGTCTTCCATGAAACATCTTTATAAAGGAACTGTCTTCTCATCATTCATTAGTGGCTGTTGGACTATTGAGATGGTGGTCTAGTTAGAGAGCTACCAACTTGGTCTGCTTTCTCCAGGCACCAAAAGCTTGTCTTCACTCACAGGTGTTGTACTGTTTGAGTATTTATTGTTAATCTGAGAGGAATTTTTAATGTGAGTCTTTAAAAAGAAAAAAGTGGGTGACAAAAAATGAACTTCACCAAGGAATAAGAAAACTTTCTGTAGACTGTATAATAGTAATAATAATAATGATGATGATGATGATTAATAATAGCTGTGATGGTTAATTTTATGTGCCAGCTTGACTGGGCCATAAGGTACCCAGCTATTTGGTCAAGCATTATTCTGGGTTTTCCTGTGAGGGTGTTTTTGGATGAGATTAACATTTAAACTAATAATCTGAGTAAAGCAGATTGCCCTCCCCAGTGTGAGTGGACCTCACCAATCAGTTGAAGGCCTAAATAAAATAAAAGGCTGACCCACCCCTTAATAAGAGAGAATTCTCCTGCTCCATGTTCTTCCAATTAGAACAATATCTCTTCCTGATTCTATAGCAGCTTCTGGCCTTTGAATTCAAATTGCAGATTTGGACTTGCTGGCCTCCATTATTATATGAACCAATTCCTTATACGAAATCAATCAATCTCTTTCTCTTTCTCTCTCTCTCTGTGTACCCCCCCACACACATGTACACACACATATGTGTATCTGTACATATATATATAGATTCACATATATGTGTATATATATGTATATATAAATGTACATTCTATGTTGATATGTAATCCATACTGATCCTATTTTTCTGGAGAACCCTGACTACTACAATGACTATAATATATTGAGCACTTGCTGTGTACTGATCACTGTGCTGTGGTTATTACCTCTATCATCTCACCTAATCCTCTCAACAACCCTATGAGTTGGGTCTCACTCATCGTGCCCATTTTATGCATGATGAAACTGATTTAAAGCGGGTAGATTATGTTATCAGGATCATTGAACCAATATGCAGTAGAGCCAGGGCCAGAATAAAACATGTTGCTCCCTGTGTTTTATTTTTGTGTATTTATTATCCTACTCTTTGTTGTGGGAGAAATTCTTAGTGCTCACCAAAGATCCATATGCTCCTCGACATTTTTCAGTCCTCCTTTCAGTTAACGGGGACTGTGGGAGTAGTGGTGTCCAATAAAGTATGTATGGATATCACAGGTGACCTTATGGACCAGGACATTAAGAGCTGATGTGCCTCCTTCATTTCTCTTCGACTGCCTGCTGACCCTGGAGGACACCTGTTCCAGATGGCATAGTTACAAGATGAAAGCAGCCCAGGTCGCTGAGTCATCTTTTGGAGGAGAGCCACAGAGGAAAGTCATCTAAGCCACAAACTCTAAGTGAACAGAAAATAAACTTCTATTGGGTCAAGCCACTGATACTTTAGTGGTGTTTATTATCCTAACATATGCTGTACCTATTAAATTCTAATTTATACCAATAAGATCTGGTATCGAAAGTGATAAGTATTCGAAACATAATGCTATATTTATGAATATAATGTGGCACAGGGACGCTTTGGAACCAGGCTACCTAATTCAAATCCCAATTCCACTAGGACTAGAGCTTAGACAAGGAACTGACCTTGGCTGTTACTTAACAACTCTGTGCTGCTCATTTGTAAAAAAAAAAAAAGGGTTTTTTCTAATAGGGTGGTTATGATAATCAAATAAGTAAATAGATCAACAGCTTTATGTTGGCATCTATTAAGCCTATAAAAATGAGCTATGTATACAAACAACAATTTATATTTAACAATGTAAAAAAAGTTTTTACTCTCATTCACTCAAGTTTATTACACAAACAACAAACATTTAAATGAAACCATACGATCAACACTAAACTAGATTCTATGGATACAAAGATGAATGACACATGGCTCTATTCACAGAGTTCACAACTTATTAGAGGCGACAGCCATATTAATGTTATGAATGCTAAAATTCGGTAAGTACCATAAAGAACCATTTTCTGGGTTTCACAACTAGGTCTTGTTCCAAAAATTTTTCATTTTCAGTGCCTTCTAGAATGCAACTCAGGAACTTTGGCATAAATAACCCAGCTTACACTGCTGATGAGGAAAAGAGAGCACGGGTTTCCCAATTCACTTCCTGTTTGTCCTCTCTCCAAACCATTCTCCAGGCTGTTCCCCAGAACACAGATTCCAGGAAGTCATTTTACTACTTAAAAAGTTTTGATACATCGCCACTGATTATAGAATAAGGTGCTGTACAGTAGCAACACTCACCTGCAGCCCCAAACTATCTGCAGCTGACATCCTCTCTGGTAGAAGGAGAATGGGTGAGATGTGCTATAGAGGACAAGAAACCCTGAATGCAGAGCCCTAAGGTCTACCTCTTAAAGTCTTTGAGCCTTGGATGAGAAACGTCACTTCTCTAGATCAAGTTTCCCCAGCAATAAAAATGAGATGTTAACTGTTCTTTTTATCTAAAAAGTTTGCTCTGAGAGTCAGATGACATCCTAAGTGCCAAAGTGATTTATGATTTATAAGTATAAAGCATTATATATAAGATAGATATAGATACAGACATAGGTATGGTAAGGCAACACTTTTGAAACTTTAGTATAGGGAAAAAATTCTGAGGATGTTAAATATGTGTTCGCCCATGTACCTTCCCCAGAGATCTTGATTCAGCAAGTCCAGGACGGAGACCGGTAACTGGTTTTTTGCCAAATACTCCAAGTGAGTCAGGTGCAGGTGGTCTGTGGACCACACTGTGAAAAATGCTAAGTGCTGCAAATCCCACAAGGAAGAGTCCTAACAAAGGTAAATTCTTTTGACCCAACAAAAATAGATCTTGGTTAATAACTACTTTTCTATTTTCATCATCATTGTAAAAATTATTGTCACACTACTAGCAAACTAAAAATAGGTATATCTATTGAGAGGCCCAGCAACGTTTATTGAGAGACCCAGAAAGTTTCATAGGTTTTCATCTCATTTTAGTTCTTGGAAAAAAATAAAAATATGCAGCTTTACTCCTAAGTTAATGATAAGGAGACTGAGGGTCGGATTCCTAGAAACAAATTTCAAATCTCTGGTGCCATATGGAATGGAATTTGAGAACTTTTAGAGCCTGAGTGTAAACCCGTAGACTTTTCATTTCTCATGGCTGCCTTCTCAGTAGAGCCAGAATTGGCCAGAAGCCAGACTTTGTGGAAGCTCTTGAGGTGTAAAGGTGGCTATTATCAGCCCTGATGAGCTTCAACTCACAAATCAATATTTTCCCATTACCAGCTCTGCCTCCAGACATTTTTGTATCTGAAACACTGAAAACATTACCTCTATGACAGTCATTCCCCATTTCTATATTGACCACGTGACCCAAGGCAGCTCATGGGTGGTAGAATGCCCACTGCAGCTGTCACTAAGAGAGCTGCCCTGATGAGAGATGAAGAAGAGACCGATGGTGATAATACTCAAAGACACCTCCTTCGGTAGAAATTCCAAATAAACCTCCATTCTCTCTTGATAGTGACAAATGTAAATAAGGAGCTGAATTTATGTATATGCCACTGCTTCCAAAGCATTGACTAAAAGTCTTCTGGCAAAGACAAAATTAAGCAATCAAAAGGTCTTATACTTTTGCCACCCAACTAGCTTGTTTCTGTTTTGTTTTTGCTTTTAAACTCCTGATAAAATAATTAAGAAAAGGATCATATAATTTTCTTTTTTTTTTTTAAAGATTTTATTTATTTATTCGACAGAGAGAGACAGCCAGCGAGAGAGGGAACACAAGCAGGGGGAGTGGGAGAGGAAGAAGCAGGCTCATAGCGGAGGAGCCTGATGTGGGGCTCGATCCCATAACGCCGGGATCACGCCCTGAGCCGAAGGCAGACGCTTAACCGCTGTGCCACCCAGGCGCCCCAGGATCATATAATTTTCTGACCAAAGCAAAGGGAAGTCTCAGGGAAAAGAAAGAACTTATTTCTCAAACATAGTTTATCTTAATATTGCAATTAATAGCTATAATAAAGCGCTCTAAAATTCAGAGGTGCATGATGATAGAGAAAAAAAATCATTTTATATATAAAAACAATAAATATAAGATATTTTTAAGTCCAAATAAACCTTTATTTTACTTGAAGGAAGCATACACGTTTTTATTTATTCCTTGGTGTCTGCTTGAAGCTAAGTGGTTATAATGCATTAACAGAAAAACTTTCAGGAAATGAGGCAAAGTCATAAAAAAGGAAATACAGAAAAATATTTTAAATATAGGAAAAACTCCTGTATACCACCCTATAGCCCACTATCCACAGATTAAAAAAAAAAACTATAACAGATGTGCAGCAAAAATTGAGAGAAATTTTTACTTGCACTAATCTGAGCTAACAGCTGTCATTAGGGCTGACTCTGTAATACTTCCGTCATCACTTCGAACAACCGGCTTTTCAAATGTGGAAAGGGGAATTTGCAAATATGAGAGGGAAAATTTAAGGATATAAATTTGGCTGTTATCCGTCTTGAAGTTCATCACCTATTAAACTCACAATCAATATTTTTCCATTATCAGCTCTGCCTCCAGACATTTTTATGTGGAAGCAATGAAAATATCACTTCTATTGTGGTTATTCCTCTTCACTATATTGACCACGTTTTTGAAGAAACTCGAATGGAATTTTGAGATTTTTGGGTTACAGGTAAACTTTGAATGAATATTTTTCAACATGTAAATGTCCCTGCAACTCAGCCAAAGGGCATTATGTAACGTAGTGATAAATAAATAGCCTAGGGTTTACAGTCGGACGGTCCAGACTTAAATACCAACCTTACCACTTTGTGACCCCAGACAAAATATTTAAACTCTCTGAGCCTCTATTTCTTTCTCTAAAACATGGGGATAATAATAACATCTACCTATTCAAGGATGTTTTGAAGATTGACAATTATACATATGTGTAAGTATGTATATATATGTACATAGGTCTATGTGAGGGGGGTGCGTGTGTGTGTGCAGCTTAGAACCATGCCTAGCATATCATACACATTCTTTTAAGTTCTAGATGCTGTGTTGCTATTATTTCTTATTAGTGTCACTGCAAAACTACCATACAACTTCGCCTACAGATCAGACTGTGGCACTGATTGATTTAAAATCTGTGTCTCTGTAAAACTTAATTCATGAGCAAAGTCCAACTAAACATATTTCTTTTTTTTTTTTTCCACTAAGAGTTGTTTTGACAAGTTATGTTTACAGAATAGACTGCCTATTTGGTGTTGTATATACACATGGAAAATATGGACCATAACTCTTATCAAAGGTACTTTATCAAGTTCAGTTTTTGGTCATGAATCGGAGGACATCAAAGATTTCTACAATTTCACATTCAGTTTGTGGCAACCAGGGGGATTTGGTTGGGTTAATTACTTTAATGACACATTTCAACTTGTACTTATCCAGTATTTCAGCATAAGATCGAATTCTTTGCTACATTCTTTGGTGAGAGTTCTACTGGAGTTGGGACCAAGTTGAAGTCTCTGAGTTGACTTGATGCTTAGCATGGGGGGAATGAGATGTGGGTTTCCAAGAAAGATGAGATTGTGTTTTTAACCATTTTTTCTAGAAAATGAAGAGCCATATTCTTTTACCTTTAGTGATGTAATTTCATGTTTTCTTTGTTAACAAAAATACATACTGTGTATAGGTAGTAAATATAACTACAGAATCATTATTCCTCCTTTTTCTATTAAAAAAAAATTCCCAACTCCTCCTTTTTTGACTCTCTCAAAATGGCTAACTCTAACTCTGCCCTTTTTCATCTGTCAGACATTGATTTTTTTCCCAGCATTTAATGGAATGAAAATTAGAAGGACCACATTGTATTCTAAAAAATAAACAAACAAACAAAAAACAAAAAACAAAACCCTCACCTTTCAACTCCTTCTTGTGATACAATATGTTTTCAGACACCAACATATCTAAGTGTGTCAGCTCTAGCTTGGGAAGAAATATGGACATTTCACTACGTCCTTCTAAGTCCACAGGGCAAAAGTGTAAGCCTTTCCAGAGACTACCAAATATGTGAAATCTTGTATGGTTTTTTACACATCTCAGCAACTCAGTGGTAAATTTTTCCAACTAAGTACTTCGAAGTGGGAAGGCAGTATCTTTAAATTGAGCATGGTTTCGAGGCTAAAATCCTAACCGTGGCTCTTTATTTGCATTGTCACTTTAGATATCTCAACAATGCATTAGTTTTAGTTGATTAACCAAAAGCCACTGAAATGCACAATGAAATGGAATAATAAGGCACTGATAGCATTCTCCCTGCCAGATAAACATGCCTCACAGAAGGCTTAACTGTCACATACCTACAGTTTCAGCTGTTTGAGAGAGTTTTGATAATAGCCCGAAATGTCAAAATTCAGCTGCCAACACTAAGCTGTCAGCTTTCAAAATGCTCTATGGAGCGCTTGTCCCTTAGGGCATTAATTCCAAGGAGCAACTGAGCTGCCCTACAACTTGACAGTTTATCCTAGTTTTGGGAGAGCGTTGCATCTGCGCAAATCTAGTAAATGTAACTGCAGCTCTAAGATGAGGAACCGTGATTGGAGCACAATCTCTCAGAAAATAGCACAGAGGCCATTTGGGCGCTAGATATTCAAAGGGCTTTTGAGGTCTCTGGAAATGAAGCTAACTTCGGCTACACTAGCTGGCTCACAGCTGGGCAGAAAGCACTTAGGCACTGCTTTGGCCAAGATTCTCAAGGTGGAAAATGATATCCTGGGACTGCTCCTTCCTCTGCTGGTGACCCTGCTAAGTAGAAGCAATTTCCACGATTACGACGGCAATTTCTCATCAAGCATTACATAACCCATATCATTTCACCTTCCTAAAATAAATTATTCATGTCGTTTGAGAATTCATCTGGGAGCTGCAGGTCAAATGCCCCATTTGCTGCTAAATTACTGTTAACATTTTTTCCCTTTTTCCCCTGATTTATTAGCTGTTTACACAGAATATTGCTTGAATATAATATATTATCCTCAGTGCAGTATTTCTGCAAAGAAGCAAATCTTTATTTCCTTTTGAGCCTCCAATGTCAAGTTAAGGATTATCAGTGGCCCTGAAAAAAGTAGAGTACCATCCCCCCCAAATTCACATCGCATTCAAAAAATTTCTCAACTGATACTATCCCATCAAAGTCTTGAATACATTTCATTTCATGTCTATTTCATGAAGACAATGTAGTGATAGGAAGTAGTCTGTAGAAAATATTTCTACAAGTATTGCTTTCTACGTGGGGTTGACCAAGGTCATTTAGTGGCATTCAATTGTCAGATGAGCGATCCCAAACCCTAACGTATAGGATGCCTAACAATGATAGCTATAAGAGGATGGTTGACAAGATCACCTATACATCTCCTCTCCAGTATGGCAGTGTTAGGGTAGTGAACTTCTTACCTGATGGTTCAGGGCTCCTCTAGGGCCCTCTAGTATACCATGAGACATGTATGGAAGCTGCTGGCATCATAAAGCTGAAGCCCGAAAACAGCATCACTCCTGTGACAGTCAAAACAGAGAGCCTTCCAGATTCAAAAGTAGGGGACGTTGACATGAGACACCCTCCCCACCTCTCAATGAGAAGGATGTCAAAGAATTTGTGGCTGTCTTTAACCTCTCATGCAATCATTCCACGATTTACGATTACAACTATACAGCATCCACTAGTGATTCAGTGAAATGTGCTTCTTCTACCATAGTTACATACTTAATTAACAATAATAAAATAAAAATAGGCCTGTGATAAAATATACACATTCTGAAACTTGAAATTTTTAAAAACATGACTGTGTAAAAAAAACCTCCTTTTCTGTCAATGAATTGAACTAAAATTTTAAGCAGATCGAGTTTTGTGACTGGGCTGAATTGTGCCTCCCAAAAATTCATACGTTGAAGTCCTAATTCTCAGCGCCTCAAAATAGGACTATATTTGGAGGTAAGGTCTTCTAAGATGTAATTAAGTTAAAGTGAGGTCATTAGGGTTGACCCCAATTCAATATGACCGGTATAGAGGAAAAGGAGGTTAAGACACAGGCATATAGAGAAGGAAGACCATGTGAAGGGTCAAGGAGAAATTGGCCAACTACAAGTCAAGGAAAGAGGCTCAGAAGAAGTCAACCCTGCTGACATCCGACATCAGACTTCTGGCTTCCAGAGTTGTGAGAAAATAAATTTCTATTGTTTAAGGCACCCAGTCTGTGGTACATCGTTATGGCAGCCCTAGCAAACTAATACAGCCAGGTTTGGCTTTAGTCATTGCATTGGTAAATTTTACAGCTGCTCTTTTTTTCAGCTACTGAAGCAGGTATGCTGGACAGCACAAAAGCTAAAATTTGTTTTCCCATAGGGTACTTTAAACAGTCTTCACTCATTTTCATTTCAGATGCAGCAATAGGAATTGCCAAAAATAAGATTAATAAGCAATTTACTTCAAAAACATTTGAACTCATATCCTAATATTTCCCCCCCAAAAAAGCTATCTGAATAAATTTGCAGATGGTTTACTTGTTTGCTTCATTTTATAATGAATAAATAAAACTGTAATTGTTTTGGCAATTTTTTTTGGAGGTCACTTTTGAATCTCTTTCACATTTGCTATGCTTTTCTCCACGATGGATTTTTCATCTATTTTAATTAATTGGGTTGGAATAAAAATCTAAATAGGTCTATACCTTGAAATCTTAGGTCTAGCCAGAACAGGTCTAACTCAGGTCTGGTTGGAAATTTCTCTCACTCTCTAAATTATTTCTTGCATTTGCTCCCGCATTTCACCCTTTCTTTGTTTTCTTCTTACTTTCCTAGTTGCTTGTTTTCACAAAAGTATTTTACGTACTCCTCTTCAAATGATCATCCTTTAAAAGTCAGTGTGCCTTGTAAATCTATAATTGATACTCTCCTCTTTTCCCCTTACAAACGATCCCTGGATGATCTCATCCATCCTCCAGGTTTTAGCTGTCTCTATGTGATAAAGACTCCAAAATACTTGTTTCCAGCCCAGCTATTTCCATGTTGTCCAGACCCACATATCCAAATGCTAACTGGAATCTCTATTTGAGGGTTCCAATGGCTCCTCAAAGTCAACAAATCCAAAGGTTTATTCATCACCAGTTTCCTTAGGTCTGCTCCTTCATCTTGTTCACTAATATGAATGATCCAGTCATATGACCAATGACTCAAGCAGAAAACTGAAATCATCGTTGACTCCTTCCCTTTTTACCCCACACATACAATCAGCCTTCAAAGTGTAAATCCTCTTCCTTCTTAGTATCTTTTGAAGCTATCTATCTATTCCTACTTCTAGTGCCTGAGTTACAGCACTTATAATTTATTATCTATTTTAACTGCCTGCTAATAGATATCACTACCCTGGCTAATTCATCCTCCACACTGCTCTTAATTCATCCTACACACTGTCACCAAAGTGCTCATTCCAAAGGGAAATCAGATCGAGCTCCTTTCTTGCTTAGAATCATTTAATGGTGACACAGAAAACCACACCCAGTTCTGAGTAGTCCATATTTCCTAACATGGCATTCAAGGAGCATCCTTGTTTCTTCTCTTTAATAATTCTAACCCCTTACTTCAAAATACACCTTGGATATCACTTCACCCAGAACGCTTCCTGAATCCCTTCCTAGACTGGCTTTCCAAATCCCAGTTTTTATCCTTTGTTTTTCCCATGCCTACCTCTACCACAGTACTTTCACATCCTTTTACAATCACACATATATTCATCTCCTACCCACAAGGCTCCTGCCCCAGAGAGCAGCTATGGGATCTTATTTGTTATCCTGAACACACGGTGCCAGTAACTATATATTTTCCAAATAAACAAACAAATACAGTTTTCATATTGATAACATTTCCATTAGAACTCTCAACTAAGGCTTAAGACTGAACAACAGCGTATCTCAATGCCCTGCGATAAAACCCTGGAACCACAGACAGCGCTTTCCAGTGCAAACTCTGTCCATACAAAGCAGATCCACTCATTTGGAGAGCAGTCCTTGAAGGTCCTGCTTATTTGCTGACTCTTGAAGAAAACCTGTCTGGAAGACGGCTGAGCAGTGTTAATTTAAAGAGCCATTACCTGTGCACAGCACTGGAGACATTTCTGGCTGGTGGGAAGGAGAAACATAAGGATGCTCTTAAAGACCCTGAGCCGGCAGCAAATGCCTGAACACATGTGCGGGTAATTAACTCCCACGATCATGACTCTAATATGCAGTGCAATAATCAAGTGCAGGATCACAGGATGTATTTTATAAACTTAACAGTGTTAGAGGGCAAAAACAACAACAAACCGCAGTATCGTGAAAACACAAGTTAACTACTTAGTGGAATATATATATATTTTTTTTACCTCTATAAAGTAAGTATGTTCTCTGACAATATAATGGCCATGAATATCAGGCCATGATTCTAGATGTGTTAAAAAAAAAAAACTCTATAATTTTTTCTATAATGATTACTGACTCCAAGCACCATTTCACTGAGATTGTGGAAAAGTTAATATTACCATTCTTTGGGTTCTCTTCTCCTTTTAATAGGGTTCTGTCAAGGTTCGAAGCTCTTCTACCAAGCCAAGGCATTGGGAAGAAAGTAGAGACTAGAATACCCTGTTCTCACATATTGTCCACACAGCTTGCCTATGAGGTACATGACGTCCTTTTCAGCTGGTCCGTAGGTCTCCGCTGCTTCTATGGAAGAGCCGTCTATGGTTCTCTCTGCACAGACTAACGCGGACAGCTCTTTGTCCCAGGGAACACTAAAGTAAAACACAGGTCCTCTTTCACTCCCAGTAACAAGTGATTCTCTTCTCTTCCTCTTGTCAGCCTGGGAGCATCTCTTTATCAGCTGGGAAGCAGACCCTAAAGGCATTTTATCTAAACCTATGAATCCTCTGCCTGGACTGGGGCCTTTTTAGTAGTGGAAATGATTTAAAATGGACATTTCATGTGTAGATTACTTTTTCTAATCATTTTCCACCTGCAGAAAATCAAGGCATTTATTGTTGTTTAAATAGTCAACGAAGTCCAGATTACCAGGGCACTTGCGCCTTTGAAATGAGTCTAGAAAGGCTGGCATATGCTACAGCAACAAGACTAATAAGGTAAACAGTATACTCTGCTGGCCGAGGAAGGTGGGATCGAAGGTGGTGCCATCCCGCACTCTAGAGCTATGGCCAGATCATCTCATATCTCATTTTCAGGACATGTTGAAAACAGGTATTTTCGTGAAAAAGGTCTTGGATCTTTTAAATGAAGCTCAATTGTTGCAACGCACTATGTTCACACATAGTACAGGCTTAACAAAATACACTAGAAGGTAGATAAATTCGGCCCATGAATTACCGATTGCATAAACTAAATACAAGTGTATCACTTGGTCAAAGAACCAGGGCTACTGTACGTAATACCATGCCGGCAGGATTTCTTTAAATCAGTGAGTGATCTCGTGAAAATCCATTAGCTCTCTTTTTCCATTTTTTACCAAACTCAAATTTCTGCTGCTAAACATTACAAAGGCAGGATGTGAGATTTCCTCTCTATCATTAGAAAATGCGTTATCTCTGGCTTTTAGACATCACAGTGCCAAGCAAAGCCATGAAAATAAGGAATCTGTTTTCTTGGGTTTCTCCCCCTTTTCCTATCATTGCCAATTCCTGAACCTCTTTGGAACACTATCAGCCCAACTCTCCCTACTCAGCCAGCAGAGCCCCATTCGTTTAGGTCCTTCTAATGAATGCTAGTAACCGCTATGATCCACAGAATCATTTAGAATCAGACCAGAGTACAAAACTGCACCATCTACACAAGCAAATTCTGAGTCACTAAACTGATGATATTCTTTTGCCAGAAGCCAAGAATTCATACATATAAATTATTCTTTGTAGTTACACAGACTATTTAAGGTACCATTTACCCTTTTATTTAACTGAGGTATAATTTTCATAAGCTTACTTTCTGGCACAGAACAGCGACTCCGCATTTGTGATTTCTTCATTGGTTAAATACAGAAAAGGAATTCTCCAAAACTCACCAGGAAACCTTATTAGTATTTGCAAACTTATTGACACATCATTTAATTTACTCAGCTATTTAGTTGTGGCATACAAAATGCTTCCAAAGACCTAGGAGTTTGGCCATGTTAGTTACCTGTTACCACATAATAAACCATCCAAAACATAATGTCTTAAAACAACAATGATTTAGTTTTTCATATGATTCTGTGGCTTGGCTGGGCAGTCTGGATCTGGTATTGCCTGGATCGGCTCATGTGATTTCATTGAGTAGAGGAGTGGCTGGGCTAGGACGATGCGCAATGGCCTTACTCGCATGTCTAGGAGTGGGTGCTGGCCATCAGCGAGGATGCCTTGATTCTCCTCCACATGGCTTCTCATCTCCTAGTAGGCTAACTGGCTCCCTCCTCCGATGGTCTTAGTGGAGAGGGTAAAGGCGGAAGCTGCAAGACCTCTTGATAGTTAGGTCCTAGAATTTGCCAAATTTCACTTACACTTCATTCTTTTGGTCAAGGCTAGCTTCAGTGGTGTAACTCCTGATCTAGAGACCTACAGACTAAAAGGACAAAGTTCTCTGCCAGTCCAGACTCAAAAGAGTGGAGAAATAGAGTCCAACTCTGAATGGAGGGGATATACATTCCAGGATGAAAAGAATTTGCAGCACATTTTGCAATCTACCCCACATGATGACTCATTTGTAAAATTTTTACAAATGTTATTCTCTATGTATAGAGAAACATAGACTCTAAACTCCTCTGGAAAAAAACCTTTCTGAAGAAGCACCCAACCAAGGATTATCAGTTACCTCCTGTATGACCCTGTAAGTCCTCTTGCTTTTACTTTTCTGTTCCAGCTCCAGCTACTGCAATCAACCAACTTGCTTCACAGAGGCAGGGCTCCCCCTAGGGTGTATAGAGTCCTGGGCAAATGTTTTTAACAGGGCCTGTGACCACATAAACAATGTGAGCCACTCAAAATCAGCATGTCAGCACCATTATGTAGGCCCAATTTCACACTATCCCACAAAAGAAATACTACCCTGACCATCTGCCCCAAGGTTTCCCTGTTCTCGGAGGCATTTGATAATCCGTGGCACAGTTCTTTGGCCCACCTCTGTGATGGGCAATTGTACATAAGCTCAGGCTCATGCCGACTTCTCAAATTCCTGCTCTTCAAACTAGAAGGCTTCTCCAAAATTCCAGAAGTCCTCTCAGTCTACATGTAAGCACTGCTCAGAAAGCGAAGAGAGGTATTAGCCCCCAGGGCAACTCTAGTTAAATGGGGAATGGGAGACAGTAGATAAATGTCCAAGCCTCCCATCCTATGGATAGACAATTCTGAGAAACGTACAGTCTGCCTCTCGGAATTCCTGGTGGAACAGAACCCCTACTGCTTACAACAGGGACCTCATAAAACATCTTTATATTGTCTTTTTCTCTTTCCCTGTTTCTCCTAACTTTTTCACTCTTGCTTCCTGGGATCACCTTCCCAAATAAGTTACCTGAACCCCAAGCCTTTATTCAAGCTCTTCTTTCAAGGGAACCCAAATTAAGACACCATGGAACTGATTTCTTTGCCAACACGTGGACAAGCTAAAAGTGCAGGGTAAAACTGTTAAACCATGGAGTAAAACTATAATGAATGGGAGACTGAGTCAGCAGATAAATTCTTGCTATCATCCCACCCCCAGAGATTCTTCTGAAATATAATCATGTATATGGCCTTTCCAAGACCTCTTGAAGTTGAATAGTCAATCAGACTTGATACCAGGCAGTGGTCAGTTTCATAACACATCTTCATATTGGCTGTCCTTTTTTTCTTTATTTCACTCTCCTCCCTGCCCCTTGCTCCCTGGGATTAAACTCTCTAATAAAATAATAACATATAAGACCTTAACTCAGGCTCTGCTTCCTAGATAACCCAGGCCAAGATGCCACACACCCAGAATTCAAGTCATCCAGTAGTTAGCGGGAAAATATGGGGCATAATGATTGTCAAGAGTTCAGGCAGACTTCTGGTTTCTGGTCCAGGATGTAAGAAGCTTAGAAGTCACCAGTTCATCCTAACAAGAAAAAAGCTGAGCAAATTGAAAAATCAACAATTCTTCCTAGATCCATCAGCACTTTGAGGTAACAGGACAAACTGTTGCCCCCAAAACTAGACACAACAAGGTAGATACAGTGAATCACAACTTGCCAAAGCAGAAATCTCTGAAAGAACCAGTGCAAGGGCAGGAAAACCTGACATTTACTTGACAAATTGGTGGTAACTCAGTCTAGACAACTGAGAGTTTAAAAACTCCAGGGTGACCCACTGGTAGAGGAGTGCCCACCCACCACGGTAGGTTTTACCTCTAGGAGCTTTACTAGATCCTCACAGAAAATATTAGAGAATTCCATCATGAGGAGAAGAAAAGGAACCATCTTGAAATAAGAGAATTCTTTCCATATAAGACTTGCCTTTAGGAGAACTTATTTCACCACAGCCTAGCCTGCTGGGATTTTATCAGAAACTAACCTGTGTGGGGTAAGAGAAATACCCAACTCCAGCCTTTTCTAGCCATCCTATCACACCTAAGCAATGGGCAGCTGGAGGCATTGGTAAAGTTCAAAGCTCAGGGGCAGAGACTCACCAAAAGACTGAGACCCAATCATAGGACTATAATACACATCCCCTCCCCACAAATCTCACCACTACATTGCTGAAGTTTTATTTACTACAGTACCTTTTACCCGCTACATCATGTCCACCTTTCAACAAAAAAATGACAAGGCATATTAAAAGGCAAAAAAGTTTGAAGAGACTGAGCAAACATCAGAATCAGAGTCAGATAAGGCAGGAATTATCAGACAAGGGATTTTTTTTTTTTAACTATGACTAATATGCAAAGGGATTTAATGGAAAAAGTAGACAACATGCAAGAACAGATGGATAATTTAAGCAGAGAGATGGATATTCTAAGAAAGAATCAAAAAGAAATGCTAAGGATCAAAAACACTGTAACAAATGAAAAATGCTTATGATGGGCTCATTAGTAGTCTAAACACAGCTGAGAAAAGAATATCTAAGCTTAGCGATATGACAACAGAACTTCCAATACAGAAAGGCGAAGAAGAAAAAAAAAAGACTGGAGAAAACCCAGAAAAGAATATTTAAAAACTGTGGGGCAACAACATAAGATGCAATATACATAATGGGAACACCAGAAGGAGAAGGAAGAGAGAAAGGAACAGAAGCAATGTTTGAAGCAATAATGACTAAGAACTTTCCCCAAATTAATGCCAGACACCAAACTATAGATCCAAGAAGTTTACAAAACACTAAGCAGAACAAGTACCAAATAAAACCAAAAACAAACAAAAAATATCTAGGCGTATCATATTCAAATTTCAGAAAATCAAAAATATTTTAAAATCTTGAAAGAAACCAGAAGAAAAAGAATTTATCTAATAATGAGCAAAAATAAAAAAATTATATCCATCTTCTTCTCAGAAACCATATAAGCAAGAAGAGAGTGGAGTGAAGTATTTAAAGTGTTGAGAAGAAAAAAATTCACCAACCTACTGGAATTCTGTACCTTGTGAAATTAACCATCAGAAGTAAAAGAGAAACAAAAACTTTCAGACATGCAATAATTGAGAGAATTTGTTTTCAGTAAATCCATTAAAAGGAATGTTAAAAGAAGTTATTTAGAGAGAAGAGAGACAATATAGGTCAGAAACTGGAATCTACATAAACAAAGGAAGAGTTCTGGAGAAGAAATAAATGAATATAAAATAAAAAACTTTTATTATTCTTACTCTTAACTGATCTAACAAATAACAATTTGTTCAAAATAATGATAGTAACGATGTGTGTATATATATATATATATATGTATATAAAATGGAAGGATTAGGAAGATTTTTGTCATTCGTGCTTCCTATGAAGTAGTATAATGTTATTTGAAGGTGGACTTGGATTAGTTGTAATTGTGTATTGGATTAGTTGTAAATGTATATTATAAATTCTGGGACAATCACTAAAAAATTAAGAAGAAGTATAATTGATATGCTAAGAAAGGAGAGAAAATTGAATCACATAACATGTTCAATTAAAACCACAAAAGGCAGAAAAAGTGTGGCAGACAAAAATAAGAACAAAGAACAAAAGTTAAAAATAGAGAACAATAACAAATATGGTAGATTCTAATGCATCTACATCAATAATCACTTTAAATGTCCATGGTCTAAATAGACCACCTAAAAGAGATGATCAGGGTGGATCAAAAAACAAGACTCAACTATATGTTGTATAAAAGAAACCCAATTTAAATCTAAAGATACATGCAGATTAAAAGTAAAGAGATGGAGAAAGATATACCATCATAACACTAATCAAAAGAAAGCAGGAATAAGCTATCATAACTTCAAGACAGAAACTTCAGAGAAAGGAAAGTTATCAGGAATAAAGAGCAGCATTACATAATCGTAACAGGTCAATACTCCAAGAAAACATGACAGTTCTTAACATGCATGTGCCTAACAACAAAGCATTAAAATACATGATGCAAATACTGATAAAACCACAAAGAGAAATAGATGAATCCACTATTATAGTTGGAGGGTTTAACACCCTTCTATCAGAAATGGACAGATCCAGCAGCTAGAAAATCAGTAAGAAAGTAGTTCAATTCAACAACACCATCAATCAACTGGATATAATTGACATCTATAGACTGCTTCATCCAACAACAGCAGAATACATATGCTTCTCAAGCTCTCATGAAACAATCACCAAGACAGACCACATTCTGAGCCATAAAATACACCTTCTTAAATTTAAAAGAATTGAATATATCATGCAATGTCTGCTTTTGGACTACAATGGAATTATCTAGAAATCAATAACAGAAGGATAGCTGTAAAATCCCCAAATACTTGGAGATTAAACTACACACTTCTAAATAATACATAGGTCAAAGGAGAAATCTCAAGAGAAATTGAAAAATGTTTTGAACTAAATGAAAATGAAAGTATCTTATCAAAATTTGTGGGATGTAATGAAAAGCCGTGCTTAGAGGGAAGTTTACAACATTTAATGCATATATTAGAAAGGAAGAAATAGTCAAAACCAATCATCTAAGTTTCAACTTGAAAAACTAGAAAAAAAAGAGCAAATCAAATTCAAAGTAGCAGAAGAAATAACAAAAATTAAAGCAGAAATCAATTACACTGAAAATAGGAAATCAATAAAGAAAATTAACAAAACCCAAAGCTGATTCTTTGAAAAGATCAATATAATTAATAAGCCTCTAGCTAGACTAAGAAAAAAAAGGGAGAAAACACACAAATTACTAATATAAGAAATGAAATAGGGGACATCACTACCCCATGGACATTAAAAGGATAATAAAGGAATATTGTGAATAACTATGCCCTCAACTTTGATAACCTAAATGAAATGGGCCAATTTCTTGAAAGACACAATCTACCAAAACTCAAACAAGAATAGACAACCTGAATAGTCCCTTATCCACTTAAAATTTTTTTAAAAATTAATAACCTTCCACACAGAAAGCATCAGGCCCAGATGGTTTCACTGGTGAAATTTACCAGATATTTAAGAAAGAAATTATAACAATTCTCTACAATCTCTTCTGGAAGATAGAAGAAGGAATACTTCCTAACTCATTTTATAAGCATTAGCTTAACACTGAAATCAGACAAAGATATTACAAGAAAAGTACAGACCAATATCTCTCATGAACATGGATGTAAAAGTCAACAAAATATTAGCAAATTAAATTCAATAATATATAAAAAGAATTATACACCACAACCAAGTGGAATGTATCCCAAGTAATACAAGGCAGTTTCAACATTCAAAAATCAATTAATGTAACCCAGCACATCAACAGGCTAAGGAAGAAAAATCATATGATCATATTAATAGGTGCAAAGAGGGATTTAACAAAACCCCATACCAATTCATGATTTAAAAAAAACTCTCAGAAAACTAAGAATAGAGTGAAACTTCCTCAGCTTAATAAAGAACATCTACAAAAAATCTACAGCCGGCATCATAGTTAATAAGGAGAAACTTGAAGCTTTCCAGCTAAGATTAGGAACAAGGCAAGAAACTCCCTTCTCACCACTGCTTTTCAGTATCATATTCTAACTAATGCAATAAGACAACAAAAGGAAATAAATGTATACAAATTGGGAAGGAAGAATAAAACTGTCTTTGTTCACAAATCACATGGTCATCTATGTAGAAAATCTGAAAAAATCAATAATAACAACAAAAACTCCTCACGGCAATAAGCGAGTATAGCAAGGCTGAAGAACACAATACAAGTCAATCACTTTCCTATACATGAACAATTAACGAGTGGAATCTGACATTAAAAACACATTACCATCTATATTAACACCCAAAAGAGGAAATACTTAGGTATCAATCTAATAAAATATGTGCAAGATCCATATGAGAAAAACTATAAAACTCTGATGAAAGATGTCAAAGAACAGCTAAGTAAATGGAAAGAAACTTCATTTTCATAGATATGAAGACTTGATATGGTCAAGAGGTCAGTCATCCCAACTTGGCCTATAGATTCAACATAATTCCAATTAAAATTCCAGCAAATTACTTTGTGGATTTCAACAAATTGTTTCTCAAGAGTACATGGACAGCCAAAAGACTCAAGATAGTCAACTCGATATTGAAGAAGAACAAAATTGTAAGGTTGACACTACCCAACTTTAAGACTTACTGTAAAGCCACAGTAATCAAGACAGTGTAGTATTGGTAAAACAATAGACAAATAGATCAATGAAGAAAAAAATAAGATAGCTCACAAAAAACCCACATAAATCCAGTAAACTGATCTTTGACAAAGGAGCAAAGGCAATACAATGGAGCAAAGAGGTTCTTTTCAACAGACAGCACTGGAATAACTGAATATCCACATGCAAAAAAAAAAAAGAACCTAGACACAGACCCTACACTCTTTACCAAAGTTAACTCAAAACGAATCACAGATTTAAATGTAAAACACAAAGCTATATAACTCCTAGAAGATAACACAGGGAAAAACTTAGATGACCTTGGGTAAGGCGATGACTTTCCTGATACCACACCAAAGGAACAATTCATACAAAAAAATAATTGGAAAGCTGGGCTTCTTTAAAAGTAAAAATTTCTGCTCTGAAAAAGGCAATGTCAAGAGAATGAAAAGACAAGCCACAGACAGGGAGAAAATATTTGCAAAATGATAAATCTGATAAACGACTGCTATCTGAAATATACCAAAAAAAAAAAAAAAAACCCTCCCGTAAAACTCAGTAATATAAAAGCAAACAACCAGATTTTAAAAATTGGCCAAAGACCTGAACAGATACCTCACCAAATGAGATACAGAGATGGCAAATAAGCATATCAAAAAGGGGTCAACATCATGTCAGAGAATTTTAAATTAAAACACTGATGGGGTGCCTGGGTGGCTCAGTTGGTTAAGCGTCTGCTTTCAGCTCAGGTCATGATCCCAGTGTCCTGGGATCGAGCCCTGTGTCTGGCTCCCTGCTCAATGGGGAGCCTACATCTCCCTCTGTCTGTTGCTCCCCCTGCTTGTGCACTCTCTCTGTCAAATAAATAAATAAAATCTTTAAAAATGAATGAATGAATGAATGAATGAATGAATGAATGAATAAATAAATAAATAAATAAATAAATAAATAAATAAATAAAACATTGAGATACCACTACATGCATACTAGAATGGCCCAAATCCAGAATACCGATAACACCAAATGCTGACGAGGATGCAGAGCAACAGGAACTCTCATCCATTCCTTATGAGAATGCAAAATGGTACAGTCACTGTGGAAGATGGTTCGGTGGTTTCTTATAGAAGTAAACATATTCTTACTATACAATCCAACGATTGTGCTCCTTGATAGTTAATGAAAGAATTTGAAAACTTACAGCCACAAAAACCCTGCACACAAAGGTTTATAGCGCCTTTATTCATAATTGCCAAAACTTGGAAGCAACCAAGATGTCTGTCAGCAGGTGAATGGATAAATAAACTGTGGTACATCCGACAATGGAATATTATTCTGGGCTAAAAGAACTAGCAAGCCATGAAAAGACATGGAGGAATCCTAAATGCATATTATTAAGTGAAAGACGT
Organism: Ursus americanus; assembly: GCF_024610735.1. Classification (NCBI taxonomy): domain Eukaryota; kingdom Metazoa; phylum Chordata; class Mammalia; order Carnivora; family Ursidae; genus Ursus; species Ursus americanus. Next base: position 8,503,457 of record NC_142131.1, read on the forward strand.
CAATTCGAAAAGACTGCAAACCGCAATATTCCAACTTCACGACATTCTGGAAGAGTTCAGGCACACAGATCAATTCTGGCTCTATCATCTAACTAGCTATTTGCCTCTACTCAAGTGACTTAATCTCTCATTTCCTTAAGTTACTCATCCATGAAATGGGGCTAATAAGTGCCTCCCTCATGGGCTTGTTGTAAGAATTAAAGAAAATGCATCTAAATTGATGAGCACTGTGCCAGGCAGAAAAGCAGCGCTCACCAACGCTCTCACGTATGAGAAGCATCCTGTGGTACACTGTAAAAAATATTTTAAAAATCAAGCATAATGAATGCTCTCCAGGAGTTCATAATCTAGAAGAATCTACTGAAATATAGTGACATTAATTCATAATAAATTCTGTCATAATGAAAAATGTGATTTAATCAGGAGTTAAGGGCTTTAAAAGGAAATTCCACTTCAATCTACTGTAAAAATAGAAACCTTCAGGCACCATGACAAGTTCGAAGACTGTCTCAGATATTCTGTGACCATATAGTCCTCTGCAGAACTCAAATCCTGATATTAGTCAGCTTTATAGCTTCGATGAACATCACAAACAGGAAGCCACCAAACGCTTCATCAGCGCTATATTTGGTGTTGGTTTAGCCCTTACTTAGAGAACCCTATTCCGTATTGATCCTCTTACCTCAGAAATGATAGAACTATCCTTGGGGAAGTAAAAATATACAGAGCTGTGTGAGCTAAGCTTAGCTCCAGGATTTATGTCTGCAAGATATGAAATGCTAAATAGGCAAGGAAGCTCAAGAACATATTTTCATCAAAAAGGCATAGAGACTTGTAATCCCTGCTGTACACGTAACTCCCTAGCAACCATACTGGAAATATGACCACAAAAAAAAGGCAATGTATTAGAGTTGTTGATATAATTAAAAATATAGACGCACTTGACCCAAAGCCCACCGAAACCTCCTACAAGCTTCACTGGACATGACAGAATTTAGTATGGGGAGAGTATTAAGGTTAAGACCTTCCCTACATCCCAAACCAACTATCACAATTACACTTTAACAATAACAGTTTTTTTGGTGTGGCTCTAAGGATGATTTATAGCAGGGGTTCTGACTTAGTTCCTCGGAATAATTTTAAGCTTCACATGGCAGAAGCATATTAAAGGTAGAATTTTACTGAATTTAATGAGTAAAGCAGGTATCAAAAAGCCCCTATCAAGGCTTCTGAAGCAATACAATGTAATGCAGTGTTTAATCATACCTTTTGAACCAAACCAGAAATTCTGCGTTTATAAAAATTAACAGTTAAAAAATTATTTAAATGATATTCATAACACCCTTTCTCACATTTTATGTATACTAAGTCATTTTTTAAAAGCAAAGCAGAGAATAATGGCATATTTACCTCCCATCATAATTCAAATAAATGTAATTTTTTTAATCCAGAATTGCCTAAGGGGCAAATTTGCAATTTCTAGTTTTGCAGAAAATCTATTTGTATGAATATCTGGGGTTCCAAAACATTCTTTAAAAATTAAATATTAAACATTGTTTGATAGGTTTTCGACATTTAGAGTCAAGGTCTGTACAAGCTGGAACACATTTGTGGTTGCAGAATGGGATGTAAATGTTAACCTTGACAATGTAAAAACAGAAGTGTAGCTGACAGGAGAAGGGTGTTGAAATAGGAAATAAAAAGTGAGAAAAGAGTAGGAGTTCTACTACTTTGATGTACTCATTTTACAAAGCAAGTAATCAAAAAATCCTGCCCAAAAAAATGAGTTTTGTGATATTATTTAAAAATCACCAAGGTTTAGAAAACACAAAAATAATATTAATAACAAAATTTAGCATGGGAGATGGAGATGGGGGCGATAAGAGCTATTACCTCAACTTCCTTAATAGGAAGTCTTTGGATGTGGTTTATTGGTATATGGAAGAGCACAGGAATAAGCACATTCTCTCAAGTTATAAAGGCAGTCTTCAAAAGAGATTTAAGAGGTAAAAGCTAAAAGATTTTGCCTTTGGGGAGAATAATTAGGAATGGAGAATTATGGGTGAGAAACTTACTTTTCATCATAAACTCATCTATATTATTTAATTATTTACCATATGCATGTGTTTTTTTTTAAAAGCTAATTTTTATTTTATTAAAATATTTTTAAAGTAATTTATTAAAAATATTGCTATATATGCCTATTGGCATTAGTAATTAATATTTAGAGAAAAATACTTAAATGCAATATTAGTAACTTTAAAAGCAAATGTTCATAGAGTATTTTCATCATAAATCACAATACAATAAAAAATGCTTTATTCTGAAAAGCATAGTATTTTCTAATTTACTAACATTTTCCCAATAAAAGAGGTCCATGATAGAAAACATTAATCCTACTTAACAGCTGGCACCCCACTCAGCGGTGTAACAGGGAAGAGGAACAAAGAATGTCTACATGTCTAGGCACTGTCAAGAATATGAGTGTGACATTGGGAAAGGTGCATCATTTCATATGTTGGGGCCTTAATTTCCTTTTTCACTAAATGATAGAGGCAAGAAAGGCCTTGGAGTTTGCTTCTGGCTCAATGTTATACCATCTTCAGCAAAGCAGTGCATTTTATGTAATTAGAATCAAAGATTTCAAAAATTAAAAAATATCTTTGAAGTCAGTCAGTCTTACTCCCTCATGCTGCTGAGAGAAAGGTGAGGTCTCGTGAAACTTCTAGAACCAAAAGATCTAAGGGTGGTAGAATCAGAATGAGAACCCAGATCCAAACTCCCGTGCTGCCAAGTGTATCTTCTGTACTGGTCTGCTTGGGTTGCCATAATAGGCCATAGACTAGGTAGCTGACACAATAGAAATGTATTGTCTCATAGTTCTGGAACCTCAAAGTATGAGATCAGGGTGTTAGCACGGTCAGGTTCTACTGCGGTCTCACTTCCTAGCTTGCAGGGGGCATCCTTCTCACTGCATGCTCAGATGGCCTTTCCTATGTGCAGATGCACAGAGAATCTCTTTCTCTTCCTCTTCTTATACAATCACCAATCTTATCAAATGAGGATACAACCCTCATGACCTCATCTTAATTACCTCCTAAAAGCCCTTTCTCCAAAGCCAATCACATTGGGGGTCCAGGATTCAACATGTGCATTTTAGGGGAACACAATTCAGTTCATAGTGTCTTCTTTCATAAAATGGATGACACACCTTTTTCACATCGTTCCTTCCTGCCAAGGTAACACAACGACTTTTGTCTCTGTATTTCAACCTTTCAATATGAGGGAAATAATACTTGGTTATAAAAAAGTTTTGACATTGTTTCTCGTTTCTCAGTGATGATGTGTTTGAGAGACTAACTACATAAAGATTTGCATGTGATCTCACACTTTCTCCACATCAAAGTGTAAAATTCAAAGGCACAAATGTAAAGGTGCTAAGCTATCCTGTAATAACTTTCCATAGTACTTATCATTAGTTACTCTAACCCAGTCTGCTTCTGTAGTCCTCACTCAGCAAAATTCCCAAGGGTAAAAACTACAGACTCATACCCATTAAAGCCAATGAATTTCTAGAAACAAAATGTTTTGTTCTCAGTTGGACATTTTTTCTTTGCAGTCCAGTATCACAAAAAAATACCCCACATCTTACATTCAAATTGACAGAAACAAACGATGCATTCACAGTCTGAGTGAGGTAAGGGTTATATTTTCAGTTCAGAGTTAAGGAAAAGAGCTTGTTTGTTAAAGAGAAAAAGCATACACAGCAACTGAAATGGAGAAATAAGGAGCTGAGGATGGGAAACTCGGTTTTGGAGGAAACTGCTACTTAAAGTACATGTCTAGAAATGGGAAGAGACACAAGAAACCCATGAAGCTACAGAGAGTGAGATGGGCCAAGGTCAAGGAGATTTATATGAGATTTATATGACTTCATCTTTACAGATCATATGAGAGGACAATATAGTTATAACAATAAAACCTCCTTTCCTCAGCCTCCCCACCCTAGAACCACTTCTGTCTGCTGAGCCCGTCAGCCCCTCCTTCGGTCCCAGAGTACCCCGGGCAGATACCTTTACTATAATCCTAATACATCGTCTTGTGCTGCTTTTCCAAGTGTGGTTCTCACACCATCTGCATCAGACTCACCTCCACCATTGTCCAGCCCACCCCCCCCCATATGCTTATTAAAAATACAGATTCTTTGGCAGCTCTAAAGACTACATCAAAGGATGAGCTCGGCAATTTGCATTCTTTTCTTGCCTTCCAGTTGATTATTCTGTACCCTAGCTTTTAAAAAGCACTGCTATCTTTTAACTGTTAGCTTGTCTCTCACCAAACTGTAAGCACCTTTGATGACCGGTACTGTGCTTTATCTGTCTTTTTATTGCCTTGCCATGTTGCCTGGGACCCTGAGGAGCACCTTTTAGTAAGCAGAAGTTAGGGAAGTGGAACTCTCCAAATGGCTGACCAAATCTAAAGAATGGGATTAGATCTTCAAAACAGAGATAAAAGAAGCAAGAAATTATGTGGGGCTCTGATTCAGAATTGACTCAATACTTCACTATTGTTCCTGAAAGGTTTACTAACCTTGCTCTGTGGGAAACCAAGTGATGGTTAGCTGAAACTCCAACAAGTTTTGTCTCCTGAGTGTGGTGACTCAGGAAAGACTCAGTGGTGGTCTTTTCTGGATGCCAGTGAGGAGTAGTTGGGGTGATAGACACTGGAGAAACCGAGAGGCTCCTCACTTCGAGGGAGTTCAGAGAAGGACTTGCAGCTGAAGCTGAGGTTGAGAAGAAAACCACATGAGAAGGTGTCAAAATGAAGCATCTAGGACTCACACAGGAAGCCACACACCAGAGGCTGACCTTGCCTTTGAGTTGACTTCTACCTTGAAACCGTATCTGAGAAAGTAGAGATGAAGACTGGAGGTGACTTGTCCAGAAAGAACACTGGGATGACAGGTGGTCAGTGGGAAAAAAAAAGGTGAATAATAAGATCTTGATTTAAAGCTGGGAAATCTTGACTCTCACCCAAATATGTAGGAGCGGGGGAGAAGGGTTAGACTGGGCAACTTGTCTTCCCACAGTCAGGCTTGTAGAACCAGAATGTGCTACCTGCCAGAGGAGCCAAGCTGTAAAATATAATAGAGACACTAGCTCATGTCCAGCTTAAGTGGTCATGTCTGTCTGTGGGTCAATCTAATTATGGTACCAACATCAAAAAGGAGTATATTTCAAATTAGATTTCTGAGGAAAACATCTTTAAACTCATTTTCTCATTGTTGTGAGTTGTACAGGTGGAAAATATTTAGCCCTTTACCCCGGGAATAGTATCAGCCTCTGGTACATTCTGAAGCTGAAACCCAAAGCAGAAGGCAGCTGAGAGCTGATGAGCAGTTCAGAGTGGAACTGGCTAGAGAGAGGTCTCTTACATCTAAGTAGCTGAGAGCTCCTAGAGAAAACTACCCAACCTTGCCTTCTGATGACCTGGCATTCCTTTCCATGACTCTGTTCTGATCCTGCTCACAATTCCATGATAGTTATTTTAAATCGACTTCATAAGCCCTGACCCCAACCACTCTCCCTGTCACTTGAATCTGGTGACCTCATATGGTACTTCACAGAAAAAATAAGATGCCAGTAACTAGAGCTTCTTCGCCCTCCTGTTTGCCCTCTCCCCCACCCAGGAAAGGAAATTATCCATATGCATCCCCACCTCCTCTTCCTGATTTCAGTGGAAGGTCGGGGAGGTCTCCCTAGCCCCATCCATGCCAGCATTCTTCACCTGGACTCTGGGTTCCTTACCGTCACAGCCATTCAGGCAGTCGGCCTCAATTATTACCAACTTCTCTTCTGTTTGTTTCATCTGTTTCCAAGAACATCCCCTTCAGACATACTTGAGTTCTGATCTTATTTAAAAAATTGTTTATTTCAATCCATCATAGTCAGACTTCACTTTAAAGAATAATCTACACTCGCTGTATCCGAATTCTAACCTGTTTGCTCCTCAACCCCCTATTGCACTATATACCATCCTCTGAATCCACCTCTTCACTGGAATTGCTCTTACCAAGGTGTCTGATCACTTAGAACCACCAAACCCAGTAGTTACTTCTTAGCCTTAATGTCAGGGGAGCACTTGGCACTGGTAGCCACTCCTTCCTTCTGACTCACTGGTTCGTCTCAGGTCTGTGATGTCTCTCTCTGACTCTTCTTCGTATGCACGCATTTTCCTCCTGCCTATCTGGATGTGCCCTCCTTAGAAGGCTTGGTTGCTCTATCTCTATGAACGTTCCCCAGAGCCCTAATCTTGGTCATCTTTTCTTACACTCTACCTCCCTCTGAGGGTCTCATCCATGTGACCATCTGGCTATATTCCAACGACTCCCCACCTCCATCACAGAACCTTCCTCTGAGTTCTAAAACCGCATACCTATGACACCTCAGACTCAGCACATCCGCACCTACAATAACCCTCTCCGCCTATGCCCTTTGGCCCAAATCTATTCTATTGTCCAGATTCCCTACCTTGCTTAAGTGCACAGTCGTGGCCCTTGTCATATAACAAATTGGAAAGCTCTTTGTTTTTCAAAAATATTAAAAACTGCCATCTCATACACGGCACCCAAAGTCAATTATACTAGTTTCTAAATGGAATAACATATTCTGCAGTAAGCAATATTTTATATATGTTACCTATTGGTATCTAAAGCAATGGCATATTTTTTTCTCATCATTTGCCTACTAGCTATTTGGGAGAAAATACATATAGCTCAAAAAAGCAAACAGATTAAAGTAAAATATCCATTAGTTTATTAATACAGTCACAGTGTAGAAATGCTATATTTTATGAGAGCAGTACATGTGATGGGGTTTTCAAGTTATTGGTAACTTGAATTATTTTGTAATTGTTTTACATAATAAACTATATTATAACTTCTCCGCACTGCATAAATTAATTTAGGATCAATATTCCCCCCCATATTTTATTCTGAAAGTTATCCATCTTACAGAAAAATTTAAATAATTGAATTGTGAATACCTATATACCTAGATTCTACTCTATCACTTGTGCTGTATTTGCTTTCTCACATATCAATCCATCTTATTTCAAAGTAGGTTGTAGACATCTGTACACTTCACCCCTAAATAACTGAGCATAACTATTATTCCCTACTGTTATTTTGAGGAAGGGAATTTCCATATATTGCATGCACAAATCTTGAGTGGTATTCAAAGAACTACTCATTCTCAATTCTTCCTTCTTCCTCCCCACTCTTCTCCTATCCAGTCACCCTCCACATTTCTCAACTCCCTTCCCTCTCCTTCAGGCCCACAGCTTTAGTTCATACCTTTGTCATTTCTCATCTATTACTGAAAAGTCATCCAGTATCTTTCATTTTAATTCATTCCTGTAGCACTGTAAAGGTGATTTTTTCAAACCAAAAATCTGATGTCCTTTTCTGTTTAAATTCCATCGATGATTCTACCCCCAAATATTTAGGGGAAATTTTAGTATAAAATCTAATCTCCTGAGCACAGTGTACCAGGGTCTGACCTTGTCCATTTCTCTGGCCTCATTTCTTGCCACTTCCCCACCTTCCCTAACCTGTTCCCAGCTCCTTCTCACATAAACACTAGTCACCAATGATATAAAATTTCATGAGCCCTCATGCTTTGTGCCTTCTCCCATGGTTTTCTTTCTGTCTGCAATGCCCTACTCTCCTTTCTTCATCCAGCTACTCCCTGCTCACTCTTCCTGACTCGGTCCAGGCATTACCTCCTCCACTGAGCCCTGCATGTCCACCCTCCACCCCCACCACAGACTTGGCTGATGCCCCTCTCAGGTTTTCCCAAACATCATGGAGACATACATATTTGTCTTAGAATTTTTGTCCCTTAGGATGTTTGCTTGTTAGTCATCCCAACCAGTCTGCAGCTTCTTAAGGGCAGGGAGCACATGCTGCTTCTGGATTCCTTTGGTTCCAGATATAAATGCTCAATAAATGTTGATGGAAGCAAAGCAGACAGGAGGAAGGTTGGGGTCTTTACAAGATGTTTGAGAATATTTAGCATTCAAGGTGAATGGAAGGATAGTGTTAATTCAAGAAAACATTTAATATAAATTTAAAACCAAAGGGCGCACTTTAGCCTACATCAGCACTTGATTATTGTTATCTTTTTAAAAATTTTTCATTTTAGTAAAATACATAAAACATTACATTTTTCCTCTTAATCACTTTTCAGTGCACTGTTAGTAGTGTTAAGCGCGCTCACTTTGTTGTCACATGCCACTGTTAATAACATAAATGCGAGACTATATCATTCTTTGTGAAAAGGACAAACAAAGGCACGAAGAAAGCTCTGACTCAAGGCGGCTAGACTCTTGCCCCAAGTCCACGTAGCAGCTACACAGAAGCTGCCGTAAGGGTGTACCACTAATTACCAGGCAGCAGCTTCTAGAGCTGAAGGCAAAACTATCAAATCACAGTAATTGGAGGGTGTTTTCTTCCAAAGGACAAGCGCATCAGACTACGTTTCTGGTGTTAAGAATCCCCCGGGCTTCCCACCTGGCAGTGATAGCCAGTCTACTGTAAGCCTGACCCTGATTATCGAACTGACTGTACACTAGGTGGTTTTAGAGACGCAATAGAGACCCACACCATGCCGTTAGTTAAATAGCATATTATCCCACATTTTGCCAAAGAAAATGAATCTTCATCTAGCCCTAAATTTCTCCGGACTGGACTATCTGGCAATCCTCCATAGCAGAAGAGTAAGAAAAGAGATAAGAAATGTGAAATACCTGGACGGTATCTGAATTCAGGCAGTTGATAGATTTATTGCACCAATTCTAGCACAGTCATTTCACAGCATGGAGCGAGTCAGTGTCCACTAGAAGCCAGACCAAGTGTATAACCCAACGATACAAAGCTTTGTGCCACAAGAGGGACTTCGACAAGGAGGGGAAATGAGTCAGTCCACAGCTATTTATCGAGGCTCTAATATGAACCAGCAGTGTGTTAAATACTATAGCATTAAAGGTAGCATACTGGGCTCCCTTATTTCAGAAGTAAAACTTTCAAACCACAGAAAATCTGATTACAAGTAATACAAACCAGCAAATAAAAATTAGAATATTCCTTTCTCAAAACTTGGGAGTATAAACTGAGGGTACAGTGGCTAATGTAATCTCCAAGAAAGGAAGAAACAAAGATTTGGGATGCTTACTTGGAATTGGTTGGTGATGATTTTCACAATTAATTGATGACCTCTCTTGGTCTGGCATATATTTTGATTGTAAGAAACAGGATCTTTCAACCACTCTTAAGCAAAATAGTGGTATTTACTAAAAAGATATATGGATATTTCACTGAACCCAAATGGCAGAAAATATCCCTCAGCCACGCCAGGCAAGGAAAGAAGCAAGAACACGGAAGTTAGGCACTGTGATGACAGTCACCATGGCCCTAGAAGATAAGATGCTCCCATTTCCACATCTCTTGCTCTGTCTCCTATATTCTTTTCCTTCTCTGCATATAGGCTTTCTCTACCTTGGGATGCACATGGCCCCAGTAGGGCACACCTACCCAAAACCCTGTTTTTCTATCCCCTCATCTCCAACAGGGATGAACTAAACTCTCTGGACCTAACTCCAAATTCTTAAGTGGAGAAACTGATGAGAATACCTTAGGCCAAGTCTCCACTCCCTGATGTTTGTTACCTATGACTTTTTGAGAAGACTCTACTTGCTAGGACTCCAGATGTGATGCCAGATCATGATGTCTACCCGGAGGATTGCAAAAATGCCTCAGCACTTAAAACAGCTTTCTTTTCTTTTCTTTTTTTTTTTAGATTTATGTATTTATTTATTTGACGGAGAGAAAGACAGCCAGTGAGAGAGGGAACACAAGCAGGGGGAGTGGGAGAGGAAGAAGCAGTCTCCCAGTGGAGGAGCCTGATGTGGGGCTTGATCCCAGAACGCCGGGATCACGCCCTGAGCCGAAGGCAGACGCTTAACGACTGAGCCACCCAGGTGCCCCAACAGCTTTCTGATTAATCCAGGAACCAAGTGAAGCTAGAGAAATATGAAGTGAGAATATTTGGTTCCAAATTCTTAAGTTATCAAATCAATATTATTGGTTTTCATCCTACCCAACAAAAACACGTGCACTTTTTTTTAAGGGAGAGTTCCAAGCACACCCTTAGGAATATTTAATTTCTACTATGCTTCCTTCCCCCCCCCCACACACAAAAGTTAAACTCATCTTTACTTACTGGAAAAAGTAGTCTGTGTAGTCGTTCTCATCATCCGTGTGGGAGCCTCTATCTGGAAGGCTAAGCATTTATTGACTTCAAAGACAGTGGCAACATGCAGACAGAGCATATAAACCACCATTTCTCACCACAGATGCCTTGTGTTAGAGGATAGGAGCTGTGCTTAGAACAAATGCCAGAAGGCACCGAAGTACCAATTACTAACTATTTAAGGACAATGCCATCTCCAGAATGGAATAAGGTTCACAATTATGAAAAAAGTTGATTCTGTTGCAATAGTTAAGTATTTCCACACTGTCTCTAACAAGCCTTTATAATCTGCATTAATCACAAGTTTCTTTGGGGATTCTTGTCTAGGGATAAGCTTAAACCATTAATTAAGTCACTGCATGTGTGATGCTGGAGTTGTTCCCTCCTTGTTTATAATACATACTTGTCTACTGGTCTGAATGAGGAGAATGGGGCACAGATGCCCAAACTGCCTGCCTCTGAAAAGCCCAGACGGTGGGGTGCTCTCTTGTTATGGGCTGAATTGTGTCTCCCCAACTCCAACTCCATATATTGAAGTCCTAAGCCCCAGGACCTCAGAGTGTGACTGTATTTGGATACACAGTCCTTAAAAAGGTAATTAAGTTAAAATGAGACTGGCAGGGCAGGACCTAATTCAGTCTGACTGATGTCTTTATAAGAGGATATTTGGACACACAAAGAAAAGTCTGAGCTCCAGGGATGCCAGAGCATGGAGAAGAGATCCGGTGAGGACACAATGAGGTAGCCATTTACAAGCCAAGGAGAGAGGCCTCAAAGAAACTAAACCTGCTGATACCTTGATATTAGACTAACAGCCTCCAAAGCTGTGAGAAAATAAATCTCTACTGGTTAAGCCACCCAGACCACAGTGTTTTGTTATGGCGGCTCTCGGAGACTAATACGCTCCTCCCCGAGAGATCTTAGTATCAGAGGATTCACTAACCTTTTTCTTCAGGATGACCCATTCACAAATTTAACTGTATGTGACTCCAAATTAGTCTGTTTCTTATACTAGATATGGAGAGAAACCTTAAGAAATGTTCCCACAACACAGGGCTCTCATTCCCTCAGGGCATCAACTGACTGGCACAAATAAATAGTAGCGACCTCCTTTACATGAGAGAGACATTTCTCAATTTCACACAGTTCCCCATATTACCCACTGTCATATACCCATTGTTGCATGTGTCTATCGTATCTATCTGACCTCTGTAAGAATCTGAGCCCCTGAGATGGTTTGCTTAGAAACAGGCTGCAGAAGTCACAATGCTTCTATCAACGTGCAGAGACATTGATCAGGCATCCCAGGGAGACTAGGCAACAACAGGCCCATTAAAAACATTTCCTCTAAAGCCAGTTGACATTGATTTTTTTGGATACAACTCTGAGGGCATAGGGCATACGGAGTCACAGAATCAAAAAGCAGTAATTCTCTGGCCATTGCTATCACTGAAGTAGAGTCACCTTGTGTACATATCAGCTAACAAAAACTGGGGATATCTTTCCCTTTTCCACTTGCTCATTTAAAAAATTATCATCTAGGGGCGCCTGGGTGGCACAGCGGTTAAGCATCTGCCTTCGGCTCAGGGCGTGATCCCGGCGTTATGGGATCGAGCACCACATCAGGCTCCTCCGCTATGAGCCTGCTTCTTCCTCTCCCACTCCCCTGCTGTGTTCCCTCTCTCACTGGCTGTCTCTCTCCCTGTCAAATAAATAAATAAAATCTTTAAAAAAAAAATTATCATCTAAGGGGTGCCCGAGTGGCTCAGTCAGTTGAGCATCTGACTTTTGATTTTGGTTTGGGTCGTGATTTTGAGGTGGTGAGATCAGGCCCCAGGTCAGGCTCCATTCTGGGTGCGGAGCCTGCTTGGGAGTCTCTCTCACCCTCTCTCTCTGCCCCTCCCCACACCCTCATTCTCTCTCTCTAAATTTGTGCATATACTATGTTTATTATGTGTCCAAAGGGAGATACTGTGGTTTGGTATGAATCGGGGATTTGAGCTGTTGCAGGACTTTTTAGTCAAGAATTGAAAAGATTACTTTTGTCCCAGATAAGATGGGTCAAAAGGTTGTTCTTTGCCAGTCTGGGACGCCATCCAGCAACACTTCAGTTGGTCCTCAGCTAATTTATCGATGGTGTAAATAATTACTCGTGTCTCCAGAGATGCTCTGCGAGGCCAGCCTGGTCTCCTGGTCAAGGAGAGTCCCCCAAGGAGAAAGCCAAGACTGCGCTCGGGACGGCAGAGCTGCACCGCACGGCAGCGGGAATCTCTCTCTCTGTCTCTCCCTAGTCCTCTCCCTCTCCCTTTCCCTTTCTCTCCCTCTCATTCCTCTCGCACTCATTCCTTCTCTCCTCCTAAAGCAGACTGAAAAGCTATTCGGAGGGAGGGGTTCCCCGACAATCGGTGTCCAAGGGCAGCTCCTTTGGGAGGGGGCTCAGGACTTCTCAGAACTTACTATGGAATCTCACCGGCACAGGCACCGGTTAGCAATAAAGACTTCGAAGAAAATAGCCAGCATCTCAGCACTGAACTGTGCTTCCCCATAAACGAAGGATGCCAAGGCCCATTTGTTCAAAGGCCAAATAGTAATTCAGTGGCCTGCCTGCACAGAAGCTAAACCCTACTTCCCACGAACCCACACAACAATAGCCTCTCCCACATATATCCAGTCACCACCACTCACACACAGTCACTGTGCACAACACACATACCAACAGATACCACCCACACGCAACACTAATCAACACACACACACACACACACACACGTCGCAAGAAACACATTACAAAAACCCATTGCAAAAATGCAGCTCTCATGAATGAGTCAAAAGGAATGTGACAAACAAGCATCAGTGATCCCAGGGTGCTGGGATCGAACCCCACATCGGGCTCCATGCTCTTTTGGGAGCCTGCTTCTTCCTCTCCCACTCCCCCTGCTTGTGTTCCCTCTCTCTGCCAAATAAATAAATAAAATCTTTAAAAACAAAACAAAACAAAACAAGAAGCATCAATAAAATCATCACAATTCTCTATTCTGTTTGTTTCAGAATCTCCATCTCTGATTCACACTAACCCAGACATTAACACTGACTTCTGAAGGGAAATGTCTAGTACATTTGATAGTAACCATCTCTTCCATCTTCCCCCTATTTTGTGTTCTGATATTTCCTGAGTCTAAGTCCATTTAAGCAGGAGGATCTGTTGTAATATTCTTTGCTCAGTGCCTATTCAAGAAACAAAGGCACGGCCGTACATTGTCACTAAGTGGCAGACCACATTCTCTCACCATGCCTGCCCTCTTGCCCAAAAGCAATGAAAGCTTCTTTACTAATGGAATAATTCAGTGGAAGGTAATCAAGCCACTTCGGAAGGGCCTGTATTATGTGCACTATGGGGTGTGTGTGTGGGGGGGGGGTGTTTATAGTGCTTTCAGAAATAAAAATTAGACACATGCCCTCATCTAATTTGGAAAGAGATTATCCAAAAGCAGTCAATTTATGATCATACTAGGCCTAATGTGCTAGCAGATGATCGTGAGCCCCATTTTCCCCTTCTGCTGCCTACTCGTTCCGTTGTACTGCTCATTACCATCTTCATCAATGTGTAGAGGGAAAGGTCATGGTGATATGTACATCAATCCCTTTTGTTTTATCTTTGTAGCTCTGCAAAAAAGTTTGCAAGAATAAGCTGGAACACATATGAGACTTAAGGATCACCTAGGATTTTTTATTAACCCGGTGCTCTTTGCCCCCCCCTTTGTACAGTTAATGTCATTGGCTGTATAAACCTTTGCAGCCTTGTTTCTTGGGTCGTGCCTTATTAAACGTGCATAAATACGTGCACATTAAAATGTGCCTGATTTCTCCATCCTTGCCTCAGTATAAGAAATGTTCCAACAGCAACTTGGCAAGTGAAAGTAATCAATAAAAGCCACTATGAAGGTCTCGTCAACCCAAACTATGATCGGTTCCATATTCTTCTGTCAAGTTCTAAGTCACCTACATCAAAGTTCTCAAAGCACAATGTCTCCGGTAGGATTTGACATAAAAGAGAACTGCACGTCTAACTCCGTAATGCCATAATTGCACAGAAAACTGTTGTTAGCTGTGGGCACTGATAAACTCTAGCTGACATAAAGAAAGCCACCTGAACTTTATGAACCTTACTAAATACAACTATTAATAGATTCACTGCCCAACTTCATGATGGCATGAATGAGAGTTGTACAAATGGGATTTTCAAACTGTTCAAGGAGGATTTTAACATTCCAGTGTTCGAGAGTAATTAATGATCAATTAATGACTAATGCAATCAGTACAATTAAGTAATGATTCATACAATCAGTACTATATTACATATTGTATAAAGTAAAAATAGGCTGAAAGGGTATTAATGTTAATTGAGGATACTTTGCACTTACATACGTAGACATTTCACTGTTAGGTGCATAATCAATTGGCCTGTATTGTATAGAATGTATTGATTGCCAATTATTGTCAATGATACTTATTCCACTGTTCAAACATAAAGCGTTCAGACTAATCCCTACAGAATTTCCCGAGGCTCTGTTCCTTGTTTCAATCGATATTTGCCTTCTCTATATTGTAATACTTTGGAAATTTTCTCAAGCTTGGTCAAGAATACTGACTCTAATTCACCTACAACCTAAAAAAACCCAAAATGTTATCATTTCCTTAATTTTGTAAGGCCACTGTGTTATCACTCATTTATGAGTAATTGTTGCCTGTGGAATAATGACTTCACTCTATATGGCATGGGAAAAACAGCTAATTTTCTTTTCTGTCTTTGGAGATCATCAGAAGTCCAAATACACAATGTTTGGGGAGTTCAGCATTTAGGAATCTATGGAAGGGAGCTTGCTATCCCAGGCTTTTTCTAAGACTGTATTCTGATTCTGATGATTCTAGCTAAACTTGGGTAAGAAAAGCTAGAAAACACTAACAAATAGATTTACTTCACGCACTAGTTCAATATCTGAAATCAGATTTTCATCCACTCACAATAAAGATTCAATATGTATTAATAGCCACTGGTTAGATTTATCAAGAATTAATGCTAACGAACCAGCAAGCAGTTTTATACAAACAAAAAAGCCAACACTCCTATCTTGCAATATAGAATACCACTGGTAATACTTCACTAATGAGAAAAATAATAGAAACAACTAACGTTAGTTGAACTCTTTCTAAGTCCCAGACACTATTCGAAGTGGATTATCTCGCTGAATCCTCAAACAACTCCACGTTGTAAAATCGAGACATACGGGGGTTCAGTAGCACGTTCAAGGTCGCAGTTGTTAAGGGGCTGATAGATACTGGATCTGAACTAAAATATTCTCACTCCAGATCCCCTATTTTAAACTAGCGTGTTATATAGACTGTAAACTGAATTATAAGTCACATCTCTACATAGTTATGCCTGAAACTGTTTTACATCAGCTCCATAAGGACAAATTCTTACGCTGCTAGTAGACAGTTTTCTTTCCTCCTTCTCTTCAACATTCACAAAGCATGGATGATATACAATCACCTGCTGACTTTCCTAACTCTTTTCACACCCGGAGCGCAATTCTTCATTTTACCACGTGAATTAGAAAACGGCAACATACACGAGGCTGCCTAGGATCAGGGTGCAAAATAAAGAATCACCTCACGGAGGCCAAATCAACTCGGGAATTAAGGTTAACTAACTCTGACTGGGTCAGAAAAATGAAAAGGAAAATGGAGTCAGGATGTCTACAGTCTTACTTTCTCTCCCCTTGGATGACTCATGTCACCTCAACCTTACCTCAGGTATAACCTCTGCGTGCCCCCGTCTATTCACCATCCTGTGCCCACCACTAAACCTTTTTCAGTGAAAGGACCTACAACACACTTCTCCCTCAAAGCCACCAAATCATTCTTTGCCATCAATTTCAAATCTCTCCAAGTGTCATTCTCCCCATAAATCCATTCAAAATTGTTCACTGAAAAACTATGGCTCAGCTAGTCCTCATTCTGGATGTTGGTGTTCAATGGCTACTTGTCCCAAATTCTAGAAACTTTGGTTAGAATTATAAAATTATTATATCCACCTACATAGATACCCCTCAAATGCACATATCCTTAAATTTATGTTTGTTACAGATATCTTTCAAAAGTATCTTCTCATTCAATAGCTACTAAACCATATTACTACAATATGAGGCTGGGGATCTTCAAAATTTGTTAGTATAAAGAATTCCTCATAATAAAAATATTTGGCACCTTTGATTGAGAAGCATATAGACTAACTTAGGAGTTAAATTTGTTGATTATTTTATTACTTTATTTTATTTTTTTAAGATTGTGTTTATTTATTTGACAGAGAGAGAGACAACGAGAGAGGGAACACAAGCAGGGGGAGTGGGAGAGGAAGAAGCAGGCTCATAGCGGAGGAGCCTGATGTGGGGCTCGATCCCACAACGCCGGAATCACGCCCTGAGCCGAAGGCAGACGCTTAACGACTGAGCCACCCAGGCGCCCCATGTTGATTATTTTAAAATACGGTAGTCCCTGCACCCTTTAACCATGAGGGATACGTTTCAAAACACACAGTGGATGCCTGAAGCTGAAGATAATACCTTAACCCTGTATATACTACATTTTTTCTTATACATACCTATGATAAAGTTTAATTTATAAATTAGGCATAGTAAGAGATTAATAACAATAACTAATAAAGTAGAGCAATTATAACAATATACTGTAATAAAATTACATGAATGTGGTCTCTCTCTTCCTCTGAAAATATCTTATTATAGCCTTATAAATACACAGAACGAACTGATGTTTGCCAAGGTAAGGCAGGGGAGTTGGAGAATGGACACAATGGGTGAAGGGCAGTGAGAGGTACAGGCTTCCAGTCTCAAAATGAACAAGTCATGGGAATAAAAGGCACAGCGTAGGGAATAGAGTCAACAATACCTTAATAGTGTTGTATGATGACAAACAGTAGCTATGCTAGTGCTGAGCACAGCAGGACGCATGGGGAAGCTGAATCGCTATGCTGTACACCTGAAACGAATGTTATATTGTGTATCAGCCATAGTCAAAAATTTCTTTAAAATATTCTATTACCCTGTGTTCATCCTTCTTCTTGTGATGATGTCTCTGAGATGATAAAATGTGTGTGTGATGAAATGAAGGTGAACGAGGTAGGCTGGCAATGTAGCCTTAGGCTACTACTGACCTGACGATTCATCAGAAAAAGAATCATCTGCTTCCTGGTTGCAGATGCTGAAGGTAACCTGAAACTGCAGAGGGGAGGGCACAGATGGGGTCGGTGGGAAGGGGGGTGGGGGTCTATAGTATTTCACATGTAATGTTACTTCTTAAAAAATGCCATTCTTTGACGAAACCTACATTTCAAGCTTGCTTATTTATGATCGATCTTATTTATGATCGATCTCCAACCTCTTTGGAAACATGAGTCCACTGATCCTTCTAGTGTCAGCCCATCAGCAGCACATTAGGACCCTCTCTTCGCGTATCCAGCTGAGGTGTCATGGTTCCTTGTTACAGAAAAATCCCAGTCGATATTTTGAATCCTCTTGCTCTGCTGCCTTCATATCTCACTGGCGTGGCAATATCGCACCTCTGGATAAACCCAACTATTTGCTTTCTCCGTTCCTGCCATGACTGGCTGAGCACTGCTAGAGGAAGCCCACCCCAGGGCACACCAACATCACTATGAACTAACAGTACCAACCTCAGAGAGGCGGTCACCTCTGTCCGCCCTCCCTATGTTTCTCAGACCACCTCATTCGCAATCGCTAAAATGACTATTTACGGGCTCCTGGCTGGCTCCGCTGGTAGAGCACGTGACTCTTGATCTCAGGGTTATCATTTCAAGGCCCACATTGGTTGTAGAGATTACTTAAAAATAAAATCTTTTTTGAAAATAAAAAATAAATAAAACAAAATGACTACTTAAAGTGCCCTCATTTCTCCTTGAACCTCCAACTTTCCCATTCTCAATTTTCCTCTCTTTCCTCCAAGAAATGATGTATCCTCCTATTTCACAGAAGAAATGGAGACCATCTCACTCCACCTGTAAGCTTACTTCTGCACCCTTCTCATTCACCTTGTAGCAAAGAGAAACTACCCCTCCCCTCTTTGAGAACCAGCTCTCTTCTTTGGCTTTTATTTATTATCCTAAAAAGCTATTCCTTCAGGACTATGATAGGATTGAATTTCACCTCCTCTGAGCTTCACAGGAAATTTATATAATAGACTCTTTCTTATCCTTCTTGTATTTTCAAATCTTATACATTCACACACACACACAATCTGAATCCATCTTTCCCCATGGACTTTAACCAGAGGCAAATCCCTGGCAATCAATTAATCAATTAATAGCTTCACATGGCCCTTCCATCACAGTTTAGATACCATTTCTTTTTTTTTTTTTTAAGATTTTATTTATTTATTTGAGAGACAGAGGAAGAGAGAGCAAACAGGGGGAGGAGCAGAGGGAGAGGGACAAGCAGACTCCATGCTGAGTGCTCAGCCTGATGGGGGCTCCTCGCAGGGCTCCATCTCAGGACCCTGAGATCATGACCTGAGCTGAGACCAAGAGTTAGACATTTAACCGACTGAGCCACCCAGGTGCCCCAATACCATTTCTATCCCCTTGTCCCCTTACACCCTATTCACTCTTTACCTAAATAACTCTTGCCAAGTTCACTAATGGCTTTTAACATCTAAACCTAAAGGATGTTCATTTTGGATCCTCATCGTATATAATTTATCAGCAGTTTTGAGAAGGTTGACCTCTCCCTTGTGGTTTGCAAGACAGAACCACATCTAGTTTTGTTGCAACCTCTCTACTTCTCTGTGTTTTCTCCTTCTTCGAAGTCATTAAATGGAATTTTCCTATGTCCTCTTTACTTCTCTGTCTATGCTCTTAGGAATTTTATCCAATAGGACTTTAGCTATCAACCATAAGCTAGTGACTTCCAAATTCACTTCTCCAGTCCAATCATTTATTCATTCTTAAAGAATTTATTGAATGCCTACAATATGCCACTTGGGATAAGGGAGTGAATGAGCTCAGACTTTTCTGAGTTTAAGACCCATATATCAAAAAAACAAACAAACAAACAAAAAACCATCTATCCAACTGCCTACTATTATCTCCACTTGAATGCCTCAAAGGCATCTCCTATTAACACATGTTAAACCAAGCACATTATCTCCTCCTCAAGTCTAATCCTCTTCCCAAGTACTTATTGGCACCACTTGACAACCAGTTGCTCAAGTTAGAAAACTAGGAGCCTTCTTCAGTTTTCCCTGATCCTTCACCCCTTCAAGCCCATTTCATTATTACCTCCTAAATACATCTTGATTCCATCGACTTGACTCTCCATCTCCACCTTCAACTCCTAATCCCATGTACCATCATCACTTAATGATACTAACGCCTATAATCCCCCAGCTGAGTTCCCCGGTTCTGCTTCTCCTTCTGCTTCTCCTCCTTCCTTGTGTTTTAAAAACACAAATTTTATATTATGATCCATAACCCCTCTCCCCACACCACCATATTCGGCCCTCTTTCACTTCTTTAAACACACCGTGCTCCATCCTACTACAGGGACTTTGCAATGCTGTTCCTTTGCAAAGGAATGTTCCCCCAGTCCTCCTACCCCACGTACCGGCTTAAATCTACCTACAGGTCAAATTTTAGTATGCTTGTCAGTTCTTCTGTGAGCTAAACCCCACACTATGCTAGGTTCCCTACTGTATACCCTTGTTGTTACCTCCCTTCTTAGCACTTATCACAGTTGCAATTTTACATTTAATTGCATGTGATTTTTGAAATTAATATAGGTCTTCTCCAATAGATTGGAAGCATAATGATGACAGAGGCTATTTAATTTTTGCTCTCTGTTAATTGTTCAGCTTTCATATAGTGCCTATCACATGTCAGGTTTTCAATAAAGACTGTTATGAATGAATGAATAAACGAATGAATGAAAAAAATCATTCAAAATCCCATTACCCCAAAATAGGCAGTTATATTTTTGTGTATTCATTTCCAATAATTTTAATGCAAACATATTTTGATATTTTTATAATTTGGATAGATACTGTATCTACAATTTTAATTTTAATACTTATATCAAACCCCAAGAGTTTTCTGAAATTATAAGTTATTCTTCAAAAACCACTTTTGGGGCTCCTGGGTGACTCAGTCGGTTAAGCATCTGCCTTCAGCTCAGGTCATGATCCCAGGGTCCTGGGATCGCGCTCCATGGCGGGCTCCCTGCTCAGTGGGGAGCCTGCTTCTCCCTCTCCCTCTGCCTGCTGCTCTGCCTGCTTGTGCTCTCTCTATCTCTCAAATAAATAAATAAAATATTTTTAAAATTTTTAAAAAGACTCCACTTTTAATGGTTGTATAACATTCCAACTTATGAGTCTAGTTTAATGTATTTAAACACTCTCCTATCATTAGATACTTGGGATCTTTCCAATAGTTTTACTGTTATAAATAAAGCAACAGTAACCATTTTTGTGTATTTTATGTATCTAAATTTATGGCTACTTACATGGGACAAACCCTTAAAATGGGATAAATTCCAAGGTTAAGATGTATAAATTTTTTTAAGACTTGAGGATACCTGGGGCACCTGAGTGGCTCAGTGGGTTATGCATCCAACTCTTTTTATTAAAGGTTTTATTTTTTTATTTTTTTTGAGAGAGAGCACAAGCTGGGGGCGGGGGAGAGGGAGAAGCAGATCCCCTGCTGAGCAGGAAGCCCAACATGGAGCCCAATCCCAGGATTCTGGGATCATGACCCAAGCGGATGGTAGCCACTAAACTGACTAAGCCACCCAGGCGCCCCAAGCCTCCAACTCTTGATTTCGGCTCAGGTCATGATTTCAGGGTCATGAGATCAAGCCCCACATTGGACTCCAAGCTCAGCACTGAGTGTGTTTGTCCCTCTCCCTCTTCTCCTCCCTCCACTCCCTCTCTCTCTCTCTCAAATAAATAAAACCTTAAAAAAAACCCAAAGACTTGGGAATGCCTGAATACTAAGAATACAAGAGCAGTAAATGATATTGTAGCATTTATATGTATCTCTGTTGAAATAAATTACTCAGATTAAGACTGCAAATCAGGGTGAGACCAATCAGTTTCCTGCAAGCATTTATTCAACTTTTAAAACTCTACTTTGTGCATAGGTTACTCCAGAGCAAGAATGAGGAAATATTTTGCAGGATGGACTTATTTTTCAGCATTTTGCCCTAGTGTCTTGAAGAGAACTCTTTTGAGAATATGCTTTCCCCACCTGGGGTTTGGGTTTTGATTTTCGTGCTTAGTCTTTGTTTCTGCTTACAAATCTGATTTCACTATTGGTATAGTTCAGTAGGATTCTTCACAGTATGTCCTAAGAATAGTCATTTACAAAATGAACATAAACACAGCCTCAAGACTCTGCTAGTCGATATGCTTAAAAGTTATTTCTTTGGATACGTTAATCAAGGTCCAGTGCCCTGGGACAGGGCAAGTGATCAATTAAAGCATCAGGGGCTAGGGTTTGAGGAAGGTGAAATCATCTGCCATGCTGGACACTCCCTCCCTGCTCTCAGCAATTACAGGATTTCCCTCTGGGAGGTTTCCACACAAGAGTCTCAATTAGAAGAGTCTATTAACAAAAACAAAGCCTTCTAGACAAGTGTTTTTTGCAAGAATATTCCATTCAAAACAACCACAGCAATGTTTTCAACAAATATGCTTATAATATTTCTGATATTCGATATACACGTCAGAATCATCCATTTTTCATTCTGAGAAGATTCAATTCTCAGGCTACTATGTTAGCACACGTCAAGCTAGTAAAAGAAATCTGTGCACGGCATGACCTACTTTTGATGTACTGATTTTTTTTTCTCAAAAAGAATTAAAAACGGTCATTAAAAATTCAGGCAGAACTGCATTAACACAATGGATGTAAAAGCTATTTCAACACAGTGGAATGCGTTGTATTTTTCATGAGATTCTACAACCGATAATTTTTAGGTATATTTTGCTGTTAGATACATTATATAAATCCTCTCAGTTCTTAGAATATAGTTTAATTCAGAGTCATATCCTCAGTTCCCTGTTCTGGTACATAATTCTTCTTGTAAAGGGAAGAACCACCTTTATTTTTACTAAGGTAGGTTAATTTTGATACCACGAATATTCATATTTATACCATACTCTTCTCATGTTTTTCATTTAGACATGCCCAGAGATACTCCTGCCTCTATAGTAGAATTTTCTTTTTATTACCTAATTCTTCTGTTTTGGTTGTTACGAAATGCATTCTAAGTTTTTAAAACATCTTCCTATGTTCACAACAACTCTATGACATATGCATGTATGCTCATTTTACAGATGAGGATACTGAGGCTCATACATTTAAATTACCTGCCTAATGTAATCTAATTCAAAGCCTAGAAAAGGGTAAAGTCAACATTCTAACCACGTTCTCTCTGGCTCTACACCTCTGTTCTTCCCACCATGTCGGGTCATGAATCATATAACTGTACTACACCTAGTTGTGAACATAGAGATGACATAATTTCTGACCTGTTTTGGTGCTCAGTGACACCTAATTATTATCAACAACACCGTGTTTCTAGTGTCACCTAGCTATGAGCATTCCTCTGTCATTCCTTGCCTATTAAGTCTTTTTCGATCAAAGCACATTCTTTTCCTTGCCTATGCCTCTTCTTTCTGCAGCTACACAATCTACTGAATGAATGAAGTGTCGTTCCTCGTTTTCTCCTCCATACGCGCAGGTTGAGGACAGCGATGCACGACAGAAAGAGCACGGGCTTCCGACAGGTCCATCTGCATTTGAGTCCCAACACCACCACTTAGCAGCTACATAACTGTGGGCAATCATTCCTTGGAGATGAAGATCTTTTCATCTGTAAAGGGCATAATGATGCTTATCTTATAGCGTTTATAGATTAAAAACAATGCATGCACATAGTAGGTACTCAGTAAATAATTTCTCTCATGATTATTTTCACCATTTTACCATATGCTTCCGTTTAATCAGACCACATGTCCACTCCACCCCCAGTATTGTCTATGCTTTGCCACACCACTTGTCTGTAATTCTCACCCACCCCATTTCCTCCAATTTATTCTTCAACCTTCGTCCAAAAATCACTTCCATCAAGCTTTCCCAGCTCCTACTAAGCGGGAGACAGCTCTCCTTTATCTGAACAGCGATAGCACTTGGAACTTGCTTACTAGATTCCCTGTATCTTGTATCGCAGTATGTTTATTTTTGTCTGCTGTGTCATTAAACTGTAAGAACCTCGATTACATGGTCAACATCGTAATCGTCCCTGTTTTCTCCACAGCATCTAGCTCAGGACCTGGTCCTCCGTATATGGATGAATGCATCAGGTATATAAATGAAATCTCTACTCTGTATTCTTTCTTTAATAGCCTCAAAATCTCTTAATTTAAAATGTGTGGGAACTCTTAAGCTAACAGTTTTAAAGATAGGACTCATTTCTACAGTGACCAAATAAAAACCTCGACTCCTTGACCCTTCCCCAGAACATCCCTACCAGGATGGATACGCATAAACTGGAATACCCAGAGGAGATTAGGAGTTCTGAGATACATTGTAAAAGATGTAGTTTGAAACAAAAAGAATGGGAAGATGGGCAATATTGTGTTATGAAGGGAGAAGTAATGTGGAAAATCAGATAGAAAAATAAAGTGCTTCTAATGGAGAATGAACATCCTTTGGTCCAGAAAAAGGAACCTCCGTGATGTATTTGTGAAAAATCAAACAATTTTACACTATTATTTCTTCTTATACTAAGGTTCTCTAGAGAAACAGAAACAATAGGTATATATGTATGTAAAGAGATTTATTATAAGGAAATGACTCAGGATCATGGAGGCTGAGAAATCCCACAGTCTGCCATGGGCAAACTGGAGTCACGAGAGCCTTGGTACAGTTCCAGTCCAAAGTCGGAAGGCCTGAGAACCAGGAGTACGAATGGTGTACATCCCAGTCTGAGGGCAGAAGACCAACCTCCCAGCCCAATTAGCCAGACAGAGACAGAATTCTCCCTTCCTCCGTTTTTCATTCTCATCAGGCCTTGAAGGTTTCAGATGACGCTCACCCACACTGGGGAAGACAACCTGCTTTACTCAGTGTACGAATCCAAAGGCTCATCTCATCCAGAAACATCCCCACCTAGACACACCCAGAAATAATGTTTTACCAGCTCTCCAGGAAACCCTGAACCCAGTCAAGTTGACACGTAAAACTAACCATCACAACGCTCGAGTTTAAAAGGATGTAATTTTGGCAAAAATAAGGAAATTCACTGACTCGTACCACGGTAGCTAATAACTCTTACGCGTGTTGGTGAACACAGCCACAGGTCTGTAGGTGAATCCCTGCAGACGACCCCAGGCCAGAGAAGGAAGTCGGTGCTGAAACCCAGCAGGTGCTCTGCACAGCCAGCGGTGCCACGCTGCCCTGGAACTACCTCCACCTGGAGGAATGGTGCCTTCTGATAATTGGCCGAGTCGCTGTGAACCTGAGGGGTTGTCACAGAAGACCTGTTCCAAACTGTCTCCTATGGTCAACGACAGCCTGTCAATAAACCCTTTGGGCATTCCGATAAAAGCGTGCCTCTTCTTTTCCCTAGTAGGTCTGTGTCCCTGAACACTGCCTGCTGTGAACTGGAGCTGTAAATGCTGAAAGTTCAAAAATATTCAGTGCAGCAAGACCTCACCTGCACTTCCGCCATATATAAATTCTTTTAGGGCAAGAAAAACACCTTAAAGTATTAAAAATAGATAGCTCTTGGGTGAATCTTTGAAAACAGACATGCTTTCAATCTATTGTTTTATTTAAGAATACCAGTCTTACGTGGGAATCCCACTATTTATGCAAAAGACATCAGAGAAAGACTTGTCACATGTTCTCCTGAGAGGGAAACTTTCTCTCCCACTACTCCTAAAGAGGCACGCTCTCAAAGCTTGTTTCTTTAAAAGCTTTAGAAAGTAGGTGGAACAGAAGAGGATGACAGTGTCATTCCATGTGACAGCCACAGCATACAATGAAACTCCTCTGCCACTCACCCAGTGTATTCCCTTCTGCTGAGACAAATTCTGATTCTCTGCAATCTTGACCTCAAACCACTAATAAAACCATCATAATTATGGACTTGCATCCCGGCTTGCTGATAGCCGCCCACCCACACGAGCTGTATAAGCAGCAGCTTCCGGAAGTCTGAGGGTAGGATCACTTTGTGCGGGACAGTGGGAGGATGAGGGCAACAGCACTGAATGTGGGGTCTGGGCTCTGAGGCTTCCGGGAACCCAGGGGAGGTGACGGGAGGGGCCTCCTCTGCCTCAGAACCTGAAACAATGTGGAGACAATTATACAGGTGGGAACAGTGGACAAAAATAGGCCAGAAGCAGCATCACGCAGTTCCCTCTGCCTGGAGTGTCCTTCCCTGCCCCTCCCCTTATGGGCATTCTACCCACCCCTAAGGACCACTTAAAGACCTGCTTCTCCAGGAAGCCTTTCCTAATCTTCCTCTTTCGCTCTCCCCTCTTCCTCCCTCTCCTCAACTAGTACATGCTCAGAATTCATCTTCATTCCCTTCCTTTCTGATGTTAACCTCAATTGCACTTACTCCTCTTATTGGTATTTAAGTATATCATGTTTATTGTGTTTGAATTTTGGGAGTTTGTCTCCCAGATAAACCACAGACAACTTGAGGCTGGAGACCAAACTTGGTGTATCCCTATATACCCCAACACGAGGCACAATGCCTTGTTCACAGCAGTAGACAGGGCCTTTGCACATCCTGTTTTATTAACCCAGGAAACACCTCTCTATTCTCCACCCACTCACCCTACCCCCTTAATCAAGTTTACTAGTACTTGTTAAGAAAGAAACATTCTCCTCTCACTCCTCATACACTGTTCATGAGCAATTCCCACAGTGACATTTATGGTCTTTTGTCCGTCTCTCTCTGACTCACTCCATCCCAGGACAGGGACCTGCATGTGACTGGGGTGTTTGCAAGAAGGGACCGAGGAACCCCAGTCAGGCTCTTATCTTACTCCCTATTCCAGGTTTCAGGAAGGTGTATTCTGGTCTGCGATCTGATCTGGCCTGCAGTTTTAAAGCATAAATTCAATTCAGAGAAGTATTAGCAAGCTTTTCTGACTGTATATGCAAGCTCTATCTTAAATTGTATCCGTAACAAAGTTGATAGTTTGATCTCCATCTGTCTGACTCCTTTGTCTTCCTCTCAATTGTTCCCAAACTCAAGCAGGAGAGGGGTGTTACGTACGGTCCTCCTAATGTCTCATTACTAGTCCTATTTCCGATTATAACAGACACATCACTTCCTTGGAAATTCTTCCCTGACCATCGAAACTTGGTTGGGTTCTCCTGTACATCATACATATGATATATTATATATATAAATATCACTTTATCATACCTGTTTTCCCCTCCATGCCACTTATCCAACAGCATATTTTTCTGTGGGACTGCTTTCTTTTATTTTTTATTATAGACCATTTCAAATATATACAGAAGCAGAGAGAATAGTATATGGATCCCCCACACACCCATCAACCAGCTTCATCAATTACCCACCCAACTTTATTTCATCTATACCCCCACCCTCCTCCACAAACCCAGACAACTCTGAAGAAAACATCCTAGACATCACACCATGATATCTATATTTACAGCACGTATCTCTAATACACATGCGCTAACCGTTAATGTTTGATTTTTTACTTCACCTGTTTGTGGAATTATTATTATGATAATCTGTACTCCTTCCCACAGATTATGAACTCCGTGTGTCAGAGAATTTGTCTGTTTTATCTTGATTATATTCCTAGTACGTAGTAGCTGCTCAATAAATTAAATATAAAGGAAGACATTTAAAAAGTGAATACAGAAAACCATTTGCAACTTGGGGGCCAGACAGCATCTGTTCCCCTTCTTTTGGTAACAACACCCAGAAGTTCTCTCAACTCTCAGTCCCTGTGATTCAAGAAGCGTTGGCTCTACCCCTGGCTCTAGGGTTACGGCACATGGATCAGGACCGACAAAGCAGAGTAATGCAACCTCATGGCCAACGATACCGGTTTAATGACAAGCACAGGACCCAGTCAGAGGGAATGGGATGCTGGGGAACTTGGTGCACAGCCGGGAGAGAGGCAAGCACTTTCTCCTACTGGACCTGAACCTGGAGAATGAGAGGTTCATATCACTGCAAGGCCAGAGTGTATTTGAAAATGGCTCTGTCATAGAGGATGGAGAACCGAGGGACGGGGAGAGAAATCAGGGCCTAGAGAAAGCACTCGAGTCAGACATCATGGGAATCAAACCTACCAGGGATTTTTAAAGTTAAATTACTCAGCTTAAATTACTAAGCCCTGTTGGCTTAGACAAGCTTGGGGTATAGTTGCCAAGACCTTTCAACTGAAGGTTCCTGTCTGATTAGAAGGAAAGAGGGAAAAGATAAAGAGTAAAGAGAAAACCACTTGCATGGTAAGTAAAATATATTCTTTTCAGTCGAGTCCTTGGCGTAGTAATCATATATCCTGAGTTTTTACGGCAGATCAAGCCTCCAGCCATCAGATTCCTCATTTATATGATGAGGGGAACTAAGTGGTCTCTAAATCCCCTTTGAGAGATTGTGTGAGTTTTGTGGGGAAAGCCTGAGAGAGCACACAGAGGGATCTGGACTTCCTTGCTGGAAATAGCATCTGCTTACTGGCATATTTCCTTTCTTGGTTTAATTCATTTTAAAGCATTTCATATCTTCTAGGAAAAAAATAATAACTTCCAAAATGAGAAAGACCCCTGCTCGGCATTTCACTTCTGGGCAGCAGACACTCTATAGGAAAAATAAGTCTTTCCTCACTCACTGTGGCCCAAGACTATAATACAATATCAGCACTATGAAAGCACATTCAGATATGAAGCATCATCAACAGGGAGCCGGAGATAAGCTTTTAAAAATTTTCCCCAGCAGAGACTTTGCCTTCTGCAAAGAATAAGCTCACTTTAGCTGCTATGGAGATCACTTGTTTTCTCTTAAACACACATGTGTCTTTATTTCAAGTTCCTCTTTTTTGGAACAGTATGAAAATGTTCACCTGGTTGAAAGACAAATCTCAGAATAATACTAGAGGCAACAAAAGAAATTGTCTAATATTTAGGAATCTCTTGGCTTTAAAGTCTCGTATTTTCTCCTAACAGAATTTAAGAACTACATTTATGGAGTTGCAAGTAGGAATCTACTTTTATTGAAGGAAGTCAAATTACACTGTGGAGGGAAAAGAAAATGGTCTCGGGAAACATGGCGATATGGAGAGGTCCTCTGGCTATAGTTCTCCCATTCACTACCTACTCTCCCACGAGGTCAGAAGGAAAGAAACTTGGGTAAAGAACCTACTTCCCCTCCGTGTTCTCCTCCACCGGAGAAGACGCAGGAGCTGGAAAGATTGCTCGTTTGAAAGACGCCTTCTCTGCTCTCCCCGAAATCTGTATTTTATCCAAATTTCTTAATGTAGAGATTCATAAAATCTTTCTAAGGAGCAATGTGACAATAGAATTATCAATACCTTAAAAGCAGACATATCCTTTGCGGCGTCCAAGATGGCTCCTAGAACTCACTCCTTCCTGTAGTTCCGTCCCACAGTGAATCGCGGCTGGGCGACGGCAGTAGCGTCCTACTGCTGCTGTGACACACTGCTACAAACGTAGCTACTTAAAACACCACAGACTTAGCGTCTTCAAGTTCTAGAGGCGAGAAGTTCAAAATGGGTCACAATGGGCTAATATCAAGCTGTCGACAGGGTGTGTTTTCTCTGGAGTCTCCAGGGGACGATCTGCTTCCTACCCTTTTCCAGCTTCCTTGGCGCGTGGCGTCCTTCCAGGCAGCAATCACACCACTTTGACACCTGTGTCTGCAATCTCATCTCCTTCTCTGACTCTAACGCTCCTGCTTCCCTACTTTACTTGTAACAACCCTTGTGATTACATTGGATCCACCTGGATAATCCAGGACACTCCACCGATCTCAAAATCCTAACTTAACAAGAGCTGTAAATTCCCCTTTGCCATAAAAGATAAGTTCCACTGTTTTAGGACGTCTTTGAGGGATCATTATTCTGCTTACCACAGTGACCAATAGAAACTGGCATTCGTAACAGCGTGTGATTTCCTTTGTGAGGTCATGGAAGGCAATACAACTTCAGTCTTGCTTTCTGGAATGTTTTTTATTCTGGGGAAATCAGCTATCATGTGTGAGGACAGTCAAGCAGCCCTATGGAGAGGCCCATGTGAAGAAGAACGTTTTCCCACCCACAACTGGCATCAACTTACAGCCACATGTAGGGCCCCATGGAGTAGATTCTCCATCTTTGGTCGAGCCTTCAAGTGATGACAGCCCAGCCAACATCTGACTGCAACCTCAGGAAAGACCCTGTCTGGCCACTCCTGAATCCCCGACCCAACAATAATACATTAGTTTTGTTGTATGCCTCTAAATATAATTGGGGCCATTCATTATGCAGCATTACAACTGACATACCCCTTGACCCAACGATTCCACTCCTAAAAATGGAGTCAGTTGTATGAGGAGAGAATTCTGAGGAAAGATTAGTGCACAAAGTCATTACCTGCACACAAAATTCTGAATAGAGAAGCTCATCGGAGTTTTTATTAGTGAAACTTTAAAGATAGCCTTAATAGGCAGCCATGGGGGAATTGCTTAATTAAAGTAAAACATACCCATATGATGGATGAGCAAGTATCATGTTGCAGAACATAAAAGTTATGTTGTACAACAAGAGTTCTCAAACCTTTCTGGGTAAAACCTTTTCTGTAAGTAAAACTTTTAAGAGCAGCATGCACAATAAAAGCAAATCTTCCCAGCTGAGATAGGTTCAGGTTCCCAGAGCCAGCCCCTGGTTAGCAGTGATGTACCCCAAGGACACCTAGGATTCTGGAAGCACAGTTTGAAAGTCACTGTTCAAAGAGAATCTTTAATGTCACATGAACCAGTATACCAACTGAAAGAAGCAAGATCCCTGTTTTTTGCCATGTGCTTATCTCCCTCACCAGACTCATCTTAGACGCTCCGCCCTTGCCATCAGCACCCCGGCCTTCTGGCTTGCTCAGCTGTCAACTTCCTCCTCAGTAAAACCTTCCATGTCCATTTCTTCCCTTCTTCCCACACTAACCCAAACTGGATCAGGTCCTGAGGCTGGAAGTCTAAGATTAAGGTGTTGGCAGGTTTGATTTTTTTCTGAGGTCTCTCTCCTTGGCTTGCAGATGGCCAATTTCTCCATGTAGCCTCACGTGGTTCTGTCTGGTCTATGTCCTAATGTCCCTATCTGGTCCCTATGTCCCAATTTCCTCTTCTTATGAGGACACCAGTCATAGTGGATCAGGGCTATTATGGACTGAATGTGTCTCCCGGAAATTCATATGCTGAAGTCCTAACCCTCAATGAGATGGTATTTGAAGGTGGGGTCTTTGGAAGCTAATTAGCTTTAGATAGGTGGGACCCTCATGATGGGATTAATGTCCTTGTAAGGAGAAGAGGCTTGAACTCACTCTCTCACTAGCGTTCTTTTTCTCTCTCCCTTTCTCTCCCACAAGTCTTCTCCACCCTCCTCCTCTCCCTCCCCCTCTCTTTCTCAGGGCCCTGCGGGGATATAGTGATGTGGCTGGCTGCAAGCCAAGAAGAGAGCTCTCATCAGTAACCAAATCTGTTAGCACCTTGATCTTGGACTTACCATCAGAGCTGTGAGAAATAAATGTCTCCTTGTTTAAACAACCCAATCCAGGGCGCCTGGGTGGCTCAGTTGGTTAAATGTCTGCCTTTGGCTCAGATCATGATCCCAGGGTCCTGGGGTCAAGCCCCCCATCATTGGGCTCCCTGCTCCACAGGGAGCCTGCTTCTCCCTCTCCCTCTGCCTGTAGCTCCCCTGCTTGTGCTCTCTCTGTGTCAAATAAATAAATAAAATCTTTTAAAAATAAATAAATGAACAAACAAAACAAACAAACAACCCAATCCATGGTACTTTGTTACAGCAGCCCAAGAGGACTAAAGCAAGGGACCGCCCTAATGCGGACATCATGTCCTCCTGATTCGATGTGACGAGAAGGGCGCTTCATCTCTGTGGTATTCTTTCCAAAACCCATAACCCTAGCCTAACCTTGGAAAAAACAAAATCAGACAAATCCAGATCTGAGACATTCTACAGGATACGTGTCCAGTACTCCTCAAGGCCATCAAGGTCTTGGGGAAATGGGGGTTTAAAAAAAAAAAAAGTAAAGATTGAGAATCTGTCAAAGACCAACAGAAACATTAACAGAAAAACTGATGAAATGCAAATGAAGTCTAGAGTGTAAAAAAAAAAAAAAAAAGCCTATCAGGAATAAAAACTTGACTCTGATATCCAACTTGAGAAAAAAAAAATCTCACAATTCCCTGGAAGCAGGGCAATTTACATTCTCGATACAGGAATGGGAATGGGGCAACAACCTCATCAAACCCACAAAAAAGTCCCGATTCAAAGTAACTTGTTGGAAAATTTGCCTCTCATTCCATGTACATTAGAATCCTCTTGATGGTCTTGTGTAAGATGTATTAGAAAACACCGGTTCCTTTCTATTCTCCCTTCTGCATGCCACAGCCAGAATGCCAAGTCAGCTTGAAGCTATATTATATTAGGACAACATATTATATGTTCTTTTTTAAAAGCTTCAAGTTGAATAAACTGAGCTCTAAAACCATAAAAGCATTCACACAATATACCCAATGCAGTTTTAATCCCTTGAAGGAAGATTGTTAAGAGGTACAAAACTTCCAAGAAAAAAAATGAGTAAATGATTTAACAAAAAGAAAAAGACATATGTAACCTTGTATAATCATATCAGAGGGCCGTCCTTATAAATTTAAACTAATAAGCAGAATAATAGTGTTTCATTCCAGTGGTACTATAAAAAGCCATCAAATTTAGAAACTTTTCGAGGACTGTTTCAGGGAAGGAGATACTTAAAAAACTGTGAGTACATTGTCTTTTGCTCAGATAATCTTTTATGTTACCCAAGCTGCTGCCCTCCTTTTCTGGCCTTTTCCCTTTCCTGATCCTTAAATCCATCTTTCTCCTCTGTCTAAAATCAGAGAGCATAATTAGAGGGCATGTGGCTCCACCTTTTATGGAAATAGCTCTACTCCCTATTTGCATGTGTTTGGACCCATTACCAGCTGTCTGTAAAAGCAGGAGGGTGACCATTCCTCCTTATTATCCAGGCAGATTCTGTTCAAAGCCAAAGATTAGAACAGTGCAAATGGTAGAAAATAGCTTTTTTTTCTTTTGAAAAATACAAGAGCAGTTTAAAGTGAATAGAAATTAGTGGATCAGTGAACTGGAAGGAAACGTTATTGCCTCTGAAATAGCCTTGCTCCCACTCAACTTTGCATAACAATATTCAGTTTGCTATTATGTAGCACGACTTCCAGCCGGCTGCCCAGCCCAAACCGGGAAAGTTCCTCTCTCTACCATGGGCTTGGTGCGAATGAGATGCACAATGCCACCAAACATAGAGAGGACGGTTTTTTTAATCTAAGCAATTATTTCTGCCATTAACAGGTGTAAAATGTCTTCTAACAAGAAAGTGCAGAACAGCAAATGTGCTTTTGAAATATGCAGCACAAGTTGCATATAAATAAGACATTCTAGGAGTCTCTCTGCTTCAATTTTATAAAGCAGATGTCTGCTGTCCTAAGCAAATAGTTCAAGTTGTTTCCAAAATATGGAGGCAAAAAGCAATAGAGGTACCATTTACACACTCATTAGTAAGAGAGGAAATGCATCTGCTTTGGAAAATTGCTGCTCACTAAAAAGCAAGTTTCCCTAGCAACGGCTACATCACACAACTCCGACCACTTCTAAGCTACAAGAGAAATTATAGGAAAATATATAAAAAGATTTTTATCAAATATTTTTTATCTTTGCCATGGGAACATTTCCCCTAAGCTAAGATATGCCTAGGGAAATTGACTTGCCATACACTAGGCAAGAAAAAAAAAATTTTTTTTAAGGGTGTATCTATAATTACTCATCCTTTGCTAAGGGCAAAAAGATGGAAAGCCATTCTATAACATCAGATGACAGGGAGTGAGAGAGAGAGAGAGAGAGAGAGTGCAAGAGAGGCAGAGAGAGGCATGTGTAAACCAGGGAAGTGAATAGAGAGGGGATTCCCTGCCTCAGGCACCATCTCAGTAAGAGGTATGGTTGGTTTGGTGACCCCTGGCTCCATTCTTTCCTTTGTGGCTTTTCTTGTTTCTACCCCTAGCTGAATAATTGTTACAAATCAAACAATTTCTAATTGGATGATAACAGAATCAATAGGTAGAAGCTCTAAATCCCATAATTCTGTCTGTAGTTATTTAACCCCACCCCCCCCAGCTGCCATTGGTGATATTAAGGGAGGAGGTGGGCATTTCTTCCGTCATCCTTCTGTCCAAAACCTTTCATTATTCAAAAAGGCACTTAGAATTCCCTCCAAGTTCGTCCAAATCTAGTAGGGAATATCTTGATTTTTCCAGAAAAAGAAAAAAAAACAACTATAAAATATGTCTTTTTGCCATGAGAACTGAAATAATGTCTAAAAATAAAGTGGGACATCTGAATTTTCCAGCATTTCTGGATTGTTCCGATATATATGTGTTGTTTTAACTGAAATGCTGTTTAGGAATATAGCATACTTCCTCTTAGTGAATCGTTACTTATAATACCATATTTGAATGTATTTTAATTGTTGATCCCAGTTTTAATTCCATAAATAAGAACTTGTTTTATACGTCTTTTCATTGTATCAGGTAACATTTAATATAGCCTATCTCCGCCTAGAGGATCACTTTCGGTCCTACATCTGAGAGAGCGAGCATGAGGGAGCCAAAATTGTAGGAGCAGTCTCCAACCCACCAGCTCATGGGACTCTGAGATGGGGAAAATATAACAACAAAGCAAGTCTATGGCTTTAAACTCAAATGCACTATCCTGCAAAAACCAAGATGCTATCAACAACGGAAGAAAGGAGCTGAGATCAACTCAGTTCCTGTTGAGTGTTATGCGTTGTACCTACATTCTTCCTTTGGTCCTTACATTTTTCAGATGAGGGTTTTGAAGCTCAGAGATGAGTCATTTGACCAGCATCGCCAGGGAGTAGTGGCAGAGCTGAGATCCAAACCTGAGTCTGTCTAAAACGATAGCTTGTGCTCTTTGCATCGATCTCCCTTTGCCCCTCTGGTCACAGGGATTATTTTTGTTCCCCATATTTTATTTTATTTTTTTACCCGGACTTCTCCTTGGCAGGGCTCACACACTTGAGCCTTTGTTCTTTTTAGACAGAACCGCTTCGTTTACAAATGTGAATTAATAGCCAAATTGAAAGCCAGAGATTTCATATAAAATCTTGATTTGGGGCTTCTTCAAAAGAAAAGCATAAAACGATGCAATGGTACCAGGATGACCTGAGGGACGGCTGTGTGCTCTTTCTTCGGGTGTCCCCTGCCTGTCACATTCACAAGTTAACTGCCTGGCTCTGACGGGCAGGCCCCTGAGTTTGCCATTCCTGGATGAATGGTATCAAAAGGAGCCACCTTATCTTCTGAACATTGTCTGCAAACAGCGCCAGGGCCTTACAACTTGGGAATGGGTACAGGAGAGCCGGCTGGAGGCTGCAAAACATAATGAAGGAAAGAAATAAGACTGAAGAGCAAGATAGAACCTGCGAATTCATTTAGACTAGCTCAGGCTCTAAGCACGAAAGAACATGAGCCAAGATGTTTGAAAATTAGTCATTAAAAAAATAAAAAAATTCAAGACCCGTCCTCAGCCAAATAATGATCTTCCATGAAATTTCAGCTAAGGAGCTAAAAAGAGCAGGCGTCAAAGAATCTAAAAACTAGAATTCTCATTTTCACCCATTTTACGAACTCACTTTGTGATCTGTAAGCAGCACTCAGCCCGGGGAGGCTTCGGGCGCCACATCTGTAAATGGAAAGAACTGGATTTTTGCAGGGACAGCAGCCATGCAGGCAGAAATAAAGGAAGACAGCAGTGAAGGACTGGGTCTGCATGGGGGACACGAAGGAAGGGGACAGCGGCCGCGGCACTCCAGCCCAGAGTTGCCTTCGGGGATCTGGCCTGAGTGTTGTCCAAATGTCCCACTTGGCCAGAGTAGCCAGAAACACTTGTGAGTCTGTTTTTGAAATGTCTGACTTTTGAAAATATTATCAACGAATTCGAAGTTGTTAAAACACCATCTAAGCCAACTGTGGGCAGTGAAGAAAAACGTCCCTGGGCTGCAGTGGCCTGCAGGCCCTCAGTTTTCTGCCTCTGGCTGAAACACCATTTAGCATTAGGATTCGGTGATTTTAAGTGCTGAGTAGATAGAATCATCGTTGGGAAGAAGAGAGGGGTGTAGGTGGGTATGTTTTCAGCGGAAGAGCTCAAAAAGATGAAATGTGTGGCACTTGCTAAGTGGCCCGCTTTGCCATCCTCCTCTGAATCTTGCATTTCACGAGTACAAGGCAGGAGATGTGGGCAGACACTGTGTGAGCATCGCTCACGGAGTCGGAGTGGGGAGATGCCGCTGGAAACGCGAAGGAGGAGCGGAAGGCACAGGCTGCCCTCCAGGGAAGCAGGAGAATTGCACCCATTCCCAGGAAAGCCACGAAGGAAGTAGGTAAGAACATGCACGTGCTTGGTGTTTCATAGATCCCAGGTAGTCCCTAAATCTTCCAGGTCGACGCCAATGTTACCGATCATTATCGCAACAACAAGGTACCGGGCATTTTCCACGAACCAGTGTGAAGTGATTTAATGTAGGTCTCATTACCAGGAGCATGGCCAATATACAGATGAGAAAAGCAAGACTTTAAGACAGATTCAGTCATTTGACCCAAATATCGACAGCTAATTAATAAGCGGTGTGATTCAAACCAAGGTCTCTGTCTACACTGCTCTTCCTCTTTACTCTTTTCTGCTTCTCTAAAAACGTAGGGGACTGATTAAAAATCCCATCACCAGGAAGCAGTAGGATGGAGATTCCATTGCAACTTGGAGTCCTCAGAACCCCTGGCTGCTTGTCGTACCATCTATCCCTCAGTAGCACCAGGCCAGACGCAAGTCCCCAGGGTACAATGCACTTGAAAGCTGTCCCCCTAAACTCTTCTTGAATTCACAAACTACTGTCCTTTGGTTTTCATTTCTGGGACACGGTGTACACAAGGTACGTAAGCCCTGGCTCCCCTAGAGAGGGAAAGCAACTCTGGGCTAAGATAATTAGACAACATTTAATAATCATTGTTCCGCCTTTCTCCAATAAAGCAAAAATATTAGAGCGTGAATGACACAGTACTTCATTTTTAAAAAACACAAGAAAATATAGAGCATCTGAAAAAGAATGCTAGTGCAGTGAACATATTTCTATTCAGTTTGCCACTTGCTTCCCATGTGAGAAAAATATTCTAGACATGATTTCCAAGTACGAAAAGAAACGCAAAAACCGGCTAAGTAGAGAGTGTGGAGCTAGAGAGAGCCACACCGACCCCGACACCAGGGAGCACCTACTCTGTGCGCTGTCCTAAGCACTGGACACGTAGGACCTCCTTTCCTCCTCACCCCACTCCACTTTCCAGATTCGCTCACTGAGACACACAAAGGCGAAGGGACGTGCCCAGGGTAACACAGGGAGTGGTGGAGGCAGCTTTCAGACCCAGGCGCAGGCTTCCCGTGCCTTGACGCCCTCCCAAAAGTGCCAAGCGACGGAAGGCGCGGTCTCACTTGGCCACACACGATTTCTAGGATTTGGAGATTGCTCTTTTCTTTGGTTCCTTCCCATTCTCTAAGAGTACGTGATTCACGTGGAGGGATTCACACAGATATACTTAGGGTTCAAATGACACCTGCAGAAATCTTTGTAATGTACATGTTAATTCCTACCTCTCGGTAGGGCCCTGTTGAACACAAATACTGAAAATCACAGACCCCTCAGACATAAGAGCACTTGGAATTGCACATTTAATAAAGTGCTAACTAAATGAACTCACAGACCAAAATAAATTAATTAATTAAACAAATAAATATACTCACAAACCAAGACAGGTACTTATATGAGGCAGAGGCACACAGTGTCTGCTTAGTAAATGTCTGATGAATGAATGTTGTGTCTCTTAAAATTTATTTATTCATTCAACAAATACTGATTTGGTGCCAACTCTGTGTCAGGCACCGTTCTAGGCAATGGACAGACAACCGTGAGCAAAACAGATGAAACCTCTGCGTTTGTGCAGTTCACATTCTGATGGACAGAAACTGAAAATAAACAGGATAAGTCAGATAGTTAGCATGTTAGTCGTATAAGCTAAGAGGAAAAATAAAGACAGTTAGAAGCGGTTTTGCAATTTTAGATAAGGTAGCAGGAAAAGGCATCCCTGATTAAAAGAGTCAATGCTTTTAAAATAATGCCCTGGTAAAGATTTTTAAACATGCTTTTAAACATTTGAAACTTTAGTGCCCCATATATGTAGTAAATTTAGTCAACTATATTCAATTACTATTGTTGGGTATGAGAAATGTGATTTTCTAGACTCGGAAGAAATTGTAGAGAGTTACAAAGCATGATAGAAAGAGAGGGTGTATCTTACAAATCACTTAAGACAGGTCTAGGTTATCATTGTTTTGCTTATTCATATTGATATCTGATACTTCACACACTGGATGTATTTCCAAATGAAAACTAAATACGTCAATCCCATCTGGAGCCTTCTTGAAAATAACCCACTGGTGCAGATTCCGGACGTCCTTGTGTGACCCCTATGCTGCCTGAGTAGCGTTTGAGGCAGAGACCGTATGACACGGACTGTCACCCACACACAACCCTCCCTAGGGTCAGCAAAGTACTTAGAGCCACCAAGCAGATAAAAGAGTTTGAACTTTTTTCTCTCTCTAAAATGTGAAGACTCACTAATGAAAACCCACTCGGTACTAAAACAAAAGAATTTCACAATATCAAGGCCTGGAAAGTGGATACTACGGAATTGGGGTTAAAATACAAATTATCACTCAAGACACAACCATCTGTAGATAATTCCATATGAATAATGAGAAAAAGCCCTATCCACCTTCTTGGGGCTCGCGAGCCCTATAGGCATTTAGTAGCATGAAATTAACACCGGGCTTGGCACAAATGTTTAAAGGCCTTTTTTCCCCCCATTTTTATTATCAACTGGTTTGTCCACAAAGAAACTTTTATCAAGCTTTCGATCTGTGAACCTGCCTCCATGTGTCTACTGCTTCCTACAATAGGTGTCCATTTAAAACATGGATAAACCTTTGAACGTATTTTGCTTTTGAAAACCTACTAAGCGTTAGTCAAATAGTTCAGCTTCTTTGGTACTAGGTTCACTTTCGCGCACAAGACAGGGCTGAATCTGAGAACAGCGAATGTGACTTAGATACTTAAAAATATATCCCAAACTTACTTATCTGACCGGTAAGCCTTCTAAATCTATTTGAGTAGCATATGTTTACAAAGTAGAAAGTCTAGAAAGTTCTTAATTATAATTAGGCACACAGAGAACTAGCCAAATGCATTAGAAGTGAGACCACTCAAGGACTTAGCCCTTGTCGCCTGGTCAGCTCTATTCACGTTTCGCTCCAGCCTCATAGCTAACTGTCACAGCTCCACGCCCAACGCACCAAGGACTTTCCTGGCGCTGATGTGCTTACTTCACAACGAGCAATATTTCAGCACCATCAGAATTAACCATCCACTAAATTCAATCTAATAAGGCTGCATCATCCTCAGTGTTTCACCTTCAGGCACAATTTATTATAATTTCATATGAAAAGCTAAAAGCTCTGAAAGCACAGATGCTATCATATTCCTGAAAAGAAAGCCCTTTTCTTGAGCAGTCTGAGACACGGGATAGCAGCTCAGACTGTAATTGGGAGTCTTCTCAGATCAGCTGACAGGATTCGAATTCAAAAAGAGATTAAAGACAAAATGCCAGCGTTTACCGATTGTGAGAAATTCCTGAATTCTCCTTCAGCCCTTCAGCAAGATGAGAAGCCTCAAACAAGGACTCCCAGGGCCTCTCTGCAAGCAGACCAGTCCCTGGCTCTCCTCAGGAGCTCCGCTTCCACCGCAGAGCAGAGCGAGGAAAGACACAAAGGTTTATGTGATTTCAAAGTGAGACTGGAGATGCACCTCATCTGCATGTATGTCTTTTCTTAACTTTTATTGTGTCTTACTTTCTTCTGGCTTACAAGAAAGAAAACCAGCAGGCACTGTAGTGCACACAACAATTGTGAAAGAAAAGAAGTAAACTGTCAGAAGGGACTGTCAAGTAAAAGCTAATATTAGAAACATTAACAAGGCTGTAACATTTTTTTGGCCTCTAGTTAAAATGGTACATCCGAGGTTATTTTAAATTCAGGGTAAAGGCTATCTTGAGACTACATAGCAAGGTCCTCGTTAGATGTAGGTGATACAGATACAAAGCTCCCACGGTTAAAAAAGCAAGAACTTGGGGCGCCTGGGTGGCACAGCGGTTAAGCGTCTGCCTTCGGCTCAGGGCGTGATCCCGGCGTTATGGGATCGAGCCCCACATCAGGCTCCTCCGCTACGAGCCTGCTTCTTCCTCTCCCACTCCGCCTGCTTGTGTTCCCTCTCTCCCTGGCTGTCTCTATCTCTGTTGAATAAATAAATAAAATCTTAAAAAAAAAAAAAAAGCAAGAACTTTAAGGATGGGGCAAGGGAACGAAATCTTCTCCTTGCTGACCTAATTCATTAGGTCAGTCACTTGTTAGCAACTAAATATGCCAGCTGTGTGCTCGTCTTATTAAAGGGCTAGGTTTTCCACTAGAAAAGCAGAAGCCAACCACAAACGTGTTATTTCCTCGACAGCACCAGTGCGCAAACAGGTGTGTACTGGGGGCAAAGGTCGCGGATGCCCCCTCAAGCCAGAGGTTCCCAGCAATGTTAACACGCTGTTGTGGTCCTCGGCCTAGTCTGGCACACTGAACAATAACTGAACTCCGTCACAAGATCACTTGCCAGGCCTCTTCGGTTAAATGGGTCTTTATTTTTAGAGAACAATGGGAATTATAGGAAGCTGGAGATCTTACATCACAGAACTATAAATAGTCGCTGTTAAATGCAGCCCTATGTTTTTGTTTTTCAATTTTTGAAATGAAGTTGATATTTGAGAGGGGTTTTTCATCTGTTGGACAGTTTATGATGTCCCAGTGATGTCATCGTATCTAGGTGATTAAGGACTTTTTTCGTTTTTCAATCAGACAAACCACTAGCTCTCAACGGGAATTTTAATCAGACGGATTGCTTGCTGTGCTGAGACTGTCCCCGGCGAACAAACAGAACATTACTGACCTTTCCTCCACAGGAAATTTAAATTTGTATCATTTGGCTGGTTAGGATTTCTGCCATTTCCCTGTGGATCAAGATTAGAGATGAACTTTCAGGTTCAGTCATACATTAAAAACACAAACACATAAGCTGTGAAAAGCCAGAAGCAGAATGATGTGTTTCCCCTGATGCAAAGGTCACCGCTGTTTCTGCTCATTCATTCCAGTTGACCACAGGCTCCTATGCTTACTGCCCTCATTTAGGGAACTCAAATTGGTAAAGAGCCATACTTATGGGTCCTCAGCATGTTCACTGCATTAAGATTATCTGCTATATTTAACCTCGCTCTCTCATTTGTATGTTAAAGGAAAAAAATATTTCCCTTGTGACAGACTAGACCTAACAGGACATTTTTTTTAATGTGTAAATGAGGTTATATTTATCAGAATAGTTCTGGTTTGGTCTAGAAAGTTTCTGACTTGTAGCAGCAGCAAGGGAAAAAGAAAAAACAAATCCCAAGTAAATATTCCTTAGAGAAATCTGCTGCTCTCAAAATAAGCCATTTCAGGGCACAAACTCATAGAACAGCTGTGTCATCAAGTATTAATTAAATAGGTTAGGGGAGTCATACAGAAAACAGATCCTCTACCCCAATAAAGTCAGTAAAAATAACTTCGCTAAGCTAGTGACCATGATCTCCTGGATTAAGTTTGCAATTGTTTTTGTATTTCCTAAACTGAATTCATAAACTGATGTAATTAGGAAACAAAACCATCTCTAAGATCCCACAGAGCATTCATTTTATGACTTAGGACTGAGAGGAAAGGTTGAACAGCTTTATTCTAGAACCAAACATGAAGCAAATGTAATGACTAAAAAAAAAAAACAAAACAAAACAACAAAAAAAAAAAACCTCAGGACTAAAGGTTTATTATATATTATTTAAAAGGTGATGTTGTCTGAGGGGCGCCTGGGTGGCACAGCAGTTAAGCATCTGCCTTCGGCTCAGGGTGTGATCCCGGCGTTCCGGGATCGAGCCCCACATCAGGCTCCTCCGCTGGGAGCCTGCTTCTTCCTCTCCCACTCCCCTGCTTGTGTTCCCTCTCTAGCTGGCTGTCTCTCTGTCAAATAAATAAATAAAATCTTTAAAAAAAATAAA
The DNA here is from genome assembly GCF_024610735.1 of Ursus americanus. NCBI lineage: Eukaryota > Metazoa > Chordata > Mammalia > Carnivora > Ursidae > Ursus > Ursus americanus. The sequence goes on from NC_142131.1 coordinate 8,545,440, forward strand.
AAATAAAAAAAAATAAAAAAAGGTGATGTTGTCTGAAACCAAGGTGAGGCTGCATTTCCACTTCAACACTTATCTTTAAATTAATCTTCAGTTTAATATGCTTAGCTACATTGTAATATCTGATTCCAAGAGGATATGCAATTAATTATCAGGAAACATCAGGAAAATACTTAAATCTAACCTGTTGTAACTAACATATAGGTCTAGCTTAGGAAGAAGTTTAAAAATGCTCTTTAAATATTTATAAGTTAGGTAATTCTATTAATTTTACAATCTGTTTGAAGGATGCTTTGTAGTTTGGTCATGAAAGGGCTGGGTTTTTTGTTTGTTTGTTGTTTGTTCTTAAAAAAATTTAAATCAGTGGGCTAGGGAATGTTTTATCTTGATAGGCAGGTTTGATTATGCATTGTTTTTATGAATTGCCTTCACAATGAAAATGAGTCACACAAATGAGAGAGAGGAAAATCATTTCGGATTTCAGCTAGGTGCAAACACACAATTGCTTGACACTCTCCTTGGAAAATCAATTCAGGTTTGACATCGGCCGTATCACTTAGAAGTGATCACTTAGAGGGGGTCAGTAGATTGCACAATACCAAATAGCAAAGATATCTTGAGAGAATAGCTTGTTCCTCATAGCAGAAGAATATGCCCCAAACTGTTTTTAAACTGAGTTTTCACGGTCTGCGAAATGCCATGGCATTATTTTAATGATTACAAAAATGAAAAGTCAATAAAAATGAGTGAGGCATTCATCCTTAATTATATGCCAAAGGTGACTAGATGTCTTTCTTTATCATAAGCTGGGGGGGAAAAATGAGTACCTGCTGCACCAGACACTGTGCTAAGCAAAGACATGTTAATTTAGCTCACATCCTCCCCCATACATTTAAAACACGGAGTCTCGAATTCAGTAGCTCAAGGGCATACAGCTAAAAGTGTCAGCGCCCGGGGTTCACGCCCAGAATTCAAATCCAGGTGTTGTCCAATTTCAAGGCCCATGTTCCTTTCACCACATATTCCGCTGCTTGGTTTCATACTGACCAGGCCCCTTCAAGTCACACAGTTCTCAACTCCATGACCGACCTCAGAGTGCTGAATAGCTAAATTGTGGGCAGAACACAGGTAGCTGCTTCCTGAAACTCACCTTGCTCCTCTCCCCCACTGCCCTACCCCGGGAATTCCGAGTAGGACACTCCTGTCCCTCTCCAGGTGATTGTAAGAAGTGCCCAAGCTAAACAGTGCATGCAAAGAGATTTTAAAGTCATTTTGGCATAATTATCCTAATCAACAAAAGCCAAGTGCAGCTCAATTAAACTTTTGAGAAGAAAAGATTGTGTGGGAGTTCAATAAATTAAAGCGTAAGGTCAGGCTTTTATAAGGTGCTCCAGATTCTATCACCTTGCTCTAATTCTTGCATATTTCAGCAGTCACGTTTTTTTGCGACTTCACAGAAATAACAAGTCATTTAAAAAATCCCGAGATGGTTACAGAAGTACTGTTAACACACACTGTGCATCCACATATAGCCCCAGCACTGAGAACATTGGGATAAACTTGAAAGTCTGCAATTGCAAAGTTATTTTTAAATCTAAACCAGGTGATAATTTAAAAAAAAAAAAAAAAAAGGAAGAGGTGAGTGTTACTGAACCAACTTGGATTTCTCAGTTTCCACAGTGTTTGCATTGCTCCTTTCATTCCCGGCACTATCGGTGTCGTAAGGTTTGAACAAATCTAGAGCAATTATCCGGAAACCCTCACACATAGGCTGACTTGATCATCCTGAGGCTTTTTATTTCACATTAAGTGAAATTATTTACTTGTAAAGATTCTTCATCTCTTTTTAGAGCGGTAATTTCGAAGTTTCTGGAATAGTACATCAATGAGAGCAAATAACTATTATCAAATTGTCAAACGGGTGATATCCTTCATGATAAGCCAACCGCGTGAAACCTTTGGTTATCTGTACCCAAAACAAAGAGCATGCTATATTTAATTTAAGGAAAACTCATAGGCTTTCGGAACGTTCACTATTATCCTTAAAAGCCACCTACAGCCTAATTTGGTTTAGGGTCAAAGCATTGTGTGCACACAGTAGGTTCTCAGTGCGTAACCTGAATGAACCTAGGCAATTGTCAGCAGGAAAATGTGTATATGTCCTCAGTAATAGTGACTGATTTCAAAACCAAACACGGAGAGAATGAGAAAGAGGCATGCTATGCATGAGGCAGGCCTTCAGGGGCAACGGGACTTGCCAGGTAGGCTGAATGCAAGTCTGTGAATGGGGAGTTACTCATTAAACAGCCCACATAAAGATGCTTGTTAGTACAGATTTTTATGGAGCAACCAACCGCACAGAGGGCTATTATAAACTTCGATTATGTATCTAAATTTGTATGAATGGAGCACCGCTGTAAAAAGCCTTTAGGTACAAAATGTTTTGAGAATTTCTGTAACTTCAAAAAGGTCCGATCACACCCTCCCCCTCCTCTACCCCATTGTTCCATTGCTTCAGATGTTTTTATTAAAACTAGCAGCTACAGAGGTATTGTGAATGCAGATTTAAGCCAAAGAGGCTATTTTGCCTTTTCTGGTTTCAGCCAAATAAAATTTGATTTTTAAGTTTTTTGCCAATATGTGTCCATCTTCAGACATATTGCAGAACCTTAAAGAGAAGAATTAATATCATCTGAGGCTTTGTTACAGAATGAAGAATCTACAGTTGTGCATTAAAACAAAATGTGTTTTTACTTCAGAAGCTATGAAAAAGTAAGCTGTACCAGCCACAAGAGATTTTTGGAAAAAAGATCAAAAGATGGCTAATATATTTTTATATGAAAAAAAGAAGACAAGCTAAATTCTCAGCGGCTCTTGTCAAAGCCAGCTTGTACAGTGACTAGACAACAAATAAGGGCATTGTTAGCAACTCAGGAAAACTCCTGCAGAAATAATTGAAAATTTCCCCTCTGGGTTTTCCATTTACCCTAGGCAAAACAAAAACAACCCTTAAACCAAAAATACGCACTAGAAACTGAACCGGCGGGGGGTGGGGGTGGCGCCTGGGTGGCTCAGTGGGTTAAGTGTCTGACTCTTGGTTTGGGCTCAGGTCATGATCTCAGGGTCCTGGGATGGAGCCCCACATGGGGCTCTGCACTCAGCGGGGAGTCTGCTTGAAAGACTCTCTCCCTCTGCCCCTCTCCCCCATCCATCCCCCCCTTTCTCTATCTCTCGCTCTGTCAAAACAAATAAATAAATCTAAAAGAAAGAAAGAAGAAAGAAAGAAGAAAGAAAGAAAGAAAGAAAGAAAGAAAGAAAGAAAGAAAGAAAGAAAGAAAGATTGAGAAAGAAAGAGAGAGAGAGAGAGGAAGAAACCAACCAGGTATTGAGAGGACAGCCAAACAAGTGTAATGGAGAGGTATAAACATGAGGTTATGGTACAGGTACATATTTTCTTCTCAAGGGAATGATGAAAAGGGATCTCCCTTTTTATTAAGTACGCATAACACAGAGGCCTTACAGGAAGTTAGCTGTGGCCAAGTGTAGCCAAGTTCAGAACAGCGAGTAACTGTTGGAAGGATGGGCTATGTAACACTGTACAGTTTGATGAGAGCGCTGAGAGCAGGCTGTCCTAAAGATGGGAAGAACAATGTGTGGCTTCCCCGAGGTGGGTCCTCGGACCACACCCAACCCCGTGCTTTATATTCACTATTTGAGCACGAGCAGCCTGGGCTCAGAGAGGGTGGTGGGGTCAGTGCCAGCTCTTACAAGGTGTGGCTGCATCAGGACAAAGAGGGAGGAAGAAGCCACTTTCTAGATACTTTCTGTCATTGGTATTTATCCCTTTGCTGTCAAAGATGCTGGCAACAAAATGTATCACAACACAGTTTCTGGTTTTACTTTCCCCGCCCCCTCCCCCCAGGATAGGAAGAGTAACCATATGCACAATTTACCTGTCAGTGCACAGGAAATCGACCTCTGGGGAGATATATTTTGTAAGGGCATCACAGGCCAGAGAATGTGATCAGAAATTCTGCTAAATGCTGAAAAAAAGGTCTTCAAATGATCAGAGATGGTTACCTGAAAGAACTGTGGGGTAAGAAGCAGAAAGTTCTTCACGGTATAGCAGTATCATGCTCTTAAAAGACATGACTAAAAACCATGACCAAGAACACGACCTCACTCGAGGCACAAAAAATGGATTCTGCAAATGGGATATTCAGCAAATGTTTCACCGCATGGTTCAGGAGTCCCTAACCAAAAATATATTGTGTGCACGGGAAAAGGTTCACAACACAAACGTCAGAAGCCTATTGAGACAGATGGGTTCTGTTCTCCTGTCTTTTATTTCCCAAACTGTATTAAGTCCTCAAATTAGGAAGTAGGAAGCAAATCCAAAAAATCTGAAAAATACAGCACTGGGGAGAAAATTACTAGCAAAAAAGATGTAGAACGAGAATCAAAATACAACTGTCTGTTCGTTTTTAAAATGGTCCTTATTTTTCAATCTTGCTGAACCTCAAGCCCGTGTTCAAACATTTAATAAGACAAAATTCTAAGAAACTGGACTCAACAAAAAGGATTTTCATGTTATAATAGACGTGGTCCTTTAGACCCATATTTCCCAACTCTTATGGTCATCGATTTAAAAAGTCTAAAAAATTGTGTTGATATCTCCAATGTCTACATACTTATTTATATAATTTAGTTATTTACTACTATACTGGCACACTGTATAAATGATATATACAACAAATAAAAATTTTAAAAGACAAAAAAGTATTTTTAAAGCAGGTCTAACATTTTCTTCCCACGCTCAAGCGCGTGATCTCTGCACAACTGCACGGCCTGGAACACCAACAGCCCACCTGCCACAACACTAACTCACTAAGTGGGTTGAGCGGCAACAAATATGCACCCCTAGCGCCGACACGCACGTTTTGAGATTTTGCAATTTTATTCAAAATACTTCAACTTTATTATTTTTCTTTTTTCTTTATTTATTATGTTCAGTTAGCCACCATACAGTACATCGTTAGTTTTTGATGTAGTGTTTGTCCATGATTCACTGGTTGTGTATAACAGCCAAATACTTCCACTGTAAACGTAGTGCTTTTATTTTACTTTCAGACAGCAATTCAGGGGTTTCGAAGACAGTTTTTATTGCTGTCAATAGCAGCATTTCATTCAGCAACTCGAACGAGATAGGCTTTTGCTATTACATGCAGTATGTCTAGTTCTCATAAGAACTATAAAGTAGGAATTATTTTTCCTGTTTTATAAAATTAAAAAAAAAAAAAAAGAAACCAAGTTTCATGATCACCTGTACCCTACAAATAAGTGGGAAAGCCAGGATGGGTATTCTTAAAACCACAAAATCAAAATGGTCACAACTATAGGACATTATGGGAAAGGCCAGTATTTTAGCTCTTTCAATACTTTATTTACAGCCGGCTCCTTAAAGCAAAGAGAGGGGAACAGAGAAACAAATGGTTGGCTATTAAAAATTACCTTCATTTTAAAATACAGCCCTCAGATTATTTCCACCTGCTCCTTTCCCCTTCTCTTCCAGCAAACAGTCCTAGAAAGAGGCCTGCAGGCCCGAATTCTGGGAGCGGTTCCAGCGGTGAGACACACTGGGCCCAGGGTCAGCTCCCACTGACAGTCGTCCCAAACCTCAGAGCCTAACCGGCACTGTTTCCCCAAACAACGGCCTCTAATAACAGAGAACCTGTGAAGGGCGAGTTTGGGGCTGGTGGGGCAGCGTGCTCTGTTCTGCACCGAGAAGCATAAGAGCAGGGGAGGGATGGAAAGCCGATTCCCTCCCCACTCTTCTCACCGGATCGACTCTGGAGTAGGAGCGCCCTGGACTTTCTCTCAGGGCCCAGTGTTTCTGGCTACGTTCCCAAATAGAGCCTGAAACTGGCTACTGGGTCCCCCAAAACTTATTCCTCTTCCAGATACAGACGCGACAAATATCTGCGAAAACTCTGGCCCACCAGAGATCCACAAAAGATGAGATCAGTGAAGCTGGGGCAGTTACTTTAAGGTAAAAAGTGGCCGGATTAGGAGAAATGCTGATTGTAAAACTCTGTTTGGCACTTTAAGTACCATGACTTGAAATTTCACTGCTGCACTTAACGGAAAACGTGGGTCAAATACATTTAGTGACTCAGTATGATTTCCTTTCCTGGACATTTTTAGAAAGATACATGACATACTTCTGTCCAGGTTGGTTTCAATAGTGGAAAAAGTAGAACGGATGAATCTCAAGGCTGTTTCCGGTCTTCTATTCCCACACAGGCATTGTCCCCACTGGCAAACCCCTATTCACGGCCACACCCAAGCAGAGCTTCCCTGGGAAGCTCTCCCCCCACTGAAGGTGGGATTAGGAACTTTCTCCTCTGCAGGCTGAAAAGATCTTAAAGCTATGTTTATGAGAAGCGCTCTAAAATGCAAGTGTTTGCTCTTGACTGTGGCTTTCTGTGCCTACCTGCCTTATATTCTCAGGGCTTATCACCGTGCCTGGCATGGCCTGGCTCACAATAAATATTCTGTGGATGAGGAACTCAAGGAGGAATCCAAGAATCCTGATTCCTACAGATCAGCTAGAATAGCTTGGTCTTGGTGCTTCTGTTTCAAACCAGGGTTTGTTTTTATACACTTCATATAAATCCACCCTAGGTCTCGGAGCATTTTGTCTGTCTCCTCCTCCTGAGGTCACTACATCTGGTTGTCAACATACAAAGGAACTCTGCTCATTAGAGGTCACACTAAATCCAGCATAACACAAATGAGGTGGCTCTTACAACTCTTCTGTTCACAAATTAGAAATGACTGTCATTTCCAGCATTTGCTGTGACTCCTCTACAAAGTGGCCTGGCCCGGTGGGGAAAGGTACGATTCTCTGGCATCTTTATTCTAGTCAAAGCACTCCTCGGTATCATTCTGATTTTAGTATATGTGCTGCCAAAGAGAGCACCCAAGTGTTCCTCAAAAACAAAGAAAGATTAAAAAAAAAAAAACCAATCCCCACTTATTTCACTTAGAGGGCTTGATCCAGCAAATACTTAAAAAATGAATTTCAGGCTGGGGTGTAGCAAGGCAATGTTATGCCAAATGTAATACAGTATGTCCTTTTCCCCTAAAAAAAAAAAAAGCCAATTTGTGCTTTTTAAGGAATATCTTTCTGAACTACCAGTGAGTCACTTTATGTGGCCTACCACAGAATAATATTGAATCCTAGAAAAACGCTAGCCCTTAAAAAATGTTTCCTTTTAACTTTAGTAATTTATTATAGGAGGATGACACCAAAACTGTACATGAAACCTTGAGAATAACAAAACCCAAACTTCATAAATATTAGAAATCTACCAAATATTGCAGGGTTCTAGTTAGCTGTATGAAAAGAAAATCCATATGAGGAAACTCCTTGCACAAAACACTTCCCAGATAGTTCAATTTCTTATACAAATTATGTCAAGAATTCACACTTTTAAATATACTTCTGACCCCAAATAATTAAAGCAAACCTTCTCTCTCATCCTCAGCCCGCCCCACCCCAGGCCGAAGAGCAGGGCAAGAGCAAACGAGTCACTAAAATATCCATGTACTTAGTCCCTCATAGACCTCGCCTTCCCTGACCCCCAATTCCAATATTTCAGTTAACTACTGTCTACCTTAACTCTTCTCTTCCAGAACGCAGGTCAGCAACCAAGGAGAAAGGTGCAGATAACAAGTGAACATTTTTGCCAGGCCATGATACTTCTTAGATTCGATTACTTTGTTAAGACTTTGCTTTCCCCAAACTTCCCTATGAAGGCTTTTTTTTCTTTTTTCTTTTTTTTTACCTTCTATACAGATCAGCAACGAAGCGAGCACATCCAAAATAAGTTGGCCCTGCTACTGAACAAGATAGATCTTCCCCAGATTTCAGTACCAAAGGATTCCAGTTCCTCTTCCTTAAATTGGTATTTATTCAACACAACACTTACTGGGCATGCATCTTAGGCTACCTTCCCCTTCTCCTCTCCCACTAAGAGTCACGTCCTTGGAGGTGAAAGCTAGCTTAAGCCTTTCTGCAGCCCGAGTGCCAGCATGTGCTCAGGAGAAGCCCTGTGGGTGATGGTAGTGGGGATGGGCCATTCTCCTCCAGTCTGGTTAGGACACAGGACCCAGAACAGCCTCCTACTCAAAAACATGCAGACCGTTTTTGAGTTCACATTATACCCTACTGGAGGGGGTCTGAGGGTGCAGTAAACAAACAGGTTTTATCTCCTACGATATTCTGATCAGTTCGGTGGCAGCGGCCTAGAGCGCTGGGTTAAGAAAGATAATGAGGCCACACGTCGTACTCTGAGGGATTAGGGACGGCTGGCCCAGGCGCAGGTGAGGAGCCCACGCTGTGTGTGCTCAGTGCTTGCCGTCCTAGCTCCATCACTGAGCCCAAATCTCAATTTCAGGGCTTTCAAAAACTTCTTACTGCCTAAGTTCCTTTCCTGACTGAAGCGTTAGACCAGGTATAGAGGATTCAAAGTCTTCCAGATATATATTTCAATGTATCCTTTTATATAAAAGTTTGGTGAAGAATACTTTTCCTGGTGAATCAGACTTAAAGGTCAACGTGACGGACCCAGCGCTCCCTCCTGTTGCCGCTAGCTTTTCCACAAAAGCAAAAGCATCAAAGCTCTTCATTCCAGAAACGGCACCAGCCGGGATCACTTAAGGATCCCACGGACGGTGCAGCCACTTGCTTTCATTCTAGTAGATGCTGTATTCTTCTGTTTAAAGAGCTCTCTTTCCCCATCCTGTGCTCGCCCATAAATCCATACATCAAAGACAACCCCAAGATCAGGGGTAACAACACTGGGAGATTTGGTTTCCAACTTCTCCTCTGAAATCATTTGATGAAACCTTGCATAAAGTCGTTTCACAATGGCGAGAATACAAACTCAACAATCTCCCCCAACAGGAGCACAGAAGTGTCCTAGGGGCTCAGCAAACTCAAAATAACAAATCAAACCCATTCTTCTTTTGATTTGTTCCTGGTCATGTTCCCCTCAGCCGGCAAAATCCTTAATTTTTTTTGTAATATAAAAGATCAAAAGATCCATTTCATAATTCTTATCTAAAGAAGCATTATTACAAAGCAAAGCACATTGAGCGCAATCTCCACTTCTAGCTTTATAATCGAATGTATTGTATTTCTAAGGCAATCTTCATCAATTTGCACTTCCCTAATCAAATTCTATTGTTTAAAGAAACAATTTTGCTTAATACTTGCTGTCCTCTCTGCATTACGGTAACGCGCATCCTTGGTCTCTCCGCCCCAACCCCTTCAAAGCATTTACGCCACTTATGAACTGCTGGACAGGCTTTCCTCCTACTTTCTCCGACTGAGAACAAACCACTTAGGCCAGGGTCATTTAAAAGTTCCCTTAAAATGTTCTCAACGGTTATAATGAAATAAAAAGTCTTTCCAAGATAAAAAAAAAAATTTTTAAAGTATGTTCTAGAGTGAGAAAATAAATAAAAATATGTTCTTCTCAAGAAATATTCTTTGTTTAGTGAAAGGCCAGTTTGCCTTTGTAAGTTAACTTACAATCTTATAAAAAAGCTTCCCAAACCCCAAATACTGAAATCATTTAAATAATTATCTCCGGGAAGGAAAAAGGCACCCACACATGGGCATTAAATGACATAAGGAACAATAGCCTGGAACAGGAGCCATGCTGAGCCAGAGTCTGGAAGGTCTGGGGGTTCTGAACCGGTTTACACTTTAGTCCATCCCCCCCAGTCTTTTCCTCCCCGACTGCTGACTCCAGGAGCCCTGGAACCAGGGGTGCAAACACAGCCCAGGACAAGTCGGAGACGCAAACACAGCTCGCCTTAGATTGGCACCAAGAGTGAAATCCTATTGTCACTTTAAACATCAACGGAGCCTCTAAAACACATATTTTCGCAAAAAAGAAAATTCGTGTCAGTAAATGGCAGGCACTGTATGATAGCATCAGGTGTCCTCTGGGCAAGTGTGCCATTTAGTATGAAACATTAAATTGATAAAATGGCGGGGGAGAGTTCAAAAGTAGAAACCATGTCAAAAGTCTAAAGAAAATGGGATTCCCCTCCCCCCCCCCGAGAAAAGAGATCCAGGCTAACCTTTTTTCTTGGGATACTACCTTCTATAGGACCACAACAAGATCATGGGGTGCAAAGAAAGCAAGGTTGAAAGAAGGAGCTCTCCGAACACATTTTGTCCACTACAGACCTAGAGTTTCAAAACTTTCTTTCTGGAAAACTGAACTTAAATTTTTTTCTCTTTACTAACCAGATCATTGCACACATGCCATATCTCAAACTTCCAACCCCTTCATTTCTGCCACTAAGCTTCACTTGTCTTTAAGTAAAAACAAAACAAAACAAAAGAGCTGCATATTTTTATTTAGCTCAACAAAACACGTAGGGGCACGGGCAGGGGACAGATCTCACAGGTACACAGCCGTGTTTCCTCATGGACTGAATACATACCATTGCCATGAATATATCCTTTACCCGGAAACACGAATGAGCAACATAAGTAAACATTTTTTTTTAACAAAAATGGGGCCTAAAAATAACTCCTTACGCATAATTCCTGAACAGCAACTAGCCTGTCGATGACGGACCTTGTTTAAAGCACCACACAACGATGTGTGTTTACATGACCCTTTTATTTCATAGTTAGAAATAATACAGTTCCACAGGGTAAATCATCAATAAATAACGGTGTTTAATCATTAAACGTAAAAATCCCAACTCTTTGGCATCTGACAGGATTCTATTTCTTGTCAAACTAATGACTGTATAGATAGAGTTAATCTTAGCGATCATTCGTCAATACAATATGTTACAAAGGTGCAATTTACTTGAAAATATACAACAGCTGAAAATTTCCAGCCCACCAAGAAATCTGATCAACTCAGTAAGATATGGGTCAACTTCCGCAAGGCGCTTTCACATGGTTTGCCTCAGTGAAAGCATGATAAATGTGGATGAAGAGCTCCTAGGGTTTCCTAATACTTATTCTGCTCTAAACAGAGTTTGCCATTCATTCTGGCTAAAGGAAAGTCATATCTGCACCAGGAATGACCCACTCATTAATAAAAGGTGTTTATATTTTATAAGCAAGATTGCTAACACCTAAGAAACTCACAGCCCCCAAACTGAAATTTAAAATAAGCAGTTCCTATGCTGCCAGAAATGCCAATTCAGTAATAAATTGCACCTTCAAGAGTCAAAAAAGAAAAAAAGAAATAGAAACTTTTACAAAAGGTTAAGTTACATACATTTTTCTCAAAATATACTCAAGAATAGTTGAGCTGTATTTGTTACTAAAGCCAGGGCGTTATTCCTTTAGCAACAAATTAAACCAGTGCAATTGACATAAATTGTTAAGTAATCCAGGATTAACCCATTAAAACTGTAGAAGCACTTTAGGCTCCTACACTAATCCTAGAAACTGGAATTTCAACGAGTGCTTGAGCTGCACAGAAAACTGGAATGACCCAATGCCATGCTGAATGGTATCACTTCATACTTAGTTTAAGCATTCGATAGTAGAAATCGTGAGTCCTTCTATTCAAGTTTCATTCACTTACAGAACATTCAGATGCAAACAGTATTATGCCTATCATCCACAACTAAAAGAATCCTTTCCATTTTAAAGTTCCAGATGAATTTTTAACTTAGAAAGTAAGCACTAAGGAAACTTTTTTAACTTATGAAAACTTCATATTGGAAACTTTCTGGAAAAGCTTCCCCCCACCCGTTGTAAAATAAATACTTTGTATCCCAAATTTAATTGTATTAAGACACACTTTAATAATGCTATAAAGAAATATTTTACAGCCATAGAGATCAATAACTTTCCATGCGGAAATAAAAAAATTCATTGCTCAATAGTATTATTGAGGCAAGTGAAGAAAGATTATTCTCTTGTCAATCTGAAATGTTAATTGTTTCAGTGCAAAACCAGTTATAAAATATTTAAACTCAATATTTAAAAATAAAAAGTGGTCCAATTCAGCAATGTTCAAGTTCTAAATTTCATAAAACAAATCATTACATACATTTTATAGTAAAATACAGAGATTAAAGAAGTACTTGAGTACTTAAAGATAGAAATTTCTAATGAATCATACCAAGTCAGCAACAACCAAGCAGATAACATTCCCAATCTGAGTGTCAGAATCATAAAGATGGTATTACTGTACCAAAGCCTTTTTTTCCTAGCTAAAAAGCTATACAAACTAACTGCCAACATTCTGTTTTCTTTGCAGTTGCGTGCTCTAGAATGATTTCCCCCCAAGTACCTGTGATTTCGTTCCTGTATTCAAATTTTGACCCAAACAATTTTTATGTTCCAGGAACACTTAGCTGATACAACCATCTATAATGGGAAGAGTCCTGTACAGAGTACGACAGTGGGTTTTTCCGGCCAAGCGGAGGCTGACCTAAACTGGTTACACTCTCTGCAAGTCACTCATGTGTTATTCCTAGCGAACACTCGGTCCCCTCTGAGGGTGAGGTGTTGGAGCTGGTACTGTAGCACTTCTGTGTCGGCTGGCTCCTTGATGTTCATTTTATCTAGATTGAGGTAGTCCAGGGATTTGGAGTGAGCCCTCTTACCTTTAAGAAGACAAAGAGGCAGAGGCCCATGGAGGGCCTTGTAAGGTTCATAAGGTAAAGATTTAGTGCACTTGTCTCCTGAGCTGGGCATGCGCCTTCGCCTCCTGCCGTTCACAGCGGGGATCTCGTAGGGCTGGTAGTACCTACTTCGGGTCTTGTACAAGCGGGAGGAACGCGCGAGTCCTGCATCCAGCTGTTTGGAGCGCAAGGAAGGCACAGCCTCTCCCTTACTCTCTTCGCCTCCCGTGCACTTCTGGGCTAGCTTCAGGAGTTCCTCACCAGTTGTGAAGCCAACCAAATAGTTGGAGTCCATGTGGAGAATCTGGTAGCCCGACACAGTCCGGCGCATGGGCGAGCACGGCGTGCTGGAGCAGCGGGGCTTCTCTGCTTCCGCCTTGCCCGGGGAGCTCGCCTCGGCCACGGGCAAGGGCAGCGTGGCCAGGGTACTTCTGGACTCTCCATTGACGTCGACTTCCATTTTAGGCACCAGTCGGCACGCTCCTGAAAGCAAACAGACGCAGATCGTAACGGTATCGTGCACAGAACCTTGGGCCGAGCTGGAGCAGTTTAGACGGCTCAGGGCGCACGAAACGACGCCGGCCTGAGAAACAGCCCCTGTCCAACTGCCAGACGTTTATCTGTGTCTATACAGCATTCCAGAGCAGGCATAAAATGACTACGACTTCTCCGCCTGCACGAACTCCAAGGCAGGTTAAATTAAAGTCCGGAGGACCGCTAAAAGTTTTCAGACGGAGAAGGCAACAGAAAACTGTACTTTCTCTAAATGAGGCACTCCGTTCAATCACACGAAGTTTATTCCTTGAGAGGATAGTAAGCAAATCAAATACAGATCTCAACACGAGGCCAATAAAAATATCCTACACAGTGCCACAAGGATCCACCGAATATTCCCAACTTGAAAACTTACATCTTTATATTTCCCAACTGTTCATTTAAAATAAGTACTCAGCTCTTCACACACCTACACATTTTTTTCAATTGCGTTTAAGGGGCACATCATGAGAGATGAAAACGGATCGATTTCTGCAAAGGTTCCAATACAGGCCCCCAAAATGTTTTTAAGGTATGGAGGAGAGTCAGTCTCAACGGAAAGTTCTGCAAATGTTCTTCCTCCCATGTCCCCAATGAATTATTTAGAGCAAACCATTCTGTAGTTTAAACATAAACCCTAAATCCAAGAAATCAGGTCATTTTTAATATTGAACATCTATAAAATATCAGATGCACTTTGACTATTTAATCAGAAAATACGCCATTGATTTGGGAGTTATTTTATTTTGCAATACCCGAGACACTGCACTTTTGAACAGTTTAATAAATGGCAGAACAATTCTCAATGACTGCTGGTATTATTCATCACGAGGACGACACTACACAGTTTGGAAACCCCCTGACAAGAAGTACCACAAATAATGGCCAGGTTTGTAGAAAGCTGCCGATAAGTCAAATTTTGGAAAATGAAAAGTACTAAGGGGAACTGAGTGACAGTGTCATTCAGAGAAACTCTATTTTTAATTAAGCATCAGTGAGGAGTAGAAAACACAATTTTAAGTATTTCAGATTGCCAACCAAAATGATGTCAAATAGTAACTAATTTTAAGATGAAAAATTTATTGGAAAAGACTGTTATATTAAATAATTCTTATCAATCCTTTTGCGAAACAAATAATCTTATCCTGATTGAGGCATTTCGCAAAGTTTGGGTATTCATTTAAAATCCAAGCAATTCTAAAGCTTAAAAAAAAAGAACCTTATCCCCTCACTTGTGTGCTATACTTTCCTTCGTTAGGAAATAAAGCAAGACTGGGAAGAAGTCCCCTGAGACCATCCTGTCCTCACTGCAGTCCACATCTAGAGCACAGGTGAAGATGAACATTAACACTGAGTCCTGAGATAGAGCACACGACAAAGGGATCCACAGAGCTTTACTTACGTCTTGCTCTAAATCTTAGTCCAGGTGGTTCCAAATTTAATTTAATCAAAATATGGTAGCCCCTCAACCCTTCCAGAGTTAAGGTAATTGGCTTTATTCTACATTATTAATGTAAAAATAAATTTATACTTGATTGTGTAACTTATTTCTCTGTTAAGAGGACAGGAATAGTTGGGGACGGTCAGCTACTTTGATAAGCATACAGAAACCTGAAGATCTCTATCTAATAAACTTTAGAGGGCCCAAGCTTCATCAAACCTTATGCTGAATAAACAAATGTTTCCTTTAAACCAAATGACACACTAATCTAATACTTCCTTTCTCACTAATTCTAGATACCCAGAAGGAGCACAAGAGGACAGATCCAAGGCCTCCAACCTACCTAACCAGACACGCAGCTACAGGCAGCAAGTGTGTCTCTGACACTCCATTCTGGAAGACAAGGTGAGGAGGGTCGGTGAGGCTGTGGAGGAAACGGAGCACACACAGATGGGGAACCATGCAAGAATGACCCAGGGGATGACACTCAGGCAATCAGTCCACACTAGGTGACACACTTGATATTCAAGTAGGAACGTCAATGGTGCAACAACCCAACTCTTGCAAACTGCTTAGATTTTTTTTTTTAAAGGATCCTTTTTACTTATATATTGAGTGCCCTTCTAAAGAGCACCTAGCATACACCACTGAGAAAGCTAGGTGGGGGCCGCGTTTCAGAAAAGAGAACACTGATTGGCAAATATTTTGGTTTTCGGTAGGTGGAATGCTGACTAAACAGTAGGCCCTCCATGCTTCAATGTGAACGAAAGCAAACGTCTTATGCTATTAAATTCCTGAGAATTTCCTGCCTGGATTTAAATACTGGAGCAAGACCCTGGGAGCAGTTACAGGATCAACTTCCTCAGGTGACCTCGTAAATGAGCAGAAGTAGTACCGGAACACATCTGAAGAAGCCTAGCTACTTTCTAATTCTGCAATTCTACCAAAAAAAAAAAAAAAGCAAAAGGAAACAGTGACGCCGAAGACGGAGGTACAGTATTTCACAGAGCAAAATGTCTTACTAAAAGCACTAGATCAGGGACACACGGGTGGTTCAGCTGGTTAAGCGTCTGACTTTTGATTTTGGCTGAGGTCATGATCTCAGGGTCGTGGAACTGAGCCCCGTGTCAGGCTCCACGCTCAGTGGGAGTCTGCTCAGATTCTCTCTCTCTCCCTCTGTCTCCCACCCCACCCACTCACTTGCTCTCTCTCTCTCTCTGAAAAAATAAATACAAAATAAATAAAAGCACTGATCAGGAAACATGGCTACCATGACGACAACTGGAGATGGTCTGTGTTCAGCAGAATCTGCTTATAGGTTTATTATTCTTAACAAACCATTCGTGACGAAGCATTTTGTTTCCTATTCTAAAATAAACCATGCCTCATAAATGCATACTGCCAAGATAAAAGATTACGAGGAACTCTTAAAAGTACTGTGGGTATGTGCAACAGGCACCCACTCGCACTGCATCAATAAGAATAAACATGAACTGGGAAACGAGGCACGACGCCGACTAACTTCTGCACTGCTGACCGCTGGAAATCATGGAGCAACAACACCCTTACTGATTCCATTAATGCTTTTCATATGTACTTTAAAGCAAAAATGAAAACCGGAAACAGAAAACAGAAGAAGTATTGTTATTATAATAACAGAAGCAGAAAAACTTCTGTTGATAGAAGAGTCCAGAACAAAAAATACAAAAGAGAATAGAAAAGTCAACTTGTAGTTGACTAATACCTTTAAAACTGAGTTTCCTAAACAAGTCCCAAGAACATATATAGTTTTTTTAAATGACACTTAAGGGTCTTCAGTATCAAATTTCTTCACAATCTAATCTGTAACAAAGGTGGTGACATAAGACTTACAAAACGAGAAAGACCTCACAGTGTTCACAGGGGCCACTGTATTTCTTTGAAATGTGGGAGGATTCAAAACTCAACAACACTAGACAAGGTAACACCTTAATATCTACTAGAAAAATGTACACAGAGCATTATTTTAAAAAACATGGGGTACGGCACACAATTATGAACTCTGGCTGCAACTAACAGCAGCAGGTCCAAACTACAATACACGTGTAGGGGACCCTGGTACACTGAATGAGCGCACTCAAGAGACCTTCACCTGTGTAAAATCTGCTCGGCTCCGAACACTCCCCAGGAGGTCAAACCTCCCAAGCATTTGGCACAAGGAGCATTTAAAAAATATAGCCTCAGTGCCTCAGTGCCTCACACCAGCTCTGAAAGTAGCTGAGAAGTTTCACAACTGCCTTACAAAGAATTCTTTTTGAGAAGTACTGCATTCTGGGAATATTTTTTTTTTTTTTACATCAGGCTTATCAAAAAAAAAAAAAAAAGTCACCATCAGTAATCAAAAAAATTATCCCATATGCTTGAACCGTTTTTAGTAACACACAGCAATTCCATTTAAGAGAAAACATATATAACTGTCTAAATATACAGAACAAAAATGTCACCATGTGAACAAAATCCTTTTCAAGAAATGATCCATTTGGAATAAAGCCGGCTCTTGGCAAATGGACTCTCCCTAAGCTTGACTATTGTCAGTCTAGTAATATCTAGAACCACCTAGTTTCAATGGCAGCATCATCTTGGATTTCACCTATACAGAGCATCTGACTATGAAGAAGAGGACACTGAAGCTGTCAAGGCAGGGGCTTGCCTGGGGCCAGGCAGGCAGGGCCGGGTTTCCGGCGCCGACAACTTCACCGTGCTGTGCTTGGGGCACATGGGTCCTCTCTGTGCATACACGCGAACAGCATCCAAGGAGCTTCAGCAACTCCTGATGCCTGTGCTCTACCCCAGGTCTCTGGCTTCAGTCATCTGGGCCATTGCCTAGGCTCTGAAATTTTCAAAAGATCTCCAGGAGATTCTACTCTGCAGACATGTTTGGGAAGCTGTCAGAACTTACCAGATAGAGGGGCGCCTGGGTGGCACAGCGGTTAAGCGTCTGCCTTCGGCTCAGGGCGTGATCCCGGCATTCTGGGATCGAGCCCCACATCAGGCTCTTCCGCTATGAGCCTGCTTCTTTTTCTCCCACTCCCCCTGCTTGTGTCCCGGCGTTATGGGATTGAGCCCCACATCGAGCTCCTCCGCTATGAGCCTGTTTCTTCCTTTCCCACTCCCCCTGCTTGTGTTCCCTCTCTCGCTGGCTGTCTCTATCTCTGTCAAATAAATAAATAAAATCTTAAAAAAAAAAAAAAGAACTTACCAGATCGAAAAATTTCACTCCTCTAAGTCCCTGCCTTTTGTTTTGTTTTGTTTTAAATCAGTGATTACTGTCCTATTACTGGATTTTCGGCTGCTTCGAATTGCTAACAGCCTGTCCCTAATGCCTTCTAACTTACTCTTTCTAATCCACTGTGGGCTTAAAAAGTATGTGCTAATCAAACTTGTTAAAACTGGATATATAATAAAAATAAATCTTTGCTGAATGAGAAACAGGCCCTTCACCTGCACACACTTTGGTATAGTTACTTTAGCTTCTTAGAAGTCTGTGCCAGGTAGAGCCCTTTGCAAAAGAGTCTGCCAATTACTTACACAGTAAAATAAAAGTTTATTAAACAACCCACCTACTCTACTTGTAGGTATTTACCGAGGAAAAATGAAAATGTATGTTTACACAAAGACCTGAACATGAATGTTTTTAACAGTTTTATTCATAATCACCAAAAACTGGGAACAATCCAAATGTCCATCAACAGGGAAATGGAAAAAGAAACTGTGCTCCATCCATATGATGGAATTCCATTCAGCAACAAAAAGGAGCAAACTAGGATTACAAGAGTGAAAGCCGCAGACAGAAAATGCTACGTACGTGTGATTCTATTTATATGACATCCTGGAAAACTAATAGGGCAGTAATCAATCGATGACTGCAAAAGGTCAGGGTTGGGAGGAGGGGACAAAACTACAAAGGGGCACAGGGAATCTTGGCGGGGTGACTAACACAGTCTATGTATTGACTATAGTGGGCATTCCACAACTGGATACATTTGTCAAAACTCATCAACCTATACAAAACGGTGATTTTTACCAAATGCAAATTATTCTTCAATTTGAAGTCTGACTTTAAGAATAAAAAAAAGGGGCGCCTGGTTGGCTCAGTCGTTAAGCGTCTGCCTTCGGCTCAGGGCGTGATCCCAGAGTCCTGGGATCGAGCCCCGCATCGTCTCCTCTGCTGGGAGCCTGCTTCTTCCTCTCCCACTCCCCCTGCTTGTGTTCCCTCTCTCACTGGCTGTCTCTCTCTCTGTCAAATCAATAAATAAATCTTTAAAAAAAAAAAGAATAAAAAAAAATTAAAAGAAGCCTATCACATATGTCCAAGTTTTTGACCATCCTCCTAATTTTAAAATTCTACAAATTATCTAATCTCAGAGTCAGACGGAATCTTAATGGTTGCTCAGTGCATGTTTGAACACCTCCAATGACACGTAACTCACTACCTCTCAAGTCTGTTCATTTCATCTTTGCAGCTGTGCTAGACTGTCCTTGTATTTACATATATAACTATATCCATAATTATGTATACATACTTACATATACACATGCGTATCTGAAGAGAAAGATACAGACACACACACACACACACACACACACACACACACGTGTTCCTGTAACTTCCACTCACTGCTTCTAGTCTTGGGCTTTATTTAAATTAGATGAGTTACTAGCTCAGCCACATTATTTCTTGCTCAATAGCCTCTAAAAGTATTTTGTACTTAGAGTTTTCAAACGTCTTGCTTTTTTCCTCAAAACTGAAAATTTAGTAATGTTTCCATTTTCTCAATGTTTTAAAACGCATTGTCATAAATCCGGTACGCTATATTACCTAACGAAACAAAGGTGTCTGGTTTTCCCCACCATTCTTTCGAATCATTCTGCTGCTGACTGCTAATTTGGAGATCACTTATTATGAAACCAGAAGTTTTTCCAGAATTTTTTTCCCCAAGTTTTTTCTTTCCCCTCAAGGATTCTGACCACCCTAATTCAAAGCAAGGACCTACAAAGATATTGCCCAAATAGAATGAGATACCAAAGCACGAACTCATACTAATACACTTTTTGAAATGTTAAAAAGCTACAAAGATAATTATTAAATTTTTTTCACCATCAAACACATGGAGCCACATGGATAACTGTTAGCACAGATACACAGATGACGCACTGAAAAAAGACAACGAAAAGACAACAGCACTGCATAATTTTAACAAGTTTAAATTCATGGTGTAATAAAAGGAAGGTCACACTTGCAGTGAACCGCTATATGACCGAGCAAAACTGATGCTCCCTCCAGTCACCTGTTTGCCATTCTTTACGTATGGTAACATACACTTGAACTTTTTGCAAATTATTTTGCCAATCTCTAGGGATTAACATTTTACTAAAATTTCCCTGAAATCAGAGCAACTACCTCTTATCCACTCTATCCTGAAATATTATCCCATAAAACCCCCTTATCTCACAGGAATAAGGAAAAACCCCACTCAATCGATAAGGCAAACATTTCAGGATAATAATGTTAGCAATCTGCAACAATAATTTCAGTTGCCATCATTAAAAATTTCATTACTGTAGTATACATATTTGCAACAATATCTCGACATTTCACATTCATCTGTTTATGCAGTCCTTAAAATACATGATGATATTATGTCCATACAATGGGCTAACAAAAGGAAAAAGCAAAATAGAACTCACCAGACTAAATCCCAGAAGACGTCACTGTACAATGTCCAATGAGTCCCAAGGGCACACAGGCATAATATTTTTTCTGCTCTACGCCAGATACTAAACATGGAATATAAAAATAAACCTTTAATTTAACAAGTAACACAACTTATAAAGCAATTATAACAATTCTAACTGCAACACAGGATGGAACTAGCAGGGGGTACTAACATCAGGTACAGGTTATAGAGGATGCAATATTAATTCATTTAATTAAAGCAATTTGACTTTATTCAACTAAATTAAACTGTCAACATTTTATCATGTTTGTTCCTCTGTATTCTGCTGCTGAAATTCTACCTCCAGACTAAGAGCAGCTAACTGGACTGAATAAAGAGACACACAAACATGGGGGGTTTAATGGTGGTTCCACCACCCTAGTTCTCTTCATGTACTCAAGAGATTCACAGTGTCTTGTGAAAAAAAAGATGAGGCTGGGGTCAAAGGAACAGGGCCTAGCCACGGCCTTGCTAAGAACTCTGTCTCTTGACCGTGCATAAAGAGCAATATTTAAAATGAGGACGATACCATTCTTCTTCCCTCATATAGTTGTTAAGTGGATCAAATGAGATGAGGCAGGGGAACGTGTTCTGCTCCTTGTAAAGCCCTTTAGAGACGTGTGATGTTATTATTATGCAATTAATTTTTGGTGTCTACTCATCTTAGCTGTAAAACAGCAACAATAAAAATCCTTCATAAGACTGCTCTGAGGCAAATGATTGGAAAGGCCTTGGAAAACACTTTTTTTTGAGGGGAACAACACTCCTTTAGAGTTTTCACATTGCTTTAGGTTTCAAGCTTCTCCTCCAGGCCTTCCCCTTACCTGGGGAGGTAATGTGTGAGAATCTATCTTTGTGAGAATCGATCTTTATCTCCTACCTTCCTTGTTAATTGGGTTAATTTCTCCAGGTCAAGAAAACTCCCCAAAGTCCCATCCACCTGTAAAGATCTCTTTGGTGGTTGGGTTTCTGTTGCTGTGTTTAACCTGGGGCCAGGCAGCCTCCGGGGAGCTCAGAGGATTCATCTCACCAGCCCAGGACCACAGGGCCCACAAGGGTGACTACAGTGACAACACGCCCTCAAGGCCCATGCCAACGGCAAGGGACAAGGCCAGGACTTTGGCACTTTATGACTGTCCTCGCCACTCCTGAAGGGTTTCGTCCAAAGGAAATGCTGGTTACTGAGTTAAAGAGATTTGCCTCTTCAGCTTGAGAAACTGGCAGGACTGAGTGTCCCAGGACCCGCCTGTCACTCTGAGGCGCTCCCCTGGCCATCAGCCTTTGGAACCTCCCAGATGGAGGAAACAGACCCGCGATGCTCCCTGCCCCGGCAGCTGCCACAAACCGGGTCCAGGCTGCTTAACCAAGACACCTACGGAGGGAAGACTGGGTTCTCCTCCACCAGCGAAGCCGCTGGGTTCTGCGTCCAGTGAACTGCAACGCAGCAAAACTGCGGCCTGACGGCAGGTGCTTTTACCCAACACGCCCACCTCTCAAACCGTCCCCACTACTGTTGTTTAAGTTCAAGCTGATTTCTTCTTCAGTAAGTGGGCTTTCAACGGAAGGGAAGTTTAGAGAGAAACGCCTGTTTTGGAGCCCCTTCCGTGGGCCGAAGCGACGGCCGCCCCTAGCGCCGCGGCCTCACCACCGCTCCTGGGGAGCCGGCAGCCCACCCCCCGGAAAGGGCTCCGTGGAGCACTGCGTGGAGAGTCAGGCGGCGGCCTGCGCCCCGCTTTGTCGGACTCCGAAGCCCACTGGCGCTGCTTTGTCTACACGTGGCCTCTGTTCGGGGATAAGCCCGAGGGACAGCTTTTTACACAATAACCATGTTCCCGAAAAATGTAAATTAATTTCTGTAAATGGAATTCTATTTCAAATGTGTGGGGAGGCACTTTATTTTAAAGCTTTATTGCCTCACTTGTGAAACGATTAGAAGGAGGTGGTTTTCGCTCCTGGTTCTGGTGTTCCTTCCAACTTGAACATGTGAGGACGTCAAGGCACGCGCCCAGCCTGTACGAGGTCGGTCTCGGTCACGGACCCTGTGTCCCGGGAGCGCGTAAGACACTCGGAAATCCTACATCACAAGGCAGGACAAGACCGCTGTCAACCAATACTAGCTGGTTACATGGTTGGATGCAGAAGACAGAGAGAGAGAGCTCCACCCCATTTTTCAGGGCTCCCTCTATCACCGAGAGAGAGAAATTTCATTTAGACTTTTAGAAATCGAGACAGAAAACCCAGGAGCGGGAACATTAGAAAAATCTGGATGTGTTTTAAATCTAAATAAACACTAGATTTAGAAAACACTGTAAAATCTCATTCAAGCTATCATGTAAGTTGTATTACATATTTGGTCAGATGCGTTTCTTTTCAAGCTTTGAAATGCATTGAAAAAACATATTTTCCAACATTTTTTTCAAGGGGAAAAGAAAAATCAACCCAAAACTTCATTCTGGATTTGAAAACAGAGAGCCTTAAAGTAATTATCCAGCTCTTGCCCAGGAGCTGATGTGGAAGTCTAGGAATGGTCGGTAATTTCATAGTAAACAAAGTGTAGTAACTGATTATCCCTATTGCGGCAGTGCCAGGCCAAAAATAGAATACAAACAGAGTCCACGGAGCCACCCAGGCGAACCACGGTGCGGGAGTTCCTTTCCCTGCCTCATTTTTTAATCATTTCTGACTCTGCTTACTGCTGTGTGTGTAACCACCTGCTATCTGTGCACAGGGGCTAAGAGGAAGAGGATAGAGATGATGAGAAAGAGAAAGAATTAAGAAACGAGACCAGATACTCGTATAAGAATATATTTTCTTGAAGAGACTGCCTATAAAGGAATCTAGTTTAAAAAGGGGGGAGGGGGAGAAAAACTACAGTAAGGGCCTTTACTCCATGTCCTGCTAGAAACAATGAAGGTTGTGCTATGAAAATTCCCAAAGAACTGTATTTTTAATAAAAAGAAACCAATATTTTTGAACAACTTCCTTATGCCAAAAGCTATAAGCAATTTATAGCTACTCCACGGGGAAAATACTATCCCCATTTTAAAGTATTCGACCAGGGGGGGCGCCTGGGTGGCACAGCGGTTAAGCATCTGCCTTCGGCTCAGGGCATGATCCCGGCGTTATGGGATCGAGCCCCACATCAGGCTCCTCTGCGATGAGCCTGCTTCTTCCTCTCCCACTCCCCCTGCTGTGTTCCCTCTCTTGCTGGCTGTCTCTCTCTCCATCAAATAAATAAATAAATAAAATCTTTAAAAAAAAAAAAATCAACACTTGAAATAACAAGCTTTAAAAAAAAAAAAAAATTAAAGTATTCGACCAAGTAATACACTATTTGAGAGTCAGAACAAGAATCTGAATGTCACCAGTCTGACTCCAAAGCCCATGGACACTGGCTTAATGGGGAAGATGAGTTAATATACTTGTTTATTATGAAAGTACCAACCATTTCCTAAATTTCCACTTCAGCTCCAGGGCAAGAGTAGATAACCACTTTAAGATTCCCCTGCTTTCAAATCTAGAATAGATTGAAATAACATTTTTAGAATACTTTAAAAATCTATAAATCTCTAACATTTGCAGCTGATTCTGGCCAATGTTTTGACCATGAAGGCTTGGCAAGATATCAACAGATCTCCTCTCAAAGACAGAAGAAGGAAAAGAACTCATGTGAAATGCTTACAAGATGGACTAAACGCTGTGCAGAAAAACAGACTGAAGTAAACAGAGCAGAGGCTAGAATATATAATGCTTCCAGCTACAAACAGCTGAAATGAACAGAAAACCCCGTGACATTATCCTGGAAGCAATGAAAATAGGAAAAAGTCAGCATGGCCAAGGTCTTCCCGCAGGCCTCTGGATAAGGAAGCCATGAGTGACTAAGCAAAAGACACCCAACATACGACTGCAAATGAAGCTTCTCCAAATAGGAAAGTTTGCAAACATTAACCAGGAAGCGTGTCAAATTTCTCAGTCGGGGTGATAGATATCAAAACAGGTAAATAAAGAAGACTGTCCTTCAAAAGTAGGGTGGCCATATGTCTCAGTTCACAGCCAGTAATGCGGCATAATTATTTATAGCACCCCCTTTATCTCTCCAAAGTGTCCCAGTTTGGCAATTACATTGCTATCCTACTCGAAAGTAATATTTAACAATGAAAAGGCAATGAACTGAAACACTGGTGGGGGGGGGGAGACCCCTCTGCTTGCCCAGTGGCTTCCCATAAAGATCTGAGGAGTATTTCTTTGGGTGTATCCACTCAGCCACTCAATTCTTCATTTACTCATTCTGTCATTCAACATTATTTCTTGAGTCTTATTATATCCCAGCACTGTACAGGCACTGGGGCAAATACAAAAGTGAAGCCAGAGACCAGGCGAGAAGGAAAAACAGACAGACACGGAAATACATGGAAATCTATTACGTAGAACAGTAAACCTGAATGGTACCGGGAACCCAGAGAAGGGAGTATTTTTCCCCCAAATACAGAAAGCTCCACACGGAAATGTTCAAGCCCACACAAAATCCCTATGTACAAAAAAGCCGTAAGTATCAGACTTCAGCACAGATCCACTAACAAAATAGCAATAAGTAAAAAATTAATGGACAGAGAACAGAGGGTTGACAGAGGGAGGGGGTGGGGGTGGGCTAAATGGGTGACAGGTATTGAGGAAGACACTGGTTATGCTGAGCACTGGGTGTTATATTTAAGGGATGAATTACTAAATTCTACTCCTCAAACCAATATTATACTATATGTTATCTAACTAGAATTTAAATAAGTTTGGAAGAAAAAAAATAAAAAATAAAAAATAAAAAATTAGGGGCACCTGGATGGCTCAGTCGGTAAGGGTCTGTCTCATATTTTCAGCTCAGGGATTGATCTCAGGGTTGTGGGTTCAAGCCCTGTGTTGGGCTCCACTGTGGAGCCTACTTTAAAAAAGAAGGTTTTTTAAAAGAAAAAAATTAAAATCTATCACTTCCAAATCATATGGTTATAAATATGAAGGCCAGCAAATAGCCCTTGTGAATTTTGGCAAATAAATCCCACTAATCATTAAAGAGTATATTATGGAAAACAAGATAAAATTTTAGGCAAAGAAAAATGGTAGTGTAGAAGTCATGGGTTCTAATTCTAGATCCCAAAACACAAAGAAAAAAAAATGGAAACAGGCACTATTTCTCAGATTAGCTATTTAAGGAGAGATCAATAATTTTAAAAAGCACTTGAAAAAAATTGCAATTTTTAAAAGTTGCATTCAGACTAATGAAAATATTTTGCGACCACTAGTCTCAAACATTACTCTAAAAACAAAAAAGATAAGGACCAAAACATGTCTCCAGTAACAGAACACTGAGTAGAAATAAAATGGTTTAAGTGCCAAAATACAACATACACAATAAAAACAAAATGCTTAGCTGTACCCACCCTACATGCTCCTTGCAGAGATTACTTCCATCTCACTTTTCCATTTGTAACTCATAAAAACTAAATCACCAATAATTTTTAAGAAGAGTTGTTAAGTAGGGTGTGACTTTTCTGAAACCATCCTGGATCTCAAAAACAAACCATTAACCTCACGAAGGGGGTAAGACAACCCATAATCAGTTCAGTAAGACAAAAACATGTGTTTCTCTTCCTAGTATCAGTTCTTTTAATAGCGACGCCCTGAAAGTGCAGCATCCATTTTCCCCTCTATTTCTGCTAGTAGAAATTAAAGCTAGATTACCAATGTTGTCTATTATGTAAAGTCACCATTCTACTTTTAGGAAAAAAAAATTGGTTTCACTACAAATATGACAGACAGTAACTGGAACTCCAGATCTACATGCAGTCTTTACAAGAAATTTGCCTCTTAGGAAAGCATAACCGAAATCGGACAGGTGCGCACGGTGGAAGTGGCTAACCTTCCACATGAAAGCTTAAATCCAGGAACGTATTTTGATAGGCTGGTGACGGAATCAAGAGTTCTCTCTGGAGGAAAAGAGCTGATTTTTTTCCCCCAGAGGATGTGAAATCCACAACAGCACAGCAAATTTCAACCCTGTATATAAAGTTTTATTACTCCCCCCACACTAAATACTTTCAAGGGTGTACAAGAGCTCTCCAAAGGATACAAATTTATACAAAGTAAACAAATTCGCTGACCATTACCCAAGGTCAATAAATACCCTATCTATCTTATGTCCTAGAATAGTCACTATTAAACAGTCTCACTTGTGGTTAACTAAAATGTTGACAGAAGCATGTAGTATACACCGTTCTTATCAAATCAAGAGGTCTACGGCTTATTAATCCTTATATTTCATCCTGGTCATTTTATTAAGTTTATAATGCACACACAGCTACATGATAGAAACACTGAAATCTGTGAAACATTCATTAAACATAATTGTGTAAGCATAAATCATGGTCTTGAATAAAGTACCAAAAGCTTCTGCAGTAATAACCAACGCTATATTTTGAAATCACTGAGAAAATAAACTTTGGGAAGACATCATTTCTCTCTCTCTCTTAGTGTGTAACTTCCTCTACAGGGTTAAAAAAAATACATTAAGCAACTAACAACTCTAAATTGTAGGGTGGCTCATCTGAGAAAAACAATGTAAAATAAAGAGTTCTAGTAACGTCAGAAATGTTGTGCAAGAACTGTTCCTTCGGCTAGCAGTAGCGAGCATGCAATAAAATGCTACTGCCTCTCCATTCTTCCTCAAATCATTGGAAAGTTCCCAGCCCCAGTTTTACCTGTGCTCTACAACCATAAGCATACACTCTCAGCATCTTGGCTCGACACAGATCACTAACCCACCCGGGTGCAAACTGATGTGGGTGGAGAAGCAGGAAGACCCTAAGGATGTGGAACATTTGCAAGGGGAAAAGGACGGGGCCATCATTCCCTTCATGTTCCCATCGCCTAGCTGGCAGATTTGCGGATTCCACCACTAGAGAGAGTTTGGCAGCTTCACAATGGGGCCGCCTGCTCAACGTCTGACTGCCGCCCGCCTGGAAACCCCTTTCCTCTGTTACCACCCGCCCCAAAGTCCACCCGCGACAGGTGGGGAGAGGGCGGAGATGCCCAACGACAAATCTGCCACTTTCGCTTCTGGCCAGCGCCCGGCCCCAATCTACACGCGCGCCCCCGGGCACTGCCGGTCCGTTCGCCCCCGCTGCACCGGCAGAAGCGCAGCGGACGCGGGCTGCGGGCTCGAGGGCGGCCTCACCCCCGGGATTGCAGCTCGGGCGAGGAGGGCCCACGAGATAAGGCCGTCAGGACTCGCCCCCAGGCGCTATCTGGCCGGGGCAGTCGCACCGAACGCGCGGCCGGGACGCGCGGCCAGAGGCGCAGCAGGCCCGGGAAAGAGCTACTTCTCAATGGGGCTCCGCGGCCGGCTGCCCCACGGTGCGGGCACGCTGGCGGAGGAACTAACGTGCGCGCCAACGCGCCCCGACTTCCGCACCGCCGCACAGCGGGAGAGGCGCTCCGGCTCGCCGAGTCCCCGCACCTCCCCGGCGAGCGCACGCCGCGCGCGCACGGGGGCGCACGCCCCCGCACACTCACACGCGCTGCACACTCACGGCGTCTCCGGCCCCACCCCTGTGCCAAGCAGCCGCGGGCTCCCCGCACCCCGCAAGGGCCCCACCCAGTTCACCAGACCCCAGCCTCCTGCTCGGGCGCCCAAGGACCAGCCTGCCGAGGCCCGGGGCCCCTGGGGCCGACCCGCCGCCCTTCCCGGAGGCCCGCCCGTCCGGGGTTCCCCAGCACCGCGCGGACACCGCGCGCCCGGCCCCGACACGAGGCAGGGAGGAAGGGGCGGTGCCGCGACTGGGGCTGGCACCGGGGCTCGGTGACTGGGGCACCCCCCAACCCACCCACCCATCACCACCACCTTTTCTGCAGCACAAAAGGTTGCAGGCGGAACCGCCGTCCCCGTGCAACCTACCGGTGGCCCAAGGCTCCGCCACCTCCGCTGTGCCTGGGCCGCGGAGCCGGAGCAAGGGCGGGAGAGGCGCAGGGCTGCGGCGCCGAGATCCGGGCAGAGGCCGCCAGGCGAGCCAGCCGGGTACCCTCTCCTCTCCCACCGCGTTCGGCGCCAGCTACCGCCCGGCGTAGTCCCCGCCTCCTCCTCCTCCCCCGCCCGCCTTCCCGCCCTCCTCCCTCTGGCTGCGGAGGCTCAGCCCGTCAGCGCTGGGCCCGCCTCCTGCGCCCAGCTCCGACACCCCGAGGAAGGGCGGGCCGGCGAGAGAAAGGCGCTAAGAGGCCTGAAGTAGTTGGCGGGGGGCGGGGGAGGTGCGGACTAGGGAGGAGAGGAGGAGTCGTAACACCTCCTCCCAGTCCCAACCGGCACTCCTGCTGGGGAGCGCCGACTCGCAGGCCTGGCTGGCTACGCTCAGGTTTCCTCAGTTAGGTGGTGTGGGGATGTTTGTCGTTTGTGGGTCTCTGCTTGGGGGACTCAGCACTGAGCAGAAGTCGAGAAGACTGGAAGCCCATGAAATTACAGATTTTACGGTCAATCTTGAAAATTGCGGGGTGAGGTGAATGCAAATTTAGATTCTGATTGGATTCGCTGTTTTTGAATCCTCAGACTTGGTCTTTCCATTCTTGTAAGAAATTCTTTTCTTTGATCAGACTCTCCTATTCTCAATTCATATGCATTTCCTCTGCCAAACAAGCCAATAAACTCGGCGATAAGAATATGACATTTGTTTAGCTCTCACTGTGTGCCAAGACTTTTCACGTGCATTTCCAAATTTACACCTCTCACTTCTGTAAGGATGTGACCAATTATGAGCCACAGTCTAAAGATTTGGAAAGTTTAACTTCCTCGAGGTCACACACCTAGTTAGTGCCTGAGCTGAGTCTGAACCCAGAGAGTGGAACCACAAAATGGTTTATAAGTGTTATTTATAATTTATGTTCCAGTCTCAATCCAGGAGAGTTTGTTGTTACTGTTGTTTCTTCTTCTTTTTTAACAAAATACTTTATCTGAACATAAAAGGCATAAACTTGGTGTAAATTAATACAAATTTAAATTATTCTTGATTCAAGCTTGTTCCGAAATCTACGTATGCCTCTGATAATATAAAGGCAAATAAATCTGAACACCCCTATTTCAACAGGGATGCCTGTCGCTGTCTCCACTAGAAGACATTTTATACTACCTCCATGTGCACTAACGTAAGTATGGGAAGGTAGAGGGAGAAGGACACTTTGAAGAATATTCTCTAAAGAACAATTTTAGAAAATATAAATTATTTTATTTCCAACATAGATAGGTATGTAGCTTCTCAAATAGAGAACCTGGCACAATATACCATGTGTTGAATAAATAAATGAATGGATTTTTTTTGCATCAATTATTTCAGATTCTAATTTGTTCGACACAATAGTGAATTGAAAGTTATTTCAGATTATAATCTGTTTAACACTGTAGTGAATTGTTCTGATGATCATTCTCATAAAATCACTTCCAAAATATTGTCTATTTAACATTAGGAAACTTCCTTTCATTCTGTCCTGTCTGAAATCCTATAACCTTTCAGAAGAATGACTTGTCCTTGCCCTTTGCTCTGAAAGTTTGGCAATGTTCTTTGGCCAAAAGCAATAAAGTGCTGGTTTGCCCTTCGCTTTATTAGGCTCCAGGCTAGCCATCTTGAAAGGGCTTTGTCTCCAAATTGCCTTGCTCTCTGGGTGGTGCTTCCAGCCTACCTTTAACTCCTCACCCCATCAAAATTTCAGTCAGTTTTTGAGTATCACAAAGAACACCTACCTAATAAACCAGTTCATGAGGCAGTTAATGACTGATAATAACTTTATGTGTTATTACCTGTACCTGACTGGGTACTGCCTTAATTCAGATCTGTTGTGCCTTAGTAGGGGCTGTGGCTGAGGGAGGTGGGGAATGCAGAAGCTCTTCCCAGAGCTTTTTTGTGTTCTGTGAAGATCTATTCAATCTATAAAGAAAAACGCCATGCTTATAAACAATAGGGACAATGTAAAAAAAGACCTTGTGATCTGAAAGGCCTGAATCTGAGGAGTCCGACACTCCATCTCAAAGATCCCTTGTGTAAGTTACCTCTTTGCCTCAAGCCACCCTTCCCAGAAAAATCACTTTAGAATGATGGTTGCCTGAGACCGCTTATATCTGGATATAACAGTGTCACTTAGCCAACAGCCAGCTTGAGAGAACAAGATAGGTAGATTTGATAATAATATGGTGGATATAAACTACAAAGCCAAGTGTATAAGAAATAGCACATTGCAGCCTTTCCTCTAAACCCATTTGTTTCCATCAGGGACTAACCAGGAAAATAGAAACCACTTCAAGTATTTACAAACAGACAACTAAGCGCAAGGAAAAGATAACACAGACAATGGAAGAACTGAGAAGCTAAGGGGACGGTGAGGTAATCGAGAAATTAGCAAGCATGGCCCCTAACTGGAGAAATAAAGGGAGGAGACTGAGGTACGGGAGCCCAGGGGCCTGGCAATAGGGTCAACCTGGGAGCTGCAGCCAGAGAAGAGAAATAGCTACTGCCAAAGAAGTCATTTATGGCAAGGGAAGGGGGAAAATGTACCATAGATGTTCCTCTCCTCGTGCCCTCTCGTCTCCTGCCAGCGCCTGACATTCAGCCAAATCTAGGTCCCAGCCACTCTGAGAACCAGGGATACACCCTTCGGGGTTAGCCCTTCTGCAACGCAGAGGCAAACGGGAAGGGCATGGAATGTGCAACGAGGGCAAACAGGCCCTGAATCAACACATCTTTTTATTTCACTTTCAAGGCTTCAGTTCTCCTTAAAGTTTTCCCCCCACTCCCTCGTAGGGTCAAAGTTCCAAGAGTTCCATGCCAGGCTATGCGTAGGTGGTGATGACAAGGAGTGGGAGGAAGTCCTTTGGTTTATATGCATCTGTCCACAGAAGTTCTAGTGTCCCTTCCCAGAGCGACCACCTACAGCAACATGCTGCTGTGTACAACACGTCCAGAGATGGGCTGGCTCTGTCCTACGCACTTGAACCCTCCCTTTAGCTCTCTCCTGCTCTAACACCACACTTGGAGCCAGGGAATATTTCTAAGGTCTCAGACTGTGCTGTTAAGCCTCATACAGTATCAGTCATTTGTATTTAGGGTCCTTTATCAAATATATGACACAGGAGGGTTGAAAGTTTAAGAATGAAAAAAGAGATGTATCTTGCACACATGGTTGAAAACAAAGTAAAAGTGGCTCCATTAATATTAGGTAAAGTAGACTTCAGATCACAGAAAACTGACAGACAGAAAGGGGCATTATAAAATGATAAAATGGTCAACATATCCAAAAGACTAACATATAATGCACCAAGTAAGAAAGCTGCAAATTATGTAAAACAGAACCTGGTGGAACTGAACAGAAAAATAGGCAAACATACAAATGAAGACTTCAACATCCCTCTATTAAGAACTGATAGAACAACTAGACAAGAAATCAGCAAGGATCGAGAACATCTTCAGCCAAGAGGATGTCGTTGACATCTATGCCCACCCATAAACAGAAGCAGCACAATCTTTTCAAATGTCCATGAAATACCAAGAAGGACAATATCCTGGCTCATAAATCAAATCTGAACAAATTGAAAGCAATTAAATCATGCAGAGCATCTTCTCCAACTACAATAAAATCAAACTAGAAATCAAGAACAGAAAGAAAACCAGGAAATGCCCAAGCACTTGGAATGAAACAACAAACACCTGCATAATCCATGAATCAAAGAGGAACTCTTGAGAGAAATTTTTAAAATACATTTATCTAACTGAATGAAAATGAAAACACAACACTTCAGAACATGTGAGACACAGGTAAAGCAGTATGGAAAGGGAAATTTGCAGCACTAAAATGTGTACATTAGGAAAGAGGAAAACTCAGATTAATAATCTAATCTCCTATCTTAAGAATCTAAAAAGAATTCTGGGGCGCCTGGGTGGCACAGCGGATAAGCATCTGCCTTCGGCTCAGGGCGTGATCCCGGCGTTATGGGATCGAGCCCCACATCAGGCTCCTCCGCTATGAGCCTGCTTCTTCCTCTCCCACTCCCACTGCTTGTGTCCCCTCTCTCCCTGGCTGTCTCTATCTCTGTCGAATAAATAAATAAAATCTTTAAAAAAAAAAAAAAAGAATCTAAAGACAAAAAAAAGAGCAAAATAAACCCAAAGCAAGCAGAAGAGAAGAAATAATAAAGATCAGAACAGAAATCAATGGAATTGAAAACAGTAAAACAATAGAGAAAATGAATGAAATGGAAAGCTGATTCTCTGAAAGGATCAATAAAATTCACAAACCTCTAGCAAAGCTAAGGAAAAGAGAAAAAACCCAAATGATCAAAATCAGGAACAAGACAGAAGATGTCACTGTAGCCCCTGCAGACATTAAAAGGACAATAAGAACATACTATGAACAGCTCCATCCTCATAAATTTGACAACTTAAATGAAATGGACCAATTCCTTGAAAAATAGAAACTACCACAATTCACCCAATATGAAGTAGATAATATAAATAGCCATGTAACTATTAAAGGAATTTAATTTATAATTTTAAAACTTCCCAAAAAAGCAATATTTGGGTCTAGAGAACTCCTGAAAAACGATCATACATTTAAAGAATTAATACCAACTCTGCAGTCCCTCCCAGAAAATAGGAGTAAGCACTTCCCAATTCATTTTATGATGCTAATAGTACTCTGACACCAAAACCAGAAAAAGACACTATTTAAAAAGAAATCTACAGACAAATATCCTTTGTGAATATAGTTGTAAAAAAACTCAACAAAATATTAGCAAATAAAAATCAGCAATCTCTAAAAAGAAATAGATGCCATGACAGTGAGTTTATTCCAGGGATGGAAGTCTGGTTTGATATTCAAAACTCAATATTATCCACATAGTAATAGACTCAAGAAGAAAACCAATGTGATCTCTAAGCACTGGGAAAAAGACAAAATTGTTTATTCTCACCACACATATTCAAGTTGTACTGGAATTTCTAGCCAATACAATAAGGCAAGAAAAGACAAACAGACTTGAATGGAAGAAATAAAACTACCCTTATTTACAGATGATCTGATTTTCTATAGAAAATCCCAAGACACTGGGGCGCCTGGGTGGCACAGCGGTTAAGCGTCTGCCTTCGGCTCAGGGCGTGATCCCGGCGTTATGGGATCGAGCCCCACATCAGGCTCTTCCGCTATGAGCCTGCTTCTTCCTCTCCCACTCCCCCTGCTTGTGTTCCCTCTCTCGCTGGCTGTCTCTATCTCTGTCGAATAAATAAATAAAAAATCTTTAAAAAAAAAAAAAAAAAAGAAAAGAAAATCCCAAGACATCTACAAACAAAAACAAGCAAACAAGTTCCTAGGATTATTTAGTGAGTTCAGCAAGGCCTCAAGATACAAGATGTACATTAAAAAATCTACTGTATTTCTGTGTACCTGTAATGAATATATGGACACTAAAACTAAAAATACAGTATCATTTACAATCCCTGAAAAAAAGAGAAATACTTAGGTTTAAATCTAACCAATGAAATATAGGACTACAAAATGCTGATGAAAGAAATCAAAGATCTAAATAAATGGAGAGAAGTACTGTGTTCGTGGATTGGAAGATTCAACCTAGTAAAGATGTTAGTTCTCCCCAAATTGATCTACTGGTTTAATGCAATCCCTATCAAAATCCCAGCAAGGTTTTTTTATGTAGACACAGATGAATTTATTCTATAATTTATATGGAAAGACACAGTCCCAGAACAGCTTAAAAAAAAATCTTAAAAAAGTAGAGTAGGGGTACCTGGGTGTCTCAGTCAGTTAAGCGTCCAACTCTTGATTTTGGCTCAGGTCATGATCTCAGGGTTGTGAGATTGAGCCCTGCATCGGGCTCTGCACTGGGTGTGGAACCTGCTTGGGATTCTCTCCCTCCCTCTTCCTCTGACCCTCCCCCCCCCCACTCATGCTTGTGCTTTCTCTCTCTCTGTTTAAGAAAAAAGAAGAAGAGTAAGACAGGAGGAATCCGTCTACCCCTTTGCAAGACTTACTATATAACTATTTTAAATGAGACCAGTGGAATAGAATAAAGAACCCAGAAATAGACTCACAGAAATATGACAAACGGATTTTTGACACAGAAGCAAAAGCAATTCAACAGAGGGAAGATAGCCATTAAAACAAATATTGCTCCAAGCAATTGGACATCTTTAGGAAAAAAAACCTGGAAGTTAAACCTGGCTCATACTCTATACAAAAATTAACTAAAAGTGAATCATGAATGTAAATGTAAAACATAAAACTATAAAAACCATAAACATTTAGGAAAAGGTAAACTTCTCAGCTACGACATGAAAAGCATGATGCACAAAATGAAAAACTGATAAAGTGGACTTCATTAAAATTAAAAACATTTGCTTTGCCAAAAACCCTGTTAAGAGGATCAAAAGACAAGCTAAAGAGTGGAAGAAAATATTTGCAGACCATATACCTAATGAAGAACTGGAACCTAGAATGTATTATAAACGTCTTAAAACTCGACAGTGAAAAAAAAATCAAAGAATCCAATTATAAAATAGCAAAAGATACAAAGAGATGTTTCACCAAAGAAGATACATAGATGGTAAATCAGCACATGGAAAGGTGTTCAAGATCGCTAACCATTAAGGAAATGCAAAGTAAAAACACAGTGAGATATTACTTATACAACTATCATAATGGCTAAAATAAAAAATAATGACAACACCAAATGCTGGTGAGGATGTAGAGAAAGTAAATCACTCACATTGCTAGTAAGAATGGACCATGGCAGGATGCCTGGGTGGCTCAGTCAGTTAAGCATCTGCTTTCGGCTCAGGTCGTGATCTCAGGGTCCTGGAATAAAACCCCATGTTGGGCTCCCCATTCAGCAAGGAGTCTGTTTCTCCCTCTCCCTCTGCCCCTCTCCCCTGCTCATGCTCTCCTTCTTACCGTCTCACTCTCTCACTCTCTCTCAAATAAACGAATAAAATCTTAAAAAAAAAAAAAAAAAAGAATGGAGCATGGCGTAGCCATTCTGGAAAACAATTTGGAAAAACACTCTGGAAAAAAATTGAACATGCAGTGACATATGACCCAACAATTACGTTCCTGAGCACTTTTTCCAGAGATGCAAACCTACATTCACCCACAACCTGTACGTGAATGCTTAGGGCTCTCATAATAATAGTGCTCCGCATTATTCCTTAGAGTCGGAAACAGGAAACAATGTAGA
Source organism: Ursus americanus (assembly GCF_024610735.1). Lineage (NCBI taxonomy): Eukaryota > Metazoa > Chordata > Mammalia > Carnivora > Ursidae > Ursus > Ursus americanus. The sequence continues at coordinate 8,581,114 of NC_142131.1, forward strand.
TGTTCTTCAGTGGGTGAATGGTTAAACCGTGATGCATCCATACCACGGAGTACTGCTCAGCAATAACAAGGAACAAACTACAGATACACGCAACAATCTGCAGGGAATTATACAGAGAGAAAAAAGCAATCTCAAAAGGCTACAAATTGTATGATTTCACTTACAGAACGTTCTTGAAATGACAAACTTCGAGAACTGGAGAACAGACAGTGGTTGCCAGGGGTTAAGGCGGAGAGAGTGCACCACGGTAGAGTAAGTACTCTGTAGCACTCTACTGTAAGTTACCAAGAGGGAATCTGGGTAAAGTGTTCATGGGATCTTTCTGTATTATTTCCTGTAACTGCGAAATAACTCAAAATAACAAGCTTTAAAATATTGAAGGAGTTTAAAAGCAGCACGTGTGCATGTTGACAACATCTCTAGAAGCATAGCCAAGAAGTGGAAAATATGAATTGCCCCCAGGGAGGAAAAGATGTGGCTGGGGAACAGAGTGGGAGGTAATCCTTTTAGTATACATTCTTTTGTATATTTTGAGTTTTGAGTGATGCGAAATTAATGCCTATTTAAAAAATTGATTTTCACGTATCGGTTTTGAAATTCCTCAACCAATCAAAGCCTGATGGTTTCCAATTGTTAACAGTTTTGATCAATCTGTTAATTTCTATTCAGAAACTACGGGAAGTGGCTTTTTTTTTTTACCCTTCCAATCAGTAACCTAATGCAGGATTACAACTTCTTGTTCTTCCTAAACAGCCAAATCCTTCTTTTTTTAATTATGAAAATTCACTTTAATATGTTCATTCTTTTCCAGAAAAAAAAAAGAAGTTTATGGGAAAATCTGTGTTGCTCTTTGTTACTATTGTAGTCACTGCAGTGCGTTGACTATGAAATTACTGACCACTTCCTCAGATTCCACATCAGAACCAGGGCAAGAGCTGGATAATAACTTTAAGACTTCACTGCTTTCAAACCCAGAATGAAGTTTTAGGTTGATTTTTCCTTTGGTGTTGAAAAATAACAGCTGACCCTAGAACAATTGGGTTTGAACTATGCCAGCCCATGCATACTTGGATTTATTTTTATTTTTATTTATTTACTCTTAAAGATATTATTTATTTATTTGTCAAAGAGAATGAGAGAGAGAGAGAGAGAGAGAAAGGCAGGGAGAGGGAGAAGCAGGCTCCCCACTGAGCAAGGAGCCCGATTCGGGACTTGATCACAGGACCTTGGGATCATGACCTGAGCTGAAGGCAGACCTTTAACTGACTGAGCCACCCACGTGTCCCTAGGATTTTTTTTAAAAAATACAGTACAGTACTGTAAATGTATTTTCTCTTTCTTGTGATTTTCTTAACATTCTCTCTTCTCTAGCTGACTTTATTGTAAGAATACAGTGTATAATACATACCCAAAATATGTGTTAATTGACAGTTTATGTTTTGGTTAGGCCTCTGGTCAGCAGGAGGCTATCAGTAGTTATATTTTGAGGGATTGAAAGGTATACACAGATTTTCGACAGCAAGGTGGCAGGGCGTTCTTCCAGGGTCAGCTATATGTTTTTTCAATGCATTTCAAAGCTTGAAAAGAAACGCATCTGACCAAATATGTAATACAACTTACATGATAGCTTGAATGAGATTTTACAGTGTTTTCTAAATCTAGTGTTTATTTAGATTTAAAACACATCCAGATTTTTCTAATGTTCCCGCTCCTGGGTTTTCTGTCTCGATTTCTAAAAGTCTAAATGAAATTTCTCTCTCTCGGTGATAGAGGGAGCCCTGAAAAATGGGGTGGAGCTCTCTCTCTCTGTCTTCTGCATCCAACCATGTAACCAGCTAGTATTGGTTGACAGCGGTCTTGTCCTGCCTTGTGATGTAGGATTTCCGAGTGTCTTACGCGCTCCCGGGACACAGGGTCCGTGACCGAGACCGACCTCGTACAGGCTGGGCGCGTGCCTTGACGTCCTCACATGTTCAAGTTGGAAGGAACACCAGAACCAGGAGCGAAAACCACCTCCTTCTAATCGTTTCACAAGTGAGGCAATAAAGCTTTAAAATAAAGTGCCTCCCCACACATTTGAAATAGAATTCCATTTACAGAAATTAATTTACATTTTTCGGGAACATGGTTATTGTGTAAAAAGCTGTCCCTCGGGCTTATCCCCGAACAGAGGCCACGTGTAGACAAAGCAGCGCCGGTGGGCTTCGGAGTCCGACAAAGCGGGGCGCAGGCCGCCGCCTGACTCTCCACGCAGTGCTCCACGGAGCCCTTTCCGGGGGGTGGGCTGCCGGCTCCCCAGGAGCGGTGGTGAGGCCGCGGCGCTAGGGGCGGCCGTCGCTTCGGCCCACGGAAGGGGCTCCAAAACAGGCGTTTCTCTCTAAACTTCCCTTCCGTTGAAAGCCCACTTACTGAAGAAGAAATCAGCTTGAACTTAAACAACAGTAGTGGGGACGGTTTGAGAGGTGGGCGTGTTGGGTAAAAGCACCTGCCGTCAGGCCGCAGTTTTGCTGCGTTGCAGTTCACTGGACGCAGAACCCAGCGGCTTCGCTGGTGGAGGAGAACCCAGTCTTCCCTCCGTAGGTGTCTTGGTTAAGCAGCCTGGACCCGGTTTGTGGCAGCTGCCGGGGCAGGGAGCATCGCGGGTCTGTTTCCTCCATCTGGGAGGTTCCAAAGGCTGATGGCCAGGGGAGCGCCTCAGAGTGACAGGCGGGTCCTGGGACACTCAGTCCTGCCAGTTTCTCAAGCTGAAGAGGCAAATCTCTTTAACTCAGTAACCAGCATTTCCTTTGGACGAAACCCTTCAGGAGTGGCGAGGACAGTCATAAAGTGCCAAAGTCCTGGCCTTGTCCCTTGCCGTTGGCATGGGCCTTGAGGGCGTGTTGTCACTGTAGTCGCCCTTGTGGGCCCTGTGGTCCTGGGCTGGTGAGATGAATCCTCTGAGCTCCCCGGAGGCTGCCTGGCCCCAGGTTAAACACAGCAACAGAAACCCAACCACCAAAGAGATCTTTACAGGTGGATGGGACTTTGGGGAGTTTTCTTGACCTGGAGAAATTAACCCAAATAACAAGGAAGGTAGGAGATAAAGATCGATTCTCTTACACGTCACCTCCCATATTCTATTACAGTTAAGAAAATGTTTCTATTCCTTAATACGAATTTTAACTTTTCTGCACTGACACTTACTGTTCAGGGCCTTCTCTTTCTCTCTCTCCCTGTCTCTGTGTCTTTCTTTTTCTCCATATGTGTTATTCGTTAGTTGCCGCTAGGAAGGATGAATAGGCAGAGCTTAATCTTAAACCGTAGGACACTCCACCTTTTGAGTGCCAAGCCCACCTGGACTTTCCTTCATGTTGTTCCAGATTGAATATGTCATTGAAAATATGGTTGAAGATGATTTCATTTTCTGGATTATACTCCTTGGAGGGGGGGATAGAAACAAGGGCGAGGTAAATCCCTGTGGGGCAGGCAGTAGGATTTTCCTAAAAAGAGGAGGGAGAACATTGGCTGCAAGGAAAAAGAAGGCAGAAGAACAAGACAGAAATACTGTGTGCTCTTAAGTGACCCCTTCTGAGGGGCTGAACTTGCCTCTTTTTTTCTCTCTTGGATTAGGGAAACAGATATACCTGGGGTATAATATTAAAGGTTCTTATCTTTGGTTGCAATTAATTTTCTTTAACGATTCCTCATTCTTCAGAGAAAACTCTCACCCATGCAGCCTTGACTGCTAGTGCTTTTGGGGAATTAGACTACATAGGAAGCAAACAAAGTGTGGAATTTCCAACCGCAGGAACATGGGTTCCAGGCCAGCACTCTAGCGTGGGGGGAAAGGAGGGAGCTGCAGCTGGTAGCAGCCTCCAGTGGAGAGGACACGCTGGGGAGGAGCAGTTGCCAAGCTGAGGCTTCAGGGGTGGGTGTGAAATGAACTTTCTCCTTTGCAGATCTCACAAAGAGAAAGAGTTGGTGAGATGGGAAGAGGTGGCCACATAGATCACACTCAGTAGACACAACATAGCCCTTCTCACAACATGGAGACCACCCTTCACACGAGGAACCCCAGTTCCCACCTAAGCCTCTTCCCTTATCTTGGGTGCTTTCTTTCATTAGAACAAACTTCCAGTGTCAGAGAATCATCAGCTGTGTAGTCATCTAACGAAATAAGACAACAAATCAATCTGAGCCCGTTTTAAGAGGTTAGTTCCTATTAAATCAGTGGGTTAACATCAGTAATACACTGTATCCGCGTGGGGGTCCACGTTCGTCGAGGCCAGCAGACAGAGCCGCGGTTCCAGAAGACGTTCACCTAGGGCACATCGACTCAAATTTGTGACTCTCCAAGTGACATTCCCTTGACGTTTCTATGTTTCCATATTGTTTCAATAGCCACATGTGTCAGATGTGTTTCTGAAACTTTGCAGGTAGAGAATAAATATTTAAGATACAACTTTTCCTGTAAGTTTCCAGTTGCCCCTTTGAAGTCCCCACAGTAACATGTAACTTTAACCTTCACGTTTCCAAGTATTCTGCCCTTGTTGATGTACAATTTGCATACAGTAAGTTCTTTGTTCAAACTCTAATGTAGCCAAAAGGACAGTCAAATCACAGAACTTTCATAGCCTTGTTTCTATAATATTACACAGACATCACTGTGCACCGCACAGGTGATTATCATTTCTTGGACTTCTTGGAATTCTAAGAGATTTTTATATTGACGTTATCATCCTACCTAAGTATTCAGGAGAATTTATGAATAGAAGACTCACAGGGACAGATGGCGTAGATCTCATTGGTCACTAATCTCTGCTTCTCTATGTTCATTTACAAAAAAAGATAGTCTTATTATGAGACTGACTCTCCTTCTGTTGCACATGACAGAGGTTTAGAAACACCGAGAAGTATGTATCTGTAAAGGATAAGCTGATATTCAAAAAGCATTGTGTAGTTTCTTTTCTCTCATCCTAGGCCACAGTTGATGATCTTCCAATTGTAAAGATCAAGTTCTCCGTTTCCTGGAAAAATTCACTACCCACAGTCTTATAAGACAAATTTGGAGCAGAAAGTCCATTTAATCATGCTCAAGGGAAATATTTCTTCCTGGTAGAGAAAGCAATTTGATACCAGAAGCCCACTTATTTAGAACTGGAGTAAGAACTGCAGACACTATCATAGGTATGGGTCAGATGGTCCAGGTCTTTTTTGGGGTCCATTTGGACATCTCTTTCCTGGGCAACCTGAAGACAGGAGCTCTAAATGGTTCTCAAGCCTAGATTTCCACTTCTCCAAGCTACCCCTTCTGTCCTTTGAACATCTAAGTATTTACCTGGAAAAGCCCCCCAGGGCTGTCCTACAGAGAAAGCCTCTCTGTGTTAACCTCTTTTTAAACATCTGACAGCTTCTGGTTTTTTGAGGAAGTGGTATCTCCACCCACCACAATTTGGTGAGTCTAATCAACATGTTATTATATTAAGTACCATAAGCAAACAATAGGGTGACTATGACTTCCTTGTAAGGCTTTGTGATTTCTGCATTATCACTTTATTGATTATTTTTGAAACTTAGGTCCATTTTTATTGACTCATCAGCCAGAAATCATAAATCTGCTCTTTGGTTTCTGTGCTCCTCAGTAACAAAGCCATCTCAAGGATGCTACATTATTAACTCTAGCATAGTTACCAGGCAAAAGAAAGCTTTTGTTTTTCTGTGCTAAATCGTCAGAGTCAGAAAGAAAGAGTTGGCTTTTAAAATCACACTGTGCATGCTTAAGTTCGGTCCTTAAATCAAACCTGGGGCATGTGCGTGTGTGAGGGAGAGAGAGAGACAGAAAGAAGGAGGAAGGGAGGGAGGATTGAGAGACAGAGAGAGAGAGGACATTCCTACGTTCCTGGAAGAGTTGCTGGTCACCCTTTCCCCCCCCTAAAACTAGCTTAACTTAATCATACTAATGTAGTCACAGTTTTTTGTTCTTGCCTTTCCTTGCTACAAATCCTGGATGAGAATTTTCTTCATTCCGATATCCTGGGAGCGTACTGGGGACATACAATCAATATCTTCAATATCTTCATGGTCCAGATTCTATTCCTCCAATCCCCTAGTCCCCAGGATATTCAACACAGAACTGTATTTGCAGGGAGCAACTGCTCACCAGTCTTGAGGTCTTATGGAAAGTATAAGTCAGGGATCAAAGATTTTTTTTCTCTTTTATCACCATCATTCAGTGCTAGTACACAGCGAGTACTCAATAAATATTGAGGGGAGCAAGGAAGGAAGGGGCATTTTGCAAATGATCCAGCAAAAAACTGGGCATTTTATGTTTTAAGCCATGATATAAGGGGGTTGGTGGCAAGGAAATCCTAATACTTATGACAATCAGAACCAAGACTGCTGTTTTATATATATGGGGGAGAGGGTAAAATTACTAATACACATGAGAGTGGTGATGATAAAGTTGATGACAACAACGATGATGATGATGATGATTCTTATTAAAACTTACTAATTTTTAACTGGAGGACTAAAAAAATGAGGAGAAAACAAACTTTTGATTGGTTATAATAATATTACTTACAATCATTTACATGAACTATTTCTATCTAAGCCAAATTACTTTGCAATATGATAATGATGATAAACACTCTAATAGGTAAGATTAGTTTTATTATAATTTTATCCCCCTAGAGTATTAATCTGTATATACTTCTTCAGAGTTGTCGTGAAGCATGGTGATATGTTTATTCTGAATATTGCTTAGGACTTTAAAAGAGTCAAAGGAAATACTGCATCTATTCAAGGAAAAATATATTTTTCCCGGCCATGGTGAATAAGTTGTTTTGTTCTTTTACTAATTAGTCATATCCTCAAACCAGGTTGGATTATCTTTATAATCAGCCTTGGCAAACAGGTGCTATTTTGTTTCAACTGCAGACAAGTTGATAGCTTAGAAATGTAGCAGTTTCTTCTGAACAGTGCGTACGGGGATAAGCAGAACCAACCCAAATGAATAGCTGTCAGTGTTTAGAGCTATCTCGCTTGCTTTTCCTGAAATTTACTAAACTTTTTTTGTCTTGATACTCTTAAATTTCATAGAATATGCCTACATGTGACTTTTTCTTTATTTCTCATGTTTGTCACACTATAGTTTTTTTCACTGAAAGCATTCATCTTTCAGTCTGGGTTATTGCTTTCCACTGTTTCTTCACATATTAACTCCTCTCTGTTTCTGGGACTCCTAATATCCAGATGTTAGCCTTTCTGCTTATCGCCTCCATATTGCTTAACTTTTCTTTTATATTTTCTGTGTCATTATTTTTACCTGTTTTCTCTGGGAAAGTGCCTCTATCAAATTTCCAAGGTGTTCATTCATTCTGCAGCTGTACCAACTCTACTTTTTTCCCATCTATTGGGCTCTTTATTTCAACTCTCATCCTTTTTTACACCTAATATTTCCACCTGTTTCTTTTTACATTTTCTTATTGTGGTTTCATGTCGGTAATATCGTTCCTAATCTATTTGACTGTATTTACAATGTCTATTTTGAATCCTTGTCCCATCACTTGTAAAACTTACTCTTTTGATGGACTCTGTAATCCAGGTTGCTGTTTTCTTAAAAAACAGACAAACAAACAAACAAAACCGTGCTCCTCAGATATCTCCTCATTTTAACCTATCAGTTAATATTCCTGTTGGAGTGCTCAGTGCTCTATCCAGCAACATATACGGGGGAAGGCCAAGGTCAAACTCCAGTCTAGCTGTGACCTGATGTCCTTGGATTGTTTGCAGGGCAGGAGAGAGGTATGAGTCTAGAGGTGAAGTGCTGTGGGCACCAGAGAAACATCTTAGTTTGCGTCACCAGTCCTGGAGGTTTGGGTGAGGAGGCAGAAGAAGAAAAGTGACCACGCAAGAACTATCAATCCCCACCTGCTCTTTTGGAAACTTCTAACCAATATTTGGACTGCCAAGATTTCACACCTGACTCCACCTGCATCAGTGTGCATCCTGGCACCACTGATGGCCCTGAGGCAAGGTAGAGAATGTCCTAGACTTGGACCAACATGTCCTCACACAACAGTTCAAAACAGCCCTCAGTCTGCCCAGGAATTTCTTTTTTTTTTTTTTTAAAGATTTTATTTATTTATGTACAGACAGCCAGCGAGAGAGGGAACACAGCAGGGAGAGTGGGAGAGGAAGAAGCAGGCTCCCAGCGGAGGAGCCCGATGTGGGACTCGATCCCGGAACGTGAGGATCACGCCCTGAGCCGAAGGCAGATGCTTTAACGACTGCGCTACCCAGGCGCCCCTGCCCAGGAATTTCTGACAGCTTCACGTCTATCCTGGTGTTTCTACTTCCACTGGCATTGATCTTGGGGGAGTGACCTCGTGGTGCTTCATGGCACAATGTCTCGTGATTAAAACTGACTTTACTCAAACTCCATATAAAATCCTTTGTAGTCATCCAGTGCTTCATAAAAGCTGTTCACATTTTGTATAGGCCCACAGTGGTAAGATGCTTGATTGCAATGTGCGGATAATGCAATGCGGCACTTTCAGGCATGTAACTGGGATTCCATGATAAACTATATTACAGATGTGAGATTGGAAATGGTAAATCTATACATTACTACCAAAAAACGTGGCCATGTTTCTTTTATCTCTTCCATCTGAGACACATGATTATGTTGTTTTTCCGATCCAGAAAGAGAAAAATCCTTTAAGATCACATCGTGCCTATTTGTAAACCACCACAGGCCCACCCAAATCTGGCTGGCAGACATTACTTTGGCTGCATGGATACATAGCAGTGCTAACTTCTGGCTTTCCTTATTAGTCAAGACAGCTAGCTGTACGCTTAAAAAACAATCAACCCTTGAATCTCAGTTCTTTAACACCCCACAAGTTAATGTTTCTCTTGCATGTTATGTATCACCATAAAAATGCTCTGCTTCGTGTAGTCATTCAAGGACACAGGCTGATGGACGTTCCACTGAGCCAACATATGGTGGGAGAAGAGAGGGAAGAGACATCTTAAATCGGATCTTCTGTGCCTCGGCAGAGCTGACGCCAGCCACTGCTGCTGAAAGCCCATTGGCTAGAACTAGTCACATTGCCAGGTCTGCCTGCAGGGGGGCTGGAAGGTGTTGTTGTCCATATGCCCCGAAAGGAGAGGAGATTGGATATTGATGAGCTCTGGAAATGTCTACCACATGTTCTCAGTGCTGTGTCACTGTGCTTATGATACAAGTTTCATTTCCAAGATGACACGCTGCACAGATTCGCCTCTTAGCTTTTTTTATTCTCTTTTTCTGTTTTTCCAGTGGGTTTACTTCTTCCACATCCCTAATAAAGATGTTTCCCAACGTCCAGTTTCCAGCCATATGCTACTTTTTTTATGCACTATTTTTCTTGAAGCTTTAAGAAACATCTATCATGGTGTTTCTCATAGTTCCTTAACTATAGAAGTTTAATAAATATTGAATTATTAACGAGCTAGTTAAATATCAGCTCAAGGCTAAATGGTGTTTTTAGAAATTCCATATTTGGTATGCATATTTAGTAATCTTTTATACTTAATAGTAGAAAACTTCAGTATTCTACCCCCTTTTCCTCATATTACTTCCCTCTCTACCTTTCTGTTTACCTTAACACCTTAACTTTATTATTAGAAAACAGTACTAACTCTATAAAGAGCTCTGGCCTTTGATAAACCAGAGTTTGTAAGTAATAACAGCATGAGGATATTCAAATGATAAAAAAGTAAGCAAGAAAACAAAGTATTATTTTTGCATTTCCAACTTTCAACCATCGCATGATTATCTTCATTTTTAGTTGTCTCTAGTCGGTGTTAGACAAATCATGCTAACTTCAATGTCAAAATACTTTTGGAAGCAGTTTTTAATTTTTTTTAGTATCTTCAATTAGAAACTATTTAAGAATAGTGTTTTTCACAAATAGTAGCAACTTTCTGGGCTACAGGACCAAAACTAACTAATTTTTAAAATTGAAATTTGGGGGGCGCCTGGGTGGCTCAGTCGGTTAAGCATGTGCCTTCAGTTCAGGTCATGATCCCAAGATCCGTTTCAGAGCCCGGCATCAGGCTCTCTGCTCAGCGGGGAGTCTGCTTCTCCCTCTCCCTCTGCTGCTCCCCCTGCTTGTGTGCGCTCTCTCTCCCTCTCTCAAATAAATAAAATCCTTTTAAAAAAAATATTGAAAGTTGGGTTGCCTGGCTGGCTCAGTTGGTTAGGCCTCAGACTCTTGATTTTTGCTCAAGTCATGATCGCAGGTCGTGAGATCCAGCCCTGCACCAGGCTCTGCCCTGGACGTGGAGCCTGCTTGAGATTCTCTCTCTCCCTCTCCCTCTGCCCCTCCTCACTCACATGCTCCCTCTCTCAAAAAATAAATACATAAAATATTGAAAGTTATTTTCATTTAAACTTTCACGTGAATATGTAAGTAATTCAAAAAACAAAGTTGTTCATTGATTCATTTTTAAAAAATATCTATTGAACACAACAGTGCTTAAGGCATCTTGTTCATAAATTGACTCTGAAATCTCTGAATTCAGGTACCAATGAATAGATTTCTAAAAACCTATAAAATCCTCTTGGATGGAGTTAAGTTTGTACGTTTCTCAGTGTGTACTATGCATGAACATATATAGACACATGTGCAGACTACATCTGCGTATCTAGAGACAGAGCGAGCAGATGATGGCTCTTGTTCTTGCTGCTTTGTTATTGGGTTCCGTGGGCCAAGAAAACCTGCTTCTTGTTGTTTAGTCCAAAAATATATTGTTTCTTGTTGTTTAGTCCAAAAATATGTCAAAAGGAAACTATGATTCTACATGAAGCAGAGGTAAACTTTTTATTCTACACCAAACATTTTCATAGAAAGGATTATATATTAAACAGATTTATTTTCAACTAAATTATATCAAGTCTCTCCTGTAACTGCCTACTAGAGTGTTAACTGCTTTTATCTACCTTTTAAATCTTTTCAAAGAGCCAGAAAACAGTATCTGATACACAAAAAATACTCTGTGTCTATTATGGATTTTTACAGGTTTATTGGAGTATAATTAAAATAAACCAAACCACACTTCTTTAAAAAGTACGATTTGATAGGTACAGATATATGCACACACTTGTGAAGCCATCGCAACGATCAGGATAATGACAGTATCCATCAGCCCAGGGCTGCCTCGAGCCTTCGTCATCCTTCCTTCCACAGTGATCTGCATCACCACCCCGCCTCCACCCAGGCAGCCAGCTATCTGTTCTGGCATTAGATCTGTTTTCATATTTTAACATGTTACGCACATGGAATGATACAGTGTGGATCCTTTTGTTTGCCTGGCTTCTTACACTCATCACAGTTCTTTTTTCTTTTTTTTTTTTTTTAAAGATTTTATTTATTTATTCGACAGAGATAGAGACAGCCAGCGAGAGAGGGAACACAAGCAGGAGGAGTGGGAGAGGAAGAAGCAGGCTCATAGCGGAGGAGCCTGATGTGGGGCTCGATCCCAGAACGCCGGGATCACGCCCTGAGCCGAAGGCAGACGCCTAACCGCTGTGCCACCCAGGCGCCCCACTCATCACAGTTCTATGGAGACTCATTCCCGTTGCTGCATGTATCTACAGTTCGTTCTATTTTAATGCTGAATAGTATCCCATGGTATGGATATATCACAATTGTTTACCCATTTGCTTATTTGTAGACATTACAAATGAAGCTGCTATGAACATTCAGGTTCAAGAATTTGTGCGCACAGGCTTTCATTTGTTGTGGGTGGATATATAGCAGTGCAATGACTGGGTCGTATGATAAGTAGATGTGTAATTTTTAACACAGTTGTCAAACTCTTTTCCAAAGTGGTCATACCATTTTACATTCTCACCAGCGGTGGATGAAGGCTCTGATGGTTCTGCTTCCTTGCCAACACGTCGTACAATCGGTATTCTTAATTTTACTCCTTCTAACAAGAGTGTAGTTGTATCTCATTGTGGGTTTAATTTACTCTTCCTTAATGACTAGTAATTTTTTTGAATTTTTGTGTGCTTTTTTGCCATCTTTACATTTCTCTGCTCAAGTACATATTGAAATCTTTTTCAAATCTTGTGTAAGACTGTTTGTACTTTCAAAAATATTTCTACATCTTTTTGTTTTTACAATAGTTTGAAAGTCTGAAATTATTTCTGAATAAAAAAGTAAAGGAAAAGTCACTATAAATATGGTCACAAGAATTATAAATGTTAACAAATCATCTTTAAAGATATCTTTGAATACAAAAATACATTAAACACTTAAAATATAAATATACACAATATAATATTAATTAATATAAATTAATTTTAATATATTAAACATTAAATAATAGTTTAAACTCTAAATGATGCAAGCAAAGATCAAGAAGTGGAGGAGGACAGGTACGAAGCAATAGAAACACAGAAAGCTTCCCAACCATTGAAGTGGGCTATGTCATAAAACTGAGTTTCAATCTTGACTTGCATAATTAGAGATCTGTTTGTTTAATGCAAGTACAAGCAAGAAGTGAAAACCGTACAAATCACTGCAGAAGACAAAAGCAAAAGAACTATATTCCTTATATTGAAAGACAACACAGGACATGGCACCAAAACATAAAAATAAAAAACTGAAAGCAACATGACAGACAAAACAAACATCCTAGTTAAAGATTTTAGATTTTTTGAGAAATGCAAAAATGTTCACAACATAATGTTAAATAAAATGTGTAAGATTCAAAATGTATTCAGAATGACCATAATTATTTTCAACACACACATGTATATTCAGCACAGAAAAAAACGAACCGAAGTCAATACATCAAAGTAGTTGTCTTTGGGTGGTCAAGTCACGCACAATTTTTATTTTCTTAATTATAATGAATGTTTCTTCAAAGTTGTCTATAGTGAGCATGAATTACTTTTATACTAAAAATAGGAGTTCTATTTTTTAAAAAGAAAAATAGAGCTTTCCATCTCTCCCTGTTTCCCCAGCGAAACCTGATTAAGTGGTGCATGAAAAGGCATCAGGACCTTCTGCCTAACATCTCCCAGGAAAACTCTAAGTCTGCCCCTCGGGCAACATTGCTGAGGTAACAAGTTTTATCACTTAAGTTGTTTTACCTGGAACGCTCTCCCTCACATCAATTTTAGTTTCATCTTGGGTATATGAAAGGTCGTATCAAGAAGTTACAGGAGCAAACATTAATGTCAGTCAGTTTTGATTAAAGTGGAGAACTTCCTCCCATTCTGGAAGACCTGGAAGGGGGGGAGTTTTCCCTTTATATTTGCAGTTATTAGATGATTTGGGCTCACTTCCAGCAGTGTTCCATTTGACTTCATGGATTCACAAAGGCAGCACAGAGCAGAGATTAGGAGCATAGACTGTAAGACAGGATCTGGACCTGAGTCCCAGCCCTTGAGCTAGTAAGTATCTTTGTGCCTTAGTTTCCGCATCCGTGAAATGGGCACGATAATAGTGGTACCTACTTTATAGTCATTTTGAGAATCTGGCGAGTCTCTTGTCCCTCAGAGTAACAGAGAGTACTATTTCTATTTCCGTATCTTGTCATACACAGAATTGGGAAACACATTGCATTTCTCTATTGGGCTCCTTCTCCCTTTGACCTCCCAGTCTTCTAGATACAGTAGTTTTCAACCTTTTATCTTCCATCACCTCCTCAAAAGCTGCCTTGCCCTGTGGATCCTGCATCCTTACAGTCCTGTTTCCTACTTTCCAGAATCATGGCTGGGGACAATCCACACCAATTTATTTACATGTGTTCCTTTGCACAGGGCCTTTCTGGAGGTAATGCCTCAATCCTATGTATCCAGAGTGGTGTGACAAAGAACAGTGGTCAGAAGGATGTTGACAAGTGTGTTAAGAGAAAAGGAAATGGTGTTCTGAGCTCCTAAAAAGTCAGTAAATATGCTCGGTTTAGCAAAATTAATGTATGCAATTTTGAGGACTCTATAATATGCTAACGTGTATGTCCTGGTGGGGAAGACAAAGTGTGTACCATTTCTCAAGCTTATTTGCCTGGTGGAAACTTTAATCTTTTCTCAATGTTCCTATTAACTGGTGGAAAAGTTGGCAGAACCCCACTTTGAAAAATGCCATCTGTCTTTACTGAAAGGAGGGACACTCTGTGGTGAAAACACTCCACAGTCTCGTGGAAAAGAAATGTTTCTGAAGACACCATTCAAATCACACCATTTTGCGTTGGGTGGCCAGAATGGGTTCATCATCAAAATCCCCAAAGTGATTCAATCCCCCTCAGCCTGCCTCAGGCCTTCAGGCCTGTGCTCATTCTACAAATTTTCATGGAGGGCCCATTGCATAGCAGGAACTGTTTTGGATGAGCGGCTCTGACTTTGTTTCCTTGGTGGGGACTACAGAGCCTTACCTGACAGCTCACCAGTACTACTGCTGAAGATTGGAAAATACGAATCAGACATTCAGGTAAGAGACTTTCCCCATCCTTTAGGGCACTCAAGAACAGAGCCAGCCCGAGGTGTGGGTGGATGATGAAGGAACTAAACAATGCTGTGAGCCCTGCTTGGCCCGCTCTTCACGGCACACCATTTTAGTGTCCTTGGCAATGTTCGTTCAGTCTTCAATGTAAAGGTCATACAACTTAGAGTCCAACAAGTTCCACAGGCTGATAAGACGAACAGTGACAAAAACTGAAGATATTTACTACGGTAGGCACTTTATTTATGTTAAATCCACTTTTACTCCACTTGGACAGCTAAGTATTTTCCTGTCCCTGGTTGAAATGTCAGGCAGGTACCATCATTTTTAGAATCTTAACAAAAACATACATCCTCGAATCCCTTCTAGGCACAAAAATATTCTCATTTTAATAATTAAAATGCTCAGTGCATTGTAATAACTACTGTTCCCAACTTTCTTCCAGCTCCTTCCCTGTCCCAGTGTGGGCAACTCCTCCTGTCCTTACTTCAGAGGTGTGGTGAGGGTGGGAGAGGAAAGGGGCAGGGGCACAGATACGGCCCCTGGGGCTCCTGGGCTGGTGGACCGCCAGCAGTGATTTCCTCTCCGGCGGAGCTCCTCAAAGACACTGCTGGGGCCCTCCCAGCCTGAGGCTCCCCGGGCCTTGCCTCACGTGGTCCTCGTGCTTCGTCCCTCCTGTCCTGGGCATCTACTTGGTGGCCTTTGTGGTGTTTTAAAGTAATTAAACAAGGAAGCCAGGAGACTGAGCTGCCTCTTGTGTCTTGGTAGCCTACGTAAGTTGGCACAAACCTAAGTCTGGGTCAGTTCCTGTAAGCGCACTCCCTGAAGGAAAACGAAATTTAAGAACAACCAATCACATACAGCCAACTGGTTGTTCCTAAGTAAGGCAGCCACTTAAGCTACAGCCACTCAAATCATTCCCTTGCGTCACGTCCAGGTCTGCTCTATAGAAGCCTTTCCCCCACCTCTTGTCTGTGGAGTGCTCCCAGCACTCTTCGGAACAATCCATGCTTGCTCAAACAAACTCTTGAAAACTGTAATGTGCCTTAGGTTATCTTTCAACAGTGGGTGTCAGATAGTCTTTCCAGATAGGGATTCTTCACATCACTGGAGTTCACATCTTGCCCATGAGAAACATTCCTGCTTTTTGGCTAGTCAGCAATAGAGATGTACTTTGAGCGCAGTTCAGCTCTGCTCGCTCAGCTCTGCCACCTCAGGGGGAAGCAGCCACAGCCTCTCAAATGCCCTTTCTGTGCTTCGACCCCAGGAGACTCGTGTCAAGACCCCCAAGGGCTTCTCTTGAAGGTCCCTTTCTCATGTAGGTGAGAAGGAACATTACCCACTCTTCAGTCCTCCGACAACCATCTCCAAGAAATTCTCTTTTAAGACAATTCTTTCTTTCGAGCGACCCAAGCTCTCTGACATGCTTGAGGTAGGTACTGAGCTGAGGTTTGCCGTGGTTGACAGCTCTTCATGCAGGTACTCTTATCAGTGGCCTCTTGACTATGCAGATACTTTGAACCTGTGATTTAGTTCTAGACCTTTGGGGATTCAGTGACAACGGAGGTAGAGAGTCTCACTCTAACAGCCCGGTATACCACCAGTGTCTGATTTTAAATGACAGAGGTCCTCTGATGATTCATTAGATACTAGGTCTTGGGGAGAGCATCACACAGACAAGGATTTCTGTCCTTTTAAAAAGTGAGCTATCCGCAGCTCCTACAGCAATGCCTGACACACAAAATTTTGTTAAATGCGTGTATTATTTTACAGATAAGAAAACTGGGGCTTAGAAAAGGTAAGTAACTTGTCCAAGCTTATTCACCCGGTAAACCACGGAGCCATGGTTTGAATAATTAGTGACGGAAAGCAACTAATGGTAAGCAGATGTATTCTATTTAAGCTTTTCTTTTTTTAAAGCTCTTCTTTTATATGTATTTCTGCGACCTTATATAGAAGCATTTTCATAGAGCCTTTAAATTCATCTTATTTTCATAGAAATCTAGAATTTGGTTACCCTGTATTTCAGATACTCACGGAGGCTCGTCTGTCGCACTACCCGGCGATCTGACCTTGGATGGCCATACTGCCATCTGGCGTTGAATATATGAATTGCAAGTTTAACATGACACACCTTTTAGATCATGGTTTAAACTTAACTTTACATCCAGTTAACTCATTTAATCTTCGCAACAACCCTGTGAAATAGGTACTATTTGTATACCCATTTTTAAAAATATAGATATTATTTATTGATTTATTTGAGAAAGAGAGAGAGTGCAAGTGGGAGTAGGGGCAGAGGGAGAGGGAAGGGAAAAGAACCTTAAGTCAACTCTGTGATGAGCACAGAGCCACACGCTGAGCTTGATCTCAAGACTCTGAGATCATGACCTGAGCTGAAACCAAGAGTATGATGCTCAACTGATTGAACCACCCAGGCACCCCTGTATACCCATTTTATAGATGACTTATACACTGACAGGACCAGGACTTGATCCCAGGCTACCTAGCTCTAAACCTCACTCTTTTATTGCATTGTCATGTTTCTCGAGTAGAGGAAAACCAATTTCACTCTATTTCAGTAATGTTAGATGTCTTAGTCCCTCTGCCTCCTTGCTCTTCTCCAACCTGCTTGTTGACATTTCATGGGGTTATTATGATCTCCACCAGCCATCTAGGTGATGCTAGAAGGAAACTCAAAACCATCTTATTTCCTCACATAATTTTCTTTTCCTCATTTCTGAGTATTTTGCTGCCAATCCAAGTGAGAAAGTTATAGTCTGGTATTTCATCAGCCATAATGAAGCTTACTCTCCAACATCTAGTTCATCTCTAGTTCAATAAACACTATGCAAGAATTCACATGTGATAGTTCTAAAATAATGACCCACATGGAAATGTTTGCCTCATTAGTTTATAGTTATTTCTCCTAAAGTTAATACTTCACTACCTGAATGGTTTGAAAGAGAACAACTCTCCTTTGCGGAATCAGGAAATCTGATAATTACGTATTATTCATCTAATGTCAGAGGTAATTTAAAAAAATGAGTGGGTCAAACATTCTTAGTGAGACCAATTTTTAATGTTATACCCATTATTTTTGTGACGCTTTTATCTTTAAAATGTCTTGCAATTTACAGGGCACTTTCACATAGCTTTTTGGTTTTTTTTGTTTTTTAATTCTCCTAATTACAATTTGAAGTATTTTTACTCTCATTTACAGATGAGGAAATTGAGATTCAGAAAGTTGTTTTGTGACATGCCCAGGGACATAGTTAATAAGTAGCTGAGCAAGGACTAGAACTCTGTCTGATTCTAATCCAGAGCCAGACCATTTTAAAGGCTTTCCTAATACCCATGCTAATGTCAATTTCTAAATTATCTTTCTTTCCCAAGAGATTCCTTCATGAGACAAGACGTTTAAGGTCAAATGCATTTGGGGAACATTGTCTATTAAACTCTCCATTGAAAGAATCACAAATTTGTTATCATTTTTAAAAGCTGTGAAGGACTCCTGCATTAATGAAGCTCATTTAACTTTGTTTAATCTAAGCTTATTTCTAGATTTAATTAATCATTGAACTTTTTTCCCCAAGTAATTGCTAACAACATCCAGAGGACCTGAATTAATACTGTTCGGTGTTAAATGAACAGCACATTACCAACCATTCAAAAAAGGCCTCATTGTACCAATATTACATGAGGACAGGCTGTATTTTGGATGAGTTTAGCAAAGATTAGAGCAAGAGAGTAGCCATGAAAGAACAAAAATAGTGTTTGCTTTTGTTTTTTAGTTCTTAGTCAAAGATACTTGCTACACTATAAATGCCATGCAAGTAAGAATCATTTCTGAACTTTTTTGTGAGACATGTAGCACAATCCATTGTCAAAAAAAAATGTGTTTAATGGAGGAAAATGGCATTAATTTCTCACATTGGTTTTATTAATCATAAAGAATTATCAGAAAACTGAAAAATCAAGCCTGCTTTTCTACTTAATAAGTGCCAGAGCATGTGGCTGTTCGGAGGCAGAGACATCATTTGCAAACCTGCTATATGCTTAAGGGACTTCTGAACGTCATCACTTAATGACTTGACCACTGTCTCATATGTAATTTTCTTAAAGGGCCAATAATATACTAGAGAGTGTTCAAATATATTAGAAAATAAGTTATCTTGAAATTGGAAAAATTAATGATTATTTTCTATGGTATTTTTTTTTTAAAGGGCAAAGAGAATGCACTTCAAAGATTTTATTTGTCAGAGAGAGAGAGCACAAGCAGACGGAGCTGCAGGCAGAGGGAGAAGCAGGCTCCCTGCAGAGCAAGGAGTCTGATGTGGGGCTCGAGCCCAGGACCCTGGGATCATAACCTGAGCCAAATGCAGACGCTTAACTGACTGAGCCACCCAGGCGTCCCTCCATGGTACTTTTTTGACTTAAAAATCAATTCTCTTTCCTTTTCTCCCTCTTTCCTATTGTCTCTTATTCACTTGCTTATTTAAGATCCAAATTTCTTATCTCAGAACTCGACAGTAAAGGGACTTCAGAAGTCAGGCAGAGTGGGTAGAAACGGACACACTGATGTGTATCTTCAGGGCAACTAAAGCGCTGGGACATTTGGACAACCCCAGATACACCCTGCACACAGACGCACATTAATCCGGCAGACTCTGCTCCCCCCCTCTCCACCAAGCTGAAACAGAAAGCTTAAATCTAAACTTGTATCATAACCACATTCAGTTCTTGCCCATAGGAGTACCTCCAGGCACACAGATACACACAGATTTACTAAATTACTGCTCTTTCCGAAAATACTGTTTACTTAAGATAAGAGAATTTGAAAATCCAGTAGCCAGATAGAAAGTCGGAAAACAATCCGTAAACTACCAAATTATAGTGAACAAGGATTTAATCCTACAGATTGCTCCCTATTACTCTCACCCCCGGAGACTAGGAAATTCACCTAACTCTAACCGGTGTACTTTTGTACTTTGTAAAGAGACACGCAGCCTATTGTAAACTGCCATACTCGAATTGCTTTCATGGCAGAAATTTTTACTAAAGGTCAACTTGTATCATTCAAGCAAATAAATCCTAACAACAGCTCAGGCTGAAATGCCTTTTAAATGGCCTCCCACTTTTCTCTGTTCCATGAACCTAAGAGGTATTTCTTCCCTGTTCTGTGGGATTGAGGAAACAATAGTAACTTCCCTTGGTGGTATGCTTTACAGTCTACCAAGCACCCTCCCGTATTCCATCTTAGTGTTGCTAGTCACAAAAAGCCTGGGAAGGCAGTAAAAGTAGATAGTATTCTGAGTTTGACCTACGAAGCAACGGAGGTTAGAGGAGGGTGACCAGGGAGACATGCTCGTGGAGGACAGAGCCGAGACAGACAGACCTCAGACTTTCACCCATTTTCTTCCCGTAACCACACTGCAGTCAGGGTTGAGATATAGACTGAATAAATAAAAGACAAGATTGAGCTATATTTCCTGAATGAAGACTTCTGAAACCTAGTCAAGATACCAGAATTTCTGTGCAAATACTTCTGATTTGAGAAATATTTTTTCAGTAACTGCATAATGAATTACAAGCAGCAAACGGTATGCCCTGAGAACTTCAGTCAACCAGCAAGGTTAGCAGGATAATAAACAGCAAGAGAGCCGATCATCAAGAGATGGTTTTGTGAGACTAAAGTGCCCAGGAGTTCGGGCACCTGAATTCCTTTTCCAACTATGTCACTGACTTACTGTGTTTCTTCTGGCAAACTCTCTGGATGTCAACTTCCTTATCTGTCGCTAAGAAGAATCCTACATGCTCTGCTCACCTCCCCAGGCTCTTTAAAGAGCTTGGCAAAATAATTTATGATGAAGTTGAAAAGAATATGTCTCATTCAAATGAAATGACTGTAGTTGAATTACTTGACTAGAACTTCTGCTCTCTTTAAATCATGTGAATAATATAGCATTCTTAAAATGGTGTATTTTATTTCTGGCAACATGTGAAACATTCCAGAAAATATAAATAATTGTATATTCCTTTCTGATGTTCTAATGACTACCCCCATTTACTCTGATTTCACTTGTGTTTTTCTTTTTAATAAAGGTGCCAATTGAAAAGTGGAATATATACTCAAGGAAATATTTAATATCTCATCTGTAGTCTGAGAAGAGTGAAGTTAGAACCAAAAACTGGGCAGGCTTCAATCTGAAAAAATTCTGTAGTAAACTGGTCTCTTCAAAGTGAAAACAGAAACAGAAAAGGTAGGAATCTATTCTGTGTAGTTTTGGCAAACAACTTCTTAGTAATGCAAGTAGGACAATGAGCAAAGAAACTATCTTCCCAATTGCACTTAGTTCAGTCAAATTCTAAAAGCTGGCAAGAGTCCAGAAAGGTATAATAACTTTTTATATGAATTGCAAAAGGCTGTTAGAGAAAAGAACTTGTTTTTATTATAATAACACTTGCAAAGCTCTAATTAGGTGCAGAAAACACTGTTCCACCATCAGATGTCTACTCTAGAAAGCCTTGAGGCTGTGGACAGTTTGATAACACTTAGAAATGATTTGATGCATAGAAATTGTCAAACCTAGAGACTTTTTAAGAAAGGAGAATGGCAAATAATGGAATTAAATTTGTTAAGGAGGTTATGTAGCAGGGTATTAACACCAAGAAGTCTACTTTACTTTTATTTTTCAAGCCAGATTTATAGCTATTTTAAATTTTATTTACTTTCATTTTACTTTATTTACTTTGCAGAGTATTTTGATTTTTGGAATAAAGAGTCTGTCTGAATCTGCATTTTGAGTACTGAGACTCAGGTGGGTCAAAAAAATATATTGCTTATCACACAACGATGAGCAGAATTAGAAGTTGAGCTATATACCAAAACCCGCACTTTTCTACTACCCCACATTGTATCGCTTTCTAACTTTCCATCCCATAATTCCACCTCTTGTAATTTACTGCAAGGAGATAATTGATCAAACAACAACAACTAGCTGATGGGAAAGAAAAAGAAGGAATTTAAGGTCTCGATAGTAACAAACCTTTAAACAAATTATGGTAGATGATCTAACAGACTATTGACCTATTGTGAAAACGAGATTTCCTCTTAATGAAAGTTGAACTCTTGCAATGTATCTCCACTTCCTTCCCTAACCACTCTACAATGACAAAAAGGGAAAGATAAAAAATAATAAACCATTAAGCGAGTATGAATGAAAAGAACATCAGATGAGAGGTGTCAAGAGATTTATGGAAAGTAGAAAGCTCATCGCACTGTGTTACCGGATTGAAAGAGCAGAGGCAACTGCAAGGCCGCAGATGGGGACACGAAAGTACAGCAAACCAGCCGCTCCAGGGAGCCCGGAAGGGCTTGGGGCATATGGTTCAGTGGGAGGCAAGAATGGGATGGGGCCTGGGGGAAAGGCTGTGTACAGACACCAGGGGTTTTCTCTTCAACATCTGCTCCTCACCCAGCACTCTATATGCGTCCTTCTCCTTCCTGGAAGAACGTGGAGTCCTTCTTTGTGTGTGACCATGCGGCCATGTGATTCAGAGGAGGACATGGGTGAAGAATCCGGGAAACAGAAAGCTAACATAGGAAAGCAGGGGAGGCGGGCTCAGAGAGAAGGGGTCCAGAATGCAGCAAAGGGCAGGGGACTCTCTTAAGCCAGTTCTGTAATGCCCTCACCGGCAACCTGGGAGCACAAAAACGATTATTCACAGAGCACTCTGGTTTTTAAAATGCTCAATTTAGTAAAGTTATACATTCAAAATTCCTGAGCACTTTGGGGCGCCTGGGTGGCACCGCGGTTAAGCGTCTGCCTTGGGCTCAGGGCGTGATCCCGGCGTTGTGGGATCGAGCCCCACATCAGGCTCCTCCGCTATGAGCCTGCTTCTTCCTCTCCCACTCCCCCTGCTTGTGTTCCCTCTCTCGCTGGCTGTCTCTATCTCTGTAGAATAAATAAATAAAATCTTTAAAAAAAAACAAAATTCCTGAGCACTTCAGTTGACTTAAAGATAATAGTATTGTGTTTGTAAATCTTGTAAATTTCAATCACTTTTGAGGGATCCTTTTATTAATATTCAGTCCCATTTAGTAGCTTGGCTCATGAGACGTGTGTAAACTTTTTTTTTTTTAAGATTTTATTTATTTATTTGACAGAGAGAGAGACAGCCATCGAGAGAGGGAACACAAGCAGGGGGAACGGGAGAGGAAGAAGCAGGCTCCCAGCGGAGGAGCCTGATGTGGGGCTCGATCCCAGGACCCTGGAATCACCCCCGAGCCTGAAGGCAGATGCTTAATTACTGAGCCACCCAGGCGCCCCTTGTGTAAGCTTTTTAAACTGCATTTTAAATACTTAGTGTGACAAATATTCCAAGAATTTATAAATTCTTATAAATGTAATAAGTTAGATTTCAACTTAAAATCAAATTAAATCAATTACATACCTTAAAATTAGAATCACAAGGCTGATTTGTTAACTCTAATTAACCAAGTTTTCTTTTTTTTTATTTTATTTTATTTTTTTTAATAATTATTTTTTATTATATTATGTTAGTCACCATACAGTACATCCCCAGTTTTCGATGTAAGGCTCGATGATTCATTAGTTGTGTATCCAAGTTTTCTTAAATACTACAATTACATAAAACTCAAAACCACAGAGATTCTTAACACAAAAAATCTTGTTGCTTATTGATTCTTTAACTATTTTTCTACTGTATTCTAAGTCTTCCCAAGGTTAAAAGATAAATGGTTCTTTCTCACTAAGGAAAAAACTGTTACCCACCAACAAAACATTGAAGTTACCATCCCATTTTAGCGGCCACCTTGTTAGCATGTTTAAAGTTTCTTTCTGTACCAAGAAGACCCGGGAGTAGGCAAGGATGAGATTCCTGCCTTCAACTTTGATGGGGCTTACAGAGCATGGTATATTGCTGTTATACTAAGCATGCTACAACCTTAAGAAGGAGGGGGCTTTTAAGTAGCCTGCATCTCTTAGACTGTAAATCGACTTTACCTAATTTTTCTGTCTACTCGAAGAAGTCATTAAGTTGGCCACCTTTATGTAATTGGCTACGTGGCTCGATGGGATTTTGAATTTCGTTGGCCCTTCTTTAAGTAAAAATATTCCCCTATCTAACTTTAAAAACCGAACTTTATGAATCCTTCATTCACTTCAAATTTTTCCTGACTGGTGGGACCATACAACTCTTAGGTATAGTAAGAAGTCATTGGATTGGAATCATCGAGCCTTACATCGGAAACCGGGGATGTACTGCATGGTGACTAACATAATATAATAAAAAATCATTAAAATAAAAAAAAAAAAGAAGTCATTGGATTGACTTCTGAGTATCTGTTATTGTTTTTTGTCCAGTTTTGTGTGTCCAAATTCTTAAGTCATCCTACTGACAAGAAACAAGGAGCTAATCAGGGGGGAAACATGGAACTAAGTAGTGACCTGATTGTTGAAAATAATATTGAACTCTGCTTTACATATTCATTGGAGAATTTAAAGAACTCACAATACATCCACAGAATGGAAACCAATGAAAGTTTCAAGAAGAAACAAGTATTTTACTAGAAAGGGAACAATCAGAGCATACTACTTGGCTCAGCAATAAGCAATATTTACACGGCCACTAATACTGTAGGCACTGATTAATGATTTAACAACCTTATTAGAGGGTAGAAAGGAAAAGCAGAGTCTAGAAAGTTAAATGCTTATCTACCATAACAAGAAGTCAAGAGATAGTCGCTAAATGGATACAACAAAACACAGTTGTGTAAGATTATAATATAGAAATGTGGAGGTGAATATCTGAAGAAAGAGCTGGAAAACGTGTAAGGAGATGCCTTTAGAAAATGAGACTTGGGGTAGGCATGGGTAGAGGTAAAAAAAAAAAAAGATGAAGGAAAGTGAAGCACATTTGTTTCATTTCAGTAACATTTGACCTGATGTATCTTACTTTAATAAAACTTCTAAAAATTTTTAAGTGACAGAATTTTAAAGTGATAATTATGACCGTGATAAATACTATGGATCATGGGAAAATGTCATGTGATATGGAGTAAAGAACCCAGGAAAAACAAAATTTTCGTTTATGGCACAATAATTACAATTATGTAAAGACACCTAAGGATAGTAACTGGAAGACAGCATGAAAAAATGAAAACAGTCTTACAGGGTTGATGGAATAAAAATGACTTAATTTTTTTAACTTCCTGTTATACTATTAGCTTGACATTACTTCCTTTGAAAAGCTATTACAATTTACAGAATGCCACTTCCGAGTATACACTTTGAGACTGTATTAACATGGAAACCATCCCTGTCTCCAGTAGTTTATACTCCAACGTTAATGAAATTCTTTAAGCCTCTTAAATGAAAGCCTCCCACTCAATGCCACCCCAGGCACACTTATGATGTCATCATTGTTTGTCTTTCCTACCTTCC
Organism: Ursus americanus; assembly: GCF_024610735.1. Taxonomy (NCBI): domain Eukaryota; kingdom Metazoa; phylum Chordata; class Mammalia; order Carnivora; family Ursidae; genus Ursus; species Ursus americanus. Next base: position 8,606,066 of record NC_142131.1, read on the forward strand.
CCTCTAAATATCTCTTCCTGCCCCAACCTTACTCTGCTCCTTTCATGCCACAATAACACATCACCATCTACTTCCTCAGATAAAAATTCTCCTAGGATGCCAAATGTCTCCTGTGGTTTTCTCATGGGATTTGCAAGTTGTTTTTTAATGATGAGATTCTTTTCAGTGTGATCTTCTATTGTGGGAGTTCCCTGTGCATGCCCTGGATTGTGAAAGGGTCCCAAAGATGTGTTTCAGCATTTGCTTCTTTTTGTGGACTTTCCCAGACAATGAGTAGGTATAAGATTTTACAATTCCGGTTCACACATTATAGAGCCTTTCCTGCTGTCTTTTATGAATGGAGCCCAGCTCCAGCAACTTGCCATGCATACAGTCTGCAACCTCAATCCCTATCATACTTCCTCAAGGGTACCCTTAGCTATATAGCTTATGCTGATCAAATAAATTATCCCTGAAAAATCAGGGATTGGGGTACCCTTTGAATCCCTTAGACAAAAAGACTTCAAGCTTGATTTAGACACTGCTTTCTTTTGTTTCCAATACCTTCTGGTTTTGATTTCTTATTTTTGAGCTGTTACATGCATTTCCAAAATAAATATTTTATCCAGAATTTTTAAGTGTTTGGAATATAAGAATTAATTATTCATTTTGCCACGCTTTCTGTGATAGCTTTAAAGCACTTGGTCCACAAAAGACAGTAAATTCCTTGAAGAATGCTAACAGGACTTTCATATCACCAGGGCTTAGCACAGTGATGGGTTTATAATCGGCATCCAGCACACATTTGGTGAAGGAATGCCTTTCTCAGATGACTGTGAGAAAAGCAGTTGATAAATTATGGGGTTAATGGCCAGATTAATGATGTAAGCCTTCCAAGTGTATTTGCATTTTAAAAGGGGCTATCTCTGTGTTTGGCAGGGAGTTCATTGAGCTTTCTTAATGATTTTCCCCTATGATCTCCACTGTTGACATTTCAGACACTGTATCCAGCAAGGAGGTAAGATTTTGAGCGGATAGATTCCTCCCAAATTCCCATTCCTTACTTAGCAACCAACTTTCCTGCTTATGTAGTCGCCTCCTGGCCCAACTCAGTAATATGAGGTCATTTGATTCCTATGGGGTAACTAGATTTTTAGGGATGATTTATTTATTTTTTGGTCAAAATGAGTTATAACCATGTTATGATGAAATGATACCAGGTCTACTGTTTCTCATACAGCAAGACAGATACTTATTTATGGTTGCAGCACTGGTTAGAATACAGAGGGCAGAAAGTAACACGGAAAATAACTTAGAATCACATCATCGCAGACAGTAAAGAGAGCTGAGAACCCCGATGAGCATTTCAGAGAACTGCAGATGTCCGTTTAAGCAAACAAGCAAGGTAATGCACATGCCGCAGAAATAAAGAACATACTCTATACACTCGAAGGTTTCCCACTAGTCATCTGCTTTTATACAATGTATAGCACCACATCACCAATATACTAGGTATAACTTTTTTCTTGTTCCTGCTACAGTAACATTTCTCTAACTATATTCCATACTGTTTAGGCTAATAGAAAAGACAGTTTGCATTTACAGTATCAACCAATATCTAGAACTAAATGCAATCTGGGTTATAAATGGAAGCTAGTAAATATTCTCGAGTAGATAATTCTAAAATTATAATCACAAATATCGTAGCATCAATTGTATTAACAGTAAATTCCTTAAAAGAGCCTCTGGGGAGCAAGAAGGTGTAGTCCTGGATATCAGTACCACGAAGTCTTGTTTTAGTTATGCTCTCTAGCTAAATTAGTGTTCAAAAAGGAAGTAGATATGGCAGATGGCATATTAGAAGCCTTCAAAAAGGTTTCTAAATGACTAGTGAAGAATCAGTTATACAAAACTGTTGCGAGTTATAACATTTGGGACTCCCAGGTCTCATTTTCTTATAGGACAAATTAGCCTTTCTACATATAGTGAAAGACAGTCTTTAATTATCTGGCTTCCAATTTCTTCATATCAGCAATGTTTTTTGACAATACGATAGTAGAGCCTATGTTCTTTTAGTCTCTCTGCCTCACCTTTCCTTCCTTTTCATTTTTTCCATCTATCCATCCATCCACCTTTACCACTGAGCATTCTTTTTTTTTTTTAAAGATTTTATTTATTTATTCGACAGAGATGGAGACAGGCAGCAAGAGAGGGAACACAAGCAGGGGAAGTGGGAGAGGAAGAAGCAGGCTCCTAGCGGAGGAGCCTGATGTGGGGCTCGATCCCATAACGCCGGGATCATGCCCTGAGCCAAAGGCAGACGCTTAACCGCTGTGCCACCCAGGCGCCCCAACACTGAGCATTCTATTGTATTGACTAGTTTAAGAAAAACCTAGTTTTTTATTTTTTTAATTTTTTAAAAGATTTTTATTTATTTATTTGACAGAGACAGACAGCCAGCGAGAGAGACACAAGCAGGGGGAGTGGGAGAGGAAGAAGCAGGCTCATAGCAGAGGAGCCTGATGTGGGGCTCGATCCCCGAACGCTGGGATCACGCCCTGAGCCGAAGGCAGACGCTTAACGACTGAGCCACCCAGGCGCCCCAGAAAAACCTAGTTTTTTAAAGTAGCAAAACACTTTCAGAAAGCATACTGGTTTTATCTTTAAAAAAAAAAATCACCCTTTGTATATCAAGTACTCGTGAAGCATGTTACACAGAATGATAAATAAGTAGCCTTCTTTCTTCCTCCAGGTACATCCTTGCAAGGTCTTTAAAATGGGTACCTAAACCATACATCCATTATCTCACTAGGGTCACACAATTGTGTCATTCACACCGCACATGACAGGAGATGGATGGGTGGGAGGGCAGACCTCATTTTGTTTTGTTAAATACTGTGGGTTGTTTTTTTTTCAAACCCTGCTTTAAGAAGGAATGTATTGTCTTATTTTAAAGATTTTATAAATGGAAAAGATGCCAAAATAACCTTGATTTTTTTTTTTTTTTTGGTCAGATTGTTACTAGGCAGGCTGTTCCCGTGGCAACAAAAGCAACCATAAAAGAGTATTGGGAGCGGTCTAGAACATCCTTGACTACAAAAATGCTGAAACGCAACTGAAAACAGAGGCCTGGTTGACATTTGGATTACATACAACTCTATTACAACAAAAGAACACAAATAATTCTTCAAATTTGTTCTTCCTGTTGGTTTACCAAGTTACCATCTCATTTGATCCTGACAACATTGGACTTTATGCAAAACTGGCATTAACTTCATTTAAAAAATACTAACTGTGTTATGAAAACAGGAGCTTCTCCTTTACTTCTTCCTCCTCCTCCTCTTCCTTCTTGTCGAACGATAGTAACAAAAAAAGAAGTGATACCCTGTTTGAAAATGGAGAAATCATTTCTCAATAAAAGTGATTCTCCCCAAATAGAAAACAGAGATATAAACTGTCCTCAACAAAACTGGAAAACCCTTGTAACTTCAGACGCAACTGATGAGAAGAGCTGGCAAATGAAGAACAGATCTAACAGGAAGATGCCTGCAGAGGATGCTTCTAGCTCCAGACCTCAGAGTCATCAGACAAAGAGACTCCAAAATAGCTGACATCATCTGAGGGGCACAAACAATTCCTTGCCTGAAACAATGGAAATGGGGTGCACACCAGCAGTCGGGGATTTTCTGGATACTGCCTGGGACCACAGAGTAGCAAGAGAGGCAAAGCCAAAGGCGGAGATGCAGACGTGTCACTTACAAGCAGCCGTCTGTGGATGAGACAAGAGTGGAGGAAAGAGATTCCAAGAGGGGTAGCTCTGCGGTTGTCAATTATTGTTTGCTGGAGAGAAGAAAAGGTTAAAACAGCTGTTGCAGAGCCACAATCCCGTCATAAGCAGCTTCCCTATTACCCAAGAAGAGCTGTTAGTCCAAAATGCTGTACTACCTACTACATGGGCATATATCGAATAGGGGAGACAGAAACTTATTTCAAGATGAGTGATAAATGGAAAGGAACCCGTGTGGTACACGCACAAACACTCCAAGAAAAGGAGGACAGGGACAGGAGAAGTAATAGCAGAGAAAACCATTGTTGATAAAACCATTCAACAGAAAAAATGAATCCCCGGAGCATATGAAATATGACCAAATATACTGTCGTAACTCAACGTATCGAAACACAAAGTTCATCCAGAGATACAGGCGATCAGAAACCACGTGGCAACACAACCAAAGGAAATGCAAAAGGAGGGAACAGCGTTCAGGAAAGATATGGAAAAGCGAGGAAGTCATCCTCAAAACAATGCCACACCAGATGCAATACAAGAGGTGAGTGAAACTGACAGAAGGCCAAGAGGGGATAAGGTGGAAACGGTTTCATCTTGATTAATCAGGGGTTCAAAATATGGCATTTAAATTGATAAGCATGTAATAAAGGCATAAAATATTTATAGGTGTAAAGCTAAGCACATAAAGAATCAAGGAAATAATACAGCCAACTAAAACTGCTAAGAGGAAAGGCAGAAAAAAAGTATACTAATTGGACATTGCTCATAGCAGGGAGTCAATAGCATCTAAAAATGAAACACATAAATCAAAATTACAGTTAAGAAGAGAACCACTCGGGGAACAAAGGAAACTAGAGCAAACACGGATAATATAATGAAAGTGCAGTATATAGTGTATATGGTTGATCACTTATTCTTTATTCACCCCTCCACCCCTCTTTCCTAACGGAACCCTAATTTTGGTCCTATGTCCATCCTTTCTTCACATAATCATGTGCTCAAAGGAGATTCTTAACTGGGCGTGATTCTGCTTCTCCAGGGGACATTTGGCAATACGTAGAGACATTTTTGACTCTCTTTTAGGGGGAGTTACTGGCATTTAGGTTAGAGGCCAGCTTCAGGCCAAAATCCTATGTACGATCTTTCAGGCCTTATCATGGGCAATTACAAAAGCTTTGCCTGGTAGGCTTTATGAGGGAAAGCTGTCCTCCCCACACAGTCTTTTAAGGGAGGTAGAGTCAAGGACTCAGGCCACCGTGCTCGCATTCGTATCTGCATTCTTAGCCCTGGCACCTCCATCCAGAGGTTTCCTTCTCAGGGGACCTTGGCTAAGGCAATGTTCAGGTGTCTCCACTTAGACCTTCTTACTGGGGAGAGGTCTTGACCAAAATACACTTCTCCACTCTGTTTTTTTCTACTTCTAGCCTTTCCTTCTCTCCCTGTCCTGTCCCCTGGCTTCATCAAATGGCAGGAATATTTTGCTCTGTGCTGCTCAGCTGTGAGACTATTTCCTCCATCTGCACTGCATGTCATGTGATTGATCCTTGCTCAGTGCCATTCAGTGGGGGGGTGGGGTGGCGGAGGGGAGGAAGAACAGTGAAGAGCCAATACTACTGTTCTTTCTGGCCTCTTGTTTACATTATCACAGTAAGTAAACAGAGACTTGATTATTATTTTCATTTTGGCTCCTCGTCTTAATTGACTACCTCAACTCTCGAAGCTTAGCATACGGATATTGCTAAACACCCCACTATGCACGGAAGAGCCTTCCACAATAAAGCATTAATTGGTCCAAACTATTCACAATGCTGAGGCTTTTGGGGGTGCTTGACCCTATCACTAGCTTCAGGGCCAACAAGCCCATGGAATTCTCCTAGAGGATGTTACTCATTCAGGAGTGGACAGATGACCAAATAAGTTGGCCCAATCACATGGAAATGAAAAACTTACTATTCCATGGTCAAGGGAGAATTTTCCTCAATTCTTATTGTGTTGGACATGAACAAGGGAACATAAAACCCTGACTGCCACGGGCAGCCATTTTGTGAACATGAGGGAAAACAACTTTGGGACAAAGCTTGTACTATGCTATAGGAGTGAGGGAGAGAACCTTGAGGGGTCCTCAAAGACAGTATGGACTGAGAGAACTGTGGTTGGAACCCACCCTACCTCTGGACTTTCAGAAATGTGTTAAAAATTTCCTTATGATTTTAAGTTTCAACTGGAGTTTTTCTTACTTGGAATCTCTTACAAAAATGATTTTTAAAAAACTAACAAAAGCAATAAAAATAGAAAGCATTAACCTAAAAGCAAAGATACATTACATATAAAAAGACTACACTAATGTATGAATAAGAGGAATCCTAAAATTGAATCACAAAACAAAACTTACTATATACTATTTTAAAATACCTAAACAAAGTGACAAAAATACAAAAAAATACAGCGATAAATAAATCAAGCAAATGCAAGCTAAATTAAAACATGGGTATTGAGGAGGGCTCGTGGATGTTATATGCAACTAATGAATCACTGAACACTACATCAAAAACTAATGATGTACTATACCGTGGCTAACCGAACAAAATGAAAAAAAAAACAAACCCCAAAATTAGATATAATCTTATTATCTGACATTTTAAATTACAGGACAAAAGTATCCAGTGAAACAAGAACAACAACAAAAGATATTGTTATAATGATAAAGGTATTACCCACACTGGAATTCTAGCAGTCATGAATTCATATGCAACGGAAAACATAGTCACATACAATAGGAAAAAAAAACCCAGAACAACCAGACAACAAAAGGAGAAAATTTGTAACTGAAACGTTTCATTTACCTCTGTCTCAAGTCATGACTCAGCACATGGACCAATGGGAAAGGTTATAGAAAATCTAAATAATGTATTTAATCAAAATATAATTTGCATAAGATATGAAATAATAGATCTTATATAGTTCTCCTTCTCTGAAAATAGAGTAGGCCTTCAAAAAAGTTGACCCATATAAAGAAAACTTCACATGGCAATAGTTTGGTATCCATGATTCTGTACAAAGGGAGAGCTGTTTCTAGTTGGACTCCTTATGACAAGTGACTCCTTCAGAAGGAATATAAAAATTGTCCCCATGGGTAAGAATGCTGCTGGCGGTGACAGCTCTAGGTACAGTTTATGAGAACTGGAGAGGGGCTGGAGAGGGAACGCTGAGCCGTCACAGAAGTGATCTCTACCTGACTAAGAAGAATACAGGCGGTTTACGCTGCCCAGAGAGGTCACGGATAAAATGATGTAATGCTGCTGAGCACTATATGGAAAGCAAACTTTGATAAGCACAAAAGGAAATACCGGGGACTTTCCACTAAAGTATGAACACAAGACAAAAAAGTAAAATCTTAGTTCAAACTGGCATGAAACTAGGTAAGAGTAGACATGCAGACCAGAGTCAGCAAAACCTGGAGGGAAATCTGGGAAATACTGTTCAAAACAGACTTTTCTCTTGTCTGAAGAGTTTGAATTAAGTATTTCTTGAAGAACCATATATTTAGTTTTTCTCTCTTCATGGCCATCTATTGCCCTTTTGCTCTGTTATATACTAAGCACACTGTCACAAGTTCTCTGTCCCTTTACTGTTTCTCTTCTGCCTCCATTTCCTGTTCAAAGGAAACAGGAGATAAGCTGTTCATTACATTTTTCTCCTTAACCCGAGGTTGGTAAAACACCCCCAAAATATTTCCTGGTGTTGACGATGGATTATGAGAACCAGTAGAACCAGGGCAGCAAAAGCTGGCAGCACAACGTCAAGGGCAAAGTTTAGTTTGAGTTCAGATGGACGGTTAAGGATGGAAAGAACGAATAATGTGCTATGAAGACTAACATCCTAGAACGGCTGCACAGTTCCTCAGGCTGCGCTTTCTCATCTCTTCGCTGGTTGGACGATGAGGCTGCAAGAAGCAATATCTTCCAGTATTTAAACCAAACGAAAAATATACCTTCCAGGGACAGAATCATGTGAGAAACAGATGGTTCAGTCAAACTTCCACTAAATAGTGACAACTATAATTTCTTGCTCTTATGGATAAGCCTTTCTGTTCTTTTAGAAAATGATTCAAAGATTCTTTCAAATAAGACTGTCCAGTCTACACAAGAATATTACTGAGTTTAGTGACTACAGTGAAATCATAGTTCTTATATAACAATGAAAAAAAACAAGCTGTGTTGAACTTTTCTAGGAAAATTCCTAGTTAATTTCGAGGAAATATATTGCAATGTGTACGGGCAACAGCAAGTTTTATTTCAAATCTGAGCACGGTTTAATACTCAAATGGTTTTCTTCATTCATTTCTACTTTGAAAGCTAAAAGGAAAGAGATAAAGAATAGGAATAAAAAATAATTGGCCATTTAAGTCACTCTCTGATTCTGGAAATAAAATATTTTAATTCAGTTCCACTTAAAAAATAAAAGTACTTTCTTACTCCCACACTGAGCACATTAACATTTTCACATACAGAAAGCTTAGGTACATTCAATTGCTTACAAGACATGTCTCTACATAATACAACTACATTCACGTGAAGTGTATAAACTTCTATAATTGTATGTATTTGTGACTTGCATCTGGTACTTTTAAAACTAACACGTAATATGCTTATTTTCTAAAAGTCAATTCTTAGATGATGATCTAAAGTTAGGAGAGTCTCCTGAAGAATTTTAATAGTTGTGTTCATATGAGAATTCAATAATTTCCTAAACATAAGCTTCAAACTAAAGCTTCAGCAATTTAAGTGAGCTGACTGGCAATGCATGGAATTCTTACCACGTTGTACTGTTTGGTTTACAGTTTAAGTCATTTCGAGTGGTTTATAATTATTTGTGCATTAGGGGGAAAAAAGCACCAAGGATAATAAATATTTTTTCACATCATAGATGAAATCACAAAACAATGATCTCAATTTCCTTTCAAAATCTAATCATTTTCAAAAGAGCATTTATTTCAAATGTTCAATCTTTAAACCTTCTTAGTGAGATCAACTGATACACTAGAGATAAGAATGGAAATGCTAAAAAGAGGTGCTATACATAATATCTACTAACTACAGAATTCAGACACTCTTCTCACATTGATGATATCCATTTTTGAACTGATTTCCTTAAGATCTAAAAAGAACTCTGAAAATAAGTGTAACATTTATAAACTTGTCAACTATATCTCTTAAAAAAAAAAAATCTAAAGATATCTTTCTTCCCAACACATGAAGCAAAATTTTCCTGAAGAGCAAAAGCACCTTATGGTAAGGAAATATATAAAGAAAGTATTTTCTACAAATTAATATAGAAATTTATGTGCATAAAGGTGTAATTATCCCAGCTGTATATGTAATATTTTAAATAACACACAATAAAAAAACTCAAAGCACATATTGAAAAAAATAACCCATATGCTAATACTCCAGTTATTAAATATTGCAGCATATATGTAATTCTAGCAACTGGGGGGGAAAGTTTCTCATCTAAATGGTCAATGAAATCTCTTTGGAAATACACTTAAAAAATCTGCGATCAGTAATCCTGACTGTCAAAATCCTAACCCAAGCTATAGGTTTTTACAGCTAAGATAAAATCCCATGAAAATGAAAATGTTATATAGAGGTCTCCTCACAGATTCTTGAGTAAACAGCATTATTGGTGTAACACTGGTACAAGCTAGCTGGGGTCTTCCGTCCTTGTCTTTACCAAGGGCACATGGTAAACATAACATTAAGAATGACAGACCTTCATCACCATAACTTTTGCCGCTCATAAAATGTTAATAAGCATTGTCTTAAACATTTCAAGATCATGAGAAAAGTTCCTTACCTGAATATATACAAAGAATTCTCTAGATTTAACATATTTTAAAGTGAATTCAGAGATGTATTAGGAGAAACATAAACTACTTGCTTTGACAGTTTTCAGTCAAGGTTTATTATGTGTCCTTTTCTACTGAACACGTGATTTTTATATATTTAAGGACTTCCAGCTTCTGCTAAGATTTCATTTCTTTTTCCCAGTGGTTTTTTTGTGTTCATGCATTTCTGTTTTGTTAGTTATATTCTTTTTTCGAGATGAGGTATTAGGAACAACTGCATTAGAAGGTCCGCTGGTAGCTATACAAAAAAAGAAAAACTATTGCTTAGATTTTCGCAAGCAATTCATGTTCAAATAATACTGCTAAGTGACAAAAATAATTACTTTATAATTGTGATGTAAATGAAACACTGTAAACATTCAACAGAGCACTTTTAATCTTTTAACTTTTTAGAATTCAATACCAATACAAAAAAGTAATGTCAATGGGATGTGTTCACAAAACAAATTTCTCTTTTCTCTCTACATTCTTCCTGGAAAACTAATTTGTTCATCATTTTTAACTACCGTCTATTGTGCCAACAATCTTCAAACATACGCTTCTGTCCCAGGTCTTTTCCCTTTACTTCAAAATCTATATCCTGAATATCCTACTAGAAATCTCTGTATAGATAACTGACAGGAAACATAAACTTAATCTGTTTAAAACTGAACTTCTCATTTCCCTATAAACTCTATTTTCTCCTCTATCTCTTATGTCACCACTACTTAAAAAGTCCGAAGGTGGGGCGCCTGAGTGGCTCAGTCGGTTAAGCGTCTGCCTTCGGCTCAGGTCATGCTCGCAGGGTCCTGGGATCGAGCCCCGCATCCGACTCTCTGCTCAGTGGGCAGCCTGCTTCCCCTGCTCCTCCCCCTGCTTGTGCTCTGCCAAATAAATAAGTAAATAAAATCTTTAAATAAATAAATAAGTAAATAAATAAATTAATAAAAAGTCCGAAGTGCAAACTTTGGATAAAATATGAAAAACAACTATTTGAAGACACTGAAGAGTAAACAAAAGCAGGCGTATACTGAAAAAAATCAACACTTGGAAGAAAGGAACCCATGTTGAGTTCCCCCAACACATACACACTTTTTAAAAAGCTTTTGGTCTTAAAAAATGGGGTGCCTGGGTGGCTCAGTCAGTTGAGTGTCTGACTCTTGATTTCAGCTCTGGTCATGACCTCAGGGCTGTGACCAGGCTGGGCTCTGTGCTGGGTATGGAGTCTGCTTGGGATTCTCTCTCCCTCTCCCTTTGCCCCTCTGATCCCCCTGCCTGCAGCTCGGGGCTCACAGGCGCTCTCTCTCTCTCAAAAAAAAAAAACCACCACCACCAACAACAACAAAAAACCACTTTTGGCCTAAGGACAGTATCCAGAGTATCCAGTCTGAACCACGTGCAATGTCTAAAACTCCAACATAAAACTCATTCTTAGAGCATTAAGAACTAGAAGATAAGTATTGGAGCAACTATAGCTGCTGGAAGTCAGGTGGGAGAGCCCAGAAAGGGAAAGCCCCCAATTCTTTGTATAAACCCTGATCACATTTATGGCATGAGTAGTAAGCTCCGAGAAGTCCAGCTGAGGCTAAAAGAAACGAAGTGAGATCTGAGCTGCCAATAACTTCAAGGGACACAGTTTTGTAATCTGAGTTCAGCCAAGGTTAACTCTTTGCTTTAAAAGAACCCAAACAACTTAAAACTCTTGGGAGAAACATAACAAAAATAACAGTCTGGAGTTTATATAACATCTCATTCATAGTGTCTAGGATACAATCCAAAATTACTCCATGTATGAGAAAACAGGAAAACATCTTTCTTCTTGAGAATGGATAAATTGATAGAGACCAATCCTGAGATCAGCCAGATTAGTTTTGCAAGAATTTTAAAGCAAGTTCTTTAACTCTACTCAAGAACAAAGGAAAATATTGCTTATAGCGAATACAAATATAGGAAATCTCTGAAGAAAAAAAATTAAAAGAATCAAAAAGTGTCTAAAACTAAAGAATAAATATCTGAAATAAAAATCCACTAGATAGGTTAACAGAAAAATGGAGAGGTAAAAGTGAACATCAACTAAGATTATTACCAAAAAAAGTCCTAAGCATGCTTGGTATAGTCAAACTGCTGAGAGTCAAAGATAAAATGAAAATACTGAAAGCAGGTAGAAAAAAAATAATTCATTAGCCCACTGCATACATTGGAACAATTCAAATTAACAAAGACTTCTTATGAGAAACAGTGGAAACCAGAAAACAGGAACAACACCTTTAAAGTGCTGAAAATTAAAAAAAATAAAAAAACTTTCTTCCTAGAATTGTCTATTCAGCAAAACTACTTTTCAAGAATGAAGGTAAAATAAAGACTTTTTCAAGTATAGTAACAGACCTGAAGTATAAGAAATGCTAAAAAGATTCAGGTTGAAAGCAAATAAAACCAGATGAAAACAGACTCAGTAAAAGGAATAAAAACTGATGGCTAACGTTTGGCTAAATAAGAGACTTTTTTCTCTTCCTACTATCTTTAAAATACATATGACTGTTTAAAGCAAATACCCTAACACTGTATTGTGGCCTTTGTAATATATGTGGAAGTACCACCCTGGACAACCACGTGTTAAGGGTGGGAGGAGACGAAGGTAAATGAACGTATAGTTGCAAGGCTTCTGTGTTTTACTTTGAGTGGTATAAAATTATCTCCAAGTAGACCACGAAAAGTAAGAGATGTATATTTACAGCCACAAATAAAAGAATAATGCAAAAAGATAAAGCTAAAAAGTTAATAGAGAAGTTAAAATAAAATACTAAAAAATCGTAAATTAATACAAAACAAGGCAGAAAAAAATAAAAGAATAACAATCAGAAGGTATAAACAGAAAATAGTAGATCTAACCTAACCACGTCAATAATTACAATGTTTTTTTTTTTTTTAAAGATTTTATTTATTTATTAGAGATAGAGAGCCAGCGAGAGAGGGAACACAAGCAGGGGGAGTGGGAGAGGAAGAAGCAGGCTCATAGTGGAGGAGCCTGATGTGGGGCTCGATCCCATAACGCCGGGATCAGGCCCTGAGCCGAAGGCAGATGCTTAACCGCTGTGCCACCCAGGCGCCCCAATAATTACAATGTTAATGAACTGTAAACATTGCAACTATAAGGCAGATATTGTTAGAATGGGTGTTTTAAAGAGCCAAATGTATGTTGCCTACAAAAAAAAAAAATCCCTTAAATATGAAGACACAGTCTGTTTGGGAAAATACTCCATGCATACAGCAAGCATAAGCAACATGAAGTAGCAGAATTGATATCAGAGTAAATAAACTTAAAGCAATACTAGGAATCAGAGGGAAAATTCATGATGATAAATGGGTCAATACATTAGGAAGTCATATCAAATATAAATGTACGTAATAAAAAAGCTTCAAAGCACAGAAAAAAAACTGACTGAACTAAAGGTAGAAACAGACAACTCCACAGTTGTGAGTGGAAATTGCTCTCTAAGCAATTGATACAACAATGAGAATCTCTCCTCCCGTGCATATGTCCCCACCCTTCAAAACGGAAAAGACACAGAAGATCTGAATAAGATTATCAGCAATTCTGACCTAATGGGTACTGATAGAACATTATATCAATGAACTAAGGAATAAAAGTTCTTTTTTAGTGCTCTTGATAGATTTAAGATGTACCAAGTCCAAATGGTAAGCCATAAAAAAAGTTTCACATTTAAAAGAGTGCAATCGGTGTATGTTACAAAACAGTGTATGTTTTGTAACTGCAGTGCAATGAAACAAGGAAATTAGTAACAAGATATTCAAATCCCCACGCCCAAATATTTGGAAATTAACCAATATGTTTCTAAATGCTCCATTACTCAAACAATAAATCACAAAGTAAATTAGAAAATATTTTTAACTGAATGAGAATGAAAATAAAATGTAACTTTTGTGAGATGAAGCTAAAAGAGGGACACTTACAGCTTTAAATGTTTATGTAACAAGAAAGAAATGTCTAACAAAAAGTGATTTAAGAAACTAGAAACAGGGGATAAAAGTAAACCCAAAGTAAGTAGAAGGAAGAAAATATTCAAGAGCAGAAATCCATGAAATATAAAACAAAGAGCTAAAATCTAGTTCTTTGAAAACACCAACAGGATGGATAAATTCCTAGTGAAAGTAATGAAGAAAAAAAAACCGGAACACAAATTATCAGTATCATGAATAATGGAAGTTATTACCACATTCATTAAAAAGATAATAAAGTAACAAGAAAGGTGACAACTTAGATAAAATGAATAAATTCCTTGAAAAATACAAGTTATCAAAGCCATCACTAAAATGAAACAGAAAATTAATTCTATCAAAATTTAAGAAACATTATCTTACAAAAACTCATTCAGAAAATAGAAAGAGGAAGAAATACTTCCCAAATCATTTTATGAGGCCAACATCAACCTGATACCAAAATCTTAAAGACATTACAAAAACTAAAAACAAGAAAACAAACAAAAACAACTACGGGTCAATCACTATCTTTCACAAATGCGGGTGCCCAAATCCTCCAAGTCAAATCTGAATCCAGCAACATATAAATAAATTATTCATCATGACCACAAAGGGTTTATCCCAGAAATGCAAGACTGGATTTTATTGGCTTACGTTATATTTGAAAAGTCAAATATAATGCCATTTCACCGTTATTATTTAAAAATGCTAATGAAATAATGCATTTATTGTGTGTCTAATACGAAATTAGAGAACAACAATGTACCATGATTCAAACAGTATTCAAACCCTAGGTCTACCAATTACTAGTTATGTGAACAGGGATAAGTCACAACCTCTGCAACTTTTTCATCCATAACGGCATGGCCATGGGCCACGTATAGAAATGTAAGAGTAAAAATGTGCTTTGCAGCATAAAAAAACTATATAAATGTTAGCTTTGAAATGTATATGGAATACACCATAACTTATACTTAAGATACTTAAGTTGTCTGTACCTGTATATTCTGATCATTTAAAATGTACTAAGTTTAAATATACTTAAGATATTGCCTTTAACTTATAAGGCCTGATAATATGACAGAGCTATAATTAGGTATAAATATCAGGTCAGTAGTAGAGTGTCATCAGAATTCTTGTTTTGGTAATCATATAAATACATCACCAGTGGAGGGGGCTAGGTTGGGTCTGGAAGAATGGGAAGTAAGGGGAGAACATTTTAGAAGAAAAATGACATGAGCGTCACAGGGATTTATCTGGGGGGAAGTGAAGAGAACAGGTGGCAACACTATAACAACAATAGCGGCTAACATTTAGTGAGTGTTTACTGTGTGTGTCAAGTACTTTACATATACTATTGTATTCATTTCTGACAACCTTTAAAAGAGGTACTATTACCCTGATTTTATGACTATGAAACTGAGGATCAGAGAAGTTAAGTAACTTACCCAAGATCATATAGCCAACAGGTAGTAGAGCTGAGATTTTAACCTAGGTTCCTCCCACTCCCAAGCACAAACTCTTAACCAAAAGAATATTTGAAAGCACTGACATGAGGAAAAGAATTAAGAGATTTCCAGGGAGGATACAGTCAAAACCTTGGAGCTATCTAGAATTCTCTGAAGAAAACAAGTATAGG
Source organism: Ursus americanus (assembly GCF_024610735.1). NCBI lineage: Eukaryota > Metazoa > Chordata > Mammalia > Carnivora > Ursidae > Ursus > Ursus americanus. Next base: position 8,621,357 of record NC_142131.1, read on the forward strand.
GTAAGAAAAAAGGGAACCATTGAATGTCCTTTTTGGCACAGGAAAGTAGGAAGAAGAAGGACCGTCAAACAAGAAGAGGAGGAGAATCAGATAAAGGGAAAGAGCACCAAGACACAGTACATCGCAGAAGTCAGAACAAGATAAGATTTCCGGAAGGATCAATCACATATGCCAAAAAGTAAAAATAGAAAGAAGTCCGGGTGCTTGGCTGGCTCAGCTGGTAGAGCATGACTCTTGATCTTGGGGTTGTGAGTTTAAGCCCCAGGTTGGGTGTAGAGATTACTTAAAAAATAAAATCTTTAAAAAAAAAAAAAGAAGAAAAAAAGTTGATAAAAGATAGCTGAATTTGGTATTCATATCAGTAGACCGAGAATGGAGAATTAAGATACTGTAAAGAAAGAGAAAAAAATTTCATATAAAATGACTAAAATAATGCCTAGGCTCAAAAGAAAAGCATGAAGGGTTCCTAAGTTAGTTTGCAGAAAAGTGTTAAGTATGAAATATGTTTTATTAACAGATACAGGGGTGGGAGAGACAACAGATAAAAAATACAAATACATCAACAGACTACAATAACAGTTTCTAACTCTAGGAATTGTAATGATCCTTCTTAAAAACAGATCTTGAACTCAAAAAGCAAGTTATTATTACTCCTCCAATTGCTATACGGAATCCAGAAATTCACACACAGTCCTAACCTGGCTTGCTGCTTGCTTTCGTACTCTTTAAGGTAGCTGGTGGTGTTGGGAGGATCTTTGCAGGTGTATATGTATTTAAAGATATTTTTCTTCTCATTACTGGACTGGAACGTGAAGCTGTAGAGGCTGAAAAAAAAAACAAACAAACCAGATATGGCAGTTCAATAATTTCCTGCTAAGTCCTTACATTTAAAAAAATTTTAATGACATATTTAGTGGACTTATGAATATATATTACAGGAGAAAACAGACAATGTAAGGTTTAAAGAGTAAATTCAGCAAAATCATCTTTCTTATAAAAAGTTCTCTCGTGCTCTTAGCCAAATAGATGGTCTGTTTCTACTATAAATAATAAGCATTTAGCAGTATTTGCTAAAGGTATGCCAACAAGAATAGTTCAACAGACATAATTTTATCTTGCCCTGATAGAAACTCAGATTCTTAAGGGATGGCAGAGAGCTTATGACAGTTTTACTGCCTGGTTAAAAAAAAAAGAGAGAAAGAGAAAGAAAAAATAAAAAAGAAAGGGGAAGGGGAAAAAAAAAAAAAAAAAGACAGGGTCCCAAATTGTTTTTCTCTTAAGAATACAAAGTAGAGATTCAGGGATGGTTAATTTATGAACACTATGGTCTATTAAACTATTACACTTAATAAACTAATAGATTATAAGTAATAAATCAGATTGTCTTCCCTTATTACCTAGCTGAGATTTAGTTTAATGCAAGGGAATTTTAAAGATTTTTTTTTTTCTTTCTAATCAAGGTGGAGCAAATAAGAGATGTGAAAAGGAAAAGTAGAGATAATTCTTAAGTATGAGTTCCTCTGGGAAAGGATAGGCCAGAACAGAAGAGCTACAGGTATGAGCTTCTGAGTTCCTAACTGGAAGGAGGTGGAGAGTTAACAAACAATAGATTTGCCTGTTTTTGCAATTTTGGGGGAGGACCTGATAGCAATGAACATCATGTCTCTGAAAAATAAATATGAGGGCCAATTATAGCAACAGTGCCTTAGATGGTTGATATCTATCTACAGTAAATGAATATAAATCCCAATGGCAGAAGCTCTAAGTAGTCATTAATGACATAATACACAAAAAATGAAAAAAATCCCTAAAAGTACCATGTAGAACACTACACCACTACTAAGCTCTTCCCTGCTTGCATATTTTATCCTGTTATCATCAATCTCTAACTTATCCAATTAGCATTTCCACACTTTCCCCCCCATCTGGTATTGTTAGTGTCCCATTTTAAGTTATCTATAAGTTACCACAAAATTGATCAATTTTGTCCTAAGTGAGGAAAAGCCTTTCTGAAATGACAGAGGACTAACAATGTCAGCTTCTTCGTTATATAAACAGGACAAAATCAATATAGTCTATATTATGATGCTAATTCCTTGACAATTCAGGGAATTAAGTATAAATAATGTAAATATACTGTGATTACTATTAATTCTGCCGTTACAGTATAAAATACAGGATTCAGAGAACTTTTATTATAATTAGCATCTATTTTGTTTATTATTCAAAAAGAATTAAAAAACCATACACTTTCAAAGACCTGGGTTTTAGTCTTGCTTGACCACTAACTACTTGATTTCCTCAATGGTGTCTAAGTTTTTTTCTTCAAGCAATAAATTTTTCCTAAATGAAATCTTAAAATGAATGCAAATCAGATACTCTGGTTGGCGCAGCCATGCAAGACATAAGGCCTAACCACTCAGTATCCTCTTCCTCATGGAACTTCCAAAAGCTCTTGGGCATACAGATTGAAGACTAATGAACCAGACGGACTCCGAGGTTTATTCAGTTCTATGAACTGCATTAACTGCATTTACATTCTCATCTAGTTCCCTTAGTAAGAAATGGCATGAAATTTTAAGGGAGCTACATGGAAAAAAAAGAGAGAGCTACAGGGCTTGGGGTACAACTTGTATCCATGATATAGAGAAGAGCTAATGTGAACTGGAAAAGGAACTTAATGTCCTTCATTTCATTAATATACCTCAATAATATATTCTGATGAACTGAATTCACTAACCACAGAAATAAAGCTAACATAATCTAACAGCAACACAGAATATATCTTCAAAGATGATCTTTTTGTGAATATTCCACAATTCTTTCCAAAAACATGTCATTACTGCTATTTCCCTTAAGTCGTTCACTGAAAATCTTTTAAGTCTAAATAGCATTGATATCTATCCTAAATTGTAATTTACTTAGAATCTTTCTTTCATCTCTATTTCAAGATTATAAATCCTTACCCCAGCGAAGAAGTGAAACATCAAGTATAAAGGGGGTGAAGGGGAAATGAGAATTCATTCAGGTTCTCTACTCCATTCTGAGGAAAAGCACTGTCCATTCTATCAGCTTAACAGGGAAGAAAGGGAGACAAACATGCTTCGTTCTCCTAACTCTGACTTCACAGCTCAGAGAAGTTATTTCATTTGGAGTATTATCAGTTCTCGGAATCAGATACATTCATGCGCAAATTTTGAAATGAAAACCTACTGCCTAAAACCATTCCTAAAGCATTTTAGAATGCCCAGATATCTCTCCACTACCGTTAATGACTCAATGTTGACCTCTACTACCAGAGTGGAAGAAAAGGGAAGGCCACTATACTGCAGAAATGCAGGGGGCACCATTCAGACAGAATACAGTGTGAATAGAACTCTCTAGAATAATACAGTGTGGTAGCCAGAAAAGGGAAGAGGATAACAGCAACACACGAAGGTGGGTTTCATTCCAAGAGCTCCAATTTCGTTCTTCAGAGCAACAGACGTACAGTATACACCTTATGAAAAGGAAAAAGGTATACATTGAAAGTCTGTGACTTTCCAAAGATGTGACTAGCCCTGGCAAGATTCTTTTTTTTTTTTTTAAAGATTTTATTTATTTATTTGACAGAGAGAGACAGCCAGCGAGAGAGGGAACACAAGCAGGGGGAGTAGGAGAGGAAGAAGCAGACTCATAGCGGAGGAGCCTGATGTGGGGCTCGATCCCAGAGCACTGGGATCACGCCCTGAGCCTAAGGCAGACGCTTAACCACTGTGCCACCCAGGCGCCCCTCTAGCAAGACTCTTAACAGAGCAGAGCATGCTCTCCCCAAACTGGATGCTTCCTAAACTGGAAGTTCCAACGTGCTGACGGATCCCATAGAGCTGAGAATGACAGCAGTCGGCTGACTCCTCACACCAGAAAAGGTAGCCCTAAAGGTTTCCCAAAATGATGTTCCTTACAATAATGCTATAGAATGTTTAAATGTGTCACCAAAAATGTGTTTTCTCAAAAATAAGTTTTGGAAAATCTGGGTATACAGCTTTCCTTACAGAAGAACCCTAGCTATTTCTACACTAATGTAACTCTCTCTCCAGAGGGAGGTGGGATATAATATACAATTTCCCAAACTTACTGAGCCATGAATCCCTTTTCTTCACACAATGAATGAACCTTTTCAAAATATTTTCTGAAGAACATAACTTGAAAACCCTTTTGTTCTAATTTGCTCTCTTTAGCCAAGAGCTCTGTCTCAATCAGTATGACTATGTACAAAGGTGTTGTGGGGATGGGCATGTGTGCATGTGTGGGTTAGTGACAAATGGTATTTTGTAATTTTTAAAAGGCTTATTATAAAATGACACACGATAAGAATGTGAAAAAAAGACCATGACTCTCTATTGTTGACTTCTATTGCTGGGTCTTAGATTTTTCTTTTTCCTTTTTGGAAGGAAAAAGATTTTTGGGAGGAGTCAAGAAAAGTGGCACACTGCATAGTAATTAAACCGAAGAATTCCAAATAATGTTCCTTTATACCCCCCTTTCTCCTAAAATTCTATTCACTACCGCTACTTGAGTTTGTCGTTGTTATTCTTTTTATATTCAGATAATATCTACTGCCACAAAATGATAGTAGTAATAATAATAATAATAATAATAATAATAATAATAATAATAAAAAGAATTTTCCTACAAATTTCAGGGGTCTTCCGTGGAACTTCACTTGATGGAGAAGCAATGGAAGCTAGAAATTCATCCACCTGCTTTAAAGACAGGGCATTGTGAAGAGTCTCTAAAGGACAAATAGATGGCACCATGGAATACAATTCAAAGCCTGAAAAAAAGAAATGAAAAAAATTTGGATATTTAAAAAATCATTAATTAAGAAGGAAGATGACCATTGCTTAGAACTGTATGGGTTAGGTCTTTCCAATCTATCACATGCAAACACATGAGATCTCGGAAGTCATGACACCAGATGCTATGCGATATGGGATTGGAACAAGATGTGACAAAGATCGCATTTTAAATGTAATCACATAGTACAGCATGCACACGATTTCATTCTATATTTTGGTAAAATCTAAGAATGATACTTAAAGAAAAAACCTGGGGGAAAAAACAGAAAACATCACATTGTTTCAGTTTTTATTTTAAAAAATCAGGTCTACTTGATAGGTGAATAAATTAATACCAGGATGTGTCCCTGATGCCAGAATGCTAAAATTAACTTCTGTTGAAGAATAATTATGTTGTAATTGCTTGTGAAGAGTGATTTAAAGTAGCTTTTCTATTCATACCAAGGCCAATGATACTCTCTAGTGTGACCTGAAAACAACATTCATTCATTTATGCTGAAAATGAAATTTCGAAACACATTTTACCTACCTTTATTGAATTAATTCAATAATTCTATTGTTGAAATTGCTAGCTGAGTAAAGTCAGGCCAAGTAAAAAGTAATACAAAATACAGACATGTTTGCATTCAACAATGGCACAGAAATACAAAAACTTCATGAAACAAATCATGCACATATATATTAATACCATCAGTGAAACAAAAATGTTTAAATTTACATTATTTCTTTAAACAAATAGGATATAGGTTATTTGCTTTTTAAAAAAATTGCCTGTTCATTTAAACTTTATTCAACTGAATGGCTTTTAAAATTGCTTTCATACACAACTGAAATGACAAGTCCTTCTGCATCTATTCTTCCCGAAATTCAAACTAATTTTCCTTCAAGGGAAATACTTTTAATACTTAAATTAAGATTTTATATAAAGGCTAATATTATTAAATAAAAAGTAAAAATTAATTAAACTTGAATAGACTGCAAAACTCTCTGATTCAATAGGTATGTGCTCATTTTAACATTGGCTGATATTTTCTTAATTTGGGGAGAAAAGAGTGACCCGAGAACTGCCTAAGTCTTGGCTGAAGTAGGGAAACTATGGTTGAAAGAGAATCTAATCTTCCTATGAAAATAACAAAAGATTTATAAAACTGGTATGTTTGATTTTCAGGTGCAAACCAAAGCATGACGGAACATTACATATACTCAAAAACAAAACAAAACAGAAACTGTACCATAACAGCAGCTAAAGCACCTAAATTAAGCACTAAAAAAATTAGGCTTGCACAAGTATTACATTTTTTTAAAGTACAAGATTCATGCAAATACACGCAAACCCTTTCTTTGCATTGCAGTAAACTTAACAATGTGGGTTTTTTTTTTTAATCCTTTTGTCAGAATGTTTTCTAAGTGTTTTGTAACAACTATTTTCTTGCATTTGCCTGTTAGATTTCCTAACAGGCAAAACAACAATATAACAAGTTCCTCTGGTGACATATTTCCCCACTTATCTTCAGTGAACTTTGTATTTAATGCACAATGAAAGGGTTAGCGCAGCAATTTAAAAAGCCACCCTGCTGTCATGTTTAGAAGCTATAAGAACATACCACTGGAGCCTAGACATTCCACAGAGGAAACGGACCAGCACCTATAGAGGTGTAGGTGTTCTGCACAGAGGCCCAGAAAATAAGGTAAAGCACTGTCAGAAGATACTTGTTTCACCATGTTCCTTGAACTAAAGATGAAGGGAGGGGTAAGTCCATGGTATGTATTAAGATGGAAATAACATAAAAGTTAGGGGAAATAAAAAGTGAAAGAGTCAAATGACAATTCAAAGGACAGATAAGACAACACAGTATAAAAAAGAAAAAAAAAAACCTTGAAAACCCAAAAGACACATTTCTAGAGCTGAAAGGAATGCATTTTACATGCATTAAGTCACACGTGTGGAAAACCCACATTTTAAAAAAAAGTCTTAGCCAAAGGCATATAAAGTCACTCTATTTTCTGTTAAATTTAACAAACTTTTTTTTTTTTTAAAGCTTCAGTAAACACAGATTTGTCCTATAAAAAACTTGCAATACTGGCTATAAATACATAAGTATTCCGCACAAAAACTATAGTCAGTCTTAAACCTGCAATGTCTCTTCTTAGAATTTTGTGGCTTCTGTTTTTCTTGTGACTTTGGTTTTTCTTCTAAGAGGTTCTTAAGTATGTGGGTTCTTTAGAAGCTGCAGCTGTATCAAATAAGGGTCTTTTTCTTCAGAAAGTAGCATTTAAAGAGCTACAAAGGAGGGAAAGCACATTAGGCTTTAAGGCTAAGTTTTCTCTTGAGGATGAGATCTTCTTACTCCACCTCCAGGAAGTATTTAGTGTACTGTTACTTAAGTGTGCTGTTAAAGGATCCAGAAAGGGGAAAATGACTATAAGCTGTGTTTAATCCTCTAGTTTCACGTACATTTTTGAAAGACTTGACTCGAGTTTTTGAAAGATTTATTTGCTGTTAAAAAGAAAAAAAAAATTCCAGGGGATAAAAGTACCTTCATTCCGAATAAAAGCAAAAGCCAGTATGTTTTCTTTTAAATTCTTTGATCCTCAATTATTTAAAAATGATCAGTAAATACTCCTTTTGTCCCAGAAGAACAAGTTCTGTGTAAGAACGCTGTAATAGTGCAACGACTCAAGTTTATAAACAATGGCCATGAAACACCTCACTGTTCAGCCTCAGAAACTGAATTTAATTGAACTAGCTTTCCAGATTTTTAGCTTAGTCTTCTTCCTGTTGTGAGTGCTCCAAATTTTAACAAAAAGCAGTGGCACCAAAAAAAAAAATCAGTTGCTTGACAATAGGAAACCATACTGCCACATGAGAACAAAGTGAATGCTAGATGAAGTTTTCAGAGTGCTCCAGACCAAAACTGAGTTTTGCTTTAGACAAAGAGCCACAGATAAGTGATGTTACACAGTGAAATCTGCATCTCCTAGTTCCCAAGAACTTTTCAAAGATACATCTCTTTTGGCTATTTGACAACTGTGGCTCTGTATTTTTATTAAGTAACTCAATAAAACAACCATGTGATCAGAAAACAAATTAGGAAGAAAAAAACATTAAAATGATGAAGAATTAAAAAGAAAACAAAGAATACTAATTGTCATATTTTTAAAATTTGTGTAGACTGATCACTTCAGAAATTAGAAGGGATTTTTAGGTGCTAATTGAGTATTAAAACTCATCATCATTGTGGTCATTAAAAAGTTTGATGAGTGATGTTAAATGATTGTGTAAATTACAGCTGAAAAAGGGAGCTAGACAGTATCAATGTTTCAGGCGATTAAGTTGGAATTATATGCCAACTGAAATTAAGAATGGAGAAATGAATGATACTGTATACCCCACAGTTTGAAATAAAAGAAAAATAAAAAAAGGATGAAGCAGGGGAGTATCTTTTAAAATAAAAGCAAAACGTACCATTGGTTGGGTGTCGAGCAAATGAGATAGAAAACCTTTTAACAGCAGAACCGCGTGTGGCGTCTGAGAAAGAGAAAAACAGGTACCTGAAATTCGTAACAGCTACCAAAAGAAGAACACTTAAAAAAAGAGGGAAAAAACAAATACATAAGGAGGTTAGAATTAGGTGACATGCAGAAGGGAATGAGAGAGGGTACTGGTTAAAAGTAAAATGGCTTGATGATAGAGGCAAAGTGTTTAATGAAATATACAAAAGAAAGAAAAGCAGGATGAGCCAGCAATTCTGGTAAATCCATGTTTTACTGACTTAAGTAAATTTGTGGATATATGAGAAAAAGTTTTAAATAAAGCTAATCCTGAAAGGGCTAATAAGCACTCCTATTAACAGAAGGCACAAGCTTCCATGAGCCTCAAAAGACAATCTGAATATATTAATACTTAAGGTATTTTAACAAGAGTGAGAGGCTCTCCAACTAGGGATTCTAAAATATTCTCATCCTATGTTTATTTTTATAAAAATACTGCCAAAATATTTACTTCTACTTATAAACATTCCGTTCCCTTTATTTCATTTAGATCACTATCAGTAAGTAAAATGAGGGATAACAATGAACAAAAGTTTAAAAGATCAAAGAAAGACTTATTCTTTATAATATGGCTTACTGATGTCTAAAAGACCAATACATATGATGCAGTTGTAAATTTCACATTTCGACCAACTATTTACTGAATAGGTACTGTGTGTCTAACTACAATCAAGTCTTAGATGAAACATGGATCCAAGCTATGGATAAGAGAGCAGTGACTGTCATTTAGGCGCTAGGTGTCATCAAAGGGTGCTAGGATTCCATTCGAATCAGTCAGCGGACTTAGGCTTGCCTTTGAGAAGTACTGTATGCTCATGGGTGTGTGCATGGGTGTAGATACGAATCTGTGTGTGCATGTGTGCACATACCATCTATGCAGCCAGAAGAAGTCAGCTTTTTACGATGAGTACGAGCATAATCCTGTAGGTTAGGTGCGCTTGAAGAACCCCCGAGCACCGAGGTGCTAAACAGGCCCGCACAGTGAGACCCTGATGGGAGTTAGAGAAAATACATACACAACGGGTGTTCTTCCATTCACATTGGGAATTCATGCAGCATGCAACAACACGGCTTACCACACTTATCTGGCAGTGCCTTGAATAGACTCACAATTCGCTTGTATGTCAACTCTAATATAATCACCACCACCATTTATCATATGTACAAATGAGGGTGTTTAACACTGGATAAAAATATTGCCTTTGAGGAAAATAATATGCCTACACCATAATTAGACATATACATATTAAAAGTATTAAAAATACTACCATAGGAATTAATTTAGGTTGATAAGGGATTCTGTCAGTTTGCATGAACAGGTCATATAAAAAACCCCTCCTTAGCACAAATCTAGTCATAATAGATCAATGTTTTTTAATGTATGTCTATAAATGAAGACTCTTTTCTGATACCACTGAGTTAAGAATCATCAATGTATGTTATGAAATAAAGCAAATTAAAGCCTACTAATCTGTGAGAAGACCATGTGAGAACAATTCCTTGTAGGTTATCCAGGCCTAAATCACCTTAAATTTCTAATACTTAAATGACTTTAGATCTTAATTAATAAAACCCCACAAAACACATTATTAGCAAGTAAAATACAGCCAGTATAAACTGATGCTTAATTTGTAGCAAAAGTCTTTATACCCAAGGAAAACTTTTACCACTTGGTAAAGTTTAAATGATTTTCTATCAAATACATTATGACACATAAAGGAAGATAATGTGGGAATATTAAAAGCTATCAACGTAAGTTATATGTAATTAACTAAAGAAGATCCTCGAGTAAATAGGCGTCAACATTCATATACTTAGTATGTAGATTAAAGTACATAAATAGTTGAACCTTATTTATGCTTTTATTAAACCTATTTAGACAACTATTTATAGAGAAAATACTACGCTATTATCTCATATAGTTTATCAACAATGAGCTTAAAACTAATAAGTTTAGAAGGTCTTTTTCAATGTTGCTTTGTAACACTATTTGCATAGAACCAATTATGTTCTATAGGTCAATAATGAGTAACAACTTCCCCTATGCATTAGTTTTGCTTTGGTTCTCCTTAGGAGATAGTCAAAAGGAAAATTAATACACCGAGAAAGGTTTAATTAAAACACTCCCCACTCAAAAAAAATTTTTTTTTATCAGAAAAGAAGGTTCTTTTTTGTATGCAATAGCATACTTACAATTTTATCAACTGGGAAAAATGAAGTTTCATCCTAAATTAAAACATTCTGGGATTTTAATTTATAGAATACAAGATTAAAAACTAGCATTGGCAATTGGACTAAGTAGTTTACACTGCGGACAGTCAAAACAGTTATAAATCAAATCAAATGCTATTTCTTGTTCATTTTATTGAAACTTTACTGTATACTTTGAGATGTACAACATAACATTTTTAAATTAGTATATGTTAAATAAAAACTAAAGCATAGCATTTGGTCATGCTTTCATCACTGAAGAGTTTTACATGTGTGCAAAAGAGTGAGTTGAAGAAGGTCTGGAATATAATTTCCTTTAGACCACATACCTACAGTAGGGTTCTGCTTCTGTTCCACAAGAGTTCTTGGTGTTCGCAGGTAATTAGCATTTTCAGATACAACCTGTGCAAGGAAAGCAAAATAAATGAGGTAAAACAGTAAAATCAATTCAAAAGTCCATACTTCATTTGCAGCCTGTTCCAGACAGACAAAGGTTAATAAGCTGTATGATAAATATTAGTAGAAATACATAAAACATGAAAGATCATGCAAGATCCCCTTCTGAAGGGAGTCCATTTCATATGAAGTCCTTGCAATGAAGTGGTGCGAAGCAGGCATTCAGAATGAAATATCATGTATGAAACAAGACAGATGAAAGGAAACAATTAATAGATTGATAGAATTTCACTCTTAAAAGAAGCCAAATGCCCACTCTTAAACAGCTCCTGTATTTGAAGGGGGGGGGGAAAAACAATCACAAACAAAAGAAAAGACAGACAGAGACTGTTGAGGTCACCATACAATTACTGATCCATGCATGGGCTTTATCAGAGTAACCTTTAAATATTCACAGCCTTAATGGATACCATAATCCCTTTTCCTATAATCAAATGCATTATATTTCCAAAAGGAAATTGCTGAAATTCTTGGAAAAGTCATGTGTAACAGCAGACCTTCCATTCTTGGAACAAAAAAATCCAAAAAACCCCTAGTATTTTTAAATTTCCAAATGTCATCACAGAAAGTCCTTCTGAAGTCCTTTTATTTTGGCCCATATTACTGATGGGCACCTATACATTGCATCCTCATATAAAGAGAGCATTAACATATTCTACAACTCAAAAAACCCCACTCTGTATGTATCCCTTAGATACTTCCAGATAATGATGGAATCGTGAGGGAGAAAACAATTAATATTAGTGTACCCTGCTAATTAACACAGGAGCACATACATTTTGATATTTTAAAAAATGTTCATATTCTCAGCAAATTCCAAATGGAATCTAACTTTTCAATTATGGGGGAAAAGATTATTAAATTTTCTTAGCATCGAATTATGTAATTTTGTTTCTGAATGTTTTAAAGGACAACTCTGTCAAAAAAGATTTCTTTCCTTTTTAAAATTTTTTATTAACACGCTAAAGTTCCAGGAATGCAAAATTTATTAATTTTTAAATCCTGGATATTTGAAAGCCTCCCAGTAAAAATCCTAAATGCATGCAATGTAAGAGGTTTCTTTCTCTCAAATATTGTCAGGTATCACAAGCATTTTTAAATGAACTGAAAATTAAAATACAGAAGGATTTACTCTGATGTTAAATATAAGGGATTAGATGTCCTCAAAGACAGCTGTTTGTTGCTCTGAATGCAGGTAGGAAAATGTTTAATGAAGTAAAGTTTAAAAACCTGTTGCCATGAGCCAAAAATACTGGATGTGAAAGCCAATGATTTGGGGGAGACAGGGGAAGAAGTGATTTGTTCCCCTGATCTGCGTCTTCGACGCCCAGTACCCACACCACTGGTATAATGCAGCCAGGTACCAGTACCCTCTGGGCTAGACACACTCAGGGGGCTCTCTTCCTGGAAGTGAGAAAGGGGGCAAAAAAAAAAAAAAAAAAAAAAAAAGCAGAGCATGCAAAGTTAGATACAACAGAGCCAAATGATCGGAAAGAAAAAAAAATACAGTTTGTTCGCATTTGTTTATCAATTTTTAAAAAACTATTAAACAGTAATTTGGGAGCCAAATATTTCAAATATTTGAGAAATTCATAGGAATGACTTAGAAATCTAATTGTATGTGATAACAATAAGAATTACAATTATAAGAATTACCTTATTTTCAATATACAAAATATTTATACTGCTTAATAGTTGTCCCTTCTCTCTTAAAACTGGAAAGGTTTAACAATTTTCTGTCTTAGTAATTTTTAAAATATAAAAGTATTCTGCTTAATTTTAAATATTCAAGACGTTCTGTGCTATACTGGATAACCTTCCAACCCAAAGCACTAAAGGATTGTGCAAAGGATTAAAGAAGTTTCAATGTATATGATGCAGAAAAGAAAACCTATCTGCCAGACATTTAAAAAAAGAGAGGTAAGATGGATTCAAATTGCACTTGTTTCCACTTTCGAGCTATTTATTTGATTACCCCCTCCAAAGATTATTTATAGAGTTCAGTAAGCAAAACATGCAGCAAACATTATCATTTACATGTTTGCATGTTCAGGTTTCAGACAGTGAGGACAGAGTAAAATCTACTTGCACAAAATGAAGAGAATAGTCTTTTTCTCTGTGTGTCTTTTGGAAGTACAAACTTCTGATATCCATGGAGATGGTGGACGCTGGAAAAAGTCTTCAAGGTTTTACTTGAATAATTTACCTTATGGAAGTAAAAGTTTAGCATGGCATAGAAATAATCTCTTGTAAGCAACTATGTAAGTATTTATGAGAAAAAGGTTTATAAATGTGTTCTGTCTCTTAAGAATTAACAAAGGGCAGTGATTTTGTCAAATACAAATGTGTTGCAAAATGAAGACTCACCACACATTTGGTTGTATCACTGTTATAAGCTTTTTGGAGTGCAGAAGGTTTAATGGCAAAATTTTGAACAATCTGATTAATTTGCAGTTTGCTTTGTACAACAACCTCAAAATCACTGCCCTCACACAGATGGTAGTTTAAGTTATATTAATATGTCATTTCCCGATTTTCTGAAATTAAAGATACCTGAACATAACCCCAGGTTTCCCATTTTTAAATTAAGCTGTATAGAACACAGTCCCAAATTCTACAGCTGTTAGTCATCCTCTTTTATAATTAACTTACAATATCACAATCATAGAAACCCTAACTAGCATACAATTTCCATTATAAAATTACCACGATCTATTTATTGATGGATTTTTTCCTATGCATCATTGTCAAATTGGGTCACATATTTATTTGAAATTTGAGAATCATAAAGCACTTTTGTTTGTATAATCTGGGGCAACAGAAATGAGCATAATTCTGTTTTGTTGTTGTTTATGCTCTTACGACTGCTAGTTAAATGCTATACTTAGCTCTTATGACTTGGCATATTTCTTTATCAACAAAAATATTTTTCTAACGTAAAAGTTGATGGTTGTTTCTATCTTAAAATCTTGCTCTATACTGTTACTCGAGTATTTAGAAAACATTTATAAGCACTAATCTCAATCAGTGCTGGGAGAAATCATCCTATAGAGAATAGAGATAACCCAAAATAAAGGTATTTGAAGTATAAAAATGCATACTGGTTTTAAAGATTTACTTAACAAGCTATATTCCAACTGTTCAGCTTTCTTGTTAAATCTTATTTTAGTAGTTATTTAAATGTTATTCTACTAGAGAACATAAGAATTAGCCTTATTTAGTTGTAGATCTTAATACAAAGGATACAATTTTCAACTATCTCCTCAAATTTTCAAATTTTATACTGATTTTTGCAATCAGGCTAACAACTTAGAATTTCACATCTTAATCTACAGTGTCATTGGACTCAGTTGTTGTTGAAGCATTTCTGGCAGTTCCTCTCTACTGTCAGGCGAAAATTATTCTCTGCCTATTAAATCAGTCTTTTAAAAAAGTTCTTTATTAGAATAACCTAACGGGACAGGACAAAAAAAATAGATGAGTTCTTAGAAAGGTCTTATTTTACTCTGTCTATTCAACTTTGTTACCAAAACTATACATAAAGCTCCTTATTCTTAAAACTTAATCTCTTTTGTAACAGCCTCTATATTTTTAAAATACTTATTAGAAAAAGAGGCAAAGTTGACAATTAAAAAAATCTGTTAGGTTCCCAAGCTCCATAATTAAAGCTGTATTTTCTTTTCTGTTTCATTAAAATATAGTTAGTTTATTTTATGAAAAACATGCTCTGACACATACACTTACTTCATTTGTAGCCATCCTCCTAGATCTTGGAAGTGGAGACTTCCTGTGTATATGAATTGGCTCTGATACCATAGGTTTGAACAGTATCACAGCGCGATCAACCTCATCTTTTTTAGAAGTATGTGGTTCATCATCATTATCAATTTTAAAAGATCTCCTGCCTTCATTCTGTGGGCAAAGAATACAACATATAAAATTCAGATAAAGCAATTTATCTTATGATAAATTCAACCACCAACTGGTTAAGTCGGTTGAAGCACACACACAAGTCTGCGGATTCAAATGAATCAATATTAACCGAATTTTTACAACAGTCTAGTATTAGTCTATAAAAATAGCTAAATAAATTCAGAGATATATCAAGTCCTTGGACTAGAAGATCTTCTACTCTAAGTTTATTTCCCTCAAAATTGATCTGCAAAATTTATGTAATCTCAGCCAAATCCCAAAAAGTTCTCTTTTTTGTTGTTTTGGTTTTTTTAAAGATTTAATTAATTTATTTGACAGAGAGCGAGACAGGCAGCAACAGAGGGAACGGAAGCAGGGGGAGTGGGAGAGGAAGAAGCAGGCTCCCAGTGGAGCAGGGAGCTGGATGTGGGGCTCGATCCCAGAACGCCAGGATCACGCCCTGAGCCGAAGGCAGACGCTTAACGAATGAGCCACCCAGGCGCCCCCAAAATGTTCTCTTTGGAACATTACTTTTTACTTTAGTTTGAGAATGAAGAAGCATTTGTTTTTATTTTTGGGGTGGCAGTGAGAGAATCTTAAGCAGGCTCCACGCCCAGCGTGGAGCTGGACTTGGGCTCACTCTCAGAACCCTGAGCTCATGACCTGAGCCAAAATTGGATGCTTAACTGAGCCACCCAGGTGCCCTGTGAGTGAAGTGTTTAGTATCAACACTTCTATTCAACACCATGCTGGTCTAAGCCAGCAGCACTTCATAAAAAAGCCTATCCAAATGGTCAATAAACATATGAAAATTGCCAATCCTTACTGGTCATGAGGATAATGTAAATTTAAACCATGACAAGATATCACTATATATCCTTCAAAATAGCTATATTAAAAATAATGATCATACCAAGTGCTGACAAGGATACGGCAGTATCTTTAGAAAACTATTTGACTGTATTTTCTAAACTTGAACATATGTACCCCACGACCCAGCAGTTTTACTCCTCGATGTATATCCAAAAGAAATGTGTACATATGTTCACCAAAAGACTTGAACAAAAATGTTCATGAAAGCACTCATCTTCACAGCCTGAACTGAAAACAAATGATCAAAGTGGAAGAGATGAACACACTGCACTGTATTTATTTATATTTACTGTTGCCATGTAATCCTACATGACAACAAAAATGAAGAATAGAATGGATAAATTTCATAAACATAATGAAAGAAAGAAGCCGAACCCACCCACACCCCCCCAAAAGCATGTGTTCTGCGATTTCATTTATAAAAAGTACAAAAATAGGCATAATTAAAACATGGTGCTAAAGTTCATAATCATAGGTATCTTTCAGGAGAAGACAGGGAGGCTGTGATAGGGAGGGGCACAATTGGGTCTTTTGGAATGATGATATTATTCTACCTATAACCTGGCTGGCTGTTTCATAACTGTGCTCATTCTGTAATACACCATTAAGCTATACACTTATAATTTATCAATATGGATCATAATTTAGTAAAAAGTTTTAAATTGAATACATATTTAACCTTGTAAGGTTAGTATAAGGATTAAAATAACAATAATTTGTACCAAGTGCTTATTAGCACAGTGTTTACCATGCACTAGTCCTCAAGTAATACAACAACCAAAACCAGAACCAAAACTATAGTTAACCATTCTCAATACTGGTCTTAAAAATACAAAAAATCTAAATAAAATATAAAATTCCTGTATGCTTAGAAATGTTGTCTGCCCAAATCATACATAAAGAAACTTATACGGTCTTGCTACTTAGTAGTTGAGATAAGAATTGAAGTACATTAACAGGAAATTCTTACGGAAATATTAGGAAAATCTAATATTTATTCTGTGACCAAACACTGAGAGTTTCATCTTTATTACCTCTCTTGAAGCTGGTCTATATCCATAGCCAGATGGTAAATTTTTGTCTTCTTCACATCCTTTGGCTCCTGGACTAAAATGTAATTCAACATGAAAGCGTTCCTCTGAGGAAAGATCCTAAAAAATATCACAGAACATTTCCAAAATGAAAAACTACAGGCTACTTATTTACCTCGGATAATACACACAAATCAAGAACTCTTGTTACCTTGTTAGGATCCTCATAAAGCATGATCACAATCTGAGTCATGTAATTGAGCTCATTGACAACATTTAAGTAATCCATAGCTCGTTTCCACTGTTCATCCTTTGATTCCTGAACAAAAGGTTTATGGTAAGCATTTTCTCATATCACTTTACTTGGAAGTCACTTTATTTTCATTACGGTAGTTTGCTTAATCCTGAGTGATACCACACAAATAAGGTAAATACGTGTGTGCTCAACCTTTCAAAATAACTATATTTAAGTCTTGATAAATTACTTATGTTTAGGTAAATTATTTTAAAAATCTCTTATCAGCAGTATTAGAAAGTCTAATGGTAACTTTTTAAATAGCTTCTAGAAAGTGAAAATAAAAATCTCTTGAAATACGAACCCACAATTGTATTCTGAGGGTAAGGGGCAGTGAGTTGTTAACCTTAGGTCCTGAAGTGCCTATTGTGGAATCATGCTTCATGAGCTGAATACATCCTATAAGAGTAGAGCTATTTTTCCCATTATCATATAGTCAATGTATGTAATACAGGCTTATTGGTAAATATACCTCGTTATACTGCAGTAGTATTTAAAATAATCAGCAGGAGGTGGCGTATGTAAGTTCTATCAATCTTACCATCTCCTTCATCACTCCTCCATCTTCATCTAGATAATCATTGGTCTTTAAACATATAATCACATAGCATCAGAACAGAAAAGAATCCTAAAGAATATGTACTACAAGCATTCAAAGTAGAAAAGTCTATCTGAAAAGGTAAAACTGCTCAATGTACAAAGTCTACAGTCAGTGGGCAACAGGGTCTACATGACAGATAACTTTCCTTCATTTCCTATGTCATAAACTTTAGAAATAAATGCATACAACAATTTTTTGCATATAGTAAGGAGTATACAGTATTTTGGACTTTATAAAATGTGTATTGTTTTAAAAAATGAAATTTGACACACAAAAGCCTAAACTTACAAGACCACATGTTGATTACTTATTAAAAAAAAACAAAAAACAAAAAAAACCCTCCAAAACCAGCATGTATTCCTTTCCAAATTTAGACATTACATATCTCTGAGGAAGCATTCCCCTTTTTAAGTTTCTAGAAGAGTAAAGTTAAATATAAGTCATGTAATTTATATTCTTCCATGTGTGCTTAGCATCATTTTAATAAATGACTATCCACACCTCTAAATGCTCTAATGCCAAGCCACTAAAGCAGCTACTCCCAACTTAAGCAACACTCCAGAGAAAAAACTGCATCTGTGTGTTTGCCTATGTCTGCCTGTGTATTTGGGGGAGGGATATGTGCAAAGATGTATATGCATTTTTTCAGAATTGGTAAGGGAAAATATTGGCATAGCATTTGAGTTTCAGTAAATGTGAATTACCATAAATAATGGATTTAAATTAAATACTAAAAATTTTCAACAGGTGAAAAGATGTATTAGACTTTGTGCTCCTATATTAATAAGAACACCATCTAATAATCTCTAATTCAGTGTTGCAGTTATAGGTCCTGCTAGGTCTGTTCTAATGGACATATGAAATCAGATAATATTTAGTAGCATCTTACTGAACACAATTAAAATGAAAGAATCCATAAAAATCTTTTTTTTTAAATTAAGGCTTATTAAATATATTCCCTGAAATCTTACTTATAATCTTGTTTCCTTAACAAATACCTTTTGAAAAATTCTATTACGGAGAGCTAGATTTTACCCAGTTCATACTGAAAAATAAAAAATTTCAACTGGGGACAGACTGAACAAAGTTTTAAGTATACTAGTTAGAGGGTCTTACGAAGGTAACATGAGCTGCAATAATGAATCACAGTTCAAATAAACTAATTTTTTTAAATAGAAAATGGGACGTCATATTGATATTAAAGACACTACATGTATTTACTGTGAAAAAAATTTTTTTTGAAATCCTGGAAGCAGATTTTTAAAAGAATGGAGTTGTTCAGCTTCTGTTTTAAAAATGTAGCTGAACGTCCAAATGAGGCACTGCACGTGGCAGTCTGCCTTTCTTTTGACAGTAAAATCTTACACATATTTAAACTGTTTGACAAATAACAAGAATGCCTTGCAAATTCATAAAAACTACTTCTATAACATATGCTATTATTAAACGTATATTATTAAAAAAATAAAAAAGAAAAATGTAGCTGAATGCAATATATACTCAAGAAGCTCTAGTTCTACTCCCGCTCCCGTAGTCTAAATTCTGTCTTTCTTCAGATCACTGCGAGAGAGCTTCCTAACTGTTTAATCCCCTTAGGATTCTCAAGGCACTCGCTCTCCAACCTCATCTGTTGCCATTTCATCCACTGCTCACTATAATGCTCCATAGGCTTGTTCTATCGGCTCCTGTATCTTCCATACTTCTTTCACCTTCTAAATAAGTGTAAGAGTCAAAAAGGAACCACGTAAGAGATGTAGTTCTCCTCCCCCAAAACAAACAATGCCATCATTACTATTGGATATGTAAGTTCTTGACTTGTTAATTAAGCGTCATTTTTTTTTTTATGATTTCTCTTATTAAAGCTCAACTACTGCACATATGTATGCAAGGGATGTCCCTTTGCTATTCCTTAATGGGACAAAGAAGAAAATGAAACAAGAGGGAAGAACATATGAATTAGAAAATTTGATGAGAACGGAGGACTGAAATAACTTTAGGGTAACTTTAATATTAACTATGCATCAAGGCTAATAATAAAATTAAGAACCAAGAGATGTAAGAAATCTTCATTATAGGGGCGCCTGGGTAGCGCAGTCGTTAAAGCATCTGCCTTCTGCTCAGGGCGTGATCCTGGCGTTCTGGGATCGAGTCCCACGTCAGGCTCCTCCGCTGGGAGGCTGCTTCTTCCTCTCCCACTCCCCCTGCTGTGTTCCCTCTCTTGCTGGCTGTCTCTCTGTCACATAAATAAATAAAATCTTAAAAAAAAAAAAAAAAAAAAAAAAGCTTAAGCTTTAAAAAAAAAAAAAAAGAAATCTTCATTATATATCTAACTGCCTTTTATTAAAAAGGTAAAACAAAACTGAATTTTCTTTTAAGAACCACTTTGTTAACAGATGCATATGGATGTGTACACCAATATATACACAGAAAATTGAAGGAAAATTCTTATTTTTTGCTATTTGAGAGATGGATGAAAATATACTTTTGTTATATAATGGAGTGACATTGTATTCTAGGTAATCTATGGTCTGGGTGTATTGACAAACAAGATATTAAAATTTCTAAGTCTCTTTTGTACATGATCACTTCCATTGCCAATTCCTACAATGTCATTTTCTTTGTCATTTCTAATGCAAACTCCTTGGGAATCTTATTACTAGCTACCACCTTAGCTGTCATTAGTATGTTGGCTTCCTAACTCTATACCCTTAACCCAAACCTCTATCCTCACGTACGAACATACTCAAGCTGTCTAAAACTAAACTCATTACTTTCCTTCTTTAGACCTGATCTTCTTTCCAAGTTTACTCTTGTCAGTGAATAGTAGGATCATCTGCCAAATTACCTACATTAGAGATATGGGAATCTTTCTTGACTCTCTTTTCCTTCTCACTGTCCATACCTGTGAGCACTGGAAGGGTCTCAAGGAGAGTGTTAGTGAAAGCCTAACAGGCTGGAGGAGGTTGCTGGTGAGGGATTATTTAAGGTAAGAAAAATGTTACTGGAAACTACAGGAAAATGAACTTCTGTTATGTAGTGGCATAAAGTGTAGAAACACTAGCCTGTAGACAGTGGAAAATAAATAAAAAGTGTATCTAATGAACTAGTTCTGGAGATTTCTAGGACAAGTACTGAACATGTCACCAAGATTCTTCTCACTGCCTGTGATAAACAAGGAGAGAGATAAGCTACTGGGAAACTCTCAATTACAGAGAAGCTTGCTGGGTCCAAAAATAAAACTGTTTCTCATTCCCAGCCTTTTTAGGGACCAAACGATCGCTGTAATTAACAACTGCCTTTCGAGAAGAAGGGAACACAAGACTCTGCCATGAAAACATGGTGCGATTATAAAAAACATTGCTAAGACCTCCAAAAGATGTAATAAGGTGCTTCACAGATCTTCCAAAGAAACACACAACTTTCTCAGGATCTTAGGAGTATGTCTCTCAGATGCTCAGTAGCCACATAGGGAAACCAAGGTAGTAAAGGGCTTATCCTTAAGAGATCTTTGGGTTTGATGTGTTTAATACAGTATATTCTAAATTACTCCACTTTGTTTTGTTTTTTAAATTATACCACTCTGAACTAAAAATAAACAGACCTTTGGAACCCCAACTTCTTTGGGTAGGAAGCAGGTTAAAGAAAACTACTCAACTGCAAACATGAGCTACTTTTTTTTTTAAAGGAGGGATGACCCAGATGAAACAATCAAGAACCCAAATTATGAAGCCATGAGCCATTGGAAACAACTGCCTGGTAGTATGACAGAGTCCTAATTAAAGAATGGGCAACATGGACCTGGGTAGATTTCAAAATTGCTACGGACCAGTGACTACAGTGTACCTTCTATGTCACCCACTTTTGAAAAGTTTATCTACAGCAGTTATCTTATGCCTAACCCACCCCTGTAGGTAGTTGGTCTCTTCAGTTCATAGGTATTTGAATTAAGTTTGAATGCTCTTGAGCACTCAAGGAGTTGTGTCCAAGGAGCCCCATCCACATCTGGACTTGACTTAGATGAAGAAACCTGGGATGTCAAGTTTATGATGTAATAAAATAAGATGGGTAATACTGGACTAGAGGTTATGTGAATTTTGCATATGAGAGAAATATGGATTGTGTAGCCAACAGATATATTGTGACAGATCCTATTTTCCAAAGATGGCCACCACATTGTATCCAATCTCAAGTACTCATCTTATAATGTGACAGTGACACATCACACATGTAATAATGTAGATCTATTTCCCCATCCCTTGAACCTGGATGAACCTCTGTGACTGCCTCAACCAATACAGCTCAGTAGCAGTGATATTATGTTACTTCATAAGTTAGATCACAAAAAAGTCTTGCACTTGCACCTTGTTCCATTATGAAACTCAATCTTGGAACTCAGCTACCATGTTTTGAGGAAGCAAGCAGGTCACACGAAGAGGCCAGGTGTAGGTATTCTGGTCAACAATCCCAGCTGAAGTTCTAGCCAACATACAGCATCAAGCACCAGACATGAGAGGAAAGCTCTGAGATAATTCAAGCCCCAGCCACTGCCTAACTGCAACCTCATCAGAGACCCAAAGGGAAACCACCTAAGTATATCACAGTCAATCCTTTAAACTGTGGGAGGTAAAAGTAACTATGGTTGTATTAGGCCAAATTTTGGTATGACTCACTACTAACAATAGATGAGAGGCACAATATCCAACCAAAGACCAAGTTCATTCTAAACCCCCCAAAACTCAAATTTATCAGCTTCTCTTTATCTCATTACCACCAGCCTATAACATTACCTAAAATATTTTACGTTATTGTTTGGTTAAACTTCTCCAAAAGGAAGAGAACACGTCTTTATTGCCAAGATCTAGCACACTGCTTGGTATACATTAGACCCCTGACAAATGATGGCTAATGATCAATTACTGAAATTGTACAATAAAAACTGGTGCTAGTGATTTGATTACAAATTCAAGGAACCATATTTGTTAAGTAGATTGGAGTAACTTATTCTACTTACATTGCATAAGGCACCATAGCGAAGCATAGATAGTAAAGAATGTACATGACTTTCACTGGTAAAATATAACCTGGTACGGACATGACGTTCAGGAGACAGAACACCTCTGGAATACCTAAAGTTAGTAGCAGACAATGTTAGAACAAAACCATCTAGTCAAACCTTAAGTATTGAAATTATTTTGTAAAATGGAATTTAATCTTACTAGAAGTAAAAGACCGTAATAAGTAAATCTACCCCTCTTCCAACCACAACTGAGGAACTATCTTTGTAGATAGTCCTCTAACATGAAGATTAACCAGAACTAACTGCGACCTCTGAGATTAGTTAAAAAAGAGTTAATATTAGTCGGATTCACTGTAAATAGGTCATTTTAGCTCCTCTAATAGCAATGACAAAGGTCATAGCCCTAAAGAAGCTCATAGATATTTACGCTGCTGAATAGGTTACACACTGATGATCCCATGTGGAAGATGACACATATCCCCTTTCATCTCAGTTTTTCCTCAGTTTGGAGCCCTAAAGAACGCTGGTTGGAAGTTAACTGTTAGGAATACCTAAGTAATCCTTATTTGCTCAGTGCACTGAGTAACACATTCCTGATTTCTTCATAGGAACATTAGATTTGAAGTATGCAAAAACAGATGGCTATAGATTTAAATACCAGTATAGTCTCTTACACAGGGTGGAGTTTATTTACAGTGTCATCATCTTGTGTCCTCTGGAGGTCTGAGCGAATTTTTCTAACTAGAGGAGTACAGTAGCCTTTGGCAATCTCCAGTTTTTCAGCTTTAGTTATACCATATTCCTGAGCAGAAAATACATGATATTAGAAAAAGGGTATAATGACAAAGCACTCTAACAAATGTACTGCTTAGTTAAAACATTCTAGTAAAAGACAAATGCCTTTATTAAACTTTTTTTTTAACATTACAAATTTCCAAGTTTACATTTTTTGCAACTGCAAGTATACGGTCTTAAAATTTTTAAGCATAATTGGAAAGATTTTTTTGGTAGAACTAAAAAGCAAATAATTTCTGAAGAGGGGAGGATGAATGAATGAATGTAATCGTTATAGATAGTAGTTCAACTCAATCATAAGGTTTTAAACGTAGAAACAATTCTAAAAGAAAGATGGATTAAGGACATAAACACTAAAGCACAGAAAAACAGTCAATAAACCTATGAAAAGAAATATAAGTGAAACCATGAGATTTTGTTTATTCAAATATCAAAGATTAAAAGGGCTAACAAATCATTTAAAAAGCCTTTGGCTAATGCTTTTTAAGACTTAGCTAGTGGTGAGCAAAAAATGTAATGAAATCATCAAATTTAATGACTTCAATAATAATTATGAGTTAATTAAACTTACGATGAGGAATTACAATATGAAGTGTTAAGAAAACATAACCGTAATAGTAATGCTAATAAATATTACAGTTCAAAGAAGCAGATTAGAAAATGATCTGATGTGTAAAGAGAAAAAGCTGTGATATGTGTGTAGATGGAAAAAAGGGAGAAAGAGGAAGAAAGCAGAAAGTGGAGAGGGAGGGACAGAGACAGAAAGGAGAGAGTAGAGAGGAGGAGGGAATAAACAGGCATACCCACTCTCTCCAAGTTCATCCTAGGATATCTGAATTTAAAGGTTACTTCTTGCTGTCAGGTCCTTCCCAAGTAGCAAAAATTCTATATGGATAATAGATCTGAAAACTGTCAAAGAAAAGCCTGACTGATTACAGATGGAAGGCCCATGAAAACAGAACTTCTTGGGGTTCTATACCATAAACTAAAACTTGGTTGGTTCAATAATCTTGTCAACATAATGACTGAGAACGGAGTATGCAAAAAAGATACATATGTAATTGTGTATGTGTAAATAAAAGGAAAACAACGGAACTAAAAATCATTAGGTGAAATTTTTTGTGTGTCGTCAGCAAGGTATGAGGAAACAGGCGCTCTTATACTGTTTCATTGGAAGAAAACTGGTAAAAGATTTCTGGAGCTACAAAAATAGTCTTGAGTACATGTAAAGACATGTGTAAAGAGAGTGAAAGAAATGAAGAGTCCAGATTCCCAAATATGAAAATTGGTTAAGTAAATTATTATTACCTCATACCAATAGCCATTAGAAATAATGATGTATATAGCTTTAATGATATGGAAAGAAGTTCTTGGTGCTAAGTGAAGGGGAAAAAATCAGGTTGTAAAACAGTATGCTTTTCCTTCCACATTTGCAAAGACTACATTTGTTATATGTATGAGAAAAACTGTATCTTCATGAATTTAAGAGACAAATCCTTTAAGAATTTTCTAAAACATTAAAATGTTTTTCTCTCGGTAATATCACAGTGACCTTTTTTTTTCTTTTTGCTATTTCTACATTTTCTAATTTTACACAGATATATTAACTTTGTAATAAAGAAATTTCTCCCTTTAACACACATTGACATATTTGTTCATCTGCCACCACCAACTAGGATCAAATAATTAATTGTTAGATATCCCAGTTCTCATGTGTAATTACAATATTTCTGCCATAAATAGAACTAATTAAAATACCAGATGAGGCTATCTGAAAGCTTATTATGTGGTTATATTTAATGAGAGTATCAATGGACTTCATATGGCAAATGCTATTATTAACAGTCCTCTGCATTTCATAATCCATAAATAACTAAACAAATTGTCTTCCAACTTTCATCAATGTGATCTCAGTTAAGAGAACCTGAATACCAAACTGAGTCTTGAGAGGTCCTTATCTACTGCCATAACATTATGACTATTTTAAAGTATCATTTTTAAGCCAGGGCCTTTATCTTATGAAAATTGAGACTGGTTAAAAAGTAGAAAGTTAATTCTATCACAACAAAATTATCTACAATAATTAAAATTAGTTTAACTGTTAAAATGAATAAAAGTAATAAATTATGTTTGTTATATTTAAGCTTAGTTATGATTAGAATTATATGTCACACAGCATAGATATAAGAATTAAGTAATTCAATGTAAGCACAGAAATACATTTTTAGAGGCATAGCAACACTTGGAGGCACACCAGAGCATATACCCATTTTTCTTGCACAGAGAGTGATATTCTCTAAATCTAAATTAGCATATTCTAAACAAGTCAGAATTTTACATTATTTGACTAATCATCAAGTCTCTAAGCTTGAAATATTCTGTTTCCTTAAGAACTAAGCAAAATTTTCATTTTTTCCATTATAAACTATAGTTTCATTGCAATTACCATAAATATATTTATAATTTTTAGTTTGTTAAGTGACTGAAAATGCCTGAATTTTGTCCATAGTTCTGGATTTATGAAGGCTAAAATAACAAAGCAAAATAATATTTACTGGATTGAATTCAACACTCCATTAAAAAAGAATAAATCCCAAGGTTCTGCCACAATAAGGAATATCAAACCAAAAAGTTAGAGAGGTAAACCAAAACCTGTCCTCTTCTCAAGCTATAATCTCAGAACTGCAGGAAAGAAAGTAAAAAAAACCTCTGCTTTTAAAGTTATAACTTTACAAAATATAATTATGAATTTACCAAAAATAAGACTGATTCTTGTAAGCTTGGGCAAAATGTTTTCTGAAGAGTCCAAAGATTTGAAAGATAAGTAATTTATCCAAGAAAGAAATTTTGGAGATTTCTTCAAATAAGTTCTCAGACTATTGAGATCTAACCTAACTTCATCCAAAGACAATTATTCTAATAAAGACAGATCAGTTGAGCATGACAAATTACTTTAAAAGATATAAATGATGTTTCAAATCTTCCCAACCCATTTTCATTTTTACTGATTCTTCTAATTACAGTACTTTAAAAAATTTATTATAAATATTAAAGTTACAAGGAGATGGTAAGAAGTTTCTTCAGTGATATGAGCAATATACCTGAAATACATACACGATACATAGGAGAAATTAACATCTAAAACCCTATTAATTCTTGAGTATCTTCTAAAGCCCAACTCTTAGAAACCAACCTTTCATTCCCAATTCTAGAAGGTTTAGTATACAGAACGGAGAGAGAGGAGACATGCGATTAAATAAGCCATGTAACAAAATAGACATGATTATGCCAACAAATCATTTGTATATTTAGTCACTGAGGTGCTAAGTTTAGATATACTGAAAGCCTACTCTGAAGAATGCATATAGTCACCCTAAATATTTAAGACTGTCTTATATTAACAGTTTACCTGTTAAAAAGCATACTTTTAAATAATCTTCATTGAAAGAATGAGTATAACTCATATGCACTGAGCCTGGACTAACGTCAAAGCAATCCAAAACAATGAAAAAAAAAGTAGATCTTACTTATACTTCCAATGCAAACTAATTATACGATTAGCAGAATTAACAGCAACCACTCCAGGGCGCCTGGGTGGCTCATTCGGTTAAGCATCTGCCTTCGGCTCGGGTCATGATCTCAGGGTCCTGGGATCGAGCCCCACCTTGGGCTCCCTGCACAGCGGGGTGTATCTTTCTCCCTCTCCTTCTGCTTCTCCTCCCTTGTTCATGTGCTCTCTCACTCTCTTTCTCTCAAATGAATAAATAAAATATTAAACAAACAAACCAGTGACCATTCTTCTTGGAATAGTTAATAAGAAAAATCTGGATAAACTTTCTATCTTGAATTTCATAACAAAGATAAGTCTGACTCAGTAACTTCAGTTATAATCAAGCCAGTGTTAGCTCAATGACTGTCTATACATTGTGCTAAAACTGAGTTATGCAGAATTTAGTGTGTTCATTCTGATAATCTTCAAATATCTTACCTGTTATAAAACTTCGTATTCTGTAAAATTAAATTTCTCTTTTGTTTTTTTTTAAAGAGTTATTTATTTATTTCAGAGAGAGAAAGAGAGAGAGAACATGCGCTTGGGTGGAGGGGCAAAGGAAGAGGGAGACAAGCAGACTCCCCACTGATCGAGGAGTCCAACACTGAACCTGATCCCAGGACCCTGAGATCATGACCTGAGCAGAAATCCAGAGTTGGACGCTTGACGGACTGAGCCACCCAGGTGCCCTAAATTTCTTTTGCAGAATAAAAGCTCTCTTCCATTTAGTAAAAAGAAGTTGTCAGATAATAATTCTTTGTTTGCTAAATCAGTGTTTCCTAAGAGGCCTAAAGATACACTCTTGATATGTGAGATATTTTTATCTTCTTTTTTAAGAATTCATTTTGCAAATCACTGAATCATACAATATACCTAAGATTGTCTACATTATACATCTCACCAAACAAATAAGTAGTGTTCTCTCAGGCTGAAAGAATAAGCTCATCTTTAACATGTACACAAATAATTATAGGTAAATTGTGTACTGTCTGAATTCCCAGTTTTTCAAAGTCTGTAGTTTTTCCTGAACTTTCTATGAATATTAAGGGATACTGATACTATTTTAACCATTTTTATATGTATTTTAAAGTAAGGCTACTTTTGTTCAGCATCTTGATATTTTTCATGTATTCCATTTTTTCCTGCTGTTTAACTTTGGTTCATATGTGGAATGTCTGATCTACTCCAATCTCCTCTTTATAATATCCAAATAATCTTTAGTCATTGAGTTGAAAACAGGTCCCAAAGTTAGGAGAAATTTAGGGGCACCTGGGTGGCTCAGTCAGTTAAGCGTCCAATTCTGAATTTCAGCTCACAGAATCTGGAACCATTTTCTGCTAACATATCCTGTATCTCACTTGTCTTATCAATTGCCTCTTTGTTACCGATCTGGTTCTCTGCCTAATTACATTTCAATTATTTGAATTCTTGTTACACCTTTATTTTATTCTCCTATAAATGAAAAGACCCAAGACTTGCACCCTTCCAATAACAACTTACACCTTGACCTCTAAATAATTTTTTCAAGGGGCGCCTGGGTGGCAATTAAGCATCCGACTCTTGATTTTGGCTCAGGTCATGATCCCATGGTCATGAGATTGAGCCCCACGTCAAGCTCCACATTGGGTGTGAAGCCTGCTTAAGATTCTCTCTCTGGCCCTCCCTCCCTGCTCTCTCTCAAAAAAAAAATTTTTTTTTCAAAATACCTGCACATAAAGTAAAAAGACTTGCAAATTTTACATAGGGCCAACCTACCATTTTCTCCCACTCCTCACATATTTCCATAGCACAGAATTGGTAGGTACGTAATAAGCAGCCAACAAATATTTCAGTGATTTACTCTATCCTGTTTTCAGTTGTCTTGTTAGTATATTATTGTTCCTTAGGAGTATCAGTTCTTAAATTTTAAAGTCACTATAATCAAACTATTAGAAAATCAAGTAATGATTTAATAAAATAAAAAGCTTAAAATATAAATTCATAATTACTTACTTTCCTCTTAAAAGTTATGGATTTTACAGAGAGATGAAAAGCAACTATCTTTTATCCAGTGACAGACAATTTATAAGAATCTACAGAACACTGTAAGAAATCTGATTCCTAGATTTACTCACCTGAGGGATAACGATATCTGCTAATGCCTTTGAAAGCCTATATAATTCCATTGTATTTTCTAATTTCAAGGAACCATTATGCTGGACGTCATATTTTATACAGTCATATATGTCAGGGATTTTACTTATGTCATATCTTCCATTCTTTGTTTTAAAGTCTTTCTCCAACTTGGACCATCTACGTAGCATAAGCTCTAATGTTTCACTATGGTAAAGCTGAATATCTAAAACAACATAAGATATTTAGCATATTAAACTTAGAATCAGATTAAGGGTGTATACTAAAAAGTTGATAATTAGAAGCTTTTTTTAAATGTCAGAGGTGAAACTGTTAAGAAGGCAGGGAATGTTATCGTAGGCATATACCATTAGCAACCACATATTTTGTAGACTTAAATAAAAGATGTAAATAATTGGCTTAGGACTTGGTCTACAAAAGACCTTTCTTTATGTTACACACTTCAATAATCAGAAGAAAAAGAACAACAATTACAACAAAGCTCTTTTAGGCTATTTTCAATTCTGAATTTTAAGTACTATTCTTTTCTTACTAGAGTCACAGAACTAACAGAATAGACAGTCTTTAGCAGAAAGGAACCTTAGAAATTAAACAGTTCAAAGGATTTATTTTTACCAGAAAGAATCCTAGGTTTCAAAATTGCCCAACTTATAACAAACCTAATCTCAGAGTTAGAGCCCAGATGATTTTCCTATTGCTTGTTTCTTATTATACTACCTATTTGCTGCCTAACTATATGGCAATGCTACAGAATTAAATACCAATATTTTATTATCTTTTTCATGCTATCATAGAGAAAAGAAACTATAACCTAGTTATTATTCTTTTGCTGAATGTATGTTAACTCATACCTACAATAGTATGAGGCTTAATTTCTTAAGATTGATGCATCTTATTTAAAAATGTTTATAGTAATTGGATAATAACTGTCATCTGTTTCATGTTCCAAGGAACACATAATATTTACCTGATGATTTGGGATCTTCCATTCGATGTCTGATTTGAGAAGTCAAACTTTGTATCAAGGAATAAACTTTGTCACAGGTCTTCACAGGGTTTTTAATTAAATGCATTGATTTGATAAGAGAAATGCTTCCAGATGGAGTAAGCTACAAATGAGGAAAGTACAAATTTTACCTCTAGTTATGCCTAATTGTCCAAGAGAACAATATACAAAATTTTCCAATAGCTGGAGAATAATACCATATTATAAATTAAGATGGTCCCCAAAATATAGTAATAAGATCAAGAAGGAAGCAAAAATCTCAGAATTTCATGTTAAAAAAATAGTAAGGATTAGTTATCATTAGATTACTCACAGAGCAAATTTAGCAGAAGTACTCTAGCTTACAATGAAATTTCATTCTAACTTACAGTGACAAATTGCTGACTCGGTATGGTTCTAATCATTCAACATATATTTACATGCAACAACCCAAGGTTAAGCAACTTGCCTTAAATCAAACCAATAGTTTGTCAAGAGTGGGAAGAAAAAAACAGGTGGTCTGGCTATAGCGCTTGTCCTCTTAACGACCATGCTAATGCCTTTGTGATGAGATTTTCCTAAGTCAACAAAATCCATCAATGACAACATAGTTTCAAATTACAGTTTTGATATTTAGCATGACAAGTTATTTTATCCCATTAAGAAAGTTTCTTTAAAGTACGTAAAGTGAATTTCACTTTTTTTTATTATAAACTAGTTAGTTTGGATCAATCTAACCATTGAAGAAAAGTAAGAATTCTGGGCAAATAATTTCTGTATTTCTGCTTTAAGGTATCTGAGAGATAACATAGTAAGGAATTGTGGGAGCAAAACTCATAGGTCAGAGATTCAGAGCGTGATCCTGGCATTTCGGTCTATTTTTGCACTGGAGACATTTATTGATTCTGAATAGATAGCAGAGAGGTGGAAGAGAGCTTTAATAGTCTTATTAGATTAACGGGACAAAAGTGAAGTCCAGGGTTCCCGAAAGTAGAACTCTGGCAAACCATGCATTTAGGGTTTGAGAAAGGAGAGATGAATCAGAAGCAAACCAACCCATGAACAAACTGCAGACCGGGTTCAAGTCAACTGTTGGCTTTCAAAGATCTGTTGTGAAATTGGATTAAGGCAATCTTAGATTTTTATGTCGACAGGCACGTGGCAGGAACAAATTTAGAACGCCTTAATGGAAGATGATAATACAATCTTAAGCTAACTTTATTTCCACAAACAAATATGCATCCATTATTCAAGATATTCAGGCACAAAAGAAAACAGGATAGTATGAATGTCAATAAGCGTAATACACAACAGAAACAGAACAAAAGAGACTCTAGGTATTAGAATTACTAAAAACTAAAAAATGAGGAAAACACTAATTTGAAAAGATACATGCACCTTTATGGCTACTGCAGCTATTTACAGTAGCCAAATAATGGAAACAGCCTAAGTGTATACATATAAATGACCAGATAAAGGAGATGTGGTGTGTGTGTGTGCGTGCATGCGCGCACACACACACACACACACCACACACACATAGGAATATTATTCAACCATGAAAAAAGAATACAATCTTGGCATTTGCAACATGGATAGATCTAAAGAGTATAGTGTTAAGTGAAATAAGTCAAAGACAAACACCATATGATTTCACTCATACATGGAATTTAAGAAACAAATGAAGAAGAAAGTGACAAATCAAACAACACTCTTAACTATAGAGAACAAACTGATGGTTACCAGAGGTGAGGTAGGTGGGGGGTGGGTGAAACAGGTGATGGGGATTAAGACTACACGTAATCGTGATGAGCACTGAGTAATGTGTAGAATTGCTGAATCTCTATATTGTATACCTGAAACTAATAAAACACTGTTAACTTTATTGGAATTAAAAAAGAAAACAAAGAACATAAAAATAAACAACACCTGAAAAATGAGGAAATTTCCTGTGTTCAAAAAGATAAAACACTAAAAATAAAAAAATGCAAATGACTGAAAAATGACAAATTAAATATTAAAATAGCAAAAAGAAATTTTAGAATTGAAAAACTACACTGGCTGAATTAAAAGCACATAAAATACAGCCAGAGATAAATTTAGTAAATTGGAAGACTGGTGAAAAAATTTTATCCATAATAAAGCATAGAGACCAAAGGATGAAAGAAAAATTTAAAAAAGGATAAGAGAAGATAAATTACTAACAAACATATATTTAGAGACCCAGAAGAAGGTAACAAATGCTACTTTAAAGACAAAAATCAAAACCAGAAAAACAACTTCCCAAAATGAAACTACAGATCCAAGAATCCTAATCAACTACTAGCAGGATCAGTTTCAAAAAAGCAATCTACATCTAAACATACACCAGAAAAACTGCTGAAAATCAAAAGTAAAAATGTTAAAAGTGGCCAGGAGGAGAAAGAAAGAAAGAAAGAAAGAAAGAAAGAAAGAAAGAAAGAAAGAAAGAAAGAAAGAAAGAAAACAGAAAGATTATCTTCAAAGGTGCAACAGTAAGATCAACAACTGACTTCTCAAGGGAAACACTGGAAGCTAGAAGATAGTGTAACAATATCTTCAATGCAATGAAAGAAAATAAATGTTATCCTAGAACTCTATACCAAGTGAAAATATCCTATAAAGTCAAGTTGAGGGGCACCTGGGTGGCTCAGTTGGTTAAGAATCCAATGCTTGATTTCAGCTCAGATCATGATCTCAGGGTTGTGAGACTGAGCCCCACGTCAGGCTCTGCTGCTGGGCATGAAGCCTGCTTAAGATTCTCCCTCTTCTTCTGCCTCTCCCCACACCCTCCCTTCCTTAAAAAAAAGAAAAAAAGAAAAGTTGAAATAAAAACATCTTCAGACAGAAAGGAATTCACCACCAATAGACTAACAGAATTAATATAGTTGTTCAGACAGAAGGAAAATGGTCTTAAATGGAAACTATGGACTTCAGAAAGAATAAAAGGTAATTTAAAGGGCACATGAAGGGTGCCTGGGTGGCTCAGCCAGTTAAGTGCCCAACTTGATTTCAGCTCCGTTCTTGATCTCAGGGTCTTGAGTTCAAGCCCCTCACAGGGCTCCACGCTGGGTGTGGAGCCTACTAAAACGAAACATAACAAAACAAAAAAACCAAAAAAGGACAAATTAATGATAAATCTAAATAAAAACTCCCTGCATAAAATAATAATAAAAATAGCATTGTACAGCTTAAAAGATACAAAATTAAAATATTAAAAGCAATATAAGAGCATATAAGTTGCAGGCTAGGCAAATGTTACAAGGACTTTAAGGCTTGTTGCTAAATGTATGGTCTAAGGACTAGCAGGCATTGGCATGAACTGGAAGCTTATTAGAAAGCAGAATCCTAGTCCCTATCCCAGATATGATGAATCAGAATCTGCATTCTTAACAAGACTCCAGATGATTCTTATGCAAGTTAACATTTGAATGGTATTTTTCTAGAGTCCTTGCATTGTCCAGGAAGAGTAAGAGCACCATGTATGTAAACATTCGACTTTAGTAAGTCATAGAAGCCTACTGTCATCTCTGGGGTAATGATAAAACAAACAATAAAATCAAATATAATTTTTAAGCTAACAGAAATAAGTAAAAAGTACCAATTTCAACAAAGGAAGAGAGAAAAAT
Organism: Ursus americanus; assembly: GCF_024610735.1. Lineage (NCBI taxonomy): Eukaryota > Metazoa > Chordata > Mammalia > Carnivora > Ursidae > Ursus > Ursus americanus. The sequence goes on from NC_142131.1 coordinate 8,655,256, forward strand.
TAAAAAGGCAGTATAAATATAAAGCCCTTGAAAATATAGTGGATTCATATTTGTCAATAATTTATATCGTAAATAAAACTGCCCTAAAGATTTTCGTAATACATTTAAAAAAACCTGGCTAAATGCAGATTGTAATAGATACACCTAAAAATGTAATTTCAAAAAGACTGAAAGTAAAAAGGTAAAAAAGATGTACAATGCAAAACCAAGTAAGAAGGGAAAAACTGTTGTTGCTATATTAACTTCAAACTTTGAGGCAAAAAGTACTGATGGATATATATCATTTCTAAATTTGTATCTAATAACATGGCATCAAATACATAAAGCAAAGATTAAGAGAACTACAAAGACAAGGAAAATACACAATTAGAGTGGGAAATTTTCATGCGCAACAGTGAAGAAAGAAAAAACAAATAAAAAAATTCAGGAAGAATTTTTGTTTTTACTAAAATGGTAAAAAGTTAGAAATAAAGTTTAATTCAAAATGCCACAGGTTTTGGACTTCTAAAAAAAACCCTTTGAATAATCTATGATCAAAGAAGAAATCACAAAGGAAATCAGAAAATATGCCAAACTGCACAAACCTCAAAATGTATACATGCAATCATAAAGGGAAACTGATAGCCTAAAGTTCGTATTTTAGAAAAGACTGAACATTCACGAGTTAATAAGCACGCAGCTAGTGACACGCATTTACAGAAGTAGAAGGAATACAATATTAAACAAATATTAATCAAATGGAAAACAAGTGCATCATAAAGAGGACCAACAAATTAAAGATATTTCTTTGAAAGGACTAATAAAGTGTATCAATCATAATTAAACTGATCAAGAGAAAAAAAGACAGTACAATGTTAAACAAAAAGGGACATCTCTACAGATCCTGCAGACATTACAAAGAATTTAAAGAGGATATGATAAACAAACTTCTACAAGAATGTAATTTAATACTGACACAAAACGTAATAACTGAAAATTACTAATTATTCTGGAATCCATGATTACAATGATTACATGATTTCCCACAAAGAAAATCCCCATAGGATTTACTAGTAAATTTTACCAAACATTTAAAGATATGTACACAAACTCTTTCCCCAAAATAGGACTCCCTAATTTTATGAGACTAGCAAAATTCTGATATTGAAAGTAGGCCAAGGCATAAGAATAAAAATGTGAAGGTCAGTCTGACTCATGAACACAGATGTAAAACTCCTCACCAAAAATAGTAAACCCAAACCAGTGAGATATAACAACAGCAACAAAATATATACATATATAAAGTTGAGTTTATTCTAGGAACCAAGATAGCTTTACATCCCCCCAAAATCATAGATACAACAGAGGAAAGGCAAATAGTGATAAAAGTTTCATTTAGCAAAACAGGAACAAAATGGAATTTCCTTATTTTGAAAAAGAATAGCTATTAAAAAATCTACAGAAAACATATTTAATGGACAAATGTTAAAAGTCTTCTTTGAGAACACGGACAAGAAAAGATGTTTTTCTATTTAACACTGTTTTCAAGAGGCTAGTTACTGAAGACAAGAAAAAAAATAAACAAGATCGGAAAGGAAGAAAAACCCTGTATGCTTTTAAAGGATAAAGAAAAATCTACAAATAAATTATTAAACTAATAAATGAGCTCAATAAGGTTGATGCAATAAAGTTAATATTAAAAAGCTATTTCTACATAGCAACAGTCAGAGGATAAAATTTTTAGATGTACTATTTACAACAGGATTAAACATATATTAGAAGATATAAATTTTCAGAAACTACAGATTTGATCCATGTAAATCAATATTGCAACAGCATTTTTGACAGCTTATTTTAAAGTTCAGATGAAAATGCAAGGAAAGCCAAGAAAAACTTGAAGAAGGAACCATGTAGGACTTGGGAGATCTTATTCAGTGGCACAGGATCAAGAAAAGAATACAGTATAGAAATAGACCACACATTTATATTATAAAGATGGTACCACAGAACAGAGGGAAAAGGACAGTCGTTCAGTATGTGGTGCTAAAATATCTGGATGTATATACAATTGGGCAAAAATCAATTTTGACATCCTTACCTTATAGCACACACAAGTCGATTTTAGCTAGATTACAGATAAATGTGAAGGGCAAAGCTTTACTCAAAGCTTACAGATCATACATAAGAATATTTTATGACCTCTAACTAGAAAAAGATGTTATAAGCAATACATTAAAAGGTACTGACCACAAAGGGGAATGGGAGCTACAGGCATCCAGTTATTGAATGAGCAAGTCATGGGGATAAACTGGCACAGGGAATACAGCCAATGGTATTTTAATAGTGGTGTATGGTGACAGATGGTGGCTACATTTGTGGTGAGCATGACACAACATACAGTCTTGTCTGTCTAATCCCTGTACTGTATACCTGATACTAATAAAACAATGTGTGTCAATTATACCTCAATAATTTAAAAAAAAAGAAGATATTAGGCTATACCAAAAAAAATGCACTGACCATAAAGGAAAAAATTAAACTTGGAATTCATGAAAAATAAGAACCTCTGCTTATTGAAAGACATCATAAAGGCTGAGTAGGTGGTAGGATTTAGAATACATATAAAAAAGAGCTCATATCCAAAATAATTCAAGAATTTCTACCACTCACTAAGAAAAATACAGAGAAGCAGTAGATAAAAAGGACAAGAGACTTGAAGAGAAGGCCTCATGAAAGGATATCTAAACAGTCAAAAAATATTAAAACCACACTGAGCTACTATTACACATCTCCCTTCAGACTGGCCAAAACTGAATAGTCTGGGAATACCAAGAATAGAGACTATGTAGAATAATGATTATTCTCAAGGACTTCTGATGGAATTATAAATTGGTTCAATGGCTTTGGAAATCAGTGTGACATTATCTACTAATACTGAAACATAAGCATACTGTGGGTCACAACAATTCCAATCCTAGAATATGCCAAGAGAATGTATGCTCATATGCACTAGGAGATATACAATGACAGTCATAGCAGTATTAAGCATAAGAGCACAAAACTGTAACAATGATCCAAAGTATATATAATTATAGTATACTCATAAAATAGAATATGGGTCATCAAACTATGGCCTGCAGGCCAAATGTGGCCTGTGGCATAGCCCATGAGCAAAAATCGTTTTTACATTTTTAAAAGGTGGTTAAAAAACAAAAAGAATATGCAACAAGAGACCAAATGTGACCCACAAAGCCTAAAATTTACTAACTGCTCTTTGCAGAAAAAGTTTGCCAATCCCTAAAATAAAATACTACATAGAACTGATTACTGATTAACTATGGAAATTCTCAAAAATATAGATGAACATCACAAATATGATATTGAGCAAAAGAAGCCAAGCACAAAAGAAAACCTACTCTATTGTATGAAGCTTAGAAAACAGCCAAAACTGAGACCATAGCGGTTAGGGAAGCATACTTATCCAAATAAGTTTATTGATATGAGAAGACTATAAAAAAAGAGCAATATAAAGCCAGGGTAGTAATTATTTCTAGGAGATTGGGAAGGAGTTGCAATTGAGAAGGAGCACACAGGGGCCAGAGGTGTCCCAATGTTCTATTTCTGTATCTGGATGGTGGCTATAGGAGTATTTGCTTTATAATACAACAGACTCTAAGTTTATGTTCTACATAATTTTCTGTATGTGCATGGTATTTCACAATGTAAGAGAATTTGCTAAGACCCACCTTTTCATAGTCTTCAGCAGTAAAATCTCTATCTTTCTGAAGTATTTCATGAAGTCTTGCTTTCACACGTTGCTGACAACTGCTCAGAGAGTCACTGTCACTATCCAAAAGACCATTCATATTTGCACTTTTTACCATCTGAACAAGAATGGGTGTAAGCTCTCCTTCTAGAGCTAAGAGCCCCTAAACATAGTGAATAAAGACAATACAGATTTTAAAATTAGTATGCAAATTAATAGAAAGCATTTTAATAATTATTTTGTTACACACTGAGTTCCACAAGGTATAAGCTAACTATTTGCAATAAATTAACTTTATTAATAATATAGCCCATCACCATTTCAGCGCTTGCATTTGAAATTTCAAATTTGGAATTTTTAAACATTGCCTTAGCAAAAATCTTTTAAAATGTAATATTAGATGACATTCCTAGTAATTCTTATTTATACCTTTGCAAAAGCAGCTGCAGTCATCTGGACTCGTCCTTCATCAGAGGCATATATTTTGAGGTCATGTCGGTAGGTACTATGTAATCTAAGTAAACCACAACCAGGAAATCCTGCATAATCTCCTGAAAATAAATACTCAAATCACTTAAGCTATATTTTTGACTCAAGATATTTTTATAAATATTTAGTAACATCTCAAAATAAATAAAGATTTGAAAACATGCATAAATTTAACCAAATTAAAGAAACGCCAAGATTTACCTTGACCTCCAGGATACATACACCTGAAAGCTCTTCCAAGTTCTTCAGCCTGGACCCTGCCTGCAGGAGTTAGTTCTCCTCCCCATTTTAGAACCAAAAGCAAGGATGGTTCTTCTCTTCGGCTGTCTAAGACACATGTGAATGGATAGAGGCAAACATCAAGTTTGTTTCTTTCAAAGAGACACATTTCAAGTTTAATTTTTTCTTTGTTCTATCTTCTGCAGTGGAATATAGCTTTTACGTAAGTTATTTTGTTCCTTTGAACACACCTATCTTTGTAGGCTTTTCTTCTGTTAGGAACACTCTTTTGCTCCTTCTGCTAAAATCTTACTAAAATTTTAAAATCTCTTCCATACTTTACGAAGAAGGCTCTTTCTCAGTTTTCTGAAAGAAGTATTGTTCTACCTTCCCTGCTCTCACAGTGACATGACACCAACAGTATTTGCCCCATATATTTAATTTAGTTGTGCTAGCAATGCTAGATTAAGAGCTCCTTGACCACAGGATCGGTATCTTGTCTTTAGATCAAAAGTCTCACAAAAAATGTAATGTTAGCTGAAGTGAAGATGTATACATTTTTATGATGAGGAATCAATGATTTGCATAATTTTTAGGACGACATGGGATGAGAAAGCCTAAAATTTATTATAATTGAAGTTTATGAATGGTGTATATATATATAATAAAATGTAACCAAGAGCAGCTTTTTAAATTTGGAATTGTGTAATCTCTTTATGTTCCAAAGATTTTCTCAGATATTAGGGGAAGTTCCACAAGCAAATGAGTTTCTACACTTAATTTATCTCCCCTTTATCATGTCCTAAGATCTATATTGGGCTACAGAAACAAAGGTAACGTAAAAATAAGTAATAGGGGGCACCTGAGTGGCTCAGTCAGTTTGGCACCTGCCTTCAGCTCAGGTCATGATCCCAGGGTTCTGGGATCCAGCCCCTCCTTGGGCTCCCTGCTGAGCCTGCTTTTCCCTCTCTCTCTGCCCCACCCCCTGCTCTTGCACTCTCTCTTGCTCTGTCTCTCTCTCAAATAAATGAAAAAATCTTTAAAAAAATTTTTTAAAAATTTAAAAAAATAAAAATAAGCAACAGAAGTGCTAAAAAACTTAATGATGATTCATTAAAAGAGACAGAAATCAACCTTTTTCCTGGGACTAGATAGTAGTTGTATGTGCCTTATTATGCAGGCTAATATTAATTTATGGAAGGATTAATTAACAGACTTTTTCAATCACAGTTATTTATTGTTATCACAAACATTAAAATATAAGAAATTCATCTGTAGTATTAACCACAAGTGTGACAAAACAGCAGCATGTCAAATTTTAAAATAAATTTATAAAGATCAACATAATCAAACTTGTGCTTGCATTTAAGATAATCATTGCTTCAATTTATGCCACTATAAATAATGACATTGTGAATAACCCCAAAGATCAATCTTTCCCTAAATACTGACAACTTCCTCGGGATAGATTCTTCGAAGTAGCATTAAGATCGAAGCATATGAACAACTTCTGAAGTTTCTAATATATACTGCCAAATTACTTTTCAAAGAGGTCAATTTATACTCCTACCGATAGACTGAAATCTACTCACACTGTATTCTCATTAACATTCTTTGTCACTGCCTTGACAAAAGAGTAAAATAAGAAAACACTTTGCTAGTGTGACAGCCAAAAGTAGTTATTACTATTATTATTATTATTTTATCGGGCATCTACATTTCTCCAACCCCTGCCCATTTTTCTTTTAAAAGGTAAATGAATTTATGGAGTTTTATGCTGACTACAGAGACTGACCTTGTTTAAATGCTTATTCTGACTTTTTCAGTAGAGGAAAACAGCTGTATTGGAAACACTTTTATTATGTATTTTTTCAGTTTTCTTGTACTTTATGAGCTTTCTTCCTGTATACTCTGCCCTCTTTTACCAAAAGAGGAAGAGAGGGGTCCATTAAGTAACATGCAGATATAAATAAACTTTCTGAAAGAATCGTAGAGTAAAAGGGAAGTCCTAAGCAGTTTACAAAACAATAAAATCTATCCTTTACTTAAAGGATCAAGAATAAAATCAATCCTTTACTCAAAGGATAGAAGGGAAAGTTAACAAACTCTACTTTATTTTTCCGTTATTCAGCATGTCAGTCCCTAAATTATTACACAGAAGAGGGTCCAAAGGCAGTAAAATGAGTCGTTAAGTCCCTACACATAATTAAAACACAATAGGCATTAATAGTGATATACCTTCTTCTTCACTAGATGTTTTAGGACAACCGTGAGGGAGGTAAGTTAATTGGACTTTACGATTTATTCCAGAAAAATGGCCATACCTGAAAAACAAAACGACAAGCAGAACAATATTTAGTAAGTATCCAATATAACCTCCTAAAGAAAAACTAAAATCCATCTAGAGAAAAACTACATATTAATGTCCCCTTCCATTTGTAATTTTTGAATTCTCTAACATATCCTCGCAGAAAATCTCTGTGCCATAGGTAGTCATTCTAATCACATTAAAAATGAAAATACAAAAAAGCTTCTTTACAAAACTTAGACAATTTTGAAGAGATGACAAAGTATAGAAATATAAAAAAATAAATGTATGGGTATCTAAAAATAAAGGGAATAAGATTCTAAGTGGTCAAATATATGAAGCTTATAATAGGAATACCGGTGTAATCAACTTCACTCGATTAACTCAAAATTGTTTTTTAATTAAACAACACTTAATCAGTGGTCATGTTAGCAATTTGGCTTTCATCCTAAGTAGTACTTCATAAAATATCCAAATTCTTCTCATCAAAATGAAAAGTAAAACTAAAACAATAACCTTCAACACAACAATGTATTTTCTCACTGGTACAAATGAAGATCTCACTAGACTTTCACTAATTTCTCTTCAGCTATAAAGTGCAAAAAGATCAAACTGTGAGGAATTTTAACAAACTCATACATTAAAAAAAGAACACTGCAAGTAATTATCAAAGTTAAGGGTTTCAGAAAGATTCTCACATTTCTAATACAGTCTTAAGTTGTTCAAGTTTTGACTTGTTTTCTTCAATTTCAGAATCATTATTTTGCCCCAGCTCCATAAGAAGTTGTCGGGCAATGTCCAGCACTTCCTATAAAATAATAAAGAACTGAATTTTTATGTAACCTTGCCATTAGCAATTTAAAACCAACAAGAGATAAAATGCACTTGCCTGTAATTGTTTTGGCTTTTTGAGTTTTAACTTCCCAGATTTGTATCCATCACACTTTTCAAAAAGATCAAAAAATCTTATAAAAAAAAGAGCGCAGTTAGTCCTTTGCAATAATTAGTATTAACACTATATACTTATACAAATCACTTATAAATGAAGATATGAGACTCAGGGTCTATGGATTTCAAATACTGTGTGTCCTCTTTCACTATAGAACGTTGCTCCTCCACTCTGAGCAATAAAACTTACTATTCTCCTGACCACATCAAACTAATAATCACTAAATTAATTTTAAAAGTTTTCTCATGATGGAAACTGAGTATATGATTGTAATACTAAATATCATATTCTCTAAAGTCACTGCATGCATATACATATTAAAAAATGTTTCAACACATATTTATTGGCTCAAGTTTTTAAATTTTGTTGTTTCCGAATCAAATACTGAAGAGAAATAAGATAAACTTCCATTCCACTAATTTTCTTCTAGGAGGTTAAGAGGTTAAAGACTCATAGAAAGCAATGAAGAGAGTAAGAAACCAAGATTAAACAGAACACTGTAGGATGTTTACGCCTTTACAACCGTAAATGAAAGCCAGATCAGACAGAAAAGAATTGATGGATAGCGCCAAAATAATTTCAGATGCTGATACATACAATTATTTTACGTGAATTTTGTTTGCATCCAGTGGTTTAAACTAGTGGCCAAGAAATGGGAAAACAGTTTTTCCATATGACGTATTAATCAAATTAGCTAATCACCTATAAGAAATCTTAAATTATCTCCTGAGTGTTAAATTACTCCCCTTAAAACTTACTTTTGATGCCTCACTTCCATTTTCATTTTTTGTTTTGGTGTTCGATCCCCATGACGTATTACAGCTATGACACATCTGAGTTCCATCCTAAAATAAAAAAAAAGTTCTCGATTTTCTAACAAAGATTTCTGTGACATAATTCAGACTAATACAACACCTCATTATTTGTTTAGAACCATCTTTTACCATTCTGAGATCTTTCCCGTGAAGAATAGTACTTGTAACAACCAGTCGATTTAATCAAATTCAATCTTAAAATTTTAAGAAGCTGGAGGGGGAGTAATATTAAGCTCTGTATCAGCTTCCTCTCTAGAGATAGCTATGCTCACACTGGGATAACAGTAAACGAATGGCAATCCTGGAACTTCATTAAATACTTGCCCTGCAGCATAGATCATCACAGACAGAGATTTCATTAAAGCAAAATAAAGCTTTACTTTATAGCTGCTCCTTGTAAGGACAGAATAAGTATTTCATAGTCAAATTACTAGAAGATAATACTGTCTTAGAAAGAATGCTAGGGTATAATTTAGTGTGTGCCAAACTGTAAGCCACAGAATACAACCCCACAGGATTTTAATAAGTTACCTAAAAAAATTTTATGTTGAATAGTTTGAGAATACTGGTTTAAAACATAATTTTTTTTTCCCCTCACCCCAACCAGGACTTCTCAGAATTTTTAAAATGCTAATATAGACGTCTAAGCTATGAATACGAAGCATTTGTTCAACTCACCTGAGTAGCAGGGGGTTTCAAGCAGTAATTTTCACTAGTAGAATGTTATGAGACACTTGGGCATTATCAGTCTTATTAATTTACCTCAAGATAGACCTGTATATTTTTTTCTTTACACAGAGTACAGAAGTTGTATGACCACTGACTATGAACCTTTAAGTGACATACCTTTCGGCACCTCCTTTATTTTTATGACTTAACTCAATAGTTCTATAACTATCTAAGCATTTTTCAGGACTTTATCCCCAAAATTTTATTTTTAACAATATAAAAGATTTTTAGTCTAAGTGGACCCCTGCAAAAGAAATATAATCTATTTCTCCATCTGCAGAGTGAATCATATGAAAACATACACAGTATCCAATAATCATTCAGAAATTTAATCTCTATTGTAATAGCAGAGACTGATGTACAAAACCCAACGAATTTCTAAAAATGAAAATATTCAAACTTACATAGTTCCAGATGTAGTTGGTACAATTGGGATATCTTCAGCTTCTAAGGGTATTGACCAGGGGATATGAAATTGTGGCGCGAGCTCTCGCATTACAATATTGCTTTGATACAAAAAGAAAAGACTAGAAATTAGTTCATTTTAAGACAAAACTCAGTACTTAACAACTAACCATACAGAATCATAAAAGTTAAGGTCAAACTAGTGACCCTGTGATTATAGCACATAACAGTAAGTCAAAGAATCAATCCTGATTTTAAAAAAATTAGATTAGCAGTTCTAAACTGGTGCATTAGAACACACTGAAGTGATGCCATAAATTTGGAATTATTTATTATATACCTTAGTTTTGAAGTATAAATCACACTGGAGTCTAATAAATAACTATAATTACATTATATCCACTTATAGATAAATTTGGAAAACCAAGATTGTCTCTTCTTTATGGCCACAGGTCATTTCTTTTCTTTTTTATTTTATTTATTTATTTATTTATTTAGAGAGAGTGTGTGCAAGAAGGGGGGGACGGGTGGAGGGAGAAGGAGAGAATCTCCAACAGAATCCCCGCTGAGCACGGAGCCCTACGTGGATCTCTGAGATCGTGACCTGAGCCAGAACCAAGAGTCGGACGCTCAACCAACTGAGCCACACAGGCGTCCCAGGGATCAGTTCTTACCTGTTTGCTGATCACTTCTGAAGTTACTCTAAATCCCATGGCTCTTTTTAAACAAATTTCCATTATTTTACTATTAGGGTTAACAATGGAAACATGTTAAGTAATTATAACACATTTTTTGTTTTGTTTAAATTTAGCATTTATTCATGTTAAAATTTAGTAAGCTCCCCCAAATTTCACCTTAAGGGTAAGTTCACCAATCTTTAAAATATACTATAAAAGCTGACTCCAATTATGACAATACACTTTAAAGTGTAACTTTCTTATGGCTTTGTCATATATACTTTGAAATGGTTTAAAAATATTTGTCTTGTGAATCTTCTAAGTCAAGGTTTAAGAAAATAGGTCAAAGAAAATAAAAATGGCATTTCTACATGCAGTAATTTCTTTTGGGTTCACTTGACAATCTCATAAGATTATCTTTAAGTGACACATAATTATAGAAAGCAGTATCATTCAAAAGAACCCTGAATTCCAAATATTTCTATTCTACTCTGGTTACTTATTTCATGAATATTCATTTTATACCTTAAAGTAAGAGAATGAAACCTTTTCAACTGTAATGATATATCAAAAACTTACAGAACAAAGTAAACTAATAAATTAGCTGTAATAATCACTGTATAGCACTTCTAAATCTTTAAGTTAAAGTATCTTTATTTTTTTTAATTTTTTTTTGGTAAAGATTTTATTTATTTATTTGACAGAGAGAGACAGCCAGCGAGAGAGGGAACACAAGCAGGGGGAGTGGGAGAGAAAGAAGCAGGTTCCTAGTGGAGGAGCCTGATGTGGGGCTCGATCCCAGAACGCCGGGATCACGCCCTGAGCCGAGGCAGACGCGTAAGGACTGCGCCACCCAGGCACCCCTAAGTTAAAGTATCTTTAAGCCATCATCTTTACTGGCCATAAATTACTCTCTGCCTTTGATAATCCAAAGTATAACTCAAGATTTGGCATAGTTCTTTGGGAATGTCATTTTATGAACATTGATTTTTATTCTAGGGTGCTTGCAGGACCCTGATCATTTGATGTTTACAATTTTTTGGTTTCTGAATAGCTAATACAATTAGCTGTAACAAAGGTAAAGAGGAGAAATATAAAGAAAAAATTCTTACCCAAGTATTTTTGCACAATCATCATAATACTTCATGGAATTTTTCACAAAGCTGAAGCCATTGACATCACAGACATAGGACTGTCCATTGGCTCGTAACAGATCAAAACCACAAACTGTTTGCTATTTAAAATAAATTACAAACTTTAAAGTTACATTTGAGTTAGGATTCACAGTTTTTTAGTTTTATTATAGCATATCAAATTTTACAAATGCCTAGAAATTTACTACTGCTTATTAGTTCATTTCATAGTAAGTAATAAATGAAATTATTCATCTGTAACCTCAGTACTTTGAAAATATGTAAAACATACCGTATGATCATTTGAGTTCCCCATGAAATAAATATAGAACAAAAATGCTTAAGAGATAAGAGAGGCCAAAAAATAACATGCTATTACAAGACGTTCTTCAAGTAACATTTAATTAAAAAACAAGAGTGAAAATTTTTTAAAGGCTTTGTTAAATTTTGTGATAATAGAAATTGTATCACTTTAACCCAAAAAAGCATTAAGGAAAAAGTTTTGAAGATATGTCCCAGAGGAAACGTCCCATTATCCCTATGAATCTTTTTTTTTTTTTTATTTAAGAGATTTTATTTTTAAGCAATCTCTACACCCTATGTCAGGTTCAAACTCGCAACCCTGAAATCAAGAGTCACAGGCTCTACCAACTGAGCCAGCCAGGTCCTCCTCCCACCGAATCTTTTAAACCCTGACAACTATATCCCTGTGAGCACCTGAAATAAATTTACTTTATTTGGGAGAAGAAAACAGTTGCAAGGTATGAATTTCCGGTCAGGCTCCAGAAATTTTCTATCTTTTGCATTTTATATTTTAATCATCACGTTAAGTATAATGTGATTTTAAATCATGTCTTTTGGAATCCTGGTATTACAAACTTAAAACAATTTTTATAGAGCCATTAAAATGTACTTATAGGCTAATATTCCTTCCACAAAAGTGACTTCAAATTATTAAGACATAAAGTATTTATTATTTAATAAACAGTAACACACTAGTCTTTACCTTATATACCCAAGAGAACACTTCAAAATTGTAAAGTTTATCTTTTAATAGATCAAGTTGTACTACACTTCAGTTTAAATCTTTAACATACATTATTAGAAGCCTAATGATATAGACTGAGGGAATTAGTCAAATGTTAAAAGTAAAAAGTTTTCTTTAAGAAATGTATTTGTATTGTGTTCATAAACACACTTCATCATATACAATAAATAGGCTAAAGGATGTATTGCCAAAGCTAGAAGACTGCTAAGGACCTTTTTTATTCAGCAAAGCAATCATTTATCAATTCTGAATAAATAGTACTTTTAACCAGTTGTTTTTACCATATTAAACAATACCTCTAAACACTGGTTAATGCTACTGTTTCAGTTAAGTTTTCCTCCATCATTTTAATTTCTGAATTAATTGGCTAAGTTCCCTTTTATATAACACAGAAAGAATACAGAGAAGCAAAGGCTTTCATTTATTATATATCTTTATTAATGGCACCACAAGAATCTCCTGAGAAGTACATAAACAGCTCAAATGTATCATTTTTAATCTTCTCAGCTTACTTCTCCAATTAAATGACCATATAACATTTCTTTTACTCAAGAAAGAAAATTAGAATTTCTTTTACAGGGGTCTATATGGCCTGTAAAACATTTTACCTTAAAAGCAAGGCAGACTTTCCAGGCAATTAATTTCTCTCGTGCATTAAGAATAACAGGGTATCTAACTTCTTTTCCCTCACTGTCTCTTTCCACCTTGCCGTCGAGTGCTGGAGATTTTCGAGCTTCAGCATGCGCGTAATCTGGACCCACGGTATAAACCTTTAATAAATGTTAAAATATATATGTATTAAAAATTTGTACATTATTTAAATTGTATTAAATTTAAAAAAATAGCAGACAACAAATCAAAAGAAAAAATAATCAATAGAAAATACTTCAGTTTCCCAGACTGTTCTTTTCATACTTCTTTCTATTTCACATGCCAAAATTTTCAATACACTGGAAAAGATTATAATTAATTACACGGCAAAACTGGTAATGTGAAGGTCTGTTCTCCACAGAAAATGATCATACTGAGCATTATGCGGAACACAAGGTTGTATAGGATGGGATCTTTTCCAAATTTTTTTAGCTTACCCAAAGGAGAGGTACAAATAATTATAAAAACATTATAGAAGGAAGTAATGGCCAAAAGAAAGATTAAAAAATGGGGGGGGGGTGGACTGAAAGGCAGAAAAGAAAGGGAACAGCACACTAAAAGGTAATCAACACAGAGGTCAGAGGCATTAAAGAACACGATGTATTCAGATAAGTGCAAGTTATTTGGTGCCATTTATACTGTAAGAAATAAAGTTCCTAGGAGAGACTGTGAAATAGTCTGTATGCTGCCCTTGTGAACCTGATTATTACCCTATGGTCAACAAAATCCACAAGAGAATCTTAAAGTAAAGGTTCATGATCAGGTTTATACCTTAGAAAAAAAGGCACTCTCAGACAGAGACTGGCTGAAGGTAAAGCAGTTAAGACCTTATCTGTCACCAAAGGAAATCAAACATATTGTTATACTACAGTTGTTGCAGATCTCAGATCATCATTTACGCCAATCAGTGCTTGGAAACTAGTAGCTATTAGACTTAACCCACTAATTTTATTATTTAATGTCCTTTTAAAGAAGCACACATATTATTGTATCACAAAGTTGGTTCTTAAATATTTTTATAACTTCATTTTAATAAAATTTGTCTCCTTGGCAATCCTGTTTTAAGCATCAAAGAACATTATTCTAAAAAAAGGGTCCATAGGCTTCAGACTGCCAAAGGCATTTATAATACAAAACAGATAAAGAATCCCTAGTCATAAAAAGAAAGAGATCTGGAATAGAGTCTATCCTCGGGGTAATCTCTTTTTCTGATATCAATGGTAAACTAAATACAAAATTAAAGTATACTGTAATCAATCCTACCTTTACATCAGTACCATCTGTGGGCATAAACTCTTCATATATATATGAGCCTGTTTTTCGTACATTGCTTTCTGGGGAATAAACACTACTTCTACTGCCAATCTGAAAAAGAAAGATGTCCACAAATATAAAAACTAAATTATTCATCTCATTTTTATAGTATAACCTTTTTACCATCTATTTCTATCTTAGATATTTCCAAAAACTTTTTTTGGTGCACAAATATTTAAGAACACTTACTATAGAGTTGACACTGTATTATTTTCTGCTGTAATATAACTTACATGCAAGTTAAATAGTATAAGACTACAATGAACAGTAAGAATAATGTTACTAAGATTCAACCATACTCTTGCATGTAACCCTCTTTTGTTCACTTTTTCCCCTACAGAATTTTCCACTGTATAAGTACACCATAATTTCTCTCGTGCATTAAGAATAACAGGGTATTTCTAAGCTTTAGCCAGTAGAATAGTGTTGCTTTCAACATTCTTATAAGTGTCGCAGGTGCAAGAGCATTTCTAAGGTACATACTACAAGTAGAATTACTAGGTGATAGAATTACTAGTGCTCATATTCAACTTACAAAGATAATGTCAAAATATTTTATGAACTGTTTTAACAATTTAGAGTCTTCTAGCAATGTACGTGAGTTCCTACTGCTCAACTTCCTCATCTATAACTGGTATTGTTAAACTTAATATTTGCCACTCTAACGGCTATAACATAGTATCTCACGGTGTTCTTACTTTGCATTTCCATGATTGCTTGTAAGTATACATGCATTTTTAATCTTAACATATTATTAGATTATGTTGCTAAGAGGTAAGAGGCTATATTAATTTACATTTAAGCTGACATCTGGGTTTGTGTTTGTTTTCCAATCTTTTTGATCTTTGCCAATCCAAAAAGTAATTCAATGTCATTACCTTTTAGGCTTCATTTGCATTTATTTTATTATGGGTACAGTTTTGAGCATACTTTCATGAATGTAAAAGTTACTGGAATCACTTGTATCTATGAATTATCTATCTTGGGGGCTATTTTTCTTAAAGACTACTGGTCTTTACCTGAATTTCTCATATGCCAGATACATAAATGGAAGACAGAAAGAAAATCAAGTAATTTTCTTGGTATTTCGTATGTAGAAATTTTGCATAAACAACATTAAGTAAGTAAAATAATGCCTTGCTCTTCTAACAAAGAAGGATATCAGTTTCAATTTATCCCTGAATGATACATTCTTATTTAACCTCAGTTCTATTAAATACTTGATTACTTTTAGTAGAATTTGTACGAAGTATGAAGAACAGTATCCCCTAGGATAACAAGGTTTACCTTTCGAAAAAGTCTTTGACTTCCACCACCAGCAGATGTTGGATAGTAAATGTAAACGTTGTGATCCTCTGCACTGACTGGCTTTTCGACAAATGGCTTTTGAAAAACTTCACCATTTACTTCTACATGATCTTCCCCTTCAATCAGATTGCATTCTAAAGATCAGACATAACAGCAGGAAAAATTACATATCGTATATTATCTACATATAACATTATTATTAAAGTTTTTACCAGACTAAAGTTTATAAAGAAGAGTGACCTTGGATGATGTATGATTTGATTTTAATTAAAAATTTATGCGGAGACGCCTGGGTGGCTCAGTCAGTTAAGCATGGGATTCTTGGTTTCAGCTCAGACTGTAATCTCAAGGGTCCTGAGATGGAGCCCAGGGTCAGACTCCACACTCAGCAGGGAGTCTGCTTCAAGATTCTCTCCCTCTGCCCCTCCCCCATCTCTCTAAAATAAATAAATAAATCTTTTAAAAAATTTATGCAAACAACATATACCAAGATTTATGATCTATGATGTTAAAAACGATAGTTGTTCTTCAAAATCTTGTGAACCTGCCATTTTACCTTATCATCCCACAGAATTTAACATTAGTTATGAAACGATGCCAACGAGAAAGACTGAGAAATTATTCTAGATTATTATCATCTTCTGAAAATTGCATGGAATCATTTGTATCACAGATACCACAAAACATGCAATCATTTACGTTATTAAAGTAACCTATATAAAGTAGGCAAGCAATCCAATCAGGAAGTTAATTTTTTACCTCTAGACAAATGAGAGAAGTTCCCTGCGACAGATAATAAATGCTATAATTGGTTTTCAACAAAAGTTGCTTTAAGGTACAATAAAATCATCAAAATTCCTCAAATTACCCTTGTCAGAATATTAAATCTTAAAGCAGATAAACATTTATCTTGGCTCTTCAGACTGTTACATATGTAACATGTAGATTGTTACATGCTACGTTTAGATAACCAGAAAAATGAAGCAAAGGGTGCTTTAGGATATTAATAAGTAGTAATATTTCTAATTTCCTAGTCACGAGAAATTACTGTATCCTAGTATGAAGTTTCTAATCCTGAATTCAGCAGTCATAGATGAATCATTTGTTCACCCCTAATCAATACAAATTTATTAAGCCTGTAATTTAAAAATTCTTTATGATTCCCAGATATATGTCAAATGTAGAACAAAGAAAAGTAGGATATACAACTCTTAAATTATTAGTGGGCCTTTTAGCTTATAGTGCCACACTTTAATTGAACATAATGCTTACTTGGCTCATTAATAAAAAAAAAGTAAACAGAATACTATGGGTTCTTTGAATTCCTTCTACTTAATTATTGAAAGGAAGTGGCTCAAAAGTATGTTGAGTGACAAAAGGTAGCTTGCTCAAAATCTCATATTCTTTTTTTTTTCTTTTTTAAAGATTTTATTTATTTATCTGACAGAGACAGCCAGTGAGAGAGGGAACACAAGCAGGGGGAGTGGGAGAGGAAGAAGCAGGCTCCCAGCGGAGGAGCCTGATGTGGGGCTCGATCCCAGAACGCTGGGATCACGCCCTGAGCCGAAGGAAGACGCTTAACGACCGCGCCACCCAGGCGCCCCAAAATCTCATATTCTTACCTTTGGGATTATTTGGGTCGCGGTTCAAAATTGCATAACGAGGAAGTAAAATGCCTTCGGCTTGAAGAATACTATATACTTCTCTTCTGAAGAAAAAGGAAAACATCCTTTATTGTTTTATTACTCTATTTGAAGAGTACATCATACTGTTGTAGTACTAAAAAAAGGCATGGATAACAGGTCTTATTTTTTCAAATAAGTAAATCATTTAAAATATGAAAATTTCTAAGGAAATGTTCAGCCATATTAGAACAAAAATGTATGCACAACACTTCATGTGGCATATTAAAATACTAATATTTAAAACTGGGAATGTAAACGTATAAACAGAAATGGTTAAATACAAAGTTGCTATATGGCAATGACAGAATATTACCTAACTATTAAAAGCTTTATACTTAGAATATTTAATGACATGGGAAAATGGTCACAGTATTTTAAGAGAAAAGTGACCCTAATTTTGTAAAATGTGAGTGGATGTATGTATTGCTTTCTATATGAAAAAATATGATAGACAGTAGTAGCAGGGTTAAATGCCTTTCTTTATGCTTTTATTCTCCAAATTTCTTAAAGTAAATATGCATTTATATATATGTGTGTATATTTACATTTGTAACATAGAAGAATGTATTAATATGTAAATCTAGGAAAAATGTTTTAAAATGCTAGATATTGATAATGTTACTTACTATCTAGAAGAACAGAAAAAAACAAAACAAAAAAAACCATAGAGCCTTAAACTTTATAAAGCATTTTCACAGATATAATTGCATACTGTAATGCTAACATGAAAGAAAATTGAATATTGGTGAAATTATAAGGGTAGGGATCGGAGTGAAACATCAAACAGAATATAGAAATATATTTGTATTCTACAGTTTCTCTTAGAAATCCATGCTTTTGGCCTGTAATGAATGCTAAGATACATAGCGAGCTATTTTTCAAAATGGTTACACTATACCGTTAAAAGAAAAAGTCTAGTTATAATGAGTATAACCCTAATTTCATCTTCAGTCACATGACAGAGAAGTTGTTCATATTTTCAATGGTTCAGTAGGCTCTAGAAATTAAACAAACCTGGTTTAAGTCCTTGTTCCACTATTGACAGAATTACTTGTGACTTTGGGCAAATTAATTCATCTCCCTGAGTCTCAAGTTTCTTCATCTATAAAACTGGGTATAAATACCCATTTCTAAGTATTATTAGAGGATACCACAAATTAACGTATATGTCAGCTTACAGTAGATACCAAAGAAATGTTATTTTTCCTTCCCTTAATTCAGCCATCTCCATCACTCACCTATCTTGTATGAGATACTGCATATTCAAGTCATTGATTACAAATGGATTCCTGAGTTTTGCATAGGCAACTGCTTTGTCCAGTGGAAATCCTAAGAACACATATTATTAACATATTCTGTACAATCTCAAGATAAGTTTACATCTACAACTTTGTCAATTTGATTTTATGTCACTTCCCGTAAAAGGTTAATTTTATTATGCATATAACTGCTTTCCACATAAATCATGGAAAAATAAATACATAAAACATGACTTAACTTGTACTATTAATAAGACTTATTTTTTTCCTAGTTAATTTGATTGGTAAGGCACAAGCCAGTGACTATATAACCAAATATACAGCACTGACATGTTAGTCAATGCCTGATTATTCAAAGTCACCTAATAACAGGTTAAGATTACCTCATACACAAACAGAAATCTATATATAAATAAGTGTACCACAATCACTTGATTTAAAAAAATAAATATCATTTCTTCTCACTTTAGTTTGATATTTATACATACAAATTGCTGATAATTAAAAGAACTTACATATCTTTAAAAATAGCAAAAACAAAAGTTAATTCATATACAATAGATATACCCTAAATATAAAATATATGAGTAGAATCATACTTGCTTGCTGTTACTAGGTCAATGTTAAGGTATCAGAAATTAACTCCCTAAAACTTCTACACTTTGATAAAATTACTAATTACATGGAAAACAAATCAAATGGCAGATATAGTAAGAGGTCTAAAAAAAGCTAAAGCATTTTAATAATTATACTGCACTCTCTGTATTAACATTAAAAGTCTCCAATTTTATCCATCAATGCATATTACTAAGAGATGGTAGGGCAGTATACCATAGAGTCCAATAAAACAGGGTTCGAAATCCTGGCTCCATCTTTCCGTGGCTATGTGACCTTGGGCAAATTTATTTAACATCTCTAAGCCCCTGATTCCCAGCTGTAGATGGGTATTACACCAGGCTTACCTAGCAGAGTTTTTGAGGAACTCGATAAAGGAGTGTATATAAAACACTTAGCATAGTCCCTGACAGAGTAAGCTCCAAATAAATATTTATTGTTCCTTAAATGACAATATTTTAATGAATATCTTATCTAAGGAAAAGAGTAAAAATCAGTAAGCATGCATAACGTTAGAATTTAACCTTGGGTACTACAGTTACCCGTGAAGACACTGTACTTTGTGCCATTATCAGAACAGTTGGAAGGGAAGTAAGTAGTAAAGCATACTGAAGTTAACGAAACTAAACAAAAAACTACGGTCAGTTAAAAATAATTTATTCCTAAATTCCTTAGCTTTTAAAATTTAATAAAAGTACTCTCTATACCAAGAATCACTTCCACAAATTACAAACCCTTCTCATTTTGTAAAGACTCTGAGAAGAATTCATCACTTGTCATCAAGATAGCTCAATGTCTATGATTTAAGGCATCCTAACAGAATTCAGCATACAGGAACCTCTGTAACAGTTCTCTGGTTCTGTTGCTGTTTTTAAAGAGGAACTTTTTCCTTACCAAGCATATGGGATATCACCTTAGATAGCAGCTAGTTCTTACAGGCAAAAAAGAAAAAAAAAAAACTTTAGTTGGAAGAACCATGTGGTAGTAAGGGAAGACCACCATACCATGAAGGATAAGCCAATTTTAAGATTCCCTGAAGTAAAGTACTTGAACTTATAAAGAAGACCAGGGCCTTGGCTTCTCTACAGGCTATAGGAGCACAAAAAGTCTCAGCCACGCTCCATCCCCTTCTTGCTGAAGGAAAAGTTTCTTGAACACCTAACTAAAGTAAAACTTTAACACAGCTGGAGACTACCTATTTGGTAAAAAAAAGTGATTTAATATGAATACATTTAAAACTGAGCATACATCTTTTAAAGTATAGTTCTTAGAAATCCACTTAATTCACAGATTCTTGGGTTATACATTTTCAAATATCCACTGATAATTTTGATTAGGTTTTATTATGCAGGCATACTTTACCATCAAGTAATACTTAAGTTTAATTAATATTGCTGATTTGTAAAAGAAACCAAGGAAAATCGAAAATTCAAACATTAAGTTCTTCAGAAATAAAATATGAATATGTATATGAGCAAAATCATTTTCTATATGGCAAAAGCATAGGGCTTAAAATATCCAATAATTCAAGAATTTATTCTAAGTAACTTAGAGTAGTGCAAAAAAAGATATGCATTAAAAGAGTTCATAACAACCTTATTTCTAATAGTGAAAACTGGAGACTCTCTGTTAGGATAACAGTTAAATATTATAGGGCATCCTCATGATGACACACTATGATGTCGTTAAAAATCAGGTCTTTAAAGAATATAATGGAGGGGAAAAAAAAACCTCTTGATATAACTAATGAAAAAATTAAATATAAAATTACATATACACAACCACAGTAAATTTGTTTAAAAAATACACAGAGAAAAAATGACTGAAAAGAAATATATCAAAATGTTAATATCACTGATCTGTGAGAGACAGGTGAGTTTAATTCTATTTTTCTGTTTTATCTAATATTCTACAATTAATATGTATTATGTTTATTATAACAGGATAAAAGGAGCTCCCACCCCATTCTTTAATACCTTTAGAATGGAACGAAATAAGACAATCACATAATGGCCAATTTTCTACTGGTTCATTCAAAATAACATCTTCTTCAAATACTACTACTGTGATATATTTAAATAAGGAGATCCGTTCAAGAATTTCCTTCATTGGTTTGGATTTGGATTTCTTTGCCATGGAACATATTCCAACCACAATCTGCCTTTCTGGTGGCTAAAACAGAAAGAAAACAACAACAAAAAATCAGGTTGACTTAATACAAACTCCAAAGTAGAGCGATATTAAATCTTTTTCAGAAGTAGATAAGGGATGTAATTAATACAAATGATACATTAACCAAAAAAGGCATTTTTCAAAATTACGTTTTTGTTATAATAAATAACAATTAATAGTTGTCTACAAAAGTCTGGAAACTTTCACTTTCAGGACATCGTTACTCTTTTCATTCTGATTTTAAAGTTAAACAGATACTCCTTCCTTAACTGTCTCTAGTATTTATTTACCTTTGCCACAAGAGAAAGGGAAAAATGAGGGCCAAAACCTATCTAATGCAAGTAAAAAGACCAATGAGAGTGAGAAAGAATTCTCTTGCCTAAATAAGATAGTCTGACTACAAAGCTACATTATACGGTGTACTACAAAGCTATATTATACAGTGTTAAGTTATTTTTGTAGATAGAGCTTGAAAAGGATTTGGTCACCAATGACAACTTGGAAGAAAATTTTGGAGAAAGCCCAACTGTCAGTGCTCAAACTCCAATCTTCGTACTCAATATTCCTATTTAATGGTGTTGCTCATCTCTGACACCCTTGCTACAGCTCAAAGGCCATGGTTCCTCCTAAAACTAAAAAAAACAGGATATAGAAATACCTTATAAGTAGCTCACAGGTTTACAAAATTACTCAAGATTCATTCTGAGATCTTTGCATTCAAGTAATTAAGAGTTTTATCAAATAAAGCTGTGCCCAGTTGTTTCTTTTTTTTGTTCTCTCTCTTCCATATTTTATATATTTCACATGATATTATAATCGGAGCTCAAAAGTGTTTTACTAGACTTTTATTATAAATCTAAAAATAAAATTGGGTAACATCAGATTTAAATTAACTATTCTTCTTTATGTCTAAAATTAGATTTCTTCATTGCCTCTTCTTTTTTTTTTTTCTTTAAAGATTTTAGTTATTTATTTGACAGACAGAGACAGCCAGCGAGAGAGGGAACACAAGCAGGGGGAGTGGGAGAGGAAGAAGCAGGCTCCTAGCGGAGGAGCCTGATGCGGGGCTCGATCCCAGAACGCTGGGATCACGCCCTGAGCCAAAGGCAGACGCTTAACGACTACGCCACCCAGGCGCCCCGCCTCTTCTAACTCATATGAAATTTAGAGATAAAACTGGTATTGAATTTGATTGTAAATCCTAATCTCCCTGAGATCTGCTGTTTTTCCCCATTGATCATCCACTTTTATGTTCCCTTACTCAATTCTTTCCTGATTAAAAGCATCTACGTAGCTCATGATGTTCCTAATGAATATTTCCCCAGCCAACAAAAGATATTTGCAAATGATATATTCACTAAGGGGCTAATTTTTAAAATATATAAAGAACTCATATAACTCAACACCAAAAAATCAAATTAATGCAATTAAAAAATGGGCAGAGGACCTTAACACATATTTCTCCAAAGAAGACATACAGATGGGCAAGATTCATGAAAAGATGTTCAAAATCACTACTTATCAGGAAAATGCAAATCAAAACCATAACCTAAGTTTGTATCTTAAATCAGTTTTCATAGCAAAGCAATCTACTTCTAAAGAGAAAACAAGTAAGAAAAATATTGAACTAACATAACTATAGTAAAATGAACATCATCAATGTGTGTTATTCCTAAAGATCCAGTACAGCTATACATCCTAGAAGATCAGATCTTATGCACTTATACACCCCTCTGGATACCTGAGGTAGCCTCTCCTTCTAGTCACAGTTACAGACTTCTGAAGAGTTAATAAATAAGGCTATCTTTGGGTCAACCACCACTTGTACTGACAACATGACAAACTTAATGAAGCTGGCTAAGTCCTTCTTTAGTACCTTTAAAATTATTTCCTTCAACTTACTTCTTAATCTTGAATTTTTTAGGTACTTCTACACAGAAGAAACCCTTTTGGTTTATGGCCCTGATTATTCTCTCCTTGCCACATTTTCAACTGAATCCTGTGTTATGTAAGCATATCAGTGAACCTATCATGAAAGACCCTAAAGTTAGCATCATTAAACAACTTAGAAGTCTGACCCCTAATTGGATTTCTTGATGCACCATAGATCCAATAATGTAACTAGTGAAACATAACATGCTTTTTCAGCACAAAAGATTTCCAACAAATTTCTATGTGCAAAAATGTCTTCACAATTTAGATACTATAAATTCACCTTGACAGTGATTAGTAAGAAGCCTATACTGTACTGGTCTTCTCTCACAAAACAAACAACTTACAGACTCATCCTCTTCCTCCTCATCTTCATCTGCATGGTGGAAGAAATGTCGATAATTTCCTGAGTTTATTTCTGTATCTTCAGGCCCAACAAAGAATCTGGGGGCCTCACTCATTTTTATTTCATTTGATATAGATATAACGCACTATAATAAAATTGTTTCTAAATAAACCATTCTCTCTATGCTAGCTGACACAGAGCTCTGTTGCAGCTTGTTTTTGCTTATACAACCACTTGAAATTGTGATGACAGTTAGTTGGCAAATGTTCTTCTGTTTTCATATCATTGCTTCATTGTTGAAGTATAAAAGATAAAGAGTGAGGCTATTGCTTCAGTGAGTTGATGCAGCAATCTTTCTACCTAAAATGCAATGAAAAAATTAATTTTGGAGACTGTACTTCAAAAACATTCATGTAAAAGTAAAAGGACACTTGTAAAATCATGACCAGTAACCTGATGCATACGTTCAAATGAAAAGACATTTTCTTCCATAAAATTAAAAAAATTAGGCTCTCATTTCCAATAATCTACATTTTAGCAATTTGACAAACTGATTCAAAATAACAAAAAGATAGTAACAAAATAACAAACAATAACAAAAAATACACACTAAATTCTTCAAGTCCAAAAATATCTAACAAATGAGAAAATTATTCAAATTATAACAAAATTCCACTAAAAGCTAAATACCTCTGCAACACAGTTAAGTAATACCTGAATAGAATGGAAAAAAAAAAGATAAAATATAATGTGGGTTTAAAACCCACTGACAGCTATAAACCAATTTGAAATTTCATTAAATCAATTTTTAAAAGAATTTAACTTGAAAGTTCAGTTTGCAAACAGGTTTTATTTTGTTTTTTTGTTTTTCAGGATTTTTGTTTGTTTTAGGGAATAAAACCATTTTGCGTTCTAGTCTTAAAAAAAATCAACAAAACAAGATTACAGTAAAAACAAGATTTCATTATAACAGCAGCTCTTAAACTTTTAAAAGTAAAAAATTCCTTGGTTAGCCAAATAAAATCTATGGATCCTCTCTTTGGGAATAAAATGTACATATGTAATAAATTCTGCAAACAATTTTATGTGATTGACATCCAAGCTTTTCTATATAAACTGATGCCTATCAACATCAGTTTAAGAACTCTCATGTAACAGTGATATCTCAATATATCTTTACCAAAGCTGTTCATATAACTATTCCTTGGTCACATTAAAACTAATTCCCTACCTAGATGAAACTACAGATCAAACAATTTATTTGATTACTGGTAATATAATAAATTATTTGATCAAATATTCGTAAGAGTTGGATCATATATTAGATAGAACTGCAAAGCATAACTCCAAAACTCTTATTCCTAAAGATCTAATTCTAGTTTAATTGGTGGCTCCCTATTAAATATTAAAATCCTAGTGTACCTAGCTAGGCTTCACCTTATGCAACTTTCAAATTAAAATTTCACAGTGTTATGAAATTTGAAACAGTGACTAAAAAATTAAAATAAAATACTTGCTCAAAAGACAAATACTATTCAACTCTGATTTTTAAATTGGAAACTACCATGCTACTAAGTATCCACACTCAAAAAAGTAGTTCTCAAACTTCGCACATCACCAGGAGGGCTTGTTAAAATACTAAACTAAAAAGTCTCAGCGTAGGACCCAATACTCTAAAAATTCCAATGTGATGCTCATGTTACTGGTCTGGAAATCACACATTGTATCTAGACCTTAACAAAGTGGGTTAGAAAGCTTTTTCTGATAGTTGCTCAGTTCTGTATCCTTCACTAAGTTATTGAAGCTCTCCAGCCACCATCTGTAAAATGGGATAAATCTCATAAAATTATTTTCAAAATTAAATGACAATAAAGACCCAACAGCAATTAGCACAAGGTAAGCAATCAGTAAATGTTAGCTATTTCTTTATCTTGCTGGCTTTTATAATTAAGACCAAGATTCCTGACCTAACTTAACCAGCACACAACAAATACAAACAATTCAATTTAGAAGGTACCTACATACCACTCATGTAATAAAGCCACAGAAACTCCTTTTTGCCGCCACTGCTGCTGCTGCTGGAGACCTCTTTACATGTTTACCAGTCTTACCACAGTGCTCGAGACTATCATGAACACTGTTGCCTGGAATAGACACTCATCTCCTTCATAGATCTACCATGGTCAAAGCTGCTTAATCCTTAAAATGATACCATGGGTCATCCATTAGTCCTATGTAGTTTTCGGAAACCCTCCTTTCTTGAGGAGCCGGAACAGACACATGACCAATTTTCCTGAAATCCTAAAAGCATTTTCCAATGGAAGCACTGTTGTAAATGGTGACTCCAGTTCCAGGACGCTATTACTACAACTCCATAATAGATTATTAAATAAGCTTCTGCATGCTGGCGAAGGCAGCCAAGCATCATTTAGAAGTGTATACAAAAAAGCCCATGCCAAGTTTCCCAAAAGCCTCACACTGATTTTTTTCCTTCTTCAAACATTCATGCACTATCATTTGCTGAGCCTGTCTCTCCTTCTACTTATACTTCACTATTGTCCTTGAAAGTTCCAATTCCTCTTTTAATAAACAACTG
Organism: Ursus americanus; assembly: GCF_024610735.1. Taxonomy (NCBI): domain Eukaryota; kingdom Metazoa; phylum Chordata; class Mammalia; order Carnivora; family Ursidae; genus Ursus; species Ursus americanus. The sequence goes on from NC_142131.1 coordinate 8,681,651, forward strand.
CAAAGTCCTCAATAAATACTTCTCTGACAACTATCATGCTTCTGCCAACCCCTATATACACACGAGCATCTTTCCCATCCTCCATGCTCCGCAGCGTTTGGATCTTTACAATTACCTGTTTCCATTAGAGTTAAAGTTTTTCCTCCCCAAATTTTTATTGTGAAAGATTTCAAATATTCAGAAAAGTTAAGAGAATGGTTCACTACACATGTACATCCATACACTTAGCACTAGACTCAACAATTGCTAACATTTTGCCATATTTACTTTCCATTTACATACACATATACTTGCTCTATCATTTGAAAGTTACAGACATCAATATACTTAATTTCTATATACTTTAGTATGCATCTCCTAAAAATAAGACATCCTCCTATAGAACCAATGATTACTTCCACTCAGGAAAATTAATAGTTCCTTAATACTGTTTATATGTAGCTGTGTGGGTGCTTTTAGAGAACAAGGACCTCATCTGTATATTCCCAGTACTTAACTGGTGCATAGCACTTAAGTGGGTGACCAATAAATGTCCCACTAATTGTTAAGTGTAATATCCTCACAACTACCGCAAAAGCCAGAAAAGTTTAAAACTTAAAACAGCAAGATCTGACTGTGCAACTTTGAATCTTCTGCACATCAGTTTAGTCATCTGCTTTCAACAATCCTGTACTGCAGTTAGTATTTTGGTTTCTGAACTATTTAATTCTGCATCACAATATGGAAGCTCCATGAGGACAGATCATTTCATCAGACACATAAACAGGCATACTGATTTTTTTTTTTTTAATGAATACTTTCAACTACTGAAAATGTTAGTAAAGAAACTGGAAGAAATGAAGCATAATGGTAAGACAACAGTAGTATAATAGTTAAGAATACAGATTTTGGAATCTAAAACATGTGGTCTCTAATCCAGGTTTAAAAGTTTACTAGTAACAAAAGTTTTTTAGGACAAGTTAAGTGGCTTCTCTAAGCCTCAGTACCTACCTCTGGAAATTGAGAATAATCATCTAATGAACCTCATGCAAGTGTTGAGAAAAGTATATGAGTAAATATGTAAAGCATTTGCCACACTTAAGAACTCAGTTAATGGCGGTTATTTTTAATATTCAATCTGCCTGAAATAAAAACTATATTTTTCATTGAAGAATTTTCAGGAGCAATACAAAACCCTATCCCAGTGTAGGGCAAGGATGCTGGGTACTAAAGCCAGCCATGCTTCCTACTTCCCCATCTAAGCCTTCCAGCACACTAAAGCAAAACCACTATCACCCACAGGAATCCAAAGGTCGCCAACTCCCATTAGTCGTCCAGAACCTAGTAAATGAGATCCATTGGTCACCACCCTCGGTCCTTCTCCCTCGAAGCGCGCGAGGTGCAACACTGTCGAACTGATTAGGTGAGGCAGCGACCGGCAGTCTCCGTATTCTGGAAAGCTGCAACGCAAAGGCCTTTTTGTTCGTTTGAAGTGCGGGTGCAGGCGGCGAGGAGAAGAGCTATAAAGACTGAGGAATGAAAATAAAAATAGCCATCGCTACCCACATCAGTCCCCAAACTCGAAGCTGCCTACTCGGGGGGAGCGAGCCCCACAGCCTGGAGTACCAGCTGGACGGCCGGCAGTTCCCTTCGGGTCGATCTGAAATTTCGGGTATCTCAAACCCAAGGAATAAAAAAGGGGGGCAATGGAGGAGGAGAAGAAATTAAGACGCGAAAAGCCCCGCAGGGCTGTAGTGTCACTCCTCCACGCCCACGCTGCCTTTCGCTCTGGCACATGCCCCTAGGAAGAGCGCGTGTCTATGCTCCGCAAAGCGCAGAAGACAAAGCAACTAACTGCCCAGCAGCGGCCTCGGGTGACCGAGTTCGGCATCTCGGTTCTCCTCGGGTCTGAGTCCTCACCTGCTACCGCTGCAGTAGCCACGCAAGCTGCAGAAAACAGCCGCGCCCTTCCAGGTTTTGGCTTCCCCTTTAATCCCAGAGGCAGGAGTGAAGTGTTCCTCAAAAGACTCCAGCTGTTAGCTTGGACGTACGTCTTCTCTCTACAGTAGCAGCTGAAGGGCCACACAGAGGTACTGCAAAGCACTACAACACCTCCCTTATCTTGGTCACGCCTCTCCCTGCCCGCCTCGGGTCTCACACAGAAACCTCACCGGGCGGAACGCTTTCCGGGAAGTGCCAAACGGCCCGCACGGCCCCCATAAGCACACCCCTCTTAAAGACACCGGTAGTTCCGCTTCCGGCAGCACCAGATAAGTCGCGAGAGGAGGCTTAAATCCTGTCGTTTGCGTTTAGGACCACTTTCGGTGAGTGGTCGTTCCTGTATGCTTTGTTATATCTAGTGATTTTTAAAGTGAGGCATCACCTGACAGTAATTTCAAAACCATTTGCATCGACTAGTTTAAGGACGGGTTTAATTGACTCGAGATTGCGCAGGCGCTCTTGGGGCGAGAGGGCCTTGCTTGGGCGTTGCGGTGTCCCGCGCCAGCTGAGTCGAAAAGGGGCGAGTTCTGTAGCGGGGCGTGGGGAGGTGCCTAGTCTGTGTAACCGAGTATTACTTGTGATCGTTTCCCTGATCATGCGAAGTTTAGCTGGACCTTGCCCTTAAGAATTGATCAACGAGGCATTAAAACTCCCTGGAAATGCTCTCTGATAGTTAAAGTAGCGTCCGAGACAGCGAGCAGGTTCAAAAGTTGACCGCCGCTTACTCATCATAGTTGTCATTTAATATGAAATATTACCCTTTTGCCCCAAATTAAAATCTCCTGTGGCGGGGAGAATCGCAAGTTCAAGGGAGAATCTTGTCCGGTAGTCGGTGTGGGTTTTCCTTAAGGAGCGTTTCTGAACCAAAGTAGAGAATTAATTTTCAAAATGGAAATTCACGTATCCCATGTGGCTTTACGTGTATGCGTGTGCAGGTGAAGGCATTTTTGTTAAACGAATTTATAGGTTAAAGGGAAGCCGATTAGAAGTGTCTGGTGTAATTAGATTTCCCAGTCTTAGACATTAGATAAAATTGTGCTATTCTTTTTTTCAGAGATTAAAGTAGACTGATTCATAAGTAAAAATTCTGATCACAAGTTAATATGTTTATTGAAATATTGGAAAATTTAAGTTTTTAAACTGGAACAAATGCATGTTACAACTTTTTGGAGACTTAAGTTGTTGGCCTTGATGGGTTTTGTCCAATTCTCATTTTATTTAAAGTGATACTTAACTGCCTTACTTTTTGCATACACAAGATAAAATTAAAGGAATTAAGTAATAAATATTTACGCAAGTACTTATTGATTTTATTTGACGTTGTATTAGCGACCTAGTGTTAAAGCTTAACCAAATTTGACCCTGACAGTTCCTCTCGCAAAATTAGAAGTTGTAATCAGCCACCTTCACCTCCTTTTCTCATCCCTACATATTTTAATACACACTACTTATTTTAACACAAATACTTAAAAATAACATATTTAAAGAAGGCTTAATCTTCATCTTTATAACAAACCACTTAATTCTCCCTTGTAAATAATACTTTTGTTTAATATTTGGATATAGGAAGATATTTATGTTTGTTCTAATATTACAGCTTAAAGCCTTTTTCTCATACTACTCGATGGTTTTTAGGGATCAAATTGTGAGTGTACCTTGAAAAGAAAAAACTACTGGTTCTTTAAATTATTCCTGTATATAAATGCAAATATTAGCAGCAAATTTTAACCTGTTTAGATGATTTTCCTTTTTGTGAACTGATTTTTCTTATGTATTTTAGCTTGTGAACCACATTAGACTACAAACTTATTATAATATTGAGTTTTCTGTGATGTACTGTATGGTGACTAACATATCATAATAATAAATAGAGAGAGAGAGTCTTCTGGGTTTTGTTGTTAGCAGTAAAATGTAAATAAACATTACCATAAAACAATCACCATTAGTGAAAGAACAAGATTTTCAAATCTTTTTCCTTGTAGATAAAGATTTTGAGAAAAGAAAGTGTTTTCTATTACTTTAAGCAGCTTGATATGAATGATAATAATACCTAACTATTTTAACAATAATTATATATTGAATTACCATTTGCAAAGAACTTTTCAAACCCTTAATCTCAATGGTCCTGATATTTATGAAAAAGGAAGGATAAGTATTTTCTTTTTTCAGATGTGGATACTGAAGCTTAAGTAATTCATACACCAGAAATTTTGACTCCTAAAAGCTATGACTTCTTAGACACACCCTACTTATAGTGCTATATATATGTAAGTGAAGTAGTATTTTCCGAAGTGAAATAACAATTACCTTTGGAACATGTGCTCTTTGTTCAATTCACTGCTATCTTTCCTGTGAGAGAAGGCAAATAATTCTTTGCTCATTCACAAATATGTGAATGTCTACTGTGTCCCAAACTATGTGAAACAATGTAAACATTAAAAATTAATAAGACTTTCTCACTTCTCATATGTAATCTGAATTATTAATTACAAAGTCATTTTATAACTTTCCTAGAAGAGGCCTGAACCAAGTATTATGAAATCTGAGGTTGACAATAATGAAGCTATTTGTGTAGCGGGGGGAAAAAAGCCAACAGAAAATTTGAAGCAACAGAAAACAAGGTTCAAATGCTAGTGCCTCCAATCACTGTGTTGCTTTGAGCAAATTGGATAATCTCTCTGAAACTCTATTTTTGTATCTGTAAAGTGGATATACAACTAGTACCTACTTCATAGGATGTTCTGAGGATCATCACAGTAAAGCACTGTATAAATGTTTGCAATTCTTAAAAATTGCTTTTGCAGTTAATTAAAAAAATTCTCCTTTAATTAAAAAAAATCGTTCTCTGTCCCTGTAGTTTTTGGCTTTTCCAGATGTCATTTAAATAATATCATATAGCGTGTAGCCTTTTGTGTCTGACTTTTTTTCACTTGGCATAAAAATCATTATGAGTTTTAAGATTTATCCCTATTTTTAAGTATATTTTCAGTTTGTTCCTTGTCAGTGCTGAGTAGTATTTCACCATATGGACCTACCATAATTTGTTTACCTACTCCCCGGTTGATGAACATTTGGTTTGTTTTCAGATTTCAGCTGTTAGGAATAAAATTTCTAGAAATAGTTACATACACATTTTGTGTGGACATATACTTTCATGTCTCTTGAGTTAAAACTGTTTTCCAGCATGTTTGTACCATTTTGTATTCTCACCAGTGATGTTCTGTATCCTTGGCAGTACTTAGTAGTGTTAGGTTTTGTTTCTTTTTTGTTGTTTTTTGCCATTTTGATGGATGTATAGCAGTATTTTAGTTTTTATTTGCATTTTTCAATGTCTAATTGTGTTGAGCATGTTTTCATGTGTTTATTTGCAAATCATATTTTCTTTGATGAAAGGTCTGTTCAAATCTTTTGCCCACTTTTTAAGGTAGATTTTTTTACCTTACTGAGATTTAGGAATTATTTACAAATTCTTTGCAATGATGGGGATGGAGCTAGCTAGAGTGTATTACACTAGGCAATATAAGTCAGTTAAAGAAAGACAAATAGCACATTTCACTTGTATGTGGAATTTAAGAAACAAAACAGATGAGCATAGGAGAAGAAAAAAAAGAGAGGGAAGGAAACCATAAGAGACTCTTAACTGTAGAGAACAAACTGAAGGTTGGTGGAGGGAGTGGGCGAGGGATGGGCTAAATGGGTGATGGGTATTAAGGAGCACACTTGTGATGAGCACTGGGTGTTATATGTGAGTGATGAATTACCTGAATTCTACACCTGAAACCAATTTTACCACATGTGCTAACTAACTAGAATTTAAATAAAAACTTGAAAAAATAAGTTCTTTACAAGTTCTGAACACAAGTTTTTTATTATATTTGTGTACTACAAATATTTTCTCCCAGCTGTGATTGTTCTTGTCACTTTCTTAACATTGCCTTTAAAAAAACAAAAGTTTTTTGGGTCACCTGGGTGGCACAGTTGATTAAGAATCTGACTCTTGATTTCAGCTCAGGTCATGATCTCAGAGTCCCCGCAATGGGCTTCATGCTGAGGGAGTTTCTGCTTGAGATGCTCTCCCTCTCCCCCTCCCCCCTGCTCATGCTTTCCCTCTCTCTTCTCTCTCTCTCAAATAAATAATTTTTTAAAAAATAAAAGAACAAAAGGTTTTTGTTTTTTATTATTTAACTTTGTATTCCCATAACCTAGTGCATATATGGATTTAAGGACTTAGTAAATGAATGAACAAATAAAACGTTATATGGATGAAAGGCCTAACAACTGTAGTAGAGAGTAAAACATCGAAAGTTCTACAGTGGTGCAAAGAAGATCAGGAGAGGTTGAGATCACTTCAGATTCAGATATCAGGGAAGGCTTCCTTCAGTGAGGCGCTAGAGATTTATTTTGAAAATGGTTAACACTTAATCAGTAAGGGCGCCTGGGTCGCTCAGTCAGTTAAGCGTCTGGCTTCAGCTCGGGTCATGATAGCTGAGTCCTGGAATAGAGCCCCAAGTCGGGCTTCCTGCTCAGTGGGGAGTCTGCTTCTCTCTCTCTCTCTCTCTCTCAAATAAATAAATAAATAAAATCGTTTTAAAAAAAGATGTAATCAGATAGAATTGGAAGTATAAACCGTTCACGGGGGAAATGGTGACATAAACCAAGGTACAGAGAATGATTGGGATGTGGGCAGTGGTATACAAAGAAGATGAGAGGAGAAACTGTGAGACTTGTTTGTACCAGGTTATAGAGGCTTGACTAAATAGTTCAGACTTTGTCAGTAAGCAGTGGAGATGGCCAGGGGCAGTCTAATAATGTCTACTCTGTCTCATAATTCATTTGGAAGATAAAAATGTGCTGAGGACAATGAATAGTCTAAATAAGTTTCAAGGTAACCATGTCAAACAAATAATTACCCCTTTAAGGGTTCTCTTCTTTACTAAAAGAAGACGGCTGACCCTTACATAACACCCTTGTGAAATATGAAAATATGTAGAAATTTTCTGATTTTTGTGTTTTCCACCATTAGAAGAGTCCACTCTACCTTAATGATGAGGGGGAAAAAAAACAAAAAACAACAACAACAAAGCCAAAAACCTCAAGGAACTCAGTCTCTAAAATTTTATTGATTTCTTCTACTCCTTGACCTTTTGTACTATGAGCTTGCTTTGAGGACAGTGAATTATTCTATTTTGATGTATTTTTAGTTCTTCAAAAGTTAAGGATTTGAAAGTGGAGAGGTTAATTTCATTGCATAGACTTTCTGAACGTGAATCTTTGTTCATGTATTTTAGGTAGGACAGCTAAGAGTATCCTAATAGCACAGATACTTGAATGTACTGAGGGCTTCATCTTATATTGAGTAATTAAAGAAAAGATATTCTGGTATCCCCAGTGCTATAGACTGAATGTTTGTGTATCCCTCCTCACCCCACCCCCCCAAATCTGTATGTTGAAACCCTAACCACCAGTGTGATGGTATTAAGAGGTGGAAAGTGATTTTGAAAAGTGATTAGGCCATGAGGATGGAGCCCTCGAGAATGGAATTAGTGCCCTTCGATTTTTTTTTTAAAGATTTTATTTATTTATTGGACAGAGATAAAGACAGCCAGTGAGGGAGGGAACACAAGCAGGGGGAGTGGGAGAGAAAAGAAGCAGGCTCATAGCAGAAGAGCCTGATATGGGGCTCGATCCCATAACGCCGGGATCACGCCCTGAGCCGAAGGCAGACGCTTAACCGCTGTGCCACCCAGGCGCCCCATCCCTTCGATTTTTTGGTTGTTTTTTTTTTTAAGTAGTCTCCATGCCCAGTATGGAGCGCAATGCGAGGCTTGAACTCACAGCCCCGGGATCAAGACCTTAGCTGAGATCAAGAGTCGGATGCTTAACTGACTGAGCCATCCAGGCATTCCGGAATTAGGGCCTTTTTAAAAGAGAGGTCCCTAGCACCTTCTGTAATGTGAGGACAAAGCAAAGAGGTAATCTATGAACCAGGAAGCAAGCTTTCACCAGATACTGAAGCTGCCAGCTTGTGCTTGGATTTTTCAGCCTCTAGAACTGTGAGAAATAAATGTTTGTTGTTAATAAGCCAACCAGTCTATGGTATGTTGTTACAGCAATCCAAATGGACCTAGACACCCTAGAGAATTGGAGGGGGAAGTTGGGGGGAACTTAAAAGACAGAAATTTTTAAGTGTAAGGGCAAAATAATGGACATCACTGTGGTTTATGGAGACATTCATGTTGTCCAATGGTCAGTTCTACCAGTTACAATTACCCATTCCCCTATGTGTTATGGCACCTGTATTTTCTCTAAGGTGTGAGAGTTCGGTGTTTTGCTCCTTGAGGCTTTTTGTAGGCCTGAAAAGTATTCCTTCCTTGTCTTTTTAAGGTCCTTCAGGTTTTGCAACCTTTACTAATCTCTGAAAGGGAGGCAATAAAGGATTTTATCTTATCTGTATAAATCATATCTTCCTCCAGATACTATGCTCAGCTGCTGGTTAGAATGGGATGTTTTAAGGTTTTCTTTTCAATGATTTAGAACATTGTTGGTTCTAAAAGCCATTCATAGAAAACAATAATTTGGGGTCGTATATTTTACAGAATATAGACCCTAGTGATTTAATCTAAAATGAGAAATGACAGGGGTGCCTGGCTGGCTCTGTGAGTGGAGCATGTAACTCTTGATCTGGGAGTTGTGAGTTTGAGTCCCATGCTGGGTGTAGAGATTACTTAAAGATAAAATCTTTAAGAAATAAAATGAGAAAGGACAGTTCTTTCTCTCCCTTGGACTTGGAAGAGCTTGTGTCAGTGTACCCTGAAGTTGAAAATAGGATAAATGATTTTTACTTGTTGGTTTGTTTTTGAGAGTTGAGGAGGTTTAATACAGAGCTAGAGTGACAGGCAGGCAGATAGATAGGTAGACCAGCATAGTCTCTATTCCCTACTTGATACCACACACGTTTTCCTAGAATAAAAATTGATGAAGGTTAGAAGTTTGCCACAGAATCATTAGGTAGGGGAAAAACTGTAGTGAGGATGACATTAAAGGAAAGGTATCAAGAGGTCAGTGACAGATTGGCTGGGTGGTGAGGGTCAGGGGAAATGGTACTTAACCAAAGACAGTTTGAAAAGAACTAATATTTAGAGCATCATGAAGCTTGAAAACAGGGCCACAGGACAAGGACTGAGTATACATAGTAAAATCTGTTGATGCCTTTGCTATTTCCAATTAGGGGTTATTGTGACTACAAAAAGTCTATGAACATTTTGTACCCATTTTTTGATGGTCATGTATTCATTTCATTGGGGTATAAACTTGAAAGTAATGATGTTGAGCACATTTTCACTTGATTATTAACCATTTAGATTTTTTTTTTTTGAAATGCAATTAAGATTTTACTCCCATTTTTTAAGTTGGACTTTTATCCTTTTCTTTTTGATTGTAGTTTATATATGCTGAATATGAGTCCTTTGTTAGATGTATATATTAAAGATATCTTCTGCCAGTCTGTGGATTACCTTTTCCTTTCCTTGAAGCTGTCTCTTGAACAGGTTGTGGTTTTGATGAAGTACAATTTGTTATAATTTTTTTTCTTTTTAAAATAGTGTTTTTTGTGTCCTGTTTAAGAAATCTTTATATATCCCATGAAATACCTTACGCTGTATGCTAACCCAAGATCAAGAGATATTACAAATGTACTGATAGCCTCACTGGAAGTTATGAAAAGATCAGAAGGATGGTTATTGAATGTGGAAAGCGCTGTATCATAGGGGAAGAGACCTAATAGGCTACTTAAGCTATAGGTTCCTAGGCACCATCTATTGTTTTTTGTTCTAACATTCCCTCTGTAGTAATACTCTCTTGTAGCCTCATCCTAGATCTTCTAGTTGTCAGTAAACATCAATATTGTTTTTAGAAATTAAAAATTTTAAGCATTTGTGTCAGTCCTAGTAGGAAACAGAAGATAGGGGCACCTGGGTGGCTCATTCGGTTAAGCGTCTGCCTTTGGCTCAGATCATGATCCCAGCGTCCTGGGATCAAGCCCCGAGTTGGGCTCTCTGCTTGGTGGGGAGCCTGCCTCTCACTCTCCTTCCCCGCCCCCCTGCCCTTGCTCTCTCACTATCTCTCTCTCTGTCTGTCTCAAATAAATAAATAAATAAATAAATAAATAAATAAATAAATAAATAAATAAAATCTTTAAGAAAAATAAAAAGAAATGGAAGATACATTCTCCTGGAAATTTGAAGAAAATTTAATGAAGCTCCTATTTAAAGCCCAAAGAACAGGGTCAAAGAAATCAACATGGTACCTGGAGATTAGTAACAGCAGGGAATAATGATGGACTAGTGCCCCTGAATTAGCAAAAAGAAGAAATGGTGTTAGAGACTTCCAGTGAGAAGTAGAGACCTGGAAGATGCGCTACTCAGCAGGAGCTGTATTTGCAGAGGGTTGCAGCCCAAATCAAGGAGGGACCTGGGAAATATATATCCTGACCTCTTCTCCATTCTGATTTGCCTCCTGTACCTCCCACTGGGCAAGCCTAATCAGAAAACTATAAATGTAGTTTTCAAGGTTCAGTCTCTTAGGGCACTGTAGCAGGGAAAGACAGGCCAAAACTTGATTTGGATGGGTGGGGGTGGTGGCAAACAGAATAATCTGCACAGAATAGTTCCTTTCATCTAAAAATATGAAAGAAAAGGACTTTTTTCTTTTAAACTTAATGGTTTCCCATATAATTTATGGTCTAAAATAGACAAATTTTATTTTGTTTTCACCAGTGCATCCAGGGTTTTCTTTATAACATAAAGTATGTATGGGACCAAAAATCATTTCTTTTTAAGAAAAAGCAGCTTATTGTAGTTCGGAAGAGTATATGAGATCTAGCATAGCTAAATATCTTCTGTCATTTATCATCTAAACATTTCGAAAAGAGATCTTTTTCATAAATTATCTGAATGGCCTTTTTTATTTTTTTTGCATTTTGCAATGACCATGAATATATTTAGAAGGAAAAAAATCTGTTTTTCCCCTTTATAACCTATCATGTATTTAAATGTCACATAATAGAACTATCCTATATAAGTAACATTTCAGTTGATGGTAGTGAGAGACTTTAAGCAAAACTTTTGAAATGTAATAATTTATTTTGTTTTTTCCCAGCATGTGGAAAATTTTCAGCATTTCTTTTCACATAGAAAGAGACAAGATAATATGTCATGATGTATCTCAAAAATAGCTTTTGAATATTTTAGTTCCTATACATCACACAGTTCCTTTTCTGTACTATATTTATCTCCATCACAGATAATATTCCGGGAATGTTCAATTCATATGTAAGCAGAAATATGACAGAAGCTTGAACCGAAATAGCAACTGAATGAGCTTATCGTTTAAATTATATCTTTAAATACCTTTACCTAGGTTCATGATGGTCCGTAGTGGAAAAAATGGTGACCTTCATCTTAAACAGATTGCATATTATAAACGAACTGGTGAATATCATCCAACTACACTACCGAGCGAAAGAAGTGGCATAAGAAGAGCAGCAAAAAAATTTATCTTCAAAGGTAACACTGGGGCGCCTGGGTGGCTCCGCTGGCTCCGACTCTTGATTTTGGCTCAGGTCATGATCTCAGGGTTATGAAATGGAGCCCCTTGTCAGGCTCTATGCTGGGTGTGGAGCCTGCTTAAGATTCTCTCTCCCTCTCCCCTTCCTTCTCTCCTCCCACCCCCACTCACTCTCTTTCTCTCCCTCAAAAAAAAAAAAAAGAAAGAAAGAAAGAAACAAAGCATTTATGCCCCAAATCTTAAGTGTAGAGTTAATATAGATGCTTTTCCATATGTGTTCTTTGTGGAATCCTGAGAATTTTCTGCAGTATCTGGTTATTGCTTAACAATTATCGGTGTAATTGATGATGCCACTCAATCAAAAGCAAAAAAAAAAAAAAAAACTCACACTGAAGCTAACTGAATGCCAGTAAGCATGAAAAGGGCATTTTTAATCATAGACAGAAAATGATACCGTGAAAAAAAGCAAAACACTCATCTAAATTAACCTGTCCTGCTCTTGTCCTCAGGTAGTTCCTACTTTAATGACATTTTCTAGCACTTGTGTCACTATCAGTGAAGAGCTTATTTGAGGCTGATAGGAAAATGTCGACGTTAACTTTTTACTTTATTTCTGTGGTCCTCCCTGCCATCAGATATTTTCAGGATCATTTTTGCATACCTAATCCCCCTGAATGGATTAAATATTTGAAAGGCAGTAGAAAATTTACGTTGAAAGATTATGGTAATTTTTCTTTCTTTCTCCTCTTCCTTCGAAGGGAAGAGAAGTTTGCGATGAAATAAGCCAGAATTTGGGTCACCAGACGACTAAATGAATGTTGGTGCTATTAATTAATGGGAGTTTTGCCTCTAGGTACAAAATCAGGCTTCTTGAAAAGCAGGTCAGGAAGACTTTAAAAAAATAAATACCTCCTCATATCTCTCTGTGTATACCCCTTCCTAAACTCCTTTATACTTCTGATTACACCTGTTACGTTAGTAAAGCTATGATTCATTCATTCATTTATTTAAACATTTATGCAGCAAATGTTTACCAAGTTCCTATTGTGTGTCAGCCACATTTTAGGCCTTTGAGATAATATACTGATGAATAAGGTAGACAAGGTTCTTGCCCTTAAGTTGCTTACCTTCTAATTCAAGGAAGGACCGTTTCGCTCAGCATATGCTTAATTAAACACATTAGTAATTTAGTGTTGTATTTTGGAGTTTGAATAGCTGTCTCATCCACACTGGAGAGATAGTGGTTCTTTCCCTACCTCAATTGCTTTCCAGCTATGGGTTCTTCTCAGGTGCCCTCCAAAGGAACACGGAGAACTATCTTTAAGGATTAAGGTTCTCTCACTTTCCTGCTTTACCAATGATACCTCCTGTCCAAATCTAGAAAAACTTAACAGCATGGTTGCTTACAAAAATGTAAGTTATGGTGAAATACTGTTTTGGAAAATTAAGTTGCTTATTTGTACATAAATCATCTGCTAATTCATGCCATTTTTAGGAGGTGCCTGCACGTATTTTTCCAGTTTGAGTACTCCCATAGAAAGATGATTTCATACTCTGTAGTTATCACATGTTTTGGTGAATAAGCTAGCTCACTGGTGTAGACAGCTACAAAATTACAGCAACTAGCGATCCTCCTATGTATCAAGTAAGCGTAACGGATGAGGACCTTTCAGGTTGTATATACGCATTACAAATAAATATTCGGTCTTAGAGGGAAAAAGATTTTTTAGAACCATAATGATTTGATGATAAGGCTATGATTAGATTGTCTTAAAACTATATTGCTCTCTAAAAATTGCAATCCTGTCTTTTTGTTATCATTTATTCCAGAAAAAAAGCTGTTTTATGTTGGAAAAGACAGAAAACAAAATCGTTTGGTAATTGTTTCAGAAGAAGAAAAAAAGAAAGTCCTAAGAGAATGCCATGAAAATGACACTGGAGCCCATCATGGCATATCCAGGACCCTTACTCTAGTGGAATCCAATTATTATTGGACTTCTGTGACCAATGATGTCAAACAGTGGGTATGGCTTATATATTAAGAGTATTTTAAATAATATCTTTGTAGTAGATCCCCAAACTTCATTATTGCTCCAGATTTACTCTGGATATTACCTCTTGTTAAGTACTTTTTGTACAGGTAGTATTTGTACAAAAACATTTAAAAGGAGTTTACTTCCCATCGGAATTCTTTTAAGTGCCTGGGTCGCTTAGCCAGTTAAGGCCTGACTCTTGATTTCAGCTCAGGTCATGATCTCAGGGTTGTGAGACAGAGCCCCACTTCAGGCTCCGCACTGGGCACGAAGCCTGCTTAAGATTCTCTTTCTCTGTCTCCCTCTGCCTCTCCCCCCCCACTCTAAAAAAAAGAAATCAGTTTTTCAAAAGGCTTCTTTAAAATCACTAAGGTATAATTGAACTGAAACAGTATTTAAATATTTGAAAAATAGCATATTTAAATAGATTATTAAAACCAGATTTTCATCATTGAACTCTTTTGTATTGGCAGAATTCAGATGGGGCTGAAATTCCTTTGACTAAATGATTACCTCTTTGATGGTAGTCATATAATCTTTTCTTGAGAAGAGAATCTGTTCATAAGTCAGGTCCAGTGTATACGCTCATCTTTTGTGCATATCTCATCTTGATGTAGAAAATGTCAAATATGGCAGAGACCCAAAACCAACTAAAGGCAAAATCAAGTTGTAAAAATAATGATATTAGTCTGAATTTTGTAACTTAAACGTATTACAACCTTCAACTTCTTAGAGGATATTCATCTAGAAATTCTGTTATTCTTACTGGTAGGTCATCTGATCTCTACTCTTTCTAGCGTAGTCTATATGACAAATAGTAGGAATTCCTTGGTATCTATGTGAGATCCTTTTAATAATAGTACATCGAAAAGATTGTCATTTCAGGTATAAAGAACTAAACCAACGTTTAACTAACTGTTATTTGCAAGTTACCAGTTTGTAGTCTGTGCATCTATCGTAAGACCTCAATATTTACCTTTAGAACTTGCCACACATTCCTTTATTCAATGAAATCTTTGTCAAATCTTTATCATTTGAGAATGGATATGATTTTTAGAAATAGAGGTTCTTTATGATGAAAGCTAGTACATAAATTGGACAATGAAACTTTTGATTAAAAGTAACTGTAATGCAAAGAGAGTTTATAAAATTTTGTTCACAAGTTCGTTTGAAAGTGGTTTCCAAAGTGGAATTCTAGAAGTATGTTGAGCATTGGCACCATCCATGTTCTTCAGTTCTCATCCCACTCACATTTAAAGCTTCATGACAGCATGGGCTTTGTTTTTGTTCTTTCTATTTTCCTGGAACTTTGTGGAATTTTTGGCACCTGTAAATATTTTTTGAATAAAATTATATTTTAATACTGTAGGAATAGATCAATGAATGAATTTATTAGAATAACTTTAAAAGAAAGAATCTTTTGTTTATAGACATTATTATACAATAATTCAGATACTTAAAAATACAACAAATTTGATATAAGAAATTTGTCTCAAGATTTATTCACAAAATAAATGTTTGTTGAATGTAAACTAGAGTTATGTTCCATGTGAATAAGACCAGTCCCTTAAGGTAGTCACTGGATTGTAATAGCAAGTAATTTTTGCTTATTATTCTGAACAGAAGGTTTTATTCTATTCTAAGAATAGTCTAAAAGTTTCTCCTTCAAAACACAAAGTAACTATTAACCATTTTAATAAAAACTTCATATTTATAAGACTGCTTTTGTTATGTTGAATATATTAATGTCTGTATATCTTTTTCTTATTGTGTGCCTATTTTATAGGTATATGCTTGTCAGCATTGCCAAGTGGCAAAAAATACAGTTATTCTAGCACCGAAACAACACCTTCTCAAGGTGGAGAATCCATGGAGTATAGTTACTGTTGATCTGATGGGCCCATTTCATGCAAGCAACAGAAGTCATGTTTATACTCTAATCATGACAGATTTGTTCACAAAATGGGTTGTGATTTTGCCTCTCTGTGATGTTTCAGCATCAGAAATTTCTAAAGCTATTATCAGTATATTTTTCTTATATGGACCTCCTCAGAAAATAATAATGGACCAAAGAGAAGAGTTCATTCATGAGGTAAGACAAATGATCAGTTAGGTCTAAGAGTATATTTTACTTACCTTTCATTGCCTAGCACACCTATGCATTATAGGGTTCTTAGTAAGTTTATATAAATTACTACAGATGTAGAATTTAATATTGTATAGCAAAAGGGTAGCTGAACTGGAAATTAAGAGACCAGGATTTTTGTGTTAATTGTGCAACTGAGTAATTGTAAATCTATCTTCAGGTTTCGTGAAACTAAAATGAGGAAGTTGGATCAAATAATCCTTGTTTACTTCTAGCTTAAAAATTCTGTGATTGGGGGCCCCTGGCTGGCTCAGTGGGTAGAGTGTGTGACTCTTGATCTCAGGGTTGTAAGTTCAAGCCCCACACTGGGTGTAGAGATTACTTAAAAATAAAATCTTTTAAAAAAAATTCTATGATTGACATATAGAGGGAGAATTGACTAAACAGAGGAATAGATCATGTTTATGAATGAGAATATTCAATATTGAAAGGTATTGATTTTTCCCAAATCAAAATTAATTTATATAATTAACTTCTAATCAGCATTAATATGGAGGGAGCTTTTTTCTTGCCCTCACCTTTTTCCAGATTAAGTTAACTTGAAAGAATATGCAGGGAAGAATATGTATGAAAATTCTAAAAAAGGAACAGTGACTATGACACTTAAGGCATATTTTTAAATTTTCATAATTAAACAGAGTACTGGCATAAGAAAAAAATCAGCCACAGCTAGACATATTGAATTCTGTCATCAAGAAGTTATAGCAAACACATGTAAAATGTTATCTACCCAGGAAGCTCATTCTATCCAGAGACACAGTGCCTAGGATTTTTTTCTTTTTTAAGTTTAATCTTTTTGAGAGAGAGAGAGAGTGCAGAAGGAGAGTGAGAGGGAGAAGCAGACTCCTCACTGAGCAGAGAGCCCAACGTGGGGCTCGATCCCAGGACCCTGAGATTATGACCTGAACTGAAGGCAGATGCTTAACTGACTGAGCCACCTAGGTGCCCCTCGGTGCCTAAGATTTTTATTGGGAGCTGGTCACAAAGGCACCCTCCACCTGGCTTGTACCAAAATCCTAGATTCCTAAAGGAAAAAAGGTGTTCAGCATAAACCACCTTGTCTGTATAGTTTAGGCACTGTGAGCCATTCATATCAGTTAGGGAATGGTGGAAACCCTCCCAAAATCCAAGTTCCTAGTCCCTGAGTGGTTCAGTTGGTTTAGCATTTGACTCTTGATTTCACTCAGGTCATGATCTCAGGGTCCTGGGTTTGAGCCCCATGTTGGCTCTGTGCATAGCACGGATTCTGCTTATCCCTCTTCCTCTTTGTTCCTCCCTCTGGCTCCCATGCATTCGCGTGTGGGTTGCGCGTTCTCTCTCTTTCTCATAAGTAAATCTGCAACAACAACAAAAAAAAAACAGAGAAGTGTTCAAATTAAATAGGAATGAATAATGCAAATGAAGACCGTTTTAACTTACCTAAAAAACAAAAATGGTACTAATACTTTTTCTCTGGGGAATTGACTAAACATTCCAGATATTACATTATAGGGTGGTGGAATTTCTCTCATCTAGGATTGCTGAGGCACGTAGTCAAGAATAGTTGCCTTGAAGAGACATCCTGACCCATAGCCAAGTTCATAGGAGCAAGCAGTAAAATTATTGCATTAAAGCTGAGACTTGAATGTGTTCTGTAACTACCACATAATCTTGCCTGCCTTTACTGACACAGCAATGGTCAAAATGAGGTGTATGAAATAATCTAGCTTATGGGATAACAATGCTAGAACTTTTGCTTATATTTCTTTTTTATCTAATAAATAAGAAAGAAAGGAAGTTTTGCTAATAATGTATACAGATGATTAATAGCATCCCGGATCGACAAGGCAGATGATTGTACATCACACTTGGTATATGAAGGTATCTTGAGAAAAGTAAGATCCACAACATATAAGAGGTCTACAGTAGTCGCCTTGCTCATTCTTGGTTTTCAGTAGTAGTTGCGTTTCTGAATATTATCTAGTTTTCACCAAACTACTCCTCATGGAATAGCCAGGTGGCTTAAGTTTCTTACAGTGAAAACAAGATAATACTAATAATGCTATCACCTGTCAACCACAAGAAAATGATAGAGCTGACACTTCTACTTAACTTCTGGTACTAGTTCTTTTATAGGTACATTAATCAGATGAAAACAAATAAGAACTAATTATATCTGATAGGATATTGGTCACCAAAATTCAAAATATCAAGATGCTGATTTGAAATACTGATTTGCTTCCACCATAACTAATGAAAAGCCTCACCCTAAGTGCATATAGTGCTTAGAGATAAAAATGACAGTTATGAAGCTTATGAATCACCAGTTTTTCCGGTTTTTTAAAGTCATGTGATAATCTAGGACTTTGGAAATTTTACCAAAGGTAACAATAAATGTTTATAAGCCTCTTCTGTGAAGTTTAATAGCATAAACTTAAAAATCACAGATGATTGAGAAAATTTGTTCTTTTTGCTGTGATTGTAAATGGCTTAAATATTAGCATAATGGTGACAAAATGAAATGTTTTCTTTTGTCAGCAAACACATACCAAACACTGCTAAAGTGTTGAAATAAGAGTAGAATGTTACAGTGTGGATGCATGCAGTGTGTATGTATTACACAGTTGGATAAAAATACAGATGTTTCAATAAAATGAATGAACTTTTTGTAAATTTCTGAAAGAAAAAATAAACGTTTCCAAAGGAAAATCCACTTCTTTGATTTTAATAATAGGTCTTATGGAAAACCAAAATTGTAACAGCTAATAGAAGGTCTGGTTTGATGGGAGAAAAAAGGATCTGGGGTTAGAATTTCAGGCTGGCATCTCACAAATGAATTCACTGGATCATTCCTAGGCAACCTCTTGAAACAAAGAAGTTGTTTGACCCTTTTCCAGAGATCAGTCATTTAAAAGCATTGATTATGACCTCAGATTGAGGATGACCCAAATGACACCAATTCTCTGAGATTTCTCTTTTTGTTTTTAAGATTTTATCTTTAAGTAATCTCTATACCCAACGTGGGGCTTGAACTTACAACCCCAAGATCAAGAGTCGCATGCTGTACCCCTTGAGGCAGGCAGGTGCCCCTCTAGGATTTTTTTTTTTTTGATACCTTTTTAAGTACTTTTGACTTAAAAGATTAAAAGGAGGGGTGCCTGGGTGTCGCAGTTGGTTAAGCATCCCACTCTTGGTTTCAGCTCAGGTCGTGATCTCATGATCGTGGGATCAGCCCCGCATGAAGCTCTGCACTCAGCACAGTCTGCTTGGGATTCTCTCCCTCTTCTCCCCTCCCCCAAGTGGTACTCTCTCGCTCTCTCTCTCAAAAAATAAATCTTTTTAAAAAAAAAGATAAAAAGGAGGCAGCCTAAATTAGTACGTCTATCAGCTAGGAACTGTATTAGCTGCAAGTAAGAGAACTCCTCTCCTGCACAATATATAAATTCCAAAAGGTAAAAGAAGGCCGAGCTGTCTAAGGTTGGAAGGGTAACCTGAATGTCTTTGGAAACCCATGCTTCTAGTTTTCTGTTCCACCATCTTTGAGATGTGACTTTCAGTCTTATGTTCACAATGTGGCTGCCAGAGCCCATGCCATAGAAATCTATATTTCAGACAGAAAGAATGGGGAAGACAATAGACAAAAATACCTAGTAGCAGCTGAGTCTACCCAACAACTTTTTTTTTTTTTAAAGATTTTATTTATTTATTCGACAGAGATAGAGACAGCCAGCGAGAGAGGGAACACAAGCAGGGGGAGTGGGAGAGGAAGAAGCAGGCTCATAGCAGAAGAGCCTGAAGTGGGGCTCGATCCCAGATCGCCGGGATCACGCCCTGAGCCGAAGGCAGACGCTTAACCGCTGTGCCACCCAGGCGCCCCTACCCAACAACTTCTAAAAGCCCAACAGCTTCCACTTACATCTTTTTGACCAAAACTGTATCACATGACTACTCCTTCCTTAAAAGGGAGCTTGGGAAATGTGGTTTTGGTTTTGGTGGGTTTTTTATTAGCTTTACCTTTTTAGTTACTGTGATAGTACTTGTCTTCTTACAATTAGGCAACAAGAATACAATCTTTTAAAAGACAAGTTTTATTAACCAAAAGTTTACCCAGTTAAAAATAATACGAAAAAATAGTTTGAGGCGTAAGGTAGGAAAAATAAGTTATTTTACATTTTATAGACTTACTGTTAGAAGTTTTCTAAACTTATTTTGACTTTTTTAGGGCCTGCAGATAATAAATAACCACAAAAATAATAGTAACATTACAAGTTATAAAGTGCTTAATATTTGCCAGTAACTGTTTTAGGTACTTTACAAACATCTACTGATATAATTCTCAAAAGGGTCCTGCGTAGGATTTTTCTCATTTTACAGATGAGGAAACTGAGTACACAGAACAGTTACTTGCCAAAGTCACGTAACTGGATTAACTGGATTATGTGACCTGGTGTGTGGTTGAGAAATTGTCTGCGGAAATAAAATGTTATATGAACTCGGAGTTGTGTTAAATTCTGGTCTTCCATTTCTTTACCGTATGTTTGGCAAGGCACTTTGCCTCCCAGAGCTTCTTATCTTTAAAATGGGGTTAATGAGAGCACATGATTGTTGTAAGGTATAATGACAGTAATGTAAAGCATCTCGTGTATCGACGAGTAGATAGTAAGGACTCAGGAAATGGTAATTGCTGTTTTAAATACAGTGTGTATGTTTTTATATAGAATCGGTATGGTTCAATCAAAAAGGCAAGATTCAGATTCTTTTGAAGCCTTTCAGTCAAGGGAAAAATAAACTATGAATTTTAAAGTGAACTTAGTTTTATATATTTTTCAGATCAATGTTGAACTGTGTGGATTGTTTGGCACAAAGCAAATTGTAATTTCTCATACCTCCCAAACTGTTAATCCAACTGAAAGTGCACCTGGCACAATCAAGGCATTTCTTTCTAAACACTGTGCTGACCACCCAGACAACTGGGATGATCACCTATCAGCCATTTCATTTGCCTTCAATGTAACTCACCTGGTATGTGTCTTTTTATAATTGTGTACTTTTGAGTTATGGCTGTTTCTTGGCTACATAAATAATTTATTACAAACTGTTGTTCGTTTTCCTTAAAATAGGAGCCTCCTAAAAATACACCGTATTTCCAAATGTTTAATCGCAATCCTTATATGCCTGAGACTTCAGATATTCTTCGTGAAGTGGATGGTGATGATACAAGCATGTTTGCCAAAATTCTAGGTGCAATTAAAGAAGCTGATAAAATAATGGAGAATAAGACAACTTCTGCAGGACAGGTGATTCTATTAATAGAAAACTCTATAAAAATCCATGAAGTAATTAAAAAAATTCCAGCACACACACACACACACACACACACACGCACATATAGTGTACATATGATCTACTAAGCCAGATTTTTTTCTGTTAAATTCTGCTTTTGTCTTGATTACACAGTGTGCTTTATTAATTAAAAAATTCTGGGAGACAGTAATGGGAAAACCTTGTTCTTTGGAATCAAGGTGAGCTGAATTCATATTCCTGGTCTTATTGCTTTCCAGTTGTTTGATTTGGGCAAATTACTTAACCTGTCTCAGTTTAACTTGTAAAGTTGGGGTAATGATACTGATGTTGAAATACTACTTTTAAGAATTAAATGGGATTCATGCCTGCTTTGCATTAGTATCTTAGTAAGTAACCATCTTGTTATTATCTGCATTTACCTTCAAGAAACTACAGCTCTTTCATCCCGTCGTTCTCTCTCTTTTTTATTTTGCTCTTGTAGATGGAGAACAACAATCCTGATGAACTAAATAAAAGCAAAATCATTGTTAAAAAGAAACCAAAGCAATTAAATCCATTTCATTTAAAAGTGGGTCATGAAGTTTTAAGACAAAGGAAAAATTGGTGGAAGGATGGTCGTTTCCAGTCTGAATGGGTTGGTCCTTGTGTCATAGACTATATTACGGAAAGTGGATGTGCTGTTCTGAGAGACAACACTGGGACTAGACTTAAAAGACCTATCAAAATGTCCCATCTTAAGCCCTATGTAAGAGAGTCCAGTGAACAAGGTAAGCATCTGTCACTTCTTTACATTTTTACTTTCTGTGAATGAGGAGGGAAGTTAAAAATAATGTAAGAATCTATGCCCAACCCAGCCAAAACCCCTTCTCTTAGTTAGGTTTTCTTTTCTCTTCTCATTTTTATAAAATGTGGTATAGTTTTAGACCTCAGGTATTCTGTTTTATTAGAATGACTCTTCTGAAACTGTCAGGCTTGTAAGAGATCTTATTCTGATTTCTAGTGTCCTTTTCACACATTTACCCCACAGTTCATATAGAAAATAACTAGACCTGTTTCACAGAAGGAAGAATTACGTCTTTTCTATCTTCACTTTCACAGTATTTTATTTGTCACTTTGTGTCTCAGTTTAGCATGAGAAAATATCAACTAAGATAAATGATGCCAAAACCGAACATACTATCCAGAATTCTGTTGTAAGATAAATGTACTAGGGAACTTTTAAAAAAGTGATTAATTTTTGGTGTTATGCCATAGTCAGGTTATGATAGATGCAGGGGAGGGTATAGAGTGGGGTGTAATCAGAATGCTGTAAGGTGCTATAAGAAGAGATGATAGCCTGATCAAGGTTATACTTATCCCCAGATGTGGTTCTGAACAGTCAGAAGGATATCCTGATTTCTTTAACCTTTTCTTTCAGAGATTAAGAGATAAATGACATTTTGCTATGGCTTTCACATTAAATCCCACTTAATGGAGACTGTTTTATTCCGTCCTAGTTTAACCGCTCCCTAGAGTTTCTCTGGGGTGGATAACTGAGAGGGAGTGAATCGGTACCTCAACCAATTAATTTTGCTTTTCCTATAAAGAAAAATAAAGCATCAATATCATTTGAATATGAGTAACAATTAATGGAAGGTGAATTTAGTACATTTTTTAACAAGTGAGTTTTTTAAGAGGCTTAAGTGAGTGTTACAAGAGCAACAATAATAATACTAATTTTATTTTTTCAGGATTAAAAAGCCCTTGGGGGGTGCTCAGTAAATAGCTCAACTTTACTTCTGATCTGGATCCAAACTCTCAAGTTAAAAACTCTTAGTACCTTTCCTCTGCTTGTGACAGCCTGATTGCTCTATTCGTAAACTTACTTTGGACTGTTCTAATCCTGAAAGCTCACATTACCTTCATTCTCTTGGTTGAAAGATCGGCACATTCATTCATTGTACTTCTTCTCAGTACTGAGCTGCTCTTTGTGATTTATGTCTTATGTAAGGAAGTAGAAAAAAAAAGATTATACAGGTACATGTTGTCCTTTCTTCTCTAGCAAGATTTTCTCCCTAACCTCAGCATTCAGGACTCACTGCCTTCTAATGGGTTAACCTTCCTTAATTAATACAAAATTTACATTTAAAATGTTGCTATATCAGGGTCTGCTTCAACATTTTGCAATTTGCTCTTGCCAAAGACTTTCTCAGAAAGGAGGCCAAGCATTTTGCTAGTCCTGCATATTTCAGAATCTAATTGAGTAGAACAGTCTAAACAGAGGCAGTCTAATTTTTCCCTCATGCTTGAATTCTCTGCAGATACTTCTTCCAGTAATATAAAGGAAATTGAAATATTATTACTAGCGTACATGTAAGAAACTGAGGTGGTAGGATAAGATTGTTTTTTCTTGTTAACCAAAAGTAATGTGATCTGGCCATCCTGGAATCTGGTTCTTGATTACTATTTGTTCCTTATTTCGTGTTTCTTTTCTTTGTAGAAATAAAAAATAAATGTGATTTCTGCCATCTTTTTCTTCAGTGTCACATATTATCCTGAAAATCTTTACCTCAGAAGCTGATTTTAAAGAGCCCTTGAATTGAATGTAAAGCATACTAAATGTCTTTGAATGTCTTAAATCTTATTCTTTCATTTGACATAAATTTGGAAGAGGTATAGCCAAAAGAACTATGAATTTGCCTGTACTTGTCATTGCCACTCTTACCAGCCGTGAGATCTCGTAGCTGTTTTAAAGACTCACTGTCCAAGGTAGATAAGCTTCGGTTGCCAACTACTTATCCATTCTTATCTAGAACATAATGTAGAGGGAGCACATTCAGTACTAGGTCTACAATATTTCGCTTTGCTATTTTAAGTAGGCCTATGTCATTTTGTCTAGTTCAATGCCAGGTACTTTTTCAAGACTAATTATTTGTGTAAGTTTTATGACATACTGTAGTATCTTTTTGTAATTATAACATTCCCCACTGAAAACAAAAATATTACTGACTCATTATTCTATCCCATATAGATTTTGAGTAGTTTTATTGTTTTGTTTTGGATAGGAGTTGTGATAGATTTCTGTCCACTGGTTGTCCTTCACAATTCCTGAGATGGTTTTCATTATTTTATAAGTTTCCTATTGGTGCCGTAACAAATTACCATAAATTCAATGGTATAAAACATATGTCTTACAGTTAGAATAACTGTTAGAATAGCTTAGAATTCCAGCATAGATAGGTCTAACTGAGCTAAAATCAGGCATTGACAGGGCTGTGTTCCTTTCCGGAGGCCTTAAAAAAGAACCTATTTCCTTGCTTTTTTGCCTTTTTCACCTTTTAGGGGCTGCCCACATTGCTTGGCTTCTCTCCTGCCTCTGTCTTCAAAGTCAGCAATGACAGGTAGAGTCCTCACATCACAGTCACTGCAGCCTTCTCTCTTCTTCCTCCTTCCACAGTTAAGGACCCTTGTCGTTGGGCCCACCTGGATAATGCAGGATAATCTCCCTGTTTTAGGGTCAGCTAGTTATCGGCCTTTAATTCCATCACTTCTCTAATTCTCCTTTGTCATGTAAGGTAATGTATTTACAGGCTCCAGGGAGTTTTAGTATATGAACATCTTTAGAGGCCCGTTATTCTCCCTACATTCATGAAACAAAACAAATCTTAGTTCTTTATTATTAAGCCCATGATCTTTATTTCATTATTAATATAATTTATCCAAAGAGCCTCCCTTTGGACTCCTAGTTGTATAATCTCTAAACTGAGAGTCATTCAGTTCTCTATTGTTAGTATTGGTTATCTAGTATAGTGACAATTGTGTAATATCAAATTACAGTTGTTTTGTCATAAGAAAGGATGGATATACTAGTGTGGCAACGCATTCTAATTTAGGATTATCAGGCCATATATAGTATTAGTCTGGTCACCTCTTTTCAGAATAAGAAATTTTAGTATCCAAAAACTGTGTACTTTATGTTTGACAAAATAAATTAATCCGAATCACTCTGACTTTTCTGAGACTTTAATTTTAACTTATTTTTCTCCTTAGAGAAGTTTAAAAATTTATTTCTTAATTTCATTTTTTTACTCCTTAAAACTGTGTAAGGAAAAGTATGGCAAAACTGCTGATAACACCTTACCTCCACTTGTAAAAACCTAAAGGCTTACTTATTCAGTCTGGTCAAAACTGGAATCATGCTTTCATCAAACAAATGTCATAATGATAATTAAAATTAAATTAATAGAATACAAAATAAAGTTTATCATGTAATATGACTGAATAGAAAAATGTTTTACTATGGTATGTTTACCTCTCTCTATCTTGGGGGCAAAAATTTATCTTGTTCTTCTTCATATCCCCAATTCAGGATTATCCTACATCAGTACTATCCAATAGATATATATAAAATGCAAAAATTATGTAGAAGTATAATTTTAAGTTTTCCAGTAACCACGTTAAAGTACAAAGAAATATATGAAAATAATTTTAATAATATATTTGATATAACCCAGTGTGTCTGATTATTATTTAATCATAAGTATAGGGTCTCAAACGTCTCTTTTCTGGTAATTTTTGGCAGTTTGTTTTGAAGTTAAAGAGCATTTCTGTTGGCTCTAGTAGATTTAGATCGTAGTAGGAGTTGAAACATATTCGACCTTTCTGAATGAATGAGAATTTGGGGGCTTTTTTCTACACAAACAAGGCTTGAAATCTCCAGAGTAATTTTCTGTTGCATATAAAATGATTTGTGTAGAATTTGCCAGGTATAGTTCTTGTTCTCTACAGTTTTATTACAATAGGTACTTTTTTTTAATTGGTAAATTTATCACTTATTTAAAAGAAAAAGTATGTGTATTGTATAAAGACATATACACACACACACATATATATATATATGACACATAGAAACTCTCCTCTTACAAACAAGTGAGGTTGATAAAGTCCATTTGTTTCAAAGTCTAGTGTAATTAAGAGGTGTTTAAGCTCAAGGTCTGTGAATGCATTTCCAGGACATCAGAGTGGCAACTTTTAAGAGCTTTACATCTATGCATATTTTCCCCTGGATGTATTTTTCTAAAAGAGACATGCTTTATCTGTATTGGAAAAAAATGTTTGAGACTGAAAACTTCCTTCATCAAAGTTTTTAGCAAGGATCTTTAGAAATACCTTAAATCTATGGTATCTGCTGTCACCGATACTTTGCAGCAACGAGGAGGCTTTGAAACTATGGAATTCCTGTGGCTTATTTGAAAAATTTCATTAGCAATACCTTTATCATACCTAACCTTTTAAAGTTCTCTTATATATTAGTGTCTAGCCTTCTCCAGTATTACGAACCTAAGAGGGAAATGAACTTTGATGTTGAACCTCTAAGCAGCACATTCTGAAAGTATTTCAAATGTATTGATCATGTTTTTGCTTTCTTGCTGCTCTTGGGCAACAGCACTTCTCATGAGTTTGTATGATTTGGTTTTTATCTTTCAGAATTGTTCTCCTGTCCAGCAATTCACCCCATGCTAACGTACAAAAATCAGTTAGCCATACTTATGTTTTCATCAGAAATATGTATATCTTACCATCTTTTTCAATCTAATTACTACTTTTGCATGAATAAGAATTGGTGGGGTAAAACTTGGAAAACCTCTCAAAACTAAAATACCAAGTTATACTTTGCCTAATGAAGAACAGAACGGGCAAAACTAAATGTCCATACAAACCCAAGTCCACGTAGGCCGTCTGTGGGTAGAGAGCAGCATTTGATCTTTTAAATTTTTAAATCAAAAGTTCTTAAATGTGTAAACTTATGGGATTGGAATAGGTTCAGTGAGGTTTTCACATATTAGTACAAGAATGGGTAGAATAGGATTGTGTTACAGGATTTATTAGGGAATTTATCTGCTCTGAGAAACTTTCCTGGATTTCTAATCTAATGGGCAATTAATCTTCCTTTTGCTATTTCTTGAACTTGAAATTTGAGGGCTCTTTAAGCTATTAAAATCTTAAAGAGAATCATTACTGTTTTGGGAGAAAATCCAGAAAGAGAAGGCAGGGGTCCAGGAAGTTAATCATCTGTGGTAGTAGAGTTCCTTGTTGTAAAGAATTAAAATATTAGGTTGGGAGGAATTCTTTTATATACATTAACTTTTTTTTTTTTTTTATAAAGATGCTACTGCTTCGCCATCAGTTTAACATTCATATTAAGCATTTTTTTCCTGATAGTGATGATAAATTCGCTCAAAATAGAATAAAATGCTAACAAGGGAAATTCCTTGTCAGTATTTCAGTATGAATTTAGCTCCACCTTAAAAGTTCATGAGCATTTTGGTATTAAATTAGACTTAAGCTAAGCATTTTAAACTTCCTACTCACATATAAGCCTGCCTATCGTATAAGCCTGATTCTAGTAACTGCCGTATAAGCCTGATGCTAGTAACTTCATCTTCATTTTAGTTTATAATTTCAGATTATAAACAACTTGGTATTATTGTCCTAATTATAAACAACTTGGCGTTGTTGTACTAATATGGAGTCTATGAAGATTAAAGTTACAAATGTAACTATTTAATTTGTTAAATATCTTTCAATATCCCATTAATTGACTCAGAAGGCCTTGCAAAAGCATATCAAGCCTATCATCATCAAAAATAGAGTTTTATAACTTTGCTTTTAATCTTCACAATAATCTTCAGCCACTTCTACCCCCTCACACATATCTGCCAAAGACAGGTAAAACGAACAGGAAAAGTTGGCTCTTTTAAAATCTTTGATCTTTCCTGAATTCTATATATATGAACTGTCAAATGTATGTATCATTTTATTCATCCTTTTACTTGTATATTTATTTAGTAGATAGGAGAACCCCTGAGAAGTTAACTGTATAGTTAATTTTTATTACTTGGGATTTTACATTTAACATTGTTTAATTCTAAAATGATGTTTAATTGTAATTCTAAAAGGTGAATTTATGATGTTTCTTCTTTCAGACAGTCTTTATCTCTTACAAGGTTCGGTAGTGGCAGATCATGACTACATCGGATTGCCTGAAATTCCAGTTGGAGCATACCAAGCAAATATTCTGGTAGAAGATGCAACTATTGGTGTAGTCGATAATGAATTACTCACATCAAGCAAAGATCGTGAACTATTAGAATTTAGAAATGCCAAAATCTCTCCATTGATAGAAGATCATAGCACTCTTGAAAAGCAGACTTTCAGTCTGTTGGACTCTTCAAACCAAGTCCTTGAATATTTAAGTTAGTAAATATCAAAATTCATTTAAAGTGCTTGTTTAGAAAGTATAACTCCTTGAATCTTTATCTTTTCCATTTAAAAAAAGTTGTATAGAAGTGTCTTGACACGCTCTGAATGACTAAATCCTGAAGGTTTATTTTATAACTATTAATTTATGTAAGCTTGTGTCATGTTTGAATGTCAGTACGTATATATAAAGGCAAAGGAAGCATATAATATATGGAATTCACCTTTTCTTATGGAAATAGAATAGGCAAAGCATGATTGCTTCTGAGGAAGGAAACTAAATTCCAGCTCTAGACTGTCAAATCTTTCTCTGGTATTGGTACCATGTTTTCAGTTTAATTTTTTTTTTTTTTTGGAGTATTTCTCCCCTTTAAAAAATAAGTTTGAACTACCTAGAATGGGATTAATAAATATTTATTCAACTATAACAATGAATTAAGTGCAACTTGTTTCTATGTCATTGGAACTTTTAAAACTAATATTTTAGGGAAGAATTTAGAGTTGTTTAATGGGCTCTTATAGGATATTGATAATTTCACCTTCTAGGTTCAGAATTTGTATCTGAATCTATATATTTTGGTTTGAAAACATTTGTGCATTCCACAATATATATTAAAGTCAAAAGCACCCATTAATAAGATTTTTTTCTGCAATCTTAAGTAAATAATAATATAACTAGTATCAGGGATTTTAAACTATAAAGTATGATATTTATAAATTTATTCAACAAATATTTATTATAAAGCCCTTTGAAGAATACTGTGGGAAAGTTAAAGGGTGAGTTAGATGTGTGCCTCATCTTCATAATAGGCGTACAGTCTGGTAAGGATTACAGGCCATATAAGCTATGTATACACAAGTTAGAGATTACGTGCTAAATTCCATTAGAGAAAAACAAATAATACACCTAGGGAGTCAAAAAAGAGAGAAGTTACTTCTAGATAGAAAACTTAGGTTTATGCTTAGAAGGATCATTTGAGTTTGACCTTGAAGAATGCACAGGCTGTGACGAGAGGATACAAAAGAATTAGGGGAAGAAAAATGAACGGCGATGTAAAAGTAATGTAGTGATTCACAGAAAGCTTTTTTTTGTCTGCAGTACCTCAGGTGTAAGGTGAAGTAGTAAGATTTGGGAAAATAAAGCTGAAAAAGGAACTAGGAAACCTAATGGAGGGCTTTGAATACTGTAATGGATTGAATTGTGCACCTCCAAATTCCTGTGTTGAAGTCCTAAACTAGTACTGCAGAATGTAACCTCATGTGGAAATAGGGTCATTGCACATGTAAACATTAGTTAAGATGCGGTCATACTGGAGTAGAATGGGGTCCTAATCTAATATGACTGATGTCCTTATAAAAGGAAGAAATTTGGACATAGACTCAAGGACAATGCCTTGTGAAGAAGAAGACAGGGATTGGGGTGATTGTTCTACAAGCCAAGCAATGCCAAAGATTACCATCAAACCACCTGGGACTAAGGAAGAGGCATAGAACAGATTCTTCCTCACAGCCCTCAGAAGGAATCATCCCTGTCAACACCTTCATCTCAGATTTGTAGCTTCCAGAACTGTGAGGCAATAACTAACCTTTTTTATAAGCAACCCAGTTTGTGGTACAGCAGCCCTAGCAAAGTAATACAATACCTGGCTAAATTTTTTTTTATTTTCTGAGTGTTTTTGAAGGTTTTTGTTGGTTTTAGTTTTGCGGTTTTTACTTTTTTTTTTTTTTAACGTAAGCTCTACACCCAACATGGGGCTTTTGAACTCAATACCCCAAATGAAGAGAGTTCCATGCTCCACCAACTGAGTCAGCCAGGAGCCTCTATTCGTTTTCGTATAGGGAAGTGTCATGATCAGAACTACATTTTAGGAAGTTTAATCTGACAGCTAATAGAGGAAGAGAGGATGAAAGAATGGGGATTTGTTAATACGATTTTGCAGTGATGATGAGTAATAGGAACCTAAACTGTGCTGGTATAATTATTAATGAATAGAGCATACCTTAAGATCTACAGAATATCTCACATTTTATCAACCATACTAAACAGTGCTATGATACTGAAAATGGAGATCTGAGATATTGCAATTACTCATTTAAGAAGAAAGATTAAATTATGTTTCACGTAGGCTAAAGGATAAACGATTGGAGGAAAAGAATATCTATCTGGGGCTTTATCTTATACCATAGACCAAGTAAATTCCAGGTAGGATTCCAGAAAGAAACCTTAAGAAAGCATAGTTGTCCCAAATAGCGATACCTGTTATGTTCCCATCAGCAGACCAAAGTTCATGATGGAGTCATATTGGACCCCCGATGGTAAATATAATTGTTGAAGTGTCCTTTTCTTAGCTCAAATGAAGTGCCTTTCCTTCAATAATCATCTCATTCAAAATCAGTCTCTTCTTTATTTTAAGAGGGTAATTAGTAATGAGTCATTTTATAATTACAATTTCTAAGCACTTTTTAAAAATTCTGCCCCAAATAATTTCTGATCGAACAGATCTTTATCCTGTGTGCATAGATTATGGTGGACTACGCAATGCTGTTGTGTTTACAGATTACCCCCAAATCTTAGTGACTAAACACAATGAAACTTTATTTCTTTGCTACATTCTTGGTTCATTAAGGGTTTGGCTCTGTTTGTATCCTCCAAGATATAGGCTAATAGAGCCTCACCTATAGAATACACCAGCCACCACGGCAAGGGGAGAATGTGGTGAACGCAGCGCTAGCTATGCAAAGACTTGCCATCATGTTATGTACAACCTTCCTACTCAAATTGTAGTGGTCGAACCTAGTCATACTCTGCTAACGGGTACAGTTTTCTTTTTGTGGCAATGGTACAAAAGTATTAATGTTAGTGATGTTAGTTGCATAACTGAAAATACTAAAATCCACTGAATTGTACAGTAAAAAAGGATGAATTTTATGAGAGTTACATCTCAATAAAATTATTATAAAAAGAGTCTAAACCAGAGCTTAAAAAAAATACTAGCCACATATCCATACCTAACACCAAAGGATAGGCAAGTACAGTCCTACTATATTCCTGGAAGGAGGAAAACCGAAATAGTGGTAGATAACGGTAATAGCTGCTGTACTTACCTTTGTTTACAAATTCTGCTGTAGGCCATTTTGATGAATCACTTTTACTTCCTGATAAATAGCCAATACAAGCTATTCAGATAAGCTGCTGATTTTGTTACTGAAATCTTGGGATTCTAATGTAGAGATTCCAAGTACAGATTGTAAGTAAGCAAATACACACACACACACACACACACACACACACACAAATCAACAAATTATATACACACACAGTCTTGTCTCTAATGTCTGCAGGGCCCTGTCAGTGAAAATAGAGGCCCCCATACTATATACCTAAATAATCAGAAGTTATAAATCGCACTAACAAACTGTTCCTACCTTGACAAACATGCCTTCTTAAGGTTCCCAGAATTCCTGGACTCCTCAAGCCCTGCACTAGTGAGTGGCAAAGCAGGGAGAGATGGACTCAGAGAGCCCTCTTTATCCCAGTGCCATCTTCTCTCAAGGACAACCCAGCCCAACTCCTGCAGATGCGCTGCTTGAGCAGTTCAGACCTTTGGAATGTGCTCTCCAGCTTCATCTGCCCTTCTGAGACTGACCGGGAAGGCCTTGGAAGAGGTTCTCCAGGTGAGGAGGGGCATGTCCCTGGGCTCTGTGGTCTTCTCACCCTGTAGGGAGGGACATATACTGGAGTGGGACAGAGCCTAGTTCGTAGGCAAATCCCTCTCGCCTGGATTTCAGGGAGATTTTCTAGAAGTATATAGTAAAATTTTGACAGAATTCCAGAAATGTCTTTATGAGGTTTTGTGTACCACCTTGTGGTATTTTTATGAACACTTAAAAACATGATATGGTAGAAAATAGAGATGCTGAGCGACAGTAAAAGAGAAATATATTTTAAATGAGAATAATATCTTGGCTTGAAAGGTTATCTTTAAATATCATGATTAACATTTCCAGTGTAAAATTTTCTTACGTGACTGTCTAAAAACAAAGCAACTCGCCAAGGTTTATAAAAGATGACTTAATACATATTTAGCTATGGGATTCACTCATACACAAAAAAGAGATGTATTAAATGTCTGCTCTGCTCCAAGTGCTGTTCTGGCACTGAGGTTATATTAGTGAGAAAAATCCCTGCCCTCCTAGAGCTTACATTCCAATAGGATAGTAAATAGTACCCATAGTTCTTAATCAATACATTTCTTTACTTACATCCAATCTTAAAATCTTATTGGTAGCCTTTTGCGCAGACATCTTGTTGGGATCCCTCTGTTGAGCCGTGAGAAAAAAGTAAGTATTCTCTTCTGCTTATTTTTGACTGCATAGAAAGTTGTAACAGTGTTTTGTTCACACATCTGAAAAGGACTGTGCCACTTCCAATGGGAGTTTCTAACTAGTATAATTAAGAATTAAAAGAAAAAATAAGCATTTAAAAAGTAAACTAATTTCAAACTTTTGTTTCCTACAAGTGCATTTATTGTTCAGTGGGAAATGCTAGCCTTGTGCAGTGTTAACAATTAATGTTAGGCAGGCAAAGATCAATTCAGTGCCATCAAATTAAAAAGTATCTTAATTGGTAGCTTGGCCTAAGCTTGAGGCCCAGGCCAAATGACTCTTTTGCTTCCTCTAATCAATCCCTCAGTGTTCTCCTCACCCCCTCTCTTCCTCATGCCTGTTAATGCTACTTCCTTTGTGTACCCACCCACAACTTGTTTAGAAGCTAAGTGGCACTGGGACCAGGGGACTTGCCGTATCTGACCACCTCATTGTCCAAACTTTGGAGGTCCTTGTGAGGAATACACCAGAGAACCAATTATTTGGCCTGGTGGGTAGCTGTTGGAGACCAGATAGCCAATGACAACTTCATTCCTCTCCCCTACATCCCAAGGAAGCCTCTGTTAGTTCTGAAAGGCCTCAGGAATTGAAGTGGAGAATGGAGGAGAAACTAAAGGGAAGGGAGTCTGACTTTAATCCTTGCCCTGTACCATTTTCAAATAGTGATGGAGAGAAAAATACTAAATGGAATGGTTCTCTTTCTCCAATATTGTGTCTTTCTATTGCATCATAATACAAATCTATAGTCTCTGAACTTCTGAGCAGTATTTTGTTCTGGGTTTTGCTCTTTTTATTTAGAGTTTCATCCTTACAAATATATAGATATATTACTCATTTTTCAATTTTATGTGGTAAATAAACAATGATAAAACGATCATAGTAATGGTTTACATGACTTGGTCATAGCTAGAAGTAAGTCAGTGGCTAATATGCCTAGTCTTTCAGAATAGGGCTTAGAGGGACGCCTGGGTAGTGCAGTCGTTAGGTGTCTGCCTTTGGCTCAGGGCGTGATTCCGGCGTTCCGGGATCGAGTCCCACATTGGGCTTCTCTGCTGGGAGCCTGCTTCTTCCTCTCCCACTCCTCCTGCTTATGTTCCCTCTCTCGCTGGCTGTCTATCTCTGTCAAATAAATAAATAAATAAATAATCTTAAAAAAAAAAAGAATAGGGCTTAGAGTCAGACCTCTGTTAAGCCATACCCATTACAAATTATGTTTAATAATCACTGATTTTACCTGAGGTAATTAATATGTTATGGTTTGAAGAGGTAATGACTTCTTTTTATGTAATGTAAAAAAACTATAAAATCCAGAAAAAAATATAAAACTCATAATTCAAAAAAAATTAAAAAATAAAAACTTATAATTCAACATACAAAATGACAACTCAATTTAAAAATATGCAGAGGGGGGTGCCTGAGTGGCTCAGTCAGTTAAGCATCTGCCTTTGGCTCAGGTCATAATCCCAGGGTCCTGAGATTGAGCTCCACATGAGCCCCTGCACTGGGCTGTCTGCTCCACAGGGAGCCTGCTCGTCCCTCTCCCTCTGCCTGCCACTCCCCCTGCTTGTGCGCACTCTCTCTCTCTATCAATCAAATAAATAAAATCTTAAAAAAATACGTGCAGGGGACTCGATTACACATTTCTCCAAAGAAGATATACAAATGGCCAAAAAGCACAGGAAAAGATGCTCAACATCATTAGTGATTAGGGAAAAGCAAATCAAAACCACAATGAGATATCACTTCATATCTAGAGTGGCTGTAATATTTTTTAATGGAAAATAGCAAGTATTGATGAGAATGTAGACAAATTAGAACCCTTGTACATTGCTGATAGGAATGTAAAATGGTGCAGTCACTGAGGGAAACAGTCTGGCTGTTCTTCAAAAAGCTAGACAGAATTACCACATGACCCAGTAATTTCACTCCTAGGTATATAACCAAAAGAATTGAAAGCTGGGACTGGAGGAGATATTTGTACACCAGTGTTTATTGCAGCATTATTCACAATGGCCAAAAGATGGAAGCAACCCAAGAGTTCATCAACAAGTGGATGGATGAACAAAATGTGGTATACACGTACAATGGAATATTATTTAGCCATCAAAAAGAATGAAGTTCTGAATAATGTTACATCATTGACCATTGAAGGCATTATTCTAAATGAGATAAGTCAAACAAAAAGGACAAATATTATATGATTTCACTTAATGAAATTTAAGAATAGGCAAATTTATAGAGACAGTAGATTAGTAGTTACCAGGGCTTAGGGGAGGGGGAAAGGAGAGTTAATGGTTATTGATTACAAAGTTTCTGTTTGAAGTGATGAAAACATGTTGGAAATAGACAGTGGTGATGGTTGCACAGCATTGTGAATGTGATTAATGTCACTGAATGGCAGACTTCAAATGGTTAAAATGGCAACTTGTATATTATATATATATATATTTTTTTTTA
The DNA here is from genome assembly GCF_024610735.1 of Ursus americanus. Lineage (NCBI taxonomy): Eukaryota > Metazoa > Chordata > Mammalia > Carnivora > Ursidae > Ursus > Ursus americanus. The sequence goes on from NC_142131.1 coordinate 8,716,739, forward strand.
CCATAATTTACCATAAAGTTAATAATATAATATACCAAAAATTATTAAGGTATTCACTTTAACTGGGTAGATTTTATGCTATGTGAATTATGTCTCATCAAAGTTGTTTAAAAAGATTTGTGAGATGCAGCTTAAATTGTCCTTAGAGGAAAATTTATGACTTAGGTGCTTATATAAAAAATAAGGGTTATAAAGTAATGAGTTAAGCATCTAATTTAATGTGATATAAGAAGAACAAGTGAATAAGCCTAAAGAAAATAGAACAATTGAAATCACGAGGATAATAGAAATTAATGGAATAGAAAATGAACATATAATGACATGAACTGAAGCAAGAGTTAGCAATTCTCCCAAGAAAAAATAAACCTAGGGAATTTATAAATAAATACTGTGTGGTAAAAAGAGTCAGAACCTGATATGAGGCATATATTTAAAAGATAGAAGATATTATAGCTTTGTTTCAATAAACTTGAAACCTTAACAAAATGGATAAATTAAAAAAAAATGAGTCCCTGAACTCTACCTCTGAAATTAATAATAAACTGTGTGTTAATTCATTGAATTAAAATAAAATAAAGTTTAAAAAATAAAAAATACAAAGATCTTAAAGAATTAAAAAAAAAACCAAACTGAATACAGTGACAATGTGCATTATGACTAATTGAGTAGATCCCCAAAATTAAAGGTTGATTTAGTGTGAGGAAAGCAATTCCTTTAATTAATGGCTGCATTTCTAAGAGACATGGCAAGAAAGAGATGAAACACAAATACTTATAACTGAAGGAAATTTAAGGAACAGTTTAAAGAAGGATTAATGGAACCCATAAGGCATAGTTGGACATCCCTTTGGTGACCGGAAGCCTCTAGGAATGAAAGGGCAAGGAGAGGAAATGCTTAGTGAGAGATGGAAATATGGAAGAGGGTTTAACCATCAGTATTTGTAGCCATAGGAGAATGCATCTTCTGCCAGAACCATAACAAGTCATTCCTTTGACCAATGAGGGCTACCACTCTCCCATCTCCTACTATTGCCTCTCATTTGTCAGTCTCCATGAAAAGCCAGTGGCAAGAGAGCTTGGGGATGCAAGCAGTAAAAAGAAGCCTTGTAGGGAATAGAGCAGTAAAGGATAAGGAATGGATTTGGGGTGTTCACTTTGAGAATAGCTGGCTAAACAATATGATCAAAGGTAAAAAGAAAAGTTGTATAATCATCTAGTTGGTCAACTTCTGCAAAAGGCTAACTAGATAGTAAATATTTTTAACTTTGCTGGCCATAGAACTACACATTTTTGCCATTGTAGTGTGAAAGCAGCCATATGTACTAAACAAGTGTGTGTGGCTGTTTTCCAGTAAAGCTTTATTTTTTAAAAAATGTGGGCTGGATTTGGCCTTTGGGGACATTAGTTTTTAGACCCTGAATCTAGTAGATGCACAAAAAATATTTGCTGAATATTAACATCCAATTGAAATTTAAAACAAAAACAACAAGAAACTCTTGGCAAACTCAAAAGAGCATTTCCTTATCCCAATATATTATCTGTTATTAAGAAAAAATCCTCTAGTAAACTTTATACTTAAGAAAACATTGGAACTATTCTCTTTAAGACCATGAACAAAACAGGTGTTACTGAAATTGTATGAGGTGCTTTAGCCAGCATATTAGGGCAAGAGAAGAGAAAGAAAAGTCATAAGATTACAAAGAAAACTAGTCATTTGCAATAGAAATCATTGTCCACATAAAGAACAAATATAGATCAATATGAAAAAGATAACCTAATATAAAAATGGGCAAAAGTCTTGAACAGGTACTTCACAGGAGAGAATAGTGAATGTGAATAGCCCCTGCAAATACCTTTTGTTTGCCCCTACATACCAACTTTACATTCTTCATCCTGTGCTCTGTCCAGGATCCCAGCATCAGCAGAGTTCCCATTCCCTTTGACTTCCAGTTGGATTTAGCCAATGGGGATTCCTGACAGAAGATCAGAAGGAGGAAGGAGAATGAAGTTAAGATATTTGTTCTCCTTGATCTCTTCCCCACTGTAGCTATTTCTTTTAACCAAAGGTTTCTGCTTTGTAAGACTATTCTAGGTTTCCAGTAAACCTTTACTCCTATTGTCCTCTTGGGTCTAGGAGTGGAAACAATTCTATTGCGGACAGACTGGGTTCTCCTATGCTCCATGTACATCTTTGTACTTAGTTCCTTTGATTATCCTAACTTATCATTTGTTCCCGATTTGAATCCTCATACAGTCAATCAATGTATTAAAAGATGCTCAATCACATTAATGGAAAAAAGTGCAGATCAAAACCATTACTAAGATGACTTAAAACCTACCATATTGGGAATAATTAAAAATATCAGCAAGGATATAGAACAGGTAATACAGTTAAACATAATTGGTGAGCGTATCAATTGATACAACTTTTGGAAAAACAATTTAGCATTATATAGCAAAGCTGAAGATGCACAAGTCTATAATCCAGCAATTTTGCACCAGGAGCTATGTTCAAGAATGTTTATAAGAGGATTTTTTTTTTTTTTTGGTTATAGCAAAACATTGGAAACACCATAGATATCCATCAATAGAATGGATAAATAAATTGTGACCTATTCATACAATAGAATACTAAATGGCAGTGAAAACAATTAAGTTACAGCTACATTTCAAAAAAGCATGAATTAAGTCAAACACAATAGGGAGGAGAAAAATCAACTTACAGAAGAAGGTGACACATGGGCAAAGTTTTGAATAAAATGAGAAAAGTGTATACGTGGTGTGGGGTGGGAGCAGAGCATTCCAGAGAGAAGAAATAGCAAGTGCAAAGATGCTGCAGTGTTTCTGTGTCTGGTGTTTTGAGGAATAAGAAGGGGCCCAGGAAACCTAGAACAGATAAGGGGGAGTATAACAGGAGATCACAGAGGCTAGGGGGTAGAATAAATTGTCTCTGGCCATGTAGGCCATTGTATGGACTGTTTTTAGTTTAATATGGGAGCTCACTGAAAGTATTTGAGAAAAGTGACATGATCTGACTTATTATTATCATTTTTTTAGATAATCACTCTGGAAGCTGGGATAGGAATGGGCAGAGAAAGCGCTTTTGTGGTAATTCGGGGGAGAGATGATGATGATGATGGCATTGATAGCAGTGGAGGTGGTGAGAAATGGTTAGTGTCCGTTATATTTTGAAGGTAAACAGGATTTGCTGACACTGAAAATAGCTGTTTAGAGGAAGAGAGGAGTCTATGAGGACTCTAAACTTTTTAGGCTTGTAAGACTGGAAGCCACTGAGATGAGGAACACTAGGAGGAAGAGGTTTGGGGACAAAAAGAGGAGTTCAGTTTGAACATGTTGAGTTTGAGATGATTATGATACATTCGAGTAGATCTTTTGGGTAGATATTTGGCTATGAGTCTGGAGTCCAGGGGATAGGAATTCAGCATTCATTTATACACAGTTCAGAACTCTCCAGAATAAAACTTTAATTAATATGTGCCCTTTTGGAAAGGCTAAGACATTCTCGTTGCTACAGATCGGCACTTGCCATTGACCTGCCACATTTCTTGTTAATCGTTGCTGAGGTAGCGATCCAAAGCATCTGGCGACCGATTATACGTATTCTGTGGCTTTATTTATATTACCTGGCGGATCAAACAGGCTCAAGCAAGGTTCCTAGCTTTATGAATGAAGGCAGCAAAACACTTGGCCCTCTGCCCCCTTTTGATGGATATCGCTGCTGCAAACACCACATTTAAGGGACTACAAATAAAGCATGCAAGTTCTCAAGAATCTCATTCTCATCTGTTGGTAGAAACTGAATGAGACAGAACATTAGACTCCGCAGTAACGTACTGTTTTGCAATCACATAGCACTTGGTCTTTGCTAAGGAATTTACAATCCAGTGTAATTTATATAGAATATCACTTACCTATTTTTACCTCAATTTTCAATTTGAAAATTGGAGAATTTTTTTTCCAGAATAAGAATCAGAAATTCTAGAAATATGTCCTATCCTACCTCACAAACTTGAAGTTATTAGCCTTTAATTCTAAATCTTCCTTCGAATTCCAGTCAGTTCATAATAGAACCTAAAAGTCTTAGCGTAGCATATATTTTACTAAGATACCTACATTGACGAGGTCATTGGGATACAGGGCTTTACTGAAGCAATATGACATTTCAGTTCACTCAGAGAGGAAGCTGTGTTTGGTAAAGAGTTTTATTCCAGCTGTGATGAAGGACTGGTCATACATAAGTAGGGAAGACAGAATGGGTCCTGAAGGTAGTGAAGTAGAAAGCTGAATGTTTTCTGTTCTCCTCCCACACATGTTCGGTTCTTTCCATAGGTACCTTCACATCTCTCCCCTCTGGGAGGCCTTCAGTCTTTCAGGTTTTGAATGTCACAGACTGAGGCTCCCTGAGCTGAGGAATCCAAAGTAGGCAGTAGATCTATCTGTGTGGTGAGATGTGGGGAGGGGGTTACAGCAAGAGGACCGCACCGGGCAGAGAATTTCTGTGGGACACACACTTCCACACACGACAAAAATGCTCCCATATCTGTGGGCCTTTACCTAAGCAAGGAAGGCAGTGTTGCGGGACACCTTGGGGAGGGTTATAGAGTTGTCCTAAGTAGGACATCTATAGAGCATTTTCAAAAGTTTGAAGCTAGGGAATTCATTAGTGAGGCCTCTGGTAGAGGCAGGAATGACTCATTATTTGAAGGAGCTGTGACTCAGTTTTGGAAGCCATGAAGCCATTTCTCTGAGGCCCAGCTGAGATTGGGAGTTTTTAGGCTTCGAGGATGGCCGTGGTTTACCAGGCTTGAATATGATTGTGTGTATGTGTATAAAATTAATGTTCCATAAAATTCACTCATTTAAAGTGAAAATTCAGTGGTTTTTTAGTTTCCATAGAGTTATGATTTTAATCATTTACTATAGGAAATGTCATTGTAAACAACTTGAAACCAACCATGCTGCCAGCTGCAATCTAGTCTTCTTCCCCTTTTCTGACCTGTTCTACCACAGAATCCACGCCTACCTCTTCCTCATCTTTCTCCAGAGCTGCCAGGTTTTCCTGGGCCTCAGTGACCTCTCCTTCCTTCATGCCTTCCCCCATGTACAACGCATACATTTTCACTTCGCCTTCGTGAGATCACACTTACGGTTCGGGCAGGCCCAGAGCTCAGCCGTGGCAGCGGTGTTGCTTGGCGTGCACACACTCCGTTGCACTTTGGCCAGGTCTCCCTGGGAATGACAGTCGGAGGGCTGATGGTTGATGCCCACTTTAAATCTAGTTGGGCAACGTCCACAAACCGGGTGGTGCACTTCATCCTGATGCTGGTAAAGGCTGTGTTGATGTGGCGTGTCCCCCCGATACCACATGCTGCAAACCATGTACTTGCTGTGGCAAGGGTCCTACTTGGCCATTTGACTGGCTGGCTTGAAGCAGGCATTGGTCTTGACCTCAGACAGCTGCTCAGCATAGGCCTTCTTAGCTGAGATGCCTGGGGGTACGTGGCCCGGGAAAAGTGGATGTGGGGGTTTGGGACCAGGTTGGTTGGGAATTCTGTCATTCACATTGCAGAGAGGTGGTGATGGTGGACATAATCTGCCCAATCAAATGATTGAGATTGGTATGTATGATATCCAGGTTGCGTTGACATAGGTCATAGATGGCTTCATCAGTGACGATGAGGGCACAGTGAGAATGATCCAAAGTCATGTGGCTGATCAGGAAGGAATTGTAGGGTCCCACCATGGCTGTGGAAACCTGGAGGACTGGCAATTTGAGTTTGGACCTCTTGCCATAGACCACCAAGAACTGTTTCATGAGCAGGGGCACAAACCCGGAGCTGATGCTGCCCCCAGAGCTGTGGAAGATGAGCAAGTCTCATAGCCCTGTACACAGATCTGCCAGTTTTCAGATCCGGTCCAGGTCAACAATCTCCTTGTCGATGGTGTGATGGCCTTTGGCGTCATTACTGCCTGTGTCTTCTTTCCCAGGAATCAATACCAAGCATGTAATTTTTTTTTTATTTTTACTTTTCTGAACCTAATTTTAATTTTCTCTTCTTAAAATGCCAATAGGTTAACAAAATATGCAAATGATTTTGAGTGACATTATATGTTTATTTTTGCCTCCTTAAGTGCTCATGTAAAAAAAAGTAGCTAAACAATTTCATGGTTTTCTGTTCTTCAGTTAGAGAATAGCGACTCCATTAGCAAAGAGCACATGGACACTGTCAGTATCTATGTGATACCCGATGTTACACATCTTTCCAAATACCTAGATCCTTGTCATGATGGAGTCATAAAAACCGGATGACTAACAGCATTTTAAATTATTCTTGAAGACACAGCCATCATTCACTGAATAGACCCTCTTTTATGAATGCACAAATCCGTGCAAATTTTTACTGTTTTACCACCAGATGTCAGCCATTCACTACACTCGTAATAACTACTCTGAAGAACTCCATGAGAAATCTATGTGGATGTCACCTTCATCTCTCCTTCCCTCTGTCCCTCTTTCACCCCTTCCTGTCAGTCCGTCTATCAATCATCAACTGACCTATTATTTATTTATTTACTTATAATGCACATATTTTTTTCTAATCTATCTAAATAATGGAAGGGATACAGGAGATATTTTAAGAAAACTGACACAATACAGAGTTTAAATATTGTCATATACAAATGTGAAAATGACACTAACACGTATTTGGTCTGGAATTCAGGCTCTTTTCAGCCCAGGATCTTTGGGACCAATGCAGTTATTTTTCAGCCTTTGTTTCAGAACATACTTTCAACTGTCACCCAGAACCTTTGCTTTTTGGAATTTTTATTAGATTCTTGTTACTCTGGTATTATATCCTTACTGGAAGCGTTATCAACTACATATTGAACAAACTATGCAATATTTGATTTTTAGAGGAGTTCTAAGGTGATTAGAAAGCTGATTAACTGTGGAAGAACTACGCAGGAAGAATTTTCTCTTACCAACAACTTACGTTTAATTTTTTTCTATTAAATGCCTTTTGGAGCATTAACATCCCTGACTAGAAACTTTATCAGGTGCCTGGCTCTACTTAAATCACCGAGATTAATACAATGGATTTATGCTTTCTTTTTTCCCTCAATATTGTGAGCTATTTGAGTTCTGGGAGCTTAGCGGGTATCTACTGCTAAATGAATTTTATTCTCTAAACTTATATTACAGCAAGCCTGTAGTGGATTGTTGGTTACCTCCTTAGCAACCATTTTCTTCTATCTCTCTTTCTTATCTGAATTTTGTTTAGGTGTCTAGCACTTCTCTTTTGGAGCCATGGAACTTAGAGAAAGTTCATTGCACCAAGCTTCATGCATGAGCCTGAGTGGTGTAAAAATAATCCCATTCCCTATGCTAATGATTAGTTCAGAAATCACCATGGAAGGTCCAAGGAAAACTTTCCTCACTCCTGAAAGAGTGGACTACAAGGCCTAATAGATATATCTTTGCAAATCTGTTGTTATTTCTGAAAAAGAAAACACTAGTGTTCTTATATTTCTGAATCCTTTTGTGGGGGGTGATATAGATATGGCGAAAATAGGGGAGGCTCTCTCATATTTTCAGACGCCTACCAGAGACGTCTTTCATATCACATAGAAAGAACATTCTAGAGTATGAACCAACATAGAGGAAAACAGCTGCAGGCGAGACAGAGAGAGAGAGAGGGAGAGAGAGAGAGATCTGATGTTATTTTTTGTGTCCCTAGATCCTCTTTTATGAGACAATGAGCCAATAAATTTCTTTCTTATTTTATATAATTATACCTAGTGAGATAAGAATTTTAATAAGGGAAGTCTGTTAAGCACCTGGAAAAATGTCTAGAAGCTAGAAAGACAATAAGAGCATGGCCATTTGAGAAATAAGTAAAATACGGCTTCTTGGAGTGAGGATGATGAGGTGAGTTGGGGTGGGGGCGAGGGGTGGGGCTGTGATGAAGCTGAAGAAGTAAGCAGCCCCTGGGACAGAAGTCTTGCTGGTGTTCACCATTCTTTTCTTTTTTTTTTTTTTTTTTAAGATTTTATTTATTTATTTGACAGAGAGAGACAGCCAGCGAGAGAGGGAACACAGACAGGGGGAGTGGGAGAGGAAGAAGCAGGCTCCCAGTAAAGGAGCCTGATGTGGGGCTCGATCCCAGGACTCCAGGATCACACCCTGAGCCAAAGGCAGACGCTTAACGACTGAGCCACCCAGGCGCCCCTCACCGTTCTTTTCTATATTGAAACGAAATTCAGAGCCTTAGTGAAATTCTTAAAGATTTCTGTGGATTTTATGACTGTTGGGAAAGATAATAAATTAGACTTCATCACAATTAAAAACTCTTTGAAAAATAAGGTTAAGGAAATGAAAAGCTATAACTCATATTCTGGGATAAAATATTTGCAAATCAGGGCACCTGGGTGGCTAGTTAGTTAAGCGTCTGATTTTGATTTTGGCTCAGGTCAAGATCTCAGGGTCATGAGATCGAGCCCCACTCAGTGTGGAATCTGCTTGTCCCTCTCCCTCCTCTCCTCTCCCAACTCGTTCTCTTGCTCTGTCTCTCTCAAATACATAAATAAGTAAAATCATAAAAAGAAAGACTTTAAAAAATATTTGCAAATCAAATATCTGATAAGGGATGTTTGTCCTATATATATATATTATATATATTATTAGTTCAGAAATATATATATATATATTAATTAAACAGAAAAATAAAACATTTTCTAAGAATTTGGACTAATGAGATTTTATTACAAGTATAATTTGTTTTCTTTGTCCTATTAAATAGAGAAAGTATTTTTTACTTTTATTAGCAGTCTTCAGTAAATTCATATGTGTGATAAAATCAAATATATCAAATGTAGTTAAATCCAAGTTACTCCTAATGGTTTTGAAACCCTTCTTGTTGAGCCAGCCTGGCTTTCCAGTCCTTCCACCACTGCACCCTTAAACTATGCTGAGCTGTAGCCACATTGCTAATCCCCTAATATGACCAGCATTGTCCCTTAGGTCTCCTCTCTCTTACTCAAATACCACTTTCTTTATGAAAACTCTCTGTTCTTCTGTCAGAAGTTTGATAGCGTTTTGCATATGTTCCTCTTACGCCTTACACTGCGATTATTGATAGACTTACTCCGGCTTCCTCGCTAGATTACAAACCCTCAAAGGCAAGACCGTGCCTTTTTTACCTTTGCATTTTGCACATACTGAAGCTTAATCAATGTCTGTTCAATGAATCCTTTGACTTTTCACTTATTTAATTTTTATTGGATTACCTGGGTACACACTTTCTGACAGATGTGAGAATCATAGTAACATTTTTAGGAAAGAAGCCATTCCTTTATAAAGGAGGCCAGACAAGGCTCAGAGCAAAGCCCTAGAAATTTGAAATTCTTAAAGATTTCTGTGACTTCCAGGAAATATAATGATGTAAGAGAAAATAAATGGAAAAAATCAAATTAAATCAACCTATAGAGGCATTGGGATTAGTACAACCAGACTGGTCAATGCCTTTCTTTGGTTCTTACTTAAAAAAAAATATATCTATAAATGTATGTGATGGGGTATGCAGCCAGGGATTACACTTGTTTTTCTCTTCTTTAATAAGAAAAAAGAGAATACAATGAACACACCACTACAATGTAAATCTCAGTAGAGCTAGGATATTGCCTTTTACCACTGTGTCCCCAGAATTTAAGAGTTGTTTGCTTTTAGACACTCAGAAGTGCTTACTAAATGACAAACAGTTGTCAGAAATTACTTCCGAATCATGGAAGGAAGTTTCTCTGGCTAGGTCAGGTTTGGACACTTAAGACTCACCAGGGAGTCTGTCTTAGAAAGGGATAGATGACCAACAGTTGGTCCCCATATCTGGTAAAGAAGGGCCAATGGATTATTCACAGTAGCCAAGATGTGGAAACAAATAAATGTGCATTGACTGATGAAGGAATAAAGAAAATGTGAACACACAATGGAATACTATTCAGCCTTAAAAAAGGAAGGAGAGCCTGCCATTTGCAACATGGATGAACCTGGAGGACATTATGCTCAGTGAAATAAGCCAGTCACAGAAGGACAAATTTTGAATGATTCCATATAAAATAGTCATGCACAAAGCGGAGTGTAGGATGGTGGTTGTCAGGGATTGGGGTGGCGGTGGGGGAGGGGATGGCGAGTTGCTATTCAGTAGGTATCTTGTTTCAGTTACGCAAGATGCGTAAGTTCTAGAGATCTGTTCAACACTGTGTCTATAGATAGCAATACTGTGTCATACATGCAAATTTTCTTAAGAGAGTAGATCTCATGTTAAGTGTTCTTACCACAAGAAGAAGGGCTAATGGAACTCTGTGAGTTTTGAGAGTTTGAGAGGAAGAACTCCTAACCTCTAGTATGGATTATAGGGAGGGAGGAAGGCGATGGTTCTGTGTCTGTAGGCACGGATATGAGGATCAGCCCTGCCCCAGGACTTTGGGCCTATCAGTATCTGAGAAGGTGGCTGTGCATGTGAACTAAAAACGCCCAGCACTAAAAACTTTGGCAGTCAAAGGTCAACCATAGAATCTCGGGGAGAGGTCTGGATTGGGCGGCCTTGGGCAGCTGGAGAGCAACAGCTCTTTGGACTGGTATAGAAGATATATTCAACAGTGACATTATGCGGCAGCAAGAAGCAATTGCAGTGTGGACAGCTCAGACTTGAACATGGCCCTGCTACATCTGCAAACCTACTGATTCCATGCTCCATGTCCTCCCTTTAGGATTTGGATTTTTCTGACCACTTCAGAGAAGGAAAGGAGAGGAAAGCCAATTATCAAAATGTTGATAGCTGGCTTTCTGTCAATAAGAAAGGAAAGGACCGAGCAATTAAATAGGATAATGAAAGGTATTTGACTATATTTGTGCCAAGAGTTTGGGGAATGTATCATATTAATTGTAAATAAAATGAGGGGATTATTTAATGTTCGTGAGGAGATACCACCAATATTTATTGGGGTAAGAGTAAGACTCAGTCATTTACAGAAGAATGCCAGCTGAAAAATGAAGACAAAATAATACAATTAGAAAATCATTATTTAAGAGCTCCCCCAAAATTATAGATTCAGGAAAAGATTATCAATGGATACAAAGACCACTGGATAAAATTTCGTTAGGGAATAGGTATTTACATGGTCTTAAAAGTGTTTTCTCTCAGAAAACACTTACTTTATATATATATATATATATATATATATATATATATATATATATATATATATATTTATATTTATTTATTTGTTGGACATCACTTTATTTTTATTTTTTAAAATATTTTATTTATTAGAGCATGAATGGGGGGTGGCAAAGGGAGAGGGAGAAGCAGACTTCCTGCTGAGCAGGGGGCCCTATGCAGGGCTCGATCCCAGGACCCTGAGATCATGACCTGAGCTGAAGGCAGATGCTTAACTGACTGAGCCACCCAGGTGCCCTGGACATCGTTTTACTTAAGTGATCAAATGTAGCATCATCAATAATGGGGCAAACTGACATTGTGTGCCTCCTTATATGAGGCAGTGGGAGGGAGGCATCATCACAGTTATAAATCAATCATGAGGAAAAAGATGAAGTTATAGTGGGAGCCCTTGTGCAAAACGATTGGCCTGGACTATTGAAAGTGTTGATGTTTTGGAAGAAAAAGAATGGCAAAAGAATTCCTTTAGATTAAAGAGACATAAAAGTTATAAGAAACAAATGCATCATATGGATATTAATTGGATCCTGGATCAAAAATAGAAAGCTCCAAAGGGCATTTTAGGGACATCGGGGGTTCAAATATGGACTACATATTGATCGATATTAAGGAATCCATGTTAAATTCTTGTGTAACAATGGTTTTGTGGTTACGTAGGAGAATGCCTAGTTCTTAGGTGATATGTATTGACGTATTGAGGGTTAATGTTATGATGTCTTCAGCTTGTTCTCAAATGGTTCAGCAGGAGTAAATTAGTGTATGCGTGCATGTGCACATGTGTGTGCACCTGTGAGAGAGAGCAAGCAAGTATGGCAAAATGTTAATCTCTGGTAAGTCTAAGTGAAGGGTATATGGGTGTTCAGTATGACCGTCTTCAGTATTGCTATAGCTTTGAAATTTTCAGAGGAAGAACAGGGACAAAAGAACATCATAATTTGTTTGTTTCAGAATGAATAGTATTGACTGAACATCCGTGATTTATTTTTTTTAAGTAAGGCAACTATCTCTTTTATTGATTGGAAGCTACCTGTTTCCATTAACCTTAGATAAGTAGAAATCATAGCATAAAATACAGCTGTTAGGTCTCAAATCATTGCTCTTGGTTTTTTGGATATTGCTGATTGTCATTATTATTATTATTTTTTTAAAGATTTTATTTATTTATGTGACAGAGAGACAGCCAGCGAGAGAGGGAACACAAGCAGGGAGAGTGGGAGAGGAAGAAGCAGGCTCCCAGCGGAGGAGCCTGATGTGGGACTCGATCCCGGAACATCGGGATCAGACTTGAGCCAAAGGCAGACGCTTAACGACTGCGCTACCCAGGCGCCCCATGATTGTCATTATTATTGAGACAGGTCCAAACTGAACATTTCTTCTGGTATTCAGTATTGTTTGTGGGCATTTGAGACTTAACTTCGTTTATACACTGGTACAGACTTAATCACTCAGTGTCCCTTTTTAATGTAATAATTTAAACACCACACAAATAGCGATTTCAGTAAACCTCTGTAAGAAAAATAACATTAGTGCCTATCTACTATGTTTTCTCACCAGAACCTACTCTTATTCAACTGGCAATAGTATCTGAAGTTTTCTTGGGTAAACAAATTCTCTATAAATCATCAGTGTGGTTACTATGGGATGTGACTCTGTCCTAGTTCTGTGTATCACACTTATCCTGCCTAGGGTGATTGGTTCTAAAGTACCCAGGGATCAAATCAGGCCAGTTAGTCAATGTATTGGAACTCTTTAGAAAGGGAAGGTATTGGGCGCGTGGGTGGCTCAGTTGTTAAGCGTCTGCCTTTGGCTCAAGTCATGATCCCAGGGTCCTGGCGTTCAGCTCCTTCCTCATCGGGCTCCCTGCTCAGCGGGAAGCCTGCTTCTCCCTCTCCCACTCCCCCTGCTGGTGTTCCCTCTCTTGCTGTGTCTCTCTCTGTCCAATAAATAAATAAAATCTTAAAAAAAAAAAAAAGAAAAGAAAGGGAAGGGAAGGTATCTCCCTCAGAGTTAATGCTGGTAGGATTTAAACTCAGAGCTGCTGGTTGCCACCTTTATTACTACATGCGTAGGGAGTGTGCATGACAGTGAACCCTATTATAGAAGAAAGACAGACTGAGGGAGGAAGGGAGGCAAGTTCCTGATAGCATCTTCTGCGTCTCTGGATCTAGCCATGCCTGAGCTTTTCAGTTACGTGAATTAATAAATAATAATACTATATCTTGATAAATTAATAATTTTTGATCATTTTCATTAATCCTGATTAATTCTTAATAAGTAAGAATTGTTCTTAAAGCTGTTTGAGTTGTGATTTATGACTAAAGTAGTTTGACTAATACAATGGTATGTAACAAGACTAGTACTTGAAATTTCAGAACTTTCTCGCTGTAATCCCGTGTTCTTTCCAAACTCAATATTGGCTAAGACTGGGCTGCACTACTGAAAAAAACTACCTCCTTATTTGGAAGTTAGTTGTAAGAACCGGTGCATTTGTGCTGTTCCGTCCATTTGCATACTTACTTCAGTTCCTGGACAATATATATTTTTAAAGACATGGAGAATGGTGTTAGTAGAAGAGAGGAAATAAATAGAGCATTCTCAAGTGACTGGTTTGTTCAGGTTAGGTATGTATGTGTGTAGGACAAAATGCATTTTTTTGCTCAGAAATGAAAAGGGTTCCTCTTTTGTCAAACTTGTTTTTATAAACTCATCTATCTCATATTTTTTCGTCATATGTCTAAACTTGAGCACTCTATTATCAAGTCTTTATCGGTAAACCCCTTCCCTATGATGGTACAGTTTGTACTCAGTTTTGGAGCACAGAAAATACTTGTTTCCTGTTTTGTACTTTTATAGTTTAGATGTATGATCGACATCTTTGTGCTTTGGTGTTTCAAAAATCTTAAGGCTATAAGGAGGAGTCACATTTATCATCATCAACGTATTCTCTGGAATGAATACACTCCCTTAGTGAAATCATGATGCAGGAAAAACACACCAAATATATCTGGTGGATTCTTGCCTTTAGGTGTGATTTCAAGGAAACTAAGACTAGCATAGTGGCCTGTGGAGGACATCACTTGTATTTTCTCTTTGGGGTAATCCGTGTTAAGGGAACTGAAGGGAGAAGTTGCTGGTAGGTAAGTGCTGGCTGTGAAGACAATTTGCACCTGTGGTTTTTGTGATGTGGGTTTGAGGAAGTGGGGTCAATGACTTAGGGGCCTCTCACTCTATAGACACGTATTTGGGAAAATGGCTTTGTGTGCCTAATAATTGTTTTAAGGCTTAGCCACTCTCTGTAGGACTGTATTTCCTGGAGATGGTCCATAGAACACCTCGGTCCAAATCACCAGGGGTGCTTTGTAAAAATGCGGAGATCTGGGCCCCACCCAATGTAGTGAATCAGAAACTCTGGGAATGGGCCCAAGAGTCAGCCCTCTTAAAATAAGTACCCACAGTTGATGCTTCTATTCACTGAAGTCCGAGAAGTATGCTCGAGGCAACATCAACTTTGACTTACATCAACTTTGAGCCCGAAAACCAAGTCTATGGCTTCGTTTGTCATTTAGCTACTTAAATATTCAATTTGTATAACATTTGAGTGAGTGTTTAAAGATGAATGGGAGTTTTGCAAAAGAATATGCTGATTTAATAAACTAAGAAGAAAGCTTAGAACAAAAGATTTTATGCATATGATAATTCAGGGCCAACTCAGTGAATGACAAAGCTTTTCTTTTATCTCCCCCAAATAATACTCTCTGGAAAATTTAATGTTAAAAAAAACCAAAGCCCAGCTCTTTCTCTTTGCCTTTTTAATAAGTCAATTATGCCTATTTTAATTATCCAATTTAAAACATTGAACAATTAAGGCCGTCAGATCTTGTACTAATGGTCAAATCAAACTACCCAGACCCCATTTTCTCCAGACATTTGTAAACCATACTTTATATGAAAATATAGCTCTCCACTTGTAGTAATTGGCAGAGTAGAACAGCCATTCTCAAAGACAGCGGTTTTTCAATGCTGGATGCACATTAGAATTACCTGGAGAAATTAAAAACACGATCTATACCAATATCCTCCTCTAAGTCAACTAAATCAGGACCTCTGGAAGGAGTGCTCATTTTCTTCTTAAATCCCCACGTGATCCTACTGTGAAGCGAAGGCTGGGATCCACTTCCTTCGGCGCTTCCCAGGCAGTGCAATCTCTAAGTGCCTCAGTGACTGAAGTTCAGCTAAGAACAATCATCGGTGGAGAGATTGCGTGAAGGCAATGCAGTTCATCCATTTCTAGTCTACCATCTTAAATTAAGCCAGGTTAGTAGAATAAGGGTAGTGTACTAGGACAGGATTGTAACACCCCAGCAGATTTTCTTTTTCGGAATCTTCTTTTTTATCATGCCATTTGCTTATATCAGGCATAAAATGCCGCAGGCTATCTTAAGGGACATATGTAAGAACAGACCGCAAAACGTATTTGTCTGCTCTATGGATATTGTTGAAGACTTGAATGACACGTCTTGCCGCTGTCTTTCAGGAGGTACTTGGGAGCAGGTTTTTCTGGTCTTATAATTAGGAACTCTAAATGTTTAATGGACTCATGAATTATGTAACTAATCAAGTTTTATTTGATGAGCTGCTAGAAGGTTTAGAGCCAAATTCTCGCCCTGAGCAGGTGTCATAGGAATTAATTTTGTATTAATTTTTCCATTTTTATCTTTATTCTCCCTTTTTCTTTCTCACCTCCATATAATTTATCATTTTTATTTTTATTTTGCATCCATTAAGCCACTGTAAACTGTTTAGGAACAAGACTAGGTGTAGATAACATTTATAAAAGTAGCTGCTGGTGCTAAGGATCAAATATCGCACCACAAAAGTGCAAGTCAACTGATGTCCTCAGTGTAAGCAAACTTGAATGGCATCAAAGCCAACCCATAAAACATGTATCTTGGGGTCCTAGACTAATTCTCATGCTGAAATAAAAATGCGTAAGACACAGTGGACAGGCACATATACATCAGAAGCGCTGTCATGCTACATTTATATATTTATCGCTGATGTATCGAAAGGGGCATTAAGGAGGGGTCAAGGGAGGAAAATGTATTCCTCATTTGAGTAGGAAGCCTATAGGAATCAAAAAAAGGTGAAGTTTCTACCCGGGGAGGATGCCCAAATTAAGCTTTAACAAGAAGGCGAATATATGGGAAGTGCAAATTTTTTTCAATCAGATCATCTTTGGTATCAATGATGAGGGGGAAAAAAAATCTAGGTTAAGTTAGATTTTTAAAAAGAACATAATTAGAAGACATTCTAATTAATGTACTTTTTTTTTTTTTGCAAAACACTCTGCAGTGTTTTCATGATTAGTCAATTAATCTCTACTATGTCACTACTAAGATGGCTGAATTGCAAGTAGGCATTTTAAAGAGAAAGGGTTCTAGAGTCTGATTATTATACAAAGGGAAGTTGTCAGGTTCTTACTAAATTGCATTGATGGATTATGATGGAAAAGATGTTATAAAGAAGATAAGATGAGTATTCCCATGAATTTGAGTGAAATTATTCTTTAAAAAGAAAACGATTAGTAGTAACCTACACTGAATGGACTTATTTGCATATGTAATTTGAGACACAGCTTTCCTCTTAGCTAGATCACCTCCTTTTATTAAATTATTTACCTCCTGATTGATACACAGGCATAACCCCTCTTTGAATTTTAAAAGAGAGCCTGGTTTTACACATGTATGTAAAGTCTGATTGCTGGCTTTTAATTTATATCAGCTACATAACAAAATATGACCTTCATCTTAATACAGTACAGCACATTTCTTTCTGTCGAAGACATTGAGTAGTTTTCACTATATCTGTGGTTTGTGTAATTATTACAAAAGTTGTATACAAAACCCTGCAAATATGCAAAAATTGCAAAATACACTCTGACAGCTAATGCTCTGAAAACACTTTATTACACAAATTACATTCAGATTCTGAAAATAGTGTTCTAACAGTGTAACCATCTAAAAATAAGACATCCCCAAAACACACCAACTGAAGGAGAAAATTAAAAAACGAATTTAAATAGAGACTTTTTTCTTTCCCTCGTTGCAATATAATGTTAGTGATTTTAAAAAAATAGAAGGAGATTTAGCAGCGTTGTCCTCATGTAGCACAAAGTTTCTCTTTACTGCCACAGGCTGAGAATGCTGAACAGGAAAGGCACCAAAGACAGACATCGGCAATGGAAGTGCTATTGGGAAAATACTGTGTTCAAGCAGAGAAGGGGGTTATTTACATCTACAGAAAAGTCTCGAAAATGCAAATGAGCAAACCTTCCATCATTAAATTAGTAGCGCGATGGAAGAAGAGGACCGTTTCTCTAGGCTATGTTCATATAAAGACAATGGCACTGATATGAACTTTTAGGAAACTCCTCAACTAGAAACAGAAGCCAACTAAATCAAAACAAAGGAAATAAAACGTGTACAGTCCCACATAGACTAGTACAGTTTACAATTAAATACACAAAACTCTAAACGTGCTAAGGGGAAAGGAATCTGGCATTCTTGGAAAAATCTCATCAACCTAAATCGAAGGCGGGTTTTCAGGAGGAAGGAAGTGAGGGTGCAGGCAGAGGCGCTGAGTACTCCTCTTCGGACTCGCTTCCATCGTCCTCATCTTTCTCTTGGTCACTCCCCTCGGTGCTCAGGCGGTCAAACCCTTTCCGGCTGTAGCCCTTCCGGCTCGCAAAGAAATTTCCGAGGTTTAAGCCTCCACTGCCCTTTCCTGAAGAAAGCACACAATGACATGGCACTGAGGTGAAGTTTGCACAAACGATTCTCCGTCTCCTTGTAAACTCTTAAATGGTAAACAAATTGGAAGTTGTGATGCTGAAGGGGTAGATATTAGCAACAAACAAAACAAAACACGTGACAGAGAGATACTTATCCTACAGACTCAGAAAGACATCACTCCCCTCATTTATTAAAATAAAAAGAAAGGGGCGCCTGGGTGGCTCAGTCAGTTAAGCATCTGCCTTCGGTTCGGGTCATGATCCCGGGGTTCCTGGGATCAAGCCCTGCATGGGGCTCTCTGCTTCTCCCTCTCCCTTTGTGCTCTCTCTCTCAAATAAATACATACAATCTTAAAAAAAATAAAATACATAAGAAAAAAGTTCCCCAGGATTATCCATGTGTGTCTGTAGGATTACTTCAGATTCATTTTTCAGCTCCTGCTTTTTCTGGCTCTCTGGAACTGGCATCCCTCAAGGAGCTCTTCATTTCAATGACTATATGAAAAGGTCATCTTCACTGTGACAAGCACTGACAGGCCGACAGAAGTGACAGAAAATTTACTGAAGACAAATGAAGGCAGATAAAAGGCAGGGGAGAGAATTAGATGATACAGAAAGGCAAAGTAGAACAAACTGAAACTGGGAAATCTGCCGCCAGAGCCACACACTTTGGTTTTAGTTGATGGCTTGCCTTCTGCCCTTCACGTTGCTGTGCCGCACACAAGGAGTTTAATTTTCCGAGAGAAAAATAAGAAATAGCTCCTTGCTCTATAAAGGACATGAGCTTGTTGACTTTGAGCCAATTGTGAAGGATTCTGAAAGGTCACAGGCATACCTCTAAGTCTTCCGAGCACTCTTCCTGAACTTGCCTCAAGTTTGTGTTCAGAATCTGCTAGAAAAAGATGGCACATTTCAAAATGAGTCCCAATCACCCTCCTCAACCATGGGTTCAACTTGCAATACAAAATCAGGAATTCATAAACCAATAAAAACAAGGCCTGGCTCTCGTCTGTGTGCAGTTCTAAGGGGGGAAAAGGCAATATATTCTTGTGACGTATCTAAGGGCCAGAGCTGCGTTTGACTCCTGCTTGAGTCTCTTATAGGCTGTGCAATCTCAATAAATTGCTTCTCAGAGCCTCGGTTTTGTCCTCAGAGAACAGAGGGATCAATGACAATCCCCACCTATCTGCAGGGTTTAGACGGGATACTGCGTGTGATGTGCTCAGAACAGTGCCTGGTACATAAACAGTACGTGCTCAAGAAAGAGTCGTTATTTTGATTAGGACAGAATTAAATTACCAAGAATTTGTATTAATTTGGAAGCTCTGGTTATTATAATTCAGGAGTTTTTGTCTTACGTTTTAGTCTTTCTATGAAGAACAGAACACTGTTCTGCTTGAGAAAGCTTCGGATCCACGTAGATCATTTCTCGTTTGTGTAAGACTTCACTGAAGGCAAGGACCTACAACACTGCGTATTTTCAGTCATAATGGTGAAGTGGCCCTGCCCAGCTCCATGAAGGACGGACTTTCTTTATGGGGAGGCGGGACTCCCAGTGGACTCTCTTTCTCCCTTTGCTCTCTCTCTCTTTCTGCACTTTTTGTCCTGGCTTCCCTTCAGGGCACTCCCTTCGGGGCTATGGTCATGGGAGTGAGGCTCGGGGTTCTCCCATGAAGTCTCTAGCCAGGAGTGGAGGCAGCATCACGAGAAAAAGCTAGCAGGCAGATGACAGAGGACACGGAGAAGAGTGGGTGTGGGGAGAAATAGGCAGGAAGGGAAGAATCTGCTAAGACTGTCAGAAGGCCAACAAATCAGGCTGTAAATTCAATAAGGATGCAGGACAGCCCTCACTGGGCTTTGTATCCCCCGTGCCTAGCATGGTGTCCGCCGTGGAGATGACATACGGTAAGTACGTGCTGAATCAATATGGAAGGTCTTTGATGAGGGTTACTAAAAATTCTCATGGACTGGACAAAATCTATCCTGCACAAATACTGAAAAAGGGTGAGAGGTGACCTACTTTTAAAGTAAATGTATTAGATGGAACCATATGAAACTGCAATTTTTCTAACTAAAACATGATTGAGTAATGGTAATTTCATCTGGTGTGACCTAGGTCTCTGCCTTCCCCGCACCCTCCCGTGCACTCGGTATTCTGTAAAGTGCCACGTCCCATGTGCTTAACAGCAAACAGGGGAGACCAAACCTTCCTGATTCCCCAGCCACTCCTTCCGGTGTGGGTGGACTGCCGACAGGCCTGCTGCCTGCCCCTGGGCCCCCGTGTGTTCCTGATGCTCTGTATTTGTCACTGCATTACCACTCTCTCTCGTTACCTTTATGTCATCTCGTTTATTACGTGTCATCTTTTCTGTGAGCTCCACTTGTTTATTCAGTCATTTTTCTAACAACTATTTATCAAACCCCTAGTGCCGGGAACTGTTACTGTGCTGAGGACACATCAGTAAACAAGCAAACATGTAACAGTCTTGCTGTCGGCAGCTTCCATCTAACTCCATGAAGACAGTGGCTGTGTTATTAGTCTTTGCCTCTGCTCACCACAACAGGGCTCAAAAGTTCTTTTTTGAAGAGTTAACTGTATTTTTTTGCAGAGCTTTATTGATTGCAGATGAAAAGCAAACCAGTCCTAGAAAAATTCCCTTTCACAACTTATTAAATGGAATCCTCTGTTTTTTGTTTCTGTGTCCTTTTCTGTGTCAGGGCTTTGCCATGGGCACTGAATCCCTGCCACGGTCGCCTTGGCCTGAAATAGAATCAGATGCTATTTCTTGATCAAATGCTGCCTCCCACCCTGGCCCATGGATTCCTTCCCGGACGCAGCTGTAGACTCTTGCCTGAGGACCTGGGGACCCAGCCAAAGGACTGCTCCTGAGAGGTGAGAATCGAGGGTTGGATTATTTCTTGGTCTATTTGAATGTCTTGGAAAGAATCCAGCTCCTGGGTCCTATACAATGATGATGATTTAATAAAATACTGTCTCCAGTACTGGACCCTGCCTTGTTTGGTAAAGGAAGGCTGATGGCCTAAGTCGTGACTATTTAAAAACTACCAAACCATCTATTAGAGAAATAGCTGGTTTCCTGAGAAAGTTGAGGTTTAAGACAAGTATCCTGTATGACTTCTTAGGACTTTTAAAACTTTTTTACCAATGATTATTCCTCAGAGTCTTCGGTGGTATTAACTGAGCACTTACTATGTGACAGGTACTGTGATAAATGTTTTCTGTTTATTATTTCATTTAATCCTCACACAACCTTGTGAGTGTTTTATCCCCACTTTATAGATGAGGAAACTGTGGCTTGGGGAGATTAAGTAACTTGCCCAAGGTCATGTAGCTAGGAGCTAAAGCCAGACTGGGGGTGGGGGGGATGTAACTCCCAAATAACTGACCCAGGTATTCTGAGGAGTGGGCCTGTTTCTAACATCAAACATCTCCTCCTTCCTGACCCTGATTTAGACTGACTACTACTTATCTACACAGTTTCATGTGGAGACATTAACTGGGCTTACATCAATTGCTAAAAGGCAGTATTAAAGGTTATATTTTAATCTAACTATCCCAATTTCTGAGGCTTCAGATATTGTTCTACTGTGATACTAACTATAGACAACATATGGAACATACATAATAACACCAAAAAAGGCAGAGAGCACTTAAAAAAAAACACTGAAAAAAATCATGACAAAACTTTGAGGATAATCAGGCCAAACACTCTTTCAAAGGTAGGTTCCAGTTCAAGGGGCTCGTTTTACTTGCCTCCAAAGGCCTTTGATTTTTTCCACCGAATATATAAGGCAATGGCCAGCAGGACAACCACCGGAATAACCAGGAGGGTTGTAATGAGAACAATGGGCACTCCCAAGCCCGGCTCTTTGATCAGATTCTGTTTCTCTTGCATCTTCTGCAACTCTGTGGAGGCGGGTTTGTTCTCCATTTTGGTTTCAACAACTGCCTCGGATTCTTCAGGGAAAGAAGAGTTCACAATATTCAACTGACTCAAAGATCCCCAAACCCTCCCGCCCACCCCTACCCAGGCAAATCAACAACCGCTCATAAAGAACTCGTTGAGGTCAGTGCATGTGGGGTTCACATTTCCATATCTGAATCTACCAAGCTACCAAGCTACGATTGCTGTTGTGATTAGTACTTTCCACCCAGTGGTTTTGTACCTTTAAATTGGTTTTCTTTGATTCTGCCCTTTACTCCCTCTTGAGCTATAATTCCATAAAAAAGATATCCTCCTTTTGCATTTTTTTTCAAAGTTAAAATGAACAGGCAGCACAGTGCAGGGCAAAGAATTGGTGTGCATCCTGGAGTCAAATGAATCGGGGCTGAAATCCCAGTTCTCCTACAGAACTAGCTGTGTAACTTTGGGCAAGTTACTTAAATGGTCTGGGCCTTAGTAACCTCATCCGTAGAACTGTGACGATAAAAAAGACACCTCCTTCAAAACCTGCTGAGTGTGTTTGTCATAGAGAAGGTGCTTAATGAGTACATTTCCTTGAATCTTTAGTTTTTGAATCTTGTTACTGTTCAGTGAGTTATTGGTACATCACAGGCATAGTTGCACACGTTAATTCTAGGATTACAAACTGGAAAAAGAACCTTCTCAGGTTCTTTTATACAGTTCCCAGCAAGCCAGGAGGGTACACAGAGGTGCTGTATCATATTGTTGTTGGTGAAATCAGCTTATAGAACAATTTCCTGATATTGACCAGTATTGGGCAGATATTAGGCCTAAAGTGCTTTTTGGGAACTGACACAGTGAAACCATATAAGCTGCTTCAGGGATTTTTGTAACTACTGACTTGAAAATGAGGTTGAGCCTTGTGACGTTCTTGCCCTGCAGAAGCACATACGTGTACTCGTACAAAAACCCTAGTGTGCAAAGGCTAGGCGTTACAACCACGTGTTTGCCAAAAGGCTTACCGGGTTTCTGGGACTTGCGTTTTTTGGTGTGCCCTTCTACCCTATGATACAGAGTGTATCACATGGCCTCAGGGAGCTTTTGACCAAATGGCAGAAATAGGTGGTTTAACACTATCAGGAAAATCTTTGGTTAATGTTTAATAGGTATAGGCACAGCTTAGTAGCTTGCTGGACATTTCCCCAAGGAAGCATTTCTCAATTTACTTACGATACTATAAACACAATTTGTGAGACACACAACTGGCAGGTCCCAGCTTTTTGCTTCCATGTTCTGAGCCAGCTTCCTTCAATTCTATCTCCTGAGCACTGGCAATATTCTGTTTCAGGAAATGTTCTCATTTAATCATCACACCAAGCCTATGAGTAGGCACTCTCACCACTTTACAGATGGCCGCATAGTCCGCATTTCCTTCCCTGTACTATGGCTAAGGTGAGACCATAATGTCTCCTCTTTGTCCAGTGGAGTGGCTCTTGAAACACCAGCAGGAGAGAAGGAAAGGAATTGGCTCGTAGATTTAGATGGTTCAAATTCAGCCTGTCTAGATCTGTTTTCAAGAGGAGCATAAGTATCATTCTCACTCTCCCTGCCCACTAACTGTTGTGTCTTTTTCTTCGTGTCTGTGGAAGAGATATGCAAATTGTTCTGTTTTATTTAAGCTCTTTCTATATTTCTATAGGAAGATAACAATAAATAGAGGATAGGATTCAAAAATATACCAAAGATGTAGATTGGTAATCAAGAACTTGTTGCCTGGAAAGGATGTGCTTCTATATGAAGGTGACTATAACCGGAGCAGTTGCATAGCATTTTGTGTCATTAGTGGTTTACCTCCACCAAAGACAATGGCTGTGCCAGCTCATCTCCAGTTTCCTTTAAGGCAGAGCTAGGATTGGGCTCCAGTGAAAGGAAACAAGAACTGGAAAGTAGGTGACAGACTAACAGAATCAGTTTAGCATTCACAGAGAGTGTGCTGAGAATGAGGTAATGAACTTGCTAAGGTGCACACTCTGCACTTCAGAAATTCTTGATTTCCACACCCCTTCTGGTTCTCTGAGTGTCACCTACTAAAAATACTCAAACATTCCCACTTTTGGAACCCACTGAAGTATGCTCAGATTTTTAAAAGACACTCTACATTTTAAAGAAAGAGGGTAAAAATTTAAATTTCCCATCTAAAACAAAGAAAGCAATATTGTTCTTTCTCAGGAACCTTTAAAAGTGGAGTAAAAAGTCTGAAAAATAGTTATGATTTAAGATCCTAGGAATTTCATTCAAAGCGTTAATAATTCAAAATTCTTCCACTTTTTATTCTAAATTCCTTAATTAAAAATTCTTTAATTAAAAATTAAATTTTTCATTTGGAGCATCCCTGATGAAGGGACAGTGAAGAAGCTCTACCACTGGCTAGAACCTGGGGCTTCTGGAAGGTACAGGGTGCCTCATATGACATTTTCTATCACATAAGATGCCAGATGTATTCCACTGAAAACAAAAATGTCTTCAAACAAGCTCTTCTGGTATCCTTATAGATACTTGGAAATAAATACAATTTTGAAAAGCTGATGTATAGATAGGACGTTTTTTCCCTTCTTTAAGCACCGAGTTTAGAAAGGGAAGCTAGGTGCATTCTTGGGTGAGCTCACACATAGAAGCATGTGCGTGTTTCTTTCCCCTGGAGAGAAGGGGAGAAGTCCAGAGACGGATTGAATTGGAACAAGTCAGATAGTAAAGGAGAGACATTCTTAATACAGGAGCTCAGCAACTAATACCCAGTTCATTACAGAGAGAACTGAAGGCTGAAGGTTTCAGATGGCGTACTAGCAAGTAACAAGAAAAGTGCATATAGCACCAATGAGATTAGTCTCTTCCTCCCTCCCTCCTTTCCCTCCTTCCTTCCTTCCCTCCCTCCTTCCTTCCCTCCCTCCCTCCTTCCATCCTTCCTTGCCTCCTTCCTTCTTTTTTTTCTTTAATGCAATGTGCTTCCCTTATAATGTGTTGTTCTATATAAGGCCTAAGATACTAACTGCACTAGATAGTTTCTTTTTATTTTATTGAGACTGATTCACCATCATCATCTTTTATTTTGGGGAGGGAGGAGTGAAGGCTATGATTTTGGTGGGACATTGGCATACCTGTTTTGTCCCTAGCGACTTTCTTTGAAAACCCCTTTACTAAGTTTCTGATCATCACAAGTTCTCTTATCCCTGCAACTCCCTGTGAACACAACACTGGTCCCAAAACACTGTCAGTATTCATCAGTTATGTGACCGTTCAGAGTGGGGGCAAGTGTCATCAGAGGTTATATGAAGTTGGAAATTTATAAGGCTGCTAAATCTGGGATGTTTCTCCCTCTCTTTTGTAAGAAGTGGTTTAAATTAAGCTTCCAGATTTCGATAAAAGACAAGTTTTTGGAGACTCAGCATGATTTACATTCCCTTCTGTAATAAGAAAATAATCTTAAAAAAAGAAAGATTTAATGAGAGTCATATGGGTTCAAAGAGGACTAGAACAAACTTCATTCGCATCTTATTGAAAAAGGACTGTCATGACAAGATATTTCAATACCATCTACTATTCTGCATTCTGTGTTCTGTCACAAGCCTGGGAGGTTTTCTGACCAAACGCAGTCAGTGCACTGAGGAAAGAGGAAATGGCCTGGGAGAGCCGTGTTCATCCTTCACTGGCCAGGCAAGAAGAGATCAGTGTGGTTGAGCTGTTCTCAGCAGGTCAAGCAGTATAATGTCAGATTTTTTGGGTGGGAGTTATTTAAACAGAAATGATTTGAGGCCACTTTGAAACCCCAGAGATTTCAGAGTAAACGTCAGCCATCCCCACCCGGTAGCTCTTGGCAGAATTTACGGGAAGTGAATTGGTGGTATTCATCTCTCCTCAGCAGCATAAGAACAGTGGTTAAGAGCACAGGCTTCAGTGCCAAACACACTGTGGTTTAAACCTGGCTCTGCCACTTCCTATCTTCGCAGTAATTCTGATCTTCAATTTCCTCATATGTAAAATGGGGATAATAGCAATTATCACATGGTCGGTGGAAGGAATTACTTAGTATTTTTGTACAGCTCATTGTGCTCCATAAGGGATAGCTATTACTAATAATAATGGCTTTATTCTAGAGCAAACAACTCACCAATAATTCTATAGGTAACAATCACAGAAAAATAAAGGATCAGGCACTCTTTGATATGGGTGTGGTATGAATGCCACTCAGTAGAGTCACATGGGTTGAATCTCTACGAATGCCAAACAATTGCTATTTATTTATTTTATAATATTATCTTACCCCTTTCAACCTTGAGCCGGCTATAGTCTCTTAGCTGCCTACATAAACTCCCTAAACTCCCTCTCGGTTCTTGCTTCTCTGCATCTCTTTCCACCTGCTTTCACGAGAAAGGAAAACACGTAAGCCTACGGTTAGGTCTGAATATCGAGGTGAATCATTTGTAAAGAAACGAATAATGGAATCACTTGGCTACTTAAACATTAAGAGCACCTTTAGTGAGTTCTTAATTTCACATGACCACGTCAAAACCCTGCAGACAGTAGAACTTGTACGAATATAGACTGATCCTAGGAAAGGGAAAAAAATGATTCGACTGGGATTCCTACTAACACCAGTGGTTGCTTACCAGGAGCTAAATTCCATTTCCCATTCCGGGTAGTATATACTAAAGCTATACTTACTCGTATATATGCATACGTATGTATGCGCGGCCACACACACACACACACACACACACACACACACACACACACATGCTCCTTACAGGTTATAAGTCTCCTGAAGTCAGGCACAGTTTCATTTCCCTTAAACCCGTTCTAGTGCCTTATAGTTAGACGGCCCTCAGTAAATGTTGGGGCAAATGGTGCTAAGATTGGAGCTTAGGGAGCCGCTCATCTTTTCAGGCCCCTATCACGCTATCTTACTCACTTAGACTAGAGCCCATTAAGCAAGGCCTTTTCCAGTATACTGGATGGTATTTTTCCACTTGCCTGAGGTTAACATGCTTCTAAAAGTGACTGGCTGACTTTTTTTCTCCCTGAATGTCTCTGGCCCCCTTGTTACAGAATCACTTTCGATCACCTGAAATCAGTGAATCTGAGCCCATTATTACCACTCCAGTTACCAGAGAAAACAGTGGCAACATGCAGGTTTAAGGGCTCGGTACATAGTGGAAGTTATGGATAATTTACCAGATTACATATTTTTAGTCTGATCATTTTTGAAGTGCAATCAAGAGCCATAAAAGAATTCAGCACAAATAGCTTGGGTTTCAGAGTCATAAGAGACCAACCTTTGGTTTCCTGGACCTCAATGCCGGCCTTTTTAACTGATCGATGTTCCATTTCTATAAGCAAAGGAAAAAGAAAACCAGAATCTCCAAAAAAAGCTTGAAAACTTAAATTTTGACATTAATTTTACCCAGTGGAAAATATTTCCTTAATTCATCACATGCATTATTATATTACAAAGGAGTTTAAGACAAACCACTAATTAGGTGCCAGGCGCATGAATCCTGGATAAAATCTCCTAGTGAAAGCTGAAGTACTTCCAAACTCTTCATACTTAAAATGAGATTTTCCTTGTGGAGTTCCTAATATTGTATTATATCTGAAATATCAAGTGGTTCTGTTTTCAGGTGGACATATAGACCGATTACTAATTCTGCCATGTTTGATCACCAGTCTTCTAGCTCACATAAATAGATTTGACTAGCTAAATACTAGAATGCAAAGACATGAGACATTTGTGTAGCCTCCGATGGCAGTCTTAACTGTTCCAGAAGTATTATGTTTGAGATTTAGCAGTCGGGTGCATTCTGGATTACACAGAGAGTCCCTCTCTTTCAAAGCCGAACGCTAAACTGCAGCTTCTCAACTTGGGAAGTCTTTCCAAAATACACATAGTATCACCCCCTTCTTCCTACAGATCTCCAGTGAGGTCTGGCCGTGTGTGTTAATGAAGCCCTCCCCAGGGGACTTGGATATGCATCTCTGTTGAGTGTAGGCCAGGAGGGTGGTATCGAGAGCCTTAGACCAAAGTCTTAATGAGTTTAAGTATCATATTGCTATCTACGAAGTGAAGGTGTGGTCTAGATTTCTGAGGTCTTTTCTAGCTTGAAAGGTACTCTGTCATTTTTTAATTCTGAAAAGCCTGGGCTTAGTCTTGGAATTGGGAATTACCCATCTCTCTTTGCCTTCCTGTCTGCCTATACCCTCTTGGAGGAGGTAGGTCGTGGGAGGCTACACTTGCAAGGGGAATGGGAAGCTATTGCTGGAGTAGAGTAGGCCACGCGCACCTCTGTGCACTTAACCTGAACTGAGTCCTTATTACAAAATGGCGAAAGCTACTCAAAGGACAGTTCTGAAGATTGCAGTTACCAAATTTACTTGGGCTCCAAGATCTGTATCGTATCTGATTAAAGTTTTTGGACTCCTGATTTTACTTTTCTTTGTTATAACTTACATTTTTTCTTCACTGTGATTTTTACTTTTCCTTATTATAATTAGTATTTACCTTCATCAGTTCCCAATGTCCGTATTATTTCTCAATCTAAGATTGCCTGTTGCAGCTCCTGACACCTCAAATTTACCATTCCTTTCCTTTACTCCATCTTCTCCTATGGTTTGGACCCTGCCATATCTTAAAAGCATCTCTGGACTTTGGGTTTTGTGGCCTGTTAAGCATTTATTATGGTTGAATCTAGAAAGCTTATGTTTCTTAGTATGGTATCAGAGTTTAGGTTAGTATACTTCTCAAGAATTAGAAATAATGTCCAAATTGCAATTAGAAAATTTCCAAACTAGCTGGCTTGGTCCCAACAGAGAAGCTCTTCTGTCCCCAGACATACTTTTGAATTACATGAAATAACAGCTCGGTCTTTTGAACAAGCTGCAGTCTAAAGGGAAAACGCAGAGTGCTTCCTGCTTGGGGTAATGCGTGTCTGCCACCGAGGCTGGCACTGCTCGATGCTCAGCAGCTACTGAGGGCTGAAGAGCCACACGGGAAGTGATACCAGCGTGGAAGCCAGTCAGCCCCTCTGCTTTGCCAAAGCCATCATCTCCCTCTGCAACTAAGCTGGAATTAACACTGGCTTTCAATGTAACAGACATTACTCCAGGCATCAAGAATTTCCTGTGGAGTATCTGTGGAAACAAGGGGATAACCGCCAGGAAAAAAAAAAAAAAGCTGTTTCTCTCTACTTTTTAAAAATTAATTTAATCCCTGAAATGAAACCGAACAGGTCTTTTAACAACTGCCCGTTATATTTTGATCTCCCACTCCTATCAGTAAAAAGAGAAGGAAATGCAGATATTGCTTTCACATGCTTTTAGGCAACCAAGCGGAGGGAAGATACGGACGGGAATACGTCAACGCCATACTTTCAGTCAAGGTGAACTTCCAGACGGTGTTGGTGTGAGCGTCTCCGACGTACACGGTCCCGTCTCCAGACGCAGCAATATCGTGAGGCATGTCAAAGTGCTGCCGGAAGAAGAAGCACACACGAGGGGGGTGAGCCTCTCCTTGAATTCTTCAGGAAAAGGCAGGAAAACAAAGCAAAGCCCACAACAAAACGATAAGCCTCTTAATCAATCAATCTAGAATTCCACGGGAGCGGCTCTAGGCCAGAGGAGCCATGCGCTCACTCACGGGCACCCGCCCGACGACGCGTGATGTAGCCACCGGAAAACGTGCAGGGACCCTCACCACTGACGTTCAAGTCTTTTAAAAGCGAACATTTAGAAGATTATTGTTTTACAGTTTTGTGTACTCGGTGTTCCATTATCTACCTATGTATTTATATTTTTGCCTTCATGTTTCTTTTTTAATCACTATCACATTTGCCTGTTTTAATCTACACAAAAAAAAAGACCGAGTATAATTTTTGTTATTATTCCCATCAAGCTATCATATGCCTCCTGAAAAACTATTTATATGTTTCTGATGAGAAGAGTCATTTCAAAGATTCAGGGCATTCAGACTATTCCTGAAGCACACATCAGGAGACATGCAGCAGCAAGGGGATTGTTTTCTCTGAAGCCAGTGCTTCATATTTTCAGTCAGCAAAAGAAACAAATTGAGTGTTATCTCCAAGTACGTCCTGGGCTTGCTTGCTTGCTTTTTTTTTTTTTTTTTTTTTACCTACTTTAGATATTCAGTGTTTCAATGTCTTTCTTCCTGACCTATTTCCATTTCAAATCACTGCCATCTCAGTCATAAGGACACAAGAGATAGGGGAGCACTTTCTGTGGGGGAGCACTTTGTGTCTTTCTCGAGGCCACCAAACGAGTTCCTGGAAGAGCAGCCTTAAAATGTTGTGCTGCTGGGGCACCTGGGTGGCACAGCGGTTGGGCGTCTGCCTTCGGTTCAGGGCGTGATCCCGGTGTTCTGGGATCGAGCCCCACATCAGGCTCCTCCGCTACGAGCCTGCTTCTTCCTCTCCCACTCCCCCTGCTTGTGTTCCCTCTCTTGCTGGCTGTGTCTGTGTCATATAAATAAATAAAATCTTTAAAAAAAAAAAATGTGCTGCTGCCATTTCTGTCTGGCGACTGAAGGTTTCAAAGGTGCCACGTGGCCACCAGTTGGCAGGACACTCTTGAGGCTAATGGACCTGTCTGAATATACGGTTCTCAAAAATATGACCAGTGCGTAAGAACAGGAGCACATCCCGACTCTGGTCTTATCAGGTGGCATCTGCCCACTTCGATCTGCTGAGTACAATGGGCACCAATGAGCCTAACGACAGTTCTTAGCTCACTTGAGGCGGGGCAGAATACACGCTGTGGAGATACTGTTATACTTTGAAAGTCATCAACAGTTTGTCACGTTGAAAAGAAAAATGAGACAGCCATGCCAACGAGGCTCATCCCTTCATACTATCAAATGAGCTGTGACAAATGTGCATGAGAAGAACAGAAAGCCAGAAATCAAAATGTTGCCTGTGGATCTCACAAGCCAGTCATTAAATGCTCATCTTTATTTTGGGTTCAGCTAATATGTGGCAACAGGCTTGCAAATTACAGGCAGTTCCTCTTCTGTACCGAAGTATGTTCTTAGGAACCGCTTTGCAAAACATATGGTTGTAAAGTGCTTCATATTTTCTGATAGGAAAAATAATATAACAGAACAAAGGTGAGGGGAAGATGTGTGAACTATTCACTGGCTAAAGATTTTGCTTTAAATAAATCACAATATGTCATCAATTCAAGGCTACAATAACAGTAAACCTCTATCTGTGGTTCTCAAATGGATCCAGGGAGCCAAGGGTTCTGTTGGAAATACTCTGTGGCCATTAGGGGGCTCAGGAGGAAGATAGCGGATTCTTTTGGGTTTTCCATATAGAGTATCATGTCATCTGCGAAGAGAGACAGTTTGACTTCTTCTTTGCCGATTTGGATACCTTTTATCCCTTTTTGTTGCCTGATTGCTGTTGCAAGGACTTCTAGTACTATGTTGAATAATAGTGGCGAGAGTGGGCATCCTTGTCGTGTTCCTGATCTTAAAGGAAAGGCTTCCAGCTTTTCCCCGTTGAGAATAATATTTGCTGTAGGTTTTTCATAGATGGCTTTTATGATCTTGAGAAATGTACCATCTATTCCTACACTCTGAAGGGAAGTTATAGAGCAATTCAGTAATGTGGCAGGATACAAAATCAGTGCTCAGAAATCAGTTGCATTTCTATACACGAATAATGAGACTGAAGAAAGAGAAATTAGGGAATCCATCCCATTTACAATAGCACCAAAAACCATACGTTGCCTTGGAATTAACTTAACCAGAGACGTAAAGGAACTATATTCTAGAAACTATAAATCACTCTTGAAAGACATTGAGGAAGACACAAAAATATGGAAAAATATTCCATGCTCATGGATCGGAAGAATTAACGTAGTTAAAATGTCCATGCTACCCACAGCAATCTACACTTTCAAAGCTATCCCGATCAAAATACCGATGACATTTTTCAAGGAACTGGAACAAACAGTCCTTAAATTTGTATGGAACCAGAAAAGGCCCTGAATCGCCAAGGAACTGTTGAAAAGAAAAAACAAAGCTGGGGGCATCACAATGCCGGATTTCGAGCGGTACTACAAAGCTGTGATCACAAAGACAGCATGGTACTGGCACAAAAACAGACACATAGGCCAATGGAACAGAATAGAGAACCCAGAAATGGACCCTCAGCTCTCTTGGCAACTAATCTTTGATAAAGCAGGGAAAAACATCCAGTGGAAAAAAGATAGTCTCTTCAATAAATGGTGCTGGGGAAATTGGACAGCTACATGCAAAAGAATGAAACTTGACCACTCTCTCACACCATACACAAAGATAAACTCCAAATGGATGAAAGACCTCGATGTGAGACAGGAATCCATCAAAATCCCAGAGGAGAACATAGGCAACAAACTCTACGACATCGGCCAAAGCAACCTTTTTCATGACACATCTCCAAAGGCAAGAGAAACAAAAGATAAAATGAACATGTGGGACTACATCAAGATAAAAAGCTTCTGCACAGCCAAGGAAACAATCAAAAAAACTAAGAGGCAGCCCACGGAATGGGAGAATATATTTGCAAATGACACTACAGGTAAAAGACTGGTATCCAAGATCTACAAAGAACTTCTCAAACTCAATACGCGAGAAACAAATAAATCATAAAATGGGCAGAAGATATGAACAGACACTTTTCCAATGAAGACATAAGAATGGCTAACAGACACGTGAAAAAATGTTCAAAATCATTAGCCATCAGGGAAATTCAAATCAAAACCACATTAAGATACCACCTTACGCCAGTTAGAATGGCAAAAATTAACAAGGCAGGAAACAGCAATTGCTGGAGAGGATGTGGAGAAAGGGGATCCCTCCTACATTGTTGGTGGGAATGCAGGTTGGTGCAGCCACTCTGGAAAACAGTGTGGAGGTCCCTTAAAAAGTTAAAAATTGAGCTACCCTATGACCCAGCCATTGCACTACTGGGTATTTACCCCAAAGATACAGACGTAGTGAAGAGAAGGGCCATATGCACCCCAATGTTCATAGCAACATTGTCCACAATAGCTAAATCGTGGAAGGAGCCGAGATGCCCTTCAACAGATGACTGGATTAAGAAGTTGTGGTCCATATATACAATGGAATATTACTCAGCCATCAGAAAGAACCAGTTCTCAACATTTGCTGCAACACGGACGGCACTGGAGGAGATAATGCTAAGTGAAATAAGTCAAGCAGAGAAAGACAATTATCATATGATTTCTTTCATCTATGGAACATAAGAACTAGGAAGATCAGTAGGGGAAGAAGGGGATAAAGAAAGGGGGGGTAATCAGAAGGGGGAATGAAGCATGAGAGACTATGGACTCTGGGAAACAAACTGAGGGCTTCAGAGGGGAGGGAGGTGGGGGAATGGGATAGACCAGTGATGGGTAGTAAGGAGGGCACGTATTGCATTGTGCACTGGGTGTTATACGCAACTAATGAACCATCGAACTTTGCATCAGAAACCAGGGATGTACTATATGGTGACTAACATAATATAATAAAAAAAAAACATTAAAAAAAAAGGAGGAGGATAGCGGATAGGACTTTGGGACCTCGTTCCTACTATAATCAGAAGCATTCAGCTGTAATCTTTTTAATGAACTGTTCTACTCCTTTGTGTCATTTGAAACAGAAAATCACATTGTAAGGTTTAGGATTAAGCCTAAGGATCTCAGAGTTGCGTGAATTTAAAGATCTTCCAATCCAGGCTTTGTAAACTCTACTGAGGTTTCTTCTCTCTCCTGTTGAGGTACCCTCCCTAACAAAGCCAAACTGACAAGAGAAGGAATGACAGCATCCTCCTGGGGCATCTGGTGACACAGCCCAGGGCAATCTGCTTTCAAAATCTTATATTTCGTCTTAAAAATTCATAAGGGATTTGTGTTCTCAGTATCATAATTATGTTTGCTTTAACACCAAATAATGTTTAAACTTAACATTAAGTCAAATAGTTCTCCAAGACGTGGCACCAAGTTATGTTGTAGTTTAGTGTGTCCCTTGATATACCAGTGTGCAGCTCAGGGGATTAAAAGGTTAAACACATTTTAGGGTCTAAAGACTTGCATATGAGATCCAGGTGTGCCACTTAACTCATTAGCTTTGGATAAATAATTTCACTTATGTGACACTTTGAGCTCGAATACTGTCAACTCTTTTAAATTTTAATCTCCATTTTTTGTTAAGGCTGGAGAAACAACATAAATCTGGGCTTACTGTTTTTTCTTTTCTTTTTGGTATGGAGTGGCGGGGATCGTTCCCTTCCATATGAGCGGCCTTGCAAAAGAAAGAAGACCAAAAAAATAAAAGTAAAATAAAATAAAAAAAATAATAATAACTGCCAGCCTGAAGGATGTGTATACAAGCAGATGTTAGGGACCACAGTCTTTCTTGTGATTTTGGGGAGAAGAAAGTGGGAGGTAACTATGTATCTTTTGCCCTCATACCTTTTTGATACCATTTGAGAGAACCATACTCTTTACTTTCCCTCAGCCTCCCTGCATAGACATAAAAATGAGCTCATACGTTCAGGCACAAACTTCTCTGAAGAATGTACCAGAAGAGGGAGAACCGAAGTACACAAGGAAGTAAGTGGTAGACAGGCACCCACAGAGCGCAGACACATCATGTAAAACTTGACTTTTGATCTGAAGGAAGAATCTCTTCTTACATAAGAGTCAATACGCCACATGATTTCCTTCACCCCAATTTAATCTTTGTGATGATAATGTAATTAAATGGCAATTCTGAGAGACTCATAAACTGATTTTCGTTTACTGAGTCAACACAGAATAAATTTCTATATTTTGGTGTAATAACAAGTCTTGTTTATTGAAAGGAAAAGCAAATTTCACCTTAGAGTTAGGCTGTCTTTTTTAAGTTTGCTGTACTGACTTACATATTGTGATTTATTCATTGCTGAATGTCTGGTGAATGCTAATGTTTAGGCACAAGGCTTTCTGAGGTTTTCATTCATGGCTGTTCATAAGAGAACAGGAGAATAAGGTTTTTATGAGAATAAGGCTCATTTAGAATTTAGCTTCTTACGTAGCACACAGTTTTGCTTTCTCGATGCGTATTTGAATTAATAGTTAATGTCCCGGTTGACACAGTATATTATCATTAAAAGAAAAATCAAGGCAAACACCACACTAATACAAATCGAAGACACGAAAGAAAGTTAAGTCTCTCCCTGTATCAACAGATGTGAGGAAGTTAACTCAAAGGGGCAAAATAATAAAGATCAGATAATCAGTAAGGATCTGAAATACTACTGAAGTCAAATATATATTATCAATGTAATGAATTTCTTTCTGAAGGGCTACTGTCGTTAGATATTTGATTCCTCCCTGCTTTTCAGGTGAAATAGCGTGAAAAGTCCTATTTGTTGTGTATGAATAGAAACTTACAAAAAAAAAAGGGAATTTGTATTGCAGTCTTTAGTTCAGATTCAGCTTGGTTCAGTTCAGATCCTGTAGCTGTTGCTGAAACTCCCTTTGAGGGAGAGGCTGGGCAGGCTCTGTCCTGTGCTGTTCACCGTCATATCCTTAGCATCAGCACGGAGCCTGACGTGGCGCAGATACTTACTAATATCTCTAGAATGAACTTGGATCAATCCCAGAGTAGCTGTCAGTATTCTAATGGACAAATTTCTCAAATACTGAGGCATTTAAGACAAATTTTTTTAATCTAGCAAATTTGGTATTTTAAAGAAGACCGTCAATTTATGAGTATGGAGACAGAGTTTGTCCAGTGCTTCACGATACTTGTGCTTTGATCCAAAGGAAAGCCAATACATCTTTACAGGTTTTGAAAAATAACTCTGATTTGCAGCACTGTAGCAGGCTGGACTTTCTAAACCAGCCATAGGTGCATGCAGGCAGCGTATGTGAATATGTGGATTGTTCTGGCAGTCACACTGCAGAGAACGTACACCGAAGAGACGGACGGGCGATGGGCATAGTGAACCAGTCCGGCTGTCTGTAAAAAGCACTATTAGAATAAACAGTGGTAAGCCATTTGTGAAGTCAAAACTAGCCTTTAGTCTCTGTCCTAAACCAAGCTTTTAGGACTTGAATAAATTCCAGGAAGTGCTATTTTCGAGTCTTGTTGCTCGATGCAGTAACAGCATACAAAAACCAAGATTTCTGTTGGATCCGAGAGAACTACAAAAGTACAATTTAACATACTGTGGTATCCTCTCTACTTGGATGAAAGCAGGAAAAGACTTATTTTTTTGGTCTTCTAACTACAGTGAATTTCAACTTGCTCTGGTGTGCAGAGTCTACTAAGAACCATAGAAAGGCACAGTGTTACTTTGCATCTGAAGAAACTAAGAACAGACGAGGATATTTATTCTAAATAAAACATAGTAATAGGAAACTCCTAAAAATGTAGCTAAGAAAGTTATCACATCTTAAAGTTTTTACAAGTCATTCAAGTACAAATTGAATGCCAAGATTCATATTTAGTCTATTCTCATGACAACGGATACCTAGGCAATGTATGCAAATACCTTGCGCACTGGCTTGAAGACATCTATAATTTCCCCGCTGGAAAAGTTCATCACAAATCCCTGTACAGGGTCTTGGTCCCCAAAGAAAGGCTTCCCATTCACCGCAAAGAGCAAACCTGTGACAATACATCCAGTTAGCCTTTCTTTAAAATATAGAGAAGACTGGCCTTCAAGTATGTGCATGTACATTACACAAACAATTAACCCTGGGTGGTCAGCTTAGTCCCTATAATTGGAAACAAAAGTAGAAAATAAAATCCTAAGCAAATCTATGTTGAATAATAAGAACAGGGACAAACAGGTTAGTTAAGGCACTAACCTCCTTATAATAGTGAAACCAGGAACTGCAAGGCCTTTTCCACTGAGGAGGCCAGTAGAAATCAGGAACACACAGATAGTGATACAGATAGAGAGACATACGGTTATCACAGACGTCCTAGTGATAACCTTTAAGTCAGTCATTGTGGGATATCAGCTCTTTTAAATAAGTACTATATGCTATCGCTACAAGGAGCATCAGAGAAAAATAAACAAAGGCAGCAAGTGAAGTTACCGTAGAAACAGAATCATCTGATTTTAAACAACTGAAATTTGAAAATGTGAGATGCATAGTTCAGGTTA
The DNA here is from genome assembly GCF_024610735.1 of Ursus americanus. Lineage (NCBI taxonomy): Eukaryota > Metazoa > Chordata > Mammalia > Carnivora > Ursidae > Ursus > Ursus americanus. Next base: position 8,753,927 of record NC_142131.1, read on the forward strand.
TCAAAGACCTATTTTTTTCCTAATTAAAAAAATTAGATCATCTTTTTAATATTAACTCCATGAATACTTTTTATAGCAAAATTATATTACCTAGTAGAGTAGTGTTTATACAAAATAATAGAAACTGTGATGTTTGGGTTAAACACTTCAGACGACTGAATATTCTGTTTTAAAGAATTAAAACACAATAAAATATATACCGCACTAAAGTACTGTCAAAGACCTTTTCATCTTTTTTTTTAAAGGATATTCGGAAAAGATTCTTTAGCATATCGTACTAAGAAAAGAATCAACACTATGAGCATTAATTACTGTTGTGCAATATTGTAGAGGGAATTCTAATTATAAGACACTGTGTCTTTGCTTAAATTCTGATTTTAATCAGATTTTCTTTCATATTCTCTCAATGTTTTTCTCATGTTTGATTTATTTTTATTCACTATGAACTTGTTCACCCTCTTTATTAAGTGAATGGTCTTGCCAAACTTATTCTTTAAATATGAAGTAAAAACCAACATGAGAATTTCTTTTTCACTGACACTAATGAGAGTCTTTTATTACTTTATTACTTATTCCTTGTGGAAGCCAAACTCGCACCTTATCTGGTCGCCTGAATCTCTTTACTTCATTTCCTAAATACGCTGGGGGCTGCTTGGGAAGATAGCAGGCATATGCACCTTTAATAGTATAAGAAATGTAAATATAATGGTGATGACTACAAATAGTCAATGCCACTTTAAAAGAGGTACACATATATTTATGAAATATATTGTACAAATTATATATCCATTTTAGAAATATATTTTTAGTTGCTCAGTATTCATGATTTAAAGAAATCTTATGCAAGTTATTTTGTAATATGAATCAACTGGAGCTTATTTTATAAAGTTATATTATTTTTCTGATTTTCTCCAAGTCAAGAAAATCTATTTTGAAAAGGAGAAAAAAAAATCCTGGATTTTATTGGTCATTTCTCTTGGCATTTAAATACAAGCCTCACTTACTTTACATATTTACCTTTAAAAAAAAAAAAACAAAAAAACTTGGCCAATGCTTTTTTAAAAAATGTGAAGCAGAAGTATTTTGAATACTGTACTGATTTCATCACTCACCATCTGTTGATGATGTGTGAAGACATAATATTAATCATTTAATAACTAGAGCAAATGATCCTAATTAAGGAAAAATGAAAATCAGTATTTGGGAGCAACTTTTTGAATCCATTACAAACAGTTAAGTTTGAGTGCTTTCTTATTTCTGTATAAAGAACAGGGTCACATGAGTTGAAAATGATCGACAAGGCACTACCAGTTTTAAAATAGTTTAAGATCTGATCTCTAAAGCATCTTCAATCCCTTAATAAGAAAAACAGTTCATAGAAAGGGCATATTAAGACAAGACAAATAATTTGTAAGGATAGAGTACAGCATGACAAAAAACAAAAAATAAAGATGAAGTACCTGGTATATATGAAATTGCAAATACATTTCTTCCAAATGATGCGTGCTTAATCTCTCGCACAAATTCTTTGGTGTCCGTTGTGAAACACTGGATTCGACCATTTTCCCTGTCTGCCACGCACAACTGGCCCAAATGAGGCACGAGAGCCAAGCTGTGAGGAACACTGAACTGGCCTGGTTTAGGATTGCTCCTAGAAGACTCTACGGAACAAAGAAAAACCTCAGCTACACAATTTACAAAATCACCCAAAGCCTGACTTTAAAGTTTTCTAATTTTCCAAATCCATGGTAGTAAACCATTAAATATCTGGGGCCAGGGGAAAAATAAGGTAAAGCAGTTTATAAGTTTATTCTATAATATCTCTTACCCACAAACACATTATGGAGTTTCTCCCTATTTGGATTAAGGTTTTGCATTGAAGCATTCTCTTTTCCTCTCACAAAACTGTGTGTGTGCGTGTGTGTGTGTGTGTGTGTGTGTGTTGTGTGTGTGTAAGAAAATTGCCAACTAGATGCATACAGAGGCCACGCTTTTCCCACTGCGGGGGACAGTTACATTCAAAAGAATGTGAGGGGTGGCCAGTCGCTAGTTCCTAGTGTTACTGGCTAAGGATAACAATTAGAGATCAAGAGTCAGATGGAGTACCTTCTCCCCACTGTGTGATGAACTCTCCAGTTGGTGAAAACTGCACAATCCGACTGTTGCAGTAACCGTCTGATACATAGATGGTTCCCGTGTCTGGGTCTACAGCCACATCGGTGGGTTGACAAAAGTGATTCCGGTCACTGCCTGGTTGCATGCTCCTTCCCAGGATTAACAGAGGGCCACCTTTACTGTTTGGATCCAGTTTGAACACCTTTTTAACAAGGAACAAAAGTCTTACCCACTTTGCATGGTTATTATGGGTACACCCCTGCCTGGCTTAGACCACTTTCACAGGCAATGAGAGTGTAGGCGCCCAGAGATTTATTTAGAAAAAGATACTTTGGAGAACTGGATGGGACTCTAAAAATCATCTGGTCTGATTCCTTCATTCTTTTTTTTTTTTTTTTTTTAAGATTTTATTTATTTGGCAGAGATAGAGACAGCCAGCGAGAGAGGGAACACAAGCAGGGGGAGTGAGAGAGGAAGAAGCAGGCTCATAGCGGAAGAGCCTGATGTGGGGCTCGATCCCATAACGCCGGGATCACGCCCTGAGCCGAAGGCAGACGCTTAACCACTGTGCCACCCAGGCGCCCCTGATTCCTTCATTCTTTAAGTGAGACCCTTAGCGGTTCAGTGATCTGCTCAAGGTCATCCAGGTAATTAGCGGTGAATGGAGACTAGTGAATGCATGTGTTGTTCCACCCACCTCACACTTTTTGGTCTCTCCTTGGCTAATAGTACAATGCTCTCCAGGTAATACATGAGCAATAAGTGTCAGTAATGAGTGTCAGTCATCTCAGTAATGAGATGATGCTGGAATACTCTTACAGTTACAGCTTCTGAGTTCCAGGGTTTTTTCCCTAGTTTTCGCACTTCTTTGCCACCTATTCATAAAATGGATATTAAAGCTCATCTTTTGAGAGGAAGACCTTATGGCTATTCTGTGATGGAAACAGAACTTCCTTTAAAAACAACAAAAATGTGATGTTTTATACATAAACATGGATGTACCTCAAGATCTTGCCTGGATTTATAGAAGATTAAAGTGGTTCAGGAAAAAACAACAACAACATAAAACACAAGTGATAAAACAGAACTAAGACCTGGGAACACAGAAAAGAAAAGCAAATGTGGAAAGCCAAGGAGGGTGGAAGGCCCATACGATTGTTACAGTTAAGCCTTGCGTCTGGCCCTAAGCTTCCTGCCAGCCCAACCTATAGGGATGACTTGATTATATGCACATTAGCTTTTCCTAGCCCTGAGTTCTAAAAGAAAAATTTAGATGTGGCAGTTCCATTTTCTTCTTATCAACTTCCTGGGTGACAGAAAAAGACCCAGATAGCTCTAGAGCATTTCAAAAGCACCACTCCATTAAGTTCCATTTGAATCAATGCCAAATGGAAGGTTACCTGATGAAGAGCCACGTCTGTGACCCAGTAATTTCCATCTTTATCCACACTCAAGCCATGGGGCAAATAAAATCTGCAAAATAAAAACAATGGTCTCAATTATATAATTATTCCCAAAGCATACATGAGAAGAATCTTTTTGCTAATTAATCTGTAAAGGTAATATAAATTTATGACTTGATAAACATGTACCTGCATTACTAAAGCCCAACATAAATTAAATGAAAGTATCTGTTATAATAGGAACCTTTTGACATATCTTTTTTAAAGCATATTTTTAATTTAAATTCAATTAGCCAACATATAGTACATCATTAGTTTCAGATGTAGAGTTCAATAATTCATCAGCTGCATGCGACACCCAGGGCTCATCCCATCACGTGCCCTTCTTAGTGGCCATCACCGCGTTACCCCATCCCCCCACCCCTCCTTTTGACATATCTTAAGTGGTATTTATTTAATCCTTGAAAAATCTATAAATAAAGCCTACAATCAATTACAAATATTTATCACAAACTACAGTATATTAACACAAATAACATCAATTTAAAAACGGGTTCAAAGATCATAAATATTAACATTTTAGAAATTGTATAAAGCAAATTGTATAAAGCAAATTGTCTAGAAAAATATAAATGGATTTATAGTTTCAGTAGTTTAAATATACTTCAAGGTAATGTAATCTGTTAATATAAAATATTAAATATAGGACTCTAAAGCTTCAAGAGTGCCTCCTAAAGACAGTAAAACCCAAAGAAGACACCTGCTAGCAGACATGCTCGTCTAAGCAAAGTGAAGTGGCGTGCTGGATAATCATTAGAGATGGTTAATCTATTTAACAATTCAACTGGGATGATCTGGGTAAGAGAACTCATTGTAAACTAATGTCGACAGAGGCTCACAGGCTTAAAGAACTTAGAATTAACAAACACATGGGCAATATCTTAATGTGGCTGTGGTCAAACGACATCTGACAAACCACAAGCTGTTTGTCAGCTTCCAGCCTTAACCATGGTGGTGACACCACAGATTTTTTTTTCATGAGCCAAGACTGTAACACCCTGAGCTTGACTAATGAACTGAACTGGATCCGTGTTTTGGTGACTGAATGTGAGGGTTATGATTCGCTTTCAACACAGACACCCCACTGCCGGCCAGGTTCATTTGGCAGCCAGTGCTCCGCCTTCCTCTGATTCCTTTCTGGAAAGAGAATACTTCTGATTCATGGGTGGAGCACCAAGGAGACAAGCTCAAACACACTAAGTGGTAGAGCTGCTATTAGGATTTGGCCCCTGACACGCCATCTTAGAATCCTATAAAAAAGTCTCATTATTACCATCCTCATAAGCAGCTGCGCTCAGAATGGAGGGCTCCCTGGCTTTTCCTATGCCTAAGCAGATGGAGCAGGGTACAGTTCCTGAAGCTGCCAGGTTAAAATGGTCGAGGACACTCTGTAAGCAGGTGCCCCTTCCCTTCAGTGACCATGAATATCAGCCAGTATTTTTTTTGGTTGCCAAATGTCATCTAGGAGTAAGACCGAATAATAAGTCTTTCAAAGCTAAATTACCTATGCGTGCTAAGGAAAGCTAAAAATGACATTTGTTTAGTGCTCACTTTGAGATCGGAAGAAAGAAGCCTTTTTTCTTAATGTTGATTACTTGATGATTTTGGTTATGTGACTCTTCTGCTGAAAAAAAATTGTTTTAATCTTCAGATCTAAGCTGACCAGCAACTTACTTCGTTAGCCATGTGTATCAGTGGTGCTAAGAAGTCTGAGTATCGACTAGAATCACCTGGGAGCTTTAAAAGTAGCTTTTGATGCCTGGCCCCGTCCCAGACTAAACCTCCATCTGGTTTTTTCTGAAGCTTCCCAGGTGATTCTCATTTCAACCGGAGTTTAGAACCACCTATTTAGAAAATGGAAGATGGGATGGCCCCATTAGTCTCTTGCTTTCGTAAGCTGCGCTTTTTCACCAGCACTGTAGGATACAGCCTTTCCAAGACCGGCGCCAGGGCCACACTTTAACAAAATATATGTAATAAGTCTTAACAACAGAAGTAATTTCACTCACAGGTTTTTTCCACTAGACTGGAGAACGGCAGCATTGTTTGGGTCTATGACAAGAATAGTGTCTTCTTCAATTGGCCCAAGTCCTCTTTGCTGGTAAACAAACATGCTATCAAAAGAACTAAAAAAAAAAAAAAAAAGGCATTGGAATGGAAAATAAGCCAATGAGAAATGGCAATGCACTTGAGAAATGCAGACCATTCACTTGAGAATCAAGGAGAAGAGCTTAAACTTTGTTGTCCTTCACATTTCTCTGAGTCCATGTATTTATATACACACACATACACATACATATACATACATATATATCTGTGCCAGCGTATATAATGGTATATATGTAGTTACATATATACCATCAGCCTGTAGACGCGCGCTGCTCAGAGTGGTCAGTGGAGCAACGACTTTCGAACTGCCTGGAGATGCAAGGTCTCACACCCACCGAATCTGAAACCCGTCCTTTCACAGGATCCCCAGGTGATTCATATTCATGTGAGAGTTTAAAAATACTACCAAGATAAGGGCCGCCTGGGTGGCACAGCGGTTAAGCGGCTGCCTTCGGCTCAGGGCGTGATCCCGGCGTTATGGGATCGAGCCCCACATCAGGCTCCTCTGCTATGAGCCTGCTTCTTCCTCTCCCACTCCCCCTGCTTGTGTTCCCTCTCTCGCTGGCTGTTTCTGTCTCTGTCAAATAAATAAATAAAATCTTAAAAAAAAAAAAAAAAAGAAATACTACCAAGAACTCTTAACTACTTTTTTTCAAAGCTCCTCAAAATATTTTAATTCAATAGCTATTTTCTTTCAAACTACAAAAGAAAGCGTAACTTATTTTAACTTACCCTGTAATAAGGAAAGTGTAAATGATAGCAGGAAGGGTAGTGATCAATGGTATGTTTGCTACTGTACTGCCATAGGTATAACATGCAAATACATATTATAAGGATATAGGATATAATGTTCAAAATATTTTAACAATATAAAACATAATTGATTCTTGAAACAAAAATATGCTTAGAAACATAAAACTTCCATAAAACAGCTATTCTATAAGTACAAAATGGAGAACTATAATATAAAAACTAAAAGAAATAGGACAATTTCTGCTTTTTAACTCTGTATCTCCCAGGTTATAAATATCATGAACATTTATGTTTATATATATTTTTTCCATTTATATTTCTATATGAATTGCTAGTCATTTATTTCCCTAAATTGACGATTATCACAGATACTGTATTTATTTCGATTCCTGTTTGGGAAATTTCTTGGAATAAGTGACAAAGATAAAATCTTATAATCTAATCTTACGTCACAGAGAGATAAACATACCAAACACCAAGAGACCAATTTATATTTTAAAAAACCAAGAACTGGATCAGCACATAGTTGTCATCTGCATGTGTGTGTCCTTATAAAAGTATACATAATATATTTATATTTTGCCAAAGTCAGTGGATGATCAATGAATATTTCTGTAACAGAATTGTCTTTATAGAATCAAAATTGTGGGGAAAAAAAAGATTACTATTTTGTAGTTCAATTGTATAAGCAAAAGAAGAATCTGAAAAATATTAAATATTTATGGAGATATATTTGCAACTTGGAAAGGCAAAAGAATGATCAGATCTGTCACATACCTATTGATTGGTCAGTTGCGATTTTTGTGGACCTTATGCAGAGTCCCAGTAGAAGAATACAAATTTCAAAATTACATTCTCTTGCCATTAAAAATACACATCACACAATTATTTGAGCTTCTTGACTGTTACAGTCTTTTGGGAACATTTTTCATGAAAGATAACAATAAGTCCCTGAAGTAGTTCTTATTAATGATGCATTCAATTGAAAACAAAATATTGATTCAGCTTTGTCAACCTAAAACTTAAGTAATACTGTTTATATATACTATTATGTGTAGTTAAAACCACACAGCAGTCCCTAGGGGAAAAAAAAGTACCCGACTTTATGAAACAGAAGTAACGTCACTAACAAAGCAGATTTCATAAGATAATCATGGGCTCATTATTAAATTGAAACGTGAAATTTTATTAGAACCAATGTAAAAATATACAAGGTCTTATTTAATCATGGGAGACCGATAAAGAGCAAATATGACATAACTCTTTAAAACTATGAAACCCGAAAGAGTTTATCCTATATCTGAAACTATTTTCAATATGAATTTCTGTACTAAAAAACATTGTATAACTATTCTTCTAGAAAACAATGGCACTGGATACAACTATCAGTGGTTGCTTTTTCGCCAACACATCTGTGATATTAGGGAACATAAGTTCTGCATGTCTAAGACTCACAGTACTCTGTAAGTTCACATTATAGAGTGTAATAGTCTCCTCATTTATTTTCTGTTTTAAGGCTTATGCTATATTCCTCATTTTCCAAGAACATTGCAGCGCTTTATAATGGCACAGTGGCAATCTAGATAATGTGAGTTATGCTTTCCCTGACTGTAAGGAGTTAAAATCTGTTTCCTCTTTCTTGGAATTGAAATTGTGAGATAACTGTGGATTCACATGCAGTTGCAAGAAATAATACAGAGAGGAGTTTCCCAGAGGTAGCATTTTGCACGACTATAGTACAACATCACGACCAGGATATTTACTGATATTGCTAAAAATCCACTGATCATATTTACATTTCCTTTTCCCTTCTGCATTTCCTAAAATTTTCATCTGTTCTTGTAGTTTATTTGCTTGGACATGGAACATATTAGTATATTAATTCTCTACTTCACCCCTACTTGGGGGTTAGTAATATGGACAGTTACCAAGTCCTCATAATTCTTACCACGTGCTATACACTTGGTACGCTGGGAGTGTTCTGCCCCCCTACTGACAGCTAATAACAGTGGCGCCGCATAGTGGCCAATAGTACTATTGTACACCCTGATAAAACTGGAGCACGCCAGACCTCAGCATACCTAGTTCCACATCCAGAGACAGTCACTCAATTGATTGGCGGACCAGTCCTAATCCTTTTCATTTGGGATAGCTGGGGCTTCGTGCAACTGGCTACTGGCCCTTGGTAGTAGTGACACGGGGCAAGTAATAAAAGAAATTGATATTTTTTCTTAAATGGGAAAATCATAAACACACACACACTAAATCTGCCAAATAAAGTAGTTTATAGACTCCTGCGATACAAAGGAAGGTAACCCTTGAATAGTTCATAACCGGATGTCAGATTACAGAGCTGCATATACTGTTGCTATGGCACGCGGCTTCTGTGGTGTTCTAAAGAAGCTACCCCGCATTATATGCTGCAGAGAGGTCTTTATTTCGACCACATTTAACTTTTTACAGGATATAATAATACCCTCAAATTTCACGCAGTGCCTGCAGCACTGCTGATTTTCGTTTGCTTCTCTGAAAAGCACTCAGCCAGAGAGGCTGAACCTCGGCCTATGGGCCCGAATTCATCAGTTCTTTATTTTAGCAGTTTGAATTCCCTGTTAATGATTTTGCACATTAGCAGCTAATCAAACAGTTTAGATAAGGCTGAGAAGAAATGCTTTGCTATATTCACGCAGAAAAGAAACGAGAGCAAGGAGAAAATAAACTTCTGTGCCATCAATCAAAATTACGGGAATGCAAAATAAATAACAGCAACCAAGGAGAGAAGTAGAAGTATAATGTTGTAATTATATAAACTAAGAAGCTGGAGAAAGAACCATAGGTTTTCTTTTGCTTTTTCTTTATTTTTAAATTTTAATTCCAGGGTAGTTACCCTACAGCATTATATTCATTGTAGGCGTACAATACAGCGATTCAACGCTTCCGAACGTTCCTCAGTGCTCATCTCGATAACTCTTAAGCCCCTTCACCTATTTCACCCATCCCCCCACCACCCACCCTCTACCCTTCTGTTAAAACCATGAGTTTCCGAGTGAGAAAATAAGTGGAAAGGTCCCCTCGATATTAGCGAAGCAAAGATATACCATACAAAGGCCAGAGACTTTGAATGGGATACACTTAAATATTATGTTAAAAACACTTACTTCTGAAAATAAACACATTGCAAAAAATCCCTGTGAGGAGGAAAAGAGGTAGACAGGCAAACAAACCCGTATGACTTTACTGCCCCGACGAACTAGCACTGGAGACATCACAAATAGGGATGAAAAGAACAAAGGACTAGGTGTTATGGCACTGGGCTTTGTTGGGTCAGTAAGGCCACTGAGGACCAGGTGCTTAACAAAGTGCTTTTTGTTCCTCAACAGAATGAGGCACTTAATAAAGCCCTCATTTTTTGGACTAGGGAACTGCAGGTAAGGGACTGCAAACATCTTCATGCAGGGCTCAGAGCTAGGAAATGGTAACCAGGATTCAAATCTACGTCTCCTGTCTTCAAAAAACAAAAAAACTATGGTTTTCTCTGACTAGGACTGACCTCACTGGAATGGAGAATCTCCCTGCCAGTTATCAAATTTAATGCGTGTATGCAGAAGAGATGGAAGAATAGTCACATAATGAAGAACTGAAGTGACATAGAGAAGAAAATGGCTTGAGTAAGTGGCAAAGGGCAATGTGAGAGAAAATGCTACAATATGGAGACATTCTTTCTGTGGTACTCCTCATAATTTTCTCTCCGATATGAAGGTACTAAGGCACCATTCAGTCACTTTGAGTTCTGTTTTCTAGGCTCACTAAATGAAAGGTACGAAAGAATTCGCAGATGTAAGAGCAGAACCTCAAACAGATAACTAAGACTCCAGAAAACTAGTGAGGCGAATCTTGAGCTGATTTTTCTGAAAGTCAGGATGCAGAGAGATTTCTGAAACAACAGATCTCAGCAAGATTCCATAAAGCACTGATGAAGAGATGTTTCGTGAGCTGTTTGGGGAGGTGGGTAAATGGGAGAAGATTCCGAGAAGACCACATCTCCAAGAACAAAATTTGCTAAGTCAGCCATTCAACTATTCAAATCTTACGAACAACATTCATGAAGACAGGAAACGCATGCGCATCCAACAGACCTGAGACGAGGCTGGGAGGGACAGCTCGCTCTCTGGTTAATTAAGCATAAAATAATACCTGTAGACTGTTAAACCTAGTATGGTGAAATGTAACTGGAATAAAGTCCTGAATTCAGTATTTTATAAAAACACCAGGTAAGTACAAATTTTCAGTAAAACACTTGAGCACAATTTTATGAAATGTATTTGAAGATCTTAGGAGATTCAACACATGGCAACAAGGTGATATGCCTACTGAATAAAAGTGAATACAATCCTTTTACACTCGCCGATACCTAAAGTACACAGGAAGGTCAGTAACTGCACTGCTGATCATAGATGAGGTACTGTGGCCACTTCTCAACCAAACACCTTAAAGGGATGAGAAATCAGAGTGCCTTCAGATGACAGTATCATGTCAGCATAAAGACTGATTGAGGGCCTGGGGATATTTAGTCTGGAGAAGATAAGACTTCCTTGAAATATGTAAGTAACCGACACGGATAAATGGGAGTAAGTTCATCCTGCATTAGGTTGTCCTGAAGGTGGAGTTAGAGGGCTCAGATCTGAGCTTAACATAATGAAGAACTTTCTAACAGCTGGATTAGTCCCATAATTGGAAAGTACATCTCGTATCATTGGGAATTGCCTGGCACTGAGAGTTCAAGCACTGGATGACTCTGGAAGATCTGGGAAAGAGGTGTCTGCATCAGGCGGGAACTGGGAGGTGAGCGCTCTGGTGCCCAGTGTCTACCGCCTCACGTTGTGCTAATGAAACCTCCATGTTTGTTTGGTTGACCTAACATTCTCAGCCTCACCGTCAGCCCATTTGCTTCCCGTGATGTCAACTCTACTCCCAAATTCCAGGGACAGAACAAAAAACTTTAGGCTAAGCCAAAGAGTGGATTTCATTTTTCTGCCGAAATGACTGGTTTAGAAATGGAAGAGACATGACCTAAGTCAGACCAAAAACTGTGCTCAATTTAAGGATTTTCTGTTGACCTGTCAGGGACATGGACTATCTCTTCTGTGAGACTAGTTGTGATAATGTGATTCTGAAGCTGAAAACAGGGAGACGGATCAATCAAGGCCCAGGAATGGAGCCAACTGGGAGAAAATGTGTTAAAAATGGATCTGGGTGATGTCGTCTGGACTACCATACCCTTGAAATTTCCACTTATACGAACTGATAAATTTCCTCTTTTCCTAAGCTAGTTTGTGTTGGTTTTCTCTTATTGAAAGAATTCCAAGTGATAACAACTTCTAAGATCCCTTAAAACTCCCTGTGAAAAAACAATAAATGGGGGCGCCTGGGTGGCGCAGCGGTTGAGCGTCTGCCTTCGGCTCAGGGCGTGATCCCGGCATTATGGGATCGAGTCCCATATCAGGCTCCTCCGCTATGAGCCTGCTTCTTCCTCTCCCACTCCCCCTGCTTGTGTTCCCTCTCTCGCTGGCTGTCTCTATATCTGTCGAATAAATAAAATCTTTAAAAAAAAAAAGAAAAAACAATAAATGATATAAAGGAAACAACTTTAAACACCTAAAAATTAGGGGTAAAACCCATGGCTTAGTTAAGTGGGTGTGTGATGTGAGTCCTGCATAGTAGAACCACAACCATAGCTGAGAGAAATAAAAGGCCAAGAAGGAAGACTTGACGGTAGTCGTGATTTTAAGACAGAGACCCAGGAACAGCTGTTGCTGAGGCAGGAGCTACTCAACTCCTGCTGGGAGGCGTTTAAACCTGAAAGAGCTCCAGCTGTGAGCTGCCCTAACACAGGACAGACAAGAGAGGCTCTTAAAAGTTTCATTACACCCTGCTGGTAATAGGCATTTCTTAATTCAGCTAGAAGCTTCTTAAAGTAGCCATATTGAACTAAGGGACAGGGAAGAAAATGGAAATCAGAGAGAAATCACCTTTCAGGAGGTTAAATGTTTTTTATTATTTTTATTTCAGTTTGGTTGCCATGCTTAATTAGCATGGTTAAATAGAACAGTAAGGGGTGAGCAGGAAAATCAGGCAGAAATGAGGAGTAACAGTACTTATAAAAACAGTTGGTATGACTGGGGCGCCTGGGTGGCACAGCGGTTAAGCGTCTGCCTTCGGCTTAGGGCGTGATCCCGGCGTTATGGGATCGAGCCCCACATCAGGCTCCTCCGCTAGGAGCCTGCTTCTTCCTCTCCCACTCCCCCTGCTTGTGTTCCCTCTCTCGCTGGCTGTCTCTATCTCTGTCGAATAAATAAATAAAATCTTAAAAAAAAAAAAGGTATGATGATATCAAAGAGCATTGGGTACTAAGTATTATTTAGGGATTATTAATGCCAAGTGCTGCCTGACAGTTAAAGAATGATCACATCCTAAAAATTAGGGGATACAGAGTGCTTAGACTGGATTTAGAGCAAGTTCTGGCCTTAGGGAAACTGTAATTTTGTGAACGTGAGAACTATCGGGAAGAGAAGAATTCCAAGGAAGACGAATACGGGATTTCTCACTACTCTCTTCAAACAGTGGTAGCAACAAGAATGCAATGTCCACCCAATCGTTAATGTCCATTGTCTCTCACCAGGACATCATAAATTCTTCAGGCAGGTGTTTTGTTTTTTTTTTCTTTTTACAGTCCTTGGATATTTAATGAGGGAGAACAAAAACTATGTATTTTGTCTATTTTATATAATGCAACTTATGAATGAAGGATGGCCACGCATGACGGTTCAAAGAATGGAATCCACAAATCCAAATCTGTTTTTCTAAAAAATAACAGCGTAATCCACTTCTAATTCTCCTCATAGAATAATAAAGCAGACAGTGGTTAAAAGCAGAGAAGTGAGTTCCAGAAGAGAATTTTCTGGCAAGTATGGATTGAAAATGCGGCTAGAGGCCAGTGGACAATACAGAAGAGACACAAGGAAAGAGAGAGAACAAAATTCTTAAATCTGAAAGATAAAGATGAATAAGAAAGAAGAAACAGAGATTTAATGAGTTAAATCAGTGCATCTGCTCTGAAGGTCTTGCATTTTTAACAATACCCTTTTGTTGGTGCCACTTATCAGGATAAACACACCAGGGCTTTGGCAGTGAAACTGGAATCTATTTGCCCATGATGCTGGTTATCTACATGAAAGCCAGATGCCAGGGAAAAGCCGCTCTTTAGCTAGGACTAACATATAAGTCACAGAAAATGTTCTTCTATGGCTCTTGTTTCATGGTCTTATGTCATCGTCTTCTACCCCAAGCTGGCCTTTACTAATCCCTTCTCCTATGAAACTGTTCCAGCCTCTGCTGTTTGCTTGGAGTGAGTATCACATTAAAATGGAGAATTGGACTTTATCCAATGTAGCTGTAGCCAGCTGAAACAGTATCAATGGGAGAAAATGACGCTGTAATTTTCTCCTCTGGTAAAATGTGGCTAGAAATCCATGCAGAAAATGTAGCGATATTCATTAAAAAGAAGAATATGCTACAATGAATAGAAATAGTTTGCTTTTAAAAGCACTTGTTAAAATACCATTAGATGTTCAATAATGACTAAGACGATGTAACAGAGATGTATGAATAGGAATATTGAGTTCGATTGCTTTGAACTCTAAAGTGATTTCCTTCTCAGATTCCATTTTCAAGCGTGACAACTGGAAAGGACGATTAAACAATAACAAAGCTGGCAATCTGGTTTGAAATGCTGCCTGACTTCCCTCTTGACCTGCACAAAGAAAACCCCATCTATGTATAGAGACAGAGCAGACTCAGCATTAGCCTGAGTGTAGTCAATATCTCTGAAAATGGAAGGAAAAAAACAACTGAACTATCTATGTAGGTCCTCGATTTTCCAAATGAGACCCCACAGCTGTATACTGGAAAGGAGAAGATTTATGACCCTTAATTGATATCTTAAGATTTACCTTCACGTGTAAATTTGTGATAAAAACAAATGAGTAAGTGGATATTCATTACTCAGGAGAATTAACATAACCTGTTAAATTTTGGACAAGCTTTTAAAAATATAATCATGTGAATGTACTCACAATCCCATAAAAGGCAGTATCACAAAGTGGGTACCTGGGCCAATGCTGGAGTCAGACGGAAAGGAACTGAAGCCTGGCTTTGGCATTTGCTAACTCTGAAATGTGGGCAGAACACTTACTTTCCCTTGGTTTCTTCATCTGGAAAATGTGAATGGTGGTTATAGGAAGAGTACCCAACTGTGTGAGTGATTTAAGTAAACATTAAGAACAGTGATAGGCCCACAGTAAACAAAAATTTTAGATAGATACTTTTACCAAAAATCCTTCCAAGAAGAGAGTGGAAGGTAGAGTAAAAGGCTGGAAAGAGAAACCCAGAGGGAGAAGCCGGGGAATTAGTCCTTAAGTCTTTGCTGCTCTTAAAAAAGAGAAAATTTGAGTAATAAAATTAATCTCTATGAAAATGTGAAGGCCAAGCTACCATTTCTACGCATGTGGTAGCCAAATCTCCAGAACCGTAATCTCCAGAAGGCTAAGTGTGATCACTGCCATGGAGCAGTCTGATGGAAAAGGAGAGTTCAATTGCCTTAGAATGGTTCTTTATGCAGTATATACATGGAAATAACAAAGTGCTTCACTGTCGTCAACTAATAACTTCTCTTGGTTGATAATTTCCCATGATGCACTTTCTCTAAAGTCTTGAAATGCCTCAGCAATGTACTGTCTTTTGTTTTTTTTTTAAGATTTTATTTATTTATTTGAGTGAGAGAGAGGGAAAAAGAGAGAGATCACCACTAGGGGGGAAAGGTAGAGGGAGAAGCAGACTCCCCACTGAGCAGGAGCCCGATGAGGGACTCGATCCCAGGACTCCGGGATCATGACCTGAGCAGATGCTTAAACGACTGAGCCACCCAGGTGCCCAAGCAATGTACTGTCTTAACTGCCTTTAATATTACTCTCCTTAGGAATGTGAAGGTAGCTTCAAGGAGGAAGGAGGAAAATGGTAAGCAGGTAGGATCACAGATTGTTACTGCCTTCTTTCCATAAACTCGATTGTAAAACGATTCTCATTTGTTTTACAAAGTACAAGATTTCCTTTCTGTTGCTTATCACAGTCATGCATTAAAAGAACAAATGTGGTTTGCTCACAGAAATCAAGTTCTAGAAGAACCTTGGTGGTTCTCTTACTGTTATTCTTAGTTTAACAAAAAGTAACGCATGCTATATTTATTTTCATCTACTCCTTGAAGGAAAAATATTACTTACTTTCCATCCCAGACATGGTCACCTCTGTGGAAAATCACCAGATTATTCTGAAGGTCCAGAGCCACCCCAGAAACCTGGCCTGGTAACAAGTATACTCCAGGCCAATCCAGTGCTTCTTCGACATGGAAATCTGAAGAGAGAAATCCATACATTTGGTATAAGAAGGAAAGCTAGTATAAACTCATGAAGATTCACTGTGGTTATAAGAAACTCATGCAGCCCTGTCACTAGATGCAAGGAAAACAAAATCAAGCCGTGCTCTACATCCATATACCACATGCACATGCCGGCCAGCCTCCTGAGCTATGAGATAAAGGAAGTGCCTGCGAACTGGTTTGTGGACGTACGCCCGCTTTTCCTGTTGATAACATGCCTGTAAAAACAGCTTACCCTTAGGTCATGAAAGAGCAAATCTGAGACTGCTTTCTTCTGGACAAGATTCTTCTTCAAAATTCGTATTTTGGGGAAATATGGCGACACGGACGACATCATTTTAACTCAAAGCTTTGACATGTGAATAAATAGCAAGCATGGGCAATCAGCCTGGGTGTGTGTGCATGCGTGTGTGTGTGTGTGTGTGTGTGTGTGTGTTTGTGAGTGATCTAACTCCTGTGCAAATTCTGGATGTCCAATATACACGAGACCCTATAATAAACCACGAGTATCGTCTCTTGTATAAGGAACCTAAGATACCGATCTCATTCCTCTGAAGGTGAGTGTTCCTGTAACAATGGGAATGGACAGACACCCTTTCATTGCTTGTATTTCACCGTTTCCTACCAGAACAGAAGGGGAACGTAACAGAAACTTTGTGACTGGATGATTTCCAAGTTATTTTCATTTCTGATCAGAACACATTTATACTTAGAGAATACCTGGGCTTATTTGTGTTAATTCCTTTTATAAACGTGCTCATGAATAAAGAGGCACGCCGTATGGATTCGCTATACTAACTGAGCATGTAAATTTATGAAGATTCGGTGAAATCTACTGCATCAGTGTCAATATTTCTTTTCCTCTCGAATGCTTCAAAAGAGACACGGCGAGGCAGAAAAGCAGCAATTCGAGTTTTGTGTCTCCTTCCCATCTTCTGGAGGTTGTGGCAACGTGCAGTGATATCCTCAGAGACAGGCATTACAGACTGGAGGGAGAAAGGGAAGCCCGGGACCTGGACAATCAGCTTCTGCAAGCTTGAGAGGATGCTGGTGCGAGAATAAACACTTCGAAGTAATTTTCTCAACTGTACTTAAGAAAACAGTACCGCTTCACTCAAAGTCTTTTACCTTTGCACATTGAATTTTTCTTTCGTAAAAATTAATGAGACAGCACAACCGAATGCCTAGATCCGTTCTGCCTACAACTTTGGCGGAAGCATCTTCAACAAGTATTCCCTAAGTGTATTGTCTATGTAAGGCCTTCTGCTAGATTCTGGGAACACAAAGAAATAAAATACAGTTTTTGGCCTTGAAGAACTTGTAGAATAAAATGAGAAAAAATGGAAACCAGATACGTATGACACGAGGCAGTGCTGGAACACAGGGGCGGATCGGTAATCCTTCCTGGGGCTTGGCCAGGAGAGGGCAGGGTGAAGGTCACACCTGGGACGTTTCCCAGAGAAACTGAACACTTACTTGCATTTGCACTTAAAGGTAACTGGGGGTTCGCTGAGTGCAGAAGTGAGCAGAGAATATTTCGGTCAGAAAGATCAAAAGTGAGGATGTTTACAATTGCAGAATGTGTTTCAAGACCTTTAAGTAGTCTGGAGAGATACCTGTGTATGTCCAGGTGGGGTTGGGAGAGCAGCAGGCAGGATTAACAGACCTGGAGAGCTAGTCTAGACTGGAAAATGTACCTTACACCACACGAAGAAGTATGGATTTAACAACGAATGAAGGAAGTCCGAGCTGTGGGGTCTTGACCTCTACGATGAGTCATTTTGAGGCATGCTGCAAGTACATTACTAGTAGCCATAAAGCACAGAGTTTGGGAATAATGTACTTTTGAAATATATTAGAGCACACGAGAATGTCATTGTCACTCACGCGTTCTGATCTGCCTTCTTGAGTCGAAGAGAAGGGGGACAGAGTTACAGATGGCGCGCTTACATCTGCCAACAGTTCTGGGCACAGGAGTGGATGTGAATGGGGCTGCTCAGATGAGTAACATTCATCATGTATCACATTTGTCATAATAGGAAAAAAGGATACAAATTGCTGCTCCAGGCGACTGGGAGCCCCTGAAGGTTTTTAAGCATGGGGCGATATGATCAAAACCGTGTTTTTGAAAGTGAACTCTGGAAATAGTGGTATGAGCATGACAACTAGATATGTCTAGAAAGATCAACAGATGGATACATCATCCCCCAAAGAAAATGTTTTAAATTATTAAAGTTGCCTGAACCTCAGGTTATATGTCATTCATTCTCGTCTCAGTTACAGCTTGGCCATCATTCTGTGCTCATTCACCAGCTCCGGAAGAGTCTGGATGGGCTTCCAGGGAACCTCAAACGTCATGACGATGGAGATACGGAATTGCCTTCATCGGATTCTCAGAGCCCAGAACCACTGCAACCAGACGGAATTTCTTGAGGGCAGGGATCATGTCGTATTTACTATTGTCACCAACTCTTACGCAGACCTGGCCCACGGTAATGGCCTAAGAAATGCGCTAAACAGAACTCTATGATCCAGTCTCTACTTGTCTATGTTGTCAACTAGCATTTAAACACCCTTATCATCTTGTAATTCATTTGTACTATCTCTTTTTACCCCTCTTGACTGTGCTGAAGACACTAAGAGACTCAATAGAAATAATTGGTTAATTATTTCCATTAAAGAAAAGAAGCAAATAGCATGTTTCCTGGAACATTTCTGCTCAGAGGTTCACCAGCACGCACTGAAAGCTAGGTGCTTGTGAAGGTCCAGAGATACTAATTCTGATAACAAATATATGCAGTGTCCAAAAGAACTATACTGTCTGGGGACAAATGTGAATTTCATAAAATATTGGAAATATTGTGTAATAAACTTCAGTCTGGCTATGAGTGGTCCCACTTGTCATTAACCTTAGATTGGTAAGCACTCAGAATCTGTGAAAAGCACTGACTGAGAGGTTGTTAACAGCCTGTTTTGTTACATACGAGAGTCCCTTTAGGGTGGATATTTTCAAGAAGGAAAAGCAGTGTAAATATCTGGAACATGCTTATTAAAATGTACACGTCTCGTGAATTTTCAGAACCGTAAAGGTAATATGTAAGGAAATAAGGTTGACGCTGCGAGCAACCTGGCTCTGTTAGTACTGAGTCAACGCACGGGAGAACGACTTTGCGTGGCAACATTTTTGGAGAGATTACATTTTCTTTATATATTATTTATTTATATATTATTTTAAATTTCATTTTAAAATATCATAGCGCATTAATTAAGATTACCTACCCAAGACCTCAAAATTCTTAGGATCTAGGTGACTATGTTAACTACAAGTTCTAAAATAGTTAAAGGAAAACTGAGCTCATGTTCTCTTCTGTGAACGTTAGCTTGGTGAATTGATGTTTTTGCTTCCAGTGTCACCATTTTTTTCAACATTAGGCGGTTAAAGGCTGTGCCCTTTAAGATGAAATGATCAAGAATCCAGGCAATCATTTAGGACCGGTGGTACGTGTATCTGGACTTAATACTGGGGTTCTTCCCATCCCCGCCCATCGTTACATGAGTCACAGAATGCTAGTACGGTACTGGCTCATCCCGGGTCATTTTCTCATTTCACAGGAAAGGACCTGTAGGCTTGGGCCAGCCTTCAGTCATCAATATCAAGGATGATTATTTTCTAATCCCCAATGAAGAAATATTTCAAATCCTTATTAAAGAAATTATATGATAAAATATATTTGGGTTCTCACTTAAACTTAACATTTTCAATCATGGAGAAGTTAAAAATTAGAGTTCAGATTTCTCTTAGCCTTCATTTATTAAGTGATTCAGTATATGACTAATGTTGTAGCCTTACAGTTTTAATTTGGAAATTAATACAAATTTCTCACACATGACCTCGGGCAAACCATTCCCAAATCTAAGTGTCGGTTGCTCTAAATTCAGATGTCAAAAATAGGATTATTTCAGAAGAGTTCTTGCATGCACTACGAAGGTAGATATGCAGCCAAATTCTGGCTGTATATTTAGGAAAAAAGTTACTACTTTCAGAAAAAATTAAACACTACTATTAAAATTGTATCAATTAATCACTAAGAATTAATGAATTGCACCTCTCCAAGAGGGAGATTAATGTTAGTGATCAATGCTGCTTTCATATGAAATTATTAATAAGCATTTAAAAGGGCATTCATTCATCTGTGTTACAGAAGAACTAACAGAATTAAATAAAATTGAGCAAAAATGTAACTTCAAACCCAGAGCTGTGACTTCACTTCAGTGGAACAGGGCTCTTCACACTTAATTTTAAGTAAAAGACCCTGATGAAATCACTAGACAGCTTCAACAAGAACACGAGGTAGTGGTGGCTTTTTCTACACGTGCAAATTCTCATCTAGCGAGGAAAAGATGCCTTATTTTGGTCAGGGATTGTTATTCATCAGAAGTGCCAGCAATAACTATAATTAACTGAAACTACAGGAGAAATATTTATACCCAAGTCAGAAAGAAAACAAGGCTTAAATTACAATGTTTCGTTTAATGGGGATGAAGTGAGGAAGAGAATTAAGGCATAACTAGGGCTCAAAAGCACTAGCAGAATTTCTTTTCTTTTTAAAATTTAATTGCAAATGAGATCTTCGACTTGGTCAAAAGGTTGGGATACTGGTTGAGAAAGTATGATCAAAAGTAATCTACACCTAGGTGCACCTGGGTGGCTCCCTTAAGCATTTGCCTTCGGCTCAGGTCATGATCCCAGGATCCCTGGAATGAGGCCTGCATGGGGCTCTCTGCTCAGTGGGGAGTCTGCTTCTCCTTCTGGCCCTCCCCCCACTCATGCTCCCTCTCAAATAAAATAAAGTCTTTTTTAAAAAAAGTACACCTAGTCTTATTACAATTGTAGATGAGATGATGGGATGATTGGACAAAAACCAGCCATCATGCTTCCCTCTGGCCTTTCTTCCTATTATGTATGTATGTATGTGTCTGTCTATCTATCTGTTTTATGTTATTGTGAGAGTCAGAATAACAAAGTGATTAAAAACCAAGACCTGGAGCAAGTCTGACTGGCTTTGAATTGTGGTTCCTTGTGCTACAGCACTTGAGGCATGTGACTTACCTTTCTATGCCTCAGTTTCTTCCTCTCTAAATGGGTTTATAAATAGGGTTGTTAATGGGGATTAAATAAGTGAACTCATTTAAAACACCTAGCCTGGCTCTCAGGGAGGCTATGTATGTGTTTTTATTATTCTCCTTCCCTGCAGAGAGAAAATTCAGCCAACTGAATGCTTTATTTTACCCTGGGAATCCTGTATGATGTGAACCTAGAGGTAAGCCTATGACTGAAATATGTTAGAAGTATGGACTCTGAGTGAGTTAAGAGTTGTCCATGGACATAAAGTAAAATCCAAATATTCATAAGAATATTTAAAGAGTCTGTGAGTTCCTTTAACTGATAAGAAGCATCTTACAAATGCAGATGTTATTTTTTGATGTCCAGAGGTATGCAATATATTCCGAATCAGGCTTCCGTATGCCAGCAAAGAGTAGTCCAGTCAAATCTGCCCCTGAGAATAACAATCTGTAGTTTTAAATTTATTTTTCAATGAGTTTGGTTTCTAGAAGGCAACTGGAATAGAGACTAAGATTTTATACCTATCCTATTAATACTGTTTCATACAGATATCAAACTAATGGTAGAAACCAAATGATGTTAAGCGTAAAAAGGAGTGTATTTGCGTCTCAGTTCACCTGGTTGAATATTTTCACAACTGTACATCATATATCACAAGCAAACATCAAGGCAGATCGATATAACTGATCGGAGATTTCAAGAGCCACAAACTCCCATTACGGTAGAACACTGCCAAGTCATTTTCTGAGTTTATCAAATTGGAGTGCCAAATTTTACAGCTTTCCTACACATTCCAAGAAAATTCTCTTATGGATGCTGCTTAAGTTAGAGTAATTAATACTGAGTTCTATTACTTTGGTGTTTAAAATTTTGAAATCTTAATCCAATGTGACATCAATGGTGGCACTTATAAATCATAATTATCGTTAATGTATCACAGCATATTAAGTACTTCCTGTGTTCCAGAAACTGCTTCTGGCACTTTCCATGTATTATCTGATACACGGAAATATTATCTAACCCTCACTTCAACCCTATGAGGCATATACTGTTATAATCCTCATTTTTATCAATGAGAAAACTAAAGCCCAGAGAATTTCTTTTTTAAACTTTCCCGGGAACCACATAATTATTGGTGTGGTTAGGATTCAAAGCCAGGAAGTGAGAGTCCAGAGCCTGAAGTGTTCCACATCATGTCACCTGCATGGAATGGTTTTCAAATTTAATTTTGGCCAAAGCAGAATCCTTCTGGGCCAAGCTGTATTGTGTGCACACGGTGCACACATGTGTGTGTTGTGCTCATGCATGTGTGTGTGTGTGGCGGGCAGCCTGCAACCACTGCTTCCCATTTAAGGCACACCCTCTCCAGCCATAGCTGGAAACCTCTGGGCTAGTCTAGCTGCACCTGTCCAGGCAATTTCTGGTTTCTGATGCTGTTTTATGACTATCGGGAGAAGAGTTTTCAGAACAGACCCACCAAAGGTCACAAAGACAAGACCTTAAAAAGGGTGTTATTTGTGGATGTTTGCACTCTTAAAGACACAGTAAATACACAGTACTTAACCATCTTGTTCTTGGGAATGCTAAAGACTTTACAGCAAAGTTGGAAGATTCTGTTGTGCTCATCATACAGCTTGTGTCCACTGATACTCAAACCGTTATGAGGCGGGAACTCAATTTTAAAGGCAGTCACCAGGGTGTGGGACCACGTGGAATTCAGACCAATCTCAAAGTCCACAAAATGGACTGCTTTTGAAACCCTTACGTAGTCCTGGGCCTACCACACACAATCACATCCAGATTTTTGAGCTGATCATTATTTCACCTTTGACCACTCAAATCAGCTGGATGGAATCCATTACTGTATTATAGTTCCAAAATACGGTCCGGTCAATGAAATCTAAAGCGCTACAGCACGAAATGCCCCTGTACTGGGTTGTGCTACTGCCGCAAACTACAGACATCAGAACAGGGTCTGGAGTAGAAGTCTCCAGCTTCTCAGCAGTGGCGGTCCAGAGCTCCAGGGAGGTGTACCTGAATGGGGCAAACCCATTAGCCCAGTATTTTGAGCACAACTGCAATGAAGTATAAAGAACTAGAAAGTACGCATTCTGCTTTTAAGTTCAGTCATCAAGTCCAAGTTTCAAATTCAGGCTCTGTGACCTCACTGAAATGGGTTAACTTCTCTAGGCTTCAGTGTCTTCATTTGAAAATTAAAATAGGTCTCAAAGATAGATGGAGTGAGAATGAGCTGTAATACTAAGCAACATGATAGCCTTACATTTTTGTTTTAGTAATAATCTCATATGAGAAGTCACCTTCTTCTTTGAAGCTAATATAATTCCTTACAGAACACTGGGCATTTTAGGGAGACAGTTAATTCTTCCAGACCATTAGGATCCCATTCTCAGTTTTGTCTAAAGGAAAGAAAGGGTATGAGAAAAACAATGGAAATTTATCCATCAAATTTGTTCTCCTTATTCATACCCTGGGAAATATACATGAATTAGACTACTAATATATTTTATTGGGTATTGTATGCTAATAACTTCCTACTTTTCTTCCTTGCAAATGGAAGCTTCCTGAGGAGAAGTCTCTCTCTGGCTTACATAAAGAAATGAAACATTTTCAATTAAGGTTAGCTATTACATTGTGTTACGGTAAACAGTGAAAGAAAATTGAAAAGAAAAAGACTTTCAGGAATAGCTGAACTAGAATGAGTTTCGCTATTTTGAATTTAATGTTTAAAAAGTCTTTGAATCAGAGCAGTGAAGTAACACTAAAATAAATCCTTTCAGAAAGGAGATACGTGCACATTTCCTTTCTATAATTAGGATTTGTGCTGTATGTTTCTGTGACTCGTTGTTTTACTTAATTCAGTGACATTTACCCACATATTTAAAATGGAAGGAAATTTCCTGACCCAGATCCTATGGAAACATTTTTTCCCTGGGCACTGTCATTTTGACCACCCTATAAGGTATGAGATCTAGCAAGTAAATGTATTTGGGGTATTTAAAATATTTCTTACTTAGAAAAGCTAAATAGGTTTTAGGAATACAGTGCCTTAAGTCAAACTATGATTTTTACATGGACACATATGAAACCTATAAATAACCACTACATTATTTCAAATTCAGGAGTGACGAAGAGAAGTCATGGAATTAAGTATGCTGCAACTCTAACATTTCACACTTGAACAGAATTGCATCCCCACCAAAGAGGCCCTTCTGCCTTTTATATTTTCGTGTGGTAAGGGTTACCATCTACTGTCCTTAATATAGAGGTGCAGAAAGACCCTCGAGTCTGTCTATGAAATGGATAGGGGTATGAGAAACTGCAGATCTAGGCACCACACTCAGTAATGTCAATTCAGTTGTTCTCTGATAGGATTCAGGAGTCTAGATTTTTCTTAAGCACCGTATGTGATTTTGACGGATTGCAGTTCAGGGACCACCCCCCCTTGAGAAACACAGTTTCATCAGATAAATTTAGAAGGAGTCAGAGCAGGGCTGATCCTATTTAAATATGAAGAAGTAAAAATCTGGGTCCCAGTTAACATCCCATAGAAACTATTAGATCAGTCCCAATGGACAGTGCTTGAAACTTCTGTGCGAGCAAAAGGCACCTCATGCTAATTTTTTTCAATTATAAATAAAAATCAGCTGGGTGTTGAATAATTTATGGCTTCCTGCAAAGCTGTATTTGAAAACACCAAGCTGGCAGCCTGCGCCATTCCAGCCCACGCATGGACAGCTGCCACGCACCCATATCCGTTACTTTTTCAGAGATTATCTCCACATGCTATATTATCTGGCTTTCCACATTAGCAAGGAACATGAAACACAATCAATACGACAGAGGCCACAACACAATTGCAGACAAAGATGAGGCATCCAGAGCTTGCTGGTACAGAAACCTGAAGGGAATAAGGTATTGTCCTCTAATTATGGAAGCCAGTCCTGGTTAGAAACAAAGATAAATCTGAAAGTTTCTGACTTGCTGGAGGTCCCCTCAGAAATAACTACTCAATTTTCCAATTAAGATAGTAATTGATAATGGAACTTAAGAAATCAAAGTCATAAAAATGGCTATAGTTTACAAGTCAATTGGAAGAGAATGTTGGAAGTATAAGATTCCTTTGCAAGGAACTTAATTACCTTAAAAGAAGGCAGCGTATAAGCATTTCATACACTGAGACTTTACATATCGGGTGTTGAATTTTCAGTTTCTTTCCATTGAGCAAAATAGAGAATACCGATTCGGTAAGCATTTGTTACCCTGAATTTCATGGGCCACTCTCCCCAACATGATCTAGATATCTTTGGTCCTGGTAATTCTGGCTCATCGATTCAATGGAAACTGAATTAATGTAGTATCGGACCAAAACAAAAAGAAAAACTCAAACAAACCCAGATCTGAGTAATGTTTTGTTTTTGTTTTTGTTTTTTTCTGGTAAGTTCTTTTGATGGGTGAGTTTTTTCACCCATTCATTTTTATTCCCTTCAGGTTTTGCTAATGTGGATGGTAGCCTTTCAGAGTTTGTTCTTTCAAAGAAGCCCTAAACGCACCTCCTGTGTGTTCTGGTTCCCAGCTGCCTTCACCAGGTAGGGGCTGCTGTAACGACAAACCTCTGCTTTCTGCTGGCCTCAGAGTAGACTCTAGTCTGTGGAATTTGTGAATTCTGTCTCTGACAAGAATAGCATTGCCCCTCTCCTCATGCTCTGCACTCTCTCTGGCATCAGATCGACCAAGATCCTTCTTTTGGACTACGTTTGCAATCTCGGCTACCAGGTCTGATTCTGATTCTGGGTCTGCCTTTTCTGTAGGATTATATTTATGCACATGAACAACATCTTCCCTTTCTCCTAGCAGCTTGGAAAGGAGTGAATAGAAATCACCTGTGAAAAAAAGAGAAGAGATAAGGGGTGGAGGGTTGGTAAGATTGCACAAGTTACAAAATTCTGTGCCTTAAGAATACCATCTCCTGATTTGTCCTGAGAAAGAAGTCTGCTCTCAATTCCAGCACGAGGGGAAAAAGGTTGATTTTCCAGAACAATGAAAAAAAGTAATATGCTTCACATTTCATTTTATATTCCACCTATTTCTTTCTGTTATCTCGGGAGGCAATAACACCAGATAACCTCTATTTGCATATTAGTGGAAACAAAACAATGCATATGTGATTGCATGGCATGTTTCAATAAGTGGTTTTCACAGTATAGCTGGATTGATTTGGAAGTTAGAGTTCATCAGATTTCTAAAAATACTATCAACAGCTACATCCGAAAGCAGCTACCTTCAAGGAAAACCCCTTGAAGTTGTCTTTCAAAGCCTATTAGACGATAATGCACAAGAAATTAAATGTATATTTTTCAGCATATGCTATAAAACACGAGAAATCTAACAGATATGCATCTCTTTGGCAATTGGAAAAACCAAAGTTTTATTATTATTATTTTGTTGGCAGTGCTACTGTAAGTAGCTCCAGTTGTTCATTTTAAACAAGAAATGAAAAAATTCCAGAAAAATAATTTTGTGAGAAAAGAATACTTTAAATCATTTTCAAACAAAAGAGAAGATTTTAATAAACTAATATCATTGGAATGATTCATCACTAAAATGTGTTTCATGTCTTTCTATACTAAAAAGTAAACTTGGCTATGATAACCTAATTCCATGACAATAAATTATTTATAAAGCATTATGACAGATATGGAAGGTTCATGAAGCATTTTAATCCTCATCATTTACATCTATAGCTTTAAATCCATTTATATCAACTATGTGAATGGGAAAATGTTTACGTTCTCAAAAGAAACATAAATCTGCTTTTCTAAAAACACTCACTTCTTTTCCCTCACCCTATTCTAAGTGCTGCTAATGAGATCAGTTATGACTGTGGAGTCCTATCACTTAGGTTTTAATTACATTTATAGCACGATCAGTTAACATCTACAAAATCTTTTTTTTTATGGCCAGTAGGAAATGAAAATGATAACTGGTTTAGCTATGATACATTCCACTAAAGATTAACATATTATTTAAAAATTGGTGCAAGGGGATATGAAGTCTTTCCAAAATGATGCTAAGAGATCCTGTCATGTTTACAAATAGTCTTGGTTTAATGATTCAAAGTAGGTTTTCAATTCTTGCCCATGGAAGCAGCTTATCCCAGGTGAAATCTTCAATCAAAAAATAATTACCAAGTAATAGGGCCAATCTCAGTAAAATGAACAAAGCAAATTACAACTCAACCAAATCTGTTAGGCCAAGGTGGCATTTTGCCTCACAGAAAAGAAATGAATCCATTACTGCTAAATTCTCCTGCCCCACACACGAAACATAAACAGTTTAATGTGCTGTTGTGCAATGAAGCATTTATATAGAAAATAAAACGCGAGATTATTTCAGGGGTAGGCAAAAATCAGCATTTTAAAACTTGAATCCTTGTCATTAGGCTAATATTGATGGAGAAACAGACCTGCAACTCTGAATAGTTATTCAGGTGTGTCAGTAAAACTCCAAAAGCCGTGATGAAGCAGCAAATGCACAGCGCTCCAGTTCCTTTGAAATTGTCATTTACAACGATCACTGGGTTGGGAAAACAAAACTTTAGCAATGTAATGGGCTTGGCTGCACACAGGTGGCACTGGCCTTAGGAAAACAAAGCTCAGAGCGGCATCTCATTTATAGAGATGACGTGTGACAGAGAGACCACTAGATGGCTATCTCTTACATCCTTAAGCACAAACCAGAGCGTGCTTCTTTCTCTTCTGGGGGACTGGATATATGGAATCCTGAAATGTTAAGTATTTTTCTGAGCCATATATAGCTAACCTTGAATGCAATGGATGGAGGAGGAAATAAACAGAGGAAGTTGTGTGGTCTCTACCCCAGTTACATTTCTCAATATCCCCTTTTTTCTTCTCAGTTTATGGTACAGCCATACGGCTTCCCCTTCCTTGAATGCCAACTCTAAGATGCTGTTTCTGCTTCCTGGGACACGCTCTCCCCTGTAATCAACTAGCTCCTAAGCCTTCAGATCTTACATAGGTGTCACTTACGTCCACGAAGCCTTCCTTGACAGTCGGATTAGGCGTCTCAGCTCTGTGCCCCTGTGGCACTCAGGTCTTTCCCTGGATTGTTACTGCCCTGTGTCTGGTGTGTCTTTTACACCCATGTTTGAATCCAACTCTGACGCTTAGTGGCTATTCTGTGCCTTTAAGCAAGTTACTTAACATTATAAAGATAATGAATGACTACTACCTTCCAGAATTGTCTTGTGCATTTCAAGAAGTTCATGTAAAAGGTACATATATCCTAAAGTAGGCATCACCGAACTGCAGCTATTATAATTACCAGCAAAAAAGACATAAACTCTAGTTGCAACATGCACATGCATCTGTTTCAATCTGTTGTTTACCTAAAATTAAAAAAAATTCAGTTCTTTTCTTGTATTCAAGTATTGGGATTTTCAGAATGGAGGGAAGAAAAGCCCCTTTAGAAAGCCCCTACTGGCTATCGTAGTGATTCGCATCCTAGCTTTACCAAAGGAAGTGGTACTTGCACTTTCCCTCTCTCTCTCTGTCTACTTTTGGAGAAAGAACTATCCCTACTCCAGTATTCTGGATGCCAGCCCTCCCAGTACTTCCAGAGACTTTCCTATACGCTTTCCTCTTCTTCCCTTTCTTTTCTTTTCTTCTTTTTCTTCTCTTCTCCTCTCTTCTCTCGGCTCTTCTCTTTTCTCTTCTCTTCTCTTGCTTTTCTAATACAGCTTCTTTGCTGAAGACTTGACTCCGGTTAAAAGCACACTCACTCTGCATTTATCTTGAGCAGTCATGGAGGCAAGAGAGACCTTCGCCTGACGCAGCACGTCTTTCAAACTTTTCTGCCTTCCCTTTTCCTTTAACAAGTTCCAGAACTGTCTAACGGTGCTTTCTGCAATCATGGGGATATCCTTATACCTGTGTTGCCCAACATGAAAGAGACTAGACACACAGGACTATGGCGGGGGTGGGGGTGGGGGACTTGTAATGTGGCTAGTATGACTGAGGAATTTTATTTTTAATTTTACTTACTTTCAATTAATTTATATCCAATTTTAAATAGCCATGTGTGGCTAGTGCCTGCCATATTGGACAGTGCACGGCTGCTTCACCCTTCCTCATATCCTCTTTCTTTCTAAGGCCAAAGGCATCTGCTTGCTTGTCTTCCTTCACCCTTGTATGACTTCTTCATGAGTTGCTCAAGAGCTCCTAGCTGCCAAAGCCAAGAGACCCTTCACCTTGACCCACTCGTCCCTTCAGAAACTCTCTCCTTATAACGTTGTTCTTTCCAGATCTTCTCCGCCTGTCATCTTTGCTTTCTCTTATTCTTCTGCCCAACATTCGAAAATGTTGGTGTTTTCTGACGACTATCCCTGGCATCCTTTCTTCCCCCTGGTGAAGGCCTCTGCCTACTAAGAAATACCAGCCATTCACCAGGCTTCAGCTGCTGCCTCCAGACAAATGACTCTCATATCTGGAGCTCTCCTAGTACCAAATTGATATATAAAACTACCCTCTGGAAATTTCCACTTGGTTGTCTGTTTCATAGGAATTGTGAACTCGACATATCTAAAACTGAGCTCTTAATCTCCTCCCCTTACTTCATCTTTTTTATAGTATCTCTCTTGATGATAAAATGGGTTTTGGGTCAATCAATCTGGAAAACTGGATTCATCCCTCTGTCACCAGTGAATCACAAAGTCAACTGATTCGTCAATGCTAGTATGTCAATGTCATTTTCTTCCTCCCTACCACCAGGACTTCTTTGGGATTCTTATCATCTTGATTGGCATGCTGAAAGTCTCTTTCCCTCTTTCCTCAGAACCGATTTTCATCCCTGTCTTCAACGTCAAAATCTGGCTGTAACGGCATAAAGCTGCCCCAGCTCTGTGGAACTGACTTGCGATGGTAGCCCACGACATCCGGACACTCCTGGGTTATACCCCACCTTTTCTCAGCTCTTTCAGCGTATGAATTTCACAGTGCTATTCTCGAATTTTATTCTGGCTCCCACAGCTAAGATGACTATGTAATTTATTGTCCAAACTGGGACATATTTGAGAAGAAAAAGGGTGTTGTTTAATATTTATACTAGGCATAAACTAGGACAATCCTGGAAAAACTGGGATATACAGTTACCCTACCTGTTGTGGACAGAGATAACAGATAAACTAGTACTTTATGAAAGACACACGATAATAATAGTAATAGCTAGTATTGTTTGTGAGCTTAGCATTACCCAGTTACTTTGCTGAGTTACTTTATACAATTTAACACATTTAATATTTACAAAATACTCCTTATCCTCATTTTAGATGAGGAAATCAATGGTAAAGGACTAACCTGCAGGTCTGGGAGGAAGTGGAACTGGGACGTGAAGGAGCAACCTGACTTGGGGGCTCACCTTCTATCTGGTCACTATACTGGATCTGGGCCTCCCCCCCACCTTTTTTTTCTATAATGGCCAATAAACTCTTTCCTGTGGATTTACCTTGGACCTGACAATCTTACTATATTTAATTTTTTTTTCCTATTTAAATGAACTGTCTTCTGAGCCCAGGTGCTGGGTGTCCTCTTTAACAGAGCAAGCTTCTTTTTGTCCTTTCCTGGCCTGTCTTCTACATATTATAATATAAGATGCTTGTAAACTAGTCAATATCTATGTACGACAGTGATTTGCACGAAACTGGCCTAAAGAATAATGACTGGCTTCCTTTGGTTTGAAAAAGTAGAAACGTTTTCTGTCTCTTCAATAGCCTTCACTTTCCTCTGGCAATATACCTTCCATGTATGATCAAATTCTCTAAGATTTTCTTTAAAAAACTTACATTTAAGTTATCTGGGAAGGGACAGGTAGAAAGGGATAAATGGGGTTTTATATGAAAAAAATTTTAAAAACCCTCTAATTTCTTACTCACTGTCATATTTCCAGTGATTAGTACTATTCTCATCACAGCAGATACTCCATAAATTAATCTGCAATGAATAATAATATGTTAAAAATGTCACCCTTTGCTTCTGCCATCAACAGAAATAAACATATTTCTTTGATGATTTTAGGCTACAGTGAGTCCGTTTCTTTTTTTTCTCACTCAAACTTTGATTCTTATAAAATGCAGAAAAGTTCTAGTTCTTTAAGTAATTTGGCTGAGGGGGTCTGGATTTGGAAAACATAACTGGTAGCAGCCAATGTGCCAGGAAAAAGAACACAGCGTAGCAGGAGAAAATCTAAAACACTACCAGTTAAACTCCCAATCCGTTAAGTTGTGGGCTTGCGTTAACTACCTCATGACTCAATGGGCATTTTTTCTATTTAGTACGGACCATTCGCTATTCCCTGCCATCAACATGAAAATTTCTTTGGTTTACTTTCCGGAATATGGTGGGATAAGCTGAAAGAGAAACATACGTCGAAAAATTGCCCCATGAGTTTTTTTTTAATAAAATGCTTTAAAATTATTATTTTATATAATAATATTTTTATTATATTATTTTATTATATATTATATTATATTATATTATATTATATTATATTATATTATATTATGCACCATACAGTGCATCCCTGGTTTTTGATGCAAAGTTTGATGATTCATTAGTTGCAAAATAAGTATCTCTACTTTTAGACAGAGTGAAAAGCTTAATTGTGGAGGTATTTTAAAAAATGATCAGAAACATTTTGGTAATCTTCAGAATATGAAGTCCCGTTTCCCACACGTGTCACTAGGACTTTATTACCTAAAACAAACAACTTTTGTTCTTGCTCTGTGATTTCTACGGTACACGGAAGGTAAATAGGATGTTCATCAGCAGGTTAGCCACGGACACAATACGCCAAGTAACCAAGCTAATGAGACTGCAACATGGAACATAACTGATTAACGAGAGAGGTATGAGGAATGGAAAAATAAAAGCGTTTCTTTTCAGATTTTAGTATTTTGGCTTATAACTCAGTCGTACTTGATTTTCCCTTCTGGTTAGTTGATTTGGTTTATTAACTGCTGACTCATCACTAACCTTGACCCTACTAGCCTTCGTGAAATAAAACATGATCATGGTTCTGCTCCAGGATCGCAAATGAAGTAAACTTTATTATTTTTTTTCTTTTACTCAACTGAAAAATCAAAATGGGCTTCCCCCCTTCTCTTAAGAAAATGAGACAAATATAAAAAAGGAGAAGTTAGCAGATGACGGGTTTTGCAACTACCATGCACACAGGTGTATATCAGAAAGCACAACTGTGTGACAAAGGATCATTCTCATCTGCTTATTCTGCTATTAGAAAACCAATTCAAAACAGCATCTACTCGGCTTCCCAGAGCCTTGGGGGGTATTTAGAATTGTGTTTGATAGATGAGTTCAATATATAAAGACTTGTGAGCTGCCCATAAATCATGAAAAACTGATAAATTCTTAGTGAATGGGAATACAAACAAGAATTGTATCCTCTTTCAAACAGCAAAGTGGCATTGCGGTGCTTGGAATTGGCCGAGAAGACGCTACTAAAATCATGTGTATGTTATGAGGGAATGAAGGAAGTGTTCTATTCTGAACAAAGCAAAGAAATATAAATTTTCGTCCTTAAGCCCAGCCTTTGCATCACTCCTCTCACAAATGGTTTACCAACTGTTACTTTAACAAGCTTTTACAGTAGACCATTGTCTTTTTGACTTGCAACCTTGTTCCCTTGATTCTGCTTATTTGATAAAACATGCCAATGGTAATTCGTTTTTGTTAGCATAAAACCACTGTGAAATTATTCTGTTTCACAGAAGGTGTCTGAAGACCTTTAACTATCTGGGGTCATGGAGTGTTTTCCCTCTACAAATTGTATTTTTGTCATATTCTCCCTACCTTGGGAATATAGTCGCTCATGCTGACCTTTGAGTAGAAAGATTGATTATGTGAGGGCACAAAGCCTACAATGAGAAGAGTATGGAGCAAATTGAATAAAACATGTTAAAGGCCCCTTCTGCAGCAAAAGAAATGCTGCCTAGTGCAAAATGTACAATAACAAAGACAACTGGTATTACAGATTTTGACTTTCAGTTCTGCCATTGTATCTTCCCAATACAACTAACATAAATTTCAATACTGCACCTTTGCTTTGTAGAAAGGAGAGAAACACTCACAATCAGAACTCCTAATAGTAGTTGCATAGATTCTTGCTTGAAGCTGGTAAAACCTCTTGGTTTCAGCCCCTATTCCTTACCCAAACAATGTTGGTAGAAAGCTCAGGTGAACACCACAACAAAAACTTATGGTGTACTATATGTTGGCTAACTGAACATAATGAAAAAAAAAAAAGAAAGCTCAGGTTGTGTCACTGGTATAGTGAACATATACAAGAAACGAGAATGCATAAGAAATAAAGAGAACTTACAAAACACACTTTACTTTCCTGAAAGTGCCAACCATAAGATATAAGTAAAGGATACGCTCACGTGTCTGATCTGGAAAACCTCAATGCCACCGTTCGCATTCTGTAGTCTTCCAGGATTTGTTTCCTCCACTTGGAATCAATGTCTAATTGAGTATTATTGTTTAGCTTATTGTACTTATTACAGACAGAGGTAATCTTCACTTACAATGATTTCAAAGGATAGTGATGTTTCAGTTCATTGTGAATATCTATTAGTTTTTTTCTGCTTGGAGGCAGACATAATCAACTCAATCACAGATTAGCTCACCTATAGACAAAGAGGCTAGTCTCAAAGCAGTATGGGTAGGAATATACACATATTATGCAGGCAAAAAGAGTCACACTTGCCAATAAATTTTTATAGCTGGAGGAAATGTTCAAAATATAGTATTTAAAAAACAGGATACAAAACTATGCACATGTGATCTAAATGTTATTAAAATAATGTATATATAATATATATTTCACACTGAGATGTACATATATACCATGTTTCTGGGGATGATGGATGATTTTTATTTGCTGCTTCTGATTTTTCTGTAAATTCCATATCTTTTTAAACGAAGATTATTTAACAAATCAGTCAAATAAGCATTAGGTTTTAAAACGCCCCACAGACTTAATTAAAGGCTCATTAAAATCTGTCTCATTGTTGCATGATCCAGGACAACCTGATAGAAAGCTGTCATATAATGAGGCTCTTCTGGTATATAATTACATCTTTTGAGATAGGTCTGAGATACAGGTGCCTTACACCAAATTTTGTTCTTCAGGAAGCAAATATACACAAGGATACTGCAGGAGGTAAGAGTGTTTGTAAGCACAGGCTGGGCAACACTACGTAGGTTCATGTAACTCAACCATTTCTTTTAAACTCTAGTAAAATCTCCAACCAAGATTAGTATTCAGACAAAAATTAATAGCTATTTTTGTATTTAGAATTAAAAAAAAAACCACCAAACTTCTATTCCAACTGAGAAACAGAGTATTAGATAAATAATGTGACACAGCTGCATTTTTGTTTTAGCCTATAGCATATGAATATCTTTCCCTCTGTCTCTTTTACTACCTTAATAAAAGTCATCCCTTCTTTCCAACAGAGCATTTATTACATATCTTGACCTTTATCTTCCTAGATGCTTTCCAATGTATTAAGATAGGAAGTAAAAACAATATTGTTTGTGTTATCCAGGCAGAACTATCTCTACTATTTAGCCACTGATGGGTACAGAACTTGCCTTCGAGTACATGTCCTCTGACGTTTGGGGTCTTTTCCTTCCTGCTCCACAACTGTTCTATTTCCAGTGGGGGTTTGACATCCTCTGTGTGACCAACATAAATGCTGTCTGTTAACTTGTGGCTATCGCAACTGAAATGATTCACAGCTTTTATTTATTGGGGGTTTAAAATATTAAAAGAATCAATACAAGTTGGCGGAGTACTTGAACGTAAGTTGTTTTGGCCAGAACACCAAAATAAGGCACAAGGTTGAGCTGGAGGGCTTACTTCAAAATCAGCAGATGTGGCATAATTTATTTGAATAATTAGAGCCCTCTTATTCACTACCTGGCCAATTTATCTCCCCAGGGAATTAATACTAATACGCATTTTGTGCAAACAAACATCTCTGAGAAGAATGGGACACTCTCTCAGTAAGGAGTAGATCTGCCCTGTATACTGCAAGGAGGTAGAATGATCTCATGAGCGAATCAAACAGACTACGTGTACAAATATGCACCTGGTCTGTTTCTCTGTTCTCTTTAAATTCTAGGCTGGTGGTGCCCAAAGACCTGCAGAATAATATACGGGCTATACTGGACACTGAAATGGCTTTTGGTTAGTTATCCGTCTTCACATAACCTAGCAGGTGACATTTTGATGGGCCCACTAATTTCAACATGTGAATGTCATAGCCGATTTTCTGCAGTACGAAAATTCAGTCAGAAGAATCTGTTTTTTTCTCAAGTTAAATCACTTCACAGCATTTTTATTCATAAGTAGAATAAAACACTAATTCTAAGAAAATAATTTCTTTTGTGTCCACAGAATTCTTCTCTGGAACCAGTAAGGCTTTGGGTCTATTGAAACTTCTTACTCTTATATGCATATATGAACAAACAGGAAAGGGTAAAGGAATGGCAAAATATGAAAGTGTTTTAAAGGATTTGGGTTTTTGGTATATATGACACCTCCTAAATCTTATTTAGAAAGAACAGACTAAACCTCACATTTAAGGTTCTTCTGCTAATGAAACCTCTCGGTTTCTAATCTTTCAGAAGTTTCAGTGCCTCCCTTGATCAACTCAGATAACTTGAAAATGAAAACAGTTCAGCCTCACTTTCCATAGAAACTTACCATTTTATAAGATGCATCTACTAAATGGTGGTCTTATTTTATACTTTTCACATGTTAGTATTTCAAAATGTATTCTAAGAGACCCAAATTATATATATTTCAAAGGCCTATATTTCAAACAGTGTGTTCAATATCAAAATAATTCATTTTAAGTCTGATCAGATTTCAGTACGGTTATAGCAAACACTGTTAATACGTAGTCTATACTTATGACTTTCTTACAGTTGTATACACAGATTGATAAATTTAGCTATTTTAAATCATACTCAATAGTTTAGTATGAGCCATTTAGTACATAAACTATTTCATATAAAATCATCTCCCTTTTTTTGACTTAACAGAACAGTAAAAACAACTTTGAGCTAAAGTTGTATTCTTTTTCCAGAGGCCACTTTGTTAGAATGAAATGTTATGGAACATACTCTATATAATTTAAAACCTTTTATATTAAAGTTTTCCCTGATGCCTTTCAGAGTGTATGTCTTCCTTTAAAAAGTCTGGATTCTTTAATTTTGTAAATACTCTTAATGCAAGAGTATTGTCTTTGACCTAGACCTAACAGAATACATTTTGAAGAATTCCAATAGTGGTTTACAATACCCAAAGAGTGAGAAATTTCTATCTGTTGCCAACAGAAAAATCCTATCGATTTCCTGTACACTTTATGTTGTCATAAGAAGTGTGCTTGCATTAACATGAAACTAATGTTTTAAAATATATCCTATCTAGGCCAAAAAAGACTTGATAACATACTCCAACGCCTAACACAAGGTATCATCTTTTGAAAACTTGGTACGAAAACAAGATTGAGAAGAATGGTTTTTCAGTGCCAATACACGCAGGATATGACATACAAGGATCAAGTATCACTACTGCAAAGAAACAGATCAGAGGAAGAATGATGCTTTCTTAACTCATTGGATGGCAACCTAACACAACTACAGATGCCGATGTGGGTAATCCCTCCTGCTTTACTGAAGGCAGAGAAGGATGACTTAAGAGAGGCAAGATGAAGGTTAAGTCTTAGTTCCTTTCAAATATAGTCAATGAACACATCGCCCAAAGCACACAAGACTTTAAATGGTAAAGTCCTTTAGATTTCAAAAGCAGCCCACCGATTGTTTCTAATGACTATATTTGCACTACTTATAAAAGTTACCATATTTAAAAAAACGACAACAAAGACAGAAAAATCTAATGGGTCTAAATTACAACAAGGAATTTTACTTTCAAAGCTAAAGTACAATTGACCATTTTCTCATGAATTATGTATTATATAAAACAGCAATACACAGGGATGGAGGCTGATAAAGAGACCTAAAATATCTCAGTAACTTTAAAATTTGATTGCCTAATTGGAACATGAATACTTTTTTTAGGCCTAGTTATAAAACTATGCATACATACCCTGTTCTAACACTTCTTCTTCTCCTTTTGGCTGCTGTAGTAAAGAAGTCTTGTCTCGGTTCTCTGTTTCTGTAAAGGATCAAAAAAGCTGAGCATAAATTTGCAGGATATATCACATACGTTAAATAGTTTGCTGGAAATATACCATCAACACAAAAATATTTTCAGGACCTTATGTTTCATAAAAACAACAGTATTAAGAACTCATATGGTAAAAATGCTCTATTTCACAAAAAAACTCCAGTGTAACCACCAATTACCAGACTTCTGACTTAATAACTAGATCAACTACCCTTTCAGTAATATATACACGATACAGAATTCTAAAAATGCATTAATAGGGGCACCTGGGTGGCTCAGTCATTAAGCGTCTGCCTTGGGCTCAGGTCATGATCCCAGGGTCCTGGGATCGAGCCCCGCATCGGGCTGCTTGCTCCGCTGGGAGCCTGCTTCTTCCTCTCCCACTCCCCCTGCTTGTGTTCCCTCTCTCGCTGGCTGTCTCTCCGTCAAATAAATAAATAAAATCTTTTTAAAAAATGCATTAATAAAACTGCTTGTATTTTTAAAAATTGAATTTAGTGACATTCTAAGGATAATTTGAAAACATTTTAAGGCACATTCTATCAGTTTATTAGGATCTCAATAAGTGACCTAGTTGCTATGCAAACTTGTTTCATAAAATTTCCAATAGAAAAACATTAAGAAGGTGATCTGGTATTTTAAGATTGGATCTGTAAAACTCACTAAAGTCTCAGCATACTCCATCCAATAAAACAGGGTGTGCGTTTTGCAATTTTAAACTAATGAAACGACAATCAGTATGATCATTTTGCAGATGAAGAGTAAGTTCATCAACAATTCTGAGAATGAGACCAAAAAGGCCAAGATTAGTAATGCCTCATAAATCAAGAACTCTTCTCTGCTTGAGGAGGCCCATTAGAATAGATAATTTAGGGTATGGTTGGAGACGATAACCATTTTCATTGGCAAACTGAAGCACTCTTTAGAACACGGCGCATAAATCCATAAATTGCATAAGTCATTACTGGCTATGGAAAGAATCAAATGGGGAAGCGAGGAAACATGCATTAAATGAAGAAAGAGCTATATTTATTGAACTGGTCCCCAAACCAGTCTGTTTCATCACTAATGGAGATTCTTCATTTTAACTGTTTTGATGGGGGCATGTCAGGAAGGTAGGTCGGTTATAAAAGAGGGAAAGGTGGGAACTGGATTATGTGTACATGTGACTGATAGAAGGTGGATGATTTTAAAAATTAATTATAGAGTCAAGGGGAGACACACAAGAAAATACAAAATGCAAAATCATATTTCACTTTAAATTAATACCAGTTTGACCTTTGTGATGTCCGTGCATCATAACCATCTCAGACTTCACAGGAATTGGAATATTGGCCTCTGGTGGTATGGTTCTGAACAGATCCGGGGCTACGTTCTGTGTACAGGTCATGAAAGAAACTGCGTGCTTGGCTTCCATGTAATACATAATGTACAGGTTGCACATTTCATCACTAGATGTGCCTCTGCAAGCAAAAAATAAATAAGAGACATCACAAATCAGCCGCTCACATAAAACACATTCTTAATACAAGAAAAATACAATCAGTAAATCCGCCAGCAATGGGTTCAGAGGTGGAAATACTGTGCATTTATTTTATAGCTTTCATTAAAACCCATCACAGTTTTCAGCACCTAAAGCACATTGTCAAAGGCATAGTTCTACTTCATAATGGAGTATCCATTTGCAGTCACTCCACTGATACCACCAAATACCACAGATGGAAATGGCATTTAAGTAGCAGTGACATACTGTCTCTCCTCTTCCAAATCCTTTCATGCTTTAGTCCTCCTTCCATTTGCTAAAACTAGCAGGTTGGGCAAAGTACCTTCCTCATGGAAAAATCTTAATTATTTACTTAATAATGGTAAAATTCAGAACACTTCAACAGAAATATCATATATTATTTACAAGTCTTTAAAAACGGCTTTTTCCATTTAACCCCGAGAGTCTAGGATCTTGTTTTTGATAACTGCCTCCAGCCTCACGGTCAGATGAACCGAGAATCATGCATTGATACTAAGACATCATCAGTGTGCCCCTGACATCTGACTTGACACCCCGGCTTCTACAGCAGGGAAGTAAAGAGAGCTTCGGGAATGATACAAAAGGACATCAGTCCTCACCTCCTCTAAAGGCTCAGACCTCAGTGGGGTAGTGCTGCACAGCTGACAGACTCAATTGCTAAAAAAGATTTTAAAACAGTGGGATAGACATTTCTAAGATACAAGTTCCAAATAATACAAGGCAATGCCTCATAGTTTAACACATGTTTTGTTCTTTCTCAGTTCACATGGGCTATCACGTATTTCATCCTCTCACTATCATTAGGAGGGAATTATTTTGGTACACCTCCACAAGACTTTCATTTCCAAGGGAGTTTGCGCAAATGAATGTTTCCTTTTTGGTGTTCTGACAATTTTTAGCAAGCCTCTGCTAATAAAAAACAAGCCATGAAGTGGACTATTTGCTGTACAAAAATACGTCAATGTTGATTTTTCCAGCAATGTCATGTGGCACTCACTTCCTCTCCATAGCAACAGTAATGACGTCAGCAAGGGAAGGAAAAAAAAATATTTTCCGAACAGGGATGTGGTTTCTGTAAGCTCTGAAAATGTAGAGCCCCTGAGAGACCACAGCAATGAATCCCTGCCGTGGGAAGCTCTGTTCACGCTTTAAAAGTCATTTGGCTTCTCACTCCTGAATCTGATACCTGTCAGTGTAATTGCCTCTCCTGTGAAATGCAAGCAAATAGTGAGGTGCGGTCCCAAACAAACACCTGATCACTACGCCCGTCTTCATGTGTCAAAACACCATTTCTAAGAATCACATGTTAACATCATTGGAGTTGGTCAGAAAACTGTGTGCTATAAAAGGAATGGCAGGTGCCAGAGCCTCTCACCATAGTGTCCACGCTTCCCCCTTCAAAATGAAGAAAAATGTGTAGATCGAGAGAGAGAGATGAGGGAAAAGGAACAGAAGATATAGCTTTAGCTTAGAAGACCTTGAATCATTGTGCAGAGAGGGAAAGCAAAATAATCGTGCAAACTTTTCCAATCAGTGAAAGTAAAAAAAAAAAAAAAAATCAGTAAATTTATATAGTAATCAATGAAACTTGCAACCAATCTGTGGACAGATCCTTCCACATTTTACCTGTTTGGGAACCGCATGCCTGTGTTCATCTCTAAACATGTGACTTTGTGAGAGAGTATAATCAGCTCACAGATATTCATTTAAGGTACTGATTCTATGATACAAAAATGAGCTGATCAAATAACTTTAGAATCTTTGCCATTACAAAGAAAAATTCATTAAAGAGATGAAGGAAAAGAAAAGAGTCAGATTTTATGCCTTTCCATTTATAACTGAACTTGGAGTTAGGGTAACTCTGAGTTCCGATCTGACAGAGAAACTATCACATCTTAAATGTGTCAGGACTCAAATCTCCCTTAGTATCAGCAAACCAGTTTGCCTAATTTATTGCATATCCATCTTTCCTTCAATCAAAAAAAAAAATCTGACTTTAAATTAAACTGCTTTCTGTATTCCTAAGGGAGAATTTTGACACATCTACCCTTATTTTCCATAGAGGACAACACATGCAATTCAACTCTGTCAATCTAATGATCATTAATATGAGAAAGTATGGAGGGAGGCTGTGTTCACACGTCTGCCCTGGCTCCACTGCATGGCCCTTTCAGCATTTCCTAACGCCAGTGTGATTCCCTAAATGATGCCTGCTGCATCGCTTATATTCCAAAATTACAGTGGTGCATTTCTTTCATCTTCATGCAAAATAAAGTGCTTATGTGATAACTACTTTTTTAGACCAGCTGGCTCTGAATCTGACAAACTGTGATGAGCTTGAAAATAGTTAAGCCCTCAATAAGTATTTGTGGAAGGAAGGAGGAATGGATAATCTATCTTAATAAATGTTTACAACTTGCTATGGCATAACCTGTTACCCCTGAATAGATCATGGTGCTGAGTCAGCTCGATTTTACGAACTCGGTCTACGGCACTCCAGAAAAATGTTTATATCTATCTCTTTATCTATCTACTTATCATCTATCTATGTTCTATGAAGGTTTCAATAAAATATATGATTTCATATTATAAAGATCTGTAATAGAGATTTAAGAAAGTACCAAATGTCCTGAAATATGCTGTTTAAAAAACCCAAATCTCGTCATACACTGTGACTGTGTTTCAGACAGTGATACTCCGTCCACTTCGATGATTCCCTCATCCCTCAGCCCCTCAAACCCAACAGATGCTGGCCTTAAAAACACAAAACAAAACAAAAACTAATGGTGGGAAATACTAATTTTGGAAAGAAGTATGAACACTTTGAAGAAGTTATTTTTCAAAACTTTGAGTCGTTTCTTCAGAGGATTCATGGTGCTTTTAAACTTATACATTAAGGAGTTTCTGACCATATAACTTTATCTTTGCATATAATATAGTTTAAAATGTTGGTTAAAGTGCTGTGTTTGGTATCTATGAATATTCATTAGACAAACTCATATGTACATGATAGAACTGGTTCCAAAGGAAAAATATGACGCAACAAAATTGACCAAATAGGTAAATATTATCTACCAACTCTCAAGTGTTAATTTAAAATGTTTGCAAATTAGCTGACTTAATTAGCTTAATTGGCTGACTTCATAAAATTCTTTTTTGTTTGTTTGTTTACTTGACTGAACATTTGAAATGACTTTAGAGACGTGTTATATTGAATATAAAATATGTAATGCAGTCAGGCACGCGAGCTTCTGCACTGATAGTACTATGCTGTCGGTACATACGTTGGTGCAACTTTGTCTAAGACATATTGTTCATATTTACCAATTTTAAGGAAGTTTAATATACCTAGATAAAAATACTACCATTTGGTAAATTTCTTAGTATGTCTTGTCTTAACTAACGGTTGTATTTTGGGACGCGTCCCTGCTAGGAAAAAATCAGTCCCTATTTTTAAAAGGGCTTTTTATTAGCTAACTGCGAGTGTTCCACCCGGCAAAATTTTCTCCAGTCCTAAGATTTTTAGCTCAATATAGAGTTAAGCTTGGATTGGGTGGGAGAATTACTCAGCTGAACGTCTTCTTGGTAGGCCACTGATAGAATTTTCCCGCAAAACCTAGTTTCCAGGTGGTTGCAGAATAAGAAAGGTAACAGCTAGACGCTGGTAGTTCTTCGGGTGCACGGAGGGGCATCTGCTGGCCCCACACGACCTGTGGTAAGCGGCCTTGTATCTGAGCAGTCTTCATGCTCACGGTTCAAACCTGAGCCCAGGGGGACTACATGATCTTGTCCATTCATGTGGGGAGTTAGGCAGGAAGGGAGAACAGGGAAAGATTTACAGAGTATCATTTAACAGACTCATAAAATACTAGTTTTCTTTTACTGGTTACATTCTCCACCGTAATTCTATAGTTCCCTGTGGAAGTGCTATCCTGTATTTTATAAAACAGATGCACTGATGCTATTACCTTTCTAAAACTAAAATGCATATTAAGTGATGCAGGAATACTATGCATTATTATGAGAATTTTTATTCATATTTAAATTTTATTCAAACCTGTCTTATTAGTTTATCATTCCACTGGGGGGAAATGCTACCTTAGTATAAATTAAATATTCAGAATATGGACCCATACAATAACTTAGCTTTCTGGAATTTCTTTCTATTTCATTTGTATTTCAAAATGGCATTCCCTTTAGCCCACATGAGATTTACAAA
Source organism: Ursus americanus (assembly GCF_024610735.1). Lineage (NCBI taxonomy): Eukaryota > Metazoa > Chordata > Mammalia > Carnivora > Ursidae > Ursus > Ursus americanus. Next base: position 8,797,040 of record NC_142131.1, read on the forward strand.
AAGATAGATTGGTACAGTTGTTTTAAGGTACTGTTTTAAAGCAAAATGCACATTTGTTAAAAGACTGAATTATTCCGTACTCCTGAAACTGAAAGAGGCTTCCAGGGGCGCCTGGGTAGCGCAGTCGTTAAGCGTCTGCCTTCGGCTCAGAGCGTGATCCCGGCGTTATGGGATCGAGCCCCACATCAGGCTCCTCCGCTATGAGCCTGCTTCTTCCTCTCCCACTCCCCTGCTGTGTTCCCTCTCTCACTGGCTGTCTCTCTGTCACATAGATAAATAAAATCTTAAAAGAAAAAAAAAAAGAAAGAGGCTTCCAGACATTAGTTTGACCTCTCATAGTGGCATTGTAACAAGTCACTAATTTCTATGTTTGATACTGCCTCACAGAGGATACTTAAAGGATACAATGTGGCCAAAGTTACAAGCCCTTCTAAATTGTTAAGGGACTTTTAAGCAAAAAATTCTACTTATTCCACACTTGAACTTGTACACTAATACACAGAATGTGTTGAAAAGGATTTTTTCCTACTCTGTTTACCTATTTCAAAAGCTAATAAAATAACCAATGGCACTTGAGTAAAGTTTTGGAAGGTCTATACTAACATAGAATGGAGAACAGCTGATCAACAACCTGTGACTCATATATTTAAAGGCTGGTAAGGGGGCACCTGACTGGCTCAGTCAGTGGAGCAGGCAAGTCTTGATCTTGGGGTTGTGGGTTTGAGCCCCATGTTAGGTGCAGAGATCACTTTAAAATCTTTAAAATAATAATAATAATGATGATGGCTGGTAAGAAGAGAATGTCTGACTTCTTCAAATCTAATTCTGTCTACATTGGTCAAGGTTTTTTTTTTTTTTAACATTTTATTTATTTATTTGACAGAGAGACGGCCAGCGAGAGAGGGAACATAGGCAGGGGGGTGGGAGAGGAAGAAGCAGGCTCCCAGCAAAGGAGCCTGACGTGGGGCTCGATCCTAGAATGCCAGGATCACGCCCCGAGCCGAAGGCAGACGCTTAACAACTGCGCCACCCAGCCGCCCCTGGTCAAGCTTTTTCTTATAGTTACCATTCATGCAACGTCATAATTTTATTGTTTTCCTCAAATCCCTTTCCCGAACTTACAAAATTTATCCAAAAGCAAAACTCTTGGAAGCTTCTCATTTAATATAACTTGATAATTTTTTTCTGTTTGTGCTATCTTTAGCCTTAAAATTGATGTTTATTAATACAACAACCCTTTAGAGTGACAGAAAAAAAAAATCCTATTCCACTGTCTCAAATGCCTTTTTTTCTTTTACCTGCTTCAGTATCTTTTCCCTTTCCCCTGACAACCAACAGCTAGTGTTGTCATCATAAGAATCATCCTTAGTATATCTAATGCCTATTTTCGGATGTCTACTTTCTGCAACTTCTCTTTGATCAAAGATAAATGGTTTAAAACTCCAGCTTCCAGGTGGCATGAGTAAATATTTTATAACCTAGTTTAACATGGAAAAAAGCCTCCTTGGTTCTTTTCCGACAAAAAAACAAAACAAAAGAAACACGGTAAAAGACTTTATCTTTCATTTTTAATTTACGCAAACCTTTTTTGAAAGAGTTCATAGTGCCCTGAAAATTTTACTTAGGGTTATAAAATACGCTATTTCACGGAGGCTCAATATTTTGAAAATTATTTAAAGTCCAATGTTCTCTTTTGGAAAAGTGCTGAATATTATTCCCATTTGGTAGACTAAACAACTGGAAAATAATGAATACACAGAAGATTTAACAGACAGAAAAAAAAAATCACAGTTCTGAATAATTAATGGACACCACCAAATGTGGAAGCTATATATTTGCCTAAATTTGAACACAGGGCAAAAGGACACTTGAGAAAAAAAATTTCATGAACAATTATATCCTTCTTTATTAAATGAGCCTGAGGAAGTAATACAATACCCACTCTTGTGGCATCTATAATATATAGAGGTGTGACACTGAAGGTTTCGAATAAACAGGAGGAAAGGAAGCATAAAAAAAGAAGCACATGTTCTGGAGTTTATCCTAATCACTCAGTTCTAAAATGAGAAAATGCGATATACAGTTTGTTATAATTGTTCGTGACAGTAAAAAAATGTGCAACTCATTCACGAAGATAACTATCACCTATAATCACGCTTTGACCCAATAAAGTTTTTTTAAATAGTGGAATGTGCAAAACCATACCCAATGTGTGTGGCTTCTGTCCTCCCTTCACCAGTGAACACACATCTTGCTGCCAATATGTCACCAAAACTAACATCTACCGGGTGTTCCACAGGGTAGAAAGCCTACCAAGAAGAGAAACACAATGATTCATTAAAATCACCAATAACACTCAGAACCACATGCTACTAGAGACATTATTAAAATGTGAGGCTTGGCACACTCTGGGTAGAGAGGATGAAGACACAAACACAGAGACACATGACTCACCACCATGTTTACGGATGTTAAGAGAAACCATCAAGTTGGAAGTTGTAAAAAAGGAGGTTATACACAGCTTAGATAAAGAATAAAGGTAATTTTGAGATTTTAGGGTCCTAGAGAAATTCACAAGGATTCTATGAGGGTATCTAAGATTACTATCTGTTGATTGATATTTTTTTGTCTCAAAATTAAACCAGTTTCTACACACCTGTGGCAGCTGGGGGCTCTGGCGTCCAATCAGTGTCCACTGTCCATTTCTTACTCTGTATCCACTGACTACCTTACCTGTAATGAACATAAATTATAATCATATAATATCTTAAAGTATTAGAAAAATAAAAGGCATTTTTAGCTTTCCTTTTTCAAAATAAAATTTGATATTTTAATGAAAACGGTATGATGAAAAACCCGATTTCAAGGTATTATGCAAAATCTTTCACTGAAACAGACTTAAGGTCTAATATAATTTACATTTTACATTTATAGCGTTAGCAAATGCCAATGTAAATATTTATAATTTAACCTGTAGTTTAAAGTTCTTACCTAAATGGTGAGTGTGAACTCTATAGGCAAAGACATGCATTGGATACTTTTTGTAATGGCATGAAATGTCAGAATTCACCACTGTTAGAAATGAAAACACAGAAAAAAAGGTCACTATCCAACTGGAAAATAACATTATTCTTGTCTAAAAGTATGTATAGGTTATTCATAAGATGTTAGGCATGGGTGTTTTCCTATAAAGTAAACACACACTCTGGTATTCAGCAGGCGGTAAGTGCTTATTATGTGCTGACCAATTTACTAAAATGAGTTAATAACCTCTTGCCCTCACATTTAATTTCTTTCATAAACAAAGTGACTAGCGCCAAAACAAGATACCCTGTCAATGAAAACACAGGCGTAATTTGCTACTGTTATCATGAAAATGTATGCAGTAGAAAAAGCTTAACAACTGGCTGCAAACACCTAAGATAACTACACTGACGATTCCTGCTGAGAAGGAACCACTTCAGTTTACTTCTCTTTCCTTTCACTCTAAAACACTGTAGCTATTCAATAAATATGTCTTTGATAATAGGTGAACAGTAACAATGAGACCATACTTGTCAATCATTTTACAAGATTCCCAGTAAAAACAAAGGAGTAATATTTAACATAGCATTTTCATCAGATGATCAGATACATTGGTAAATAATCTTACACTTATTCCAATAGCTTTTTGTAAGTTTAGGAGAATCAGCTATTATTGCCCCCATTTTACAAATAGGGAATTAAGCTCAGTACATCTAATGTCAAAGACTGAGTTAGTCTTGGATCTGCTAGCCTCTGCATTTTGAACCTGATAATCTGGGCAGTGGTTTATGTCACCATACGTGATGAGGATGGTCTTTGGTATCTAGAGGATGGATGGCAGATTTGTAAAACAGCCAAAATTTATTCTTTCATTTACATAACCTACTACCTACCCATGGGCCTTAACCCTTAGCATCTCAATAAAAGAATGGATGATAATAAACTACTGGAATAATAGAGAATAATAGAGAAATCTACTCAAAATCTAAGGATAATAAAAATTGGTTTAATTTTCAGGGATATAGATCATTTCAAAATTTTATTAAAAAAATACTGTAAAGCCATTCCTATAGATCAAGTAATGAGATAATGGTAAATACTAAAAGAGAATTACCTTTCTCTCCCGGTGGAATAACAGTGTCAACAGACATCATCAGGTACATGCCAGCAATTAAAGGCTGTCTGCAGGAAACAGTAACATTTATATCAACTACCTGAAACATCACAACTATGGCCTTAGAAAAATAAGAGATATTTCAATACACTGATCTATAAAATATGATTCATGTGAAAATGAAAACAACATGGAAAAAGAGGTAGAATACATGTTTTTTCTTAAAATAACTTATTTTTTTGGGCAAATAGCTAAAAACACTTTTTATGGCATGGTGCACGTGGAAGGTGGTCTCTAAATGCTCCTGTGATGGTTAATCGTCTTTGTCAACATGGCTAGGGATAGAGCCCAGTAGTTTGGTCAAACACCGGCCTAGATGTTGCTGTGAGGGCACTTTTTAGATGGGACCAACTTAAATTATTGACTTTGAGTAAAGCAGATTACCATTCACAGTGTGGGTGGGTCTCTGAAGAGAAAAGACTGAGGTCCCCAGGAAGAGGAAGGAATTCTGCCTCCAGACTGCATTGGACTCAAGACTGCACACTGACTCCTGCCAGCATTTCCAGCCTGCCTTGCAGATAGCAGACTTGCCAGCCCCCACAACTGTGTATATAAGCCAATTCCTTGAAGTAAATCTCTCTCTCTTTCTCTCTCTCTCTGTACGTGTGTGTGTGTGTGTGTGTGTGTGTGTACGTTCTATTGGTTCAGTTTCTCTGGAGAATTCTGGCTAATACAGCTCTCAATAATTCCTAGCTCTGACATTCATGCCCTTGTCTAAACCTCTTCCCTTGAGCACGGGCTGGGCATAGTAACTGGACCTAGGGACTGGTTATTTCTAACAAACAGAATAAGGTAAAAGCAATTTCACTCTGTTTCCCCCATAGGAGTCACAGTATGAAGATCTGTGGCAACTCTTTTATTCACCTATCAGATTTCTATATTATTCATTAAGTTCTGACATCAGGCTACAACGAGGCTGTGGTTTCCATCTTGCATGCCTGTCTCTTGCTTTCTCTTGCTGGCTGTGAGGGTAGCCAGTTGCCATATTGTGAGCTCCCCTGTGTAGAGTCCACAAGACAAGACATGAGGGAGTCCTCCAGCCAACAGCCAACAAGGAACTGAATCCTGTCCATAGCCGTGTGAGTGACCTTGGAAGTGGCTCCACCCCAGCGGAGCCCCCAGATGGCTGGAACCCTGGCTGAGCCTCTGACTGCAGCCTTTGTGTGAGACCAGCCACCGCCCCCAGCTAAGCTTGTGCCCAGAATATTTGTTGTTTTAAGCCACTAAGTTTAGCATAATTTGTTATATAGCAATAGACAATGACTATGGTGGATTTCCCCCATGTAAGTTCTCAAAGATCTTTAAGCCATCATTTAGTCAGGGTAACTGGAAATACTTACGGCAGGCGTGTGAGGTGTAAGGACACGCCGGAACAGTCTTTGTGATTATCTGAAAACACACAGAGACAAAATACATATCTTAAATACAAAAATGTGAAAAGCGGATTTCGCACTACTAAGTTTTAAATGATTATAACTCAATACTAAAAAAAAACAAGCCAAAACTATGTTTTTGTTTGTACAGTGCTTTATAGCTTACAGAGTATTTTCATATTCATGAATATACGTCATCTCCAATGCATCACGACATCAACAACAAAACTATCATTTCAAGCAGTCTGTGGTTTTTTTCTTGACTCATCAAACTGATGCGTTCTCTGCTTTCCGGAAGCCATACTAGATACGAGTCACAGCTCACAGAAGAAAGTTGTTGCTACTCTCCGTGAATGATCTATCTTGTTGAAACACCCAGAAAAGCTGACTAACGGAATAGTTTGTTCTATGCTGGCTCCAAACAAGTAGCTTCTCTACTTTTCAAAAACGGTAGTCCATAATTTAAGCTTTCTAGATCTGTCCATGGTTAGCATCTGTAATGTCTTTGATATGTATACAGGAATCAGCTTGTTTGGTTTCTAAGCCTTGCCCATTCCCACCTTCTAAATAGAAACCTGATGGTAATTTTCACCCCAACTTCAGTGGAAAGCCTCTGAGTATCTCTTTATTTTTGCCAAGGACACTTCAAAGACCTCTTTCAAATCCTCTCCCTTATTCCTTTGCCTTCCCCAAGTAGAAAGACGGTAAAAATTTAAATTACCCATCCAAATTTTTATCTCTGTTGAACTTGCTGATTTGTCACCACGGAGACCATGAATAGTAACTCCTACTTACTCATTCCTTCTATTTCTGTATATGCTAAATTCTTTCCACTTCGCACTTTATTCTAAGTATTTATAAAACATTATATCTCAATTTCGAGAGTTAATTTTAATATAACTGGTGTGTGTGTGTGCAAGATTAACAGATTTATACTTGAAATTAAAAAGTGAAGTGTGATAATAAGTAACAGCAGATGGAATAGTTTTAAGGAAATTTCCTTCTTTCAGCTGCAATTCTTATGAGAAAAACAAAGGTAGCTTCATACAGTAATTTATAATAACAGGAAACCTAACTAACAAGATACATATTTTGATTTACCGGAAATAAAATTTAGAAAGTATAACAACTCATATTTAATACTTTGGCAATAAAAGATTAAGGAAATTTCTCAATTTAGTATTAAGCTTCATTTTAACAATGATAGTACAGAAATAAGTGCAATGAGGGGCGCCTGGGTGGCACAGCGGTTAAGCGTCTGCCTTCGGCTCAGGGCGTGATCCCGGCGTTCTGGGATCGAGTCCCACATCAGGCTCCTCCACTATGAGCCTGCTTCTTCCTCTCCCACTCCCCCTGCTTGTGTTCCCTCTCTCGCTGGCTGTCTCTATCTCTGTCAAATAAATAAATAAAAAATCTTTAAAAAAAAAAAAAAAGAAATAAGTGCAATGATAAACATTTTATATTTAATCTGGTTGTTTTTGTCATTTTACAAAGAGATCTCTATTCAGCCTCCTAAATCAAATTCCAGTGTAGTGCTATTTTCATAATAATTTCAAGTGAGTTGGGGCGCCTGAGTGGCACAGACGCTTAAGCATCTGACTCTTGGTTTTGGCTCAGTTCGTGATCTCAGGGTTGTCATCTCAGGATCATGATCTCAGAGTCGTGAGATCGAGCCCCACCTCTGACTCCACACTCAATGCTGGGCAGTCGGCGTGAACGTGCAGTCTGCTTGAGATTCTCTCTCCCTCTGCCCCCTCCCACTTGTGCGTGCAACTCTCTCTCTCTCTCTCAAAAAAAATAATCTTTAAAAAAATAAAATAAAATCTCAAGGGAGTTTCAAAGAGATGAGGAGAAAATAATAATAACAACAACAACACAACACAGGTTTATCTTAAGTTTGTCTTGCTTTTAAATACAGAAAGGATAATTATTATTTTTTAATTTATTAAACAATTATTTTTTTAAGGATTTTACTTATTTATTTGTCAGACAGAGAGAGCACAAGCAGGGGCGTGGCAGGCAGAGGGAGAAACAGGCTCTCTCTCTTGGGAGCCCCACTTGGGACTCGATCCCAGGACCCTGGGATCATGACCTGAGCTTAAGGCAGAGGCTTAACCGACTGGGCCACCCAGGTGTCCCAAAAAAATTATATTTAAGAATGAGGTTTCCTAAATGTACTGCATGAGATTTAGTAAATATAGCTAGTCTGTACTACGTTAGAAATGATTAGCCAATGAATTATGTACACTGATGAAAAGAGAATGGTTGAAGTATACCATTCATTCATGCCAAATGAATTCTAAACTCCAGAGAGTTACTTATTTAGCTTAGCCGGCTTTAGGAAACATTTCTCATGTGTATAAAAAAAAATCATATCTATCTTATAAAGTTATTTTGAGAAATGGTAATCATCCATTCATTCAGTTCATATTTATTGAGCAATTTTTCTATTGAGACACTATTTTATACACTGGGGATATAGTGAAAAATAATATATTCAAGTCTCTTGTTTTCATGGTAGGAGAAATGAGGTAGGAGACATATGGAAAAACAAAACACTGAATATATAAACGAGATAATGTCACCCAGTAAACTCAGCAGGATAACGTGATAGTGGGTAGCCATTTTATCTAATGTGGTCCCATAAGGATGCAGTGGCCACGAGGCTCGAGATTTTGTACACCATGCAGAGTGTGTTAAGAGCTTGGGTTTTATTCTGTCTGAAAGAAACCACTGGAAGATATTAAGCAAAGTGACAGGATTATATAAAGTGTCACCTAGTACATTACTTGGCACTTACAGATTACTAATTACAGAATGTTAGGCCTTGTAATCTTTTATTTTAATTCACAATAAATCAGGAGAGAGTTTTTCCCCCACATACAATGTCCGTCTAAGCAAAAGGGCCAATGTGCAACGAGAATTGCTTCTCGGTTTTACATTACATCTTTGCATTGAAAGAACAAAGTGAACTACAGTCTGATATCCAACTTGGCTAATATTCTTAACCAGGACCTTAAAAAAATTAAATGGGAACAGTAAATAAATAAATTAACACATTTCAGGAACTATTAAAGAAATTTATCATAAAAGATGAAATGTCACCAAATTTAAGAGTAGCAGGAATGTTACTAATAGTCACATACCAGCTATTGCCACAGTGACAGTGCATCTTCCTATCAGATAATATCGTTCTTGATTAGAATTGTCTCAATTGAGGGGCTTTCTACTCAGGCTAAAACTAAAAAATAGGTCAGAAACTTATGTATGTTAGTATATAGGTCAAATTTTGATTTGAAGACTTTTTTTTTTAATAACCACACTTAGCAAAGTTTTCTCCAAATTAAATAATAGCCATTGCTATGCAATTGTATATCTGTTTCACTCTAGAGTTTTTTTTTTTTTAAAGAGAAGCATGATGTGTTGTTTTTTTTGTTTTTTTGTTTTTTTTAAGATTTTATTTATTTATTCGACAGAGATAGAGACAGCCAGAGAGAGAGGGAACACAAGCAGGGGGAGTGGGAGAGGAAGAAGCAGGCTCATAGCAGAAGAGCCTGATGTGGGGCTCGATCCCATCACACCGGGATCACGCCCTGAGCCGACGGCAGATGCTTAACCGCTGTGCCACCCAGGCGCCCCTTCACTCTAGAGTTTTAAAAGTGAGGCAGTCTCACCACTCACTCCACGGTAAAGACATAGTACAGGTTTTCTTTTGATCCCATGTTTATCAACTACGTGCCATATCCTGGAAAAAAGTCAAGGCTACCGCACAATAATAGCAAAAGTGCTAAAACCTCATTATGAGTTTTTACGAGATGATCAACACATTCTGGAAGAAAATATACTGCACTTCTGACTTATGCATTATAATGACTTTCTAGGAAAGACTGAATTTTAGAGACTCTAAGTTTTTTTCTTATATAATGTAAATCTTATATGGCTGTAGAGGGCTGGCGAATATACATACAAGAATCCAAAGTAAAAGTCATGCCTGTTTTGTAAAAAGCTCAAGAAATAAAAATATAAAGAATAGAAATTAGTTACGAGATCACTTAAAAACAACACTAGATAGAATATTTGCATCACTGCTGAAGGAATTTGTTTACATCAAAGTTATCTGGTCGATTTGACCCTCTGAACCAGCAAGAAACGAGGCATTTCTAAAAACTATGTTGTGTGCATGCGTGGGTATCTGTGTAAGCATGTAGATTTTATGCTTTAAACTATGGATAACACTTCAGATTGCCATCATTATTTAATCACGGGATAATTCTGCGTGACTTTAAGAAATTCTGTTAGTAATGGATCAATACACATTTTAACAATGATATTTTAAGTTCACAATTCTAGAAGTTATGTGCAAGTAAAGACAATACTTATAAAGCATATTTATATGCATTTTCGACATTATTAGAGTCAATTGTTCCACATATACTATTTCAAAGTCAAATTTTATTACTGTAAAGGATCGTGGTCTCTTCTCATACTACTCTTCACAGTTTGACCTCAAGAGCCCATGTGCTTGTATATACCCACAGTGAGAAGCCCCAGGGGGACCAACTTGGAACTCCCTCAAACAAGGTGGTCCGGGGACCTGGAGGACTCCTGGATCCACTCATATTCCTATAGGATGTAGCAGCTTTGGAGAGAAGCCGGTTTCAGCCTAGTGTCTGGTGTGAAGATTATGACCTTCTAACTCAACATGTGATCCTTGCCACAGTGACGCATTATTATTTCCATAACCTCTATTCCGCTCTTACTTCTGGTGAACTCAGAAACTTCTGCTGGTTTTGCACATTGTACTGATGCTCTCCAGTGTGCTCTGACTTTGTCTGCCCTTCTACCGTAACACAGTGCCTCAGCCACAGGATACGACGTCTTGTAAGAATTCATTCATTTTAATTCACTAGGCTCTATGTGAAATCTGTCTCTAACATGCATCGTCATAAAAATGGATGACAACTTATACGGTTTAGTATCATTAAAATATACATCAATGCCTCTGCTAATATTTTACCACATAAAACAAAAAAAATGAAATCAGGGCTGAGATAGTTAAGAAATGTATAGAAAATGAACTCAGAATATCCAAATCATAAGCCATCTGAAAAAGCTGGTTGGAAAGGCTGATTCTGTGACTAGAATGGAAGTAAACAGGAGAGAGTAGAGGAGTAGAAATAGATGGAAAGGTTGACATAAGGTAGAAGTCGGAGAAATGGAATTCCATAGCTTAAAAATAGATGGGAACGGTAATGAGTCAGATAACTAAAATGGCATGAAATTGTAGGATTGAATTTTCTGAAAGAAAGGTAGAATAGGAAGTGGACTCTTTCCCCAATTTATATTTCCACATAAATATTGTACATTTGTACATGTCCAATGTAAGATTTGCCGGGTGGAAAGTTTGAAATTAATCTGTGTATTTTAATCACACAGTTACTTGACCATAGGGCCTTCTAAGATCATCAGTTTCAGCTAGGTGCTGAGTTCCTTTGCCGAAAATGAATGGTATTTGGAAGGTTATCAATTTTAATACTTGGTAGATTAGTACTTGTGATCAATATTGATAACACTAAGAAACTGCAGTCTATAAATGAGATAATCTATGTAAAGAACGTAGCACTCTAAATGGAGCATAGTTAAAATCTAATACATAGTAGTTATTATTACTATTATTCCTCTTATGGGTAGATTGCAAAAATCTTCCACACATGAATATTTTCTTTTAAGAAATATATTTTCATAGTCATAGGTATGGAATTTCTTTAATTGAAGAAACTGGAACACACAGAATTTCTTCAACTAGTAACACAGGGAGAGAAGAAAAGGGGAAAGGAACATGGGAGTATTAAATGAGTAAAGAGATGGTGAAAAAAAGGAATTGGTATTGAAATGGTGTTTTAAAGATACCGCACAAAATAGGGATACTCTCAAAGTGGGACTAGAAATGCTGATTCAGAAGGGTCTGTACCGGCTAGATACAGAGCACAGTCATCAGTGAAATGCAGAGATATTAGTAAGCCCTAAGTACCATGGTCTGGCTAAAATGAAATTTTTGGATTGGGTACCACAGGACCACGAAAAAGTTGATAATACATTGTTTTAAGGTCCCTCCACAACTTTTAGTAATAAAGCTCCCTTTGACCAGACCCAAGACAATTTGCTTCTTTCTGATGCCTAGACTAGGGGTCAGTTCAACAGGATCCTATGTTTGTAGAAAAGAGAGTGAGGCCTTTTTATCCTGATACTGAAATTGTTGTTTTAAGCAACATTTATTCACTTATCCTGTACAACTGTCTTCATGCAAAAATCCTGACAGCTCTTCCTTCCAGCTAGCTTCATTTATCTTATTTTAGTTTTCTTATTCCAAAGTAAATCATTCTCTTCTTCATCGGATTGGGCTATAGGTTCACTCTTTCTCCAAGGTACACTGGTGAATACTTGACTCTTAGCTATTAATGTTCTGTACTTACTGAAGATTGAGCCCAAGACATCCCTGTTGAAGAGACCTTTCATGATTGCTGTTCTCTTTTAGTAAGACACAATTATAGCCTAATGGATTTCGAGATATGGAGATGAAACTTCATTCACCAGGTAGGTATCAGATGATATCAGGACTGATTTCATTATATGTCATTATATTCCATTATAATGTCACGTGTATGTACCAGAACCTTCTGTAATGGTGAAGACAGTAATAGTGGAAAAGTTAAATTATTTTTAAAAAGATACATAAAGTAAGAAAGTCTAATAATATCTCAGAAGCATAGGACTGTAATTTAGTACCAATAGTTGAGTGGTAAGACTTCTAAAAGTAGTCCAATAATGGAAGAAACAAGTATTTCCAGACACTGGATAAGACCTGAAAATAGCATTCAATCAGAATCTAATCTTGAGCCAGATGAAAACTGGACGACCACTCCACAAGGGTCTCAAGCTTGCCTTTTTTGAGAAACTGCTCTCCTCTGCTGAGGCAGAGATGTATTACCACAGCAAAGTATTTTATCAAATATATAGACTCAGAATTTCAGAATTGAAAGGGACCCTGAAGATGAGGGAGTTCAATTCTTACACTTTATAGGTAGGGAAAAAGAGGCTACTGGGATTAAGAGTGTTGGCCAAAGTAATTCAGCTAACTGGGACACACCTGGGTATCAAAACTAATTCTCCTATGTTAATATTTAGCAAACATTACTTACTTTAAAGAAAAAGAGTTTTATTTCTTAAGCACTTCTAAGGCATTTTATCTATGAAATCTCCTAAAGCTAAGATAAAGGACTTAAGCAAGAATGGATAAGTAACCAGTGGTACTTAAGGACATCCACTTAAGCAGGAAGCTCATTTCTCTTAATGGGAGGTGAATGCATGGGATATGAGGTTATCCATTCCAAACTATTTAGCTTGCTTTTCTAATAATAGCTTGTCGTTCCTGCTTGGATACATGGCTAAGTAGTAAAGTAACTATGCGGAATAATGCATGGTAATAACCTATTAGATTGTAGGTCCTTAGAAGACTGTTGGTCTCTCCTAATCTTTCCCTCTAGAGATAGCCTACTACACTTCATGAGCTCATCTTGTCCTGGTTGTTTCCTGCTTCAATAAAGAAATAGGTTAACCATCGATCCTGGGGGAACCAATGTATTGTTATAAACTACATTCCACTAATTGGAAAAATCCTTCAGGAAGACAGTCGTAGAGTGGATTTCAATTCACTGCACTCTCCTAGGAAGGTAAAGGATAAAGCATACCCATTATCTACTATTCCTTTTTTTTTTTTTTTAAAGATTTTATTTATTTATTCAACAGAGATAGAGACAGCCAGCGAGAGAGGGAACACAAGCAGGGGAAGTGGGAGAGGAAGAAGCAGGCTCACAGCAGAGGAGCCTGATGTGGGGCTCGATCCCATAACGCCGGGATCACGCCCTGAGCCGAAGGCAGACGCCTAACCGCTGTGCCACCCAGGCGCCCCTATCTACTATTCCAACCACAGTTTTGGATAATGGATCCTTCCCTTATGGAAGTATTGACAAAGCATAACTGGAACCATTGCCAAGTCTTATGAAAGACAAAGAAATAACAAGTTTAATGATAAAAACTTATTTCACAAAATTTATAAGCAAGTAGTCAACTGTATCATACCCTTCCATCCTCTCAGAGTGCTCTGAACATAATAAGTTAAAGCCACCTTCCTGACTTTCTCCCTGTCTTGAACAAACAAAAATGAATCAAGGAGATCATACTACACACCAATCATTTTGCCGTAGTGTATGTACATAGATAGTGTAATAACGCTTTGCCTGTGAAGCTGACTTGATCTTCACCTTATGGTTCTCTCTTCTAAATTAACAATATTAAGTTAATGGGACAGATGAGGTTTTGCTGAGATTACATCATGGCTCCCAAGGTGACCAAGAATGGGAGATTACTTGGGGATTCATTTCTAAAGTCAGGGAAATTTTCATGTAGTCAAAATTACTTGGAAAATCCCTTAGGAGAGTGGAGAGTGCGGTCCCCTAATAGATTCAACACAGCCAGTTTCCTTCGCATTGGAACAGATGGCTGTCAGTTATGTCAGTTGGGCCACGTTGCTTAAAAAAAAAAGTTGTTTCTACACAGTTGGACTGTATAGTTATATAAAAAGGTTATTTCTGCACATTTGAAATGCTGTAGCGGATAAGCTGGACACAAGCAGAGGAGGCAAATAGGAAAGAGTAGTGGGAACAGCAGACCGGGGTCTTGTGTTCGCTTTGGTTTTAACGAAGCAATACACAGCTCTTTAACGTGTTTTTGTTTTTGTTTGGGTACCCTCTGTATTATAAATGCAGGTCTTATAGTCACTTGACAGTACTCATTAAAAAGATAATCCTCCCAATTAACCAGAAAATGAATACCTGGAAGTTCTATATTAGAGTTTCTTCAAAACAAAATTCAAGTCACCAGATTTCCCCTAAAGAATTCATGGTACCTTGAAATCACAATCTCAGAATATCAGGACTCTCCAGTTACAGATACACTGATAGAAAATAATCTCCACTCAAAAAGCACTAACACCTTGAGCTGTCATGGCAAATGTGTATTTGCTTAGCAAGTGTCAGTGACATAGGGGCACTGCTAATACAGACACCACCTGCACAGAGGTTTTCCTGGCGGCTGTGGGAGGCTGGCTTAGCAGACAAGCTTCAGCACTAAATAAACCAGCACCACAAAAAGAAAAAAAAAAATCTTCAAAAAAGAATTCCTTTTGAAGCTGTCACTGCAGCAAGTTAGCCTCTTTTGATTTTGTATTCACTGCTGTGGGACTAGAAATTACTAGCTTCCATTTGTCCTGTGGCAAGGAAGAGAGAATGCATTTATCCATCTCGCAAGAAGACGACTTTCACAAATGATGGCCTGCTCTGTTCCCAAAAGAGATCAAATGGAAGGGAGGCGGGCAGGCTCACCAACGTGCTTTTATCATCACTCTGTGTGTGGAGGGCTTCATGGCATGGCTAATGTCAGAGCACCTTCCTGTTTCCACCTTTTATGAATACAAAAAAAAAATTTATAGTAAAGCTTAGGATTTATACAATTCTTCTCTCAGAATTATGAACCGGCTCCAGAATCATACTTCTAAGAAAGTAAAATTAAAAAACAAAACCCACCAATCCTAGGTAAATACAGTATTTTTTTAAATGGCAGTGAGTTTTTAAATTATTCATTTTTGAACTTTCTGCTGCACTATAATATACAGAAAAGTGCACAAATCAGAAGGTACAGCTGCAGGAATTCAAAAAAGCTAATATACCCTTGTAAACAACACCCGGATCAAGAGGCAAAACCCTCCACTTGTGTCTCATTCCGGAGGCATTAAGTTTCCAATCTTTATGTTATGGATATGCTATATGCCAACATTTATTTGTCTTTCTGGAGTTGTCTTTTAGTTAAAACCAGGCACATTTAACTAGTTGTCCGCTAGCTTCATGGGCTTTGGTTGGACTATTTTAAAATATCACACCTGGTTACTAAGAAATATTTTTTCCCCTTTCTCTCAGGGAAAGTCCTTCAACTTTTTTACTTCTGTATCTCTGTTTTTAATATATATGCATTTTAAAAATGATAATCTAAATTTTCTTCTGCATTCTCCCAATTATGGTCTGTTCTCCCCACTGAGGGCTGAATGTACCTGCAAAAGTCCAGGAGCCACAGAAAAAGTACTAGATAAAATAAATAATGGAATAAATAAATAAATAATAAAACAAATAATGGAATGAAAAAGGACTTTAAGATTTTTACTCAAAGATGCTGTTTTATTTTTTACTTTTTTACTTTATTTATTTACTTGAGAGAGAGAGACCATGAGGTAGGAGCAGAGGAAGAGGGAAAAGCAGACTCCCCACTGAGCAGGGAGCCCGATGCCAGGCTCAATCCCAGGACCCTGGGATCATGACCTGAGCGCAAGGCAGCCATTAACCGACTGAGTCACCCAGGTGTCTCAAAGATACTGTTTTAAATACAATTTGAAACATAAAGCTAAAATTGTGTCTCATATAAAATGCTGTATTATGAATTTTTGAATCATTTTGAGAATATTTTTTTATATACATATAAAAGATTAACCGTCCGCTCCCTTCGGAATTCTCAACTCTTTCGTGCAACATGTTCTCCCCCTTTTATTTAACTTAAACCTCTAACTGCTCATGAATGATACACAAAAAGAGGCAACACCATCCTACTTTGTTTTGAAAACAGGAAGTTTATATTCTGCAAAAGCAGTAATTTAACTGCAATATATGTCTTTGAAGCTCAATCTAAAATCAGTGGCTACATTTTCCACCCAATTGTCTTCATCAACTTAAAATACTGTTGCATATAGTGCTTGGTTCTTCAATGAAAAAATTAATCTAAAGTATCTAATTTACATATAATTATGCATGCAAGTAGTCCGTGGTATTAATTAGGGAATACAGTTAGAACATTATAGCTCATATATTTGATTTAGCATTAATTTTCAGTCATTCAATATGTTTATGTTGTGATGTGAATAAAGTAACATTTATAAAGCACTTTGGAGTTAAGAGGTGGTACGTAAGTGCTAAGTATCCCTTCTATGCTAATGAAAAAATACTGAAACCCCTCTTGACCCATATTATCTTTCAAAATTCCCTCAGTCCTTAAGATAATGGGTTAGGGTTTTATTCTCCTCTCATTTATTTCTAGGTGGTATATTACATTTAAGTCAGAGAAACAAAAATAAGAAAGACTTGCAAAAAAAAATGGGGCTAGGAAAGTGTGGAGAGAACTACTCCTACAATAAGAAAAACTCCTGAAAGTTTTCAAAGATAGAGAAAATAAGAATTAACAGGTAATGAAAAGAAATGGAGAGCAGGATGAAGGGTTTCCAAACTGGATGAAGAGGTGAGTAATGTTTCTTTCTGTTAGCAATAACAGGGAGGTTCGTGGGGTCTCTTCCAGGCCCCGGACAGGCTGGCTTTTATTTTTCTAACAGAATATTTTGTAAATATCACTAAATATTATAACCGAATCATTTTCATCAAATGCTTTCTTGATCATGTATTTATTTAGGGTTATCTTTTCCATTTTACAAGTAAGACAGTCAACTAACATACAAGGGAATTAATACTAAAGGGGAAATGGAAGGTGAAATCCTAGCATGTCTCTTTAAGAACTTCTATCATTTGCCTGAATTCCAAGAACACAGTAAACAAACAGAAACACTAAGGCAATGAAGGGGAGCAGTGAGGGACAGGGTGAGGGGTAGGAAACCAGCTGGAGTATGTATGAAATATGTGAAAAATGCCTTGAGGAGTGTCAGGGCCCTGAACTACATGTCACTGAAACTTAATTGCATCTTCTAATTTTTATGTGAGCCGATGGGCAAGTAACTTTATTCCTCCTCTTAATTTCTTTTGGTTAAAAAATGAAATGCTATCTGCTATTAACTTAAAGGGAATTAATTAGTTGGGACTATGTAGCCGTGACCAACTTAAAAAGAGGAGTTAATAACTATGAATGATTACAAAAGCATGAGTTGCAAAGGAATAAATGAAGGTAAAGTATAAAGTTTTCTTGAAAAACAACTAGAAAATAAATTTGAAATATGACAACCTAAATGGTATTAGGGAACATTCTTTTTTCCTAAAAAAGACATCGCTTAAACTGAATATTATATTGTTCAAGGTTAAACTGCTTTAAAAAACACATTTTAGGGATAAAAAACATTCCGAATATATCCTTTAAAAAAGAAATAATACTGCAATGCTTTATAGGTCTTCTCATAACCAAATGAGTGAAAATGCAATTCCTGATACTTAATGGCCATATTTAGGTATTAAAATAAACAGGTGTCCCATGGAATGAATGAGATGAATAAGGATCATTAGTCTTCCATACTGAGGATGATTAACAAAGCTGAAATGCAGGAAGCTAGGGAATCAGGGAGCTCACATTTATGTGAAGAGATTGGCAAGAGCAAAAAATATTGCAGAATAATAGGCTTCTTTTGGATCATTTGAGAGGTACTGAATAGACCTAAAATCGTTCCCATGACTCACATCGAGCAGCTTGTGTATAATGAAGGGTAGACAAGAACATGAAGAACATCCGATTACAATTCTTCTGAAATCAATGGGATTATCAAGCAACCTGATTTAGAAATATCCCTGCTTGATAAGGGAAGTCGATTACTTCATACATCAGGATGAAAAGGCATAAATGAGATGAGGTAACGACTCCATCTTTATACATATTTATTCTGTTGCGCATGAATGAGTTCACTCCTCCTGGTTCCTAGTGGTTCAAAGGACTGTTAGAAACACTGACTCCATTACTCGTTTTATATAGTCGGGACATGAACTTTGGCTCGTATACAAACTAGAAATCCAATGCAAATTAAATTTTTTTGGTTTTTAATAGCATCAGACTAGTAGCTATATCACCTTAGGCAAATCACTTAACCTTTCTGAGCATCGATCCCCGTTTCTGTAAAATGGAGGGGCTGGGCCGGAAGAGCCCTTCTGGCACACGGTTCTTACCTCATCATCCTGAAGACTCAGTCTCCGGTGTTAAAAACAAGCACTTTAAAAACACGTTAGTATACAACCCATAAGATCCATGGTTTTTACTCCTTTCTTCTCAGAAGAAAAGAAAGTTATGGTTTTCTGTTCAACAATGCCTTCTCAGCCATATTTCCATCTCTGCTCTTTAACTGCAAAGGCCTAAGAGGCTATAGGCTTTTGTGCAGGCGGAATGCTACCCGCTTGCCAATCATTTCTCTCTCAGAAATGGTCTCAGGGTCTCTGCCTTTCCCGCACTCTCTAGTCTCTGTCACTCCATACAATCCACTTAAAAATAAAAATCTAAAAAACGGGGGGTATATGACTTACTTTTGCTCATCCTTCAAATAGGTTCATCTAGATTAAGTGTAAAGAAGGGGGACACCCGCGTGGCTTAGTCGGTTAAGCGTCTGCCTTCGGCTCAGGTCATGATCCCAGGGTCCTGGGATTGAGCCCTGCGTCAGGCTCCCTGCTCAGCAGGAAGTCTGCTTCTCCCTCTCCCACTCCTCCTGCTTGTGTTCCCTCTCTCACACTCTCTCTCTCTGTCAAATAAGTAAATAAAATCTTTAAAGAAAAAGTATAAAGAAGGAACATTTGCATACCTATATATAGTGAGGAAGATATCCAAAATCTATGCATTGTAAGTGGCTTCTACTATTACAGCTCTTTGAAATCCAAACACCAAATTTTGTGAAAAAGTTAAGAATAAACTCTCCTTCAAATTTCTAAGGGAAATCAAGAAAGTGATAAAATACCAGGTAGTAATTAAATGCGTTTCTCTTTCAAAGCTCCCCCTTTCTTAAGAGAATTGAGATTTAATTATACTTATTTTATTAGTGCAAATTATTCTGCTCATGTCCCAAGCCCCAGGAGATCACCCTGAAACACCCATAGAACAGGGGGAAAAAAATGTAGAAGTAACTTCAATTCTTACTAGGAAAATCCGAGCCTTGGTTTTTAAACTTTAGTTTGCATCAAAATCAACTGGGCAGCTCATTAAAATTTCAGAATTCTGGGCTCATTGGTGTACGAGTAACATATTGTCTCTGGGGAAAAATATGCACGTGTGTGTACATATGAATTTATTATAGTTTTTGTTAATATAAGTGATGTGTAGCACATAATTAATAAATAATAAAATATATAATATTCTTTACTGTAAATTCCATATTACCGGTTGCATGTCATGGAACTCTTCCCTTAATTTCTTCTGAACTTTTCCATAGCCAACATATGGTTTTAACTCATGAGGGAGTAATTCAGAGAAGAATGTTTGTTGATGTTCTTGTTTATTGAAACAACGAAGATAAATACTGGAACTGCATTTGCTTGTCAATGTTGTAGGCAAAGTCTCGGCTGTGCTGGTTAATAGTTTTTAATACTGGAAAAAATGTTTCCTCAAATTTTTAGATTATTCACAATAATCTGCATCACTAACACCTTTTCCATAATTTTCTCTCTTTTTAAAAATTTTTATTTATTTATTTTAAAGAGAGCAAGAGAGAGAGAGAGAGCACAAGTGGGAGAGGCAGACGAGAGGGAGAGAGAATCTCGAGCAGACTCCATGCTGAGTGCAGAACCCATCCTGGGGTTTGATCTCATGACCCTGAGATCACAAGTTCAGCCAAAATCAAGAGTCAGACACTAAATCGACTGTACCACGCTGGCACCCCTCCATCATTTTCTTAAATCTAAACAACCAACAAAATAATTTCTCATGCACTGATCTGTAGCATTGTCAATTTCCATAATGTGAATCTTCCCACCACAGTGACTTCAAGCTATCGAGGTGACATCACTGAACACTGGACTGGGAAGAGACGAGCAGTTAGACACCATTTTACAGTATTTCCACTATATGGATACAAGAGAAATAATAACTTAAATATCCTCAAGAGCAATAAATATAGTAAGTATTTACTGATAGTAAAATGTAGTAAAATAATTAGGAGATGATAATTTTCGAGTATCTATTGCCTTCATTTTTAGTGATGGTTATAATTAGCAAATGACTCAAAAACCTCTCAAAATTAACAATTGGGTCTTGTGAGTCAGTATGAGCCAGCTCCAGTACACCAGCACCTCACCTCTACTTTTTGTGCATCTGATTCAGTATCTGGTTGGAACGAGGAATTTTCACTTTAAAAAGCACCCCAAGGAGATTCTGGTGCAGGGAGTCCTTAGATTAGATTCTGAGAAATCCTGACTTCTCAGGATTTAGTAAAGAGTATGTACTTTAGAGGTAATTCTATTAAGACCTTCCAGCTAATTCCAATCCTTCTAATGAAATAATAAGAGGCGTTCCTTTGTTTAAGTAAACAATGGGCAAAATTTTTCAAGTGTGAAAACATCTAGTGGAGGTAAGGATATGAGGCTAGCCCATTCACTTGGATTGTAAATTGGAAAAACTGTTTTGTCGGGTAGTTTAGTGGAATCTGTTAAAGCTTAAAGACTACATGACCCAAAAATCCCATTGCTAGAAATCTACCCTGCAGGAGCAAGACATCGTTACTTAAAACACTGCTTACATTAAAGTTCACTGCAGCATCGCTTGTGATAGCAAAACACTCAGAACTTAAATGTCTGTAATAGGGAACAGGATATATAAATTATAGTATATTTGCACAACAGAATACGAGGCAGCCATTATAAATAATGGAAGAGCATTACATGGTCTGCTTAGAAATATGCCCAGGGTACATTGTTAAATTAAAAACAACAGCAGACGCAGATCTGTGAAGAGAGTGGTCTGATTTTGTTCAAAAAAGAAAAAGTGCATACACACACGTGTGGGTCTCTGTGCTTATACAGAAATGTCACTTAGGATAAGCCTATGAAAAGTAGGCAGACATAAATGATAGTTCCCTGGAGGTGGGAGTCCAAGGGGAAAGGGAGGTAGAAAGGAAGAGGGTATCATAGATTTGTCATCTGTATGCCTTTTCTTCAATAGCTTCACTGAGGTATAACTCACGTAACATACAATTTATCCCTTTAAAGCGTGTAAGTCATTGGTTTTTAGCACATTCATAGAGATGTGCAATCATCACCTCATATTATAGGTTTCTTGAATAGTAAGGCATTGTGAGCGATTTTTTTACTTTTCTTTTTAATGTGTTTCTGTATTTTCCAAAAGATGAAAAATAAAGAATGGGAGAGATTATCTTAATGGGAAAATATTCAGATATATCCAAAGTCCTCCAATCCTTGTTATTATTTTAGCTGATAACTCAAGTGTTAGGGAATAGGTTTCTTTGTTCTAATAGAACTTTTTGCAATTCTGAAATCTGAAAAGCTCTGGAAGCCTGAGGTTTTTTAAATAATGTTTGGCAGCAAAATTTGGTCTGAACGGATGTGATGCTATTTATGGTCTTTATTTATCCCTTGTAGTGTGACTATTTGAACATTTTGCTATAGGAATACAAGCATATATGATTAGGGATGGTGCCCCGACTCCCAAAGGTGACACAATATAATGTGATTTATGTGTTTGAGTACCTTTCTATCAGATTTCAAGTTCTTGCTTCCAAACTACATATGGCCCAAAGCATTTGAGTATAAGTTTGTGCCCAGATATCAAGAAATAACAAAAAAATAGAAAAAAAAAAGGAAGTTGGGGAGGGAAGAAAGGAGACTTGCTGAGTGGCATGGGTATCACAGCCTTGGGAGAAAAGAGGGAAACTGAGGCAAAATGTGCCTTTCCTGGAACCCCATTTCTGTACGTGCTGAGGCTATGCTTGTTTAAGCAGGGCTGCTGTCCCTGGTGTTGAGAACTTGAACACATTATGTGTACCGTGGAATGAAAGACCATGGTGAGAACTAACCTCCTACTACATAGTTTTTAGATTTTATTTATTTCAGAGAGCGAAAGAGAAAGAGCACAAGCAGAGGGGCAGAAGGAGAAGCAGACTCCCCACTAGGAGGGAGCCTGACCCAGGGCTGGATCTCAGGACCCTGGGATCAGGACAGAAGTCAAAAGGCAGACACTTAACCAGCTGAGCCACCCAGATGCCCCTAACCTCCTATATTCTGGAAAGGGATTAGGCTTGTTGGATTATGTGCACATCAGGGTCCTATTCAGGGAAGGCCAGGCTGACTCCTAGAAAGGTGCCATCTAGGTCTCCCTGTCCGTGTAGAGGCTCATGGCTTTCAGGCGGCTCCCTGGGGGTGAGGAAGCAGTCATACTCTCCACATTTGCAATTTCAAAGTTGATTCTTAAATATGGAAAGTAAGCCAGAATGCTACCAAATACATGGATTTAAACACCTCACCCACAGTATCCCTCACTTTGCAGAGGAGTAAAAGCAGACGTGGTGTATCTTCCTGGAGATCATGCAGGAGGAAGCCACTGGAAGGGGTTTAGAGAAAACAACAGAGGCAGTGGTGGGGCATGACCTTCCCGCAGTTCTCCGCTATCTCTGAAATCAGGTATCAAGGAGTCAAGCGCACTCTCACGCTTCCACTAAAGTCAGAGTAGTGTGCTTTCTACTAGAATGAAATAATTTTAAGTGTAGCTGCCCTGCCACTGATCTCTGCTCCATCTTGTTCAAAAATGCATTAGCAAAGGATTTTTCCCGGGCTCACAATTTCAAAGCTTTTTGCAATAGCTTCCTGGCAGTAGGCTCGTTAAGAGGCAGAGATGCGGCAGAAGTCACAGTGGAATTAGAATTCCTTGAGAGCCCTCTGTTTTCCCTTCTGCCTTCCATTGTTTCCATTCTCTCATTCTCTTCCTACTGTTCCTGCAGTGGTGGTGAGCCAGGAACCCCCAGGGTGTGTATGTGCACGAGCGTGGGGTGTGCACGCTTGAACTCACACCCTGTGTCTAGTAACACCCACCTCCCTGGAACTAAGCTGTTCAGAAGCCACACCTAATGGGTCATAGGATGGAATAACACAAAAAAGACAAGGAGAAATCAAATCCGAAGGTCACCAAGGCCAGGCACTAGTGTTCTCAGGATTTTAATCAGAAAGTTCCTTGTAAGGGCTTCAATTCTGAGTCTGTTTACTCTAAACTTATAAAAAATTGTATGAAACGGAGGCAGCTAGATTCGACATCTAACTCACCAATTTAGAACAAGGGAGAAGGACGCCTTATAGTCCATCTAGTCCTAAGGTTTTAAGGCAAATCATTGTGCAGTAGTTGACATTCAGGATGATATCCCCAAGTTATGAAGAAAAGGGAGACCGGGAAAGGGAGGGAAACCAACACCTATGGCCAGTCAGCTATGTTGGACACAGCTACAGGCATTCAGCAACTACCACCTATTTTCATTTCAAAAGACACGTAATATCTTTGGGCACGATTTCTGTCCAAAATGTTTTGAAGGTACGGTGCTAGCAGAGTTAAAACCTTAGCTTTCTGGAAAACATGGCCATCGAAAATGATTTATTCTCTAAGGGTACTAAAGATAATTTTATGATACGATTTTACTTATAATCCCCAAAATGTGGAGACTAAATTTCTGAGAGCTCACATAAAAGAAGAGTTGAAAATAGGATCCCCAGGTTTCATTCATCTGATTTCGAATCAAGTCTTAAACACCCCCTCTAAGGAAAATGAATCTTTTAGCTATACTGCAAGGAACATGCTATGTATGTATATTTTGAGGGGTGGGATGGAGAAATGGAAGCAAGCCTGGATGTGTGTGGAGGTGAGTGTGTGATGGGGGGAGAGGGTCTATATCCTTGACAACACCTGCTAGTTTTCCTATAAGCAACAAGAGCTGAAGGACAGTATGTAGTTTACAGCTTGGAAATTCTGCCAAACCAAAGACAGTAGGAACTTAGGCACATGGGCAGAGGTCCTTACCTCCATTTTAAGGATATCTGTTCCAACTTCAGCTAGTGAGTAAACGCGTTTTCCAATTTGAGAAATGAGTTAATGTTGAAAACCAGAAAGCTAATACCAGTAACTCTGCAAAGGAGAGGCCAGTTTTCTTAAGATTCCCGTGGGCCAAAACACCCAGAAGAGATGCGGCAAATTTCTGCAACAATCTCAGGAGAATTTTCTCTTTGGAACAAGACTTTATTGCAAAAACTTGGGTTAAAAAAAGAAGAAGAAGAAGAAGAAGGCCAGGAGGAATCTCTAGTTCCCATTATTCTAATTTCCTTGAGGGCAGGGACAGTCTTATAGTTTATCTTATAAGTGAACTCTGAGTAACAAAACCTGCTGTGGAGAACAGGAAACAGCATAACTAGGAAACTTCTAGACACAACATGACACCTATGAATAGTTCTGTGTCTAAATATAACAAGAAATTATAACACCCTTGAAAAGTAACCAACACACTCTTTATTTTATGGGCATCTATGACCAAAAGGTTGCATTTAGGGCTATTTATGTCAACTTGATGCCTTTTATAGGGACTATAATGATACCAGTTAACATTTACTGAGTACTCAGCAGCTACCTTTATATAAACCATTATCATGCTATTTTATAGGTGAGGATGAGGGCAGAGAAGTCTAGAAACTTCATGAGGGTAACAGAACTACCAAGTACCTTTGCCAGGCCATCTGGTCTTAGACTCTGATTACCTAACCCCTGCAAAATGTTATTGTTTATACAGAATATTCATTTCTTTTTTTTTTTTTAATATTTTATTTTTAAGCGATCACTACACTCAACGTGGGGCTTGAACTCACAACCCCAAGATCAACAGTTGTACGCTTCACCAACTGAGCCAGTCAGGCTCCCTGGGACAATCATGTCTAATTATATTACACTATTTTTCCTGTGGAATATTGATTTATAAAAAGCTAGGAAGTGTACATTTAAAAAAGGACTCATTCTGGCTTTCTGGAGCCTCATTCCTGGGTCCCTCTGGCCTGCTAAAGCTCCAATCTTTTCTTCATAAGGCTAGTAGCTTTCCTAGCAGTCAAGCTTAGGACTGAAGCCTAGGCTACTCCTTGGCTGATAAGCACTCTGAGCGCTTTGCAGAATCAAGTCCTAACAAAGCTCTGTATGGTCCAGCCCCACCCTTCACCAACGTTCTCATTTCTTGCCACTTCTCTATGCATTTCCCACTCCAGTACTACCAAATTACCCAAAGTTCCTTGTGGACATGAGGCTTTTCACTTCCCTGTGTCTATGCACATGCTTTTACCTTTGTCTGGAACGTGTCTTCCCCCGGCCCCTGCCTACCCGGAGCGGGGGGGCTCTTCATCTGCTAAGAAGCCTTTCCCAGACACGTACCCTCCCCTCCCAGCAAACCTGCAATGCTTCACCTCTGCACAGTCCCTGGAGCTGGTCTACATTTCTCGTATTGTCTATAAATACAGATTTTGTGCTTCTCTCCTGCTAACATACACGAGACTCCTGTGGGCAGGAAGCTTAGGATACCCAGCACCAGCAAGGGTCCGACACTGTGACTGACATGGTGTTTAATAAAGGTGGCTGTTTCTAAATGATGCCTTTACAGCTTCCCATTCTGCGCAATTTCCAAAACAAACAAAGACCAAACCAAAACAAATATTTCATGTAATCCCACAGACCTCACTCTAAAATCACACTCCATTTTTTCCTACTAATAGAGATCATGGTCCGAGACACACCCATCTGGCTTCTGATACTTTATCACATTCCAACAAATTTTAAAAGATTTTTCCTTCACTGTTGGTGTTTTATTAAAGAAAAGTCCTAGGTTTCTCATGTAGAGATAAATACTCCGTGTATGGATAAATACTCACACCCTTAAGTCAAACATTTTCCTACTTTTCAGGAGTGCAGTAACTTCCTTGTAGTGTTAGTCTGCTTCTGATGTTTAATTTCTATTCTTAAAAATATCATCAACAGTTTTAACATTAAGTCCAAATCTTGACTTTCATGCGTATTGACAATTTTCTTTTTCTTCCTTGTTTTTTATAACACTTGGGAACATGCAAGCATACATACAGTTTCATGATTTGTTATTATATAGGCTATATAAATTTTTATGATTTGCTATTATGCCATTTATTTAACCAGTCCCCTATCAAGGGACCTTTGTTAAAGTTCCAGTTTTTCATAGTAATAGTTAATGGGGCATAAACAACTATGGGTAGGTAGCTCATTTAAAAACAACAACTCTTTCTTTAGGATAAAAGCCTTGAGAAAGATTTTAATGTTCTCTATAAAATGCATATAATATGACAAAGTTGCTTTTCAAAACACTGCACTAATTTAAAAAGCTTCCCAAACTGTGCCAGATTAGTTCAAACCCTGGCAGTCCTGGTTTTATAATTCAATGTCCACTCAACCCCGATTTAATAGATGTAAAATGCTCTCCAGTTTAAGTGAGACTTGATATCTTCCCATGCGTTTATTGATTTTCTAAGTCATGCATAGCTTAAGGCACGAGATCTTATTTAATACTATCAAAAAAATTACATGGGTGAAATTTTTTGTTTACATTTTTATTATGTTAAGTAAGGTCCATGAATTATAGTACCAGTAATGTTTCTAACTCATACCCCACATATGCCTTCTTTTAGAAAAACGGTTCTCAAAAAAGTGGAAAAAAATGAAAAATTTGTATAAAAGTTCATCAGTCTCTTACAGGAAAGAATAACTGTATATTTATGTATTAAATCTCAGAACTTTTAAGTTATCCCTAGATTAAACATAAATAACAAAACAAAATTAATTCCTCACCAGTAATAAATTATGACAGTACTATATTTTAAAACGAGTCTATATCATCCATCGTCCTAGGGTATCAGTGTGGTATCTGTTAGGACGCACCACAAAGCTGGGAGGAATCTGTCTGAAAAGTGAAGTCCGGGGCCCCACGGAGGGACAGAGTGGGGGTGGGGGAATGTGTGTGGGTATGGCCAGCTACTTTAGTTGAGGTGGTCAGGGAAAGCCTTGTGCCTTATTGGGAAAATGACAGTCTTGTCAACGCTTTGGAAGTCAGCAGTGTTGGAATCTGCCTGTTGTGCCGACACCAACATGGTAAATTTTTAGAGCAGATCATTTCTGTCTTTGTTCCTCAAACACAAACATTTATTCCATTGTTTTCAACAAAACCCTGTCTCAACACTGCAGTTAACAACTTAAGATTTTAGGTTCTGTTCCAAAAATGGAAAGCTATTTGTATACTATAACTCAAAGTTTATTTTTAATATAAAAGCAAGTTTTATTTGGAAGTTAGGTTCATGGGCTGGACCACAGGAGCTTGTTTAATTGACAAAAATCTGATGGCAGTGCTAATGATAATTTTTCAATCATATAAAATTATCCCTTTTAATATCTTTTTCCAGACAAAGACTGTATTTACTGTCCCAGTCCTGAATACTGAGAATACCACATGAGGCACTCTCAGCAAAGGCCCCAGAGGACACTCCATAGACAGAGATGGACATGTACTTCACGACGTAGTTGCCAGATAGGAAGCTAATGTGTCTAGAGAGGAAAATGTATGAGGTTAGTTAGCAGAAATATAATGTTAAATTATAGAACTCGGGGCGATATGTGTAAGTCAGCAAGACATAGTGGAAAAGCTGATAAGCCAAGGAGAAGATTGTTTAATATTTACACTCCCGTGAACACTGAAGTGTGAACCTGGAAGGCAGTTGGAGTTTGACTAAATGCAGCAGAAGGAACAAGTACCAGTCTCGGTTGCCTTGGGAACAGGGCCCTTTCCTCATGTAATGATTCTATAATAAGAAAAGGAGGATTTAAATGGAGTACATAGTATAAGCTTCCAGTTATAAAATAAAGTCATGGGGATTAATGTACAGCATAGGGAATATAGTCAATAATATTTAATAACTTTGTATGCTGACAGATGGTAACTAGACTTATCATGGGGATCATTTCATAATGTATAAAAATACTGAATCACTATGATATACACCTGAAATGAATAGGATATTGTATGTCAATTATACTTCAATAAAGAAAAAATGAAATGCATCGTAATCATGGGTAGACCAATGAGTTGTCCAGGGGGATGTTTAGCAGGTGTCAAAGGAGAAGACGGGGTCTGGGCATCAGTGCAGTGGACGATGGATGAGTTCACGAAGTGGCCAATATAAATCACAGATAAAGCACTGACATGAACCGAGTACTGGAGAACTTTCCTGGTACTGCAAAACATGTTGACTCTTCCAGTGGCTTGCCTATAACAATGGAAATGAATTGCTAAATCCCTATTCTTCTGACAATACTCCTTGGAAGGAACCCCCTAATAGGAGAGGTTAGATAAAACAATACATTGGAAAGCAAAAGAACCCTGAAGTCAGCATAAGAGAAAGACGCACAGTAGGATGTATAAGAGAATACAGTTTTTGAAATAAAAGTAATTTCTTCAATAGTCTCAAATTACAGGAAACAAAAGCAGTTGTTTCCCAGTGGGCAGAAAGTGTGGTCAATAGTTAGTATGTACATTTTACATTTTTGTATATATTTTACATATTTATAGTATTTAAAGTTGTGCTTAGTTCCAACATTTCAAAACTTACCTCTGAAAGCACTAATGTCCCCATAGTGCACTTGTAGTACAAAGTATTTACTTCCGGTCTCTCCTCCGACTCTGAAACCAACACCTAAAGATTTATAAAGACAAATTACTATTTTAGAAATCAAAGGCTAAAAAGGAACTAATCTCAGGCTGCTGATCTATAAAATCCAAAGGGAAATAAAATAGCATATAACATATGAAATTATGTTGTATGAAAAAGAAAATGAACTAGGAATTCACCGAACATTTCTAATATAATCTATCATTCCTTCTCAAAGCTCTGACAGAATTCTATTCTTACTTCCCATTTCAGAACCGGAGTGATCACATACACTGTAAGAGGAGAATGCACTCATTCTGAAAGAAATAGAACAAAACAAAATCCTGCCCTTGTCGATTATATAACAGACATACAGAAACCCATACTTTCATTTTGTTTTGAATATATTCACGTTGATTTTTATTTTCTAATTGAAATAATTGAATATAGAAAACAGACTTCTTAGGAGCGTCTCAGGGGAAATGCTTTCATTCCCATATGAAAACAGGTATTGGCGAAAACGTTATTGAGGAAATCAGTTATCAGTGAGATTACAAAGTCCAGTGTGTCAATAGGTTCTCGGAATCTGAAGGGTTCCTAATAGTTGTACTATTAATAGGGTTTGCTAGGAAGCTTTAAAAAAAATCTACAGAGAAAATATTTATAGGCAGAGAAAATTTTTTTTCTACCTGCTCAACTAATGGATGTTAGAAATGTCAACAAATCTGTAACAGCCTCCCCCCACTCCCCATTAGTTTCCAAACTTGTTTGGTAGCAGCTGCCTGGTAAACTATTAAGAGGATTCAGGAGCTCATTTGAAGCAAAGCAAAACAGACATCAGTTAGAGCTGGCAAAGTCAGGGACGCAGGAGAGGAGCCCGTGTATCCGAGACACCATCCCTGAACCATGGCAGACCTATTCTTCTACAGAACCACACAGTCCTTTGATATTCAGAAACACCAAGGTAATAAAAGAAAGCCTGGTAATTCATTCACACATTGGAAGTTATGAACAGTTTAGAGTGGAGTCAGGAAGCCAGCTGAAGTTTGGCATTACATGAAATAGCCAGGTTCCAAGACTATTAAAAAAAAAAATCTGGGGGCGCCTGGGTGGCACAGCGGTTAGGCGTATGCCTTCGGCTCAGGGCGTGATCCCGGCGTTATGGGATCGAGCCCCACGTCAGGCTCTTCTGCTATGAGCCTGCTTCTTCTTCTCCCACTCCCCCTGCTTGTGTTCCCTCTCTCGCTGGCTGTCTCTATCTCTGTCGAATAAATAAATAAAATCTTAAAAAAAAAAAAAATCTGTTTACTGAAACTGCAAGTTATTTAATTCCTAGCTCTCTTGGCTCATGAAATGCTCCTGTGCCCAAGAACCAATGTGTCGTGGGAAAAGGTGGCCTGAGGTATACTCGGGTATTTTCTAACTCTATCGAAACTGTTGTGTGGGCAAGTTACTTACCAAAGAGAGGAAGAGAAAGAGTAACTACCTAAATGAAACCTTTTCAGTACAAAGCAGGTAATACAGGTAATCTTTAGTGTGAAATTGCAAAATGAAACACTGTTGACAACTGTGGAAAGGACATATGATAAAAAGTACTTTGGGGTCAGAAATTAAACACCTTTAGAGAAGACTATGCAAGAAGCCTCAGGTATACCTTTGGGGAGTCTGGTAGGAGGAGCATTTCTTGCCCAGGCATAGAGAATATTAGCTTTATCTGTACAGGTCCCTTCATCACAAAACCTGAAGGGAAAAAAAAAAAGCCATAAGTGAAGATTCAAGTAGCAAAACACACAAATCGTTCACCACGGGGAGGAGAGGATAGGGGAAGGTATTTGAAAACAAATAAAACACATAAAATACCATGACTGCAGTCATACCAGCTTTAAGACCCTAACAAAGACCAGAGCAAAGAATAATTTTATATGTGAAAAAAGTAAATACAAAGGGAGATGTGTCTGTGTGTTGCCCGATGTGAGACAATCCTGTGAGGCAGACAGACGATTTATAATTTGATATGTTCCTATGGGGAAGGTACTCTGTGTAAATCAGGTAAGAAGGTAAGCAGCACGGAGCACAGCGAAACCAGAGCTAACACAGTGTTCATTTGGAAGTGGACTGAAAGAAATGTCACCCACGTTTCCCCTTGGGGATCAGCATCATCGATCAATCTCTGGCCCATCAACACACAGTAGTGCACAGTACCTACCTTCAGCAGGGGGAGCAATACAAGTGTATCCCACTCACGGGGTTCTTGGTGTTACATACACGACTTTGAGTATATGAGTACCAGCTGTGCCATTTATAAATTGTTTCATATTGGGCAAGTCACTTAATCTACCGAGCCTCAGTTTTCTCTCTTGTAAAACAGAGTTAGTTATAGTTACCTCACAGTTATTCTGTAAATCAAATGAGATAGAAGTGAAAGCACTTTACAAACCTCAAAGCACTATACCAGGGTAATGCATTCTTTAACACAACATTCACTCCATCTAGAGATTCATTATTGAGAAGCAGTGTTGTGCAGTGAAAGGAGTGTAGGCAGAAAGACGCATCTGGAGTCGAATCCCAGAACCTCCCATCAGCCGCTGTGGATCGTGGGCATGTCTGTAAACCCTCACAGGCCAGCGTGCAAGCCTTCCCGCTTGGGCTGTGGTGGCCATGTGCATACGGCTCCCGCCACACTGACCCTCCAAGAAGCCACACTGGTTGATCCAAATTCATAAATGGTAAGCTTCCTGAGTCCAAACAACACATATTTTTTTTCCATGACACTGTATCTCTTAGTTTGTTCTGTTCTAGAATTGGATTTGTTCAAAACACCACTCGGTGATGTTTTTATGTTGCCTTTCTAGATCTGTGTTTTGGGAAATTGGCACCAAGCAAGGTCCAAGTCAAGGGTTTAGACTCGAAAGGCTCGAGGGCTATCAAGGACGGGGACAAATACAGCTTCTTGGCCAGGAGGCTGGATCACACAGGAGAAAATGGTCACTGTCATGGCCTGGGAGAAAAATGAAGGCAGCCCGTGGTAGCTTTCTAAACAGGTTAGGAACTGAGGCTAGAAACTGGACACAGGTAAGAAAATCAAACTCAGAGTCAGGGACTCCTACCATGTTTCCTGCTTATGGCCAGAAATGGGTGGGAGAATAGACAGTAAGGACAGACACCTCTTAACCATCTGAATGAAGGAGTGAGGCACCGGGAACCAGGAGGTCCCCATAAGGTTCTATTTAGCAAACGCTTTTGTTTCTATTCATCAGGATGTAGAAAGAAATGGGGTAATGTGCAACGTAAAACACATCAGCCAGTGGTTTCTTCGTGTTCACTGTCAAGAACAATATACTTACAACAAAGGATCATTATCATGTGAGACGTGTGTGTTGGAACAAATATCTGTTACACCCTCGTGCCCACTGTGCCACAAGGCTTAGGGTATTGGACGGTGCCCAAAAGCAGTTTTCCCCCTGGGCCTCATGTTATTGGAGTTTAAGAAATGAGATTGTCAGATGTGATGAACTTTGTATCTCACTACTGTGAGCTACTAAACTTTAAAGATCTGGGTGGCAGTTTTCATAGCCTTCCCCAAAGACCATAAATATACAAAAGTGCCTCGCTCAGTGTGATGACAGTCTTAGGTTAAACAAGATAATTGTTTCCTCTGATAGGGAAGTCAATTCCGCGTATGACTAGAAGGAACCAGAATGAAATATAACAGAGAAAACTGCTTTAGTAAGTTTTTCTAAGCTACAAACTTGATTAGGTCATTTGCTGGCACAAAATCTTTGCAATGCTTCCCAAAAATAACATGAAAATAAAATCCAAACATTGTAGCATAACACATACGGCTTTTCATTATCTGGGACCTTTTATATCTCAGGAAAAAAAGTCCCGTTTTAGTCATGCCAAGTTTCTGCCAGTTTTTAAAGTCTTTCTCTTGTACTATTCCCTTTGCCTGGAAAACCCCTTCCCCAAATCTCTGCCTGACAAACCTATACTTAACTTTCTCCTTCAAGACTCCCTTCAGACTTCCTCCCGAGGGAAGCTTTCTCTGATCCTCCTCCAGGCCAACTTCCACTCGCTAACCATAGCACCCATCTTTTTTTTTTTTTTTTAAGATTTTGACAGAGAAAGACACAGCGAGAGATGGAACACAAGCAGGGGGAGTGGGAGAGGGAGAAGCAGGCTTCCCGCAGAGCAGGGAGCCCAATGCGGGGCTCGATTCCAGGACCCCAGGATCACTCCCTGAGCCGAAGGAAGATGCTTAACGACTGAGCCACCCAGGCGCCCCCACAGCATCCATCTTAAGTATCAGCTTACTTATCTCCTCTCCAACCGGACTGTGCATACTTTGTGGTTTAATATAAACTCCCAGCACCTGCAATCCTGCCTGGTATTTAGTAAATATTCAAGAAATGTTTGGTGAAGTTAACTTCCAAGTAAGTTTTTAACTTTTCATATACGAACAAAGATTTGAATTGGCCTAAATGTTATAATACCGTCAAGTATAATAAAAAAGTTTTTTTTTAATTTCCTCAGGAAGTTTTAACTAAAATATTTAAATCACGATAAATCTGAATTATTACTTGCCTGGTATTTTGTAGAAATCAGCTTTCACAAAAACATTGCAAATAGGTTATGCTTTACAGCTGAATAAGCTCAGAGAGTTTAACTTCCAAAGGTCACATATACAAGCCATGATTCAAAGCTCTGCATGTCACACTCCCTTCTATCTCAATTCAGGAGATTGATTTATGGGCAGAAAATGATGTTCTATGAAGATAAGCTTCGGTGACTACACTTCTATAATATCTGACCTAAGTTGCAATGTGTGTATACAATTCTAAAATCAAATTCTAGGTAATTGTTCTTACTTATTTGCAAAGAGACAATCATTTTGCATTTTATTTTCTCATCAGCTCTGGCAAAAGAACAGCTCCAAAAGCAAACCTTGACTTTTCAAATCCTGTTTTATAATTTTTAAGAAATTTATTAAACTCAAGACTGAGTAAAGAATGACTCACTGGAAGGCACTGGGATATTGAAACTAATCCTAAAACTTAATATGGGAGAGGACGAGGAGAAGAGAAAAATAAGAGGCCAAGAGAAACGGGTTCTAGAATAGATAATACAATGGGAAAATACAACAGAGTGGCAAAGAGCATTTGAATAAAATCCCTGCACCGTTTCATTTTCAGATTTCTATGTTCCCTGTTAAATGAAAAATAACATATTTTCTCCACATAAAAGGACCACGGGAGGGGTGCCTGGCTGGCTCAGTCGGTCAACTCTTGATCTCGGGGTTGTAGGCTGAAGCCTGCGTTGACTGTAGAGATTACTATAAAAAAAAAAAAAAAAGACCAAAGTGATAAAGATGGTATTTTGGCTTTGCAAAGAGTACTATAAAAATAGAGAGGATTTTTTTTTACTATTCTTATTAATAAGAAAAGTCTTCAGGCTAGGAAGCAACGTAACCCTTGATCAATGGCTTTTGTAATTTCAGGCCTCATCAACTAGGGTTCTTAGGCTTACAATTCTAGCAGCTTCTCCTTAAGGCTCCTCCAGATTAAGCCAATTAATTGTGAAAAGATTCACATAGCTCCCTTGTGATTTCTTAGTATTTATAGTAAAAATTATGACAATTAACTTTTGAAAAGAAAACTATTCTGGATTCCTGGACCTTTGCTTTGAACCTTTTCACCTCTAATCCATAGGGAAACCATTCAGATGGCATGAATATTTTCAGACTATGCCAAGCACTGAAAAATGCTAACCTGTCATTTTGAATTATCCAAATAAAGCATGATTGACTGTTAAAGTACTCTCTAGTTGTATCAGTTTAAAGGCTACTTAAAATCCAAGGTTACTCAGGGAAGATCAGAACTGACAACTCATTTCTTTTTTTTCTAAAAAAATTTTTTTTTAAGATTTTATTTATTCATTCGTCAGAGAGAGAGAGAGCGAGAGCATGTGCGAGCGAGCACAAGCAGGGGGAGTGAGTGGCAGGCAGAGGGAGAAGCAGGTTCCCCGCTGAGAAGGGAGCCCCAGTGCGGGATGATCCCAGGAGCCTGGGATCATGACCTGAGCTGAAGGCAGACACTTAACCGACTGAGCTACCCAGGCATCCTTAAAAAAAATTTTTTTTTTAAGTAAAATTGTCATGCCTTCAAGTTAGGTCCATGTAGCCTTAAATTCCAATTTTAATAAATTAAGTATCAGGGACACAGGAAAACTAATCCAATATTAGAACGTTTCTTTAAGAAACACAATATATAATCAATGGCATATATGCGATATCTTTATAATTCAAAACTGCACCTGGAATGGGTCAGGTATTCAAATTTCATTAACTGCTCTATAAACCCACAGAACACACATCCCAATTCAGACAAATCTTATGTGAATATCAATGCAATGGGTATGCAATAGGTATTACTATTAACATAGTTATTAGAAGGATATTAAATGGGAAAGCTAAATAAGAGTGGTGATTAAAAGGCACCAGCCTGATAAACAGCCCAATATCCACACCCCACCTTCCTAGTGAGATTAAAGAAGCCATAAAGCCTATAAGAAAGAGGGTGTGTCTGTTTTGTTCACACCAAATTTTCAGTGCCTAACAAAGTGCTTGGCACATGGTAGATGGTTAAATATTTTATTAATTAAACAAATAAGGATAACAACTACCATTTATTAAGTACATTTACGTGCCAGGCACTGCACCATTATTTACATCCCTTTACTTATTCTTCATGACGGCCCAGTAAGGTGGGATTAGTAGTCCCATTTTACAGATGAAACCGACCAACACAGGTTAAATAATCTGACCAACGTTTATTACAACTGGCTCTATGCTAAATGTTATACCTCTATGCTATAATATTGCTCTTCTGTTTAACATAAATACTAGTCTGTGAGGAAAGAACCACTAATGTTTGTTTCTGTTGAAATTGTCAAAATGGTTACAATCATGCCATTGTACATTATTAAAGATGACACTAGTCTACTAGGAAGTAGTCAGTTGCTAGGGAACTCCTATCAACACTTCTAATCCAGGTTTCTATAAATTAGCCAAGGAAGGGGCACCCGTATGGCTCTGTCAGTTAAGCGTCTGCCTTCGGCTGGCTCAGGTCCTGATCCTGGGGACCTGGGAGCGGGCCCTGAGTCCCATGTGGGGCTCCCTGCTCAGCGGGGAGTCTGCTTCTTCCTCTCTCTGCCCCCCCCCACACTTGTTCTCTCCCTCCGAAATAAAGTTTTTTAAAAAATTAGCCAAGGATTATTATCACTGGTAACCACAAGTAAAAATAAGTACCAAGCGTGTCTTATATAAACAAAGATCCCTCATACTACCCTGATACGCACTATCATATGAAATGATTACAATATTAAACTAGGAAAAGAAAACGGATACAATCAATTTTAGCCTAGTAGCGATTTGTATCTAAAATTTGCGACTACCATCAAAGGCACATTTTACAGTGCTTAGAACAAGGTATAGCACAGGTTTTGGAGACTGTGTTATTTTTATTTATACCGACAAGGATGTTATGTATGTTTAACTCCAGAAGTTTCATTGTGGCAGAAGACACAGAGAGGGGATTGCGCAAGATACAGATGACAGGCAGCTAGGCTACGGAGAGGGTGCAGAAAGGCAGCATATGCAAATACCATTCTCAGCCAAAGGACCACTATCATCATGAGGGAGGCAACTAAGCTGTAGACGTAATATCACCCTAAAAAGACAGTCATTTAAATGAGTAACCAAGCAGGGTGTCTCACGTACTGGCTGCTATATATATATATATATATGTTTTAGCTACTCTTCTCTTTCAGCTCATCAGCATCTGTAACCCTGTGGAGACGGCGGCATTTAAAAAGACCCAGCAGGTGGGTAATAACTAGAAGCAGTTGAAAGGGATTTAAGCTAAAGCTTCAGAGGGTGGTAAAGCACTACTGCTTTAGCCTGAGAAGGGTTCCAAGTCAGAACAGCTGGAAATAGCCTCGTTGAACCAGCTGGGATTCTTCTTTTCGAAAACAATCAAACAACCTGTAGAAGCCATCTTTGATTTGTAAAAAGGAGTTGGTCACAAGCATCATTAGAAATAGTTTTCGATCACATATTAATTGCTAAGACTAAACATAATAATTTCAGTTATGCATGGAAGATGACACCTAAGTACAAGGCAGGGTATAGAAGAAGCCCGTTCCCTTTAATCACCCAATACTGTGACCACATAATCTTGCAGTTGGCAGTCATAAATTGCTTTAAACCCTAGGTCCTGTGTTCAGCAGATAAAAGCGCACAGGTCTGTACAAACTCACATCACAAAAGGCGGTGCTCCCAAATTATCCCAAATGTCAAACAACTTGTATGAACAAAACATCGTGCTTTTCAAAGCCTGAAATACTTTCCATTGCCAACCATGCGTTATTTTTTTTTAAAAAAACCTGATTGTTAGAATAAAAATAAAGGTGTTCACAGGAATAAACAAATGCATTATGTCAATTCCTAAGATCTCCTAAAAGCTACCATTTTTTAGTGAAGAGCTATAGTAGGTGCTTTACGTCTAAATTACCCAGTGTTCAGCACCTCATTTCCTTACTGACCATAGAAAAGCCCCCCAAAGCATCTACTCCCTTATGGCTCATATTCAGCCCAGAAATCCGAGGAACTTAGAACTACTCTGCTTTGAATCAAGTCTGCAAGCACCAGTGGAATCCAACAAAGCAAGCAATGCTTGCTCCGTTCTTGGTGCTATTACTTTCTGTGGGTCCCCCGATACAGTGAATTGTCTCCTTCTTTAAAGGCCTGGGAAAGAAGGTTTGAGGGGATACATCTGACAGGTACTGCTGCCTTCCTTACATGGGCCAGTAGAGCTGCTGCTTTTCCATCAGCTGGTCCTTATTTGCATCCTCGAGAGGTATGTTAATTTGGAATTGAGCACCAGGCCCACTCTAACTATAAAGGGACCACCCCACAGTATATTAAAAGGTTCACATCAATGTATGCAATTTAAATGCACATGCATATAATTAACTAGACACATTACCAGTGTGAGCTGCTAATTTGGAATGAGACACAAAAGACTGGAATATGTGTAGGGGAAAAAAACTTTAAAATTAAAATGACTACATAATGAAAACTGCTTCATGCTGTGTCTACTATTTTCATGTAAACTTAATATAACTGTAAATATATTTTAATGAACAGTGGAAAGAGGCAATTACAAAGAGCAAAGGAGGGCAGCACAACAGTGAAACATCATCAGAAGAGCTCTTTGCTTTCATATTAAAAGTGCTGCCTGAAGACAGGGGATGAATTACATCTTCATAATTTCATGGGGAAAATGTTTACTTTATTAGAGACACATACCTATTTGCCAATCTGCTGCCAATGAAACTAGAACTCTCAAGTGAAGACAGGGGGGTAATCCTAGCTAACAAACAGGAAAAGAAAAGGAAATCAAAGCTTGACATTTGGGTGTTAAAATATCCTATTAGCTTTTTCTTCTTTGCCTAAAACAGCTTTGTATCCCCATAAAGATTTCCCCAGAGTGTGAACGAGTTCTTGATATTCATAAGCATCAAAAAACATTATAGGTATCATATCCAAAAATATATGTGAAAGTTTGGGAATCTTAATTTAACTACTGTCTAGATCTTGGAGCAGTTGAGGAATAGATTTGCAACTGTAAAATGAGTGTGATAAATTTCATGACTCAACCATTTTAGAAAAATAATGCAAGGCTTTGACACTGATAGATTTTTGTTATTAGTATTGTAATTCAGGTGGGAGGATAAGAGGCCAAGCAGTTGGAAAACATCCGCTGACTGTTTCCATGGCTGAGCCTGTGTGGCTTTGGGGGCAAGGAGTAAAAGATGTTTTTGTGAAGCAACTGCAAACTTTAGTCCATGAAATATCCTGTGAGCTCCAATGCTTTAAAGAAGCATTGGGCTTGCCAAATATTGGGGGATAAAAAGCCTATATCATTCTTTTTTTTTTTTTTAAAGATTTTATTTATTTATTTGACAGAGATAGAGACAGCCAGCGAGAGAGGGAACAAGCAGGGGGAGTGGGAGAGGAAGAAGCAGGCTCATAGCAGAGGAGCCCGATGTGGGACTCGATCCCAGAACACCGGGATCACGCCCTGAGCCGAAGGCAGACGCTTAACCGCTGTGCCACCCAGGCGCCCCAAGCCTATATCATTCTTAAATGGAGAGTAAGACTGGACCGTGGAAGTCGGAGTCACCAGGACAGTTTCACTGAATGCATACCTCTTAGCTTACATATTGAACAGATACTACATGTATATATTGAAAAGATCCTGCTTTTAAATGTTAGGTGAACACTTTGGGATTGGCTAAAAGATGATAAATAACACCATCAATTACTGTCCTTGTAGGGTTATAAAGTCAATCATAACGAACCTCTAGAGTAGCTGGGAATACATGCTGCAAGGCAGATTTTAGAAATCCATTTAAAATGACCTACGGACAATGCCATTCAGAGCTCTAATTACTCAGGGATGCAAAGGAATGGCAAAATGCAGGGGGCTGCCTGCTTGAGGTGAGTTGACCAGTGCACGGATCTTATGATGATGACTTCCCAATCTGACTCAGCATCGGCATGCAATTTATATTCACAGACTTATGGAATTTTAGAGCATAGAGGAGTTCTACAAATGATCTAGTGGTAGTCCCTTGCTAAAATGAAGAAACTGAGGGCAGTTCACATGAAATAAGTAATTTGCCCAGGGAATCCAGCCGGTTAGTTCAGTACGCCTTCACTCTACTATGCTGCCTTTTAAGTCATAGTGTTAGCAAAATAATACGTGTAGCAATTACTTTATGCAAAATTGCTATTTTCACTTTCATTTACATTTTCTTTGAATTCTCTTTCCCCCACTTGGAAGTCTTATGGAAAATATATTTTATTAGCTTTAATTTCCAAACAGTATATTTAAGAATATTAATAAATATTTTTACAGGACCAAAATAATGTTTGCTCTGATGTTCCCTTGATATGAGAACAATGAACTAGGCTTAGTTCATTTTATAATAAGATCTTTTCTTAATTAAAACCATAATAACATTTAGTGACGTTTTATTTTTTCACTCATTCTCTTTAACCAAGGTAAAGGTAAAGCAGGTTTTAAAAGCTAACATCCCTTCCAGCGTTTTCACGAATTCTAATCCAAAGGTAAATATTGCTAATTTCAGAAGAAATATTTCTAAAACATAAAGCCAAAGGATGTGATTTGGTGAATAAGATTCAGAAGAAGCTGTCACAGAATAATCTTTTAATTCCAGAATCTTATTTACAAAAATATACTGAAGAGCAAAAACTGGAATGTTGATAGCAAAGTGTATTAATTTGATTTGCTGGCCCCACTTTTACATAAACCCAGTCATGTGAGCTGGATTCCTATGTGATACAACCCTTTCATCAAATAACTTAAGCCTATTAACAAATGCTTTGATGGTACTTGGTCCCTGGAGATTTCCACTAATTGCCCTGTGCTTTTAACAGTTCCAAATATATATTACGATTGTTTGTTATAAAAACGACCGGAATGCAGTTGCTGTGTGCCTTGCATCAGCCTGACAAATATGAGGATGTGCACAGAAAGGCTATCAGTGTACGTGATTATCCAGGGACAGGAGCACAAAACAGACCCTTCTTCAATGCAAAGCAAGACACACTAGTCATTCTGGAGTGCTCAATACCTAACAACGATTCTAACTATTTTTATAAATAGGAGACTTAAAATGCATGGCTATTTTCAAAGCTCACCAATCTTCATGAACACCAAAGAACAAAATGAAAGGACAGATCTCAAGCCATATGCTGTAAGCTTCTAGGGATAAAAAACATATCTATCTATTCTAGAACCTTCCACAGCATCTGCTATCAGTCTGGCATATAACAGGCATTTAATAGATGTTTACTGACCATAGCAAAGATATTAAGACTCATCACAGTGATTAAAATAAATTCTAAAACTGCAACAGTTGCTTGAGTCAATGGGAAGGCAGTGTGGTGAAATGGAAATAACTTTGGATTTGGGACCAGACAACCCAGGGTTCTATCCTGGTCTGACACCTACCAGCTGAGTTACCTTTAATATGATACTGATTCTCTGAGGCTCAGGCTCCTTGTTTGTTAAGTAGGGACAATATTAATTGCTCTGCAAAAATTTTAGGAAAAAAAGAAATGGCGTATACAGATCACCTAGCACGGTGTCTGGGATAAAAGAGTGCTCAATGAACAGAGCCTTGGTGCTCTTTGGGTTGAAGCATGATCTTAAAAAAGTAAACATCAGAGCATCCATTATCTAAATTGTCAGTCTTTTTTTATAAGCTGTCTGTACCTTGATACACTATCTATGACAACAGACGTAAATTTATTAAGTCCGTGTCAAAGACTGATGGATGTGCTCCATAGCACACTAAATAACTGTGATAATCAGACCATGATAACCACGTGAAGCAAAAGAACCATGTCCTTTCCTGAAAAGTAAATACTCTACCTGTTTACTAATCAGCTGCAAAATACTTGCACAGATGCAATTTGTACTTACAAAAAACATACATTTTCTACACCTCGTTTGACCGTGAGCCCATTATCCCTTACCAGTAACTTCCAGTGGAGGAAGGCATATTGCATCCAAAAAGTAACATGTGATGAACAGTATCCATGCTGGCACGAGGTTTGAAGTCAACTGTTAAGAGAAAAGGACACGACTGTGACTACAACTTACACTTCTGTGCACAAACTGTCACAAGAGACCGCATCATTCAACAGTCCTAATAGCTGTATAACAAAGCTGTTTTCTTGCTCTTAGGATAGAAGGCTCTGATGGTATAAATTATCTTTCTCATTCCTTAAGATGAGCATGATTTGACAACTTCATTTAGTAGGAGAGTGAACTATTATATGACAAAAAGAGAAAGTAATAATTAATAGGCTGAAACTACACATATGCCCCCACACACTGTTTTAATGGAAGACCCCTTTTAAAGTGCTGAGAGCAGTATGCAGGTACAAAATGAAAGCTCCGGGCTATGAGTTCACAATATATTCCCTCCCAGATTTCAGCAGAGTGCTGAGTAGCATAAAACACCGCACAACACCACACAACAGAAACCACAGTGAGTGGTCAGAACATGAGCAAAAGGATTCATAACACAAATTTATTACCATCTCAAAATAACAGCAGTCACTGGCA
This sequence comes from Ursus americanus, assembly GCF_024610735.1. NCBI lineage: Eukaryota > Metazoa > Chordata > Mammalia > Carnivora > Ursidae > Ursus > Ursus americanus. The sequence goes on from NC_142131.1 coordinate 8,839,365, forward strand.
TGTGATATGAAGAAACAATTTACTAGAAAATAAAACTGGAAAATGTATCCTTTTTTAGAAAATGTATCTTTACAAAAGTACCAAAGAAAGAAAATCACTGTCCTGGATGAACACTGTACGCTTGTTAAAGGGACACTGGAACTGACCCAATGTCATTTCTTTTTCTCCCCTAATAACAGTGGTTGAAAGACATTAAAAGAAACAAAAATGAGCTAAGAGAAAAAACAAAGCAAAAACTAGAGATAAATTAGACTAGCATGCACGGTCAATACTCAGCACGAGCTCCCTTTCCTGGTTCGGGTGTGGCTCACCTACTTTTGTCCGCATTCGGAATACTGCACTGCCAGGCCAGTTTCCAGTCCCCCTTACGTAGAAAAATGCTAAATAGCTTAAAATGATCTTAAGTTTTGGGTATGTGCAAAACTGCATCTTCTAGCTCTTTTTCACTGATGAAACTAATAAAACATCATTTACTGCTAAAATGTGTATCTGAGTACATGAGTATTTATAAAATAAAAGATGTTCTACGTCGAACTATAGTGCCATGACTTGCAAGCGTGGTTGGTTAGAAAACACAGGACACCTACTATGAGCCATTTTGACTCACAACTTCCAGGGGAAATAAAACGCCCTTCACTTACTGCAATGGCAATAAGAATTTAAAGCCTAAAAATCCCATCACGAGATATTCAGGTCACCATTTAAGAAAGTAACAAAGAGAGAATGGCTGGAAAATGGACTTGCTATAACTTGAGGCTTTGTTTTCTAGCATCAAAGAATACAGTTAGCCTATGAGGTTGAAGTAGATACTTTGGAAGGAAAGAATCAAGTGGAACTTACCACAGATCACAAATCATAGAAAATCCTACTGTTAATAAGCCTAAATTTGTTACCAAGAGAAACGGAAGGAATAAGGGGGATTCCATCTCCACAGACTCTCTCAAGGTAAGTGTAGAATTTCCTTCCTCCCTTCCAGAGCCCTCCCACAGTATCACCCCTGGCAGAATTAACTTTGAAAAAGCTCTAAGGTGGGAGTGCCAGGCCTTTGTTTTTTATTCACTTTAAATTTATTTTGGTATGTGATGCAGTTTGCTATCTTATCTTTGTTTTTATCAAATGGCTTACATCACTCTATGGACATCCAACTTCTTGATCTGACTGTATCCACCTCCTACTCTCTCTCTCTCTTTTTCAGTATCCCTCTGCCGGTCCATGAGGCGTTTGTCAAATAACAGGGTGACTCCTCTGCTTTTTCAGAACCTGTGTAGATGACCGGATGGTTCCCATTCCCCTTAAGTTCATTTGCTATGGGTGGGTTATATTAGTAGACTTCCTAAGTTTGAATCATTCTGGGAATTTTGATAATAAGCCAACATGGTCAAGTGCATTTTATCAAGAATTAAACTGTTGGGTGCAAAGCAACACTTAAAACCCAGGTGGAAATACCCAGCAGAAGAGTGGGATTCTGTGACTCCTGTTTAAGAAAGAGTCAGAGAATTACATATTTGGGAATCACTCAAAAAGTGAACCGTGAAGTCATGAGGGTGGACAGAAAAGGCTCAGGACACAGTCTTAGGGAAAGCCCTGAGCTGGCAGGATCCGTGTAGGAGACCCCAGCAGTTGTTTTTGTTTTTTTGTGTTTTTTTTTTTAATATTAATGCAGTGTGTGTAGTGCTGTGAAACCAGGCAAACATTTTTTTTTTAAAGAGTGGGCTATCATTAAATTCATAAAATGAAATATTAAGCAAAATATTCAGGGAAGGACAGAGAGGAGACCTGTTGGGAGAAAAAGAGATCGTGAAGACATACAATCTCTATGGCTCTTCATTAGGAAGGAAAGCCAAATGTTTTGCCTGGGCCCCTGCTTATGCAAGAGGAGCTTCTAATTGCCTTTGTAAAGGGCAAAAATTATTCAAAGTATAACTTCTCTATCCATTTTCTGATTTTTTTTCTCCTTCTGACATACTATTTTAAGAACCACTTATTTGCTCCACATTGAACTCTTACTAGATAAGTGTTTAATTTTAGTTTCTATGATTAGAAACAAATCAATATCTTTAAGAGGTAGAAAAAGAACATTCCTCAGAGTTCCCTCGCATCGCTTACTCTCAGTGACTCATGCATTCCTCCAGAATCTCAAGATCTAATTTGAATGCTAAGTAAATTACCGGTATAGAGTGGTATATAACCATCTTTTTCACATCCTAAAGAAAGAGTATAATATCAAAGTATTTATATAATTATAGCTCAAAGCACAACTCATTGCAAGCTGAAATGACGAATACCGCCAGCAAAAGGCATGTCATTTCAAAATGTAAATCTAAAACAACATTAGGTGCCATAAAACAAAGCAAGCCTTGGACAATTTCATTGAAGGGCCTGATGCCAGTGGTGGGGAGGGGTCAACTGGGAAAAGATTAGGCGGACAGGTTCATTTCCTGGGTTTGCTCCGTTCCTACTTATTATTCCTGGTTTTGCAAAACAAGATCCCACCCCTCGTGAATAAGAATAAAGTCTGCTGGGCACAAGATACACTACAACTATGCTGGAGATTTCAACACTACACAAAAAGAATATGGGAAAATACTCTCAAATCCCATCTTGAAAGAAATCCGCCCCCCTTCTTTCTTTTTCTCTCATCATACAGCTAAGAAATAAAGAATCCAAGAGGAAGAGAGCCAGAGGATAATAATGAAAACAACTGACAGGCAGAATAAACAAAGGCAGCCTTGGGATGGCGACAAACAGGCAGAAGCACAGCCTTGTGAGAACACAGGGGAATATTATATCCGATAAGATTAAAAAGTGCCACCAACTCTTCTAACTCAATAATAAGATGACAGTTGCTTAAGGGGAAATGGAACTTCAGTCTCAATGGGTGTTGCTTCAGATTGCCTGATGTATAAGATCAGGGGAAAGTTTATGGGCAAGTAAGTGTGAGTCAGTCCTGGGAATCAAATATTGTTGAAGAGCTAAGACTCCAGAAATAGTAACTCATGCACATTAATTAAAGGAATGTGATGGCGCTGAAAGTGCACAGGTTGGAGGACTTCTCAAAGGATAATGTCATCTGAAGTGAAAGACTTGAAAGATGCATGTGGGCGACATACTGAGCACGATACTTAGGTCTAGTTTCTGGAGTTCTAAGCAAAATTTGTATTAAGTACATGAGGTTGTTTGAAATTTATGGCTTCTTTTAGCTAACATTAGACTACAATCGGGGCCATAAAATTCTCTAAGAATGTGACCTAGGATAGAATTTCATTTAGCACTTGGCTTTCTCTCTCTGTTTCCTTTCCAAGTGGATATCCAGGTCTGCATGTCAAATTTCGATGTATCTGCCAGACGTGGGACGTGGGAAGATTTCGAAGAACCCACGTAGCCAAGTGTAGGAACTAGAGATTTAGGAGATATCCATGCACCTATAATCAACCCTAAATTATCACTGAATATGGGAGAACTCCCCTTTTAGCTAAATATATGCACTAGAGGAATACTACAGACCCTGGATAATTAATCTATCAGATAAAAAAGAACTGACTTGTAAATGCAAATTTGGATCTTCGGAACTTAGGCATTCTAGAATTATTGTCCATATATATCATTAGGGATCAGTATTGTTGACTTTGTTTCCTTTTTTCCTCCCAGTGGAATCATATTGTACATAGTAAACGGTTTATTTCCTATGCTGTGGATATTTTTACATATTATTAAACAACTTTTGTCAATGGTACTTTTTATCCAGTGCTGTGCATTAGATTTATGCTACGCCACTTATTAAAAATAAAGATGCTCAGGGTCTATACTGGATCAGTCCTAGCCCTTCCTCATTCAGTATCTCATTTAAATCTGAGAGGTCATTCCAGGCGAGTGTACATGTGAAAAGTTTCACAGGTGAATCCCAGGTGATTCTGACCCCAGTCAACGTTTTTAGTGACTGACTACATATTACAGAAGTATGCTTAGAGTTTAATTACCTCATCTTAGTTAGCCTGGATTATATTGCCCTCTTAAATGTACAGGGCAAACAGTAAAAACAAAGTTTCTTTCTTTCTCTTTCTTTCTTTCTTTCTTTCTTTCATTTATTTAAGTTGGAAGGTCATTACCTCACACTCAAAGATGGTATTTTATATTTTTTTAAGATTTTATTTATTTATTTGTGTGTTCAATGAGAGAGAGAGCACAAGCAGGGGAAGCAGCAGGCAGAGGGAGAAGCAGACTCTCCACTGAGCAGGGAGCCTGATGGGGGACTCGATCCCAGGACCATGGGATCATGACCTGAGCCGAAGGCAGACGCTTAACCGACTGAGCGATCCAGGTGTCCCAAACAAAGGTTCTTTTAAAATAAATTTATAAAAAAAGTTTTTTGGGGGGTAAAATTGGTTGTCCATCAAAATCACCTCATGTCATTTTAAGGCCGAGGTCTGAAGCTGGCACATCAGTTAAGCCCCCGGTGCTTATGGTTACGTCTGTGCGGTGTCCGTAATCTACTACTGCTAGTGCTTTCACCCAAATTCAAGATTGAGAGACTAGAGAGATGTCACGTTTAAGACATAAGAATGTAAAAGAGTAAGGAGGGCACATATTGCATGGTGCACTGGGTGTTATACACAACTAATGAATCATCGAGCCTTACATCGAAAACCGGGGATGTACTGTATGGTGACTAACATAATATAATAAAAAATCATTATTAAAAAAAAAAAAAAGAATGTAAAAGAGTTGTTATCATTAAAAAAAAAAAAAAGACAGGTCCCAGATCTTAATATCAGATCCGTAAACATTTCTTTGTTTCCCCCAAAATGAAGACTGTACTTCAAAATCCACTCACAGAAACTGAAGATAATGCTCTGAATTGTCATGTAAGTGTAGGATCTGATCACCCTTAATGTTCTTCGTCGTGCAGTGGGGTCAGAGGGTTCAGACTCATGTAAAGCCCACAGCGGCAAAGCCCATTTAGCAGCATGTTAAAAACCCACAGCCTTTGCATATTATGTTATCTTCCGCCAGCTTCCTGCATAACCATAAAGCAATTCTACACTAAAATAAAGACCTTTTGCTTGAACATCTTTAATCAGAAAGTTTAATAGAGAAATCGTCATTAATTCTCGCTAGCTTGGACAACGATGTGCACTTCAGAAAGAGTCCTTAACATGGTTTATGAGGACTTGAAGCTGCTGTTGCCAAATTAACCAAGAAATAAGACCCCTGAACAAGCCTTTAAGTGGAACACAAATTTAAAATGAAACAATCCTTGCCTCCAAATACAGGAATTCAAGCACAAAAAAGAATTAAACTTCTGGATGATAGACCTTTTGAAATGGAACTGTTTGGTATATGTCAGAGCCAACTACATAATCAATAAATAGACTTTATCAGCCAGGCTGTGCAAGATAAAATAGCATAAGCTTCATTAAGCCTTGTATTTGTGATGTCATCCCCGTGGTAGTCCCCTATTAATTTCCTGCAGAGAGAAACCCACTGCCCCTTCTCGCCTCTTCAGCCGTGCGCAGTGCTGACCAGTCTCCTGGCGCACCAAGTTTGCCACATGACAGCTGCCTGCACCACTCTGCACTCTGGGCAGGCAGCCCTCTGCACTTAACAACCATCCCGAACAGCTGACGTTCACCGAGGGTTGGCCCCACGCCAGGCTCCCTCACTCTCACAATGACCCGAGGAGTCTGGTCCTTTCCCCTCAAGCAGCTGAGCCTTGAGGACAGACAGGCTGGTAACTCGTGTGCGGCCATGCGGCCGGGTGTGCTGAGGAGGCTCATTCTTGAGCCCAGTGTGCTCCTTCATCGGTCATACCGTTGGCCACTGGAATAGTCTCCTCCCCTCTGCAGATCCAAATGGACCACCTTCCCAGATGCAAAGAAAATCCTCTCTGTCTCTCACAGGAATGTTTGGTCTGACTAGAACAGCTCACACTCACCTATTTAGAGCTGGCCCCTGACGTCGGCCCTACTGAAAGAGCGAAACCACTATTTCCAAAAAGCTGTCGAAATGCCAGGAACCCTGGTTAATGAAGGGCATTCACGCATCAAATCTGACACAAACCTGGGCTTTCTGAATTGGCCATTTTCCTGGGAGCATTGGGGGGGGGTGGCATTCTGACATCACTGCAGTGAAACAGCACCGTCTGCGCGTCAGTTACTTTCTGGTGATCTCCAGACGTATGTAACTGAAGACACTCCTAACTCTCAGCTTTATAAAACATAACGAGGTGGTTCCTACCCCTCCCTCTCCCTTTGTTTCATCACCTGAAAAAACAAAACAAACAAACAAAACCCTGGGGGTTATTAGGGGTCACTGTGTTGGAAATGTGGTATTTGGGGGACCAAACCATAGAGGGCATCCTAGAAATACTCTGACACAAGGCGGACAGCAACAGCCTCTCCTTCTGTTGCTCCTGATGATGACCAAGCGAATCAGGACTCCCCTGCTCATCAGGGACCTATACGTGTAGCTCTCATTTGTGCTATCTCTCCAAGCAACTTTCACTCAGAAACTAGAAAAGTTTCCACGGGTGCTTGTGGGAAGTCACCCGATGGTCTTGTGGAGAGACAGCCTACATTTTTCATGTTGAAGAAAATCCTGGGTGAAGAGAGAAAGGAAAGGATATGCAGTCAATTAACTGGAAGCAGAAAGGTGACAGAGTGACTGTGGGTGGAGACTCACACGCACGTACAAACACACACATACACCCACACCTTTCCGTTGACTGCTGTCATGCCATAACATGTGATTATCTGAGCACTGTATCCTGCCAGACCTTGGTCTTTATAGTCATGTAATGACTTTATGTAATGACCCATAAGCATGGTCAAAATTAGGTTGTTCCTGCATTATCTGAAGTAACACGGTAGCACCTGGACATGTGCTTTGTATAGGAAAGGTCATGTGTGGAAATACTCAAGTCTAACTGTGCTGTTCTGCAGTAGACCTTGTTCTACATTCAAGAGAGAAGCCCAAGAAAATGAAGAGCAATGAATCACTAGATTAATTTCATCTATTTCTAAATTCAATGGCTTCTATCTCATTTGTATAGTGCAATTTGATAGATAGGGACCTGCCATCATTCACTAAGGAAAAGACACATTTATTTACTGGTCATCCATGTGAGGGAAAGCAAGTGGATGAAGATGACAGTCAAATTTCTTGGCTGAGTGGGCTGCTGTCAGAGTCAATTCCTCTGAGTGTCTGTAAAACACCTTTTAGACAGCATCACAGTTCAGTGGTCAAATGCAGATTTTATCATACCTTCACCATTCCAATCTGTGATTTCTTATTAAAACAATAAACAAAAGCAATGCTCTAGGGAAAGCTATGATTTTGTTCAAAGCAGAAAAATTATATTTATCTTCATTATGGTATTTCCCCAAACAACAATTTTAGTTCACATTTAATAATTCAGTAGAGACACATAAATGCATCAGAGATGTTGTGTATGCTCATACGTAAATATGACATGCATATGCACATATAAATTCTATGACAACTGTGATGGTATCGTCTCAAAATGAAGAAGTATGTTTATCTAAAATGAATTACATAGCTAGTCACACAAGCAGAAAGCCAAAATTATAAACTATTCAAATGCAATTCTGGCTTTTAACACCATCAAGAGAGTTTGTTTTGGTCCTAATAAGCAATCTGAATTGTACTCTGCCTTTTGTGATTTTCTTTAGAAATTTGAAAAGCCAAAGGAGAAAGTACTTTTCAGATGTCATAATATTTGTAGTCTTGTCTTCTAGAATTCTGCCAGGCTATAATTTCTTTAAATTTGTATCATACCTCACATCCCCATTGCCTTGCCCAATAACAGGCACAGAGCAGAATGTTTTAAGTCTGCCAAATTTATGAATAAGTGGCTTTTCTTAAAAAAGAATTACTCCTTTATGTTCAAATAAGAGTATAATTAAAGGCAAAAAGGTAAATTGTCCACTATATGATATATTGCTTTAAAAATGGTCAAGCAAACACCTGTTTAGTGTTCACTCATGTATGAAGCAAATGATATTGAGTCCCCACCACATCCAGTTGCACATATCCCACTGGCATTCAAAAACTGAAGAGGCACAGATGATGAAAGCAGAAAGTATAACACTGATGAATGTCTTAAGAAAAGAAATAAAGTATTAAAGGCTTTAGAAGTCCTCATTCTCAACCATATCTAATCTTAGACCTAGAATTTGGGACAACCCACATTTTTCATTCATGGCAAAGCCCTGGTTACCACTAGCAAAACTTCCACTTTGGGAATCTGGAAAAGCTACATATGACCACCTTCACAACATACAACCTATGCATCCAAACCCTTTTCCTTCTGCAAATCTTCAGTCTTCATGTGTACTGGGTTCCATCTTGTAAGATGGTTTGAGGTTTACTTGTCTTTTTGGCAAAACTCTGTTCCTATCAGGGAGTGAAGATAAAGGAATGAAAGAATAATTGTATTTGATGTGAGGAAGACAGAGATGTGCTACTGCTGTACCCATTTCATAACTGCTTTCATTTCTTCCTTGATTCACTATCCTCACATCCAAATCTGTTATGATTTTGACAGCATACAGGTAGGGGAACACATAGCTAGTAAAAAGCTTGGACGTGTTCCTTGATCTCTCTGACCATCTGTTTCCTCTTCTATAAAATGGCTTACGTATGCTTAGCTCTAGAAGAATCTTAGTGTCTTAGTAGGCCCTTAGTAAATAGGTGGTAATGAGCTGATTGTATGAGCAAGGATTCTATATAAACTAACATCCCACCATTTGATTAAATCAAAGAAAGAGATGTTCTTGTCTTTGTTTCTCTAACTATACGATGGGACTACCTTCAGGGTTGTCCTAAGAATTAATGAGACAATACACGCAAACTTCCCCTTACTTATTCCCTTATATAAATGATTGTTCGGTATTTCTCTTTGGTTTGGAATTTTCCAGTTCTAATTTCTTTACACCTAAACACCTATGGTTGCTGGATTATGCAAGATAATGGTAACCACAAATCGCCTGGGGCTAGTACATCAAAGGATTTGAACAAGTGACAAAATCTTTAGTATCCATGCAATCCTCCAGGTAATAAAGAAAATGAAAAAGATACTGAAAATAATTATTAATCTTACAAACTCCTTTAAGAATCTTAGAACTGGGAATATTTTAATCTTTGAAGGGACGTGCCTAAGAAAATGCAGAAATGTTTAGTACCCTAGTTCTAATGTAGCCCTTTATGAGTTTCCTATGAATATTTTCCTTGACTGAATATATTCACTTGTACTTTTCAATTTTAATTTATGTGAAAGTAAACACATTTATATTAGGAAAGCAATAACGCATTCCAGGATATATATTTATAGTCCTTAGAGTCACCAGCTCTGAAATCATATACTGTCACCATCCAGAAACAAATCAGTAACCTATTAATGTGAGACCTGTAATGCTGCTGTGAAACATGGCTATCATATTTATACAGGTATGGAGACTGGCCTTCTCTTCTACGCAAATGTGAAACAGGAGCAACCAAGACTCTCTTGGAACTTGGAAAGAAAATATAAAATCAGTAAAGAAAAAAAACTTTATGTAAAAACGCCTTTCAGTGAGTAAATATTATTTTCTCCTAGGCTGCCAAAAATGTGGATATGAAATTTAGGAAAGCTTTACTGTTGATATTTTAATGATGAATTTGTATCCTAAATCACATTTAGCATTATGCAAGGCACGACAATTAGAAATCTAAGTTATTCTCTGTCTTTAGAGGTCAGGATCTGGGAGCACTGTCCTTTCTACTTTTTTTGTCTTGGTAGTATTCAATTATTATACAAAGTAAGGACGCTCAGGCAACACACTAGGTCTGACTTTCATTCTTAGGAATTAACTATGAGAACACATTTTGAGAGTGCTGTTATAAGTTGTATTTTCTGTTGGAATTGCCACCAAAGTGTGGGGAAAAAAAATGCACATTGGGCTAGCTTTTCAGGTCTATAATGTATATTCCTGTGGGAACAACCTCATGAAAATTCATCCTCAGATGGCCCTGAGGCGACTGTACACATTTTATAATTCACATAATAGCCTTTTCAGACAGCCCACTTGAAGATTAGTTTCATGGGACCAAAGCACAACTCTCATTACCATTACTTTCTCTCCAAAATCAACATCTCAAACCAGAAAAGTAAAGCAGAGGGAGAAAAAGAACAAATCCATGAATAATCTGCCAATCACACCTCCTCCCTACACAGTTAAAAGTCTGTCATAGGATATTTCAATTAAAACAACCTAGATGAAAACAGATGGCATTTTGTCCCTTTTCCTATCTGATTTAAAGCCTCAGCCGGGGAAGGACCTGCCATTTATGAGTCCTCTTAGTCTATATTACAAACAAGAGGACCAATGTTCCTTCCTTTCCCCCTCTCTCCCTCCTTCCCTTCTTTCCTTCTCTCAATCTCTCCTTGCTTCCTTTCTATCCATCTACTGTCTGACAGGTAAAATCTTAAATTCCCTGATGTTGAGTCTAAGTACAGTCGATTTATAGCATGAACCAGCAGGTAAATAAACAGTCTGTTGAGTGGAGTGGAATTAAGCATCCAGCCACAGACAGAAAGCCAATACTATACAAATGGGACCGCATGGTATTGGCAACCATCGACATCTGCATGCAACTCCTTAACTACTATTACTCATGAATCTCTCCAGATACAGTTTGTAATCTCGTCTCTGAGTGGCTCTCTCTAGTTTGTTTCTGCATTAGGCATGATAAATGCATTTTAGAAACTGACAGTAAAAGATTAATATGCTCATAACCATCAAAGAGAACCTTTCACCGATTTCAAATAGCTGCCCTCCCTTTGACCACCCATCCCGGCACACCGTCCAATTCATACTTACTCACGAAGGCTTCCTCATCCACTGGCAAACGCACGGACATGCAGAAGTATGTATCAGACTGTTTGAGAGAGAAAGATACAAAATCTGAATTAATCTGCTGCTAGTAAAGAAGAAGAAGAAGAAAAAAAAAAAAAAACAGTAAAAGCATGGGCTCTATGACTGAAAAAGAACTACTGGCCCAGTGAGGTGAAGTTGCCTGCCGACTGGGTGTGACCAAGTTAATGGAAGGGCCAAGTCTAGAACATAGGTACTTCAAACATTTTTCTAGAACTCTTTCCTAACTGACTTCAAATCCTATTTATAAGAGCAGTTATCATGAGTGATATTTCTAGTACTGTCACAGTTGAAAGGCAACATTTTAGACGCTTCTATAAAAAGTGAAACACTTTAATGCACTTGACTTTAAAGTGGTAGGAGTTCGTGTTGACCATCTTCGCTATATGCATAATTAAATATTTAATTTCCTGAATCACTTTACAACTGCTCAAATATTAAATTTGAGAAGTACAATGAATAAGAGTTGGTCTTAAAATATAATATTCGGTCGTTCTCCCGTACTTCAATATTTTTATGTAGAACATTGAAGAAATCAACATTAACTCAAGTTAACTTGACTCCTTTCTTTTCCAGCAACTAGTCTCTTATCTAAATGGCCACTTTTTTCCACCATCAAATTTATTAACATTAAGAATTTTTAGTGATAAAAACTGCAATTTAAAAAGAATGAGCTTCTGTTGATCTATGCATTCCACTTCCCTAGTGGAAGACCCTAGGCAGTGAAGTATGTGCCGTGGTCGATAATATACCCAATACAAGTATAGACTAAACTCATTTAATAATTCATACTTCATGGATTAATACCGTACAGTGCTGGAATCAAGAGACTCCATAAACACGGGTAGAGATCATCTGCGTATCACTAAACCTACTGGTTAGCACTGAAAAATAGTTAAATTTATACCACTTTTAAAAATGCTTTGTTGGGTGGAAATTCAAATATACCTCAAATCTGCATCTTAAACTTTGAAAAAAGTTTAGAAAAATAAGATTCAGTCTTCATTACTACGTTTATATATGCCACTTTTTCTCTCAATTGAGCCAACTGTTTTGTTTCTTAAAAGGCTTTATAATTATTTAGATTTACCTTTATTTTGCTAAGAAGGAAATATGCTGGGAAATGTTGAAGACTGCACAGCAAGGAGGTTAAGCTACGTAAATGACAGAGGTGGGGACTGTGTATCCAAAACCCGAGAATATAATGGCAAAATAAGGATTAAAGATCTTATAATCATGTACAAGATTGTTCATAAATAATTTTACAATCTTGGAATTACTAGTGTCACAAAACTCCATTCTAACATAAAAAATAGTAAGTTTAAGATTCTTTTCTATTTGGCCCTCCCGAGCTATGAGGAATTCAGGACTGGAAGCTATTCATGGCTACTACAGGCGCTGTTGCTACTATTACTATTGCCAAGCCAACAGTTACTGAAATGTTTATTATGTGTCAGGCTTAGTTCTCCACGTATTATATCATTTAATAACTAAAACAATCAAACATGGTAGATAGATACTATTATGAACTCCACTTTACAGATAGTAAGAATAATAACTAACGTTTACTGAGAACTTACTATGTGCCAACACTGTTCTAAACACTCTATAGTATTAACTTCTTTAATCCTCAAAGCACAGCTTTGTGATATAATACTGTTATTCTCCCCATTTTACATATGAGGAAACTGAGGCAAACAGAGGCTAAGTAACTTTTCTGTTTGTTCTAGTCAAAACCTGGCAATAGGAGGGTAGGCTCCTGAATCCCCTCTTAGCGCAGTTTCTTTAGAAAGCTGGTGATTATAAATCTTTGCTCTGCCTCTTTAAGATGTAAATCTTCTATAACCCAGAACTGTCTTCTCACATTCAATGAGACAATTCTGCTCTGGTTCTCAGCCAGTGGAGCCTTGCTCTAACTTACATCACTGCTTCCTGTCCTATAGATACGAGAAGCTTGTTTTTCCTCTAGATAGGTGCCAATGAACAAACCCAGACGGCCCAGTCACAGGGACCAATCCCCCTAAGACCCCTCAGTGCTTTTCCCTTAGCATCCCCAGACTTCAAAGGTCTTCTCTCCTTTGTTTTGGCAGAGTTGACTTTGGTTCACACTGGACCTCCTTCACTATTATAATGGTTGTTTTTGAAGAAAATCTGTCTTTACCACTTTAACTCATGTCCACCTGATTTACCTTTTGACACTAACAAGTGTGGGAGCTGGAATCGAAACAGAGGTAGTCTGACTAATGTATTGCAGATCATTCAAAGCAATATGAACAATTAATGACTTAACAGGAAATATAAAAACAAAAGTCAATTTAAAGTAGCTAAGCCCATATTTACAGTAAGAAACCATTAAAGGTTGCAATTAAATGCACATCAAACCAAAGTTCTTTCATATCTGGACTTAGAGTTTTTGGTTCTATTTCCTCTTTCATTTTATTCTAAACCACTTCAAGCTACTTTTGGAGTAGTTAAGTTACAGGACTAAATACATATATCAAATTCACAAAGTTGGTTCTTTTGATTAAAAATAAACAACTAGGAACAATAATGGTTCCATATACAGAATAAAGGAAACTACTATTATTCTCAGAATTGATCAGATCCATATTGGAATTCTTATTCTTATCAGCAGCTGCACAATTTAAAAGGACAGAATAATTTGGGAATATCTTCCTTCTATCAATTTTTATTTCTTGGCTTATAACTTCTCTGATAACAAGAATATATTCAGATTTCAATGGTTTCTTTTCTGTTCTGTTGAAGCCAGTTGAAAAAAAAAATGAAGAAGAGAAGAGAGAGATCCTCTACAGAATAAATAGCATTTGGTAAAATCATTTTGGGAGAGCAACGTCTGTATTACCCAGTGCATCAGTGGTGTCCCATGCCCCATCGTACTCTGATTTACGATTTTACTTATGCCCCATTTTTCAAGATAAAGAATAATTCTGTTAGAAGAAAAGAAGGTAAAACTTTTTTTTTTCTAAAAATGAGCACACTAAAAAATACCATGTGTATCAAATCAATAATTAGCCTTCGGCTGGAAGCTCTGAAGACCAGTTCAACAGAACAGAGAATAACAAAAAGTCATTTATTCTTTTCTCTGCGAGTGTAAAAGATGTCAGTGCTTTTGTTGTATAGTATCCTGGTAATACAGTTTGGTTTCTAAAATTAAGTTGAGAGCTCAAGATCTCTGTAAGGAAGGTCATTTCCAGGGTTTAATTGGAGAAGCCGTATCTTAAAGATGACTCAGGGCCAAGTTCTTGTCTCCCTTGGGCTGGCTCAGTCTGAGTAAGCCCGATTTTTGTGTTACTTCATTTTCTTCTCTGTGACTAGGACTAACAGGCACCGCATCTTTTTTTTTTTTTTTTTTTACAGAAATAGAAACTGATTCACAGAAAGGTTATTGATCTACGTAAGGCCACTCAGGTAGTTAGTGTCAGAATAAGGATTAGAAGTCCTCAGGTTTACACCTTCAAGATGACTAGAGATAACTACGTGTCTTTCCTGCCACTTTCTTGCCATTAATCTAGTTTCTTGCCATTTTAATCTAGTTAAATGTGATTCTGGAGAGTCCTTTGAACCTTCATACCTCTTTTTCTCTATAAGACTAAATCCTATATTTTAAAATTAAATGTAAGGCTCTTCATAAGTAAATGAATAACATTTTTTTATAAGATAGGTAATTTGCAGAAGAATGGATCAGACAATAGCCTTTGCCTAACGATTACGAACTCATTACAACACAAGGAAAGAAAGATTATTTAGGTGATTACAAAATACTGTTTCATCAATATAGGTTAACTTCTATAGCAGGTCACCAAGAAGGAATAGTTACCTTAAATTTAAACTTCATGCTGTAAGCAGTAGTCAATATAAGAATTTAAGGCTATAATAACATGTAATCACATAGTTAACTACTAGCAACCCTGCTACCGAGAAACTCTTTTTTTAAAAAAACAAAGCCTTCTGAGACAACAATTTTAAGAAAACTGGGACAATATATTTCTCAGAGTAATACCATTATATCACTGATAGGAACAAGTAACCAGTTATGCTTTACTTTTTTGCAGGATAACCACTATCTAACAGTACCCTGATCAGATAAATAACCCCGCACGCTTTGTCAACAACACAAAAAAATTCAACTGATTTAAACATACGATCAATATTTACCATATGATACCTTGTCAAAGGGAAAACATTTATTGAGCCTCCTACTTTATTCTAGAAGTTTTCCATCTTTGTTATTTTCCATGATAACACTGCCAGGTAGGTGTTACAGACACTGTTTTAAAGGTGTAAAACTGAAGTTCAAACAGGTAAGTAACTTTGTGATTAAACAAAATTCTCAAAACTGATGAAATGGAATTTGAACCCAGTTCATTAAAACACTTCTCTGTCCACAATGTGAAGATAGCTATTAAAAGGTTGTTTTTCAAATCTCTCTAATATCTGAAAAGTAAATATCAGTTCCTAGGCACAACTTTAGTTGTTTACTTCATTAAGGGGAGAAATAAAGGAATCCAAGACACATAAAATTTAACAAGAAGTTTAAGCCCAAGTCCCCTAAATTTTCAATAGCATCTGAGAGTATCTCATGAAAGCTTGTTGACAAACTGCAAAGAACTAGACTAGAACCACAGCGATTTAATTGTGCCATTATTTTGTTTCTACAAAGTAAAGCTATTTGAAAGCATATACATAACTCAGATCAGTGTTTCTCTCTAACACATTCTGAAGACACAAACACAGCATCTTACTGCCCATTGTAATAGTTTCTTCATTTGAACACACTGTCCCAGAGAGGATGTTTCCATAATTCAACCCAAACTACCAGTACAACCTTTCACAATTTTCCATACATCATCATCATGAATCCTCTTTTTCTCTCTGTGGGAAGAACACAGTATGTGAGCTTGGCGCCAGGGGACTGTCTGTAAAATACTGCGGATTCAAACTGCTAACATAAGGCTCAGACGTACAAGAAGGGAGAAGTAATGTGAATCTACACAGCCATGCTTCCCAGTGCTCTCTGTTATGGTACATCAGCCAAATCTGAATCAAGAGGGATATGATATTGCTGATGCCTCTTTACTGCTGCTACTGGGAACTATCCAAGAAAAGCACATTTTTCCGACAAAAGAAGTGTGCTAGAAATGAAAGAAAAGTGCTTATTGCTAAGAACTCCTGTTATATCCTATTATTACCCATTTTTTAAAAGATTTCATTTATTTATTTGAGAGAGAGAGCATGCATGAGCAGGGGGGAGGGGGAGAGGGAGAGGGAAAAGCAGACTCCCCACTGAGCAGGGAGCCCAACGTGGAGCTCGATTCTAGGACCCCAAGATCATGACCTGAGCCAGAGACAGCCAGGCGCCCCTATTACTACCCACTTTAAACCAAGAGTTCTTGTGCAGACAATAGGGTTCAGTAACACCTTACTTACATTATTTAAAAAGTGTTCTTTATTTTGATTTAGTTGTTTGTGAAACAGAGATGCAGTGGTTTCTACAGAATAAGCAGTTAATAACATCAACTGCTTATTTAAATTAATATGGAACAAATAAAACCATCTGTTCACAAAAAAACAGTAATTTTTGTTTTGGGAAACTAGAGGTACCATTCAGATTCTAGTGCGGAACACTACGATTTGATCCTGATTAGATAATATTCTCACTGCCCTTATATTGTTTGGACTTACAGATCCCTGCAGACGATCTTTCTTAAGGAGATTCTCCAAGGTGGTGGCACAAACAGGCATACAAACAGACAATATGACCTAGTTTCACCCGGGTATGGTTATTTCTGCGGCTGTTTGCAAATCAATGGTTGTTCTCTGTGAATACGCCACAACCCATAGAGACATTATATTGTGTATGGCGTGGTCTCTGGTAACTTTTCTCAGCCACTCCTTGTTAAACAACCAGAGCAGTGAAACCATCTCATGGTGGTGACTGTGACTTTGTGCCTTCAAGCCGTTGCTTGTGAAGCAAGTAATAACCTCTTTACCAACCGAGGTCATGCACAGTTAAAATCCAATCCAGACAAACTGTGGAGGCTCTAAAAAGCCCTTCATTTTCATACTGTACTCACTTTGGGTTTATGTATTTTTTTTAAGGTTTTATTTATTTACTTGAGATAGAGAAAGCAAGAGAGAGTGAGCATGGGGGCGGGGAGAGGGAGCAGGGGCAGAGGGAGAGAGAGGGGCAGACTCCCCGCTGAGCAGGGCACAACTTGGGGTTCCACGCAGGGCTGGACCTGGGACTCCATCCCAGGACCCCGGGATTATGACCTGAGCGGAGGCAGATGCTTAACCGACTGAGCCACCCAGGTGCCCTCTCACTTCGGGTTTAAATAACTTGAGTTCTGCAAAGAACTAGTGGAAACCTCAGGCACTGATGGTAGTGATGGCAGTCCAACAAAGCAAAGGCTCAGAAAATGATGAGGCCTCTCTGACAAGGATCTTAGTTAGGAGAGGAAGGAGGCAATTGGAAAATTGTTTTTCAAAATCTTCTTTCAATTGATCCAGTTTGAAAATGGAATCAAATTGCTATATCCCAAAGTGATTTTAATGCACGCTTAGTAAACTTAACCTGACACAGTAGTCTGTATTTTTAACATCAACCTAGTATAAAAGAAAGCTAAAGCAAAGGAAAATTAGAGCACAACACAAATGCTTTCCTGGAGCAAAACTCAGGTTGGAAGAGTCTACCTCTCCGGGCGAACCAAGAACCAGACTCTTAACTACAGAGAAGAAACTGAGGGTTACTGGAGCCGAGGCTGGCGGGGAATGGGCTAAATGGTGATAGGGGATTAAGGAGGGCACCAGGTATTGTAATGTAAGTGATGAATCACTAAATTCTACACCAGAAACCAATATTATATTGCATGTTCACTAATTGGACTTTAAATAAAAATCCGGAGAAAATACAAGAGTCAAGAAAAACCTTAAGGAAGACTTTCTATTTCAGATGTTGCATTCTATATTAAAAAGCGTTAAGAGGCTATTAAACGTCTTCAGCAATATATATTTATGTTGCAAAGCTGGGAGAAGATGAGGAATAAAAAAACTTTTTAATTTCAAAAAGAACCAAGTCTACATCTCTAAAATGAGAACTTAAGATACTTACTTACAGATAAAATCCCTTAAAGTCTCCCTTGTATATACTCTAACCTAATTTTCCCTTTGCTGTTGTCTTTCCTTTAACATATACTAAAAAATGTGTCTTTTTATGTTTATATTCATTAACCTCTGGAATAAATAGTCATAGTGAAGATTTTATGTTAAAAAATAATCTCAAATTGACTAAAAGAAAGTATTCTCCAAAACGTTCTACTCTTGTCCTAAGCATTAAGCTATAAGTTCCAGCCCCACCAACGTTTTGGATGTTTAGCCCAATCGAGAATGTCATCTTCTTGAATAATGTCTGTCTTGCATCCTAAGTATTTAGAATAATATCTGGCACATACTGGGAGCTCTATAAATATTTGCTGAATTTTGTATGTACCTTCTTCCTTTGGTAGCAAAAAACTGACAATTTAAGAAAGGCCGAAGTGAAACCTGTATTATAGATGCTGCCTAATTAGGGTTTTATACAGCACCACTTTTTCATATGAATTTTATCCTTCAGTTGATTCATCCCAGAATCCCATTTGCATTTTTAAACTATAATCACACTGTGGCTGATGATGACAAGATTCTTAATGCCAAGTAGCTCAAGTGGAAGCTACTTCCTGGCAAGGGCTCCTCTTTGGGAATGACAAATCTGTACGAGCAAATGAGGAAGGAAAAAATATTTTGGTGAGTGAACATCTGTCTTAGTGCTTTCACACACTTTCATTTAAGAGAAAACAGAAAGGCACATACTAATAACAGTCTATAATTAACGCCCAAGCCACAACAGGTGGTGACAGTGGTGGGATCCTCCTTGGATTCTTGATTCTGGGGAAGTTATGTGAGAGGAAACTACTGCTCTCAACAGGGGTTGCTGATGACCTCTACTACTTACCTTTCCCAAGCTTACGCCAGTGGTTTATGCTCTTCATCAAGTCTCCCCCAAATGAAAGCTTTCTGAACCTTGTGCCAACATTCCCTAGTCACACCCATGTTCCTCTCTTTTAGCAGCAGATTGGAAAATGACTATCTCAAATCTGTTTGGAGGTACTTCAGAACAGAGAGGGTCCCACAGTCCCTACCTCCAAACGCCACATTTCTATGCTAAGTTGCTTACATTTGATTCTAGGACAATATGGTGTCATGGAAGAGAAGCTCTGGACTCGAACAGCTCTGTCAATTACTTCACTACCTGAGTTGTATTCTACTCTCTTGAAATTTAAAATGAACCATCAGAAAACAAAGTGGTCTACACAATTTCTGTTCTTTCTGGGGCTGTTCCCTTATGCCTTGTCATAGTCATTTCATTGCCCACCTTTAAATCTCTTTTAATGTCTGCGTAGAAATCTGTTCTTCCACCTATCCATTCACTCATTCAACAAACGTATTTGTTGGGCAGCTCCCATAAAACTGTGAGCAAAAGTATACATAGTTTCTGTTCTCACAAAGCTTGCAGTCTGCCAGCAGAGCAGACAAATAATCACACAAATAAAAGTCAAATTTTTGCTAGTTTAAATAATACATGGGAGAAGTAAAGGTTGCTATAAGAGCCAGGAATTCAGGGGAAATGACATAGATGAAGGAGGATTAGCAAAGTTTTAGACATAGGAAATAGTATTTTCAAAGGTCCTATAATTGGAGAGAATTTGATGTGAGTGAGAAAACAAAAGTCAGTGCATACAGACAGGCAAAACAAGTTAAATTGGACTGGAAAAGGAGATATGGGCACACACTGTTAGACCTTGTGGTCCATGTTAAGGACTCTGGTTATTTTATTTTTTCTTTTTTCTTCTTACATTTATTAATTTATTTTTGGAATCTCTACACCCAACATGGGGCTCAAACTCACAATCCCAAGATCAAGAGTTCCACACTCTTCCAAATGAGCCAGCCAGATGCCCATCTTTTGTTTTTCTTGAGAGCAACAGGAAGCCAATGACATTTTTTGTGAGGAAACTGACATGGAGGTTCAAATCAGAGAGGTGAGTAAAAGGGCCAGGTAGTTATTCAGAAAAGTGATATTAGCTTGAAACTGGGTGTTGGCACTAAAGAAGGAGAAAAGAGAACAGATTTTAGAGATATTTAAAAGGTAAAATAGGGACGTGTGGGTGGTGTAGCTGGTTAAGCGTTCGACTCTTGATTTCGGCTCAGGTCATGATATCGGGGTGCTGGGATCCAGCCCCGCATCTGGCTCCCCACTCAGTGGGAGTCTGCTTGTCTCCCTCTCCCTCTGCCCCAGCCCCTGCCCCTGCTCAAGGGCTTGCTCTCTCTCTCTCAAATCAATGAATAAATCATAAATAAATGGTAAAATAGACATGAACTAGGGAGTGGACTCGAATGAAAGGGAAGGAGGCAATATCAAGGATGATTCCTAGATTTCTGGTGTGCATAACTGAATGCACAGGTAGCAGTCAAGACCTAAAACACAAGAAGACCAGGTTTGAAGAAAATGGATTTGTCATTGGACAACTGTACTTAAAAAGCTTTTGAAAAATCTATAAGTAAATATCAAATGGGAAGTTCGGTCAAAGTTCCTTTTAGAGGAAAGGCCTAGAAATGTAAATTTATGCCACATATAAGTTCGGTGGTAACTGGGCAGTGGGTGTGGAGGAAGCTCTTTTGGTAGAGTAGAGAACAGAAAAAACAAGTTGCTGAGCCGTTGAGTGGCTGGCCAAAGAAAGAGCAGCCGCCGAGGTCAGAGAAAAACCAGGAGAGTTATATCCAGAAGCTGAAAAAAGGGAATGTTTCAAGGAGGAAGTAGTTGACAATGTCTCTAGTTAAAACCCACATGTTAGCAGTGTTCTCACAGGGATGCCTACAATTCAATACTAACATTTGGACATCTACTTTTTTTGTGTGTTAATACTTTTAACTTATTTTAAGGGACCCAGTTCCTCCTGGTAGCTCCTCCTGCAAGGACTATGACTCTGGATACTCTGGCCCCATGACTCAGGGTCTTCTCAGGGCTATGTGAAGCTTCCACCACACTCACAATCCAAATTCCCCACAGACTCTCCAGTGTTGGCCATCTACGCTGCCTCCCAATAAAGAAATGCCTGCAGCAACAGTACACGGCAGAGTCACCACAAAGTTCTCCCACCAGCTCTTTCGGTGATGGTCACAGGGCCTGCGCCGACTTGGGAAACAGGAAAGAACATCAGTGAAAAGGAAAATGAAAAAACAAATAGGGGCACCTGGCTGGCTCAGTCAGAAGAGCATGCAACTCTTGATCTTAGGGTTGTGGGTTTAAGCCCCACATTGGGTGTAGAGATTACTAAAAAAAATAATAAAATCAACTTTGAAAAAAAGAAAAGAAAGGAAAAAAAATAACAACAGCAACAAAAATCAAAGCAGCCTGAAGAAAAATGACGGGTCAATAAGTCAGCTTAAAATAAAACCTCCAAATATTCAAAATAAAACAATATAAGGAAAATTATTTGAAGCAATACTGGTATTATAGAAGTTCAGCAGAGCATAGAACCACCAAGTAATGAATCTCGATGCATGCTTGCTGATTTCCAACCAAGAAACTACTTCTACTCCATAGACTAGTGGTGTGAACAAAACCCAGCAATCTGAATGCGTGATTTACCCCTTCGGCACACACTGATTCTAATTTCTTGTCATGGATTAAGGACTCATGAGATGATATACTATAAAAGTGCATACTTCATACATAAAATAATTAGAGAAGTACAAATATTACAATATTAAAATAGGCAACTTTTTAGTAATAGTCCAACAGACTTCAGCATACTTGTAAAAATGTTACAGTTCTGGGCAAAAATCTAAGTCTTCGGTATTATATATTTGTAATGAGTTGAATATTGTGAAAATATAAAACTCTTGTAGTCACATTTCTCCCCCAAATAAATCACATTTGGTTCCCCAGAAGCCATTCTGTTATTATGGCTCCAAAGAAGGAGGCAGGGCTACTGCTGGCTATGAAAGAGAGAGAACAGGCATAGCAGAAGGCGGAGGGAATGAAAGGAAGTCTCTGGCCAAGAGGAAGTTAATTTCATAGTCACACATGAGATGTCAGAGTTGATACCAATGAAGAGAACTGAGCCCAAGAATTCCCTTCATTTGAAGCCCTTTCCACTGCCCAAGGCTATTCATATAAGACCAGTCCTTTTCATAGACCCAGATATTATCCTGACAAATAAAAAAGGAAGGCGGAAAGGAAAAAGCCTAATCAAAAGTTGGGAAGACTGAACCCAAAGGGAGTGTGATACCCTCCAAAGATACTTTTAAGATTTCCTTCCCTTACTATTCAGAGGGTCAGGAGCTTAGAAGCTAAATTAGATCAGTTTTTTAAAAAGTAAAATCTTTATTTTCTTTGCATTCCTGAAGAGCAGTGTATGAATTGTGACTCTGCTACACACATAAGCAAAGAACAATTTGCAAATTAATGTATCAGTTTATTATTTGTACTTTTACTATTTAGCATTAGTAACTGGAATCGGTATGGTATACCATGGCCTGACAAATTTCCTCTGGAAGACATGTAAAACATGTAAGTAATCTTGTAAGGCTCAAGTACAGTTATATACTCATGGCAATGATTAACAGAATTTCTTGACCTGCAAGATGACTGACTTCTTATTTCATTGATTGTGGTACTTAAAATTGGTACAAACATTTCAAAAAAGCAAAATGGCAATGCATGGTTAGGGCTATGAAAGCGTTCATCAAAAACAGCCCTTTTTCTCCTTCTCATGAATTGAGCACATACCAGGAATTACCACAAAGACCATATTAATCAAATACCTACCTTCTGTCATACGTAAGAGGCTTAAGAACATGTTTATGACACAAAGAGGACATCTGGTTGCACATTGCAGAAGAACAACTCAAAATGGCTTACACAGAGATGCAGTCTCTCACATATGTGTGGTGTGATGTCATCAAGGACTTTGGTTCTTTCCATCTTATCAGTTTTATCGTATTCGGTATATTGCCTCTCATCGGTAGGATTCTTTCGTCATTATTACAGGATGGTTGCAGCAGCTTCCAGTATCATCGTCCCAGAAACTAATTCCCAAAGGACAACAGAGGGAAAGTCTCTTCCTTCAGTTCCATTTCAAGAGTGAAGCTTTCCCAGAAGCACTTGCTTACAGCAGAATTCCCTTCACATCTAAATGGCCAGAACTGTACCACATGCGTTCTCTAAACCAATCATATTAAGAGTAAAGGAATTACCATGACTGGCTTAGTCTAATCAAGAGTCACTTTCTGGGCTAGGGAAGGTCAAAAAAGAGAGGAAGAAAAATGCTCGCAGAGTAGGCAACCAATAGGTCCTGACAGAATATTCCTGAGAACAAAAACCAAAACCCTCATAATTCTAAATTTAACCAGTGGTAGATAATCTTTGGGCAACTGGGTCCGTTTCAATGTATTGATCTGTGATGTTCAGAATTTTTGAAATCTTTGTCTTCTTGTCTAGTCAAATAATTATGTCAACTAAATATATACTCAATTAGACATTTTCTGCTGAATCTCTTAACTAGATGCCAAAATACACTAAGATTTAGGGACCAAGAATGGAAGAGCGGATAAAACGCCAAATTCCCAGTTTGGCAAACCTGATGATCTTCAGGGAAATAAGAGATGGAAAGCCAGTTTCATCCTGAGTTTAAAAAAAGACAACTGCGCCTTCTGAAAAAAATGCTTTTTTCTTCAAAAGAAGTGGTACCGCAGGCATGGGGTACTTATGTTTAATGATGAAGTCATATATTTAACCATAATGATCAAGGGCAAAGTCATTCTGTCTCTCTTCACCTGCCTCACAGTGATTTTGCAGCCTATTCATTTTCCTTAGATTTCAACTCATAAAGAAAACATTACAACAGATCTGCATCCTTTGTCTCGAACTTCTAAGAGGAACTATAAAATCAAATATAAAAATATTCTTCGGAATGCTCTTTGTTTTTCCTCTGCACATCATAAACATCTCTGTTTCAACATTAGGCAGTTAGAACAAAGCTCCTTGTTTGCTAGTCTGTCTCTTGTTATTAGATTGTGTTTTAAAGGCTGAAGCCTTGATTTATTCTTGTTTGTATTCCCAAAGACCACTTGGCATAAGAACCGGGTATATAGTGAATGTTGGTTGAATTCATTTGTTGAATTTTTTTAAACTACATGACTAATAACCTTTCATAATGGGCCTGTTCCTACAAAAATAGCTCCAGAGCATTGAGTCACTTTTTCCTTTAAGGATTTTATTTATGTTTTTTTTTAAAGACTATCAAACCAAATTTATCCCACTGTAATTTTCCAACTTCCATTGAAAGACAGTATTAATTATTCAAGAAAAGGAATGACTCTACAAAGGTTGTCTTCTCTTTGTGTCTCAACTCCCAGAGGTGGATACTTGTCATATAGTTAATGGAGTTATTGTTATAATGAACCAAATAGCTGTAGAAACAGCAAATGTCCATTTTCCAGATATATTTTTACTTGGCACAGTTCATTTTACATTATAAACATAAATAACTGCACTTCATTCAGTATTGGTGTCCTTCTTTAAGCCAGCTTGGAAATTAGGGAAATGCCTAATTCTAAATGAAAGAGTAAATTCAATATTTTAAAATCAGCTTCATTTTTTAATTTTACTTATTTTTTAAAAAATTAAGTTGTTTGTGAGAGAGAGAGCGAGCAAGAGCAGGAGGAGGGGCAGAGGAAGAGAGAGAAGCAAACTCCCCCCTTAGCAGGGAGCCAGATGCGGGGCTCAATTGCATGACCCTGGGATCATGACCTGAGCCGAAGGCAGGTGCTTAACTGAGTGAGCCACCCTGGTGCCCCATGACTTACTTATTTTAAACTGGAAATTTGTACCTCTTCATCTCCTTTATCTATTTCGCTCCTCCTCCCTCACCTCTGGCAACCACCAGTTTGTTCTTTGTATTTAAAAGCCTGTTTGCTTGCTTTGTATTTTGGATTCCACATACAAGTGAAATAATATGGTATTTATCTTTCTCTGTCTTACTTCACTTAGCATAATACCCTCTAGTCCCATCCACCATGTTGTCTCAAATGGCAAGATCGCATTATTTTTTAGGGCTGAGTAATATTCTAGTGTGTGTGTCTGTGTGTGTGTGTATCTTTTTTATTCATCAATGGACACTTTGGTTGTTTCATAGCCTAATGTAAAAAAATGTTACAATAGGTTTAGGGGTGCCTGTATCTTTTCAAATTAGTGCTTTCATTTTCTTTGGGTAAATAGCCAGTAGTGGAATTACTGGATCATATGGCATTTCTATTTTAATTTTTTAAGGAATCTCCATACTGTTTTCCATAGTTGTTGTACCAATTTACGTTCCCACCATCATGCACGAGAGTGTCCCTGGAGGAAAGTTTCTTTTTACAAAAGTATTTCCATTGACAAATTTGGAAGAAATGACATAATTAGAATACTCATCATATGCAACTTCTAATGAATCTAGGCAATGATAAATATTCATGGCTGCTAAAACCAATAGGTGAAAAGCTGATAGGAAACTTTATAATGGGTCAGTCAACTTTCCAATTCTTAATTTAATCACTGGGATTTACATCATAATAAGACAGATAATCAGACATTCTATGTTGCCTATTGGTTTAATTTAACATCACCTATGAAAATTTCTTGCTAAAAACTCTCAATTCGATCAAGCCTTTAGATGTACTAATACAGGAAATATAAGGGACAGAGGTACATGTTACATGACACTCTAGTGATGCAATCAGCAAAACCTAGAATACAGAAAACTCTTAGGACAAATACTGTTTTCTTCACAAATAAATTACAAGGGAAAAAAGAGACAAAAGGAATCTCAAAAGTCCTTATAAAGGAGACATATCAACAAGATTTACCATGTGGGGTATGTTTGGATCCTGATGCAAACCAACCAACATTTAAAAAATATAACAGAGAAACTTGACATTGACTAGCTATGTGGTGATATAATGGTAATCGTGCTTGTCTTTAAAAACAAAGGTCTTATCTGGAAAATACACACTGAAATATTGTGAAAGGAAATGATGTCTAGTAGACACCTCAAAATAATTCCATGTGTGTGTTGGGGGAGGAATGAAGTAGGGGCTACAGATAAAAGAAGCCTGACCATGAGTGGGGGTTCATTATACATTATACAAGCCTTTTTAATTTTGTGAATATTAGAAGCTTTCCATTGAAAATGTTTAAAATATAAAAAAGATATAGTTTGTCCTTGGGAATCTTCGCTACCAACCTATCAATATAATAACCAGCAAACTGAACAATAAACGTATCTTGATTCCATATATATTTTGATCCTGGCACATAAAAATAGATAACAATTCTCTTCCTTCAGAAACTTCAAAATTGGGGCGCCTGGGTGGCACAGCGGTTAAGCGTCTGCCTTCAGCTCAGGGCGTGATCCCGGCATTATGGGATCGAGCCCCACATCAGGCTCTTCCGCTATGAGCCTGCTTCTTCCTCTCCCACTCCCCCTGCTTGTGTTCCCTCTCTCGCTGGCTGTCTCTATCTCTGTCGAATAAATAAATAAAATCTTTAAAAAAAAGAAAAAAGAAACTTCAAAATCTAGTGAAGAAGACAAAGCCTACCCTTAGGAAGAGTGAAGTGTTAAGGTTACTGTTAAGGGCTAGAAGAGTTATAGGAGAGTCCAGAGAAGGGGGAGCCTCACAAGTGATGACTTGATCCTAATAGGACCAGACCAGGGGCAAGGAGGAGGGCCATCTGGCTGGGCCTAACATTCAGAGGGCCTTTTCTTCTAGCAAGATTATGCAGAGAGCAAGAGACAGACAGACAGACAAGACTGAAAAAAGATGGCATTTATCTTACAAGTTTCAACTTGTCCACAACTTGTAATTCACAGACTTAACATATCTTACAAATCTTGTCATTTTCTTGTGAATGGCACTGTACCATTTCTATAATAAAAGTATTCATTTGCTAAATTAAACATTAAAATATATCAGTCAAGTTTCCTTTACGAAACAGAAGGCAAAACAAAGGGGACAACTGAGGAAAATGTTACCAAGGAAGCGAGAACAAAGCTGTGGGCCAGGTTAAAGGAAGCATGTAAGTGTTGAAACACTCCAGAGATTTACAAAGTAGCAAGCTGTTACCACTTAAAGACACAGGAGGCAAGAAGAGGACTAGTTGTCAAAATCAGAAACTGCTTTAGCCATAAGAGATAATAAGAGCTATGGCAGAGGGAGAGAAACGCTGTCACTGTCATCCCACAGCCCAACAGAGAAAGAGCCAAAGAAATAAATTCCCGGACCTCACCTTCCTGCTTTCCAGTCTTCTGTCAGTTCCTCCCACCGACTAGAGCCAACTGGAAGGCAAAGAGCAAGGGAGTCTAGGGACGGCTCCCATAAAGGCCAGCCTCCTGCAGAGCAGAGTAGGCTGGAGAAGAGTGGAGAGAGCAATGGTGAATATCCAACATGTAGAATAAATGCCTCCTTTCATACTCCTGGTTTGGCATTTCTTAATATTAAAAAAATGATTAAATAGAAGCTACAAAAACAGAGGAACTGACCTAGACTTCTCTCAGCATCTGAGAGACCCTGACTAGATATGCTTGAGTCGCAGTGTACAAAGGGAAGAATCCAGATAAAGTAAAGGAAGAGGAAGACCCTGTAAGCTGTAAAATTAGTTTGACCAAAACCCCGAGATGGGACTAAGTGTGGTAGAAGCAGAGACAGTGGGGTGACTGGATGAACAGGCACACAGGTGACATTTGAGGAAGTTCTGAGAAAGGAAGTGGGATGAAGTGAATGAAGTCAGGTAATGAAAATGAAAGGGCCTGGGAGACCAGGCGAATTTCGATTTGATCTGTTTAGATGTGATGTTAGTTACGGCAAGTGAGTGAGGTGTGGGGCATTAAATCATGAGTGTGGTCCTTTAGAAAGAACACGTTGATGGAACTGAGAATAAGCAATGAGGATCCAACGGGAAGGGGAAGGCCGTGCAGTCTGGAAACAAACCAGAAGTCCGTAACAGAAGAGTGGCAGTGATATCTGTCCATTCACCCAGCCATACGTCCCAAATATCCACCTATCCCACAAATACATATTGAGTCTACTATGGCCAGACAATGGTAAGCATAACAGACATGTTTCCTGCCCTCACACAGTCCAGAGTCTGGTGATGAAACAGAGACATGAGGAGAGTAACGACACAAACAAGTGTAAAATTGAAGCTGTGAAGCATCTCCTAAAAAAGGCGTGGGGAGCTCTGAGAGCTATGACAGTCTCGGAAAGGTGGCGTGGGGCGTGGGAGGGATGAAGGTATGGGAGGTGGTCAGGAAAAGCTCTCTGAAAGAATGATGATCAGATTGAGATACGGAGGCTGCAAGCTGGGAAGGCACTGCCCAAGGCAAACGGAGGGAGAAGCAAGTATGGCAGGAACACAGCAAAGGGAAAGACTGGACAGGGAACGCAGGAAGCACAGGGAATGAAGGAAACCAGTATCACTGCCACAGAGAGGAAAAGGGACAAGTCTGAAAGACATTTCAAAGGAAGAAGTGAAAAGAACCGTAGACAACTAGAATTTAGACATTAAGAAGGTAAAACAGTCTAATGCTGTTACAACCATTTTAACCAAGGACAGGAGATGTTTAACTGGCTCATCAGTCTATATTTGCTAATGTGCTCTGCGCCTTGACCAAAGAACACAACGAATAAATGTCTCTTCTCAACAAATATTTATCAGGCACTCTGCAAGGCACTGGGAATGGAGCCTTAACTAGACAGACAATCTTTATTACATCATATGAGTCATCAGCCAACCTGCTTTCCCACATGTACCCAAGAGCAGAAGAAAGAGCTGGGCACAGATTCAAGGAAGATTCATTAATCAACAAATATGCACTGAGTACCTTTTATGGGTAAGACACAATACAAAACACTGAAAAAATATCTAGTCTGCAAGACAGGTACAAGCTGGCTTCTTTTAAATATAGATGGTGATGTCTGTCTGTTCAGCATGAGCATAAAGTGACAAAAATATGCACAATGATAAGATGCAGTCACTGGTTTCAGAGACCCTTTAGTGGGAGAGATTTAAAACGTAAGAATGAATCACGTAAGTGACAATGCAATAGGTCTATAAGAGTGATAGAAAGTATGATGGCACTCACATCACATCAGTTTGAGGGAAGGAAGTAGGTTCATGGGGAAAGGAACTTGTACTCTGTAACTTAACAGTGTATGATTTCAAGAGGTGAAGATGGAGGGCAAAGACATTCTAACAGGCAGAAGGAATAACATCAGTTAGAGGGCATCTACTGGTAGAATGACAAACAGGCTCAGTGTGGTAGAAAATGGGAAAGTCAGGAGGGGGAAATGCAGGGAACAAGAATTAAAGTGGCACAGATGGGGACCACAGGGCAGAGAATTTAAGAACCAGAATATGGACTAGGAAACACATTTGTTTAGAATGAGGAGTTGCTGAAGATTTTTGAGTAAGAGAACAGCATTATCAGAGAGGATTGTTAAGAAGATTATATGGACTGGGCGCCTGGATGGCTCAGTGGGTTAAGCATCTGCCAGCTCAGGTCAGGATCCCAGGGTCTAGGATGGAGTCCTGCGTCGGGCTCCCGGCTCACCGAGGAGCCTGCTTCTCCCTCTCCCTCTCCCGCTCCCACTGCTTGTGTTCTCTCTCTCTCTCTATCTCCCTCTCACTCTGTCAAATATATAAAGAAAATCTTTTAAAAAAATTATATGGACTGAAAAACATCATAACATACTGGTTAAAAGCACAGGACCTGGAGCCAGCCTGCCTGAGTCAAGCGTCCAGACTCCCTCGCGGCTACGACTTGCCATCAAAAGGAACAAACTACGGATAAACAACAATGTCACAGATGAATCTCAAATGTGTCATGCTAGTGAAAGAAGCCAGACAGCAAAGACTACATACTGTTGTGATTACATTTCTATGTAAATCTAGAAAAGGCCAAATTTAGTGACAGAGAGATCCGAAGCTGCCAGAGGCTGGGGATGGGGAAGGAATGGGAAGGAGCACAAAGTGGCACAAGGGAACGTCTTGGGGTGATGAAAATGTTCTTGACTATGACCTAGGGGCAATTACACAACTGCATATGTTTGTCAGCATTCATTGAATTGTACACTTTAAATCGGTGAATTTTTATTAAGTAAATTATATCTCAAATAAGCTAATAAAGATAAAATCATGCAAGTGTAAAAAGTTAGGTTACAGTTGAAACAGAAATACTGAGCTGAAGAATATTTCCTACCTATTAAGAGCATGGCAGTAGGGGACCCACAAGCAGAGGACGTTTGATCGATATGGAGGCATAAGAAATGTGGCAGTCACCGGGATGTGCGTGCGTGTGTGTTTGGGGTACTGGGGAAGAGCAGGGACTGTTCTTAGTACAAAGGTGACTTCCTTCTCTTGAAAAAAATTTATTTAACTAATCTTTATTGGATACTTGGCATTGTTTTAGGCCCAGGGGATACAAGAGTGAACAAGACAGACAAGTCTTTTCTCTCAAGGAACTTACTTTCTTGGCAGTATATCTCGCGAAAGGCAGAAGTGGGGATAATACTTCAATGAAAGGACAAGAAACATAGATTTGTTCCTTGAGTGATGACTACACAGATGGAATTCAGACTTCTGCCCCCAACCCATAGAAGTAATTTTGTAAAGAACGGCTAGCTATCAAGGCAATTTTATTCACTGCAATATATAATAGGTTAGGTATATTATAATGAGTGCTGTATACTGCTGTCACAATGGTTACAGAGGATTATTTTATAAAAGCCTGGGGGAGAAACGGTCTGGCAGACTGATATTCAGAAAGGAAAGACCTGGAAAAATCATTTCAATCTTGTTTACATTTCAAAATTACTTAAAAGATTTTCACATATGTCTGAATTAATTCTACTAATATATACATGATGACGTCTTTGGATTTCACTAGTAGATTTGAACACACCTCAAAGAAAAAAATCATTGTCGGTCTATGATTTCCTGAATCGACTACCACAATAAAGTGACAAGATCATTCTTTAATTAATGTTCTCCTTCGTAAGACTGCGTCACAGGTTGGCATATTTCTGTTCTCTATAAAGTTCTTAACTACAATAAATAGGTTCTGGAAGGTTTCCTTTTTTAAAAAGCAAGGAAACCACCTTGGATTCATGTATTTGTAAACGTCTTTGGGACAACTGACATTTTTGAGTCTTGGGGAACACATGTGGAGGAAGGAATGCAAGTGGAAATAAATGATACACTGTCTTCCGATAAACTTGGAGTCTCTCACCAGCAGCAGACTTGAAAGCATTAAACGAGTGCTAGATTTGGCTTTTATTTGCTTCAGTGGTGCTCCAAATCTCTTTGGCTATTGTAGAAGGTTTTCAGGTCATCACAAACCAAAGTGAAAAGGGAATACTGTGGGCAGTAACTGTACGAAATACCTTGTTTATCTCAACAGACTCCTGCCATAATTGATTGAGGGACTAAAAGTCCCCTTACACCTAACAGCCATGGGCTTCTAGACCCAAGCTCACTGTGCTGATTAAATAAATGATAGGTGTAAGATAGAACAGTATATACCTCTGGCAGAGTCAAAGATTTCATGTTGAGTAAGATAAATTTTTTTACCCTCAGCTCTGATCTATTTAGGGCAGGAACTTAATTTCCTCACCCTGAGCACAGTTTTCCTTTTTTTTTTTTTTTTCCATTTTGTATTACGAAGTGGTTATGACAGCAGAAAAACAATAGAGACTATTTGTTAACTTCTAAACTTATTTGACCCCACTACAGTCACCTCTGTAATACCTCTGTAATACCAGACTACCAATCTCTCTTCCTGCTTACAGCTCCTGCGTCTGCCTTTGAAGTCTGAGGCAAGTGGATGAAACCACAACAGTAAAATATCTGTGAATACCGCCTTAGCATTTATGAAAAATACATTAAGGAGATAAAATTAATATTTTAATGTGTCCAAAATGGGGAAGCTAAATATTATAACTAAAAACATCAATTATAGAAAGTGAGGTAAACAGATAATTTGCATTCATGGCAAAATGCTCATCTGGTTGAAAGGAACGATTTAACCATAGTTCAGTACAGTCTACCGCATGCAATAATTCTGATTTCCACAAACAGTGAAAGCTGAACTATTTTAGTGGTATTTTCCAGCTCGTATTTAATTTTATGTCAGTTTTTGTTGAGAGTTTATTGTTTTGTTTTGGATTCTGTTTCCCAATTAAAACATGTAAAAATAATCAAGTAAGGCTTTTTCAGTTATAGATAAAAATTATTAAATAAGGGTGCTAAAGTGTTAACTGTGTGCACATCTGCGATCTCTGAAAGGAAATACTCCAATCTCTCAGAAACGTCATTTGCCCTTTGTAAATCGATGTTGCCATGGCAAATGTTTTCATTTAATAGCGGATTACTGAGGGTGGGAGTTCGACACAACGTACACCAGAAATGTGCTGGCTGTTTTTATATACCTTCCTCTTTAAAAATGCACTGAGCTTTGTTGGATGAGGTGACTTCTGCATGTGAAGACAAAGCTATTCCTTTAATGTGAACCTCAGATTTGTCCCTTTATATATGATTAAGTAGAATACATTATCTGTGAAAAGCAATCGGTGCCTGGAAAGAGTGTGTTCTGCACTTTTGCTTAAAGAATGCAACATTCACATGGAATGGTTCCAAACGCTCCTCTTGAATAGGGTTATTGAAATATTAATTCAGACTACATAAATCTGAAAATAAGTGAAACAAAGAGGATTTTTCTGGTGGCTAATAAGTGCAAAGAGAATCACTTTTCTTGCTCATGTGGAAAGATATGCATGGTTGCCTTCCACAAATATCTTCAGACCAACTAAAATAGAAGAATGCCCCCTATAAATATGGCTCTATTTGTTTTTAAACGTGTACCAATTTCCTAAATTCTTTAATTAATCAGGCTCTCTTAATAGCACTGTTGCAAAGCAGAGGAAAAGGAATTAAAAATTTATCAATTAGAGGCATTGTGTGGAAAACCCCTCTAGAGATTTCTAGAACATTAGGGTTTATATCAGAAAGGTAAATCTTTTGTTTTGTTTTCTTTTCTTTTTGTTGGTGATATTGCTTATTTATGTCTTTATTAATTTTTAACATTTACAAAACAGTAAGATATTTTAATGATAAAACAACTTTGATATATGCTAAAAAAAAATCTGCTGTCATCCTCCTTCATTGCTACTTCTGCAAAGGAACCTGTGTTTATAGCTTAATGTGCCTCCCTCTAACTTCCTCCATGCCTGTACAAAAATATGTAACCAGACACACACCTATATAGGGATTTTGTTATTATTTATTTTTATGAAGATGGGATCTCACTCTACATCTGACTATAATTTGCTTTTCTCACTTAACACACAAAAAAAATGACAATACTTCTAGGGCAACAAACGTAGCCCTATCTCAGTCCTTTACTTACTGCGTAATATTCTACAGAACGATATCCCCCAACGTTTGCCTGGTGGAGCACAGACTCTAGGACTAAAGGGTGCAAGGAGACCAGTTAGGAGAGCTACTGTAATAATTCAGGAAAGAGAGAACGGTGCCTGGGCCAGAGTGGGAAAGATGGGTGTGGTGAGAAAGGATTGGATTCTGGATATATTTGGAAGGGAGAACCAACAGGAGTTGCTGGCATACTGTCCATGGGGTGTAAGAAAGAGAAACCGAGAAAGACTCCAGTGTATTTGGCCTAGAGGAACCATATAACACAGGGACTGCTATTCACTGAGATGGAGAAGACTGAAATACAATATTCCAAACAAGAAAACTCCTGTATATGACCATTAAACTCATGAAAACGAAATAGGTAACTAAGGAACAAAGACCAAAGCGCTGTCCCCTTGCATCGGTATTTTTATTCTTCATGTTCTGTAAGTCAGAAGACACAGTTCATGAGATGTCAGAGGTTAAATCCATTTATTAGCCTAACTGGCATACGTGATGGTTTCCGATCAGGGATCAGGAAACTACAGCGCATGGGTGGCTGCTTGTTTTAGTAAATAAAACTTTTTTACTGGAACATAGCCAAGCCATTCATTTACAGATTGTCTAGGTCTGCTTTCTAACTATAGCAGTTACGACTGGGACCATACGGCTGGCAAGCTGAAAATATTTACTATCTGACACTTTAAGAAATAATTTGCTAATCTCTGACTTAGATTTAGAGAGGGGATAAGTCAAAATTGTGTTCAGCAGAATGAAGCTGATTACAAGGTGTGTTTTAACAGCCATGTGATCAGAAATGCCTTGTTAGAACTCAGATTAGTAACACTTCTTTCTGGATGGACATGAGATAATATAAGAAAAAAGTCATTCAAGGGTTTAGGATGGAACCAGTGATCTATATTTAGTTTGTATAACAAAAGGAAGTTTCTATTTTATAACATATGTGTAATAAAAAAATATATATGTGTGTGTACACACACACACATATGCACACATAAATAATATATAGAGCAACATTTCCTGGAAAATACCTATAAACCATTAACAGGTTTGTAGCACAGAATTATGGAGTAAACATGGTCTCAGATTCAAATGAACCTGTATTAAATCCATGTTCTTCTATTTACTGGCTATTGGCTATCAAGAGGTTATTTAATCTCCCTGAGTTTCAATATCTCATATAAAAAATGGGAATATTAGTACCTTACACACGAAGTTTTTATAAGAATTAACAAGACAGTGCTTGTAAAGTGCCTAATACAATGCTATTACATAATGAGTACTCAATAAATATATTTTCTCCTTTAAAAAATTTATTAGAAAAAAACAAAACAAAAAGAACTCTACATCTTATTGTGAAAATAGGTGATCATAACGGAGTCTCTTGGACTGTAATTACTTTTTATTTTATTTATTTATTTGAATTCAATTAATTAACATACATATGGTGTATTATTACTTTCGGAGGTAGAGTTCAGTGATTCATCAGTTGCATATAATACCCAATGCTCATTCCATCAAGTGCCCTCCTTGATGCCCATCACCCAGTTACCTCATCCCTCCGTAGTTACTTTTTAAAATGTTTTCTTCAAGCATTGTATTAATATAAAAATATCAAAAAAAATCAAAAATAAAAGCCCCCTTTCTGTTTCTCATTTTCAATAAAGAAAGAAAAAAATGGTTGATGTGTATTTGCAGCTCTGAATCCAGATACGTGACATGTTTAGATTATTCTCATGGAAGAAAACACTGTTAATAGCTCAATCATATCTCCCCTAAGTGGACATTACATAGGTTTTAGTAAAATTAAAGAGGAAGTGTCATGATTTAAACTTAAACAATTAGCAATGAACTACATGTGACTTTAATTTGCAGTTTATGAGATCCATTTAATGTTTCTGTATTCCGTTTAATTCACATAGTTGAGCCTTGCGGATGAATCAAGGGGTGAGTTACACAAATACAGCCACGGAATGTGACATGTAGCATCTTAACGACACCAATCCCGAACTTTCAAAAATGCAAGTGGGAAAAACAATTTAATGTGAGGCGGCAAAGTAAACAAAACAAGGGTCTGGTGACCGTTCTTCCTAATAATCACTGAATGCCCTTTGCTATTAGCTTCTCCTTTGGTAAAATGGACAATATTATTTCCTTGGTTTGGGGAAGGGGAAGGGTATAGCATTTTAATCTATTTTGTTGTTCTTCCTCTAAAGCTTGGAATTTTATATACATTGCCTAAGTCTTTCAGAATAAAAAGCAAATACTAGTCTAGAATGAGGATATTTTTCAATTTTCCTTCTTCGATAGCAAGAACACCATCTCCCTTTTTTTTTTTTTTTGAAGGGAGAAAAAACTAAAAAACTAAGAACTAAGAAACACTAAAAGCCATGACTCACATTCATTTTAAGACAATGACTTATTGCAATCAACCTTTACCCCGATCTATTTTTTCTAGCAACAGAAATGCATCGGTACAGAACCAGCTTCTGGAGCCACACCTCTTGTCATTCACACTCACGGTCTCACAGGTCTTAACATTTTCTAGGCAGCAACTCTCAACAAATGGACTTGCATCAAAAAGCAAACCCATTTGCCATGTTTGTCCCATTGACTGAATTAGAAGAGGATGACGATGGAGGACTAGAGAAGGTAGGATAGGACAGGGCCAC
The DNA here is from genome assembly GCF_024610735.1 of Ursus americanus. NCBI lineage: Eukaryota > Metazoa > Chordata > Mammalia > Carnivora > Ursidae > Ursus > Ursus americanus. The sequence continues at coordinate 8,875,559 of NC_142131.1, forward strand.
TGACCACATCCGGGTAGCAGGCGAACCAGTGAGGGTTCCAGGTACACAAACACTTGAGTCGGGTAGGAATCTACTCTGGGCATTTCCCAGTCATCACCCAGCTGCCTTGGGAAGAGCTTGAATCCATTCTCCCCAGCAAGTATAAAAGCCAACCTACTGGTGCGCAGAAGGCTACTGGTGCCTACAGATTAATTTTCTCCCCTCATACAATAGGGTTTAATCTGAAAGTCAAACTAATCTTGCAGTGGGATACGGGGTATCTCCCTTTCTTTTACTCTTATGCTCAAAAAAACCTCAGAATTTTTATTTTTTAAAAATGCAAACATTATTACATACTAATAACTATAAGCAAATCACAACCCCCGAAGAACTGAAAACCATTCCAGTAAAGCCCCATTTGCAGAGGAGGTGTCCTTCATAATTCTGTCCTGAATTTTAAGCAACGGTTGGGACTCCTTTTTATTTTCCCCCATGATGATTAAATTAAAAATATATAGATTTAACATATTATAATATCCCCCAAATTAGCCATAAGCCAAAGTTTGTACAACTAACTGACTACATGAAAAAATCTAATTTAATCAGCATTTTGAACTTAAGAAAATTAAGGCACCACAATGACTCCACATTACCTTGTATACTACTTCTGATAAACAGATATCCTAAGCAAATGCTGCTTATGAGTGAAGTTATGATAGCAGCTTGATATTTTAAACAGGTGCAGTAAGAAAAGCGTGTGAAAGCTGGGTTCTTCTTACATGTTTATATGCATAGTGAAAGCAAAGGGGATCTCTTCCTTTTTATGTCAGAGAATGAAAACTAAAATATATTAGTAAACATTTCCTAATGGTTGTTCATTTTTTGAGAAAAAAGCAAAGAGAAACACTGTGGGAAGTTTTTGAGAAAATGTCATAGGAGTACTTTGTTCATTCTGGTTATATTTCAATGCTACATTCTTTCAGGGTTATTGTAAAATAAGTGATAACTTAAGACTCTAATTTAAGGTTTTCAACTTGCTGTTCAGAGACATCTGATGTGATCTTTAAACTCAGAATTGTTCCCTTTCCTGGTGTTCCTAGTGATAGACATTTGTGTTCAGGAACACAGGGGAAGGCAGCTTTCTGATTTCAAAGGATAACCTGTGACTCTTCAAAAGACAACTATAGAATGAGACAAGAATCTGCAAGAGGTTCAAAAAGGAAAATGTGCATTCCTTTATAGCTCTCAAAATGCTCCCAAAATAAGGGAGGAAAGTGACCACATTAATAACAGCCTAACATACCCTCATGGAAAGACATTCGATTATTACATGATTTCAAGTTACTAGGGTCAAAGAAATACTTGATTCTATAAAATTATATCTTTTACAAATCAGTTTACATTAGAAAGTCCTTAAACCAAGACTGCAGAGGACCTAAGGGACACAAATAACTAAAATGCTATATAAACCTAGGATTTGAAAAGACTTACATTAGGTAAGAGTGATTTTTTTTTTTTTAAATAAGGCCAATGTACAAAGTTCCCACCAAAGTGAAGAAATCCAGGCTAATTTCAAACTAATACTAAAAAAAAAAAATTAAGGCTTCATTCTGATGAAACGGCTTTTGATACTTTCTTTCCTAAGCGGTATGAAAAATATACAATAACTTTGAGAAAAACATATCCATTCTCAATGTTCCTTCATTTTCTGATCATGAGGGCCCATTTTGAATAGAAATTACTGAGGAATGAGCACAAGGCAAGACTGATTTACCTGCTTACTTTCTCCAGGTTTCTCTTACCCGGGTTCATACTTTCTATTTTTCTTCATTTGGCTAACTTTCCTCTCTTTCAAAATTATTATGATGCATTACCATCACCAGGACATTATTTCTGAAATCATAAAGGCTGGCAATTTCTTTCTCATCTTAAGACTCATTCACATTTCCTTCAACACACCAAATAACAATAATGATACAAGTTCACGTTGCAGGGCAACTGAACGTGCCGTGGGGATAACCTTGCTCAGCCCTCTAAACAGTCGTGGGTAGGTACAATTTTTATTCTGTCCACAGATGAAGGCACAGGCCTAGCTGGTTAAAAACCATAAATGAGTTGACAATGCAAGAGCTACAATGAGAAGGCTCTCAACCTGGCCCTGAAGCCCATATGACCCACTAGATCCGGCTTAGACTTAGACGATAGACTTTATGTACGATCATTATAATTATGCCTCATTTATTTTATTTTGAAATCAAACGTCCATGGGATAGTTAACACACCAAATTGATGACAGCACCTAACTATGAGCAGGAACTGGCAGTTTATCAAATTGCTTTGTTTGTTGATATGAACTGGTGACAGCAAAAGCCCACAGGGTTTTTGGTGAAAAAGGGAATCAAACGAAGAAGAAAAAGTGCTAAGAGAAGAGCCTCAGGACACCATCACTCCACGGCTTGGCTGGATTTGAAGCCTGTGCCACCGGACACCAGATTTTGCTTACTTTACCTCTACTCTAGGTTAGTTAGCCACTTCCTCTTCTCCCTATCCTCCCAAAGCCTGAGAAAACACTGATTAAGGAGAAATTTGTTAAAGAGGACAGAAATTATTTTTTTTAAATTTCAAGTCACAGAAGAGAGCGAGCTTACTTTGAATATAAAATTGATATTGCAATAGATAATTATGCAGAGCTGGTTTAATGAGAGCAATTTTTAAAGGCCGCTCTGAAGTCTATGGTACGGCAGAATGGACTGCAACTCGGAGGCCTGACGTGACAGGATATTCTTTGCTAAGACACTAATTTACACCTGTATTCCACCAGCAAAAGTAGTTACTTGTACTGTGTCTGTATTATAACTAAGTTCTCCCCACCTCTGTCCCACCTGTTTCTCTATTCAGGCCTATCCAACAATCTCAAGTTTCCCAAGGAAAGGACTTAGAGCAGATTCACTAATGTATCTTGTGATTGCCAAAACTTAAGAGGTGTGTCATAAAAAAAAAATCTGTTGAGTGAATATATCCCTTTAACCAAGATGGTCTGCCTCAATTATCAACTCCGTTCCTTCTTTCCTTAAATTTTGTTGCTCTTCCGGGCACCTGGGTGGCTCAGTCGGTCAAGCGTCTGCCTTCAGCTCTGGTCATGATCTCAGGGTCCTGGGATCGAGCCCCACGTTGGGCTCCCTGCTCCGTGGGTGGCCTGCTTCTCCCTCTCCCTCTACTGTTCCCCCTGCTTATGCTCTCTCTCAGATAAATAAATAAAGGTCTTTAAAATAAATAATAAATAAATAAATAGATTTTGTTGCTCTTCTTGATCTGCTATTAATTCCTCAATGCCTTTCCTTGCTTTTATGTTTCCTCACTCCTGATTTTCTTATAAGATTTTTTTAAATTAATCTTTTATTTATTTATTTATTTTTAAAGACCCATGCATTCATGTGAGTGGGGGGAGGGGCAGAGGAAGAAGGGAAAACCGACTCCCTGCTTAGCCGGGAGCCCCACGTGAGGCTCCATCTCAGGACCATGAGATCATGACCTGAGACGAAACCAAGAGCTGGACGCTCAACTGACTGAGCCACCCAGTGCCCCTTTGTAAGATTTTTTAAATGTCTTGTTCTTCAGATTATGGTTACTTTTTCTTTTGGCCTTTATTTTTGTCCTTGATCATTTTATTCTCTTAGATTTGGGGGGAGGGAGGGTTGGAGGAGAACCAACTCTTTTTATTCCCGTCTATCTTTTATTTCTTTCCTCTAATATGTTTCATTTTTGTTTTCTAACCTTGTAATCTCTGTTCCTCTTAAGGATCTGTGTTAAATTTAGTTTCATCTGCATTTTGTGAAAAGAATACTTTCTTCATCAAAAGTCCTCACACTACCACAGCTCTGCGTCTTCCTCACCAAGAACACCAAGTTCAGGAGGGCAGTGGGTTTCCGTGTCCATCTCTTCCTGGTTATACTCAGTAAGGAGAATGACTATCATTTCTCATGAAGGTTTACAAGGTATAGGTTGGCCAGATCAAGTTAGTAAATACTCGTGGCATTGACGTGATGGGGGAAAGTGGAAGAAACATTCAACAGCCAGTTCTGAGCTGACGAGGCAGAACAACTGAATCACTTACCCAGTTAGATAGTTTCAGTCACAAGTCAGAGAAAACCCAACTCAACCTGGTTGAAACAAAAAGCCCAACATAACTGAAAACTCCGTAAGGAGCAAGGTCACCCAGAACATCAGTTCTCTCAGTGTCTCTGCACTGCCTTCTCTGGTATTAGTTTTATCGTAAGCATGGCTGCCCTCATGCACCTAGCACACCCGGGGACTACGTGCCTTGTGCTCATAAGCAACAGAAAAACACATTCCCAGCAAAAGTCCTAAGATTTAATTGAACTGGTCTAGGTCACACCCCTTCTTCTGAACCAATTAGTGTGGAAGGGGAGGTGGAGGGCAGTGATTTGATAATTCTCATCCATGTGCTCCACTTCTAGGTCCTGGCTAGAAAGCTCCTGGAAACCACATGGCTTAAAGAGAAGGAGCCATGAGGACCTGTCTGCTGGGAAGGTGGCCAGCAAGTGCCCACTGCATGAGGCAAAGCTGCATGCAGACGGAGGAAAAGAATAAGCGGTAACTTCATATACGGTCTTTTTGCCATGGAGTTATTTTGATAATTATAAAATTATGAAAAAGAGTACACACATTTTACTTTATGAGAATTGAGCTACTCTCCATTTTTTTAATAATCAATTCCTCTAGGAACTCTTTCTGAGAATATCGATGCCAACACAGTTACCTATTATTACTACTACTGTTAAATTAAATACGACTGTAAAATAACAACAAGAAAAAATAACAGACTAATAATGAACCTTGACAAATGACTATTTGAGAAAATATTAATATTCCTGTGGGAAAAGAGTACATAAGGATCAGCTAGCGGATTTTTTAAAAAAAAGTAATATAAAGTCAGTTTTAATATAAAGCAAATACAGGTGAAAAAATCAATTTTAAGAAGTGAGAAGAGATGAGAAGAAGCACACTTCACAAGTGAGCAACTGTCACTGGCCTCTCGTGTTCCCAATCTCATTACACCTCTTCCGACTAAATACTAAATCAAAAGCTTATGGAATTAAAGGCCAGGACACTAACAACTGAATGTACAGAAAAGTCATCTGCCTGGTCATTTGCGAATGGGCAGGGGATGGGGTGCGGGTCATTTTGACAATAGTAAAGTAGTCATTTACAGATAGCTAGATCATATATAGGTTTTCAAATAAATGAATGTCAATCTTAGTCCCCCTCAAAAAGGACCGTGTGTATTTTCTTAGAGCATCTGAATGTCAATTTCAAAGGAATTGTCCCCAATAAGTAGAATACTTTTATTGTTCTTAATACTTGAAAAAAAAGAAAAAAGAAAATAGAATGTTATCTGCAACAATGAGTCATCAGCCACTGCAGCTCCACAACACCCTGGTCTTCCCCTGTCTCTGCAGCCCTTCAAAAGGAGAAGACTACCTTTTAATGACACACATAAATCCCGGCAGTGCCTGGTGCAAAGCGTAATTAATTCTGGCCTTTTTATGCTTAATGAAACACCTTGCACACATGACAGCAGTGAGTTTGAGCTTCTTCTAAGATAGGGAAAGCCCTAGCAACAACCTAGTTCTACTCAAAATGCTCTGTAGGTCACATTCGTATGAGCTCTGCCATTATTTCTTCAAAATACATCTCTTATAACAAGCAAATCACACCAAAGAAAACTCACAATCAACCACCTGTGTGAACAGTTTTCTTAAGTTTTAAAAGTGTGCAATGTTTTGCAAATTCTTGGCAGTAAACACATGCTTTTATTTCTCAATTTGTGGCTGCGATAGAAGGGTATTTAAATAAAGTAATTTCTCAGATGCAGCTGTTCAATATCATTTCCCTTTATTAGAATAATTTTTCATATTTTAATACATACTTACATGCTGCATTACAGAGGCTATTAGTCCATTGAGAATTTCAAAACATAAATTTCCAAGGTTCCATTTCAAAACACAAATAACAATATGAGCAAATTTTTTAGAAAGAAATTTAACTGAAAGATTTACTTCTCTTTATAATATTCAATTATTCTGGCCCTACCTAAGGGGTCCTGAAAGCAAATGCCCACTTTCAAAGAAAGTTACTACTGCTGTAAATGCAGTTTTCTTGCTTCAATTATAGATAGTATACAGAACAAGGAATAACGAAATATAGAATTCCTCTCACCTGTTTAGGTGTAACTCCAGGCATGTGAATATCCAATGCAAAATCTGATGAATCAATAGGAATTACTGGTCTGGTGGTACCAAGACATTCATTGGAAAATGATCTGGTACTTTCTTTAAACCTTAAAAAAGAAGAACATTTCAATATTCTTGAACATAATGGAATCTTAATTCAATATGAGACAGAAAAAAAAAAAGGAATTCTAAGACTTTAAGATGACAGATTATCGACTTAAATCCAAAACAACTCTAAAAGATATAATGACTATATAATGTTCTAAAACATCAGAATTGCATTTTATAGTCTAGGAGCAACAAATGACCAACTTGGAAACAAAATATCATCAAAGCAAGCAAGCAGGCTACATTTAAAACTCAATTCAATAAAAGCTTCTCAAAATATATACTTTTTCTAGTGAAAATACAATATTAATAAATTAGAAATTAACATTGGCACATCAGTTTTCTGATGGCATAAACATTAACTATAACCCAGTAAAATTTTTGTGACTATTTTGTGAGTGTCCAGTATCCCTAGCCAGAAACAAAACACCAACAATAATATTGCTAGTAGACAGCTGTAGGAGGGGGGAAAGACTGCTATGTGAATTACAAATGTACAAGTGCATGAATATTTAATATGGTAATTATGAGGAGTGTGTACACAGCTCGGTGTTTTCTCCTGAGCTATTACAGTCCATGATCTGCTTCTCCCCACCGCTTATCTATCTTGGTATTTTATTCTTTGAGCTGTTTTAAACAAGAAGGCATTCAAGTCTAAACGACTCTACTATATATCTCCCCAAGAGGGAGTGATTAGTATTGGAAATCACAACTTCTAATTGGAGTTTTGAAAGCCAATGCAGCTTGGCTACAATACAGTGGGCTTTTTCTGTAAGGAGGACTTCACAACAAGTTACTGTGCTAAAATCCCAAGTCGTTTCAGCAAAGTAAATCAACCTTGCATATTTCGGCAACTCTCTGGTTCGTAAAAGTGATTACATTTTCAACAGCATGCACAGGAGCCATCCAAACAACATTCCGCCTGCTTTAAAAAACAAACACCCACCTCTTAAAGACAGAAAGTGGGCTTCTGAAACCCAAACAGCTGCTTGGAAAAACAAGGAGGAGAACTAGCAGGCTCGGAACGCCAGCCATGTCCTCGCCGCTGCGGCCCCGCCGGGAGAGCACCCGGCAGCGCAGAGCTGGGCTGGGGCCGGCGGTCGGGCAGCGGCGCCGCCAGCAGCCGCTACTTCATGGCCCGGGCGCGGCGGGCGTCCTGCGGCGGCCACACAACCATCTGCCTGCGAGAGCCGCGAGCTGGACGCGGCGAGGTGTCTGGATCACCAGCCGCAGGCAGAAACCCGTGCGAAGGCGGTACTTTTGTCCAGTCCGCAAGCGGAAGCTTTCCACCCTCCAGAGCTCCTTTCTGCCCTGGCGCTGGGACTAGACGCGCGAGGTCCTTATCATTCAGGAATGACAGGGACTGTGAGGGCTATCACACAACCCCGCGTCAGTCATCATTCAGAACCTGCAAAAATAGAAGCAGATAATGGATGACTAACACATTACAGCATTTGTCCTCAGCAAATCCCAGCTGAGATTCTTTAATACATTAGTAGTTTTCACAAGCTTGAGCCCAAGCCTGGGGAAAATGCTGGTCCGTTGATCTCCCTCCCCCATGACCAGCCCCCAAGATCTCACAGACCCTCATAGCCCCTGTTCTGCCTTTTGCTCTTTCTTTCTCCATCACACCCACTCTCTCCTTTTCCTTTCCTAATTCTTCCCTCCTTTTCCCTTTCATCCACCCCACTCTCTGGATTTCTTCTCCTTACTTCCTGTATCACTCCCTTCGGTCATCAAAAATGCACTCAATTCCTCTGCCGAATGTAAACAAAGTTATTCACACAAATGACAAAGGTACAAGAAAAGGGAGAAAAGAAAAAAAAAAAACTAAAGAGAGGCAGAGACAAAGGACTTGGCTACAACAGTATTCAAATAGAAAAAGACTTTGAGAACAAAGGCATGTTTATATGCATGCATCAACAGTGCTAGAGATTTAAGGAGAAAGATACCCCTGTCAAGAATGATCACTGAGGAAGTAATCTCTGAAGTTCTCAAGACGATTTTAAAGCAAATAAAAAATCTACAGCTAACACGATATATGAAATATAAATGCCTATTTAAAAATCCTGTATCAGATACACAAAGTAATAATTTCTTACTTATGAGACATCCCTCCCAAAAGATATTCTTTCCTGAATAAAGTTTGGAAATTTACAAGACAATGCAATTAGAAACAGTAGGGAGAATCTCTGCTGGCCCCCAAATAAATTTTATCTATAAAGGGTATGATCAAGAACTCAATACTCATGTATATGAGAAGCCATGCAGAACTCAAGATTTTAGAAAGAAGACTCAACTAGGCTAAATTTTGAAATATGCTTGTTTGACTTTACTATTTTTCTGAACATACTTCAGACTGTGCATCAAGTTTGTAACATTTAGTTAGAAGATCCTATTTTAAGATGTATCATTCACAATAGAAAAATAGTTCTGAAGCAAAACATGTCTCAAAGTTTTACTTTAATCACTAATTACAAGCATGGTTTGGGGAATCTCAAATAAATCCATTAACCAGCTGAATAAAAGTAAAAACCAAAAATCAGCAAGAGAAGGGTGTCACAATAATACACTAGCCTCTAAATTATCTTTCGGAACTCACCAGATATTGAAGCTAATCTAAGAAAAACCCCGAAAAGCAACAACAACAAAAAAAGCAAAGAAGCAAAAACAAACTAACAGAAAACAAAACAAAAAAGTATGAACTAACCTTAAATTAAATCAGAAAACTTCATGGTCAGTACTTTCTAGAAGAAACACGTCTTACACCAAATACAAATAAAACATGACGGAATATCCAATCAATCTAAGGGTGCTTAGGGCTCACCAGCACCCAAAGACCACAATTAATTTACATAAGCAATGGCATTTTTAAAAGACGGATGATATTTGTTTGAACTTTCTCTTTGGCTTGCTGTTTGAGCTTCCAGCAACAAAAACCTGCAGCTTTGTCTGAATCCTGTGGGTAAAGGAAAGAAGTTCTCTGGAAGAGAAACAATTGGCCTGAAAGCTATACTATTGCTTTTGCAACAAAATATAATCCTGTCTAATGACAATATGTCACATACTCTGAAGTTCTCTTTTTTTTTTAAATATGTGTGAAGAAGGATTATATTTTTTATTTCATGCAGAACAGGATTCAAGGACAGTCTTTCTTCCAGTTGACAGGGAGATACGGTATTATACAAACACTTGAAACAAATTTAGTATTAAAATTCTCTAACAGGAACACATCCTTAAGCACTAGCCTTTGAAAAAATATTCCACTTATCTCTGATTGATTTTATTACCTTTGATGTCCCTAAAACACCCACTAAAAGAAAGGGAACTGAAGTTGTGGGTTAGAAGCAAAGTTGATATTTACAGCCATGAACTGAACAAAAGGTCCTACAGAAATGAAAGCTAATTATGCTTCTTGGTTCTTCATGCCTTGTAAACTAAAGACAAAGTACAAATCACCATATAAAAAAATAATGGTTAACCAGGTTATGTCATTTGTTATTTTATAATTCTTGATAATTGTGGAATATATAATATTCAAATCTTAGTAGTCTTTATTCAGGATTTTAAAAACTAAAAACACATTCCCTTGAGATAATCCATTCCCTCATCCAAAAAACTAATTCATAATTTCATATTCTGTTCAAAATATTGTTGGGTTTTATAAAATGAATAAAACCGAAAGAGAATACAGTCTATTAAGGGAGATGAGGACCTAACACCACTAATATAAGGTATGTTTAGAAGTAGTATTCCTGTACTATACTATTGTACTATAAAAAGAATTCAGGGAATTTTGAGGAAGAAAAGATCATTTTAACCTTCAAGAGGACAGTAAGGAAAGGAGAAAGGTAAAGCAGTTGTCAGTGGAAGTGGTTGCTTGGAGGGTTGGGTTTCCACTGTGGGAGATGGACGGTGCATATTCCAGATTAAGGGAAGGGCAGGGGCAGAGGAGTCCAAGTAGTAGGCAGATGCAGATTCACTATTTTATTTGTAATACGAAGCAAATATTCTGTTTCCACGTCCATAAATTCTTAGCAAGAATGATGTATAGTTTATACTGGTACACATCTTAATTTCCAGAACAGTGATATTATGTAGTAAGTACAGCTTAGTACAGAGGACCATAAAACTAACTTAGCTTTTATGAAGTAAGCATTCCATTCCTTTAGATTTTCATTGGGGGGGGGGGAGGTAGTTGAAATTTGTAATTGATCAAAGAATCAAATAAATATATTGGCCATTCATTCATTAATTCATTTATTCAACAAGAGAGAACCAAGACAGCATAGTGGCTGAGAGTTTGTAAACCAAAGCAAAACTGCCCAGACTCCTGGCTCCATCACTGAACAGCCTTGTGAAACTGGGCAAGTACCTAGCCTCCCTTTGCCTCAATTTCCTCAAAAGTAAAATGAAAAATCCTACTACCTAGCTCATAGGGCTGTTACAAGAAGTACATGAATTCATAGCCTTAGAACAGTGCCAGACACATAATATATGTTCGCTATTACTGTTCTTGCAACAAGCATTTATTGAGTGCCTAAGAGTATATTAATGCTGGGGATGGTGATAATCAAGACAGATAAAGTTCTCAGTCTTACGGAGATTGCCTTCTAGTGGGGGAGAAAACCAATGAAAATAACTCCCAAATTATAAATTTCATTTTCTTTTAAGGAGATTTTACATGGTTTCCTACAATGACTTATGATTAAACTGATGAAAGGATGCATATCCATTCACACAGCAATTCAACTCTAGGGATTTATTCTTAGGCAAAATTGAACAAAGGCACAAACATATTTAGAATGATATTTACTGGCACTGTATATAATAACAAAGAACTGTTTATTTATAATAGCAAAGAACTAGAATCAATTTAAATGCTCATCAATGGGACACTGGCAAAAAAATTTTTTTGGATACAAAAACTTGAATACTATGCATCCTTTTTAAAAAGGACAAGATGGGTCTATTTTTATAGGCAAGGTCATATTCTAGGACATATTTTTTTTCTTCTTGCATAATGAAAAAATGTTTAAACAATCTCAAACTTATAGAAATGTTGGAAGTAGAGTTACAGAGAAGTTTTTTTCTTTAACCATTTGAGAGTAAATTGCTGACGTGGTCCCTCATCACCCCTGAATACTTGAGTCTGCATTTCCTAAAGCACATTCTACCACATGATCACAATCCAGCCATCGAAATAAACATACTCGCACTAACACATTACGACCGTCTAAGCCTCAGTCTCCAATCTTTGCCAACTCTCCCAACAATATCCCTTATAGCAAATGAATCCAGTTCAGAATCAAGTGTTACATGTAAAGTTATCATGTGTCTAGTCTCCTTCATTCCAAGAGAGCTTCTCAGTCTGTCTTTACCTTTTATGACCTTGACTCTATTAAGACTACAGGCCAGTTATTTTGCAGAATGCCTCTCAATTAATATTATTTTCTATTTCACAAGGACTAGATTCAGGCTGTGCATCTCTGGCAGGAATATCACGGAAGTGATGCTGTGTTCTTAATTTTCTGTATTAGTTGTCCATTGCCACATATCAAATCAACCCAAAACTTACTAGTTGAAAACAACAAATATTACCTCAAAGACTTTCTGTGCATAAAGACAAGAAGCAGGTTAGCTGGGTGTTTCTCTCATGAGGTTGCAATCACGATGCTGGCAAGGGCTACAGTCATCTGAAGGCTTGAGTGGGGCTGAAGGATCTGCTTGCAAAGTGGCTTACTCATGTGGCTGGCAAGTTAGTGCGGCTTTTAGCAGAAACAACCTCTCCTCACTATGTGGCCCTCTCTGTAAGGGCTGCTTAAGGGCCCTTAACAACATGGCAGCTGTCTTCCCCCAGAGTGAGCAAGGTCTTTTAGCATCTAGCATCTGAAGTCACATGTCATCATTTCTGTAATATGCCATGGTTACGCAGGACAGCCCCACTAGTGTGGACAAAGACAACCCAAGTGCATGAATACCAGGAGGCAAAGATCATCTTCTTGGAAGCTGGCTACAACAGCATCTCATGAGATGGCATGCAATTTTCATTTGCTCATTACTGATTATGTCAACCTTAATCATTTGATTAAGGTGGTGTCTTCCAGGCTTTTCCACTGTAAAGATATGGTTTTGCCCTTTGTAATAATTTTTTTTTTTGGTGGAAAGGTTATTTTTGACTTTGTAAATATTTTAATTTTTAGCAAACTTTCATTTTATTCAGTTCTTTATCATATCATAATGGACTCAGTGTTTCCTATTTTATTCAATGTGTTTTAATCTGTTACTAACTCGATTTATTTACATGATTTACTTTGATGCTCAATCTGTCTCAGTTGTGGCCCCTTTAAGCTAGCTTTTGTGTCCTTCTGACAGATTCCATTATCCTTTGAGCACTTTCTTGCTTTTTTGCCCCTTCTCCCATCTGGGTTCAAAACCCCACACCAGGCCTTTCTCTTTGTGCTCTTCATCGCCCTTTGCCTTTGCTGACATCCTTCAGTGGATGCCTTCTTTACCCTGTTTGGGCTATGGCATCCTATGCCAGGACCCCAACCCACCACACTGTTGCTGTCCTTACCCAAAGTGTGTTCCATACCCTATGCCAGGTTGCCCTCCCTGGATGCCTACCTTGCTCTGCCCCACATAACAGCTTTAGGACTGAATTGTTCAGAGAGAGAAAAGAAATCAAATTATAGAACTGTATACACATGTATTTATAAATCTGAAGAAATATAACTCAATTTTATTTCCAATGGTTTTCTATGGGGATAGGTGGGGGAAAAGGCAAACTTTCACTTTCCATTTATATGCTTTTGCAGTCTTTTAACTTCCACAAGCTTATATTACTTTTTATAACCAGAAAAATATAGTTGCAGATACAGATGTAGATATGCATTTTAAAATATTTTATTGGATGTGAATCTCTATATTTCAATTTACATGTTAATTTCTATCTGAGCTAGGTGATGTCTTGAAAAACAAATAACTCTCATTTCTTGGCAAGAACTTTACAAACTACATTTTATGGTGGTTTTATAGTTGTAATGCAGGGTTTCTCCAGCTCAGTACTAGCAACACTTTGGGCCCGATACTTCTTCATTGTAGGGCACTGGCCTGTGTGCTACAGGATGTTCGACAGCATCTCTGGACTCTACCCACTAGATTCCAGTGGGTCCAGTGTCACTCCCTTCAGCTGTGACAACGAAAATGTCTCAGACATTGCCAAATGTCTTCCGCAGGGTAAAATCACCTTGGTTGAGAACCATTGTTGTAATATGGTTCATCAAGATGAAGCTTACTAACTCGTAAATCAAATGTCATATAATTCCCTTCAAATACATATGAGACAAAAATCACCAAAAAAGTGGTTGCCCATACGGAACTTCTAAATAATGGGAAAATAACAGTCAAAAAAGCAAGTAACGTTTATCGACTTATATGCCAGGTGTTGATTTTATACATATTATCTCACTGAATTCTTATTACTTTGAAGTATAGGCTATTATTCTCATTTTATAGATGACGACTCTAAGCCTTAAAAAAATAATTAACTTGCTCTGGTTACTCAGCAGTAGAGTAAGGATTCAAATCCTGGCATGTACACTCTGGAATGTATACTCTCAACTCTTAGGTTTCAACATAAAAAAGACTCTCTCTATTCATAGGGGATGTTTTCTTCAGGTACAAAAAGGCCCAGTCCTCTGAAGATCACTTTATTATAAAATAATAGACAATGTTTATTGAGCAACTATTACGTGACAGGCACTGTACTAATAATAAGCTCAACTGAATCCTTACCTGAAGCAACTGAAAGTCATACCATTATCATTCCCACTTTGCAGAGTGGAAACTGGCCAGAAAGAGAACCGGTAATTTGTCCAGGGTACCTAGCTGCGATTTCACTCAGGCAATCTGACACCACACTTGAAGCCCTTAATTACTCAGCTATCAATGTAACTTAGTCTTTTTTTTTCATTCACATATTAGGAAGCATTCATACTTCCTCTGCAAGCCTACTAACATGACTCATTTAGCTCATTCAGAAAGAACAAATTGAAGATTTATGACTAAGGTCCAAATCTGGCCCAAAAGTGGGTTTTGTTTGGCTTGCACGAATTTTTCCCAACTGAATCTGAATTCTGAGAAAACATTTCAAAATGAAAAGATTTCACATAAAAAGTGTCTTTTGAAGAATTGTAAAATCTGGCATCATTGGACCACATTTCCATATGGCAACAATTAACTGAGCCAAGTAGTGTCTTTCCTTTAAGACAGGGCCAGCAATCTGAAGATTGCCTCACTCCCCACTGCTCTCTATTACTCCCAGATCCTGAGGACAAGAGCAGTTGTTTTAACTGCCACCCAGCACTAAGGTACAGTTGTCTGTGTATTCATTTGAGGTCTTTATTTTGCTTTGTTTTGTTTTTCACACCTGACCAGCCTTGTTCATTATCATTACTAGCTGTACCGTAAAATTATCTGTGTTGTGACCCCAGAGGCACACCCTTTCTCTGTTTAAGAAGGTAAACTTCACCCTATATATAGCATAGAATTTGCCACAATTTGACATACAAAGTTGCTGCTCCTTTCCTCTCCTCTCCTCTCCTCTCCTCTCCTCTCCTCTCCTCTCCTCTCCTCTCCTCTCCTCTCCTCTCCTCCCCTCCCCTCCCCTCCCCTCCCCTCCCCTCTTCTCTTCTCTTCACTTCTTTCTTTTTAAGGTTCTCTTCATTACCAAGGCACACCAAATTGAGTGGCATTTTTCTGCACGTGGATTTGTTTGGGATTCGTTATTTTAATATGCAGCCAATTTGAAGTATTTTTCCCTTGCAAGTCAAAATTGGCTGGGTAACTATAGAATATTTATGTTAAAAAAAAAATCTCAGGGGTACCATTCAGTATATGATTCTACTAAAAAAACAACTTGCCAACAGGAACAAATTTTACTTTATTTTTTGGTTTCCATGATCAGTACCAGATGCCCTTTAAATATGTTCATTAGTCATCAAATCACTCAGTCCTGTAAATACTTCCATGGGGAAAAAAACAAGAGACATTATTCTTAATTAAATTTCTCAGCTTTGACTAATACAAATGTTACTTCATAACACATGTATCTAGAGTCGGTGCTGGCATGTTTTAATGTAAGACAAAACAGATCCCTGAGTTCCAATCAGCACACATCTTTGAGTTCTAAGGACTGCACTGGGAAGTTCTCAAGCAACCAGAGCCTTGCACAGCAGAGCACTCCTGATGATGTCAGAGAAGCAGAAGACCTCCTTTGTATGCTACTTATTTGCCTAACAAGTATCTGATTAATTTATGAGCTCAGAACATCACAGAGAATTTAGTTTCAGAAAAAGAGCACAAAGCACTTCTGCAGCTCTCACCACTTTTTTCCTTGAAACACTCCTGTTGAGTGACGGGGAACAAGGTGTCACCCTTGTTCTGCAGAGTCACTTAGCAAGATGAAGAGTCTTCAGTGATGTCTGTCCTAACTCATGGAGTGAGTCAGAGATGCGGGCCTAAACTTACAAGCTATCTCCACAAGATGCCACTTCAAAAATTAATAAACTCTCTTCTCCCTCTTCAGTGAAGTTTTTGAGAAAGCAGTTTGAAACTAATACCCAAGACCTGACTAAATTTCAAGTGTCTGGTGTTTTTCAATAAAGTGTGGATCACTGAAAGAACCACTGATTTTTCTATTGAAAGGTGTTTTGTATTACTCTTGTGATGCTTCCTTTGTGGGTCTTTTCATTAGTCTTTTCTTCCATTTTTAAGAGGAAGTCGGTATAGAATGGGGTTGGGAGGGGACCCCATTTAAGCACGAATATTTAATGCCTGGCATTGGGCTTAGAAGGATGTGGTCTGAAGGCTGGGATCTGCCTCTCCTTTCGTCTGTCTTGCAATTATCCACACATTTTTAAAAACAAGATGTCCTCTTTTGTAGGGATTTTTTTTTCCTGTTTGAGTCCACATCCTTAGGCTTGCTTATTTCCAAAGCACTTTACTACATGTTTTGTTAAATGCTTCCTGATGACTTCAGAGGCAGGAGCTATTAACTACACGTGAAATCTGGCTCAGATCCAGAACATGCTAAAAACAAGTTTAAAAATAAGTATTCTTTTTCTTAATAAGCAAAAAATCTACAGGAAAATATTCAGATTCTCATTCAAAAATAACACTTACCTTCATCTTTTGCTTCTTCTGTTACTCACACAGAAGCATTTTCTCCCATAGCAGAACCAAATTTTCAAATGATTCTCATGTTTTCCATTTCAAATGTTCAAATACTTACCATAAAATGCCCATAAACATACCCCTTTCTATTACATAAGTTTGGCTGTCCTTTTCTTCAAGTCTCTCAGCGCTATAATTACAGTACTGAGAAAAGTGGAATCTATAATCATATAATGCTATTATATAATTGCAAAGCTTATGTGATTTTTTTCTTAGAGATCATAAAAAAATGCCAAAACATTCTCTCATTTATACAATTCTTCTCAATTGAGTTTACAGTAACCTAGAGGGAGTCTATAAAATCTACACTACACACTGCCCCCATCGGTCCATCTCAACTATATAATTTGAAAGCCACGAAAAATAGGAACTCAGTTGCTTAAAAACATTTTAATGTTTCTTATTTTATGGCAAAGAATACAATAACATTTAGCTTAATCATAAGAAATGCATTTGAAATTTTAAATATGCAATTCACCATTGAAAGAAGTATAATGTACTGAAGTAGCTTATACTCAGATTATTTTAATTTCTAGTCTATAATAATAGTTTTCTTTGATCAGTGTCCCCAAACACCCCATGAACTATCAATGAAGAGCTTCATAATTTTCTTCTGGCTGAAAAGGATCAAAGCATTCTTATGTTTGCTAGAACTCTTTGATACTGCTGCACAAACAGGTGGTGAATTTATTTCATTGCTACTAAAGTGTTTCTTGCTGTCTTGAGCTTAGGAAGAAGTAGTTTAAAGATGCTTACAGACCAGCTTGCTCTACCCCAATTTTTAATCTTCTTTACAAGGTTTCACATAAGTGTTTTGCACTACACCTTGGAACTGAAAATGGAAGCTAAAAAATTATGAGGCCCATAATCCTCCAGGTCTCAGAGAACACCGTGGGTGGAGTCCTGGTGGTCCTGCCCCAAGGAAGTGAGGCGTGAGCACACACAGTTGATTTTGTTTGCGTTCTCGCTCCATTGTGGACGTTATATGCCCTGACCTTGAGTTATATCACAACTAAAAGTTGAGTTTTTAAGTCACAGAAAAATGTGAACTAGCCAACTGTGTTGGCCAATTTTAACCAAAATAAAGAAGCCCACAACAGTAACAGACGGAAAAATGGTTCCCATCTTTGAAGTAAGAAAACCCTTTTCTAAAATCACAAATTTCATGGACCCATCTATGATTATAATGATACTTTTAATAATCAAAAAAATATTTAACAATTACTAAGTATTTGCTATATGCTAGACAGTGTTTTAAGTACTCCTCATGTATTATTTCATTTAATTTTCACAACACCCTTTGAACTAGGGTATTATCTCCATTTTACAGATGAGGAAATAGAGGCACAGAGAGGTTAAGGAATTTGCTTGACATTGACAATGGCTGATTTCAGAGGTAGGAGCTATTAAATGCCAGGCTACACTTGATAGAGGCTGTAAGTCTAGTATTTGTTTATTAAGAAAATATGGAAAGGCTAAGTAAACTATTACTGATTCAGTAATGCTTCTCAATGAACTTGTATTTTGTCCCCCATATAACTAAAACCAATAGGACACATAACACATGATGTTTCACATCGCACAATGCCTGCTTCCAACCAGTGACTCCAGGCTCCACCCTGAATCTCCCTCCTCCAGGGGATTCTGAGTCAAAAGGTGGAAACCACTGGTGTTATGGGAGTAGAGACTTGCACTTGAAATCAGAAGTTGTGGTTCTGAGTCCCATTTTAGGGATTCATTTCACATTTCTGCACTTTGGTTTCTTCCTGTACCAATAAGGGATAATTGATAAATGCACTACCAAGTGGCTACCATGAGAAACAAGTTAACCTGGGCAAATTCTGAAATGATTAAAGTGCCAGGGAGACATAAGTTCTTGTTAGTGTTTCACAGTCAGCTTTATCAATGGATAAATTCAAAAATCTTTCTTTTATTTTTCTACTTTTGCACTGTTCATTCTGAATGTATTTATACATCATCTCTGAGTAAAGTTTCAGAGTACTAGAACATCTTCATATGGCAGACATGGTAAAATTATCCCTGAAAAGTCAGGGAAAAAATAGGGCTAAAAGATCCAAATTTAAACACTCTTCCTAACAAGAAAAATAAGAACAAAAATAGTAACTCTGTCATTCAGCAAAAAGAGAACTAAAATCTTAATCTAAATCATTTGAAATGTGCTTCAGTAATCAGGAATAGCATCTGCATTTCAAGGGAATTACCAATGTTATGTTGAGATTATTAGGAATCATTTAGTGAGTACAGGCTCTGACAGGTACGGTATGTCACGGCCTTTGAGTTTGTGTCGCATGACTTAAGGAAACCATACAAAGGCAGGCTTGCCCAACCAGCTGCCCAAAAACATCAGTGGTGGAATAAATAACATGAATTTATAATCCACAAGCAGATTTTTTTTTTTTTTGGAAACAAATAAATATAAAATGGGAGACCCAAGTAGGTGCTTGGGATTTAAGTAAGACAAACAGATTCTTTATTAGTAATGCTTGCTTATCTCTTTAGAGGAATACTGACAAGAAACATAACTTCTTGTTGCTAAAGCATTTTGACAAGGAAATGTTGCTCTGTAACTACCAAGTACTACACAAGTATTAAATGCTATATAAGTTATCAAGTTTACTACTATTTACTTGATTCTATTAAATTTAATATTTATTCCTAAATAGAGGGATTATGTGAATTACTTTGCCGGAAGATGGTTCTTTAGAAATGGAATTTCTTTCAGCATTTGAAATGGAATTTTAACAGTCGGTATATAGTACAAATTTTACTTTCTTAAAAATTTGCTTCCTATTATAATGAATTTCTATGATCACAAGGTTAAGTTTCTCTTTCAAAAAGCAAAGAAATCATGCAGATAAAGAAACTCTGGTCATAATACAATTTATGACAACATGTGAAACTCTATTAATAAGGCAAACAATGTAGTACCAGGCCAGTAATTCCACCAAAAGACTTCTCTCTTTTGAAACAGCATATTCCTAAAGATTTTGTAAAAATAGAAGCCAAATTAAAAAAAAAAAAAAAAAGGACCTTAGGCCTTTAAATATACTATTCATAAAGGTATGGTAGTTATAGGTTTAGAGTGATCATATTTATTGTTACTTTAAAATACATGAAGGGCTTCATCAAACCTTTTAACAAAATAAAACTATAAAATAATCAGTGGTTTACATAATCAGTCCAAAGGTGTATCAGAATATACTTAAAAGAAGCTGACCATTTTATCTTTCAATATGATTTTCCAGGAAATTTATGTCTCTATCAATGCATTCAAAATTAATGGCCCATGCTTGACCAGCTGGTCATTCCCACTATCATAATCGCCAGCAAGATAACTGCTTCATTGATTCAGGGATGGATACCAACTGGAAGGTAGTTCCCAGGCTGCTCATGCTGGTATACATCTAGGAAAAGACTGTACCGATTACTGCTCTTTGGGAATGGTAGAATTTGCATTTTATTTCATGATATCTTCATCTATGATTAAAGAAAAGTTGAATGACAGAAACAAAAGAATAATATTATTAAATATGAGTGGAGTTAATTCAAACAATGAGAAAATATACTTTCAAGTATTTGATCAATTAAGTCAAGATTAAGAAAAAAAAGGTAAAATTTCTCCCTCCATAAATAATAGTATAGCACTAACATGTGCTGTCTTTGTCTCGAACTCAAGACCACAGAATTGTTTTAAGATATTTTAAAAAATACTATTAACTGTTTCATTCTGATTTAGCCAAAATAACGGTTTTTAAGTAATTTTTATTATTGTTATGTTCAATTAACCAACATATAATGCCAAATTAACATTTTAAGATGGCCTGCTTTATTTCTTGTTCCTGAAACTTGGTAATTGTCTCGTTATCTTCTCATAAAATATCAAAAATTTGCTTGTTATCAAATAGGTCAACATTTTTTTATCAGTAGGCTTTATCTTAACCAACGATAATATTAAAACCAGAAAAATAAATGGATTAAGCAGTATTAATTTGCCTAAAAGAGAATAAAACTGTGATAAAATTTCCCATTCATTTTGATATTTAAATCACTATTGCTATTACATTGTAATGAGATAAAGGTTCATTAAGGCAGCCTTTGTTATGTAAAAACAAAACACCCTGGAGGGGAAATTCTTTATTGAGTTACAATTATCCTCCAAGGATATAGCAAATGAGATATCATTAAAATATTTAAGTTTAATTATGCAATATGTTCTAATACATAATCAAAATACATATATATGCACACAATATTTCATTCACTCCTGAAACCTTCTGAATTTTTCTCCTAAGAAGAAAGTCAACATTAATCAAATTATAGAAAAATTCTAAGGAGAAGCAATCATACTTTTATGCATATAAAATAGTATTTCCTAAACTGGAGAATGCATCTATGGAGTAGAGTTCGCTGCACATACTCATTTTCAAGTTCTCCTGATCCCACATTCCTACTGCTCCACACTGATCCAATCAGTACGCTATCCTGCTTGGAATGGAATCTACTAATTTAAGTTCCTGTCCCCTCATATTTGCCCCACAAATTAATTTATTTGAATCTGACGTCTAATGGTAGTCAATGGCTACTGCTGCTCGTCCATCTACCACTACGATTCTTTTTTCTCTATTCTTCATATCAAAATTTCCTAAGTCTGGGTTTTGTAGAAACCGTATCTGCTATAAAGGAGACACACCTCAGGTTCCACAGCTGTAGCCATAAGGAAGGAAATCACCAGGACTGGTCACCAAATGGGCATGTGACTTCCTTTAACCAATGAAAGGGGGAATAGCGGTGAATTGTGTTAACCCAAACTCAAGTTTCAAAAGCCATTATGGTAATTCGCCACTCTCTTTCCATCTTTCCCTTCTGTTTTACCTACAGAAATCCCCCAGCCCCTCTACTCAGTGACTGGTGGTATCCGAGGGAGGCTGCACCAACAGCCTGAGCCATGAACCTTCCTGAGGAAAGTAGAGGGCAAATAAAAGAAACAGCCACCCATAAAGGGACTTGAATTTAGAAATAACCCAAATATTTACATGAAAAAAGAAAGTTAAAGCAGAACCAGATAATTCTAATGGGCTAATTTAATTACTTCCCAACTACCCAGTAGGGTAGGTGTTAGGAAGCTTATATGAACTACAGAGAAAAAAAGGTGTGAATTTCCAATACCCACTCCCATGCCTACTTTTACCCAATTCACTCTGTTGGCTAAGGCTTCATACTCATCTCCAGGCAGAAAAAAGTTTGTTGGTTTTTTTTTTTTTTTTAAATCCAGTGCGATTGGAACTTCATCCTACCTGTTCCAACCCTGACATACTCAATAAATGTCAAGCAAATGAACGGGAACAGGGGATACAAAGAAATACATCATACAGTTCTCCAGGGTCTCAAAGTAAAGTTTGAGAAAAATTATACATACCAAAATTTGAATATATATTACGTTTTAGAAAATTGGAAATAAACTTGAAAATAATTTTTTAAATCAAAGTAGTATATACACAGTTAAAAGTCAAATAGTACTAAAACCCTACAATGAAACAGCAGTTCTCTGCCCAAATATCTCAGGTCCTACTCCTCAGATACAACTCTCTGCCAACTCTTAGCAGAGTATTCTGGTATTTAACTTCATTTTTCCAAATGTGTTAATGTTCTGGTTTACTGATTCACAGTTCTATTCATTATCTACTGACTTCTTAATTTGGAAGATAAGGATTTAAGTCTCTTATACAACTCTTCCTGTACCACCAGTTTTTCAATCAACATATAACAATTTATTTTATTTTATTTTATTTTAATTATTTCCTCATGATAAGTGTACTCTTTAATCCCCGTCCCCTATTTCACCTATCCTCCCACCCACCTCCCTTCTGGCAGCCATTATTCTCTATAGTTAAGAGTCTGTTCCTTGGTTTGTTTCTCTCTCGTTATTCCTTTGCTCATTTGTTTTGTTTCTTAAATTCCACATATGAGTGAGATCATACAATATTTGTGTTTCTCTGACTTATTTCACTTAGCATTATACTCTCTAGCTCTATCCATACTGTCGCAAACGGCAAGATTTCATTCTTTTGGCTAATATATATATATATATATATATATATATATACACACACACACCACATCTCCTTTATTTATTCATCTACCGATGGACACTTGGGCTGCTTCCATAGTTTGGCTATTGTAGAAAATGCCACTATAAACATTGGGGTGCATGTATCCCTTTGAATTAGTATTTTGTTTTCTTTCGGTAAATACCTAGTAATGTGATTGCTTGGTCCTCCACAGTGTGGAGGAACCTCCACACTGTGATCCTCAGGTAGTTCTATTTTTATCATTTTGAGGAACCTCCACACTGTGATCCACAATGGCTACACCAGTTTGCTTTCCCACCAAAAGGGTTCCTTTCTCCCCATATCCTCTCCAACACTTGTTCTTTCTTGTGTTTTTGCTTCTAGCCATTCTGACGGTGTGAGGTGGTATCTCATTACGGTTTTGATTTGCATTTCCCTGATGATGAGTGATGTTGAGCATCTTTTCATGTGTCTATTGGCCATCTGGATGTCTTCTTTGGAGAAATGTCTGTTTATGTGTTCTGCCCATTTTTAATCAGATTATTTGTTTTTTGGGTATTGAGTTGTATCAGTTCTTTATATATTTTGGATATTAACTCTTTATCAGATATGTCATGTGCAAATATCTTCTCCCATTCAGTAGGTTGCCTTTTAGTTTTGTTGATTGTTTCCTTTGCTGTGCAGAAACTTTTTATAGTAAACAAGTGAGCAAAAGAAAAAAAAGAGAGAGAGAGAGAGGAAGACAAACCAAGAGACTCTTAACTATAAAGAACTGATGGTTACCAGAGGGGAGGTGGGTGGGGGAATAAGTGAAACAGGGGATGAGGATTAAAGAGTACATTTATCATGGTGAAAAAAATTAATTTAATTTTAAAAATGCATCATAAGAGTGTCTGTCTGACTTCAAGTAATGTATACCAATACTTTTTAAACTAAGTAAACTGAGGGTAAATTAGCTTTGAGAATTTGGTATCATCAAAAATTGTTTAAAAAAAAAGTTGCCACTGATTATTTCTTTGTAATCAAATTCCTTGTTCTCAAAAAGATTATTTTTAAAAATGTAGATTCCAGAGCACACATTTACTGATCTAGATTTAATAGCTCTTGGTAAGGCCCTGAAACGTGCATGCTGATGCAGGTGGGGTGAGGATCAATTTTGAAACCAAAGCCCGGGGAGTTTTGATCACTCTGCAACAGGCATGGCATTCCAGGGTCTTGCAGAAGACTGACCATCATCTTAAATCTAATGCATAACAATCTACCCTACTGATAAGGTCCCAAAACCAAAAGGATCCCCTCAGAGCCATTTAGGATCAAAGTCTTGACTGTTATATTCATGAATCTCTCTCTCCTTGACTTTCCTTCTGTGGGGCTTCACTTTCTTGGGTCAACCACACCTAGACTGACCTATAACACAGGGTATACGGGAAAACCATTCTACTTGCACTAATCTGGGATTCTATACCTTGTTTCTAAAAATGGTATCTGGATTAAAATAAAAAGCTCAGAGGCTACCATGAGGGCATAGGTGGGCTTTTGATGTACAAGGGAAAGCAGATAGCTGGATAGTCTTCTAGTCACAGTCTACAATCCCCTCTCCCCTACCCTTCCAATAATGATACACTGAAATCTCTTGATGTCAGTGGCTGCGACTGAAACAGAGCGAGATGACAAGAAAAGGCCTCACGTCACTTTAGTTCTCCCTGATCCCTTCTCAGTCCAGAGCACAGTATCTTCAAGTTTGAGTAGAGTCTTTGTAGCTTATCTCCTGGCTCTTGGGAAGAGCAGAGGCTTCACATGGACCACTAGAAACATGAGATGTCAGGGAGTACACCACTTGCAGAACTACAAAAAAGCGACTCTTTGTTTTGCACACCTTTTTTCATTATCCATTCAATATTTTTGTTCCCGGAAGGAAGGAAATTATTCTATTGGTTGAATGACAATAAGGTAAACTTGGATATTTGTCTAGCCATCTCAAATGTTAAAAACAGATCAGTATAAATCCAAATACATCTTATGACAGCTGATAAGTACAGAGGAATAGACTACTGACAAAGGACTTATTAATTAGAAGCTAATGTCCATATTTCTACTCTGAAGGTGACACTTTTTTTCTGGAAAATAGTGTGTACGTTAATGACTTTTATTTGATAAAAATGTGTTTAAATTTCTATCCAAAACTGAAACTATGTTAGGGTGAAGAAAATTGTTTCTTCAACTAAATGCCTAAAAATAGAACTAAAAAAGAGAATTCTTATTCATGAAAGTGGTAAATGTCTTTACTGTAGCATCGACACCATCAATAAACTGTACACACAACACTAATTTTCACAAAGGCTCAGAGTGCTAATCCTCAGCTTTGCTAATTTATGAAGACATCACGCATTTGTGCTCAAGAACAATGGCTCTACAATGTAACAGGATCATCTCTCTTCCTATCATCTTAAAGTTCCTTCCTGGTTTTCTTGACTATTTCTGTTATCACAACACTTTAACAAGGAGTAACTGGCTTCTGGGTACTTTGCCAAAACCCTGATACAAGGTTTTGATGCACTACCGATGTAGACAATAAGGGCCTTCGGCAAAATAAAGAAGCAACAAACTAAGACGAGGAACAAAAATGTCAGCACAGTCTAGAAATATGTTAATCTTGATCCTAAGGATCTAGTTGTTGAGGAACTGCAGCTAATGACAATGAAGTCAAGATGGTGTATCCTTACTCCCGCCACTCCTTCGTCTTCCTGGTCAATGCCCTGCCTTCAATACATACATTTGCACGTAATGTGGACTTGTTAAATTTATTATATCCTATGGTCAATGATTGTAAGTCTAACCACCATCAGGTGCTTCAAAACATGAGCCTTGGCTCACAAGAAGGATTTAATAGGAATATGTAGCTCGATCACACACTGATCAATCAATCACTACTTCTATAAAAATAAATGACGGTACACACTCACAATGCATCAACAGCTACCAAATGTGTATACAATGGGCAACATCAACAAGACCCCACAGGAATTCTGGTACTCCTGCCAGCTAAGGCCTCTGATTCTGATTCTGTGCCTCCAGTCAAACAGTTAAAGCTCCAGTAATTTATATCTCTGTCGTGGTACAAAATAGAAATCAGATGACAGGGCTGGCAGACTTTTTATGATAGCATAATAATGGCTCTCATTTCTTGAGCATTCACTATATGGTGGTGTTTTGCTTCTTCTTTGTTCACTGCTATATCCCTGGGGTCTAGAACAATGCCTGACAAACAGCAGGTGCTTAAAAGTACTCATTGA
Source organism: Ursus americanus (assembly GCF_024610735.1). Taxonomy (NCBI): domain Eukaryota; kingdom Metazoa; phylum Chordata; class Mammalia; order Carnivora; family Ursidae; genus Ursus; species Ursus americanus. The sequence goes on from NC_142131.1 coordinate 8,901,518, forward strand.
ATGAATGAATAAATGAATGAATGAAGTGAGTGCTTTATTGCCTCACAACAATCCTTTGAGTTAGTTTTTTTTTAAATTTTTCTTACTATATAAACAAGAAAACTGACAAAATGAGGTTAAGTGACATGTCCCAGGTTCCTCAGCTATTCAATGAAAACCCAGGATTTGAAACCCTGTCTTGTAGAACCAAGAGATACCACAGCCTCCCCACTAAACCCCCTGCACACACCACACATCATAGCAACAGGCCCGCAGAAGGAACTCATCTCTCCTTCCCAGATGGGAACAAGCTCCTCTTCCTGCTGCTCTGAATTACCAGGATGCTTTAATTTGTACTTCCCTTTGGGTTCTGTCCATTCTTTCCTCATTTTATTGAAAGGAAGGAAAACTGCCATTTACTAAGCACCTCTCATGTTCTAAGCACCACATGGGCACTTTCAGGGATGTTACCTTATTCATACTTTGTCACAATCTCCTGGGTAGGCATTTTATCCCTCATTTTCTGAGTGAAGAAAATAAGAGTAAAATCTTTCCTCAGTATTTCCCAAACTTATCCAATAATGAGAAAAATCTGGGGCAGGAGGGAAGGGGCATATAAAATAGTAGCAGATCCTACTCCAAATCCTTAGGCTCTTGTTCAGACGAGGAGACTAGATTTGCCTGACTCCCAAGCTAATTGCTAACCCTTCAGGGCAGAGGCCACTTGTCAGGCATCTTTGTTCCCTCACGGCACATACTAGACCCTAACAGTAATTCATCTTTCTGAAACATAACAGCTTATAATGTACATGCACATGATTCCTCAAAATAATCATAATAAGTAAGGATGACAGGTATCAATATCCTCTTCTTACAGGCAAGAAAAATAAAGCGCAATCAAGTTCTATGGCTCCTGGATAAAGAATTAAAAAAAGAGAGAGAGAGAGAGTGAAAAGGAAGGTAATGGAGAGAGAGAAAGAGAACACATTTTATAATTCAAAAATTTTTACCCAATTCTTCTCCTCAGGTATACCCTCCTTTTGACACTCTCAGTGGGAAATCATTCTATATATTCTGCAAATCTCAGCATGAAGTAAGAGGTTTGTCAAGAGGATCACACGGGCTATTTGGAATAGACCCTTCAAAAACAGTATTTTTCTTGGCAATAATCAATAAAATCTTCACCAGGTTCTTATTCTGCCTATTATAGAACTGGTATTCTGTAAAATAAATTCTCAAAATAGAGCATCATGGAAGAATTGGTAGGATGTGGTGTGTATTTAAAGAGAAAACTCCATAATTCTCTGACTGATTTCAGCTTTAATTGAGTTTCTTTAGGATATTTCCACTTAAATAAGTTTTCCCGGAAAATTTTTGCCCCTTATCATCTAAAGCACTCTCACCGGAATAGTCAGGAAGGAGTTTAGAGAGCTGAATGATATTAACCTAAATGTAATTCTACTATCTTTAGCTCACTCAAGTAGATACATTTTCACAGCACAAGGGATTTAAAAAAATCTCACTTTCTTTTAAATTTAATTATAACTTTTCCCCAAATAAACAGAATTGAGTCTCCTGCACTACCACCACCAACAAAGATTTTATACAATCCCAGGGAGAGCATGCCCATTTCGAAAAGTGAACTTCTTACTTGGCAAGAAAACCATGAGAGGGAAAGCAACCCCAGAATTTGGAGAAGGGCTTCTTCATATGAATTGAGATGTTGTGCCTTAAAATCTGAGAACCATATACCCTTTGAGTAAAAGGTAAGTCAAACTGTATGCAGGAGCTCAGTAAAGTGGGACTTGGGTGAAAGAGGAAGGACCATTCACCTGAGTGGTGGAATGAGAGCAGCAGCACCAGACCCTCCCAGCCTTGAAAGGTGGGCCCCAAGGAAGTTAAGATAGGACCCCACTCTTCAGCTGTAGCTAATTAGCCGCTTGACTTACGTGGGCCAATCCAGATAGCTCTGACTGAAAATTTGATGTTGCAAAAATGAGATGTCAGCGGAGTTGAAAACTTAGGTAACATCAGAGCCAAAATGACATCAGGGGAAGCCAAAGCAAAGCCATGAGCAAGGTGAAGTGACAAGAGTAGACAAGCCAGAACATCACTTTGCAAATCAAAAGAGAAGAATGCGGCAGACCTTAGCCGACTGCAGAAGTGATGGAAAAACCGGCAACACCACGGGAGCAACCTTGGTTCCTAACTGGGTTCTCTCCCAAAGTCCTAGCATATTTCCCGTCCTGTTCAGGAAAACATGAAGTGGCCTCCTTTTTCCCTTATAGAAACACTTTTGTTTGTGATAATTTCAGTGGGTTTCTATTCCTTGAAACCAACCAGGCTTGACTAAGGCAGGCTCACGGAGAAAGTGATTAAGCTATGCATCAGGTGGCCAATGGAGAAAAAACATCCCAAATAGAGAAAAGAGCTTAGAAGTCAACCCTGAGGCCGACGAGCAAGTTGAGTTCTAAGAACCACAAGTAGTTTCATAGAGCCAGAGCTCGAGGAACACTGGAAGGGAGGAGCGTCAGAAAAGAAGGCTGGCGAGAAAGGCAGGCGCAAGTCCACGAGAGGCCCTGTGATCCATGCCAAGATACTTCATCTTTCTCCTGTAGGTGATGGGATCGGAGGTGTGTTGTAGACGATTCCGGCTGTGGGAGTGGCGGCCAAAGCGCAGGAGATTGCGGGAAAGACTGGAGACAGACTAATGAGAAAGTGAGCTTCTCAAGGGCAGTATCGCGTGTCATTATTTCCACCATCAGGGACTGTTCTAAGGGAGGAGGTCAGAGAAAAAGGCATCAACTTGTTCCTAAGACTCAAGTCCGCCCAACATCCCAGAAAATGAAAGCGTCTGCAGCGCGGCCAGGGCTGTAGGTGCACAATGCTCCCCCTTTCAGGCCCGAGGTTTTGAAGGAGCTACTCCAGCCTCCAGGCTCGCTGCCCAATGAGCAAATGTACCACCCAATGTGACCTAGCACGTGAGAAAATACAGATCACAAAAGAAGCTCACACTTGGAACCACCACACAATTTCACACTTCGTTTCCTCAGTTCTCATACTCATTTATTAATTTCCCATCATAACATAAAGCCACGTTAAGCTTTAGTTACTTCAGGAAACATAGCACCTCTCAGAAAGCCTGATAAAAGCATTAATAATTAAAGAGTGACTTTGAACAAAGGGCATCTAACAACTCTTTGGCACAACTTATTTGTGGTACTCAGTAATACAGAAGTTAGACGTGTGTGCCCCAGAATAAATGGAAGCTATAGATGTTCTAATCTTCATTAGTTTAGATAACAGGACAAATCACATCCCAAAACACTGAAATGGATGGAACTGGAGCTGTCCGGTGTGATGACAGTCTAGACTGTGGGCACAGTCAACTTCCTACATTATCAATAATTTCTCTTACACACAAGTGTAGAAAGTAGACAACCTCACAGTCACAACGAACAGCTGTTATTATTGCAACTGACTGCAAAGCATCACCTTAACACGATGCTTTGACACTTGAGTTTGTCTTTCCGCTCTGCTGTGTTCACTTACAGAGGGATTCCCCAGGCTTAGACTACACCCCGGCCATGTTTTCCATCCTCTCTCACTCCATGTGCCACTGGACTGCAGCATCCTAACCACATCTGAAGTGCTGTGTGTCGTAAGGCATTCTGCAAGTCACCTTAGTTACAAACAGCTAGGACAGAAGTTCCTATTGTCCCTGCTGCTCAGGGACTGGTCCACGGATTGCCAGGTTAGCACCACAGGGGAGCTTATCAGAAGTAGTCTCAGGCCCCACCCAAGACTGACTCAATTCAATCTGCATTTTATCAAGCTCCCCAGGTGGCCTTGAAATGTTTTAGAGGCACTGCCAGGTATTTTTGGGAAACATGATCAAAGAGAGTTTGACTACAACCTAACCTCTGATCCCAATTTTCTCTGACTTTCTTTAATTTCAATTTTTCTTTATTTCTTTCTTTGGAGGAGAAATGGCTGCCAAGACCTGCATGTAAAAATTACTGCCATTAACCTTGAGTGGGACCAGGAAGATGGCATGTGCTGTAGAAATAGAGACAAGCTTTAAAGTCAGCTCTCTCGGTTCAAGTCCAAGCTCTGCTACCCAGAGGCTGTGGGATCATGGGTAAGTTACTTAGCTACAAGGTTGAGTCTGTTGTCCCTTTCCCCTTGAGTTGAAGGGACCATTTAGTTTTTTGTTTGTTTGTTTGCTTTTAAGATCATTATAGAGTCACCTGAAGTTGGAAGAAATAATACAGAGAGATCCCATATACCCTTCCCCCAATTTCTCCCCATGGAAACATCCTGCACAATTACAGTACATAGCGCAACGAGGAAATCTGTTCTCCGTCCTCCATGAGTTTGTCGTCTCAAGAATGTTTTATAAACAGAATCATACAGTGGGTCATCTTCTGAGATTGGCTTCTCACTCTGCACAATTCCCCTCAAGACCCATCCAACTTGTACATATCAATAATCGATTCCGTTTTACTGCTGAGTCTTATTTCATGGTATAGATGTACCATAGTTTAACTATTCACCTTTTGAAGGACATTTGGATTGTTTCCAGTTTGGGGCTTCTATAAATTATGCTGCTATGAACAAGCATGTGCAGGTTTTTGTGTGAACATAAATTTCTGTTTCTCTGGGATAAACGCTCAAGAATGCAATGGCTGGGTAATATGGCCATTTGTAAGAAACTGTCATACTCTTTTCCAAAGTGGCTGTGTCATTTTAGATTCCTACTAGTAAAGTAGGAGTGATCCAGTTCTCCATAGCCTGGCTATTATTTGGTGTTATCACTATTTTTACATTTTAGCCAGTGTGACAGGTACGTAGTGTGACAGGTACGTAGTAATATCTCATTGTGCTTTTAATTTGCATTTCCCTAGTGAGTAATGATGTTGGCCGTCTTTTCATGTGCTTATTTGCTATCCGTCTATTTTTTTCAATAAATGTCTATTCATGTGTCTTGTCCATTTTCTAACTGGATTGCTTCTTTATTTTACTGTTCAATTTTGAAAGCTTATAATATATTCTAGGTATAAGGCCTTTGTCAGCTATGTGGTTTGCAAATATAACTTTCCCTCTATACCTTGTCTTCACAGGATCTTTTTTGGAGCAAAAGTTTTTAGTTTTGATGACTCCAGTTATCAGTTTTTCCTTTTGTGAATTGTGCTTTTAATATTAAGTCTAAGAACTTGTTCACCTAGCCATAAGTTCTGATGATTTTCCCCTCTGTTTTTTCTTCAAAGTTTTGTAATTTTATGTTTTCCATTTAACTGTGATCCATTTTAAGTTAGTTTTTGTATAAGCTGTGAGGTTTATGTTGAAGTTTCTTTTTTTGCCTTTGAATTTCTATTTGCTTAGACCCATTTTGAAGTATACCCTCAACTTAATAGAAACTTTGCAAGGAGAAAAAAAATCAAGTCATTACACTAAATGTACATAGCAAAGGTAAGAAAGCACAGTTGTAGAAACATTAAAATGTCTTATCATGTGCTAGATCACACGTGGTGGTGTATCTGCTCACAGATGAGCGAGCCCTTGGGCTGTACTGATTCTTTAAAACATCAGGCCTGAGGGTAGAACGTTGTACACCAATACCACTGACCACGCTCTAAGACTTACCACCTGGATCCTGCTGACTTGCTTCTTAGAACCATAGGAATGCATTTCTCCCTCTTCCTCCTCCCTTACCAGCCCCTGATGGTGGAATAAGAATGTTTCTAGATTCTGCAACTAGATCCTAATATCACTGTCCATATCCAATGGAGAAGTTATGTCATGCTCAAAGTCTGGCTCATATACTTATTCAAAACAGCCTGTACATTAATTGTTTGCTTTTTCTCCAGTCTTGAGAAAGAAAAACAAAGCTAGAAGGATCACAATTCCAGATCTCAAGATATACTACAAAGCTGGAATAATCAAAACAGTATGGTACTGGCACAAACAGAGACACACAGAAGAATGGAACAGGACAGACAGCCCAGAAATAAACCCATGATTATATGGTCAATTAACATGTGATAAAGGAGGCAAGAATATACAATGGGGAGAAGACAATGTCTTCAATAAAGGTGCTGGGAAAACATGACAGCTACATGTAAAAGAATCAAAGTAGACTACTTTCTAATACTATACACAAAAATAAACTCAAAATGGATTAAAGACCTCAATTTGAGACCTGAAACCGTAAAAGTTTTAGGAGAAAACACAGGCAGTTATTTCTCAGACATCAGATACAGCAGCCTTTTTCTAGATAAGTCTTCTAAGAACAAGAGAGACAAAAGTGAAAATAAGCTATTGGGACCACATCAAATAAATACCTTTGCTGATCAAAGAAAACCATCAATAAAACAAAAAGGCAACCTTTGAATGAGAGAAGATATCTGCAAATGATAAGGGGTTAATATACAAAACATATAAAGAACATATGCAACTCAACACCAAAAAATAAACAACCCGATTAAAAAATGGGCAGAGAACCTGAATAGACATTTTTCAAAAGAAGACATACAGAGAGCCAACAGCCATATGGAAAGATGTTCAACAACACTAATTGAAAGGAAAGTGAAAGGAAACTCAAAATCATGATTTATCACCTTACACCTGTCAGAATGGCTAAAATCAAAAACACAAGAAATAACAATTGTTAACAAGATGTGGGAAAAAAGGAATCCTCGCACACTGTTGGTGGAAATGTAAATTGGTAGAGCCACTGTGAAAAACAGTATGGAGGTTACTCAAAAACTTAAAAATAAAAATACCACATAATCCAATAATTTCACTACTGGGTATTTAACCAAAGAAAACAAGAACCCTATTTGAAAAGGCTAAATGCATCCCTATGTTTATTACAGCACTATTTACAATTACCAAGATATGGAAATAACATAAGGGCTCACCAATAAACGAAGTGATAAGGAAGATGTGGAGTGCGTGCATGCGTGTGTGTGTGTGTGTGTGTGTGTGTCTATACGTGTGTGTGTGTGATGGAATATTACACAGCCCTAAAAAGGATGAGATCATGTCCTTTGCAATAACATGGATGGACCTAGAGGGCATTATGCTAAGTGAAATAAATCAGACTGAGAAAGACAAATACCATATGATGTCACATATATGTGGAATCTGAAAAACAAAACAAAAGAATATACAAACAAACAAAATCAGAATCAGATCTGAAACACAGAGATAACACTGATGGTTACCAGAGGGGAGAGAATTAGGGGATGGGCAAAATGGGTGAGGGGAATGGGAGATACAATGAATAAGACGTAGGGATAAAAGGCAACATACAAGGAATCTAGTTAATGATACTGTAATAGCATTGTATGGTGACACATACAACTACACTGGTGGTGAGCAGAGCATAGCATAGAGACTTGTCCAATTACTATGTGGTACACCTGAAACTAATGTAACATTGTGAGTTGACTACACTCAAAACAAAAACTTACAAAAAAAAGAAAAAAATCGTTTGCTTTTTCCCACATTCATAACTGTTTTGAGTTAATAAATAATGAAATAATTCATGACACTGCTATTTTTTTAAGACATAGGGACACCTGGGTGGTGCAGTCGGTTAACTGACTCTTGCTTTCAGCAAAAATATATAAATAAACTTAAAGAGAAACGTAGCAGTATGGAGGTTCCTCAAAAGTGGAAAATAGAGCCACTCTATGACCCAGCAATTGCACTACTGGGTATTTACCCCAAAGATACAAATGCAGTGATCTGAAGGGGCACCTGTACCCTAATGTTTACAGCAGCAATGTTCACAAAAGCCAAACTATGTTAATGCCCAGATGTCCACTGACAGATGAACGGATAAAGAAGATGTGGTGTGTATATATATATATATATACCAGATGGAATACTGATACCAGATGTGAGAGAGATGATAGATAGATAGATAGATAGATAGATAGATAGATAGATAGATAGATAGATAGATAGATGATAGATAGATGATAGATAGATGATAGATAGATGGAATACTACTGAGCCATCAAAAAAATGAAATCTTGCCATTTGCAACAATGTGGATGAAACTAGAGGATTAAATTATGCTAAGTGAAATAAGTCAATCAGAGAAAGACAATTATCATTCGATCTCATATGTGCAACTTAAGAAACAAAACAGGGACAAATAAAACAAGATGAAATCAGAGAGGGAGAAAAACCATAAGAGACTCTTAATCATAGGAAACAAACTGAGGGTTGCTGGAGGGGAGAGCCTGGGGGGAATGGAGTAACTGGGTGATGGATATTAAAGAGGGATGTGATATAATGAGCACTGGGTATTATATAAGCCTGATGAAACACTGATCTCTACCTCTGAAACTAACAATACATTGCACGTTAATTAATTGAATTTAAATTTTAAAAATTTTTTAAAAAGAGAAACGTAACAGTATTAGAGTAAACTGTACTCCTCACATGACACCCCATTACCAATTCCATTTCCTTAAATAAAGTAACTTCTACTAACAATTTTCTGTGTATTCTTCAATCTCTGTTCTATGCACTTACATACATGTGATACACATATACATAAATTTAAGTTATACTTTGTGAAATAAAATGATCAATATTTTTTCCTTTGTGTTTTTCTCTCATTTTTAAGTCCTTCCTGAGATTAGCTGAATCATGCTTTCATTTTTGTCAGTAACTTTTCAATCCAATTGAAATATATTTTTGTGTATGACATGCACAAGAATCAACTTTTATTTTTCATAATTAGCCAATTTTGTGTATGGCCATATTAAATCCTCTCTAGACAGTCTAGACACATACTTGTACCTACATACATTTAAGCACACCTTCCAGATGTTTATTCTGTTTCATTGTTTTAACTACTCTTTTTGGGGGGTCAGATTTTAACTTTATAATAAGTTCCTTCTGACATCTGAATTAAAGTCCTCCTTGACCTCTTTGTAATATTTTTCTGGGTACTATTATCTCCAGCTAATTTTTTAAGACAAATTAATGAATCTATATTCTCAAGTTCAAAACAGCAGTCCTAGTGACATATTGATTATGACCAAATTTATAAATATTTTTAAGGAGTGCTCTATATTTTTGCAAATGTTCACTTTTGCCCCTCGGTAAAGTCAAGAAATGCCAGTTGAGAGAAATACTTGGGAATGCTCTCTAAATTTACTTGAAGCACTAAAATTCACACCTCCTTCTTTTAACCTTTAAAGTTCTTTAAGTCTTTATGTACACACAACAAAACTGCCATGATCTTTAAAGGACAGAAAATACAGACTGCACGTGTTCTGACGACTACTTGGTTTTGAATTTTTTTTTTTAATAATGAGGAAATAGGGGCGCCTGGGTGGCACAGCAGTTAATTGTCTGTCTTAGGCTCAGGGCGTGATCCCGGCGTTCTGGGATCGAGCCCCACATCAGGCTCCTCCGCTATGAGCCTGCTTCTTCCTCTCCCACTCCCCCTGCTTGTGTTCCCTCTCTTGCTGGTTGTCTTTATCTCTGTTGAATAAATAAATAAAATCTTAAAATATATAAATAAATAACGAGGAAATAATGATGCTTGTGCTACAAAGTACAGAAACAACAGTCTCTGAGTTGTGTGTGTTTGTAACAGTTTGAGAGTGAGCAGGTGGAAATAGTAGAAAGAACAAAACTTGACTCAGTGGGTCCTAGAATATATAAACAGTGTGCTATTACTCCAAGTGCAGAGGACAACTGCCATAATAAATGTGAATAAAAATATTTAACCTGGAAAAAGAGATAGTATTAACCCGGCAATTATGCTAAGTAGAATTTGTTAGCATGTGTTGCCTGAAAGAATTAGGCAATTTCACTCCAAATAACTGAATTTTAATGAAGCTTATTATGTGCGCGTTATTTCTTGTTCCTATGCAAGTTTGTTGACTATTAACGACAAAATCGTCTTAAAAAAAAAAAAAAGCTCAATGACACACTTATTCCTACACTGAAAGGGACAAGGTAAAATTAAGTAAAGAGTATGTCTCCTCTAATTTTCCAACAATTAAACCGGCTTTATTATGAAGTGAAACAGCCACCTGTAATAGGGTATGCAAGGATTGCAATACCCCTTTTCCCCTTCCTCCTTCATCACAAGAACCCTAATTTTTACCTGGTTACATTGCTGCTCACTTATAGAATGACATGCCTCAAACTCACCTGTGGATAGGTAAGCCCAAAATATTATTTGTGTGCCCTTCTTTGCCCCTTCGTCCATCCTGCTGGCTAAAGGGGGATGTGATGGCTGGAGGTTTAACAGCTGTTCTGAACCATGAGGACAAGGGTTATAGCTAAAGATGGAGGAGACGTAGCCTGGACGAGTCTGGGTCCCTGATGAATACCTTATCTCCAAAACAGAGAAATCTTCTCTTGTGAAACAAATTAACTTCTTTCTTATTGAAAATACTTTCAATTGTTTTGTTATATGCGGCTGAAGCCACTCCCAAATTATATACCACTACTGCCCAGTAAGTTTAAAGTCCGTGGGACCCAATGTATTAAACTACTTTTGTACAGAAATTTCTCTTTAAATTATCATTGTTACAGGAATACACTATAACTAAGTCAATACATTTTAATTAAAGAATTTGTATGTCAGTTTCCAATACAAAATAATCATTCTCTACACTGTGTTTTGCCCATGTTTTTTCCACTAATATCAACACTTTTGAATAGAAACAGAGAACATATTTGTAAAACCCATACACAAGAAATAAAGATAACCTAATTTTCTTCCCTTTGATGCATCATTTAAAAATACTTTGGATCACAGTTACTTCAAAGAAAAGACTGTATACTAGTTTTAATGTATATTATCCTAAATATAAAATTATATATAACATATATATTAATTTTAATTTATATGTGTATATGATATTTGAATTTTCATTTCTCTTGTTTTACTGCTCTGGTTAGGACGTCTAGTGCAACAGTGAACAGAAGCAGTGAGAGTAGACATGTCTCATGTCTCATTTCTCATGTAAAGGAAATACTTCTTATGTTTCAGCCTGATATGACATTTGCTGTGGGTCTTGGTAGACTCCCTTTTCCAGTCAGGAATAGTGACTTTCTATTTCTAGTTTGCTAAGAGTTTTTATTACAATAGGACACTGTATTTTATCAAATTTTTTTTGTGTGTGTGAAATCATTAAGAAAATAATGGGGTTTTTTTTCTTTAATCTATTAATGTGGGGAATTACCTTAATAAATTTTCTGATGTCAAGCCACTCTTTAACTTGTTGGATAAAACATCTTTGGTCATGATACATGTTTTAAATACGTGGCTGGGTTCAGTTTTCATTATTTCATTGAGGATTTTTGCATCTAATTTTACACGTAAGATTTACCTTTAGTCTTCTCTTACCATACTCCCTTCTCTGGTTTTGACATAAAGATTATCCAAGCCTTATAAAATGACTTGGAAATAAAACATTCTTCTGGACTCTATTTTGTTCAGTTTGTATATGCTTGAAATTGTTCATAGAACTTTCCTATAAAAATATTTTGGCCTCTTGAGATTTTTTTTGTAAATAAGTTTTTAACAAGTGATTGAATCTCTTTAATGGTTATAGACCTTCTCAATTTTTTATTTCTTCTTTAATTCTGTAGAAATATTTCCCCAAGATTGTGCCCATTTGAGAGTTTCACTGATAATTTCTATTTAGTAAAAAGAGCAACACTAAATTTTCTGTATAGTGGAGATATTAGTCCATTTACAGAGTTAAGGGGGATTAAATGAGATACATTGTCAGTGTGTAAACATCGTATTTCCCAGATAGTTCATTCCTCTTCCTCCCTTTACCACTCTGACCAACATTCTTGGAAAGAGTTCCCATTTATCCCAATCCCTCTTAAAATGTGGTTTCTGAAAGTGAAAAATCTTAGGAAGTGTCCTTGTACCCTGAGTGTTCATTAAAATAGTTCATCTTCACATCAGACTTTTTTCCTGTTAACTACTAGAATTCTAATGATCCTTCTACACTATATAGCTTTCCCATGCTTTGATTATGCAGTTGTGGGGTTTTGTTGTTGTTGTTATTGTTGTTGGACTAAACACAGAAGTCCTCACAACTACATTAAATTCTATTGGTTTTTCTCCAACCCAACTCAAATGCTCGGGACCTTGATTCTCTAATCAAATGTACCTGCTGTCCCTTCCAGCTTTTTAGTATATGACACTGTGATCTGCTTGAGGGGTTAAACTGAATTAAAGGATTCCTCCCTTCACTGATTAGCATTTGGCAAAATTTTTCTGCCAAGGTTTGGTAAAATTTTTAATCCACCATCCTGTCTAGCACCCAACCCATACTTCCACTACATTGTCTGTGGATCTGTAAATTACTGTTTATATGCAACCTTTACTCTTTCATTCAGAACCCATACTGTCTTCAAATGTTATCATGTAAGTTCACTCAAAATATTTTACTATACCGACCTAAACAATTATACTTTTCAACTAGGCCATGATATGTAGAGTGGTTGTTTTAAAAAAAAAAAAAATACTGCCAGAAATGAATTTTTAAATATTTTTGTGGATTGTCATGCCAAACTTCCTCCTAAAAACTTTCCTCCTTTAATCCTGATGTAACTTTATTTCTACATCTGGGCAGAGAGAGGTGCTCTAGACTGAAAGTTTGTGTCCCTCCTCAAAATTCTTATGTTTGAACTCTTAACCCCCATTGTGATGATACTAGAAGGTGGTACCTCTGATAGATGGGCAGATAGCAGTGGTACACGATGAGGGCACGGTGTCCTTACAAGAGATGCTGGAGAGCTCCTTCGTCCCGTCCATGTGAGGATGCAACGTGAAGACGGCTATCTGTGCATCAGGAAGCAGATTCTCACCAGACACTAAATCTGCTGGTGTCATGATGTTGAATTTCCCAGCCCGTGGAACTGTGAGAAATAACTTTCTGTTGTTTATAGGCCACCCAGTCTATGGTATTTTGTTATAACAGCCTAAATGGACCAAAAGAAGATTATGATCTATTTTCTTATCTGATCCTATTCTGCATTTATTCCGAGATTCTCATTCCTCACTCCCATCTGTAAGTTCATGGAGAACTGTATTACCCTTAGAGTCACATGGCTATCAGGAAGGATATTAAATCTATATTGAAAATGTTTCCTCTTCTTTAGTAACTCTTTTTGGAATCAAGAGATAAAAAAGGTTTATAGATGTTTTTGAGAGAGACAGAAGAAGGGATGTTACGGTCACTTAAAAATAATCAAAAGATATTTATATTTGAGATTTGTTTTCCTTTTAAAATTTTGGTTCTAATATGTGGTTTGGGATGTTGCATCTAAGAGAGCTCATGCTGATGCCACCCATTTGTCTAATTGCAGATAAGGGTAGCTATGAGATTCTGGAAGGAAGAAACGTGAAAAAAGCCAGTAGGGGGTATACCAATCATTAAGCTTATAAATATTTATTCATTTACTCAATAAATAATTTCTAAGTGCTTAAGATATACCATTGACAAAATTAGTTCTTGCTCTTTACCCCAGCTAGTGATACTAAAACCTATGATCCTTTAACATGTTAAAGAATATACTCTAACAAGAAAAGGGAACTCACAGATGCCTCTGAAGCCAGACAAGTGGCTTCAAAACTGATATATAGTATAGTGAATCCCTTTGGTTTTCTTTTCAAAATATAAAGAGGAGGAGGCAAAAAAATACAGTAATAAAATACAGAGCAAACCCTGAAGATTGATATCATCCAGAGCTACTGGCTGAAGATATTTTGTGTAGTGATATTTTTTACAATAGCATCTATGTTTTATAGGTCAAAATAAAGAAGACCTGTTCTGTCTCACACCGAATTTAATGTCCTTTGTGTCTTAGAATGCCAACACATCTCTCTTTGTGAATTGTCACATCGCTGGCTGACGGCAGCAGTAGGAAGCAGATCTGCTACAGAGCATAGAAGCAAACAGGAGGGCAAGGGGAAATGAAAATAAATAATGAAGTGGTATAGATGGAATATTAAATCTGAGAGACGTATTTTTTACACTCTTTAATTATAACAAACATCTATATTTAAAGGTGTTGGGTTTTTTCTCTTTTTATTTTTTTTTTTTTTAAGATTTTATTTATTTATTCGACAGAGATAGAGACGGCCAGCGAGAGAGGGAACACAAGCAGGGGGAGTGGGAGAGGAAGAAGCAGGCTCATAGCGGAGGAGCCTGATGTGGGGCTCGATCCCAGAACGCCGGGATCACGCCCTGAGCCGAAGGCAGATGCTTAACCGCTGTGCCACCCAGGCGCCCCAAGGGTTTTTTCTCTTTTTAGAAAAAACATATATAGACTTATGTATGGTTAATTTACTTTTCCTTCCTTTTTTTTCTTTCTGTTCCAGTAATCTGATCAAGGGTTGTTACACTTTGCCAACAGTTATCCCGGGGGAAAATATTAAAAAACAAAAACAAAAAACTGCAGAAATCAGCACCCATCTGCTCCTTCAACACCAGCACCATTTCAATGATATTTGTAATTCCTTTTAACGGTAATAAAGTAGCCGCGCACTGATTAATAATCCGAAACTGCAGTAAGACAAAACCGAACAAGTTGCCCCAATATAAGCAAGTGGCATAAGAAGTAAGTTTGGACATGAGGCTGTACCTATCAAAATGAGCATTGAGGTGTGTATTTGAAGATCTAGTGTCTGGTCAAGAATGGCAGTACACATTTTTTTTCTTCTGAAAAACTTGATTCTGTTACTGTGAAATCATGTCTGACATCTTCATTGAAAACTGCCTTCTGGCAGCCACCTTCTACCCTGCTATTTCAACTGGTGGTAGTACTACTGGATTTGTTATAGCATCATGCAAGATGGATTTAATCGGTGTCAATCCAAGCACCTCTTCTCAACCCCATCCACCCAAACCTCTAATAACGTTTCATCATCTTAACCGTCTGCATTTTAAAGACAGATAGAAGGAGGCTCTCCACAGCTAATTCGACAAACACATCACCTGGCACAATAACCTACATGATACACTTTTATTTCAGCCACTAAATGCATCTCAAAAATGCCAGAAATAGAAATACTTCTGGTCTAGACAGCGTGTCCGTGGAGTTTAACTCTTTCCAGTAATGAATTCCTGAAACTTTGGGGGGTGGGGGGAGATAGTGTTTCTACATGTAATCTTTGAACACAAACTTTGAAAAACTGGTTTTGATAGAAAGTTAATGCAGTTTCTCATACACAGGACTTCTGGGGCAAGAGTAATGTTCTATTTCTTGACCTGGGTGGTGGTCCCATAGGAATTTATGGCTATTCTTTAAACTGTCTAAGCCCTATGCATGCATCTGTATGTATGATGTAAGTCACAATAAAAAACTAATGAAATTTTCCTTAAAGATCTTCAGGAGTGCAAATACTTTGGTGTACTACTTCTGAGATTTGGGGACTTGGAGGTGCTATTTCAAAGATGATTCCAGACCTCTGATTCTGTATTTATTACATGTTAGTCCATCCATCACTGTCGGCTCTCTATATTAAAGAATATTTAAAGGTGAAAAACCAGAAACTCTTCCATCTTAATCAAGATTTTTAATCAAGAATTAAGAATATTCATGACATACGTGTTATCCTAATAGATTAGAACATGAGGCAAAAGCTGCAACTTTGCCCTCTGCTCACTATTTTCTTCTTATTTTTATTTGCTGATCATGGACAGAAACTCATTATAAAACAACTCTTCCCTGTCAACTCACAATAAATTAAAACAAAAGCAAACATCCACCTTGAGAGTATAATTACAATGATGCTACATTTCTTTTATAAATAATAAGAATTATCATTCAACTAAAACTTAATGAGTTTACATAAGTTTCTCTGCCACATACAAAGAAAACAAAAGTTGGGGCGCCTGGGTGGCACAGCGGTCAAGCGTCTGCCTTCGGCTCAGGGCGTGATCCCAGCGTTCTGGGATCGAGCCCCACATCAGGCTCCTCTGCTATGAGCCTGCTTCTCCCTCTCCCACTCCCCCTGCTTGTGTTCCCTCTCTCACTGGCTGTCTCTATCTCTGTCGAATAAATAAATAAAATCTAAAAAAAAAAAAAAAAAAGAAAACAAAAGTTAATTTGTTAAGTCATGGTCAGATTTCTTCTTCCCTCCTCTCCATTATATTCAGCTGAATTTATCATTTTACTATCTACTAACTGACATTTTAGAAGGAACAACATAAAAGTATCTTTAAATGTAGCTATTTTTTAAAATTAATTTAATTATTTGTGTTGTTTATATTCTTTCCCTTTTGGGGGCAGTAATTCATGTCCAAAGAACTTAATAACCATTCTTTAAAACTGGTAGGACTAAGATGGTAAAACATATGTAGACTTAAAAAGCCTGTACCAAAATACAAAAATGCCGTGATGTTTAAAGTCAATGACCACTAATCTGTAAATTGATGATACTTACTCATTTATTTATTTTTTTAAACTATTGGAAAAGATGATGAACAGTTTTAAAACCTCAAGAATGAACTTGATAAAAATCAATTTCTTTCCATCTTGGGAGTGGGCAAACAAAAACAAAAACAAAAAATCTTCTTTTTAAAATGTTTAAAAATTTTCCCATGAAAACTGACAAATATCTCTACTGATTCCTGTAAATGCATAATGACCCCACTCACATAAAATACTTCTTCAGAGCCACGGCATTTTTTTCGGTGTTACGTTATAATTTAAGGTGAGCCACATAATGGATTGCATTATAATGAATCATGCAGCTCTTCAAATGACTTATCTAATTTCACTTTCCAGTGCATATATAAAACCACATATATAATTACGTTGTTTTTCTATATGCCTCTTAGGTTTCTTCTGATTAATCCTAAATGTGGTTCAGAATCCTGCTCTCTTCAGCTGTGAAAAATATAAATAGTGAAACAGAGGAAACTAGTTATTAATGTACCTTTTACATTTATTTAATTGACAAGAATGCATTTAGTTTCTTAAATTAATCCCCGAATATACTACATTTTATGCTTTCATTTAATCAGTTACGTCTTAGAAGAGAAGTACATTTGGGGCTCTAAATTATTCTAGGAGCAAGTACTATAAGATTAAACAATTCATTAATTTCGTTTAAAAAATACAAATAAGTTACAGAAACTTATTTTCTTCAGACACCGTGTTAGCCTCTGGAAAAACAAAGATAAACAAAAGTCATGCTGACCTGGCTTCCACTGGGGCAGTTGGGGTTGACATAATACACGGATGGAAGACAAACCTTACGAGGCAACGTGAGAAGGTCTATCATAATAGCAAATACAACATGTGCGGTACTAAGAGGATGAAGCAAGGGGTGATGGAAGGATCAGGAAAGCCTTCCAAAATATGTAATAATTAGTGAATTAAGAAGTAAGAAAGTGAAAGCACGTTAGGGAATGACAATCCATCTGTGTCTGGCAGATCTCTGAGTGGAGGTATAATGTGGCACTGGCTTCAACTCTGGGTACATGAAAGTTGTGAGTGCAGCCAGGGTACTAGGCATCAGGGACAGAATCAAGGGGAAAAGGCCCAAGAAGGAAGAAACAGCTCCATCTGTCCTCATGAAGTGAGCGGCCTTCACCCCCCACCACAGTCGTGCACGGATCTCTCACTATTTGCTGTTTGGGCATATTCATAGCGAATGGTTTCTCTCGTTTTAGTTGTTTCTTGTTCACCTTTTTCACAAGATGGTAAGTTTCAAGAGAGCAAGGAGCTGCGGAATAATGCCTGGCATGCAGCAGGCACTGGGTAATATTGCCAAACAGAGAAATTAAATCAGTAAGAAAAGAGAAGTAAAAGGAGAGATGAAGAAGGATGTGAAGAGTGGTCCACACAGGAAAGAACAGGATGAGAGAACAATGAACCACAGTCTCAGATGTTACCCATGGCACCAATCCCTAGGCTCATCCGGAAACCACTGCCCAGCAAAAAGTTCAAAAAGAACATTTTGAAAAGTCTATACTTATCATGTACTGCAAAAGCTTGTCAGATCGAAAGCAGAACATCAACTGCGCTTTACACATATTGCTATTTCAAGTGAAAAGTGAAAAAAAAATACATCTTTAATGGGGAATATTATAATTGAAAGCTTATTCAAATAAATGGCTTTTTCAACATAAAATATTAATCTTTTCAATAATCATATTTGTAAGAAAGAAATGGAATACTATTGTGTGAACCATAAGTTCAAATTCCTACCCTAAGCACTTAAGTTTTTTCAGTCATCACTATATTAATCTGCCTTTTTTGCATTTTACTGCTGTTATGTTCAAAAATTCAATCTCCTAGACAAATGGCAATTCAGGAACACAATTCAAGTGATATATTATTCCCTGTGACTACAAAGGTGTATTTTCCCATTCAGATTTTTTTCATTCAAATCTGGCAAAAGCTGTTACATCACACAAAATACACTCTCCTCTCTCTCAACTACTATAACATAGAACAATTTCTACAATTCCCTCATCCTTTCTCTGAAACACTGAAAACATATTTTAAAATTTAAATTAAATCACAGAGAAAAGTTATTTATGTTATCTTCTTTGACATTAACTTGAATATTTTAATTGTTTTCAGTGTATCTGGTAGGTTAAAAGTAAAATGTCATGAGCCTTGTTATTTAAATTCCGTATATGAAAACCATCTTTGCCTGAAATATTTTGACATACACAAAGCAACACTGTACCTAGTATTACTGCTCAGCAAAAATTAAGTATCTTTTGGTATTATAATTCCCCCTGGTGTTTTTTTTTGGGGGGGGAAACCTCCAGTTTCAGGACACTTCTATCTACTTCATCTTTAGATATGTGAATCCTGCAAAAAGAAATGGTGAACTTAAAAGGAGAAAATTATGCATGTTCTTTTTTGATGAAGAATCTGCCCTGAACAATTTACAGACTCAATTCCAATAACAAGGAAGTTTTTTAAGCCTGACAACTCAGCCACCACCAATGATAGATACACTCTTTAATGAGTCGGCAGCTGAGTAAATTTCTTTAAGTGTACCCAAATCCCGTCTTCCATGAATAGATGGTTATTGGTTATTGCTTAGCTTACACATATTCACAGAAGCCAATGTGCACACTCCTGAAAAGAGAAAGAACCAGCTGCATGACTCCAGCCATGGCCTATAAACCTCAGGACTGCCATCCTTTAAACAGTGAGGGCTAGATGTGGCAATATATATAAGAATGCTTTGGAAACTATAAAATGCCACACACGCACACAAGATTCATATTATCACAGTAATGACTGAAACAACGTGAAGGATGGCATTGATCTTTCTCTTTCCCTTTCATGTACGATTTGAACCACAAGGGGGAAAATGCCGAGACTGAAAAATAAACAGAAATGGTCCCTTTGCACTGGTCTCTGTATACAATATCAGCAGCACTGAACGCACAGCAAGTAGTTAGATACCATCTTCTCGTGCCCGGGTTATTGTAATTGCCTCCTAACTCAGCTCCCTGCTTTTGCCCTTGCCACCTTATAATCTGTTCTCAATGCACAGCAATCATAGCAAGCCTTTGGTAAAACAGCTCCTATCTCACGGCTTAACACCCTTCTCATTTGGGTCAGAATAAAAGCGAGAGTCATCATCCTGGCATGCTGGGCCCTACAAAGCCTACCTCTCTATCCCCCTACCCTCCTCATGGGTCTCTCCTCCCTCCACCCTTTCCCCTGCTCCATGTCCTCCAGGTACACTGGCCTTCTTGATGTTCTTTACACAAGCACACTCCTACTTGCTATTTCCTCTGCCTAGAATATTCTCACACCACATATGCATCCACGTGGTTTCCTATCTTGGTCAGGTCAGATCTTTGCTCCCTCAACTGCCACCTTCTCAGTGAGGTCTTCACTGACCTTGATATTTATAATTGTAGCCTTCCCCATGTTCCTGGGATCACCCACCACCCCTTACTACTCCAAAGTATTCAGTCTCATTACAATATGACCTATTTTACTTATTACTTCGTTTAATTTCTGCCTGTAAGCTCTATGCGGGCAGAGATTTTTGTATGCTTTCACTATTGTACCCCCATTACCTAGCACAGTGCCTGGCACATAGCAAGACCTCAGTAAATATTTGTTAACAGATATGAAACTTTCACACATACACATGGCTGAGCTATCTGTAAACCATTACAGTATTGTAACAAACTCTTTTGAACTAAGGTTCAACCTAAATGTTCCAAAAAGAAGGGGTGCTCACTTCGGCAGCACATATGCTAAAATTGGAATGATACAGAGATTAGCGTGGTCCTTGTCCAAGGATGATACCCCCCAAAAAGGGGAAAAGTTTATACATAAATAGGAATAAAAGTGAGATCTTTAAACATCATCCAAAACAAAATGAACTAGTTGGCATTAACTCAGGAGAGTTCCAACATATTCATAAAACCTTTTACTTAATTAAATGGTCAATGTAGAATTAAAGAACGTGATAAAGTTTGTATTTCAGCCATTACTCTATAATGGCTTCTTGGATAATCACAAATTTAATGTAGGATGTGTTCTCAGAAAATGTGAGCCCCGGGGGGACGGGTGTGGAGGACCCAGCACCCTTCACCCTGTTAATTCTAGGCTCCACTCACTGGAATGTGAAGAAACCGAGCTGCCTTTCAAGTACTGATGGCAAATGAACTAAGTACTTTTTTTTTTTTAAGATTTTATTTATGTATTTGACAGAGAGAGAGACAGCCAGCGAGAGAGGGAACACAAGCAGAGGGAGTGGGAGAGGAAGAAGCAGGCTCATAGAGGAGGAGCCTGATGTGGGGCTCGATCCCAGAACGCCGGGATCACGCCCTGAGCCGAAGGCAGACACTTAACGACTGTGCCACCCAGGCGCCCCTGAACTAAGTACTTTTAAAAGAAATGCTAATTTCTTCTATGAAACCAAATCTTGCAAACAAGATCTGACAAAATTATGATTTTTATAGGACTAACCTTTTTGAGTCCTAGTATCAAACATACTTTTATGCCATTAATCTCAATGGCCACATCAAACAGAAAAGTGGAGGTGTCGTTCATATGCTGTTTTGTTTGACCCCCATGGTGTGTTCTTCCCCTTCCCTAACATCCTATAGCACGGATGACCTTTATATAACAAGCTTTGTACTTTAACTGTTTCTTGTATGTCCATATTGTTTCTACATGAGAGATGCTTGAGGGCAAAAATCCTTGAGTAAGAAATACTCAGTTTAACGAGGATGAATCCATTTATAACATCATCAAAAAAACATTTTTGCTTGTGCAAAAAATGTTTCTAAATAATGGGAAGCAGAGCTGTAAGCACCAACAGGACCTCTACATTTCCCCAACCAATAGAAGTCAACAGGAAGGCCTCCTGGCAAAGATATGATTCCCACAAAATTCGGCTGTAGGGGCCTTGGCCTCTCATTTATTCCTTTTCTAATAATACAGTTGATGAAACATTATCATCTTTATTTTACACTGCAAAGAAACAGTGGTTTGAGTGAAGTGACGAACTTTAACTTGTTCCAAGTGACAGAATGTCTCAGGAGAAA
This sequence comes from Ursus americanus, assembly GCF_024610735.1. Classification (NCBI taxonomy): domain Eukaryota; kingdom Metazoa; phylum Chordata; class Mammalia; order Carnivora; family Ursidae; genus Ursus; species Ursus americanus. Next base: position 8,923,057 of record NC_142131.1, read on the forward strand.
GAAAAGACCTAATCCCAGGGCTGTCTGACTCAAAGCTTTTGCTTCTCATTACTCAGCTCTGCCTCCCGTTGGTCTAGATTTGGTTATGTACTCAGTTGTGTGGGTTACACATTTTCATGTGAATGAGTTGCCCACAACTTATCCCTCAAAAGTGTTCTTGCAAAGAAGCTGTATATCTAATTACAGAATAAAGAGCAGAATGTAAGAATAAGATAAAAGGAGGATCATATTTGGGAGGAAGAGGACGTGCAAGTCCGTGAAACTGTAGTAGACTAGCTTGCCCTTGCCCTAGCTAAGGGCACGGGTCAACGTCAGGCCTGCCTTAAAACGATGTTAGCTCCTATAATATGTTAGTCTTCTTGTTAAGAGGAATTACTGTATATCCCCAAATAACCAGTGCACTGCTAGATAAAGGAGGGCACAATTATCAAGACAGAGAAAAGTTCACAAAGTTGTAATCATGGTTAAATTCGGACACTTATTAATTTTTCAGGTTATAAAGAACTAATGGACAAAAGAAGTAAAGACGACAGCCTGAGACCACCTTTACAGCTTGGGTTTCAAGGGAATGTAGAACTTTAGTACCACTGGTGACTAAGGCAGTAAGATGAAAACAGAGCATGTCATAGGAAAGGTGAATGACTGGAAAAAGGTGTAGTGTGTGTAAGAAGAAGATAGAGCGACAGGAAGAGGGACAGCTTAGTTCCTATAAAAAATGACAATGTTATAACAAAATGCCTGAATTTCACTTAGCATCTTAACATAATTTAAGAATTGTACCATATTAGCATAGTAGTAAATTTTTTTCTGGTAAAAGTGAATACTATATGGGGCAAGAGTTATCATATTGTTAGATATTTACTGTGTGCTGACAATGTTACCCAGGGAAAAACACAAACTACACCCACTGGACTTAAAAACTGTAGGAAATATAGTCATCTTATTCATAACATCACAATTACTTTTAGCTATTGACAATATATTTCTACACACACGTAGATACATGCATGTTTTGGCAATTACCTAAAAATAATTCAAGCTACTTCCCTAAAGATTTAATCCATGTTGAAATGTGTCCTTAAAAAAGCTGATGGCATACTTTTTGTAAAACAGAGTGCAGTAACAAAGGGTCACACTTAAAAGATATGCATATGAGGCTACATTTCTCTTTCACACATCTTGTCTGCATTTTCAAAATCGAATAATAAGCATGATATTTTTAACAAGATAATGTTCACTTCCTTTGCATATAATAAAAATGTCAGAATCTTAACTTTTTATGCCTACATAATGGATTACAAGGTTATAAAAATGTATTCAATATAAAGGTTTCCATGAGTTAAAAATAAAATGACCAGGAGAAATGAAGATGAAATTAGAAACCAAAAGAACTAGATTCTAGTCCAAGCTCTGCCACAAACTATCTGTGTGACCTTGAGCTAAACGAAGAATGTCAAATCTATGGCCTCCAAGCAGCCAAAATCCCAACTGATCAGAGCTGACGAAGAAGCTGAAACTTATCCATCCCTAGGCTAGTACCTTAAGTATACTGAACTTCATATTCTGAACTGTAAGTTAAGAGAGTTGGCTTCTGAGTTACCTTGTGACCCTGACACTCAGATTACCAAAAAGAGCAGAGTCAGAAGGTTACCAACCGATGAGCATTATTCCTATAAAACTGTGAGACTCCTGTAGGCCCTCCATTTTTTTTCAAAACAAAAATGCTAAATTTGCCATATATTTTTAATTAGTAGAAGAGGAGTGTATACCAGCTGGACATAAGCCTGGGTTACAGGCAAATATTTACCGGTAGATTGAAAGAACTCTATATATGTTGTTAGACCAGGACACTACTGAGATGATATAAGGCCAGGGCCCAGAAAGAGGGACTAAGAAAATTCTTTCCAGATTCTCAGATTTCTAAAGGTAATATACACACAGACAATCCGTATACATGTGGATGAAATATAACATATATTCAGAATCATTTCTCACAGGTACAATTTTTTAAAAATAAAAAGCTCCTATCTGTTAATTTTGGGCTCTTTTATTTAAAGACTACATATATAACAAATCCAAAAGGGATTGTTTGTTTACATGAGTATATTTTAAATATATTCTCAAAATTTAGCAACTTTGTTAACTATAATCACTAAAAGGTTAGCCTTACAAAAGGAAATAAAGAGGAACCCATACTAGAGTACCCAGAAAATGTTTTATACATATGAGTTTCAGCCAAAATTCAGAGTAGCCAACCTCTATCACAAGCGTCACATCTTTACTAGCAATAGCTTACTTCTACTGAGCACTTAGCACGTGCTAAGCAATTTGTATTGTTATATATCCTTGAGTCTTGAAAATAACCTGATGAGGTAGGAACTTCTCATCTGTAAATGTAATTGATTAAGTCATATATATTTTCAGCCTATGCTAACAGCCATATAATACTACCTTGGAGATTACACAACTTCATTCTTCTTCTTCTTCTTTTCTTTAACAAAAAGCAAACAAAGAAATAGCCAATGATAAATATCAAGGCCACAGCTGCAGTCAGCATGTATTCGTGCTGCTGTCCAAACCCAAACCCAAACCCAAACCCAACCATCTGCATTTCCATTTCTGCCTCCAGGGACCTAGGAAATCAAACTTAGTGAACTAGGAAACACCTTCTATATGCCGCACACTGTTAGACGCAATTCAATCTCATGTAACCCTCACCACTGCCCAGGATGTACATTACCAGACCCATCTTGCAGATGAGAAAACTGAGGCTCAGAATGGCTAAGTAACTTACACTAGCCAGTCAGAGAGCGGGTAGTAAATCAGGACTCTGATGCCCAAGTCAGTATTCCCTAGGGTGTACGCCCGGAGTTTCTACAGCACAGACACAACTGATATTCAAGGTTATGATCAGAAGCCATCAGGACAAGGTAAAGGTACAGTCAGTGCAGTACATGGAAGATGAAAGGGAAATGAATAGAACATTTTAGGAAAAACTGAGCACAACTTCAAAAGAAAACAATTACAACAAACATCAGGTAAAGTTTTGCTATATAATAATACTTGCTTCTTATCTAAATTATTCAATGTAGTACAAGGGTAGTGTTTATATTAAACTCACAGTGACCTTCAAAAAATATCAAAATTTATACTTTATAGTCCATTGGAATCTAGCTATTAAAGAAAGTATGCTTCACAAAAAAGAGTTGGGATACTTCAATTTATAGGCATTTTCTAAAAGTAATAATTTTTGTTTATAATGTTCAGTCATTATTCATGTTAAGATATTAATAATAAAAGGGAATGAAAACATTAGAATATGATCAGCAATGTGTTACAAGACAAATTTACTAAGATTTTATCTTGTTTTATTTTCCAAGGATCATAATGTCTCAATATACCTGTATTGTCCTTCCGGGGAAGTAACAGATGGCTTGTTGAAAGAGGATAGGGAAGAGAAGAACCCAACATTTCTTGACTTTTATTCCTTTTATATTAAAACTAACTGGCTCAGAGCATTTTTAAGTATCAAGTGATATACTTAAACTGAAAATATTTCTTAACATACTTTTCTTTTGAAGCAGTAAAAATTAAGGACATTAAAAGGAAATTTTTTCATGTATGGTTGAATGGCTTATAAAAGCATCTATGTATCACTATTTTCTTTTTTTTTTAAAGATTTTATTTATTTATTTGACAGAGAGAAAGACAGCCAGTGAGAGAGGGAACACAAGCAGGGGGAGTGGGAGAGGAAGAAGCAGGCTCCCAGCGGAGGAGCCCAATGCAGGGCTCGATCCCAGGACCCTGGGATCACACCCTGAGCCGAAGGCACTTAATGACTGAGCCACCCAGGCGCCCCATATGTATCACTATATTCTAAATTCAGTTTACTCATCACATTCTTTCAGCGATACTATCACTGAAGAACAGAGATGAGGAGCAACTGGTTTTAACTTTCTCAGAACAGTACTTTCTGTTAAAAGTCTCTGAATTTCCTTTTTTTTTTTTTTAAGATTTTATTTATTTGTTTGACAGAGAGAGAGACAGCAAGAGAGGGAACACAAGCAGGGGGAGTGGGAGAGGGAGAAGCAGGGAGCCCAATAAGGAGCTCGATCCCAGGACCCCGGGATCATGACTTGAACCGAAGGCAGACCCTTAATGACTGAGCCACCTAGGTACCCCAGAGCTTCTGCATTTCCTAATCCAATAGACAGAAAAGGTCTAGGATCTGCATTTTCCATTCCAAGAGTGTCAGTTACATTGTAAGACCTGTTAAAGAACATAGGATTACTAGCCAGAACATTAAGAAGCAAATTGTATCTTTAAGGATTGCAGTCCCAACACAGTGCTAATCCCATTACCTAAGGAAAGGTTTGAGGTGGACTCTCTAAATGGATTGTTAAGAGGTAGGCAATCACTGGTGTGTCTCAAATATGCTCTCTACCAAGGGTACCAGCAGCTCACAGAGCTTCAAACATTTTCTCATCGCAAAATTTTTTAAACACTGACCCTCTCTATCTATAGAGTCAAACAAGCTTCCCTTATTTTATGCCAAATACGCCCACAAAACTACTTAAATCGTAATTAATTATGGCACACTATAAACGATGAAAGAATCCTGGACATCCATTCCTTGTCAAGTCCCTTGTATCAGAAAGCTAAAAAATTACATACAGAGGGGACATTATCTCTTTAGGAAGAAGCCTTCTCATTCTACATAAATACTTAGCTTAAATGTTTTTCTAATTTATAAGAAAGTGTGGGCAATAACAAATCTTCAAGAAAAATAAGGATCTATTAGAATAGGCTTTTTTTTTTTTTTTAAGATTTTATTTATTTATTTATTTATTTGACAGAGAGAGAGACAGAGCACAAGCAGGGGGAGTGCCAGGCAGGGGAACAGGCAGGCTCCCCGCTGAGCAAGAAGCTGGATGCAGGGCTCGATCCCAGAACCCTGGAATCATGACCTGAGCCAAAGTCAGATGCTTAACTGACTGAGTCACCCAGGCATCCATAAATAAAATATAATTCTATTACATTATTTTAAATCTCCAGATGACAATAGATTTGTAGAGATTTAGTAAAAATAGTAAGCTATAACAGCAACTAACATTTTTGAAGCTCTTACTTTGTAACAGTTTGCGAATATTGGATTATCTTTATTTTAAATCGTGAAAAATGTGGCTTTAATGAATTAAGTCATTTATCCAAAACTACAATTCCAGGAAGTGCTAAAGTCAGAATTCAAACCCAGGCTTTACTATGCATAAATCATTTTCATAATCTCATTTACATCTCATAATACTCGAACCCTAGAAAGTAGTATTATTCTCATATTTACCCTTATTACCTGTGGTGAAATTGAGACTCAAAGAGGTTCTAGTTCACACAGCCTGTACTCCAGGAGCTTGAATTTGGGGCTATGTTAAATGGTCTCCTGGCACCACATTAGACGGTCTTTCCAGCATCTCATGCTGCTGTTAAAATCTGGCATAAGATACTCGATCTCCTACAAAGGCAAACAGTAAATGGCCAGGTTCCTATTAAACATGTCATTGATTCTCTTCTGATTCTGTTCTCCTAAACTATTAAGAATATATTTGATTTAGTTAATATTTAATTTCTTAGCCAAGACTTAGATCTAAATTTTTCAATGTTGAACAAAAGATAACAGTATTATAGCATCTAAAAACCACTTGTATCTAGGGAGATCCATTATCCAAGGTTTCTTCTCAGAAGTTCTATAAGGAAATGTTTGATGTTTAAAATAAAATTATTAACCATTTAATTCATATATTTGAGGATGGCTTAAATTAGATTCTTACATATTCTATTAACTTGCACAAGAGGCTTACGAGTCAGGAGCGGGGGGGGGGGGGGGGGGGGCTCCCAAAGAGCATCACTGCTCAAGTAGAAAAGGCATTTCCTTTCCAGCTGTTGAGATTCTGGGAAGCCCACAGAGCCCAAATAGGTACCTGTATCAGTAGTGGGTAATTTCCTATTCCTGACCACTTCAGCATCTGACAGGGTCTCCTGAAGTCTAATCTGCCATCTAGACACAGGTTTTCAGATCAGCAACAATATGCTAACTACATGGACTAGAACACAAAAGTGTTTGTTGACAAAAAGCCCTTATTCTATAAAGTTTGCATTTCTCAATAAAAAAATAGAGGTCAAAAGAGCTCATATGGTGACTAACATAATATAATAAAAAAACATTAAAATAAAAAAAATTTTTAAAAAGAGCTCATAAATTTTTAAGTATTTAGTTCTACTGCCATAGAACTAATTAGGAAACACTGTCACCTGTATTTAACAGTTCTAAAGCTTCCCTTTCCTTGCCTAAAAGAAACAAAACATTTAGCATGTATTAAGCAGGAAGCATAACAACTTCACCAATGCAATGGTTACAGCAAAACAGTAAACCTAATAACAGGAAAAGTAACCAGATGCCAGCTATCACAGTTATATATGGTACCGATTAATTACACTCAGCGTTTTATAAGTGTTGGGAAAATATTTAAAGACTAAAACTTGGAGGATTCTATATTTGTTGTGCGGGAGTTTCAATACACAGTGACTATGCATCCTAGTGACTATAACAAATGACAACTTCCATTTGTACAGCGAATGAATAAGATAAAGTACTACGGCTATAAAGTTCTGCCTGGATCCATTATAAAATTCTATTCTCCTTAGGTTTATTAAAATGTTATAAGAATAAATACTATATATTTGGAAATGTTTGCAGAACCTCCTCCCATATCTATTTGGTTTCACAAGCTATGCTCATGAACACTTGTCTCTTATTTTCCTAAATATTTATGAATAGCATAGTTTTTAACTCAATAGCATTTTTCTTGGCATAGCTCTTCTTCCAGATGCAGCATCAAGTATGGTTTTGAATTAAGGATCAAGTAGCATCCTTAACACTGCTTTCCTAAACCATCTGCTAGTTTTGTGAGGTTTTAATAAACCCAATGTCATCTTAAATGTTTCCATTTCCAATGCTCCTAACCACAATAAGATAATGCCTAATAAACTAGGAACACACAAAGAAAAGATTTAGTAATGAAAGTTTAAGTATTTTTCTCCTAACTAGAGAAGAGGGAAGAACTGCTATCTTTTCATGGTCAGTCTATTAGATATATAGTTAGTTCCCTTACTGTGACTGGATTATCCCAAGTTCAGACTCTGCTTTATAAAGTACACATAAGAAGAGGTCTATTAAAAGTTAACCTATAAGCATGGAATGTAAAGATTTATGGTAAATTTAAACTCAGGACCACTGGAGTCTAAAGCTTGATTCTGGATCATTTCAGTTTCTTTCTTCATGGGCACTTTTAGAAAAAAAAATACCCAAAGAAAAAGAAAGGATCCATAACTCTAATTCCTAGTCAAGTATGCTCTAAAACTACTTGGTTTTAATTGCTCACCCTGATTGTTCACCCAGTTTGACATCTGCTCCAATGCTCCTTCCAGGAATCAAGTCACAGATGCAAGAAAGAATGAATCAACCAGTTGTTCAAGTCTTTCCTGTCTAATTATTTCCCATATTTAAGTTCTACATGACGGTCACATACTTAAAATGAAACATTCTAAGGAGAAAAAAAATTATTTTAGGTTTTGATTTTAAAATTAGGGGAATAATATACCATTAATTCCTGCATGCGCACACACACACACACACACACACACACACACATATAATTTTTTAAATATTTATTTATTTATTTATTTATTTATTTATTTATTTATTTATTTATTTATTTTAGAGAGAATCTTAAGCAGGCTCCACACCCAGCATGGAGCCTGATGGCAGGGCTCAATCACACAACCCTGAGATCATGACCTGCACCAAAATCAAGAGTCAGACGCCCAACCAACTGAGCCACCCATGAGCCCCACTACTTAAATTTTTAAAAATACATTTTCATTTTACCTGTAACTCTCTTCCCTAAGTAAGGTAAGACTTTGTAGCAATATATGACTGTTTCAACTCAATGTTGCTAAATCACAACAATGTTGTTGTGATTTTATTCTGATCTGTAACAACTTCCCATATTCCTAAAACTCTCTGCTTTGATAACATAAATGTGAGAGATCTAATTCTAAAGTAGCAGTGCTTTTTCCTTATATTTTCTCTATCTTCTCTGTAATTCTACCTTCTTCATTCTCCTCTTCTCCACCAAAATTTTCTATTTCAAAGAGATAACTTTTGAGAATTTTTTTGTTCTCAATAGTGTACAATTCGGTGGAAATATTCTCTATGAGATCCAACTGAAAAAGTTTAAGTATTCATTAGTCAGAAAGTTCACAAGGATGGCAGTGGGAAGACATCAACTTGGCTAACTGAACGACTTTAAGTTCAAACTTCTACCGTTATCCTCAAATTACATTATACATATAATCACTGTATTTTCTGACTATGCTAAGAGAAGTTTAACAAATTAAATGTAAATATTTATAATACACTACAGCTTTTGTAACCTGGTTTTGGCATTCAGATTTAAATCGATGAGGCTAAAAACTTATAAGTGATTCTGGGCTTCTCTTCACTGTAGAGAGACGTTAGTGTTCATGCCTACTCGGGGATTCATTCATGCTGGGGCTTAGAACCTAATCTGGCCTCCACTGAACTACCCTACAAAGAATGGAGCACTTGAAATTTTTACAGAGTCCCTTAGAAACATGATTGTTTTCTTCACAAAGTTTTCTAATCCTACCCCTTTCATCCCCATGACTTTACACACTACCACTGCCCATAACCTATTCCTGTTCTATCAAAACTCTTAGACTGGACATCTTTAGATATTGAAATGAGCTCAAATGAAACCTCTTGGGCAGTTTGGAGTTAGACTCTCCTGGGAGCCAGAGCACTTTCTAGGGTCAGTTTTGCCTTTTGGATTTCAGAAAAAAGTAACATTGGCATGGACTTTAAGTGCTTAGGGGACTGAGGAGGAAAAAAAGACCACAAATAATCAACAGTAAATCAGAATGAATTCCAACAAGCACAAATCTAGGTTGGCCAACTTGGATAATGGCATTGGGATAGTGTAGACAGTAAGGAGCGTCAGGAGCAGGGCAGGAACTGTTGCCTTCTCTTGTCTTATGCTTCTTTCCGTGCTCAATACTTCATCTTCTAAGCTACGTATTACTCCAACTTCTTTCATGTACTCCTTCTCCTTCAATCTTCCCATCTTGCTTAAATGCAAGACATTTTAGTATAATGCATTTTTAATCATACTATCTTATAATCCCTGTGTCCTCTAAGAGCAGATCATGTATCACCAACCACTTTTTTAACTTTTAGACTGGACATAACAACAAAAACTTCAATGTCACTCAATTTACTGTTGCACCTATGGGTAAATTAGGTGAAAGGAGACAGTGAAATAATAGTTTAAGATCCTAACCAAAGACAACAAATTTTTTTTGATAAAAATTTTAAGTAAGAAAAAAGGAAAATTTTAAAGGAGCAGTCCAAAGTATACTATCATATCATCTCTATAGAAAAAGGTGAGAATGTAGGTGAATGTTTAGTTGGTTAAACACAAAATCACGTAGCATACTAAAGCACAAATATATAGTGATAGAAACTCAACAGTTCTGTGTAACTAATATTTATGGGGTGTTAACTGTGTGCCAGGAACTGTCTAGACATGTAAGCCTCACACAGTAACTGCCAAATTAAAAAAAAAAAAAAAATCTAAGGAGGGAAATTTGAAGAAATAGCACAGATACTTTTTTTTTTAAAGAAAGAATAAAGAAAAATGTGATGTAACTTAAAAAAAAGACAAGGGAAAAGAAAAAAATCCAATAGTCTCAAAACTATCTTAAGAAATAAAAATGGCTGGGGAGCCTGGCTGGCTTAGTCAGTGGAGCATGCGAGTCTTGATCTCAGGGTTGTGAGTTTGAGGCCCATGCTGGATATAGAGATTACTTAGAAATAATTTAAAAAATCTTAAGAAAAATGAAATGAAAATAGTTAAGCGAAATAATATTTTATCACATATAAAAAGGCAGCGTCTATTATTGGGCTACCTTAAATCTATTTATCACAATTTTCATCCTCCACCTTCCTGATACAGCCCCTCTTTAAAACCTTTAGACCATAATTGCAGAATTTGTTATATGGAATCTCTATACTGATTTGAGGTACTTTAAAAAAAAAACATGTCACTTAACTCTTTTTTCTTTGCTGTGTGTTTGAATGAAATGCACATTTTAAATACATCAATTCAATGAATTTTAATGATTTATACACCACATCAATAGGCAACTTCTACTCCAACCAATCCCCACACCCCTATGGGCAACTTATATTTGTATTTCTTTTCCCATATTTAATTTTCCTGTATTTAACTTTTTATGGGCACTCCTCATGTTTGCTCAGCTAGACTCATCATCACAAACTTTTCTTAGAGCTAGTAAGGAATCCAGAACTGTTGGTCCAACTCCCTCATATTACCCACAAGAAAACAAAGAACAAGAGAAAGTTAGTGTAATTCCTGGGACTATGACAAGGGAGCTCACGTTCTCTCTGGCCAGTACACTTTCTACCATATTTGAAGTAAGAGATTCACTTTTCCACATCCCATTCAACACCAAGTCCATGTGTTCAGAAATCCCTTTTAACTGGAAAAAATGATTAATGAAATGTAACTCTGTTTCCACTAAGGAGCACTTTTCCTCACCTTGTCTCTCCGTTGTCTACCAGCCTCAGGACCAGACACGGGGGGAGGGGCACACACTGGGCTAAGGAGGAAGCTGGCTGGGCAAGAGGGGCAGGAAGTTCGTTACCAGCCAAGGTAGCCATACACCAGCGTGGGTGCATGTCCACAGCAGCCTGCTCCCTGCCCAGCCTCTCCTGACTGTGAATGCCCCTCAGAGCTCCTCTTCCCTCTCTTTAGTTTAATTTCTCATCTTAACATGATCTTCTCAGTCTCCTCTGCTGCCCCTTGCTTGGGTTTGATCTGGAGAGGGTGAGGTTGCAGGGGACATAAATTCTTCACACTCAAGACAGTTCTAGGAGCTCGGTGGCTTTAAATGGCTCTAGGGAACAGTAAACTGGAGCCTGTCTGCCCAGAGTAATCCCAATCCCTTTACTGGAATAGCTGGATTATCGGATTCCTCATTCGCAAAATAAAGTAACAATAATAGTACTTTCCTCAAAGGGCTGCTGTGAGAATGAACTAAGAATGTACTTAGAAAACTGGCACACAGGAAGTCCTCAATAAATGGTGGCTGTTTTTAGCCAAATGACATCTGCCAAAGTTCCCTGGAGATCCACACTACACATACAATCATGACAAAATGGGTCTTTGCAAATGTAAATCATATAGAAAATACCAACACAGAGTAAAATTGACACAGAAGGAAGAAACAGGTTGGGAAAGAAGACAACGTTAAATTAGAGAAGAACTTCCGCGAACGAGTGTATACTCAGGTGCTCTGAGGCACCTTTCAATTTGGGAACTTCCTTCTTTTAATTTCTGAAGCACTTTGTTTATGGTACTTATCCTAATCTGCTCTGTTGTATTGAAATTATTGCCATCCCTTCCCTTCGGAGAATGCAGGCTCCTTGGGATAAATGTTTGCTACATAAACTAAAATGCATTTCAAGTAACTAACATTAAAACCCTTTTCGTCCTCCCCACCCCTACTCCTTGCCTTGAAAAATTCCAAGCTTGAATAGAGGTGATTATGTATTAAAATGAGAAACTAATTCAAAGTTGTATCTTTAAAAGTTTCTGGTAATAGAAGATGATAAATTTCTAAACATTCATAATCATTTTCCTTCTTTTCTGTTGGTTCCCCTCCAAAACTCACTGTATTTCACTCCAACCAGGACATAATTAGCTTTACGAATTTAATCTTCACATTCTTGTCAAAGTCCCAAAAGTCACTTCTGCCCTTCACTGTAAGTGGGTTTCTACAGGAACCATAAGCAATGAGTGTATTTCAGATTCTTCAGAATGCTTTTCAACCCAAGTCCTTTTTCTTTGTTCTAACATTCTGTGAGCAATAGTTTCATTTATTGCTTCCCCCCGCAAATTCTGTAGAGCATGTTTTTCATTTGGCAATTGTAACTATTCATTCACTTGGACAGGGAAGGGGAAATTCAAATCAGTTCTCCATTATCTAATTATATATTGAATTCATGTTATTATGCATAAGACATGTGTATTCTTCACAAATCTAGACTATATGTTTGCACAAGTATCACAGATTTCAAAATACATTTCCAGGAATATGAAATAGCTATCTTATTCTTTTTAAGTATGTCCTTGTCTCAGTGCTTCTAGTATCTTAAATGTATGTTTTTCTACATAATAATCAACCCCATTCATTCATCTGCATCAAAATTGCATAAGCATAAGTTTCTATCCATTTCTTGCCCTGATATGTAAATAAGTACCATTCATCATAATCTATTTCTAACAGTTATAAATATACAAATTTTTAAAAATTAGCATATTCTTCTAAACTATTTAGTGTTGGGTTTAGGAGACAGTATACTGGAGATTTTTTATTTCAACTAGTGCTTGCACTAAGGGTTCAAAACACAGGACCCTGATTTAAAATCCTCTCTAAAAACCTCACTAAAAACCAAATGCCCCATCAGCTCAATTTGTTTAGAAACTTTAACTTTTTAAGATGTGGTGACTTTATGTTATGCTCTAAATATTTTAATCAGAAAAAGGAACTGGTGAATTAAAAAATATATATTAATGGGGGCGCCTGGGTGGCTCAGTCGTTAAGCGTCTGCCTTGGGCTCAGGGCATGATCCCGGCGTTCTGGGATCGAGCCCCACATCAGGCTCCTCCGCTGGAAGCCTGCTTCTTCCTCTCCCACTCCCCCTGCTTGTGTTCCCTCTCTGGCTCTCTCTCTCCCTCTGTCAAATAAATCAATAAATAAAATCTTTAAAATATATATATTAATGAATATTTCATCAAGTTGCAAGCCAACTGTCATGAAAACCCTTGTATATTATATGTAATTTTATATAAATCATTTGATGGCCTCAGCAAGAGGAATATACTCTATTCAAACTGGTTCATGGGATGATCGGGAAATTTTGCTGCGACCACCGTCTCCAAGCTGACTGAAGGCAGATGGTGCTGACATGTTCAGCTGAGGGAAGCGTTGATCACAGAGTATCTGCCAATCAAACACTTGGGAAAGAAATGAGCTCCATCTGTGTTTTAATTACTACAGCAAAACCATCCAGTGTAACTGCCAGAGCTGCACATTTTCATGGAGTACAAGAGACATAACACATACTTTCTTTCAAAAACTAAAGTAGAAATTGCTATATACAGTACTAGCAAAAAAAAAAAAAAAAAAAAAAGCACTGTCAATTAAGAACAAAATCTAGGGGCGCCTGGGTGGCACAGCGGTTAAGCGTCTGCCTTCGGCTCAGGGCGTGATCCCGGCGTTCCGGGATCAAGCCCCACATCAGGCTCCTCCACTATGAGCCTGCTTCTTCCTCTCCCATTCCCCCTGCTTGTGTTCCCTCTCTCGCTGGCTGTCTCTATCTCTGTCGAATAAATAAATAAAATCTTTAAAAAAAAAAAAAAAAAGAACAAAATCTAGTGACAGTATGACTATCCTCTCAAAAATATTTCTATTTCACTGCAGCTCTATTTCACTCTTTCTCAAAGGCAATTCTAATGTGTATGACAGAATTCTATACATAAAAGTAAAATATTATCCAAATATTCTGGACACCAAAGAGTAATCCTACTAAAATTCAGTAAAATGAGAAATTTATAAATATTCAAATTCATATTATTTATTTTTGTAATTATAGATTGTATATTTATTATATTTGTTAATATATCCTTACATTATTATAAAAATTCATTTCACTAAAAGAAATAGCTAAACTTTCAAAACTTTTCTGGCAAGTGATACCCTGTTCATTTCCTCCCTAGTGATTTCAGATTGTTTGGTTCTTGTTCTAGTATTCTCATAAATGAATTTATCCTGGCACTCTCCTTATTTCATCACTGTGTGGACAGGAAGTGTGGGAGTACAGATGTTACTTGGTTTACACTTCTACCCTGGAGGTTTTCAGGGGCTCTCTAAGACTGGGATGTGCAAGCAAGCAGGAAGGATATAGGGAGGGAGTAAAAGGAAAGAGCTCTCCTTTGTCTTTTCATTTTATATTCTCCCAGCTCACTCTTCCCTGCTACCCTTTCACTAGCATCAAATATTTGGCATCAAAGATCACCAAGTTACTTGAGATTCACAGTGATCTCAAAGTTTCAGTTACATTTTGAAGTTTGAGAAGATACATTGAACATACACAAATATTGACAGTAAAAGGATTTCTAAACTCTAAATGTGTATAATAACAAAAAAATTTCATTCATCCAATAAGCATTTATCAAGTGCCTATTATATGCTGAGCTGAGGTAAAGATGAATAAAGATGGTCCCTGCCCTAAAGCATCTCAGAGTCTAGCGAGGTGGCCAATCCCATAAGTAACTGAATGCAAAACAAGAAACACATGTAATAAGACATATGAAAAAGTGCATGGTTGGTGGCAGAAGGGAGGGAAGAATTAAGCTTGTTGGGATTCAAGGAGACTTTCAGAGGGATAAGTGTGCTGAGACAAATAAGGCAGAGATGAGGGAAGAACATTCCAGATGGGGGACAGCATGTAGAAAGGCAGGGACACTTGACAGTTCCTACAGTCTCCTCATGCCTAATCTCTTGGGAATGGTGATCTACAGGGTCAAATGCTACCAAGAGGTTATCTGGAATAAGATCTAAAAGGGGCATATTTCATTAAGCCACTTGAAAGTTACTGGTGATTTTTTTACAGAATAGTCTTAGGTTTGAAGCAGGTTTCAAAATAAATGGAAAGTGAAGAAGTAGGTAGGAGATTAGCAGTGAGAGGAGGAGGAGAGGGGTGAGTATGCTGAAGAGGAGACAGAGTGGAAAGGTTTAAGATCTAAGCATGCTGAAATAGGACAGAAATGGCTGCTCTTAGTGGGACTATGTAAAGCTTGGTTTATTTTTATAATTAATTGAAGAATTATGTTTCTTCAAAATTATCTATTGAATTATTCTCAATTAACTAATGAACTATTTCTTTGTACACTAAACAATCAAAAAAAGTTTATACTATTAAATAGAAAATACCTACCTTTTGCCAATCCAGTTTATTTTTTATTATCCGAATTATCCCCCACACTTATGATACCTACCTTATCATAATTTTATTTCTCAATTTTATCCCCAGAACAAGTGGTGACAAGATGGTTACTGTAAGCTACCTTTTCATAGCATGGGTAAAAAATTAGCCCTGTCTTGAGTCAATTTTTATATTTGCTATGGAATTCAGATGATCAATTCATTATTAGAGTCCCATAACATGGATAACTCAGAACTCAGTATATTAAGAGAAACACTTTCAAAATGTTTTGAAAACACAAAACTTTTAGAAATAGGTCACAGATTACCATTATAACCCTAAAATCACCATTTTATAACTATCAGAACCTTGATTCTCAATTAAATGCTACCTCATCCACCTATAAAAGGTTACTAGGTTACCAATCTAATATTAAACAATGAGACTTTTTAAGATAACTAGAGGTTTTCTTTTCCTTTTTTAAACTTTAAATTCTTACAAAACTAGAAGCCACATCACCCAAAACTCCTTTTCCCTGCTCCAAAAAAATCAGTTATTTTTTAAAGAAAATGTGTTCTCCATACAAGTTATTTATCAGACCAAGTTACTAAATGTGGAGTAGAACAAAATACGTGACACTCTTTGCCATACTGCTACATTAAAGGTTTCTCCCCCCACACAAGGAAATGTGTATGACTTGATAGATTTATTTGCAGCCAGTCATCCAAGTAAATAAAAGTGAGGAGGCAGTTATAATCCACTACAGCAACGGACCAAAGGTTCAGGAAAGAACAGATTCTTTACATGGTGGAAAGGTGAAAATTTTAAATTAAGAATAACAAAAAAGAATCTTAAGGAGCAACAGGTGAGTGAAAGGAAATCCTTCGATATTCATAACCCTTGGAAACTAAAAAACGACTCCAGGTTACCAAAAACCAACCAAGTAAACTATTTGATGTGTCACTGCAAACAATCAGGAAACATCACACAATGTTTTATAGTTGGCTATATAGATACTCTATCTTGCCAGCTTTTCAGGCCAAAAAAACTGGCGTCATCCCCAGTTTTCTCCTTCTCTCATACCCAATCCTTCCTCTCCACTCCACCTTCAACATATATTCAGAATATCTCTCCAGTGTCCCCTGGTCCCTATCACCTTTCACCGAGGTCACAACAGTTTCTCCCAACTGATCACCCCATTTCCATTCCTGGCCCTTTGGGTAGAGTGAGCTTTCAGAAAGTCAAGTTGGACCAAGTCACTTCCATGCTCAAACCTCCCAGTGGTTTCTCTGCTCTTGCCAGGACAGAGAGGGCCCTGTGCCATCTGGTCCCTGTCACCTGTCTGATCTCATCTCCAGCTACTCACCCTCATTCACCCCACTCCAGACACAGCGACTTCCTTGTTGTTTCTCAAACACACCTGCACACACCTGCCCCAAGGCCTGGGCCCTTGCTCTTCCCTGCGGCTGAAACACTCTTTACATAGCCCTCCCATGGATTGCTTTTTCATCTGTCACCTCCAACGGTCTTTGTTCAACTGTAACCCTTAGTGAGGCATTCTCTGACCACCCAAACTAAAATTGTAAATGCAACCACAACCACTTCATCACTCCCTACCTCTACTTCCTGCTTTATTTTTCTACTTGGTGCTAACCATCCTCTAATAGTCAATATATTTTAATTATTCATCTATTGTCAGTTTTACACAACTGGAATACAAACTGCATCAAGGGAGGAATTTTTGTTTGTAGATAAATAGTACTTGACACATAGCAGATTCACAAAAAAATATCTGTTGAATGAATGAATCAACTCAGACAGTGCCAGGAACAGATAGTTGCTAACGATACATAAATCTCCTCATTTCTTATGCAGTGGGTAAAAGTTTAGCGTGGTGTAAGTTTTCTGAGCTTTCTTTACAACTTATGTTTTAGGTGAAAAAAAAAAAAAAACACATAGCAGGGTACCTCTGAGGTAGTCATACCTTTAAATAAAGACCTGGCACCAATGATCAAAAATAAGAGATAAAGTCAATGGTGAGTTCAAGAATTTGAATCTATCCTTAAATAACCAGAAAAAACTGATGAAATTCTCTCTGATGCCCACAAACACTGGCCAAGCATTTAGAACACCTTTATTTAAAGCTCCTTGATGTCATTACAGAAAGCTTTTGAATGAGCAAGGACATGCAAACTTCAGTTCTAAAAGACTATATGAAGTCAGAAGATGTAATTTCACAACCAAAGTAATTTGTAATGCATTCTGTGACTTTCTTTCCAAACACGACTAAAATAATTCAGTTTCAATCCTAATGACCGCTCCAAACATGCCAATCCCAACATTACTAATTAGCAGCAAGCAAACCCTCTACACTAGACATTATCTCTTTCACCAGTGCTCCAAGTTGTTGTTAGGCCCAGACTGATTTGGGAGTAATTAATGTTTCTACAGTATGCAAATCTAGAATTGAGTTCACTAGATTTCCACTGGCAAATACTAGTAAAAGCAGGGCCCCTATGAATTATCTTTCCCAGAACACCTTCATAGCATGGATTTAAGAGAGAGCAAGTTCCCAAGTTTGGTTAAACACGCACTTACTATTGAAGAGACTTGAAACGCACATGAAAACGTTGTATGAATTCATCTCTCTTCAAGCTAAAACCTTCTCAAGATTGGGATCATCAACTTCCCTTAAAACCTGCCTCCTTCATTCTTCTGCATTTCTTCTATCTCCCCATCAATGCTGCCACAGGGGTTTAGAGAACAGTCATCCTTATCTATTTATCCCTTCCTTCTCACATACAATTGGCTGTCAAAACCTGTAGGTTCCTGTAGTAAGTCCTTCCTCCTCAACTGCATGACTACCTTATCCATTCAACTGTTCTTCTCGCCTCCATGATCTGATCAATTACTCATTTATGCACTGTTACCAACTGTCTCTCTGTCCATCAATCTATTCTCTTAGCTACAAGATTAAAGTAAATCCTAATCTGTTGTGCTTCTGCTTAAAGAATTTCAATGGCTCCTTATTTTCCACTGAATTAAATGTAGATCCCTCAGCCTAATATTTAAGGTCCTTTCTAACAATGCCCAACCATGACCACCCAGTCTTACCTCCTCCTAGTTCATTTCAGTATAGAAAGCAGCAGTTGATTCTCACTAAACACCTGTACTCTTTCTCTTCAAGTTCCTAGAGCACTTGTGGTACTAATAAAATCATTTACTCATCCATCCACAAATAGTTATTTATCTCCTAATATGTACTAAACATTGTTTTCAGAGCTGGAGATACAGCAGTGGATAAAACAAAGGTCCTGCCCTCATGGAACTTCTGTTCTGCTGGGGAAAGAGAGAAAATAAATTCAATCAACAAGAAAAACAGGTTAGCTGTTGATAGGCACTAAGAAGAAGAAAAAAGTGAGAAAAGGAGTTAGGGGTTGTTGGGGTACAGTTGGGTAGGGTAAGCTCATAATTTTAAATAGGGTGTTCAGGAAAGGTTTCACAAAGAAGCAGATAGCCAGAGGGGTGAAGGAATGTGCCCTACAGATAACTGGACAAAGAACACTCCAGGTGGGGGGAAGGGCAAATGTCAAGACCTCAAGTGGGAAACGTGTGTGGCTTACCATCGGGAGAGTGTAGAAATACAGTTCAAGGGGTAGATGAAGACCAGCTTTTTTAAGACTTAACTTTTACTGTGAATACGAGGAGAAGCCATTGGAGGGTTTTCAGGAGAGAAGAGGCAAGATCTGACCAATATATTGAAATCAGGCTGCGGGAATTCTGGAGACAAGTTAAAGGGCTGTTACAAGAATCTAAGCAAGAGTTAACAATGATGCCTTGGACTGAGTGGGTCCAGGTGGACAGGTGGGGAAAGTAGTTAGCTTCCGGGTAGCACTAACAGGATAGGAACATTAGAGGAAAAGGGGAGGAAAGGATGATTGGAAGGTTTTTGATGTAAGCAACCGAAACGGCAGTGTCCAATAGAAGAAATACAGTGTGAGCCACACGTGTAACTTTTAATTTTCTTAGTCACATTTACAAATGTAAAAGGACAAAGATGAAACCAATTTTTAAAATATACCTTATTTAAAATATTATTTCAACAAGTAATCAACATAAAAATTATTAATAAGATATTTTACATTTTTTTCAAACTCTGAAATCTGGTGTGTATTTTATGTTTACAGCACATTTAGTTTGGTCTAGTCACATTTAAGTGCTCAACAACCACATATGGGCAGTAGCTACCACACCGGGATAGTGCAGAACTAGAATGATGAAGTGTTTTTTCTTTCTTTTTTGTAACAGGGATACTAAATGCAATGGAGATACTAGTTACAGTTTAAAGTATAGTAGCAAGTCATGGGAGGAAACCCAATATTCACTCGTAAAGGTAGTTAATAAGTTACGGTAAAACCAAGTACTACTAAAAGCTAGATTCCCAAAGAATATTTAAAAGTATGCAAAACATATTGATAGTAAATATGGTGTGGGGGTGTTGGGAAGGGTCAGAGGAAGAAATAGTATACACAAAATGAACTCATGAGTAGGGATGAGAAATAAACACACATACATGAGCTTGGAAACACATATGTCAAAGTGTTAATATTGATCATTTCTGGGATAATTGATGGAGGAAAGATTGTAGGAAGGGTAGCTTTGACAGAGGGGGTGATCAGAAGGTTTGAACATGCTATATTTAGGATGCTTATTAGATACCCCAAGTGGAATATGTTGTCTAGAGTTCAAGAGAGAGGTTCTGATCAATAATAGGAATCTGGAAACTGTCAATGTATAGATGGAATTTAAAGGCAAGAGACTGTATGAGATCACTAAGAAAGTGGGTTTCAACAGAAGAAAAGCCAGGACCAAGAAGTCCATGCTAGGATATCCAAATTTTATTGCAAGGAAGATGATGAAGAACCAGCAAACAAGACTGGGAAGAACAGCAAGTTGCGTTGAAAGAAAACCAGAAGAATGTGGTACTTGTAGAAGTCGAGAATGATCACCTTTTTCAAAGGATACTGCAAGTCATGTCCAAGGAGAACTGAGAACTGACCAGAGGTATTGGCCTGAAGGCCAATTATGGTCCTAGCATGAACAGTTTCGGTAGAGAAGTGGGTTCTGAAAGAAGTGGGTTCAAGACAGACCAAAAGGAAATGAATCGCAGAAAAATTCATGGGCCACACCTGAGCACTCTCCTATGCAGCGGGGAAGAAATAAAGTGTGTTTTTATCAGTGTGGAATAGTACCCCTGTGTTCTCATCTTCCCTCTCCCACTCGAACATAAGTTTCCTACAACAGGGAATGCCTTAATTCTCTGAGGCCAGATATTACTTTTGAGGTAAAGAATTAAAAATATGTGCCTAGGAGTAATATAGTAATTTCACACAGGCTGCCATACTGAATGCTGAGGTAAACCAATGGATTAACATCAAAGTCAATTCATGATTCAGATCATCAATTGGGGAACACCTCAACTCAGGGTGAACACCTCTGAAAAGTAACTGCAATCTGATAATTACTGGCTGCCACAAAGCCTAAGCATAAATTTCTCAGTGAAAGCTTTCATCAAGAATGTTCTTTTCTTTTTTCCAAATCTCAAGTTTAAAAGTAACCACTACATTTCTTGGACATTCCTGCAAAGATGAAAGAATCCCAAATACTGAAACTTCAGGCAGATAACCAGTGAGTTATTTGCTCTGACGTGAAAAGACCATAGACTGTAAATCAAACTAATACAGGAGAGTGTTACAACGAAAAATACGGTGACTAGAAAAATCAATTATTCTTCAAACTTCCAACATTTTACTAAGTCTGGGCAAATTTCAAGCTATTGTTTCTGCACAATCAGCCTTTGAACAGTAGTTCAATCTTAGCGGAAAATCCTCATAGAGCTAACGTATTAGGAGGTAATGCTAGACAACTATCATCGAGTCTAATATACGTTGCTTCTTGTCATAAAAATATCTGCCTCTGTAAGTCCCATTTAGAAAACACAAGTTCTATCTAAACAGGAAGTAGAGAATTCGTTTTACAAGTGTAGCCCCTGAGATTGAGGAACGAGGGCCAGAGAATGGGCAGGATAACGGAAGGGTTGCAGTGATCTTGGAGAAATGTAAGGTTCAGAGGTTTTTAAACCTGGGCTTTAGCCATTTCAAAAGGATACACTGGTAATTTAGTGCAGAAATTTCAATGCGTAGACATGGCAATCTATTTTGCTCACCACAAAATGTGTTAGGAAACACTCAAAATAATCCTGTGTTGCTTCTTTACCTCATCCTATTGACTTAACAAGACTCCCAATTTCTCAACACAACCTCAGGGCTCTATTTCAGTCCCCCTTTTCCTGGTTTACAAATTCTAACTTCTCTCGCCAACCACGTCCCTTCCTTCTGCCCACCCTCTCCTGTAATTTCACCTGCCTTCCAGCCACAGAAGGAGATAACTGATAAGTGCACAATCAAGGCTCCTCAGTGGGAGAAAAGGAGGGGCAGAGAGGAGCAGCCCAATGCTTTACACTCACAGGGATTCGATAAACAGGAGTTGGGCGGCTTACATGAAAGTGGGAGGCGTCCACTGCAAAGTAACTCCGTGTATGTCAGCGTGTACATGTTGTATGTGTGGGTGTATGAGAAAGACATTCTACAATCGAAAAAACAGAGAGAAAGTATGAGTTTTAAAAGTCAGGGGGCACCTGGGTGGCGCAGTCGTTAAGCGTCTGCCTTCGGCTCAGGGCGCGATCCCGGCGTTCCGGGATCAAGTCCCACATCCGGCTCCTCCGCGGGGAGCCTGCTTCTTCCTCTCCCACTCCCCCTGCTTGTGTTCCCTCTCTCGCTGGCTGTCTCTATCTCTGTCAAATAAATAAATAAAATCTTAAAAAAAATTAAAAAATTAAAAAAATAATAAAAGTCAGGCAAGTGGCTCTGTAGGAGGAAACTGAGATACAGTGGCTGACTTCTGATGCTAGCGTGAGGGTCACACCTCTGGGGCTGAGGTTTGAGGGGGGCCAGCCTTGAGGTTTCAGAACACCCCTATCTGGGTAGGACTCCCCTGAGAAAACACAAACAGGATTCCAAATCCCTCTGCAGCCCTGGATCCTCATCTCTGTTACCCCACCTGGTGTCTGGGCTCCACTTCCCTGTAACAGGTTTAGAAATTGCCCTGGGAGGAAGATGGGAGCACACCTCATCTGTTGCCCTGTCCTCCCCTCAAGGATCACAGCCCCATGCTATGTGCTGCCCCACACCTGAAAGCAGGAATTCTGTGTATTTTGCCATTTTTATAGTCACGTACGGCGGGTGTATGTTACTGTACACTTAGACAAAAGCACTTAGCAAATGCAGATGGCCACCCCAGTGAATTTACGATGAACTATATGGCAAGTGGTGTATCAAGTCCTCTTACTTACGGACTAGTTCACATTTCTCTTAAGAACATATATGTAATAGGTTTTATCTGCCTGATTGTACAAAAAGGTGAGATTTAATCTCTTTACTGGATTGCCTGTGATGCACATCACATCTGTTTCAACGCTTATTAATAATAAAACTGTTTCCTACTTGTGTGCAGAAGTTTTCTGGGTTAGCAGGATATTTTATGGTTCCCCAATAGATCCTTCTACCTCAGAACTCCAAAATGTTGAAGGTACAACACCAAAAGTGAACTCTAATTTAAACTATGAACTTTGAACTTTGGGGGCACCTGGGTGGCTCAGTCGGTTAAGCGACTGCCTTCGGCTCAGGTCATAATCCCAAGGTCCTGGGATCGAGCCTCACACTGGGCTCCCTGCTTAGTGGAGAGCCTGCTTCTCCCTCTCCCTCTGTTGCTCCCCCTGCTTGTGCTCTGTCAGATAAATAAAATCTTTAAAAAATAAAAATAAACTATGAACTTTGGGTGATAAATAAATAAATAAAAGGCAAGTGGGACTGAGAGAGGTAGGGGGATAAAAAGCTTAACAGCATAACAACAGGTCTGCCACCAAGTAAATACATCAATTCATTTAGTATTTTAGGACAAATTTACTTTTCAGTAGAATGTAAATAAAATGACTTTATCAAATCCCAACTGGAATTTGCCGCTTGGCAAAAATTACATGAAAATAAAACAATAAGAGTTGTTAAATGATAAGAAAGTTACTTGCACAGATAGTTCCTCTCTTAGCTGAAACTCCTTCAAATCCAAGGTCACACTGTCCTTCGATTAACTCCGCATTGTGTTTAGTGCACCGTCATGCACGTGAAGGCATTCGATAGTAATTACTGAGATTGCATTTTGATTGAAGAGGACAAGACTGACCTTCACCAATAAAGGAAAACAATGCCGCCTGACTTCTGTCATACTCCAATATTCGAACTGGTAAGTCACAGTCATTTGTCACTTTCTCTCCTAAGACTCTTGGAAAAACTTGCCATTGTGGTACGTATTTGTTATTAGAAGGTTTCGATTTAACAAAATCAGTGAATTGGTGAGCTCATTCCCTTCCTTACCAATGTTGAGGCTGCATGATGGTCTGCAGTTGTCTCCCTTCTCCTGCACCTTCGGTGTGGGAAAGAAGTTCCTGCCAGGCACTCTACATCCCATCATTAACGGAGGATCGTTGGCAGGAAAGCAGGCAGGGGCAAGGAAGCCTCATCTAGAAAGAAACTACCCTTAAAAGGAAAAAGACCCCATCCTGTTATTCTAGGGTTTACTCAGTGCCCCAGCTTTAACTCCTCCTCCTGGGAGGACTTAAAACTTGTTTGTGACAGAAAGGAAGCGAATGGCCTTGGGCGTCCTAACCCAGGCCCAGGGGGTCCGCTCAACAGCAACTCAACAGTGGGATACTTAAACCAAGAGCCTTAGGGCAGTGGCGGCTGCGGCCTTCCTGATCCCAGAGGCTACTAAATACCACCCTGCAAGGAGCTCTCCACCCTTTCCCACTTCAACAACTCCCAGACAGGCAGAAGAGCATGTGGACAAAAACCTGATTGGGTGACAGGAGCAGGGAGGGTTAATCAGATTAAAATGAACCACACCAAAGAGCCCATAAAAACCCCTCGATTTAAACGCCAAAATGGCAACACTCTTGGCTCCCCTTCCCCTGTAGGATCTTTGTCCTATCATTCAATAAACTTTGCTTTGCTGCCCACCACTCTTCCTCTGGTCTACCCCTTCATCCTTCAGAGCGGCATGACCAAGAACCCGGGGCACTAAAGGAAAAGAGAACCTGCCCAACACAGGCTTACTTCTTATAAAGTCACCTAGGACACAGTAAGTACCAAGTATGGAGCATGGTTCTCTCTAAGCCTTCCCACCTCCTGGCTGGTCCTGCACTGTAGCGCTCACAACTCCTCCCTTCCCCCCCACCCCCACAACAGAAGATGACAAGCCTCTGTCCCTGTGCCTTTGTGCCCTTTAAGTACTGCTGCTCCAACTTTGCTCTCCTTATTTGCCCCAGGCCACAGATTGTGCCTGCAGAATGGGGACCCTCTATTTCCATTAATACTCACTCCAAATCAGGAGTTAATGAAAACAATTGGTCCACGGTTATAAAATCTTGCTTCTAGAGCAGAAATTGGCAGAAATGGGGGCATTCCACAAATTAAAATAACAGAACTTTCTTCGTAAGTATTTTAATAATTGCTTTTCTTTTTGCAAGTCTCACCCATCTTAAAGATGGAAGTCAAATTAAAGCAACAATAAATGAAAGGAAAACAATGGAATGCAAGGTCAGTGAGGAAAGTGAACAGCACTTGCGGTGGTGCTCTGATCTACAAAGCCTTTGGAGCAACAAAGATCTAGGATAACTTGCTAGTTCCATCATTTCTTTACTGATTGCCTTTACTCTCATTCCCTGGGAAAATCCCCCTAGAAATAAAACTGAGCTAGGTTTCAAAACAGCCCGTGAGGAATCGTAACAATCTTTGAAGTTTTGATTTTGAAGTCTCCTTCCACCTTATCCACCACTCACTGACCACATATGATTCAGAACCTCAAAACTCTCATCTCCATTAATTAGTTCCTTTATCTGTGATTTCTCTCAAAGATAAGCTTTTCAGATAATTTTTAACAAAGTTAAAGGATCAGTAAAGCAACTGAGCCAGTTCAAAATGATTTAAAGATTAAATAGTCTCTTCTATCAGAGAAGGCAGCTGCTCCATGAATTTTTTTTTTAAGGAAACAGAGATTTAATCTCTACTCTAATTTACCATAGCTGGGGAAATTCAGTACTAAATTAAATATATACTGTATGTGTATATATATATGTATGTCTAATGTTTAAAAGTGTTTGAGTTTTCTTCATTTATATTAGCACTTGAAATACACAAATTATTGATAAACTAAACACTGAAGTGAATTTAATATGTGCATAAAGTAAGAAACTTTCAACTAAATATATATTTTTGTTTATAGAGGCATTTTCCATAAGTGCACAGTTATTTTGTTTATCACTGTTTAGCTGATTCCGATTTTCAATTTCATTGTCCTCAAAATACATCTTTCTTTTAATAATGATATTTTTATTGACAAATAAATTCCATCATGGCATAAAATCAGATTACGCTTTTACGTAGAATCCTAAGGTTGTTGTAACCCTCCAATACCAAAAGTAACAACAGCTGCTTCTTGCAAAGAAATGTGCCTTCCACAAGCTCTTGTCTTCTAAGCAAGGGTCCTAAGGTAATTTCAGTTTTCCTCAGAAAATGATTCCAAAAATAAAAAGGAATATAAGCAAGAAAGCAGTTTTCTTTCCATTTCTTTTCCTTCAGAGAACCACAGCAAAAAGTAATTTTTGGCTTTCTGTCCAAAGGTGATACGCTAGAGTTGTTTCTCTTCTGCATCTTTTATCACTAGAAGTTTTAAAAACTACTGCTAGATACAAACTAGTTAATGCTTATGATGGAGGATCCATGTGACATGGACTGGCTCAAATCTATGATAAACACAGGAAGTGAACAATAAAAGAAACTATTTTTGCAGCTGTTGGCCTCAAGTCTCGTGTTATTGATTATGGTAATATATTGTGCCTTTCCTAGGAAACCATGTAGGGCAAACCTGCCAGATTCATCTGCTGGGTCTTTTGACGCAAATGGCTTAACGCCAGATCAATGAATGACAGTGTTATTCAAAACTCACAGTTACTAGAGCTCACCTTTGGGTCTCTGGTGGCCCCACCATTACCCTTCAGTTTCTAAAGAAACCCAGGCTGATTCACAAATGAGTTAACTAATGGAATTTTGGCATTCCCAAAACAGCTTTATTTAATTAACTTCATTTGACGTGAGCCTCTCACTAAAAATATTAAACTGAGAATAGTGTCACTTTATAAGGCTCACATCTGTACCTCAGAGTTTTAAATGTTGGAGTTGGTGAAACATTTCTTTCTAATCTGATTTTCCCTCATTAATTATGCAAGAAGATGGCTGCACCCACCAAATGAGGTCAAAATGTCACAGTGTCTGTTGGCAATCACCAGTTTAATTTAGAGTCGTCAGTAAAAGTATCTGATTTGTGGGGCACCTGGGTGGCTCAGTCTTTTGAGCTTCTGCCTTTGGCTCAGGCCATGATCCTGGGGTCCTGGAATCGAGTCTCGCATATGGCTCCCCGATCACCAGGGAGTCTGCTTCTCACTCGGTCCCCCCTCCCCCGCTCATGCTCGCGCCCTCTCTTGCTCTCTCTCTCACAAAAATAAGTAAATAAAATATTTTTTTAAAAATCTGATTTGTGAATTTAGTGTTGATAAAACCAGCCATGCATTTTGTAATCTTTCTTTGGTGGACAGAATAATGGTCTCTAAAGACGTCTTTTCCCTAATCCCCAGGATCTGTGAATATGTTGCTTTACATGGCAGAAAGAACTTTGCAGATGTGATTAAGGCTAAAGACGCTAAATTGGGGAGATTGCCCTGGGTTAATAAAAATTGAGTTCTTTAAAAGCAGAGAGCCACAGAGATGGCTGCACGAGGATTTGTTTAGCATCTGCTGAAGAAGAAGTAAAGTGGCCATGAGCCGAGGAATACAGGCAGCCCCTAGAAGGTGGAAAAGCCAGGGAAAGGGATTCTCCCCTACATCCTCCAGAAAGGAAGGTAGCCTTCCTGACACTTTGACTTGTAGCCCATTGAGAGCTGTGCCAGACTTCTCACCAACAGAGCTACAAACACTAACTCCGTATTCTTTAAGCCGCCAAGCTTGCCGTCACGTGTTACAGCAACAAATGAAAACTAATACACTAGTTGTTAGATGGTTTTAATCCTTCGTTTTGTAGGAGAAAAGTAAGTTGAAAAGCTAACTAGGAAAAAGCACTCACCTCCAGCTGGGGAGTAAGCTGCCATGAAAATGAAAACCAGCCTGTGAAAGTGTGGGTGTCCCAGGTTCCACCCCTAGCTCTGCCATGACATAGCCAAAAAATTGGACAAAGCACGTAACCAGTCCCTCACAAGTTGAGGCTCTTTCCTCTCATTGGAAAAAATGTTTACTTCCAGGTCTATGTTCTCTATACAGCTTCCTCTCATTCTTGCAGAGACTATTTTGATTTAGCTTGTTGTCTTTCTAGTGAGAACCAAAGTGATGCCTTCTCTGCCACATGGCATTGGTTCGTGCCAGTAAACTCTAGAGACCTGCCATTTCCATATTTCAAGCAGGAACAAGTTTAAGTATCTGTAAGACTTAAAACATTCTTATTTAGGACATAAGAATAAAATGAAAACTGTCCTAAGCCATTTTTTAAAATCACCTGCTTAAAACTGCTTGGAACTACTTCTTGACTCAAGGATGAAAGAAACTGCAATCTTTATAGTACGCTCTACATAAACTGTCACCTGTATCAGTTAAGTCAGCAAGAGACTATTTTCATGGATATCTTAAAAACTACAGAAGTATTTTTTTTTAATTACAAAGAATTAGCTACTCAATAGATTAAATTGTATCACCCAAAATGTTAATACAACAAGGAGCAAAAATTTGATGGAACATAGCCTAGAATGTAACAGTCTTCTTTCCAACACAAGCATTTTGAAAGTGTTTCGTGAAAAGGATTTCTAAAAGTATGGAAACAGTTTATACAGACTTAATTTTTTTAAAATATTTAACCTACTGTAATCTAAGTTATGTAATATATATAGTAATATGATTATGTACTATGTCATACATATATTAGTATGTAAATAAATCATAATACCTCTACTTTTTTTGATAGCAATTAACTAGCAAATTTTCAAACACAGAAACAGGATTAAGTATTCTAAACATAAGGTAATGAAAAGTCAAAGCATCTTAGCACGTTTTCGGAGTAGAAATTTACGAATAAGCATTATGATATTTAAGATAAGACAGATATTCTTCACACACAAGTAACTAAATTTAAAATTTTTTAACCTTTTTTTTTACACTTTCTCACAACTGTAAACTGTATTTCTCACTGAGTCTCTGTAGAAAGGTGAGTGAAGAGTATCACCAGTCCACTAAGTATCACACAAAAACAAAGGAGGGCATATTCTAGAAGCCTCCAAAAATACAAGAAACAAAAATGCCAATTTTAAGCAAGGTCTCTCTAGAAAGGGACAGACTAAACCATTTACCCACATCTCAAAAGAGCCAGATGTTTACTACCACACACAATAAAGATTCAGCTACATTAAAAAATGGGGGTGGGGGGTGGTTCCCTACTCCCTCCACTCCACCCTTACTCTTTTTTTTCCTCTATCCATTAACTAATTAATTAGAAACTGCCTTCACCTACCAACTTCATTTATACACAATAGCATGTTCTGCAAAGACACACTCAAAACAGTCTGGTGGGAATCAAGAAAAGGAAATAGAAATATAAGCCTAATATTGTCATGTGGACAGAACTCTCCTAATGCAGTGAGATTCAGAAGCAGGCTGGTAGGAAGAAACCGTACTTCCTCCTTTATGGTCTATTGATGAGGCATACTCTAGTAGAAAAATTGAAACAAAACTAACTTTAAAAGGAAATATTTATTCATGGATCTTCTATGTGAATGTTGTAAGTGGTTCTAAAGTATTCTTGTCATAAAGCTGAACTCAGCTTGCTTATCCTTATGAAGCATGAATATGTATTAAAACAAAACTTTTATAAAGCACTAATTTCATTTTTCACAATAATGGAAGCAAATCGTGAGGTATTTGGAAAAGCATTAAAAGTACAAAATAAGTATGAAATGATGGTTATTAATATACTTTAAACTTCATATATCTCCCCGTAACTGAATCTTTGTCCTATAATGTAAGTTTAATTTCTCTAACATGCAAATTCTCAACGTAACTTGGTCCGTCTTTTCTAATATCTGCCCATGTCATCTTGACCTTTAGAATGTTAATATTTAAACTGGATAAAATATGTAATCAATAAGAAATATCTAACTTACACACTTAAAAATCAGCCCATTTGTCCTGTGACACTTGTCAAAATATTTTAGGGAATTTATGTATTTCAAACAATTGGAAATAAAAAGCTCTACTGTGTTTGCTAACGCTGCTTACCAGGGAGAGTAGCAGGCAATACGTTGTGCATTCACAGTTATTTTTATAAGCCTATCTCACATGCACATACACACAGACCAACACACACTTTAAGTACAAACTGTAAGTCTATTCTAGGTAACTGGGTGAAATGCTCCCATACACTACGATTTCAGTTATTAGTATATCTCAGAAAGAAAAAACCATTCATGCACCTAAACCAGAACAACAGAGGCATTTAGTAATTCTCTGTCTGATATGCAAAGCAAGGCACTTACCTTCCATTTCTAGGGACGTCTGAAACTGAGCTGGAAACCGAGCAACGGGGGGAGACGGGCTGTATTGCGGGGGTGAATCATCCCCACGTAGATGCTCTGAACAACCCCTGTATGCATACTGACATCATCAGGAGAGACTTGGAGGCAGAGGATACTATGGTAACCAAGCAATGTGCTGGGAGACAGAAGCCTTTAATTGCTTTAACAACTTCCTGGGGCTCGAGCTACCAGGCTTGGATTTGCTAAGTAGGAAGTGAAGGTTGTCACAGAAGCCGCGAGTGTGACACAGAGCAAGGGGACTCAATGAATTTTGAATCTATTCATGGCGATGTGACTTTTTAATGACAAATGTCATTACATGATTCCATTAGCAATATTCCTCTCACAGCTGAAGCTCTGACAAAGTCACAGGTCAATAAATAATGCTGCCAGGTAGCAACAGTGTAAGTATTCATGGATGGTTTTCTCATTTAACAAGCATTAATATTATTGCATTACGAACATCCTTCTCCTTGAGGATGAATACTTGATTCCCTTTGAAAAGAAAGCTCCCATCTGTGCCTTGGGAGGTCAGTATACTGATAACAATGAAAACTGATTCTATTTAGTTCTCCAGGAGGCAGCAGCTGCCCATTCCATTTATCTCCAAGCTCCAGGAAAGCCCTGCCAATACATCACTTATCCAGAAAACACTTCCAGCGAAATGCCTAATTATGACACCCAGATAAAATCAGAAGAAATCTGCTGTCTTACTGCCACCCAGTCTTTTTGATGAAGTCTCTTCTATCGCAAGCAGAATTACTTCTACTTCTAATAATCCCTAAAACTACACATAATTTAAATCTCCCCTTCGAACTCTTTGTCCTTCCCTGCATCTGTCACCCATGTTCATAGCAATACAACCCCTTTTAAAATGACCAGGTTTAAAGTAATTGCTTAAAATAACAATGCTTCCACAGCAGACTGAGTCTATAATGATATACCATGCTTATTTGATCAGACGTGAAGCTTTAATAAGTATATAATTTATCATCTGAACTATAAAAACTATTCTTTTATTCTCCATGCATATTGGATTGACATGTTTTTAAACAATACTGTGGTCTAATTTTTCTAGTGCAAATACTGTAATTGTAAAGATAAGCAAGTAACTTGGCAGACTCTCTTTAAGATATTCAAACACAATAAAAAATGAAGGTTGTCATTCTGTTACAGTATACTTAGATCTAAGCTATTTCAAAGAAACTATTATTATCTCTATTTCAATTTAGAGGAAGCTAGGCCCGCCTTTTAATGCCTCCCTTGTGAGTAAACAGTGTACAAATGTATAACAATAACACTGCTTGCAAAAATGGTAAAACAGAATCCACCAGCACCCAGTTTACAATCTGGAAAAACGTAGAGAATTTAAGCGTAATTGACAAGTTGGGCGCTTGCCTACTGCAGAGGTGAAGGAGAATCCTGAAGGAAGAACAGTCAGCCTTCACAGAAACACAAAATTCAGTGTTCCTTAACCTTGGTAAGGTGAAAAAAGCTTTCCAACAAAATGGAATTACTCCCTTCTTTTCCTTTGTTCTTCCCGAGATCCTGAGTTTGAGAAGCAAAAAATGCACATTTTATCATGATATAAATTAAAACAAGTATATATACAAAGCGTCCATATGTTAGTGTTTATATATTATACATGACTCAAATTTTAAAATAAATCTATTTGTGTACCTTAATATGCATTGAAAAATGTCTAGAAGATACCTACCCAACTGCAGACTGACAGTACTCCAATTTTTATATTATATTACAGTTTTATACTCCTAAAAGTTTTTTTTCTTAACCATGGATAGGAA
This sequence comes from Ursus americanus, assembly GCF_024610735.1. Taxonomy (NCBI): domain Eukaryota; kingdom Metazoa; phylum Chordata; class Mammalia; order Carnivora; family Ursidae; genus Ursus; species Ursus americanus. The sequence continues at coordinate 8,954,789 of NC_142131.1, forward strand.
CTATCCATGTAATATTGTAATTCAAAAAATGGAAATTCATCTAAATGTGTCTGAACTTGCAATTCTGGTTTACTTGTTCTCAGAGAAGACCAATAGAATGGCAGCTTCAATGGACTATATTCTAACATACTAGCCAGACTGTTCTAAGGTTGCTTGAAACAGCTCTCGGAAGGGAGATGATCCACCTGTCTAAACAGGATTAGGATGGGAAAAGCAAATAAAGGTTATCTGGACAACACACACAAAGGGAGACGGTGTATGGACTTTTGCAGAGATGTGACAGTCACAAAGGAATAGTTCCACAGTGAAGCTATTTTGTTACATTTTTTAAAAAGGTACAGTTTAACAAAGAGCCTATCCAAAAACAAACAGAAACAAGAGATCTCTGACCAAAGAGCTGAAGGGAATATGGAAGACCACCAGCAGGAATAGAAATCAAGTGTCATGAGACAAATGGCCCTAAGTAGCCAGATTATATGTCCTGTTAAAGATGCCTGCTTTAGAGAAAAGAAGCCCGATCTCCCCAACCTCCATTCCCTAATTCCAAGCTTCATGTAGTTTTTATTCTTCTCTTAATCTATAGATCACATGCTCATCAGTGTTCTATTTCCTCTTGCCACTCCAATAAACGTCGTGATCAGTGCAATCTCACCACCTCTTAGAAAAGACCGTGAACTCTTTCCTAAATTGACAAATTTTACAACAATCTTTACCTCTTCTTCGGATCCCTAAGGATCACACAGAGAGGCCCTGTGAAGTAAATATCTACATTAGGTCATTCACAGCACAGAGCCTGGAGTAGGGACAAAATCTATCCAATAAGAGTGCCAGCTCCACTGAGCCCTGACATATTCTTGCCAGATAACCGTATACCCCTTTAATTTGTCCTTCAGAACCTCCAGAAAACCCACTTCTTATTTCCCTGCAGATCCCAAGGCTTCACAGACATCCGAACAATATTATAATTTCTCAAACTGAAAGAAAACCAAAGTTAGAAGGTGAAAACACTCTTTCACGAGAAACAAAAAGACAGCATATTTCCCAGAGAAGTCACCCCGGGACTACCAAAGTATTATCAATCTCATCTAATTCCCACACAACCACCTTAATCCTTAAATTGAAGTTTAGGGTTCCACAAGGCCCTGAGCTTACCTTGTTTCTTAAACTAAAGTAAATTCATGTTGGCGAGTGCTGATTCAGAAGCAAACGGGGGTTAAAGTGACACCTTTGAGGGGATATTTGGGATTTCTAAAGGACTGACAGTCAGCTATAGTGCCTGCCTACCTCCTCCCCCAAATCACTTTTCTGATAAGGGGAAACACCCTTAATCCTAAATCAGCTTTGCCTCATAATTTACACTGAATGTCTTCCTAGTCCAGATGAGAACATTCTTGGATCCTCTAATCTTAACAACACTTTTCCTAACTCCAGTTAAGCATATTATAAGTACAAAAAATGATGAAAAATGACAGTGGCATACGGGATTTTATTAGCATTTGGGTTTAAATTTGTCCATTAAAACAAATTCATTGATTTAATTTTCAAAAAAAAAAGTATCACCAGAACTTTCAAATCCAGTCAGTGGCCAAATTTCAGTGATCTCTCTCCTTTTTGCTGCTGCCCCATGGATGGCCCTCCAGCAGTCTTCTCCATCAGTCATCCCAGAATGCTGTGCTCTCTGGTCTCCCTGACCAGCGTCTTGTTCACTCCTTTCATCATTCTATGCATCACTTTGTCCTTGATGAGTCATCACAAAACATTTTCTTACTAGGTTACCACAAAAATCCAAAATCCTAAAAGGCTCTCCCGCGAGCCACTGAATCAAGTGAAGATTTCGCAGCTTCAACGTAAACCCATCTTTGTCAAACTTACCTCCTTGAGCCACATACAGGCAATCAGACAATCTGTCCCCGTCCTTTCCCTCCTCCAGGCCTTTGCTCTTACTCTCTCCTCCTCCTAAAATCCCACAACCTACCTCCCAATCCTCCCGACACACAACTTCTCCCGTCTCTCCTCCCTACCAACCTAAACCTTACGAGTACTCCTCGAACCTTCTCTCCCACCCTGAATGGGCTCTTCCTCAGAAACACCAGTGTTCTCTACCTTACTAACTGCATTTAGAACATTCCACTGCTCAGTTATTAGCATGTATCTCATTTCCCTGCTCCACGTAATCTTCTGAAAGGTAGAGACAGAAGTCTACATTGGCCTCGTATTCTCTTTACAGCACCATACCTTGCATTTGGCATTCATTCAATAAATTCTTATCAGATAAATGAACAAAAAATATATTACGTCCTAATTTTTTGCATTTTCCAGAGTGTTTAAGATTAGATTATTTCACTTAATCTTTGAAACAAGCTAGTAGAGTAGGGTAAAGCAGAAATTGGAATTTCACTTCTAGAAATGAAAACAAAAAGCAGAGGCTCAAAAAGATGCCATGAGTTCTCTTGTGTCACATAGTTTCTAGGTTGTCTGATTCCCTAACATGTTCCTCAGCTGGACAGCCACTGCTTCCCCAGGCAGCCAGAAAGGAGGCACCATCATATCCCCTTTCAGGGAATCCACTGTTTCCCTGAATCCATTTTGGCCTGCATTTTTCTTTCTTACCAGTGACCCCTGGCATAGTCATTCATACCACCACAATACTCTCAAGTCAACTTACTAGGCTTGGGAGAAACACCTCTTGTTACCCATTTCTCTTCTCTGTATCTAGCTACCATCATAGAGAGACTGCTGCTTCTGATCCATCCTACCTTCTCAGAGTGGCTGACACTCCGGGTAAGACCTTGACTTTGCTAAACATCTGTTCCTCATTTTCAAAAAGGGAAGAATAGTAGTACCACCACATATTGTAGTTACGAAGACAAAGATAAGGCATAAGGTACTGGCACATCACAAACACTCAATAAAAACTAGTTATTAAAATTAATGACAATGAACAAAGCCACAGAGAATCAGATTATACCACCATTTCTGAAAGGCTTCCTTTGTATTCTAGAAAAGTGTTGTAATTCGGTCATGAGGAAGCAGAAACTGACCAAGTAAAGGCCTTTAAGAGCTTGAATAGGGGCGCCTGGGTGGCACAGCAGTTAAGTGTCTGCCTTCAGCTCAGGGCGTGGGATCGAGCCCCACATCAGGCTCCTCAGTTATGAGCCTGCTTCTTCCTCTCCCACTCCCCCTGCTTGTGTTCCCTCTCTCGCTGGCTGTCTCTATCTCTGTCGAATAAATAAATAAAATCTTAAAAAAAAAAAAAGAGCTTGAATAATCAAGTGGTTGGGGGGTGGGGGTTCTTGGTGGTTTTTTTTGGTGTTTAAAACGAGGGTGCTTGTCTTTTCCGGGCTAACATTCTATGTGCTATGAAGCATTCTATAGCAGTTTTTTCATTTCTTCCACACAAATATTGGCCCTCTTCTGCAACCAAGCCTAGCAGAGTGCGCAATGTGGGGATACTTTTCTCAGTTCATATAACAGCCTGAAATTATTCAAAGTTTTATCTTTAAAGAATTTTAATTTTGCTTTCATTTAAAGATCCAGAGCTAGATCTTTAATACTAACTCTGAACTCACTCAAGAGTCAATTAATGTTTTCCCAAAGCCAAACACAGATTATAAAGCCTTCAATGTTTTGAATCTAAACGTCAAAGGAATTATAGATGATGGCTTACTCTAATACCAAAAAGTTATTTCAACATTTCATGATTCTAATTTTGATTATAATTCCCAGAGGAAGTACTGGATTAAGTTCTAATATACTTTTCCTTAAGAAGCCAGTGTAAAATAAATTCCCATTTTAGACTCTCAATTAGTAGAACTTTAAAATACCTTTTCCCTAGGATACAAATAAAGAACTCTGAAGGAAATATAGAGCATTTGTACGAATCACAGCATAGATATTGTTTTCATGAAATAAAAGGGAGGATAAGAGGGGTTAAAGATGCTGCCTGCAGCCTAAGAAGACCAACAGAGCTGAAAGGGTCTGACGGCAGGATGTGGGTTATAATGCTTCTGAATAAAATCCTTTTGTGCAAGGGTCTCACAAAGGGCAACCAGGCAGGATTGTGTGTTTGGATTTAAATTAATCAACCGGTCAGTTCCACAATACTAAGATTCCTTCTGTTTAACTGATTAAGGCAGGTTTACAGGCAGTTCCCAAATGATGTCAATAGCTTCTAAAAGGTCAACTGCAGCCACACACACCAAATGTCCTAGAGTAAAAAGCACCAATAACTCCTTCCTCTATAATTTGCTGGGTGTGACTTATTATGCAGTAGATTACCCCATTTTAACCAACTGCCCTGGTTTTCTTTTTCTTTTTGTTTTTCCCCAAAAGCTAAAACGTATTTATACATTTTAATGATATATATACATTATAAGACTGCCTGCTTTATTCTGAAGTGTGTCTGGCTAAAAACTATATAAAGAGTCAGCTTCAGCACCACGCTTTGCATGGGGGGTGGAGGATAGGGCAGAAAAGGACAGAAGCGGGACTATTCTAGTCTAGTCAATAGGAGCCAAGAACAACCAAAGCATTATCAGTGTTATTAATACACACACACACAAAAAAAGCTATAGCTGTAATAATGCCATTGTCAAGTAGTAGATGCTTAGGAAATAGTATGTATAAAAAAGGAAGACCCACACCAGGTGGAAAATTTCAGATGGGTTCAAAACTATGGATTCCAGCCCTTTAGGATTTTCTTTAAAATCCAGTGTTTCATTGTTTTTCCCAAGCAGGAAGGGACTGAATGCATTCTTGTGAAATATTAATCATGCATGTGTTGGGCACTGAATCAAAAAGGAAAAGGAAGAGAGGACAAGCCAAGGATACTCGAGTATAGTGATCAGGACCAGGTCTTGCCTGACAATGCTGTAGGAACAATAACTGTGGCCCAGAGACTTAAGGGAAGTTCCAAGAACTCAACAGAGCCCCCTCCCTCCTCTTACTGCCCCTGACCTTCAGCTGTGAAGAGGGAGGCATTGTTGCACAGCATTCGTCTAAATCCCAGCTCTGTCACCTCCATTCCCTGTGATCTTGGGCAAGCTTTTCAACCTCCCTGGGCCTCACTTTTGTTACCTATAAAACTAAGGAAAGAATAATCCTCCCTCTGAAGGTTGTTGAGAGCACTGCTATGAACCAGTCACAGTTTTAGGTACTGAGAATACAGGGCTAAACAACACATACAAGGCCACTGCTCTCAGGAAGCTTGCACTCTGGGTTGCGAGATAAAGCAGTAAAAAATTATATTATTAATTTTATACATATGAAAAAGGACTCTAAAGAAACTTACAGAATGGTGAGATAAGATGCTGGATGGGAGGATGACTTGGATACACTTGTCAGAGAAACCTCAACCTCAGAAGAAACATTTGCATCAGGAGAAGGAGCAAGATGCATAAAATAAAAGGACAGAGCCTTCCAGGCCTAGAGATCAGGAAGAACAAAGGTCCTAAGATAAAAACAAGCTTATAATGTTCAAAGAACATAAAGAAGCCCAGCGTGGCTGGAGGATAGTGAGCAGTGAGCAGTAATTTTAGATACATCTTAGACAATTAAGTGAAGGAGCCAAGTAATAAATGAACTCACGAATGGAGCTTGGGGTAGAGGACAGAGCTGGAAATGTAAATCTGGTTATCACCTACTTAACGCAATTGGGAAACACCAACTTACCACCCAGCACAGTGCCTGAACATTATGATTATGGGTAACTAGTCTCTCTAGTCCCACTTTTTCAGTAACTGAATTGACATTTGCATTAGGGAGACCGTCAGCAGAACAGAAAGAGAGGGAACTGGTAGGATTGGATTAGTTTGGGGAGAACGAACATGTTTCACAATGACTGCCAACTTCCACAAAATAGTAGGAGCTTCCTGGCATTCTGTGTTGAGCAGGATTCTGAGGCCAAATATGAGCCTGTACAACAACGTGCTCCAATATATGAAAAATATAAAAATGGTAGCATATTTCCAAGGCTCTGGAATTGGCAGTTTTTGTTCACTGTGTAAGTTTTATTTAAAATTTTAAATTTAGGTACTTTTTACTTATAATAATATAAATTAGACACCATTACTATTCCTATTTTATAGTTAAGAAACCTGAGGCTCAGAGAGAATAATGTATTTGCCCCAAGTGACTGGCCTTCAAAGTTAAAAACCAGGAAAATCTGGGCCTCTCTAACTCTTGACCATGCTCCTACCCACTGTAATATATACGTGTCAATTTGCTAAATAAGCTCCTTGTTTGTATTCCCCTAACTGCACTTGAAGGGTCTTTCCAGCTGAGCTTAGTACATCTGGCTCCAGGATGGAATGTCTTGTACAATCATCTCTCTAGTTCTGGCATGTTCACTGGTTTCTAAATTCACATGTCAGATGCTGAAGGAAGCATGTAGGCACAATTCTTTTCCATGCCAATATTCGTAGAAAACATCCTAGTTGTAAAAATACCAAATCCCCTTTGATTCAGTTATTAGGTAATTTTGTAAGCAGAATGACTTGATTTTAGCATCTGTCAGAATTCCAAGGTATCTGAGCAATCACCTACCTATATTCTTCAGCTAACGGCTTCTCTTCTGGTTACATTTAAAAACCCACACATATACATTATCAAATTAAGTTACTGCTACTGGTTATTGTCCTCATCCTCACACACAAAAGCAGATCCATACACTTTGACGAAAGAACAGAAATGTTTGGGAATTTAGTCCTAAGGAATGGGAATTTTATTTTTAAGGGATATGGGGCACTGAGAAGTAAAAACTCTTGTTACAGACTAACCACAACATAGGCCGAAAACCTAAAATTTATTTAACCCCGAATTGCCTTACCCTTTATCTTCACCACCATACTTTCCTTCCCACCTATTTTCTGTGAGAGGGCTTCATAACAGGAAAAAAGTATGCCGCATACCACATTGATTTGATTCCAGCAAACTAATCAGAATTTGAATTTTTATTAGCAAGAGCCAAAGGCAAAAGCAATAATGCACTATACCTAACAGAGTGGTTAGTTTTATTCATGAACCCATGCTGGGTTTAGAAAAAAAAAAAAAAGAGGGAGAAGAAAAGCCAACTTCAAAGCACTACTGAAAGATGATTAACTCTCTAGCCTCAAATGAGAATCACAAGCTACTTTGATGTGTGAGAATTTTTAGTGCCTAAATGTAAAGAAAGGACATCGACAATACAAGTTTAACCATTTGAAAAAAATCCAATGATAGAGTTCTTTTGCATCTTGAAAACCAGTAATTACCTGAGGGAATAAATAAGATTAGAACTCAGCCTCAGAAATTAAGCCTTAAACGCAAAGCACACAAACAATATTCCTCCCTCATCACACAGGTCAGGGGCAAAATGCCAACTCTAATATGCTCAGTCCAGGAAAGAGAACTCTCTCCATTGCCATTTCCTGAGTCACCACTCCATAAGGTAGTCTGGGCATTAATCAAGCGCATACACGACTTCATCGCAAAAACTCAACAAAGTGTAAATCAGAGTGTTACTCAACATACAGTGTGGCAAGTAACTGCAAAGATGATGGCTGTATAAAAACTTGTGCTCACACTTACACCGAAACAAACACTAACAATGATCTAAAATCACTAATCCTGGAGCCCTGAGCAATCTCTATCATTTATATAGTATATGTCATGGTCTATTTTCACACAAAAATTGAGAATTATTTTTTAGTACGTACAATTCTCGAAGGTTGTGTGAAAATAGGCCATGGAATATCCCGTATAAATTTCAAGGGAAAATGGAAATTACTAAAAAGAGAAGTGAATGGATTAAAATGTGTGATTTTTCTTAACAGAGGTTCAAAGATACGGGAAAGATGGAGGGCCGATACCATGAACTTTAAATGGCTTTTAACACGTAAATATATTAGATCCGATATTATTTATTAAGATACTTGGATTTACCAATGCGAACAAATTTAAATATTGTTAAAAACTAAATGCTGTAACATTAAAATTTTCTCTTTCCTATCAAATCGACACATCTCTATCAATAACTACCTGGAAAAATACACAAGACAATCTCAAAAAGAATTACTGTGCTCATTATGCAAGATGAAAATGCAGCTTTTAAAAAATATTCTGCCTGACTTTCAGTTCTGTATGCTGCTACAGCAGGTCAAAAGCCATTAGCCACCTGCTGGAAATACATACTAGGAAATAAAATGTCCTTCAAAATTATTTTGCATACAATATTCTCAATGTAAAATGGGTGAGGTTAGACTCTAAATGTTTAAAAATGTGATGCCTCGAAAAGAAATACACTCACCATGCCGGAAGTTAATTTCAAAACAAGATTTAATAAGGGTCATATAATTCAGGATATTCACATTAGATAAAGAAAGCATCATGCCTACTAGGAGAGAAATGAATATATAAATGAAAATATAAAATAACCAACCAGCTCAACACAATGGCTACTGCTGTCTCCTTTTCCAGTAGAAGTGACAGACTCAGTATGATTCCTGGGAATCCTAAGACATTCTCTCTCACCCTTCGGTGGTCTTCTGGAGACTGACCCAACTGCCCCTTTGTATCAGTAAGACATTCTACAAGTCTATTCAAACAAAAGAAGCAAAACACCAGCCCCTGTGCCATTGCACATAAAAAATTCACAACCCTGTCTTGTTTAACATTTTGAAACTTGGCAATGAAGTATAGGGCTTGCTATCATTAATCTATTAACAGGTTCTGTTAGTAATTATTAGATGACTGGTCACATGGCACTTTGTACATCCAGGTACTAAGCTAAGTTCATGACATAATCTTAATGCACTTAATCCCCAAACTTTATGATGTAGGTGACATCCTATCAGTGTTTCACAAGTAAGGAAATCAAGGCACAAAGAGGTTAAGCAATTGGCTCATAATTATACAGACAGCAGGATGGCTACATTTCAATGAGGGAAACTTTGAGTTTATAAAACGTGAAGTCCTGATGTGATGGGCAAGCACAGGAAAGAAAACAAAGGAGGCCCAAGTCAAGGACAGTCAAAAGAAAGGATGGAATAGAAACAAAGGCTTTCTCTTTTTCTCTATTTTCTATTTCTACTTATTTCTGTTGGCTACTTTCTCTAATCTTACTGACTGTACTGTGCTTAATAAACAAAATAAAGAGGTAACAGAACTGTGATCCAGTTTGCAAGGGCAAAGATGACTTCTCCTTAAATATGAGGAAACTCACATTTTCTCACCTTAATGATGGATTTCTGTTGTGTGGACTGCAAATGCCCAGTCTCACTCCTCAAGCTCCAAGAGCACGCCTGATGGATAAATGCACATCTTGGTATCATGTCAGATTCACAAGCTGTAGAGGCAGAGACGGGTTTCTAAGAGTTCTATACGTTGACCTATAAACACGGTTCCTAAAATGGATCAAGGGCAACCCTTGGGGAGTGAGTCCAAGAAGGGTCAGTGGGGTTCCCAGGCTATTAGCTACAGAGACCTCAGCTGGACTGGCATCAGCCTCGTGGACTCAAGCCATGCTATTTGGTTGTAAGAAATCTTAAACTGGCTCCCCAGTATAAATGCCCAGTGTCTCTTCCAGGGGCCCTAATCCAAAATCAATCATCAGATCTTGGGGGGTTTTGTTGGTGCCAATGGGTATTTGGATTTTCTTTGATTATTTAATTTTTAAAAAATTTCTCCTTCAAATACAATATTGGAGGGCTCTAAATCTTCATATATAAACAAAATACCTCTTTGTCGGTAAAATATGAATTCAAACAAGGTGCTTCTGTCAAAATGAAGATTTTAAAATATTTCAGGAAAAAGTTCACTAAGCCGTCTGATAATAAGGTTGGAAAAGATTCCATTTTCCACACCCAAAACAAAGGAAAAGGAATCCCTGCTTCAACTGGAGACTGTTGCTATTTGTTTCATGGATAAAGGCCAAATTATGCATATTTTTGTGACTTCAGTCAAGAATCAAGGTCAGTCACCAGATTTTCTCCCACAACAACAACACAGCAGCAGCATGAATGCAGATGTTCCTTATCCCTTTCGCCGTGAGTTTTTTAAATTCGGTTTTTCCTGTCAGAGCAGCTAAGATTTCTTCGTTTGTCAAAAGGGTAGCCATTAAGAAAATCACTTAGCTAATAAACAAGGAAATTAGCTAGCAAGCCTGATACAAAGCAGATAGTAGCAACACTAACAGCAATCTGTACACACAAATTAAGGCAGTAAAGAGTTGCTCTGATAAGCACTTTTAAACTCTTAGTGGTACTCAAAAAACCGAGCATCGCTAGTTCTTAGGGATCAAGCAGCAATTTTAAACTTTTCTTCCTGTCTCACTTGGTTGCCACAACAATCTCAATAGTAGGTACTGAGTTTCATGTAAGGATGTGCAGAGAAAGGTAACAGGAGACAGAGGAAACAGAAAAAGCATCAGGGCAACATAACTCATCTTCCTTTCCAACCACTTTTCTATTCTTTTCTTTGTCGCTGTTTGACGAACCAGCTAATATTTGTTTAATTTTTTGTGAAAAGCCACATAACCTAAGTAAATAACACAGTGAAAATAAACCTGTGACTTTCATAAAGTTGGTGTCAGATTTTGAAGCACACGGTTATCAAGCGAAAACCCAACATCCAAATTTTCGTAGTTACATTTTACACATTTGATTGATATATATTTTTAAAGCTGATAATTTTTAATACAGACACAATAATTTTTTGGTAGGGGATAACATAACTAATTGTAAATTTCACTAAATTCCATATTTAATCAAAATGTCTTCCGTTTTCTACAAAAGTGAAATTTTTATTAAAAGTTTACACTGGAAATACTACAGATAAAGAAGAATCTGCTAATGTAATAATACTAATATCCACTCTCAGATTTTAAGTAGGACAGAAAGATCTCCCTAATCTAACCACTTCTTGCAAAATGCTTAAAATGCTTTGCTCAGTCCTGGATTTAATAATTCCCCCCTTTAGTTGGTTGAAAATATATCTAAATCAGTTAAGAACCTACTTCTGCCAACTCATTCCAGGAAAATATTCATTTCCCCCTGCCAAATCATACCTCTGCTCCAGGCTGGGGTCATTCCTGGCCTTTATTAAGATGAATGTCCTGCCCCCACTCCCATCTTCATGGGACCTGGTGATCATAGGCAGGCCTGAATGACCCTCAATAAATCAGAAGATAACCACATAACCAGTAACAGTAAAACATGTTTAAGTGCTCATTTAAATTAGCCTTACAAAATGGTAAGTTAGAGTCTGAAGGAATAACTGGCCAAGGATAAATAAACCATTCCGAGTACAGTATAAATTCAAAAGTATTAGATAAGGAATAAATTTTATTTAAAATTACTCAATAAAGAGATCAGTGAATGAAGATGTTTAACAATTTTTAAAAAGGGAGAAATGTGCATTTAATTTGGTAAATCAGAAAGTCTCGGATAAATATCACACAGTATATTCAAAATGTTTCACATACTGCTGAATTTAAATTTTTAAATTTAATTTAATGTAAAAATAATCTACTCCGTGATCAATTTACAAAATTCATAAATTAATTTTGTATATAAATCTAGGATAAAAATGTTGCTAAAATTACTTAACAAATTTAATATTTTCAAAATGTTTAAAAACATTTTTCCTAGTTCAATTTTCAAATGAGAGAAGATATTACTATATCACTGATAGCTGAGCTCTAAAAAGAACCCAGTACTTACTATACTTAATTTACTTAAATATACTATACATATAATATGCTTAAAATACTGCACTGAACCAGCAACTGTTTTAAAGATTTTGCAATAGTTTCAAATTTTTAAAATTTTCATGTGCAAAAAGATTTTAACTTAAACATTGAAAATGAAAAAGCCTAGACACTTCAGACATAACTCATTTATATGGATATTTAAACATGTATCTAGGTTGTTTCTTCTAAGAATTTTAAAAGCAAAGCATCGGGTGTTCTACAAAAATTCACAAATTCATGTAAGTTATCTTACATAATCTGTAAAGGAAAAAGTAGGCTTAAAACGTTATTTGAGTGAGAATGAAAAGAACTGTATTCTGTTCCTATGAGGACCATGACTCCTAACCAACCATGATGACAGAGGGCAGATTTTTTAGAGAAATGAAATTATTTCTACATTACTTGATTAACATTAAACTCCACCTGGCAGCGCTATTAACTTACTTGCTACCTGAGACTTTCGTTTCACTTTTTTTCTCTAAGATGGCTACAGAAAGCACGTATCCTGTCCACAGTCAAATTAAATCATAAGCCTCACAAACTGTGAAACTGGACTCTGATTTGCAAGAAGGTTAAACCATTGGTGATATGTATTACAAATGCTTCACTTGACAAAATTATGGTTTGTAGCGCTCCTTTAAATAGAGAGTACCTCTAATATAATTATTTTTAAAAGATTTATTTATTTATTTTGAGAGAGAGAGAGTGTGGGGGGGTGGTGGCAGAGGGAAAGAAAGAGAGAGAGAGAGATAATCTCAAGCAGACTTCCCACTGAGCACAGAGTCCTATACAGGGCTCCATTCCATGACCCTGAGATCATGACCTGGGCCAAAATCAAGAGTCGGACATTTAACTGATTGAGCTACCCAGACGTCCTTACCTCTAATGTATTTGGAAGAGATTTCAGCAAATGATATACCTGATAAAGGGTTAGTGTCCACAATCTATAAAGAACTTATCAAACTCAACACCCCCCCAAATTATCCTATTAAGAAATGGGCAGAAGATATGAATAATAAACATTTTTCCAAAGATATCCAGATGTTTATAGCAGTATTATCAACAATAGCCAAATTATGGAAAGAAAACAAATGTCCATCAACTGATGAATGGACAAAGAAGACTATATATATATATATATATATATATATATATATATATACACACACACACACACACACATACATACATACATACAAACACACACAATGGAATATTACTCAACCATCAAAAAGAATGAAATCTTGCCATTTGCAATGACATGGGTGGAGCTAGAGTGTACTATGCTAAGTGAAATAAGTCAGAGAAAGATAAATACCGTATGATTTCACTCACGTAGAATTTAAGAAACAAAACGGATGAACAAAGAAGGTGGGGGAGAAAAAGAGAGGGAAACAAACTGATTCTTAAGTAGAGAGAACAAACTGAGGGCTGCTGGAGGGGAGGTGGGCAGGCGATGGGCTAAATGAGTGATGGGTATTAAGGAGCACACTTGTGATGAGCACGGAGTGTTCTATGCGAGTGATGAATCACTAAATTCTATTCCTGAAACCAGTATTTCACTATATGCTCGCTAACTAGCATTTAAATAAAAATCTGAAGGAAAAAAATACAAATTACGAAAACAGAATTTGCCATCCAATTATGTTATTACACTGCCCCCATTCCAACTCTTCATCATGCCAGTCAGTGGGAAGTAGGTGCTCACGTATCATGTTTTGAAAGCTTAAGAGAGTACACACCAAGGGCCCCAACACAACCAGACTTTAACAGTCGATTGTTTGCTAAACAGATAAAGAAAAAGCCTTACGCAATTGCCAAGTGCATTTTATGCAAACACATTCATTTCCTGGAACCTGGTAAATATTTGTTTTGAAAGTAACCTTACAGTCTTTTCACATGCACTTTATCACTATTGGATTGAAGAGCAATTTATGACAATAAAGATCTGATTTACCTTTAATATTTTTCTCAACATCAGGATTTGGGCATTACTTTTGTCACCTCCATTCCCTCCGACATACACATAAACCCACATATATACACACATTAATGTTAACTTTCACATATTTGAAATGAATTTCTTAAATTTCATATAGAGCATGTTTAAATATAAATTATAACCCCCAAACAATAAGTAGCTCTAATCTCCTTCATGGAAAAAAGACAGCGTTGCTTAAACACTCTGTTGGAAGAAACACGATTCTATGCAATAGTCAAATTACGATCTTCCTTATTAGCATGGGTACACCTTCTCTCAATGTTTGCATATTACCCAGCAAAAATGCCAACTGCTGCTGTATTTCAGCAATACTTGGTGTAATGGAGCATACCCAAATGGAAATGTTCACTCTAGCTGCACTTTCCTTCAAGAAACTCCCAGCACCTAAATAAAACCCCTTATCAGAGACAAAGCCCTTCATAGACAAACTATCTGAAGTTACCTGTTTATTATTCTAAGACTGATGGCTTTACAACTAATTGACAGGGGAAGTCTTTTCATCTGGGGTTGAAGGAAGGGAATTTACCATTTCTATCTTGCATTCAGAAACAGAACTCAAAGTTAATCTATCTAAAGGGACTTTTTTGTTTGTTTTTTAATTTACTGTATTTTTTTCCTTGGTAACACTTGGCAAAATGTTGAAAACAGAAAAATCCACTGGAGAAAAAGTAGATACAAAATAAATAACATAGAACTGGGCTAATAATATCTTTAACACATAAATAAGTCTTGCAAATAGAAAAGAGGAACACATACGATAAACCACAACATGGAGAAAAATATATGCTTAAATCATGTAAAAAATGCTCGTCACCAATGAAAATTAAAATAAATGATTATGATTCTTCATTTCTCAAATTGGCAGTTAAGAAAACAAAACAAAACAAAACACAAAACTAATTCCAGGATGGGCAATGGTTGTTCTCATACAGAGTGCTACAGAAGTATAAACCAGCACAATCCTTCTGAAGGACAATTTGGCATATCGGTTCACCTTTTAAAATGTTCATACTCCTTTATTTAATTTTACCTCTAGGAATTTGTTTTAAGAAAATAAATAGAAATAGGCAAAAGATTGGGGCGCCTGGGTGGCACAGCGGTTAAGCGTCTGCCTTCGGCTCAGGGTGTGATCCCGGCGTTATGGGATCGAGCCCCACATCAGGCTCTTCTGCTATGAGCCTGCTTCTTCCTCTCCCACTCCCCCTGCTTGTGTTCCCTCTCTCGCTGGCTGTCTCTATCTCTGTCGAATAAATAAATAAAAAATCTTAAAAAAAAAAAAGAAATAGGCAAAAGATTAATCCAAGTATTTCCATCATAGTACCATTTATAATAACAAAAAAATAATATTCTAAAAGCCCAGTAATAGAGAATTGGTACAGGCATAAAATAAAAGGTAATGGGGCTACTTAGAAAGCAGCTGTAGAAGAATAGTTAGTGACACGAGAAAGTGTTCACTATTTAATGCTCAGTGAAAAAAAATTGCAGGTTATAAAACAGAGTGATCATTACAATCCTAATTTTATGTCTCCCAGTTTTGTATCTGTTTGTTAGTGTGTGTGCATATATGCAGTACAGAACAGGAGGACTGCTGACATGCAAACGAACGATATCACTGCTTATCTTTGAGTGGTAAAATACGGGTAATTTTAAAAATATCATCACCTTTGTGCTTTTTTTTTTGGATTTGCCAATGTTCCATAATGAATTGATATAATTCAAGGAACAATGCGGGGGGGGGGGGGGGAGAACATAATTACTCAGAAAAATAAAACTGTTAAGTTCCTATGTAGGTGATAATTTCTGATAACTAGAATAATAGTGCTCAGGGTAATGAAAATAATGTTCCTACAAAAGACTAAAATCGACTCTTTGCCCAAGTAATGAAAAGAGTGGTATTACTCTCCACGTGGCAAAAGCAGCCATATGACGCAGTGTTATATAACCTAATACCACACTATTTAGATAGGTTTTCTGCAGTACCACTTAGATTTCTTCCCAGGAAAATAGTCAGATCACCCTCATAAGAACCACAGGCTTAAATGAAGCTATTGTCATAGTAAAGGAAGGCCCAAAATGGCCTCGAGACCAACAGTGATCTTTGTACATCTATAAAATGAAGATAATAGCACTATCGATCCTAGAGGTAATCTTTCAGGCAAAGAACTATGCATTTCTCAAGATAATACTAATACTGTTTTTCATATCAACAACAAAAATTCATGGCATATTTTATAATAACTAAGATACATTAGTTCCCATAACCTAGTATACTGTATACTCCATTTTTTAATTTTCTGTATTTTAAAGGTTATATTTTCTATCTGTTCACTGAGCTTATAAGTAGGCTTAACAAGTTATGGTTAAGCTGATTATTTTGCACATGAAGATAGGACTACAATTTCCTGAATAAACAGATATCAATCAACAAATATTTACTGAACATCTTCCATGTTCCATGAATCTTGCCAAGTACTAAAAGAAAATATTTTTAAGTATGAGCAAATCACTCCCTAGATTATACACGAGACAAGGAATTTATTTCCCCGAATTTAGCCTAATAATGACTACTGAATATTTATGAATATGAATAATTAGCTAACCCTTATACATTTCTTGTTAGTTTAAGTTCTAAAAGGAAACATTTTATTCCTTTGTAGTATCATTTTAGTAAGTTTTGCTTCTGTTATTATAGTAAAATATACATAACATAAAATTTACCTTTTCATCATTTTTAGATATACAGTTCAGTTGTGTTAAATACATTCACATTATTGTGCTACCATCACCACAATCCATCTCCAGAACTTTTTCATCTTCTCAAACCATTATTCCCCATTCTCTGCCCCCATCCTACCCAGCCTTTGGCAACTACTATTCTATTTTCTGTTTCTATGAATGTGATCACCTAAGTACCTCGTGTAAATGAAATCATGCAATATTTGTCCTTTTATGTCTGGCTTCTTTCAGTTAGCATAATGTTTTCAATGTTAATCCATGTTGCAGCATGTGTCAGAATTTCATTTCTTTTTTAACACCGAGTAATATACATTGCGCGTATATATCCTCTTTATCCATTCATCCATCAATGGGCATTTGGGTTATTTCCACCTTTTGGCTATCGTGAATAGTGCCGTTATGCACACTGGTGTACAAATAGCTGTTCAAGTCCCTGATTTCAAATCCTTTGAGAATATACACAGAAGTGGAATTGCTAGATAACTTTTGCTTTCAAAAATTGCAATAAACATAACTTTTGATTTTTTAAAGATTTTATTTATTTTAGAGAGAGAGAGAGCAGGGGGAGGAGCAAAAGGTGAAGGAGAGGGAGGGGACAGAATTTCAAGGAGACTCCACGCTGAGCAGGGAGCCTGAGGCAGGGCTGGATCCCAGGACCCTGAGATCACAACCTGAGGTGAAACCAAGAGTCAGAGGCTTAAGGAACTGAGTCACCTAGGTGCCCCTATCTTTCAATTTTTTAAAAAAAAAATCAGTATCGTCAAATTCAGTCTTTTTTTTTATGTAGGCTCCATGCTGGGCCTGATCTCCCTGGGATCGTGAGATCAAGACCTGAGCTGATCAGACACTTAGCCGAATGAACCACCCAGACGCCCCTCTATGCTGAATTTTTAACTGCAAAATAGCTAATTTATTCTCTTTCATTGTATACTTTAAAACCCCAAATTAAAAATAAAAGTACTTTTCACACTCAAAGATAAATCTCCTGATAATACCAGTGTTAGCCAACTTTTCTCCAGCAAAACGCATCATACTTTGGTGATGTCATCCATAAATACCCTTCCTGTTTCCCCACACCTTGTATACTCTGCCTTTCAGTGTCAACTATTAGCATACTTAACGACAAAGCCATTCTGTTCTTGTAGCTAGTATGTTCCCCTCCAGCTATTAACACATTCTTATCTCCCGCTTCCAAATAACACATACATACTTTTTAAAGATTTTATTTATTTGAAAAACTAATAATGGACTATATGTTGGCTAACTGAACATGATTTTTAAAAAATATATATTTATTTGAGAGAGAGAACGTGCATGAGCGAGAGAGAGAGACCAGGAGCAGTGGGGAGCGGCAAAAGGAGAGGGAGAAGCAGACTCCCTGCTAACCAGGGCGCCCAATGGGGGACTTGGGATCCCAGGGTACTGGGATCATGACCCCGAGGCGAAGGCAAACGCTTAACCGACTGAGCCACCCAGGTGACCCTAACACATACATATTTTAATAATGCCACCACGGATGCTCACAATTTTGCTGTTAAACTAATAGTTACTTAATGGGAAGAATGGAGTAAGAACAAAGTAGTATGTTTCAGATCAAACTGTGACTCTCCCTCAACACAATATTTCATTTCATACCACCATAAAAACCAGATGTAACACAGCTGGTCCATAATACAAATATTACTATCTGTTATTCAGTGGTGTTACAAAAGGATTCCACTATATTTTTAAAAATTAACGTGCAAGGATCCTACACACATTAATATGTTAGTAGTTTTTTAAATTATGAAAAAGTAAGTAAGGCATTTCATCATTATTGTGAGTGGAAATATAATCTAGAGATACAAAGCCATTTTTGAATTCCTGTGAATTACTGACCACTTGAGAAGAGAAATGTAGTTTCTATCAAAAAGAAAGAGAGTTATTATGCCTTGCATACAATCCATAATTTTAAGACACCAGTGGCATGATGAAGTTATTAAAGTCTTTCTGACAAGGTAAAGACCATCATAACTCACTGCCACCTTCACCAAAGCTAGTGAATTATGGAGTATATGAAGGGTAATTACCGTTCAAGTAAAGTATGTGGGCAGTTTCTTATTATAAATTTTTATCTTTAATACATAAATTGTCACACTTTGTTAACAAACAATTTGAAGCAAGCTGAATTATGTGATTAAGTTATAAAAGAAAATTACTTCTTATCTGTTCATTTCTCATCCAAGACATCAAATATATGATTTTTGTTACTAGGGTCCAGTGATTGGTACTGAAGTCAGTCAGAGCTGTGGAAATACAAATGAACTGAAATAGGATAAGACTTCCCTCAATTATTTTTAAAGCAAGGAAGGACAAAAATTTTCAAAGATGTGATACAATTTTAATTCTTAAATCAACAGTTAAAGAATCTATTTTGCCAAATCAGTCAACAATGATAGTAATAACCCTGAAATATCTATAATATATCCCTCATTTAATAAATCCCAACTATGCACTCACTCTACATGCTAAATCATGACTTAGAGAACTCCAATTCCTTAGATGGGAGACTATAAATAAATCCTAGAAATAACCAATATATATTGAGAATATCCAACTAGTTTTCACTGCAAAGCTCTATATGTTTCCATTCATTCACCAAAGAATCCACATCTCTACTGGCCCCTCAAGAGTATCATGAGTTTGGATTTCCTTACTTAGAGTTGCACAATAGTTCCATTCCAGAAGTAAAGGTGACTGGGATCTTGTCCAGTCTGACTTTAGGAGCTCAGACCATAACATGGCATATTTCCCATACCTTTTACTGAGCCCAGGAAGTTTGTCCAACCATGGGCCATTCCCAGAACACAAGAACTCCAAGTAGCACAGGATAGTGAGAGCTATATTTAGAACCTGCCTGGGGCATATGGCCAACTTACAAGAGCTCTGTGGGTCTGATAAGGCCTGCACATACAAATCCCCAGAACTACATCTATTCCTCTTCTGCCAGCTCTCCACCACCTCAAATGAAACAGGTTGAAAAATGTAGATTATAAAACTATTTTTGAGGAGGCTAAGTAAAATGCTAAAGATGAAGCATTTCTCCCTGGCCTTTACATCAGCATAATGATTTCTAAACTAAGGGAAGATTTTAAGTAAAATTCAGATCATTATAATTCAAGAGTGGTGATGAACAGCCTTAATTTACAAATCTCAGACGGAAGAGCAAGATGATTTTCTGCTTCCAAAGGTGCTACCTTCTTCTCACTGCGGGTCAAATGTTGCAGCTGGGAATTATCATTATTATAGCTAATTATAATCACACTTTGCTTGGTAGCTTTCTTTCACATAACTTTTGATGCAAAAATTGTTACGATATATTCTTGACCTTTATACTATGCATCAAAAGAGTAGTAATTTACTTATTCCTGTTCAGAGTAAATTATTGATTTGCTACTGACTACTCAGAATGAAGATTAGTGAAATAGATTTAAAATTGTAAAGAATGTGGAGCCTAGTTCCTCCTGACCCTCAACTTTTAGCTAACAAACTTGAATGTGTCTAAACCGAAAGGCAAGTTGTAGTTTTCATATATATAGAAATCATACTACATTTCTGGGATACTTCTACATTTTCTCCATGAATGATTCCGAATTTAATTGCTAGAAATCTGTTGGTTTGTAATCGTTTCCTTCAATGTTCAGAAGTTCGTAAAATTGACAGAAATAAGACTTAGAAACTGTTCATAGCAACAATCTAGAAAGTAAGACTAAGTAGAGAGTGAGAAAATTTGTTTTCAAGATTAATAAGAGCTTACATTTAATGATGGCTAGCTAAATGCTGGGCACTTTCCAAAGTACTTTTAGAAGTATGAACTCATTATGTGCTTACAAACAGCCTATAAAATGGATACTATCAACCAACTAAATCATTTTGCAGATGAGGAAACTGAAGCACAGGGAGTTTCAGCAATGTGTCCAACGTCACGCCCCCTGTCAGTGGGTGGAATTCAGTCTGGCTCCAGAACCTGTGGGCTTAATCATGACACAAATCACCTCCTTTAATTAGAAGCTGCAATAAGAATTTTGTTTTCTGGGGCGCCTGGGTGGCACGGCGGTTGGGCGTCTGCCTTCGGCTCAGGGCGTGATCCCGGCGTTATGGGATCGAGCCCCACATCAGGCTCCTCCGCTATGAGCCTGCTTCTTCCTCTCCCACTCCCCCTGCTTGTGTTCCCTCTCACTGGCTGTCTCTATCTTTGTCGAATAAATAAATAAAATCTTAAAAAAAAAAAAAAGAATTTTGTTTTCCTATCTCAGTTCTTTCTCTGAAAATGAATGTGTTTCGTGTATGCTTGACCCAAGAATGGAATAATGCAAACTTACAAAAAGTAACTTTTGTTTTACTATAATTTCGCTAATATATCTACAGATTCAATTTTTTTTAAGATTATTTATTTATTTAGAGAAAGAGCATGTGTGTGGTGGAGGGCAGGGGGAGAGAGGGAATCTCAAGCAGACTCCCTGCTGAGTGTGGAGCCCAACACAGGACTGAATCCCATGACCCTGAGATAATGACCTGAGCAAAAATCAAGAGCCAGACGCTTAACCACTGAGACACCCAGATGCCCCTGTATTCTGTTAATTATTAAAAATAACTTCATATAAACGATCCAAATATAAGAGTTTATAGATGTGTTTAAAGTTCATCATCTTTGGCTCGATCTGAAATGAAATGGACGTGTTTTAAAAATAATTTGGTACATATATAACCATTTCAATGAATGATTTTAAAAATGTAAATACCATGGTAAAAACTCCCAATGCCATTGGCTTTCAGAGTTCTGGAGTCGAATTTTCAACCAGGCAAGACATCTCCTGGATGGTTAAGGTCACTTCATATTCAATAGTTTTATCTTTTCCCCCAAGCTTACACTTTCTAAACACATTTCTACCGTGTTTAATTATACCATCTAATCAACCCAGAAAGAAACTTCACATTTTTTTCACTCTACTCTTGCCTTCAATCCCCTCAGTGCAATAATTCGTTACAAAATTCCACTAATTCTGCCTCTGACACATCTCCTGAATCTGTCACCTGCCTTCATTCCTATACTCACTGCTCCAGTTCTGAGCCCCATTTTCTTACCCCATGAACCTGTAAAGGTAACAGCTTCCAACAGGCTGCCTTATTCTCTGGTTTGTCCCTTAATCAGTCCTTTGTAAATATCCATCAAAGTTCTCTTCTAAGATAAAAAAATTTTTTTAAAGCTTTTAAGTTTCCAATTGTTTATAGCAGAACAGCATATCAGATTCACCTGAAGGGCTTGTTAAAACAGACTGCCGAAGGACCCCTTCCCCTTTCCGATTCAAAAGGACGGGATAGGGCCCAAGAATCTGCGTTTCCTACAAGTTCCCAGGTGGTGCTAATGCTGCTGGGCCAAAGACCACACTAGTTTTTCAACCAGTGCTGTACATTAAAACTACGTGGGGAAGTTTTACAAAATGCCCTTTTGCACCCTAAACCAAATACATGCAAGACTTGATGGCATTGGGTTTTTTCCGATCCTCCAGGTGATTCTGACTTGCAGAGTACTGTGACCTATATTGTATACTTGAAATTTGCTTAGAGGATAGATCTTAAAGTGTCCTCACCACACACACACACACACACACACACAAATGGCAACTATATGACCTGATGGATACCTTAATTAGCTTGATTGTGGTGATCATTTCAAAATGTACACACATAGTAAAACATCGGGTTGTACATTTTAAACATACAGAGTTTTTACTTGTCAATTATACCTCAATAACACCGGGGGAGGGGGAGCAATTTAGCCAGGTATCCTCTATTTTTATTTGCTAAATCTGGCAATCCTACCCACATTCTCACTTCAAACTGGGCCCTACAAGTTGTGTAACCCCTCCTGATCATGACACAAATGTAAACATTAATCTCATAAGGCAAATGAATGAACTGAGTAATATACAACACCAGCTGAAATCACACCGAACAAAAACCTTTCTTCCTTTTTCTTTGAGCACCTTCCTTTCCTGCCCTCGAATCCCCCACAGAAACACACCCTGATGTACAACTTTCCTGCCAAGTTTCCATCTGCACAAAGGTGTAAAAGTGCTGCTGCCAACTAGGAAATAAAAACCTGCAAAGGAAAGCCTTTTAGAGATTTAGACACACCAACAATATGAAGAGTTTAACAGAAATAATGAAAATTTTAAGAAATATTTTCTCGCAAAAGCACAATTTCTTTAAAAAGAAAAAAGGTAAGTGGAAAAAAGAAGCCAACATGTTGCCTATACCAATATCACCAATAATATATAAAACTGAGAAGAAAAAGAGAGAGCAGTGGGAATAGAGAACTCAATTGATTCTGCCTTTTCTACTACCTGCCACTAACAAACCTAATATTGACTTTGGAAATATTTCTAAACACTGTGATGCTATTTTGATTTTTAAATATTATGTTTGAAAGGTTTGCATTCACTTCTCAATAAATATAGATGTTTTTCCTTCAAGTGTCTTACCGAAGAAAGGGGAAGATTTCTCTTTCTTTCTCATAGCTGTCAATCATAGATATTATTTGTGTCTACTTCAAACTCATTTTGCAATAAAGGTTTTCAAAATCCTCTCTCCTTCCTCTGGGGGAATAACAAAGGGTGAAACAAACAAGGAGGATGACTTTATATAATCCTTTCATTTCAGATCCTGGTTCCTTCCTGCTAGGAACTTCATGCCAGAATTCTGCCTGCCTGTACTTGAGATACGGACAAGATGAAAGAGGCTCTTATGTCCTATAAAGAGTCAGTTCACCTCTGGTGTAAGTGTTGGAGAAGTGTGAAGAATGATTTAATCTTTGAAGAAAATATCATGTGTCCTGCAAGTATTCAGGTTTGAAATTCTCCAAACGTTTAACTCCTAAGAATACCAATTTCACAAGCAGGATGTAACTGTTATCTATCCTTCATCGGCCCAACGCTTAAGGCTTGCTGCAAGTAGACCGGAGTAGGTAGCGACAAGAGCACAGACGCAAGCAGCAGACTGCCTGGCCTCAGATCCCAGCTCTGCCTCTTATGAACCCTCTGACCTTGCACAAGCTTCTTGGGCTCTTGCTACCTCACCCACATAAGGGGGATGATAATAGCAGTACCTATTTCATAGGGCTGCTGTAAGCATCAAAAGGTACAGTGCTTGGAAGAAGGCCTTGTCCACAAGAGCATCATGGACGTGTTGTCATTAACATTAGAATTAACAATATTTTTTTCATCTAGGAAAACAATTCCCTTGTATATTTTTATATACACTTATTTTTCCTAGCATGCATGATGGAGATCAAGGTTTTAAAGAAAAGTATTCTGTGTCTTTTATTTCCTATCAAGAGTCAGACCTTGCGAAAAGCTAAAACTATTTTACAAATATAGCCTGGTTGAGAGACATTGTAATGCACAAAGAGCAGCAGGGAGACACCCAAGAGATTTATTAAAGTCCTGGTTCAACTTAAACGGTGACTGCACTTTAGCTTTTAGTCCTTTTCTCATCTGTAAAATGAGTAGGTACCCATACAATTTCTAATATTTCTTGCGGAACTAAAATTCTAGTTTTGTAACCTTTAACATCAATGTCAAACTTGTCAGAAAGGAATTCCATGAACTCCTACTTATCAAAGGGACTTTTTTAGGGTAGTTTTTCCTGAAATTCTCATTCTCTCACACTATGAAATTGACCATTCTATACTGGTCATACTTCCCACCCCTCCAAAGCCAGGCTATAAAATAACCCCACTGTTAAGTGACCCGAAAAACAAGAATGAGAAATTGGTAAAAGCCTCCATTACTACCTGAGCCTGACAGAAAAATTAATAATACCTATTAGTGTGGTATACAATGTTTTTATCCATATTAACAAATATTATACTATTCTAATGGCAGATTTTAGAGTAGTGCTTCTCGACTGGGAGCAATTTTACCCTCCATGAGACATTTGGCAATGTCAGAAGTCGTTTGCCTGGGGGTGTCTGGGTGGCTCAGTATTTGGGCGTCTGCCTTCGGCTCAGAGCGTGATCCCAGAGTCCTGGGATCGAGCCCCGCATCAGGCTCCTCCGCTGGGAGCCTGCTTCTTCCTCTCCCACTCCCCGTGCTTGTGTTCCCTCTCTCACTGGCTGTCTCTCTCTCTGTCAAATAAATAAATAAAATCTTTAAAAAAAGAAGTCATTTGCCTGGCCCAAATGTTAAGTGTGGAGGTTAAGAAACCCTGTCCTTGAGCAATGGTTTTCAATGGGGGATGTATTGCCCCCTAGAGGGCGATGCAGATATCTGGTCATCAGGGTTGGGGTGAGAAGAGGCCTACTGGCATTAGTAGACCGGGTCCAGAAATACATCATGCAATGTGCAAGACATTCCCTCTTCACGAAGTACTGTACCATATCCTACTCAACTTTCAAATGTCCCATGAACCACAATGGTGATAAACTTGTTTATGATTATCTAAGCCCAGGACCTAATTCTGTTTTACATACAGACCCACAAAGTTTTTTGTATGGCTTAAAACTTCCATGTTTAGAAATGAGACCACATAAATCAAGAGAAGACAGTATTTTGTTTGATTTGGAACCCTGCCAAGAGTTGCTCTTTATTCTGGAAAAATAACATCACCGACAACGCCATTCATAGTATCTGAGTGGCCAATACAACAAAAACATCAGTCTTTGTGTATAGCTGTCACCTACCCTGTTATTCTACATACAGGCACAAGCTTCTGAATACTTCATATGTCTTCCTGCGTAACTGAAGCTAAGCATGTACATATTAAAATGTATATTATTTCATTATAAATTACTTGATTTGTATTGTTTTGTATTAGGGATTTTATACATATATATATATATATACTATGTATGTTTTAATTATGCATGCAGGAGGTTCTATTATATATGAAATTCATTTCATGGTACTAAAGAGGGTACTATAAAACATATGTTATAAAAAAAGAGGCATCGGATAGTACAGGGTTGAGGATCCCTGCTTTACAGACGACCTCCTGCGACGCCTTCATTTTGTGGAAGTCAAGCCGTAGGCCGAGACAGGAGCCTATGTTCTCGTCATAGCAAGTCCACAACACACCATTCTGATCTTAGATCCGTGCTATCAAAAGATCTCTGAGTAGTAGGCACTGCCTGATTCGAATTCACGCAAACTCTTCCCTCCAAAAATACAATATAAACCTGACCTGTACAGCGTCCCCATATAAAATACGACCGTGGGAACCAGGACAAGGACAGACGGTGAAAACTGCCAGTGCCGACCCAACAGAAAGCAAAGCTTCGCTCATTTGGTTGGTTGTGCATCTTCCACGTGAACACCAAGTGAATGAAAAGGAGAATGACTCATTTCAGGGGTTTATCATTTGGCAAGATTAAATCAGCACAGGTCTAGAATTTCCTCTGGAACAAAATGCCACAGACCAGGCTTTGGAAGGAAACAATAACAGTAATCTACTTGAGCAGTCCCCAAACTCATTTTACGCATTCATATGGAGTCCAGTTTTCATCCCACTCTAAATGCCACAGAGACCAAATGCCTGTTTTGATTACTGTGACCCCTTAATATAATTTTTGGTAATATTACAATCTCCTTCCTGAAACCTTAATTTTCCCTCTTGTTTACTTGTGAGGCAAACATTAATTGAGTGCTTCTTGTTTAAAATACTGTACAGAATGCTCTAGGGAATTATAAAGTAGAAGACAAACTGTCTGCCATCGACAATGTTCCATCTAAAAGAAGAGACAGAACAAACATAAACATATAAACACAAGTATAGGGCAAAATCAAGGAGACTGCAGAAGAGTGATATGCAAGTATTAAAGAGGACGACAAATCAAATCTTAAAAAACAAACAAAAAAACATGTGGGGAGCTGAGAAGCTGAAAGGCAATCTTCCCAA
Source organism: Ursus americanus (assembly GCF_024610735.1). NCBI lineage: Eukaryota > Metazoa > Chordata > Mammalia > Carnivora > Ursidae > Ursus > Ursus americanus. The sequence continues at coordinate 8,981,188 of NC_142131.1, forward strand.
GTCTCCTTTTTAATTTTCTGTGATGGAGCTTTCTCCCTTGAACTTTTTGTATCTAGTGAGGAGTCCAAGAGGTGCTCCTGAATGCTTCATTACATCTTCTCACTTAATTATAACTAAGCATTTACATACTGAAATGTTACTTTATTATAAACTACTTCATTTGAATTGACATTTTATTTTACCATGAGGGATTACACACACACACACACACACACACACACACACACACACACATATAAAGCAGATATCCAGTCTGCTTACCCCAAGACGGCAGGAGGCACGATGCCATTCAAGTGTTAAGTCACAATTAACACAGTTCTTCCTACAGAAGAAAGGACTGCAGGTCTCCCAAGGGCAGAAAGAAATTTGGTAGATGACTTTTCATTTATAGCACCATAAAAGAAGTAAACAGAACTATCCCACATTAATCTCTAATCAAGCAAAACAAACTTTCTCTCTCATTTTTATTTTCATCTTTAAAAAAGGAGAAAGATAACTTCAATGACCTCTCTTTTGTAGGGGAAATAAAAGAGGAGCTAAGCCAATTTGCCATTTCTGAAAGAAAACAGGCCCCCACATAGTAAACAGGGCCCTGGGCATGAACAGCAACTTCCCCTGTTCCTCACATACTCAAATATAAATCACTGACCTCTAAGCTAAAAGGATGCTTTCTTAATGCACATTTTACCTATGGATTCCTTCTGCAAAGAAAAAGCCTCATGTGGCTAATTTTTAAATTCTCTAGCAGAATAGATTTCTCACCCTTACTCAGACAACTAGGTCACTATTTTCAGAAACCCTCACTTAAATACTTGATTTTACTCCAACTAAAGTTTTATTCATTCAACTAAAATTTGTGGAACACTTGCCATGTTCCAGGCACTGTTCTAAAAATCCCAGCCCAATAAAGCTTCAGTTCTGGTGGGGTCAGACAATAAGGAGAAAACATTTAAGTAAGTTATATAGTATGTTAGAAAATGACAAGTTCTATGGGGAAAAAAGAGCAGGGCAAAGGATCAAGAATTATAGGTGAAGGTCTGCAAATTTAGATAGCATAGTTAAGGCAGGTTTCAATGAGAAAGTAACTTGAACAGTCCTCAATCCCCAGAAAAATCCCCTTTCTCTCTAGATTTTAAGTCAATTCATATGTTGCGTCACTTTTTCCATTTTCATATTACTGTTTTTATTGCTACATGGTGATTTTGAAAAAGATCCATTTCAACTAAGATAAATTTCCAGAAACTTTGTAAAGAACACTGCCCTGCCATTTAAACAGTCCTTCCCTCTCCCTCACAAAAACTTTTCTGCATACTCACAAAAACAAATGAGAAAATATGAGGGAGCAAAACGGAAGCCACACCCCTTCACAAAGCAAAAGAAAACATCCCTAAATATGTAGGAATAACACTAATAAAAAATGTGTGGGATACACAAAGAAAAACAACAAAATTTTTCTGAGAGCAATATATATAGTCATGGAACAATGGAAAACAAATATTGTTACCCAGTATGAGAAGACTAAATACTATAAAAATGTTATTTCTTCTAAAATTAATTGGTAAATTGAATGCAATTCTGCTAAAAATCTCAAGGTAGAGCAGAATTGAGTAGAACAAGGTTAATGCCATTAACAGTGTTCTTAAACATGGACATATTTCAGAATCCATCAGTTTTCTCAGTACGCATGCCTGTGTTGCGCCTTAGACTTACTAAAGTAGCTTACAAAAGTTGCACACATTTGGCCAAAGCTTCCCAGATAATTTTGAGGCACAAACTGGTTAAGAATCAATGACTGGGAATAATAAATGACAGCAAAGCTAACTGACAGAAAAAGAATGACTAGAAAGTATGACTTACCAGTCATTATAACCTATCTTCAAGCTAAAAAAATAAGATCGATGTGGTAATTGAAGAAGAAGACAGATACATCTTCTCAAGAAGAAGAATAAACTTATAAACTTCCCAGGAAGTAATGTTCTGTATTCATATATGATAAAAGAAAAGTCACAAATCAATGGAGAAGAAATAGATTGTTTTCTAAATTATTTTAAGAAAACTGGGGAAGGGATCAATTTACAATTATACCACACACACACACACACACACACACACACTCTCTCTCTCTCTCTCTCACTCAACCAGGTGGATTAAAAAACTGAAGGGAATTTTATGGTTTCAGGTCTTACATTCAAATCTTTAATCCATTTCAAGTTAATTTTTGTGTAGGATGTAAGATAGCGGTCTAGTTTTGTTCTTTGGCATGTAGCTGTCCAGGTTCCCAACACCATTTATGAAGGGACTGTCCTTTCTCCATTGCATGTTCTTGGCTCCTTTGTCATAAATTGTTCAGTATGTGTGAGTTTATTTCTGGGCTCTCTATTCTGTTCCACTGATTTATGTGTCTGTTTTTTTGCCAATACCATGCTGTTTTGAATACCATAGCTCTGTAGTATAGCTTGAAAATAGTGAGCATGGTACCTCCAGTTTTGCTCTTCTTTCTAAAAACTGCTTTGGCTAATTGGGATCATTTGTGGCTCTATGCAAATTTTAGAATTATATGTTCTAGTTCTGTGAAAAATGCCTTTGGAATTTTGATAAAGATTGCATTTAATCTGTAGATTGCTTTGGGTAGTATGGATAGTTCAATAATACTGATTCTCCAACCCTTGAACACAAAATATGTTTCCACTTGTTTGTGTTTTCTTCAAATTCTTTCCTCAGTGTCATACAGTTTTCAGTGTACAGGTCTTTTACCTCCCTGGTTAAATTTATTCCCAGGTATTTTACTCTTTTTGTTGTAATTGTAAATGCAACAATTGTCAACAATTCTCAGTGTTAATTTCTTTTTCTGATGATTTGTTATTATTGCATAGAAATACCAGATTTCTATATGTTGATTTTGTATCCTGCTACTTTGCTGAATTCATTTATTAGTTCTAACAGCTATGTGGTGGAGTCTTTGGGTTTTCTCCATACAAAAAATGTGGTGGTAAGCTCCTCAACATCAGTCTTAGTGATATTCCTGTAGATCTGACTCCAAAGGCAAGGAAAACAAAAGCAAAAAAACCAAAAGGGCAAACTAACAAGTTTCTGCACACCAAAAGAAACCATCTTCAACATAAAGAAGGTAACCGACTGAATGGGAGACTTTTGCAAGTCATATATCCAACAAGAGATTAATACCCAAAATATATAAAGAACTCACACAACTCAACAACAGAAAACCAAACAACCTGATTTAAAAATGCAGAGGATCTGAATAGACATTTCTCCAAAGACATACAAATGGCCAACAGACACATAAAAAGATATTCAGCATTGCTAATTATTATGGAAATGCAAACCAAAACCACAATGGACATCACCTTACACCAGTTAGAATGGCTATTATAAAAAAGACAAGAAATAACAAGTGTTGGCAAGGATGTGGAGAAAAGGGAACCCTAGTGCATGGTTAGTGGGAATCTAAATTGGTGCAGCCACCGTGGAAACCAGTATGGTGATTCCTCAAAAAAATTAATAATAAAACTACCATATAATCCAGCTATTCCACTTCTGGATATTTATTCAAAAAAACACAGAAATGCTGATTCAAAAAGATAGATGTACCCCCATGTTCACTGAAGCATTATTTACAATAGCCAAGAAATGGACACAACCTAAAAGTCCACAGATAAATGGATAAAGAAGATGTAGCATAAAAAACACAATGGAATACCACTCAGTTATAAAAAAGAGTGAAATCTTGCCATGTGCAACAAGATGAATGGACCTTGAAGGTGTCATGCAAAGTGAAATAAATCAAAGACATATATCATGTGATTTCACTAATATGTCAAATCTTTAAAAACAAAACAAATGAACAAACATAAGGAAACATAAGCAAAGTCAAAGACACAGAGAACAAATGTGTGCCAGAGGGGAAGGGGGTGGTAAGAGGTGGGTGAAATGGATTAAGGGGATCACCTGTATGGAAAGGATGGTAACTAGACTTTTAGTAGCGATCACTTTGTCGTACACACAGAGATCGAATTATAATGTTGCACATCTGGACAAAAAATTTAAATTATTTTTTTTTAAGATTTTATTTATTTATTTGACAGAGACAGACAGCCAGCAAGAGAGGGAACACAAGCAGTGGGAGTGGGAGAGGAAGAAGCAGGCTCCCAGCGGAGGAGCCTGATGTGGGGCTCGATCCCAGAACACTGGGATCACGCCCTGAGCCGAAGGCAGACGCTTAACGACTGCGCCACCCCGGCGCCCCAAGAAATTTAAATTATTTTAACCATACCAAACCAAACCAAAAACCCTAAAGGTGGGGGATGGGGAGAGACTAAAATAAATTATTGAAAAAGAAAAAAGAAGAAAATTTAGGTCATTTTTTACCAGATCACTTGAAAAGAAGAAAAAGGCACAACAGACCTGGGTCCACAAGTTAGATCAGAATACAAAGAACGATAAACAGACAGAGGTTATAAAACAGTAAGCACAGTATGATTGTATTTTATATTTATCAACACATAGACATATAAGGATTTCTACTCATTTGTTAACAGTAGTTGACTCTGGCTGATTTTTTTCCCTTTTAGTTTGTGTTCAGTTTCTTAACGTTATACAATGAATTTGTATGTTTTAATTTTTTTAAAATGGTATCTATTTTTTAAAGCTATATAGTTAATGTGTTCACTGATTTTTTTCATATGATGGCAAACTGGGCACCTAAGAGGACAGGTTTAAAACTCTTTATATGTTTTTAAGTGCTTTGCTCGTTTTAAAAAGTGTTTTGTCCTAATTATTGCTTTGCTCTTTTTTATTAATTTCAGTCTGCTGAAATTGCTGCTCTGGCAGATCGCAATTTTTTTTTTTCAAAAGTTGGAATAACTAAATGTCCAATCATAGCAATAAGTTGTAACAAGTATTTGATAAAAGTGATATATTAGACCAAACCAAATTTTGATAAGAGCGGATGATCAGATTTGGTACTCTGCCTGGTACACAGAAAAGACCTGGTAAGCAACTATTCTATCAATGAGTCAGAAGAGGGTTGTTGACCAGTCGCAGGTCCTACCACAAGAGATCAGCATAAACAGCCTGAATGTCCAAGAGAATTCTTGCAGCTGTTTCTTCCTACAAAATGTACGCATGCTCTTTTTTTTTAATGTTTTTTTTTTTATTATATTATGTTAGTCACCATACAAGGATAAATCTGAAAGCTACAAGACATAAAGGACGTCCATAATCCCACAGATCAGAGACTAGATTTTAAAACATTTCAATCTCACCCAGAATTAGCAAGATACAAAAAAAGGGGGGGGATGTTAAAAAGTTCTAGAGACAGGATATCATGCTAAGTTAAACAAGTCAGTCACAAAAAGATAAATACAATGTGATTCCATTTATATGAATTATCTGATGTGTCAAATTCAGAGAAACGTAAAGTAGAATGGTGGGGCCCAGAGCAAGGGGAGGAGGAAGTGAAAAGCTGTTGTCTAATGGGTACAGAGCTTCCGTTTCATAAGATGAAAAAGTTCTGGAGATCTGTTACACAACATACGAATATGCATAACACCACTGAACTATACACTTAAAAATGGTTAAGATGATAAACTTTGTGCTGTGTTTTTTACAATTAGATAGACAAAAATTCTTAAAGCAATATAAAATGCTTCATATTGCACCAAATTTCTAATACTGAAGACCAGAGAACAGTGTCATATTGACAGCCTTGTTTAAAAACAAATTTTTTTAGACTTTATTTTCAATTAATCTCTACTCCCAACATGGGGCTCAAAGCCACAACCTCAAGAACAGGAGTTACACACTCTACCCACTGAGCCAGCCAGGTGCCCCCAAAAAACGTTTTTCAGGCCCAATTCCATCCAACCAAATTACCTAGAGTCTGATAAAAATGGCACTTGAAATGAGTGGGAAGGAAAGAACTACTCAATTAATGATGTGAAACTAATTCGTAAAAATCTATATTAAAAAATACTTTTAGATGTTTATATCACGACATACATAAAATTTAATTCCAGAATTAAATAGTTAAGATGTGAAATTACAAACAACCAGAATAAAAATATAGGTAAATATTATCTGGCCTTAGTGTGAGAATATTTTTATAAAAATAAAAACAATGGAGAAGATAAACGTATTGCATTTTTCTTCAATAACTGAAATAATTGAAATAATTTCTGCAATTACTGAAATACATAAAACTGAAGAGCACTTTGTTTTTTTTTTTGTTTTTTGTTTTTTGTTTTTAAAGATTTTATTTATTTATTCGACAGAGATAGAGACAGCCAGTGAGAGAGGGAACACAAGCAGGGGGAGTGGGAGAGGAAGAAGCAGGCTCCTAGCGGAGGAGCCTGATGTGGGGCTCGATCCCATAACGCCGGGATCACGCCCTGAGCCGAAGGCAGACGCTTAACCGCTGTGCCACCCAGGCACCCCAGCACTTTGTTTTTTAAAACAGACCCTTAAAAAACTACAAAACCAGAAGGCAAACAGATTAATTCACTAAATATCTGACAATGGGTTGATAACCTTGATATATAAATATTGCATCAAAACATAAAAAATAATAAATATGACTGTAGAAGTCATAAAAGAACAAATAAAATATTAAAATGGCCAATAAGCACATGAAAAACTGTATGACCTCAACAGTAATTAAGGAAATAACAAGAGCTAAAAGCTACCGACCAGGGACTCTGCTACATGTTATACGTCCAGTTCCCTATTTCATCTCCTGCAACTGAGGTACAAAGAAAAAATTCCCCTATTTTTCAGATGAGGAAACAGACTCAACAAGGTCAGATTCCAAGGGCAAGCCGTCTCAGTTCAGAGCTGCTGTGTTAATCACCACACTTCGCGGCCTCCATAAATAAAAGGAAAAAAGAGATAACTTTTTACTCTATCAAATGTCATGTCTGGGGCAGGCCTGGACGAACTAGGCTCTCAAGTCAGATGCCCTGCTGCCCATTTTTGCATGGTCTACAAGCTAAAAATGAATGGTTTTTGCATTTTTCAATTGTTAGGGGAAAGAATTATGTAACAAGAAAATTTTGTGACGTGAAAATTATATGAAGCTTAATTTCAATGTCCACAAACAACAGCAGAGTTAAACGACTGCAACAGAGACTGCATGTGACATTTGCCTCACTCGGCCCTTTACAGAAGTGTCTGCTGTCTCCCAATTTGGGATGCGGTAAACTGGGCTCTCTTCCACGCTGTCACTGTAAATGGCCATCAAGTACAATCCAAATCAAAATATGTATATCTTCATAGTAGCTGACCTGGGAATTTTAGCTTATCACAAAGAAATGTAAAATTCAGCTCAAGTTTTAGTTAAAAAACACGGTTGCAGCAACGTGAACCCAGGAAGTCTGACTCTAGGCCTAACCTCAGCTCCAGGACTAGGGTGAAGGCTCCACTTAAATACTGACTCTGAAGGGAAGAAAACAGCTTTTCAGGTTTGTCAAGTAACACCCATGAAAACTGGTATTCCTGAAGTCCTATTAATCTCAACTGTCAAACAACACCTCAATATTACTACCAAATCATAAAACATTCATTTAAAAAGATACTGTTTTTTGAGCTGGAACACATAAAACTGCAGATATTCAAAGGTTTATGATACATTAATAGTATTAAATCAAAAGGTAGACATAGATTAAACATAAAATCCATCCTGAGTATGGATAAACCCAAAACTGACAGTTTACTTTCAGCAGAATAACACATCTGTCACATAAATTAATGTCATCACTTGAGTTTTACTGGTTTTGGAGTTTGTTGGCATTTAATTTGTAAATTTGCTTTATTTTATATTTATAACTGTATAAAGGCTATAAGCTAAGACATTTATTCCATGCTGGGATCTATTTACATAATATTATGACAAACATAATTAAGTCAAACTGGAAGGAAGGATGTTTTCCTTTGAAAGAGGCCTTTACATTTCATAAGCTTGAGAATGCTGTATCTTGTAAATTCCACAAGCAACCTAGCACATCACTTTGAGAAAGGAACAATCGCAATCCCCTTCTGCTCAATCTCACAGGCTTGGCATTGATGGGCAACCGCAGAGCACGACCACCGGGAGGAAAAGGATAGCAAAAGAAAGGCCATTTTCATGTGACTTCACCTTCAAAACAAAACACCTCACCTTTGTGAGCTTCGATTTTCTCTTCTGTAAAGTAGGGATAATGGTTTGCATTGCAAGGTTATAGAAAGAAAGCACAAGAGGTACCGGTACCCTGGGTAAGGTATACAACCACAACAGTAACATATTACTACTAATAATAGCTAATATTTACTAAGCAGTTCACCATAGGCCAGGCATTTTGTATGCATTTTATATGCACATAACATATTATATGCATCACCTCAAAGAATAATTACAACCACTACACTCTATGTAATAGGTACCAGCGTATCTCTGTTTTAAAGATGATAAAGCTGAGGCATTGAGAGGTTAGGCGATTTGCCCAAGGTCACGTAGCTAGTAAAAGGCTGAGCCAAGCCCTGACCAAAATGTTTAATGACAGGAAGCTGGTTTTCTTCTCCTTTATACAAAACTAACTGAATAAATGGGAGCAACTATTATGATACTTATGTCCATAGTTTACCAGAATGAGAACACGTAAACATTTCTTCTTTGAAACCCAGCCACCGACCTTCTAGTGAGCCACGGCCTCTGAAGGGGTCTCCGAGCCAGTTGGGTCATAAACCTTCCCAGAATGCTATTTTCCAGTTGGCTTTGGTCTTCCTTCTACAAAATTTGGGACAATACAGTGCAACTTTATTTTTGAAAGGCTTCAAAATTCTAGCCAACAGCAGTGTAAACACCCATTTCCTCTTCTTCTCTGGACTCTCCAGGGTCCCTCCCCCAGTCTTTCCTCCCTTTGTATTCCTGGGGTTGAAAACTCTAGACTAAGCCACTAGGCCTAAGTACACAGTGTTTGTGGGAAGGAGCCAAAATCACCATCACCACCAAGTTTTTTGTACGGATAAAAAAAGGTTTGGATAACATCGCAAAATTGATGAGCTTAAACCCCAGAAAGGGTTATACTTTTAAAAATAAAACCACTTTCTTGCCATTTTCTATGTTTCTCCTGCTTAGAATGTAGCACTAATAACAAATATCTTCAATTTCATTCCCAACTGGCAAATGGGTCGTTTTTTGTTTGGTTGGTTTTTTTTTTTTTTTTTTTTTTTTCATTTTTAAAAGTCATCCTAGGGGCACCTGGCTGGCCCACTTGGGAGAGCATGCGACTCTTGATCTTGGAGTCGTGAATCTGAGCCCCACGTTGCGGGGAGAGATTACTTAAGAAAATAAAAGAAAAGGCATCCTAAATGATTATAACAGAATTACAATTTTTGGAAATGGAAAAAATAAAGGTTATTAGGAGATTTAGTTCCCAACTACCCTCAGATCTTAACGTCGCCACCCCCACCCCCAATCAAATATACCTTATACTGAAATATAAAGGTTTTAAATGGCTACAGTGCCTCATTTCCTTGAAGAGAATCTAAAATGGCTAGCAAGAGTTTCTAACTCCCAAAAGCTTAACCAAAACCCTGTGGCTTTTTATTTTCCTGCATAGCGCTCAATCTTCAAATGGTTCCACTGTAAAAAATGCTTTTATGATAGGGACATGCAAAAATATTAGGGTTAAAAACAAATACAAACCCCTTTGAGAATGAATGCCTTGAAAATAAGCAAAAGGGGAAAAAAGAAAAATAACACAGAGAGCCACTATTGAAGCCATTTTTCCAAGTCTACCGAGTGTTTGGGAGAATGATTATTGCTGAAATGTAGTGAGGTGTGAATCCGAGCGGGCAACACGGAGAGCAGCGGCAGCGGCAGCAAGAGCAGGGGCGGTGAGTGCGTCGGGGCTGGCGGTGCGCCCGACTCCACGCTCAGTGCGGACAGGAGCAGCTCGTTTGCTCCACAGTGATGCAGGCCCCCCCCCGAGCCAGGATCCCTGGATTCAAATACTGGCCCCACCATTTAGTATCTACGTGACCTTGGGCAAATCACTTTGACCTCTGTGTACTTCGTTTTCCTTATTCGTAACTGGATTTAATAACTACCCCATCTCCCAAGGCTGCTGTGAGAACTAAATGTGTTAAAAATATATGACGTGTTTAGAACAGTGTGTGGCACACAATCAATATCACAAGGGCTACTTGTGAATTATTGTTATTATTATTCATTTCAGAGACAAGGAAACTGAGTCAAAGAGAAGTCATTTGTCTGAAGTCACATGCCTGGGAAATGTCAGACCTGGGGTCTGAACATAAGGCATTGTGACTCTCAAGTCCATCCTCTTAACCACCTCAAAACAAACAAACAAAAAACTGGTAGCTTTCAAGTGTAGAAAATTCATTGAATGAGACAACGCGTATCGGTGAAGTTAAGGGTGCTCTGGAATGATGGCCCTGCAACCTAGGACTAAGCATCCCTTGGGTGAAATAACTCTACTGGATGCTGAGATTACATGAAGCACCAAATGGTCCCAGGTATGGCTTAAAGCTCATATTTTAAGAAGAAAGAATATGCATCTAAATATTTTTAAATCGGAATGACAATGGAAAATTGTAAAGACAAAAGTAGCAAAAAAAAATTTTTTTAAGGTTTTATTTATTTATTTGAGAGGGAGAGCAAGAGAGAGAGCACACGAGCAGGGTGAGGGGCGGAGGGAGAAGCAGGCTCTCTGCTGAGCAGGGAGCCCAATGCGGGACTCAGTCCCCAGACTCCAGGATCATGACCTGAAGCTGGAGGCAGACGCTTAACCGACTGAGCCACCCAGGTGCCCCTAGCAAAAAAAAAAAAATTTAAATCTAATAAAATGACCAGAAACAAGGTCTTTCCTAACTCCAGGAACAAATACACTTCTTTAAAATGCCTGCCTACCTGCCCCACTGCTCAAGCCATGAAATTTTCTATCCAACATGTTCTCTATTCAACACATTTTTGGTTGATGACTTTAGTCACTGTTTAACCTTCTGGTATTTATGTTGAGGAAGGAAAGAATATGTCAAAAACTTCACTTACGAACAAGGAAAAATCAAAATTTCCAGATGATGCAGATTAATGTAGCAATAAATTTAATCTCTTGCGATTTTTGTATCCTTCTCATATGATTTTTCACCCTTTTCTAGCTTCAGAAAGAAGGTATTCTGTTAGATTTTGAAGATTAAGATCAAACATTTTTTGTCTCCTGGTAACATCTACTTGATTGGATACCAGGAGGAAATTTATTTCTACAGTAACAGTGAAATCTGAAATTCATGGTTTGCCTTTTTCTTTAAACATTTTTTACAAAAACTGTAAGCAGAAATAACCGATGGCTGTTTTCCTTTAGTGAAAATCTCAACGCAGCAATAATAGTGAAACAAATTAATTAAAGTGCAACAATTAAAACCTTTCTCTATCACATAATTATTTGGAATGTACGAGCTTTGCTAAGAAAGCTCTTCTGGTTGACTGAAATAACAGCCACTTTTGTAGGTAAAGGTCAAGTATTCAATTTCTATTCACTAAATCTGAACGGCTTCCTACAATAGTTTTGGTGGATGTGATCTACACGCTAGACTGGTAGAAAATAAAAAATGGTTAGACTTTTAAACTGGTCAGCCAGGTACACAGAAAATACCACCACACCAGTTTCAGGTACCTTCTCTCAACCTCTCTAAAACAAACCTGAGCACCCGGAAAAGACCAAATGAAGATTAACACAGAAAATGGAACACCTTACCGCCAAATCTGATACAACTCTACGAGAGTAGCACTTAGGTATTCTCCAGCATCGACAGGTAGCAACGTACAACTCTTCTCTGTACTATCAAAAAAATAAATAAATAAAAGCAAACAAAAAAAAAGAAACTGGTGAGAAAAACAAGCATATGAGATTTTTCAGTCTCAGAGAAGAGTGAGTTTTTAATCAGCCAAGGCCGAGGCATCTAACAAGATAAAAACCACAGACCCTTCTGGACATTTAGCAGAGAGTGGGTTAGTCTGTGTCACAGGACACATGTAATCTTCCAGAAAGTCAAAGGAAGCATGCTGGGTAAAAACAAAAACAAAAACAAAAACAAAAACAAACGAACAAACAAAAAAACCCCACAATTGAGACAACAGAAAGAGTCTACATAAAGATTATATGAATAAGTACAAGGATTATATATTTTTTCCATTCACATCAGTACAATATCTGAATATACTATTAAAAGAAAAAGAATGTACTATTAAAAAGAAAAATGACTGGGTTCTTTTGTTCCTTCTCTCGTCTGGCCCTCTCTGTTCTAATTTATACTAATTTGAAATTAATAGGACTTGCAGAATTCTAAAGTTAAGTATATATGTACATTCAGAATTTCACATGTAACTTTGACCAGGTATTTCATTGATTTTGCCCTATGTCATACAGAAGATTAGCTCTTACAGACCTACCCCATGTCCTCTATGAGTCATTCTAGAAATTCATGTTTGTGATTGCCATTTCTTAATGTGTATTGAATCATGCTGATATGAGTTGAACTGCATTCCCTAAACAGATGTTGAAGTCTTAACTTCCAGTACCTGTGGATGTCATTTTATTTGGAAATAGGATCTTTGCAAGTGATCAAGTTAAGATTAGGACATTAGGGTGGGCTGTAATCCAATGACTGTGTCCTCCTAAAAAGGGGAAACTTGGACACAGTGACACAGAGGAACGGTGATGTGAAGACACAAAGAGAATTCCAGCCACAGCAAAGGAACATCAGGGGCTACCAGATGCTAAGAGAGAGTAATGGGACAGGTGCTCCCTCACAGCCCTCAGAGGGAATCAACCCACCAATACATGGATCACAGGGCCTCCAGAACTATGAGACAGTGTGTTTCTGTTGCTCTAAGCCACCCAGTTGATGGTATTTTGTTGCAGCAGTCCCAGGAACCATTACACAGGCCATGGACTGAGTTGTCCCAAGCTTGGGTAGTGTGGCTAGAAGCTCAAGAAGCTTCACACAGCTCCTGTAGCACAGGAGATTCCACAGTGGGAACTGGTGTGAAAACCCTGCAATTTAGATGATGAAATACGCCCATCGAAAATATTTAAAATAATGACACGTGTGTTTAAAACACGTTTCCCGTGGGGCGCCTGGGTGGCATAGCGGTTAAGAGTCTGCCTTCGGCTCAGGACATGATCCCTGCGTTCTGGGATCGAGCCCCACATCAGGCTCCTCCGCTATGAGCCTGCTTCTTCCTCTCCCACTCCCCCTGCTTGTGTTCCCTCTCTTGCTGTCTGTCTCTATCTCTGTCAAATAAATAAATATAATCTTTAAAAAAATAAAATAAAATAAAAAATAAAACACGTTTCCCGTGTCTTACCTCATTTACTCCTCATAAGCACACTATGAATGAATTAGGGAGGCTCATTATCTTTTTTTTTTTTTTTTGAGGGTTAGGACTTCAATGTATCTTTTTTTTTTTTTTTAATGATTTTTTATTATATTATGTTAGTCACCATACAGTACATCCCGGTTTCCGATGTAAGGCTCGATGATTCATTAGTTGTGTATAACACCCAGTGCACCATGCAATACGTGCCCTCCTTACTACCCATCACCGGTCTATCCCATTCCCCCACCCCCCTCCCCTCTGAAGTCCTCAGTTTGTTTCTCATAGTCCATAGTCTCTCATGTTTCACTCCCCCTTCTGATTACCCCCCCTTTCTTTATCCCTTTCTTCCCCTACCGATCATCCTAGTTCTTATGTTCCATAGATGAGAGAAATCATATGATAGTTGCCTTTCTCTGCTTGACTTATTTCACTTAGCATTATCTCCTCCAGTGCTGTCCATGTTGTAGCAAATGTTGAGAACTCATTCTTTCTGATAGCTGAGTAATATTCCATCGTATATATGGACCACAACTTCTTAATCCAGTCATCTGTTGAAGGGCATCTTGGCTCCTTCCACAATTTAGCTATTGTGGACATTGCTGCTATGAACATTGGGGTGCATATGGCCCTTCTCTTCACTACGTCTGTATCTTTGGGGTAAATACCCAGTAGTGCAATGGCTGGATCATAGGGTAGCTCAATTTTTAACTTTTTAAGGGACCTCCACGCTGTTTTCCAGAGTGGCTGTACCAACTTGCATTCCCACCAACAATGTAGGAGGGATCTCCTTTCTCCACATGGGAGGCTCATTATCTTCATCTTAACTGACAAGGAACCTGAACCTCACAGGGTTGAATGTTTTGGCCCAAGTCATATATGCACATGGCAGAGCTAGTATTGGTGCTCAATCTTTTCTAGGAAGAAAGAACATAATCATAAATATTTTAACTTGGAAAACAGTAGCACTTTACAGTAGTGCCTCTTCCAATGACTCAAGGAAGAAAGGAAAAAATAGTATCATACAGACTGAGTAGGTTGAGGTGCTCAGTGATCCAGGAAAGATGGAGTAAATCAGAAAAAATGAAAAGGTAACTGCTAACTTGTGAACCTGGCCTTGAAGGAAGAGATGGAAACAGACTAACAAAAGAAGGGCCATGGTGAACAGATGAAACACCAAGGAAAACAACGATAAATTATGTGTACGGCCTACCAACACTGGAGAAAGCCGTTCAATCAACTAATTGGAAGAGTCCAGAGAGCGCTGTAATGGAAAATGCAGTTAAAATGCGAAAGGTCCCTTCCATTGAGCCAATCAAAGGGTATCACTGACACGATGGACAAGCAGTTACCACTGTCTGGCTTTTGGCCAGGGTGTGATGTGATAAAGACAGCTGTCCCAGTAGCATTCTTAACAACAGTTTAGTGGCAAAGCAATCTGGGATTGTGACTGGAACAGTGTATGGCTTTGAAAAAGTAGTCATGACTAAAGAGAATATAATGAGAATCTATGTAGGTGCTTCAAGTTTCAACTTCTAGCATGACATCCTTGACAGCTGCCTTTCTTCTCTCCCTCCCATATTTCTAGACAAACTGGCCTTCTTGGTATTCTGTGAGGGTGGGAGGTTCCTTGCTCCAGCCTCGAGACCTTGCACTTGTTGTTCCCTCCACTTGGGAGAAGATTTTTTATAGTTAACTCCCCTACTTCATTTGGGTCTTTGTTCAAATGCTACCTCTTCAGAAAGGTCTTTCTTGATCCCTCTATATAAGAAGACGATCCCCAGTCATTCTCCATTCCCTTACATGGCTTCATTTTCTTTATAAGACTTATTATTACCTGAAATTATATTTATTTTACTTATTGATTAGCCATTGTTTTCATTAATACATAAACCCCACAAGTACAGGGATCCTGTGTGTCTTATTCACAGTTGATTCCCAGAGCCGGCACAAATCTTGGCATAAGGTAGGGACTCACTAAGTATCTGTTGAATGAATAAAATAGTCTTATCCCCAAATAAAGTTGATGATATCCTCTAAAATACTTTTTAAATCCATCCTCCCTGCCACTTCACTACCAGTATACACAACAGGGCTGGGCCACACTGTTCTTTCTACTTGGATTAATGCAGCAGCCACCCAACTTCTCCCCACTGCCATCCTGTGTCCTCCTCCAATTCATTCCCCCACAGATGATTTTATCAAAACACAAATCTCATGGAGTCACTAGCCTCTACTTAAAACATTCTCCATGGTTCTTAAGATAAAGACCAAATTCTTAATGTGGCCAGTAAGACCCTCTATGGACTGTCCCCAGCCTAGGTGTGCAGTCTCATCTCCTTCCACTGGCCCCTTGATCTTCCTCCATTGCTTGATTTCACTCTGTTCCCTTCTGTCACAGGGCCTCTGCACAAACTTCCCTCTGCTGTCTGGAGCACTCTTCTCCCCACCCCCTCTCAAATTCTCCACCTCATGCTTCAGATAGCAATCAAGTGTCACCCCCTCGGGTTCCTGTTACACAAGCCCACAAAACTGTACTGCTCTATTCAGAGCATTTACCTCTATTTGTAATTATGTAATTATTCGTTGTTGCGGGTTTTTTAAAATTAATGATGGTCTTCATCTTGGACTCTTCGCTCTATGATAGCAGAGGTCACGACTATCTCGCACACTACCAAATCTCGAGGGTCAAATATAGTGCTTGGTACATGGCTGGCTCTGAATAAATATTTGTTGAGTAAGTGAATGAAGGCACCTTGTGAAGAACCAAAGAGCCAGAAGCCAGTATCGGATACACACATAAAAACCTTCCACAAATACTGAAGAAGAGCTGAAGACAAAAATACAAGTGAAAATCTACAATATGATCAGCTGCCATTTAAACAGAAGGAACCAGGAGAAGCCTAGGGCAATGCAAACTTGGAAACAGCACTGCCTACAGACCAGAAAAGAACGGGACCGAGAGAGTTTGTTTCATTAAGGAACTAGACAAGAACCAGTTCAAACAATTTGCTAAAACTACACAGTTATGACTTAGGTAATGACGGTAACTAGGTGAAAGGTTACATCTACATATCCTAGTAAGGGCTCCTTGACTCATCAGTCTCTCTGGAAACATTTGCCTCTGCAAAGAAACTATTCAAACTTTCTTTCTTCTTGGCATTTTCTTCTATAAAAATTCTCCAAAAAGTCCTTAGCCCCCTGGAAAATGTTTTAAAGACATTTCACTGTGGTCGATTAGGCATACAGTAATAGCTAAGTGAGGCAAGGGCCATGGAGGAAACGGCATATAATAGAAAGAACCCACTTTTGCTCCTGATTAAAGGCACTCATGTATGACTTGGGGAACTGTACACACTAAAAATTTTTGAACACCACAGGAAATCCAGGGTTAAAGGACACGGCCGAATTTGTAACCCTCAACTGTTGTTGTTTTAATCACCTAAAGCTAGAATCCATGTAATTCTACATTCTCCGAGGGAAAGGAAGAGTTACTAGTTTATTTTTCTTTGTTTCAGGCTTCTTTTAAAATAAGATGTAACACTGACGTGCATGAAAAGCAGCCTAGAATCAACTCCTTTCATTTGAACCCATCAGTGACTCATGCTATCAACAGCGAATCTCCTGGGTTTGTTTCTGAACAGGGCACAACAGTTTCAACTGCATAGTTTTACTGGAGCCAGTTTTCCAAAGATGATTTACCACACCCTGCCTGAGAAAGGACAGCATGAAACTGGTGAGAATTCTGATCTTCAGAAATACAACAGACAATGATTATTCCCAATTTCATGCTGTTTATATGAAGAGAATGGAGGCACAAGGAAATGCAAGCCTGAAGCGTGGGTAAGAACGGTGGCAAACAAAACAGAAAGGGGAAAATGAAAGCATGCTAAAAAACTGACAGTAACAGATTTAGGCAGGGAGGAGTGGGGAGAATGCAGGGAGCATAACCAACCCTTTCCATCCCTACAGAATTAAGATTTTAAAATTCACAATTAAAAAAAAAAAAGGCATTTACCAAAAATAACACTGAAACACCAAATTGAATAAAATCTCACCAAGTGGGAAATTTATGCAAGGGACTCTACATTGGTACAAATCCTAAAAGCAAATGACCCAGCTCTCCCAAAGTTCACTAAAACTTGAAGAGTATCTGTGAAAATAAGGGTTTGTCAATGTATTTAGTAGCGTAAACAAGAGGTATATGTCTAGCCTACACAAATTTTCTATGAACAGTACAGAAGCCCTCCAGTTATATGCAAATCATCCGATCATCATGCTACTTCAAAATTAACATGTCTCTTTATAAAAGTTTTCTTATAAAGAGTTCTAATAGCATGTTCTGGGTGATGTAAGTAAGCACTTGCAAATAATAAATTCAATTTTTAAAACATTCTAAAACTCAAATTTCTAAAAATTTGTATTAGTCTTCATATAATTACAATTATATTACACTAGAAATATGTACTATTTTAAAGCGCATTTCTTCTGGCGTAGGTAGATGAAATGCCCAATATCGGAAGAGGGCATTTTGCGCCAGGGAAATAGCGGGTAGTAATACGGTTCTTCCATAAGGGGCTTTGCCTTCACTTTCTAAGATTTCTACCACCGTCCTTTGTTTTGCTCACGCTGTTCCTTCATGGCTAGCAGTCAACTGCGCACTCAGTGCAGGTAAAAAAACATTGCCCTTTGTGGTTGCATCTGCTGTTGGCTGGGCCTAAGAATGACAGAAAGAAGGAGAGAAATAATGTGCTTTCACTTCCCAGTACTTGTGGTCCACGACCTCCCCAAAACGAACTTCTCCCATCTGACAGCAAGGGCATCTGCTGTTTTTACGGTTCCCTGGCATTTTCTCCCACCCCTGCTTTGTCATTTAAAGTTGCGCTGTAAAGTACTACTTTTGTTTTTCCTTTTTGAGTCTAGCTCCCTCTTTTCTCAAAGCTGTTCCTCTTAAATTCCCTGAGCCCTTGGGAAGTCTCGCTCGCTCCTGTCCTCCATCCTCTATGTGAGCTCAGACAGCACAGCTGGGTTGCAGCAGGTGCTGCCGGGGTGCTGGTGAACTGGCTATGCTCCAGAACCTCCCTGCAAATGTGCAGCTCTTGTCCTTCCATGTTAAGCGTGGCTAGAAGCTGAAGACAGCGTTCAGAGGTTCAAGCTCCTTTGGGCACAGATCCTAATCTCCACGTGATATTGAGAAATGCCACATCTACGGAGATTTTCCCCTGCCACATGGCCCTAGTCTGTCCAGTCTCCAAACATACTGCAGATAATTTTCTTTTATTTTACCAAGATGACTGAACTAAATACTGTATTGATTATCCAAACCGAAATATGCCCTTTGTACAAAGGAACTCCTATGAACCCAACATGAAAGCAAGTATCATTTTTATGCTGTCAAAATCAGCAACTTCTTGCCTCTACTCACCCAAGAACACACACACACACAAATTTGAAGCCACACCTGATAGAACTTTCTGCAATGATGGAAATTCTGTATCTGCTCTTCCCACAACAGTAATCACTACCCACATATGGCTATTAAACACTTAAAATGTGGCTACTGTGACTGAGGAATTAACATTTTTTTATTTTAATTAATTAAAATTAAAATGTAAACAATGTACCTAGTGACTTTAAAGAACTGTAAAGGATCTCAGATTTTGCCCCACTTGCAAGCTAACAAATAAGCATGCCACAGTTTCTTGGATGTGGGGAGAACACATGAGATATCGAAGTATGGACAAGGGCTACACCACTCACAGAACTAGCAGTAGCAGGAGTATGGATTTAGTTGTATCAGCTCTTTGAAGCCCAGATCCCACAGTATGATGCAAACAGGGTAAGTGATACCTTTAGGCTTAATGATTTGCATTACAGAAGGGGAACCCTGAGTTTAGAATACCCAAATCTCTTACACTAGACAGTAAGCTTTTCTTAAAAAACCAGGGCATCTGGCAAGACAAGGCCTGCATCCCAACCTGACAACACTGGGCTGGAACCGAGTATCACTGTTTTCCTTTAAACCAAGTCTGGGTTCTCCATGTTCCACACCACTCATTCCTGCTCTCATTCGTTTATTCTTTTACATTATCTACCTGACTTCCATTATAATGCATCATGCTCTGTTCCCCTTGGCCTGGAACATTCCTCAATCCCCAACTTCTGCAGTTGCTAACTGCACTCTTCAGATCTGATTGTATTCATGGGAAGTTTTCCCTGACCACAGTTACAATGAGGTGATGCACTGTAGGACACACACCAACCCAGGCCCCCACCATCCCTTCTTCCGTGGTTCTCTGCGTTACCTCTATCGTGGCATGAATGACATGAGATTACAATTTTCTGTTTAAAAGTCTGGATCCCTTCCCAGACTTTTAAGGTCATAAGAGAGTGACTATGACTATTTTGCATACCAGTGCGTAGGAAAAGGTCCAACACACAGAAGTGCAATAAACACTGTTGACTAAATAAATTAAACAAACATTAGCTAAGGAATGGCTAATTCAAAATATGGGGGGGGGGGGTGATGTATAGTTTTGTTTCTATGATTTTTTTATTTTTAAAAATTGGACCCTTGACATGTCATCCCCTGCCCCAAGAAACTAAAATAACTACTTGAGTAGTAGAGTAGTAGGAATGGACTAAATAACAGGCAATGTGCTAATAAGTACTTTAAATGGATTTAAATCTTTCACACTTAATCCTTATAATGGTCCTCTGAGCTAGGTAATTCCATTATTCCCATCTTGGAGAAGAGAAAACTGAGGACTTGGGAGGTTAAGAAATTTACCCAGTGTTACATGACTACTAAACACCTGGGCCGGATTCAAACCCAGGCCCATCAGAACCCAAATCCAAAAGTGTTAACCATACACAATTTACAACTGTGAGATTTTTAATATGCCCCAGATGATAAGAGACCACACAGGGTAAAAGAAAAAAAAACCAAAAAGCTATTTTTTCAGGCAATACGAATTATAGTTTTACTCCTGCCACTAACTAGCTATCCAACCCTGGGTAAAATGAAGGTCGTATTCTCTACACAAGTACAGTAAATTGTAGGAGATAAAGAGGACCAAAACTTCTCCCAGGAGACTTGAGAGTACAAGACACCACCAACAACTTTATTCAGAGCCTTTTTCTAAAGCTATTTGTATGTAGTTTTAACAATTAGCTTTTACTGATTAAAGAAGTTAAAAGGGTGAAGAAAGTTCTTACGTAAGGTTCCTGGCTTAAGACTCATGACTATTTACCAAACCACACAGTTTCCAGGGCAGCGACTGGATCTTTAATCTCAATTCACATATACAAAAACAAAGGTACTAAGCAAAAAGGCCAAGCGTAAAGTTAACTTCATTTCCCTCATGATGCCTCTCAGCCTGCCTTGCCTCACTGACTGAGTTGACTCAAAGCTCTCAGAGCCCAGGATAGGGTATGCAAAGCCTAAGAAATTCTACACATATCCAACAGATGGATGCATTCTTCTTAGGGGCAGGAAAAGAGTCAGAGATGTCATTGATGTTGCACCAAATACAACCTAGTCTGGACAGTCTTTCCCAGATGGAATTCTTGCCCAATCTTTGTGACAAGTCAAAATTGTTTAAATGGTTAAAAAAAAAAAAAAACCTCTCACTAAGAATCTTGTAACTGTTTCAGCCAAATTTCCAGAGTCAATCAGGGGCCCATCAGGCTTGAAGTGTTCAAGTTTCAACTTATTAGAAAATATGACATTCAATCTCTGTACTTTTTTCTAGGCATTACAATATAATTTCCTTTCTCAAAGAGTTGAGAAAAAAATGTACATAAACACAATAAATTGACTTATTCACTGAAGAAAGCTGAATTAGAATTGAAATTTCTATAGCTTTTAACATTTGATTACCAAATCATACATGTATGGATGCTCTTCTGAGTTTTCATCCTAAAAAGACAGAATTTATTACCAAGAATGCCTCCCATTTCATGAAGTAGCATTTGGAATTTCATTTCAAAAAACACTTGCTTAGCTAAACTTTTAATTCCAATCTATTAGGTAGAGTCACCACATAATGATCTTAATGGGCCTTCAATAATGTATTCTTGATATCATTCTACTTACCATATGTAGTCATTAGAATATATTTGATGTCCATATAAAAATATGAAATAAAAATATTATTCTCTAATTTAGATGGGAAGCCTCTTTAGGACAAGGAATATATTCTATCTTTACCTTTGAAAGTACATAGGACAATATATTGTACAATACAGGAACTTATGAAATGTCTATTAAATCAGGAACCATTTAATACCAAGTCTAAAGATGACTTTCTTAGGCCATTTACTTGCTTTCTTCATACAGCAATTAGAATGATGCTAACAATACTTCTTGTGCCTGTGATTTTAAACTGAAAATTTGCAAACGATAGGGCACATATCGTTTGCCCGAGCTAAATGTTTGAACTTATTAAAATGAAGGTCTATTTCCTGAACTGTTAAAACCAGAAGCAAATTTAAATTTCAGTTAAGATGTAAAAGAGATCATAAAGATGGGCAAACATCGGAAGCACACACAATTGTTATTTACCCAAAGAACGGGGCCAATAACGACCTTTTGCTATTTGAATTCTTCTGACCACAGAAATATGTAGGATCCATAGCTTGATACTTTGGGTTCGGTGGGGAAGAAACGACTTCAACTCTGAACACTAACGACCAGATCCGGAAACACGAGCCTTTATCCCAACCAAGCTACAAGGCAAATCACCTAGAGACATAATTACATCTCAGCCAAAGGACCTGAACTCAGAGGACTAGAACACAGGACCCGCCATCAGGCAGCTTCCCGAGACTGGAGATGTGGCTCTAAGTCGAGTAACGCCCCTCAGTCATCCCACTGGATCTTCACAATGACCCTCAGCAGTGGGCAGAGAGGACGCACCTTTTGCAGACCCGAATATAGTGCCCAAAGGGTCGGGTCCCAAGGCCACACAAATAGCAAGGTGACTGAAACCAGACTCCAAGTGGTGGATATTTTCCATCCCGCCTCTGAGATCACCCTTCGAGGGCGTATTGCACTGGCTGGCTGGCAAAACGGCTGGAAGGAGAGCAGAGCTGGGCAAGGACCGGAGCGAAGAGAGGGAATTTCCACCGCTTCCCGGCACTTCCCCGCCGATACTCGAGCACCCCAGGTCGCTCCCCAGCTCCAGCCCCTCTCCCTGCGCGGCGGCCCCAGCTTCCCCCACCCCCACCCCCCAAACGTCCTCAGGGGCAAGGCGGGAACCAGGGAGGTTTCTCACCCTTACCGAGAGTTCCAAGTTGGGGGCAGAAAGAGCGAATGAACAACTGTACCGATAGGGTGAGGGCGCAAGAAGTGCGAAGGTGAGAGACACAGGAGGGGGCTGACCCCTCACGAAGCGGCCGAGGCCGTGGTGGCGGCGCGGGGTAGTCAGAGAGAGATTAAGAGAAGGCGAAGAAGGCTCAGTCCCGGCGACCCTCCCCGGCCGAGGCGCTGGATTCCCTGAGACTCGCAGCCCGGGAGAGAATCAACAACCGCCTCGGGCGCGGGGAAGAGGAGGGAGCTGAGGTAGCAGTACCCCTGCCCCGGCCCAGCATCTGCCCAACTTCCCGAGCCCCGTCGGCGCTCCCACCCCCAGCCTTGCCCTGTCCGCCGCGCCGCAGTGGCGGCGGCGGCACCAACCTGCGCGGCAGCGGGCACAGTCCGGGACGGAAGCCGGAGCCTGCCGGCGGCGAAGCGCCGGGCGCGGCGGGCGGAGTTAGTTGAGAGGCTCCGGCTCCCTGGGCGGGGACAGGCTAAGCACGCGGCGGCAGCGGCGGCGGGGGCTCCTTCCTCCAGGCGCGCGCGGGGCCCAGCCTGGTCCGCCGCTCGCCCTCTTCTCCCGGGGGCAGCTCGCAGTCAGTCCCTCCCCCGGGGCGGCTCCGCGGTTCCCGGCCGCCCCCGGGCCCGCCTCGCCCTCGCCGCCTGCGCTCCGCCCCTGCCCCCCTCGGGCGCGGGGGCCGCGGGGGTTGGGAACGAGGTCCCCGCAGAGTCACCTCCTGGTCGCGCGCAGCTTCCCGGGGTTTCCCTGCGGGGATCGCTTGTCCTGGGTGTTTGGACTCACGTGCGGGCCGGAGGTGGCCAAGAGCTGGAACTCGCTGGTGAGCCTGGGCAGGGGGGTGAAGGCCGGGCCTGAAAGTCTCCTTTCGCTCTGCCTGAGTCCCGTGTCCCTAAAAGCAGCCCTGCTAGGTGGCCACGCCGGCTGCCTGGAAAGAGGCCGAGAAAAATGTCCGACTCTCCCTCCGCCCAGCGCAGGGCTGGGAGGACATTTCCCGAGAGAACCAAGGACCCCACCCCCTGCTCCGACTCGGGGTTGGGAACTCCCGCAAAGAGAGTGTATGGAACTGGTAGACCAGACCGGGCAACGGGGTTGAACTTGTGGAGAAGGTGCAGTTTCTATTCACATACACACCCCAGCCCGGCCACTGCTTTCAGGCTCCCTCGCTCAGGTCTTCGCAGTGCTTTCCTGCCCGCATCCCAGGCCTGGGGGGACCCCCTTACCTAGCCTAGCTCCTCACGTCTGTGTGCACATCCTCCACCCCACCCAAAGCTTTTTAAGCCAGCAGCGCTCAGCGCGCACACTGACTTCTTCGCCCCTAAAACGCCCGCATGAACTCAGGAGCCAACTCCCTCCGTGCCTCACCCCAAAGCAGGAGAAAACAGGGTGCCAGGGATCTGGGAAGTTTCAGCTGGAAGGTTCTATACCCGTGAGGCTACGTGCTGTGTATTACTGATCCCACACACAAATTGATACGCGTTTAATTCAAGGGCAGTGTTTGCCACTGCAGGTAACTTGGGTGTGTTCACCGCGTTCTTTCTCTCCCCAGTGCCAGCCACTTCTCTTCTCCCTAAATCCCCCCCCACTCCAGGGATCCCCAGCGCAGGGTTCTGGTTTCGTCAAATACCTGAAAGTCCTAGGGTCTTCGAGTTGAGGAGTTGGGGAGCGAAGAGCAAGCTGGGAGGAGAAACAATGAAGAAGATGAAAAAGAAGGCGGCAGTGTACTGAGGGCAAGGAAGGAAAGTGCAACCCGAATGAGTATGCAGGAGAAATGCCGTCATGAAGGAGAGGCAAAGCCCTCCAGCGAGAGGGGAACTCCTGGAAAGAAAAATCCGTTTCTCCATTGGGAAACCACCAATGCTTGCAGTGGATAGCTTGGAAAATTTGGACCACCTCCCATCAGAATTCTGAGTAGTGGAGAGTCACGGATAGACTTCAGGACCTAGAGCATGCCTTCACCAGTCCCACTTCCCAATCTAAATTTCTGGGAAGTCTGATGACCCCAAGTTCTTGGCCAGTGATGAGAAATTCATGCTGGAAAGTGATGGTCACTGAGGAGATGCAAGAAGGTAGAGCTGAGTCAGTTTATAGCTGGCCTGGCTGTTTTAGGCATCTTGCTTTAGGCATCGGCCGTCTCACTTACCCTCCCTCCTGGGCTGGGCTATTAAGTAAAGCAAGCTTGCACTTGGGACCCTCCCTTAAATTAAGAAGTCACTTTTGATGAGAGAAGAAGGAAGTGGGGAGGGACAGAAGTCCTAAGACTGTGGTGGTTGTTATTTTTAAGTTCAATTTGGTGTATATTTATGTCAAGATAATTTTCCTGTTCAATGAGTGGACACATTCTTACCAGAAACTGTGGGAGAATGGCTGGGACAATGCTTTCACTATTACTGGATGGCAACCTTCTCTCACACTCTCGAGGTCCTGGTGGGCACAGCCACAGCTTCAGCTGCACTGACATAGAATCAGTTTGCCTGAGGAAGCCCCCATCGAGCCCAGAAGTCAGACATTACAGCCTTAGAGCGTTTCAGTCTGTGTGCAGTCCAGCCCCCCAGCACAACAAGCTTAGCATGTGATTTTGGAGGGGAGCCAACCACCCACACTTAGTAGGTGAGAACACTCCTTTTCTGACCTCAGGGCTCCGCCTCACCTAAGGCTGGCTCCACACTCTAGAAATGTCATTACAGAAACAGTCCCTAGGGCCCCACTTTTACCTTTGGAGAGGCTACCTCAACTTTAATTGTCAAATCTCCTTTCCTTCCCTTATTTCTTCTATCGCACAAAAAGCTAAGCCGCTGAAAAGTTCAAGCAGCTGGAAGAGACCTGCCCCATATAAGAAGTTTCTCCTTGTCTGCTCATTAAAAGAAAAATTATCTGTGAAATGGAACCTTATTGAACTTCAATACTTTCTGAAAATGGTAATCCCTCGGTATGTATTAATTATTTAAATTGTAAATAAATGATACAATCTCATGGCAAAAAGTGTCCACACAACTGGTGGGGATAAAGGGCCCAGTTTTTTTCCTGGGAAAAATTCTTATAACTAAAAAGAATGGGAGAGCTTATTTACAGGAAGGAGAATTGGTCTCAGGCACTATTACAAAGTCGATGGAGAGGGTCAGTCCTCCATAAACCTCCCCTATTTTCAGTTTGCTTTCACAGCAGCCTCATCCGCCTAATATTGCCAGTTTCCAAACCAACTCGCCTCACGCAAAAGTGTTAGGGACTTCAGATGCTGTTGCCTAGTGTTTGTCTTCGAAAAGAGTAACATTTTGAGCAGAAGTGACAGAGTAAAGAATGGAGAATCTTTCCTGTACTCCTTATTTTCGACCTTTCTGATGGTCATTTCATTGTAAAGATGGATCCAATGGACAGAACTTATCCTGGATGAATGGGGAACGTGCAGGCCTATGGGCTTCACTGAAAAGAAAGAAAACTATATCCTTCCACATTCTGCAGCACTTCAAGTAAGATCTAAGAGCACCCAGCCTTGATTGAGAACAGAAGGTTACATTCAATAATAGAATAAACTTCAAATTGGTTATATCAAACAGTCAGATTTGCTTATGCGTATACAGATGGCAAGAGAAAATATTAATTTCAATTTACAAGTCATCAAAAAGCACCTTGTGGACCACGTAATGAATAGAGCCATGTTAAAGTAATATATGTGTGTTCTTTCACAAATAAATTTTCCTCTGAAATACAGACATCTGTCATGGAGTCAATTATCTTGCACAGCATGTGCTATAAAAGCACATAAAAGAAATAATATACTACATTGCTTATTTGAAAGTGATCAGGAATATGCAGCTTCATGCTGGCATGTCTTTAATTTCATGGTGTTAAGAAAAAACTATAGGAGTATGAAACAGCAAACCCTTTCCTACTGGAGTACTAATTCAATTACCTACCATGATATATGAAGGAGGAAAAATTTTCCCCATTAACTGACAGAAACACTATAGAACTATTTTCTTGTCTTCCTCTACTAACCCCTGTAGAGAGAACGTGAACACGAAGTTTCCTTTGAAAACAAAGGGATCACAACACTCTGATCAGCTCCAGGGGTGTGCAGAAGAACAAGGCTGGAAATGGCATTCTAAGGACATAAATTATCATTTAAATGAGCCTAGACTTTTATGAAATTTATGTATCAAATAGACCTCAAGATTTGAAAAGTGCAATAAGACATAGTTAGGCCAAATCAAACTTCCTTGATGTAATGCAAATGTGAAACCTCTTTTTCTTTTTCATTTCTCTGGCAAACTCCCATTCTCCCCTTTTTCACTGCATGATGCACACATAAATAAAATACCAAAATATTTTGCAGAAATCCCTACCAGGTTAAGTACACAGAGCCTTCTTGAATACCTCCTATTACTTGTGACACTTTAAAATAGATTTTTAAAAAATTCTTAAGAGGAATATCTTAATAGCTTCCCAGAGAGTAGAATGTATTATCATTGCAGTACAAAGGGCATCATTCATTTCTAATCCTTGGCTCCATAGGTGTTCCCTGCCCAGACTGTGGTTGACACTTAGAGGGCCTAATTATGATTCATATATCCCACATTCCCCAGGAACTGGTCCCTCTAATTTCATACAATTCCTTTATTCGGAGGAGAAAAATGCATTTCAGTCTTACTGGCTAGACGTAGTGATTCTCAATCCTGACTGCACATTAAAATTTTAAAATTACCTGGGGAGCTTTAAAAACCCTGATGCCTCAGGATGCCTGGGTGGCTCAGTCGGTTAAGCGTCTGCCTTCTAATCAGGTCATGATCACAGGGTCCCAGGTCAGGCTCCTCGCCTAGCAGGGAGCCTGCTTCTTCCTCCGTCTGCCACTCCCCTTGCTTGTGCGTTTGCACTCTCTCTGTCTGACAAATTAATTAATTAATTGATTGATTGATTTAAAAAATAAGATAAAATAAAAAAATTAAAATAAAAATCCTGATGCCTCAACCCAGCCTCAGGCCGCATAATCAAGACCCCCTGGGGGTGGAGCCTGAGGACAGGTGTTCATTTAATTCCCTAAGTGGTTTTTATTTGCAGTCAGGGCCGCCACTGGTAGAGTGTAAACACCTAGCAAATAAAAAGAAAACCATTCTTTTTTGATAAACTATTTAATATGAACTGAGCCACCGATTAGGTGCAGTCCCTTCTCCTCTTTTTTTTTAAATCAAGAAAGTTGTTAATTTGGTTTGACAAGGTCAGTTTTCCTTTACCAAATTATGTTCTCTCTACCTACCTTTCTGGCAAAGATGGCAAGGCCAGCTCACAATGAAAGTCCATGATCTACCCTGGTTTTGGTGACTTTCTTACTGGAATCAAAGCCATAGGTCACTGTAGGAAAATAGACTTGGGGGAAATTGAATCTTATAAGTCTTAAATTCCCATAAGTAATCATCTTGAGCTATTAAACCATTATCAAATTTAGCTGTTAAAAAACAGATACATGCTATAATTAATTCTTTCTATAAAATCCAAGGTTTAGAAACAAGGACAACCAGGACCATCAATTTTATGTAGATTCATCACTAAGGAAGAACGAAATATTTGATTCTGAAAAAGGAGTGTTAAAATGCTGCCAGCAATCTCACGTAAGTAGTTAATATTTTGAATATGCTTATGGATTGAAAATAACTTAACCGGAAAGAAAATACATGGTAGGTTTTATATACAATATCATATTTAAGCCATAAAAACTTTCCCCATACAATTCAGTATGCTGAGATAAGAGAGAGCAAGGCAGAATAAGGGGATGTAGGAAGGAAATCAGTTGATAGGCAATTGATATATTGGGGAAGTTGAATAAACTAATAGTATTTGACTGGAAGTAGAGATTACAAGGTCAAGTCAAGTCGAAGTGAATACTGCTTTCCCTCACTGCCTTTTTTGGAATGGTTACTAGCAGTATATAAAGGTGGTATGGTAGAGATGAAGGCTAGAATAACCACTGAATCACTAGTAATTTCTGGAAATCAATAATTCCAACACTGCGCCATGAGCTTAGACTTTTTTAAAATAAGAAATTCGGTTAATTCTTCGCCAGATGGACTAATTCAATTTCCTAATAAAAAGTGGGAGTCCCATATATTTTTCAAGTAGAAAGTATACAGAGGGTTGTTAGTACATGTAAATGAAATCAGAAGAACTGAGAGATTCTTTGAAAATATTTGAGTATATAATTTCAATTGCGTTGAATTAAAAAGATGCATTATACTTTTCTGGGCTTTTCAAAATAAGCATGTAATACATTTATTGTTGGAAAAAGATCAACGTTATGTTCAAAAGGCGTAATCTGCATCCTTTGTTATAGCATTCTGTTTCTTTTCAGTAACTTGAAAACTGAAAATAAAGTATATTTGCTACATGAATAGTTTTCTTTCTCATGTTTGTATTTTCTTTTCATTTTACACCTGTTGATTTCCATCTCTATTTTAGTTTCTTAGTGAGGTGGTACTGGAGATTTGGCTTCAATAAGAAAAGTCCCTCAATATTTAAAGAATGACATAGATTTTCCAGTCCTATTTAGCAGCAAGAAAACCACATAAAGGTGTTAATTTTTTTGCTTTTATCACGAACAGAAACACACACACACACACACACACACACACACACACACACACAACTTTTCAAAGTAGCATACAGGAAATCGGAATACCTCATTCCCATTATTGTGCACTTACTGCTACCGAGTTCTGTGACGTGCACCGCTTCTCTCTGGGTCTTTTCCCCGTACACAGTGAGGGGTTGTCCCAGACTGCAAGTTTCCCTCAAAAATAACATGAAATTATTCCATGAAGAAAAAAAAAAAAACCATAAAAATTCATTCAAGGAAGTGCTTTGGGATTAGACCCCTTTGTTTCTGAAATATTAATGGCTACAAAAAACAAGTAGTTTAAAATGCCAGCATTTTCTTGAGGCTGAGGCAGCCAGGTACTCTGCTGTTGCCCTTTGTGGAAGGGTTTTCTGTTGGGAGGAGGCATCGGTGGGTCTTTTACTCTCCTGAGATCAAGGCCTGAACCACCTCAAGAAAGGACAGTTGAGACATTGAATGCCTGAATACCTGAAGCAGGTAGGCAGAGATTGGTCAAAGTGTACTCTGGTCAGTGGCATCCACTCTGGTCCCAGAAGCAGAGCAACCAAAGGGAGATGGTCGGAAGGGGGATGGGCGTGTAGGGGTACAGGTAATGGATCCAGTTATGAGTTTCCCTGTCTGTAGTGTACCCATTTTCTCATCTCCATGTCCTAACTTTGCTGAGTTTTGGAGAATGAAGGGAAAGATAGGGGTTAATGGTTAGGAAAGAGCTATGAGAGACATCTGTAACAGCTGCGGGAACAGGGAAATGCCCATGGCGTGACCTGCAGAGCAACCCGGAGTGGCACCGCTGAGGAAGAGGCAGGGAGGAATCTGAGGACTGACTGTGAGCACTGAATGACCCTTCAATTACCTGGGAAGGGAAACATAGTAAAAGGCAGCCCTTCCTATCAGTCCAGCGAGGTGGAGGATTGGCTGTTTGAGTACTAAAGGGAAGGCATCTGAGGGTGGGATTATTGACAGCATTTGGGTCATAAGATATCTCCTATTTGTTGAAGGCTTACTATGTGTCAGCCACTGTGCCCTTCATTAATTGCATCTTTCTGTCTTCCCATAAAAAAATCAGAAAAATGTACTGAATCAAATGATAGTTCTTATCCTTTCTTACCATGGCTGCACCATTAATCACCACTCCATGGCTACACATTAATAAGTATGTGGCTTTGGGTTTTCATTTTATAATTTTTAAAAAATCCATTGCGGTAGGCAGGATAATGGCTTCCAAAGATGTCCACACCCTAAACCCTGGAGGCTATGAATATGTTGCCTTACATGGCAAGAGACTTTGCAGATGTGATTAAGATGAGATTTTCCAACCCAGTCTAATCACATGAGTCCTTCAAAGTGGATGAGGAAGGCAAAAGAGTTGGACAGAGAGATTCCATGGTGGAAGAAGAGGCCAGAGAGATAAGCCATAACAGAGTTAACTGCGATTTCCGACTTCGAAGATAAAGAGGGCTATAAGCCAGAGAATGCACATGTATTTAGAAGCTAAGAATGAGCCCTGGCCAACAGCCAGCAAGGATATAAAATCCCCAATCCTACAACCCTAAAGAAACTGAAGTCTGTCAATAACCTAGATAAGCAAGAATATGGATACTATCCTAAGCCTTCAAAAAGGAACTCAGCCTTGCCATACTTTGATTTTGGCTTAACGAGACCCGCTTTGGATTTCTGACCTATAAAACTGTAAGATAAAAATAATTTTCTGTTGCAAGATGCTAAGCTTGTGGTAATTTGTTACAGCAATAACTGAAAAGCAATCCATCCACTGTATCTTGAATGAAAGCTAAGACGCATGCCTCTTTACCTTTGGCTTCCAGTACCTTGTATGGAATTGACATTTAGTTTGCATAAATATTGGATGAAGAAAGATAAAAAGGAGGGAGGGAAAGAAAGAGTATATTTGGTTCCTGGACCCCAAATCCAACTTGTGCACGTGGAGTCTTCCCCATACCAACAAGCAATTCTCAGGAGGTGTCTGAGAATTCAACCCAGTTCAACTCAATTCCGACACTATCTACCTGGAGATAGCATCAGATTCCAAAAATAAAGGGTTCATTCTCACCAAACCACCCTCTGCTTCAGATGCCAAACGCAAACCCAGATTGACTCTGTTGCTTCTGACCAACTGGCTATGAATCAGAGGTTCCAATGATCCCCAACTTAGGTTCACTTAATTTGCAAGAACTCAGGAAACCCAATTACCAGATTACTGATTTATCACAAAGGATATTAAAGAATACAAATCAACAGTCTGATGAAGAGGTATATAGGGTGAATCCCAAACAAAGGAGCTTCTGTCCTTACGGAGCGTGGGGCCTGGCATGGTAGCATGAGGAAACATTCTGGTTCCTCAAATGGGAAGATCTCTGAAACCCCTCCTTTTGGGTTTTTATGGAGGCTTCATTACATAAGTGTGATTGATTTAACTAATTGGTCATTGGTGATTGATTCAATCTCCACCTCCTCTCCTCTCCCAGAAGTCAAGCAGTGGGACTGAATGGTTGGTTCTCTTGGCAACCAGCCCCCATCCTGAGGAGCTTTCCAAAAATCACTGAGTTAACATAAATCCAGTTGTGGTGAAAAAGGGCTTGTTATGAGTATCTAGACACCCATTTCACCTTTATGGCTCTTAAGCATTTTCAGGAACTGAGAACAAGAGATCAAATATTATAACAAAAGGTGCTCTCGTTGCTGTTATTGCTCAGGAAATTCTGAGGGTTTGAGGAGCTATGAGCCAGGAACTGTGGATGAAGACCCCACATACACATATGAGAATATAAGAAATATATTTTGGTCATCTGAAAGACAGAAATCTATACATATGTATATTTATTTCTTATTGTAAATCACAATATCACAGGGAGACATAAGTCTTCATTTTTCATAAATATTTTTGGAATATTTTCAATAATTTGGAAAAGCAAAAGAGAACTTTTATAACTAGTCAGGGAATCAACAATAGGTATCAACAATTGGTGAGACAGAAAAGGAGCAGAATGGAAAGCCAACATGTTGCAGCTCATGTTTGGAGAGCCTATTGCATCATATTTCAGAGTGGATGACAACATCTGAGCATGCCTCAACAGTTCATGACTTCTATGCCATCTACCAAGCTACCCCTTGTCAAAAAACCCAACAGACTTTTAGGTTTATTATTTTTTCATTCCAAATCCAAGTAATAGTGGTACTGCATGTTGGTTTGCATAGTTTCTCGTCTGCACTAGTGTCAGCAGTACAAAATTAACTCTTGTGATCTCAAAAATGAATAGTAAATCTCATCACACATGTAATTCTTTATATGCCTGCTATGATCACCCTGGATTAAATCCCTATTACTTGTTTTCGACTTTTCAACTTGTGAAACATAGCACGACTACACAAGGGTGTATATAATATACCTATACTGTTATATAATAACAAAATTAACTCAGATATACATACCCGGTTTAAGAAATAGTATTGCCAGAACCTCAGGAAGGCCCTCCTCAGTCATACTCGTTTCCCCAGAGGCAAATAATATCCTGAACTGTATTATCATTCTCCTACCATCCCTTGTAGGTTTTCCACATTTTTCTGCCTTCCTAAACAAAAATATAGTTGTTTTGTATGATTTTGAAGTTTATAAAAATTCACAAACAATTCAAAAAGAATTTATATATGTATAAACATATAACTATATATATTTAAATGTGTGTATATATAATAAGCAAGATAATACATAAAATTCGTACAAGAGAATTTACGTACGTGCACATGGAGATATATATATATATATATATATAATCAATAAGATAATATATAAAATTCTCTTGTGAATTATTTTTTTCTAGTCAACATTATGTGTTGGTGGTACTTACACATTGATGGAGCTATTGTTCACTTATTTTCATTGCTTTGTATGAATATGCTAAAATGCATTTATTCTACTGTTAATGAATATTTGAGAGGTTTCCAGGATTTTATGATACAAATAATACCGCAGCAAACATTTGTATACATATGTGAAGTTTCCCTGGGGATTATACCAAGGAGCTGAATCACTGGGCCAAGCAGCTTTACCAGGTAATGCCAAATTGTTTTCCAAAGTGTTTATACTAATTTCATCCTTATTGCTTTTCTAGTTAGAAAGACTCTTAAATGGTATTTCTGCCTCCAGTTTTTCTCTAAATTCGTCTATCGTGTCCGCTACTATTAATTTGGTCTTCCTAAAAATGTTACCTTCAGCATGCTTCCCTCACATTCTAAATGCTAATTTTACTCAAGAACTTAGTATAGCAACTTATTGTCTACATCGACAAATCCAAACTCCTTTGATGTCATTTTGAGGGTCTTCACATTTACCACTTCTTAGTGAAAAATCTGTGCTAACAAGGCTGATCTTTGTAGTATTTTCTCCTTAATGTATGTTTTTTTTGCCCTGGAACTTCTGCTCCAAAAATTGATCTGCCTAGAATCCATCCCTCTCATCTCTGCTTCCTAAGTTCTACCCATTCTTCAAACCCCACTGATGTCCTCCTTTTCTATGGTATCTTTTCTGGCTATTTCCATTTCTATTGCCTGAAGTCTCCTAGTACTAAGAGTATGTTATTCAGTCATTCATTAGAACACAATTTGAGAGTTCATATTGTATGAATTCATAATGTACACAAGGGGAAAAGACCAGAGACCTAAGGAAGTTAAGGAGCTCAATTTCAGAACAATATGCCCATCAGTTATTCATCATTCTTCAAGCAGAGGCTGGATGACAATTTCCCATGGATGCTCAAAGAGGCAATCAAGGGTTCCTTGATAAGTTGGACCTGATCAACACCACTGTGCCCTTCCAGTTACGATTCTTGAGGTCTATAACTTACCGTGAGAGATCTGGCCAGAGAGACCTCTTCATTCTGATCCCAACCTTCTTTTCCTTCTTTATCTCTCACCAGGCACTGACAGATCCTTTTCTCTAGTCCCTTTGGTGTTCTTCCCATCTTCAAACTCACTCTTCCTGCCTGTTTCCAAGTCTTTGCTCGAATACCTCCATCTATGGACAGTACCTCAACTATTCTATCCTGCTGAGGTAAATGCTCTTCATCCTTCAAGAACTGCTTAGGAAGGCTTTCCAGACCATCTTAATTTACTGTGATCCTCTTCTTTCAAAGAATTTTTGGTGCTCAACATATATGGCCTTATATAGTTAGGTACCTTTTTATGTATAAACATTAAAATCAGGAACCATGACTTAAACTCGGCTGAACACACCGAGAACACTGGTGTTATTCAAATACTAGTTCTTGATTGACAGATGATGGGTACTGCTGAAATAACTGCTTTGGGTTTCTATTTTGGTTTTATAGATGGAAGATACATTTTGCATTCAAAGAAGATTATATTTCCTATGCTGTATTTACTCACATCAGAAAGATTTATGCTTGAATTCTTAACTGGAATAGTGTTTCGTGGTGGTGATTTTTGTTGTATTTTGTTTCATTCTTTCCCAGTCTATTCGTATTAAATACAGAATGAAAATCAGGGTTTGGGACACATACAATCCATGGATGTTGCCAGACTTTTATGTGTATCCACAGTAGGACTATACTTGGCATCCAGGATATTTCAATATGATGTAGATCCCCTATATCTGACCTAACCTTTAAGCTTTTTGAGCATTTTCCATTGTTATTTTCTTTGTGTTAGACTTAAGAAAGACCTGCTTCTAATGTAAGGTGGTTTGACCTAGGATTGCTGAAAAATTGTATCTTAGTTTTCAGATCTTAGTATTTTTTGATGCATAAATTTTCTTTTAAGCCTAGCCTTATTTAAATGCTAATGTCAGTTTTCATTCAGCCAGTTTCTGGTTCTCCTCTATATATTCTCAGAGCTGATCTGAGGGTGGATATTCCATTCACTTCAAAGGAAACATCACACTTGGATCCTCTCCACAGGGGTGCTCAGACTAAGACAAGAAATGATCCCTATAGCTTTTTTCTCCTGCGTTTGTGAGGAAAATAAAATTAAAGCAAAGATTTCCCAATGCATTTGACATTCTAAGTAATTGCATCAGTAGCGTATTTGGAGCATTCATACACTGTTGTTAATTCACGATCGTAAAGATCCTTTTTAACACTGGGACATTAAAGGTATGTTGGTATGGTAGACTATTCTAGTGTACCTGGTGCTTTCAAATAAACAGTATACTATGTTATTACTCTCATGTGCATATGTTAGGAATGATCTCATGCTGTGGAAGATAATTGACTACATGATAGATACAGTTTACATGCAAAGGATATTTTAAGGGGAGAATAAAATATCTTACCTTAATGTGGTCATATTTAGTAGCTAGTTATTAAATGTCCAATAGGTATTTTTTTCATTGGTTTGTAAATTGCAATTAATCCCTTCTTCATCTGCTACCGTGACTCTTATAATTCTCTTTTCCTGTTTTGATTGGAAGCCTTAGAACATGCATGATTTAGAGCTCATCAGTTTGGAGATGGGAAATGATAATGATTACTTAAATCGCCAGTATTCTTTATTATCAAAATAAGAGGCATTTTTCTTTAGGTTAATATTCATAATTGAAACCTTTTTTTCTTTTACAATATTGCTGTGACTTAAAGATTGGTTAGGTACAACCACACTTAATTTGCGCTGGAAAAATAGTAATGAACATTACTATCAATTGATTTTTCCTTACAATCTGTAAGCCACCTTCGTATCCATTACTTCATTGGAAACACACAAAAATTCTTTGCAATGAAATCAATTTTGTGATTTCCCTTCTATACATGAGGGAACTCAGGATTAGATTTAAAAAACTCACCCAAGGACTTAGAGAGCTGGAAAAGAATGGTGCTGGGATTCCAACTCTGATTTCATTCCTTCTAACCCCAAACTCTTGACCCTATACTGCTCCTATGAATGGCAGATGGCTGTTCAAAGGAGAAGATTTTGAATCTTGCTTTTTATTCTTATAGCTACTTAATGTAACTGACTCTCTTTCCCTACATTTTAGGTGAAGAAGTGGCATATTTTATAATAAAATTATGAACAAAATTTATTAAAGAATAAAATATAATGCAGATAGTTGTCTACTCTTGTTTAATCTATGACAAAAATAAAGATAATCATAATAATCGTATTAGATGCTTGAATAATCATGCCAAAGGAATACTGTTACGGACATCCTTTTTCTCTCTCCCCTGGGATAATCTGGTTTAACAGATTCTTGTAAAGTAACCATAAAGCCCATATTTTTTATAATGAAGTTATCATCTGATCCGTCTTAATATAAAAGTGTTTTTGCCGTCTCCCTTTGGAGTTGCATGGAAGTTTGAGATAAGAAAAAAAACACCATTTCTATGATGCCTTGTGGATATATCTGTTTTGTACTCATATTATATATACCCCTTTATCTGCATCCGACTTTACATACTAGACTTCAGACTAAAACTGTTCCTTTTTTCTTTCTCCTTTCAGGGGTTAGACACTATTTAAAAAGGTAAATTAGTTAATTTATGGACGAATTATCAGTCTTTGTATGTTTCTAGAGTGGTAAAGAATTTTCAACCAAGTGTCTACAGGGATAATTCATTCATCCATTCATTCTTTATCCAATAAATATTTATTGAGTTCCTGCCATGTACTAGTTTCTGTTCTAACAGCCTGGAAACACTTGTTGAACTCAAGAAGCAAAAGATCTGTTTTAACAGAGCAGTGGCTGTCAAAAATGTGGTGCCTAGAATCCTGGAGGTCTCTGACCCATTCACAGGGTCCATGAAGTGAAAACTAATAACAATACTAAGATATTATTTGTCCTTTTCACTGTGTTGTCATTTGTAGTGATGACACAAAAGAAATCATGGGTAAAATTGCTGGTGCCTTAATATGAGTGAAGGCACTAAATTGTATTAATAATCATTGCCTTTTAATAGCCATATACTCACATTATAAAAATTTAAATGCCATTTTTACTCAAGAATGTCTAGATGTAGCAGTAAAAATAACTTTATTACATTTGATATTTGAATACCCATTTTTTCGTGGTCTGTGTGACCAAATGCAGAGTGCTCATGAAGCATTTCTGCCCAAATACTACTGTCATGAGGAAAAGCACTTGTGCAATTGTTCGAGCTGTGAGCTGAAATTGCTGTGTTTTCCATTCAACACCATTTTTACTTGAAAAAAAATTACTGGCAGAAAAAATACAATTACTGAGACACGTATTTGGCAGATATTTTCTAGAAAATGAGCAATGTGGGCCTGTGATTTCAAGGAAAATAAGTAGCAGTATTTGGTGCCAGTAATAAATAACAAAATTTGAATAACAAAATTCTAATTTTGGAAAACTTGCATTTGCCAGTGCTTAAAGACTTTTCTTAAAGGTCTGTGATGATATTAACAAATGTAATTTTTTTTCTGTTGCACAATGGAATGTATCAACATTTGGAAGATTTGGATAACTCAGTGAACCAACATTTTTCAAGTGACCATCTATGATGTTACTGAATCATTCTTCAGTAAAAGATTGATTTAAAATGCAAGATAGACCAGTTGATTTTCATGTGAAGAGTTGTTGTATGGCATGTTTTATACCTGATGATTAGATCCTATTGACTGATTATACTGTTGAATTCTTCCTTATTCATGTATTCGTGCTGATTTTTTTGGTCTACTTATTCTATTCATTGTCGAAAGGGTGTTGAAGTCTGCAACTATTGCTGCAGATTTGTCCATTTCTCCTGCAACATTTCTTTTTTTTTTTTTTAAAGATTTTTATTTATTTATTCATTCAACAGAGATAGAGACAGCCAGCGAGAGAGGGAACACAAGCAGGGGGAGTGGGAGAGGAAGAAGCAGGCTCATAGCGGAGGAGCCTGATGTGGGGCTCAATCCCACAACGCCAGGATCACGCCCTGAGCCAAAGGCAGACGCTTAACCGCTGTGCCACCCAGGCACACCCTGCCCAAATCTGTGAGCCAACAAATTATCTTATTGTCGTGCCACTTTCAGTTGCATTTCTACCACTTACAATAAATTTGATTTAAGTCCTAGATTATAGAGAAGGTCCAACCAGTCACTCGTTGATAACGTTTTTTGTCAAACTGGGGTCTACAGACATATTTTCAGCATTTCCAGAAAACTATATGCAAACTTTAAAATGTTCATTTTCATTTCAGTTCTAACTTAAAATAATTGATGTAAAAATATTCTTATTTATCTGGATGACCCCCTTATCAATTGAGGGCTGCCATGTAATTTCATCACATTTGTTTGTCCCAAGTTATTTTTGTGAGTTAAAGAAAAAGAATGAATGGTGTTTGTAATTAAAGAACATCCTCTGGAACCCAACTGCCTGTGCTTGAATCCTGGCAATCTCTCTTAGAACTTATTCTAACGGGGCACCTGGGTGGCTCAGTCATTAAGCGTCTGCCTTCGGCTCGGGTCATGATCCCAGAGTCCTGGGATCAAGCCCCATATCGGGCTCCTCCGCTATGAGCCTGCTTCTCTCTCTCCCACTCCCCATGCTTGTGTTCCCTCTCTTGCTGGCTGTCTCTCTCTGTGTCAAATAAATAAATAAAATCTTAAAAAGAAAAAAAGAGAACTTATTCTAACCTTTAGTTGCTAGTGTCCTTGTCTGTAAAATAGAGAAAATGATACTACCAACCTCATAAGGTTGGTGTGAATATTGAGGGAGTTGATATGTGTTGAGGTCTTAGAATACTGTCTGCCTTATAGTAAATGCTCGATAATGCTCTATTCTTTATTACATAAATAATGTTTTAGAGCCAAGTGAAGAGCATGTAACCTCAGACATGCTATAAGTTTTACTGTTTTTGAATAGAGAAAAATGGTAGAAGAAATGACTTATTTTACATATGTACAGTAGGAGATGTGAATAAGAATGTTCAAAGCAGTATTGTTCTTGATAGTGAAGATATAGGAAATAACCCAATATCCACCAATATAAAAGTGGGTGGATAAACTTTTACAAATTTCACACAATAGAATATTATACAGTAGTTGAAATGAATTAAGTACAGCACCATGCAGCAGTATAATATGGATGGATATTAGCTATATAATATTAAAGGAAAAAATAAGTTTCCAAATATTATTTATATATATATCATATTTCTCCTATGAAATTTCAAACAATAAAAAATACAATTTGTACTTCTTAGAAATACATGAACCATTTCAGGCATATATAAAACTATGTATATGAAATAAAATCATCTTTTAAAAGGCAAAAATGATCGGGGCTCCTGGGTGGCACAGCGGTTGAGCGTCTGCCTTCGGCTCAGGGCGTGATCCCAGCGTTCTGGGATCGAGCCCCACATCAGGCTCTTCTGCTATGAGCCTGCTTCTTCCTCTCCCACTCCCCCTGCTTGTGTTCCCTTTCTCGCTGGCTGTCTCTATCTCTGTCAAATAAATAAATAAAATCTTTAAAAAAATAAAAAATAAAAGGCAAAAATGATCATAAATACAGAATTTTGGAGGATGGTTGCCACAGGTAGGAGAAGCCTAGGGAATAGAGTAGGAGGTTGTATTGTCAGAGTAAACTGTCAGAATCCTAAGTTTTATTTAGAGTGAGGGGTTTACTGTTGTGTGTAACACTGTAAAAAATAAATGGCTAACTAAATAAAAGAGGACTATGAATGGATCAATGATGAGAATGTGCACTGAACTAAAGATGATGATTTATCCAATTTTGTGCACCTGAATTCCAATGAAAACGAGAGAGAGGGGAATGTGTTACACATGGCCCATGATAGTACAC
The DNA here is from genome assembly GCF_024610735.1 of Ursus americanus. Taxonomy (NCBI): domain Eukaryota; kingdom Metazoa; phylum Chordata; class Mammalia; order Carnivora; family Ursidae; genus Ursus; species Ursus americanus. The sequence continues at coordinate 9,021,267 of NC_142131.1, forward strand.
ATATGCGGACAAACCTTACTGCTAAAACAGTGAGTATTATATTCATGTTGGAACATTAAGTCAGTGTTAAGAATTTTAATTTTATTTTTTTGTTTATATTTACTTTATAATTTTAAATTTCAATTAATAGTTGTCCAAGTGCTTATGCAATGAAGTTTCCACCTACTTTTTGGCTTGTATTTACATTATATTGGAGATAATTTAAGTAATCATTGAAGAGTGGCTGCAATTATTTTTATGTCAGAAGGATTCTGTTCTTTATTCACCTTTAGGAGGTGAATGGTTCTTTTTTCAGGGTCCTTTATTCCAGAAATTCCTACAGTGAAATCCAAGGATGGCTGAGGGATGCTGAGATGTTTTCACAGTTATGCCACACAAAGTATGAAAGAAGCCACAATCAGTGAGGTTAAATCGCAAGGCAATATTCTCCTTCATCACTTTCACTCATATGCAGATAGTGTTTTCCAGAATCTGTATGACATGTGATATCACAAGTGATTAACTGCAGAAGCAGGTAAGAGAATCAAGAATTTACATATAATTTTGGCTATTAAATCAGACGTTAAACAGTCTTGCCAAAGTGCAACTAATGGCATTCTTCTCACTGAATTTCTTTCACTGTGGAAAATGTAGGGTATCTTTTTCATATATTATTAAGGTTACCATGTAATGGGTTTACAATGGTTATTTTTTAAGTGAATTAATAAATATTTTTACAATTTCTCAGTTTTACTTTCTCATACAAAAAATATCAGTAGATATTATTCACATAAACAAAAATCTCTTCGGGATCCTCCACAGTTTCTAAGAGTACGGAGGGATACAGAGCCTGGAACCCTCGAGAACTGCTGCTTTAATCCATATTCTCTTATTTTGCTATTCTCGCTAGGACTACACTGAAATTCATAAGACATGAAATACTGTCATCTCTCACACTATATTGAGCAGCTGGGAATTTATACGTAACTGGGAAGAAACAGGGGAAGCACAGAAGGTTGTCAAGGTGACAGGCTCGTGAGAGGCAGAAGGCAGTTGCTTCGTTGTGAGAAAGTGGGTGAGCGGGTGTACACTATTGGACAGGTAGATGATTAAAAACCTGTGGAATTTCTGGAAGAATAAGCTCAGAGTTTTTACATGAATGGCATAAAAGAAGGCCAAAGACAGCGGGAGAGGGGGAAACAAGAGTATGTGTTCATGGGTGTCTGCTTTTTGGCGGTCAAGTCACCATGCTTTACATGGCCTCGCATGGCCTGCTGAGTGATATCTAGACGGTGGAAGAGCTCTGGTCAGTTTGCCTGAGGCCCAGGACATTGAAAGTAGGACAGCGTTTTTGTTTAAAATATGTGCAAATATACACACCAACACACACACATTGAAGGACGCCGGGATAGCTGTCACATACATCCAAATCACTTCCCATAAGCTCCTGGGGGAAAAATGGCGTTTACTAAATAATCTCTATTTCAATATTTGATGAAAAATGCAATACCTGGTTCTTTTTCTTGGCATTCATGTCACTGCAGTAAGATGAACCATATTTTAGGCATTAATAAAAGTTTCTCAGCCTTCACTTAAATCCCATGGGGATATAAATCTGAATAATAAACTCAACAAAAACACATTTTTAAAAAAGATTTTATTTATTTATTTGAGAGAGAGACGAAGAGAACACGAGCAGGGGGTGGGGGGGGGCAGAGGGAGAGGGAGAAGCGGACATCCCTCCCGCCAACTGGACCTGATGCGGGACACTGGGATCATGACCTGAGCTGAAGGCAGACGCTTAACTAACTGAGCCACCCAGGCAACCCTCAACAAAAACACATTTTTAAAGGAAATTGTACCATGTGAGGAATTTTGAATAACGAAATCTGTGAAATATATATTAATGTATATATAAAAATATAAAAATATATGTAGTCTAATATTAGCTTAAAACTTTTTATTGCATGAAACAAGTTAGCAACAGCATCATTCCATGCCCTGCCCTGCTTTTTGGTCCTTCAACTTTATTGTTTCCTCGGAGGAAAGTAGACATTGCTCATTTTATGAAAACTTGGAATATTTTTGCACCCATGTGCTGTTCTTTATATAATTGACAAATTACTTCTAATTCAGAAATTTTTAAAAAGAAATTCTGCTCCCTTAGGTATTTCATCAGTAAACTCTGATTACTTGTATCATGTTTTATGTAATTGCTGCACACAGATATTCATTCTAAGCCTATAAACTGCCTCCATGTAACTGAATATATGCCAGGATATCTGAGGTCATGGCATGTGCAAGCTTGCCTGTTTTCTTTGTCCTTAACTCAGGCTGTCATTCTGTTTAATTTGGTGTCTTAGAAAAAATGTGCCAATGTCTCTATTTTTTTTTCTCTTGCTTTTCTGAGGTACACAATTACAGAAATTATCTTATTTCAACAGAAAACACTGCTGGCAACAAGAAAGCCTGGAAATCTTCAAAGATCTCTTTTAAGGATGAAAATTATCCCATAAATTCCTGCAGGCTTAAGAGCCCTTCATGATATTTTTTTCTGGAAATCCCTTCCCCTTGCCCTACATTCTCCCCTGGACCACCCCCCAATCGTAATAGCTCATCCCACATTTCAATGCTTCTAGCAAAAAGAAAATCCTGCTGAGATCCAGACTCTCTATCAATCAGGGCACAGTTCTCTTAAATTAATGTGCTGAGCTACTAATATTAAAGAGAGGAACAAATTGATTTTAGAAAGTCAATAAAATACAAACCATATGAATTCAAAAGCAGTGTTTAGGATTTCCATATTGTATTACATTTTTGTATCTGCACAAGTAAGGCACAGCAGAAAAAGTTGAATGGTGTTGGAATGAGCTAAAGAAGAGGATGTAATACTTCTCATCTCTTATATCTACCACAAACCAGAAAAAAATTTTTTTCTGTGCAGCAGCTAATATGGTAGTATTCAAAATTCCAGTTTTGCATTAAAATGCACTCAAAGGAAAAGAAAAACAATTATATGGGAACCATTGGGATATGAGAAGTTCTTTTAAAAATATTTGGTATTGAATTATAATAGCCCATCCAATAAAATGCTTTACTGCTTCTTGTTTATATATATTTTATATTCTAGTCTCATAAGCTTAATTTAGGTGGATGGACTTGATAGCTATTGTCTTGATATTATACACTTCCCTAGTTAGTCGAGAAAGAAAAATGCTTTTACTTAGACAAAAAATCCAGTTGGTCCTGGAATCTTTATGTTCAAAGACACTGAGAGTTTCATCAGGAACTTGTTCCTGCCTGAGTGCAACTTATTTTCCATATTATCCATCAAGAATCTGGATTATCTTATTTTTATTAAGAAAAATCATTTATTTTGTATTAGCCAACAGAGTAAGGCATTCATCAAGAATGCTACATTAGAGAAGATTTATTTCAAACATGTAGCTCTAAGTCAACTTAAGTGCTTGAAAAGCAAGTACTATGGAGAGCATGGCTGTTTACTGATAGGGTTAAATAAGATGGTGACAGGTAATGGTAACACTCAGTTCAATCAGGCTTGGTAACATAACTTAGTTGTGCAAGAATATGTGTGTAAAGAAAATATGAGTGGCCTAGCACGATCTCTTGGTTTTTATTTATTATTTTCCCATAAAACATTTTAAAATTAAAAGCCAATAACCCTCATGTTGATATTCCATATGAACCCAAACCATACCTTTTCCTGTAAATTGTATGAGTTGAAGTCTCTGATTTGCAGCGGGCTTTTTGATACACTTTAAAGACCAATTCTTTCTTTCTCATGTAATACAGTTGAGAGCCAAAGCTTATCTTGCTTTAAATAGAACAACCAATTCAATACTAAAATCAGCCAGCATTTATGGAGTGCTTATAAGTGAAAGGGATTGTTGTGGGGGTCAGGTAAGAGGCAAGAGCGAGATCCCTGGAGTTAAATGCTTACCCATAAAGCCTGGCTCAGTCCTTACTATCTGTGGGAATTTGGACAAGTTATCGGAACCTCTTTTCCCCTATTCCTCATTTGTAGAATGGAGCTAGTAGGAGAACCTATTTCTCAAGGTTGTGGTAAAGATTAAATGAGATAACGCTTTGAAAGTGCTCAGCAGCCCATCTGATACATAGATGACCAGAATGCCATAGACTAACTGTGTCCTCCAAAAACTCATATGTTGAGAAGTAATCCCCAATGTGATGGTATTTGGAGATGGGACCTTTGGAAGGTGATTAAATCATGAGGGCACTAATGGAATTATAAAAGAAACCTTATAAAAACCCTTATAAAAAGAAACTTCAGAGAGCTCCCTTGCTCCTTCCTGCAGGTGAAGATACAGTGAGAAAACAGCCATCTATAAATCGTGAAGCAAGTCCTTACAAACATGGAATCTGATGGCCCCTTGATCTTGGACTTTCTATCCTCCAGATCTGTAGATATAAATTTCTGTTGTTTATAGGCTACCCAGTCTATTGTATTTTTGTTAAAGCAATCTAAAGGGACTAACACAAGTAAGTATAAATTATAATAATAAGTTATATGGAATTCTTGATAGTATTATGACAAAGGAAGATATCTTACTATCCAAGAGTTCAGTCCAGTGCAAGGGGCTGCCAAATACATGACTAACAAATACCCTATGGGCCAAGATTCATCTATATTAGAGGAAAAACAAGTGCAACTAGAGAACAAGGAGATCCTGGGAAGATCATGTGGAGGAAATGAAAGTTGGAATTGCGCTAAGGAATAGGTAGATAATTCACAGAAGGGGAAGCAGAAGAGACATACTCCAGGAACAAAGAGAGACTATAAATTGGGTTAGGGACGTTATTTATAGAACTTGAGCAAAAATTCATGTAGCTAGAACACAGTAATTGTCATGGTAGAGTGGACATTCCTAGTGTTCATCGTGAGAAGAAAAGAAAAGAATACTCTGAAGGTGGCCCCCAGGAAGTCAGAAAAGAAATACTTATCACTCTTTGCATTCCAGTGTCTTGGCCTCTTCCTGAGGAGGACATCTATCTAGATGTGTGTTCCCGCATGCTGTTGATTTCCATGTTGGTGTTGAGGAACCCAAGAAGGTGGGACCGTGTAGTGGGCCATAAACTGAAGATGAGTCAATTGTAGTGCAAATCAGATCCTCCAGTTACACGTACTTCTTTGGAATTTTTTCTCTTTTATCACCTTCTAATCTTCTGTAAAGTCAGGTTTAAATATTTCAGCCTTGGGGCGCCTGGGTAGCTCAGTTGTTAAAAAGCGTCTGCCTTCGGCTCAGGGCGTGATCCCGGCGTTCCGGGATCGAGTCCCACATCGGGCTCCTCTGCTATGAGCCTGCTTCTTCCTCTCCCACTCCCCCTGCTGTGTTCCCTCTCTCGCTGGCTGTCTCTCTGTCACATAAATAAATAAAATCTTTAAATATTTCAGCCTTGGGGTGCCTGGGTGGCTTAGTCGGTTAAGCGTCTTACTCTTGATTTTGGCTCAGGTCATAATCTCAAGGGCGTGAGATCCAGCCGCCCCCCCCCCCCCCATCAGGCTCTGCACTGGGCTCTGCACTGGCCATGGAGCCTGATGAAGATTCTCTCTCTCCCTGTCCCTCTGCCCCTCCCCGGCTCACTCTCTCTCTCTCTCTCTCCAAAAAAAAAAAAAAAATCAACCTTGTTTATGGTGTGCTATGGGGTGTATAGGGGGGTTCTACTTGCTTGTACAGGGTAAATATTATAGGTAAAGCAGTGTTTTTTCCTATGTAGTGGAAGATTTAGTCTTGGAAGGAAATGACATTCCTGCCTTCAGATCACAGAGGAATCAGAAAGAATAAGTTTCCAAGAAAATTTCAAATGATGGATATATACAAGAATAGGAATTTTCTTCAGAGGGTTTTGGTCATCTTTGTGATTTAGGTAGATGGCAAAATTATTTACTGAGAGTAAGGATGACAGGTGTGGGTTAGGAGCCTTGAGATGCATTTTCAAACAGTTGCTGTGGCAAGTGCAATAGGGAATCAACTAGAGTTAAATAAAAGAATTGCTGAGTAGCACTTGGGGCCCAGCTGAAGAATCTAATCCAATATGATAAGAAAGAAAGAAAGAAAGAAAGAAAGAAAGAAAGAAAGAAAGAAAGAAAGAAAGAAAGAAAGAAGGGAAGGAAGGAAGGAAGGAAGGAAGGAAGGAAGGAAGGAAGGAAGGAAGAAAGAGAAAGAAAGTGAGAGGACCCTATTCCTTACATTACTATTAAAGAAGGGGAAGATATAAGATAGGCTTTCCTGGAGGAGCTCAGTTTAAAACCTAAAAGGAGAAAAATGTTATCAACAGTAATCAAGGATGATGTCGAGGAGGTATAATAAGAGTGTGGTTTCCACTTGGGATCAAGCAGAGCACTTTGCATGTTGGCAGTACATCTAAGTGAATTTTTAAAATAGGATAATCTAAAGTAAACTGGCAAAGTCCATTGAACAAACAATTAAGTAACTTAATGGTCTGTGCCCTTGTTTAATTGGCTAATTTCCGAAGATCCTCTACTGTAGGTTACAGGCAATTTTAAGAGGATAATAGATACAATGAAACAAGTAGCAGGAATATGAAAAAAATTAAATACAATTAACCAATTGAGATACAAGTGTGATAATGAAAATCAGTCATGGAAATTAAAGGTGGGATACAAGTTTTATACGTCATTGTTCCTATTAACTGTGTTTCAATTTTCCTAAAATTTCAGAAGCAGTGCTATGGATTATGAGCATAACTGTGAAGCCAAAGATACAGAAATAATCAGAGAACAGCAGTCTACTTTACAGTTCCTGTGTGATTTCTCTTATTAACCAGGTAGCAGGAGCTCTTCACCATGTACAGGTTGTAGTGCTAACCTCTTGAACTGATTTTGGAAGCAAGCCCAGCTCCATCTTTTGGAGATTCACAGATACTTTGTGGCATGTCACAGGACTTGGACGTCTGCCATTATTTTTTCATTCACTGTAGGCACTAAAGGCACTAAAATTTTTGAGAGAAGCCTGCTAAAATGAAACCATTTTGGTAAAGAACAACCTGGGTGTTTATTTTCCAACCCTGATTTGGACCAAATCCCTTTGTAGAGAAAGAGTGAGAGGGAGAAGTCAAGAGAGTGCGGACTGGTGGAGTGGTGGAAGAGAATCAAAGGCACATTTCTACTTCACATTTTTCCCCAGGACTGGGAAATATTAAGGTTGTCTTATAATTCTTTTGCTGACATGAGAATGGCAACAAGCGTATCCTTCAGTACATATTGTGAAATTATCCATGTGATTTCTTTTACCATCTTAGAAGTCATTCTCTAATAAAAAATTACTCTTAATGAAGAAAAAGAACCAGTTTTCCATTGAAGTTTTCTACTTTATATATATTAAAAAAAACCCATAAATGAAAATTAGGACGAACATAAAAATTATTATTATTATTTTTTAAAGATTTTATTTATTTATTTGACAGAGATAGAGACAGCCAGTGAGAGAGGGAACACAAGCAGGGGGAGTGGGAGAGGAACAAGCAGGCTCATAGCGGAGGAGCCTGATGTGGGGCTCGATCCCACAACGCCGGGATCACGCCCTGAGCCGAAGGCAGACGCTTAACCGCTGTGCCACCCAGGCGCCCCCGAACATAAAAATTATAATTTAACCCAGTTACACAGTACCAGCAAGCCAAGCAGGGGCTTATACTTTTGGAGAGTCACTTTGCTAAAAGCTTATTTTTTCTTTTAAAGAACGGCATCGTCTCTATTTTAATGCTGTCAAATGTGTATCATTTCCCCTTCCTAATATTTTATTACAAAATGTTAAAACCTATACAGGATGTTGAAAGGAAAAGTATGCAGCAAACACCCATATACCTACTTCATTGATTCTATAATTACCGTGTTGCTATTTTCTCTTTGTTATGCACCTACTAATCTACCCATCCTTCTATCTATTGTTCCATCATTTTTGTTTTTTTTTCTTTTTTAGCTCTGCACCTTTTTATAAAACAAGAATGGAATTACAACTATGTGTATATATCTGGAGACCAACCAGAAGGAGTGTAAAAAATATTTTGTATTTTTTGGAGCATGTTTCTTAGAAGGGTTGTATTAGCTTCCTATTGCTGCTGTAAAAAAATCACACAAACTTTCAAGCTTAAAACAACATGAATTTACTTATTACTTATCTTGTGGAGGTCAGAAATCTTACAGGCTAAAATCAAGGTGTCAGTAGAGCTACATTCCTTTTGAAGGCTTCAGAGAAAAATCTGTTTCCTTACCTTTTCCAGCTTCTAAAGGATTCTTTCATTCCTTGGCTCATGGCCCCTTCCTCCTTCTTCAAAGTACATCACTCCAACCTTCTCTGTCCTTAAATCTTTCCCTGTGATTCTCCTGCCTCCCTGTTTTAAGGATCCTTATGATTACATTAGGCCCACCCAGATAATCCAAGATAATCTCTCTGTCTCCAGGGTCTTAATGTAATCGCATCTGTAAAATCCCTTTTGTCATGTTAGGCAACACAGTTACAGATTCTGGGGTTTTGGATGTGGCCATTTTTGGAAGACATTATTCAGTTTACCACAGGATAATGTTACAGTCTTTACTGTGTGCTTTGCTATTAGCGTCCCTTAGTGCCTGGAGAAAACATATGCTGATTTAATGCTTTATTTATTTGGCCCATTCCATGAAATAAGTAATGCTCTCTTATGAATGGCTCTTACCACACGAGACAACAAAAGTATCAGTAATTTACCATTCTTCATGATCACAGAGTTGCACTATTATTTTATGTACCATTGAAAAAGAAAAAAGAAAACACTGTCAATTAAATTGATTCACTACTTAATGTAAGGTGCATTTTTAAAAAGATTTATTTATTTATTCATGGGGGAGGGCAGAGGGAGAGGAGAGAGAGAATCCACAAGCAGACAAATCCCAGGACCCTGAGATCATGATCTGAGCCAAAATCAAGAGCTGACCACTTAACCGACTGAACCACCCAGGCTCCCCATAAGATGCGTTTTGGTTTTGATAAAAGTTTAAATGTGATAAAATGTGTCTCAAAATAGGTGAAATATTTAAAATTGTGGTTTCAGTGGACCACATGGCACAGAGATGGCCCAAGAAATTTCTTCCTTATCCATTAACAGTATGACTATAATAAGGTTCCTATTTCAGGTAAATTCGGTTTTATTAAAATGCAGCATTGAGAGAAATCCTCAATTGACTTAGTCCTTGCAGTAACTAAAATGTGTGCACACTTCTGCTTTAAGTTATAGTTAGCAATTTCCTTTATTCCAGTATCTGGATACTAAAAGTAACAATATTAGTCCTGTTAAAGCCACATCTTTTGAAGATGGACCTATTATTTTGTACCTCCCAGCGATAAAATGACAAAGCAATCATCTACAGCATGCATTAGATACCTAAAGGGCACCAAAGTAATTAAGTGTACATTATTTAGCTGGAGCTTCTAGGTCTCTGAGTTGACAATAACTTCATAGGCAGGATGGACAGGAATGGAACGGAAACACAATTTTCTTTAAATGAAAAAAAAGCAAATAGGCTGCATCTTGACGGTCCTTATCTGCATTTCACCTTTATCGTCTCAGGAGCAATTCTTCCAGCATACAGCACGAGCCCTTGTGTGTTCATTATTTTCTGCCAACAATCTCTCTTTCCTGGGAGAAACATCTAAAGTTAATAAAGAGATAAAACCTATTTTCTTCAGCTGTTTTTTTTCAGATTTTTCAGTATTCAGTTAAGGAAGGGCAAAAGTTGCAGACCACCTTAGAAGAACACCGTTAGACTACTTCGATTTTTTTTTCATATGGTATTTCTCAACTGAGATTGTGGAAAGAAACCTTATATTGCTCAGTTGATCTATGAAACAATGATAATGCTTCTGAATTTCAGGAAGTGCTGGAACAAAAGATTCTCATCTCTCAGAGCTCTGCGTTGTAGAGGGCTTCCATACATTCAAGAACATGTTTCTGGGGGCACCTGGGTGGCTCAGTCGTTAAGCGTCTGCCTTCGGCTCAGGGCGTGATCCCGGCGTTATGGGATCGAGTCCCCATCAGGCTCCTCCGCTGGGAGCCTGCTTCTTCCTCTCCCACTCCCCCTGCCTGTGTTCCCTCTCTCGCTGGCTGTCTCTCTCTGTCAAATAAATAAAATCGTTAAAAAAAAAAAAAAAAGAACATGTTTCTGAAAATTTTTCTTGGCAGAAAATACAGTTTAAGCCTTAGATTTTCTTGTCCATTGCAGTGAGTAGTGTGATTTGAGATGTTGGTCTCAGAGTAAGGACCACCTGAAAATGCAGCTTTGTTTCCTAGCCCAACCAAGAGGAAGGGGAATCAGAATGTTTAAGGTAGTGAGAGCTATAGACGTGATCTAATTTCAACTTAATTTTACTGATTAGGGAACCATATCAGAACTGGGGCTGTAGGTCAATTTTTCCATTGGGTCAGGGGTAAATTCACAGTTATGTATTTATTTATTTACACAGTTCAATTTCTTTTAGGTTTTGGATATATAGAGCTAAGCTAATTTATAGGTCTAAACTAAGACTGCCTAGAATTCAAGCCACCAAACACACCGCAACAGGTTTTGTTTATTTATTTTACACTTCCTAGAGGAAAATGTCTGCTGCAGAAATTTCACTAGCTGAGAGCTATATGCAGCAGAACTGAAAGCACTTATTCTTTGGGATTGATAGACAAATAAATTCTATGAAAAATTATTCTTTTTCTCTCCCTCAGAATTTATTTGGACATGAGACTGAAAAAAATTATTTGGCCTGTGAAATTTTATGGTCTCAAATGTAAATATCCTTCTCACTAAAAACAAAAAAAAGTATTTCCAAAGAGCTGGACTTCTGCGTCTAAGAACTACAGAACCTGAGCAAATGGGAACTAGGCAGCCAGGGTCCTACTTGGCTTCCGAGGAATATATTGATAAGCACTTACACTTCCTGTTTTGATGGTAGAAATTCCTAGGAATTGTCTCTCACCTGTGAACAGTGTGATACAAACAAATTCGAGATTTCTAGTTTAAACATTTTTTTTTGAACTCTAGAACAGCATTTGCTAAACTTGTTGCTTCTATGTGATAGAAGATATGTGAAGACCATAGTATTCACATGTGAGTCACATTCGCAAGGTGCCCTGCAGCCAATTGCGATGGAAAGTAAAGTAGTCTATCTGCAGTTTCGTTTTCCGCAATTTTAGTTACCGCAGTCAACCGGTCACTGTAGTCGGAAATCAGATGATTCTTCTGACGAATCATCAGAAGGTCAATAGTAGCCTAACTTTACGTCGCAATGCCTACGTCATTCACAGCGCCTCATTCCATCATCTAGGGATTTTATTGTCTCGCATCTTCGTAAGAAAGGTGAGTCCAATACAATAAGATATTTTGAAAGAGACCACATGCGCGTAACTTTTATCATAGTATAATGTTATAATAGTTCGGTTTTATTTTTAGTCATTGTTGTTAATCTCTTACTGTGCCTAACTTATAAATTAAACTTTGTCATCGGTATGTATGTACGGGGAAAAAACATAACATATATAGGGTTTGGTATTATCCTTGGCTTCAGGCATCTTACCAGGGTCTTGGAAAGGATCCCCTGTGCATAAGGGCAGGACTACTGTACTGCGCTTCCAAATTCCTAGTAAGCGGTTATAATTCCTATTTCTCTCCTGTTTAAGAATGCACATTGCATAGTAAGTGCATGAGAGTATTGGGGAAAACATTAGCTCTACTATAATTTATTTTTAAAAATCATTCCTAACCTTGATATTTTATTATATAGAGTACTTCACATCTGATAGAGACAAAATGTTTCAGAACCTTATGGCTGCGAACCGCTTTTCTGCGGCATTCACTGATTTAATCGTGAAAAAGGTTAGGAGTGCAAACAATAAATTTTATTTCATTTTTCTTTCAATGCTCTTAGTTTTTTTAATAGCTAGCATGGTTAAATTATTAAAAAATCAGAATGATATAAAAAGATATACACTGAGAAGTCTCGTTCTCATATCTTTTCCCTTTCTTGCCCCTTTTGGTTAGGATTAGCTTTTAGTTTCTGACTTGTATTTCTTCATGTAAATATAAATATAAAAAATATTCTTATTTCCCCCTTTTCCTTCACAAGTGAAGGCTACTATATTCATTGTCATGCACCATGTTTCTTTTAAATTTAAAAATCTATCCTAGGGTACTCTATATCACATACTGTGATAATGTATCACTACACAGAATATATATATACAGATATATTTCTTTTTTACAACTATATAGTCCATACCATGAGCTATTTAGTCAGTCCAAAATTGATGGATACTTAAGATAGATTCTAATCTTCTGCTATTATAAAGAATGTTGCAAGAAATAACCTTGTATATATGTTATTTTGTGAGTGATATAAATATCTTCTAATTAAAAAACAAATGTTTCAAATGACATGGAATTTTTGAGTTCAATAAGTTCAGAATCTGAAAAGCAAAAGAAACAAAATTAAAAAAAAAAGGGGGGGGGTGAATCCTGAAAGACCAAGCCCTTAAGTTCAGGATGAGATAAACTCCCAGAAGTGGGGTTACTGGTTCAAAGGGTAAATAAATTTATAATATGTACACATTGCAAATTTTCCTTCTTTAAGGTTGTGACAGTAACATAAATGTTCAAAATTGCCAAACTTCTGCATTTTTTGACAATCTGATGAGTGAAAATAAATATCTCTGTATATCTCCATTTGCATATCTCTTGTTATGAGAGAGATTAATTATCTTCTTATATGTTGGTTTATTTGCTTTCCAGTTAACTGGCTACTTTTATCATATGCCTATTTTAATGGATTGTTGGTCATACTTTTATGGAGTTCAAGGAACCCTGTATGTATTGGGAGATTAGCTGTTTATAATATGAAGTACAAATATTCTTTTCCAGTATGTTTGTTTAATGGCTTAGCTTAAGGCTTAACTCACCCACATTTATTTCAGAGGCTCTTCTATGCCAGCTTTTCCTAATTGCTCCATCTTTGCTCTGGACCCCATGATCTCCAACCTCCTACATCAGTCACCTCCTTTCCCTCTCTTTTTTAAAAGATTTTATTTATTCACTTGATTGAGAGAGAGAGAGAAAGAGAAAAAGCATGAACAGGGGGAGGGGCAGAGGGAGAAGCAGGCTCCCTGCTGAGCTGGGAGCCCGATTCGGGCCTTGGGGCTCGATTCTAGGACCCTGAGATCATGATCTGAGCCGAAGGCAGACGCTTAACCGACTGAGGCAGCCAGGCGCCCCAGTCACCTCCTTTCTCCATTTCAAATCTCACTTGTTACTGGGAGTTACTAAGTTATCCTCAGTTCAGAAACATATTTACATATCTCCTATCTTAAAACATAAAATAGCTTTCCTTTATCTTATATTGACCTTACTTCTGTATTCTTTCCTTTAGAGCCAAGTTCCTTGACAGAAGTTTTCACTCCATGTCTCCATTGTTACTTTTTTAAAGATTTTATTTAAATTCCAGTAAGTTAATATACAGTGTAATATTAGTTTCAGGTGACACAATTAAGTAATTCAACACTCTGTACGACACTCAATGCTCATCATGACAAGGGCCCTCCCTGTCACCTATTTAACCCATCCCCCTGCCCACCTCCCCTTTGGTAACCATTAGTTTGCTCTCTATAGTTGAGAGTCTGTTTCTTAGTTTGCCACTCTCTCTTTTTTTTTCCCCATATACTCATTTGTTTTGTTTCTGAAATTCCACATATAAGTGAAATCATATGGTATTTGTCTTTTTCTGCCTGACAATTACACTTAGCATAACACTCTCTAGTTCCATCTACATCATTGCAAATAGCAAGAGCTCATTCTTTTTTTATGGCTGAGTAATAGTGCATTGTATGTATATACCACCTCTTCTGTATCCATTCATCATTCAATGGACACTTGGGCTATTTCCATAGTTTGGCTGCTATAAACATTGTGATGCATGTATCCATTGTTTCTTTCCAGAGCTCTGAGCTTCAGCTCTTGCCCCAGTACATGCTCAATTCTATGACTTTAGAAATACCCCCTACCCCAAGTTCTCAAATGATTGTGCACTTTCCCTTCTCATCCTACTTCATTTCTCCTGCAGAATATAACACTTTGATCACTCTTTCTTGACATCATTTCCTCGTTTGTTTGTTTTCATAATACTCTCCCTTCTGTATTCTTTAAGTACTCTACTCAGCCCATCTTATTCTTCCTTGTTTTGTCCTCTTTATAAATGTTCAAGCATTTGGCTGCTACATATAAGTCAAGGACTCCTAAATCTATGTCTACAACCCAGACCCCTGGCTTCCAAGAGTAGATATGCATACCCAATGGCACATAATGATGGGCCACGGACAGCTTTCTCACCTTCGTCTACCACTCTCCACCCACTCCTATTTCTTGGATGAATTGATCAAGTTAACACCCTGATGCTAACACTTTTGTATCTTGACTTTCTACAGTGTAAAATGGGATCTATATGTTATCTTCTTTGTAGAGTTATGATAAGATTAAATGGAAAAATAAACAGAGAATACTGGTGATTAGCCATCCCTTTATATTGCCCCTTCTCCTTTTTTCCTTTCTTCTTAATACTATAATTATTATTAATACCATAATTACCATTGGTGGTTCTCCAAATTTTGTTCAAGTATCTTCTTCTCTGGGGAGTTGTTACTGGCAAGAACTCTACTGACAGTGATATTCTTTCAAAGAATATAAGTCTATTTGAAAAAACAGGTAAGAGAATGAATCATTTTTGTAGTGCATGGCAAGTACTGGATTAGAGGTAAGCCATTCACGGCTAAGACTACCAATATGTCTAACACATATTGTAGGTGTTTAATAAATGTCTGTGGAAGGAGTGTTTATAAGCTGGTAACTACTACCATAGCGATACATGTCAAAAGAATATAACATACTTAAAATTACATGGAGTTGGGGAGGTGAATGGGGGGATGGGGTAACTACTGGGTATTAAGGAGGGCATTAAGGAGGGCATGTGATGTGATGAGCACTGGGTGTTAAATGCAAATGATGAATTGCTGAACTCTACGTCTGAAACTAATGATGTACTATATGTTGGCTAATAGAATTTAAATTTTAAAAAGTTAAGAAATTTTAAAAAATTACATGGAGTGATTTAGAAATCTATTTAATTTCTGTGATAGAAAGATGTGCTAGTATTGGGCTTTATTACTTTGTTTCATACTAGCGTAGCGCTTGCGGTGGTGGGGACATATTAGAGACAGTTATTTATGTCATTTTGTAGAATTAAAAAAAGTCTATCCACTATAGTCAGGACCTCTGGGTTTGTAGTAAATGATGATTAAGTTAAGCAACCAGACACTTTTTTCTTATCATCCCTTAAAGGATTTCTTTAGCCCTAGAATTAGCATCAAAAATCATTAATTCTGTAAATTGTTAGAGGAAAAACATTATATTATCTTGAATAAATGGCATTTCTTCTCCCCCTCATCATATCCTTTATATTCATCTACTTTTCATGTCACTAGGTCAAGGAAACAAAAGGCATTCTATAGCAAAGGCTCACAGAATATCTCATAAACAGGATCTCATGAAAACCAAATAAACTGGAACAGAAAAAAGAGACACAGATAAAATGTTCTAATGCTGTCTGAATTTCTCTTTAAGTCCTAGGGTTTATTTTCATGTCTGTAACATAATATAAATAGAGAAATATGGTTTTCTGACCATTACCTTATTGTTATTTCATATTTCCCAACACTGGCAAGCATAATCTATGCGTTGATAATTTATCTTTGAAATATAAATCTTTCAATATTTTCAGGGTAGAAGTCATATGGCTTAGAGTCACAAGAAAATCGCATCAGCATTCCATCTTTATAATGAACGACTTGGGTTTATTATTTCATTGACCTATGGAGACACTTGGGAGAATTAATGTACTGTACTGCATGTGTTATATACTAGGCTTGACATGTATAAATATTCTGAAAAATTACTCATTTATTTAGCTGGATCGCTTAATAGATTTAACAAATGATAATCTTAGCAAATATTTGTTAATATTGGCTAAATATTTGTTTAAATCTTTGTTAAATATGTATGAAATTTGTGTACAGTGGTATCTGAAAGAAAGATTAGAACACTCATATTTCTGTAACAAGTAATTACAGTTCCAGTTTCTAGTATACGTGAAGTGATTCTTATCTTCCTTAATCTCTAATATTCCATTAAATATATTGGAATATGTTCAAAACCAATATTTTCAGAATGAAAATATGATGCCTGACACTGTATCATATTTAATGCTGGACTGAAGTTCAGAGACAAATTAGACCCTTGAATTGAAGTCCAAATGGTAGCTTTGTTCTGAGACTTAACATGAATAATCATCATATATAATGTGCCTGGGTTGAGGATACCACCATTCCAGGGGAAGCAGTGCTTTCTTCCTTATTTTTTTTCAAGTAGCCTTAACAAATTATTTTCATATTGTAAGGGATATTCAAAGTTAAAAATAAAATGGAATTATGCATTTTCTTCTACTTACAAATAGGAAAAAAAGAGAGAAAGAAACCAAATGTCCCTATTACTTCTTAGTTCTGAAATGCTGAAGTTAGGCAACAGAAATACATATAAGATGAAAAATTGGATGTCAGTGAGGGTAGTAATTTGTGGCTTAAGCAATGTGCTGAAAAATGGCAATAATTCTAGGGGTGTGTGTGTGTGTGTGTGTGGTTTCAGACCGACCATATCCAATCTAAAATGTGTCATCTCTCTTCAATATTCCCAAGAAGAAAACAGTGGACACCAGATTTTAAACAAAAAGAAAAAGGATGTAATTAGGTGTTAGTGAATTGCACATACAAAATGTCTAATAAGCTACAGCTACTTTTGTTGTTACACTTTTATTATTAATAAATTCTGTAATTTATTATATATTATATACTTTCAAAATCTGGAATGCCACCCACACTTGGCAATTATTTGGAACAACAATTATCTCTTTGTCATGTGTCCTTGGGCCCACCTGAGAATATTTAGGTGTTCTAACCAGCTGACTCACTAATGGAGTTAAGCTGCCTTTCCTCTACCCAGTGACAAATAGAAAATGGAGGAAGGTCCATGAACATAATAAATAGAGTTTTTCTCCTAGATCCACAGTAGTTTTCTTATAAATCCATTGGATTTAAGATAGAAATTCAGCTTTCTAGAGATATTTTCTAATTTCTTGGGCTACTTAAGATGGCCATAGAACTATTGTCAGTAACCCAGACTCAGAAGTCCCTAGATTTTTTAAATGGTTGAGCCTAACATATAGTAAGGGCTCAATAAATATTTGCTGGTGATTGGATCAATGGTTGAATATTCTAAGACATTTTAACTTAAAGTAAAGAAATTTCATAACTACTTAATAACAGATGTGATATTTTATCATTCATACAGTCATATGTCATACAGAGTATTATTAATGAATGGATGCTAGGATGCTAAAAGCAGTGTGAAAAAAAATTCATGGGCTTTGTTTGGCCTCATTACCTTTTTAATTTCCATTTACTTCATAATAACATGTATCAGTCACTGTTGGAAGTGGGCTGGGGGATGGGTGATATCTATTAGTATCTCGTAGTGATTTCTGAATAGAGAGTTATTGTTAGATTGTTTCTCAGTGTAGGTGAAAGCAAACGTGCTACAAACCCTTACTGATTGACGGCAACAGCTTAATTTTTCTGAAGGAATAATCAAAGTGTAAAATAAGTCTACTCTGTCACTCAATATATAAAAACATGTGAGACTGTACTTCAGAAGAAAGAACACTGTTCTATATGGAAAAGAAGTATACATGCACATTTCCTTTAGGAAAGCTTATTTCATGGAAGCAACCGAAGGTGTTCCTTAATTAAAATGTTATTCTGAATGTTTTCTTAAATTAATTAACGCTTTTCCTTAACATCATATTCCTTGGAAAAAGTGCCAGAATTTATGTTTATATATGTGAGTGTGTGTGAGTGTGTGTGTGTGTGTGTGTGTGTCTATTCTAGGATTTTTCTCTCTAAATTCCTAGTTCTCTTCTTTAAGCCTTTGCCACCAGCTAAACTAAATAAATGTGGAAGAACACGGTAAGAGGCTCTACTAACAACTATTTCACAAAACAGTTGTAAGTATTAAAAAATGTGCGGGTTTTTTGTTGTTGTTTTGACACAGTTTAAGAAATCTTACTAGCATGTCCCTGTAGCCCAGTCCTTTCACTGTGCTTGCACCCCCTCCGTGGTCTAGTGTTTCCTGCAGAGAGAATACTGAAAGCAACTCCATTTTCTTGAGATTTGACTCTGTTTATGTGGGCAAGGAGGAAGCAGAGTTTTAGAAACTTGTACTCCTTCCTGGCTTACAGTTTCTTCCTGTCATTATCTCAGCCTTCATGACTTCACCTGAAATATAGGAACAAGAAAGCAAAAAGAATCCACTTTTAATAAAACTTACTTCTATTTCATTACATGCAACATTAAAATAGAAAAACCAATAAAGGAAAAATGTAAGCATGGGGAGAACACTCAGTGCTTCCATGCGGACATCATAGCCTTTGGTCCTGGTTATGGCAGGTATTCCATTGCTCAGCTGACTGCCCACATCGGCCCACTTGAGAGACCACACTACAGAGTTCACTTGGTGAGGGATGTTGTAAGCATTTCATGTGTGTAGACACAGTGGGTTTAAAGCCAGGATCATTTCGTTTACTACATTTTTTCTAACAACTATTAAGTTTATTGTAAAATAAATTTTCATGAATAGTTCTCCATACTTCTTTTCTAGACTTTGGTGGTCCTTTCTAGCTCCCTCCTCCCCCCCCAGTACAAAAACAAGGCAAGGCCAAAGTCAAGACCTAATTGATTTGACCCTGATTTGACAAAAAGCCACTTCTGAATTTTTTTAGTTTATTACTTATATAGTCGAAGTAAGAGTAATGGTCTGCCACTCTACCTTGAAGGAGCTGGGGCCGAAATCTCATACTTCAGCAGAGGCCCTGAGAAGCTGTCTCATGACAGTCCTGGAGGAGGTAGAAAAGCAGGTGGGAGATGGCCCCAAGCTATCCCCAGCCTCCCATTCGCCTCTGCTCTCTGGGGATCATGAGGCATCCTGCCATGACTCAGGGAGGCTGCGGTTTAAACCTTTGCCCAGGTAGCCCATGTGGATCTGTGCAAAGGTGCCAGGGCACTGTGGAGGAGCCATTGCCCTACATTTTCTAATTCTTTTTCTCCAAACCTTTTCCCATTACCTATTAGGATGTTTTATTAGTATTCTTCTTTCCTTATACAAACATAAAGTTACATAATATTCTTTAGTTTGTTACATGGGCACTGGGTATAAATTTTACCATCCTCAAAACTTGGATGGGAAAATTTTACAATCCTTCATTTTTCAAAATTAAATTATATTTTATTCAGGGATGACTAGAAATTCAATCTTAGTCATTAATGTGACTCCCTTTCATTCAGGGTCATGCTACTTCCTTTCGCTCTTCACCTGCCCTGCTTGTGCATGGGATCAGTGATGAGGTTGTTAGTTTCCACCTAGTGTGCAGCTTTTCTGGGGCCTTAAGGGGGGATACCCAGCCGTTCTTCAGGGCCCTGCCAGCTACCTTGAGTGCAATCTCTGCTGATTCCCTAAACCCACCTCAAACTCCTCCCCATATCTTTCCCTTTTTCAACTTGCTCCCCATGCCTTCTCATGAGCCAATCAATGCAATTTGTCATGAAAGGAATTTTAGGAACACTGGTTTCTCCTTTTGGGAGTGGGTGCTAATGAACTATAAGCTAAAACCATTATGTATGTGTGTGTATATATATGTGTGTGTGTGTGTGTGTGTGTGTGTGTGTGTGTGTGTGTATATATATATATATATATATTTTTTTTTTTACTAACTCACACTGTTAAGCATGTTAAATCATCAGCAGATCATGGGAAGCATGACATACAGAGAGTTGACCTCATCCCAAAAGTTTCTGATGTTTTTCCAGCATTTGCTTAAATAGGTGAACATTTCTAGAGCTCAGAACTTATTATTATGAGTCATTTTTAGAGTATGCTAATGACTCATGGAAATGTTATTCAATCCACTGTCTTTATCTCCAGATTTTTCTATTCTTCTCTAATTACTTGAGAAGACAATGATAACTGTGACATCTTAAAGCAAGTCTTTACCCTAATTTATTCTTAATTACTGATAATTGTGTCAGGTTAGTGGTTATATTAGATATTTAATTATATTCATGCTGAGTGTAGGGTCAGTGTAATTATGGGCTCAGAGCTGGGATTGGGATGATGGGTAACTTCATAAGGACAGTCCTCTCAGTTGTGTATATGGATATAGTCAGAACTCTCAAATTAAAAAATAACAGTACATTTTAACTTGGAGAGTGGTGGCCAAGTACCAAGAGTGAGGAGATAAAGGGCAATGTGCTTGTGGGAAGAGAGTTCCGGGAACAAAGTTTTGCCAGATGCCAGTTCTTGCCTTTCCAGATCCTGCTCAGTAGCATTCATCAAAGGCTGCAGACAGCTTCAAATCACCTAGTCCCTGAGCCAATACTGGCTAGGTATATATTGCCAATAGATACAGTAGGATATCTCTGCCTCCCACAAGAGGGGGTTTTTAATTACCTTGTTTCAGCTTAGAAGCTGGAGGTTCCTGGGGCGCCTGGGTGGCTCAGTCGTTAAGCGTCTGCCTTCGGCTCAGGGTGTGATCCCAGTGTTCTGGGATTGAGCCCCACATCAGGCTCCTCCCCTGGGAGCCTGCCTCTTCCTCTCCCACTCCCCCTGCTTGTGTTCCCTGTCTTGCTGGCTGTCTCTCTCTCTGTCAAATAAATAAGTAAAATCTTTAAAAAAAAAAAAAAAGAAGAAGAAGAAGAAGCTGGAGGTTCCTGAGATGAGCCCCCAATCACCTGATCACCTTATGGCAGCTTTCTTCTCTACTTGCACTGTGAAGTCCTGAGCTCATCAGATACTCTGTCTGCATTACAAGTACATACCTGGAATAGAGCCCTAACATCATTTATTTGGAGCCTGAATGTCTTGGTTATCTCTGAATGTTCCTTGCTTTTTGCACCTGTGACTGCTGGTTCAGATCTTTTTCTCAACCGGAATCGCCACCCTTAGCCTAGAAATTCCTGTCTCCTGTACTACTTCCCTGTTAGGTGTGAGCTCTGGTCTGGTTGGAGCCAGAGTTCGCTCTGACACTTGGCATCCATGGTTCAGAATCTTGGTCACTCTTTGAGCCATGAACTCTGGTCCTCCCTGAACCCCCTTTCCTGATTCCCTTTCCCCAGCAGCCAGGATTAACTGAAGTCCTAACATGCCTCATGGTTAATCCCACATAGACTGTGTCTCCTCGATTCACTGTCTGGCTACCATTCTACCTGTCCAATTTGTTCTGGGTGCACATACAAGTTTTCCTTGGAATTTTTCAGCCAGCCTTCTCAACAGACCTAACCTCAGGAATCACCCTGAGAGGGCCAGCCTGTTTCAATTTGTGTAGAAGTAGAGAGTTTTGATTAAAAAAATTTTTTTTATTTGTGGTTCACAAAACCTCCTATCATAAACACTTTTTCTTTAGAGACTATTTCAGGGGAAGCTTTTGAAATACTGTCCATGCTGAGATAATTCATCGTTTTCACCATGGAGAAAGGTGAAGAAAGATCAGGACAAGGGCAAGGCTCACTGATTCTCAGCTTCCTCCCTCACTCCCCATAAGACACCAACAATCTAAAGATCCAAGAACCATCTCTGAGATGTTCTCACAGATTGAAACGACCCTCAAGCGACCCTGTGCTTGCAGGGAATGCTGAGATATGAAGACATAAATTAGGGGTTTTAGAGGCACAGTTTTTGTTTTAAGGACATTGAGAGTCTAACTTGCATATATGTTCAGACTTAGTTAACTGTTGAATTTTCATCAGGTCTGGCTGGTACAGATGTTCCCCTTGTACTGGCAGCATTACTGCCAGTTAACGAAGCATCTCGGCTCCTGATTCTCTCCTGCCGCTCAACCTGACCAGCTGGAGAGGAAAGGCTGCCTGCAGATGGTGTTTCAAGTGCGTACAGTACAGTGGGTCCAAACACATGGGGGCTTTGTTCAGGTTGCCAAAACTCACTGTGCTCTCACACATGGTAGGATGCGTCTCATAAAAAGAGATCAATTTATAAGCCGCATTTTATGATTAGAAGGGAAAATATTGGCTTTCTTGGTTAAGGAGCAAATTTAAACTGAGGCCTATGGAGAAGAGAGGGAGAAAGAGTTACTAATGTTAAAGAAGCTCCTTGTCTCAGATTCTCCTTTTTGTCACTTTATTTCCTGAGTATAGGGGGTCTCAGCAGTGGGTTGTTTCAGACTGCAGCTAACTGTGCTTGTGGACATGGCACCAGAACCCTTTAGAACTGCATGGGTCTTAGTTTCCTTTAACTCTGAGGCTTTTCATTGGTCATAACTATTGTTCCCTTACCACCAACAAAGGGATGAATGTTAATTTCCAGATTGGGTGAGGGACTCAAAGTTGGTACACAGATTTATATAACATGGAACACAAACAGTACCAAAGGCCTGTTTTGAGAAAAGACTATTATGAAAGTTGAGGATACCGGGGAAGTGGAAATTTCAGTTTGGGGGAAAGAGAAATTCCGGGTTTTTCTGCAGGACTAAGAGTTCCTCAGAGATATTTTCCGTGTTTACACAGTGCCTTGCTTATGGTAGGCACTCAGTAAATGTTTGTATAAATAAAGGAGTGAATGGCATTGCCTAACACGAGGATTAGCCCTGAATTTATAATAGATGAATTTTACATTTCTTCACTAATGTTCTCTCTGGAGCATACGATAATGTAGGTAAAATTGCAAAATATTAGATAGAGGAGGAATGAGGAGACCATTCAGACTGATTACCTTACTTTAGAGATTATAATGATGATATTTATTTCTCTTTACCATGCCATGCATTTTGCTATGGGTTGAATGTGACATGTCTTATTTAATCCTTCCAACAACTATAAGTGGGCGCTAGCCCATTGTATAGATAAGGAAATTGAGGCATGGAAAGGTCACACAGCTAGTAAGTGATGAAGCCAGGATTAAACCCAGGCCGTCTGACTCACTCATCCTCATTTGCTACTTTGGCTGTCACTCAATCCTAAGGAGGTTGAATGATATATACGAGGCTGTCACAGGATGGAATCTCAAACTTCATCTCATGATTTCCTATTTCATTGCTTTTTCTCCTACAATACATTTTCTGAATAAAAAAGTCTTTCCTGTGACACATACCCCTCAAACTACCTAAATTGCAGAGATAACTGCTGAACTGGTCGTAGTGGTGGGGTACCTAAGTTAGGATGCTGTCAGCAGCAAGTAATAGGAAATCCTGTATCAACTGTCTTAGACAATAAATAAAATGTATTATTCTCAAAAGAAGCAGCCTTAAGGTGGGCCATGTTGCAAAATAATCTAAGTACAATGACACTGTTACAGATATTTCCTGTACTAAACATTTATTAGTGGGCAAGTGAATGAGAGGAGTTCATATAATCTGTCCTGTAGGCTTGAGGAAGTCCCTACTCACCAACCCTTTTAAAGTCTTATACCATCTTGTAGGATTTGAAGGCAATCACTAAGATTCCTGAGATAAGATTTTGCCATCCCTACAGCTGGCTGCAGACCAATAGGATTGATTGTAGATTCCTTGGATAGGGACTATCTGGTTTAGGTATTTAGCCTGGGGCAAAATCCCAAGGCGCAAAGGCTTATTATCTTGCTCCATTCTTATTTTCTATTCATGCAAGAGTAGGAAGTGTCTATGAAATGATTTTCACAAATCAACACAACTTGAATACCTTCAATTTCACCAGTGAGAGCCCGATTTTAGCATTCATCATGCCTGTCAACAGGCTGCTATTTTTATCATTAAAAGCCCTTTTCTGACATTTAGTATGTTAATTAGCAAAGTGCAGGTTATTGAGCAAGACACAGGTAAAGGAAGTGCCTTTCTGAAGGACAGGTGTCCTGATGAGAATGCCAGCAGACCACTCCTGTGTTCTTGATTGCCATAGTCATTGATCACTCTGGGAGAGGGAATCTTTAATTACAATGCTTGGAGCTCAACCCAAGTTACACTCACATCATATCACAATGTATACTGAAGTATTTTAAAGTAAATCATAATAATTTTACCAGTGGGTTCCAGATTGGTTAATTTAGCAATTAAATGGAATCCTCAAGAATCCAGGCTCCCCTGGTGTCTGCCTTTCCATCTGACTCTGTCTTTGACTAGCACCCTTCCTGGTTGTGAGATGATAGCTGCTCAAGTTCTAGGTGTCCCTAGACCCAAGTCCCAGGCAGACTTGACACCATCTCAAAGAATAGGGAGGGAGCAAGGTAATGGACATCCTTGTGTGTGTTTCTCTTCACAACAGCAAGGAAACTTGCTGCAACCGAGAAACCATTTAGCAGATTTTTTTCATCTGATTGGCCAGAATTATATAGCATATTCATTTTTAAGCCAATCACTGAGAAGAACAATGGGATTTTTTTCTTGACATTGGTAAACTTTATTAGGACTTAACTTCAAGTCACCTGAGGAGGGGTGGAAAAAAAATAGAGCTTTGTGAACAATAATGAATGAGGCAAAGGCTGTTGGGAAGGCAAATCTGCTAATGTGTAATAATGATTTCTTTTTCTTTTTTAATGTGGCCACTTTGTCTTTAAGGGCAGCATGCAGCTTTATTTATTCCTTTATCCCATCTTCTCCCTCAGTTCCAGCTCTCTTTCTTCCTTTTGCTGTTGACCTGTCTTTGCTGCTGTTGTATTCTCTTTCATTGAGTCTTTGGTTAATACCCCCAACATCTTGAATTGGAGGGAGTTACAGCTTTAATGAGTATTTTTAGCTTTGATAGTTAACCAAGAGTCACTTCAGGTTCCCTGATGCATTCTCATCTCAGTGCATGTTATTTATCATGTTAAATCTGGTATGAGTTCTTCAGGGAATATTCCTGATTTGAGAACAGAGAGGCCAGAATAAAAAGAATTGCTTGGGCATTATAATCACTGAAACCATCCCTTAAGAGGGCTATTGTCAGGTTATTTGCTTCCCTTCTTTGTCCACCTAGAATCTCACTCAAAACAAGTGCTTGACATTTTTCAAAAAATGATGTTTGATTTCAAGCAGTCACCTCCAACTCCTTCCTCTCCCCCTGGCTAGTTTTAAGATGAAAGAAATTGCAGGGTGTTTTAAAAGCAGACTCGAGAGCTTGTGTCAGAGGATAGGGCATATTCACTAAATATTTACTTCTCCAATGTCTTCAGAGAAAAGAAACTGGAGAGTACACAAGACAAGAATCAGTTTTCTGAAAATGACAGAAAATGAACTAAACTTTGTACAGATTAAAGAATTGCTTCTTTTTTTAATTTATTTTTTTAATTTAAATTCAGTTGATTAACATATAATGTATTATTAGTTTCAGAGGTAGAGTTCAGTGATTCATCAGCCATATATAATACTCAGTGCTCATTATATCACGTGCCCTCCTTAATGCCCATCACCCAGTTACCGCATCCCCCCCCCCCACCTCCCCTCCAACAACTGTCAGTTTGTTTCCTGTGATTAAGAGTCTCTTATCGTTTGTCTCCCTCTCTGATTTCATTTTGTTTTTTTTTCTCTCTTCACCTATGATCCCTTGTTTTGTTTCTTAAATTCCACATAAGATTGAGATCATATGAGAATTGTCTTTCTCCAATTGACTTATTTCTCTTAGCATTATACCCTCTAGTTCTGTCCACGTTGTTGCAAATGGCAAGATTTCATTTTTTGATGGCTGAGTAATATTCCTTTCTTTATGTAAAAGTAGTATTCATTTATTTATTTATTCCTTTATTTATATATATCACATCTTTATCTGTTCATCTGTTGATGGACATCTGGGCCCTTTCCACGGTTTAGTTATTATGGACATTGAAGAATTGGTTCTCAAAAGCTTAGGCTAACTTAATGTAAAAAGCAGCAAGTCTAGATGGCAAAGATTCAGGATTATTAGTAATGTGCAGTCAGGGAAATAAAGATCAATTAAGCTGATATTTTTCAAACTTACATTTTCTATGAGTCTGATTCAGAGTTAGTGTAAAGAGCATAAAAAGCATTTTAAAAAGTCTAAATATACTTTAAATTATGTCTTAACATGCACACTGTGCTTGTCTTCTTCATTTGTGTCATACAGTTCTTCCAATCGTCTATTTATTTCTTCTCTGCTGGCAGGTCATTCTTCACCCTTTCTCCATGTACCCTCCACCCCACTCCACTAATTCGCACAAATCAGACACACACATGCAAACCTGCTTCCTTTCTGTGACATCTAGCTTCATTAATGGCATCACTATTCTCCTAAGTTCACAGTCTTGCAATTTTTAAAAAATCTCTTCTTCTTTCAAGTCTCACAAACTAATTATTGACTAATTCTCTTGATTCTACTCCCAACTATTTCTTGCTTCAATTTCTCATTTCTTTCCTTTATTACTTCCTTCATTTCCACTAGTATTCCACTCAGAATTTTGCCATAAACTCCCAGTGGGATTCCTCGCCTTTGATTTGTTTCTTCAATCTATCTTTGAAACTTCCACAGCCAGAATGTTCTTCCTGTAGGACAACTCTATTGGCACTGCACAATTCATGAAACTCTGAAGATACTTGAAGATCTTCTTCAGTTGTCCCTCTATGCCTGAAGGAAGAATGTTAATCTCCCAATATGGCAACCACCATACTCTTTTCGCCAACTACATTTATAACCTCATCTTCTTTTATAATTCTTTCAAGAGTTCTGCTTTCACATCACTAGACACTACTTTCACCCTCTTTCTCTTTTTTTTTACATTCATAATGAGAAGAACACTTTTATACCGTTTTCTTTTTCTTTTCTCTCTTATATGCTTTCTTTACCTCCTAAAGGAACTTTCTTACCTGAGCTCCCTTCATCGCTATTTCATGATTTCTTTCTTGTTCTGTTCATTTTTGTACTTATTTCTATGCTTTGGTGCACAGCTTTGACATTTACTTTCCTCATGTCATTTTCCCTTCATCTAGTAACAGGAACTGATTTTTCTTTGAAGGATGATTAGCATTAGGAACAGGCATATGACTAGTTCTGGTGAATCATATTCTAGCTCCATGGCCTTAGTGATGCATGTGGGCCCAATTTGATGGGCATCAGTCCAGTGAAACTCCAGCATCATAATATGACTTTGATGATTGGAATGGAAAAGTTCTAGTTTTGGTAGGATTGCTAAAGTGATGAGATCTAAGCCCGGAGCTGTGGTTGATTTTTCCTAGCTCTCCAAGAAGAACTGACCTGAATGAAACCATCATAGATGAAGGCACACACAAAAGATAGAAAGAGACCAAGTGCTGAGGACACCATTTGAGCCCCTAGATAAGCTTTTGGTTTATGTAAACCAATAAATCTCCATTTTAACTAAGCCACTATGAGCTGGATTTTCTTCCCATGTAGCCAAAAGAATCCCTACTCTTAATAGACCAAAAATAGGCTTTCTCATCAAGGTTACTCTCTTAGCTTTTCTCTTTTTCATTGATCTTATAAAATTCTACCCTCCACACACACCTAAGCTTTTTATGAAAGAAGTTTTAAAAATGGACAACAATTGTATCTGTTTATATTATATGGGTTTTCTAAGGATCAAATAAATGTAAAATACTTGTAAAGGTGGTTGGCATGTTGTACCATGTTAATGTTAACTGTTGTCATCTCCATCATTATCATCATCATCATCATCATCATCAATACCATCATCATCGGTTTCGTGTTACTCATTATAATAAGCAGATTATGCAACTGGAGACTCAAACTGATTGAAACTTCAATTTCTAGACATATTTATTTCAGAATTGACTTTCATTCGGACAGGATATTACCCCTTCGTCTGTTCTACATTGCTATTTGCCTGAATCACTTTCTATATGTTTGGCAGTACATTCCATTTTTAAAAATATAATATGAAGATTGTGCCTATCAACTCTGCTTCTGGAAGATGCATATCAAAGAACACCACAGAATATCACTTTGTGACTATTGCTGGTCCATAATATTTGTACTGTGAATTTGTGTATCCTGTAAGGTGTTTGAGAAGAGGACTTAATTTTGCATATAAAATAAATAGTTAACAAAAGAAGATAGGATTTCCCAGAAGTAATCTATTAATGGGGATGGGACAGTGGTGTCTGGATTTCTAATTTAGGAAATGAGTAATTGTCTCTTAAAATATTTCATAAGATCCTCCCCTTAGTGCAACGTTGTTTTGATTTGAAATTAAGTTCTCTGGGTTCTAGTTTTTGCTCTGACATTAACTGAGTCATTCTGAGCAGATCATGTAATCTCTATAGACCATAGTTTCCTCCTCTGTAAAATGAAGAGTTTACACTTTACATTTAATGTGCATTCCTACTTGCAAATTCCCTAAGTTCCTTTCAAAGAAGATTTATCACAAACACGTTTTAGAATCACTAATATCCACAAGACAGGAGAGCTGCAGAGAGAGGAACTGAGAGTCTTCTTTCAAGTATGCAGATGATATTCCATTTGTAAGATTCAGTTGGAAGAAATAGAGAGGAATGGCATTATAATGCAAGAGTTTAGATCAATTTAAAGTGAGAGCTTAAAGGTGACAAGTTCAGTTCATTCTCGTACAACATAAGCTAATTAAAGTGAGAGCTAAGGGCCAAACTGGGGAAAAGGTGATGAACCTGTACAATCATACAGCACAGAAATTGGGAAACAGGTTTGGTGAATAGGACAGAGGTCGCTGAAATGATCATCTTGAGCTAGAGGAAGATGAGAAGAGGCATATTTACTTCTACCAAGAATTCCTACTGGTGCATTTGTTAGTCATTGCACACTTGCCCAGAACTGGTAAGGGCTCTGAGACACTGATGAGGATTTTTTTTCTTCATTCTCCCTCTTGAGGTGTACCCAAGCTATATAATGTGGCAACCGTTCTGAGTCAGAGCTCTTATGTCAAAATTAGCTCTTGGACAAACATAGACAAACAATATATTTCTTTTGGCTCTGTGTTAATTAAATGCAGTCAAAGTGAAATCAATTCCCTCTCAAAGTGACAGGCCTGCTGTCTATCAGCAGAGCTGCAACAATTAGCTTGCACCTAGCAATTCAAAGCATTTATTCCTTACTGAGTTACCTGTAGCCAGCGGTTTAGTAGATAGATGGATTTACATTCATATGTAGATACAGATATGTAGACATTTATAGATACACATTGCTATGGACTGATTTTTGTCACCTCAATGTTCATGTGTTGAAGCCCCAATCCCCAGTGTGACTGTGCTGGAGATAGGGACTTTAGATGGGGCAATTAAGGTTAAATGAGGTGTTAAGGGTGGGGCTTTAATCTGAAAGAGTGGTGTCTCTGTAAGAAGAGGAAGAGACTCCAGAGATCTCTCGCTCTGTACACACAGAGAAGGTGCCATATGAGGGCACGCTAGGAAAGCAGCCATACGCAAGCCAGGAAATGAGGTCTTACCAAAAATCAGCTCTGAAGGCACCTTGATCTTGTACTTTTGGCCTCCAGAACTACAAGGATATAAATATTATTTGAGCCACCCAGTTTTTGATATCTTCTTATGGCAGCCCAAGCAAACTAATACATATACAGTTGACCATCGAACAAAGTGGGGGTTAGGGATGTCACCCTAGTGCAGTTGAAAATCTATGTATCACTTTTGACTCCCCCAAAATTTAACGACTAATAGCCTACTGTTCACTGGAAGTTACTAATAACATAAACATTTAACACATATTTTGTATCTTATGTGTATTATATACTGCATTCTTACAATAAAGTAAGCTAGGGAAAAGAAAATCTTATTAAGCAAATGATAAGGAAAAAGAAATATATTTACAGTACTGTACATATATTTATGGAAGGAAATCCACACATAAGTGACCCTACACGGTTCAAATCTGTGTTATTCAAGGATCACCACTATCATTTTCATCTCTCAATCTCTTTCTATCTGGTTGTATTTCCTTATACAATTGAAAACTTTATTCAAGCCATTTTCTTTGCCTATTCTCTTCCAAGTTTTTCTATATTTAGCACCTCACAGTGGGGTATAACTACACCGATTTTTAATTCTGAAATGAGGAACATACGTCCCAAAAGAATATCCCATAATTCAATGTGCTGTCACTATGGTGAATGATTCTCTACTTAAGGGCTAATATTAGAATCACCAGGAAGGTTTTTCAAGATTTAAAACTAGACACACTCTTTTGGGGGGTTTATCAGAAGTTTCAGAAGAGAAATGGGATATGAGTTGTTTGAACTCACCTGCTGGTGTCTGCCCAGAATGTTATTTCTTGTTCTTCCTCTAACACCAGGAGAATAACGTACCAGGCTGTTAGAATTCCTAATTCATAATCGTAAACATATGTTCTGTCTCTCCAACCAGATTTCTTGAGTTTAGGTGTATGGTTTCATTATTATATTTCTAGTAACTAGCACAGTGCTATAGAAAATAAGTGTTAATCTCTCGGGGTGTGGAACAAACTCTTTAGGCTTCTCCTGACATCACCTGTTCTAGGGACCTGACAGAATTATCCCGGATCAGTAGGATTAGCAGTGCCATGTGTGCGTGAACAGTGCTTTCTAGACTTGGTCATATGCTTGTATCACCGCAATCAACATCTATTGTCTGTTTTTATACGTGCTCTACTACAGTCTATTCTCAACATAGCATCAGGGACGATCCTTTGAAGTATCTGCAATGGCTCTGTTCTACTCGGAGTAAAAGCCAAAGTCCGTACTTTGTCCTATAGGTAGAGTGATCCTGTGTTCCAGTTTGCTTGAGACAGCCCCCGTTTACACATCGCGTTTTGGTGTAATTATTAAACAAACATGTTCTCTTACTTTAGTAAGTGTCTCAGATTGTATGATAAGTTATATAGTCACCCACCTAGAAGGTACTACATGATCTGGCTCCCCATTTTCTGTTGGCCTTCTCTCTTTCTTTTGTCTAGCCACACCGGCCTCTTACTATTCCTCCCACACCTCAGCCACTTTTACTTCAGGGCTTCTGCTCTAACTTCTCTCTGAATGAAACACTTCCCCAGATATCTACTTGGCTCACTCCTCCACCTTCTCCAAGTCCGCTCAGATCTCATCTTCTCAAAGAGGTCAACCCTAACCACCTATTTAATACTTGTCGAATGAGCAGCTGAATACTGGATATTT
This sequence comes from Ursus americanus, assembly GCF_024610735.1. Lineage (NCBI taxonomy): Eukaryota > Metazoa > Chordata > Mammalia > Carnivora > Ursidae > Ursus > Ursus americanus. Next base: position 9,052,555 of record NC_142131.1, read on the forward strand.
TTCTTTAAATTGATCCCTGTTTTATCTTAAATATCTACTTCAATTTTAGGCTTAACAAATTAGCCATTAAAATGTAGGTATGATATATGTTGTATTTTATCCAATATGTACTTCTAATGTGTATATTAAAGTAAATGTATTGAAAGTTGAGTAAAAGTAAAAAGAAAATATTCCGTGTGACAGCTAAACTGATCACATGACCACTAGTACTGTGCATGCTGGATTTTACAAAATCGTGCCTGAAGGTTTTGTGAAAACTCTCCTGTCCACTATTCTGAGACCCAGGGTTCTGTGGTTATGCTGAAATATTGTATGGTCCCCCACCAATATGGAATAGGTTTCAGTTTATTATTCGTGGTTGAACAAGTCTCCACGGATCTTCCTAGCAGGCGTATTACATTTGGCCCAAAGAGAGTACACTGTAGTACATGTGCATTTTCAAGTTTATTTTATCACCAGTCTTTGTTCTTTCAAAATTCATGGGTTTCATTCCAGCTACTAGGTAATTTGATTCTTTTTTACTTGCTTGGCACAATCACTAACCCCTTATCTGGCTAGTTGTTTTTATTGTTGAATTGGCCAATCAATCTTAATTACATTCAGCTGTCTGACCCATTCTAAGTTTTATACTATAAGGTTCAAAATTAGGAATCTAATCTATGTCTTAAGAAATTAAAATAGCAGATCTGGGAAGTTAGAATCTATGCATATGAACTACTTGGAAGAAAAGTGAAGAAAATAAGAAATGAATAGCTCATGGCATGAAAAAAATGGAATCGAAGGGCTTTGTAGAAAATGAAAATAATGGAACTGATTTTCACTCATTTGAGTCAATTCCAATTTGAACTTGAATAGGAATTGCCACTTAGAAGGCTAAAATTATCTACAAGTACATTTTCCCCCGTATACCATACAAGTAAGTTAGTTTGAGCAAGACGTTTTGGTTGTGACAGTAAGAAAGAAATTGCATTGTAAGAAGAGGTCTAAGTTTATTAGAAGCACTTTTAAAAATATCTCTGTTCACTGTAAATGTTTAAAGAAATAGGTTGTACTGGAAATGGGTCAAATCTGTAATATGTTGCTTTTAATTATGACATTGTAAGAACATTTTTTTGTGATTACACAACTCTCACTACAATAGCTAAGTATTGTAATACTGTTAAGGTTAGATAATTATTAAAAATCTTATACAAAAAATCAAATAATAGCCCCAGATATGATTTCGTTATTTTCAATCACAAGCAATGTACTTTGTATTAGAACAGCAAAACAGATTAGAATTCCTTTATCAATAACAAATGAACATACTCTTCACAGGAACTATAAAGCTTTGATAAAAACAATCACAATAGCATAAAACATTTGAGGATATCTAAGCCACATTTGAGGTCATTAATTACTTGTATGTTTGGCATTCCTCTCTTTGAAGGACTAGCTCTTCCTACCTTTGTAGAACTTCTCTCCTTCTCCCACCACTTCCCTCCATCCCAGCTATCACCACATGGTCTGAATTGGAGCTTCTTTTCTTCCTACCTGATACTGCCTCACTAGCCTTAGTGACGAGTCAGAATTGAACACTTCCACTGTCCATTTTAGAGAGGTTTCAGGCTAAGATTTGTGTGAGAAAGAATCAAGAATGGTGGAAAAGAATTTCTTCTTTCTGAGGGTGAATCTGGAATGATTTGAAACCAGACTTGCTGCCAACCTTCAACTCTCCCACAGCATGGAAAGCCCTGCCTGCCCTAGGAGAAATTAAGCAGTGACTAACTACAGAAAGAAGCAGAGATCTGAGAATGGGTCCTGAAGATGTAGGAGTCCTTGTTCCAGCCACTCTTGCCCATTCCTTTGTTATGAGTTAATGATGGCTCTGTTTCTGCCCTAGTTCAAACTGAGTCTTCACTTGAAATCAAGAGTCCTCATGCACGCTCTGAACTTCTATCTACAATTGTATGAGTGTGTGTGCGTGTGTGTGTGTGTGTGTGTGTGTAAGTTCCCCTAAATGGGAACATGATTGATTAATGGAAGTCTAGTCTGTTTACTTACTTGAAATTTTCAGTAAGATTTTAGTCAATCAAGGAAAAGTGACTTAAAAGAATCTGTTGTGCAAAAAAATCCAGTATAACAAGTGTGATAACAGACTACTTATTTCTTTTATAAAAACAAACTTCCAATCTTTAGTCAATGACCCACTTATGCAATGTCTAAAAATAACAAAATAATTTGGACAATAGCTATATTCTTTGCCATGGAATTTGATCCATCTTTTTTTTCCTTGGAGTAATTGGTAGAACGTTTTCTCCTATTTCCTGTGCTGAGGCCTGAAAATATTTCTCCTAGTTTATATAAATGAAAGTCTCATAAATAAGACCAGCAGCAGGTCTTGACCCCTCACTTACAGACTTTTATAATAGCTCTTTGAGTGCATGCCCTATCTTGCATGAGAGCAAGGACTTTTTAATTGTGCAAGTGTATTTTTAGTTTGGCCTTAATGCACTGTGCTATGTACTATGTCCTAGTAGCAAAATGTACTTGTTAAATGAACAAATGACTAGAAGATTGGCAGATATCAGACAACTCATTTTTCTCTTTTTTTTTCATTTTTCCCCATTTTTCTCTTAAAAGAATTTAAATTCTCTCATCCTACTGCATTTGTCATCCCTTCTTTAGGAGGCACATTTATTATATAGTTTATAAAAAATTATAAACAAATTTTCTGTGCTGTTCCCTTCTTGCTGTGAAAAACAAACAAACAAAAAAATAAAGGCAAGAAAAAGAAAGAAATAAGAAACAAAAAGGAAAAGCCATGCTCTGTACTGTGGGTTTATTTACAGTCTCTCTGTGAGCTGGAAGGAGACACAACATCGTGGGGTTGATGGATTGGCGAGAGCTAGTGCCAGATGTTGACCACGACAGGTGCATAGTAAAAGCACCCTTTGTGGTTTTTTCTCAGAATTCTAAATATATTCGGAAATAAGGAAAACATCTGCTTGGCATTTCTTTCATTGACAGACTGCTATAGCTTTTTGAACTGTGATTTTTTTTTTAATTGGGGGGCATTATTTTTGTGAGATTGTAAGTGTTTCATCTAAATATTCTTCCCAAGCAAAATTCTAGCACGTTTTGATACCATTTCATTTATTCAGTGGCTACATTGTTTCTTATATTTCTGTCCATCTGTCTTTTGGTTCACAGCAAAGTCACGAATGCTTAATAAAAATGGAACAACCCTATTTATTATGATTTAGAAGATTGCAAAATTGTGCTGCAGACTCACCACATGGTTAGCATTCTTTTTCCTATAGCCTAGCCTCTGGTTACCATGGTTGTGACAGCCTATAACACAGTTTTTGGTGGCTAAGTTAAAGATATGTATGAAAGCCATATGAAGAGTAATATGTTATATTTGGAATCAGTAGCTTCACCATAACCCTCAATGGTGCTCCCTAGATGAGCACCATGACCTGATATTCAAATGTTGGATAGTTTCTGTCTCAATCTGTTCAGTTTTGAATTCTCTAAGCAAGACCATATGGAAAGAAACTAGCAGCAACTTCTAATGGCATATGTGCTCAGTTTGTCCAATGGGATGGATGGATAAGTGGAGATCTTTCACAGAAGAGTGAGTCATTGGTCCCTCATGGATGGCAATATGTAGCAGGTGCAGACTGAGTCTGGGCTGGAGTGGGAGAGAAAGGGAAAGGGGGCTCATGGTGAGAAGAAATGGGCCCCATTGCATCTGAGAAAACCCTAATGCTTCTCTCATATTTTCTAGATAATTAATATTTGTATAACCCCCAAACCCAGTGCTCTACTCCCTTTCTTTAGCTGGTGTTACCTGTGGTCAAGAAAGCCTTGTTTCGAACAAATTCTACCCCACGTTTTAGAGCATGATGAAATGAATGCTAAGGGCTATGAGAGGTGCATACTGTTTAATGTTTCAGGCCATTAGTTCTTAAACTGAAGATAATGTGGAAAACTTGGGGGCATCTCAAAATTAACAGAAAAGAGTGTGACATTGGTGGTAAGTCTCTTAAGGTATGGAAACAGCTTGTGTTGGCCTCCTTGATAGTTTTTAATCCTTCCTTTCACCATATTGGTCTCTGCTGCAAAATCTTTATGTTGGCATTACTGGCCCCCAGCCAGAGATCTTGGAGCTGAAATCTAGGTTGAGGCTTTGTGAGTTGTGAATCCCCTGACAAGACATTCAAAAGTTGGAATGAATGAGTATGTACACTGTTGAGCATATTTCTGAAAAGGTTTTCATAGCTTCTAACAAATCATCAGAAATACCCACCCCCCAAATAGGTTAAAAAGCAACTACTTTGGTATTAAAAATTGCCTTTCACTTTTTTCTGCCTTCAGCAGTAATTTGTACACTTCCCTCATTGCTTTGATGCTTTATACTAAGATTGCTCTTAGGAGAGGACTTCATATTTGTTGTTGACACTTCATTGTGAATATTAACATGTTACTTCTCAGGAATAGTCATCTTTTTGTTTGACTTCTGACTGTGGAACTAAACATGTTATTGCCTGTTTAAGGACTATCGAGTTTTGGAAGTGAGAGACATGGTGCTTTTAGGTAGGAAATTTTTCTAGATTGCTTAAAATCATGCAACCACATTCCAGGAGACTGTGTAACTTATAAAAGCCACACGATTCTATTTTTCCTGGGATGTTGAGCAAGCATCTTAGTGTTGTGAAAAAGTGCTGGTATTAGAGCTGGCTAGTTTTGGCTTTATTTCCTGGATCCATCTCTTACTAATGGTGTGACTGTGGGTAATATATTTAATCTTTCTGAGTTTAATATCACTATCCATAAAATGGCAGCTAACGATACTTCCATTATAGTGCTGCAAGGGTGAGTAGTAACTTATGCAGTTTGTTTTCTTACTCGGTATTGGTTGCTACAATGGACGGAAATAACACGTGGGGGAAACAATATAGTAAGGGAGTAAAAAAGATACAATAGTGATAGTAATAAGCTTTAATAAGTGTTTTATATATATTGTCTTGTTTAAGATTCACAATAATCCAATTTTTGGTCCCATTTCACAGATGAAGAACTGAGGCAAAAGTAACTCAATAATTGACAGAAAGCAGTTCAGCCGGCAGTTGGTGGAACAGGTGAAATCAGTGAGCAGTCTCCGGAGCCCACCCTTAACCTCCAGTCCAGACTACCTCCCCTGGTGATGACAACAGTCACAGGTATGTGCTATATGCATTTGAGAATCTTCAGCTTTGATGATATTCCATTTTGTATTTTTGTGTTGTCTGGAAATGTAACTCTATAGAATTTCATTAATATGCTCAACATTATCTTATCCACAAGTTTTGCCCTGATATCAAAACCGGATTTTCCCTTAATGCTTGCTTTTCAGTTTAGTAAACAAACAAAAAACCAACTTATTTGAAGTCTATTATATTCTAGGCATTGTACTTAGCTTACTAGCTTTGAAGAGTTGACAGTCTAGATGAAGAAATGTATGCATAAACAGATGACTTAAATATAAATATAGTAGGAGGTAAAACAAAGATGCACAGGGATGCTGTGGGAATATAAAGAAGTAGGCCTTCAGCCGCCCTGGGAAAACAGGGAGTGCTTCCCAGAGGAGATGACCGCAGTAAGTCTTGGTAAGTAGGAAAAACCACCTAGACCAAGGAAAGTGAAGAGGGGATTCCTATCAGATGGAATAGCAGGACCAAAGCATGGAAGCAGAAAACAGTAGGGGGCATGGGAGGAGAGGGGGTTGGTGCACAGAATTGCAAGCAGTTGGACTTGGCCAGACATAGGTGGATGTGGGGGTGGGGCAAAGCTGTGATAGGAGCAGGCAAATGGGCTCCGGGCATGCACTGCCACAGGCTCCCTCATTGAGTAGTTCGGCTGGTTGGCTGTCATTTTGTAGATGATGGGAACTATAGAAGGGTTACGAAGAAGTGAAATGATCAGCTCTTCCTGTAGTTCTCCTGTGGGTCAGACAGGGATAGGATTTATCTCTTGGATTTCCTTCTATCAAACAATATCTTTTACGGAAGCTTTTCATTCACTTATTTTTTTTCTCTTTCTTTTCTCTCTCTGCCTTTTGTTTCAACAATCCAATGGGGAGATCAGAATTTGATAACCTAAATGCAGTAACTTACGATAGCTTCTGTCCCTTTGTTTCTTTTTTCAATTCTTCCTCCTTATGTTTAGTCTAATTTATTCAAACTTCCCATTTTATAGTAATGTCTGAGGGTGTCTTGTTCTCTGACTAACCCCAGAGAGCTGGCTCATGTAAACTTAGGGGTCCTGGGCTTTACCAGATATTCTGTTGGATTTTTCCCAAAAGTGGAATAAGAATCCACAAATCCCAAATCTGAAAATTGTATTGTTTGCAGTAAAGCCTAGAAAAATATGGAGCCAAAGAACTTAGGAGAGTAATGTGAAGAGATAAGGGAGAGAAACTGCTCTTCATAAACAGAAAGCCTATGCTCCCTGGAGTGGAGAGGGTGAAGCGGGCCAATTTATACATAAAGCTCATAGTTAGCTTCTCGATTGTCTTTCTTAGTTATACAAGGGACACACATGGAAACTCAACCCCTTGCATAGTTCGGTTCTGCATGGTGGAGCACTGATTCTCAAGGGGGGGATGAAGGGCACAATCAAAGCCACTGCTACCTTCTCATTGAGAGTTACTGCCAGCGTGAGTTACAATTGCTGGTAAGGGTGTGTCACATCCCTTAGGTGCATCTGAGTAAATAAAAGGTTGAGAGCAGCTGTAGGCATCCTCTGGGGGTGTATGCTGTGGTGTGCAGGGAAACTTAAGAAACCAGGCATGAGTATGCGAAGTTGGCAGCCATGTTTTTCCCAGTTCCCCACTGTCAGCTATGTTTTCTTTTGTGACAGAGAAGTGACTTACAGTAAGTCATAAATCAAAGGCCGTTCTCTTACTTTTACTAGTGTCTAGAAGGCAAGGACCATGTCTTATTTATCTTTCTATTCCCACCGCCTCTCACAGAACAATCGTCCAGCAAATGTACTGCAAAATAAATAAGAAATGATCTTGGCAGGGTGGCGAACAAAAAGGCAAAGATTTTATAAACTTCTAATTATTTAAAACACTGCATTTTTCTACCCAAATGTTTGAATTGGGCCTTTTATACGTTAAGCATTGGGCTTATTTGGTAATTATTATCCTGTTACCTCACACTTAGAAAACCTAGCATTATGAATGAAACTAATTCGAGGTCTCTCAGCAACTGTTGATTTTCAAATACTTTTCTTCCCTACAACAAATAATACTCTTTAGGGCATATTTTTCCCTGTGTTTTTTTTTTTTTTTTTAATTTATCTTGATGAACTTAACAACAATAATTTGACAGTGAAGACATTTAAATCACGCACTTTAGTGCAATTCCCGGAGCTAGAGAAGACAGGCCACTGTGATTGAAGCAATGGATTGAATCTCCACTGCCAGATGGCAGTTGAAATATAATGGGCTTACAGCCGTCAGCCACAGCTAGAGATTTGCACGCAAAGGGTAAGCCTTTCAGTGATGGAAAATGGAAAGCTGGGTGGTTACTTGAAATTCGTGCATTGTTCCTAGTGGCTTATAAAGGCAAAGGGAAAGCTCCATCCATGCACATTCTGTTTTGGGCAGTATTTGTAAGGAAGCTGCATAAATGCACTGCTTGCACCCTGGTACTATTGCTATTTTATATATATGCTGCGTTTGATTTTTAAACACATACATCTGAAATCAGAGCCAGCATTATGTTTCTACATCTACGATGTTACCCGATTTTATTCTGTTCTTGAAAAACACAAAATCAGGGAGAAACGGCTTCCCATATCCCGAAAGCCGTAAAGCATAGGATTTCAAAATTTTCTGACTGATTTCATTTTCCTTCTTGTGTTGTTTGCTACAATTGGTTCAGGGCAAAAGTACTTTGAATTTCCTGCTCCATGTCAGAATAGCCCTAAAATAATATAGTTCTCAGTAGGATGACGCTCTTCTCCATGTTTCTATAACTTCTGTTAGAGAATGCATCTGGATTTATTCAGCCATGTTCAATGTTTTTAAATGCCAGATGAGAGCTTCAGAAGAGCCCCTTGAGGAAGGAGAGATGACATTTGCCATGCTCTGCTAATATCAACTCAGGAAGAAGAATATATCTGGCAACACATTTATCCTGATAAACATGATGATAGGGAAAATTTTTGTTTAAGCATTGGCAGCATGTATTTACTGCTACATCTGTATATGGGCTGTCAGGTCACATAAAACAGGCCATAACAGAAGACAGTTGCAGGGAATAGGTTATGTAATGAGATTAAGCCAATGAAAGTCTGGCATCCAGCTGTAATTCTACTAACAGTGTGGAGAGTCTGCTTATCCACCCAAGTCAAGGATATTTTTTTTTTCTTTTTGGTCACTGTTCATGAAATTACATTGTTATCCCCTTCAGCTGTTCAATGAGCCACTAGAAAGGAGAATAAAATGTATAAAAATGGGAGGAAAAGGAGAAAGGCCTCACACTATAGAATTCATGGCTGGAGAATTTAAGATTTTTATGCAGGTAAATTTCCTAAATGGAAAAGGACCACAGAGTTTTAAGCCATTCAGAAATAAATATGCCGTTCTAAGTTTATGATGTTCACAAAATCCTATAATATCGCAACTCTCATTCTCACAAATATAGGACGCTAGTCTTTAGAACAGCCTGAAAAATCATTCAAATGAGGGAGATATCAAAAACTACTGAAGCAGGGATTCCTTAAGTATAAGTTAGTAGGTTTTCAATCACTTTAGTTTTACAATTTGACATTATTAAGGCTAATATATAGGTGCCTGCCAGCACAGCTACCATTAAGAATCTATCAGTATTTCCATTATAAATCCCATTTTTCAGGGGTTAATAACTTGGTCATAAAAATTCACTGCAGGCTGAAATCAAGTCTTGAGGGGAAATCTTTTTCCTTGATCCCAACAGAAAGAGTGTGTTCGTATTTCTAAGACTAAGATGGACAGAGGCCAGAAAAGGTAGGGCACGCGTAAGTTTTCATTTCTGAAGATTTGCCACCAGTCCTGGTGCTGTCAGATGTGGCGATATGTAGTATATTTTGTGTGTTTGTTGGCTTGCCTTTGCTTCTTCTACCTCCTCCTCCCCTGCCCCTTCTCTTCCTACTTCCCTTTCTTTTTCGTATAGTATTGTGGTCCTTGGTGGATGTTAATCCTTCTAATGTGATCAACATATGGACTTTGCTCAGTGGAGAAAGAGCAAGGAAGTCAGATTTGTACATACATTCACCGGAAAAAAAAGTTCTGAGCTCCTTTTCCTTCTGGCTCTCTATAATCTTCATTACTGAAACATTCTTTGCAGAAACCTTGTAACATTACTTCAGTAAGTTGGGAAAACCGTAACCTCTTACTTTGTGGCTAAGTGAGAAAATTGATCATCTCACATCTTTTTGACTAACCAGCAAGCAATTTATCAACTTTCTCCGCATATATCAAATGCACAGTAACTACGAAAAAGTGCCATATTAGTATGAAACTGGTAAGGAATTGAATGATTCTAAATTTTGTCATTGCCTGAGATTTTTTAGATCTAGCTTAATTTCTTCCACGGCCTAATTCCCTATGCATATTTTGATAGGCAAAGGCTAGTCTACTTTTGGAACAAACTGTTTTTTCTACAGTTAGGCAGTACCGAAAGTCCCTCTTCTCTTTTGCTTGGGGGAGGAACAGTCAACCTACTCTTCATCACAGACCACCGAGCTATTGCAAATGGTGTAGAGCTACTTTCCATGAAGGCTTAAAGGCAATGAGTAGAAGAGAAAGGAAAAGTGCTCAGCTTTAACGATGAGAAATTAGGGCAGGATAATTCCAAACATTCTGTATTATTTTGATAAATTTGGTAAGGGAATTAAGGGAGTATTTACACATATGGATTTCTAGAAGCATAAATAGTCTCAGTTCCAATTCAGATCTCTCCATTGGTGTGCAGGTAATTTTGACCTGTGTAGTTCTACCAACTCCTTCCAGGGCCTTCTCCTGACTCCTGGGTCCTTTATTTTTGCATATCTGTTGCTTCCCTGCCTCCTGTTGCTCACCTCTGTGCTTCCTCAGCTAACTTGTCAAGCCTCCCTCAAGTTTCAGACACTGAGGGATCTGGGGTGCCTTGCTGCCCCCTACTGGTTACAAAAGACTGTTGGGTTTGGATCTTTAAGACAATCTTGTTTTTAATGCCAACATTTGAGAGGTACTTCCTATGGAAGCTTTTTATTACATAATTTTTAAAATTTATGTAAATATTATGTAACAATTCTTATTACTTTATAATTAGTGGCTTTGTTTTTTAAGTGTTTATTTTGACTTTTTTCCATCATAAATTTATAAGGAATTTCTTAGGTTCCTTTCATGATCTTTCGTAGTGGTAAAATTGGCACTACGTTACTCAAAGTGAAAGGCAAAGTTTTTTCACCAGAATTATGCAAAGATTTTCTTTCCTTGTACACTTAAACCAAAGAATTGATTTCTTTTTTTTTTTTTAAAGATTTATTTATTTATTTATTTATTTGAGAGAGAGAAAGTCAGAGAGTGGAGGCAGGGGCTGAGGCAGAAGGAGAGAATCTAGAGCAGACTCCCTGCTGAGCACAGAGCCCAACACAGGGCTCAGTTTCAGGAACCTGAGATCATGACCTGAGCTGAATCAAGAGGCAGATGCTCACCCGACCGGGCCACACCACCCCCCCCCCAAAAGAATTGATTTCTTATGGCTTTGAATGTAGTTCTTTCTCTAAATTGAAAGCATACATATTGAACTTGCATACTGCTTCCTCAAAACAGTTTATTTAACTGGTGGATTAGTCTGCTTGGGCTGCCATAACAAAATACTATGGGCTGCATGGCTTACACATAGACGTGTATTTTCACGGTTCTGAAGGCTGGAAGTCCCAAATCAAGGTCCTCAAGGGTTGGCTTCTGGTGAGAGCTCTCTTCATGCCTGAAGATGGCTGCCTTCTGGAGTGGGAATTCTGCTGTCTCTTTCTCTTCTAATAAGAACACCAGGTTAGGACTCTACCTATGACCTCATTTGACCTCTATCACCCTTTTCAAAAGCCCTGTCTCCAAATGCAGTTGCATAAAGGATTGGTGCTTAACATATAAATTTGGGAGGGGGGGGGACACAAACATAACAAAGGTTGATATATGGATTTTAATAATTTAACTGATTTTCAACTAATACATCAAATTATTTTTCTAAAAAAAATCATATATCAAGCAATAAATGGGAATGGGATTAGTATTAGAATGATAAGACGTGGTCCTCACCATGGTGAACTGATAACACAGCTGAGAAAATGAAATAAAATCAAGACTGAAACAAGGAAAAACAATAAAAGTTCAAAGTACCAAATCATTATACAGCCTTTAATTACAAAAGGAGTTCTAAGTGTGGACTAGAATAACCAGAAAAAGCTTCTAGGAAGAAATTGTATTTAGCCTCCTCCTGAAAGATGTCTGTGGTTTTATTAACTTCAGGGGAGGGGTAAGAGTAAGAACATTTTACCACAAGGAAGGCTCTGGCTTCAGAATGAATACAGAATATTCAGTACCATTTGAGGAGCCTAGCCTGACTGTCAGAGAGGACATTTAAAGGCCTTCTACAATAAAATGTTATTGTTTAATATTCCCTGAGTATTCATAGAGTGCTGGTTCAGAATATACATGACATGGTCTTTGTTCTGTGGAAGTTTGCAATCAGAGACCATAAATACTCAAGTCTGACAGCTTAGTGCTTTCAGAATTTGCTTAAATCATCTCGTATTTTCCCACCAGGCTCCTAACTAAAGCAGTGGGTTAGGTGTCTTGGGCTGAAGCATACTGCTAAGAGTCATTCGTGTTAGGTTTAGGAAAAAAAAATAAAAACAAAAAACCCCTTCCTCCCTTTGTTTCTTTCTTTGGTTGGCTGCCTGGTCCAGAGTAGTTTCCGAGCATCCAGCGGAGCCCTTGGCTATTCAGAGGGCAAGGGGTTGGAAACACTGAGTGGTTTGAAAACCCTGATATTTCATACTTTCTGCAGCTTCTCTGTAAGTTCCACTCAACAGTTCATTTATTCATTCCTCCACCCATTGGGAAAACAGGCTTGAAAATACCAATTCACAACACTAAATTATGAACGTTAAAGATACACACGTTCTGCCTACTAGCAACACCTGTGGGCAGAGCCTATCACACCGTGGACACTGACATATTTCTAATTATACAATCTCTGATCGTATACATGCCCTGGGCTTCTCAGTAATAACAGGAAATATCACCGTGATCAAAATAAGTCTGTAATTTAAACTGGATTCTCTACCACCATCAGGCAAAAGTTGTTTTTTTAAAAAAGTCATTGTGATGTAAACATATCTCCTTTTGCAGAATCTGGTCCAGAGGAACAATTGTGTGGTTGAAATTTGTCTTTGACTTTGCCTCTTATCTCAAAATCATTTTCCTCCCTTGGCAGACCCTCTTCGCAGCCCAGATTACTTCATTTCCCCGTGCTCTCCTGCTGTCCCCATTCATCAAAGAAAAGTGTCTGTTATCAGTCATGTAGATCCTGGTATGAATTTAAGTCATAGTGTTATCTCTCTCTGGGGGATTTATATTTTTGGATTTATCTCTAAGTCTGGAATAAATGCCTTTGTCTTCTATAAAATTTAGAAGCTTTAGGCATAAGCATAGCAAAGAGAACTGTTTTTGAAGTTAAGGAGGCTTACTGTTTCTGTTGAAATCACGCAGAAGAGTTAGTCAACTTTATTGAGAAGATTGGTATCTAAAGTGTAAAAGTTTCTCAAAGTTAGGGATTTATGTAAAATGAGAGGTCAGAATTACAATTAAGGGACCTATTACTAAGGTATTTTGGAGATGTGAAAATGAAACTAACATTTATTGGGTATCTATTTTATGCCAGGCAAGGTGCCAGACATCCTCACATTTCGTTAGCTCATTTAAAGCTTCCAGCAATTCTGCAAACTCTTCACCCCACTTTGCCATCAAGGAAATAAAGTTCTGGAGGTTAACTAAGTTTCACAAATATCCTGCAGCTAGGAAATGATGAAACCATGTCTCTCTGGCTTTGAAGTCCATTATCTTGGTGCAGGGGAGACAAAAGTTGTCAGAGTACATGACATTTGAGTGTCTGATTTAGTTTGCTCTATTAAAAATTTGCTTTGAACATTTTGATTTAAACTCCTGTAATCACAGAATAGCATGTACTTTGCATCACACACACAGCCTTGCTGGTTTTTATTATGCAGAGCCAAGATGAGTTGCCTTCAGAAAAATTTGCAATTCATATCTGTGGTTGGAAACTGTCTATACCAGGACGGCGAAGCTATAATACAGAAATTATAAGGTTATTCAAGAACTGCCTGATACATAGTTGGCATGTGTTTTTTTTCACAGATTTTATTTTATTTTATATGCATTTATTTTATATTTATTGTCAATTCCATATAACCAATTGATTCTCATAGGATACTTTGGGTTTTTTTTTTCTTTTTTTTAAGTTGAAGTATGATTAACATACAGTGTTATATTAGTTTCAGGTGTACAATATAATGATTCAGCAATTCTGACATTTCTCAGTGCTCGTCAAGATTTCACCCCTCCCTTACCTCCTCTCTGGCAACCACCATAGTTGGCATATGTAACATTCCAACTAACCTCTGGAAATGAATATTTCTGTGCTAATTGAAAGTAAGTCAGTCAAAGTCAACCCGTACAATCATATGGTTGGAGTAATCATATATCTTGGACCAAAAATTGGGACACATCAATGGACCAAATATTTGAAATTATGGCTGTCCCATTATATCCAAAATATATGATTAGCCTGTTAGGTCTTAGAGGATAATTTTGTATTTCTTCTCAGTTAAACTGAACTGTAAATTCACTTGAGGTTGTATTTTAATGCTTTACTGAAAGAGTCTGCCCATTTTTAAATTTTATTGAGAAATAAAGAGAAAATCAGGTGGTCAATAGAAACTATTACTTTACTATCAATTTGTAGAATAAAAACTCATTTAGTGACTTATGCACCAAGTTCATTTTCTCAGGAAATACATAGACTACCTTGGAATTCTTAACAGTAAGAGTGCCTATGCACTATAGTGAAGGGAAGTAAAAACGAATCTTGTTGAGGTCAGCAAATGCCCTGACTTGTTTTTTAAATTAAAATCATCTATGTGGCACTGGATATTATATAAGACTGATGAATCACTGAACTCTACCTCTGAAACTAATGATACACTAAATGTTTAATTAACTTAATTAATTGAGTTTAAATAAAATAAAATTAAAAAAATAAAAATAAAAAACAAAGGAAAAAATCATCTATGTGAACCGAAACCAGTTTAAATCCCTGTTTTGGTGCAAGGAAGCCCATTTTGTATATCATTTTCAAAAAAGTTAAAAATATGAAGAGTGATTGTTTTTCTAAGTTACATTCAATTAATGTGAATAACAATAAAGCTTAATAACTTCAAAATGTGTTTTCTTTAAGTTTATGCTTTAGAAAGCATTACTAACTGTTTTCTTGGAAATATTGATCTACAAAAGCAGTAAGAAATATATTGTTAACTCTTAGTTATTCACTTATTCAGTATGAATACTCTAATATGAAGATAATACAAGTTCTTCGCTCTGCCTATTTTCCCTCCGGTTACCTGCCCTTGAGCAATCCTCTCTGCTTATAGTGATCGAGAACAGAACTAGGGTAGGAAAATGAGATAGGAACTAACTCAGGGCTTACCCTGTGCTTGCACAGGATGATGGTGGGGAAACAAATGAAAACAGGTACAAAATATTGTATTTGGATCTTCTAAGGGTTCATTTATATATACTGTTTATATTTGCAATTCCGCATAAATAAACTTGAGGCTCTGACAATGTAATTTATAAATTTATCCATGCCACTATAAATGTTGGTTCTATTAAAATGTACTTTAAAATGTTATCACAAAATATTCCTGCCATCTTTAAAAAATAGACTTTGATTGATTTGGAAGTGCCCAGGTCACTTTAAAAAGAATCTTCCGTAGTCTATGGAAAGTAACGTTTATAACAGTGTGAAACCCGGAGGAAGGGAACTCGGGGGAAGCACATTCAAGAACTTCCAGGGTAACATGGATGCATACTGTGTGAGCTCCTTTCATCTCATTTCCTACTGCCATAGCCTTTCAAGGAAGAAAATAATGTATTCTTCATGGAAATAAAAGCAGAGAAGGCAGTGTAAGAAAGATGTATTTTGAGAACTAATTGAAATGCTCATGAGGCAAGTTTGTGCTTTTCTGCCAATAACTTGTGTGCAGAGACAGCAGATTTTCAGTCCTCCTCCCAAACTGGGATACACTGAACAAGAATTGTTTTGGTGTTTTTAAATATCGAAAATATTTTATGTGAGCTATTTTTTAATTAGCACAGTACAGGAAACTCAAGATGAATGAGCTTCTATAGTCACATTAGAAGCTGGGTGTGAGGGGGGCTCCTGGGTGGCTCAGTCGTTAAGCGTCTGCCTTCAGCTCAGAGTGTGATCCCAGAGTCCTGGGATCGAGCCCCACATGGGGCTCCTCCACTGGGAGCCTGCTTCTTCCTCTCCCACTCCCCGTGCTTGTGTTCCCTCTCTCACTGGCTGTCTCTCTCTCTCTTAAATAAATAAATAAAATCTTAAAAAAAAAAAAAAAGGAAGCTGGGTGTGAGGAAGGCACCGTGATGGGCACAATGGTCAGTGGAAGACAATAACCTGGAAAGGGGTGGGAGCAGGCAGTGCCCAAAGGGTGGCTTTGAACTCACTTCTGCTATGGTGAAGTTGCTATGGACCAGAGACCAGACAGCTGAGAGATCCAATAGAGAGGAAGAAATCATCACCAGGATCAAGACAGATCAGAACAGGGAAAGCTTGGAAACCATTGGGATAAAGTCAAGAATAAGAAGCCGTATCTCTGGGGTGGGAAGCTGGTCATAAAGAGAGAACAGTGTGTCATTAAGGATTTAATCAGGATTGAATAACTTTTGGCAATTTACTTACAAAGTGAATTTTGCAGCCCTGGGCCACGGTACTCTTGCATGGACCACTGAGAAGTCTCATTACAAAATACAAAATAGCTTTTTTTAAAAAGGAAGAAAAAAGAAATTTAAAAGTTTTTTTGCCACGTATATAGGTGGAAGTGGTGTATAGCTTTTTTGTTTGTTTACTAGTGGGATTGAATACTTTCCGCAGTTGTGTAAACTAATTTTATTTTTTCCCTTCAGTTGAATCTAGTGCCTTATCTTTAGTAAATACTATTTACCTCCTGTTTACTGATCATATATTACATGTAAAGTATGGTGCCAATGTTCTGGAGGCAGCCGTGGAGAAATAAAAAAGGATGACAGATCCCTTCTCTTACAGCGAAGTACTTTGGTGCTTGTGCAGAATAATGTGTAGGAAGAAAGAGAATGGGGAAAGGGGTAGGGAGCGTTAAATGCAGACACACCTCGAAGCAGCTTGCCTTGTTTCTAAATGGAACCACTGGTGAGTGGAACTCATACATCTCCTTTAATTCTATCCCAGTGGTCCATATTGGAGAACTATCCCTGGGTCTAGGGGCAGAAGAGCAGGCCAGATGGAAGATCCAGGAAGCCCTTTGGGACTCAGTGAATGCTTTATAACATGCTTACCTGCTGGCTTATCAGTTAAAAATGTCAAGAAAATTTCAGGTTTCACTTCTTATAAGATGAGACAGTGTTCTGCCACGGAGGCCCTGTAAAGGTCTCACTTACGACTCTGACCTTCATTCAGGATGTGTATTCACAGTGGATATGCCTAGGGGCCACTGGCTGAGTGTCTTTCGGTGTTAGGGAAAGCAAGGTCTGCATTGAGTAGAGGAGACATTTCATCCTATGTTGTACCCTCCCTGTGGGCTTTGACAGTGTGCCCAGCCTTCAGCAGGGAGAGTCAAGTTTGGTTACTTTCCTGCCGTCGTTGATTAATGAGCAGGACCATTCATCCCTTTCATGATCATGTTAGTGACTTTCTCAAGGGCTCTCAATTGGAGAAGTCAGCAGATGGCTGGGAAATACCCACCTGCTGTTTGCAGTCTGTATGAGGCCTGTTAAGCTGGTTCTTTCAGGAATCTCATGTGGACAAGAGTAACCACCATGCTACTTTTTGCACATTTTCAAAATCCTTTTTTTTGCTCTTGGTTCACCAATCAAGTGTTTGAATAGCTTAAGTGAATTATTTTGCAGTTCCCCCTCTGAGATAAAACTGGTTAGTCTCTTATACATGAAGGCAGAGTTATATTACAGGCTTAGTGATCATGTGAATATGAGACTTGGTACATGTGCCGGAATGTGGAAGTTAACCCATCTATCAATTATTCTCTGAATTAAGAATTGTATAGTGGAGACCGCACCTAGATTCTTTTACCGAATGTCTCATTTATTTATTGCCAGAGTGATTCTAGGTTTTCCAGTGAACTACTCTAAATTATAGTTCCCTTTAATCTGCAAAATGGGGATTAGCAACAGCAAGCCAGCATACTTCACTGGGTTATTGTGAATATCTAAGAAGATTGCATCAATGAAAGAATTTACGAACTATAAAAACGATACAAGTGTGAAGACTTACTGCCGATAAGTGGCACATGCAGATCACCTAGGATGTTTTTAACACAGCTCTAGGTGCTTTGGAAGCTACTAAAGAGATGGAAGTGTGGTTACTGCCCTTAATGATTGAATGGTCCAGAAAATTGAGAGCAGCATAAGATAGTGTCTAATCAAGACCCAAGGGGGCTCTTGCAAAAGAAGTGGCATCAGAGCTTAGAGGAGCAAGGGTTAATGTGGAAAGGAAAGGGGTAGGCATTGAGTTGCACTTTGAAGAAGGGAAGTGGTGGCTTTGAGAGGACTGATATTAAAAGACACTGAAAAGAATTTAAAATTCTAAGTTCAACCCTTTCCCAAAAATGTCCTTTGCCTACTATATATACTGTTAAACTCCTTATTTATAAGTTAACCCCTTTCTAAACGTTGGGAACTCTTCTCTGACCCTCCCTAATGGAGTTGATCACTCTCTCCCTTAGTGGGTCCTATCCTTAAAAAATACATATTTACATTCTTGAAAGTATCTCACTGTGTGAAAACAGTAGTGTGATTAAGTATCATTTCTGAAATGAGACAGACGTAGGCTCTAGTCTCAGTTTTACTGCTAACTGGCTCTTTGACTTTGGGTAAATCATTTACTCCTATTTGAGCAAGGTCTTAGGTCTTTTATCTGTTAGCCAGAGGTGATAATATCAAGATTCTGGACAGTCAATAGGGAATAGTGTCTCAGTGAGTCCTGCATGTAGTGAACACTTCAAAAATGATGTCCATTGTTCATTTTTATGGATCTGTTGCCCTTATTAGATGGTGTGGCGCTCTCGTTATGCTTTTCTTCAGACACTAGCACCTAAGATGGGGCTAGACATATGGTAGATACCTGATAAATACTTGAACCAAAATGAGCATTCAGGATAGAGAAGGCATTTTACGAAATGTCAACAGCAAAGATACAGGAATGGGAAAAGAGATCATCCATGTAAATAGCAATGGGGGAGGCAGTGGGAGGGAGAGACTATGAGATATTCCTCTGATCTGATCAGAGGAAAGATTTATCTGGGAAATAAATTATGCCGGATTGTTGGGGCACAAGTAGAGGAGGACCAGGTGAAGGAATCTGGATTTCATGTGGTGGGCAATAGGGAGTCATACTGTTTTGAAGACGAGTGACATCGTGAAAATGATGAGTAAATTGATTAAGACGTTTATGATCCAATAGCAAATGATTTTAGATTATTCCACTTACTATGACAATTTATGACTTAATATGCTGCCACCTCACTTGACCATAAGAGGGATAAATCAGTATTTTTCTCTTCTTTACGAGTGTTTAAAGAAAAAATAGGCATTATTTTTCATACCAGATATGGCTGTGTGGGGAGGACTCCTTTAAATCAGTGAAAGTACTCCTGAAGACATCGAAGGGTGTCTCAATGATAATGATTAATGACTTTAAAATACCCATAAATCTTTGAGGAATGAAGAAACCACTATTAGAACCATATGTTGCTCTCATTCTTCACATGGAACTTCTATGAAAGTCACTAGGAGTTCAGTGGAATGATGAAGACAAGCATATGGCATTAGATCTGAACTAAATTAATAACAGTATGAAAACACAGCTAAATAGTGATAATCCCCCTTGTTATCCAGCTTTTTTCTTTTCCAGACAGCCTTGCAGTGTATAGTTAGCACCGAAAAGACACTTGTTAAATGGGGAGAACCGATGTGCGAGAAGCCATGTGGCATATCTTTTGAAGCAAGCTGAAGAGGCAGTGATTTTGGGCTTCTTTGCTCAGGACTGCTATGGAGTCAGAGATCAAAAAGGAGCCTAAACCTGACTATGCTTTAGGCACGGCATCTGGCTCTGCCCCACACTGTTGCCATAGTCACCCATCTCCTAGCAACAATGAACAGCGTTTTCCTGTCTCTTAAGTGACAAAGCATGTGAGTAAAACACATAAATGTAATTACAATAGGCTAATAATCTCAGAGGTTACCTCATGATTAAGGCTCACTGTGAAAATCTGTATGAATCTTTGGTTTCATGATTTGATCTCTCCTGTGATGGGTGTTGATAAGAAAATGCCTTGCCTCAAATTGAGGCAGCTCGACAGTGTGCTTTTGAATATAATGACCGCAAATATAGTGCTTTTGAATATAAAGACCGCAAATATAACTACATAGAACATGATAAAGGGGAACTTTGTTTCAAAAAGTGAAAAAGCACTTAGTTTCAATAACCTGACCATCATTATCTAGAACTCAGAGCAGAATATCCTGGAGGTGGAAAAACCCTGGCCTTGGGTCTGGGAAGAAGGAATATTCCATCCAAACACACTCAGGCTCAAACAATCCATTAGCAGCCTTTGCCATGAGCAATGAGTCTCAATTGAGGTCACTAATCAGAAGCAGTAAAGAAGCCGAAATAAAGATAAAAGGAAAAGGCTATGTGCGTCATGCTTGTCCTTGAGGCAAAGTTAAAAACAAACTCTGTGGCACTTCTTAGGGGATCTTTAGTTGTTTATTTCTCAATGTTTGTGTCATATTTCCAATAATCTCTATCTAAATATTCTGCCAAAAGAAATCCATAGAGATACCAGCCACGTTTAAAAAAAAATGTCATAGCCTTGAATCTTAATAAACCTTGCTATTACACTCACCTACGTGCATAAAATGAAAACTCAGGAGAGCTTAGACATCCACAGAGAAGTTATTAACAAAGAAATCAATGCTTTTTTCACTTTTAAATGGCATTTTGTGTATCATTTACAAATTCTATCATCTACATCCCCTGGCCCACTTCTTTAGAAATAAGAATACATGTGTCATGGTATGAATACTGCTTTCTTGATCTTGTATCAGAACCTGTGCATTTGGTGACTGTCAATGAAAGATGCACCCACTGTGGGAAGTAGATTCCACAATGTCACTGAGAGATTTCACTTGAGGGGAAGTAGAGCATTGAAACAATGTCTCCGAGATGAAATAAATAATCCCCACACCTAGGCAGGCCATTATAATGTGTTTACACATTGCATGCAGAGCAAGTTTAGCTGCGCTAACCGCTTCTAGAAAGGAAAATCCTCCCGAAATTAAATAATCAAAGAAGATAGGTGAGTGCTGATTTTGTGAAATAAACAGTGATTGAGGAAAGAAGAAAAACCAGCAGGACTCAGCGTGAAGCAAATTAATTCATGTTGGAGATTTACTCTCCTGAAGAAATTAAATTGCCCACTTCCTAATCAGTACAGTTCTTGGCATGCTGTTTCTTTCTCTCTTCCTAAATTTGTTTCATGTTAGAGTCCCTTAATTTTTCTCTCCACTATTTTTAAAATTACAATTTGAAGCTCTGGTTCTTTGTGTGGTTCTGTGAAGTTTGGCACTCAATCAGTCCCTTTACCATTTATTCGTTTTTGGAAAAGAAAATTCCTTTCCAGTCATCTCATTTATTTATTTCATTTGCCTCTGCTCCAGAAGATAATAGAAGGAGACATCACGGCTACTGCGTCTCTTCTGCATCATGCAATTTAATGGCTCAAGGGATAAGCATGTTTTCATTGTACTAATTTGGAATCACTGAAGGAAAACTGTATCTTAGTGTTCATTCAGAGTATATAGCTGCTCAATGTAAATACAGATTGCTGGGTTCTTTCCCTATTCTTCTCATCCTGTAGCAAAAGAAAAAAAAAAGCACAAACTGTTGTTCTTCCAGTTAAATCTGCACACAGAGGAAGATGTCAACACACATTAAAACTGAAACCACATTTGAGAAGACACGCAGAACTTTGCAAATGCCACTGCTGTTTATAGAGCTTTGAGCTGGAGGGGATATCATATGTTTTTCAATCTGTTTTTTTACTCTTCTGCTGTCTTAAAATAAACCATATAATTCTTGTTCTTGGCCTTAGAACGTGAGTTATGCCATCAGTCTGTTGTGATTCATTTGCTAAAATATTCTGGTGATGAATGTCTCTTCCTTCCTGTAATAATTGTTGTGGTATTGCTTTTGCCTAATGGAAGCCATTGTGTCTCTTGGACGGTGACAAGTAGGAAAGGGCAGCTATGTGGCACAGCGCTGGATGATAATCAAAGCTGGTGAGATTTCATTTGAATCCTATCTTTCTTACAGGCACAGTTGCTTGGTGGGAAAATTCCATTGGCACCACCTGCACACCGACTTTGATTTCAAATGGTGAGGCCAGATTTCTGAAAGTAAGGTATTGGAACATGACCATGCCTTAGAGTTGAAACCAATAATACACTTTGCTCTCTAAGTTATGTACGTGAAAGTAGTTCTGGTGATGACTAACGTGTCTAGCAGTTTTCTTCTGCCTGTCATATCTGGATGTGACTGTTCTGCCGAAAGGCATAGGTGTGATATTAATACCTTTGGGGGCATTAATTATAGCTTCTTGTAACCATCAAAAGACAGAAGTGCTACCCTGAATATCTCAACGGCTGGGTTACTGCCAGATAGTCAAAGTATTGAAGGCAAAGGAGACACTCTTTTTGGCTCTTCATAGGAATTGAGTCTGTTGCTGCTACTATGGTTTGAAGGTGTTTTAATATTGTAAAAGATCATCCTTCTGACATGGGATGGCTAGAGGGAGGCATAACGAGGAATGAGCGAGGAGTAGTGAAATAAAAAAATCTAAGTCAGAAAAGACTTGACCAGCATTACCAGAAAGGTTTTGGGGTCAAGCGTTGGGGGGGGGGGGGGGATATATAAATGTGTAAGATAGGAATTTATGATCTTTTGCAGGGTAATTTAAAAAGGGAACATTTTCCCATTTTAAACGGTGTCTGGCTTGAGTCACTTGATGCGTTTCCCCCCATAGTTCTGCTAAATGTTG
Organism: Ursus americanus; assembly: GCF_024610735.1. Taxonomy (NCBI): domain Eukaryota; kingdom Metazoa; phylum Chordata; class Mammalia; order Carnivora; family Ursidae; genus Ursus; species Ursus americanus. Next base: position 9,075,025 of record NC_142131.1, read on the forward strand.
TTAGAGACCTCGTGGATATGTTTCTTACTAATAAGAAGAAGCTAGAACTGGATGGAGAAAAAAATAGCAAGTTTACACACTTATCCTGGCCTCCACCCACCAGAAAACTCTTCAGGTACCCCTCTAATGTGGGGATTCTGCTTTTTTAAAATGGCTCTAATGCTTGTCCCTTCTTCACATTTCCATCTAGAAGGAGACAGAAGAAATAGCAGTGCCCATTGAATTCTTGTTGATGGGGAAAAGTGGAGTACAGAACAAAAAAGCTTTGGCAGCAATCCATGCTGGATGATGGTATTTTTATAAACCTTATTAAATCAGAGAACCAGGCAGGAGAGGAGGTAGAAAATTTTACTTTGGTAGAGGAGCACTGCATTATAAAAATACCTGTGAGACACTAGGATTGCACACCAAAATGCTTTCCTACTGTGGATCTGAGAAGGGAATGCAACCAGTATCTGTGGTCTCCTTGTAGGTAGACAACAACCCTTGGTAATATCTCCTTGTTAAATAAGGAGGAGGAGTGTGGAGAGAGAGGAAGGTTTACTGCTTAGGGTAGAATTACTGGGTCATGACCTATGCCATTACATACACCTTCAGCTTTAGTAAGTATCACCAACCAATTTCCCCAGGTAGTTGTACTTCTACCAGCAGTGTATGAGAATTGCGCTTGTGCTGTATCCTTGCTAACTCTTGGCATTTTCTGTCTTTTTTATTTTAGCCATTCTGTAGGATGGGTAGTGGTGTCTCATTGTAGTCTTAATTTGTTTTTCTTCAATGACTAATGAAGTGGAGCATATCTGGTGAATTAATAAGACAATTTCTAAGAGACCAAGGAGCCAGCTGACAGACTATCTCATCCAGAGGCAATTTCAAAATGTTTTAACAACCAGTAAGACACATTGGCAAAAATCAGAGTGAACACTGTCTTAGAGTGATATAGTATGACCCTGAATACACTGGCTGTGCCACATGCTAACTCCTGGTTGATGGCATTGTGCCCAATTTGAGGGGTCCTGGAGGGAAGGCTGGGGTTGGCTGGGGAGGCAGAAGGGGGCACTCAGGGTCACAGAACAGCAACTATATGCAACCCATGAAGATTGTTTCAGTATTTAATCAATTGCATGACCATAAGGGCACATACCAGCTAAATACCAGCCATATCTCATCCTAAGGGAAGAAAGAATCAGGCTCACAAGACTAATTAAATGGAGGGTGACGGGAGGAACAACTTTGAGTATACAATAGTAATTTGTTTAGTGTGTCTGAGTACAAAGCGGGGAGGTTTGGGGAAAAGATTGAGGGATTGTACATAAAACCAGAAGGAAATATTTTCCTAAAAACTGTAAGATATTGAGGAAGAAGAATCATAACTTTGACACACCCTTCACAGAAGGCAAAACTAAAAAGAAAGAATTTACTCTCAATTTCATTTTGACATCTTGAGTTCATTAACTTAGTCTCCAACAGGAGATGTTGGTGTTCAGTAAATAGTAGATGGAGCTGTGGACAAATTTATGTACACTCCACTACAGCTCAACAGATTTGCTCTTGAGCGCATGAGAAAATTCCTCATGACTCTCAGAAGTCATTAGAGGTAGACTTATCAGAGGGCTGAAGGACCTTCACAAGCCATTGAAGTAGTGAGTCAGGGCTATATTTATTTTTTTTTTTTGCTTTTTTTTGTTGTGGTAAAAAAATACACAATATAAAATTTATCATTTTAACCATTTTTAAGTGTGTAGTCCAGTGACCTCAAGTACATTTGCATTGTTATACAGCCATCACAACCATCCATCTCAAGAATTCTTTCATCTTCCCAAACTGAAACTCCATGCCCATTAAACAATAGCCCCATACTCTCCCTCCCTCCAGCCCTTGGCAATCACTGTGCTGCTTTCTGTCTCTATGAATTTGATTATTCTCGGTACCTTACATAAGTGGAATCATATAATGTTTGTCCTTTTGTGTCTGGTTTATGTCACTTAACACAATGTCTTCAAGGTTTACCCATATTGTAGTATGTGTCAGAATTTCATTACTTTTTAAGGCTAAATAAAATTCCGTTGTATGTATATACCACATTTTATTTATCTGTTCCTATGTTAATGGGCATTTGGTTGTTTTCACTTTGGGTTATTGTGAATAATGTTGGCGTGAACATGGGTGTACAAGTATCTGTTCCAGTCAAGGCTATATTTTTATAACTTACTAATATACCTCAAAGGGAGTTGGCTTTGTAAGTGGATGTGGGCTCTTATGGGGACCTTATCATTTTTCTTTCCTCATCTATAATATAATAGTAATTGCTGACCTTTAGGAGGTGCTGATATGTTGTAAGCATTTAAGACACTGTTTTAAATATGTTACTTGCATTATACCATTTAAATCTCAAAATAAATCTATAAAGTAGGTAATATATTTACATTTATATGTATGTTATATATAAATATAAAGTAGACAATATGAAACAATATTTTATAGGGGAGGACATTTTTTCACAGAGGGAGCTTTGCTCAAGGTCGCATAACTAGTATGTGCCTAAATGTGATGATCATTTTTTGGGCTTAGAGATGTTGCAGATTTAATGCAGATTTCAAGTCCATGTCACATGTTATGTGTCTGGGTTTCCATTAGTGTTACTTCAGCATCCCCCAGTAAGAAGATAAAATTTTGCCTCCCATTCCATCAGTTTTCTTTTGTGAATGGCATCTTCTGGAACCCAGGGCAGGGATTGGATATCCATGAGTCTACATGTCATATACTACCAAATATTCTCAAAACTTTATCATAGTCCTTGACAGACTGCTTGACTCCCTAAGTCCCTGCCCATGGGAGGCAACTGTGCGAAAATAAGCACAGATCCCAAATTCCTTATCCATAAACCCTGGAACTACATGTGTTTTAGAATTTAAAAAAATTTTTTTAATTAAAAAAAATTCTGTAAAGCCTCTCACGGAATTTGTGCATCATCTTAAATTCAAATTTTTAATATTTCCACAATAAACTGTATGAATATTCATACTAAGTGAGATCAATTGAATTTATAAATAGCCTCATGTCAGTTCCAGCTAAGTTCAGTTGCCAAATGAGTTTTGATGCCAAATAATATCTTTTAGTTTTCAGAATTTTAAAAATTTCATCATTGGAATAAGGGCTTTTGGAACTATGCACTGAGGTAAAGATGACCCGAGTCCGTTTTCCCAAACTCAGCCACGCTCTACCCAGCAGGCCCAGTAAACCAGTGCCTTTGTAGCTGGTTTAATTCAATGGCAGATTCAGGTTCTGTGCAACCTGAAACTTAATAGGCTGGGAAAAGAAAAAGAATATTAAATTACAAGAAAATTAGGTATGAAAATGCATACTTATTTAGAATGATAAATCACAACAAATTAAACATTTTTAAAAACAAGCTAACAAATGCCACAAGTACTTTTTTTGGTTTATGATTTTTGCTCCCACCTGGTTACTTTCTTCTTAATACATTTACATTTTGGTATGCTCAATAATTCTGAAAAAAAATAATAAAAAGAATCTGAAATTATGGGATACATAAGAGCAAGCCAAATGTATGCTAGAATTAGTGTTATGCTGTAACGGGCCACATAATTTTGTAATCAAATTACTCATATAATATACATTAATAAATAAGTGTAAGAACTTGGTCATAGAAATACTTTGCATCTTGGGGGCGTTTTGTTTCCTTCGCAGCATTTTTGCATAGCATTTCATCTGGAACCTCTAGTTCTGATAAGAACAGTGCATTGTATATACTAAGATGTGATCTAGTGCATTGGATTTAATAAAACATAAATATAAATATATCGATATACATAGCTATTTTTATTTTGTGTAGTACTGCTTCAGGTTTGTGCCCTACAAACTCAGAAATTCTGATCAATTCTTTTTTGGGCCATTCCATAAAAAGGTGCATTTATAATTGCATAGGCTGTATTATAGATTATATTTCTGAGAGGAGAAAATTTCAGTTTTGATCAGTCATTAATGGGAATTGGTCCCTCTTATTACAATTCTGTATGTCTGATGATTAGAAGAATTTTCCATAGACTAGTTTCTGGCTCTGGACTTTCAAACCTCATTTCTCCACAACTTATGTACTTACACCACAATAAAACCTTTGTCCCTGTACCTCCCTGGCGATGAATCATCGTGTAGTCATGCCTGGAAGCCATTCCTACATCAGGATGACTAGCAATGCACAAATGTACGTACATACAGAAGTCATTGGGGGCCAGGCTAAACCCATGTTAAGTGAATTTGCATCTCAGATTTCCTTTAGCTGGATCTCAGTATGCTTATGGCTACTCCAGTGCCACCAAACACAAAGGACAGGTGATGGAGAGGAAGTTGGAGTGGAAAGGGACAACAGTGTTAATTGGTTGCAGTTAAAATTATTTTGCAACATTTCAAATACGGTGCTTACTAAAACCTCTCAGGTCACGATAGTACCCACAAAAATGAAGGGCTCTGAAGATGTAAGCTTTGTTAGCTTCACAAAATCTTCCTATCTCTTTCCATTGAGGGATAACTTAGACTGCTGGAGGGATCCATGTTTGCAGTTTGTATCTGAACATCCCAGCTCTTTTTCAGGTCACGAGAAATACGAACAGCTGGAGTTGAACAAATCCTTTCACAACTGTTCAGAGCTGAAATGGGTTAAATGGGTCCACCAAAGCTCAATGCCAGACACTGCACAGATCTCTTCTGTGGGATACTGGGAAGCATATTATTTCATTAAGAGAATGGTAGGGGAGGACTTTGGGGAGTTTTTACACAATCTGTAACTTCACTCTATGATTATAGTGTTGCTGTGACAGTTCCTGCCTCAGGAGAGGGGCGGTACATACGTAGCTACTGCTTGCCCTGCCATCTCTGTCCCTGTCCACATATTACTTACTTTGTAGCATGACAATCCTTGTAGAAGCACATCTAAAATGTGAGGGTACTAGTGCTAGGGTCCTTTTTCTTCCTGATTCTTTCAAATAGCCTTCTAGAGAATGGTGCTGAAATAGTTGTTAAAATTTCTCCTTCTTTCTGTTTCCAGAAGAGCTGTCTTTCTAGTAGGATAACAAAGGCAGGTTCAGAAAGACTTTACATATCATTTACATACAGCTGTTCAAAGATCAGGAAGGTGATAGGGGAAATCAGTGTCTTTCCCTTTAGACCTTGTTCCTATTTCCCATCTTTAAACCATAAAATAGTGTTTCAAATACTTACTGGAAACTTGGTAAATACAGCATGATTTTTAAAAAGTCTTGCATTTATTAAGGTCTTTTCCTAATGAGATCCAATCACAGAAGAAACATTTATCAGATTATGGTTGAGAGGCAGATAGAGCAGGACTACCTGTAAAGATATATGTGTACAATGAATAATAGAAAACTAAAGTTTAGCTGCATGATATTCCACAATTATATATTTAAGAAATTTATAAATTATGAAATTAAGTTATCAAAATTATTTTACCTATAATTATACATTTAAAATAATTAAATTATTAATTTATAAATTATGGGATTTGTGAATTAAGAAATTAAGAAAAAGTACTTTTGGAAACTTATTCAACTTGTTCTCTTTTTACAAATCAAGAAACCATGCTTAGCGTTATTTGGGCACTGCTTCATTAGTTAACTGATGGATTCATTCAGTAAACTTTAAGGTCAGCCAGTTTTAAGCCAGTTTTGCTTTGTCCACTATAATTATTGAGGAAAATACATTAGCTTTGCTCAATGGCAAAGCCAAGTGTGGAATATTTGCTCTCAAGTCGGTATTAGTGGAACTGAGAAAAGAGTAAACCAGAGCTCTGCCTCCTGTTTCCTCTGCGCTTATCTACTGTCAAGTTAACATGCAAAGCATTTATTGACACTCTGATCTTTAGAGGGAGATGTAGGCTCCAGCCGCCATTGTTTCCTCCTTCACTACCTCCCACTAAAATTCCCCCACCTCACTTACTCCACTAACAACAAGGAGTTTGAATTCCAATGTGAATCAAGCATATTTAATTTTTGAGAATGAGGCGGGGGAAAGAAGTTAAACCCTCCCCCTTCTGCAGGTCTCCTTTTCATCTGTGCCTCTTGCATGATCTCTTTCTTGGACTTTTTCTCTCTCCCTTCCCATGAGGTGCAGTGAGGTGGTTCAGTGCTGCTTCATCATGGGACTTTCCCTTTCCCAGCATTGGGAGATCACTCACTGAGTGACTTGGTAGAACCAACGTAAAAGTACCTGGAGGGCAAAAAAGAAGACTCAAAGTTCTAGGGTCCCTGAGATATAGCATTACCCAGAGGTTTGGCACTGTAGTCCTAGCTGGTAATTAAGAATTCATTTTCCTCAAGTGTGTTCTGTGCACCCACTTCTTGGGCACCCATGGTGCCAGGATTTGGGGTTTGGAGATTCCAGCCACATGTCTCTTCACTATCGCCACAGCCAATCCAGGGTGGGCACATTGTTTTTGCTTTGGCAGCCCACCTCCCCTTTCTTCTCTTTTGGTGACCAGTATTCTCAAGCTCTCTTCTTGAGTCAGTATGACCAACTTTTACATAAGAATCTGGTACCTTAGGAGCTCTGAGTTATAAATGGTAAGGCTGTTTCCTGTTGAAAGGTGTTTGTGGTAGATCATGGCTTAACACCCATGATTATTTTGAAATTTATGTGTAATACACAAAATAACAAATTTAAAGATTTTAAGCATCAGCAGCTATGGTATAGGAGGAGTTTTGGAAACCTCATCTCACTTCATAGAGGGCTCCTCAACCATGGGTAGGGCTGAAGGGTGTAGTGGCACTAGGATGTTACTGCCCCAGAACGTATAAATCATTTTGTCACTCAATGCTCTCCTTTATTTTAGATAGGAGAGAATTTCATAAATGCTGTATGAAGCATGAAGGATAAGGAAAATCTGTCTCCTACCTTCATCAGACATTCCATGCTGACTACAAGCAGTGTTACTGAGTAAAAATCTCACCACTTACCAGCTTTTGTAATAAAAATACCTTGTAGCAAACTGGAAACAAATATTTTACCTTCCTCCCTGTGGTTACTTGGTACCAATCTGCAGAGGTGTATTCATAGTGTGGAAATTACTTGTAGTTCTTAATACATTGTGGTCGTATTCTTTGGGTCCACGAGGAAATTTCTGGTTTTTCAGGATACCTAGCCTGTATTGGAATTCTTTGTTCTCGATGTTAAACAATTTTCCCTCCTTCAAGCAGCTCTGCAGTATTAGTTGTTAAGGTAAGAATAACTCCATTTGGAATATTGCATAAAATGTTGCAGTCTGTCTAAAATCATGACTTAAATTTCTGGCATAATGTGAGCCTGGCCATAACATCTGTTACTTCTTTGATGGCCAGGATTGATTCAACCAATTTTAGTTTGGGTAACTCTGGATTTACCCAATGTAGAATTACATCAAGGTGCAGGTTTCAGGGCGAACAATGAAAATGAAGTTAATTTTCCTACATCATGGCTCCTTGAAAGCAGAGCTTTGTGTGGAGAACATAGAGAACAGGAACCCAGACACAGGAAATTTATTTATTTGTTGTTGTTGTTTTAATTGGCCATATCCCTTTTCTACATTGCCTTGGCAAGTTTGAGTCATGTTGTCTCATTAGCTCTGTAGCTACTTGCAGAAGCTTGTCAGTCAATTCCATGTAGTTGTCAGCTCCCAGGCAGTGTTCCCCACAGGCATAACAGAGTCCTATTTACCCTCATTGCAGCGGGTCTGTGGTACTTCACAGTGGGCAGTCCAGTAACTGACGGTGGACCCGTGGCAAATGTCTGGCATGGTACGGTGAGGCAGGCACTTACAGAATCGGGGCTTGGGGGAAGAGGAATGGTTTGGGAAAAGAACCACCTCATGGGGAATCTTTCAAGTGTGTCTTAGAGAAAGTTCATTGATCGATTGACTCATTGATTTGTACATGTATTCACTAAATAAATATTTCTCAGGTGTCACTTTTGTTAGCATATCAAGAGGTATTATGTATGGACACTCACCCTTTTGTGGCTTCATTCTGAATTGAGAATCCAAGTTCTCTATAACAGTGTCCAGGATTAAAACTTATAACCCATCTCCAAAACACTCATGGATCTAAACTTGGAATTAAGCTTGAAGGATTAGCCTTTCAGCTATGCCTCCACTCTCCTAGCCTTGATTTTATGCTTCCAACTAACATATGGATGGTCATGAATATCAACTCCACATTCTCATTACTTGCAATAAACTGGAAATGAATCAATGTGTGGGGGGAGAGACCGTTAAAAATTATGGTGATGACAGGTGAGGGAAAAAAGTTGAATGATTAAGTTTGTATTTAACACATTTGAAAAGACTTGGAAATCATTAGGGAAGATTTCCGCTCTCAGATTTACTTCCAGGAAAGTACAAATGTGTGTTGGGTGTGGGTGAGGTAATTGCTCCAGAAGCTCAGGGCATTGCTCTGTGCATCGTAGCATTCAGAGCTATGATATGCTTCAGTAAGCTGAAATTGTAAAGAAAATTGTTAAAGGGAACCAAACGCTTGGCACCTGGAATCAGATAATCACATTGGTTTGAAGGACGGATGAACCAAAAAAGGAGAATTAGAATGGTTTTGAACTTATACTTGCTGCATGCAACATTCCCCAGCTGTTTGAGCTTGCTTCTAGCTCCCTCCACATTCCCTTCCTCCTTCATGAATTCAGGTCTCACAGTCTACTAAAAAAGGGTAGGACGTGATGTGTATCTAAGTATAGCATGATGTACTAATAACAGCTTTCCGTTAGACATTTGTTTTGCTATAGGTCTTTTGGTGGGAGGTTTAGAAATTTTAAATCACCAGGCAAATGTGACTGACTTTATCTAATGTGTGTAAATATGTGAGGTTTCTTGAGATTTTGGCAAGTCATCATAACTGCTGTAGGTCTCCTGCCCCATGTGTGAATGAATTTAATGAATGAGAGAGGAGGCCTAGACTAAAGTGCCACCAGGGACCTGGCATTTGATTGAAACTGGCTTAAAATAAGAATAGGGGATGGTGGGGAGTGCGGTAAACCAGAACAGTGCATTTTAAACTACCTGTTTGGATTCAACAGATATATGATTACGTTGCCAAATTGCTATAAAAGTTCTTAAAAGCTGAAGCTCAATTTCTGTAGTGATTGCTGACCGATACCAGTTCATGGGCTGACACTGGTCTGTGGATGAAGCTTAGAGCTAAGAATATTAAATTTTGGAAGTTTTTTTTTTTTAAGATTTTTAAAATTTATTAGAGAGAGAGAATGAAAGCACAAGTGGGGTAGTGGGGGAGAGGGGCAGAGGAAGAGGGAGAAGCAGAATCCCCACAGGGAGTCCTATACCGGGCTCGATCTCAGAACCTGGAGATCATGATCTGAGCTGAAGGCAGACACTTGACCAACTGAGCCACCCAGGTGCTCCTGAAATTTGGAAGTTTTAAAAATGCGTACACACCAGATGAAATCTAAATTCAGACAAAATCCGAGCTGTACTCTCCAATTGTGACCTCTGAGTTAGGTAATGACTGGGGAACTTTTAATTTCTTATGCTCCCTACTTTGGTCAGTCTTTCCTGCTCTGTGTAGGCCTGGCTTAAGTCTCTTAATGCTTAATTTCCCTTATGGCCTGTTTTCAACACCTCATGCCACTCCAGACTAATCTTGTATTTTTTAATAATTCATTTAACTTCTCAGGTAAGTTTTCCCATCTTGTAAAATCTGAAAATACAGTGACATAATTTCCTAACTTACTGACATTTATTTATTTAGGCACTCATATATAAACATTCTTCCAGGAAATCTCTTCAAATGGAATCTTCATAACTCTTAAAATTCAATATGGTGGGTAGAACTGTACTTTAATGTATAATTTTAGGTCATTGTTTTGAATGTAATGTAGTAATGTCCTAAGGGGCTGATATGTAGGGATGGTTGTCAGTTGTCTTTCAAGAAAATGGCCTCAGATTGCTGCTTCTACATCAAGTAAAGATTCTGGATTTTTGTCTTGGAGACAGTAAGGAGCCATTGCAATATTTTAAGCAAGACCATTAAAGAATCAGATTCACATTGTAGAAAAGTCATTATGGTAGCCATTTGGATGGATCATGGGCTTTTAGGGGGTGAGATAAGAAACTGGGTACTATAGTAAATAAAACATTGATACTTTGACCAAAGTATAGTCTAAGAATAATAAATAAAAGAAAAGAATTTAAAAATTCTACTTAAAAAACTTGAAACATCTAGCAATAATACAGTTACGTTTACTATATTCAATTTAAGAAATCAAGTTAGAAAATTTACTTGTCCCAATTTGCTTTGAGGCTTTAAGAGATGGAGACATCTACATGAGAAGTTAAGCAAATTTTTATAAAGTGCAGGATAAGTCTGGAGTGGTATTAGAATCTTGGACTCTGTTTCAGTAAACTAAGTAAAATATTATAAAAAGGTTACTAAGGTGCTGGCAGTGGAGATGGAGAGAAGAGAATGGATTTGAGGGTTCAAGTACCATTAAAGAGATAGAATCAACAGGATTCAGTTTTTAATTGGATGTGAGGGTTGAAGGAGAGAGAAATGTCAAGAATACCTTCTGGCTTGGGCAGTTAGGTATATAATATTGCCAATTAGGAAATTAAGGACTAGAGGAGGAGGAACAAATATGGGGAAGTGATAGAGAAGATGAAGTATTAATTTGGGATATGTTAAATTAGAGGTAACTGTTGAACATTGAAGTAAGGATGACCTAGGGGCAGTAAGATATACAGATCTAGAACTCAGAAAAGAAATTTGAATTGGAAGGTAATTCTAGGAGTCATTAGCTTCTGATGATGGTTGCCGCCATAAATTTGGATGAGATCACTTATTTTATGAGTAAATGTTGCTTGAGAAAAGCAGAAGGCCAAAGATGAAATACTGAGGAACGTAAATAATAATCTTGTTCAGGAAGACTGTGTGGTATGGTAGAGAGCTCTTTGGAGCCTAGCTTCCCCCTACCAGCGTGGGTGAGTTACTTAACCTCTCTTTCTTGGTTTCTCATCTATAAAATGAGGGTAAATAATGTCTACCCTTAGGTTAGTTAAAATGGTTATAGGGATAATTAGAAATAATGTAATGTTCCTATGCCAGTGCCAAGGCTATCTGTCATCATTATCCTCTAAATCATTGTCATCACTACTAATCGAGATTGTTAGAACGGGGTGGCAAGATAGAACAAATAGCCTGTGAGCGAAGACAAAGATCCTGACCAGAGGAGACTCATGAATTTTGGTGTTTGAACATTGGAGAATCCATTTTGGACACTCAGAAAACTTTTTTTTGTTAATTACTATTTTCCAGCTACTTTAGGGTAGTTAAAATTACAGGAAATATATTACTACAACACTTTCTCCTACGCAGTTTACATGGGTGTCTTGAAAATAGCTTGTCAAATATTAGCCAAAAAACACAAAAAATTTACTGCAGCTTGTCACAAGTATTGTCTATCGAAGACAAGAAAGTATTATTTCTATATAGAATAAAAAAAATGTATAAGGTGGAACTTGTTTAACTTCTTTTTCTTGGCGAGTGGGGAGTCTGCAGTTCCCATCAATATTCTCCTTTCTTCCGGGATTTACCACATCAGTGAATAAATACGCATCCATCATTCTCCTAGACATATAAGCCAGAAACCTTAGAGTCATCCTACTATGGGTAATAAAGAGAAATAATCTAACAAATTTAAGAACAGCCTCCTGAACAAAACCACAGCATGGTTCTTGGTTAGGGCCCTTGTGAACCTTGTGAATTTATAGCTGAAGATAAAAGCCGCAACTCAATTGTGTGTAGATAGCATTCTTGCTTGCCCTCACCTTACCCTCAGTCTGTGACTTTGTGAGCTTGTCATAGCGTATCTCTAGGAAGAAAAAACTAGGCAAAATTTACATTTTCTTCCATCATATTAAAACAAAGGCTTGTGGCTGTACTATTATGTAATTCACTGAAATGAAAAGCTCTAGAAAAAAATTACAAACCTTTTCAATCAAAAGGCATATATCCAGCCTGGTACACAGAATTTGGGATGCTTTTTTGTAGAAGGCACCAGCTTTGCACTGAAGCCTGATAAAGTCACTTTTCACAAACCAGCACCTGACAGCTAGAGGGCAGGCACATACTTGGGCACTTCCTCAGGGCAAGCTATTCAATTTCACGTGCTAGAATTAGGAGCACTTATGAATATTTTAACACTTTAGTAATCAGACTTGAGTGGATTCAGTCATGCAAACTTTTTCACTGCTAAAGAATATCTGAAGAACTTGTTGGAAGTTCAGGGATAAACCACAAAGTTGTTTAGAAAACTGTACTGGATTTATTCTGCCTAAAGTGTGAAAAGCTAGTGAGAAATTTAATAACTTTCTATTTCAATCTTCATTGCTTTTACAAGTCAGAAGTGCAATATATGCTTATATTAAAAGAATTCAAGTGATAAATGTATATACAGACAGAAGGATCCCCTATTACCCCTCAGCAACAATCATCAATAGTATAGACATATTCTTCTATACTTCCCTCCATGCATATATCAATATATTAATAAAGCTCTTAATTAGTAATGATATTCAAGCCCAAAGCTTTTCAGATTGGTAAGGGAGGAAGGGATAGGAGAAAGAAGGGTGTTTTCATCACTCCAGAGCTGGAGATAACAGTAGAAGATTTGTTGAACATTTCCATGACCAAAGACATACTGGATCGCAGTGAGGACAAAAAGTTGTGCCCTTAAGAATATGGAGAATGCAGATTCCTTCCTATTCCCTACATCCCCACATTTAGTGTGGACGGAAAAGATAGAGTTCATACCAACTGGTAGATCCCAAGTCACATCTTGGCACACAGTTCGTTGCCTAACCCCACACACAATCCCAACCTCCATCTCTACTGTCCACCTGCCAGAGGCTAGAAACCACATGCTCGTTTTGATTAGAGGTGGCCAAAAAAAGGTATTTTAAAGTTTGCTTCTGGAAGGGTTGAATGCATTTTGTACAAACTACTTTCCCTCTTCTTCCTACATTCAACTCAGCAGGATCTGAAACTATAGTGGCCATCTTGAGATCATGGTGGAGACCAGCACATTTAAGATAGTCAAAAGACAGGAAGAGTCTAGACGCCTGACAATATTTTTGAGTAGCAGTAATAATGCCAGAACAACATAACTCTAGTTGTTTGCATTGTGGAAAAATAACGCTAATTGGTTTAAGCCACTGTCAATTTGGGATTTCTGCTACTGGTAGCTGAAAGCTCTCCTAACTGATACAGCGTTAACCCATTTCTATTATTTGCCTGGACAATACTGGTAGATAAAATCCCTGTGTTAATATCTTTAGGGATTGGGATCAAGTTTCTTATAGGTCCAAGAAACATCAAGTAAAATCTGCAGTTCCAGATTAGAAGCCTGTTAGAGAGTGGTGACCACTATTTTCTTGGATATCTGCCATCTTACAGACATACCTCAGAGACAAAATTATGTTAGAGCTATCTAAGAATGCGTACGAGAGATGCAACGACCGTAGTTGCGCAGGGAGCAAGAACAGCACCCATTCTGCAGTCAGAAAGTGCGAGGTTGGAGCTAGCACCAAAAGTCACTATTTCTGACAAAACTATTCACCTAATGAACATGAAATGGAAGAACTTTCGCTTTTGTTTATATTATGAGTCTATACGATAGTGGTCAAAAAAGCAGATTATGAGGTTAAATTACTTGGGCTTTAATTCAGTCACTTCCCAGCTATAAGTCCTTGGGTGAACTAACCTCTTTGTATCCCTTTTCCTAACATGCAAATTGGGCAGAATGATAGTACCTACTTCACAGGATTTTCACAAGGATTAAATGAAGTGATACGTATAAATTTCTTAGAAAAAATGCCTGATCCTCTGTAACTGGTGGGTCTACATATAAGGCTGTTGTTGCTTAGTGCGGTGTCTGTCACATAAAAAATCCCCCAAATGTGAACTGTCACTTCATTTAATTTATTCTCCCCAAATTTTCCATATAGCATTTTGGGAGGTCATAAATAAAAAATTTAAGAAATTGTGCCAAGGATATCTTTTGGAGTGCTCTTCTTACATTTTTTGCATTAAGCTTAATTAATACTTTTATAGATTATTGCTCCTGCCCCGTCTTCATACAATTTCTTTGTTCTTTTAAAAGATATCTACAGTATAGTTTAGAAGATACTCTGGATATCTTTGTACTTTAGACAGTTCAGCCTGAACTGGCTTTAGCCTTGCTTCCTTGTCCAAGGGAAGCCATAGGTGCTTTGTGGGTCGCCAATAAATAGGACAACCATATAATTTATTGTCCAAACTGGGGACATTCTTGTTAGACAAAGGGAATGCTAGTCATAAAGAATCAAGACAATAGGAATAAACCTGGTTGTGTGGTCCTTTAAATGACTCCCTCCTTTCAGGTATAGTTGTTTTAGGGAATCCCTCTAAGCTCTGTCCACCCACAACCTTACAGACTCTTCTGTTAGTGTCCAGTGTTTGAAAGACTGATTTATTTTGCCTGGGTTTAGGGAGTCTCAGAATAGGGGAACATTTGGGAGGAGACAGAAACAGAGCTTCATAGTGCACCACAGGAAATGTCCTTCCTGGAAAAAGACAGAACAAAACAGCGGAAAATACGTATATTATAACATTTTCTTTTGCTTTATAAACTTTCGAAGTATTTTCTTTTAGCTCCACATTTGCAAGGCCCTCTTGAAGCTGTTGTTCAGTTTGGGCTGCTATAACAAATACCACAGACTGGGTGGCTTAAACACCTTACATTACTTCTCTCAGTTCTGGAAGCTGTGAAGTCCAAGATCAAGGTGCTGGTAGATCCTGTGTCTGGTGAGGACCATCTTTCTGGTTTGCAAATGGCTGTCTTCCCATTCTCCTTGTATTCTTTTTACATGGTGGGGTGAGAGAGAGAGAGGGAAATCTCTCTTGGGTATCTCTTTATAAGGGCACTAATCCCATTTATGAGGACTCCATACTTAGACATAATCATCTCCCAAAGGCCCATTTCCTAATTGCCTCAACTTGAGGGTTAGGATTTCAACATACAAATTTTGGGGGGACCTAAACATTCAGTCCGTAACATTGACCTTATTTATTTCTTGATTATTCCCTGCACAGACACCTTGCCCCAGCCAAAATATTTTATTTATTGTTCTTCAAACACAGTGCTTTTATTTCTATTTCTAATACATGCTTTCTGCATGCAATACCCTCTCCCATATGAGATGGTATTCTCATAAACTTACAAATATAAAACACTTGCAGAAATAATACATTGCTACTATTTGTCATCATAGTTATATCACATGGCAACATAAAGGCTCTCCCAAATGATGAAGACTGTTTCATCTCCCATATTAAATCAACCCTATCATATAATTTCCAAAGTTTTCTTAGCAAATAGGGTTATGATCCTATAACTATCAACAGGTGGGTTTTTTCTCCTTTCTCTTTGTAGAGTATTACATTTCTGAAATTTTTGATGTCTTTATGTTGGAATTTATTATTCAGAAGGCAAAAGTAAAGATAAAACTATATGACTTGTTGTTACTATTAAAATAATGAGTAGGCAGTGATAAAAAAAATTTGTGTGACTTTACCTCATTAAGAGTATTCAGTACAATTATGTACATACATTATACGATTTCAATAGAAACAACAAATCATGTCACAGTTGAATGGATGCGAGGCCAAAAAGAGGAAAAGGAGAGAGGAGAGCCTGGGCCTCATATCCGTTCATATCAAACTGAAGCCCTGGGGGATTGAAAAGAGACTTACAGTGGAAAGGAGAGCTCTCTTGACTGTGCAGCCTCACAGAGTGCTACGTGATAGCGTGCAGTAATTTATTTAGTCAGGTTTCTAGGATGAAACCCTTGTCATTAACTGTTTCAAGTTTGCTCAAAATGTTATTATAATCATGTGTTGAATTTTAGAATTTCTTTTCTCTATTGAGATGACCATATGGTTTTTCTTCTTTAATATGCTGATATGGTCAATTGCAATAGTAGGCTTTCTAAATCAAGCCATCCTTGCATTTGTGAAATAAACCTAATTTAGTCACAAATATTTTTTTAATGTCAGTTTGCTAATGTTTCTATATCCATGTTTAGTCTATGGCCATACAACCCTGAATGTACCCAATCTCGTCTATATCCATGTTTATAAAGGGGATTATCTTATAACTTTTGTTTCTTGTGCTGTCCTTACCTCAATTTTTTATTAATCGCTGATTTTTCTGCAGGTATTTGCAGTGGTTTAATATCATAAATAGATTAGGCCAACAATTTTATCTTCTAACTATATAACATTTCAGAAACTATTAGAATTGAAGGTGTCAGAGGGGGTGATTAAAATTTGTGATTATATTGCTATTAATAAGGAAGAGTAAAAAATGCCCTAGATCTAAGAGAACTGAAAATTAAAAAGCCCAGCATCTCTATTCTCATTCTGATACTTCTTTATTAATTGCGTGGGCCTGAATATAACAGGAGAATTTTTTTTAAAAGATTTATTTATGAGAGAGAGAAAGAGAGAGAGAGAGATGAGTGGGGGGAGGGACAGAGGGAAAGGGATAGAGAGAATCCCATGCAGACTCCCTGCTGAGCGCGGAGCCTGATGTGGGGCTTGATCCCATGACCCATGAGGTCATGACCTGAGCTAAAATCACGAGTCTCAACTGACTGAGACACCCAGGCATCCCCACAACAGAAGAATTTTATGATGAGGTATGCATTTAAAAAATACAATTCTGTTGGATAAAGAAGATGTGGGAGATGTACATCTGTATCTATATCTATATATAATAGAATATTACTCAGCCACACAAAAGAATAAAATCTTGCCATTTGCAACAACATGGATGGAGTGAGAGTATCATGCTAAGTGAAATAAGTCAGTCAGAGAAAGACAAATACCATATGATTTCACTCATATATGGAATTTAAGAAACAAACGAACAAAGAAAAAAAGAGGCAAGCCAAAATACAGATTCTTATCTACAGAGAACAAACTGAGGGTTACCAGAGCAGAGGTGGGTGGGAGGCCGGGTGAAATAAGTGATGGGGGAGTAAGAGTACACTTAACCTGATGAGCACTGAGTAATGTATGAAAGTGCTGAATCACTATATTGTACACCTGAAACTAATGTCACACTTACGTTAACTATACTGGAGTTAATAAAAATGATTCTGTTATAAGTGTAGAGGATGGACTGAGAGGGGAGAGGATCAAACCGTCACGAAGCTGCTGGAATAGTCTAAACAACAAGAAGATTCAGAGCTGAGACCGATGTAATGGAGATGAAGAAAGGTGCAGGTGCAGATCTTTTGGCCACAGTTAATCTTCTCAATCTGCCCCTTACTTCTAGTGGAATTTAGACAGACATCTACATGGTGGTTCTGTCAGTTATGAGGGGCTTGATTTTATGCTGCACATAATTCAGTGTCACTGAGCGTTGCTTTAACTCATGCAGTACAGATGTAACAGGGCTTGTCTCATTGAAGTCACTGTGAAATTAAATGGTAAATTCTAGATGAAATTCCTACTATAGTGCCTGAAACATAGCATGTACTCAGTAAACTAAAAAGGTATTTTTTAAAATATTTTTTATAGTTTTTTTTTTAAGGAAAATTATTTGTAATTGTGAGAAAAATTCAGTTCCTAAATGTGCTTTAGCTTGATGGAATGAAAAGGGAACTGAGGCAAGATGCAGAACATTTGGATCCTAATCCAGCTTTGCCACTCAACAGTAATTTATCTTGAGAAACTCATGCTTCAGTTTTCTAATTTGTGAAGTGAAGGATTTTTCCTGCACGGATGGGTCTCGACTATAAGCAGTGCCGATACCATGAGTGGGTTAGGGCAGCTGTCTAGGTGGAAGCCCTACTTTTCAAAGAAATCAGCAGGCACTCTTCTTTAATCCCTGTAGTCTGCCATCGCTTTCCATTTCTTCCTCTCACAGGTTACCGGTCTTCGAGTTGCTAGTCATAACCTTGAATTGTTTCAGTTAACCAAGTTTCTTTCCTGCACCTACGTGAACTTTTCAGATGTTCTTCATTTTGCCCATATGAGTGAAATGGGCTAATCCATGGTTTATCTCACCCTCTACCACCCAGGGAACAAAGCCACATCGATGGCTCCATGGAAGACATCCTGGAGACCAAGATGAGGGCCATGCCAGCAGATTGGCATATCCTGGCCCTTAGTCACTCAGGGCCCTGTGTCCTTGATTTTCTTGTGGTTTAAAAAAAAAAAAAACAAAACGAAAAACACAGTGGTGTTGGTTCTTTGACTTCTTGCCAACTCTTCCTTATTCTTTTAGTATTTTTCCATCCTGATAAATAACTGGTTGAATTTATAATATGAAAGGGTAAGTCATACTGGAAAAGTTAATCCTAAATTCTCTCCAAACCTAAGAAATGTATTCTAAAATCATTCAGGAAAATCTCCTTATAGAATTAAAATAATATGGTCAGCTTAATGTTTAATTGTAGAATTGATCCTTCTCCATAAAAAGAAAGGAAATGTAATGCTTATTCAAAAACAGAAATAGGGGCGCCTGGGTGGCGCAGTCGTTAAAGCGTCTGCCTTCGGCTCAGGGCGTGAGTCCCACATCAGGCTCCTCCGCTATGAGCCTGCTTCTTCCTCTCCCACTCCCCCTGCTGTGTTCCCTCTCTCGCTGGCTGTCTCTCTGTCACATAAATAAATAAAATCTTTAAAAAAAAAAAAAGAAATAAAGTCATGTTTGTTATTATAAAAGGTATCTCTAAGATTTGAAGAACTAAGATTAAGGAGGTTACCGTTGTTCTCAAAGTAGGAATAAATAGTTAATAAAAAATACATTTGTCTTTTAGGCAAATGGTTCTTTAAAAAGTAAATATTCTCTTTTGTAAAGATGAGAAGACAAGGTTAAGATGAAGCCTTGATTGGTCTTTAAGTGCTGAGACATCCGTTTGTCATTCTTTTAAGAAAGTTGATGATATTCTTATAGGGTACTGGGCATAAACAGTTCAAAAACTGGTCTGTTCTGGTTGAGTTATGAGTGTCAGCCACATCTCTAGTTTCAATTAAACACCTCACTAAACCTGATGGCAGGGCCTGAGCCACTTCATCAACAGACTCGTCCTCTCACAAGCAATCCCAGCAAATGGCACCCTGCTCACCCTCACGAGGTGTGAGAGAGGTCTGAGAGGGTGCACGTGCTGTGTGCGTCCCATCTGAGGAATGGCATGCAAGGATCAGCTGTGAAAATTAACAGGTTTGGGGTAAGCTGGGTCAAGAGCATGCAATATATACACAAAACACTCTCTTAGGCAAGAATAAAACATGCTGGAAACTTGTAGAACAGGAAGGAGGGTGAGCTTTTGCTACAGTGATCAACAAAACATATTACTAGGTATTTTTGGCCGGAGAATATTAAACTTCCCAGGCCTCTAAGCACTTAGCCAATCGATAGCAGTTTATGACACTGATGGTGATTTTAGTGGAGTGACATGATACGTTAGGCAGACCAGCAATTCATTCCTCTTGGACCACTGCAAAACCCTACATGGTTGTAATTTTCTCTTCACATTTACCATGACCCAGGGTTGAACGGCGCTCTCGTTCTCATTTTCCTCAGTATTAACCATTCAAACGTTAACAGTCTGATAATGGACAGAGAATGGTTCTTAAGAATTACAAGGTTATGAAATTTCATTGCTGAATATAGGATAAGTAGATACAAGTATCTGAATACTACTGTGGTCTATTAAGCATAGAATTTATGGATAGCCTTTTTACAGTTGCTGTTTACAAGAAAAAGTAGTTTCTATTATAATCATCCAATTTAATACTAATGTGGAATAGTATATTGAATATAATATACTGTATTACACATTTTAATTATTCACTTAAAAGAGTATATCTGTCTCCCCAATAGAATGTTAGCTCCTGAAGGGTAGGAGAAAGATTGCATTTTATTCATCACAGGGTCTAGCAGTAAACAGATGCTCAATATCTGTTAATTAAATAAGTGAATGAAGTATTTCCAGATTCCTTTTTAATGAACATGAAAATTTACTACATGTTGGGCTGTACAAAGCTTACTTCATGTGTTTCTAAGGGCCACTGTAAAATCTAGGCACTTTTATTATTTCTAACTGAGGGGAGGAAAAAAATGGAGGCCTAGAGGGGTGAGTAATATGCCTAGTGTCACAGTTAGTGAGAGTTGCAGTCAGAATTTAAACCAGGTCTTGCTAACTTCATAGTTAGAGAAGAGATTTTTCAGTTAAACAGTTAAAAAAGTATTTTGAGAAAGTTTTATTAATGAAAAAAGAAAGACTTAGTAATATTACTTTTTGTTCAAATGCAAAGGCAAGATGAAATTTGGACCTATGGGTCTTGGAAACTTGGTACTTTAAAGATCCTGTGGTCCTTAGGCAGTGAAGATCTTTAGTTACTTAGCTGAAGTTATTGTTCTATATAAAACAGGTTTGGGCAGAAGTAACTGCTGCTTCTAAGTATGAGAGAGAGAGTGTAGTAGGATAGGCTGAGTCAGAGTTCGATGACCTCAAAATGGTCTGGGAATGCTTTCTGCCTTGCTGGACTGCATGGCCAGTCATCCAGGGGGAAGAAATCACCCACTGTATTTCAATGGAAAATTTGTCATTCTGGTTTTAATTGAAGGATTAAAAGGGAGAGATGAGAATACTTCAGACTTGAATTCCTGTGTGACTGAGGCTGCCAGGCTTCAAAGATTTCTCCCAGGCAGACAAAGAAGGCAAGGCCTGGTCAAGGGATACTGCCTTTGTTTGGTTTCTCTCTGAAGCACACTGTGAGACAAGGATTCTAGCGTAAGTGGTTTATTCAAGGTCATCCCAGGAAATAGCAGCAGGGGAGTAGGCAAGTCAGACAGGGAAGGAAAAGAAACCAATAAGGAGTTTTACATCAGGCAAGTGACTGTCCTGGTGAAACTGGTGCTCATTCCCTCTGGGCAACTCTGGGAGGCCCTGCAGAAGGTGCACCTTAAATTATTCCAGCAGAGGGGCAGGGAAGCTGAGGTATTCTATCCGCAAACCTCTCATTCATCATTGGTTGATGGCTACTTCTGAGATCAGAAACTGGTACTTCTTGTGTGTCTGGAGTGGGCCACACTTTCTCTATGGCTAAAGAATCATAGATGTTTTCAGTGAGCAGCCTTGGGTGTACAGAAATGAGTGCCGAGGCACTGCGGTGCCATATACCTCAACACCAGCTACAGGTATAGCGGTAAAAATAGCAATGCTCAGCCATGTCTGTAGCACTTTGTAATTTAACAAAGAATTTTCAGAAGCAATACCTGATCTTAGTGTTGATTCTGTCAACCACCCTGCGAAGTCAGGACAGATACTATCATTCTTATATTCCAGAAGAGGAAATGGAGGCACAGAGAGTTTAAGTATGCCGCTCCTGGTTGCACACATTGTAAATAACAGGGCTGGAGAAACAGGTAATCTTTTGACCTAAAGTTCATTTGGCTTTCCATTCTACTGTGTTACAATGGAGTGGCATATAAATTTATGTCTTATATGTCATCAGACTGTAAAACTGCCTTCCTTCAGGGGTATTTAGTAAGATACGGAAACTTTCAACCAAAGGAAGTAGAACATTTTCTTTTTTCTTTTTTTTAATAGAGTAGATAATCTGTATTTCCTATACCTCACTGGGATTTTGTGGCGACTTGTACAATTAAAATTTGCATTTTGGGTTATATTTTATATCTTTGTTTTGGAGGGAATCACAGGTAAATGAGAAATTAAGGAAGTTGGATTTGTGGGTACCCAGCTTGAATGAAAAAGAAATAGAGACTTATAGGAAGAAAACAGAACAAAGAAAGAAAAAGGCACTGGGGCAAGTGTTATCAGCATGAACTAAATGTTTCCATTGTTAACCTTTTTCTTTTTCCTCTTTAATAACTTTCGTATGTGTATCAGATGGTCAATCAATTCATTACAATTGAAGTGTACTAAATTACTTCACCTACTGAATAAAATACCAAACCCTCTATTCCTCTTTTCACACCTGGTCATAGACACAGCACAACAGTGTTTTATTCAATCTTTGTATAGAACAAACATAGATGTTATTTAAAGTCTTGAACAAGTATCCATTTTCAGGTAGCATATGCCATCACCTACTGTGAAGATTTTTGAAATCTCCATGATTATTCATTTTAGAAATGCTATGTAATATTAATTGCATAGGTTACTAAAAATCCATGGCAACATGAGTAACATTTTGAATGATATTAATGTAATTTTTCTATTATTTTTCCCAGTAGGGATTTTCCAACTGGTCCACCTGAGGCATCCATCTCTCTGGGAGATTAAGTTATCTAGGTAATACTCAGCTTTTGACGTGCAAAGTGGAAATGCACAGCAAATTAATATCACTGAGAACAGATTTTCTAAACTCCTTTTGTTTCCTCTGTTGCCATACTAACCACAGAATTTCTTGTGCCATGTTGTTAATATGCTACCATGTTAATGACAGAGCTAGAGGCCTCAGGCTTTGTCCATCCTGGGGCTTAAATGGTGCCTGGGTGAAGGAGGCAATGATATAAAAGATGTAAATGAAAGGTGTGTCTCTCTGGCCCTGTAATATTATAAGGAGAATAAGAGAGACAAGCCAGGAGCAGACACATTTAGATGTCTACCCAGAGTTTTACTTATTTGGAGTTGGCCTAGAGAAGGACAGGTACATTAGTAAGAGGACTCTTTTTTCCCATGTCATCTAGCAGGCTGCCCATATTGACCTAGTCAGATTCAGTTAAAGTTCATGGTCTCTACCATGACCAGTCAGTCACTCAGGTCCTGATGTTCAGCTATCCCAGCCTATCCTTGTTTTCCTCTAGGTAAAAATAAGAGTCTAAGTTAGCAGCTTTCCAGAGAGTTTTAGTACAGCAGGCCTAAGGTGGTTTCGTAGCAAGGCCTGCTGTGTGGACAGCTTGAGCTGGGGTTTCATGGGAGTCTAAGGCAGATATCCCATGGGTTGATAGTAGAAGCTTAGGTGAGATCAGGATAGCCAGGCATCATCACCAGGAGCATCATTTGAGCCAAAAGCATTAGATCCAAATTCAAATCTTCCTCGGCTTCTGCACTGGAGGTCTGCAGGGTACAAGACAAGACACACCAGAGGCATCACCCAAGGACCAGAGGATAAAAAGATAGCATAGGATCCCATAGTTTCTCAACACTACAAGGTCATGTAACAAGATCTTTGTACTCCGCCACTCATACGTCCATTCACCATTTATGGATTAAAGAAGAGAGTAAGTGAGATTATCTAAGAGAAAGAACACTTTTTTTTTAATCCCATGGAGAGTACACATCACCTAAAGGTACTATTTAAATTATTGGATTTTACTAAGCTTTAAATAATTGACTATTTTTCCTGATTAGTTAGCAAAGGAGTGGGGATGGGGAATCAAAAGAAAGACCACACCACTTAAAGGCAAAATTAAGACATTATTATTTTTTCTGTACTTCCAAGATGCAGTGTGATTTAACATGTTCTACTCTGATATATTCAAGTTCTTTAACGTATCACATTTCTTAACCCTTAGAGATGGGGATGTCAAATTGGCCTTAACCAATTCCTCTTCATTTGATCTGTGCAGTGTTTCTAAGTGCCCTTTATCCTGTCTTTCCTACTATCACCTTCTCCACATCTCTTTTTACTTCACTTAGACTAAGCCTTCTAACTTGTATACTCAATTCGTGTCATCTTCCCACTGCAGTCCATCTAGACTGTTGATATATGAATTTTACTGAAGAACACTGTATATTTTACCACTTCCTTACTCCAAAATCCTCCTGCCTAAAAAACAAATTCCATGTCCCTCAGACTGGGATTTGAAAATTTCTTAGGCAGGGTCTCACTGCAACAACAGATCTGTTCAGGATCTCTGTAACAGAATACATGTTCCCCTATTGGGTCTTTGTACTGTCCCTATTTCCCCAGAGATCCTTTTTCCATCTGTTCCCTGTAGAGTGCAAATTCAAGCTTTAGAACAAATGCCACCTCTTCCAGAAAGTCTTTCCTGTAATATTCAGGCAAAAGTCATTGTTACTACCTTATCTCAGCATTGTTTGCATGCATGTTAAATCAGTATATTGGTCTTATTCCCCCTATTAGACTAAATCCTTTATATGCCTTGCTCATGGCAATTATTCAGAATATGTTGATTTTCTTGAATGATTAAAGGGAGGCAATAAATCTCTTCAACTATAACACTGAATTAGTAATGTCAAACACCTTTGTATTATTTACTGTATATGGACACTGAATGATTTTTAAAAGGTACAAATTAAGTAAAAATAATTTCTTATGCCATGTAACACATCTCTGTTGTTGCTGATAAGTTAAACAGGGATGTGTGAAAAGTCATCGCAAACACTAACAGCTGGAGCTTAGCCCAAGGCCTATAAATACCTAAAGAGGACTCTTGAAGCCTGAGGATGGTTTTAATGGAACACATTGTTCTATGTAGATTATATAAACACATCATTTTAAAAATACAAAATTAGAATCATGTTTGTAGTTCTCTACCCACTGGATCTTAGTAGTCTTTATTTTCAAACCACTTGAAAAGAAACAAATGAAAACTTATATAACATGAATGAATTTTAATATTTTTGATCCTGTGTATTTTTTAATAGAAAATTTTTCTTCCTTTGAATCATCATGGGTAATATTTATCCTGAGGATGAACATGTTTTCAACATAATTAATATCCTATAATTTTAAATTAGAGAAGGAATATTGGATTTCACATATGAAAATAGTCTGGTTTTCCATCTCTTTAAAATTTATTTGAAATGTGGACATTCTCATTGACTTCTGTCTCCATAGTCTATATTCCAAGGACACTGCATATTTTGGATTCAAATAGTGTTTCCTTTCCTTTTAATTCTTGCCGTGTGGAATAAGACAGTTTGGATGGCCAATAAAATGGGACTTTCAGGCACCCCTCTAAATTGTAAAAAAATAGGATCAATGAACTGAGTAAGTATTCCTTAGACACTTGAGATCTTTTATAGACTTAGAATTCTTTTATGTTAGGGAAATCTTTAGTATAGGGGGCATACTTAAAGAGAGGAAAATAATTCTTTCCTCATCTTCTGTTCCTTCTTCAGACAAGATGTGAAAACATGAAACTTGATTAAATAATCTAATTTGAAAATTATAACATGAACACAAAAAAGGGAATCTCTGTATTTCAAATGGAATTAGTTCTTGGCATCAGGGACTCCCCAAAGGAAACCAGTTTTAATCAGATGAGCCAGTTCAAGAGAAGTATTACACTTTAGCAGATTAAACTACACTTCAGTAGTATAAACTAAGTATTACACTTTAAGCACAAAATGACCTGTCCTTAAAATATGTGTGCCTGTGAATGTTTTTGAAAACAGATTGGGATGCTGGGCTATCATGATGTGCATTTAACTATAAACCAGCAGTCTTGTTCCTTGCCCTTCCTGCTCCAATGGAAGGTTTTACTTTCTGAGATCACCTTCCTCTCCTCTTCGGCACACATTGATTGACAGCCCCTCATATCTCGTTTCCCTCCATTTGGTTTATATACACAAGGTGACTGTTTTTTGGGCTACATGAATGGGTATGTTTGTTTGGTAGAATTGATGAGCCCTGACCTCATAAAAACTCTATTGGAATGATGCAAAACACAATCGTTTTCAAATCCAGTAATTTTACAGCCAATTAAAAGACTCTTCAGAGAAAACATTACACATTTGATCAAGCTGAAAAATTCAGTGATTCATATGAATGCATGTCCCTCTTTTGTTGTTATTTTTTAAGGTTTCCATCTTAAAAGCATGGCCCACCGGAGAAGGATACATTTGCAAAGCAAATAATATAGACTTATACTCTATAGTGTTTTTATTACATGGTTAGTTTAGATATCTTTCCTTTCCCTAGTGTAGCATTTTGATAATTGGTTGCTTGCTTTCTGAAATTTAGATTCTAATTCACTCTTTAAATCTAACTAGGAGGAAATTTAAGTTAAAATTATAAACACGGTATCTAACATATACTAATGAAATTGTCTTTTAAAAAAAGATGGCTTGCATGTGTATCTGTTTAACGTGTTTCATCAGAACTGTTGCAGTGGTATGTAATTTTAATGTAAAATTGCCCTCTTTGCAGGGAATTGAGCCTGCTGCTGGATCTTTAAATTTTCAGTGTCTGTTGTCATAGCAACCAGAATTGACTCTGGTATCCACTGTGTTCAACATAAATTAATTTAAAGACATAGCATTTGAAACAGTTTAGTCAATTTTAAGTCTGTATCTGGCTAGGCCTCAGATTCCAATGCTGTTTTGTATTTAAAATGTCATTAAAATGTGTTCATTTTATGTTAATTAGACTTATTTGTAGGATTTAGTGCCTTAAATGTGATTTAAGAAAAACGTTGAAAACTAGTTCCTGAATTATTTGTGAGATGCAAGCTTCTAATAATGTAGAGTATTTCCTTTTTAAAAACACTGGAATGTTACTGTTTGTATACCCCAAATACCCTAGTATTAACTGAATAGATAGGCTTGATGTTACCAAAATAAATCCTCATTTTGAATGCTTTAGTTAAAGATCCCTCAGGCTCTGCACTCTGATAATCTTCTAAAAAGGAGGAAGCTGGCTATCTTCTGCCACTTCTTATACCTAATCAGTCCCTACTACCTTGAAGAGACATGGATTTTCACATTTAATCATTCTAACCAGCTTTAACATATTTTTTTCATGTAACTTTTAAGGCATTTGGTTTTCAACATAGACACAGTTAAGAGACCAAAGAAGAAATATATATATATATACACACACATATATATATAATGCATTAATAATAAATTAATATATCAGTTAATATATTAATATATTAGTTAATACATTAATATATAACAACATATTATTATATATGATAATATGTAATATAATAATATATATTAATAATATATATATGGGTCTTTGGTGAGGTTCAAACCTATCTTGCTTTCTCTTTCTGACCTAGGCAATTTTTAGAGCTGAACCTACAAAATTTGTTCAGTAAATATTTTATATTTTTTATACTCCATTATCGTAAAAGTAAGCATATGGAAGTAGACTACACATTGCAATAGATGTGAGAGCTTAAGAAAGACAGAAAATGTACATATAATAGTTAATTATTAATATATTAATAACACACTAACATTTTATATAATTAATACAATATATATCTTATTTAAAATTATCTAATTTATTGCTATATTAATTTGATTTTAGGAAAAGATTTCTAATATTTTCTAATAGTTCTATGTTGTCCAATAAAAATATCACACCTCATTTCTGAGGAATGAATTTGTTTTTCGTAGTGCTATTGAGCTTTATGTCATGCTTTTCTGATCATGGGGAATATTTCTTCTCTACCTTCCAGAAAAAAGTGGGTTTTCTCTGAAATGGTTCTGTTTTTTTCTAAACTATCTAATGCTAACTTGAAGTCATTTGAACCATAATCCTTCACTTTTGGATTTAAAATGATAGACTAGCTTGTGGGATTTCAGGAACACTGCCTTCATATTTCTTCTGAAATTAGAAAGATCCCTGTACATTAAATATTTAGAACTTCAGTTGTACACATAAAGCTCAGCTGCTACATCAGGCTAAGGTTTGTATGCGTGAGTTGTTTTCTACCTTGCTGTATTGATATAAACTAGAACAAGACATTTGAGGAAAGACAGGAATCTGTTACAGCCCTTGTGTGAGTCATCGATGCCCACTAGACAGTGTTATTAATATACCAGTAGAGACAACATATTTGAAATTCACTGCTCCTGAGGGGATTTGTTCTGTGAGATATTTATATCATATATATATATATATATGAAATCAAAATGTGGAAGTCTGAAAACTTTCCTGTTTGAATTAAGTCCCCTGAACACCTGTTTCTAGATGAATATGCCATCAATTATTACACTAAATCTTTTGTTGATTACCATAAGTAAATTTGGAAATTTATCACTAGATTCAACTGAACACACATTTTTAAAAGAAGATTAAGAATTCCTTAAATAATAAACATGCACTTGGGGATTAAAAACAATTATAATTTAATGTGATAATTGAACCATAATCCAAGGCTGGATATGAGTGGAATCTGATGTAGTTTATAATGACCCAGAGGGGGTAATAATAAATGATGGTGAAAAGGATCTACTTAGAACTTTCTAGGCTGAGATATTGTTTTCTCCAAATTACTCTTATTTCTATCCTGAGAAGCTTAAATTTGATATGGTGACACAGATTTGGAGACTTGGAAAAAAAAGGAGTCATTTTTATAAAGCATTACCATGAGGCTTGTGACCAGAACTACATTCTTCCCTAATCTGAGCATCCACACTAAAAAACTCTGTCTGAAATGAAGGGGCTTCTAATGACTATTAAAGTTACCCCAGAATGGATTTATACCCTCAGCTCTGTCCATATTGCATGGTCATAAATAAAATAAATTGTGGAGTAATACTAATATTTTGAAAAGTATTACTGTATCCTCTCCCCTTTCTGTTCTAGTCAGCTTCAGCAGTCCAAATGTCTAGGGAGAGATCAAAGTTGCTGGAGAAGGAATGCAAAGACAATAAGTAGCTTCTGCTTTGTCAAATAAGATTATAAAGAAACACAATAGCCAGGCAATTTACATAAGACAGGATTTCCCAATTTTCTTTATTCCCTTCCTGTTCTTAATACTCAGGTATTAAGGTTGTAGGAGTCCGCTTATAGTATTCTTCTGTAGAATAGAGCAAAATCTCCTTTTGCCTTTGACAACAGAGCTATAAGATGGTTCTTAGTGACAGAAGGAGAAGTATATAAACTATAAGAGGTACCCTTTCCTGGTCTGGAAATTTTGTTAGAAGTTGCTGAGAAAATAAGAAGGATGTCTTCTCTCCAAGTCCAGAGGGTGTGAAATAAGTCAGAGAATACCCATAGGTTTGAGAGTGGAGAAGGTAAGAGGGGATGGGGAATAGGGGAAGGTGTCATCTTGCTCCCCATATGGGACTCTGAAAAGTGGTCACGTCTATGGTTGAACCTGTGCCATTTTGGAAGCTAGGCCACATCAATGAGACTGCTCAGCAGTGAGGAAGGAGACTGTAAAGCTCAGGATTCCAATACGGCATTAATGCAGAATTAAGCCGGTGAGTCTATCATAGCAACAGAAGCTGTGTTTGAGCCAATGGACCTAGAGGTTGGAAGAAAAATGTGACAGGTACTTAAGAGTTGGTAGGAATGGAAGCTGAGGTGAGGTCCAGTCAGCCTTTGTCCTGCCCATGACAGATCTGAGTTCAACTAAATACAAGTTTTAGTTGTGAGTGCCAGAAGGGGCAGTTGATTTCAGGTAGCTAAAGATGTCATCCCAGAGATCAGAAGACTTTCTGTTTAAGGACTCAGCTCCTTCTCCTCTGCCACATCAACCAATTGCTTTCAGCATGCATTAGGCATCACCTTGGGAAAAGAACCTGGGGGAAAGGGAGAATGTTTGCAAAATGGAGCATTTTTGTCCAAGAGAGATTGAGCACTGTTATCTATAGAAACTACTTAGATTTTCAGATTGGATTGAGTTTAAAAACTGAATTGAACTGCTTCCTCCCTTCTTTTTATCTGTCTGCCATTCTCCCTCATCTTTCTCTCTCTAGGACTCCAATTAATATATGTCCCAAGGTAATGGAGGCTTTGTTCATTATTTTTTCACTCATGCTTCCCTCTGTACTTTTGTATAGATGATTTCTTTGTACTGTTTTCAAGCTCAGTGATCTTTTCTTTTATTATATTCAATCTACTATGAATTTCATCCACTGAATTTTTTATTTTGGATTTTTTCCATCTCAAAATTTTATTTAGTTATTAATTATTTATTAATATCTCATAGTTTCCACATCTGTTCTGAAGTTCCTTATCTCTTCATCTATTATATCCAATTTTTCTCAGAGATTCTCTAACATATTTATTACGGTGATTTGTCTAACATCTGGTTTTGCCTTCGTCTAGTAACTGTTTTTTCCCCCCTCTTAACTATGAGTCATATTTTTCAACTTCAACTGACTGAGCCACCAGGTGCCCCTTGGCTTATAGTTTTTAATCCTAAGGTGTGGTCCTTCTGGGACTTTAATGGAAATCCTGATGTATTATTTATGAACTCTAATTCCAAAATCTGACTTCCCTATAGGGTGCATTCACTAAATTCTCTGCTTACCATTGCCTCCCCCCAGTGCCCTACATTTCTGAAGTTTGGGGGCCAAAGATTTGAGTGGGGATTATACATAGGTTTATAATAGAAGGAGGTTTTTCTCTTCTGTACTTCTGTCCTTTCCCTCTCTCAATTTTTAGCCACTCAGGCAGCCCCCAATTCTCTCCACTGACTCTTCTGCAATAATATCTTACTTCGGTTCTATCTACCCTGGGCTGTAGGCTGGGAAGTGCCATTAGGGGAAAAGCATATAAATGTGGTTCTGCACCAGTGTGTTTCCCTTCCTCCAAAATCATATATTCTTTATATTTAGTTTATGCTGATTTTGTCACTTTGCATGACTTCAAACAGTAGTACTTTCCCCCAGACTTTCTAATTGTTACCAGTAAGGGCTAGTCTGAAACAAGCTACTTTACCATTATTTAAAAACCAAAATTCCTCAAGTAGGATCAAGCTACAGTACAGAGACCAAGGAATAATGATAGAAGATAAGGTTGAAAATATAAACAAGAACTTAATCATGCAGGGTTTTGTAGGCCTTGGCGAAGACATTGAAATTTATTCTAAGCATTATACAGGCATGGGAGATTTTTAAGGAGTTATTTAATTTTATTTAAAGATACAGTGGTAGTTCTACATGATGATATGGTAAATAATAGTACTGGTAGTCCTACGTGGAAATAGATGGCAAATAGTAATATTGGAGAGGGTATTAATCATAAAATATATGTCTAGGGCAGTAATAAGTGACTAACATAAAATTTCAGAGTGGATAATAATACTGATGACTTAATCACCAAGCAAGAATGCTCACCAGTTGACTTAGAAAATAAAAGACGGATAGTCATGGCTTTAAAAACTGAGATTCTTCTGATAACTAAGATATAGCTCCTCATTCATTCACTTATTGAGCATTTTCAAGCTACTGTTCTTGGTACTAGGAACCCAACAGTGAATAGATACATTCTTTGGAAAAACATAAGATAAGTCTATGTAGTTTTGACATTTCATCTCTGACATATTTCAAATAAATTTACTTTCTCAGTGAGACCTGATTATTGAACTTTTTTTTTTTTAGCTCTTTTTGCTAGCGATCAAATTCTAACCCTAAATTATAGCAAGAAGAACATATAATAGAAAAAAACCCTTTGAACCATGGATACAATGTGGTAATAAAAATTTCTTTTAATTTGAGCTCCAATTTGACTAAATTAAGTGTCATTTTTCTGTTATTGAAGGTTTTTTTCTGATAGCTTATACTACTTCACATTTCTTCTGGCAAACTGATGAGCTAGGGTTGTGGTTTATTTGTTAATGTTTTAGTCTCACTAAGGAGACTGTAAAAATGATTTAAATTAAGAAGAAATCCTGCTGTCAGTTCCAGAATGAAAACCATGTGCCTTCTAAGGAAAATCTCTGAGGTTTCCTTTTGTGTGTGTGAGTGTGGGCAGCTCAAAAGACAGCAGCCAAATAATAAAAGGGAATATTTACAGATCCATTGCATGCAAATCTGTTCTTTAGGTTTGTGAGGGAGTCCTACTTAACTTTTTTATTTCAGGGCTTTTGGCGCAATTTTAAATAAACAGCACACATCCATGTGGGAGCAATGAGGAGGAACTGTAGCATCTGGTATGACTTTAAAAATAACTTCCTACTTATATAACTGAGATTTCACTAAAGATCAATGAGATTTTTCAAGTCTGAGACCTGAAGTTGGATAGCATGAAATAGTTCCTTTGGAAGCTGTTGATTCATGTAGCAGTGCTGTTTTGAAAGAAACACATTCTTACCCAACAAGCAGATGTTAACAGATCATGGCCCTGGAGTCGTAACTCTAGGTAGGTTCCTGAGATCCAAGTTTGTGTTCTCAGCTTCATTTACAATCATTAAGAGCCTTTTACTTTTAATTACTTCTTTATTGATCTCAGAGCACACGTTTCTCCTGGTCCGTACAAAATGTCACCTGAAGTGGAAGAGGCAGGACTGCAGTCACGATTCACAGTCAAGCTAGCCTGCTTAGCTACAACACAGAATGGTGCCCACCGGTCCATTGTTTCCGGATGGCGATGTTATTCATGATGCTGTATGCTTCTGAGATAAAAACCACTTAACTGCATTAGCAGCTAAGCCCTGTGCTGCTTCTGAAATATGATATCGTAGAACTGTCTTTCATTTTTCAAATCTGGGGAGCTGTGGAATATGTTGAAATCAAAACTTATTTCTGGCCAATTCAAAAAATATTCATTGGATTATCTTTTAAACTTTCTTTGGAGGGTGTTCTTCTTCAACAAGAAATGGGTCTGTAAGTGGAAAGTACCCCCTAAAGAATTCTAAGCTTTGTCATGTCACAATAAGTGTTTTATTATCTCTGATAATTAAGAGCTTTCTAAGTATTAGGTCATAGAGCCCAGTGTGTAATAATGGATGTTAATCCTAGGCCCTTATGCAAAACTTTTTTAGGGGCATGGATAGGATTAAAAAGTGGGTGCCCGTATTCATTTCTTGACAAATTATAAGCTCCTTCTACAACTTATTTATCTTGTGTTCTCTTTTTTCACTTCTCTATTCTCAATGGCATATGAACTTCCTGCTCCCATGAAATGAATATGAGGTTCAGGGGAAACTGAATTATTGGAACTGATGTATTTTTAAAAGAAAGGTTTGTAAAGGTCTACCTGCACATAGCATCCAAAAGAAGAAAGGAAAAGGAGGAGAGGACATATTTTGAAGGCTGCAGGGATACCCAGCCCATGTTTATGGTCTGTCATTCTATCAACTGGTCATTAGCAGTTTATTTTGCTCCTACGGTTGTTTTTAATAATTCCTGTCCCTTTTGAGTTCTAGGAAAATAATTTGTGGATCCTAATCGGCCATCTTTGTCTTATTTCTTTGAATTATGCAAATTTTAGTCATTCTTGTACCTCAAATAATCAAATTACTCTGCTAATAAAAACAGACTGCCTTTACTTAGGCCAGAGACTCTAATATCATGTGCTATGAGACACACTGTTGCTTCCTAAAATCAGATTAAATGTAATAAAGATTTCTTTTTCAATGGGGAAGGAATGGGGCCAGAAAAGTTTTATAGGAGCATTATCAGTGTGGAAGAGAATAAGGCAAAGAATCAAGGAAAAAGTTCTGATAAAATATTGACAGGAGTACCTTAGAAAACTTACACCTCTTTTAGATGAATACATATATATATCTTCATATATATATACACACACATATATATACATATACATACATTTAAGTAAATATAAATTTAAATATTTCAATAAAACTCAAATAATACTGCTTTACTTTTTAGTTATTTATTATACCCCTAATGTGTGCACAGAACTTGCTGTGCATTTAAGCTGGGGCCTACAATGTGGCATTTAAGCAGGTACCCAAATTTATGTGTTCTTTGGCTGATTGGCCAAGTATTGTTTGATTTGGCAGATTCCCTCCAAGTTCTCTTAACACCTCAATAATAGCTAAATGATGGGATATATCTGTTAGCCATCTATGTTGCTGACTATGAGGTTACTGTAATGGAAACTAAGTCCTAGGAAAGGACTTGCCATAACCTTGTCATTAAATTGTGTGTGAGAACTGAAATTCTCCAGCTGACCCAATCCCAATCTTTGTATGGCCTTCTCTTTTTGACTGGATTGTCTTTGTGCTCCATCTTTCTTCTCATTTTCTGATACCTAATTTCAAAGCATCCCTCCCAGCCTTTCAAAGCAGCCTTCTATATTCCTGATGTATGTAAGGCCTCCTGGTTTATTTTGATTTTTTTTTAAAGATTTTATTTATTTATTTGACAGAGAGAGAGAGAGACAGCCAGCGAGAGAGGGAACACAAGCAGGGGGAGTGGGAGAGGAAGAAGCAGGCTCCTAGCGGAGGAGCCTGATGTGGGGCTCGATCCCAGAACGCTGGGATCACGCCCTGAGCCGAAGGCAGATGCTTAACGACTGAGCCACCCAGGCGCCCCTGTTTTGAATCCATTACTTTCTTTTGTGCCTTTATGGAGCGAGAAATTGGAGACACGGTGAATTCTTTGTTTATACTTCATTGTTTTTATATTTTCTTTTTCTGTCGAAAATTTGCCATCCCATCAAATAAAATATAATACAGGTTACAAAGACAAACCAAACTCAGCATATTCACATTTGGTCATTTCTTTCTGAATATTTCTTCCATCCCTTCAATCTGTAACAGGGTGTTCTGGTTGAGTCAGTACTGAGACTCATCAATGCTATTTGAATGCAGCTCTCTAGCACCTATTCCAGAAGTAATTTTTGTTTTTTCCTTGTGTTCTGTGCAGGCAAAGCCTTTTTAGCCGTCACTGAATCCTTGGGGATGTTATCGGCTACTTGAGGGAAATATTCCTTTCCGGAAAGAAATCATCTGGCAGGGTAGGCTAGACTCATCAACAAGCTCTTGTACTGTTTGATCCATCACACCCAGAATGTTAGCAGCACCTGTATGCATTGGCAAGGAGGGGACGGGGAAAATGTGAAAGAACTGTGTTACTAGGATCTCTTGCCTCTGTGCTCCTGCACTGAAAGGAGATTAGATGAGGACCACCAGGAGTCAGTAGTATAGTGAAGGGAAATGCTTTAAAGTTGTGCTTTCCAAATTTCAGCAAGCATGACAATCACCTGGAAAGCTTGTGAAAACAGAATTCTGAGGCTCTGATTCTTTTTTTTTAATGTTTTTTTATTATATTATGTTAGTCACTGTACAGTACATCCCTGGTTTCTGATGTAAAGTTTGATGATTAGTTGAGTATAATACCCAGTGCACCATGCAATCCATGCCCTCCTTACTACCCATCACCAGTCTATCCCATTCCCCCACTCCCCTCCCCTCTGAAGCCCTCAGTTTGTTTCTCAGAGTCCATAGTCTCTCATGTTTCATTCCCCCTTCTGATTACCTCCCTTTCTTTATCCCTTTCTTCCCCTACCGATCATCCTAGTTCTTATGTTCCATAGATGAGAGAAACCATATGATAATTGTCTTTCTCTGCTTGACTTATTTCACTTAGCATTATCTCCTCCAGGGCCGTCCATGTTGCAGCAAATGTTGAGAACTCGTTCTTTCTGATGGCTGAGTAATATTCCATTGTATATATGGACCACAACTTCTTAATCCATTCATCTGTTGAAGGGCATCTCAGTTCCTTCCACGATTTAGCTATTGTGGACAATGCTGCTATGAACATTGGGGTGCATATGGCCCTTCTCTTCACTACGTCTGTATCTTTGGGGTAAATACCCAGTAGTGCAATGGCTGGGTCGTAGGGTAGCTCAATTTTTAACTTTTTAAGGGACCTCTACACTGTTTTCCAGAGTGACTGTACCACCAACCTGCATTCCCACCAACAGTGTAGGAGGGATCCCCTTTCTCCATATCCTCTCCAGCAATTGTTGTTTCCTGCCTTGTCAATTTTTGCCATTCTAACTGGTGTAAGGTGGTATCTTAGTGTAGTTTTGATTTGAATTTCCCTGATGGCTAATGATTTTGAACATTTTTTCATGTGTCTGTTAGCCATTTGTATGTCATAATTGGAGAAGTGTCTGTTCATATCTTCTGCCCGTTTTATGATTTGTTTATTTGTTTCTCGCGTGTTGAGTTTGAGAAGTTCTTTGTAGATCTTGGATACCAGTCTTTTATCTGTAGCATCATTTGCCAATATATTCTCCCATTCCGTGGGCTGTGAGGCTCTGATTCTGTAAGTTTAGAGTGTGGCCAGAGATTTTGAATTTTAATAAACTCTCAGTTCCCCTGATGCTGCAGGTCTAAGGACCACACTTTGAGCAGTTCTGCTCTAAAGCAGTGAGTTGCAAATTTTACTGAGTATCAGAATCAAGTAAGGTTTTTGTCTTTCTCTGACTTATTTCACTTAGTTTAATACTCTCTAGCTCCATCCATGTCATTGCAAATGGCAAGATTTCATTCTTTTTTATGACTAATACTCCATTGTATATATATATATACCACATCTTCTTTATCCATTCATTACCCAAGGGACACTTGGGCTCTTTCCATAATTTGGCTATTGTAGATAATGATGCTATCAACATTGGGGTGTATGTATCCCTTCAAATCAGTATTTTTGTATTCTTTGGGTAAATACCTTGTAGTACAATTGCTGGATCATAGGGTAGTTCTATTTTTAACTTTTTGAGAATCCTCCATAGTGTTTTCCAGAGTGGCTGTACCAGTTTGCATTCCCACCCATAGTGTAAAAGAGTTCCTCTTTCTCTGCATCCTTGCTGACTCCTGTTATTTCCTGTGTTGTTAATTTTAGCCATTCTGACTGGTGAGGTGATATCTGGTAGTTTTGATGATTTGATATAGACTTCTTGTTTTGTTTTGTAGATTTGATGCTTATATGTGGAATTTAAAAAACAAAACAGATGAACATGGGGGGGAAAAGAGAGGCAAACCAGGAAACAGACTCTTAACTATAGAGAACAAACTGAGGGTTACTGGAAGGGAGGTTGGTGGGGGATGGGCTAAATGGGTGGTGGGGATTAAGGTGGGCACTGGTTGTGATAAGCACTGGCTATTGTATGTAAGTGATGAGTCACTAAATTCTATACCAGAAACTAATATTACATTGCATGTTAACTAACTGGAATTTAAATAGAAACTTGGAGACAAAAAAGAATCAGCTAGGGTTTATTAAAATGTGTATTTGCTGGGCCCTGCCCCTAAACATTTTGACTCAGTAGTTTGGGTGAGGGCCAAATAATTTGCATTTCTAACAAGTTCCCTGGTCATGCTTACGCTGTTGGTGCTGGACCACACTTTGGAAACCACTGCTGTAAAGAATGAAGGTAAAGGTGAGTCACCAGCACTGTGTAAGGAATCCAAGGAGTCCATCAGGAGGGGCTTTGGGGTATAGCCAATCTGCAGACAGACGGAGGTACTCTAAGCAGCAACAGTGACATTAGGTTCTAGCAGTCCACAGGATCACTGGAGACATTTGGAGACGTGTTTGTTTTGCTCAAACCAAATTTTGTTTGAATCTCAAAGAGCAAGATAACTTCATCTGACACTTGGCTTATAAAATTTAGAAAAGAAAAAAATACAGTGTCTGGCCATGACTCGTTATATGGAAGATAATCTCTGTTTTGACTACTCCCAAAAAGGCATCAGAAGATAAAAGGCTGAGTGAGATGCTGTCTTCACCAGAGTGGGTGACTAAACGGGTGGGCTGGGGACAGATTCTTACCTTAGGCTCTGTGAGTAAAGGAAAAGAAGGAAGGCATTTGGTTGTGACATTTTAATGAGATTAGTTATACTTAAAACAACCCAAAGAACCCTGTCTTCCTAATTTTTGAAGTGGAATATTACCTCTTTTAATAAAAATGTGGAGGCTGAGGTATTTTCAGCATCTCAGGAGAGTCATTCTCAGAATACTTCAAAGTAAATCTCATAGTAGTAATCTATTCATACATATTTCACTTCAATCTCAGAAATGAATGTCTCTAAGGGACTCTGTATTCAAATCCTCCTCTGGAATAAAACCTCTCTGTGTGAGAGGAATATTCTCAACAGGAGGCTGGGAATCAATCCATCATGGGAAAGATTGATTAGAATCACATGGTTGATAGAATTCATGTGATTCTAATCACATTAGAATCAGACGCTACACGTCCTCCTGTTGTTCTGTTGTGGCTCTTAGGTGAGTCTCTCTCCCTCCCCAGCTCCCTTTCCTCCCATACTGAAAATTGTAGCCAACCTTGTGGATGAAAATATAGGGGATTCCTTAGGGATGTCGGGGCAGAGAAAAGGTAATTAAATACAGGATTTGAGCCGGGTGTGTTAAGATTACATTCATAGATTTTATCCACCAAGGGTTTTTATCAAGTCAGATTCTGTCTTTTCCTTAGGCCATGTTCCCCCTCCCCCTTGGGGAATCTTAGGGAGACAGTTAAATGGTTGAGCACAAATTGTTTTGCCTTGCTGGAAATAACTCTGCCTTATCCACTATAGGTAAGTTAGGTCACCTTTCCATACATGAAAAATACACCTATCTTCATCAATAGCTTATAGAGGAAGACAATTACAGTTGAACCCATCTGTGAAAATCCTTTGGAATACAGAGAGGACATGCCAACTTAGCTTGAGTATGTTTGCTTAAAGTAAAAAATTCTTTCCCAAATTCATAGATTTAGCAGGCCTCTTCCTGCTAAGTCAGGATATGGAGTTTGGGAAACTGGAGAGCTAATAATATTCTGCTTCTCAAATCATGCCCAGAGATGATTGCTTGAATTAAGTACATCACTATTAAAGTGATGGCAATCCCACTTTTTGGTTCATTATCCTTTTGGAAGGTAGTGAATTTGAAAACTACCACATTGAACTTCTCATTAATGATCCAAAATGAAGAAGATAAATTTAGATAAATATTAAGAATTAGCCAATGAAGAGAAGATAGAGCAATATTGAATAAAACGGATATGATTTGCATTTAAAACACATTTCAGCTCAGCTCAACAAACATGTTGAATGTGTATTACATTCCAGGTGCTGGTGATACAAAGATGAATAAAACATTGTTTCTGTTTTTGCATAATCCCGGTTAAGGGGTTGGGGGAACTGATATAAAAAATAATACATGCAGAAATAGGTGGTAGAATGTAGTAGGGGATAATGAATATAGACATTGGAGCTAGATAGGGTTTGATTATTTACAATCCCATGCCTTGCTTTAATTTTGTGACTTTAAACTATTTTACTTTTCTAACCAATCTTTATCATCTCTGGAACAAAATAGACATTCAACAAATGGAAGCTAATGATAATAATTAAAACTATGTATTGGTACAGAGGTAATGTAGGGGAGAGAATGATTTTGAGGGGCTGATCAGGGAATGCTTCAAAGTGGAGGTTGTACCTCTGACATGTTTGGATATGAATAGGAATTCTCCAGGTAGGTAATATTTATGAATGGACTCCAGGTAGAGGAAATAAGACTTCCAAAGGCATATGCAGTGGAAACTGTAAAATCAGTTTAATATTGCTGTTGCATTCATTATTTGTGGAAAGCAATTAGGGATGGGGCTGGAGAGGAGGCAGGGGCCAGTTCCTCATCACGGCCTGGACTCTGATAAGAAGTTTGGACTCGATTCTTTAGGTCAGAGGTTTAAGACGTGTTTTGTAATTTTTTTCTGTTTCAGTTTTGTTTTATTTTTGTTTATGTCATCCAGTGTTTAAAAATAGAGATATTTCACTTAAAATCCCAGATTTTTTCTGACTTCTCTTGGAAGTTTGCCACAAGGAATCTGCATTTGTTCATGGCAACAACTGATCGAAGCTGAGTGAAGGCTACCCCCTCAAGGGAATATGTGCAGTCTTGATGAGCACTGAGAAAACGTGGAGGTTTTAAATAGGTTGGTTTTGTGGCAGGATATGTCATGGAACTGTGCTTGTCTGCAGTTGAGGGAGAGGAGGCCAGGATTTGAGAAGGGGTGAGTGAACATGACACCTTCCAGGGCTAGGTTAATGGAAGAAGGACTTGTAATGTTATTCAGGTTGGTAGAGAGTTGGGTGTGTGTGTGTGTGTGTGTGTGTGTGTGTGTGTGTATTTTAAAGCAATGAGGTTAAACATTAGGAGAGGGGATATGAATATCATATATAGACTCAGTGACTGTTATTGTTTGGAGAATAACCTTTGCAGGGTAAGATCTCTGAATTTTTTAAAAGAGATGCCTCTTAAGAAAACCAAACCAAAACAAAAAGTAAAATTAAGCTGCATTATAAAATAAGCAATTATTCCCAATGTTCTTTCTCACCTCTTCTCAAAACTGGAAACTCCCATTCTCCACTTAACCAGCAGTAAAAGTGGATAGAGAAAGAATATCTATGACTGACACACATCTCACAACCAACAACCCTCAGCATACAACTTGGAGACCATAAAGATTTCCAAGACCCAAAAAGAGGCCAGAGGCCTGATAGCTGTTGGGCAAAGGCCCACTATCCAAGAAGGGAGGAGGAAGTAGTAAAATCTCCAAGTACAGGGAAGGCAAGGAGAGGAAGGAGTCCATGAGGAGACACCATTGGAGGGAACATCCCTGTGGAGACATGCTGCACATCCAGGAAGAGACCTTCAAGGATGGGAATTAGATAAAGTAGGGATATAAAGCTATTCCAAGTCCACCTTCCCACTCTATACGATTTGCATTTTATCCTCTGAAACCTTAAGTAAAGACTTGTCTGGATCTTTGTTGTGTCATGCATTTAGGTTTACTGGTCAGAAAGAAGGAACAGTACTATCTCCCACTCTCCCCCCACCATCCTGGAATGGCAGGCATCTACAATTTTCCTATGAGAAATCAGGCACCAAAAGGACACCCTTGTGGATGTCATACAACCAGGGAAGGAGGCAGAGTGCTTCCCTGACCCTTTCTTTTCTTTTCCCCAGAGGAGCATGAAGCACTGCTCCTGTGAGCTAAAGATAAAGGGACTGGATTATAGATAGATACCCAACTGGCTACAGAGTACAGAGTGAATCAGGAAATGCATGTTTAAGACTGGGGATGGAGGTAGGGGCATCAGTTAAAAAAATTTTTTTTTAAAGATTTTATTTAGTTATTTGACAGAGATAGAGACAGCCAGCGAGAGAGGGAACACAAGCAGGGGGAGTGGGAGAGGAAGAAGCAGGCTCATAGCGGAAGAGCCTGATGTGGGGCTCGATCCCGTAACGCCGGAATCACGCCCTAAGCCGAAGGCAGACGCTTAACGGCTGTGCCACCCAGGCGCCCCAGTTAAAAGATTTTTGAAATAGTTTGAAGAAAGAGGAGGGCCTGAACTAAAGCTTGGGCATACG
Source organism: Ursus americanus (assembly GCF_024610735.1). Taxonomy (NCBI): domain Eukaryota; kingdom Metazoa; phylum Chordata; class Mammalia; order Carnivora; family Ursidae; genus Ursus; species Ursus americanus. Next base: position 9,116,150 of record NC_142131.1, read on the forward strand.
GATAGAAAGGAAATGGCTTCATGATATCTTATGTCTCTGGGGTTTTGCATATTCTTGCTTCACCTGGACTGGATTGCCCTCACTCCTGTATCCATTCAAGTTCAGTGTTACCTCCACAGTGAAGACTTCCATAAGATTCAAGTCTTTCTTCTTTTCTGTATACTTTGTATTTTATATATAACCTAATTTTAACAAGGAGGTAGTTGAAACCCTGTCTGCCTGCTCACTGGAACTTAAGTTTCTTGAATCTAGGGCACAATGTCTTGGAGAACTGTGATTACCTACATCAACACGACATAGTTATTAGGACTAAGAACAGAGACCACCTGTGTCAACATAAGTTAGTATTTTGTTCCAGGAAACATTTGCCCAAAAAAGATAAGACTGCAAACTAATAAATAGTTTCACTATTTGAGTCAGGCAATTCCTGCAAATCAATTTATCTGAGACAACAGTTTGCTGATCCAGGCAAACAGCTTACTTATCAAACAGCAAAGACCCTCATCTTGCTATGATGATCAATTGTAAACTTTTATGTCATGACCAATGCTCAATCCTAATAGGTTTTTGCTTTGAAAGACCCTTCCTAAACCACTTCTACCTAGATGCCCGGCCTCTATGAATCTCCCCTCTTCTGTGACATTGCTAAGACTCTCTCAAGATGATGTTCTCCCTTACAATAGAAAAGGACATTGTCTGGTGGTGATATTTTGAGGTATTAAATATCTTTCAGTCTTAATTCTGCCTAGACTAGCACACCGTGGTGCTGAATATTTATAGAAAGAGCCACTTAGAGAAAAATCAGCATGATATGGTGCTTTCATTGGATGAGGGCAGATGAATAAAGAGTCGAGTCAGGGATGCTTCCAAAGTACTGTTAACTTGTGCCATCACTTAAGATGGCAAAAACACAAGAGCAGATTTTCAGTGAGAAGGTAGTGATTTCAATTCTAGACATGTTGAATTTGAGATTTCAGTGACATGAAAATAGGGATGTCCAATTTCATGCTTAATGGTGGAAGGCCTCAGATATAACATTTGTCAGGGAGGTTGGGCACTTGTTTTCTTAATCAGTGGTTTCAGAGTATGGTCTTTAGATATGTAGCATCAGCACAACCTGGAACATACTTGAAAACGCAAATTTTGGGGCCTCATGAAAAATCCATTGAAGTGAAAACTCTTTGGGTGAGGTTCAGCTATTTGTGTTTTAATGAGTTTTCCAGGTGATCTGATGCACCATAAAGTTTGAGCACTATTGCCTTAGAGAGTAAGCACAACTATCAAGGTCTAAGACAAAATGTTACCCAAACTTGTGATGATCTACTGCTAAGGCATGCTAATCCTGTGTTCTTTGCAAGGGCAGGTCCTCTGTAACATGGTGGCCTGAGAGGCCATCCATATAGCTAAGCAATTGAACCTTGCACTTGAAACATTTGAGGCTGGCTATACCATTTTCTACCTGTGTGTTTTAAGTGGTCAGTTGCTTAGCTTTTTCCAGCCTAGCTTCCTCATCTGTAAAATGGGAATACTAATAGTACCTACCTCCTTGATTTCTTGTGATGATTAAATGAACTAATATATGGAAAGTGCTTATGTCTGTAATTAGTTTGCTGCTCTAAAAATTTTAACCTCTTTACAAAGTCACTGTCCTGTTGTTTGCCTAACTAAATATTTCCTGTCTCTATAAATCTCACCTGTCTGTGTTTCTACCAGTTAGCCATAGCATTAGTTATCACATGTTGCTTGGCCCACAGGACGTATTCAGTAAATACATTAATTGAGTGAATGCACACTCCAGTCCTCATTTACTTATTTCTTGTCTGAGTTTTGTAGCTTTTATTATCAGTACCTCTTGTTTTGGCACTAAATTATACATTGTTATATTTATGCCTTGTTTCCTAATTGTATTATTAGCTGTTAGAGGGTAAGTATTATGCCACACTTTCTTTTCCACCTACACAGCACCTGACACAGTGTTGACACTATAAAGGGAATTCAGTAATAATCTGTGCAAAATAAAAAACTTGTTTTTTAAATCTCAAATTCATTTACCCTGTTAAATGTTTGCAATTTCTTATTCCCACCCCCACAATGATAGCAATTTGAAAATCTTAAATTTCTACTGCCACTTTCTCCCAAGAGTCACAAGACGAAAAGAACAGGGATTCTTTTCTTATTTCTAGTGTCACCCTGTAAGATGGCTTTTATTATTTTGAGCCTCCATGTCAACCTCATAAATTCAGCTTAATATTTCTAAAATTCTTTCTTGAGTCAAAGCTAGGGTATTGTGAATGACCTGATACTCTTAACTCGAATAACGTGCCATCTCTGTCTAGAAATACACCTTTAAGGCTAAGATATGATGTTACTTATACTTGACGCAGGCTTATTTTTACCAGCAGTTTCCTTCAGCTTTTCTTTAGCCCTTTGATGAGCTCCCTGCTTTGTGTAGCACTGAGCTGAAATTCTGCTAGCAAAGAGAATCAAAAATATCTCTTATGTAGTTAAGCTCCTTTAAGTATATGGAAAATTAGTGTAATGTATATAATGAAAAAAAGCCAACTTTGGAGTCCTATAGATCTGAGATCAAAATTTGAGCTCTGTTATAATTTTTTGTATGGCCTTCAGTAAGCTACTCAACATGTCTGAGTCTACTTACTCATCTGTAAGTAGGGGCATAAATATTCACCTTATGACGTTATGTGAGGCAATTAAATAAGACAAGTTATGTATTATACTCATTACATGGAAGATATTCAATAAATGGTTGATATTATTATAAAACAAAAGAAGAGAGCAAAACACTGTAAATCTCAGAAACAGAGACCACTCTAGACTGTGCACGGTATCATTATGAAATAGGATCTCTGGTACTGTGGATATTATTTCTATTCTAAAATTCTATTTAAATTCTGTTCAAGAACGGCCCCATCAAATCTCAAATCACTTTACTTTTGATAATCTTCAAATAAGATCTCCTAATTACTGATATAGCTGAAGGTTCTCTTCATAGTGTGAACCTGTCACACTTCTCCCCTAGAAACTCCATATACACTGGTTACCTGTGATTCAGTTATTGAGCAGTTTTCCTGACCCTTAGGCAAAGGCTGCTGCAGCTAACTGCTTGTTCACTAATCCCTTCTCAGTACCTTCTCTGGTAAGCCTTGAGTGTCCTTCCTCTAGGGTCTGTTAGGAATAGTTGCTCTCTCTAAGAGCTTTCTGATTTTTTTCATAAAACTCTAGCAGGATCAGTGAGGAACTGGAAATCCAGTGACAAATTATTCTAATCCAGAAGAACATATATATTCAAGAGAAAAACAGAAAAGCTTTTCTAGGTAAGCAAGATCTAGGTAGTCCTGGATGGTGAGGGACTTCTGAAGGATCGTTTAGAGATAAGAATATAGTGAAAAACAAACATGTTACATAGTTTATAAGGATATATATATGGACTCTATTTATCTATCTATCTTCCTGCAAATTACCTGAAATAAAATTGCTGATTAATATTCTGAATCCCTTTGTACCACTGACTCACACATGAGAATAGCTGCTACCATTTCTGCCCTCCTCCATTATCTCCTGTAGGCCCCAGAGCTACCTGGGGAACCACCAAGGGGAAAATGGCATTCTTGGATAACTTGGGGTTCAGAAGTGGAGGCAGGGAAGAGCTAGGGCCAGTTTATAGAAGTTAACTTTACAGGACTCATATCCAGTCAAAGGGCAGACTTGCCGCCGGACTTTCACATTTCTTCTTCACATCGCCAAATGAGACTTCATTTATATTAATAGGCTTTCTCTATTTTAATTTTTATTATTTAAAGATTCATTCATTTATTTGAGGGCAAGAGAGAGAGAAGGGAAATAGAGAGAAAGGGGGCAGAGGGAAAGAGTCCTAAGCAGACTCCCTGCTGAGTGTGGAGCCCCAGGCTCCATGTGGGGCTCCATGTGGGGCTTGATCTCACGACACTGAGATCATGACCTGAGCTGAAATCAAGAGTTGGACGCTTAACCGACTGAGCCACATAGGTGCCCCAATAGGGCGTTCTCTATTTTAGAAGGCAAATCTCTCTAAGGGATCTAGATACTCTGGTCATTCACACATTGGCATGAATTGCTTACTTCAATACAGTAAGTTATTACTGCCCGATTGTCTGTGTTGTGAAACCTATCGCAAACGTGTGATGGATTGAATAGAAGAGTAAACCACTGGTACCTATAAATGATACTTATGTCAATTAAATAATAGCTAAACATTCTTTGTGCTGTATTTTTTTTAAAAGATTTTATTTATTTGAAGGAGAGAGTGATCGAGAGAGAGAGAGAGCACACTAAGTGGGGAGAAGGGCAGAGGCAGAGGGAGAAGCAGACTCCCCACTGAGCAGGGAGCCTGATGCAGGACTTGATTCCAGGACCTTGGGATCATGACCTGAGTCAAAGGCAGGTGCTTAACTGAATGATCCACCCAGGCGTCCCTTTTGTTCTGTAATTAATGTTCATTCTCTATTGCTCTCCTCAGGAGAAAAGTAAAGGAGTGTTCTTCATTCTTGTGTAAGCATGGTTCCCAATCCTTTCACTTAGGACTATAAAGAAGTATGTGTGGAGTCAGAATAGTCAGAATGTTGTCACTATTCAAATTTGTGTTTGATTTATGAAGCTCCTTCTGGCTCGTGTGCTTCCTAGTTATTTCAGTGCTCTTTCCCTGTCATGGTTTCCATATTTTGTTTCATGAACTCTTTGAGTATCTTGAAAAATTAGTGTATATTTATTTCTACTTCTTGTCTCCCTTTCACTTTTGAAATTTTTGTAATCCAAATTTCATCCCCACCATTTTACTACTGCAGTTCTTTTTTTTTTTTTTAAAGATTTTATTTATTTATTCAACAGAGATAGAGACAGCCAGCGAGAGAGGGAACACAAGCAGGGGGAGTGGGAGAGGAAGAAGCAGGCTCACAGCAGAGGAGCCTGATGTGGGACTCGATCCCACAACGCCGGGATCACGCCCTGAGCCGAAGGCAGACGCCCAACCGCTGTGCCACCCAGGCGCCCCCGCTGTGCCACCCAGGCGCCCCTACTACTGCAGTTCTTAAACAATAATGTCTCCTTCTCTTAGTCAAATTTGAAGGTCTCCTCTCTGTTCTTCTTCATTCAATTTCACAGCAGAATTGAATCATCTTCTCAGAAATCTCTCCCATTTCTTAGAACACCTGATGTAGTCACTTCTCTTCTAATGCTCATATTCAAAAGTAAGAATTCCTTCAAGATTTTTCCACTGCTTAAACTAGTGGTTTCCAGCCTTGGCCGTACATTAGAATCACCTGGGAAAGCTTTAAATACTAATGATGACTGGGTCCCACTCCAAGAATTTCTGATTTAATTATTCTAGGGTGTATTCTTTGTACTGGGAGTTTTTATTAATAGTTCCCAGGTAATTCTAACACTCTGCCAAGATTGAGAACTGTGTTAAACTATAAGAATTCAGATTTCAGGTCGGTACTATTATTTCCTTTGAAGTTCAAACGGGATTGTCTCAAGTGCCCATTCCATGGGAAGGCCCAGATTCTTTTCAAGGCAACTGCAATTCCTGAGGGCTAACATTGTCATGGTCCCTTCTGGTTCCAAGTTCCTAACTTTCTGAACGTTTGGTATCATTTGCATCTCATTTCCTAAAGCAGTTGGTCCTCTTGCCTCTGGCTCTACACCAGTCTCAGTGTAGAACTTGGACCCCTTTCCTTCTACCCCTGAGCCACACATTGAAGGCAGTTTTATGATGGCAGGCTTTACTGAAGATTTTGGTCAATATAAAGATTCTGGGTCAATGTAAGAGTTTTATATTGAAGCAAATAGATAAGGGCAGTTTCCACATAGACTCTAACTTCCAGCCACATATATGAGCCTGCTTTTCCTTTGAAACCTTTCTCACACCTTAATTATCCTCACATTTTAAGTAATTTAGATTTCCATTCTTTTGGCACCTCTTAGCAGTGTTCTTTTCTTACCACTGTCTTAAAATGGAATTAGATAGTATGCAGATTAATCTTTTTCCTCTGGTAGAAATTATATCTCCTCATGCCTCTTTCCTTATCCCTACTGTCCTTAGAAGACAGAAATCCCTACATTCAATTCTGGCTTTAAACACTTTTTCTTTTTTTGTCCTACCACAATGTCTTCAGTCATCAGTTACTATGGTAGGCAGAATGGACACACTCTACCTGAGCTCTGCTTTGGGCTTTGAGAAAGCTCTGGGCTTAGTGAGGCAGAAGGTAACAGACACAGCCATAGGACCAGTAACTAAACCAAGGTATCCCTTGTTTTTGTGATCAAATCTGCAAAATCTACAATATCTCTATAAACAAGACCCCAAATCACTGTGATAAGGTGCTGGTCTGGGCTTTGGAGGGCTGCATGAAGCAACTGAAAAATCAGCAGATTGATAGGGATATGGTGGGGAACAGGCATTGAAAAATGAAAAAAAGGAAAAGCCTCTTACAATATATTTATAATCTGCCCATCCCCCCTCTAAATAGTCATGGAGAAGTCTAATGCCAGAACTGACAGATAACAAAATCAATGGTCAATACAGGAATTTATTCCAATGAAAAGACTTAGAATAATTGTGCTTATGATGTTCATAGAAATGAATGAGGCATGGTTTCCATTTTAAAAAGCAACAATTATTAATCAACACTGACAAAAAATAAAATAGACAGTTATGAACTAGAATTGATTATAAATCTTAGAAATAAAAATAGAGTCACTGAAATAAAAAACAAATTCTTTCAGTTATATATTACAATATTAAAAACCATGCCAAAACTTAGTGGCTTTAAATCAACAGCTCTCTCATCGTTCTGGGTCAGGACCTTAGGGAGTATTTAATTAGTAACATTGGCAGGGGTGACTTGGCTATAGTCAGCTGGGCTAGAAGATTCCAGAAGTCTTCATTCACAGCCTCGGGGGTTTACCATGTGGCTCTTTTCTATCCACATGGTGTCTTATCATTCATTAGTCTGGTCCATGCTCTGTTAAAGCATGATGGCTGGTTTTCTTGAGGGAGTATGAAAGCAGAAGTACCCAGCCTTTTAAAAAATTGGAACCAGCACAGTGTCACTTCTGCTATAGTTTCTTGTTCAAACAAGTCATAGGACTGACCCAGATTCATGGGGAAGAGACAAAGACTCAGTCTATTCCTTTCAGAAGTAGCAAAGCCTCACTACAAAAAACATATGGGATGGAAGATAGTGTGTGGTGATCTCTGGAAACACAATCTATCACATGAGTAGACCGAATAAACTTTATAGAAAAACAGTTAGTGAATTGGAAGATGGGATTTAAGAATTAACCAGAAACAGCGCGAAGAAAATATATAAACCAGATTAGAGGGCTGTTAAGAGAATAGATTGATTTGTAGAATTGAGTGAAGAACGAAGAAACAGTATTTGGTGAGATAGCTGCTAAAAATTTTTTCTAAAACTGAAGAAATAACGTGTCCTAAGGTCAAAGTAACTCTGCATAACATGTAACACAAATAATAATCTATACCTAGAAATACTATAATGAAATTGCAAATGTCAAGGTAAAAAATAAATTATTTAGAGCTGTTGGAGAGTTACTGTACAATGGAATGAGAAATGAAACTTAGATTGATACATTCCAGAATGAAATGTAATATTGTCAATGTATTGAGAATATTATCTTCAATCTAGAACTTACATCTAAGCTATAAATCAAGATTGTTTGCAAATATAAGACATTTTCAATCATCGTAATCCTTACAGAGTTTATAATCTATTGAGTCAGTTAACTTTTCAAGACAAAAAAACATATGGTTTCACTCATTTATGGAACATAAGAAATAGCAGGGAGATCAGTAGGAGAAGGAAGGGAAGAATGAAGGAGGGGTAAACAGAAGGGGGAATGAACCACAAGAGACTATGGACTCAGGGAAACAAACTGAGGGCTTCAGAGGGGAGGGGGTTGGGGGATTGGGATAGGCCGGTGATGGGTATTAAGGAGGGCACATATTGCATGGAACACTGGGTGTTATATGCAAATAATGAATCATGGAACACTACATCAAAAACTAAGGATGTACTGTATGGTGACTAACATAACATAATAAAAAATTTTTTCAAAAGGCAGAAAAATCATAATAAGAGTTTCAAAGATATTCCATCATAAGTGAGTAACTTCCGCTTAACAGCTAGAAGTTAATAATGGTGTATAGCACAACTTTTGTATACTCCATAGGCCACAGGTATGCTAAAATATTGTCATTCTTACCCTTGTGGTTGCTGTGTGGGGCTGAGGTACCCGAAACATCCCTCTACCCTCAGCAGTTGGGAGCTGCCTCAAACATTTATAAAACAAATCATGTGCCAGCTCAATCTGGTGAGCAAAGACTAAAAACAAAACAAAACGCCAAAAAACTCATAATACCTAGCACAAGGAACAGAGTCAGAAATTGGCATATTCATACACAAATTAAAGGTGTTTAAATTGGTATAAACTCTCTGCACTATAATTTGATAATGCTTTTAAAAATCCTTGGAATTTTGCATGTATTTTGATTCAGCAATAACAATTACAGAAAGTTTTGTTAAGAGTATAGTTACACAAATGGGCAAGTATACATGCCTAAGGATGTTCATCATGATGTTATATGTAACATGGAATATTTGAAAATAACCTAAATGTCCAAATATATGGAACTGATTAAAATACACATCCAGTTGTATGATAGAATAATATGTGGTATTAAAAGCGATATAGAAATGAACCAGAAATTTTGGGAGTTTGTAGCACAGCTTCCCTAATCTGAACTTGCAGAGACATCGCTAAATGGATGGAAGCATTTCTTTTCACTTAGAACATGGTCCCAGAATCCTTTTAATATTAAGCTCTAAGCAGCTATATTCAGGATCAGAAATAAAAGGAAACATGAAACTTATGAGCCATACCTATCCTTAGAGGAATAGCTAATGACATAGAAAAATGTTCTTTATGTATTGTTAAGGGAAAAAAGTAGATTACCAAGGAGTACACACTGATGATTACATTTCCTTTAAAGAGTATTCATGCTTACATATGTATAGATAAAAATGTTGACTGTTAAAAGTAATTATTTTCAGGTGATAGGACTGTATGCGATTTTTATTTTCATTTATTTTCCATTGTGAGGCTGTATCACTTTTGAAGTAAGAAAAATAAAAAAAAGATTTGTACTCATTCGTAAAGCCCTAGCATCTAAAAACCCTTTCTCATATTGAATCACTTTCTCCCTTGACTCCCTGAGGTGTCTGAGCCTCTTTCATTGAACTTATCAGAGTTTGACCTTTGTTAAAGTAATCTGTGTATGTACATCTTTCTCCCCAACTAGATTGGGGGTTCTGGAGTGCAATGACTCATTACTCAACAGAAGTCGATTGTTCTTAATAGGTGCGAGGACACATTTTGTTGAATTGAATTGACTCAACTCCATTCACCCTGCGCTCAAGTTCAGAGTCTGTAATCCAAAACTCTGATTCCAAGTGTCTGTGGAATCTTGAGAGGAAAGAAACTGGCTTGTCCAACTCAGTGGACCTCTTGAGTGCCCTTGCAGAGTTTTCCCTGTACAACATTTTCATTTTGTGCAGGCAAAGGCAGGTATTTTAGTTCTACTTTGCGGACCTTGGTGGGATGGATATTTAGGCAACACTTTTCCAGTTGTCTCTCTGTAGCTGAGGAAGAGTTCAACTTCTTAGAAGATCTTGAAGACAGCGGAGGAAGACTGTTTTCACCTCTGAACCCTGAAGGCTATGATGTGTTATTGTGAGAAAGGCTGAGCTGGAATAATTTCTCCACGGGACAGAATATATTCAGTGATCCGGGAAAGCAGTTCCCTTACTTGGATGCCTTTATGTCTTCAGGACTAATCTGGTGGAAGGCACATGAAAGAGCAAGGAATCTAAGTTTACTCAGGACCAGAAGTGGAGTGGAAGAGAGAAACTTCTGGGACCTAATTAATGGAACACACAGAGAATCTGAGAAGCAACCCAAGCCTGAAAAAAAGGCACCGAAGCTGAAGAGTAGGAAAAACGTTATTTGCAGGAGAATTTAACTAAATATTACCATCAGTTAATTTTTTCTTAAGTTAAAGCTTCAACAACAGCAGCAAATCCCAGCATCAGAATCACTCTTCTGTATGGCTTTGCTTTTATATTGGTCCTTTACCAAATCTTTTCAGAAAAGAAAAAATGTCTTCTTTTTAATGATCTTCAAAGAAAGAAAGTACATAACCTTTCTTGGTACACTATTCCAGAGTTGAGCGATACATGCTTTAAACAGAGAAAGATAGTACATGTGTAACTGACAGTAAAATTGAAGATTATGCCCTTTTGTTCTATGCTTAATAGATATGAGACTAATGATCCTGGTTCTCATTATTATAAAACTTCATATATAAGTGACAACTGCTACCAGCACCAGCACTAATCATTAGAAGATTTAGATGTGCCTAAAGTTTATTGCGGTCTTTCCAATTACTTGTAGGTGGTTAAAGTGGTCATTTGGGTGGCAGAATCATTGAGTCGATATCTGTATGTAATTTTTTGTGGGTCATAGAGAATAAGATAAACCACATCCATGCCAGTATAGTAACAATATAGTTACAAATTTCCCCACATTCGCTTCCCCAGAGCAAATTATGTAGCCCATTTTTTTCTTCATAAATCTTTATTTTTAAATCATTAGTCATAGAAACAGAACATTCTACCGGATGTTTTTTCCTGCTTTATCAAATATTAGTTGCCCAAAGAGCCGAGGGTCCATTTCTGGGCTCTCTATTCTGTTCCATTGGTCTATGTGTCTGTTTTTGTGCCAGTACCATGCTGTCTTTGTGATCACAGCTTTGTAGTACAGCTCGAAATCTGGCATTGTGATGCCCCCAGCTTTGTTTTTCCTTTTCAACAGTTCCTTGGAGATTCGGGGCCTTTTCTGTTTCCATACAAATTTAAGGACTGTTTGTTCCAGTTCTTTGAAAAATGTCCTTGGTATTTTGATCGGGATAGCATTGAAAGTGTAGATTGCTCTGGGTAGCATGGACATTTTAACTATGTTAATTCTTCCGATCCATGAGCATGGAATATCTTTCCATCTTTTTATGTCTTCCTCAATGTCTTTTAAGAGTGATTTATAGTTTCTAGAATATAGGTCCTTTACGTCTCTGGTTAAGTTAATTCCAAGGTAACGTATGGTTTTTGGTGCTATTGTAAATGGGATGGATTCCCTAATTTCTCTTTCTTCGGTCTCGTTATTCGTGTATAGAAATGCAACTGATTTCTGAGCATTTATTTTGTATCCTGCCACGTTACTGAATTGCTCTATAACTTCTAATAGTTTGGGAGTGGCTTCTTTTGGGTTTTCCATATAGAGTATCATGTCATCTGCAAAGAGAGACATTTTGACTTCTTCTTTGCCAATTTGAATACCTTTGATCCCTTTTTGTCGTCTGATTGCTGTTGCAAGGACTTCTAGTACTATGTTGAATAATAGTGGCGAGAGTGGGCATCCTTGTCGAGTTCCTGATCTTAAGGGAAAGGCTTCCAGCTTTTCCCCATTGAGAATAATATTTGCAGTAGGCTTTTCATAGATGGCTTTAATGGTGCTGGGAAAATTGGACAGCTACATGCAAGAGAATGAAACTTGACCACTATCTCACACCATACACAAAAATAAACTCCAAATGGATGAAAGACCTCGATGTGAGACAGGAATCCATCAAAATTCTAGAGGAGAATATAGGCAACAACCTCTACGACATCGGCCAAAGCAACCTTTTTCATGACACATCCCCAAAGGCAAGAGAAACAAAAGATAAAATGAATTTATGGGACTTCATCAAGATTAAAAGTTTCTGTACAGACAAGGAAACAGTCAGAAAAACTAAGAGGCAGCCCACGGAATGGGAGAAGATATTTGCAAATGACACTACAGATAAAGGACTGGTATCCAAGATCTACAAAGAACTTCTCAAACTCAATACACGAGAAACAAATAAACAAATCAAAAAATGGGCAGAAGATATGAACAGACACTTTTCCAATGAAGACATACAAATGGCTAACAGACACATGAAAAAATGTTCAAAATCATTAGCCATCAAGGAAATTCAAATCAAAACCACACTGAGATACCACCTTACGCCAGTTAGAATGGCAAAAATAGACAAGGCAAGAAACAACAATTGTTGGAGAGGATGTGGAGAAAGGGGATCCCTCCTACATTGTTGGTGGGAATGCAAGTTGGTACAGCCACTCTGGAAAACAGTGTGGAGGTCCCTTAAAAAGTTAAAAATTGAGCTACCCTATGATCCAGCCATTGCACTACTGGGTATTTACCCCAAAGATACAGACGTAGTGAAGAGAAGGGCCATATGCACCCCAATGTTCATAGCAGCAATGTCCACAATAGCTAAATTGTGGAAGGAGCCGAGATGCCCTTCAACAGATGACTGGATTAAGAAGTTGTGGTCCATATATACAATGGAATATTACTCAGCTATCAGAAAGAACGAGTTCTCAACATTTGCTACAGCATGGACAGCACTGGAGGAGATAATGCTAAGTGAAATAAGTCAAGCAGAGAAAGACAACTATCATATGATTTCTCTCATCTATGGAACATAAGAACTAGGATGATCGGTAGGGGAAGAAAGGGATAAAGAAAGGGGGGGTAATCAGAAGGGGGAATGAAACATGAGAGACTATGGACTATGAGAAACAAACTGAGGACTTCAGAGGGGAGGGGGGTGGGGGAATGGGATAGACCGGTGATGGGTAGTAAGGAGGGCACGTATTGCATGGTGCACTGGGTGTTATACACAACTAATGAATCATCGAGCCTTACATCGGAAACCGGGGATGTACTGTATGGTGACTAACATAATATAATAAAAAATCATTAAAAAAAAAAAAAAAAAAAAAAAAAGAAACAGAACATTCTAGAGCTGGTCGGGAATGCCAAAATCCTCTAGACTAATCTGATAATTGTCCAGGTGAGAACTGGAGGACTGGAGAGTTTGAGATAGTAAATGAGCTGGTCTAGATCATAAGCCTTCTGACGTCCAGTCCTGGGCTTTTCACACCACAATCATTAGGCTGCTACGCCTCTTTAGCTCTACCAGGGGTGTTTGCTGCGGGCATGTCACACCAGGGCCTAAGTTAGTGCTACTCCAAGCATGGTTCGTGGACCTGTGTCACATTCATGGCTGTTTGTTGGGGGTCCATGATGTGCCAAGTAAAGAAAGAGAAAGTAAGCATTTAGAAACTTTTATAAAAAATTGGACAGAGTGATGTCCATTCAATGTAATAAGAAATAATTTGGGCTTGTGTTTTTTTTTTCGTGTAGAAAGGTTAAATTTAAGAAAATTTTATTATTAAAGTATATTTGAGTTACAATGTTATATTCATTTCAGATGTACAACATAGTGATTCAATAATTCTGTACATTACATAGTGCTTGCCTTGTTAACTGCAGTTACCATCTGGCACCATACAACATTATTGCAGTATTATTGACTATATTTCCATGCGTGCTTTTCATCCCTGTGACTTGTTTTAAACTGGAAGTTTGTACCTCTTAATCCCCTTCATCCATTCTCTCACTCCCCTCCAATCTGGCAATCACCAGTTTGTTTTCTGTATTTATGCGTCTGTTTCTGTTTGTTTATTCATTCTGTTTTTTAGATTCCATGTATAAGTGAAATTGTATGATATTTTTGTCTTTCCCTGTTTTACTAATTTTACTTAGCATAATATCTTGTATGTCCATCTCTGTTGTGTGAATGGAAGATTTCATTCTTTTTATGGCTGAGTAATATTCCATGATGTGTGTGTATGTGTGTGCGTGCATTCAACATCGTTTTAATTTATTTATCAATGAACACGTAGATTGCTTGCACATTTTGGCTATTGTAAATGAGCTTCAGTGAACATGGAGTTGCATAAATCTCTTTGAGTTAGTGTTTTCTTGTCTTTAGAAAATACCCAGGAATGGACTTGTTGGATTATATGATAGTTATATTTTAAATTTTTTGAGGAACCTCCATACCATTTTCCATTGTAGTTGCACCAATTTCCATTCTGGCCAACAATGAACAAGGGTACCCTTTTTTCCACATTCTGACCAACACTTGATATTGCTTATCTGGCTGATAATCACTATCCTAACAGATGAAAGGTGATATCTCATTGTAGTTTTTTTTTTTTTTAAGATTTTACTTATTTATTTGAAAGAGAGAGAAGACACAAGCAGGTGGAGCGTCAGGCGGAGGGAAAGGGAGAAGCAGGCTCCCTGCTGAGCAGAAAGCCCGACATGGGGCTCAATCCCAGAACCCTGGGATCGTGACCTGAGCTGAAGGCAGACACTTGACTGAGCCACCCAGGCGCCCCTCTCATTGTGGTTTTGATTTGGATTTCTCTGATAAGTAGTGATGTTGGGCATCTTTTCTTGTGTTAGTGGCTAGTAGAATGTTTCCTTTGGTAAAATGCATTTTCAGGTCTTCTGCCCATTTTTCGAGTTTCTATTTTAATCACCCACCCAGTGCTCATCACAAGTGCACTCCTTAATCCCCATCATCTATTCCACCCATCCCCCTGCCCATGTCCCCTCTGGTAACCATCAATTTATTCTCTATAGTTAAGAGTCTCTTTCTTGGTTTGTCTCTTTCTCTCTCTGTTTTCCCTTTGATTGTTTGTTTTGTTTCTTAAATTCCACATATGAGTGGAATCATGTAATATTTCTCTTTCTCTGACTTATTTCACTTAGCATTTTATTCTCTAACTCCTTTTATGTTGTTGAAAGTGGCAAGATTTCATTCTTTTTTATGGCTGTACAATATGTGTGTGTGTGTGTGTGTGTGTGTGTGTGTGTGTGTGTGTGTGTGTATACCACTCTTCTTTATCCACTCATCAATCAATGGACACTTGGAGTATTTTCATAATTTGGCTAGTGTAGATAATATTGCTATAACCGTAGGGGTTCAGGTATCCCTTTGAATTTGAATTAACGTTTCTGTATTCTTTGGGTAAATACCTAGTAGTGCAATTGCTGGGTCATAGGATACTTCTATTTTTAACTTTCCAAGGAATCTTCATACTGTTTTCCACAGTGGATGCATCAGTTTGCATTCCCACTAACAGTGCAAGAGGCTTTCCCTTTCTCCACATCCTCACCAACACCTGCTGTTTCTTGTGTTGTTGATTTAAGCCATTCTGACAGGGGTGAGGTGATACTTCTTAGTTTTGATTTGCATTTCCCTGATGGTAAGTGATGAAGAGAATCTTTTCTTATGTCTTTTTACCATCTGTATGTCTTCTTTGGGGAAGTGTCTGTTCATGTCTTCTGCCCATTTCTTAATTGGATTATTTGGTTTTGGGTGTTGAGTTTTATAAGTTCTTTGTATATTTTAGATACTAACCCTTTATTGGACGTGTCATTTGCAAATATCTTCTCCAATTCTGTAATTTTACTTTTGTTGATTGTTCACTGTGCAGAAACTTTTTATTTTGATATGGTCCCAATAGTTTTTGTTTGTTTGTTTGTAGTTTGTTTTTGTTTTTGCTTTTGTTTCTCTTGCCTCAGGAGATCTCTCTAGAAAAAGTTGCTATTGCCCATATCAGAGAAATTACTGCTTGTGGTCTTTTCTAGGATTTTTATGGTTTCAGGTCTTATATTCAGGTCTTTAATCCATTTTGAATTTGTTTTTGTGTATGATAAAAAAAAGTGGTCCAGTTTGATTTTTTTCATATTGTTGTCCAGTTTTCTCAATACCATTTGTTGAAAAGACTGTCTTTTTCCCATTCATAGTCTTTCCTACTTTGTTGAAGATTAATTAATCATATAACTATGGGTTTATTTCTGGGTTTTCTATTCTGTTCCTTTGATGTATGTGTCAATTTTTGTGCCAATACCATACTATTTTGATCGCTGTGGTTTTGTAATATAACTTGAAGTCAAGTTGTGATGCCTCAAGCTTTGCTTTTCTTTTTCAAGGTTGCTTTGGCTTTGAGGGTCTTTTGTGGTTCCATACAAATTTTAAGATTGTGTAGTCCTGTGGAAAATGGTGTTGGTATTTTGATAGGAATTGCATTAAATGTGTAGATTGCTTTGGTTAGTATAGACATTTAATTAATTAATTAATTAATTAATTATTTAAAGATTTTATTTATTTATTTGACAGACAGAGAGAGACAGCCAGTGAGAGAGGGAACACAGGCAGGGGGAGTGGGAGAGGAAGAAGCAGGCTCCCAGGAGAGGAGCCTGATATGGGGCTCGATCCCAGGACCCTGGGATCACGCCCTGAGCCGAAGGCAGACACTTAACGACTGAGCCACCCAGGCGCCCCAAGTATAGACATTTTAACATTATTCGTTCTTCTAATCTATGAGCGTGGAATATCCATTTCTTTGTGTCATCTTCAATTTCTTTCTTCAGTGTTTTGTAGTTTTCAGAATATAGCTCTTTCACCTCTTTGATTAAGTTTATTCCTTAGGTATCTTATTATTTTTGGTGGGATTGTAAATAGGATTGTTTCTTAATTTCTCTTTCTGCTGCTTCATTATTGGTATATAGAAATGCAATGGATTTCTGTAGATTGATTTTGTATCCTGCGACTTCACTGAATTTGCTTATGAGTTTTAGCAGTTTTATGGTGGAGTCTTCCATAGAGTATCATGTCATCTGCACACAGTGAAATTATACTTTTTCCTTACTGATTTGGATGCCTTTTATTTCTTTTTGTTGTCTGATTGCTATGCCTAGGGTTTCCAGTACTATGTTGAATAAAAGTGGTGAGAGTGAACATCCTTATCTTGTTCCTGACATAGGGGAAAGACTCTCAGTTTTTCCCCATTGAGGATAATGTTCACTCTGGGTTTTTCATATACAGCCTTTATTATGTTGAGGTATGTTCTCTCTAAACCTACTTTGTTAAGGGTTTTTATCAGAAATCCATGTTGTACTTTGTCAAATGTTTTTTCTGCATCTATTGAAATGATCATATGGTTCTTATCCTTTCTTTTATTGATGTGATGTATCACATTGATTGATTTGCGAAGATTGAACCACCCTTGCAGTCCAGGAATAAATCTCATTTGACCATGATGAATGCTTTCTTTAATGTATTGTTGAATTTAGTTTGCTAGCATTTTGTTGAGGATTTTTGCATCTATGTTTATCAGAAGTATTGGCTTGTAGTTCTTTTTTTTTGTGTTGTCTTTATCTGGTTTAGGTTTCAGGGTAGTGCTGGCCTCCTAGAATGAATTTGGAAATTTTCCTTCCTTTTCTATTTTTTGGAATAGTTTGAGAACAATAGGTATTAACTCTTCTTTAAATGTTTGTTATATGCAGCTAATGAATCGTTAAACACTACATCAAAAACTAATGATGTATTATATGTTGGCTAACTGAACATAATAATAATAATAATAATAATAATAATAATAATAATAGTAATAATAAATGTTTGGTAGCATTCTTCTGTGAAGCCATCTGGCCCTGGACTTTTCTTTGTTGGAAGTTTTTTTATTACTGATTCAGTTTCTTTGCTGGTAATGAGTGTGTTCAATTTTTCTATTTTTTCCTGTTTGACTTTTGGTGGGTTATATGTTTCTAGGAATTTATTCACTTCTTCTAGGTTGTCCAATTTGTTGGCATATAGTTTTTCATAATATTCTCATATAATCATATTTCTGTGGTGTTTGTTGTTATTTCTCCTCTCTCTTTGTGATTTTATTTGGGTTCTTCTTTTTTCTTTTCTTTCTTTTTTTTTTTTTAAGATTTTATTTATTTATTTGGCAGAGAGAGAGGCAGCGAGAGAGGGAACACAAACAGGGGGAGTGGGAGAGGAAGAAGCAGGCTCCCAGCGGAGAAGCCTGATGTGGGGCTCGATCCCAGAACACTGGGATCTCGCCCTGGGCCGAAGGCAGATGCTTAACGACTGAGCCACCCAGGCGCCCCCTTTTCTTCTTTTTTCTTGAAAAGTCTAGGTAGAGGTTTATCAATTCTACTGATTTTTTTTTTTTTTCCAAAGAACCAGGTCCTGGTTTCAATGACCTGTTCTGTTGTTCTTTTGTTTTGTTTTATTTTTGTTTTTGTTTTGTTTGTTTGTTTTAGTTTCTATTTCATTTATTTCTGCTCTGATCTTTATTATTTCCTTCCTTCTCCTGGTTTTAGGTCTTGTTTGTTGTTGTTGTTGTTGTTGTTTTTCGAGCTCCTTTCGGTATAGGGTTAGGTTGTTTATTTGAGATTTTTCTTGCTTCTTGAGGTAGGCCTGTGTTTTTATAAACTTCCCTCTTAGAACTGCTTTTGCTGCTTCCCAGAATTTGAACTGTTGTGTTTTCTTTTTTTGTTTGTTTGTTTCTATGTACTTTATTTATTCCTTTATTTCCCGGTTGACCCATTAATTGTTCAATAGTATGTTATTTAACCTCCACGTATTGTGGTCTTCCCAGATTTTTTTCTTGTGTTTCTAGTTTCATAGCATTGTGGTCAGAAAAGATGCATGGTATTACTTCAATCTTTTTAACTTGTTGAGGCTTATTTTTTGTCCTGATATGTCTATGTGCATTTGAAAAGAATGTGTATGCTGCTGTTTTAGGATGGAATGTTCTGAGTATATCTGTTAAATCTGTCTGGTCCAGTGTATCATTCAAAGCCATTGTGTCCTTGTTGATTTTTGTTTAGATGATCTGTCCATTGCTGTAAGTGGGGTGTTAGAGTCCCTTACTATTATTGTATTATATCAGTTACTTCTTTTATGCTTGTTATTAACTGTTTTATGTATTTGGGTGCTTCCAAGTTGGGTGCATAAATATTTACAATTATTCTATCTTCTTGTTGGATTGTCCCTTTTATTATTATATAGTGTCTTTCTTTGTCTTTTGTTACAGTCTTTGTTTTAAAATCTAATTTGTCTGATATAAGTATTGCTACTCCAGCTTTTTAAAAAAGATTTAATTTATTAATTTATTTTAGAGAAAGAGAGAGAGAGAGCAGGGGGAGGAGCAGAGGATGAGGGAGAGGAACAAGCAGACTCCATGCTGAGCATGAAGCTTTACACAGGGTTCGATCCCATGATCCTGAGGTCATGACCTGAACTGAAATCTAAAAGTTGGGTGTTTAACTGACTGAGCCAGCCAGGTGTCCCATTGACTTTTTTTTTTTTTTTTTGACATCCATTTGCATAATAAATGTTTTTCCATCTGCTCACTTTCAATCTGCAGGTGACTTTACATAAAAAATGAGTCTTTTATAGGCAGCATATAGGTGGGTCTTTTTTTTTTTTTTTTTATCTATTCTGTCACCATATATCTTTATTGGAACATTTAGTCCATTTACATTGAAAGTAATTGCTGACAGATTTATTTATTACCATTTTCTTACTTGTTTTGTGGTTGTTTCTGAAGATTTTCTCTGATCCTTTCTCTCTTTCATGGTTTGCTGGTTTTCTTTTGTGATATATTTGGATTTCTTTCTTCTTTGTGTGTTTATTAGTGGTTTTTGATTTGTGTTTACCATTAGGTTTGTATATAATATATTCTGCATATAGCAGTCTATGTTAAGTCGATGGTCATTTAAGTTTGAACCTGTTCTTCACTCCTCTCCTACCCATGTTTTAGGTTTATGGTGTCATGTTTTAAATCCTGTTATTTTGTGAGTTCCTTGACTGATGTTTTATAGAAATATTTATTTTTACTGCTTTTGTGTTACCTTCGTGCTGTGATTTTTGGTCTCTCCTTTCCACTCACAGAGTCCCCTTTAATATTTCTTGCAGGGTTAGTTTAGTGATCATGAACTCCTTTAATTTTTGTTTGTCTGGGAAACTCTTTATCTCTCCTTCTATTCTGAATGATAACTTTGCTGGATAGAATATTCTTGGCTGCAGGTTTTTCCCACTCAGCACTTTGAATATATCATGCCACTTCTTTCTGGCTTGGAAAGTTTCTGCTGAAAAATCTGCTGCTAGCCTTATGGGGTTCTTTGTATGTAACCATCTGCTTTTGTCTTGCTGCTTTTAATTAATTAACTAATTAATTAATTAGTGCGAGAGAGAGAAAGAGAGGTGGGGGAGAGGCAGAGGAAGAGGGAGAGAGAATCTTAAACAGGCTCCATGCCCAGTGTGGAGCCTGACGTGGGGCTTACGAACCCGAGATCATGACTTGAGCCAAAATCAAGAGTGGGACACTTAACCGACTGAGCCACCCAGGTGCCCCTTTTAATATTTTTTTTCACTATATTTTGCCATTTTAATTACAATATATCTTCGTGTGGAGCTACTTTTGTTGAATTTGGTGGTGGTGGGGGGGATTCCTCTGTGCCTCCTGGATCTAGATAACTGTTTCCTCCCACAGATTAGGGAAGTTTTCAGCTATTATTTCTTCAAATAAATTCTCTGTCCCCTTTTCTCTGTCTTCTTCTATTTCTGGGTCTCCTGTAATATGAATGTTACTATATTTGATGGAGTCACTGAGTTCCCTAAGTCTATTCTCATTATGCATAATTCTTTTTTCTTTCTTTCGTTCAGCTTAACTACTTTCCATTAGTCTGTCCACTAGGTCATTAATTCATTCCTCTGCTTCTTCTAGCCTGCTGTTCATTCTATCAGATGTGTTTCTCATTTTGTTTATTGAGGCCTTTATCTCTGCTATGTTATTCCTTATATGTGTTAATGGTCTCATTGATGTCCTCTATTCTTTTCTCAAGTCCAGTGAGTATCCTTATGATCATTGCTTTAAATTCTCTATCATGCACATTACTTGTATCTGTTTCACTTAGATCTCCACCTGTGGCCTTGTTCTGTTTTTTCCTTTGGGGCAAATTCCTCTGTCTTCTCATTTTGTCCTAGTCTTTTTGCCTGTGTCTCTGTGTTGGGAAAGTCAGCTACATCTTCTGTTTATCAGGGTAATGGCTTTATAAGAAGAGGTCCTGTAATGCCCTGCAGTATAGTGTCTCCCTTTCCCCCAGGCCTGGTGCTTCCAGGAGTGTCTCCAATGTGTGCTGCATGTGCTCTGCTATTGTGTCCTGACTGCTTTATCCTTCAGGCCAGTCATCTGCTGAGGCTCTCTGTGTCTGTTGCCGGCAGTGTTTTGTCCCTGGCTTGAATGTGGTGCAGTTTAACTAGGTGTGTTTTGGTCTGCTAATGAAATGAAACTTGTTAAGGAAAAAAAAAAATGAAATGAAATAAATGAAACTTGTTGCCACTGCCATCAGAGCCAAGGTCTCATAAAACTTCCAGGTCTGGAGACATGGTGTTGGCAGGGGTTTGGGCCAGTCTTCTGGGGGAGAGAACCCAGAGTACTATGAGTGAGGCAAGCATAACTGGGAAGGGTGATTCTTCTGGAATGCAGGGGTGGCGGGACCTGGTATAAGCAAGTTAGGTACTGAGTGTCAGCACTGCACTGGTGCTGCAGGTGGCTATGTGTTTATGCTGAGAAGCAGGGAGTGGAAATGGTGCTTGCCAGTTCCTTTGTTCCCAGAGGGGTCTGTCCATGAATGCTGCCTCTCTGGAACATGCTCCAAGATGAGCAACTAATCTCCCCACTGGTGCCCCGGGCGCTCCTCGTATCACTGTTTCCACACTGTATGTTGTGGGCTATTTGCCCTGCCTTTTCTCCAAGAGCAGCCCCAGTGTCCTCTGAGCTCTCCCAGAGCCAAGCACACTGACCTTTAAAACCCCAGGCTTTAAGCCCTGCTATTTGCAAAAACTCATAAGACGTGGCCCCCCTCACTTTCCAAGACAATTGCTGTGGGAATTTCTTTTCCCCATATGCTCCCCAGGGTGGTAGTCTTCTCTTACCTTTCTCCATGACCATGGCTCCCTCTCCACTACAGCAGCCATGATCTATTTCTCTCCTATGTTGCATCTCTTTACTTCCTACCTTCTTTGATGTGGCCTCTTCTCTACCTTTAGTTGTGGAGCTTGTTCTGCCAAGATCGATTCTGGGGTATTTAGGATGATTTGAAGGTTATCTGGTTGTATTTGTGGAATAAGTCAAGGCTAGCGTCCTCCTACTCTGCTGCCATCTTGCAAAGAACTCTTCACCTATTTTTTTAAAAAAAGATTTTATTTATTTATTCCAGAGAGAGGTGGGGGGAAGGGAGGAACAGAGGGAGAGGGACAAGCAGAGTCCACACTGAGCATGGAGCCTGATTCAGGGCTTCATCTCAGGACTCTGAGATCATGACCTGAGCCAAAACCAAGAGTTGGATGCTTACCTGATGGAGCCACCCAGGCACCCTTCTTCACCCATTTTTAAAATTGGATTATTTGGGGGTTTTTTGATGTTGATTTGTGTAAGTTGTTTATATATTTTGGATATTAACCCCTTACTATTTTCAATTATCTTCTCCCATTCAATAGGTTGCCTTTTTGTTTTCTTGATGGTTTCCCTTGATGTGCAAAAGATTTTAACTTTTTGAAAATGATTTATTTGAGAGAGAGAGAGAAGACTTGTACACAAGTGGGGGAAGTGATAGAGGGAGAGAGTCTTCAAGCAGACTCCCTCCCTGCTGAGCAGGAAGCTTCATGCAGGGGCTTGATCCCATGACCCATAAGATCACAATCTGAGCTGAAACCAAGAGTTAGCTGTTTAACTGAATGACCCACCCAGGCACCCCAAAGATTTTAACTTTGATGTAATTCTAGTAGTGTGCATTTGTTTCCCTTCCCTGAGGCAACATATCCATAAATATGTTGCTATGTCCAATGTCCAAGAGATTACTGCCTGTTTGCTTTTAGCAATTTTATGGTTTAAGGTTTTAAATTTAGGTCTTTAATCTATTTTATTTCTGCGTGTGGTGTAAGAAAGTGGTCCAGTTTCATTCTTTTGCATGTAGCTGTCCAGTTTTCCCAACACCGCTGGTTGAAGATACTGTTTTTCCCCTTTGCATTTTCTTGTCTCCTTTTTGGTCGATTAATTGGCCATATAAGTATGGATTAATTTCTGGGCTCTCTATCCAGTTCTGTTGATCTTTATGTCTATTTTTGTGCCAGTACCATACTGATAGATTATACTATAGTTTTGTAGTATATCTTGAAATCTGAGATTGTTCCAGGTTTGTTCTTTCTCAAAATTGCTTTGACTATTTGGGGTCTTTTGTGGTTCCATGCACTTTTTAAGATTATTTGTTCTAGTTCTTTGGAAAATGCTACTGGATTTTGATAGGGATTACATTGAATATGTAGATTGTTTTAGATAGCATGGACATTTTAACTAAATTAATTCTTCCAATAATGAGGATGGTATATCTTTGCATTTGTTTATATTGTCTTCAGTTTTTGTCATTGAAGCCTTATAGTTTTCAGAATATAGATCTTTTAACTTCTTAATTACATTTATTCTACGTATTTTTCTAATTTTTGTGCAAGTGTAAAAGGAATTGTTTTCTTTTTTTTTTTTAAGATTTTATTTATTTATTCGACAGAGATAGAGACAGCCAGCGAGAGAGGGAACACAAGCAGGGGGAGTGGGAGAGGAAGAAGCAGGCTCATAGTGGAGGAGCCTGATGTGGGGTTTGATCCCATAATGCCAGGATCACGCCCTGAGCCGAAGGCAGACGCTCAACCACTGTGCCACCCAGGTGCCCCAAAGGAATTGTTTTCTTAATTTATCTTTCTGCAACTTCATTATTAGTACACAGTGTATCTTGTGGAGCGTCTTTATGACCATTAATTTGAACTCTTTATCAGGTAGATTGCTTATCTCCATTTTCTTTAGTTCTTTGTCTGAAGTTTTATCTTATTCTTTCATTTGGAGCATATTTCTCTGTCTTCTCATTTTGTTTGACCTTTGGTGTTTATTTCTGTGAGTTAGATGAACAGCCACTTCTCCTACTTTTAAAAGAATGGCCCAGTGTGGGAATATCTTCTGTGTAGACTGTGTGCCTAGAAGCTTTGACTGCCTGGCTGGACCTAAAGTAGATATTGGGTGAAGGTCCCTGAGCACTCTGTACAGGGAATGCCCTGGTGGGTAGGATAGCTGGAGCTGAAGAAGGCGCAGGCTGGGGGATCTTGGGGTGCTCCATGCAGAGGGTGCCCTGGCAGGGCAGGTGAAGCTTGAGACTTGTGTTATTTATGTCTGGTTTTGTAATTTCATTTGCTTAGTAATTTATTATATAGTATTTTATAAAAGCATTGGCCTTTAATGGATTAAAAATAAAAATCAGATTGTCAACACAAATGGGTTGAAAAACACTGGTTTAAGTGGGACACTGGGTTTTCATCACAACTGACAGGAATTTAACAGAACAAAATACTTACATACTATAAAAGTGTGACTCTACTCCATTCTCCACCATATTTTTTATAATAATTTTTATTATGTTATGTTGGTCCCCATACAATACATCCCAAGTTTTTGATGTAAAGCTCCATGATTCATTACTTGTGTATAACACCCAGTGCACCATGCAATATGTGCCCTCCTTAATACCCATCACTGGCCTATCTCAATACCCCACCCCCCTCCCCTCTAAATCCCTCAGTTTGTTTCCCAGAGTCCATAGTCTCTCATGGTTCATTCCCTCTTCTGTTTACGCCCCCCTTCCTTCTTTCCTTTCTTCTCCTACCGATCTTCCGACTTCTTATGTTCCATAAATGAGTGAAACCATATGATAATTGTCTTTCTTTGCTTGACTTATTTCACTTAGCATTATCTCCTCCAGTCCCATCCATGTTGCTGCAAATGTTGTGAAATCATTCTTTTTGATGGCTGAGTAATATTCCATTGTATATATGGACCACATCTTCTTAATCCAGTCATCTGTTGAAGGGCATCTCGGCTCCATCCACAATTTGGCTATTGTGGACAATGCTGCTATGAACATTGGGGTGCATATGGCCCTTCTCTTCACTATGTCTGTATCTTTGGGGTAAATACCCAGTAGTGCAATTGCTGGATCATAGGGTAGCTCAGTTTTTAACTTTTTAAGGGACCTCCACACTGTTTTCCAAAGTGGCTGTACCAACTGCATTCCCACCAACAGTGTAAGAGGGATCCCCTTTCTCCACATCCTCTCCAACATTTGTTTCCTGCCTTGTCAATTTTTGCCATTCTAACTGGCGTAAGGTGGTATCTCAATGTGGTTTTGATTTGAATTTCCCTGATGGCTAATGATTTTGAACATTTTTTCATGTGTCTGTTAGCCATTTGTATGTCTTCATTGGAAAAGTGTCTGTTCATATCTTCTGCCCATTTTTTGATTTGATTGTTTCCCATGTATTGAGTTTGAGAAGTTCTTTGTAGATCTTGGATACTAATCTTTTATCTGTAGTGTCATTTGCAAATATATTCTCCCATTCTGTGGGCTGCCTCTTAGTTTTTTTGACTGTTTCCTTGGCTGTGCAGAATCTTTTCATCTTGATGAAGTCCCACAAGTTCATTTTTTCTTTTGTTTCTCTTGCCTTTGGAGATGTGCCATGAAAAAAGCTGCCATGGCCAGTGTCAAAAAGGTTGCAGCCTATGTTCTCCTCTATGATTTTGATGGATTCCTGTCTCATATTGAAGTCTTTCATCCATTTGGAGTTTATCTTTGTGTATGGTGTGAGAGAGTGGTCAAGTTTCACTCTTTTGCATATAGCTGTCCAATTTTCCCAGCACCATTTATTGGAGACTATCTTTTTTTCACTGGATGTTTTTTCCTGCTTTGTCAAAGATTAGTTGCCCAAAGAGCCGAGGGTTCATTTCTGTGTTCTCTATTCTGTTCCATTGGTCTATGTGTCTGTTTTCGTGCACCTGGAAGAAATGGTTGCCTTTCTAGAAACCTGTAAACTACCAAGACTGAAACAGGAAGAAATTGATTATTTAAACAGACCAATTAATTATGAAGAGATTAAAGCAGTGATCAAAAACCTCCCCAAAAACAAGAGTCCAGGGCCTGATGGATTCCCCAGGGAATTCTACCACACATTCAAAGAAGAAATAATACCTATTCTCCTGAAGCTGTTTCAAAAAATAGAAACAGAAGGAAAACTACCAAACTCATTCTATGAGGACAGTATTACCTTGATCCCCAAACCAGGCAAAGACCCCATCAAAAAGGAGAATTACAGACCGATATCCCTGATGAATATGGATGCCAAAATTCTCAACAAGATCCTAGCTAATAGGATTCAACAGTACATTAAAAGGATTATCCATCATGATCAAGTGGGATTCATCCCTGGGATTCAAGGGTGGTTCAACATTCGCAAATTGATCAGTGTGATAGATCATATCAACAAGAAAAGAGTCAAGAACCATATGATCCTCTCAATTGATGCAGAAAAAGCATTTGACAAAATACAGCATCCTTTCCTGATTAAAATCCTTCAGAGTGTAAGGATAGAGGGTCCATTACTCAGTTTCATAAAAACCATCTATGAAAAGCCTACAGTGAATATCATTCTCAATGGGGAAAAGCTGGAAGCCTTTCCCTTAAGATCAGGAACATGACAAGGATGCCCACTCTCGCCATTATTGTTCAGCATAGTACTAGAAGTCCTTGCAACAGCAATCAGACAACAAAAAGGGGTAAAAGGTATTCAAATCGGCAAAGAAGAAGTCAAACTGTCTCTCTTCGCAGATGACATGATACTCTATATGGAAAACCCAAAAGACTCCACCCCCAAACTACTAGAACTTATAGAGCAATTCAGTAATGTGGCGGGATACAAAATCAATGCTCAGAAATCAGTTGCATTTCTATACACGAACAATGAGACTGAAGAAAGAGAAATTAGGGAATCCATTCCATTTACAATAGCACCAAAAATCATATGTTATCTTGGAATTAACTTAACCAGAGACGTAAAGGACCTATATTCTAGAAACTACAAATCACTCTTGAAAGACATTGAAGAAGACACAAAAAGATGGAAAAATATTCCATGCTCATGGATCAGAAGAATAAACATAGTTAAAATGTCTATGCTACCCAGAGCAATCTACACTTTCAATACCATCCCGATCAAAATACCAATGACATTTTTCAAAGAACTGGAACAAACAGCCCTTAAATTTGTGTGGAACCAGAAAAGGCCCCGAATCGCCAAGGAATTGTTGAAAAGGAAAAACAAAGTTGGGGGCATCACGTTGCCGGATTTCAAGCTATACTGCAAAGCTGTGATCCACCATATTTTTTAATACACAGTCAAGTCTAGCTTCTTTTCCCTTAATTTGAATTTTCTTCCTAGGTATGTTAGTATCTGCCTCTACTTACTAGCCAAGTTTATTCTAATCACTAGTCAAATTTTATCATGATTGTAAAAGGTCTAATTCAGTCCTGTGGGCTTTCTTTCAACTCTAGATTCATTAAGCATAATTGTCTCCATTATCCAAATCAAAGAAAAATGCAAGCCTGCTTGAATGCAGTATTAGTCACAATGAAATATTCCTTCAGGACTGATAGTTCCTCCAGGATTGATAATGACCTACTGATAACTGTTCCCTTGGACACTCCAACCATTTATTAACCCATATAATACAATGATGGCAGTCTCCCAGCAACCTCAACTACCTGACACAGCTTAAATCTGACAGCGCAGAAACCTCTGTGAGCAGTGAATGAGAGGTATCATAAATGCTACATATGGTTCTAAATATCAAGTAGAAGCATGGAGCTGTACTAGGTCAGAGTGTAAAGTGTTGTCATTGTGTGTAGGCTCAGGTTAGTAACTGATGCCATTCCTTCTGCCCTGGGTAACCTAATCACCCTCTATACCGACCCTTCAAACACCACTTCCTCTATAAAGTACGCTCTAAGATCATTCTCAGTGTACTGAAAAGGACTTGCATAAATACAAGTATAAATATAAATATAAATAGCAATATAAATATAAATAGCTTCTATCTAACTTTGTTGTACTATTTTGTTTACACATCTGCCTATCAGCCCCTCTTAATGAAGAGGTAGAAGGCAAGGACTGTGTTTTATGTCTATCTATATCCTTAACATCCTGTACGTAGTAAGTATTCTACAGTGTTGAAGGAGTGAATAAATGGTTATCTGATTTCACCTTCAGTAATTCTGAGGTATGAAAATACCCAGGTGCTCCTGTCTACCAGCAGGTTAGCGTTTCTTCTTGTGAATATCTATGATTTCAACAAAATGTATAAAAGAAGCTGTAATAGAAGGTGCTTATGTCATGCCTTCCTGCCTCTGGTGCCATTTTATTAATCTACTTCCTGTCTCTTCCAGACTGTCTCATGTCCAGCGTGCGCTGTCCTATTTCTTTTTTTTTTATCTTTACTTGGAATATCTGCTCCGTGTAAATGACTAACTATAAAATATGAATACTAAATATGAAATACTGAATTTATAGCAAGTCCATTCTCTTTGTTAGGCTTCCTGTTATATACAGTAGACACGTATAAGAGCAAGGTGTAATTCTAGTTCTTGAGGAACTCACAATTGAGTGGAAAAAAACAGATGAGTTAATCAATTATTAAATTTCCTAGACTATCATTAATTAAATAGTCTCTCCAACAAGTCTTTTACTTTTGTAATCTCATTTACTTTCCACAAGATGATACTATTATTATTCTCATTTCACAGATAAAGAAAGTAAATCTTGGGGAGATTGTGTAAGTTGCTCAAGATCTCATAACTTCTAACAAGCAGAATAAGGATTTAAGCTTAAGGTGTTTGAATAGCAAGTCTGCACATGTAACTGTGCCATAATGTCTATGAACATTTGGGTCCCTTCCCAATCTCCTTTCCTATCTTATCTAGAGAATTTACTGGGGGTGGGGAGGGAGTAGGTCTCATTTTCCAATTATGTTTGGTAAATTAGCAGGTACTATAGGTGTCATGTGTGGACTCATTTTCTTGTAATGTTAATGGAGGACGTCATGCAAAATCTTAAGTAAATTTGTAAGAGATTAAAATCTGTAGTTTCCCTTAACATACCAGGGCTGTTACCTTTGCATAGATTAAATTATTATATTAAAACTTATTATTTAAGAAAACAAGCAGGTTAATACTCATTACCCTGTCCTCCATAAGAATCTTGCAAATTATTTTGTCCTTGATTTCTTCTTGGTATTCTTTCTGTGCCAGTAATTTTTTTGCTCTAATTATCCAAATTTTCCTCTCTAAAATAGAATCACCTTTCTTGTCTTCTGAAACCTGCCCAATCTTGTTCAAATTCTCAAAAACAACATCTAGTTGACCCATATAGAGCCTGATAATTTTGTAAATGCCTTCTTATGAAAATAATCAGCCATTTTAGACTTAAACCCATTTTATTTGCTCCCAGGTATCTTCCTATCACGGCTTGATTCCTTGTCTTTCTGTCTTCTGTGAGATCTGTTTTGTTTCCAATTACAGTTCATTTTATTAACATAACATTTTAGTGTTACCTGTGATCACATGTCTATTGCACTATAGCAAAGAAAAAACATTATGTCCCTTTGTCTCTTTTACAGTGAGAAAGTGAATTCTATTGAGCCAGGTGATGTTTTCCTATAATATAGCAAAACTTTGTCTTTCCTATGCTGCAGATGACTGGCGTTGAATAAGTAGTGAAAAACATCTTCTCGACTTTATGTGTTAATGCTGCCCTGATACTCCCCCCCCCATAAATAAAAAATAGAAAGCCTGGAATGTGTTGGTAAAAATAGGTATTGGTGACTCACTGGCAAAGGAATGTAGAGATCAGTGCTAGGTGTGACTTTTGAGTTTTATTTTTATGTAAATCACTTTCTGCAGTATTTGAAACTATCTACTTGTCTTGATAATCCCACTACCCAGATGAGAAGCAACAGTCAATTTAATTTTTTAAAATAGAGCCAACACATTGAATTTTGCCAGATATTTGATTATTAAGGCACAATTAGTATTTTCTATTTTTAGTGGGATTTAAATAGTGAGAATTACTTTGATATACTGAGCAAACCAAGCAGCAGATTGTTTCTTGAAGTATTCATAACAAGAAAGATTTCTGCATCAAAGACCTTTATTTTATGGTGTTGGTTTACTCATACAATATAGCATAATGTATTAGTATTCTCCAGAGAAACAGAACCAATAGGATGCATGCATACATATAAAGAGATTTATTTTCAGGAATTGGCTCACATGGTTGTGGGGACTGGCGAAGTCCCAGTTCTGCAGGGCAGGCTGGCAGCCGGGCAGGCTGACACGCTGGAGACTCAGCAAGGGTTGACATTGTAGCTCGGGTTCAAAGGCCTTCTACTGGCCGAATTCCTCCTTCCTTGGGACACCTTCGTTCTTTCTCTTCAGGTCTTCAGTGAATTAGATGAGACTCACCGGTGGTATGGAGAATAATCTGCTTTACTCAAAGTCTACGGATTTAAATGTTAATCACATCTAAAAAAAAAAAAAACTTTCATAGCAACCTCTAGTCTGGTGTTTGACCAAACATCTGGCCATCATGCATAGCCAAGTTGACACATTAAATTAACCACAAATGATGATATTTTTAACCAGCTGTGAATTATTTCCAAATTCACCATAAAATTTAAAGACAATACTCATAATAATTAAAGCAAGAATAACTGTCCAGAATGGATGCAAGACAATTTTATAAGATCTCATCATATACAAAGAGAACCCAAACCGAGATCATTTTACTCAGTCCTCCCTCTTGAGGCACAGTGTTGACTAATGTGGAGATGGAATTTGAAATTAAGGGGATAGATGACTGGAAAGCAGATCGTGTTGCCTCTGAGCTAAATTAAGACAAAAATTATTGTCACTTCTCTGAAGAAGAAGAGAAGCATCCACACAAGAATTTCTTGCTTCCCATATTAAGTTGTAAACTGTTTACGGGCAGAGATCACATATCACTTTTCTTTTGCACCTCATTGATTTTAGCATATTGTTGGACAGTTGAAGTGGAAAAATGAATCTTTGAAAAAGTTAACCCACAGATTCAGTACACAAAGGGATAAAATAAAGCCAAAAGGGTATCAAAGGTAGAGAGAAGTGTAGGGAATTGAGTGATCGTAGGGCTGGTGAGCAAGTAAGAGGTGTTTAGGAAAGAGGCTGCTTTTGAAAAAGAAAGCAGTGAGCTAATACTTGGGTCATGGAGTAGTGCATTTTGATAATGTGATCCTCCTAAAATATAAGTGTCCTGAGGTAGAAGTAGATGTATGCTACTGATGTGAGCAAGGGCAAGAATAGCATGATGTCAAGATGTTTCCTAATTCGTGTATACATTGTATATTACTTAGGATGACGGCAAAGGATAGAAGGTGGGAGGAAAAATGTGAGCCAAGTATCATGTTATCTAGAAAGGTGAGAGAAGTTTGTGACAGTTACTTGTGAAGGCAGCATTGTCATCAGAAAGGTACCTGATGGATGTTTGTGAAGGTGATAGAGAAAAGCTGCACTGTTAGAAGCCGTTGAGGCTTTCAAGAATAAGTCTGAAAAAAGGTGTTCTTTCATGACTCTGAAATGGCTCTGGGAATGGGAAATTGTGTTCAGGGCTGGTTTGGAAAAAAAAGGATTAAGGTAAAACGTGTATGGACTGAGTTGGAGGAGTATTTAGGGGAGGCAGCTGAGGTAGAGTTTGGATCAAGAAGAGCTGGTTTGGAGAATAGCATGAAGAAGCTGTGGGTCAGGATAAGCAGAGGTCATATATAGAATATATACAGATAATCCTCTTTCTTAGCAGTACTGTGGGATCTAATGCATCGTGAACCTTGTTAGACACACATACACATGTGCACATGTATACCATATACTAATCAGCAATGCCTCGGATTCTACAAGAAGTAGTATGAGTAAGGTTAAAATTCTGAAGGACAGCAGAACGTCTTATTGTTTGAGGACACTGATGTCATGCACTCTATGTACACAAAAATATTTAAAAATTTAAATCTTTGCTGAAAGAGTTCCAAAGAATGTTGTTATATAATGCTAAAATATGTGCAAAGTATTACATAGGCTTTAGAATCAAATTTCCTGTCCAGTGGATTAGAAATATTGCCAATGATATGTAAGACTCAGGAAGTAGGTTGCATAGTAAAAGTGAAAACAAAGTGGAGCAATTAGTGACCTCCAACCTAATAGGGTGGACGGACCAAAAACACTACCAGGTTGTTATTTACACATGAATGATGGATGGTGATTTACAGTGCTGAAATAAATCCAAGTGGTAATTTACCTACTCAATATTCTGCTTTGAATACTGTTTCAAATTAAAAAATGTATTAATACAAGTGCCAGGTACTGGGTTCATTAATGTTAAATTGACACATCTGCCTTTTATCATGTGACTCAATTCCAAAGGCAAATGTGGGTAGAACCTGGCCTCAGTTCAGAGAATAGCTTATAAAGGAGAGCTAAGGACTCTCCAAGGCTTCTGCGTCCTTTGATAGTCTTCTGGCATTTTCTGCTTACGCTCTTGCCTTTCATGTTGAAGCTTTTGTCTTCTCTGAAGGCTTGTTCTAAGTAGCAGGCATAGAGAAATATTTTCCATATATCTGACTATGCCAGTTGCTCCATAACATTTGGGATACCATTAACTTTGAGGATCCACCCATCTCATTATTGCACAAAGAACCATCAGCTCACTTTTTCCCTTCTTATTCTGCAGACTGCAGCAACATGTCCTCTGTGGGGGGAAAGCATAAAAGCTCTGTCTCATCCTGAGGGAGGAAGCTTTTTTCTCCCTCCCCTACTTGAACTTGACAAGGACATGCTTCAGTGGCACACCTTCGACCCATGGGTTGCAGAACTGGACTAAATAACTCTGAGCACCTTGTGAAAGACCTCTGGGAGATGTCTCTTCCAAGACAATGTGTGTTCCTTGAAAATGAATAAAGGAAAACTTTGGGCTTAATGTGAAAAGACATGATTTTGAATCTAATCCCCCAATTTGCTAGCTGTGTAAAATTAGGCAAGTTTCCTTTCTGAGTCTCTATAAAGTGAGAATAATAAGGTTACTCTCAGGCTGCTGTGGAGAAATAATGAGGTGGTATATGAGCAATAACCTGGCAAAGATCCTGGTCCAAAAAACCCTGCTCAATAAATGCTAATCCTATCATGTTCTTAGTAGGCAACTGATAGAGGCCAGACATTGTGCTAAATGCTTTCCAGATACCATCTTATTTAATCCTTCAGCCATCTGGTGAGGGAGCTGTTGTTTATCCCGGATGAATCTGATAAGGAAATGAATGCTGAGGGACGCCTGGGTAGCGCAGTCGTTAAAGCGTCTGCCTTCGGCTCAGGGCGTGATCCTGGCGATCCGGGATCGAGTCCCACATCAGGCTCCTCCGCTGGGAGCCTGCTTCTTCCTCTCCCACTCCCCCTGCTGTGTTCCCTCTCTCGCTGGCTGTCTCTCTGTCACATAAATAAATAAAATCTTTAAAAAAAAAAATAAAAAATAAAAAAAAAAAAAGGAAATGAATGCTGAGAGAATCAGATAACTTAACAGTAAGTATAAGTCCTGGGATTTGAACTCATCTGAAGAAACTCTTCATTTAGCCTGCATTGACTCTGGGTTTGAAGTAGAAAGTTAAAGAGCCATTAAAAAGAATAGATTGGGGCGCCTGGGTAGCGCAGTAAAGTGTCTGCCTTCAGCTCAGGGCGTGATCCCAGCGTTCTGGGATCGAGCCCCGCATCAGGCTCCTCTGCTGGGAGCCTGCTTCTTCCTCTCCCACTCCCCCTGCTTGTGTTCCCTCTCTCACTGGCTGTATCTATCTCTGTCAAATAAATAAATAAAAATCTAAAAAAAAAAAAAAAAGGAATAGATTGGAGCTCTCCTGGACTCCTGTCCTCATACCCAGATTACTTAACACTTGCCTTACTTGATGCTTGTTACCCAATAGTTCCCCAAGAGTCATTAGAATATAAGCTTTTTGAAGATCTGTTTCCTTCTTTCTTCTTGTTTTTAATGTATCAAGCACAGTGCCTGGGACATATTAGAACTTCACTAAAAGTTTTTTGAATGATTAAGGATTCTGTGTACAGATGGGCAGTAAGGATTTGGTAATTGCATGGAGGGAGTAGGGCCTACAACTGCTCAAGAGATGAAGAATGAGGAATGACTATGGGTTCAGAGATGACTCTCCAAAAATTACTAAGAACTTACAAGAGAGTTCTGAGCTGCTAGGTCATTCCAAAGATTCTTTACATCAGGAATTAACCTAAGAACTAGCCCACGTCTGAAGCCAGATTTTGTGATGACTTGGGTTTCTTTGATATTCCTTGTCAAATTGGCACTGATTTTCTGATGCTTGAAGCTCCTCAGGTTTCCATGGTACAAGTTAGTCCCAGGCCAATAATGCCATGAACAAGCTGTAGTGATGCATTCAGAACTGTAGTTATTTCAGAATTAAAGAGAAACAGATAAAGCAATTTTGGGGGAAATATTGTATTGTTCTCTTGAAATTTCATTGCAGGAGGGAATCTATAGATCAAGAAAAAGGAATCATAGCTTTTCAAAGTAGTGAGAGAAATTCTATTGCAAAGTGGTAAAAAGTTCATCAAGGGCTCTGCCTAAGGGAAGAGGATTTTTCTCTTGGACATAGGTTCTGAAAATTTTTATCTTTTTTTTTTTTTTAAAGATTTTGTTTATTTATTTGACAGAGATAGACACAGCCAGCAAGAGAGGGAACACAAGCAGGGGGAGTGGGAGAGGAAGAGGCAGGCTCATAGCGGAGGAGCCTGATGTGGGGCTCGATCCCATAACACCGGGATCATGCCCTGAGCTGAAGGCAGATGCTTAACAACTGCGCCACCCAGGCGCCCCTGAAAATCTTTATCTTCTTTCCCCTTGAAGCATCTTATGATCGCCACCCAATAAAGCAGAAGAAACACAGAGACAGTTGTTGATGGCTATTGTCATTATCTGGAGGCATACCTGATTGGTAGGTTTGGAGGAGGGGAAAGTAGGGCTGGAGTGAAGTCGGAAGCAGCCACAAATGGAAGAAGAGATCATGGATACAGAGACCCCTCAGAAGTTAAAAAAAAAAAAAAAAAAAAAAAGGAAGGAAGGAAGAGGGCGTGTTTAGACTTATTTTCTGATAGGCCCTTAACATTTCTGCTTTTTAAGACACAATTCTCAAATATAATATAGTATAGAACACAAATTTCAGGCTAACTTCTTCTAAAATACATTTTTAACTTACTTAAAAAAATTACTTCCCAGGCTGGCATGCTTTTATCAGATTACAATTTCTCAGTAACTAGATTTATCCTTAGATTACCATGTTAACAAATTATGCTTTTAAGTTGTAGGGTCCCTTAGAAAACAAGAGTATTTTAGGTTTCTTTAATATTCACAAGACTTTGGATTCTAGAAAGAAGTTGGCATAGTGTCAGTGGGAAAAAACCCAAAAGTATTTTCTAATTTAGTCATCAGATACCTTATATTCTAGTTTACATCCTATTTAAATAACTCATCTCCATCTCAATCCACATTTTAAAAACTATCTGATACATAGAGAAGTATTCTTGGGTATTCTTGGAAACAAATATTTCCAAGTTCCTCTACCTTGCTTCCCTGCCAGCTCAAGCAAATTTACCTATTTTTGGTATTTATATTTTTGTTCCGTTATTTAAGACAACCTGCAGGGTATATATATGTTGCAATTGCAACCATGAATATAGATATGTTGTATCAGGAGGAATTTTTACTGTCTGGAATCCCCCAAATATACAACAAAACAAAACATAAGGTGTGTACATGCAATTCCCGATGTCATGATTAAACATAGGAAGGATGAATGAGATAATGAAGGAAGCTTTTTGAGGTCTGAGGAGGACAGCTGCTCCATACAGTCAAGACATCATTATTATTAATTACCTTTATTCATTTTCAAACCATCTGTTTCCAAATATGAGCACTTGTGGCCTAATTCTCCTCTTTCAGTGCCCCCCAATGTGTCCCATATACATAATTAATCTTCAGCTGATTTCAAAAGAAGCAACCTCATAGAGAGATGGATGGTGTTACAACAAAGGGAAAACATTAATCCATTTCTTTGATGATTCTTTTGTTTGAGACAAGATCATTCACTCTTAAATTATTTTGAATACTGCGGGTATTAGGTCTGTATTTTTTTTTTAACCTTTAAAAAAACTAAATAATGCCATCTGGTGGTGAAAATAAATACGTTAATATCCGCATGATATTTCCAGAATCTTTTAGTTGTCTTTTTGTATTACAACTGCTTCATTTCTGTAATAATTTTTAATGAGTTGACTGAGATCACTGGGAAGTAGAAAGAAGATTTTACGCAGTAGATAGCAATAAATAGTTTGCAGTATATCTGGCCAGATCCAATCATACAGTGACAAAATTCCCAACTCAAAAGGTCTTTTCACCCATCAAGAGTGGTAAGAAATGAAGATAATTGTGGAAAGCCTTGGAGCTGGTTCTTACCTTAAGTAACTAGGAGTGGTAATTTCCTGGTATCTGATGTTGTTTCCTCTGTGGTCACACATAAATAAAATGAGATCCACCCATAAAATTCAGGGATGCTCTTGCGGGTGATGGACCAACTGTCTGAAGAGAGATAATGTTTTTACTGATTCTCTCTAAACTTCACTCACCTCTGGAATCAGTGTATCTGGAACCTGTAGGGGTAGACTTGCCAGAAGGAAGTGTTTTTGTTTGTCTGTCTGTGTTTTACATAAGAGCCTGAGGAATCTGCTATTTGAATCCAGTGGGGATGAAAATGGAGACCACTGTAAATGAAAAACGATATTTTACTCATCTTTTCTGTCTTTCAAAGACTAAGTTATGTCCTAAGAGAGAAATTTTCAAAATGGGAAATGTCTCCAGGCAACAAGATTGATTCCTCTATCTTTGATTTCACTGAAAATTGGCTTTTTCTAGGAGGACAGAAAATAGGTCTGGCACAAAGACAGTGTTCAATAAATGTTTTTTAAAATTAAAATGAAGAATGCTTCTTCCCTTGTGGCCCTCATAAGAGGAGACTTCAACCAAAATGAAATTTATGAAATGCCAATCTACCACATCACTGCCCTGCCTAAAATCCTTCAATGGCTTCATAATCAAGTCCAAACTCCTTACAAGGTCCCTCTGCACCTTTCTTGACTCATCTTCTCTCACTCCCCCTCTTCGCTTCTCTGTCCTGATACAAACATATATCCACGTGTGTGCATGTACACACACACACACACACACACACACACACTTTGAGTAGATCTGCTCATACAATGCTAATGCCATCCTCCAAGGGCCATTACATTCTGCCAAGGCTTTGCTGACCAAAGTACCCTTTGTTATGTTACCTGGTGACCTCATAATCTTTTCAAAAGATTCAGCTCAAACACTACCTCCACTATGAACCTTTTGTTGACTTTCTCATGTAGGCCATAGTACTCTTTTCTCTGTGCTCAGAGAACCTAATAAACATACTCCAGTACAGCGCAGTTACTCTGCTAAAATTGTTTCCATGGACATCTTCAGTACACTGTGTGTTTCTCAAGAGCAGTAACTGTTCCATTTTTAAAAATCTTTTTTGGGGGTGGTGCCTGAATGGCACATTGGGTTAAGCCTTGGCCTCTTGGTTTCTGCTTGGATCGTGATCTCAGGGTCATGAGATGGAGCCCTGTGTCGGGCTCTGCACTCAGCAGGGAGTCTACCTCTTTCCCTTTCTCTCCTCTGCCTCTACCCCCCCCCCCATTGCACTCTCTCTCTCTCCCTCTCTCTAAAATAAGTGAATCTTTAAAAAAGCAAATAAAATATTTTTTTGGCTATTTTGATTGGTAATTGATCCCATTAAGCAATTATTAAATGCTTGTTAAAGGCGTGAATGATAGGTGGTGGAGATCAAGCTCCAGTATCCCATCTCCTTTCCTTTGTTTTTTTTTTTTTAAGATACGTGTGTTTATTTATTTTTAATTCCCATATAGTTAGCATACAGTGTTAGGTTAGTTTCAGGTGTACACTATAATGATTCAGCAATTCCATCCATCACCCAGTGCTCATCACAAGTGCTCTGTTTAATCCCCATCACCTATTTCACTCATCCCCTGACCCCTCTTCCCACCAGTAACCTTCAGTTTATTCTCTATAGTTAACAGTCTCTTTCTTGGTTTGTTCTCTCTCTTTTTTTCCTTTGATCATTTCTTTTGTTTTTTCCACACATGAGTGAAATTATATGATATTTGTCTTTCTCTGACTTATTTCACTTAGCATAATACTCCTAGCTCCATCCATGTCATTGCAAATGGCAAGATTTCATTCCTTTTAATGGCTGAGTAGTATTCCATTGTATGTATGTACCACATCTTTATCCATTCCTCTATTGATGGACACTTGAGTCCAGTCTCTCTTATTTAATAGACTCAAGCCCATTCCAACCTCTCTGTAGCTATTCAGGTAGGTATGACCATATAACTAATTTCTTACTAATAAGATTCACGTGATTAGACAAGATATGTGACACTTCCGTTCTGCTTTCTTCTTAAGACACTGCTTGCTTGCCTTTCCCCTTCTACTCCCTCCCCACCCCCAACTTCTCCTCCTCCTCCTCCTCCTCCTCCTTCTTCTTCTTCTTCTCCTTCTCCTCCTCCTCCTCCTCCTCCTCCTCCTTCTTCTTCTTCTTCTCCTTCTCCTCCTTCTCCTTCTCCTCCTTCTCCTTCTCTTTTCTTTTCTTTTCTTTTCTTTTCTTTTCTTCTTCTTCTTCTTTCTTCTTTCTTCTTTCTTCTTTCTTCTTTCTTCTTTCTCCTTCTCCTTCTCCTTCTCCCTTCTCCTTCTCTTTTCTTTTCTTTTCTTTTCTTTTCTTTTCTTTTCTTTTCTTCTTCTTCTTCTTTCTTCTTTCTTCTTTCTTCTTTCTTCTTTCTTCTTTCTCCTTCTCCTTCTCCCTTCTCCCTTCTCCTTCTCCTTCTTCTTCTTTCTGGCTTCCCCCTGACTGGGAAGTGGTAAGAGCTGAGCAGTCTCCTTGAACCCAGAGATGGAAACTAAATTTAAAATTGGCTGAGCTGCCCTGACAGCCTGGGAACCTACATAAACTTGGTGACAAGAATTGCTAGACCACCCCACTCTGGCGTGTCATATTAAAGAAAAATAAATTGCTGTCATATTTAAGCCACAATATTTTGGGGTCTCTTTGTTATAGCAACTCATAGCTGTTAACCATATTACAAATTATTAATTATTAATATTATTACATATTATTAAATGGAAACTTTTTTCTATCATACTGAAGCTTCATTTTCTCAGCTTTATACCAAAGAAAATAGTTTCCATTTTTACTGTGTATTAGGGTACACCCTAGAAATATGTCATGAGAAACATTTAAATATTACTTTTAATGATGAACTACAAGATTTTATCAAATTTCTCAAATCATATGCAAACATTATTATTCATTGTCTGTTGAACTCAAATTATAATAAAACAAAAACAAAAAGCCAGCCATCTTAAAGAACAGGAACTTTCCTTATAATCTTTAAAAATATCCTCTGTTTTCAAGACTCTGCTCTCAGTTTCCTCATCTTATTTCTGTGTGGAAATAAGATGGCTCAAGAACTGATCCTCAGTTTCAGACTCAGCTCTTTCTCATGTTTTAGGAAAATCTCGATCTTGGGTAGGAGATTTGAAGGAACTCCAGACCAACAGTCAGGTATTAATTAGTAGCACGGTACCGCCTCTCAGCATCAGTTCAGCTCATTGTGTTTTTATGCTGAAATCCAATATCCATCGTTCTTTCTGTCTCTGGTATTTGCAGTATTTTAGAAACTAAAATGGTAACAAAATACTGTGAGATGGGACTGCCTTACTTAAAATTGCCAATGACCTCTGTCAGATTACATTCGCTTGATTCAGATTGTATGACTCAGTGCTTGATTTGCCTATTAGAAATCCTCACTCTTTGGTGATTTTTCCCCCAGTCTGGGTCTTTGTTATCATCTGTACCTATTGTCTTCTACTTAACACGAGGCTATTATTATTTCTACTGTCTGGTTTTGTCCCCCATTCCAACCCAGTGCCTCATCCTCTCGGCTGAAAAAGTTCTCATTGCTTTTAATATTCCCCTGTTCACTGGATTCATGCATCAGAAGTGATAATGTCCTGAGATATGATACCATCAATGAGTGTCTTTAATTTGTCTCTGCACTCTATTTCTTTTCTTCTTTTTCATAAGTTACTCATTTTTTTTCCTTTTATTTTCTGCCTCTCTCTCATCTGGCAAGGCTGGCAGTCAAATATCTCTCCTCTTGTTTCGAATTTTATGTGTATGGACATGTGAGCTGTGTTGACCATTAAGAGACCTTTCTTCCATTGGGAACATCACTTGATCCAAGGATGGGAAAATGGGTTAAGAAAGGCCTCAATATTTTTTAAGAGATTGATATAGTTGCTAGAGAGAGAGTTTTTTCCCTTCCTTCTGAGATCATGAGCAGTAAAGGCATTTAAATCTGGAGATGCTAATGGCCAAGAAGTGGACAAAAAATGGGTACCTGATAACATCTTTTGAACATTTCCACTAAGATTTTTTTTGCTGTTGCTGTCAATAAATATTCAACAAATTTGACCTGATTTTCTTTTACTTGCAAGGGAAGTAGTCTAGACCAAGGGCTACAAACTATGGTCTCACCATCTCTTTTTGTAAATTGTTTATTGAATCACAGTTATATCCATTTGTTTACATAGTATCTGTATTTTTTTTTCCCACTACAAAGGCAGAGTTGAATAGATATGACAAAGATTATATGGCCTGCAAAGCCTAAAATATTTACTATATGGCCCTTTACAAAAAATATTTGCCAGCTTTTGACTGCTTTTGAAATAGACTTTCCTAAAGGAACTTTTTATTTTTAAACAATTTAAAGGTTTTCAAATAGAAGGTTTTTTTTTTTCCTTTTTCCATAAGCACTGTGTCTTTTCTGAAGTGAACAACCACAAACAGACAAAAAGCTATGGCTGCTTTTTTGAAATGGGTCTGCCACCAGAACACAGGTGTTGTGCAAACCACTCTAAACCTAAACCAAAATGGGAAAGGGAAAAACTCACATCAACTTTGTCTTCATTGGACGCGTAGACTCGGGAAGTCTGCCATCACTGGTTATCTGATCTACAAATGTGGTGGGATTCACAAAAAAACTATTGAAAAATTTAAGAAGGAGTCTGCTGAGAGGGAAAGGGCTCCACCAAGTATGCCTGAATCTTGGATAAACTGAGAGCTGAACGTGGACATAGTATCACCATGGATATCTTGCCGTGGAAATTCGAGACCAGCAGGTATTATGTCACCATCTTTATAAAAAACATGATTACAGGCACATCTTGGGCTGACTGTGTTGTCCTGATTGTTGCTGCTGGTGTTGGTGAATTTGAAGCAGGTATCTCCAAAAATGGGCAGACCTGTGAGCATGCCCCTCTGGCTTATACATTGGGTGCAAAACAACTAACTGTTGGTGTTAACAAAATGGATTCTGCTGAGCCACCCTACAGCTAGAAGAGATATGAGAAAATCGTTAAGGAAGTCAAGGCCTACATTAAAAAAAATAGGCTACAACCCTGACACAGTAGCATTTGTGCCAGTTTCTGGTTAGAATGGTGACTACATGCTAGAGCCAAGTGCTAACGTGCCTTGGATGAAGGGATGGAAAGTCACCCGTAAAGATGGGAATGCCAGTGGAACCACACTGCTTGAAGCTCTGGATTGCATTCTTAAACCATCTTGTCCAACCGACAAGCCCTTGCATCTACCCCTCCAGGACATCTGTAAAATTGATGGTAGTGGTACTGTCCCTGTGGGCTGAGTGGAGACTGGTGTTCTCAAACCTGGCGTGGTGGTGACCTTTGCTCCAGTCAATGTTACAACTGAAGTAAAGTCTGTTGAAATGCACCATGAAGCTTTGAGTGAGGCTCTTCCTGGGGACAATGTGGGCTTCAGTGTCAAGAATGTATCTGTCAAAGATGTTTGTTGTAGTAATGTGGCTGGTGACAGCAAAAATGACCCACCAATGAATGGAAGCAGCTGGCTTCATGGCTCAGGTGATTATCCTGAACCATCCAAGCCAGATCAGTACTGGAGAGGCACCTGTGCTGGATTGTTACGTAGCTCACATTGCTTGCAAGTTTGCTGAGCTGAAGGAGAAGATAGACCATCGTTCTGGAAAAAAGCTGGAAGATGGTCCCAAGTTCTTGAAATCTGGTGATGCTGCTATTGTTGATATGGTTCCAGGCAAGCCTATGTGTGTTGAGAGCTTCTCTGACTATCCTCCTCTGGGCTGTTTTGCTGTTTGTGACATGAGACAGACAGTTGCTGTGGGTGTCATCAAAGCAATGGACAAGAAGGCAGCTGGAGCTGGCAAGGTCACTGAGTCTGCCCAGAAAGCTCAGAGGGCTAAATGAATATTATCTCCAATACCTGCCTCCCACCCCCAGTCTTAATCGGTGGTGCAACAGTGGTCTCAGAACTGTTTGTGTCAGTT
Organism: Ursus americanus; assembly: GCF_024610735.1. Classification (NCBI taxonomy): domain Eukaryota; kingdom Metazoa; phylum Chordata; class Mammalia; order Carnivora; family Ursidae; genus Ursus; species Ursus americanus. Next base: position 9,158,552 of record NC_142131.1, read on the forward strand.
GGCCATTTAAGTTTAATGGTAAAAGACTGGTTAATGATGACAACGTATTGTAAAACCTTCAGAAGGGAAGGAGAATGTTTTGTGGACTCTCTGTGTGTGTGGGGGGGGGAGTTTTAAGTTATTAGTTTTTAAAAATCAATACTTTTTAATGAAAACAACTTGATCAAAAATCTGTCACAGAATTTTGAGACCCATTAAAACAAAAGTTTAATGAGAGAAAAAAAAAAAAGCTGTGGCTGAACGTGTGATTCTAAGGATGGTACGAAGCGGTAGGCAATTTTGTACTGTTGGTTTATGCTTGCATATACTCTGTTGATCTCTCAGCTGACTTACATCCATTCACCGTAGGTATAATCAAGTTAGGTATGTCTTAATAATTCTGTATCTTACAACAGGCATGTACTAGAGGTGCAGTTTATTTTTGAGGCGATAGTGGCCTTCTCCACCTTAAAATTTGTAGAGTCGATTCATAAACTGTATAAATGCATAATGACTTGACCCACCTCAACTTGTCCAGTATGGGAGCCACTAGCTGTATGTAGCGATTAGCACTTGAAATGAGGCTAGTCTGAAGTGAGATACACCAAAGGCTCAAAGTACACAACCAATTTAGAGTTACCATGAAAAATAAAGGATATGAAATATTGCAGTGATAAGTTTTTAAATATTTATTAAATGTTGAAATGATAATATTTTGGATATATTGAATGAATAAAAATATATTGAAATTATTTTTTACTTTTTTTTTCAAACTTAAAAAATGGATACTAAAAAATTAAATTTACATTTGTGGCTCACATTATATTTTTACTAAACAATGCTGACCCAAAATTACAGAAACACTTAGCATGACTGAAGATTAAAATAAACTCTGATAGAATTTTAAAGTATCTTAAGTATTTTATTTTTGTAAGACAGGCAAAACCATATTTGCTGTTTTTATGCTATTGGAGAATACTAGAGAATAGAAATAATGAATACAAATCATGATGCTGGACATACTATTGGACAAATATATAACTTGTGTTTTTGTTGATAAGATGTGAGTCCATGAAAAAATTACATGTGTAGGATTAATTATTAGATACTAACAGCTTCTTACTCTCTGTACATGATTTTAACAAATACTCTATGCAGGAAACATAAAGAAACATGCAGAGAGTTTGACAGATACTTTAAAAAAAAATCCTTCTGGGGGCACCTGGGTGGCTGTCAGTTAAACATCTGACTTTGGCTCAGGTCATGATCTCAGGGTCCTGGGATCCAGCCCTGATTCAAGATCCCTGCTCAGTCCCTCTCCCTCTGCCCTTCCTGCTGCTTGTGCTTTCTTTCTCTCTCTCTCTCAAATAAATAAAATCTTTAGAAATAAAATAAATGAATCCTTCTGTTCTTTATTCAATAAGTCTAAGTATATACAAATGTCTCAACATTGTAGGTATAATTAAAATAAACTTTTTATTTTTTCTAGTTCCAAAGTCTTGTCTTACAAAATTTCTTATGGTGAAAAATATAAATAGAATTTTCCTTCCTATTCATTTTGTATGTTGTCCCAGAATTGATATCTACAAAATAGAGATGATGGTTGAGGGAGAAACTGTTGAGAGATTCCAACCAAATGGCACTCTTTTGGATTTGATTGCTTAATTTATGCTAATTTCTACTTTTAATTTAAATGTACCAATAATGCCTGAAATGAATAGTAATACACTTGCACTTTTCCTTCTAAATGAAGGCAAAAGTCTGGAAAGCATAATGAGTTCAGTACACAGTTTATCTATTCTATTCACATCTCAATGAATTTAGCATATATGTTGTCAGTGTGTCATTTTTGAGAAAGAAAAGGTAGCTGTTGGGATATGAAATTATGGCCTCAAATTCCATATACCTCAGCTTACCAAGTCAATAAGAAAGCGATACTTGTAGCTGCCTTTTGAACCTTTGTGGTTGCAAGAGGTATTTGCCTATTAGAGATGAATAGAAATCAAACAGCCCTTAGAAGGTTTTCCAATCATTTCTGTGCACCATGACTTTTGGTGAACAGATAACATATGGATCATGAAGTATATTTTATTTAAAAATTTAAGAATAGACCCATAACACAGTCTCTATACTTCAGACATTAAGAGATCCCTGGCTAACTGTCAAATGCGTTGTTTTACTTTGATTATATCAGAAGAATAGCATTTGTATTCTGTAAGATTTTTCACTGTTTATATTTTAGTTTATATAATTTAAAATTTGAAATTCTTAGTCAATGCTCACAGAGAATGTATTGAGAAAACTTCATAAATTATATTTATTTTAGATCATAAAATATATATCTAGACATTGATAAAGAATTATAACAAGAATAGATTTTGCAAGTGTGTAGTTAAACTGCAAACACATATTTTTAGAATTTTAGATGTTTTCTTAGTGGGAAATCGAGTAAAAGGATAATACAGGGATCTCTCTGTATTAGTTTTTACAATTGCACATGAACTTAAAATTATCTCAAAATAAAAAATTTAATTAAACTTAGCACTAATAGGAAAGTCCAGCAAGATAAAATGCAAAATCAACAAAGAAAAATCAATAGCTTGCCTATTTACAAATAACCAATTAGAAATATTTCATTTATAATAGCATCAGCAGCAATAAAGTGCTATGGAAGAAATCTATTAAGCAATGTTTAATATTAAGAACTTAGTAAAATATAACACTTTGCTGAATAAATTAAAATAAAACATGAATAAATGGACAAATGATCATTTATGAGACTAGAAGTCTCTGTATTATAAATAAATCAATTCTCTCCAGTTTATGCTATGAATTCAGTGTGATTCCAAAAAAAAAAAAAAAATCCCAAAGCGCTCCCTGCTCAGAGGGGAGTCTGCTTCTCCCTCTCCCCCAGCTCGTGCTCTCTCTCTCTCCCTTTCTCTCAAGTAAATAAAAACTTAAAAAAATAAAATCCCAAAGTGATAAACTGTTAGAACAAAACTACAAACTTTCTAAATACTAAAAGGTATACCATGAGAGAAAGAGAGAGAAGAATAAAATAGATCACATAGTAAAAAATATATATACAAAACACAAATGTACGTATATATGAAAATGTGTATCTATAAAATAATATGACAGAAGTGAAGCCCAAATATGGGACATATCGATAAATGCAAATGGGCTTATGAAATCGGATCTTCAGGACGTATTAAGTGAGAGAAACAAAGGAAAATAAAATATGCATAGTATGCTATCGCTTATACGCATAAACACATTTGTTTACACTAAAATAAAACAATGGAAGTGTAAACCATAAAATTACAAATATTAATATGGATAAAGTTAGCATTAAGGTGAACAGAGTGGGTAGAAGTTAGAATTCTTAGGCCGTACCATGTTTTGTAGATTTGGAGCCCTTTCTCCAGAGAAGATCTGTAATTATTTTAGGTAATTATAAAACTGTTAAATAAAAAAATAATAAAGCAGATGAGCTTAAATCATTATCTAGTTGGTGACATAACTACGCAAGTAGGAAATATTCTAAAACACTGCAAGGCAGAATGATCTTATCATACATCGTTAGAGAACATACTGAGAAAGAAAGTATGGAAAAAAGTTCCAGTGTTTTCAATTTATCATGATGGTTATTTTGAGATTATTGAGTATATAGTGTTGGATAAAGCGAATGGGTAATTTTTGCTTTAAGGACCAGGAATTTTTGGTATGAGAGAAAGTATATCTAAATATAAGGTCAATAAATCTAGGATTTTGAACTGAAGTTATCAGTATGAGCTGAGATACATTTTTGTTATATAAAAAAAAAAACATTTCTAGCTGTGTCTGCAGCAAGCCTGTAGGAACAATGACCAGCCCAGTAACAATAAATTTTTCTGGTGCCCAGATGGTGCTTTCTAAACATAATTTTCCACTAGAAGGAAATCAGAGCAACTGGGGAAAATAGCAGATTCCAGGTCTGGGTCATTGGTACATTAATTATATTCCAGGAAATGTACAGATTGATTATACAACTTCTTGTTATGTTAGAAGGCAAAAATGATATGAAAGATTAATCTGATCATGTATAAAGAACTAAGGAGATCATGTGACTCGGTTTTTACTGGTCAAAGAAGCCACAGTAATAAATTAAAACACATTATATATATATTATTAACATTTTACTAGTTAATTAATATATTACTCATGCATTCACCCACAGTGACAATTTCCTAGCCAGTTAGGAAATACCATCCAATTTATTCTTCAGTGTTTCTACATCTTTCACACTTAAATTGTCCTAATTTTAATTGAGGGTTACTATATCCTTTTAGTAAAAAGAAAAACATTTAGTAATTTTTTTCAATAATCTGTAACCTGAAATCCTTCAATCTGAATCAAACTGCTTCTCAAATGGGTCTGTTATCTTTATCTTTCTACAGAATAGCTGAATTGTTTTCTCACTGTGATTCTGCGGAACCGTGCAAGCACAGGCACGCAAAACGTTCACTGTGTCCTTTGTGCACGAAGCTACAGGGTCATAGGATGGGACTCTCTTAGGCACCCAAAAAAGCACCCTCCAGGTGGTGCTAGAGCATTTTGCATCCTGAGCTGCAGAAGCAGTTTATCCGGGGACTGCTGTAAAGTGCCAGATAGACAGCTGCTTATACCTAAAGTCTTAAACAATGAAGAGGGAATTAACTCAAGCATCTACCATTATTTAAGAAGCTAGTTTCAGCCTTTGATAACCATAAGAAGATTGCTATAAGCCTGGCTAAATTCCCTAAAAATTTAGAATTAATAGAGTTCTGACTACTTTGGAAAAGGAATCTTGAAGAATATAAACTGAAATCTGATCAAGATTTTCCTAATTTGTTAACTAAACTAGTAAATATGTTGAGTGCCTCTCAGAATTCATGAGAAAATTGGGATAACGTCATTCTTTGAAACCCTTGGTGTCTTAGAAATGAAGAGTTACCACAACAGGGTAACTAACAATATTGTGATATACTTTACAGGCTTTCTTTACAAACGCAAACTTTTAACCAAGAACAATTCCCTGGCTGTACATACAACAATTTCTTTGCTTTGTTAATGGCAAAAGCTGCATGTGAGGCCCTTTTTTATTGTGAAGACCCATGGTGGTCGTTAGCATGTGCTTTACCTGGCTTCCTAGGACCCAAGTTCACTCTCCATTTTGCTGCTTACTTAAGGATATGTCATCGGGCAAGGGGTCCAGTCTCTTGCAATCGGCTGCTATATTATGAACCTATTATAAAATATTCGACATGCTTTAAAGGTACTGAATCATAACATCTCTTCCATTCAAAAAATGTACGATGTAGGATGATTCTTCTGCAAAGGCCCTTGGTTCTGCTCCTCTGGCAAACTCTCACCATGGGTGTGGACTCTCATCTACTTATTTATCCTTCCCTCTTCGTTAGCACGTGAGCTGGCCTAGGCCTCTCCAACGCTGTGAACCATTTGCCCTTCTAAATGCCTCCTGAAAATCTTCAGGAAAATCTGACTCTTGAGTATACCTGAGTCTGAAGGAAGAACCTTGGGCACTTAATCATTTCTCCTCTGATTTCCATGTAAATGACTATGTTTCATAAAATTATATAAGGTCATTTCAGTTAGCAAAAAAATGTATTTCAGGACCTGTTTTTGCCTAATAATTATTTTATGATGTAAAGTAGTAGATGATTATATTTTGACAATATTATTTAATTGATGTTTCAAGAAAAAAAGATTAGAATTAAGCATAAAGCATTGATGCTCCCAGTTTGGGGGGATTTGGAGGGATTTTTTTTTTCCCATTAATTAATGTCCTTTATGAGCAATATAGTTAGGGAAGCAAATTAATCATCATCTTTAAGAAATTGACATTAAAATATGTCATTTAGAATAAAAATAATTATGATTCTGGAAATTAGTTAGGATAGCTGATATTTTATAAAGAATTTTAGCAGTCATGACCACCACTACTAACTAGAGAAATGTTCAACCAATGAACTATATAACCAATGAAGCACAATGAAGCACCTTTAACCTTGTTAGTTCATAGTCCCTTTGGCCAATCTTTTCCTGAGGGGGATAATAGAGTTTCTAAGGACACAGAGAAGCCTCTGTTACAAACAATATTAAGTCCTGATTTAGAGGTGTTCTATTGATAAGAAGTAAAACTAGGTTCAGATACTTGATACTTGTTTCAGATAAATAGGTTTAATCAGCTGGATTCAATCTATGATTAATAACACTTTTTTTTGCAATCTAGAATAAATTTTAGCCAGTGCATTATGTAATATCAAACTTTGAAGAATACCTCTTTCTTCTATTTTTGATTTGCCAGGGTATTGAGATACGAAGGCAAGTATAGTAGTCCTTGGTTTGTTTAGGTAACTCTAGTATGTCTACGTCATGACAAAGTTCAAGTCCTATCCCTAGTGAAGGAAATAGGACTTACGTGTTTGGTACTCCACCTCCTGCAAGCAAGAAGTTCCGAGATTTTTAGTTGTTATTTTGCTCTTCACTAGTTCTTTTTAACGACAAGGAGAGTTCTATACAATGAAAACATAATTGCTGCAATGAATAAAGTTAAGGTTAAATCTTTGGGCATATTCATTTCCTTAGAATAATAATAATTCCCTTAGAATAAACTTTAGGAGCAGAATTATGCGTATTTTAATCAATGAATACAAATGGATGAAGTATGTGCCTAAAAATTTTAGTTATTTTACGTTCCCTCTAGATTGTATGAAGTAACTATTTCCATATACATAGGGTGGGCATTTTTTGGACATATTTATTTGTATCTGGACAATATACCAGACAATAAATAATAGAGCTTTAAAAAAGCTAGAAGATGTTTTCCTGTTATTAATAATATTTTGCATCTTGGGGAAAAGAGATATGTTGAAGAGTATGTATTGCATTCAGAGGCTGTGCTAATAACCGTAAAGAATTTATATAAAACTAAAGGGGGGGAAAAATCACACATTTTAATAGATTTGCATTATATTGCATCCATGTTGAAAGGGATAGTAGTATGCCTTTGTTTTAAGCTGATACACGAGTACCTTTTGATGGATGAAATAAGCTCTGCTAAATATTATAAGCATGAAATATTGAAAAAAGGTATTTGTGTGCTTCAGAGCTCTGAAAATGAAGAAATTTTATCAGTGGTTATTATCTCATTCAATATGAGGGAAATAAACCAGATATGAGACTATAAATACTGGATTGTGTTAATGTGAAGAACAGCAAAATTAGTGTATTTAATTCTCAGATGTGCAGCTTTGTTATAAACTGCATTTAGTTTTAGTTTGGCTTACTATCCTAGAATATACTTTAATTATTCAGAGCTCAATATTGATGAACTAGAAAATCTTTTTTCTTATCTTAATTTGACATAAATCCGTACTAACCCCACTTTCCAATTTTCATTACATTGAAATAAGTATGGGAGTTGTGTGATGTGAGGCAGTAAAAAGAACACAAGAGTTTGGAATTAGAGAAGTTATTAATTGTCAATCTTATGTGTAAATTTGGTCGATCTTCTATGTAAAACAGCTTATTAATATTTTTTGTCTTACTAAGAGTTGTCTATAAACGAGAGCAGGTAAAGATGTATGATTCTTAGTTGTTGTAAAATTGATGTATAATTCAAGATAGGGTAAATGATGTAAACAAAAGAAATTCAGTGAGCTAATACAGTAAAAGCTGATTTCTTGCTTATGTCACAGACATAAGTCATTGGGTTAGGGGAACATCTATTGGCTCTGCCATCCCCTAGTATGTCAGAATCCTCTGCTGGCTTGGAGACAGAAACAGAGCATGAAAAATCAGTCAAGGGGTTGTTTTAATGAGCTAGGATGGATGTTTCATAAATCACATTCATCTACATCCCATAGCTAATCTCAGTCATATGACCACATAATGCAAATAGACTAGCTGTATGTTCAATAAAAAGAAACAGTTTTGGAGGCCATCTAGCTAGTCTCTGCTCATTGATCCCTAAGTGACCTAAGCCAATTTAATTAACCTAAATAATCTATGCCAATTGACCTAGCTGGTTTAGCTTTTCAGATACTAGGGTTTTCTACTTTTTTAAAAGACAGATGTTAGTAGTAGTCTATAATCATAGTCACAAGTGAGTACTACAGGTTTCTATTCCTGTTATTCTCATCTTTGTTTCCCTGTATTTAATATCTCTTCTGTCTATTTTAAGGATTTTATTTACATAAGCAATCTTTAAGAATTTGATTACGATGTGTCCTAGTATTATTTCCTTGTTTTCTTTTGTTTGGGGTTTGTTGAGCTTCTTGGATATGTAGATTTATAGTTTTCATTGAATCTGGACATTTTCGGTTATTATTCCATCAAATGATTTTTCTTTGCCACTGGCTCCTATACTTCTAGGAACACAGTTATGTGTACAGTAGAATGCTTGGTATTACCCAATAGGTCATTGATACCTGCTTTTTTTCCAGTAGTTTTTGTCTCTTTCATTTTGGACATTTTTCTATTACTATATCTTCTAATTCACTTCTCTTACTTCTGCAGTGTCTCAGCTGCTATTAATCCCTTCCAGTTAAATTTTCATTTTAGTTATTAAACTTTGCACCTCAAGAACTCCATTTGGTTCTTCTAAAACATTTTCTACTTAACTCCTCATTATATTGATGTTCTTCTTTAAATACTTGAAGAGTGTTATAATAGCTATTTTAACATCTTTGCCTTCAAATTTCATCACCTCTGTTTTTGTAACTGTTTCTATTGACAGATTTTTCTCCTAGATGTAGGTCACATTTTCTTGCTTCTTGGAATATCTGGTAGTATTTTACTGGATGCTGGGTGTTTTGCATCTTGCATTGTTGAATGTCTAGGTTTTGCTGTCTTCTTTAAAGAAAATTAGATTTTGTTTTGATAGGTAGTTAATTTACAGTTTAGTTTTATCCATGCATGGCTTGTTTTTAAACTTTGTTTATATGAATCTAAGGTTGTCTTGGTCTTTGAATAATTTAGTCCCACCACTAAAAAATTGACCTTTGGGATCTCAAACATCTCTAATTCTTGAGTGAGCTTTGAAATAATTTAACTATAAATCTTCAGTTGTTCTTTTCTAGTCTTTGCAGATTTCTTGGGTTTTCTATGTAGCTCTTTCCTCTTTGGTACTCTGTCCTGCTTTAGTCACTGAACTCCGATTTTCTCTGATTTTTGGCTTCTTGATTACGCAAACTGAATGTTTTGCTTGGGATGCCCCTTTATGCTCCAGTGCTCAGAATGTCCCCCTGAAAAGAAAGTTGGTCAATTATAGAACTAAATTCATCTGCTTTGATTTTCTCAGAGATCACATTTCTATGTTGCCTGTAGTCCAATGTCTGAAAATTTTTTGGTATATATTTGTCTAGTATTCTAGTTGTTTATGGTGGGGAGGTAATTAAGTTTCTGTTATTCCATTCTGGCCAGAAGTGGACTTCTCAATTCAATCATTGTTGTGCCAATTATCTGAAATAGATTTTAATATTTGTTTTGAATTTTTTTTAAAAAAAGATAAGATTTCTTTGTCTCTAAGAGCAGTCAACACTTTTTCTTCAGCTCATGGTCATGTGCATATGAAATAAAGATATTATATATGAGAGATTTGTCTGTTTAAGTCATTCTTTCTTATAAACTCTCTTTCCAACATATTCCCAATGTTCTCACTTTTTCTAATTTAGCCTCTAACCCTTTTCCTCCTGCTCATTTTCTGGCTATGAGATGAAGGCATGGATAATAAACTAATTAAAAATACAATAAATATCAATTTGAGACAGATTTCTCATGGATGCTCTGGTTACAAGTACTGATAAATGTACGCAATTTCAGCTTCTAGAATAGGAGATTTGCTTAATTCACACACTAATCCCAATAGCAGTCATTGTGGCCAATTGATGTTGATGCAATTCTAATCAATCATAAAACAGATTGATAAAATCAAATCAGATGTGTAGATGATTTTCTTCCTTCTTAGTGCATTTAGATGTTTCTTTGGTCCCTAGTTCATAATACACTCTCCTTTAGGATATTATACTAAATGAACCAGGTTATTGGTGTTTTTTAATTAGTTCATGCACTAAAATGTTTAGCTCTATTTCTTTTTTTTAATTGCCATTATGTATGTTTGTATTTGCAATAAGGAAGGTAATTGTTTCCCCCCAAAACAGGAAAGTGGATTATTACATATGTTTTCCTTTAATGGAGTTAATTCTTTAAATTAATCTTTAAGAATTAAAGATTAAGAAATCTTTAATTTCGATATGCTCTACTTATATTATTGTGGGCCAGTTGCAGATAAAATTTTGTTAGATTACATTTATTTCTTTATATTCTGTCTACTCCCCAAAGGATTTGAGGGGACTAATATCAGGTAGAAGATGATGCCAAATACTGCTTTTCGAAAGCAGTGAACTTGTCATCAGCTTCCTTTTCTTTTTCTCCTTTTTTTTCTTTCTTTCTCATGAAGAGTAATGCATAAACAGGCAGCATTAATTCTACTAGTATTTGTTGAGAACCTGCTGCCTGGTAGGAACTGTTTCAATATGCTGGGAAGTTATTCTCATGGAATAAGAATTTTGCTCTCACGGAGCTTACCTTCTATTGGCAGGAGATGGAAAAGGAAAAACATGCAAACAAGCAAACACATGAATAAATAAGAAATTGAAGTAGCAATAAAAACCATAATGTAAAATAGAGTAGGGAGAGGTGTCAATGTAACTACTTTAGAAGGCACATGCTAGTTGATGTAGTGAAAATTAAGCTGAAATGTGGGTGACAAGAAGGTACTTATGTGAAGTTAGATGGAGTAAAGAGCTTGTGTAAAGGCCCCAAAGTAGGTGTGTTCCAGGAGCAAACATTCCTCTCCCCAAGCAAACAGAGGGAGAGAAAATACAAAAGTTGGTGTGGCCGCGTGGAGCATTATGGGACATGTGGTGAAAACAGAGGCCAGATCATATGAGGCTTTGAAATCTCTCTTCCCAAACACTCTTCTGGACAACTATGCAGTTGAGAAAACACTTTATTTTTAGGATATGTTAGTGCGAAGCTTTGACTTTTCCATATGTGATATATGGATACCATTTTCTTCTTTATGGCTACATTTTCTCGGGTTGTTAATGTACATCCAATTTTGAATGTCTGGAAACTCTGTGACCTGATGAACACATTTCTATATCTTTTCCCGTCACTTCTTGGCTCCTTTGCACCTGCCAAAAAATGGTGAGCGTTGGACAGCTGTGCACCTTACTGATCCTTATTATCCTAATCACCTTTCACATTGGGCTGAAAGGTTTGTGATGAGTGACTGCAGTTCTTAGGCCTATAATCAGAGTTTAGTTCTTGTACATTAATGAGTACATAACCAGACAGTTTGTAGGCATATTGCACAGGCCTGTTAGCAGTTCGAAGCTTCTAAAGGATTGGGACGGTTTAGCATTAACAACCCTTAATACTGCTGCCACAATGGCAAGTGTGAAGATGCTTATTACATTGCAGCTGATGATGAAAAAGCGGAGATGGTCAAAATCCCAATAAGCGTAACACCAGCTGTAAATGACTCTATATTAAGAAAGTGTTTTTTACCCCCAGAACAGCTTTGAATGGAGAAAGTGGAACACTTTTGTGTCCATCTGTTTGTGGCACAGCTTAGAAAAATATTTTTAAATGATTTGAGGACGAGTTTTTGGGTCTCTTCCACACTGTTTCATTATTTCATAATTTGCCAGACATTTAGAACACTTTGAATGCAATTGATTTAAATAGCTCATTTATATTAGTTTTAGAATATTCACATATCATTCCAAAGGGCAGCATCCTTTTCCTGGGAGCTTATTTCATAACTCCTGTTGTTAATGCAAAGAGGCAAACTGCCTCACACAGCCCCGTATGAACTATTTGCATCATCATGCTCTGAAGTCTACGATCATTTTTCTTCCTCTCAGCTGACAAAACAGGTAAGTTTGTATTGATGATGTGAACAATTAAAGAGATAAGTGAAATTAGAATATTTGAAAGGGATGTTACCGTCTAGATAAACTCATTAGTGAGGCTTTCATAAAATCCTGTCTATCAACATCATGCAAGTTTGAACAGAAATCCTAAAAATCATTTCCAGCTGCCCAAAGGTAAATATTCCTTCAAGGAATTGATATGGGTGTCAGGAGGTTCTCAGCAGGGTGGTCACTGGATTGAGGTTGGAACTGTGAGTTCACCAAGTTGCCCCATGCTCTGGGCATGTGCCAGGGGTAGGATGTCCCCTGAATGTCCCCACCCATTTGCTTCTGGTTGCAGCATGGTACTTATAAGAAGAAACAAACAGAACCATACAGGAACCAGGAAGAGAATCCCCCTTCCCCTGTAATATCCTTTTAGGGTTCTCTAAAAAGAAACAAACAACAAAAACCAAAACCAAAAAAAACCAAAACCTTAACATTGTATTCCACTGCAAAGGAGAATTGCTTACATGGTCTAGTACCATTGTCACAAATCAGATAATGAAGGATGTATTTGGATCTGAGAGGCAATAAATTGGTAACTGCCCCAAAGATAAGTAGAAGATAAATTGACTAGGAAAAATGATAATCTTAATTTCTCTTTGACTAAGAGAAATATGTAAATGTCTAAAAATGTCACTGTATGTATCTTCTGACTGTTTTCCCCACTAGTACAATTTAATTCCAGTTTAATTGGAATTTGATCCTGAGGCAGTAATGCTGTGGTGAAAATTTCCATTGACTTTGGCCCTGACTTTTCTTCATCCTGCCCCCCCAATGTTCATGTGTGTATGCGCATATACACACATAACTGAATTCTAATCCCAGTTCTGCCAGTTATTAGATTCATAATTCTCTAAAACTTAATCTGCCTATTTGCAAAGTAGGAATTAAAATATGTCTTTGTAGTTATGTAAGGATTACAAAATACTGTTTGTGAAAATTCACCTCATCTTAGACACTAAGTAAATGTTTATCAAATTCAAATCCTTTGTAATTTCTAACTCAAAGACTATCGCAACAATAGTATGTAAATGAAAAGGATTAGGTGGTTTTTAGCTTCTGTACTTGGAGGAAACCACAGAAAATCCTGAGTTACCTTCAGGAAATATTAGGAATATATCTATGGCTTGCAATTAAATTGTTTTAGGTTTTGCAAACTGAAATCACAAACTCATATTCTAAAATCTTCATACTTCTGTGACAACAATTATTAATCGCTGTTCTATATACAAAGATGTTTGAAAATTATAATTGTAGAGTTGATCAGTTAGTCAATCAATGCAGTTATTTTTAACTGGTTTCTCCCTTCTGCTGGGTAATTACCTCTCTCATTCAGTATGTACGGAGTATGTACTCCTAAATAATGCCCCCCACTCCCACAACATGCATGGATTTATTCTAGACAGCAGAAAATATTTTTGGTTGAAATGTGAATGAAGTTGTTTCCCTTTCAAATTCCAGCATCGGTCATATCCTCTGTTCTTTTACTCTTTACAATTCTTGGCACTTCCCAATCATGTGTACCATTTTATGGTAATTAAATCATGTCTTTTCTTCTACATGGAATGCCTTTGAATTGTATTCATCCATCAAGGCTTCACTGATAGTACAAGCCAGAGTGATCTCTTAGTCCTTTGACCTCTCCCTCACCCCACAGAATGTGGTCTGCACACACCTTCCTTGATCTTTTTCCTCATGCTATAGGCCTCTATATATTTACCTCTGTCCATTTCAATACTCTTGAGTGACAGGGTCAATATCTTCTTTGTGTATTACACAATGTATTATGGTATACAATAGTTGGTACCCAATAATATTTGATTATGATAATAATGGTCTTAGACAAGGTAAATGATATCAAGCTGATTATAATAATAATATAGCTGGATTTAAAAATATAATTTCTAAATAATTAATATATTCAGAGGGCTCAAAATTCAAAAAGCATGAGGAGCTATAGAATGACAACTCTACCTTCTCCTTCTTCCTCTCAGTTCCTCTCCAGAGAGTTAATAAAAGTTGCTAATTTCTTAGCTATTCTTGCAGAGAAATTTTATGTATATATAAGTTAAAACACATATATAATTACCCTATTTTTTAAAGGTATTCATCACTTTACTTTTTCACCTTAACATATTTAGGATACCTTCCTACGCATAACATATAATTATAACTCATGTTTATTTAGTATTTACTAAGTACTAAATTTTGTTTCCAGTGTTTCATATGTATTAACTTATGTAGTCATAACAATTACCCTAAAAGGTAAATACTATTGTTGTCCCTCTTTCGTTAAAGAAGAAACTGAGGCATGAAGAAATTAAGTAAACTGCCCAAGATCACATGGTTAGTAAGTAGCATGACTCACACTTAGAATACTGACAGTCTGGCTCTGTGGTTCATGTTTTTTTCATTATGCTACACTGACATTTGTAGAACTTCCTCATTCTCGTTTGCAAAAGAAAACTAGATTTCCGATCCTTAACAGCTGCCCTTTTTAACACTCTCTATATGTTAGGCACAGGGCCAGTCACATTGCATGACTGCAAGAGGCACAATTCATGTGGAATTCTCTATGAATGAATCATCCCTGGAGTTGTGTGATGTGGTTACCCTAGAAGGCACCTTTCAATAACTCCTGGAGAAAATGAGGTTTAGGTTGGTAATTTGCCCAAGATTACATACAATATTAGTATGTGTAGAATTGGGAATTGAATACTGATCTACTTGATACCAAAACTCATGCTCTAAACCACCACAGTTAAATTGCTTCACTTGCTTTCAGACTTCAAATTTTCAGTAAAGAGAAAACGTATCTTTTAGGTTGTAGGTGGTATAATAGAAAAAGTAGTGGTACCATCTTTGTTGAGCAAGTTGGTACAACTTGCTTCACCTATTACATTCCTATATTTCAATCATAAGGAGAGTTAAAAGAGGAGTTGGTTTCAGAAAGATAAATGTTTAGCTTAAGAAATGGGTTCCCTAGCTGATATTGTCTATTTGTTTTTTAGACCACACTTCATACTCAAAAAGAAAGTGCGAGAGATATGACAAACTTCACTTGGAATTTAAAGAAATTCCTTTTGTCCTCCTTTTCCTTCCTTCCTTCCTTCCTTCCTTCCTTCCTTCCTTCCTTCCTTCCTTCCATTTTCCTTCCTTCCATTTTCCTTCCTTCCTTCCTTCCTTCCTTCCTTCCTTCCTTCCTTCCTTCCTTCCTTCTTTCCACTCCTCTTTATTTGTTTCTGGTCTGGTTCTGCTCTGAGAACACTTGCCCTGTTTGGGGTTAACTTTTCTTTGGATTACATTTGAGTGACTCGCAATTCTGGAAATTGATGAAAATATGTAAAGTGCCTGAGCAGCCTTTTAAAGTTCTCTTTCAACCTTTGAAAAGGATTACTCTTCTGGGGGAAAATGAGCAGATGGTGCCTAAAGCAGTTGGCCAAATTTCTGTAACAACGCTATTACTTGACTCTGTGTCATCGGCTGGAGCATCTGTCAGAAGAAAGAGTTATGCTCCTGTGCTTCTCTCCTTTGACAATTAATCACACCTCTCCTCTATTTCTCACTGTTCAGCATATCGTCTTTTACAAAATCTGGTGCCAGATTTCGGTGACTCTCTGACATAATTCAAAAAAGATACTACAACAATAGCATTATTGGGAGTCCTACGAGGCAAAGAGAGACTTCACTAGGAAGGAGGCTGACATTTTTTCATTTATTTCTGACAAGAAGACTATATAGGGTCAGTCACTTAATCTCAAGGGAATTACGATCTTTGATGACATCTTAGTAAAAAAAACAAAAAACTAATATGCTGTGTAAACTCCACAACCTCGTTCTTCTCCATCTTTCTGACTTATTTCTAGTCGACCTATATTCAAAGACGTACATGGTGAAGAAAATCTATCATTTCATCTTGCCATGTGACATTATTACCACATGTGATGCCTGTGTCAGAGACCAAATGTCCAAATGCAACAGTATTTGTAATATTTGGCTGGATTAATTAAGACAGTGATTGTAAATGCCATGACTATGCTTTGGCCAAAGTTAGAGAAGAAAGGACAGGAGAACATGTACTAAATTGGAGCAGTCATAGTCATAACACTAAAATCGTTGGTCGTAAATGTGTACATAGTCTGTTGAAATAGAATATGAGTCTTCAAGAATAGAATGAATAACTCCATTTCATAGGTAAAAACCAGTTTATGTTTTGTAGCCTAGGCATCAAACAGTTATTATGGCCTTCCGGATACAATCTCAGTGGCCCCAAGATCTTTAGCCAAAGTCATAAAATTTTTATGTTTCTATTCAGCGCTGCTCCAGGCCAACTGAGGCTAAGCCAATGGACTCTCCCTCCTACATTAGAATGAGAAACTTGTGTGCTGGCCCAGGGGATGGAGTAAGGCAGAGGATGACTCAGTTTTATTTTTCTTCTTCTTTTTGCCAAATCCTGGTTTTTGTTTTATTTTACTTTTTGTTCTTGTTTTGTTTGTTTGTTTGTTTGTTTGTTTTGAGAGGCATCTGATTTTCTTGAACTGATTTTAGAACAGGGAGGATATTTATGAGAAAAAGGAAACAAGAACAGGGACTGTCCATGGAAGACTAATCTTCATGGTCTGCTAGAAAGCAAATAGACCTGTATCTTACTCCTTTGTTCCTCAGAGACTTTGTCATAATGATATGGAAATGTATCCTCTCCTCCACAAAGAGTGGAAGCTCTAGTTTTCTATATAAGAGGGCCGAGGGTCACAAACAGGTTGGAATTATTGGAAGTCAGAGTCTAGAGAACTTGATTTGAAGCTGAATTTGTTCTCTGTGATTAACTTAGATTATACATTACAGATAAAAATAGCAAAAATTCCTAGAGCTTTCATTCAGTTTAAGATTAAGAACATAATGAATTTTATATCAAATTACATTGTTAATGGTATTAAAATTATAATCATTGTTTTATTTAAAATGGCTCTCAGGGATAAAGGATCTGGCAGTGCTAAAACTTCCCAAGTTACTTTTTGGTTCTAACTCTGTTCATGAGATCTTCTATATTATTTCTACTTCTACCCACATAGATGTCACCTGCTTCTCTGTTCTTCCCCGGTACATTCCCTGCTTCTCTCTTGTACCTCTTGTTATATGGAGTTGTAATTATTTGTTCATATCTTCCGTTAGATCATTTGTTCTTTAAGAATAGAAATAGTGCCCATGGCACTACGTTGAACACCAATGCGGATGAGTCAGATGTGGAAAATGAATAAACAATTTCATCAGTCTCTTGAATAACAGTGTCCAAAGCTCTGCTTACCAAAATTGATGAGAAGAAAGAAGGAAGGAAGGAAGGAAGGAAGGAAGGAAGGAAGGAAGGAAGGAAGGAAGGAAAAGAAAGGCCACTGAAAGATTTCAGAAATGGCCCTAAGGACAAATGGCAAATGAAGAAACATCTATTCAAGGAAATCTATAAAAGTTGAGTAAGAAAGTTGAAAGTATATGATATTTGAACCAAGAGTGCTTCCTCTCTCCCAGAACTGAAAGGTGGAAAAACTGCCCCAGACCATTGCAGCCAAGACCATAGGACCCCTTCTTGGCCAGCTCCTTTGTCAGAGGGCTTTTTTCCATGGAGAAACAGGCCTTCAGTGCTTCTCCTCCTGCCCCCAGCTACCTGTTGCTGAGACTAAGCTCCAGGAGATTCCTGATAAGAGGTGGGACTCCCTTCTTCCGTCTAGCCCCTCCTTGTAGAATGGGGGCTCTACTTTGGGTATGGAGCCCTGGGAATACTGTGGTAGTGACTTACTTGCCCTGCCTCTTGAGGTAGAGGTTCCAGGCTAAGAGAGAGAAACTGAGAGAGTTTAGCAGCTGCCCCCTCCACTGAGTGTTGAGTTTCCAGAGGGGGTGATCACACAGAGAGAGTCTTGCCATTTACCCCATTCCCAGTTCTAGAGCCCTACTTTGCAGATTTTTGCCTCAAAAGAGAAGCAGACTGTAAAACAGATAGCCCCCATCACTTCCCAAAGGAACTGACTTCATTTGCATGAAGAAATTCAAATCTAAGACTCTCTCATGAACAGTGGAGGTTGTGGTGAAAGGCAATTGAGAGGAGATTTGTGGATTTCATGAAGATGCAGGCTAGACTGCAGACTGGACTCAGCTCCACAGCCCCAGCTAAGACAGTTTTCCTGAAGGGAGAAATCAGGCCATAAAACAAAGTTCCTAATCTCTTCTCAAGGGAACTGACTTCATTTGCAGCGGTTTACTGGAGAAGTTTAAGCCTAAGAGTGCTCTAAAGAATGCTGGAGATTGGTAAAAGGCAACTGGGAGCAGATTCTTGAATATTATGAAGATATGACCTAGACTGTTGGCTGCCAAGTTTGTGAGAACTAGAGAATAAGGTAGCTGGGAGAAGCTTTCCTGGGGTTGTAACAAGTATCAGACACTGACCACAGAATCTATTTATTCTGAGGAGCCACCATTTGATTGGATTAGTTTGTAGGTATCTAGGGGCATTGTTGAAAACAGCAGAGCAGTCAGCTGGCAATTAACAGAGTTTAACAGCTGGGTGTGGTCACTGAAAGAGAGGGAGAGAACCTTACAAATACTACTCTTACCCTGGGGTAGCTATGGGTATACCTAAAGCTGTGTCTTCTGGAAGAGAAACAACGGAGCCTTAATTGTGTGTGGAGGGGTGTGCGTAGGGAATAGACTATGCTAAAATAATCCAGCCTTTCACTAAACAAATTTTTAGAAATGGCAATAAAATGCCCTGGGAGGGGAATGACTAGTACCCAGAGTTTCTGCAATATCATCTAAATTTTCAGTTTCCCTCAAATTATAAGACATGCAAAGAAACTAGAAACAAACAAATCTCAAGACGGCAGAAACTGTCCATGAGAGTGACCGGATATCAGATTTAACATATACCTTTTGGCTCCAGAATTTCCGTTTAGTTCTTTCTTGTTATTTTTATCTTCTTATTGACAGTCTTTATTTGATGGAATATTGTCATTATACCTTCCTTTACTTCTTCAATCATGCTTTCCTTTAGTTTTTTGAACATTTGTGATGGTTCCTTTGAAGTCTTCTATGTGAAATCCGATTTCTTTGGTGTGTTAGGCATTCTTCAAATATAGAACCAGAAGAACTCGTAGGCATGCTGGTATTCTGTTACTTTTTAACTATGAGCCTACTTTATAACCCAGTTTTGTTCCTCTATGGAGCTAAAGACTACAATTCTATCATAATTCCCAAGGCCAATTCACTCAAAAATATTTTCATATTCCATCACATGTTGAGGCTTTTCTGCCAACCTTTTCTCTTGGCCACCACATAGGCTACAAAATTCTGATTTTTCTCATCACATGAGTTAAATATGAGAATTCACTGAATATATTTTAAAAAGTGCCGGCAAAGCATGATTTTTTGCCCAGATATATTGGATGTCATCCCTCTAGAAAATCTAAGTCTAGTTACTCCAAATGAAATACAGATGGAGATTTCTATAGCATATCTTTAAAGATGAGATTTATCTTACTTATAGATATTAGAGTATAATAGTAAAGTTAGAACTAAATATATTTATTAAGTAACTTCCAAGTAGATGATGATATTTTTATCTGACTTAAGAGAAATATATAATTTACATATTATGTCTATAGCTCAGAAGGCTCTTCTGTCTAAGAAAATACTTATTTGATTTCTCACATTTAATAGTAAAATAATTTTTAGGCATATGTGAAAGAGAGTAGTGAGTTATAAAGGAACAACATGTATGGTTACTTGATTTATATATATCACCAGGATATTCTATTATTTCCCAGTTTATATTTGAGCTGTTCATTATAAAAAAATTCATCCCTATCAAATTAAGGTCTTTGAGTCTCTTAACTAAGTACATTTTTATTAGAAAGTATCAGTGCAGGGGCTCCTGGGTAGCTCAGTCGTTGAGCGTCTGCCTTCTGTTCAGGGCGTGATCGCGGGATCCTCGGATTGAGACCCACATCAAGCTCCCTGCTCCTCTGGGAGCCTGCTTCTTCGTCTCCCACGCCCCCTGCTTGTGTTCCCTCTCTTGCTGGCTGTCTCTCTCTCTGTCAAATAAATAAATAAATCTTAAAAAAAGAAAGAAAGAAAGAAAGAAAGAAAGAAAGAAAGAAAGAAAGAAAGAAAAGAATCAGCGCACATTTTAAAAATATGGCTGCACAGAGAAACAAAAGTTCAGATTTGCACATTAACAGAGACTTTTACAAAACCTGCCAGAATTGTTCAGAGTGTTCATAATCATAATTGCCTTCTCATAGGCATTTTTTGTATGTCAGGTTAATGGAGTATTAAAATATTTAATATTAAGAAAATTAAAACTTACTAATACTTGGACAAAGGATGTGAACCGTAAAAGTCAGCATTTTTAGGTATGTATTCAATGGCTTTTAACAAATGTCCACAACCATAACCACCACTAAAAACAAGAATGGAAGTACTTTAATCTCTCCAAAAGGTTTACTAATGCTCATTTGTACTTAATCCTTTCACCCCACTCCCATTCACCGGGCAACTACTGATCCAATTTCTGTTTCTGTAGTTTTTCTTTGTCAAGAATGTCGTATGAACGGAAGCCTACCGTGTGTAGCATTTTGTGTCTGGGTTCTCTCACTCAGTTTCTTTCACTTTTAAGGCTCATCTCTGTGGTCCCATGCCTGAGTAGTTCGTTCCTTCTCCTGCCTAGCACTATTCCATCTTACAGGCACACCACAGGTTTATTCAGCCATTCGCCAGTTGCTGGATTGTTTCCAGTTTTGGTAAATGTAAATAAAGCCGCTGTGAGCCTTTATATACTGACCATTGTGTGGACATATGTTTTCATTGGTCTTGGATAAATGGAAAGATGTGAGATCGCTGGATGGTAATGTAAAGAACTCTAACAGCTCAACACTAACAAAAGCAACAACAAACCCAATAAACATTGGGCAAAAGATTTGAATGGACACTTCAGTGAAGAAGGTATAAACCAGTCAAATAAACACATTACAAAATGCTCAACGTCATTCATCATTAAATAAAGGCAAATTGAAACTACAGTGAGATACCACTGTATAGCCGCTAGAGCGGCTATAATAGTGGCCAAGTGCTAATAAGAATATGGAACAACTAACTGAACTTTCAGATTTTATCGGAAGGGATGCAAAATGGTATAGGTGCTTTGCAAAAACATTTTGGCAGTTTCTTACGAAATTAAACATAAACGCTCCTAATTTTCCCACAACCAGTTTAAGCAAATGGCTCCACCTAGTGTACGTATGGAAAGAAACACTGATAAAATCTACATTTGATTTGGAAGAATGACAGCATGCCAATTTTTACCCTATTTTTTATTTAGACATTATTATTTTGAATCTTATTTCTGTGCAGTAGTTTATGAGCTAAAGGTAAGAAAATTCCAAAAAATAATGAAATGTATAAAATAAAATCTTTCGGCATACTGTTTTCTTCTTTAAAAAATATCACACAAATATATTTTTTTATTGTGGCAAATATACGTAATGTGAAATTTACCATTTTCACTATTTGTAAGTGTACAGTTCAGCTGCCTTATGTACATTCACATTGTTGTACAACCATCATCACTTTCCGTCTCCAGAACTCTTCATTCCAAACTGAAGCCTGCACACATGAATCATTAACTCCCCACCTCTTCCTCTCCCCAACCCCTGGTTACCTCTATTCTACTTTCTTTTCCTCTGAATTGGAAAAGCGATATTTTATTCTTTTTTTTTTTTAAGATCTTATTTATTTATTTGACAGAGAGAGAGACAGCCAGCGAGAGAGGGAACACAAGCAGGGGGAGTGGGAAAGGGAGAAGCAGGCTCGCAGTGGAGGAGCCTGATGTGGGGCTCGATCCCAGAACCCCGGGATCAGGTCCTGAGCTGAAGGCAGACGCTTAACGACTGAGCCACCCAGGCGCCCCGCGATATTTTATTCTTTTTCCACATTGACTGAGATGTATTGACATATAATATTGTATAAGTTTAAAGTGTACTGTGTGTTGATTTGATACACTTTTATATTATGAAATGTTGACCATAGGTATGTATTCAATGAATGAATTCATTTCATTTCAGTTCAATGAATTCAATTCAATTCATTAGCTAACATCTCCATCATGTCTATAGTTACCATTTCTTTTTTGCGCCACCTACTATTAAAAGAGGAAAGGGGGTGGGAAGTGCTATATAATCTTGGGTAAATTCCAGACACTGTATAATAAAAAACATTGTTTTCTTGAAGGTAAAATTATAAGTTGGAATAGAATGCTGAGAAAGCAAGAAAGTCTTAGGCTTCTAAATAAAAACTTTTGTTTTCATTTTGTATGTTAGTAGTAGTATGAATATATAAAATGAATATACGGCGAGACAGTTATATAGTGCTCTGACTTTACTAGTTTGTTTGTTTACTTATTTATGCTTCAAATTTTAATACAGCATTTAACATGCTCCAGATGCAATATGAAGTCCAGCAGATGCAAAGATGAATATGAGGCATAGTTTCTATCTTCTAGGAGTTCACATATATTCTGGGAATGACAGTAACAGTATATAAAAATAAAAACAAATAAAAAGCATGAAAGAAGAAATTGCATTGTACAAACAGTGGTGCATTTGTAGATACATTGGTCCTCAAAAATTAATTACCTGATAAACATTTATTTACATAAATTTGTGTTTCATCTCAAATGTGTAATTACAGGAGAACCCTATATAAATTTAGAAAAGGGATAAAATTTCCCTTTGCACATTATAATAAAAATCCTTAAATTACACTGGAAACTCAGTATTTTTAATTAACTTAGTAGAATGAGTTTGAATACAAACATTTACTACAGCATGCAAGGCACTACATACTTTTAGTACTTACTATAAGAAGCTGAATGTAGTTTGAGGGTAAAAAAAATGTTTTTAAAAAATTGTAAAAAAAAAGGCTTTAAGTTATTCTAAACTAGTAATACTAGTTAAGAACTAGAAATACAGTTCATTTCAGTGTACGTCTTTGATTCATTTAACAAAAAACTCTTTGAGTCAATGAACAGAATATTTTCTTTAATGGACACATACACTCAATTACACATATAAGACAGAAATATTTGGGTAGTAGCAAATATCAGGGAGTTTGTTCATTTGGGACCATGTCATCCCACATTTTCTTCTATGTACTATGAAAAGCACATTTGAGAAGGTATCTTTGAAGAATCAAAGCATTTGTTATTCTGTTCACCAGAAGATTTAAAAAATATTCAATAGGTTTTATAAATGGGATTACATACTTTCCAAGAGGAACACACACAAAATTCCCACGTATAAATACTGGATTAGAGAGAGAAAATCATTAATGAGTCTTTGGAAAGCCATTCTTCGGTCTGGCCATGCTCTTATCAGTGGCCAGCTGTTCTACTGTTTTCCTAAGACTTGCTGCAACCAGGAACTGTTTCTATGCTTAATTTAGAATGGTCATCCCAAACGGTTGGAAAGCTCCAGGTTTCTCATGTCTCCTAGCAGCGTGGGTCCCCAAAGAGCAGTCCCGGCCAAGATCATGATGTTATTCCCACTGTGGCCTAGAGTATTCAAAGGCTAAATTGTTTCTCATCTTGTTGAAAATATCTTGTTTGAACTATTGAATATTGCCTATGCTTCATTTTACAGAACCATATCAAATATCTAGAGCCTATTAAGAAACGTAACTTTAATTAATTTTTGGAATATGTCTTTTCTACACTATGTCAATTTACATTAAAAACTACTTAGTACAGTTTTGATTCAACTCTTAAAATAGCTAAATATAAAGATCCAATTTTAAGCCTTTAGAGAATAATTTCTATAACCTATTAACAGAAGAAACTTTCCCTTAAGCGTACATTAAGCATGGTTAGCTACAAATTATAAGAGATTTTAACCATAAACCTTTACCCCATTTATTTAATAAGTCTGTATCCGTTTTGTGGGAAAAAATCCGTATAGACAATAAAAGGCTTCTAACAGGCTATAGACCCACGGTTCCTGTGTGGCTACCTCGGTGATCTCTGCTCTTAGGAACTGTGGCTTAGTCACAACTATATCCTGTTTCAACTCTTCTGATGGAAAGGAATTTGTAGCCTAGTGAATTTATGTCTTACCAGTTTCTTCACTTAAAGGAACTCGATGTACATTTCATTACAACACCCTTACAACATTCTGATAACGTAAGAGGCAAAACTTGCTTTCCACAGCTTAAGCATGAAGAAACTGATGTATGTTGAAGTTAAGTGGTTTAACGAAAGTCATTCAGAGGTTCAGGTCTGACTCTCCTACTTCCACTTCCTTTAACTCACTCAAACCACGTTCTTGACCTGACGCAGAACCACAGCAGTCTCCGTTCTGCGTCGTTAGCTCCAGAGTTTCTGATGATTTAAATTCGACAAATCAATGTGCAAATAAAGTTGACGCTGTTGAAGAGATTGCGTTTTCTGCGCATGTTTTATAGTTCAGGGTTTTGGAGGCAATCAGCATGTTCCTAAAGTCTTATGTTTAAATTTATCTTGCTAAATATGACTTTTCCTTTTATTTACTTCTGCTTCGTCATCAGAATCATCATCTGTGTTTTCCTGCCAGTGACAGAGGAAGGGCATCAGCCTAGTGGGTTGAGTAGGATAATTTTTATCTAAAGAAGAGTTCTTAATTGCACAGATTTATGTAATAGGGGCAGAAACAGATAAAGAAGTTCTTGGACAGTTGGTAAACTCGTTGTGGTTGAAGCAGATAACCTAAACTCGGATTGGTAGCTGACAGAGCCTGGAATTTCTCTGTATTGACAGGAAGAAATGGGATGGCTCAGCTGTCATGATCCAGTTAGGGTTCTCCAGAAGAGGGCACTATGTTTCAAAGATAGAACAAAGGTAAAAGGAACCCAGATCTACACCAAGAATGGGACAAAGTCAGTTCTCTTAACTTTTCATGACTGAGGCTTTTTTTTTTTTTTTTGAGGAAAGATTGGAAATTAACACAAAGCTATAAATTATACAGCTATAATTTACTTCAAATATATTAAAGAAATAGGTTGTAAAATTTAAGATATGAAGGTTTCTTACTATAAATGCCGCTTTCTTGTGGTTTCCAAAAGTCACACATGAAGGTGCTAAATAACATTTAGATAGTCTGAACCAGGCAGACTAGGCAGTAGGCCGTGCAGCACTTTCTCAAGCACTAGTTGGGTGTAAGCTCGTCGCGAACGGAACTGTTCCATGAGCAATTCCTGTTATACTTGACACATACGTAGTCATTTTGTAGGGGCTCCTGGTCTCCTTACTGAAAGTGCCCTTGAATAATTTCTCTCTCATTCTTAATGATTTGATTATAGTGAATAATTAAGTGATTACTACTTTGAAACTATTTAAATATTATAAATATGACAGTGTAATTAAATATGGTCTATTATATTCCAGAACTTGAAATAAGTTTTGGTGGTTTTTTCCTCACTAATATTTGGAATGGATCTTGTTACTGGCCAGGCACTGTTAGATGAACCATGAAGTCTTTTTGCCAATATTGAATAAGCATTTATGGGGAACCAACCATTTTACCCATTGTCCTAGCAGCACGAGTGAAGTGCTAAGATTATAAAGCAGTTTGAATAACTTTGTACGTATTATCCTGATTTGATTATTTTTAACCAAAATTGTTAATCACTTCAGCTGATCAAGCAATTAGTTCAACCTTACAATTGGGAAACCTCTCTTTTAAAAATAAATTAACTCTTTGGCTGACTGAAGTGACGGACAGTTTTTTTCTTTTCCTTTATGTTATTTCTTTCTATCACCTATTGCTTTTCTTTTCTATGTGGATCATGCATTTTACTTTTCCAGTGGCCTCGCAACTATTATCTGTGCAAAGAGCGCAGGTTTTAAGTAGTGAGTGCCATACTAAAAAATACGGTGACAAATGGAAGAGATGGAAGTTGTATTGTAATTTCAGAAACATTTAGGTGAAATTCTTCAAGCTGAATCTTAACTGAAGGGAATATTAAAAGTATACATTTGTCGTGGTTTTATTTTTGCTTTCTTTTGTGGTGTTCTAGGCAGTCTGCTCTGTTTTTCCCCCAGTTGGTGTTCCATGATCGCTATTTCAGTTAGGCCACGTTGAATAGGTCATTGAGGTCATAGGCTTCATCTGTGTATCTTACCTCAACTTCCTACAGGTCTTCTTAGTTCCTGTTCTACAGACATGCTTTGAAAAAAACAAAACAGTAAAACACAAACAACAATAGCTTCATCAAAATTTACTGCCTTGAGGCACAATTTGCAGTGTAATGATAGTCACGAAAGGCAAGAGGACTTGGTAAAATCTCATATTGCTCTCTTCTGAGTCCTGGTGAGGAACATTAACCATTGCATAATTTTACTTTGCTCACATCAGCATTCCTGTGGCAGGTTCACGAAGAACTATGTTCATCTTTAAGTTTAATAGTTTAACCAAATAATTTGTTACACGGTACGGTATTGTTTGGCTTAGGGCATAATACGTAGACTGTCTAAAATAACGCATCCTGGCCATTCAGTAAACATTCTTAATGATCTTGTTTCGAAAATAAGAGCTGGGTAGCCCCTGTTGGCCTGTTGTTTTCCTTGCCCAGGAGATACAGCCTGGCAGACTCTGTGCAGTTAATCAGGAGTTTTGCTTAGCCCTTTGTCCTTTCTTCTGGGAGATAATTCACACCCCATCTCTCCACAGTGCTTACTCAAGCAGTAAGGCATACCAACTCCAATCGGGTAGGGAGGTTTAACTGTGTCAGATCTGGTTGTGAGCATTTGTTCCCACCAGAGAGCCCAGGAGGGGCAACCAGCCAGGAACTCTCTTGTCATCCTTCCTCACATTGGGCTTTAGGGAGCTTAATCCTCCCCTGCCAGTGACCTAGACCCACTGATTCCTGGCCTCCTCTCCCCTGCTTGGTATAATATAGTTCTGCCTAACCTGGTTTGAGGATTCCATGGAGATGAAGGGACCCAGATAAAGGACTGGAAGTTATACTTGGAAGGAGACAAGCAGAAGAAGAAAGTTTTCAATAATTTGGTATTTATTCCACATCATAAAGATCTGGGTAGAAAAACATAGAAAAATCTAATGATGGAGAAGTTTGTAACAGAGGATTCCCTACAACAAAAACAAATAGTAAGATAGCAACTGATTACTTTATACAGAGCAAAATAAGGCACACTAGGGATCAAATTAAGAAAAACAGCAAACTAGTTAAACATGAAGGATAATGCATATTTTTTCTTTATAATTTACAATAGTATGGACATAAAACTTTTCCAACAGAGTTACTCCACAATGTAAGTAGCACATGAATTCTAAAAATACTCAAATATAAAAAGAAGAGGAATTTACAGATGAAGCTCAAATATAATTAAGGGTTTTGCTAGAGAATTGGTATCCATACTGTGTTTCAGGATACAAAGCCGTATTAGTCATGAATTGCTAAGTTGTAAGTGTTAAAAGCACACGTCAAACTAGTTAAAGAAAACAAAAACAACAAGATTCATTGGCACACATTACTGGGATTGAAGAGATATGTTTCAGATATTAGAGGTTAAAAGAATCATCGGAATTCTTTCTGTCTTCATCCGTGTTTCTACGTGGGCATTGGTTTTATTCTAGAGATAGGCTTTTTTCTTATGGCAGGGAAGAAGATTGCTGCTAGCTCAAATTTACATCCAGAGATAGAATCTCAGTGGGGAAAGTCTTAGTATCTCCAGATCAGTGTCAGTGAAGATTCTTTTTGCTTCTGCTCGAATCAGGTGAAATGCCCTGGGCCAGCCTTGGTCATATGGCCACCCTGTGGAACAGTCCAAACCAGAACACATGGGCAAAAACTTCATGCTGGTACCACAGAAGGGAGAAGAAATACTAAGCAGGCAAAGCAACAAAATTCCTATTGTAGTGGTATTTTTAATTGGGTGTGATGGAAAAGATAATTTATGAATATTGTTTTTTATTTATTTTTTATTTTTTTAGTGAGGCCACTTTATTGGCAAAACAAGGAGGGTATAGCCTCCTTGTCAATGATCTTCATGTTCGATCTTCTTTGCAAATTTTGAGTAGTTAAGGGGTGCATGGATGGCTCAGTAAGTTAAGTGTCCAACTCTTGATTTTGGCTCAGGTCATGATCTCAGCGTTGTGCATAAGGCTCCCTGGGTGTGGAGCCTGCTTAAGATTCTTTCTCTCCCTCTCCCTCAGCCCCCCCTAACTGTTTCTATTCTCTATCTCTCTCTCAAAACAAAACAAACGGATTTTGAGCAGTTGAAAAATAAAAACTATCTCAATGTAACTAACTACATTTGCAAATCTTATAGACAAATGGCATTGAAGGAAAAGTATGCTGATTTCAATTAGCTGACTTGAGTGGCAGAAACACATAAATGAAGTTGTGGTCACAGAAGGTTATTGATTCTGATTGTGGTTACAGCATACTCATGTTCAACATACAAAATGCTATGCTGTCCCGTGAGTGGTCAGGGAACATAAAATGAAGGTTAAGTCCCCCGGGCAGCAATTCTTCTTTAAAATTTACATCTGGCTAACTTAAATCAATCATTATTAAAAACAGATTTTTAAACCTGTGCTTCTATCTGTGTAGAGAGAGATTTGACATATCTTTGAGGTATAGATGGTTTAACCTTTAATTATGTAATATTTAAGAAACAGCTGATTAAACCTTTTCAGCGAAGATTTTATACGTAGGTCATAGACAGCATGTGGTGTTGCCAGTTCATGTATTTGATATTCTCAGTAGCTGTTACTAATCCTCAACTGTTGAAAAAGGTGATTTTTTTAGCAGTGTTATCCAGAAATTAACAATTATAAGAAGTTCAGGGCCATCTTTGGACAAAGTTTGCTGATACTAAAAGACATACACATTAGTGAACTGGAGGGAAGTAAATAATAAGATTCACCTGAGATTTTAAAAATAATAGTTAAAAAATGTAACTTATTCTGAAAGTCTAGGAAGGAGATTCTTCCTCTTCTGGATAACTAATTCTAATTTGAAAACTAATTTGTGAGTTAAGAGAAAAGGTGAAGTATAGTTTCCACCTGTCACCATACAAAATTATGACAGGCATTGTGCAATGTATAGAATTGTTGAATCACTGTGTTGTACACCTGAAACTAACATAACATTTTGTGTCAACTATAATTCAATTTAAAAAGAGAGAGAGAGAATGACAGAAAGGAAAGCTTGCTTTCTTTTTACTCTCCTCAGTCCATGAAAAAAAAAAATTAAGTGAAAACTGGCAGCTGCATAACCTCATATTTTGTTTATCTTTAGACATAGATTTAAAGAAACCATCTAGAATTTCACGTTTATAATAAATACCAGTTCTCTTAAAGTCTACATATTTCCCAGAGAAGAAACTCTTCAGAATACATAAATGTGCTTTCGTAGTCACATGAACCTTTAACATTATTTTATTTTGGTGATGCTTCTAGATTCATCTAACTTAAATATATTTCTTAAATATTCATGATTAAACTATTGAGCTAGAAATTATTTTCTCCCAACAACTTCATGAGATCATATCAGATTACTCTGGTTCCTTAGTAGCTACAAAAAAAGGAAACTGAAAATTTTTTTAAAAAGTATATTCCATATACTTTTTAATAATAACAGTGATAATGTAGCTTTCTAAAAACTATTTTAAGATTATAAAAAATATGTATAATTAGATTGTTTATTAACTCACTGAAATAAATCTTTCTAATCAATAAATTATCAGGGTACATGAATATTGTATTCAACAAATATTTACTGGGCACCTATTTTGTGGTAGTGCTATTGATGTGCTGGGATCACAGTCATGAGAATCTGTTGTTGTGAAGCTTACTTTTCTAGATGACAGATAAATTAAGAAATAAGATACTTTCATATGATGATAAATGCTATATAGACAACCAGATTGAGTAATGGGATAGTGTACACTCATGTTTGAACCTCAAATCCTAGGTTTAGGAAATGAGATTGCTTTAGATCGGATAGTTATTCAGGAAAGGCTTTTCCTAAGCATTAACACCATCAGGAATCACTTAATTTACTTTCATTAGTACTTTGGAAAGTGTAATGTCTACATCCAAAGAGATCAGAAATGTAGTTAAAGATTTACCATTGAAAAATCAGCAGGCCTTGATGAGGTGGTTATAAGGCTCAGTTCTGTTTATGGTGACAAATGACCCTGCTGACAGCTAGTTTGTGACAGTGGAACTGAGAACTGAAACAGAAACCACAACTTCTCAAAGGATACCACACCGTGCCTTGCAAAACAGATAAGGTTTGCTTAGAAGTGAAACCATGTTGTGCATTATAGATACAACACCAGTTTGTTCAGACCCACACATTTCAAGGTAAGACTGATCCAATAGTATCTCCTCAGGGATTCTCTAAAGAGGAGACCACTGACTGCTTTAGTAATTCCCTAGTTCACGACTTGACGAGTCCTGCTTATACCATCCTATTTCTGATGCCAGTCTCCCAAACCCTGTAACACTCTTTCCCAACTCCCTCCTTTTGCTAGACCCATTTCCCCATAGTATGCAGTCTTCTTGCTGTTAGCGATAAACCTACCTGTGCTGAATGCAGATGTGTTCTAGGTGATTTTTGACTGTTGGGAATGGACAAGAGGTAATTCCTATATTATTTAAACTATTCCAGGTCATATACCATCTTTCTTTAGAAAGTAGAAATTCAATAGGTTGAAAGAGGTTAGAATACCCAAAAGAATTTCCTTCTGTTCACCAGCTCCCTGAAGAAATTAGAAAGGATATACCTTTTCAGTTTTCTGAAACAATAAACAAGTACATATGATAGCAGAAATACTGCACTACCATCACTCATTTGAAATGTTCCAAGATTCCGTGGAAATGACATTGAAACTTGATTAATTATACCATGATTATCTTCTATCACAGGGCTACTATTTACCAAATTAACAACTCTTGGAATCAATTAATGTGCATTAGATAATTATAGAGATGTAGAAACTTTGACTTTTAGAACATATCCCTTTGCTTTGAGAAACCCAGGTGTTTGAAACTAAATTATCTCCCCTTTATCATGATCTTTGTATTTAGGAGACTTATCCCTAGTATCTAATTTAGTCTGAGGAATACCAGCTGACTGCTTTAGGTGGCATTGTAAATTGGTAGAATGCTTGTTTGAGGAGCAAAGCAAGGTTGCAAGCAATTCTATCTCCTTTAAGTGAAGCAGTGCGCATCTCTGTGAAGCCCCTCTGGGACCAAGGCTGAGTAACTAGCAGGTGTGTTGCACAGAGCAGCAAAGAGGGCAGGAGCTCTGCAGAGTGGATAGCTCCTCAAATCTACTTGGAGAGCAAAGCTGAGTTTCCCAGAATGTTTTTTTTTTCTTAGAGAAGCCAAGTCATACAAAGATATGTGAAATGTATAGTTCCTATGATAGGTTTTAGGATGATGGTTCTCAACCTTGGCTGCCCAGTGGACATATCTGGGAGCTTCAAAAATTCCTGATGCCCAGGGGCGCCTGGGTGGCTCATTGGTTAAGCCTTAATTAACTCTTGATTTCAGCTCTGGTAATAATCTCAAGGTGGTGAGATACAGCCTGGCATCAGACTCTGTGCTGCTTAAGATTCTCTCTCTCTCTCTCTCTCTCTCTCTCTCTCTCTCTCCCTCTGCTCCTCCTCCCCCACCCACTGCTCATACACACACTCTCTCTCAAAAAAAAAAAAAAAAAAAATTCCCAATGCCCAGATCACACTCCACACCAATTAAATCACAATCTCCAAGGATGGGACTCACACATTTATTAAAGTTCCCTAGACAATTACAGTATGTGGTCACCGTTGAGAGCCACTGCTTTAGGAATAAACTGAGTTACGTACAGTAGTATGTCACTTAGAAAAACTGAGGGTTTCAGAGAGGAGGGGCGTGGGGGGGATGGGTTAGCCCCGTGATGGGTAATACGGAGGGAATGTATTGCAATGAGCACTGGGTGTCATATGCAAACAATGAATCATGGAACCCTACATCAAAAGCTAATGGAGTACTGTATGGTGACTAACATAGCATAATAATAATAAAAAAAATCATGTGATCATAAAAAAAAAACAATAGAAGATTTTAGAATGGGTAGTACATATAAATACAGCCTCCCCCTTCCCGTGCCACCCCCCTTCCCCCCCCAGAAAACAGGCAAGCTGCTTCTTGTAGCTTTTTGTTAAAAAGGGTATTTCTGTACGGTGGTGCTAAAGGTTACACGAACATATTTGAAATCATCCTATTAGTCAAGATTATGTTTAATGCCCCACCAGTTCTACATTTGCTCTTGTTTCTCTGCCAGAAACACTTAGTTACTTTTGAGCTTGAAATTTTGTGAAATTTCTAACATAGGAAACATCTACATTGACTAAGCATGTTGAGTAATCAGTATTTATTGATTTTTTAAATTTTTCTTATTTGAGTATAATTGACACACTAGGTGACATTAGTTTCAGGTGTACAACTTAGTGATTTGACAGTTTATACATTATGCTGTGTTCACCACAATGTAGCTGCTGTCTGTCCTGTTACATTGCTGTTATAATATCATTGACTGCATTCCCTATGCTGTGCCTTTTATCCCCAGGACATATTTATTCTGGAACTGGAAGCCTGTTTCCCCTTCACCCATTTCCTTTTCTTCCATGTTGCCAAAACTCCTACTGCCCTCCTCTCTGGCAACCATCAGTTTGTTCTGTGTATTTATAGCTCTGATTCTGCTTTTTGTTTTTCTTCATTCTTTTTTTTTTTAGATTGCACTTATGAGTGAAATCATATGATATTTGTCTTTCTCAGTCTGACTTATTTCACTTAGTATAATACCCTGTAGGTCCATTGTGTGTAATATTCCATTGTGTGAGTATGTGTGTGTGTATGTGTGTGTGTATATATATATATATATCTCACATTTTCCTTATCCATTCATCTATAGACAGACACTTAGGTTGCCCACACCTTGGCTATTGTAAAGAATGCTACAATAAATATAGGGGTGCACATATCTTCTCAAATTAATGTTTTCTTTTTCTTTGGGTAAATACCCAATAGTGGAATTATTGGATCATATGGTATTTATATTCTTAATTTTTTGAGGACCTCGATACTATTTTTACAGTGGCTATACCAGTTTACATTCCTACCGACAGTGCATGAGCATTCCTTTTTCTCCACTTAATAATCAGTCTTTATTAAAGAACAGAATTTCTGATTAATTTGACAGGATTTTCAGCTTATATTATTAGAATGCTCTTCTAGTGGTTATCATTGAGTTATTTTTCATTAGAACTTGTGTTAAGTCTTTACCCAATTAGTAATTTGGTGATATACGTATCTATTTGGTTAATAGCTTGGGTTTTTATGTTAGACGTCTTTGAATTCTGGCTAGCCATGTGTCCTTAGTAAATTAGGTACTTAACTTGCCTCCTTTTCTCTATATCTGTAAAATTGGGACATGTGTGCCTAATTCATAGAGCATAGAATTAAATGATAAAGCACATGAAAAGTGCTTTGCAGAGTGCCTGACACTAATAAGTACAAGTAATAGCTATTGTTATTTAATTTTAGTAATACTATGCACATTGCTATAATCAGGAGTAACTAAAGCCTCTCGTTTCTATATATCAAAGAGAGGACTGACTATTAATTACGTATTTCGAGTAACTAGAATATATCAAACTTTGGACCAAGAGGCTTATATAAATTTCTCATTTAGTCCTCTTTGTGTGAAGTAGATCTTATCGTCCCAGCTTTATAAATGGAATCCTGATGGCAAGGGAGATATAACAGTGCATCCTAATTTTATTCTAGTGAGCACTTTTATTGATAGTAGCAACCACCCTAATAATGAATCCCCACAAACCCTTGCCTTCATAATAATTTAAATAAGAGAAAATAGTACTGCATTGTGTGGAATATTTCCTATGGTTCTCTTTGTGATTATTTAACCTTGGAGCCTAAGACAAAGAAAGTCCAGGAGATGTGGGAGTATCTCCATGGGCAGCACTAACGTGTTTTCTCCCTCCGGAAAACAGAGGAGAAAGTGATATGAAGAGTTTATAATTCAGAAAGAAACAGACCTGAAGGAAGTAACGCTGTATTGGCCAGAATGACCTAATCAGAGAAATGGTTTGATTTTTAACTTTGGTTAACTTTTTTTCCTAAGAAAAGTAATCCAGATGGACCAACTGGATCTTAAATGAGCAAAGAGAAACACCAGTCCCTTTGTACCCTGGCTCCCTTTCTCCCCACTCTGTCTGCCTCAGAGGAGACGCATCCCAAGCAGGTGTATTTTAATTAACAGGAGCAGGGAGGCTGAGTGTGTGCAGGGGAAGCATTACGGGAGTTTAGAGGTGGTGGAGCAGATATAGAGACTATTTTGCTTGGATATAATTATGCTTTGAGGCCGTACTTGTATGCCAGTAGAATATTCTCTGTAAAAACAAAATAAATCATTAATATGCAAGCCCAGTGGAGCCTGGGTTTTGCCTAAGAGGCTCATAAACATAATATTCATCACTATCCCATCCATCCTGAGTAAGAATATCCAGATGGTGAAATTCACTCTCCTGTGACCAGAACTGTGAGTACTTTCTGCCACCTCTTTTTAGCCACAACACCTAAAATAATAAGGCTCTTTTTTTTTAATTAGTGCCTGATATTAGTATTCTTAATTTGGTTGAAACTTGATCTTCTATAATTCTTCAGTTAATCCATATCTTAATCTGAGATCTTCTAAAAAGCATAGTCTGAAAAAAGAATTTGTGTGTCAGTGGTTATTTGGGAAGCAGAATGACAGCAGCGAGGGCGAAATCAAACCGCAAGGCAGGGGAAACCAAGACAAAGCTAAGTTGCTGAGAAGGTCATTGCTAATAGGTCACAAGGGCTCCATCCTTCCGGGGAAGTGTAGAACACCTTGGGACTGTCTACCTGAGGGCGCAGAGGACAAAGCATTTGCCCTTTGCTCTCCTACAGCCCTGACTGAGGGTTATCTGTTGTTAATTACTGCCCGACTACATCTGGGTGTGTGCTGAATGGAATGCTGCGGGACTCTCAGGGCACAGAATGAAGGCCCTGGGGCAGTTGCTTGAGGCAAGATGTTGTCAACACCAGTGAGTCAAAGCAAACCCTTAACTGATCCCCAGAGCCAAGGCTGCGATCAGAGGTGAGGCCTGAGGAAAGTGAGAAAGGACATCTGGATTAGGCAAATAACCTTTATACGACAGTTCAAACTGGATTTGAATCTCGACTCCATAACTTGCTCTGTGAGTCATTTTGGACCCATTTTTTTTTTTTAAATCATTATTAGGTCACAGTTTACTCATTGTAAAATGGAAATAGTTATGTTTCATAGCAAGGAGCTGAGTATTAGCGCCACGATGGGAAGTGTTTGGTGAATATTGCCTGGAAGATTCTAAGTCATGTAGAAGAGGTGGTTTGCAATCACATCGCATATCTTTAAAAAGGCTGATCAAAATTATTTCTGTTGAACCATACAGGAATCTTTGCTTTGAGTAGGGCAAGTATTATATTTATTTCATAAGGACTTTGAAACACAGAGAGATTATGTGATATAACTAAAATCTATCACCTAATAAGGGGCAATGGTGGTTTTCTGCCTCTTCTGTTTAGTTTTTTTTAATTATTAAAATTTAAAATAATTTTTAAAATTTAAGATCTGCTAAATTGATCTGCAATTTGCAGATTATAATTTACTTATAAATACAAGTTATGGATCAGGGCTTAATTACAGTGGACTAATATCGGTTTCCTCACTGGACTTCGTGAGTAGCTCCTTCCCTGTCATTGATTTTACTGTTGGGAATTGGGCAGGGCCTTGCCAAGTCATTTTCCCATGTCAGAGTTCACTATGGAAGGACCAGTGCAATTACCTCCACTGATTTCTGGCTCTTAATTTAATTAGTGATTCCTGTGCTCTGCCTTAAATTAAGTTCTTAGGAAGCAATTTAGTCATCAAATGATTCAGATTAAGTATGCACGTTTGGATGTTAATTTTTTGAATACCTCCGTAACTAAAGAAAGTATACAAAACAGGTTATAATTGAAAGAGTCAGAAACAGAGTTATATAAACTTCATTAATCG
The DNA here is from genome assembly GCF_024610735.1 of Ursus americanus. NCBI lineage: Eukaryota > Metazoa > Chordata > Mammalia > Carnivora > Ursidae > Ursus > Ursus americanus. Next base: position 9,194,734 of record NC_142131.1, read on the forward strand.
AAAATTCACCCTTTAACAGAAATGTTAGTGAACACGTTAATTTTATGAAGATTATTCTTTCTATTCATTTATTTAGTAAAAAGTGTATTGCAGTTCTATACCACAGCTTAAAAAGTAGTATCATCTTCTTTTTAAACATTATATATTTATTATATGCCCAACCCTACTCTAAGACTCTTACATATACTAACCTATTTAATATTTATAATAGCCTTATGAAAAAGGAATAATTATTTTGTATTTTTTAAAAATTTTTTTTAGAGAGAGAAAGAGAAGGGAGAGAGGTGGGGGGGGAGGGAGAGAGAGAATCTCAAGCAGACTCCCTACTGAGCATGGAACCCCAGGGCTTGATCTCACAACCCTGAGATCATGACCCGAGCACTTCACTGACTGAGCCACCCATGTGCCCTGGGATAGGAAAAATTATTATGCCCATTTTATGAAAGAGGAAACTAAGGCACAAAGAGGTTACATGACTTGGTGAAGGTCACAGAACTAGGGAGTGGCAAAATTTTGTGGCAGGGCTTTAAAATCTATACCCTTAATCACCTTGCCTATTTCCTCAGGTGATCGCTGAAAGAAAAAAAAAATCAGCGTTCCTATGGAGTTTAGTAAACACGGGTGATTCTAATCAGGGATTTTTGTTTGCTGAATTCTCCGAAGAAGCTTTTAAGTAAACATACATAGTAGACCTTTTTATTGAACTGTTTAACAAGATTCATGAAATGGACTACCACAGATAAAATATGCTGAGATGCCTGTGTTTCTTTTATTTTGTCTATTCAGTCGTCCTGATCAAAATTTTCATGTTCTGGGTCATCTATGTCATCTTTGAGTTGCTAGGGCCAGAAGTCCCATTAAATTGGTTTAACAAGAAAATGAAATTTATTGGCAAATATAACTGATAATCCTAATGGTTAGTGCTGGTTTAGGACTTGATTCTATGCAGGAGACCTTTTTCTTTTTCTTTCTCCATCTCTTGGCTCTGCTCTTCTCTATTTTTCCCCACAGGCAGGCTTTCTATACACGGTATCAGTGTTGACCCTGGAGACACCAGAGCCTATCATCCAGAGTTCATATTAATTTCCAGAAAGGAACTGATTGGCTCTGCTTGGGTTGACTGTTGGCTCCTGCTATAATCATTAATTCCAGAGGCACGTGACACATGCTCGACCAACCTGGGTTGGTTGGGATTGATACCTTGTTGGAATCACATCAAATAGGTGACATGCGATTCCCTGAAGAAATAGAGGATTCAATTGCCAGAGGAGCAAAAGCAGTCTGTGTAGCTCATAAGTCACAGTTATTTGAGATTCCAAAATCCTCAGGTCCTTTCAAGATACTGCGTGACAATGGCAACTGCAATGGACATTTTCCACCCTTTTCTTATTTTCCCAGAAAGCAAGATAGTGAAGAGGAACAGTAGGTACCCTCTTCATTATTTATCATCTTCATTAAAGGGACCAAATAAAAACATGTTTTTTATTATTTATGATGGGTCTTAATTTGCTTCAGGTGATCAATAAAAGTAAGCTATTTAAAGTTAAAGTAGTATAATATAACCTTTTTGCAGCTTATATAATACTGTATAGAAAACATGCCTCAGGATATGTAAGCTCACCCCTTCTCCTCCAGGCTCATTTTTTCACTGTTCCTTTAGATTCACTTTTATTCTAACCATGGAAAAGTTTTGGGATTTCCCCAAATGTGCTCTCGCTTTCTATATTGGCACGCATTTATGCGCTGCTCTCTCACTGCAATGCCAGTCCTTATCTGCCAAACATATTCTTGATTCTAAGGAAATCTACCCAGTCCATAGGCCTTACAGCCTTGCATTGACCTAACTCCTATTCTTACTTCCTCCCCGACTGCTCCAGCAATAGCTTTTCAGACTAGGGAGAATCCATGTCTCGATTAATACAGCAACCTCCCTATGAGAGAGGTAGTATTGTTATCCTTAAATTACATTTGAGGAAACCGAGGCTCTGAAACCCTGCAGAGTTGGTTAATGATGGAGTCGAGACACAAGTTCAGGTAGATTAGTGTCCGAACCCATATTTTTAAGTATATTCCCTCTCATTCAGGATGCTTATTGAGTGAATGGATTAATGGTTATTGAAAACCATCCCCATTACTATGCCGTGACTGACTAGAAAAAATAAGAGTTAAAATTTTTTAAAAAAGGAAGAAAAACAAAACTGCTGTTAGGTTCACTTAAAAAGGAAACAGAGAAGCCAATCTTCCCACATTTTGTGAATGCAATGTTGATTGGGCAAAGCTTTTAGAATAATGTGAGGTATTTTTATAGTTTCTGGGAGAAAATTTTGATCTGTTAGAACCAAAGCATTTGATTTAACACACACATGCACACACACACCCGCCCACCCACCCACATAACCACCTTTCTAGTATGACCTATAAATTCAATATATACATTTAATATTTAATTTTTTTCCTTGAGAGAAGAGTCAAGCTTATGGCAACGTACATACATTTGCTTTTTCTTTCACAAAATGTCATTCAATGTTTGTCCTTTGACGTTTCTGGAGCAAAGGCTTCTGATGGTGCTGCTGAATCAGTGACTACTTTGGTTGGAAATTCAGCTGTGTTTAGTGAGATGTGATACTTAGGAACTGCTGAGAACTGGCAGTATATGGTTACTTTTGCCTGAGAGCACTGACTTTCAAGGCAAACACTTTGAATGTATTGGAAAATAGCAAGATAGGGAATGGAAGTAAAGAAGAGTTGATGGGTTCATGCAAAACCAAACCAAACCTACAAAACTAAACAATTCTTGAAAGCAATCATATATTGGGGCACCTGGGTGGCTCAATCGTTAAGCATCTGCCTTTGGCTCAGGGCGTGATCCCAGAGTCCTGGGATCGAGCCCCACATCAGGCTCCTCCACTAGGAGCCTGCTTCTTCCTCTCCCATTCCCCCTGCTTGTGTTCCCTCTCTCGCTGGCTGTCTCTCTCTCTCTGTTAAATAAATAAATAAAATTAAAAAAAAAAAGCAATCATATAGTCTCTGCAGGAGCAAAATTTCTTTCCAAAAATTAATAAGTTTTGATGCCAAATAGCAGAATAGTTTCACCATACTCCATATCCAGGAGAACCTTCTCGGATACCCACTTAACAAGTATCTTTATAGAATTCCAAATTTAATTTCCTCATTTAAAAGATCATTATTCGGGGCACCTGGGTGGCACAGCAGTTAAGCGTCTGCCTTCGGCTCAGGGCGTGATCCCGGCGTTGTGGGATCGAGCCCCACATCAGGCTCTTCCGCTATGAGCCTGCTTCTTCTCTCCACTCCCCCTGCTTGTGTTCCCTCTCTCGCTGGCTGTCTCTATCTCTGTCGAATGAATAAATAAATAAAATCTTAAAAAAAAAAATAAAAGATCATTATTCATTCTAATTTATTGGTCTCTCCCTAGATAATAGTAAATGATCCTGTTTTTACCTGAACTCTGCCAATTACCTGATGAATCTTTGTCACTTCAATTCTGTTATTCACTACGAAGAACTTCATTGCCTTTCCTTTATTCTTTAAGTAAATCACTGTTTTTGACTTTTGAAATTATATATTTGGGGATCAATTGCAAATAGTCATAGAAAAATAATTTTACTTTATTTTAAAATTAGGTACTTTTTTCACCATCTTCCTAAAATACTTAACATCAGGTCTTTAGAATCATGTTTTTAAATACTTTAAAATGTTAAAATTCCTCAACATTTAAGCTCTGTTCAATTTGTTCACTTCACATAAAATACACAGTAATGCGAAAGACCTGTGGAGAATTGTCTCCCAACCCTTGGGACTCTTTTCTCCAATGAATCCCCTATTATTTTGACTAGTTCACCTCACAGAACAAATAAACTAGTACTGGCTGTCTACAGTATACTCACACACGTATTAGCCCTACTTCAGTGGACTTCCACTCCTTCTCTATAACGACATGGGTTTGTCTAGGAGGCTATAGCAACAGGTGTTAATTACAAGGAACCTGTTAAGGGTTGAATTTTATGTCCTCAAAATTTATATGTTGAAGTCCTAACCCTCGGTGCCTCAAAATGTAACCTCAGAGGAAACAGAGTCCTTGTGGATGTAATTAGTTCAGATGAAGTCATATCAACATAGTGTGGCCCCTAATCTAATGTGATTGGAGTCCTTACAAAAATGGGAAATTTAGACACAGACATGCACACGAGGACATTGCCATGTTAAAATGAAGGTAGAAATTGGGTTGAGGCTTCTGGTACAAGTCAGAAAAAGCCAAAGATTGTCAGCAAACCACCAGAAGCTAGGGGAGAGTGGTAGGATCAATGCTTTCCCATAACCTTCAGAAGGAACCAAGTCTGCTGACAGACTTCTAGTCTTGGATTTCTAGTCTGCAGCACTGCAAGACAATAAATCTCTGTTGCTTAAGCCATCCAGTTTGTGGGACTTTGTTACAACAGCCCTAGAAAACGAACACAGACTCACACAGACTTGGAAGACCTGACCCTAATGAGCACCGACACTTGATGAGAATCTTAAAGTCCTTCTCCAACCTGAGCTCATATTACCCCCCAACCCAGCCCGAGTTACAGTATTACCATTTGGTAAATTCCCCAAACTCAGCAGAGCCTGTACCTAGAAGCCAACAGCCAGAAAGAATATCACTAATTTCAAATGGTATTTTTAATGCTAGGATTTAAGAGCCAAAACCACTCTTCAGATCTGAACTGTTGATATTCTTGATATGCCCCTCCTGAACTCCCAACCAAGTTTCCTTTGCTCTCAGCTCTTGTAAAACCCAGTCCGTCACAATTCTGCCCACCACCTACCTTTCCTGGCTTTTATTACTGGACTACTCGCAAACCTTGCCTAAATCATACCATCATTCCTATCTTCATAGTGAGGGAGGTAGGCCCGCTTCTGGTGATCTGTGCATGCACAAGAATGAGCATAATAGAGAACTGGCAAGGTGGGAGAGTAGAACTACCTTTTCTCCCTTCACCGCAGAACAATGCTTACCTACACATGGGTTCATGTGCCGTGTAGCCTACGCATCCAGCTTGAATAACTTAAGTACTCCGCCTCTGGAATAATAGTAACACCTTATGAATTCCAACATTTGTGTTATGTCCTGCATGAGGTACTGTGCCTATGAATTTCAATTTGACCCTAATAATGACCATCATTTTCATCATTTACCAAATACCTACAGTGTGTTTGCACTGTAGGAGGTTTTAATACACTTAATTTTTATTTATACCTAGTACAGAACTAGGCATTATTCTCCACATTTTACAGATAAGGAAAGGGAGGTTCGGAGATGTTAAATATTTATGTTAGCAGGGCAGGAATTCTCACTGACAAGATTAATGCTGTAACAAGCTAGGACAAAGTTATAGATATAAAAAGACAAAAAAAGGGAAATTCAATAAATAGAAGTTTCTATTTACATTGTTTGTAGTCAAAGAGATTTATTGCTCTTTTGGACATGTCAGTGAGCAACAGTACCTCAAATCTGAAAGTAACACAATAATGAGCCTAATTCTTTCTACATGTAACTCATTAAACTTTTAACATTTCCCCACTTCCAGCTCAAAATGTATCGCTCTCTTTTTCACCTTCCCTCTTTCCCTCCCTCTGTGCAAGCACCGGCATGGCCTGAGTGCCCTGAGAACAGGCAGAATGTGGAAGCACTACCCCTGCTCTGTGGCTCGTACCATTACTGTACATTTTCCCCCCATTACTTCAGACAAGTGGACCTTTACTGGAACTCTAAGTGAGAACCGATTTCTAACAAAATTTGGAATAGCCTGTTGAATTACTATTGAAATGCAAAGACTGTGGCTAAATCTACTGTCCTCGAGACTGTAGAAAATGGAGTTTCCTGAAGCTCAAGGTTAATATTACTTGCAGTAAGAAGATTTCCCCAGAGGTGCTTTTTCGCTGTGGAACACCCTAGATTTACGGCATGGTTTCAGGCAAAGTTCTGGTTTCTTTCTATCAACACCCTCTTAAAAATTCATGAATCAAAACACAGATTCAGAAATTAATGGAAGCATGAACCTGAAGATCACAATTCCAAAGGCCAGTTTGTCTTTTATTGTCATGCAGGAAAAAAAGACTCTCGCTGGGAACTTAGTTTAATTAACTACTCAGATATTCTATTCTAAGGATTATTGACACTTTAAATGGATTCTTTGGGAAGTAGTTAACAAAAAATTTGTTGGGAGATTGTTAAGAAAAAGCAATAAATTAGAGCTGATGAAATGTATGTAGAATGGTTATTCCTTATTTGAGGGAAATAAATGGCAAGTTGCTGATCCATTCCTTTTCTTGTAAGCAAAAGAGAAAAGCAATCTTCCAAGATCTGCAGTAACATTGATTCAGGGATTCGTATCTCTGGAAGACACTAATTGCACTTTTTCTTTATTCCTGCTCTTAAGACAGTAGGACAAATGAGATTTTGGAGCAAGAATTAGAAAAGAGATATGCTTTTTTGTGTTTATGTTTTCCTTCCTGACAGCTTCTTCCTGGTGCTGGGAAGATTTTAGCAAGTAGATAAACTGTAGGATCTGATAATTATTACCAAATGGTAATGCTAGGTAAACAGAGAAGATTAAACCAAATGATGTAATTCTTCCAATGGTTTTAAGTTTCTAGGAATTAAATAAATGTTAAATAAAATACATAGTATTAGACATTTAGAACAAGTGATCTTTGAGATCATAAGTAATTTCCTTTATTCTCATTTAACATTTATTTTTACTTCCTTGTTTTTTTGATATAGGACTTCAAAGCAAAGCAGGATGGTGTATTTATGTTTATATTTGAATTTACAGTATGCATAAGTGGTATACAGGATAGTGCCTAAGAATGCAGGCTTTAGAGATAACTTGGGTATGAATTCTGGTTGTGCTGGTTGGTAAGTCTAACCTTGGACAAGTGATATTACATCTCTTTGTCCAAATATTCTCCTGTATAAATGGGTTAATAGTAGCTACTTCATGGTGTTGTTCTAAGAATAAAATGAGTTAATATGGTGGCCTAACCCTGGTACATGAACACTTTAAAGGGTAGGGACAGTTTTAAGGGAGTCCCTTTCTAGATCCTGAAGTCCACATGCTTTCTGCCTGAGAACTTGTGGCTGGGGAAGGGGTCATGTCAGAGAGGTCATGCCTGTTTTCTTCTCTCTTTTCACAACTGTTCTTTCCCACACTTTAAAATAAGGTGCACATTTTACTCTGCTGCTTTCACTTAATGTAGAAATTCTCCAGTGGCAAAGAAAGGGACTATCTGAAATAGGGTTGTCAGGGTTGAGATAGTGAGTGACACTAATGAGTTAAATTATGTTTTTATACAAGTCTGGTGATTTCTAATTCTTTACTTTCAACAAAATTGAAGGAGGACTTAATTGAGTTTTCAACTGATAGATCATTAGAAATAATTAACGATGATAAGACATGATTCTGCCATTCCTATCTACCACTGTATATGAACAAGTTTTTTTAGCTTGTTCTGTGTCCCTGCTCACAATTTAAAAATTGTTCTCTGTGTGTGTGTGTGTGTGTGTGTGTGTGTGTGTATATATATATATATGTATGTATGTATATTTGTTGTTTGTCATTTTTGTGTGTGTGTGTTTTTTGTATCGGTGATTATAGCTATCAAATTGCTTTATAATCTAGTCTCAGAAGGCAGAAGGCATTACTCTGGTTGTAGTGCCCAGCCCACTCACGTTCAAGGGAAGGCACATAGATTCCACCTCATGGTGGAGAGCTGCCAATGACACATTGTGACAGAGTTTGTTGGGTGGGATGTATTATTACAACCGACTGAAAAATATAAAATATTACATATTATGAGAAGGCAAAATCCTACAGTTTTAAATTTGCAAGCAGTTTTTTGTTTCTATAAATAGGGAAGGTTGAATTTGCCTTTGAGATCAGCTATTTCTTTTGTTTTAGGGAAGAAATCTAAACAGTTTAGTAGGGCTTTTCCTATGGTAGGCCAATATTGCATTCTGAAATGAAGGGATAGAGTACAGTGAGGAGTGAAATTACTCTGCATGATAAATAAAAGCTTTTCCTCCTAAGAAATGGAGCCACATCTCTGAAATTTGTTCCCTTTCAAAATGAAAAACTCTCTACTTTCTCCTCCGGTGGAGTCCTTGAGGGAGTCCTGGTCCTGAATTCTGAGCAGGACAGTCATGCTGAAGGACACATGGCAGGATACTGGGAACTAAGGGTAGAGATGGTCATCAGCAGTTATGTTGGAATGGTTTAGCCAGGAGATTCTTAGAGTGCTTATGTGTCACATCCAGTTTTGAGAGGTTTTTTTGTAATTCTGTCTTCTAATATGCTGAAGACTTCAGTAGAATTTTGGTTTACATTACATTATTTTACCTTTTTATTCTTTCTGGAATTAAGGAACGGGCTTTTGTTAGAATAACCAAATTGTCCTGGTTTGCCCAGAATTTTCCGGTTCTACTACTGAAGGTCCTAAATTCCAGGAAATCTCTCAAACCCAGGAGAACCTGGATGGTTGGTCACTGTAGCTGGAATCAACACTGAAGGTGAACTTGTTGGGAGAGAAGGGTGACAGCTTGGGGAAAGCTGGTTTTAGGTCAGTTAGTGGCAACCTTCAGAAGAGGTTCAAGGCCATCCTTGAATAGGGAATCAGTTCAGGTTTCGAGCAAATGTTAAGAAAAAGTATCCAAATCTTAGAAATAGGCAAAGAGATCACTGGACATCATTTCAGTATCATGCTAGGTACTGAAGTTCACAGAAATATTATCTAATTCCCTAGAGGTGAGTACCTTTGCTTGTCTTACTATTTTAATAATGATTATGACATCATATTTCTCTGTAAAGGTTGTTATTAACTTGTAGAAGCTGATGCACATAATTTTCTGATAGCAGGACAAATGAATTTTTTTCAAGAAATGAAATGATTTCTGTCCTATAAAAAGAGATGAACCCCAGAAGTTGTATTTATAGTGCCTTGCAGAATATTAGCAAGTTTTATATTTTAATTAGTATTCTTATTCTACTATCCTTTCTTTAAGCCACTATAAATATTTTGATTTTTGCAATTCTTTTTTGAACCAGGCTTACCATCTTGCTAGTTTCCCTCATTATTGAGGTAAATAAATATTTGGTACTGCTAACTTTATTTAGGTGAGTGATATTTTCATCCTGTTGGAAATTATAGTTGGACATTAGAGATTTGTGGGATATACTAATATTCCTCAGAAACAGCCCAGAAATTCTTGGGGGGAGAGAACCTCCAAGTAAGAAGTAAAAGTCTGGGTTTCCTACATCCTTTCTCTCTCCCAGGGCCCGGGAGACAATGAACATGAGATTATAAATAAGAGATTAGTGTTCCTAAAGTGAGGAAGTCTTCCTGTTTCTCCTTCATCCTCAGTGCCAATGCCCCCCAGGACTTCCTCTTTCTCCCCATCTGCAAGTCCTCCCCTTAGAGGATCCTATCAGTGATACTGTGGTGGGGTCTGGGGTGGGGCACATTCTTCCAAGCACTCAAAGCAAAGCAACTGTAAATCAAAATTTCTCAGACCAATATGGGCCTCTTCTTAAAACGTAATTATACCACACAACCTAAGGATCCTAAAAGAGTCTGTGTTGCTTTCCTCAGTCTTACCAAAGATGCTTTCCTAGGAAGGTGTTGGAGATGGAATCAGAATCAGAATAAAACTATACGTACACATATAAGCATATGTGTGTGTTATGTATATTGTCAGGGTTCTAAGAGGAAAACAGAAACCAGAGACCACTCTATATGTTTTTTTTTTTTAATGAAGTTAATACCAGGAATTGGTTAAATAGATCATGGAAAGACTGAAAAACCAAGTAGGGGACGGGGAGGCACTCCAGAAATTAGCAAGAGCAGGAAACTGCTCCACCCTTCCTGCTGGATGGACAGAGAAAGAGAAGACGGGGTTCCTGAAGCTCACTGCCTGGTGTTCCTGAATGGCAGTTATTGGATCCATGGGGAAGATGGAGCTGTTGGTAGAGAAACTGCCATGGCAGAGAAAGGGGACAGAAGCACCCTGGTTTCTTCCTTCTTTCCACCTTCCCACTGGCCAGTCTAACAGGGAGCGGTTGATTACAAAGCCTGGGAACTGCAGCTACAGGGCCAGCCCTTTGAGAGGAGAAAAGAACAGCAGAGGGGGGAAGAAGGAGGATAAGAGGTGCACTGAGCATACACGTATTATTCAGTGGGACATATGGTAGATCAATAAATGTTAAATTCCCATTTCTTCCAGTTTCCAATTTCATTGGCCATTTAAATTCTTTATCTGATGACTAAAGATGTTAAGAAATCCTTTTTTCCCCCAAAGATTTATTTATTTATTTGAGAGAGAGAGTGCATGTTTGCCGGCGTGCGTGGTTGCAGGACTGCATACCTGTGAGCACGCGCCCATGTGTGGGGAGGGGCAGAGGGAGAGAATCTCTAGCAAACCGCCCGCTGAGCCTCGAGCCCAATCAGGGCTTGATCTCACAACCCATGAGATTATGGCCTGAGCTGAAACCAAGGGTAGGATGCTTAACCGACTGAGCCACCCAGGCACCCCGAAAAGTGTTTTTATAATATGCCCCAAGACCTTGAATTAGGTCGAAACTTTCTAAGAAGACAAAGGGCTGTCCTGCTTCAAATTTCTTGAAACTACCCCGCTTGGAAGATAATCAACTTGGTCAGGCTAAATAAGCAGCCACTCTGCCAGCTCTTGTACTTAAATACTTTTTTAGGATCTCTCTTTTGCCTGGCCTCCCAAAGATCTTCTTTCCATTTATCATGCATCCCTAAATCCCACAACCCCCCCCCCAGAACTTTCACTGTTTATTTCTAATTCAATTGCTGCCCTGTTTCACACATACACATGCAAAATACTGGGGTTCATGGTGGTACCAGTTATACCCCCTTTTTGCTTTGAGTTCTGAAAACATTTAAAAAGTAGATATAGAAGTGAGGTAAGGAGTAAAATATCAGCTGTACGCTGCTGGAAAAGCTAGATCGAAGAGCACAGCTGGCCTTTGAAGGTGAAATACCCATTTCCTCCCACCGAATCAAATTTACCATGTTGTCGTAGGTAAAGAGAACAGATAACTTGCAGGCCCGGGTCCTGCATGCTCAATTCCGACCCACTTTCACCAATTTGATAAATCAATTTTTCTCGCTGGGGTCTGTTCAAATAATGAGGTAGATGGAATGACCAGAAATAATTCCCATTGTTCCTTTCTGGGTTATAGAGGAGAGGGCCTCTTTCCTTGCAGAAATGAGAGAAGTAGATGTCTCCCTCAGTCAAACTACTACAACGTAAAATGTCAATCAATCTGCTAAAAACTAACTATGGGCCAGTTTAAACCCTTTGGTTACCAATTTGTGTGTAATCAATCCTGGCCTCAAAACTTTGCAAATCAGACATTCCCGATTCCTAATTAAGAAAATTTTAAAATCCGATTAAAAGTTTAAAATTTTCCTTTAAAACTTCTGTGTTGAAACTTGTTTTATAAATATATTATGTGCTGTTATAAAAGTTAGCACAGCATAAACAAAAATACACTCTTGCACACAGAATATAGTCAGTAACTCCAACTCTCACAGAGTACTGGAAGCATAAATAATTCTGAAAATACTCTCCTGAAAGAAAATGTAAGTAACAAATGTAACAGCCTGTGAACTCTATTTTAAAATGTCTAAATCCATTTCTTTTAGATTAAATATGAAAATGAAAGCATATGCCCACTAGATGGCAGCAAATTAAATCTTTTAAAACCATCTCTGCTGAAGTAGAGGTCAGGGGAGTAGAGGCTGGTCATTAAGTTGGCAGACAGGACTAGGAATTTAGACAGAAACCATGACTTGCAAAATACACTGGCAAATCGTAAAAACTCTCAACCAGATTGTGATTACAGACTATCTACATTGGCTTCCTAACGTCAAACTCTTACAACACCAATGCCTTTGGACCCATGTGTTCTAAGATCGTACCACAGACAAACTGATTCGACAGTAACTCCTCACAGTCTGATGAGTTCTGAAAATACAATCATTGACTGTGACAGAGACCGACCTACTTTACAAATTCTGACCAGTCTTTGCCAAGACCACTCTGTGACTAAGTCTAGCACCAGGCCCTTTCAGTACCCTTCCTTCCCTGACTCCCTCCTATGATATTCATTCTGTCTTGCTAGAGGTGTTAGACTCATAGAGGTACTGGACTTGTAGAGGTGTTCCTAGTTGTGTTGATTGTGAGCTTTAAGACACCATGAAACATGCTGTTTTCAAATTTATTAAGGAATTATCTTCAAAATTCCCTATAATATTAAAATTGATTTATTTTAGGGGTACCTGGGTGGCTCTGTCAGTTAAGTGTCCAACTCTTGATCTCAGCTCAGGTCTTGATCTCAGGGTTGTGAGTTCAAACGCTATGTTGGGCTGTGCACTACCATGGAGCCAACTTAAAAAAAAATACAATAGATTTATTTTAAGTAGTATAAGTCGAGTGTTATCAACAGTACAGAAGCAAAGCATCAAATATCCTGACAAAGACTTTCTCCTTGACCAAACTTTAGACAGACCCGCCCCCCCCCAAGCCTTCTTTTTAACTAGTCTAAAACAGTCTTAGCAAAGAATCCTGCTAAGACATCATCCCACTACCCTTGATATTGGATCACCCTTAATATCTGATCAAGTTCCTTGTCCCCAGCTTTGATCTATTAAGTTCTTGGCTTGCTTTTAGCAAGAGTCCTGTTAGCAAGAATCCCCTCGTGCTTGATGTCTCCTCTTAGTAATTTTCTATTAACCCCTCAGTCTGCTCTTTAGCTATAAATCCCCACTTGCTTTCCTGTATTTGGAGTTGAACACAATTTTCACCCTTATTGCAAAGTCTTTTTTTTTTTTTTAATTTTAAAGATTTACTTACTTATTTGAGAGAGACAGAGCATGAGTGGGAGGGGCCGAAGGACTGGGAGAGAGAATCCCAAGCAGACTCTGTACCAAGCGCAGAGCCCATTGCAGGACTTGTTATCACAACCTGAGCCAAAACCAAGAGTCAGATGCCCAACCAACTGTGCCATCCAGGCATCCCATACAGTCTTGAATAAAGTCTTCCTTTTCATTTTAATAATTTCTGTTTATTTTTTAATGTTTTACTTGTTTTTTAAAACATTAACGTGTAATCTAGTAATCATTCTGAATGGCTTTAAATTTGGAGTTATTTATTAAAGTGTATTATCTCTAACAGGAATTCATTGCTAAAGGTCTTCTTCACCATTTATCTTCTTATTCAGCTGCTTATTACTTCATTGATTGACCTAAATAATCTACTCTCTCCAACCTCAATCCACTCAACCATTTGCACACTGAATTTCTAGGCTTCACTAGCTAATGAGTAAAAATTACTTTATATTTATTTCAACATCATACATTCTTTTATTTCTTTTAAGATAGTGGGGTTATGGTCTATTCTTATTGCTATTTTCTTCTCCTCCTTCTTCTTCTTCTTTTAATGATTTTATTTATTTATTTGAGAGAGAAAGAGAAAGAACACAAGCAGAGGTGCAGAGGGAGAAGCAGACTCCCCGATGAGCAGGGAGCCTGACGTGGGACTCGATCCCAGGACCCTGGGATCATGACCTGAGCCGGAGGCAGACGCTTAACTGTCTAAGCCACCCAGGTGTCCTCAACATTATGCATTCTTAATTGTAGAACTCAGCTCTCCCAGATACTTCTAAGAGCCCCCTATTTCCACAAAGATGTCAGTCAGGGAGTCATTCCTGAGCATCTAAGTATTTTTTTTTTTTTTTTTGCAGCTCATTCCCTTCCAGAGTCATTTGTTGTTGTAAAGTTGCCTCAGGAAGCCTTAAAACTCTTTGTTACAGTTTTAAACTTTATTTCTAAGTGTCTTCAGCTTTATCTTTAATGTACCTCATGGTTAACATTGATTACGGCTGTTATGTTTCTTGCAAGCCATTACTTATTCAAGTTCATTGAGGATACTCTCAAGTGTTATCCTCTCGCTATGGCCTTCTGTGAGAGCATATGCTGATATATGTCCCCCTCAATTAAGTCAACTTCTACCCATTGATGGAGGGTTTAACTTATAGAGGGCTATGCATAGTAGGTACTTTTTAATATACAGGTTTATGATTGTAATAATCTGATAAATAATTATCTTTGTTAAAGTATCTACTATATACCAGGAAATGTGCTAGCACTTTTAGCATATTACTGCTAACCCTCACAATAATCTTTCAAATGAGTTACCATTATTTTCATTTTACAAATGGAGAACTAAGGGTGAGAATGTTAAAATCACATAATAACTAAGCAGAAGAGCCGGATCCAAATCTAGTTTGAATTGTCCATACACGATTCTTCCTTCATGCCCCCATGTTTGTCTTTCTCTGAGTTTAAACATTACTTAGCATTTCGATTATCCAGCAGTGAGACCTTTAATCTCAATAAACTTGGGAGGCAAGATACTAGAAACTGTCACTACACTCAATGAGATAGGAATCAAGAATCATTTACCAGGGTACCTAGGCAAACCGGGGCCATTTACTACAGACACAAACAGTTCTGGATCCCTTAATGAGGAAGCATCCCTGTGTTAAACTACAGTACAGTAATTTGTACCATCGTTTTTTTTTTTTTCTGGTTTATTGACGCATTTGCCAAAAAGAGTTATACGAAATACCCTCAATAGGTTACTTTAGTGAGTTGTTCTTTCTCTAAACATACATGTTTAGAGGTTTTAGCTGAAATAGATATTATATGGAGGATGTTTAACAGCACCTCATAAACATTCATTGTTTAATTCAAGCTTGTCTCTTGAAATGTCTTAAGCTCTTGAATTGCTTAATTTCTCAGGGACTGCTTTAGTTGGTAGCTATATTCACTGCCCACTTTGAAATTTTATGCGACAGTCACTTGTTAACTTCCAGAAAACATGCAAAATTATTTTCATATCCATGTTTACAGATTCAAAGACAGTTTTTTTTCTAAATTTAGTACTTCCAAAATTGGGATGTGTTTTATAACTTTGTTTACATTTCTATGAAAAGTTGTTTTAAATCAGTGACCCGTCTTTCAGAAAAATGCTCTACATATGAAGATGTCCATTTAGTACTGTCAAAGCCAAAATTGGAAACAAGCCATACCATCAATACGGGAGTGGCTTAATTATAGCAAATTCGTGCAATGGGATTTTATGTAAACCTTGTATCATCAAATAAAGATAGCCAACATGGATTCTTCAGTGTGATGTTTACTAAGGTTAAACATGCAAGGCAAACAAAGGTCTGTTATTTCTTCTTAAATACTAGTCTACAGTGCTTGTGGTTGGATGGCAGTGACCTCTATTATAAAATAAAAACCTTGTGATTAGACATTTCTTCCCTCAAATAAATGCTATTATTTAGGGGAAAAAAAAGACACAATGAAATCATTTAGCTAGCTTTTAAAAAATTTATTATAAAAATGGGAAAAAATCAATTTATTATAAAATATAGTAAAAGATTTGCTATTAACAAATTCTAGCCCCCAGATAACTTATAAACTTAACTTTTTTGAACTGAAAAGGAGCCTCTATAATCACACTCTTCATTCTGGCAGCCACTGGCCCCATATGGCTATTGAGCATTTGAAATGTGGCCAGTCTGATCTGAGATGTCCTGTAATTATAAAATACAAACTAAATACTAAAGGCTTACTGGAAATAAAAGAATACAAGATAGTCCATTAATAATTAATGATTTCAAAAATATTAATTACATGTTGAAATGCTAATATTTAGGACATATTAGGTTAAAAAATATATTACTCAACTTAATTTTGCCTGTTTCTTTTTAATTTTTTTGTGGTGGGGACTAGAAAATTTTCAATTATGTATGTGCTGATGTTTTATTTCTGTTGTACAGTACTGCTCTATAACTGGTTTCTTACAGACTCGAAAACTTCAAAGGTCTCATTTCTGGCTAAAACTGAAAAGAAATTAGTGAGACACCACTTATTATTTCATTTTCACACTCCTTTGGGCTTTAAAATTTTTTTTGTGATCAAAACAACAACCATTAAAAAAAAGCCAGATTTACATGGGCAGATCTTCCCCTAGGACCCCATCTTTCTATCAGGGGCAATTATGTTAGTAAACAACACTACAGGTGTGGCTGCCCTGACCTTCTAGCTCATACTCTCTGTTACAGTGAAAAGGACATATCTTCTTATGACTGTCACCTGCTCCTTCCAATAGTGATTTCTAGACTTACTTTCTTAAAGGGCCAAATCATCTTTTTCTCCATGGGTATTTTAAATGTTGGCTATTGAAAATATGGCTACACTTACCCACAGTTGTTTCCTGCATAAAGGATTACTCAAATAACCCTGGAAGCAAGTCAAAGTCAATAGGTATGATACCATTTATCAGTTTGGGGCAGTTCCCTTGTATATTTAATTTCTTGTGTGTTTTTATCATGAAAAGGTGGTGATGAATATTTTCAAATGCTTTTTCTGCATCTATTAAAATGATCAGGTAAATTTTGCCTTTTGTTAATCTGGTGTATTACAATAAATGATCTTCAAATGTTAAACCAACTTCGTAGTCCTGGAATAAATTCCACTTGATCATGGAATACAGTTTTTTTGATATGTTTTAGGTTTGACTTGCTTATTTTGAGGGGGTATTTTTGCTTTGTTTCATTTTATTTTATTTTATTTTTTTATAGTTCCTGACATCTTATTGAAAGCTATTTTGATGGATAAAGAATTTTTGGTTGGAGATTTTTCTTTTATATTTTAAAGATAGAGTTTTATTATATTCTGACTGCATAGTTTTTGATAGTATAATTCACTATTATTTATATGATTTTTAAAGTTTTTATTTATTTATTTATTTATTTTTAGCATAATTTATTTTTAGAATTTGTTTCTCTATAAATTATATTTCTCTTTTCTCTGACTTCCTTCAGACTTCTCTAATTAGGCTTGATTTTTAGCAACTTGACAGTGATATGTTTAAGTGTGTTTTTCTTTTTATTTATCTTGCTTGGGATTTTCTGAGATTATTGCTTATCTTGTTCTATATCTTTCATTAGTGTTATAAAATTTGTGACCATTGTATCTTCAAAGAATTCTTCTACCTCATTGTCTCTCTCTGGTACTTCAATTATACATGTGTTAGACCACTTACTACTAATTTTCAGACATTGTATATGAATGTGTATTGCAGACCAATGTATTTGCACCTGGAAGTGATGATTCTTCTGACTGTTAGTGTAGGTCGGTCAATGTTGACAGGGTTAGAGATGGATTTGGGTTTTGTTTTTGTTCTATTTATCTTTGGTGCATCACAGGCTTAAAATTCATCTAGTGGGAATTGAAACTTCCTTATGCTTGGTCTGAAACCTGGAGTGCTTGAGAGTCTTTTGTCAGTGTTACTACTCTACTCTCAGCCTTCAGTAGGTCTAGTATGCCTGCACCACAGAGGGGGTCTCCCTCTGCTCTCTTGACCCACTTACATTGGTGCAGTGCCACTGATTTTGTATTCATGCAAAGGTCATAATGGAAGCAAGGGTTAGGTTCCCCTGCACCAGCCCCAATCTTAGCCCCTGAGTGTCTGAGCCTCAATGGTTGGACTTTGCTTGTTTTGGTGGCAGGTCTTGGGAAGGAATGATGTCCCTGCCCCTCCCTCTTTGTCGGATGATTTGTATTTCTACCCTTCCCTCTGGTGAGGGAACCACAGAACAGGATGTTTTCCTGCCTCTCTTTCAATGACAAATGGCTTTTGCTCCGTTCCTCTTGCTTTACAAGTGATTCGGGGGCAGGAGGGTTTCCTGAGGCAGAACTGCTTGGCTTTGCTTGTTAAAAGGGTTGGGAACATAACACTTCAGAATAGAAAGGTAAGCCAGAGTCCCTGCTTCTCCCTTGAGAAATATCGCCTACCACCACCAAATGCATTCCTCCTTAAGGGGGCCTCTCTTGCTCTGTCAAATGGCAGAGATCTGATATGTGGGTGTGGATTCCCCTTATTTCTGAGGTTCCCAGGGCTTCTAAACCATTATGCTACCCCTCACTTGTGCGTTAAGAATTAAGATTTCAAATGTTTTCTTTTTATCTTCTTTTATGGTTGCTACCTCCTCCTTCTGTGTTCTACCAAAGGTGAAAAAGTGTGTCTCATCCTTCTTCCCAGGGGTTTGCTTCCCTCTGGAAGCAATTCACCTGGTTGCTTCGCAAATGTAGCTCTCCAATGGGCTTAAAAAGTGATAATTTTTTTATGTTATCCAGGTTTTTTTTTTCCTTTGGTTATTATTGTTGTTAGAGTCAGGTAACATTCTGTTTGGCTCTCTATATTCTGAGCAGAAGCAAAAGTCTTAGAATAATCTCTTTTGAACAGAGCCATCTTGTTCCCTCTGCTCTCAGGTGGTGCCCAGTTGGGTACCAAAGCACAAGAATAAGAGTCCCCCCTCTTTCCACCCTTGTAGGCATCCTGTTTCCTTTATGCTTATTAATATCATGAAGCAATGTGAGGGGGTACCCTCACATATGATGAATATGGAAAAACTAGGGCATTTTTTCTACTTATGTAGTGATCATGTATTTGACAAACTGGGTCTCTTAATAAAGGCAAAATAACATTTTGGAAATAACATTTCCACCCACTGGTGGGCACATAGTAAGGCAAGCTGAGGGTTCAGGCTGGAGGTAGGGTTTGTGGTACCCTCTTCCCCAGCTCTTCTCAGTGGTTTTTTTCCTGGTCTACCAGCCCTAGCACTTGCTGGCTGCACATAATTTTGTTGAACATCTGCGTTGTTTTTAGTAACACAATGTCTAATCCATTGGAAGGAAGATAGTTTCATTTCTCCTGTAAAATCACCCCACCTGTTATATGGCCTGAATAAGGTATGTCTGCCTGAGAAAAGAAAGCCAATAAGAAGGTGAATTTTTACCATAAAAATATCCAAGTTTCATATTCTGCTACTATTCTCCTACATTCTTTCTTTTCAGTAAACTTTTTGTACCTGAGAAAGTAAAACACACCCTGGGTCCCATCCCCCTCTTTAAGGAGGAAAATAATAATCCTTTCTATTCTTGGCTAAGGATAGTTTCTAGGACAATAATTTCTCTGTGTTTTAAAACATTTAAGAGCATTCATTGGGACATTGCTTTATGATCTTTGCTGGTTTCTCTAAATATGGTAGAAGTATCTTTTTCATGTCTCTGATTTTTCCTGGTCCTTCAACAATTTTCAGGTTGTTTATAGTGAGATCATGCAGTTCAAAAAACATTACAATAAGTCTGGGGAAATTGGGGGACAGTTCCACTATCGCCTCACAGCACAATTTTCTTTCCTTGCTTCCTAAGTAAAAGTATTAATCTGGCATCTTTTGACTTCCATTAGAGTTATTCTGGCGCCCCCTGCTTGTGTTAGCAATGATCAGAATCTAATAGTACTACTCCCCCCCCCCCCCCCCCCACTCCTCTTCCCCACGTGGAAGCAGAGAAGGAAACAGCCTTGGAAGTTCTCTCTGAGCAACTGTCAACCTTTCAGGGACGTTTGCTTTCTGCTCTAGGAGAAACGTTCTCTCTGGAGGCTTGGGCAGCAGGCGCCTCTGGTGGCCACCAGTTCCCAGACGACCAGGCCGGCTGGCCTTTCAGGAGAGCGGGTAGAGCAGGAAGCCCCTGGAAACAACAGGGCACACCTCCTCTGGCCCAGGGCCGCCCTCTGTGAGCCAAGACCCCAGCCTCCGCAGGCCATCTATCCACCATGGCAGACGCCCTAGCGGAAGTGGAGCCGAAGGCTGCCCAGCCCCAGCGTGGTAAAAATACTTTGGCCGTGGAGGCGGAGAAGGGCAAGAAAAAATCCCGGCTTTTGAGGACGGTTCCTGCTAGCCTGATCAAGTTCCGGGCTTTCCAAAACCGAGAAAAAGTTCAGGCTGGGGCCACACCCCCTGTTACGAAGAAGACAAAAGAAAATTTGGAGGGGCCCTGCGGCTTGGGCTGTATAGTTATTCCCAGCTGTCAGCGTTTGAACAACTTCCATTGCTTCCTGTTTTTCTACAGCCTCCTGATAACCTCTCAGGGTGAGCCTGGGTGGGGGTGGCGGTCACTCTGGTGAGGGCAGCCACGGCGCCTTGGGGTTGCTGACGTGGCAGAGGCGAGAGGGACAGGCGTGAGTGGGGGACTCCCTGTGGTGACCGAGCTTGAAGCAGCTGTAGTCTCTCACGTTCTCAAGGTCTGTCTGGAATCAAAACAGGTTAAATGGGCCATTACCTTGGGTGTGTGTACCTGTCATTGCTTCACCTCAGCAGGCACGTGAGTGACACAGGCCACCTTACACAGTGTAGGTGACAGCGGCCTGATCTCCAGATAGGAAGGTGCTGTAGGGTCATTTAACGTTGTTTGGTCATGGATCCTGGGAGGTTCAGGGTTGAATTATTTGGGGGATTAAAATAAAATTGAATATGGTGACTGTGACCACCAGTCTGTTTCTGCTTCTGCTCACAATTTTGAGACTGGCTGGCCAAGCTGCTCCCCGCCTGGATTTGGTATCCTCATATGGGAATTGAAGAGGTGAAGTGGGACCTCAAACAGCTTATATCAGAGAACCCAAACTGGCAGGTGTTTATCTTTGCCCATACAGTTAAACAAAGAATGTGAATTTGAATGCCTTTAGAGGGGGTATGTGTTCTTTACTTGGCCACAGCCCTCACTACTTCCACTATGCTTAAGATTCTTTACTATCCTGTTTACACTGATGGCATTGAAGTTTGCCAGACGTGATCTCTCTTTTTGCTCTAAAATGTTATTTCTAAATAAGTACAATAAAAAGCTGTATGTGATAAGAACCATATGACAGGAACACATAAATAGTGATCAGTTTATCTTGATTTTTATTAAAGAAGTTTCTTGGGGAAGAGACATTTGAATCATGCCCTGATAAATAGGGTACAGTTGTGATAGGTGGAATGTAGTTAAGGACTATTTATTGTATAAGGAAATGAATGAATGAACGAACGAATGAATGAATGTTTGGATAAATAAACACTCAGATACAGGAAAGCCTTGTTCCAGAATGGTGAGTGATGAGTTTGGCTTGGGTGATGGTTTCACCCAAGCACCAAAAGGAATAATTATATTTGTTTTATTCATCGTGTCTCCCCAGGACCTAATTATAGTGATTAAGACAGAAAAGGCACTTATTAAGTATGTATTGAATACATAAATGAATAAAAAAAAAGAAGGAATAGACAATTTTATGAAGGTCTTTAAATACCAGACTGAGAATTTTGAGAGGATACTAAAAGTTGTTCACTTCCTACTAGTGTACTGGGTGATGAGTAAGGTGCTTTACAAGTATTATCTCACTAAATGTGATCTCCTTACTAGGTTGGTAATGAGGAGCCATTGAAAGTTCTTGAACAAGTGGTTCACAGTGAATGTTTTTAGCTCCACTACTTTTCATCTGACTTCTTATAGATCATTAGCTCAGTTTGGGTATAACATTGAGTTTCCATTCATAAAAATGACTTATTCCGTGGGCATTTATCAGTTGATCTATTTATTATTTGTTGTTACATTTTAAACAATTTTGAAATAATTTCAAACATACAGAAAGGGTGCAAAGGTGATATAAAGAATTCCTGCATTCCCTCACCCACATTCTCTAGTTGTTCACATTTTACCACATTTTTTCCTTCACCTTTTCTTAATACATACAGACTTTTTCAGACATGGTGCCCCATTACTGCTAAAGTCTCCAGTGTGCATTCTCCCAAAATGAGGACACTTTTTGACCTAACCATTATACACCCTTCTCAGTCAGGAATATCAGTGCAACACTACCATCAAATTAGGCATTGGTGGCCCCACTCAGATATTGCCAACTGCCTCGATATTGTCTCCTTTTCCTTTCTGGTCCCAAATTCTATCCAGGAACACACAGTGGATTTAGTTGTCGTATTTTAGACTTCTTTAGTCTGCAGCAGTTCTCCACTTTCTCCCTGTTTCTTATGTCCATGCAAGTCTTAAGGTATATGGGTCTTTCACTCTGTATGGGGAATTTCAACTTGGGTATATCTGCTGTGTTCTCATGACCAGACTCAGGTCATGCCTGCCTGATTGAATCCAGACCATTATGAAATTGTTATCAGGCATAGTCCCAGAAGATATATCCATAAAGTTGGGATTTTAGTGGTAGATGGGTATTTTTGGCATGTAGTGGCATCATAATGAATCAAGCTATCACTTGTGTTTGATTGGGATGAAGTACCAGTTCAGGTACATATCTTAAAAGCCCAAGTGGCTCTTCATTTTACCTGATGGTAATGATAAAGACTATAAGGATTCTGCTGTTGGATGGAATCTTTTGAGTGCCCTTAAGCACTTACGAAGAGAAAATGACAAATTCAGCTCAAGTCCTATCTGAGAATTCTGGAGCTCTCATCACAGCCATAAAAGAAGTTCTTATTTCTTTTAACCGTCAATCTTATGCTTTTGGAAATCAAACACAAAATTTAAGTGTTTGGGTGGATAAGTTGTAATGGCAGTTGAATGCACAGTCTTGTTAAGTTTGTCTTGCATCTTCTCTTCTGTTACATATCCAAAAATCATTGTTAATTTTTTAGTCTGTTAAGTTTGTTACTTGTTAGGATAGAATGGTGACTTCCAAGCTCTTTACATGTAGGACTGGAATGGTATATAAGTTTTTGTATGGACACATAGTTTTGTTTCTCTGAATTTTATACCCAGGAGTGGAATTGCTGGGACCTATAGTAACTTTATGATTCACTTTTTAAGTATGCTGTAGGTTTTTCATGTGTGTGTTTTATCAGTTTGAAGAAATTGCCTTCTATTCCTACTTCATTGAGTATTTTACTAAGAAAGTGTGTTGGGTTTTGTTAAATGCTTTTTCTGTTTGTGTGTGTGTGTGTGTTTGTTAATGTGGTTCCTGCCCATTATTATATTAATATAATGAATTACATTGATTCACTTTCATATTTGGTATGAAATTAGAAGTCCCATGGCTTTGCACATTTAAATTTGGTAAAACATTCAAAATAATCATAAACAGAAACAACTTATTTGAAGAGTTTTGTTTTATAATGTATTTGTCAAAAATTCTCTGAATATTTTGGCTAAAATACTTCAATAGGAAAAAAGAACTTTATACATTATTTAGTAGTGTTTTCCTGGAGCTTACTAAATATTTATGCACCTGTAGAGAGTGTTTTCTCAATTAAAATGTGACCTACAGTGGAGAGTCATTTGGAGACTTCACATTTATTAACTATTATGTTGGAAGTCCATAAGACCTCATTCAGGCTGAATGATTCACTAGAAGGATGTGGGACTCAGAGAAAGATGTTATATTCATGGTTATGATTTATTAAAATAAAAGAATACAGATTAAAATCAGTAAAGAGAAAAGCACAAGGAACAAAATCCAGAAGAAACCAGGTCCAAGCATCCATGTATCTTTCCCAATGGAATTGCATGGACATGCTAAATTTTTGCCCAACAATGTGTGATAACACATGCAAACAGTTGCCAAACAAGCTTCTGTGAGCCTTGGTGTCCAGGTTCTTTTGGGGAGGATCAGTCATGTAAGCATGCAACATCTGTGAGACTGACCTCAGCTACTCAGTCTCCATTACCGCACTCCCACACGCACAACAAAAAACACATTCACCAGAAATCATATTGTTAGCATAAATTATCTGATCAAACTGACACACGGCCCAAGGCCTCAGGCATACAGCAACAGATAATCACCTTAAATCCCCATGTTTAATATAAATTGTTCTGTGTGGTCCAAGGCCTCAGGCAGAATATTCCAAGGGCTCAGAGTCATCTTCCAGACACCAACCAAAGGCCAGTCTTGAAGACAGGCATTTTTGAGCAACCAAGGCCTGCTGAGTTAATGCTTTACTGCAAAACTATACAAAGCAAGTTGGGTGAATTGCAGCTAATTTCATGGAAGCAATTAGAAAAAAAGATCATATTAAAAATATATTCTTCAGAAAAAAATACGAATAACATTTTATTAGAGATAAGTATGGCTAAGAAATTAAAGTATGTGAGTGCATATCAAGAACATATTCTTTTATTTTTTTGAAGTTATGATATATAATATAAAGGTGTTTGAAAAGTTTTTGAATAAACTTTTAGCTTCACCATGTAATAAAACTAATTTGTCTATAAATGACAAAAATCATAGAAGTTTTTTATATACTACTGCATTACCAGGCATTGAACCAGGGAAAAAACAAACCATCAAAGATGAAATCTGAAGTTGGTTATCTGACCTGACTGGGCTTGAAAACAATGAAAACAGCAATATTTGTGCCTGTGGAAAATGGTTATACTGGATGTGTATGTCATGTAGTGATGTTATTTAAAATGTTGCCTAAAATCAAGTTCTTATTGATGGCAAGACTTTGGGAGATGAGTGGCTTCTCTAGCTGACTCATATGGTAGAACTTTCAACTAGAAAGATTCTGGGGTTGATCAAGTTCTTCTGACTGCTCTGGAAAGTTTACAGAAAAAAAATAAGAAGTTTAAGGCATGATTAGGAAAATGTGTGAGCTTCTCTGATGGTTCTACAAGAATCTCATTACTTTTAGCCACACACTGCATATTTTGAACAGTTCCAATGCAGGATTACAACATAAGTTCAATGCACAGATTCACCAGATCACTTTTGTTAGAGTTGAGATTTTGACTGGAGAAGAGTGGAACCTTAAGAATTGGGATGAAGGCATTTGGCTGGAATTCAGTGAATCTGAGGAGCATAAATCCCCAAGTCCTAAACCTCCTTTCCCAGTAGGAGCAACGTATCTCCCATGTCTGAAGAAAAAGCAATTCCTTTTTTGAAGACACTGAATTTACCTCACCCAAGCTAGGGGAGTGCTGATCGCCTTTATGATGCACGCCACTACCCCTTAATTGCTGTCAGACTCGTAACTACAATTAGATCCCAGCCTTCCCACAATGGCTAACATAAAGTCTATCCTGGGAGGTACTATACACCACAGATTTGCCTGCCACTTCAGTGATGTCTCTAGGGAGCAATTGGTTTGGAGTGTGAGGGCTGTCTCTTCTAAAATGAAGGAAAAGTTTCTCCACTTGTTCCATTCACTATTAAGAAACATAATCTTCAGGGGTGCCTGGGTGGCATAGCGGTTAAGCGTCTGCCTTCGGCTCAGGGCGTGATCCCAGCGTTCTGGGATCGAGCCCCACATCAGGCTCCTCCACTATGAGCCTGCTTCTTCCTCTCCCACTCCCCCTGCTTGTGTTCCCTCTCTCGCTGGCTGTCTCTGTCAGATAAATAAATAAAATCTTTAAAAAAAAAAAAAAAGAAACATAATCTTCAGGGAACCTGTGTTTTTTGAAGGTGGAAGTATGTTATGGTAGCACTATAGCTCTCCTTAGGGGAGGCCCTGAAAAAATAGAGGAGAAAGGAAATCTTTCCAGTGGGCAGACCATTGAGCAATACATCTGATGATCCATATTGCCTAGATGCCATGCTGCCATTGCCTAATGGTTTGACCATTTGGTGGCTAGGAGAGCTGGGTAAGTAGCATGTCTCTTTGAATGGGCAGAGTTATGCTGTGTGGATGTTCACCAAAAGAAATCCATTGCAGAGGAAGGTTTCAGTAATGAGATAGGTAGCCATCCTGTGAAAATTCCCCATTGTATGTCTTGTTCAGTGGGCTCATGTTTATGGTGACAATTGCATCAAGCATAGAGGTTATGCCAGAGCTGAATGCATGGATTTATCCTTACCAGTGCTGATGTGGCTATTGCCCTTATTGAATGCCTTATACACCATCATGGTCATCTTATTTATTATCACATTGCTTTAAATGAAGAAACTCATTTTCTAGGAGAAGAAGTATATCAGGAAGTTCATGTTCATGGAATTCACTAATCTTACTACATATTTCAATAACCAGAAACTCTTGGCCTTATAGATAGTTATAATGTCCTATTGAAGACTTACATAAAGTCCAGCTAGGAGACAACAATTTTAAAAAATGGGGATGCTGTCCTGTAAGGTGAGGGATATGCTTTGAGATAGCAACCTACATATGTTATGTGTGATCAAGGAGTAGAAGAGGGAGTGAATAATGGACGAAGGAAGTTATCAACCGTGTTTGCATAACCATTTAGAGAAATAGAAACTGCAGCAACTGTGCATTTTTTCTTATTGTTTTATGTGTACACACACACACACACACAAACATATATACACATTTGTGTGTGTGTGTGTGTGTGTGTGTATGTATGTATTCCAATTTCTTTTTCTTTTTCCCTTACTATTTTATAAAAGAGCATTGTGGGAGATAACATTACAAATTCATCTCTAGGTTACAGAATATCCCTGAGAAGGGGAGTTAATACCCCAACCTCAGAGATGAACATAGTTACTGACAGGACAGTTCTTGCCTTGGCCATTATCCTCCTTGGCCACATTTAAAATGAGAGTTGAAGGAAACTCTTCTGTTTGATGCAACAAAGTTTTTGTATCTTGTCTCCTGCTGGTCTTGGTCTGTTAAACTGTTGTTGCTCCAAGTCTGACTTAGAGTTTCTTTTTCAGAACAGTTCCCTCACAAATTATTTAGGTCTATGATGTGTGAGAAATTATTTATTTATACCTTTCATACCTTTTTATACCATTTATACCTTTGCAATTTACTTTTTGTATTAAGAAAAACCATTTAGGTTTATGATTGAACTAGAAGATGGAGTAAAATTACCTTGTGATGGATAGGATGATTGGTTGAACTCTGTGTCTCTGTTGTTGTTGTTGTTGTTGTTGTTTTTCCCTTGGAAAGAGTAAGAAATCTTTTTAAGAATGATAGTTGCACAATGTTGGGCAGAAACGTGATGGTGTTGCTATTAATTTGGTATTCTAGTTCAAATAGAGGAAGAAGGGTGAAAATGAATCCTGAGTGGTGTAAAAGGTGAACTCTCCAAGTTTCTTGTCTGTTGGCCATAGACTTCATTATTTGTGGTCTGGACTCACTCCTACTTCCAAGGGGCCTAGCAGCCTGTAAACTACATTTCCCAGCCTTTCTTTCTCGCGGGCTTCCACTTAGGCATTGCCAATGAGAGGCTATGGCAGTAGATTTGAAAAGGGGGCAAAGGAAAGCCCCTCTTTTGTTTTTTCCTCTCTGTGGTGATGTTTTTGGCAATAGCAGCAATACTGGGTGAATAAGAACTCCTGGATTTATGCTCAGGCATCACTGCAGCTCCATCAGCAGCAATAGTGGGTGCTTCAGCAGCCAATGGGTATGGCTCTTGCTCTGCAAATGCAAGAGCAGCAGAAGCAGTGGGTGACTGCACGTTGCCTCTCAAACCATTAGCAGTAGTGTAGGTCCTGGCCTTCCGCAGAAGAGGTGGTGATTGCAGTTCCAACAGCCCCAGCAGCCCGTGCTCCAGCAACTCCCACCTCATAGGTATCATGAGTTTTGATTGGTAACTCTTTTCCCTTTTCACTCCAACAAATGTATTACTTTTGTAACCAACCTCTGTATTAATTTCTTTATGTTTCAAATATTTAGTACAATTTTTTCCTAGTTGGATACTAAGGGATAGAAATGCACCTACATGATACCATTTACTTAATGTTTAGGAACATGACAAACAATTCTCTGTATTGTTCAAGGATATATACATTGTCCAAAAAAAGGATTTAAAAGAGTCAGAAGTTATAAACTTCAAATATAGGATACAGGTTATGGAGAGAGAAGAATGTGTTTGGGGAGTGCATGCTGGGCTTCAAATATGTTATATTTCCTATTCTGGGTGGTAGATAAATATTCATTAGATTGTTATTTATTCATTTTTTAAAAGATTTTATTTACTTATTTGAGAGTGAGTGAGAAGAAAGCGGGGGAGAGAGCATAAGCAGGGGGGAGTGGTAGAGGGAATGGAGAAGCAGACTCCCCACTGAGCAAGGATCCTGATGCAGGGATCAATCCCAGGACCCTAGGATCATGACCTGAGCCAAAGGCAGATGCTTAACCCATTGAGCCACCTCTGTTATTTATTCATTTTTATAATTGAATTATAATACATTAAAATAAAGATCAGTACTAAGTAAGATGACTAAAAAAGATGAGTATTCTCCAGTAAATAGGTACAGAATAGGTATAAAAATTTAATTAGCAAATATTTCATAGAGGTTAAGGCCTATTAGTATTTTAGAAAACGAATCATGTGCTTATGGATCTTAAACAGTCAAAATAATGTAAAATAAACTTAAATCAATGTAAATTGTTTTGGTTTATAATGATTATAATGGTGTTCTCTTTTGTCTCTTAAAATGCATATTATTGCTTTCTTTTTTTCTTTTTTCATTTTAGGTATTGTGTTTGGTCTCGTAGATCTGAGCATTGACACTTTTGAGAAGGAAAGTCATCTGAACAACATGGAGAATTTATTGTTGTCTTTGACTTATGATATTTCATCTTGCCTGATTGTGTTGTTTATAGCATACTATGGAGGGAGAGGAAACATACCAAGATGGATTACATTTTCCTCCTTTTTAGTAGGATTTGGATCACTTTTATTTGCTTTTCCATATTTTAGTGGTGGAAATGATAGAGCAAGTGTAGACATTGAAGGTAAGATTATAAAAGGTGCATGAAATTATTATTCATTTAAACATTGGCTTTAGGAACTTAAAATACACTGTAATACTTGTCTGTACATCCGTCCGTCTGTATCTATGTATATTACCATGTTTGTTAAGCTAATTAACTGTAGCTCCCTACTAACATATATATGCTATTCTCTTATCTTCTCATGATCATATATCCTTTCATGTAAGAGATAGGCATAAGAAGAAGAATATTTTGGGATAATTATTTTATGAAATTGTTTTTCTTTCATCAGTTTTCATATGTATTATAAAACTCTTGAGAACTTTGGTAATTCCTTATGTCTTCCATAATATGCTTTCCTTAATCCTTTATTTTGACTTTAACACACATACACGAAAGCACAGATTAATACATAAATAAACACACAGAAAAAGAAAGATCAGACTCCTACCATTTCAAAATGGGAGCTGCTCTTTGGCATAGGACTTGGAATCTAAAAAGATTAGTGGCTTCTTCACTTTGTTCATTTTTAAAAAGACTTATTCCGGGCTCGGGGGTGGCTCAGTCGGTTAAGCGTCTGCCTTCAGCTCAGGTCATGATCTCAGGGTCCTGGGATTGAGTCCCGGATCAGGCTCCCTGCTCAGCGGGGAGCCTGCTTCTCCCTCTCCCTCTGCCTGCTGCTCCCCCTGCTTGTGCTCGCTGTCTGTATCAAATAAATAAATAAATAAAATCTTTAAAAAAAGAGAGAGATTTATTCCACAATCTTTTTGCTATTGCTAGTAGATAAAGGTTACTTTGAAGTTTCAAAGCACTATTCCTGGCACTGTTGTGTTGGGTAGTTTCTTGGTGTGTATAGGTCATAGCGATGTTAAAATGGATCTACCCATTTTGGCAACCTTCAACTGGCCTTTAGCAAGACATTGTAGAAAAAGCCATGACGATGTCTCCAGGTGTGTATGTATGTGTATATACATGCTTATGATATTTAAAAGTATGCTTATGATGTATGCTCACAATTTAAATAAATAGTACCTATTAAATGCAATTTATATAACATACTTGTATACTATATAATTCACATATTAAACATTATGTTGATATATATCCTCAATATATGAACTATATAATATTCACATATATTTATAATATTTTATTCTCTTGGTGGAAAACATTTATTTTCAGATGTTGGACAGCAGGAATCTCAGGACCATGATCCCTAGGAGAAGGGAAACCAACAAACTGAATTTTATGGGAGAAGGCAAGAGCTGCAGACAACGGACATATTTGATTATCAGGAGGCTGAATGACCTCCTTGAGTTTAAAAATTATGAATTCAAAGTGAGATTTGCATGGTCGTGTGTTTTTCCCCAGCCATATTCAGCTTTACAAGTATAAGACCAGAGTAGGGAGAAGAGTTTAATTTGATGAGGTTTGCAATTTTACCAAGGGATTACTTGGTAAGAGAGCAAGGGATTTAAAAGTGCTAAAATGACAATGGGAGAAGTTAAGGAAAGAAGAGGATATTGGGATGGTGAAAAGGAGCAGTATCAAAATCCTAGTGCATTTTAAGGATTGTTGGAGTTGGGTTACTAGAAGTGAATGTGGAATGCTTGAAATTGCAACTAAGAAAGGTTTGTAGTTATTGTTTTTGGAAGTTTAAAATCAATTAAGTGGAGTACAAGTACATGGGAGGAGAAAAATTCAAGGGACTATGAGATTAGGGTATTTAAAATATCACGTTGATACTGATGTGACCACAAGTTAACATATCTGTATAAAATTGACTCATCAGTATTTTAAATCACAGTTCTAAACACCTCCTCCCGCTTGACATGGAGTCAACTAGCAGTTGATACAGATACTGAACCAAATGAAAATTTCCGTTAGTGTACTATATTGCAATCTGCACTCTAGCCAGTTTTCTACAAAAATATTTTAAGAGCATTTGTTAAATTCCAGTCAAAATGGACACAATCAGAACAATCTAATAGCATTGCCTGGATCTACCAATCTAATAAAAAATGCAATTCCAAGAAACACTTCTTTACTATTGTTTTACAACCACGTGAATAAAAAAAGCTTAAGAGATAGACAGCCACCTAAAGGAATTTAAAATCTAGTGGGTTACCATACAATGACTAACTTTAATGGAAATAAATTTTTATTATATAATGCCTTCTCTTTATGAGAAGAAGTTAGTGTGTCTAAAAAGGGAAATTATTCATTTATCTTATTTATTTTAAAAAATAAATAAATAAGCAGGGCAGAGGGGCAGAAGGGGAGGGAGAAACAGACTCCCCTCTGAGCAGGGAACCTGATGCGGGACTTGATTCCAGGACCCTGGCTGGGATCATGACCTGAGCCGAAGGCAGACACTAAACCAACTGAGCCAACGAAGTGCCCTGAAAAGGGAAATTATTTAAACAGAGTGACACAAATTTAATGTGATGATTCCTGAAGAAGTGGATATAGAACTAAACTCAGAAGATAATCTGATAATACAGATAATCTAGAACATTAGAAATACTTTTTCCTGGGTGTCAAAATTCAGGGATACCGGTTACCAAATTTAAGAGGAACATATGTGTGTTGTGTATGTGTGTATATGTATATACAAATACACACATAATTGTGTATATACGTTATTGTGCATACACATTTATATTTGGTTTATAATATATGCATCTTTTCCAGTATTCCCACAAAACTCCTTTTATAATTGCATTTTATTTTATTTTATTTTATTTTTTTTTTTTTTTTTTAAAGATTTTATTTATTTATTTGACAGAGATAGAGACAGCCAGCGAGAGAGGGAACACAAGCAGGGGGAGTGGGAGAGGAAGAAGCAGGCTCATAGCAGAGGAGCCTGATGTGGGGCTCGATCCCATAACGCCGGGACCACGCCCTGAGCCGAAGGCAGAGGCTTAACCGCTGTGCCACCCAGGCGCCCCTATAATTGCATTTTAATGAGAATATAATGACTGATTTTAGAACTGCTACATTCAGTGTAAATGAAATGTTAACTAAAAAAAGGCATACTGGTGGAAATAGCTTTGTACAAGGTAAAATATTTCGTGAGAGATACTGTATATTTGTTGTATGTTTAATTTTTTACTCATTTAACAAAAAATAATTATCTTTTCAAAAGATATCTGTCAAGAAATGAAGACTACCACGGTTTGCAATAAAGCTGTAACATCATTCCAAGCAAAATATGTAACTTCCTTCATCCTGGGGCAGATTGTGCAGGCAGTAGCAGGAATGCCTCTTTATATCCTTGGAACAGTTTTTATTGACAACAGTGTTGCCACACACTCAGCTGGTATTTACATAGGCAAGTTTTTTTTTTCCCCTCTCTAATATGGTTGACCCATTTTGAAATTTTATTGAACTTTTACATCTTGGTGTACATATCTAAACAGACATGTAAGTGCTAGTTATTGGCCCTTAAAATAACATTATAATAAATGATAATGGTATGTGTGACTTCAAAATCACATTGAGCTGCCTAATTCTGAGGAATTGCTTGAGATTTGGAATAGTAGACAAGTCATCTGAAAGTCATCAAAAAGATAAAGAGAAATGGGAAAAGGACATACTTTCTTAAGTAATAAGAATGATACTCTATGTATTATGTCATATATATAATGCATATAACATTTATGTATGTATTTGTCATATCAAACTATATAGCTTGCATTTCATTTCTCTAGGAAAAAGTCTCAAATTATTAGATTGGATTGTTTGAATAGTTGTATGTTTCAAACTTTGGGGACATAGGTGGGAAGTTGCTGCCATTATGTTTATGAGGGGATAGAAATATTGTTTCATGCCTCCTCAGGACTGGATTCAGTGTGGTGTTGAAATCGTCATCATCATTGTACTAAGCTCTTTACATGCATTAACTCACTTCACCTTTTGGGGGGGCTCAAATATTTTGAAGTTAATGAAAATATAATCTTGTTCATCCTATGAAGAAGAGAAGTGATATGCTATTTAATTGACTACAATGTAGTACCTTCTATTTCTAGTCTTTTGTGCCATGGTATCCTACAATAAGTAGCCCAGGGGTATATCTCACAATAATCTGTATTTCTTTATGTTGCAGTAGTTCTGGTCTTGGTAGATCATCTATCTGTACAGAGTTGTTTATCATAGTTTTTAAAAAATTTAAAAAAACTTTAAAGTATTGTGAAGGTGACTTAAGAGAACCTAGCATTTTGCACCAAAATAATTATTTTTCCACCAGAAGTAAGGAAAGTTATGTCAATAAATTAAAATAGATGATATTCATATTTATGTTTGCTTTTAGAAAAAAAATCGCAGTGATTTATTAATGTTGGCCGAGGGTGGCAACAGATCTGTTTGTTTTACTTTTGCTTCTACTGAATAAAATTAAAATGCACATCTACACACTGTAAAAAGTTGCCACCTCCTGCCACCATGGCAGCTAAGGTGAAGTGTACAAAGCTACCACAAAGTGTAATCAGGTATATTGAATTTATATTTATATTAAATGTAAATGTATTTATATTACATTAAATATATAGATTAAATAAGATACAGTGAATTATTATGATTATCTAAGTTTCTTTAATACAAGCATTGGGTAATATATATGATGGTTAATTATGTGTCAACTTTGCTGGATTTGTTTGGTCAAACATCAGTCTAGATGTTTCTGCTCTGTTTTTTAGGTGTGAGTAACACAGTCAGTAGACTGAGTAAAGCAGATTACTCTCCATTATGTGGCGAGCTTTATCGAATCAGTTGAAGGCTTTCAGAGCAAAAACTTAGGTTTCCCCAAAAAGAAGCAATTCTTTCTACAGACTGCTAGGCAGAAACTCTGCCTGAGTTTTTCAGGCTTTCTGACCTACCCTGTGGGTTTTAAGCGTTGGTATGGACTCAGTACTGTAACATTAACTCTTACCTGGGTTACCCACCTGCCAGCCTGCCCTACAAATTTGGACTTGCCAGTCTTTATAATTGCATGAGGCAATGCCTTAAAAATCTCTCTCTCAATATCCTATGGGTTCTGTTTCTCAGGAGGACCCTGACTAATAAAGTATGCCATGAGGCTTTCAGAAGTAATCTATTTCAGTGATATAATTTTTGTCATGACAAAGCTGGCTTATGTAGTTGTTTGATGTTCAGTATTCATTTTTAGGCATAATGGAAGCTTCGGTAGTACTCGGATATTCTTTGAGTTATGTGATAGCAGCATCCCTTACTAGGGGCACTGAGAACAGTATTTTTGCAATTAGGTAAGCCATTTTATTTCCTTGTTTGTGGTTTACATTGTATACGATATTTATTGGATCGATACTGTAGCCTATAAACATACATATATATTTAATTTGTAATAACCATATTTTAGGAAGAAAGTGTAAATGTGACTGATATGCACATATATGTACATATAAATCTAGAATATACACTTTTATCTTTACTGTTTGAAATGTAATTTTAAAAACACTATAATGACAACCTTATTACTAATTCTACATACAGTTTTTTGAGAAATTGTGGAGAAAACACATAACATAAAATTTACATCTTAACCATTTTTAAGTGTATAGTACAGTAGCGTTAACCATGTGCACAGTGTTGAGCAACAGATCACTAGAACTTTTTATCTTGCAAAGCTAAAACTCTGTATCCATCACACAATAACTTCCATTTACCCATTTCTCCCCAGCCCCTGAAAACCACCATTCTACTTTCTACAATTTTGACTACTTTTCATACCTCATATAAGTGGAATCATGCAGTAGTTGTCTTTTTTGTGACTGGCTTATTTCACTTAGCATAATGTCCTCAAGGTTAATCTATGCTATAGCATATACCAGTATTTTCTTACTTTTTAAGGCTAAATAATATTCTGTTGCATGTATATGCCATATTTCTTTATCCTTGTATCTGTCTATGGGCATTTAGTTTATTATGTCCACCCCTTGGCTACTGTGACTAATGCTGCAGTTAACATAGATAAGCAAATATCTCTTTGAAATTCTATTTTCAGTTCTTTTGGATGTATACCCAGAAGTAGGATTGCTAAATCATATTATAATTATATTTTTATTATTTTTGAGGAACTTCCATCCTATTTTCCACAGCAGTGCTACCATTTACATTTCCACCAGTAGTACATAGGGTTCCAATTTCTCAACATCCTTGCTAGCACTTATCATTTTCTTTCTTCTTCTTCTTCCTTCTCCACCTTTTCTTTCTTCTTCTCTTTCTATGTCTCCTTCTTCTTCTAATAGCTATCCTGACAGTTATGAGGTGGATAGCTCATTGCGGTTTTGATTTTCTTTTCCCCAATGATTAGTGACGTTGAGTACCTTTTCATTTACTTGTTGACTATTTATCTATCTTCTTTGGAGAAATGTCTAAACATTTATTCTGTAACATCTGCATATAGTGCTTCTTCTAGCAACACCATTCAAAGACTTATAGGTGCCATATTCATCCCTGTGGTTTCTCACACAATACTGCCTCTGACAAGGGAGCATCTGATAAAACAAAAAAGTGTGATGGTATGACAACTACAGATTTCACTGGTCTTATTCTGTAACCCATTATCCAGAAATAGCTGACTTGATAGAATGTTGTCATGGCTTGATACCCTCAACAGTTTTTTGGTGGAATCTTTAGGTTTTCTATATTTAGGATCATGTCATCTTCAGAGACAGTTTTACTCATTCTTTTCTGATTTGAATACCTTTATTTATTTTTCTTGACCAGTTGATCTGGCTAGTACCTCCAGTGCTGTGTTGACTTAAAGTGGGCATTCTTCTCTTGCTCCTGATTTGTCATATATGGTTTTATTATGTTGTTGTATGTTTCCTTTAAACTCAGTTTGTTGAGAGTTTTTATTATGAATGAATGCTAAATTTTGTCAAATGATTTTCTATATCAATTGATATGATCCTATGATTTTTATCTTTCATTTTGTTCATGTGGTGTATCACATTGATTGATATGCAGATATTGAACCATCCTTGCATGTCTGGAATAAATCCCACTTGATCATGGGGTATGATTCTTTTAATGTATTGTTAAATTTGGTTTCCTAATATTTTGTTCAGGATTTTTGAATCTGTGCTCATTTTGGATATTGGCTTATAATTTTCTTTTCTTGTAGTGTCCTTGTCTGGTTTTAGTTGTACATTTAAATGCAATGTCCAATTTCAATTTATTTTTTTGTATAATATGACAAATGGGTCAAGTTTCTGTTTTTCCCCTCAAAGGGATATTTCACTGTACTGATGGCATTTAAGGATCATTCCATGTTTTTTTTTTAATTTTAATTTACTTTTTTATATGACACAAACTTCAGTACTTATGACATAAAGAATACCAGCTTAATACATTAAGATTCTTTTACAAATCCATAAGGAAAAAAAAAAAAAAAAACAACCCTGCAAACACTTGTAAAGATTAGCAGGAAGTTCACAAAGGAAGGAATACAAATTCCCAATAAACATAAAAATACACAGAAATTGGTTCCATTTCACTATTAATTTGCTAAAAGAATAACAATGACATATAATATACATAATATATTATAATGATATAATTATACATTATTATATTACATATTATATATATAGTTAGCAAAGATTCTGAATACTTAGTGCTAGCTAATTTATGGTAAAAAGACACAAATAACTTTTGAAGAATATAATTAGAATAACTTTTTTTTCTTTTTTAATTTAAATTCAATTAAAATATCATGTATTATTGGTTTCAGAAGTAGAGTTCAGTGATTCATCAGTCTTATATAATACCCAGTGGTCATTACATCACGTGCCCTGCTTAATGTCCATCACCCGGTTACTCCTTCCCCCCAACTCCCTTCCCCTCCAGAAACCCTCAGTTTGTTTCCTATCATTAAGAGTCTCTTATGTTTTGTCTCCCTCTTTGATTTCATCTTGTTTTATTTTTCCCTCCCTTCCCTGTGATCCCTTTCTTTTGTTTCTTAAATTCCACATATGAGTGAGATCATATGATAATTGTTTTTCTCTGATTGACCTATTTTGCTTAGCCAGATACCCTCTATCCATAGCCAAATACCATCCACATCATTGCAAATGACAAGATATCTTTTTTTTTGATGACCGAGTAGTATTCCATCATGTGTGTGTATGTACATGTGTGTGTATATGCACCACATCTTCTTTTATCCATTCATCTGTCAGTGGACATCTGGTTTCTTTCCATAGTTTGCCTATTGTGGACATTGCTGTTATAAACATTGGGGTGCAGGTGCCCCTTTGGATCACTACATTTGTATCTTTGGGGTAAATTCCTAGTAGTGCAATTGCAGGTCATAGAGTAGCTCTGTGTTCAACTTTTCGAGGAACTTCCATACTGTTTTCCAGAGTGGCTGAACTAGCTTGTATTTCCACCAACAGTGTAAGAGGGTTCCCCTTTTTCCGCATCCTTGCCAACATCTGTTCTTTCCTGACTTGTTAATTTTAGCCATTCTGACCAGTGTGAGGTGGTATCTCATTGTGGTTTTGATTTGTATCTCCTTGATGCTGAGTGATGTTGAACATTTTTTCATGTGTCTGTTGACCATTTGTAGGTCTTCTTTGGAGAAATGTCTGTTCATGTCATCTGCCCATTTCTTGATTGGATCATTTGTTCTATGGGTGTTGAGTTTGATAAGTTCTTTATAGATTTTGGATATTAGCCCTTTATCTGATAAGACATTTGCAAATATCTTCTCCCATTCTGTCTGTTGTCTTTTGGTTTTGTCGACTATTACCTTTGTTGTACATAAGCTTTTTATTTTGATGAAGTCCCAATAATTCATTTTGCCTTTGTTTCCCTTGCCTTTGGAGATGTGTCTAGCAAAAAGCTACTGCGGCTAAGGTCACAGAGGTTGCTGCCTGTGTCCTCCTCTAGGATTTTGGTGGATTTCTGTCTCATATTTAGGTCTTTCTTGAGTTTATATTTGTGTGTTTCACTCTTCTGCATGTGTCTCCAATTTTCCCAACATGATTTGTTGAAGAGACTTTTTTTCCATTGGATATTCTTTCCTGATTTGTCAAAGATTAGTTGACCATACAGTTGAGGGTCCATTTCTGGCTTTTCTTTCCTGTTCCATTGATCTATGTGTCTGTTTTTTGTGCCATTACCATACTGTTTTGATGATTACAGCTTTGTAATGGAGCTTGAAATCCGGAATCGTGATGCCCCCAGCTTTGGTTTTCTTTTTCAGCATTCCTTTGGCTATTCAGGGTCTTTTCTGGTTCCATACAAATTTTAGAATTGTTTGTTCCAGCTCTGTGAAAAAAGTTGATGGTATTTTGATAGGGATTGTATTGAATGGATACATTACTCTAGGTAGCCTAGATATTTTAACAATATGTGTTCTTCCAGTCCACAATCATGGAATATTTTTCCATTTCTTTGTGTCTTCTTCAATTTCTTTCATGTGTGTTCTATAGTTTTCTGAATACAGATCCTTTGCCTCTTTGGTTAGGTTGATTCCCAGGTAACATGGCTTTTGGTGCAGTTGTGAATGGGATCGACTTTTTTAACTTCTCTTCTGTCTCATTGTTAGTGTATAAAAATGCAACTGATTTCTGTGCATTGATTTTATATCCTGTTACTTTGCTGAATTCCTGTATGAATTCTAGAAATTTTTTGGTGGAGTCTTTTGGTTTTTCCACATAGTGTATTGTGTCATCTGTGAAGAGTGAGAGTTTGACTTCTTTGCTGATTTGGATGCCTTTTATTTCTTTTTGTTGTCTAATTGCTGAGGCTAGGACTTCTAGTACTATGTTGAACAACAGTGCTAAGAGTGAACTTCCCTACCGTGTTCCTGACCTTAGTGGAAAAGCTTTCAGTTTTTCCCCGTTGAGAATGCTATTTGCTTTAGGCTTTTTGCATATGGCTTTTATGATATTGAGGTATGTTCCCTCTATCCCTACACTTTGAAGAGTTTTAATCAAGAAAGGATGCTGTACCCTGTCAGGTGCTTTTACCGCATCTGTTGAGAGGATCATATGCTTCTTGTCCTTTCTTTTATTAATGTAGTATATCACATTGATTGATTTGCAGTTGTTTAACCACCCTTGCAGCCCAGGAATAAATCCCACTTGGTCGTGGTGAATAATCCTTTTAATGTACTGTCAGAACCTATTGGCTAGTTTCTTGTTGAGAATTTTTGCATCCATGTTCATCCGGGATATTGGTCTATAATTCTGCTTTCCAGTGGGGTCTTTGTCTGGTTTGACAATCAAGGTAATGCTGGCCTCATAAAAAGAGTTTGGAAGTTTTCCTTCCATTTCTATTTTTTGAAACAGCTTCAGAAGAATAGGTATTAATTCTTCTTTAAATGGTAGAATTCCCGTGGGAGGCTATCCATCCCTGGACTCTGGTTTGTTGGGAGATTTTTAAAAAAATATTTTATTTATTTATTTGTCAGAGAGAGAGAGCGAGTGAAGCAGGAGGAGTTGCAGGCAGAGGGAGAAGCAGGCTCCCTGATGAGCGAGGAGCCCAATGTGGGACTCGATCCCAGGACCCTGAGATCATGACCAGAGCCAAAAGTAGATGCTTAAGTGACTGAAACAGCCAGGCGTTCCTGTTGGGAGATTTTTTATTACTTCTTCAATTTCTTTGCTGGTTATGGGTCTGTTCATTTTTTCTATTTATTCCTGTTTCAGTTTTGATAGTTTATATGGTTCTAGGAATGCATCCATTTTTCCCAGATTGCCTAATTCATTGCCATATATTTGCTCATAACATGTTCTTATAATTGTTTTTTTTCTTTGGTGTTGATTGTGATCTATCCTCTTTCATTCATGATTTTATTTATTTGGGGACCTTTCTCTTTTCTTTTGGATAAGTCTGGCCAGGGGTTTATCGATCTTACCAATTCTTTCAAAGAACCAGGTCCTAATTTTGTTGAGTAGAATCTGTTCTACTATTTTTTTGCTTCCTATTTCATTGATTTCTGCTCTAATATTTATTAGTTTTCTCCTTCTGCTGGGTTTGGCTTTATTTGCTCTTCTTTCTCCAGCTCCTTTAGGTATGAGGTTAGGTTGTGTATTTGAGCCCTTTCTTGTTTCTTGAGAAAGGCTTGTATTGCTATATACTTCCCTCTTAGGACTGCCTTTGCTTCATTCCAAAGGTTTTGAACAGTTGTGTTTTCATTTTCATTTGTTCCCATGAATTTTTAAAAATTCTTCTTTAATTTCCTGGTATATATAGTTGGCTGCTCCCATGTTAGGGACATAAATATTTACAATTGTTAGATCTTTTTGGTGGATAGACCCTTACTTATGATCTAGTGTCCTTCCTCATCTCTTATTATAGTCTTTGGTTTAAAATCTAATTTGTCTGATGTAAGGATTGCTACCCCAGCTTTCTTTTGATGTCCATTAACATGATAAACGGTTTTCCACCCCCTCACTTTCAATCTGGAGGTGTCTTTGGGTCTAAAATAAGTCTCTTGCAGGCAGGCAGCATATTGATGGGTCTTGCTTTTTTATCCAGTCTGATATGAAGTATTCTTGGCTGCGTATTTTTCTCGTCTAGCACCCTGAATATATCATACCAGTCCTTGTCCTGAACTGCTTTCAGGATTTTTTTCTTTGTCATTGAGATTTGTAAGCTTCACTGTTATATGTTCAGGTGTTGACCTATTGATTTTGAGGGGGGTTCTCTGTGCCTCCTGGACTTGAATATCTATTTTCTTCCTCAGATTAGGGACATTCTCAGCTATAATTTGCTCAAATATACCTTCCGCCCCCCACTTTCCTTTTCTTCTAGGATCCCAATTATTCTAATATTGTTTCTCTTTATGGTATCACTTATCTCTCGAATTCTCCCCTCATGATCCAGTAGTTGTGTATCTCTCTTTTTCTCAGCTTCTTTATTCTCCATCATTTTGTCTCTATATCACTAATTCTCTCTTCTGCCTCATTTATCCTAACAGTGCTTCCATTTTTTATTGCATCTCATTAATATCCTTTTTGATTTTGACTTGATTCGATTTTAGTTCTTTTATTTCTCCAGGAAGGTATTCTTCTTATTGAAAATATTCCACTAAGCTTATTCCTAGTAATTTGAAGTACTTCATTAGTATTGTGCATAGAATCTTTATTATTTAATTTCTTAATTATTTCTAGTAGGAGGAAAATCTATTGATCTGTAGTGCACTGTATTAAATTCTTTGCTTATACTTTTTTTTCCCTTTGTTCTTTGTTTACACTTTTAATTTCCTCAGTCTTCTTGGTTATCAATTATTTACACATATGTAATAATCATATGTAGCATAGTGCACATGGTTACAATACATAGCTGGATTCAAAAACAAAAAGAGAAAAAAAGAAAATTTCTAAATATTATAATCACTGAGGAAACACATAACCCTAATGACAATCTAGAGTTGAAACTCCTTGTGCATAATATATACAGATATGTATACCTATTGGGTAATGGAACTCAAGATTTCAACCTTGTAGCATTGCAAGTTGGAACTTGTACCCCTGAATAATGTAGCAATGGATAAAGAGTTGTCCCATTAATGAATAAAACTGGGAATATTGTCCACATTCTATGAAAAGCAAGGTCTGTATGCAAGCTCCTCATCAGGTCTCTGTTGACAACAGGATTGCCTGTGAGAAACCAGCACCTTCAAAACTGTGGTTCTTGAGTATATAGGTATTTTCCCACAACAGAATGTTAGACAAGGTGTTAAATATCTGTGGAACTGAAGACAGTGGTAGCTGTATGGTAATGAACACACCCAAATCTTCTCCCTAAATGATATAACATAACTTCACAACTATGAAAATTTTCCCAAGATCATGGCCTTAGCATGACTGAAGACAAAGAATGCTGAAACTGCAAATGAACAGGGAATAAAAAGAGAAAATCAACAAATCCAGCACAGGATCCTTCACACATTCCCATCCCACCCTACTCACCGCAAAGTCTACAAAAGCAGACCAAGAAAAACTGCAGAGAAGAGGGAAGACAAAGCCTAACAAAGAGTCCTATGGGTGATTAGGTATGATCACTAGAAGGGTAATTAACACTCAATCTGAGTTGAGTCAGAGAAGGAATTTAAGAAAGAGATTTCCAAGTATAGGTGATTTAAAGGGTCAGATGCCAGATAAAGAGTTAGTTGTGTACCTTAGGGGTCCAGGCTTGCCCTAAAGGGTGTGCATGACTTAAAGGGGCAGGAGTGATTTTAAAGGATAGGTGAGATTTAAAAGGATAGTCTTCCAAACACATGGATTCTGCTGGAAAAAAAAGTTAAAAAGAACAAAGAATTACTTTTGCACCTGAGTGGATGTGGGAAAAGAAAGAAAAGGGAAAAATTTATATTCCTGCAGGATAAAAGAAAGCTATATAATTGGAGGACTCACAATCAGCAAAACAAAACAGTAGGGACAAATTAACAGAAAATGTTCCATTTCTCTCTTCTCTCTTTCTGTTTGATTATGGCATTGTCGTAATGAAATACACAATGTTGAAATTTTAAATTTTTTCTCTGTTAAAGTGCTGATGACAGTGATGAGCATCAAAGGCAGCTGCGGAATTGGTGGATTTATTTTGGTTTGGTCTCACTTATTGCATGGTCTACATTGATACCATTGTCATGCTTTCCACACAGTGTACGAGGTGACTATAAAAATATAATTCATTAAATTAAAAAACAATAGATTCCTTGTCCCCACCCCCATCTCCTCATGTCAGAATATGGCTGAACTACATTTCTTTTTGTCATGGAGCTATGGCGACATATAGGTTAGTGTTATTTGAGCAAATGAAGCTGGATGTGGCCAAATATTATTTTATTTATGTGCCAGATTTCATTAGTATGTATTTTTGCTTCTTGTCATTCTTTAAATGCTAGAGTTCATAACATTTCTTTAGAAAGAAACATGTTTAAATCTACTTACCTAGCATTACTTAATATACGTACTACCTTAAAGAAATATTATAAGTTAAAATAGTATTAAAATTCTTTTGAAAACACTGAAAAATAATATGTAACATTAGAGAAATCAAATACTTTCCTAATGACAGTACATTTTATTGTCACAAAATATTTTTAGCAATGTCAAAATTACTCTTTTACATTTTAGGGCTGTGCTGTCAAGTACTATAGTCACTTGCCACATGTGACTATTTAAATGTCAAATTAAATTAAAATTAGAAACCCATTTACTCAGTCATAGGAGCTAGATTTCTAGTATTAATAGCTACATATAGCTCATTGCTACAGTATTGGACAGTACAGCTATGGAAAATTTTCATTATCATAGAATGTTCTTTATGACAGCACTGTTTTAGGAAAATGTGCTTTTTACTTAATTAGATTGACTTTAGCCTGTTCACAAATAGCTCACTTGTCATTTCAAGAAAAACTGGGTTTATTAAGATGTATGCATATATTTGTCTGTGTTAATTATTCAAATATGCCATAAGATTCTTTTATTTCTTATCATATAGGTACAGCAAAGATAAAAGCTGAGAAGCGTAAACATCCTCATCCATTTGATGGAGAGATTAAAGATCAGGAATTTGGACCGATTAATATCAAGGATTTATTTGCTACTATTTGGGTAAAGTAAAATATTTTTCATGAACAAACCAAATAAGTTGACCTGTAGTGGATGTAAGAAAATAACCATAAAGTGTTCAACTTAAATCTGAGTGGGACTTTCAAAGTCTTAATTAACTTATTCATTTTATAGATAATGTAAAATAGGACCCGCCTTAACTAAGTGGCATTTCCAGGAACATGGCTAGTGTCAGAGGATGGTACTAGTATTTTCCTCCTATTTCTTTTAATTTTACTTTTGTGTTATTTTGTGCTTGTTCTTTCCCTGAAGAAATAAATAAGACATTTAATGAGATAACTTACAGGTATCAACATCTTTTTATTATGGTTAAATGACGTAGCAGAGAACTCTAGAAGTTAGCAAATATTCTTGCAAACATCATATTTTATGGAAAATATCTCAATATCAAATAGAGAAGAAATCTTTGTTTCTCTAGGTGAGAAACACGGCCTACAATACAGACATAGTGGGGTTTAAAAACCCAACTTCTTTTTAAAATTTTTTAAAGATCTTATTTATTTATTTGTTTGTTTATTTGAGAGAGAAAGAGAGAGAGTGTGTGAGTCCAAGCAGGGGGAGGAGGAGAGGGGAGGAGCAGAGGGGGGAGGAGAGGGAAAGAATCTCAAGCTGACTCCACGCTGTATGTGGAGTGGGTGGTGGAGCTCGATCCCGCGACCCTGAGATCATGACCTAAGCTGAAACCAAGAGTCAGATGCTCAACTGACTGAGCCATCCTGGCATCCTGAAAAAAAACCCAGCTTCTAAATAATGATTCTGTATTCAATTTACTTCCTCTTCTCCTCTTCATAACTTTATCCTTTATGTTGAGGGCAGAATCGCATTGAAGATATGATACTAACACCCATGGCTTTATGGAGCTGTGTTCTTGTGTGGGTCTCAGATCTTAAAAAATACAGATTAAAAACAAGTGATTGACAATTGTGTAGAGAAAATTCCATGTAAAATGTACTTTAGATATAGGTCAAAGTAGGCTTCACTGAACAGGGAGCATTTAAATAGAAAACCCTAAAGCAAGAGAAGGAATTATCCATGCAAAGAATGGTCATTAAGGAAATTTCAAGCATAAGAGACACATGTGGAAACATCTTGAGGCAGCAAAGTTTTTGCCTATGTTCAGTTTAGAGAAGACTTGTATGTTTAAAGCATAGCTGCTTGGTGGAGAGAGTGAAAGAATACTAGGTTGGAAAGATAAGCAGAAGGCTAGCTCTTGAAGGTCCTTGTGGGAGATTGTGAGAGCTTTAGATTTTGTTTTCAATGCAATAGGAAGTCACTAATATA
Source organism: Ursus americanus (assembly GCF_024610735.1). NCBI lineage: Eukaryota > Metazoa > Chordata > Mammalia > Carnivora > Ursidae > Ursus > Ursus americanus. The sequence continues at coordinate 9,239,255 of NC_142131.1, forward strand.
AGTTAGGGAATGATGTTTTAAGAACTTTAAAACATGACTTTGTGTAAAAAATGGATTACAGTGGGGTGAGAATTGAAAAGGCAGTATGATTTAGGTGTTGTTACAGGAAGTTTTCTCTCGGTATTAAAAATGGTTAATTTTTATTCAGCTAGTATATAGGACCCAATTGCAAGAACCAATTAAAGAATTACTTGGCATTTATAAAATTCAGGGCTATTGACAATGATTTGTATAAGAAGAAAAAAAAGTAAACCTTTCACATAGCAATATGATCTGAGCTTCTGGAGTCTTAAAAAAGAAAGAAAATAAATTAAAACCTAAAATATGGGAAAGCAAATGTTCTAAAATCTACATATGGACATGTAATATCCAGATCCAACAGAAAGCTTATGTATCTAGGCTCTTGCCTTTAATCATATACCAGGCTGAGTTCAGAAAGAAAACAGGGATAACGGGCCACACTTTAGGGAGCCTACTAGATTAGAAAAATTCCCACTGTTTGCCTTGTTTCATGGTTTAGCACCTGCCAAAGCTGACTTTCTCAGTAAAGTGTATCTATTGAGCCATGTTGGTGAAATTATTCTATTTTATTTTATTATTTTATTTTATTTTATTTTTCATTTTGGTGAAATTTAAGTAGGGCATTTCTTCTCTGATCCTAAGGGAGTCAGCCAGTGTTTTCTATTAAGTTGGTGGTTACTTGTGAGTCAGTTAAGCAATGTAGGTTATTAAAGAATTCATGCAAGGAAGAGTGGAGTTAAGCAGTGGTAATGGTAATAATCCCTCATCAGGTAAGGGTGAGAGATGCTATGACTCTCTGGGGATGAGTAGAAAGTAAACTAAAGGTAAGTTTATGCTTCTCTGTGGTAGATCATAGAGAAATTTTCTTGTTAGGGTCTGTCACTTTTTACCTAAGCCCAAAAGTCAGACTTCTGTTAGAGACTCTGACCACCCAAGAGTAGCATCCTGTTCTTTGGTAAAGTTTTAGAGAGAGTAAGCTCTAGCCTTCTCTTTGTGACTAGTGGTTATCCAAGGGGTAAAAGGCAAATGATGCATCAGATCTCTCTTTATCCATAGGTTCTGATTTGTTAGCAGGCCTAACTACTAGAGGGACTACTCCTCAGGGACATTATGTAGCACTCACTACTGTGATACCTTACCAAATATCCATATTTCTTTCATTTGGAGACATACTTTTTTCCTTCACTTTTTAACATCTTTAAAATGGGTTGGTATTAAATTGATGGAGTCTTGAAATAACTATAAAGCAGGATGTAATTTTGACATAGTAGATAATGCCCGATATGCATAAACTTGGTGATGGCTGTTCATATTATCATTACCTTAACTAAGTTATATACTTGAGTGGTGCTGTCCATATTGAGTGAGCCTTCTTGGTTAACATTTCAAAAAGATGATGCAGTATTTAAGCATGGTATTATAAACTTATTATATATGTATAATATATATACAAATATTTGATGTTGAAGGAATGATCACTAGTTCACATTTTCTTGCAAAGTAACATCCAAGTATTTTATGAAACTTAAGTAAAGGAATCCCACAAATAGAGATAGCTTTATTGTTCTTTTATTGAGATAACTGCAAAAGGACTGACTAGACCACATGCCAAACTGTGTGGCTAAGTCAGGAAAAACTGGCAAGTCCTTCTTAATAGATCTAATATATTTCAAAAGCCGGTGAGACTAAAATCTGCATAGTATAGGATTTTCCTTTAAGCATTGTAGCATTATGTCAGTGGCCGTGATTTTTTTTTAATGTTTTTTTATTATATTATGTTAGTCACCATACAGTACATCCCTGGTTTTTGATGTAAAGTTCGATGATTCATTAGTTGCGTATAACACCTAGTGCACCATGCAATACGTGCCCTCCTTACTACCCATCACCAGCCTATTCCATTCCACCCTCTCCCCTCTGAAGCCCTCAGTTTGTTTCTCAGAGTCCATAGTCTCTCATGCTTCATTCCCCCTTCTGATCACCCCCCTTTCTTTATCCCTTTCTTCCCCTACCGATCATCCTGGTTCTTATGTTCCATAGATGAGAGAAACCATATGATAATTGTCTTTCTCTGCTTGACTTATTTCACTTAGCATTATCTCCTCCAGTGCCATCCATGTTGCAGCAAATGTTGAGAACTCGTTCTTTCTGATAGCTGAGTAATATTCCATTGTATATATGGACCACAGCTTCTTAATCCAGTCATCTGTTGAAGGGCATCTCTGCTCCTTCCACGATTTAGCTATTGTGGACAGAGCTGCTATGAACATTGGGGTGCATATGGCCCTTCTCTTCACTACGTCTGTTTCTTTGGGGTAAATACCCAGTATTGCAATGGCTGGGTCATAGGGTAGCTCAATTTTTAACTTTTTAAGGGACCTCCATACTGTTTTCCAGAGTGGCTGTACCAACTTGCATTCCCACCAACAATGTAGGAGAGATCCCCTTTCTCCACATCCTCTCCAACAATTGTTGTTTCTTGTCTTGTCTATTTTTGCCATTCTAACTGGCGTAAGGTGGTATCTCAGTGTGGTTTTGATTTGAATTTCCTTGATGGCTAATGATTTTGAACATTTTTTCATGTGTCTCTTAGCCATTTGTATGTCTTCATTGGAAAAGTGTCTGTTCATATCTTCTGCTTATTTTATGATTTATTTGTTTCTCGTGTATTGAGTTTGAGAAGTTCTTTGTAGATCTGGGATACCAGTCTTTTATCTGTAGCATCATTTGCAAATATATTCTCCCATTCCGTGCCTCTTAGTTTTTTTGACTGTTTCCTTGGCTGTGCAGAAGCTTTTTATCTTGATGAAGTCCCACAAGTTCATTTTATCTTTTGTTTCTCTTGCCTTTGAAGATGTGTCATGAAAAGGTTGCTGTGGCCGATGTCGTAGAGGTTGCTGCCTATGTTCTCCTCTAGGATTTTGATGGATTCCTGTCTCACATCGAGGTCTTTCATCCATTTGGAGTTTATCTTTGTGTATGGTGTGAGATAGTGGTCAAGTTTCATTCCAATTTTCCCAGCACCATTTATTGAAGAGACTGTCTTTTTTCCACTGGATGTTTTTTCCTGCTTTATCAAAGATTAGTTGCCCAGAGAGCTGAGGGTCCATTTCTGGGTTCTCTATTCTGTTCCATTGGTCTATGTGTCTGTTTTTGTGCCAGTACCATGCTGTCTTTGTGATCACAGCTTTGTAGTACAGCTCGAAATCCGGCATTATGATGCCCCAAGCTTTGTTTTTCCTTTTCAACAGTTCCTTGGCGATTCAGGGCCTTTTCTGGTTCCATACAAATTTAAGGACTATTTGGTCCAGTTCTTTGAAAAATGTCATCGGTATTTTGATCGGGATAGCATTGAAAGTGTAGATTGCTCTGCGTAGCATGGACATTTTAACTATTTTAATTCTTCCGATCCATGAGCATGGAATATTTTTCCATCTTTTTGTGTCTTCCTCAATGTCTTTCAAGAGTGATTTATAGTTTCTAGAATATAGATCCTTTATGTCTCTGGTTAATTCCAAGATAATGTATGGTTTTTGGTGCTATTGTAAGTGGGATGGATTCCCTAATTTCTCTTTCTTCAGTCTCATTGTTCGTGTATAGAAATGCAACTGATTTCTGAGCATTGATTTTGTATCCCTCCACATTACTGAATTGCTCTATGAGTTCTAGTAGTTTGGGGGTGGAGTCTTTTGGGTTTTCCATATAGAGTATCATGTCATCTGCGAAGAGAGACAGTTTGACTTCTTCCTTGCCAATTTGGATACATTTTATCCCGTTTTGTTGTCTGATTGCTGTTGCAAGGACTTCTAGTACTATGTTGAATAATAGTGGTGAGAGTGGGTATCCTTGTCGTGTTCCTGATCTTAAGGGAAAGGCTTCCAGCTTTACCCCATTGAGAATAATATTTGCTGTAGGCTTTTCATAGATGGTTTTTATGAGATTGAGGAATGTACCCTCTATCCTTACACTCTGAAGAGTTTTAATCAGGAAAGGATGCTGTATTTTTTCAAATGCTTTTTCTGCATCTATTGAGAGAATCATATGATTTTTGAATTTCTCCTTTTGGATAAAATCTGTGACACTGATTGATTTGTGAACGTTGACCCACCCTTGCATCCCAGGGATGAATTCCACTTGGTCATGATGGATAATCCTTTTAATGTACTGTTGGATTCTGTTAGCCAGGATCTTGTTGAGAATTTTGGCATCCATATTCATTAGAGAAATCGGTCTGTAATTCTCCTCTTTGATGGGGTCTTTGCCTGGTTTGGGGATCAAGGTAATATTGGCCTCATAGAATGAGTTTGGTAGCTCTCCTTCTGTTTCTGTTTTTTGAAATAGCTTTAGAAGAATAGGTATTATTTCTTCTTTAAATGTTTGGTAGAATTCCCCAGGAAAACCGTCTGGTCTGGGAGTTTTGTTTTTTGGAAGGTTGTTTATCACTGTTTTAATCTCTTCATAATTAATTGGCCTGTTTAAAAAATCAATTTCTTCCTGTTTCAGTCTTGGTAGTTTATAGGTTTCCAGGAAGTCCTCCATCTCTTCCAGATTGCTTAATTTATTGGCATAAAGCTGTTGATAAAAGTTTCTAATAATCCTTCCAACTTCATTGGTGTTGGTTGTGACCTCTCCTTTTTCATTCATAATTTTCTTAATTTGGGTCCTTTCTCTATTCTTTTGGATAAGCCTTGCCAGTGGTCTTTCAATTTTATTAATTCTTTCAAAGAACCAGCTTCTAGTTCTGTTGATCTGCTCTACTGTACTCCTGGTTTCTAATTCATTGATTTCTGCTCTAATCTTGGTCAACTGCTTTCTCGTGCGTGGATGAGACCTGTCCTTCTGTTGCTGTTGCAGCTTCTTGAGGTGAGAATATAAAAACTGCATTTTAGATTTTTCTATTCTTTTGAGTGAGGCTTGGATGGCTAGGTATTTTCCCCTTAGGACTGACTTTGCAGTATCCCATAGGTTTTGGACCATTGTGTTTTCATTCTCGTTGGTCTCCATAAATTGTTTAAATTGATTTTTGATTTCCTGGTTTATTGAATCATTCCTGAGCAGGATGGTTCTTAGTCTCCAAGTGTTTGAGTTTCTTCCAAATTTTTCCTTGTGGTTGAGTTCCAATTTCGAAGCATTGTGGTCTGAGAATATGCAGGGAATAATTTCAGTCTTTTGGTGTCAGTTGAGACCTGTTTTGTGACCCAGAACATGGTCTATTCTTGAGAATGTTCCATGGGCATTAGAATAGAATGAGTATTCTTTGGTTCTGGGGTGTAGTGTTCTATATATATCTATGAGGTCCAACTCGTTGAGTATGGCATTCAAAGCCTTTGTTTCTTTGTCGAGTTTTTGCATGGGTGTTCTGTCTAATTTTGATAGTGAGGTGTTGAGGTCCCCTACTATCAGTGTATTTTTATCTATATGTCTCTTTATTCTGGTTAAGACTTGGCTTGTGTATCTTGCTGCTCCCCTGTTGGGGGCATATATATTTATAATTGTCATATCCACTTGTTGAATACATCCTTTCAGAATAATATAGTGCCCTTCTGTGTCTCTAACTATAGTCTTTAGTTTAAAATCCAATCTGTCTGATATGAGAATTGCTACCCCAGCTTTCTTTTGAGGTCCATTGGCGTGAAAGATGGTATTCCATCCCTTTACTTTCAGTCTGAATGTATCTTTAGGTTCAAGATGAATCTTTTGTAGACAGCAAATGGATGGGTCATGTCTTTTTTTCCAATCTGCAACCCTGTGGTGTTTTATGGGGGCATTTAGGCCATTTACATTGAGACTGATTATTGAGAGATATGATTTTAATGATGCCATGTTGCCAGTAAAGTCTTTGTTTCTATAGATTGTGACTTTCTGTTCTGTATCACTCTTGGGACCTTTTTACTTTTATAGAACCCCCCTTAATATCTCCTGTAGGGCTAGATTAGTGGTTACGAAATTGGTCAATGACTGGCGATTGTGGAAGGTCTTTATTTCTCCATCAAATCTGAATGACAGCCTTGCTGAATAAAGGATCCTTGGCTGCATGTTTTTCTCTGAAAGAGCTTTAAAAATGCCCCCCAACCCTTTCTTTCATTCCAGGTCTGTGTAGACAGGTCTGACGTAATTCTTGGTATGTGAGAAATTTCTTTGCCCTGGCCGCTTTCAATACTGTATCCTTGGATCTAATATTTGTGAAATGCACTATGACGTGACGTGGCATAGGTTTGTCGTGGTTGAGCTTGGGAGGGGTCCTCTCTGCCTCTTGGACACGAATTCTTGTTTCCTTTGCTAGATTAGGGACGTTTTCAGCTACAATTTGTTCAAATATCTCTCCTAGACCTCTGTTTCTCCACCCCCTTGGGGATGCCGATGATTCTGACATTGGAATGTTTCATTGACTCAGTAATCTCCCTCAACCCACATTCTTGAGAATGGGTTTTTTTGAGCCAAGTTTCTATTTTAGCTCTCTCTTCTACTAACCCATCCTCCAATTCGCTGATACGTTCTTCTGCCTCATTTACCCTGGCCATCAGAGCCTCTAGTTTTGACTGCATTTGGCTCATAGAATTTTTAATTTCTGCCAGATTCACTCTAATTTCCTCCCTTAGAGATTCTATATTCTCATTAACATTTTCGTTAATACCTTTTTCAAGTCAACACATCATCTTGACCATTGTTACTCTGAATTCCATTTCTGATAATTTGGTTATATCCATATCCATTAGTTCTGTGGCAGGGGCCACAGACTCATTGCCTTTTCTTTGCTGGGGGTGATTTCTCCTTCTCGTTATTCTGATGAGGAGAGGTTGCAGGGTTGTCCAGAGCCCAAATTATTGACCGGGACCCAGGCCATGTGCCCTTGTTTTATAGGGACCTTAGGGATGTGGGCTTCTTGATTTTTCAGCCTGCCTTCTGTGTTCTGGGGGAGGGGCCTGCCACGCCGATACTCAGGCAACCCTGTTTGGGTAGAGTCTCCTCGTCCCCTGTGAGGGGGGATGGGGGTCGGCACACTGTGAGCCGGTCTTTCCAGGCTTTTGTTCTCTGGCGGCTTTCCCTGGTGGTTTGCTGTGCCTCTTCTGAGAGTCAGAGCAGCAGTAGCCGAATCTCAGCCTCTGTCTCAGAACAGAGGGATCGCGGACCGTTCTCCACTGATGTTCTGGCCACTTTAACTCTGTTTCTGTTGGTGCTGCTCAACCCTGCAGCGTCCTGGGATGTGTGCCCCACAGCCGGTGTCCCAGCCCTCACTTCCAGGGCCAGTGCGTCTCTGTCCTTTGTGTTTCTAACACCGCCAGCCGCCCCCCGTTTGCTCCCGGAGCTCCCGGTCTCAGTGTGGTTCCGGTGAGCACACCGGAGGTCCGTTTCAGCCTGGTGGCGCGCGTTCCCCGGCTCACGGTCTCAGTCTGCTCTCTCGTGGGTGCCGGTTCGCGAGTCCACCCGCTCCCCCGTGCAGGTGGCTACCGCTTCCCGGCACCCGAACGCGGCGGCTCCCTCCCCCTTCCGTTTATCTTCTGATATCTGTGCGTGGTTTCAAGGCTCCCCGCTTCGTACCTCAATACTCAGCGCTGGAGATGTTCATTTGTAGGGATCCAGATGTATCTTCCTGCATCTCAGGCTGATTCCGTGGATGTTCAGGCTGGTCTGGTACCTATCCAGCTCAACTCAGGGGACCGGCTGAAAAAGGGGTCCCTTACTCTTCCGCCATCTTAACTCCATCCGTGATTTTTTTTTAATGGTACACAGAATAATGGTGTTTCTTACTGTTGATAGCATTTTAGATTAAATAAAATATGGTATTTTAACCTTTCTGAACCTCACTTTCTTCAACTGAGAAATTGGTACAATAATGGTACCTTCTTCAGAGGAATGTAGGGTAAATAGATTTCTGCAGAGCCCATAGTAAAAACTCAGCAAATACATAATTAATATGAATGCCTACTTGAGATATTTCTGATTTTAGATTAGGGAAGGAAAGTGCACCAAAAAAATAAGGGAAAATGTTATAATATTTTCATCTTGATAAGAAGAATGGGTTATCAACTAGAAAATAAATTTAAAAGACTAGTATGAGGAATTTGATTGACTAAAAAGCTTTGTCTTCCTACACTATTAACCATATAGTTCAGTACCTCCTAGTTCATGACACTTAATTGGTACTGTTTGCTTGAAGTTCAATGTCTGTTTACAAGTTCCTGTTTTAAGGGCTGACATAAAATCATTCCAGCAAGCAAGTTATTCCAGTCAGTAAAATGTATCACCATCATTATAAGACTTACTGACTAAAAACTAGTTAAAAAACACATCTTCTGATTTTTTAGGGATAGATTTTTTTTTTCTAAAAGAAAAGTCTTCTTGTCATAAACTTTTATTAAAAGAAGCCAGAGAAGTATCTCTTTTTAGAATGGATTCTCTTTACTCTTACCATATTTCCTGTTCATCCTTACTTATATATTTTAGAAAATTCTTCAATTAACGAAAGAAGAGTTTTATTCAAATTTCAGTAAAGATAATTTTAATTTTAAAATTGATAAAATGGACATAAATAAAAGATAAAAAGCCAGAACAGAAACAAAATATTTAACATATTTATAAAGTTATAATATCCATTGCAAATCCTCAACAAGATATTAGCAAATCAAATCCAACAGTACATTAAAATAATTATTCACCATGATCAAGTGGGATTTATTCCTGGGCTGCAGGGATGGTTCAATTTTTGCAAAACAATCAACATGATATATTACATTAATTTAAAAAAGATAACCATATGGTCCTCTCAATAAGTGCAGAAAAAGTATTTGACAAAATACAGCATCCATTTTTTATAAAAACCCTCAACAAAATAGGTATAGTTGGAACATACCTCAATATTATAAAGGCCATGTTTGAAAGACCGACAACTAATATCATCCTCAATGGGGAAAATCTGAGAGCTTTTCCTCTAAGGTCAGGAACAAGACAGAGATGTCTATTCTCACCATTACTATTTAACATAGTACTAGAAATCTTAGCCTTGGCAGTCGGACAACAAAAAGAAATAAAAGGCATCTAAATTGACTAGGAAGAAGTAAACTCTCACTATTTGCAGAGGACATGACACTTAATGTAGAAAACCTAAAAAAGACTCCACCAAAAAATTGCTAGAATACATGAATTCAGCAAAGTTGTAGGATATAAAATCAACATCCAGAAATCTGTTGCATTTCTATACACCAATAATGAAGCAGGAGAAAGAGAAATCAAGGAATCGATCCCATTTACAGTTGCACCAAAAACCAGAAGATAAGACTAAACCTAACCAAAGAGGTAAAGGATCTGTACTCTGAACACTTATAAAAGAAATTGAAGAGGACACAAAGAAATGGAAAAGCATTCCATGCTTATGGATTGGAAGAACAAATACTATTAAAATATCTACAATACCCAAAGAAATCTATGCATTAAACACAATCCCTATCAAAATGCCACCAGCATTTTTCACAGCGCTAGAACAAACAATCCTAAAATGTGTATGGAACCACAAAGCCCCCAAATAACCAAAGCAATCTTGAAAAAGAAAAGCAAAGCTGGAGGCATCACAATTGCAGACTTTAAGCTATATTACAAAGCTGTAGTCATCAAGACAGTATGATACTGACACAAAAACAGACACATAGATCAATGGAACAGAACAGAAAACCCCAAAATGGATCCACAACTATAGGGTCAACTAATCTTCAACAAAGCAGGAAAGAATATCCACTGGAAAAAAAGACTGTCTCTTCAACAAATGGTGCTGGGAAAACTGGACAGCAACATGCAGAAGAATAAAATTGGATCACTTTCTACATCACACACAAAAGTAAATTCAAAATGGATGAATGACCTAAATGTGAGACAGGAAATCATCAAAATCCTAGAGGAGAACACAGGGAGCAACTTCTTTGATACTGACAGTAACAACTTCTTACTAGACACATCACTGAAGGCAAGGGAAATGAAAGCAGAAGTGAACTATTGGTATTTTGTCAAGATAAAAACTTCTGCACAGCAAAGGAAACAGCAAAACAAAAAGGCAGCCTATATTTGCAAATGACATATCTGATAAAGGGTTAGTATACAAAATCTAAAGAACTTATCAAACTCAACAGCCAAAAACCAAATAATCCAGTTAAGAAATGGGCATAAGATATGAATAGATATTTTTTCTAAAGAAGACATCTAGATGGCTAATAGACACATGAAAATATGCTCAACATCACTCATCATCGGGGAAATACAAATCAAAACCATGACAAGATACTGCCTCACACCTGTCAAAATGGCTGAAATTAACAGCACAGGAAACAAAAGGTGTTGTTGAGATGTGGAGAAAGGGGAACCGTCTTGCACTGTTGGTGGTAATGTAAACTGGTGCAGCCACTCTGGAAAACAGTATGGAGGTTCCCCTAAAAAGTTAAAAACAGGGGTGCCTGGGTGGCTCAGTCTGTTAAGGTTCTGACTCTTGATTTCAGTTCAGGTCATGATCTCAGGGTCTTGGGATTGAGCCCCACCTCAGGCTCCCCACTTAGTGGGGGGTCTGTTGTCTCCCTCTCCCTCTGCTTGCTCTCTGTCTCTCTCTCTCTCTCAAATAAATAAGTAAATATTTTTTTAAAAAGTTAAGAAAAGAGGGGCGCCTGGGTGGCACAGCAGTTAAGCGTCTGCCTTTGGCTCAGGGTGTGATCCCGGCGTTGTGGGATCGAGCCCCACATCAGGCTCCTCTGCTAGGAGCCTGCTTCTTCCTCTCCCACTCCCCCTGCTTGTGTTCCCTCTCTCGCTGGCTGTCTCTGTCCTGTCAAATAAATAAATAAAATCTTTAAAAAAAAAAAAAGAAGTTAAGAAAAGAACTACCGTATAATCCAGCAGTGGCACTACTAGGTATTACCCAAAGGATACAAAAATCCAGATTCAAAGGGGCACACACACTTCGATGTTTATAGCAGCAGCAGCATCAATAGCCAAAATATGGAAAGAGGCCAGATGTCCCATCAATTGATGAATGGTAAAGAAGATGTGTGTATACACACACACACACACACACACACACACACACAAAAAAAAAAAAAAAAACACACAGAGGAATATTACTCAGCCATCAAAAAGAATGATATCTAGCCATTTACAAAGACATGGCTGGAACTATAGTCTATTATGCTACGTGAAATAAGTCAGTCAGAGAAAGACAAATGCCATATGTGGAATTTAAGAAACAAAATAAATGAACATATGGGAAGGGGAAAAAGGAGAGAGAGAGAGAGAAACAAATCATAAGACACTCTTAATGAGAGAGAACAAACTGAGGATTGATGGAGGTAAGTGGGAGGGGGATGGGTTAGATGGGTGATGGCTATTGTTATGATGAGCACTGGTTGCTGAATTCTACTCCTGAACCAATATTGCACTATATTTTAACTAACTAGAATTTAAATAAAAATTTGAAGAAAAAAATAAGTAAAAATAAGTTATAATATCTGTGAGGTGAAAAGTTATAAATAAAAAGTCAAAGGGTTTACGCTTAAGAATAGAAAGTTGAACAACGAATAAGAACAATAACTATCCATAGCTCTCAGAATATAATGGATTAGGAATATATTTTAAAGAATAAAAACAGAAAGCTTGGAAATTAGGGAAATAAGTCAGGGAAAAGGAAAAAAACAATGAAATTAAGACTGGCTAGAAGCAGGTAAGGAATAAGATTTTATATGAGAAAACTGTTTTTAAATGTATGGAGCAGAGAGATCTGCACTTTACCTTCTTTTTCTTCATCTCGTGCCTTAAGTCTCATACCTTATTCACAGAGAAGACATTTATATACTAGAACTCCAGTGAACAAAGAATTGTCAATGAATTTTATGATATGAAAGAACTTCTTGAACTAGAAAGGACTAATTGAATTTAAAGTGTTATTCATTACTTGTGTGACTAGAAACGGATGACAGAATATATCAAAGGAAGCTAGTGTCCAAGTTATTTAGATATTATACTGTTGTTAGTCAAAATACTGAACTTTCTTTGAAAGGAGGTCAATTACTATCATAGAAACTAGAATCAATGTACATTTGACATAAGTAATATGATTTTTAAAAATATATTTATTACTTATATTTATGTCAGGACATCATGTATTATTTTCAGTCTCTGAGTTGTCTACTAGGTTTGATGAAATAAATTGGTGTTTATAGAAGCTGAGTAAGTGAGGTTTCAGGATAGAGGGCTGAAACATTTTTAAACTTGAAAAAGCATTTTATACATGAGGTATTTTACTCTTATTGACAGATTTAATAAAGATAGCCATTACTTATTTTCTATGGCTAATAATAGATGTTTTTCATGAGGAACCAAGACCAGAGCAAAGGCGAAGTTAAATGATCAAGTAAAACACTTGAGAAATTCAAAGTTTATTGGTATCCTCTACAACTTATGTTTTCTTCCTATTTGGAAGACACCAAAGCCTTTTACTGGCAAGATCATTGTCTCCTGTCATGCTACCTTGATTAGGGTAGGAAGTAGATTAATGCTTCTACCACATGAAAGAAAAAGTTCCATAATTAATTGGGACACTACACACCCATCTTCAGTGAACCTTGGTTGAGTCTTTGGGAGCTCTTTCCTTCCTGCAACATTTCTTTGCATCAGTTTCCTCGTTGACATTTGTTTCCCACTGCTACTTGAGCTCTGTCCTGTATCTTAGTCTACTTGTCTGTGTCCATTATACCATTAACTTTATATTTTGCTGATCCTGTCCTTGTTTCAGACTCTTACTAAGTAAGTACATGCAGGAGTACCATGTTGATTGGTTACCATTTAAAACCATACCTCCCAGACCAGCATGGACCTCCTCTAGTGTAGTAAAGACCATGGTTTTAGACAAACTCTGTGATGGAGTAGGGCTGGGAGCCACAGTGCTACAAGAAATGGCTGTTGCATGAAATTACCTGCTACTGTGCAGAACTAATTCAGTTCCTCCTTTTCTTTTTCGACACCTACCATAATTAAGCCTGATTTTATCACATGAAATCCCTTGAATACTGGTTTTATGTCTAGCCTTTTTCTTTGTCTCCCATATTTATATTTAAGTAAAAAATAGATTTTTTTTTTTTTAAAAAGAGGAAAGCCTAGACACTTCATTGGAAAGGTCTGTTGTATTCCGAGTGTTTGCTATGTTTCCAGTTTCTTTCTAAGTAACGTTCCCATAGCCCTTTTGAATGAAGTGCCCAGAAGGGTTTCTTTGTGCATGAGTTGCCATGCTCTATATGGTGTACTTCAAATGTCCTGGTAAAAACTAGGTGTGGTATCAGAACTTGAGCCTAAGATAGCAATCCTTAGAATTCCCAAAAACCAATTAAGTAACTTGAGAAAATATCCAATAGGACACCTGTTATAAAACAACTAGTTAATTTCTCTTTCTTGGAAGAGTATAAATAGGAGAAAGGCTGGGAAACTTGAACGACACAGCTTTAATAAACTGACATAGAGAAAATGAATGTGCAAAGACCATTGAGATAGAGAAGCAAATGGAGAGACAATATAGTGAGTAGCTGTGATAGAAGTAGATATAGGCACAATAAGCTGACAGAAACTGAATATCTGGGCCTTTGTAGCAATTAAGACAAAGCAATGGAATGCCCACTAGAGAGCAGACCAGGCAGACCAGGTTAGCTGCCATTTGCTTCTGAATCATTTTCTCTTTATGAGTGCTGAATCATTCAGCTACTTAGAGAGTGTTTTTGGCTTTCTTACTTTACTGTGTAACATTATAATAAGTCTCATCAACTGGATTAACCTATGAGTCTGTTAATTTTAATTCTAAAGAGTCCAAACACAAAAATTATCTAGTGCAGTGGTTCTTAGTGTGGCTCCCAGGCCATCATCATCATCATTGCCTGGGAATTTGTTAAAAACGCAAATTCTTGGACCCTGCTCCAGACCTACTGAATTAGAAACTCTGAAAGTAGGACCTGCCAGACTCATATATAAAAATTATAGGTGGTATGGAGGTCAAATAAATAAAAATGGTTCAAACACTACATGTCTTTAATGGTATTTGTATATTGGTGAATTGCAAATTTTGAGATATATATATATATATATATATATATATTCAGTTTAGATTGGGAAAGGCAAAATTTTTGCTAATTGGTCATTAACATGTGAGTGAATAAATCTATTCTTCTTTACTTAACAAAATAAAATAATTTGTATATAACATTTCTATTTCAGGTTCTGTTGAAGAATCCAGTATTTATATGCCTAGCTCTGACCAAAGCTTCAGAATCTTTAGTTTTTATTGGAGCTTCTGAATATTTGCCTATATATATAGAAAATCAGTTTTTATTAAAACACTCTACAGCAACTAAAATTGCAGGTAGACCATTTCTGCTCATTGTACTCATTTTGAAGTTTTTATATAAAGTTTTCTTATATGTATTTATGAATATTTCAAATAAGCATAAAGTAGGAATAATAGCATTTGCTCAAGTTTTATTTATCTTATTTTATTTTATTATTTTTCAATGATTCTGTACATTACTCAGTGCTCATCACAATAAGTGTACTCTTAATCTCCTTTATTTTACCTACTCCCCCACCCACCTCCCCTCTGGCAACCACCAGCTTGTTATCTGTATTTAGAGTCTGGGTTTTTGTTTGTCCCTTTTCTCTTTGTTCATTTGTTTTGTTTCTTAAATTCCACATATGAGTGAAATCATATGGTATTTGTTTTCTCTGACTGACTTATTTCGCTCAGCATTATACCCCCTAGGACCATTCATACGGTTGTGAATGGCAAGATTGCATTCTTTTTATGGCTGAGTAATATTCCATTGTGTATATATTTCGCATTGTCTTTATCCATTCATCTATCAATGGACACTTTGGCTGCTTCTACAATTTGGCTTTGTAAATAGTGGCTGTACCAGTTTGCATTCCCACCAACAGTGTACAAGGGTTCCTTTTCCTCCACATCTTTGCCAACAGTTTGTGGTTTTGATTCTAACCATTCTGACATGTGTGAGGTGATATCTGATTGTGGTTTCAATTTGAATTTCCCTAATGATGAGTGATGTTGAACATCTTTTCACGTGTCTGAAATATGTCTCTTGTAGGCAGTATATAAGTTCTATTTTATTTATTTATTTGAGAGAGAGAGATAGAGAGGTGGGGGGATGGGCAGAGGGAGAGGGGGAGAGAGAGAATCTTAAGCAGGCTCCACACTAGGTGTGGAGCCTGATGTGGGGCTTGATCTCACAACCCTGAGATCATGACCTGAGCCCAGATCAAGAGTTAGGCGCTTAATCAACTGAGTCAACCAGGCGCCCCCTCCCCCACTTCTTTTAGAGAGAGAAAGAGATACACATGTTATTTTTAATCCCTTCAGTCTAAATGGGGACACTTAGACCATTTACTTAAAAATAATTATTGATAGGTACATACTTATTACTATTGAGTTTACTGTTTTCTGGTTATTTTTGTAATTCTCTGTTTCTTTCTTCTAATTGATGACTTTCTTTAGAGTTACATTTGGATTGCTTTCACTTTATCTTTTATGTCATTATAGGTTTTGGTTTGTGGTTACCATGAAGTTTATATATAACATCCCAAGTATGTGACAGTCTGTATTTGGTTGATGGTTGCTTTAGTTTGAACACATTTTAAAAGCTCTGTATTTTTACTCTCTACCCTCCATGTTTTATATATGTGCTTTTGCATTTTTAAAGTTTATGAAACTGTTAACTAATTTTTTAGATGTAATTGCTTTTACTACTTTTGTCCTTTAACCTTCATACCAGCTTTATAGGTGATCTACAAGTTTTACTCTATATTTGCTTTTACCAGTGAAATTTTTCCTTTCATAATTTCTTACTTCTAGTTATGGCTTTTTATTTTCCACTTAAAGAAGTCCTTTTAACATTTCTTACAAGGCTAGTTTAGTGGTGATGAATTCTTAACTTTTATTTATCTGGGAAATTATTTTTCTTGCCTTCAATTCTGGGTGATAACCTTTCTGGGTAGAGTATTCTTGGTTGTAGTTTTTTTTCTTTCAACACTTTGAATATTTGTGCTACTTCTTTCTGGCCTGCAAATTTTCTGCTGAAAAATCAGCAAATAGCCTTATAGGGTTTCACTTGTATGTCACTAGTTGCTTTTTCTTGCTGCTTTTAAGATTCTTTATCATTAATTTTTGACATTTTAATTATTATGTCTTGGTGTGCACTTTCTTGGATTCATCTTGTTTTTGACTTCTTTTTTTTTTTTTTAAAGATTTTATTTATTTATTCGACAGAGATAGAGACAGCCAGCGAGAGAGGGAACACAAGCAGGGGGAGTGGGAGAGGAAGAAGCAGGCTCATAGCAGAGGAGCCTGATGTGGGGCTCAATCCCATCATGCCGGGATCACGCCCTGAGCCGAAGGCAGACGCTTAACCGCTGTGCCACCCAGGCGCCCCTTGTTTTTGACTTCTGCGTTGCTCCTGTCCCACCTCTCTTCCTTTCCCCTTACAAATAGCCATTATTCTAAAGTTAGAGTGCAATCATCCCAAACATGTGTGTATATTTTTACTGCTTGTAGGCCTATCTGTATAGTCTGTTTTTAAAATTCATGTATCATTTTGTTTATATTCTTCTGCTACTTTCATCTGAAATTATTTCCATCAGATTCACATTGTTGTCTATCTATTTAATGCTGTGGAATTCTATTTTATGAATATACCACTGTTTATTTGTCTATCATTGTACTAATGGGCATGAATTTGCCTCCAACTTTTCATTCTTCCAAACAATGCCATAATGAATAGGCTCATACATGTCTACTTGTGCACATTTATAAAAGTTGGTCTAGGGTTAGACATTAAAGGTGAATTGATACTGTGTACATCTTCGGTTTTACTAGATACTAAGAATTGGCTCTCCAAAAGAGGTTGTAGTTAGTATTAAATGTTTTAAGATTCTGGCATTAATGGGAAAGTTGTAAATATTATCATTTATTTTATGTTGTAAAAAGTCAAGGACACACGCAGTAACATTTAGGGTAACCAGTAATAGTTAAAAAAAAAAAGAGTAAACGAGTATATTAATTTGAAAAATTTGATTAATAATTTAAAAAAAACAAGAAAGAAATACGGAACATAAAACATGTGGGACAAATAAAAAACAAATATTGAGATATGCAAAAATTTTGGCCACCAGCCTATTATGGAGCAGATTTTATGAAACAGGGCATACCATTGTCAGACTGCAAATAGTCCAAAGTAAAAAAATACGGCAGTTTTAAGGGCCATAATGACAATATTTTGCCATGAGTCCACCATGTTGTTTGCCATTCTGATAAATCTCATGAAAAGAGTGGGACTAAATTCATTCAATTTGTTTAAGTACAGTGTTTAATTAAAGGATAATATCAACAAAACTCCAAGCAACAGGGTAAGGCCACATGGAGTATTTGGCCTCAGTCATGCTGTTAAAGTCTTGGACCCAACCAGCTAAATAAATCCTTTGGCCCTCATGGTCTACCTTAGAATGCAAGATGGCTTTCTCCTTAAGTTTCTGTATTGACCTTTTAACTTAGCCTGAATTATTAATTCAGATATAACAGAAAGTATTAGCAATTGTATATATTCTACCTTGGCCTACAAGGATGAAGTTTTGGGCAATTCTGTCTGAAATAGTGCTGATCAGTGGCAGAGGCTGATCAGAACGCTTTCTGAGGAAGAGGTGTAGTGTCACGGATTATTTCAACTAAAGTCAGGAAAAAATTTTATACCACCTTTTCTGAGAGTATTACTCTTATTATAGTAATAACTGCCTTCAGGGTGGTACATATAAATAATATGTCAATAATCCATCCAAGAAGCTCCTCTGAGAAAGATTTCCACAGTCTTCTGAGGGCTATTTGATCTACTGGTGATGTTTCTTTGAACACTCGAAGATCTCTTATGAATATCCCTATAGCCTGAATATACCATTTTCACTTGACAAGGAAGGCTTGTCAAATAGTTGTGAATAGGATTTAGAGTATCCCGAAATGAGAATATCAGTCCACAGAGTCACAAAGCCTCCTCGGGTCAGGGCTTCAGTTTTGACAAGAGGCCAGTAGTAAGCTAAGAGTTGTTTTTCCAAACTAGCTGTTTTAGGGAGTCAGTGAGTCCAAACCCCAAGGGATGAGGAGGCTGGCTCCCTCTTCCAGAATGCTCCAGTACACAAAATGCGCAGTTATAGAGACTTGTAGCTCAAATGGATAATTAGGTTTGTGGTGCCTCGAAGCAAGAAGTATGCCATAGCCTGTTGCTTAGCTTCAAATTTGGGTCTGGATTACACCCCTTGTGGGTTAGCTGATTGAAAATACCACTAAAATAGAATATCCATGAGTCAGCTACTGCTTGTAATCTCAGAGTCCAAAGTGATGCTATGCTGCCTTTTGGTTGGGGGGAAGAGGGACAACAATTTGTCCTTAATTGACAGAGGGGTTGAGCATTGTGAATCTGTCTGAATAATTCCCCCAAAACTTGATGAGCAGTCTTCTGGATTTTGTTGGGCTTTATCAGTCATCTTTGCTGATTGAAGGTGTGGTTACACCAAAGTCAGAGCCTTTGAGTCTGAGACTTCTGACCCTTCATCCAACTGAATATTTATTTATCATTGAAAGCTTTTGGCACAGTGAGTAATGGTACTCACAATAAATCCTGATATACCCCCTTGTAATAGTCAGGGGAGTTTAGGAAATACTGCATATATATATTTGTGGCCTTGCAGCATGACTGAGAATTTGTCTTTGGTTGCTAATGGGATACAAAAGAAGGTCTTGGCAATGTCCAAGACAGCATCTCAAATGCCATTCAAGTGTGCCATAAATGTAGTTACTTCACAACGTCTGGGACTTCAAGGAATATAGGAACAATAACTAAATTTAATTGGTGGTTAATCTGCTGTAAATATCAATTCCTTGATAACTGTTTTCACTGGGCATAAGGTCTGTTGAATTCAGTTATTGCTCATTCTTATTCTCTTACTACCCCTGCTTCCTTTAAGGCCATAATCAAGGCTGGGATTTTCCGTTATCCTCCCAGGATTCTATGTTATTTCTGTTGGACCATACAAGAGGAGATAGGGACACAGGTTTTGGTATTTCAATTTATGTATTTCATCTTTACTTTTGGAGTTTAGGAGCATATATAGCACAAGTTTTTAAATATAATTACCAGTTATACATTTTGGAATTTAATATACAATTGAAAGCTACAGCATTAGTATATTGAAGCCACAACAAAAGTACACTGAATTCCAAAGCCTCACCCACAAGGTCATTTTACCTCCTTTTCTGAGGCAGTTTAAGAGTCCAAATTCTATTCAGTGCCTCATCTATGGTTTTACATGGGAAAATGTTTTTCTTAGGGAAATCTTCCTGAGAGGGTCACAATATTATAGCAAAACAACGGAGATGTTTTACTTTTGTCCTAGAATGGATCCAAGGTTGGCATGACAGACTGTAGGAGGAATTAGGCCCTCAGACAGCCTAGCTATTACCAATTTACATTAACAAGCAATTGCTCACTCCGCTATCTCATCAACAAACCAACAAATCAAATCAACTTCTAATGATTCACTGGTTTCTGTCTATAGTGGTTGTAAATTTCCCTCTTTTCACATGCATTATAATTGTACGTCTCTATAACTGTTGTCTGAAATCAAGAGGAATCCTTTGTCTAACCAGTATGAGTCTTAATAATAGTTGTTACAGTGTGGCAAACCTCAGCTTTTTATGGTTTGAGATCTCACATTTAGGTCCTTAATCCATTTTGAATTTATTTTTGTACAGTGTAAGAAAGTGGCCCAGTTCCATTTTTTGCACATCAATGTCCAGTTTTCCCAACACTATCTGTTGAAGAGACTGTCTTTTCCCCATTACTATTCTTTGCTTTGTTGAAGATTAATTGATCATGTAGTTTTGGGTTTATTTCTTGGTTTTCTCTTCTCTTGATCTCTTTATCTATTTTTGTGCCAGTATCATACTATTTATGTAAAGCTTTGTAATACAGCTTGAGGTCTGGAATTGTGATGCCTCCAGCTTTGCTTTTCTTTTTTAAGGTGACTTTGGCTATTTGGGATCTTTTGTGGTTCCATACAAATTTTAGGATTATTTGTTCTAGCTCTGTGAAAAATGCTTTTGGTATTTTGACAGGGACTACATTAAAGGTGCAGATTGCTTTCGGTAGTATAGACATTTTAGCAGTATTTGTTCTTCTAATCCATAGACATGGTATGTTTTTCCATTTCTTTGTGTCGTCTTCAATTTCTTACATCAGTGTTTTATGGTTTTCAGTACAGGTCTTTTACCTCTTTGTTTAAGCTTATTCCTAGGTATTTTATTATTTTGGGTGCAATTGTAAGTGGCATTATTTTCTTAATTTCTCTTTCTGCTACTTTGTTATTAGTCTATAGAAATGCAACAGATTTCTGTAGGTTGATTTTGTATCCTGTGACTTTTTTGAATTTATTTATTAGTTCCAATGATATACTTGGATTATTTTCTCTTTATTTTTTACATATTTATTACTGGTTTTTGATTTGCGGTTACCATTAGGTTTATATATAATATCTTCTGTGTAAAGCAGTCTATATTAAGTTGATGGTCACTTAAGTTTGAGCCTATTCTTTATTTTTCAACCCTTCCTCTATGTTTTAAGTAGATAACATCATAGTTTATGTCCTTTTATTTTGTGAGTTCCTTGACTGATTTTTACAGATATACTTATTTTCACTGCTTTTTAAACTTCCTATTTTTCTTACTTTTACTTATTTTTTTTTTCCCCTCACAGAGTCCCCTTTAACATTTTTTTCCCTCACAGAGTCCCCTTTAACATGGACTCTTTTAGCTGTTGTTTGTCTGGGAAACTCTATCTCTCCTTCTATTCTGAATGTTAGCCTTGCTGGATTGAGTATTCTTAGCTGTAAATTTTTTTCCTTTCATGTCATTTTCTTCTGGCCTGCAAACTTTCTGCTGAGAAATCTGCTGATAGCCTTCTGGTGTTTTCCTTGTATGTAACTGTCTTCTCGTAGTGCTTTTAAAATTCTCTCTTTATCATTGCTTCTTGCCATTTCAATTACTGTGTGTCTTGATGTGGACATCTTGGGTTGATTTTATTGGGGGATATCTGTGCCTCCTGGATCTGGATAACTGATTCCTTCCTCAGACTAGGGAATATTCAACTATTTTTTCTTTTTCTGGGATCACTATAATGTGAATGTTGTTGTGCTTGATGGAGTCACTGAGTACTATAAGTCTATTCTCATTTTGCATAATTTTTTCCTCACCTGCTCAGCTTGATTTCTTTCCATTACTCTATTCAAGTCTCTAATTTGTTCCTCCACTTCCTCTAGCCTGCTATTTATTCCATCTAGTGTATTTTTAATTTTGTTTGTTGTGTTCTTCATCTGATTGGTTTTTTCTTGCATTTTTCTATCTCTTTTTTAAGGGTCTCACTGAAATTCTCCACTCTTCTCAAGTCCAGTGAGTATCTTTATGGTCATTACTTTGAATTCTCTATCAAGCATACTACTTATATCTGTTTCACTTAGATCTTTTGCTGTGGTTTTGTTTTGTCCTGTTATTTCATTTGGGACATATTCCTCTGTCTCCTCATTTTGTTTAACCCTCTGTGTCTGTTTCCCTTTGTTAGAGAGGTCAGATATGTCTCCTACTTTTGAAAGTAATGGCCTTATGAAGAAGAGGTCCTGTAGTGCTCTATAGGGCAGCGTCCTCGGTTCACCAGAACCTGGCACTTCAGGGTCATCTCCTATGTGTGTTGTTTGTGCCCAGCTCTTGTATCCTGGCAGCACTGGTTGAATTTTCAACTGCTTTGTTTCCTTTTGGGGTAGCCTTCAAAGAGCTAGCCATTTAATTGTTGAACTCCCTGTGCCAGTATTTTCTTATTGCCTAGGGCAAGAGCCTGACAGACAGTATTTTCCTAGCTGAGTTGGGTTCTCAGTTTTTTGCTCACAAATGTTCGTGATTCTCCCAAATCTGTAGTTGTTGGGTTCAAGCTAAATAAACCAAGGGCCTTTTCCTGGGTCAGTTATAT
This sequence comes from Ursus americanus, assembly GCF_024610735.1. Taxonomy (NCBI): domain Eukaryota; kingdom Metazoa; phylum Chordata; class Mammalia; order Carnivora; family Ursidae; genus Ursus; species Ursus americanus. The sequence goes on from NC_142131.1 coordinate 9,261,355, forward strand.
GCCATGGGGATGGAGATAGGACTTGGAGCTCAAACATTTTATATAGACTGCCATCCATTCCCCTTGTTTTTATCTTTGTCTCAACTCCTGCTTTTAATGGTACCTATTGCTCTTCATTTCTGAGATTCTGGGATAATGGTTTGCCTCTTCTTGACTTCCTTACTTTCAGGCTTACTTCTCACCCTCTGAAGTCTCCTGATTCAGTTCCAATTCCCACAATTTTCTTGATAAATATTGCCCCAACTCTATTAATTTGTACTTTTTTTGTTTTCTAATGAATTTGTTTGTGAATGTCTACCTTTTTTCAAACATTCATATATTTACTGTGTTCCTGGATACTTTTCTAAGCAATTAAATATTGAGTCACTTAATTCTAACAACCTTATCATGGTGGCATAATTCTTTATAGATTTTCCTTAGTAGCATCTCATACATTTAGATGTAATTTTCATTATTTTTCTATTGTAAGTATTTTTAAGTTATGGTTCTTATCATGTTTTTATTTAAGTCATGTCTTATTGAGAAAAGATTTTTAGTTTTTAAATATATGGTTTTGTTTCTCTTTTTAAATAACTATTCACATCAAGTAATACTTTCCATATCTTTAGTAATGTTGTAAGCTAAGTGTCTGTTTATGAGAAAGCTGAGAAAAAATACTTTGCTTATGGTTTCTTAATTTTCTGGGCAATTTTAACATTTATTTTATACAATGTCATTAGGTATATATATATATATGTTTATGAGCTACATTTCATGGCACATTTTTTAAATAAAGATTTTATTTATTTATTTGACAGAGAGAGACAGCGAGAGAGGGAACACAAGTGAGGGGAGTGTGAGAGGGAGAAGCAGGCTTCCCACTGAGGAGGGAGCCCGATGCTGGCTCCATCCCAGGACCCTGGGATAATGACCTGAGCCGAAGGCAGATGCTTAAGGGCTGAGCCACCCAGGCACCCCTTCATGGCACATTTTTTAGTACTTTATTTTCAGATTTTTCTTTAAAAAATATCCAATTTGATAATCTGTCATTTTAATAGTTAGGCTTTATCCATTTATCGTTATTGTGGATTCTGACATTTTTTAGTAGCTTTTAACTTCTTACTTGTATTTCTTTATTACCCTTCAAATTGCTTCTTTTCTCCCCTACTATCCTGTCCTCTCTCAATGGACTCATTTTTCTTTTTTTTCATTTTATTCCCTTTGTTTTCTTCAGGAGATTTTAACTACACATTGATAGTTCACTAGCCCCAGTCTTCAAGAGTGAGTGAATGTGTTCATGTCTAGTCTAGATTATTAATTTTATCATTTTATGAATTAGCTATAATTATCATTCTTTGGCAAGTAACGTGCTATTTGGCAGATTTCACGATTTTTGCTTTATTCTTGATGGTATGAAGTTTTCTTACCTTACTTCTGTGTGTCTTAGGATAGATTTAATTATTTATTCTTAATCATTCTCAGTGGTTGGAGACTAGTTTTATTCCCACAACTAATATATTTTTTAATGATGGAAATTTCTCATTCTCACTTTCAATTCTTCATATATTATTTCTCTGACATTCATTCCATTATACTTCTCACAAGTGCTGTAAAACATTTTGTAGTGCCTCTTATTCTTTTCCCAGTGTGTTTTTTTTTTAAAGTTACTTTCTGATTAGTTTTAAATTTTCAAAAAAAAAAAAATGAAGATAGTACAGACAGCTCCCATACACTGCACACCTAGTTTCCCTATTATTAACATCACATTAGTATGGTAGTTTTGTTACAATTAATGAACCAATATCAATACTAACTAAAGTCAGTATTTTATTTTTTTTTCCTTTGCTTTTATATAATGTCCTTTTTTCTCTCCCAGGATCTCATTTAAGATATATTATATTTAGTTGTCATATCCCTTAGGATTCTACTGGGTTTGACAGCTTCTAAGTATTCCATTGTTTTTTATGACCTTGAACAGTTTTGAGATGTGCTGGTCAGGTATGATTTAGAATGTTCCTTAATTGGGAATTGTCTGATTTCCCCCCGCCCTGTGATTAGACAGGGGTTATGGGTTTTAGAGGGAGGATCATAGAAGTAGAGTGGCATTTTCATCAAATCATATGAAGGGTGCGTACTATCACCATGGCTTACTACTTTTGAATTTGACCTTGTTCATCTGGGTAATGTTTATCATATTTCTCCACTGTACTTATTGTCTTTTAACTGCTTATCTTGGTTATTCTCCTTTCACTCTTTTTTTTTAATAACATAGTGCATGAAAAACATGATGCCGTCTTCTAATTTATTAACTGCAAATGTCTCTGGCCTGGGACTTCAGTTTTTATTTTAACAATTATATTTTTAAATGTCCAGGTTTATTAATTTTTTATTCGTCTGCTCTTTTCATTCCTTTCTCTTTTTATTTTATTTCTTCTTCATTTTTATGGCAGTTAAACTTTCATTTATCTTTTTAAGCATTCTAAAATTACTTATTTACAAGCTTCCCACAGATCTTCAATGATATAAATTGAATCTGATGTTAATGGGAATTTATTTTGCCTTATATTTCTCTTGCTATATTCCTATTTAAATCTACCACTTCTTTATATTTGGAGCAAAGGAGATTATATCAATGTATGCATTTACTGTACTACTTTCATATGACTATTTTCTAATTATATGTCTTCTTCCTCCTCTTTCTTATCCTCCTTCTGCTTGCCTCTATCTAATCCTTTATGCTTGATTGAAAAGAAGTATTCCCGATAATGGCTATTCTGAAATCCCACTTTGTTGTGAGATTGTTAATATTGCACACCCATTCACAGAACCAGTGGGTGGCTTAGTTTAATTCTTGGTAATGAACCTCTGTTTTTGAATTCTTGTCATGGGCATGTCTCTTGATGTAAAGTATAAATCCAGGCAACTATTCAATAATAGCTCTGAATAAGACAGTTCTCATCTTCTGTTTTGCATGAATTAAGTTCTGGATTTATCTTAGATGCCATTACCACATAGGAGCAAAACTTCTCCATCATTCCATTAGGCCTATAGTTTTAGCCCTACTCCCAAATTTGTACTCTTAAGGTTCAGGTTTGTTGAGATGTTTATCATGCCTTTAAGTTTTCATTGTCTTTTTATTTAAATCTATGTTTGCTGTATGTTTAGAGCAGGGGGATTGCATCTACATATGAATTTTCTGTACTATTTTTTTAGCTGACTATTTTTTTTAAACTGTTTTCTTTCCTTCTCTGCCTTTCTTTCAGGATTTGTTTTACTTCCAGGAGGTGGACTTGGCCAGCTTCTGGGAGGTATCATTGTTTCCAAGTTACGCATGTCTTGTAAAGCCCTTATGAGATTTGTAATGGTTACATCTGTTATATCACTTACATTCTTTGGGTTTGTAATTTTTGTACACTGTAATCCAATACCACTTGCTGGGATCAATGAAGATTATGCCGGGTAAATATTATTTTGTATATTGGATTTTTACATTTGAACCAACAGTGTATTTCTCAGTCAGTTAATAATTATCTAGTAACCCGTGTATATATATATAGATATATATATCTATATACCAAGTTTATACCATTCTTGGAATTATTTAGCATGTAAAATAAATATAAAGCATAATTTCACCTTTCATATTAAGGGCAGAAATATCATGATGGAAGCTAGCGACGTGCTGCTTATGCATAAAGTACTAAAGAAAAAAAAGGCATTGAAATGATTCAGAACCTAGAAGTAATATTCTGTATTAAAGTGGCTAACAACTAAGAGACAATACTGACTATATGCAGCCTTACCTTGTGTTCCTGAATTGGTATATCTGCCTTTTTATAGACATCAAAGAATAGAACTGAAGTTCCTCTGAAAGTATGTGTAAGTAAGGTCTCCTTTAAGCTAAACATGCAAAAATTCAAAGAACTTGGCAGAGATTGATACTAAATACAGGGGAATAGAATTTCAATAGAAAACCTAAGGATTGAGCAAGTAAAGTAAGTAAAAAAATAAGAGTTTCACTTCTGCCTACACTGGAGTAGCTTGTGGCAGACCAATGCTCCCACTGAGAACAACTATAAAAAACTGAATCAAGTTTAAAAGATTTGTCTCAAGGCATCAGAGGATTGTTTAGGCAAATAGAAATTCAAAGGCCAAAATTCTGAAATACGGCAGACCCTTAAGAAGAGAAGCAACTTTTTGCAGTTGGATACTTTAGAGATATTTGCTAATTCTCAACATTGTCAAGAAGCTGAGAATTTGGGCAAAGGTCTGGGCAAAAAGCTTCTAGTTAGATGATAAGAAATCAGCACACATTTGTGACAGATGCATCAACCTAGAGAGACAAAAATAGGGTTGGGCAGGATATCAGAGAGAAGAGAGAGAGAGACAAATGAGGCAATACTCTTGGGTTTTCACTCAGTACATTTGCTGAATTATGAATGTAAGTTGCTGAAATCAAGCAGAAATCTTATAAAAAGTAGAGGAAAAGTCTAGCAGTACTGTGATACTCTGTAGTAAATGAGAGTGCGTTTAGAAAACACTGGGGAGGGGAACTGTGATAAACACTACAAGTTCTCTGATATCTCTGTAAGGCTAAGACCTAAGAAGGAGGAACTTCCAGAAGTACTGTAGCCTAGCCAGGAGTTAATTTGGTCTCTAATTGGATTAATTTGGTCAGCCAGCACTCTAACTAGCAGCAGAAAAAACCAACACTCTAAAAAAAAAAAGATAATACCAAAAATTATCAGACAAAACAGACAAGAAAACAGACCACAAGGGATCCAGATAGCATCATTATTAAATAACAATGTTAAAACAATATTGATATGAGCAATAATACAAATGACCAAGAATTTCTCTTCAGAAACCATGGGTTCAGAAGAGAGTAAAACAATATCTTTGGAATCCTGAAAGACAACAAAACAAAACAAACTGTCGACTCATAAATCATTATCCAGTAAAAATATCCTTCAAGAGTGAAAATGAAATAAAGATATTCTCAGGCAAAAGATAACTCGTAAAGTTATTATCTCTATGTTATTATCTCTAAAAGAAATTAAGTATTTTTTCCGTCTGAAGCAAAATAATCTTAGAGGAAAACTTGAAGCACAAAGGAAGAGTAAAAGAAGTGAAAAGTATACTAGGAAGTAGACTAAATTTTCATCTGAAGTTTAAAATATATGTAACTCTCAAAATCAAAGAAGTATAACATTGTCTGGTGTAGTTTTTCAAAGGTTATAGATATTGTATATATGACAACTATAAAGGGAGAGAAGAAAAGGACCTCTGTGTTTATAAGACTTATACATATTAAATATTGTGGTAAAACATCAACTCAAAGTAGAAAAGTAAGTACATATACATAGAATTTAGGTGTCTATCTATATCTGTATTTCCTGTCTTTGTATGGGCTGCACACTAAGATTGTTTTTATATTAGTAAGTGTCATGAAAAACAATAAAGAACAATAGGACTTATAGTTTCTACTCCAGTATGTAAAGAACTTGTAAGTCATCACTCCCATCCTCACAATAAGAAAAGGGTTGAACAAATAAAAAAATCAATAACAGGGGCGCCTGGGTGGCACAGCGGTTAAGTATCTGCCTTCAGCTCAGGGCGAGATCCCGGCGTTGTGGGATTGAGCCCCATATCAGGCTCCTCCGCTATGAGCCTGCTTCTTCCTCTCCCACTCCCCCTGCTTGTGTTCCCTCTCTCGCTGGCTGTCTCTATCTCTGTCGAATAAATAAATAAATAAATAAATAAATAAATAAATAAATAAAATCAATAACAGAGGGCAGACTGGGCAAACTGCTGCCCCCCGAAGTGGAGAGAAAAGCAAATAGAGAGAATTGCAGTTTACTGGGAACAGAAGCCATTGGAACTGAATATTGAACAGCACCTGACTAATTGCTGGAGGTGGAACATGTAGTAACTTAAGAGTTAAAATCTGGGGACCCAGTTGTAGGAGGACCCCACACACTTTCATGACTCTAAACATCCAGGTGCTCTGCCAGGTTCTCACAGTGGAAACTGAGAGGAAAATCATCTTGTGTTTTGGGCAGGAGGAGAAGGAAAATAACCATTTGAAATAATACCCAGGAGGCGTCTGCTGTCTGTAACAGAAGCCTACCCTGTAAGAAACTACTTTTCCAGAGTTTCCCCTGCCAAACTTGAAAAAGGAGGGCAATCGGACAAGTCAATCCTTCTCTAACCTTCCTGTCTCACATAAGGGAAGGGAGAAAAAAGGGTAGAAAAACTTCTGAAGGTCACAGCTTAGAGACTCAGGGGCACTGGGACAAAAAGAGACGCAAAATCTAAGATTTAATCTTAAGATTATAGAGTGCTTTCCCTCAACAATATCTTAGCACCACACCAATAGATATCCAATGTTATAACAGAGAAGCACAATTGAGAGAGCTGCAAGACACACACTGTTTAATAAAAAGATTCTAGAGAAACCTAAAGACAACCGGGAAGACAGAATGAGGACACCATGGGAAACTGCGACCTTTGTCACCTATAGCTACAGCAAACTTTAAACACAGCCTAACTCCTAGACAGATAAACATAAAAACCTCATACTAAAAGGCCTATTTACCTCTGTTCTTGTTAACATGATACCTAATATCTGACTTTCAACAAACACATTACAAGGTATTCTAAGGACAAGAAAACATGCAAACTGAAAAAACACAGCACCCATCAGACCCAGACTCAGATATGGCATGGTTTGGGAATGATCAGACTGGGAACATAAAATAGCTATGATTAATATGCTAAGGGCTCTAATGGGAAAAAGTGGGCAACATGAAAGCAAAAATAGGTAATGTAAGAGAAATAGAAATTCTAAGAAAAAAATCAGAAGTAAATTCCAGAAAGCAAAAAAAAAATAACAGAAATGAAGAATCCCTTTCATGGGCCCATCAGTAGACTGGAGAGAACTGATTAAAGTACCAATGACTGTGAAGATATGTCAATAGAAACTTCACAAACTGAAAAATACAGAGAAAAAGATTAAAAAAAAAACTGAAACAGAATATTCAAGAACTGTGCAGCAATTACAAAGGTGTAACAAATGTGCCACACAAACACCAGAAGGAGAAGGACAGAGAGGAACAGAAGAAGTAAGTAATAATGGCTGTGAATTTTTCAGAATTAATAAACACCAAACTACAGATCTGGGAAGCTCAGAGAACACCAAGAAGGATAAATACCATAAATAAATAAATAAATAAATAAATAGATAAATAAATAGATAAATAAATAAATAAATAAATAAATAAAACAAATAAAATAAAATAAAATTACAACTAGGCATATTATATTCAACTTGTAGAATCAGGAAACACTGACAAAATCCTGAAAGAAGCCAGGAGAAAAAAACCTCACTGATAGAAGATTGAGGATTATTTATCTCAGACTTATCTTACAAACCATACAAACAAGAAGAGAGTGGAATGAAATATTTAAAGGACTGAAAAAAAATCATTAACCTAGAATGCTATGTGCAATGAAACTGTCCTTCAAAAATGACATAGAAATAAAGATATTCTCAGGAAAACAAAAAAATACAGGAATTGCAAACCTGCTTTGCCAGAAATGTTTAAGGAAGTTCTTCAGAAAAAAAGAAAGATGGTATGAATCAGAAATCTGAGTCCAACTAAAGGAACAAAGAAACATGCTTTGTAAGTAACTTGCTTTGCAAGAAATGTTTATAGAAGTTCTTCGGAAAAAAGACAAATGACATGAGTCGGAAATTTGAGTTTATATAAGAATCAAAGAACACCAGAGAATGAATAAATGAAGGTATACTATTTCATTTTTTATTTTTAATTGGTGTAATTGAGGACTTGTGTTCAAAATAATAATGGTCATAAGATGTTAATTGTTTATGGATAGTGAAATGGATGACAGAAATCTCATAAAAGAGGAAGGAAGAATTGAGAGTATTCTCTTATAAGATACCTTTCCTACCCATGAAGTGGTATAGTGTTATTTGAAAGTAGACTTAACTTGCTCTTATACTGGGAATTCTAGGGAAAGTCCTAAAACATTTTTAAGAAATATTGTTGCTGGGATGCCTGGGCAGCACAGGTGCCTGAGCATCTGACTTGATTTCGGCTCAGGTCATGGGGTCCTGGGATTGAGCTTCCTGTTGGGCTCTGTGTTTGGCAGGCAGTCTGTTTGAGGGCTGTCTCTCTCCCTCTGCCCCTCCCCCTGCTCATGCATGCGCTCTCTCTCTCTCAAATAAATACATCTTTAAAAATAAAAAGTTTAATTGCTATTCTAATAGATGAGAGAAAATAGAATCTCATAAAGTACCCGATTAAAACCAGAGCAGGCAAAAAAAAAAAAAAAGGAGGGAATGATGAAAGCAAGAAAGAACAACTGGTTGGCATGTAATTGTGCATAGTCATGTCTTACGATCTTTTGTATTTGTGTTGTGTCATTTGTGATGTCCCCTCTTTCATTCATAATTTCATTTGCTTGAGTCCTCTTTTTTTTTTCTTGGCAATTCTAGCTGAAAGCTGTCTATTTCATTTATCTTTTCAAAAAACTATCTTTTGGTTTCATAGATCTTTCCTATTGTTTCATTAATCTTTATTTCATTTATTTCTGTTCTGATCTTTGTCATTTCCTTCCTTCTACTAACTTTGGGCTTAGTTTGTTGTTTTCCTAGTTCCTTGAAGTGTAAAGTTAGGTTGCTTATTTGAGATCTTTCTTTTTTCTTAATGTAGGCATTTATCTCTGTGAACTTCACTCAGAATTTCTTTTGCTGCATCCTATAGGTTTTGGTATGTTACATTTCTACTTTTATTTATCTCAAGGTATTTTTTAAATTTCTTTTTTGATTTCTTCTTTGATCCATTGGTTGTTCACTAGCATGTTTTAAATCTCCACATATTTGTGAATTTTCCACTTTTCTTCTTGAAATTGAGTTCTAGTGCCATACGGTTGTTGAAAAAGATGCTTGATATGATTCCACTCTTCTTAAATGTAATAAGACTTATTTTGTGACCTACTATACGATCTATTCTGGAGAATGTTCCATATGTACTTGAGAAGAATATGTATTCTCCTGCTGTGGATGTAATGTTGTGTAAATGTTTGTAGGTCCATCTGATCCAATGTGTAGTTTAAGTCCAATGTTTCTTTACCGATTTTCTGTCTGGATGATCTATTCTTGTTGAAAGTAGGGTGTTAAGTCCCATACTATTATAGTATTGCTGTCTGTTTTTCCCTTTAGGTCTTCTAAAATTTGCTTTATATATTTAGATGTTCCTCTGTTGGATAAATTAATATTTGCAAATGTTATATTCTCTTACTGGATTGATTCTTTTTCATTAAAATGATATTTATCTCTTATTTCAGTATTTCGTCTACCCCAGCTTTCTTTTGGCTTCTATTTGCATGGAATCTTCTTTCATCTCTTTACTTTCACTCTGTGTGTGTCCTTACATCTGAAGTGAGTTTCTTATAGGCAGTATATAGATTGGTCTTGTTTTGTTTTATCCATTCAGTCATTCTATGTTTTTTAATTGGAGAATTTCATCCATTACACATAAAGTAATTATTGATAGGTATGTACTTACTGCCATTTTGTTAATTATTTTCTGGCTGTTTTGTAGTTCCTGTTTCCTTTTGTCTCCTCTTGCTTTCCTCCTTGTGGTTTGATGATTTTCTGCAATGGTATGCTCAGATTCCTTTCTCTATATCTTTTGTGTGTCTACTATAGGTTTTTGGTTTCTGGTTACCATGAGGTTTACATAAAATATGTTTTCAACGGTCATTGTTAAGCTGATAACAGCTTAACCTTGAACATATACTAAAGCTCTAATTTTTTACTCTCACCCTACATTATATGTTTTTGATGTCATAATTTATGTCTTTTTACCTTGTGCATCCATTAACAAATTCTTGTAGTCATATTTATTTTTAATAACTATATTAACCAGATAAACCTTATCTATAACTATAACCTTACCTATAGTTATAATTAGATGAAACTTATCATTCAGCCTAGCTTGGGCTCTTTCTACTGTGGTCCTATGGGACCCATCAGTGCAAGACCTTTTGGCTATGAGAGCCATACAGTCCTGAGATCCATCCTTTGGGTGGCAACCACAAAAACTGGGATGCCAGCATATGTGCAAGCTGCTTCTAGGGAGACATTGACAATTTGTAGTGAGCTGAATTGAGAAGGCAAAGCTGAAGTCCAATGGTTTCCCTGATCTCTGGGGAGGATTGCAGTCAACCCCTACATGCCTTCTAAATTAGAGACCTGACCCTGACAGCTGCTTTTAAAATATTCAAATAGGCCTCTTCCAGGGAAAATGTGAAAGTGGGTGTTTTTTGGCTGCTCCCTCTGCACTGAGCCCTGTGGGAATAGCTAGCTGTTTGAGAACTGTTTCTTTGTTTGCTACAGTACTATGGAACGCGGCAAGCCCTGTTGGTTATCAGAGGCAGGCCATCAAGAGGCTCTTTCCCTGGGAGGATTGTGATCAGCCCCTGGATATATGTTAAATTAGAAGACTGACCCTCAGATAGTGACTTTTAAATTATGCAGATAGACCTCTTTCAGGCTAAGATAGAGATGGGCATTTTTTGCCTTTTCTTTCTGTGCTGACCCCTGGGGGGGATAGTCATGGTAAGTCTGTAGAGCCCATTAAATGTTTCTTCTTTGCCACAATCTCATGGATATGTGGATGCAAGCCCCATTGGTTTTTGGAGCTAAGTGTTTTGGATGCCCACTACTCAAGTGTGAGTCTTTAAAGTTGGCACACTAGATGTGGGTCCATACTCTTCATTCCCTAGGGAGAAGTTGCTAGTTGGGAAGTCCCTCCTGAATATCAGGTACTGGACCTGGGGTAGGGTTTACTGTAAAAGTATGTCTCAGGTTTTCCTACCTGTTTCAGTGTGGGTGATGGTATTTTCTCACTTGCCCAATGTGTAGGAGGTATTCAGCTAGTTTTTGGATTTCTTTCAGAGGGAATTTCTCTGTGTGGCTGTAGATTTGGTGTCCTTGGGAGGAGGTCAGTTCTGGAGGCCCCTATGTCATCATCTTGGACTGCAACCAAGATAATCTTTTCAACAAATGGTGCTAGAAAAACTGAAGATGTACATGCAAAAAAAAAAAAAAAACCACAAGAAAAAAATCTAGAGACAGAACAGACTTCATGCTTCACAAAAATTAAATCAAAATTAACTCAAAATGGATTATAGACCTAAATATAAAAGACAAAACTATAAAACTTCTGGAAGATAACATAGGATAAAATCTAGATAACCTTCGGTTTTGTGATAACATTTCAGATACAACACCAAAAAAAGGAAGTATGAGAGAAAAAAATGATATGTTAAATGTCATTAAAATTAAAACCTTTCTCTGTGAAAAACACTGTTAATAGAATTAAAAGACAATGCACAAATTGGGAGAAAAATACATACTTGATGCAGGACATATCCAAAATATTTAAAGAACTCTTAAAACTCATCAGTTTATAGAGAAACAACCCAATTAAAAATGGCCAAAAGGTCTAAACATTCACCTCACTAAGGAAGATGTACAGATGCTGATAAGCATATGAAAATATGTTCAGTATTATATGCCATCAAGGAGTTGCAACTTAAAACAACGAGACACCACAACACTTCTATTGAAAAGGCTGAAATCCAAAAAACTGACAAAACGAAATGCTAGCAAGGGTATGGAGTAAGAAAGACTCACATTTGGTGCTACTGGTAATATAAAATGGTAAGTCACTTTGGCAATTTGGCAGTTTCTTACATAGCTAAACATAGTTTTGCCATTCAATTCAGCAATTGTGTTTTCAGGTATTTACCCAAATGAATTAAAAACTTACATTCACACAAAAACCTATTAGTGAATGTTGATAGCACCTTCATTTGTACTCGCTAAAATCGGAAACAATCAACATACCTTTCAGTAGGTGAATAGACAAACTAGTACACCATACATGGAATATTATTCAGTGATAAAATGAGCTACCAAGCCACAAAAAGACGTGGAGGAACCTTAAATGTATATATTGCTAAGTGAAAGAAGCCAGTATGGAGGCTACATATTATACGATTCCAACTATAACATGTTCTGGAAAAGGCAAAATTATTGGCAAAATTGCATATTTGATTTGGGCTTTTAAAAATACCTTCTAGGGGCACCTGGGTGGCTCAGTCACTTAAGCATCCGTCTTCAGCTCAGGTCATAATCCCAGGGTCCTGGGATCTGGGATAGAGCCCCGCATCAGGCTCCCTGCTTAGCAGGGAGCCTGCTTCTCCCTCTTCCACTCCCCCTGCTTGTGCTCTCTCTGTCAAATAAATAAATAAAATCTTAAAAAAATATCTTCTACTTAACCTTTTGAACATATGGAATACTGATGTAATAACTGATACAAGATCAATTGTAAAAAATGTACCACACTAAGGCAGCTTACTAATAATAACAGACTGTGTGTAGAGGGAGAAAGAGGTATATGGTAACTCTGTGTGTGCTCAATTATTCTGGAGACCTAAAATTGTTCAAATATATAGTTTATAAGTCAGAATATAATAATCTAAAATGATTTTTAACTATAGGTACTTTTTCAAATGATTAATAATATAAAGTAAACCCCTTTGGTTTCATTCTAAATTTATATTTGAAAATTGTTCTGGGCTTTCACTTCCAGCCAAGATGGGATAACAGATTTCCTCTCCTACCAAAACAACCAAAAATTTGACAAAAATTGAAACAGTGGTTTTCGAGACATTGGAATCAGTCATTGAAGGACAGTGGTACATGAGATGAGAAGCATTCAAGGTGAGCCCTGCAATTCCTCTAGCTTACTGCCTGATAGAATTTTAAGGTTGTAGCACAGGGAGTGGGGATGAGACAGATTCTGGCTGATTCCCTGAGTTGAGGAAATTGAGCTGAGAGTTCAGAGAGACAAATACAGCTAGGGCTCACAAGATTGATAAATAATTCTAAACTGAGTACTACTCTGGCTCTTCCTATCAAATCTGCCTATCAACTAAGACAAATAAAAGTGTTTCTAAGTAAATTAGCTGCATTTCAGAATAAAGTTTAAAAATAGTCACAAAAATACAAAAATATTCAACATCCAAGATTGAAATTTACAAGGTCCAATATCCAGTAAAATGTAAGGAATTCAAAGAAGCAGAAAAATACAACCCATAATAAGAAGCTAAATCAGTTGATCAAAACTGACCCATAACTGACTCAGATGTTAATATTACCAGAGTTGACAGTTATTAGTATTCCATATGTTCAAAAACTTAAATAAAAGATATCTATACCAAGTCAGAATGTCTATAAAAAATGAAGGAGAAATAATTTTACACATAAAAATGTAAATAATATTTGAACAACAGACTTACACTACATGAAATGTCTAAAAAAGTCTTTCTGGCTGAAATAAAATGACACCAGGTAAGAATATGAGCTACATAAAGCAAAGAAGAGCAAAGGAAATGGTAATTTATAGGTATTTTTTCTTATTTAAATCTCTTTTAAAATAATTGTTTAAAACAGATTAACATAATATGGGTTTACCTGAAGTGCCGTATATCACATGTTGGTAGACTGTGTTAAGTTAAAGCTGTATAATATAAACTCTGAAGCACCATAAAATAACAGAATCACAGCTAATAAGCCAAGCTGACACATGAATTAAAATAGAATTTTATAAAAACATTTGTTTAATCTCAAATTAGGCAAAAAAAGAAAAAAGAGAACAAAGAAAAGATAAAAAAGAAAATGAATAGAAAGGATAGATTCAAACCTAACTATATTAGCAATCGCATATAATGTCAATGAAAAGGCAGAAAATTTCCAATTTGATTAAAAAAAATAAAGACCCAACTATATGTGTTGTATAAAAGAAATATGCTTCAAATATGGACACAAGTAGATTATGAGTAAAAGGATGGGGAAAGATGTAGCATATTAACAGTAATCTAAAGAAAGCTGGAGTATGATAGTAGACCAACTAGATTTGTGAGCAAATAATATTAGCAGAAATAAAGAAGGTGATTATGTAATGATAGAGTGGTCAATTCATCAAGAATTCAAACAATTCTTAATGTTTATGAGCCTAATGAAAGAGCTTTAAAATATGTGAAGCAAAAAGACACTGCAAGTAGAAATACAGAAATCCACAAATATAGTCAGATATTTTGATACTCTTCTCTTAATAATAGAAGTAGGAAAATCTCTAGACAGAGAAAACTACCAATATCAAGAGTTACAGTTCTGTTGTGATGTTTTTATAGATTCCACCAATATTAAAAGGATAGTAAGGTAATGTTATAAACAACTTTATGCCCATAAATCTGACAACTTCCATGAAATGGATAAATCCTTCAAAAGACACAAACTCATTTAAGAAAAAACAATATGCGTCTATTAAATAAATCATATTTGTATTTATATACTTTCTGACAAAGAAAATTCCAAGCCCAAATGTTTTTACTGGAGAACTAAACCAAATATTTAAACAATACCTGACTTTACACAAATTCTTCCAAAAAATTGAAAAGGAGTGTATACTTTCCAACTTATTCTATGAAACTTGCATTATCTTTATATCAAAACTGGACAAAAGACATTGTAAGAAAAGAAAACTATAGACCTATTTCTCTCATGAACATAGATTCAAAAACTGTTAACAAAATTCTGGCAAATTGAACCCAGCAGTATATTAAAAGGAAAATAAATTATGATCAAGCAAGATTTATCAAAGGAATGCAAAGTTGCTTTAATATTTGAAAGTCAATTGGTATAATCCACATATTAATAAACTAAAAATGAAAAAACCTATAATCACAATAGATGCCAGAAGCTCCATGATAAAGTACAACATCTACTCCTCATAAACCAGGAAACTAGGAATGGAAGGGAACCATGAAAGCATACAGCTAGCACTATACTTAGTGGTTATTATGGAATGAATGTGTTTAACCCTCCTACTGAATTTGTAAGTTGAAGCCTAAATCTCTAATGTGATAGTGTTAGGAGGTGGAGCCTTAAGGAGATCATTAAGTTTAGATAAGGTCCTGAGGGTAGACCACCCTACCCCTGATAATGGAAATTAGTGTCCTTATGAGAACATATAGTCATTTTAACAAATGATGGTGGAACAAATAGCTATTTGTATATAGACAAATGAACTTTGGGTCATACCATGTAGCACATAAAATAGTTAAAATGGATTGTAGATGGGAATATAAAATACCAAGAGTATAGGAAAATATTTTGTAAACTTGGGTTCAGCAAAGTTTTCTTAGATAATGGCACAAAATACATGATCCATAAAGAAATGCATTGATTAATTGTTGTACATCAAAATAAAATATTTCTGCTCTTTGAAAGACCCTGTTTAGGGAATGAAAAAACAAGCCATAGATTGTGAGAAGATATTTGAAAATCATATATCTGATGAAGGACTTGTTTCCAGCATATATAAAGAACTTTCAATGCTTAATAATAAGAAAATACTCAATAAAAATGGGCAAAAGTTTTGAACAGACATTTAACCAAATATATATACAGATGAGAAATAAGCATACGGAAAGATGGCCAACATCATTTGCCATCAGGGAAGGGAATATTAAAAGCCACAATATGAAAGTACTATGTCCTTGTTCGAATGTCTAAAAATGACCAGCAGCACCTGGGTGGCTCAGTCGGTTAGGCATCTGCCTTTGGCACAGGTCATGATCCTGGGATCCTGAGATGAAGCCCTGCATTGGGCTCCCTACTCAGCTGGGAGCCTGCCTCCCCCTCTACCCCTCATCCCACTTGTTCTCTCAATCTCTCTCTCTCAAATGAATAAATTTAAAAAATCTAAAAAAAAAAGACTGATTATACTAAGTGTTGGTGCGGAATGTAGAAAGCAACTGAAACTCTTATACACTGCTGATAGGAATATAAAATAGCACAACCAAGCTGGAAAAGTGACAGTTTCTTAAAAAGTTGCATGAACACCTACCGTATGATCCTACTTCTTAGTATTTACCCAAGAGACATGGAGACATATCATCATACAAAGACCATATAAAGAATAACTGCGTGGAAGAAGCCAGACAAAGAAAGTGTACATACTGTATGATTCTATTTCATGAAATGCTATAAAATTCAAATTAATGAATAATGGCAGAAAATGCATCAGCAGATCCCAGGGGACAGAGGTATTACAAAGGGGCACAATGAAATTTAGGGGGTGAGGATTATGTTTGTTAACATGATTGTGGTGATGGTGGTGATGATTTCACAAGTGTATACATGTATCAAAAACATTCAAGTTGTATATTGTATATATTGAGTATACTTCAATAAACCTGTTAAAAAGAAATTATATTTCAGTAATCATATTTTTGTGGATTTCATTGATATCCTGATATATACATTAATAAGTATAATACTGTGGTATAATTATATTAAATTTTTTTTTTACAGAACAGGACAGTTGGGAAACCTGACAGCTCCTTGCAATTCTCACTGTAAATGCTCATCTTCATTTTATTCTACTATCTGTGGAAGAGATAATATTGGATATTTTTCTCCTTGCTTTGCGGGCTGTACACAATCTAAAAAATTAAATGATCAACAGGTAATTATTTTTTTATTATGCTTCTCCCTCTCTAATAAGACGTTCAATTTGTAGTTGGTGTTTACATTTTACTCCTCACTCTCTATAAAAGCTTTCTTCCCCATAATTTTTTTTTTAAGATTTTATTTATTTATTTGACAGAGATAGAGACAGCCAGCGAGAGAGGGAACACAAGCAGGGGGAGTGGGAGAGGAAGAAGCAGGCTCATAGCGGAGGAGCCTGATGTGGGGCTCGATCCCATAATGCCAGGATCACGCCCTGAGCCGAAGGCAGACGCCCAACGACTGCGCCACCCAGGCGCCCCCCCCATAATTTTTTTTTTAAACAGGAAAAGAGTATTTGCTTTAGGTGACCATAATCCAAAAGGCTTATGGGAATTGGCAGTGGAAAAAATACTTCTATATTAAAACATGCCTCAATAAGAAAATTATGAAAGGAAAAAAAACCTCACAGGTAAATAAAAACATAATAAAGGTAGTACATTAATCACTTATAAAACCAGGATGGAGATTAAAGCGCAAAAGCAGTAAAATCAATTATAACTATAAAAATCAGTCAAGGAATTTACAAAAGGATGTAAAATATGCTATCATATACATAAAAAGGGGGGGGAATGTAGTGCTTTTAGAATGGGTTCAAAATTAAGCATCCATCAACTTAATATTGATGGCTATATGTATAGGATGTTATAGATGAACCTAATGGTAACCACAAATCAAAAACCTAAAATAGGTATGCCAAAAATGAAGAGAAAGGAATTCAAGGATACCATTAAAGTTAGCCATCAGACTACAAGGGAAAGAAAGCAAGGGAAGAAAAGAATGGAGAACTATAAAAGCAACCATTATAAAAAAAGTAACAAAATGGTAGTAAGTAACAAAAGGCATACCTATCAATAACAACTTTAACTATAGATAGACTAACTATAGATAGACTAACAACTTTAACTATAGATAGACTAACTATAGATAGACTAACAACTTTAACTATAGATAGACTAAATGCCAATCAGACATAGGGTGACAGAATGGATAAAAAAGCAAGACCCATCTATATGCAGCCCATAAGAGACTCACTTCAGACCTAGAGACACATGCAGACTGAAAGTGAAGGGATAGGAAAACATTTATCATGCAAATGGAATAAAAAGAAAAAGAGGTAACAAGACTAATATGGAACAAAATATACTTTAAAACAAAGACTGAAGCAAGAGACAAAGAAAGATACTACATAATGATGAAGAGAACAAGCCAACAAAAAGAACATAAAACAATTGTAAATATTTATGCATTTAACATGGAAGAACCCAAATACATAAAGCAACTATTAACAGACACAAAGGAAGAAATGAATAGTAACACAATAATAGTAGGGGACTTTTACTACATCAATGGATAGATCAGACAAGAAATCAACAAAAGAAATGGGCTTTGATTGACACATTGGAACAGATGGATCTAACAGATATATTCAGAACATTCCATCATAAAACAGAAGAATACACATTATTTTCAAGTGGAACTTTTCAGTATTTCACATGGAACTTTTTCCAGAATAAATCATACGGTAGGTCACAAAACACGTCTCAACAAATTAAAAAAGATTGAAATCATATCATGCATTTTTTTTCTAACCACAGTAGTATGAAACTAGAAACCAATCATAAGAAAAAATTTGGAAAGAACACAAATACATGCAGATTAAATAATATGCTACTGAACAATAAATGAGTCAACCAAGAAATCAAAGAGGAAATTTTAAAAATTACATGAGGAGAAATGAAAATAAAAACAAATGATCTGAAATCTTTGGGATGCAGCAAAAACTGTTCTAAGACGAAAGATCATAGCCATACAGGCCTACCTCAAGAAGCAAGAAAAACCTCAAATAACCTAATCTTACACCCAAAGGAGCTAGAAAAAGAAGAACAAAACCAAAGTCAGTAGAAGAAAGGAAATAATAAATATTAGAAATAAATAGAGATTTAAAAAACCATAGAACAGATTAATGAAACCAGGAGCTGATTTTTTGAAATGATCAAGGAAATTGATAACCTTCATCCAGAGTCATTGAGAGAGAGAGAGAGAGAGAGGACTCAAATAAATAAAATCAGAAATTAAACAAAAATAACAACTGACATCATAGAAATTGTAAGAAATTATATACCACAAAGGATTATAAGAGAATATTATTTAAAAAATATATGCCAATTGTATAACCTAGAAGAAATGGATAAATTCCTAGGAACATATTCCCTCCCAAAACTGAATCAGGAAGAAATAGAAAATTTGAATGGACCAATTACTGGCAATACAATTGAATCAGTAATTATATAGAGAACAAACTGATGCTTACTAGAGGTGAGGTGGGCAAGGGGATGGGTTTGGTGAATGAGGGGGATTAGAAAGGGCACTTGTGATGAGCCACTGAGTGTTGTATGTAAGTGTTGCATCACTAAATTCTACATGTGAAACTATTACACTGTATGTTAACCAACTGGAATTTAAACAAAAACTAAGAAAAAAAAGAACTCCCAAGAAACTAAAGTCTAGGACCATATGGCTCCACAAGTGAGTTCTACTAAGCATATACAGAAGAGTGAATACCTATTCTTCTTAAACTTTTCCAAAAAATAGAAGAGAAAGGAAAACTTCCAAGTTCATTCAATGTGGTCAGTATTACCCTGATACCAAAACCAGGTAAAAATACTACCAAATAAGGAAAAAAGAGAGAGAGGGAGGGAGAACTACAGGCCAATATCTCTGATGAACATAGAGACAAAAATCTGAATAAAATATTGAATGCAACAAAACATTACAAAAATCATTCAGCACAATCAAGTGGGATTTATTGCTGGGTTGCAAAGGTGATTCAGTATTCACAATTCAATACGTATGATACATCACATCAATAAGAGAAAAGATAAAAACCATATGATCATCTCAATAGATGCAGAAAAGCATTTGACAAAGTACAACATCCATTCATGCCAAAAAACAAAGTAGGTTTAGAGTGAACATATCTCAACATAATGAAGGCCATATATGAAGAATCCACAGCTAACATCATATTCAATGGCGAAAAGCTAAGAGCTTTTCCCCTAAGATCAGGAACAACACAAAGATGTCCACTTTCATCACTTTTATTCAACCTAGTATTGGAAGTCCCAGCCACAGCAATCAGACAAGAAAAAGAAAAGTCACTCAAATTGGTAAGGAAGAAGTAAAATTTTCACTATATTCAGATGACATGAAACTACATATAGAAAATCCTTAAGACTACACCCAAAAATTACTAGAACTGATAAATGAATTCAGTAAAGTCACAGGACACAAAATTAACATACAGAAGTCTGTTGTAAGTCTATACACTAATAAGTAGCAGAAAGAGAAATTAAGAAAACAATCCCATTTACAATTGCACTAAAAAGAATAAATACCTACTAATAAACTTAACTAAAAAGGTAAAAGACCTATACTCTGAAAACTGTAAAACATTGAAAACTACAATTGAAGACAATACAAACAAATGGAAAAATATTTTCTGCTCATGGCTTGGAATAACCAATATTTTCTAAATGTCCATACTAGGCCAAAGAAATCTACAGATTTAATGCAGTCCTTACCAAAATGCCAACAGCATTTTCCATAGATCTAGAACAAATAATCCTTAAATTTGTATGGAATTACAAAAGATCCCAAGTAGACAAAGCAATTTTGAAAAAGAACAAAACACAATCCCAGATTTCAAGATATACTACAAAGCTGTAGTCATCAAAACAGTGTGCTACTTGCACAAAAATGGGCAAATAGATCAATGGAAGAGTATAGAATCCAGAAATATACCCACACCTTTATGGTCAATTAATCTATGACAAAGGAGGAAAGAATATGCAATGGGAGGAAGTTGGTCTCATCAATAAATGGTGTTGAGAAAACTGGACACCTACATGCAAAAGAATGAAATTGGACAACTCTCTAACACCATATACAAAAGTGAACTACAATGGATTAAAGACCCAAATGTGAGACCTGAAACTATAAAATTGCTGGAAGAAAACATAGACAGTAATTTCTTTGACACCACGTATAGAAATCAGCCATTTTTATAGATATGTTTCCTCTGGCACGGGAAGAAAAAGCAAAATTAAACTATTGGGACTACATCAAAATGAAAGGCTTTTGCTCAGTGAAGGAAAGCATCAACAAAACAAAAAGGCAACATACTGAATGGGATAAGATATTTGCAAAAGATATAATTGATAAGGGATTAATAACACAACACCAAAAAACCCAATCTGATTAAAATTGGGCAGAGGACACGAATAGACATTTTTCTGAAGAAGACAAACAGATGGCCAACAGACATGTGAGAAGATGCTCAGCATCACCCATCATCAGGGAAATGCAAATCAAAACCACCTTACACTTGTCAGAATGGCTAAAACAAGAAACACAAGAAATAACAAGTGTTGGCAAGTATGTGGAATAAAAGGCACCCTCATGCACTTTTGGTGGGAATGTAAATTGATGCAGCCATTGTGGAAAAGAGTATGGAGCTTCCTCAAAAGCTTAAATATAGAAATACCATGTGATCCAGTAATTCCACTAGTGCATATTTACTCGAAGAAAATGAAAACACTAATTAGAAAAAGTGTATGCATCCCTGTGTTTATTGCACCATTATTTACAACCCAAGTGTCCATCCATAGATCAATGGATAAAAAAAATGTGTGTGTGTTTGTGTGTATACACAAAAAGTGAGTGTATGTATATATATGTATACCCACACACAATGGAATATTACTCACTATAAAAAAGAATGAAATCTTGCTTTTTGCAACAATATGGGTGGATCTAGCAGTATAATGCTAAGTGAGATGTCAGCCAGAGAAAGACAAATACCATATGATTTCACTCATATGTGGAATTTAAGAAACAAAACAGTCAAGGAAAAACAGACCAAAAAAATAGACTCTTAACTGTAGAGAACAAACTAGTGATTACCAGAATGGAGTCGGTGGGGGGGGGGGGGGGCGCGGGTGAACTAGGTGAAGGGGATTAAGAGTACACTTATTGTGATGAGCACTGATTAATGTATAGAATTGTTGAATCATCCTATTTTACACCTGAAACTAAAATAACACTGTATGTTAATTATACTTGTATAAAAAAAAATGCATCCATGTGTTGCATCATCCCAATTTTATAGTTTAAAAGTAGTAGGTGACTATCTACCTCTTGCAGTAGCAAAGTTGAAAGAAGCAATTTAAGAGCATATTTTATCTTCTACTTATGTCATTTATTTTAGTTCTGCCCTACCTATCTGCAGCACCCATCCACACCAAAATCTTGAACCACAGTCTTTCTCACAGCATTGGGTTGACCAGTACTATCTTTCTATTCACCTTTCACTCAGTTTATTCTTCTTTTGAGGAATTAAAAGTATCTACACTTTTTTGCTGTTTCTATTTCTGTTCCACATTAACTCAGATGTGAGAATCAGTCCCTTTATCATGTGCCAGAGATTACCGTACATACAAGGTCTTTATAAGCCTATCAGACTTTCTAGAAAGGTAAGAGCAGATTTATATGGTAGCAATACAAATGACTTACAAGTGAATATATGTTACCCCTGTTTGTCTTTTGCCATTTACATCTATCAGGACTCATTTAAAAATTTCCCTGTTTGCTTATATTTGGGCCCAAACCATCAGAATTCCTTATTTCCCTAGGCCTTCTACCAACTTCCAGAGAAATTTTCTTATTTTTTCATGTAGAGTTGACTACTCTGTTACTTATTTGACTCCAGATTAATTTTCTTATGTCCAAAATTTCATAAATCTGCTTTTAGCTAAATAATGCACTATAACTTCAGCTTCTTCCTTTTAAGTGACACCAAAGTAGGGACACAGTCTTTAAAAACTCTGTATTTCTGTCTCATCTTTCTGGCTGGTCTTTGTGAGGGGGAGAGAGCAACAGAGAGCTTTATTTATCCTGACCCGTGGGCATATGCCACCCCCATAGCAAGCAATAAAGTCCTTTGTTATTTATGCACCTACATAATGATATGCTTTTTCCTGTTATACACAGATCACTTTTTTTAAAGATATTAGCATACTTGACCAACTCTAGTTCCTCATAGTCAGGTTTTCAGTAGTGTATGATTTAATAATATATCTTCAGTTTTTTAAAATTAATATCAATATACAAAAGTTTGCATACCCTTTAAAAATATTTCTTCATAAATGTTACAGTATATATTTTAAACGATACTTAAAGTCTTTAAAATATCTTCCTGTGGGGGCGCCTGGGTGGCTCAGTCATTAAGCGTCTGTCTTCTGCTCAGGACATGATCCCAGGGTCCTGGGATCTAGCCCCTCATCGGGCTCCCTGCTTGGTGGGGAGCCTGCTTCTCTTTCTCCCACTTCCCCTGCTTGTGTTTCCTCTCTCTCTGTGTCTCTCTGTCAAATAAATAAAATTTTTAAAAATAAAATAAAATATGTTACTGTGGAAAACTTTAAATGTAATAGAAAATAGAAAAGAATAATGAACTCCTATATGTCCATTACTTCTCTTCAACTTGTTTACATGGGGAAAATCTTACTTTATACTCTTACTAACTTCCTCTCCTCCATTTTAGTTTGAAAGAAGCAAATGACCTTTTTAGATGCTCATGTTTTTACCACAGTATAAAGCATAATTGTTTGAGCTCGGTGTTTTGATCCCATGTGATAGTCAAGAGCTAAAACAGCCATCCATTATATGGCTTTTTCTTGCCTTTCTTGGGAAATCCTAATAGGATGATGTGATCTTTCACAGAATTCCTAAAAAGGAATCCTATGTTAGGGATTTTTTTCTTTTTCATAAAAGTCTTTATAATTGTCTTGCATTTGTCTAAGGAGTAATTAACTCAATGAGTAACAGTGACAGAAATAATCCACAAAATAGTCACTCAAACTGTGTGGTAACATTTGATACTGAATAAAAATTGAAAGAAGAATAAAATATTTTTGACAAATATTAGAACTGTTAGAAATTACCCAGAATTAGCCTTGATTAATTAATAATTCTGAAGGAAAGTGGAAAATAGCAGAAGCTATTAATACAATTTGATTAATACAATTTGATATGGATGGAATGATTAATAGATGATTAATGATTAATAAAATTTGATATGGATAGAATTGATGAATAGATAAAATGTGCTTTAATTTCAAATGGGAAAGAATTGATACCAATACAAATAATTTTACTAAATGATGATTAAATAAAAGAAACAGTATATATAAAAAGTAATTATGTATCTAAATGATGTTAATGGAATTCCCTCCGTTGAAAATATTTTTTCAATCAAAATATGTCAACTTTGAAATAATTTTGATTCAGAGGCACCTGGGTGGCTCAGTCAGTTAACTGTCTGGGCCTTAATCTCAAGCTCAGGTCTCCATCTCCGGATTGTGAGTTCAAGCTCCATGTTGAGCTCCACACTGGGCATGGAGCCTAGTTAAAAAATATTTTTTTGCTATGAAATAATTCTGATTAAATGATTATATTTGAAACATCAGAATAAAAGTGAATTAGAATTGGATGCTCTTCAATTACACTTCTGCAGAAGTTTGAGTGGTAGAAAATGCTCTATCTCTGAAGATTTTTAAATTTCTGTAGAAAATGAGAGCCTTGCTAAAACTGAAAATAGTTATCTGTTCTTCATACCAATAACATTTCTGGACAATTTTGTCTCATTGACACCCACATACATTTTTCCTATCTGTGCTACCAAAGTTCTTCAAATTTCCTTGATATAGATATTAAAGAAATCTTGGGTTTTATTTCATGATCTTGTCACTGAGATTAGTTCTTTTCCAGCTGATATAGCTTTCATTTTAAATATCAGGATCATGGTGCTTTTTCCGAAGGTTACTCTGTTACAACAGGAGCCTCATTCTAATTATCTATGGAGGGGATGTTAATCTCACCCAAAACATGAAGAATTACAAGAAGCCAGGCTTCAAAGTCTCCTTCCATTGATACATCCTTAGAATAGTTTAACTTCATTTACTCACTTCCCACCTTAGTGTTATTTTTATCATATACTTTATTTCTTAATGTATTTTAAATGACATGTACCGTTATTGTTGTTTTGTAAAGTCAATATGCACTTATGTTTACCCATTTTCTTGCATTTCCATGTTTTCATATGAGATTACTTTCTTTCTTCCTGAAGAACCATATTTCACCTTCATTTTTGAAAATAAATGTTTCGTTGGGTCTGGAATTCTGTATTGGCAGTGATGTGCCCACCCCCAACCCTGCCACCCTGGCATTTAAAAGATGCCATTTGATTATCCTCGTATCTCTTACTGCTTGGTGGCTCTTAAGATTTTCTCTTTGTTTTTGGTTTTCAGACTTCTACTTTGATAGGCCTAGATTGGATTTTCATTACATTTATTTTGCTTGGTTTTCACAGAACAGCTTTAGTCTGCAGATTAATGTGTATCTGTTTGAAAATTCTCAGCTGTTGTTTCTCCCTTACTCTCTCTTCTCTTTTTGGGGGGGAGTGGGGAACAATGTATTAATTTACTCTTGCTACCTGGCAAATTACCACAAGCTTAGTGTCTTTAAATAATTCTATTTATTTCACAGTTCTAAGGTCATATGTCCAGAAGCCATGACTGGGTCCTCTGTTGAGTGTCACAGACTGAAATCAGGGTGTTGGCTGGGCTGCGCTCCTTTCTGGAGGCTCTGGGGAAGAATCTGCTTCCAAGTTCATTTAGGTTATTGGCCATTCAGTTGCTTTGGGATGTAAAAAACGAGGTCTTTGTTTCCTTGCTCGCTGTCAAGCTGTCAGCGGAGGACCAGTTTTAGCTCTTAGAGGCTACCGCCATTCTTTACTGCATGACTCCCTTTGTTTTCAAGGCTGGCAACAGATAATCACTCTTATGTCACATGCTTTGAATCTCTAATTCCAGAAAAATCCCAGTGCTATATAAGGCTCACCTAGTTAGGCGAGGTTTATCCTCTCTCTTTTACAGTCATCTATTTCACATAACATAATTTAGTAAGGGGAGAAAATCTCATCAATGCATTGTCCTCAGAGTCATTCAGGCTTATGCAGTAGGAGGTGGGAATCTTAGGTGGCATCTTAGAATTCTGCCTCATGCCCGCTACAAATACGCCTTTTTGCTGTGTTTACTCACCATGTTTTTCAGTTCTAACATTTATGTTTTTGTAGGATCCAAACCCCTGGTGAAATTCCACGTCACTTAAAATATTTTAGCCATTCGCCCTCTATTTCCTGGAAATCATGAATCATTGCTGTTTTAAAGTCCTTGCTAGTAGGTGCCTCATGGGGATCATCCGTGAGTCTTACTTGTATTTGTTCTTCTCTTAATTATAAGCCAATTATTTTATCTCCCAATAAAATTTTACAATTGTCTATTTCTCTCTGTGTTTCAGCTTCATGTATTTTTTAGACTGTTACGTGCATACACACTGATAATTTTTACATCTTATTATTGACTTCTTCTCATCTTTATGAAAGTGTCTTTTTCCATTTCTGGTAATTGTCTTTGTCTTAACATCTATATTTTATTTTTTAATTTAAAAAAATTTAAAAAGTTTTTATCTATTTATTCATGAGAGACAGAGATATGGGGGCAAGCAGGAGGAGCGGGCTCCCCGCGGAGCAGGGAGCCTGATGTGGGACTCGATCCCAGGACCCTGGGATCATGACCTGAGCCGAAGGCAGACACCTAACTG
The DNA here is from genome assembly GCF_024610735.1 of Ursus americanus. Taxonomy (NCBI): domain Eukaryota; kingdom Metazoa; phylum Chordata; class Mammalia; order Carnivora; family Ursidae; genus Ursus; species Ursus americanus. The sequence continues at coordinate 9,287,726 of NC_142131.1, forward strand.
GTTCAGCTACCCAGGTGCCCATTAACATCTACATTTTAAATAGTCACTTTAGGGGCGCCTGGGTGGCTCAGTCCTTAAGCGTCTGCCTTTGGCTCCGGTCGTAATCCCAGAGTTCTGGGTTTGAGTCCCGCATCGGGCTCCCTGCTCCGCTGGGAGCCTGCTTCTTCCTCTCCCACTTCCCCTGCTTGTGTTCCCTCTCTCGCTGGCTATCTCTCTGTCAAATAAATAAGTAAAATCTTTTATAAATAAATAAATAAATAAATAAATAAATAAATAAATAAATAATCACTTTAGCTTTCTCTTGCTGTTTCCATGTGTATCCCATTTGTATCATTTTATGTTCCAGCTATTTGTGTCTACATTTAAAGTGTTTCTCGTAGCCAGCATGTAGTATGTTTTTGCTTTTTCTTCAGTGCTGCTAATCTCTCTCTTTTTAAAAATATTTACTTATTTATTTGAGAGAGAGAGTGTGTGCAAGTGGGGGAGGGGCAGAGAGGGAGGGAGAGAATCTCAGACTCCCCACTGAGTAAGGAGCTGAAATCAAGAGTTAGATGCTTAACCAACTGAGCACCCATCAGCTAATCTCTTTTAATTGGAATTTTTTGACTACTGAAATTTATTGTAATTATTGATATAGTGGACTTAGATCTACCTTCTTTTTTTTGTTATTCGAATTGAATATTTGAATATTTTACTATTTTGTTTTAATCTAACTTTTGGCCTTTTGGTTATATTACTTTGAATACGACTCCACAGTCCTTCAACCTTTCCAGGGCCTAATATCTTGTGATTCTACCATTTGCTCACTATAGCTTCTTCATATTTTCCTTTACCCCTTTGTCAGCCTAGGTTCTATTGTCTGCAACCATTTATTGTGCCTTTATCTTTTGTCTAACCTCCAGGTCCACTTTTCACTGTTCTCTACATTGCTTATTGTTCAAGGAGACTGAACTATAGGATGAGAGTTTCCTTGGCTTTTGACTGGGTTAATATAATAAAAGTTCTGGGAGAAAATCAGCTCAGGTCATGATCTCAGGGTTGTGAGATCAGACCCACGTCAGGCTCCTCACTCAGCGGGGAGTCTGAGATTCTCTCCCTCCCTTCTCTGCCCCTCCCCCCACATGCACAAGCCAAGGCTTTTCAATTTCTGAGGTTTTTTTCTTTTTTCTTACCTGGAATATACTTTTTTCGGATAACCACATGGCTCACTTCCTTACCTTATTCAAATCTCTGCTCAAATATCACTGCATCACTGAGGCATTCCCTAATCATGCTAAATTCACCTCTATAATCCTTATATTTTTTTCCTTGCTTTTTTTTCCCTCCAAGGTATGTGTCCATATGTGTTTCATTATAAAGTGGGTTTGTTTGTTTTTGTTTTTTTTTTTTTAAATTACCTGTCTCATCCAAGTTATCTACATGATGGCAGGGATTTCTGTTGTATTGTTTACTGCGTTCTCCCAGCACCTAGAATGGTGTTTGGCACATGGGCACTAAAAAGAATATGGTGGAATGAATTAATTGCAATTTGAATATTTGGGTATTTCCATTTATTATTTAGTAGATCTAGTAATCACGTAACAACTGTCCCAAAGAAGCCAACATGATTTTGGATCACGATTTTATGAATCACTCAAATTCAAGTCATCTTCGTTTCCTCTTATTCTTTAACTAGTGACCTAGTTCCGTATTTCTGAGGAATTTATTATTTTTTTTAAAGTTGGAATATTTTCAGTAGATTAATAAGTTGCTAACTACTCTCTGTAACACCAAACTCTGTTTAGTTCTTAGAACTAAATATTAGAAAATATTACTTATTCATCTTCTTTGATTTATCAACCCTACAACAACCCAAAATTTTCATTCAGGGCTACCTTGTGACTTTAATCAACTCTAGACTCTTGCCTTTGTAAGTCCCTTCCCTCACTTAAAAAAAAAAAAAATTAGTGTACGACCTCATTGGTATGAAGACAAGTATGATCCCAGCTGGATTCATTATTATTTATTCATTATTATTCCATTCATTTTTCCTGTAATTTTAGGAGACACTAAAACTAAAACATTTAATTACAGGGGCCCTTAAAGTATTGTGGGCCCCAGGCATTGTGCCTATTTTGCCTAATAGATAACAGCCTTCATCATTATATGCAAAAGTCTTATATTTTTCTCATTGTTCCAAAACCTTCTATAGTTGGGTAACTGTCCATTTTTCAAGTCCCAGCTGAACATCCACTTTATTCATTATCTTAATTGTCCTCAATTTATACAGCTCTCCAACAATTGTTTGTGCGATTGAATGTAAATGACTTTGGTGAAATTTTTTAAATTAATAGAATTTATCCAAAGTGACTCTAGTTACACACACACACACACACACACACACACACATTTTGTTACATAAAATACTTAGGGCTTATCATTAATATTTCATTTCTAAATAATGAATGGCAGAGTTAATGTAAGAATATTGACTAATAATACTAGCTAGTATCCCTGTAGTTGTTGATTTTATTTTATTTTACAATAACAGGAGTTTAGCTTTATGACTATATTTCTAAAAGATTGTTTCTTATTTTCATTTTCCTAGGCATACTACAATTGTTCTTGCATTAAAGAAGGATTAACAACCTCAGATGATCAAGGTGATTTTATCGATGCTAGACCTGGGGCATGTGATGCAAAGTGCTATAAATTGCCTTTGTTCATTGCTTTTATATTCTCTACGATATTATTTTCTGTTTTTTCGGGTATACCATGCACCCTGAACATCCTTCGGTATGTATATATTATTCAAAATCATTGTTCATTTACTACACGAGAAAGCCAATTTTAAGAACATTTTAGAATATTGCTATAAATGATTAACTCTTTTGTTTCAAGGTAGCAACTGCAAGATAGGAAATTGCTATATTGTCAAAATTCATATATTTGCTTAATTCTCTGTTTTAACTTTTATTTGCTTAAAGTTTGTAATGGTCACATTTAGTTTTAAGTAAATTTAACTTACAATCTGGTAACTTCATATATAGGAAAATTGTTACACTGTCAAAATTCATATATATGTTTAATTTTTATTTTATCTAATTTATTTACATAAATTCAATATTTATTGAATATTTGCTTCTATAGTAACCAATTTGGCTATAAAAAAATCAATGTCATTAGCAAAGGAACATGATAACTTAAAAAATTTTAGAAAATCAGTACACAGATTTTTCTAAATTAAAGCATTTGCTATTTATTTGTTCTTTCTGAATATGTGAAATACATTTAATATTTCTTTTTATCATATTAGCAAAATAGTCTGTTATTATTTTCAATTTTTTTCAAGAGGCTAACATAATACTTTAAGTCATGAGGAGCAATTTGTTGTCTTCTAGGAAAGCAGACTAGAAAACATGAATAAATGTATGCAAAAACAATTCAGAGAACTTGGGAACATGTGGTTTCTGCTTTCAATTAACTTGCAATTTAGTTGGGAGACAAAAGTTGGACATATCACTACAGTGAAGCAGCTTTCTTATCCACTCATCTGTGTCTGGACTAAAATTACAGGGACCAGTAAGATATGTGCCTTGCCTTCAAGTTGCTTAGAGTATAATAGGGAGAGAAAAACACATAAGTACAGTGGATACTTAGAGGTGCCTTGATTAAAGTTTGGAGAGATTAACCCAGGAAAAGGTGGAAGAAATGGTAATTTTTATCTAGGATGATTTGGAAATGCTTATAGAAGGTATGGTACTTGAACTGAGTTATGAAGATAAGTGCTTTGTCATCATGCAAGCAGATTAGAGGAAAGTTCTTAACGTGAAAATGAGCAGTGAGAATAGAGGCAAAAATATGTGAAATATCTTGGCAAGGAGTTTGTTATGACCAGAGTAGCATGATGGTAAATGGGACAGGGAAGTTTGTATTCCATAAGGGTCTGAGAATGGAAGGCTTTCTTTGCCATATTAACATGAATGATGTTATCCTGTATGCACCTGGAGGCCATTGAAAACAATAAACTTCCGAATTAAAAGTGACCAGCTATGCATTTTAAATAGAATAGTTTGAAGATAGTATAAAAGATGAAGCTGAGAGAAAAATGAGAGAAAAAGGAAGGTACTTAGGATACCATTTTTTAATTTAGTAGTGGTATTTAGAGATAGAGGTGATGGAATATATTTGAAAAACATTTAGTTTGGATATAGGGACAAGATTACTACTTTCATGTTCCTCATACAAAAAATATAAAAAGAATTAGGATTATGTGCAGATTTCTAGTCTAGGGAACTGAGTGACTGACAATGCATTAACTGAGATAGGAAATTCAAGAAGAGAATGCTTAGATCAAAGATAATCACAGTGTTAAACATGCCTTATGTAAAGTTATGTGAAACATCCATATTTCCAGGAGTGAGATGAGACAGATGATAGTAATATTCCGGAAGTTTAGTTCTGAGTCTTTTCCCTTCTCCTTGTAACTATACAAAACAACAAGGAAAATAAATAAAATAAGGAAAATAAAACACACATGCATGTGTGTATATGCATGTACACACACATACACTAGAGTTTCCATGTAATTATGAAATAAATAAAAAAATCACAAAGTTGAAATTGCATGTAAGTATTGCCAAAGTTGAAGCAGAACTGGAAGCCAGCCTGTAGATTCACAAAGATGTTACAAAGACTGACATGAAATGTGGAGAGGCTCTCAGGATTGACAGATCTCCTATACCTCCAGCATATATTTCTGCTCAGAAGAAGGCCCCACCTTATAATGGAAGTTTTGGGTGCACAATCTGGGTAGATAAGCCAAGGTAGAATCTCTCTGTAAAGAATGAGAAAAAAGGCTTGGAGTATGCCCAGGAGGTCCAGACATAGCAGATCTCAAAAAGTGCCAGCAAAATATACCTTCTATAACTGAATACATAACATTAGGAAACAAGAAATGTGAAGAGATGTCAGAAGCCCTTGGCCAGAACTGGAGAGGCAGAGGAGGTAGAACCACACATAGGAGTCATAGTTAAGTCCTCACCTATATCAACAGAGGAGATAACTTCAGTTTTGAAGCTGGTGAGCCCTGCCTTATGGTCCATTCTCACGACCTGCCTCTAATTTAAGAAAATTTGTCTCATTGAATTTTCTCATGAATAAGTGGAAAAGGAAAAGTTTCTGCCTGCATACAAAATAACTATAGTAAAAGAAATGAAAGTTATTAAACATTACTATACACCATGAAAATTCAATAGAATATTGTTCCTATGAATCAGATAAAAATATAAATGTAGCTATATGTAAGTTTAAGCTAAAAAAATTAAACAGTTATGGCCACAAAATGAGAAAATAGCTAGATGGATGAGGCTATGGAATGCAAACTAAAAGAACTAAGGAAAAAAATTAAAAGGAAAAAATTCAGAAATGAGTTTTCATTTAATTTAGTTATAATTTATCATTTAGTTTTAAGTTATAAAGCACACAGGGAAGAAAAGACAACATAGAAACCAACTGTGGTTGGTGGGGGGCAGGGAATGGAGACTATGGAATAAAAATAAAAAAGTATTTAAGGAAAGGGACAAAAATAGAAGATGGAAAGGCAGATCGAACATACACATAATTGAAGTCCCCAAAGAAGAAAACCAAAACAATCCAACAATAAATATCTAAATCTCTGGTTAAACTATTGCAATAATGATATTTAATAAACACTGAACTAATAAGCAATAATAATAAATAATGAATATATATTGAAATATAAAAGATTTGCATTTACCTATTGAAATGGCACATCAAGTATCTAGGGAAATTGACCCAAAACAGTCAACACTGAGATATATAATAGTAAAATTGTTATATTTAAAGATGAAGAAATAGTCCTTTTGCCATCTAAAAAAAGAGGAAAGCAAAAAATATTGGCACTGGATTTCTAAACAGCAACATTCACCTCTAGAATAGAGAGACAATTAAAAGATTGCTGAAGAAAGAAAATATGAGCTAATTATTGCATTATCAACAAACTGCCCTACAATTATAAACAGTTTTGATGTGGCAGAAGCCAGGAAGTGTTGTTATGAGATACTTCTTAAGAATTGACATTAAGATGAGTTATATCTAGCCAAGATATAACGGGAAAACTTTGATAAAAGGTCCATTGGTGAGCATTAGCTATGTTAAACTAAACAGATTTAACTACTTATACTTAACTAAAGTGTTTTCTAAATATAATTAATTTATACTAGAACTAAGACAAATACTAAGCTGAGTATAAGGGTGACACAATAGAATGCAATGTAATATGCTTTGATAAAGTGGAAATTATATAACAAAAACGGGGGAAGAAAACAAATCAAAAGAAGGACAAGCTTGTTGGATGACTAATAAATGGGGAGTCCAGGGAAGTCATCTTTACAGACATTTTACTGAAGCATAATGTATATTCAGAAGAGTGCATACTTGTATCACAGTCTGATGCATTTTTACAATGTGAAGACACCAGTGTAACTGCAATCCAGTTCAAGAAGTCAATAATTATAAGTATTCCAAAAGTCCTTCCAATAACTCCTTTCTTGTCACCAAGTCCTTCATTCATTAAGGTGACAACTATCCTGACTTCTATGCTGAATAGGTTAATCTGTTCTGTTTGTACTTTATGTGTATAGATTATGGCACATCGTCATTTGTGTCTATATTGTGTTACTTAACAATGTTCTTCCAAGAGTCAATATTGTTGTATACAAAAGAAATTTATTTCTGTTGCCCTATAGTAGTGCTGTCCGATCATGTTTTCCAAAATAATGAAATGTTTTATGTATCTGCTGTCCAAAATAGTAGTCTCTCTCCACATGTGCATGTTGACTTTTGAAATGCAGCTAAGTGTGAATGAGGCACTGAACTTTAATTTTTTTTTTTTAAGATTTGATTTATTTATTTGACAGAGATAGAGACAGCCAGCGAGAGAGGGAACACAAGCAGGGGGAGTGGGAGAGGAAGAAGCAGGCTCACAGTGGAGGAGCCCGATGTGGGGCTCGATCCCACAACACCGGGATCACGCCCTGAGCCGAAGGCAGACGCTTAACCGCTGTGCCACCCAGGCGCCCCTGAACTTTAATTTTTATTTAGTTTAACTGACTTAAATTAAAGTAGGCCCAAATGGCTAATGGTTACCATATTGTATAGCATGGTTTATAGTAGTCCATTGTATGAATATACTAAAATTTGCCCATTTGTTCTCTAGTTAGTGTTTTCAGTTTAGGGCTGTTAGGATTGCTATTTCCACGAACATTTTTTACTTGTCTTTTGGGAAAGATATGAATACATTTCTATCGAATACGTATATAAACAACGTAATTGCTGGGTCATAGGGTTTACATACATTCAGCTTTTTAATTTTTAAGTGTTTGCACAAATTCATTCTTCCAGCAGCCTGTTATTGTTTTTTTAACTTGAACAATTTTGATGGGTGTGTGTTAATATTTCATTGTTTTTAATTTCCTTATTCAGAGGACTGATATGATTGAACACATTTTCCTGTACTTATTAGCCATGTGAACATGCGATTTTGTCAAATATCTGTTCGGTTCTTTTGTCTACTTTACATTGGGCTGTCTGTTTATTATTAATTTTTTTGGATTATTTTCTATATTGTTTATATACCCCAAGTCAGGAATTACTTATCGTATATATTCATAACAAATATCTTTTCCAACTCAATGGCTTGCCTTTTCAGCTGTGGTAATGTCATCTTTTGAGGGAAATAAATTTTCGATTTTAATGTACTGTTCAAGAAATATTTCCCTAAGCAGAATCATGAGGACATTTACTGTTATTTTAATAAAAATTATAAAATCAATAATTCAGCTGGAAATTTTTAAAATATAATGTAGAAATCCAATTTCATTCTTTTTTTATATGAATACTAAGAGACTCCCCACCATTTACTTCAAGGCTATACTTACCCTGTAACAGTGTACAAGAGGCTGTCTATATGTGGACCTACTTCTGTATCTATTCTGTTCCATTGGTTTATTTATGCATCCTTGCACCAGTATTACACTGTCTTTATTGTTGTACAGTTATTGTGAATATTTGTATCAGTCTTTGTTTTAAGTCCATCTTCGAGACTTTCTTGGCCATTCTTGTATTTTGAGGTGATTGAAATCTAACTAGTCATGTCTATAATAACATGATGAGATTTTTAAAAAAGATTTGTTTATTAGAGAGAGAGGGAGCACTGAGGGGAGGGGCAGAGAGAGAATCTTCAAGCAGACTGCCCACTGAGCAGGGAGCCCAATGTGGGGATCGATCTCATGACCCATGAGATCATGACCTGAGCCAAAACCAAGAATTGGATGCTTAACCAACTGAGCCACCTAGGCACCCCTAACATGATGCAATTTTAAACAGAACACCCTCAAATCTATTTGAGAGAATTGCTATACTTATCATACTGAGTTTTTAAATCAATCAATGAGGTATAATTCCTTCATTTATTTAAATTTATTTCTTGCAGTAATTTTTCATAATTTTCATTTTCAAGATGGAGGTTTTTTATGTCCGTCATAGATTCAGTCCTAGGTAATTAATGCTTTTCATACTTAGTATAGCATAGTATAGTATAGTTGTTTATTGTTGGTATGAAGAATGCAATTCATTCTTGTGCTTTGATCTTGTATTCTGTGACTATGCTTATATTAATTTCTAGTGGTTGGTTGGTAATTTAACTTCAGATTTTCTATGTACATAATCCTGATCTGCAAGTAATGATTTTTATTCTTTTCCAACCCTTATAACTTTTTTTCTTGCCTGATTAAGTTGTCCTTTACAGTGCTGAATAGAAGTAGTGATAGTTACTATCCTTATTTTTTATGTGCATTATGGTGATGGCTTTTGATATTTCAGTGTGAGATATGAAATTTGCTGTAAATTTCACAATTAAGTGTGGTATTGATACCGTCTTTCAGAATAAGCCAGTTTTTCTTTCATTCCTCATTCACTAAGTCTCTTTTTCTCTAAGACTTTTTTTAATGAATAAAATTTGAAATACATTTGATGCATATATTGAAATGATCACAATATCACATTTCTACTTTATTTTAGGAATAAATTGGTCTTGGTCAGTTGCTTTATTCATTTTCCTAATATTTTGTTTAGTATTTTTGCATTTGTCTTCATGACTAAGATTACCTTATAATTTTCCCTTCTTAATAATCTGCTTGTCGGGTTTTGGTCTTAATGCTGTTCTGGTCTCATGAAATGAGTTGGTAAATATTTCCTCTCTTCTTTGTATCTGGGCTATTTTATGAAGGCGTGGTTAAATTTTTTTAAATTAAATCTTTGGAAGAAATCACTTTTGTTGTCACTTGGGCATGGAAATTTCTTTGTGGAGTTTTAAATTAAAAATGGAATGCCTCGTGTGTGTGTGTGTGTGTGTGTGTGTGTGTGTGCGTGTGTGTGAAAGAAAGTGAGAGAAAGAAGCTAATGAATCTTTTCACTTTAAATTTTTAATTTGCATCATTTCACTTTTATGTTTATTATATTTTTATTTTATTCACATATATCTTCTGTATATTAATATATATTCCTTTTCTTTTTTAAAATATATTTTATTTATTTATTTATTTGAGAAAGAGAGCACAAGCAGGGGGAGCTGCAGGGGCAGAGGGAGAAGCAGACTCCCCATTGAGCAGGGAGCCCAACTTGGGGCTTGATCCCAGGACACTGGGATCATGACCCGAGTCAAAGGCAGATGCTTTGACTGAGCCACCCAGGCGCCCCAATATATATTCCTTTTCTGTCCAGATGTAAATACAGCTGCATTCCAAAAGTCTTAATATGTATTTTTCTCATTCTTTCTACTCAAATATGCCTTTTGATGTTTTTTATTTTAGCCATATGTTTTTTAAAAGTGTATTGTTTAATTCCTAAACATTTGAAATTTTCATTATATTTTGTTATATATCTTATATTTATATGTAATATAAACATAATTAATATTCCATTTATTTTTATTTGGAGTCCACTGTGTTCAGGGAACATACTTTCATGTGTTCTTCCTTGAAAACTTCTTTGGACTTACAAATTATTTAAGATCTTTGTTTATGATGGTGCATTTTTCCATTATTATATCATTTTGCTGTATATATTTTGAGACTATATTAGTTGAAAACAAATTTCAAATTGCTACAACTTCTTGCTTTATTGATCCTTTAGCCCTTGAAATATTCTAATATTATTTTTTTACCTCTAATAACTTATTATCTTAGAATTACTTTTTCTCACTTGAATATTGTTTTATCAGCTATATTTCCATTAGCATAATATACACTTTTCCATTCTATTACTTTCAATCATTCTCTGATTATACATATTTAAGGTATATCTAGTAAGCAGTCTATAGTTGCCTTTAAAAAAAATCCAGTCTAACCTAGACTATATAGACTATTAAATTAAAAATAATTGCTGATATGTTTGGATTTTGGTCTCATTTTAGCATTTGCTTTAAATTATTTTCTACTTGTTCTTTTAGTTCTTTACTTCTTTTGCATTGATTATTTTTAATTTTCATCATTTTCCCTTTATTATTTTGCTAATTATGTATTATTTTATTCTTATATTAGTCAAGACATTATAAGAGTATATGTGGTTCATTAGAGTCAAATTAAATTCGTACTTTTGCCACTTCTGGATGATTCAAGGACCTAAGAATACTTTAACTCCATTAACTCTCTTCCAGACTTTTGTTATTGTTGTCATATATTCCGATGCTACACAAATTTTACAACCTAAAAGATGTATATTTATGTATATTATGTATATTTAATATCATACTATCAGAATCTCTTTATATTTTCCTGCATTTTTTGCTTTCTTCAGAGATCATTTCTTTCTTCAAAAAAAAATTTCTTTTACTGTGGGTCTGAGGGAAATGAATTTTGTTCATTTTTTGTTTGTTTAAAAATTTCTTTATTCACCTTTATCATAAAATTATAGTTTGGCTGCTTATGGAATTTCAAGTTTGGTGGTAATTTTAGTACTTTAAAAAGAAATATTTACTGTTCCCGATTTCTATGAGAATGCTTTATTACTATTCCTTTGAATGTAATATGCCTTTTCTCTAGATGTTTTTAACATTTTTCCCTGTCTTTGGTTGTCAGTAATTTTTCTATGATATGTCTTAATATGATTTTGTTTCTGTGTGTGTGCCATGGAGATTTAAAATTTTTTTATGGCTTTAAAAGACAGACTTGTCGTCTTTTCCTGTTATCTATTATGATGGTAAGAATATTAGTTTGCTAGGCTACCATAGAAAGGTACCACAGGATGGGTGTCTTAAACAACAGATACTTATTTTCTCACAGCTCTTGAGGCTAGAAATCTGAGATTAAGGTGTGGGCAGTGTTGGTTCCTTCTGAGGGCTTTGAGGGAAGATCTGTTCCAGATCTCCTGGGCTTGTAAATGGCCATTTTTGCTCGAGTCTTTGCACTGTCTTTTCTCCATACATTTCTGTGTCCATATTTTCTCTTCTAATGAAGACACCAGTCATATTGGATTAGGCCCACACAACTGACCTCATTTTAACTTAATTACTTAATTACCTCTCTAAAATCCTGTCTCCAATATGATGGCATTCTGAGGTACTAGGGATTAGGATTTCAGCATCTAAATTTTGGAAGGAACACAATTCAGCCCATAGCAGTAACAAACCATCCTAAATTTATCACTTAATGACAACAGTTTATCTTTCTCTCTTATGGCTCTGTGAGTTGACTGCACTCAGTAGGGTAGTTCTTGATTGAGGTTTCTTGTGAGCTTGTGGTCAGATGCCACATGACACTTAGTCATCTGATAGTGTGATTGGGCTGGATTTCCAAGACCACTGACAATTTAGGCTAACTGTTGCTGGGAGCCTAGCTAGGTTGATTGACCATAAGTAAACTCTTTGTGTGACTTGTACTTCTGCTAACAAAGTACAACATTTCCAAAAGCGAACACCCAAAGTCCTAGTGTTCTAAGAGACTCAGGCATAAGCTATAAGGCGGAGGTAGCAAGGCTTTATTTAACTTAGGCTAGATGCCCAAGAATGTCACTTTTCTGCATTCTATTAGCTAAAAAAAGTCATGTTTCAGGAAAAGGATCACTAGGTTCCACTTTTTGATGTTAGAAACAACTAGCAAGTACAGAAAAGAAAAAAAAAAGGAATTGATACCTGTCATCTTGGGTGATTATCTACCACAATATCTTTCATTGATCTAGGAAAATTCTTAAGTATTCTTTCTTCAGATATTCCTCCTGCCCCATTCTTTCTCTCTTCATCTTTGGGATCTTAATAACATATATCATAAACCTTTCTCCGTATCCATGTGTCTTTTTCTGACTTTTGCTTTCTATTTTCATTTGTTTTTATGCTCTGTGCTTTAGACTGAAGTTTTTTCGCTTTTCTAATTTTTGATGTATTAATCTTTTTCCCATTTGCTTTTCCATTTACCTACACTCAAGTTTACTAAGTATATCTTCATCTGTGTCTAATTAGCTATTAAATTCTCCTACTGAGTTCTTAAATCTAATTCATGTATTTTTCAGTTATAGAATTTCATTTCTTTTTAATAGATACTAGTTCTCTGATAAAATCCTCTCATCATTTGTTTTCTAGTATATATTAATTCCCCATATCTAAAATCTCTGTTAGGTATCTAGTATCTGAATATTCTGTAGAAGTATTATATTGTATTTTTTTCTCCAGCATATAAATTATAGTTCCTGTAATTATTTTTAATCATATGTGAGATTTTGTGTACCAAAAACAATAGAGGCTATAGACATTAATAACTCCAAAAAAATTTTTTTACAATAGTTTTATTTAGATGTACAGAATCGGGACAGTTACCTGTAATCCAAACAGAAATTTAGTTGGTTTGAGGGTAAGTTTAAGTCTCTAAAAGACCTTATCAATTTCCAGATTGCCCTTTATTCTAGGGCATAGTCTTTCGAGAGGTCCTGATTGAAAGAAAGTTAAACATAGGATCTTTCATTCTTGGTGAGATTTGAACTCCAGTATTTATCTTTCAGTTACAATAAAACTTCCAAGAAAAATATTACCAGTTCTTTTTATGTTGTATTGGAAATAATAGCTAATACATTTAGTTAAAAGTTCATTAAGCTCCAGGATATAAAAAATAACATATACATAGAGCTACACACCCTCATGCGCACGCGCACACACACAAATTCAGTTAAAAATAATTTTTTAACCTACATTAACTGAAAAATGAAAACAGATTAAGGTCAGTAGTCTGGTTAACAGAAATAAGTCAATGTCATTTTCCTGGTTTTAATATTATGTAATAGTTATATAACGTTTCGTCATTGGGGGATGCTGGGTAAAGGAACACATGGTACTTTGTACTATTTTTGCAACTACCTGTGAGTTTCAAAAATAAATAATTTCAAAACAAAAAGTAAAAAAACAAAATGAAACACACACACACACGTGAATGTCACAAAAGCAGACTGACTTAACAGCTGGGAAAAATATATCCCATATTATGGATTTCTGAAGACTGAACATCACCAATATATCAGTTCTCCTTAACCTAATTGATAATTTTAATGTGATCATGAAAATACCAATATAATTATTGAACTTTAAAACCTGATTCTAAAATTGTTAGGGAAAAATAACGAGAGTAGCTTGGGAATCTTAAACAAAGAAACACAATAATGGAGGCTTAACCCCATAAGCTAAAAGCACCATAAAGTTTTAATTATTAAAACAATATGGTATTGGTTTATGAATAGAATGACAGTAAGTCTAGAAATAGATCTCAACTCATGGGAATTTCATATAAAATGAAAGTGAAATCTTAAAAAAGTGAATCAAAGATAGATCTTTTGGAAAGTGGTTTGAGTATAAAGAGATAGACTTCAAGGGGAAAAAAAATATATTTGGAGCCCATATAACACACTGGGAAAACCTAACATGGAATAAAGATTTAAATGTAAAAAAAATTAAGCAATACAATGCTAGAAAAACAAATAGACCAATTTCACTATGATCTTTAAAAGAACAAGGTATTTCCAACTACGACTCAAAATCTAAAAGCAGGAAAGATTGATATAATTTACTCCATTAAGTTAAAAATAATAACCAAAGTCAAAACATTTCTGCACAATGAAATATAATGCAACTGAAAAAAATGAATAGGGAGGAGCTCTATGTTCATGTAGGAAAGGATCTTAAGAATGCACTGTTAATGAAAAAATCAGGTACAGAACAGTGAATATAGTATGCTACTTCCTGTGAAGAAAGAATATAGAGATATGCATTTACAATTATTTGTATTTGCATAACGGAACAGTAGATATAAACAAAAGAGAAATTAAAATGGTAACCTAACGGTAGCCCAAAGGGATGAGGTAGAAGTGGAGGCAGATGAAGGCAGAGGCAGAAACAAGCAAGTTTCTCCAGCATATTCTCTTTATATTGTTTTGCTTTCCAAAGCATGTAACTATACTACAAATTCAACAAATAAAGTTTAATTTAAAAATACAATAAGATTCAGAGCCAAAGACATAAATTGTGAAATCACTGGCAAATAAATGATAATTAAAGTCAAGGAAGAGAGGGGTAGGATGGAGAAGTTTGTATCAGGCCAATGGCCCTACAGAGGGCAACTAGAAAAGCTGGGTTAATGATAAAAATCATGTATCTCCAGGCAGAAAATGGCAAAGGACTAGAGGGATTAAACTTCCAGAGAGAGCAGAAGTTTTTAGAGGTGAATTGGAGATCTAAGGCTCTCCCTGAGTTTCTTGCCAATTCTTGATAAAGGCTAGATGCTGACAGTCTGGACTAGGTCCAGGTAGAGGGTCACTGCTGGGGGCAAGCAAGCTGGCAGAGTTTTGGGTGATCACATGGGACTGAGAATGATAAAATTATTTTTTCTCTGGAGAAATTTGTTAAAATCTGAGATGTGTGAGGCTGAAGTCTAAACAGAAAAGTACCATGACTTGTCTGTATCTCCCCATCAAGGTGCTGATTAATAAAAATAAGTAAATAAAATAAAAATGGTAAAATACATCAGAAATTTTTAAATGTAAATGGATTAAAATCAGGTTTACGAGTTTAGCCAAATTAAAAAAAATAATAGTTGAAAATAAAGGAAAAACAAGGAAATAACTAAAGAAAAAGAAAAGAAAAAATAGTTCTTCAGTTCTTTCCCTTCCATCCCTTCCATCCCACAAACAAAAAATGTTTGTCTTCTCAACTGTGATAGTCACCACAGGTTTAAGCAAGAAGGTAGATGAGAACTTTTAAGAAAAGCATAAAAGAAAAGAGAGAGAAAAGTGTCCAGTTCCCTGCTGCACTGTTGGATATTGGAGGGTGGCAAGAAAAACAGCAGGAAAAAAAAAAAGGTTTTTACTAATAAGTATTCAATTATGGTATTAAAACACGCTGCAAAGAAAATGCAAGGAAATGAAATGAGAAAATTATAGGACAATCTAACTCAGTCTGAGGATTCAGAGAGAGTGTTTCTGAAGAACTGACTTTTAAGCTGAGCCCTAAAGGTTAGGGGCTGAGTATTTCATACAGTGGCAACAGAAGCAAAGATTCTGAGTGGGGGAAGCCGCTTCGTAAGATTGTTGTGTTATCAAATGTCATGAACAAGGAGGGTGCTTAGGCAAAAATGCGGTGTGAGGTGGCGTGCCATGAGACCTGTGCAATCAGGCTGACCCTTGAAAAGTTTTCCGCAGTTCTAGATGTTATCATAAGAACAAGGGGAAGCTGTTGAAGGATCCTAGTGGGGGCAGTGAAATAATCAGAATCTCAGAGGTAAAAAAAAAAATCACTTTGGCTGTTCTGTGGAGAGTGGACTGAAAGGATAAGGATGGTTGTTAGGAGATAAATTAAGAAGTTACTTCGTTTCTTTAAGGAGTGAGGTAGAGCCTTGGAATAGGCCAGTGGTCTTAGAGATTTATGTATATTTTTAAATCAGAGAAAGAGATATGAAAAAGCCGTATTTTAAAAATGACAGTATTTGGTTATTGAATCTGGCCAACGAAGAAAAAAATGGTATCAAGGATGCTTCTTTTCACATTTTGGACTTGAACTTTGCATGACAGTGGATGGCAGTTCCATCTCCTGTGACAGGGAACACTAGGGAAAGAGCAGCTTTTGTGCACCACAGGAACTTCAGTTTAGAACTGATGTCTTTTAAGAAAGCCATGGAGTGAAAATATGAATTTAGAAGTCCTAGGAGATAGTGGAAGCTGCCTTTTTACACTTTGGAAGAGTACTAACAAATTTTTTGTTTATTCCATGAAATTCTTAAATCATCCTCTCATAGCCTTACTTATTAGACAATGTACAAAAAATATTCACTTCATTGTTATATTCGCTGTATATTTTAATACTCATTTTTCATTAAATATTTTGAATACATATCTATTATTTATTTTGTGCTGCTCATTTAAATGATTATGGAAAATCTGAGGAATCATTACTCTTTTCGTCTTATTTTGCATATCAGAAAGATGGTTCTAATCAAACTGAAGATACATAAATACATCTTAACGATTATACTTATGAGTTATGATCAGCTCTATCTATGCTTCAGAAAGCAGCGATAAGCCATGTAAGAAGCTACCTGTGCTAACTGAAGCAGAACACACAATTACAGTTAGGCATATTATTCATATTTGCACATTATACCAAGACCTGTACCGAAGTACGGTTCTACAATGTGACCCTTTCTTTTTCCTCCCTTAAGAATCCGCTCATTATAGAAGGGTAAAGTATTTTTTTATTTAAAAATGCCATTCTCTTTTGAGGATTGGTTAATTTGTTTTCATTTTCTTAGTAGTAAGCATCTGAGGAAAGAATATATATTCTCACCAGGTTGATATGGTAGAATTACCTCACTTTTTGTAAAATAGTCACAAAATATTGTATGTATGCTACATTTTAATAAATTGGGTCAGTTTGGATGAAAATATTGGTCATACTAGTTTATTGTTCAAGTTCTAGAACAAGAAAACAAAGGGTAAGCATAGAGTTTAATTAGAATAAAATGTAGCTCTTATTTTTTTACTTCCTAATATGTTCAAAGGTTGATTATATTTTATTGTATTTTCATTTTCCAAACTAGTACGTGGCGTTATGCATTTTTTAAACAAATACTTGCTTTGACCAATAAATACAGAGAGGTTCGTTTTTTTTTGTATTTGGGAAAGTTATTTTTTGTTTATTTTAGGTTTTGAATAGTGAGGGTAACAGTCAGAGGTCCAATAGGAAAGAGAAGGCACACTTCAATTAGGACAATTTGAACAAGGTTGAAGAACGTGGCTGTTTGAAATGTGGGTGGAATATAAGAAATCACAGGGTATAGCATAGTACCTCTGGTCTTACTACTTGGCCACAGGAAAACAGGGGTAGGAAGGAGAGAGACCTGTAGAGGGGACTGCTTTGCCTACGGACCCAGTCAACCTGATATCACTCTGCAGGGAGAGAGCCTGAGCGTGAACACCTTGACCTCACTGTCCGTCCTCACTCTGGAGCACCCAAATCACAAACCCTAACTGGAAGACAGAAAGCAAGAGAGCATAGGGATATAGTACATTAGGTCAGCCTCCCAAGACAGAGATAAAGGTAGAGTAATGTAGGCAGTGGATCTCACAGGGGCAAAAAGGAGAAATCTAAAAGAGTGGGTATGCACCTCAAAATGGAAGAACATAAGTATGAAAGTTAGTGCTAAGTCTTTTCAGCAAAGGAAGAAAGAGGCTGGGGCAGAGGGTTTGGTCCGTAAATGCTTCCTCCTTGTGAAGAGCAGGAAGCTTTGGAATCAGTTGGTGAGGGGCAGGGTATAAAGAAATTGATGGAGTGGTGCTTCTTTAATTCACCCAGAATGAACTCTGTCAACTAGCTAAAGATTCTTGGTTTAATTAACACACAGGAAAAAAAATAACCTTGAACCTAGCAAACATTCTCTATTGCTAATAATAATGATGTTTTGGTAATATCATTACTATCTGCTTGCAGGATTGTATCAGACAATCATCGTTCCTTGGCCCTGGGTTTGACCTATGTGATTTTGAGAATGTTTGGTATGGACTTTCGGCAATCTTTTATTACACTGAATTGTTCATTTTTTGATATGTGTGTCTACATGTATATTTGGAATGTCAAATAATGGTTAACTGATACAAAACAAGTGACTGGGGGAGTTGCTTTGGAGAATTTAGGAGACAATATTTATGTAAAAAGACAATACCTAATGCAAAGCCCATCCTGCCATATAAAATATGTATTATAATTATATTTGATTAGACAGGACAATGTTTGATTAGAGGTATATTCATCAAGCTCATACAAGTAGTTTGGTAAGCTGAAACAAAACATATAACCACAGGATTGCTTGCATGTTTGGGAAGTCATTAACCTAAACTAGTGCTTTTAAACATTTTCATTACCAAAGACTCTGAATCGGATGTTTTCAAGGATTTATAGCCAAAGAAAAAATTGGTCTTGCTGAGGGTAATGCACTGTGTACTTCTGGCTTTCTTAAAATAGCAAAGGCTAGCTTTCAAATCTGCATTATGACTATATTAGCACCCCTGATTCAAAAGTTGATGAAAAATATTAATGGGGCAAGGAAACAAGATTGAACTGGATTCAGACTGAAAGACATATGATAAATGGAGTCAAGAATGTAGAAAAATTTAAGTGTGGTTTTGATGAGGACCAGAGAAATAATTCTATAACTGGATCAATATGTGGGGTTAAAATTGCTTTTTTAGTCAGGAAAAATTAGAGCATATTTTTATGTGAATAATGACCCACTAGATAAGGGCAGATTTTTTTAAAAAAAGATTTTATTTATTTATTTCAGAGCGAGAGAGAGCATGAGCCAGGGGAGAGGGAGGAAGGGAGAGGAAGAAGGAGGCTCCTTGCTGAGCAGGGAGCCTGATATGGGGTTCCATGTGGGGCTCCATTCTGGGCTTGATACCAGGACCCTGGGATCCTGACCTGAGCCAAAGGCAGACACTTAACCTTAACTGACTGAGCCACCCAGGTACCCCAAGGACAGCTTTGTAATGGAAGAAAGAACATGAGAAACAAGAAGTATAGAAATAGTTTCTGCATCAGAAAGGAAGCCAGGGAGACTAATACATTTTTGATGGAAGAGGGTGGAATATGATATTTTAGATACAGACTGGCTCTATATCTAACAGGATTTTGCCAACAGAGAATTTGCAGCAGAGAGTAGAGATTATCTGATTTACATTTAAAAGATAACTCTACTTCTGAGGGAGAAATACTTACAGAAGATAAACGTGGAGGGAAAAAAAGGCTTTTGCTGAAGTCTAAGTCAGAATTATATTAAATTGGATTCTGGAGGTTGTGAAAGAGAGAAATCAACATATCCAAGATATGTCTGGAGTTAGTGTCACAGAAACTTATCATGGATTGGAAAAATATGATGGAAAATAGGAAAAAAAATGAATAGCAGGCCTAAGTTTTTCGCCTTGAACAATTATAAACAGAGTGCCAGCACTCAATGAGCCTGGGAAAATTGGTGATGGATATGATCTTTCACAGGAATCAAGAGTCATGGAGCATGAGGGCCCTGAGAGAAGGAAGATGGTTAAGACATGTTAGCTCTGAGATCCTTTTTCTAATGTCTTTGTGGTGGCTTTTTTTCCCCCCTAAGATTTTATTTTTAAGTCATCTCCACATCTAATGTGGGGCTCAAACTCACAACCCCAAGATCAAGAGTCACATGCTCCACCAACTGAGCCAGACAGGCTCCCCACTGGCTTTTTTTTTTTTTTTAAGTGACTTTCAATTCAATTTTAGCTGAAATTGTTGCTGAACAGGTGTTGTCTCTGAGAGCATATAGAGATTTACCTCAGGCAACACAAAAGCCGTCCTCTGGATTTAGGGGTTGCTACAAACATACAAAACCATTTACATTTTCAGTTATTTCTCACAATATCTTGATAACAGATGTACATTGCACTACAAAACTAACTTTTCATTGATTGAAAATTTCACAATTTGAAGTCTTTGGAGGTACACTGAATTCACAAAAATAATTTTTAATATCTCTCTTTTAAATACTTTCTCCTAAATTTCTAATTGAGAAATTAAAAGTTTTGAGATGTCCACTGCATAACAATATGTACACCATTCTAAAAATATCAAAGATACTAATTTTTTATGCCTGCAGAGATAAGGATTTTTTAAAAATACAGTTACAGTTTCCAGTTATTAATAATCCTATTTATAAGCAAATTCTTAGCTAATTTTAAATGATATATTTAAATGTAATGATGACTAAATGTGTGTTTAATTTTAGAATAAAAACATTCTTATCTGTACCTGTAGTGTTTTCATGGAGAATTTACAATTACTGCATTTTTCATAGGGACTATACCTGGACCAATACTTTTTAAAATGGCAGGAGCCACTTCTTGTATCTTTCGGGGGACTGAATACTGTGGAAAGACAGGACGTTGTTGGATCTATAATAAGACGAAAATGGCCTACTTTATGGTAGGAATATGTAAGTAATACCTATTGAAGAAATATAGAAAAATATAATTGTTTTAAAAATGTATAGTTGTTTATAGTAATGTGCAGTAATAATAAATTGTGAACAAATGGATACTTTGATGATTTAAGAAGACTTATTATATAGAAAATATTTTAGATGGGGTGCCTGGGTGGCACAGCGGTTAAGCGTCTGCCTTCGGCTCAGGGCGTGATCCCGGCGTTCTGGGATCGAGTCCCACATCAGGCTCCTCCGTTGTGAGCCTGCTTCTTCCTCTCCCACTCCCCCTGCTTGTGTTCCCTCTCTCGCTGGCTGTCTCTATCTCTGTCAAATAAATAAATAAAATCTTTAAAAAAAAAAAAAAGAAAATATTTTAGAAACTAAAGTTCTATAGTTTTTATATGACTGTTTGAGTCATTCCATTAAATACACAATTGTTTTATGTTATTCCTGAATAAGGGGTGGTAATTAGCAAAATTTCAATTTAGGAAACAATTTTGTCGATATACTTATACGACCAAGTTGCTTGACCTTGTGACCATTTCCATTTCCATAGTAAAGGATAGGATAAATAAAAAAATGTTTTTCACACCCCTAAAGAACATCAAGATACTCTTACCCTACTTACATGTAAGTTTCACTGTTTCTTTTGCTTAATGATATAACAATCGACATAGCAAGCATTCATTATTAGTTGAATAAAAGAGATATGGGGAACTGGGATATTGTAGTTGTATGAGCTATGGTCAGTGTTGAGAAAATTTAAATATGCTTGTATTTGAAAAGTTCAATAGATCTTCCTGGATCTCAATTTATTCATCTGTAAAAATGAGGATGCTGGACTACATAATTTCTGAAATTTTTATCGGTACTAACATTCAGTGATTTCATTGCATAGATGTTGTTGGTGTGATAAATATTTAAAAGAGTTTATATGTTTTGTGATTTTAATGAGTGGGTTCATTAATTCAAAGAAACACATAATAATAGACTCTAATAGTTAACAGTAACAAATACCTCTGTGAGACAGTATACAGTGGTACCTTGTAATTCAAAAGTCCATTATCCAGTAAGCTTAGTCTATATAGAACACTGGGTAAAGTACAATTTTAAAAAACAATTACAAAGTAAAAAAAAAAAGACATTTAAGTAGTCAAAATTAATTTCTGAGAGATAATTAAACAAAACTAGGCATTGTTCATAAGTAAGTCCTCTTAAGACACTGCTGAGCCTTTTAATTTTTATTCTAGTTATAACTGTAGCACGTTTAATCTATTTTCAAACACAGCACGTAATTGAGAAAGCTGGTGAACTGCTAGAGATCCTGCTAAGGAGCTACTAAAAGGAGAAAACAATAATAAAGAAATAGGGAATTACATCGGAAAGGACAAACACAGGAAACTATAATAGGAATATGCTTTTGTGCTAATTTCGTGTCAACTAGTCCATTTTAAAGTTCTGACCATCGAAAGAAATAATGAAAAGATAGCTGCAGTGTAGAAGGTAAATGTGAAAAAGAACTAATGTCCAAAGTATATAAAGAGGTCCCATAAATCAGTAATAAACAAAGGATGGGCAATGGAAAAAATAGACAAAGGACTTGAAAGAACTCTTCACAAAAGTGGATAATCAAATAGTAAATAATGGCTTGGATAAATTGTGATAAAATCAACAATGGAATAGTATACAACAATGAAAGTGAAAGCTACACAACTGCATAAATTACGGAGGAATCAACAAACATAATGATGAACGAAAGAAACCAGAAACAAATGATTATGCAGTGTATGATTCCACTTACATAGTTTTGACCTGTTATAAATATAGTTCAAGAGCAAACAACACTAACCCTTGGGTTAGTGACTTCGAGAAAACACAAAGGAGGGCTTCTGAGGTGTTGACAATGTTTTGTTCGTGATCCAGATGCTGGTCACACTGTGTTTAGTTTGTGAAAAATGTATCAAACAGTACTCTTTTTTAAAAAAAAATTGAGATGTAATTAAGATACAATTAGCATAAATCTCAGGTGTTTAGTTTGATGGCCTTTGATAATTGAGTGCACCTGTGGAAACAGAGCCTCATCCAAGCTGTAGAAATTTTCCCCCTGTCCCTTTCCAGTCAATTTCCTTCCTCTACAGATAAACCTCTTTCACATTTCTATTACAATACATTGGTTCTGCATGTTCTAGCAATTTTTGCAAGTGTAATGAAGTATATACAGTTTTTTTTCTTTTTTCTGTATTGCTTCATATGCTTTGGGGAGATTCATCTGTGTTATTCCATAGCAGTAGCTTGTGCTTTTAAAAAATTTCTGAATACTACTTCATTTTGTGAATATACTACAATTTATTTTTCTTGTTAAAATTCATTTGGGCTATTTACAGTGTTGGGCTATTAAAGATGTATGAAAATTATTGTGTTATTATAAATGACAGACTAATTAATGTTTCTTACTTTATCTTTTGTAACCACTATAATTGATATTGTCAGATAGTTGAGGTTGTTGCTATAAAATATTTTTTACTTTAATTTTCAGGGTCATTTGCATCCTAAACCCAAGTACTTTTATATAATCCTTGTAATATATTTTCTGAAACTTGAAACATGAAAATGAATAAAAAACCCTACATAATCAACTAATTTTTCTACAATATTTGTTTTTATTTGGAAAATGGTGAATATTTCAAAAAGAGTAAAGCTACATGAAGTCAATTACATAGATTCCAGTTCCTATTGATATTTCAATTCTGAAAGCAGAAATGTCTTTTTAAGCTTTAAAATTAATACATTCTGTGAGATACTAACACACCTTGAATTTTTCTTGGGCCATATCTTTAAGAAATCTGAAAGTTTTTGTAAACAGGAAAAAAATCTCCTTTAAGTAACTTGATATAAGTTTATGACATTAATTATATTTTACAATTGGAAAAATTGATATTTTCTGGAGACGAAATATACTTACTTTTTCTTTGGTAACTGGCATTCTTTCCACAAATATTTTTGCTCTAAACAGATTGATATATCTGATGCTTTTTTTTTTTTTAATTCAGGTTCTATTTGCAAAGTATTCACTATCTTCTTCACTGCTATTGCATTTTGCCTATATAAATGTTTATCAAAGGAAGACAGTAACATCCTGAATATACCTGTAAAGAATCTAAAAGTAAAAAAAAAGGGAAAGAACTGATTTATAACTGGATCGTCAATGCAGAAGAATTATACACTGTCAGTCCATCAATGGAATGCTATATTAATAAAATTTGAAATAATTACAATATAGTTACATGTTTAATAAATGAATGTGATTCATGTGACCCCATAAGTTTTATTATAATTTGAGTGCAAATATAATAATATAGTCTCTGTTTTAGATTTTTAAAAGATCTTGTAAAATACACATTTAATACTTTCAATAGAGAATACTTTGAAGAAAAAGGTGAAGCAGAAGTGGGAAAATACATGTAAGTTAATTCTGACTATGATATCTTATGTATTAGTTATTAGCTTTTGGTTATGTAGGACTACTTAGGTTCATATAGTTTAGTCTTACTACTTTTCATTTGGGCTGTGGATATTTGTTTCTCAATAGTTTCTCAAAATAACATTAGATTTGTCAATCCAGTTCATATAATAAAAATTTAAATTAATGTCATATTTATTCTCCAAAAGAAGCTAGTTTTAAACCTTTTAAAAATTATCATTTTATCTTTTATTTCACCACAGAGAGGTTTCTTTAGAAACTTTCTCTGGTCAGTTGGCCAATTTGCAATATACATTTTTATGCTCCTTTAATTTTTTGGACACAAAATTCAGTATGATCGTATATTTTTACTTTGACCTTAATTTTATTGATAAAGACTCTCTGATATCTGAACTGATTTCCATTTTTATGCTCTTATCATCGTATGATAATTACAATTATTCCATGTGAAAATATATTCAAATTTCAATGTAGAAAATGTGTCAACCATTTGTGGAATTTTTCTTAAGCTTAAATGTGTTTCTCTAGAGAGCTTTTCTTATAATTATTTCATACATCATTGTACATCCATCCAAATTATATAGCAATTTTCTAAATGTTGGAATAAAAATCAGATTTTTATAAAACAAAAACTTCTCTACATTGTTTCCATCGTTCTCTTGGGAGAAGAAACTGACAAAATTTCTCCTTTATTGTACGCATTAGTCAATGACCCTGAGTGTAAGGCTAGGCATTGTCCTATTTTTTTTTTCCTTTTCCAAATTTTTATTTAAGTTCCAGGTAGTTAACATACAGGGTAATATTAGTTTCAGGTGTAGAATTTAGTGATTTCTCACTTATATACAAACCCAGAGCTCATCACAAGTACTCTCCTTAATCCACATCACCTATTCAACCCCGCACACCTCCCCTCTGGCAACCCTCAGTTTGTTGTTTGTAGTCAAGATTGTTTCTTGGTTTGCGTCTCTCCCCCGCCCCCATGCTCATTTGTTTTGTTTCTTGAATTCCACATATGAGTGAAATGATTTGGTATTTGTCTTTCTCGGGGTTATTTCTCTTAGCATAATACCTTCTTGCTCCATCCACATCACTGCAAATGGCTTATTCACAGTATTGGCCGGCAGAAGGAAATGTGAAGCAGTAAGTATTCATATTTTACTATATATCTTTCTTCCTTAACTTCAACATGCATTTATGAAAACTTATAAACTAGTCTTTATGTGAAATTCTACTTGACTGCTTGACTCTTCTCTTTGGACCAATAGGACTGCAGAATATCTGTGAATCAGAGTGTGAAAACAGGAGTTTCTCCTTTAAAGATTCTACAAGATCTGTTGCTGTGCCCTACATTCAGAAAAGAAAAATCACACATGATGTTTACCTAAGTAGTAGAAATGTATGCATGGCGATCTGTATTTTCATTATAGAATACCTTCTTGTGAAACATTTCTCATTTTTAAAGTGTATAGGATTTTATTTTATTTATTTATTTATTTTTAAAGATTTTATTTATTTATTCGACAGAGATAGAGACAGCCAGCGAGAGAGGGAACACAAGCAGGGGGAGCGGGAGAGGAAGAAGCAGGCTCATAGCGGAAGAGCCTGATGTGGGGCTCGATCCCAGATCGCCGGGATCACGCCCTGAGCTGAAGGCCGACGCTTAACCGCTGTGCCACCCAGGCGCCCCTAAAGTGTATAGGATTTTAAACACCAGTGTATAACATAGGTTTTTCTAGGAAAATTAAAGTTTAATAGTTTTAGGTTATTCATATCCTTTCTTAATATTCAAAGATATTATCTGAAAATTTATGCAACCAGGAATTAAGGTAAAACAATAACACTCAGATCCATTTTGAAGGTGCTTGTTGCACGCGCCTGTGTGTATATATGTATATATTATCTATAATATTCAAAAAACAAATTGAGGGTAAAACAAAAATTATAATAATTTGGGGAGTAATGTTAAGACTTTAAATTTGATTATAGCTTTCTGATAAAACAGAACATTTGTTTCTGTCACAAATTAGTGTATAGTGGATTGGTAAATAGGAAAATGATACAAGCATAACCCAGAAGTTTCATTAGTTAACACTAAGCAGATTTTGAAACAATCAGAGGAATCTTTCTTACTATTAAACAAAGACCTTAGCAATAAATGAAATCTTAAGAAAAAACAGCTAAAAATCTTATAGTAGTACCTTCCTTTGGAATCAGTTTTGAATAGTTTGAGGCTATGGAGAATCATTATGCTTTTTACAATGTTAACGTATCCAGTGAGGCTGCAAGTGCAGGTGAAGCTGAAAAGATATTTCTAAATTTTTTTTTTTTTTTTTTTTTTTTTTTTGATAAGACTGATCTCTAACGGGAGTGGGTATCCTCAAGGAGCTATATCTTAATGTAAGAAGGTGAGCCCCGGTGTTTAAACCTACAAGATAACTCTGGTACTGGATGAAAACGTAGCTGGTACTGGGTGAAAAGCTAGTGTGAATTTAGCTGTGCTAAAATGTATTAAGATTGTGGTTGTTTTTGTGAGACCTCTGGTTACAAAGTTGCGGTGGTTTACCTCTACATTGTTTTCTCCAGAAGCCTAGTTATTTCCGGTGTTTGATTTTTGCCTAAGGGGATGTTTTAAAGGACTGCACACATTATAGCAGAAATGCTTGTATTTTTAGAATTGAGAGCTTTGAATTGCATGTTCTCCAAAGTCTTAGGACAATTACCATGAAAATCCTAGTTCCTCAGTCTTTCTAAAATTCTTAATAATATTGGATTAAAGATTTCCTGTTTTAACATGTAGCATTCAATCTTCCATAAGTAGTCTAGAAAAATATCAAGTTTTGATTTATTAGTGGCATATTTCCCTTCTCAGCACTAAGAGTTTAATCTCATTTTCCCCAAGCTTTGTTAGTTTATAATTGATATATAGCACAGTGTAAGCTTAAGGTGTACAACATAATGACTTGACTCACATATATTACATATATTGTGAAATGATTACCAAAGTAAGTTAACATCCATCATCTCATATAAATACAAAAAAGAAAGAAAGGAAACCAGTGTTGTTTGCTTCATGGTGGGAACTCTCAGTATCTCCCCTCTTAACTTTCAAATATACTATAAGCGGTGTTAACTGTAGTCATCATGTTGCACATTATATCTCCAGTACTTCTTTATCTTATAACCGGAAGTTTGTATATTTGACCCACCTTTGTCTGATTCCACCCCCTCACCCAAAGCTCTACTTCTGGTAAGCACAAATCTAATCTCTTCTTCTGAGAGTATGGTTTTTTGTTTGTTTTATATTCCACATTTAAGTGAGATCATAAAGAATTTGTCTTTCTCAGGGGTGCCTGGGTAGCTTAGTCAGTTGAGTGTCCGACTCTTGGTTTGGGCTCAGCCTGAGTAATATTCCACCGTGTAGATATGTATCACATCCTCTTTATCCATTCATCTATTGATGGACACTAGGGCTGCTCCATAATTTGGCTATTGTAAATAATAC
Source organism: Ursus americanus (assembly GCF_024610735.1). NCBI lineage: Eukaryota > Metazoa > Chordata > Mammalia > Carnivora > Ursidae > Ursus > Ursus americanus. The sequence goes on from NC_142131.1 coordinate 9,315,240, forward strand.
TGCAGTAAACATAAGGGTGCTTATATCTCTTCAAATTGGTGTTTTTGTATTTTTTTGTTAAATACCCTGTAGTCCAATTACTGGATCATAGGGTATTTCTATTTTTAATTTTTTGAGGAGGCTCCATACTGATTTCCATAGTGGCTGTCCCAGTTTGCATTCCCACCAACCATGCAAGAGAGTTCCTTTTTCTCTACATCCTTAGCAACACCTGTTGTTTTTCGAGTTTTTGATTTTAGCAATTCTGACAGGTGTGAGGTGATATTTCATTGTGGTTTTGATTTGCATTTCCCTCCTGATGGGTTATGTTGAGCATCTTTTCATGTGTCTGTTGGCCATTTGTATGTTTTTTTTTTTTGGAGAAATGTCTGTTCAGGTTTTCTGCCCATTTTTAAATTGGATTATTTGTTTTTTTGGTGTTGAGTTGTATAAATGCCTTATATATTTTGGATGCTAACCCTTTATCAGAGGTCATTTGCAAATATCTTCTATTCAGTAGGTTGTCTTTTAGTTTTGTTGACTGTTTCCTTTGCCGAGCAGAAGCTTTTTCTTTTGATGAAGTCCCAATAATTTATTTTTGCTTTTGCTTTCCTTGCTATTATTGCACTGGAAACCATACTATGAAAGTGAATGTAATTGAGGTGTTGCTATCAAAATGAATAAATCTTTAAACATTTTGACAAAAATGCCAAATTGCAGACTGTGTATATATATATATATATATATATATATATATATATGTGTATATATATGTGTGTGTGTGTGTGTGTGTGTGTGTGTGTGTGTGTGTGTGTGTGTGTATAATGTGCAATATTATTTACGGGCATATACATTTGTAATAGATTTATAAAAAAATTTAAGGGAATGTTAAAATGTCAGTCGTAGCAGCAAAGTTAACATGCTGTATTGCTTATATCCAGTGGGGGAGAAATAAAGTCTCTCCCCAGATTTGAAAAGAAAAAAAAAAAAAATTCCCTTGCTTCAGTCTGACTGGACAAATTTTAGTTCCATGCCCACACCAGGAACAAGAACAGTTGCAAAGATAACAAAAACCAGATTGACTTCAATTTGAGCTCCTAAATTAATTATTTTCCAAGGGGAATATAATTGCCATAATTAGATGATTTATTCAGGTCCTAGTGTGGCATTGAATTGAACGTGGGATCAGCTTCCCATGGGTCCCATGAGCAGTTTGGGAGAGGTATATATCATGAACAAAATGGAATTTTGTTTAGGAAGAAGAAATCTGTAGGAGTTAAAGTGTTACAGTGATCAGGACTATAGTAGTAACAGTGGAATTATGGGTAGAATGTGAATGGTAAGGGGTGGGAGGTGAAGGAGTGCAAGAGGGGGAAGAAAGAGATAGGGAGTTGGGTGGATGGAAAGAGAGAGAGAGGGAGGGTAATTAAACTTGGTACCTTGTAGTTGGCTTGTAGGCTTTTATATAAGGTATTACCATTTATTAATATGTGAATCATAGGAGGAATAGAAGATTTAGAAGAGGAGATGAGTTCAATTTTGAACGTACTGAGTTTAGGTACCAATGAGGCAGCAAGTGCCATTTGGCAGTTGAAAATAAAGATCTAAAGCTGAGGAGAGGGATCTCAATTGGAGTCATAATTGGGAATCATCAGTATAATAATAATTATTGATCCATGGGGAAAAGATAAATTTTCTCAAGAAAGGAAAAGAGTCTACTACAAACTGAGGAATTCTGAAGAATATAACATGTAAGAAATGCCTAGAGAAAGAGACTAAGAAGGAAAAGCAAGGAGAAAACCAGAACTGAAATCAATACAATAAAGGTAAGGTAAGAGGGTATATGAAGATGATGGGAGCAGTCAAAATTACCACATGTTGCGGAGAGTTCAAGGGAAGTAATGATAATGTTTACTGGATTTAGCAACAAAGAGTTTGTTGGAAACTAGAATGAGAGAAACTTCAGAGAATTGTAAGAACAGAAGTCAAATGGCAATAGATGAAGAAATGTGTTGGAGCTGAGCATTGGACACATCATATGTAAACAATCTACAAGTATAGCTGTGAACAGAAGATAGAAGTCCGTAGTTGGCTGCAGTGCTGAGGTTTGCTGAGGGTGGAAATGAAGTAATTGTTGCTATGTGTTGTGATGGCTGGTTTGAGCATGTTCAAAGCTGATAAGAAGAAGTAAGTAGGAAGAGACTGGGGTCTAAAAACAAGAATATAATTAATAGAGCAAGATTATCAAAGGGATAGGATGGGTTCCAAAGCACAGGAAGAAGGATTAGCTGTAGTAAAGAGAGATGACTTCTTCCTTTGCAACAGAGATCACGAAGGAATGGGTGCAACTGCAGGTAATTTTGTAGGTTTGGTGGCTGGAACTGGAGCCCACACACTCTTCTGAATGTGTCTCCTCTCCTTACAATCATTTCCTCATGATCTAACCTTTGCAACCTATGTTCTGTTCCATAAACAGCATGATACCACTATAACTGGTCTCTTGGCTTTTTTCTTCTTCCAACCCACTCCTTTCCCTGTTGTGAAAGCAATCTTTTTAAAACGTCAGTCTGATCATGTTGTGCAATGAGTTGTAATTGTTCACCAGCTTGACTCTTTTCTAGATAAGGAGACTATGAAAGGAAGTATTGTGTTGTTCATTACTCTGTTCTCTTTTTTATGTAATGAATGTTCAAAAAATTTTAGTTGGATGAATAAATGGCTGGTGACTTTATCTTTAATGCCATTGGCACCAAAGTATTTGTTTATTACTGAGATTATCAGAAGATAGATTGCTGAATACAAGTGTAAAATCTTCTGTGGGACTTTGAGAATTCATAATTAAGATCTTCAGGATTTCTTTTCAAAGCCACTTCCCAACTTGCTCAAGCCTCCCTCACTTGCTATTTAAAAGCCTATTTCAGCAAAGTTTGTTCAATTGTAGTTTGAATTGTGTCCCCACAAAAGATATTTTTGAGTCCTAACCTCTAGTACCTGTAAATGTGATCTTCTTGGGAAATAGGATCTCTTTTTTAATTCTTTTTATTTTTTTTTTAAGTTTCGTTTATTTTAAGTAATCTCTGCAACCAATGTGGGGCTCAAACTCATGACCCTGAGATCAAGAGTCACATGCTCTTCTGACAGCCAGCTAGGTGCCCTGGGAGAGAGGATCTTTGAAGATGGAATCAAGTTAAAATGAAGTTGTACTAGATTAGGGTGGGCCCTAATTCATTGATTGGCATCCATCTAAAAAGAGGGAGATTTGGACACAGAAGACACAGGGGAGAACACTGTATGAAGAACAAGGCAGAGATTGGAGTGATACATCCAAAACCCAAGGACACCAAGAAAAGTAGGCAGGAAAAAGATAGGAAGACTTCTTCCCTAGAGCCTCCAGAGGGAGCATGGCCTTGCTGATACCTTGACTGAACTTCTAGCCTCTAGAACTGTGAGAGAATCAAATTATGTTGTTTTAGCTACCCAGTTTGTGGTGCTTTGTTATGACAGCTCTAGGACTCCAATACACCTTATATATGTATATATTTTTTCTTGATTAGATTTATTTCAGGAATCTTATGAAACTTCCAAGTAGATAAGTCTTCTCGCTTCTTGAATGAAAACTTTTCACTTTCATCCATCCAGGGAGCTATTCTCAACATAAAATTCAAACAACACTGCAATAACTTTATTATCTTTAGAACAAAAATGCACTAATCCCATGGCTTTTTTTTTTTTTTAATTTCCTCTATGACTTTTTTTTATTTCAATGTTGTTGTTTGACTAGGAAAAAAGATTCTTAAATGACATTAATCTGTTTAAATGGCTATGCATGACACTTAGGAAACCACAGAGGTTGTGGGAAAGATTTACCAGCAGTCCTGGACTTCACAAAGAAATTTTACAAGAGAAAAGTCTCCATGTTAAATGATTTCAGGAGAATCATAAAAATAATAAAAGCTGTGAAACCTCTGACTCTAAAGCTACTTCACTATTGACAAAAAAACCAAACCAAACCAAAACAAAACCTTATGTGAAAGTTTGTTTCCAAAATACAAAGGTAGGGGCACCTGGGTGGTCCAGTCGTTAAACTTCTGCCTTTGGCTCAGGGCCTGATCCCAGGGATCGAGCCCCACATCAGGCTCATGCTCCGCTGGGAGCCTGCTTCTTCCTCTCCCACTCCCCCCGCTTGTGTTCCCTCTCTAGCTGGCTGTCTCTATTTCTGTCTCTCTCTGTCAAATAAATAAATAAATAAATAAATAATAAATAAATAAATAAATAAAATTAAATCTTAAAAAAAAAAAAAACAAAATACAAAGGTATATCTGCCTTCCTCTTATTGAACCTGGAGACAACAAAAGGGCAAATTAGCATTTCTTTAAGCATAGTTTATCAACTTAAAGTATGTAAAAATGTAATCTTTTTTCAGTAGTAAACATTTAGGATTGTATTAGAACAAACATAATCTTTTTTTTTTTAAAGATTTTATTTATTTGACAGAGACACAGTGAGAAAGGGAACAGAAGCAGCAGGAGTGGGAGAGGGAGAAGCAGGCTCCCCGCTGAGCAGGGAGCCAGGTGCTGGGCTCACTGGATCCTAGGACCCTGGATCATGACCCTAGCTGAAGGCAGATGCTTAACGACTGAGCCACCCAGGTGCCCCCAAACACATAATCTTTTGACTAGGTTATAATGTGTACATTTATCTCCATTTATGCAAAATGTTTCTAAAGAATGTATATAAATTCAACTTTTGTGTCATGAGCTGATAAATGAAACTACAGTTTAATTTGAACCAAGACAATTAAGGATAATAAAAATAAGAGATACAGTTTCTGGTTTTCACTTACTACAAAGTATTATAAATTAATTCATCTTTTTATCAGAGATAGATATATGGTGATGAGTTCTCTAAAGTGATTATTGTCATATACTATTTTTAATATGTACTTTTGCTTTACGTAAGTCTAGACCCAGAGATTGCCAGTGTTATTTAGGAAAAATAGCTTTTCGTTTAGCTCGGGGAGAAGGAGGAAGATAAAGAGGTGTGAATAAAGGATTGGCATTTTTTTTTATTATGTTCAATTAGCCAACATATAGTACATCATTAGTTTTTGAGGTAGTGTTCAACGATTCATTAGTTGCATATAACACCTCTTCACAACACGTGTCCTCCTTAATGCGTTCTTTAAACATATTTAGACATATGTTATCATCTTGAAGTAGGTAAAATATCTGTTCTCTGCTTCTCTGAGTTTTACTATTTTAGATTCCACATATGAGATCATACAGTATTGGTCTTTCTCTGACTTTTTTCACTTAGCATATTCCCATCAAGGTTCATCCATGTTTTCACAAATGACAGAATTTCCCTCATTTTTGTAGGTAAATTAAAATTCCTTTATCTTTAAAAATTAATATGTATGAGTTAATATATTTGCATATAAATATATAAAATAATATTACATATCTATCACATTTTCTTTGTTTTTTCTTCCATTGGTAGATACTTAGTTGTTTTCATATCTTGGCTATTGTAAATAATGATGCAATAAGCATGCAAATGCAGATATCTCTTGCATATACAGTGTTCCAACTTACAATGGTTTGGCTTACAATTTTTCTACTTTATGATGGTGCAAAAGTAATACGCATTCAATAAAAAACATACTTCAAAGATTTGGGATACTAACCCTTTATCAGATATGTCATTTGCAAATATCTTCTCCCATTCTGAAGGTTGCCTTTTATGTTGTTTGTTTCCTTCACTGTGCAGAATCACTAAATTCTACTCCTAATGCTAATATTACACTATATGTTAACTAACTGGAATTTAAATAAAAACTTGAAACTACAAAAAAATAAAAAGAAAAAATATACTTCAAATTTTGATCTTTTCTGGCTAGTGATATGTGGTGTGATGCTCTCGTATGCTGCGGGGCCGCGGCAGTGAGCTGCAGCTCCCAGTAAGCCATGCAGTCATGAGGTTAAACAACGTATACTCTGACAACCACTCTGTTTTTTACTTTCAGTACACTATTCAATAAAGTTCGTGGGCTTTCAGCACATTATTATAAAATAGAGCTTGTGTTAGATAATTTTGCCCAAATGTGGTTCTAATGTAACTAACGTAAGTGTTTAAGCACATTTAAGGTAGGCTAGACTAAGCTATGATGTTTGGTAAGCTATGTATAGTAAATGCATTTTTGACTTAGGATATTTTCAACTTACAATGGGTTTATTTGGAGGTAATCTCATCCTAAATTGAGGAAGATATGTAATGATTTCATTTCCTTTGGGTATATACCCAGAAGTGGAATTGCTAGATCATAAAGTAGTTCTATTTTTAATTTTTTGAGGAACCTCCATACTATTTTCCATAGTAGCTGCACCAATTTACATTCCTACCAACAGTGCATAAGGGTTCTCCGCATCCTCTTATCTCTTGTCTCTTTTATAATAGCTATTGTAACAGGTTTAAGATAACTCATTGTGGTTTTGATTTGCATTTTCTTTTTTTTTAAAGATTTTTTTCTTATTCCTATTTTTTTTTTTTTTAGATTTTATTTATTTATTTGACAGAGATAGAGACAGCCAGCGAGAGAGGGAACACAAGCAGGGTGAGTGGGAGAGGAAGAAGCAGGCTCATAGCAGAGGAGCCTGATGTGGGGCTCGATCCCATAACGCCGGGATCACGCCCTGAGCTGAAGGCAGATACTTAACCGCTGTGCCACCCAGGCGCCCCTGATTTGCATTTTCTGACCCTTAGTAATGTTGAGCATCTTTTCATGTACCTGTTGGTCATTTAAATATCTTCTTTGGAAAAATGCCTATTTAGGTCTTTTGCTCATTTTAAAATCACATTATTTGGGGTTTTTTGGCTATTAAGTTGTATGAGTTTCTTACATATTTTGTATAGTCTCTTATCAGGTGTGTGGTTTGCAAATATTTTTGTTCATTTGTAGGTGGCCTTTTCATTTTATTGATACTTCTTTTGTTTTTTAGTTTGATGTAGTGCAGAAACTTTAAAGTTTGATGTAGTTCCACTTGTTTTTTTACTCTTGTTGTTTATGCTTTTGGTGTCATATCCATAAAATCATTGCTAAGATCAATGTCAAAGAGCTTTTTTCCCTATGTTTTCTTCTAGGAGCTTTACGGTTTCAGGTTTTATATTTAAGACAATTAATGACTAATTTTATCCCAGGGATTTGAATCAAGAAAGTCAGATGAAAGTTTGAACTGGCAAAGCATAGGTGAAAGAAAAAGGCCGCAGTTTATTAAATAGTTCCTAAAACCTTTTGTAATCTCTTAAGGGGCATGGATGTCCTTGGGAGTATCAGTCTCAAACAAAGATTTGGGAACAGTGAATTTGGGAACCTGATTTAGGACAACTACTAAATATATATAGGCTATTCTATCAACTAACTGAAAACTTCTACCTGGAAGTAAAGCCTGGAGCGCATTTTCTATGAGTGGAATTTCACTACAGAGAACATAGGATGCATATGATCATGAAATGAGTCAGAGAATGGTGACTATAACAACAAAAATGCCAATTAGGGATGTATTTTTCTCACAAATTGGAAAGCCTTGCCAATGTTTTTCAACATTGCACTGGAAGTTCTAGCTAATACAATAAGACAAGAAAAGGAAATAAAAGGTATACAGATTGGGAAGGAAGAAATAAAGTTGTCTTTATTCACAGATGATGTACTCATTTATGTAGGCAATCCAAAGGAATTGACAAACTCCTGGAACTAATAAGCAATTATAGCAAGGTTACAGAATACATAGTTAATATGCAAAAGTCTATCACTTTTCTATGTACCAACATTGGACAAGTGGAATTTGAAATTAAAAACATAATACCATTTACATTACCAAGAGAAAAAAAAAGAAATTCTAGGTATAAAGCTAACAAGATATGTATAATGAGGAAAACTACAAATCTATGATGAAAAAAATTAAAGTGGAACTAAATAAATTGAGAAATATTCCATGTTCATGAATAGGGAGATTCAGTATTATTAAGATGTCAGTTCTTCCCAAATTAATCCTTAGATTCAATGTAATTCCAAAAAATTATTTTATAGCTATGACAGACTGAATCTAAAGTTTATATGGAGAACAAAAAGACTCATACTAGGCCACAAAATATTGAAGGAGAAAAACAATGTTGGAGGACTGGAGCTATCTGATTTCAAGACCATATAAAGCTATAGTAATCAAGATAGTGTGGTATTGAATAGATACCTGTGGTAAAAGAACAGACGAGTAGATCAATGGAACATAATAGCCCAGAAATAGATCTATATAAATGTATTCAAATTATCTTTGACAAAGGAGCAAATGTAATATAACGGAGCAAAAATAATCTCTTCAGTTAATGGTGGACAACTGGACATCCTCATACAAAGAAATGAATCTAGACCCAGACTTTATACCTTTCACAAAAATTAACTTTAAATGAATCACAGACCTAAATGTTAAATGCAAAACTACAAAACTCATAGAGGGTAACATAGGAGAAAAGTACATAATCTTGGGTATATTGATGTATTTTTAGATTAAATATCAAAGGTATAATCCATGAGAGAAATAATTGATAAGCTGGATTTAATTAAAATTAAAAACTTCTGCTCTGCAAAAGACAATGAGAAGATGAACCACAGACTGGAAGAAAATATTTACGAAAGGACTGCTAAGGGACTGATATCCAAAATATAAAAGAACTCTTAAGCCTCAGCAACAGGGGAACAAATAAGCTGATTTTAAAAATGAGCCAAAGACCTTAAAAGATATCTCATCAAAGCAAATATACAGATGGCAAATAAGCATACGAAAAGAGGTTCCACATCATTGGTCACCAGGAAAATGCAAATTAAAGTGAGATACCACTATACATCTATTAGAATGACCAACATTTGGAGTACTGACAACATCAAATCCTGGTGAGAATGTGGAGCGAGAGGAATTCTCATTCATTACTGGTGGGAATTCCAAATTGTATAGCCACGTTGGAAGATAGTTTGGCAGTTTCTTAGAAGAGTAATCATACTCCTACCATAAGATTCAGCAATCACACTTTTGGCATTTACACAAAGGAGTTGAAATTTTATATCCACACAAAAACCTATACATGACAGCAGATTATTCATAGTTACTAAAATTTGGAAGCAAACAAGCTGTCCTTCCGTAGGTAATGGATAAATAAACTGGTACATCTAAACAATGGTATGTTATTCAGTGCTAAAAAAAAATGAGCTATCATGCCATGAAAAGATATGGAGGAAATTAAATGTATATTAGTTAAGTGAAAGAAGCCAATCTGAAAAGACAAACTGTATGATTCCAACTATATGACATTTCAGAAGACACAAAGCTGTGGTAACAGTAAAAAGGTGGATAGTTGCTATAGGTTAAGGGGGAGGGAGGTGTGCATTCTTTGGGCAATGAAATTACTCTGTATGATATTATAAGTGTGGATACATATCATTAGAAATTTGTCCAAACCCATGAAATGTACATCAAGAGTCAGCCTATAGAAAATTATGGTCTTCGAGTGATAATAATTTGTTGGTGTAGTTTCATCAATTGTAACAAATGTACTACTCTGGTGAAGGATGTTGATAATGGAGGAGACTATGAATGTATAGGACAGGAGACTATGAATGTATAGGACAGGCTCTCATTCTTGCTATAAACCTAAAACACAGACCTAAAAAATAAAATCTATTATAAAAAATTTAGTCCTGACTTATCAGATGATTTTTTCCCATATGATTACTCACTGCCCCTTCTTTTCTTCCTGATATAACTTATAGTATTTATAAGACACTATCCTGCTCATATTATGCTAGGTGTAGCCAGTTATGCCTTCATGTGTATGACTTTGCCATTCTAAATAGATGTAATGCCGCTTAAGGGAAGGGATTCTCTTCTATTCCTCTAAATTTTCTTTCTTCCAAGCATATATGTGCCTTGCTCTCCATATGTTTGTAAATAAGATATAAAAAATGTTTATTCTGCAGAATAATGTTTAATATTTATTTTCCTTTCAATTTGTATTCTATATTTTATAATTTTCAACTCAACAATGCTGACATTATTATTTTTTTATTAATGTAATTTTTAAATTTTTTTGCTTCTAAAAGCATTGGAGGCAGCAGGCAGCATTTTTTTTTTTTTAAGTAGAAATAAGTTATAGGACTACCTAGGAAAACAGGATTTACTTGTTCTGGAAACTGATATGTGTATGGCAATGTATTACTGAATTCACTTTTCTCCTTCCTTGTCTCCAAGACCAAAAGGAAAACATATTGTGTTACTTCATTCCCATGAACTAATAAAAGGAGGCTTATTAGTTCTTAAAGTTTTTAGATGTGAGTTTTATATAAAAGTCATTGCATGACATAATAAGCGTTATCTTTATATGTCAAAGCTGCACAAATGTTTTTCATATTATATTGAGGTAGGCAAAACAATGGCTCCTCATAACATCTATCTCCTGATATCTCGAGGTGGGAGATGGAATTAAGGTTCTAATCAGGTGACCTTAAAATAGAGAGATTATCCTGGATTGTCTAGGTTAAATGTTACCACAGGGATCCTGAAATGTGGAAGAGGGAAGCAGGAGGGTCAGCGTCAGAATATGTGACGTGAGAAAGACTCAACTGCCCATTTCTTGCTTTAAAGAGAGAAGGAAAGGAGACTATGAGACAAGGAATGCCAACACCTTGATTATAATCCAGCAAGGCCCCTTTTGGAATTTGATTTTCATATTATAAAACAATAAATTTTTGTTGTTTTGAAGTCACTAGTTTGTGGTAATTTGTAAAAGCAGCTATAGGAAACTAATAACACCCATCGTATTACCCCTTAAAAGCTTACAAGAATGGCACTGTCATAGAGATGATATTCATCAAATATTATATTTCCTACCCTCACTTACAGTTTCCAGTCTCCTTGAAGTTAGATGTTACTCATTTTGGCCAATGAAATGTGAGCAGAAGTGAAATAGGTCTCTTTCAGATCAGATTCTTTTCTTCTCTTTGTATGGTTCAGATGGTACGACTACAAGATGGTAAGTCCTCAGTCACCCTGGGCCACAGACTATATATGTAGCGGAGTAGACACTCTCAAATACTTGTTGAACATGCAGTGAAGCTAGACAAAAATGCTTTATTATGTTGAGCCAACCACAGTTTGAGTCGTAATTTGTTACTGCAATATGATCTAGTTTATCCTAAAAAAAAATATGGATACCAAATTATAGCTTAGTAAAAATCAGGGACTAAGTTTCTCTGATTTCTAGAATTCTGGCTTAAAGATAGAGTTTAGAAAATTTAGAAGACTTCATGGCTAACATTCCCTTAGACTGTTGCATCCTACCTACCGTTTTAGCACACAAGATTTCCAATTCCAAATTGTGCTCCCTGGCTAGTGACTAAGAGGAAGACTGTGTATCCTATCGAAACAAGCCATACCTTCTTAATGTACAATGGTCAGTAGCAGAATAAGATGCAGTTATTCACATTAACGACTTATTTTTTTATTTATTTTTGCTTGGAGGTAATTCCACCTTTTCATGAAAGTGGCTGGGGCAGAGTCTATTCTAATGCCTGGCAAGGAGTCAACATTTCTCAAAGATCTTTGAGCCTCTCATATGCCTGAACAAATATTTCTATAGCAGTTGAGCATTCTCTAAGAACTAAAAGTTATGATTTTATCTTAGCCTAGAAGTTTTTGAAGGCGAGCTGTTGCCATTTTATCCAGTCAATTATAGAAGTACTTTAGTGTGAATCAGTTACTAAATTAACCAAAGGTGGCCACTAGATTATTTATTTCTTCACAGAGTTCTGGGGCTTATTATTATTATTTTTACACATCCAGTGTTTTTAGCATGGCCCAATTAAACAGATTTTTATCCATTCTGAGCTGGCTTGCTTTGTGGATCATGGAAAACGGTGCCCAGCATCTGAAACATCCTGAGCTGCTGCTGCTCTTTGGAGCTCTGTGACCCAGGCTCCCTGCTCACCTGTTGAGTGGCATCACCTACCCATCATTTCAGTTGTTGGTAGGATTCAGTTTTTCAAGGAATGTTGGACCAATGGCCTCAGCGACTCACTAGCTTTTGACCAGAGGCAGCTCTCAGTTCCTTATCCATGTGGGCTCACATCATAGACCTTGCTTCATCAGAGCAGCAAGCTAGCAGAGCCACAGGGTAAGTGCAACCAAAATTGCCTTCTATAGCCTAGTCTCAGAATTGACATCGCATCAATTTTTTTTTTTATAGTCTTGAGATCTTTTATTTTCTTACACTTATTATGCCATGAATTCATAGGAAATGGGTTCCAGCAGCTCAGGCTCCTTTCCATTGGTTCTCACCAAGTGTGCTGCTCTGAGTGGAGCAGGTTGGCCCTCCCGTTGAACCCAAATACCTTTCTCTTTGGCTTCCTTCTTTTTCTGATCATTGTCCTTCATATGCTTCAGGAAGCTATCTTATCTCTTCACGTGCTTCATATGCTCAATATGCACATTAATTCTGTTGGCAAGAATCTTGCCTTTAACTTGTTTACAGCAATGCCAACAGCACACTGGGTAAGGTTGTAGAGTTTGGCATGGTGGCATTTGTGGGGTGTTTCTTTTTGAACAGTCCCATTCCCTTGAGGTCTACAATACCACCTTTCTTGTAGATTCGTATGTGTGGCCAAAGAAACAACTAAATGTTTTCTAAAAGGCCTAGAGAACATACAACAGGTACCTCTCCTCTTTTCCTTTGTGTTGGTCATTTTGGCGAATTACTGGAAGGTGGCGGGTCTGGCTGAAAGGTGACACCTTATCACTTTTTTTTTTAATTTAAAGATTTTATTTATTTATTTTGGAGAGAGAGAGTGAGAGAGCATGGGCAGAATGAGGAGTAGAGGGAGAGGGAGAGAATCTCAAGCAGACTCCCTGCTGAGTGCAGAGCCCACACTCTCATGACCCTGAGATCATGACCTGAGCTGAAACCAAGAGTCTGATGCTTAACTAACTGAGCCACCCAGGCACTCATCTCATCACTTTTTTAAAAAGTTAAACTGTAACTTTATTCAGATGTCACCAGTTTTTCCACCCAGGTTCTGTTTTAGGACCTAATCCAGGATGTCACAGTGTGCTTAGTTGTCATGTCTCCTTAGTCTCCTTGATCTGTGATCATTCTTCCCTTGCATTGCATGGTCTTGACATTTTTTAGAAGAACTGGTGTTTTTTTTTGTAGAATGCCCCTGTTTTTGTGTTTGTTTGATATTTTTTCATGATTACGCTGAAGTTTTGCATTATGGGAAAGATAACGCAGAAGTGATTTGCCCTTTCCATTGCATCATATCATAGATACGTGATATCATGTATTGCCAGTATTGTTAACCTTGATAATTTGGTCAAGTTTGTATACACCAGGTTTCACTCCAGCAAATTTCCTTTCTTATCATCTCACCCCCACCACTTTGGGCATATATTATTTGTTGGAGACAAGTCATTAATTCTAGCCAGTGCAGACAGGGGAAGGGGATGACATAATGGCATAAATACCAGAAGATAGGGTTCATTGAGAGCCATGGCAGAAGCTGCACAGCCTACTCGTAGAGGAAATGTGGGATGGATACAGTGGTAGGTAAGGTAAAGATATAGTAGGTAAGGTGAGGATACAGTAATGCACATAAATGACTTACCATGTTGCTGTTAAGCTGAAAGGTAGCTATTTTGATGATTTTTACAATGATAACTCTTTTGTGGCTTTCTTTTGAATTGATTCATTCAACAAATGTTTGTGGACCCCTTATTATGCTAGAACAGGAAATACAAAACTCCTCTGGTTTAGGATATTAATATTAACAGGTTAAAGGAAATATTTGTGAATTGTGATAAATGATATAAGGAAAGTAATCAGGACAAGGTGATACAGAATGTGTATTTGTGTGCATGTATGATGATTATTTCAATCAAACAGAAAAGCCTTCATGATATGACATTTATTCTGAGATTGAATGCTGCAAAAACATCAGTTTTACAAGATCCTGGAAAGCAACATTCTAGGCAGAAAGAATAGCAAGTACAAGGGCCACAAGGCAGAGAAGAGTTTGTTAAGTGAAGGGAATAGGAGAACCTTATGACTAAAGCATATTTAGCAAGGGGTAAAGTGTTATGAACTAATGTTGGAGGTAGGCAGGAGCTAACATATATAGGGCCTGTAGGCCATGGGAAGAACAGTATTTTACACTAAGTATGATGGAAAGCATTGGAGAGTTTTATGAAAAGTAATGTCTTATTTTTACAAATTTTGTCTCGCTGCAAAATTATATAGAAAACTTGCAAGAATAGTGCAAGGAAGTTCCATACACCCTTCATGTGAGGTGAAAATTGTATGACAATGCCAGCTTTATATTATTCTGATTAAATCTATTCTATTCAAAACATCTAAAGTGGTATACTGGCCTTTACTTTTGTAGAATTCAAAGAAAGACAATGTTTCTATATTACATAAGAACCAGAAATCATAATAATTAGGTTCCCTTCTCTTTAAATATTTAGGTAATAACTGCAAAAATGTTGGGGGGACGATTAAGATCTTCTGTAGTATTTACGTTTAGGACAGCCACAGATTCGTACCTATTGGATGATGGGAAACTATCTTCCAGATCACCCTCTATTGTCGTGTGTCATTCCAAGTATATGAACAATTTCTATTTTACTGGTTGAATTTTATCTCAGGATGTTTGCCTTTACTCTTGACTTTTTTTTTCTTTTTGACAAGGAAATACAGGTATGTTTCTGAACCATGGACATTATAAAAGTATGCATAAGTGATTCCAAAGCTTTGATACCAACTATGATGCTTGAATATTATGGCACATACATTATAGTAACCAATTAAAATGTATGCTTACCGTAGCTTCATGTTGATAGCATGCCATACTTGTTGATTTATTACTTCGGTAAGTCTCATGTGGCATTTGTTCAATATACCTTTTATATTCAGGTACATTATTTGGGAAAGCATTTGTTAGTGCACAATTGTGTAGTGTTTTATGACTCATTTCACTTCATGAATAACCTCCAAAGCATGTAGTATCCTCCTCTGGCTTCATTCTTGTTTTCTTACTTTCCACCCACATCCCAGAACTGACTCTTTCTTTGCTGACATGTACTTTGAGTGCCTTAGACACATAAAGAAAACAAGAATCTAGGTGAACAGTATATCAGAAGCCTGAGAAATCTTTTGTCTATTCAGTCAAGGAGTACTAAGAAAGGAAGGTAGTTACAACCAACAAATATCTTAGGCAGTGAACTCATGAAAGGTTCCAGTTAAAATACAACACAGTCCATTTATTTGCTTGCCAAAACCTGGAGGTAAACATTACTCCTAAACTATGGGAATAGGATCAGGGGAAGGAATAAAAGTGGTCTAGTGAGAAGACAACAGAATTCTAAGTATGGTTCTGACCCAAAATAGATGTTTGATGAAACAAATTTTAACTAAGTTTATGTTCGTGTCAGTATTTTATTAAATTAACAGATGATTACAGATTTTTAGCATCGTTGTACTTCAGATTTGGAATGGGCTTCAGTGGCTTCAATCTACTTTAGTCTATCCCATTTTGTGAAGCTCTAATTCTACGGGTCTTAAACTATTTTGTCTCAGGACCCATTTATACTCTTAGCACTTATTAAAATTGCAAAGAGCTTTTGTTTATGTGGGATATATCTATTGATGTTTATCATATTAGAAATTAAAATGAACCATTTTAATGATTCATTTTAAATAGCTATAATAAACCTGTTATATAGTAACGTAAATATTTTTTTTAAGATTTTATTTATTTATTTGACAGAGAGAGACAGCCAGTGAGAGAGGGAACGCGAGCAGGGGGAGTGGGAGAGGAAGAAGCAGGCTCCCAGCGGAGGAGCCTGAAGTGGGGCTCGATCCCAGAATGCCGGGATCACGCCCTGAGCCGAAGGCAGACGCTTAACCACTAAGCCACCCAGGCGCCCCTAACATAAATATTTTTAAGATTCAATAATTATAAGCCAGACACAGAAAGACAACTATCTCATGACCTCACCTGTATGTGGAATCTGAAAACAAAACAAACAAACAAACAGTTGAATTCATGTAACAGAAAGTAGGCTGGACATTAGCAGAACCTGGGAGGTCGGGGGGGAAAGGGAGATGTTAGTCAAAGAGTACACAATTTCAGTTGTAAGAGGAGCAAATTCTGGAGATCTAATATACAGCACAGTGACTATAGTTAATAATAATGTATATCAGAAATTTGCTAACAGAGTAGATCTCAAGCGTTTTCCTCATACACACCCCCACACACCCCCACACCCACACAAAGATAACGATGTGAAAGCTTACAGATATGTTAATTACTTGACTGTGGTAATTATCTCACAATGTATATGTATATCAAAATATCATATTGTATACCATAAATACATAGAATTTTTGTTTCTCAATCATACCTCAATAAGGCTGGAATAATATTTTTCAAAAATTATGGTGAGAAGAATGGAATGGTTTTACCTTTTTTCAAATCTCTTTTTATGTCTGGCTTAATAAGAGGTTCTTACGTCTTCCTTTTGTGATATGACATGTCAAGTGGCCTACAAAACATCCTTCTAGGCTCGTGAGAAAGCAAGAATCGAAAAGGCAAATAACACCCTTATATCATTTTGAATATAATTTTGAATTTGAAGACCCTTTGAAAAGGTTTCGGATTTCCCCTGGATATCCTGGATGACATTTTGAGAATCACTGCTCTAATTATTTATAAAGATTTTCCTTTATTTTGAGCCACTATTTTCTTCTACTTTCAAGGTCCTTGTACTCATCTCAAGAACCATAAAGAATAAGTCTGATCTCTGTTTCAAATGATATCCCCACTAAAATATTTTATGACAACTCTGTTGTTAACCCTGTATCTTTCCTTCAGGATCAACTTTCATAGTTCTTTCAACTAATGTTCATGTGACAAACCTCAATTTTTCCGTCTGTGGTACTTACAGTATCCTTGGGCCTGCACTCGTTAGTCATTTGTTCTTTTGCTATAACCACTAGGGTTGAGTACAATATTTCAAGATAGTCTGAATGTTGGGAAGTAGAGAAAAAAAATATTAACCTGGATTTCATGTCTCTTAAAATTCATATACAATTTGATGCATATTTTAACTTGCTAATGTTAAGTCTTTCCTATTTTACAGTTTTAAATTGATGTGTAGAATTTTAAAAAATCGATGTCATCTTCTTAGATAATGGATTATCATTTTAGCTTGTGCGTCCTGATGATGTTATGTGAAGTGTTCATAACATATATGACAGATAGTATTCGCCAAATTGTTTTATTTTCCTCCTGGACATACAGCACGACCACATACTGAGCCCTCCTTGTATCCACATAGAGCATAGGACTGAGTTCTTGTGGGGTGTAGGCAGAAATGCCATACGATACATTTCAGTGCTGGCCAGAAACATGCAGTATAAACATTTGCAGTCTCTCCCCAATTGACTTGCTGCAAGTGAAGAACTCTGAGAGAACTAGAAAGTGGGAGGAACTGGATCCCTGAGTTCCCTATTTAAAGGAAAACTTTCCAGAAAAGCCTCCTGAAGAGGAAAATCTACCTCTATTCTTCCATGAGCTAGAAAGTGTTACATTATTGCTTTAAGTTCATGGGATTTTTGATTCCCTAACCCACTACATGTTCTCAGCTTTATTAAAACACTCTGTGTTGACATTAATCTGTTATTCAATCACTATTTTGCCATAGTCATTCAATCAAAAAAGACCATACTACTTCAGCTGTACTAATTGCACTTACCCTGTCATTTATCTCACACTTACTTATCTTATCCACAAGAATATGAGATAACGTTTGATAGTTGCTATGGTGAAATTCGGATAAATGATGAGTAATGCTGTCATCATAGAATGAGTTTGGGATGTATTCCCTTATCTTTTTTTTTTTAATGATGTTATTTATTTATTTGACAGAGAGAGAGAGAGAGAGCGAGAGAGCGAGCTCAAGCAGGGGGAGCAGCAGGCAAAGGCAGAGGGAGAAGCAGGCTCCCTACCGAGCAAGGAGCCTGATGTGGGGCTTGATCCCAGGACCTTGGGACCATGACCTGAGCTGAGGCAGGCGCTTAACGAACTGAGTCACCCAGGCGCCCCTGTGTTCCCTTATCTTTAATTTTGTGAAAGAATTTGTGTAGAATCGGTATTAGTTCTCCCTTATATGCTTAGTAGAATTCACTACTGAAGTCATTGGGCCTGAGGTTGTGGGGACATTTTTAACTACAAATTCAATTTCTTTAATAGACATAGGTTGTTTAGGTTACCTATTACCTCTTGAAAGATGTTTTGTAATTTGTTTTAGAGGGATTTTGTCCATTTTATCCATATGGCCAAATTTGTCAGCATAGAGTTATATATAACTTTATCCTTTAAGTATCTATAGAATTAGTAATGCTATCACCTTTCACATTTCAGATATTGGCGATATGTGTTTCATCTCTTTTTCTTTTGGGCTTACTAGAGGTTTACCAACTTTATCTTCTCAAAGAACTCCATTTTGGGGCCCCTGCGTGGCTTAGTCGGTTAAGGATCTGCCTTCAGCTCAGGTCATGATCCCAGGGTTCTGGGGTCGAGTCCCGCATCCGGCTCCCTGCTCACCAGGGAGTCAGCCTCTCTCTCTACCCCTCACTGCTGCTTGTGATCGCTCTTTCTCTCTCTCTCAAATAAATAAATAAAATCTTAAAAAAAAAAAAACTCCATTTTGGTTTCATTAATTTTCTCTATTGTTTTCCTGTTTTCTATTTCATTAATATCCTCTCTGGTCTTTATTATTTCCTTTATTCTATTTGCTTTGGATTTAATATGTTCTTCACTTTTTAATTTCTTAAGGTAGAAATTGAAGTCACTGATTTGAGACCTTTCTTCTTTTTAATATAGGCTGATTATAAGTTTTCCCCTAAGTGTTTCTTTTTACTAGCAGCCTACAAATTCTGATGTTTTGTTTTTATTTTCACTCAGTTTACAATACTTTCTAATTTTCTTTTTGATTTTATTTTTGACCCATGGGTTATTTAAGATGTGTTGTTTGATTTTTACATATTTGGAGATTTTCTAGATATCTTTGTTATTGATTTCTAATTTAATTCCCTTGTGATCAGGGAACGTACGTTGTATGACTTGAATCCTTTTAAAATTGAGACTTTTTGCATGGCTCAGGATCTGGTCTATCTTGATAAGTGTTCCGTGTGCACCCTGAAAGATACGTAGTCTTCTGTTGTTGGTGGAAAGTTCTGTAAATGTCAATTAGGTGAAATTTGTTGATAGTGTTGTTCGAGTCTACCATACCACTTTGATTTTCTATCTATTCTATCAGTTGAGAGACAGATATTAAAATCTGAGCATAATTGTTGTTATGCCTAGTTTTCCTTGCAGTTACATATTTTTGTTTCATGCATTTTTACATTGTTTTTAAGTGCATAATTTCTAGGATTCTTAATCCTTTTGGTGAATTTACCCCTTTATCAGTAGGAAATAACCTTCTTTATCTCCGATAATGTTCTTTGCTCTGAAGTCCACTTGCACTGTTATTAATGTAGTCATTCTAGCTTTCTTTTGATTAGTGTAAATATATCATTTTCAATTTTTTACTTTCAGCCTATTAGCATTTATATTTGAAGTGTTTTTCTTGTTGGCAGTTTAATTGGTTCTTGCTTTTTTATATCCCATCTGAACATCTTTTCCTTTTAATTAGAACATTTACCCTATCTCCATTTAATGTAATTATTAATATAGTTTGGTCTCAGTCATCACCTTGTTACATGTTTTTGTTTTGTCCTATCCATTTTTGTTTGCTCCCTTTGTTCCCCTTTTCTGCCTTCTTTTGGATTAATGGAATGTTTTTATGATTCCACTTTATCTCCTTTATTGGCTCTTTTTTTGTTGCTATTTTAGAGGTTGCTCTAGGACTTACAAGTCATTATAATATTCTACCTTTGACATATCACTTCACATATAAGGCAAGTATATCATTTCACATATAAAATATTTACAATAATATACTCCCAGTTATTTATTTATTTATTTATTTATTTATTTATTTATTTATTTATTTCTATTTCTCTTTACCTGGCCTTTGCACTACTGTCATACACTTTACATAACTTATGGATAGCACAATACTTTTAAATTTTTGTTTCAACAGTTTACCTTTTATTTATTTTTATTTTTTTATAGATGATTTCTTACCTTTTTTTTTATAATAATATATTTTTATTATATTATGTTAGTCACCATACAGTACATCCCTGGTTTTTGATGTAAAGTTCCACGATTCATTACTTGTGTATAACACCGAGTGCACCATGCAATACGTGCCCTCCTTACTACCCATCACCAGCCTATCCCATTCCCCCACCCCCCTCCCCTCTGAAGCCCTCCGTTTGTTTCTCATAGTCCATAGTCTCTCATGCTTCATTCCCCCTTCTGATTACCCTCCCTTTCTTTTACCTTTTAAAGAGACAAATAATTTTAAAAATCACATATATTTTTTATCGGTCTTAAACTACATCTCTTCACTTCTGGTGCTCTTTATTCCTTGGTATAAGTCATTATTTCCACATGGCGTCATTTTCCATTTGCCCGAAGGACTTCTTTTAACATGTATACAGGGGTTCTGGTATTAAATTATTTCAGTTTTGTTTTCCTTTTTTGTTTTTAATGTCTGAAAACTGTTATTTTACCTTCTTTTCTGAGTATTGGCCACAGTCTCTCTAATCCCTTCACATGAATCTTTCTGTGGCCTAGGGTGGTTTCTTTGTATGAACGTGCCATCTGTACTCTGCTGAAAACTGGAGGGAACCTCTGCACATCAACTTTGTGCAGCTTTCTCCTCTCCAGTATTCTGCTCTATACACTCTAGCCATTTTGGTGTCCTTGGACCTTCAGTTTTGTCTCCTCAACTCCTCAAACCCAGTCTGCTGGGTTTTCTATGCATTTCACATCCTGCCCCACCCTTCCAACACCATCACTTGAAAACTTTCTCAAGGCAGTAAATTGCTCACCTAGTTCACTTCCCATCTCTTAAAGACTACTTTTTTTATTACCTAAAATCCAGTGTCTGGAAACTTTTTTTTCTTCATATGTTTTTCCTTCTTTTTTTTTTTTTTTTCCCCGAGTGTTTCAAGTAGAAGTTAAATCTGGTCTCTGCTATTATTACATCTTATCTGGAAGTGGAAATCCCTCCATTGGCTGTATTTTTAATGCCCATTTCAAAATTTATTTTAAAAAGTCTACCTTTGTTTCGCCACTGCCTCAGAAGTTTTACTTCTTATAGTTCTTTGGTCTTCTTTTCTCTTTCTAGTCTAACAAGTTTTCCTCTCTTCTGATAAGCTGAAGTATGGAGATCTTTGCATCTTCTCTTCAATCAAAGAAGACACTTTGATTCTGTGAATTTTCTCTGATACTCACTTAAGAAATTCTCTATTTTCTTCTTTTGTAGAGTATAAAATCTTCATCCTTGTCCTTTAGGAACATGCTCTGAGAACTTTCACAAGTTCTAAAGTAGAAATGTAAGGGTTTTTTAAGGTTTTACTTTTATTTATGTCTACTGACTTGAGGTGTGTTGATTAAAGCTCTTATTTGTATTTACAAGTAAATTATCTTACTAATTAATAGCAGCCTGCTACCTCCCTCAACCTCACACTAGACGTCTACCAACTCCCAATAAATTGTAAAAAGATTACTATGAAGGTATATAGTGTACCTTCACTCATTCACCACTATAACTCCACCTGTTACGGCTTATTTTCTGCTTCTGATTGCGTTGAGCTTTTGGGTGCATTTGACATTAATCGGCCTAGATACAGGCTGCTGGAACAAATGACATCTTGATGTCCCTTGTAGTTCTATAAATCTAAATTTTAATAACCGTCATCAGCTACTTTGTTAAGAAACGGTAGTGGTTAAGTTGTAGGAATGACGGGACTATCAAGACTGGCAGCATGGCTATTTCTCTATTCAGTAAAGCTGGCATTTTGTCATGATGATGACGTTGTGATTACATATAATCTATAAAATCAGAACACTGAAGACTGTTTCCTGGCATCAAAATCAGATCTTGAGTAGAAAAGAAAAGTTTTAGAAATATTATCCTAACTATTCATTTGCTGTAGAATAATTTCTTCTAGTTTAAAGCATTTCTTGATATATATATATAAATCCTACTATATCTTCACTATACCTAATGTGATATTTCTATCATAGATATCCTTTATAGAGTTCACGGTATTTTGAGTAAGTTATAATAATAATTACTTATCAGTGAAAAGCTTAACTTGATACTGTCCAGTAAATTTTACGCTAGTATACATTTTTCACTGCCTACTGGGTTAGCTTTCTTATGGGATTGTAGTATTAAATGTTTACATTTTCTTTTTAAAAATTAATATCATTCATGTTCATAGACATATGTCTTTCTTAATGATTTATGATTAGCATTACTAAAGAAAATATAACTGCAATTTCTTCTAAACATAAATATATCTTTCTGTGCAACTGCAATCAGAAAGTATTAAAAATGATCTAGTTCAACATTACATTTTTTCTTAGATATAATTTATTTTTAATTATACATTTTGTAGAGCATTGAAAATAGAAAAGATAAATGAAGACTACTAAGAAGATCACTTAGATTGTGCCATTGCTTTTATTTAATGAATATAAGATTCAGTGGTATTAATAAATCCTTAATAGTGGGATTTTTAATTACCACAACAATATCTGCACTTGACCATATTCGTGTTCAGGCTCTCTCAAGATCCTGTAATTTTAATATTCTGTGAGTGTCATAGTATTATATTATTAAAGGATTTACATCCACTATGCAACTGGAAGGGAACTAATAAACTATTAAAAGCACACAAAGAAAAATGATAAAGTACTCAAGATTGGCGTGTATTTCCATCCTATAGGTATATCTACATGGAAGGCCAACATATAATGGTATGATTTCTTTTAAGCATGGAATCAGAGTGAAGGGAGTTAGTGGGATAATCTTGATAACTCCTGTCATTAAGCCACTTCATCTTGGTTCATCCAATTCCTGAAGGGAAAGACCTACTGCACATTCCGGAGAATGAGCCAGAAGCAGGGACATCTGCTCCTGTGTACATTGTTGGAGGTTTACCATAAAATTTGGATAGTATTCTTTATACCATTCTCTACCCTTTAAAAATACAGCAAATGAAATCCATTAAAAGAATAGCAATTTATTAATTACCTTCTGAAATTTAACTTGGTGTATTTTGACTATGCTCACTAGATTTATCCTACATTGAACAAAGAATTGAAAAATGACAACTTTCCACAGAATTATAAGAGAAAAAAATCTATCAAAATTTTTTTGTTTTGCTTTGTTTTGTTGTCTTTGTTGCAAAGCTGAACCCCCTTCCTTCCATCATTGCAGCACAAAGGATGTAAGGGAACAGGAAAGTGGTGTTGATAACACTTTCAGTAAGAGCAAGATGTATTTAAGATGAAGCAACAACACTTTCACTAATCTTTAAAAAAAGTTCTACTCTCTAGCACTGCAAGAGTGGAGATTTCTTCTTACACAGTACGGATTTAAGTGCATGATGATTATGCTACTTTGATTTTAATAGTATAATTTGTTAATTGAAAGCTTGTGCAAAAGAGTTTTAAGCCATGACTATGTTTAATCATATTTCATCAAAGCAAAATTTGCTGGTTGTTTAAATTACTTCATATTTCTTAGACAAAATGGTGATCATATGTACATTTACACCTTTAGACGTCCCTCTAAACCCATTTCTGTGGAAACTTTTTACAATAGAAGGCCTAGGGGGATTCCATATCAAGCCTAATTTGTATATCTGCAAAATCTGAATATCTGCATTTCAGAGCAGAATTAGTCTTCCAAACCTTATCAACATCAGATCACATGACTGTTGATCTCTTAGAATTGCTAGCAAAATTTTTAACCAACTGTAGGCTGTAGCAACTCAAAGAGAGAAAATGCAAGGTTCAGGGAGGATATCTGACAGAGACAACTTTGAGTTCAGGTCCTAAATATCAGGCCATTTATTAGCAATCTGGCTTTAGGAGAGTTACTAATCCTTTCTAGAATATAGATTCTTTAATTTGTAAAATGTAGATAATAATTGCTACTGCTGTAGTAATAATTAATAATATAATATATAGAAGAAATTTTTTAAAATGATAGTTCCTACTTCTACTCTTTCCCTATGTTCTTGGCCAGTCTAGACTGTCAGGGAACAAGGAACAGGATGTACGTCTGTTCAAAGTAAAATATATATGTTTTTGATCTCAATCACTCAGCTCAGTAAATAAAGCGGATATAATTGAAACAAAATTTTCACGAAATAGTAGCTATCATGTGTCATGCACTGTGTATTTGCTTCTGAATTCTAGTTTATCTCAAGAAGTAACAGTCCTTGAAAACATTCTTCTAGACCATTTTAAATGAGGTTAGTGACTATACTTAGAAGAAATAAACACATCTTGTTTTAGGATGAGGGGTAAATTTTCCATCACCATATTCTCTTCTCTAGGATAAAGTCTATGCTTCGATGTGATCATTGTATACTACCAAATCATTGCTATTCAGGAGGTATTAGCAACTGAGTCTAGAAGCAGCTTCTTGGACAGGCAATCAGCCAGGTGTTAAATGAAGACAGCAAAACTTGGAAACTCTCTCCAGAACATGATTAATTTTTAGTGATCTTTTAATGAAAGGACCCTTATAAATGAATAATAGTACTAGTGTATTGAAAACAATATAATATAGCAGGTATAGTATCTAGACATCTGAGACCTCTATTAACTTTGCTAAAGGTAGACTAGACACATTGTTTTGAAGTTTTTTTTATAGTCAATAATTAGCTTTGAGGAAGTAGGTTCCTTAATACTCTGAAGTCTTATGAAATATAACAGCTTTGTGTATATAGCCCTGATTACACACCAAAAAGAAAATATATGTGATTTATATTATGTTCCTTATCGCAATACATATTTACTTTAGGAAAAGATAAACATCTTGAGATGTTGATAGTTTTAAAAATGTCTTCATTTAAAATATATTATTTTAGTATGCGTTAGTGTATCTTCAGAAGGCGAAAAGCATGGATCCTTTGAAAACCTAATCGTGTCATGATCTTGTCACTCCTTGGTTCCAAACCTTCCTATTTCACTCACAATGGAAGCCAAAGCCTTTATAATGGCCTCTAAGCGTTAGCCCCAATCACTTCTTCCCTACCCCATTAGCACCCCTTCACCTGCCTTCAACTCCTATTGTTCTCCAACCATTTCATTCACCCCAGCCATTCTATTCTGCACAGGAGACTCCCTCCCTTACCTCCTTCAGATCTTTGCTCAAACTCAGGGAGGCCTTTCCTGTCCACCATTTTTTGATGAACGAATGAATGAATTGTAACTATTGCATAATGTTGTTCGGTTCTTCAAAGTGTGTGTTTTTAAATTTATTCCACAAGTAGAAATTATTACATGAATATCAGCAGTGCTGATCTTAGCTATGCAATATACAGCGGAAAGAATATCGTATATAGGCTTTTAAAGATTTCTAATTTCTGTCTCTTCGGTTTCGGGGTTGTCAAACCAAACAGGTGGTTAAGTTGTCACGTTTTAATGGCCGTGGTAACGGGGAGGAGGCTGGTGGGGATTTCTGTTTCTAGGGAGGATGACAGGTAAAAATCTCACCGTGATGCTCAAAATCCAAAGTATTGTATTTGTGGCTGCTTGATTCTTGGCAGCCCAGACCTCGTCCGGTTTGGTAGGCAGCAAACGACGAAAACCGGCAGAATATTTTCTGGAATGATCTCCTGATGCGACTGTGTTTACGGCTTTCTTGTCGGCACCCAGAGGGAGCTTTATGGCCACCAGACTCCCATTCCCTGGGCTCTGGGAAGCAGCGCGGCGGGCTGAGGGGCTTCGCGGGGTCACCTGGCGCCTCCAGGCCTCACGCCCGCGCCCCGCATTCCAGTTGGCCCCTGCGGCAACAGGTGAGGCGCGGCTGAGCGCCAATCACACAGCCAGCCGGCTCGGCGTCCGCGCTCCGCGCTCTAAGCGGCGGCGAGCTCGGGGAGGAGGGTCCGGGCGGCTGCGCGACGGCGGCGGCGCGGCGCGGCGCAGCGGCTAAGCACTGCAGGAGCGACGGCACGGAGGCGGGAAGTCCTCCCGCACGGGGGCGCTGCCACCTGCGAGGGGGAGGAGCCAGACGGGAACCGGGTTTTTCTGCCGCGGAACGCGCTGGAGTTGAGAGAACTCATCCTGACCATGAAGGGCGACCAAGGAATCGAGAACCCGGCTTTCGTCGCCTCCAGCCCAGATACCCCGCACCGTTTGTTTGCATTGCCCTCCCGCGTCGAGGTCTCTGACTTGTCCATCAATACCCAGAGACAGCATGCGCAGCCTCAGGAGGCCCAGAAGTCCCCGGAGGCACCCCGGCCTTCGGCGGATCCCACGGTCTCCCAAGAGCTGTCCGTTCCAGAGCAGCCGCCCGAGTTTGAGGAGGGACCCTGCGGGTGTGGGAACTTACAACCGCAGAGTCTCCAGCGCTGCAACACGCCCCAGGGCTTTCTGCTTTACTACTGCCTCTTGGCCCTCACGCAAGGTAATGGCCAGCGCCCGCTCGACAGGGCAGTGGCCCAGCGAGGGCGAGGAGGGGTGCGCGGAGCTGGCGGGGACGAGAGGGCAGGTGCGCGCCGAGCCGGCGTGGTTGACGCGCTGGGCGAGGCAGCCCGGGCCGGGGACTTCCAAGCGCTCCCACAGACGTCAGCAGGCTCAGGCATCCACCTTTTAGCTTTTCCTTTGCAGCAACTTTTACAACTTGCCATATGAGCTTTTTTTTTTTTCCTTTTGTGTTCTACCTCAGTTTAGCCGATTCCTTGAAGGAAGGTGGAAATTACTGGAAGCTTCCTGTGGGAACAGTTTACACTGGCGGTATCCATTCTATGCTACCTAAGCATTTATTTTGCTAAACCTCTTACTAAAGGATTTTTTTTTTTTTACATTGTTTCTGGAAGGGAAGGATTAATTTGCTGGTGAGGGTGGGGTAGTTCTCAAAGGAGAAACTTGCGGAATCGGTTAAGTAGCAGCGTTCCTGTTTTGTGAGTATATTTAGTTTTAAGTTGCGTGTCGGCCCAGGTGGAGCCCAGTGAATGTTAGCAAAGGCTCGAGGCGCTGTTGAAGGGTGAGGCTTTTGAAACGCAGCGGAGTTGTGCAGTATCTGTTTTGTTCCAGGATCTCTTTTAGGGTCTCTTGGGAGTCCCTGATAAAGTCCACATTTATACCCTTAGGAGTTTGCAGTCTAAATCTGGTTTGGAGGAGCGAGGGGTAGAGTAGAGGAAGAATGGCTCGCAGGAAAGCAAGCCTGGAGAAGGTGAAAGCTGTTGCTGTGTTGCCTAATGCAGGGGGTGAAAGAAACGGGAAGTTACACTAAGGTGACGGACACATTGAGGACAAATGGGCATTAAGGTGGAGCATCCTGAAGGACATGCGGAAGGTTAGTGAGAATTCGAGGGTATGTAGATATTGTTTGGTCACTTGAGCCTTAGTTTCAAAGTATTTTGTAAAGAGACCATCCAGGGCTGATTGGAAGAAGTATAATCCAAGAAATTGTTTTGAGAAAGGGGGGAGTTGGAAATTGCTCTTTTTAAAAGATTAACAGACGAGTAAATCTAAATAGATTCTTTCTCTTCTTATTCCTGCTCCCCTTCTGAAAGGAGCTCGGTGCCCCTGGCTTTTGCATATATTAGGTGTTCAGTGAGTACGCGGTGATTGTAGGTCAGCTGCAGCTCTTCTGCCAAAGGTGGTTTTGTGCTAAAAAGTTGTTTCCGTTTCCGCCTTTCTTGTCCCCACCCAAGTTCCCCTTCTCTCAATGTCTTGGTCTTAGTTGTCCAAAATCAGTGATCAAACATTTCATCGCCAGAGGAATGCAAAGTTCAGAGAAGTTGGACACAATTAAAATTTCTTGTTTTATCTTAAAACATATTCTGAGATTTCTGTATTCCAGAACACATATGTCTAATGTATTGTTTAAAATTATTAGCAAATATTATTGGCACTCCTAGAAAGAAGTGTCAGGTTTAGCCTATCTACCCAGAGGTACCCAATTTAGGAAGCATAATCCTAGATGAAGGTGACCCAATAAATTCTTGTTTCAGTTTAAATTTGCATTATTACCATTTAAATTTGAATTATTGCTTTTCTCAGACATGATCCTTGGGAGGTTCATTTCCATGGTATATTAAGAAGTGTTCAGGAAAAACCAAAACCTAAAACTTGTCAGGTCAGTTTACTTAACCCAGAATTTGTCAGAGATAAACAGGGTTCCTCTTAGCACTTAACCTCTTAATGTGCCTCCTATTTTCATGTATGTACAATAGAGACATATAGCATGCAATATTTCATGAGATTTCCTTTTTTATTTTTTATTTTATTTTATTAAGATTTTTTATTTATTTATTTGACAGAGAGAGACAGCCAGTGAGAGAGGGAACACAAGCAGGGGGAGTGGGAGAGGAAGAAGCAGGCTCCCAGCGGAGGAGCCTGATGTGGGGCTCGATCCCATAACGCCGGGATCACGCCCTGAGCCGAAGGCAGAGGCCTAACGACTGCGCCACCCAGGCGCCCCATTAAATTTCCTTTTTTAAAGCAGAGTTCTTAGAACTTCTGTAGCATAGAATTCAGAGTGGTGTTCATAGGCTTAAAGTGCTATCCCTCCACAAGAGTTTATAAATTTATTTTCTCAGAGAAGTTTTACCATAAAGACTATGAGTTTTCATGACTGACTTTTAATCAGTATGGCAAGTGTGTTGGGAAGTTGATTTTTTTCGGGGGAGGGATTTGATTTTTGGATGGGGAAATTTTCATATTCTCAGATGAATTTATCTCATAAGCATGTCATTCCTAGATACATTAGACATTTACCTTTAAATTTTAAGAATTGTAAATTGGCTTTTGACTTATTAAACTGGCATAAAAGTAAAATCATGTTAGGACTTTTAAAACTTGTTATATCGATATTTTTTTTTTAAAGATTTTATTTATTTATTTGACAGAGCTAGAGACAGCCAGCGAGAGAGGGAACACAAGCAGGGGGAGTGGGAGAGGAAGAAGCAGGCTCATAGCGGAGGAGCCTGATGTGGGGCTCGATCCCATCACGCCGGGATCACGCCCTGAGCCGAAGGCAGATACTTAACCGCTGTGCCACCCAGGCGCCCCTTGTTATATCGATATTCTTGAAATATATTTTCAGTTACAGTCTTGATAAAGCAAAATTTAAAGAGGTTGTAGAAATCATGGCTTGTGTATACTCTGTTAATTAATGAATGAAAACAATTCATGGTATCCTCTTAAGTAAAGGGGGTAATTCGTTAAAAACTGTAATGTGAGCAGATGCTTTTTATTTTCAATTTATACTAATGTATAAACTCCTGTAAATTTAATCTG
The DNA here is from genome assembly GCF_024610735.1 of Ursus americanus. Taxonomy (NCBI): domain Eukaryota; kingdom Metazoa; phylum Chordata; class Mammalia; order Carnivora; family Ursidae; genus Ursus; species Ursus americanus. The sequence continues at coordinate 9,344,770 of NC_142131.1, forward strand.
TATCTGGACAAAACATTTTTGTTAAGTCAGTCACAATTGATTTCCAGCTTTTCCTTGTTTACCTTATATTCTTCCTTCATAGTTTTATAAACAGATGAAGTGTATATTTTTTTGTTTACTTTGCATATGATTTAGAATGCCAGTAGTTGAAATGACCTTTAGTATGTGTTTATTTTTGCTGTAAGGCCTTTTAAATTATAACTTTCATGTCTGTAAAAGTGTTAGAGGATAAGAGGTTTGAGAGCCCAATTTCACCTTTCGTAAAACTAAGTCAAGGATTTCTAGTTATATATAAATACGTTTAATAATTGAACAACCTGGAAGCAAGTGGGCAAGACCTCTGGAGTCACCTGTACTTCTTGTACTCTTCTGAGTGAGGTCCTTGACAGTATGCTACTTTTGGAGTCTCTCTTTGAACTGGCTTCATAAGAACTTATCAGTCTGATTTTTTATTTGCCATATAGAGAAAAATGAAGTTAGCTACAGTTTAGTATGTGGTAAGCATCGATTTTATTTAACACCTGAAAATTCGCAAGTCTACCATTTAAAAGCAAACTGATTTTTAAGGAAGCATGTTTGAGTTGCTAGCTTTTAAACTTTGAGACTTTTAAAATTGGTACATTGAAAAAGTAGCAAAATAAATGAACAGTCAAACTTTAGTCACAACCAAACTTTAGACGTTGTGTTAAAAATCATAATCCATATGGTGAAGTTAATAAAAATCATGCACATATATTTTCTTTTCTCTCTTTTAGGTATTGTAGTAAATGGCCTCGTAAATATTAGCATTTCCACTATTGAGAAGCGCTATGAAATGAAGAGTTCTCTGACGGGCCTGATATCATCAAGCTACGATATCTCCTTCTGTTTGTTGTCTTTATTTGTGTCGTTCTTTGGTGAAAGAGGACACAAGCCAAGATGGCTTGCATTTGCATCCTTTATGATAGGACTGGGAGCCCTTGTTTTTTCAATGCCAAAATTTTTTAGTGGAAAATACCAAATGGGGTCCTTTTTTGAAGGTAAGTTTCTGTTTTTTGTTTGTTTTAATTTAAGAAGTAATATAAAACAAGGCCTTTAATTCTATATTGCAACTCACTTGTACAAGGTAAATAGGGTAAGGACTTAGTGTCCTCCACAGTTTACTGCTTTGTTTTAATGTGAATTGTGTGAAGTAGATTACAGAGATAGCATTATTCATTGCTTCAGTAGTTATACATGTTATTAATCCTCTGATACTCATTTCCCAAATTACACACAGTCCTCCTCAAAAAGCAATGATCAATTTTCTATTGCACTTGTAACCTCATTGGGGTTCAAAGATCTATAGTTTTCCCGTGTGTGTGTGTGTGTGTGTGTGTGTGTGTTTTAATGTATTATTTATTTATTTGAAAGAAAGAGAGTGAGAGAGAGCTCTCCAGAGGGTCAAAGGGAGAAGCAGACTCCCTGCTGAGCAGGGAGCCCAATGCAGGGAGCGGAAGGCCCCTGAGTCTGAGTGGAAGGCAGGCACTTAACCGACTGAGCCACCCAGGCCTCCCCTTCCCCTGCTTTGTGATTTTATTTGTTGTGCTTACAGCTCTGCTCCCTGGACATGTGGATTCCTGATTCTTTAGATAAAGAGAGATGGAATTTATAGGACAACTGGAGCCTTTCCTAAGAACAGAAGCTAGCTGTACTTACAACTGCAGTTTAGAGACTCAGGACTTCATGATTTATCTAACGTGTTGCTCTGGTTAGTTGAAAAAGTACATTATTCAAAGGCTCAAAAGGAAATTTGACTGTATTTCTACTTTTTTCCTCTCCCAAATAATAATTTTCAGTGGAAAAACAATTATGTTAGAGCCAGAGGGATGTGCTAATGAAGACTTCAACATTTTTATTGTCTTTCCTGGGACTTTTAATAGCAGATATTGGGAAACAGAGGGCTATAAAATTAACTTTCAGGAGTTAGGTAAGTGAAGAAATGGCTTAGGGTAAGAAGAAAGGAGAATCGGGGCCTGCTGCAATTTAGGCATTATTTTTAAAATGTTAAGGTTGTTACATTTGTGAGTTTTAATATTGAAAATTAATATTAAAGTGTTAATATTCCTAAGACCAACTTCCAAATATATAGAATGACAACAAATAGGAAAATATTTTTAACAATTTAACAATAATATTTTTAGCAATTATGCAGCATGGTTTTAGGAGTATACATATTAGGTAAGCAGTCTTCATTTTGGAAATAAAAATAGAATATGCAAGCATATAGGATCAATAGAGGGTGTTTTTAAAGTGTGGTAGAGTTTGGAATAAATGAGATAAGGAAAGTATGTTATCAGTGGAAAGATCATTTATATAGATTCTAGTATATTATCTAAGATTGGACAAGATTCTGTAAGGCCAATGTCACATAATTTCACTGGAGGTAGTTTTAGGTACAAGGCACACTAGGCTTTAGTATAATACTTTTGAAATCTTAACGGTAAGGTAAAATCTAAACTTCAGTCTGTCACACAAGAAACATGATACTGATTCTGTGATAGCAAAAATATTGTATTTATAGCATTTATGTGGTTATCTTTGTACTAAATCAAATTCCTTAGTCTTCCAGTTGATCAGATGCCCTACTTGTTTTTAAAGTATACGAGCTTTGATAAAATCTCCGACTCTCTAAACTAAAACATAACACCTGTTCCAGTACCAAAGCCTGATTTCTCTTTAGCAATCTTCTTAGCTCGACTCCTGCCACTCTTTGAATTGCAGCTAATCTGAACAGTGTATAATTTCCAAGGGGAAATGGTGACAAATTAAGGTGTGTGTGGGTGGGGGTCAGAGATGAAGCCAAGAAGATTGCTAAAACCAGGTCACATTATGGTGCACTACGCAGGTTTTCACCAAGTTCTTTTTGATGTGTCTTATTGATATTTTTTTATTATTTTAGGTGAAGTAAGTTAGATAGAGGACTTGGCTGATATGTAAGGTGTTTAGTCTAAATTAGACTCATAATTTAAATAATAGGTTATCATTGGCAAATGGAAACAAAAACTCAGGTTGCCCTTATATTTTGTCATTCATACAATGAATATTGATATGGACTGTACATGGTGCTGCGATAATAGCAGTGAAACAGTTTCATGCCATCAAGATTTTATGTAGTAGTGGGAAGAAATGCAAAGTTGATAAATAATTGAAGATTAAAGTGAGTGTGTGAAGGGAAGAAATAGAATATGTGAGCAAAAGAAGGCTGTTGTGACAATAACTGAATAATGAGGAGCCAGCTTTGAAAGATACTTTTCAGGCTGGTGAAGAACATGATAAATGGCCTTGGAGGGGCAAAGAGGTTGGTAGGTTTTAGGAATTGTCACTCTGGCCGGCATGATCAAAGCAAGTTCATGATGAGATGAACTTGGAGAGACAGATAGATGCCAACATGAGGCATTTAGAGTTTCTTTTAAGTGTAATGCGAAGTCATGAGGAAATTTTCCTTTTTTTTTTTTTTTTTTGAAGATTTTGTTTATTAAAGAGAGAGCAGGAAGCACACAAGCGAGGGTGGAGGGTGGGCAGAGGTAGAGGGAGAAACAGACTCCGACTGAGCAGGGAGCCCGACTATACAAGGCTTGATCCCAGGACCCCAAAATCATGACCCGGGGAGAAGGCAGATGCTTCACTGACCGAGCCATCCAAGTGCCCCGAGAGAAAGTTTTCCAAAGGGAAGTGCATGACCTTATGTTCTGATATGATCATTTTGGCTTCTGTTGTTCTGAAGGACTCTCAAGAGTAAATGGGAGAAAATCACCTAGGAGTTTTTTACTAGAATCCAGGTGAGAGATAAAGGTGGTTGGACTGCGTTCCTATCAGTAGAGATCTAAAGGAATGACTGATTCTCAATGTATTTTCAAGGAAAAAGATATAGGACTCTGGGGTAGATTGATTATGAAAGAGGAATGAATAATGACTCCTTGATACTTGACCAACTGGGGCCATTCACTAGAATGTAGAATAGCATTAGGAATGGAAATCAAGAAATCAGGTTTGGAATTAGTGTTGTATGATATGATACATCTATCCGGTGTTGTAATATGTATCTTTGAACATACATGTTTATATAAGTGTGCAAGTTACCCTTTAGTCTTCGTTCCTAGAAGTGCTCATATTGGGTTTGAAGGGCTTCCTCATTCTAATTTTTGATAGATAATGCCACACTGACTTTTAGGAAGGGTTGTACCAGTTACTCTCCCACAGTCAAATATGAAAATGCCTAGTTGCTATTTTAAATTTTTGCATTTTTTCTCCTGAAAATTTTCTTTAATAGGAATGTGCCTTTGTGGTATGTGTGTGTGTATGTGTAGGTGTTTACAATATAACAGACACAAAACTCAAGTGTGCAAGTTACCCTTTAGTCTGCAAGTTACCCTTTAGTCTTCGTTCCTAGAAGTGCTCATATTGGGTTTGAAGGGCTTCCTCAATTCTAATTTTTGATAGATAATGCCACACTGACTTTTAGGAAGGGTTGTACCAGTTACTCTCCCACAGTCAATATATGAAAATGCCTAGTTGCTATTTTAAATTTTGCTATTTTGCATTTTTTCTCCTGAAAATTTTCTTTAATAGGAATGTGCCTTTGTGGTATGTGTGTGTGTATGTGTAGGTGTTTACAATATAACAGACACAAAACTCAGGACTGAAACCACATTACATATCTAAAGGAAAGGGCCCCAGGCATTTTAGAAACAGAAGGAATGTTAGAAATCATAAATTCTTTCTTTTACAGTGTAGAACCTTAGGACAAGAGGTGAAGTGACTTCATAGTGATTTCATAGAGAGGTCAATAACAGCTAAAACTGATACTAGTTTTTATGCTTTGTTTAATGTTTTTAAATTTTTTGTTTATTTCTCAGAGGTTTATTAGCTATATTGAAAAGTTTCAGTATTTTTATGAATTTATTTACTTTTTTGGTGTTTACATATTGCATAATTATTTTTATGAACTTAAACCATTTTTCCCCAATTTCAAATAGCCAGGTATAATGATCTCTTCTTTCTTAAAAACATAATAACTTATCTGTTCAAGTAAGTCAATCCACTTTTGCAAATTTTGGACTATACAGTCCAGAAATCTTAAGGATTTGTCCAACTCTAAGGAGAGTATACAAGAAAACAGGAGATCAGTGGGAAGAGAAACGAGAGTTGAAAACTCTCTGTAAATAAATTAGAAACAAGGACGTATTTAAATAATATAGGTGATCTTGTTAGGTAATATAAATAACCTGAAGAGCCTCACACCGCAAAATCACTTTATTAATTGAAATTATACATGTAATTTAATTTGAAAATGACATTGAGAGAATTAGCATTTTCCTTGGTGTGCTTTTTTGTTGTTATTTTTTGAACTTGAGAAAAGTCAGGGCTCAGTTTGGATGAAATCATCTCTAAAAGAGGAGATTAAATTAACGTAATATAGTTGGTAATTACAGGAAAACAAAATGTGACATATGATATGCATGTATAATTTCCACAGGTGTTAGAAAAACACAAAAGGAGGTCAAGAGTTAGCAGAAGGTAGAAAAGTGTGTTTGAAAACAGCTTGAATTTTCTATTCTGTAAAAATTAAAGTAGGTTTGAGAAAGTATTTTTTTAAGGGAAACCTTTATGAAGACCTAAGGGTTAATGGCTATTATCTAACTTTGGAGATATTTATCAAAGGGAAGTTTTGGTGGTTATTGGATACAAAAAAAGGGAAGAATTAAAATTGAGAGAAATTCTTCTCAGGACTAATTTTTATATACGTTAGCCTGAGAATAGAACAGTGTCATAAAATATTTTCAAGTAATACTTGACATTTACTTTTGATATATTTTAACTTGTTATAACATATTTTAATATAACTTTCAAATATTGTAAAAATATAATAAGTAAATCTTTACCACAAAGCATTTTGTTTTCCTCCAAGCATTTTTTAATTCCTTCTGGACGAGTGTTAATTTAATGGTGTTAAGGAAAATAATCTTTTTGTCTCTTTGAGACTTTGGGAGGGGGATCGTTAGTAAATACTGAGGAATTATGGGTAAGTAATTACTAAATCAAGGAAGCTCTTTTTCTTTATTGATCAATAATAGTTGGATTATTTTCTTAAGTCGTATTATTTTCATGTTTCTCTTTTCCATTTCTTTCTCAGGGAAAGGTAGCTCTCAACATTTAACATTTACTTCAGCACTGTATTTCTAATGTTTTAGATTGGTATTTCGGGAAGAATTCTGTACCAAAAGGCATTAGTTATGCAAAGTGACTATTCAAAATGTTGAACTAGGAAAATGATTAGCGTGGGACTCAATGTGTGATTTAGTTTTAGTTACTGTTTTGTCTTTTATTACGTATTCATAAGGATTTTTTTAATACAGAATACTTGTCTAGATTGAAGAAGGCATAGGGCCAAGGATCTTACAGCTTCACAATTGCTAATTTAATATAGTATACTTTTATTATTATTATTATTATCATTTTTTTAAAGATTTTATTTATTTATTTGACAGAGTTAGAGACAGCCAGCGAGAGAGGGAACACAAGCAGGGGGAGTGGGAGAGGAAGAAGCAGGCTCATAGTGGAGGAGCCTGATGTGGGGCTCGATCCCATAACGCCGGGATCACGCCCTGAGCCGAAGGCAGACGCTTAACCGCTGTGCCACCCAGGCGCCCCAATACAGTATACTTTTAATTTCGCTGGGCTTCTGAGTGTTCTTCTTTCTTGATATTCCTTCTTCCTTATAAAGAATCAGTTTTATTTTTCTTGTATTTCAGTTTAAACAAATGAATAAAAAGGCAAGATGATATCTTAGAAGATGTAATGATGTAATAAAACAAATGATTCAAAAGATTTTTAAATTCAATATATACAGTAAAAGAGCTAGAACTAACTTTTAGGGGTAGTCAGTGCTCCAGATGAAACTAGCACAATTTGTAATATCCAAGGCACTTCAGTCTTCCCCAAACTTCCTAGATTATATGAGTTACCCTGGATGCTTGCTAAAGTCACTTATTGCCCCTTGGGGATCCTGATTCAGTAAGTCTGGAGTAGGACTCAGGAATTGATATTTTTTAAAACTACCCAGGTTATCTTATCAGTCCATTTAGGGAAACATACGTCCAGTTTGGTGCTTAATTATTTTGTGTAGTTTCAGCTGTGAGCACAGAGGTTTCTTTTCATTTCAGGATTATTGCTTTATAAATTCCTTTAAAATGGAAGTTTCACAACTGTCGTGAAATACTAGATACTTTAATGTAGCCAGTTTTGTTGAAATTCAAATGACCAAGCTTCTGAAATAGAGGAAACGAACAGAGAAAACTAAGTAGGAAAGCATATGTCAATGAGTTGTTAGCACAAACTCATTTCTGCTTACAGCTATAATTTGTAGATAGATAGAGATGTAAAAATGCATGCCCTTGAGCAAAAGAATATAATGTCCCAGCATTTCCCAGAGTATGATCTGCACGCACAGTTTCTGAAGATATTAAGAGTATCTTAAAAATATGTTCCATGGTTTAATGAGTTTGGGAAAATCAAAGTTAAGGGGTGTCTCTGTTGCAACCCTGTAAAAGTTAATGCAGTTTTGAGTCTTTAATTAGAGGATGTGATAGGTACCAAAGGACTCCACTGCTTGTCCCCTTTACTCTGCTTCTACTGCTCACTCTATGTTTTTCCCCCCAGATAAGTGTTTTGGTGAACAGGCCTTGGGAATACCTGTTCTATGCTGTTTTATGTCATTTTGAAAGCCCTTGTTGAATTTAGAATGTTCATTATGGCCAGCGTTAGAACAGCATGTGATGGATAGTATGTGTTCTAGAAAGGTTTGTTGGGTTGTCAGATATATTAATGAATGAATGGAACCTTATTGGAGGCATATTAGGAGTCTAATGACTTCCCTTCCACAGAAGGCAGTAATGTCAGATAGAGGCAGTTTGGGATGCCCTGTTCACATTTACCGTAAACTTGACCTAAAGAGTAATGGGGCATTTTTTTTTTTTTTCTTGGCCACTGAATTGGGAGGAATTGTGTTAGAGGCAAAGCATAGATGATCTTTATGGGTAAGATTTGGGATCTGAAAAATTTGCAGTGCGAAAAAGGAAGCTAAAACGAGAACCATATTCAGAAATAGTAACACAATGCTTTGATATTCTGCTTTTGGTTTTTGTCTTAATTACTTGCTAAACTGTTGATTTCCCCATGTAGCTACCATCCTTCTAAGGTGATGCTAAGATGGCAGGATTATTTCTTGATAGACTCTTAGTAGTTATTACCCTTATCTGTTTTCATGTATAAAACAAAAGGAAATGCTCTGATAAGGCATTCAAGTTGACCATAGGCATAGTTGTGTCTTACTGGTACAATGTATGGGAGGTAAAAATTAAGCAATGCTTTTGTCGCTTCCTCAGAAAGGTTGGTAAAAATGTGGTTTGTGGCAAGAAAGAAATGAGGAAATTCTATTTTCTAAGTCACTGTTCTTAAAACATGCACAATGAGCCCCTGTGTGTTTTAATGTATTTTTTTCCCTTTATTTTAATACTATTAGCACATTACATTGAGTGAAGGTATGCAGCAATATAGCAGGGATATTAGGGTCAGACAAAATTGAATTTAAATTTTTGCTCAGACACTGTGTAATAGAGCTCTGTGGCCCTGGATAAGGTTTACTATAAATTATGATGACCATAATAGCCCCTACTTCATAGGAGACTGTACATTTACAGTGATAAGGCAAGGCCTGGTGCATGGTGAATGCTCATTAAATAGTAGCAATGAATAATAAAGATGTTCATGATAATTAAGTAACAGCTATACTAATGTAAAAAACTACCTTTCTTGGGGCACCTGGGTGGCTTAGTTGGTTAAGTGTCTACGTTTGGCTCAGGTCATGATCCCAGAGTCCTGGGACTGAGCCCCGCATCAGGCTCTCTGCTCAGTGGGGAGCCTGCTTCTCCCTCTCCTTCTGAAGCTCCCCCTGCTTGTTGTCTCCACTCTCTCTCAAAAGAAGGAAACAAAAAAATTGCCTTTCTTGGTTTGTTTAGTTATGGGCAATGGTAGTTACAAAATCATATGAACAACTAAAAATCTTTCAAAATTGTACATATTTTTTTTCTTTGGTAGGTGTCACTTGATATTGATGTATCTCCAAAGTCTGGCTGAACACTTCCAAAATAATATAGTAGAGAGGGTTTTAATTAGCTATGTTTCCAGGATTATATTCTTAGGAGATAAGAAGATAAATTTGTTTGGTGTAGCTCAGTTTAAATGGATCCACTCAAAATAGTATACTAAAATATTACCTTTTAAATAGAGTGCCTATTTAAATATCTTCAGTTTTTTAATCTAATTTTAAACATGATACATCCTTTGCAAGCCATTCAAAAGATAAAAAAAAAACCCAAAACCAAAAAGAAATGGAATAAAAGGGAAAAAATGGAATAAATGGAACAAAAAAGGAAGGAAATACATTTTTATAACACAACTTAGATTACCCACTGCTAATATTGTTCAGCTTTCTTAATGTATATATACATTTATACATGTATTCACAAATAGTCACATATAATACACACATTTACATTGTAGTCATTACATGTTCAGTGCACACTCGTCCACACACTCTTACTAACGTTCATACATATTCATACATCTTACATCACCTTTACACATATCATTCGAATGCACATTTAAAGGAAACAACATTTTGAATTTCTAGATATCCACTTCTTCTTTAAGAATATATATTGGACATCGTTATATGTTAAAACAGAGTTGCAAGTTATTTATGATTTTATGTTCATTTTATAGATAACCTATTTAATTGGCTCTCTTTCGTTGTGTTTTTATTAATACATTTTTCTGGTTAGAGACATTCTGTGGATCATTGCAGACGATTTGGACAATACTAAGAAATAGGAAGAGAAAAAAACCAATTCATTGTTTTTTCTCAAGGAAAACAACTTTGGGACTTAGTGTTTTTAGTGTGCCCATTTCTTACACAGTTAATATAATATTTTAAATGGTTTGCACACTTTGAGCATTCTTATTCTTACATAACATTCCATTTAAATTTTAACCATTCTCATAAAGTTGAATATTCATATTTAAAAAGTTTTCTATTGTAAAATACCTCATGCTACCATTGTTATGTTTAAAGATTTTACTATATTTTGGTAATTATACAGTATTTAACATTTCAGAATTGGCTTTTTTCACTCAGGATAATTCTCTAAAAACTCAGTGGTGGTTATCAATTGTTCATTCCTTTTTATTGCAATTACTAAGTAGTTCGTGGTATGAATATTTCATGGATGGTTTGTTCAACCATTCCCCTCCTAAAGGACATCAGAGCTGGTTCGTTTTTTTGGCTGTTACAAATAGTTATAAACATTTGTACAGATTTTTGTGTGAACATAATTCTCATTTCTGTAGGATAGATGCCCAGGAGTAAAATAGCTGGGTCATGTGACAGTTTTATGTTTATTTTTTTGAGAACTGTTAAACTATTTTCCAGAGGGACTGTACCATTTTATAGCCCACCTGCAAAGTAAGAGTGATCCATTCCTTGCTGTCATTTGGTGCTGTCATATTTTTTTTTTAGCCATTCTGATAGGTTGCAATGAAATCTCACTGTGGCTTTAACTTGCGTTTTCCTAATGGTCTATGATGGTGAGCATCTTTGCTTGTGCTCATTTGCCATCTCTACCCTTCGTGTAATGTTTGTTCATGTTTTTTTGCCCATTTTCTAACTGAATTGTTTAATTTTTATGGTTGAATTTTGAAATTGCTTATGTGTTCTGAGTCCTAGATCTTTGTCAGATAGGTGATTTACAAATATTTTCATCCAGTGTATAGCTTATCTTTTCATACTTTTAACAGGGTTTTTCATAAGAGCAAAAGTTTTTAATTTTAATGAAGTTCAATTTATCAGTTGTTCCTTTTGTGGATTATATTTTTATTGTGAAGTCTAAGAATTCTTTACCTAGTCCTAGATCCTAAAAAGTTTCTATTTTTTAAAAATATTATAGTTTTCCATTTTTGTCCATGATACATTTTGAATCTTGACTCTCTTTATATTTCCATTAACACTAGCATTCTCTGTTTTTTTTTCCTTTAATACTCCAAACACATAAGAAATGTATTTGTCACAATAATCATACTGGTTGGAAAGGGGAAAATACATAGCAGTCACTACTGCTAGTTCAGAGAAATCTTGAAATCCCACTGGGAAGGTTTTGCTCGAGTAAACCTGCTTCTTGGGAGGGGCTCAGTGTTCTCTGTTGGTCCTTTTTATTGTCTTTGGCTATATTTGTAGAGGGCAAATGGAGAATATACTCCTTGGATGGTTAGAATCTGTATCAGCCTGTTTCTTACCTGTAGAAATTTGGGAACTAAGGGTTATTTTCATACTCATTCAGTCATAATCTCTCGGAGAAGAGGCTGGTGGTTCATTTGGTCGTGCAACTGTTTCAAAAACCAGTTTGTTATCTAATTGATTCAGGTATGTGTGCCAATAACAATACTGATAGTTTTGTTTTATGTCTTATGTTTCTTAATCTAATGCCTCTCTCTGGACTTAACTGAGCGTATCGGACTAATGGAAGAGTCCTACCCTTAGGTACTTTTCTCCAAGCTGTATTTTCCAATTAAAAGTATTTGCTTGGTGGCATCTTAATCCATTTAATGGTATTAACAATGAGGTGGCCAGAGCCTTGTTTTTATCCATGCCATGGTCTGTTTTAATTCACTTTTGTTGCTCACAGAGGGCTTCTGAATTTTAGCTTTTATAGGATTTGGTTGAGAAGCAGTTGTCTCTTCCAGCTCTAAAGTCTAATCATCCTGTTCCCTTTCATTCCATCCTTGGCCAAGGGAATACTTGGCACAGATCCACTGACCACCCACAATGTCATTACTGTCAGTTATTTGGGTTATTGGAAAAGGTCAGAAAGGCAATGACTCATAAAGCTCTGTAGGATATTAAAATATGTTACTTAAAAAAGTTTCAGCACAAGCTTGCACCATTGTTTAGCATATTATCTGGCATAGGGTAGATAGTAGATATTTGTTGAATAAGGAGAGGGACACTCTATAATGCACAGAAGGGCCCGCCACATGAAAGAGGGCAGAAGGGAGGAAGGAACTGTTTCAGAAAGTTAATGAACAAACAAACTTACAGGATTTCTTTATTGAAATAATTCTGAGGATCTTGAGTAATACTGAATTGTTCATGGGGTCCCTGGGACTAATGTGAAAAACATTTCTTTCTTGAAAAATTATCTGTAGCCATGCCGTTTTCTTTTCGTAGATTGTATTTCCTATTATCTCCATTTTGTTACCAATCTGGTCGTTTCCAATTTCAGTTTTATAAGAGCAATTAATTGCTGTAATAAAAAGTATTTTACCTTTTGTCTGAGTTTTTAAGATAGACTCACTGGTATTAAGAGGAGGTCATAATAACTAAGTATAAAATATAAAATATTGGTCCTTTTGTTTTTGCTAAATATGACATTTTCTAGGATGCAATTTTTGTGACAGAATTCTGGTTACTTCAAACTGAAATATATTCTGTAGTTCTGATGTAGCATTTAAATTTCATTTATTACTGTCCTTAATCTATGATTTCTATCCATTCTTTTTCATATTAATCTGTTACATTCTGACATTTCCAATTCATTTTTTGGCATTTATTCTTAATTTCCTTTTGTTTATTTTTATTACTACAATACTTAGAGCATATAAATTTTTTACTTGTCAGGTTTTAATTTTTATAGTATCAATTACTACATCAGACTGACTTTTTGGGGAATGCAAGGGTTATAATTTGTTCATCATTTTTCAGTAGCTAAAATGTTATCTACTCTGTCAATTAACACCCAGGGCTTTTTGCTATGAAATTTAATTGATCCTATATTCTTTTTTTTAAAAGATTTTATTTATTTATTAGAGAGAGAGAGAAAGTGAGGGAGGGAGGGAGGGAGGGAGGGAGGGGCAAAGGGAGAGGGAGAGAATCCCCAGCAGAGTCTGTGCTGAGCACTGAACCTGATGTGGGGCTTGATTCCGTAATTCCAAGATCATGACCTGAGTTGAAACCAAGAGTCGGGACACTTAACCGACTGAGCCACCCAGGCCCCCCGAATCTTGTATTCTTATGGTAACCCTTGTTTTTTGCAAATTCAAAAAGACCCAGAGGATATAAGTTGTACTAGATATTCTTCATTTGTCCATTCAGATCCTGGGTAGATAGAAACTCCCTGGCTATGCTAACCTTCAGAGGCAAGGTTGACTCCATTATGCGAATAAGTTTCAGAGACTGAATTGACTGTTTAAGTGGGAAAATTCTAAGTCTCATGGGCAGAAACCCAATCTCAATCAATATTGTAAGGTTTCACAGCCCTTTACCATTCCCAGACCTAAGCTAGTTCACAGATACAGAGTTCATTATTGATAGGGAGGCTAGATCTCTTTGAAGAGCTTTACAACAAAACCAGGAGTATATGATGCTTCTCTTCTCCTAAACCTAGCCTAGAACATTTTATCCAGTGTTGAGGGGGAAGGGTAGTATTCATATTCATTGGAGGTGATTAGATAATGACTCTGAACTTACCTGATCTCTGGAGTTCTACAATAGTGCCATGGTCCACTGGTAAGAAAAGAAAGGGACTTTCAGAGGTCCAAAATAGACTTGACCTCAAACTGCTCTGTATCATAGTGAGATACCCATCTTGTAATTTTCCTTAGTCTTAGGATATAGAAAGGGTATAGATATACTAGCTGGTAGAATCTCCACACTGGTTACCTGACCTGTGGATTGAGAGATATTACTGTAGGAAGAAATGATTAGAAACACCTGAATGAAATAGTAAACTAGAAGTAATGCTGTTTTCTTAAGAGGATTATGGATTTTAGTGATGCCATCAAGATTTGAAAGATAATCAGGTTGGTGAGTCCTACTACATTCTCACTTCTTTAATGAATTTGGTGTAAATGCATGATAAAGTCACGGAAAATGACTTTAGATCACTATAAATATAATCAAAATTGTAACTATTTTTTATTACTGTATAATCATAAAGTATACATAATGCTCTTTGGTGTGATATGGTCTGGAGCAGTGGTTCTCAACTGTGGCCAATTTTCTCTTTCTGGAGACATTTTTGATTGTTATGACTGGATTGGAGGGTGCTACTGGCACCTAGTGGGTAGAGGTCAGGGACACTGGTAGACATCCTACAAGGCCTACAGGAGAGGATTATCTAGGATAATCCAGCCACAACAAGGATTATCTAGCCTCAAATTGACGTTTGTGAAACTCTAGTCTAGAGGTACCATGATCATCTTATTATCCTACAGAATGTCATGCTGGACTTTATATTGATGGTATTATGCTAATTGGCCTTGGTTAGTTGAAGTATGTATGTATGTATGTATGTATGTATTGTATTTTAGAAGCCTTAGTAAAGTATACGCATGCTAGAGAAAAACCACAAAAACATCAGGAGCCTACTGTAACAGTTTGGCCAAGGCCATGTTGTAGTATCCACTTTGCACATTCCACATTCTGCACTTGCATAGCCCTTAGTGTATCTTTTGGGATTTGGGAGACCTCACTTACCTCATTTGTATACATTAATCTAATGTATTTATTAGGTAATGCCTAAGATTGCCAGAATTGAGTAGGAACAGAAACAAGATAAAGTTCTTGCAGCAGGTATAGGCAGTATTTTTGGCAGAAGGGAGGATGTAGGAAGCCTCTGACAAGTCTTCACAGGGAAATCACTGTGAGGACCCTTAGGTTTTTGTAGTAAGACCATGATTTCTTCTGCTTACAGTATTCTCCATTTGAAGAGAAACTCCTGGTTTGCTACTAGACGTTGCTGTGTCAGCCATAAACATGATTATGATGAATTCCCCATGATGAAGTATGCGTTATCTACTGTAACTAATCATAAAATTAGCCATGTGGAGCAGTATTTCTTATTAAATGAAGTGGTAGAGAGAAGTAGGTTTGGAAAGCACAAGTAACTATATAGGCAGGTATCTCAGATTTGTATGCTGCTTGTTTTTGTTGCCTTGTATATGAATGTAAAGATATTTTTGTGACTTCCTAATGCTCACTTGAGGATATCCTTTGTGGAAGAGGTTCTCAATCAGGAAGAAAAGATGGGCTGTACAGGGAGTGTTGTTCAGTGTCTTGTGGAATTGTACCATGTAAAGAGTGGTCATAATGACATAAGCATGGATTCGAAAACATGCCTTTCCTTCATCAAGACTGGTCTAGCTACCCACCCTGCAGACTGCTTGATTTACTAACTATAGGGGCCAGTTCTGAGAGCTTCTGATATGCCAGCTTTCCCCAGGGCAACCAATATACCCAAAGACAGCCAAAGTATATCTCTACTACTTGCAAAGTATCCTCCTGACTTAAGTATATATTCTAGATATGCATTTCTTTTCACTGCCGTCCATGTCTCTACCAACACTCAACATTGTTTGACTTACAGAATGCCTTATTCATTATTATTATATTCTATACAACATCACTTCTGACTAAGAAACTTATTTGCAGTAAAAGAAGTATAGTAACAAAGTCCTGCTCATGAAATTCACCTGTGTGTCTTACTCTGTACCCTAAACCCAGAAACCACTGACTTGCTGGAATGGTGTCCACTGTGTTGTAATTTGCAGAATAAAATTTTCTTATAACATGGTATATGTGTTAAATAAGGCAGAAACCACTCTGTTTTGCTGGATCTTTATAGCCAGAATATGTAAGGTAAGGAGCTAGGGAGTGGCAAAGGATTAGTGCCTCTTCCTACTGTATTTAAAAATCCATTTATGGAGTTTTTGCTTTCTGCGTTGGTCTTGTTGAGTCCTAGTCCCCAAGGGATAAAAGCTTTCATCAGATAACACAGTCATTATTCCTTAAAGTCAAAGCTGAGACTGTACCCTAATTATACATATATATGTATATGTACATATATATGTATTTTTTAAATCTATTTATATTAAATAATCAACAGCAAGAGAAGACGGTCACTGAACTGGCAGAAATGATAGGTCCTGGTTATTCAGAGGAAATTAGTTTGTTTCTATACAGTGTCCCCAGAAAACATATTTTGGACTGAGGGAATTTACTTGGGTGCCTCTTAATACTCCCACACCCAACAGTACTTGTTAAAAGAATAACTATGGCAACCAAACAGAGATAAAACAGCTGATGACTTGCGGATGCCGTATAAAATCCCAGACCAGGTGAGGTAAGGGAAGGAAGAAAAGGGAACACGACCTGGATGATAGGAAAGGAAGCGATGTTTGTCAACTCAGGCTTCTGACCAGCTATAGAAGGAAGAACTGTAGAGCTTGTTAACTGTCCTACTGTTATTTTCCTCTCCCCATTATATGAAGACCACCGGTGATGACCAACAGTTCAGTGTTGGTTTCAGGTGGGAGAATAACCGGATTGACATTACCCCAGGATGATGTTTTGGTGATAGCTTCTTGTGAATTTCTTATGTTGGAGATGATGTTTCTCATCTGGACAAAGGTGAAAATGGATGCTAAGGTACCAAAAAAACCCACAAAAAATGGACAGTGCTGGATATCCTCTCTTTGTCCTTCCAGATCTGTCATTCATTTTATTACCCTGTTTAATAGAATAAGCCCCATGGACTATGTTGCCTTGGCACTTTTGCCACCAGGCTTCTAGTTGGGTTTAGCCAATGGGAATTTGCATATTGGAAAGAAAGTGATCGTAGTGCTTATTTCCCTGTTCCCCACCAGAGTCGGTGCAGAAGTTGCTGTGTGCCTTTACCTAAGCTACAGTTTTTAGTGTTTTGGTAACTGCCTAGTGGTACTGGCACTTGCTGTTTGTTCCCTTTAACTCTTTGTAAAGAATCCCTATCCATAAAAAAAAGTTTAATTTCCCTCAGTTATCCCTTTTGTCTGTATTCCACTGCAATCTTACCTGATACATAAAAAATAATCCTTACATATTTTCTAGCTTTAGTCTTTTACTATTATTATTATTATTTTTAAAAAGATTTTATTTATTTATTTGACAGAGAGCCAGCGAGAGAGGGAACACAAGCAGGGGGAGTGGGAGAGGAAGAAGCAGGCTCCCAGTGGAGGAGCCTGATGCGGGGCTCGATCCCAGAACGCTGGGATCACGCCCTGAGCCAAAGGCAGACACTTAACGACTGAGCCACCCAGGCGACCCAGCTTTAGTCTTTTAAAAAATATTTCGATTTAAAGTTCCTCCTTCCAAATGACTGATGTTTTCTTTCCTTTTTCTTTTTTTAAGATTTCATTATTTATTTGAGGGAGAGAAAGAGAGCAGGGAGAGGGGCAGAGGGAGAGAATCCCAGGCAGACCCCTGAGCCGAGCAGGAACCCAATGTAAGACTCAATCCCGTGACCCCGAGACCAAAACCCAAACTGAAACCAGGGTTGGAAGCCCAACCGACTGAACCACCCAGGCGCCCCCCCCCCCCCAAATGACTGCTGTTTTGAAATGAAGTAGTGCTAATACTTTATAACAAATTGGGAAACTTTAGATTTTCTTTTCTATATTGGAATAGTTTAACACACAAGGATTGATTGTTTTTGATTGAGCTTTGATAAATTCTCCAGAAAAAACCATTTAGAGGTTGGCTTTTGATTCCCATTTCAATTTATTCCAGAATCATAGATACATACACATTTTGTATAATTTAAAGTCAGTGTTTTTATTTTAAGACATTTTCAAATTTTATGGTGTAAGATTATACGTAGAGTTTTCTAATGTTTTTAAAAGGTTTTGTGCATTTGTGGTCATTCCTATGAGATTCATGGTGTGTTTAATTCTACTTTTCTTATCTTGTGGTGAGTTATGGCCTCTTAGGTCAGGGGTTTGTATTTTAGATAAATAGATTGGCTGTTAGAAATTATATTAAAAGTTTTTGTCTCCTTATTTTATCTTGATAGAAACCCTTATAGAAATGTTTTGAATTTACATCCCAAACTATTTAAGTAACCAAGTAATTTTACTTTATGTCACCATTAACCATGCGACCAATCTATTAAAAACTTAGGCTCCTGGGGCGCCTGGGTGGCACAGCGGTTAAGTGTCTGCCTTCGGCTCAGGGCGTGATCCCGGCATTATGGGATCGAGCCCCACATCAGGCTCCTCCGCTATGAGCCTGCTTCTTCCTCTCCCACTCCCCCTGCTTGTGTTCCCTCTCTCGCTGGCTGTCTCTATCTCTGTCAAATAAATAAATAAAATCTTTAAAAAAAAAAAAAAACTTAGGCTCCTTACTCTTAGAGATTTTGGTAGTTAATCTAATCCTGATTTTGCCCATCTGTAAAATGTGGCGAGTAGTGAATGGTACCTCCTTCATAAGTTGTTTCTGGGGATTAGATAATACATGATAGGGAAGGATCTTGCGTAAGATGGTCACTCAGTATATATTACTGTTATGGCTATTAACATAAATGAGGATCGAATATAAGTAAGGCATGATAAGCAAGAACATGGTGAGTCCTACAGGCAGTTAAAATTCAGGGTTCATTGCCATTGAATGGAGAAAGACAGTAGTAAATGAAGAAAGCGTTTCCTTTGGGCAACTCAGGGGAAGTGGAAATTGAGCTGGACTTGAACAATGGGTATGATTACAATAGGAAAAGCATATGGTGTGGTCATCTTAGGCAAGGAATATAATGTTGAATGACTCTTATGTTTTAAGCTTGATGACTAGAACACAGATGTTATAAACATATTGGGAAATCAGGCAGAGAAGATGGTTTTTTGAGAATGACGATGAGTTCTGTTTTAGACATTTGAGGTAGACATTTGGCATTAGAAATACAGTTCTGGAGCTTAAGAGACATTGGAAGTTTAAAATTGATGTTTGTTGTCGTCTCAGCTTCTACATTTGTGATAGTGGATGTTCATTCTAAGGGAGAGGTAATAAGAGAGAAGGTAAAAGGCAAAATCCTAAATCTTGGCAATAGGAATCATTAAGTGATCACTGATAAAACTAACTAAGTTTTAAGTCTATCCACACAAGGGTTAAATTGAAAACATTTTAACTACTCAAGGTTCTTTTGTTTTACTTGACCCCTTTGCCGTACTTGAAACCAGTATTCTTCAAAAGCGTGTTTTATAAGCACATTCTGTGAGATATTATACATTAATGGAGGAAAAAAAAGTAACTTGAATGTATGATATGTTGTGAAAAACTTGATCATATTACGTATAGATGCATGCTTATTACTTTCTAAGAGGAGGGTGTAATAATATAGCATTTTCTTCACTAATTTGACCATAGAAGGCTATGGTTCATGAAAACTCTCAGAAGCCCAGGGTTCCATAAGATATACTTGGGGAAATCTTGATTTATAAATCTCTAGATGATGGTTCAGCTTATTGAATTGTAGCTCAAAGGGTATGGAGAATACACTGGGGGATTAGAACACTAGGAATCAGATTATTGGGTTGTTAGAAAAATCGGACTATGCATAGCATGTGACTTTGAGCTTCAGTTTCCTCATTTAAAAAATGATTAAAGAAAGTTGTTGTAAAGATTAGGTTAAGAAATGTATGTGAAAGCTTTGATGATCGAGAAGCACCAGAAAGTATAACAGTATTTGTTTATAGAGTTTATTCCCCTCCTGATCCATCCAACCTGAGTAAATGAGGATCTGTTTCACTTTAGTGAAAGGTTGATGTGTTATTTGTCAGAAGGAGTTATTCATATTTGTAACTTCAGTGTTTCTCTTTTGTATATTCATAATTTGCTCACTAACATTTTTGGAGTTTCTTATCCATTCTTACTAGTGCTCAGTAGCCTCTGGCCACCTGTGTATTCTGAAGTCATTTGAAAGTGCTTGCAGCACTTGATACGTATTATACTGCTGCTATTCTCTACAGAGAACATTCTCAGTAGGCCACAGGTCTCTGCAGTTTAGAATGTCTCCTCAAAGTCCAGTCCAAGTTACCTGTTGGTGATGACTATTGATGTCATGTGTCTCTGGCACCCAGTTATGGAGATTGAAGTATATAAATTTACATACATATTTTTAGATATTAGGGACATTTTCTTAAATTATATCCTTGAGTATTTTATTCCATGTTAGAGTTTTTTTCCTCAGGTACTTTACTAATTATCTCCTTTGACCACCTTCTGTAGTTAATGTTTCCCGTGCTTCTTTACCATCCATTTCTCTCACTTTTTTCATTTCTGTACTATATGCCTGTTGCTGTGTTTTTTCAGTCTCTTCACCTTTATGCCCCTTTCAATTTTACCTTCATTTCTATGGGGTTTTAACTTTCCCCTTCTTTCCTGCGTTCTGCCAGCTCATGTTTCTTTTCCACTTTCTTTTTCTCACATTTCTTAACGTCATTTCTGCCTTACTTTCTTCCTTCAGATAAATAGTTGCTTTGTTTCATGATGCAGTATGTGTTCATATTTTTACCTGCACCATGAAAGTATTTTTGTGGTCAGATGAAATCTTAGTTTAATAAAACTATGTTGTTCTTTTTATTTACAGCATCTTTACATAGATGCTGTTATAGCTCCTTTAGAAAACCACTTGCTTGACTCAGGTTCGCCATAGGAGGTGAGTGAGCGGGCTAGCATCCTACGCAGGTTGATTGCAGAGGCAAAGGCTCTCTCATCTTTTTATTTCCCACAAAGATAGACCAGAATTGTCTTGAGATTCCTTGTGCAACCTCTTGCCACCCACCCACCCTCTCTATTTTTATGAACAATAGCAGCCCAAGAAGCCCCTCTGCCACCTGGCTCATCTCCTGTTCCTACATCAGTTGTTGTAGGCAAGGGAACTGTGGGCTTGAGAGGGTAGCTCCTCATTTTAGGAAGAGTATTTTTCTTGCTGCTTTCTCAGATCCTCTGCCATCAGGTTCCCTAGCCCTGAGCAAGAAGGCCCCTGCCCTGAGCCATGTGCAGAGAGGGACTCACATCACAGACACTGAAACTCAAAGATAACTTGTTTTTCTCTTTAGAGAAACTTTTTAAAGGAAAGGTTGATAAGAGGATTAGTGAAGAGAAGTTGTAGGAGAGGCATGTGGGGGTAAGCTATACTCTCTAGGCCAGAGGATGCTACTTAGACTTGGGCCTGGTCAAGTTTAAACAAAAGCAGGAGCCCTTTCTCCTTGAGGGCATTCACTAGGAGATGGGAGATGGGGGGGTGGGGTGATGATTATAGTCCTTCCCTGGGAACGGAGAAAGAGAGGCTGTTTTTGTTTCAGGTTTGCCGCCTCAAAGTACCTGGTGCAGGTAATTAGGCAGACCAGGTTCCCTAGAAAACTATGTTTCTTTTCAGGAGATATGGGTACCTCCTGGATATTGAAAAAGAAAAAAAGTGTGGCTGGGGGAGTGAAATATCATCTCAGGCTGCAGCATCCTGCCCTACCCTTGGCAGCAGGATGGCCCCAGAGGAAGACATGGTCTCTTAACTTCAGGTTTTAAAGGTAAATGCATGGGGAGAAGCAGGCTATGGGCCTCTGAGTGGGGATGAGGGTCGGGCTGAGTTTGATATTTAACTTATAAATGTCCAGGTGTATAGGTTTCCATTTTCCGTTTTTCCTTTGGTTTCTGCACAGGTTAGTAGGTAGGACTGAACACTGGTTTGTCCATTAAGCGAAGTTCTAAACCTTAGTTTTATTGGCAGCACTTCATCTGTTCATGAACAGCGTAGACGCTCCCTCTTGTGGTGTATTGTCAGATTACATGCTTTTAAGTGAGTGTTGGAAGTGTTTTGTCAGGAATTGTTTTATTTCTCATGAGATGTTGAAATTCTAGGTTCAGGAACTTTCCTCAACTAATAATACTGCAGAATTCAAATAATAGGTAAACCTAGCTATTTTAAAAATCTATTTTATAACAGGTACAATTTAATAAATTATTTAATAGTACTTATGATGAATGGTCTTCTTCAGGTCTCAATGGCATCTCAGAATGAAGTATTTCTTGGTAGGCTGAAATGTACCCTCTAGTAGTTCTTGTTTTTATTTTTATTATTTTTTTCAGGAAAGGTTAATTCCCTGAGATTTGTAATATATACTTGAATGATAGTTTGAGTATGAGATTTATGAGTCACATTATCTTTCGTTGATTACTTTTTAAAAATCATTTCCTTTGCTTTATGAGATTAATGTTGCTCTAGAGAAGTCTGATGCCAGCTAAATGTTTTTTATTTCCCTCCACGTAAATGACTTTCTTTTTTCTTGACTGCACAAATAAGTCTTTCTTCATCTTTAAAATCCCATAACTTTATAAAGGCATAGTCTTGAAAGTCCTGCATCAAATTTTCCTGGGATGCTTTATTCCCTTTTAAATTATAGATCAGTTTTCATTTATTTCAGGAAAGTTTCCTAAGTTTTACCTCAGAGTATATACTTTTTCCTATTTTGATTGATTATGCACTTGTTTGATTTTCTTTGTCTAGATCTCATTTCCATAATTTTCTCTCTAATCTTTTAAGTCTTAGTTTTGGTTTATTTAATTTTGTTTATATTTTTCAAGTCACAGATATGTATTCTGTCTCCTTCTAATTCTCAGAGTGCTGTTTTCTTTTGCCCATTTTGTTGTGACTTTTATTTCTATGGTAGTTTTCATTTTTATTTCATGTCTTTCCTGAGTTTTTTCAGCCCATTTTTTTCTTCTCTAATTAATCACATTTATGAGCTTATAAAATCCCTTTTTTTCAGTGTTTGATTTTGAGAAGCAATTGTTGTCATCACTTTTTTTGTTATTATTCACCCTCAAATGAGGCAAATTGTTCCTTAGTTAACTTTTTGTAGGATGTTTGTATTAGTTTTCTCTTGCTGCATAACATATTATGGAAACTTAATTTGAAACAGTGCAGTTATCTTACTGTCTCTGTGGGTCAAGAGTCTGGCACAGCTCAGCTTGTGTTCTCTGCTCAGTGTCAAACTCAGGGTGTCAGCTGGCTGCATTCTCATTTGCAGCTCTAGAGAAGAATCCTTTTCCAGGCACATTAAACTGTTGGAAGGAAAGTTTATTGTGGATTGTTTAATTGAGATCTCTATTTCCTTGACAGTCATCATTGGGTGTTTCTGTCAGCCTCTAGAAGTTCTCCATATTCCTTCGCATGTGGTCCTTTCCATCTTTAAAGCCAGCAACAGTTCATAGAATCCCTCCTTGACTTCAGACTTTTCTTTTTATCCATTTCTTCCAGATTGCCCCATTTGTTGGCATATAATTTTTCATGATAGTCTTGATGATTCAGTGATGATCTTATCATTGTTTGTATTTCTGTGGTTTTGTTTGTGATCTCTCCTCTCTCATTGTTGATTTTATTTATTTGGGTCCTTTCTCTTTTCTTTTTGATAAGTCTGCCTAGGGGTTTATCAATTTTATTAATTCCTTCAAAGAACCAGCTCCTAGTTTCATTGATCTTTTCTACTGTGGTTTTTTTTTTTTTTCTGTGTCATTTATTTCTGCTATAATATTTATTATTTCTCTTTTTCTGCTGACTTTAGGCCACATTTGCTGTTCCTTTTGCAACTGTTTTAGATGTAAGGTTAGGTTGTGTATTTGAGATTTTTCTGGCTTCTCAAGGTAGGCCTGTATTGCTACATACTCTTCTCTTATGACTGTGTCTGCTGCATCCCAAAGGTTTTGGACCATCATGTTTTCATTTTCATTTGTTTCCATGTATTTCTTTGATTTCTTCTTTAATTTCCTGGTTGACCCATTCATTCTTTAGTAAGGTGTTCTTTAACCTCCATGTATTTGTGATCTTCCCAATTTTTTTTCTCGTGGCTGACTTTAAGTTTCATAGAGCTGCGGTCAGAAAATGTGCATGGTATGATCTCAGTCTTTTTGTACTGGTTGAAGCCTATTTGTGACCCAGTATGTGGTCCATTCTGGAGAATGTCCCATTTGCACTCAAAAAGAATGTGTATTCTGCTGCTTTAGGATGAAATGTTTTGAATATATCTGTTAAGTCCATCTGGTCCAGTGTGTCATTCAAAGCCATTGTTTCCTGGTTGATTTTCTGCTGAGATTATCTATCCATTGTTGTAAGTGAGGTGTTAAAGTGTCCTACTATTATTGTGTTATTATCAATGAGTTTCTTTATGTTTATTATTAATTGTTTTATATATTTGGATGTTCCCAAGTTGGGGGCATAAATATTTACAGTTGTTAGATCTTGTTGGATAGACCCCTTTATTATGATACAGTGCCCTTCTTCATGTCTTGTTACAGTCTTTGGTTTAAAATCTAGTTTGTCTGATAGAAGTGTGGCTACTCCAGCTTTCTTTTGATGTCCGTTAGCATGATAAGTGGTTCTCCAACTCCTCACTTTCAATCTGCAGGTGTCTTTAGGTCTAAAATGAATCTCTTATATAGGAAGCATATAGATGGGTCTTGTTTTTTTTTTTTTTTATCCATTCTGATACCCATTGTCTTTTGTTTGGAGAATTTAGTCCATTTACATTGAGAGTGATTATTAATAGATTTGAATTTAGTGCCATTGTGTTACCTATCACGTCATTGTTTCTGGAGATTTTCTCTGTTCCTTTCTAGTCTTTGTTGCTTTTGGTCTTTCTTTCCAACTCAAGAGTCCCCTTTAATATTTCTTGCAGAGTGGTTTAGTGGTCATGAATTCCTTTAGTTTTTGTTTGTCTGGAAAACTCTTTATCTCTCCTTCTACTCTGAATGACAACCTTGCTGGATAAAGTATTCTTGGCTACATATTTTTTCGCACTCAGTGTGTTGAATAAATCATGTCACTCTCTTCTGGTCTGTCAAGTTTCTGTTGATAACCTTATTTGTCTTCCCTTGTAAGTTAGGGATTTCTTTTGCCTTGCTGCTTTTAGGATTTTTTTCCTTCTCTGCTTTGCAAATTTTACTACAATATATTTTGGTATTGGCTGGCTTTTGTTGCTTTTTGTGGGAATTCTATGTGCCTCCTGGATTTGGATGTCTGTTTCCTTCCCCAGATTAGGGAAGTTTTCAGCTATAATTTCCTCAGATAAACCTTCTGCCCCCTTTTCTGTCTCTTCTTCTGGGACTCCTATGATACGAATGTTACAATGTTTTATGGAGTCGCTGAGTTCCCTGAGTCTGTATTTGTGATCCAAGATTTTTCTTTCCTTCTTCTTTTCAGCTTCATTATTTTCCATAATGTGATCGTCTGTATCACTTATTTGTTTCTCTGCTTCTTCCATCCTTGTGGTCATTATATCCAGTTGGTTTTGCACCTCAGATATAACATTTTGTATTTCAGCCTGACTAGTTTGAGGGTCTTTTATCTCTGTGGTGAGGGATTCTCTGGTGTCTTCTTTGCTTTTTGAAGCCCAGTTAGTATCCTTATGATTGTTGTTTTAAATTCTGGCTCAGCCATATTACTTATTATCTATTCTGATTGGCTCTCTGGCCATGACCTTTTATTGCTATTTCTTTTGGGATGAATTCCTCTGCCTTGGCATTTTTTCTAGATCTTTGTCTTCTTCTCTGTGTTAGGAAAGCCTGCTATGTTTCCTGCTCCTGAGAGTGATAGCTTTATAACCTCCAGGGCCTGGCACTTCAGGCATTGTTTCTGATATGTGCCGTGTGCACTCTGCTGTTGTATTTTGGCTGCTCTTTCCCTTGGGTCAGTCTTCTGCAGAGTTTCTCCATGCCCGCAGTGGGATGTGTTTGGACCCTGTCCAGAGTGTGGAGAGTTTTAACTAGGTGTGCTGTGGTCTGCTGTTAAAAGGGGCCAGATCCTATTTTCACTAGAGCTGAAGCTTTGCAGCACTCTGTGGTCAGTAGACTTGCCTGCGGAAGGTTTGTGCTGGTATTCTGGGGGAGGGGTGCTGCGTTTGTGCTGCTCTTGTTCCCAGGCATGCCTGCCCTAGTAAAGAATCACCTGCAGAGCAAGGGGGGTAGGGCTTTGTGTAAGCAGCTGAGACCTTCA
The DNA here is from genome assembly GCF_024610735.1 of Ursus americanus. Classification (NCBI taxonomy): domain Eukaryota; kingdom Metazoa; phylum Chordata; class Mammalia; order Carnivora; family Ursidae; genus Ursus; species Ursus americanus. The sequence continues at coordinate 9,370,692 of NC_142131.1, forward strand.
CTGTTGGCACTGTTCTGCTCACAGAAGTTAGTCCATGCTGACGTGGGGCAGAGAAAAATAGCGCCAGCCCCCTCCCTGGTCTCCAGAGTTCATGCCAAATGCTGTTTGGGGAGCCCTTGCACAAGACCGATCACTCTCCCCTCATGTGTCCCAGGCATTCCTCAGATCCCTACCTTCATCCTGTCTATGTCCAGACTGTCTGTCCTCCTGGTGCTGCAGCGCACCTGTGTTTTAGCTCAGGCATGCCAGCTGAGTTTCAGAACTCCAAACTTTAGGGCCCCAGCTCAGCACAGACTACACTACTCTTCTGAAGGAGGGTCTCACCATGCCGTGGCTTGTGCGATTTGTCCCAGACCAATTCACAGGAGTTTGAAGTTCAGAGTTAAGCACAGCAAAAAGCCAGTGTCCAGGCTAGCTGCTTTTAGCACATTTGTCTCCACCCCTATGCTAAGGGACTGGGCAGCACAATGGTGCCCACTGTCTCCTTTGTCCCCCGAGAGGTAATGCCACCTCTCCCAAATGCATTCCAAGAAGGAATAACTATCTTCCCCAGTGTGTCCTAGGGTATCCTCATATCTCGATGTCTGTTCCCAGGCCTCTGCCCTCCCCACACACAGGAGCACCACTGTGCCTGCTGGGCTCCATACTGACCATGACAAGGATTTCTAAAACTCCAGTTTTTGAGTTCTGCTGGTTCCATTCCAACTCACCATAATCAGCGCCTCTCATTTTCCTAGGTTTTGGTTTGGGGTAAGTGTTTTTCTTGTGCAATCCCCTGCGTGCTATGTGCGCTCACTCCCTTTCTCTTTCTCTCTATCTCTTCCTCACTTTATCTGTCTCCACTCTCCATCGTCAGGGCTCCCCCCACCCCCTGCAGCACCTGTGATCCTTCCCCCCACCCAAGTCACGTCTCATCTCCACACCTCCTACCTTCCATGTTGTGGCCTCTTCTCTCCCTTTAGTTGTGCAGTTTGTTCTCTCAGTTCTCAGATTGATTTCTTGGGTATTCAGAATGATTTGATATTTATCTAGCTGTGTCAAAGGGAGGAGGCAAGCGTAGGGTCCTGCTACTACTATGTGATCTTAACCCCACCTCCCCAGGCTGGATTCTTTCACTTAGCAATATATAAGATTCGTCCAAGCCTTTCTGTGGCGTGATATGTCATTTCTTTTTATCAAATCTAAGAAAAGCAATAGAAAGGAATTATTCAGAAATAATACAGAGGGTAATACATTGGATATAGTAGTTTTCACAAGTAGATCTTAGGTCTCGTTTCCTTGGGAAAAATGATACAAGAAGATGTTAATTGTTACCAAGCCTTTCCTGTAGTACTGTGAAATGGGTCATAGTGGGATGAGATGTTGATATCTCAAAGCTTAGACAGCTGGAGTAATTACAAGAGATTTGGTCCAAAGAAAGACTGAAAAGATCAGTGACATAAAACTGAATATCCAAAAATAAACCTGCACCCCCAAGAAATTGAGTAAAAGATAATCTTTGGTTAATCCAACAGAATACTGCATCCCAATCTTTTCCCACTAAACTGTATTACATATGAAGTAAAAATACAGTTGAGGACACAAAAACCTGAGTTTGAATTGTGTGGGTCCACTAATATACAGGTTTTTTTTTTTTTTTTATAAATATAGTACAGTACTGTAAATGTATTTTCCTTATGACTTTCTTAACATTTTCTTTACTCTAGCTTACTTTATTATAAGAATATAGTACCCAATACATGAAACATACAAAATATGTGCTAATCAACTATTTACCAGTAAGGATTCTTTTCAACAGCAGACTATTAGTAGTTCATTTTCGGGGGAGTCCAAAGTTATACATGGACTTCTGACTGTGCAGGAATTGGCGCCCCAACTCCCGTGTTGTTCTAGGGTCAACTGTAAAGTAAAAAAAAATGCTATGATAAAATCATGTTAATTTATATGTAGTCTTAGAGAAGGGAAAACTCCATAAGTCAAATATCAAATTGGAACCTATGAAGTAAATTTTAAAAATTCACAGAAAATACATGCAAGTGGCCAATAAACATTTAAGAAATGCTTAATTGTATTGATGAACCTAAAAAATTGAATTAAAAAAATACATGTGTGTATATACCCACATATGTGCACCTATTTTTTTAACCAGAGAGATTGGTAGTAATTTAATTTATTATGCAAAGTGTTGTTGCATTGCTGGTGTGAATGCACATTTGTTTAACTTTTTGATAAGGCAGTTTGACAATATCAAAATATAAATATTTATACACTTTGACCTAGCAGTTCCACTTTTTTGAAACTGTACTTGAAATTGTCGATTAAGTAAGTTATACGACATTTATGCTGTGGAGTGTTACGGCAGTGCCAACAAAGAAATTTAAATACAGTTAAATTTCAACATCAAAGATGTCCAGAACATAAGTGAAATCTGGAAGTCGTTGAGTATAAGAGTGGTATGTTTATTATGATCATACTTGTGTAAAAAAAGTAAATGGACACAAACTGTGTGAATGTGTGTCTGAAAAAAAAAATAAAAAGAACTGTTAACATCAGCTGTTACCTCCATCTGAGTTACATGGGAGAGCATGAAGGGGAGGCAGGCAGGGTAAGGGAGAGTTTTGTATTTCTCTTGATCTTCCTCTGTGCTATTTAAAATTTACTTAAACAAACATGTTGAAACTTCATGGATTATTTCCTCTGGGAAAAAAACAAATACCAAAACCCTACAGAATACTCACATGGTCAAAGTATCTACTAGATTACTACAAAAAGATATTTCTTTATTATGAAAAAGAAATAGGAAAAAATAATAAACCAAGAAATACATGGAAGTATGTTTAATTTTGCAGTGTATCAAATCATAAGAGATTATTCTTAGTCTAATCTGCTACCTCCAGGAAAGTGAATATTGAAACTGGAAGTCACAGGTCAAATGTCTGACATGGCCAGGGAGGTAAGCCAAATAATGCAGACTTAGTTCAGTTATAAATACAAATTATTTGCCAACATATTCATCAACCTCTTATAATATGAGTATGTACAAAATTATAGGGTGTATTTTAAATTTTAAATTAAGAAAATAAAAATTGTACGCATAAAATCTGCATCTGAAAATTCGATGGTCGTGGACCAGTTAAAGAGTCTTCAGGATTGGTGCTTTGGGGGTCTTACTCATCTCATCATTCAGGAAGTAATACATCTTGATCTGATATTAAGGAAATGAAAATAGAATCATCTAAGGATATTGTTAAAATGCAGTTTCCTGGATATTACCAGCTTTAAAGGGAAAGAAAGTGAAAAGTGCTGGGGATGTATTTTTAACAAACATCTTTATTCATTAATATTATCAGGTGAATTTAGGAAATAATGGGCTTACATAATATCCAGCCTTTGAGTGTGATTTTTAATCTTAAAAATAACCATTTTTCCTTTGATGATATTCAGAAGAATATTCTGTAGGGCCAAAGGTTGCTTAAAAAAATAAATTTAATAAAGTAGTTTGAGCTACAAGAAAGAACTAGACAGACATAACTTCAAGTATTATGGCTTTTTAGTGAATATTAAGAAATTGCTGTTTTGACCAAAATATCATATGACCTAAGTACACTTTTCACATGTGTTCGGGGTATTGATTGATAAATTCAGTATGCTGGTCATATTGTATTTATGACTTGGAAAGAAAAATAAAGGCGAGTTTTTTTTTTTTTTTCCTTAATCTGAAAACTCCTTCCCTGGCACCACTTGCTTCAATTGTGTTTATATTAACTTACCCCAAACTTTGTTAATTTTGATTGTTAATGTTTCTCAGTTTTGTTCTACAATGTCTAAATTTTAATGTGATAATATTTCTTAAATTTTCTTTAGTAATGTATGTATTTAAGAACGGTTTAATCAAAGTGAAGTGATTGAAAGAAAGAAGGTTCTGTTAGGCAAGTATAATTGATAAAAATAGATATTTCACTTATTAGCTAAATTTCTGTAAATTCACAATTTAATTTTTTCCCCCCAAAGGTACTTGCATAGCAACAAGGAATACAACCAGTTGTACCTTTTCAAATTCTTCGCTTTCTAACTACTTGTATGTCTTCATCTTGGGACAACTGTTGTTGGGAGCAGGAGGGACTCCTCTCTATACCCTGGGAACAGCCTTTATTGATGAATCTGTGCCCACACACAAATCTTCTCTCTACATTGGTAAGTTTTCTTTGTAATAAATGTTTCAGTATCATTTCATTTTATTGCTTGTTTAATTTATAAGTAAAAACATAATAGATGCTTATTAAAAAGTTAGTTGTAATTTCATAGGTATTTCCATTAGATTCCCAGTAGACGGTAGATATAGCAATATGACTGTTTTTGTTTCATTACTTACTGACACATGCCCTTCAGTTAAATGCAGTTATGAGTTTTGTTGACATCCTGCCTTGTTTCCTGTCCTGGGCACGCCAGCCTTCCTGGAAGTGCCATCCAAGCAGTAGGCTATCAAGATTACTTGAATTCAGGCTCATTTACACAGGGCGGGGAGATGGAGCTGTGCCATTCTACCTGATTTACTACATCCTACATAGACCTGACTACAGTCAACGAAAGAAACCATGAGGTAGTGCCCAGAAATTCTGTGGAGTTTTTCATTTCAGTTTAATCCTTATTATATGTGGCTCAATTCTTGGGGTGTGGGGAATCTAATTTTTGGTAGCTTAAGTTTCTCTTAAATTCCTTCTGTGATACTCTTGCAAGGTAGAGCTTACTAGGCTATGCGTGGCCTTAGCTTAAATTAATATGTTTCACATTTCATTTTATCAGTTTTCATTTTATCAGCTGACTATTCTAATAACTAATGTCTTAGTTCTTTCAGTCTGCTATAACAGAATACCATTGACTGGTTGGCTTGTAAACAACAGAAATTTATTTTTCACAGCCCTGCAGGCCGAGAAGTCTAAGATCATGGTACCCACAGATTCAGTGTCTGGTGAGGCCCACTTCCTACCTCATAGACATTCATCTTTTTCCTGTGTGCTCACATGACAGAAGGGAAGAGAGGGCTTTCTGGGACATCTTATAAAGTCACTAATCTCACTGATGAAGTCTCCACTCTCATGATGTCATCAGTTCCAAAGGTCCCACCTCCTACCATCATATTAGGGATTAGGTTTCAACAATAGGACTTTTGGGGGGGGACACAAGCATTCAGTCTATAGCAAGAACCTATTGCCATCGTCACTGGAAGTCAGATATGTTCAATGCAACTCTGACAGAGACCACTAACTCTACTTAGGCTCTTCTGTAATGTGAAAACCACGACACTTCTACTTATTTTCTCTACTTGTTTTGCCTTGGTCTCTCCGCAAGTTCTGATTCTCTCTCTTTCTGTAAGTTCCAGCTGAGTACAACTTTTCTTGCATTTACTAATTTAACAATGCTTTTATTTCAATTAGCTAGTGATGATGCTTTTCACTCTCCCAGTTCAACAAATTTCCTTTCTGAAGTGCTCTTCTGATCAATACTTCTCATAAGACAGTTTTAATCTTTACGGTTTAGTAACACACAAAAATAGGAAACACGGTTGGTGGGGTGGAGGCCCATGGGACCATCCCAGATTCCATAAATTCATAGCAGGACTGACTTAGCATATAATCATACTCATAGCTATGGTTTATTACAGCAAAAGGATACCAAGCAAAATCAGCCAGGGGAAAAGGTGCAGAAGGTAAAGTGCAGACAAAAACTGGGGGCAAGCTTCCAAGATTTAGCTCCTCCTAGTGGAGCCATACAGCCTGCAATTAATTCTGCCAGCAATGAGTTTGAAATATTTTCTATCACTTAAGTTCATTAGAGATTCAGTGTCCAAGGATTTTATTGGGAGTTGATCACGTCAGGACCCTCTGCCTTGCATATATCAGAGTTCTGGACTCTCAAAAGGAAAACAAGTAGTCAGCAAAACCACATTGTTTATACACTGTTGGTACAGTGAGCTACCCTTATTAGTTATGGAATGGTGGCATTTCTCCGGACAGTTAAATAAACTCCACACGCCAGCCAGCCGGAGGGCCAACCTTGCCGACAGGTCTTTCTGAAGTTAACAGTCACAGGCCTGCTATGTTAACTCTTTCCTATACTGTAGGAATTCATGGCAATTTTTGAGGGTAAAGGAAAAAAAAAAAGGAGCAAACTGGGAAACTCATTTTAATTTTGTCTCTTATTTTTCTGTTAAGGAAGATATAAACACTTATCTTAATTATAGTATGTTATATACATGTATTCTTTTCACTATCAGGTAACCAGTATTTTTCACTAAATACTTAGGTTTTGTTGCATGAAGTCCTTCCTTTTTTATGCTTTTTATATCTTTGAATTTCGAAATCTTCCTCCTTTCTTTCTTTCTTTTAAAACAGTATCTATTACTGATTCCTTACATTCTTCTATGAGACACATTTTATGCATAACAAAGCAAAAACGGGCAAAATGAAAGTGGTCAAAATCTGTTCCCTTTTAGAATGAATTTTATAAAAAGTGGTTAATGCAGCATATCTATCCTCACAAACTTTTCTAGGCCATTCACCCTTTATTCCTTTATTTCTCTGATGCTTTCCTTGGGTTAACAATCTTTGTTCTTTTATTGAACTTTTTAATTCATTAATGTTATTTTGTGTTTAAATCTTTCATCTTAACCTTTGCTTCCTAATTACTCTATGTGCTTATTTCTTGCCTTTTTTTCTTTCTTTTGGATAATTTAATATTATTTCATTTCTTCCCTCTATTAACTTCCTGGATATATCCTATTTTACTGTTCATGTACTAATGACCTTATATGTAAACTTGATTTTATGAAATTCTAATGTTAATTGATACTTTTACCACATACCTGATCATAGCTATCCTAGAATTCTTTAGCTAAAAATGTTCTTTTTAACCCTTTTCCCTGATGAATATTTTCACTAGGAATAGATAACTGGTTGGCCATTGATTTTTTTTTTTCAGTGCTTTAAAAATACTGTTCCTTTGTATTTTCACTTCCACTGTTTCATATATGTTTGCTATTGAAGATTTTTCTCTTTGCATTTGATTTTTATCAGTTTTATTTATATGATGTGTATAGGTGCAAAATTCCTTTTATTTAACCTGTTGTGGATTTATATGACTTCATAAATATGTTGTTTGATATATTTTATTGGCTTTAAGATATTTCCTATGATTATTTATTTAAATATAACTTCTATTATCTCCTCTCTTAGGACTCCAATTACATGTATGCTAAGCCTTTTAAAAATATATTCTTCATATCTTACTCTTTTCTATATTTTTTATCTTTTGTTTTTATGTTTTTGTGCTTCTCGCTAAGTTTTTCATGACTTAATTGATTTTTCCAGTTTGGTAATCCTCAGTTGAGTCCTGAGTAATCTGCTTTGTGTCTCTTTCATTTCAACTTTGATAAAGGTGTTTTATGCTACACTTTTTCTCCAAACCCCACTCTGTGTGTTTTTTAATAAATTCCCAACCTCTGATATATTTGGGATCCCCTCGATGTAACTTCACAGATTGAGTTTATTTGAAACAAAGGTATACTTACTCTGTGGGCAATTCTCCTTCTAACTCACCCTTACCTTTAGAGTATAGCTTCCTAGGTGCCAACATAAAATGTAGGGTGGGGGAACTTTATATGGTCTAACTCCCGAGTTAGGCGCCCTGAACTGCAACTCTGGTTTCCCTACTTCCTAGAGACTAGCAAGGATTGCTAACCCTCCCAGTGTCTTTTGTAGAATCAGCAAATATGCCCAGAAAAAAATCAGTTCCAATTTTTTAGATCTTTCTTTCAGAATCCCGGCTCAGTGGTCCTTCAGAAGATCACCTTGCATGACCTCTACTTTGGAAACTTGGTCAAGTACATAAGTTATTTTTACCATTGACATATGCTTAGCTTTGGGTATGATAGATTCTGTTCTTTTGTGTATGCGAATGAGAGTCTTAGTTAATAAAAAATTCAGAAGGTGGTAATATATGAAGATACTAATGTATGCATAATTTTTTGCAAAAATTTAAATGTCACATATGGCAAAATTTTAAATATCTGAGCGAAATAAGGTCAGTTTAACTCTGCTGCAAGTAGAAATGGAAGATCACTACGTGCGGGAGTTTAAATTAACGGCTTACTTTTATGAAACAGGTTAATCACCAGATCCAGGTTTTAAAATCAGCTGCTGTAGTGCAAAATACAGATTGCTTTTAGAGTGTGTACAGAGTGGAAAAGGCTTCTCATTTCACAGTATTTTCTTCCATAAGAATTGTAAACAGTATCATCATCCGTAAAGGGTAATAGTAGATGTACTACCTCTGTTGCCATTTAACATTATCTAATTTTCCCTGAATTTATAGTTGTTGGGTTTATTGCAATTATTATTATAGTCTAACAACTTTTACTTTGAATTACATATATGTATATTTAAAGCATATTTTATAGTTATATTTATTTTAAAAATATTTTTAAGCTCCTCGACTTAACAAGTGGTACCATTCAAATTGTATTTTTTTACTGAGAATAAGTGTAATTTTGTTGTAATTCTAATCATTTCAATTTTTCTACAATGAAATATTTTTTTCTTCACTACTGTAAGACATTCATAGCAAAATTGTATAGCTGACCATTTTCGATGTCTTTGTTCTTCTAGGAATTGGCTATTGTATGTCAATATTAGGCCCTGCTGTTGGCTATGTGTTGGGAGGACAGCTGCTAACCTTGTACATTGATGTGGGTATGGGACAAAGGCAAGGAGATATCTATTTTTCTTTTATTTAAATTTATTTTATTTTAATAATGTTAACATCATAGAACATTTTCTAAGTATTTCCTCAGATAGCATGAGGGATTTTTCAGGAAACAAAACTGAATACACACAGTTTTTATATAATGTTTTAGCTGTACTACTTCATGAATTAATGCTATACCACCCTCATTATAATGCATTTATTCATAAATAAGGTTGCTTAAGTCACCTGTGAAATTTTTCAAAATACATATCTAGGACTCCATGCATTGTTCAGAAAGAAGAACTTAATCCAAATGGGCTGTACTTTTAGTAGATTTAGCTGGATGTAGATAGCCTGAAAAGCCTCAAGAGTCTATGATTCTCAGACTAAGTTCTGTAATAGTTCTGGTATGGTCATAGGAATCACAATTGTGTGGTTTTAACTGTGGCCATAGAGGATAATAATAGCTAATGTTTATTTACCCCATACTACTTTATAGATAACATGGGTTTTGTGTGTTACTTTATTTTATATAGCACTTAATTTAATCCTTTTAATAATCGTATTAGGTAGTTGTTACACAGAGGTTGGTAAGTGGCTAAGGCATGAATTCAGGTTGATCTTTTTTACTCCCAAATCCTCCTTTTTTTTAAATTAATAATAATATTTTTTATTATGTTAGTCACCATACAGTACATCCCCAGTTTTTGATGTAAAGTTCCATGATTCATTACTTGCGTATTACACCCAGTGCACCATGCAATACGTGCCCTTCTTAATACCCATCACCAGCCTATCCCATCCCCCCCCCCGAAGCCCTCAGTTTGTTTCCCAGAGTGCATAGTCTCATGGTTCATTCCCCCTTCTGTTTACCCCCCCTTTCTTCTTCCCTTTCTTCTCCTACTGATCTTCCTACTTCTTATGTTCCATAAATGAGTGAAACCATATGATAATTGTCTTTCTCTGCTTGACTTATTTCGTTGCTGCAACATGGATGGGACTGGAGGAGATAATGCTAACCAAATCCTCCTTTTAACCACTAAGTTACCTTCTCTTTTTCCTGAATATAGAGAAGTTAGTGACCTTTGGGGGAGGCCGTATTTTTTCATTTTACCACTAGGAATTAAAACTGTGACTCTGAGTAATGAATAAGAAAATGTGGTTATGGATATGTGATTTGTTCCTTGAGCTGTTATTCCCAGGTTAATATTTTAGAGACTATATAAAAATATGCAGAGAAAATTCTTGAAGCAGAGAGCTGAGTTTTTAAGGAAGATTTTTAATTTCATTGGAGAATTACATGAGTTGTAGGAATGGCGTGTTTGGGGGAAAAACCTATTGATATAAAACTATGAGAATCACTATAAAACCCTGTTAATAAATTACTTTAAGAACTTTATAGTCAGACAGAGAAAGACAAATACTATATGATTTCGTGTGTATGTAGAATCTAAAAAAACATACAAACAAAAAAACAAGCTCATAGATACAGAGAACAAATTCATGGTTACCATAGGTGGGGGATGGGTGAAATGACTAAAAGGAGTCAAAAGATATAAACTTCTGGTTATAAAATAATTAAGTCATGGAAAGTAATATACAACATAGCAACTATAGTTAGTAATATTAGACTGCATATTTGAAAGTTGGTAAGGGAGTTAATCTTATAAGTTCTCAAAACAAGAAAAACTATTCTCTAACTATATGGTGACGGATATTAAATAGACTTAATGTGATCATTTTGTAATATATAGAAATATTGCATCATTATAGTGTATACCTGAAACCAATATAATATTGTATGTCAATTATAGCTCAATAAATAAATAAATAAAATAAATGAATTTTACATTTAAATGAATGCCTTAATTGAAGCACAGTGTGTGGGCTTTTAACACAGATCAGTGATTTGCTGTAAGATGTACTCAGTATAATAGAGAAGAAAAACTTGGCCAAAGTTAGGTAAACAATGTTCAGAAATTCTATGTATGCTTTCAGGTATTCAGCATACCTATATTTACGATTAAATATTTTACACTTCTGTGTCGTATTACCATTTGAAATATTTTGTAAGCCATTATTTTTATAGCTCTCATTTATGCCTGCTCTCTGCTGTCTGACGCAGCACAATGACTCCACTTAAAATGTTGGGTATTCTAATACTATTCCCCTACATATGTGCTTGAATTACAAACTATATACTTATCACAACTGCACTTCAATGAATAAGGTAGGGTTGACTTTTACATTTTGTTTTTCTGTCCTATAGCGTAGCTATCACTGAAGATGATCCACGATGGCTGGGGGCATGGTGGATTGGATTTCTTCTGTGTTGGCTCTTTGCTTGGTCTTTGATAATACCTTTTCTATGCTTTCCAAAACATTTACCAGGTAAACATATTTCCTTTAAAACCAAGCAGTTTTATTCCAATTCTAGGCCAAGGGTTGCTTATAATTTCTAAGAACCCTAGAAAATTCATTGTTTTATGGAAATTCAGTTGTCTGCCTATGCAAACTTTTGAATGTTTGTCTTTAGGAAATTTTGGGTAGCTATCTTAATACTCATTTCCTTTATTTCCTTTATTAATAAAAGCAATAAAACTGTGTATATCCACTTTCTTACCATATATTTAATATATTATATATTAATAACTATATTAATATATATACCATAAAATACAATAATAATCTTCAACATGTTAGTAATATTATGTATATACTTAATAAAAAATTTGTTTCCTGTGTTATCTGGAATCTTGCTTTGTGTATATGCAAGATATGGGATCTTTCAAACTATTAGTTTGCATTCAATTCCTCACTAACCAACAATCAATCTGCCTTAAATCATTAATGTTATTTGTTGATGAGAGTACAAGTACTTTTTTTTCAATTGTCATCAAACTAATACTGTAGTATACTCATTTTTCATCATATTTCAATATTAGTTTGCCTAAAAAAGAAAAGATTAATAGAAAAGTATATCCATTCCTTTCTCTGTAAAATTTTGCTTCTATATAATCATGTAGTTCAAATACATTATCTGTCGAAGTATTTTTCTCTAGGCAGAAATTAGGTAAGTAGTTGTTTCTATAGTTACATGTAACACGATAGATGATTAACTTTTCAGAATGGGCAAAAGAAAAGTTGACAGAATAGAAGTAGGTGGACTCACTGATTTCTTTCTACCCTGGGCCATCCAACTTATAATTCCATATATTGACTGTTTTCTCAGATTTATTCACGGTGCCATTATTAAAAATCAAAGGAACATGGTAATACATGGTAAATATTTCATCTGCAAAGCATGTTAGAATTAAAGAGAGTAAAAGAAAAGAGCCTCAGACATACTTCATTTAATATATAATGGATGAAAAAGAGATCCATTTTTAAAGGAAGAAAAGAATTTAAGAGATATTTGTAAAGGAAAATATGTCATTGGAACAAAGTTGTCTCATCTTAATTTCTAGACTGATTGGAACTTCTTAGCTAATAGGAATAATACTAGCTCTCAGGACAGACAAATTATATACATAGATACTTGTGCAGTTTTGTTGACAAAGAGAGAAAATGGCTTATGTTACAAATTTATATATTTATAGAAGTGTGTGTCGGTTAAAAAGTAAGCATTTTAAAAAATGAAGAATGAAGTGAAAGACCAAGTACCTTTACTATTTTTTTAGGTACAGCAAAAATTCATAGTGAAAGAATTTGCCAGACTCATCAGGAAAAGAATAGTTCCTTAAAACAAACAGAGGAGAATTTTGGAACAAGCTTGAAAGATTTTCCAGCTGCTCTAAAGGTAAAATAACATTACACACACACACACACACACACACACACACACACACCCTTCTCCACATATAAATAGGTAGATGTATGTATTACATATACATATGAATAAATATGTACATATATACACACAGATATTTTCCTGATGCATTTTTGTTTGCCTATTTACTATAGTTCTAGCTCTTATAAACAAATAACTTCAGATTTAATTTTATTATGCTTTGAGTAAGTGAGAACGATTCCAGGTTAGAATGGTTGAAAGAACATGAGTTATCTTATTGGCAATATCAATATTTGGTGGTTCCCCATTAGCACTATAGCCAGTCATTATTCCTCGCCATTTCCCTCATGTAATGGATCAGTCAGTTGTCACTGAATTGTAAATATAAATTTGAGAATGTCAAACCAATATTTTTCTCTTGTGAAAGAAGTGGCAGTTAGTAAGTTACTAGGTTTGAGTGTGAGGTTAAAGAAACAAGTGTTATGGTCTGTTCTGTTGTACTTCTTAGAAAAACAATCTTTCCATTTAGCATCATAAAAGTTTTATACATACAGGAGTTTATAATTTTACCTTTTCAAGATCTGAAATTATTTACTTTTCAATTATTTTCATTTCCCCCTTTAAATGAAAGCCTAAAATGTTCTTACTCCATTTATCCCACCTTTCAACTCTCTGTTCTCTCCCATGCAGGCAAATTCTTGTGTTTTGCTGAGATCGTTCATGATTTTAATTCCAACTACTGTTTTCTTTAATACTAATTTTATTTATTTTATAAATTCTTATGTATATTGCCATCCCTGCTGCTTTTTTTATTCTTACGGTTTTGTGCTTCCAGGTCTTGGTTCTGATTCAGGTCCCTCTCGGTATGGTATTTTATTGCTAGTTTTCGTCAGGCAGGATACCATCTAAGCATCCTTGAATACGAAACGATATTTCTGACTGGGTGGACACTTTCGGATCATATTCTTTTAGTCCTGGAAGTCTGTGGGTGTTATCTTGCTCTTTTCTACTTACGTGTGTTGTAGTTGAGAAGTTCCATGTTAGTGTGATTCTTTTTTAATCTCCATTTTCAAATTTATACATTTTTCCATTTATCTTTAATTTCAGGCAGTCTGTTAGGTTACGCCTCCATATATGTGTTTTTTCATTAATCTTTGCCAGGAATCCATTATCTTTTTTAATCTGAAGATTTAAATATTTTCTGCTATTATTATTTAAAAAAAATAGTGAATGTTTTCGTTCAGGTACTTTTTCTCCTTTTGTCACTATTGTTATTCTTATATTAGAACATCTGGATCTGACTTCTAACTCTCTTACCTTGCCCCTTTGTCACTCCTGGGTGTGGGTGTGTGCATGTGTGTATTTTGTTTGATAGAAATTTTTTTTGCATTTAATATTCCAGAACTATAATTTGGTTTCACTTTATGGTTAGATAAATTGGCTTTATTAATCTCTATACTCTCCCCTGATAGATGAAAAAGATTCTGAGAAGTCCAGCAATCCACATTTAAAATTACTCTATAACTCCCTAAGGTTCTTAACTATTGAGTCCTTTACTCGTGGAACAATACAAATTTGGTAACTCAGAGACCATTCTTGTCTGTGCTTGTAGTCTGAGTTCTTCATTTACTAGACACGGAAATTCAAAACACAGTAGAATAAATCGGACAAGGGGTAGATTTAATGTATGGTGATTTATAGTAGACTGGGGAAGGGAACCTTTCCACGCTGGCTTTTACCTCCTTTACCCAGTCCTTGCATATGATAAGGCACAGTCACCCCCCTGACGAATCACCTGTCAGTTCTCTAGGTGCTGCATGTATACATGTTCTCAATGTAGTATATATAAAGCTATTAATATTCCATATTTATGCTTTTATACTGGAGAAAATGCTGAAATTTTATAGATAATTATACTGTGTTGATTAAAAATTTTGCCATTTCATCGTGCTGCTATTCTGATGTTACATTTTGTGGTATAATCATAGCTATTCATTTGATGAACTGTATTTTTTCTTTAGAATTTGATGCGGAATGCTGTCTTTATGTGTTTAGTGTTGTCAGCTTCTTCAGAAGCCTTAATTACTACTGGGTTTGCTACATTTTTACCTAAATTTATAGAAAATCAGTTTGGATTGTCTTCCAGCTTTTCAGCCACCCTTGCAGGTAAACCATTTTCCCCTTTGTTCAAGTTTGATCTAATAATTTTACTTTACCACATTAAATGTGTATTAGTGTATCATTTTGGATAGCCCACTTCTTAAAATTTAAACTATACTGATTTTGATACAAGTTTCTGATTTTTTGACATTAGACAGTCTGTTGTATAGATGAGAAACACAGAGGCTGTGTAGCAAAAGAGAATATTTGCTGATCTTAATATTCAACACATTAATTTTATGAATTTCTTGACATAACCAATATTTTATTCATATGTTTCTTAATCATGTTATAGTATTCATCTGTTAAAACAGTACTGTGCTTGGTTTTGATGCTTTCCAATCGTCGTATGAGTAACTGAGTACACTTGTATGTTTTCTCACTCTCTGTGTCTTCTTTCTCATCAGGGGCTGTTTTAATTCCTGGAGCCGCTCTTGGTCAGATTTTAGGTGGTGTTGTTGTTTCAAAACTCAAAATGACATGTAAAAACACAATGAAGTTTTCTTTGCTCACATCGTTATTTGCGTTTGCGCTGAGTTTCGTATTTATTTATGCCAACTGTGAAAATGAGCCATTTGCCGGTGTGTCTGAATTGTATAATGGGTAAATATATTTCAGTGCTTTTTGATATTAATATCAGAGTAATGAACTATGTGCATATTTCCAAGTATATGCTTTCTTGAGTCAAATAATGAAAGATTGGCTTTTTTAATTGCAAAACTTTTTCCTATAAAAAAATATATACGTTTGTTTTGGTTTTTTTTTTCGTTTAAATAATTGACATCTTATTAAATGTTGGGTATTTTTTTCAGAGAGCAATTAAGGAGCACCTATTCTATTCTTGGTACTATGTTCAGAGATGAATATAACAGAGTCGTTGCCCTGAAGGGATTCACCTCCTAGGGAGAATTTCACATTTTATGTTGCTATTGATTTAAGTATTTAAAGATGAAGGTGACTCCCTATGGTGAAATTCATGTAATTGGTGGGTTGAAAATGGTCTAGGAGAGAAATTAAAATGAAGCTAGTCCTAGGTTATACTAATGATTGTTGTTTCTACTTCATTTTTAATTTATTTTTGTTTCTACTTTAGGAGTTCATGTTTATTGTTGAGAAATAAATGACTTCTTGTTGTTCTGACCTGTAAACATGTTTTTACCTATAACTGGTGTGATCATTTTATCTTTCTTTACCTCGTTTGGTTTTGAAATCCTAAACTGTGAGTTAGGGGATCAGGCAGGAGGGCGTTGCACAGTGATCCTTTATAGCCTGCATTGCTGCTTGAATTGTTTCACTTCATGTGTCTGAGGCTGATGAGGGAGCTGGAACTCCATCCAAGTCAAGGACTCCACAGTTTTTGTAGAATATGGCATTCAGATAATCTAAATAGAATGTTCTTTGGATGAGTTTGCCATTAACAATTAGGATTTGTAGTTGCTGTTCATTTCTGTCATTCCTTTACATTAATGAGATGCTGAGCATTCTGAAGCAATGTTAAGTTCAATCCCATTACATTTATTCAAGATTTGTTGACTATATCCTCTGGCTGACCTTTATGACAAAATCGCTACTCTAAAGGAGTTTACAATGTAGCCGGAGAGATTGGGAAATAAAATGGTAAATGAACAATGCATTAGGTAGTAAGAGACATACAAAAGGCTCTGAAATTCAAAAGGAGAGCTTTTCAGTTTCCTTTAATAAGATTCAGGAAGGGTATGGGCTTACATATCCTTTAAGGATAAAAAGAGCTTTGAGAAGAGAGAAAGGCAAAGAAAATATGTTAGCCATAAATGCTAGAAAGTAAAGGCTAGATTCAGGAACCATTCTGAATGGGACTTAGGTCATGTGCCTATAAATAAAAAAGTATCTGGAAATGTTGAAAGGTGGGTAGAGGTAAGCTCTGCAGACCTGACTTTCACATCTACAAACTTTACCCAAACATATCCCGAGAAACCGTTTGTTTTTGTATGTTCCTTCTGGAAGAACAGAAGTTTCTGGAAATTTTAACACTAGTTAATCACCTTGAAAAATGAATGATGTAAATGTAAATCTATTTGCTATTTTTTAACCCTAAACACGAGTTACTACCAGATAAGTTGTCCTTAGCCTATGGATAGGAAGGAAGACAAGTGAGAAGGTGTCAGTTTTAGGGGTATGTGTGTGGTTAGATATAAATATAGTTAAAAATAGAGAGGAGGTGAGACATTGTCAGATTGTTTTTTCTCTGTGGCCCCAAATTCTCAATTTTAGCTCTGCGTGCTGCCTATTAAAATGTATGTATCATGGGCAGCCAGTAGAGCCTCATCCAAGAAACACTTGTATAAGAAAAAGTAGTTTATGGAAAGAATAGACTAAGAGGCTTAGTGGAAGAAAGAAGTAGTTATGAAAACGTAGAGTTTCTAGCAGAGTGATGTGAAGTCTTTGCCCTTGTCATGTAATCACAGGTGGCTAAAAACAGCTTTTTCAACTATGAATTAATGAGTTAGGCTTATTAATAAGTTCATTTAAAACCTTGTTAAACAGGGGCGCCTGGGTGGCTCAGTCGTTAAGCGTCTGCCTTCGGCTCAGGGCATGATCCCAGCATTCTGGGATCGAGCCCCACATAGGGCTCCTCTGCTGGGAGCCTGCTTCTTCCTCTCCCACTCCCCCTGCTTGTGTTCCCACTCTCGCTGGCTGTCTCCCTCTCTCTGTCAAACAAATAAATAAAATCTTTTAAAAAAACAAAACAAAACAAAAAAAAACCTTGTTAAACAGTATATATAAAAAAACTTAAGATCAACAGTAGTGATTATTTCAGGGGATATTATTAGTATTTATAATATTTTACATGAATTCATTCTTAAATGTTTAATATGGGCACAGCAATTGAAAGGAGACTGTCATTTCTAGAATCTGTTAGTTATTAAAACTTCCCATGGTTCTTTTATTGCCTTGACAATCTATAGGCAGTTTGGGTCTGTTTTGGTAATCAGTGTTGGTGGTGGTGATTCGTGTTTTACTTTATACTTAGAACTTCATAAAATATGAAACATTGTAGCAAGTACACACAGTATTTTTTCTCTATCTGGTCTCTAGCTAGAATTTCTTTGCTTATCTGAAACAGCACCTTAAAGAAGCATACATTTTAGGATGCTGTAATAGGTTTAGGAAAATCGTTACTTATGGTAGAGGCATAATGACAGAATAGTTTGGATTCAAATAAGAAATTAGCATTTAAATTCTATTTGTGATAAATGTGTCACTCATATATATAGATGTGTGCATTTATACACATGTATATATTTTTTAAATATTCAAAAATTTTAAAATTTAAAATACTTTATATATTTTTAAAATACTGCGTATATATTAAGACCACTTAATCAACTTTGCAAGGATTGGCTATTTTCCTAATAATAGTTTCCCCTTTACCTCATGCAGCAAATATTTATTAAATATATAGGTTTAGGTGGCTTATATAGGCTTGAAAATAAGGAATATAGGCTATATTTCTCTGTTTCTACTGAAGTTTGCATCATACTGTCTTATATTTTCATGTTCTTATAGTCACTTATTGATAGCGTGAGAATTATACATTGGAAAACTTAAATTTAAAAATGTTTGTGTAGGGGCTGTTTCTAGAAATGAAGGGGTAGTATTTTTCTAGTGACTGTACTTCTCTATCTGTATTGTAAACTAGTGTGGGTAGACCATAATGCTTTCTTTTGTGAGTAAAATTGTGCTTGATAAAGAAATCTAGCAGCAGCCTATGGAATCGATTAGGAGAAGAGACTCCAGGCAGAGTGACAAATTAGTTAGAATTTACTCTTTGAACACCTTTCCTTCAAACTTCCACTGATTTGCTTCCAATTTGTTCTCTTTTAGTCTGTTCCTTTCATGAGCTCCTTATTTTCCACCTACCCCTTAAATATCATCGCTTTCTAACATAGCAGTTATTATCTTCTAATCTTTAGATAAATCACTCAATTACTGATCTTGACCTCCAGAGCAAGGAAGTTAGCTTCATGGTTACTATGAAGAGGGCTTTTATTATCCTTTTCACTCTGTCCACCCCCTGCCTGCCTTTTCCCCTTCCTCCCTCCCTCCCTTTTTCTATCTCTTTGTCTCTATTTATTTAAGATTTATTTCCACCACTTAAGTACAGTCTAGCACATAATTGGAGCTCACCATGTATTCATGAAATAAGTGGACTTCTGAGACCTTGGTACTCTTCTCACTCTAGCTCCTCTTATGGCTGATCTTACCGTTACCATGGTTTCAGCCACTCCTATATGCAAACGATATTAAGATATCCAGGCCAGATTTCTTCACCAAATTTTAAGACTCTTAACCTCAATGTGTATAAAACTGTATCCATCATGTCTTCCCCAAAACTAGTTCTTCTCTACCAAAACACCAAGTTAGACAGGAGTCACTCTTGACTGTTTAATCCTATTCCCATCTTTTAACACCAAATCGTGCATCCAATATTTTGGATGATTCTGTATCCAAGATGTTTTTCAAATCTGTCTCCTTTAATCAAATGTTCTATTTTCGTTCCCCTACATATTGTCTATTGTCATAGCTTACTGTCTGGGATATTGTAATTTGTCTCCCTTGTTTAAATTCATACCCTGTATCACTACTGGTGTTATTTCTTTAACATGTGCTTTTGACAGTATCACTTCCCAGTGTAAAACTACTTTGATTACTTCATAAAAATAGATTAAAGCCCCCAGTAATCTGGTCCCTGACCCCTGTAACTACATTTCCGATCATTCACCGCCTCAGACATCATTCATATTTGTCCATATAGGATGGGATTTTCTCACCTTTATGCCTTTGTACCAGCTTCTCTGAAGTACCCTGCACATGCCCCATTTATCCAGCTCTTACTCATCCTTGAAGACTTGCTCAGACAGTAGCTCCTAAAGACCCTCACCCAGACTTTGCCTTGACCTTCGTCAGTGCTTCTAAAGTACACTTTGTAGATACTATAACCACTCAACCATATTCATGTATAATTATCTCTGTCCATCTTTGCTCCTAGACTGTGAAATCTTTGAGGACCTCACACAGCTTTACCAGCTAGCTGATACCTAGCATAGGGCCCAGCATTTGCTCGATGTTTATGGGTTGAATGAACGAATAAATAGGAACTGGAGAAGTGTCTTTGCTTAGGGTAACCCTTTGTTCTTATCAAAGATACTGCATCCTATTCAAAAGCAGCATGGAACAGAACTGAGCCTGGGAACCAGGAATATTTGGCAAAGACAGAAAAGTAACTTAATCTCTCTGGGCCCTAGTTTTCCCACCTATAAAACGAGTATGTTGAATACCATTATTTTATTTGTCCTTCTAGGTTTAAAATTTTGCCCCCACCCCAGGGAAATTTGGTAATGCGTGCAGACGTTTTGGCTGTCATAAGTGAGGGATGCACCGGCATCTAGTGCATAGAGACCAGGGATGCTGCTAAGTGTCCCACCATTCACAAAATCAGCACTCCCCTCCCGGCCACCCCTTGAAAGAATAATCTAGTACCAAACGAGAAGCCTTGTTTTATTTGCTTACTTTTCCTATTTTTCTTATCACTGACATACATTATATGATTATTGTTTATACTGCCTCTCTCTCCCATAAGAAATTAAAATCTGTGTGAAAAGGCAGACATTTTACTTGTTTTATTCGTTTGATAATTAAATATGTGTTGAGCGAGTAAATAATTGACTGAATGGCAAGATATAGCAATGCTTCTGAACTGTGCATTAAAAGTTATAACCTAGATAATTTGCCCTTATTTCATTTCTTGTTGACAGGACAGGAAAACTGGGAAACTTGACCGCTCCTTGTAATACCGATTGTAACTGCTTGCGATCATATTATTATCCTGTCTGTGGAGGAGATGGAATCCAGTATTTTTCTCCCTGCTTTGCAGGTTGTAAAAATTATGTTTCAGAAAGACATTCAAAGGTAACTCATGTCTTCTACTTCAGTGAGGCAGTGTGTCTGTATATGTATGGATGGCCATCTTTATCCCTCCAGCGGAGTCCTATACTGCTTGTTCTTCCCGTGCCGGCCTACCTCCTCCATTCAGAAGCCAGACATAAAGTATCAGTCAAGTTAGATGACTCAGCTCTAGAGATGTGCTGTACAACACTGTACCTATTATCAACAACAATATACGCTTCGGATTTTTTAAGAGGGTAGAGCTCATGCAAAGTGTTCTTTAGTTATATAAATTTTAAGGCCCTGAGCACTCCAGCTGAAAAAGACCCTTCTTCCTTTATATCTCAGATGCATTAAATGTGGAAAAAGCAATTTTGCCATTATTTACATCCATCTTTGTCACATTACTTCTGTTACAGTAGTGAAATATTTTTTATATTTTATTTTTTCTCAGCCATACTTTATGCCCCTAGAAGTCTGAGACCTTCTATTCTTACTAAATATCATGTATATAATAGAAGCATAATAAATATTTGTTGCTTTTATTTGATACACCATGGATTCATGTTAAAACACCCAAATCCTTAATTCGCAAATACAAATTTAATTCTCGATTGGGATGCATATTAGTTTACCGAGATATGATTTTTTTGACAGTTAAATTTTTAAAGAGAATCCGAGAGAATTTTATTGGATTTCATCTTAGCTAAATTTAAGAGTTTGGGGGGAAAATAACCTTCAGATTTTTCATAGTACATACGTTATGCATTAATAAGATAATGTGATAACTTTAAGAAGACCTGAGGGAAATATATACTATGATAAAAGAGATCACGATGAATAAGATATATAAGAATTACATGAAAGAACAGCACAATCTTGAATATTTGAAATGTAGAATAATGAAGTGGCATTCCTTTTCCCATATAAAGAGAAGTTTAAGATTGCAAGAAAAGATTTCTCTGTAAATAAGTAGAAATAGATAACTGAAAGGATCCATAAAATTACTTCAGATTTCTTCTAAAACCAACATGGGTGTGTTTGTGTGTGTGGTTATACCCATTTGCATGTTCGTAAATACGTACATAAATCTATGTATGATACACATGCATATCTTTAATGACTTTATGTGCAATAAATACAGTGGAAGTTTGAACATACTAGGATTTGATCTTCCTGCGGGAGGTGTGAGAATATGAGAAACAATGTACATTATTTCATATGACCTAGCTTATAGATTTTTTAAATGATCTAAGAACATTGAAAAATATGGCAGAGGAAATGTCTGTGGTGAATCATAGTAGACCTAATGGACTTGGATGCTGTATGTGCAGTTTTAATCCTTGGAGTACAACTAATTAGATCATTACTGTTAGGTGCCTGTGAAAAATAAAAGACATCAGAAAGATTTTTGAGGGTCTGAGGGTTATCATGCCTTCAAACCAGTAGGCGTCTGGTATTGCTTTAGTTTCAAAAGAAACTGAGAAAATTAGGTGTTTGTGTCAGGTACAAGGAATCAAATTCCACAAATGACCATGATGTGCATTAGAGAATCAGAACTAACTGCAAGGTAGCTAACTGTTCCTCTGAGAGGCAGGTATGTGGGTATTCTTTTCTTCTGTATAAAATATGATTAATAAGTGTTATTGAGTAACTCTAATTAGAAAAAGATTACGAGGAGATATTTGTAGGGTTTTCCTCACATAAGTAAAAATGTTAGACACAAATACTATCCTGCTTATGGACCGCCCCCCCGCCAAAAAAAGAAAAAAAAATCTAATAGCCAGAGCACATTTTAAATGATATTGGTTATTTTGATATGACTGATTTGATATTTATATTTTTCTTCAAATACGGTAATTGCCATCTTAACCAGAAAATTGTCTTCTAGGGATTGTTTAGGAAGAACAAATTGTTTTGACTTCCATATTTTCTATTTGTTTTGGCTTTTTCTTGTCCATTTAGTCCATGTAACAACTCATTTTTTCACAGGATTTTTTTTTCTTAATGGAATACTTCAAATAGGCAAAATGCATTGATAATAATATAGTAAATACCTATGTACATTTGTTCACAGAAATATTAGTCTTATCTTTCACACTAATGACCCAAACAACAAAACAGATATTGACTGGAAGCTAGGTATAGTTATAGTATAAGCAAAATTGTATACGTTTTTATATAAGAGAGGTGTAAAATTACATTGAGATAGAAAATACTTTTCTCTTAAAATTTTAAAAGGCTGCATTTCTTCATTATTTAATACATCCAGTTGCTGAGTATATAATACTCCATTTTGGGAGTGTCATCTGCATATTTGGATGTCCTGATTCAGTACCAGTGGCCTTAGACTAGCTTTAGTGCTGAAAAAAGGTTTCTGGCCTTCGGAATAATAAAGAAACCATTTCCCTGTGACTTCTTTGGATTTACTCAGACTTTATTGAGTTTATGTAAAAAGATTTATAGCAAGGATAGAATTGAGTTGTAGAAAACCTTAGAAAATAATTATGCCTTACGAATTTCTTAAATTCTCAATTCTTTTCCTATAAAAGTGATACTTGTGATCTTTTAACATGTCCAACACTTTATATTATTAATTTATATGTATGTATATATTAAATAGTGAATATCTTATTTTATATTTATATGTAAAATAAGCTTCAGGATAATGAAGTAATAACTTCTAGGTTTTTATTGTCATAAATACGTCATCTTAGAAGATATATAGTTTGCTTTTAGTAAAGCAATTACAAAAAGTTCAGAAAGTTATAGTAGTTTAGTTGAAAGTAGCATTTTTCCCCCTAGAAACTTGTGATATATTAGTTGATTTTACTGTGACACTTGTTATAATTACAGTGTTTGTCCTTTCAAACTAATGTAGAGAGTGAGATTTTCACCCTACATGCTTCTTTGCCTTCTATAATAGAAAACTATTTGAACAATTACGATCCATTAAAAGTAGTCTAGAATGTGAGATCTGGTAATTGGTATATTCTTGTCAATTTATTTTATAAGTCATGAGTCAATAATAGGTTACAGTTTGAAACAGTGAACACAAAACTCAAATACACCATAAATATGGCCCCTTATTTTCACTTAATTTCTAAAGAGTTCATTACTCTTTCTCAGCATTTTTTTTGTGTGTATAGGTTAAGGCTATGTAAAATGTTTGCCATGTCTAGAGATCACCTAACTTTAAATGATAAAATATGTTTCCAGGAGGGGCACCTGTGTGGCCCAGTTGGTTAATTGGCTGACTCTGGATTTCAGCCCAGGTCATGATTCCGGGGGTCTGGGATGGAGCCCTATGTTGGGCTCTGTGCTCATCAGGAAGTCTGTTTGAGGATTCTCTCCCTCTCTCCCTCTCCTTCTGTCCCTCCTCCCATTTGCACTCTCTGTCTCTCTCTCAGATAGATAGATAGATAGATAGATAGATAGATAGATAGATAGATAGATTAAATAAATAAATAAATAAATAAATAAATAAAATAAATAAATAAAAAATAAATAAATCTATCTTTAAAAATATGTTTTCAAGATAAGTCCTTTCAATATTTTCTTGTCTAATATTTCTAGGTATATTACAACTGTTCCTGTATTGCAAGGAATATAGAAATGACACCTACTGTGGCAGATTTTGATTTTGAAGCTAAAGCTGGAAAATGTGAAAACCGATGTTCAAAGTTGCCCATTTTCCTTGGCTTTTTGTTTGCTACAATTGTGTTTACATTTATGTCTGGTACTCCTATAACTGTGTCCATCCTAAGGTATATATTATATTGTGAAATTTGCCATCCCTAAGACATGTTGGTTGAAAAGAAAATGGACTCAAAGGTTCATTTGGGGTTTCTATTGACCATTGGTTCCAATACTAATTCGGTTGTTGTAAGATTGTTAGTTCCATGGCATGGAAAACCCCAGATAAATGAGGTTTAAATAGGATCATGTATGTGAAAATGTCTTAATATTGCCTACCTGGAGTATACTTGACTTTAGTTGCTCTGCCTCTTTCATGAGGCTTCAGCTGACGCTGTTTGGACTGTGTGTGAATAGGATGTCAGGATCGGAAGGACAGTTCCCCCTTCAGTAGCAGTGCTGTGATATTCAGCCTTCCTGTACACAGTGCTCTGCTGGATGAGAAGCTAGCTGCTACCTGGCTCTTACAGTATTCTGACCTTTCAAGTTGTTCTTTCTCCTTCTACATCACTTGATAAAAATGTTATCTGTCTGCTCTTTCATAAATTCATCAGCCTTTCTTTGTCTTTCCTAACAAACTCGAGCTTGTTTACTCTTCATTTTTTGTTCCCTGATACTACTACCTTTTCACATGCTTTTTTTGTCAATCGGAAACTTTAGAGATTCTGTCTAAAAGTATTAAATAGTCTGTTAACATTATCCTACGTGGACATTGGAGTTATTTAGAGAACTGAGAAAATGCTTTTTTAAAACTTCATTTTTGAAAAATTATCTGTCTTACCTTTCAACTACACGTTGATCTCTTTTACCTCCTATCTAACTCTTGTGTGCCAGCGTCAGGGATCATTCATCTTTGATAATCGTTACTTAAAATCAGATTGAACCTCAGCAACTGTTTTACATTGACCCAGATTTGTACCTTATCCCGTAGGTATGATTTCTATCTCAAAGTTAGTAAGTTAGAGTAAGGATTATTTGCTTGTGACTTAAGCGATAGTTCAACATAAGTCTAATTAATAAATGTCCTTTCTTTTTTACGTTTGTTACAACTCGTACATATTCAATACATTTGTTAAACTTTATTTGAATCTTTTTGGTGTTACTTATATTTGTAGTGTTTTAGTTCACATATCGTTTTTCTTCTTTTATAATTCCAGAAAGGTAGAACTGTAAATGAGCTGTTACTAATAGTTTATTTCATGCATGTAACATTTACTTTAATCTAGAAATGCTAAGCTGGTATAAAAAATAAATGTGCTCAAAGAACAAATACACTATACAACCACTTTGGTTTAATATGTATTTGATGTCTCCAGGTGTGTTGATCACAGGCAGCGGTCCCTAGCATTGGGAATACAGTTTATGCTGCTTCGATTATTAGGTATGCCATTTTTCTTAATTCATTGGTGACTGTTGGTTATTTTTTTTCATCAGTGTTATTAGTTCACTCACAGTATGTACCATGAAAATAATTAATTTAAATGCCATGGAAAACTACATAATTGTCATTGAAGAAGGCTGTTTTCTAATATTCAAGATGTAGTATTATTTATATATCACATAAGAAAATAATGACTTTACTTTCCACCTACCTGATTGGTTAACTGTTGTTTTCAATTCTGTTACAAATGCAACTTTAAAGAGTATATCATATTTATTTAAAATACAACATAAGATCATGAACACATATAATAGAGCATAATAAAATATGTAAATTTTTTTCTATTCATGTAAAGCCTATTTTCAGCATAAATTATGCTGAAATCTTATTTATAACTATGGTAATTCCTTTTCTCCCAGCATTTATCTCCATTTGGGGCATAATTACATTGCATTACCAATGAAAAATAATGAGTTAAAATATTTAAATGAAAATTTGGCATAGATATTGTGGCTAGTTGACAATTGAGGGAAGATTTTATGGAAAATCTTTTTTTTTTTTTTTTAAAGATTTTATTTATTTATTCGACAGAGATAGAGACAGCCAGCGAGAGAGGGAACACAAGCAGGGGGAGTGGGAGAGGAAGAAGCAGGCTCACAGCGGAAGAGCCTGACGTGGGGCTCGATCCCAGAACTCCGGGACCACGCCCTGAGCCGAAGGCAGACGCTTAACCGCTGTGCCACCCAGGCGCCCCGATTTTATGGAAAATCTTGTAAGGTTCCAGATGTAGGAAGAAATAGGACAGAAATACTGTGTTACACATAAAATTATATGTGCATATGCTTATATCCACAATATTATACAGGTAATATTGAGATCATTTATAAAAACAAAAACCAAAAGTAGGAATATTAGAGATCACCTGGACCAACTTTCCCATTTTCAGATGAATAAATTAAGACTTTGAAAGATTTAGGGATTTGCCCATAGTTACATAATTCGTGGTGATAATGAGCCTAGGAAAATGATATCCTTACTCTCAGTGCAGAGTCTCCTTTGACTCTATCGTGATGCAGGTCATGAAAGAACAGGCTGGATGGAATTGAAATCTTTGTCTAAGAAATGTATTTGGTTTGTAACAGTTGGAAACTCTTTACATACGTGAAAGTTTAGTACCTTGTGACTTCATGCTAGGTAGAGGGTGTGTTTGAGATAGTATTCCCAGGCACGTTGGTATGAATGTGCGTGTGTGTGCGTGTGTGCGTGTGTGTGTGCATACACACGTGCGCTCTCATGCATGCACATACACATAACTCATATCGATAATTTTGATTTTTAAAAAGTAGAATAGCTAGGGCCCCTGGGTAGTGCAGTTGGTTAAGCATCTGACTCTGGATTTCGGCTTAGGTCATGCTCTCAGGGTCATGAGATCAAGCCCTGTGTTGGGCTCTGAGCTCAGCTAGGAGTCTGCTAAAGTTTCTCTCTCCCTCTCCCGCTCCCTGCGCTCACTCTCTTTCTCTTTCCTTCTAAAATAAATAAATAAATCTTTAAAAAAAAGTGGAATAGCTAATTTCAAAGGCACATTCATTAAATTAGAAAAGCAGTTGATTAAATATTTACTTAGCTAAGTGTTAGCCCAATACATGCCAGATTTTTAAATTAAAATAACTTTGAATTGATCAGAAGTATATAGTAATTGTATAATTATTTTAGAATGTTTTATCTGTATTTCTTTCTATCCCTTTTACTTGCATATGACCTGATTGATTTGTATATCAACAGATTAATTCCTAGTCTTATTTATATAAAATATATCTATCTACATATATATAAAAACTTGTTAACTATAGATTGTAATCTTTAGTGATTGTGTATTTCACATATAATTCTTCTAGGCACAATACCTGGACCAATTATATTTGGTATCACAATAGACAGCACATGTATTCTGTGGGATATTAATGAATGTGGAACTAAAGGAGCTTGCTGGATTTATAATAACATCAAGATGGCCCATATGCTAGTAGCCATAAGTAAGTGGTGATTTCTTGATGACTTTAGATTAAATTGATGATGTCAAGAGAAAAAGATCTTACTGTTATTTACTTAAGTTTTGTAATGTTTAGTCCATCCTGTTGGGCTATCCTGTAATTCTGAAGCAGAGATCAGTTATCAGAGTAAGTTATGAAAGGCTTTAATGAGTTGTAAGGCTCAGTCTCAAATAGAAGAGAATAACTTTTTCGCTTTCATAAAATCACATACACTTTTTTTAAACAACTTCTCTCAAAGGTTTTTTTGAATGTCTAATAATAAAAAGATAAAAGACAATTTTGAGAAACTCTCTGGAATGATTGTCATCTAGGTACCCGGGCTTTGGAAAGCATTTAGAGCTGAGGTGGGAAAGTATCCTTTGGCTCTAAAGCATGTTGTAAGAAATGTTGTTATAGTTTAAAAGGTTAGCTATGATATTCAACTCTTTTTGCTTTTGGTAGTCTGTCTTGGATAGTCTTGGTTACATAATAAATGATGATGAAGATTGAGGAAGTAGACCACTGTATCTATTTGGTAAGAGTTAATATTAAAAAAATTTAAAATCAGCCTAAAAATTATATATTTAAATTAAAAATAGCGGTAGAGGTTTGAAGATGGTGGCACAGGAGGACCCTGAACTCATCTCCCATGGACATGACAAATTTATAGCTACATATAGAATAATTTCTAAAGAAAAGGATCTTAGCACTGGACGCAGCACCCCATAACAAAGGATAAGAGAGACACACTGAATAGGGTACGAAAGGCAGAGACATGGCCTTGCCCATGATCTTACTGCAGACATGAGAACTCCACAATTGAGAGGGATCCCAAAAATAAAGAGCACTTCCTCAACAAGTGAAGGGATTGAGTCTCACAACAGGCATCCTGACCCAGAG
Source organism: Ursus americanus (assembly GCF_024610735.1). Taxonomy (NCBI): domain Eukaryota; kingdom Metazoa; phylum Chordata; class Mammalia; order Carnivora; family Ursidae; genus Ursus; species Ursus americanus. The sequence continues at coordinate 9,399,316 of NC_142131.1, forward strand.
GACTGGCTCTGGAAGGACAAGATCTCCAAACATCTGGTTTCGAAAATCAATAGGGATTAAGACTAAGAGAAACACGGAACTATAGGGAACAGAGACCCCACTCTTAAAGGGCTCATGTGCAGACCCACCCATCCTGAGATCCAGCACAAAAGCGACAGAATGAAAAGCACCCAGACCATAAGCACAGAAGACCCACTTAGTAATTTTAAAGTGGCTGCTAGAGAGGAACCTGCAGGGACTTTATCCAGCAACAAAAGCCTTGGCAGGCACCATTTTTGTAGTCTTTTTTTTTTTTTATTTTAAAGATTTTTATTTATTTATTTTACAGAGATAGAGACAGCCAGAGAGAGAGGGAACACAAGCAGGGGGAGTGGGAGAGGAAGAAGCAGGCTCATAGCGGAGGAGCCTGACGTGGGGCTCGATCCCATAACACCAGGATCACGCCCTGAGCCAAAGGCAGACGCTTAACCGCTGTGCCACCCAGGCGCCCCTCATTTTTGTAGTCTCATCCTAACTTGCTGGCGACTGAATCAGGGAGTGCCATTTTCCACGCCCTTCCTCCAGCCAGCTAGCACCAGAGGGCATGCTCTGTCCACCCTGCACTGGAACCAGGCTGGACAAGTACTCTGCAACCCACCCACCCTGTGCAGAGTTCTAGTCACAGCTAAGATGGGCAAGCTTCCTGAGCCTCATCCTTCCCATTCAGCAGCCAGGATGCAAACGGGTGGTCAGGTTCCCCGAGCTCCACCCTCCTAAAGTAGCAGACAAGCTGCAATTGGATCAGGTGAACATCCCAACCCCTGCCCTACCCAGACAGCCAGCAAGCCAAAACTGGAGTGGCTGAGTACCCTGAGACTCACCTACCCCATACAGCAGGTGCATCCCTATTGTAGACAGCTAGGACATGCAGCCCACATGAGGGATGTCCATAGAGGGCCTAGGTCTCTAACCAGGGAAGATTGTGTGTTTGGCCTATGTGACACAGCTCTTATACAAGCCCACTACCTCAAGCCTGAAAGAGGTAGCAATTGTACCTAATACATAGAAATAAACACAGAGACAGGCAAAATGAGAAGACAGATCCAAACCAAAGAACAAAGCAAATCCCAGAAAAAAAGACCTTACGGAAATGGAGATAAGCAGTCTACCTGTTAGAGAGTACAACACACTGGTCATAAAGATGCTCACCAATTTTGGGGAAAGAATGGATGAACACAGCGAGAACTTCAGCACAGAGGTAGAAAAGATAATAGATCATCCAGATAGAAAATCACTAAGGTAACTATGGCCTTAAATAGGTCAGATGGACCTAATGGATGTATATAGAACGTTCCATCCCAAAACAGCACAATACACATTCTTTTCAAATGCACACGGGACATTCTCCAGAATAGATCACATGCAGGGTCACAAAACAAGTCTTAATAAATTTGAGAAGATTGAAATTATATCAGGTTATCTTTTCTTTTTTTTTTTTTTTTTGTTAAAGATTTTATTTATTTATTCGACAGAGATAGAGACAGCCAGCGAGAGAGGGAACACAAGCAGGGGGAGTGGGAGAGGAAGAAGCAGGCTCATAGCGGAGGAGCCTGATGTGGGGCTCGATCCCAGAACGCCAGGATCACGCCCTGAGCCGAAGGCAGATGCTTAACCACTGTGCCACCCAGGCGCCCCCAGGTTATCTTTTCTGACAAAAAATATGGAAATAGAAATTACTTACAAGAAAAAAAGTGGAAAACTCACAAAAATGTGACGATTTAGAAACATGCTGCTGAACAACCAATGTATCAAAGAAGAAATAAAAAGAGAAATTTAAAAAAATACCTTGAGATGAATAAAAATGGAAACATAATGTTCCAAAATTTTTTGAATGCAGCAAAAACAGTTGTACAAGGGAAGTTCATAGTTATACAAATACAGGCCTACCTTAAGAAACAATAAAAATCTCAAACAGTGTAACCTTATATTTAAGGGAACTAGAAAAGAAGAAAAAACAAAGCCCATAGTTCCTAGAAGGAGGAAAATAATAAAGATCTGGACAAAAATAAGTTAAATAGAAACCAAAAAAAGCAATAGAAATGATTAGTGAAACTTAAGAGCTGGTTCTTTGAAAAGCTCAACAAAAGCAACAGTCTTTTAACTAGACTCATCAAGAAAAAAAAGGAGAGAGCCCAACAAATAAAATCATAAATGATAGAAGAGAAATTACATTGGACACCACAGAAATACAAAGGATCATAAGAATATCATGAACAATTAGACACCATCAGATTAGACAACCCGGAAGATCTCACTGTTGGTTTAGACTCAGGTCATGATCTCAGCGTTGTGAGATTGAGCCCCGCATTGGGCTCTGTGCTGATCCTGAAGCCTGCTTAAGATTCTTTCTCTCCCTCTCCCTCAGCACTTCTCCCCTGCTCTCTCTTAAAAAAAAAAAATTAAATTAAAAAAATAATATTGTAATAACTTTGTATGGAGACAGATGGTAACTGAACCTATTGTGATCATTTCATAATGTATAAAAATATCAAATTACTCTGACACATCTGAAACTGATATAAATTGTTCGTCAATTATAATTCAATAAAACAGAGAAGTCCTAGATAAACACACACACACATATATGTATGTATGTATTATTACATAATGTGTGATTTTCATTGTGTGCATTTTGGCACATGTATCAGGATAGCGTATTAATCTTAATGCGTTTAAACTCAGAGAATGATGTCTGAATTTGTAATGGCAGAATAATAAAATATCCACTGAAGAAATAAATATATAAATCCAAAAATATAATAGGAGGGTAAATATTGACTAGAATAGGCAAAATTAATCTTTCCACCACTTTTACTTGTTAAACCTTTTTTATTCACTGTTTTTTTATGTTTAAAAAATTATTTAATTGGTTATGCATGTACTTTTTGACCAAAAGATACAAATAATGAATTGTTCCTTTTCCTACTCTGTGGTGATTGTGAGAAATTTTTGCCCCAAACCATATATACCTTTAAATTTTCTAAAAATACTGTCGTGGTAGTACCGACATGATTAGTCTTCCTGTAAATCTATTAATGTTTATTTAGTTCAATGAGAATTCCTGTTTTTCAGATACACACTTTAAGTAAAATACTAATGGCTATCACAAATTAGGTACTGCAGAAGCTATATTGTGAAGCCACTTAGTTTATTCAACTGTCACTTAAATGCTTATACTCTGGCCAGAAATGGTTTCTCTTCATACAGCCAAGCTCAAAATTAGAGTCCTTTGAAAACAAACCTTGCGAAGTGAATCTCATTGTTTCACATTTTTAGTTGATACTCAAATTTGTTTGACTGTTCAATGTGATATATTTTGTGGAGGATTTCTCCTAAGAACCCCAGAGCCTTTTTATTTTTAGAATTATTTTCCATCATGGACGTGAAAATTCTACAACTTACTATTTAGGCTCAAGGATGTTGTAAGCTATTTTATTTTGTCATTGACTTCATTTCTTGCATTTTTTTATACATATGATGTGTTAATAAAGCTAGAAGTAAAACATGGGTTTATTTAATTATGTGTAATACTTACTTTATAAGAATGTACAATCATAACCAAGAAAAGAATAGTTATTGTACAGTTTTAATGTTAAGAAAGAGAACCAAAGTCTAGTTCATCGAATTGTATAGAAATATTTTGCTGAAGAATGTCCCCTTTTTCTCTAAAATTTTAAAAATTTGAAACATAGAACTATAATGCCTGTATACTCTCCTCCTTAAAGTAGGTTTCTATTTGTGAAGAATTCCTCAGTGACAGTTCCTTTTTGTAACACTTTAAAGGCCCAAATGCATGACTAATTTTTGTTTTTATATTTAGGTGTGACTTGTAAAACTATCACCATTTTCTTCAACGGGTGTGCAGTCTTTTTGTATAAGCCGCCACCGTTAGGCCCAGATGCATCATTTGAGAATGAGCACACAGTGGTGACTACTGTTTCGGTAGAATGTGACCTCAGCAATACAGTAAATGAAGGGTGAGACAGAGAGCGGAGACTCTTACAGCTGGGAGCTGGCCACCATTTGTACGAGTGCACATTGCCATTGCAGCACTAGCTACCTAATATGGATGATCACATTTCAAAAGTTGGTATTTTATAACTAAATGTGTTTTCTGTACACTTATGGACTTATTTTTGTTTTAATGTAATACACAGACCTGTGTCTTCAGAGCCCACCAAAAGCCTCAGAATACACACACACACACACACGCAGGCGCATACACAGAGACACTTCCCATTGTCCAGGTGTGAAATAACAAGCTAATAAACTAATTTAGAAAAAAAGCCAATTATTAGTTAAAAGTTTACATTTTAAAAACAAAGCAACCTTTCTGTTCTTGAAACTTGTTTTAATTATCATTGCCAGTAGTTTGGGCTTATTTAGAAAATTTGTGGTATAAAAATGTAAACTAATCAAATTTATGTGATGATTTTTAAGAACTATTACTAAAAACTCATGAATTTAAAACTAGCTGTTTTGTTTTGAAATTTATATACACTAGTCTGTCCTTGATCAGAGAAGGTTACTGAACTATTGAAATATAGGTTGATTATCTTCTTTGTGCTCCAGTATACAGTGAATTCAGAAATAGCATTATATATACATATTTTCACTTTAACTCAAGAATTCCAGGACGTAATTTGTTAATCTTGTCTATTTTTAACACTTTCCTTTAATGATTCCAAGACAGTATTATTCAATTATATGACCTCCAGGAGAAAGTACCAGATTCAGTAAAGAAAGTGCCAATTATGTATGAAAATATTTCTCATTTTTTTAATGTCTTAGGTGCATTTTATTGATTTTCTTTGAAAAGATTCCTTAATGAACTGTTGATCAGTGTTTACATAACTCAGTAATTTAATTTTTCTCATTTTAAAAACTTGTCACCTAGTATATTATTTATTGCGCCTAAGATAGTGCTTTGTTCATAAAAGTCATGAATTAGGGTTGCTCGACTCTTTAACTGATCCATTTATTCAAAAGATAAAGTATTTCACGTATCTGGTAACATTATAACAGTCCATGTCTTCAGCTCAGATTTAAGCCAACTTTGTCTACTCAGAATGTGGAGGAAGTAGGTCAGTGAACAATAACAAAAAACTTCTACCTGGTCAAGAGTTGTACTGATTAAGAAAAGTGTTGAAGTTCATACTTAATTTAGAGAGAAGGAAAAATCACCCTATCTTTACAAATAGTTTGAATAAGTTGCTGAATAATTGGCTTTCGTAATGGTTTTTAGTTATGAAGAGTTTTGTTTTATTCAGTGTACTCAATTTTATAAGATGATACATTTTTACAAACTTTTTAATGAAAACGGGTAACGTGAAAATAATTTTGACACTTGAAAGAAGTCCGACTCATACATATTTACAAAGAATACCTCCTTTCATGACAGGGTGGTGTAGACACTACTATAATTTATAAACATTATTTATACTTTTGGGTCAACTAGGTTATATGTGTTGGTATGCCACTTTAAGAACAAAATTTTTCATAGTATATTTTTTCACAATTTATATGATTTTTAAATTAAGCTTGAATCTATAAATTGACCTGTGGTGATTTTTGTACATAATTGGATATATGTCTTAAAGCTTATTTTTAACATTTAGATTTCCTTAATTCTAAGACATAAATATCTAAAACTCTTATACATGAAAGAACTATATAGAATTGATTTAGTTATGTAAATTGGAGAAAAATATAAGTAAAATTTTCACTCTGTTTTCTTTTAGTATTTTCTTTAAACATTATGTAAAATGCATATATGTATCTTTTTAAAAATGAGAATATTTGTACCAGATTGTTAAGTGTTTAACCTTATTAAATGGCACAGATTTTGAAATGGGGTTTGTATCTGTTTATGCATACACACACATTTGATGGTTGGAGAAGGGAAAATCAGTGTACTTTTGAACCTGTTGAGTGTAATTTAATTCAGTGATTTTTGGTATCCCAAAAGATACATTTAATTCAATGTAAACCACATTCACTATTAAATATATACTAAAATTGTTCCATACAGTAGTTTTCATGTATGACGGAGGGATATATAGGATTTATATGAGTAAGATACTGTTGGAGATGGTTGGTTGTCAAAGTTCTCATACTGCAAAAGTAATGTGTTTTGGAAAGTTTATATTTAAGTCATCTTGGGTTATCAAAACACTCAGTACAATATTTTTAAAGAAATCAGGTTGGACCATAATTTTGGAGGTAATGTCCTTCCCCCCGCTACAACACATTTCAGGCTTCTTCAGCCTTTTTTGTATCCAAAGCAATAAACATTAACTTACAAGTTATATGTGAGCGATCAAACATAAATAAAAGGCAATTTATTTTTAAAAACTGCATGGATAAATTGGATCAAAACATTTTAGTGTTTTTTACTTAACAGCTTATAAAAATCATCCTCAAAGAATAGGCGTTTTAATTTTTTCTTTTTAGATTTTGTTTGACTTTCTTTTTTAAGCTCTATTTTGTAGTAATTTTAGACTTACAAAAAGTTGTAAAAATGGTACACACAATTCTCCTGTAAGCTTTACCCAGCTTCCCAAATGTTAACTTAACAAATATCCATAGAACAATTATCTAAACCAGCAAATTAGCATTAAAGAAATAGTTAATACCACATTCGCAAAAGGGTAAGGCAGAATTATTTTCTGTGATGTCAGTCATCTTTTTTCATTGTTGAATTGTGCATATTAAAATGCTGCATTTTTCTGTATATAACTTAGGCCCCAGTATATACGTTGATTTGCAAAAAGAACTGATATTAGAAACTGTTTAAAAACAACTATTGCTGGGTCTTTCCAAGCCTATGAGAATGCCCCAAGAGGATCGTGCTAGTGTTGAGGATGTTACTAAGAAAGTAGGCTGGTGTCTCCTTCCTAATTGGATGTTTTCTTAATTCAATCTCATCAGAATAGAGTATGTACCCCAAAATGGTGAGGGAGGAAAGGAACACAAAATTAGATTTCTGGCTTAAGCCTAGGGACCAAATTCCCAGAGAGAAAGCCTTGCAGGAATAGCTTCAATCATAACATCTGAAGATGAGAATTTCCCGTGCCATGAAACGTGACATTCTAGAGCAGTGTTGATGGGACTCTGCCCATAACAGCTGCCTGCTATGAGGTCCTACTAGACCATCAGGAACTAAGGTGGGTCGGTGTGTAAGAGGTCAACTCGGGAGCATCAACCTCTCTGGGAACTGATCAGTTCAGAAGTCAATATGAACTTAAAATTGCACCCCATAATTAAGCCGGCTTTTGGAGTCCTGCCATAATGGATGGCATGGAGGTCAGTCAGTATCAGTCAAGAGAAAATTGTGTCAGTCCTGGTAGTACAGGCGTTTTGCCTCTCTTCCTCTACTCCTTCACTCCATGTGCCTGCTGTGGTGCAGAAGAATACAGAAGATGGAAAGGTCTTAGGAATTTATCCTCCCTCCCCTTAGTAGGACCATTTTTCCACAAGTCAGTTCTTACATGGGGGCATGAGAGAAATGAGACCTTTGTAATACCTAAAAATGGCCACAGAGCTATGGAATTTATCCAAGAATGTTATCAAAGGGATAGAGTTAGTAGTTCTTACGGAATATATTTGAATGTAGCAATGGGTAAGAATAAGACACTTAATTTTTTTTTACAAGTTTCATCTCTTTTGAGTTACTTTACTGTTTTTGTATCCTTTTACTTATTAAGAGGAAATAAACGTTACAATTTTAATATATTTCTTCCTCTCTAACCCTTGAAAATATTCCTTAATTTTTTGAAATCCATTAGCTAGGGTTTGGTTTGAGTGGTCGGCAAAGACTAAAATGGAAGTTGCCAGTGGAGCTTTAAAAATGAACAACGTTCAAACCCCATCCAGGACCAACAAATCTGCTTTGTTAAAAGCTAACACACTGAAGAAGGTGGGGTAAAGGGCATGAATCATAATTTGTTGTAAGTGATTTAATTACGTTTCCTATTTTCCAAGTTTGATTTCTAAAAGGGGAATTTTGACTTGAAAGCAAAGATGAGACGAGTAATGGGGTAATTTTGAGGGTTGGGATACTACTGGGGCTTCTAGAAACATGTCTCTGGGATGGGGCAAAGTGAGTTGGGGAAGAAAAGGCACTGAAAGCAATAGAAATTTACTTGTTTTTAAAAGTTACTTGATTTCAGAAATAAAATATCAGAGAATACTGCTAGATTTCTTCTTTTCTTGTATTGGTGAGCTATTTCAGTAATGATGTGGACATAATACCCACTGCAGGATTATTTCATGGAGAGATCCAAGAGTAGTTGGGTTGAATGCATGGCATCATGTGGTACTGTAATGTGAGAAATTCTGATAAGGAAAACAGAGCAGACTTGATACAGCTTCATGGAGATGCTCAAGACACAGACATAAAACAAAGACATCCTGGCACCTGTTCCTCAGCTACGTTCTTGAGATCTTCCAAAGAATGTGGGAACAGCTGACTCATCTGGCTGTCCAGTGACAGAATACTCTAACTTGTCTGTTAATTGTCAGCAAAGCAGAAGCTTGCCCAAGGAAAGGGAAAAAAATAAATCACTGTATCAAATATGCCTGCCTCTTTTCCCCCTTTTCTCTCTTCTCTTTGTCTTATATACATCCTGCTTTGCATTGGGTAGATTAAGTCGATCTATTAGTGGCTTTCCTTTTTATATGAGTAAGTGGTATAATGATATTATCATATGTCTTTGACAGGTAATTTGAAAATCTGAAAATTATAAGCAGGGAAACCAGTTGGGTAATACTGCTTGCAAAACACTTCAAACAAAACAAAACAAAGACCAGGTAATTCTAGTGAAAATATTGCTTATTGCTAATCTGCTGGATATGAGGAAATGTGTAAGATGTATTACATGTTTATACTCATTACATTCCTATCTTATGTGAGATAACTAAAGCCCAGGGAAGTAAGTGTTCAAGGCCTCAAGGCTAGTAAGTGTTAGAACTAGAACTTGAATCTGGTTGTCTGTGGCTCCAAAACTCATGCTTATCCTTTTTGCACTGGAATTTGCTGAGGTTAACTACATAGATACATGTTTTTAAAATCCAAAACATAACTTTTATTTATGGGGATTATCCAATATCTCTTTCAATTCTAAAAATTATATTTTCTGAAGTTATAGCTAGTAGGTAAGCAAATTTGAGGCACCAGAGGAAAATGTGCTCTTCCCTGTTAAAACAAAGAACAACAACAAAAAAAACAAAACTGTTAAAATTAAAACCTTTCCTTTTCTTGTCCAGGTTTATATTTTTACCAGCAGGTGGCGGTATTGTACTTACTACCAGAGTAAAAGTATCGCCTTAGGAGTCTTTCCTTTTTTTGTTGGAGGAGGATTTCTGGCTCTTCGGTAAAAATTTCATTTGCATTTTTTTCATTATCGTTGTTCATATCCTTTTCGTAATTTTTCCAGAATTATTTTCTCATTGCAGATCACTGGAAAGATTTCCTGTTAGAAGAAAAACTGATAACTAAGGAGAATCATTTGGTGGATTCAGCTTTTGATACCTTGACTTCTTTTCTCATTTAGAAATAGGTTGATACATATTTCTGATTTCATGGGTTTTTCTCTCTAGATACTGACCAAGAGTGAATTTTTGATATTAATCTATATTTTATTTTTAAATAGCAAGCAGCGATTTAAATTACCTTCCATAAAAAGAATTGATCCTTTAAAAGCTTAGGAAAGAAATGCTAAAAAATAAAAAAATAAATCTCAAAAATTTGACCAGGTTTGTCTTTCTATTGTTAAGCATGATTTTTTTACATATTAAAATTATTAACACTGTTCACTATTATACTGGGGTTTCCTCCCATTGGTCTCTATAAGACCTCCTCAAAATAGAATTTTTAAAAATGAATCTGAAAACAAAAGTAGTATGTTCTTATACTTATTATATGCTTCTATTAAAAGGGACTTCAACCGTATTTATAATTCCCAAACAATTTGGTTAGCCAAGAAATATATTATGTTAGGTAGTTTTTTTACAAAACTGCCTTTCTTAGAGTTTTCTTTTTAATCCAATTGGGTCTTTAATATGCAGTGTTGTGTCTAGAGTTACTCTCCTCAAAAACTTAGCATCTAATTGGCAAAGTAAAGCATAAGTATATGAAACGTTAACAAATAAAGCAATTCAAGATTTAAACAAAAAGTCAAAGCATTCAGCCTCCAGGAACATTTTTTGGTCCTTTAGTTAATGCCAGGCTTATTTGAGCTCCAAAAATTGGGAAACAAAGAGGGGAGAAAGAGATAGACAGATACAGAGAAGTGCTCTGTCTATATAGCCTTCAGGTACTCATGGACTTTTGTAAATAAAACTGTATTTAATCAATTATATTAAAATACAGTTCAGTTTTATCCCTAGGCATTTTTTGTTTTGTTTTGTATTTGTAGAGGGAGTTGGTGTCAAGGATAGCACTGATAATTAGTACAGAAATATAGTCCCTCCCTTCTATCCCCTTCTCAAGCCAGCTCTTGCAGTCAGTAAATCTCCAAAGAAATATAATATGGAGGATTCAAATTGTTTCCAGAACACACAATGGAAGTGACTCAACAGCTCTATCTGGGATTTTAATGCAGGAGGGTGACAGCTGTGTTAGTGGTTTAGAAAGTGATGAATTGACGTGATGTTACAAAGCAATGCCTGATCACAAATGACTTGCACCGCTCTGTGCTCAAACTGTTTAGTTAGAGGTATCTCTATAATGGAACAGACATTTAGAAGCCCTGATTATGCATCTAACCTCATTTTCCACAGGTAATACTGCTTTTTTCTTTACAGAGAAGAGAGAGACTATTAAATAGGACTATTCTCAGGTTCTATTCACATCGCTTTACATCCTGCTTACAAATTAACATGTATCTGTCTTTCATCTCAACTCAGTGAAAAAGACATTTTCATTTTTCAAGGTAAACTACCAACCTGGTTCCTTCATCCATTCTTAAACCCCCCTGATCTTCTTTCTCAGGACCTCGCTCAATCAGTTTCCCTCTGTTCTGTAGAATATATTAATCTCTGCTCTCTTTCATCCCCTTCACAGCTAAAGAGTTCAAGGTTCTCCTTTCTGTAGAAAATTCTTTCTCTCCCCTCATGCCTTCAAAATGCCCAACACCAGCGCTGATCTGCCTTTCCATATTCAGGTTTATAGTGGACATCTTTCTGGGGCTAAATCACAGGTGTCAAAACTCAGCCTGTCAGTAACTGAACTCAGCACGTACCCTGCTGCCCCACCCCTCCTCCACCTCCTTTCTTCCCACTCTTGTTTTCTCCATTTTGATGAATAGCTGTACCTAGGTGACTCCCAGACTACCCTGCCTTTGTATTCTAAACCCATCAGCTATCCTACTCCAAACTGATAAGCAATCCCCATGTTGACAACTGACTATAAACCAGCAACAAATATTCCATACAATGGTTATAATTTCAAGGAAAAGATAGCATATAAACAGTTTTAAATTTCTTCAATAAATATGTATTGGGTTGTATTATGTGGGAGCAGGATAAACATAATGCCATGTCTAGATCTAGACGACATTTTTATTTCGCCATTACCGTTGTGTATATTGTCAAGAAACACTTGAAATGAGGAAAAATCAAGAATGATAAAATATTAAATTTTATTTCCTGGCTTAATTTTTATTTTCAAACATTATTTCTTTCATGAGTCTATGATAATTTAATAATCTGAAATGAATAACTTGCTGATATAAACTGGAAATGGAAATGTTTGTTTTCTTGAATTCTTCTTTTCCAGTTTTACACCACCAGCTCACTGACCAGAGCGAGCCCTGGGGAAAAGCTATGAGATAAAATTTATGGTTTTGAATATTTTGAATATTTTAAAAAATAATTTTATGGTTTTGAATATTTTGAATATTTTAAAAAATAATTTTATCAAGCATTAGTGTGGCAAAACAAAAATTGCACTGAACAAAGAACTCAGTCTGAACTCAACCCTGCAGAAACAAAAGGCAGTATGGTTTTTAAAAGATGGGGTGAGAGAAAGATCATAGGCCATCTGGGTTTCACCAAAGGAAAAGTAAACTTTTTCTCTCTTTTTTAAATTGAAGTATAGTTGAATTACAATGTTTTACTAATTTCGTACTTACAACATAGTGATTCGACAATTCTATTAAGTTATGCTCACTGGGATAAGTGAAGCTATCATCTGTCACCATGCAATGTTATACAGTAGTATTGACTATATTCCCCATGCTCTACTTTTCATCCCTATAATTTATTTATTTTATAACTGTAAGTTTGTACCTCTTAATCCCCTTCACTTATTTTGCCATGCCCCCCCCCCCCACCACAACCACCAGTTTGTTCTCTGTATTTATGCTTCTGTTTCTGTGTTTTTGTTGTTTGTTCATTTGTTTTGTTTTTCAGATTCCACATATAAGTGAAGTCATCATGACAGGAGGAAGTTTTACAACTCAGATCAGGGAGCCCACTGAAGTTAGACTTCCGCAAAAATGGGGCTGGTGGGAGATGGGGTTAGGGGTCCTATCTTTCTTGATAACTACCTTTCAAAGGGATGGCTCCCGAATCTTGAGAAAGACGTTCCTAGGTTATAAAATAGGCAAGCTTTTTAAAATATTTACATTTCAAAGGGCCAAGAGAAAATTTAGTGACCAGTATTCTAATGTTCTCAGGAAAGTAAGAGCAGAGGCCTAGTCAGGAAGAAGATTTTCTAATGTTTATTTAAGCTGAGAAAAATGTTAAGGCTGTCATGGTCAAGGGCATGCAAATTCTTTGATTCCATTTCCATTTGCCCCGGAGTATCTCTGAGCACATTTGGATATAGCATATCCTTGTGGTTGCTTGGCATTTGATTTTGGATTTAGAGACTCTGTAATGGAGTAGCCCTTCTTAAATTTGGTCTGACTTAACCTATTATTTTTTTAATTAAACAGTACATCTGTCCATGATTTGTGTTCTTACTCAAAAGAGGGTAACAGAGCAATTAGTTGTTAGAAACTGTGAAAAAGTAAGCCATAGGGTCCTCCACAGACATTGATCCTGTTTTGAGTCTTTTAAATTCTGATATAAGAAGAATACTCATAAAAGGCTGCTGTGAACAGAGCAGGCAGAGATAACGGAGCTCAGACACACTAAAGCTAATTACCTACAGTAAATGATTTGAATGTGGGCCAATAAGAGACTGGGGAGTAAGCATATTAAAGCCACTATAATAGAAGACATGAAATGAGACAAAAGAAATGAGGGATGGAAATGTAATGCATGGAAGGAAAGTCATACAGGAGATTAAGAAAATTACATTGCTATTGTGTTTCATTCCAGTTAAAGTGAATGACCTTCATTGGCAATGGTTCATGAATCCAGTATTTATAAGAGAACACAGACCCATACAATGGCATACAGGTTAACTTTTTTTTTTTCCTTTTTCTTCTTTTCTCTTTAATGCCTAGATAATGAGCTACACTGCAAATACACAATCTCTTTACATGAAACCTTAAAGAATAGAGATGCAATAGGCTATGCTTATCTAGCTGAAGACAAGACTTTTCCAATGTCATGTCTTCTGCTCCAGTCACACACCTGCTGGACTTACACATTAATAAATGTTTAACTGATGAAGAATGTATTGTCAGCATTTTCCCAATTTTCAGGGAATTGCAAGGCCCAGGAAGTCTGGCCCTCTGTTGAGTGGATGCTTCCATTTCGGTGGAAAGCAGTTTTTTCATTAATTCATTCTCCTGCTCACATAACTGTGAATAATATGCTCATTCCCATTATAATAATAATTCCTACTATCTGATGACAAGACATCATTGGATTCTGGGGATAGGGAGAGGAAACAAAACCTAATTCAGATGCCATCTCAGATCTGTCCTGGACAAAAAGTCTGTCTTAGAATCATTCTCATTTTAATGGTATGCACTTAACCTTCTGTGGGTGGGAGGGAGCAAATATCTTTCTATCATTAAAGTTATGAAGATAAGAGGCACAGGCTGAGGTGCGTTTACTGCATTCCTATATCGCACAGTAGTTTTGCAGAAATTCTTGTTCCAGGGATTCCCATGCTTTCTTAGTTCATAAGGAACTTAGTGTCTCAGTAATTTTTTCATGACACATCTAGATCCAATGAAGTGGCTAACAATGTTTGTTAACTAAATAGGTCCAATAATAATAAATATTTATTTCTTAAAAGTTTAATGGCTACTTGAAAGAAACAACACCTACATTGAAAGAAAACATATTTTTATTTCATTGTTAATCACAATTATTAATGTGTGCAGTCTGAACACTGCACAACTTCTCAAATCTTTCAATCAGATTGGACACTGCCATCCCTTTTTCCTATCCTACATTGATTTTCATAAGTACTTACTTTTTATCGTAGTGATTGCTGAAAACATACTTTTGCAAATATATGACATCTTAAGGAATATAGTGCAGTCAAATGTTAAGATTTTGATGTCCTCAAGTTAGCAGTTTGTATAGACTACAATGGATATGGAGTATAGCTGTGTTTGACTCTCGATCTTGAGGTCGCGAGTTCATGCCCCACGTTGTAGAAATTACTAAAAAATAAATAAACTTAAAAAAAAACTGTTAAATATTCCACAGGACCTTTGTGAATTTGTTATGGCCTGTATGAAGGCAGATACAAATTAAAGATAAGAGGCTTAATTTTCCCTCTGGAAAATAAGGGAAAAGATTTCTCTCTCCGTTTTCTTAGAGCAGTTACTTTAGAAAACTTCTAATTGTAGTTTCTTTCTGTCTCCTCCTGTTGGGAAGAGATTCTGTTTTTAATTATATTTCCTGAGGCTTTGGCCTTTGTCTCAGAATATGATCCTAGACACAAGTTTCCTCCAAGTTTTGACCTATTCAAACATTACAAATTATGATCTTTATAGATTTACACTTCTAGACATTTTCACCTTTTATATGTTGAAGAAATGATTTGTATTCCATAACATTACCACAACCTTCTAAAATTTAGAAAGCAGGTATCACACTCATTTTTTAAAAATTGATTTTAGAGATGAAGAGCAATCTAACCGGGATTATATGGAGTGCTAGAAAAATGACAAGGTTAGTACCTAGGGTGAGTATGACACCTATTTTTTCCATTACTTTAACAAACTTAGAGTATGTGGTTTGCCAGAGAGTCAAATTCAGCACCTAAATTTCAATATCTCATTCTACTTTTCATAGCCTTATAAAAGAAGATTTTTTAAAAATGATTGCTAAAGAAGAAATATGGTTAAATAATGAAAAAAAACCCCTCATAATTAAGGTGTTAGAAGTTGTAAGACATAAGAAATTATGTTCAAGTAAGGTTCTGGAACTTTTCTTTCAGGAGATTATACTTTATTGATATTTTTCCATATTAGTTAAAATTATAACATTGTTATATGACTATTGAAACAAATCAAATAATCCTACCATCCCTTTAGTCCTTTCTCAATCTTTGTTTATTTAATTTTATAAAACTAGAAAACCCAATTGTGTAACACAAAATTTAATACCACTCTTCCCCCCCTTTGATTTATTATGTCATGGGCATAGTTAATGTCTCCCTAGGTATATCTAACCCAGTGTTTAAGCAACCTCATAGATTTCCAATGTATGAATATGATGATTATTTTACTATTCATTTCCATGTTTAAAAAAATAATATGGCAGGCCAATACCTTTAATTAGGTTTGAATGCAGTTTTGAGTTGAATTTGATGAGTCTATCAGTTACCTAAAGACTGAAGAATCTTACATGTGGTATATAATATGGTCTTTCTGATAGATTTGATACTTCAGGACATAAGGTGGTTTTAGAAGGAAATTGAAAGAATAGATAAACAGTTTTCTTTGTCAATATTTTTGAAACCATGTCATTCAACTTCATAGATCCGAGATTGATATCTTAGAAAAATTTCAAAGGAGTAACACATTTTGAGCAGAACACAAAGAGGACAAGATTATGTTTATATGGTTGGGAAAAAAAAAAAACAGAACAGATCAATAAAACTAGGAGTGGGTTCTTTGAAAGAATTAATAAAATTGATAAACTTCTAGCCAGACTTATCAAAACGAAAAGAGAAAGGACCCAAGTAAGTAAAATCATGAATGAGAGAAGAGAGATCACACCAACACCACAGAAATACAAACAATGGTAAGAGAATATTATGAAAAGTTATATGCCAACAAATTGGACAATTTGGAAGGAATGAATAAATTCCTAGAAACTACTAAAACAGAAACAGGAAGAAATAGAAAATTTGAAGCAACCCATAAGCAGTAAAGAAATTGAATCAGTAATCAAAAATCTCCCCAAAATCAAAAGTCCAGGGCCAGATGGCTTCCTGGGGTGATTCCACCAAACACTTAAAGAGTTAATACCTAGTCTTCTCAAACTGTTCCAAAAAATAGAAATGGAAGGAAAACTTCCAAACTCATTCTGTGAGGCTGGTATTACCTTGATTCCAAAACCAGACAAAGATTATCAGGCACACTTGCCCTAGTAAAGAAACACCTGCGGAGCACAGTGGGGCGGGACTTGGTGTCCGCAGCAGCTCCACTGTTGGTGCTGTTCTGCTCACTGAAGTCTGTGCTGATGCGGGGGGTGGGGGGAGAGAAACATGGCATCAGCCCTCTCCCTGATCCCTGGAGAGGGGAGTTCACACCTGCCGTTGTCCAGAAATCCTCTGAAGAAGAGCAAACAATCTCCCCTCCTGTGTCCCAGGTATCTATCAGATCCCTGCCTTCACCCTGTGTCAACAAAATACACCACATTAATAAAAGAAAGGATAAGAATCATATGATCCTCTCAATAGGTACAGAAAAAGCATTTGACAGAGTACAGCATCCGTTCTTGATAAAAACCTTCAACAAACTAGGAATAGAGGAACTAGGAATATACCTCAACATCATAATGACTATATATGAAAGACTCACAACTATTATCATCCTTAATGGGAAAAAATTGAGAGCTGTTCCTCTAAGGTCAGGAACAAGACAGGGATGTCCTCTCAACATTGATATTAAACATAGTACTGAAAGTACTAACCTCAGACAACAAAAAGAAATAAAAAGCATCCATGATTTTCATATCTTCTTAAAAATATATGAGGAAAAAGCCTTTGGGTTTTTAAAGTTTGTAATATGCAGAAATTCATTTGCAAGGTAAGTTCTGGAATCGGGCGATATTATTTTATTTAATTTTCTTATTGAGTAAATATTGTAATAGGTCCTTATATCAGGAAGAATAGCCAATTCATTTCCATATTTAATTTTTATTGAAATATAATATGAAACTTCAGATAAAACAGTTAAGGCATAGAAATCAGAACACAAAAACTTGTTTGTTTGTTTTTTTCATGTTGGGTAACTCTTGAATTAGGCTACTCCTAAAATAATATCTTTCTTAATCTCAGATGTTTTATTTCCCAATTAATTTTAGAAATAGAAATAATGTCAAATTGTTTATCATCACTTGGAAATATTACAGGTGTGGGGTTTTTTTTGCGGGTGTGATTTAAATTTTGTGTTATGAATTGTGCTTTTTATTTAGAACTTTCTCCTTTCAGTCACATTTCCATGGCAAATTGTTTTGTGCAATATAAATATTAAAAATATTTTTAAATTGCCCTGAAGAATAGTGAAATAATATGATAAGTGTAAGACTCAGTCTATCATTCATGAAGTGTGTCAACCTAAGGGTTGATAAGTCAATGTTGTGCCTAAATGCATCAATTGAATGTCAACATGTAGGCGCCAAGGGATCTCGCATATAACTTCTAGACTTTCTGTGAGGCATACTTTTTCTTAAAAGTAAGACAGAAAAGGGGGCACCTGGGTGGCTCAGCCATTAAGCGTCTGCCTTTGGCTCAGGTCATGATCCTGGGACCCTGGGATCGAGCCCCGCATCGGGCTCCCTGCTCGGCAGGAAGCCTGCTTCTCCCTCTCACACTCCCCTTGCTTGTGTTCCCTCTCTCGCTGTCTCTTTCTGTCAAATAAATAAAATCTTAAAAAAAAAAAAAAAAGAGAAAAAAAGTAATGTGATATTAATGATAGAAAATCATGAAACTAGATGGAGATTTTGAGTAAGTAAATCATTTAGGCAAAACCTAATTTTTAAATTTTCTGTTAAATTCAGGGGCACCCGGGTGGCTCAGTGGGTGGCCTTTGGCTCAGCTCATGATCCCAGGGTCCTGGGATCGAGTCCCACATCGGGCTCCCTGCTCAGAGGGGAGTCTGCTTCTCCCTCTTCCTCTGCAGCTGCTGCTGCTCTCTCTCTCTTTGTCATAAATGAATAAAAAAAAATCTAAAAAATAAAATAAATTTTCTGTTAAATTCAGGCTCAGAGAATTTAGATGACTTGCCCAATTAGGAGTGATTCAGATCATTTCTATTGCTTTACAATTAAGAACTTGAATGAGGAGCTTGGCCTCCTGAATCTCAACGGTAAGAATAATCCAATCTTAGCTAGAAGCTTCAGTGTTTGGCAGAGAGGTCCTCTGGGAACACATTGCTAGTGTAACAAGAGGTCCCTTTATTTGTTTGGAATAGAGGATGTTTCCAGGGAGTTTTTCTCATTCTAGGAGGGTGATAAATTTAGCCAAGGATCCCAAAAATCCAGCTAACTTCTTCAAATAAAATAAAAATAACCAGTACTTATTAAGTGCCTATTACTGCCAATGTAGTATCTACGAGTTTAAGTTCTTCAGTGACAATAGGAGTATTTGAAGACTATTTCTCAAAATACTGTTTGTGTGATCTCAAGTGACACTTTCAACATGTCTAAACTTCTATTTTTTATATTTAAGTAGATATCTGCCATATACTTTTTTTTTTCCACCTTAATAAAAGGTGCTTTTATTAAAGCATGGGGACAGGACCCATTGGCAGGAAGAGCTGCTGCCCTAAGATTGTGAGGGGCAACTGATTATATACTTTGGGGTTGAGGGAAGTAAAGATAAGGGAATTTCAAAGGATTTTCATATGCTGAAGAAGACTCAGGATACTGGAGGCCTGCTGTTGTCAAGCTAAGGTAGCTTTTCCCTCTAGCAATAAGGTTTAGACAGTTGGGAGTTCCCTGGAGGAACTTTAATATAAGTCAAGTATTTGTGGGTTTTTTAAAAATTTATTTTTAAAATTTAAATTCAATTAATTAACATATAATGTATTATTGGTTTCAGAGGTAGAGGTCAGTGATTCATCAGTCTTATATAATACCCAGTGCTCATTACATCACATGCCTTCCTTAAGACCTGTCACCCAGTTACCCCATCCCCCCACCTCCTTCCCTTCCAGTAACCCTCAGTTTGTTTCCTACGATTAAGAGTCTCCTATGGTATGTCTCCCTCTCTGTTTTTTTTTTTTTTAAGGTTTCAAATGTACTTTATTTCTTCAACCATGCCATATTTTAATGGGTGCACAGTGCTTCTACTTGGCATCAACTGTGAGTTGGTTTTGAAACAATTCAGTATTACACCAACTGGGATGATTACTGATCTCTCCATTCCTTTGGGGTGACTCTGCCAACAGGGGACAGGTTCCATTCTATTCCAATTTGTGTTGCTGTATATGCCCATACAGCAATACAGAAAGTGGCTCCACTAGCTAATACGGCATTACCATATTTGTCATGGAAACCAGGCGTCCTTTTCTGGTGGCTCTGCCTTGCCATTGTTTGTGGAATGCTTTGTACTCGGAGACGACTTAGAGCAGTTCTGGCCATGGGAAACATCCTGAAGCTGAAGACAGAACGGCGCAACAGCAGCTGCTCCTTCGCTACAAACTCGTGCCAAGTCTCCTTGCAAAATGCCCTGAAAACTCCCTCTCTGGTTTTGTCTTGTTTTGTTTTATTTTTAACTCTCTTCCCCTATGATCCTCTGTTTTGTTTTTTAAATTCCACATATCAGTGACATCATATGATAATTGTCTTTCTCTGATTGACTTATTTTGCTTAGCATAATATCCTCTATTCCATCCGCATCTTTGCAAACGGCAAGATTTCTTTTTCTTTTTCTTTTTTTTTAATGGCTGAGTGGTATTCAATTGTATATATACACCACATCTTCTTAATCCATTCAGCTGTAGATGGACATCTGGGCTCTTTCCATAGTTTGGCTACCGTGGACATTTCTGCTATAAACAGTGGGTGCAGGTGCCCCTTCGGATCACTACATTTGTATTCTTTGCATAAATATCTACTAGTGCAATTACTGGGTCATGGGGTAGCTCTATTTTCAACTTTTTGAGGACCCTCCATACTTTCTTCCAGAGTGGCTGCACCAGCTTGCATTCCCACCAAGAGTGTAAGAGGGTTCCCCTTCTCCGCATCCTCGCCAACATCTGTCATTTCCTGAGTTGTTAATTTTAGCCATTCTGACTAGTGTGAGGTGGTATCTCATTGTGGTTTTGATTTGTATTTCCCTGATGCCAAGTGATGTTGAACATTTTTTCATGTGTCTGTTAGCCATTTGTATATCTTCTTTGGAGAAATGTCTGTTCATGTCTTCTACCCATTTTTTTTTTTTTGATTGGATTATCTGTTCTTTGGGTGTTGAGTTTGATAAGTTCTTTATAGATTTTTGGACACTAGCCCTTTATTTGCTACGTCATTTGCAAATATCTTCTCCCATTCTGTCGGTTGTTGTCTGTTTCCTTTGCTGTGCAAAAGATTCTTATCTTGATGAAGTCCCAATAGTTCATTTTTTTAAAAAGATTTTTAAAATTTATTTGACAGAGGGACAGTCAGTGAGAGTGGGAACACAAGCAGGAGGAGTGGGAGAGGAAGAAGCAGGCTCCCAGCAGAGGAGCCCGATGTGGGGCTGGATCCCAGAACGCCGGGATCACGCCCTGAGCCTAAGGCAGACACTTAACGACTGAGCCACCCAGGCACCCCCCCAATAGTTCATTTTTGCCTTTGTTTCCCTTGCCTTTGGAGATGTGCCTAGCAAGAAGTTGCTGTAGCCGAGGTCACAGAGGTTGCTGCCTGTGTTCTCCTCTAGGATTTTAATGGATTCTTGTCTCACATTTAGGTCTTTCATCCATTTTGAGTTTATCTTTGTGGTGTAAGAAAACGGTCCAGTTTCATTCTTCTGCATGTGGCTATCCAATTTTCCCAACACCATTTTTTGAAGAGACTGTCTTTTTTCTATTGGATACTGTTTCCTGCTTTGTCGAAGATTAATTGACCGTAGAGTTGAGGGTCCATTTCTGGGTTCTTTGTTCTGTTCCATTGATCTATGTGTCTGTTTTTGTGCCAGTACCATACTGTTTTGATGGTTACAGCTTTGTAATAGAGCTTGAAGTCCAGCATTGTGATGCCACCAGCTTTGGTTTTCTTTTCAACATTCCTTTGGCTTTTAGGGTCTTTTCTGGTTCCATACAAATTTTAGGATTATTTGTTCCAGCTCTGTGAAAAAAGTTGATGGTATTTTGATAGGGATTGCATTGAATGTATAGATCGCTCTAGGTAGCATAGATGTTTTAATAATATTTTTCTTCCAATCCATGAGCATGGAACGTTTTTCAATTTCTTTGTGTCTTCCTTAATTTCTTTCATGAGTGTTCTATATTTTTCTGAGTACAGATTGCCAGGTACTTTTGGGATGCATATTAAAAACTATATTTAAAACTACTTACTTCAGTGCCTGGCACATGTTTATCCTCAAAAAATAGGAATCATTATTTTAGATTTCATATATGATTCTTAAATAACTCAAAGATGTAAGTCATATAATTTTCTTATTGATGAAAGAACTAAAACAATTTAAGCATGTCATGCAACAATTATGTGTAGAACTGATAGCCAAATCCAGGTTCTTGTGGTCTCAAAGTCCATACCTGGCTCACACATTAGATTTTCCTGATGATTTATAAAATGCCGTGTCTGTGGCTTACTTCTAGACATGTTAATATAAATGAGGATCCTAATGTTTATTCAGAACTAACAGCTTTTTTACCCAATTCTTCTCCATGGAAGGTGCTTACCATGGTATCTGGTAGTACATTTTAGGACTAAAGAGAAAGATGCTATCATTATTGTTATTATTTTATACAGCTGAGCATGTCCAGCAAATTCCTCCCATTCTCTCCCACAGAATATCAAGCAGGTTTTTGAGAAACTGACTCATCTAAATTGATTAATTGAATTGTTCACATTTCTTGCCTTGTTTCAAAATTCTGTTAAAGTAGGTTTGAATAGCCTCAACTAGGTATTTCAAAAATAATCAGAATAAGGGAGTATATTCTCCAGAGAAATTTAACCAGAGAAGATCCTAACTGGTCAAAGAAAAGGGCAGAGATGAGGAGCTGAGCCAAGAATAGGAAACAAACATACAAAATTCAGCATAGTTACTTGTGAGACTGGAACTGAAAACATGAACCTGGAAAACAGAATCTAATAATGTGTTTTATACATTGATGGACACGGTGATGGATAAAACAGCCCAAGATTAAAAAATAAGCAACATACAAATACAAAGAAAGGGAAAGAAAAGGGGAGGGAAGAACTGCCAGGAAAGCACCACCACCACAAATACCGACAAAAATAGAAACATAATTATAATACTTGATTTAGGAGCGTGTGATAATACTAATAATAAATGACTGAATAGTGGCTGAACAAAAATTATTACAGTGAGTAATGAGTGGAGGGCAAGATACATTTTAAGAAATAGAATATTTTGGGGAGGGGGAATGGGCAAAATGGGTGAAGGGGAATGGAAGGTACAGTCTTCCAGTTACGGAATGAATTAAGTCATGAGCATGAAAGGCACAGCATAGAGAATACAGCCAGTGGTGTTGGAATAATGTTGTATGGTGACAGATGGTAGCCACACTGGTGGGGAGCACAGCATAACATATAGACTTGTTGAATCACTATGTTGTACACCTGAAACTAATGTAACATTGTGTTTCAATGTTACTTCAATAAAAATAATGATATTTTCATCTGTCTAAATAGGAAGTTATTGGATACCATCTAAAATTGACAAAAAATGCACAACAAATAATATTATTTATTATATTTAATATTATATAATATAATATATATATTATATATATTTCTGTTTTCTGAAAACAGACTTAAAGATAGTTACCTCTGGTCAGTAGATTGGTATATGTGTCCTGGGAGTAGAGGGAAGAGGTCTATGATAGTGGAAACTCATGTTCTTATTAAGCTCTCAGAACTATTTGACATTTCAAACATTATGTATATATTACTTATACAAAGATTGAATTAAAGTTAAAAACCTCGACTTATGCAGGGAAACTTTTTATTTTCAGGGGAAAAAGCATTGACTTACAAGAAGTTTTGTGGGTGTTTTAGTGGAATGCCTAAAATTTTCCTTCAGTTACAATTTCTTAAATTTTGATACACCTTTGATAGCATATCCTGCTTCACTCTACTCCACCATGTACTTATGAAAAAGATGCACAGGAATTTATATATCTCAAGGGAAAGCACATTTTTTGAAGACTTTGTTCAAAAAGTTTGAGATTTGGGATTTGTCTGTAAATATGGAATATTTACTGATTCTATGTCTGCACATGATGCTAGAATAGTTAGCTGAAGAGTGAAGAATGCGGTCAGTCAAGGCAATGCAAAAAGTCTTTTGATTCATTGCCAAGTTTTTCCATCTCATAGAGATACAAGCTCAGTGCTTTCTAGCATTTATAAGAAAGTGTTTTAGATACATTTGCTATGGAATGGTTAAATATAGCTCCAAGTTTTTGTGTAGGTGCACACACATTCATATTCTTTTTTTTTTCTCATAGAAGAAATCAAATCTTGAGTTTTAAGAAAAGTTTTTTGATCACGGTAGTAGAAGTATTCTGCTTGAAAACAGAATACTGCCAGCTTATGGCATGAAAACGATCAGGAGCTGGTCAGAAAGGCAGGCTCTGTGAGTCATTCACATGGAATAAATTTTAGGTCAACGTGTGCCTTAGGAGTTATGTGCTCCACATGGCTCTGTGAATTAAAAAATGTGTGTAGGTAACAGTAAAGCACTCTGAAAATCAGCGTAATCTTTCTTTCTCCATTACTGATAAGCAGTCTCTCAACGCGAATGAGCACACCTTTTAAAAAAAATTTAAAGAAGAAGGAAAAGAGTTTTATTCAAGCCCAAGTTAGGAGAGCTGCCCAGGCTACACAATCTTCACAAAGAAGAGAGTGCTCCGGGGAAGGACCATTTAGTGCAGGGTTACACGTGCTTTTTACCTAAAGAGTGACAAATCATCATGACCAAAGAACTTGCAGAAAGTTCTAGACCTTATCTTAAGCTTGTAGTATGTGCAGGACTGCTCGATTCCAATCTTAGGGGAATAAGGAGGTTTTATTCTTATCTTTATGTTTGGAATGTTTCTTTTTAGGTTATTTGTTGATGAAGCAAATGTACAATGTGTACTCTGGACAGAGACTGAGCCCATGCTTTGAGGTTTTGCTGTCTCTGCTAAATGTAAAGTATGGTTTCTCTGAGACCCCATACGCAGGGCCCACAAACATTAAAAGTTGAAACTCTCCTTCATTTTATCAAGTCTTAAGCTTTAAGATTGAGAAAATAAGAAACCATCTACTGAATTCATTTCATATCTAGGTATCAGAAGCTTTAACATTAAATTAATAAGATAAAGAACAGTTCATTATGTTGCTACGATACTACCATGACAGATAACAAGCCTAAAGAATCTCTCAGAAAGGACCTCACAGTCTTTTTTCTCTTTCCTCCTGCTAGGACATTTCTGACATGATTTTACCGCATCATATTTTCTCTAGTCACAAAAATATGAGACTCCCGGACCTGAGGTTTACACTGTTTAGCAGAGCAACACTTGCAATCCCAACAGTAGCTAACTTTCCAGTGGCAGTGTGATTTCAGGATATTTCTGAATTAGTGAATATTGAAATAGCATGTCTATTAAACAAAGGCAAGGAAAAGTCATTTGGACCCAATGACTAGAGTGGGGTATATGCTAGTGGATACTAAGGTTACAGATTAGTTTTCAATGAAATCTCTTGTTCTCAATCACTAGGAAGTAACTAAAATAAAACCTAGTTTTGCCTTAAGTTTTTTGACATTTGTTCTCAGGCTTTCCTGAGGGTATTGTTCCTGAAAGTCAAAGAAGAATTTATTCAGCAATATTTGAAAACTAAGCTCTTCGGGAGGTATATCTACTTTTGCAAATATTAGTTTGTACATTTCCTCATATAGCCATCCCTAAATCGGTGACAAATGAAACAATATTGGAAAACCAAATATTCCATAAACTTTTGGCACATCTCCAAATTAATGTGAGAGGCAAATTATCTTGGATAAAAAATTCTAATATTGCAAAACTAGCATAATTTTGTAGGTTTTTTAAATTTATTTTTTTAAGATTTGTATTTATTTATTTGAGAGAGAGAGAGCACAACCAGGGGGCAGAAGCAGAGGCAGAAGCAGACTCCTCACTGAGCAGGGAGCCTGATGCAGCATTCGGTCTCAGGACCCCGGGGTCGTGACCTGAGCCAAAGGCAGACGTCCAACTGGCTGAGCCACCCAGGTGCCCCAATGCTGTAGTTTAATGCCAATAAACTTTAAGCTTATTCTTTTTTTTTTTTTCTTCCCGGCTTTTCTTCTTGCCTTCTGAATGTCACTTTTTCTCCTGTTCCCAACCTGTCTTCTTGTTTATGTTGTATACAAGTTGCTGAATCAGCTCTCAAGTCCCAGACATACATTTCTGACTCTCCTGCTGCAATCAAATACTCAGGGCTAGCAAAACTGGATTTAGAGTCTACGCATTGCTCTTTTTGTTGAATATACTTGTTCTGTTCCTTGCCTCTAAATCACACAGATTCAAATCATCTTAAATCTTTTGGACTTTAGCATTTCTTACTATACCAAGGTACTTCAATGCCCAGCCACATCCCCTCAGCACATTCTAGGGAGCTGATTCATGGATCTTTGCCCTACTTGCTGGCATCCTGAGGGAATTCTCTGGTCATGGGAGCAGGTTTGACCCATGTACGGAGCAGGCTGAAAGTGCCAGGAAGTTGACTGCTTATAATTTCAACCAACATTTTAAATTAACATTTACAATATATAAAACAGAGACTTTGAAAATATTGAAGTTAGTCACCTAAAGGTTTTCTGTGATTTTATGGAGACTGCATAATTTTATATACTCAGCTACTGATTTGTGGAAATATTACGGAGAAACTTGCAAATACAGCTGTCGGAAAATAGAAAGAAATGTCAAAGTGTCCTCATAGTGCTAGCATAAAAATACATTTCTTTTATCATATTGTCTATTCTTTTAAAGAAGATGTGGAAATTTCTGCCTTAAACAAATCATAAAAATTACATTCCTTGTCACACAAATCTAGTGAATGTGTCCCCTATCCACCTAGTTCCCATACCAGGGCATTATCTGCCAGTCATTTTGTTCTGTGGTGTATTTATTATGAGCTTGCTATTTTCTATGTGGCTTATCTATGACATGTTGCTAATTTTTCCCTAAACAATAAAGCAGGGTCACGACTAGATGATGATGGGGCATCATAACTGGGGAGAAGAGAGCAGGGGGAAGTCGATCCACCGGTACCTACATGGACATCTAGCCCAGTGAACCTTGAGTCCTTCTTGTATTGCCAACGTGCTGCTGTTGCTGACCAGTCAGTGCTGAAAGAATTCTGAGCTCCTGGTAGAAAGCCCCCTGATGGCCCAGACAGGAAGAATATAAGGGACCTCTCCCAAATCATTGTCAGGGACAGAATGCTAATACACAAAAAGTTTATTGGTTATGCTTTCTTGGTCTGCTGCTGACCTAAGCATGAATGTGACTCAGAAATTCAGAGTACAGGACCATATATGTCCTTGCATGCATTCAAATCACTTCTTTCCTAGTTGGCACTAAATGAAATCAATACACTTCAGATATATTCAGAACCTTCTATGTTCCTAAAACCAGTCCAAATGTCTTCACATATGTTTAACTCTTGAGGCCACACAACTTTTTCAGGTGGGTTTAATAGATGAGGAAATGGATATTTGAGACGATTAAATGACTGTTATTCAAATTAACTATATAAAATGATGAAAAGATACACTTTAGGCACAGTAACAGGAAACCTCCCTCTCTTCCCTGAACACAGCACACATTTTAAATATGTTGATGAGGCAGCCTTGGATTAAGTAAATAATTGTTCTGAACCCCCTATAAGTAAACAGTCCAGGAAATGAGTTTCAATACTTAGACTAGCATGCATCACAAATTTTCTGAATACCAACAGAAACCTTGGGTAAGTAGAGGACCATAGAAAATCATCTACGTTGTTTGACATTTGACTTTTTTCCCCTGATAAATAAAAGAAACAGCAGTATAGATAAATCAGTTGTAATCACTATTTACCTTTTATAACTTTTACTTCTCTTCCCAAAATAAATCAGAAATGAAGTTATACCACATCAAAGATTACTAAGCCATAGTTGCCACTGTCAGGGAATTTAGAATGGAAATAGAAATGTTACTTTTCCCCCTAGATGCCTCTTCATCTTCCTCTAATCTCCAATTGACCTTTTTACCACTCTCTCAATCCATTCTCTTGGCTTTTATCACTGCTGGCGAATATGAAGAGTTGGGAAATGTTGAAAAATGCTTAAAATACTCTTCAGGATTGCTGTTCTTTCAGAGGGAAGAAAATCACATTAATTTGACTCCTTTTTCCTTTGGTTTACTTCACAATATGGAGGGTCTTAACCCTCTGGAAGATTTGGCTTTTTCTCTCCCCCACAACCCCCATCACACTTAAAATAATCTTTTCATTAGACTAATGGTTTTCAAAGGACAGAGCAAAAACTTGGCTTCAAGATTTTGTTTTCCTACCCTGCAAAACTCTTTTAGCAAGGAAATATTAAAGATCTGGTTAGAGCCTTGAAATTGGAAAAGGGTAAACTATAGACAACACAGATATTCTCACCTGTGTTTCCTTATGCCTGTGAACAAAGTTGCTTGAACACATACAAATTCAAACTGAAAGGTCTGCTGATTTGTCTTTTTTCCCCTCATGATTAGACACATTATGCTCTGTGGAATTAGGTAGTTCAAAGGAATAAATATTAGGAAATGGAGTTCTCAATTAAGCGTACTCTTTTATTTTTAATTAACTATATCCATAAATAAAAGGAGCTCTTAAATGCAGTTATTATTCTTTATTTAATGGTGAGATTTTAAGGATTTCTGAAGAGTATCCATAGCTTTGGGGGCACCTGGTGGCTCAGAGGTTAAGCCTCTGCCTTTGGCTCAGGTCATGATCCTGGAGTCCTGGAATGGAGCCCAGAGTTGGGATCCCTGCTCAGCAGGGAGTCTGCTTCTCCCTCTCCTCCCCACTCATGCTCTCTCTCACTATCTTTGTCTCTCTCTCTCAAATAAAGAAAATCCTAAAAAAAAAAAAATAAAGAGCATCTATAGATCAGAACCTGGATGCTTGCATACCACTTGCCTCCTTTCAATTAGAGTGAAATTATGAGAAAAAATATGGATTTATGTCATTAAATATGGTATTAATTATTATCATAACCACATGCTACTCTTTCTTTGTAATAATAATTACCGTAATAATAATATGGCATTCATTCTTTGTTTTGACATTTGTCTCTGTCCTTTCATATACTACTAGTTACCTGTAACTTTGGGGGTCCAGGAATCCTTTCTTCCCATTTTTCACACTATTCTAAATCTTGAAGCTTAGAGAAATCAAGTCAGCATCTCTGCTTTCAGGAATGAGACTTCTCTTTGTGTAGCCGAACAAATAAGTAAATAAATAGCAGGGGTCTTTGCAAAAGCTTTCTTATAATCACAAAATAACAGAACGTGGGGTTTCTGGAGAGTTCCTGACATCCTTGATTCAACCTTCAAAGGAGCATCATAATAGGAAAGCTTCAGAATTAACTGAAAAAACAAATTTCTAGTTGTAAAGTACTGCCATACTTGCAGATTCTCACTGTTTGTCTCTGTCATTGATATTTTAGGAGCGTCATCTGGGAAAATGGAGCTTAATCTCCATCTTTAGTTATAATATTTTAGAAACTGGTCCACCAGTGAATAGTTAGAAAAAGATTGCCTTCAAAATGATATGGGTCAGCTCTGTGTTTTCTTCTATAACCTCACCACAGTACCAAGGTGGCATGGGAGAGCTATCAGGAGCATGGGCAAGTTGTGCTTGATCTAAAAACAAGGGCAAAGTGCCTTCTTAGTGCAGCAGGCAATGTGTGAGTGTCATAAAGGCAGGGACAAGCCTACTGGGGGTGGAGAAGCTGCTTCCACCAAATCAAATTTCCTCTCTCAGCATAACATATCATCTAGCTTTAATTGAAGTCATGTGCTTAAGAAGATCTTTTTGCTCATTCTTGGTATTCCCAAATTTGCATCTTATTGTTTGAAATTTGCAGGTAGAGAAGCTAGTATTATGCGAAAGTGAAGCAAATTCCAGCTATTTGGCTATTTTTGTCTTATTCTGTGGGACTGCATTATTTGCTCACTTTTTCTCTTCCTACTGGAGTCAAAGCCTTGTGTCAACCTTTGTTTTAAAGGTGAAAAGTTGCATTTCCCCCCTATCGTGATATGTAGAAAGGGTGAAGAATTGTGAGGATAGACATTGGACTAGCATCCTTCCTTCATAAAATAAATTTTCTAGGAATAAGAAATCCACTACTTGAAATCATGTAATAGGGTTGAATATTTTTTGATATTTATGTATTCAAGTGAAAGTGTTTCTTTACTTCCTATAATTTATCTGATTTTTCTTACAGTGCCTTGACCTGGTAGGCTACAACAGTTCTCATGTCTTCCCATGCCCACGTCACTATATTAATTTACAATACAGCAAACTCATTCAAATTCAACAATTCAAACAATTTTAATTCAGGTAATTTGGTAATGTATTCTCTTTGGGATGATTCAACCTTTCCTTTTTATTTTTTTTTGTCATCCCCAGCTGTTTGCCAAAATGCCTTCTGCCAGGATTTCCCTTAAATCAATGTTTCCTTTCTGTAATGATATTTACTCTATTTCCTTTCTTGAGGTGGTAAGTAGGGATTGGGAGGAGAAAGAAGCTTATGAAGAGAAGAGAAGAATATAAATCAGGAGATATTCAACAAAGGTGGTATTTGTTACACATGGCCTGGTTTTATTTTCCTACTTGTATAAATAAATGCCAATAAATAGGCACTTAAAAGAGCAGATTGTCACTTTGTTTTTCCTAGTAATGCTAAAATATTCACATGAATATTCTTTCTCTTTTTCTCAGATAAATTAAGTTAAGCATCATGAGTCTGAATGATCTAGGTAAGTGAAAAATGAGAAAGACTCTTTAGGAATAATACCGTGCAAAGAGCAACCATGTGGAATGCTGCAACTGTGCTGTTGCTGCACACGGAGTTCCTTCAGCTCTTTCCTTTCCATTCTTCACACTTTTGGATATATGTCTATCCTATCTCTATTTCTATCTCTCCACTCTAAATTGTATAGTACTACACAATTTGGGAGTAGACATTCAATTACATTTCGGGTGATTTATATAGAATACTATAACAGACTTCAGTGCTGAGAGGATAGTAAATATCTTTATTCATGCCTGTTTGTGACTCAGAACATGTAGGAAAGATCTGAATGAGGTTTTTCTGGTAGCCACAATATGTACTTACTTTACGTACTTACAGTATGTACTTACTTTACTTTTCACTATAATGTATAATTTTATGCTATAGTGAGGATCAAAACCAGTATCTACAGATATTAGGTCTCATGCTTTTTTTATACTCAGTCTCTCCGTTTACTCATTTCTTATTCTTTCTTCCACCCACTCTAATCAGTTTCACTTCTACTGAGTCACTGAAATTACTCTTGTATAAGGGCTTTGTGATCTCTAGCTCCAAAACCCAATGGACAATCCACAGAATACACTTACTGGAGCTCTTGACATTTAACACCATGGATCCATCACACCTTTTTGACTTTCTTTACTTGACTTCTGGGCTACCACACTCTTCAGAACCCTGTACACTTTTCCTCTTACTTCACTGGTGGCTCCTTTTCAGACTCCTTCTCCGGTTTCTTCTCCTCTTATTTATGTATTTATTTTCTTTTACTAGTAGCAAGAATTACTGTCAAACTACACTCGTCGGGCCAGAGACCCTTGTACTGTGAGGAAAGACTTGCCCATCTTGTAGCACACTACCTACCCTTTCTTCTCTTTTGAATCACTAAATCTTGGGGCACCTGGTGCTTGGAAGGTGCATTTGTGCAACTTCCTTTTTTTTTCTATTTAGACTCACATCCTGGATCTGATCTAATCTCAAGGCTTCAAATACCATCTTCTATACCTGTAATCCCCACTCATATCTCAAGCACTCATTTTATTCCTGAACTCAGATTTCAGTAACTATAAATGCTTGCTTGACTTTTGTATTCGAATGTGTAATAGATCTCTTTATCAAACTTCATTATCCAAACCCTCCCCCCGCCACAAACCTGAGAGTCCCACAGTCTCCATCAGTGATACTTTTTATTTCACAACCAAATCATGACCAAACTTTGAGCAGTGAAGTCATCTCAATCTTCAAAATGGCACCCTGAACTTGATTAACTCTCAATTCTTCTTCCACTACTGCCACACTGGCCCAGGCCACATAGCCTCTCCCCTGGCTAGTGTACTAGCTTCAGCCAAATTCAGTTAATAAGCCACAAGACTTCAAGTAATTCTGCCTAGCAGGATTTTAGATGAAAATTCTATTCCATGAGAATTTTCAGTGTTCCAAATGATTTAAGTTATAGGGTTGAAAGGAAAAATACTACCTTGCTTATATTATGTTTAGGAAGACAAGGTCTCTCTACTTAAATATAAGTAAGATGCAAAGGTGGGACATCACTTTAAAGTTTACCTGAAGTGTGAGCAATCGATACATACATTTAATTAATAAACTTCTACTTCTCTAGGATAACTTTACCACTCTAAGGACTAATGCTTCACACAATTACACCCAGGATGCAATGTCTGCATTTCATGAAAAGCTCTGATACACCAAGCTCCTTTCTGATGGCAGTAATGATTCTTTTTTTTTTTTTAAAGATTTTATTTATTTATTTAACAGAGATAGAGACAGCCAGTGAGAGAGGGAACACAAGCAGGGGGAGTGGGAGAGGAAGAAGCAGGCTCACAGCAGAGGAGCCTGATGTGGGGCTCGATCCCAGAATGCTGGGATCACGCCCTGAGCCAAAGGCAGACGCTTAACCGCCGTGCCACCCAGGCGCCCTGGCAGTAATGATTCTGACCCAATCTGCTTACTTGCTTGGACTTTCACACATTCCAGTTTATCCTGAATGATCTGTTTTGGCACTAGAAACAAGTTAGGATAATAAGCAATGCAAAGTTCTTTTTACTAGACCTGTGATGAGGTTTTGGATCATCGAAGTGAATCGTTCTGATGTCTGGCCGCAGGCAGTGGTGAAGAACTCCATGAAAGCTTCTGAAAATGTCTCAGCTACTCTCAATTTCTTCCAGGTTTATAGTCCTCTTTGAGAGCAGAGCTAAGAACCCTGACTTTCTTTCTTGAGTTTATTTCCTCCTATAATTTTAAATGATCATCTCATTTAAAACTCCTTCATTTCTCATGTATTTCTCCTTGACCTCCTTAGATTAGAACATGGGAAGCAAGCAGACAGGAAAGACATAAAACTGAGAAAGTATATGATAAACGCTGAATCCCAGGTAGCAATATAGTATCTCAAACATGATAAAAAATAAGGACAGGTACACCCTGGTAGCTCAGTCAGTTAAGCGTCTGTCACGATCGATCCCAGGGTCCTGGAATTGAGTCCCACTTCAGGCTCCTTGCTCATCAGGGAGCCTGCTTCTCCCTCTCCCTCTGTTCCTTCCCACTGCTTGTGCTCTCTCTCTTTTAAATAGATAAATAAAATCTTTAAAAAAATGAGGACATATTTTGCTTTAAAAACTAAAGAGGAGGAAATTTTATGATTGAAGTAGCTTATCCTCATGGCTATTACCATGTGTACTAAGAGTACATCCCCATGGCTATTACCATGTGTACTATCTTAACCTCATATCCTATTTCCAATTAAGAAACTGCTTATAGTCATCCTTTCTGTAGTAAAGTACCATACTCTTCAATTATCCAGTGAGTACTTATTTAAAAATTATTTCATTTTACTTTGATATTTTGTTTGATATCATTCCACACACAAGAAAATTTCACTATTAAAGTAATCATAATAATTTATTAGGAGAAGTGAAGAAGTCATTAGGAAAATATAAATAAGGCTATTTGGTGAATTTAGATTTTATTATTTTGAATTTAACATAATGGTAAAGTCCATGAAAAGCTAACAATCATTAAATTATCCATAAAAGGGAAGAATACTGTTAATTTTTCCTTAGTGATCTTTTTCTTTAGTTTTTTTTCCCTGTGTCCTTGTAATTTGCATTTTTAATCCTTTAGCTCATATAGACCCTCTCATGTTTCCTTTTGCAGTTTTCCAGTCTTGGCTTATCCCTACCGAGAACTGTGCAAGGTCAAAACTTACTGAGAATACTCACATTTCTATATCACATTTCAACTGAAACAAGACTTAAGGATTAAATGTTAAAATGGAAAAAAAAATACTATGATAACATTATTAACTAGTCTTAAATATTTCAAAAATTGTCAGTTTCTTACCTGAGCTATTGTCTGTTTTAGAATTGATTTTAGCTGTTTGTTTTCATGTCCTGTTTCTAACATCTCTTCCTAACTTTCCAGCCAGTAAAGTGTTTTTCCTTCTTAAATTTCCTTGGAAGCCCTTCCTGTAGCAGTTGCAATGGCACTTAGCTGCCAGAAGCTGCAATCTATTTCAAGTGGCTTTAATAAGGGAACGGTTGATTTCTTTCTTCATGTATGAGAAATTAGAGGTGGGCAGGCAAGGAATAGTATGTTGGTATCATGAACAACGGGACCCCTGGCTACTTCTGTCTTTCTGTTCTGCAACCCTTAGCATGTGGCTTTCAACCTAAGCTGACTTGTGGTCCAGTATGACCGTTGAAGTTAGAGCCTCTTTTCTTTTCTTTTCTTTTTTTTTTTAAAGATTTTATTTATTTATTCGACAGAGAGAGAGACCGCCAGCAAGAGAGGGAACACAAGCAGGGGGAGTGGCAGAGGAAGAAGCAGGCTCATAGCGGAGGAGCCTGATGTGGGGCTCAATCCCAGAACGCTGGGATCATGCCCTGAGCCGAAGGCAGATGCTTAACCGCTGTGCCATCGAGGCGCCCCATAGAACCTCTTTCTAAGCTGTAGGAAAGAGGAAGGGCAAAGGGCAAAATATTTCCCAGAAGCCCTCCCCGATCTCTGCTTTTACCTCATTGGTCATTTCTAACTGCAAAGAATGTGTCTCCTATGCTATCCTTAGCATATGGCTCTCATTCATCAAAATCGACTCCTTGGAAAGTATCTGCTAGTTTTAACATTAAAGGATATTTTGATCTGTAACGGTACAGGTCTTAAGTAGGATTTTCCAAACTTTAGTCATTTTAGTCTCACCTTCAAATTTTTGACACATGCAACTTGTACTATTAATTAATACATTTACTTTATCTTAAATAGCTTTGGAATTATTCTTTGCAATAATCTGCTTAATATCATAGGCTTAGTATTTTAGTTACGCTTTTCCGAGTCACATTAAAACAAATATCATAAACTGTTGTTTCAAAAAGTTTATCAATGTCTTACCTAAAATCATCTGTACACAATTAGTTGTTCACATACTTCCAGCACCGGCTAATATTATGTGTCCACCTGACTATGCTATGGTGCCCAGTTTTATGGTCAAACCATAGTCCAGATGTTGCTGGGAAGGTATGTTTTAGATATGTTGAGTATTTACAGTCAGTAGGCGTTAAGTAAAGCAGAACACCCTCCATCATGGACATGAGCCTCATCCAATTAGTTGCAGACATTAAGAGCCCCAAGACATTAATGTCTTAATGTCCTGAGCATCTCTGGAGTTTTGTCCATTTAGTGAACATCCTGAGAGGTGGAATGTCTTCTCCATCAATAGCAACAGAAAATTCACCAGCGAGGGATTCCATACAACCTCGTCTGCACACCTTGCCCAACACTTGGCTTGGTTTGGACTGCAGAGTGAGGTGCTCTTATTGGCCCAGTTGTGTGCATAGAGGCCCATATGTGTTCACCACAAATTATCTGGATGATAAGAACTGCCGTTGCTGCAGAAGTATCATTATGTGCTATGGTTTAAAGAGAGGGGAAGAAAATAATGCTTGTGGGTATGTGTGAAGGAGAGAGGGAAGCAGAGAGGACAAGAAGGAAGGCAGAGAGAAAAGACAGTAAGGCAACACCAATAAAAGAAGAGAGGAGAAACCGAAAAAAAAGCAAAGCAATAAGGATCTCTATGGGAGCAATGAAAGACGTGAAGACGGCAGAAAGAATACAAACTGTTGATAAATTGAGGATATAGGTCCGCCTCAGAATTCTGTGCCTTGGCAAAAGTGTATATGTCCGTGGAAAGTTTTGACTGCACTTTGAAAAACATGGCTTTAGAGGAAAAGAATTGCTTATTTGAAAGACTAGGAATGAGATTTTACTAAAATAATTTTTAAGTATGCTGCCTGACTGGGTATAATTGAAAGTGGTTATTATCCTATAAGTGTTTTATAATGTGTGGTGAAATGTGCCCTACACTTAACCCCTTCAGCACAGACTATACCTGCTCTCATTATGAAAAGCAAATACCAAGGATATTTTGTACTCTTGACTTTAAACCCGCACACAAAAGAGGGAGAAATGGCCTGCGGGTTCTAGTGTTTTGCCTAAGGCCATGTAGAAACACAACATCATATAAACCAGTTATTTCTTTCAAATTTAAAACAATTATAAAATCAACAAAGCCATCCAAAGGTGTTTAGATCAGGCATCTCTTAACTGACTACATTTCCACCTGCCAATGGGTTTCTTAAGAAGCTGGTTGA
Organism: Ursus americanus; assembly: GCF_024610735.1. Taxonomy (NCBI): domain Eukaryota; kingdom Metazoa; phylum Chordata; class Mammalia; order Carnivora; family Ursidae; genus Ursus; species Ursus americanus. The sequence continues at coordinate 9,435,379 of NC_142131.1, forward strand.
TACGCACTTATTTAGCAGGTAATATGAAGTCGGTTTCCATAACTAAAAATGTGTTGCCTCCTAGAAGGCAGACGGGGAATCTGTGTGGCATTCGGCTTTATTGACATATTGAAATGAAATATTTATGTGCAAATGTACATTGAAACATGTTGCAGTAAGATTTTGGTCGGGGTGTTCCTTTTTTAAATACCGATATTAATTTTACAACAAGGTTTGCATCACAGCACTGCAGCAAAAAAATGGGGCGCTGCTTCCCTATAATTGATTGTACAACTCCTAAATCTGACAAATTTGTCCACATTATTTGTGGGACTGATGGTGTTGTCCTTTTCTCCAGAATAATTGTGCACTCGTTGAAAGCAGGGAGAATATTTTATCTTCCACATACTTTTTTTTTTAAATCTTCCATTTACTTTAAAAAATATTTAGCAGAGATCTAAGCAAATGGCATGTGCTTAATTCATACGTACTGATTGATGCGGCTCCCGTTGCCTAATCACAGCTGCCAGAAGATCATGTGGGTCAGCCTACAGACTGATTTCTTTTTTACTGTTTTAAGTTCCTCTGTCCTTAACTTCCCTTTCAAACTATTCGCTATATTCTCCCCTGGGCCAAAGCCTTGAGGAGGGCGTAAGTCACAGTCTGTAAGTGTAAGTCACTGTCTGCCTTTTCTCCTTCCATCTCATTTTTGTTGTTGTTTGTAAGGTGATATTTTGTGGCTCGCTTGCTCCTTCCTTCCTTCCTCCCTTCCTTCCTTCCTTCCTTCCTTCCTTCCTTCCTTCCTTCCTTCCTTCCTTTTTTGTTTTATTGATTCATTAAGACTTTTCATTATATTCTTGGAAAGACGGGCTTATGGCTGGCTACTTCCTCATTGTTGTATGCTTATCCTGAATCTGGGTTCATGGTTCTGCATCATATTTTTCACATCCGGTTTGTCAAAGCAAGTCACACATCTGGGCTCCAAAGTCAGAATGGGTGATATTACAGACTGAATTGTGTCCCCTTGAAAATCAGATGTTGAAGCCTTTATCCCAAAGTGACTGTATTTGAAGATAGGGCCTTTAAGGAGGTGAATTAAGCACACGCCATTTGCTTAGACCTCTGCTAAATATTTTTTAAAGTAAATGGAAGATTTTTAAAAAAATGAGGTCATAAGGGTGGGGCCCTAATCTAACATGACAGGTGCCCTTACAAGAAGAGAAAGAAACACCAGAGATAAACATGCACAGAGAAAAAGCCTTGTCAGGACACAGTGAACCAAAAAGTTTCAGTCTGAGCTCTAATGTACAACCCTGGAGAGAGGCCTCAGGAGAAACCAAACCTGCCAACACCTTCATCTTGGACTTTCAGCCTCCAGAACTGTGAGAGATAAACTTCGGTTATTTAAACCACCCAGTCTATGGTATTTTGATGTGGAAACCGTAGCAAGCTAATACCAGCTACACAATTTCAGAGCAAAAGGCATTGGACACAGGGAGGCTATTAATATCATTAATTTACAAAAGAAATTTAGGATTTTTTTTTTTTTTAGAATGTACTTTTTAGTATAACATGAAGTATAACACACATGGAGGAAAGTGGGTAAATCATGAGTGTAAAGTCTGGTGATTTTTTTGCAAAGTGAACACATCCATGGAATCATCACCAAGACGAAATTAGAGAACACTGTGATCTGTGTGTGAGGGCATGTGTATGTTATGAGAGAGTGATCAATCCATTTTTTCTTCATGGATATCAATAAAGTCAACAAAACTTACTAGAAAGATGTCTATTTTTTATTATTCTTCATGCCAACTTTGTCATAAATCATGTTCTCTATGTGGTTCTCTTTCTGGATGCCATACTCTTTTCCATTGCTCTATTTGCACCAGTACCACACAGTCTTAATTACCACCGTCCTCCAAGTATATGTTCTTCAGCATTGTCTTACGTGTCCATGCCTCTCTGCCTTTTTATAGAAATTTGAGAGTCAGCCTGTCAATTTCCATAAAAAGAACTGCTTGGATTTTGATTGGTATGACACTGAATCTACACGTCAATTAACAGACAAAATATCTTCACAGTATTGAGTTTTCTGATTTCACAAGTGTTTTATCTCTCCATTTATTTATGTCTTAATTCTACTCAGTGGTGGTTTGTAACTTTCTGTGTAGAGGTCTTACAGATCTTTCATTGTTTCATTCAGAGATATTGATATTTTGATAGGATTATAAATTACACCCTTTTCCATTCGTACTAATACTTCAAGCTTATGCTACTCAATTTAAGGTCCACTTAATCATAGTTTGGGATAACTATTCTTTTGCTTATTAAGTTAAGGTGAAATGTTACATTCTTAATAAAGTAGATTTTTTCCTAATTAAAGGGATTTGAATAAGCTGAAAACCTAAAATCTAGAAACTCTTTTCATTATTTTATTTGTTGGGGGAAACCTTTAACACTTATTGGTGTCATTTTTTTTTTAAGCCTATAGAATTGGGAGGATACAGAATGGGCAGGGGGAAGGTATTACTGGGATCATAGAAATGGTCAAGATGTATCTAATTATATTTATTAAGCAAAAAGAGCTAAAGGGGGATAAGTTCTTTTGAGAAAAATTAAATTTGTTTAAAGGGGAAGAAAACTACACTAGTGGTTTGTTTGTTTTCCTGAATGGAGGTAAAGGAGAGGGGGAGGGAAAATCTGCGTTAAATAAACACCTATCATTTGAGAAGCATTTCTAGCATCACCTGTGGACCTTTGGTTTCTCTTTGGCAGTGATCTTATGTTTTATGTATCTATAGGGGGATTCTATAGCTGGGTAGGGTGTAGAGTGAGTGACTACAGGTTTTAATTTCAATTCACAGCAAATGACCATGATCATGATTTAGTTGTACTTCCCCTGTGCTTGAATCATCTATTGCTGTAAGTGTGAGCTATAGGTGAGAAAGCAGTATTCTTAGATGATTTCTCTGAGATTGCTCTAGGCATGTAGTTAGTGCCAATCTAAGGCACGATTTTCTTATTAGATTAAGTATTCCATGCTAAATACGAGACTGAAGCCTTGAAGGCATTTTACAGTGGTGACAGGTGTTTTGGTTCAGGAATAGTGTGTTTAATAAGCCAAATGCATATTATTTCTCTTAGGCATTAATTTTTTAAATTAAAAAAAAATTTTTTTAGCAACAGAATTATGTATTTTTGGCTTGAAATGTTTTTCTTTTCCTTTTATATTTGATTCATTGGTTTTCTTAGTACGTGTTACTATCTTCTCTAATACTTCTTCAAAACTTTCCCCTCTCTGGGAGTTTTTCTCAGAGGCCGACTTCCATGTTCTGCGTCTCCAGCTGGTGCCAGTTCGTGATGAGCACGGGGCAAGAGCCCCTGCAGCTGCTCCTTGTCGGGCCGATGATCTTTTATTGGGTGCGCGGCGCAAGGCTCGGGTCCAACAGGGCGGAACTGCAGAAGGCCAAGGAGGCACACTGCCGCGGGACAGCGACTACGGGCAGAAGCCACCCACACTGATGGCCCAGAGAGGACAGGCGAGAGGCGTCTCTGATCACCTTGAGGTAGGAGAAGGCTGCATACAGGTAGCGCCCGAGCCCAGGCTTTTGGTGCTGGGAAGGGTCTGGGTATGCGGCGGCAGCTGGAGGACCGAGGAGAGGAGAGGTGTCCCTAGCCATTCTTCAGCGGTAGGTCTACTGACGAATTCTTTTAATTTTCCTTTGTCTGAGAATGGCTGTAATTCTCCTTTATTGTTGAAGGGTCGATTCTCTGGGATGCGTTTGTGGTACTTTCTGGTGGTCTTACATACTAGTTAGCAGCTGCTGTGGAACCAGCCACTCTGTAAATCAGCAGCTTAAAATAATAAACATTTATTTAACTTTGATTTTTGTCGATTTGCACTTTAGTCTGGACCCTGCTGAGGACTTCTCTTTCAGCTGGGTTTCTTCATTTATCTTAAATCAGGTACAAGTAACTGAACAGTTGGCCTTCTAAAGGTTAGTTGGTTCTCTGGGTGTGACATCCACTGACCCCGTTCACATGGCAGTGATAGGGATCCACGAGAGAAAGAGGAAAACTTCAAGAATTTCCTGGAGGTGAGGCCTGGGACTTGGCACAGCATATCATCAGTTGTGTTCTGCTGGTTAAAAGCAAGTCTCAGACCCACCTGTATACTGCGATATGGGAAGAGCTACCACCTTTATCTACAAAGTCCAATTGCAGAGAGGTTGGGTGCCAATGGGAAGAGTGGGACATGTTAAAATTCATCGACCACAAATACCTTAAACCTTAAAGCCTTTGTAGGTCATTCATGTTGTCAGATTAAATTTTTTAAATTCGTATTTTGGATTTGTTTTTATTAGGAAGGTTGGTTTGATATGATTTAATTCTCTACCATTACAGGTAGATGTCCTACAGTGATATTTTCAAAGAAATAAAAAAACATAAAGCCAATGAATAGGTGAACTAGTAGTTGGGAAAGTTCATTGTGCAGGCACCAAAAAAACAGTTCACAACCGGGAGCACTCAAACCAAAACATGGAATGAGGCTCAGGTGTCTATTGTTATAAAGCAGCTTCTACAGTGAGAAAACAGTGACAATTCTTCAGTGATTGGTCATAATATAATTTTCTTAAATGATAAGAAATTGGTTTGTGGTTACCTTGTTTCAGTCTTGGGAAACGGTTTGAGTTTTGCTTATAATTTCCAGAGGCATAAATAAGAAATGATGCAGGTCAAAGGTAGGCCTGCAAAATAAGCTAAATAAAGATTTGCTTGTATGACTAAATTGGTTTTGTCTGCTCAGGGACTTTGTAAGGCTGATCACCATTTTTTAAATTATAATAGTGGAAAGATTATTTGCACTTTTGGAAAAGGTAGACATCTACACATAAGACTATAAATGGTATCAACTGTTTGAAATAAAGTTCAAAAGACTTTTGATTGCCTTTGTGTAGGATGAATGTGAGAATTAAGATAATTTAGCAACAGCTGCCTAATCAAGATAGAAATGGAGCAGTAAAAGGAACATCGCAATCGTAAGAGAGAAATAGAATACAGTGGGAAATGAAGATAAGAGCCAGATCTGTGTCCAATAGCCTGACTAAACAGATGATTTTACATTTCAAGAACCATGGTAAATACAAGGAAAGAAGACAGGTAGAGTTCTCTACCACGCCAATGCTGTGGTTTTTTTTTTCTATTGCTATGAAATTATTTTCCAAGGATAAAGATCAACAGTAAGGCAAATCGGTCTTAAATTTAGCCAGCCTGACTTCAACATGTTATTTCTATTGATATCTTTCTATTATAATATGTGCGAGAGCAATTTAATTCTTTATAGTAGCCATTAATAAAAGTAAATCTTAAGTAATTTTTCTTAGGCTATAAAAATGCACAACTTATGTGTTTTGAAATAATCCTAGTAAAGCAATCTAGGATATTTGCTTTGTAAATAATGATGAAAACAGAAATTTGTTCTAGTGTGTACATTGAGGACAAACTTTTAAAGTGTCAAGAAAACATGAAGTAGAAAATATGAAATAGGAAAACTGAAATCAATACTAATATAATCATAGTAATAACAGTAGTTTAAATGTTCTGTTTAATGGTGAAGAGTCAGATTGGATGATACAGAACCAGTGTGATTCAACAACATGGCATTTGCCACCTAGAGATTTTGGGAAAAAAAAAAAACAGTAGGTAACAACAACAGAGGTAGTTAACTGAATTTAATTAAAATGAAATTAAAGGAAAGCATGAATAACAAAATGTAACAATAATCATTATTAAATGATAGTGTTTTGATTATGTTCAGGGGCTACATAGCTCTTCAAAACTACAAATGACTATGATTCTTATATTCCTCATAACAAGGAAAAACGTATTCTCAGCGATCAGGAAAATGTAATTGGGAAAAGGGAAAGGTATATTCTTTATACTGGATGTAAAGAGAAAGTGTTTCTGCTTTTTTATCGTAATCATGGAATGCAGTTTATACTTCTTTTAGTCTGTGGGTTTAGACAGTCTGAGATAATTTCCAGGCTTCGATTTTTTTCCCCCTACTTCCTTGGATTATTTGGTTGGATAGTTCTTATTGAAATACAGTATATCTTGAGTAAAATTTGAAAAAAAGAATTTGTTGGGGTAGTCCATGTGTAATTTGGAAAGAATGAGGCGGCCTATTGAGCTTTGGGGAGAAGGTGGAGGAGAGGAGACTGTTTAATTCCAGAGCCCAGAATCAGGGCCTGATAGGTGTCTGTAGCTTTCCTGGGATCAATAAATCAATCGTTAATCACACCTACCTTTGCATGTTATTTTAGTGGTCATCTGAAGGAAAGGTCAAACTTCTCTGACTTGGTTAGGTTGTCTTCCTGCCTCATCTTCTCTTTATCCTTCTTCCTGTATTTACTGTTTTTCCTGCCAGCCCAATTCAGGCTGCTGCTGGGGGAAAGGCGGGAGAAGACCAGCAAGACGCTAGGGTTAGAGCCAGACATTGATGAGTTTTAGAATTTTGAGACCTCCCAGAGTTGTTAGACTGACCTTATTTTAGATCTGGCTATCTCAGGGCTTCAAGAGTTGTGGTCCTCAGGAGCAAGGATGGCCCCAGTGGAACGCGAGGAGCCTCACGCTTACTGTTGTCCAGGGCAACTGGTTGGATATACTCCTGCTCTTCTGAGGTTTATTCAAGTTAGTGTCGATATTTTTCCTATTTTGCTAAATGGAAATTAAAAATGAAAAGGAATATGATAGTAAAACCCATGAAAGTAATCGGAAAAATGAATGTTATCCAAGTGTTCTATATTCATTAACCAATTACAATTTTCATATCAATTGTGCTGTCAGATTAAATGCATAACTTTTTTCAGAACCTGTCTTTGAGCTCAACTGATTATCACAAAATTAAGCTGCATGCTTTCAAATTAATACACATCGCCAACAATAAAAATCCTGAAGTCTGAGTAAGTTTGCAATTATGCTGATGCATAAAGATTAGAACACAAAGGGCTGGTCTTGCTTTGTAATACTGCATCTTCTCTTGGTAAACACTTGAGGTGAGTAACCTGCACTCATACTGCTCTACGCATTGATGAGGCAGTTAGGAGGGGATAGGCATTGGATCTGTAGTAAGGTAATTTCTCTGGCCTAGATTTTGACCTTATCAGATAACCAAAGGCTACTACTATATGCTAGAAGGCTTGCATTTCATTTTGCTGCTCACGCCAACCCATCAGAAGAGGAGGAGAGGACAGATGATGTTAAAGGCTTGTCCCTCACCAGTTACCTTGTGAACGTCTGCTGTATTCTTCCTTGGCAGCTCTGGCCCTCTCCATGGTGGCTGTTGGTTGTGAATAGCATGGGTACATGTCTGTCACTATAGCTGATGCCCACCTTGACGGTGTCTGTGCCAGAACCTAGATTCTGATGCTTGTGAAATTGGAACCCCGGGGGATGGGTGATAGTCTCTAGAGCTATGATGAGTATTTAGCAGAACTGGAGAGAATGTTCACTTTCTGATTCAAGCTTGAATTCTCTTAGGACTAGAACCAAGTCTGGTATGTCATGAATATAGCTCAACTATGCATGCCTGCAGCCCCACCTACCAATTGGCCCAGATTCCAGTCTGAGGATAGGCTAAGATTTCATGCATCCATTTCCCTCCTAAAGATTAGTTCATGCCACAAAACTTAACCTGCTTACATACCTCCTCCAGTAAACCTCTATCATGCCTGGCTAACTCTGATTCCCAGCAAAGGACTCAAGCTGGGTCCTGTGCAACACAATAACAGAAATATGCACAAATGCATCTTAAAGTTTGACCTAAGCTGGTATTGTAGATTTTTGTAACGTAAGTATTAAAATGACCCAGCAGTCTTACTTTCCAGAGTTTGTTCCTTCCATCAGTTATTGCACCTGAATAAAGGTGTCAATTAAAACTGAAGCCAGTGTTTTGACTTGCCAGAAAACCTCTTCTTTGTAAATTATTTTCAATTTCCTTAAGTCAAAAATTCCTGAAATGATACTTGTCTTTACAAGGATTCCCTGAAATAAGTATTCTTTAAAGGATTGTTACGTGAGAGGAGTAGAATTTTGATTCCTATGAAAATGATTTCTCTGTATTTCTATTTCAAGAGCAAGTCAGTTTCGTAAATTGATTTCCAAATGTCTCTAGAGATCTGCTGACCACTCTTAAGCAATTACACATGATCGAAATGTAGACCAGTATCTGAGATGGAGTGATGGTTCTAACTTCTAAAGTGAGCATCCATGTTTATAAGGACAGTGCATTTTACCCAAATAATAATCTTTACTATCTACCTCTTAACAGGCAATAAATACAGGGGGTAGAAATCCTTTATTGAAGTGGAGATAGAGACACACATTTCTGCTTATAAAAATCCATGTGTCTCAAGTCAGTGGGAGACTGTAGTAAGAAAACCTGTAACACTTGAAAGATTTGTAGACATTTAAGGATTCAAAGGAAATGGAAAATGGCACCTCAGAGTTAACAGGTGTTTTCCACAGTTTGGGTGGGACAAGTTGAAAGATAGCAAGAACTATTTCATCAGTAGAATTCATCCATGATGAATAGAATTTTGGAAATAGATAATGTATGTGTGGAGAAGCTAAGAGGTGCTTTTGGAGAGCTCATGTGCAGAGGAGCTCTACCAGGTAAGTTCAAGGTCTTTGAGTCTCTTCAGCCTGTGGTTCCTCATTCCGGTCATGGTGCCAGTATCTCGGGAAATGCCACTTGCTCTCAAGTTTCCTTGGAGTGTCACAGAAATGGTCACATGTCATGGACTGCAAAACATTCAAACTAAGGCAGTAAAAAACCCCAATCTGCCAGATTCTGAATTTCCTTTAAATGCCCTGCCCTGCCTTTTGTTCCCCTTTTCCTCCTCTGAGGCTTCCTAGGCCACAATATATGCCCCCAAACCCACTGGGAAACTCAGCTGGAGCTACTTATTTCGTTACCTATATGCATTGTCTTTCTCTCGAAAATTTCCCTGCCCTGTCGTATGTTAGAAAAACAACTTGGGCTTCCCAAAATTCATACATTTGTTATTAGTTCTCAACACTAAAGTTGGCAGATTTTGATGAATTAATGAATCCACAGGCAAATGTAATTAGATGTTAATATGCAGTGATACTAGGGCATGCCATTTATGGTTCGAATACAGATTTTTTTCTTTTCTAGAAAAAACAAAGTAGGGTTGGGAACTTAAGGCAACAGAGTTGACCTTGGTATTTGGCTTGATGCAGGCCTTAGCAGAGCTCTCAAAATCAGCCAAGCAGGGACACTTGCTTAGAGTGGTTTCTGCTTTAAATTTGATCCCCAGCTGCATGAATTGGATGTGTAATCTGCTATGCCGTTGAAAGCATTTATTCTGTAATTGTTCAAGTTAGAGAAAATAGTCGAGGCTCCTGAGCAAATGTGACTTCACGGTCTTTCTCTGGAGCACTGTATGATGCTTCATCCCGAGACCTTTTCAGATTTTCACTTAGTTTCTACTTATTTTACGCTTAATCTAGAAGATGCTTTTTTCCTGCTCAGCAATCACATCCCCATTTTATATAAAAGTTCTGTCCTCGATGAGGTCCTATGGCCGTCAGGCAGAGCAACGGAGCCTTTTCATCCTCCTGTAAGTCATCCAGGCAGTTGAGATACCGTGTCCTTCTAACCCAGGTTCCAAGCAGAGGGAAAGGCTCCCAGTGATCATCGGTGTCCTCTTCTGCAGCCACAAGAGGGCAATGTGATGATTTAAATTCAAAAGTTATTGAGCTTTATTTTATTGTGTTCAGAGGAATTTAAAGACCACAGGATACACTTTAGGCAAATACTTCAGTTGAACTGGAAACTATATCCCACAGTGTATTAATGTTTGTGCCATGGTTCAGGAGATGGGTGACCTCCAGCCAGAGTGATGCAGGCTGGGGCAATATAGGATTCTGTAACCACACACTTTGCCTTCTTTTCTCCTCTGACGTACTGGAGTGTAATGGTTGATGCAGACCCATGCGTTTGGCCTTTACACAGTAACGAGGTTTCAAATGACATTGACTGGTGCTGAAGGACAATAGCAGACACTTTGGTTTTATTTTTCTTTCTGTGAAATGAAGACAGAGTAAATTCCATCAAGGAGTTAGCTTTTGTAAGGCAATAAATCTTGTTCTTTTATAGCTAAGTCATTTAACAATTCATCAAAAGCTCATTGTTTTTCTCGGTGAGAGAATACATGGTGAGCTTTACTTTATGAAAAATTTATTTTTTAGGTGCTTGAATCTGTATTGTAGAATGTAGGATTCATTATAGAGAAATATTGAATGTATTTAGGACCATGCAGTTTGAAATATGCAGGTATATGTTTGTTAAATAAGTCCAGGGAATGTTTTATTCCTTAGGACCTAGTGTGTGTGTGTGTGTGTGTGTGTGTGTGTGTGTGTGTGTGTGTGTGTGTCTATATGCACATACATAGTAACTACCTATATGCACATACATAGTAACTACCTAATAGAAAGTTCGTGAAGAGTAAGGAAGTAATCCATGTAGAACACTCAGTATAGTCCTTAGCACATAGATATCATGCAACGATTGTTACTGTAACACTATTTATTCTAGTATCCATCGTTGTTGTTACATTGGTAATTATTCACAGGAACCAGTTAGCTTGGTCCTGTCACAAAGCCACAGACAAAATTTCTTATCCAATTATCTGTTTTGGAAATGCAGACAATAATATTAGTAACTAATTCATGTTGACTAAAATTTTAAAATGTGTTTTATATGCATAACGTCTCTTCCCTCCCTCATTCTCCCTTAAGATGCCCAAATTACCTTTGCACAAATCAGAATGGCACTCAACTCTTTCTCCTCCTGTCAGTAGTTACTGAGTACAATTTGTTTTCACCACTTTAACCAATGCTCAGCTGTGTCTATGTTCTCAGAACCAGAGAGTAGAAGCAGGAGTGATCTCAGTTGCTGTTACTCATAATTACCTGAGTGGGGCTGGGTGCTTCCTATCCCTGCAACTCTGGACTTCAGGGCTAGATGTCCTTGTCCCCATAGTGAGCAGCACTTGCCTAGGTCCCTTTGGATTGCAATCTACATCAGCCAACTGGGCACTTTGAACTTCTTACATCTAGAAACTAATAGCTGAGAAGTGGAGATACCATCTTGGCAGGAGAAATTGATCCTGATCATAGGCAGGATATAGAAGTTTTGATACACAGTTGGGGCAAGGCAAGATAAGGTCTGGAGGTACCCCTTGGGTCCTCCTTCTTATGGATTGAATTGTATTCCTCCCCTGCCCCCCACCCCCACCCCGGTTGTACGCTGAAGCCCTACCACCCAATATGGCTGCACTTGGAGATAGAGTGCTCAAAGAGATAATTAAGGTTAAGTGAGGTCCTAAGAGGTATAATCCCACAAGACTGGTATCCTTAGAAGAGGAAGGGCTATGCTGCCAGAGCATGTGCTTTCTCTGCACATGTTAAGAGGAAAGGCCGTGTGAGGGCCTGGTGAGGAGGCAGCCATCTGCAAGCCAGGAAGAAAGGCCTCATCATAAATCAACCCTACTGCACCTTGATCTTAGGTTTCCAGCCTCCAGAACAGTGAGGATATAAATTCTATTGTTCAAACCTGGTCTGTGACCCTCCATTAGGGAGGGCTGAGCAGACTAATATATTTCTGTTGCCTTTTTTTTTTTTCCACTGTAAATGAACAGTTACAGCAATTCTAGTTTGAAAACAGCATACCGACTTGGGGTCTAGGCCCCTCTGGAGTAAGGGTTTGGGTCATGTCACCAGAGAAGCCCTGGGGACCAGCAGGGGTGGTAGCTGCAAGGGGAATCTAGCACAGGTAGTGGGGCAAGGTGAGTATCAGTATTGAGGGCGGACCGGGCAGCTGTTCCTATCTAGTAACCTTCCTCTTTCACATTTTCCCCACGAAAGTGAGGCTTACTGGATTCCTGAGGATGCTGTTTCCTGAACAGACCTGCAGAGACAGAACTCAGCAGCACAAAGGGGTCCATATAGGCAGGAATATGTGCTGCTTAGAATCTCTACCAGGAAAGACTTAGTATCCCGGTGCTGTAGCAAATACTCTTCACCTGTTGAGTGACTGAGCTGCAGAGCTGTCTCACCCAACGGCATGTCCTTCCAGGGTCCGTTCATACCCAGTGAGTGATGGAGGCAGAGGTGTAAAGGCCCACTTGTTTTGTTCCAAAGTGGGATGACTCTGAAGGATCACTTTAGCTCCAGTTGGTTCTTGGGTCTAGTGAGCCTGTAAGACCTGTATGGCAATATGGCCTCTTCCTCTGCTCAATTCTGATTCTTGATCTTCCCTTCCAGATTGCTGATCCTGGTGGTGCTCCTTTCTAAATATCTTGTGTGCTGAACTCTGTCTCAGAGTCTGCTTTCTGGAGAACTTAATCTATAACATTACCTAACAGTTGGGTCATTTGTATTAAAATGGGGAACGTTTAAAGCTTCTGATTTTCATTTGGGGTCTTTGTCATCAATAGGATGGCAAAAGGCAAAGTCACACTCAATATGCTTGTAGTGAACAATTGCCTTTTGACTTGAGATTGTGTGAGCTGGTTTATACAAGAGTGTCCTAAGTGTAACCAATAGATGAGGAGCTTACACACGAAAATATGCCGCTGTTTTATTGTAGTCTCCACTGACAGGACCTTATCACTTTGACACCTCCTTTCCTTAGCTATAAATGTTGAAGGCAGACAGAAAAAGGCTATATAATAGAGATGAGAAACATCGCATTTTCCTTCTGCGGGTGATAGATAACCAGGTACAATCTTATAATCTTTGTTCTAAAATTGTGTCAAACTGACAGTCATTGTAATTGATATTAAAGGGAACCAAAACAAATGGGACAAGCCGTGTGGGATCTCTTTGAGATGAGACATCCATCCTGGGTAGACAGTCTATAATTCTGTAATTATGTCCTGCAAGATACGTGAAAGAGCAACAACAAAAAGCATGGTGTTTAACTTGCACATCACGATAGGAACAACACAATAAGTGCGTCCTAGTCTGTTGATTAATTGTTCTTCTGAACACTTCCTAAAATGTGACTTTTTTTTTTTCTTTTTTGGTGTATCAGATTTATTCCAAGGGGCTTCCTCTTGGGTTGGCTGTGTTCCTTCACTGAAACAGGTACTTAGAGAGGGGGGAAGGAAAGTAAGTTCAGAATATTATTATATGATGAAAACATTCAAGGGAAATTTTACTTTTAGTTTTGTTATAGTAACTTAGATCTGGATTGTTGGGATTCTGTGATCCAAGAGACATTTAAACATTATTCTATTAGTCCTTCATCAACCTTAGTTTATTTCTATGGCCCACATTTTAAAGTCCCTAACCTTTCTTACTCACTAGTTTATGTACTTTTTGTTTGTTTTCATTTCCTAAGTTTAAAAAAGTGGCTGAATGTAATTTCAGTGGACATTTGGTATTTTACGTAGTAGCTTTGTATCCTGGAACATAGTTTTGAGGATTGACATTAATTTGTTAAGTTGAAGGAGGATGGTAGGAACTAGAGAAAGAAAATTTTATGTGGGACATTTAAGAGTTTGGACTTGCCCGACAAACCTGTGAGTAGCTTGGAAGCTGCAGGGGTAAAGTATGCATTTTTAGAGAAATCAACTTGACTGCTGTATAGCGAATGAATTGTAGGAGATCTAAAACCAAAACAGAGCAGTCAAAGCTATTTTAGGAGTCCTAGTGAGATGTTGGAGGGAAGATTTAAAACAGAGACTCACTACAACTAGTCTGGATGCTCCTCCCAGGTAATAACCAAAAGAGGGAACACAAAAACAGGTGAGCCTTTCTTTGTTAATTTTAAATGTAAACCCTGTATGCAGGTTTCTTCCTTCTTTACTCCCTCCCTAGCTTCTTCTCTTCCTTCCTTCCTTTCTTGAATTAAACAATTACTATGTGCCCTTGCCATGCCTTATCCCAACAACTTAGTATATGATGGGGAATGAAGCAGGTGTATTGGCTACCCTCATGTCTGTCAGCTAGGGTTCCAGCAGGAAACCATGACACATTCCAAATCGGATGATTCAAGAATTGCTTAATAAAAGGAATGTTTTTAAAAGTGGTAGAAGGTTGTATCCTGGGGTGAGTAACAGCTGTTATCACTCTTAACTTGGAGAAACAAGGGAAGGGAGTGTTTTCTACTACCTGGAAGAAGACCACCTCGTGGAGAGGAGCCACCTTGAGTGAAACCATGACCTTCAGTGGGGGTGGAGGATATTGCCAACACATGGCGATTTCTCAGAGAGAGCTGGAGAATAAATACCCTGACGACCCTTGTAACACTCTGCCTTACCCTTTCCTCCAGTGTCTTGCTGGGCTCTCAGTTGGCCCAATCAAACAAAAGGGCAAAAGGCGTCAGGGGGTGTTTATGATGTTTTCTATTCAGGTGCTCCTCCTGGACCAAAAAGACACAGTACAGAAGTTTGGAGAGTTAACTGGCAGGAGCATACAAGAGGTAGAGAGAATGCCAGGAAACTCCCAGGCATTTCTCTCTGTGTGCATGTGTTTATCTTTTCCAGACAGTATCTAATGTTTATTTCACTTTGGTTTTACCCATAAGGAACAGTGTGGGTAGGGAGAAGGATTCCAATGCTGTGATTTTTTTTTTCCTGTGTTACTTTTGCCTTAGAAGTAGCCCTGTATCACAACCCCTTTTTCAAGACATTCTTCTCTTTGAAGTAGGCAGGTGTTTTACAAACAAATAGAATATACACAGCTCAGTATTTGTTACATGTGTATTTGATGTAGGATACAAATTGCATTTATGTATTTACCTGCTGCTGTGGAGTCTGGCATTTCAGGCAAACTCCAGCATGTGTAAAGAAGCATTTAAGTAGAAAACAGTTGTATGCATAGACTTTGCTTCCTCTTATTGTGGCCTGTGTTTGCCCATGTGTGAGTTATTTGGCATTTTTGCTTTGTACAACATTGTGGGTCTCCAATGATAAAAAGCTTCAGTGTCAGGTCTGTAAAATCCACTGCCACCTATTATTTTTTTCCTATATAAATAGAAGTTGACAGTGGGAACTTTTGTCACTGGCAATTTCAAGTTTGTTTTTCTGAATACAACAGACATTCAAGTTCTTGGCTGGTTAGTTACAAAGTAAAAGATGTAAAGATGACAAGGAGAGTAAATTTAGATAAGGGGAATTTATAATAGTGTATTTACAATTAATATTGTCGAAGAAGAAACTTCTTTTTTTTTTTTTTAAAAAAGATTTTATTTATTTATTCGACAGAGATAGAGACAGCCAGCGAGAGAGGGAACACAAGCAGGGGGAGTGGGAGAGGAAGAAGCAGGCTCATAGCGGAAGAGCCTGATGTGGGGCTCGATCCTGGATTGCCAGGATCACGCCCTGAGCCGAAGGCAGACGCTTAACCGCTGTGCCACCCAGGCACCCCCAAAGAAGAAACTTCTTGACATTGGTGGCCTTTTCTGTATCCTGGAAAGGTAGATCTAGGTTGTAAAGAGCTGAAGAACTTCAGTCTTCTTTCTAGATGTCTTACGGATGGACATTAATAAAATACTTTCAAAGAAAAGAAAGGTTGACTCTGTTCAACAATGCGCTTATTTACTACAGTAGTATATTTGAGACTAACCAATTTTTACTTCTTTAGAATATTCCAGTGTTTCGGGGGAGTATCAGCCCTTTATCTTTAGTGTACTTGACTTACATGAGTGAATCTTTAATAAACTTAAGAACTACCATGAGGTTAAAAAACATGAAAGCCGCTGGAATTGTGTGGCGTAAGGAAAATGACTGCATTGTCCTTTAATCTTTCTGGCAAAGAGAGTAATTTAAAAGCAGTATGGTAGCATGCTGGGACATAGAGAGTCCGGAAGTAGGTTGTATAGCGTGCTTTAGCAAGTGTGAATTGAACAGGGATGGATCACAAAACTTCAGGTCAAGTGTGATAGCTATATCTACAAACAGTGAAAGGCTCAAGTCCTCACAGGGCCTTCAAGGAACCTTAACTTCCTGCACAAAAAAGACCACATTTTTTACCTGCCATTTAAGACATTGGAGGTGATCCAGTATGAATCACAAAGAGAGAAATGCAAATAGAAAAATTTGTCTGGTTTCTTGAAGTTTCTCATTGGCTCTAGAAAAGCCAGAAAATGGCAGGGAAAGGAGTCATGTGGAAGTGAAAGTTCAGAGTGTACGTCTCCCACCACAGCTCTGAACAACAGTTCAGGCTTATGCCGGAGGAGGAAAATTGTGGCTCTAACAGGAGCTTAAGGTTTTAACTTAGAGCAGATGAAGATTTTTAGTACCTGAAAGTGAATCTTAGTTGCTGAACATTTAGGGGATTTTGATCCCCTAAAATGACTCAGAAGTCATGGAATATGTATGAAATATGACCAGGGAAATAGGAACAGAGATTAAACGGAATGTGTTTGAAGGCAGGTTTTGTAGAAAAATAAAGCTACTTAGTAGTTTCTGTAAACCTGTTATAATAGTACTATGGGATTTTTCTCCAGGTTGAATGTAATGCCACAATAGCCTAATTGGTCAATACTATGCTTTCTGAATAATTCCTATTTAATTAGCAATGTAATAAGGTTGAAGTCATTTGATTTAACCAAAATAGATTTAGTATCCATTGTTCAAAGTAAACTGAATCATTGAGTCCAGGTCTCCACAGCAGCTACTTTTCCATCCTGGTCCTTAACTTTTTAACATCCAGGAAACATTTTCTTTGATATTCACTCAGCAGTGATACAGGCTACACTTCATTCCAGTTTTAAACATCAGCGTCTTTGGATAGATAGGCAAAAGAGGCAGACAATTGAGAATCTAGGGAGTTGGGAGGAAAAAAAAAAGTTTGATTCTGAAGAAGGAACAGCTGAAGGAGTTAGCAGTGCAAATGGAAAAATATGTACGTTTGACAAGAAAGGATTAATTCCGTGAATGATAAGTATACTGATAGACTCTAAAGAGAGTTTGAAATTTGGGAAAGTTTGAAAGACTTGAACAAAAGGAGGAGTTTTTTTTTCTTTCTGAAAGAAACAGCATTGATAGGAATGAACCTGGTTAAAAAAAAAGGTAAATTTCATAAATTCTGTATATGTAACTTAAGAGGGTAGAAAAATGAAATTTTCTCTCGTTCTAGGAGTTTGGTGAGTTTTGTGCATGGATCTTTGTCATCCTGATAAACTGTTGTACAATCCTAATCAAAATACTTCCTATACTAGGGCGCCAGGATGCCTCAGTCATTAAGTGTCTGCCTTTGGCTTAGGTCATGATCCCAGGGTCCTGGGATGGAGCCCGGCCCTGCATGCATTGAATTGGGGTTTCTTGGTCAATGCTCAGTAGGTAGTCTGCTTCTCCTTCTCCCTTTGCCCCTCCCCCTCCCGGTGCGCCCCTCCCTTCCCCCCTCCCTTCCCCCCTCCCTTCCCCCCTCCCTTCCCCCCTCCCTTCCCCCCTCCCTTCCCCCCTCCCTTCCCCCCTCCCTTCCCCCCTCCCTTCCCCCCTCCCTTCCCCTCTCCCTTCCCCCCTCCCTTCCCCCCTCCTCTCTCTCTCTCTCTCTCTCTCTCTCTCGCAAATAAATAAATACAATCTTTTAAAACATACTTCCCATACTTAACGTTAAGTTTGAGGTTCTTTGTGATTAGGTAGGATGCTAATTTTTCTCTCATGATTAAAACTGAGCATTTTCTACAAAATGTGGAGGAATCCACAGTGAAGAGCAATACGCTCCCAAATAGATCTGATGAAAAACTCGTTTTAGCCAATGGAATGTGTTACACCAAGCTGTCACTGGAACTATGGCTTGAATCCCACTAATATTTGTGATGAATGATTCAAGACACCAGAGCATGCCTTTCTATGCTGTATTCTTCACACAGGAAGTTTGAGTGTTCGCGTACTCTTGATTTTACCCTTCCCTCTATTCTGATAGTGAAGTCTTTCTCAGTGGGTTTTCTGATTGGCGTACCAGTAGTGGGCAGTCCTGTTGCTGGTCTGCTATCTATAGCCAATGCTGTGTTGATGGTATCATTGGCTGCATTTTCAAGGAGATGACACCATAATTTCGATGGTTTCTTTTGATTTCTTTAGGGGTTTTGGCTTGTTTTTTTAAAAATTTGGTTTCTGGAGGGAGACCCTATTTATTTCAGTAGTTGGCTTAGGTAAAGCTATAAAATTTATGCTATGAGGCAAAATACTGAAGGCACTGAACTATTTGAAGATCAAAATTCATAAAGTATTGCTATTTGTTCATTTAGTGTATAGAGAGAGCAGAGATGGGATCCCCAGACTATATTTTTCTCAGGTTATACTTGAAAACGTTAATCTTTAATAACCCAGGGTAAAGGACAGGTAATCAGCAATTCCTTGAACAGTAACTTACATTTGATATATATTCCTGTCTTCTTCACAAGCTTTATGCAGTCCTGTAATTTTATATCTCATTATGCTCACTGGCATCCAATATAAAATGCCAATGTATAAATCAACTATGAAATTAGCCTAAATTGTATAATAAATTGCATTACACTTCAGAGTTTTGGAAAATCTTCATTAACTTTTTGTACCTTTAAGAATAAAATGGAAACTTTTCTCATTTTCATGTATGCATATGTCTACCTGTACAAACACATACATAGCACACTTGGTTAATCATTTGAGGATTTTATTGCTGGGTTTTTAATGAAAAGGTAATTTAAGAGATTATCCAGGGGGCGCCTGGGTGGCACAGTCATTAAGCGCCTGCCTTCGGCTCAGGGCGTGATCCCGGCGTTATGGGATCGAGCCCCACATCAGGCTCCTCCGCTATGAGCCTGCTTCTTCCTCTCCCACTCCCCCTGCTTGTGTTCCCTCTCTCGCTGGCTGTCTCTCTCTGTCAAATAAATAAATAAAATATTAAAAAAAAAAAAAAGATGATCCAGAGTTTTGCTTCTGCCTGGGGTATAGAAAGTTGGAAACAGTGGGTCACTCTCAAAGAAGTCTACAAACAAGCTAAATAAACTAAAAAATCATAAGTTTTTTTTGTCACAGGACAAATTACCTGATACCTAAAGAAAAACCTATCCCTTTAGAGATATAGGACCCAAGAATAGTCTTAACTGTGAATAATATGGGAGGATGAGATCCTGGACACCTTATAGGTTTATAAGAAAACACTTAAACTTTGAAACAAATTGCTAAAGCCTGAATGTGGACAACCGTGAGGAGACAACCTCATTCTCATGCTGAGGACAAAAGGGGTATTTGGACTCACTCTCAGGATTTTCTCCAAGGACCTCCAACAGGTACTCACAAGAATGGTTGGCAGTAGGATGTAGGCCTAAGGGAAGCCCACCTTCATGGTGGAGTCCTGAAGAAGAGCAGCCAGCACTGTGTGAAATCACCTGTTTAAGGATTCATAACCACAATATGTAAAGAACTCTTAAAACTCAAGAAAATAACATAATTTTTAGAAAATGGACAAAAGGTTTGAACGTAGTTCAGTGAAGACGCATGGCAAGTACACATATGAAAAGATGTTCCACAGTATCATTAGAAAAATTGAAACTAAAACAGCAGTGAGATGTTATTATGCACTTATTTGTATGGTATAAATAAAAATCTGACAATGCTGGTTGCTGGCAATGAGGTAGAAATACAAGAAGAAGTAATCATCTTTGTTCTTAATTGGTGTAAAAGGTAAATGAGTAAAGCAAAAAAACAGTAACAATACACTTTGGCTTTATAGGAAATGTGAAAGTAATGACAAAAGCACAATATGGTATATGGAATTACGTATATGTATGTTTGCATATACATATATACATATGCACGTATGTGTCTTCACCTACACATGTTCCCTAGCTCTTGCTCCTGACAATGAATGGCAACAGCCTCACCCCAATGACAATCAGTAACATAGTGCCCTTGATTTCTAAACATTGCTCCACTAAAAAGGAACCAAAGTACCATGAAGAAGTTCCAGGGCTGGGTAGGAAATGTACTAGAGGAGACTGAAACTTTTTTTTCAACCATAAAATAAGGAAGTGTTTAAGAATAATGGGAATGTATTGAAAGTACATTGGAGCTAGCTTTGATGGGTTTCCAAAGGTCAAAACTGGAAAAATTTGAGACTCAAATAGTAATAAGGATCATGACCCATTAAATAAAATGGGTGTCCTTATGTTCGTACTGATAGAAGCAAACCAGTAATTTGAGTGTTTGATTAGGAATGGGATTTGTGTAGTCTCAAAATAACTTATGACAAAATACCTACTACAAATAGGACAGTGTTGGCTTTTTAGTGGAGAAGGTTAGCAAACACTATTTTAAATGAATGATCAAAGTGAACATTATCAATGATGGAACAAATTTAAATCCTGAGACCCTGGATAGGATGCAAAGTAAAGGATATAGCATCAGTTATATGTAATTGTTAATTTCCTTTTTTCACTTTTCATATTGGATTATTAAAAACCGATCTTCATAGTTGAGGAACACACTTAAGTATTCGGAGAAGAGTAGCATCATGTCAACTGAGATAGTATTAACATTTTTGGGGTGTTAAAAACCTCTGAGATTGTTTTAAAATAGGAAAATACTTTTGGTAGTCTTAGTTGCAATTTACATCCTATGTCTTACTCTTGCTGTAATAAAGAGATGGGTGCATCCTGTGAGGCCAATTGAATTAGTAATTTTGGTTAAAGATTTTTCAGCAATCATTTAATGAGGAAAAATAGATTTTATATACTAATAATCAAAGTAGTAAGTTCCCAGAAATTGACACATTACATTTGTATTACACTCTAGAATAATGAAACTATTTTATGACAACAGTGGAACTATGGAGTGTATGGAAATTGAATGTATCTTTTCCATTATAAGATTTACATAAATGCTTAGTTTTAGAGGAAGAAACATCTGTATTTTTAGGCTTCACTAAATACCAATGGCCTGTCCATTTCCAACTGCTACTCACATTTAATCACTGAGGACTTGTGCTGAAGGCAAACATGACAGAAAGTTGGTCTAATTCATTTATGATCATAATAGTGCTCTTCCTGAGTAATTACAAAATAGTCACTTAGAGCCTGAAATGATTTGATTTTCCTAGATTACATCTCCTATTTCCCTCTGATCTTCTCAAAGTTTCCAGAAACTTAGGTGTTACACTGTCGAGTCAGCCTCAGGGATGTCGTACTTGTATAGCTTAGCCATTAAGATGAAGATTTATTGTACTACTCACTGACTCTATGGAAGAAATGCTATACTTTGGTAATTTAGTGACTTTTTGAATCTGAAGGTACAATTTGAAATGTGGATGTATCATTTATTAAATGGTGTCAGGTGTTCCACCTGTAGAAAATGAGCGTTTTGTGCCCTGGTTGCCCAGGCATCAGATTTTTTTTTCATGGTTGTTAGAAGTTATTTCTTCTGGGAGAAAGCACGTGTGTGTGTGTGTGTGTGTGTGTGTGTGTGTGTGTGTGTACGCGCGCGTGCACAAGAGAAAGAGAAAGATGGAGAAAGGATGAGAGCGAAATGGACAGGAAGTAGAGTAGTGATTATCTCCATTTATGATGTGCATTTGGAGTGGTAAGGGTTCTTTTCAAACAAACTAAGATTCCTGGATTCATAACCTAAGCATGTGATTTAAGATTGAATTATCAGTGTCCCAGACAAATTTGTGACTAAGGAACACTTTCAGGTGATGTTTTAGTGAAAATATTCAGGTTGAGAGACCAGATTTGTCCTTGTGATTCCCTAGGTACTCAACAAACCTATCCCACGGGTGCCAGCTGAGTTACCGTGCTCATTGAGAACAACTGTATTTTGGAGTGTGCCTCTCATTGGTGGCATTGAGAGCCATGGAGTATATTCCCCAGTGGGCAGTGAAAATGCCCAGCAGTTTCTGCAGTTTGTGAAAGCAAACAAACAAGCAAAGTAATCCTAGAAAGGCTTGAAGACTTAATCTGATTTTTTTTTTAGTAGATCTGATAGGCACTCTAATACCTTATCCTAAGAGTATGTGGAGATCAATTGATATTTCAGTATCAAATTTATCAAAATAATTTACAGCCTCCTTCTCATAAAGAAGAAAAGCATCTGTTTTTCTTAAGATGAGAGAAGAAAGTCTCGACTTAAAGTCCATGATCTCTGTTGATTCTATGGTTTGGAACACTACTGAAACATAGAGTATTAGAGGATTTCTTCTCTAAATGCCAGATCTCCAAAAAATGCTGAAAATTTCAAAGCCCACAGAAATATCAAATGGTAGAAGAGAGTTTGAGTTCTTGGAATGTCTGCAGTAGCATCGTGAACAATGATTTATAAATTTAGGACATGTTCAGTTTTTCAAAGACTTCTTGTGTCAAGACAAGTCAGGACTTAATCTTGGAGTGAAGTTGCCTGATGCTGAAGTATGTCATTGTAGAGGCCAGGCACCGTCTTAAACTTCATATACCTATGACTGGTGTAGAACACGGAATGTCAGGGGGTCTGGGATCCTTTGAATGGTACAACATACTGAAGTGTGACCCAGACTTCTTGAGTATCAGAATCACAATTTTGACCATATCTGCATATCCCCTATACTCATGTTTGCTCTATACTTTTTTTTAAAGAAAATCTTTTATATTTTAAAATATTTAAAAGGGAGACTTTATCATCACTCTGGCACAGTGTCTGTCTATTGCCAAAACCCAGAAAATGACCGTAACATAAACTGGTAAATAAGTAGTGATCTCACGTTTCACAATGCAAAGCACGTTGTGTTTGCTGTCACGTAGATGTGGATTACATCTTTGCGTGTTCCATGTATGATGGAAATACGTGACTGATCCTGGGTCGTGTTTTACCGTATCATTACCTCAGTTTCCTAATTTGCAAAATGGATATAATTCCACCTAACTTCTTGTGTTCTAAAGAAAAAGTAAGTATAATGAAATTAAAGGACAAAAGAAATATTAATACTGCAACAAAGGAGGCAATCAGTAAACTGAAACTCATCATAATCCTCTATTTTTTAAAAGCTGTTTTCTGCAACTTTTTCCTCTTCATCTGCTGACAGCCGACTCAGTCTTCAAGTTCTAAATTTAAAATTTCTCCCACCAAGATTTCTTCTATTTTCCCTGCTGTAAATAAAAATGTATTCTGACATTTTGAAAGGAAATGAAAAGCATAAACATATAAGGGAAAATGAAAATGTATTTTTGTCTTATTGTATGTAATTTCCTTCAGTTTTAAAAAGGATAATTAGTATAAATACTGGATGAGGTTGTTTTTGCTTTTTTTTTTTTCCGGAGAGGAGCTGTTTTTATGAAACTGGTTTGTTTTTTAATTAACAGAGGGAGATTATACATTGTCATTATTTATTTTCAAGTTGTTACAACAATAACACAGATTACTGAAGAGAATGTTTTAAAAGAGAGACTATGGAGGCAAAGGAGGTTTTAACTAGAGACCTTAATAATGACCATAAAAAAGCCTCCATAAAGAACGAAATTGTGTTTATGCATATTTAGTTTTTGCTTGAAATGGAGTGCAGAGCATACTAAAATTTGCTAAAGTAAGTGCTTCTCCCTTTAACGACCTCACGCGTACTCTGTGTCTGTACAATTGGATCCACTCCTATCAGGACAGCAGAAGGCTATTAAACGTGAAGAGATCAGAGTATAGCACAAACTAGAATAATGGTAAATGGTTAATAAATGTCTTCAGGCATATTGAAATTCTTCCTGGTATCGTTACTGTATTTTAAGTAACTTTATATAATTAGTAAGCAGCTACTGAAGTTGGTTTAAAAATGAATCCTGATGTTTATTATTTTAAAAATTACTCTAAAGAATAATGCTTCTAGTTTTTTTTTAATACATCCAAACCTTGACAAACTTAAAAGATAATAGCCGAGCTCTTTTCTTCCAAGCAAATTAAACAAAAAAATACTTCATACGAAATCAATTCTTCTCCACAACTGAGTTAAAGAGCAATAATTACACAGATATAAGTAGGTGAACGTGATGCCCTTTCTTAGCTGGTAAGATTTTCTTCTTTGGCTTATTTTAAAGGTAAACAAAGAATGTGAGTAATTTTCTACCTACCTGGCAATGCTGTGAACTTGGAAGTCGTACTTTCCTTTTAACTCTTGCATTATTTTTCTATTATAGCAAATTAGCAAAAATTAAGGGGCTTAAAACGGCACACATTTATTTTCTTACAGTCCTGTAGGTTGGAAATCCAACATGAGTCTCACTGGGTTAAAATCAAAGTGTCGGTAGACTTCTGGGGACTCTAGTGGAGAATTCATTTTCTTGTCTTTCCACCTTCTAGAGGCCACCTGCGTTCCTTGGTTTGTGGTCCCCTTCCTCCGTCTTCAAAGCCAGCGATGTCTGCTCTCTGATTCATCCAGGAAAGGTTCTCGGAATTTTAGAACTCCTATTGGGCTTACCTGGATAACCTAGAATAATCTCTTAAATTTTGTACCCCAATCACATAGGCAAATGTGAATATGTAAGGTAAAATATTCACAAATTCCAGGAATTAGGATATGAACATCCGTGGGGACTTCCACATGCTTTGAGCTAAGAAACCACCTACTTCAAAGATCCCCTGTTGCTATTCATTGCCACAGGTCTGGGCAAAGCAGTGAAAGAGCAACTTTTCCGTCTAACTTTACTATAAATGAAGCATTTAGAATGAATTATATATTTTAAAGTAAAGAGGACTTCGAAAATGTAAATAATGAATTCCAAAACTCCCAATCTTTGGGGCTGTTATTTCTATGAAGGCAGAAAGGTACATGCTAAGATTCGAGCCCAGGCAGCTGGACTATAGTGTCTCAACTCTTAACCACAATGATAGGCAGTTTTTTTGTGCAGTGGAGTAAACAACCAAACCACAATAAGTCGATATGAAGTTAAGTAATGTATACAAAAACCCAAGACACTGCTTAAACCAAGATCACTATTTAAGACTGCTAGTTTCCTTATTCTACACATGGCCGTTTAATCCATGGTCAAGTAGAATGACAGCAAGATGCTGAGAAAAGAAGGCAAGAAAACAAGAGGGAGAAACAAAGGCAGGAAAAGACGAAGGTTTCTTATTTGGCAAAAAGCTGTGCAGGGTAATAGTTAAGAGCAGAGACCTCTGGAATGAGGCTGCCGAGTTAAGATCTGAGCGCTGGGAGCCATCTATACCGAACTATCCGTTTGAATCCTGCATCCAACAGTCCTTACAATGTTTGGGAATATGTCTTCTGAGTGTTCAGTTCCTTCAGTGAGCGACCATACATCTCTTTGAGGAAGGACTGGGGAAATTATAATAAACATCGACCATGATTTTGCTAGCTGCTGCTTCCGAAGGAACTGGCCTCTCCTTGTCAGTAGGTCCACATCTGAAAACAGACTCCAGCATGAAAAGTGAAGTTTTTTATTGGGGTGACTACCTTCAGCCTCTTGACTACACAGTTTTGTTTCAATGATGCATGTAGATTAATATTGTTGGTTTCCCGTATATTGGCGACATCAGATGTCATTACTCATCTTTATGTAGTTCCTCCATTCCTTCTGACCTTGCTCTTCCTCGTAAAACTACTTGGCTTCTGGTCTCTGTTGCTTCAGGGTCCTGTCATCCCCATTGCGTGGCTCTGTATCAAACCTTCGCCTGCAGAAGAAAGTCCTGAAACTGCATGAGTGGCATATGTGAACTCTGCCTACTCTGTGTCTTTGTTGAAAATCTTAAATTATTAGAAATAAAAAGGTTATAAAAAATGAAGAACTGATCACTATTTAAAAAGTGACAGTTTTATTTATATTGATCAAAATACCTTTAATGTACAAATATTCTTTAATATACACATCTTATAATTACCTTGCACAAAATATAATCTAGTAGAGTTATTATTTGCAATATAATTATAAGAATATTAATTACAGTCACTACAGTCCTTGTGATCCAATACTGAGACACAAGTATAAAATTGTATAATGAATGTTTTCCTTAAATCTTGTCGTTGGTTGTGCCATTAAGGATTTGCCGAACTATCTGAGTATCTTGGTAAATTGGATTACATGAAATGCCAAAATCACTTTACCTCTTCGATTATAACTGAGTAACAAGGCCTTCCAGGCCTCTGTAGTGAGCTACCGTACAAGAAGGCCGTGACACAAGCAGCAGTGACCAAAATGAAAACGTCCCAGTGATAACGTCACATTAATATAGAACCAGAAACAGCAGCTTAGCAACTAGGCCAAGAAAGAGAACGGGCAGTAAGTGCTTTTGACAGTATTGTCTGGATATTCGAAATTGTAAAGAAAAGAGCAGAGAAAACAAATTGCCAATCAATTAACCCATACATGATGACAATTACATTCAGTAATTTTTCTGAGTTTATTTCTGTATCAGATATAGGGTACTTGTACAGAAAGAAAAAAAAAGCTGATAATGGGTAAGGTAGAAAACAAACTCAAACTACAGTTTATCTGGAGAAGAAAATTTCTATTGGCATGCTCATTCCTGTAGGGAAACTGTGGCAACCAGGTGTTACCTGCTATCAAGAAATATCAGAGGCTTAGGAGAAAATGTGAGATACTCTGTGTGACCCTCAGGTCATTCAGCAGAGACTAAGAAAGCAATATAAACTGGCAGAAGTGAGAATTTCCCAAAAAATATATATATAATCATCTTTGGTGTTGCCTTCTTATTCATCACACTTTTTCTTGTCTAAATACTGGAATGTCTGTATTTCATAGGCAGCTCTTTTTTTTTCCCTGCTTAGATGATGACTGGCTTCTAACACTCTTAGGTCTGTCTGTAAGAATACCTCATATTCTTTATTCACAAGCCCTGATTGAAGGGTGGGCTCATGACCTAAGCCAGGTGCATCGAATCATTTTTGGAAACTGATTTAACTAATTTCTTGTAATAAGTAAAATATGAGGGCATGTGATAGCAGTTGTATTTGCCACTAAAGGGGAAGAACACACCTCAAAATGAAGATAATGGGAGGGGGGAAGATCTGGCAGATAGCGGAAGAAACAGATTCCTAATTCATTGTTTGCATACCTGGATCCAGTCATGTCGGAAGTCAGTTCATCTGTGTGGAAGTCTCAGTAAGTCAGTTTATCCCATTTTGAAACTTAACTGTTCAACCTGAGTCCTGACTGTCCTCAAGTCATGAACCTAATCTGCTATGTAATTAAAATTGTAGCTTTTACTTCTTGTATAGTTGCTAATTCCAAAGTTTTAGGTTTTTGGTCACTTCACTTCCCCAGCATCTTGGACACTGGTCATCCCTCAAGTCACTCTTAACAGACATTTGGGAACTCTCTTAAGACTAGCTGATGGAAGAGGATCGATTCTAAGCTTTGGTTATCAATGGTTTGGCTGAGTATGTGAATATAAACTGAAAATGGAAGATAGCTGCTTTAAAGAACCACTTAATGGTACCCTTCATGGAGAGTAGGAATAAAGATGCAAAATCCTCAAAATAGGCAGAGCTCTGGGGCTGTGCCTGGCCATCCACTTTGTATAGAGAGTATCTCAAAGTAAGAAAACATATGGACTAGTGGCCAGTGGCAAATGACTGCCTCAGTTAGTTAAGGAGGAAAGTTTAAAGATCAAGAATAAGGGTATCTGGGGTAAAGGCATATTCATGGACATAATTGAGCAAACATGCAGTGTAAAGATCTTTGTATCTTATGATAATGCCCGCCAGAGTGCACTCACCAGAGCAGAGGCGTTAGAACTAAGTAAGTTAAATAACTCAGTGGGCTTATGTCATCAGCCCTTGTCACGGGCCATCGCACTTCTAGTATCCTAGGCATATGGTTATAGTGGCTGTTGTTGCAGAGACAGAGACCATTTGTGGACCCAGCACTATGGGATCTGACTTACCAAGGCTGATCTCAGTATTCCTGCCACTGAATGTGTAACCTGCCAGCAAGAGAAACAAAGCTGGTATCTAGTTATGGAATCCCTATTTAATCGAGTATCTCATTAAACTATTGTTCGGTCATACATATTTTGGGAAATGTAGATTCAGTCATTATTCTTTTCTTAAATTTCTAGTTTCCCAGTCTTCAACTGTTAATATATTTGTCTGGATTACATAGGTGTACTTAGACAAATTTCTTCTCTTGAACGTCTATCCTGGTAATCTAATATCTTCCCTCTTCACAAACCATGGTGTGCTGGAGCTGGTGCTTACTGGCTCATTGGCACCAACTGACAAATTTTCAGGAATTTTTTTTGATCCAGCTAGGGCCATTATTAAATGTTAATATAAAAAACATAAATTGTAATAAGAAACTTAAATATTCAGGGGCGCCTGGGTGGCACAGCGGTTGAGCGTCTGCCTTCGGCTCAGGGCGTGATCCCGGCGTTATGGGATCGAGCCCCACATCAGGCTCCTCCGCTATGAGCCTGCTTCTTCCTCTCCCACTCCCCCTGCTTGTGTTCCCTCTCTCGCTGGCTGTCTCTAACTCTGTCAAATAAATAAATAAAATCTAAAAAACAAAACAAAAACTTAAATATTCAAACCTAATCTCTTAATCATTTTACTCCATTTTATTATCTGTGCTCTTGAAGTTATTTGTATCTGTTGTATTTGTATGGTGGCAATATCATGTAATAGTGTGATACCTCTTATCTTTTTCTAATTCTCAGAGTAAGCACTTTAGTGAGCCATTTGACCATGGTGGGAATTCATAGAAATCAGCAATTTACATGGATCAAAACTCCCTCTTTCCCCTTGAAGAACTGGGTGATAAACATTTTCTAGAATGTGACTACAATTGAGTCTACATAAAGTCGTCATCCTTTAAGAGGGGAAGCATTTTTCTTATATTAACAGTAAAATAAATGAGAAGAACTCTTTTGTTATAGTTTTTATCTCTTTGGATTTAAAAAACAATATTGGGATAAGAAGACCTCGCATGAAAACTGAATCCCCTTGTTAGAATTTTAGAATGAGCTATCTCTTGTGGTTCATGGACGTTCCTTATAAGGTGGCGTTTGTCCTTAATTTAATGAAGAATCTACTGGGGTTTGTAAAATTTTATTAAGGATTTAAGATTTCAGAGAAACAATTCTAGGTCACTAAATATCAGTTAACTTGGGGTTGTATAATATCTGGAGTATTGTTTCTGCAAAAATTTCTCTTGGTACGCAATGAGAAATACTTGAATTCTTAGCTGATTAATGGGATCCTTCTGTATTTTTTTTTAAAAAGACATTTTAGAGGACATGTGTATGCTTAACTTGATATTGCAGTTAGGAAAATGCAACATTTGAGTTTGGGTGCTTTTGATTTTCTGTGCCAACTGTCAAGTACCTGAAAGTATGAAAATGTACAAAAAGCAAAAATTTCAAAGGAAAAAGAAGATGCTAAGGTGTTTCCCCTTGGAATTGTTTGGAATTACTCTTCCAAAGATCTTGGTGCTTGTGTGCCACGTCTTCGGCTTTACTGGAGATAACATACTCTTTCATGGCAGATGTATAAACTGTTATTTTCAGAATAGAAATATTTATTGCTGAAGTTCCAATAGTTTATTTTTGTTTCTTTTGCCTGAGGAGAGCTATCTAGAAGGAAGTTGCTATGGCAAGTGTCAGAGAGATTAGTGCCTATGCTCTCCTCTAGGATTTTTATGGTTTCAGGTCTCACATTTAGGTCCTTACTCCATTTTGAATTTATTTTTGTGTTTGGTGTGAGAAAGTGGTCCAGTTTCATTCTTCTGTATGTGGCTGTCCAGTTTTCACAGCACCATTTGTTGAAGAGACTGTCTTTTTCCCATTGGATATTCTTTCCTGGTTTGTCAAAGATTAATTGACTATATAGTTGTGGGTCCATTTCTGGATTTTCAGTTCTGTTCTATTGATCTATGTGTCTATTTTTGTGCCAGTACCACACTATTTTGGTCACTACAGCCTTGTAATATAACTTCAAGTCTGAAATTGTGGCACCTCCAGCTCTGCTTTTCTTTTTCAAGGTTGCTTTGACTCTCTGGGGTCTTTTGTGGTTCCGTATAAATATTAGGATTGTTCTAGTTCTGTGAAAAATGGTATTGGTATTTTGATAGGGGTTGCATTGATATGTAGATTGCTTTAGGTAGTAAAGACTTTTTAAAAAGATTTATTTATTTTTATTTTGGGGGAGGGTGGGGACAGAGGGAGAGAGAGTTCTAAGCAGACTCTGCACTCTGCAGTCATGACCCCGAGATCATAACCTGAGCTGAAACCAAGAGTTAGACTCCTAACTGATTGCACACCAAGGTGCGCCTGGATAGTATAGACATTTTAACAGTATTTGTTCTTCCAATCCATAAGCATGGAATCTTTTTCCATTTCTTTGTGTCATCTTCAATTTCTTTCATAAGTGTTCTATAGTTTTCAGAGTACAGGTCTTTAATCTCTTTGGTTTGGTTTATTACTAGGTATCTTACCATTTTTGGTGCACTTGCCATTGGGATTGATTCCTTTTTTTCTCTTACTGCTGTTTCATTATTGGTATATAGAAATTTCTACATTGATTTCATATTCTGTGACTTCACTGAAGTCTTTTGGGTTCTCTATATAGAGTATCATGTCATCTGCAAATAGTAAAAGTTTTACTTCTTTGATGATTTTGATGCCTTTTATTTCTTTTTGTTGTCTGATAGCTGTGGCTAGGACTTCCAGTACTTGTTAAACAGGAAACTTTCAACAAAACTGAAAGGCATCCTATGGACTGGGAGAAGATATTTTCAAATGACATATCTGATAAAGGGTTATTATCCAAAATCTATAAAGAACTTACCAAACTCAACACCCAAAAAATGAATAATTCAATTAAAAAATGGACATTAAAAAAATGTCTTCCAAGGAAGACAGTCAGATGGCCAACAGGCACATGAAAAGAGGCTCAACATTACTCATCATCAGGGAACTACAAATCAAAACTACAATAAGAGATCATACCTGTCAGAATGGCTGAACTCAACAGCACAAGAAATACCAGGTATTGGCAAAGAGGCGGAAAAAGGGGAACCCTCTTGCACTGTTAGTGGGAATGCAAACTTGTGTAGCCACTGTGGAAAATAGTATGGAGGTTCCTCAAAAAGTTACAAATAGAACTACCCTAAAAAATAAAAATAGAACTACCCCATGGTCCAGCAATCGCACTCCTAGGTATTTACTTAAAGAATACAAAAATACTAATTCAAAGGGATATATACACCCCAGTGTTTATAGCAGCATTACCTACAACAGCCAAATTAACCCAAGTGTCCATTAACTGATGAATGGATAAAGTGGCGTGTACACACACACACACACACACACAGAATGGAATATTATTCAGCCATAAAAATCTTGCCATTTGCAATGACACAGATGGAGCTAGAGAGTATTATGCTAAGTGAAATAAGTCAGAGAAAGACACATACCATATGATTTCACTCATATGTGGATATAAGAAACAAAGCAAATGAGCAAAGAGAAAGAGCGGCAAACCAAGAAGCTGACTCTTTACTATAGAGAACAGAAGAACTAATGGTTACCAGAATGGAGGTGGTGGGAAGATGGGTTAAATAGGTGATGGGAATTAAGGAATGCACTTGTGATGAGCACCAAGTGTTGTATGGAAGTGTTGAATCACTCCATTGTACACCTGAAATTAATATTACATGTTAACTCACTGGGGTTAAAAAAAAAAACTTTAAAAGTTGGAAATACTAAAAAAATGGGAGCTTTTTTTCCTGTTACTAGGGCTCACCTTTGCCAGTGCTTACATTAAATAGCCAGATGCGGGTTTCTAAAATGGACTAACAAGATACTAGCTAGTAAAATAAAAACAAAAATTAACCAACCAGATAAATAAAAAACAGAAACAGAATGGCTGGTGTCCTGAAACAATTTGCAGAGGAATTCTACAAAATGAAGAGTTGGTGTTGAATCTTGCATTGTTAAATGACTTCGCAAAGAAATTATACTGACACAATTTTGATGCATTTTTCCATTAGGAAACCAATTTCCACTTAAGTGGTAAAATCAAGCTCCAGCTTGATTGTTATAGTGAGAAAGATTATGCTGTCAAGTCAGATGGATCCATGGGAAGGCAATATTTTTGTTTAGACAAATAGTAAAAATTATTTGAGTGCAAAAGAGCACAACAATAAAAGTTTAATATAAAATAAGCTTTAAAGAAACATGTCTCTCTTCTTTCTTAAAATGGAATTTACAATGACTGGTTCAATCTATTCTAGAAAATACTATCTAATGAAATTTAATTGCTCATATTGACTTAAAAAATTAATTTTGATTGTATTGAATGCCTGAAAGACGTTGATTTTCTATATTGGTTTGTGCTCTTGTTAATATTATTGTCTTACTCTCACGATATTGTAAGATTTTATCCTTACCACCTTTAATTTGGTTTAACTCTTTTGTCCTTTGAAAATCATTTACTGAAATCAGTTATGTCTAATGGGACCAATCTGCATCCTTAGATTGTTTCAAAAGCTTTGGTTTGCCTCTCTTGCTTGTGACCTCCTATGGTAATTCCTGACTCTAGCTTTAGAGCTAGAGAAGACACTCAATAAATACTTGCTTTATTTAGAGCAGATTGAATGAATGTTTTATCTTAGAAGGTTTGAAAAGCTGTTGATACTTGCGAAGTATATATGCCTCAGTGTTGGTGAATCATCAGAGCCACAGATTAGCATGTAGTAACTTATTAAAGTTAAATTTTCAGTGACAAAGTAGGTGACTTTGTTGTGTTGCTTGAATGTAGTATAGTAATTGATTTGTTCTTTGAATTCCTAGTTGATGTAGTCTATTACTATTAGTCTGAGATGTGTATAATACACAGGAGTTGTAAATTCAGAGCTCCTTAAAAACTAGGAATTCTAGTTAAAACTAGGGGTCTTGACAATGCACAGAGGCAGAAGAGTCTATTATGAAACATAAGCCTTTGTGATGTGGTCACTGCTAAGAAGATGGAAAGAAAGAAAAGAAACCAGTAAGATACTGAGTCCTTAGCCTGGGACAGGGGTCCATGTACACATAGTCTAGACTCATCTGGAATCCCAGCGGCCCTGGCACAAATCCATAAGGAGCTGTGTTTACACTGTTAAATCAGCAGTATGCTATTAACTTTGGCAATAGGGCAGTGAAGACAGGAAACTTGGTCTGATAAATACACCTTAGTTGGTATGCATGTAGCATTGGTGTTGGCTCAGTGCACCGGCTCTAATGCGTCTCTGTGGTCAAAGATAATGGAATAGCAGAAGATACCCGAACGGTTTACATCTCTAGTGATGGCTCTTTGAGGTAACCATTCTCCTCCCCCCTACCTTTTTTTATTCTTTGCATCTTAAAGTTACCAGAAATAACACTGGCTAGGGGCTGGGAAGGATGGTGAGCCGCTAGAGATAAATAAAAAAAATGCTGTCTTGTTTTACTCTGGAAGGGGTTTTACCTACAATTCTCTAACCCAAAGAGCCCAGGAAACAGTTACTACATCTTTAGAAGGAATAAGAATAAGATCAGAATAAGCTTTGTAGGCATGAGTAGTCGTAGAAGAATGTTCAGAGGAATGAAATATATTGTCTTGGCAGAAGTAGAGGATCAAGGATCAGGATTCTTCAACTGTAGGCTCTGCCGTTGACCAGTGACATGACTGAAAGGACTTGATTTATTTATCAATACACTGAGGCATTTAGAATACCAAAGTCCTTTGCAGTCAGACAATGTGTGATTCTACCATGGCTCTGGATAAAGGATTCAAACCTGAGCTGAACTCGAGTCCTTAGTAATGAGCTTGCTTTAAAATATATTTTGCTACCTCCTTAAAAAAATGAGGAATAGTGTATGCATACCTTGCTGTGGCCCTTACACTTTATATCAACTTGCTCTTGATAGTTTTATACCTAAAAGACAACATATATCAAGGGGATGATCATCTCTGTAACTCTTGACATATTTTACATTATCACACAAATGCGTTTTCAGCTACTTATGCCAATGCTACAGAGGTAGTCAAGGTCTTAAAGTGTCCTTGGTTGACGTAAGTGAAATAGAGTTTTCTGTGCTTCTTAACACTTTGTATTTAAAAATATATATGTTATAGTGGGAATTGTGGGTAGATGACTGCACCCAGTGAGAAAAGAAATACATCTTCCTGTAGGTCACAGAAATCAGTACTTAAATTGGAACTGTATGGGTAAAGTGAAAGTCCTCTGAAGATCACTGTATTTTGCAATGGTAGAGGTAAGCTGATACTGAATATTGTATTTGGGTGGCACTGGTTTATTATAGAGCAGAAAATTAAGTAGCCTAGCTGAATATCCTGCACTAAAGGATTTAGTGAAGTCTGAATGGTTTCCAAGCTTTAGCCTGAATTAAGCATCGTTGATCCCAATAACTGGCCTGAATTGATGTTGTTTCTCCCAATGCTAACACTGTGCTTGGAGGTATCCAGTTAGTCAAATATAGATGTTTCTGGTTCACCCAGAAAGAAAAATTTATGATCTTGCCAAAGAAATATTTATTGTTCCCTGAGTAATAATGTAGAGTTCAATTTCTCCTCAATAAATCCAAAAAGTCCGAGTAAAATGTAACTGCAAATGAGACAACTTGGACAAATCTCACAAACATGCTGAGCAAAAGAAACCAATCATGTTACTAGCCTGTGGTGATAGACAGGAAACTGTTTTATTTGGAGGGGGTGGAGGGTGGGAGCAGGGGCTAGGCACTGCCTCAAGGGGGGTACATGAGGAAAATTTCCAAGGTGATGATGATAATTGATATTTTGTGTGGCAGTTACACCAATATAATACAGCTGTCCAAATTCATTATCTTGAATATTTAAGGTCTATGCACCGTGTTGCATTAAAATTGTACTTCAATAAAAAATTATCTGAGAAAAATTTCAGAATACTTCTGTACAAAAAATTATTAAAACTTTGAATTAAAAAAAAAAGTATGGGGGCTGCACTTTTCAGAAGAAAGTTTTTGAACCTCAGTCCAAGTGAAACAACCAAAATAGACAATAATTACATAAATCGTTGGTCATTTGAAGTTTCTAGAAGTTGTCCTAAGGGCAACTGCTGCACTGTTTGTGTTTATACACAGGCCATGGTGACATTCTCAAGTGGTAGTTTGTGACCAGAATAATCACGACACCCACTGGGAGGGCGGACTGTAGCAGAGACTTTATTGTAATGAAAACAATTATGTACTTTCTAAAAATGGATGGCCATTAATGAAAACGTCCTCCTAAAACACTCTGTTATTGGATGCTTTCTAGATAGAGCATCTTTGACTTTGTTAACTCTAATGTTTCACTCCTGGTTTCAATTTCTTTTTGTCTCATCCTGGTTTCCAGAAGCTTCTGAAGCTAAGATTGTCCTGTAAAAGGAAATGGGACTTGAGAGTCAGAAAGAACGAAGCTTGAATCTGTGCCTATCACTTACTACTATCTTTGTTTTGATGGGGAAGATCTCTGTTTCCTTATCTGTAAAATGGGGATAATGTCTTCCAGGTAATGATGATTAAGTGTAGTAATACATGTGAATATCTTGGTGTATAGAAATGATTCACTAAAAAACTAATTTGAGTTGATGGTGTGGATACCATGAATAAGACGACACAGAACCTTGAACCATCACAGTGGTGGATTAGGCAGGGCACCCAATGTATTGCGACCATTTTTATTGTGCTGCCTCAGTGAAGTTTCTAATGGTAAAGTAAAAGACAAAGCCATCCAGGAGATTGTCTTTGTAGGAGATATGGATATTGCTGCACATAATCTGTTATTTTCCCTACAATGCCATAAAAATGACACCAAAAGGAATGTCTGTTTCCATTTGTCTCTTTGTTGCTGTTTTGTTGTATTATAAATGATATTTCACCATGATACAACATAGTGTTTAAATTATAGTTGTGAGGGGCACCTGGGTGGCACAGTCAGTTAAGTGTCCAACTCTTGGTTTGGGCTCAGGTCATGATCTCATGGCTTGTGAGATGGACCCCCACATGGGGCTCTGTGCTGGGCATGGAGACTGCTTGGGATTCTCTCTCTCTGCCCCTCTCCCCACTTGTGCTTGCTCTCTCTCTTTTTCTCTCAAACAAATATATAAATCTATAAATCAATCAATAAATGTTGTGAAATCCAGAAGTCTGTGCCTATAATCTCCTGTTCAATTATAAATGTTGTTTTGGAAATCCTTACATCAGTGCACTATACATTCTGGGTATTTCTCAGTGTAGTGTAGACAGTACTATAATTTGTCTGGAAAGGAAAAAAGTATGAGTCATTGTACCTCATGTCATCATTAACAAAGTGAGGTGTGTCCAGTGACATTTTGAAATACTTCAAAAGTATTTTCTCAAGTCATCTGCATCATTAGAAGTATCTTTTTCTTTTAAAGATTTTATTTATTTTGAGAGAGGGCACACAAACGGGGAGGAGCAGAGGGAGAATCTCAAGAGGACTCCACGCTGCGTGCAGAGCCCCACACGGAGCTCAGTCTCATGACCATGAAATCATGACCTGAGCTGAAGTCAAGAGTCGGACGCTTAACTGACTGAGCCATCCAGGTGCCCCAGAAGTATCTTCTTTTTATCAGCTCTGCCATAATTTTTTTTTTTGCTTTTTGTTATCTATGTATCTGTCTGTCTACTTACCTATCCATCCATCCATCCATCTCTATCTTGAGAGGACACCAGGAATCATTAAAGAATTCAGAGGAGTGGAGGTAGATACAAGGGTACATTAATTTTGACCATTAAATGTATTACAATGATTGCCTGGGATCTCAGTGAAAATTGGGATCATGAGGAGGCTGTCTAAAGACATTTAACTGCGGTACGGCTAATGGCCGTTACCAAAATAAACTGGAACCAGATATTCGTGGGGGGTACTAGCAGCTGTTCTGCTAACACAGAACCAAATTGGTCGTGTTTATTTTTAAGTATAGTTTTAATCTGTAGATTATCTCCATTTGAGAACTACCAGTGTATCCTTTTAAAAACTGAAGTTGTGAATCTTTATAGGGCTTTTCCTTGAGGCATAGTCATAAAGGCAGATGATCACTTCGTACATAGAACCAAAAATAGAAGACACAGAGCTATACCTTCAGAGACCATCTGTGACAGAATAAACTATAAAATCTTAACTGAGGTATGCTTGAAGTTTCCCATTTCCTTCCCAGCTCTGTGACTAGGGCTGCTCTAGGAGCTTCGAGGCTCCATTTTAAATCTGTCAACGTAAGTACCTATTGAGTTGCTTGGGAGAAGACCTTCATTCCGTACTCGGAAGTCTAGAATCACTTATTTGTGTGCAGCCACAAGATAGTAATGGGGCTGCTGAGAAGGTTATGCCCGTACATGAACATGAAATGCTTACTACTGTATTTATTAAAAATCTACCACGTGCTCTCTCAGGGGATAGAGATGATAAAGTCAAGGAGGACGGGTTCCTGTCCCACACAGAGCTCTCACACAGGGGAAAGAAAGGTAATACGTAGGCATTGATGGTACAGTTAGGGAACCGTGACAAGGATAAGACTGGAGTTTCTGACCCAGCAAGGAAAGACTTCTTGGGAAAAGTAATGAGAAAGACATGGCTAAGTTAACTTAGAAAGAAGAACAGGAGCTAACTAGGGAAAAGAATAGAGAAGGAAGACAGCTGTGGTGGTGGGTTTTTTTGTTTTGTTTTGTTTAGTAAAGTAAAAAGTAAAGAAGTAAAGTAAAAACTAAAGTATATATGCACAGGCTTAGAGGAAAAAGCAAAATAAAACCCAGCCTTGTTTTTTAAGAACAAATGGGGAGGGTGAGTGAAGTTGTAGAAGCAAAGGGGGATCAGTGGTGGTAGAGATGACTGGAGGCTAAATCAGAGAGGTAGACCATCAAGGGCTTATGAATCTTACAAAGCATTTTTAATTTTATCATCTGATCAATGGTGAAGGCTTTTATAGATTTAAAGAGGGCTTGAGGATTAACCTCATAGTATTTTTGCTTTAGGTAAGTCCATCGGTAGCAGTGCATTATAGAGGAGCAGAAGTGGAGGCTAAGAGATCAGTTACAAGACTGTTGGAACAAGTCAGTTTTGGTGATGAGGATCCAGACTGAATAATTAGTAGGAACAATGGGGAGAAAATGAAAAGTTTTAGAAATATATGCTAAATAAAATCCTTAAGACTTAACCATCACTTGGATAAGGACTATGAATAGGGCAAGTCTAGGTCCAGGTTTCTGACGTGAACATCTACATGTAGGGGGATGCTATTCACTGGAACAGGGACAGAAAAAGAAGCAACAATGGTAGAGAGATGATTTATTTGGTTTTGTATATGATACATTTGAATTATTAGATGTGTACATGGAAATGTCCAGTATCTGTATATAGAGACCTAAAATCCAAAGGAAGATACAGGCTAACAACTAGACTTAAAGAATCATAAGCACAGATGAAGATTGAAGCAGAAGTAGTGGATGGGTTTGCTATAGATAAAATGGGTACAATGAGAAGAAGTTCTTGTCCAAACTAATTTTCTAGTGTTGAAAGGCAATAACTTCAGTTGAATTTATCCAAAACCAGCCAAAGTTATCCCTTACTGAGATCTATGGCAAAACTTTTATTAGAAACTGAATAATGGTAGTGCACTAATCATCAGGGAAATGTAAATCAAAACCACAATGAGATATTCCCTCATAGCTGTCAGAATGGCTAAAATCAAAAACAAGAAATAACAAGTGTTGGTGAAGATGTGGAGAAAAGGAAAACTTTGTGCAACTCTATTGTTGGTAGGAATGTAAACTGGTGCAGCCACTGTGGAAAACAGTATGGCGATTCCTCAAAAAACCAAAAATAGGAATACCTTTCGATCCAGTAATTCTGGGTATTTACCCAAAGAAAATATAAATACTAATTCAAGAATATATGTGCACCCCTGCATTTATTGCAGCATTATTTACAACAGCAAAGATATGGCAGTATGTGACTGAATGAAGATGTGATATATATACACCGCCCCCCCCCACAAGAATATTGCTCAGCCATGAAAAAGAATGAGATACTGCCATTTGCAACAACATGGGTAGACCTAGAAGTTATTATGCTAAATGAGATAAGTCAAAGAAAGAAAATACCATAAGATTTGTAGAATCTAAAACACAAAATCGAGCAAAAAAGCAGGCTTTTAAATATAGAGAACAAACTAGGGTTGCTAAAAGGGAGGCAGATGGGGGGATGGGTGAAACAGATAAAGAAGATAAGAGGTATAAACTTCCGGTTATAAAATAAATGAGTTATGGAGATGAAAAGCACAGCAAAGGAAATCTAGTCCATTGTAATAATATGTGGTGACTGATGGTGACGACACTTACCCTGGTGAGCATAGCTTAATGTACAGAATTGTTGATTCAATATGTTGTACACCTGAAACTAAATCACATTGTGTATTAATTATACTTCAATAAGAAAAATCCAGTAAACACACATACTGCTGGCATTTAGTAAATGTTTTACTGTCTCGGGAAAGAAAAAGTATTACCAAGATGTCTTACTAGCAATTAAAGCCAACTGATGTTTGTTAGATCACAGCTCGACTCTAACTACAACTATTAGATTGTTAAAGGGAGGGTTTTAGTAGGGCAGATGACTGTGGTTAAAATATGGACATATAAAGAAAGAGGTACAAATAATGTCACTAACTGATACCTGGTTATCAGCTCGATGAGCTACTTTTTTTCAACAGATGAGCTACCCATATTGTAATTTTCTCATTATTTTCTCATCATGTTCTCTGCTTCCTGTTTTGTACTTATAAGGATACCAGCCATATTGGCTGAGCAACTACCCTAATGACCTTATTTTAACTTAATTACATCTGCAAAGACCCATTTCCAATTAAAGTCACATTCACATATATCGGAAATTAGAACTTCAGCATATCTCCTTGGGAGACATAATTCATTCCTGTACAACTAGAAAGTAAATAACTGACAACAAATAGAATTTAATACCTTCACTGATTTCTATGATGTCACAAAGAAAGCCAGAGTACTAGTCAGTGCCCAAGGTGTTTTTTCTTCATAAGCTGCAGAAAGATAGATCGATTGATTTTAATTTTAATTTCAGTGTTGTTAACATACACTGTTGTGTTAGTTTTAGGTGTACAATATAGTGATTCAACAGTTCCGAACACTACTCAGTGCTCATCATGATAAGGGTACTCTTTAATCCCTTTCACCTGTTTCACCCGTCCCCCAACCCACCTCCCCTCCGGTAACCATCTGTTCTCTATAGATAAGAACCTGGTTTGGGGTTGTCTTTGTTTTTCCCATTTGCTGGTTTCTTAAATTCCACATATGAGTGAAATCATATGGTATTTGTCTTTCTCTGACTTATTTTGTTTAGGATTGTGCTCCCTAGACCCACCCATGTTGTTACAAATGGCAAGATTTCATTCTTTTCTATGGCTTCTATACGCTTCTGTGCTTTATCCATTTATCTATCAATAGATACTTGGGCTGCTTCCATAATTTGGCTATTGTGAATAATGCTGCAATAAGCAGAGGGGTGCACATATTCCTTTGAATTAGTGTTTTTGTATTCATTGCGTAAATACCCAGCAGTGTGATTACTAGATCATGGGGTAGTTCTATTTTTAAGTTTTTGAGGAACCTCTGTACTGGTTACACCACTGGTTATACCAGTTTGCATTCCCACCAACGGTGCAAGAGGGTTCCTTTTTTTTCACATCCTCACCAACACCTGCTGTTTCTTGAGTTTTTTATTGCAGCCGTTCTGACAGCTGTGAGGTGATACCTCGTTGTGGTTTTGATTTGTATTTCCCTGATGATGAGTGATGTTGAACATCTTTTCATGTATCTGCTAGCCACCTATGTTTTTTGGAAAAGTGTTCATGTCTTCTGCCCAGTTTTTAATTGGATTATTATTATTATTATTACTATTTTTTGGTGTTGAGCTGTGTAAGCATTTCATATATTTTGAACACTAACGCTTTATTGGGTATGTAATTTGCAAATATCTTCTCCCATTCCATAGATTGCCTTTTAGTTTTGTTGATCACTGTCTTCGCTGTGCAGAAGATGTTTATTTTGATGTAGTTGCAATAATTCATTTTTGCTTTTGTTTCCCTTGCCTCAGGAGACATATCTAGAAAGATGTTGATATGACTAATGTCACAAAAGTTACTGTTTCTTCTCTCTTCTAGGCTTTTTATGGCTTCAGGTCTCACATTGAGGTCTTTAATCCATTTTGAGTTCATTTTGATTTTTTTGCATTCAGCTGTTCAGTTTTCCCAGCATCATTGATTAAAGAGACTTTTTCCCATCACATATTCTTGCCTTCTTTGTCTAAGATTAATTGGTCATATAATTGTGGGTCCCTTTCTGGGTTTTCTATTCTATTGATCTGTGTGTCAGGTTTGTGCCAGTACCATACTGTTTTGGTCACTACAGCTTTGTAATATAGCTTGAAGTCTGGAATTGTGATGCCTCCAGCTTTGCTTTTTCAGAGTTGCTTTGGCAGGGCACCTTGGTGGCTCAGTTGGTTAAGTGTCTGCCTTCAGCTCAGGTCATGATCCCACCATCCTGGGATTGAGCCCTGCATTCAGGCTCTCTGCTCAGTGGGGAGCCTGTTTCTTCCTTTCCCTCTGCCTGGTGCTCCCTCAGCATGTGCTCACTCACTCTCTCTCTGTGTCAAATAAATAAAATCTTGGGGAAAAAATTTGCTTTGGCTGTCTGGGGTCTTTTGTGGTTGCATATAGATTTTAGGATTGTTTGTTCTAGTTCCGTGAAAAAGGTTGTTGATATTTTGGTAGGGATTGCATAAAATGTATAGATTGCTTTGGGTAGTAAAAACATTTTAACAATATTTGTACTTCTGATCCATAAGCATGGAATGTCTCTCCATTTGTTTGTGTTGTTTTGAATGGTGGCATTCACGTTGTCAGGGAAAAGTTATAGTTTTAGCTTTCCATAGTTCAGAAGCAGAGAATTCCCTTTTGATAACCATTGGTTACAGTATCATTGCAAATACTTTCAACATCTTAAAAGATTGTAAAATATTAATGGCCTGTGGAGTTTTCCTATCTTATTCTACTTTCAGATAATTTCTAATGATACATTCAGTGAGGGAAATGGGAAAGAATCTACAGGTGTAAA
The DNA here is from genome assembly GCF_024610735.1 of Ursus americanus. Classification (NCBI taxonomy): domain Eukaryota; kingdom Metazoa; phylum Chordata; class Mammalia; order Carnivora; family Ursidae; genus Ursus; species Ursus americanus. Next base: position 9,477,537 of record NC_142131.1, read on the forward strand.
ATGACTCACCTTTTTTTCACTTCTGCTTTATAGAAAGTGTACTTCTACCACCAGTGTATGCAAGGGCTTGTTTGGCTACATTCTCAATGGCATTAAAAACATCTTCTCTTTTTGGAAGACGGATTCTATTTCATTGTTGTAGTTGACATTATATTGATGATAAATAGTGAAGTTGACTACTTATGTTCAATGGAGTCAACTCTTTCAGTTGTTATTTATCTTTTAAACTTTTGGTGATATTTTATTACATTTTTTTCTTAGTATTTCTATTGTAAAATATTTTTTGTTTTGTGGCAGTTTCCCATAGTTCAGACATTATTTTCCCATATCAAGATGTTAAATATGTACCTATGAGTTGGAAAGATATTTGTGGGTAGAGAACAAATACCAAACATTTTAGAGAAAAACAGTAAAGGAAAGAAGCTTGTTTACTGTAATTCCTTCATCAAACCGACTAATTTATTGAATACTGTGCACTAAGCACTATGATGAATTAGTCATGGTTCCTGCTCATGAGAAGTATACATTCTGGTGGGGGATGAACCACTATGTAAAGAAATACTCCTTACTAATATGCACAGAGTCAGGTATAGAAGTAATGACAGCATTGAAGAAAGAACGTTAAGTCTTTCTCTGAGAAGGAATAATAAGGGCTTCAAAGAAAGTCTCTGCCTGAGCTGGATGACCATGAAGAGTTGAAGTAATTTAGGCAGGAGAGAAAGAAGGGGGATATTTCAAAAAGAGGAAAGTGCACATTCGAAAACGTGGAAACATTTCAATACTTTCAATGATGATAGTGGTCATTTCTGGCTTGATTATTTTTGAAGACCCAGCTTTTAGCCCTCTGCACTGCATCTTAATGTTTTAAAAATAAACCAGTGAGTGAATTCATTCCAGTGTGCATGAAATAATGAGAGGTGATAAAGGAGAAGAAAGGGGTTCGGTGTGGCTGGAGTGTGGAGTGGAGTCATGAGGGCAGTGTTGCTGGGAAGAGTGGGAGAGATGAAGTTTGTGCCGTTGCAGCTGATACTGATTGCATCAAGCAAAGTCATGTCTGACCACTTTATTGACGTTGTAAAATATTTAATAGTGTATAAGGGTCATATGCCCGATAACAGCTAAGAAATTAGAAATATTGTTTTTAGTTTTTAAAGTTAATTCCATAATTGTTTCATTTGGAACTTACCTAAACATAAATCCAAGGTTAGTATAGTTTTTAAAAGTATTGGCAAGGTTTCTATAGATTTATGCTAAGAAAAAGGGGAAAAGGTATTACTGCCATAAAAATGCCACTTATTACTTAGATTCTGTCATCTGTGGAGTAGATATTACTCTTTCCAGGTCCTTTCTGCTTCAGAGATGCCAAAAAGTCTGATCCATTTTCTGAAATTTCTGTTTTACATTGCTTTGTAAAAAACAGAAGTTTCATGTTTCCACTGCCTCGAAGTGTGAGTGCGATGTAACTTATTTGAGAATACCACGTTGGTGTGTGTTCTAAATGACAGTCACGTAACTTGGAGGCAAGATTCTGAGGATATCTGAAGTGTACCTTCTGATGGAATTCTTGAAGTAAGACTGCCATAATTTATCTCCTTCTTGCCTTCCATAATCTGAAATTGAGAAATTTTGTGTTGTATTCTACCGTGTGCAGCTGTAGGAGTAAAGTTGTGAATAGAAATTTCCTATCTGTGCAGAATGCATTGCTGAATAAAGCTTCTTAGAATGCTTCGTGACAAGAACTGTTAATTATTAGAAAAAAATTTCCTGTCTTAAGTCTTAGTTTTAAAAAATAACATTCACAGATCCAAACCCTAGTGTGCATAAATACTATAAATATAGGAACTTTTGCTGAACTGATGTCATTAAAACACCCTCAAAATAGTTTGTGAAGCCCCTTAGCTCCCCACAAAATATTTCTGGTTCTTCAGTAGCTGGTATTAATCAAAGTCTCTTTGCATTTTCATGCTCATTATTGGAGGTGTTCCACACTTGGGCATGATTTAAATTTCCATAAAAATGCGATGAATCTGGAGCTGGCATTAAAATGTTATTAAGATGACAAGTTATGATCAGTCCCTCCTTAGATGGGGTTGGTGATAGGGGTTTCCCATTTATTAATCCTAGCAGAGGTCTTGCACGGCTGCTCATTAATCATTTCCTTTTCATTAAGATGTCTTTTAAGATGTAACAGAGCAAAAAAAAAAAAAGTGTCCTATAACACTGCCTGAATGTCTCAGTCTTGGGTGGCTGCAAGTGACTCTGCATTTGGCATATGGATTTGCTCTGCTGATTTGTCTCCTTTCTGCTCCCCAATTATTCTCCGATGGCATTTCCCCTGATCTTATGAATTGCCAAACAGTCGAGAGTCATAATGATTCTAATGTTCCAGGTTGAGGGCTGTGAAGTATGTTCAAGTGTGGTGTTCTGGAAGCCAAGGAGCTCTGGGTGAAACATGGGTTGATTGAGTTTTAGTGTATACACATGGATTTAATTGGTTTTTGGCAAAATACATTCTATACTTTTATAAAAATCGTAAATGTAAGTACTCCACACATCATGTCGATAGAAATAAATACATATAAAATAGAAATATATCTATATATAGATCTATATATATATATGCTCTTCTGAGTTTTCTGCTTTGTTTCTTAGATATTCATTTTCCATTTGCTTGCATTTACTAATGAGCAAGTGACAATGGCTTCAGACTATTTAAGGGTAATACAGGAAAATGTTACCTTAAAGGAATGATAAAATACTGCTATCATTTGATTGTATTCATGAGACACCTCAGTTCAGGTGCTATAATTTGAGTCTAAAAACTCTATGAGAAGAGCCTCTGTGACTAGATGCAACAAGTTGCAGGGGGTAACAGGCAGCTTAGTTTTAGGAATGGGTGGAGGTAAAGACCAAAGAGATCTTAGGCACTCCAGCCAGTTTGGGGGATGGGTGAAGATAGTCAAACGAAAGGAAATGTATACTTCTGTGCTCTCAACTGGGTGATAAAGTACCTATTAAATAAATAGTAAAAGAATAAAGCACATCAGAAAACATCTATGGCAGAGTATATATGTATGGATGAAAACCACAAATTTTTTAAATGAAAAAGCAAAACACATGAAACATGTATGAATGTGTTTAAATGGAAAGACTGTTGGATGTCCTTGATATAAAATAGGTGCTCTACCACAAAAAGTTAAACACAGAATTACCATATGACCCAGAAAATCTTCTCCTAGGTGTATACCCAAAAGAATTAAAAAAGACGGATTCGAACATCGCATGTATGTCAGTGCTCGTTGCCGTCTTATTCATCTAGCCAAAAGGTATGGCTAAACACAATGTGGTAAACATATACAGTGAAATTTTATTCATCCACAGGAAGGAATTAAGTGCTGATAAATGCCACAACATGGATCAACCTTGAAAATATAATACTAAGAGAAACCAGACACAAAAGGACACCTATTATCTGATTCCACTTACGTGAAATATTTAGAATAGGCAAAATTATAGAGAAAATAGATTAGAGGTAACCAAGGATTGGCAGTAGGAAGCAATGTGTGGTTGTTGCTTAATTGGATACAGAGTGTGTCTTTTTGATGAGGAAAATTTTCGGAAATAGATTGTGGTGATGATTACACAAAATTGTGAATATAATGAGTGCCATTGAATTATAAACTGAAAAATACTTAAAATGGCAAATTTTACATTATATGTATTTTACTGCAATAAAAATATTTAAAAAACATACGTACTCCAATAAATTACTAATGGGTCAGAATAAATAAGATAACTTAATATGTCTTACCCCTATCCTAATGACACACGTTGGCATTGTGCCTGTCTTCAAAAATGCAATGCAGTTTTAGGTAGTAGTTTATTAATCCTCATACAAGCCAAACTTTTATTTAAACATCCATTTGAGGACATCCCTGATTCTTCACCTTGTTTGTGCTATAGGGCAGTGGAATGCAGCTGCCATATTCTAAGGAAGTCCAAGCTACAGTGCTGGAGACAGAAGCCACATGAAGGGGCCTGGGGCAGGGGAGAGAAAATCCATGTGCAGGGAGAAACGCAGGGAAAATATGCATAGAACTGAGTTGGCATCAGCCACACTCTCCACACAGTTGTATTAATGAACCCAGAAAATGGGACAGGGAGCAGAATTAGTAAACCCACAGAATCATAAATACATTACTGTTGTTTTCATCTGTAAACTTTTGCTATGATTCAATGAATAGATTATTAAAACTGACACATTCATTTCCTTGTTTACTCAACACGTATCTGGTGAGTATTTACTCTGTAGGACCTCACTGTGGTACTAATTCTGACCTCTTTGCACTGAAACTTCCTTCCCAGGGACCTGGTTCTTTTATTCTCTGGGCCTTATCTTCTTCATGAACTCATGTCACCTGATCTTTGATTCAACATGCTTGACTGAAAACTCCCAGATTGCAGATTACAGCCCCTGGCCCCTGTAAATGCCCACAGCTTCTCTGAGCTCTTAAGTCTTAGGCAGTTGTCGATTCACTGTTGCTAAATCCTGTATTTTTACATCGTAACTTATTATTTTAACTCTTCCTTTTTAATGTCAAGCACATTTTTCTACCTTCTGCTTTCTTAGGAACATGTCAAAAATAGTTCTCTTATTCTTTCCTGCCTTCTGAAGGAAGTATGACACAGAGTGTAGAAATATAAATAACAAGCTTCTGGGAAGAAAATCATGAGAATGCTGATCCGTGTTAACGAACCTAAAATTTCAGATCTCTCTGTTGCTACAGGGACTTCATTCATCGTATAACACTCTGGTAGCTTCGTAAGTGGAGGTATTGAGGAAATTTATCATGGTAAAAACAGCATTTAAGGTCAATATGTGTGCGTGTACACATGCACTCAAACACATCACAGTAAATGTGGAAACTATTAGAGAAAAAAATCATATTACTCTGTTAGATACATTTCTAAAATTTTTGAGCTCATTTTAGAGTTTTGTTGAGTGAAATGTGCCATTATTTATAGTTCACAATGCTGTAAAAATTGAAATAGCTTTTGGAAGTATTTACATTTTGAGGTGCACACAATTATTTGTAACATCTCTTTTGAAGTTGATGTACAAAGATTACACATACTTGATGTGTACAATTTGATGAGTTTGGACATTTGCAAACCGTTCTCTAGAACTTACCTAGCATAAACGAAACCTAATACTCATTAAATACCACAGACACAAATCATTTATATGTTTCTGTATGACAATTTTTGTCAGTCAATATGGTGATGTGAAGGAAGTTTATAGTTAGAAAACCTTTGTGGAGCATTGCTATAAGCACTGTACTTCCCTGCTGATTCGGTTAAGTCTTCTGTATGATATAAACGTTTCTTCAATCTGTAATGAAAATTACCAGTAGGCGAATGCTGAATTTGGTTTGTTCTGAGCTGTCTTACCAATATTTAATACTTTAAGTACTGTGTGATTTTTCCCATTGACCATAAATATCCTTTCTCCACAGAGACTCCAACAAGAAGACCCATTACCTAAATGATAATACTTTCAGACCACTTTGCTTCTAAAATGAGTTTAAAATTAAATAAGATATAATCAGTAAAAAAAAGTTTTAATTTATTCAGGTCTATAGTTCAAAGCACATCATTTTAAGCAATAGTGTTTTGTCAAGACCTTAGGAAGGATAGGATGAGGAAAATATGCATTTATGTTTAATAATTTATCATAAACTTGTAATTTAAATACCATGTTTAGTGTCAAAGATCTAGAAAATGAAATGATGTGAGCTTATGGTACTGAAAAATCAGGTGTTGTAAAAGGGAGAAAAAAGTTATGTAGGTGACCAGGGATGGATATACTGCTTTCTTTACGAGAGAAGTGGGAATTGAGGTTCACAGTAATAGAATTCAGACATTTCTGTCAAATTCTCAAAATTCTCGAGGCAATGATAATTTTCTGAAAGTAGCATATGTAGTTCAATTTGGTTTACTTATTTCCTAATGATTTTTTTCAATACGTGCTATATTGAGTTCTCTTCCAAATGCTGAAGATTAGTTGACTATGGAGTTGAGGGTCCATTTCTGGGTTCTCTATTCTGTTCCATTGATCTATGCATCTGTTTTTGTGGCAGTACCACCCTGTCTTGATGACTACAGCTTTCTAATAGGGCTTGAAGTCAGGAGCAGCAATGTCTACAATAGCCAAACTATGGGAAGAGCCCAGATGTCCATCAACAGATGAATGGATAAAGAAAATGAGGTGTACATGTATATAATGGAATATTACTCAGCCATAAAAAATGAAATATTACCATTTGCAATGATTTGGATGTAACTAGGGGGTATTATGCTAAGCAAAAGAAGTCAATTAGAGAAAAACAATTATTGTATTATTTCACTCATATGTGTAATTTAAGAAATGACCCAGAGGATCATGGAAGAAAGGAGGGAAAAATAAGATGAAACCAGAGAGGGAGACAAACTGTAAGAGACTCCTAATCATAGGAAACAAACTGAAGGTTGCTGGAGGGGAGAAGGGTGGGGAGATGGGGTAACTGGGTGGTGAACATTAAGGAGGGCACATGATGTAATGAGCACTGGGTATTAGACTGATGAATCGCTGAACTCTACCTCTGAAACTAATAATATACTGTGTGTTAATTAATTGAATTTAAATTAAAAACTGTGGTAATGTGTGCCCATTTCATAATGACAAAGGGGACACTTTATTAGAAACATAACAAATCTATATCAACTAATAAAAATCTTCTAAGTCTGTAAATCCAAAACTGACAGAACTGAGGGGGAAAATAGAATAAAAAGTAACTTATACCTCAATGAAGTTTTTTTTTTTTTTAAGAGAACCATATTAGAACCACAGTGGAAAATGCTAATGAAAGTTTCTGATGTGGAAGACTGAACAAAGAGTCTATTTTTTCAAGTTGTTCCTCAGCATTATGTAAAACTTACGCGATGCGCATGACCTCAGATTTTGAGAAAACTCTAGCACACAGTCCATGTGGGGTCCTCTGACTTTTCCGCATGACCTGCTGTGAAGTTTTGAAGGTGAGCGCTCAGGAGGTTGTGATGTTGAGTAAGTGAAGATTATCCTGAGCTCTCTCCAGGCATGTTGTCTCGTTTGGTAGATTTACTTATTTGTTATATTACAAAACTCTATTTAGCTCTAACAAAAGTACTTCCAAATGTGTATATTCTGGGTATGCTCATTTTTCTTGAGAGATCATGGGGCAATAAACATGCCGACAGTGGTTTCTAGGCTTGCTCTTAAGAGCTGTGATTCAGGGAAACAATCAGCATTTAATTTCAGAGGAAATTAGAAAATAAAATAACTTTTGCTTATAAAATATTTTTGGGATATACTACTGAATATTATGCATGGACATGTTCTCACTTAAAGTTGGTGATGAGAATATTGTTTATGGCTTGAAAATATGCATGGAATTTTTTGCTATAAATTCCTAAATGCTTTTTGAATATTCTATAAGTACTTCCTATAGAGCTTTCAGTAATCAAGCACTGATTTAAAGGTTAAAATGGTGACTATAAATCTGTTGTTATGCCCCATTCTGTGCTTCTCCAAAACCATGCCCTCTAGGCACTTAATTTCTTAGTGCAAATCATGGTAGTGATGAATGACTCTCTATGCCTCAGTCTCCTTAATTTGAAACAAGCCTGTAATACTGACACATGCTTTCTGTTACTGTTGAATAGAGACAGGGCTCATATTCTTTCAAAATTACATTTCTCATTACTAATTGTTTTCCTTTTCATGGGGTTCTCTGACATCTCTTGTGTGTAATGCAAGTTATGAGAATATCCAAGAAGTGGCAAATTCTAATTGCTATGTCAGGGGCATCATTTCTTTTCTCTACATGTGCAACTACTGTACTGAAACCATGTTATTAATAAACCTGATGCTGCTTTTGAAACCAAATGATAAGAGAAATTTAGAAGCTACAGGACTTCTCCTGTGGAAAAGTAGCTCCCTTGCCAAAAGAGTATATAGTGTATGGTGTGTGTATTTAAATTCACATTTGATCATTTACAGAATGCTGCTTTTTTTGGTGTCACCTAACAATATGATGTAAGTCACTGGTAGAGAGTTTATCTAAAATTATAAGATTGCTTGGGAATTATAGAAGAAATGCCTTATGAAAGCAGTTACTAAATTCTCCAAATGTTGTTTTAAAGAAGGTCCAGTTTTTTGAGTTGATGATATCCTCGTTGTAAATAAGTCAAAATAACCCTTTTTTCCCCCTTAATGTGGAAAATAAAAGAAGTAGTACTGAGAGATTGGACGGATCACTTTTATGGGGTATATGTTTCAAGGAAGTCAATACCCATCACTTTTTCTCCCTTTGTGGGAAAGGGGAGAAGGTATGCTTTTGGTTCTCTTCTCCAAAGTTAAGGTGATGGGATGGGGAAAGAATTGTTTCTAAAATTCATGCTTATATTCAAGAGGAGGAGACCGAGCTCTTTCGTCTGAATATATGCTTGTATGTTGAACACAACCACATGACTCATACCCAGAACTAGGGAAAAAATACTGAGAAAAGGTACCAGAGTAGTAGAGGCGGCGATGGGCCTGGTGGTGAGAGTACAGAGACTACCCTTGAATTCCTGGTCCTAAGGGCTATGAGGGATGAATTTCCCTATGTTGGGGTCACAGATGTTAGCTAAATAAGACAGCAGCAGTGGGATTGCTGGGATTCACAGCAGCAGAACAAGGATGTGCATGCCAGAGGAAGGCTCTGTGGGGCTGAGATGCATCTGTGTGTTTGTGTGGGGAGGGGTGAATTTGGGGGCGTTAGGGTTTATCTTGAAGATGAAGTCTTGATTAGGGCACTTGTTTGAGATTGCCACCGAATCTGGCTCCACGGTGATGTCAACATAAAAAAGAAAGCAAACTTTACTTGGGCACTCACATAAATGGTCTTTATTTCCCCTTTCCCTCCTCCCCACCCCAGTATTAGAGCCTAAAGCCAGTCAAGATGGATGGAGAGACGAAGGAGTGAGCACAATACACCTTTACACCAGGCCAACAGGGGAACAAGTCCAGCCCACATCAGAGTATATAAATATTTCATCAGATATGGTATAAATTCTAAAAATACATATGAATCCATCCTGATAACTGACTTTCTACTGTTTTCTTAACTGAAAGTACCTGAACCTTAGTAGAACTGAGCTGAAATATTACTAAGGGAGCCATCCATCTTGTGGCATAGGACGGCTTGCCAACTTAGTGAGCTGTCTTTTGTAGGAAAGAAGGAGAATTTCAGGTTTATATGCCAATGAGTTGACATACCTAATGAAAATTATACACTTTATGCCCTCTTAAAATTTACCATTGGATGTGATGACTCTTGCCAGTTAGGCTTAGGTGGCCCATCTCTTTCCCATTTGTTGGTCCATTGTAGATGAATTATTTAAAATGTGTGATTTTGGAGTGGAAAGAGTTGTTTCTTCTAACAAATTTGATTCATAATAATTTTTAATTAGATTTTGTTGTTATGGATAAAATTTAGATAGGGATAAATGATTTTATAGCTAAATAAAAAAGATGCTGAAATTATAGTAAAGATCTCCTTAATGAGGAAAGCAAGTTTTAGAAATGTCTATCTTGATGGTGCTTCTCTCCCTTTTGCAAACAGCACTGTGTACTCTCAGTGCACAACAAATGCAATTGAGACCCTTTTACTTGTTCAAATTATATAAAGACACAGTTTTTAAAAATTAAAGCTCCTGCTCAGTATATACTTTCAAAAAGGGACCACTGGATAGTGATTATTCTCTTTCTTGACCATCTTTGAGGTCACATATTCGAAAGGGAACATAAAAAGTATCTCCTTGCTGAGAATTTATAAACTTGAATTTTTAGGTGCTTTCTTTTCCTTTAGCTTTGTTGCCATATCTGCCCAAAGTCAACAGAAGGATGTTCCTTAGACTTTGTGTTCTGTCACTGGCTATATTCAATCCATACATTGGTGGAGCACGTTAAAGTTTTAGGGGCCAGAAAATGGGTTAAATTTAGTTGGATTGTCATTTGATATGCCATGATCTGGTCAAATTTCTTTAGAAGGATATGGTATGGTACAGGGATTCTGTAGTAGATTGTTTTATTGTGATCAGTTGCCTGTTCTCTTCCATGGTAAAGTATTATTTATCTTTGCTTTTGCCATGACTCCTTGTTGGTAGAACAGAGGATATTTCCCTGTGCTGTTGTCAGTCACACTAGGACAGATGGCTCATTTTTTGCAGCGGACTGTAAGTGGACTTAAGCGCAAACTTAGAAGGTGTTTTTGTAGTTGATACATTGTCTGTTTCCTTGCCTCTTCTACCAGAGAACAGTATGTGCCAGAGAAGGGCTGTCCTTCTGCCTCAATCCTGTAGTTCAGTCCTGTAGTCAATCTGCAACTCTCATTTAATGTGAGAGAGGAATAAAGTATGTTGTTATGAGCTACTTAGACTGTAAACGTTGTTCCGAAGATAACAAATATAGAACATCCTGCAATAATAGAATCAGTTCTAGGGAATCAGTGAATCTGTTTGACAGGGATTAGGTTTGAGGGAGAAATTATGGAGAATCTTGAATCAAAAGTGAGAACAAGCAAAGGGATTCTGACCTTAGAGGGGAGTAAAATGGGAAAGGGATTTAGCTGGCACTGGAATAGAAAGTGAGACGCTAATGTGGTAGCACTCTACCGATTCGCTTACGTACGATCTATGGAGCTCCTTCTACGAATCAAGTTTTGTAACAGGCACTGGAAAAGCCAAGCTACAGTCCTCACTTCTGGGAAATTCTCAGTCTAGTAAATGCTATTAGTGCAGAACTAAAAAAATGCTCGATTACAAGTATGCAAAGGTATGAACGAAGCACAGATAAGAGAAACTTTAAATTTCGCGGAGGGCTCGTGGAGGACTTCCTAAGCAAGGTAATATTGAGCTGACTTTTGAAAGGTGAAGAACAGTTTTGCAGATGAAAAAGAAGGTGGGGAAGTATTACAGGCATAGAGAAGAGCATGTGTAAATAATTGTTGTCTAGAACAAACTATAAACTCTTCCGTTTGGTTGGGACATTAAGTGTTAGCTTGGAATGGTTGATGCAATGAGAAGAAAATGAGCAGTTAAGGGTCAAATCAAGGGGAACCTCTTATGCCAAACTAAATAACTTGGCATTTACTCTTGGTAATAAAACTTTATTGGGAAAGATTTTAATCGGGTGAGACAGATGATGTGATTTTCATTCTAGAAAGATCACTTTGGTAGCTCTTCAAGGGTCAGTTGAAAAGGGCCAAGGTTAGAACCAGGAGAGATTAATTAGGAACTCATTCCAATAGTTTCTAGAATTATTTAATGTAAGAGTGAAATCAAATTTTCTATGTGATTTAAATTCTAAAATGGGAAAGGTGAATTCAAGTAATATATATTACTCTGAAATGTTCTTCCATTCCCTCACATATTGCAGCATAGAACCCAACAGAAACAGTTTTGACTCTAACTTTGAAGAACATTTTGTTGGTTTGTTTTTGGCATCAGATAAGTAGCTGCCTTACGCATCCTTTAATCTTTCTCCTCCTGGTGAGGAGCTTATACTAAGAGAAGCACATTGGAATGAAGACAACTTACATCTTTCTGCTTAAGCTCAGAACGAAGTCTGTGTTCATTGAGGGGACCAGAAAATTTCCCACACCTTTTAAATTCTTCTCTTGTCTTTGTTGTTCTTTCTCTTGATAGCTCGTTGAGTTCAGAATATATATGATGAGACCTTACAAGCGTTAAGAAGGAAGCAACCTCACTTGGCCTGACTCTTGGAGCCTCAGTTCTTCAAGACTGTTCACAAATCAGTTTCTGGTTTCGGACCTTTGAAGTTTGTGAAAGTGGGTAGTTAAAAGCTTTTGCTTTGCTCCAGATTTTTTTCTTTTTACTGCTGAGTAAATAGTATCTAGGCAAAGATTGTCTTTACTCTTTCAGGTTTACGTCTCCCGTTTCATCCATGTATTAAAGCCCCTCATACTTTACAGCTTATGATGTGATTACTTTGTCATTTGAGGCATATATTCACCCATTGTGGTAGGTAAAAAGTCAGCTTCTCTATGTTGTTGATGAGAAGACAGGGTCGGAGTGATTTGTGATGATGGGATGGGAACCAGATTCCGCATCTAATGACTGATTTCAGTGCTTTTCAAATTGTTGCTACAGACCCAGTCGGACCTACATTGAGCTCATGCTAATGCTAGAATTTTAGCATTTAGAAGGAATTCAGTGTCACTCAAATAGTTTTAAGGCCTCTGTTGGCCTTGATGAACCTTTGTGTAAATTATGAAATGGTTCTCCTTGGAGGACAGATGGATCCCCACACAAGTATGTCTTGTCAATAGAAGAACTCTGCGTGTGTATGTGAGAAAGCCACAACTTCCAGCTTCCTCCCTGGGAATGTAAGCTTAAGCCAGAGGGCTTTGCCAGGTGAGTAGACTGCAGGTGAAATTGGATTCATCATACCTCAGCGGGTGCTTTCCTGCAGCCTGCACCCTGCGTGATCCAATGACCTTGCCTGTCAGTGGTGGAAACAGCCCTAAGTGCTAAGCCCAGCTTGTAGACCAAGAGTTTCCATTCCTAATGATCCTGCTTATACCAAATGTCTATTTTACCTAGCACTTCCCCGCCCCCTACATTGCTTCCAAGTTGCTCCTTTTCTTTCTCAACACATCTCCAAAACAACCATAACATTGTGCTTTATTTCTGTGCTATGTCCCCTTCTTGCTGTATCTAGCAAGTTTGTGTTTCCTTTCACATCAGCTTTTGTTTTTTTAAGGAGTACAAGCCAGTTTTGAGAATATAATTGACAGTATACTTAAATGAGATGTAAGTTTCCAAATGTGGAAAAATGTGATTCTTGTCATACTGGAATAAAATAAAAAGCCTGGCAACCAGGCACAAAAGTGTTTTGAACATGTTTTTTGTGAATTAGTCACTTTTCTTCAGCAAATTATGTGCCTCCTAGTTCTCGAGATCTGTTTCCATGAGACCACTCTCTCTGTTGTTCTCGTAGCTTTAGTGTAAGTCTGTGGGTTTGGAAAGCAGTATGCTTAAATGGCATCCCCATTAAAGCAGGGTTGGAAACATGTCACAATGAGCTTGTTCCTCACATTTGCTTTCTCCTGGGTGGCTGGTAATGGTTCCTAGGCAACAAGTTACTATTTCCTTTCTTAGGAGTCTTTGGACCACTCACATAGCAGTTAGGATTGAACAGATCCAGGTATGGAAGACAATCTCACATGCCCCAACAGAAAGTAATTACAACCTTTATTTTTAAAATCTGTAGCAATGCTTTTGAACAAATCCTTCTTAACTCTGTTATGGCTCACACTAAGATATGGATCCTAGAAAGACAACGTCACAACTCAGTTTTGCCAAATCAAATTTTGGCTTTATGATTTTAAACTGAAACAGCACTGCCTCAATGATAAAATCAACATAAAGTCAAAAGAAAAGTGTTCAATAAGAGCACAAAAGATAGGCCTATATATCATATAGCAGTCGTACCTCAATAAAATAGGAGTGTAACTGAATCCCAGTATGTTGGGAGACGATTTAACTTTTCATTTTTTTTCTTGTGATGAGAACTTGTAAGATCTACTCTCAGCAACTATCATATGGACAATACAGTGTTATTTACACTCACCATGCTGTACATTATATCTCTATGGCATTTATTTTGTGACTGGAAGTTTGTACCTTTTGACCACCTTCACCCATTTTGCCCGCCCCTCACCTCTTGCCGCTGGCAACCGCCAGCCTGTTCTCTAGATCTATGATTTAGGATTGTCTATTTGTTTTAAGATCCCACATATAAATGAGATGATTAGATTCTTGTTTTTCTCTGTCAGACTTGTTTCACTTAGCATAATGTCCTCAGGGTCCATCACTGTTTTTGCAAATGGCCAGATTTCCTTTTTTTATGGCTAAATAATAATCCATTGTGTATGTATACATTTTCTTTATCTGTAGTCTTGATGCATTTTCCTGTCTGTGGATACTTAGATTGCTTCCACGTCTTGGCTATAATAAACATTACTGTAGTGAACATGGGGAGATATATAAATATATATATATCCTAGTTAGTGTTTTCATTTTCTTTGGATAAATCCCAGGAAGGGGAATTGCTGGATCATATGGTAGTTCTCTTTTTGATTTTTCTGAGAATCCTCCATACTTTTTTCCTTAGTGGCTTCACCAATTTATATTGCCATCAACAGTGCACAAAGCGTTTCCTTTTCTCTGTGTTCTTGCCAATATTTGATATTTCTTGCTTTTGATAACAGCCATTCTAGTAGATATGAGGTCAAGGTAACTTCCTATTTTTGAATAGTATGCATTTACTGGTATTTTGAAATCAACTAGTCTCTCTTTATGCATTTAAAGAAAGTCCTATATTTTTAAAAGTAAAACAAGTCTAAAACCATATTTACACAGAAAAATAAAGAAAATGACATTGAATATTACTCCATAAACCGGAATAGGAAAGAAAAAATACTTCTTCCCTAAGTTGTTGTCGTTGTTGCTGTTTTGCACTTTAAAACTTTCAGGATTCCCAGAAATAAGAATTAGACAGCAGAGTGCAAGCCCATACTGTAGGCTTTAAGTGATTTCTAGGGTTCTAATTTGTCTTGTGTCAAGACCAGTAGTTCTTGAAAGATCAACAGTGGGATGATGTTCCCTTGCAGTCTGTAAAGAGGATATCAAAGTTAGGCAAGTTAAGAGTGAGCTTGAATTATTAGCTGTTATTGGGATGCTGTGGTTTGAAAGCATCCTAAATATTTTGGTTTAAAGCATCCTAAATATTTTCCTATGTTATCAGCATAGTCTAATTTATGAAAAATTTAAAATGTTATGAAAAGTCCTCAAATTTCATTGGCTTAAAACAATAATACTGTACTTCTTGCTCTTTGTGTCTTCCCTGCTTTAGGACCCGTCTACATTCTGCTAGTTGATGGGAAATGTAAATAGTGGATTTGGCAAGGGTTTATGGGCTAGGTCTGTAAATGGTGTGCATTGTCTCTGTCCACATTACATTCTGTAAGACTGTCTCATGACTGAGTTCACAGCAGAGGAGTCTGGGAAGTGTAGCCCAGCTGTGTGCCCAAGAGGAAAAAAGGAAGTGTTTAGTGAACATCTAGCCAGGCTTTGCCAGCCATTACCCCTTTGATTAATGACTGAAATTAAAAAACAAACAAACAAACAAAAACATAGTTGCTTCTGACTCACCTGGTTTATAACTGAGGTTACTCAGTCTTTCTTTGCTCCAGGTGCTTCATTAAAATGAGGACATTTTATATTTGTTAAGCTGCTAAAAAATATTCGAAGAACTTGAAATTTATAGGGAAAAAGTCATAAAGTAGGACTTGCTATGACTTTCACTCTAGTTCACAGAGTGTGCACAGGTTATTCAAGAGTGAATTATCCAGGATCTTGGCTGATGTTACCCCTTTTTCACTGATTATTATAATACTAGATCATTGTGCTTTCATATTCATCAATATGTCAAATTGTGTTATAATGTGTTTATCTATGACTGAAAGGATAGCCTTTTCTTCAATGACATACCTAGTTGTAGATTGATGTGAGAGAAATAATCAGAGACATCATGAATTTAAAGGAGATATGTTTTTTGTCAACATTACAAAGAAGATATGTGACAAATTAGCTAATTAAGATGCATTCAACTTTTCATTTTCACCCAGATTTAAAGAATTCGTGAATAAATTTAGCCCCACTGTCGGTTATTCAATAACGAATAACTTCTATTCTGGGAAGTCAGCATCTATTATCTTGAGCTGCCAGTTAGAACTGTGGAAAGATCTCCCCTCAAAAATCTTGTAGCCACCACCTCTTGCACATAAACACTAGCGTAGAATCAGATTAGGTAATGGATTGACCATCACACTCTAGGTAATTAGGAATATCATGATGCTGGAGTATCCACAGGGGCCACAGTGAGCATCTCTCTGTTCTTACATCCTTTAGGAAAGCTGATCCACCCAGCTTCAGTTTAGTGATAACCAAGGGATCCACATGTCATGACCTCCCAGAGTAGGTCAATGTTATAGTACTGGTGAGTAAGGGGACTTGGAGGGTTTTCATCTAGGCTCTCCTTGTCCCGATGATGAAATCCACACACGCTTCTTCCTAGTCCATCTTTGGCAAAATCCCTGTTTTTTACCTTGGCCTTTAGGCACTTGAGATTTGCAGCAAAGGTGGTATTGCATTTATCTTTTCCAGCAGTGATAATTGTCCTCAGTAACATCTGCCCTTGGTGCCCTGCAGCTGAAACACGGGCTATTCTACTCTCATTTTAGCTGTGTTAATTACTTATGTTGTGATCATTTCCAGATTCCAAAGAACTAGCCAGGATTAGGCTAATTTCTCTCAGTATATGAAAATACAACTTGGTACACTAGAATTTACCTCTCTGGGTTGATTTTTATTTCATTTTATGGAATCTTCCCAGGGTTGGAAACTTCTGTCTTTCCTAGAATAGACATCCGCATCTTCTGGTCTCTTTCCCAGGATTATTTTACCTAAACTAGGTTTCATCAAACATTACTCTTTTTCCCCAGCTGTTAATAGATGTAAACTATCCTTCATCACCTGACCCAAAACAGGTTTCTGGAGGCAGGTGTATTTGAGGAATACAGCACACCATTTGTCTCTCTTTCAGCATCACACTACACATTAGCATGCTAAGGAATCAGAGAAATCGTCCATTAAAATACTTTTATCTTTGACACATATTTTTTATACTTAGCTAAACATAGAGCACATTTTAAAATAGAACGCTTATGAGTAATTCTGTTTGGAAGTCCTGGCTTTGTGTATCTAGAGAGGGAGGATGTTCCTGTTGTCCATTTTGCTGCCATTAGATGTTAGAAGTGTTAATGGCTACGATTTAGATCCACCAATGTTATGGCTGAAGGAGCCATCATCTCAGGACAAGTTTTATATAAGGAAATTTCCTCATGAAAATTTTCTAAGGAACACTGTCCTTTCCTCTCTTAGGTAGATATGGTATTTGTGAAAATATTCCACCCCCCACCAAGATAAACGTTCTTAATAATGAAAACATATGCAATAAGGGCAGAGCATGCCCTCAGAAAATATACTTTACTGGAGTTTAGAAGGAATCAAGTTGACATTTTCTCACCCAGTTTTACTTAATCATTCACCCCTCAGAGAGATAAAGAAGGGTGCTAAGGTAAAATTAGTGTCTCTATTTTCCAGGCAAGACATCAAGGAACAACCATTATCCTTTCTGACCCGAGGCTGGTGGTAGGATAGGTAGGTTGTTCAGTGATGCAGGGTGGGTTATTGGGAAAGATGAGAATTGGTCTTGTGGCCTGTCATGCTCAAGGACTTGCCTGCTGGTCTCAGTGCCCTTGACCTAGTGTTCCGTGTGAGCCCGCTTGAACTCTACCAGATCAGTAGGAAATGGGTTCTGTCACTGAAGTGGTATGGCACTACATCTTCCCGAGTCTGAAAGCATGGTGAGTCTCAGCGGTTGTTAGGCATTCTTTACTCCACAGTCAGGGAAGGAACTTAAGGCCTTACAGAGGAGAGTGATACTAACTGGTAAATATGCTTCCTTATAAGAAGAAGGAGTTAAGGGATGGACAGCCTCAGAATTTGCACTGGAATTTAATTTTGATGGCTCGCTCCATTGCCTTAATTCAATTTGCCCTTCTCAGCTTTCTATGTCACCTCTCACCGAGAAAACTCTATTCCTTCTCACCCAAGAAAGATACTTCAGACTTGGGTCTTTCTTGAAAATCCCAGTGTATCAGGTTTTAGGCTAATATGAATAGAGGTTTTTCCTGACCGAGAGTGTATTTGAGGACTCATCTGATGCCAAATAGGTAGAAAAATGGAGCTCTAGTTCAGAGTTGCTATTAGCAAGACTTTGGCTGTTTTTCTACTTTCCTAAGAACAAAGAAGTCCTACACTCAAGCATCCTTTTTAAATTTTTTCTAGAGTAAAGGCAGTAGATTTGTACATAAGAAAACCATATTTTTAATGCTCTATACCTTGTTAAAAAATAACTCTGGAATCCTTGTACTGAGAGCTTTTTGATACCTTCCTGAGTAGATTCTGATTAAATGGGCCTCTACATTAGTTGAAAATGTTTCTGTCAAAGTAAATTTTAAGTGGACAACCCCACGTACCACCCACAAATTTTATCCTCTGATCTATAAATTTTTTCCTTCATAGAAAATGGAAAAGTTATTTCCATTAATTTTGCCCCACTAGAAGAACTCAAAATTCTGTATTTTTGTGAACATATATGAGGTCTGATAGTCTGCTGTTAGTTCTTAGAAGAATCATACTAGAAGTTATGATTCTACTAGAAAATGACACATCTGAACAAACACTTAAAGTTTTATGATTGCGGAAAAATAGTGTGTTTTATACAGTTATATAAGCAATAGATACTATGCCAGACTTTTGAGTTTTTCAGTGCACGCCAGTTTTCTTAGGAGAGCTCTTACTGTGAACTTACGGGGATACACATACAAAGGATTCAAGCATAGCCCTGCCCCAGCCTCAATATATTTTATCAATCTCAGGTACTTGCTTTAAAATGTAAAACAATGATAGAAAAAAATGAGAAAATTTGTTGTTAACGGTGATGGGTGTGGTACTTGTAGAAAAATCCTTTGATCATTTGAATATTAAAAATGCATTTGGAAGCAAACGAAAAGAACAGACCCATAAATATAGAGAACTGGTGGTTGCCAGAAGAGAGGAGGCCTTGGGGGGTGGGTAAAATGGGTGAAGGGGAGTGGGAAATACAGGCTTCCAGTTTGGAATGAGTAAGTCACAGGGATAAAAGATACACTATAGGCCATGATATTATTGTAGTGTTGTATGGTGACAGATGGTAGCTACACTTGTGGTGGCCTTAGCATAATGGATAAACTTGTGAAATTACTATGTTGTACACTTGAAACTAATGTAACATGTGTCAACTATACTTAAGGTAAAAAAATAAAAAATGCACTTGGTTTAAAGAGAAAATGTTTAAGATGTCATAAATATTAGATCTTCAAAAGCTAGAACGTGATGAGCAATTATTAAAAGATGAGCACTCAAAGGTGACATCATTTTGAATATAGGATGATACAGTGTTTACGTTGCTATCCTATATGGATTATTTCCATCTAAAACGTGGGCTACTGTGAATGTCTAAACTCTGTGTCAAAGCATTGACACAAAGACTTTTTCAGTGATGCAGATTTATAATCATATTTAACTCCGCTTGCAAGACACTCATTTTTAAATTTCTCAGTAAATAGCCCTCACGCATTCCCAATTATAGTATAAGACATTTTGAATCCCATTAAACTGGATATTGAGCTTTGGTTGGTAGATTTTAAATTTCTGTAACCTGGCGGTTAAATGACTTTAATCCTGATTGGCAGTTCTCATTACAGATGTAGCTTATTTAAATGATTTCTGTATTACGGAAGAAAAGATGGAAGAAAAATAAAATGGTCTGCAAATTCAATAGCTCTGTATTTCTAAAAAGCAACCTTTCATTACCCATCAACAAATCAAGAAGAAAGATGAATGTGACAAAAAATGATGTAAGTCAGCAGGAATATTTTAATCTGATATTAAAATTTAAACAATCTAACACACAGTATATCTTCTATGTGGACAGTTTTGTGTTAGAAATACGTGGGCTACTTTTGGATAAACTGATGACTAATTAAAAACCTGAATGATAATAGTATTTTAAAATTTATTTTTCTATTATATTTCTTCATGAATTTCATAAAAAATTGGTTTTAATTGTGGGGAAAAATAATCTAGAGGGAAATTACTGACCCTTTGCAGAAAACTGGTAGGGTTAGAAATAGCACTTCTCTTTAGTTTGTATTAGGGGCTAATGCCAGTGACAATGAAACATGTTACACGTTCATATTGTAGTCCTGTTTTCTTTGAATCTTTTAGTACTTTTTTCCCCCAACTTGTTTCCCTGAGGTTCATTCATCTGTAATATTGGGATACTTAGTTCATTAAGAGGGCGGACATTAATTTGGGTTGATGTCTTCTCTATCTGCTGCTTACTTTCATATCAGCCAGTGTGCTGATTTAAACCCTCAGTCTTGCACCAAGGTTGTAGGAGAGCTTCCAAACTGCTCTCCTTGACCTTCCTCATGTTGTAAACACTGTGAAGTCTGAATTAACTGATTTTTAACATGCGTATCTGATTGTCATTGACTCTCTGATTTTTTGGGGGACCTATAGATAAAGAGCAGCTTCTCTTTCAGGGCTTCCATGACGTCGGCTTTGCCTCTGCTTCTCCCACTTCATGTCCTGTGTCGCATTACTGCACTGCCTACACTCCTGTCCTAGCTACCTAACTTCTGGCAATCACTTGAATTCTTGAACTTATTTTAGGGCTTTTTATACTTACTCTTTGTGCTAGAACCCTTCTTTGCCTGGTGGAGATATATATATATATACACACACATACACACTCAACCCAAACGTCCCCTCCATAGACAGGTTGATACCTCCCACCCCATGCCTTTTCTGGAACATTCTATAATAACATGGCGCTGTTACTGTTGTCTATTTACAGGCTAGTCACTGTCATAAGTCAAATGTACTTGAGGACATGGAAATTAAACATGAAAATGCATTATTCATTTTTGTATCAATCCATAGCTTTACAACCCAGTACATGGTAGTAGGAGCTTGTAAGTAGCTGACAATCAGGATAGCTCATACAAATTTCAGATTTTGGTATACTCATAACAGCTACCTGCCTTTATTCAAAGTTAGTGTATATTGGAACAAGCCATGTTGAATTTGAGTCTGACTAGTAAGTGGCCTGACTTGAACCCTCTATTTTATTGTCAGGTACCTGAGTGGGCAAATAACACTCTGAAAATAATCTTGGTGAATATTCATGAAGGAACTCCAGGCTTAAAATGCAGAGAAGCAGATAAATAACAATAAAAACCCAGTAAACAGAGAATCGATAATGTATATTTTGTATTGTTTAAGTGGTTTTTATTATTTTGAGCTTCTGTTCAAATCTAATTTCATGTTTTCTCACAAAAATATTTAACCATAATAACAGCTGGTCCATTACATAATGTGCAAATACTATTTGTATATTAAGTTGACATTAGTGTCTTCACCCGGTAGAGATATTTTAAAATATATTTGAATACATCCATTAAAATAAACAACATGCACCATCCATGGGTGTGGATGTGGAGGGACTCACTTGATCTGCAAAGTTAGGTTAAAACACCATGTGCAGAAAAGTGTTATGTTGTTTTGTGAATAGAACTATTCTCCTTGGGGTACTGTTTTAAAGTAAATTTTGAGTTTCAAATTGACATCTTTTTTAGGACATTTTTAGTGCTTGTCGCTTAGTTAATGTTTTCAGTATTTCTACCAGAATCTTTAGTGCCCATTATGTTGGAGAATAAATTAATCATCAGATTCCTTGGAGGTTTCTTTTGTTCTGACAGTACCTTTCCCCAAGAAAGACATGGGAACCATGTCCATGTTATGAGGGCTCCTATCAGGTACTTTTTCACTGTTTGAAAGCATACGTGTCAGAGTAAAGCAAGGAGAGGGCTTTCTCAGTATTTGTTCTTTCCTTTTAAATATCTTTAATTTTCTTGTGTTTTTTTGGATGGGTTCATTAACGATGAAGCTTTAAAGAGTGATCCTGTATCTCTAGATTACTAAGGAGATTTAAATTTTGAGGCTGGAAATAGATTTATTAGGAATGGCATTATTAACCTATTGATACTGCCTGTTTTGTGTGTATGTGTATCCTTCCTTATAAAAGCTAAGATCACTTGTGTGACAGCAGAATTCTGTTGTATTTAAAAGACCTATGATAGTGAATATTCAGAACCATCTGAATCCACCAATATGTATGCAATAAGTTGGTGAATTTGTTCCAGTATCTGGCTCTGCATATTTTGTGGGGCTTTCAGGCAAGATTTTTTAATTGCTTATGTACTAGAACTGCTCTGTCTCTGAAAAGAAATACCCGTTTCCTCTAAGAGAAGATCAGACCACCCACTTTGTACTTTAACCTCATTTTCTCTGACCTTAGGAGCACCTTCGCCTTACAGTAGTTACCTGGCAGTTTCCTGACACTTAGAAGAATGTTTAATAAAGAAGGATGAACGCATTGCATAAAGGCCAGTGGGTTCCAAAAAATACGCTTAGAAACCGAAGAATATGCTTTTAGGAGAGCTGCTGTGGCAAATGATGGGTAGAAAAAGACAAAACAACAAAGCAATACAACCCATACTTTATGCCTGCTGTTCTCTTAAATTAAACACACAAGGAAAAAAGATGAAAGCAAATGTTTTCTTTACATATAATTTTATTTCAGAAGTTTCAAAAGAGAGTCACATTATGTGTTGTTAGGATGAAAACACCTGTTTGAAAGGACTTTTAAATAAACTGTAGAAAACAAGATACAAGGAGCACGGGAACAAAGCGATGCTCTGATAAGCAGGTACCAGTCGTCTCCTTGAGAATAGGAGACCCAGTCCTCTTCACTTTTCTCCTGCTCTTCCTCTTCCTCCTCCTTTTCTCTCCACCTTGCATCCAGCAAATCTGTGTTTTGTGGACTCATTTGCACTTAGAATCTGATTCCTTTGCTCTGGTTGATGAAGACTATAGCTTATCACTTGGAATTTCTTAGTAAAAAAAATCGAACTTCTGATTAAAATATGGTAAATATTTTTTAAATCACAAGTGGTTCAGTATTCAAGAAAATAAGTGGCTACTTGTGATAGAAAATACAAGATAGAGGTGGTTATTTTATCCTTTAAGCTACATATTTGAGAATTAAACTACTTTCATATTGACTGTCATTTTCTTTTGGAGAATTATCTTTCTCTGAACATTTGAAAATATCAATTATGTATATACAGTGTATGTAATATCTCATATTTGTCATTAATGATTTTATATCCTTTAAAAAGCAAAGATAATGATCTGGAATATATTGCTAAATTAAAACATGATGGACTGTGTCAGCCTAGGTCCAACAGGAGACAGAAACTATAATTTGAAAGGGGAAAGTTTAACATAAAGTATTATTACCTTATAATAATTGAGTGAAAGAATGAGGGATTCAATACTAAGAAACTCCAAAGAATATAGCACATACACAGAGCAGTCACTAAATTTAAGGCTGAGACAGAGCACCCAAGGAAGAACTCCACACTCTCCCTCCTGAAAGGGGTGAGATCAAGACCTAAATGGAGGAAGCACAGCCAGGGTTCCCTGGATGGCTGACAATTTATAGCAGAAGATGCAGGAAACCCGCCCTTTGGGTAACTAAGGATGCTTTCCACAGGGTGTCTCACTGATGGACTCCATTTGGAACTGCCCACTGGTGGACGCTGGGGGGAAGCTGCTGGCTGCCGTGTGCCTCTGGCCTCTGTGCCCTATAGGAGCTGGGTATAGGTGTGTGCCGAGGAGGTGCATGGGGACTAAAAAGCAAAACCCTTTGGAACCATAATGCCCACCCAGTGCCCTCTATTGTTAAAACTTTGGTGCCAGTAGGTAAAAGAAAAATATGTTTGAAGGGTCAATATCCATTTCCCTGAAGAAGCAAAAAGGGTGAATCTGGAGTTGAGAGATACTAAATCAATAGCTGGCACAAACTCTTACCAACTTTTTAAAAAGAGGTAGAGGGGGATAGATCAAGCTTTTTAAATAAGAGAGATAAGAAATGTATACTCATAGTAACAGAACGGATGAATGAAGGCTGAGCTCACATTCAAACCAGAGATGAGGGGATAGCAGTGGTCTGATGGGGGTGGGGTGGGACAGAGTGAATAAATATGTGAAATATTTTAGAGTCTTTATAAAATATGGAATTCAATAACTGCCAAATAACTCTTAAGTCATCAATATTAGGTTGGCCTCTATGGGGCCAAAGAGGAGGACAAAGAAGCCTTTGAGGGGCGATTATTAAATGTCAGGCACTCTGCTATGTTTTGGTCAGTTTGTTCATTTAAACTTCATAACAAACCTAAGAAGTAATTATGTTAAGTCCCATCTTACAGGTAGGGAGGATGAGATGCAGAAAGGTCAAGTGACTTGTCTAAAGCCACACACTTAGCACTTGTTACAGGCAGAATCCAGATCTTGGCAAACTGACTCTAGAGTTTGTGTATTCACTGCTGTGCTAAATTGCCTTATATGGAGACTAAGAAAATGTTTCTTTCCTTGTCCAAACAAACAGCACCCCAAAACAAAACTTCACCTTGCTGTTGTGGAGATGACCCACAAACATGCATAAAGCAGTCCCTGAACGTATATTGATGTATGCGGGGCACAAATTACAGATGCTGAGAAATTAGAGAAGTAGGTCAGTGAACACTGCACTAGACAGAGCTTTTTAAAAGAAATCTGTAGAAATTGTAGTGGGGGGCTGGGGGAAGGGAAACCATTCCCTTTAGGAAAAAGAGACAAAGCACAGTACATAATGTACCCATGGGACAATAGGGACAGCTGGATTTGATTAGAGATTATGCATTTACAGATGTCAATTCAATTCAATATTTGGGGGGGGGTATTCCTCTATTCCCACTCCAGCATCATAAATAAGGTATAATGGCATCAATCATTGGGTTATGAAATGCTGGTGGAAACAAAAATGAGAGTTGTAGCTACTTTGTGTTTGTTTTTAAAAGTGACTCATTCAACACTGTAATTCAGTTTTCTCTGCAGTAATCAATTACATAGTTCATGTTCAAAGAGCAAAATGGTCATTGTATCTGGGCAGTGAAGGTAAAACATAATGTGTTATAGGAGACTGACATAGGAATTTTTAGCCAGATTTCTCCTTGAAGTAAAATGGTTTTTGTGGAATGAGAACTGGATCACTCTAAGTATGGTCTTAGGTAGTCACCCAACTGATAACTTTAAATGTAGAAATGGAGTGTAAAGATACTACTGAGAATTCTGTAATGCGGTATTAGACCATAGCTCACCTAAGGTTGGGAATCTCGTGGAAGAGGAAATAAACAGAGTGAACATAAGTTTACTGCGTGGTGAGATGAACCTTCAGGTTTTTATCTTGGAGATAAGAAATAGCCTCTTTGTGTTACCATTGAAATCTGTAACATTGTTCCATGCTTTTTTTTAAGTGTGTGTGTGTATTTGTTAAATGAGCAAAATGAGAATGGAAAATGTTAACTAGAGGATTTTTGCCTTCATAAGTGGACTTTGTGTAACAACAGTAAAAATGGTATGGGATCAGATATAGAAATGTCAATTTTTAATTTTTACCAAAGACTATTTTTAAAGAAATAAGCAAAACTTCCTCTTACTCTTCCATATCATCATTTTCTAAAATAATTGGTATTTAAAAATAAGTAGGAAGGAGAATATATTGTAGTCATTTAAATAAAGCATACCATATCCTCTTTATTCTTTTTTTCTGGCTGACCCAATAAAATCCTTATGAGGGACTGGTGCTGGTCTGTGGATGGGTGTTGGAGACGACTGACACGCATAGGTGGTTTTAAATGTAAGCTTTTTATAGCCTAGGGAATGATTAGAGGCTTAGGTGAGAACAGAGGGGATTGGAGGCTGAATACCAATTACTTAAACAAGACTAGTTCTGTTACTAGTTCCCTTACTTACGTGTCTCGTTTATATAATAACCTAGTCTCCATATGATACAATATGGAAATAGCTTTACCTCCCCCTTTTGTGTCCCCTAATATCACTTTCATGGCCCACTCTCCCAGATCCTCTTATTTCTCTTGCCAACATTTCAAAAATATCTTCTGTATTTTCAGTGATTTTTCAGCTGTTAAAGCAGTTTCAGCTTTCAGTTTCAAAATGTTCCATCCGGTGTAAATAAAAATTTTAATCTTTCAACCAACTCAAATCTCCTCTCCCAACTTAACTCCTAGGATTCGTAGAGTAATACTGGGAAAAAGACACTGGTCTGTCTTTAGTTCATGTTACAATCCTCCATGCAAACTCGTTTGCTGTTTCTGGCTCCTCCCTAGAGCATAAGGGGAGGGGTGGATCAGAGTGAATGGTAAAAGTATTCCTTGTCTGTGGCTGACTTAATCGGGCCATTGGTGGGTTCTACTTGGTATGTCGTGGCCGGATTCTCATTCTCTTTGGCATGAAGCTTTTTTTTTTTTTTTTTATGTTCTTCGAAGACCCTTCTCTATTGTACCATTGTTTTCTGTAATTAATGATACCTTTGCACAACCTTTTGTATGTCCTTCCAAGCTTGTATACTTGCATTCTTTCTACTAGAGTACCTAGATCTGGAAGGAAAATATCCTAGGCCCATTCTTTGTAAGATGACTCAAGCCCCCTGGAATTCATGCATTATTGCTCCGGTCAGACCTGCAAGTGCAAGCTGCTCCCACGGATGTCCTCTTTCCTTGTCCTGTGATATGGGAAGCTGTGGCCAGCTCCTCTCCTTCAGAGTTCAGGAAAGTCTCCAGTCTCAGTTTATATGTTCTTCAAAATCCTTTCCAAGCTCTCCCACTGTACTCAGCTATAGTGTCACAGCAGGGTCTGACCTCTAGTTTCTGCAGCTTAGCGAATACTCAGGTTGGAGGAAAATACCCATCCTTTTTTTGAAGAGCAGCTTGGTGCATCACAGCAGGCTTACTTTGACGCTAGCAGGCTCTATTCCACAAAAACTTGAAAGCATCCTCTTTCGTTCTGCTGCATATCTGGCGTCTCTTATTTAGCCTGGGTAAAGTGGCACTCATCGAACCATGTGGCATGTATAATACCCTTGCCTAGAATCTGTGGGAACTCAACATAGATCATACTCAGCTTTAAGGCTAAAATCTTTCAGAGGACAGATAAAAGACTTCTAACAACCATTATGTTTATACCGTTACAAATTTTTTTTGTTCGAATGGAGAAAACACTGTATATATAATATTGTCATCGGGTCTAGGAAACTATTGAACATTTGTTAATGTCAAGTTCATACAACCAAAATAGATAGTCCGGCTATGTTTGTTTTGAAAATGGGCATATATTAACTATGGAGGGAACATAACTCCACATAATAGGGGCCATATATGAGAAGCCCACAAATCTCAAATTTGTATGGAAAGGCCCTGAATAACTGAAGCATTCTTAAGAAGAGCAAAGCTGGGGGCATTACGTTCCCTGATTTCAAACTGTTACAGAGCTATAGTAATAAAACAATATGTCATTGTTATAAAAACAGACACACAGATAAATGGAACAGAATAGAGAACCCAGAAATAAACCTACACTTATATGGTCAATCAATTTATGAGAGAGGAACCAGGAGTATGTAATGAGGAAAGGATTGTCTCTTCAGTAAGTTGTGATGGGAACACTGAGCAGCCACATGCAAAAGAATGAAACCTCTATCTTACACCGAACCCAAAATTCAATTCAAAGTGGATTAACAACTTGAACGTAAGACCTAATACCGTAAGACTTGTAGAAGAAGACATAGCGGATAAGCTCCTTAACACTAGTCTTGCAAAGATTTTTTGTATTGGACACAAAAAGCAAAGACAAAGAGCAGAAGTAAACCAAAGTAAACCAGTGTGATTACATAAAATTAAGAAGGTTTTGTACAGCAAAGGAAACTATTAACAAAATGAAAAGACAACCTACTGAATGGGAAAAAACATTTTCAAATCATTTGTCTGATAACAGGTTAACACTCAAAAGGTATAAAGAATTCATACAATTCAACAGAAAAAAATCCAACTAAAATATGGGCAGAAGGGGGCGCCTGGGTGGCTCAGTCGTTAAGCATCTGCCTTCAGCTCAGGGCGTGATCCCGGCGTTCTGGGATCGAGCCCCACATCAGGCTCCTCTGATGGGAGCCTGCTTCTCCCTCTCCCACTCCCCCTGCTTGTGTTCCCTCTCTCGCTGGCTGTCTCTCTCTCTCTGTCAAATAAATAAATCTTTAAAAAAATATATGGGCAGAAGAACTGAATAGATGTTTTTCCAAAGAAAACAGAGAGATGGTCAACAAGTACCTAAAAAGGTGCTCAGCATCAATAATCATCAGCAAAATGCAAATCAAAGTCACTATGAGGTATCACCTCACACCTATTAGAATGGCTGTCACCAAAAAGCCAAGAAGCATTAGTGAGAATGTGGAGAAAAGGGAACTGTTGTGCACCATTGGTGGGAATGTAAATTGGTGCAGCCATTATGGAAAACAGTACGGAAGATCCTCAGAAAACTAAGAATAGAGCTACTATATGATCTAGCAATCCCACTTCTGGATATATATGCATATATATGCAAAGGAAACAAAATCACTATCTCGGAGAGATCTCTGCACCCCCATGTTCACTGCAGCATCATTTACAATGGCCAAGACATGGAAACAAGTGTCAATCAATGGATGAATCAATAAAGAAAATGAGATGTATACATATTATATATATATACATACATAAATATCTATAACATATAGATATATATGTTATTATACTACAGAATATTATTCAGCCTTAAAAAAGAAGGCAATCTTGCCATATGCAGCAATACGGATGGACCTTGAAGGCATTATAGTAAGTGAAATAAGTCAGAGAAAGACAAATACTATATGGTTTCATATGTGGAATCTTAAAAAACAAACAAACCCAGAACTCATAGAAACAGAACAGACTGGTGGTTTTCAGAGGTGGGAGTTGAGGGGTGAGGGAAATGAGTAATGATGGTCAAAAGATACAAATTTCAGTTGCGAGGTGAAGTTTTGGAGCCGTATATCATGGTAACTATATTTAACTATGCTGCATTATATATTTGAAAGACGTTGAGATAGTGGATCTTAAAATGATAACTACATGAGATTAAATGTCCATGAATATCCAGTTGAAGAATTGCAAAATGGGGGTTGCTACATTTTTTCTCCACACCTTCATAACTGTCTTGTTAACTAAACTTATGGTGGTAATCATTTTGCAATATATACACAGATCGAATGATTGTTGTATACCTTAATACAATGTCATATGTCAATTATATCTCAATAAACCTGGGAAAATAAAATAAAATTTTCCTCAAAAAAGAAAAACAGAAAGAAAGAAAATGGTCATATATAACACCATAGTTTTTCTGTCAACTGCTTGGAAACTTTAGTCTCTAAAGCTTCTGCTCAGTGGTTCCAGGTGGTATCCTGAGGCAGACTCTCCATGTAGGGTTGTGGTCCCCCACAACAACTTAGAAGGCACTTTAACCAAATTCTTAGTGAAGAACTATTTTAAACCCTTTTTAATGCGGCCAACTCCCTTCAACCCAAGTCCTTGGTGAATTGAGTTGTTTGTTTGTAACTCTCCTTACAGAATTTAAGTAAACATTTTGATTCTTCATGAATTTTTTTTTAAAGTGTGTTTTCCAGACTTCTGGGACAAACTCTAACCTCCTTTATTGCCACAGGCTAGTACTCTGGAAACAAACTCAATCTAAACATCAAATATAATGAAAAATAGGACATCATAAAACAAATTAATGGCAACAGCCTTCACCCTGGGCTTCACTGTGCAGATTCACCTGGTTCATCATCCCTACTTGAGGCATATTATAAATGGCGGCAGTGATTATGATATATCGACATCTGTCCACTGGATATTATACAGAGACTGGAAAACTAATGTCACATGGCTCTAGAGGTTTCTGTCTTAACCCGATATGTTCGTAATGGTCTCTCACATAAGAAGATATAAAAGAAAATGATGAGCTTCATTTTTACGGTAGTGGTTTAATGTCCAAGAACATCCAGTTGAAAAACAATGTAAGAATGGAGACCACTGCATTTTTCTCCCACACCGACATAACTTTCTTGTAACCCTAGGATAGCAATTTTTTATACTGCTGTAATTAATTTGGAAACACTGGAAAAAATACACTTAACTAGATGAAGCCCTAACATATTAATAGTTTCAAATGTGGATAAAAGTAAACTGTTCTATGTTCAGATTCTCATAGTAAACAATAGGGTTATTTCTCATATTGTCATAAAGGCCTACCTTCTAATTAAGATTTTATGTGATCTAATGCAAATAAAAAGTGGATGCCAAGTTAATAAAAATGCCAAATTTTCAACACTTACTTTTTTCCTATTAAACTAATAAACTAAGGACATAAAATAGAGAAATAAAATGTTGAAAGTCTGGAAGAGTAATATCATTATTGTGATTATCACCTCGTACTGTGACTTAGCAGCCAGTTAAAAAGGGTCTTACTAGACCAGATCTTACCAGTGAGCATACCACTATTTCTAAGGAGGTTAGCATTTCTTGATAATCTGTGTAGAAACACATTTCCTATGTGGGGCACCAATAAGTGACACCGGGTAATGAAATAAAAATAGTGGCTTAAATGTGTTTTATAAAAATTATAAAATATATTCTTTGTTTCTTTTAATTACTAATTAGAGCCCATGTTTAAATAACATATACAGTTTCCTTCCAATTGAAATTTTCTTTTTATTTTTTCTGTGCCTCCTGAATGGCAGTTTATTTTTTTTTAATAGACTCTATTTTCCTAAGGAAATCTCAGGTTCACAGCAAAATGTCACAGAATGTACAGAGATTTGCCATATGTGTCCTGCGCTTCTCGCCACAAATCTACAGACTTTTCTATTAACATCTGTCCCCAGTGTGGTAAATTTCTTAAAATTAATGAACTTACGTTGACGTATCATTATCACTAAAAGCCCATACTTTACATTAGGGTTCACTTTTTGTATTGTGCATTCTATGGATGGGGACAAATGTATAATGGCATGTATCCACTGTTATAGTACCACACAGGGTAATTTCACAGCCTTAAAAATCTTCTGTGCTCAATCCGTTCAGCCCCCTCTCTCCCGTAAAACCACTGATCTTTTTACTGTCTACAGAGTTTTGTCTTATCCTAAATGTCATATGGTTGAATCATACAGTTTGTAGCCTTTTCAGATTGACTTCTTCCGCTTAAGTACAACACCCGGTGCTCATCCTAACAAGTGCCCTCCTTAGTACCCATCACCCACCTAGACCATCCCCCACCCACCTCCCTCCATCGACCCTAACAACAAAATAAAATAAAATCTTATAAAAAATTAAAAAAAAATAATCCTTCATTCAAGAATATTTGAAAAGAAAAAAGAATATTTGTAATTTTAAGACATTTAATTCTCAGCTTTCCTGGGATGAAGTATAGGATAGGAAAGTGTCACTGCAGAAATAGGCAACAGAAAAATACTGGAGGGGCTTGATTACAAATCTTATGAAATAACTATTGGAAAAATCTAAAAGGAGAAGGAGGGGGAGGGAGAGGGGGAGGGAGAGGGGGAGGGAGAGGGGGAGGGAGAGGGGGAGGGAGAGGGAGAGGAGGATGGAGAGGGAAAGAGAGGGGAGGAGGGAGAGGGAGAGGAGGAGGAAGAATTCTTGTTGTTCCACATCTTCACCAGTATTTGGTGTTGTCAGTGTTTTGGCTTTTTGCCGTTCTAATAGTTGTGTGGTAGTGTCTCGTCGTTTTAATTTGCTATTCCTTAACGACATCTGATGTTTCTTTTTTATGCTGCTTTGCCATTTGTACATCTTCTCTGGTGAAGTATCTGTTAAGAACTTTTTCCCATTTTAAAATTAGATTGTTCATTTCTTATTGTTCAACTTCGAAGTTCTTTGTATATTTTGGATAACAGTCCTTTATCAGATATGCTTTTTGTAAATATTTTTTCATAGTCTGTGACTTGCCTTCTACTCTCCTCACAGGATCTTTCACAGAGCAGAATTTTTTTTTTTAAGATTTTATTTATTTATTTGACAGAGAGAGACAGCCAGCGAGAGAGGGAACACAAGCAGGGGAGTGGGAGAGGAAGAAGCAGGCCCCCAGCAGAAGAGCCTGACGTGGGGCTCGATCCCAGAACTCCGGGATCACACCCTGAGCTGAAGGCAGACTCTTAACGACTGCGCCGCCCAAGCGCCCCACAGAGCAGAAATTTTTAATGAAGTCCAGCTTATCAATTATATTTTCATGGTGCTTTTAGTTTTGTATCTGAAAAGTCATTGACAAAGCCAAGACCATCTAAATTTTCTCCTATGTTATCTTCTAGGAGTTTCACAGGTTGGCATTTTACATTTAGGTCTATAATCTATTTTGAGTGAATTTTTTTGAAGAAGGTAAGGCCTGTGGCTCGATTTCTCTTCTTTCCCTTCCCTTCCCTCCCCTCCCCTCCCCTCCCCTCCCCTCCCCTCCCCTCCCCTCCCCTCCCCTCCCCTCCCCCTCCATTTTCTGTTTTTTGGTATGCAGACAGGCAGTTGTTTTAGCACCGTGTGTTGAAAAGACCATCTTTTTTTCTTGTATTGTCTTTGGTCCTTTGTCAAAGATAGGCTGACTATATTTATGTTGGTCTTTTTCTGAACTCTGTTCTGTTGATCAATTTGTCTATTCTTTTGCCATTACCACACTTTCTTGGTTACTGTACCTTTATAGTAACTCTCGAAGCTGGGTAGTGTCAGTCCTACAAATTTATTCTTTTTCAGTAGTGTGCTTGCTATTCTGGGTATTTCCCCTATCTATACAAACTTTAGAATCAGTTTATTGATTTTCACAAAGTAACTTGCCGTGATGTTGACTGGGATTGTACTGAATCTGTAGATCAAGTTGGGAAGAACTGACATATTGGCAGTAACTTGTCTTCCTACCAATGAACGTGGAAATACCTATTTATTTAATTCTATGATTTCTATCATTAGAATTTTATCATTTTTCTAATATATTTTCTACATGTGTTGTTAGATTTATACCTAAGCATTTCATTTCTTGTTGAGTGTTAATGTAGATTTTTTGTGTTTTTAATTTCAAATTCCATTTGTTCATTGCTGACATTAAGACAATGATAGGCTTTTGTATATTAACTTTGTATTTGGAAATCTTGCTATAATTATGTCATGTACAAACATGGACAGTTTTATTTTTTTCTTTCCAGTCTCTAGGCCTTTTATTTCCTTTTTTTCCCTGGTAGTTCCATTATGATATTCCCTGTCTTGATCCTGAAAAGTGGCAGGATTTTAGCAGGTTGATCATGTATTTATAGAAAATTTGATTTAGGACTTACTTTTGCAATAAGTACATAAACATTCAATAGTCTTATTACCTCTTTCATTATGATATGTGTTTGAGGGTAGCATTTCATGGAACACAAGTCAACTCAGAGCTCCAATAACTGTTTATCTAAGGGCAGAGACTGTAGCAATTATAATAGTTTTCCTTATTTTGGCACCCTGCTCTGAGGGAATTCACCAGGGTCTTACCAGGGACTCGTTACATGGTCATTACTGCTTCTACTAGGCCTCTTCCCATCTTGGACTGATGAGCTGGTTCAGATGAAGTGGAAGGGAGCATTTCTTTTCCCCCATTAATGTAACCCACTTTTGGCTTGCATGGTTTTATGCATGGCAGAGTTTTACAATATGAAGTTTTAGTTTCCCCTTTCCTTACTCATATCTTCATTACTTTTTTATTTCTTGCTCTGATTTCCAGTGATGTATTTGGACTGGACATACTATCATTTGTCAGCCAGTTTTAGCATCCTTTACTACAGGCACCAATTCCTGATGACATTATCTGTACCTTGGGTGATGAGTATACACTACATGGACTTCTTGGGGCTTTAACTTCGGCTAGGTCTTTCAGAAAGTAATGGTGCCCTAGGAGGGGCCTGGGGGCATGAGGCACATAAATGAATATTCTTTGGCTTGGACTACTTAGTATGTGGGCTTAACTTTTATAATATGCCCTTGATTTAAGTGAATTAAGGAACAAAGTAGGTAATCTAGAAATTAGGATATGTTTCTTTTAAATATATTTTGAAAGAATTTTAATTTTCTTTTCAGTGCTGATAAGACACGTATCTTTAATCATTATTGATTGCATCTTTTCTTCATTTTCTACATGCACTATCATAGGACATTTCCTCTGTCTTCTGGCTTCCTATTCTCCAACACTTTCTGCTGTTACCAAAAATTTCATAGGGACAGTGTGGTTTAGAGCAATAGAAGAGGAGTTGGAGTTCTGCAGCTAGGTACCAACTCTGTGACCTTAGAAAATTGTTTTAACTTTCAAAAGCTCATTTCCCTCATTTATAAATAGTCACTGAATAAAAGAAGCCATCTAAAGCACACCTTCAATTTCTTTTAACCTTTCCCCATACAAGTACCCAGATTCTCTTTATTCAACTGCATATCCTTCTATCTAGTCTTTGAATGATAACCTTCTATATTTATTTTTAAGTGTAACTTTTATTGTGCTTTTGTTCCATCACTACTCACATATTTAGTTTCTCTAGGGTCTAATACTTTCTCTTAGAATCAAGCCTAAATATATATATATTCAAAACAAAGCAAAGCAGTACAAACAAAAAAAAAATCACACAAAATTATGTTTCATCTCTGGTCGAGCTTTGGATTATGTGGGTTTTTTGTTTTCCTGATGAATGTAACTTCTGTGTAAATCAAAGTAATTCTCACTGGAGATGTTTGTTAGATAATTCTCAGAGAAGGTAGAACTGGAGTTGGAACTTGAAAAAAGTGGTGCACATGAAAAAAAAAAAAGCGATGGATGCATCGGAGAACTGCATGCAGATAAAACTGGATAAAGAAGCCGGAGTGTTTATATGATGAGAGAGTGATGTATACCTGGGTAAACCTAGACAGCTCGTTAGAATTTAAAAATGCCAACCACAGTGTTGTGTACTAGAAAAAATAATACTAGGATTTGTGTGTGTGGTGTGTGCAATTGACTTAAGGAGTGGAAAGGTCTCAACGTCACAGCTTATTGCAAGCCTAAACCTTCAGAGACTTAACAGTAAAATTATTTCAAAATGAAAAACATTTAAGATATAGAAATAACTTCTTTTTTTAATCCAGATGAAGTTTGAAGTGAATGATGGATTAGGCTAGTATCACTTCTTTTTGTGTGTCAAAAGACTAAGTAATGCACAGGATGGCATTAATAGAATCAATTTTTCCAAGTTTTAAAGAGTGGATGAGTCAAGACTCTTACAGTTACAGGTGATAAAACCTTAATTCAAATTACATAGTCAAAGGGGAATATTTTGGCTCATGACACAAGGAAGTTGAAAGGACTGAATCTCATTAGTTTAAGGCATGAGTGGATCCCAGGTTTCATATGGCAGCATCATTTGAAATTCTGCTACTATTTCTCTCCATTGCTCTGCTCCGTCCTCCTTGGTTGTGTTTTATGGTCATGAGGGCTATTGCCATGAACATATGACAAGGTCACCCAGGGTCTCCTGTATATATTCTACAAGTTAACTATTTCAACAGAAAGTATTTCAACAAAAGCCCCGATTTTCACTCTTACTGGAACTATATGTGTTTCCATCTTTTCACAGACCTCACAGTTTTAGTTGAGAAACTGGAAGACGGTGACTGATCTGATCTGTATTATAAACTCTGTACTTGATGCGAGGGGGAGAATTGAAGGATGGAGAGATGGCATATGTCATCTCTGCCCTTTCTGCAACCATGTGCAATGAGAATGAGGAAGGGTGATTTCCCCCTTCAAAGAAAACAGAACTAAATAAAGATTTTCAAAGACAGGAATGTGGTTACTAAAACAAAAAAATATTTAAAAAAGCCAAACCCAACCCAAAACAAAACAAATTGAATTTTAACCAATGCAAAAATATTAGTTTATTCTTCTAAATAACTCATTTCACTATGTTTAAGGAAGTTGGCCAAGATAGTTAACTATTGTATAGCCCACTGGAATTAATGATAGATCCTAGATGTCTCTACATTCATTTTTGATTACGCTTTGAATTCTATGAATTTACTTATACATGCGCAGAAAAAAAAGATGAGAAAATTCAAGTTGAAAAATGATCAGAATATATGACTTTCCAATATGGGGAAAACAATATAATCCGATGGCCAAGTTGAAGTAGATTTGTACAAGCAAAGAGAGCGTGTGTTGATTTCATCCCCAAGAGAATGGTCAGGTCACTATGGCAACTGCAGATTTG
Organism: Ursus americanus; assembly: GCF_024610735.1. Classification (NCBI taxonomy): domain Eukaryota; kingdom Metazoa; phylum Chordata; class Mammalia; order Carnivora; family Ursidae; genus Ursus; species Ursus americanus. The sequence continues at coordinate 9,513,649 of NC_142131.1, forward strand.
GCCTTATAGCACGTCCTAGATACATAGAATTATTATCCCATCATATTATTTTGCTTTCAACTTATATTTTCTGGTACTTTAAAATATGTTTAGTAATTACCTTAAATAGTATCCTTCTTTTTCTTTGCTGGTGACTCTATGGAAAATGATCTTTTGAGAACTGTTCATAAATAACTATCATAAACCTGAAGCTGTTATTATACCAAGACAATAGTTTCCTGTGTATGTTCTATTAATAATTTTGGAAAACTGATGACATCACAGTATTCATTGGTGATTCAGAGAGTGAGTGTATTTCTTATTGCTTAATGGAAGATGAAATTGTACACTCGAAATGAAATTTTCAACAGGACATTAAATCACATTGCAATTGGTTTAAAATATGATGACTCTGGATATAGTGAAATGTAGTTTATCAGTCTCTGGATCCTCCTATCTATATCATACGTTTTCTTAGCAACAATATTCCATTCTATTTAGTATACAAACCGCAAACCACCTTTTTCTAGAAGAGATTGTGATTGAAGACATACTCAGGGCTCTTCTCTCACAGCCCTGGCTGATTATACTGCTCTAAGTTCCAGAATCATCATGATGCTGATGTCTGCATTCTTGCCTCTTAAACTTTTGCTTTTGTTTCATAAAACAAAGTTTTGGAGGAATTCCAGTTGATTGTTTATTCTGCAAACTTCTGAGAATCCTCAGAGTCTCACTGCTGTTTTTCATAACACTTAGGTCATTCCTGGAAGCCCTTTATTAGATGCCTTTTCAATAGCCCTCAGAACTCTTTGCTTCAATACATTCATCCAGGGCACCATCCAGAGGTAATATGCACATTTTAAGTGAGTTGGCCTGACTTTTTCGTCATGGTTTCCTTCTCTGTCCCCTTGAATTGCCTTGTATAAACTATCGGGATGTTAAGAGAGAGAAATCAGCTTTGTCAGATTAAATAATGGTCCTAAACAGTAGCTGTCCTGTGCCTTTATTTTATTTGTTTCCCCTTTCTCCGAATTTTGTAGCCTGAGCTCACCATACATTCCTGGTTAGGGTTTCTAAATGATAGTTTGCTACTTAAAGTTTCAACAACAAGCACACTAAGCATTTAGTAAAGTGCACACTGTGGAATCGCAGGAAGCAGGTGCAATTCCTATTGTCAAGACTGATGATCTTCAATGCTGCTCAAGACAGGAGCAACCTAGCATTGTTTCCTCATGCCATCTTCTGCCAATACAAAAATAAATTTCGGCAACTAGATGCTGCCCATGAACATATCTTCATGGGCATGTGCAATAGATTATCCAAGGCTCTGAAGCCTCAAAAATTAATAATAATCAAGGACTTCCCAAGTTTAAAGTAGAAGACTGTGGATGAGTAACACATAGTTGAAGTGTAACACGATTATTTTTATTATGCTTATTCTTCATACGTAAAATTAGAGAATGAACATTTTACCATTACCATATAGTTCTGTAATTTATTTACTCTATACTTCCTATTGTTACAGATAAATCTTTTCCATCTCCGTAAGGAAGTGTTGAATTGGAGTGATTTCAAATGATTTTCCTTGAGTAATGCAATAGAGATTAATTTACTCCGAAGAGGTGATTTGAGGGACAGTACTACAATGACTATTAAATCATGAATCTCTGCATTTAACAGATGGCTGTCTGAGGAATTAGACTTGAAAAATGAGCTGTCAGTCCAGAGGACTTGCTGCTTTAATGCCTCTGGAGGAGGCATACCACTGGAGAGCACCTAAGGAGGGAAGCTGTCTGCAGAGTGTGATGTAATCATACAGGAATAAAATCTGAGTGTAATTCTGAACCTGTTCCTCTCCCTCTGGGTAGACGAAGGCTCTCCAAGGGAAGGTCTCTAACACAAACACACAAAATGTTTAGGATTGATATTTTGCATAATTTGGAATTAAATAAGTCTGTGATATTTGCCTTGGTTATTAGAAACAGCTGTATTAAGTACAGCCTTGAAATAATCTTTACCAGGGAGCTAGATTTATTTTCCTATAATGCCCATCTGAGAATTCAAGGATAAAGAAGGCAGCAAGAGTGGCTTCCTTCCAGGTTAAGTCATCCCCACATGAGGCTGATACAGATAGCTCTGCAGGATTTGATTTAATTCATCTGAGGACTGTGTGCGTGCGTACGTGCATGTGTGTGCATGCGTGCATGTGTGTGTGTGTATTTCTGGTAATCAGTGGATAGATCAAATAAGAGAATGTAAATGGCTAAAAACTAAAGTAAAAAGGGAAAGATCTATTTTCCATAAACTAAATTAAAAATAAAATGGAAATAAAATTAGAGAAGATTTATTTTTGGAGAGCTCCTATGTTCTATATTCATGTTAAATTCAAAGCATACTGCTTGGTCAGTATATAAATAACCTTTCTCCCAGAGCTTGGTGAAGACATATCTTGAAATGAGAAGGCTTTGGTTGCAACTACAAATAATCTATCCTATATTTCAGAGTAAAATCCTATGCAAGTCATCTTCCAATATAGAGATTGCACGTACTCACCAGGCAGTGGAACTAGAAAGTAATCTTAAAGCTCCTACACGTCATTTCCTAAGTATTCATTTCAAGATAATTAAATGCTTAAACACATAAAATTATGTTGTATTCATGCTGTCAGATGAAATTGTCATAAACCTGCCACCTCAGCTTTTAAATGGAGTACAGAGGAAGAGGAAGTAAAGGAGACTGAGAAGACATTTTAGAACAACTTGCAAAGGTCCATGGCTGTCTTATATGTGGATTTAAAAACAATAGGGGTAATTTAGATACTAATTTAAAAATCATATGATTTTTTTGTGGGGCACATAGGTGGCTCATTCGGTTAAGCAGTTAAGCATCCAACTCTTGATTTCGGCTCAGGTCATGATCTCAGGGTTGTGAGATCAAGCCTTGGGTCAGGCTCTGTGCTCAGCCTGGAGTCTGCTTGAGTTTCTCTCCCTCCCTCTCCCTCTGACCCCACTCTCTGTGTCTCTCTCAAAAATAACTAAATAAAATCTTTTCAAAAATTGTATTTTTTATAAAGCTATAAATGAGTCTAATTCTTGATAGCAGAGAGCACCCATTGCATGACATTGGAATTCTGTGTGGATTTTTTTAATAAAAAAAAATGACTTTTCTGCAACCAGTAATAGAAAAGTCTTGGCCAGGAGCTATTGCAATAAATAGAACACATAACCAGGAAGTAAAAGTTGTTTGAACCATTATTTAGGGTCTGTTCTAGAGTTGCCTTGAGACTAAAATCTCATGTAATGGGAAAAATTTGGAAGCCCTGCAGCTTGGCAAATGTATCTCTGAGTCAGAAAAGTCAGTCAAGCAAAAAATGATACTTGACTGTACCAAAATATTAAACAATGCCCTTTTTTACTCACAAAATCTAGCAAATTTAGTTGAAAGGCTAGGATTAGTCCAGATATTTCTCTAAGAATTGGATAAAAGTATAAATATTAAGGATACTGCCAATTTATCTTTTTTAAACCATGTTGATGATTATAGATATCATTGATATCTATGTTAATTTTCAAAGTAATTGGTTATAAAATAATTAGTTAAAAAAAGTTCCAAGAAAGCAAATTTGGGCTTATATGTGAGCAAAGTACTGAATTGTGAAGTGGCAGGATAGGGAGCTTACGTCAAGGTCACTGAGCACCCTCCATGCATCCACTGGCACCAAATACTTAGCAACAACTTCAAAATTTTCACTGTGACTTTCTTTGAATTCTCGTGAGTTGTAAAATGCTTAAGTTAATTTTTAAAATTATGTTTGAATACACAATTTTTGAGTATTTAATGAGATATGTGTTAGTAAGCTTACTTTATTAAACAGAAATAATCTGGCTAAGGGTAATTGGTATTCAGAATTTTATGAACTGAATAAAAAATTGCTTGTTTTAAAATTTTTCATATAAGTAAAAATGATATGGCAAACTGAAAATTTTGATGTGGTGAATAAGGGCAGTCATCCTTTTAATGGTAGAGAATGACCCATGGCATGACTCAATTTTTGTACGTATTTGCAAGGCTAGACACACACATTGAACTGCAATGCAAGACTGAGTGTTTCAATGCCTCATGACAAGGCTGCTTTAGAGAAAATAAAGTCTAAGGGCTATGTAAAAAAAAAAAAAGGATATGTGTAAGTATCTTCTGAGAAATTTAGGTCACTGACATTAGGAAAATCACAATATTCATGGGTAGAAAAGATTATTATCAGATACCTGTTTCATGAAAGAATTTCTCAAAATGTATACAAGAGGGAGAGGTGGATTGACAACATTTCAGTGTCCCACAAGATACAAAACCGCTTGATCTCTCAACATAAATATGATTCAAAATTTCCACAAATAGTGTGGAAATGCTGTGTTGAAACTTCCTTTTTTTGTAGTGTTTTCTGGTCTTTTGCTCTATGTCTGCTCTGAAATAGACCATCCATGCAGCTAAGTATAGAGAGATTCATGCACGCAGACACACTTGCCCTTTGCATGCATGTTACTGTGTGAGCCTGTTGAGAAAACTCCATGACATCAAGGAAAAATAAGATACCGAACCAAGCTGGTGTCTTTGTTGTTCTTCAATTCAGCGTAGATTTCTTAGAAATCGAGAAACTAAGTTTACTCTCGCAGAGAGTGATAAAAAATGTTTTATCACAAAAAGGGGTGCGTTTGGAGTAGAATGTAAAATTCCTTTAAATTTTTAAAATGCCCCCTAGTCTCAAAGAAACTTGAGCTTTTGAAAAGATGCTTGGGGTGATGCATTTAGGCTTGGAAGGCACGCTCATGCTCCCTTCTGCGGGGCAGAGTAATTTCCTCAGGAAGACAGATGCACCAAGTCCAAACATCTTGCAGTCTCTGTTAGCTTGGATTGCGTAGTTAGTAATGAGATTTCTTTGGTGGGATTTATTTAAGTAGAAACTAGATCGCCATTTTGATATGGTATCTAGGAGGAAATCGAGCAGATTCTCATCTGAGTTCAGTAAGATTGGCACTCTCTCCAGCCTCCAGAATTCAATAAAACCAGGTGGGCTTTGTTGCTCTTTTAAAGAAATGAAATGTTACATGCCCTTCCAGTACTTGGATTTCGTGCTATAGCTTTTTTTCATTCCCCACCTGACACCTAAAGGTTTGAAAACTTTAGTTCAGTTTCTCACATAATTTTTTCAGAATTTAGCATGGAAAAGTAATCTCTTTTTTTAGTTTTATAAGTGTTGATGAAATTTCTTTAACACAGATACATATGTATAACATATATACACACACACATATATATATATACACACACCAAATATACATATGTACACTGATTTCTTTTTCATTTGTTTCAGTAATATATTTTGAAAAGCAAACACTAGTAGATCGTATCAGTAGTTAGATTCTATAATTTCTGCAGTGTTAGATAGACTGTTTTATCTGTGGAATAAAGTGCATTAAATTAAAAACTTTGATTTTCTAACATTTTACAGGTAGAGGGAAAAATAGCTTTTTTTCTTGTCTTCATAGATTCTTTCATATTTTTGCAGGACAGCAAAGGGTTTGTATTTGTATGCATAGTATAACCTACAATTAAAGGTATGTGAATGCCTATCCCCTCTTCTCCCATGCAATGCACACTTCGAGCTTCAGACAGACTGTGTAGGGGCTCAAGGCTCCTTTTAAACGCTTTGAGCCTTCTGATCACTGGAAATTAGTCATTAATAGCTCAGTTGTCCTCTAACAAATGTTTTTAAAAAACTGAGAATAAACTGAAATCTCAGTGGAAACAATCATTGTTTCCAACGTTTGCGGAACCTGACGTCTTTGAATTGGGGCCATTACTGATTATTAAAGCCCTTTTCGTCTAGTTCTCCTGCTGTGCATCACATCGTACTGTGAAAAGCAGGCACCAGTGTGGCACAGCTGGGAACCAAGCATAACAGGATTCCAGAGCCCAAAGTCTGAGAATTTAGAAAACTTTTGTTCCACAGAATGTAAAGTGCAACGAATGAGTCTGGTTGTGTAAATAAGTTTGCTCATTGATTGGGGTTGAAAGTGTGTTAACTATTTCAGGACATGAGTCATTTTTATAAGTGCTCTTCACAGGAAAATGCAGGCTGTACTAAGATCTTGGATCTCACACTGTACTTTATGTCTTCACGTTTCTGAATTAACAGTTCATCTTAAAGGTCCTTTTGTGATTAATAGGAAATATTTTTTACTTCGTTTTATTTGAAACCATGAACATTGAGTTCTTGGCTTGTCAATACTTGGTTTCCTCTCTAGAATGACATAGTAAAGGTAGGCTCATTATTTCTGGGGTGTCTTTAATATATTCAGGGTGTACTGTAAGTATCTGAAGTGGTATGATTATGAAGGGAGTTAAAAAATACGCTGGACAATATTGAAAATATTTCTCAGTGAGTGGAAAGAATATATACAATACAAAGGTTATTGCTATGCCTATTTTATTTTGGAAATGATTGTGTTAACATAATGAAATTTATATTTTACATTTTTTAAAGTCATGAATTTTTTGGGGGGAGATGTGGGCTGCAAACTATTAAAACTTACACTGAGGAAAAAAATAGACTGACCCACTTATTTAAAAACTAAGAGTAAAAGAGACTAGATCTAATCCCCCTGAGGCTATAAGAACATACCTATACCAATTAATGCTAAAACATATGCTAATTAAACGAACAATCAAATCCACACAACATTGACAGAGATTTGTGAAGACATGGGATCTGGAAATAAATAAAAACATAACAAACAACTCCTGACCATTAAAGCATTATTAGGAAATACTAAAATGTATGAGAACTCTCAATGGCATTCTATAGCGTGCTGCTACCAACAGTAATAATTTTATCTAATACTCTTACACACATATTTTGTGTTGGGCACAATATTTTAAATATTTTATAAAATTTAATTTACATAAAACATAGTGAGAAAGATACTATTTTTATCCCCATTGTACAAAGATAAAGCGAAGCACAAGAGGCTAGGTGATTTGCACTTTGTTTTACAGTTGGAAAATGGCACGAGCATCAGGGATATACAAACGGGAAACATTTATAAGCTTCAGACATTTGTTGGGAATTCGTTTTCTTGCTGAATCTATTGCTGCACTAGATTTGGAAGTCACTATTTGCCCCCTCTAGGCTTAATAGCGTAGTTATATTGGCATTTCATTGCTTTTAATATAAAATTAAAAAAATTTACCTTTGGCAAGATAGATTTTTTTTTCTTTTTACAGTAAAAGGTAGATCATTTAGCTTCTGTGGAAGGTCAGAGGAAAAACAAGCATCTATTTTTTATTTCTAAGCTCTGATTAAAACCATGATTCTTCAGCTTTTAAGGAAGTATATTGTACTTCCTAAACGAGATTCCCTGGGAGCTTGATTCTTTTGGATTACTCTGGGTTCCCATCATAGCCTTTCTCTGTCTGTCTGTCTCCCTTCCTCTCTCTGTCTCTCTTTCTCTGTCTCTCAATCCCTACTCACACACACACACACACACACACACATGCACACACACACACACACACACACACACACACAGTGTAAATGCAAGGTTAATCTCATCTGAATCTGATCTTTCACAGCTCTGCTTAACCCTCAAGCCTAGAGTGAAAGCATGGTGCTAACCTATGGCCAAACCTGCATAGAATGTTCTAACTAGTGATTGAGGTATTTCTGGGTTAGGGTACAGAGTCTACCATGAAGCAATGTATACATCAAAGAGCAGTTGTCAGCAATTTTTATAGAAAATGAAAGACTGGTAGATTATATTTGGCTCCTGTTTGAAGTCTGAGTTTCTGTTATTAAAACTGATCATACACACTTTTTTTGTCTACCTGACTAGAGGGGTATAAAAGACTCCTCTCAGGATGACACTTACCTTTCATTGAGATCAATGTATCTCACTCAGATCTTGGTGGTTCCTGTTCTGAAGATGAAGTGCTTCCTGTGAGATGGGGAAAGACTCTGAAAGCTGTCAGAAAGTATCCGACTTCTCAAATGTTTTCTTGTGGCTTCTTCAATTGTATCTTTTAACTTTAACTTTTATATTTCGGCAAAGATGTAGAGAAAAGGGAACCCCTGTGTACTGTTGATGGGAATGTGCATTGGTGTAGCCACCATGGAAAATGGTATAGATTCTTCAAAAAACTAAAAAATAGAACTGTCATGTCATCCAGCAACCCCACTGCTGGGTCTTCCCCGAAGGAAATGAAATCACAATCTCTAAGAGATATCTGCACTCCATGGTCATTGCAGCATTTTTCACAATAGCCAAGGAATGGAAACGACTGAGTATCCACTGAAAGATATATGGATAAGGACAATGAGGTATATCTACACAAGGGAATATTATTCAGCCATCAAAAAGGGAATTCTGCCATTTGTGACAATAGGGATGGACCGTGAGGCCATCATGCTAAGTGAAATAGGTTGGAGAAGACAGATACTATATGATTTTACATAGAATCTAAAAACCAACTCAGAAACAGAGACTAGAATAGTGGTTGCCAAGGCCTGAGGGTTGTGGAAATGGGTAGATGTTGGTCAAAGAATACAAACTTGGAGTTACGAGATGAGTAAGTTCGGGGGATTTAATGTATGGCATGGTGATTATAGTTAATAATACTGTATTATGTAACTTGAAAGACACTAAGTCTTAGATGTTATCACCACATGAAGTAAACTATAGTTATGTGAGGTGATGGATGTGTCAACTAACTTTATTGTGTTAATTTCTTCACAATATGTACACATATCAAATCATGTTGTACATCATAAACTAATACAATGTTATGTGTCAATTTCATCCACAAAGCTTGGGATAAGTTTTATGAAGTCTCTTGAGTTCTTTAAAAAATCTAAGTTGAGGGGCGCCTGGGTGTCACAGCGGTTAAGCGTCTGCCTCCGGCTCAGGGCGTGATCCTGGCGTTATGGGATCGAGCCCCACATCAGGCTCCTCCGCTATGAGCCTGCTTCTTCCTCTCCCACTCCCCCTGCTTGTGTTCCCTCTCTCGCTGGATGTCTCTATCTCTGTCAAATAAATAAATAAAATCTTTAAAAAAAAAATCTAAGTTGGCATAGTCAACTAGTATGATATATATATATATACACATATATATGTATATACGCATATATACACATGCTCATATATATACGTATTCACAAATATACCCATGCTTTATTTATTTTATTATATAATTAGTGGTTGCTTTTTATAAGCAAGACATTAAGTTAGATACTGACTGAAAAAATGGTGCAAGACAAAATGTGATTGTGCCTTGAGCTGCTTAGGCTTTTTTTTTTTGAAAATTTTAAAGTTGACCAGTAATTATGATATTATGTAATTAGTGTTATGATGACTCACGCAGAAGAAGAGTCCACATATGTAGATTAGGGTTATGAAAGAAAAACAAAAATGATTTGGCAAGGTAATAATTGAACATAATTAAATGATCTTTCATAATTTAGTGTCAGATGGTTGAGCCATGGTTGTTTTTTGTTTTTTTTTAAAGATTTCATTTATTTATTCGACAGAGAGACAGCCAGCGAGAGAGGGAACACAAGCAGGGAGAGTGGGAGAGGAAGAAGCAGGCTCATAGTGGAGGAGCCTGATGTGGGGCTTGATCCCATAACGCTGGGATCACGCCCTGAGCCGAAGGCAGACGCTTAATGACTGCGCCACCCGGCGCCCCGAGCCATGGTTGTTTTTATGCTGTGTTCTCACCCAGCGGTTTGCAAGTCCTAAGTCCAACCACTTGATGTGTCTGATCTCACTGTGCATTAGGGTTCAGCCATTTCCTTCCACACTAACGATATTCAAAGCCATTTCTCCCATCCTGATCTCTTTTTGAAGCTCCATACTGAAATTTTTCAGATGACCCAACTGATCTAAGCCAATTTGGTCACAACTACTTGAACTAGGGGAGGGTCCCATCAACCCTACTGTCAGGTTATACTGAAAGTTAGTTTCAGACCAACTTCTGCCACACATATAGAAATTACTAGTAAGCAAGTACAAAGCAGTTCATATGACCCGTTGTCTACACTAAAAGTTTTGGTTCTCTTCCATTTATGCTGATCTGACTACTCCTTCCAGTGAAAAAGTCCCTGCAGGCAGATGTCACCGTATTCCAGAAGGGTGTTTTTCAGCCTATTTATGGATGGAGACCATTCTGTATATCTTACTTCTAATTTATCCCAGACTAACGCTCTTATAAAAGACATCAGTGCTTTTACTGTGTAAAAATACATAGTAGTGATTTTAACAATGAATGCCCTTTTATTCACACATCTATACTAATTCAAGAATTTACTTTCACCAATGAAAAAACATTTCTAATATTTATTATTCAAATACCAAACTAGCCAATAAAGGAGGGAAAGTGTACAGAAGCATTTGTAACAGCCTCTAGGACAGCCCTTTCTGTTGAAAAATATCTGGCCATCCCTGGAGAATGAAATTGTGGTAAATGACTATCCTAGCTTGTTAGCTAAAACATAAATACTATCTAAAATTATCATATGGTTTCTCTCATCTACGGAACATAAGAACTAGGAAGATCGGTAGGAGAAGAAAGTGATAAAGAAAGGGGGGGTAATCAGAAGGGGGAATGAAGCATGAGAGACTGTGGACTCTGGGAAACTGCAGGCTTCAGAGGGGAGGGGTGGGGGAATGGGATAGGCTGGTGATGGGTAGTAAGGAGGGCACGTATTGCATGGTGCACTGGGTGTTATACGCAACTAATGAATCATCGAACTTTACGTAAAAAACCAGGGATATACTGTATGGTGACTAACATAATATAATAAAAAATATTAAAAAAAATAAAATGAACTGTTCAAAAGTAAATTATAGTTACCGTCATCTGTGGTCTATTACCTGAAACTCAGTGAGTCTTGTACTCAACTCTTCATTCCCTATAAAATTTGTCTTCTTTCTGTATTTTTTGTATAGTGGTGACTCTCCTGTTCCTCTCCTGCTTGTCCTTGACATGTTTATTCAACTTTGAAAAGACAGAATGAGGTGAAAGTAAAGCAAGCTGACCTTAGCTTCTAAATATGTAATTGATCCGCATACCTAAATCTCAAAAAATTCTCTTTGGTTGAGTCTCTGGTAACTAGACGTGGGTTTCTAGCTCAGAAATGAAATAAAACCATGTTCTGGTTAAGGTTTAACTGGAAGATGTTTGTATCTTATCCAAGGTCACATACCAAGTACATAAGGGAGCTTGGACATTAACATACTGGTTTGATATTAGAACTCCTGCTTATATTTTATTCCACACTGTCTTTCAGTTTGTATTAATTATCAGAAGCTATAAGCTTGATTAAAAATTCCTGAATGCCCAAAAAAAAAAAATGTTCGGAGTTGATTGATCAGAATTTTGTTTTGTTTAGTTTTTCTTCCCCCCTAACTTGGACCAAGTAAATTGTTCTTGATGGGATTTTGATTACTGTCACTATAGGTGACCATAGGTGTTACTGAAGCTCAAGATTCAATTGCCGTATCTGTCTGGACCATCCCATGAAAATAGCAGTGAATATGGATAGAGGTGTAGGGCCGGATTCATCTGTGTGTTACAGATCCAACATCGCTAACTTCTGAAATCTCGTAACAACTCTAGGTTCCTATGCTTCCCTGATATAAAAAGTATGCTACCTTCTACTCTAGTTAACTCGGTATATTTGCTACTTAAAGACCCATCTTGAGTCCTTTTCTGAACATCTTTTAAGTCTGCTTTCAGACATGAATTGTGTTGTGAAGCTTATAGTATTTGACATTCTTTGCATCTTAATATAAACACTACTAGTTTTATTACTATTAAAAATGGTACTTATTTAGGGTTTAAATTGAATTTAATTCAATTCCTATTATTTAAATTTATTTAGGGCATTTATTTATTAGGGCATTTAAATATTTATTATTTAAGGCATTAATTCCTATTTATTTATTAAAACAGTTAAAAACTCTAAGTTTCAGAGTGTACCTTTCTGAAGTAGTGTATGTAAAGATAACATAGATTAAAGATACCATAAGAAATCATACATTAAATATATATTTATCACCATATTAAAGTAAGTATATGTATATATATATATTATATATATATACACACATATGTATAGACATATAGACACACACATATAGTCATTAATTTCTAAATAGTCTCCATTTAATTTAGATGGAGTTAATTTGTGTGTCATTTAGCACTCTTAAAACATTTTCAGTGTTTTAGATTATTTGAGGTTGATTTTATTTGTTTGGAAAAAAAAAAAATCTTAGTTGCATCCCAGTCTTTATGTTTAGTCTTGTATTATACTATTCTTTGGGTGTTTTCTGAGATTTTTTTTTTTAATTTTAGAGAAAGAGTGCACAGGTTGGAAGGGGGGGGCAGAGAGAGAGAGAGAGAGAGAGAGAGAGAATCTTAAGCAGACTCCCCGCTGAGCATGGAGCGGGAGTCAGGGCTCAATATCAGGACCCTGACATCAGGACCTGAGCCGAAATCAAGAGTTGGACACTTAACAGACTGAGCCACCCAGGTGACCTTGAGATTTTCTTTATACCAATGTAGAAACAGTTTTAGTAAATGCTTCTTGAACATTAGGGGGAAAAAATCTCTTTATTCGTAGGTCAAAAAACTAAACATAAATACACAAATATATGCACGCACACATTTAAAATCAGCATTAACAATACCAGCAGTCCTCAATATTTGGGCCACAGTCCCCGGGAGACCTAACACTCTTCCAAGAAGTTCACAAGGTTAAAACTATTTTCATCACTACCAAATCTCATCAGAAAGGTCCTTAAGCATTGGGAAACTCAAGCTTGGGGTGACATATTCAAGTTTCCTAAAATTCTAACCTTCCCTTGAAAAATAAAATTTTGATCTTTGATTATAATGCTGTCAATTATTTTCCCTTTCAGTAACATGCTCACCTATTCTCCTTGAAAATCATATTTATGGCTTCAACAAAACATTTTTAAGTGAAATTGGCTTTTCTTTTTAAACTGTGTGTGAGGGTAAAGATTATATGAATATGAGTACTTTGGTGACATCTGATGGTGATATTAAATGTAATTTTTTGATGGTACTAAGATTCTTAATTATCACAAATGTTAATTATGTGATACTTTAATTATTGAAAGAAAATGACTTCCTCTTTGATTTATACAACAATAGTAGGAAAATATGAATGAACAGTTATTATAAAATATTTAAAATATAAAAACTAGTGGTGAATATGAAAGTATCATTGCCACAATATATTCTTTAACACATTTACGTGTATAAAAAGAGATGTTCAAATAAATCTGTGATATAACTAGTTTTCTAAATAAAATGCACGGTTCATTGAACAGTTTTGTTTTCTTTGGGGAAAACACTAGATAGGTTATAGATGAGAATTAAAAGAGTCAATCTATCAAGAATGACATTATAATTGTGGCAAATGTCTTTGTAGAAAACATCAATTGATTCTTATACTTAGGATCTATTTTCCCTTTAGTCCAATTTATCAGCTTGGCAAGTGTGAATAACCTTCATGGCTTTTTAGTCTTGTTATCTCTTTAAACAAGAAGAAATTTTACATTTTATTTTTCAAATAGGACATGTAGCAGATCCATTCCAGGAAGTAAAGAAGGCCACAAATATAAGCAAAATAATATATGTTAAAGCTATCTTTCCAAGGGATGTCAAACTTTTGAGCCAAATTTCCCCAGTAAGAGCATGATTAAATAGATGAGAGAAACCATATGGTAATTGTCTTTCTCTGCTTGACTTATTTCACTTAGCATCTCTCATCTACGGAACATAAGAACTAGGAAGATCGGTAGGAGAAGAAAGGGATAAAGAAAGGGGGGGTAATCAGAGGGGGGAGTGAAGCATGAGAGACTATGGACTCTGAGAAACAAACTGTGGGCTTCAGAGGGGAGGGGGGTGGGGGAATGGGATAGGCTGGTGATGGGTAGTAAGGAGGGCACGTATCGCATGGTGCACTGGGTGTTATACGCAACTAATGAATCATCGAACTTTATGTCGGAAATCGGGGATGTACTGTATGGTGACTAACATAATAAAAAAATATTTAAAAAAAAGCATGATTAAATAATCAAATCTGTTCACATACCCTGCTCTTAATAGTTTCAGGTGAAATACATAAATAGGGATACTAACATGTTATTTGAATTTCACACTTTCTGCTTGATGCCAAGGTGTTTTAAAAATAAGTGCTTTGGACATGGTAGTTATATTTACATGTATACATGTAACTGAGCCTAATGTTCCCAAGTTTCAAACTCAGGTAACAGTGTGGGTGATCCGTGTGTGCCAAGGATATGTAGCTTCATTTCCTTGGGAAAAATTTCTAAATAACAACCACAGTGCCCAATGGGCCAGGTAATATATAACAAAAATTGAATAGATACGTGTATCTCAGTACTGGAGGAAGCAAAGTAAATATATTTATTGCACAGCACGTGGTAATCTTTACGTAAGGCTGCAAATGAGAGACTGAAGGGATACAAATACATATATGGCAGAGTTCATGCTCTCTAAATTTACGACTTAGTGGACAAAGGAAGATCTTGTCTTTGAAACCCCTGTTTAACAGTGATTAGGTGTCAGTCCAGGTGTTGCAAGGAAAAAACCCAACCAGCATGTGGTGAAAACGTTAAAGAGGGCTTAGCTCATATGAAATGATTCCTAGCTGAGTAATATACTGATGTTCAACAGACTTTCTCGAAAGCCACCATGAGTATTCCTGAATGTGACTACTACAGACTTTTTATACAATTGCTTTTAGAAGGTTTTATTAAGGCCACCTTTTACAATTTGCTCCACTCAGAAATCTCAAAAATAGTACTGAGTAGTAATATATTTTTGTCTTTAATCAACACCATAAGTATCACGGCATGTGCCAAATACATTGATATTTCTTTTTCTCCCCAAGTTTTTATTTAAATTCCAGTTAACATACAATGTAATATTAGCTTCAGGTGTAGAATTCAGTGATTCAACACTTAATACAACACCCAGTGCTCATTACAACTACCCTCCTTAATCCCCATCACCTATTCAACCCATTTCTTAGGATCCTAAAATCTACCCACATAGGATAAGCATATTATACTTGCTAACTCTGTGAAAATGACTGCTGTTTATTTTATACAACTATATATAAATTATAAGACATGCTCTCCAAATGTTTATTTGTTGGTTGGGGGAGGTAGAATATTGCCCTCCCCTACCACGGTGTCCATGTTCTAAACCCCAGAAGTTGTGAATATTACCTTCCATGACAAAAGGGACTTGGCCCATATGATTAAAGGTGCTGAACTGAAGATGGGGAGATAATGCTGGATTATATAGGTGGTCCCAATTTAATCGCTCAAATCCTTAAAACAGAGAGCACCTTTCATATGTTACAGAGATGAGATGGGAAAAGGAGGAGAAATTTCAAGCACAAAAGACTTGATCTGCTATTACTAGCTTTGAAAATATAAGAGGGAATCATAAACCAAGATATATGGGCAGTTGCTTAAAGCTGGGAAGACCTCAGATAATAACGAGCAAGGAAAGGGGGATTTTAGTCCTATAATTTGAAGGGACTAGATTCTATTAATGATGCAAGTGAACAGGAAATGGATCCTTCCCTAGGATCTCTAGAAAGGAGCACAGCTCTGCCAAGACCTTGACGTCGTTCCGTGAGACCCATGTTGGATTTTTGACCTACAGAACTATAAGATAATACATTTGCATTGTTTAAGCCACTAAATTTGTAATTTGTTACAACAGCAATAGAAAAGTACTACCTGTTTCTGTCCCAATCCACTTTGAGGGATATAAGCCTGTCTTATATCACATTTTGCTATAGAAATTCTGCTTTTACTTGTGCACCTTAACGTTTTCTGTCTTTGCAATTGCACAGATTTACACATGCATTCAAATGTGTGAAAAGCAAAATAAACCACTTTACTTTTTATAATTAAGTATGAATTGTCATTTAACAAGATTTGTTGTTCTTGTGATTTCATTCATGCCTGGTGGCTTACCAAGGTCCCAACCTTGTTTGCATTCACACAGATAAGTGGTTGAGTGCAGTCAGGATTTACACTATGGTCATTGCCTTTGATATCTCTGCTCATACTGGAAAAAAATGTGTTCTGAAGATTTAGTATTTGGTTTTGCTCCCAAAAGATCTCATATGAAGGTTCTGGACTTGACATTAAAAGGTTTGTCTTGTCAAGCTGAAATGTAAAGTCCTTACTCAGTTAAGCACAGTAGAATCTTAAGGAGTACTTTACCTTTTATATAAACAAAACAAAACAATGAATTCAAATTATAGGCATATCAAAATTCCAAACAAAACACTTCACATGAATACTTTGTGCTGATAAATCTTCTTCGAAGAGACTTGTTCAACTCAAAAATTCGAACAATATAATAATCAGAACTATTGTGAAAATAACTCGCTGTTATTCCCATAAATAAGACATGTGAAAAATAGTTTTCTAATTTGTCTAATATTCTAGCAATATATTTTGCTATTTTAATCAGTAGAAAAAAGATGCGTTAAAGAAGCTTCCTTAGAAAAGTTGAAATGATATATTTTAAATGAAATATCTGGTTTTAAAAAACAATTTTTGGGGCTCCTGGGTGGCTCAGATGGTTAAGTGTACAACTCTTGGTTTCCACTCAGGTCATGATCTTAGGGTCATAAAATCAGACCCCACATTGGGCTCCAAACAGCATGGTCTGCTTGAGATTCTTTCCCTCTCCCTGTGCTCATGCACACACACTCTTTCTCAAATAAAAAAAATAAATAAAACCTTTAAAATACAGCAACAATGAAAACACAGTTTTTCTCCCTATTTGGAAGATGGTAAAGATCTATCTTTCACTACAGATAACCCATAAAGCTAATTTTTTTGCTGTAGGAGGAATTCATATGTAAGGAGTGTGTTCAATGGCCCAATGCTAATTCTAAATCTTGATTCTTTTTAAGTCACATCATGAAAACATAGACCACTGGTATCATAGGGTAATTGATGCCTTTCTTTGCCATTTTCTATTTCTTAAAAAAATGCATTATAAACATATATGATGAGCACATGTATGCTTGTTCATTCTATAGTTTACTGGATTCCAAGAATGTACAGTAACATCTGTGATCTATGGTTTGGTTTTTCTGCTTATCTGTCATCAAGGTTATGCCAAGTACTCTTTCCCCTTGTGAATAACATCACCTGGTATGCTTTGGTTGGGATTTAGTATAATAAATTTGAATTTAGTAAGTTGATTACATCCTGACACGGTGAAATGAAAACAGTGCTGTGGGGATCACAGTGCTGGGCAGTGTGAATTTTGACATATGACCTCCAGAAATGGCCAGTGACACTAGCACTGGAGGTGATGGTCATGGTGGTGGTGAATATTTTGTATAAGTATTTGCTTTTTTGGAGTCAGAGTTATTGTAAAAGTTATATTCAATTTGTAGAATGCTACTCACACTTTTGATTTAGAGTGTTTTTATAACCTTTTGGTACTAAGAAGGGTACTATGGGATTCATCCTATACCACGAGAATTGATGGCCCTTTGCATTGCTACATGTTTTTAATCTACTTTTATGTATCCTCCACCCCACCTTTTTATTTGTATTAGTAATCCAAATATATTATAAAGTATAGTTGTCACAAAAACAACAGAATAGACTACCTGTCTGCCTTAATGAATCTTCACTCTAAACAGATCTTGTAGTGATCATAATCCTGCAGGAATATTTTCCCAAGTCACTTTTAATGCTTTAGGAGTCAAACATCAAGCTTTCGAATGTCGTATACAAGTATACAGAGCCCCTATTTCTGCTTGGTAAAATGCATTTTTGAACGTGTAGATTAGGTTTCCTGTATTCTTCAGTATAAGTGTGATATTCCTGTATGATATGGTCAATTTCACTCCGATCTTCACACTAGTTGAGAGCTGTCAGGTAAAATACAGGACATCCAGTCAAATTTGAATGTCATATAAACAATGATTTTAATATATTTCACACAATATTTGGGACATTCATATATTAAAAATTCTTTTTCTGAAATTCAAATTTGACTGGGATAAATCATACCCTAGTTGCTATTTCCCTATTGTTTTCTAAATGAATGATGGAATACTTTACTCCTTGTTTCCTTTAGTGTAAGGTGCTTAATTTTATCACACAGTATAATTGTTAAATTTTTTACTGAAATGTGAGATAAATCATTGAAAGTTAGAAGATAACATGGGATAATTAGTAACTACTTGACCTGACATACAGGCCGTATAATAAACCTATTATGTTCTGCAGAAAGGTTCTAAAATACATAACAATTGAGTAACATATGTAAGGCAGATAATTAAACTGTGTAAGTGGAAATGAACCATCAAGATATGAGATTGTCATAGTCACCCTTTCAGCCTATTCCCCAGTATGGATTCAGGGAGATGCCCTCAACCACCACTACCACTAGTCATCCCGGGCTTCATCCCAGTTCACTGAGTTTACGTGTGTGTATGTTATATGAAGAGGGCTGGGTCTAAGTTGGGCAGGAACGGAAAAAAGTGCTGGAGTATGGAAATCTCACTAAAAGTTGATCAGAGTGTCAACAGCCTTGGGCGATGGATCTTGGGGATGAGTGGTGCCAACCCAAGTGGATATTAAGTATTCTGTGGGCAAGGGGTCAGAGTCACAAAGTCCTGGGTTGTTTGAAAATACCCTTTATTCTGGACGTCTGTTTCAAAACTAGGATTTTTTTTTCCAGTTTAAGATATAGTTGACATACAGCACTGCTTTAGTTGAAGATGTGCAGCATAATGACTTATATATGGTGAATGATTACCGCAGTAAGTTTAGCTAATAACCATCGTCTTATATAGATACAAAAAGAAAAAAAAAAAAGCTCACAGCTAAGATGTTATTACCTGGGAGAGTAAGCATAGCATTGAAGATGTAGCATTTAAGTAGGTGCCCTCCATCATTTGACTCCTATTTTTTGGTTGTTGAACTAGTCAAAAATGATATCTCAATTCTATAAAAATTGTAATTTACAAAATCTTTGGGAAATTCAGTGAGGCATTTGTATAATCACTTAATTTCCTAAAAGATGAGTTATTTTTGGCTTAAATTTTACTGCACCTTTGAAAAATTGGAAGATGGTTTGATATTTTCTTTTTTTATTAATTTCTTCATACCTAATGGTTGTCTCTGGTTTTTGCCCTAGCTTATAAATGGTTCAATGTATTCTAAAGTTTTTATTTAATTTTAAAAAGCAACATGTAATTTTTAATAACACATTTTAATGTTGCTGTGTGCCATTCACATTTGTTAACTTTGGTGATTAAAACTTGCAGATGGTATTAGAGGCCTGGATTTGGATGCTAAGGGAGACTGGGGTGAGCACTGGTGGCAGGAAGGGCAATTCCAGGAGCTTCTAACCCTCTCTAGAGACAGATAATGAATTATTGAAGGGTCATGAGTTTATATTGATGTCTGTCCTTTTAACCTAAATTATAGCGTTCCCATCCTCTCCTGTTATAAACTTCAATTCATTGCTCCCTTTTTGAGGAACCAGCTCTCTCCTCTCTGTTATTTACATTTTTCCTTTAAAAACTGTAATAGATCAAGCTCTTCTTTATCAAACTGCATTTTTCCAATAATAGTTCCTTTTCCTATGTTTATTCCATCAAGACTTAGATGCCTACACACATGGCATGAAATACTGAGTACCAATAATGGAATTTCTATTAGATATTTTGAAGTATAGAAAATAACTTATTAATCAACTACCTCCCTTTTAAAAACATATGCTAAAATACAGTCCTTTGATTTACCCCTCAGACTTAAATGTGTTAGCATGGACCTGCAGGGTGGCACTGTGACCTCCGGCAGCTCAGCTTCTTGAAGGAGCAGGTGGCAACAGAGTTGGGCAACTCTTGCTCTGTGGAATATATGATTGGCAACTACCAGAAGCAGGTGGCTAGGGAAATTCTAGTTCAAACAATGACGAATCGTCTATTTCTTTCCCTGCTCAAAAGGATCAGAGGCATAATTGATTAATAAATAGATGATTGAGAGATAGATGATAGAAGGATACCGGTGGAGTTCAAGGACATTTGAAACAAATGGAAGGGAGATGGATTGAAAGCAATTCACACGTTTGTGTGCAGATAGCTGTTGGTACAAGCATTCAGGAGCACTAGAAAGTATAATAACAAACTAGATACTAATGCAGAGAATGATGCATACTAATTAGGAAGCTCCTCTCTCAACATTGATTCAGCCCAGAAAGAAAGAATGAATGATTAAATGAACAAAGGAAAGCTCTCATGAATCATTGAAATGATTTTAACTGACTTGAATACAGTCAGGATTTAAAATAGTGGGGATGTAGCTGAGAAGTCATGGCTGATTCAGTTATGGATGTGCTAGACCCTATAATTATGTTGGATGTTTAATTTTAAGTTGTATCCTTTTTGTCCCATAACAGGAGTGATGGCAGGTGTGACAATGAAAATGCAACAATGTGTACGTCTCAGGCACTTTTTTTTTCCCTTTTATTTTTTTTTCCACCCAGAATTCATGGATATTTAAAAACAGAGCAATATATAACCTAAGTAATTTTTTTTTTTGGTAAAAATTTCAATTTTATCTTGTCAAATGCCAGGACACCCTGCTAGGTGATAGAAAGCCTTGGTGAATACAGTAGGCATGATTTTTACATCTTAGAACTCACATTTTAAGGAGGATTATAGTTAGTACATAAGTTAACAGAAAAGAAAATGCAATAATCTGTAATAACTGGTAATGGGCAAGAGAAACAGGTACCGTATTAGAAAACATGTACGTATTGTGTGTGTACATGATGACGGTGTCAGAGAGATTTATGGCAAGCTAAGTTGAGGCAGAAATCTTCTGTTCTCTATCTATAGATACTTGATCAAAATGAACTCATGAATAGATATCCCAGAATAAGTTTGCTGGAGAGGACATGACATTTCTAGTTCAATAACAAATGATCATAACGTACTTGGATATCTCTCATGTTACTGCTCGTGCTGAGACCAAACTGAGTAGTGATAACAATTCATAGAAAACACTAAGTAATAATAATACTATTAAATTATCATATGTTGGGTTTATCTAATGGTCTGACATTCCATAAATTTCAAGTAGAAAATCATCAGATTTGTTTTTCAGTGCATGATAAGAATGTAAAGCAAAGTATTTACTTTCCTGAAGGAACATAAATCTTTGCTTTTAAATGACCTGATATTTATTTATTTATTTATTTATTTATTTATTTATTTATTTATTTATTTCAAGTTGCTTTGCATAGCGGCTACTTAGGTTTAAAATGGCAGTGTGTCATTTTCTTAGCTGGATATAGACTTTGTCCCCAGGAAATGGGTAGAAATATGTCCATTAATTTTAAGCTTTGCATTTGCTTCATCAGTTTTCAATTCCATGTCAGTAATAACCTTGTCTTGGTGCTACATGAAAGAAGGAAACAGCTATTAAAAGACTTGCTTATGTCTCAGAATTGCTGCAAATATGGAAAAGTCTTTTACTGATTGTTAGCGGACTTTATATCAATGCATGAAGCTGTCATTTGTAGGCTTAATATCATTATTGATAACAACATGCAGTTTGAGTTAAGTAAAAGCATCAGAAGTGATTCTAGATACATACAAAAATGTAGGTAGCTTTGTAGGCTCAGGAAAATGTCATCTTTGAAAACAGTATCCAAAAAATGAAACAAACATGTTACCAAAAAGTAGAAGTTGGCAGCAAAAGCATAGACCTAAAACATTGTTCATTTTGACTATGAAATTATATTTTAATGGAAAAAAGTGCCAAACTCAAGAAGAGATAAAAATCATATTTGAGAATAAAATACAAAAAGCATCTTTTCTTAAATTTTGTTGTGAAGGAGACTGCATTTATGAAAAGATTTATATTTATTTCTTTATTTTTAAGATTTTATTTATGAGAGAGAGAGCGCGCGAGCCTGTGTGTGCAAGCGGGGGTAGCGGGAAAGATCTCAAGCAGACTCCATGTTGAGTATGGAGCCCGAGCTGGGGCTGGCTCTCACGACTCTGAGATCATGACCTGACCTGAAACCAAGAGTCAGATGCTTAACTGACCGAGCCACCCAAGTGTTCCTATGAAAAGAATTTTTAAATGCATTACAGATATTAGTAGCAGTAGTATTTATTGTGCAGGAACAACCTGGCAAAAGCATGCTATCACTTTACATACATCCTTTATGAGAGACAACTGACACCTGGGGAGGAGAGATAAGTTGACTAATATCATAAAGCTGTTATGTGCTGACGTCACTAAAAGTTGGGAGCTTTCATGTGTACATGATTTTTGTAAAATGTGTTTGGTTTTGCTTTTAGAATGGTCACAATTCATAATCCTTGCTCATATAGACACAGACTTATTTGAGGTTAGTATAGGGCTCTAATTATCTAGAATCTGGTTCTCTCAATTATCTTCCTATGTTAAGAGCCATTGGTGAATCTTCTCTGATATGCATTAATATCATTCATTATGCTTTCTACCTGGGAGGGATTATGCTAATGCTAAATTTTTTCCTCCCAGCTTTACAGAAGTATAACTGAAATAAAACATTGTGTAATTTAAGGTGTATAACACAATGATTTGATACATGTATCTATTGTGAAATGAGTGCAATAAGGTTACTTTACACATTTATCGCCTCACGTGAACTTCTGTCTTGTGACAGTATCTCAATCCCATCCCCCTCTTTGATTGGTTCCTGTGTCCTTCCAGGCACCGTTCAGTCTATACTCACATTTATCTGTTCAGAGCTGTCACTTTTCTCCTTTATTCTGTCTTGTCTCTCTACAACTGAGATTAGATGCAAAATATTTGGGCATGCACATTACAATATAACTTAAAGATCTTTTCATTTTTTTTTCTGAGTTTAAATTTTGGAAAATTAATTTTGAATTGCAAAATCAGTAATGGGAAAAAGTCTTTTTTTCCCCACAAAATGAAACATTATGGAGGAGGTTAGGTTTATTTCTGTTGCTCTCCCCTCAAGCCCAGTCCCCTACCTCCTCAGTGGTCTGTAGAGATCAGTTTGTCATACTCCTTTCAGACCTTCCTCTTCATGTGTGTGTGTATGTGTGTGTGTGTGTGTGTGTGTGTGTGTGTGTGTGTAAATTGTTAACAGTTTAATATAAATACATACACATATATTTGGTCACGTGCTCCTTCTTTCTGAGAGAAAGAGCTCCTTCTTTCTGAGTGCCTAGCATCATGTGGTTCACTGGGCTCACCCTTCTGGGGACATTTATGTAAACATTTGCAATTATGACACAGTGCTGAATTGCCTTTTCGTATCTGCGTACTGATTAGGCCCGCAGTGTGTGATAGGACTAGTGATCCCTAGTTCCTCCTTTTTGATGGCTATATTGTACTCCGTCACATGCACGTGCCATAATTTATCCAAACATTCCCCCATTGATGGGTATTTATATAGTTTTGGGCCTCTGGCTACAATAAACATTATGGAGTGAGGATCTGAGTTTTTAAAGTACCCTGGCTTTTGCTGACATATGCAGATTTCTCTCCTGGACAAACCCCTACAAGCAGTGTTGCTGAATTAAAGACTATTTGAATTTGCAATTTAATAGCTCTGGCAAATCAACTCTTACAAACAGATTTTGAGAGTGCCATTTTCCTCGTATCCTCACTGACAGTGTGCTTTGGGGAATTTTAAAACTTTGCCAGTCTCATGGTGAAGTGTACTTTGTTATAGTCATGAATATAGCACTTTAAGTGTGGGTAAATTTGTGCCATCGTTTCACGTGTTGGTCAGCCACCATATTTCTTTTACTGTAGAATGTCAGTTTGCATAATTTGTCCTTTTTATTTTATTTTTTTCCTTAGTGGTTTACAAGAACTCTTTAAATACAAAGAAAATTATTTCTTTTTTATGTTAAGCAAAAAAAATCTTCCCAGATTGTCTGTTTAGTCTCCCAGTTTTAATGCTAAATATTTTATATACACTATTTTGTCACATAAACTCTGCAGAGTTAACATAATTTCCAGTTTGAAATGAAGAAACCAAATCTTAGTAAGTTACTTATCCAAAGTTACAGAATAATAGGATGGTAGAGAGGTTGAAAAGTAAAAATCAGCCATCACATGCCAAAAGTTGACCTCGTGTGTTGACCTATAATAACAATGGTGTTTCTGGCAGCAAAATCAGTCCACTAGTATGATTACCACCTGGGAAAACATAAGCAGTATAGAAATAAAAGGCAACAACATGAGAGACTATGGACTCTGAGAAACAAACTGAGGACTTCAGAGGGGAGGGGGTGGGGGAATGGGACAGACTGGTGATGGGTAGTAAGGAGGGCACGTATTACATGGTGCACTGGGTGTTATACGCAACTAATGAATCATCGAACTTTGCATCAGAAACCGGGGATGTACTGTATGGTGAACAACATAATATAATAAAAAATCATTAAAAAAAAAAAGAAATAAAAGGCAACAATACTCTTTCCTGGAACAAAACCACATCTTGTCAAATATATAGATTTCACCAAGTGGCAACCGTCAGTACAATAATTAGGTCAAGGAAGAATAATCTTGATGTTGTAACTGGGTGAATATTTGAGATGAAGAGGTCGATTATACAATTGTAAGTATCTGCCACCAATTACATATTAATTACAAAGAGAAAAACAGTAGCTCTATGTTGGGTAGTTGGGGGCACCACCCATCTTAGAACAAACTAACAGTCCTACATGTCTCCTGATAAAATGTGTTGACAAGGATGCAACATGACTTCTCTGTTTTCCTACCAAAATGCATAATCGGTTTTTTTTATGTTTTTTTATTATATTATGTTAGTCACCATACAGTACATCCCTGGTTTCGGATGTAAAGTTCGATGGTTCATTAGTTGCATATAACACGCAGTGCACCATGCAATCCATGCCCTCCTTACTACCCATCACCAGTCTATCCCATTCCCCCACCCCCCTCCCCTCTGAAGCCCTCAGTTTGTTTCTCAGAGTCTATAGTCTCTCATGCTTCATTCCCCCTTCTGATTACCCCCCCTTTTTTTCTTTTTTAAGATTTTATTTAATTAGAGACAGCCAGCGAAAGAGGGAACACAAGCAGGGGGAGTGGGAGAGGAAGAAGCAGGCTCCCAGCGGAGGAGCCTGATGTGGGGCTTGATCCCAGAACGCCAGGATCATGCCCTGAGCTGAAGGCAGACGCTTAACCGCTGTGCCACCCAGGTGCCCCAGCCCCCCCTTTCTTTATCCTGTTCTTCTCCTACTGATCTTCCTACTTCTTATGTTCCGTAAATGAGTAAAACCATATGATAATTGTCTTTCTCTGCTTGACTTATTTCACTTAACATTATCTCCTCCAGTGCCGTCCATGTTGCAGCAAATGTTGAGAACTCGTTCTTTCTGATAGCTGAGTAATATTCCATTGTATATATGGACCACAACTTCTTATTCCAGTCATCTGTTGAAGGGCATCTCGGTTCCTTCCACTATTTAGCTATTGTGGACAGAGCTGCTATGAACATTGGGGTTCATATGGCCCTTCTCTTCACTACATCTGTATCTTTGGGGTAAATACCCAGTAGTGCAATGGCTGGGTCATAGGGTAGCTCAATTTTTAACTTTTTAAGGAACCTCCACACTGTTTTCCAGAGTGGCTGTACCAACCTGCATTCCCACCAACAATGTAGGAGGGATCCCCTTTCTCCACATCCTGTCCAGCAATTGCTGTTTCCTGTCTTGTTAATTTTTGCCATTCTAACTGGCGTAAGGTGGTATCTTAGTGTGGTTTTGATTTGAATTTCCCTGATGGCTAATGATTTTGAACATTTTTTCATGTGTCTGTTAGCCGTTTGTATGTCATCATTGGAAAAGTGTCTGTTCATATCTTCTGCCCATTTTATGATTTGTTTATTTGTTTCTCGCATATTGAGTTTGAGAAGTTCTTTGTAGATCTTGGATACCAGTCTTTTATCTGTAGCATCATTTGCAAATATATTATCCCATTCCGTGCCTCTTAGTTTTTTTGATTGTTTCCTTGGCTGTGCAGAAGCTTTTTATATTGATGAAGTCCCACAAGTTCATTTTATCTTTTGTTTCTCTTGCCTTTGAAGATGTGTCATGAAAAGGTTGCTGTGGCCGATGTCGTAGAGGTTGCTGCCTATGTTCTCCTCTAGAATTTTGATGGATTCCTGTCTCACATCGAGGTCTTTCATCCATTTGGAGTTTATCTTTGTGTATGGTGTGAGGGAGTGGTCAAGTTTCATTCTTTTGCATGTAGCTGTCCAATTTCCTCAGCACCATTTATTGAAGAGACTGTCTTTTTTCCACCGGATGTTTTTTCCTGCTTTATCAAAGATTAGTTACCCAAAGAGCCGAGGGTCCATTTCTGGGTTCTCTATTCTGTTCTATTGGTCTATGTGTCTGTTTTTGTGCCAGTACCATGCTGTCTTTGTGATCACAGCTTTGTAGTACAGCTCAAAATCCGGCATTGTGATGCCCCCAGCTTTGTTTTTCCTTTTCAACAGTTCCTTGGAGATTCGTGGCCTTTTCTGGTTCCATACAAATTTAAGGACTGTTTGTTCCAGTTCCTTGAAAAATGTCATTTGTATTTTGATTGGGATAGCATTGAAAGTATAGATTGCTCTGGGTAGCATGGACATTTTAATATGTTAATTCTTCCGATCCATGAGCATGGAATATTTTTCCATCTTTTTGTGTCTTCCTCAATGTCTTTCAAGAGTGATTTATAGTTTCTAGAATATAGGTCCTTTACGTTTCTGGTTAAGTTAATTCCAAGGTAATGTATGGTTTTTGGTGCTATTGTAAGTGGGATGGATTCTCTAATTTTTCTTTCTTCAGTCTCATTATTCGTGTATAGAAATGCAACTGATTTCTGAGCATTGATTTTTGTATCCTGCCACATTACTGAATTGCTCTATAACTTCTAATAGTTTGGGAGTGGCTTCTTTTGGGTTTTCCATATAAAGTACCATGTCATCTGTGAAGAGAGACAGTTTGACTTCTTCTTTGCCGATTTGGATACCTTTTATCCCTTTTTGTTGTCTGATTGCTGTTGCAAGGACTTCTATTACCATGTTGAATAATAGTGGCGAGAGTGGGCATCCTTGTCGTGTTCCTGATCTTGAGGGAAAGGCTTCCAGCTTTTCCCCATAAAGAATGATATTTGCTGTAGGCTTTTCATAGGTGGTTTTTATGAGCTTGAGGAATGTACCCTCTATCCCTACATTCTGAAGGGTTTTAATCAGGAAAGCATGCTATATTTTGTCAAATGCTTTTTGGGCATCAGTTGAGAGGATCATATGGTTCCTGAGTCTTTTCTTGATATGATGTATCATGCTGATAGATTTGTGAACGTTGTACCACCCTTGCATCCCAGGGATGAATCCCACTTTGTCATGATGGATAATCCTTTTAATGTACAGTTGGATTCTATTAGCCAGGATCTTGTTGAGGATTTTGGTGTCCATATTCATTAGGGAAATCGTCTGTAATTCTCCTTTTTGATGGGGTCTTTGCCTGGTTTGGGGATCAAGGTAATATTGGCCTCATAGAGTGAGATTGGTAGCTTTCCTTCTGTTTCTATTTCTTGAAATAGCTTTAGGAGAATAGGTATTATTTCTTCTTTGAATGTTTGGTAGAATTCCCCAGGAAAACCGTCTGGGCCTGGAGTTTTATTTTTTGGAAGGTTGTTTATCACTGACTCAATCTCTTCATAATTAATTGGCCTGTTTAAAAAATCAATTTCTTCCTGTTTCAGTCTTGGTAGTTGATAGGTTTCCAGGAAGGCCTCCATCTCTTCCAGATCACTTAATTTATCGGCATAAAGCTGCTGATAAAAGTTTCTAATAATCCTTCCAATTTCACTGGTGTTGGTTGTGACCTCTCCTTTTTCATTCATAATTTTATTAATTTGGGTCCTTTCTCTATTCTTTTGGATAAGTCTTGCCAGTGGTCTGTCAATTTTATTGATTCTCTCAAAGAACCAGCTTCTAGTTCTGTTGATCTGCTCTACTGTACTTCTGGTTTCTAATTCGTTGATTTCTGCTCTAATCTTGGTCAACTGCTTCCTCGTGCGTGGATTAGGTCTGTTCCTCTGTTGCTGTTCCAGCTTCTTGAGGTGAGAATATAAAAACTGCATTTTAGATTTTTCTGTTCTTTAGAGTGAGGCTTGGATGGCTATGTATTTCCCCCTTAGGACTGCCTTTGCAGTATCCCATAGGTTTTGGACCATTGTGTTTTCATTCTCGTTGGTCTCCATAAATTGCTTAAATTGATTTTTGATTTCCTGGTTTATCGAATCATTCCTGAGCAGGATGGTTCTTAGTCTCCAAGTGTTTGAGTTTCTTCCAAATTTTTCCTTGTGGTTGAGTTCCAATTTCAAAACGTTGTGGTCTGAGAATACGCAGGGAATAATTTCAGTCTTTTAGTATCGGTTGAGACCTGTTTTGTGCCCCAGAACATGGTCTATTCTTGAGAATGTTCCATGGGCATTAGAATAGAATGAGTATTCTTTGGTTCTGGGGTGTAGTGTTCTATATATATCTATGAGGTCCAACTCGTCGAGAATGGCATTCAAAGCCTTTGTTTCTTTGTCAAGTTTTTGCATGGGTGTTCTGTCTATTTCTGATAGTGGGGTGTTGAGGTCCCCTACTAGTAATGTATTTTTATCTATATGTCTCTTTATTCTGTTAAGAGTTGGCTTGTGTATCTTGCTGCTCCCCTGTTGGGGGCATATATATTTATAATTGTCACATCCACTTGTTGGATACGTCCTTTCAGAATAATATAGTGCCCTTCTGTGTCTCTAACTATAGTCTTTAGTTTAAAATCCAATCTATCTGATATGAGAATTGCTACCCCAGCTTTCTTTTGAGGTCCATTGGCGTGAAAGATGGTATTCCATCCCTTTACTTTCAGTCTGAATGTATCTTTAGGTTCAAAATGAGTCTCTTGTAGACAGCAAATGGATGGGTCATGTCTTTTTATCCAACCTGCAGCCCTGTGGCGTTTATGGGAGCATTTAGGCCATTTACGTTAAGACTGAATATTGAGAGATATGATTTTAATGATGCCATGTTGCCAGTAAAGTCTTTGTTTCTATAGATTGTGACTTTCTGTTCTGTATCACTCTTGGGGCCTTTTTACCTTTATAGAACGCCCCTTAATATCTCCTGTAGGGCTGGTTTTGTGGTTACAAAATTGGTCAATGACTGGCGATTCTGGAAGGTCTTTATTTCTCAATCAATTCTGAATGACAGCCTTGCTGGATAAAGGATCCTCGCCTGCATGTTTTTCTCTGAGAGTTTTAAAAATACCCCCCCAACCCCTTCTCTCATTCCAGGTCTGTGTAGACAGGTCTGACGTAATTCTGATACCTTTGCCTTGGTACATGAGAAATTTCTTTGCCCTGGCCGCTTTCAATACTGTATCCTTGGATCTAATATTTGCGACTTGCACTATGACGTGACATGGCATAGGTTTGTCATGGTTGAGCTTGGGAGGGGTCCTCTCTGCCTCTTGGACACGAATGTGTGTTTCCCTTGCTAGATTAGGGAAGTTTTCAGCTACGATGTGTTCAAATATCTCTAGACCTCTGTTTTTCTCCACCCCCTCGGGGATGCCAATGATTCTGACATTAGAATGTTTCATTGAGTCAGTAATCTCCGGTAACCTACATTCTTGGGCATGGATTTTTTTAAGTCCCGATTCTATTTTAGCTTTTTTTTCTATTAACCCATCCTCCAATTTGCTGATACATTCTTCTGCCTCATTCACCCTGGCCATCAGAGCTTCTAGTTTTGACTGCATTTGGCTCATAGAATTTTTAATTTCTGCCAAATTCGCTCTCATTTCTGCCCTTAGAGATTCTATATTCTCATTAACATTTTCGTTAATACTTTTTTCAATTCTACACATCATGTTGACCATTGTTACTCTGAATTCCATTTCTGATAATTTGGTTATATCCATATCCATTAGTTCTGTGGTAGAGGCCACAGACTCATTGTCTTTTCTTTGCTGGGGGGGATTTCTCCTTCTCGTCATTCTGATGAGGAGAGGTTGCGGGGTTGTCCAGAGCCCACATTATTGCCCGGGACCCAGGCAGTGTGCCCTTGTTTTATAGGGATCTTAGGGATGTGGGCTTTTTGATTTTTCAGCCTGCCTTCTGTGTTCTGGGGGAGGGGCCTGCCACACCGGTAGTCAGGCAACCCTGTTTGGGTAGAGTCTCGGTGTCCCCTGCGAGGGGGGATGGGGGTCTGCACACTGTGAGCCGGTCTTTCCAGGCTTTTGTTCTCTGGCGGCTTTCCCTGGCGGTTTTCTGTGCCTCTTCTGAGAGTCAGAGCAGCAGTGGCCGCATCTCAGCCTCTGTCTCAGAACAGAGGGATCGCGGACCGTTCTCCACTGATGTTCTGGCCACTTTAACTCTGTTTCTGTTGGTGCTGCTCAACCCTGCAGCGTCCCGGGATGTGTGCCCCACACCCGGCGTCCCAGCCCTCACTTCCAGGGCCGGCGCGTCTCTGTCCTTTGTGTTTCTAACACTGCCAGCTGCCTCGTGCGCTCCGGAGCTCCCGGTCTCAGTCTGCTCTCTCGCGGGTGCCAGTCCTCGGTCCTCGGGACCGCCCGCTCCCCCGTTCAGGTGGCTACTGCTTCCCGGCGCCCGAACGCGGCAGCTCCCTCCCCCTTCCGTTTATCTTCCGATGTCTGTGCACAGTTTCATGGCTCCCCGCTTCGTACCTCAATACTCAGCGCTGGAGATGTTCATTTGTAGAGATCCAGATGCGTCTTCCTGCGTCTCAGGCTGATTCCGTGGTTGTTTAGGCTGGTCTGGTACCTATCCAGCTCGACTCGGGGGACCGGCTGAAAAAGGGGTCCCCTACTCCTCCGCCATCTTAACTGTTCCCGCCTGCCCCAAAATGCATAATCTTAACCTGAACAAGAGGAACCATCACTCACGTCCAAGTTGAGGGACACTTAATGAAATGATTAATTTGTACTTTTGAAAAATGTTAAGGTCATTAATTCCAAAAATGTTAAGATGCCATTCCAGATAAAGCAGACTAAAGAAACATGAAAACTACATTTAATGCATAATCCTGGGTGGGATTTTAGACTAGAGAAAGTAGTTTATAATATGTTTTTTCAACAGTAAATGAAAATTTTATATGGACTGTGGATTAGATAATTGCATTGTATCAATATCAAATTTTCTGATTTTGTTAATTATACTAAGGTTATGTAAAGAATGCCATCATTAAGATACACAAGTATTTACGGGTAAGGTGATATGATACCTGCAATGTGTTTTGAAATAGTTACAAAACTATCTATGCAGTTAACTTTCTATACATACATATCATATATACTTGGATATATTCACACATACATACATAATGCCCTGTGGCTAACCACTCATTTGGTTAGACAAGAAGTATCTATACTTGTTTGTTTAACAATACTGTGTTTATTAGTTCAAATATACTTACAATTATCTGAAGAAATATTTTCTGTTTTCACTTTCACATAAATATGAGAACCTCCCATCCCGACATCACTAATCATCTTTCAGGTTAATATGTTTCTATCTGTATTCACATAAAGAAAATTTTCATATTACCATGTATGCATATTGCTTCAGTAGCTTTCTAGAAGATCCAGTTAACTTGGGGTTCCTCATTTCTTCAGAGCTCACTGGTTATGCCCTTTGTGAAGACCACTTTCTTTAGACATTCTGTGTTTCCTTCCTCTGAGCAAACCCCGTTTGTCCCCCTCCCAGTGAGTTTCATGAGGAAGTATGATAGAGAATAACATAGGCACAACTAGATTTACTTCAGAGACGATTAGGGAGTCATTTCATTTTGAATAAATTTGGATGAGGAAAATGACTGGATTAGAATGGAAGAACAAAATGAAGTCGTTGAATCGAATTGTAGCAAAGTTTGGAGAAGAAACCTGACTATTTGCAACTACAGTGATAAAACGTGTGCAGGCATTTCTCCGGTAACGTGACCCAGATTGATGCCCTCCGATAGCCAGAATCCTAATTTCTTGCTTAAGGGAGGTTTGGGCAGGGTTCCATACCTCAAGGAAATGCATCCAATAGCCAGCAATTCCTGAGGTTCACCTGCACGGAACAAGTTCAAGAAAATCTTCTTGTTTAAAAGTTGCCCTTGTTTAACTTGACTCTTTGTTTTTACCAGCCGCATTTGCAACCCTATAGTTATTTGCTGTCTAAAAGCATAGGACTCTTTGCTTTGCTTACTTTGTTTTCTCTTTATCTCGTGTAAAAAAGAAAAAAGTGAACCCTGAGTTATCTGTGGTTTGTTGGTTAGCTTGGAAATGTAATAGTGGGATCTGTGTTCTAGTGGAGAGTGTGCGGAAGATAAGAGCTGGAGACACAAATCGACATCCTATCTGCTTCATAAATGACCTGTTTAGAGTAGTTTGTTTTGCATTATGGATATTGCTGTCAGTCCCTTGTGTTGTGTTGAGTTAGAGTCTTTTCTCCTTAGTAATATCTCTGATGACAGGCGACTCGTATGAACAGAAAATAATTGAATTCTATTCTGCTCTTCAGGTTTTCTTTTCTTCCTTTGGATGTTTATAGGTGTGTTATTTACAGCATAATTTCATCTATTAGTTATTTACACGGCTTCAGATCCTCATCGGACACAAGCAAGAAAATACCGAGATTCCATCATGATACATATCATTTGATAAATTAGAGTGTTTCATCCTTTTTGTTTTGACAAGGCACAGATATTTTATCATGAATTCCTTTTAATAGTGCAAAGACTTATAAAATGACTCCAGTGGAATCGGAGGTAAATATATGTCTTTTGATATGTCTAATAAAATAAGGAATAAAACTGCCACTAGTTCCTAAAAGCAGTATACCACATCATCCTTATTAAAATAAGAGACTTTTAAGTACTTTTGGAACTATTAAATTGATTGCTGATTTTAGGAGAGTATGTTTTGAAGTCACATAAATTTTTAGACATTTGCATAGTACATTTCATAATATTAAATTTCACCTCACTGATTTATCTCAATATGTGCAGTTTAATTAAATTAATAGGTGCATGATTCCACTTCAGAGAATATAAAGTTCTACTTAATAAAAAAATTAAAATATAACATCTCAGCTTTTTGTGACATGAGAAGAACAATAGTTTTTGGGTGCGTTGCTAAGAATATTTATCTGGTTAAAGAAACTATTGAATGTCAAAAAGAACCAGGACATAATAATTATAAATTAATGTTGAGAGAGAAAAAAAAAAAGGCATAGTCGACTGTAAGTTAGGCAAGAAATGTACCATAACCTCGTTTGGTTCCTGACTACCAGTTCTGTAGGGTTCTGTGGATTGCCATGAGCTTTCTAGAACTCTGGAGAAGACCCAGTCCTGACCCCATTCTGTGCTCTCCCATGCACCCTGTGGTATGAAATAGGAAAAACACATTCACTCCTCTTCTTAGAGATTTTTTTCCTGATGTGTTATGATAGCCCCTAAATGAGTCTTTTGTCAGAATATCGTGTTGAGTAAAAATTTCCCAAGCATGTTGATCATAGAGCTGATAGAGTTTCAGGGAGGGAAGGGAGAGAGATGTAGCAAGGAAACAGGGAAAAGTAACAGTGAGATGAGAGAAAGGTGAGTTGGAAAGAGGAGCTTTTAACTACTTCAAATAAATACCTGTTTGGGGAAAGAATGCATTGACCTTAGAGGATAAATGAGTTGAAAGAGAAAAAAGTCATAATGTCAATATTAAATGAGGGATCGCTTTTCATTCCTCTTGTGGCTACTTAACCAATTTCTCTTTTCTCCTATACAGTTTTTTTTTTTTTTTCTGAAACACTGCCGCATCTTGTGTTCTAGGATTTGAAACTTTTGTGGTTACAAATTTGCCCATGATACTCCAATCTCAAAACCTGTAGCATCTTTACCTTCTGCAGTTAATTTTTTCCCCTCCACTCCCTGTCCTCCCCAACCCTCTCTCTCACTCTTGCTTGTTTTTTTTCCTTCTCTCTCTCTCTCTGCCTCCCTCCTCCCCCCCCCTCTCATTCTTTCAGATTTAACCTTGCTGAAGGGAGGTTGGTGGTGGGGGACAGTGGAAGGAAGTAAACTTGTCATTATTTTAAAAGAGTATCTTTTTGGTTAACCAATTTACGTTGTAGGTTTTTGGTAAACATGTTACAGACTCCCTTCTCTCTACCATTTTTCTAAGCTAAAAGAAATCTTGACAAAGGGATTTTTTGTCTCTATTCATGTTAATGACCCTCTCAGCTCTTTCTAAACTATAACCTAAGGTAGACTGTCATGTGAGACTCCATGCAGAGATTCACAGATGGATTTGCAAATGTGTCAATCCTCTAGAAATATTTTCGGAATCTACTAGGATTTCTCTCTCACCTATCTAGGT
Organism: Ursus americanus; assembly: GCF_024610735.1. Taxonomy (NCBI): domain Eukaryota; kingdom Metazoa; phylum Chordata; class Mammalia; order Carnivora; family Ursidae; genus Ursus; species Ursus americanus. The sequence continues at coordinate 9,548,216 of NC_142131.1, forward strand.
ATTTCTCCAGCCGTTACAGGATTTTTGTCCCCTAGGGTCTGCGGTTCTTGGTCACTCTGCTTTGAAGAATGAAGAGGTAGACCAGCAACAGTATAAGTTCCTGGAGAGGGAGGGGACCCGAAAGGGTTGCCGTTTAGATGTTCAAATCTAGGGGTTTTTATAAGCTCTTTTGCAGAAATACCTTTTTTTTTTTTTTTTAAGATTCTATTTATTTATTTGACACAGGCAGCCAGCGAGAGAAGGAACACAAGCAGGGGGAGTGGGAGAGGAAGAAGCAGGCTCCCAGCGGAGGAGCCTGATGTGGGGGCTCGATCCCAGAACGCCGGGATCACGCCCTGAGCCGAAGGCAGACACTTAACAGCTGCGCCACCCAGGCGCCCCCAGAAATATCCTGAGCATCCTGAGTGGGCCCCCGGTGGATTGGCTGCTAAGCCGTGCCAGTCAGGGCTTTCATCGTGCCCCTGTTTACTTATTGGGTTATTGTTCACTTATTGATGGTCTTTTGGGCTGACATCTGGAGACTGCCTCAGCTTGTGATAGTGACCAGTGTTTTATGGTTAATTGCTTTGTTTGGAGATGTTTTGCAAAAGTCGCTGCCGCAGAGGCTGCTAGACAGGACGCTGCTGTGGTCTTGTCGAAGTTGTAAAACAGGATGCTAGTGTGGTTTCGTCTTAGCTGTCCCAGCTCCCAGGTTTCTTGTTGGGAGCCCTGGCCCTGACTACCTAAGAGTCCAATTAACTCCGAAACCAGCCACCCAGCTGCATTCTGAAGGTGGTTGGGGTGAGCCAACCCTTAGTTTAACTCATTTCTGTCCTCCAGTTTCCCTCACACTTCTTACTGGGTTAGGATTTTAATATTGTTGTGGAAATAGGGGGTGAGGGGAGAAAAGGGATTCCCTGAAACATGGCGCTAATTAAGCTCTGCTCTCCTGAGAGGTTGGCATAGAGCTCTGGTGGAGATGCGCGTTTGTGATCATGCTTCCCTTCTGCTACCCTAAAGCGTGCGACGCTTCCGGCTGTAATGCTTGTAATCTATTAGAGATTTATAGAGTAGTGTGAAATGAACGGTGTAATAGGTTACTGTATATTCGAACATTTCCTCATTAAGGAATAAAATACAATTATTTAAAAATACTGCGGTTTGCTTTTATATTAAGAAAGAAAAAGCATTTAATTAAATATTAAAAGCTTAAGGAAATGGCTCATGAAGACCAATTCTACGTTTCGCATGTTATATTTATGTAGAAAAAAGGAAGTTAAAAATTTCAGTACCTTTTTAAACACAAAGTATACTTCCGCTTAGGAAAATGGGTTACTAGGATAAATGTTCTCGGAGTTTATGAAATAATCAACATGCCCACAAACAGTAACGTCTTTATCATTGGATTGATGTGTTTATTTTTACATAACCTAAATAGTAAATTTGCCTTTTCTTAAAATTTTAACCCACAATTTTCTAAACTTAGAAAATGAATACAATACAAAATTAATTCTTTGTTGTTGGAGCAAATTGAGAAACTTTTTTCTCTCTTTGAGACTTAAGGTGAATATTGGAAAACTACAAATTGGTATATTTACTTTAATAATCAAGATACCGTTTTTAAAGTTTCTCTAGTATTTTTATCATTCTGTTATTTTTACAGGTTTATTGTGCTGTTTATTAATTTACGTATCACTGAAGTCAATTGTTGAAAGTGTATAATTCCACGATTATAGTAAATTAACACTTAAAATACTACATGCCAGGAAACACTTTGATCTGAGGCAAATCTAAGTGGTTGGTCACCTTTTAATGTTTCAATCATCCTGAAAGTGGCCTTATCTCTGTTTTACAGTTAACAGTTCCCATTCTCAGCCTTGGAAAGTTTCTCCTTGGGATCTGTTTCTATAAATTTGCCTTTTCTAAGTATTTCATACAAAAAGAAACCTATAATGCATGTTCTTTTGTATATTCTCAGCTCTTTCACTTAGAATAAATGTTTCAGAGTTATCATTGTTGTAGCATTTATCAGTATTTCTTTCAGTTATTGAATATTATTCCATTTTATGGATATACTCCCTTTTATTTTTTTCTCCGAATCATCACTTAGAGGTTTTTAGATTGTTTCCAGTTTGGACTCTTATAAGTGATTAATATTTCTGTGAACATTTGCATGTATGTCTTTGTTGACTTTGAAAAAACTTTCTTGGGTAGATTCCTAGAAGTAGAATTTCTGGGTTTATGAAACTTTTAAAGTTTTGTGTGTGGTGTGCATAGGGGTCTTTTCGCTTCCTCCTCTTCCTCTTCCTCTTTTTTTCTTGTAAGTCTGTATCCAATTGACTTAGCACCATTTATAAGAGAATGCCCTTCCCTTATTACATTGTATTGGCATCTGTGTTGAAAATAAATGACCTTAAAGTAAGGATCTTTTTATGAACTCCCAGTGCTGCCCATTGATCTACGTGCTGATCGATGCTCTGATTATGCACCGTCTTCATTTCTTTAAAGTAAATTGAAATCAAATGCTATAATCCTCCAAACGTGTTTGTTTGTTTTTTTCCAAATGTGTCTTAGGTATTCTTCCTGTGTTTTTCCATATAAGTTTGGGAAAAACTTTTCAATTTCTACAAATTAGCCTGCTGAGATTTTGATAGAGATTGCATTGAATTTATAGATCAGTTTGGTGGTAATTGCTGTTGTGACAATATTGAGCCTTCCAATCAATGAATATAAAATGTCTCTCCATTTATTTAGGTCTTAAATTCTCTTAACAATGTTTTGTAATTTTCAGTGTATAAGTCTGACGCTTTTGTTAAATTAACTGCGCAGTAGCTTATTCTTTCTGATGCTTTTGTGAGTAGAACTGTTTTCTAATTTTATTTCAGATTGTCTGCGGCTAGTATATAGAGATAAATAGATTCTGAGTATCAAACTTACATCCTGTGAGATTGTGAACTCATTTATTAGTTCTCATCATTTTTTCCCTTAGGATTTTCTACATACAGGATCATGTCCCATGAAAATGAAAACATTTTTACTTTTTCTTTCTGATCTGGATGCCTTCAGTATATTAATTTCTTTCAAAAAATTTTTTCCACTACCTAAGACCTTTAGTACAATGTCTAATAGAAGTTGACAATATGGATATCTTGCTTTGTTCCAGAAACTAGTGGGGAAGCATCCTAGTGTCTTCTTGCCCACTTTGTCTCTTATGGAATTTCAGCCATTTCTTATGCAAGGTCAGCCATTTATCTTATTGGTGCTCCATGAATTGGTCCATTAAACATACATTTTCAAATTTGTTGGCACCCTGTTTTTCATATTTTCACAACAGAAAAATGAATACTGAAACAACTAGCGTGGTCTTGAAAATAAGCAAGTTTGGTATAAGGTACAGTTAATTTACATTTTAAGGGGAAATGTGATATGTGGGAGAAAGAGAGAAGGATAATAGAAAAGGTAGCAACTTTCGAACAATGGAGTATTACAAAAGATTTTTCAGAAGGCTGGGATGAAGAATAAAATTTAATACCGAAGGTGGTAAATTCAATGATAAGGGCAGGACCTTGAATTTGGCACATTAGGAAAAAGAAAGTGATCCTTTGATGTCTCAAAATATATGCCTCATAATTCCATAGAGATTAAAGTAATCAGAGGCTTGAATAAGAAAGACTATATATGTATGTGTGTGTATAAATTATAAATAAAGCCAAATATAATATTTTAAGCGAAATATAGTATTTTTGGTCAAGGACATAAACTGTTGATACTGAAGGCATTAAAGTTCAAATTCTTCATTTTTTTTATTTTAAGACCTATCTTATGCATATGAAGTATAGAACATATGTATCTTTTAAAATATATATGATGTATAATTATATAACATATAGTACATATATCTTTAATATATATTACACCTTTGAACGTCTAAATGCCTACGATTTGATAGGTAGAATCCAGAATCTCAATCTAGAACCCAGAATCTCAAAATGTGGCTGGGAACCAGCAGCAGCACCTGCTTGGCTCTTGCTCAAAATGCAGAACCTGAGGTCCAAGCAGAATATCAGAATCTGCATTTGAAAAGATCCTTGCGTGATCTGTGTTGACATGAAAGTTTGAGAAGTGCTGGTTGAAAATACTATGCTTTCGGGGGGCGCCTGGGTGGCACAGCGGTTAAGCGTCTGCCTTCGGCTCAGGGCGTGATCCCGGCGTTACGGGATCGAGCCCCACATCAGGTTCCTCCGCTGGGAGCCTGCTTCTTCCTCTCCCACTCCCCCTGCTTGTGTTCCCTCTCTCACTGGCTGTCTTTATCTCTGTCGAATAAATAAATAAAATCTTTAAAAAAAAAAATACGATGCTTTCAGCTAGCAACTACAGCATCTCCCTGAGTCGGTGTGAATGCCAGACCCTACGCTAGACACAGTGCTGGGTATTCCTTCCCGGGGGAGTCTCACAGTCTAGCAGGAAAGCCAGGCACGCACGTAGGGTGATAGCTGATTAACAGAGTGCTAAGGAAACACGAAGGGGACACTAGTCGTTTCCTTTGTGACTGTCAGAGAAGACAGATCCACATTTTAATTGGGCTTTCAAAGGTGGGGAGTATTCCCCAAGCCTTCATCCCTTCATCAGCGGAGGGTACGTGGGAACACTGCTTGAGCGACACAGACTTCCCATAAAGTCTTCCATTCCAACGACACAGTCAGAGCCGTTGTCTACACAGCCTCTGACAAGATCTTTCTCCCTGCGTGTTGGCATCCTCACTGCTTCACACCCCACAGGGACCACATTTTTGCTAAAATGATAAAACTCGATTCCATTAGGATCGAACTCATGATATTTCTTCAGGTGCCACAGAAAGCCTCAGGCTTTCTCATTCCTCCTGGGTGGTCTCCTGCTTGTCATCTAACCCTGATCAAACCCTTTCCAATCCCCTTCTCACCACTGTCTCTCTTTTGAATTCGTGGTCTGTCAATAGCAAAACCTCCTATCTCGTCAACCTCCTTTTTGAGCGTTTACTTTACCATTCTACTCTCAAAGAAATCTGGGTCTCCACTGATGGTACCTTTTTCTCTGAAGCTATTCCGAAGGGCACTCGTTTTTGTCACACCCCAATACCCTCTGGACTTAAAGGTGGAGTACTTTTTCTTTGGTTCCTCATTGATAATCCCATACCTCTCTCCCTCTATTTTCCTTACAACCATCTTGATGATTCTTCTCCTCCTTCCCACCTCCTCCTCCTCCTTCATCTTCTTCCTCTTCTTTTTTATTGTCTTACGATTCATCACTTTTTTTTTTATTGTCTTACGATTCATCACTTCTGTTCCCCATAGTGTTAAAACCTACAAGTATCTGAGCACTTGCTCCATCTCTCGGTGATGTTTAACTATTATTATATTTTTGTTTCTTCCAAATCTGCTTATGTCTTAGTTCTTGGTGATTTGAATATATGCAGAGAGAATCCTGCCAACTCTGGCCTCTCAGCTTCTTTAATCCCCCGCAAAGAGTTTGGCTATCACTTACCACAGCCAGTGGTTCCTTTGGTTATACGCTAGGCCACGTCGATTCCTGTACCTACAACCTTTCCATAAGCTCATTTGTATACATCTCATTGTTGACCAGTCCCCCTTCCTTCCAGTTCATTCCTCTTGAACTGTACATCCAACAAGCTTCTGCCTTACTGTGACCTCCTATCCACTGTGCCTGCCAGTCTCATTGCTGGACCTTCCTCTACTTTTCATCAGCACTTGTGACTTTTTTTTTTTCTCTATCTATACTCCTTTGATGATCTCATTTCATTGCATGTATTTAAATATTATCAGTATGCTATCTCCAGCCTATTATTTTTCTGTTGAACTCTTAATGTGATCCGTGGAGGCAGTTATTTTTGCTTTCTTTTTGTTGGCTTGTGTATCTCAATTGCTAGAACAATGTCTGGAACATGGTAGGCCTTCAATAAATCAGTGAATATATTCTTTGCCCACCAAAGCAAAGAAGAATATGTGGTTTACTGAAATAACTTTGAGCAGTACTCTGTGGTTGACATGAAAAGTGCCTGCGTGTGTATAGGGATGAGGATATTGGTTGGAGCTGATTTTAAGGAGTTTGCACTGGATCGTTCAGATAGAGCAAGATGTCAGAGGATTTTAAGTGTCTGAGGTTTCTACCTTCTGTGAGCAGATAGATGGTGACGCCATCAACACAGAACGAGAACAGAAGAGGTGAGATAATGTTTGTAAGTTCAGAAGAATGTACTTGTTATAACTTGAGATTTCTAGGAGATGACCAAAAGACAAGTTACAATGGTAACATGAGCGAACATTAAACTTACGGAGCCAGGTTGTCAGCTATCAATCAAACTGGGCGAGGAAGATTCACACGCACTTGGTGAATAATTTCCTTCTCGTAGAGTGCATCTTTCAATTTCTTCATGTGATTCACTGAAACACTTTTCTGAATAGACATCATACAAAAGTACAGTTTTTATGGCAACTGCAACAAATATCCTTGAAAGTATGCAAAATAATTTATTTTTCAGGAAATAGACTATGGATATAAAATAAGATCCTTTTTTCCTGGCTAGTTTGATTTCATCAAACAGAATGATTTTTATTGTATATAGACATGGACACCCATTCATCCACTCCTACCCCCCCACATACGTATGTTTACATACACATATTTAGACCATATCTATGATTTTTAACATTCATAAGGGTTCAATAAATCAAAAGAGTAAGTCTTTGTTATCATAGTATGCTCGGGTTTTATAGAATCATAGAGTCATGTATCATCTTCAGAAGAGAATTCACAGACTGAGCATTCATAGCATGATCTGTGGTTATTTGGTATGTTATATGTATTTCTGTGAATTCAGTAAGCAAATAACCTGGCAAACTATAGCCGTAAAAAGTGTTATGATAGACAAAAAATACATGAGAAGATATAAAAAACATGAAAAGACATAAAATGTGCATGGACAGGTGTCTATAAATGAATGTCATCTTTTAATTATCATAATTTTAGATATTGGCATGAGAAAATTCGCAGTTGTGTGTGCTTCCAGGGGAGCGCTTCATAAGACTTTAGAAAGTACATGACACTGGATGCAGTTTTATTCCAGTGTAAAAATGTTCCTATGGCTCTAATGAATGGCCCATCTTGTTATAAAGTGGAGATGAATGTGAAACAATTGGACAGATTTTGTCAGAACCCTATGTGTTCTGGTTTAGAACGTCACTAAGCTTAATAGCACCCTGAGTTGTCATTTCCCTTTCTAACAGTATCTGCACAGAAATTACAATTGACAATAGGTGGGGGTAATTAATAAGATTTCTTGCATATGGGCGCCAGGTAGAGAGCTGTGGTTCGCTCAAGCAGCCATATCTGTCTTTACGTGCCCCAGCGTTTGGTCATGGCATTGGTAGAGAGCGCCGCAGAATCCTATTAATCAAATTTCAGTTTTATCTGGTTCCTCTTAAAAAATGTGTCTAGATATTAACTACAGAGTATCCATGGAAAAATAGTTCATGGTTAGTCCGTGAATAAGGTGTTCTTTTGTGCACAAACTTATTGTGTTTATTTCCTGCGTATCCACTTCCTACTACCAGACTCCTTGAAAACTGCTCCGGTTTTGTTTTGTGTAATTTCAGTTAATATACTAACTAGGACACCAGTCTTTGAAAATAGAGATAGAATAAATCCCCAGAGTATTATCACCAATATTATAAAGGGATATTCTGAATATCTTTATGCAAAAACTGGACAATTTAGATGAGGACAGATATAAATTATAAAACCTTATCTTCTGTTGAGAGGCGGACCTGACTTCGCCAGCCCTTGACTCTGTCTGGATTGGCCACGTAATTTATTAGGCCAATGGGACTTTTGTAAAAGTGGCAGATGCAGGTGTTTGAAATATGTTGGACGTTGAGGCTTTTTGTTGTTGTTTCCGAAAGTAGAAACCTTAGTTAGCCACCAGGTGAATGATCTGGGTCCTGTGAGAGGATGGGAGGACCTGCGGAGGGAAACCGGCACGTGTATGAAAACAGCTTGCCAACATCCATACGTGGGAAGGGGGACGTCCTAGACCATCCACCTAGCGCACAGCCGAGCGGCGGACAGTAGGAGCACGAGAGGGCACGGCGGAACCGGCCCACGAGCAGACCATCTGGATTGCAAAACCGCCCAGCCACATGCAGGATTACAGGAGAATTAAATGCTTGTTATTTTAAACCACTACATTTTGAGATTATTTGCTATGAAGAAACGGCTAAGTGACAAAGCAATGTATTTTTCTTAGTGATGCTTTCTTTACTATGAAGATAAGCAAAAAAGACCTGTCTTTGGCTTCTAAATTATTACTTGTCACAGGCTGATTAAATTAATATACTAGTGACAACATCCTTTCCCCATTTCCAGCTGAAAGTTGAGGGAGATAAAATGGAGGTGGAAGGACAGTCTAGATTTAGGGGTAAGGATCAGGAGATGAAAAATGCCAAACCACATTTTGACTAATTCAGCAAGAAATAAAAAGACATCACAGATCTTGTTTGCCGGGAATGGCCAGCAATCCCTGTACGGACGGATTAAAGTTTCCTCCAAACTTCGCTGTGAAAGAGAGCCGAAGGCAAGGGGGTCAACGCTCAGAGGCGAAGACCCTTTGCTCTTCTTGGCTCCCGCTTTTATTGGTCCTTCAGGATCATCACAAATCCTTATCACTCTTCCTCAAGCACAGGAAGTGTGACCAGGGAGGTCTTACTGAGACTGGGAGGATCTGTCTACGGGAAAGACAGGATATGCTAATCCGCGTGTTTTACAAGAGCACTGCTAAGCAGAGCCCACGGGACAATGCATACATCTCTGTTGGGGCTCAGAAAGCTCCGGGGAAGGCAACTCCCCGAGTCATTCCTAGGGCAGAGTGGTCGCGTAGGCCTTGGCATTCCAAAGGTACGCCCTTCTCCAAAACCTTCTCTTGCCCTCAGCGGCCTCCGTGTTACATTTTAGCCAGCCAGGTGTTCTGGCTGATTTCACGCTCTACGTTAACCGCAACGCTTGATGTTTAAAGCGACCCAGTTGGAAGCAAGTTTCAGGAAGAGTTGAGGGTGAATGTGCATGTGTAGAGAGAGATTAGCGAAGGAGGGGGAAGGGAGAGAGACGTGTTTGTGGGGATGGAGTAAAGAGCACAAATGTAGGACGGGTTGTAAGGCCCTTGCACTAATGTGAATGAGAAATGAAAGAGTCTGCATTATAACGTGGCGAGGAGAACTAGAGGTCCATGACTGGTTCAGAAAGATTGTGTATGGACTATTAGCTTATCCAAAAATTGCTATAATACAAAATCTGGTGTTACCAGTGCTAAGCTAAATGAAGTAAATTTTTTTTTTCTGAGAGAAAATATGAAAGCTGAAAATTTAAAAAAAATTAAATCTAACAAAGAATTTTAGTACACATTAAAAAGATATAACTGTCCATTTCATATTAGCTTATATTATTTATATCAAAACTCCATTAAAATCATACATCGAAATAGTTTAAATAGTATATCCGTCTTAGTATATTTTTTTCTTTACTTCTTGGGTCTCCTGTTACTCCTCCTTCTCCTCTCCCTCTGCTACCTCTCCTCCTTATTTTATTTACTCCTTCTCCCTATTTTTGTTTTGCGTATTTTTTGGTTGTAATGTGGACTTAATCCATCTGTTTGCAGTAAGCTACAGGATACAGGGAACATGGTGTAAAAAGAATGGACCGGATGCTCGTGCCTACCCCCAACACCTCCTAATTCGGTAAACTTGGATATGTGACTGAAGTTCTCCACAGCTGGTTTTTTTTGTTTTGTTTTGTTTTTCCAAATTTTTATCTAAGCTCTAGTTAGTTAACATACAGCACAATGTTGGTTTCAGGAGTAGAATTCGGTGATTCATCACCTACATACAACACCCAGTTCTGTAGCTGTCTCCTTATTCGTATATACAGAGTAATCATGGAGCTTGCTATGTTATATTAAATATTAAGGAAGTTAGTACATTTAAAGTACTAAATTTAAAGTTCTTGGGGCTGTAATCACGCAATAAATGTTTCTGGTTATTGGCTCTATCACTATACTTCATGGAAAGTGTTGGTGTAACGGATAGAACTTTGATCAGTGTCTGTGAAACACATATACTCAGAACCATAAAAACATTGTTAAGCATTTTATATTATTTCATTTTTCAAGTATCACACCAAAAGACAAACTGAAATCCACTTATAATTCTACCATTCTGACTCACATACCTTCAGTTTTTCCAAATTTCTTTTCATTTTTTTCTATATCCATGCAATTACGTATTTTGCTTAATGCCAACTTAGTCACTCGAAATAAATTCTGTATGTCCCAATAAGTTTTCATGATTATAATTTTAATAGCTAAATGGGTTTTTTCTGATAGTCTCAATTTACTTGACTCCATTTAATTTTTTCATAATTATAATGTGTAAATGAAGGTATTTTTCTATTATTTTATACTCAGATTTTTTTTTTACTAAATTTAGACTTATAATAAGAATTTTCCCTTCCAAAAAAATTAAAAAATGAACAGCAGCAAAGTCATACAAACAACCTATGGCTGAAATAGCAAATTCAAATAGAAATAGATCCCAATAAAATCTTATCATAATTTGTTTCACATAAGAAATATTACTTAGAATGCTGAAAATGGATGCATCATTAAAAGGAAACAATCTTGATTAAAATTTGAGTGCTTGAATTTGGTTACATATTTTTTAGACAGAGGTTGGTAATTCATCACCTAAAATATGAGAGAAATACCTTTGATCTTATGCGGGGGAGAACAGCAGTACTCACTAACATCTAATTTTCCTCTCCTTCTAGATCTATAGGGAAAGCTATATTTTTCTGCTCCTTGATGGTAAGCCAGAGATAGATAATGAATTCTGTCCATTTGGCTGTGAGAAGATGTGATGAGTTTTGCCTCTGGGATAAAGCTTTTACTTATAGGATTCCTTCTTTTTTGTTGCAATGAAGAAGGTGAACTCATGATCCAGATAAAAATTACTAAGAAAAGGCAGCATAGCTTCCATTAGCCTTGTCTCTGTGTGATTGTGCAGGGAGAGCCACCTAGAACGCACATTAGATGGGTAGGGTAAGTGCAAAATAAACATACATTTATATGATCCTCTGTTATTTGGAACTTTTTGGAACTTTTAGACGTTCTCATTGCTCATTAGTTGAACAGTACAATACTTAACAGTATATCACTTAATGATTTAACCAAATAATTCAAAATTTTTCCTATTTTCCTTCAAACCTAAGTTACTTAATTTGATCCTCTTTGAATTCATAATATGTACTAATATTTTACTCTCTCTTTTCTGGTTCTCTGAATAAATGATCTTTTCTCAGTTCTTTTAGTTCCTTAACATTTTCATATTTGAAAATGTCAAACATAATAAAAATTACACAGCTTTATAGAAAATCACATAAGAGTTTTAATAATAGAATAACTTTACAGTATTATGATTTCAGATTGATGGAGTTAACAATCCCTCCTTTTTAGACATTTCTGAATATATATATTAACTGTATAATAAAAAGAATTGTTCCTATCCATGAGAAAGTGTGATAACATATTTTATTAGTTTATCCATAAAATATTTCCCTTTTAGTAAAAAAAAAAAAAATTCCTTGCAGCAAAGTAACAGGTTAAAACTCTAACATATTCTGAAATCTGAAGTGAAAAAGTTGTTGGAATATGGATTATGAAAATATTTCAAAGCAAGCATACATTCCAATAACTTGATAAAATTGCAAGCCAATTACCTGCAAAAATAAAAAAAAAAAACAATTATGCTTGATAATTTAGAAGTATAAATGTCAGGAAATATGCAATTGTTTTCAATTTCATTTCTCATAACCATATAGACTCAATTATAGTTTTCCATTATAGAAGACTAATTAGTTTCACAAAAACTGGCATGTTTGCAATGCAAGGTATCATAATTAGGATTTCATGTTTTAATTTGTAAGTGTGTATCCTTTGATTTCCTGCAGTATGCTATATTATTATAGATACATCTTTTGAACAGTTATTTCTGAAAGTCATTTTACCCTTTCCTCTGAACTGTTTGTTTAATCAGAAAAGAAAGGTTGTATTTTTCACAAGAACATTTAAACATTTAAAAATTCAAAAATAAAGAAAATCTTCTAAGAACAAGAACAATTTAAAAAAATGTCCATCCTATATATTTTCAATCATCTTTGCTGCTTTTTTTTGTCCCAGAAACCTTCCAAGTTACAATTTTATCTCCATTTTGAAGAAAGATTATTAGATAATAAAACATATAAAACAAGAGAAATTAATGAAATAAAACACATGGCAGAGCAGAATGAGTGAGGAGGAAGATAATATGTTGATGAATGTTTCATTAAGCAATATCTTACCTCCCAAATTGCTGCATTGCTAAACTGGATATTATTAATGTGAGTAAAGTGTGTCTAATGGGGTATGAGAGCATACGGATACTTTCTTGAAATGACATAGGTTTAAATCTAGTTTGGATGAGGAGACAAGAAAACAGCTAGTAAATATAAGCAATGACTGATAAGGCCACAATAAAACTATAGGAAAGAAGCAAGCAGTGGCGGGAGAAATAATTGTGATGGGAACTGAGTGAGTTCATGTATGCCCTTTCCCTACAGCTGATGAAAAAAATTAACCCTTTCATAAATAATCAGGAATTTAGGTGTTAATATAAATTGCCTCTTTTCTGAGCCCAAATATTTGATGGTCATATATGCATAGAGATTTATATGTATAAATCAGTATATGCTCATGGTAAATGGATGATATTTGAATTAAGATAGGTTCACTTTTGGAGTGCCTGGGTGGCTCAGTTGGTTGGACAGCTGATCTGATTTGGCTCAGGTCGTGATCTGGGGTCCTGGGATCAAGCCTGCTCCGTTCTCAGCAGGGAGTCGGCTTGAGGATTTTCTCACTCCCTCTGCCTCTCTCCCCACTCGGGCGCTCTTTCACGCTCTCTCCTTCTCTCCCTCTCTCTTTAAAATAAATCTTAAAAAATACATAGGTTCACCTTTTCTAACATAGTATAAGTCTGAAAATACTTAGTTTTACACTGTAATTAAATCTCTGAGAGTATTCCTTTCTTCATCAATTAAACTAATTAGAACACTTATATGTAAGAATTGGTATAATCAATGCCACTGAAGCTTAACGTTTTGCTAATTAAACTAAACTTAGTATTAGAGTTTTCTTATCATTTCAACCTAACTCAGAAATTTAAGTTTAGGCACAAGTATCCCATTCTCACAGAGTGAAAATTAAATATAAAAAACAGTAATCTTAACTGTAAGGAAGTAAAACTACAAGATTAAAAAGATAGCGAATACTTGAATACTTATAATTTCTAATACATTGGAAAAAATATCTTGGATTTTAATAGTACTCTGCAGAATTCACACTGAAACCGTGGTTTATTCAATTTTTAATTTTTTACATTTACAGCTGAAAATGGCAAGAAAATAGTTGAGGTCTTCTAGTACATTGTTTTGTGGAAATTAAATATGATTAACATAGATAAAAATAGTTTGAATTTTTTAACTTTAAAAATGTAGACAATAAAGAGATCCCTGAATGGTTTTCATTTATTTTTTATTGTTTATTTTTTTGCTGCATGGTTTTTAAAGTTCAGCATGTATTTATTACGATTTTTTAACAAGAATATTTGTGAAACCTGAACGCTCCTTTTCACACAGCTGGCTATACATACAGTTCACTGTTCAAAGGCTAATATTCTATATTTTACATATGATTTGAAAGAAAATACGAATCTGAACTTTTGTTTCTGGCCACCATTTTCAGAACTGCCCAAGAGGCCGGTCTTCGATCGAAAGGGGGATACTCCGGGCAGCACGGACTGCACGTAGTTTGATCTGATGAAAGTCAGTTCGGTTTGATTACTTGCCAAATGTGGGTGGAAATAAAACCACCCATATCTTATTTGGTTGATTTGACCATATGATTCTTTCGAAATGCTTAATCGGGAGTCCCCACAAGGAAGAAAGAAAACAAAGAAACTCAAAATGTTTCCATAGTAAAATTTTCTTAATCATATATCTGGGTCAACTTAATTATTTTCAGAACTGAGGAGAATTCTTTCAGTTTCCAATCTTAAGGTTTGAAGTTGTCTTCCGTTGTTAACCCTCATTAGAAAGTATCCTTCCCTTGATGATCTTTCAAAAAATGCATAATGAATACATTTCTAAAGGTAGACAATAAACCTATTCCTATCATAACAGAAATGTATTTCCTCAATATAAGTAGTTTTAATTTGGTCGGGAGATCATCATTTCTGTTCTTAATAGTTGGGGAGTTAGTGTTTTGAACCATGTGTTTTATAAATTATATTTTTTTTTCTAGAAAATGACCTTGGGAAATTAATCTTTCCTCGTTATTCTCATGTAGCACTTCCCCTTAAAAGGACTCTTGTTTTGCCTTTCTTGAGAATTACTGGAAAATGGATTTCCCCCTAGAATTCTAGCACATAAAAACCTCCCTTTTGTTTTTGTGATGAAGAGTCACATCGGCCAACTCCAGGGATAAAAATCACGTGATCGGTAGACCAATGGAATCCATGAACTCCAAAGTCCTTTGCAACTAAAAAATCTATAACTTATAATTGCAGATAATGGACAGTGTTTGTAGCTTTTCAGCATGTTGCCCTGTTTTTTCCCTTGGGATGCTCTCTTTAATGCCATGGAAGTTTTTCCAGAACTCAGCCTTCAAATCCAAAGTCAATTCCCTTCTCCCAGAAAAATTCATTGTCCTCCAGTGAAAATTGGTCTCTACAGCCCTTCTCCTTCTCTAGTCTGTAATCAAAATTGGCTCTCATGAAATGTTTATAATTGTGGAGAAGGGAAACAAGAAATGGATCGAAATCAAAACTTTTAAAGTCCTAGTCACTAGAAGGGTCAGGTGACGCAGTACAGAAAGAAGACGGTAGGTAGCATCCACTGAATTTACTGTGTCACAAATTCTGATCACCCAATCTTCCATGAACAGCTGGTCCTCAAAAGCTTTGTTGTCAGTAATGAGCTCTGCTTGATCTTAAACCCTTTATTTCATACTTAATTTATTTATTTTTGGTAGTGTTCAAAATAATGTCAGATGGTTTTTTAATTTACTACTTCAAGTTTTGCTCATTGGCCCCAGTCAGATAATGTCTTAGGCCTCAAGGAAAGAAACAGCAAAGGCTTCCCTGCAGAGAATTCAGCAGGTGCCTTTCTGTATTAAGCCATCAGCTTCATCAAGAAAACTCATGCCTCAGAAATGTGAATTGGAAGAAAAGTCCATCTTTGCAACATCCTCTTTCATCTATTTACTTCTTGCTACCAGATAGCCTTGGCCATCTGAACATGCTTGAATCCCTTGAGCTTATTTGTCTAAAATCTGTATCATAGAAAAGTCCCGCCTAGAGGACACCCAGAATTTGTCTCAGGGCTCTGTGATCT
Organism: Ursus americanus; assembly: GCF_024610735.1. NCBI lineage: Eukaryota > Metazoa > Chordata > Mammalia > Carnivora > Ursidae > Ursus > Ursus americanus. The sequence goes on from NC_142131.1 coordinate 9,563,720, forward strand.
GGTAGAAAAAAATCTGCTAGGGGAGACCAGAAATGAAGTTTTGATTCAGCTGCATTACAGTAAGGAAACTAAGGAAACTATTAACATAAGGGCAACGCAATGGATGTGCCTCCATCATGAAATAAGCATGATACCACAGTTCCATCTGTCCTGAATACTCCTTGTGTTTTAGCATGGTAAATATCAGTACAGTGTCGATATAAAGACTTCCAAGTGTTGTGTGGAGAAATCCCAACCTGATTTATCTTTAGGAAATCTAATGATGCTAGCAAGTAAATAGTGGAAATGTGCTTTACAGATAATGAAGGACTTGGCGATTCAGTACAAAAAAAATATTTTTTCTTATTACAGAAAAAAGGATATGTATTGCATTCATGGGCTTATGTTATTTTATATATTTATCAAGATTCAAAGAGAAAGGGTTTTGCTCTGGGGAAGAGAGTTCAATGTTTTAAAATAAAACCTCTCTAAATTATTCTTCCACACACGCGGAAATAAACAAAAAGTGGTTGTCTTTGGTCCACATTGTATAAAAAATTAACTTACTACAAAACTTAAACCTGTTAAAACCTATAACAAAACATAGAAGCAAATGTTGTGACATTGGCTGTGAAATTGTATTTTTTGCATAATATCTCAAGAGAAATTTTGATTTCTAAAACCTCTACTTGTTGAAAGAAATCATGATTACCTCTACTCATTTCTTAATATATCTCAGCCAAATTTCCTTTCAAACTCTCCTTTCAGTCTCCTTATTAGTCGTATTGTTATTCTGAACGCCCTTTAGAGTGTCTCTGACCTAATGTACAGACACACTCAAACAATAATCTAATGCACCTTAATTACACTCTGCAGGATAGGACAGCTTTTACAGTGCTCTGTGGAGAAGACATGCCAGGTGCCTACCTCACAGTTCAAGGTTCTCAGAGAGCACCCAAACATGCCTTACTAGGATCTGCGCTAAACACATAAAAGCACCACTTAATGATTATATACAGTGATGCAATTAATATAACAATGACTTAAATACACTTGAGTATTTCTTGAATGTTAAAAAAGATGACAAGTAATATATCATTTTAAAATAAGTATCCGACGGTAGGACTTCCGGTGATGACCGAGTGATAAATATTCTCAGATACTCTCTGAAAGCAGCTATCGGTTTAAACCAAGGGGACAAGAACCATTATGTCCGTATGTTGGAATTGGACTAGAGGCGTGGAAAAGCCTGAGAAGTGTTTGTCTTTAGAGATACGCTGAACATTAGACAGAGTATGATAGGGAGCCAATGACAACGCAGAACTGTGGTTTACAGAGGAGTATGACAAAAACAAGGTACCGTTGTGGCTTAAGGACAACATCCAAGGAACTATACACACTGAGCCACGCAAGAGTAACAGCAACAGAAAAGCACAATCCACTTATGACAATATTGATGGCAAAGTTTTCTTCCTCCCAAATTAAGGGGAACCCAGTTACCTGTGCATTCATGTGCAATAAGTACAGGCTAGGCAATATGATAGAAATAGGTGTAGAAGCAAAAAAGGCGCAGAAGAAGGAAGGGTCCGTTTTCTCCCTAAGCCTCAAGAACAGGAAGAAAGACTTCCTGCACATGATACTCGCAAAAATCTTGAAGTGAAGGAGATGGATGGCGTGGCGAGATGGGCTATTTCAGGCAAATGGCCGCAAGGGCAAGAAGGAGAGGTATACAGGTATTTGGCGGACCCTTGCGTGTAGCGTGAGAGGAGGGGAGTTGCCCCAAATTTTAGAGGTAGTCAGGCACTAGATCAAGATGGCCTTCTAAACCTTGTCATAGAGTCGGAGTTTCTCCCACAGGGACAGAGAGCCATTGTCGAAAGTTGCTTACTGGTGAGTCTTGTCTCAGATGTGTGCGTTAGGAACGCCCACCTGCTCCCAGGCTGCGCGGGTTAGAATTAGGGAGACGCGTGAGGAGTCTGTTGGCATCCACCATGATGGAGGAGGAAAGGAGAGACCTAGAGCAACTCTTCTGAAGCTGTTTGGTCTTGGGCCCCATGAAACAACTAAAAATTATTGTGGGTGCAAAGAACATTAGCTTTTTTTTTTTTTCCTTCAAATTTGCCATGGCAGCAATTAATATAGATTTTTAAATTACTGAGCTTAATTATCGATTATAGAACCACTACAGAAATGTTTTTATGAAAACGCAAACATTAAGAAATAATGTTTTAAAAATCTGTGAAAAGAGTGGTATTATTTTATAGTTTTGTAAATCTCTTCAGTGTCCAGCTTGATAAGACAACTGAATCCTCATATCTGCTTCTGCACTCAGAACAATCTCGTTTTAGTTGATATACTGAAAAAACTGTGGTCTTACACAGACATGTGTTGGAAAAGGAAAGAATGCTTTAATAACCTTTTCAGATAACTTTGGATATTCTTCTTTAATACTCCACTAAAACTTAACTAGAGGCGTTTATTAAACTTCAGCTTCAGCGTAAAATCGGAAATACGTTTACATATGTTGTTACATTAAAATCCCTTGGTTGTCTTGTGCTTTGAATGGATCTTCTCCTTGTGAATGATCTTATAACAAAAGAAGTTGTTTGGAAAATACTGGCTCATATCACATTATTCCTAACTTGAAAATATTGACACATTTTATTACATGATATTTTAGGAAATCATACTTGTTATTACCCCTAATCTCATCAGACTATCCTTTAAGAATCTAGAAGCGGTCAAGCTGATGGTGATAAATACTAGTTTTCCAAAATTGTCATATTCAGCTGAAAGAAAGCTCACATGCTCTCATTGTCAGTATATATTGTCATTTGGCCTACTCGTATAATGTACAGTATGCTCACATTGTAGATATTTGAGAAAATGATTGACAGATACTCAAGTCTGAATAACTGTTGTTTTCTGTCAGTCATTCTATCAAATAAACATCTTGTTCTATGGAAGGTGACTCAAAACCCAATCACACAGAGGTTTTCTTCTAGATAACCATTGTACTGCTGTATACAACAGAAATGTTTTGTGTACTTCCCATTTTCTCACACAGAATGTTGACAAGAGAAGTACTCATTGTTAAGATTTAATTAAATTTTATTGTTTTATCAAGGACATTCTTAAGTGAAAGTGGCTTTTTCTTTTTTCTGTGAATGCGTACAAGTGACTAAAAAAATGATTGCTAATGGACTTGGGTGTGACCAACTTCATTGTTTAAAAGCAGCCAGCATTTTACCTACCACTGCTTTTGCACCGTTCGTTACAAATACCAATATGGTGGGAAAAGCACATAACGTCATTGAATTAATAAAAAGAAATTATTTTGAACTCCGTGATCCCTGGAAATGTATCAGAGATTCCTAGGAGACCGTAGACAATACTTTGAAAACCACTGCCTTTAAAAAAGATCAGAAAAGAATCAGGGTAGAGTGAATGTAAAGATTTGGATAAATAAAATTTCTAAGAATTGTCTTTCTTTAAAAATCTCTCTCAGAATGCCTATGTAGGTGTATTAGAACACAGCGTAGCCTTTTATTGTGTGCAGTTTAGTCTTGTCTTCTTTTCAGATGGCTTCTCTGTGTCATTCGTCCAGCTGATCTACTTGAAGCTTTGTGAAACCACACCTGCCTTTTTCTGTACTCAGTCAGAAGCTCCTGCAATATTGACCGTGTGATAATTAAGCACACAATCAATAAGACTTGATTAGTTTCTAGCTTTTGAAACAGACTGAAAAAAACGGAACAGTAGATTTGCACTCTTACGCAACCTAACATTATGGCATTAAGCACAATTTTTATTATTTTTAAATTACGCTGAAATTGAGACGTATTCAAGTATTAGAATGAAAGCTATTGGCCTACTAATTACTTTTCCACTTAATTATAATAAAGTAGCCCAGAACAAATAGTAGAGTTTGCACAGTAAACAAAAGCCTGGAAGGACACTATCTGCCTGACCTTTTAGGTTATTACTTTAAACATCTGTCTCTGTGTTTGTGACCTACTAAGGCTTCTAAGTTTCACATGTTTCCATATTTTGAGCCAAGTTTGAAGTTGGTAAGAACATAACAAAAGACGCAATTATTGATAGGCATAGGGCTTTCTCCTACCACAAATTATTAAGAAGAGGAAAGGCCCTTTATCTCTGTTGTAGGTACAGTTTTATTCTAATCTTGAGTCCATGACCGTGGACACAGCAGTCAGTTGCTATGTACTTTGACTGACTCATCTATAAAAAAGAGGTAAAGCTAGATGATTTGTCAACTTCTTTCTTCTTTATTTTTAAACAAGCTGCAATCACCAATCTCTGACCACGGTGACCAAAATGATTATTATGTATTGAAGAATAGTCCATGATCTATTACAAAATGGAAAAATGAATCAGTTTGGTCATCATTGTAATGCTGTGGTGATCTTCTAATCTCTTTGAGATTTTTAATGTGTGCAATTCAGTCCTACACAAAATTATTAGATGTATCTAGTTTCATCTTTTTTTTAGCAAATGTAAATATTCAGACTGCATTTCTTTCTTTCTTTCTTTCTTTCTTTCTTTCTTTCTTTCTTTCTTTCTTTCTTTCTTTCTTTCTTTCTTTCTTTCTCTCTTTTTTTTTTTTAAGATTTTGTTTATTTATTTGACAGAGAGACAGCCAGCGAGAGAAGGAACACAAGCAGGGGGAGTGGGAGAGGAAGAGGCAGGTTCCCAGTGGAGGAGCCTGATGTGGGGCTCGATCCCATAACGCCGGGATCACGCCCTGAGCCGAAGGCAGCCGCCTAGCAACTCCGCTACCCAGGAGCCCCTAGACTGCATTTCTTTCTTTCCCTATTAGAAAATGGTGGCTTAATTTCTACACTTGTCCCAATATCACTATTGATTGAACTTTGTAAATACAAAATTGATTTTGTAAAAGAATAGAGTAAGCTTACTAAGTCAATATATGATGTTTTGGAACCCCAGAATGTTCTCCAAACTTAATTCTTTGATTCCTAGCTATACACTGTTGACTAAAATTTAGAGTTGGAATATAACAACAATAAAAATAACAGGTAACTGTAAATAACTAAGAAAATAAAAAGTCAAATAGTCTCTATCTCCGTATAAGGAAGGGTCTACTTCAGTGGCTCTGGATGATAAAGTAACTCTCCTTCTAGAGTGGGTACAGGGTTTTAAGAAATCAGATCTTATAGAGGCATTGAGAAGAACTTTTAGAATAGGTTGGCAGACCTGCTGTGAGTTACTTGATGATTTCATTCTGTCTTATAATCTTCTTTTCAAGTGTATAATGCATGACCCAAAAAACCATGAAAGTGGTGAGCGTAGGGGATGTGTCTTTTTCTCTCTCTCTTCCCTCTCTTTCCCCATTCTCCACCCTCCCCCCACACTTCCGTCCCCTATCCTTCACCCTTTGGCTTCTATTATAATAGGCAGCAGTGTGTGGTAAAAATTAGACCCTCTTTCCAAACATAAAGCAAAACACTGCTAAAGACATTCAAAATTGGCATTTCTCACCCTGATCCAAAGGGAACATTGGAACTACACTGTTATCCCTACGCATAGACAATAAAGCTTACCTTGCACTTGCTTATACTTCCCCTATAAAGTCGCTCTATCACTGATAGCACAGGAATTGAATGTCCAGCAGTTTTTGAAATAGCAGCTAGTAGTTACTGTTTCCGCTTTGTTACCCAAAGAAATCCTGGCTTTATTTTGAGGGAATCACCTTTCCTACTCTTAGCCCAGTGTCGCTGGCAGAGTTGACAATACCCAGCAACAGTGTATACTGACCCTAGAACGTAGCTAACTGGTACATCTCCTAGGCAGATTGTTTCAGAGAGGGCTTCTGACCTACTTTGGGCCAGCTTCCCCCAAAGCCCTACTTTTTTTATTTTTAATTTAAATTCAATTAATATATAGTGTATTTCTAGTGTCAGAGGCAGAGTTCAGTGATTCATCAGTCTTATATAATACCCAGTGCTCATTACATCACGTGCCCTCCTTAATGCCCATCACCCTGTTACCTCATCCCCCCATTCTTCTCCCCACCAGCAACCCTCGGTTTGTTTCCTATGGCCTCTTATGGTTTGTCTCCCTCTCTGATTATACCTTGTTTTATTTTTCCCTTCCTTCCTCTATGATCCTCTGTTTTGTTTCTTTTCTTTTCTTTTTTTAAAAGATTTTTTAAATTTATTTGACAGAGAGGCGGCGAGAGAGGGAACACAAGCAGGGGGAGTGGGAGAGGGAGAAGCAGGCTTCCCACTGAGCAGGGAGCCTGATGCGGGGCTCTATGCGGGGCTGGATCCCAGGATCCCAGAAAGCTGGGATCATGACCTGAGCTGAAGGCAGACGCTTAATGACTGAGACACCCAGGCGCCCCTCTGTTTTGTTTCTTAAATTCCACATGTGAGTGAAATCATATGATAATTGGTTTCTCTGACTGAAAAAGCCCTACTTTTGATACTTGTGAAGACAGCATCTCTCTCTTCTGCCGTGGTTATAATTGAGTAAGATGGAACCCTAGAGCTAGATAGCGGACATCTTTTCCTGTAAGGGGAGTCAGCCTGTAACGTCTGATGGATGGGGAACAGTGCAAAATAGTTCAGACATAAGTGAACTCAAAATGAAAAATAAAAATTTCTTTAAGCCACTTCAAATAGGACATCTTATATTTGAAATTTCCACTCTCATAAACATAGCATCACATAACTCTGTGTTTTGCTTACCTTCATATTTCTTTATTTGTGCATTATATTAATGGGATTGCTTTTACTTCTGTTAAAATTTGTCCAGTGTCTCTATGAACTGAGGACATACGAAGTATTTATATACATAAAACAGATCATTAAAAAAATCACTCAGATAATTCACATCGTTAAGAATACAACCAAAAGAAATCTAGTAGTTTATTTTCAGTCTATGCTAGAAACATTGTCTCTTAGAGGATTTGAGAGTTGTATGTTACCAAATTCAAATTTTAATATTCAGTTTCAAGTATTCTGTATGCAATGATTTTTGAATTTTTTTCTGTATGAAATACAGAATATACTCCAAGTAATAGTTTTGAAAAGTGAATACAAAATAAATGGTAAACATTTAGTAGGCACACAGAAGTCCCATGAGGAGAATTTAATTTGATCTTTTCTCCTGTCATGAAAAATAATTTTTGATTAAAAGAAATGTAGAGTAACACCTAATTATATCAAAACTCCTAGCTATGTCGAACCTTTGTTTAACATTGACCTTGAAATAGTTTTCTGGCTCTTGCCAAGAGAAGAGCTACCCATACTTTAAATGCTGTAGCCTTCTCAACCTTGAAGGAAATGTATCCTCTGAAACCTCCATTACGGTGTTTTCCTGGGGAAGGAGCAATATTTTCTGACAGAGTAATTGAAGTTGTAGTTTTATGTTGATACTGATAGCCTGAGACTTAAAAGTTAGTGCTAGACAAATTCTTATTATCTGCACTCACCAAAAATAGGTATGCCAGCAAAAAGTTAATCATATGCCTCATTTCAGGAAGATGAGGGAAACAAAAATGAGGAAGTGAAGCTCCTCATTTCAGATTTTGGAACAGAAGTTAAAGCCTCTCATCATGTCAACAAGCTTGACTTCACAAAAAGGTGGGAAAATACTATGTGGAGAAAATGTTTCTATTTCTAAAACAAAAGATTGGGTGATAGTCATACGAGTATACAATACCATGATCCTTTTTTTCCACAGAGACCAGCGTTTCTCTGTGTGGTTCTCAGACTAGTTACACCAGAATCACCTGAGGTGTTTGTTAAAAAGACTATTTTTTTGGACTGTTTTCGAGCAGTGAAATCAGATTATCTGAGCTGGGACTGAGGGGTCTGAATTTTTCATAGGAACCTCCAGGGGATTCAATAAATGTAGAAGTTTGGAAACTGCTGGCCGAGAGCTTGGGGATGCCTGGGCCACAGTTAGCTTTCTATCGTGGTGAGAGCTACAGTCCCCCCAGTTTATATATATATATATATATATATATATATATATATATATATATATATATATATATATATATATAAATATATATATAAATATATATATATAAAAAAATATATATAAAATATATAAAAGAAATCTCTTTGAGATGGCATTTTATACAGTTTACACTCACATATTTACTGATTCTACAAAACTTCCTTTGTACGCCAGACTCGGACTTGGGTACCTGAGCCGATGAAATCCATCACATCAGAATTGCCTTTCAGCCAACAGTTCTGTTCACCAGAGTCACGTGCTTTGTCTTCATAGCACTGCTGGCGTCCTTAGGGACATATTACTGCCTTCGTCCCCTAGTTCGTAAAAAGAATGTAAAACAAAAAGATTAAAAGTGAGGATTCTCAGAGGAGTGATGCATACGAGAAAAAAGATTACTACAACTACTTTAAATAATGACTTTTAATATTAACCTGACATAAATGTACCTTATTAAGTTTGCAGGAAAAAATAAATGAAGCACGTGTATGACATGTTAGAAATAGATTTTTCAAAACGGTGTCTAAAAAGCATCTTGTAATTAGGGATTTGTAAAGACCTTTTTTTTTCTCTCTTCGGGATTGGGATTTATCTGCCTATCTATCCCACATATACACGTGGATATCATTCTAACTCCTCATCTCTTCCAGGAAGTTATTGTGCACGAAATTAAGAGATTGCCTCAGCAGATATTTCTTGAACACCTGCTACATTGCAGGCTATATTCTGCAAGCACTTTATATTGTAGGAACACACCAGAAATAATAAGGCCCAAGGCCGTCTAAGACCTCTAAGATTCTATTGGAGGAGGTGGGACAGTCAGCAAATAATCAGTAAATCTCTGTCAGGTAACGATAAATGCTGTGAAGAAAAATAGAGCAGAGTAGCATGTTGGATAGTGTACTCAGAGAAAAATTCTCCAATACCTTGATGTTTGAACGAGAACCTGAAAGCAGTGAAGGAGGAATCCCTGTACCTGTTTCGGAAGGCTCACTCCAGGCAGCCGCAACACGTGCGAGGACTGAGAGAGAGGCTCGTGAGCAGAACTGAGGGACGGTGGGGAGACCAGTGTGGCTAGAGGAAGGTAAGAGAGGATGTCCAGAAGGAGTTGAGATCAGAAAAGTAGCAGAGGACCAGATCGTGGAAAGCCTTGTAGGTCGTTGTGAGGGCTTAGGATTTACTGTGGGTAAAGTGGGAAGCCACTGGCAGGTGTGGAGAACGATGCTCCCTGTCAGTTTATAAAGAATTGCTCTGTTTCCACGTGGAGAGCAGGCTGTAGAAAAGCAAGAGTGGAACTAGGGATATTGTTCCAAGGCTTTTAAAATCGTCTAAGCTCAAGGGACTATTGTCTTGGTCTATAGCAGCTGCAGTGGAAATAGGGGAAAATGGCTGGCTTCCGGTTATGTTTTTTAAAGACCTGATTTGCTGTTAAATAAGATGTGAGTGCAAGAGAAGGAAAAAAAATGACTCGAAAGTTTTTGATCTGAAAGGTGGGAATTGTTATTTACTGAAATGAGGACGACAGAAGAGCCTTTGAGGATGGGGCAGGGGAAGGTGGGATAAACTATTTCCTTGGGAACATGGCAAGCGTGGGGGGCCTGTTGGTCATACAAGTGGAGGTAGCAGGTAGCCTGGTGGTTATATGGGACTGCAGTTCAGTCAAGGATATAAATTTGGCGTCATCAAATACAAAGCCTACGTAAAGCCGAACAACTGACGTGACCAGCTAGGGAGCAGGTTTGGACAGAGAACATACCCAAGGACGGAGCCCTCCCGCACACTGATGTTTGGAGGTGCGGGAGACCCAAGAACCCACACTGATGTTTAGAGGTGCGGGAGATGAAATATATAAAAGAAATCTCGAAGAAACCGAGAGTGTCACAGGAGCAAAACGAACGCAGTAAGGCGCCTAGCCGACAAGGGCACGGCTGGTACGGAAGGGGTAAAGCCTGAGCTTGCTGAGGTTCGTCGGCGTTCAGCCAGCCAGTCATGGCATTACCTCAACCTGGATTAAAAGAGGGTGATTTCACAAAACATACCTGAACAATCAAATTCAAAGACTATCCATCACTACCTTTAGGCACACAAAATATGTTAATTCCATGTGCCAATGTGATCTAACAAAGAGAATAGCCATTGTTTATATAAAATAAATCACTGAAAACCCAAATATCAGGACAGTAGCTGATCTGTGATGTAATTTATGATAGCTTTTAGTTATAATTTGTGGGGCAGACAGAACATAAATAGCGGTATATTGGTTAATATTAAACAGATATTTGTTTTCCTGTTTTGAAGAATCCGTACTCTGGTTTTCTATCTCATTATCTGGCCTTCTCAGTTTTGTATACCGTTATAGGAAGGTAAATAAGGTTATTACTGTTTTTCCATTCCGGGTAGGAATGCTTTCTGTGCAAGTTGTTATATAGATAAAAGAAGGTGAAATGAAGTAAATATTAAAACTTTAAAATATGGGTTATTTAAAGGATAAAGTAAATCTGTAAGTTCTTAATCAATGTTTTGGAATTTGTATGGTATTTTGACAGAGGATGGTGAATTCTATTGATAACCAGCTTATATGCGTCACTGTCCTCTATTAGACTCTGACCAATCTGTAGGGGTAGTAAGTAGGTTCAGTTCTAGTCCAATACATAATATTGCCATTCTAAGGAGGGTAAATTTAGGTAAGGAAATCTCTGGATAGAGATGTCATGTTCCCCTGAGTTTTCTCCTCATAAACACAGAACACCAGTGATTTTCAAATTTTTCATTTAGCCAATAGAAAAATGTGCTTGTATGCCTTCATAAAATTTCCACATTTATAAAATTTCATTTAGGATGGTCAGGCTTTTGTGCTTTCTACAGAGCAATAAGAATTCTCCCTAAGAATACCAACATTAGAATTCCTAATTCTCTCTTTGCTAGAGATGGCATTTCTGCAAACCCGTGCCTCTGAGGGTTGCCCAACACCACTCATTTCCAAAACACATGGAAATGATTTCTAGATTAACATCTTAATTGAGCCTTGGGAAAACAGCATAATTAATGAGCTCTTTAATTATGTAGACTTTATTTATTTTTTTTTAAAGATTTTATTTATTTATTCGACAGAGATAGAGACAACCAGTGAGAGAGGGAACACAAGCAGGAGGAGTGGGAGAGGAAGAAGCAGGCTCATAGCAGAGGAGCCTGATGTGGGGCTCGATCCCATAACGCCGGGATCCCGCCCTGAGCCAAAGGCAGACACTTAACTGCTGTGCCACCCAGGCGCCCCTAATTATGTACACTTAAAAAAAAAAACATCCATTTGTTCTTGGTCCCAACTTATAGTAAATACTCAATAAATTAATTGGATCACATGGGATTTCATGCGGACGGAGTGAGAATGTGATAGTTCAGAATGCTTCCTGAAAATGAGAACTAGGGAATGTGCAGTGATGTCATTAGAGTCGTGTAAAACACGCAATGTTTTTATAATAATAATTACTCATATACTTCTGTGTTATTGGGCATTTTTAATTTTTTTTGGAATAAATACATTTTACCATGCCACAGTAAAGTAGATAGATCTTTTTTATAGGAAATACATGCTATCATTTCTCTTTTTATTTGCTTAATTACCCTTTTTTCTGTATCACTCTTCAAGATTTCCATTCAAACCTGAATCAGCAATTTTAGCATAAAGAATATAAAATTATAATGTAATATTAAGACCATTTACCTGCACATAACTGGGTCATAACTTTTAATATGGCTTTTGGTAAAGTAATTTTCCCATTACATTTCCATCTAAGAATCTTGTCTTACCAAGTGGAATTTTTCCATTCCGTAGGGTAGGTGATGAAAGCAGTGAAATCAGTGACCTTAGCATTTAAGAAACTGGGACTGCATTCCCTGTAATAGCAAACTATTTTTTGTAATTGTTGGATATAGTTCATATTATTTCACCTAGAGAGTAAATTCTAAATGGATAGCCCACAATTGGCTTTGCTTTAAAGTCATACGTGTCACTTGATAAATTCACATGTCTTCCTTCCCCAAATACCTCCTACAAACTTAGGAACAGTGATTTAAGGAAATACCTCGCCCTATATACTATCCACTTTCCAGATATAAATTAATATTGCCAAGGGAGGAGGGAGAATATATTCGGTGTAACCAGGGATAAAAGAGGTGGCGGTATGTCCTTGGACCCAGGCTGGAGCAGAGTCGCCATAAGCCTCCGCCCATGAAGTGAAAACACGTTTGGGGAGGACCTGCCCTCAGCAGCTTGTGGTGTGTCCTTCCTTGGTAGAAGGTTCCTCAGTCCCTAACTGTGCTCTGGAAGAGAGGAAACACATTCCTAAGCCATTTCTGGTTCTCTCTTTCTCTTCCACACTCATGTATATTTTCTTTTATTCTGTTTGATTCACTTTGAAGGATGAAGGCACTAAAATATGCGAAGATATCGAAAGATGTAGATTCTACTAAATAATCACAGTGACTGCGGAGCATCAGGGTCAGTTTTTCCTTTTCACCTTAAATGATGACAGTGTAAGGAGGAGCAGGTGCAAACCTGGAGCAATAAATATTTAAGGAAAAATAAAACTCATTTGAGCTTTAAGCAATTCTTTTCAAACCTTCCTTTTCAGCCTCCGAAATCTTTATAGATGTGAACTCCTTGTGGAAAGTCAGTACGTGTCACCCAGCGGGGCACGTGGGGCAGCCCCGCCCCCAACAGTCCTCTTCCCTGATCAGTCTGTTTTGGATGTCTACAGGAGCCAAGGACCCTGCTACACATTTTAAAGAGCAGTGGCTTACAGTGTTAAATTTTTAATAAATACCAGTTTTGACCATGACGATGGTGATTAAATCTTTATAACACAGTATTTTGTTTAGTGCAATTTGACAAGTGTTATTGACTGCTCACTATGTGTTCGGCATGGTGCTGTGGCCATTAGAATATTTGTTTAATTTTACCATATTTTTAGAGAAGTGTCACATTTTATGGAATTTCCCTGCTATAAAAGCTTTTAATTATACTTCTGGGTTTACTTCTCGTGAATAGCGAGCTCTTTGTTCTGTTATTTTTCTTGTAATTTTTGTGTGGGCTTGTAAATCAGATTACAATTGTCTTAGCTCAGGCTGTTGTAGCAAATTACCAGACGCTGGGTGGCTTAAGCAACACGTATTTATTTCACAGTTCTGGAAGCTAGAAGTCTGAGATCAGGCGGCCAGCAGAGTTGGCTTCTTGGTGAGTGCCCTCTTCCCAGTTTACAGATGGTTATCTTAATGGCCGTGTCCTCAGATGGTGGAAAGAGAACTAGCTAGCTCTCTGGCCTTTTCCTTACGAGGGCACTAATCCCATTCAAGAAGGTTCCACCCTCAAGACCTAATTACCTCCCAAAGGCCCTTCCTCAAAATGAATACTGTCACTTTGGGATTAGGGTTTTAACATAGGAATTGTGGGAGGACCACACATTCAGTCTAGTACAGTAATATTTGATGTACTTTGAATAATTTGAATGATGAAATGGATGCAGACAGAAGAGGAGGTATACACAACATGGATGTGTGCAGAAATTCCCCAAGTTTACTTAAATATGGAAACGTAATCTATTCCATGGCCTGTGAATCAGTGGTGTGAACTCTGGCATTAGAAGATCAGAGTTCAGGGGTGTCTGGGTGGCACAGCGGTTAAGTGTCTGCCTTCGGCTCAGGGCGTGATCCCGGCGTTATGGGATCGAGCCCCACATCAGGCTCTTCTGCTATGAGCCTGCTTCTTCCTCTCCCACTCCCCCTGCTTGTGTTCCCTCTCTCACTGGCTGTCTCTATCTCTGTCAAATAAATAAATAAAATCTTAAAAAAAAAAGATAAGAGTTCAAGTCTCAGCTATAAGATGTTCTTACAGTCCCTAAGCCCATCCCTTTCCTAGTCTTCACAACTCAGTAGATAAACCCAGCTACCCAGGTGCTCAGGCCCCTATTTCTAGCAGCATCCTTAATTACTCTTTCTTGCACCTCCCTCCCTGTGCCATCCGTCCCCATTCCTGTTGACGCTACGTCCGAAGCGTATCTTCATTGCTCATCTTCCTGGCTGCCATTGTCACCCAAGACTTGAGCACATTTCTCTGAGCCGGGTGCAGTGGTGTCTCAATTGCTTTTTGCATTTGTACCCTTGCTCTTGTACAGTCTGTTCTCTATAATGCAGTGATTTCTAAAAATCACTGTATCGTGTCTGCTCCATAGCATCCTTCTCAACCCTTATAATTTAAATGAAATCTAAGCCCTTCCCCAGAATTTTTAAGCCCTACATGAATGACTAGTCTTTTCTACTGCTCTGTCTTCTTCCCATCCCTTCCTTCCCTTTGCCCACCCAGCCACTCTGGCCTTCCTTCTCTTCCCTAAAAGTGCCTTGTCAGTCCTGCCTCACGGCCTTTTCATTTGCTCATTTCTCCCTCTGAAATGCAATTTCTCCTGATCTCTGCAGGTATTACTTTGGCTAGTCAATCACCTACCAGTTAAAAAGCCACTTTCTCAAAGAAATCTCACTCTTTGGTCAATTAGGTTAATTGCATATGTGGATTCTCTGTATAGTACTTGTGCTAGGACTTTGTTAAATTAACCTTAAGTAGAGCCCCAGGGTGCTGGCTGGGGAGCCACAGTTCAACAGAAGACCACAAGAGAAATGGAGATAAAGAGGTTTGTTACTCACAGGTCCTGGAGGAAATACACCGCCACACACCTCCAGAGGCCACGCAGGGAGGTGGAGGCAGAGAGAGAGGCAGGACCTGGGGCACATGCCTTTATTAGGGTCCTAGGTACAATGTTTTAGGAGTCCTGGGCCAAGACCAGATTGGTCAATTCAAACCAAAAGGAGCAGGGTTTTGGTAAGTTCTGTGAGGGTGTTATGTAGGGGCCCACAGGTGGAAGACCCTGGGAGGCAGGAGAGACTTTTATCACAAGGGCCATTGGGGAAGTCCTATGAGAAATTTACATTGACCTGTGACTGTGCGCTGTTACCTGGGGCATGTGCTGGCATGAGGGGCGTAGTCTGGGTTTAAAGGTTCTGTGGGCCATACAAAATGGGACGCCGAGCAACGGCAACGTGGAGCAGCTTAGCTAAACCCTCTATGACCTGTCTTTGATATTTCATTTCTTGGCTTGCAGATTTGCTTATTTATATTGTTCGTCTTCCCCTACTAAAAAATAAGCGCCACAAAAGGAAGTCCTGCATCTTAATCACTGCAAGGTCTCTAGCTTTCTCAAAGAGGACATGGTAGTCTCTCAATTATTATTTACTAGGAAAAGGAAGAAACTCCTCACAAACAAAAAGGCCAACATAATATATTTATACTTCCAGGGATCTTATTGGTATATATGACGTCCATATAGAGTTGAGCAAAACCTGGCCAATATTAGGAGGTCAGAAAATGTCAGCATTGTCACTGTGTCAGTATCAAATGGTTCAAGAGGGCTAGGGCTGG
This sequence comes from Ursus americanus, assembly GCF_024610735.1. Lineage (NCBI taxonomy): Eukaryota > Metazoa > Chordata > Mammalia > Carnivora > Ursidae > Ursus > Ursus americanus. The sequence continues at coordinate 9,579,171 of NC_142131.1, forward strand.
TTGGCCACGGATGGGAACCAGTTTTCTCTAGATTAGTTCTTTCTAAAATGACCAGAGCTTTGCTCACTGTTCCTAATGTCAATACTTTGAAGGCTATGGGGTTAGTGGGTGGATGTGGCCATAATTTACCAAAGAAATATAAAACTGAGACCTTGTTCGTAAGAAGCTGAAATCGATTAGGGTAAATAAGGCTGGTATCCACAAGAAAGTAAATGCTAGGAGATCAAGGAACAACTCTGTCTTATACTAATATCCTTTATGATAAAGAAGATATGCTAATAAGAAAAAAACATAGTTTAGGAAACTCTTAAAAATATATAAAAAGAGTTAATTTGATGTCATTAAGCTTCAAAAGTAGTAAAACTTAGCTATGTCTGTGTAAATGTCAAGTGATCAGCCATCTTAGTAAAGCAAGGCAGTGGCAAATTTCATGTTCATTAATTATAAAGTATTATTAAAAATGTCTTATGGGGGCGCCTAGGTGGCTCACTTGGTTAAGCATCTGACTCTTGATCTAGGCTCAGGTCGTGATCTCGGGGGCATGAAACTGAGCCCTGTGTCAGGCTCTGTGCTGGCCATGCAGCCTGCTTAAGAGTCTCGCTCCCTCTCTCTCTGCTTGCATGCTTGCTCTCTCTCTCTCTCTCAAAAAAAACAAAACACCTCATTCTGAACATTTTGTTCGTCGTGTTTGGTAACCCAAATGCTGGGGAGGGAATGTCTATTGGATCCAAAGTCCTGATCCATTTAAGTTTCTTCTCTCTCTCTTAGGGCTTTGTAATGAGAGAGCCCATTAGCGCTAGGTGGGCAAAGTGGCAGGTGAACCTCTAATATCACCCCCCTCTATGCCACCTCTGCCCTTGACGTTCACACAAAGTAGCACATTACCTCGACATTCCTGCTTAGTCTTTAGTTCTCAGCAATATTCCTGACCTTTGTCTCCCCTCACGAGTATCACCTCCAGGATGCCTGAGCTTAGGGCTCCCTCCACATTTCCCTAAGGGCGTCCTATATCACTGCCTCATCCCCAAGGCTCACGGATTCCAAACTCTTTATCTGCTGTGTAAACTTAAGCCCTTTCAGGAATGTCATTTCAGTTCAGTACTCTTCTTATTTATAGGGTGCCTAATACATACCAAAAATTCTCCTGAGGGAGGGTTCAGTTGAAAACACCACATAATACAGCATTTCTTCTTTGGAAGAGTTTACAGTCCAGTGGAGGCCGATAGACACATAAACACATGGTTTCAATTTAAAGTGAAAGGGATAATACAGAGCAGTTGTTATTAATTTCATCTACACTTTGGAATCCCTAGAGAGCTTTTCAAAATAGCAATATCCAGGCTTCATACTGACCAATTAAATAAAAATCTTTAGTGCTTTTCAAAGCCCCTCAGGGGATTCCAGTGTGCAGCTAAGACTGAGAAGTATACCAGATGCTAGTAGGAATATGGGAAAAATATGGGAGGCATTTTTTTTTTTTAAGGTTATGTTGGTGCTAAGTCTCGTGGAATGGGTGAGGGTTGTCTGGGACAGGGAAGGTGAAATGCTGGCATGGACACTCGGAGGAGAGAAAATGGCATGAAAAACTGTTACGGACCCACTGGCTTACTTGAATAATCTTGGTATTTGTGTGAATGAACTTCATAAACCTCTTTCATTCTGGCCGTTGTTAGTATTTCTGTAGCCCGGGTTCCAGGGTACACGACATATGTATTGCACAGGTTTGGGGGGAAAAAAGCCCCACCAATATTACTGAAAACATAAGAATCCAAACTACAAAACCTGAAAATCTTCACTGCATTGCTTTAAGAAAGTTTTACTCTATTGACCTACATATAATTTAGAGGCTTCACAAAATAGGTATTGTTATCTTTAAATCCAATTTACGAAATGAATAATCTTGTCCACGTTTTTATTGTGAGCTTATCTGTAAAATATAATAATTTTTACTATGAACATAATTTTTCCATTGATACATATGGTTGGGTAGCTGATACCGAAACCAGGCCGTTTTATTGGCGTGAACAAAAAAAGCAAGTAATCACAGAGCTGAATTTCCATCTCCCTTGTAAATGCAGCCTGAGTTCCTACAAAATAGAAGGTTTTTCTCTGACTTTTCTTTTTTTCTTCTTACCGTTCTCGGTAGTGTAAATTGACCCAAATGGGTACTTTTCATGAATGGAGCTCTCTGTATGAGATATACTTACAATTGTATTTATTTTACATATAAACTTATTGCTTTATATATAATGATCATATTCTTCCAAAGTTTTAAATGCCACAATGAGTCCTTTATGACAAATAACCATATTTTGAAACTATAAAAAGTATATTTTAATCACAAATCTCTTACATATGCACTTTGTGCACGCACACAAAACAGATTCCGGCTTTGTTACTGAGGCCTTAGAATATGTATTTCATAACTGGAATGATGTATCCTACCCAAAACTATAATTTTTTGTTGGAAATTAAGCAGGAGTCTGGGTTGTTTGAATTTGAAATACAACCACTAGATGGTGCTCTGTATCACGAATAGCAGAGAAATGTCTGACTCCAAAGTACAAATCTTGAACCTAGTGTTACCAAGGCAACCTGCATAGCTTGATCTGGTAGAGTTTCCTTGTGTTCCTTTTCCCCTCTCCTCTCCTCTCCTCTCCTCTCCTCTCCTCTCCTCTCTCCAAAGAACTGGTTTTCCTGTTTTCTGCTCGTGGATTTGTATTATGTCTATTACGGAAGAAAAAAAGCCATCATATACCATTTTGGAGTAACCACTATGTGCTAGTTAATTTGAAGGTAATACAATGGAAGTTTGGGCATGGTCTGAAGTAGCTTACGAACTCATTTAGGATATAAGTCATAAAGGGAAAACATTACAGAAGCATAAAATATCCTGTTTAGTACTACATATAAGCTATTCTTTGTAAGTACGGTTTGTTCAAGAAAGCACCATATCATGAGTCAGCAGATAACCCCATGAGTCTCTAAAAAATGGGTTACATGGGACACTTTATTTAATCATCCTAGTGCTGATTTTCTCAGATGTTTGGGTTAATCTTGAACGATCCCTATGACTCCATCCAATATGATATAGTTCTCATCTCTAGAATTACAGGGATTGCATGGAAGGTTACGTTAGGCCACAGTCCTCAGAGAAACTTTGTGAATGAATAGAAAGTTATAGTGCATATTTGAAAAGGCAAAGTCTGCAGAAGGGAACTAGAGAGGAATCTGCGAACGCCCAGACTTGTGCGCACCTGACGTGTGTTTGCTCACCCGAGCGGTTTCAGGGGCTCACATAGGAATCGCACTGTGTACACGTGGAGATTTATGCTCTCCCAAGTGCCTGCAGACGAAGCACGGCCTTAAGGTTTACAGCAATACAATAAAAACATAAAAGTTTAGATTGGCTTTCCACCAAAGTCCTTTAAAATTGTGGTGTCTGCTAAACTAAACTGGTAAAAGTATAAGTACGGTCTATCTCCATGTGAGAAAAATGGTAGAACTCATTTTTATCAACGCAGTTTCTGAAGATGTCCTGCATCAGAATGACTTGTGTAGTTTGTTGAAACTGTATCTCCTTATAGTGAAACCTACTAAATTAGAATCTCTTGGTGAGTTCTGAGAACTTTCTTTTTCGACAAGGTCCTTAGAAAATTCTGAGGAGCATCGTAAGTTGAAAACACCTGCTATTACCTAAAAAAAGGGCATTACTAATTTGAATAAACAAAGTATAACAGATGGAAGGCATGTCTGAAAACAGGATATTCTGTCTGTTTCTCAAGAGGAGGTAAAACCTTGAAAAGACCATCCACTGAGACAATAAGACAAAGGACTCATGGCTCATTTGTTCCTATATGCCATTAAGTTTCAGAAAAGTAGCATTTGATTAAATTTCCATCCTCACTTATGTGGCCCGAATCAATATTGTATCTGTTTAGGGTACTATGTAATAGATATTTAAATGACTTAATGAAGGAGGAGAAATGTACTGGGTAGAATTTATGACAAGTAAAAAAGAAGGGAACCTCACGGGAAGCCATTAGAATAGCTCACTTGTTTAAACTCAACCATCACATTCTCAGATATTAACTTCCTGGACCAATCTATCTTAATTATTTCTCTCCTATATCTGTTACTTTGTTAGAGCACTTACCACATTATAAGTTTATTACATTCTATGTGTTTACTTAGTCATTGTCTATCTCTACACATTAGTTTTCGGCTTCTGGTAGAAAGTCAGTTTCTTTTTTTCTTAACATTGTATCAGCAGTGCATACTGAGTGGCATTCATTTGTTGAATAAAGGAAAAAATAATAGGCAATTTAACTGGTTTATAAATAAATCACATTTTATTAAAAGAATATGAAAGACTCAAAATATTTGTTATCTGTCTACTGTTGATGCAAAATTTTTCACTTCTTGGACTTCCTTACACACCTGTTGGGCTGCAAAAGTCTACCTTTTGCAACTGGTAATACCATAATGTGCATTTGAGGGTTGTCTTTTTAATGATATCTAATGGACAGAATATTAGATTGCATGTGTAAGGCATCGGGAAAGGAAGAAGTAAAGAGTGTGGGACTAATCAGAATAGGAGGCACATCCCTGAGCGCACGGAATGGGGCTGCAACTCTTGATCTCGGGGTCCTGAGTTGATCCCCACGTCGGGCATAGAGCTCTCACTCTCTCTCTCTCTCACACACACACACACGCACAAACAATGGAAATCACTGTGTCAAAATACCACAAAAGAAAAATCATATGACTGACTCAGTAGAATAAAAAAACCATTTCATCAAAAATAACATCCATTCCTGACAAATTTGTCAGCAAATGAGAAATAAAAGGAAACCTTTCTATTTTGATATAGAACATCTGCAAAAATCCTAGAACTACCGTCTCACTTATTAGTAAAAAACTGAATGCTTTCTCCCTAAGATCAGGAAAGAGACAAAGATATCTGATTGCACTATTTACTTTAAACAGTATATTTAAATTTTTGTCCAGTGCAATAAGGCAAAAAAAAATCATTTAGTTTGGAAAGACAGAGTTTTTTTCCTCTTCCATATATTCATCTATATACAAAAGCAATTTAAAAACAAAGCAAAACCCCCAAAATAACCCTAAAAGTGTCCAGTAAGTTCATTAGCAAGTTTTCAGTTTCAGTATACAAAAATCAAATATATTTCTGTATGATAGCAAGGAATAAAGAGAAATTGAAATAAAATATATTTAAAATAGCATCAGAAAATAAAAGATAAATCTACAAAAAATGACAAACCAACTGTATCCTGAATGCTATAAAACATTGCTGAAAGAATAAAGATCTTAATTGATGGAATGATATACGCTTTTCATAGGTCAGAGGACTTGTAGCAAACCCCTGGTGATCTGGTTTACAGCAATACTACTACAGGTAACCATACTGCGTTGTAAACTTCATTTTTAAATGAACTATTATTTTAGAACAGTTTTAGAATGATATAAAAATTGAGAAGATAATACCAGGTTCTGATACACCCTATACTCAGACTTCCTTCTGTTAACACGTTGTATTAATATATATGTCAGACCTCATGAACCAATACTGATAAATTATTATTAACTGAAATCCGTACATTATTCAGGTTTCCTTAGTTTTTACCTAATAACAGTTTTAAATGAGAATTCCATCCAGGATGTCACATTACCTTTAGTAGTTATGTTTCCTTAGTCTCCTCCAGACTGTTAGTTTTTAGACTGTCCTTGTTTTTGCTGACATTGGCAGTTTTTGGTTTTTTTTTTAAGATTTTATTTATTTATTTAACACAGATAGAGACAGCCAGCGAGAGAGGGAACACAGCAGGGGAGTGGGAGAGGAAGAAGCAGGCTCCCAGCGGAGGAGCCTGATGTGGGGCTCGATCCCGTAACGCTGGGATCACGCCCTGAGCCGAAGGCAGACGCTCAACCGCCGTGCCACCCAGGCGCCCCTAACATTGGCAGTTTTGAGGAGCCCTGGCCAGATACCGTAGAGTGCCTTCATTTGGGAGTTGTTGATGTTTTTATAATTAGACTGAGGTTATCGGTTTTTATGAGAAAGATGACAGAAGTAAAGTGCCATTTTCAACCATATCCTAAGAAGAAACCATACTAATAACATGCCGTATCACTGTTGCTGTTAAAATTCATTAACTCTCTGAAATAATGTGTATCATGTTTCTCCGATGTAAATTTACCCGGTTTCTTCCTCTTCATTTTCATTTCCGTAATCTTTGAAAGAAAGTCACTGTGTGCAGACCCACTTAAGGAATAAGGAATATGTTCCATCTCCTTCAAGGGTGAGGATCTGCACAAATTATTTGGAATTCTATGCAAAAGTTTATTCTCCGCACTTACTTGTTTATTCAGTCATTTATTTTGGTTTTGACTCAGGGATATATATTCTATATATTGGGTCATAATCTAATACTACTTTATTAATTGTGCTGCTCAAATTGTTTTGGCTTTGGCTACTGGGCGCTCTTTCATTGGCTCCTGCCTCCTTTGGCGCACCCCCATTATGCAGTGTTTGCTTTTTCTTTTTTTTCTCCTTTTTTCTTTTTTGGCACTTCCATATTTTATGCTACTACAAGATGTTCAGGCGTTATCTTACATAGTCCCTATCTCAGTCTTAGACTGAGCCATTTCTCCAAATAACCATGGTTTCTTTATTGGAAAATAGTATTCAAAACCAATATATGAGCATTAGGTCTGCTCATTGCTTCTACACCTTTCAGCTCGCAGAGCAAAGAAATATGTGCGTATATTACCTGTGATGCATTTTTACATGGATTCATTTGTATCCACATTAATTTAAGTACGAGTTCGTACTGATGTTTCTAACGGCACCAGTACTATGCAGACCATTCTTTCCTTTTTCCCTTGTCCGTAACCTCCCAATACAGTGGGAACCTGGCTCCCGCCATCCTCTAAATTAATTTTCATTTCATATATCATATACCTGTATACTACTTTCAGAATTTGTTAAACCATAATGCAGGGGAAACGACATCACAAACTGCAGGACATTGCTTTTTTTTTACAGTTCATTTGTCTTTGGTCTTGCAGTCACCAATTCTTTCTCAAGTTTCTTAGGTCAGAACCTTTCCCCCATCCCTTCAGTGAGGCTATTTCCTAGAATTGGAATGTTATTAGATTGTATTGTTACTGTCTGAATTTCATCCCGAGATTCTCCAACCTCCTGAATGATTTTTAACATTTACAGAATTAAGGTTCTCTCTCTCTCTTTTTTTTTTTTTTTTTTGCAGTAAAGTTCCACGGGTTTTCACAAATACATAGTGTCATGTAGCCATCATTAGAGCAGCATACAGGATAGTTCTGCCGCTCCAAAGAGTCCCCTTTCATCTGCTCAACCTCCCCCCTCTCAAAACCCCTGCTAAAAACTATTTATTATCATTATAGTTTCAGCTTTTCCAGGATATCATACAAACGGAATTTTACAACATCGAGCCTCTAAGGTCTTTCACTTAGCAATATGCATTTAAGATTTATCTATGTTTACGTATAGCTTGATAGTTCAATAACATTAATATTAGATAATACTTCATTGTTTCTTTTCTCATTCACCCTATTGAAGGACACCTTGGTTGTTTCCAATTTTTGGTGATTATGAATACAATGCATATTTTTATGTAGACTTAAATTTTCAAGAAGTTGGATAAATATCTGAGCACAATTGTTGGATTATATATTAGGGTTATGTTTATTTTGTCAGAAACTGCCAAACTGTCTTCCAGAGTGGCCATGCCAATTTGTATTCCAACTAGCAAAGAATGAGAATTCCCATTGCCCCATTGTTATTTTTTTGGATTTTAGTCACACAGGTGGGTAATGGTATTCATCATGTCTTTAACTTGAAATTTCCTAACGAAAAAGAACGGTGAACACCTTTTCATATACTTATTCCATATACTTATTTGCCATCTATGTATCTTTTTTTGATGAAGGGTCTTTTCCGTTCTTATGCCCGTTTTTTAGTTAGGTTTTTTGTTGTTGTTATTGTTGAGTTTCAAGAGTTCTTTGCATATTTTGGATACAAATCATTAATATGTGATTTGCATATATTTTTCTCCCTGCCTATGGCTCATCTTTTCATTCTCTTAACAGTGTCTTTTGTGTTACAATCTCTTTTAAAGTCCAACTTGTCAATTTTTTCTTCTGTGGATCAAGATCCAGTTAGGAGTCAGGCTGTATTTAATGTTCACTTGAGTTAAAGATACTCTATGAAGTATCTATAGATATGGAATGTCCTTGTTTTGGCCCCCCTCTTGTCTTTGAGACTTTGCTGTGTCCTGTTACTCGCAAAGAGTACCTGTCTTGCAACTCTTTAATTTGTAACACACTGTTATTATACTGGAGGCGTGTTGGCACAGCGGTAGGATGTGGGTGAGTCTGAACCTTCTCCAGAACTCTGATTTTGTGTGCCCGTGTGCTGCACCTGTAGCCTTCCCAAGTGTTTCTGTTACTCCCCCAGTGATCCGTAACTTTTTTCTCCTGGCTATGTTCCAAATGTATTGTTTCTTTTCGTTTTCATTTTTTACACTCTTAAGTAAGACAGGAAGTCTGTAGGGGTCTGGAATGTGGAAAAATTACCATCCTATACCTGGGATAGGTTTCAGAACTGTGTTCAATGAAGTCCTTTTGTTATGGACAAGTCTGCTTGTGTTTCCTAGTAGTAAAGTATCCTCTACCCCTGCCTGGGTCAAGAAGAGATATTTCTTGAACCCTTACTATGAAACCACAGTGAGGTCCTAAAAGGAAAGCCCAGGTTAAGTGTGAACACATCCTCTCACCCCCAATAAGAATACAGCCCCTTAGAAATGTTTCCCTCTCATTGAGCTTCTGGTAACTTGCCAAAAAATATCATCTAAATATCCCTCCCTGTTTATGGCTTGAGTGGCTTCTGCTGAGCAGATCTTGGCTGGAGATGCGTCTTTCTGGCTGTGCGTGTCTCTCTGGATGGGGCGGCATTATGCTCTGTGATCTCAGTTTTCTGATGGACCCACAAAATCATTGGTTTTCAGGTTCTGCAGCTTCCTCTTGATTTAAGGATGGGAGCAATAATTCCAAACTCTTTACAGTTGGAGCTGAAACCAGAACTTCTCTTTTTATTCCTTTTCCAAAAAACATTTTTTAAGAACCTATTTTGTGCATGTCACAAGCACTGAGGAGGCAAAGGCAAACAACTGTATCTTTACGGACCCCCGAGCATAAGAAGAGACATTAAATTAATACTTACACACATATCTAATCAATCTTTGTATTTATAATAATAGTAACAAAAGATAAATGTAACGAAGGGAAAACAAGGGTTGCTATGAGAGTGCATATTAAGGTAACCTACACAACAGGTTTGCTAGAATATCAAGAAATTCAATAAAATTAAATTACCATAATTATAAGATACCTACATGTATCTACAGAGTTTTTTTAGCAACAGTTGGGTGAGAGAAGAGACAACTTAATTTTTGCATGTATTCAAGCTAATTTTTTTAATGAGTACCAGGCTCATTGAATCCTCATTTTTTGGAATATGAAATAGTAAAGGAGAAAAATGTTAAATGCTCAGTGAAAAACATCTAATTTACTATAAAGAGTATATCAGCCTAATTCCTTTTAAGGAATCAAAATGAACATTTTTGGGTTGAGAACTAACGGGGATCAAGTAAAATGTGAGTTTCTAGTTGAACATCAGATTTCCTTAAGGACAAAGCAGTTTTATGTAAACAGTTTTTAGCAGTAGCTTTTAAAAGCCTGTTATGCATTAGAAAAGTAAATTGCATTATTCTAAAATGTTAAGCATTTCCCAGAACAACTGAGCACAAAACCATTTATCAACAATTTCATCTACAATTATTCATAAAAATAGATTTTAATACATGGCAGGATTCTTGGGTAGGTCTAGATATAGAGTGTGCTATTTAAAGATTAAACTGGAATTTTTAAAGCAGCACTTGGTCCTTGACTATTTAGTTACTGATAATGGAGCCAGCATTTCTTCACCAGCTTTAGCGGCATTTTCCCCGTCCTCACCATATGCCTAGCCTCAGGGTGGTCATTGTGGTGTATGTCAGAAAATATGGTTATGGTTATGGTTCCTATGTTCTAATAAAACATGGTATTGGGAGAAAATATGCACAATTCAGGAAATTCAGTAATTAAATACTTAAATGTTAAGTTGTTTGAGATCATAGGTTCAAAAAGAGTTTAGAGAATGAATAACGGAGGGAGGCTTCATGACTAGAATTGTCAGTAGGGTTTGGTTGACATGCGCCCATTTGAGTTGAAATGTGCCTGGATCACCTGAAGAGAAGAAAGTGAAGCGGGAGAGCAAGGTTCTTGTCTCCTGGAGCCGAAGAATAAATCTCACGGATAAAGAGAGAGAGTAAAGTGATAGAGTTTTATTAAGTGAGGATACAGAAAAAGCTCTCAGCAGTGAGAGGGGTCTCAACAGGGTTGCCAATGTGGGTCTCCACTGACGGTCTTTTATTTAGAGCTGACCAGGGAGCCTGTGGCCTTAACATTCTTGTGACGTCTTGGTTTGAGTAAGGACTGGTGATAACATCTTTAATGGCTTACTTGTGTTTGGGTCTGGTTATTCTTGTTGGTCACAGGTGACTATCATAAAAAAAAAAGACCTCACCCCTAACCCTGGACACCTAGGGCAGGGTGGTCTGGTGTGTTCTCTTATCTCTGGTTTCCTTACACCTCTGCATTTTTGGGATTTCTGTGAGACTGACTGCACGTGGTCCCTTACCTATTTCTCCCTACGTAGCCCCACTTGTCCTGCTCAAAAGGCTATTATTCACGGCAAAGATCCAGTCTGTATGGAGGTTGAGATATGATAAATGCTCTCTGAAACCATTAGGCTGGGACCTTGGAGGGCCTCAATCATCTGCATCGTGGGACAGGGAATCACTCCAAGGCTTTATTTTGCTTCACAGGCTGGAACCTACCCAGAGGAGACATGTGTAGACTCATTGACCACTTTTATTCTAGCAGAGAAGTCCAATCCAAAACATGGCCAAAAATAATGACCTGGCTGGTTGATGGCATTTGCTTGGGTGATTTCGTTTCTTACGTTCAAGTAAGATAGGACATTTCAATAAATAAAATTTTGTAATCCCAGAGGCACCGAATCTTTATCTCATCTTAAATTAGATCAAATGGTCCCACTTTTTTTTTTTTTTTTTTTTACTTTTTCAGGGGCCCTAAAAAATGGAGAATCAAAACATGTCATTGTGCATTTTAGTGCGGGAATTACAAGAAAGGGCACTGGTTCTCATAAACCCCATAGGCAAATTGTTGGTAAATAACTTGTAAAATGTTTAGTCCATGCTAGTCTTCATGAGAGAATTCTGGTATTCTGGTGGATTATGTGAAGAGACTTTTTTATTTCCTCCAGAGTGCTACAGACGTTTGTGAACCGTAGGCATTTAAGCACTCTCTACGTTAACCACAAAGGAACAAGCATACCTACAGAAATGCAATTTAGTTTTGAAAACTAACACAAATATCCAGCTCAAACTCCCCGTTTGAGTCCTTTCCTGGTTTGTGGTACAAAGTCTCTGCGTACAGAATGAAACAGAAAGCCATGCTGAGAGCAGGACCAGAAGATCAAGCCGCCAACAGAAAAAGATACGTGAGTGCTTCATGGAGGAGAGGATTAAAACCCCAGCTTTCTCATGGGTGACGAGAGTGCAGATTGCTGCATCACCCACTGCTCGGTGTTGTTCAGAGGCTGATAATGAGGCAGAATAGAGCCAGCATAATAAAGCCTTTTCTCCAAGTTGCTCACAAAACCAGCCGGGCCTAGAGAGCACCGTGAGCGGCAACGGCGCTGGGCCACTTGGGACTTGTTTCCTTTTGTTGGTTTTCTTTAAATCTCCGTTGTCAGCTAAGCAGACCTTTGACCCTGCAAGCAGTCCATTGAGCAGGCAGGACTCAGGATGGAGTGACGGGTTTGTATTCCTTAATCTTAGCCATAATTTGCGCGTCCTCACCAGAGGTGACATAAAAATACCACATAACTCTTCTAGAGGCTGCGTGTTAATTAGCAGAATTGACATTACACATTAATCATATTTTCCTGGTATCGCTTGGCTCCTGCAAAATTGAGTTTAGGATTCTTTTTAAAAACTATAATTCACATGTAAGGTTCATATAATTGATAGGATACTTTGCAGGTATTCAAATGAAGCAGCTGTCTTTATACTGGAATGTAGTAATACTTTCTGAGATATGCTAAGTAAGCAAAGACACGGAACAGACCTCATGGTGATGCAGGCAGGCCAGGTCCAAGGACCCAGAGGGGAACCCCACAGGAGCAGCCAATAGGGTTTTTGACTTCACGCAGGCTGGAAATCAAACGTGAGCTAGCAGGCGTGAAAGCAGAGTTTATTGAAGATACAGATGGAGTGTTCAGGAGACTTGGAAAGGAACATGAGTCTTGTCTTTGTTTTGGGTCTCCGGGGGTTTTAATTGAGGACGATGGTCTGATATATATGGAACCAGTCAGAACAAATACGAGGGCCCAGGTGTTTCCTTGGAGCCAGAGAGCCTCGGTCTAGAATACATCTGTGACAGCTTCCTCAGGTCATTCTCAATTGGTCCTTCCTTAAATGCTATTTATTCTAGAGAGATCATTAATATCTTATCCCTTACGAGGAAGACCTATGCTGTTTGCATTACAAACCATGTGTAAAGTGGGGTGTGGGTACAGCTCCTAGCAAGAATAGAAGCAGAAAAAGGAGCAAAGAGCAAATTTTCATGGAGTCCTTCAGTTTCCCTGGCTCAATAGTAAGGAATATTTGTGTAGCAAAGTAATAGATAATACACATATCTGTCTCCGGAAGGGTAATATAAATGAGCCTCCTCCACCATATTATGGTGCAGGCAGACAGGGGAACTGAAAACTTCAGAAAACTTCAACTGTAGTTCTAAGAGTCCCAACTTTGAACGGTGGCATCGAGAATTTTTATATATAAATTTCATAAATGATCAAAATTATTTTCAAATCTGATGTAAGCATATGGAAAAGCTTCAGAGAATACCGAGGGAATATAGTACGCACATCAACAGTTAGCTAATTCTTATTGAAATTGCAAAATCAGAGGCTGATTTTTCTTCTATCTATATTTATAAAATGGCACCATATTTTACATTATCTCCTAGAGAAGTTATAATCATCATGAAGTTTCTAGAAAAGCAAGCATTATGTTCTTAAAATTTCACATATGTTATAGGAATTAACATTATTTGTGCAGGAGTAGTTGATTGGCTCAAATAAATGCAAGACAGAAAATAATACTGTGAGAGCAAATACATAATGCTAGGTAGATATCCGTGGCTCCCAGTGGAGCAAAGGAGCCTGATGAGGGGCTCTATCCCAGGACCCTGGGATCACGCCCTGAGCCAAAGGCAGACGCTTAAGACTGAGCCATCCAGGCGCCCCAGGTGTTTTGGTTTTTTTGACTTCTATCATCTGTAATCTCTCCTTATACTTTCCTACCCTTTTAAACTCCCTCCTTTACATCCCAAAAAGCACAGAGGTTAGGAGTATGGTAATATTTAATCATTTGTACTAGTCTATTTGCTGCTGTTACTGAATACAAAAGTCATATTGAATAATAGGTTAAATATTTCATGATCATGGACTACTAGTTGATACTAGCAAGTATCTTGACTTTCAGGTCCTAAATTTTTAATCTCTTGCTCCCTTTAGAATTCTCTGTCACTACTTCTTGCCATTTTAATTACTGTGTGTCTTGGTGTGGACCTCCTGGGGTTGATTTTGTTGGGGGTTCTCTGCCTCCTGGATCTGGATCATTTTTTTTCCCCAGAGTAAGGAAGTGTTTACTAATATCTCTGCAAATAAATTTTCTGCCCCCTTTTCTTTCTGTAATCTCTACAATGTGAATATTATTGGGCTTGATGGTGTTGCTGAGTTCCCTTAATCTGTTCTCATGTTTTATTCTTTTATTTTTCTCCTGTTTAGTGCGAATGCTTTCCATTACTCTGTCCTCCGGGTTGCTGATCCACTCTTCTGCTTCCTAGGCTACTATTGATTCCCTCTAGTGTGTTTTTTATTTCAGTTACTAAGTTCTTCATCTCTGCTTGGTTCTTTCTTACATGTTCTGTTTCTTTGTTGAAGATCTTACTGGGGTCCTTTACTTTTTTCTCAAGTCCAGTGAGTATCATTATGACTGTTCCTTTAAAATCTCTATCAGGTATATTGCTTGTGTCCATTTCTTGCTGTGATTTTGTCCTCTTCTTTCATTTGGGACATGTTCCTCTGCCTCCTGTTTTGCCTGACTCTCTGTCTGTTTCTGTGTGTTAGGAAAGTCAGCTATGTCTCCTGCTCTTGAAAGTAGTCGCGTTATGAAGACGAGGTCTCATGGTGCCGTGCAGTGCAGTGTACCCTGTTCTCCAGAATCCAGCATTTTGGGGTGTCTCCAGTTTGCCTTCAGCCCAATCATCTGCAATGGCCTTTTTTGCTTATTGTGGGCAAGGTTTGGTCCCTGTATGGTTCGTGGGCTAGTCTGGGGCTGCCCTGGCCTTGCATTGGATCAGATCGGGTATTTGCCAGAGCTGCAAACACACTGAACCGTGGGGCACTCTCTGTGCTGTCCTCTGAGTGGCTTTTGTTGGTGAGTGCATCCTGCACTTGGACTAGACGTCTGCCCCCAGCCCACTACTGCAACTGCAGTGGTATCTGTGGGTTTCCTCCCCTCCTCCCAGGGCAGAAGTCAGTTTGGTGTGGTGCAGGCCTCTGAGAGGACAGCTTGCACGCTGCCAAACTTGCAGTGCTGCTCTGGATAGACTCCTGCGAGGCTTTGCTGGCGGGCGCAGGTGCACAGGGTTGGGGGGCACATGGTGTTAGTAACAGCTGTGCTGCTCTGGCGTGGGACAGCACCTGGAGCTGCTTTGCAGAATTCCTGTGAGGCCTGGTTGGAGCGGGTGGATCCACAGGAGAGTGTGGGGGAAGGGCACACCATTAACAAGCGAGGCGGAGAGTGTTCTTGCTGGTTCTACAGGTGTCCAGGTATGTAGGCTGTGGTGTGGTGGTGGAGGGAAATGGTGCTGGCTGGCTCTTTCGTTTTTGGAGCGTCTGAAGATCGCTGGCCCTCCAGCACCCACTGAGGTTAGTAAATAAATTGCCTTCTTGTATACCTTAGGCATTTTTCAAACTACTGAGTCCATGCTGTATCTCAGCTCGGTTGTTGGTTATGCTGTCTTTTTAAGGGCAGGGACTCCATTTTCTATTGCCCTCTGTGTTTCCCAGGACTGAGCCACTGATTTTTAAAGTTCCAGGTGTTAAGCTCCACTGATTGTAAAAACTTGCAAAACTAAGATCCTCTGGTTTTCAAAGCCAAATGTCACTGGGGTTCATCATCTTATTGCTGGCTCCCCATGTGTGAGGTGCCAGGGCTGGGGTCTGCTGCTCTCCTGTTCTATGCTTGCAATGATTCTGCCTCCCTGGACAGTCTTGTGGGTTGGTTTGGTTCCTGCTGGCATCTCCGTTCTTCCTACCATTTTCAGTGTGGCCTCTTCTGTACATTTAGCTGTAGACAATGTCCTGCCAGATTGTTTCCTGGGTTATTTACACTGATGTGGGTGTTGTTTAGGTGTATTCCCTGGAAGAGGTGAGCTGAGTACCCTACTATCCTGCCATCTTCCCGGGAAGTCCAGAGATGAAATATTTATCAGGATTCTTAATGTTCCTTACTGGCCTTTGTTAAAAAATGCTTTATAAATGAAGTATACTTATCTGTAATATGCTTCTATTCCATAAGCACTCCATTCTCAGTGAACTGAATATGCACAAAATATGAATGAAAAAGTACGTTCTCGAAATCTATAGTTGCCCTTTATTCTTTGTGTTTAAAACGAATTTTGTTACACTGTATATTGAACTTAAAAATGTGTTGGTTTGCTGCTTAAGCCAGGTCATGAGCTATAGCCATGCGCTTATTAGTTGACAAAATAGTCTTGTGATGCAAGAGGTAACTTTTGCTACTTTGCAAATAATGGGATTTGTAGGAGGACAGTATAATTAACTCTGAATTCTTTGACCTATTTGTATTTCTTTACTGTTTGCCTTATTTAAAAATAATGAGTCTTCAAAACGAGAAAACAGCTGAGTTTATACTTGCTATGCCTACATTTATCTTTGATCTTGCATGTAAATCATATGTGAAACACCGTACAGAGAAAATAACTATTGGCTTTAATGAGCCTAAAATATAACCTCATATATTAAGACAACAAATGTATGATTATAAATGTTATTTAAGAACGTTTATAGTTTTGGCTCTTTCTTCCTGGATTAATAAAATCTGGTTAGGCTGATACTTCTTTTCTCCATTTAATTATTACGTTTCTGTGTTAGTGTCTTCACTACACGCAAGACCAACGAAAACAAAATAAAACACTTTACGACCAGAGACTAAGTTGTAGGAAACCGGAGCCACTCTAGAGCTTCTACATAGAAGCAGACTGAGTATAGGGAGAACTAATATCTTACAGAGTGATCGAAGGGCGTGTGAATGGCTCCGGACAACAAGAATGTCTTTTTGAACATGATCGCCGAACCGTTACTTCAGGTAAAATGGCGGCTCTGCTAAGGCAGAGATCAGGGTATTGCCTTGGAAACTGTTAGATCCCAGAACTCACCGGCCGAGTTTCCACCTAGGGTGGGAAACCTCAGCTCCCAACTCTGACCCCTCCACTGCGTCTGCCTCTTGAAACGCATAATGCCCCCACACAGACGACTCTATGTCATGGCAAACCACAGTGCTGCCTGTGTAATGGCACTTGTGAGCAGCGATCCCCGAAGAGAAAAGATGGCCCCGGCTTCATCTCTGCCTTCTAAATGCAGCTGCAAGTGAGTGTGCACAGTTTTTAGCTTTACGGGTCCTTTAGTGCAGGAAGGTGTGCTCAAGGAAACGGAAATGGGTGCTGAATGCCCTGCCACATCCACTGCATTCATGTTTGCCAGTCTCTGCTAACATCTTAATAGGTTACGGTCTCAAAGAACACAGTGATCAGATTAACATGTTACTCTGAAGCAACGTGAATTCCTGAAGAGCAGTGATTTTTTGTTGTTTGTGTTGAATTGCCAATAGGACTTGGTGGTGTAATGGCAAATGCAAATCAACAATAAAAGGGTTAGTTTTTCCTTTTGAAAATAAGGGGAGGGGCGCCTGGGTGGCTCAGTCTCTTTAGGGTCGTACTCTTGATTTCAGGTCACCACCTCAGGGTTATGAGATCAAGCCCCATGTGGAGTCTGCTTAAGATTCTCTCTCTTCCTTTCCCTCTGCCCCTCCCCTCTCTCTAAAAAACAAAAAGAAAAGAAGGGGAGGGACTTCTCTCCCCTCCTTTCTCTTAGAGCATTTACTTTAAAAACCTATAATTATGAGTTCTTTCTCTGTCTCTTGGAAATGTATACATATTTTTCCAGAAGCATAATAAGCTTCTTGTCAGCTTAATAGTCCAGAAACGGATTTTTCAAGGACCTGAGAACTAGCTCTTTAGAATGTAAACATTTAAGAAAGATAGCACCTCTATCTCTTAGTTTCTGTGGGAATATATTTCTTTTCTTTGTTCATTCTTATGCTACATATAGTACTCTCAATATATTTTCTTATAAATTGTGCTTGCGCAATGAGTATTTATGTTAAGTACTAATCACTGAGCTCTGTTCAAATTAATTTAATTAAAATCACTCTATTTTATTTTATTTTTACCTTTTACTAATGTGTCATTTGTCTATGGTTGTACATTTTGTTATTTCATGCCATGTCCCTTACCCTAAGTATTAGAGTTGAGTGGCTTGAAACTGAATCCCCACCTAGTTAACACTTCTCTATTCATCTCAAGGCAATCTCACTGCCTAAAACTATTTACTTTCCAATATTTACCTACGATTGTTCCCAGGACACATTACATAATACTTTCTAACCCCACAGATTAGACTTTTGCGTGTTGTATTCTATTGTCCACAGATGGGTTTTGGTCACGCTGATGATATTGCTGAAAAACCAACCAACCAGGGACGCCTGAATGGCTTGGTTGGTTAAGCATCTGCCTTCGGCTCAGGTCATGATCCCAGGGTCCTGGGGTCCCCACATCGGGTTCCTTGCTCAGCGGGGAGCCCGCTTCTCCCTCTGCCTGCCACTCGCCCTGCTGTGTGCTCTCTCTCAAATAAATAAATAAAAAGAAAAGAAAAGAAAAAAAACAGTTTCTCAGGGAAATATGAGATCAAACTATGTCCTGAGGAAGGGCCTAGGGAGGATTAGCAAACAGGCCAGGGATGGAGCTCAGAGAATGGGCCAGTAACACAAGGAGCTGAGACTATTCCAAAGATATTTCTAGCTTTTGAGGAGAAAGATTCTCAAGAGTATTTGCTTTCTTTTTGATCCATGGACAGTTTAGGTTTTCCATAATTAGTTCCATTCAGAGCTGGATTCTGAGGAATTCTTCCTTAATCCTCTTGATAGAGATGAAAGCAGTTCCTGTGGGGCTGGCAAGGTCAAGCCCCTGTGCTAAGTCTGTTCAGAAGGTTGGGAAGATCTGTCACTACCACAGTCACCTCAAGGTGCTGGGAAGACCTGGAAGCATTTCTCACAGTAGAAACTGGAAATCAGGGAAGCCCTTGGTGGAATATAGAATAAAAATTTGTTTCTGTTGGTCTTCTTGAGACTTCAGAGTATTTTTATTTTTAATACGAGGATACTTTGATGGTGGACTATGAAGCAATGTCCTGTGGGAAGAGGCCGGCAAAGAGAAGGAGGGGAAATTAGAAACCCAGACAAGTTGCTTCTGGGGGAGTCTCTGTGTTCAGTGTTTGACTAGCTCAAGACTGTCCATCATAGAACAGGGTCTTTACACTCTGGGTAGTTTCAAAACAAGCCACTGTCTGTTTAACAATTCTCTTGTCTGCACTTAATTTTTAAGCCTTTCAGTATTTCTGAACATACTAAGGAAATCAGAAGAAAGGATTCTGCATATGAGTTGGGTTAGAGTATGAAAGAATTACACTGTTTGTGGTTCTTAGAGTTTGCATGAAGTGGTGTGATATGAAGTCTAATCAGACTAGGTAGATACGTAAAGGCTTTAATCCAGCTTGAATTGATGTTTATGTGTGTGGTGTAAGATAAGTGTTCAGTTTTCCCAGTACCATTTATTGAAGAGAGTGTCCTTTCCCCATGGTATCTTTTTGTCTCCTTTGTCAAAAGTTAATTGACTATATATGTATGGGTTTATTTCTGGGCACTCTGTTTTAATATATGTGTCTCTTTTTACTGAATAAATTTCACACGTAACCATTGTGTGAATTTGTTATATAGTATGCTACTTTGATTTATTATATAATATAATTGGTATTATGGTACTATTTATCACGTTACATAATTATAGTATAATAGTATTGTCTACATTCATTATACTGTGCGTTATACCTCGGTGGTTTATTTACTACTTATTACAAGCTTATACCTTTAAAAACTACCGATCTTAGCGCCTTAGTCCCCATTTTCTGGTAACCACCATTTTACCCTCTATTTTTTTACAGGTTTGATTTTTTTCAGATTCCATATATAAGTGATATCACATAGTACTTCCCTTTCTCTGTCTGATTTACCTAGTTTAGCATAATGTGCTCAAGGCCCAATCATGTTGTGGCACCTTTCTCATGGCTGAGTAATACACACACACACACACACACACACACACACACACGTACATACATACCATATCTTTTTGATACATCGATGGATTGTTTCCATTTCTCAGCTACTGTGAATAATGCTGTGATAAACATGGGAATGCGTATATCTCTATGAAATCCTATTTTCATTTTCTTTGGATAAATACCCAAAAGTGGATTTGCCAGATCATATGGTACACCTATTTTTAATTTTTTGAAGAATGTGCATATTGTTTTCTGTGCTGTTTATATCAATTTACTTTCCCACCAACAGCATATAGGGTTGCTTTTCACCATATCCTCACCAGCGCCTGTTGTTCTTGACTTTTTTTTTTAATTTTAATTTTAATTTTTTTATGTAAAGTTCGATGATTCATTAGCTGTGTATAATACCCAGTGCACCATGCAATACGTGCCCTCCTTACTACCCATCACCAGCCTATCCCAGTCCCCCCACCTCCCTCCCCTCTGAAGCCCTCAGTTTGTTTCTCAGAGTCCATAGTCTCTCATGCTTCATTCCCCCTTCTGATTACCTCCCCTTTCTTTATCCCTTTCTTCTTGACTTCTTGATAATAGACAATCTGACTGGTATGAGGTGAAAATCTCATTGTGGTTTTGATTGGCACTTCCCTGATAATTTTTGACGCTAAGCATCTGTTCGTGTGCCTGTTGGACTTCTTGATGTCCTCTCTGGAAGAACGTTTTGGTTCTTCTGCTAATTTTTAAATTAGATACTTTTTATTATTAAGTTATGTGCATTTCCTATATATTTTGGACATTAATCCCTTATCCAATATATTATTTGGGAAAATTTTCTTTTACTCTATAGGTGGTCTTTTCATTTTGTTTCTTTTTCCGTGCAGAAGTTTTTGAGTTTGATGTATTCCCATTTGTTGATTTTTGCTTTCATTGTTTGTTGGTGTCATGTCCAAAAAATTCATTGCCAAGACCAATACTGATGAGCTTCTTTCTTATGTTTTCTCCTAGGAGTTTTATGGTATCAGTTCTTATGTTTACATTTTTGATCCATCTCAAGCTAATGTTTGTGAGTGGTGTGAGGTAGGGGTCCGATTTCATTGTTCTGTATGTTTCTCCAGTTTCCTCAGCACCATTTTATTCTTTCCTCATTGGCTCCCTTATCACATATCAGTTCACTATATATGCTAGAATTTAATTCTGGGCTTCTATTCTGTTCTGTTAATCTATGTGTCTACTTTTGTGCCCAGAACCTTACTGTTTTTATTACTATGACTTTGTAATATAGTTTGAAATCAGGAACTGTGATACCTCCAGCTTTGTTCTTTTTTTCTTAGGATTGTTTTGACTATTCAGGGTCCTCTCTGGTTCCATCAAATTTTAGAATTGTTTCTTCCATTTCTGTGAAGAATGCCTTTGACATTGTGATGGGTATTGTATTGAATCGGGAGATGGTGGTGGGTTAGTATGGCCATTTTTACAAATTACATCTTTTTGTCCATGAACAAGAGATGTAAAAATAGGGATTTTTCCACAAGTTTGCGTGTCCTTCTTGCACAGGAACCATACTAATCTCTCTGTATCATTCCAATTTTGTGTATGTGCTGCCAAAGCAAGCACTGGGGATCTTTTATAGAGGCAGACTTCTTATACCATGCCCAGTAATGAAGGCCCTAAAACTTAGGGCTGTCATTAGTCCATAAGGAATCTTTACCTGAATTTAACAAAGCTCATGGGCAAGAACCGAAGCCAAGGTGCCTGGATCTGCATGTGAAATGTGAGCTGGATTTTCCCTTTACATACTAATTTTTCCAGCTCGTTGAGTAGAGTGCACAACCTAAAAAGCTCTGGGTATAATCCCTGCTAATTCTATTTTTATTCAACTCCAGGCCAAATAGAAAAGTTTGGCAACGTAATTTTACCGAATAGGATATAGATACACTCCTTTTGGTATGTGTCCTCAAATCTTGTTTAAAACTCGTGGTTGGTTTGCAAAAAGAAAAATAATTCATAGGAAAGTTATAACCTTTATTGTAGTCTGACACCTTCAAAAGCAATAAAAATAAGCCTTTATAAAATAGGATAAGTGGAAGCTCTAAGAAGGAAGTATTTAGGATCTTGTACATTTCTTACATACCTACTTTGTAATTACTATGTTGAACTGGAATTATGTGTCTATTTTTCTGCTTACTCCCAAACACTATCCTTAAAAGCAAAGGAAAATGTGTCTCATGTTTGAATTCCAAGCAAAAGGCACAGTGCCACATAGTCGGCATTTAATGAATGCATAATACGCATTATTTTTCACTATTTTACTTCCTTAGGGAATACTAGTATAAAAGATCTGAGCTATAAATTTTGAAATAGCAACACGTAGATTTTTTCTAATGAGACAAACATAGAAGGACTGTTTTCTGTACTCATCCATTTCTAAGACTACTACAGCTTGGCAGCATACTTCTATAAAAATTACACCTTACAATACTGTTATTAACTATTTTAAATAATAAATTTTTAATTCTCAGCCTCTTTTACTTTACCGTACTTTTTTTTTTTTTTTCTATTTTACTCCAGACTTTGAGTGAGGAAACAGTGTCAAGTTCTGACAGTCATTACTAATTACAGTATATCCTTGAGCAATGACGGTTAGGGGCTTCGACCTCCTGAGCAGTAGAAAATCCATGTATGACTTTGACTCCTCAAAAACTTAACTGCTAATAGCCTACTATTGACCAGAAGCCTTATCAATACAGTAACATAAATAGTTGGTTAACATGTATTTTATATATGTGTTACGTACTGTATTCTTACCATAAAGTAAGAGAGAAGAAAATGTTATTAAGAAAAACATAAATACATTTACAGCACTGTACCATATCAAAAACATTCTGGGTATAAGTGGACCCATGTAGTTCAGACCCATGTTGTTCAAAGGTCAACTGCATATTGACATTAAGTGGGTTCTTAATGACTCTGAGCTCGGAATTGTATTTCTTTAAGTTAGAAACATTATGAGAAGATATTTTCACTTGCAATTGTGTTGCATTTGTTGAACTTCTGCACTATGCAACACAAAATTGTGTTTGTACTAGTACTGGTGTACTAGTATTCCCTGAATACCTCTGGTAACATGGCTCTGTGATAAAATATAACCTGACAAGTGATAGGTTGGCTTCGAAATAGAAAAATGGATTTGAAAGTGCCAAGAATAGAGTTAAACATTGGAAGAAACAACAGACTGTATTCAACAACGTATGATTGTATTTAGTCCGTGTTTAACGTAATTGCATTTCGTTCAGCGTTGCCCTAAACATACACGTAATGTATGTGGTGTTCATTTGTTTTCCTTCTGATCTTATTAAAAGTATTCTCATGTGAAGGGTCCCGCAGAATTTTTACTTTTAAACTATAGCATAGTAAAAATAGACTTTAAAATGCTTAATCTTATTCTATCCCAGAAGTACTGTGATCTCAAGGCAACAATTTGTAGTGATCCAGTAAAATAAAACTCTTTCCTCTTCTATTTAGGTTCAGTACCTACAACAGGAAGATACTTTCTGCAGCATTGCCATTGAAAGTTCTATTATAAAAAAAAAAAAAAAAAAGAAAGAAAGTTACCAGGTTTAGATTCTTTCTACTTGCAAGACAGCTTCATTGTTGGTGATAAAGAATCAAGTAGAAAATTGGAGGCCTGGATAAGAAACTCTCTCTGGTGATTTAGCACAAGTGAACATTTTTGTTTGGGGACTGAAATAAACTCCTTTTATCAATTTTAAAGAAATGCTTATAGTGTAAATAGGTCATTCACGATTCTTCAAACATGAGCTTTGCGAAATGAGTTTGGAAATGGTCTATATTTAAATCTAAAAAAGAACCCATGAGGAAATGTTGCTAATTATAGAGCTTCCAATGTTTTATGCCATTTATAGAGAAAAATATAAAGCTGTCCCTGACTTCCTGTGGTAATTAGTGCCTCTTTTATGGTAGCATAAAATGCTCTAATGGTAATGTTGTGTGAAGTCATTTGGTTTTTATCAACTGCCGAAATTAAATGTTCACTAAAAATAGTGGATGTTGTCGCTAAAAATAGTGAGATATATGGGTGTGTCAGGCTTTCAGGGTGCAGTGGCGTATACCTGCCTGAACTGGGCTTTCTTTTGAGGTTCAGATTAAAGGCCTGACTTTGTAGTTTCATCCCTCACGCTAAGGAAGGTTATTGACTACTATTCATTCACTTGCTTTTATGGAGGTGACAAAGAGAATGTCTGAAAGAAAGGAGGTCAGGGTGGAAGAATGAGGGAGGAATTAGACACTTGAATATTCTTGCTTATTTTCACATAAGTTTAATCTCTCAACAAAGATTAATCTAGTATGTTTCCTAAATTTGATGACTGAATTCATCCTTTTAAGCTTTTCAAAAGCAAGAGAATTTTCAATTCTATTTTTATATAATGGTGAAAAAGACCAATGCCAGAGAAGAGGAACAAACAAAGATAAAAGACCAGAGAGAAAGAAAAGAGAAATAGGAGAGTGAAAAGTCTTCTTCACGCTTCTGTATTGTTAGAGGCGGTGAGGTTCTCTCTGTTCTTTTTCAACTCAATTCATCTGTTCACTTCTTTCTTTTGCTGTCCCATTCATTCTTGTCTTGGTTCATTCCTATCTTCTCATTTGCCTTTTTAAACTTTCGTTGTTACAAAAACCCTCATGTTGTACTTTACAGGTACAATAGTGACTGCTAGAACCTTTCCCTTTATTCCTGTTTCCTTTGGATGGTTAAGGCTAATGAATCTGCGGACACCGTCCCCTTTCTAAATCTGAACATGACAGCTCTGCCCCAAGAAAAGGAGTTTCCTAGAGTCCTTGTCTGAGTGCAAATATTGAAGTAGAGCTAAATGTCCCATGATGATTGCCATTTAGCCACTCTACTTCTGGGAACAGATTATCATTTAAAACTTTGCCATATCCCCTGATTATTCACTTGGTTACATGTAGAGAAAGTAGTCCTGATTTGGGAATAAAAGTCTGAGATTGCTTGCAAATAGGAGCCCTAAGAGTACATAGAAATAGAAATGGATTTCAAAGGATAACATTTTATTCATTTAGTAAAGACAGTTCTAACTGTTCAACAGACTATTTTCACTTTCTGGGAAGACAGGACGACAACATTCATAAGCCTAAATCAGAGTTATTGTGGGACCATGGGACTGTGAGAGGGAGTGATGTGTCACATCTATCCGACACATTTAAGAGTTAGTGTGTTTCTTCTTCTCTTTCTTCTCTCTCTTGCCCTGCCTCGGCAATCCTAGAAGCCTTGGAAGGCAGACATCAGGAAATGGAGGGAAATCCCTGACTGGCTGCAAGGAGTTTTTCATAAATGAGAAATTTTTATAGTAGTAAGGTCCTGGTATTTCAGGATTTGTTACTATAGCAAAACCTACCTGATCCTGACAATTACTTTTTTTTTTAATTTTTTAAATTTTTTAATGTTTTTTTATGTTAGTCACCATACAGTACATCCCCGGTTTCCGATGTAAAGTTCGATGATTCATTAGTTGCGTATAACACCCAGTGCACCATGCAATACGTGCCCTCCTTACTACCCTTCACCAACCTATCCCATTCCCCCACCCCCCTCCCCTCTGAAGCCCTCAGTTTGTTTCTCAGAGTCCATAGTCTCTCATGTTTCATTCCCCCTTCTGATTACCCCCCCTTTCTTTATCCCTTTCTTCCCCTACCGATCATCCTAGTTCTTATGTTCCATAGATGAGAGAAATCATATGATAACTGTCTTTCTCTGCTTGACTTATTTCACTTAGCATTATCTCCTCCAGTGCCATCCATGTTGCAGCAAATGTTGAGAATTCGTTCTTTCTGATAGCTGAGTAATATTCCATTGTATATATGGACCACAACTTCTTAATCCAGTCATCTGTTGAAGGGCATCTCGGTTCCTTCCATGCTTTGGCTATTGTGGACAATGCTGCTATGAACATTGGGGTGCATATGGCCCTTCTCTTCACTACATCTGTCTCTTTGGGGTAAATACCCAGTAGTGCAATGGCTGGATCATAGGGTAGCTCAATTTTTAACTTTTTAAGGGACCTCCACACTGTTTTCCAGAGTGGCTGTACCAACTTGCATTCCCACCAACAATGTAGGAGGGATCCCCTTTCTCCACATCCTGTCCAGCAATTGTTCTTGCCTTGTCTATTTTTGCCATTCTAACTGGCGTAAGGTGGTATCTTAGTGTGGTTTTGATTTGAATTTCCCTGATGGCTAATGATTTTGAACATTTTTTCATGTGTCTGTTAGCCATTTGTATGTCATTGTTGGAAAAGTGTCTGTTCATATCTTCTGCCCATTTTTTGATTTGTTTGTTTCTCGTGTATTGAATTTGAGAAGTTCTTTGTAGACCTTGGATACTAATCTTTTATCTGTAGTGTCATTTGCAAATATATTCTCCCATTCCGTGGGCTGCCTCTTAGTTTTTTTGACTGTTTCCTTGGCTGTGCAGAAGCTTTTTATCTTGATGAAGTCCCACAAGTTCATTTTATCTTTTGTTTCTCTTGCCTTTGGAGATGTGTCATGAAAAAGGTTGCTTTGGCCGATGTCGTATAGGTTACTGCCTGTGTTCTCCTCTAGGATTTTGATGGATTCCTGTCTCACATCGAGGTCTTTCATCCATTTGGAGTTTATCTTTGTGTATGGTGTGAGGGAGTGGTCAAGTTTCATTCTTTTGCATGTAGCTGTCCAATTTTCCCAGCACCATTTATTGAAGAGACTGTCTTTTTTCCACTGGATGTTTTTTTCCTGCTTTGTCGAAGATTAGTTGCCCAGAGAGCCGAGGGTCCATTTCTGGGCTCTCTATTCTGTTCCATTGGTCTATGTGTCTGTTTTTGTGCCAGTACCATGCTGTCTTTGTGATCACAGCTTTGTAGTACTGCTCGAAATCTGGCATTGTGATGCCCCCAGCTTTGTTTTTCCTTTTCAACAGTTCCTTGGAGATTTGGGGCCTTTTCTGGTTCCACACAAATTTAAGGACTATTTGTTCCAGTTCAAATGTCCTCGGTATTTTGATCGGGATAGCAATCCCGATTGCTATCCTGACAATTACTTTTAATACTGTATTGTGGCACATGCTGTCCATTAAATAATTATTATCATTATTATAGTAGTATGTTAACCCAGTAGGAGATAAAGTAGTTATTATTCTCTCATTGATAATCTGTGAAAATGAAATGAAGACATATTAGCAAATATGATGGAAAATGAATTAAGTTCTTTTGGTTCACTTTGTGGTATATTTAAGGATGAGAGCAATGGAATCATTTTCATTTAGGTATACTAGGTCTTTTTATTTAGGCAATCTCACTTAAGCGGCAGTATTATAGTATACATTTCTGAAGTATGACCTAAATAGTTAAGAAAGTAGTTTTAGAAGAAAAGGGAGAGAAATGGAAAGAAGAAAAAAGAAGAAAAAATTTTCTTTGTAAGTGTATCCCCTACCTCAATAGACAACTATGGTAGTCAATGTGTGTTTTCAAAACTACTAACTAGGGGAGCCCAAATCATTGACATCCCTGAGCATATTAATAGCTCAAATAATAAGTCATAACATACTTTTTAGTGTCAAAGTTGGGGTCATCAATCATGGTTTTGCCGCCTATAATGTTGGACCTTTGGGAGAAGATTTAGGAAAAAATGCCTGCATGCAGGTCCTAGAATTAAACAGATTATGTCAGTTAACAGATCAACTTAGATTTGTAAGTATGACTCGGTTTTCTTAGGTGAACTTCATGCATTATACAGTTCCTATGATTTCAATACCCCAGTCGTATACTTTGTTGAGGACTGTGCATATATTTGACACCCTCAAAGTACGCTCCTGTTAGAAGAATGTAGCAGTGTGCTTTAGCAATGAATGTAAACCGTAGTTCCTCTTAAAATGCTTATAATTAGCCTGACATCTGGAAAATTGCTCTTTAACATGAATAGAATAAAATTTTCAAATACAAGATACCTAGTTAGATATTTTTGAAGCTTTTTAATTTAGTATCTTTTCATGTCACCTTTCATTTCACCCTTTCATGTCATGCCCTTATAGGAAGAAAAGTAAGAAAGGGTTCACGTATCTGTCAGTCAGGTTTTGCTTGGCAACACATATTTCTTGCCAGACTGGATAATCAATCTTCGCTTTGGCTGAAATTGGCTAGGTTTGGATTCAGGGTTGCTTCCCATAGCTCTCACTCTGAAACTTAGGTGAAAGGAATAGCAGTCACTGGGGGCCTGCTTTTATCATGGTGGGTAGTAGGAAGGCAAGAGGGGCAAATGGAAATATATGATGCCTTTCCAAGTCTCTGCTTGACATTGCACCATTTCATATCTTCTCACGTTACTTTGGTCAAAACAAGTCATGTGGGAAACACCCAAAGTCAGTGGAATAGAGGTGAATGGTCTTACTCCACTGGGAGGTCTCACAAAGTTCTTGACATTTAATTCTATTATTGGGAGAGAATGAAATAGCGGTGAACAGAATCCATTCAGTCACACTCGCTAACCCTGCATATGATTGTGGACTCCAGATGCACTAACGTCTAAATATAGAAGGTGAAAATATAAAGTTAATTTAGGAGAACATCTAGGGAAGTAGGAAGAGCTTCTTAAAAATACAAAAGTACAAACCAGAAGGAAGAAAATTAACACATCTGATTACATCAAGATAGATTTCTTCTTAATAAAGGGCTTTATGTACAAAGTTAATAGACAATAGATTGGGGGAAGATACTTGTAAAGCTAAAATCAACTAAGAACCAATGCCTGGAATATGAGAAATTCTTATGAAAAGAGCAATTGTAATACAAATATGTATGAAAGATATGAGAAGGCATTTTCAAAAGATTAAAGTGAAAAAAGTTCCAAGCACAAATAAGGGGAAGTCATAGAATTATTAGTAATCATAAAATATCACTTTAGAGCCATTAGACTGGCTAATATTGGAGTGCTAAATAATACTAATAATGCAACCATGTAATAGGAAACTTCATGCACATCTCATGGAGTGTAGATTGTTGTGGACATTTGGACAGTAATGTGGTACCAGCGAGTCAGCCGACGGATAAATAACCCCAGGATATTAGCAGTGCTCACAGGGGGTGTATAATCCCAAACCACCCTCACATAAAGTCAGAAGGAGAAATACCGTGTGTGTTCTCTTAGCAACACTGGGTTGAGGACTAAAATGAAGTAAGGGAGGCAGCTTGGGGTGCGAGATGTAGGGGGGCGCTCACTCTCAAGGTCATGTAAGACATAAGTAGAGGGTAGTGTACTCGCTCTGAGAAGGAGAGCCTCCTAGTTGCCTTGCTTGCCTCACTCTAATCTCTTTGTGCTCTGATCTCAGGAGGCAAACTGGAGTCAAAGTAGGTGTCTATCATTTGGACAGTAGGCAGATGACACTCGCTAAATGCCCAGGATGGATGGAGAATGACACATCATTTAGAAACAATGGTTTAGAGATAAATACAGCTGTAGGAGTGAGAAAATAGGAAATAGTGTCTGCTGTGCTTTATTTTGAAAACGCACATGCCAAATGGTATTTTAAGAAGCAAGCATTAATTAAAACAAAGCCAAAATATACTGAGGAAACCTAAAATAGCATAGCTTATTTAAAAATGGTTATAAGACAATGTCCTTAAAATTGATAAAGCTAAAATGTGTATTTTTCATAATCATAAAATCAAAACATTTTATGTATCAGAGACTTTTAAATATGTGGGGGAAAAGTTTAGGTCATTGCATGAAACGGCAGCCTATACCTTTAGGTGCTCCCCCAAATAAGTGCCGTATCGATTTCTCAATCCAATTTAAAATGAAAACACAGTAAAACTGATGTGAGGGCTCACTGTCCTCTATTTTGCCCAAAAACGTTGCTGAGCTTTTGGTGCGGAGTTTGAATGGTTTTAAAATATAAAAATAACACTATAAATTTGATTTTAAAAATGGATGATTTGGAGACCTATTAGCAGAATTAAGAATTTGAGTTCGATGTCGTAGTCCAGTTTAAGTCAGATTTTTAATAGCTTAATCAACTTTTACTACAACGCCCTGGATAAGGATAGTAACTGAAGAGGGGAACTTTCAGTATAGCAGACAACTGCCAGATATCCACAAAGAGATGCTGAGTATTTGGACGTGATCTCTGGTGATCCCAAAACAGGCAATCTGGTCCATCATTTGCTATAATCCGGCTTTCTGTTCTACTGTCCTCATCTGCATTCTTGGATGTGTTTACACAGTATACTTAATTAAATGTGTCCTATGTCTCTGAGGAAGTTGTTGGCATACCTGGAACTGATAAATTGATTTGAAACTGTTTTTGTTGATACTGAGGGTTGAAATAGTTAGGTTTGGAATATGTTTTAAAATAGAACAGAAAAATAAAATCATAATCTAAATTCCTTGCAAAAGAGAGAGTAACTGTCAATATGAGTTTGTTTTCAGGCCTATCTATTTTGGAAACTAGCTTATTTGCATACCTATAGGAGAAACCTTCCTTACCCAGAATAAAGAATGACATCAGATTTTAAACTACTTTGTTTTCCAAACAAAGTAGTTACCTGCTTCTGTGGGTGGTGTTATTTGTGTAATAGGCTGCTCAATGGTATAGTCTCACCAAAGTTAAATTTAGAAGATTTATAAATTGCAAGATTTACAAGTTACACAGTTTACAAGATTTGTAGACATCAGGGAACCTCGTGTGCAGAGTCATACATGGTAGGTGCCACACTCCCTTTGCCTTGTGCACAGATGGCATCTTCGTTAGATCCTTCTGAAGGCCATGTGCTAACCTGGGACAAATAGAATAGATTTGGTGCCAGTCTTGTGGATCGTCAGCCCCTCGGCTGGTGCGGAGCTGCTTCCTGGGGATGCTACAGAGGACAGTGTGTCTCTAGCCTGCACACAGGTTCTCCCCTTCAAGTAGGCACAAGACTCAAATGTGAGGGAAAGAAAAATCGGGGATTACACAGTCAGCCTTATCTTTCCCGTGTTGCAAATAAGATAACTGACTACTACTACTATTACTAATATTTATTAAATACTTATTTTTAAAATGACTTACATGGATATTATATGTATAAAGATTATATGGATTACACTATAGTTATCTTACAGGTGACAATAAGTTTGGAGAGGTGAGGTGATTTATTCAATGTCATACTTTCAGGGTTAAACTAAGAGCATTCTGACTTATGAATCCACGTTTGGAAAATTATAATGAGGAGGCTATTTGCACTTTAAACATCTTATTTAAAGATATTTTATTTAACCACAATTATGTAGTTGTTTCATAATACTGTCCCTAATATAAACCAGATACTCCAGGGGCGCCTGGGTGGCACAGCGGTTAAGCGTCTGCCTTCGGCTCAGGGCATGATCCCGGCGTTATGGGATCGAGCCCCACGTCAGGCTCCTCCGCTATGAGCCTGCTTCTTCCTCTCCCACTCCCCCTGCTTGTGTTCCCTCTCTCGCTGGCTGTCTCTATCTCTGTCAAATAAATAAATAAAATCCTTAAAAAAAAAAAAAAAAAAAAAAAAAACCAGATACTCCAGATACTAGAAGCTACTATGCACTGTTTCCATGTATATACTATACCCATTTCCCATTAAATTAAAGTTGTCCTGTAACTCATAATTTTATATTTCATTTGGTGATGCTTTTTAAAAATTAAATATTTTCTAACTCCAAGCTATTAAGAAGTTTAGTCAGTCATATAGCTAATTAACATAGATGTCACTAGTATTTATATCACATTAGATAATCATATGTATCTTATTTAACATTCCAACACTAAGTGACCAATACTGTGAGAAGCCATATTTCATTTAAAATTGTTAAAGAATAAGGTGCTGCTTTTCTCTATTAGGTGAAAAATCTAAATTATTATTTAAATGCACTCATTTGCAAATTAAATTAACTGCATTCATTAAAGTTACTTACCTGCAATGATTGACTTGATGAAGAATATTATGATTGAGTTATAGTTATGCAAATGCCATTTAAATTTATTTTCATGAATTAAATTATAACCTCATGATCACAGGAAAGTTACTCAAAATATACTGTCTTGTAAAAATGTAGTAATATAGAGTATATATAGATTTTGTATATATTTAAGTATTGTTTATGACTAGAACTTACCAATTTCTCTAATCACAAGCAATATCTTTTAAGAGAGTGATGAGTACTTGAGTTTCATGGTGGTTGAAAGTGTTCTGTGTGTGGTGTTATGTAAAGTATTATGAGACTAAGTGTGCCGTCTATTTTGTTTATGGTCTGTACAAGGTTCAGAGTGGTAAGCAGCGTGTCTTTTTATCTTCCCTAAGACTCCGTGAATCTGAAATATTTTTCATGAGGATTTCTATGGACAGGTGCCATTTTAGATACTGGAAAGGCAGTACTGATTGACAGACAACAATTTCTGCCTTAGTAGAGCTTAAATTTTAGTTGAGGAAAAAGATTAAATTAAAATTTAAATATAAATAAATATATATATATATTAAAAATTAAATATAAATTAAATAATAGTAATTAAAATATATTTTTAATTAAATTAAAAAATAGTAATATTTGTTTTAAACAGAAAAGGGAGTTAGGATAGTAAGTACAATGGAGAGAGGGTATAATTTTTCAAAGGGTTCCAGAAAATCCTCATGAAGAAAGTAAAATAGAACTGAAGAAGAAAATCAGAATGAAAGCCAAATATTTATCTTTGGAAGAGCTTTCCCAACATGAAGAGCAAATGCAAAGCCCCTGAGATAGGACTTTGCCACCGTAGCCAGACTCCATGAGTAGAGGAGTGGTGTGAGATAAGGTTAGAGACGTAACTTGCCCCAAATCACATGACACAGATGATAAATGGCCAAAGCAAGGACTTCAAGAGATAAATGACAGGCAGGCAGTCAATCAGATTAATGAATTAATCATTGGATGGGTGAATGAATATATAAATAGGTAAGTAGATGGAAAATTTGATTAATAGATACCAAATTATTTAGTTATTCCTTCCAAGAACATTGTTCAGTCTAGTTCGAGGTCTAAAGCAGTAGATGCTTAAATTGGAGAAAGAAGCCGAGTAACTAACCACGTTTATAGCTGCCCAATATTACACCAAGTGTTCGCATCTGAATTAGATACAGAACTGAAATTGGAAGAAATTATATCCCCGAATTTGATACTTCCAAGATAAGAATATAAACTTTGCAGAATACTTTTACATTATACTCTGATAATGACATTGGCCTTTAAAGCACATACGGGTTTTGTGTTTATATTCTGGCAGCGTCTTGCTGTAGATCGGATCCCTTTTAATAGTTCAGGAATCTTTGATTCTTTGATTTTATAAAAGAACTAAGTCAGTCTTTATATAACATCCTGTTCTGTACCAGTACCACTCAAAGATTATGAACGGAGATGTCCCAGAGCAATACACAGCAAGAAGCAAGACAGAGGGGACAGTAGGACAAACGGAATAGTTGGGAAGATCCTGGCTAAGTGGATGAGACAAATGGCAATCCTTCCTTCAATTACTGAAAAGATGGTATTTATTTTAATAAATATTGAGCAGCAAGAAGTGGGGCACTAGGAACTCATTTAATGTCCTGCAAGAACGAGTAACTAGCCAACGTAGTTTCTTCCCAAGTGTAGGTAATTTGCAGAATTTACTGAGAAGATCTTCTTAAATGCAAATGTTCTCGATTTTTGTGATGCCGATGTCTTGATTTCTGTCAGTGACTTTTAGCCAAAGACCTCCAGGGAGACATTAGAAGTGAACAAGTTGGGGACTCATATCAGTGAGGGAGAGCTACACACCATTGGAGAACGTGGAGTATCTCAGTGTTAGAATCTGTTTCAGGATTTAGTTTTGGTCTGAGGAAGACTGGGCTCTCTGGAATGGACCCCGTCAGAACGCAGGGGCAATTCTGTGATTGGATCAAGGAGTAAAAGATACCCATTTAGTAAAAAAGTGTTCGTTTTCTCGTGAATGGTGCAGTGACTTTTTAATTTATACTTAGACAAAATTATTAATTGGACTTTCTTTTTCTCAATTGTATCTCAAAGTGACCTTAAGTTGGTATATTGTGAGACTGCTTATCAAATGGGAGAATCAGTGGCCTGCATATGTCAGACCAGCTTCTGAATGTGAGGAGCTGTTCTGTCTCCTTTGTTTTCTCACATTTCTCAGAACTTTCTAAGGAAAATTAGCCTCCATATTGCAGACATGTGTAATTTTGATAAACTGTAAATAATATGCAAAATCTAAAATTATCCCACTTCAATATACAGAAGAAATAAAAGGCGATTCAACATAAATATTATTTAATATAATCCTAAGTAGTTTTTAACTTTGAATATATCATTTCAATAAGCTGTTCTTTCTTCCAATGGCCATGAAATTATTTTGAGTAATAAAAACTCCTTCACTTATATACAATAACAATCTATTCATCATTTGTAGTATTTTTGAAAAAGACTTAACAGAATATCATTTGAGTGAATGTATTAGTTAATATGAAACATTCTGTGCAATATATTTTACATTCTTTACATTTGATTATGTCATTTGGCTGATAGTCTCTGTAGCTCAATATCCTCAGAAATGAAGGACTAAAATTTTTTCAACACCTTTTTATCAGTGAATATTTCTGTAAGTTTTCTTGTTTTCCTCTCCTAAATCTATCTTTTGCCACACTGACTTTTTAAGAGGCTTTTTTTTTAAGTGTTAGGTTTTCATAAACATTGAGAAAATGTTAAGAGTTCCCATATACACACCCAGTTTCCCCAATTAACCTCTTACATGATACACCTGTTATAATTAATGATCAAATATAATCATTATTAAAGTTGACAGTTTATTTTTTACCTAGTGTGAAGGATGCCATTCAGGCTACCTTCCATTTAGTCATATCTCCTTAGGCTTTTCTTGGCTATGACATTTTCAGATTTTTTTTTTTAATGACCTTGGCAATTTTGGAGAGCACGGGTCAGGTATTTTCAAGGATGCTGACCTGTCGGAATGTTTCCCTCATGAGTAGACTGAGATTAAGTTTGAAGGAGGAAAACCACAGAAGTAAACTGACATCATACCAAGGGTGTGCATTATTAATGTGATTTATTATTGTTGATGTTGACCTTAATCACCTAAGGTAGTATTTGTCAGGTTTCTTCACTGTAAAATTATTCCCGTCTGACCCTTTCCACCCTCCATACTGTACTCTTTTGAAAAAAATGTCACTATGTACAGCCCAGTCTTAGGAATTGGGGAGTAATCCTCCCCCTCCTAAAGGCATAATACCTATATAATTTATTTGGAATTCTTCTGCATAGAAGATTTATCTTTTCTTCCATTCTTATAGCCCATAACTTATTCCTACTAGTATGAATTCATGATTTATTTACACTGAGAGTTATAATCTCATACTACCGGGTTTTTTTTCCCTCAAATTGCTTCTGCTTTGGCCATTGGGAGCTCTTTGAGTTGGCTCCTGTATTCCTTTAACCTATGCATATTAAGTATGTGTATTTCTTTGTATGGTTTTTTTTTTTTTTGTATATTCTTATTTTCTGGCATAACAAGATGCTCCAGTCTTGTCTTATAAATCTCATGGGGCCTACAGTCAGTCATTTTCCCAAAAAACTATGCTTCCTTTATTGGAGAAACATTGGAAATCAGTCTCAGTGTTGAGTATGCTTATTGATCCTGGGTTATCATTGTTTCTAGATTACTCAGCTGAAAAGCAAGGAAATAGATGCCTGTATAGTAACCTATGTACATGTACACATATATAGATAGGTGAATATCTATCAGTATTTATATTGGGCTACATATGGATGTCTTCAACTCAGGTTCACTACCACATCAATCATTCTGGACTACTTCCGCTCATCTGTTTCTACTTCAACAGTAAGAAACTTGGCTTTTACCATCTACAATCCATTTAATTGCTCAATTCTAGTACACATGTATACACATGTATAGCCATACCATAATTTTTACCTTGTACTCACATGGGACACAACTTTATGAATTAGAGTACAGTCTTCATGTTCGGTTCCTTTTGCCCTTAGTCTTACAGAAGAAACTCTTATCTAAAGTTAGTAAGGTCAGCAACTTTATCCCCTCAACTACGTTCAGTAATGCTATTTAAGATTTGTAATATGGAAAGATTCTTTTGTCACAGTCTCTATTCCACATTCAGAACCTGTTTTCTTAAGTTTTCAAAAAATTTGCATACATTAAGATTTGGTTTTTATGTTGCAAAGTATAATGTATCATATAGCATATTTTTGCCATTCCCAAGAAATCACCTATTCAATGCTTCCTCCTGCCCCCAAATTTCTGGCAAACTCTGAACATTTTACCATTTCTATACATTTTCCTGTCCTAGAATGTCATGTAATTGATGTCATTCGTTACATAGCCTGTTCAGACTGGTTTCGTTCACTTCAAAATATGCATTTAAGATTCTGCCATGTTCTCTCACGGCTTAATAACTCATTTTTAAAAAATCAGTGACTAGTATTCTACTGAATGGGTGTACTACAATTTCTCTATTGGCCCAATGACATACATCATGGTTGTTTCATGTCATGACAATATAAATAAGCCATTATGTTTTGGTGTGGATTTGGGTTTTCAAGTCATTAACTAGGAGTATGATTGATGAATTGTATGCTAAGGTTTAAATTTCTACGAAACTGCCAAATTGTTTTCCAGAGTAGCTGTACCATTTTGTATTCCTAATAGCAATGAATGAAAATTCCTCTTTATATCCTTGCTAGCTTTTGTTATTGGCAGTTTTTTGGATTTTATCTGCTCTGTGTGTAGCACTCTTTGTTTGTAATATGTACTTCCTTAATGACAAATGAGGTTAAACATTTTGTCATATGTTTATTTCACATTTAGGTAGCTTCTTTGATGAGGTATCTGTTTAGGTCTCTTGACCAATTTTTAAATGTGTTATTTTCTTACAGTTGAATTTCAAGAGTTTTTTTGTGTATTTAGGGTGGAATTAACAGATACGTGATTTCCAAAAATTTTATCCTAGTCTGTCGCTGGCCTTTGAGCAGTACCTTTTGCACAACAGAAGATTTCAATTTAATAAAGTACAGCTTCTAAAGTTTTTCTTTCACAGGTCATGCTCTCAGTATTGCTCACTTTTTCTTTATTAGGGTATAATTGACATACAATATTGTATTAGTTGCAGGTGTACAATATGATTTGCTATTTGTATATATTGTGAAATGATCACAATTAGTTAATACCATAGTTTTTTGATAAGATTTAAGCATTACTCTGTTAATACTATATTGCATATCTGAAAGTTGCTAACTACAGTCATCAAGCTCTATGTTACATCCCCATGAGTTCTTTGTGACTGGAAATTTGTACCTTTTGACTCTCGCTTCACCAATTTTGCTCCACCCAACTCCCCACCCCTGGTACCATTCAGCCATTCTCATTACTGGGTTTTTTTTTTTTTTTTTTTTTTTAAGATTCCACATATACGTGAAATCATATGTTGCCTTTTTCTGACTTATCTCACTTAGTATAATGCCCTCAAGTTCCATCCATGTTGTCACAAATGGCTACACTTAATTTATGGTGAATGACATATACCACTGTGTGCATATATAATTTTCTTGATCCATTCAGCCACTGATGGACATTTAGGTTATTTCCATATCTTGCCTATTGAAAATAAGCTGCAGTGAACATGGAGGAGCATAAATCTCATAGTTAGTGTTTTCCTTTTTTTTTTTCTCCAGAAGATACCGAGAAGTATAATTGCTGGATTATATGGTAGATCTAATTTTTTGAGGAGCCTCCAACTTGTTTTCCATAGTAGCTGTACCAATTTCCATGATGACCAACAATCAAGAAGGGTCCCCTTTTCTCCTCACCCTAATACTTAACATTTCTTATCTGGCTGTTAGTAGATATCCTAAAATATGAGAAGTGATATCTCATTGGTTTTGACTTGGATTTCCCTCATGAGTGTGACGTTGAGCATATTTTCATCTGTCTGCTGACCATCTGTAGGTTTTCTTTGGAAAAAGTCTATTCGTGTCTTCTACCCAATTTTTTCAGATCGTGGTTTTGGTGTTGAGTTGCATAAGTTCTTTACATATTTTGGATATTAATCTATTTTCACATACCTGATTTGCAAATATTTTCTGCCATTCAACGACTTGCCTTTTCATTTTAATCGTTTCTTTTGTTGTGCAGAACCTTTTCAGTTTGGTGTACTCCACACTTTATTTGCTTTTGTTGCCTTTGCTTTAGGTGGTAAATCCAAAAAATTCACTGCAAAGACCTTTGTCAAGGAGTTTACTACCTTTGTTTGGAGGTTTCAAGTCTTACATTCAACTCTTTAATGAGTAAATTTTTGTGTTTGGCTTAAGATAGTGGTCCCATAGTTCCTTCTTTTGTATGTGGCTGTCCAGTGTTCCCAGCACCATTTATTGAAGAGACTGTCCTTTCCCTGTTTTATATTCTTGGATCTTTTGTCTAAATTAACAGACCATATATATGTAGGTTTTTTTCTAGGCTTCTAATTGTTTCCCATTCATCTCTGTGCCTGTTTTTATGTCAATACCATATGGTTTTGATTAGTTTTGCAGTGTAGTTTGAAATCAGGTAACATGATATGTCCAGATTTGTTTTTCTTTCTCAAGGTTGTTATGGCTCTTCAAGGTTGCTTGTGGTTGTATACAAATTGTAAGACTCTTTATTTTATTTCTGTAAAACATGCCATTAGAAATATAGGGATTTCATTGAATCTGGATATTGCTTTGGATAGTATGGACGGTTTAACAGTAGTCTTCCAGTCCACGAACATGGAATATCTTTCCATTTAATTGTGTTCTTCTATTTCTGTCATCAGTGTCATATAGCTTTCAGTGTGCATATCTTTCAAGTATTTTTTCTCCATGTATTTAGATATGATTTTTATCCTTAATTTCGCTAATTTGGTTTATCACATTGATAATTTGTGGATGTTGAACCATCCTTCTATCCCTGGAATAAATCATACTTTATCATAGTGTATGATCCTCTTAATGTGTTGTATAATTTGGTTTGCTAATATATTTTTTTCTCAAGATTATTTATTCGACAGAGCACAAGCAGAGGGAGCGAAGGAAGCAGGCTCTCTGCTGAGCAGAGAGCCGATGTGGGGCTCCATCCCAGAACCCTGTGATCATAACCTGAGCCAAAGGCAGATGCTTAACTGACTGAGCCACCCAGGGGCCCTGGTTTGCTAATATTTTGTTGAAAATTTCTACATTTATGTTCATCAGGAATACTGGTCTATAATTTTCTATGGCAGCCCTTTCAGGTTATGATATCAGGGTAATACTGTCCTCATTAAATGAATAGAAAGTGTTCCCTGCTCTTTTATTTTTTTTAAAAATTTGAGAAGGATTGGCATAAGTTTTTCTTTCAGTGTTTGGTAGAATTCTCTAGTGAAACTGGTCCTGAAGTTTTGTTTGTTGACAAATTTTTGATTACTGACTCAATCTCTTTACTATTAATTAGTTGGTCTACTCATATTTTCTATTTTTTTATGATTTAGTCTCTTCTGGAAGGTTTTATATTTCTAAGGGTTTATCCATTTCTTCCAGGTTGTCCAATTTGTTGGTGTATACTGCTTGTAAATAGTCTCATGTTCATTTGTATTTCTGTGGTATTCTCTCTTCTTTCATTTGTGATGGTATTTCAGTCTTCTTAGTGAGTCTAGCTAAGAGTTTGTCAATTGTGTTTGTTTTCAAAGAATCCAGCTCTTAGTTTCATTGAACTTCTGTCTTTTTAGTGTCTATTTCATTTGTTTCTGCTCTGATCTTTATTAACTTCGGGCTTCCTCTGTTATTATTGCTCTAGTTCCTTGAGGTGTGAAGTGAGGTTGTTTGAGATTTTTGTTTCTTGAGGCAGGCCTTTATTGCTATGAAATTTTCTTAGAATTGGTTTTGCTGCATTCTGTAAATTTAGCTTTTATTTACAATTTCATTTGTCTCAAATATTTTGATTTCTTCTTTGATTTGTTGTTTAATCTCTTCATGTGCGATTTCCCCAGTTTTCTTCTCGGAATTGACTTCTAGTCTCATACTACTGTGGTCATAAACGATGTTTCATATGATTGTATTCTGAAATTTTTTAAGATTTGTTTGGAGACCTAAAGATATGATCTAGCCTGGAGAATGTTCCCTATGCTCTTGAAAGTTGCTTTTGGATAAAATGTTTTGCATTCGTCTATTTAGTCCATCTGGTCTAATGTCATTTAAGGACAATGTTTCTTTATTGATTTTCTGTCTAGATGATCGATCCATTTAAGTGGGGTATTAAGGTCTCTTACTACTAACGTAGAGGTATTTCTCCCTTTTTAGGTCTTTTAATATTGCTTTATTTGATTGCTTTTATGTTGGGTTCATAAACATGTTATATCTTTTCGTTGGATTGACATTTTATTGATATGTAAAGCCCTTTATTTTTGTTAGAATTTTTGTTGTAAAGTCCATTTGGTCTGATATCAAAAGAAAGCTGAGATAGCTATATTTATTTCTATTCTGATGAAGTAACTTTTTTCCTTCTGTTCAGTTTCACTGTGTATGTCCTTATGTCAGAAGGGAGACTCTTGTAGACAACATATAGATGCTTTTTTTTTTTTTTAATCCATTCAACTAGCCCATGTCTTTTGATTGGAGAACTTAGGTATGTACTTACTGCCATTTTTGTAGTTCCTCTGTGTTCCTTTTTTTCTCTTATTCTCTTCCTTTATGGTTTGATGATTTTTTCTTGGTGGTATTCTTAGGGTCCCTTCTTATTATCTTTTGTGCAAATACTCTAGGATTTGCTTTGTTATAACCACGAGGCTTACATAAAAAATCTGTTATTTACAACAGTCTCTTTTAATCTGATAACTTAAGTTCAAATACATTTTGAAACTATATTTTCACGTTTTGTTTTTGATGTCACTTTTTACAACTTTTGTCTTCTAACCTTCATACAGCTTTGTAAGTGATTAATCTATTAACTTTATTATATACTTACATTTACCGGTATCATTTATGCTTTTATATGTTTTCTTGTTATTTAATTAGCACCCTTTCTTTTGAGCTTAAACAACTCTCTAATATTTTTTCTAAGTGTGATTTAGTGATGAACTCCTTTAGCTTTTGCTCATCTGGAAAAGTCTTTCTCAATTAATTCTGAATAACTTTGCTGGACATAGTATTCTTGGTTGGAAGTTCTTTTCTTTCAATACTTTGTATATATCATGACCTTCCCTTCTGGCCTACAGTTTCTCCTGAAAAATCAGATAGTTTATTGAGGGTTCCTTTGTATGTAACAAGTAATTTTTCCATTGCTCCTTTTAAGATGCCCACCTTTTCTCTCATTATCATGTGTTTGAGTTTGGGTCTCTTTGGGTTCCTCTTATTTGGAATCTGACCTTCCAGGAGCTCTACGTCGGTTTCTTTCCCCAGGCTAGGGAAGTTTTCAACCATTCTTTTCTTTTCCCCTTTAACTGGGCCTACCATTTTGTCCTGCCAGCCATCTGAAAACCAG
This sequence comes from Ursus americanus, assembly GCF_024610735.1. Lineage (NCBI taxonomy): Eukaryota > Metazoa > Chordata > Mammalia > Carnivora > Ursidae > Ursus > Ursus americanus. The sequence goes on from NC_142131.1 coordinate 9,620,516, forward strand.
TCACTCGGCTGTGGTGGCAGCTCCTTCAGGCTCAGGCATACAGTCAGGAGTGGCACCTTCCCTGCCACGAATGCTCCCTCATTCCCCACCTGCTCCCCACCCAAGTGCTGTCATTTTTTATATTCTGCCTTTGCTACATTTGCTGCTCCAACTCACTCACATACGGCCAAGGGACACAGATCTTGACATGCACTCCTGTGAGGTTGGGGTGGCAGTCTCCTCGGTTCTCTCCATCTGGTGTATACCTCAGCCATTATTTCTTCAATTAAGTGTTCAGCCCATCTCTCTCTCCTCCATCTGAGACAACGGTAATGCCAGTGTTCGTCTGCTTGATGTTGTCCTTTAATCTATCGTTTCTTTTTCCATTCTTTTTTTTTCTTTTTGCTGCTCTGATGAAGTTTCTCTGTCCTGCCTTAAAGTTGACTGACATGTTCTTCTGCTTCATCTAATCTTTTATTGAACCCCTTCCAGGGTATGTTTTTCATTGCAGTTATATATCTCAGTGATTTCTGTTTGGTACTTATATTTGTCTCTTTGCTGAAGCTCTGTGTTCATCCATTCTTGTCTTGAGGTTGGTGAGCACCTTTAGGACTGTTACTTTGAATTCTATCAGGTAATTTACTTCTACTTAATTAAGGTTTTCTCCTGTTTTTTTTTTTTTTTTTTTTTTTTTATCTTGTTCTTTTGTTTGTTTGGAATATACTCCTCTGTTTTTCATTTTGCTTGACCCTCTGTGTTGGTGTCTGTGTATTACATAAAACAGCCACCTCTCCCAGTCTTGAAGGGTTAGCCTCGGGTAAGATGCAACTTATCATTCAACTGTGCCCTGGCTCTTGGTTGTCTTTCAAATTTGTGTGCTTGTCCAAGTAGCCTGTTTTTAACAGCCCCTAGTGGTTGATATTGTGCCAAGACTTGTCAGTGTCCTAGAGTGAAGGATCTCAGTATTCACTTAGACGCAAGCTCACTGGTAGCCAGACTTGCAGGCAGCCACTCCCCCCTTCCCCTTTTTTTAGGGTTACAGGGGATGTTTGTTTAAAAGGATATTTACTGGGAAGAGTACTTATCAACCTGAACAGAAGAGTGAATAAAGAAGGGAACTCCCTGTGGTCACAAATACACAAGACCTCCATCATACATGATGTACAAGGCATTTCAGTTTGTGAACCCCAGTTCAGAAATTCTTTTCCATTAAATCGAATATTTCTGGATTTGTACTGTAATGAAATACATTTAAGCATGGAAAAGTTTTACTGAAAGGAAAATCATGGAGAAGAATAAGGGAGGGAATGTACAAATTCGTAAGTTATATAGAATACTCTTTAAATCATACTTACATTTTTCTATCTTCACAGTAATATAGAACATAGTCCCTTGCAGACCTGGTTCGGATTTTATTTACTGAGAGAGACAGAAGGTGAATGCAAACAAGGGGAGAGATAGAGACAGAGGGAGAAAGAGCATATCAAACAGACTTTCCATGGGGAGCATGGAGCCTGACGTGGGGCTCTATGTCACAGCCCTGAGATGATGACCTGAGCTGAAATCAAGAGTAGGTTGCATAACCAGCTGAGCCACCCAGGCACCTCACTTGGTTCAGATTTTAAACCAAATACGCTTTAGTCTTCTACATAAGTGTTTGGAAATGACTTTTCTGCATTTAAGATGAATCAGTACTTTTGTACAGTAGTAACAACACCAGGAAGACCAAGACAAACGAATACAGTTTTCCCAAAGCTACAGCCTGAAAAGTCGATTCCATATACATGAATGGGTTTCTTTGCTTGAAAGTCTAAAGGATATAAGGAATGGAGATATTAAAATGCTTTCTTGAGGGGAAGAAGGATGATACCCTTTATGCACTCCATTTTCTTTCCCTTTGCCACATTTATATTCTTTTCCTGCAGTCTGTTGTCCACGTGTTGTTCCTAAGCGACTGACGAGACTGCTGTCTCTGTAGGTGTTTTTGTTCAGAATATCGAGTTCTGCAATGGCCTCATCTGAAGTCGTTTTAGCCCGTGTGCAAGCCAGCTCTGGGGTATTGAGGATCTTACAGTAAAATACAGAAGAGTTAAGGGCCAGCCCCAGGCAGACTGTGTGTGTGGACTGCTTCTCTTTTAACAAAAGCCCCCTGGTATGGTCCCTGGAAACTGTCATTTGTTTTTGATTATCACCATTTGCAGTGTCAACAAATTATACCAGAAATGATCTCCCTTCACTTTCAGATAGAAGACATTACTCTCTGGATCCAAATACTCACCTGACAATTCCCACACCAGGAGGCATGTGGACTCCAGTTTGGACTCCACTTTGTCAACTGCAACCTTTTGTAGAAGGATCTGTTTTCTGATCAGTGCTGGAGAGAAAGCACTGAAGAGATCCTCTACCCCAACCATGGCCACGTAGGCCACTGAGGGCATGTTGCACTCCCTGTTGGACAGCTTGGTGCCCGATTTCATCACTACCTTCAAGGAGGTGGCTGTATCATTGTAGAGGTCATCCTACTTGGCAATCTCACCTTCTGTATCTGCTCTGTCTTCTCCTCGGGACTAGGGAGGGAAGGCGGAGGGCAGATGAAGTAGTGGCATGCAGATGGCATTCGTGTGCCTTGGCTGCGGCCTAAGTTCCACCACTTAGATCTGCTTTTAGCTTCACCTGAGGACCCTTCCAGTCTCATCCTTCCCTGGAGCCAAAGGTTGGGGTAGCAGCAGAGGGAAGCTTTTAAAGTATCCAACTATAGGAGGCAGTCCAAGATGCAGGGGAGGAAAACACTGAATTCACCTCCACCCCCAGACACACTCAATCTACACCTACATTTGGAGCAATTACTCTTGGAGATGAACTGAGATCTGAACAAACACATTTATCTATACAGCAAACAAGAGAGGGACCACATAGAGGAGAGTAGGAGAGACAGAGACATGGTCACAACAGAAACCCCATCCCCAATGTAGAAACCTACAGTAGGGAGGGTTAGCAGTGAGGGGCCCACACCCAGACTCACTTGCCCTAGGACACCACAAAAAACCAACAGCTAAAGGGCAACTAGACTGTAATTGAGGGAAATCTACTTACTAATCATGGAGTATCTGCCAAATCGGCTGGGAACTGCTGGAACCCAGTACTGTCAACAGAGAAAGGACCCAGTCCCTCTAGCCAGCCTACCAGGGCTTGGCCAATGTGCCCTGAGACCCTAGCTCATGTCGGGTAGTCCCAGCTCACGTCTGCTTGAACTCCAGCCCGCTTGAGGCAGCCCCAGCGAGGCATGGCCTGGCAAGCCCGTCAAAGCTGCACTAGCAGTGGCCCCAGAGGCCACCCTGACACAAGACTGCTACTTCAAGATGGGGAGAGGCAGGAAGCTGTTCTGCCTAACTCACACACAAAAAGTCAGTCAAACAAAAGGAAGAGACAGAAGATGAACTTCCAAACAAATGAAAAAGATAAAATCCTAATGAATTCGGAGTAATTTATCTGATGAAGTAATGGTCATAGAGATGCTCACAGATCTCAGAACTAATCAGAGCTGAAGAATACAATAAATGAAATGAAAAATACACTAGAGGGAATCAACAAATTAGATGATATGCAACAGTGGTAATCGCCTATGAGAATAGCAAAAAAAAAAAAAAAAATCCCCAACCATATATATAGACATATCCTCATTTTAATAAATGCTTTAAATAAAGTAAAATTAATATAAATTCTTTTTAAGAGACTTGTGGCACAACACCAGGCATAATGACATTTGACTTACCTTTCTAGAACAGGTCCCTTCTTGCCACATGTTTCTATCCAGACTTTTTGTCTGTGCTGAGCTGTGAGAATTTTTTTTTTTTAAAGATTTTATTTATTTCTTTGACAGAGAAAGACAGCCATTGAAAGAGGGAACACCACAGGCATGGGGAGTGGAAGAGGAAGAAGCAGGCTCCCAGCAGAGGAGCCTGATGTGGGGCTCAATCCCAGGACTCCAGGATCACGCCCTGAGCCGAAGGCAGACGCTTAACTACTGAGCCACCCAGGCGCCCCTGAGCTGTGAGAATTCTTTACAAGGTCCTGTCCAGAATAGTTTCAGCAGTGGCATGTGCTTTTTTTCCTGGAACCTAGTAATTGTACAATACTCATGGATATTGCAAAATGAGATCTATGTCCCAGAAACAAGAGAAAAATAGTCCAGAGCTGCAATGCTTCTATTTTACTTACATTTGGTCAGGGTTTTTGTTACTTACATTTTTCTTTGTCACTGTCTTGATTCTCAAAAGATCTATTTCCCCCCCAAAGACAAGCAAAAACAGTAAAGTATTGTGTAGTAGTCTGAACTGCTGTTCTTAGTTTATGACAAGTAACTCCCATCCTGATGCCTACAGACAAAAGCTCTCCTGGATCTCACCTATTAATTGAAAGCTTTTAAGTATTCTTCAGCCAGTTGACTTTGTAGTGTTCCTATGGTTCAGAAGTGAATGGCCTCTGATATCTAGAACACTAATTTGAGTCAAAATGTATAGCAACAATCGTATAGAAGGTAAGAACATAATTTAGGATATATTGGAACACATTTTGAATGTCTTAAAAAAATAGGCATTATCTTTTGAAACAGGCATTTTTTTTTTCTAGTTTGAAATACTGGGAAGATAAAGTAAGTTTGTTGGCAGTGTTCTCTCACTTTTTCTTGTGATATGAATGTAGATAGATGCTGTTAAAACTGAAGACTGGTGGTGGTGCTATTTCAGAAAGGATGAACTTGGAAATTGTATTACAAGTAAAGTTGATGATTTATTACTTTCTCAATGCAGGCATTGAGAAAATGCACTTATAGAAATATTCTAATTTTTGTGTCAGGGTAATAGAAAATACAATACTATTCCTGGTTTTAAAATGATTCTATTTGAATGACTTCATGTGTTTGCTGAGCTTTCTTAAAATGAGTCCTTTATAAAACCTTTTTGGTAGGAAACTTAGAATAAGTGTATCCCTTATTTATGAACATTTATATAGCAAAAAATTTTACTTAAGCTACCTGTTTGGTTCTTCAAAAGTACTTAGTTTTTTTATTTATTTATAGTTTGTGGCCACTAGTGGTAATTGATAAATAGCTCTGCCAGGCAACCTTTGCATTTGTGTATATTTAATGATAGTTTCCAAGAAAAGGGAAACATAGTTGGATTCTTTTCATTGTATTTCTGTTCCTCTTTAGAGACATTAGTTTTTGAACTTACAATTGTTACTAACAAACTAAAAGCTTTGCCTTATTTTTTCATTAACTGCAACACTGGGGATATTAACTTGCTTTTTGTAATGATGCAAAAATATTGGCTACATTTTAGTCAAAATTGGTAGGGCAGAGAAATAAAGATTTAATAGTAGCTAAATCCTTTCTCCTACATGGACCCTGGCAGAGGGAAGCCAGGTAACTCTTAACAGTTACCAGCTACTTTTCACTCCTAGGAAGGAAACCCCTCAAGCCAGTGGTTCCAGGTATAGGCATTTCTGTGGTCATGTCCTTCCTAGTTTGGGTAGCTGTAGTTTTTTAGCTGCACATTGTCTGTTGCTTAAATTCAGAGATTTAGTTCTCTTCCTGGGAACTGCCTCTTAAGTTAGAAAGATTACATGGTGAAGTCCTCCTCATTATTATTTAATATGGCCAATTCTTGATGAAACTCCAGTGTTGTATCATATTCCTTTTCAGAAGACTTTTCCCTTTATTCTTTGGTTGTGTGTTAGGGTGTTTATTTTTATTAACGGAGCTCTCCAATGGCTTTCTCGAACTCCAGTTTTACAGTGTATAGGAACGTGGCTGGCAGCTGAGTAGTGGGTCTCTTAAATAGCATATGTAGCTGCCTTTTGTCCGTGATGTCAGCTGCACCAAAGCATTCCTGGATCTCAAGAAACGCAATTCCCGTGGATGTGATGATGGCTGATTAGAGCCAGAGTCACAGGGATGGACAATTAATGCAGTCCAAGTAATAACTAAGACTGCTCGTGATAATTAAAAAAAAAAAGAAAGTTTCCATTATAATGTGGCTTTTCAAAGGACAGTCTTGGACATAAATACTGGTAACCAATTTGATAAAGCAAAAAGGCTTAATGAGCCCAAGGGAAAACACAGTTTCACAACCACATACAATCCAGCATAATGGGTATGGTGTAATGTATAATAGAAGAGAGCTAACTGAGGTCATTTGTGAAATAGGTAGTCTATTTTGTGTGTGTGTGTGTTTCCCTGCCACTAGCTGTGCGTGTAGGGTGGGGGTGTGTGTCCCTGGATTTGGTGTAAGCTGTCCACAGCCTGTATGTATGCCAGGAGGGGATATTAATCACAGATCACTTTTTTCCCCTCACTCCTTAGCAAAGACTAAACAAAATTAAAAAATAAAATAAGAGGAGCTGGAGAGTTCTATCCTACCTGGAGTGTGACCTGCACGTTTACCAGCTTCCGGACATTCTGCTGAGGACGTTTGCCTGTCCTTCGTGACTGACTAGTGAGCCACCTGCATGAAAACCCAAGAATATACCACACTGGGAGAAGGCAGCCAAGGCTCGCTGTATAATTAACACATAAGAAGATAAAGAAAAAAAATTCTTTCCATTTGTAAATTTTTTTTCTTTCATTTCCTCCCTTATATTGAGGTGATTGTGCAAATTAATCTGTAAATCCCTTCAGGAGAAAGCCTTCTAATTTTCCTTTAAGAACCTCTATTGTTACATAAGAATATCTCATTAAGCTTTACTTTTCTTAGGGAATACCGAGGCAGCAGGTGATAATAAAAGAAAGAAAAAGATTTTTTTAAAGTTATGCCTTTTACCAAAGAAAATGAAAAGGTGTTAAATACACTTTTAATTTAAGCATTTTCTTAAATTCAGGAGTTGAGCATCTGTTTGACTTCCTTTCTAGAAGCTTTTTAGGGCAATTTCTTCTCTATCGGGTGGCAACGTGAAATGCTTTAACATTATTAAACCTGCTAAAGCTTATTCCCAAGTTAAGGATTTATCTGGTAAGCCGACTAAAGAATAGTTTCCCTTTTGATTAGAGTCAATTATATAGAAACTTCTCATCTGAGTTTTAGCATCTTACATTTATCATTTTTATTCAAGGGTCTAAAGTAGAATGCTTTCTGTAGCCTCCAGGCGGAGAGATTATAAGCAAGATGAGCAGTAAAATCAAGTTCTTGTTGTGTATTGAAAGCATGTTTAAAAATGCCTTATGAAACACAATAGTGGATGCAAAGTTCGCACTCCTTTAAATTCTAACGTGTTCTTTTCAAATGAAACTTACTTGTCTTTCACATTTAAACATGCTTGCCCCATTGCCTATCAAGTATTTTTACAACATATTGCTAAAATGTGGATAGATTCTTAGGATTTTGCAGTTAGTAAACATTCATGCAGGTTTTTCTTTGTCTCCTAAGATTATACCCCCTTATCACTTTCTAACTTCTAAAAAAAAAAAAAAAAAAAAAAAAAATCAAGAAAGAGTTACAATGCATTGACAGTGATTAGTATGAAAAACATTTTCCTTTTCAGCCCTGTCATTTTACTTCTCAAAAAGTCAGTGTTAGAGGATGGTGTATGTTTATCTATGTTCAAAACTTGGTCAATACATTTTAATAACACACAAGCTATATAGAATTTTAAAGGAACTGTGACTGAGCATTGATGAAAGGACTGGTAGTTTTGTGATCAATGTGATTTTCTTTATAAGTATAATCAGACCATATGAATTTTCTAGGAACTGTGTTTTCTTAATAGGACTTGGAGAACTTGCCTTGGTTGTACACATGAATCTATTTCATTATACATGATTTTTGACAATATGCTGTAGTTTTGTACCATGATTTAAAGAACATTTCTGTTAGTGGATATTTAGTTGATCCTCAAGGTAAGATTAAGCTCCCCTAACCCCCACCCACCTTAATAGCATGAAAAGGAGCAGAATCTGGGGACCAGCATGGACATGTGGCCTCAGCAAGTTCCAGGTCCCCTAGGCCACCTCTGCCCCAGATGCCCTGGGGCGCACAAGCGCACATACACAAAGTACCACAATTTAAAAGAACAACTAGCATATAAAGGAGCCAGTCCCAGAACTCTGCCAAACAAGGAGCTGCTGAAACTCTCACCTGGTAGAAGGGGCTGACAGTCAGCATTTCTCTACCTTGAAAGCATAGACCAGTGCACTGGGCAGGCACCATAAGCAGCCTGCCACTTCACTTCAGGGATTCCTGAGCCCTTAGCCCACAGCAACCCCAGCTGTCTGACCAAAGCTGCCACAGGGCCATGGACAGTCCTGGTTAGGGTGCACCCTAGCTCCAGACTTTGCGCCAAGGAGACACGGGTGCCAAGCACCACAGAACACTCCCGGCCCTACCATTTTGGATTTAGATGGCTTGCTAGGGCACCCCTGGTGTAGAGTGCTCTGGTACCTCCCAGCTGATGTCTTCTTTGGATCCAGCCATCAGGGTGCTCCTTGCAGAGTGCCCTAGGAGTTCCAAATCCATGCCTCCACCGTTGTAGCTACCCCATGAGGAACCCCCAACGTGATTCCACTTTAACTTCAGAGTACTTTCAGCATATAGAATCCTAGGACCCCCTCAGCTTCAGCTGTCCCATGAGGGTGCCCAGTGTGTACAGAACCCCAGGACCCCTAGTCCAGGATAGTCGCAGCTCTAGCCCACCAGTAAAATTCATCAAGTACCTAGAGTCTACACAGAAGACGACCATACATGAGACCATTCCTTCCAGTTTAGAACTAGCTGTTCCTCAAATCCATAGAAACACACACAGAATTTGTTTCTAAAGAAAGAATAAGACAAGCCTCCAAAAAAGAACAAAATGCAATGGAGATAAGTAGTATGCCTGATAAAGAATTTAAAGTAATGATTGTAAAGACGCTCACGAAGCTGGAGAGAAGAGTTAAAGAACACAGTGAGACTTTCAATAAAGAGAGAACATAAAGAACCAGTGACAGGTTAAAGAATACAATAGCTTAAAAAAATACCCTAGAGAGAACCCACAGGAGATTAGCAGGTGCCTAAAATGTAAGTCATCGGGAAGACAGGGCAATGGGAAGCACCCAAGCTAAGACGAAAAGAGAAAAGAATTTTTAAACAATAAAATAGGTTAAGGGATGTCTTAACCATTAAGTGAACACACATTGCCATTATAGGGGTTCCACCAAAAGGAGAAAGGGGCATAAGACTTATTTGAAGAAATAATGGCTGACAACTTCCCTAACCCCGAGGAGGAAATAGATATCCAGGTTCAAGAATCACCGAGAGTTCCAAGGAGGTCTACCCCACTGCACATAATTCAAGTGTCAAAGGTTAAAGAGAATTTTAAAAACAGCAAGAGAGAAGCAAAATTTTAAGTACAAGAGAAACCCTGTAAGATTACTAACTGCTTTCTCAGCAGAAAATTTGCGGGCCTTAAAGGTATAGCATGACATGTGAAGAGCAAGTTTATCATTTAGACTTGATGGCGAGACTAGAGGAGTTTATCACCACTACACCAGCCTTACAAGAAATGTTAACGGTACATCTTTAAGTGGAAGAGAAAATGCCATCATTACATATAAGCAAATGATTCCCAAACAAGATGTAAAAGATGGGATATACATAAAATGTAGAGAAAAAATAGAATGTATTTGGACTTCAACTTAATATAGACTACCATATACTTAGGATGTTATATATAAACCTCATCGTAACCACAGATCCATAAACCTTAAGAAAAAACACAAAAAAGGAAGAAAGCCAAACGTAACACTAGAGAAACTCAATCACAAAGAGAACAAGAGAAGAAGAAAGGAACAGAGAAAACTACCCCAACAACCAGAAGGCAGGTAACAAGAATGCGCTAAGTACATACCTATCAGTAATTTCTTTAAATGGAAATGGCCTAAATGCTTCATTCAAAAGATACAGGGTGGCAGAATGCGTTAAAAACCAGACCCATCTAGATGCTGCTTATAAGAAATTCACCTCAGATATAAAGACACACACAAAATGCAAGTGAAAGGATGGAAAAACCATTTAATGGAAGCAGAAAAATGTCAGGTTTGGCCAGCAAACCCTGAGGTGGCGAATGAAAAGATGACTCCAGACATCTTAGTAGGAGAAAGGAGAGGGCATGGGGACCAGACATTCTAGAGGCGAAAGGTCCAGAGCCAAACTGCCTCCACTTTTATTGTGAATGTTATCAATACAACAAGGAAAAAAGAAAAACAAAAAGGAGTGAGAAGCCTTAATAATCAGGACAGTGACATGGGGAGTATTGTGTGATCTGAACGAGCTGTGTTCATGAGACGCGTGCAGACAGGGAGCGCGTGGAGCACGTGACCACCAAAGGCCAATGTTTCTCCTGAGCATTTACTCCCTGGAGGAGTGCACTGAGCCGCCACAAGGATCTGGCTGTTTTCAGCCCAGAAACCTTAAAGGAGGCCCAGTTTTCTGGACATTCCATCTTTGCTTTTCAATTAGTCTCATCTAGGGAGGAAGGTGTTTATTAAATCTTATCTGGTTAGGCATTATGAATTCCCACACAAAAAAAGAAAAAAGTCAGGATAGCAATACTTCCGAAAAACAGACTTTAAAACAAAGATTGTAACAAGAGACAAAGAAGGGCATTATACAAGGATAAAGGGATTAATCAAACAAAAGGATTTGACAAAGAAATTGAAAATAATACATTAATGGTAGCGGATTTTAACACCCACTTTTATCAATGGATAAATCATTCGGGCAGAAAAATCAACAACGAAACAATGTCTCTGAATGACACCAGGCCACAACGAACTAATAGATACATATGGAATAGTCTGTCCAGCAACAGCACACATTGTTTTCAATGCACATGGAACAACCTCCAGACTAGAGCACGTATCGGGCTGCAAAACACATCTAAGTGTAAGAAGACTGAAGTAAGAAATAATCCCATGCTTATGTGCTCAATTAATCTATGACAAAGGAGCCAAGAATATACAACGGGGAAAAGACAGTCTTTTCCACAAACGGTGCCAAGAATACTGGACAAAGAAAACACTTTTATACCATACAAAGAACCCCTCAAAAATGCATTAAAAACTTAAATATAAGACCCGAAACCATGAAAACCTTAGATGAGAACATAGGCAGTAATTTCTGTGACATGAACTGTAGAAACATTTTTCTAGGTATGTCTCTTATGGCAAGGGAAACAAAAGGAAAAATAAATTATTGGGACTACATCAAAATAAAAAGATTTTGCTCAGCAAAGAAAACCAACAAAACAAAGCAGCAGCCTATTAAATGGGAGAACATACATGCCAATGATACATCCAATAAAGAGTTAATATCCAAAATACATCAAGAACTTCTACACTCAACACCAAAATACAGTTAAAAAATGGACAGAGGACCTGAATAACCATTTGTACAAAGATGACATAGAGCTGGCCACCAGACACAGGAAAAGATGCTCAACATCACTCATCATCAGGAAAATGCAAATCAAAACCACAATGAGATTGTCAGAATGGCTAAAATCAAAGACAAGTTTTGCTGAGAATATGGAGAAAAAGGAGCCCTCATGTACTGTTGGTGGGAATGTGAAGTGATACAACCATTATGGTAAATAGTGGAGAGTTTTCTCAAAAAATTAGAAATACCATAGGTTCCAGTAATTCCACTACTGGGTATTTACCTAAAGATAACGTAAGCACTAATTCAAAAAGATACATGCACCCCTTTGTTTATTTCAGCACTATTTCCAGTAGCCAAGAAAAGGCAGCAGCTTAGTGTCCATCAAGAGATGAATGGATAAGGAAGATGTGGTATACAGGTCATGGATTATTACACAGCCATAGAAAGGATGAGATCTTGCCCTTTGTGACAATATGGGTGGACCTAGAGTATATTATGTTAAGTGAATTCAGTCTGAGAAAGACAAATACTATATGATTTCATTCACATGTGGAATCTAAAGAACAAATGAAAAACAGAATTATCCATACAAATTGAGAGAACAAACTGAAGGTTGCCAGGTGAAGGAGGGTAGGGTAAGGGGCAGAATAGGTGAAGGGGAGTGCAGATACAGTCTTCTAGTTTTGAAATCTATAAGTCACAGGATATTTTAAATATAGTTTTCATGCCATTGCTTTCCAAAAATGTTACATCGATTAATATTCTGTTGAAATATTCACGAAACTTCCCCCATAATTAGGCTAATTCTTAGTATTACCAAATATATTAAACATATCTGTTTTTCTTCATTTTTACTTTATAGAGTGAAGGAAAAATAACTGTTCTTTTTACTTCCCAGAGAGCGTGTGAGGTTAAATATTTGCTTGTATTTAAAAGTAACTTTAACGTATTTTTTGTGGTTTGTGTATTTACAAATTTTTCCAATTTTGGGTTTTTTTCAGTCCATTTTTAAAATAATTTTTTCTCTTACACAAGCTTTACATATTTTCCCCATTCTATTACTACCGTTTGGAAAAAAAAAAAAAAAACTTGTTCCTGACATACTTTTATAAAAAAAGTTTAGTATTATGTAATTAAATTCAACAGTTGTTCTCTTAGGATTCCTTCATATTATAGCTCATTAAATGGGCCTTTATCCTTTAGTTTTGAACATTTTTTTCTAGTATTTTTAGGGTTTTATATTTTATGCTTAGTGTCTGAAATTTATATTAGGAGGTAAATGGTAAATTTCCAACCCATTTTTCTTCTAGAAGTTTGAAAGTTTACTCCAAATGGATCATAGACAAAAGATTGTAACTAAAGTTAATTTGTATTTGGCATGAGATAAGAATTAAGTGTGTTTTTGGTTTCTTTTTTTGTTTGTGGGGTTTTTTTTTGTTTTGTTTTTGTTTTTTTTTTTTTTTGTTTGTTTTTTGGTGTATGTCTATCTAGTTTTTCCAGTGCTGTTTATTGAAAATATTTCTTTCTTCACTGGGAACTGTGTCAGGAAAAAAAAAAAAAAGATGGAGGAGGGGACTAAGAAGAACAGGACAAAAAGATGCCTGTGGGGATATCTAGGGGTAGTATAATAGAGATAAACCTGTTCTGATGGTCCCATAAATGTACATATGTGAGAACTGCATAGAATATACATGCACACACAATGCATGTGAAACTGGTGATATATTCAAAGTTGATATAATTGGATTTTAGCTATAATATTAGACTATACTTATACAGTATGCGACCATTGGAAGGAACTAGGCAAGTGGTATGTGAGACTAACCTTTTATTTTGTAGTGATACTGACCAAAATTATCTGTGAAAACATTCTAAAATAAAAAGTAATACTTTTAACAAAAATAACTTTGAAAATTATTGAATCCTTGAAGTAAAAGCTAGGAACTATAAGAAGAAAATATATGTTTACTAATGACCAAAAGAGGGACAAATTTTCAAATCAAGAACTGTTAAATAAGCAAGCAACTATTTGAGCAAAAATTGTTACTTATTCTGTGATCACATTCACTAGACTAAGATTTTTTATCTTAGTAAAATGGTCCAAAATGTATAATACAGGGCGAAGAGGTCAGTGGAAGTTGACTTTCCTAAAGGACTTGTGCATCTAAATGGAATGGATAAAAATACAGTTACAATAAAAAATGAACTGATTGATTAGGTTTCTATTTCCATTGCAATTATTAAAATTTATCGTTTTGAGCATAATCTGTTCTGTCTTCAGAACATATATAAAAATGCCTGGGAGAATGATCGTACAACTTCCCGTGAGATTTTTTTTTTTTTTTTTAATTTTAGAACTCACATGTGAGCAGGGTGGGGAGGGACAGAAGGACAGGGAGAGAACCTCAAGCAGACTCCATGCTGAGTGCTGATCCTGACAAGGGCTCAATCTCACGACCATGAGATTATGACCTGAGCCAAAACCACGAGTCGGACCCTTAACTGCGCCACCCAGGTGCACCTCCCATGAGAAATTTTAAAAAGTATGTGTCTCACCACATCCATGGGGATGCAACAGGAAGACAGATGCCCATTCAATATAAAATAAATGTTTTATCATTCAGACGTGATTAAAGATGACACTAACAGCTTTGAAGGTTGTAGGCTCTCTCTTTTCTGAATGTGTTCATTCACAGATGCAAATGTTTCATCATAGCAGTAACATAAATTTGGACTGGAAGTACTGCAAATTGCTTTAAACATGTAGATTGTATCAAAAAAAGGGGGTTCTTCCTCATTGATGTATTTTTAAAAAGGACTTCACATCTGGATGGATTGCCTAATTATCTATTAATTCTAGTCCCAAACTGCATTTGAAAATGAGACAAGGCCCAGATATATTAGTGATGCAGCTCAGAATAAAGCCCTATTTTTTAAAAAATAAATTGTTATACTTCACAGAATGCTTTCACCTAGGTTACCTCATTTGATTGTTATGACCTACCTAGAAAGTCAGCAAAGGAGGCATTCTGACTTCTGTTTATACTGTTCAGCAAAAGGAGACATGCATAGAATTAGTGATTTATAGAAGGTGTCACAAGGTGTCTGCTAGATACGAGCTGAGCCGGAGCTTAGATCCAGCATTTTTTCCACGTACAACACTCTATGGTGGCACCTTGTTTTCTATAATAAACAATGCTGTAAGCTTGTGGTAGGCAGAATAATGGTTTACCCAAGGTGTCCACTTCTGATCTATAGATCTGGGGATATGTTATCTTACAGGGCAAAAGAAATTTGTTTTGTTTTGTTTGTTGTGTTGTTTGGTTTTTAATTTTATTGCATTTAGGATCTCGAGATGGGAGATTATCCTGGATTATCTCAATAAATTTAGTGTGATCATGGGGGTTCTTCCAAGAAAAAAGAGGCAGTAGAGTCACAGTCAGCTTTGTCTAATGGGAATAGAAATCTTCCTGATGTGGGGCCACAAGTCAGGAATACAGGTGGCTTCTAGAAGCTGAAAAAGGCAAGAAAATGGATTCTTCCTTGGAGCCTTCAGAAAGAATAATATACCAGCTGACACTCTGATTTCAGCCCAGCGTAACCCATTTCAGACTTCTGACCTCCAGAACTACCAGATAATAAATGTATGTTCTTTTAAGCCACTACATTCATGGTAGTTTGTTACAGCACCAATAGGAAACCAATACAAAGCTCTTGAGTTAATACTTCTTGTTAATAAATACCTCAAGAATTTTGTTCTAGGTATAATATTCTGACTACGAACTTGCTTCATAATAGAAAATCATGGGAAAAAACCCGAATGCTCATTTTGATTTACAGTTTTTTGTGTTTCTCTCTCTTGACTCCTTTAATTACTTAATGAAAAAAAAAAAGTTTTGTCATACCTAAGGATACGTTTTCCACAATGTTAATACTCTTCCAGTCTTTTGATTCCTTATGGGTTATTCAAAAAAAAAAAAAAAAAAAAAGATTATGCTTTCATTGTCATACGACTTGTTAGTGAATTATGTGTGATTCCAGCAACTTAGTATCAGCAGAGGCCAATATGTCATAGGATTCTAAGAACCTTATTGCTGAATTCTCTGTAAGGTGAGAAGTATTAATTTCATATTTATACACATGTATAAAAATGTTTTATTTTAAATTATTAAGATTAGTTTTCTATATGGGCCTCCATTATATTTTACCTACGCATTAATTAAACTAGTCAACAAGATCATTTTGGTCTTATCTATTTAAATACTATTAATAAAAGGTTTGTTATCATTAATTTGTGCCATGCTACCTTTGCTTCTGACATGCATGGAGGTACCAGGAATGCTATGCAGTGTCCTGGATTCAAGTAGAGGTATTTTGTCAGAGGTCAACATCTGCTGAATTATAAAACAGCCACTCAATCTTGATTTTAAGGGACTGTAGAGTCATTTCTAGAGAGAAGACCCTTTACTGGAGTTATCCTGTCCCAATATGAAGCACTAACTATTTGCTGGAAAATAAATGGTGGTCTGAATAAGCCCTGGAGCCCCTCTGTGTGTTTCCGGATCCATTTATTTGTTATAGATTGCAAGTGAACTTTTAAAAATTTTCCTTAAGGATCTAAGGAAGAATAACCATGGGACATTCAATGTCTCAATAATTGAACATATTAATGCATTCAAAAGGGTTGTAATGCTCAAGTTCAACTTATTCCTTGTTTGGTCACCATGAAATCATGCTTAGTTTCTTATCAAAGCCTTTTTTTTTTAAACAATGAAGTAGTATTTATTAGCTCACTCAATTTCTCATCTCTTAAAAAATATTCAGCTACAAATTATAGATAAAATTATAATCCTAATTAACACAAATATTATGTCAAATAAAAGTTTTATGTAAAAATATGTCTTTATCTGGAATAGAAGTTACATAAGGAAAAGCAAAAGTATGATGTCTATTTGAAAAACATTTAAATTATTCTTGTTTTCAAGTATATACAAAATATATCTGTAAGAAAATTCATTATCCTATCTAGGCTCAGTTCATCAGGCCATTTAATATACCAGCTGACATGGACTTGAGTAGTATTAGCCAACTCAGCATTTATTCATACTTTAAAAAAAAATCACTTTTTTAAAGTATGATTGATTTACAAAAGCCTGTACATATTTAATGTATATAACTCTGAGTTTGGAGATGAATATCCACCTGTGAAACCATTACCACAATCTAAGCCATAAACATATCCATCACCTCTAAAAGTTTCCTCCTGCCAGTATTATTACTGTTAGTATTTGTGGTAGTAACACTTAATACCGTACACCGAAAAATTAGCTTGAAGAGTAGCTCTTATATTAACTCGAGTCACTATTCTGTACAACAGATCTCTAAGACTTATTCGTCTTGTCCAATGTACCCTTTGACTAATACCTCCTCTTCTTTTCCTGAGTCAGAGTTGATCCCTCACCCATATACTGTGCATATCCTTCAAGCATCAAAAGAATAACCTAGTGTTAAATTACCATATCTGTTTCATGCTGTTTACCTTCAGTTGTCTTCTGTGCTTTGATGAGCTCACGGACTACTCTAAATCAATGCACTTAAATAGTCTTATAAATATCCCCTTGCTTACTCATCCAGAACTCATTATTATTTATGTTGAGAGAATAATGAAGCTCTGGTTCATCGACATTATGATTTATAGCACTTGAAGGACGGAGATTGCAATAACAAACTTATTACTGTATAGCTTTTTTTTTTTCAAATAGACTTCAACATTTTTGCAGGTAATGCTTTTTTTTTTCTTGCAAAACTTTGGAAACTTGCAACAATTCTTTGTTTACTGAGCCCATCTTTTTTTTATACTCCTAGATTAAAAGGATTAGATTTTATAATTTTCAAATAACTCCACATGCACGGGACTCGTGTCAATAATCCAGATGATATGGCCAGAGTATTTCTACTTTAGTATCAAGGCTACATAATGTAGTAATTTTTATGGGGGGAAAAAAACTTTCAAGTATACAACAACTCAAATAATTCTTTAAAAAGTATTACATTTTCCTTGTATATTGCCATCAAAGGAAAGACAATGATAAAAGCACATAGTGTTTAGCAAATTTAGGACCAATAGCAAATAATCTTGGCATTCTATTTTGTGAGTTTTTCACTATAATGACAAATGTTAATGCTGAAAATGGTTCTCTCTAAATTGACCATGCCACAGGAATCCATGTGTTCCATAAAGGTATCTATTGATTATATAATGCTGTACACATTTTTACCTTATTAATTTACAAGTGGTTTCAAAGAAGATTGTCCTTTATCAGAGGAATCGGAGTTAAATAGATGCCTCTATTAACTAGAACTATCCAACAGCATTTTCTATGCCAGTGTCCACCCAAACTAAGGTTTAAATTTTCATTTTAATTTTCAGAGGAGCACACAGCTCAAATAAGTTTGATTATCCATTAATCTAATTTGCTCACTCCAAATCCCACATTTGAGAAATAAATTCTAAAACCTAGTTATATACATATAACCAAACAACTTTTACCCCTGCAAAAGCTTTCTTTAAATACTATTTAGCTAAAATTTTAGTCATACACACAAGCTAACACACACATATATATTCTAAGTGTTTCGTTTGTTATATTAGAAGGTTGAAAAAGTATCTGTAGGACTCTACATTATGTAGTGCACTCGTCATTCAGCAACCTCTTTTCTAGTTGTAAAATCCGGGAAACAAGCACGTCATTAAGTCAGTATTTTGGATGGCATTCGGACAAGTGGAAATATAAAATTCAATAGGATGTACAATTCTCTTGGAAGAGGTAACCCAGCAATCAGGAGATAAGGTCTGTAAATATTTACATGCTCAACATAAGAGCACCTAAGTATATAAAGCAAATATTAACAGACCTAAAGCAAGAGATAGCAATACCATAATAGTAGGGGACTTTAATACCATGGTTTCATTAATGCAGACATCATCCAGACAGAAAATCAATATGGAAACATCAGCTTTAAATGACTTATTAGACCAGAGGGACTTAACATATGGAGGATATACTATCCAAAAGCAACAAATTCACATTCTTCTCAAGTGCTCTTGGAGCAGTTTCCAGGAGAGATCATATGTTAGGCCACAAAACAAGTCTTAAAAAATTTAAGAAGATTAAAAGTATTTGAAGCATCTTTTCTGACCACAGGGGTATGAAGCTAGAAATCAATTACAAGAAAAAAAATTTAGAAAATTCACATATGTGTGTGGATTAAAGAACATGTTATTGAACAACCAATGGATCAAAGAATAAATCAAAAGATTTTAAAATACCTTGAGAGAAAGGAAAATGGAAATTGAATATAGCAAAACTTAATGGAATGTAGTAAAAGCAGTTCTAAAAGGATGTTCATAGTGTTAAAAGCCTACCTCAAAAAATTAGAAAAATCTCAAATACCTGATTTTACACTTCAAGGAACTAGCACAAGAAGAATAAAGCCCAAAATTAGTAGAAGGGAGGAAATAACTAAGATCAGGGCAGAAATAAATGAAAGTAAAAAAGACAATGGAAGAGTTAAATGAAACTGATAGCTGTTTCTTTGAAAAAAATAAAACCATAAAAAAATCAGAAATGAGATACAATTAATACCATAAAAATACAAAGGATCATAACAGATTGCCACAAACAATTATATAATCAACAAATTGGAACAACCTAAAAAAAAGTATAAATTCCTAGAAACATAGAACCTTCCAAGACTGAATCATGAAGAAATAAAAGATCTGAACAGATAACTGGTAATCCATAATCCAAAAACTTCCAACAAATAAAAGTCCAGGATCTGATACTTTACTAGTGAATTCTACCCAACATTAAAAGAACAATTAATACCAATTCTTCTCACATTCTTTCAAAAAAAAGAAAAGGAGGAAATATCTCCAAACTAATTTTTATGAGGCCAGAATTACCCTGATACCAAAACCAGACAAGAATGCCACAAGAAAGTAATAGATCAGTATCCTTGGTGAACACAGATGCAAAAATCCTCAGCAAAATACTGGCAAACCAAATTCAACAACACATTAAGGGAATCATACATCACAATCAAGTTGAATTTATTCCAGAGATGCAAGGATGGTTCAATATCCACAAATCAATATGACCTAGCACATAACCAAAATAAACGACAAAAATTATAGGATCATCTCAGTAAGTACAGGAAAACCATTCGACAACGTTCAACATTCATTTTTGATAAAAACTCTCAACACAGTGGGTAGAGAGGGAATGCATCTCAACATATTAAAGGCCATATATGACATGTCCACAAGTAACATCATACTTGCGTGAAAAGATGAAAACTTTCCTGTAAGATCATGAACGAGACAAGATTGCCCACCCTAGCCACTTCTTTTCAACATATTATGAGAAATCCTGGTCAGAGCAGTTAGTCAAGAAAAAGGGAAAACCAATTAGAAAGCAAGAAATAAAATGGTAACTATTTGCAAATGACATGTTATTATACATAGAAAATCTTAAAGCACCAAAAAAAAAAAAAAAAAACCCAGTTAGAATTGAACAAGAATTCAGTAAAGCCACAGATTACAAAGATCAATATACAGAAATTGTGTTTCTTTACTGTAGTAATGAAGTATCAGAAAGAAATTAAGAAAACAATCCCATTTCAATTACATCAAAGAGTAAAATATGTAGGAATAAATTTAATCAAGGAGTTGAAAGATATGTACACTGAAAACTAAGACATGGATGAAGGAAACTGAAGATGACATAATTAAATGGAAAGATATTCCATAATTAAATGGAAAGATGCTCATGGTTTTTAAGAATACTGTTAAAATGGCCATTACTATATGTACAGATTTCATGCAATTCTTATAACAATTTCAATGGCATTTTTCACACAACGAGAGCCACAGAAGGCCCCTTAAAGCCAAAGCAAGCTTGCGAAATAAAGCTGGAAGCATCACACTCTCTGATTTTAAACTATGTTACAAAACTGTAGAAATCAAAACAGTATAAAAAAAATCAAACAGTATGTTTGGCATAAAAACAGACATAGATCACTATAACAGAGAGCCCAGGAATAAACCCACATGTAAACTGTCAATTAGTTTACAACAAAAGCAGCTAGAAAATAAAATGGGGATGGAATAGTTTTTTCAGTAAATGGTGCTAGGAACACTGGACAGCCACATGCCAAAAAATGATACTCCTCTAACTACCTTACGCTACACACAAAAATAAATTCACGGTGGATTAAATAGTGTAAGAACTGAAACCCTAAAACTCCTAGAAGATAGTAATGGCAGTAAGCTCCTTTGCCATCAGTCTTGGTGGTAACTTTTTGAGTAAACATTAAAAGCAAAGGCAAGAAAAGCAAAAGTAAGTGGGACTCCATGAAACTAAAAAGCTTCTGTTCAGCCAACGAAATCGTCAACAAAATGAAAAGGCCAGCTATAGAATGGAAGGAAATTTTTGCACATCATATCTAATAAGGGGTTAATATCCAACATATATAAAGAACTCTACAACCCAAGAGAAAAATTAATCCAATTATAAATGGGCAGAGGATCTGAGTAGACATTTTCCAATTAAGACATACAAATGGCCAACAGGTGCATGAGAAGATGTTTACCATCACTAACCATCAGAGAAATACAAATCACACTTGCACTGAGTTATCACCTTAAACCTGCTAAAATAGCAATTACCAAAACAAACAAAACCAACCAATAAACACGAAAACACTCAACAAAACAAGTGGTATGGATAAAATGGAACCCTCATGCACTGTCAGTGGAAATGTCAATCAGTGCAGCCGCTATGGAAAACAGTATGGAGTTTCCTCAAAAAATTAAAAATTAAACAACCATCCCACTTATGAGTATTCATTTAAAGAAAATGAAAACACTAACTTAAATAGATATATGTGCCCCCATGTTCTTTGCAGCATTCTTTACAATAGCAAAGACATAAAAATATCTTAGTGTTGACAGATGAAGGGATTTAAAAAAATGTAGTGAGTAGATACAATATTATTCAGCTATGAACAATATGAAGGTGGACAATAGGATGATTCGATACACATATATCGTCAAAGATAACTCTAAATAATATGTTTATAGTTAGGTTTTTAAATTTCCTTTGTGTCTAAAAAAATGGTATAGTAAAAATTTGTCAGTTCAGCCAAGGTGGTTAAATATCCACTTTCATTATTATTAACTTTTGTCTCCCGAATAAAATACTTGTAAAAACTGGTGAATTTAGGGGCACCTGCATGCCTCAGTTGGGTGAGTATCTGGCTCTTGATTTTGGCTCAGGTCATGGTCTCGGGGTCCTAGGATGGAGCACTGGGGCAGGCTCCACACTCAGCAAGAGTCTGCTTGAGGATTCTCTCCTTCTGCTTTGGCTCTCTTGCACACACACTCTCTCCTGCTCTCAAATAAAAATTAAAAAAAAAAAAAAGCTGAGTTTATGCCCACTTAATCACCTGGCAAGTCTGACAAAGTTTGAGACCTGAGGAAGTGAAATAACTATCTATCTTACATATAGAATAATTGCACTTTGAATATGTTTATAAAACAGAACTTGAGTAATCACCTTGTTTTTGAAACACAGCTCTTCTCAGTGTTTTTATCTTGAAAGCAAAACTAAAATAATGTGAAGTAACTTTTTTTTTTTCTGAAATAGTTTGTAGCAATTAATTTACTGAGTACAGGACACAAAACATAACCAGAATACTCATGCTATTTTAATGCACTAAAGACCCAATTCTACTTATTGCATTTTATATCTCTGTAGAAAAATTATTACTGTTTACATAAAAATATCATCAAACACTCAGAAACATAAAGCTTTATTAGGTATTCTTCAAGTGCATCCTATAGGCTGATAATACTCCATCCATTTTATCAAGTTGTTCACAATCTATTTCTTTATGTCTCCACTGACATCTAGAAAATGTCATTTTGACGGTCACTATGGCAGTCGATGAGTGAGCCAAACTGGCTGAGACAAAACAAATACATATCTGGTCTGATGTACACATGTGACTACTCCTGTGATTCTTCAGACAGCGGTACTGCCCTCCTGGTTGTAATGCATGAGGGTATAGCTCTGAAGTAAGATTCCAGAAGTAATGACTTTGACTTCCAATACAATGCCCTAATATACCCTATTATCCGCTCTATACATGTCTATGGGAAAAATTTTTACAATAATCCAATAAATAGATAAAATTCACTGTACTCTTTCTCTAATTCAAATTCTAGTTTCTTTTTCTGCTGTAAGAGGTGAGAGTTTTCTGGTTAGGTTGTTCAGTATTCTCTCACGTAACCTCATTCTACCTTCACTCCACCCTGCTACACTCCTTCTCAATCTAGCTGCTCATTTCCCCACTTCTGTTATCTACTTTAAACTTTATAAACCTAACCCATTGGGTCTAGCTTTGGAGTGGTGCTTATTTCAAGTAGACATTATCTACAACTCTACACTGGTTTGCCATAAATCCATTTATTTCAATATATTTTTAAAACTAAAGAGTCCTGTTTTAGCAATAGTTTCTTCAAACGTAATAAAAAAACTTTCTTTTAGTTCAGATACAGATTCTCTAGTAAGTTCTTTACATAAGAAAGTGAATGAAATAGAACAGCTCTCCTAGACAGAAGGGTATTTTAACAAAGTACCTCATATTGTGTTCAGAAAGAGAAAGCCATTATCGGATACTGCTTCTGCTGGTAAGATCACCGTTTTTGAATGGCTTTGAAAGTGAGGGCACCTCTAACCCTAATTAGGATATACACAAAAATCTGATCACTCCTTCCACTATGAGGCACGTAACTTACTGGTCTTTTATACCCAAGGCTGTTCGCAGTACTGATACTGCAGGGTAGCCTCACCGTGCGAGGCATGCTCAGCCAGTTTTCCAGGCTACGTTCACAGAGGGACTGAACACTGCCATCCAGCAAGTAGCCAAACCTGGGCCTGTCAGAGTATCGTGCAAGTGTCCCAGAGTCCAAGAAACCAAGTATGCAATCCACAGAATTTACCAAAATCTCCTGTCAGCAACCCAGACATTCTCCACCTACTTCCAAAATCACAAGGATTTTCACTAGCCAAACTCAAGAATCCCATCGCCCACGTCCTCATGGCCACCTCAGTGCTTCAGTCCTAGCACAGTGCAGCTCGTCCTCCCTCAGCTGACCACATACCTGGAATTTGTAGAACTTCCTTTGCTTTCAAAACCTTTCCATTGAGAATACGCTAGATTATTTTTGTTGTTTCTATGCTTCCACTTTCCCCCAACAGTACCTCAAAACTTTCTGGCAATGGGACCCTTCTCAGAAGCTTACAGTGAGAAAATACTAGCTGAAAAAAGACAGAACTCTCTTTAGATGGTAAGTGAAGGGGAAAGAGTGGAAAAAATACATTTAAAATACATGTGCCTATTAATACAGTTTTTTCTTCTTGTCCAGCACAGCTCAACCTGAGTAAAATGGAGAAGGTCATTTAGTGTGACTTGTGGTTAAGTAAAGAGCCCTGAAAGCCACCACTCTTTGGGGCCCCGTAGGTATATATTCTGCTAAGGACAAGTGCTGGGCTTCTGACCTCATGAAAAATATTCTTACTATCCATTAACACATGAAAGCAAAGCAGACCAATAATAAAAGACCAATTAATTCATTGTTCCTGACATTAAGTCTTCCAGGGGCAACATGGCACAAAACGAAAAACCACAGTTTGGGGACCATAAAAACTCAGTTCTCAGTCTGGTTTCTTCCCAATCTTTAGTCAATTAGTTTAGCCAAGTTTCTCTCAATGTCTGCTTTGCATATATGAGGTGGTAATATTGAGTGAGAGCTTTTAGTTTTGAAGATAACGTATACCGAGCACCTAGCCATCTGGGGAGCACCTATGGCTTGCCTGACGGATGGCACCATTTTTCTTCTTTCTTTGTTTTTGTTGTCTATGTATTCATTTTTCATCATGAAAAATGATGTATTGAATTTTATTTAAAATTTTATTCAAAAAGATTGTTCTTTCTGCTATAAAACATAGGTACAGCAATAAAGACTCCATTTATTTTAGATTGTGAGTTATGAAGCATTATCAAAAGAAATCCCAGAGGACTGAAACATGAAAACTGAATCAAAGAAAGGAGGCAGTTGCTGTTAAAGGTAACTAATCACCAATATCACAACCCCTGCTCCTGGAACAGGACTCTAAATACTTGGAAGTTAACTGTGGGGGGCATCTTAAACTTAAAAGATAAATGTAACTAAAGCCATGAGTATTTTAAAAACATTAATTAAATCTGCTATTTGAGGCCATATGATGAAATTTTTATTTAATGAATTCCAAAGGTTAAAAGCTTTCAAATCAGTCGTCTAGAAATTTCTGAGCAGGTGAACATACGAGCAGTTCAAAGTCAATTGAGCAATGAATATAAAATTAGGTTTCATATTTATACACAGATTTTTTATTAAATATTAATTTACTCAAATTATGAGAAATTATTGAATGATTTAAATTAAATCAAAAGAGCAGTTGCTGCTTGACGTAAAGGAAGGCTGCTGACATTTTAGTGGCTTAACTGCTCTTTTCCTGAACTCCAGATAGCCTAAGATAGAAGTTGTCCATGTGTACACCTTTGCTTCCTATTAACAACATGCTGCAATTCAGTTCTTTAGATTTTATGCTCAGTTAATGAAATGAACAGCTCCAATTTTTAAAGACGGGAATCTAATCAGCCAGGAGAACACTGAATGTGTATTTTAAAGACTTTTGAATTTTTACAATTAGATTTTTTTTTTAAAGTGCTGCTTAAACAAAAATTTTTCCATTAAGTTCTCAAATTTTATTTTGGCTTTTATTTGCCAAGAATGTCCATCCTGTAGTGTTCTATGTTCACTTTAAAGTTAATATTTCTCGAGAACTAGATTTTAAATTTTAGTTGAAAAATCCAATACCGTTTGGTCAATTGGTTAAATTAAATTGTCTTTCATACAACTTCTTCCCCAATTCCAATCCCAACTTAATCTCCCAACTCTAGGCTTAATCGGCTCCCTTATTTCATCTCACATATGAAGCTCATTCTGTTGTCTGACACTTTGCATTTGCTATGAACTATGAACGGTTTTTCTAATGTTGCTCCTGGAAATATTCATTCAAGTGATTCCCTTTCACCCTAAGGTCACTGCTCAAATATCAAATCCTCAGAAACATTCCTCTCTGAAAGTACACGCCTATTTAATTTTAAGCAGCCACCCACCACCTGACACTACTGTCCCGTTTCCCTTTTTAATACCTTTAAAGCACTTAGAAACATGCAAAACAAAACAAAAAGTCTCTACGTAGTTAAGTGGTTAATCACTTATTGCCTGGTTTTTAAAATTTTATTTATTAAAGAGAGCGAGAGAGTGAGCAAATACAAATGGTGGGGGAGAGGGGGAGAGGTAGAAAAGCAGATTCCCTGCTAAGCATTGAGCCCGACCTGGGGCTGGATCCCAGGACTTGGGGATCATGACCTGAGCTAAAGGCAGAAGCTTGACCGACTGAGCCCCCCAGGCGCCGCTGTTGCCTGCTTCTATTGTACTGTTACTTTATTGAGAGCAAAGACCATATAGGACTTGTTTAGTGTGCATCGCAGGACCTGAAACAGTGGGTGAAGCACCCAAGTAATGATGGTTGATAAACAAGTTAGTCATCTTTGACAGAACATGTTCAACTTTTCTAAATCATTCTTTAGAAAATATTTGGTTTGCCAAATTATGTAAAATAAAGCAAATGACTTGATTTCTGTGTTAGATCAACTACAATCCCTGAAATTTTAATCACTTATATCCCCCCAAAGTTCTGTAACCATGTAGAAGTTTGTTCGCTTATTAATATCATAATGGTTTTAATCTTAGTTTTTGAATATAAGTTAGAATGGGGAGTACTTCTAAAGGATACTGTATGTAACTTATTTTAGTCAAAGTTATTTAAGATTGATGAATCTGGGTTAAGTTGATCATTTGTGCCTAAGAGAGACTAACATTTTGCATCCTAAAGGCTTAAAACTAAAAATTTGCCTCTTGTCTTTCCACTGCCTTCTTTGTCACCACTGGAAGGTATTCACCCGTCGCAAATTTATGGAAGCAAATTTTCTGAGAAGCAGCCCACATGATTAAGGATAATGACATACATGTATATGACAGACTTTATCACTTGAATTGAGATAACGTGTGTATACTTACACTTATACAGTAACCACATCAATTAGAATTCACAATTTGATGAATCCCGTCAGACACCTATGAACTACTGCTACAATCAAGAGTCAAAGTATTTCCATGCTTCCCCATAATCTTCTCATGGCGACTTGCAGTCTATCTTTCCTCCTACTTCCTGCCATAGGAAACCATTGACTAGCTTTTTGTCATTATAGTCCTGTATTCTCTAAAGTTTTATATAAATAGAATAATAAAGTTTTATTTGAGTATGGCTCAGAATACTGATTTTTCTGTCAATCCTATTTCTATACATAAGCAACAAACATTCTGAAAATAGAAGAATGCACTTTCGTTCTCCATAGTATTGAAAAGGATACCTATTAATAAATTTAACAAAAAAGTACAGTCTATAAACTGATGTATGCAAAAACTATGCTGATAAAAATTAAAGAAAACCTAAATAAATGGAGACATACCATGTTCGTGTACTGGAAAACCAAACACTGTATAGATGGCAATTCTCTCCTAACATGTAGATTTAATAAAATCTCCATCTAATCCTAAGAGATTTATAAATTCAGAAGTTGATCATAAAATGTATTCAGATAGGCAAAGTTTCTGGTATAGCCAAACAATATTTTTTAAAAGGTACACTTTCACTTCATTTCAAACCTTACTATAAAGCTACAGTACTCAAGACAGCATATTAATCGCATAAGGATAAACATTTAGAACCGCGGAATAATATAAAGTACTCAGAAAGAGAGCTTTACCTATCCAGCCAATTTATTTTGACAAAGACGACAATGTAACCGAATGAAGGAAGTATTAATGGTATTTTCAAAATGGTCTTGGAAAAAAATCTGCTATCCACATAAAATTATCCACCTCATCTCTTAGCTCATACTTAACAAAAAAAAAAAAAAAAAAACTTGAAACACTTATAGACCTAAAATTAAGAGCTCAACTTAGAAAAGATAGGAGAAACTTTTAGTGACCTTCAGTCAAACCAAGTGTTCCTAAACAGGACTCAAAACACAATCAGTAAGTAAAAAACAATTAAGTTTTATTAAATTCAAGATGTTTGATTTTCAAATACATCATGAAGAAAATGGTGAAAATCTTTTAAAGCACGTATCGAATAAAAGGCTTTTGTCTAGAATATGTAAAGCATTCGGAGTAAGACTAAAATTGCCAAACTTCTTCATTAGAGCAAAATGGCAAAGTATTTGAATAGGTACTTCAGTCAAGATGATGTATAAAAGGCTCAACATCATTACATCTTAGGGAAATGCATAGTAATACCACATGAGACGACGTTACAGAACTATAAACTAAAACCAAAAGAGATACTGTTAAAATGGTTAAGATTTTAGAGACTAATAGCAAATGTTGGCAAGGATGTTAAGAAACTGCAACACTCATACATTGCCGATAGAAATATAACAGTCATTTTACCATACTTTTTTTCTTAAAAAGTTAAACTTTGTTACATGATCAATATTTCATGACCTGAGAAAAATGAAAACATGTCCATAAAATTCTATGCAAATATTCAAAATCCCACTATTTGTAACCTCCAAAAATTGAAAATAATCCAAATGTCTACCAACCATTGAATGGATAAACATACATGGCATACCATGTAATGGAATGTCCTCAGCAACAAAAAACAAACCTTTGAGACGTGTAGAAAGATGGCAGAGCAGGAAGATCCTGAGCTCTCCTGGCCTCACAGCCACACTGCAGTAATAATTACACCCACGCATAAAACTCTACAAAGGACCTAAGGACTGAGTACACACACCTTCCACAGGTAATCATAGACAAAAGGCCACCTCAAAAGAAGTGTGAAGGGGTGGAGGCCCACTGGGAACCAAACCCCGGATGTGACTAGCCACACATGGGAGACACATGACAAGCAGGTATAAATAAGAGGATCAGACCCCCCCACCACGCACACCCAGCATTGGGGACCTTCATTGTTTGGCTTTGAAAGCCAGGGGGTCTTCACCCTGGGAGAGCTGAAGGTTGATAGGCAACTGAATCTCCACTCTTCAAGAATCTCCACTCTTTAAGAGCAAGCCTGCTCTGCCAGAGACACAGCACAGAAGGAACGGTTTGGAGAGCACCTGGGGTATATGTGAAGGAGATTTACTGACTAATCTTAGAACCTGTGCTGGAGCAGCAGGGATCTGCAGATTTCCCCAGGAATGAAAGGGCTGGGAGACACCACTTCTCTTCCCCTCTCCTACCCAAGATAGTTGGACACTTGTGAGAACCAGTGCTAACCCTCTCCATCTACCTTGCTAGAACTGTGTGCTGCAGCCCAGCATTTTCCTGCAGACTCACCCCATCCAACATGCTTGCTTTTGAAGGCATCCCTCAAAGGATCCTCCTACTCCACCACACCCAAAAGGCAGCCTTAGATGGGGCCCATGGGACTCCAAGGTGACACCTGTGCTGGCAGGGGTTGGGGGGGTGGATAGAAGGGGAGATAAGCCCAAACACCAATGCACTAAAATTCTAAGACCTCTTAGCTGGCTGAGCAGGGAGCAAACCTTGATCTTCTATGCTCCAGCAGCTGTGGCAGAGAGGCTAACTTCGGAGAGCTAGGCTGACTGCCAGCCCCACCCACCAACAAACCCACAGATGCCACAGATAAGCCTCTCAAGAGTGCAGATAGTAAACTCTTCACAGGGTCCCCAAACAAGCAAAGTCCCAAAAGGAAGGTGCACACAGTACACACACAGGGCATCCCTGGCAGTCCTGGCTCTAGGGGCCAGAGATACTGAGCAGTGAGATACTACAGGACATCTTCTACACAAGGCCATTACTTTTAAGACCCAGAGACACTAATCAAAATACTCCCAACAAAAGTGCAGGACCAGATGGCTTCACAAGTTAATTCTACCAAACTTTTACCTAGTCAGTTTAAACTGTTCTGAAAATAGAAAAGGAAAACTTTCAAATATATTCTACAAGGCCAACATTACGCTATTACCAAAGCCAGACTAAGATACTACAGAAAATAAAACTATAGGTTACTATCTCTGATCAACATAGATGCAAAAATCCTCCACAAAATATTTACAAATCACATTCAATAATAGATTAAGAAGATCATTCACCATGATCAAGTGGGATTTTTTTCCCACAGATTCAAGGGTGGTTCAATATTTGCAAGTCAGTCTATGTGATATATCACAATAGAGGAAGGATAAAAATCATATGATCATCTCAACAGATGCAGAAAAAGCAGTTGACAAAATACAAGATCTATTCATGATAAAAACTCCCAAAAAGGGGGAGGGTTAAGGGAACAAAGCTTAATGTAATGAAGACCATATATGGAAAAATCCACAGCTAACACATATTAAATGTTGAAAAACTGAAAGCTTTGCCTCTAAGATCAGGAAAAGACAAGGATGTCTACTTTCAGCAGTTTTATTTATTATTATTGGAAGCCTTAGCCACAGCAATAAGACAAGAAATAAAAGGCACTGTATCGGTAAGGAAGAGTAAACTGTTACTACTTGCAGATCACATGATATTATGCATAGAAAATCCCAAATACTCCACCAAAAAACAAAAGTAGTAAATCAATTAGTAGTGTTGCAGGATATAAAATTAACATACAGAAATCTGTTGCATTTCTATACACTAATAATGAAGTAGCAGAAAGACAAATTAAGAAAACAATCCCATTTACAACTGCACCAAAAAGGATGAAAAACCTAGGCATACATTCAATCAAGGATGTGAAACACCTATGCCCTGAAAACGATAAGCCACTGATGAGAGAAATGTAAGATGATACAAGTAGGAAGATATACCCATGCTCATAAATTGGAAGAATATCATTAAAATGTTGATATTATCCAAAACCATCTATAGAGTCAATGCAATTCTTATCAAAATACCAATTACATTTTTCACAGTATCAGAATAAGTGATCTCAAACTGTGTATGGAATTACAAAAGACTTCAAATAGCAAAAGCAGTCTTGAAAAAGAACAAAGCTGGAGGTATCACAATGCCAGATTTCAAGATAAACTATAAAGCTATAGTAATCAAAACATTATGGTACTGGCATAAAAACAGACATATAGATTAATGGAACAGGATGGAAAGCCCAGAAATAAACCCACACCTATATGGTCAATTAATCTAAAACAAAGGAGTTAAGAATATACAATGGGAAAAAGACAATCTTTTTAATAAGTGATATTATAAAAATTGGACACCTGTGTTCAGAAGAATCTAACTGAACCATTTTCTAACACCATACACAAAAATAAAGTTAAAATGCAAAAAAAACTTACTAAATTTGAAACTTGAAATCATAAAATACTGAATGGAAGAGGATATCTGCAAATGCTGTATCTGATAAGGGGCTAGTATCCCAAATATATACAAAACTTCTACAACCCAGCACCAAAAAACAAACAATCTGATTAAAACATGGGCAGAGGTCCTGAATAGACATTTTTCCAAAGAGGACATACAAATGGCCAATAGACACATGAAAAGATTGTTAGTCATCAGAGAAATGCAAATCAAAACCACTATGAATTATCACTTCACACCTGTCAGAATGGCTAAAATCAAAAAGACAAGAAATATTAAGTGTTGGCAAGGATGTAGAGAAAAGGGAACCCTTGTGCACTGTTGGTGGTAATGTAAATTGGTGCAACCTCTATGGAAAACGGTATGGAGTTTCCTCAAAAAATTTTGAATAGAGGGGCGCCTGGGTGGCACAGTGGTTAAAGCGTCTGCCTTTGGCTCAGGGCGTGATCCCGGCGTTATGGGATTGAGCCCCACATCAGGCTCTTCCACTATGAGCCTGTTTCTTCCTCTCCCACTCCCTCTGCTTGTGTTCCCTCTCTCGCTGGCTGTCTCGATCTCTGTCAAATAAATAAATAAAATCTTTAAAAAAAATTGAATAGAAATACCTTATGATTCAGTAATTCCGCTACTGGGTATTTATCCAAAGAAAATGCAAACACTAATTTGAAAAGATATATACAACCCCAATGTTTATTTCAGCATTATTTACAATAGCCAATATATGGAAGCAACCCAAGTGTCCATCAACAGATGAATAAATAAAGAAGTGGTGTATATATGCAATAGATTATTACTGAGCCATAAAAAAGAATGAACTTTGGCCACTTGGGATAACATGAATGGATCTAGAGGATATTAGGCTAAGTGAAATATGTCAGACACGGAGACAAATACCATATGATTTCACTTATATGGATAATCCAAAGAACAAAACCAATGAATAAACCAACACAAAAGAAAACAAATACTTTTAAATAAAGAGAACTAGGGGTTGCCAGAGGGGAGGTGGATGGGGGAAATGAGTGAAGTAGGTGAAGGGAATTAAGAGATACAAATTTCTAGTTATAAAATAAGTCATGGAGTTGAAAACTACAGCAGGGAGTATAGTCAATAGTAGTGTGATAACATCGTATGATGACAGAAAGTGACTACACTTAACTCTGGTGAGCACTGAGTAATGTATTGAATTGTGAAATCAATACATTAAACACTTAAAACTATTATAACATTGTATATCAATTTTATTTCAATTTCAAAAAACACTTTGAGCCATGCAGCAGCATGGACAAATATTAAACATGTTAAAATAAAAGAAGCCAGATAAAAAGGACTATATAGTACATGATTTGTTATATAAAATTTCTAGAAAAGACTATGGTTTTTCTAGAAGATCCAAGAAAACTGGTACAACAGTATTTCTGAGTGCGTCTGTGAGATTGTTTCTGGAAAAGGTTAGCATTTGAATTGGTAAACTGAGTAAAGCAGATGCCCCTTCCCAATGCGGATGGGCATCATCCAATCCACTGAGAGCCTATAAAGAACAAAAAGACCTGTGAAGGGCTGATTTACTTTCTCTGTGCGAGCTGAGACCCATCTTCTACCCCTGGACACTGGTGCTCCCAGTTCTCGGGTATGCAGGGTCAGACCAGGTTTGCACCATCAGCCCTCTATTCTCAGACTTCAGACTTATGCTGAATTGCATCACGGGCTTTCCAAGGTCTCCAGCTTGTGGATGGCAGATGGCGCAAGTTGCCAGCATGGGCCAGTTCCTATAATAAATCTCCTCTTATAGATTGGTTTTCTTTCTCTGGAGAACCCTGACTAATAAAACTGCAAACCAGCCCAAGGAAACCCTTGGTGTGATGATACAGTCCTAAAATTGGACTGTGGTAATTGTTGAACAATTGTATAAAAGAACTAAAAATCCTCTCCTTCTGTACTTAAAATTAGTGGATTTTATCATATGGAGGTTTGAGAAGGACCATCTGTGTTGAGTTATACTAGAAGTGAAGTTTGAAAATCCATGCTTTGCCTTAGATACCAAACTAAAAAGAGTTAAGAATGTATCCTATAGACTGGGCATGAAAATTAGAAGATTGTATTAAAATGGTTATGAAGAAATAAAATGTGAGGATTAACCACTCCAGTGTAGGAGCTGATGCTAACACACAAATTAGGTTGATATTTAGAAAAACTTTGCAAAATAAATGTTATTGAAATTGAATGTTCCATTGATTGAACTGTCCAGCTTTTCTACAGTTGTTTTGGCTATTAAAAAACTAATTGTGACTAATTTTATATACTTACATACATATATTTGTTTCATACATGTATTCTTAACACTTCATTGAATGTCTACTTTCAGTTAGAGGAATTTAAAATGTGAATTTACCAGGAATTTCTAAGAAGGTTGTAAGAATCTAAAACATAAAATATGACTTGGTTTTTAGCTACTTTTAATCTATCCTGATTTTTATGAATCATCAATTTATATGGTAAACTTCTATACAAGCCCAGTTTATCAGTCCATATACTTTCTTTATGTATATTTCAAAGTCTACGAGGACATGACCTCTATCTACTTTCTGAGTAAAAGAAAACAAGGGAAATAATAAAATTTTAACTCTCTTCCTAGAAAAACAACAAGGAAAGTCATGAGATACAATCAAAAGTAGATAGAAGGCAGTGAACCATTGAAACTACATTGTACAATTTGCATAGAGCTGTCAAGTGAACTCACTCAGGAGTGAGTACAGATGGTAGGGAAAAAAAGGCTTTATTCTGTGGTTTAAAAACAAAACTAAAAAAGAACTTTTTAAAATGCTAATTGAAACAGAGGGGTAAAAACAGAGTTAACAATATTAAAATCATGGTTAGTAAGTAGTGATCACCAGTATTTTTATCAGCAATTTCAGGATATATAAAACCAAGATCAATATCCTAAGGGACATACCAATTGGAGTGTATGAAAAAAATTAATTTTAAAGAAGGAACTATACATGAACTCAGAGATACGCACTGGCTTCACCGTGGGAGGTCACCTGAGAAGTCCCAAGACCCTGGAGTAAGCTTCGGTAACACTATTATCGGTTGCAAGTAGGGTATAGTCACTTCTGAATCAAAGTTCATTTCATTTTCATCTGGGTTTGTCCAACCATCGCCCTACCAAATGTTAACTGCACAATGGCTGAAATCATGGCTCCTTCATGATCTCCTGCATGAGTTCCAAGTCTATTTCAAACTGAAATTAAAGGTATAGGGCAAATAATAGGAACAGTATTCTTATACTTGAGCACGTTCTCTCAGATGAAGGCTTTCAACAACTATTTCTTTGGTAGGTGGTCGGCTAGCCTGTTTATTTCTAAGATCAGTTTGGAAAAATGGTAGGGGAAGCAATGTGCAAAAAAAGAGAGATTTTTGTAAATAACAGATAGTCAGAAAGAGCTGTCATTTTATGTGACACTCCCCTAACTGGCCCTGGGCCATCTTCTTTCTCTGGATTGTTTTCATAATGCCTGTGTAATAACAAATCAATTATGGATGATATGTTCAGCTTAGACTATTTTTTTTTCTTTTAATTTTGCCAGACAGAGCAAAATATAATCACAAAATACAATTCTGGAAAGAACCTTAAAAATATTTTATGCCAACCTTCTGATGTCATATGAAAGTGAAAATTCAGGTACAGGTAGGACACATGATTTGTCTAAAATCCTATTTCTCCTTGTCTCAAAAAGAGGTAAAAACAAAATCTCCTAATTCACGCTCTGTAGTTTAAATTTTTTTGTTTTTCTTTCTTTGAATTTTCAGCTCTAATGCTAAAAGAAGTGTATTTTCCTAAGCAAAGTATAAAAAGGCATATAGATGAGATCTAGAATAATGTCTCGATTATTTATGTTAAACGTGAGTTGTTAGACAGTTTAACTGGTGTCTCATTCTGTTTCCTCAAAATTATCTTGAGCTTAAATATCCACGAATGTGGCAAATGTTTACCTCTTGCCTATAGTACTTTACTTCTTCCCACAGATATCTGAAGCATATACTTAATTGAGTTTAACATTATGAAATATATAACATAGTTGGAATAATCTGTTTTAGATGACATTTCAGGCTCAGAATTTCATTTAAAGAGATTCACTTACAGAATCCCAAAATTTTAGTATTATGTAACATTAAAAGCTCAAGAGAAGTATTAATTGGTTAGAATTGTAGAGATACAAAAAACTCTGGGGTATTTATTTTAATTCTGATTTAGTCCAATTTGCAGTTCCATTCAGAAAAAGTGGTTATTTCTAAGTTAGATAAAAATTACCTTTGTGACTATAGAAGAATCAGCTATATCTTTGAATCTCCCTCTTCAAAAAGGATAGATGATTATGTAACAAGTATGACTAAAGTTTTTAATTTTAAAGTGCTCTTGTTTATTGGCTGAGTATATAACATGACCCCCAGGAAAGGTTATGAAAGATTTTTATCCTACTAGATAAATGCAATAATATAGGATAATAGGTTAAGTCAGGATAGATGTTATTTAGTGTATTTATCTCAAAACAGTTTTAAGGAGCATGTCAAATTGTTGACCATTTATCATAAGCATTATGAAAGTTGTTATTAAGGTGCATAGT
The DNA here is from genome assembly GCF_024610735.1 of Ursus americanus. NCBI lineage: Eukaryota > Metazoa > Chordata > Mammalia > Carnivora > Ursidae > Ursus > Ursus americanus. The sequence continues at coordinate 9,656,110 of NC_142131.1, forward strand.
TAAGAATGTTTGCACATTATTTTTGCAAAAATACAGAATATAAAATAAATGCAGAGATTACTTCCTGGTATGTGTGACTATGCAAATGTGTGATAACTAGACTATTCTTACTTTAATAGGGCCAGACTACCATAAGTAGTTTTCCAAAAGTGACCCAAGTCCATCAATAATATTTAAAGATACATTTAGTGCTAAAATGTTATGATTCTTTAAATACCCTCTTACCAAAGCACTATCTGGAAGCGGATCATATAGTTACTGTTCTAGAAAGGACCTAGAATACTTTTTCTACCCAGATGCGAAGAAGACCACCTTTCTAACCAATCACCTTCTCTAATAACTCCAGAGAACCAAATTTAAATTCCCTTTAATTAAAAGAAAATAACACTTTTGGAGGGGACGGAATACAAGAGCAGGGCAATGAGAGAATGCTGCGGAGTCCCAACGGAAAGGCTGTGATGAGCCAAGATGCAAGGCAGTCCTGACAGCAGGAGTCCTTAGGGATGTAGCCCACACCCATTAGGGAAGATCACTGTGCTGGGTGACAGTGTTCCTGGTTCCTTACTCTTAGTACCTTCCTAGGTAGAAAGTCTGAAAACTAGAACCACTATCATCAGAAAATAGTTAATCCTAAAGGAAGGCCTAAACCAGGACAAGACAATTCCTGATGTGGAGATTTCAGAGCAAGACTTTCGGAGGTCATGGCCGAAGAGCCTGAAAAGCAAGTCTTGTTGTTTTGGCCGCGGTCCTCCCTTCGCAGCCCCCTCCCTCCCCCCTCTGTCAAGATAAGCTTTGTAGTATCCTCAGAAAATTTTCCGAAAGTCCAGGCATAAAGCTTACAGAGAAATGAAAACATCTGGCATGATGCAGAAAAATGTCAAAGCCTATTTTTTATACTAGAGAATAAGTAAAATGGTTCCATCAGATTGAGGGAAAACGATTTAGTGAGTAACTCTGAGAAAACAGTCCCTGAACACTGCCCTCCATCATACCCCATCCTCCCTCAGATCCAGTCTTAGGAGTAGGGTATCTATAGAAGAAAACATCCACACTAAACATTGACAAGTTCAATTTTCTTTCATTCGGGTTCTATTACCACCTACACAGCAGCTTGGCAATACAAGTGATTAGACAACCCTACACAGAAACTGTAATCACCTAGCTAATAATTAAGTGTTTAGAAAAATACCCTAAAGAATTTCCTTCCAGTCTAGAGAGAACAAAACATGCAAACCTGTCTCGGGGTGATTAGTTCCCCAGCTTCTTAATTGGCCTCTCTATAATGAAGCTCTTTTCTATCCCACCATTTTGATGCACTGATACCAAACTTAACTCTTTGGAAAGTGAACAAAGTCATTCTTCACTTCAAACATCTTTAGGAAGTCCTATGACATCAGGATAGGATTCAAACTATTTGGTTTACAGAACTTTACCTTCAGACCCCATCTGCCTTAATTGAATCTGGCTTTATTTTCTGCCTCTATCCAAGCTTACAGTATGTCCTGATCATAATAAATACCTCCTTATTTGCCAGTGTGTTATAATATTTAATGTCTCTCTTGCACAGTTTTCTTCTTTTGCTATTTATCCTGACTTTCTATTCCCCTTTCAAACGATTACTCAGTTTAAATATCCCTTCTTCTGTTATGTTCTTTCCTAACTCCCAGGAAAGCAATTGGTATTTCCTACACAGTTTAACCATAGAATTTTGTATACTTTTTTATTAAACACTTATCCAATTTTATTTTTACTTGTCAATGTATAAGCCTCCAATATTATATAGTATCCCAGAACAGGGACTATGTATTATCCAGATCTTATAGTCGACCATGCACTCAATCCACACCAGCAATTCAGACCGGGGTGTGTCTATATGTATATATCTGTGTGTTTCATTATATAAATAACTGAGTTTTATATTTGGAATGACTTATGCATCAGAAGGTAGAGCCTTAAGTTTCTACCCATACAAATATAATAACCTTATATAGAGAGAGTACTACAGCTACTACTTTTGTGATGCCCTTTGGGCTCTTCAGAGAAACCAAATAGAAAGAAGGGAGGGAGGGAAGGAGGCGTCTATCAAAGAAACTGGTCACATGGTTGCGGAGACTAAGAAGTCTCATATCTGTGTCTGGAGAACCAGGAAAGCTAGTGTGTAATTCAGTGTAAGTCTGAAATCTGAGAATGGTGGTGAGTGGGGTGAGGGGTACTGGTGGTAGAAATCCTGATCTGTACCTGAAAGCCTGAGAACTAGGAGAACCAATGATGTCTGAGGGCCAAAGATGGGTCTCAGCTCAAGCAGAGAGAGCAAATTAGCCCTTTCTGTGCCTTTTGTTCCCTTGGTCCCTCAGTGGTTGAGAGCTACCTCAGGGCTATCCGGAGTTCACTAATTCAAATGCTAATCTCTCCCAGAAACGCTCAGACACAAGGAGAAATGTTTTACCAGAGATCTGTGAATTTCTTAGTCTAGTCAAATTGACACATAAAATTAACCATCACACTCTCTCGAAATGTGTCATATTATTTTAGAAATGTATGTTTTATACTTTTTAGAGAATGCTTGGAAATATAGAAAAATCGAATTAAATGTAAATAGAATCACCATAATCCCGACAAAAGTCACATCCATCACTAACACGTTTTATCTCTATCACTTCTTCCTATGTAAACCAATCAATTTTAGTTAAGAATGCTGCTTTTTGGCATTCGAGCATGACAATATTGTTTTTACGCAGGGGTTAACTAAAAAAAAAATGACATTACAACAAGTTCCATTTTTCTTAAGAAATAAAAACAAGTCCTCCAATGTGTAGTATGTTTTTGAATCTTTATCCTTAATGTTTTTTATGTTTGTGTCCCAGAAAACATTTACTAGTTTCCATGATAGATGACAATGTTAGGTGGGAAAACTGCCATGACTGTTGAGTACACATGTGATCCTAAAATATAAATTCCAAGATTTTTATAATTCAACTCCCATAGTATTTCAGAATAATTAGAAAATAACAAAGTGGAAAAACAGACATCACTGATATCACCTCCCAGAGAGCCTCCTTATTGCTAATATTTGGCACGTATATCTCAGTGTTTCTACTATATGTTAGGTATACAGGAAAAAAAATAACTGTATACTTTGTGTTTCCTAACTATGTAACTGCATATATACTTGAAATGCTATATATTAAACCTCTGACTCTATACCATGATATACACACACACATATATATATATATTCCATGTAAATGGTACAGAATTTCTCACCTCCTTTTTTATAGCCTCTGCTATCCTATTTCAGATGCTCATAATTTTATTTTTTAATTTATTCCCACATAGCACAAAACTCCTTCCCAGATTTGGCAACTTATACTTTATCTCTGAACAAATCTTTGCCTGTTCAAAATTTCTATTTACCCCAACCCAAATTAAGTACCTATTCCACAAAATCCACATTTATTTGTTTCATCGCATATTTCTGCCCCATGTATCTAGAGCCAAATAGAGCTACCTACCATCCTGAATAACTCCTCCTCTCCTGACTCCTTGCTTTTGCTCATGCAGTTTCTATGCTCTTAATTGCCCTCGTGCATCATACCCACCTGTGGAAATACTGCCGCTGTTCAAGACCCATGGCCAACGTGACATTCTTAGGGTAACTGCCTTGACCTCCCTTGCCGCAGGGGTTTCTCCTCTGCTTTGCTCTCTCACACATTTACACGTTTTAAAAACATTTCTCTCAGCCTGCATTATTTTATTATTTATACACTAATTTCCTCAATATTTCTCATACTGTTTATAATATTAATTATACAACTCCTTTATATAAAAACATCACGAGGAAGTCATTATTACCAATCTTTCTTATATCAGTGTCTTGTATACAGCAGGTGCTCAGTAGATAGTTGTGTAATTGAATTTATGCAATTTTAAGCAGCCTTACTAAAAACCGTAATTTTTATAATTTTATAACATCTAAAATCTAAATAACTGTAATGTGAAATGAGAACATAGCTACAGTTGATAATTTAAAATGTGTTTTTCTTTCATTTTATGCATGTGACAGGATCAGCCCATACCCTTACAAGTAATACATAAAAATGCATACACCTTTTCTCGACAACAAAGTCATAGCAACTGCAACATACTTGTAATTCATGATATTGTCATTTGGGCATCATCAAAAAGAATAACCTCCCATAGAAAAAGGTCTAACTCTTACCTTCACGAGCAAAGCTCCTCCAGCTCTCAGTGATTACCTACAGATCCCAGGTCAATATTACAAAAGACATGAGAAGACTGTAAAAGCATTGGATTCTAAGAGGTTACCTGGCGTTGGAGAGGCTGCCCGAGCAACACTACGGTGGTGGAACTGGAGGAAGGAGGATTCTGGGAACATTTAATGGCTTATACAGGTGGAAACAAAGCAGAAACTAGAGAGCTTTCAGGTGAGGTCATGGATAGTTTCTTTAGCACTCTCAGCTGTGTCCCTGAGTTTGTTTTCCCTTCCATGAGAAACAGAGTCAAAAGAAACAAAACAAAGTAAATTTATCTGAGTTCAGGGAAAAGGAAGTAGATATAAATTTTAACCTCTTAGGATATTTGTAGTTCTTTCGTATAATAGGTTAGGTCAGAGATTCTCAAAATGTGATTCCTGGGCCGGGAAATCAGTATCAGCTGACAACTTATTAGAATTGCAAATTCTCAGGCTCCCTCCTATGTCACCTTAATCAGAAACTCTGAAGTTGGGTTCAACAGTTTATACTCTAAGAAACTCTCCAAGTGGCTCTGAAACCTGATAAAGTTGAAGAACTGGACTTAAATAATGGTGGTAGACGTTCAATGTGGACACCACCAGTGGTCAGCAAAAGTTTTCTGTGAAAAACTGGATAATAAACATTGTAGACATTGTGTTGCATACACTCTGTCACAGCTACTCATCTTGATCACTGTAATGCAAAAGGACCACAGGCAATAAATAAATGAGCATGGATGTTTCAATAAAACTTTATCAAAACAGGTGGTGAGCTGAATTTAAACGATACGTCTCAGTTTGCCAGCCTCAAGTACCTAGTACTTATCAAATAAGAGAGCAGACAATCATCTACATCTTACAGGAAAATTATTGCTCTCATTTTGTTGAAGAGACACTGAAGTAAAGATCGGTTAATTACGTTCCTAAGATCTTAGTGGAAAATACAGTAGTTAATTGTGGAATGTACAATGTAAATCTGACTTCCTAGCCTCTGAGCTATAAGCTAAAGCTTCCATTCTAATGGAGAAATGAAATAGGGTTCAGAATGGCTTAATTTTAAACGTTAAACGGTTTGCTGAAAGAATAAATATAAAACGGGCTAGTCTGACAGTAGAGAGTTTGGAAGACATCAACTCCATCTTCACAACAAGAAAAAAGCCTGAAAATCAACAGTTCTTTAATCTGTCAGAGAACTGAGATCTCAGGGCAAACTGCTGCCCTGAATACAAAAGAGACAGGTGAATATAGAGAATCCCAACTTACAAGGGGAGTAGATGCCATCAGCTGGAGCCAGTAGCAGTAGGAACACTTAAAGGGGAAGAGACTAGTAGCTGGGCACTAGCCATGGACCAGCTTAGGAGAAGAAACCTCCTAAGGACTCAGCTCTAAATGGTCTGTCACACTTTCATGAGGTGGACCGCCCACCAGGTTCTTTCTGGGAAACTCGAGAGCAGTCGCCTCATGCTTCCATCAAGGGGAAGGGAGAAAAAGGACCCATTTTGAAACATCCAGAGTTTATGTTCTGCCTTAAAAATGTCTGTCCTTAAAGGAAACTGTTTTACCAGAGTCTAATCAGTTTGGATTTTACCAGAGTCTAATGGAATTAGGAGAAGAGAAATACTCAACTCTAGCCCCCTCTAGCTTTCCTGTGTCACCTAGGGTGGGGGAGACGAAAAAGTGAGAAATACCTGTGAAGGTCACAGCATGGGGACACAGGTTCACTCAAAGAAGGAACCTATTTATAGGACTGTAGATGTTTCTTGCCCTGTTCGTCCTACCATCACATCAATGTGTATCCTGTATAAAAACAGGAGATTAAAGCTGAAAGAACTGTAAAGAATTTAAGGAGTCGCTAGGGAAACCTAAAGACAACAGAAAAGACAAAAACAAGGACACTACAGGAAATTTTGCTTCTGACACCTACAGTGATAGCAAACGGTAAATACAGCCCAGCTCCTGGACGGATGACATAAAACTTCACACTAAAGGCCAATTTCCCTAGGTTTCTTTCACCTGATACATCATGCCTGGTTTTCAACAAAAAATGAAAAGGCATTCTAAAAGGCAAAAGAACACAGTGCAAAAAAACAAAGCAAGCATCAGAATCTCAGATATGGCAGAGAAAGCGGAACTATCAGACTGGGAATTTAAAATAACTATGATTAATATGGCAGTGGCTCTACTCTAATGGAAAAAAGTGGACAACATGCAAGAATGCATGGATAATGTAAGCAGTGAGATGGAAGCTCTAAGAATCAAAAGAAATGCTAGAAATAAAAAACTGGGTAATAGAGATACATATTAATTGGCCAATACTTACATAAGCAAGGTCAATATAACATGTAATGAAAGAAATAAAAGCCAAAGAAAAAGCTATTTTTCACCTCTCAGAATGATCAAATATATAGGGACAGACACCAAATCCTTGTGAGAGTGTGGAGAAACAAATGTGCACTTTTCTGCACTATTAGCCAAAGTACACAATCTTAAAATACAGGACAATTGGCGTTGTCTAATAAAATCAAAATGCTTATTACATGCATCTTTTTAACTCAGGAATCCATTCTCTTAGAATTCATTTTGTTGATATGCTAAAATGCACTAGCTACAATAAAATATATTGGTAATATCCTAAACTAGCAAGTAAGGCAGTGTTGTGGGATGGTAGAAGTTACTGGGGTTGCTATTCTTGGCTCAGAGAACAAGAAAAATGTGGGAACATGGAATCCAGACCTCACAGCTGAAACTTCATAGCTACACTTGCTCTCCAGGAGAGAAAAGGCCCCGATTTGGAGCATTTGCCAATATGCCTGGGGTAAATACACCCACCACGGCCAATTCTCAGTTACTAAAATGAAGTCACCGAACACAGACTTGGGAAAAGACGCACACATTTGGCTCTCACAAACCCAAGTTAGTTGATTCCAGCACACCACCACCTACACGCTCTCAGGCAACCAAGAACATGGGATCGGGTTCAGAGCAGGTTTCCAGGAGCGGGGTTATGAAAAGGAGGGGTATGGCCTGAGACGAGAGCTTTTTTGTTTTTTTTTGGTTTTTTTTAAGATTTTATTTATTTATTTGACAGAGAGACAGCCAGCGAGAGAGGGAACACAAGCAGGAGGAGTGGGAGAGGAAGAAGCAGGCTCATAGCAGAGGAGCCTGATGTGGTTAAGTGTCTGACTCGGTGTCTGCTCGGTCCGATCTCGGGGTCCCGGCACAGAGCCAGGGCCGGCCTCGGCCGTAAAGCAGGCTCTGTGCTTAGGGTGGAGCCTGTTTGAGTTTCCCTTTCCCTCTCCCTCTGTCCCCACCCCCGCTCTCTAAAATGAATAAATACATCTTTTAAAAGAAGAAATCTGTATTTCTCTCTCATATAGTTTATTTCTGAAACAAAATACATGGGACTGTAGAGATTTCCTTAGCTCTTACTAGTATCATTTTCTGATTTCATTAATTTATGCAAAAGCGTATTACATTCTTGGGATGTTCCACACACACGAGGAAAATTTTAGAAAAGCATCATTGCATCAAAAAAAAAAAAAACAGTTCAAAATTCAGGCATATTATGAATTATAAAAATTATTAAAATTTCCCAAGTGTTGACCACCTTGATGCCTTTTGGGAGAGAGTTTACACCAGAGAAGGAAAGCTCTTTGGTTCTGATGTCCATGATAATGTCTTTTTAGGCTACAAGAAAGCACCTAGTTTTAGCTTCTTCAGCTGGATTCTTTCAGAGCTGATAATCTTTGTGACAGACTGCTATAGTGGAAATAACATTAAACTAGTCCCTTGAGCTGAACTGATAGGCACAGTAGAACTATGTTTCCCAGAGAGTTGGTGCGGGATGTATTATTTCACCTCCCCTTACTCTTGATAGCTATTGTAAAGAAAGATTGCTCCATTTTAGTGTTCAACAGTCTGAAGAGATTTCATCGTCAGGGAATAATAATTTTCTCAACAAAATTTAGCTCCTCAATATCTTTTGGCCATGTGCCAGCATGTACACATTCAGATACCCCTATTAGAAAACTGTTTTAATGTGTCTTCGTGACCTAGTAAAAGAGAAAATAATGTAGCTTGTGAGTAGAGGAGAAAAGCTTAGCCCATTTCATAGTTTTTGTAAGATTGCTCCTGCCTGACCGATTTACCTAAGAACTTTATCAAGGGCAACTGGAATTGTCACCCAATTTATGTCCATGACAACTGTGGCGACTGAAGTAATTTGTGAACAGCTATGTGTGAAGGTAGAGCCGTAACCACCGATGGTCACCTTGTCCATTCGCCATTCAGTCCTTCCAGCCACTGGATTATGTAAAAGATATAAGAGGGGGATCTAAGAAATGAAGTGTTGTGGAGGGTGAGAAGATCGTCCGTTACAAATCAATCAATCATTTTAACTAAAACTTTCCTTCTTATAACTGGATGTTCCTGAGATATTTGAATTAGGGAAACACTGCTTTGAAAATATTGTACACCATGGTTCGGAGCAGAAACTACCTACCAAGTGGCCTCATACTTGGTTGTGACCCAGCAGTAATATTTTCCCCCACAAATCAGTAGGAGGATAGAGAAACCAGAGCCAGGCTCAGGTGGAGAAAATACATTTGCAATCCCGATACTTAGCCAGTGCATACTAAAATGGCTCGCCGGTGTTTATGGCCATATGGCTTCCCGGTGTTTATGGCCATTTCTCTTCCACTCAGTCTGGTGTCTACTCTGATGGGTCCGTATCTATGCTCTGTCGGCTGATGCATAGTTTGAATATCGCCCTTGCATATAACAATGCAGTGTAATTCAATGAGATAAACCATGCAGGTGATAGGGTTTGGAGGAAGATTAATAATGAAAAATTGAAAATTCAGGAAAGCCAGATGAATTAGTGGCTTTCACCAGAAAATGAGGTGTAGCTTTGAACTTACACTGAAGCTTCCAAATGTTGGAAAATAGTATCAGGTGTGAACGAATGGGTTGCTAATCCTAAACCGTTGGCTGCTTGGTATTAGAGGACTTCAGATTCTTTAGGCTAGTAGCTCCCATTCCTTTTTGCATTTAAGAATCATCTGGGAGTTTAAAAAATATACGGATACACAAGTCATGCTGTGGACCAACGGAACAGCTTCGAGACGAGGGCACAGTAATAAATATTTATTAAAGTCCCCCATGTCATTATAATTATGGCCATATTGTTCAAACAAATCTAATTCTTGATTTTAAGATTATGTCCGAGTCTGTCATTAGCTAGTGTTAGGTGCTGAATTATGCCCTCACGAAATTCATATGTTAAAATTCTAATGCCCAGCACCTCCAACTGTGACCTTATTTGGAAAATGAGTCATTGCAGAGGTTAAGGAGTTAAGATGAAGTCATACCACTCTTTTTTAATTAATTTATTTATTTGAGAGAGAGAGAGAAAGTGAGCATACAAGCAGGAAGGGCAGAGGAAGGGGGAGAGAGAGTCTCAAGCAAACACTGCACTGAGCATGGAGCCCCACATGGGGCTCGATCTCACAACGCTGAGAACACAACCTGAGCCAAAACCAAGAGTCAGATGCTAAACTGACTGTGCCACGCAGGTACCACTGAGGTCATACTACTCCTAACTTTAGAGAACACACTGGTGGTTACTGTAGGGGAGGTGGGGGGGATGAGTGAAATAGGTGAAGGGGAATAAGAGTACACTTGTTGTGATGAGCACTGAGTAATGTATAAAATTGTTGAATCACTATATCATACACCTGAAACTAATACAACACTATGTTAACTATGCTGCATTTAAAAGGAAAAAAAAAAGATGATGTCATACTAATGTAGGGTGGACCCCTAACATTACTGGTGTCCTTCTGAAATGGGGAAATTTCGACACAAGCGTACAGGGAGAACGCCATGTAAAGATGGAGGGTCAGGGGATGTAGCAGAAGCTGAGGAATGGCTGCCAGCAAAGCACCAGAACGTAGAAGGCGGCCCTGGATCAGATTCCCCCTCATAGTCTCAGAAAGAACCCTACCGACACCCTGATCTTGGACTTCCAATCTCCAGACCCATGAGATAATAGGTTTCTGTCGTGTAGGCTACCCAGTGTGTGGTACTTTGTGAGGACAGCCCTTGCAAACCAATACGGTTAAGGTGCGGTCTCTGCTTCTGGTTACTTTTAAGTCTTGTTTTCTTTCTATGCACAATGGAGGTATTCACAAATAAATGTCTTTTCTTACTAAGCTGAGTTTTAATGGCCTGAAAATATTAGTAATATCACAAATGCTTGAATCTACACAGCATACAGGGCCCCTTTGGGCATTGTTACTGAGGTGTTATTACTTGTCTTATGGGAGGAAAAGAAAGGTTTTCCTCTACTGGCATTTGAAACTTTAATTTTCACTTCCTCTCTATGGTCTTCACTAAAATCCCCTTCTTGGTAGAATACAGACTTTGGCCTATAGCTCTATATTTTACATGCTATTACTTAGTTCTACAGAAAAGACGTCTTTATTTTTTAGCAGGTATATAAATATAAATATATAAATATAAAATATATATATATAGTTGATACAGTTCACCAAATATTCCTGTTCTGCCCTCATCTGGGTGTTATGTAGGATTTCAATTGCCAGCCTCTTTGAAATTAGTGTTGCCATTTGATTTGCTTTGGACAATGAAATACGACTGGTATAACAACAGTCACATAGAGTTAAATGTGTTAAGAGCCAGAGCAAAATTGGTCATGTCTTCTTTCCTTGCCTTGTAATCAGGGAAGGATTTGCTAAGATGAAAATTCCATCAGCCTGGGCTCCTCAGTGACTGCAATGAGCAGAACACCCTGCCCTTTGCCCCCACCCAGGGATCTGTGATGGACACGTACCATGAACAAAAATAGAAATATTTGTCTCAAGCCACTGAAATTATAGGATGGTCTGTAATTTCAGCATAGTATATATCACATTTATAGGTACAAAGATTATGAAACCTTTTATTTTATCATCTTATGTGCCTGAAACATAACTTACTCCTAATGATTTAAGTACATCAAAATTTGTACACGAAAGCAATTAACAATGAATTCCCTTTTAACATCTCACCAAGGGAAAAGCAACACCAAAAATAAACAAAAAACAAAACCTTACCTATCTGAATTTGTCTATTTTCTCCAGAAGAATGTTATATTCTTTTAGACAGAATCAAAATCAGTGACATTTAAAGTATTCTTAGATATTTAAAGGAAATCAAAGAAATTTAAATTTTTTGTTCCACAAATTTATGATTCTTTCCTTCTCTTGCCCTGTCTATTAAAATAACAACAACCCATTTTCTGGAACAAAACAGTTAGGATTGCTTTTAGCTCTATATAGATTCACAGACCCATTGATTTCTTTTTTTAAAAGATTTTTTTTTAAGATTTTATTTATTTATTTGAGAGAGACAGTGGGGGAGAGGCAAAAGGAGAGGGAGAGAGAGAATCTCAAGCAGACTCCCCACTGAGCAGGCTGCCTGATGCAGGGCTAGATCTCACAATCCTGAGATCAAGAGCCTCTGGCTTAACCAACTGAGCCACCAAAGTGGCCCACAGCTGCCCCCCCCCCCCCCCCCCCGCCGATTTCAGTAACCTATGGAATCCTCACAGCGCTAAGTAGCAGTGTGATCTGTCATAATTACATGCTTACTTATCTGCTTGCAGCATTCCAAAACAGGTTGGTACTAACGTACGCCGTGGGCATAAAGCTTATCTACCTAACAGCTAAAACCTGCCACGTTTGGGTAAAAAACCCTGTTAAACATTCAAATCCACTGGTAAGCATTTTAAATCTTTTTCAATTATACAAAAAAGCGATAAAGGGAATTTGTATTTATGAAACAATGTGGCTTCCTTCATGCTGTCTTCCCATTGGCTAACAATACCTCACATGGCACAGCAGCTCCTTCTTAGTCTTGAAAATCGTTCCTCAAACTGAGCCTGTTTCTCTACTTCTCATTTCTTTTCTTTTAACTGTCTTTACCAGATCTTTACTTGATTAAGTGAATGAATTTCCATTGTGGACCCTCTTTTAACACTTTTCTCCATTCTTACCCACATCAACACAAATAATGGCCTAAGAATTGATCAGGCAGAAGAAATGCAGTAATGAGAAAAATTTTATGGCTATTAAAGTATACAAGCAAATATCAATTTTAAACAACATAAATATATTCAGAAGAGACACCATTAGCCTAAGATAGAAGTTAACATATGTTTTACTTTATTCCTAGGTTTTTACCGTTATCATTATTACTATCTTTTTCTTTGTCTAGACTTATTTTATTTACTTCCTGTGGTATTTAATTTATAAAATAAAGAAATAGAAAAATTTTAAAAATGTGATTTATTCCTAATAACTAAGCTTGGGAATGTTAAAGCACAGTATTAATAAATGATTGCAAACCTAATTTTTTTTTTTTTTTAGCAAAGCCTAAGTTCAAGTAAAATCACTCTTGAGACATTTAACATGAACAGTATCAATTCATCCTTCTAAGGTTTCTATCTAGTGAACAACTGGCGTCTGTATTTTCTTCTCTTAGGTATTCTGAGAAGCAGCCACATGGCAGCATTTCATATTTCACAAACTAAATGACAGTACAGAAGTAGTTTCCCATAATGGAGGTGCTCTGGGGAGTTGAAAACTATTATATGACTCATCAGCTTCAAATAATTCAGCCGCTGGAGATGAAGGGTAATATCTCTTATTGAAAGCACAAGTTGAAGTATTTTCATGAGAAAAATTTGCAGAAACTCTCTGCATAACATATAGTGCAGAACTGTGACAGGCTTATACTACGCAGTTCTACGTAATGGCTTGAGGGAACCCAAATCAAGAAGAAATTGCTACAGGAAAAAAAAAAAGGATGTTCAGGACAGATAGTAGGGTAATTTGGTGAGTGAAGCTAATAGACAGGCTTTTAGGTACATAAAATTCTTCTTTCATGACCCTCAGAATCAAGTGAGATTGAATAAAGCATATTTTAAAGGGAAATCCGGTTCTCCTGGTATGCTAATTATCACCAGAGCTGGAAAATCACTTTGTGGAGGAGGACTAATTCCTTGTGGCTAGGAGAATGTCATATACTAAGACTGGTTTAAATAATAACCTAGTCATTAGAATATTTTATGATTATCAGGGAAAAGCTAATGTATCATTGTCCAAAGTTAATCTTTAATTCTATAACACACATTTCAAATGGTATTTCTTTTTTTATACTTGATGTTATGCAAACAATGGCACTTAATAGGTATGTTTATGGCTGTCTAATTTACCCTCTGTTTTTATCATATGATTGGTTCATCACAAGAAGGAGGCACTGCAGGAGTATCTTCCACTGAGATTTTCCTCTCACTATTACAGCACCCTAGTATAGGCAAATAATGACTTATGGAGTAAAGTAATACCAAAAACTCGAGTAAAGGATGAGTTTTTGGGAATAACCTGTCTTTGTGGGCAAATGTAAGAGATTATTCAGGTGACAGTACTGAGGGAGATCAGGAGAAAGCTTAGGAGAGTCTTAGTGAAAGGATGGCCACACAGATTTGATTTTTTTTAAATCTTTTTGGTTATATTTCTGTCTATTTCATATGGATTAGGCACCTCCATCTTTCTGTGTTCCTCAAACTTTTTCTTTCTTCCACTCTCAGTAAAATACAAAAAGTCAAACACAACCTGTCATAATCCTGTTATTTTCAAAGTTTCTGAAGTATGGAGGAGTACCGGGCCTCCTGCAGTCCAACGATTCACAGAGCACATTAAGTGAATGGGCGCACCCAGGTACTACTTAGCGGACCCATGATTTGTGGTTTGGTAGCCTGTTTTTATGGGCATTGAATTGTAAATGCAACTGCCATGAAATGGTTTGAATTGTAACATTGATGAAAATGCGTTTGCTGAGTGATTCCCTAAATTACTTTATGGAGTATAAAACATCTGCATTTAGTTGGATTCTGTTTGGCTGAAAAATAAACATTTCTAAACCACAGCTTTCATGTCTGATGATGATAATGTACTGGAAAACCTGAAATTCCATGACACCCTAAATATGTTTTCTCTTAAAAAACAAGTGGTACTGTTAGAACGTGACGTACTGGATCATACTTCTTAACTGGTACATTCTTCCTGAAGATTCATGGCATGCATTCTTGCTTATAAAACCAAACTACCCACAGCACTCCGATAAATGCTGGGTTATGAGAAGTCAACTCCTAGATCTTTCAAAAAGGTCAAGTGTGAAAATAAGGTACAATCTTATAAGATTATGAAGGAAACAACAGTAAAATATTATTCCTTGATTTCCTCAAAAAGTGAAGGGAAAATTCAGTACTATATTGTTCAGTAATTTTATATTGCTAGTCCAGCAAACACTAAATTTAGAGTAATGCACAGCAAATTTTTTATTCAAAATCCATAGATGGTATATTAAGGTATTTGGGATACAACAGAGATTTGAACCAGGTGTTTCTTACCAAAGAAAACTGAAGGAATACCACATGAATTGTAATTAATCATAACGACTATTCTTACAAAGATGTACAAATATGTCAGCATAAAACAGCTATGGGAGTAACAACCCATGAAATATTTGCTCATTTATGTAAACTATCAGCCATAGTAACCTGTTTGAAGGAAATGTAACTTTATGTGGCACCAATCACTGACTGTCTCTAATCAAGCACATTCCTATTTATATAGCATACAAGTTCCTCTTTTAAGCAGCAAAAATTATTTTGATAGTAAGTCATAAAGCTTTTATATTTCAGTAATCCTGGAACAGTATTTTGATATTTTTTTCTTTTAGTAGAGGCAACCAATGTTAATTCAAATATTTGTTGCTTATATGCAAACAGCATCACAAACAAAAGCAGAGGGAAAGAAACAATGTTAAGATTTATAGTCAACGAGGGGAGCCTGGGTGGCTCAGTCAGTTAAGCATCTGCCTTGGGCTCACATCATGATCCCAGGGTCCTGGGATGGAGCCCCACATTGGGCTCCCTACTGAGTGGGGAGTTGGCTTCTCCCTCTCTCTCTGCTCCTCCCCTCCACTTGTCCTGTCTCTCTCTCTCAAATAAATAAATTAAATCTTAAAAAAAAAAGATTTACAATCAAGGATATATTCATTATTCAAAGGAATTAGTGCACACTTGATCAAAATATATTAATATTTTTGAAAGAAAATTCTTATGTACATCTCATCAAGATAGACTCATAAAATTCATGCAAGTTCTTCAATGAAAAAAAGGCATTTATTCCAATGCATAAATAATGCTTTGATACGGGTTTCCATGTTTCATATAATTCTCTCGGCATAGTTTAATGACTTACTAACACTCAATTTATAAAATATTAAGTGAATCTATCTTAGAAAAGTCATTACATCTCTGGATTAGGGGATGCTTTCTTTTTTACTAACCAAGGTATTTGGCTCCTTGTCTATCACTCATCTTCTTGCCTAATTCTTTGTATGACACGTGATGAAATAATGCCTATCCAATGTCTGCAGCTGAGACACCAGCTTTACCTCACTTATTGCCTGATTTATTAATTTCCTCTTTTTTCTCAATCTGCTCATGACCAGTCAGACCAATGGATTTCCTTTATGATAAAGGCTTCTTCCCACTTAGAGAATATATGTGATTTTTAAGTTTCAGGCTTAAAACATCTCTGGAACCGTAGCAAATAACAAAAGTAATTTTGAGACAAAAGAGCTCACCTTTGGATGAACAGTCAGATTAAAGTTCTTGAGACACATTCAAAGATAACAGGACATAATTCTAGAAAACAAAGAAACAACCACATTCATACACTGTTCAGGAGTTTCCTTCAACATAGTCAGGTTTTCTTAAATTAAGTGCTCATTCACTGGCAAAAACTAGGCATTATACAATTCGAAGTGTTTTCATTGGAAACTTATACTAAGACAGATAAATGATCTGTCCATGGTCACATAACTAATGATTGGATACACCGCATTATCTTGACTCATAGTATATTTTTAATGTAAACAACATGATAGGTATATAACATCTACTAAAGTATGCTAAGATGGTATTAGTGAAATATCAGCTAAATTGACTTTTTAAGGTTATCAAATTGATAACCAATTTCTACAGGTACGAATGGGACTATATATAACAAAAGCCTTAAATATTCTATTTCACTCTTAAATAGTAATTCCTAGGTCTCAAAATTTATCACAAAATACTTAATAAATGTGTGGAGAGATACAGGTACAGAGATGTACACCCCAAAAAGAAATGGTTGTTCACACAGTAATCTGTGGAACACGATCTACTTCTGGAAACTGTTCCCATAATAGCTCACACCCACATAATTATTGTGGGTCTGCCTATTAGTCCAGAACACCAATCCTTGGACAAGGGATTGTCAACTGCCTGAAGCCAGATCACTTAAAATCCTTCACTTGTGTACTTTGAATTAGAACTGAATAAGGCATTCGAGGTGTATGTGTTTGTGCACAAAGACATGTGCATGTGTGCATAGCATGAGTGTGTGTGTGTTTAAGAAGCTGTGAGAAGTGTAGCTTGGTCGTCAGTGGCCATTGTCTTGCCAAGTTGTGGAAGACAGTGTGCATTCCATGAAAATGAAGTTAACACACAGAAAGAAGCAACTGGAGTTGACATTCAGAGAAAAGCAGAAATGACAGATCACACACTCATACTCACACACATACCTAAACAGAAAGGAGAAGGGAGTCTTGAGGAATGAATTCCTCATTCAATTTATTTCTGAGACATTGCTGCATCTGCCTGTGGTTAGGATTTTCAACTCTTCTTTCATTTACCCAAAGTACACTAGTATTCTTTGACTAAATTACCCTTTTCTCTAAGCCAGCTTGGGACAGGCTTCTATGATTCACAACTAATACATCTGCCTTACACAAAGAATTATTCATATTAGCTATGAAGGCAAATTTCTAGAAATGGGAGATAAATTATGATATAATCAGAAATTAGTTTTTATGTAGCCACTAAAAGTCATGTTTTTTAACATTATTTAATAAGCTGTGAAACTCTCCTAATTGAAATACCACGGGAAACAAAATAAGATACAAACAGCATATATAGTATAATTCTATTTCAAAATTTAAAATTGTAAATCATGTATAAAGAAAAATAGCAAAAGGAACTTTCCAGATAATTAACAATGGTTATTTCATGTGTTAGGACTGTAGTTCACGTTTTTATTATCCTTTTGCTTTTAAACAATTAATATATATATTTCTATTATATTCAGAAACATAATAATAAACATTATTTAAATTGTACCTCTGATTAAAAGAAATTTATTCTTTTTAAAAGGTATAATAAATTCACTTGATGTCGGTACCACTAATTAAAATAAAATGTTTTGTTTTTGTTATCTATCTACTTCCAGAATCAAATACACATACATTTCCACATATTTTTTATTCAAATATTTCATAGAATGGATCAGATTTAAAGACCAATAGCAAAACATGTAAATCATTGGCAGAACTTTTTATTTATTAAAGATTCTCCTTGTCTGTGTATGATGTTCCCATAGTTTCCAAGCACCTCCTGCAGTTCAAGCAGTGAAATTTAAGAAATAATAAAACTGACTCATGGATTTATGATTATCAGTACCATAATCTGATATTTATAAATATAGATAAAATCAGTGTTCATTTGTTATATACACTCAGTGGGTACCACAAGAAATAGATGCTGAGGAAAAGAAAGGTATGCATTGTCTCTGCTGTAGAGACAATAACCACTTTCGTGGAGATCCTATCATGGGAAAGTTGCTGTGAATCATTGGAAACCTGTGAGAGTAACACAGTTAAGCCATAACATATAAACTTGGAGAATACTTGAGAAATGCTCAAGAGCTTTTACATTTTTAAAACACTGTTTTAGGGGCCCCTGGGTGGCTCAGTCAGTTAAGCGTCTGCCTTTGGCTCAGGTTGTGATCCTGGAGTCCGGGGATCAAGCCCTACATTGGGCTCCCTGCTCAGCGGGGAGTCTGCTTCTCCCTCTCCTCTGCTTCCCCCCCCCACCCACTCTTGCTCTCTCTCCCCTTCTCTCTCTCTCTCTCGCTCTTGCTAACTCTCAAATAAAATAAAATAAAAATAAAATAGAAAAGAATAAAATAAAACACTATTTTAGCTGTTCTTAATGAGTGTCTCCAATGTGCCACGCCATGTACTGGGTGTTTTACAGTGCCACTATGAGGCAGGTATTAAATGTATGTGGCACATTAGATATGTATATGGGTAGAGAGATTAAGTAACTTGTCTAACCCTACATAGATGGAATCACTATTTGGCCTCAGATCTGTCGGTTTCAAACCCTGTGACCGTAGACATCAACATTGCCTAAAGCCTGTAGTAACTCTGTAACAGAGTTCCACCCCCTCTGCCCACAGCTTTGAGCACATAGTATATTCTGATCCAATCCACCTCGCTAGGGCTGGAGTACCACACCTTCCCGGAGTCTGTTGGCAAATGTCCAGGGAAGCTTGCGAGTGTTACACTGTATTGATCAGTGGATTTGGGAGCAGCTGTACAAACGTGCAGAAGGGGTGAGGCTTGAATACAGAGGGGCGGTTTATTTGAGTAAGCCCAAACTGCTGGGATGAGAACTCTATAGTCTGGCAGCATTTTGAGAAATAACAATGTTCCAGACACTGTATAAAGTCTTAAATTAGTTAATTTAATACTGAAAACAACCCTATGAAGTAGGTACTACTATAGTTGGCTTCATGCTATGGTTCAGGAAACTGAGAAATAGAAGAGGAAAATCAGCTTTCTCCAAGGTCACATCGCAAATAGTGGAATCAGGATTTGAAATCAGACATTATGGCCTCCCTCTTTAATTTATACATTGCACCATCCCTAACTACTTTCCCAGCACACCAGAGAAATTCACTTAGTGTTTCAAAAGTCTGCAATCCTAACATATTGAGACTTTGCTTTCTACCTTCCAAATATTTCTTCTATCATTGTCAGTGTGTGTGTGTGTGTGTGTGTGTGTGTGTGTGTGTGTGTATTGGTTTTGGTCCTTGTGGATTTATAGCTTAATTTTCTTTTTATTTTCATGTTTGCTGCATTTTGGAGAAAGCAGGTATAAATATGCATATCTGTTCCAATCTTCAACGGGAAACCTAACTTTTCAGATCAAACGTCATGGGAAGGAAACATAAGTAGCAGAGGATAAGAGAAATAAAAAAGAACTAAGACTGTTGAAGAAGAAAAAATAAAGTTAGCACAATTGATCTGGGTTCTCTGAGCAAAAACAGAAACTAACTTTTAGCCTAACAGAGCCTCTTATTCCAGGTAATTCTAACTGGACAAATAAAATAACAAGGTAACTTAGTACAGGAAAGATAAGTTCTCACACAAAAATAAAATTGGCAAAGCTGCAAATAATTGCATAGTTTTCATTCTCTGCAAATGTCATGGAAGTGCATTTTCTTTTTGTACTGCGTGTTCTCAAATGGCAAATAAGAAATGCTGACAGCTATACCATATGTGACATGGATTGACACAACAGATACAAATGGCTATTATTTTTGTGTATCCAAAATACATTCCAAGTGAACGGAGCCCAGGAAAAAATGAATTATTTTAAAATTTTGCATAAGAAACTATTAGGAAAATTATTTTCTAATATTCCTAATTTAAAAAAATTTGATCTTATTATGCAAAGAATGTTTTTAATCTTATTTTTTATTTTCCTTTGTATCTATATACACAGCCTCTTAGTAATAATCTTGTCATGCAATGGGAATGCCACCGTGCATGTCAATCTTTAATAGCAATTTTACTACAAATAATAATTCTGGTTCACCAATTCTTTGGAAACTGACCTATTAATTCAGAAATATTTTAAGTGTTGTATTATATTTCTTTCTCTAGTAAATATTATATTTCAAGCCTCCTGTTTAATTGAAGACAGTAAGACTATAAATTTAAGTATTTTACCCCTCTTTCCAATATATTTAAGCTTTCTCTACCCAAAATAAAATTTTCCTCATTCTCCACCTCACAAAAATTGTGTTTTTCATTATACCAATGAAAAGTGCCCCTTGATAAACCTGGTGGTTTTCTAGCATATTTATTATGATAAGAGACTCCATGGGGATAAAACGTACTCAAGGCAGGCCCTTTCCTCAGGAACAGACTTAGCGAACATCTGAATACCCTACTCATTTCCCAGACATATCATTTCAGGATCACAAAATGAAAAGAAACATCTTTGATATTATATTATGCTTAAAAATATATGTGCATTTGAGAATATTTTTCCTTCATCCAGGGATCTGGGCATCTCCAAACATCTCCTAAGATTTTATTCCAGTGTGTCTCATTTCATAAGAAAGAGTCTTCCTTTGGGACTGGTCCATTGGTGTATCTCATTACTGGAAAATAAATTCCTGGGTAAGGGGTGAGAATTCTCAAGGAAATCAGCAGTGATGTATGGCGGGTTTACAACAGGGGCCCAGAACTGTCTAGAAAAGAGTGGGTTTCACGTACTGTTCTAGACGTTAACACCTGTTGCGTTTGTATTATTTCCATTTGCTATGTCAGTGAACTTCAAAAGTATTCTCTTTGCAACTTGTATGACAGTTTCCAGTTTTTAGATTTTACTGATCAGGCTGTGAGACAATCAAAATAATGTTTTTGATCCCAAATACAATTCATTTGGCCCTTGGAGCAAACTGAGTAAAACCAAGAGGTGAAAAAATTGAAAAAAGGAAAAACATTCTCAACCCTTTTCCAAGAAATCTAAGAACAAGAATGTAAAGTAGTTTGATAAAGAACCAGATTTCTTTTCTGATTTGCCTAGAGTGAATGTTTCCATCCCTGACTATAAATCTAGAAGTATAAACACATGGATTTTGCATTTAAATATAAGCTCTATGAGACTGGTGGCTTTGTAGCCTCATTACCTAAAAGCTCCTTGTTACATAGTAAATCCCTATAAAAATCTGATAAATTAATGAAAATTATATTATTGGCCAGTTGTGGATCAATTATTTACTGTTGGGTCTGAAACACAGAAATGATTCCTCTGTAAACAAAGCAATTCAGAGTGAGAAAGAGGAGAGAGTCCACAGAAAATTAAGATACTATTAAGAAAAGAAAGGAGAATACATGCTGGGCAGAAAAAGCAAGAGATAGCTATTAAACAGAGGGGAAAAAAAACGCAAAGAGATGTTAACTGACAGAAGAATACTTTGTATTATTCCTTTTCTTTTCCATCATTCTTTACTGAGATTTTATTACAGGAGTCATTTCCCTAGAACACGATCACCTCTGGATTCATTAACAATCACATTTCCAATTTAACACAGCAGATGTTTTGTTCATGAATTGCAGTGACCATACAAAGACCTTCGAAAATCAACAGGTGAGAGCAAAAGTTCCTAATGGCCTTAAACTCTACCTAAAACAAACATCAGTAGAATCCAGACACTCTCGGAACAAAAGGAATCTAGTAAATTAAAAATAAAGAGAGAATAAAAACTATGACTTGTGAATCCTATGAATCAGACTGTCTTTGGTACCAATTACGGTCCTTTATTGCATTCAGAAGAACGACATAAAGTACAGTGGCTTAGGGAGGAAAGAGTAACAAGCAAATAAAATTAATTTTACATAAAAGCTTTGAATAAATACACACACAATATATAAATACATAATTTATATATAATACAATTTTATATACAATCATTACTATATTGACCAAAATATATTTCGGACAATATAAATACAAATGTTTTGCAGAGCAAAATGCACTCCAGGTTGGTCTATGTTGTCACATGTGGCAGGATTTCCTTTTTCTTTGAGGCTGAATAATATTCCGTTTTACGTGTATGCCACAGTTTCTTTATCAACTCCTCTGTTCTTTTTTTAAGATTATTTATTTATCCATTTATTTGAGAAAGAGAGAGAGAGAAGAGTGAGCGAGAACACGAGTGGAGGGGAGGAACAGAGGGAGAAGCAGACTCCCCACTGAGCAGTGAGCACAATGCCAGGCTCGATCCCAGCACCCTGGGATCATGGCCTGAGCCCAAGGCAGACACTTAACCAACTGAGCCACCCAAGAGGTCCTATCAACTCCTCTGTTAATGGCATTTAGGTTGTTTCCATAACTTGACTATTGTGAACAGTGACATATAGACAATGAAATGAAATGTGCAGATACTTCCTTGAGATGCCAGTTTCAGTTCGTTTGGATATATACCCAGAAATAGGATTGCTGGATCATAAAGTAATTCTATTTATAATTTTTTGAGAACTCTCTGTATTACTTTCCATAGAGGCTGAACCATTTTGCATTCCCTTCAACAGCTGCACAGAATTCCAAATTCTCAACGTGCTCGCCAATTCTTGTCATCCTTTGTTTACTTCCTAGTAGCCGTCCGGACAGGTGTAAGGTGATGTCATTGCGGTTTTGATTTGCATTTCCCTAATGATTATTGATGTGGATCATATTTTTGTATACCTGTTGGCCATTTGTATGTCTTCTTTAGAGAAATATCTACTTAAGTACTTTACCTATTTTTCAATCAAGTCATTTTTTAATTTAAATTTTAGGCTTTTTTTCTATGAGTTGCATGAGTTCCTTACATATTTTGGAAATTAACCTTGTATCAGATAAATGGTTTACAATCTTTTTTCCCATTTTGTAGGTTGCCTTTTCATTTAGCTGATTGTTCCCTTTGCTGTACAGGAACATTTTGGTTTAGTGCAATCCCATTTGTCTATTCTTGCTTCATTTTCTGTACTTCTGATGTCATATTCAAGAAAACATGGCCAAAACCAATCCCATAAAGCTTTTCCTCTATGCTTTCTTCTAGGAGTTCTACTATTTCCAGTCTTACATTTAAGTGTTTAATCCACTTTGAGTTAATTTTTGTCAATGGTGTAAGATACAGGTAGAATTTCATTCTTTTGTGTGTGGATATCTAGTTTCCACAGAACCATTCGCTGTAGAGACTTTTCCTTATTGTGTATTCTTGGCACCCTTTTCAAAGCGCCATTGGCTGTATTGCATGGGTTTATTTCTGAGCACTCTATTCTGTACCACTGGTATATATGTCTCTTTTTACGCCAGTACCATAATGATTTAATACTGTGGCTTGGTAATATATTTTGAAATCAGGAAGTGTAATGCCTCCAACTTTGTTCTTTTTTTCTTAATACTGCTTTGGCTATTCAGGGTCTTTTGTAGTTTCATATGGATTTTAGTATTATTTTTTTCTATTTTTGTAAAAAATACCATTGGAATTTTGATAGAAACTGCATTAAATCTGGTTATCACTTTGAGTAATATGGGCATTTTAACAATATTAAATCTTCCAATCCATGAGAACAGGATGTCTTTCTATTTACTTGTGTCTTTTCTTTTATCAAGATTTTGTAGCTTTCAGTGTACAAATTTTTCATCTCCTTGGTTAAGTTTATTTCTAAGTAATTTATTTTTTTATTTTTTCATGCTACTGTAAATAGGATTGTTTTCTTAATTTCCTTCCTGCATAATGAGTGGTTGGTGTAAAAAAATGTGATTTTATTTTACTTATTTTCTTATTTAAATTCATTAGCCAACATAGAGTACATCTTTAGTTTCAGATGTAGAGTTCAATAATTCATCAGTTGCGTATAACACCCAGTGCTCATCACATCACATGACTGATTTTATATGTTGATTTTGTAATCTGTAATTTTTCTAAACTTATTTGTTCTAAAAGCCTTCAATGGAGTATTTAGAATTTCTACATATACTAATGCCATCTGCAAACAGAGGTAATTTTCCTTCTTCTTTTCTGATTTGGATGCCTTTTATTTCTTTTCTTGTAAACTGCTCTGGCTAGGACTTCCAGTATTATTTTGAATACAACTGATGAGAGTGGATATCCTCGCCTTGTTCCTGAGCTTTGAGGAAAAGCTTTTAGCTTTTTACCACGGAATAGGATGTTAACTGTGGGCTTGTCATCTATGAACTTTATTATGTTGATAGTGTTTCCTTTTCTTCCTCGTTTCCTAAGGGTTTTATCATGAAAGGGTGATGAAATTTGTCAAATACATTTTTCTGCATCTATTGCGATGGTCATGTAATTTTTATCCTTCATTCTGTTAATGTAATGTTTCACATTGATTTATTTAAAAATGTTGTGCAATCCTTGCATCCCACATGTAAATTTCACTTGGTCATGGTATATGATCCTATTAATGTAATGTTGAATTTGGTGTGCTTCTGATATATAAACACACTGTATCTCCATTTGCATGGATTTTCTTTCACTTCTTTCATCAGTGTTTTATAGTTTCAATCACACAGTTGCTGAACATATTTTCTAGATTTATATGGAAGTATTTCATGATTTTGTTGCTTATTGTCTATGACATGGTTTTGTTAGTTGCATCTTCAACTGCCCCTTGCTAGTTTATAGAAATATAGTTGATCTTTAATATTTTACCTAAAGGCTTTGTTGGACTCGTTAGTTTTAGTATTTTTTGTTAATTATTTAAAATTTTCCATGTAACAATTGTGCTGTCTTTAAATAGAGATATTTCTATTTTTCTTTAGAAACTACATGCTTTCTATTCATGATACAGCACTGGAGAGAAAATCCAGCACAATGATGTATAGGAGTGGTGAGAGCAGACATCATTGTCTTTTTCCTAAACTTTGTGGGAAAGAGATAAGTTTCACCATTAAATATAATGTTAAGTATAATGCTAGCTGCATCTGCGGGTACTTTATCAGTTTGAAGATGTTTCCCTCAGTTCCTACTTTGATTTCTCTTCTCCTGTGCTCTGCCTTGGATGAGCGAGTGCTTATATCCATCCAGTCTCTTTTTGGAAGACAATTTTTTCCTTAAATATTACACTACTTGGTTGTCTGTAACCTTAGTTGTTTAATGAATTTTTTTTAAGATTTTATTTATTTATTCGACAGAGATAGAGACAGCCAGAGAGAGAGGGAACACAAGCAGGGGGAGTGGGAGAGGAAGAAGCAGACTCATAGCGGAGGAGCCTGATGTGGGGCTCGATCCCATAACGCCGGGATCACTCCCTGAGCCGAAGGCAGACGCTTAACCGCTGTGCCACCCAGGCGCCCCTGTTTAATGAATTTAAGAAAGTTATAATCTCACTTTTTCTGTTACATAGTGAGTTGTGCCCTTTTCAGCTCTCCTTTCTAGACGAATGCAGAATATGCTTCTCTCTTAGGCTAATGTTCATATTGGGAAATGGGCTTACCATGCTACACATTTCCAGTCCTTTCACCTTTTGTAATTCCCACACAGAGATGCTTTGCTCATGTTAAGATTACATAAATTCCCCCCAAATTCCTTTGTTTTGTGACCCAAGAGTTTGACCTTACTGTGTTATAAACCCCAAGCCTGGCTCCACATTCTCACATAAAATTCACTAAATTCTCCTTCAAATCTAAGCACACTTGTTTTCCACCTGAGATTCTCCCTTGACCACCAAAATGTGGATGTTGGTTCTCTGTCTTGGGCTCCCAGACCATCATTTCTCTACTCTTTTAACTTGAATGATCCTCCCCCTCCTCACTGAGAACTGAAAGACCATGATTATCTTTGTCACTGCTTGGTACTGGCCCTGTTCACAGCAGCCAAAAGAAGGGTAGAAACCACCAAACATCCATCGATTGCTAAATAGAGAAACACAATCTAGTGTATTGATGCAATGGAATATTATTCAGTCATAAAAAGAAATGAAGTCCTGATTCATTTTCCAACATGGATGAACCTTGGAAACATTATACTAAGTGAAAAAACCAGCCACAAGGCACATTTTATATGAATCCATTTGTATGAAATATCTAGAATAAGCAACTCTTTAGAGTGAGAGAACAAATCAGTGGTTTCCAGAGACTGGGACTGCTTAATAGGTACAGAGTATCCTTTTAGGGTGATGAAAAGTTCTGAAACTGGATAGGCGTGATAGTTGCATAAGCTGTAAAGGTAATTAAGGCCACTTAATGTTATACATTAAAATAGTTAAAATGGTTAATTTTATATTACATGTATTTTAACATAATTGGTTGTGATGTAACATATATATATGTGATGTAACATATATATATGTGATGTAACATATACACACACACACACACACACACACACACACAAATGGAGAGAGTGAATTTTCACATGCGTCACTAATGTCTACCATTTTCATTGGAGCTGTCCCTCCCCTATGTTTATTTTATGTACTCTTATTTGGAGGCACAGTGCTGGTGTAAAGGAAAATGGTCTGATGTTTAGTTTCTATCACCCCTCTACTACAAACAGAGAGCCTAAACTTTAGAAATTGAACTCCGGCAAGCATAACAACTCAAATAACCAATTTTATTAAAAGCAGAAAACTATCCTCTTAAAACACGTATTTTGACTGGAATTTCATTCTCTCATTTGAGATGAAAGTGCATTATGACCTTTTTGTGCATAGTTCTGAAGCATCTGTGAATTAAAACAATGGCCTTATATGTTTTAGAGATAAACAGGGCTTTGTATCTGTCTGTATATTGTTTCTTTCTCAGAAGAATGGGACAATGAGCAATGCTGGAAGGTAATAGTCCCCACCTACACAGAAGTATTTGTATATTATATAAACCAGCCAGAGACAGATTGTGGTAATAAATTTCAATATAAATATCTCTGTTTTTGTATCGCACTTATGTAACTACTTCATAACATTTTCTTTAGGACATTCCCTCATTTCTATCTCCTGCACACTAACAGAGTTTCATTTTTTTTTTAATCTCTAAAAGGTTTTTTATGTTGTTCATGATAAAAATTGGGGGAATATTATTTGGTGAGATCGCTTATTTAAAAAACTTGACCTTTCTCCTCTTAAATTCCTACATGATTATGGCATTTCCAATTTGATTTGCCATAAATTAATGGATTTGATGAAGGCTTAAATTTATTTTGATATAATGGGGACCCTAAGATTGTATCTATACCAAATGTTTTCCCTTTTAGGGCAGAGGTATTTAGTATTTCTCTTTAAAACGAAGTTAGAGAAATGCTTCCATATTATCAAATGGCATAAATCTAAGAGATATCGAGATAACTTAAATACTAATCTTATCTTGTTGTATTCATAAACTAACAGCAAAAGATGTCCATCTGGATAATATTAGGAAAAGTAGAGTCCAAGGTCCATGTCTTGGATGAGAGGAGATTATATGTGGGTAAGGGTGCACTCGTGAATTCTAGAAAAGGAACAAAAGTTCATCTATGAGAATCAGGGCTTTGAGATTATGATTATGATAAATGGAAGAAGCAGAATAAAATGTATACCACTTATCTTCTTGAGCCCAAGGGGGTTCTAGAGCATGAGACAAAATTATACTCACTTTTATAATTAATATGAGAAGCAATCCTGTTGTGTGATTGTCTACCTGAATGGGAAGAGAGGACAGGGATGTGGAGAGGCAAACATACAACCATAATGTTTGGGAGCTTTCCCTTGCTGTTGTGATTTGGAATAATTCATAATCATGCAGGCTGGGGCTTTCTCTTTTTTTCCCCTTCAACTTCTGCCTCTCTATCTTCATTCTCCTCTTGTTCCTCCACATGTGTTTGTATTGAAGAAGTTGAATTTTGTGGTTCCAAATATGACAAAATGTGAAATAAGACCAAGAAAGCTTGGTACCCCAGGGCCAGGCAACATGCTTAGTGCTGGAAGATATTATGGAGGTATTCTCTTCTGTATAGTTTAAGATAAAGATAAAGGTTCATTAACACACTGAGGGGTTCAGAGGGGATTGGGATAGGCAGTGATGGGTATTAAGGAGGGCACATATTGCATGGAACACTGGGTGTTATATGCAAACGATAAATCATGGAACACTACATCAAAAACTAAGGATGTACTGTATGGTGACTAACATAATAAAAAATTACTATTAAAAAATAAAATAAAGATAGGAATTTAAAAAAAAGATAAAGGCTTGTAACTTTGAAATTGCTTTCTCATTATAGCCTATACTACAAACAATAAATCCATTGTAAACATAATTTTCAGGCACAGGCACTATTGCTGCAAACTATAGATTTCTCTACTATATATTTACAACATGATGTGCATTTATGCTTTGTGCAGTATACTCAGGAATTCGTTTCATGTAAATCAAGGTAATCTGCCTCAAATGTTATTTGACTACGCATGGAGAAGGAAATTATGTATTTCTTAAGAGCTACTTCTTTCCTTAGCCTTTATTTGAACTTCAGCAAGTTCTATCTTGCCTTTAGCAAGAATTATTTTTGTGCTTAAAACATACTTAAGCTTAAGATATGTCTGTGATAAAACCTTCAAATTTCTGAAATGTTTAAAGAAAATTAATTTTATGAAGTCAGTTTTCATTTACTAACCTAAAATTTTCCTTTCATATTGAAAGCATTTTATTGCCATGAGTTAATGATACTGACCAAAGAGCAGGAATTATCAAGATGTGTAAACTCATCTTTTTGGGTAAACACAATCTGGGCCCCTGAAGGATTTTAACCAGTAAAGTAACTTGCATGCTAAAATATTAATTTGGTAATGGTAGAACAGACAGCAGAGGATAGTGGAGGGAAAATTAATCAATTCATACAAAGCAGAAAAGAAGACAAAAAGAAAGACAAGAAAAGTAAATTTCCTTAAGAAAATTTCTTAAACTTCCAAGAAAATCATTTCATGAAGAATTAAATCATAATTTTTCACATTTATGAATAATCTTTTGAATAGTCTTTGTGTTCATTTATACTAGGAGGTATTATAACTGCCAATAAAACTTATGAATAATGGCTAAAGTTGTATTTAGAGGATCCTGTTTAGCCTCAAATGCATGTATCATAAAAAAAGAAACTAAGACTTCAATTTAATAAGTTAGAAAAAGTTAGCAAAGGAAACCCTCCAAAATAAGAAGGAAATATTAAGGCAAAAGGAAGACATTAAAAAAATAAAATTATTTTAAACTTTTATAAATTGGGCCAACTTTGGCAACAATGATCAAAAGAGTATACAAAGAAACAGTGTAAGGAATATAATTTGGGATGTAACTGTAAGTTCAGTAGAAATTAATAGAAGTCATACCATGAAAAATTTCAGCCTAATGTGTTTAATAGAAATGAAAAGGAAAATTACCAAAGGAATTAGATTAACAAAGACAGCTCATGATTCAGAAAACATAGAAGAAAAACATTTACGGTGCCCTTGTACTAATGTAGGCAACACAGGAAGAAATCATCCCTGTCAAAAGAAGGAAAGGAGTTGAGGTTGGAAGTGCCCCTTCAAGAAATATTTAGCAGATAAGTGTACTTTGTGACCAAGGGGTCAGGAAGGATAAGGCAAAAATAAAAGTTGATTCTCACATTTCTAGCTTTGGGGGTTTCAATATGGGGATAGTAGTTTAAAAATTGAAACAGGTCAGAGAGCAGAGGAATACGGTTGTGGTGTCTCCTTCTTGCTGTGAGAGTGAAGGAAGTAGAATAAGGGTGTCAAGAAGGCACTGCGCTCTTCCTAAGACGTATTTGAAGATGAGGGGAAACAAAACTATTTCTTAGCTGCTCTGTATCCATTACCTTCTCTTCCAAATAATAGCCGGATGTTTTTCCAGATAATTATGGTCCCCTTTTAGTTAGCAGCAATGCTCTTAGGGTGTTAGGGACTTAACTTCAGGTATCAGGAGTCTTCCCTGGTTGTAAATGTCTTAATAATGATCAGTGACCCAGGGCCGCCTGGGTAGCTCAGTTGCTTAGGCGATCGCCTTGGGCTCAGGTCATGATCCTGAAGTCCCAGGATCAAGTCCTTCATCAGGCTCCCTGCTTAGCGGGGAGTCTGCTTCTCCCTCTGACCCTTCCCCTTCTCGTGCTCTCTCTCTCTCTCAAATAAATAAATAAATAAAATCTTAAAAAAAAAAAAAAAAGATCACTGACCCAGGCCTAAACCAGTCTGGGATGACATCTCATTGACCTGCCAGTGACCAAAATGTACATATTACTAGTGCAATCAAGGTGAAGCTGAGAACATTCATTCCAAGATGGTGCGAGGAAGTAAGTATTCTCTCCAATAGGTGCGCATAGGGAAGATGTAGCTCTTGCTGTTTATTACAAGCAGCCATCTTGTGACCATGAAAGTACAATAAAATCAATACACAAAAAAGGGCAGAGACGAGAAAATTGCAAACTATTGATCTAGTTCCTTGATTTAACTGACCTAAAGCCTAAACACTGCAGGATTTTTAAGTCCTATGAGTCAGTAAATCCATGATGTTGTTTAAGGCAGCCAAGTGTTGTTTCTTACTACTCACAGTGTATAATCTTGAGTCAATTCCATTACTCCAGTAAGGGAAGTTATTTTCTTTATTTTGCATATGAGAATACACTGGGCTATTTTACTTATCTGAATGACTAATATAAAAGTACAAGGATAGTAAAATAAAATGTTTATCAGATTTATTATGGGCAAAGCGCATTGCAAATATGCTGGTAGGAAAAATCTTGTAGGTGCAAAGGATGCTATAGGAGCCCTGTTCTCATTTGCTGTTTTTAATTATTTTTAGCCTTTTTTATATGCTGTGTTTATTACATTCTAGAAATATGAGAGTATATATAGGAACAAAGTGTGCATTCTAACAAGAATATAAACCTTATTCATATTAATGAGAAAGAAGTTCACATAACAGGAAGCACTGAATAGTTATAATTTATTTACTGACAGAAAACTAATAATAAGAAGCTTCTACTCATTCTAACAACATTTTTCTGTCTGGGTATTTCTCCTTTGTGTGAAAGGAAAAAAGACTGAACTAGTTGCGTTGACTATGGAAATAAAAAGATCACCGATTATCTTCGGTGTCATATGTTCATTACCATAGGTTAGGCAGCTTAGGTTAGCCATCTAAGAAATAGCTATTTACATCACTCTGCTGTTTTATGAATTCATGTGAACTTACAATGGGTCTTGTTTTACAGTACTAAGTTATAATATTTTTCATCAAGAAAGGAATAAATATTTTTCCATTACCCTTTTGCAAATATTTTTAATATTATATCCTTTGTCTTCATTTTGACTTATTTATAGAGATGATACTCCTTTTTTTCATAACCTGTACTAGTACTAATAAATGTAAAGCTACATTAACTTTACTTTTTATATGGTTCCCAATCTGAATTGTGCTATGCTGCCTTTGTGATAGAAAAAGAATATATGACTAACAGGAAAATTTGAACAAATTAGTATGTATTATGCACATATATAAAATGCCACACTTACTTTGCTGTTCAAAAATTTAAAAAGTAATACACTAATTAAGCTGTCAAATGATGACTGAGTAGTTTCCAACTTAAAAACACTATTTGGGGCATAGATGGAATGTATATGGAATTTTAAGACATATTATGCTGACCACAGAACACAATGTACTAGAGATTTAAGTGTCACGTAAGTGGAGAATTTACATGACTTTTTAAAGTTTATTTATTGGATAAAATATAATCATAGCGAATATACTAATTTCATTTATGCCTATTTTTCTAACAAGATTAAAAAATACATTGGACAAATTTAGAATACACTGCTAAATATTAAGATAGATATGTATGTTTAGTTAAATCTTTGAAAGTAGAAAAGCATACACATATAACACAGAGTCCTAAAATATAATGAAGTAGAAACTGATAGAACTGAATGAACAGATAATTAAAAGATAATAGTCATAAATGTCAATACATCACTCTTAATAGTTGATAGAACAATTAGAGAAATCAACAAGAATAGTCATGAATAAAGTTCCAACCATGTTGACCTAAGTATAGAATACTTAACCCAACAACAACTGAATATACAGCCTTCACAAGCACATGTAGAATGTTCTACAAGAGAGACACTACACTCCATAAAACAAGCCTCAATAAATTAAACGGGATTGAAATTATACAAAGAAATGTCTTGAACCCCACAAAATTAAATTGGAATTAAAACAAAGAAGAAATTGCAAGGAGAATTAGAAAAATTTCAAACTGAAAGTAAACAAAAATGTGCCATATTAACATTTATGGGATGCAACTAGAGCAACAAAGGAAAATTTATAGTTTTAAATGAATATATCAGAAAAAAAATGTCTAAAATCAATTACCTAAACTCCCTTTTTTTTTTTTTTAAAGATTTTATTTATTTATGTGACAGAGAGACAGCCAGCGAGAGACGGAACACAGCAGGCGAGTGAGAGAGGAAGAAGCAGGCTCCCAGTGGAGGAGCCCGATGTGGGACTCGATTCCGGAACGCCGGGATCACGCCCTGAGCCGAAGGCAGACGCTTTAACGACTGTGCTACCCAGGCGCCCCCCTAAACTCCCTTCTTAACAAACTAGAAAAAGAAGAGCAAACTAAAACCAAAGAAAGAAGAAAAGAAATATTAAAGATTAAAGAAGATATCAGTGTAATGGAAAAAGAAAAACATAAGAAAAACTCTGTGTAATTATATTTGGTTCTTTAAAAAAATCAATAAAATTGGTACATCTTTACTTAGACTGATCAGGACAAAAAAGAGTGAGGACACAAATCACCAAATCAAGAATGAGAGAATATAATTTTTTCACCCTATTGAAACTAAAATGATTATAAGAGAATATTATAAACAATTTTATGCCAATGAACTAGATAACTTAGATAAAAAAGGACAGATGTCTAGTATGAGACAGAAACTGCCAAAAGTTACACAAGAAAAAGTCTTAAAAATCTAAAACTTCATAACAATTGAAATTAGTAATTATATACTGAATTAGTAATTTATTTTTTTTAAAGATTTTATTTATTTGACAGAGATAGAGACAGCCAGTGAGAGAAGGAACACAAGCAGGGGGAGTGGGAGAGGAAGAAGCAGGCTCCCAGCGGAGGAGCCCGATGTGGGGCTCGATCCCAGAATGCCAGGATCACGCCCTGAGCCGAAGGCAGATGCTTAACAACTGCGCTACCCAGGCGCCCCTGAATTAGTAATTTAAAGAAAAGAAAAACCTAAGTCTAAATAGCTTTACTGGGAAATTACATTAAATGCGTAAAAGATAAATGTTTCCGAAAACAGAGTACGCTTCTCCATTCATTCACTGAAGCCAGTATTTCATTGATACTAAAGCCAGAGAAAACACCATAAGAAAACTACACATTAATATCCCTCGTGAACATAGATATAAAATTCCCTCCCTCACACACACACAAATAGCAAATCAAACCCAGCAATATGTGAAAAGAGTCCTACACCATGATTATGAAGGATTTATCTCATGAAAAGTAAAATAAAGAAAAGAAAATCTTAGATTTATACTAAAAAGTTAACTAAAAATGGACCATAGACCTAAATTCAAGAACCAAAACCATAAATCTTCTAGACTATGACAGAAAAACATCTTCATGATCTGGGATTGGAGAAAGATACGAAACAACACCAAAAGCCCAATCCATAAACTGGGTTGAATAACAATTTCAAAATTCTGTACTTCAAAAAACAAACTTAAGAAAATTGAGTACAAGTCACAGACTGGGGAGAATGTTTAAATCATATATCTGAAAAGGGACTTTTATCCAGAACATATAGAGAACATTTACAACTCAATAATTAAAAACACAAACAAACAAACAAACAACAACAACAAAAAACCACCCAATTAAAATTTGGGCAAAAGACTTGAATAGGCATTTCACTGAGGATATAGGAATGACCAATAAGCACATGAAACGATGCTCAATTTAGTCATTAGAGAAAAACAAGTTAGAACCACAGTGAGATACTACTACTCAAACATTAGAATGACAATACTCAGAAAGAGAAAATATCACATTTGCTAGGATATGGAAAAATGTAATCATCATTGCTGGTAAAGATATAAAATGGTATAAGCACTCTAGAAAATAATTTGGGAGTTGGATTGGCAGTTTCTTAAAGGTTAAACATAAATTGATCATATAACCCAGAAGTTTGATTTCTACATAGTCTCTGAGAAAAACAAGAACACATATCCATGCAAAGATCTGCAAAAGAGTTTTTAGAGTAGCGTTTTTTCTTTTTGGTTTTTTTGGAATGGCCAAAAAGTGGAAACAATCCAAATGTGCATCAACTAATGAGTGGTTAAAACAACATATCCATACAGCATATGTGTATAGTCAGTAATAAAAATGAACAAAATGGTAATATATATATTACATTACAATTATATATATATATTACAAATGGTAATATATATATTACAAAATGGTAATATATATATTGTATATATATTATATACACTGCAACATGGGTGAACCTCAAAAATATTATGCTGAATGGACGAAGAAAGATGCAAATGATGACATATTATCATATCATTTACATACAAAGTCCAGATCCTGTCAGTTCATAAAGACAGAAAGCATAGCATTGCTCCCTGGGGCGGGAGGAGAGATGACAGTGGCTGCAAATGGCCCTTTCGAGGTGATGAAAATGTCCTAAAACTGGACTGAGGTAATGGTTGCACAACCCTACACATTTACCAAAACATCATGGCATGGTACAATTGAAATGGGTGAATGCTTTCCTATGTCAAGTATATGTCGATAAAGCTATAAAAAGAGGAGGTGTTAAATTTAATGAACTGCCTTTTAGTAGGTGGAAGAACTTAGGAATGCTATTTATTTAAAGGGAAATTTTAGTTCCCAACCTCTTAGCTAACTTTACTCCCCAAATGAAGAATCACTAGGTAGATTTTTTCATCTTAGATATAGAACAATAAAATTTGAATATTAAAACTTACATCTATGCGTATCTGGTATAATTTATTTTAAAAAGCCATTGGTATAGAAAATATCAGGTGGACAATTCTAGAGTTTCAAGAAGTTAGCCCAAAGATGAATGATCACGTAAGGAAATTTCTGTTTGGATGATTTTCAAAAATTGGGATAAGATCATTTGGTGTTAAATGTTAATAAATTCATGTAATTCTGATAATTTATGTTACCGATTATAGTCTTGCATCTTTCTGTCCTCTCTTATTAGAGCAAGATGATGACTAGAGAATACAAGTTAAATGATGTATAAATATGGAAACACAAATAACAGGATTAAAGAATTACTTTTCTCAATTTACTATGACAGGTTTTTTTTTTTTTTTTAAAGGTAGTAAAAAACGAGGGAATGCATGTAGTTGTATGATTGCAATAGTTTAGCCAGACCTTGGTCATGGAGTGTATTAAATGATCTTTGATTCTTTTAAGTAAATTAATAATACTGCAGTACGTTTGTAGTCTAGGACACAGTGCCTAACTCAAAACTTCGTAGGACACAACCTTACAGTGCCCATTCCAATAGTGTTCGTTTTATTTTGAGATTTCTGTCATTCTTTGATTTTTGGCCAGGTTTAAGATTCAATCAGATAAAAGACTGGGAAACTTTGTTTGTGTGTGTGAAAGTCTAGATAGCAAACATTTCTGGCTTCCTGAGCCCCATACCTGCTGTAGCTTCTTAACTCTGCCACTGATCATGGATGATATGTAAATACACAAACATGTGTTGCTCCATTAAAATTTTAATTACAAAAACAGGTAGCAGGTAAAGTTTGGCCTCTGGGTTGTAGTTTTCAGAACCTTGGATTAAGTTAAAAACATAGGAAATAAGTAAAGAAGCATTAACAAATGTAAGTTTTACTTTTTAATTCCAAACTATGGCAAAGTAATACCACCCCCTCATTATTATGTTTGTCCTAAACTGCCCAACACACACACATATATATGTATTTATATATATGTATATTTAGATTATATATATGTATATATATAAATGAATATATATATAAATTTATATACATATATATAAATCAAATAATTATTTAGCAAAGTGGTACATTTGAGAAGCACATTTCAGCCCTGAAAGAAAGAGAACAAAATGTACCTTACAGAAATGTTGAGGAAAGAACATCTTTAATGCTCCTTCGTAGGTTTAGTGGATTTAATATCACTGACCACAGAGAAATATTTAGCTGCTATTATTGCTACTTTTCCTATTATTAACGGATTAGAAAATGTGATTCTTGAAAGGACCCAATCTTCATAACAAGGACCTCACCAGACCTTGTGCTTGGAAAGGAAGACATAAAATTATCTCTATTTTGTAGATGACATGATACTATATGTGGAAATCCCTAGCAATTCCACAGTAAAACTGTTAAAACTAATAAGTTCTGTGATGGCTAATTCACACGTCAATTTTCCAATCATGTCACTCTCCTAATGATTCCCTTTTTCTGGAGAATCCTGACTAATACCATGGGTCTCTTGTATTACTGCATGTCTTCTAAGCAGAAACACTGCCAGTTTTTATTGAGCTCTTTTTTTTAAGGATTACAAATAGCAGTAAAATACAGAGTTCGTGCCTCTATCTGGGACAGCAGAGCATAGATTTGTTCACTGTCTAGTGTAATATAGCTGCTGTGTACAATGAAGACAGCTTGCTCAGCTACAGGGTACGGAGCGTGTTCATTTGCAGACTCGTATGAAAGACTCAGGTTCCCTCTCCTGTAACACAGTCCACCCCATGAGCAGTATTCACTTGATGATTACAGGATCATCATGTCATCCTGCGGAAACGATGACTCAGAAAACCAGAGTAAGAAAATAATGGTACTCTGACTATTGCTATTTCCACAAGCAATAAACTGTGCTTTGTCTCTGACACAAGGATCTCTTGCATTCTTCCAGCATCCATGACATTGTGCAAGGCTAACTTGTTAGTTTGAAAATAACGTAAATATCTCAAATGTTTCATAGTTCCTGATATGACCTATGCTTCATAGTTTTTATAACGGAACACAGCATATCATTTTATGCTATTGATACATTTGAGCTAAATTCCTAAAATAATAATAAATAAAAACTGAAGACCATGTTCTCTGAAAATAATGAAAACATCTAATTTGAATTAGATAGTAGTCTCATAGAATGCATTGTTGAGGAAATATGATATAGATAATTTTTTTAAAGATTTTATTTATTTATTTGACAGAGAGAGAGAGAGAGACAGTGAGAGAGGGAACACAAGCAGGGGGAGTGGGAGAGGAACAGGCTTCCCGCTGAGTGGGGAGCCAGATGAGGGGCTCGATCCCAGAGACCTGGGATCAGGCCCTGAGCCAAAGGCAGACGCTTAACAACTGAGCCACCCAGGCACCCCTGATACAGATCATTTTTAATACTTGTTAAGTATATTCAAATATCTCAAATAAAATATAATTAGAGAAGCCAAATGAAATTTCCCCCATAATAGAAGTTGAAGCATATTAGAAGGTCAAAAGAGTTGTCATGCACTTGGATAAAATATCTACCTTTTCTTTCGTAGTTGGGAAACGAGGATAAACCTTTCATGAAATGTTCCTCCACATATAAAGTATTAGTTTCTATTTTCTGCAGGGAGTTCCATTGCTCTATTGTGACTCTGACAAAGTTCCTTTAATTTGATAAATGTGTTTGTGTTTAATGCAAAATAGTTAAAATTCCTGAAATCCTTTATCCTCTGATCTGTTCTGAATTTACAGAGGTTTCTAGAAAAATACTGCTAGAGGCTGGGAACATGATGAATACTTCAGTGGAACTGAAGCTGTCAAAATAGAGGGGGAAATGCCTGTTGGAGATGTAGAATGAATGAATGGAACTATGACAGTTGAAAATTACAACTCACCCTTCTAAACAGATTCATTCTGTTTTGGAAACCTTACTGGGGAATGGAAATGGCAAGGCTACAGTAAGTTTGGAAAATGACATGAATTAAAGTTATGAAGTGAATTCAAAAACATATGGCAAAGAAAGAATATTAAACTTGAAGAGATAAATACTAATATCCATTATGATACTGGAAGATATGGCTGGTAGAGGGAAAATGGATCAGTCTATTTTCAATTTCATATTGCACGAAAGGGGACTGAACCTTACAATTTGCTAGAAATAAGGAGAGAAAACTTTTGTTGCATAAAATGAGAATTCTGGCAGGTACCCATTGATCTTTTAACTCAACATTTATGTAGTGCCTACTTTGTGTCAGCCACGGAGGGATTAGAGACCATTATTGGCGCTGGCGATGCGAAGAGGAGTGGGGCACAAGGACACCAGTCCGCGAAGGGCAGGTAAGTTAACAGTTAAGTTAACTGTGTGTGATACGTACTAGATAACATTAAGCTTGTGTTATTAAGAAGGCACAAGAAGAAGGCTCTGACCAAGACTGAGGTAACAGGGGTCCCCTGAGCTGAGATTTCGGAGCAATAGGGCCCACAAGAGCACAGCGTAGTTGAGGGCAGGGGCAGATGTACAGGCAGAGAAAAGAGTTAAGACATAATCCAAACTGAGCTCTGCAAAGAGTTACTTGTGATTACCCTATAGAGCACAGATGACAATAAAGTAAACCTTGATCCAAACCTTGCTTCTGACCTTGACTTAGTTACTCAGGTTTATCGGGTGCCTTTCATGTCTTGTCTGAGAAATGATGTGGGTAAATTAGTTCTTTAACATTTTTTCCAAGTCCAATCATTTGTGATTTGGATTTAAGAAAAAAAGTTTGCTTGAAACTCTACTATGGCCCCAAACCCTGTCCCTAAAATGCTGCTAAGGTGCAATTGTTCTCTCTGAAGTTAATAAACCCGTACAGAACTTTAAGGCCAGTGTACATAATCTCATCAGCTTTCCCATATCTTCACTTGGTTTTCTCTCCGAAGCCAGGACCTTGTGTTATCCAGGAACCACTTGATGAAACCTCATTTGGATACGCTTACTGCAAGGGGACCTCTAAACCTTTAATCCTTTTATTTTCGCCTGCCCGCCAAAAGAATATCTGTTCTATTGCTTGTACCGCTATTAAGTAATAGGACAAATTAATTCATAATCTTCAATTAAGTATAACAATCATATGAAGAGTATACCGTTTACAACTGCATTTTGCAAGGGAGTCCTAAATACAGCGTAGTTTAACCCAGGCTGACATACCGTCAATGGTGGAGTGAGGTGGCAATAGTAGGCGGTAGGAAAAAGACTAAAAATGTCAGAGGGTTTTAATGGCCCCCATTAAACGGGCCATGAAAAAATCCTTCTCTCTACCTACACATAAGGCAAGTTCTGATGTTTTTAACATTTGAAAGGTGCAGGCATAACTCTATGG
Organism: Ursus americanus; assembly: GCF_024610735.1. Taxonomy (NCBI): domain Eukaryota; kingdom Metazoa; phylum Chordata; class Mammalia; order Carnivora; family Ursidae; genus Ursus; species Ursus americanus. The sequence goes on from NC_142131.1 coordinate 9,695,543, forward strand.
GGTTTGAGTTCAAACACAAGAATAAGAGATCAGAATAGGGCAGAGTCATAAGACTGGGTTTGTGTTGTCTCTCGTACTTTCCAGCTGTGTGTGCTGCAATGAACTGAATGTTCGTGTCTTCTGAAATTATTTTGGAATCCTAATCCCAATATGATGGTATTTGAAGGTGGGGCCTTTTGGGAGACCAGAGGCATGGGATGAGTGCCCTTGCAAGAGGCCGGTGTGCTAGCTCGCCATCTTCCTGCCATGGGAGGAGACACTGAGAGGTCAGCGGTCTGCAGACTGGAGGAGGGCTCTCACCAGAACCTGGGCATGGGGCGGGCATCCGGGGCTCAGACCGCCAGCCTCCAGAACATGAGAAATAATCTTCTCTTGTTGATTAGCTTCCCAGTCTATGGGACTTTGCTCCAGCCGCCTGAAATAAGACAATCCTTCAGCAGTCCATTTTCCCTCCAGATTCTGTTTCTTCTTCTTTTACAATGTAAAATATATCTTCACTTCTCTTGTAATACTCAAATGAAGGAATATATCTGAAAGCTCACTATAAAGTTTATAGGAAAGTATAAATATAATTGATCTTTTTCTTTCAGGTAATCACAGACAAATACATCCAATCATTAAAAAGCCACAAAAACCAGCACAGCAGTGTATGAAGGACTATGGCTGAGAGGCTATTGTGCCTTGCCCTCTGTTGCAAATTTGTCCTGGGAGAAGTGTGCTTGAATGATGAGATGGGCTACAGCCTCATTGAGGGAAGTGGAATCTGCCAGATTCTGCCACAAGGACAGCAATAAGTGAAAAAAGATGGGCTGGGAGGAGTTTATTTAAAGAAAAACAAACACCGTCTCTACTGCGGAGGAACACATACAGGGAGTGGTGGAAGGTGGGGCGTGGGTGGGAGTGCTGACAGCGGGAGACAGATACAGGACTTTGAAGGTCAAGTGAGATCACCACCAGAGCTTATTCTGGGGAAAGGTGATTGGCTGTTGAAAAGGGATACATGATTTGATGAGCAACTAGTATTTTTTCAGTGGCCAGATTTTAAAGTGAGACTACGGAAAATAATGAAATTGCATGAATATGTCAACTACATCCAATTTTTTCCAGAAGAACCAGTGTGACATCAGACTGATGATCTCCTCCAAGATTCATTTGTCATACTCATTCAGGACACACCAATAGTCACGGAGGAGCTAAAGGAAAGGGAATGGGCCACACATACTACAAAGCCTCAGTTAATTCCTGAGAATTATTTGGTAACCTGAGGACCACGCCTTCTCTGATGCTGTCAAAGACATATATCTACCCTCTCAAAACCCACAACATTAGAATAAGTCCAACATCTTTTAGGCCTTTTTGTGTGTTGGAGGCAACAAATACCTCATTGTACAAATTTACTTATGCCACAACTTTTATGCTGTTACTCACAACTCACTCAGTCCATGTTGAATGGGACTTTTATAAAAAAGCCCATGGAATCTGTCCAAATTGCAATACAGCAGACACTCTCATGAATGTCTAGAAGAAACTATTTCACTGTAAGGAATTTGGTAACATCCTCTCGTGCCTTTTGGAATCTCTGGGTAACCATGGTGACCATATGTGGTTCATTGGCTTCTGATGCAACGAACTGCCTTCCTCAACCTCACACTGTATGTCATTAGAATGGCAAATGCTGATCATATGCTCCAATCTCCTAGAAACAGAGTCTCTCCCAGGCCCCGAGCCTATAACCCTCCACATCCAGATGTCCATTATGTCTCAGTTTATGGAGGCAGAATCTTGCAAGCTTGGCAAAATCACAGAGGCCTTCTTGCCTAAAGGAAAAGCGGATCTACAAGACAGAGTGAAACCTAGTCCCTCTGGTGTATCATACCCATAAAAGGAGGTAGCCTTTCCAGTCCTCAGTCCCTTGACAAACGTGCTGCTGGAAGAGGCTGCCCCTCTCTTGCACCCCTTCGCTATCTGGGGAGCCCCCTGTGAACAACAAAGTGAAATGTTTATGAATGGCAATGCAGCCATTACATGTGATGGGCCTTCCTGGAGAACTGCTGCCTTTCACTTCTTAGCTGAGATGTTCCTGATAAAGGATGGAGTTCAAGCATTAGCACAATTGCCTAAACTTCAAGCCCTGGAAAACAGTAGGTCCCCTCTGAACATTTTCACAGACCCTCTGACCATTGGTCTGCCCAAAAGATCTAGCCAATGGAAACAACAACAATTTTTCATATCCAAGGTTACCTCTTTTAGGGTAAAGAATTCTGAAGTCTCTTGCCTCACAGATTTTGAAAATATAAATCAATGGCACACATGTCTCCACACAGACTAAATCCCTAAGTCCTAATGGAGGCGTTTCTTATTCCTTTCAGACTTTGGATGTTACTGATAGTGACCAAAGCACTCATTTCACTTCTCAAAATTTACAATGCTGGGCTTTTGAATAAGCCATTTAGTGGAGCTGCTGGGAACTTCACAGCACGCAAGCTGTGGCCCTTATGAGTAAGGAAACTGTCACCTCAGCTGCTAACCACCATAAAGCCCAAGCCGTCACCCTCCCTCAGTACTCTGGCCACCAACGGACCCTATATGCACATTTTTGGACCTATTTGGGAGACTTCCCTGCACTCTCCCCCAAAAGCCTCATTATAGGAGTATAAAGCCTTTCATACCCTCTTGATGCATATGCGGTGGCATTAAGTCCGAATATCTGAATCAAATTTTGGGTCAGGTGGCGCATCTCTCCTCTGTGGAATGACAGCAATAGCTTACTCGTAATTTTCAGCATCCCTCGCAATAAGATTGTCCCATGTGGCTATCTTGAAATGAAGTGACTTGTGTAACGTTGAGATCTAAGCAGCTAGGAGCTGGCATGTCTCTCCCGTACCTCCCTTTACTCCATTATGCAATCCTGGGCTTGTGTTTTACAGTTGCCTTAACCAGATATAAGACTTAGGAAGGACACCTGATCTGCATCAGAATCTAAAAAGTGAGAAATAAACTATAAAATAAACTCACAGCTAAGCCATAGAGATTTGTTTTGTCTGTCTGTTAGGGCAGCTAGAGTAGATTACCATAATATACAAGGTGATGTTGTCTGTTGACTTCTAGATTCTATCCATGAGTTTTTTTTTCCCCATATTCTCCCTTTATTACATGTTTGGACCAGCCTGAATGTTATTCCACCCTTTGTGTAGTCTGAACAAGTAATCATTTTGCTGCTGTGCCAGAAGAAACCTCTTAAAGGCCTTCTGCTAACAGTCATTGTGTGCGAATTTCCTTGTTTTTGTTTCAGAATTAGAGTAGTCTTGTAGCTTTGGGGAATGGAAAATCATATCTGGTGTCAGAGATCCACTACTTAGTTGTGGCGTGACCTTAGTGACTCACTTAATGTAAAGTTGGTAATAGGAGATAAATATATATCTAGATCTATCTATCTATCTATCTATCTATCTATCTATCTATCTATCTATCTGTAGTATCTATGAGACATATGAGAAAATATATGTCTACCTACACAGGCTTTATATGAGATAAATGAATAGTGGTCACTGTCGATTTCACAAACACTGACATTGTATTTCCCCTCATTATTATTGTTACTATCGCTGTTATTTTTCCATTAATTAATCCTTGATCTAGCAATAAAAGATTTGATGAAGCAAATAATCTGCTAAGACCTTGATTGGATGGGATCTGGCTTTATCCAGCTGAAGTGGTGACTGAATTGAAGAAGAAGAAGCTTTTGATTTGGATTTTCTGCCTTGTGCTCAGGGTGACAGTCAGCCTGAATTTGACATGACAGCCTAGGTGGGAGTGGGAATGGAGCGCTGCCAAAACCCTAAGGGGCTCAGATGGAGAAGTACTAACCAGATAGTAATATTTATCACCGATACTATGATTTCAATTGACACCTGTCGCCTTTATCTCTATTTCTACATTTGTTTCTTATAATTATGTAACTTGTTACTACGACCACTACTATCAGTATCTTCTGCTTACAGGAGAGCCAAATGAAGCTCAGACAAGTTATATGACTTAGGCAAAATTCCCGAAGTATGGAGCTGGGTCTCATGACTCAAGAAACAGTACCTATCCTTTTGGCCACCTGTCCTCTTGGAGGAAAAAAAAATCTCCTTAAACATTTTGCTTGTGTGTTTTGTGTGACATATAAAAGATGAATCCATTTCGTTTAGAAAATCATAATTTTCTGACACTACTTCATTCTATTGCTCCTTCGTCTGCCAGGGAGTGGTCCATAGGTAGAAACATCAGCCTGTAAGCATGGCACTGGAAATGGCAGGCTACGAGTCAAATTTCATTAGAGAATATATGAAGATCAAGATAACAGAATATAAGGCAAAGGGAATCAATGACTTCTTACTCAAAATACTTGACATACGTGACCTTCTCCCTATTTTGGTTTTCAAATGTTGGGTATTTGTCTAATTTTTCCAAAAGATGACTCAGGTTCCGCAGTGCAGGAGGATTTCAGTGTGGTTTGAGGTAATAAGAGACGAAAATGTAGTTCTGCGTGTGGTGTGCAGCTCGGCATGTGAACTTACTTATTATTCTGTCAGATATGAAGTGTCTGGGTACCATGATATGGTGGAGGCGAACGTGGCATTGTTTTTCATTTATGAGGACAATTAACACAACAGGTTTTTTGCTAGCCTGTTGTGTTAACAAATTAAGTAACTTTTGTTCTGTCACAGAGAAGTCATATTACTCAGTATCATAAGCTTAATGTTCGAACTGGTCCACTCAGCTAGATGTCGCTTTTCCATTTCTTCCTCTTAAGTTCCTCATTATCAGTGAAATTGTAATCTTCATGTGGAGATTTCTTGCTGATGAAAACACAAGGATTTCTACTAACTAAAGCAAAATAAATGCCAACTAACTTATTATCATGATACTCTGAAACTGTTCTGTCAATTCCTCCTTAACAGAAGTTGTCAGTGGTATGAATTAAACAAACAAACAAACAAAAACAGAAGCAAGTAGTAATTTATAATGACCAGGGTTGGGTGATGAGGGGTGCTCAAATGTGTGACTCTGAAGATGCTGTTTACTGAAGCAGCATGGGGACTTTTATATTATTTTATATATACATATATATTATTTTATATTATATATATAATATTTACATTATTATTATTATCTTTTATAGACCAATTACACATGGGATGAGAGTTGAGGAGTTGGGATAGAAAAGTGAATTTATAATGAGAATCTCATATATATTTGGCTATGAATCAGGAGATAGGCTTTCAAGGTTGAATACAGAATAAAAATGTGATAAAATTTGTCATTATCCTCTGAATCTTATACAGGCAACTCCTTTACTTAAACAATTGTTCTTAATTTTAATTTAACAGATGAGGACTGTGGTTAATGGAAGAAATATGCTTGCCCTAAGTGGAAACTATTACTCGGTGCTGGCCACGTACGAACACACCCATATTGCCAGATCTCTGATTTCCCTAAATAAATCATAAATATATACCTTTATGCAAAATTCTCCTAACCAACGTATTTATAAGGGAGTTGAAAGAAAAAAGAAAGAGGGAAAGAAGGAAGGAAGGAAGGAAAAAAAAGTAAGAAAAAATTCTTCTTGCCCAGTTTTGGATTTTTTTTTAAAGATTTTATTTATTTATTCGACAGAGATAGAGACAGCCAGTGAGAGAGGGAACACAAGCAGGGGGAGTGGGAGAGGAAGAAGCAGGCTCATAGCGGAGGAGCCTGATGTGGGGCTCGATCCCATAACGCCGGGATCACGCCCTGAGCCGAAGGCAGATGCTTAACGACTGAGCCACCCAGGCGCCCCCCAGTTTTGGATTCTAAACTTCCATTTTTCCACCTCTGATCAGGTTAGTGTCCTAGATTTTTATTTTTCCAAACAAAATGCATATATGTAATATACTCTCAAAGATTTCTGAGAGGTAGCAAAGTAATAATTTTCTGAGGTGCAAATTTGAAACACATATGCTGACAATCTGTATTGGAGACTAAGTTGCTCAGTAGATGGTTAAACCATGTATACAGTAATGAACCATTTTGATCTCTACTTCTTGAAACATGTAGAAAAACTCCCTTGAGGTTACTGAACTTTTGTTCTACATGTAAAATGTTCTGAAAATAAATTGAACTACCAATGATGGCTCTTAGCCATTAACAAAAATTTATGGAAGAAAATACAAAGGAGAATGAAATTTGTAAATTTTTATATTTATGAATGGCTCTGAATATACACATCATGAAAGTCACTAGTCTAAATGATAAGATTACCTAAAATGTCACTAGGATAATAAAAGTTTATGGTGGTTAAATATGTGTGAAAGAAGAGCAATGTCAAGATTACTGGCCATACCCAATCACTTTTTAAAAATGATTTTACTAATGCAGAACATGGGACTCATGTATGTAACGGACAATCTTAAGGAGCTTCAGAACATTCTTAGGCTATTATTTAGTGTGTGGTCTAAGATCTTCCATTGTACTGTCCCTACATATATGCTGTATTCTATTTTGGGCTTTTGTGGTCAGTTGAGTACAGCAGTATTGTCATAGGACAGATCACATGAACCAAGTGCGATATTTCTGAAAAGAGTCTTATTCCAGGTTGTTATAAATCAAATTGAAAAACTAAGAGGTGCCTTCTGAATACTTGTTTACTGGATTGCCTGCTCAAATCCATGATGTATATTAGTGAAACAGGGTTCAGGAGCTTAGAATCTAATTGTAGACCCAAGAGAACAATTTGAGGACAAGACAAAGAGCGCAGAATCAGTACTCACTTGCTTCAAGGGGAAAAAAGATTCATGTGACTTGAATAAGCAGCTAGGCCTTCACGGAGGGCACAGGACTAAGTCAAGTTTTAGAAGATGAGTAGAACTGCAGTGAGCGGAAAGATGTAGAAAGAGCCATCAATAAAGATATCCTATTCTCTATCCCATGTCATGGATACCAGGCTCTTAGTTAAAGAGAATTTGTTCTTAGAACATCATTCAGGCATTAATTTACCTCAGTATAAATCACAGGTTTTCTTGGATAATGAGCTACCAAATGATAAAGACAGCTGTTTTTGAACATTTAGAACTTGGCACATACCCATAAGGACACACTTTTGATAGAGAGGAAAAATTATAAATCCTGGCATTTTATTGTATCGTGTGTGTATCATTCGGGGTTCTCTGAAGAAAGAGTATCAATGGATATATGTGTATACATATATTCAGAGATTTATTTCAAGGAATTGACTCTGCAATTTTGGGGGCTGGCAAGTTTGAAACAAATAGGGCAATCAAGTCCAAAATCTTTAGGGTAAGTCAATAGGCTGAACATTCAGTCAGGAGCTGATACTGCAATTTTCATGCAGAATTTCTCCAGGAAAAATGTTTTCCCTCTTAAGGTTTTTCAACAGCTTGGATGAGGACAACCACGTTAGCAAAGGTTATCTCCTCTACTTAAAGTCAAATCATTGTAGATGTTAAGCATATCAACGAAATACTTCCAGAACCTAGATTAGTGTTTGTTTAAATAACTGGATAACAGAGCTTTGCCAAGTGGATCCATAAAGTTAACCATCACGGCAGGTACTCAGGCCCCACATTCTGGAGTCAGACTTTGTTGAACCGAATTTGAATTCCACAAGTATGTGAAGTTGAGCTTCTCAGACTCTGTTTCACAATTTTGTCTTGAAAATAGGATGATAGGGGCGCCTGGGTGGCTCAGTCGTTAAGCGTCTGCCTTCGGCTCAGGGCGTGATCCCAGGGTCCTGGGATCGAGCCCCACATCAGGCTCCCTGCTCTGCTGGGAGCCTGCTTCTTCCTCTCCCACTCCCCCTACCTGTGTTCCCTGTCTCGCTGGCTGTCTCTCTCTCTGTCAAATAAATAAATAAAATCTTAAAAAAAAAAAAGAAAAAGAAAAAAGAAAATAGGATGATAATAGGGTAACCTATATCATGAGGAGGTTCTGAATGTAAAAATGTTACTGTAGATGTTAACCTATATTAACCCTAGAGCGGTGCCTGGTGTGTAAACAGTATTAGCAAACATTAGCTATTACTGTGATGAGTATGTTCACAATCCTATGTCGAGATAATTTCACATCACCAGAATGTGATATGTGATACCTTGTTTTCACACCTGTACCACTTTATGACCTTAGCAGAAAGTATTAATGGTATGGGGGGGAAACTAAGGATATAGACAAATGGAGAATTAATGTACTTTATTTTTAATAAAAAAATCCCTCTCTGAATTTTAAGAAAACTTTATATCAAGTTATTGTTTGTTTGTTTATTCAGTGAGCTAGTTAATTAATCAATTTAGCTCAGGAGCTTTTGGTTATAACCATGATTTATGATCCACAGGGGAACAGTAGCCAAATCTCTGAAAACATCTGCACTCGAGCCATCTGTTTATGCCGAAGTACCCGTTGTTAAACATGTCAGAAATTTACCTTTAATTATCTTAATATTTATAATTAGCCAATCCACAAAACTGCAGTTAAACAAAAGAACACATATATTTGAAAAAAGCTCCTTTAAAAAAATGAAAATATTCATGAGTCATGAGCATTCCCAAATATACTTTAGAATTTTGAGAATGATTCTCTAGCAGAATATGAAATGTGAAATGGAAATTCATCTGAACACTGAAGTTTTGTGACTGGTTATAATAATTTAATCCTATTTGAAGGAAAGACCCTTTAAATATTGATAGCCATAAAATATTCAGAAATTTGCAATTTAAAATACCTTGATAGATATCCTACAAAAAAAAAAAAAAAAGAACAGAGAGAGAGAGGGAGGGAGAGAGAGGTGCTGCATTCTACACTCCTAGTTAGAGGTTCAAGAGCCATCATCACAGTAAAGTGCTTGAGAATTCCTGTGGTTAAGAAAGAAGAGTTTTAAATCCCATATTTACAAAACACATTTGACCACAGAGTTTGTCGCCCAGTCACTGTTAAGATTTTAGTTCATTGATTCTTAAGGTTTGGTGGATGGTAAAGATCAAACGAAGCCCTACTGTTTCTCTTTTAAATAAGCCTCCCAGGTAAACGTCCTGTCTTGAAATTTGAGAAACATCCGCCTATACCATGAAAGGGGAAGTAGGAAAGCCAGAGCTATGAGAAAGAAACTTATTAGATAATGTCTGTTGGGTTGACCTCATAAAAGAGAAAGAAAACTAACTCTTCACATCAAATAATATTATAGTCTCCCAGGAGAATTTCTGTCAAAATATATTATGCTATCCATGTGTAATTGTTGCTTCAACTTAAGAGATTAATTTCTTTGAGTTATGGAGATAACCTAATTAACCCATAAATCCCCTAAAAAGAGCTGACTACCAAGTATCACCCTAGTGTGCCTCTCTGGAAAGATCGACGACCTTAACAGGATAATGCAGGCATAGTCCATCTGCTACTGGTCTTCTTTTGCATTTGGGGCACATACGAAGTTTAACTGCATTACTCTCCAAGGTTCTAATTTGGAATCCCCCAAAGCAGGTCCAGACAAAATATATGAATGACAATTTTCCTTCACTTTATCCTATTACTTTGCATGTATGTGAATGCACATATGTGTGTAGGCATGTGAACACACTTTTATTTATATATAATATTATTTAACATATATCCCACATACAAGGACTTTGATTAATGAGGATAAAGACTGAGTCAAAACTCTACATAACTTATAAAATCCTTCTTTACTTATAACATGTATATACAAAATAGTATATATACATAACTTACTAAAAGGTAATTAGATAAGGTGTTGGGTGTGTTAACTACCCTTATTGTGGTAATCATTTTGTAACATATATGTGTATCATCAAATTATCAAGTTGTACATCTTAAACTTACATAATATTATTTAGCAATCATATCTCAATAAAGCTGGAGGAAAAAAAAAAGAGAAAAAAATAAACTGCCAGAAATTAAGGCTTGTCCACATGCTAAGACTGAAGAAGGATGTCTCAATTCTTCGCATATAATCATTTAGAGAGAAGGGGCAGGGAGTGTGCTTGATGGGTAGAAGAAAAGAGATCCATTAAACACGATGGGTGCCACAGTTTTATGATATATATATTCTTTTTTTTTTAAGATTTTATTTATTTATTCGACAGAGATAGAGACAGCCAGTGAGAGAGGGAACACAAGCAGGGGGAGTGGGAGAGGAAGAAGCAGGCTCATAGCAGAGGAGCCTGATGTGGGGCTCGATCCCATAACGCTGGGATCACGCCCTGAGCCGAAGGCAGACGCTTAACCACTGTGCCACCCAGGTGCTATGATATATATATTCTTTAAAAAATTGAGAGGCTTCAAACACAGTCTGATGCAATTAACTAACATTACAATGTGGCAAGAACCTCAGATATCACATAGACTAATCTCTTTAATGTCCATTTGAGAAAAAGGAAATATAGAGAAGTTGAAATCTCCCCACCTGCCTTTCTGGGGAGAATATCTGAATGTCTGTATTTAATATATCTATTTGATTCTATTTTAAATAAAGATAGCCGGTTAATTGAATTTTTCTTCTCTGATTTTAATCCTAAATATTTTTCTTATTTTTTTTCCCCATTTTTCTCCCTTTTATTCTGGCTTTACTTGTCATACATACCTCTAGATACAAGGAAGTCAAAATGTTGGCACACTAAGATGGAATAAGCATAATCATGGCTTCCGAGAATATTTTAGTTCAACAGAGCAGGCAGAATAGAAACAATAACTGAAGTACAAGGTAATAGTTCCATAGGAATTTTATAGAAAGTGTTCTGAAGACACAAATGACTAATGATTTGTCTATGAAACTGAGGTGTTATCTGAGCTGAATATCAGATGATGACTGGGGTATAAAAGAGGTAATAAGGAAAAACACAGTGTAAGAGGCTGAACGCCCCGGAAGTACTGTATCTTGACTAGGCGGGGTGTGGGATCCAGAAAGCAGTGCGGGGGCGGGGGGGGTGGGGGAGACTTGAAATGCAGGGTGCCCAAGAATCTCGTCCTCTCTGCGAAATTTTTTTGGAATTTATTCCAAAAGTGATAAGGAGGTTTAAAAAAAAACGTGTTTTGCCACAAGCGACTGTATTTGATAAATGTAAAAGAATACCAGGGCAGACTTTTGGGTGTATAGTTAACAATGTGGAGGTTTCATGCTTTGAATAAATACAGGGAATAATGCTCAGATTTCTATTTCAATCGATCCTTTCTAGATGTTATATTTTAGATAAATAATGACTGTGGAAAGTTTTGAAAGTCTAAATTTAAAATTAGTTAACTGTTTGTATTAACTTCCCTGTAATATACATAAATTTAAAATGCAATTTACTGTTGAGTAATATAAAATAAAAATCAGGATTATATTAATTCTAATATTTCTTTCTCAGATATGTCATAGAGTATAGATTATACTTATATTCTCACATATTGCATAGCATTATATACTCCATAATGCCTGGTATATAAAATTCATTCCATAATTCAATAAACAAAGAATTGTGTTATTAAAATAAAAAATGGCTTTGACTTTGGACTTATAGTAACCAGAAACACTGATTTTGTTCATAATAACTTAAAAGGTCTGCAGTATCATCGATTCGATTAAGATTAGAAAAACAAGGGGCACCTGGGTGGCTCAGTTGATTAAGCGTCCTTCGTCTTTCGGCTCAGGTCATGATCCCAGGGTCCTGGGATGGAGCCCCACATTGTAGTTGTAGGGCTCCCTGCTCAGCGGGGAGCCTGCTTCTCCCTCTCCCCCTGCTTGTGCTCTCTCTCTAGCTCTCCCTTTCTCAAATAAAATCTTTTTTAAAAAAGAGATTAGAAAAACAAGGCAATATGCCTTCTGTCCATAGTGAAATGATCAATCACCGGTATGTCATTAAAATTAAGGATGATTTTTATCCTACTTTAGTGCTTGTACACATTTATGGCATTCATTTCTTTATAAATCTGTTAGTAAAAACCACCTAAATGCATTTGTTCTTAAAACTTTCAGTTAGAACTAAGTGCTGCTCTCTTTAGGATTTTGTGACAATTTATTATTTGCAATGATTTTTAATGGCTATTTTTCAAATGATTGCGAAAGGGATTTAAAAGTGGGTATGTTCACCTACAATTTAGGTTTATCAGAACAATACAGACAGGTCATTTTCACTGTCCTTGGCCTATCTCTTCTGCCTGCTTATTCCTCAGAACAAAGAGCTTTGTCAATTTCCAGTTGGAAGTAAGGCTGACCGAGTCTGAAACCCTTATAATTAGTTATAATTAACTCTGCAGGAGGGAGAATGAATGAGTATAGTATGGTTAATGGTCTCCATGTGGGTAGTTAACAAGAATCAGAGGACTTGTCCCACTTACAAACTAAGATATTTAGAAAAATGGGTATATGTGCAGGTGATTGTGTGCACATAGGTAACATTCTGTATCTTTTTCTTTTATGTAAATTCATCCCTGAGGAGTTTTTAATGGGTAGAAAAACTACGGATAGAATCTTTTTAAAACTATAGCCACTATGTAACTATATAACTTATGGAATATATGAAATATGCCAAATTATTAATTAGCACCTAAATTGAAACTCCTAATCAAGGTCAAATTATATTTACAGATAACAGATTTAGAAAGGATCTCTTGATATGCAGTTTTGAAGGATATATTCAGTCTTCTTTATTTTTGAACACCTTTTACACAAATCAGGTAAGAATTCATGTAGAAATATTTAGAATTCACGTGTAAATGTTCTGATTCTTTGCTTCAAGGCAATAGCATTGGTAAAGCAGGACATGGGGAACAGAGCTGGTCTAATTACAAGCCCTGTGATGTGAATATATGGACATCTACCACTTAGCAGGTAAGAGGGACGCAGCGTGCTGAGATGCCATGAGATGCAACGCATAACTGCAAAGTGATCAAAGCAGAATTCAAAGGGTTTACTAATGACTCAAAAGTTAAAAATAGTTACTTTTTCTCAGGGAAACTATTTTAAACATACAGTACAAATGTCAGGGTTTTACAATTTTCAGTGTACAGATCTCCCATTACGGTAGTTAAATTTACTCCTAAAAAATTAAAACAAAGTATAAAGGTCATAAATTATCAATTTGAACTCAGCCTCAGCATAAGCCTAACTGAATGCCTTCTATTAATCACAACATGATCTGTAGTAACATTTGCACTGAAAGAACAGATTATAGGTTAGGTAATCACATGACCTTGTTTGACCAGAAATGATCTAGTTTACACTTTTATTCTCATGGCTTGACAAGGTATAAGGTGACCACTATGTAAGTTAGCGAAGGGCCAAAGAGCCCATGGTAAAGGATGATGCCTTTTGGTGAAGGATCTCTCCTGTCTGTTGCATTGCTAATGCCAAATTCCCCCAAAGAATTGTGACAAAGCTAGATCCCCCCTTGATTTTATTTCCCTTGGAAAGGCCTTCCAAATTTCCCTCTCAGGACTCTCTCACTCCCAAAATTGTAGACATATTATGAATATATTTTCCATTTTTTTCCAGAAAATGTATATTTTAATTTGTTTGACACAATTTGTTTTAAGATGATCTGGCTGTTGTCTTCTTTCTGTCTTTTGTCACAGTAATACTCACTAATAATATTTTGAATGAGAACCAGTCTCATAATTTACACCTACACTCCTTATAAATTTCCTCAATGTGAGCCCTTAATTTCCAACTACTTGCTGGACATTTCTACGATCTTTAGAGCAAAATAAAAACTACTAGTGTGGGGCGCCTGGGTGGCTGAGTTGGTTAAGCAACTGCCTTTGGCTCAGGTCATGATCCTGGAGTCCCAGGATTGAGTCCTGCATTGGGCTCCCTCCCTCTAACCCTCCCCCCTCTCGTGCTCTCTCTCCCTAGTTCTCTCTCTCAAAACAAAACAAAACAGCCACTAGTGCATTGAACCCAACATTCTGAATATACAATTTATCTCTCCACTTATTAAATCACCATTCTGTGAACCACTGAGTTAAAAACGTAGAGTAATTTTAGATTCTCCTTTCTTCAGTTTACCTTATATCAAAAATTCATTGACTCCTATTGATACAACATTCTTGATATTTACTATCATAATTTACTACTTCTGCTTTTTTAGTTATCCCTATTAACCAAGTTTCTTTCATTATGATTATTCCTGTGAAAGTTTGATGTTCTCTTAAATATTTTGTTTCAATCTGTATTTTCTCCAGTCTAACTTACAAGCTACTCTAAACATTTTAAAAATCTTGTATTAGCTATTATTCTTACATTCAAACATGTTAATACCTTTCCTTTTTCTAGAAAAGCATGGTCCTAACTATCTCCCCCAATTAATTTTCAAATAACACTTTTATGAAACATTATAAAAGTTACATTTATTAGAGAAATTATTAGATGAAAAACAAGTTATATTTTAGATAGGGATTATCAACAACTAATGTATTTTGAAATGGATCATTTGGTTTTTACCTAAAATTTGTCATTAAAATATTTTCAAGTGATTTCTACCCTATAGCTTGATTTCAGTTGGATGCCATTTCTTTTCACATGAGTGACAGTAGTGAGAATAATAGGATCTCTAAGACACATATTCACATTGATCTTTATATAGTTTCCATATACTTTATACTGGATTAAGAGAATATGGGGACTAAGAATTCCCTTGCTATATCATATTTCTTCCATAGTAATAAGGTGTCCATGAGAACAGACATGGGATACTATTTTTTTAACAGAAGTATTAACATCTTAGAAAAGATGTGAAAATTTTAGTATACTGATACATAATTCAAAAGGCACTTAAACAAGAAAACGCAATTTTGCTTACATAAAGCTTCATAAATTTGGTTCTCTGAGTGCCTTATCAAACTTCTTTGGCACGTGTAGTGCCGAAAATTTTCATCTTTTATGCTTCCTATGTGATTTCTCTCAAACTCATTCTGCCAATTAAATTTCTAGGAATATTTTTTTGTACGATAAAAACTGCATTTCCAGCTATAATTAGCACATACACTTAAATTTTTGTGAACAAAATGAGCTTAAATGGTTATGGAACTTGAGAAATCATTATATCTACAAGCTTCAAATATATATTACATATATATTATGAACACAATATATACAAAAAATTGGGGGTAGATTTCTCAATGCAGACTAATGAAAAACAAATTATCTTTAATTAAAAACTATAAGTAAATAAAGGCTAATGGTGACCCAGAAATAAAGCTATGTGCATTAATTAAATTACTAACTGTATGATTTGTTTAAAGTAGAGATTTAATTGTATTAATTTAACATTGAAGCAAGAAAATTATAAGGAACCTGAGAAACAAAGTGGCAAAACTGAATTTCAAACATGTCTTTACTAATAAATGTTTATATTCCTCTTGGACTTTTTTTTCCCCCCAGAAAAGGCACCAAAATATTCTTACTTTTAAAAAATTGATGCTGGAGATATTACAGTGATATTTTAATCACAGTAACATAATTATAATAATGTAATATGGCTTGTTTTCTCATCAGATCTACCCTTTTCAAGTTATTCAGCACTTTAAATAATTATGTGTTTCCTATTACTATGAAAAGTAAAAGTATTTCTAGGGATAACATCGTACTTGTGACAGAACACACAGCGTCTGGAGGACTGACTTTTTTTTTTTTTTAAGATTTTTATTTATTTGAGAAAGACAGAGAAAGCCAGAGAGAGCACACGAGAGAGCCAGTGGGGTGGAGGAGAAGCGGGGTCCCCAGTGAGCAGGGAGCCTGACATGGGACTCGATCCCAGGACCCTGGGATCATCACCTGAGCCGAAGGCAGGGCTTAACTGACTGAGCTACCCAGGTGCCCCCAAAATGTTCATTTTATCAACATTAACGTAAGTGATACCTTAGTAACTCATAGCTTTTTTCTTTTGGGAAGCACATTATGTTGTTTTTTTTCCTAGCATAATAGGTATAAAGTTTTGACTATTTTAATGATTCCCTATTCCACTTGAATTTAACTGAAAATTTAGTAACATAAGATAATAAAAGATTGGGCATTATAATAGCTAAATTCTTAGTACAAAAAAGCTTTCAGCAAAAACTAGAAGAAATAATTTCTGTAATTGTGTGTAGTTTGTATAATATTTATTTTCAAAAATTGACAAATTTATTTTTTCTTTTGTTTTTTTCTCCTTCACCCTCCATAAAAATAGAATGATATCCAATAGTATTGAAAGTGAGCATGGCCAGAAAACACAAATGGCAAAACCGACATCAGAAAATAGCTTTATAGCGGCACCTGGCTGGCTCAGTAGGTTGTCTGTCTTTAACTCGGGTCATGATCTTGGGGTCCTGGTATAGAGCTCTGCATGGGGTCCCTGCTTAGTAGGGAATCTGCTTCTCTTTCTCCCTCTGCCCCTCCCCACTGCCCATTCTCTCTCTTAAAAAAATAAATAAAATCTTTAAAAAAAAAGAAAATAGCTTATAAAACATGTGCCATAAAGACAAAGTTTTCAAAATTAATCATGTATATGCTTAAGCCTCCAATGAAAAGTCATTTGGTATCAAGAAATCTATTTTTTTACTGCATATTCTCAGTTCTGTAGAGAACACTTTTTTCACTTTCACAGTTTTAGTTCAGAGACTTTTAAGAAAATCTACTTGCTTTTTAAAATCAGTGAACAAGAAACATTGTTGTAGGACTTTGACATTTTCATGCTGGTAAAAATAACATTGTAGCTTTCAGTTTATATTCAGAGACACTGACATGCTCTTTCTAAGAAAAAGTCTGTTGAATAACATTCTAAATATATCGTGCATTTAAAGACTATTCGAATACCCATATGTTAAAAGATGTCATCTTGAAGTCACAAAGTCTGCACATGTTAGAGAAAGAATAAGAAACACATAATATTGAATAAAGTTGAAAAAAACTGGTAATCATACAATGAGTAATTTGATAAGTGAGGTCATAGGGTTTCTCAGGTTGGTAAATTTCAGATCTCTATCACAGTTTGTGTGCTTCAGTCTCTGGAGGGAAGGATGGTCAGGAAAGTCCCAGGCAGCTTATGCTTCAGAGACAGAGATACTGAAAATTTTAAGGCAAATTCTGCAGCGCACTGGAACACTGCTTTGTCATTTACCTTTTTTATATAAAGACTGTGACGGTATCTCAAATTATGTCTGAGGGTTATAGGCAGGAACCTTGGAATTAACTGATCATTCTTCCAGCAGCCCTTTCAGAGAGCAAAAATACAGGAGACTGTGACAGTGCGTTGGACACGATTCTGTAGTGGCACATGAGACACCAAGGACTGCCTTCACTATGCTTAGTAACTTGCCAGTATTATTAGTTTCTCATGAAGAAATTTATGAAACAAAGGTGGACATATGCTAAAGCAAGGTGTTCAAGATGAAAAATAGGGTAAGCAGAAGCCACAACTTCTGGATGCTCAACTGTAGTAGTGCCTAGAAAGATGCCTATTTAAATACCTTACTCTTCCAGAGCACGTGCTCTCCAGTCCCCCCCGCTGCACTGGTAGACCTGAGAGGATTCTGAAGGACCTAATGCTTGGTTTGTTAACCCACAAGTAACCAAGCTTCAGAATAGGAAGTAAGCAACCCTTCTCCTACAGGAACTTGGTGGGATTAAGGCAAGTCTTAGCACCTCCCTTTAACAGACCGCAAAACTCAAGTGCAGGGAGAATAAATGTGTTAGATAAAACTGCCACACAACAGTAGCAGAATTGAAATCCAAATATGTGGTTTATAGCTTCAATCCTCATTCTCTTTTTCTGATTCTTTTTTTTTTTTAAAGGAATGGCTTTTATTTTATTTTTTTAAAGATTTTATTTATTTATTTGACAGAGAGAGAGGCAGTGAGAGAGGGAACACAAGCAGGGGGAGTGGGAGAGGGAGAAGCAGGCTTCCTGCTGAGCAGGGAGCCCAAGGCGGGGCTTCATCCCAGAATATTGGGATCATGACCTGAGCTGAAGGCAGACGCTTAAAGACTGAGCCACCCAGGCGCCCCATCTTTTTCTGACTCTTCCATGTGCTACCAACTGAGAAAGTTTGATTCCTTTTAACACATACTACAAAATATTTAGAATTACCAAAACTTGAGTGCAAGAGTATTTCAAGTATTCAAATATTATTTTATTTTCCAGGATTTACATTGATTTTTAGTGAGAATAGTAACTGCAAAGCTATGTATTCAAAATAATTTTCCATTTGCCAACAGATGTATTTAACCACCTGTGAAAACTATTGTGCAACCCAGTGCACTGAACTCGCCGTGATGTTATGGCCTGTTTGAAGCAGTTCATTTTAACAGTGTATTCAAAGACTTATGATCACTTTGCTATTTCTGCTGAGGTGAGTAGATGAAGCATATTTATGGAGAATGACATGGTCAGAGGCACCAAGCTGAAGTGCTCAGACAATGACATTTGGTGGAGAAGTAAAAAAATACTTAAAAAACAATATAGTGAAAATGAAATTGGCAGTTGAAGCTGAAGGAAAAGTGAAGTTAAGATGAGATTAGCATCTGGAACTGCATGTTTTGTTTTGTTTTGTCACTAATCATCATGAATCATGAAGGTCTTCTGACACTTCTCTGAGGAAAATAGCTGTTTGGGGCGTTCAAATTGTCAGCTGACTATCTCAGGGAAAACAATAAACACTAAATGAAGATGCTGTTTTTATACACCATCTTCTCCTATATTAGCTCTTCTCACAGTCTACATAAATTGAAATGGGACATTACCAAGCTTCAACAAAGAAAATTGTCACCACGCACACCAGGTAGAAATGTTTGTGTCTGTGGCACAGGGGAATAGATGGGAAAAGTGACTGGGGTGACTGGGATCACCTAGTCTTGTGTATGAATGTGGGTACAGATTGAAGATCTATCATTATGATTCCAGAAAGTAACCAGAAGAAAACTCTTTCAAATTTAGCCACGGCTTCACAGTTAGGCATGGATGAGGGTGTGTGAAGGGTTGTTACATTCCAGGAGAGAATCAGGTGGTAGAAGGGAGGGCTCACCTTCTTAGTCTTCTCCAAAGACCAAGGATAGACACTAGCTCATAAAGATGTTGCAATTTGTTTCCTTCTCTTTCTTTTAAGTACAATTTCCAGCTGTTCTATAGTCTCTTAAAAGAATTTGCTTGTCTAGCTCAACATAATGCATATTACTGACTCAAAAGGAGCTATATGCATTAAAAATAATAAATGGTTTTGAAATTGAAATTATTTTTTTCTGAAACATGGTTTAATGTGTATACTTTTAATTAGGTGAAAATATGCAATTATGTGTTGGAAATTCACTCGTAAAAAAGATTCAGGGGTACCTGGGTGGCTCTGTCGGTTAAGTGACTCTGTCTTGGTTTTAGCTAAGGTCATGATCTCAGGGCTGTGAGATCAAGCTCCACGTTGGGTTTGTGCTCTCAGCACCGACTCTGCTTGAGATTCTCTCTCCTTCTCCCTCTACCCTTCCCTAGTGTTCTCTCTTTCTCTCCCCCTCTCTCTAAAAAAATACATAAAAATTTTTAAAAAATCTTTAAAAAATATTAAAATAATTCAGTGGTTTTCTGCTTATCAAATTTCAAACTGTATGCTTCACTTAAAAATCAAGTACAAAGTATCTTCAGTGAACTACAATTTGAATAAAGGTCTTTTCTAAAAGATAATACACTATCAAATTTCAATTTATAAAACATATTAAAATCTAAAAAATATGGGTATATAGAAAAACTGTTTTTGCCACTGTCTAAAATAGATATTAGAAGTAGGCAGACATTTGTATGATGGGAGGGTAATCCAAGATACAGTAACCAGGAACAAAGAATCCAAAGAGGCTGGGAAGATGATAGAGTCCATGGATAACATGTCAGAATAATAAAATACTCCACCCAAACTAGAAGATTTAGAAAGCAGTTATGAGGGGCAGCTGGGTGGCACAGTCGTTAAGCGTCTGCCTTCGGCTCAGGGCGTGATCCCGGCGTTATGGGATCGAGCCCCACATCAGGCTCCTCCGCTAGGAGCCTGCTTCTTCCTCTCCCATTCCCCCTGCTTGTGTTCCCTCTCTCGCTGGCTGTCTATCTCTGTCAAATAAATAAATAAAATCTTAAAAAAAAAAAAAAAAGCAGTTATGAGATTGAGCCTGAAGTGGGTTTGTGAACTGGTGAAACCCAAATGTCAATAGATGTTAATAGACTCAGTAGTAGGTGAATTGAAGCTCTTAAATGCGTTAAAATTGTCCACACAAAAAAATACCATGGAGGAATTAAGACAGATTTCAGAGAAGGGAAGAGAAGATACGGCTTGTCAGAGGGATAGTCCTATACTTTGTTCATTCTATGTAATCATTCAAAGACCATTTATAATTCCACAGATTCAGGCACCTTACAATGGGTTGAATATATAAGATAAATAATGTATGTTACTGTTTTCAAAGGATTTATTGACCTATAGGAAATTGTTCAGTCTTAAAAACAATGCAGTGATGTATGTGTTGGGAATGGTGACATAGTAAGGACATACTATAAGGAGGTTCCAAGCAACTGATGAAAAAGAACAGAACAGACACGGTTGTAGATATTTCTATTTTTCTCTTTTTTAAATGGTGAAAGGATTCCCACCATCTAGTTAAGTAACATCCATCACTTACCATATTTATCTTTTTACAGATATTTAGGTATCTCTATCCTCAGTTTTCTGGACAACATGACCGAGTATAGATCAGTCCAGAGTCACTACTTCCAGGAATCCTGAACTAAAATACTTGACCTTTTGTTGTTCATTTGCAAATGGGACTGAAAGGTTTAGTCTAAACGAAGCCCTTTTCTCTAACTACGCAAAAAAGCAGGGGGCAGTGACATAATCCAATTGCTCACAGATATTAACTGGGAAGAAGCAGATGTTTGGCTGTCTGTTTTTTGTTCCCAGACATAGAAAAATTCAGTCCAATTTCCTAGTGATGGCCCTGGAACATAAAATTAGAATGAGAACCTGTGAGAATGAAAAAACATGGCAGATGTTTTTGATCTTATAGAATGGGCTGGGCACTTATTATAAACCATACATGTAGAGCCGCTCTTAGGTTCAAATCTTTAATTTTTTATCATGCTCAAAATATGCATTGTTCTGATGCTCCCTTTGTCTGATTAAAACTTCGATAGACAAATTTCTCATTTGTGTAGAAGTGTTAATTACTTGTAGTATTAATGTAGCACACGTTAGTATATTGATACGGTGCAGTTTCTGAAATAATTCATGTTCATGAGTCTTTATGAATGTCCTTTTGGTTCCCTGGCTGGCGAGACCCTTGTCATAACAGGCCATATTTGACAGAGTTAGAAAAGGAATAAAAATATGACATTAGAGTCCTTTATTTTTAATATTTTTTATTATATTATGTTAGTCCTTTCTATCGTCGTCTTCCAGCTGAGTAATTCCCATTTCAGTCCATTTCCCATAACTTTTCTTTTCCCTTTATATCCCCAAATTTATTAAATATTCTTAACATCTGGCTGTTAGAAGGAATCTTGCACAACACCTGAAGAAGGAAGGGAATATACTTTGAGGAAGAAAAGTGATAATTTTAAGTCAAAGCTAATGTAGTCAGTTTTTAGGAAAAGTAGTTTGGAATTATTAAAAATACTGTAGTTTCTTGTGTGTTTAAAACGAGACAACAGGGGAGGAGTTAAGATGGCGGAGGAGTATGGGACCCCTTTTTCAGCCGGTCCCCTGAGTCGAGCTGGATAGGTACCAGACCAGCCTGAACATCCACGGAATCAGCCTGAGACGCAGGAAGATGCATCTGGATCTCTGCAAATGAACATCTCCAGCGCTGAGTATTGAGGTACGAAGTTGGGAGCCGTGAAACTGTGCACAGATATCGGAAGATAAACAGAAGGGGGAGGGAGCCACCACGTTCGGGTACCGGGAAGCGGTAGCCACCTGCACGGGGGAGGGGGTAGACTCACGGACGGCACCCGCGAGAGAGCGGACTGAGACCGGTGAGCCAGGAGCTCGCACCACCAGGCACCTCGCGGAACTCCGGTGCGCTCAGTGGAAGCAGACTGAGACCGGGAGCTCCGGAGCGTGCGGGGGCGGCTGGCAGTTGGCGGTGTTAGAAACACAAAGGACAGAGATGCGCGCCGGCCCTGGAAGTGAGGGCTGGGACACCGGCTGTGGGGCACACATCCCGGGACGCTGTAGGGTTGAGCAGCACCAACAGGAACAGAGTTAAAGTGGCCAGAACATCAGTGGAGAATGGTCCATGATCCCTCTGTTCTGAGACAGAGGCTGAGATTTGCCACTACTGCTCTGACTCTCAGAAGAGGCACAGCAAACCTCCAGGGAAAGCCGCCAGAGAACAAAAGCCTGGAAATACCAGCTCACAGTGTGCCCACCCCATCACCACTCGCAGGGGACACGGAGACTCTACCCAAACAGGGTTGCCTGAGTATCAGCACCGCAGGTCCCTCCCCCAGAAGGCAGGCTGAAAAATCAAGAAGCCCACATCCCTAAGATCCCTATAAAACAAGGGCACACGGCCTGGGTCCCGGTCAATAATTTGGGCTCTGGACAACCCCACAACCTCTCCTCATCAGAATGACGAGAAGGAGAAATCCCCCCCCCCCAGCAAAGTAAAGATAATGAGTCTGTGGCCTCTGCCACAGAACTAATGGATATGGATATAACCAAATGATCAGAAATGGAATTCAGAGTAACAATGGTCAAGATGATGTGTAGACTTGAAAAAAGTATTAACGAAAATGTTAATGAGAATATAGAATCTCTAAGGGCGGAAATGAGAGTGAATTTGGCAGAAATTAAAAATTCTATGAGCGAACGCAGTCAAAACTAGGAGCTCTGACTGCCAGGGTGAATGAGGCAGAAGAACGTATCGGCGAATTGGAGGATGGGTTAGTAGAAGAGAAAGCTAAAATAGAATCTGGACTCAAAAAAATCCACGCTCAGGAATGTAGGTTACAGGGGATTACTGACTCAATGAAACGTTCCAATGTCAGAATCATCGGCATCCCCAAGGGGATGGAGAAAAAGAGAGGTCTAGAAGAGATATTTGAACAAATTGTAGCTGAAAACTTCCCTAATCTAGCAAAGGAAACAAACATTTGTGTCCAAGAGGCAGAGAGGACCCCTCCCAAGCTCAACCACAACAAACCTACGCCACGTAACGTCATAGTGCAATTCACAAATATTACACCCAAGGATACAGTATTGAAAGTGGCCAGGGCAAAGAAATTTCTCACGTACCAAGGCAAAGGTATCAGAATTATGTCAGACCTGTCTACACAGACCTGGAATGAGAGAAAGGGTTGGGGGGGGGGGCATTTTAAAAGCTCTTTCAGAGAAAAACATGCAGCCAAGGATCCTTTATCCAGCAAGGCTGTCATTCAGAATAGATGGAGAGATAAAGACCTTCCAGAATCGCCATTGACCAATTTCGTAACCACGAAACCAGCCCTACAGGAAATATTAAGGGGGTTCTATAAAAGTAAAAAGGCCCCAAGAGTGATACAGAACAGAAAGTCACAATCTATAGAAACAAAGACTTTACTGGCAACATGGCTTCATTAAAATCATATCTCTCAATAATCAGTCTCAATGTAAATGGCCTAAATGCTCCCATAAAGCGCCACAGGGTTGCAGATTGGATAAAAAGACATGACCCATCCATTTGCTGTCTACAAGAGACTCATTCTGAACCTAAAGATACATTCAGACTGAAAGTAAAGGGATGGAATACCATCTTTCATGCCGATGGACCTCAAAAGAATGCTGGGGTAGCAATTCTCATATCAGACAGATTGGATTTTAAACTAAAGACTATAGTTAGAGACACAGAAGGGCACTATATTATTCTGAAAGGACGTATCCAACAAGTGGATATGACAATTATAAATATATATGCCCCCAACAGGGGAGCAGCAAGATATACAAGCCAACTCTTAACCAGAATAAAGAGACATATAGATAAAAAACGTTAATAGTAGGGGACCTCAACACTCCACTATCAGCATTAGACAGTGCACTGGAGCAGAAAACCAACATAGAAACAAGAGCTTTGAATGCCATACTCGACGAGTTGGACCTCATAGATATATATAGAACACTACACCCCAGAACCAAAGAATACTCATTCTATTCTAATGCCCATGGAACATTCTCAAGAATAGACCATGTTCTGGGACACAAAACAGGTCTCAACCGATACCAAAAGACTGAAATTATTCCCTGCGTATTCTCAGACCACAACGCTCTGAAACTGGAACTCAACCACAAGGAAAAATTTGGAAGAAACTCAAACACTTGGAGACTAAGAACCATCCTGCTCAGGAATGACTCAATAAACCAGGAAATAAAAAAATCAATTTAAACAATTTATGGAGATCAACGAGAATGAAAACACAATGGTCCAAAACCTATGGGATACTGCAAAGGCAGTCCTAAGGGGGAAATACATAGCCATCCAAGCCTCACTCTAAAGAACAGAAAAATCTAAAATGTAGCTTTTATATTCTCACCACAAGAAGCTGGAACAGCAACAGAGGGACAGGCCTAATCCACGCACGAGGAAGCAGTTGACCAAGATTAGAGCAGAAATCAATGAATTAGAAAACAGAAGTACAGTAGAGCAGATCAACAGGACTAGAAGCTGGTTCTTTGAGAGAATCAATAAAATTGACAGACCACTGGCAAGACTTATCCAAAAGAATAGAGAAAGGACCCAAATTAATAAAATTATGAATGAAAAAGGAGAGGTCACAACCAACACCAATGAAATTGGAAGGATTATTAGAAACTTTAATCAACAGCTATATGCCAATAAATTAAGCAATCTGGAAGAGATGGAGGCCTTCCTGGAAACCTATAAACTACCAAGACTGAAACAGGAAGAAATTGATTTTTTAAACAGGCCAATTAATTATGAAGAGATTGAAACAGTGATAAACAACCTTCCAAATAACAAAACTCCAGGCCCGGACGGTTTTCCTGGGGAATTCTACCAAACATTCAAAGAAGAAATAATACCTATTCTCCTAAAGCTATTTCAAAATATAGAAACAGAAGGAAAGCTACCAATCTCACTCTATGAGGCCAATATTACCTTGATCCCCAAACCAGGCAAAGACCCCCTCAAAAAGGAGAATTACAGACCAATTTCCCTAAAGAATATGGATGCCAAAATCCTCAACAAGATCCTGGCTAACAGAATCCAACAGTACATTAAAAGGATTATACATCATGACCAAGTGGGATTCATACCTGGGATGCAAGCGTGGTTCAATATTCGCAAATCAATCAGCGTGATACATCATATCAACAAGAAAAGACTCAGGAACCATATGATCCTCTCAATTGATGCCCAAAAAGCATTTGACAAAATACAGCATCCTTTTTCCTGATTAAAACCCTTCAGAGTGTAGGGATAGAGGGTAAATTCCTCAAGCTCATAAAAGCCATCTATGAAAAGCCTACAGCAAATATCATTCTCAATGGGGAAAAGCTAGAAGCCTTTCCCTTAAGATCAGGAACACGACAAGGATGCCCACTCTCGCCACTATTATTCACCATAGTACTAGAAGTCCTTGCAACAGCAATCAGACAACAAAAAGGGATAAAAGGTATCCAAATCGGCAAAGAAGAAGTCAAACTGTCTCTCTTCGCAGATGACATGATTTTCTAAATGGAAAACCCAAAAGAATCCACTCCCGAACTATTAGAAGTTATAGAGCAATTCAGTAATGTGGCGGGATACAAAATCAATGCTCAGAAATCAGTTGCATTTCTATACACGAATAACGAGACCGAAGAAAGAGAAATTAGGGAATCCATCCCATTTACAATAGCACCAAAAATCATACGTTACCTTGGAATTAACTTAACCAGAGACGTAAAGGGCCTATATTCTAGGAACTATAAATCACTCTTGAAAGACATTGAGGAAGACACAAAAAGATGGAAAAATATTCCATGCTCATGGATCGGAAGAATTAACATAGTTAAAATGTCCATGCTACCCAGAGCAATCTACACTTTGAACGCTATCCCGATCAAAATACCGAGGACATTTTTCAAAGAACTGGAACAAATAGTCCTTAAATTTGTATGGAACCAGAAAAGGCCCTGAATCACCAAGGAACTGTTGAAAAGGAAAAACAAAGCTGGGGGCATCACAATGCTGGATTTCAAGCTGTGCTACAAAGCTGTGATCACTAAGACAGCATGGTACTGGCACAAAAACAGACACATAGACCAATGAACAGAATAGAGAACCCAGAAATGGACCCTCGGCTCTTTGGGCAACTAATCTTTGATAAAGCAGGAAAAAACATCCGGTGGGAAAAAGACAGTCTCTTCAATAAATGGTGCTGGGAAAATTGGACAGCTACATGCAAAAGAATGAAACTTGACCACTCTCTCACACCATACACAAAAATAAACTCCAAATGGATGAAAGACCTCGATGTGAGACAGGAATCCATCAAAATCCTAGAGGAGAACATAGGCAGCAACCTCTACGACATCAGCCAAAGCAACCTTTTCCATGACACATCTTCAAAGGCAAGAGAAACAAAAGATAAAATGAACTTGTGGGACTTCATCAAGATAAAAAGCTTCTGCACAGCCAAGGAAACAGTCAAAAAAACTAAGAGGCAGCCCACGGAATGGGAGAATATATTTGCAAATGATGCTACAGATAAAAGACTGGTATCCAAGATCTACAAAGAACTTCTCAAACTCAATACATGAGAAACAAATAAACAAATCATAAAATGGGCAGAAGATATGAACCGACACTTTTCCAATGATGACATACAAATGGCTAACAGACACATGAAAAAATGTTCAAAATCATTAGCCTTCAGGGAAATTCAAATCAAAACCACACTAAGATACCACCTACACCAGTTAGAATGGCAAAAATTGACAAGGCAAGAAACAACAATTGCTGGAGAGGATGTGGAGAAAGGGGATCCCTCCTACATTGTTGGTGGGAATGCAAGTTGGTACAGCCACTCTGGAAAACAGTGTGCAGGTCCCTTAAAAAGTTAAAAATTGAGCTACCCTATGACCCAGGCATTGCACTACTGGGTATTTACCCCAAAGATACAGACGTAGTGAAGAGAAGGGCCATATGCACCCCAATGTTCATAGCAGCAATGTCCACAATAGCTAAATCGTGGAAGGAACCGAGATGCCCTTCAACAGATGACTGGATTAAGAAGCTGTATATATTCCATATATACAATGGAATATTACTCAGCTATCAGAAAGAACGAGTTCTCAACATTTGCTGCAACATGGATGGCACTGGAGGAGATAATGCTAAGTGAAATAAGTCAAGCAGAGAAAGACAATTATCATATGATTTCTCTCATCTATGGATCATAAGAACTAGGAAGATCGGTAGGGGAAGAAAGGGATAAAGAAAGGGGGGTAGTCAGAAGGGGGAATGAAGCATGAGAGACTATGGACTAGAGAAACAAACTGAGGGCCTCAGAGGGGAGGTGGGTGGGGGAATGGGATAGGCTGGTGATGGGTAGTAAGGAGGGCACGTATTGCATGGTGCACTGGGAGTTATACGCCACTAATGAATCATCGAACTTTATATCAGAAACCGGGGATGTACTGTATGGTGACTAACATAATAAAAAAAATTAAAATAAAAAAAATAAAAAAAATAAAACGTGACAACATATTATTATATATATAATATATATATACTGTATATACATATATATATATTCTGTAGTGTTAAATCATTATTTTTATTAAATTTAGCTCATATTTTTAAATGAAGTTTTGCATATTGAAAAGTACAATTGATTTACACCTTAGTTATTACTTAATATATTTCCAAATATTTAAGTGTTGTTTTTATTATGTAGGCTCTCTATATATTTAATTAAATTCTTCTCAACTGAAGTAGTATTTGCATTAGAACAATAAACACATATAATACACACTGACAAACCAAATAGATACTTGCATATCTCTAAAACAGAGATATAGCTAAATAACATTTATTCTAAATTGCTTCATCATGTCCTAAAATGCCTTTGAAATTTTCATTGGACACATCTCATCCTTCTCTCTTTCTCCTCCACAAATGCCATGGCAAAATTTCTAAAACTGAACCAAACCAAATCAAACCAAAACCAAAACCAAAACAAAACCTCTAGCCCATCAAGAGGTTTTCCTAATAGATTTTGAACCTGTTCATGAATTATTCCCTATTAGGTAGAATTACCTCAAGACAGTAAGGAATTTTTAAGTAATTGTGAGATTGCTTTATTCTTCCTAGTACTCGTAAATTATTTTCTTGTTCACTTTGGTTTTTGTACATTTTTCTTGTTTAAATTCCAACAATGTCCTAGTTCAGGTGAGACACCTCATTGACATCCTTTCCCTTTTCCAAATTAGGGATAAGAAGCATTTATACTTCACCCATGGATATACAACTTCCAAAGGGCAAACACAGCACCAGTTATACTGCTTCTTTCTAGAAAGATTGCTTCCTGTCTTCCGGTACCTAACTCCCATCCCAACCCATAGGAAGTAGGTGATTTGCTTTTAAATTTGTGTGTGTATCACTTTAGGTCCCAAGACAAGTCATACAGTGAGGTCCTGAACAATTTCATGGGGCAGGATTTTTTTTCTGTGTCTTTCCCCAAGATACGTAGAATTTACATATGTCGAATGTACTTCTGCCTTACATGGCAAGGCGTGTTGACTAATGACTAGACATTTTTTGCTTGTTTCAGCCAAGCATTCTAACCTGGAAAAATAGAACAGACAGAATAGAAATTTGTCCTTTTTGGATCAAGGGCAGCACATGATTGGTTCCCTTCTAAGTTCTCAAATAGAAGCCAGAACATCTCCGTTTGTAACATACTTCCAAAATACTCATTGTGTAAGTTTTCTCTGTTATGCTCCTTTAATCTGTGAATGATTCAATATAATGGCACGTGGTGTATCTCCATTTTTTTCTTTATTCTTTGGGATAGCCTGATAAATATTCCTATAAAATCAATTCCATATTTCTTCTTATATTTGAAAGCCACCAAGGACCCCTCAATACGTTGTTATGTGAATAGATGAGGCCTAGCATAATATACAGTAGATTTATTTTTTATTAATCCTGGATCTTAATACATGCTTATAGCTTTGTGCATTACCATAGCTCATGGAAATGCACATTCAGGTAAGTGGTCCTGAACCGAACGTGCAATTGTGTGATCATTCGTGAATATTTGTTTAACTCTTCCATCATCGTTCCAAGTAAATGCCACATTGAACATTTAGTATGTTTGAATGTGCAACGTCTCACACAAGGAAACACTTTCACTTAACCATAATTTGGCAATAACGTACCGTGAGGTTTTTAAGATAGCATTAGAGTGTGAGTTCGCACATATCTTTGGGATGTTATGTTATGAGCCACCGGGTGCTATTACATTGTGATGCCTGGCTCAGAGGCTCTGAGCATTAATGTCTTACTACAGAGAAAGAATAGAGCTGAGATTCTTGCCACATCCTTATTTAAGTAAAACTGTAAATCCCAGTGGCATTAAATTTGACCTGAAAGTTTAAAGGCCCAATGATAAAATATTCCAATGTTAAGAATGGCATGCTTCAAACAACTAGATGAACAAAATTCCTATTTATAGGTTTTTTTTTTTCCTTTACTTCTTTCCATCTTCCTTACAAGTTTCCAAAAATTAACTCAGTAGCCCAATTTTTGCCTGGACTTCAGAGTGGTGAGGTAACCTATGGAAATGGCCTCAGATTGGAACTGATTTTTCATTATGTAGTTCAGGTTTTCTTTAAAGAAACATTTTCTAATCCTTGCTGGAAAACAACATGGTATGGTTCATCTAAAATAGCCGGCCCATGTGTCAGCATAGGTGACAGGAGAGAATAAACAGCAGCATCCTCTTGAATCAGCTCACTTAATTCTCCCAAGAAATCTGGAAGGCACTTTGAGAGTGAAAAGTAAGAATGGAGCCCTAAACTGCTTATTCATATAAAATCGAGATATCTGTATGAAGGAAGCTAACTGGTAGAGCAGTACCAGCTTAATCTGGAGCCCTCTTCCAAAAGAACATCTCAGCTACGTGGTCAGTTCACATACTATCTTATAAGTTAAATGCAGTTTATCCCAATGTCTAAAATATAATTCACAGTAATGATCAAACCATGCATCTGGGTGTATATATTTTGTGGCAAGACACTGAAGTATGAAAAACTTACTGAAGAATGATTACCACTTAGTGAGGATTTTAGGGAAGCAGATTACCCCGTCTTCCTTCTCCAATAAACTGGCATTACCACATTCCTTTACCTGCATTTATTTTGTATGGTAGAGAAGGAAAGCTATCTGGACATCTACTTTTTTCTTAAATCTCTTATCCTTTTGGCTACTATAGACATTATTCAGTATTTATTATTTTTACCTTGGCAGACACATGTCTCCCAGCTGAGCTTGGGTTTAATTCATGAAGTATTTATTCTAAGTTTTCGGGGCTTTATGTGTTAGATTGTTTTACTGTCTTGGATATTTCCATTTTCTTCTTCCCTGAAGCCCATGCCGGAATCTCACCCACTGCCGTGAGACATGCGGAGCACCAGTGCAGGAAGGCGGGAGACTGCGACGCTCTCCCCCCTGTAATTATGCTGACTGGGTGACAAACTTCAGCCAGTGACATTTGAGTAAATGTAACACCAAGTCTGGGTAGAAGCTTTAGAAAGCACTGGAAATTTCTGCCAAATATTTTATGTTTCAAAAAAAAAAAGGCCTGTTCTATCATCCTAGAACATTTCCATGCAAAGAAACACGGAAAAAAAGCCCAACTGTTGACACACAGTCATTGACAAGTAACAGATAACAAGAAAGAAAGATATGTGTATTAAAAGCTACTGAGAGTTTGAGTTGTTACTAATCAAACTAATTATACTCTCATCTAAGAAATACTGATTAAAAGGAAATGTTTTGGCAATTGGTGAAGTTGAATCCATTTTAGTTGATGTATCAATGGAAAGTGGCAAAAGTACTGTTTAATATATTAGATGATTCAATTTATTTTAAAAATCATATTAAAACAAGCCAGGAAGATATCACCAGTCAATCTGCAATTGCTAAATGAAGATGTGTTTTTTGCCTATTGGTTGAGGTAACTTAAGATAAAGGTATAAATCTGATCATTTAATGGTCCGTCCTGAGTATTCAAGGACAGTTCTCTCCTTCTGGAAGCTCTCTCAAGCTGAGAATATATTTTCTCTTGTGTCATTTAGACATGGCCAGACAATGAAGGAGATATCCTGTTTTGTTTCCTTCCATGAACCCCCAAATAATTCCCCTTCCTTCTTCCAGAAGACACCAGCTCCTCAGAAATCAGTGTTTTCAATGGTGTCTGCCTCTGTTTGTCCTCATGCTGCCAACCTCTAGCCATGTTACCTGTTCACTCACAGGCACTGACTGGCCGCTCCAGGCAGCTGATGTCGTCACACTTCCCTCTTCATCCTCTCACCATTCTTAGTGACTTCAAATACATGTAGGACCAACCCAAAATTCTGGCCTCTCTCTGCTTCTAGACTTCATCCGCTCTCCCTAATGTTTTCCCTACATTCACGTGTCTTACCCCAGAGGACACACCCTGAATCCTGCATTACTGCTCCACCTCCGAAACCCCAGTTACGATTATGCCGTTCTCTGACTGCCATCCGCTGTATTGCCTGCCCACTTTTTCTGGTACTCCTGTGATAATAATTCTTTGTATCATCAAAGTTTTCATTTAATTGAGTTTTTGACCCTTCTAATCTCTCATCACTCTTCTGTTTCTTCTATCTTTACCCCTCCTGACTCAACGTGGACCATTATTTATCAATTATTATAATCATGACACATAAATCACCTTAAACATTTGTTCTTTCTCTTTCTCTGTCACGTTACCTTGTAAAATCCCAAGTTCTATAGACTTGAATCATTTATGTCTTTGTGCCTAAGACTGAATAAGATTGAATAAAAGATATGAAACATGTTCCTTTAAATCTACTCCCTCAAACTAACACTGTATAGAAATAATTCCTTCAGTAATCCAATGCTCCAGATTCCGATATAACTATGAGATGTTTATTTTTTAAATATCCCAAAACCCGTCTCTCACTGCCATCCAATTTGCTTCACTAGCCATAATGATCTCTTTTATGTTCATTTTCAGCCATTTTAGCCAAGCCATTTTATGCTTTCTTGCCCTAAATTTGCTGTTCTCACCACTCATTTGTAAAGTCAGCTTCTTCTTATTCTTTAGGCACTAAATCAATGTCATCTTTTCAAAGAGGCCCTCTCTCACCACCTTATCTAAAATGACTACCTATTATACCCTCCCAAGTGTTTTCTGTGCTTATTAAAATAATTATCTCAAGTATTTTTATTTGTATTTTTATCTCCATTCCAGACAGTAAGAAAGGGGGGGGGGTATGATTCTTTGTTCTCTACTTTATCCCCAGACCTAATATGCCTGGCATACAAGAAGCAGACAACAAATAGTTGTTGAATGAATGAAAGAATGAGTGAATGAACGAGTGGTACATTCAGCAAATTACTTGAAACTACTTTGCTTCAGGTAACACACATAAAACAACGCGGTTGTCTTGGGCGCCTGGGTGACTCAGTCTGTTAAGCGTCTGCCTTCAGCTCAGGTCATGATCCCAGCGTCCCAGGATGGAGCCCTGTGTCTGGCTCCCTGCTCCGTGGGGAGCCTGCTTCTGTCCCTCCCTCCCGCTCCTGCTTTCTCTCTCTCTCTCAAATAAATAAATAAATAAAATCTTGGGAAAAAAAATAAGACGGTCGTACTACATGATATGCAAAGTCTCTCCTATCACTCGAGTCACATCTCCAGCTCCTCACTTGGTTTGATGTGGCTGACTTGTTGGTGCCCTGATGTGTGTTTTTAAGTTCGCTTGGCTGTTTCCTCAGAGATTAGAGGCTACAAGGCTGGATCTTGAGACTGCTACATCTCTCTCTCTTTTTTTTAATGTTTTATTTTTGTATTTGCTTTAACATTTTATTTGCTTTGACACCAAAAAAGAAGCCTATCCACCAAGAGGCAAGAAATGATCAGCAGTCCAAACACTCCTGCGGAGGAAGTTGCCTCGCGAGAAATGTGACGGATGCCTCTAGTACCCTAAATGAGCAACCAAGCCTCCCGTGGATTCTGGGTGCCTCTACACAGAAATTCTACCTCTTGGACACTTTTCACTAACTCGTTCACCCCTGAGAACACTTTCCTCTGTGCATTTGTTCCCTTTGCTGTTTCTATGCCTCTGTCTCTATCTATCTGTCATAAACAATTGGATTCACCCTACTTCCAGCCCCAGGCCTCCACTGCAATATCCTTTGTAGTTAACCAGGCACATTGCTAAAAGGTAAATAGTATATACTTTAGGTTTCACTGGAGATAACGAGAAGATACATTTTGAATTTTCCTGACTTCTAAGCAGAGGTCACGATAGTAACTAACATACAATTTGGTTAGGCGGTCCTATTCCGAGAGCACAATTTTCTCTAGGTTTGCCATGTGTATTGACGTAAAACTTTGGAGAGGAATGTGTAGAAAGATAATTGTGGTAGTGCAGACTAGAGATCAATTATTTATATTACTTTGGGCAGAAGCAGGTCAGATGTGAATTAGACTCATTATTTTTCCTTATTCCCTCAGGCCCCCACCAGTAAGTACTCATTGATTCCTTCTTGGTATGTGTGACTTCCCCTAAATGCTGCATACACATTTTCAAGTCACAAGTGCTTCATTTAGTTATTTGTTCAACTATTACCTTAAGTAAATCCAGCGTATGAAAAAAATATATCTACAAAACAAGTAAATCAAAGAATGCTTATCCCAAGACTTTCTGAACTGCGGTCCATTAGAGAATAAAGCCCTAATCTGAGGCATTCATTGTATGTAATGAATTCACATCTCTCTTATGCATATAAAATGGTCCTAGTTCTAAAACATCCTTAGAATAAGTGAGAAAGCCACTGCTTAACATGATTTTCTTATATCCTGGTTCAGATTAGGAGAAATCCTGACTGAGAAAGTTTTACATTAAAATGCAGAGAAAGACCTAGTAGCTAAAATATATGAATAAAGCAGAGCATATATAAGAAAAATAACACAGGAAATAAGAGACTCAACAAAAATGTTTCAAGATTTAGGGCCGAGAATGTAATAGGAGCAAAGTGTAGAAAAGTCCCCATTAGAGGAAACAGCTTCTGCTCAACTGCAAACTATTGCTAGTATGTGGGAAGGTTACTACAATATTATCAGGTCTGCTTTTCTTTTTAAAGAGAACCTTCAAATCTCAGATGTTTGATGTGAAATTTCATGGTTTTGAATCTTTGCAACTCATTTTTAAACGTTTAATCTACGAAATAGGAAAATACAACACTTCTTAGGATATACCACCCCCAGGCTGCCAGTGAGCGAAGACCTCTGCATTATAAAACTTACCTGAATAGTAAGGTCTCATGGAACATCTAATACTATTATCTGCTACAAACACACACACACACACACACACACACACACACACACACAGTTCTAATTGGAAGAGAAAAGCAAAAGTGCACTTTGCAGACAGTATTGCTTACTCAATATGCATAGTTCTTGAATCTTATAACTTGATTGAATTATGACCAAACTATCCTTAATGTGGCTTGAGTGTCAGACCTTACATTTTGTTTTCGTCTTTGTTTTTTGTTTTGTTTTTGGGGAATTGAGGTGAATGTGTATTAACACAGAACTATTAATCAAACGTAACTTTTTCTAATCACTAAATTATCCTAATACGGGATGCAGAATTCCTGAACTCTCAATGATATGGCATTAATTAGGTACATATAAACCATGATATTCTGTAAAATTTTCACAAGGAAGAGCATTATAAAATACAAAACTTTACTTTTTCTCTTCATAACTTTAATTTGTCTAAGAGTTTCCTATAACAAGTTCGTGCTTGGTGTGCCTGTTTATCCTGATGAGGAGTTCGTGTTTTGCTTTTGCTTTTATTTTTATCTTTCGCAAAGCTATTATTCAACCGTTCTATTAACTGTTCTATTGAATGAGTTCCTGCTACAGTTCTATGTACAAGCAATCCTATCATGAAAGATTTCCACTGGAATGTTTCACCTCATCTCTTGAAAGGGCCCCGCCCCCCACCCTACCACTTAATTCTCCACCTTAGGGAACAGCCCGACATTCTCTGAAGCACCCTTCCTTTTATGCCTCTGACTTTGTACATGCTGTGCTCTGCTTCAGATGGTCTCTGTTTTGTCTGCCTGCCTGGCTCCCTAGTCATCCCTGAAAACACAACCTAGAAGTTTCCTCCTCCAAGAAGCTGTCCTTCTTTCCCCAACCCCCTTGCTTCTGAAACTGTAACCACTCCAGAAACTCACCCAAGTAACAGATACATACTTTCAATGCTACTATTACTGAGCTGTTCAACGTTGCAATTTATTTAAAGTCTGATTTCCCTCTGAGATAATGAGCTCCTTGTCTGTCTTGGAGCTGTATTTTATTCCTGTCTCTGTTCTCACTCTCACATCCAGCCTGCTCCACTGGTAGTTGGTCAAGTAAGGCTAGATGAATTTAATTAAGTGCTGAATATTTCTTCATAGATGCCTTCTACTGGTTTTATTTTTAAGAGACATTTAACATTTAAAAAAATAATGTAGAAAATTTGAAATCCTCAACATCACTACAACAAATGCCAACTTCTGCCCCATGTTATTTTTGCAATTTTTGTTCATTGAGAAATAGTCACAGTGACAGAAATGCAAAGTGCAAGTAGATTTGCCGAAGTGTGAATAGTCATGAAATTCTCCTAGCCATTCACTAGAAGTGTCAGTGTTCATACTACTGATCCTTAGAACGTTTTTGATCCAATTCCTTAGCCTACTCTTAGTGAGGATGGGCTCTAGACTCAGGGGTTCTTAACTTCCTAAATCTTGAGGGGTGGAGAGGGGGTAGGGATGGTTATAGTCTCTTTTTCCAAGGCAGAGAATCAGTGGTCTTGCACCATACCTTTTTGTGTTGTTTTGTTTTGTTTTGTTCTGTTTGCTTTTTTGTGGTGTTGTGGGGTTTTTTTGTTTGTTTGTTTGTTTATGTTTTTTGTTTTTGCTTTTTGGCAAAAGAATGTGTAAACCCCAAAGGCTCAGGTTGCTGACAATTGCAGCCAGCCGCTGCCCAGCTTGAAAAGACCAGGGAGTCCAAGTAGGGCTGTGGGGTGGAGGCTGGGGGACCTCAAGAGGGCTCTGAAAGCCTCTCTCCATATCACTCCCTGGGAGGAAAGATGGAAGCTGACCCTGGGAGAAACGGTCAGGTTAAGGCTGTTAACAGCTGCTAGTACCGTATTACAAAGAAAAGGAATGGACTGATAGCTGAGACCTTTAGAGAATATTCATTCCCATTCATTCTCTCTCTCTCTTTTGAGTGGGGAATGCGGGTGGGCAGCCTGTATTTAAAACAGAGGTCCTGGGTGGCTGCTTTTTCTCAGAATCCTGTTTCTCCACAGTGGAGTTTAAGTCAGATGGGAGTTTTCCCGACTTCCGTGTGAGGAATTTACACAAAGGTAATGAAAAAGTCACATAAATATCCAGAAAGTTCCTAATGACAACTCTGTCATCACTTATTTCTTGCAAGATCCTGAATTGGGGTGGTCATCCATCACCCGCCCTGCATAGGCGATGCGCTAAGTGGTTCCTGGGTGCATTTGTACTTTCCAGATTGAGCTGTGCACGGAATACAAAACCTCTTCCTCCTCCTCCCCCTCTCACTTCACTCTACTTGGAGGGCGTGTGTATGCGTGTTCAGGTGTGTGTCCACGTGTGTGTTTAGCAAAGGCGCTTGGAAGAAGCTACCCCTCTTGCTAACCCCACTCTAAACAGAGTATTTTAGAGTATTCCTCCAGCAAAAGGTGTCTCTAATCTGTCCCCAGCTGAGGTTCCCTCTCCACGCTGATAAGGAGCGACTATCTGCTTGTTCCTCCAGAGAGCTGAGGTTTCCGTTTCTGGGGAGCGAGACCGGATTTCCTTCTGGGGGGGCGGCGTTTTCCCAGAGGTGTGTGAGCGCTGTGCGTTCGTGCACGAGTGGGTGTGTGTGCGCGCGCGCGGGAGGGCGTGAGAGACAGAGGGAGAGAGAGAACGAGAATAAGAGAGAGAGGAAGGGGAGGGGAAGGGGAAAGAGGGAGGGAGCTTCCTCGCCTCCTGCACTGGGCAGGTGGCGCCAGCAGCTTGGGAAAACAGAGCCTCCTCCCCCTCAGCCTGGCGATTGGCTGGTTTTTGTCATTTCCCAGCTAGGAAGTGGGAAGGACAAGTGACATCCTCCAGCCCAATTGCACGCAGGCAGCCGCCACCTCCGTTGCACAGGGCGGCTCATCTAAAAAGAAAGCTTAGCCCCAGAGAGGCTGCGAGGAGCACCCTGGGCGGTAGGGGCGTGAACAGCACCGGAGGGCTCATCTCCCCGGATCGGGAGCTTGGCTGCTGAGGATCGTCCACTTCAGGGCGGAGACAGTGCTACTCCACGGGGGAGTCCCGGGTCCACACTCTACTAACATTTTACAGATTGTCTCCCCTCAGCTCTATCTCCCCACCTTCCTAACAGAGAAGTTGCGGGAGCTGGGGCACCCAAGATGCGCTGCTTCGGGAAGAGGTGGGCAATCTAACACGCTAAGCTGCTCCTGATCTTTTATAAAGTGAAAGAAATAGCGAGAACCGAGGGACAGAGGGAAATACTACTGGTGGGATAATTCGGGATATGACAAATGTGCAGCCATAAATATGGTAGAGTGAGGGGCAGTGTAGGCATGTCCCTGTGAGCTGTGTGTCAGTATCATGAATTAAAAGACAAAGGCTGTTGAGATGTGTGTGCTTCTCTACACTCTTCCCGGTAAGGGTTCAACTCCCCCAGAGCAGCAGTATTGACGGTGGCATTGGCACCCAGGGCTCACCATGGCAAACTCGAAGTCACTGCAGAAATGTGAACAAAAACGTGTGCTCTTCCTGCTCCAATCCACGGGGAACTCAAAGGAAATGTCTCATCCACCGTCCTGGAGCCCTTCCTTCCTTCTCTGCCCTTTCACTCCAGTGACATACAAACTGGTTTCCTGAAAGACTGACCTTAAAGCCCAGAGGGCAGAGAATGCTTGCCTCCTCCCTTTCATGTATGTCCTGACTGCTGGAGATGTATGTTCTGAGTCAGACATGCCCTTTCTTGGAGTAAAGATTGTTTGGGGTTTGGGTGTACCTGCAGAAACTGGGTACCACACACGTTTAATCAACTCTTTCCTGTGTTTGTCCAGATGATGTCTTGAGTTTAATAAACATCATCTCTGTGATTTGGAGCTTTACCCAGGAGGTGGCTATGGTTTTGTGTTGTTGACATAGCATAGAACTACTTCTGAGGATGGGAACCTGGTTCATCTGATAGTCGATTTCTGGAAATCCTACTTCTCTTATGTGAGCAAGTTTACACTGCAAAAAAAATTTAGGTGTAGGTGTTTGTCTTAATGTAAATTTGTTCTTTATTCTTCAGACTTTCTTTATGCTACTCATCTGCTATCTTTAAAATATGTAGAATAAATTGCATTTATAATTTATCTTAACCATTAATCAAAATAAACTCTATTATGCTACTTAAAATTCTTTTTACCTTCATGAAGGTAGCATTTTTTGTGTTCTAGTTCAGAGATGGTGGACTCTGTTTGACCTGATCTCTCATTAAGAGTTCTTCAATCTTTATACTCTCTAGAAGTTTGCAAAATCAATTCCTCTTTGGTTTTGGACATATAGTGAGTCTCTTTAATAATGCGTAATGAATTTCACATGATGTCATGGATATCTTGTGCTAGGCCAACATATTAAACAGTGATTTATACTTTAAACATACATATTTTAATAAAAGCTCAATTTAATGATGTTCAGTGAATGATGAAAATCTATAACTGTAACCATTATACGATTGGCATGTCCAGGGAGCCACATGTGAGTTTTGAATACACTGTCTTCACAATGGTAGAATAAAATATTCAACAAAGTACTTATATTTAGCATCTTTTTCCCCCTGTACTTAATTGTCTCCTAGAGAGAGTTTAAAATCATACATTCTCGGTAGGGGAAGAAAGGGATAAAGAAAGGGGGGGTAATCAGAAGGGGGAATGAAACATGACAGACTATGGACTATGAGAAACAAACTGAGGGCCTCAGAGGGGAGGGGGTTGGGGGAATGGGATAGGCTGGTGATGGGTAGTAAGGAGGGCACGCATTGCATGGTGCACTGGGTGTTATACACAACTAATGAATCATCGAGCCTTACATCGGAAACCAGGGATGTACTGTATGGTGACTAACATAATATAATAAAAAATCAAAAAATAAAAATAAAAAAAAATAAAAAATAAAAAAAAATCATACATTCTTATTGGTTTAAATTAAAACACATGCCTTCTAGTGGGAAAATTTCTTTTACCATATTAACTGTATGAAAAACTGAATTGAAGTTAAAATAAAGCTAGTATCAGGAAATACCTACCAAACTTTTAAATTGGTCTTTTTATGGGAACATGATTTGCTACTTGTGTTTCTGCCATTCTTTTACACTGATGAAGTATTTACTGACTACTGCCTATGTGCAGACCTCTCTGACAAAATCCCTCCTCTTTAAGGGAGAGATTGGGAAATAAAACAGCTAATGAAATTAGGTACTAGGAGAATTTTTCTTTTTTTTTAATATAATGGGGGTTGGAAGAAGGAGAGTTTACCTATTTCATTCTGCTGGAAAGTTTTCCTGGGCTAATAATAAAGAAACTTAAAATGACTCTCTGAATAGATCAAATTTTGACATACAAATTATGAAAAAAGGAAAAGGCAGAGGGGGTAGGTGAAGAAAGTGAAGGCTCTGTTTAGGAACCAGTTTGGATGGAACTTTGTTGATGTGTCAGGAAGTGGAAGAAATGCGTCTAGAAGTACTGAAGGTAAGTGGAAGAAAGTTGGGCAGACCTGTCTTTCACCCCCCATAACTTTATCTAAACCCTTCCTAAGAAGCACATTCTCTTCCTAGAAGACCAGAAAGCTCACCTAATATCAAAAGTATCAAAGAGTACATGGCCCAGAGGAACAACTGCAGTAGGTGGAGAGCTATCTGGCAGAGCATCTGTGATGAGGGGGGTGTTGATCCCTAAGAAACGTGAAGATCAGAGGTAGGGAGAATGTCTGGTGGTTTCCTTAATGTTGCCTGGTAATGGAAAAAAAATGCTAAGGGTCCATATTTTTCTTTTTCTTTTAACATATCAAGAAGAAAGAATTAAACCGTTGCATTATTCACACCGTCCACCTTCATGTACAAAAATTTCTTCATTTTAGCTTCCTAGTTCTAGACATTAAATGTCCATACCAGGGACAGCATAGTCAAAGTGACCTGTAAATGGGAAATGCCACGGAGAAAGAAGACTGAGGATCTCAGGCCCTACCTCTTTAGCGGATGAGAGAAAAGAGGAGGTTGTAAGCATAGAAGATTTCTAGGAGAAGAGTATTATGGAAGATAAACCAAACTGGACCCTGAAGTGGTAAGGACAGGTTTCATCCAGCACTTACTGCAACAGGGAAGAGCGCCAAGCACAAACTGAACTCAAATCCTCAAAACAAAAGGCAGGAGACCTTATAAAGGCTGGGGGGTACTAAAGAAGGACATTGAAGGCTGTCGGGGTGGGGGTGGTCCATGTGACAGGGCACCTGGGTGTGTTAGTCGGCGCATACCCGGAGGAGAAACCGTCTGCTATTTCTCTGGCGGAGGCGGTGGCTGGGCTGTAGCAATGGGCCTGCTGAGGTTAGCACTGACCCCCTGCGGGGACTGGGAGCTAGAGAGAGCTGTACCTCCCCGAGGGCACTTCACAGTGTTTGTCCTCAAGTCCCTGAAGAAACCATTTGGGTGGTATTTCACATTTCAAAGGTCAGAGAGAAGATTTATAATTGCCAGCTTCCCAAAGTGCTTGAAGACGGGCTTCAAGGGCCTATCACTGGGTTTTGGCTGGAAGGAAGAGTAAATTTTGACAGCACTGAAATTTCTCAGGACGGCATTCAAAAGGGGCCGGGGTCATCCTAGGCCTGTGATAGAAGCATGCTAGAATTTGGGCAAGACTGTGAATAGATGGGCCCAGCAGGCGTCACTATGTCCTGAGAGATACACAGTTCACAGCCCAAAGCCATTTAAGCACAGACAGGTAACAAAGAGTTTTTGCAATTATGAATTAATAAAGTAGACTTAATGATAAGTTCATGTGTAGGCCCTATTTGTCAATACAGTAAAAAAACCTTAACATTAATGCATTCCGACACGTCATATTAGGAGATATTACTTGTTAATATCTATATTAATTCAGATTTTATTAATTGCTTACTATAGGCATGACCCTGTTTTGAATCAACAGGGCATTTAGAAAGTAAATTTTAAGAAACCCTTTAATTATTAATGTTTCTTTGAGTTTTATTTTAGTTGTTAGCAGAAGTAATGGTGATTGTTTTCTTTATGGTTAGAACCTTATAATCAATGTGAAATATCATAAAAACTCTGCATAATATTTTTTTCTTTTCTTTTCTTTTT
Organism: Ursus americanus; assembly: GCF_024610735.1. Taxonomy (NCBI): domain Eukaryota; kingdom Metazoa; phylum Chordata; class Mammalia; order Carnivora; family Ursidae; genus Ursus; species Ursus americanus. Next base: position 9,737,218 of record NC_142131.1, read on the forward strand.
TTTTAAGATTTTATTTATTTATTTGACAGAGACAGCCAGCAAGAGAGGGAACACAAGCAGGGGGAGTGGGAGAGGAGGAAGCAGGCTCCCAGCAGAGGAGCCTGATGTGGGGCTCGATCCCAGAACGCTGGGATCATGTTCTGAGCCAAAGGCAGACGCTTAACGACTGCGCCACCCAGGCGCCCCTGCATAATATTTTTCTGTTGCTGGCTTATATAAAGCTAGAGTTCTATTGGCACATCGATTACAACTCTGTACTAGTTCAGGGAAATCTTTTATTATAATTTAGGCATAACTGGAATACTTTAGAGAAGACTAATATTCTGCTCCTACTATCAAGAGGAACCAATTTAAATTTAATTAATAAGCTATACGTGCTCTTATCATTTTCTTAATAATGTAGGTTTCCCAAAATTAATGAAATTAACCTTCATAAAAGATAAAGCTAAACTGGCAATCCCTCGACAATAGGAAATATGTGTTGGATATCCTTTTGTTCTTCCTAGGGCCTAGAAGACTGTCTTGCACTTAGTATACACTCAGTAACCATGTATCGACTAATATGCTAACTATACATGGAAAAATTTTATTTTAAAAATTGCTGGATATAGAATATCTGTAGATTTCTTGTGACAGTTTGTATGTATGTGTCTAAGTTACCGGAGGGCAGAGACTGTTTGTTTGTTTGTTTGTTTTTTAAGATTTTATTTATTTATCTGACAGAGATAGAGACAGCCAGCGAGAGGGGGAACACAAGCAGGGGGGGTGGGAGAGGAAGAAGCAGGCTCTTAGCGGAGGAGCCTGATGTGGGGCTCGATCCCATGACGCTGGGATCACGCCCTGAGCCGAAGGCAGACGCTTAACCGCTGTGCCACCCAGGCGCCCCTAGAGACTGTTTTTTAACGGCCATTAAATATGTAGAATTAGAATGGAAGTAAATCGGAAAATCCACTGCCAATCAGTAACTAGAAAAAAAGTAACATCTGAGACATACACATCCCTTCCTTTTTTCACACTTCTCTTCTCATTACACTGCTAGTGTGTGGACGGACTCTCATTCCTTCTTAAACTCACCAGCTCTGCTGCCAGCACCAGGCTGATGGTTTTGTAACGTCAGGTTTTACCAGACCTCTCGGCTGCCATCTGTCCGGCTGATCACTCTCCTTTTCAAAGCTGCCGTTCGTTTGGTTTCTGTGACTCTTCTCTCCAGCATTTTTCTCATGAGTTCTATTTCCTCCTTAAATACTGTCATTCTCCAACATATCATTTTTCACCTGACATCTAGGGGATGCACTTAATTTTCTCAATAGAATTTTCTAAAATTTTGCTCACCGAAGAAAAGTAAATAAATAAAAGCTGAGGCTTCTAGCGCAGTTAGAAGTGAATGAATGAATTCCCCAGGCTTCCATACTCTCTTTACACTCTTTTCTTGGTTGATCTTACCTCGTCTCAAGGTTTTCAGGTGCTAATGACTATTAAGGTCTGCAGCTTCAGGCCAGATTTCTTCTCTGAATTTGAGGTTCTTAATCTCAATATGTTTAAAACTAAACACATTTATTTTCTGCAAATGGTTCTAATCTTGGTTTTGGGTTTTCTAAAAACCACATTTAGGCATTTGGTAGGACCCCTCCTTTCCTCACTAGCCCTCATCCCAATGGTCAGACACCAAATCCTAATGATTCTACACCCGACATAGTTCTCCGATCTGTCCTCCATAATCTTTAGTTCCGGTTTACACTGCCATCATCTATTCTCTGGGCCATCGTCACCGAGCCTCTTGCCTGCAGTCCTCTACAACTCCTTTGAATATTTCTTTGAAACAAATGTTTCACTACTCCTTTCCTTCTTCACTTCTCACCACTCTTTACCTCAGACGTCATGAGTGTTTCTCCATAAAGGATGCAGCATCACCTCTATGCTTTCTCCAAAGTTCCGCTCCCTTCCTTTACTCCTGCTTTAGGACTCAGCTTAGGCACTATTTCCTCGTCCCTCTTCCCTAATAGTGGCTTCTAAGTGTCATTCCTCAGAGTTTCCAAATGCACCTTGCAAATATCTGTCACTGTCCATCTCTATTCCTTAACAATGAGTTCCTTGAGGGTATAAAAAACCACTGTCATCCTCTTACCAAAACAGTGCCTCATACCTAGTCAATATGTTTTGGTCAAATAAATAATAAATGAGGGAATAAAGTAGTTTTGCTTTAGTGATGAATGATACTTCTCCTTGTTAAGAGGCAACATGGAAAAACACTGGGTCTGACAGTCAGGAAATTGTATTCTTCCATTATTGAAAAGAACAAAAGAAAGAAAAGAAAAAAGAACAAAGAAAGAAGGAAGGAAGGAAGGAAGGAAGGAAGGAAGGAAGGAAGGAAGGAAGGAGGGAGGGAGGGAGGGAAGGAAGGAAGGAAGACAAAAGAGACAGAGACAGAGAAAGGAAGACTGTGTATGAAAACCTGGAACTGTAATTTAATATTTCTAGTCCTCAGTTGCTCTCACTGGTAAAATGAGAGGTTGAACCCCATTACCTTATTTGTCGCTTACAGACTTAAAATCCTAATTTAACCAGAAATGAAAATTTGCATACTTTTTAGCTCATTTTATATTTTTTTCTTAACATTGTACCTTCACTATTTTGGTGGGAGATTTTGAATTCCATGAGATACATTCTAAATCATATTCAAATGAAAAACAAAAAGATATTTCAAAATTAAAAAGTGATTTCTTATAGGTTATGTTTTTGAAATTATCCATATCATGATTCACAATTTGTCACTGAATAATCAAAGGTTGATTACAGACTGGAACATTCTTTTTTTTTTTGGAACATTCATTTTTTTTTTTTTTAAGATTTTATTTATTTATTCAACAGAGATAGAGACAGCCAGTGAGAGAGGGAACACAAGCAGGGGGATTGGGAGAGGAAGAAGCAGGCTCATAGCGGAGGAGCCTTGAGGTGGGGCTCGATCCCCTAACACCGGGATCACGCCGTGAGCCGAGGGAGACGCTTAACCACTGTGCCACCCAGGCGCCCCTGGAACATTCATTTTGAACCATGCTTCTTGTTATTGCAGTTCACTGTTGTTATTTTGAAAAGACATGGTTTATACGTGGCCTCACACAGCTGCCACAATCAAAATTTAATGCCACCTTTAGAAGAAAAGACTTTTATTCTTCTATGTTCTCTTGAAGCTATAGCCCAGCTTTGTAAGTGCTGGACACTTGCCCATTTCACCTCTGGGTCAACAGAAAGGGTTGTGTGGGACTCTGGAGGGGCATTTCCAGTGACTTCTTAGGCTTTGCAGGTCAGGTAAGAAAGTCTGGTGGATGAGGTGCCCACTCTAGATTTGGGACGGGGGCTATTTTGAGGCTCTTGAAGGCCGTCTTTTCTTGACAGCATCTTCCTCCCTCATTTTGTGATGAGAGTTAAGAGAACATGCCTAAGCCGAGAGCCTGGCACCAGGCCAGAAGGCTTGGGACAATCAGCGTCGCCCTACCTGTGAGCAGCATCTCTTGGTGATGAACAGACCAACAACTGACACAAAATGGGACAAGTCCCGGCATAGTAACATGTGCAAAGTTGCAGTTCACAAAAAGGAGCACCCTCTCTCACTTATTCTTTCTCATCTTTTTCTCTGTAACATTTAAACATGCTGGAAGTCTACCGAAGTGCATTCACGTGCACCCTGTAACTAAACTATTACACGGTGACTTAGGAATTCTTTGTGCAAATTGTAAGGTCTAAAGATCATTTTGAGCAAGGATTTTATCATCTAAACTCACGGAGAGTGGAGACTGAGTGTCATCTAATGCTGGATCTTCAGAGACCCCGTCTACAACGTCCGTAAGAGCCTCCTTCTTCGTCCTCTATTGCTTACTCTTATTTTTCTCATCACTGATGTTACAAATTTTGTTCTTCCGATGTATTTCTCCCTCCTCAGAAGCTAAGTCCACATGCAAAGGATTTGTTTTATTTTGTTCATCATGTCACTAGTCATTAAATGAGCAAATAAAAAATGAATGCTAAAATATAATGAGACTTCTGAACTGTTCACTAGAAATTATAGTTTCTTTTTATTTCCATTTGTTACCTTTGCAGTAGAACTGGGGCAGTTGGCAATCACTTATAATGCTAATGCAATTACTCGCAACTCTGTTATCCTTTTGATGGTGGGGATGGAATTCAATGCTTTTCTACCAGCTTTGTGGGTTTTATAAAGTCAATTCCAAAAGCAATACAAAGATAACTTGTCTGGACGCTAACTCCGGAGACGAGCAGAGCTCATGTATTTACGGATGGCCATCTTGAATCTCGTAGTGGAGCGACGCAGTGCCTGCTCTTTCCTCCATGACCTACCCTGCCCATAAAGCAGCCCCAGACCACACCCACCAACGTGACCACTCTCTCCTTCACACCCTAGCGTTGACTACTCCATTTGGCAGTCTCTCATGTGCTTCTTTCTAACATCACTTTTGTTATAGTTGCAAACTGTTAGTTAACTTTTTATGTTGCTGTTTTCCTCAATCGCATTTTAAACTCTTTGAAGGCAGTAGCTATTTCTTACTCTTACTTAGCACAGTCCACATAACAGGCACTTAATAAATGTTTATCTTATTCGATACACCATGGCGTACATTTATTAACTAAATCATTGATTCAATCTCAATTATGACTTTGCCTTTAAATGTAGATTAAAGTGCATATCAGTTTTACTCAGATGCCATTTCTTTCAATACAGTTAAATAGTAAAAGAGAACTCATTAGAATTTTATTATACCTTCATTACAACTGAAAGATCTTTTCTTAATTTAATTTAAGAGCTCTGCAACAAATGCTCTTCAAATTACCAAACCTTCTTGGTAGATAATGTGTTACTATTACATTAAAGGACCTGAGGAAAATATATACTACAATATAAGAGAATGTAATAAACATGATATATAAAAATTATATGATAAAACGGCATTCCTTTTCCTATCTAAAGGCAACAAATATTTCTATATGAGTAGATATATATCAGATGAATCTATTCAATTACTTCAAATATCTTTACAACCAACGTAGATATGTATGGAGATTATGGAAAGTATATTTGCATATATACACTGTATATGTATATATATGTAGATGATATACATATGTATTTGTGACTATATGTGTGTATGTATATAATACATATATACATACATATACTTTTAAATTATATATGTAATTATGTAATTATACACTATAAATTTCAGTAGCCTAGGTGTTGATCTACCTATTGGAATCTGAGAAGCAATTCATTTTATCATATTGCCTCACCTAAAGAAATTCAGCAATGATTTCCTAAGAATATTTAAAAATTTGTTGGAAAAAATCATAGTAATGATAGTGATGAGTCATAATAAACTTTATCGATGTGCATCATATATATGCAATTTTAAGAATAAAACTAGTTCAGGGGCTCCTGGGTGGCTCAGTAGGTTAAGCATTTGCCTTCGGCTCAGGTCATGATCTCAGGGTCCTGGGATTGAGCCCCGCATGGGACTCCTTGTTCAGCGGGGAGCCTGCTTCTCCTTCTCCCTCTGCCTCCCCCTGCTTGTGCTCTCTCTCTCACACACACACACTCTCTGTCTCTCTCAAATAAATAAAATCTTTAAAAAAACCTAATTAGTTCAATACTATGACAAACTAAAGCAAGTCTAACAAAATACATATGGAAGATTTTAATATCTTAGAAACCAAGACTTATAATGCAGGTTTCTGTAAGTGTCTTTGTTTTAAAATGACTTTAGGAAATTAGATTCTGTGTCAGTTAAAGAGTAATAAATTCTGTAACTAACGACGCGAATTATAGAATCAGAGACACCTTGCTGGGTACTCTTCCTCTGAGGGCTGGATAAACAACTTGAATTGTTCGGTATATGAAACTTTGATCAATGTATATTGTCATGTAACTCTGATCACAAGAGGAGAATGACAAAAACATGAGTCATAAGGGAAAGTCTTAGTCACACGTGAACCACAAATGAACAGATAAGCACACTGCTAAAAAAGATACTTCTATACTCTGAATTAGTTGAGAAATGGACAAGGCTTTTCTTTTTTCCCTTGCGGCAGGTGGATAAGGCTTAGACCAGAGCCCCAAACGGGTTACCCATGGGGGTCTGCCAGTTACCTGGGGAGAACCGTGCCTGTTCCAAACCTGTTGCCACTCTGAAAGAACAGTGAGAGCAGCGGCACTGGACACGCCATCCCGACAGAACAAGGGGAGGCGAGGACCTTAGACTTTCACTGAACAGATTGCGTGGCCTCCTTGGGGAATCCACGGAAAGGTACTAATAAAAGCTCAAGACTTCTATAGAAAATATTTTTTACATAATGAAACAAGATTGCAGAGATCATAAAAACAGGACGTCTTGCATCTACTATCTCTTATACTCCCTCTCACCGACCCACTCATTGGCCAGTTTACCTGCGCACACAGTGGCTATCTCAACCCTTTATTCCCCACGAGCAATTTGATTTTTCGGCTCTATCATTTCTAGCGCTTGTGTTTCTATCATGTTATGTCTGTTGTGTTGTTGGACGCTCATTTGTTTTCTTAGATCTGCATTTCTTTTTTCATCTCATTCTGTTGGTATAACATCTTATCTTTTTGCTCATATTTTGTTAAGTTTAGGTGCATATTAAATGCTTTGCTAATGAGAGGGACTCAGTTGTTTGCCTCTCTTCTTCAGGTTTCTTTCCTCCCCCATTTGCTCCTTCCCTTCCTTCCTTACACTAACATAATGGCGGCGTAGATGCTACACCATTTCTTTCCATCTTTCTCATGCTTGGGGATTGCAATCTTTGGCTGGGGAGCTTATTCATTTCATAATTTTGACTCCCTTGTCATCTCTTCCATTCCTGCAATAAATATTTATCAAGCACTGGCTGTATGCCTGGCAGTGTTCTGGGTGCAGATGATGTGGCCTATACTGGGTAACCAGAGAAGGACTTATTTTTTTTTTTAATGTGTCATTTGAGCAGGGATCAGGATGACAAGAGTGACTACCCATATGACAGTCTTGAGAAGAAAAGCAAGGGCTTCGTGCTGGGCCAAGGAGGTGATTGGAATGTATTCGTGGGGGGAAAGACAGAAACAGAACTGGGCCACAATGAATAGAAGGGGCTGGGAAATTAGGTGCAGTTTGTGCACATCTTTATGCACCAGGGTATGAATCCGCTAGGGCTGTCATAACAAAATACCACAGACTGGGCGGCTTACACAACAGAAATTTAGGAGGCTAGAAGGTTCTGGAGGCTAGAAATTCAGGATCAAGGTGTTGACGGGTTTGGTTTATCCTGAGGCCTCTCTCCTCAGCTTGTGGATGACCTTTTCTCTGTGTACACACACCCCAGGTGTTTCTTCTTATAAGGACACTTGTCATATTATATTAGGGCCCTACCTTGATGTCATTTAACCTTAATTACTCCTTTAAAGGCTTTATCTCCAAGTGTAACCACATTCTAAAGCACTGGGGGTTAGGGCTTCAACATATAAATTTTGGAGGATCACAATTTAGTCCCTAACAACCAGGATTGATGAGTTGGACTTAATTCTAAGTATCATGGCAAGCCATGGTAGGATTTCATATGGGGTGAGTGGCTTCTTATATGTGATTTGTTCATCCTCTATTATGAGTTGGCGTTTGGAGGCATTATTTTATGTTTACTTTTCTGATATGTCAGGTGTGGGTATAGGGCCGGAGAGAATTCAACAGGGAGTGTACAGCTGTTAATGGAGGAACTGGACTTTGAATCTCTCCTTTGAGCTTGTGTTAAAGAGAATCTCCTGAGTTCTCGTCACCAAATCTAAAATATATTTTAATCCCATGGTGTGGGAATTCTGCAATGTAGCTTAGAAGTCTGAAGCTCTCATTGTTCAGTCTACTTTATTGGATGGTCTCTCCCTAGAAGGGGATGCCATGCCCCTACTCAGCAGAGGGAAAGTAAGAAGGCTCTCTTTGGAGTGGTGGGTGAAGGACAGGTGACTCTGGGCTCTCAGCGGGGAGAACCCCTCATCCCCAGCACTCTGCTCCCTTACAGAGTCTTGTAGTTTCCATGCTCCCTATTTATTTTTTAGAATGATGATCTGGCCAGAGCCATGATGATTATGCTCCCTCCACTTTTCTTTCAGTTTGAAGAGACGATATGGATGGGTGCTCTCTCCTGGAGCTTTTTCCTGCTTCAACTGAAACCCCATTGTGAGGATTTCCTTTATACGTTTTTATTTGGGATCCATCTCTGCCTTTCGGAGTGTCACATTCGACGACTGTGAGTGCCAGTGAATGGTCTCAGGATTTTCTAACCACATTTTCCGAGGCCTGCTTTTTTTTTTTTTTTCTGGCCAAATCAATCCATTAACATGTCAGAATTTTCACATGATTTCTTTTGCACCACAACTTTTTAGATTTTACGGCAAAATGTTGTATCTCTTTCCTGATGGATTGGTGAAAAAGAATGCTATATTTATTATCATTATTGTTGCTGTTGTTATTATTATTATTATATTTTGTTCTGTATTGACAGAAGCAAAATCAGTGATCCGGTTAAATCTACCCTGAAGTCCAAGAAGATTTCATACGACATATGCATTCCTGTGGTGGCTTCATGTTTGGGTTTGTATTTGATTCAGTTACATGGCAGCCCCTTCCTCTCTTTAATGTTAGATTGCCTTCAGTCAGTATTTTTTAATTAAACAATGTTCCTGCCAGTGGATTTGTGTTTTTTAATCAAGAAAACGAAGCAGAGCAATTAGTTGCTTGAAATTATGAACAAACTGAACCCCACAGTTCTCAGCAGACATTGATTCTATTCTGACTCTTTTACATTCTAAATGAAGAAGGGAACTCGTAAAAGGCTGCTGGGAACAGAGCAGGCAGAGATAACGGAGCTCAGACACACTAAAGCTAATTACCTACAGTAAGTGATTTGAAGCAAGGCCAATAAGAGACTGGGGAGTAAGCATATTAAAGCCACTATAATAGAAGACATGAAATGAGACAAAAGAAATGAGGGATGGAAACGTAATGCATGGAAGGAAAGTCACACAAGAGATTAAGGAAATTATATTGCTATTGTGTTTTATTCTAGGTAAAGCGAATGACCTTCACTGGCAATGATTTTGAATCTGGTACATGTAAGAGAGCACACTCTTGTCCAGCGGTTGATGGCATACAGGTTAACTCCTTTTTGTCTTCCCAGTCCCGCCTTTTTTCCTATCCCTTCCCCTCATGGTGTAGATGATTAGACACACGGCAGAAGATCATAGGCATGCGACGACTGAAAGAGCGCAGATGCTGTGGTCTCTGCTTCTCTAGGTGAAGGCACAATTTTTCCAATGTTATCCTCATCCTCTTCACCAGTTACAAAACTGTTGGGTTTATACGTTCATAATCCTTCAGTTGATGAAAGGATGTGCTATCAAAACACATTTTTCCAACTTTCACTGAACTGCTAGTTTCAGAAGGTCTGGCCTTCAGGTGGCTGGATATCTCTATAGTGGTGGAAAGTCATTTTTTCCAGTCACTCATTATTGTATACTTACAAATGTGAATAATATGCTTTATTATTCCTGCGATAAGGCTGCAATGGGCCTCATGGGGGGGGGGATGGAACGTAAGTCAGGCAGCATTCTGGATCTGTGTACTTTCTCCCTAGATACAAAGATTGTGCTAGAATCTACAAGATTTTAATGACTAGGTACTTGACTAATAAAGTGGAATGGAGGAAGGGATAAAATCTAACAATTGTCTTTTTATTGCTAAAGGTAAGAAAAAAGGAGACTCGGAAATTGGTCCAGCAGATAACAAAGCGTTGTAGTTTTGTATTCTTGTCACAGTTTTTAATCTGCCATGCTATGATCTGATTCAGCCATTTTAGCAAAATTATAAATCTTAACGATGTATGAGTACTGACATATTTCATAATTTTATGGACTATAATAGAAGCACAGACGTATTTTCCAATCTTTTCAGACTCAAAAAGCAAAAGTACAACATTAGATAGGGTTTAGCTTTCAAGAACGAAATCTACTCCTGCTGATTTAAGCAGAAAGGGATTTATTACCAAGCACTGAACGATGGGAAGAACGATGAGGCTTAGCTGATAAAACAGACTTCAGGCTAAGTATCCAGCAACATTTCTTAAATGACCCACAGACCCGAGCAGTCAGGAAGCTACTGCTGCTGTGATGGAGAGGAAGCTGCCTGCTCCAGGGTGTTGCTCTTCCCACTTGCCTCACATCTGCATTCTAGGTTTCTAGGAAAGCATCTGAGTGCAGAACCTAAACCACATTCAGAGCTCCAAAAATAGAGGCGTCTGGGAAATAGAATGTGTAGATTCCTAGTCCGTGCAGTATAGGAGACATCCCCCAAAAGTCAGAATATCTAATAAATGTGTCAATCAAGCATCTGTCATTTTCTATGGTGGGTTTTGCATCAAGATCCCTTTAATTTCTTGGCACTCCACAGGCTTCCAAGTGTGCTCCCAGTCATCACTGCTTTTGCTGAGCACCACAAGATATCACGGTTATAGGTGGGGAGTCTGACTCTCAATTGTTTTCATACTTAGCAATTCTCTGTAGAAATACTTCTAAGGCATCTGTGCAGCTTTAATTATTACATTTCAATGATTACTTTTCAAATATTAACTGATGTAAATATACCCCAAGTTATTTGACGGTCTCCCCTGAACGGACATTTATTGAGTTCCCATTTGTCTTCTACAAACAACGCCACAACAAGTTACCTTCGTACACATATCCTCGTCTGTTGTTACTTTTCTCTTTTGCCCTATCAGTGGGTACCGGCTAGTCATCTCTTAATAACCATTTCTCCTTCCTCCTTAGTAATATACCTCTTACATTTCCGGTGAGCATATTTATTTCTTATAGTTAAAAGTGGCGAGGTGATTAATAGAAGCATAATTTCTAGAAAATGTCCTTAAAAGAAGGTAACGAGGCTTTTGATGCGTTTTCTCTTGCATACTAATTGAAGTGTAGATGTGGTGGCTGGAACTCACATATTTATCCTGAGTCATGAGAGGTAAGCTGGGGGCTGAGGATGGACAAGAGCCTGGTGACCGTGGAGCATGCTCATTGCATTATGTGTGTCTACGCTGGGTTTACGAGAGACGGAGACATCTATTTTGTTCCAACACTGGCACATTAGATTATCTGTTAACTGCAGCCAAATGTATATAGTTTCATTTTAATTGTCAAATTAAGTTCCAAAAATGGCTGTAAATTTTACATTTTCATCAACATTGAATAAAAACATACTTCCCCCCACATTTTCACACTTGAACATTTTTGCCAATTAATGGATGAAAAATATTTGTTGATTTAGTTTGGATTCCCTTAATATTGTATTTGAGCATGTTTTCATGTATATTTGGCCATTTGCTCCGTTTCCACTAATTATTCTGCCATATTGAGTCGTTTGTCTTTTTTTTTCTTAAAAATGTGAGAACTTTTTATAGGTTATTGGTAAATTTCTCTCTCTTGGCTGTCAGACTGTTTTCATAAAATTCCTAAAACATATTTAACAGTAACAGTCACTCCAGGTATATTTCTAAATTTCTTTTTATTGAAATCTTTTTTTAGGGTTCCTTAACTAAGTGTAGGGTTTCTGTTTTTGTTGTTGTTGTTGTTGTTGTTGTTGTTGGTTTTTTTGTAAATTATCTTCATTATATTAAAATAAGATCCTTCTGTGGCTATTTTCTTTCTTTTTTTTAAATAAGAAATGACAGGTAATCTTGTGAAATACTTTTAAAATTTTAAAATTTAAAATTTTCTTATTCATGCCAAGTTTCTAAAGCTGAGGTCCATGCACCCTATCAGGAAGCTATGGCAATGCAACGGTGAAGTAAGGTAAAGACAGAACCCGACAGACAGCACTAAGAGGAACGCATGCATTACCAGTCTCCATTCTAACTCCCCTTGCAATTTTCCTTTCAGTGATGCTTAGCTATTTATCTGGGTAAACTTAGAGAAATAGAAGTTCTAGAATATGATGATTACAGTGGTTGTGCCACACGAAGTTGTTTTATAATTTGTAAGAACGTGAGAATCAAATGTTGTTTTCTATAATTGAGGTAATTCCTATGATTTTAGTCTTAACTCAAATGTTCTTTGGAATCAAGTAAATGTTATGCTGCTTCTGATTTCTTCCAAATGTGGAACTCCCGACTAGGCTCAGTTCTAGAGGGCCAACACTAACACGCAGGCATCTAAAATTCTGTTAGTAGATTCAAAGCCAGTCTGATGCTACTAGATCTTTATGAGAGATGATTGTACCTACAACAGGTATAAAACTGTTATTGCTTGGTGCAATAACCTTTAATTTTGAATCCCGGGAAGTCAATTAACTTTTCTGCATCTCCAATCCCTCCATTCCCCTAAGGTAATCCCTACCGTACATGTTAGGAAGAATAAATACATTAATACATATGGAGGCACTTAATTCACTTTCTGGCACATAATGGATTCACAATACATGTAAGCTTCATGGATTTCTTCTGTGATGCTATTGGGAACATGATTTGAGTTCATGTAAAGATATATATACCATATTCCCTACTCTAAAGTAGTCATTCTCAGCCCAGGACAATTTTGCCCCCTACCCCTAAACCCCCAGGGGACGTTTGGTAATGTCCGGAGGCATTTTGGTTGTCAAAACTGGGAGAGGTACTACTGGCATTTGCTGGGTGAGGCCAGGAATATTGCTAAACATCATATAAGGCACAGGACACCAACCCCCCCAGCAGAGAATTATCTAGCTCAAAATGTCAATAGTGCCCTGCTCTAAAGGAACTTGCCATCTAAAATATCTAGGCATGTTCCAACCAGATTGGGAACAAAACTGAAAGCATGACCCAATAAACTTGTTACATACTGGCATTCTCTCCTTGACCATGGTTTGAGGGAGATGCATTATGTACTTTTTGCCTAGACCACTGGGGATCTTTCTCCCAGGAGCTGGGCAATCTCAGGGCAATGACAGCATCAACTGCAGACTATGAGGACCCAGCTTTGTCAATATTGATCTCTTTAAGGCAACCGGGCTCCAGTTGCATGACCGTCTCCTCTCTCCACCACACGGCTTTCAACTATCAACCAAGCTCTAACGTTCTCTGTACCAGACAGGGCGAAATTACCAACAGAGCACAGATGAGCCACAAAGAATGGAGCCGTCCTGTAATAAAAATGCCGTAGAAGAAAATGACTGACTGTTGGTGTTTGAGTTGAGGAAGTAGGTGGATAAGATACCTAGTTGCTTGATTTGTGTGGCAAGGGATGCAATTTTTATGATTTATTTAAGGCAGAAAATTTCACATCCTTTTTAATAAAGCAGGATGTACAATGAAGAAAATGTATTTTTACGAGGGCACTTTGGGAGTCGGTCAGCATTTCTTTTATTTTTCTATCAGAGTTTTTGCAAGTTTCTCTTTGATGCTTCCATAAATCAATAGTTGACATACGAAATGCAGTTTCAGGATACTCTGTAAAGTCACAAAAACCTTCTATAAGGTAATTATAATTGATTAATGTAAGCATAACTTCAATATCCTCAAAATCTGCATGTTTTAAATGGTAATTTTTAAGTGTAAATATCTCCAAGCTTGTATATATCAAATAAATTGTAAGCTTTTGTATAGAAATAGTAATTCATCTACACATTCCACTTCATGTACTGATATAATATATAATCCCTACATAAATCCATTCAAGCAGTGCCCCCAAAAAACCTGCGCAAACAAAATTAAAATATTATTGTGAAAACCTCAGCTTCTGCCTGTCCCAGTAACTGCTTTTTATATATGCTAAAATAATGTTTGATAAAATTACGGTATATGCAATAATGTATTATTATACCATATATATTTTCTTCTCAAGTTATCACAAGTTTAAAATTAAAATTAGGCAGAATAAGACTATTTGGGAGCAATGTGTCAAACTTCTTTGAATCTCTTTTAACCTATGCTGTTAAAAATATAACAGTGTATAAAAAGAGCCAACAAGACGTATTTCACAAAGTTTACAAAGATAGATTCTATCTAACACTGAATATAATAGTCATGCACATTAGTATTAATCTACTAGCCCAAGGCTTCAAAGAAGTTGGGCATTATAGGTCTAATACCATAGAAAACTGAGCAAATTTTTACCTGACCGTTTTGATCACAATCAACCACTGTCCTGTTATTATATAACAAACAAACAAACAATAGCAATTCCTAATAACCCCTCAAGGTTTTGCAAGTTTATGCTTGATCATTAGGAGACATAATCCTAGAGAAAGAAGTGAGAATTTATATTGGCATTTTTTAAGTGTTTTTTTTTTTTTAAGATTTTATTTATTTATTCATGGGGGGGCAGAGGCAGAGGGACAAGCAGACTCCCCATGGAGCAGGGAGCCTGATGCAGGACTCCATCTCAGGGCCATGACCTGAGCTGAAGGCAGACGCTTAACCGACTAAGCCACCCAGGTGCCCTATATTGGCATTTTCTTGAGCAGGCTTCCCAGTTAAAGTCATCAGCAGATGTTTTGGTCTTGCCTAACTGCTAGGTGACATTGTCCTGGCTTTTGTGTCACTGGCAGTGAGATATCATTAAGCATTCACTCTATGGAGGACAATATAAGTAAGTCCCAGGAATTTAGAATTACAGCTGGCTATGCAAATTTGTGTCCTGGCCATCAGTTCAAATTCTAGATCCCTTTTCTCTACTCTCTCATCCAATCGATTCTCTCGGCTTTCATCACTACTAATAAATGGGAGGAGAAATGTCGTCTACTGTGGGCACGGTGCTTGTGTCCTGGCCATCAGTTCAAATTCTAGATCCCTTTTCTCTACTCTCTCATCCAATCGATTCTCTCGGCTTTCATCACTACTAATAAATGGGAGGAGAAATGTCGTCTACTGTGGGCACGGTGCTTTGCCTGTTAGCAGGGGAGATGGCATTCGCTCCTTCCCCTTCCTCTTGACTTAATCCATTTCTTCTTCCCTCTCTCACCTATTGCTGTCAATCTCTGTACAATTTGCTTTCTATCTTTATCCTCTTCTCAATACACTCAGCCTTACTGTCTCAAGATAACCTCTACAATAAATTTAAAATGTTATAAAGCTTTCTTGAAAATGAGTAAAGGTGGGGCACCTGGGTGGCTCAGTCAGTTGAGCGTCTGCCTTTGGCTCAGATCATAATCCCAGGATCAAGCTCCGTATCCCTCTCTCTGCTCAGCAGGAGCCTGCTTCTCCCTCCCCCTGCCTCTCCCCCTGCTTGTACTCTCTCTCTCTCTGTCAAATAAATAAATAAAATCTTAAAAAAAAAAAAAAAAGAAGAGAAAATGAGTAAAGGAAGCCGCATTTAAAACTGAGTCCAGGAGCCCGCTCATTGATAACATAGCCAGAAGGAAGAAAGTTCTTTTGCTTTTAAGAAAAGGAAAGAAGATCTCTCCCTGCCCTAGTGACAGCACACACTAACCACCACTTGCTGCCAGTGAGAAACACCCATGACCCTGAAATCTTGCTCTTCTCCAGTGAATTTTTGTTCAGAACAGTGCTCCCCAACTTCCTCCTAAACCCTAACAAAAGCTGACCTTCCCTTTGTCTCTTCAGACTTGCCTATAGCTTTTTCATAGTTTGCGTGTCCTGAATTGCAATTCCTCTGCTATGCCCCAATGAACTCATTTCGCTAATAAAATAAATGGCTCTTTTATCTTTATGGTTGACACTTTCAGAAGGCTTAGCTTCAAGTAGGTTTGTTTGTTTGTTTTGTTTTTTTACCTTGCAAGGAGAAAAATGCTAAAAATTTGACTACCTGCTTGAAATGGGAAGGGAGGAGAGGAAATGGGTGGGAGAAAACAGTTATAGAGTAAACAAATATATCTGCTTCTATTTTCTTTTCCTTTAACAAAGGAACTTAGAAATCCCCATAGTGGAAGGAAAAAAAGAGAGCATATCTGAAATTGAGGTAGATAACTTCTTTCAGGACTTCATTATTTCTTTCAGTTTTCCCATAAAAAGACATCTTACTTGCAGTAGATATTCTTGGAATTAAAACTTAAATTAAGAAAGAAGTATTAGGAAATACGGCTTCAAATTAGGAGTGCTGCATTTTTAAAATTTAAATATATCCTTTAATAAAAGAAGTTCTTTACTAAAACAAACTACTGTCCGTTATCAACAAAGATAATATTTCTTTAATGGAATTTAATAGCAGCAGATAAAAACATGATGTTTACATACCACCTACCCTACCCGCCAATTAAAGTAACGTTATCAGTACAGAAAGTTTTATATAATTTTTTAAAAATCATACTCAATATGTGAGTCACATTTCTGTTTTCAATCCTAGACTCTCAGCTAACATATATACTGAGTTATATGTAATCTAAGGGTTCAGGGAGATTTCAGTTTCTGACATTTTCTCTCCAAATGAGCTTGAAAAAACATTTTTTTAAAATCCGTGACCTCCAGAATGAAGATTCTCTTAATTTTGCCAGAAAAACAAACAGAACAAATAAAAATAGCCTTTGAGTCTGTAAAGCTTTCCTTTAGTCATAAAATAATGGGATTTGCAGTTCCTGAAATGATTCAGAGGTCACCCTGATATAAGCTTTTGAATGAGCATGCTTACGTAAAATTGTAGCATTAATAGAAAAACAACACCCCAGCTATAGAACAAGGTACCATAATGGTAAATCCTTGTTGCCCATTTCTGTGTTTCATATTTTGCACATGACGTCTAGGAAAATGGAGCTTAAAATCACTCTCAATTACACTATCATATTAAACTGTGTTCGTGAGCTGTTAGGCCATCATTATATTTGGTATTAGTATAGATTCTTCGGCTTTTCTTCCCATCACCACTGTGATGTAAAACAAGATGGGAACAAAAATTAGATATTGGTAATTTAAAGCAAGTTCCAAGCTGGATTAGAATAAAAAACTTTAATAAATCCTTTGAAGTTTAGTACATTGTTTAGCTGTTAAGTGTAAAAAACAAAAACAAAATAAAAACAAAAACAAAAGCCCTTCAAGCTGTTTCTAGTCTTCTTAATAAATATTATCATTTGGAATTTGGAAGCGAAAGAGCCAGTTTTAAGGGAAAGTGACATTGCTAATCTTATAATAAAACCAGCCAAACGAATGTGTTTTTGGACATTATAGAACTGAGTGAAATGTTCAAATTTTCTCTTTGAAAATTACTATTTATCATCTATGCCAAGTATCTATATGGGTGACAATTGCATTGGGGATTATTTGCCTTGTTAAATAAAAATGGTGCAGACTTCTGAGGCTAGGGACTGGAATTCATGATTTCTTCCACAACAAGTAAAATTATGTGTAATAAAGTGATAATTTTGCTAATGCATATGAAATATTTTTTAAAATACATAGTTTTTGGGGTTTTTTTTTTTTGATCATTTCTCATAAACCTGTTGAGTAGAATAGGAACCACAGCCCCACATACCATCTTTAGAAAAATCCAGTATTCATCTGAATCCAGAAATTGACACTGTTTTTCCTTAAGTATACTCATCTGTTTCAGATAAATCAATCCGCTCAGATTTCTCCTCTCCACCTGCCCTGTGTACCTGCCACAATCTTCATGTCCTTGTAGTAGTGTCAGGAAACGGGGGCAGTGGATCCTAATGATTTTCTCTTGCATCATTTCTGGTCTCTGCTGAACAGTGGCTAGTCCCTCTGTTCCCTGTACTGCTGACCACTGAGGTGTAACTGAGCCCTTTGGCTCAATGGACGTTGTGAAGATATTTAACTTATGGTGTGTGGGTCCAAACATATGTCACTCTTATCCCAACCCAGATGTCTGCTGATCCAATGAATGCCTTTTTCAGGGAAAGAGGAAATTTCTGAATCCTGTGTATACCCTTTGAAGCTACTGAGGGGCTGAGGACTACCTCAGGTTTATCTTTCTAAGTACTCCCATCTCTCAGTGCCATGTGGGTTCTCACATGCTGTCTGATCATGTGACACATGCCAGTCTCATATCAAGGGTTGACAGCCTTCTCAAACTTCTTAATAATCGTGTCACCTGGCCACTCCCTCCTGATGGTCTCAAGATCTACTCTCTCCAAACGAGCATTTCTAAGGGAAAATATAAGGACATGAAAGCCTAAATTTACCACCAAATTTGAATACATCATTCTCCTTCCTACTGTCACTGGGGTCTTCATGGATAGCTTGCCTACATTCTTTTGAATAACAGAACTTTCCAACATTACTGTCCTTCTCTCGGAAATGATACTTACTTTGTCTCTTTTCTTGAGGCCTATGGCTGGTAAGAAAGAGAAAAGGATAAACCAGCTTATAGATAAGAAATTATAAATTAGGGAGAACATAAAAACATATTTGTTTCACACGGATCACTTTTTTTTTCTGTACCTGCAAATAAACGTCCATAAATAGGTTTTTAAAAGAGTAGGTCATTACTGTTATTGTAATAATACTAAAACACTTATCTATTATTATCTCTTCAAAAATCTTTTTCTATCAAGTAAGCATAATACAGGAAGCAAAACATAATGATCATGAATGATCTAGGTAAGTGAAAAACAAAGTGAAGAAATAATTTAAGAGTAATGTTGCGATGTTAACAAGCTAGGGTGTCCAATATCTATTGATACTGTATACGGAGTTATGCCATTCTTTTGAATGTTCAATATTAACATTCTTAAAGTTTTTATTTCAACAATCTGTAACTCAAGAATGGACAATCGTTCTCTATGGCTTATCAGTTCATGTCCTAAAAACCTTGGGCCTGTCGTGATGAGTCCCTTACTTCTTGTTTATTGTCTGATGAGTTTATACACACTTGTCTTTTATTAAAAAGATAGAATTATTGGTTATGAGAATATTCATAGGTTCGACTTTAGTTGATAGTACCCAATAGCTTTCAATTGTGATTGCAAAAAATTCACGTTTCCACCATGAATGTAGGAGAATGAAGGAAGCATGGTAGAGATTTTTATGATGATTTGGGTTCATGATTTTCCTATCACAGTGGAATTCATTTCTAAGGATACAGACCAACAATTATGTAAATTATGCACACTCATATATGAGAGAGCTTAAAAAGTCAGGGAAGCTTGAATTCAATGAAGTATTTCTCATAACATTTCCCTGTTGCATCATACAGCAAAATAGTTTAATTCCTTTCACTGGCCTTTAATAAAAGTAAAATAAAAATTATTTTCTTATAAGAGTCTAATACATATTAATATGTATTTGTATTTATTATATGTATTTGGGAACTACATGTTTTAAAGTAATCCCTGATAAAAATTAAAACTAGCATATTTGGCTTACAAATGATAACAAGGATAAACATGACAGGCATATATGACATACTGAAGATAAAGGAGAAAAAAACAGAAAAGCATAAAAATAGAAATTGTTAGAGACAGTGAAACCAAACCTAGGGTAATAATTACAGTGATGACAGAAAATAGCCTATTTTCTTCTATTAAAAGGAAGTCTCACACTAGAATGTAAAGGGCATGTGAGGGGCACCTGGGTGGCTCAGTCGTTAAGCGTCTGCCTTTGGCTCAGGGCGTGATCCCAGCGTTATGGGATCGAGCCCCGCACCAGGCTCCTCCACTGGGAGCCTGCTTCTTCCTCTCCCACTCCCCCTGCTTGTGTTCCCTCTCTTGCTAGCTGTCTCTCTCTCCGTCAAATAAATAAATAAAATCTTAAAAAAAATAAAAATAAAGGGCATGTGATACATAGTAAGAAAGTAAGAAACAATGCCTTCAGTGTTCTAAGTTTAAAGATGAGTGTGCTTGTTTTCTGAGGACAGGTATTCAGTCAAAATGAGCTTAGCTACAGAGGAAGGATCAAAACGAAAAATAATTAAGTCCCCAACATGAGCCCTAACACAATGTTCTGCTTTGCAGAGACTTACTTGG
Organism: Ursus americanus; assembly: GCF_024610735.1. NCBI lineage: Eukaryota > Metazoa > Chordata > Mammalia > Carnivora > Ursidae > Ursus > Ursus americanus. Next base: position 9,757,173 of record NC_142131.1, read on the forward strand.
GATTTAAAAATAGGGGATTAAGAGGAAAAAAAAGTTATCAGGTTAATTACCTTAATACTTAATTTTCTTTGAATGTAGAGACCTAACTACTATTCATCATACTACTTCCATAATCCATTTTGGTAATTTACAGTAGCTACGATCTATGGGAATGCCTTATAGGCATGGTACTGGACCTGTACACATTATATAATCAATCTTTACAATAAAAGTATAAAAATAATTTAGAATTATTTTGCAAGTGATGAAATTGAGGTTCAGAATGAAAAGATAACTTGCTCAGGTTAATCTGGGTTAGGAAGTGGCCAGAAAGGATGAAAAACAAGGTCTATCAGATCTTAGTGCTCGTCTAACTCACCTAACACATAAAGAATTTCTTCAGTACCTGTTCTGCACCTGTTATTTATTTTTACCAAAAACATGGTTATGGTTAAACACAAACAGGAGAGGTCATTTAATTATAGGCACCCCTCCTTCTTTTCTATTATATTCCTAGATATATATTCTGCTTGATATAAATAATATCTGCCTAAGATTTTGTTTTATAAAGGGGGCTATTTAGTAAGTTGTATAGTTTGGATTGATGCTTAGACAATACTTACACCCCACCCACCCCGCCCACATGTGAGTGGAGAACACTTTCCCATCTCAGTGACACTGAGTTTGGCCAGGGAATTTGCATTGACCATGCGTTGTTTGTAACTATGATATGAGCAGAATTTTGAATTGTGCTCTGCAGTTGCACTTGGTCGTGTGGATTTCTGCCTTTCCATGAGAAAAATACATCTCAGTTACCTGCTGGTCCAAGGAGAATGAGACGCATGGATCCTGTGACTTTCCTCTTCTCATCTATTAAAGTAGTAAGTTAAATTTATCGTTTTCCTAATTAAACTACCCTTGTACATCTATAGTAATACCTATAAAGGTATGAGAAAGTATCCATTTTATATACTGCTGGCTTTTATTTTCTAATATTTTGTTGAGGATCTTTGCATCTATTTTCATGAGGGATACTGCTCTGTAGTTTTATTTTATAATTTTTTGCGTGTGTTATTTTGGTGTCAGGGTAATGCTGTCCTTTTAAAACAAGATGGCGAGTTCACCCTCCTTTTTTATTTTCCATATGAGTTTTTGTAGAATCTTAATACTTTTTCCTTAAATGATTGATAGAATTTGCCAGTGAAGCCTTCTGGATTTGGAGTTTTCTTTGTGAGACGGTTTTATATATGAATTTGATATGCTTAAGAGGTATAGGTCTCCCCAGGTTGTCTATTCCCCTTGAGTGAACTGTATGTAGTAGTTTGTCCTTTAAAGATACTTGTCTTTTATCTAAGTAGTGGCATTTAAGGGCATACAGTTATTTATAGTATTTTTAAAATTATTCTCATTTTTCAGGTTTCTTAAGAAAGTATTTTCATAGATCACTGATTCAAGGTCTTTCCTATTTTTTTATGTTATAAATTTTTCTGTAAGTGCTGTTTATCTGCTTCCCACAAATTTTGATATTATGTGCTTTATTTTTTATTCCAGTCAGAATATTTCATATTTTCCTCTGATTTATCCTTTCATCCATGAGTTATTTAGACTGTGTTTGTACATCTTAATTTCCAAATTATGGGCAACAGTCCAGACATACTTCTGTTTCTAAATTCTAGTTTGATTCCTCTGTGGTCAGAACATGTAATTTGTATAAGTTGGATTCTTTTAAATTTGTTGAGATTTGTATTTTTGCTAAGAATATAGTCAATCTTGGTAAATAGTCCATTTGAAAAGGATGTGCATTTTGCTGCTGGGGTACGGAAGGTTCAACAGGTGTCTATTAAAATATGACTAGCACATCTGAAAACTTAAACTTTCATTTTTATTTAATTTTTTAACTAATTAAATGAATTAAGTTAATGTAGTTTAAAAATCAATTTTTTAAATAAAGTTGATTTAAAGTTAATACAGTTTAATTTACTACACAAAATGTAATGGCTCAAAGTTAGAACAACAACCACCATTTCTCATCTCTCATTATGCTGTGGGGCTGCCCCGGCTCAGCTGGGTGGTGGCTTCTGCTTCTGCTTCTGCTCTACCTCCTTCTGTTACCTTGAGCCACAGCTCTAGTGAGTGGGGATTTCCAAGGAGACCCACTTACAAGGCTGGCAGTTGATGCTGACTCTGCTCTCAGATTTCTGTTTGGGTGGTCAATCAGTATGTTTGGTTCTCCAGGTGGGCCCTCCACAGGACTTGGAGTTCTCATGACATGTGTGAATTCCAAAGAAAGAACCTTCCAAAAATTAAAGGTGGGAGCTTCTGAGCTATCGCAGGCCACCTTCAAAAGTTACACAGTGTCATTTCTGCCACATTGTATTGATGAAACAATTCACAGGATAAACTCAGATTTCAGGAGAGGGGAGATAGACTCAGCCCTCAATGAGAGTAATAGTAAAGACTTCGCAGCCATTTTTAACGTTCTCCATGAATTTTCTTCCCATAAATTTCCCCTACAAAACCAAAAATTAGTCAGTGGTAATCAAGAGAATGTCTCTTTCTTCTGAGCAGGAAGTTCAAAAAGTCATGGATACTTGATGTTCCCGTATTTTGGCAATGCTAACACGTGAATTTTTTTTTTTTTTTATAAATCAAGAAACATCTTATGATTCAACATATTTAACACTTATAATTGGCATCATATTTTTTTTCTTTATAAGAGGATGCAGTTTAAATAGGGATGTGATTTGATAAAATATCACAGTTTGGGGATTGTAGGTATCTACTTAGCATTATGCTCTTTCAACCTATGAAGGCTTAAGATTTCACTTTATTCTATGCTGTTACTACACTTAAATGTGAATACTGAGTCTGCTACAAGAATACCTTTGACAGATGGTAAAAGAATCTAGGAGCAGACCAGCCATGTAGGTCAGGGGTTAATCAGAATAAGCTAGGCTGTGCTGCCTCAAGCAACTCCAAATGTGTGCTTAGTACAGTGAAAGGTATTTTCCTCACATACTACAAGAACAATGCAGGTTTGTAGGGAGCTTCGTTTCAGGCAGTCACGCAGGGACTCACGCTGATGGAATAGTTCACATCTCAGTGTCATCGTATGTGCACATGACCTTCCATTACCAGAGCGAGAAAACAGTTCGGTAAATCAGGTACTAGCTTTTTGTTGTTGTTGTTGTTGTTGTTTTGCTTTCAACTGTTCCTAAATATCTCTTGTGTAGTCTATTCATCCTTATTAATAAACATAGCTCCACACCAATTGAAAGGGAGTTTGGTATTTGGGGAAACAAAGGGAATACTGGGTGTGCATCTTTCCACATTGGCTGGCATTGCTTCTATCCAGTGTGATTTAAGAGGACATTAGGAATTCTCACGTTGAAAAAAATTACCTTGCAAGACCATTATCTATGTCCAAATGTCCATTATTAGATTATTTATTCCAGGGGATTAAGACTGGATCTCTCATTTTAACTTAAATATGCAATTATATACTGAAGGCTGAATACTTTGAATCATTATTAACAGCTTGGTATGAATAAAGTTGTTAGGGGTTTTTTCATGGATGAACTTAGTAAAGTATAACTAGATTGAGTGAAATATCAGTCAAGGCAGGCTTCGGTAGTATGTTGATAGAGAAATTCTGGGCAACTCAGTTAAGGATATTGGCACGAGGCTTCTCAGAGTAACCAAGGCACGACACCACTGGGGATGTTGAGTAAATGGTGGCAGGGTTTTTAAAAAAAACCTAACTTTACATGATTTACCCCAAAACTAACACCTAAAAGAAAAAATACAGTAAGAATCGTTGGTGTTGTTCTTCTAATATTTTTAATTCTTTGCCCTTGGATCTTATGGGTGGTTTTTACTTTCTCACCTACCTATTGTTGGATAGAAGCTTGTGAACTAATTAGGGCTGATGTGTGCACATGGGATCTGTTCAGGCACACAGGGGGCCTGGTTGGAATGTTTCCACGCTTGATTTAATTTTCTGTTGTCACCATCTTTAAAGTCATCAATTTTAAATAAGAGATACCACACTAACTTTTCACTGATCCCCACAACTTAGGTAGCCACAACTTAAACAATTAATTAAGCAATTAATTGTGAGTAGAAGTGATGTGTGTCCCTCCTGGGCTAGTATATTTATAGTCATGGAAAGTCTTGTCCAGTTTTCTTCTTTCACAGCAAATGATCCAGGTATTTCTGTCAGCCTGAGCCCAAGAGTGAGTTTCAGGTTGAACAGAGTCACCAAGTGAAAATAATGGTCATGCCATGTGAAGGAGAAATAAGCTTGTAGATTACAAATATTGACACAATTCCTATCGTTCCATCTATGTTTGCCCCTTAGGGACATGCTTTCATAGCTTCTAACGTCGAAAGTGGAGTCTCTCTCTCCACCCCTTGAATCTAGGCTTCCTTGTAACTTGCTTTGGGCAATAAACTATGGTGGAAATAATGTTACGCCTGATCTGAGCCCAGACCTCAAGAGGCCATCCATGCTTTCTCCCTCTCTTGGAACTCTGACAGCTCCCGCGTGAACAAGCAAGGGCTAGTTTGCTGGAGAATGAGACCATAAGGAGCAGAGATGAACCATCCCAGTTGAGATGGCAGGTATGTGTGAGCACCAAGACATACGTGTAAAGGCTACCACCTGATGACCCACAGCTGAGTGATCCCCTCTGAGAATGCAGATACCTCTGCAGAACTACCCACGTGACCTATTAGCTTTTGCGCTGTTGGTGTTATTTGACAATAATAATTGATTCAAAGGTACTTGTTACCAGAGCATACAGACTGAAAAACTATTTTTTGAGCACTGTTTATGTGTCGCAGACACTATTCTAAGTTCTTTATATATTATCGCATTTGAATCTTAAAACAATTATATTGTTCTATCATTGTTTTCATTTTATGATAGGATAAGTGAAGTAACAGAAAGCAATTCATCCAAGGGTTGCAATACATCAGTACAGCAGAATGCAAACCATGTAATTTCACATTTGGGCCCATTTTTGTAATCACTGCCTTATTTTGCTCAAGGTCACAGCAATTGCTAATGGGAGAGTTATGTGTGTGACAATACAGATTACTGCACATCCACATTCAGGTTTCTTATTCACTAGATCTGAAGTGGGGCCTGAAAAATTTGCACGTCTAACAAGCTGCTGGAATACGTTAATATTGTTGAGCTGGGGACCATATGTTGCAACTACTGTTCTTGGCTTTTGACCTTGACTGGTTAAAATGTATTATATTAAAATCCAGAGTATTTCTCTTGAAATTTATTGTTCTTGATACTTTTTATATTAAGTAAAGTGAAACATAGTTTGACATTTCTAAGAAACATTATATTCACTTCTATTTGTCAGTTATAAGTGAACCAAGATGGGAAATTTCATGGCAAAATCTTAAAGCAGAACCAGTTAAACTCTGGTTATTCTTTTGATTCAGAGATGCCTAGAAAAATTGCCGTTATAGGTACAGTGAGAAGATTTAGTACTAGAGTGTTTAATATTCAATTTCACCATATTTTCAGGCTGCTTTGGTTTTTAAAAAGTACTAGTTCATGTAAATCTAGATTGCTCTGGTAATTGAAAAAAGAAAGAAAACTGCACCTTAATTTGTTTCCACAAAGGCTGTATAAAAACAGGCATTCTGTGCTGATGTTAACCACAGGAGGTCATGGTGAAAGATAGCCCACTGATGTTCTGATTACCACAATGAGTCCGTATAGGCCTCACTGATGAATGGTTATTATTGTGTATTCACTCACAACTGCATTGCACTCCATTATGAAAGTTTACGGCGCAGTTTCATCATTATAAGTAACATGAACCGGCAGACAACCCTGGGGAAAACATAGTTAAATAGTGGATTAAAGAGTTTATTTAAGTGGAAGAAATAGTCTACTATTAATTAGAGAAATGAATATTTTTAACTGTGAAAGCCTGGGCTTTCTGCCACTTACATATGGGGTTATGGCTGTCTAGGCAACAACATCAGTACGAGGCCAGTTTTTATAAACTGTCCATTTGAAAGACTAAGGAAAACAAATGTACTATTTTCACCCAAATCACCAAATTGTAGAGTGGCATCCTAGCTATCTTCTATGGAAATTATTGATTCCAGTGGCACCACAGCTGTTACCTTTCTTGTAAGTAAAGAACCAGCTGTCACTTTCATTGGAATCAAATTATCTGGCAAACACTGATGTTGAATACAAAGCTAATGTGTGTCTCCCAGTCCAATTTGAGAAGCATCTGATGTAGAAGGGATTTGCCTCAACACAATAAAGGCCGTGTATGGAAAAACGACAGCTAACATCATACTCAATGGTGAAAAACTAAAAGTTTTTCCTAAGATCAGAAACAAGACAAGGATGCCCATTTTTACCTTTACCTTACTTTTACATTTTAAAGATGTTAACACTAATAAACTATTTGGTAAAGATACAGGATACAAAGTCAGCATACAAGAATCACTTGCATTTCTATACACTAACAATGAGCTATACAAAAAAGGAAAGTAAGGGAACAATCCCATTTACAACAGCTTAAAAAAAAATACTTAGAAATAAACTTATCTAAGGAGGTGAAACACTTGTACAGTGAAAACTAGAAAACATTAATGAAAGAAAACATTTTGTTTTAGATCTTCAAGAAAATGTAAAGAGATGTGAACTATATTTACCATATATCCTTAAGTAGGTGAGCATTAAAATGCTTTTGGAATAAACAAAAACCCACCTTTAAGCCATTTATGGTAAGTCCATTTGCCCCATTTACTGAGTATGTACCGAGTACCTGGTTTTAAGCTTGGCACTTTCCGGATTATCCTTTATCCTCACAATCAGCTTTAAGGTAAATATTTTCTTCCCTTATTAAGCAATTCCAAAATATGTACTTGTAAACACATCCTCTCATAGTATATTATCTATTCCATTACAGTTATTTGAAAACTGTGCTTTTGTATTAATGGCAACTAAGTCCAAGGATCAAACTAGTAAAGTTGATAATTCAATAAATATTAATTATCTATTGGAGATACCTCCATATTATGTCAAAACATGATAAAACTGTAAAAAGAAAAGAACCCATGATGTAAATAGTAATTTAATAGGAGCTACATTTGGGGACTTATTTCACCACTGACATGGGAGTGACTGCTCAAGACAGTATTTGATTTCTATTTCTACCTGCCAGATACTTCTTCACTTCCTCCTTAATAACGAAATCAGAATCTGGTTTTGTTCAATTAGCTAGCCCAAAGGACAGTAACCTTGTCCAAATTGTAGAGGTAAATATACTTTAATGAAAACTAATCATAGAAACCCCACACCTCTCATAGATGATTAATTTAGGATGTGATACAGTTCTGTTCAATAGGATGTGAAGGAATGTCAACTCAGAGGTTTCTTGGCAAGGTTTCTTTGATTTTTGATGATTTAATTGGAATAGACAGCATTCCTCCCCCCTCCAGTGGGCATTATTATGTTTCTCTGTGACAAATGGAGTTGCTTCTCCCATCTTGTGGTAACAGGGTAGTTGGAAAGAGGACAAGACCCATGCACTGAAGATGGCAGAGAGAAAAGAGAATAGCCAAGGTTCTAGGTAATTTTTTTAACTTTTGATATAATTATAATGTTTTACTATCTTAGGCTTCCTCAGTATACAATATAAAAATTTTAATTAAATGTATTTGATTTAAGCTTTTTCCTGCCTAGAAGTGAGGGGCATCCTATCTGTTATAGTGTGCAAAGTATGAAGTGTACTGACTCTACTGAATGAGGAGATTGGTTTCATCTACTCGTTCTATGTGATCTCGCTGGGATTCTGAGACCAGTAGTACTTCATTTGCCTAATAAATAATTTACCCTACCATTTAGTTCTCAAATTCAAATTACAATCATCGAAGTATGTGAACTATCTCAATTAGATTCAGATTCCCCAGAATATGTATGATTTATTTTCAACAATACCTTGAAAATTCAGGTTATTTCTTTCTGAGACTTCCCTGGCCATCGTCTAGATAGAAGAAGATTCTCAAAAAGTAAACAAGAATCTAAAGACTATTTTGAATTTCAGTAGACATAGAAATAACTTCAGATTTATCTGATCTCAAGTCATTTAAGGATAAATAAGAGAAATCAACTGCAAATTCAGTAAGACAAAAACATGTAGCAATTCAAAATAGATGAAATTGATTTGTAATATCAAAGAAAGTGGCATAAAAGCAGAGATGTGGAACTTACATGGCCCTTAATAATCTAGTCTTCTTTTCTTTTCTTTTCTTTTCTTTTCTTTTATTTTATTTTATTTTATTTTATTTTATTTTATTTTATTTTATTTTTTTAACTTTTCCTCCCTTACCCCATGCAATGTATTCCCTGGTCTCTCCCTACTATTTGCTCCAGAAAGAGAATTTCTTCCCATTTTCTCATTGAAACCAGAGTTTTCACTCAGCTGAGATATTTCTCTTCAATCCAGCACTTCTTCCTATAATATTCATTTACCAAATTTCAATTTTTTAAAAAGATTTTACTTATTTATTTGACACAGAGACAGCCAGCGAGAGAGGGAGCACAAGCAGGGGGAGTGGGAGAGGAAGAAGCAGGCTCCCAGAGGAGGAGCCCGATGTGGGGCTCGATCCCAGAACACCAGGATCACGCCCTGAGCCAAAGGCAGATGCCCAATGACTGCACCACCCAGGCGCCCCCCAAATTTCAATTTGATCAGCTTCAACTACTTCATTTTGCACATTAGATACTGTTGTCTCCTTGATGCTTTTCCTGACCCACTACAACCTGTTAAAGTACTTTCCTACTTAGGGTGCACCTACTATTTTTCCCATTATGGAATTATTCTATTATCTTGAATTTGACCATTAAATAGACTGTGAGCTCTGGGAGAAGAGTGTGTGTTTCATTTGTTCACCATCTTACAGCCAGCACGTAACCCAGTGCCTAGGTCTTAGCAGAAACTTCATATATACCTGTAGTTTGAATGAATACATAATAACTACTCCAAGAAACGATGCTGGCATTTTAGAGTTTAGAGGAATTTAGATTTTAGAGTTTAGAGTTTAGAGGAATTTTATTATACATAAAAATAATGGAACTTGAAGCTTTGAGAAGAAAACAAAACAAACTCAGACTCACTGGCAGATTATTGCAATGTTTTCAGGATGTGGTATCCTACAGGGTTGTAGGTTTAGCTTTATAAACACCAAAAACTACTGAATACATTATTTTTAGTTTTCTAATTCATATGAGATACCATGTTAGGTGCTGCTTAAATAATAATGAAAAAGATCTTGGCTTTTCTGCCTTTAAGAATTTTGCAAACAGAAGGGGGAATGAAGCATGAGAGACTGTGGACTCTGGGAAAAAAACTGAGGGCTTCAGAGGGGAGGGGGGTGGGAGACTGGGATAGGCCGGTGATGGGTATTAAGGAGGGCACATTTTGCATGGAGCCCTGGGTGTTATACGCAAATAACGAATCATGGAACATTGCATCAAAAACTGGAGATGTACTGTATGGTGACTAACATAACATAATAAAAATTATTAAAAAAATTTTTTGCAATCCATGGAATGAGTATCTGAATAATGTGTTTCTGAGTAGGACTTTTTAAAAGTGTTTGCAATTACCTTCATTCCCTAGATTCCTTTACTCCCCTAGTTCTCCTTTATTAACAACTTATCCAAGGGCTGTATATTTAGATCACAGGATAGGAGAACTTCATTATTATGTTAATCTCTGCATGGCCTATTCGGTTTGGTAAAATCCAGGTATGTTCCATCTTGAATTGTTGACTTTGTAGTAGTTTTTAAAAAAAGAGATAATGAAAGTGAAGAAATGTATCGGACCTTAATTAAAGAGTGGTTCTAAGACCAAAGTGAAGATGATCAAACTTTTAAAATAAAAACAGGTCGGTTGAAGCAGTGGAACAATAACATAATTAACTTCTCGGTGTAAATACACTGAATGTTCTTGTAGAATCAACCCTGGCCCAGTGCTTGATTACTGTGAAAATACCACACCTATACGTTTTATTGATAAATAAATGTTACGTAAGGTTGAACTAAGTTACACCTTCAGAGACTGATAACAATGTATATTATGAATGCTGATTTTTAGCACACGTGAAGCAGCAAACAATAATAAATCCTGGTTAGCAAACACAAGGTGCAAGAATAAGAAGTATTTCCACATTATAAACCGAAGTCCATTTTCTTCCTAATGAGGCTTAAATCCTGCCTTCACATTCGGTCTAGAGACGGAGCTCCTCATGCCCATAATATTATTGGGAAGGGAGGTACTTCAATTGGGACAAACGTTAATCGAAAACAAAAACAAAAATACTCGTATGCTTCAGAAATTAGAGAATAAATCTAGTTTTTCCTGTTTTACTGCAAAAAATCTTTAGACTAATTTAACTAGATTACAAAGACCACTTGTAATAATAGAAATATATGTCACTCATTATTTTGCTAAATTGCTATTATTAATAACTATATTTCTCTTTTCAAGCTTTTACCTTTTAAAAAAATAACCTATTTTTTCTTGAAAATCTTTATTGTTATCTCTCTATATATGTATATGTGTATCTATATACAATTTATTCATACATGTACAAAGTTTATTTTTTCCCTTGGTTTAAGATTTTATTATGCTGACATAGGAATGCCTAGTCATTAGATCAAATACTATTTTCTATTAATATTTTTTATAGATTTCAGATGGTATTTGCAAGAGAAAAAATAGACAACTGAAAAAGACCTATAGATGATCCAGGTATCAGAGTATACAGGTTAGAACTTTAACTGAAATTAGCAAAATGGGGAGGGGGCGGTCTTTGGAAGAACAAATGAAATGGCTGCCAAATGTATTAGATTGCAACATGGAAAGTCCTAGAAGAGCCTGAAATGCCCTCCAGAGTTTACACTTGCACTTGAATATAGACTGGGTGAACAAAGACACTGGTGATTCCCTTTTGTTTGCTGAATTATGAATGTAGAAGCATGGGGGAAGAAGTCTGCTACTACAGACACAACACAGTGCCACAGTGGGGCATCTTGTACTCCTCTATTAGGTGCAGGAAGAGTATGTGGCTGCCAAACATACTCCATTGTACATAGCTGTGCCCAACCTGTCTTTAAGCAACCTGTCCTGATTTCATTATGAGCCTTCAGGAGCAGTAACTACTGCAAGCAGGAGTCAAAAAGGTTAGCCTGAATGTTCATAACTCATATCAGGAAAATATAAAGTGTTGAGTTTCCTACAGGACCTCCAAATAGCCCAACAATATTCTGATCACATTAGTTTGCATTATGTTATAAGATTTAACGTTATGGGTTTCATTACTTTATTATTTTATTTTATTTTCATGGGAATAAATATTTATTTCCCTTCAGTACTTGTCTTGACCAAAGCTATGAAAAGTATGATGTGAAGAAAATTCCATATGTGTGATGCACTTTTCATATATAAGGATTTATATGTCATATTTTCATTTTCTGGTTTAAAAGATTTATTTTAGAGGCAATCTTTATCACACTATAGAGAGATCAATAACTACTTCTTTAAGCAGAAAAATGTAAAAATTTTTATCCATTAATTTTTTAAAAAAATTGTCTTTGTATCATCACAGATCACATTACAAATGGTGATCTATATACCCCATTGGGAAAAGATACATATATGTGAAATTGCATCAATTCTGATGTTAGGAAGACCTAGACTAAATCTAACTTTCTATCACTTTTAATTCAAATAGTTGATAATTTATCCTGGGTAGTTATTTAAAGATATCTTGCACTGGTTACTGTGTATGTAATATGCAAATAAGGTTATCTCAAGATGAAATTAAACACAGTGTCTTAAAAATAGCAAATAGTACAGTGCCTGGACAGAGCGCCTAAGCAGTGCAAAGGAATTCTAATTACCAGCAGTTCTTTTTCCTAAATTGTTTCACTTTCTTCCTTACTTCTAGCTACTGAAATTCTACTTGTGACCAAACTTAAGTACTACTTCTACTTTCCCAGCTGTAAGTAATAATTTCAACTAATACTTGAAAATAATTTAAAATTATAAATATCAAAGTAATACCTGGAAAAAGTCAACTCCTTTTTAGGCCTTTATTTCAAGATAATATTCAGACTCAAATATTAAGTAAAAATAAACAGATAACCCATATAATTACTACATGACATATAGTTCACAGAAGGGCTATTTTTATGAAACTGGTATTTTAATATTAGAAATGGGGATTCTACTTTAGATTTCATAATTTTCTTAAAGATGTTATAAAAATAATACTCCCACTCTTATATACAACACACAGCAACTGAAAATCCACTGCTCAGTACTTTTATTACTTTTAAAGAGAGAGGAAAGAGGACAGTATGCCATTTTGTATAACTAGAGAGTTTAATAATTATAATAATAAAAAACTCTCATATAAAGAACAAAATTAGCTGCACTTGCAAAAGGAGCATAAAACACATTAAAATTTGCTAGAGTAAGTGCTTCTTCCTTTTAATGAGCTGAAGCATATTCCGTGTCTGTACAATTGGATACATTCCTATCAGGACAGGAAAGGGCTATTAAAGCTGAAGAGGACAGAATATAGCAAAATCTTGAATAATATTAAATGCTTAATAATATCTTCATTCATATAGAGATTCTTCTTGACATTGTTAGTGGATTTCAATGAAATGAATGTAATTAACATATCTGCAATTATTATTCTTATTTTTAAGGGAGAGTGCACATATTTAATATGAATTTTAATTGTACATAAAAATTGAATATTAAAAAATATAATAATCACTGTTTTTATTCCTACAGGGAGATTAAATCAAACTAAACGATGTAAGAAATTGGCACTGATAAATTACAAAGCAATAAATGCACAAGAATTGCACAAGACAAATGTGTCAAACATGATTTTGGAGGGTCAGAAGCGTTTTCAACAACGTCCCCATGTGACTAACATTTTCTTTCCTATACCTTTTACTTTAGTTTCCCTTAAGTTTATGTTAATAAGAAAAAAACCTATGATCATTAAATCCATAAGCAGTTACAATCACTTGACAAAGTCACATTTTAGCAGATAGCAACACTGGATGATTGAACAGTTTCCTGGAGTACCACGTGTCTCTCTCCAAAAGAGTTGTGGAATTCAGAGATACGACATGCATTAATAACAAGGGAGCTGGTGCAATGTCCTGCCTTCACACGACACTGGCAATCTTAGCAGTGGTAAAATCATGTTTTTTATTTGAGGTTTTGTTTTGTTTTGTCTTTTTTTCCCATGGAAATGGATAGCTCAGCAGACAAAAGTCAAGTCAATGTTTATATCCCATTAATTAATCATAAAAAAAGTCAAAAGCCAAGTAAAATTTTTGATTTACTAAATTACATTCTACATAGTAAATATATGTTCCATAAGTGATTTGATAAAAGCTTTTGAGGACAAGTTTCCAAATTCCAGAAGTGTGTCGTTATGTTGAGAAGGCACTGAATAGAAATTGAGAAGATGACAAAAATCTCTGAGTAATGGAGATTGTAGGTTCTAAGAGTGAGAACTATGGGGAAATCTCTTAAAATAGAGGGGCAGCTGCACCCAGTGGTTATAGATCAGCTCCTTCTAGGTCCTCTCTCTGACTAGTGCTGCTATGGCTATAACCTTTGGGGCTCTCTTAGAAGAGAAGAGGTTCTCTTCTAACCTCTGGACCAAAAAGTAGACATTTCCTTTGATAATCCTGTGTAGAGCTGGATACAGGAGCGTGAGTCCCGATAATACAAAGAATCTGAACAAGGTGGATTAGAAGGGCATTTTAGGGATTTTCAGCATTTGAGGGTGCAATGCACAGAATGTCTGTGTCCCAACCCCCAATTTCTATGTTAAAACCTTAATTCCAATGTGATGGTCTTTAGGAGGGGTCTTTAAGAGGTGATTAGGTCATGAAAGTGGAGCCCCCATGAATGGGATCAATCAATACCTTGTAAGAAGAGGTCAGAGAGCCAGCTAGCTCTTTCTCCAGCACCTAAGGACACACTTTGAAGTACACTGTCTTTAAAGCAGGAAATGGGCTTGCGCCAGACATCGGTACTGCTAGAACCTGAATCTTCGACTTCCCCAGCTATAGGGACTTTGAGAAATAAATGTGTGTTTTGAAGTCCTCCCAGTCTATAGGAATTTCTTACAGCAGCCTGAACTGACAAGAGAAGTCTCAAACACTATGAACTTACTAGATTTCCAATATGCTCATAATGAAGAAATTCAAACAGAATTATAAAAATTAGTTCTTTAAATGTAAACAAATTTACACTTTTCACACAAAACTATGACTGCATAGATAGCATCTTTTAGCTATGCCATTCATAATCTAAATTTAACTTCCTTAGAAATATGAAGGGGACAAATGACCTTTTCTCCTGCCTTGTGTACGTATTGGATTATTTCACAGTATTTCTGCCGCGTTGCGATCAAATCTTCAATATAGAAAGGTGGGAGGGGTGGGTGGCTCAGTCAGTTAAGCTCTGGCTCCTGATTTTGGCTCAGGTCATGAACTCAGGGTCATGAGATCGAGCCCTCATCCGGCTCTGCTCTGAGAGTGGAGCCTGCTTAAGATTCTCTCTTTCCCTCTCTCCCTCTGCCTCTCCCCACTGCCTGCCCACTGACTCACAAACACACTCTCTCTCTAAAACAAAGAAACAAACAAAACAAAACAAAAACAAAAAACAAAAACAAAAACCCCTTTAATTACAGAAAGATATACCACTGGGTCCTTAAATGTCCGCCACTATGCGGCAGATGCTATCTTTTTCACCCATCACGTATGAAAACCTTCTATTGCATGCAGACTTTAAATTTTCTACTGTAACAGAGGCTGATTGCCCTCTCCTTCTTCCTTATTACCTGTATCTAATTTTCTGCCAGAGAAAATTTTAAGAGGAGAACCAGGCCTTAACAACATTTATTCAAAAAGAGACACCTATAGTAACGATGACGTCATTCCCTCAGAAGTGGCAGGGTAGCCGAAAAGAACTCTTTGGTTTTGTCAAGCCAGCAAGCCTCAAGTGTTAAGACTTTGAGGATCTGCACTCTTAAATTTAAAATTATTTTCCACATGTCATGTGGAAAAATACCCAATAGCCTTACAAATAAGTTAGTAACACAGTTTACGTATGTACTGAGCACTGATTTGGGGGTAAATTTCCGACCACAGGTCCTGTGACCTAAGTTGTCATATTCACTATCCATTACTCATCATCAGAGATTAAGCTTGAGGTGTGTGGGAATGTCAAAATGTCATTGGCTAGTAATTTATGATCTGTGTATATCATCTTTTGCACAAAGATGAATGGAACCATTAAGATTATTCCCTTGAGTACTTGGAATTAGGCAATATTCAGTGACTGAGGCAGCTAGTTTTGGGTCCTGAAGCTGGTTTATTGAGAGATTACTTGATTTATGAATAGTATAGAAAGGGGTCATGGGCAAGCATACAAAGTGAGAGAGCAAGACCTACTTATAAGCAGAGGCATCTGGCTGATAGAGGAAGAACCAACCAGAAGAGCCAGAGACACAATCCAGGCCTTAAAACAGAGAATTACTGCAGTTTTTGACAGTTTCCTATGTCCAATTATCATGATTTTTTCCTGAGGTGACCTGAATCTGGGTCAGTCCCAGCTTTTACATAAACTTGACTAAGTCATCATCAGTTCTTAGCTTTTACTTTCTATGCTTGACTAAAACAACATTTTGACAATAATCTGCAGGAGCAAATTGGAGGAGTATTCTTTCTTCTCCACCTCATTTTATGGAAGGTATTCCTTTGAGGACACATTTAGAAACAGCCAATTTAAATTTGATATCAAAGACATTGATGATTTAGCAGCTTTAACTTCAGTGGGGAGACTGAAGGATTCAGCAGCTGTGACAAGGAGATTTAAGGGTCAATGGCTACCCATTAGACTGTTTCATAAAGAAGAAATGAAAACTGATTGATGCAATTGGCAAATTAATGACCTGCCAGAAACTGTCCCATTCAGGAAGCTCTGGACCCAGACATGAGCTGCTTGGGTGACATCATGAAAGGAACCCAGTCGAAACACAGATTGTAGCTTATATTCCTCCGTAACTTACTAAGTACCTGCTGGGTGTCAGGCACTGTGCTAGGTGTTAAGCACCCACGGGAGGAAAAATCCAACCAAATGACAACAAAACCAAGACTACTTACAAAGAATTACAGCTTCCTCTGCTTAGGGATTTGGATTTTGCAGCAAATCTATTATAGTACCTAAAACTACCTTGGAGTGATAAATGTAAAGCTTCTCTTAGTTTATAAAAGTTATATTAAAATGTAATGTTTTACATGTCGAGGCTAATGTATGAAATCATTAATAGTCCATAACATGGTAGCAAGAATTAATTAATTAGGTTAGTGGATTATGAGCAGAGAGAAAATTGTGCTACTGGTAAAATTTTGGGCATCAGAAACAGAGCGCTGGAGAACTATTTATGGCAGTGACCTCCCTGAGGCTCTAGAGACAAAAAATTACAGAGAACTCATTTTTTTTTCTCCTAAGAATAAAGCAGACTTGAATTTGGAACAGAGAACAAAAAAGTTATAATGTAGCACCTCCATGGAGAGTTCCAGAGAGTGAAGAAATTACATGAAGGTACTGGGTATTGGGTAAGGGAAAGGATGTAATGGAGTAGAAGTTTATGAGAAACAATTCCTGAAAATGTGTAACACTTAGCAAAAAAGAGGCAGTGAGGAGCCAGAAGAGAAATGCTGGAAACCTAGATGATGCTCTGGCCTCATTTGAAAGGTTCCATTGCCTGTTGTGTTGACGTTTCTCTAAATTGTGTCTCTTCATGGAAACATTTTAAAAGTTACATGTTAACCCTGAGAACCACTGAAAAAGCATCTTCCTATAATAAGAATTAAAAACTATGAAGTGGAGTTTTCCAATGTCTTTTCCCTATGATAGATTTAGGGTGAGCCAGGAGTTTCTAAATGTGTGAAATTTAAAATAAGACTAACATTACAATATTAATAATTGTCTTACAGTGAAATGATACCTAGGATAGAAACTAGCATTTATTAAAAGCAAAACAAAACCACTGAGCTGCTTTTGGAAAAAAAAATCAGGCTTTCAAACTCAGAAGTATGTATAATTTAATTATCAGATTAGCATTTTAGGGACTAATTGGCTTTGAAACTACTTTGTTTTGGAAAGACACCTTGTTGAACTCTTACCTCATCTGATAAAACAAACATTAACTTATGTAGAGTAAAAATAATGGTGGCATTTTATGAATATGAAAAGCAATATAAATGCTGAATGACAATAATGCGATCTTGACATGACATCTGGGATTTTGTCTGGAAAAGTTCTGCTTGTATATTAGATTACTGTTTCTTCCCTTCTGCATTAAATAAGCGAAATGAAAGTATATCAAGAAGTAGAAAATGGATGAACACAGGAAAGTTTAAAGTCTGTTTGACTATTTAATATAGTAGAAATAATTGCTAAAGTGTCACCAGCTGCTGTAAAGCTGTAAGACCTGCATGCCAATACCAAGTCAAATATGCTAATGTCTGTAAATATGGAAAAATGTCACCACACAGAAGATGAACATCTAGTCAGCTTTGGGAGACCTGGGTTCAAGGTGGCAAAATAGAAAGATCCTGAACCCACCTCCTCTCGTGGACCCATAGGAAAGAATTTTATTTTCTTTAATGAGGCTTGAACTCATAACCCGGAGATTAAGACGCTGAGATCAGGGGTCAGAAGCTTAACCCACTGAGCCACCCAGGCGCCCCTGAAACAAATTTCCTCTTAAAAAAACCTAAAGGCTGGCTGAATCAGACGACACATGAAGCAAACAGGAAGAAAACCACATGGAAGGCCATAGAAGAGGCTAGAACACAGTCTCAGCTTAAACCCCACCCTAGCACAGCGACCCACAACCAGGAGAAATCTCCAAACCAGGCATTTCTCCCTGAGGAGCAAAGGGTTCTAAATCCACATTGGACACCTCAACTTTCAAGACTTGCACCTGAGATTTAAACCCCCAACACATGTAACTTTAGGAACCAAAGGGTCTCACGGCCCGAAACCCAAAAGACCGCAGCCATCTGAAAAATAGCTCTGGCGCTTGTACTCACCGTCCTGGAGCCCAGCGCAGAGGCGGCCATCAGCCCAACCTTAACGTGCAGGAGGCTCACGTGCTCCTGGTTAATCATCCGCCTGAGGAGACGCGGCTACTTTCGCACGCGTAGGAGTTCTGCTTGTATGTCACATTACTGTTCCTTCTCTTCTGCATTAAATAAGTGAAATGAAAGTATATTTGAAAAAATAGTGAGCAACATTTTTTGGTTATTTATTTATTTATTTATTTATTTATTTATTTATTTATTTATTTATTTATTTATTTATTTATTTATTTATTATCTGTGATTCTACAAGAATCACCAGGAAGTCCTCTGAATTCTGCTGAGGGTCAAAATAGAGTGCCTGCCTAAATCGGGATTGTTCCCAACACCTGGGAAAGGAGGGCAGCTACCCATTTAAATCTTTAATATTGTAAATTAGAGGGCTATGGAAGGCAAGAAGTCAAAGCTGAAGATTTAATTGAGTGGGAGAACATTAGATGCACGAGAGGAAGAAGATCAGTTCTTTCTTCCTCAAGGAAAGGGGCTCAAATTAACATAAGCAGGAAAAGGGGATGTATCTGCTGATTGAGTGAAAACTTCGAGGAGGAAACGACATTAAAACTAGGTGATTAGGTAACTCTTTCTCCATTTCTTAAGCCTACTTGTATCCATGTTGGCTACATTCTCAGTAGGGTTTTTGTTCATCGGAATAAAAACAGCCACCGCCGGACAGAATTACCTTTCAAGTTAGCACACTTAGTGAAAGAGACGGCCTCTCTTCCAATAGTTTCAGCATAGGTTGCTCTAGGATTCGGATCTGCCCGGCTGGGTGCTGCGCCTCGGTCCTGCGGCTAAAGCGATCACCGAATCTAAAGAATGAGGAATCTGATTGGTGGATCTGGGCAATGTTTCCACCTCCTCAGGGGCAAGGGGTGAAGGGTGAGCAGGTTACAAACATACCCAAACACCGAGAGAGGGTTCCTCAGAAGAAAGGGCCAACCAAGGGGCGCAAGAACGCATGGTGGGTAGGCAAGGCATACAGCCTTCACAGTCCATCACAGCCTTGTTTCTTATACCGTGGGGTGCAAAGGGCAGCATCAGTTATCACCTGGGAGCGCGTCTAAATGCCGAATCACTAGGCTTACCCTAGACCTCTTAAATTAGAATCTGCATTCTAAAAAGATCCCCTGGTGATCTGTATGTATGTTAAGATTTTAAACACACTGGTTGATACCTTCCATCCACAGAGGATTACATCCATAACCAATCTCTCCATCCCGCCTTCTGCCAGTTCATACTATTAATCCTTTTCTTACCCACATCCCCAGACTCTTAGGCTCTACTTAGTGGCACAAAGGTTCCAGAAAGTCTGATACTTTCCTCCTAAGGCTCTCATACATCACAATAGCAGAAATAATCCCGATGCAAAGTGACACTAGGGAGCAAGTTAAGATTTGCTAGAAGGATAGATTATGGCCATCAGTTCTCTTCTCTAGATAAATTTTAATTTAACACTGTCTTCCATTTTATACTTTCTCAGCTTTTTTTTTTCTTTTTGTTAGATTATCGTACAGTTTATGCAGCTAGAAATTTAGAAGGATTATTGAATGTTCTTTTAGTCATAGTCCCTGCTCAGACCTGGTATAAATCACTCAATTGGCAATTGTTTTTTCTGCTATTGGCTGGGTAATCCCAAACACCCAGACAACGGTTGTCAAAAACATTCACTGTTCTTTTTCTTTCATGGCACTATTGCTATGCTGCCGCACTTGCTCTGTGTTAATGTGACATTACTCTCAGGAAGTTTTCATTTTGGCCATTACTAGCAGTTTCCCTGCATTTTTCCATGACAGCTCACAAAATGCCCTGGAGTGCCTTGTTACTCAGATGTAATCACAGGGCTGAGGGGATGCTGGCTTTCCTTATGGTCCAGTTTACTAAGATGCATCAATAGTTTTGCAGAACCCAACTCTATGTGACCAATATTGCCTTAAACATGACATTCATTGGACCCTTAACTCTAAGTAAATAGTAAGTGGCTCACTTCGTTTATTCTGGGCCTCACTTCTTCTTTTAGCCACCAGTGTTCTCGGTTCCTCACTCCTGAAGACATTTTGCTAAAATGAGTCATTCTTGAAAACCCCAAACAGCCTCTTCCTTAAAGTAGAATACTGATCCCTCTTTTACTGCTTAATAGAAAGAGGGAAGTAGATATTTAGCCTACAACAGCTTAACTTGGAAATTTAATGTTGATTTGCAATTACTTACCTGTACTTTTCTAATATTCAGACTACTTCAAGAGCAGCCACAAATAAATTCCTTGGAAATGATCATACTTTTTGGCTTAGGCTGAAATGAGATGCTAAAAGGATCAAAATTTAAAATGGCTGTTATGCATTTTAATACATCACTTTCACAATGAAAAAATGTTTTACTTACTATGTTAAACCTCCACCCTCCCTCTCACTCCATGAATAAATGATTAATTCCTGCTCCTTATGATATGATTAGTATAACTACCTTGGGACATAATTTGAAGACTGAACGATATATGCACAAAGCCATGAAATGATTGTTTCTTCTCTGCTGGGAAGTCATTTATCCTTTAAGTTGGAGAGAAAGGGCACGTAAAGTGGACAGACATTTTTCTCAGTAAAATATAAAATTGTCTATCAGGTTTTAGAATGTTAAATGGCCATCACCTTAATTTTTTAATTTAAATTTTAAAAAGTGTAAACAGTACCATATGTGAGTACAGATCTTAATCTGAATCATTCTTTAATTTGGGTTCAAGAGAAACAATGTGAAAGGGAATCTGAAATGCTTAGTATAAGCCAGACAGGTGAAGTAAAAGAAAAGTGGTTGAGAGATAATAGTTCTCTCAAATATTAAGTAATTTAGGAGAATTCTTTTTAGTGCCTACCCATATAATTAGGGTTAATCAACAAGCATGGAAGGCACAGTGTGAATGTTCAATCCATTCATTGTTGAGGCATCTCTCATGGCTCATGGAAGTTCCCTAAAAGGAAAAAAAAATGTATTTTCTCTTAATTGCTTAGGCTTTTAGAATTTGTTGAGCTTTATGGAAGTTTATTAGCAATTTCTGATCTTTCATAAGTAGTCCTAGGTCAATGAGTCTTTGTTAAGATAGATCTTCTTTGCCTTATACCCTTGAGAGCCAGTGTTCAATATGATAGCCAGACAGACACATGAGGTCATCAAACAGTTGAATCGTGGTTAGTTCAAACCGAGGTGAGTTATGAATGTAAAATACACACTAGATTCTGAAAGCTTAATTTGAAAAAAAAAAAAAGAATGTAAAATAACTTATTGCATTTTATACTGATTACACACTGAAATGATAATATTTTGGATATACTGGGTAAATACACCTTATTAAAATCCATTTCAATGGTTTCTTTTCACAGTTTAAAAGTAGTTACTAAAGAATTTAAAATTACATATGTGGCCCTCAGCCATGCCTCACATTATATTTCTTTTGCAGAGCTGGTCTAGATTCTTCATTGTTTCCGAAAAGAATTTAACTTATTACATAATTGCTTAACAATACTTAAATTCTTTGTTCATTAACGAAATATTTTTATCTTCAATATTTCTGGTGGCAATTGAGACAGAAGGACATATACATTTCTAACATGGTTTGAGATTAGAATATATAATGCAATGTATTTGATTGTGGAGTGCTTTTTATTCACTGTGCAAGCTGTCAAATAACTACAATATAGAGACTAACAAATGAATTAAAGTTTAAAAGAAAAAGAACAGAAAAATATTTCCCTGAATACTCTTTGGAAATAGTGATGACCTTGGCATTGAGTTACCACATCTGTGGCTTAACTAGAGGTAATTGTTTTTTTTCCATATTAGAAAGAGAAACAGTCTCTCAAAAGGAGGATTAAAAATAAACAAGTGGCATTATCATTTATATTATTAAGCACGATTTTTGTTAGTTGTTGAATTAAATAGCCAGTTTGTAAAAATTGAGTAATAAGAAAAGACCTAGTCTAAGAAAATGATGGAACAGTTGGTTTCCTAGGAAGCAATTTGCAGAGGTATTCTGCCACGCGGAGAGTTGATGTTGAATCTTGCATTGTTAAGTGGCTTTGCTCAAAAATTTTACTGACACAATTATGATGCATTTTTCCATTAGAAAACCAATTTTCACTTAAGTGGTGAAATCAAGCTCCAGCTTGATTGTTATGGTGAGAAGGATTATGCTGTCAAATCAGTTGGATCCATTGAAGACAATGTGTTTGTTTAGACAAATACTGAAAATTATTTGAGTGCAAAAGATCAGCATAACAATAAACTTCCAACTTCACTGAATAAACTTTAAAGAAAACTTGGCTCTTCTTTCTTAAATGAGAGTTTAAAAAGACTAGAAAATGCCACAAACACAATTTTACTTTTCATAATGAATTTAAAAATTTGATTTTAATTTTGTATCGATTACTTGGAATACTCTATTGATGATGTTTTTACTGATGTTGTTAATATTTCCAATATTCCCAAGTTGTACACTTCCAATATTGCAAGACATTATCTTCAGAGCTTTTAATTTGGCACAATTCTTTTGTTGTTTGCTAAAATACATCATAAAACCAGGAATGATTAATGGGACAGATCTCTATCCATACACACTTTGCTCTGGAACCCTTCATTTTACCTCATGGTCACTGAATTAAGCCTTGGGACTTTATCCATCTGGGAGTCTAACTTTTGATTTTTTTCCCAGCAAATCTAGCTTGCCTGTCTGGTTTGTGGCACTGCCTGGCTCTAGCTCTGTCCTTGCAGATGAAGCGTATACTCAAAATGTTTGCTAAATAAACGAATGGACATCTTCACCTAGAGATTTTTGTAAAGCTATTGTTATTAGTGAGATGTATTTAGCTACAGTTTCTGTGAATTACAGAGTCCTGAGATGAGGACTATAACATCATTTAACAAAATTGAATTCTGTGATGGTAAATGAAGTGATTTGGCAGTGTTGATGGCAGGAATTATAGAAATATGGGTATTTTTAAAATTTGTTTTCCATTTTATATAATCCAGAACTTTAAGTCTTGGAGTATATGTGTTATACAGATGTTTTGGAAATTGGACAGCTTTGAAGAACATCCTAAAAATTAGGATTTCCATTGGAAATAATGGGGCTTAACAATCCAAGAGGTAGACAAGCATAAAGATAAAATGGATAGCAGCAGCAGTTGTAGCGAGGGGAAAGTCAATGCATCTTACACTGATACAGAATATGGAAGTGATTGTATAAGATATTAATTTCAGAGTATATAAGAGATTAAGTTCAAACTGGTCCTATCGCTAGGTTTGCAAACATTGGGAAGGTGATGATGGCGAAGGTATCTACTTAAACAGTACTACTGAAAGCATGTGCAGATCCTTCTAGAATTTTGAATGGTTTGTGCTGGTCCATCTGGCAGGAACATCATAGCCCTAGCACGATATTCAAGGATAAATTGCTGGTGGAATGTAATAAATTGCTGTCGATCAGTGGATGCTTACCTTTCTGGAAATGTATGAGGTGGTGGGCATTGTGGAGATCTGATTTTAGAAATAATCATACTCTGTGAGATAGGAATCAGTGAGTATTACTTTCTGTCTTGACTAGGGGCTGCACTCAGGCAAGAGAAATGCCGAAATAGAGAGAAAATTATTATTTTAGAAGAAGAGTACTATTTTTAACATTGAGATATAACTGACATATAATATTAGTTTCAGGTGTACATAGTGATTTGAATATGTATATATTGCATAATGATCGCCATGGTAAGTTTAGTTAACACCCATCAACTATTTTTTATGTTCCAAGCCCTATGCTAGGTCAAGCAGTGGTGAAAAGAATCAATTCTGATTCAGTTAACTTTCCAATGGTAGAAAAAGATACCTTCATTATATATAAAATTAAATTAAGGTTAAATTTTAAAAAGCATTAATTAAAAGCAAATTAAGTCATTTTTTATAAAACAAATTTACATTGGCAATGTGACAAGCTTTATAAATGTTAGATTCGTGGTCTCTGAAAACTTTAATGAGATTTGATCCTGTTCTTTAAAATACACTTGGAATATGGCATTCTAGATCCTTTCGGAGACTCAAAAGGAGAGTGATCCATGAGGGAGAAGATAGGAGGTATCCTAGTGGAGGGGGTAGTGTCTCTAAAGACTAGATATCCTTCGATACAGTGTCTCAATTTGCTACAGGAGAATGTCCAGCAACAGGCTTTCCCTTGCTTTCCTTTGCATGGGTGATACATTGGAAAATTCATAAAGAGGTATAGATGCTCTTTAATTTTGGTGAATACTGTATCTCTGCATTTTTGAACAGCTGAAGTCATAAGTAGCTTAGTCCACTTCATCAAGCTGTCCTTTACCATCATTTTTTTTTTTTTTCCTGGAGCTAACCATCCCTGAGTCTACCAAGTATCACCAGTAGGACCCAAAACACATTGTTATACTTACTAGAAGGCATGAGGAGTTGTCAAACAGTGACCTACCAGCCCCCAGACAAGCATAAGATCCTAAGTGTGGCCCATTTTCCCCCTGTGCATAAAGAGCTGGTTGATTTCTGTTTCTTCGGAGATAACCAGGTCTGTACAAACAAAATGCAGGCAGGGTCACGGCCTTGCTGGTGGACACTCCGTGAACAGCAGCTCCTAGAATGCTGGTTGTGCAGTGACTCCAAGCATAGAGTTCAGAGGTCAGTGGTTCCATGAGACTTTTGGAGTGACTGCAGGGGAAGGGCACTCCTAGGCCAAGGAAATCCAAAGAGAGCCCTGTTCTTGAACTGTGAAAGTCTGATATCCACACTGACCTCCATTTGCTGCATGCTGAGCCGGACTAAGTCTTTCTGAGAGATGCTAACTAGTGCTGGCAGTGGTGAAGAAGTGACCCAATTTGGAGAACAATGCATTCCCCTTTTTCTTTGCTAACCAAACACCAGTTTCTTCAGGTAGGTATGGTCCACTTCCAAGGGTAAATCCTGATGAGTCAAAGTGATCATGTTAATTTATTTTAATGTTTTTCACTGTTTGTTGCCCAATATAGGTCTATCATGAGGCCAAAGGTTAATAAAACACAAAAGGATGTCCACTGAGAAACTTCTGGAAAATATTTTCCTCCCTATTAAGAAGACGACCTTCGAGGAGAATGCCCTCAGTTCCTAGCTTAGATGCTATTCTGTAAAGCAATGATGAGTGCTGCTTCGTAGCCCTCTTTCTGTGATAAGGGAAGAGAGACTTCATCATTAAGGAACACAACAGAGAAGAAGAAACAAAGGATACTTGAAGATATCACCAAGTTCCTGAAAATACCTTGGGACTTTCAATCTCCCAGTGATGTCTTAAGTGAACAAGTAATAAACAACAAATGCCCTGAGTTTTAATCACTGCCCAAAGCAGTCTCTTGGTGGTGTAATTCCCTGCTTGGGGGTCTCAGGTGCTTGCTCACATCCATTAAGCTTCTCCAGAATTCCAGAGGCCTCGACACGTGGAAAAAGTACATTACCAAGTCAGTAAGATGGCCTTAGTTTTGACCACAGTTGGACTGATAAAGAAGCATTGGTATGATAAAGCTAAATTGGCTGCCATGCCTATGTCCTCAGCACTGGCTTTCAGTGTACTGGCCCCAGACCATCTCTTTGGAAAAGATAAATGGAATGGCGTTGAATGGATAGACAGTGTAGTGCCTATGCTGATGGTTCCTTATAATCTATTCATGCATTCCCATTCCACTTTCTCCTACACTATTGCTCAAAGTGCTCTATTGAAGAATATCAGTGGCTGGAACTGGGAAATGTTATAAGAAATTGATGCTTCCACAATGTCATTGTTGAATGCTCAGAAACATTTGTTATTCTTTTCTTTTCTTTTCTTTTCTTTTTTGGGCAAGGCTTTTAATGACAATCTCCTAACTAATTCAAGAAACTAGGGAAAAGTAGTTTTAATTTCTTTTTTTATTAAGTTTTTAATTTTAATTCCAGTATAATGAACATCCAGTGTTCTATTAGTTTCAGGTGTACAATATAGTGATTGAACAACCCTGTACATTACCCAGTGCTCATCATGATAAGTATACTCTTAATCTCCTTCTCCTATTTCGCCCATCCCTGCCCCACCTCCCCTCTGGTCACCCTCAGTTTGTTCTGTAGAGTTAAGAATCTGTTTCTTTGTCTCTCTCTCTCTCTTTTTGTCCCTTTGTTCATTTGTTTTGCTTCTTAAATTCCACATCTGCATGAAATCATATGGTATTTGTCTTAGCACTATACTCTTTAGCTCCATCCATGTTGTTGCAAATGACAAGATTTTAATCTTTTTCATGGCTGAATGATATTTCATTGTAGATATGTAACACATCTTCTTTATCCATTCATCAGTCGATGGACACAGACTGCTTCCATAATTTGGCTATTTTAAATAATGCTACAATAAACATAGAGGTGCATATATCCCTTTGAATTAGTGTTTTTGTATTTTGGGGTTAAATACCTTCTAGGGCGATTACAGGATCATAGGGTAGTTCTATTTTTTACTTTTTGAAGAGCCTCCGTACTGTTCCCCACAGTGACTGCACCAGTTTGCATTCCCCCCACCAGCGTACAATGGTTCCTTTTTCTGGTAGTTTGAGTTTCTTCACCTGCAATCTCAAATGTCATGGCACTCAATAAAGAAGCAAGCTCAGTGGGGAGAAGTAAGTGCTGCAGGACCATGGGAAAACTTCAGGGACTTGTCCGGAGATTTTAGTTCTTGTTCAGACCTGCTACTGACTAGGATTATTACCTTGGGTTCTCAATTTATTCATCTGTAAAATGAAGCATTTAGATGACTGAGTTTCTTCCACGAAAACATTGTAGAACTCTCTGATAGTCCTCATGACTTTGTTGCTTTACTGGAGGCTTCAAACCTAAGCTCTAATATATATTGTGCTATTTCATTTTTTAAAAAATGAGGAAGAATGTATATATAACTTTTGGTAGCCACTGGGCTTTATATCAAGTAACTCCTGATAGTTTTATACCTGTAGGACATAATACATCAAAGGGATGATCCACTCTGTAACTCTTGACATATTTTACATTGTCAGACCGATGTGTTTCCAGCTACGTATGCCAATACTAAGGTTATACTCAAGGTCTTAAAGTATATTTGGACTCCCTAAATGAAATTGAGTTTTCTGTGTCTCCTAGTATTTTGTGTGTGGAAAAAAATTTCTATTTTGCTATGGGGTGGGAGTAGTGAAGTGTTGCCAGTGATGACAGAAATTGTCTTTCTGTAGGACAAAGAGATAAGTGCTCAAGAGCTTTATATAAACCTTTTATATTATGTAAAGTGATGTAACACAATATTTAATATATTACTAATTACTAATATTATTAATAATAATATTAGTATTGCATTTGTGCCAAATTGATTTAATAGATGGCCAAAAACTCTGTATTTTCAAACACAGCCAATCTCAATATCCTAAATTAAAGACTTCCATGAAGTTGGTACTGATTTTCCTATAAGCCCATTGAGTATTGTAGACCTTAACTTACCAAAAGTAAGGGAAAAGAAGGCGAAAGTGGCAAAAGAAGGCCTATTATTATCCACAGTATGCGTTTTCACCAAGAACAATGGCTGTGCCTTGCGAGAATCCAGGTACTGGGGGGAGGGGGATTTTTCTGACTCATCCACAAAGAATAACTCAGGCTCCTTCCAAAGGAAGATTTATTGTTCTCCGTATAGCAATAAAGATTTTCTCTTACCCCAACAATTCAAACAAGGAACTGGCCCAGAAGCCAGAGATGAATTTGAAGTTGTGGTATCCCCCCTCCACCTCTTTTTGGAGCTGATTTTGATGTGAACAGATGCATTTTCAATCAAAAGCAAGGTCTTTTTTTTTTTAACCATCTACACAAAGCTGTTCTTACTGAACACCTGAAAATACCTTTCTTCTCATCCTACCTGAAAAGGCGCCATTAGCATAATTCCTGTTACTATTGCACTTGTACGATTTTACAAGTAAGATGAAGGATGTGTGGAGTCTAAGTGCTTCCTGCAAAGTCTCTGCCTTGGCATATTTGGAGTGCCTTGGCTCTTTTTCTTGTTGTCTTCAGATGACATATTCTAAAGTGCCTGATAGTAATGCCACTATCATTGGCAAAAAATAAATGGGGTTTTCAACTATGAGTGAATGAGATTCTTGGGTCTGTTAAGACCCCTGCACTGGAGTGGGCGGCCCAAAAGAAGCAGTGCCTCAGCCACCGTCCTCAGGGCCAAAATCCTAGGTCTAGATAACAAACCGCTAGAATCATAGTAACTATGGGACATTCTCTAACTTCCCTCAATCAGAGGAGTGGTCCAGGAAGGTGGTCTACCCATTCAGTTTTGTGTTTCCCCATATATATGTTTTGAAAATTCAAAGAAAAGAGACCTATGGCCACTGGGAAATTTGGCAAAAAAAAATCTGTTTTAAGGTGTGGCTCTACGGTTCTACCTATTTTTCATAGATGAATCCCAAAAAGAGAGACAATCTCCCCAAGGTCACTTAGCTAGTAACTTGCACTCATTCCCAGGTCAGTCTCACTGTAGAGTCTAGCTTTTGCACCCTACCAGTGATTTGCCATTTATGTTTTAAGATAGTCCCACAACGCCAGAGAATTCCTCAGAGGTCTTGATAGAATGAAAGTTAAAGATTACTCTATGTTTGGGGTGCCTGGGTGGCTCAGTCGGTTAAGCGTCAGACTCTTGATTTTAGCTCAGGTGATGCTCTCAGGGTAGTGAGAGTGAGCCCCACATCTGGCTCCACACTGTGGGGTGAAGCCTGCTTAAGATTCTCTTTCCCTCTCCCTCTGCCCCTCCCCCTGCTCACAAACACTCTCTCTCTCTCTCTCTCTCTCTCTATATATATATATATATGCTTTTATCTACTTTATAAATTTAATTTTCATATATGACATATTTTTAAAATACTTTTCCATTATTTAAAGATAATTTGAAAATTCCACAGTATTTTTTCCCTATTTCTTAATTTTGTCATATTAGCAAAAAAAGGTACATGGGTGGATCTATGTACCAGCCTGACAAATTATTTTCTCCCCTAACCATCCAACCATCCATGCTTTGTTTTTACATATATAGTCATGTACATTTTGCCTGTATGCATGCATATGGAGAGAGAAAGAGCGACACAGAGAGAAACGAAGGGATACGTGCATTTTTGTTGTTGCTCCTGGAACTTTAACCACCTGCTTCAGTTGTCCAAAATGTAATATTTTGGCTTAATAAAGATGGCCTAGTTAAATCTCTTAGCATTGTCTGCTCCCTTTATCTTTTTGTCAACCAGAAGGCTTCAAGGGTGTGGGAAAGACCGTAAGTATCTTTAGTAGCCATGTTCTGTGGGAACATGATTTTTCCACGAAATTCTGGGTACTATTGGTAGAAATGGAATGGATGTTTATTTGTTTCTATCAGGTAAGCTTTAATTATGGTAATGGGCACAGAACATAGCAAGCTGTTTTGGACCTACAGCATAGGAAATTCTTTGATTTCATAGTGATAAAAATTACTGGTGATAGGACAGAAACCCCATGACACTGTGACAATTGAAGGTTTGGTACAAGATCAAAGACCATCCCTAATGACTGCAAAGAATGTCAATAAAAAGTGATGTACTTATTCGCTTTTAAGGTAGGAAAAGTTGGTTGGAAATGAAAGGCGCTCACAAATACATATTCATCAGTAGAGTGGAGCATCCCGGCCAGGTGAGCCCGTGCTGCCTTCTGCCTGTAGGTGGCAGCAGAGCACCCGCGGGCTTGTGGAGTCATGTGGCCCGCATCCCGGGAATAGGAGATTTCAATGAAGCGCGCAGGAGACCACAACCAGAACCTACGGAAGCCAAAAGGACAACCAAGGACTCTGAGGAATTGACTCCAAGCTAAAATTCAGCAAAAGAGCCTCAGCTAAACCCCAAATCACATGCGCACAGATACGGAGCTGAGCGCTAAACTGCAGAATTCCCTAGTGATTATGAGCAAGTAAGGGAGAGGAAGCACAAGTCTCTGAACGGGTGGCTTATAAAGTTTAAACCCTTCAGAACAGGTTTCCTCCTCTGATGGAGACATTAGACCAGAAAGGAGATCCGGGTTCAAATTCGACCTCTGCCACCATTTGCAGTACTAGCCTGTTCCCACATTTAGAACAAAGGTTTTTTCAACTCAAGACATTTTAGACTCTCCCCATGGTCCTGTCCTGGCCACACTGACCCACACCTGTTCCCTTTCTAAATACTACTCTAACTATAACAGGAATCACCTCATTTTCAAGGTTTTGGTTCACAGTCTCCATCTTAAGTTCAATGTCTTTCTATGCCTGGTTTCCTAGTCCTCACCTTGCTTCACTTCACCCCTGCCTTACCCATGGCCTCTGATCTCAGCGTGCTTGATCTCTCCCCCTGCATTCCCTAGCCCAGGTCCATCTCTGGACTGATCTGTCTTGTCCTCCTCCCACTCTCACTCCCACCCTCCTAAGCCAAGAAAACTACCAGAGTTTAGCTATCTTAACTCTAAAGGAGAACAATACCAGGAAAAAAAAATTAACTTTAGATACACTAAATGATGATAGAATGTTCGTTATAGAAAAAAAAGAAAAGCTTAAGGATCTTAGAAAATCTTTGTTGTTCAGTATACTGAACAATAAACACTTCAGGTAAAGTGGTTTAAGAAAATATGAAGTATTTGGTATTTTTTGAAAACATCTGTGTTTAGAGGAAAAGAAAAAAGATAACACATTTTATAAAACATTTGAATTTAAAGAAACAGATTAATTTATTAATTTTCACATCCAAAATTAGATTTTGCAATGCACACTCTTTTTTCCTAAGAATGGCAAAAAACGTTAAGAAATAAAATATAGGAAGTTTAATTTACTGGGAAGCCCTTGATAATAAGGACAAAATTCACTCATCACCAGGATTTCCTGTAAGAAACCTGTAGAAAGCCCTCTGGAAGCTATGTGCCCTTGTCATCTTCTGGTTCTTGCTATGCCTTGGCATTTCTTATTTCTCTTTCAGCTAATATTCTCTGGTATCACTTTCTCAGTAGTAACTGACCTCTGTTTTTATAAGTGTTTGCCATTTTCGTAACAAAATTGCTTTACACAAGTCGTTTTTGATCCATCTACCTGACATGCCTACATTTTGTAGCTGTGGTGCCATGACAGCCCTGAGTGGAAGTGCGTAGCCAGAGGGGTCGCACATCCACTCGCACCGCAGATGGCGGTAGGCTTCACCAGTCGTCGCAACAATTTTTGTCATGAATGATCATTAGAAAAAAATCCTCATGATATAATGTGGCTTGGGGTGCTTAGCGGCTAAAAAGTCTCCTGCCTGAATACTTCCATGCACCTTCCTGGTTTCTAGAAGCTCCTGAAAGCTAGAGAGCCCTCTAGAAAGAGATTGAACTTAGATAAATTAGATGAATTGGATAAGCTTCGATTTAAATTTATGTTCAACCTTTTACAATCTGAGCAATGCTAGGCAATCTCGATCACTTTTCTGAGCTTTTATTTCCTTTTTCTTACAGTGGAAAGAATACCTCATAGTAGGGTTTCCTGGCCTTAGCATTACTGGCATTTAGGCTAGATAATTCTTTGGGGGCTGTCCAATGCCCTCTGTACAATGTTCAGCAGTATCCTTAGCCTCTCCCCACCAGACCAGTATTACCTCTCTAGTTGTGACAACTGAAAACGTCTCCAGGCATTGCCCATTGTATCCCGCGGGAGAAATTACCCCTGATTGACAGCTGCTGTCTTACAAGATGTGAGGATTAAATATAATATTTGTGAAATGCTTAATATATGGAAATAACTAATTAATAACTGGCAGCCTCTTGGGTATCATTTTCAGCTCTGATTTGAATTAATATTTTGGATACTGAGGATGAAACCACACAGACCATGAGACGGGAGCCTGGAGCCTGGTGATCATAGGAAGGAATTTAAGGGGTCACTGAGGTGGAGTGAGGCATGTACGCAATCTGGACAATACACGTTGGGCTGCAGAGATTACAGTGTTATGCTGAACATTGAAATTACTGATAACGTCCACCCGCCTCTTTGAATTAGGCGGAGAGAAGGATAATGCATTTTGTTTTACAAGGGGGTAAATGATTTCATTTGGGAGGACAGGAGATTTGGGCATATGGCAGTAGTCAATGATAATACTGGAGAGTTTCTAAGAGTAACAAACAACCCAGAGCCCAACCAGGAGACTGTCTTCCTGAGAGAAATACATATTGCAATCCAGGATCTGTTATTCTTTCAGCAAGATCTTAAAAATGCCTCCCAAGAGAAGATTTCAGTTTTCAATTGTCTCTTCTCTGTTGTTGTTTTATTGTGTAATATGTAATATTTCAACATGATTTACAATGTAGTCTATGAATTATAAGTTGAAAAATCCAGAAATCTGTGCCCATATTCTCCTATGCAGCTATAAATATTTCCTTGGAAATCTTTGTGGCAATGCACTCTATACTCTGGGTATTGTTCTATGTACCGCGGACAGTTCTATAAATTAGCTTGAAAGGAAAAGGGCAGTAAATGTGAGTCATGGCACCACATGCTGCTATAAACAAACTGGGGTGGGCTCCGTGACATTTTGAAGTCATTCAGAAGTGTTTTGTGAGGTCACCTGTCCTATTAGATGTATATTCTTATTAATGGTTTCTCTGCTTTTTTTTTTTTTTTCTTTTCTTTGTGAGGAGGCTAGGAGGAGCTGGGGAAGAAGTTAGAGGAGTGGAGGCGGGTGGGAGAAGTGTCGGCCCTGGCAATTAAATTTATTAACTCAATTACCTGGGGTACCAATAAAAGCTGTAATCATGAGGCCATCTAAAAAGCATTAGCTGCTTTACTGCTAATGGGGCCCTTGCCAACATGAAATGGAACCAGATGCTCTCGGTGGGTACGGCAGCTGTTTGGTAGCACGGAATCAAATAGGTTGGACTGTGGGTAGGGCATCTGGACGAATGACAAAAAATGCTTTGTATTTATAGAGTGTCTTTATTCAAGGAATACCAACCAGTACATCCTTAGCAACACTGGAGGCACGGATCCTTACCGGGCGTCCCCTGGGGAGGGAGCCGTAAAGACAGGATGATTGCTTTATGGATGGGAAGAACTGTAAGCAGGCGCCCACAGAGGTACGCCTTCACAGGCCATCTGTGAGACTGGGCTGTAAAACCGTAGCTGAGATGTGCCCGGGTTTTCCTTCTCCTTCCCAGCTCTGCAGCTGAGGTTGCTCTAGAAGTTTTAGGGCCACTTTAAATCTGTCAACCTAAATATCCAGTGAGCCGCTCTGGAGGCGGCATCTACCCTGTCCTCTGAGGTCTGAAATCACTTAGTATTTTATGAACAGGTACAGGGTGATCCTTGGACTGCTGAGACATCAGGGAAGGCATCTGAGTATTTAGATCCTGTACTCATTTATCGTATCTTTATTAAAATATGCTAACTGCCGGGGCAACTGGGTGGCTCAGTCGGGTAAGCGTCCAACTCTTGATTTTGGCTCAGGTCATGATCTCAGGGTCATGCGATGGAGCCCTTCTTCAGCCTATGCGCTCAGCGGGGAGTCTGCTTAAGATTCTCTCTCTCTCTCTCTCATTCCCTTGCCGTTCCCCACCCCCACACACCCTCTCTCTCTCAAATAAATAAATCTTTTAAAAATATATATGCTAACTGCTGAACACTAGGTTGGAAAAACGAGGTCAAGGAAAATAGTATCGTCCCACACAGAGCTCTCAGGGAAGAGAGCTGTTTATGGTATCTGTTTGTGATATGTGATATATGTATCTGTTTATGATACATCTGGCCAATCGTGATGGGTATACAGTCTGATGCATGTGTGAATGGTTACGAGAAACTTCTTGAAAGTCATCGGAAAGCCATGTCTAAGCTAGATCAGAACGAAGAGTCAGAGATAACCAGGTAAAAAGTGGAGAAAATAGACAATATCATTTGCATGACAAAATATGTCAAAAGGCTTAGTGTCAAGAAACAACATTTTCTGTTCCAGAAACAACAAACGGTTCCAGAAGTTAGACAATGGGAAAGAAGAGGGAGAAAAAGAGGATGGAGGAAGATGAACTGAAGAATTATGTAAAGGACTAGATAAATACAGGCACATGAAGGATTTCAGATTTTGTGCTAGATCAAAGAAGGAGGACACCACAAGGTTAAAACAAAACAAAACAAAACAAACCGGGATTTTCCCTTTCTACAGGTCATTTGACTGGTATTCAGGAAGTGAGTAAAGTTGGAGGTGAGACTGACATGTGGCAGCTGCAGTAATCCAGAATTGAAGTGATGAGAATCTGGCAGCATGCTGGCAATCATGGAAGGGTTTTAGAGATAAAGAGCAAATGGAATCCTTATTATTTGGTGACCATTTGGATGAGGCTACTGAAAGATTTGAAGTAAGCAGCAGCTCCTCCTAGAGTTGGTCTATTTCCAATTCTCTCTTACTCTGGGGTAGAGCCATGGGGGTCCTCATCCACGGTGACTTTAGTGTACCAGTGCCCCGTGTATTTGACATGCCTTGGACTGCAATATTTCCCTGTGGCTCTTTGGGCCGGGCAAATGCCAGGCTCAGGTTCTGTTACCTTTGTAATTCTAGGAAAGGCATTAACTTTCCATTCCTTGGAGATGGAAATTTCCTTTCAATAATTATTACACACCTTAGCCTTGCAGATTGTTCAAACAGCTTAACAAGTTGTAAAACTGATTTACAGACTTAAAGAATTTCTATGTGTTCTTCGTACTCATGGAAACATAGCAGTGATCTCTCCGGCAAGGCAGGAGTGAAGACAGGTAATGACTCTGATATTGTATAACCTTTGCTTTTCATAAAGAAGGTACTTCTACAAGAACTGTATGGAAACGCCCATTTTGCTATAGTCACTTCAGTAGCATTGAGTTCTACACTAAGACTAAAAAAAAATTGTCAATTCAGAAGACAGATGATAGATAGAATTGACATTTCTCTGTTAATTTATTGATAATGAGGTAAAGTTGAATATTTTAAATATTTGCTATATTGGTTGCTTTCTTCAGTCATTATTTGTTTTTACTTTTCTTTGTAGTGCTTTTTACTTACAGTTTTGTGTGTGTATGTGTGTATGTGTGTATGATAGATACACCTTAAGGTGATCTTCTATTAGTCATGTCCTAATAAAATATAATAAAAGTGATGGGATTACATTGCATTGTATAAGACTCCACCTTAGCAAACCGGAGTGAAATTCTCTGCGGTATTGAAGAAGTAAGCTACCATGGTGTTATGGGGCCTCTGAGAGAGCCACGTGCAAAGGAATTGCTGATGGTATCTAAGAGCTAAGTGTGGGCGCTGGCTGACGGCCAGCAAGAACATGGGGATTTACATCCCACAACCCAATGGAATTGAATTCTGCAAGCAACTACGTGAGCTTGGAATAGGACCCTAAGCTCTAGAACACAGCCAGTATGACAGCTTGACACAATGTGACAGCACCCTGGTGAGACCCTGAGCATAGGGAGCCATTTTATGCCCTTTTGAACCATGAAAACTGAGATTATGAATGTATAGTGTATCAACTACGAAGTTTGTGGTGACTTGTTATCCAGTAATAGGTAACTAATCCAACTGTCATTTGATCAAACTAGTTTTGTGTGATTTTTCCACCATTTTAATTATGTAGATAAAATCTGCCCATATCAATACTCTGCCAAATCATCAAATAAATAGTCACCTACTGGTCTGTTCAAATTCAGAACAAAGGACTGGCACTCACTAGTAAACAAAATTAAAGAAGCCTCCGTATTTCCAACTCATTCATTCACTTATTCATGGATTCACTGATTCATTCATATTTATCTAATAAAACTATTAACCTCCTTAACACCAACTACACTTCATCCTTTCCAGATTCTGCCAGCCTTACCAATGCCAACAAGCCTGATCTGCTCTCCTGACATTGTGGCTTTGTAAAACATTCAAGATTCTCATGAACTTTATTATCTCAAAATATTACTGTGATGTAACTTGGTTGGGGATTTTGTATTGGGTGTTGGTGTGTGTTCTAAATGGGGACTGTGCAATTTGAAGGCCAATTTCTGAAGTTATTGAAATGTTCCTTCTGATGTCATTTCTGATGTCATTTCTCAAGAATGATGTCATAATTTACATCTTCTCGATTCTCATAATCTGGAGTTGAGAAGCTTTGTGAATTTAATACATTATTGGGAAGGCAGAATTCAAAGGAGCTGGTGATAGTTCCTCCCTTCTGTGCTGTTCTAGAAATTGAGTTATGATTAGAAATTCCCTATATAGGTAAAATGCTTTACTGAATAAAACTTCTAAGGGTGCTTCCTGACCAGAATTGCTTATAATGAGGTGAAATTGTCTGCCTTAGAGCTAGAAGAAAATAATACTTCAGATGGACACACAAATGAATACACACATTCTATAAAACTAGTAGCTTGAAAGAGATTTTGCTGAACTGATATCATTAAAAGAGCCCAACGATCAATTGTGCAGCCCTTGGCACCCCATGAAGCACTCCTGGGCCTTCCTGCATTTGATGGTAATAAAACTCTGTTTGCATTTTCATGGTCATTAATGGAGGCGTTCTACCATTGGGAAAGATTTAAATTTCCATAAAAATGCAATGAATCTGGAGCTGGCAAAAACGTGTTTATAAGATGACAAGTTATGATCAGTGCTTCGTTGGACATGGTGGTCTCCTCTTTATTAATCTTAGCAGGAGGTCATTGCATCAGCTGCTCATTAATCATTTCTCCTTCAGTGAAATGACTTTGAAAATGTAACCATGCGTAACGTAGCTGTCGTTCCATAACAAGCTTGCTAAATACTGGTCTTGCATGACTCAAAGTAACTAGGCATTTGGCAATGGATTTGCAACTAATTTGTGCATTTAGTATTTGCTTTCATTAACTAGTAAATAACAAGCAGGGTTCCAAAGGCTCAAGAAAAAATATAGGAGTTTAAATAATAGTATATTACAATTCAATGTGATAATCTCTCCATATCTCTTCCTGGAGAACGTTAAAACACCTCTAATATATTATATTAGTCATGGCTTACCTCAGTTCAGGTGCCACAGTGCGAGTATGACAATCTCCCACTCTTATATGAAGAACTTCTGTGATGAATTATAAGAACATACAAGGCAAAAAATGACTACTCATGTTTAATCTGGATGAGGATAAATCCTGATAAAGAGAGAATTAACACTGGAGCCAGCTGAGGAGGGTATTCATATGTTATGCAAAATAATTATGTACAGATTCTCAATTGAATAAATAAAGACATTAAGTATTGTCAAAAGTGTCTGGGGCAGAGTGAATCCAGGTAAATAGATAACACTGTTAAAACTAATTTTTAACATGAAAAACAAAATGGAAAAAGTATAAAAAATTTAAAGATAAATGCTCTTAAGTAAAAAGTATATAATATCCCAGGGTATAGGAATGTTCAAGGTAACGCAGAAACTTTCAATAATTGCTTGTGTCTGGGGCACCTGCGTGGCCCAGTCGGTTAGGTGTCTGCCTTCGGCTCAAGTCATGATCTTGGGGTCCTGGGACCAAGCCCTGCATCAGGCTCCCTGCTCAGCAGACAGTCTGCTTCTACCTCTCCCTCTGCCTCTCCCCACTAACCCCCCTCCCTACAAGTTCTTTCTCTCTCAAATAAGTAAATAATAAATAAATAAAATCTTTAAAAACATGTATAATGAACTAGAACATAAACAGGAGATGACACAGAAATACATTTTACCTAAACTATATTGACATATATTTGCATCATGCCTGTCTTTTGGGGAAATAGTATTTACCCTTAGATATTGTTTATTGTTATTTTACAAATCTGCATTTTATGATTTAAACATCAGATTGAAAGGTGACTGAAGGGTAACCTTGGCTGTGCCACATTATATCATGGTTTCTATGAATCATTAAAAAATTTTTACCTGATCTGTTTGGTTTAGCTGCCATCCACTGGATTTGTTATGTAAAGATATGGATAAATTGATGTATTTACTACAATCATATCCCAATTAATCCAGGATAGCCAATATACAGTTAGAATCATGCTTATTTTATGTGCATCTTTGCTTATTTAACTAGTGATCATTTTGCTATTGTGGTATCATTAAGAATGGTATTATTACGGACTCCATGCCCATTTGTTTCATTTTTGGAAAACAAATCTATTACTCCAAAGGTTCATACATTAATTCTTAATTAGTATTTCATCTAAAAGCATCACTGTAAATTTAGTTACAAATTCTCATTTTTACTCATAAATAACTATAATTTCATGAAATCTTACTACTCCAACAGTGTCAAAGAAAAGTAGAAAAGGAACCTAGTTTTGAAGATGACTCAGGATAGTTTTTCAATTACAAGCAAAAGGATTAAGAGCTTTGAGATTTACCTGCATCTAAAGTAACAGTAATAGATTTTAGACACATTTTAGAATTTACCACAATATTAGTTTCCATTTCCCTCCCCAAAAGTATTCTGTAAGTCTATGAATTTTAATTTGTTAATCACTCCACTCAAAAAGAAAAGACCAAATACCATCAATACACAACTTTATTCCTCATGTCTTTTTCAATTTCGTGAGCTAGTCAAAAGCTAAAAATGTAAAAAAAAAAAAAAAGAATTAAAAGTTTTCTAATTATTATGACTGTCATAAAACAAAACAAAACCGATTTCTTAACAGCTAATGTTTGTGTCACAAAGCTAAACAACTGAGTTAGGTTTGAGTTAGATGTGTGTATTTAAAGATACTATTATACCTAGAAGAACTGTAACCTGCAGTAGGGATTTTTATGTTCATCTTTCCTTGATCAAGAATGTGGGTTGGAGAGTTCTCCCTCCCTCCCTCCCTCTCTCTCTCTCTACATCTCTATATATTGAATTCCCAAAACCTTGGAAACAGATGCATGAGCATCTGTGGTGGCCAAAATGTCTTCATTTTTAAAAGCTAATTTATTTTTATGCTTTGTTGGGTTTGTTTTTTTTAACTAAAAATCAAGGAATCAGAAATTAAGGCCTTGAGTATTCTTATCTTGCCAGATTACTAGGCTTTCATATTTGAATGGAGCCTAAAATTATATTTTTCCATAGATGACAGCATTGTTCATGCATTACAGTAGAATGGGCAGTGAGGGGTCTACTTCTGTTCTGAGTTTAGACACCCAGTCCAATTGCCAAATAAGTTTCTTTGAGTCTCCTTTTCATCATTAGTGGAATAAAGACCATTTGAAAACACACTGGCTGTTTATTGGGGAAATCCCTGCCATATAACTTAAAGTGTTAAAAGATAAAAGCAGAATAAGGAGAATTCAGTGTAGGTCTCTCTCCTGGAACAATGAGACAAGCAAAGAGGGGTGGGGAAAGGCTGCTGAGTACAGATGTGACTGAGGCCGTTTCCTTTCTCTTTGGTTTTTCTTTCTTGGCTTTTCTTTCTTGGCTATATAACAGTAGGAATCCTCATTTGACTTCTATAAATTCATAGAAGCTACTACCATAATGCATTATGGGTTTAGGACCAGGGCTAGAATTCAGGGAATAAGCTAATAAATCTTGATCCAAATTCCCTTTCAAAATTACATGTAGAGATCACCTGTCTGGAGTTTTCATTTTGCATTATCATAATATAACTTGATTGTGACATGGGGTCATATATTATACATATTTCCATTATTTCCCTACAATTTTCATAAGTTTTATAAGAATTTATTGAACTAAAACAAAAATGATACACTTTTATTTACGAAGAATTATTTTTACCACTAAAGGAGCTAACCTAATGTTTAATAATTTTTGTTGTTACTGATAAAGACCTGTTAAGAAAACTCTTAAAACTTTGGGGTTATATGAGTTTGACTATTTTATATTCCATGTATAAATAAGATCATGCAGTATATGCATTCCATTTAGCATAATGCCCATCAGGCCTACCCATGCTGTCAAGGTGGCAGGATTTCCTTCTTTTTTAAGGCTGAGTAATATTCCACTATATGTATATACCACTCTTTATCCATTTATCTGTTGATGAACATTTAAGTTGTTTGTGGGGAGGGGAAAATTGGGTGGTGATGGTTAAAGAGTCCAAAGTTTCAGTTATAAAGATAAATAGAGATAATAAAGATCTGGAGATCTACACTACAGCATGGTACATATAACTAAAAATATTGTATACTTAAGATTTTCTAAGAGGGAAGATCTTATGTTAAGTATTTCTACCACCTATACACAATAATAGTAATAATAAACAGGGTGGGAGGCAACTTTGGGAGGTGATGGATATGTTTATGACTTTGATCACAGTAATGGTTTCATGGTCTATGTTTATCTGCAAATTCATAGAGTGAATTGCATACATTAAATATGTACACCTTTTTATATATTAACCAATCTCAGTAAAGTGGTTTTAAAAGATACCCTCTGGTTGATTATGATATATTTATGCTTCTCTGTGACCATTATCTCGGATAATCCCTTCCTAAACCGAATCTTGGTTGGACCATGTCATTTGTTTTGGCCTTTTGGATAATGGGTCAGTATCAAACATGACAAAGGAACAGACCCCTAGAAAACATTTTCCTGCACTTGATCCTGGGGTAGCCTGCTGCATGTTGAGAGACATATAGTCCAGGCAGTCCCACTGCCCCATTGACAGCCAGTCAGCTCTGCAAAGCAATACTTTCCAAACAACCAACATATGAATGAAGATGCATAAGAAAGCATTTCCAGTGCCACAAGAAGGACTGCCTCGCAGAGTCCAGGCCAAACTGATGACCCAGAGAAACTAAATGAATATTTGGGTTTTTTTTCTGTTACTGAAAGTTGATGTGGCTTGTTATGCAGAAAAAAAAGTTAACTGATATTGGAATTGGTACCAGAAATGAGGCACTGCTGTAAAAAGAATATAAAACATGACATTGGCTTTGGGACCATGTGACAGGCAGTGGCAACAAGGAAATTGTTAACGCAGTCCAGAAAAGCAGGGAAAAAACTGTTAGTGAAGGCTGAAAAATTTGGTGAGGAAATTGTTTTTGGACGCTAGAAAAATGGCAGCTCGTGTGGGTCTGCAACAGTTGGTGAAACTGTCACTTGTAGTATTTTAGAATCTCAAAAAAGTCCCCAAAACTTTTTGGGTCTGGTTCGAAATGGTGTAAAAAACATCTGTTATGTGCGCCTAACCACATAAAATAAGGTATTACAACAGGTAGCTGAGCTAAACAGGCAATCATTTAATATGTAAGCAAAATTTAGATGGCAGACAGATGAACAGGACTTTCTGGGTTAGAAAATAAACTGGACTCTCAGTTCATCCTCTCTAGCTTATAAATGATTTTTAAAGAAAATACAGCTTAAGGAGAAATATTCAGGCAAGGGTATGGCTGTACGAACCACAAACTTCTCTTAAAACTTTCCAACTATTTAAGTCAGTGCCTAGTAGATACTATAAACTAGACCTGGGTTTTTCAACCTCAGTGCTATTGACATTTGGGACTAGATAATTCTTCATTGTGGGGAGTGTCTTGTTCATTGAAAGATGTTTAGGAATATCCTTGGCCTTTACCCACTAAGTGACAGAACACCACTCTCATTCCAATTGTGGAAACGAAAAAATGTCTCCTGACATTTTATTTTTAAAAAAATGTTTAATAATAATTTTTATTATGTTATGTTAGTCACCATACAGTATATCCTTAGTTTTTGATGTAATGTTCCATGATTCATTATTTGCATATAACACCCAGTGCACCATGCAATACGTGCCCTCCTTAATACCCATCACCGGCCTATTCCAGTCCCTCACCCCCTCCCCTCTGAAGCCCTCAGTTTGTTTCCCAGAGTCCACAGTCTCTCACGGTTCATTCCCCCTTCTGTTTACCCCCTTTTCATTCTTCCCTTCCTTCTCCTACCGATCTTCCTATTTCTATGTTCCATAAATGAGTGAAACCATATGATAACTGTCTTTCTCTGCTTGACTTATTTCACTTAGCATAATCTCCTCCAGTGCCGTCCATGTTGCAGCAAATGTTGTGTAATCGTTCTTTCTGATGGTTGAGTAATATTCCATTGTATATATGGACAACATCTTCTTAATCCAGTCATCTGTTGAAGGGCATCTCGGCTCCTTCCACAATTTGGCTATTGTGGACAATGCTGCTATGAACATGCTTTTGTTCTTCAGGAGACATTTTAAAATGTCTCCTGAAGAACAAAAGCACTCCACTGAGAGCAGATGAGTCAGACAAAAGAGATTCTAAGGCTCTTTATGATTATAGAAGCCTGAAATGTCCGGAGTGGAGAAAGGCTAATCTCAAAAAGAACAGTTGGTGCATTTCTGCTTGAATAGAGTGGGCCTCAATCTGATATGTAGAAATTCCACAGATTTTTAAGAGAGTTTTATTAACAAATGACCATACCAGATTAGATAAAAATGGGATGATACTGCTCAAGTTTCTAAAAGACTTTTGGGCCTTTCTATGGGCAAGTAACAGGCTAGGAAAGCAACTACATTGTAAGTACAGAGCACTTTTTTTTTTATGTTAAAAAGAAAAGATGTGTAAGTGTGTGAATCCAAGAATC
Organism: Ursus americanus; assembly: GCF_024610735.1. NCBI lineage: Eukaryota > Metazoa > Chordata > Mammalia > Carnivora > Ursidae > Ursus > Ursus americanus. The sequence continues at coordinate 9,800,018 of NC_142131.1, forward strand.
CAGAGAGAAAAGCCAAGAATGGGGAGACACTCTCAGGGAACGGAACTGAGCCCTCATAGAGGAACATTCCCGGTGTATAAGGTCCTTGGCAACAGCTACCTTTCAGGACTTCAGAAGACTTATATAGCAGACTGTATATGCCTTTTGTCCCCCTCCCCCTTTTGAACTACAGAATCTTTTTTGACTATCCCATTCCTATTTCACCATGGGGTGTTGGTATGAGGAGGTCAGATAACTTGCTTTTTACTTCATAGGTTTCAGAATTAAGAATAACTATATCAAAAAATCTTCATTAAATTTGATTGTAGACTTTATGGTCTTGGATTTTGAGATTAATTCCATGATTATCCAATGAGACTTCTAGGGGTACTGGTAAGAAACAAATGCCTTTTGCTTTATGAGAAAAGTGAAGCATTGGGGTGTCAGGGCACCCTGTAGCTATCGTTACAAACATGGTTCCTTTTTTACTCATGCCTTGCATATTCATGCCTGCAATGGTCTCCTCTAGCACTGAATCTTGGACTACCCACATGGCTTCTTTTAGCCGGGGGGTACAATGGCAAATCTACTTGATATGAACAGATAACTGAAAAAATCTTGCCTACTGGGGCTTGTCCTCTATTGATGCTCTTCGACCCTCTACATTTCCACCCTGTAGAGATGGCTGCACTGGCCTACTGGATGAGGAAGATACGTGACCAAGTCACTCACATGATCTCAGCGGATGAGTCAACCCCCAAAGGCAGCAGCCACTCAGAAGCAGAAGTAGCAGCTAAGCACAGAAGCATGAGCGAAACTAGCTGGCCAAGACTGGCAGAGAACAGCTTAGTTGAGCCCAAGTGAAATTACTAACCTATGTACAAACCTTTGAGCAAAATAAGTAATTGCTGTGTTAAGCCACCAAATTGTGGGATAATATCATCATTAAATAATTATCCCAGAGAATCTGCTGCTAGTTGTAATTCATGCTAAAAATACTGTAAGATATTAGATTCCCACACCACATTTCCTTTTTACTAATGTTTTCAGAAAGCCTACCCACAGTAGCTCCTCAAAACATATTTAGGGAAGAAAAACTAATTGTAATCAGCCTCTAATTGGTTTTGATAATGGGGTCCTGTTTTGGCTACTGAATCGTTTTCTGTGATAACTTAGAACATATTTCACCTTTAGATGGCTCCTCTATTAATTTCAACTGATTCACTCTCTCCCCTTCCTTCCTTCAAATTCTGAGACTTTGTGGTTAAAGGAAGCTTTTAGTAAAGACTGTCAACATCCTCACAAAATAAGATCAATGTGATGATATATAAGCAGTGCTATTTTCCCTTAAAAATTATTCTTAATGATGAGAATGCCCTTTATTAACAGGATTACAGAAACAGTTCATTTGCATAAGCATACTAAAAGGGAGCTAGGGAGGGCAGCTCTTCCATCTTCATGTGGGAGGAAAATCGAAAATAGCAATATGCTCAATAGGCTATGTGCATGGTCTAATCACAGGGCTGTGCATGTCACTTTATTAATTAACATATAAATGGCTGCTATTTAAAGCTCTGTCTTTGAATGAATCACTACAAGATACATCAACTAGATATTCCGATTAATGAGCTGGCATTGCATAATATTATAGAAAATGGGTATCTCTGTTAGGACACTGGAAAATTGGAGGAAATGGTGAAGAGTGTGGCAGGTGTCTTCATCGGACAGAGAGCTGTGTGACAGGCAGCCAGATCTACTTTGACTGGAATAGCCTTGGGAAGTAGGAAAGGAGCCAGGACACAGTGGGGATACAGTTGTATATGTTACCTATTATGAGAGGATTTGTTTAATGCTTTTTTGTAGTTTGATGGGATTTATTTTTACAACAGGATCCTAGCCAGTGTCATTTCATTTGAAGACAGGACTGTATCTGAGAGAATGGGAAAGAAGTTATACACGGTCCCTATTATCTTACAAGATATTTGAAACTAAATCATTACTACCTTTTATTGAAAACCAGTTTGTTAGACATTGTTCTATTAAATACCATAAACCAAGTAATATATTTTCATGAAATATATGTTTTTTAGAAATATAAAACACATAATATATGAAATGATATATATATTCATATAAAAAAGCCATGCTCCCAAAATTTTGGAATAATTAAATTTTTAGCCAAGAAAAATGTATTATTATTTTTCCTGGCCAACAAAAATAAATGTAGTATGCAGCAACATTTTTGTACTGAAAAGTGAAGAGAAACAAAGGATGGCATGTCCCTATCTGACTAAATTTGGAATATTTCGTTAACAAATTATTTTCTCCAGTTAACGTTATTTTTAAAGCTATAATGAGTTTAAAAATATATGTATTTTAGGGGTGCCTGGGTGGCTCAGTCGGTTAGGCAGCTCACTCTTGATTTTGGCTCAGGTCATGATCTCAGGGTCCTGGGACTAACCCCAGGTCTGGGTCTACACTCAGCTGGAAGTCTGCTTCAGGATTCTTTCTCTCCCTCTGCTCCTTCCCCTGCTTGCTCTCTCTCTCCAAAACAAACAAATAAATCTTTAAAAAATATATATATATATACACACACACATATATGTATATATATATTTTAATGTAACTTTAATCATATAAGTTTAATATCAGACTATACCTTGACATCTTAACAATCTTATAGACATAATCTCTTCTAATCTATATATAATTTTATAAAGATCAATATTGTATTTCATAGCAACAGTTGCATCTAGATGTTTCCTATATATGTTAGTATTATATACTATACACTATGGATGCAACTATTAGATTATATTAGATTTTCTTTAATAATTCTAATTTCAAGTAATATTTCCCTGCCTTCTTGAATGGGTCATTAAGCCTGGTATTAAACAATACTACTTAATTAGCTTAATCAATATTGCCAAATACAATCTTAAAATTAGATAATAAAACTTTTTTCCAATAATTAAAAAAAGGATACACTGAAGACCTCTTTATAATCACATCAGTTTTTGTAAGATAATATTTTTGGAATGTATAATGTTGACATACCTGTAGTTTTAGTATACATTTTTTTTCATCACGGAATCTTTTTTAAAAAAGGAATAGTGAGACATTCCTTTCTTACCATCCATGTTTGATTCAAGTTTCAACAACTGCAAACATTTCATCATCATTTCTACTAGGAATGAAATAATTTCATTTTATTGTAACAAGTTATTTTTGAATGGCAGTGCCTAATTTGGCATGAGACATTGAAAGACACAGTGTTCATTTAAGAATGACTTCCAATATTTATTCCACTAGTACATGTAGGTTCACTTTTAATTTGTTGATTGTGGAACTGGATTTGATTACACTTAACATTGCTGCCTATCTGGATAATCTGATTCTAGGTAAATACATTTAAAAAATATTATTATATATCAAGAAAGTGCTAATTGTAAAATTTTACTGATGCAAACATTTTAAATTTCACCTAGCTAATTTTTCTGTAGTTTTTATATATTATGTCCTCTTGTGTAATATTTTCAGTCCTTGAAACAATCTTTGGTTCTACGTCTGTCAAGTAATTATTTCTTCTCCTTTCTTTTTTAAAAATTTCATTTTATTTAAAGTGAGTTAATTAATATATAGTGTATCATTAGTTTCAGATGTAGAATTCAGTTATTCATCAGTTGCATATCATACCCAGTGCTCATTGTATCACATGCCCTCCTTAATGCCCATCACCCACTTACCCCATCCCTCTACCCACCTCCCCTTCAGTAGCCCTCAGTTTGTTTCCTATGGTTAAGAATCTCTTATTTTATTTTTCCCTGCTTTGTTTCTTAAATACCACATATGAGTGAAATTATTTGATAATTGTCCTTCTCTTATTGACTTATTTCACTTAGCATAATAACCTGTAGTTCCATCCATATCATTACAAATGGTAAGATTTCATTTTCTTTGATGGCTGAGTAATATTCCACTGTCTATATATACCACATCTTCTTTATACATTCATCTGTCAATGGACATCTCAGCTTTTTCCATAGTTTGGCTATTGTGGACATTGCTGCTATAAACATTGGGGTGCACGTGCCCCTTCAGATCACTACATTTGTATCCTTTGGGTAAATATCTAGTAGTGCAATTGCTGGGTCATAGAGTAGCTCTATTTTTAATTTTTTTTTAAAGATTTTATTTATTTATTTGACAGAGATAGAGACAGCCAGCGAGAGAGGGAACACAAGCAGGGGGAGTGGGAGAGGAAGAAGCAGGCTCATAGTGGAAGAGCCTGATGTGGGGCTCGATCCCATAACTCCGGGATCATGCCCTGAGCTGAAGGCAGATGCTTAACCGCTGTGCCACCCAGGCGCCCCCCTATTTTTAATTTTTTGAGGATCCTCCATGCTGTTCTCCAGAGTGGCTATACTTGTATATATTCCTACCAACAGTGTAAGAGGGTTCCCCTTTCTTCACATCCTTGCCAATATTTGTTGTTTCCTGAGCTGTTAATGTCAGCCATTCTGACTGGTGTGAGGTGGTATCTCATTGTGGTTTTGATCTGTATTTCTCTGATGCCAAGTAATGTTGAGCATTTTTTCATATGTCTGTTGGCCATTTGTGTGTCTTCTTTGGAGAAATGTCTGTTCATGTCTTCTGCCCATTTTTTGATTGGATTATTTGTTTTTTAGGTGTTGATTTTGATAAGTTCTTTATAGATCTTGGATGCTAGCCCTTTATCTGATAAGACATTTGCAAATATCTTCTCCCATTCTGCCAATTGTCTTTTGGTTTTGTCAACTGTTTCCTTTCCTGTGCAAAAACCTTTTATCCTGATGAATGCTCAATAGTTGATTTTTGCTTTTGTTTCCATTGCCTTTGGAGGCTTGTCTAGCAAGAAGTTGTTTTGGCCAAGGTCAAAGAGTTTGCTGCCTGTGTTCTCCTCTAGGATTTTGATAGATTCCTGTCTCACATTTAGGTCTTTCATCCATTTTGAGTTTATTTTTGTATATGGTTCAGTTTCATTCTTCTATATGTGGCTATCCAATTTTCCCAACACTATTAGTTGAAGAGACTGTCTTTTTTCCGTTGGATATTCTTTCCCACTTTGTTGAAAGATTAGTTGACCATCGAGTTGAAGGTCCATTTCTGGGTTCTTTATTCTGTTTCATTTATCTATGTGTCTGTTTTTGTGCCAGAACCATACTGTCTTGATGACCACATCTTTGTAATAACTTAAAATCCAGAATTATGATGCTTCCAGCTTTGCTTTTCTTTCTTGGGGTTGCTTTGGCTAATCAGGGTCTTTTGTGGTTCCATACAAATTTTAGGATTGTTAGTTCCAGCTTTGTAAAAAAATGCTGATGGTGCTTTGATAGGGAATGCTTTGAATGTATAGATTGCTTTGGGTAGCATATATTAATATTTGTTCTTCTAATCCATGAGCATGGAACATTTTTCCACTTCTTTGTGTCTTCCTCAATTTCTTTCATAAGTGTTCTACAGTTTTCAGAGTACAGATCCTTTACCTAGGAGCAGGTTCTTTGAAAGAAATTAATAAGATTGATAAACCCCTTGCCAGACTTATCAAAAAGAAAAGAGAAAGAACTCAAATAAATAGAATCATGAATGTAAGAGGAAAGATCACAACCAATACTGGAGAAATACAATCAATTATAATAGAATATTATGAGCAATTATAGGCCAACAAATTAGGCAATCTCAAAAAAAGGGATAAATTCCTAGAAACATATAAACTACCAAAACAGAAACAGGAAGAAATAGAAAACCTGAACAGACCCATAACCAGCAAATAAATTGAATCAGTAATCAAAAACTTCCAAACAGAAAAGAGTCCAGGGCCGGATGGCTTTCCAGGGGAATTGTATCAAACATTAAAGAAGAATGAATAACTATTCTTCTGAAGCTGTTCCAAAAAATACAAATGGAAGGAAAACTTCCAAACTCATTCTATGAGGCCAGAATTACCTTGATCCCAAAACCAGACAGAGACCCCACTAAAAAGGAGAACTACAGACCAAAATCCCTGATGAACATGGAACCAAAATTCTCAAGAAACTAGCTAATAGGATCCAACAGTACATTAAAAGGATTATTCACCATGACCAAGTAGGATTTATTCCTGGGCTGCAGGGGTGCTTCAACATCCATGAACCAATCAATGTGAGAACCACATTAAGAAAAGAGAGGACAAGAACCATAGGATCTTCTTGAGAGATGCAGAAAAAGCATTTGACAAAATACAGCTTCCTTTTTTGAAAAAAACTTTCTGCCATGTAGGGATAGAGGGAATATATCTCAATATCATAAAAGCCACATACGAAAAACCCACAGCAAATATCATCCTCAATGGGGAAAAACTGAGAGTTTTTCCTCTAAGTTCAGGAACACAGCAGGGCTGTCCACTTTCATCACTGTTGGTCAAAATAGTACTGGAAGTCCTAGCCTCAGAAATCAAACAAAAAGAAATAAAAGGCATCCACATTGGTGAAGAAGTCAAACTTTCACTCTTTGCAGAAGACATGATGCTCTGTGAAGAAAACTCAAAAGTCTCCACCAAATTTGCTAGAATAGATAGAGGAATTCAGCAAAGTCACAGGATATAACATCAATTGACAAAAGTCAATTGTATTTCTACACACTAACAATGAAGCAGCAGAAAGAGAAATCAAGAAATCAATCCCATTTACAACTAAATCAAGGAATCAATCCTATTTACAACTGCACCCAAAACCATAAGATACCTAGGAATAAACCTAATATTAGTCTTTCTTTTAACTCTTCCTTTCCAATTCTTTTCCACTTTCTGCTTTCTCTAAGAACATGTCAAATAATTTTTATACATACTCTCAGCTCCCCAGAAAGGAGATATAATATAAGTCATTAAAACTTTTGCTAAGATGACCTGGAAAGAAAATCACAAGAACAGGCTCCTCTTAATGAGCCTAGTTATCTTACCTCTTTTATTACCTGATTTTATTAGTTGTATATTACGCTAACAGATTTAAAATTGGACATATTAGAGGAAATTTAACATGGAACTCAAGGCCTTTGGTGTGTATGTGTGCCTCTACATGTGTAAAAATTAAGCGACAAATCCTAGGCAGAAAAATCCAAATGTAGACTACCAGTTATTTCTAAAATCGTGGAGCTTATTTTTGACAGTTTGAGTCTTGTACCGAAGAGTGTCACGATTTACAGTTCACCAGAGTCTCTAGCAATGCTATATAAATACTTCATGAAATATTCTATTGAGAGTATTAGCATTTTGAGATACAGTAGAAATTATTTATATGCCTTTCCTTTTGGTAAACAATTTGTGTCAGTAAATATGAAGACATGAAGGACTCATATGTTTTGTTTATAGTTGGGAAATCTTGCTTGGGAGTTTACTATAAGCTGAGGCTTTGCCTGCTGGGATTCCATGAAGCCTTCACTGCAACTGAAGCAAGTTCTTCTTCTTCTTTTTTTTAATATCTCAAGATTAGTACCATTAGGAAATGCCGCATATTTTGCAATTTGAATTTTTTCTAAGGCATCTTTTACAAATCTTCAGTATTTTAAGAAGTTAACCATTTCCTATGGGACAAAAGTACTTTTTCCTTTTTCACTCAACTTCAGAAAAGAAAGAAGAAAACATGCTACATGAGGTTGGGGGAGGCTGAAAACTATCATTCCAGATAAATATAAACACCATACCCAGATTACTGAACTTTCAATATATCTAAAAATAAGTATTTATATATAATATACAGACATAGATGCCTCTAATTTCTCCATTGTCCTTAATCCCTTGAGCACATCATATTTCTAAATTAACACCAATTTTAAGTAATTACATTTAGTCATGACTTCAGGGAGAATAAGGTGAGGAAAGATTGTCTGTTCTGCTTAACATTTATCAAATATTTGTCCTAGTCCAAGCAATCTGTTTAGTGCCATGGACACAAAAATGAAATACCATGTACTTGCCTTTAGAGTACTTTTAAGTTAGTAGGAAAGAAGAAAAAAAAAAAGATGTGTACATCATAATGGAAAAAAATTAAAAGAAATAATTGTTATGACACAAAAATAAAAATAATTGTTATGATAAATTGTTATGACAAAATGATACTGCAGATAATACGGAGGAACGATTATTTTAGAAAAAGAGAATTAGAAATTCCTTCATGAATTAAGTTAATAATGTTAAGGTCCAGAAATTTCTAACATACGCCTGACTTAAAATGTTTAGGACAAAAATAATTCTATACATGATACCAAAGTAAACATAAATAAATTTTTTCCCTAGTTCAATAAAGCCTATTGTTTTAATACATGTTCTCCTAAACTCTTTTCTTGATTCTAAAGAGACACAGGAATGATAAGACAACATGATCAACACATGCATTACATGTGTTAGTAATTTAAGTTTATATTTAAATTTATCATCATCTTTATAATTGAGAATTTATACTTGATGTTTTAAAAGTGCTAAATACAATTTTTTTCTGTGTCATAATTATTATTTATTAGTTTAGTTTCTTCTGTGTCCAGATAATATTTGGAAGCATTTTATATGCAGTTATTGAAAGTGAAAAGTATATCTTTAAGTCTAGATATCTGAAGATACTAAAGAAAACTCCACTTCTCCATCCCTTCCTCCAGATCAGTTCAAAGATGATCATTTAACAGACACCCATATATACAGCTATCTCTGATCCCTCAGTGTGACTATTGGCTCTCAAGAAAGATTTAAAACCTGAGAGAGTCATTGGTTGGTTTGAAGTTTTTTTTTTTTTTTCTTCAACTGACATGTTTAGCAGCCTTTATGTAGAAAGAACTTTTATGCTCGTTATATCCAGCCAGTCTATGGACAGGAAAAATCACCTTCTTATTCTTTCTTAATAACAAACAACCAAACTTGAAACTAAAAAAAAAAAAAAAAAAAAAGACAAACCAAAAACAAAACAATACAAAAACCCAATTTCCAATTCTGCTATTGTTACTTGATTTTGCATAGATTAACTTTCTTGGATTAGTAGATCATAGACTGAAACAGTTCATAAACTTACTTAAACACTATACTTATGGCCCTTAGAGAAAAAATTGAATATTGATATCTTTACCTTATTAGGGAGAGTTGCAGATAAAGATCTCTCATAAGTAAGGTCTCTGTGGAACATGATTCATCTCTCTTTTTTTTTTTTTTAATGTTTTTCTATTATGCTAGTCACCATACAGTACATCCCTGGTTTTTGATATAAAGTTCGATGATTCATTAGTTGCGTATAACACCCAGTGCACCATGCAATACGTATCTCTTTTTTATGAAGGACCTAAAGACAGAATATTTGAAATTCAGACTGCTTTGATGGTTGAATCAGTGTTGTGGAAATCCTTGCACACAAGAACATTGTCAGAATCATGATATGGAAAACTACTATTGATCCACTTGTGTGGGAATCTTGAGCAACGTACCTATAATCTTTCAGTGTCTACTGCAAGAGTTTTAAATTCTGTATGACCTACAATCTCAAGGAAACTTGGCACACCATCCATGTTTGTGCTTAGAATTTACTTATTTATGTGCTTATTTATGATTTGGTCTACAGGAGAAGGGTTTGAAAGACAGCATTCCAGTGGTTGGAAGGTCAAGTATTCCACTGGGAAGAATAATGGAATGTGGAATAAAGATAAGTAATCCCGTACACATTGCCAGGCTTGGATGATATATTTAGCAGTTTTTTCTTTTTTTTTTCTTTTTTTACAAATTCTATTTTGCTCCCATAACACACACACACACACACACACACACACACACACACACACAACTTCTAAACCTCTGGGTATTTACATTTTTCTTGTAAGATCATAAAGGCAATAAACATGCTTACTGTGGTTTCTAGACTTGGTGCTAAAAGCTGTGATTTAAGAAACCATCAACATTTAAATAGGAAAAATTAGAACATAAAATAACTTGTTGTCACATAAATTATTTTTGTGATATACTACTGTAGCTATGTTATGCATAGGCATGTTCTCATTTAAAATTGGGTTGCATGAATATTGTTTATGCCTTGACAATATGCATGCTTTTTTTTTTGCTATAAAAAGATCCTAAATGCTTTTTGCATATTCCATAAGCACATCCTACAGAGCTCTTAGTAATAAAGCACTGGCTTAAAGGTTAGAAGAGTTACCATAAATTTGTGACTGTGTCTCCACTCTGCTCCTCTGCTTTCATGGCCTCTAGGCACTTAATTTTTTAGGACAAATAATGTGAAATGGCAAATGACGATCTATTCTAGACTAATTCAGGGACGCGATAGGCAATACTGACACATGTTTAATGTTATTGCTATTGAATAATGGTATAGTTCACAGTTTATTAACACAATATTTCTAGTAACTTTTTCCCACCATGGTATATTTTGGTACTTCTCCCATGTAACAGAATTTGTAAGAATATCCCCAATTATCCCCTGGAATATTCTGTATGAATATTCAGACAGGGGCATCGTCGGTTCGTATTTCTTTCATGGGCACTACTGGATCAAACACATTACAGCTAAGCCAGCCCCTACGTATACCTTTTAATCAAGAAACTAATAAAAAAAAAAGGAAGTTGTCTTACTGACAATGATTTTAGGTGTGGTGTATTGCAGGATGTTTAAACTGGGGTGGGACTATTTATAGAATGTCTCTACATGAGGTAAGAATTACGAAATAAGATGGTGTGAGGTCTTGATATCCTGAGATTATCAAAGAGTTTAGGGATAAAAGTAGAGAGGGCCTGTTGATAACAAACTTTCTATATTCTCCAGTTGGCCACGTTTCCCATATGGCTTAAATTATTCTCTGCCATTTTCTCTCTCTGCCTTTCTCTCTCTCCTGAATATGTAAATTGAATGCGTGGATGTAAAGTCTTAAAAATCATACAAACTTCTCACTTACAATAAACCTTTCAGCATCAAAGTTTTTCAGGCAGAGTCACAAAATTGGCCCTGTGAAACTTGAGAGATGTCTGAGTCAAAAACTTTGCTTTTTTTACCAGTCTTTCTTCTTCCTCTTGGGGTAAATATATTGCATTGCCAAGAAAAAAAAAAACAAAACAAAACACCAAAAACAAAAAAACCCTGCCTTTGTCCTTTAAAGTTCACCATTCTCTCCATTGCTATGTAATACCCCTCAACAATGGCTCACATGTCTCTGGTACTTTCCAGCTAATGAAGTGGCGCTTGATTTGATGTACACAACTCACCTGTGGTGAGCTAAAGAGTTAGCATCTCTGTGTTGTATGCAGATGCTGAAGCTGAGATTCACATGGCTCAGCGAGCGGTAGAGCGGGAACTAGAATCTATATCTAGTAACTAATTCTGATGCTCTTCCGATTGTTACCATGCAGCCCCTCACACCCACCCTGTGCTCAGGCTAACCCTAGAATTGTAGAACTGGAATGGTCCCGGGGTTGCTCAGCTAGTCTCAGTACATCTGCTTAAATACATGCTCCATTAAGGAAAATTAGTAAAATGTGCTCTCAGATGGGCCTTGCTGGTGCATTACTTGTCTAGCAAAAAGGTGTGTGTGTGTGTGTGTGTGTGTGTGTGTGTGTGTGTGTGTGTGTGTGTGTGTACACGCGCGTGCGCGCGCGCATGCGCATGCACGCCGATGAGTGGTGAGCCAACCTGTTCATGGCATAACCACGGCAAGTAAGAGAGCACAAGATCTCTGAGTGAGCTTCGAAAGCAAGGGACTTCCCTTCTCACTGCCTGCGCTGCGTTCCAGCCTGCTCATCTCCACTCCACTCAACACTCCCTTGTACCTCACATTTAACAGCTTACCAAGATAAAAATGAATTTGGTCTCAATTTCTGTATTACTAAACCTTGTCAGTGGTTCTGTCAGGTGTATTGCTCCCTCTCACATCTGGTTTTTCATTTTCAAAGAGCTAAGACATTTTTGAAAATATAAATGAAAATATGTATGAGCAAAATACAAATTTTTGAAGATGAAAACATATGATTTTCTCGTAACTAGATTCCCATCAGTAGAACTTGAGGATCAAAGGATTAGGCACAGAGCAGGGATATGGGCATTCCTTGTAGTTCAGTCATTCAATTTTTTTTGAATTACACCCCTTCAATCTCCAACTTCCTTTTTCTGTGTTCATCTTTTATGTTTTTGAAAGATTTAGTGTAATTCTGTGGATTTGGAAAACAACATAATTGATGGGTTATTTGTATAAACAAATCCACATTAATGCAAAGTTAGAAATATGTTACAAATGAGTCTGATTTCTCAATTTGGTTTTCTCAGATGTGACTGGTAATTGGTCTTAAGAAACAACTCACTATTTCCTCTTTCAAGAGACTTATGACAGTTGAGCAGCAATCAGGAATGAATAAACCCAAGGGCGGAGAACAATCTCGCACACCCCAACAGAAAATAATTGCAACATTCATTTCTAAAATCTGTAGCAAAGCTTTGAACAGATTCTCTTAAACTCTATTACAGCATATATTGCAATATGGGTTCTATAAAGATGAAATATAACAACTCACTTTTGCTAAATTAAATGTAGACTTTAAGTTTTTGAATCAAAAACTGCCTTGATTATAAAGTCAATATAAAACTAAAAACAAACATTCAAGAATGTATCAAATATGTCCATGTATCATGCAACAGCTATACTTCAATGAAATAAAAATGCGTAGGAATTAAAATTTTAAAATCATTTTGAGAGGCAAGTTAACTTTCTAGTTTCGAATACTATACAATTTTCGTATTCAACATCAACTCTTCTCCTTTGTGCACGTCAGATGATTCCAAAAAATAATTTTAAAAATAAACAGGAAAAGGTAAAGCAGTATTTATTTAGAAAATTGTCCAATAGCTATTGATGTTTCATATCAGATATTAAAACAGAAAAATAAAAGTGTCTGCTTTCTAAGGTTTTCAAAATATTTTATTTCAGCATCACCAACACTATGGTTGGGAGTATAGTAAAAAGTATTTATTGTTGGTGTTCAGTCTTTTCTAGAATCCTGAGGAGGTTAATAAATATAATATATTATAATTAATATAATTAATACAATTAATATAGCATGTTATTAATATGGGTTTTATAAAATATGTTATATAATATATAATAATTATATACAATATATAATATAATTTAATATATGTGAAATATATGTCTTTAACCATTGTTTTTGTCAAAGTAGGTTAATTGCCATAACAAGCAACCTTATAAATTAAGGGGCCAAACAACAAAATTTTATTTTGTTTCCTGCTTACATAATGGTCCATCACAGATATTCTTGGTTGAGTAGCTCTCTTCAAATTGCAATTTTGTGTCTTAGGCTCCATCCATTTTAATTCTACCCATCTCTAAGTTTGGGAAGTTCTTCATTTAATGGTCAAACAACCTAAGGCCTTAAAGAGTAGGAGGACTGAGAATTGAGACTTCAACCAATAAATGTGTTTTCTTGTAAGAGATATGGGAAAGAGCAGGAAGCAAATCTCTTGGTTCACACTTTTGAGGGTTGTACCATGGAAATACTGGTGCCATTTGATTTGACCATTCTATCTCTATAACTCCTCTTGTCCTATTCCCAATAGTCCTTCTATGTCCTACCAGCCTTTCCCAGGAACCTCCCCTCCTTATCGCAAGAGAATGAATCTTCTGCCCTTTGTCCCTCCTTTCATCTTGAAAATACTGATGCATCAGGTTGTTTTCCTCCTTAGCTAAAAGCAAACTAAATTCCACTTAAAACGTATTAATATTCTTCAAGAGTAAGCCCAGTTGAGTTACACATAATGTAAACATACTCATTTTATTAACATGCTTTATACTTGCTTCTGGTGAAAATGAACCCTGGCATCATTGTACTGAGAATGAGATAAAACCTTGATGAGAAGATTCTCATTACACAGAATCTCTGCAGTAGATGCAAATGCTTTTTCATAATAGCTATGGATGACCCCATTTCCCAACTACAGCTCTTATCTTGTCTCTCTGCGTTTCTGCCTTAATAGAAAGGGGATGGCAATCTCCACTCATTTTGCTACACTAGAAAAACCTAAAAATTGAAATCTCTATAAAATTGTACAATTGGATGTTGGGATAGATAAATGTGTAGAGGACAGATGTTGGAACTTTGATAATGTCTTGATATTCTACTAGAAAAATGCCTAATGTATCTCTTTAAAAAAAAAAAAAGACTTTGGGGTGCCTGGGTGGTACAGTTGGTTAATGATCCAACTCTTGGTTTGGGTTCAAGTAGTGATCTCAGGGTCATGAGACAGAGCCCTGCATCGACTCCATGCTGAGTGTGGAATCTGCTAAAGTTTCTCTCTCTCCCTCTCCCTCAGTCCCTCCCCCGATACACTCCCTCTTTCTCTCGTGAATAAATAAATCTTTTAAAAAAATAAATAAATAAAAAGACTTCACTTTTCAAGGGCAGTTTTAGGTTTACAATAAAGTTGAGAGGAGGGTACAGAAATATGTCATAGACCCCCTGCTCCCACACATGAATAGTCTTCGCTATCATCAACATCATCAGCACAATGGTACATTGTTTACCTACATTGACACATCATAATCACCTGAAATCCATAGTTTACTTAAGGGTTTACTCTTGGTGTTGTACATTCAATGGGTTTGGACAAATGCATAATGACCTATATCCATTTTTATGATACCTCCAGAGTATTTTCACTGCCCTAAAATCCTCTGTGAAATGTCTTTTCATCTCCCACCACTGACTCCCCACATCTGGCAATCACTGAAGTTTTGTCTCCACTGTTTTGCCTTTCCAGAGTGTCATATAGTTGGAATCATACAGTATATGGCCTTCTCAGATTGGTTTCTTTCACTTAGTAATTTGTGCTTGTTTCCTCCATGTCTTCCTGGCTTGATGGCTCATTTCTTTTGATTGCTGGATAATACTCCATTATTTAGGTGTACCACAGTTTATCTACCAATTCTACTGCAGGACATCTTGGTTGCTTCCAAGTTTTGGCAGTATGAATAAAAATACTGTAAACATCCACATACAGGTTTTTAAATGGGCATTAAATTTCAACTCCTTTGGATAAATACCAAGGAGTGTGACTGTTAGATTGTAGGTTCCAGTAGGTTTAGTTTTATAAGAAACTACCAAACTGTTTTCCAAAGTGTCTGTACCAGTTTGCATTTCTACCCAAATGTATGAAAGCTCCTCATTCTCCATGTTGTCAGCAGCAATTGGTGTTTTTAGTGTTCTGGATTTTGGCTATTTTAATAAAGTTTATATCTCACTGTTGTTTTAATTTTCATTTTCTTGATGAAATAATATGTGCAGCATCTTTTCATATACTTATTAGCCACTTGTCTATCTTTGATGGGGTGTCTGTTAATGTTTTTGACCCATTATGTAGGAAAAACTTCTTCTCTGTGTTTTTCCTTTACTATTCACACAGAACACTTCACTTCTGACATTTCTGGTCACCAAATGTGTGGCTTTTTTCCTTCCACCAAGCAATTCTCTACACCAGCTGGGTATCTTACAACTCAATTAAATTCTGACACTATCTGCTTGGAGTAGCATCAGATGCCATAAGTTGAAAGCTCAGTCATACTAAGCTGTCCCCTAATCTCAATTTCAGATGCTAGTCACAAACCCTGGGTCCTCACCTGTATGTCTGATGGACTGGCTATAAATTAAAACTCTAGCATCCCTTTCCTTGGGTTAAGTAATTTGTTAGAATGGCTCACAGAACTCAGGGAAAACTCTACTTATGTTTGTTGGTTTATTATGTAATAAAGGATTTGATAAAGGACACAGAGAACATCCAGATAGAAGAGATACATGTTCATGTGAATTTCCGCAAAATAACTTGGGATTTTGATTGAGATTGCATTGAATCTATCAATCAAATTGGGAAGAACTGATGTCTTGACAATATTGAATCTCCTTATCCATGAACATGGAATATCTTATTTATTTAGTTCTTATTTGATTTCATTCATCAAAGTTTTACAGTTTTCCTATACCAATGTATGTTTTTAAACCTAAAATTTATTTGATTGTCAAATAATACATTTTGTTATGCTAATACAAATAAAAGCATGACTTTTGAATTGTTCATTTACATGCAATTTTTATTCTAAAAGCTTGTAATTTAACCTTATAGGGTAGCATTTAAAAGATAATTCAGAAGTAGTCATAGTCCTTTTAATCAGTCTCATCTGCCTGCCTCAAAATGTCAAAGGAATGTTAAGAGAAACATGGTGTGGTGGTGGTGGTGGCAGTAGACGTAGAATAATCTTTAGATTATTTATAAGTTACAAATGCAGTAGTTTTAAAGTAATGGCAGAACATTTAAAAATGGCTATCGATATAAGACCTTTAAGCTGCTCAGACACTAAAACAATTACCAAAAGACCAACATTTCTAGGGTGACATTCTTTCAAATATAAGATGATATTCAGTTTGATAGCCAATATGTATTTTTAACACAATAAACAAACTAGGTATTTATAGTACTATTGTTGCTCTTTATCAAAACATTTTCACAAAGAATGTCACAAAGTGAAATGCAGATTAAATCCACATGGCTCATATTAATAATCATAGCTCATAAAACATCCTCTCAAACATTTCCTAATGGATAATCTTCATAAACTTTTTAAATTGTTGCATGAAAAGGTTTGGATACTGTTATTTATCTGAGCCTGAACATTTTAAGTTTCTGTTACCAAATGATTTAATTACTGTAAATGTGATTGGCAGTTTCCATTGCTAGTATAGTTTACTTACATGATTTTTATATGATGGAGGAAAAGAGACCCTTGAAAAAATGAAAATTCTTATTTTAAGTGATTTTTAAAAAATTAATAGCTCTTTATGTCTGCACAATGTTCTCCTCTTCCCCACCAACAAATTGATCAGAATGGCTAACTTAATTGAGGCCATCTTACTACACAAGAGATTTTTATTCATAATTCTATTATTATTATTTAAGAAACAATATGTAGGAATATCTTTTTAATGTATGTAGACACTTTTAGAAATAAAATGATACACAGGATGATGGTAATAATGTTTTTATTTAATTGTTTCATTAATTTGTTTTGCTCATTTTATAGTAATTTATGTCTAATATGGAGGAACAATGGAAGCACCAGAGGGTAAGTGACTGACCTTTATCAAATAACTATCATGGTGAAGACTAGTGCACACATTACTCTTTTTTTTTTTTTTTTTAAGATTTTATTTATTTGAGAGAGAGAGCATGCTGGAGAGCACAAGCAAAGGGAGGGTCTGGGGGGGGAGGGAGGGAGGGAGAGAGAGAGAGAGAGAGAAGCAGATTCCCTGCTGAATGTGGAGCTTAACTCTGGGCTCAATCACATACCCTGAGATCATGACCTGAGCCAAAATCAAGAGTTGGACACGTAACCAACTAAGCCCCCAGGTGACCCACAAACATTACTCTGTTAATTTTAGTTTTTACTATAGGCTTTCATCAACTTCATAATCACCATCTTCACACGTTGAATTATCAGGAATTTTTTTTTTTGGTATTATTTTTATTTTTTTCAGAATTTTCTTTTTGAAATTCCAGTTAGTTAATATGCAGTGTAATATTAGATTTTGATGTACAATATTGTGATTCAACACTTCCATACAACATCTGGTGCTCATCGCAATGCATGCCTTAATCCTCTCACCTTTTTAATCCATTCCCCGACCTACCTTCCTGCTAATAAGCATCAGTTTGTTTTCTATGTTTAAAAGTCTGTTTCTTGGTTTGCCTCTTTCTCTCTCTCTCTTTTTTTCCCCTTTGCTCATTTGTTTTGTTTCTTAAATTCCACATGATTGAAATCATGTGGTATTTGTCTTTCTTTGACTGGCTTATTTCACTTAGCATAATACTCTTTAGCTCCATCCATGTTATTGAAAATAGCAAGATTTCATTCTTTTTTTATGGTTGAGTAATATTCTACCATATATATAGTCTTCGGCAAAGCAAGAAAGAATATCCAATTAGAAAAAGACAGTCTTTTTAACAAATGGTGTTGGGAAAACTGGACAGCCACATGCAAAAGAATGAAACTGGACCACTTTCTTACACCATACATAAAAATAAATTCAAAATGGATAAAAGACCAAAATATGAGACTTGAAACCATAAAAATCCTAGGAGAGGCAGTAACCTCTTTGACATCAGCCATAGCCCCTTCTATCTAGATATGTTTTATTTTTTTGACTCCTGTCTTACTTTGGGCTACACATCTAAAATGTTTAGGATATATTATAAATTAGTATGTCTCAAAATTTCATTCTATATAATTAAAGGCCTAGGTTTATAAATAAGATCAAGTTTTGGCCACACAGGTGTCTTTTGAATCTGTTGCCTCCTTCAAAATAAGGACTGACTTTCCTACTTGAAGCCTTCAACATCTTTAACACAAGTTGTCACGATGACTTTCTCACTGGTCTCCTTGCCTTCGTTATTCTAATGAAGACACTTAGTCTGAAATACCATTTTAAAATATCTATCTGATTATCTAATTATGTCACTCCTCTGAACAATATCTTATTTGCTTGTTTCTTCCAGGATCTGGCTCTTTCCTGCTTCTGATTTTCCAAACCCCATTGCATGCATCTACCAACTTCACTTACTGTATTTCTGACATATTAAACCTGTGGCCGTCCCGCAACATGTTGAGATGTTTCACATCTACATTTGTTGATCCCCGTGGCTGGAAAACTTCATCTATTTGGTGATCTACTGATTACTTAATGAAGCTCAGTTGAATGATCTCCTCCACAGGTAAGCTGTACCTACTTTGAGCCATATTTGCAAACATATACCTCGACATGTAACATTACTATGATATATTACAATTATCCCTACATGCTGAATTTTCTTAAGGATCCACTAGTCTGAATTTTCTTGAGGACAACAAGTAGAGTATTTATTTTTGTTTCATAAGTCCATAATCATGCAACTTGACACACAGTAGGTACTTTATAAACATTTGGTAAACAAATGAATATTGCTACACCATTAAAATCTTTAGGTCGGAATATGTTATACTCTTAAGTGAGGCCCGGCTTTTTTCACAACAATCGCATTATAAGAATAAGTCACACTTTGAAACTGACTAATAAGTTACTTCAATTAAAACTTTTTTAAATTAATATTGATATTGATTCAGAGAGGGCAAATAAAAGATTCCAGAACAGTTCTTAATGAATATTCATAGAAGAGCTCTGGTTTCAAAACACAAAAATGGATAAGAAATAACAATAAAACCTCAGTATACTACAATTTGATTATATACACTTTGTATTATTCAAGTAATGTTTATGATTTTGGGCTTCTGTTCGAATTTAATTTCATGTTTTCTGGCAAAAATATTCATCTATAATAACAGCTGTGCTCTTCAAATGTAAGTACTATTTGTTTGTATCTTGAACCTGGCATTGTATCTGTGTGAAGAGGATTTGGAAAACAGATTTGAATTAGTCTATTTAAATAAGCTGTGATATGTTTTGAAGGTGTGGCTTACTGAGTGGAAGGGTTTACTTATCTATAAGGTCAGACGTGCATGAAGGCTGTTTTGTTATTGGGTAAACTGAATTCCATATCTGATGTAGTTTTAGGATAATAACCTAAATGTTAAATTATACATATGTTTCACAGAAATTTTAATGTCTATGGTTTAATTAACATCTTCAACATTTATTTCAGTGTTTTTAGCACCAACCATGTTAGAGAACAAGGTAAGCCGTCTTTCAGATTTCCTGGATGGAGCTTTTGCTCTGGCAGTTCCTGTTCCTTAAGAGGACTGGGAACTGTATACTCATTATGAGAGTTTTTATCACACATATTTCTCACTAGTATTCACTTCACTATTTGAGAACACATGTGCAAGAGTAAAGTTAGGAGAAGGGCTTCTTTAATGTGTTTTATTCTCTCTTATTCTCTCTCTTTCTGTGTCTCTTATAAATGTTCCTATTTTCTTTTGAATCACTAAAACACTGTGAGTTTTTAAAGTTATGCTTTCCTATGTCCACAGATTAAGGGATGCAAGTGTGAAGCTAATAACATGTGAACGGATTTATTAGGAAAGGTAATATTATGTTGCTATTACCCATTGTGTGCGTCCTTCTTTAAGAAGACAAAATCCAAGATCTGACAACAGAAATATCTGAATGTTGAACTGAAAAGTCATCTGTAAACATTTAAAATCATGCAGAAGCACAAAATAATCACTGAGAAAAAAAAGTTTTACAGATACCCCAAAGAAATCAACTGTTGACTTTATATTTAAAAAAATAGCACTTCACATGCCGTCATACTACAGACAAGATTGCTTTTTATATACTCAGTGGGTCTGCTCTCTTTCTGAAAATAAAACAAATGATAAATGCACTTCCTCCAAAACAAGACAGGACCAAGCACACTGTACTTTGGCCTTATGTTTACTCCGCTTAGGAGCCTCTGACCCTAACAGCAGGTGCTTGGCAGTTTCCTGGGATGCGGGGCCAGTGTGTTCTGCACTCATGCTGGAAATCATTTAGTGGAGCTCATGTGGCAAATGATGCATGGAAATAGGAGGGAAAACATCTCCCATACTGTAAGCCTTCTGCTCTCTTAAGCCATGTACATTAAAAGAGAAAGAGATATCTGTATAGTGTTGTTTTCCTTTAGTCTTATTTCAGAGCATTAGGTTGAGTTTCAGAAGAGATAGCTGCATTGTATCTGTTAGGATGAGAAAATCTATTTAAAAGGATGTTCAAATAAACTGGAAAAGAACAAAGACATAGAAGGAAGCTAGATAAAAGAGTTAGTCTGATCATCAGGTAAAGGTTATCTTGCAGAGAAAATGAGAACTGATTTTCTTGTTTGGTTTTGTGTTCTCCATCTCTAGGACCATGGATCCTTAAAAGAACCCTTTGCTCTTGAGACCAGATGTCTAATGCCCAGCTTGACATGAATTACTTTAGTACTTTCTTACTGTTTAGAATTTACAAACATTAACATCTTTTTTATTGAAAAATGCTTTTTTTTTAAGAACTACTAATTACAATTGCTTAAGAGCTCATATTACAGTTGAGAAGATGAATTAGTTCTTTTTGGAAAAGAACAGGGTGGAGATATGTGTTCCATCCTAAGACTGAGTAGGCTATGCAAATATTAGAATTTAAGAAATTTATTAACTACCATTTTCTTTTTGAGATTTTACATTACTCTTCTTATTTAAAAATATTTTGAAAGTCATTAAATTAAGCAAGTGCAGTCAACATGGTCTTTTAGTGGTTATTTTCAAAGCATTCATATTATTAAAAACCAGACATAAATGTCTAAATGGTATATCTACATAAAATATGTAATACAATTTAATAAAATTTTTTCAAAGGGGTGGAGTAAAGAAAGTCCACAGAGTCTCATCCTATCCGGGCTAGGTTAATGAAAATGAGGCCCTATTTTCAAAAAATATGAGGACGTGAAAACATTGGTAGTTTTGGTAGGGGAAGAGAGATTGAATGAATTAAAGAATTTTAGGAGATTTCAGAGAAGTAACAATGATCTATTAAGGTCTTAGCAAGTGGTCAATGCTGGTAATCTTCACTCCATGGAAACTAGCAATAGGAGCTGCAGCAGCAGTAGGCAGGAGCTATGAGCCATACTCATTGCATGCTTCCTATTTGCCAAGCCCTCTGTTAAATACTTTTTATGAGTCATCACACCAATATGCAGTGGGTGGACTCCCAAGTCGATGCTTACTGACCCAAGAGCACATGTGCTAATCCCTAATGTGCCCCCTAGAGATTCAGTAAAATATAAATCTTGGATCTCCTTGTGGTAAAGACAACCCCAAAATACACAACAGTAAATGATTAGGTACAGGTCTTTATATGACAGACTATGCAGCAGGATAAAGGGAAGAAGGAAGTCAACGAACACTAGACTGATTAGGAAAAGCTTTTTGGTGACCACTGAAAATGGGTAGCATCTACTTGTTGGTGTTAAAGATGGTGGGGATGATGGAAAAAGAGAATTCCAATTTAGAAGAATACGTGAAACAAGGCACAGAACATAATGTACCCATGAGACTGCATTTGATTAAAGAGTACTGGCAGAATTCAACTCAATTCAAAATTGCTTGAGGCCCTCCTCCCCACTCCTTCTACAGCACAGCCCAACAAGATACTTTGGCAGAAATCACTATGTTGTGAAATAAATTGCGGGTGGAAACAAACTGAGGAGAGTAAGCTATTTGGAGCTTATTCTTGAAAATGACTCATTCAACTCTGTATGATTTTGTTTTCTCAGTCTAAAATGATTAGCTACATGACTTGAATAGCTAAGCACATCCAAAATATAAAAATATGTTTGTATCTGGGAAATAATGGCAAAATGAAATGGACAATAGGACAAAGATGTGGCATTTTCAGGAAGAATTTTGCCCTGATGCAAAACATTTTTCTTGGAGTGACCACTCCCAGTTGGGCATGATATACTGTCCCCTTCATTTGCTTCTTCAGAGGTGAAGAGGGAAATATTAGACAATGTAATGGAAAAAGAGACCAATCAGTGAAGAATAGCTCAATGCAGGACAAGATTAAAATTTCAGGTTCATCTGTGAGACTTTAAATAACTCACTATCTTACCATAGAAATCCTAAAAATAGAGCCATCTCTACTTTTTTTTAATTTCATGAAACCAAATTTTTAAAAAGTCAGTGAAGTCAGAATAGAAAAAAAATTTTAAGTCAGTGAAGTCAGAATAGAAAAAAAATATTACCTAGTGATTTCAGATTAAATAACATGTCCTAGAGCAATGGAGTGTATGTTTGATTAAAAAATAGTGTGGGTGTGGGCAACCTTTAATTTTTTCCAAGAAAGAATAAATAATAAAAGAAAAAACACTGCCACTCTTCCTTCCCACATTTTTTTTAGCATAATGGATATTCAAATGTAAAGTGCATGATCTTACAATAAAGGGTTGTGACTTAAGTTGCATGAATTAAGTTGTGTAAACTTGCTACATTTTTCTTATTTTTTTTATTTCCTGGTGGAAAAGCAAAGTGTTACAATGACTGATGCTGGTCTGTGGATTGGACTGGAACACCTGATCTCAGCCAACGGTTTGAAACCATTTTACAATCTTAGTAGTTGTGAGAAAGAATATTCTATTTTAACTAGGACACAATATGAAAATAGCCTTATTTTTTTCCTCTGTGGACTTCAAACTCATTTTCTCTAAATTCCTTTCCTTATTCTTTGTCAAAATCTGAAATATATTCCCTAAATTTTCTATTCATTTTCAAGGATTAAAGCAGTTTCACTTCAGTTATTTAAAAGTCCTAACAAAAATTTTTAAAGATTTATTTATTATTTGAGAGACAGAGTGAGTGATCAGAGGGAGGGGTAGACAGAGAGAGAGAGAGAGAAAGAATCTCAAGCCAACTTCCTGCTGATCACAGATCCCAATACCTGGTACAACCTCATGACTCTGAAATCATGATCTGAGCCAAAATCAAGAGTTGGATGCTTAACTAATGAGCCACCCTGGTGCCCCTAAAAGTCCTAATAAAATTTGAATCAAAACTTTAACCTCACCTCCAATACAAATTTAATACCCTTTGTAACTCAGGCCATCCCTAGGATTCTCAGACCAACAATAGGAAAGAGGGCATTGTCTATTTTTTTTTCTCTCCTTATAATACTATACTTACTTGTCCACTCCTTCTGCTATTTCTGGCTTCTATGGGATCTGGGGCAAGAGACAGAGTAAGGGTGAATTAGAAAAGTCAAATTCCTCTTTGCTTGGTGCTGATGTAATCTGGCACTATATGGTGCATGACCAAATTCTGGCTATCTCTTGCATAAAGCTCTTTTGTATAATTTTGAGACCCTTCCTTTGGGGACTGCTGCACTGAACTATTACCTGCTGTCCATAATACTCTATTCAAATAACTTCTTATACATTCTCCCAAACGCCTGCCTATACTATACCTCCAGCCTTTCTAGTAGAATACCTGGGACTGGAAGGCAGATGTCCTGGGTCAAATCTCTATAAGATAAACATACACATCATAAAGCAAAGGCCCCTTGGAATTCAGGCATTGTTGCTCTAAAAAATCCTGGAAGCACAGGTCACATTCATCGCTCTCCTATTTCCTTGTCCTGTTCCATAAGCATTTACAACCAACTGTTCTACTTGAGAATTCAAGAGAGTCAAGTCCAAATCTTCATGCCCTACCCAACTCTAGAGGACAATATCACATTTACAAACTATTCTTCCATTGTGCTTAGTGATGTGCCACAACAGGGTCAGATATGTTTTGACAGACTAGCTAATGTCCATCCAGAAAGAAAATCCTGGTCTCTGCTCTGGAAACCAACCCAATGCCACCACCTCCATCACAGTCTCATCAAGGAATTCCCTTGATGCTCACTTGGCTTGAAGTGGGTGAGGGAGTATGCCCCAGTCTTCTCTATTCCCACTAATTGCTATAAAAAATTATTTTTTTCTCTTTAATGAATCTCTGGACTTTTTTTTTTTTTTTTTTTTTTTTAGCCTGCATAGTGGTAGCTGCACTATTTTGGATACCTCTTAGCAAACCTTGAAGTGTGTGGCCTAGAAATTTGGAAATTCACTGTCCATGGTGCTAAGAAATGCTGCCTCAGACAAAAATCTCTGAGACAATCAAAAATGTCCTAGCCAAGCTTCACAAGATTTATTAATATTTTTGCCAAGTCATATGTTTCAATATTGTGAGAAAACATTGATCTAGACAAACCAGAGTCGTAGATCCTAGAGATTTCTTTTTTAAGTGAAAGTTAATTGTAAAGCCTTTATTACTTAAAGAAAGAACAGTGAATGACCCAAACTCTGCTTGACTTCAGAATGGGCATACATAAGAACAATATGCTTCTGTCTTCTACCTGGAAACCTTAATCTACAAAACCAGTGCCGTATGACAATGTTTCCAAGCACAATAATCAGGCTTAATTTGAAAGGATGGTATGAGCTTCCCAATAGAAATTTTAAAAGCACTGCTACTGAATTCTCAAGAAATTGCTATATGAAAATTTTCTTAATGTTTCTCAGTGTAAGCTCTCTGAAACCCACATCTCTGGCAAAATGAAAGGCTTATTTATACCCTTTATAGGCTCATTTCCATTTTACAATTCAATATCGCCAAAATTTAATATTTTGATTCTTCGTGATTGTATGTCGTGTGTGTGTGTGTGTGTGTGTGTGTGTGTGTGTGTGTGTGTAAGTTGCTCAACATTTTTGGCAATCTCTAATCTCCTTTAGTTACCAAACAAAATATATTTGAATCAATCTCAATATGAGCATCAAGCTTAATGAAAAACAGAACATCAAGAAAGTAGATAAATGGCTACAGCTTCCACCTTCACTCTTGCTTTACACATTCATCCAGTTCATCAGTTCAACGTGGGGTTTAGGAGGCTCATGACCCACTATTGACGGCAGCAGTGATTATGGTATATCAACATTTATTTATTGGGTTTTTTACAGACACCAGAAAACTAATGTCACATGATATAAAATGTTTCCATTTTAAGCTGATATGTTGGTAATTGTCTTTCACATAAAGAGTAGTTTAAAAAAATGAGGAGCTTCATTTGTATGATAGGGGTGTAATGGATGAAAATGTTCAACTGAAAAATAAAGTAAGATGAAACCACTGTATTTTTTTCTTTCACACCATTTTTTAGGAACATGTGATATAATTATTTTTAGATGACTCTGGGTGACTTGAGGGTCATAAAATACTAACTTTTCAACAAGATAGAATCATTATATATTAAAATGTTCAATTGTGTAAGTATTAGTATGAATTTTATCATAATAGTTCAGAATTTAGACTTTATATCTTGAAATTATACTTTTATTGCAACAAAGATGTGCATTTTACTTAGAACCTAAAATTAGATTGCAGAATTATTTGATGGCAGATAGAAAAAAAACCAAACGACATCTATCTTTATGTTTTTTTCTACTAAGATAATATTAATTTATCTAAAATTTTAAGTAGTTCAGAGAACTTTTCTCATTTTGTTTTCACTAGGTTGATGCAAAACTTGTAGGAAACAAGGATAAGTTCTCATTTTTTAGTTGTAGAATTATAAATATTGGGTGAGGATTTTGTCTTCCTAACTATTAGTATCCTTCTTTTTCCTATGCTACTTAAACTGAAAAAAATAAATGATTCCATAGCTAGTCACCAAATTATATGGACCATTGTCTTACTCTAGAAATGTGCCTAATTTATGGTGAAAACTGCATACATATTTGTGGGATAAATCAGCTTACTTTCACCCCAAACTTAATGAAATAGGAAAATACCAAAACCCAAGGTGGGGATATTACTTGGTTCTTACTATAAAAATGTTTGTGGTGACAAAATGAGACATTAAAACATGGAAAAAATAAATGCAAGCCCCTGCGTTTCAACAATGGCTGTTAGTCACCTTATTTTACTCATTACTCTATCTTTAGATAACAGATTTCACCTATATCCCCTTTTATGCAATTCAAAAAACTAGTCAAAATCAGTATAGAAATGCTACTCTTTTTTTTTTTTAAGATTTTATTTATTTATTTGACAGAGATAGAGACAACCAGCGAGAGAGGGAACACAAGCACAGAGAGTGGGAGAGGGAGAAGCAGGCTCCCAACGGAGGAGCCCGATGTGGGGCTCGATCCCAGAACGCCGGGATCACACCCTGAGCCAAAGGCAGACGCTTAACGACTGAGCCACCCAGGCGCCCCAGAAATGCTACTCTTAATATATAGTAAAAGGCAAAAAAGAAAACCTATAGAATGTAGCAATGCTTATTTGAAAGACATTTCTGTGTTATCTAGGGAAAAACGTGCTATTCAATGTATATCTGAGTGTAGTAATTTGGTATCATCAAATATTACATATTTGTTTATATCTCATCTCTATCTAAAATACATTTATTTATAATAAATGATATACTAAAAATGAAGGTGTTAAAAATATATAGACCTAGCAAACTGAGGCTATGAAAAAAGGAGAAGGAATATAACATACAAACCATAAAAGGGCAATGTTACTAGTCTGACTTATATTACCCTAGGGTCTCACCATTCCTCTTAGGAGAGTCTCCCTTAAAGGGAACTTCTGTCTCATCAGAATGAAAGAACACACAAGCTCTTCTAGATAGATTATAGTTTCCTTTGCCTCATATAAGTAACATCATGTGATGTCCTGTCAAAGACTATCATAAAATATGTTTATGTCAAATATAGTGTATATTTATGTGTTACTTCTTATAATGTTCACTGATAATGTCTATGCCATTGTATTAAAATACAATTGAAATTCACACCCAACTTTCCCTTATAATTATGCTCCTTAGGCAAGTGTTTCAACAAGTTTGCTATATGTTCATATGAACTTGTAAAAAAGGAACAGTGATTACGTAACCACTATGCTGCCTTAATACTTTTATCACTTAGGTATGTGTTTAGCACCTCTGGTTGCAAGATAAAGAAACCGGTTCATATTACTGATAGCTTCTTAAAGATATGTGGTTTAGATCACACGGTTTAGTTCTTGGGTCTGTTTTAATGCTTATCCCTTCCAGTGTCTTGCTTTCAAAGACTTTGGTATGGAGTCTCCTGCATTGTTGCTGTGGCTTCTGTAACTGGGCCTCATGATCTTCAGAATAACAAGCTGGTCTGGATGAAGTAAAGGAGGGACTTCACTCTGGGTCTATGCCAAAGCCTCTGTTCTACCATTAAGATGATTCTTTCAGGTCTGCATAGTTTTAGCTCATGATATCGCTCTGATATCTCTGATACCTTTCAATTTCAGCTTTCTTATGGCCTTATGTTTTTAGTGCTTCTTTTTCAGATTCCTCTAAAATAATTTGGACCAGACAAAGTAATTTTGATCCTTTTTTTACACTGGACCACCCTCTCACTTGTTGAACAGCTTAGGCTTCCCCTGGCTAGGGATCCTTGCCTCATCCCCTCAATAGAGGGAGCTGAGCTAGTGTAATGTGCTCTACTCCTCACAATGATGAGGATATTTTAAAGATGTTTGGGTGGAAGATTTCAATTTGGCCCTCAATGCCAAGGCCAAAGCCTTTTTAAAAACTTAAATTTTTTTTCTTTTATTTTTCCCCCTTTGAATCTTTTCTGTCCTTCCTAGAAATACTCCCACATACCTACCTTCCTTACTGCCCATAACTGTTTATCTGTCCAATTCTATTTCTCCTATCTTCCATTCAGTCAAGTGCCATCCCTTATCTTAGAAATTTGTTTATATTTAGCCAATCCAAAAGCCAACAAAAAAAATGGTCCATAATCCTTTGTTTCTACGATGCACTCGAGATTTTGGTGGGTGTAGATCTTAAACTGGGACTTGAGGAGACGGACACATAGAGCTAATTGTTTGACTGCATGAAAGATCTCTAACAAGGAATGAGACCAACTACTTATAAGAAAAATTTGCATATGAGTTAATTTATTAGGTAACTAGAAATTGCGAGAAAAGTTCTAACCTCTATTAGTTATCTGGAAAACCGGTAATATATGGGGATGGTTACTGACTAAAGGAGTGAAATGATTTAGATAAGGTAACTTATTACAAGATCAGACAGATAAAGATCTACAAATAAAGTCGACTCAACATGCACAGATGTGGAAAGTGAACAGAACTTCATGTTTACCATACAGCACTCTGAGGAAATACATGAATTATGAGTCAGTTACCAGTAGTATATTTTAGTCAGAGAACTGAACAAAGTATAGGAATGGAACTGATATATACAAATTATATAAATAATATAATCTCTGTGCTTGTAATTCCATTTGAGATCCTGTTGTTTAGGGCTATTATAACTGTAAATGATAACATACCAATATAAATTCTGTTTTGAGATTGGAATTTGGGGCTTCCGTAACTCTACAGTTCATAGTGAGGGATGTGGCTAGCTTTAGTCAGTCTAGATTCAGGATCTCAAATGACAGTGTCAGAACACAATTTCTTTCCATTTTGTAGCTCTGCTTTTCTTTTTATCTCCTTCTTTTCCAGTTAGCTCACCCCTCAAAAAGTCCGATATAGTCATCAAAAGTTTTGTTTTAACATTACACTGTCTAATAATCCTACAGAAATCATGTGCTTTATTTTGAATAATGTCAGCAACATTACTGAGTTAATTCCCTGAGCTGCCTTGGATCATATATCCATCCCTGAAATAATTGTGTCAGCCCATAGAGTGGAAGGTACTGACCGGCCAGGCCTGCATTCTGTGCAGTAGACAAGTAGCTGAGCTTTGGAGAGTGACACTGTCCCTGCCAAAATGACATGAAATGAGGATAGGAGAGGGATGGTTTCCTCACCCCTCCAATACATAATTCTTATTATGAAAAAATGAAAATGTGGGCAACCCAGAACCATAAATGACCAATTCAGAAATTAATGCATCTTATCCATCACTTGAGATTAAGTGATAAAAGCCAGATGAGAGATTTGACCAAGGTGGCTCTCTAGAATTAGTGATAGGTCCCAGCTGTTCTGGTCTCTAGTCAGGTGTCAATTCCTTTTGTCTCCTGTAAAGCACTGTTTATGATAATACTGGGATCTGGGGGTTGGATCTTAGGCATATTCTGTGATTGTTCTTTTTTAAAATGCATAGTATTCCACCTCTGGCCAAACTTAAGACTTGTGCAAATTTAAACACATTAAAATAATAGAGAAAATGGGTGATAGAACTATACTATACAAAAATCAGAATGTACTCAATAATGTACTTCATCCCACTGTTCCTATTTGGGCATCCTGCAACTCTCTGGTTACCAAGTGATGCTAGAGCTTTTAACATTTAGTGGCTACAGTTGATTTCTCCCCAGGACACTACCTTTGGCTCTCTAGAATGTCCCAGATAGCTGATAAGCTCTATTCATGGACAATATCTATAAGAAATAAAGTTGAATATGTTACCATCTTATTTTATTTCATATTTATATTTTCTAGGGCATTCAAGATTTTATTGGTCATATTGCAATTCTTTTTTTCTTGGCATTACTATAAAAATGAAATAAGTTTTGTTTATACATATTTATAAGAAATACATGCTAAACAGTATGTAAATAGCTATCATAAACATATAATAGTCAGCAGATTGTCTAGTTTCATAATTATCTGGTGGAAAAACCTGATGAGATCAAGGATTTCACTGGTCATCACAGCGGTCAGTCAATATTTCTTACTGCTTATGGTAGCTGAAATTACATGAAGAAAACTGAAGCTATCACATAGAAATTAAAATCACATTGCAATTAGGTATTGCAATGCCTCTCTGCTGGGGGAAATGAAATACAAAGTTTAACAGCTTCTGAATCTTTGCATTTCTTACACATTTTCTTAGTAACAATAGAGTGTAATGTTCTATTTAATTCAGAAACTCTTGTGTTCAGAGAGAGAGATAGTGATTGATGACACATTATGCTGGCCCTTCTTCCTTCAAACCATCACTATTTCTTTTTTTTTTTTAAAGATTTATTTATTTGTTTGTTTGTTTATTTATTTATTTATTTATTTATTTATTCGACAGGATAGAGACAGCCAGTGAGAGAGGGAACACAAGCAGGGGGAGTGGGAGAGGAAGAAGCAGGCTCACAGCGGAGGAGCCTGATGTGGGGCTCGATCCCATAATGCCGGGATCACGCCCTGAGCCGAAGGCAGACGCTTAACCGCTGTGCCACCCAGGCGCCCCAAGCCATCACTATTTCTATGGCTCTGAACTTGTGAAACAGAGATGATTCTATTGTCTTCATTCTTCTTTCTTACACTTTTGGATTTAGTTGTGTGTAGACACAAGTTGTTGAGAGATTCTAACTGATTGCTTATTCAGCAAACTCTCTAGAGTTCCTAATTCTCATTGTTATCTGTCAATCTACATACAGGCTCAATTTACTGCCTTTCAGAGTAAACACTACCAGTAAATTCCTAAAAACAAAACAAAACAAAACAAAAAACAGACAAAAAGAACAACAAAACACAAACAAACAAACAACACCCTTGCATTTGCACAGCAGGTAGCATGGGACAGAACCATGGGCCGGCATCCATACTTTAAACGATATGTATGTTCCTGAGTTTTACAACATGAATTTATTGTAATGTTGAACTCCCCTATACTAAATCTATCAGGTGTTAGGAAAGGAAAGTCTGTTTTTCAGGACTATATATTCATTTTAAACATTTGCTTTTATTATATCTCCCCTGACCCTGATGTTTACAGGCTGAGCTCTGCCCAAGCCTGCCTGGTCAAGAGATGCTAAGTACAGCTTAAGAATCCCAAGAACTTCGATGCTGAACATTTAGTGAAGAACACAGTAGGAAATCATTGCAAGTGTATGTACTTTCCATTGTCAAGTCTGACGATGTGGAGTGCTGCCCAGAACAAGTGGAATCTAGCACTCCTCCTTTGCTCTGACAATTACCAAAGTAAAAATAAATTTTACCTGCTAGAAGCTGCTTATATCGTCATGGCCCAAGGCCATGCATTATTTAGGCTTTATAATGACAATACAAATTTTATAGTTAAGTGCCTGTGTATTGCAAGGCAGAATAAGCTAGTAACATATGACTTGAGTGCACACACAATGCGTTTTATCATATGAATTCCTCAAAAAAAAAAATGAGCTTTTGACAGTGTATCTTCCAGTAATTTAAGCCACTTGATGCAGTGTTTCTTGTTGCTGGTAATTACTCTTACCTCTTGCCACAAGAAATCTCTAAATTTTCTGAGAGTAGTGTGGTCAAGTGCTTCTACGTAAAAAGAGGCAATGAGAGAGAGACTAACAGAGAGAGGACTGGTACCCTGCTAATCTCTGAATACCTCCCTAATAACTATTTTGGGAACTAGACTTAGAAAATAAATAAGCTCACATTCCACAGGATGTGATGCTTTCATGACCCTTCAGGAGGCACACAACTAGAAAGTATTTTAGGATTGGAGTCACCTCCAGATCATGATGATTCAGGAATATTATCCTGAATACAATTCTGCAGCACTCTCCCTTGGGGCTGAGATGAACTCTCCAGTAGCAAAGCTTACACTGCTCCATATCTCTAGAGTAACAATAAATAAAATGCACATAGTTATACCAAAATGTTCAGATTGATCCTATGTATTTTACAATAAAAATGAGCCTGACATATTTATTTTGGTAATTATACCTCATCCCTGCTAGAGCAAGTCTCAGAAATAATCTTTAACTATGACTCTAGAATTGATTTTCTTGTTTGCCTCTTCTAGAAATTCAAGGATGACAGAAAGAACAATTCTGATTGCATTTCCAGAAATTAAGGGACCACAACATTGGACTGTTACAAGATCTATT
This sequence comes from Ursus americanus, assembly GCF_024610735.1. Classification (NCBI taxonomy): domain Eukaryota; kingdom Metazoa; phylum Chordata; class Mammalia; order Carnivora; family Ursidae; genus Ursus; species Ursus americanus. The sequence continues at coordinate 9,832,417 of NC_142131.1, forward strand.
AAAATTTTGAAAGTTTTACTCAAATGTATATATGTGTTTTCTTTCCTTCTTTATTATTTTTTGAGGGGTATGTGGAAGCTAACAATATGGCATCAAGTCTCTGATAATCCAGAGACGAATTTGGGTCAAGGCCTCTGGGTTAACTAACATAAACTGCATTCTGTTGATTTTTCTAGGAACTAAGACCAGATGCTTGGAAGCAGCAGTGGTGAACCATCTCTGGAATTCTTCCTTCTGGGCCGTACCTTGGATGTTTTGCTTGCCAGTAGAGATGGGTTTAAACCCTCTCTTGAGTTCCATAAGGTTTGTGTTTATGACAGTGGGAGGGGACATAAGTAAGAAAAAGGAAAAGAAAGTAACTAGAAATAAGATTACACAACAATAATCTCAGCATCATGTATTTCTGTTCAGTGTTAGGCCTTCATAATGTGTCCATGTGACTAAAAACTAATAGAAGTCTTTCTAACTCACCTGGAAACTCCCTCAGGGGAAATGGATCCTCTCCCTATTCTCTCTTGGCTATGGTATTACAGATTGTTTTTCAGTTTCAGACTTGCTTCTTTATGGGATGGGATGTGCTGTTTGACATTGTAGTAGTTGCTCTTATTTGAATATGGAGCCAGAAGGGGGCAATGTTAACCTTACATTTTTAAATCAGGTAAAGGTTCGTTTTTATTTGAACTTTTTTTTTAAACTTGGAGATTTTGTGCTACACATACTACTCTATGTTATATAGATCTCAACCAATGTTTAGCATGTTTTCAAGATTTCAAATCTTAGTTAATATACCCTTTTATTAGCTATTAAATAATAAAAATAGGAGAGTAACACCAACATTCTTGTATTTGGGGGGAAATATTCTGTGAAAAAATGTCTTAATTTTTGGTGCAAATACTTGCTTTTTATTGTTATACACAAATCAAAGGCAAAAATGACATTGATTTAAAGGAACAAAACAAAACACAAAGTCAGGCACAGAAAGTTAAATCATATTTGAGATGTGTTTTATTCATGCAAATGTTCAGGCTAACATAGAATGTGCATCACCCATGTATTATTGGAGGTATGTAAATTTGGGAAACAATGCTAGTTGTCACTTACAAATTTCCCTAGCATGTAATTAGAGTCAATAATATGGAAATCTAATTTGGTAATCATCTTCCATGCATTTATTGTTTCCTAAATTTACTGTAATGTCTTCCTGGCTCTTATAATATGTGGCTTCCATGTAATCGCTTAGATTCTATTTCAAAAGAAAATGCTATGAAAAAGAACTTCTTCATTGTCAATATCTGGCCTGTGTTTATCCTTGAATCTGTCTTCCTCCAATTCTGCTAGCAAACCCCCTATTTCCTCACAGGGCTCTGAACTACTATTAAAAAACATGTTCCATCTCAGGTCTTTTATATAGATTGTAAGTAAAGAAGATTACTTAATTTTAATGGCAAGTCGGAAATATCGGTAGATTTGCCCACAGTTTCTGCACTGCCATGAGCTTCCCCATAGCTCAGTCCAGGGGCGCTTCTGACAGAGGAGAGTGCTAAAATTCTTGCCTCACCAAATTATCAAGAAGGAAGCCAAAATTTCTTGAAAGAGTTGAACTACCAGACTTTATCAGGCAGTAGCCATGGAAGGAAGAAAAGAAAATTATACATCATACTGGATATTATCTTAACAGAATTCTTTTACCAAGGTTAATAACCAATACTCAGAAGGACTTTCTTGGTCAATGAATACAGCAGGCTCTGCTAATGACATATTCCTTTTCCATATGAGTGATGCCACATCTAATTTTAAATCTATTTTGCATAATAGTAATAATAACAATAACGTTTAAAAGGTACAAAAATACCTTTTCACAAGAGGGAAAAGTAATTTCCCTTTCTCTCTTATCTTCAAACACTCTGTTCGCCTCCCCTGAGATGACCACTCTTAATAGAAATTTGCTAATTAGCTGAATTTGAAAAGATTAATATTTTTAAAGATCTATTTTTTGAATATGGACCTAATTTTTGAATATTTTTTGAATAAATTCACTGCAAAAAGAAGAGGAAGATACAGAGATTTCCCATATATCACCTATACCCACCATACATCGCCTCTCCCATTATCAACATCCTCCATCAAAGTAGTATATTTGTTGCAACTGATTAACCTATATGAACACTTCATCACCCAAAGTCCATAGCTTATGTTAGAGTTCATTTTTGGTGTTGTACATCCTACAGTCTTGGACAAATGCATATGCACAATTTATATACACAATATATACAATGTATTTGTATATATAATGGGTGTATAGTATTATAGTATATCAATATATAGTATGGTAGCATACTAAGTATTTTCACTGTCCTAAAACTCCTCTGGGCTCTGCCTGTCCATTCCTCACTTCCTCCAATTCCTGGTAACCACGGATTTTTTTTTTTTTTGTCTCCATAATTTTGCCTTTCCTAGAATGTGTCAAATGGTTAGAATCATACAGTTTGTAGCCTTTTCAGATTGGCTTCTTTCACTTAGTAATTGCATTTTAGTTTCCTCCACATCTTTTCACAGCTTGATAGTTCACTTCTTTTTAGTGCTGAATAATATTCCATCGTCTGAATGAACCACAGTTGATTTATGCATTCACCTACTAAAGGACATATGGGTTGCTTCCAAATTCTAACAATGATGAATAAAGCTGCTCTAAGTGTCTTTATGCAGATGTTCATACAAACGTGTTTTCAATTCCTTCGAGTAAACATCAAGGGGTACAACTGCTGAATCATATAGTAAATATATGTTTAATTTTCTAGGAAACTGCTGAACCGTCTTCCAAAATGGCTATACCATTTTGCATGCCTACCAGCCGTGGGTAAGCTTATGTATCGCTGTTCATCCCTGTCAGCATTTGCTGTTGTCAGTGTTCTGGATCTAATCAATACAATAGGTGTATAGTGGTATCTCGTTGTTTTAATATGCATTGCCCAATAACATATCATGTGGAACATCTTTTCATATACTTAACTTCCATTTGTATATCTGTTTTTGGGGGCATCAAGGTCTTGAGACCATTTTAAAATTGGGTTTCCTTATTGTTGATTTTTAGAAGTTCTTTGCATATTTTGGATAACAGTTCTTTATCAGATGTGTCGTTCGTGAATATATTCTCTTCATCTGTGGCATGTCTTCTCATTCTCTTGAAGTTGTCTAGTGCAAAGCAAAAACTAATTTTAATAAAGTCCAGCTTATCAACTCTTTCTTTAATGAATCATGCTTTTGGCGTTTTAATTAAAACTTATTACCATACCCAAGATCATTTAGGTTTTCTCCTATGTTATATTGTAGGAATTTTTGTTTGTGTTTTACACAAAACTGTAGCAGAAGAAAAATAATTTTCACTTTATCCTTTTAAGTTTTGGGCTCTGCCCTTGTAACAAAAGATAGATAAACAAGAGAAAAACAAACAGAAGTTTGTTAACATGTATACCTTGTACATACCATGGGAGATAACAAGGGGAAAATGAGTATCTCTCAAAGATGTGGCTTAGAATTTTGGCTTATATATCGTCTTCACTAAATCAAAGAAAGAAGGGTGTGGGGAGACCAATTATGAGGTGACCAGGAAAAGTATGGTAAATAAAAGTAAGAATTGTTACGCAGATTTAAGTTGGTGCTGCCTTCACTGATAGGAATCTCTGATGATTTAGTCATCCTTCTCTTCCTTATATAGAAAGGGAGCCAAACTTTCAAAAGATTTCCTTTTAAAGTATGAATTCCTGGGATGCCTGGATGGCTCAGTTGGTAAAATGTCTGCCTTTGGCTCTGGTCCTGATCCCCGGGTCCTGGCATCGAGTCCCACATCAGGCTCCTTGCTCAGTGGGGAGTCTGCTTCTCCTTCTGCCTCTGCAGCTCCCCCTGCTTGTGCTCTCTCCCTCTCAGACAAATAAATAAATAAAATCTTTAAAAAAAAGTGTAAATTTCCTTTACAAAAAAGTAACTTCTACTCTGTTTTCAGAGCTTTTTCTGTGACTGTTGTTTTTCAAAATAATCACCTCAAAATAATTCTTATGCCAAGGGTGGTATATTCTTCACTCTTCAGGTCTATGATTCATTTTGAGTTATTTTTTGTGAAGTATGTAAGGTCTATGTCTACATTCATTTTTTTTTTTTTTTTTGCTCATGGATATCTAGTTGTTTTTAGTACCATTTGTTGAAAAGACTATCTCTGCTCTATTATGTTGCCTTTGCTCTTTTGTTAAAAATCAGTTGACTGTATTTATGTGGGTCTATTTGTGGGCTCTCTATTATGTTCCATTGATCTAGTTGCATATTCTTTTCCTAATACTACACCGTCTTAGTTACTGTGGCTTGAATTTGGGTAGTGTCAGTTTTCCAACTTTGGTCTTCTTCAGTATTGTTCTGATTTTTAAAAATGTGTTTTCCTCACTTCAGAGACATGTTCAGTATAAGAATTTTATGTATAGGGGCGCCTGGGTGGCACAGCGGTTGGGTGCCTGCCTTCGGCTCAGGGCGTGATCCCGGCGTTATGGGATCGAGCCCCACATCAGGCTCCTCCACTATGAGCCTGCTTCTTCCTCTCCCACTCCCCCTGCTTGTGTTCCCTCTCTCGCTGGCTATCTCTGTCAAATAAATAAATAAAATCTTAAAAAAAAAAAGAATTTTACGTATAGAATGGACATAGAGGGTATTATGCTAAGTGAAATAAGTCAGACTGAGAAAGACAAATACCATACGATTTCACTCATATTTGGAATCTAAAAAACAAAACAAATGAACAAAGGAAAATAGAGACGAACCAAAAACCAGACTCTTAGCTATAGAGAACAAACTGATGGTTACCAGAAGGGAGGTAGGTGGCAGGACGGGTGATAAAAGTAATGGGGATTAAGAGTACATGTATCATGATGAGCACTGAGCAATACATAGAATTGTTGAATCACTACATTGTACACCGGACACTAATATACCACTGTATATGAATAACAGCAACAACAAAAACCAAATGAATAAACAAACAAAAAGCACAATCAAATCTATAAATACAGAGAGCAAACTGATGGTTGCCAGAGGGAAGGAGGGTGGGGGATGGGCAAAAAGGGTAAAGGGCAGTGAGAGATACAAGCTTTCAGTTGTGGAATGAATAAATCATGAGGACGAAAGGCACAGCATAGGAAATATGGTCAACGGTACTGAGATAGTGTTGTATGGTGACAAATGGCAGCTACACTTGTGAGTACAGCATAACGTATAGAGAAGTTGAATCATTGTGTTTTACACCTGAATCTAATGTAACTTTGTGTGTCAACTATACTCAAGTAAAAGAAAAAAATGCTTTAAAAAATTACCTATAGAGTTAAGGACATTAGGCCCTCTTCCCTCTTTTTTGGATCCTCACAAAAATACATTTTAGTTTGAAACTAATGCATTTGTTAAAACAAACAAAAGTGAGGGACTAATGAAACAGTCTAAAGAGGAACAGTAACCCCTGTCTTGATTCCCAGAAGTGGGGGGCAGAGGGGGGCTGGCATTAGCTCTGAGTTGTAGCATCGAGCATCGTCAGCTCAGAGCAGAGAAGCAAGGCAGCTTCTGCAACTGTGAGAACACACCGGAAGATCAGTGTATCCAGCAGGGATTCTAAGATATTAAGTGATGACCAGGAGAACTTACGCCTGAAAATTTGTTGCTTTCACTGACGTCATAGCTTACATTCTTTGATTTCTGCCCACCTCAGACACGTATAATCTATTACAACACCTTTCCTCTTGATTTTGCTTGCAGTTGTCTATTCTCCTTCAGTTCCTAAACTATGATCTCTAAAAGCCCTTCATGTAACTTACTTCTCTCAACATCGGAAGTCAGCTAACAGGTGAAATGGAATCAGTTTTTCTATCTTAGCACATACCACCCACAGGGATATCAAATCAAATTGCCTTCATACCTGAAGGAGCACTTAGAAACTCCTTCCTTTAATGTTAATAGGCACCAAGGAGTGCCTTGGCCCAAACTACATGTCTAGATCTCCATTTGCTGCTGAGGAAAATTGAGCAAATTGTCGCAATTACATATGTATTTATTTTCAAGCCCAAGATTAGATGACAATAATTTACTTTCCTTGAGGTTATTCATCTTTTAAACCCAAGAAAATAGGCTTAGAAAGAAGGCATTGGATCAGTTGCTGAAAAATGTCCTCAGCATGAAACACAGAAAAATGTTGTCATCATGTAAGTTCTACCACTACCACAAGCTCACACTGTTCCCTTAGATTACCTGAAAAAAAATTTTTGAAATTGATTGTCCCTCGTGACTGTATTTTTGTAAAAAGCTATCTGTTTTATTAATAACTTCAAATGAATTAGTTGGGAAAAGGATATGTGATATTCCATCTGCTTAGGATAATATCATACTTTGGCTCAAGTACATTTTCCTTTCCATTTCTTTCTTTTAATTAAAATATGGAGAGTTAAGTCTATTTCTTCAAAGAGTATGTCTTGATTTCTGTTAGTTGAAATGTTTTTTCCTGGATTTTGTCGTCAGGAAAATGTTTTTTTCTGTTCTCTGCTCTTCCCCCTTAGAAACTTTCCCCTTTGTCTCAGTTTTTAGAGATATATTTCCCTACCTCCCTTTTTGGTTTAAAAGAATTATTATAATTTCTCTCATCTACAAGAAAAAATATTTACGGTTGAGAATGTTTCACTGTACAAAAACAGCTACTCTTCAAATCCACTGTTATTGTGGGAGTCTATTTCTGAGAACACTCTGACAAGGAGACAAAGGAGAGAATTTCCCAGAAAACACAACCAAATAAAGTGGGCTGGTGCTCTCCAGTGCAGTACAGTTACTGACTTATTTTTATTTGATAGATGAATCTCAGCCATTAAGAGATGGGTACAAAACCAAATACTGCACATTTTGTGACAGAATGCAAAATATCCTTAAAATTTAAGGTAAACCCAAAGATCTAAGACTACTTGGGCATGTGAAAGGATGTTTGGATGGTGTATATAGGACCCCTGAGATACTCAATCTACCTCTTCTTCCTATAGGGGTAATTTTCTGGGAAATCTAAAGAAAGACAGATTTAATAAAAAAAAAAAAACACCTGAATTTCAGCAGGATGCCTCAGAGTTTCTACTGATGTTTTAAAAATTGGTTAATTAGTAGTGAGATTCCCATTAAAGGAGTTATTTATATAAAGAGACTGGACCTCCAACTGACAGAGATATCACAGCAAGAAATCAAATAGATTTGTAGTTGAACTTAATCAGATTTAAATTTCTTTCTAACATTCACGAACCTAGGTGGTCTTGTTTCTTTCTTTGTTTATTTGGAGACTTTAAACTTTTACTGTATTTATGTGGGTCTATTTGTGGGCTCTCTATTATGTTCCATTGATCTAGTTGCATATTCTTTTCCCAATACTACACAGTCTTAGTTACTGTGGCTTGAATTTGGGTAGTGTCAGTTCTCCAACTTTGGTCTTCTTCAATATTGTTCTGATTTTTTTAAATGTATTTTCCTCACTTCAGAGACATGTTCAGTATAAGAATTTTACGTATAGAATGGACATAGAGGGTATTATGCTAAGTGAAATAAGTCAGACTGAAAAAGACAAATACCATGTGATTTCACTGGAGCACTTTTCATAAACTTCTACTGTTTTCTCATTGTTCTCTAATTATCCTTTAGCCAGAATTCCGTATTCTTCCTTCAAAGATTAACATGGGTAAACAATCCCTACTGATTCTTGCTTTTTTTCTTTCTTTACTTTTTTTAGGTAAGTTCCATTTGTCTTTGACATTTTATGTATATATTTTCTCTTATTCTACTTTAAATACTACCTTTTAAAAACAGAAATTTCAAGATTTCTAAAATAGTAGATTTCTAGGTTTAAAAAGAAAAACTACAAATGGTTTTATTATTTATAAAATTGAAAGTGTCAAGTTAAAAAAAAATTCCCTGGTGTATTTTGTAGGCATAGAGATGGCAGTTATTTTTCTTTTTCTACACATGGATCCTTTTAAATATGTTAGTGGGTAGATCAAGGAAAGGTATCTATTTGTAATTATAAAATAAACTGCTAAACAGAACAGAAAACAAAACAGCAGATATCCAAAGCCATTTGTCACAGTGCACTTGAATGTCTATCATTTGTACTCTTAACTAAGGCAAAGAGCTGAGGATGGTGTGAAAAAAGGCTTGGTTTAAAGGCTAAAGTTGTGTACTCTCTGATTGGTTGAAAATCGGTCATCAAAGGCTCAATTGTCATTTAACAAATGTTTAAAAATCTGAAAACACACTGAAACCGAGGGTAGAAGCAGTGATTGTAATGCTTGCAGAACACAACCTCCTTAAATGCTAGGACATTTTTGCTTATTAAATCCTTTCTTGGCTAGCTTTCCTGCTGTGTACGACTCACTATGAAAAGCAGGCACTTGCAAGGCACAGCTGGAGACCAAGTATAACAGGATTTCAGAACCCAAAACATTCTAAAATTTCCTATCAATTCCCCACATGCTTACTTAAGAATGCTAAGGCTTCCATTGCTAACTTTTTTATGTGTTTGTGGTTTCTGATTAACTACACTACTTGAAATGCTGCTTGAAAAACATAAGTCATAATAATGATAATATCTGGAAGGTATAAAATTTTTATTCTACAGAGTTTAAAGTGTGGTGGTTGGTTCTCGTTGTAAAGGTAAAACTGGGGAACATATATCTGTTACTGTTTGGATGTGTATTATTGTCACCAGAATTAATTTAACAAATTACTTTACACGATATTACAGATTTTACCAAAGAGGTAGACATTTCTATGGGTTCAAGTTATTTATTTATGTATAAGGAGATGATTGGTTTAGATTGTCTTTGAGTCACTTTTTTTATAACATTTTTTTGATTGTAAAAAGAAATATTTAACATTATTCTCAATCATAAATAACAAAAGTCTCATATCAAAGATTTTTTTTAAGAACCTGTCTTTCTTTGTCTCTCTCTCTTTTTTTCTCTCTCTCTCTGGTTACAGAAAGTTGCTGGGGTAAAGTATAAAAGTTCTTGTAGGGCATTCATATATGTAAAACATACTGTAAATCCTTAAAGTGATACAGGTCCTTTGTACAATACTAAAAATAATTGGAAATTCATACATAAAAGTATATGGAGAGAATTCCTGGTTTCAGATCTAACATGTAAGGAGCTTAGAAGTCATCATGCCAATCCTTAAAATAAGATAAATCTAGAAAAACTGAATCAGTGATCTTTTTTTTTTTTTTTTCTAGCCTACAGAGAACTGAAGTCTTAAAGCAAAGAGCCACCTGAAAATCTGGACAAAAAGACACATGCAGAGAGACACAAATACCAGGATTTGCTGATCTAGGGCAGAAGCTGCTGGACATACATATTGGTAAAGACATTTAATGGTAATTTTGATGAACTGCTGGAAGCTGAGAGATTAACAAGAGTGAGAAAATCCTGGAGGTCACAGTCTTAGGGGAGCTCCCACATTTTCCTGGGCTTTTTTTTTTTTTTTTTGGTGGGTATCCAACCAAGTATTTATAGTGAGAATCCAAGAATCCAAGGAAACCTGAGACTCATGAAGAAGATGAGGAAAAAGGACAAATCCACTATTTTACTTGTATCCTTCACCACCTTTCTGTCAGTAATAAATAGAGTAGGCAGGCAGAAAGTCAGTAAAGATATATAAGATTTGAATAGCACTATTATTGCTCAACCTAAATTAAGTGATATTTATAGACTGAATCCAACAACAGAAAAATCCACATTCTTGCCAAGCTCACAGGGAACATTTACCAAGATAGGCAATGTTCTGTACTATGAAACACAGTTCAATGAAGTTAAAAGACTAAAAATCACACAAAGTATATTCTCAGACCAAAATGGAATTAAACTGGAAATTAACAACAGGAGGCTGAAAAATCCCCAAATAGACATTAAACAACACATTTCTGAATGGGCTTGGTTCAAAAAAGTCTCAAGGGAAGTTTTAAATATTATAACTTAAATGAATATGAAAATAGAACTTATCCAAATTTTTCTTAAAGGGGTATTTAAAGCATTAAATTAATATGTTATAAAATAAGGAAGGTCTAAAAATTTTAACCTAAGCACCCACCTTAGGAAAATATAGAAAGAAGAGAAATATAAATTTAGTTCAAGAAGAGAGGAAATAATAAAATTAGAGCATATATCAACAAAGTTGAAAAGAAGAAAACAGCAGAGAAAGAGAAAATTAAATCCAATATTGGTACTCTGAAAAGTTCACTAAAATTGATAAACTTCTGTACAGGCTAATCAAGTAAAAAGAAGATACAGATTACCAATGTTGGTAATGAAAAAATGGTCATCACTACTAATTCCACAGACATTATAAGGATAATAAGGGAATAATACAAATAACTCTATCCCCACATATTTGATAATTTTTTTCATTTTTTCTTATTTGATAATTTAGATGAAATGGTCCAATTCTTTGAAGACATAAACTACCAAAACTGATGCAAAGAGAAATAGGTAACCTGAATAGTCTTAGATTTATTAAAGAAATTTAATCAATAATTAATAATCTTTTAAACAAGAAAATATCAGGCTCAGATGGTTCATTAATGAATTCAACCAAAATTTTTAGGATGAAATAAGAATTCTGCAAAATATTATCCAGATAATAGAAATATATGGAACATCTGACTAATTTCATGAGGCAAAAATTACCCAAATATGAAAACGACATAAAGACTTCACAAGAAAAGAAAACTATGGATTAATATTTCATGACCATAGCTATAAAAATCCTCAGCAAATAAATGCAGTAATATGTAAAAAGGAAAACACATGATAACCAGTTGGGGTTCATACAAGGAATGGTGGTTCAACATTCAAAAATCAGTCAATGCATTTCATCACATTAGTAGAATGAATAAGAAAAACCATACCTTCATATCAATAGAAGCAGGGAAAATATTTGACAAAATTCAAAAACCATTCATGGTAAAAACTAAAAAAATACAAGGAATAGAAGGGAACTTCCTTAAATCAATAAATGTTATAAATGAAAATCCTCAAGCTAACATCATACCTAAAAGGGAGAGAATAAACATTTGCTCCCTAAGATTGTGAACAAAGTATGTCTTACCTAACAAGAAGAATAAATAAAAGGTGTTAAGATTAGAAAGAAATAAACTGTTTATATTCACAGATGACATAATTTTCCATGTAGTAATTCCCAAAGAATCTGTTAAAATAGGTAGCTTGAAACTAGTAAACAAGCAGAACAAAATCACAAGATACAAGATCATTAGACAAAATCAATTGTTTTTCCATATATGAAGAATAAAAATTTTGATTTCAATATTATTTTAAAGTTTTATTTATTTAAGCAATCTCTACATCCAACATGGGGCTCGAAATCACAACCCCTAGATCAAGAGTCACACGCTCCTCCGACTAAGCCAGCCAGGCACCCTTGAATTTGATATTATTTTAAAAATACTGTTTAAAATAGCACCAAAAATTTGGAGACTTAACTATACATCTTGTAGCATATGCATAGAGCTATATAAGGAAAACCATTAAAAAGATTTAAAAAATTATCAACTAAATAAATAGGAGATATTTTGTGTCCATTCACTGGCATTCTCAATATTGTTAAGAATTGCAATTATTCTCAACCTGACCTTCAGATTTAATACAATCCCAACTAAAAGCCCAGCAAGCTTTGTTTGTAGATATCAAGCTTACCTACTTTTAAAATTTATATGAAAAGTCAAAGGACATAGAATATCCAATAAAATATCGGAGAGGAAGAAGAATAAGGAGGAAGAGGAGGGAGGGGAGGCACAGAAGAAGGAGGAAGATGAAAAAGCGGTGAACAGTAACATCAGAAATGTTGAGGGAATCACATTACCTTATTTTAAGGTAGTATAAAACTACAGTGATCAAGGCATGTATCGATGAATAAATAGACACATAGATCAATGAAACATAATAGAGAGCCAAGAATAACATACATATATTCGATTGATTTTTAACAAAGGTGTAAAGACATTTCAATGGAGAACAGTTCATTTCAACAAATGATGTTGAAACAATTGATCATCCACGTGCAAAAAAAAATTGAGATGATGATTTTATGTCTTACACAAAAATTAACTCAAAATGCATCATACACCTAAATGTAGAAGGCAAAACTAAAATTTCTAGAAGAAAATGTAGGGGAAAATCTATATGATCTTGGTTTTGGTGATGACATTTTAGATATAATGAAAAATACTATTCTGGAAAGATAAAAATGATAAGTTTGGCTTTAATAAAGCTAAAAACCTCTGTTTTATGTAAGACATTGTTAACTGAATAGAAATAAAAATCTCTGATTTGGAGAAAATATTTGCTAATCATAAATTTGATAAAGGGCTTGTATCCAAAATGTACAAAGAACACTTAAAACTCAACATTAAGAAAACAGCCCAATTAAAAATGGGTACAGGATATACATGCATACTTCATCAAAGAAGATATACAGAAGGCAAATAAACATATGCAAAGGTGCTCAATGTAATTTGTCATTAGGGAAGCATAATTTATTTTTTTAAGATTTATTTATTTATTTTAGAGAGAGAGAAAGAGAATGAGTGGGAGGGGCAGAGAGAGAGAAACCAAGAGTCCAATGCTTAATGGACTGCACCACCCATTACCCCAGGGAAACACAATTTGAACAACAATGAGATACTGCTACACATGTAGTGGAATGGTGAGAATTAAAGAAATACTGCCAAGTTAATAGTGAGTGAGGATATGGAGTAACAAATTCATTCATTGCTGGTGGGAGTACAAAATGGTGCAACCATTTTGTAAGAAAGTTTCTTACAAAGCTAAACATACTCTTACCATATGATCCAGCAGTTGTACTCCTAGGAATTTGTCTAACTTATTTGATAAACTATATCAACACAAAATGCTCCATGTGAACATGTTTATAAGATATTTATTAATAATTGCCAAAATCTGCAAGTGACTAAGATATCCTTCAATAGGTTAATGGATGAATGAACTGTGTTAGATCCACAGAATGGAATACTGTTTAGTGATAGGACGGAATGAGTTAACAAGACATGAAAATACATCGACCCATATTGCTAAATGAAAGAATCCAATATCTGTGATTCCATTTATGTGGAATTCTGGAAAAGACAAAACTATAGAGATGGTATACAATTCATTGCTTGCCAGGGTTTTAGAGAGGGTGGAGGTATGAATAGGTGAAGTAAAGGAGATTTTTTTTTTATGGTAGTGAAGATATTCTGTATGATACTGTAATGCTGAAAACATGACACTATGCATTTGCCAAAACAAATAGAAGTTTCCAGCAAATTAAAAGATAATATAGGAGACTGGGAATCCCAGAAGGTATGTAGACTGTGACAAAAGAATGTAACTGTAGAAAAAATGTATAAACTAGCTTTACTGAAGGAGCATGGGAAAATGTGCTGACCTAAATGACTTAAGGCTTTAAAGATTAAAACAAACAAACAAACAAACAAACCAACTGCACATAAGCACTGTATTCTAATAGGTAAAGTTGTTCCTATGGGGTCACATGTTAACGATTCTTAAATCATTATCAAGTGTATGCCATATGTATACTGATTCTGAAAACCAGTATGTCACATAACTGGAAATGAACTGTTATGTACATAGATAGCAGATGATGGGAGCCAATTTTCTCACTATTGGAGTAGCAGGTTACAGACAAGCAAGGCAAGACTCAAACAGTCTGTATGGTGCTGTGTTAGAGATGCAGACATCAGTATGGACCCATGTTGACTTTAATATAGATACAGTTGTTTGCATATAGAAATATTTATAGATATGTGTATATAAAAGGATTAGTATGTACATGTATTTTATTATTTTGTCCGTTGAGAAGGCCTAAAAGCAATGACACCCCTGGCAATATCCATACCCAAATCTTACATCATGATTTCTTTTTTTTTTTTTTAAGATTTTATTTATTTATTAGGAAGAGTGGGAAAGAGAGGACATGAATGGAGGGGAGGGGCAGAGGGAGAGGGAGAATCAGACTTCTGACTGAGCAGGGAGCCCAACATTGCCATGGGGCTTGATCCCAGGACCCTGAGATCATGACCGGAGCTGAAGGCAGATGCTTAGCTGACTGAACCACCCAGGTGCTCCTACATCTTGATTTCTAACACCATTCTCCTGATAAAATAAACCAGGGATACTCGGAGAAATGGCCAATTCTAGGACTGCAGCAGAGAATATACAAGATGAGCCTGGAGCACCTTGTAATTTAAAAATTACAAGAAGTGCTAAAAACAAACAAGAAACCAAACCAAGCAAAAAACCTGATGTGATTATATCATAGGAACTAAGAAACAAACGAAAGAGCTCCCAATGGCCAATGCTGAAATAATTTGAATCACAAAATAAAGTCATATTGAATTATATCCCAAAGTATAAAATACATATCCATGAATCAATACTGATATAAATAAATTACTGAATAAAAAATTAAACAGGATACAGACACCAAACTTCAGTGCAGAATTAAAATAATTTATGTAGATTCCTCCCGTTCACATAGATAGATAGTTGCCCCTCACTCTTTAACTGCACGCTGGGTTTGAATGTGTAATTTTTACAATGGGGAAATCTCTCAATCAGGTGATCAATGTTAATATCAATAGTGATGTCATATTGATAGTATGTACCTTAGATATGATGGGATGAAAATAGCACTTTATTTCTGTGTTCTTCCTCTTTTTTTTTAATTTTTAATTTATTTGACAGAGATAGAGACAGCCAGCGAGAGAGGGAACACAAGCAGGGGGAGTGGGAGAGGAAGAAGCAGGCTTTCATCAGAGGAGTCCGATGTGGGGCTCGATCCCAGAACGCCGGGATCACGCCCTGAGCCAAAGGCAGACAGACGCCTAAGGACTGAGCCACCCAGGCGCCCCCTGTGTTCTTCCTCTTAAAACCCCATCGCCTCAGTATAATCATGAGGAGGATAACAGAAAAACTTCAATTGATAGACATTTTATAAATGTACTAATACATGTACAAAATATAACTGTAAAACAAATGTATAAAATATCTGACAAGTGCTCCTCAAAAATGTCAAGGACATCAAAGCAAAGAAAGTCAGAAAAATTGTCATAGTCCAGAGGAAACTCAGGACACATAACAAATAAATGTAACGTGGTATCCTGAAATGAATCCTGAAATAGTAAAAGAACATTATGTAAAACTAAAGAAATCTGAACAAACTATGGTCTTTAGTTAATAATAATGTATCAATATTGGTTCCTCAATTGTGACAAATATACCATACTAATTAATGTAAAACAATAGTAGAGGAGACTGGGTATGTTATATTTGGTGATTTTCTGCACTATAATCTTAATTTTTCTGTAAATCTAAAACTGTTTTTTAAAGTTTATTAAAAAAATCTATTCTTATTTCCCTCTTTAAAAAACATATTAAAATTCTATCACTTATTGCTTATTTGTATCATTTTGGATATTATCATGCTAAAATAAAAAAGTTAATAGTTGAAAAGCTGTGTTACATCTATACCATGCAATTCTATTCAGCAATAAAAAGAAACTATTTTACACACATATATTGAATGAATCACCAGGTAGTTTTGCTGAGTGAAATGGAGAATAGAATGTGTTTGCCATGCCCCAAGGAAAGGTGTGCATGGTTATGAAAGAGACACACAAGGGATTTGGTGGTCATAGAATTGTTCTGAATCTTGACTGTACCAATATCCATATTCTGGTGGTGAAATTGTACTATATTCACAATATGGTAAACAAGGTAATAGGTACATAAGATCTCTCTGCGTTCTTTCTTACAGCTGCTTGTGAATCCACAATTATCTAAAAAAAAAAAAGCTTATTTAAAAAAAATAAGAAGAGTCTCTAAATAATGAAAACAAACTAAAGCTACTGAAATTAAATGAATTATCAGTCAGTGGCATAATCACTAAAAGAATTATTCCAAGAAAATTTATAGTGGTATTTGGCATTAAATCTGTGAGATACAGGTAAGCTTGGAAGTGTGAGAACAATCCTCTGCCTGCCTCTATTTCCCGTGTGAAATAGAAAGCAGAGATCAGTTGAGGATGAGGGTCAGGGCAAATGTGCTGAAGGTGAGCTGAGAGGGTGTCCCAGCGAGGCGAGTATGGAAAGGAGGTGAGATTAACGGGCAGCACTAGGGTCACACCTGAGGCTACTGAGTGTGTATTTAAAGTGAGAGGAAGTTAGCAGTTGTGTGTTTTTCTTAAGCAAGGATCATTTGTGGATCTATATAATAGGTAGAGAAATGGCTTTCAAACAGGATTCGCATTTGCCAGCCTAGTATCACAAATCAAGAAAGAGGTAAGGCAGCTAAATTTTATGCAGAACAATGATAATGATGGACCATGAAACTTACATTGGGTAGTGAAGGTAATGTGAATATGAGGCTGTGGATTGGTAGTGAAAAAGCCACTGGATCAATGGATTATAGGATCAAAGTCCTGAGGCTCAACCCTTCTCTGCTGACCAGAGAAAAACATGGGCAACTGCCTGCTTTGCTATGATTTTTTTCTATGTATAGCATGCAGGCTTCCTAAAACCTCCTGAGATCTAATAGCCTTTGGCATGCCTTACATTCTGAAGTTTCTACAGGGAGTAGTTTTACATTTATAAGGGGCTATGATTA
Organism: Ursus americanus; assembly: GCF_024610735.1. NCBI lineage: Eukaryota > Metazoa > Chordata > Mammalia > Carnivora > Ursidae > Ursus > Ursus americanus. The sequence goes on from NC_142131.1 coordinate 9,849,162, forward strand.
CATTTGTTATTCATTCACAGAACAGAGCTTCTTAGTAATTTTTTTTTTTAACGTGGCTGTATCTAAAAATAGCCCACCTGGGCAGGGTATATGGCTTCCTCTAAGGAAAGAAAGTATTATATGTAACACATATTTCTTAAAGATTCTATCTGAAAAATGTGAGTAGCACACATTTATTTTAGATTCAGTAGTAATAAGTACCCTAGAAATAAATGGATGGAAATGACATCTGCATGGGTTAGCTAAGGAGTAATTTTTTTTTTTTTTTGGCTAAGAAGTGATCTTATAGCATTTTTGTATATAGCAAAGCTAAGGCATAGAATAAAAAGTTATTAACTTTTTTGCATCTATACCAGCTGTACACTTGCTTTAGAAGAGAATTAAGAAGATGGACAAACCTAATTGTCTGTTACTAGAGTGTAGAAAGGAAAAGAGAACAATTTAAATGAAATAGATCTATAAACAGTGCTCTGAATGGACTACTACTTTGTGTCTATTTTTCAAGTACTTGATTTTTTTGTTTTTAGGATATTATTTAGGGATGCCTGGGTGGATCAGTCAGTTAAATGTCTGCCTTCAGCTCAGGTCATGATCCCAGGGTCCAGGGATGGAGTCCTGCATCTGGCTCCCTGCTCAGTGGGGAGTCTGCTTCTCCCTCTGCCTGCTGCTCCTTCTGCTCATGCTGTCTCTGTCTCTCCAACAAATAAATAAATAAAATCTTCTAAAAAAAAAGATTTACTTATTTACTTGAGAGAGAGAGAGAGCAGGGGAAGGGGTATGGGGAAGGGGAGGGGGAGGGGCACAGGAGAGGGAGAAGCAGACTCCCAGATCCCCAGCTGAGCAGGGAGTGGGACTCCAGGCTTGATCCCCAGACCTGGGGATCATGACCCCAGCCAAAGGCAGATGCTTAACCCACTGAGCCACCCAGAAGCCCCAACAGTTGATGTTTTTAAAATGCCAATGTAACTCCGATTTTTGAAATAAGGCATTTTCCTTCCCATTAGTTTCATTATTCAGTAACCACTCTGTGCAAGAATTTGATCTAGGTAATACGATACAGTAAGAAGAAATACATAGTATTTAGTCACTGCCACTCAAGAGTTTTAATCTGCTATGAGAAAAAGAAACCTGATTTAACGCATGCACATGTTTATTTTAGCAAACATTCATGGTGTGTCTAATAAGCATTATGCTGAATACTGAGAGTTTAAAAACTGAAGTATGCATTTATTCATCTATTTGTTAAAAAATTGTTTTCAATTCCCATGATGCATCTCATGTTGCTCTAGGAGCTACTGAATCTACAGTCGACAAGATTGACAAGTTCACTGATTGTGAAGAGATGAAGAGATTATGTTCTGAAGCATAAACAAGAACACAAACAAATTATGAGATTATGTTAAATCATTTTAAGGGAAATAGAAAATAAAACAAGGAAAAGTTGATGAATAAGTTCAGGGAAATATTTCTCTTGTTTGAGGAAAATGGGAATGGACATGAGGTAGGGGTCATATCATTCTCATAGATTGTTGTGTATGTCCCAGGTTTGTTTGTTTTATGTATGTATGTATGTATGTATGCATGTATGTATTTGGAGGTTGTAGGTTTGCAGGCATTTATTACGTTCTTAATATGGCTAAGTGAATCATTAAAAATGGGGCATTCATGGACCTATGATGAGAATGATGTGTCATCATTCACCAAGAATAATGACTGATCTAATTTGGACTGTATCTTCAGTCCACAGAGAGAGGGAGAATAAGAGAAAGAGTGAGAGATTGATCTTTTCTATGTTCTTTTCCTTCTTTTATGTTTATTTTAAATTGGCTGATTCCTTCTTATCCATTTTAGTTGAGATGCTTGGAAATTTATTTAACCATAGGCATTTTTTTTAAACAAAGTTTTATTGATACTTTTATTTTTCTCCTTCCACAAAAAAGGGAGGTTAAAACAATTAAATTCTTATTACTCAAACTCATAAACTATTATTCTGGTATATTTTGGTTCTCACTCATTTTTCTTTAACTCCCCAAATATTTACTTCTATTTCTCTCTCTAGTCACTTGTTTAAATCTACCTGTATATGTATCTCTTTTCTTTCTCTTCATTTCTTCTTGTATCTCAAACCTTCCATCTGAGATCACTTTGCTTCTAGAAGAAAAACATTTAGGAATTTCTTTATTGAAGGTTTGTTTCATAGATTTTAGACTCCTACCCTGCTTATCTGTTTGCTTGTGCTTGTCAATTACAAGGTTTCAGTTTAATACATAAGAAATTATGATTATATTGCACACAGATTATAACCCAGCAGGTCTGGATTGTCCAAATTTTACACATTTCAAAGGAAGGTTTGGTTTTTGCTCATCTCCTGGGAGTCAACCTCGAAGTCCTTATCCTGTCTGTACAGATTGTATTTGTTTAGAATATCCTGCTTGTACATTGCATCAAAAACTGGGGATGTACTGTATGGTGAATAATATAACAAAATAAAAATTATTTTAAAAAAAGAATACCCTGCTTGCACAGAGTTCGTTTATCTGATTCTGTATGCCATACCATATAGTTTATGCTAAACATGTGATTTATGGTGGAAACCTTGGGCCATGTGGAATCAGCCTGAGCTCTGATGGGGTTGAAAACTGAAGGTCAGCCATGTAGGTGGTCAGCCCTTCCTACGTGACCAACCCCCAATAAAATTCCTGGACACCAAAGCTTGGGTGAGCTTCCTTCCTTGTTTGGTAATACTCCTTGCATGTTGTCATGCATCACTGCTAGGACAGTTAAGTCCTTTCCACATGACTCCACTGGGAGAGGACAACTGGAAGCTTGTATCTGGTCTTTACCAGACCCTACTTTTCCAGGCATCTATGCCTCACAAACCATTTTGAGTTCATTTACTCTACCTAATCCTTAGTCAAGTACATCCTCCTAAGACCATTCCAGAAATAAGGACTGTTGTTCCTAGAAAATATCACTGATTTATTTAAGAGAAGAAGGATAGACTTGGTCACCTGCTTTCTTTTCTTCTCCTCACAGCCTGAATAAACATAGGACAACTAATTTATATCCTACTTCCCCAAAATAAGTTATGTGTGAACTATAATGACATTTAGCTTAGGACTGTAACTTACGTCATCTAAAAATGATGTTAGATGTTTGTGGGCTTTATAAAATGTGTATGGTACTCTGCACTGGTTTTGGGAAAATCTCAATTATTATCTTTTATAACTTTGCCTCAACCCTTCTTTTGAAACTCCAGTTAGATTTTCTCACATCATCCTTCCTTTTACCTCTCATTGAATAAACATTGCATTGCCTTTTCCAGATAACTTCTAGATAATTTCTTTTCAGTTTGTCTTCTTGTTTTCTTACTTTTCTCTATAGGAGTAAATATTTTGTTAAAAAGAATCAGGTAAGTTAAATTGCCACAATTGTATTTTTTTAAATAATTTTTATTTTGTTATGTTAGTCACCATACAGTACATCCCCAGTTTTTGATGCAATGTTCCATGATTCATTATTTGCATATAACACCCAGTGCACCATACAATATGTGCCCTCCTTAATACCCATCACTGGCCCATCCCAATCCCACACCCCTCTCCCCTCTGAAGCCCTCAGTTTGTTTCCCAGAGTCCAGAGTCTCTCATGGTTCATCCCCCCTTCGGTTTACCCCCCCTTCATTTTTATTTCTAGTAGTTTTGTTTGGTTCTTCTTTTACATAGTTTTTCATATTTAAGCTTCTTTATTATTTTTTGAAATATATTATTTTTTTATATTGTATTTTTGATCATGTTAGTGTCTGAATGGTTAGACTTTGCTTTTTTGATCCTTTGCTGGCTCTTGCTCATGGTTCTGCAATTTCTTTTGTATTTACTAACTATTGTAAACAGTTTTTGCTGGCTGAAACATACTAGTATTAAAACATTTTCTTTTATTTTCTAATAAGAAGTATGTAGACTTAAGTGTGAGAACTGACAGTAGACTTAACATTATTCAAAACTGAAAAATACTTGGGACCTCAGTAGATTAAGTGTCTGCCTTTGGCTCAGGTCATAATCCCAGGGTCCAGGGATGGAGCCCCTTGTTGACTCAGCAGGGAGTCTGCTTCTCCCTCTCCCTCTGCTTCTTCCCTGGCTTCCCCCCCTCTCTTTCTCTTGTTCTATCTCTCAAAAATAAATAACTAAATTTTAAAAAATCTTAAAAAAAACAAAGATGAAAAGTACTTGGGATTATTTTCCGCTTCTAGTATTTCAAATGATAAATTAGGACTACCAGAATCAGCACTAACAGAAGGTCAACAAGTTATAAAGGAAAGCACATGAGATTGAAATCAGGCAGAATTGGGTCAATTCCCAGCTCTGACACTTACTGCATGTGATAACCTGAATTCATCTCAATTTACTCAGATAAGATGAGATAAAATGATGATGACAGTTACCTCATGAAGTTATTATGGAGATTAAAGAGATAATGTATGGGATGTGCCTAGCACCTGTTCTCCATAATAGATATGCAATGAAGAACTACTGTTATGCTGTTATTATCAATATGAATTATTAAGGCCAAAATATCAGTCATTATATACACCATATAAAGGTATTTTAGAATCTCACAAATTGCTTTTAGTGGAATTTCTTTTTAGAATTTTTAAATTTAAAGCAACAACACATTGTAAAGCACAGATATATCAGTATTAGTCTCCATATTACCAACATTGAATTTTTAATAAATTCAGTAAGGTGGCTGTAGATAGAATCCCATTTCTAATTCTCATGAGTGGGGCAAGTTACTTATTTTCTCTCTGCATCAGTTTTTCATTTTTAAAGTGATGATAATAATAGTGCTGATATAAGAGTCAGTATGAGGATCAAGTGTTATTAATATGCTTAGAGGATTGACAGGCTCGTACAAAGTTCTACGTTAATGTTTATAAGTAAAGTTTTTAAAACAAATGTTTTATCACACAGGCTTATTTAAAGTGGGTTTTAGGAAAATGATTCTAAACGTAAGAGAGATATCTACCTTCCAGAAACATGGACTTGGTTTTTGAATTCTTTCTATAACCGATGGGTTTCTCAGTGAAACACTCTTTTGGTTGTAGTGTATTTTCCTGCCTGAGTAAAATCAACTAGGTAGCCCTTCCACCAAGCTTAGCAGATCTGGAAGGTGCAACTGTGTGTGTGTGTGTGTGTGTGTGTGTGTGTGTGTGTGTGTGTGTGTGTGTGTTAGGTGCCGGGGAGAATAGAAACCAGTGAAAAGCAGGGATTCAAATTCCTGTTCTACATGCTGGAAATGACCTAGCTGATTACTCTTTCACTTACCTCTCTGATTTTTTTTTTTTTCCCTGAACAGCATGGGGCATCCAAACGTTCTCTTCCTCAAGGCAATGAAATCATAGACAGTCTGATATAACTGACAGAAGAATCTCATTCTGCTAATCTGTTCTAAGAATTAATGGAAAGAATGTCATATGAATGAAATCATACAGTGTATAACCATTTGGCACTGACTTATTTCACTCACCAGAGATTCAACCAGATTGTTGCAAATATCTATAGTTCATTACTTTTATTGCTAAGCAATAAGCTCATTGTAGTTTTGATGTGCATTTCCCTGATGACAAATGATGTTGAGCATCTTTTCATGTGTCTGTTAGCCATCTGGATGTCTTCTTTGGAAAAATGTCTATCCATGTCTTCTGCTCATTTCTTAACTGGATTATTTGGTTTTGGGGGTGTCAAGTTTGATTAGTTCTTTATTTGAATATTAGCCTTTTATCAGATATACCATTTGCAAATATCTTCTCCCATTCTGAAGGCTGCCTTTTAGTTTCGTTAATTGTTTTCTTCACTGTGCAGAAGCTTTTTAACTTGATGAAGTCCCAGTAGTTCATTTGTGGTTTTGTTTCCCTTACCTCAGAAGACATATCTAATACGAAGTTGCTATGGCTACTGTCAAAGAGGTGGCTACCTATGTTCTCTCCTAGGATGTTGATGGTTTCCTCTCTCACATTTAGGCCTTTCAACCATTTTGAATTTATTTTTGTGAATGGTGTAAGAAAATGGTCCTGTTTCATCCTTATGCACGCGGCTGTCCAGTTTTCCCAACACCATTTGTTGAAGAGACTATCTCTTTTGCATTGGATTTTCTTTCCTGATTTGTTGATGATTAGTTGACCATATAGTTGTGCGTTCATTTCTGGGTTTTCTTTTCTGTTCCATCGATCTACATATATCTGTTTTTGTGCGACTACCATACGGTCTTGATCACTACAACTTTGAATATAACTTGAAGTCTGGAATTGTGATGCCTCCAGCTTTGCTTTTCTTTTACAAGATTGTCTTGGCTGTTCAGGGTCTTTTGCGGTTCCATACAAATATTAGGCTTGTTTTGTGTAGATTGCTTTGGGAGGTATAGATATTTTAAAAATATTTGTTCTTCCAATTAATGAGCATGGAACGTCTTTCCATTTCTTTGTTTCCTCTGCAATTTCTTTCATAAGTGTTCTATAGTTTTCAGAGTACAGATCCTTTACCTAGGTTAGGTTTATTCCTAGGTATCTTACAGGTTTTGGTGCAATTGTAAATGGGATGTATTCCTTGATTTCTCTTTCGGCTGCTTTATTATAGGTGTCCAGAAACAACAGATTTTTGTACATTGATTTTGTATCTTGCAACTTTACTGAATATGTATTTTCTATATAGAAAACTCCAAGAGACTCCACCAGAAATTTGCTAGAACTCAATGTGCAGAAATCTCTTTGTGCTTACTCCTGTGCACCCCACTCTCTCTCACCTTTCTCTGACAAGCGCCCCCCCACCTCCATAGCAGCTATGATCTATTTCTCCCCCAAACCACATCTCTGCTCTTTCAACCTTCCTCAGAGTGACCTCTTCTCTCCCTCCTAGTTTTGCAGTTTGTTCTATTCATCCTCAGATTGATTTCTTGGGTATTCAGAATGAGTAGATATGGTGTGTTACCTGTATCCCAAAATACCCAAACCATATAATGAGTATATTCATGTCATACTCCATTTATTTCACTAAATTGAACTAACAGACAAAACAAAAATTTGAAATGTTTAACCTAAAAAATAATGTTGGAAAGCATAAATATGTATTTCCATATGAATAATGTTTATTTATTTGCTAAGATACCAATACAGGGCTTTAACTGATTCAAATTCAGCTCTTTCTTACCTAACCTATATTCACAGGGCATCTGTGTTTTCAGTTTTGGTTTCTTTAAATTAGAAGATGAACTTAAATCTTTTTAAAGAGGACCTGACCAATTTAAATACTATCATTTTCCCCACTCTTTTGTGGTCATCACACATTTAATTTCATTTTTATTTTTGAGCAATGTTGGAAGCATTTAACTTAATAAAATTAAGTAATTACAATAATTAACAAAATTGGTATAAGCAAGTTTTGGGGAAAAAACACTACTATTATTGGAAACGTTCAACTCCACTGTTGGGCAGAGAATTGTGTGGGTACCCTGAACAATCAGTGTACCATGACATCAGTCTACAGAGCACTGGTTAAACCTACAAGGCAGTTAAGTGGAGGGAAACAGGCTAAAGCTGTTTAATGACTCTGTTTTATATTCATTTCATTTGGCCTATGAATGACAGGCCAGAAATTACCTGCAAATCCTCACAAAGGGCCTGGGACATCTCTACTTCCTACTGCCACATGTGCCACCTCAAGCAAATACAAATACCATGAATAACACTCTGGCTTCCTGTGAAGCCAGCTCTGACTAATGCCTGTGGGTTGATGTACTTTCTGTACCTACTGTTCTTTCTGATGACTGGATCTAAAATGGTGACAGGTGTTGTGGGCTTTGTTATTCCTCTTCAGGAAGAAATTTGAATGCACTTAAATTTTTGAAACAGTTGCATGCCATCCTATCCAGCTAGTTTACCTTCCTTATCCTGTCTTATTTATATCACCATTGGACTCATAAGTACTAAGCATACGCAATATGTAGTAACCTATTCCCCGCCTTGCATCAGGCATGTAATACACTCAGAAAAGCAGAAGACACCTTTAGGGACTTGATCTCTTTATGTTTCGACATGACTAAGACTGACTGTGATGGTACATAACTATTGACAAGCAATTTAAAGGAGCTCCAGCAACTGCCCTTACTTCTACTACTGTAGGTACAAATGCATTCCTCACACACTGTGTTTTTATTATAATTTTTAAAAAAGATTTATTTATTTATTTATTTATTTATTTATTTATTTGGCAGAGAGAGAGAGCTTGTGGGTATGTATGCAAGGGGCGGGAGGGTCAGAGGGAAAGGGAAAAGCAGGAAGCAGATTCCCCACTGAGTGCTGAGCTGGACAGGGGGCTTGAACCCAGGATGCTGAGATAATGACCTGGGCCGTGATCAAGAGTTGGACACTTAACCTACTGAGCTACCCAGGTGTCCCATACACACCATGTTTTTATTTTTAAATAGCCAGATTCTTATTTCCATGTGAAGAGGATCAGAATACCCCAAATACGCTGCTTTGATATGAAGGCAGTTGAGAAAGAAACAAGACATGGGACACCTTTCCTCTATCTGCTTAAAAGCTGGGCACAAATATCCCTTGTGGAGGTGTCCTCTTTTCTCCTATCAGGAAGGAAAGAACATTCTTTATTCACCAGAGATAGAGGCAGTGCCAAGATGAGTCTGCATAAACAAAATCTTACAAAATAACCCTTGTCTTCCACTAACTACTATCTTTCATACATCTTCCTTCCATAATCTACTTCCCCCAGAATCTCAAACCCCTTTGCCTTTATCTTGTCATTTCTCCACAATTTGTCGCCCTTTGTTAACATGGTATATAACTCCTCCTCTCCCTGCCCTCCCTCCACTCCCACCCTGAGTTTAACTACTTCTTTGGATTTTGACTTCCTTTCTATGAAGGCCTCCATGCACGTAAAAAATTAAAATAGTAACATGAAACAAAGTTTCTCCTGTTAATCTGTCTTTTGTGCATTTAATCCACAGGTCCCAGTGATATAACATAAGAGAGTAGAGGAAAAGAATTTCCTCCCTTACACATATTAGACATATATTTTACATTTTAATCCCCAATAACATTTTACTTCCCTTTACGACTCTGCTTAGTACTTAGTGGTAGAAAGAAATGGTGTTGTGTTAAATACTATGTTAGAAGGAGTATCATGTAGTATTTAAGAGAGCTCTCTTGTCAGACTGCCAACTTTTAAATCTGCTCTATCACTTATCATGTAACCTTGAGAATTTAATTAAAATCTCTTGCTTTAGAGATTTTAAACAAATTTGTTTTTGTATGAAAACAAATTATATGTATGTTTTTTTGTATGAAAATAAATTTGTTTCCTCACAGAATTATGGTGAAAATTAAAGGACTCCATAAATATAAATCACACAGAACAATACCTGACTCCTATTACTCAACCAGTGCTAGCTTTAAAAAGTAGTATAAATATCTCAAACACCCGACATCATAGACCGCAGTACCACAGTCGCACGGTAGCAAAACAGCAGTACGCACATTACGTGAAGGATGTTAGCTTGAATTTAATTCATTTTGATGCTTTAAAAAATTAATTATAATTCAGCTTTGCTTTTAGTTCTTTAAAGGGCCCCTCAGTTAACTTACATATAAAACACACTGTCCTAAATCTTCTTCTATTACCCCAAGTCATGACAACTCGATTCACCTTAGAAAAGCAAACACGTAAGTAGCATGTTGGACAGTATAAGGCTTAGTAAAGTGTGGCTTCTGGCTAGAAGAAATACAGTTGTTTTCTTTTTGGTAGAGTTCTAAGAATCTGCTATCTCTTCTGGTAAATCAGGGAATTTGGAATACAAATGGTTTGCCAATTTACTCTTGCAGTTGAATAACGGAAATAATGCTTTTGGTTTATAAGACAATGGAAGATAAAATTATGTGTTTACATAAAAGGTAGATTACATCTGCATTTTTTGTAGAAGTTGAATTTTCCATCTCTAATATACTCATATAATCTGATAAAAATCTTGCCTCATTTCTTATATCTAATTACTCGCATCATTAATAATTTAACATATACTTTTATCTAATATAAAACTAGTCAAAACTCATTTTTCATGGGGATTTATTTCTAAAGCAGCTTCTCCTAACTATCTGGTTCTTGACCTTTTTATGTATTTTGGCATAGACATGAGCAATAGAATGATCCGACAAGTATAAAGTAACATATTCAAACAGTGCTTCCACGAATTGTACAATGCTCCGCAACCCCTGTATGATGACTAATGTGATTGATTTATTTAGTATTGTAGTAGGATTTTGTACTCTGCTTGGAATGGTTAACCTATATGAGCAAAAAAGTCTTTCCCAAACATAGGAGCCTATCGTGTGTTTATAACACTAAATATCTTATAACTTGTACTTAAATAAAAACCTTCAAAAGGTGATTTTGTATCATCTAAATAATATTTAAACAATCATTTTAGGGGTGCCTGGGTGGCTCAGTCAGTTAAATGTCTGTCTTCGGTTCAGGTCATGATCCCAGCGTCCTGGGATGGAGCCTCCTCAGCCAGGAGCCTGCTTCTTCCTCTCCCTCTGCCTTCCACTCTGCTTACTTGTGCTCTCTCTTTCTCTCTCAAATAAATAAATAAATAAAAATCTTTAAAAAAGTAAATAATCATTTTAGAATACATATGCAATTCAGAAAAAAAAAAACTGTAGAAAGACCAGGTTTTCATTTGTAAATGAAATCACATTAAAATAAGTAGGACCTAGATCTATCTTTGGCATAGGCAGCTTTCCATGATGAATCTCTTAAGACGCTGAGGGAAGGTGACCTTTTCGGAAAATATCTCTGCACTGAACAGTCTTCATTTAATCATGTTGCCTTGACACTGACCAATTTGAGTTAGCAAATTCCTTTTAAAAAAAATCTAGCTGTCTCAGGATGTATATTAATTTGGTTTATTAGTCATCCATACCTACTATAGAATACTATAAAGAGTTTAAATTTTAGAACTTCATAGAAATTTAAGAATTCATCTAGTACACTCTCATATTTAATAGCTCAAATTCAAGGTCATTTCAGCATAACGGTCAAAACCATTGCTTCAGAGCCCTGACTGCCTGAAGACTGCCAAGAAAGTTGTGAGACCTCAGGGAAATTACTTAAATTCTCTTTGCCTTGTCTTCCTCAATTGTGAAATGGGGATAATGTCTGATACCTGAGTAACAATGCCACAGGTTATTGTGAGGATTAAATGCCATAGTATATATAAAATGCTTAGAAGAATACCTGGTATATGGTAAGTGTTCTTTTGCTATTATTACGAACTTACTATGGGGATCACAATGGACTTAAGTGGATACCAGGGTTATTATTTATAGATACTTAGAAGAACGTTTCTTTTAGAAATTCACTAAATGTCAATGGGCATAATAAGAGGAAAGGGAACTTGTGCATTCACACGCCTGGGTCGCAGTGCTACCACGAGGTTAGCCTTAGCACATCTTCTTTAAGTGGAGTGTGCTCTGGAGGAAAGAGAGACACAAGAGGAGACCTAGACTCCTACTTGATTTTGGGGAGGGGATAAATAGGACAACAGAACAAAATTACTGAAGGCTGGTTTTCCTCTGACTTCTGCCCGGTTTTCTCACACCTCGAATAATCAATTAAATAGTGCTCTGGTAAAAACAAGAAATAATAATAAAAAATTTAAAAAATGGTGCTCTGGTACATGGGGAAATTACTATACTTATTTATTGTGTGTAAAGGAGCCAAGCACAGTTAAAACTAAATTCACGGAGTTAGCTACTTCTGTCATCCTCAAATACAGTTTCTTAAAATCAGAAATAACAACAGGAATCCAGTTCTAATGTAACGACCTATATTCTTGGGATGCCTGGGTGGCTCAGTCAGTTAAGCGTCTGTCTTTGGCTCAGGTCATGATCCCAGGGTCCTGGGGTGGAGTCCTGTGTCAGGCTCCCTGGGGGAGCCTGCTTCTCCCTCTGTCTGCTGCTCCCCCAGCTTGTGCTTGCTCTTCTTCTCTCTAATAAATAAATAAAATCTTTTTTATAAAAAAGCCTTAATACTCTTTTAGTGGAATATGTAAGAATCCGAAGATAATCATCAGTCTTACGAGAACACTGAAGGATGTTATAAATAAAGATATAACATTGGTAAAAACAGCAAAGAACTTGAAGACACTTTTGCAATCTAGACAGAAAGGATCAGTTTTGTAAATACTGCAAGTGCTCTGGTCACATTCTCAACATTACAATCCAATTGTTTTCCTTTCAAAAACCCCAACTTCCTAACCGTATCTTTTCATGACCTATAAGGATATATAAGGGATTATAATGTTATGTTTCCAGTCTACCCAGAACACTAGCCGGCCTTAGTCTCTCTGCTACATAGAGCATTTAAGTCAGTAGTTATTCTGCCTGTTGAAATTCCCCTTATTATTTGATAAAAAGCTAACATTACTCTGTGGTTGTATGTTTCCTTTGCCTTTACTTGCAAGACTACTTCTCAATAAATGGCAGCCATTTCTTCTCAATAAAACCTGAAAAATTCAACATAGGAAAGTGAAAGCCTTTTTCTTGAAGTGTGTCTTCTTAGGAGAGAGAAGCAGGGATACTAGGTCTAGAAAGGTCCCAGGTCTTATATGGGAGGAATTTTCTGCCTGTTCATAACTTCACTAATACCTGGGTAATGGAAAGGGATGAGCTTATATAAGGATGAAGTTGAGAGTGTTTCTTTTCTTTTCTTTTTTTTAAAGATTATTTATTTCTTTATTTATTTGAGAAAGAGAGAGAGAGAGAGAAAGAGTGGGAAGGAGAGGGAGAGAGAATCTGAAGCAGACTCTACACCGAGCACAGAGCCCAAAGCAAGGCTTAATCCCACAACCACGAGATCATGACCTGCACCAAAACCGAGTCAGATGCTTAACTGACTGAGGCACATAGGTGTCCCCAATTGAGAGTGTTTCCAAAAGAGAATTGGAAGGAATTATGCTCATAGCCTCCTGTCACTGCCTCCCTAATGCTGAATGCCAGTGGGGAGTGTACGAGGCTATGGTTACCACCAATCCCAAAACAACCAAAGTACTCTTGTTCTCTATCTGTATATAGCTCTAGATACAGGCCAGTTTAGGGCATAAATTGAATCAGAAGATGGAGGAAGATATGCCAAACAGATAAGGTTCATAAATTTCATTAAGACCTACTTAGGATAGGACTCAGGACAGGTGAGACAGGGAAGAAAAAGAAAGCTTAAGCCAACAGTATCCTATCAGGGAAGTTAGGATCCAGGATGAGAAGATGTTAGAAGATAGAATATTGGGAACATACAAAAAGCCATTGTAACACCAACATTAAAATGTATACTTTGGATTTTAAAAGCATTTTACTTGTTTGCTCTATTTTCATGACTGTTGTTTTCCTGACTCAGAATTTGTTTAGATTTCTGTTTAGATTTCACAGGCAAACAGCAATACCTCTGTGGAGGTGGCACGCAGTATGGAATCAGGGTCAGACTTTGAGTCACTGGCCTGGCACTCACCATCTTCGTGGTCACATGCAAGGTGCTCTAACTTTTCGTATTTACAAAATAGGCTTTTTCACAATACACAGCTTATATGGTCATTATAAAGATTACAGAATGTAGGCGGTAAACACTTTGTGAGATATAAAGTGATACAACAACCAGTGTTGTAAGAATAATGTAACAGCTAGCGTTAGGCTAGATTTATGTGTCTTTAAAATTAGGGTGAAATGTGAGGTTCCTGTGGCAGCTCCACCTAATCTAGTTTGTTAGTCTTTTTTTCAAAAATAACCCTTGATATTTAGGATTGTCGTGACACCACCCACAGCGCCGTGGCATTGATTCAGGAGAAGGACGAGGCACAGACAGGTTAGCTTCCGAAATAGAGTGTGGGTGCAGGGGACAACCGCCAGGCGTGCCCCCCCTCCAAGACTGCGATCGCCCCAACCAGCTGCAACCTCGCGTATTTATTGGCAATAAACAATCAAAGAAAATCAAGGGAATAATCCATATTACATCCTAGTGAATAGTAGTACGTCATGGGGAAGGTCACAGGATAGTAGTACTTCACAGGGAAGGTCACGGGATTAGATGATGTAACGTTCAGCAAGTGAGGCCTGTTCTTAAACATGTTTCTATGGACCCCACGGGCTATTGTCAAGAGCAATCAAGTTTTGGTTGGGGCAGCGTTCTGCCCTGTAGCAGACCAGGAGTTCCTGGCCGCTCGTTATCTGAGGGCAGCCTTCCACTCTGAGCGAGTTCGGCCTTCCTGGCTGCTGTGCTCTGACCTTTACGCTAAAGCCCACAAGGTCACAAACGTGTTTTCCTATTATATCCTTAGCATAAGCTCTTGGCCAGGGGCTGCTGCATAGGATCTCTGGGTTTGGTTCTTCTTGAGCCCTTTCATGCTCCTGCTGGCTAAGGGTTGCCGATCAGTGTCACGGACCTGGAAATTCATACACAAGCAGTATCTGGGCTAGGGCCGAGAGCCAGCATAAAAGAGATGAGTCTTCAGATCTGAGATGCTGTCTGGGAGTAGACAGCAAACACTGGATCCAAAGGCCAATGCAGTGGGAAGTTCTCTGGGTCCCTGGCAACAGCTTTCTGGAGCTGTCTATACCAGAAGTGGTTCTGGCATCTGCCAGGAGGTTCTGATGCCTTCATGGGCACAAATAGCCAGGCTTTCTCTTTCAAACTTACTTTACCTAGCCATTCCAGTTTAATTCAAAACACCTATGATTATTTAACATCCTTGGGGCCATGGCCCAAACCACCTCCTCCCTCATTTCTGCTCTTGTTTTCCAAGATTTTTGCAGGAGCTTTGTTTACAGGAGTTTAAAACACTGCTTCCTCTCTATAAGTGACAGATTTTTTGCTGTGTTCTCAGTGAACCATGATTAATAGCTATACTCGCAAATGTAGCCAAGGTGAAAGTCAGAAGTAATTCCAAAACCTGGCCCCAGTGCCTGGGCAGCTCTCTGCTGCTGAGAAAGGACACGTAAATTTGGTATGCCACCTCCACGGAGATGCCATTATAGATTCCACGAATATATGTCACATTAGAGTCTACCTTTGGCTTATCAGAGCATGTCAAAACGTATTTGCTATGTAGCCAAAGGTGGAGACATGCTTCCACATCTAGTTAGTCTAAAAGACAAAAACAGAAAGCCCTGACCATGTTTTCCCCCTTTCAATTGATGGACTAATTTTTGCTTTTCAGCATCTTACTGCTATCAAAGTCATGCAGTCTTTTTCTAAACATGGATGATTTATTTTTTTTCATTTTGGCATGGGAATAATTTTTTGCTCTGCTTTACGGTAAATTATCAATCTTTTCCCAAAGTGAGAGTTTTCCTATGACTAGTGTTCACAATCCTCTGTTTTATTGTTTTAGTCAATGATAAAAGCAAAGCTTACTCGGTCTTTCAACAAGCAACTCTGTTTTATATACACCTACTATTATCTTTCAGTTATATATCTATTACTTTCTGTCTTTACGCAAAAGAGTGAATAAAGATGCGTGCTTCTCTGAGTCACAGAGATTATTTTTCTTGTTTTTTTAATTGAGGTATAATTGACAAAATGTATTGTTCTTCTTAAATCCCAGAAAATAAGTTGTCAACTGTGTTCCCATGTCCACTCTCTCATTTTCTCTTCAAATGTTCTTTTTACCTGGTCTTAGCAAACATGATCAAAGGAGGTCGAGGGAAGACCAAGGAGTAGAGAGAAGCTATTGCTCTATGTCTTTTGAATTTTTTGTGGATTTTCTAGTCCGTATGGAGTTTATAAAGTAAAACTCTTAAAAAAATAAAAATAAAACTCTTTGTCTCACCAGTACCAGAAAGGATGTTTAAGAAGCTGGTGTCACATTCCACTATTACTGAGTTTTCAATTACTTTAAAATGCATCTTTGCTTCTAGTACTAATTTATTCATAGGTCTCCAGTTGGGTCTTGTTCTCATCTGATGGGTTCTATTTTCTAAAGGTGCTCATTATTAAAATTGGAAGGTACAGTGACGAAAATGAGTTTAAAAGTTTTCCAATTCTGCCTTATAATCTTATCATTTTATCAAAGTCTGCTCCCTTGTTATTATGTAACTAATATTTTTCTATGGGAACCAACAGTTTTCACTGAATTGTCAACATGATTTAATCCTAATAGGACTTATTTAAACATTTCCCAAAGAGCAAAACGTATTCTTTAGAATTTCCAAAGAAGAAAGGAGGTAGAAATAGGGCATACGTGATGGCACAGTTTACTTGTAAATCCTTATGGAGTCCTTCAGCATACCTGTTCATTAGCAGTTCCTCAAATTAGCAACAATACTGATACATGCAAAGTACACGTGGGGCAATTACCCAGTTTATTTGATCTTGTAGGTTTGGCCAGGTTAAATGATAACTGGCTTTCTGAATGTGTTTGATTTGTGGTTTTACTAGGCAGGTAGTCCAAAACAATTAAACTAGCAAATAAAGGGCCCAGAGCTAAAATTTTAATTGTTTAAAGCTAAAAAAATTTTTGTCACAAAGGAAATCTAGATATATATGGAAATGTATATCTATATCTCCAAAATTTCCCAGTCCAAAATTCAGGGCTCATTATATATCTTATAGAGGCTCATCTGATATAGAAGATTTTATTTCCATAATAACCAATATTACTTTTTTTCCCCCAAGTGCATATTTGGTAAATTATGGCAAGCATAACACAAGCATTATCTCCTGCAATCCTCTTAAAAGCAAGACAAGCACAGATGAGGGAAGCAAACTACTCACCAGCTGTGGGACTCCTGGGTAAATCACTTCACCTCTCTGTGACTTCATATCCTTGTCCATAAAATTGAAATGATGATAATATGTAGTACATAACTCATAGGGCTGCTGTAAGAATAAAATGCCATAATTGTTATGAAATACTTAAGAGGCCTAACCCTCGTAAGCCCTTTATAAATGCCCCGATTGAAATAATATGATTGCTCTTCTTACCACATTTTGTGGACGAATACAATAAGCCCTAGTTTAAAGAAAGCTTTCATGAGCACACAGGTAACGGATTGTGGAGCTGGGATCTGAACATGGGTGTACTCGATTTTAAAGCTACAGTTATTTATTCTCTATTCTCCCTCACTGCTACTGAACGGTTCGCCACTGAAAGTCCAAATACAGATTTTCAGAAAGCATCGTAGAATTACCATTTGTTCAAATGTGAAATAAAAAATGGTTCTTGAAAATATTATTCTAGTCAATCAATACTTCTCATTCCCTCACTCAAAATCAAAGGCCTTTGCTAATTCAGGGGACATACTGTTTTAATATTTCACTTGTTTATGTAATAAATAATTGAAGAATATATATTTTTAAATCATTGAAGAAAGCTCATGTGTTAAAATTCATAAATATTTGAAAATCAGGAGTTTTTAACTACTCTTTATTCGTTGTTTAGGTGGGTATGATTTTCTGTATTATATACCTCTTTTTTTCCCCCATCAGATGTACAGAAATCAGAAAAAAAGTGTCTTTTTTCAAAAATAAAGGTTCAGCCTCCCAGAACCGCTGAGTTTTGCCTTATCTTATTCTATTACTTAAATCCTGCATATGTGCTTCACTTCTCTGAATGTTAATGGTGACCTTGAAAGCTGAGAAATTCTTTGAAATACTCTTTGAATATCCAGTCTCTCCCCCACACAGCTCCTACCCTATCCTGAACCGCCTAATGCAGATACTCTGGGACCACTGCTTTTATCAAACTCTCACCTCTACTTCCTCTAATCTTTGTCTCAAAAACACAGTTTTTTGGTGACTGCCTATTTTTATTTTATTTAAATTTAGACACTATAAATTTTTATAAAGTCCCGTAAAAATAGGCATTAACTTCCTTAGATATCTTTCAACATCCCACAGGAATGAAATAAAAAGCAAATAGAATTTTAAAAGCATAGTGTTTTTAACAAAAAGAAAAAAAAATTAGGGCAAACTGATGTGTTCAGAGCCACTGTCAGAAATTCAAATGCCATTTTAAAGTTAGAAGTTAAAAGAGCCTGAAGTTTAAAAAATTCACATGAAGAATGTTAGAAAATAGGTACTTTAATGAACTTTCTAGTCTAAAAAAGAATATTTTGAGTAGGATTATATATGATAAAAAGAAAGTTTTGAAGTATAATACCAGACTAGAAAAATAAAATGAGCTACTTGGCTATCTCTCACTCTGTAGTTTGTTCTCTTTTTCTCTGAAAGTTTCTCTCTCTCTTTCTGTCCAGCAAGCCAAACAATTCCTACAGTAATCAGCCCCAAATGGCAATGGCTGACTATGGTAAGCTTTTGCTTTTTCTTATTTGGACTATCTGCACCTATTTCATTCACTTCGCCACCTCCCTCACCCTAAAAGAGTACAGGCAAGGTGGGGTATATAACTATATATATATCTCACCACAATCAACATAATGCTTATATTCATCATCCCTGAAAATTTCATCATTCTCTTCTATAAACTCTCCTGTCTGACTAGTCCTGCCTACCCCATCCCTTGACAACCATATACCTCCCTTCTGTCTTTATATATTTGTGGCATTTTCTAGAAATTTATATAAATGAAATCATAAACTACATACTATTTTATGTCTGCCTTTTTTCATTGAGCATAATTGTTCTGAGATGCATCCATGTTATTCCAGGTATTAATATGTAATTCCTTCTAACTGCTCAGTAGTACCCCATTCTATAGCTCTGGTACAATTCATTCATTCATTCATTCATTCATTCATTCATTTACTCATCTTATTGACATCTGAATTATTCTCAGTTGTTTACTATTATAATTAAAAAACTACAGATATTCACATATAACTCTTGGAACACACATATGGCTTTATTTCTCTTGGGCAAATAAAGAGAAGTAAAATGACCGGGGTGTATGACAGGTGTATGTTTAACTTTTTAAGAAATTGCCACACAACTTTCCAAAGTGATTTTATTATTTTACATTTCCATTGGTAGTGTATGAGATATCCAGTTGTTCCAAATCCTTACCAACACTCAGTATGGTCAGACTTCTAAATTTCAGATATTCTAATAATTATGTAGTAGCATCTAATGTCTAATGATATTAGCCCAGTTTTTGTGTGCTTATTTGCAGTCAGCGTATCTTCTTTGTTGAAGTGATTCCACTTAATTTCATGTGAAGGCTAATTAGCTGTAACTCATTAAAAGAGAATCAACTCTTTTTAAACAAGAGCAATACAATGTATTTTGGGACTTCTAGGATATGGAAATAAAAGATGACAATAGCAGCAAGACTGGGAGGGAAAAAATGTGATGAATAGATAAAAAACAGGTACAGGCAGAACTAAAAATTCCTATTCTTCACCCTCATACCCAAAAGGCAAGGTGATGTTGTCAAAATATTGCTTTCATGCAATGGTGGTAGATGTGGTCAAAGGGAAAGCCAGAACAAATTTAGAACAAATCTAGGTCATCTTTGTAGTGGTTCCTATATCACCCAACTCCCTAACTTGAAGAAAGTCCAGGTCTTCTACCACACACCTTGGAATAACATTACCTAAGCTAGCTGATTAATCTGAGGAAAAATTACTCCCCGGAAAATCTATGAGATTTTGAATAAACCATTGGTCTAAATAAAATATAACAAACTGAAAAACTGTACTAGAAGAAGCAGTATTAATAAGCAAGCCAAAGTAAGATTTATAACACTCTCAAAGATATGAGATAAATTTCAATAATATGGAGCAAGGACAAACAGAAACAACTGTTTTGTTAACAATTGTTAACAGAAGGACTAGTTGGAAATATTAAACATAAAAACAGTTTAAATAAAGAACTCCATGAATGAGATTTATAACAGAACTGATACTGGTAAACTACAAATTAATGAGTTCAAATACTAGGTTACAGAATTACCTCAAAAGGCATCAAGAAAAAAATAGAGAAAAATTTAATAATTCAAGTGATTTGGAGAATATAGATAGAAGTACAAATACCTGTATATTATGAGTGCCAGAAAGGGAAAACAAAGAAAGATAGAGAATGTTAAAGGAAAAAAGTCCTTCAAGCAGAAGGAAATCCACATCAGAAGGTGACATGAATCCACCTGATGGAAGTAAGAGAAATGGAAATGGAAACAATGTAGGTGAATACAGTATTTTATTTCTTGCTTTGAATTTTTAAAAAATGTTAACTGGAAAATACTCAATTTATTGCAAGTCTAAGAATCTTAGATTGAACTGAGTTGTAGTGTACCAACCAAAATTTGCCAAAAGAAAAAAAAAGTACACTGCTTTCTACCTTGGCGGCTGCTGATGGTTAGGCCAAATGTCATTCTGCAGTGATTGACTTAACTACTTCCAGCTTTATTTCTGCATAATGCACCTGAAAGCTTCCTTTATGTCTTTCTTCCTGCCACGAATGCAGAAGTTATGGTTGAAGCTCCAGATCATCTTCCTACATTAAGGGCAGGCTGTGGCAGAGCTCAGCCTCAGCAACAGGGTGACAGTTGACCTCAAGACTGTGTGGGTAATTACAGCACTGCTCCTCTGCAGGAAGGATGCAAGAATTTTTGTTTTTATTGGTATTGTGAATTCATTATCTTTATATCAAAACACTTGTATTTTATCAGTGCACTGCTATTTCAGACACTGGTCAACAATTTTATGCACTTTTTTGGTTTTTCCTTAATTTTTCCTTTCCCTCCCCTTCTTTAATTTCCTCTCTTTCCACTTATCTCTGATATCTCACCATAGGCCTCCATAATTTTCTTTACCCCTGACCTTCTTCACCTCCTCTACCTCCTTCCATTTCTACTCCCCTATAAAGGGTCATCATGGACTCAGGGGAAACCCACAAAGAGGGATAAGCTCTCACTAGGGAAAGGGATGATGTACTGGGGAAAGGTACTGCAACTCAGTATCATTGCAAAGATCTGAAGAGCTTCTGAAGATGGTGGCTTTGTAAGTGCTCCCTCAAAAGAGTTAAAGATAAAAAGAAAATACTTAAATCTCAGCAGAAAAACTACATTAGAGGTGACAGTCATGAGAGTTTCTTTGACAGCAGGGCAGGCATCTATGGAAGCATTAGAACTAATATAGCAGCTAATAATTTATATTAGAATGTTAATAAATATTTAAC
This sequence comes from Ursus americanus, assembly GCF_024610735.1. Classification (NCBI taxonomy): domain Eukaryota; kingdom Metazoa; phylum Chordata; class Mammalia; order Carnivora; family Ursidae; genus Ursus; species Ursus americanus. The sequence goes on from NC_142131.1 coordinate 9,870,353, forward strand.
AATTTCATGCTTAAAAATTTATATTTTCTCGATGGATTGTATTTTTTATTTAAAATGCAAAAATTTAGTTCTACCCTTCTAAAATTAATTTTAAAGAATTTATTTCTAACAACATATTAGCATGAATGTCAGAACTGTGTAAGACCTAGATTTTAAAAAATACTAGCATTCTGCTTAGTTATTTCCTCCTGTTTTCCCACAATCCTTTTGTATGAGAAAAATAAAGTCTTGCATGTTTGTCACTGTTAGTCTTTCTCTTATCTGCAAGCAAATGAACACATTTCTAATAAAGACAAACTATATTTCTCTTTAAGTGTCCATTTGTATATAAATTAAACAGAAAAGGGTCAATTATGATATATCTAAAATAACAATGTGTGTCTATCAAGGAGTATTTCAATTTTTCTCTCCTGCCTGAAAAATCAAATTAGTTGTGTAAATGAAATAAAAATTAAAAAGCACATGTGAGGGGCGCCTGGGTGGCACAGCGGTTAAGCGTTTGCCTTCGGCTCAGGGCGTGATCCCGGCGTTATGGGATCGAGCCCCACATCAGGCTCCTCCGCTATGAGCCTGCTTCTTCCTCTCCCACTCCCCCTGCTTGTGTTCCCTCTCTCGCTGGCTGTCTCTCTCTCTGTCAAATAAATAAATAAAATCTTTAAAAAAAAAAAAAGCACATGTGAAAAAAGCAAAGATAACAAGGACCAGTGTGTACCTAAGATCCATCAAAGAACTATTATTAGATAATTTCAAAAAGATGACATGGAGAATGAAAGGTTTTTCTGGGTTCTTTCACCTTTTTTTCAACAAGACTATTTCCATTTTCCTCATATTTCCAACCCATTCCACCACTGTCTCATACCTCCTCATCCTCATTACTTTTCTTGCTTTTATTTCCAAAGAAAATAGAAACCTGTAGCTAGATGCTCCTTCAAGTGAGGTTACCAGATATTCAATGATTCCCACCTCTGAACAAATCCTCTTTAAAAATTTTTTTTCTCTTTATTTGAGGCAGAAAGAGAGAGAGAGCATGAGAGTGTGTGTGTGTGTGGGGAACAGAAGGAGAGAAGCAGACTACCCACTGAGTGCAGAGCCCAAGGCGGGGGGCGGGGGGGGCGTTCAAACGCATTCAAATATAAATGCAATTATTTTTATGCTCAGGTAATATTGTCTTTGTAAGATAGATACTCATTTTGAAATATTCCTTTATGTAACAGTCTTATAATTGCTACCTTTTTGTGTCTAAGATCTCTGAAAAGAGTATGCATTTAACACATATTATGGCTAATATCTAGCCATAAGTTTACCCAGTGATAAAATACACACGATGATATCTGCTTTCCAACTTATCTCACAAGGCTACAATAAGGCAATAATGTGAACATATTCTGAAAACAAATATAAACTACTATATTAATGTAAAATATTATGATTTTCTTGATTCAGCTAAAATTGATGTAAAATATTTTGGAAACAAACATTAATTTTGCAACGATATTATACTTCATCACTCCTACCTTGTTTAATCTCCAGGGCTATGTCACAGGATGGACATTGAAGACATTTTCATGTAGTTGTAGATACTCTCAATTGAATTAAAAGTTAATTTTCAAGCCAAAATTTCTACATATAATGCAAGATGTATGTTGGTACTATCTGCATAAAGACCAGAGAGCTGAACTATATATTTTTATATTAAGATACTCTTCATAATATTTTTTTTTCTGATGAACTTATATGCAACCAGAATGAAATAATGTCAAACATCTGTATCCTGAAGCATGATACTGAATTAGCATCTATGTATTACACAATGCTGGTGAATTATGTGGAATATGAATTACATCTTCAATAAAGCTCCTATAAAATTATTAGCTTTATGCCAAATAGTGAAATAATGGAATTAATTCTGAGGTGCTACATTGGATAAAAAAATCAAATTTCATGGTATGAATAAGATAAAAGGGACGTTTCTTCAAACTTAGAAGAAAATATATGATAAAAGTAAAATAACATTCAATAGAATCAAAATTGAATGTATGATATGGGAGTTTATAACTATTAAAATACACTTGTTTTTCTTTAAGCTCTGTGTTATCTTGGAAAAAATTACTGACTGCAAAAGTGGATGGGCATATACCCAGCAAAAGAAGTTCTAGATCATCTATTTTGATTAAATACGGCAGCAGAAGAAAACAAAATAGATGGCCGCATGTCATGGTTTTTGATGTCAGTCTGATGCATTGATCTTATACATGAAACACAAAAGTTGAAGGAGAGAACCTTCTTTAGAGGCCCATATTGCTGAGGCCGACAGTTATCTTTATCCTACTGTTATCTAAATTATAGGTAAGCCAGTAGAATTGCTGAGTCAAAACATAGCAATAAATATATTATAAAAAGTATTTCCCTCTATATAAGGTAAACATTTGAGTAAGTGCAGTGGAAATAAAAATGTTTACAGAAACACTAATACTTAGCTTATGCTTTTGTTTATTATTCCAGATACATATATAATTAGTTTGGCCTACATATGGTAACTATTAATTTCTAGGCTAGAATCCAGTACTTCAGTACATAGATACCTTCATAGGAAGATTAAGCTAAAATTTAGTCCACGACAAAATTTCTATCACAAAATCCAGTGAATGCACTTGAAAAAATACATTGTTAACTTATTGCTATAACTTAAATCATAATACATTTCCTTTTCCTGGTATAAAGATGATATAATAACTTTAAAAAAAAGATTATTTGAGAGAGAGTGAGCGTGAGTGGGGGAGTGGCAGAGAGAGAATCTCAAGCAGACTCCCTGCTGAGTGCAGAGCCCCATATGGGCAATCCCATGACCCTGAGATCATGACCTGAGCTGAAACCAAGAGTCATACACTTAACTGAATGAGCCACCCAGCCACCCCATAATCGGACTTTTTAAAATAATGGAGAATATCAGGATAAATGGATCCATATTGTTAGCTAAATATGTGATGGCAGTGGTGAAATTTCTGAGTAATTGGCAATGGTCTGAAACACTCAAGCAATAACACTAGCTTTTCTTCAGTGATTGTTCAGTGTGTGAAATATCTGATGGTGTATGTTACTAAGTAGTATAACTTGTCTAAGAATCTCATTTTTCAGTAAAAATAGCAAATAAGTTATTTCTAATTCAATGTAATTCAAGAAATATTTACTGAAAGAATGAATAATAAGGGAAAATTCAGTTAAAAAAGGCTGGATATTTATGCAAACTAATTTGTAGGAATATATTTAGATGCAGTACAGTGAGATATATATATCCCAAATTTTATTGTATGTATGACATGTACATTTATTATATATATTTTACATATATATTAAATATATACATCAAAATAAGGAGTAGTGTTCACATATACTTTATCCACATGCAAAATATACTAGTATTTTAAATTAATGGCTTAGTATTGGATTATAGATGGTTAGTAACCAAGGATGTAAGTAACATGATTTAAAACTTATTTAAGTAGATGGAGGCCATATAAATCTACGATTAATTTCTGACCCACAATTTCAGTAATGAAACTACCCTTATATTAATTAAGAGAATCTATTTTATCTATCTAAAACTTTCTAGGAAGTTCATCCCCAGAATTTGAAATGATAGAGAGGCCTAATGATACATTCTAGAACTTTAAGAGAAAGGTTTTATGGCAGGGAAATATACATCAGTCTGAATAAAAATGATAAAAATGTTATCTCAAGAATAAACTGTGTAACTGGGAGTGTTGGGACGTTGAGCAGAAGCAGACTGGATTATACTTTGGCAGTGGATGAAAGGTTTACACTCGATACAAGGGGTTGGAGTGGTATTGAATATCTGTGCTGAACCAGAAAGAGTCCAGTTCCTAAGATAAGACCTGGAGTCTGCTGTGTATCTGTTTGATCTTGAACAGGTTACAATCTCTGAACCTTCATTTCCTCATTAAAAAATGAGAATTATACTACTTATCTCATAAGATGGTTAAGAGAATTACATGAGTTACGAAATGTAAAGTGTTCAGTACAGGTCTTTTGCTATTGTTGTTGTCATTATTTTTTTTAATACTCCTGACAAAGCCAGTGGTCACAGAACCTACTCATTTTATCCTCACTTCTTCCCAGATATGGATAGCAGCATTTGTTCTTTTGTTGTGAGATTGAAATGTATCCAGGAATTTGTAGGTATGGGTGGTCAAATCAAGTCTGGTTGAGGTTCCACAACTCTATACTTACTTGCTGTTACTTGAAAGTAATTTAACAAATGCTAAATGTTGAGTATCAGAGTCATTGATTAAAATTGGTAGCTATAAATGAAAATTTTGCTTTACATGTTGAAACTGATTTCACAAAAGTGACATAACAGATTAATTGTTTTGATACAGAAAATGGGGATAAGAAAGCACTTGGATTTTTAGATGCCTGAGGTGGGGGAAGAAAACACTCCTATGTGTGGGTAGTGTGTCTGGAGGAGGAAGCAGAGCAGACAGTAGTAACTGGAAGCTTGGAATAAATTAATTGTGGGGTCATACATAATACTTTCTTGGAAGAGGTATTTTATCCCTGGTTATAATTACATAGAAGGCTCCTTCTCATACCTAAAACGTTTAGTTTTTATGACTTGAAGATACAAGTTATTTCAATGTGGAGCTTTTGAAGCGTATATCACCATATAATTGAAATTGTTTTTTCCATAAAATTATAAGTCATAAAGACAAAATAAAAAATTCTTATTGATCGCATTTAATAGAAAAAATAAAGGACTGTCATATGATGTTAACATGATTACTTCCTTCACTCATTCACCCACTCACTCATTCACTCCATTAATATTCATTTAAGAGCTTGTATATGCCAGGAATGGTGATAACTGGTAGAGATTCAAATAAGACATAGAATTTCCCCTAGACCAGTTTAGAAATGAAACAAAACAAAACAAAACAAACAGAAACCTGTATATAAGTAAGCATTTTAAAAGTCAATTTCAGATATGAATTAAATTTTAGAGACTTTTTTGAGTTACTTTTTTAAAAAAAGATTTATTTAGTTGAGAGAGAGAGAGAGAGAGAGTGCATGCATGCACACAGGGGGTGGGCAAAGGAAGAGGGAGAGAGAATCTCAAGCAGACTCTCTGTTGAGCATGGAGTCCATTATGGGGCTTGATTCCAGGGCCCTGGGATCATAACCTGAGCTGAAATCAAGAGTTAGATGCTTAACCAACTGAGCCACCCAGGTGCCCCATGAATTACTTATAAAATATACAAAAATCCACAAGTTTTTGTAAGAAGTTGACAATTAAACTCCAGCCACAAAAACAATGAAGAAGATATTGTGATTTGGCCTTATGGAGAATAGGAAGAGAAAACACTGTTTAGGAATGGTGGATTCATGATCTGTTCTCTCTAGGAACAGCAACCCTCAATTAATTTAGGAAAAAATTGACATAAAAGATTCAATATCCTCAAATTATGGTAAGCAAACTATCTCATGACATTTATAATTCTTATTATGCATTTAAAATTGCAGTATTTATTTTAAAGTTTATTAATTTTATTATACAAATTAAAAATGAAAATGACTCACATCATAACAATATGACAAATAACCTGAAACCTCACCAACTATTTTTTAAAGACCTTATTTTAGGGGCGCCTGGGTGGCTCAGTCGGTTAAGCATCTGCCTCTGGCTCAGGTCATGATCTCAGGGTCCTGGGATGGAGTCCCCCGTCGGGCTTCCCATTCAGTGGGGAGCCTACTTCTCCCCCTCCCTCTGTCCCTCTCCCCTCACCCCACACTTGTGCACTTGCTCTCTCTCTCTCTGAAATAAATAAATAAAATATTTTTAAAAAAAGACCTTATTTTTTGAGCAACTTAAAGTTCTTAGAAAAATTAAGAGGGAGGTACAGAGATTTCTCATATATCTCCCACCGCCACACATGCATAGCTTCTCATTTATTAACATCCATTACCAGAGTGGCACATTTGTTACAGTTGATGAACCTACATAAGCACATCATAGTCACCCAAAGTCCATAGTTCATATTAGGATTCATTCTTGGTGTTGTATATTCTATGGGTTTGGACAAATATATAATGACATGTGACCATCATTACAGGATTATACAAAGTATTTTCACTGCCTGGAAATCCTCCGTGCTCCATCTATGCATCCCTCCACCCCACAACTCCAGACAACCACTGATCTTTTTTTGTCACAATAGATTCACCTTTTTCAGAAAGTCATATAGTTGCAATCATACAATAGGTAGCCTTTTCGGATCGACTATATTCACTTAGTAATACGTAGTTAAGAGTCCTCCATGTCTTTTCATGGCTTGAGTTCATTTCTTTTTTTTTTTTAAGATTTTATTTTTAATTATTTGAGAGAGAGAGAAAGCAGGGATAAGAACAGAGGGAAAGGGACAAGCAGACTCCCTGCAAAGAGTATAGCTTTGGACACATTCATTTTTTTACTTGAAAGTATTTTAAAGATAATTGTAAATTCAAATGCAGTTATAAAAAAATATAGTAGGGATACTTAATATAGTTGATTAAGTGTCTGCCTTCAGCTCAGATCATGATCCCAGGGTCCTGGGATCGAGAACTGTATGGGCTCCTTGCTCACCTGGGAGCCTGCTTCATCCTCTGCTTGCCATGCCCCCTGCTTGTGTGCTCTCTCTCTCTCTCTCTTTCTGGCAATAAATAAATAAAATCTTTAAGAGAAAAGAAATCATATAGTAATATCCTGTGTACTCTTTACCCCATTTCCTTCCATAAGAAAATCTTTTAAAACTATAGTACAATATCACAACCAGGGTATTGACATTCATAGTACCCATGATCTTATTTAGAGATTTCCTCAGTATTACATGCATTCATTTGTTTATGTGCATGTGTGTGTGTATTTAGTTCTACATAATTTTATCACATGTATAAGTTTATGAGACCAGCACCACAGTCAGGATACAAAATCACCGCAAGGATTACTGTTACCCCTTTATAAATGTTCCTACCTCCCTCACCTCTGTTCACATCCTAAAGCTCAACAGAAAACAAAACAAAACAAAACAAAACAAAACAAAACAAAACAAAAAACAATGAAAAAACAAAAACAAAAAAACCCACAAAACAATCTAATTAGAAATTGAGCAAAAGACATGAAAGATATTTCATCAAAAAGGATGTATAGATGACAAAAAGAGTAAGTGAAGATTGACATCATTAGCCATGAAGGAAACACTACTAAAAATTATCATGAGACATCACTACACACCCACCGGAATGACTAACAAAAAATAGTGGTAACACCAATACTGGTGAGAAAACACATTGGTGGCAGGAATATAAAATGTTATAGTCTGGTAAATCCTTTAGAAATTTCCTGTAAACCTAAACATGGAATTACCATATGGCACAGCAGTTGTACACGAGGGCATTTCACCCTGAGAAACGAAAAATTATGCTCATACAACACGTACACTAATGTTCATTATTGCTTTATCACAAACTGGGAAAAGCACAGATGCCTTTTAATAGATGAATGGTCAAACATACCATTAATTTTTGTATTAATTTATGAATCAACAATAATTCTACCATTATGAAACCTTCAACATAAATAAGATTTTGAATAAATTCACCCCTCTAAGAAGTTGCCTCACACCCTTTCTAATCTCTCCCTCTTTTCCCCCACATCTTTCTTTCTGTCCTGGAAATCATTGATCTGCTTTCTGACACTATGGATTAATTTGCACTGTACAGAGTTTAATGTAAATAGTATAATGTGTATTACTCCTTCCATGATTTATTTCACTCATTTGCCATTCATATATACTCTTTGAAGAAGTTTCTTTTCAAAAATTTGGCCCATTATCTATTAATTTATTAGAGTGTTTACCTTCTTGTTATTAAGTTTTAAATGCTTTTAACATATTTTGTATATAAGTCCTTTATCAGGTATACGATTTTCATATATTTTATCCCAGTGTGTAACAAATCTTTCATTATCTTAACTCAGCCTTTCAATTTTTATGAAGTCTGCATTACCTTTTTCTTTTTTCTTTTTTTTGAGTAATTAGAGTATTTGCACTTTATTATTATTGTTATTATTTTTTCTCATTACCTTTTTCTAATAGCTTGTGCTTTCAGAGTCATAGCTAAGACATCTTTACCTAAGTGAGGTCACAAATATTTTTTCTGATTTTTTCTTTTAGAAGTTTTATAATACTAGCTCTTCCACTTATGTATGATAAATCTTAGTTAATTTTATGCATGGTGCAAAATATGGACCAAAATTATTATTTTGTTTATGTGACTATCCCATTGATCTAATCCATTTGTTTAAAAGATTTCATTTCTCCACTGAATTGCCTTTGCAACTTTGAAAAAAATTACTTTCCATGTGTTTATAGTTCTTTTTTATGACTCTCTCTTCAGTTCCAATGATCTTTTGTTTTATCTGGACAATAAACAATAACATACTTTCTTGATTAGTTGATGATCATAGTCCTATAGAGTGAATAAATTAATTTTGGTATTTAAGTAGCTAAGTGCATTTATCATTTCAATCAATGTTACATAATTTGTCTATTGGGCTTTACTAAGACTTGTGCATATTTAGAAAACTTCTCCCTGAGGAATAGAGCTACATATATTTAGTATGTATGATTCACCTCACTGTTACCTAACCAAGTGTTATACTTGAGAATGTTTGGCCCAATTAAACATTTACACATGCCAGGGGAATGCAATTACCATGTCAGAAGGACTGCTTCTGAAAAACTCAGGAATCTCAGAAAGAGTAGGTGAGAAATTTCAATATATTTTTTCTGGCAAGTTATATTTTTCACCTAAAACTGTGAACAGCAAACTTCAAGTGCAAACAGATTTGATAACACATTCTTCCTATTACCAGCTAAGGCTGGCTGAAAACTTTGACTTCTGGATAAGTCAAACTATTAAAATGAATTTCAATGCACGTCATTTTCCTGAAGTTTTCTGCATTTTCCATTTATTGGTTGGGATGTATTTTCTAAGTTTATTACTAGAAAAAGTTAAATGTTCACTTTCTCCTCTTTTTAATGGAAGATAATACTAGAAAATCATGAAAGTCTTTGATAGTTGCCAGGCTGACAAATGACACTAAGAAGAAAATAGACCCTGTGCAGAGGAATTAATTTTGACTTTCTAATAATATATTTGATGTAATTATAATGTCATCTTTGATAGATAGTCTTTTTATTCCTCATTTATAACTTATACAGTGTCTTCCACAAAAAAAAGACAAAGTTACCGATTGAAGGAAATATGCTCAGAAATTCACTAATTATTATCAAAGATTTATTTACGTGTTTAATTAAAGTGACCAAATAATTATAATAAGAGCATTTTATGGCATTCAATAAGTTTATCTCTACAAATAATTTAATGAATAAACAGTTTTGTAATATATGCATATGCACACTGGTCAAAAAAACCTAGCTTCAGAATGATTATAACAAATCAATAAGAACGTTAATTCTTAGTAGTCAATACAGGCTACCAAAATATAAATTGTGATGTTAATAGCAAATTAATATAAAGGTAGCCACATCAAATTAAATCGTGTACATGTTATGTGAGGTTTCAGATTAGGTTTCAGATTTTATAATAGTACAGAAGCATGGGCAATGATATGGTCTTAAATTTATGCTAATAAATCTCTTTGTAATATAAATAAAAACACTAAGACAAATTCATAAAAGAGTGATACTATAATAAATAATAAAATTCACAAAGAAAATATAACTAGTATATTTTTGTCACCTTGTAAATTTTATCTATATCTACACTTACATCTGTATCTATATGTATATCTTTATCTATATCTGTATATGGATGAATGGATAGACAGATGCACCTATTAGGAATACTGTATGATAACTAACATAACATAATAATAAAAAAAGGAATATAAGGGAAATTGAGAGAAATTCAGTAATATTAGGGTAAGCTAACATATCAACTTATCGTTAGAGTGTTAATGAAAAGCATATAAATTACTTTTCCAATGAAGACATACAAATGGCTAACAGACACATGAAAAAATGTTCAAAATCATTAGCCATCAGGGAAATTCAAATCAAAACCACACTGAGATACCACCTTATGCCAGTTAGAATGGCAAAAATAGACAAGGCAAGAAACAACAATTGTTGGAGAGGATGTGGAGAAAGGGGATCCCTCCTACATTGTTGGTGGGAATGCAAGTTGGTACAGCCACTCTGGAAAACAGTGTGGCAGTCCCTTAAAAAGTTAAAAATTGAGCTACCCTATGATCCAGCCATTGCACTACTGGGTGTTTACCCCAAAGATACAGACGTAGTAAAGAGAAGGGCCATATGCACCCCAATGTTCATAGCAGCAATGTCCACAATAGCTAAATCATGGAAGGAGCCGAGATGCCCTTCAACAGATGACTGGATTAAGAAGTTGTGGTCCATATATACAATGGAATATTACTCGCTATCAGAAAGAACGAGTTCTCAACATTTGCTGCAACATGGATGGCACTGGAGGAGATAATGCTAAGTGAAATAAGTCAAGCAGAGAAAGACAACTATCATATGATTTCTCTCATCTATGGAACATAAGAACTAGGATGAGCGGTAGGGGAAGAAAGGGATAAAGAAAGGGGGGGTAATCAGAAGTGGGAATGAAACATGAGAGACTATGGACTATGAGAAACAAACTGAGGGCCTCAGAGGGAAGGGGGCTGGGGAAATGGGATAGACCGGTGATGGGTAGTAAGGAGGGCACGTATTGCATGGTGCACTGGTGTTATACGCAACTAATGAATCATCGAACTTTACATCGGAAACCGGGGATGTACTGTATTGTGACTAACATATAATTAAAAATCATTAAATAAAAAAAAAGAAAAGCATATAAATTAATAAATTGCCAAAATCTTCAAGGAATGAGGATAGTAACTGAGGCTTCTGGAGTTCATTGAAACAAGAATGGAGAGTAAGTGTTATTACTCAATGGCATGGGTTGTTTGGTTTAGGATGAAGGTAGGGACAGTAGCTTGTAAGTGGTATTGAGAAGCAAAAGGAGTCTTGGGTGTTAGTAGAACGAGGGAGTAACTAGTTACCCCTTAAGAAGGCTTCAAGAAAGAAGCTTCCTTGGGGCACCTGGGTGGCCAGCGGTTAAGCGTCTGCCTTCGGCTCAGGGCGTGATCCTGGCGTTACGGGATCGAGCCCCACATCAGGCGCCTCTGCTAGAAGCCTGCTTCTTCCTCTCCCACTCCCCCTGCTTGTGTTCCCTCTCTCGCTGGCTGTCTCTCTCTGTGTGTCAAATAAATAAATAAATAAAATCTTTAAAAAAAAAAAAGAAAGAAGCTTCCTTGAGGACAACCAGTCTTCAACTTACATGATAAGGCAGGAGGATGTAAAGCAAGGTCAAGTGTAGATAGGTGATAGACTATTAGTTACAAATTGGAAGGGTATGGGAGAGAAGTTGGAATCACACAGAATATTGTTGATTGTACTATATCCACTTTTGTCTTGAGTCACAGTGTATCATTATCACCTGCAGATTCAAGTCTTTCCTTTGGGAATACTTTCTTATACCTGGAGTACCTTCCATTTTTCTGTTCTGTTCTCTTCTTCAAAAAGCCAATTACTTAATCTACCATCATATTCATATTTTCCTTTTAAACTTTTATTTTAATTTCCTCTAGCCTGCCTACAATATATCTTCCTGAGTTTATAGTTTTGAATATTTGCTACTTCTAATGTGATAATACTTTTTATAATGTCTTTATACGTTTTTGCCTTTGTATACTCTTTAATTAATTTGTTGTGATCTGCTGACTTGCTAATTATTCTTTACATAAATTATCTTTGAACCTTTATACTGACATATATTTATTTCAAATGTACAGATAGATGAGTTTATTCAAATGGATAGTCATATAACTATCACCACAAACAAAATATAAAATATTTCCATCACCATAAAAAGTTATCTAGTGCTTTCGTTTGCTTTATCATTTGTCTTTTTTGACAGCTTTATTGAGATATAATTCATATACCATAAATTTATCCATTTAAAGTATACAATCCAATAGTTTAAGCATATTCAGAGTTATGAAACCAACACAACAATAAATTTTAGAACATTTTTATCACTCCAATAAGAAATCCTATACCCATTAGCAGGCACCTCACTCCACCTACTCATCTCCATCTCCAGCCTTGGGCAGCAATTATTCTACTTTTGTTCTCTATAGATTTTCCTAGTCTGAATATTTCATATAAATTGTATCATATAATATGTGGTCTTCAGTTACTGATTTTTTTCAATTAGCATAGTTTTCAAAGTTCATTTATGTTGTAGTACGTAGTATGTTTTAGCATGTGTCATTACGTCATTCCTTTCTATAGCTAAGTAACATTCCACTGTACAGATATACTGCACTTTGCTTATCTATTCTGTAGTTGATAGACATTTGGCTGTTCCTAAATTTTAGTTATTATGAATATGCTGCTGCAAACATTAATATAAAAGTTTTTGTGTTTTCATTTCTCTCAGGTATTTATGTAGGAGTAGAATTGCTAGATCATTGGATAACTCTATATTTAATCATTTGGGGAACTCTCAGACTGTTTTCCACAATAGCTGCAACAATTTTACATTCCCACCAGGACCTATGAGTGTTTTAATCTCTCTACATCTTTGTTAACACTTGTTATTATCTATCTTTTTTATAATAACCATCATATTGGGTATGAAGATTCCTCGTTGTGGCCTTGATTTGTGTTTGCACTTGGATAATGAGCAACTTTTCATACATTTCTTGGCCATTGTATATCTTCTCTTTTTTTATTTTATTTTATTTTTTTTAAAGATTTTATTCATTTATTCGACAGAGATAGAGACAGCCAGCGAGAGAGGGAACACAAGCAGGGGGAGTGGGAGAGGAAGAAGCAGGCTCATAGCGGAGGAGCCTGATGTGGGGCTCGATCCCATAATGCCGGGATCACGCCCTGAGCCGAAGGCAGACGCTTAACCGCTGTGCCACCCAGGTGCCCCATCTTCTCTTTTTTTAAAGATTTATTTATTTATTTGAGAGAGAGAGAGCGAGCATGAGCGGGAGGGTAGAGAGAGAGGGAGAGTGAATCTAAAGCAGACTCCATGCTGAGCACAAAGTCAGATGTGAGGCTTGATCTCACGTGGGGCTCATGAGACGGTGACCTGAGCCAAAACCAAGTTGGGATCTCAACTGACTATTCCACCCAGGCACCCCCATTGTGTATCTTCTTTGGAGAAATATCTATTCATATCCATTACTCACTATTTAATTGGGTAATTTCCCTTATTATTCTGCTGTAAGAGATGGTTATACATTTAGGTATAAGTCTCTTATCAGATCCATAGAATTTGCTAATTTTTACTTTCCTGATGGTTTCTATAGAAGCATAAGTAATTTTAATTTTGATGACTGGATTGTCTTTTCATTCGCTTTCATTTATTTTATCTGTTGTCTTGTTATTAACCAGTAAGAGTCCATTATATAATATAGTTATAAGTCCTTTGTCTGATAGGATATTTTACAAATATTTCCTCCCAGCCTGTGACTTGCTTTTCATTCCTTCAATGATGCATGGCAAAGAGCAAAAAACACCTTTTCAGATAAGCCATAATATTTACTTATTTTTCTTAAACACATCTGGTTTAAACTATGTCATTTTCCTTTCTCCAATGAATTGCCATGGCCCTTTTGACAAAAATCAATTGACTATACTCCTGGACTCTCCACTGTTTTTCACTGAGCTGTGTATTTCTTTTTCTGAATACCTAGCTATCTTGATTACTATAGTTTTATTATAAATCTTGAAATAAGTTTAAGATAACTCTTGCAACATTATTTTTCTTTTTAAATACTGCTTTATGTCTGCCTTCAGCTCAGAGCGTGATCACAGCGTTCTAGGACCGATCTCCACATCAGGCTCCTCCGCTAGGAGCCTGCTTCTTCCTCTCCCACTCCACCTGCCTGTGTTCCCTCTCTCGCTGGCTGTCTCTGTCAAATAAATAAATGAAATCTTTTAAATATAAATAAATAAATAAATAAATAAATAAATAAATAAATATTGCTTCAGACATTATAGGTCCTTTGAATTCTTTTATAAATCTTAGAATTACCTTGTCAATTTCTAGAGATAAAACTTGCTGGGAGTTTCATCAGGAATATACAGAATCTAGACATCCATATGGGGAGAACTGCTCTTATAGCACTGCTGATACTCTAATCCTTGGGCATCACCTTTTTTCCCATTTATTTAATTTCTCTCAGCAAGGGACACCTGGGTGGGTTGGTCAGTCAAGTGTCTGCCTTCAGCTCAGTGCCAGGGTCCCGGGATCAAGTCCTGCATCAGGATCCTTGCTCAGCAGGGAGCCTGCTTCTCCCTCTGCCTGCAGCTCCCCCTGCTTGTGCTCTCTCTCTGACAAATAAATATATAAAATCTTAAACAATATTTCTCTCAGCAATATTTTTACTTCTTAATGTAGAATACTTGTGCATAACATTTTGGATACAGTCATGGGTATGTTTTGCTACCATAAATGGAATTTTTTAAAAATTTCAGTTTTCCAATCTTTTGCTGCTACATATTCAAATACAATTAATTTTATACTAAACTTGAATCTGCTAACTTGATACATTCAATAATTTGGCTTCTTAGTTACAACTATTGTAAATTTCCTAAGATTTTTCTGTATAAATAACCATAACATCTACACACAGGAGATTTTTACTTCTTCCTTTTTAATCTTACACCTTTATTTTCCTTACCTTATTAGAGTGGCTAGGTCCTCTAATAAGATGTCAAATACACTGATGAAAACATGTATCCTAGTATTGTTCCGACTTAAGGAGAAAATATTCAGCATTTCACCATTAGTATGATTTGGGGTATTGGTTTTTTAGTACCTACCCTTTATCAGCTCCAGTTCCTTAATATTTCAAGCTTGCTGATCATTTTTATCCTGAATGGAAGTTAGGTACTGTCAAACAGAACAGTGATTTATTCCTCTCCATTTTATGAGAAAATTAAGTAAATTTGGCAATTTTTCCTTTTGAAATATCTAATAGGATTTACTAGTGACACCATCTGTTTAGTATTGTTTTTCAGAGAAGATTAATATAAGCATACGTATTTGGAAATATTTGGTGCTAATCAGATAGTCTATCTCTTCTAATCAGTTTGCTTGCGATCCTATCCAGTATGTGCTTCATTTCGGATATTATATTTTTCTCTCTCAAAGTTTTGTTTGTACCTTTTCCTATTTTGTGTTTCTTTCATGTTATGCATTTCTTTATGTCCACAAGAATATGGAGAATATTGATTGTAACATTTTTAATATCCTTTTCTTTGTCCTTTGCCGATCTCTTTTTATTGAATTTTTGGTAAATGACAACACTAACAATTTAATAAAATAATACCAAAAAAAGTCAGCCCGCTAATCTCTCACCTATATCCCAAGCTTAGCCTACTGAATTGTTGTCTTTTGAGTTATACACTGAACATCCTGATTTTTTAAAAGAACGCTCTAGTTGTTTCTTATTAAAGTTACTGTACCACTGGCATAGAACTTAACAGTTGAGTTTTAGATCAAACGACGGTGCTTTCCTTGCAATCTCCAAGTATTTCACTTACTAACTGTGGTAAATATATTGTATTTCTGCTGAACAACATAAAATTCTTTTGCCAGAGTCAACATAATACTTCCCTACCACCTTGATATCAGAATCAGCTGTCTGACTTGATTATGACAATGAAATGTTAGTGCTAGTTTTGAGGATTTAAGGGTTGCTGAAGTAGTCAACAGTGTCCTAGCCTGCCTGAACCATCATCCTCAAAGATTCATGATGACAAAAATTTTAAAGCATAGCCACCAGTCAACCATAATGGATACATAGCCTGAAAGAGAACTATATGTTTGTGTTTCTCAACTACTAAGATTAGTTTTTGTTCAGTCATTTCCAGCTATGATCATTCATTAGTAAGAAATTAATTGTTGCATATATTACAACTGACATTTAACTGCTAGTTAATGGTGTTTCATATCAGGTTGTAAACACTTCTATGGAATCAATATTAGACTGTGTTCCAAAATCTATACATTATTTTGACAGAAATACAAAATTGTCTATAGAGATACTATTACACAGAAAATCCCTAAATCAAAATTGGCAATTGGGATGGGGAAATTATCATAGCACAAATTTCTGGAACAGAAAAGTAATTGATTGAAATAAATTTATCAGAAAAAAAGTTGATTTCATTTAAATTTTCAGGAGAAATGATTTTATGGTGATTGAACTTGGCTAGTGCACTGAAGGACAATAGTTTATTTAAACACCTTTGAAGAATACATTTGCATTGTTTCCTTGGCCATTAAATGAACTATTTAATGTTTGGCACAAAATAATTTCAATCAAGGGGGTTTACATTTATCAAAATATTTTTTTTTCATTAAAAAAATTTTCTCAACCTAATTTCACCAAGACATGCACGACAGCTGGTGCTCATAGTCTAATACACTTAATTTTAGGACTATCCTTACCAGCTAATGAAGCTGACATGTTGATCCAAGACAGTTTTAATCCATTTTGATGCATCTAAATGTCACTTCTCCAATCCTCCCCGTTAGTCTGTAGCATGTTAAAATTTTATCAGCTAAGAAATTACCGTATTTTATGTCCAGTTTCTTTATGTTTGAAAAGTACCAGAGAGACCCTATATCTGCCTGTTTTCTGTACTTCCAATGAACATATTTCCAAATGTATTTTCAATGTGTGAAAAGGTAAAGAGCTCCTTTTAAACATTCAATAATGTTTACATATTTAGTGACATTTTCTAAAATATATCAATTCTTTTTATTTCAGGGGTGACTAACAAAACTAAGATCTCACATATATTTCAATAAACTATTATGCCAGTGAGAGTGCACCAAATGTTTACATTGCTGTCTTTGTGGTGGATTTCTTTCTTTCTCTTTCTTCCTCTCTTCCTCCCCCCTTCCCCCTCCCTGTCTTCCTATCTTTGTCTTTCCATTCTTTTCTTCTTTCTTTCTCTTTATTTCATTTTCTTCCTTCCTTCCTTCCTTCCTTCCTTCCTTCCTTCCTTCCTTCCTTCCTTCCTTCCTTCCTTCCCTCCTTCCCTCCCTTTCCTCCTTCCTCTCTTCCTTCCCTTCCCCTCCCTTCCCCTTCCTCCCTTCCTCCCTTCCTTCCCTTCCTTTCCCCTTCTTTCCTTTCTCCCTTCCTTCCTCCCTTCCTCCCTTCCTTCTCTTCCCCTCCCCTCCCTCCCTTCCTTCCTTCCTTCCTTCCTTCCTTCCTTCCTTCCTCCCTTCCTCCCTTCCTCCCTTCCTTCATCTTCCTTCCTTATCTTCCTTCCATTACCACAAAAAATGTGCACTTCTGTTTTGATATATAGTTTTGTTCCCAAAAGTTCCTTTACATTCAATAAGATTGTTAGCCTTTTTCAAAGTGAAATGTGAAAAAAAGGTTTTTAAGTATAATAATACATTTGAGGTAAATCAAAATTCTAAACTTAAAACTTTATATAAACAATTTGGGCTTTTTTCTTGAATCACCTGAATACCTGAAACTTACAAATGCTCTTTAAGAAGATCGGTAGGGGAAGAAAGGGATAATGAAAGGGGGGGTAATCAGAAGAGGGAATGAAGCATGAAAGACTATGGACTCTGAGAAACAAACTGAGGGCTTCAGAGGGGAGGGGGTTGGGGGAATGGGATAGACTGGTGATGGGTAATAAGGAGGGCACGTATTGCATGGTGCACTAATGAATCATCAAACTTTACATCAGAAACCAGGGATGTACTGTATGGTGACTAACATAATATAATAAAAAAATTAAAATAAAAAAAGAGAACTTTTAAACCCATTAGCTTTAGGAATATAATATTTAGAACTGTTTCGAAAATTTAACCTATTGTCATTCTAATGCACAGTAGATAAGAATTATCCAAGTGCCTGTGTTGCTGGCCCCTGAAGCCAGAGAGCTCCTTCCTAAAATCCAATTTGATCATTTTCTTTATTTGCATTGATCTAAAATGCTTATCACTTAGAATTTCATTGAAGGCCCTTGGAAACTTATTTTCAGTCTATCCTCACCTTTCACTGGTTCTTCATATCTATGCATTGAAGCAATTAGGCATTTTCCTGAGATGTTTCACATATTACCTGAAAACTTGGTAATATCCATATAAAATATTTTTTAAAGAAGTCATAAGCAGCATTTATTACCTTGGTCTATCATACTGGTCTTGTTACTATTCCTTCACAATTAAATGATTTTCTGCCTCTCCCCTACCCCCAGTCTGGCTACTACACAGTACACCCTTGAACCATTAGCTCACAGCAGCACTATGCTTATTCCCCTTCTCTAACACCATTCATTCACAGGTCAAAGATCTGGAGCACAAACATTTCACTGCAGGAAGTTCACTGCTTGTGAAAGAATTTTTAATAATTCAAGACCCTAGGATGGCCAGCTCCAGTGAGATAAGGAAGGACAGTAGCAGCTTGTTGGTTGTCACTTTTCTGAACACTGGACAGAGAATCTTTCCACTTTCACTCAAATTTTCACTTGTATTTGTTTACCAACCTTCTCTTGGTACATTCCAAGTAGTCATGCTTCTCCCCCAACTCTTCTGTGATTTCTGGGCCAATCTGTTTAGTCTCTGTGGCGATCGATGAGAACACTCAGTATTCTGGGTGGCTCAGGTCAAGCTGTCAGTACCTTGCAGAAGCAACTCCCTTTGAGACTGCAGCCCATTCATATGCACGTCTCCTCGCCCTCCAGGTGGGGCTGTCAAAGGTGTGCTTCTTACTTCCTAATGGAGGTTTGGCAAGGTCCTTCTGGTAGGTTTGAAGGTTAGACATCATAAGGTTAGGGAAAGATAGAGGTGCATAATGTAGTTCCTCTTCCACCTCTGCCAGAGTTTCATTTGCAACAGGAAGGTTGCTTTTCCTCAAAATCTCTGATCAGCTTCTTCTTCTCTTCCGCCCCTGCCATCCCCAGGAGCCACTCTGGCACCCCTTGAAGGTATTCATGGAGGCTGTGCAAGATCTCATGAAGTTTCTTAAAATTCTACAAAGAAGGTGTCAGAAGTGACCATGGCATAGGCCATGCTCCCTAAAAGTGTTCTCTTGTTTAATCTTATGTTAAAAGACTGCTTTTTGGATAACTTGCTTTATCAAGATAATTGCAGAAAAGCTTAGTATTTTTCTTTGGAACATAGATTAAATGATATTATGCAAAAAAGAATATGACTTGAGATATAGAACCATATAGTAACATCCTTTTGGAAACTTCTGGGGTTCAAAATCACCTGCCTGCTATAACAGGTATTTTAGAATAATCACATTTATAAACTATTTTGTATTTTGATTAGTTCTGTTTGTTGCATTATACCTTCTTTAGCTCTATTTTGCTGGTTAATATCTACATAGTCCATAGCCTCCATTGTTCAAGATAGTTAAATGTATCAATATTTAGAGTTCTCTTTACTGAAGATTGATTACTACATCTTCATTGCTCCTTTGGCAGCTTATGGTATTTTTATTAAGGATCATTTGCAGAATGAATACATATAAATCAAATCACCGTTTTCATGATTAAAAAAAAGTAAGCCTATTCTCTCTCATTTCTTTCAGTAGTAATTATAGTAACAGATATCACTTGAGATTATTAACCACAAATTTTTGTTACCAGAAGGAAATGATTTATGCCATTATTTTTTTTTCTACAAGGCAAAGAAAAAATTGACAAAAATAGATTTGTCAGTATCAAAGATACTACTATATATCACTCTAGGTTAATACAAAATATAGCATCATGATATCAGAAAACTACTTAGGCTAGAGAAGGAAGATTAATAATCGTTCTGTGTGATTTCTGTGGGGCCTTGTTGACATAGCATTGCAACATTTATATATTTTGGTCAATTGAATTGCTTAATGAAACAATCACAAAAACTTTACAGTAAAACTGAATGTATCGAATAACAGAGGGGGTGGCATGGTGGAGAAATTAGGGTCTTTGGATATATATATATAGAGAGAGAGAGAGAGAGAAGAAGAAGAAGAAGAAGAAGAAGAAGAAGAAGAAGAAGAAGAAGAAGCAGAAGCAGAAGGAGGAGGAGGAGGAAAAGGAAGAGGAGGAGGGGAAAAAGAAGTAGAGGAAGAGGAGGAAGAGGAGCAGAAGGGAGAGGAAGGGACGAGAGAGAGGAGAAGAAAAAGAGAGATTACTATCAACCCAAAGATTATAGTAGTTATTGGAAAGCTGTGATATAGTCTTTTAGTTAGACTTCCACAGGAATTTAGGTAGTAGCTTATCAATATCAATATTATTAGATTTCACGCATCTCATTCTTAAAGATAGAGGCTTATGTTTGTGGGATAACTGGAACTGGACTAGGTTTCTGCTGTGAACAGCTATAAAACTGGACAAGTATATGAGGCATCTGGTTTCACAAAGTCAGTTCGGAAAATGACTTGAGCTCAGTGATGTGAACTCAACAATCACACTCATCTGACTGGGGACAATTTTCTCAGCCTACACAGAGATGAGGAATTCTGCAGAGCACAGCAGTCCCACTGTGCTGAAGAGGCAGAAATCAGAGTTCTGGACAGCTGAAGTGGCAGGACTCTGCAGGCTAGGGTATCGATGAGGAAGATGCTGGGTAGACACTGGAATTTGGAAGTCAGCATAGGGATCCCTGAGGAGTCCTTGGCTGAGGGCTGGCTTGTGCACTTATGTCTTACCGGAAAGTGGCTGATCAAAGATTTAAAGAGGAATAGATATCAGAAGATGAGGTACACTGGTAGAAGCGTTCCTTAGGACGCAAGAATTCTGTCAGAAAGGTTCAACCTATTTGATACCTCCTTAATGCCCCTGGAAATCCTCTGAGAAATCAAAAAAGCCATGTTTCTTGGAACCGCCAAAATAAAGTACAATGATATGAGTGACTTAACCAACAGAAATTTGTTCTGTTTAGATGTCTGAATTCGAGGTATTAGCAGAGTTATTTCCTTCTGATACATGAGGGAGAATCTGTTCCATGCCTCTCTCCTAGCTCCTGGTGCTTTGCCAGCAATCTCGGCCACCCTTTGTCTCATAGACCCTGTGCCGTATCTTTGCCTTCATGTTCACTGGGGTCTTCCCTGTATGTGTGGCTTTGTTCATAGTTCCCCCTTTCATACAATCACCAGTTATACTGGGTTGAAGCCCACCCTGCTCCAGTATGACCTCATCTCAACTAATTACATCTGGAATAACCCTATTTCCAAATAGGTTCACATTCTGAGGTACTTGGGGGTTAAGACTACAATATTTGAATTTGTAGGGAGACACTGTACAACCCATAATACCTACTCTAGAATTATCTTAAAAGAAAGACTTAAAGCAAGTTCTGAGAAGATTCCCTAGGAGACAAAGGGTCCGGAGGGTGAGCTCCTCTGGTTAAAATAACTATGGAATATCTTGGGCCTTCCAAAGATCACACTAACGAGTTTAAACACAAGCCTACAGAAATTCAAATACACATACATAAAACCTCAAGCAAATTGTGGCCTCTAAGTTACATCATATTGCAATTGCTTTAATTATTCGTTATTCTCAATCTTTTCTTAAAAGAGGCCCATATATTCTTTACTAAACTCCTTTAAATGGTTCTAGTGAACACTGAAATAAAAATACTTTTTAATTGAACTGCCTGCTAAGATAGAAATAAACATTCAGCAGAACTTGGTTTACGGTGAAAAAACTTAAGGGAGTTCCAAAAAATCAGGTATCAAGATAAATATTTCAGTGCAACTCTCAAAAACAAAAACAGTGTGAAAAATCCATGATAAATACAATAGCAAGATTTTAAATATAGATAGTATCAGCATCATTTACATGTATTATACATATACATATATGTATATAGCCTCGGGCTCCAATATCCAATATAACAATTTAAACTACACATTCTGAAATATACTAAATGTACTAATGAAGTATAATTTAATATGCACTATGTATACTGTATTTTAAGTGTTTATTCTCACTCTCTTAGGAGACCAATAATTTAATTTTTGCTTTAAATTTAGTCATGCATTCAAAGCTTTGTAGAAACTAGCAGCAGTTGTATTTTTATTTTATTAAACATTTCTAAAAAGTATCTTTATTTCAATGTTCACTAGCACTATTAAAAGGAGTTAGTGTAGAATATATGGGCCTTTTCTGCAGAAAGGATCGACGATAATGATATATTAAAGTAATTGGAACATGATATAATTCAGAGGCCACAATTTGAATGAGGCTTTCACACATATTGCTTGTATCTGATGGAAATTTAAAAAGTCATTTACGTACCTAATAAATTGAACTATACTGTAAGCCTGCATCTATAAACATCAGACAAAAATAGACAAAAAACTAAACAATAAAACTAGTTTCAATTATTTTTGTACTAAAAACTAGACTATTATCAATGACATTACAAAAGAGATGAGACTCTATGTTGACAATGAAGTTGATAATACAAAATAAGCCAAATGATACAGACATTCATGTTGCAAAACTTTGCTGAGCAAATTTATGCAAATTTATACAATAACTAAGATATCTATTTTATGAATCTTATTTTATGATTTCTATTCTATTCCTGTTTTTATATCCTAACAAAAATAGTGCTATATTGTTGTTTTGATAGCTAAATTTAAAATAAAAATGCTTTATCCTTTTGGAAAGTAATAATGTAGAGTTGCAGTGACAAAATTAACTATAAGAGACTATTAACTATTAAGTCAAATTAGGGAAAATTCTCTTAAATAAATGTTGACATGCATACAGAAAACAACAAAGGTGCCCAGCAGAATTGCAGGATCTTATTATGGTAGTTCTGTTAATTTTTGAGGACGCTGCATACTGTTTTTCATAGTGGCTGCACCGACAGTGCACAAGGGTTCCCTTTCTCCATACGCTGGCCAGAGTTTGTTAGCTTTTGTCTTTTTGATAATAGCCATTTTTAACAGGTGTGAGGGAATATCTCATTATGGTCCTGATTAGCATTTCCCTGGTGATTAGTGATGCTGAGCATCTTTCATTTACCTGTCAGCTATTTGTCAGTCTTCTTTGGAAAAATATGTCTACATCTACTCAGGTCGTCTGCCCATTTTTAACTTACATTATTATTACTATTGTTCGCTATTGAGAGGTGTAAGTTCTTTATATATTTTGGATATTAGCATCTTCTCAGATAGATGGTTTGCAAATATGTTCTCCCATTCCATAGACTGACTTTTCATTTTGCTGTTTTTTTTCTTTGGCTTTAAAAAATTTTCTTTCAAGCAATCACATTTTTTTTTAAGGAATCACATTTGTTTAGTTATGTTTTAGTTGCTTGCATTTTTGTTGTCACATCCAAAAAAATTATTGCCAAGACCAATCTGAAGGAGTTTACCTTTGTGTTTTCTTCTAGGACTTTCATGGCTTCAGGTCTTACATTTAAGGCTTTAATCCTCCTACAGTTAATTTTTTTGAGTGGTGTAAGATAAAAGTGCAGCTTCATTTTTCTTCATACGAATATGCAATTTTCACCATGCCATTTATTCAAGAGACTGTCTTCTCTACATTTAATATTCTTGGCCTCCTTGTCAAATATTTGTTGATCATATATGCGTGGGTTTATTTCTGGGCTCTCAATTCTGTTGCATTGCTCTATGTGTCTGTTCTTAGGCCAGTGTCATAGGATTCCTTTGCTATAGCTTTGTAATTAAGTTGGAATCCTAGAAGTGTGAAGCCTCCAGCTTTGTTAGAAAAACAAATATGACCTCAGAATACGTTTTTAAAAATCCCTTCTAAGACACAAATGAGCTTCTGAAACTGCTCGTGTCACCCTGCTTGCCACCCATGCTTAGAAAGAGCTATTTTCAGTGGAATTTAGTACCCAAATTTAGACATCTAATATTGTCCTAGGACTCAGCTAGATCAATGTGTGGGGGAAGAAAAGTCAAGATAACCCAGGGATATCTTGTTATTTCCAGAAAGCAAAGATAATTTCAAAGATGTCTAAAATAGTACCAGTGAGAATGAAGAAGCCAGGGAATTAGAGTTCCCACTTGCCAAATAGTGACAATTTGAGATTCATAACAAGAAAATAGTAATTACTGTCAGTTTTATCAAGAAGATTCTACAAAAGGTCTAAGTCCAGTTGACACTCAAAAAGGACAAATATTAAAATGTGCTAAAGGTAAATCACACAGAACCTTCCCAACTATGTTTACAAAAAAAAATTTCTACACGCTGTACCACATTTCGGCAGAATGCATCTTAGGTAATTATGTTTCCATTTATTGCACGAATCATATAAGTAGTATATATAAATTTCAGTAATTGCCTAATTGAAAATCATATGGGATAGACAGCATTTAAAAAGATAAAAATAACTTTTAAAGGTATTTATATTGCTTGTTAATGTTAATTAAAAATATTAGAATACACTGAGCCATATAAAAGGTAATACTAAATAAATGCTATGACAGCAGTATTACAAATGGCATCATATCAAATAAAATCAATAAAATATATGATATAAGAGAAGATGGGATAAGTTTACACCTCCATTATATTAGATATAGAAACAGCTAGAGAACTCAGCAATAAGTTGGTAACTACTTTCTAAGACAGGATTAAGCAAGATCAATAAATAGTTTATCGGAGTTTTCATAGTATTCTACAACTAGTCAGGGTCTCATGACCTTGATATTTTTCTTCTTGTTAAAATAGAGACATTTATACAGCACACTTTATGGGGGACTTTGGGAACAAATTCTATGGCACCCTATTTATGCGGATAGTATAGAAGTTTGGGCAGAAGAAAAAGTTTCTGAGATGAATTAAAGAGGAAAACTTGAAGTTAAATTATATATACATATAGAGAGAGTTTATAAATATAACATATATATATATTTATATCTATCTATCATCTATCTAGATTGTTTCTTTCAAAGCTCATCGAAATGTTAATAATTTAACACACATTGAATCTCCAAAGAAGGTTATGGTATATGATCTCCAAACATAAGGGACCACAAATTTGTTTTCTTTCCCGGGCATCCCTAGGAACTAAATTTCTGCAGAATGCACTTTAAGAAATTATGTTTTCATTTACTGCACAAAAATACACAGTATCCTAAGAATCAGACTAATAATGCACTTTGAAATTCATATTTGTAAGATTGAAACACAGTTTTGTTGTCTACAGAGTGCTCATGATGCTTCTAGGATTACACCGGCATCACCATTAACTATGACAGTATATCTAAAAGACCTATTTTTTAAAGGAAAACTTTAATAAGAGGAGAAACCATGCTTTTTTTCCTAGTATAGTTCTCAGTATTCAAATTCACACCATGCTCCAATTTGCCTTTTCTAGAGCTTAACATACGTAGACTAATAAAGAATAAGTAATTTCTCTTCTGATTCCGGATTTGAGAACCGTAACGGTAAAACAGCTTGCCCTAAAAGCATATTTTATAATATGTCATTCTAAGATTTCTGGAAAGGCATTATAAGAACACTGGGAAAGATCCAGGAGGAATATAATAGGAAGTCACATTAAAGTAACATTCTCTCTTTAAAGTAAAAATGGTACTCATTATTGCGTGTTTGCATTTCCATATTGCTTTTCATTTGAATACTTCAAATGCTCAGGGTGTGATTATAATAGTGGCAGGTTCACCTAACAGGATTGGGAGAAGAAGGATGCTGTGCAAGTGAAAACATTGTATATTGTTAGAGAAAATTTGTTTTCACCGCACTTATATAAGAGCTGGGAGTCTGGGTTTTGTTTCTGTGGTTATTGTAAAGGTAGTTTTTCTTATTATGCCTAATAACTTTCAGGAAATTAACGGGCTAGCAAAAAGTCAGGTATGTGGATGTATATTCATCATGATAGCAAATGCTTATTTATTTAAAGTAAAATACTAAATTCAAAAATAATAGGCCAAAAGATAAACAACACAGAGTAAAGTAGTGGAAACTCTACTGTGACTCTTTAACCTCTTGAGAACATCTGGTTTCATGGGCCTTTTTCAGTGTGAGCATAGAACGCTGTCAGAGGAACTCTGAGTCAACTTGCCCTCAGTACTTCGACCCGACAGCTGGTTCTCATGGCTGCTTTCCACGACGATGAAACTACTCTGGAACTATAGGTTCCAGAGACCTCACTTCTCTACTCCTGGTACTAGATTTACGACCGTGCCACAGGTTTTCAACTTCACAGATCTTACACATTACGTAAGAATCACCACACATACACATTTCCAGGCCTGGGGCTGTGGAGGCAGCAGTGACCTTGTCCCGTCTCACTGACTAAATGCTCACATTGTATCTGATATTTTATAAAGCACTTCCCCGAAGTTCTTTTGTATTTTGAATTTAATGGTTGTCCTTAGAAAATCACCTTCAATTAGCCCATCTGCTGTGCTGGCATATAAGTTAACAAAAGATTCTTCTGAATAGACAAGCCTTATTTTTCTTGGATGAAAAGAACACAGAAGTAGAAGCGGCAAGAGTATGAGTGGGACAAAGTATGGCTCCAGGCCCTGCCCTATTTTTTTTTTTTCTAACATTAGTAGAATCTATGTTTTTCTTTTTTTTTTTAAATTAAAAGAGTCTGGGTGGATTTACTGAACCCAAATGAATTCAAGGAAGAAGGCAAAGCTATTAAAAAATGAGGGAGTTCCAGAGGGTGACTACTGCACTCACCCACCAGCACGGGCAGCTTCCGTCTTAGTGTAGGCTCGCCCTTGCTCTATTCATACACATAAGAAAGCTAATTAAAACCTAAATAGGGAGCATAAAGTCTCCTTTCCAGGGATATTGGCTTGTATATGGTTTCCCTATTCAACTGTTCTAATTTTGAGACACAATTTTTACATTTTTCTTCTTAATGTAAAACATCCACTGTATCCCAGGTATGTAAAAGACACTCACATATCACTGAGATCGTTTAACCCTCACTATCCCTGGAAGAATATTACTATTATCTTACAAATGAAGAAAAATTAGGCTCAGACTAAACAATTTTACCCAAATCATTGACATTAATAGGGAAAATAGGAAGAATTGTTATATAGAAAAATGCCAAGGCTAATTCTCATTCCTTTATAATCTGGCCCATTCATTGATTTATACACTGAGGGTTTGCTGAAGACTCACCTAGCAGTGAGTACTGAGCTAAGTGAAAGGGGTATGTGACAGTCAGTGTAAGTACATTTCCAAGTGACATTATCCCGCTCTCTTTCTAACAGAAGACCAACCTCCTTGGAAGCTTCCCCAAGAAATGTCTCATGATTGACCCTGGCTGATCATAATCCCCTGCCCCTTAAGGGGAGACATACTTTTCTTACTTCTCCCGTAGCTGTGGAGTTAGGAGCAAGAAGATTTTTGTGAGGCATTAGTTCTTTGAAGATCAAAAATCACGGCCTCTCAAGACCTTGCTCATACCTTTCTTCCTGCTGGGTTGCTGGAGTAAGAAAATAATGTTTGTAACTGTGATAGCCATCTCACATATGACAAAGTGAGAGATCCAAGTGTTAAGGACAGTGGAAAAGATGGAATGGGTTGGTGATAACATTGAGGCACTGAGTAAGCTCTGGTCTATCTCTGAATTTTTATAACTTAATTGAGTCAGGAAAGACTTCTCCAAGGGAGTGACAAAGACCTGAAAGATCAGTAAGAATTAATTAAGCAAAAAGAGCACTGTCCTCTCAAGCTGCTATGTAGCATAATGTGTTCTAAGAATGAAAATATTGATATTGCGCAGAAAAGGATTAACTTTGCCAAAAGAAACAGTTGACTTGTAGTCAGCTCCTGGAAGATAATCTCAAAGCCCCTGAAAGTTTCTGCCTGATAAGAGAGTCTTTTTTTTCACCTGGGGCCATAAGCCCACACACATAGTCTATGCTAACAATATGGTTTATGGTGGGGCCTTGAAGGAGCTGGAAACTTTGGAGGGACTCAACCTCTGGAGGGGCTGGAAACCCAACTCAGTCACGTGGGCAGTCAACCATTTCTATGTGACAAAGCCCCAATAAAAACTCTAGACACCAAGGCTCTGATTATCTTGTTGGCAGTACTCCATGCATACAGTGGCACATAGCTGCTGAGAGAAGTAAGCTGTGTGTGTACCCACTGGAAGAGGACAACTGGAAGGTCCATCCTTGGAACTTTCCTGAATCCTCTTCCATATGCCTCTTCCTTGGATGATTTTAATACAGATCATTTTATTATAATAAACTGTAACTGTAAGCAAAATAGCTTTTTGTAAATATTGTGAGTCCATCAAACAAATCATTAAAACTGACAGTGTCTGGCAAGCCCTGAACTTACAGTTGATGTGCCAAACTTTGTGGATGGTTTACAATACTTATATCTCAAAAGATGTGGTATTCCTTACTTAACATTATTTACTACACCTGGTTCTTATCATTCTATAGTTTTTCTTGATGTCTGGAGATGGTGTGTAAATATACTTGATCATTAAAAGAAAGTTAGACTGCTTCAATTTTAAGTAGTCTTTTTTGAAATATATTTTCCCAGAAGATTTTAGCTAAATATTTCTGTATAAATTTTCTAGGGTTATGTAACAAAATACCACAAACTGTGTGGCCAAAACCAACAGAGATTATTCTCTCAGTTCAGGAAATTGAAGTCTAAAAATCAAGGTGTCAGCAGAACCATGCTTCCACTGAAACCTGTAAAGGAACCTCCTTTCTACATCTTCCTAACTTCTGGTGATCTGCTAGAGATCCTTGATCACTCATCTTCCAGAAGAAATGCACAATATCTGCCTGTGTCAAAGTTCAGCTCTGCAGTAGGTCATTAAAAACACAGTTACTGTGGAGATACTCAGTGGAATGATTTCCCCCTTATTTTCAAATCTCCTAAAATATTAATATACTGGATTAGATATATAAGATTAAATAAATGCAGTATACCTTTACCCTTGAACTTGTATTTACTAATGATTAAAATATAACTCTCTTCTAAGATCTACATGATATTCTCCTATTTAAAATTAGAAAATGTGTTTCTCTTGTGCTATGGATTTAATCAAGTATAATCTTATAGCTTAGGAATGGTTTTGCTGGTCAAGTGGCATTAACTCTTCTGCAAAGTGCTTAAACTATTTACACAATTCGTGAGGCTCCTCATGGTTTTATGCCTTGAGGTTAATAAAATTTTAATTCATAAATTTTAAAAAATATCCCATGCATAAAAAGAGCATTTGGACTAGAATTTACTGAGTTACAATATCCCAGTTTTCAATGTAGAATGCCCACATAACTTCGTGGACCATTGATACTGAGATTGAGATCCCAGTCCATGTTCTCATATGAACTACTGAAAAATTCTCCAATTTCTGTCACAATCTATTCCACACATGGTACCCAGGCAAGATATTGAAATCATACGCTAAAGTTCCAACTCACTGGGAGGTCTTTAGCTCCCTCCACAAATCATCATAACACAGCCACAGGAATTTTGTATTTGTTGCTTCATATGCTTAGCATGCTCTTTCATGCTTGTTGCATTGCTGACTCATTTATATCTTTCTTGTTTAAAATGTCATCTTTTGACATCTCTGTTAAACTCTCATCTTTTCATGGAGACCTTCTATAATAATCCAAACAAAACTAGCCCCACTAATAATTCTCTATGCCATATTCCTTCTTTAGTTGTAGTTTTTTCTACCTGAAATGATCTCATTTTAAACCTGAATCATCTGTCTACATCTTCTAAAATATAAATCCAGTGAAGGTAATGAAGGTATACGGTATCTGGCATTAAGTATCCAATAAATCAATATGAAGTATAATAACAACAAAATATCATTTCAGCTAAATTAAGAAGTACAATCTGTAAAGCTCTGTGATCTTCTCTAATAACTTTCCATCACCTTGAATTTGGAATAAGAGGTTTTAAGAGTGGACTAGAAGGGGAATGATGTACTAAGAGGAAGTTGAAAGTCAGGAATTTGGCTATTTTGAGACAAATAAAGTATAGTTACTGAGGGAATGAGAGATTGAGATAAATATAAGATATGCTTTTAATAACATTTATGTTCAAAATGGTTTCACTGACCTCATAGAAAGCAGACCCCCCAAATATATTTTCAAATGGGCTCCTCCATAGGTTGGTTTTCATATGATTACTTGAGTTTGGCTTGTTCAGAAGACAGGGCAAGAATTCCTGAGGAAAAAGTAGATATGGAGGATGAATTTTATATAAGAGATTATATCGGAAATGAGTCAAGAGGAAAACTCTTTAAGAAAGACAAGGATTTTTTATTGTCTCTATCTCTTTAAGTTATTTTCATTCTGTCTTTTCTCACTTAACCATGAAATTTTATTGGGCTCACACTCCCAGAATTCCTCAGGCACTGTAGATAAACCAATGAATTACACAAGCCAATTTCTTGACATTATGATATTTACAGCCTAATAGAGAAATTTAAACATTAAATAAACACTTATGCTGGTTAAATACAAAAGACGGAATGCCTTCAAGTATAGTCAATTCTTCCTGAAACATCATATAAGCAACAACAACAATTAAAATGGCTAAAGAGAGTGTTATAAGCAACATTCTACAAAACAGAGAGAACAGAGCAGAGAATACATTTCTGAAGCTAAAAAGGAATGACTGAGTAGAAGATTTAGAATGTCAGAGTCTAATCCCATGTCTGTCGTATGGAAAACCAATAAGCAGTTTTTTAACCTATCAGAATTCCCACAAAAGTTCCAAAATTAATAGTGCCAGATGTCTTTGCAATTGTGGGATATGGGAAAAGCTAAAATTAGTAAGACTGGAGATGTTTCTTTAAGAAGCTGTAAGTGTCTCACTCTTCCCCCCATTCCATGCAGATTATGATATTATGTCCTCACCATAGCATAAGATGGGGGG
This sequence comes from Ursus americanus, assembly GCF_024610735.1. NCBI lineage: Eukaryota > Metazoa > Chordata > Mammalia > Carnivora > Ursidae > Ursus > Ursus americanus. Next base: position 9,901,396 of record NC_142131.1, read on the forward strand.
TGTAGTCCCCGAAGAGAATTAAACAGAAGACATGGAAACCAGGCATGGTTGAAGGTGAGGAAACCATATGGAAAATGTACAGAATAAAGAGTCAGTGTATTCTTAATGCCTGGAAACCTAGCTGTCTTTCCTCCAGGTCACTGTAATCCCAGTAAGAAAACAGAAAATTGTGTTCTGGGAAATCTTTCAAGTAATAAGTAGACTATTTAATTCAAATTACTTGGTTAGATCCCACTCAACAATTTCATTATACTACTCTTAGCTTTAGGTCAGTCTTAATGCATTATTCTTAAATATGAGGAGACAAATAAGAACTCTCAAATTAGAGAAAAATGTCAGTTATGTAAGAAGGAGATTGAAGCAAATAAATGAACAGCAATCTCCAGGAAACAAACAATTTGAAGGTAAAATAAATGTAAAAATAAATTTTGAATATCAACAGAAAAAGATGATATTTTAACATTTAGCAAGAACAGGATAGTATAAGAAGTATATATAGAACATTTTAAAAACTATATAAAATTAATAACATAATGTCAGTACTTAAAAACTCAAGAGAATTTAAGTAGCGGTAAACTTCCAGAAAAAAAGCAAAACATGACTGTAGAGAATAAAAAGTAAAGCCAATGGACTGGATGATCCATTCAGGCATGTTAACCCCTAAATAGTGAGATCCCAAGAAGGGTGAACTCATTAGGGAAATAAAAATATTCAAGAACAATTTCAGAGCAACAACAAAATGTTTCCTATGTATATTTTTAACCTAGTACTGCAACAACAACAACAAAAAGAAAATAAATCCACACCATGTAGAAATTACTATGTATTCACTAAAGTATATCTCTTTTGAGCTAAATTGGCTGTGAAGCTATTGTGCTTTCTTTACTCTCTTCCCACATTTACTGGCTGGATAGAAATGATCCATCAGAGGACTCCTCCAAGCCCCTAGCAACTTTCAGAATGACTAGCTGGGAGGAGCCTGAAATATCACGCTGAAAGCCATATTCCAATTACCTTCCAAACTGACCGTGAGATGAACTATATAAAGTAAGCTCTGTGGTGGTAAGCTACAAAGATTTGGGCTTGTTTGTTACAGCAGTAGCCTATCTGATTAATAGAAAATGTAAACACTATCTCTCTAATCTAAATTTTGCTATAACTATAGTAGGGCTATGGGAAGAGGAAGTATAGAACACGTGTTTGTGCGGCACCTGCATGGCTCAGTTGGTTAAGCGTCTTACTCTTGGTTTCAGTTCAGGTCATGATCTCAGGGTCCTGAGACAGGTGCTAAGTCTCCTTGTCCCTTTCCCTCTGCTCCTACCCCCGTGTGTGCTCACTTTCTCTCATAAATAAATAAAATCTTAAAAAAAAAGAAAATATATTTGTATAGGGATGGGTCAGGGACAGAAGAGAGAGACATATTCTTCATTCTTTTCAATAGTGAAAAGTAAATTGATAACGGCTCAAGGTAAAAAAAAAATCTAGAATTAGCAAGTCTATTATTCAGAGATATATGGGTAAATGTCAAAGTAATTGGCTAAAAGAATTAAAAGATGCTGTGCTTGCAGAAAAGTAATTGTGGCATGGGGGATTTTCTTTTCCTTAAGGACATTTATAAAACTATTTGACCTTTTAAATTGTATGTATATATAACTCAGTTAAAACTCAGGACAAAAGAAAAATATTTCTTGTATAAAAACTTTACAAATGAGTGACAAGAGATTGCAAAATTGTGGAACCTAACCTAGAAGGAACGGTGAATCAGGGAAGATGACAGAGAGGCAAGAGTAACATCTGAGATCTGAAAGATGACTTGGTATTGTATAGAGTCTTTCATATTCCTATCTGTTGCTATCCAAAATTATGTGATCCATTCATTTATTAGAAATCAGAAAAAGTTCCATTTGAATATGGAAATAGTATGAGAAAAGTATATCACTAAAACATCTTGAGAATGTTAAACAAAATAGTCTTAGAAAGTTATACTGAACTAAAACCCCAAATCATAAGTTAGAGTGATCTGATTTATCCAAGAAAAAGGCATTAAAATTTACATTTTTTTCTAATTTGAAGAAATATATATAGGACGCAAGATTCTTTTTCCAATTTAATCATAATCAACAATGGTGGAGGAACATTTCTGCCATTGACTAACGGCAAAGTGTGTGGAAAAGTATGTACCTCATCCTTCTCAAAACTCAGAAATAATAAAAATTTAGTACTAGAATCATATGGCTTTTAACAAAACTCACAAATGTAATATGTCACATTTTAAAGCTTCATCTAACTTGTGTTTTATGTTTAGTTCTCTCAGAACACCTAACCCTAAGCACAGTGGACCATTTGCCCAATAACCTGTAGAGCAACACTGCTTTTCACAATGGAAAATTCAGGGCAATTCTTTTCTTCTTGAACAGTCTGCTAAGCACCCTGACATCACAGGCCTGTGCTTTCTCTCAAAGATAGGAGGGCTTTCCAACTCTACTACGCTTATTCCTCTTTCTTTACAATGTTTTCTAAAACTAATGCTGACAAAAATAACTTGGGGGTGTAAGAAGAAAACTTAATTAGTTGAAAGGAAAAACAACATATCAAAGTCTACACCCGAGAGCTAAAATGCAAAACAATGTCATTGTTCTTACAAGAAATCTTTTCTTGGCTTTCAATATGTGAAAGTGTGAAGGAGATTAATGATCCTTTAGTTAAAAGACTCCAGCAGAAAGTATCTGTAAATCATTTGTTGGTTTCTAGGAAAATACCCCAAGAAACTTTCATTACATGTTCTATTTCAGTAATAGTATTCCTCTTTTTCTTCAAGCCTTTTCTTCTTTTCAGAGTTGCTAGCCTAATAATCAATGAAGACATGCTCAATATGTTTCTCTCCAATGTGGCCTCTCTAGCACAAGCTCTCTGTCTACCGAATCACTTCAAATGGGATTGCCTGACCAACCGACTCATTCCTACAAACAATTTTATACACATAAATAATTGCATGTTTAGTTCTTTCATCTTGGTTGTGAACATAAAAGTGTACAAGAAAGGTTTCAAGTGTTTTGTTACCTATATCGCACTTCCCTAGTCATCCTTCTTTGTTTAAATTAGGAAACAACTGTCTTCTAAATCTGAAAAAAAAGATCATTAGGCAATTTATCTTCCACTTTAAACTCACTGTGTTTTCCCCCTCTATATAACTGTTTTCACCTTTTTGTGTAAAGTGATTTTTTGGGGAGTACATGGTTTGTTAAGTTTGTTTGGTGACATTTTTCGGCTATTCAAAACAGATCTCAAATATTATTTGCACTCAGTGATTAATTATTGAATAAAGACTATAATATGGGACAAAATCAGAAAAAAATAAGCATATAGAGAAACCATATGTAATGAATGTTAACAGCATAGACAAAAACCTCACTATACTTCCATATAAGGAATCAAAACAGTCAGGGTTAATTTTAAATTAAAAAAAGAAAGAAAGAAAATGAGCAAGAATATCCATTAAGCAATAAGAATGTGCATGAGAAATAGGTAAGAGAATTGCGAAGAAGGTGATGAAAGTTAATAACTTCCTTTTTAAATTAGTAACTTTTGATTCCTTTTTAAATTAGAGGAAACTTTCATTAAGAAGATAGTCTGTGTTCCAGTAACACTAATTCTATGTGTTTGTTTACTAAAGAAAGTTGTGTATTCTGAAATTCAGAGTATCAGTTTTGTGTTCCTCAATTATTCACATTACTGTATCACATATTTCAGTTACTAATTTTTTTTAAAAAAAGGAAGACACAGGTCACCATGATATAGTAAAATGTTACATGTCAAAATTATTTCCTTTTCCCTCTACACTAAACCATAAAATTCAAGAGAAATAGGTTTCTCTAAAGTTAGTTTACCAAAAAAAAACAAACGAGAAAAATATGAATATTTTCTTTAAAATTTATGATGCTACAGAGAATAATTAAATATATTTTAAATGTATGTGATGTAAAAATACAACAAATTTTGTTTTATGAGTTTTTAAGCAATCACAGAGACTTTGAATTTAGTAACGCATCATCCAGATGAGCATTTTGATAAAAGGGATACAAAGTATTTATTAAAAAACCTCTATTCTTATATTTTCTTTGAGGAATACTTTTCTCCTATACACAAATGATAACTTTGAAATCTGTATTTTTATTAATAATACTGCTCAATATTTATGAATTGCATGGCATAACACTTGGCACAAAATAACATTTGATATGCTAACTGTTGAACTTATCAATCACCCTTTAATTGTTATATTATACATAACAAGTATTTTGCTTGTGTTAAGTTCCTGGAGGGCAGGGATCCTCTGCATCTTTCTCATTGGTGTATCCTCACTGTCTAACAAAATGCTGTGCATACAGAATACTCTCATTACATGAAGAATAAATGACAGGAAAATAATGAATAAGCAAAGATATATTGCTAATACATTCTCAGCAAAGACAGAGAAATTATTTATTATTTGATTCCAATTCAGCATGTTATAAACACTTAAGGCAAAAATATCCTCATTATAAAATCAGAATAATACCTTAAATCCTCTTTTGGCAGAAGGTAAGATCAGTAAATTCTATGATTTCATAGTTATTATAGTATCTAAATAATTTAATACATTTAGCAAAGCATTTTGTAAAGTACTTAATTCATAGTTAAAGTAGAGCAGCAAAAGAAGACTGATGATAATCAGCAAATTCAATTTCTAAATCTTTTAATTTAATCCAATTTAGTTTTTCTATATGGGATGCTTGCTGGCAGAAGCTGGGACATGGTCAGGGTGGTTGGGTGCATGGAGGTTTATCAAGAATGATAAGAGGAGGGAAAAAGGTAAATAGGATGCAGTTAGAGCCTGCAAGATGCACTCTGTGGCTCTTGCTGTGTGTGCGGGGAAAGTAAGTGCGGGTCCTGATGGAAGGCAGGGAGAGGATGAGCTGGGATGCATTAAGCACCAGGGAGGCTCAGAGAATAGTGGAGTCAGACTGGAGGCACTGCTGCCATGACCACTCTTCCCAGAGGAAAACCCATCTCCCAGGATTGTGGGAATTCTACAGGATGGTAGGGGCGTCCTGCAATGAGAAACATCTGGGTGCCCAGGTGCCAGACCCCTTGTGCCAGACACATTTGTAGGAAGTCTGGTTGATGCCACCTATCAAGTGAACCCCAATCTTCATCACACCTAGACCCCACCCCACCCCCAGAGTCACAGTGCAGGGAAACCTCCCTGTAGGGCATATGTGTGATAGGCGCCCTTTCTGCAGGCAGAAAGAGTTACTAGGGTTTTACATGTGGCATGTGAGCTCTCCATGAAACACTACCATTTCCCTTTCCATCTTAAAATGTTCAACATAATCTAAAGGAATGGTTGAAATACCATCTAGTCTTGTGTAATAAATACAAAATGAATCAACAAGTTCTTGATTATACTTAATGAACATTTTCATTATTTGTCATGAATATCACTATATTTCCTGAGGATAAATGGGGGCTAGAAGTACTTGAGAGACTATAAGCCTTTTCTATCCACATTATGTTGTTTATCATCATAAAACCTCCTGAGTATTTAAGGCAAACATCTACCTGTTGGTCATGCTTGCTTCATGATATAACTCTGAATTTATTGTCCTATTTTGGCAGTTGGCTTGCTCTACAATGTAATGCAGCTGAATCAGAACCCTGTTTCTTGTTTCTTCTAGGGTCTGGTCTAACGCAAAATGGAACATTAAGTCAAAAGAAAAATTTAGTGCAAGTCTAGATTTATGACAGCTACACTTTCCTATGGTGTGGATTTCCAAGGAGAAATTGCAGGCAATTCAAGGATGCTGAAATGTGCAAAGCTATCTGTTGATCAGAAATTAAGTACATAAAAAAAAAGTCTTTATGAAGACAGACTTTCATCTTTAATACACGTTTCTTAAGGAATAAGTCCCCCCCCCCTTGGGGAATTCAGGGCTTGATGTAGAAAAACACCTGCTGTGCCATCTGCAGCAAAACTGTTGCTGCCCCTCTCCCTGATAATGGATTCACTTATTGACCAGGGCCAGGGAATTAAGTTTAAAAAGCTAAATTAAAAAGACATCTAATTTATTGCCACCATTTCCAAAAAAGAATGTGAAATCAATGGTAAAGTCCCAAACTTTGACAACTGGTTATGAGTAAAGAATTCAGAATTCAGAGACAAATAAGGCACTGATCTCCAGAATGTACATTCTGGTGAAGAAGACAAACACTTCCATAACCACTTGGGACCAAATGCGGCAAACTCTATTAACATGATACAAGCAATGGACCAGGGAAGTACAAGGAAGACAGGTTAAATTGACTGGAGGAATGGGAAACTTGAAGAGATGGAGACTGAGATGGACCTTAATGAGTCTGGGTATGATGGTCGTCTTGGTATGAGCATGGAGAGGAAATTCAAGGCATAGGAAAATGGGTAACACTGGAAAAAAAAATAGGAAAGGTCTTTTTTATTTTAAATTTTAAAGAGTAAGAATTTTGTAGCTGAAAAGACACTGGAGTTCATTTATTTTATGTCTTCAAGTCACATTGCTTGTTACCCTAAAAATAGAAGTGTTTCTAGGAAGTAAAGATAAAGGGAAAAATATTTCGCTGCAAAAATTAAATTTCAGTGCCAGCAGTCATTTCTAACTGCTCAATTTTACCAAAAAAGAAATAGCTTCTTGGAAGACGCATGTGATATTCATTTTGTCAGAAATCATTTTGCCTAGAAAAAAGATTCAGGAGTCCTGACTTGTATTCCAATAAACTTTGCCGTAGCTTACTACTACCACATATCTTTTCATCTATAAGGATTGAGCCAATCTTTGAAAATTAAAAACACAGCAAGTAAGTTATGATAGTATGAGACTTTCATTTTTTTATCCAATAAATTGTTTGAACACATGATTAATGAGCCTCCTCAGTGTGGTAGGCACAGTTTCTATGCAAGAGAAGTACAGGAGGAAATAGAGCATCGTCCTTTTTGCATGAAGTGCAGATTCTATCAGAAGGATTTTTAACAACTTACTAACGTTTACATTATCATCATTACCATTAACACGAAAAGCACAAATGTGTAATGTTTGTAATTCATAGTGTTGTTTTGAAGGATTAAATGAGACAATGCATGTAACAGTGAATTGTAGCTAGGATTCATTATTATTTTCTCTGTCATTGCCTTTTTTAAAGTTCACTTTTGTTGTTATACTGGCATATGCCTTTTCTAGTCTTTTATTTTTAATTTCTTTAATTAAAGAGGTAAAATAGACACAAAAAACTACAGATATTTAAAGTGTACAAATATGATAAATTTTGCAATAAGTATACATCAGTGGAAAATTGCACCACAATAAAATAATGAACACCCCTAAATCTATCACCCTTAAAAGTCTCCTCATGTACTTTCTAATTCCTCCTTACTTTTCCTCCTATCCCTTACCTGTTCCTAGGCAACCACTACAGATTACATTTGCATTTTCTAGAATTTTATGTAAATGGTACCATACAGATGTTCTTCTTTTGTCTGACTTCTTTCACTCAGCATAATTATGTCGAGGTTCATTTATGTTTTTGCATGTAGCTGTCTGTTCCTTTATATTGCTAGAAGTATTTTATTATACTAATTATGCCATAATTTGTTTATCCATTCACCTGTTGATACATAATTCTGTTGTTTCCAGTTTTTGGTTAATGCAAATAAAGTTGCAAAGAACCTTCCTATAGGAGTTTTTGTAAGTACATAATGATATTGTACAGCTTTTCATGTGCTTAATTTGCCATCCTTAGTCTTTTTTTATGAAGTGCTTGATCTAAACTTTGGATTACTTTATATTGAGTTTTTTTCTTATCATTCAGATTTAGGAGCTCTTTATATATTCTGGATACAAGTTATTTATGGTTTGCAAATAGTTTTCCCAGTTTGTGGCTTCTCTTCATTCTCTTGGGAATGCCTTTCGAAGAGCAGGTATTTTAAATTTTTTGATGCAGTCCAACTTACTAATATTTTTTCTTTATGAAAAATGATTTTGGTGTCAGATCTAAAATCCAGAGATATAAATAGTTTTTCTATACTTTTCCTGATCGTATGCATTTTAGGTTGTACATTTAGGCCTATAGTCTATATTCAGTTAATCGTTCTTTAGATACAGGTACAATTTCACTTTTCTCTGCATGCAGATACCCTCTTTTGAAATCACCATTTGTTCAAAAGGCTATTCTTACTCCACTGAATTCCTTGCACCACTAAATTCCTTTGCACAGTCATTAAAAATCAGTTATCCTTGGGGTACCTGGGTGACTCAGTCAGTTAGTTAGGTGTCAGACTCTTCATCTTGGCTCAGGCCATGATCTCAGAGTCATGAAATTGAGCCCCGCCATCTGGCTCTGCACTGGGTGTGGAGCCTGCTTAAGATTCTCTTTCTCCCTCTCCCTCTGTGGGCCTCTCCCCAAGCCTACTCACACTGTATCTCTCTCTCTCTCTCTCTCTCAAAAAAAAAATCAGTTATCCTTTTCCGTTTGGGTGTATTTCTAGACTATCTATTCTGTTCCATTAGACCAATACAACACCGTTTCAAAAGTACAGCTTTGTAAAGTCATTAGTCTTTCATCTTCACCTTTTTTTCAAAATCGTTTTGAGTATACTAGACTCTCTGTATTTCCATATGGAATTTAGAATCAGTTTGACAATTTTTACAAAAAACAAGACAAAAAAACCCCAAAATCCCTTCTGGGATTTTTATTTGATTAGATAGAATCTATAGATCAGTATGGAGAAAGTTTACAGCTTAATATCAAATGATCTGACATGTGACCTGAGTGTACCACTCCATTAATTTAGATGGTCTTTATTTTTTCTCAAAAATGATTTGAGTGTTCACTGTATCAGTCTTCCATATATTTCACCAAATTTATTCTTAAGGACTTCATACTTTGTGATGCTATGATATGTGGTGTATTTTTTTTTTAATTTTTTTTTTAAAGATTTTATTTATTTATTTATTTGACAGAGATAGAGACAGCCAGCGAGAGAGGGAACACAAGCAGGGGGAGTGGGAGAGGAAGAAGCAGGCTCACAGCGGAGGAGCCTGATGTGGGGCTCGATCCCATAACGCCGGGATCACGCCCTGAGCCGAAGGCAGACGCTTAACCGCTGTGCCACCCAGTCGCCCCTATGTGGTGTATTTTTATTTCAATTTTTGATTATATTGCTAGTACATAGAAATACAATTCATATTTTTGTCTACTGATCTGGTACAAGGCACACTTATTAAACTGACTTACTACTTCAGGTAGGTTTTCTTTTGCAAGTTTTACGAAATTTTCTACATAGATGATCATGTCTTCTAGGAGTAAAGTTTTATTACTTTTTCTCTAATCTGGATAACTTTCATTGCCTCTTTTGGGTTATTTCACACCGCCTAAAATCTCAAGATAATATTGCATAGAAGTGAGGATATTAGGATGAAAGCACTCAGTGTTTCCCCATCCATCATACTGTTAATACAAGGTTTTTCATAGATGTCCATTATAAAATTGAGAAATTTTCTTCTATTTCACCGTTCATTTTGTCAAATGATTTTTTGTACATCTACTGCTACGTTTATATGTTTTCTTTTTTCCTTTTTAGTGTTAATATAGTAGGTTATATTAGTTGAGTTTTATATTTTAAGCCAGCCTTGAATTCCTGAGATAAACCCTGGTGATAAGCTGTTGGGTTCAATTTAATTTTTTTTTTTTTTTTTTTTAGGCTCCATACCCAGCGTGGAACCCAGTGTGGAGCCCAACACAGGGCTTGAACTCATGACCCTGAGATCGAGACCTGACCTGAGATCAAGAGTTGTATGCTTAATGGACTGAGCCACCCAGGCACCTCTCAATCTAATAAAATTTTCAAGATTTTTGTATCTACATTCTGCAGCTTTCTCTTCTTGCAATGTCTTTGTCTGACTGGGATGTATTCTCTCTTCATCAATTGTCTGGAAGAGTGGTGTAGTATTCATATCAGTTTTTTCTAAAGTATTTCATAGAATTCATTAGCAAAGTCATTGAGGCCTGGGGTTTTGTTCTCTTGTTTACCTTTTTAATCTTCCATGTAAATTGTGTCAAGGAATGTGTTCATTTCACCTACAGTCAAGTTACTGTCATGAATTCGTTAATTATATTCACTGTTTATCCTGTAAAGTCTGCAGAATCTCTAGTAATGTCACCTCTCTCATTTTTGGCGTTGGTAATTTCTGTCTTTTCTCATCTTTTTCCCCTTAATCTGATAATCTATAGGTTTATCAATTTTATGATCCCCAAAACTGCTTTTTGGTCACATTGGTCTTCTTTATTGATTTTACATTATCTATTAGATTGTTTATCATTTTAATATTTAATATGCCTTTTTTATCTGCTTACTTTGGATTTAATTGACTCTGCTAATTTCCTAGGGTGGAAGCTGAGATGATTGATTTCAAAAGTTTTTTCTGTCCTAATAAAGGCACTATTGCTATACATTTCTTTAGTACTGCTTCAGTGGGCTCTTGCAAATTAGGATTTTCTTTTTGTTTTCATTCTCTTGAAATACTTTGCAATTTCATTTTGTTTCTCTTTTGACCTTTCCGCTACTTAGAACTGTGTTTCATTTCCAAATATTTGTGAATTTTACACATATCTTATATTTACTGACTTCTAATTTAATTCAGTTGTGGTCAGACAATACGTTTGTATGATTTAAATCGTTTTAAATTAGTTGACACTTGTTTTATGGTCTATCTTGGTAAATATTCCATGTGTACTTGAAAAGAATGTATTCTGCTGTTGTTTGGCAGCTTGTTCTATAAAAGTCAATTTATTAAAGCTGGTTATTTGGGTTGCTCAGGTATTTTATATCCTATTGATTTTCACTTCATTTGTCCTACAATTATTGAGAGAGAAATACTTAAATTTCAAAATAAATTGGAGACTGGTCTATTTCTCCCTGTACTTACCCTCATCCTCCCTGCCTTCCCTTTATACATTGAAAAATTAACAATTTAAATGCTTATTTCTGAGCAGTGCTTCTGATTTCATCAGCAAAACATTTTCAGTAGTTTTTGTCTGTTCAAAGAGCAAACCATGTTTTGCTTTAAAAATGATCATCTCAAACAGCAGAGCAAAACTGTATGAAGATAAAGATCATATTTTTGTTTGATTGAGTGGACAATTCACTTCTGTGGAAATGTTTGATCCAGAATTATCTGATCCCAAATCCTTGTTTTAAAATCTCCTGAACTATTTTTATATATAATATAAAATACTATAAATATATATTATTTCTATTCATATTATAAATATATAACTCTAATCTATCACTATAAGTAATCTATATCTCTAGAAGATTATATATCTATTATATGTGACTATATAATATATAAGTAATCTATATCTATATATCTATAGATGTAGATATGTATTATAGGTATAGATATACAGTTAAAAACATATGAATATGTATGAACTTAATTGTTTTCACAACATAAAATGTTTCCAGTGTGCCATCTTAAGACATGAAGTTTTCTTCAAATGGTAACTCTCATGGGAGAAGTTTTCTTTCATTATTGTCTTTTTAAAGATGGATAATGTGGCTATTTGAAGAGAAACATTCTGTTATACCATTGAGAGTTGTATTTCCTCAGCATAATGAGCAATTTTAATTTGGTCTGTGGATCATTACTTCTTGATATTGCTAGAATCCTAGTGTTTTGAACTGTGGCTGTCATATAGCAGATTTATGCATTTGGTAAAATGACTACCCTGGAGAATTAGTTTTCCCTTGTCTTACACAGAGAGGAACTTGATATTATATGACCTAATGACTATTCTATTTTCTTCCTCGAGACATCTGGAAAAATATTTCTCCTTTCCCTGGATTTCTAGAATACTTAGAATTTTATTTAACTTTGGAAAAATGGGTAACCCTTTACCATCCTACCTCACTGGTGTACATGAAAGATTTAGCTTCTCAGTGCACACTGAAATTTCTTGTTCTGTCCATGTTGTAGTAGATGTGGCAGAGACTGTTTGCTCCTTTCCAAAATACATTCTCTTCTTATTTCCTAATGAGAACCCTAACTTTGTTCTAACACTAATTTGCCCAGCATAAAAAGAAAATCTACATTTTCCATTCTCTCTTCATTTTTGGAACATTTCCTCCTCTTTCTGCACAAAAGTCAAACAAGATGTCTGATGATAAAGCAGCCACCCTACATCCATAAGGAAATGACCAAGTGCATTGCTGAGACTTTAGATCTGATGTCTTTGGGCCTCTGAAACAATGCCGGTAGCTGCCTCATCTTCATTTCTACTTGAAAATTGTAACACACTCTGTTATTTCTTAGATCATTATTTAGCTATTCTTTACATGCAATTGCACTTATTACTTCATGGCTATGGCAGAGACTATAAAGTTTCCTATTACAGTGAATCTGTATGACCTATGATACATTTTACATTGAATATTTTGACTGTTGTCATTCTTGGTAACCCTAGCTTAAAAATCAGAGACTTCTAGGTTCATGTAACTGGGGAGGTTGAGGAGAAGATACACAGTCTGGCTGGTTACATCAAGGCTCTACCTGTGTTGCTCTGAAACACTTGGTGTGACTTTTATCTTCAGGCTGACATCTAAAAAACTACAGTTATTCTAGGCCATACATATTCACACTCAATTTCCAAAAGAGAAGAGAAAAATAACTTCCAGAACTTTTCTCGAAAGAGAAAAGGAAAGACCCTTTGCAAATTTTCTATAGTACTGATTTATATAACCAGGGGATTTCTAAGGACAGACTGATTTAAGTCTTTCCCTATCTAAATGAATCTCTAGCAACAGGATAGGATTACTTAACACTGGCTAGCTCAGATAAGTGAGTTTAAATTCATCTGATGACCAACCTCATCAAGCAAAAACAGATAGTTACACTGTGAGCCGGCAAGAATATAGGTACATACACAAAACCAATTTTTCAAACAGCAGAACTCGCACATTTTATTTAATTTTATTTATTTAAATGCTAACTATAACACTATAAGTAGATTTGATAACCTACAAGTAGGTCACAAATTCCATTTATAAAAGGCTTATACTAATTAATGTCTAACCATATGTGGTATGATAGAGTGGGAAAACTATTAAAGATACAACCATATTGGTCCTTAATACCCTCAAAATGCCACAATGTCACAAACACATATATTTTTGTTTGCTGATAATAAGAGCTCACAAAAATCCCTCAGAGTTCATGGGGTACCTGGTTGGCTCAGGGTTAAGCATCCAACTCTTGATTTTGGGTCAGGTCATGATCTCAGGGTCCTGAGATCAAGCCCTGAGTCATGCTCCTCACTCAGCATGGAGTCTGCTTGAGATTCTCTCTCTCCCTCTGCCTCTGCCCCTACCCCCCCCGTCAAATAAATATAATCTTTAAAAAAAGCCCTCAGAATTCGCAAAGCATAGGACCCTCATTATATTGTTCTATCACAGAGAAGAAAAAAGGTTTTGATAGGAAAGGAGCCTGATTGGTTATTTTAATTCAAGTTTCACTATTTATAGACATTTCCATGATAATATGCCTTTCAGAAGGTTAGCTATGATCAGCTTATCTTAAATTTTAGAAATCTAATAAAAAAGAGTTTGCTAACTGCCTTAAAATTCAGATTTATTTCTTTGGAAGCTTATTGATTTTCTTATGTATCATAACAGAAATACTATCAAATAGCATAGAAACAATTATGGAAAATTATACACTTACCCTTTTAAGTTTGAAATAATTGTATCATGGACAGTCACTGAATACAGGTCAGTAAGTTACAGGCAATGGCTGAGGCAACTTCGAATAGAAATTCATAACAGAACTTTTATATTTTCAGGTTTTTTTTTTACTAAAATAATTCATTTGGTATGTTTATTCTGGTAGCATTTCCTAAAATCTGGTAAGCAACAAAAACTTAGATGACTCGACCTCATTACTTAAATAAACGTTGATAATTTTAGGATCCCTTCTCTAATACTTTTTCTTTTTTTGCATCTTTTACATACAAGACAGTCTGTTCTTTGTTTTGTGTAGCCAAAGAAAAAGCTTGGTTACACTCTGGTAACAAACAACTCCATCACCTCAAGAAGTAATAACCTAAGGATGAGTGAAGAGCTACCCCACCATGGAGCCATAAGGAAAACTGGAAATACTTGGTGAGCTATACTAATGTCTACTTCTTGTCTTTAAGAAAAAAAAATAATAACTTCAAAAATTTTTAGTCAAAATGGATATACACACTGCAAAATTAGACATATGTGATCCTTTTAGTAATGGACTCATGGAGAAATTAGAATAATAAATTATTCTGAGTAGGAGTATTGCAGAAAACTTCATGGATATGACATATAAACTAGTTCCACAAGGACAGGAAGTAGCTGCAGAGGTACATGAGCAATCCGTGCTAAGGAAAGTGCACAATCATTGCAGAGTGAAGAACAGACTAGATTAGAGTGAGAATGGAGGAATATACTGTGAGAAGCCAAATGGCAATAGTTCAGATGAAGGGCAATGAAATAAAGGGGAAGTATAACATGGAAAATTTACTAAATTTGGTCTATAGTAGATGGAGAAGTAAGCAAGGGACAAAAATTAATTGATAAATGCTAGTTATAGCTTAGGGAAGTGATTTGGAAATGGAATTATATGGAATCCTATTTCAATGATATAGTAATTGCTATATTATTTTAAAAAATTATCCATAGTCAAATGACATTAGAAAATATTTCACTACGCTGTTCCCCCTTATAATTTCATCATGAATCTTTGCCTATTAAGGTCACGGGAATTCTTACAATAAAGAAACATGTTTAATTCAACATTCCCAACTTGATAAGATTTGTGTTTCCTGCTATGTGACTAGGAGTGTTTTGCTTAATACAGTTACACAAATGAAGTATTAATTTTCAAGGGGGAAAGATGAACACTAAAGATGTGCTGAATATACACCATAGTCTTTATTAATTAATAAGTCACTTTAGGATACTGCAAAATTTCAGAGTTCTCATTATATGCTATTATTTTAAAAGTAGAAAAATTAGGAAAGATTTTTATTCTTTACTAATCTCAGTACATGTCCTGGAAATAACATGTTAAAGTAGGATTCTAAAATAGGCTACTTATTTGTCATTTGTGTTGATTTGACAGGAAATGAAGAAAAAAATTAGCAGTATGGATTTTGACATTTGTTTTTAAATATGTATGTATGTATGTATGTATGTATGTGTTTATTTATTTATTTATGTAATTTCCACACCCAATGTGGGGCTCAAACTCACAATCCCAAAATCAATAGTCGCATGTTCCACTGACTGAGCCAGTCAGGTGACCCTGATTTTGACATTACTTTTTAGTATCTAAATATCTATATCTCTATCTATATCTCTATAAAACATATAAATATATATAGGCTCTGTAATTAGAAAACATTAATAACCTGGGATCTTTCTAATTCCAGAGTTTTTCTTCTTCCCCATTCTAATGTTAGTATTGTTACTGTTGTTGTTTTTGAGAATGACATACTGAATTTTGTTTCTAACTGTAAAGATTTCAGTTGTCTGAAAAAATAACTATCTTAACTATCAAAAGTAACAAAAATCTCTGACACTTTTTCTGATCCAGTCTTGGATATATTAGGTGATCTAATATAGGTTGAATGATTAATTCATCTCCTCACAAATGAGTATGCAGGTATTTAAGTATAAAGAAGAATCATTTTATTTTCAGATCCATGCTACACTATGTCATGAGAGGTAAATCTATATTAACGAAAATAGAATCTATTTTTGCTGTCATATATGATTATGCACACATATGCATCAAATATTTTGGCTCAAAAGGGATTATATATAACATAAGAAATACTAAAAGGGATCCTCTAAGCAAAGAGGGAGCCCAAAAGTAACATAGACCAGAAAGAAACAGAGACTATATAAAGTAACTGTCACTTTACAGGTTATACAATGGCACTAAATTAATATCTTTCAATAGTTAATCTGATTGTAAATGGGCTAAATGCCCCAGTTAAAAGACACAGGGTATCGGATTGGATTAAAGCAAGACCCATCAATTTACTGTCTGCAAGAGACTCATTTCAGTCCCAAAGACACCTCCAGATTGAAAGTGAGGGGGTGGAAAATCATTTGTCATGCTAATGGACATCAAAAGAAAGCTGGGGTGGCAATCCTAATATCAGAAAAATCAGATTTTAAACCAAAGGCTGTAATAAGAGATGAGGAAGGACACTATATCATAATTAAAGGGTCTATCCAATAACAAGATCTAACAACTATAAATATTTATGCCCGTAACATGGAACAGCCAATTATATAAGCCAATTAATAACAAAATCAAAGAAACATATCAATAATAATACAATAATGGTAGGGGACTTTAACACCCCCCTCACCGCAAAGGATAGATCATCTAAGCAGAAGGTCAACAAGGAAATAAAGACTTTGAATGATACACTGGACCAGATGGACTTCACAGATATATTCGGAACATTCCATCCTAAAGCAAGAGAATATACATTCTTCTCTAGTGCACATGGAACACTCTCCAGAATAGATCACACACTGGTTCACAAATCAGGTTTGTGAACCTTTTTGGCACCAAAAGATTGGGATCATTCCCTGCAAATTTTCAGACCACAATGCTTTGAAACTGGAACTCAATTACAAGAGGAAATTTGGAAAGAACTCAAATACATGGAGGCTAAAGAGCATCCTACTAAAGAATGAGTGGGTCAACCAGGAAATTAAAGAAGAATTTTAAAAAATTCATGGAAACAAATGAAAATGAAAACACAACTGTTCAAAATCTTTGGGATGCAGTGAAGGTGGTCCTAAGAGGCAAGTATATCTTGTTTCTCAAGAAACAAGAAAGTTCTCAAATATACAACCTAACTTTACACCTAAAGGAGGTGGAGAAAGAACAGCAAATAAAGCCTAAACCCAGTAGTAGAAGAGAAATAATAAAGATTAGAGCAGAAATCAATGAAATAGAAACCAAAGAACAGTAGAACAGATCAAAGAAAATAGGAGCTGGTTCTTTGAAAGAATTAGTAAAATCAATAAATCGCTGGCCAGACGTAGGAAAATGACAAGAGAAAGGGACCAAGTAAATAAAACCATGAATGAAAGAGAAGAGATTACAACCAACACTGAAGAAAAACAATTATAAGAACATATCGTGAGCAACAGTATGCCAACAAATAAGGCAATCTGAAAGAAATGGATGCATTCCTAGAGATATATAAACTACCAAAACAACTAGGAAGAAATAGAAAACCTGAACAGACCCATAACCAGCAAGGAAATTGAAGCAGTAATTTAAAATCTCTCAAAAACAAGAACCCAGGGCCCAATGGCTTCCCAGGGGAATTCTACCCAACTTTTAAAGAAGAAATAATACCTATTCTTCTGAAGCTGTTCCAAAAAATACAAATGAAAGGAAAACTTCCAAACTCATTCTATGGCCTCATACCTTGATCCCAAAATCAGACAAAGACCCCAGAAAAAGGAGAATTACAGACCATTATCCCTGATGAACATGGATGCCAAAATTCTTACCAAAATACTAGCCAATAGGATCCAACAGTACATTAAAAGGATTTTTCACCACAACCAAGTGGGATTTATTCCTGGGCTGCAAGGATGGATTGACAACCACAAATCAATCAATTGATGCATTACATAAATAACAGAATGGACAAGAACCATATGATCTCTCAATAGATGCAGAAAAAGCATTTGACGAAGTACAACATCCTTTCTTAATTAAAACCCTTCACAGTGTAGGGATAGAGGGAATATGCCTCAATATCATAAAAGCTATATATGAAAAGCCCATAGCAAAGATTATTCTCAATGGGGAAATACTGAGAGCTTTCCCCCTAAGGTCAGGAACACAACAGGGATGTCCACTATCACCACTGCTGTTCAACATAGTACTAGAAGTCCTAGCCTCAGCAATGAGACAACAGAAAGAAATAAAAGATATCTGAATTGGCAAAGAAGAAGTCAAACTCTCACTCTTCGCAGATGATATGATACTCTATATGGAAATCCCAAAAGACTCTACCCTAAAATTGCTAGAACTCATACAGGAATTCAGCAAAGTGGCAGGATATAAAATCAATGCACAGAAATCAGTTGCATTCCTATACCTTAACAATGAGACAAAAGAAAGGAATTAAGGAGTTGATCTCATTTACAATTTTACCCAAAACCATAAGATATCTAGGAATAAACCTAACCAAAGAGGCAAAGGATCTGTACTCAGAAAACTACAGAAAATTCATGAAAGAAATTGAGGAAGACATAAAGAGATGCGAAAAAAAAAAAAAAAGTACCATACTCATGGATTGGAAGAACAAATACTGTTAAAATGTCTATGCTACTTAGAATAATCTACGAATTCAATGTAATCCCTATTAAAATACCATCAACTTTTTTTTCACAAAGCTGGAACAAACAACCCTAAAATTTGTATGGAACCAGAAAAGGCCCTGAATAGGCAAAGGAATTTAAAATGAAAATCAAAACTGGTGGCATCACAATGCTGGACTTCAAGTTCTATTTTAAAGCTGTAATCATTAAAACAGTATAGTACTGGCACAAAAATGAACACATAGATTCATGGTACAGAACAAAGAACCCAGAAATGGACCCTCAACTCTATGGTCAGCAAATATTTGACAAAGCAGGTAAGAATAGCCAATGGAGAAAAGACAATCTTTTCAACAAGTGGTGTTGGAAAAATTGGACAGCCACATGTAGAAGAATGAAACTGGACCATTTCCTTACCCCATACATAAAAATAGACTCAAAAGGGATGAAAGACCTAAATATGAGACAGGAATCCATCAGAATCCTAGAGGAGAACACAGGCAGCAACCATTTGACCTCAGCCACAGTAACTTCTTGCTAGACATGTCTCCAAAGGCAAGGGAAACAAAAGCAAAAATTAACTATTTGGACTTTGTCAAGACAAAAAGGTTTTGCACAGCAAAGGAAATAGTTGACAAAACCAAAAGACAACCAGCAGAATGGGAGAAGATATTTGCAAATGACTTATCAGCTAAAGGGCTAGTATCTAAGATATATAAAGAACTTATCAAACTCAACACCCAATAAGCAAATAATCCAATCAAGAAATGGGCAGAAGACATGAACAGACATTTCTCCAAAGAAGACATACAAATGGCCAACAGTCACATGAAAAGATGCTCAACATCACTCATCATCAGGGAAATACAAATCAAAACTACAATGAAATATCTCCTCACACCAGTCAGAATGGCTAAAATTAACAAGTCAGAAAACCACAGATGTTGGGGGCTCCTGGGTGGCTCAGTCATTAAACATCTGCCTTCGGCTCAGGGCGTGATCCCAGCATTCTGGGATCGAGCCCCGCATCAGGCTCTTCTGCTGGGAGCCTGCTTCTTCCTCTCCCACTCCCCCTGCTTGTGTTCCCTTTCTCACTGTCTGTCTGTCAAATAAATAAATAAAAATCTTTAAAAAAAAGAAAAAGAAAACCACAGATGTTGGCAAGGATGCGGAAAAGGGGGAACCCTCCTACACTGTTGGTGGGAATGCAAGCTGGTGTATCCACTCTGGAAAACAGTATAGAGGTTCCTCAAAAAGTTGGAAATAGAGCTACCCTGTGATCCAGCAATTGCACTACTGATTATTTACCCCCAAAATAGAAATATAGTGATCTGAAGGGGCACCTGCATCCCAATGTTCATAGCAGCAACGTCCACAATAGCCAAACTATGGAAAGAGCCCAGATGTTCATCAACAGATGAATGGATAAAGAAGATGTGGTGTATATATATACAATGGAATATTACATAGCCATCAAAAAATGAAATCTTGCCATTTGCAATGACGTGGATGGAACCAGACGGTATTATGCTAAGTGAAGTAAGCCAATCAGAGAAAGACAACTATCATATGCTCTCACTGATATGTGGAATTTAAGACACAAAACAGAGGATCATAGGGGAAGAGAGGAAAAAATAAAATGAGATGAAACTAGAGGGAGACAAACCATACGAGATTCTTAATAATAGGAAACAAACTGAGGGTTGCTGGACGGGAAGGAGATGAGGGATGGGGTAACTCGGTGATGGACATTAAGGAGGGCATGTGATATAATGAGCACTGGGTATTATACAAGACTGATGAATCACAGGCCTGTACCTCTGAAACCAATAATAATTAATTGAATTTAAGTTAAAAATTTAAAATATATATATATAATTTAATATTAATGCCAACATTGAACATTTCAGTTATTGTCAAATTAATTATACTACTCTAAAAAAAATATGTGTGTGTGGATTTAGGTTGCATTAGTTCCTACAGAAGGTTGTATAATAAATAATAACATCCTGCTTGCCCTGAGTCTGCTGCTTACTCTCATTTAACTTCCAGAAACAATAACTTTTGTTTTATATTTCAGATTTTTCATTTTTAGCTTCTATAACTCTAAATAATACATAAATGCAAAATGTTACTGATTTATTAACTTTAGTGAACAAAAGAAGAGCTTATGCCCATACAAATTCTTTCATCACAAAGTTTCATGCCCCAACTTCAAATTTGGTATATTTGTGCTATATACTTTATATACATATACTACATATGTAAATCTCTAATTCTTATTTCATTAGCCTAACAATATCTCTTGGCTTCTCATTATGTAATATGACCATCTTAGAAGCTCTGCCATTTACCTCCATCTTCCCACCCTATCGCAAATTTTCCCCTTCTAATATTTATCCCATTTAGTACTATACTTTTGAGGTACAATACCTCTAAAAGTTCTATAAGTTAAAAACCAATAAATGAGGTACATATTTTCATAAATTTGTAAATTATTTTTTGGTATAGAGCCAAAAATGCCCTCAGATTACTTTTGTCTCTCTTGATTCCAACAACACAATTTCTCTGTTATGAGTTCTAGATTGAAAACTATTGTCTTCCCTCATGTTGCAAAAATCATGCCATATTTTATTTTGAACTACTGTTTGGACAATTTGAACTATTATTTTCTTGTATTTGGCTTTCTCCTCTATATCTATCAATTTTTGTTCTTTACTTCTATTAAAAAGATGGATTTCTAAAGACAATTCCTTTCAAAACAAGCCTATGTTTTGAGTGGAAGTGGGGATAATACTGGTGGTGTGCTGGAGAAATTGGAACTAATTAATGTTGTTTCTCTTTATAGTAATGTATGCTTGGCCATATGTTATTATCTATAATATCAGATACTTGTCCAGGTCTTTTTATCACCTACGACTTGCAAGGCTGGGTCCTCTGTATTTTGCTTAGAAGATGGGCTTTCACTTACATCGGAAACCGGGGATGTACTGTATGGTGACTAACATAATATATTAAAAAATCATTTAAAAAAAAAAAAGAAGATGGGCTTTCATACATAAAATATATATTGTCAAAAACTTTTATCCAATGATACTAATTATGATGATAATTTTTGAGAAATTGTGATGTCTGTGAGAAGAGAAAACAGACGATCATGTGAAAAAAGGATGGCTAAATATACCTAAAATATACTAACTTTTCAGATTTTATAAAAAAGTCAGGGTCTCTTTTTATACTTTCATATTATTATAATTATTTATCAGACATAATGTAGTTATGATTAAATGAGTAATCAGTACTTTACTATTTCCTCTCTAAAAGCATAGATTGTCTCATTATTGCTTACCATAATATCTTCACATAATGATAGGACATTTTCCTGATAATTTTTTGGAGAATAAAAAGATGAATAATGAGGCAAGAAAGGGGTTGTGTGATGTTTAAGAATACAATTATATATTGCATTTGCCAGAAAGTTCTGGTCTACCAGGTAACCTTTTATTTTTTCTCCTATAAAATTAGAAAATCATCTAATCATACATACTTCAATTAAAATATTACTTCTTTAAATAGTCAACTTCATATGTATTTCTCTATTTTATGTTAATTTTCAATACCATTATCATCACTCACATATCCATAACTAATATGCAATATCTCAATGACATTTTTTCTCTACATAAGTGGATATCATACCCAGAAGATGGATTTAATGGCACATTTATGATGAAATAAATAATAATAGTCTAACAAAATGGCAACCAACATATATCTATATCTATCTATATCTATATCTATATTGATATAGATATAGATATATCTATATCACTAAAGTCTAAAATACTTACAGGAAGAAAGATTATAAACCAAATCAAATTATTTAGTAATTCATTCAATAATAAAGATGTTCTGGTTATAGAGTTTGAACTGGGTTTATAGTGTGAATTTAAAAGAGAAAATATTTATCCCTTAAAAATAAAGTTTACCCTTTCTAGAAGAGGAGACAGATAAACTAAGTGGATACATTATAAGAAAAGAGATTGTGAGAATTTCTGTAAATAAAATAAATAAGGAAGTATGTTATAACATTGAGAAAACTTCTTTTTGATCAGATAGTCAGAAAAAGCCTTTTTGAATAATGGACAAAAAGAATTTCAATGATTCATACAAAATTCTTTTTTGAAACTTCTGCACATCAACTATCACTAAGCTTTGTCAAATTCATCAGTGAAGTAATTACATAGTGTTTATATACATATAATTTTTATGTTTTTAAGAAAAAAGAATAAGAAATTGTCTATCATATGTAGAAAATTCCCTGCCAAAAAGCCAACACTGTTATGTTTTTTGTTTGTTTGTTTGTTTTGTTTTTTGTGGAACTTAAACCACTATACAACAACAGGACAATTAAATATTTTCAAATTAAAAGGTTGATTAAAAGGTGATTAAAAAGTCGTGATTTGAGAGTGTTTAGTAGGGTGTATACATGGGAGAAATAATGCAGGATGAATATTAAAATAATCACAGGAGGAATTAGTTTTAGATACTAAGGACTCTGCCAACTAGTGTGATAGAAGATGGGGTAAAAGGAATAGTTACATATGATTTAATTCACACATATGGCAAACTTATTACTTGTGGGATCTGTCACTGCTATTAAATAAATTTTATTGCTCTAATAAATATCACTTCTTTCTCCATTTATATTGCCCCTGATATGGAATTGTATAGTAAATCATTGAAGTTATCCAATTTAGTGGCGAATTTAGATGTCATTCCATATGCCATTCCAACAGCTTAGCCAACAGGTTAAAAAAGAAAAACTAAAAGTTACCACCAGAGCAGTGCTTGAATGTAGTGATAACCTAGAAAAGAGTTGACAATTAGAAAAGCAATTCATTCAGTTTGGACTGCAAAATAATTTCAGACAGGTTCATAGAATTTCTATTGTGAACGCTGCAGTCCAATTCAGCTTTTCATTTGTTGATACCTCTATTTAGGAGGAATTAATTAGGATGGTGATTAACTAGAGAGGATTGGGATTGACCTAGAGACAGTTCCAATTAATGCAAAAGTCACGGAAAGTATAGGATTGTGGATCTATCACATCAATCTCCACATGTGGAAGGATCCTTATCATTTGATGCTGTGTCACATTTGCAAACAAGACTGCTCCAACACTGAAGCATCAGCTTTAGCTGTAACAATTTCAACACAGTATTTCCAATTCTCTAAAATGTTTATCACTCAAACAGAAGTTGGATAGGGCACAGAGTTACTCATTTATTTTGACAAAATAGCAACTCAAGGAAATACATCTATGAAGTGTCCACCAACTGCTTCAGCACTTGCTGTGTCAGTGCATGGCATGGCAGGTGGTTTGCTTGGAAAGTGGAATACAGGTACCTCTTCCAATTCATCACAACCCCTTCCCTGATGCTGCAGTAGTAGCACAACGTCTGGTTCCAGATAGACAATGAACAAAGATACAGATATACAGAGAAAATAGTGATGGCAAATGAAATAATCCATTCCCCTCCCCTAAACGAGCAAAATAAAATAACACAGGTCCTTGGGGAAAGCTACCAGACAAAAACCAGTTAACCTGGGGCACCAGGTTAACTCAACTCAACTCTCCTAGTTGAGTGTCCATCTCTTGATTTCAGCTCAGGTCATGATCTCAGGGTCATGAGATGGAGCCCCACCTCAAGCTCTGTGTTCAGCAAGAAGTTTGCTTGAGATTCTCTCTCTCCCTCTCCCTCTGCTCCCCCCACCCCACTTTCTCGCTCATAAATAAATAAATAAATAAATAAATAAATAAATAAATAAATAAATCTTTTAAGAGAAGAAAACAGTTAACCAGTAGAGTCTATTTTCAGGCATCACAAGAGCAGATTATCTGTTTTATAGGTTGAGACAATAAAAATATCTGGTGTTATGGCACTCAACAAAAGTGCAGTTCAGATAGTGATTATAAAGGTTAACATTTTAAAAGCGCAAACTTTAATAACTTGACATCACTATTTCAGCCAGCATTTTAAAAGAATTATCAGCTACTAAGTCACCACCTGATAATGAATCACTGGTTGCTTTTGAAACCAATTTATTTCCTTTCCAAAGCAATTTCAGACAAATTCATAGCTATTAAAATAATTAAATACAAGTGACATGCTGGGAAAAATGTAGAGGAAAGAAAACATTCTGAGATAGTCATTACTTCTTAAAAGTGAAATCCCGCAGATTGGACTACTGAGTTATTGGTTTCTCAATCAGTCAAATAATCAGAAAAGGGAGGTTTTTCTTTCTGCATTTTTAAATTTAACTTAATTCTATAATTGAGGTATGCTTGGCATGCAAGACCTGCACATATCTAAAGTGTACAATTTGATGTTTTGACATGTGACACACCAATGAAACTATCACCATAATGAAGATACCAAGCATATGCATCACCTTCGAATTTTCTTTGTGCCATTTTATCATGCCTCCTTTTTACCACTCCTGGAACCCCTGCCTGAGACACCACTGATCTGTGGTCTGTCCCTATGGTTTAGTTCGCATTTTCTAGAACTTTATATAATTAAAACAATACAGTATAGACTTATTTTTGTCTGGCTTTTTCCACTCAGCATAATTAGTTTGAGACTCATCAATATTGTACTATATATCAATAGTGCATTTGTGTATTGCTGAGTAGTATAACACTACGTTGCCATAGGACAGTTTGCTTATCCACTAACCCGTAGATAAACAATTTTGGTTATTACAAATAAAGATGCTATGCACATTGTGTAGACATCTCTGTGTAGACTCACACTTTCTTTTCCCTTGGATAAATGCTTAGGAATGCAATGACAGGATCATGCGAGAGGTGTCTGTTTACATTTTAAGAAACTGGGGATTCCAAAGTAATAACATTTTACATTGTCATGACCAGGTTTTAGAGTTCCAGTTCCTCCACATGACTACTAAAAGTTCATATTTTAGCTAAAGTTATTCTAATTGGTGTGTAAGTGTATACTGTTTTCTTAATTTGGTTTAATTTGTATTTTGCTAATAACTCATGATATTAGGTATCTTTTCCTATGGTTATTTGCCATTTATGTATCTCCTTTGGTAAAGTGCCTATTCAAATCTTTGTGCTTTTAAAAATATTTGGGTATTTTGTTATCTTATAATTGAGTTTTGAAGAATTTTTTACAATATGTATAAAGTGAATAAAAATTCTTAATCAGACCAATAATTTGCAAATATTTCTCCAAGTCCTTAACTCTCAAACTTGTCTTTTTGTTTCCCATATAGTGTCTTCCAAAGAGCAGAAGTATATATGGAAGGAGGGGGAGTGAAGATGGCAGAGTAGTAGGGGGACCCTACGCTTGCCTCATCCCTGATAGATAAATATCGTCATTCTGAACACCAAAGAAATCAATCTGAGGACTGAGAGAACAAACTACACAACTAGTGGAAGAGAAGAGCCCACACTGTGGAAGTTAGGAGGTGCAGAGACATGATTTAGGAGAGAAAAGGATCATGGATGCTGCAGAGGGAAGGGAGCCCTGATCACAGAGAGAAGAGAGAGAGAGAGTGCAGTTCATAGGGGATCATACAAGGAAAACACTTTCTCAAAGCCATCTACTGAGAAAATGAGAGGGGCGGATTATCGTGAGTTTTTACAACCAGCAGAACTCAGAGACTGTAGTTTTGGAGGTCCATGGTACAGTTGGTGTTGAGCCCTGCGGGCACTGTGGAGCTCCTATGGAAAAGGAGGGCAGAGGAGTGGGAGCAGGTGCTGGGTCTGAGGATCCCCTGGGATGCACTGAGAGAGATGGTTCTCCCGCCTTGGAGTGCAGCTGGGAGAGGTGACATTGCCTTTCCAGGGACAAAAGAGTCGATGGGTGCCATTCCACTGCCCAGTCCCTTAGCATAGGGGCAGAGACACCTGCTGAGGGCAGCTAACCTAGACTCCAGCTTTTTGCTGTGCTTTATTCTAAACTCCATGTTCCTGCACATTGATGCCACTGCCCTTCTGGGACAAACCTGCACCAGCCTCAGAGTTGTAAGATCCTCCCGCAGAGGACCAGCACAAATCTCCTCCATGCCAGGTCCCTTAACTTTGGGGTTTTGATACTCAGTCAGTCTGCCTCAGCTAAAACACAGGTGCACTGCACTGCTGAGTGAGCAGATGGCCCAGACACAGACGGGGTGAAGGCAGGGATCTGAGGGACACCTCAGACATATGAGGGGAAATAATTTCCTCTTCTGTGAGGGCTTCCAGATAGTGGTGGTTGTAAACTCTCCTCTCTGGGGATGAGGGAGAGGGTGGGAACCATTTTCCTCCCCCAGCCCATCAGCATGGACTGACTTCAGTGAGTAGCACAGCACCAAAAGTGGAAACCTAAACCACTTACACCAGCCTCCCACCCCCTTTGCGCTCTGCAGGTGCTTCTTTACTGGGGCAAGTGTTCCTGAGAGTCAGAGTGCAGGCCCCTACTCCAGAAGACCAACACAAACTCCCCACATGCACCAAGTCTACTAACCATAGAGTGCTGCAAAGCTTCAGCTCCAGGGGAAATAAGATCAAGCCTCTTTTAACAAGCAGACCAGAGCACACTTAGTTAAAACTAGCCACACTCTGGACAAGGTCCAAACACTCCCACTTCAGGCAAGAAGAATCTCCACAGGAAAGATTGCCAAAAACCTGAGGGAAAGAGCAGACAAAACACAGCAACAGAGTACAAACAGCATACACCAGAAACACTCCCTAAAGCACCGGGCCTGGACAGTATATGACCTTTTCATCTTTGTTTTTTCCTTTTTAAGGATTGTATTTATTTATTTTAGAGAGAGAGTGCCCGTGTGCATGAGCAGGAAGAGGAGAAGAGGGGGAAGGAGAGGGAAAGGGAGAGAATCTCAAGCAGACTCCACACTAAGTGCAGAGCCCAACATGGGGCTCAATCTCGTGATCCTGAGATCATGACCTGAGCCAAAACCAAGAGTCACACACTTAACTGACTGAGCCACCCAGGCACCCCTATGACCTCCTCTTAATAAAGCCATTACCCTCGGAAGAGTAAACAGCAGGCTTTCCTAACACAGAGAAGAAGACAGAGACCGAGACTAAATGCCAAGACTGAAGAATTCATCCCAAAAGAACAAATAAGAAAAATTCATAACCAGTGATCTAATAGGTACAGATATAAGTCATATGACTGATCCAGAATGTGAAAACTTCAATCATAAAGATACTAGCTGGACTTGAGCAGAGCATAGAAGACACCAGGGAGTCCCTTACTGCAGAGATAAAAGACCTACAACATAGTCAGGCCAAAATAAAAAATGCTATAACTGAGATACAAAAACAACTGGATGTAATGACCACACAGATGGAAGAAGTAGAGGAATGAAGAAGTGATATAGAAGATAAAATTATGGAAAATAATGAAGCTGAAAAGACCAGAGAAAGAAAAATATTGGATCACAAATGTGGACTCAGGGAACTCAGTGACTCTTATAAAACACAATAACATTTGTATCATAGGAGCTCCAGAGGAAGAAGAGAGGGAAGTGGGCAGAAGTTTTTTGTTTTGTTTTGTTTTTAAGACTTTATTTATTTGTTTGAGAGAGGCAGAGAGAGAAAGACAGAGTCCAATCAGGGGAGGGAGAGGGAGAAACAGACTCCCCTGCTGAGCAGGGAGCCCAATGTGGACTAGATCCCAGGACCCCTGGGATCACAACCTAAATGGAAGGCAGACACTTGACCAACTGAGACACCCAAGAGCCCTGGGAGGGCAAGATAAAAGCTTCTGCACAGTGAAGGAAATAATCAACAAAACTAAAAGGCAACCTTCAGAATGGGAGAAGACATTTGCAAATGGCATATCTGATAAAGGGTTAGTATTCAAAATCTATAAGTAATTTATCAAACTCAACACCCCAAAAAACCAAATAATCCAGTTAAGAAATGGGCAGAAGACATGAATAGACATTTTTCCAAAGAAGACATCCAGATTGCTAACAGACACATGAAAAAATGCTCAGCATCACTCATCATCAGGGAAATACAAATCAAAACTACAATGAATTATCACCTCACACCAGTCAGAGTGGCTAAAATTAACAACACAGGAAACAACAGATGTTGGAGAAGATGTGGAGAAAGGGGAACCCTCTTATGCCATTGGTGGGAATGTAGACTTATGCAGTCATTTTGGAAAATAGTATGGAGGTTCCTCAAAAAGTTAAAAGTAGAACTACCCTTTGATCCAGCCACTGCACTACCAGGTATTTACCAAAGGATACAAAAATACTGATTTGAAGGAGCACATGTACCCAGATGTTTATATCAGCATTATCAGCAATAGCCAAATTATGGAAAGAACCCAAATGTCCATCAACTGATGAATGGAGAAAGAAGATGTGGTGTATATATATATATATATATACATATACATACATACAATGGAATACTACTCAGTGATAAAAAAGAATGAAATCTTACCATCGGCAATGATTTTTGATGGAGCTAGAGCGTATTATGCTAAGGGAAATAAGTCAGTCAGAGAAAGACAAATACCATATGATCTCACTCATATGTGGAATTTAAGAAATGAAATAGATGAACATGGTGGGGAAGAGAGAGGGGCAAGCCATAAAACAGACTCTTAACTATGGAGAACGAACTGAGGATTGCTGAAGGGGTGGTGGGTGGGGGAATGGGTTAAACGGGTGATGGGTATTAAGGAGGGCACGGGTTGTGATGAGCCTGGGGTGCTATATGAAGTTATGAATCGCTAAATTCTACTCACAAAAGTAATATCATACCATATGTTAACTAATGGGAATTAAAATACAAATTCGAAAAAGAAAAAGAAATTATTAAGAACCTTCCACGTGCCAAGCATTCCAGTGGACACTGGAGACACACAAGTGAGCAAAACAGGAATTATTCTCACTAAAAGAGAGCTTACAGTCTAATAGATCATGGTTGAGCTATGACTAAGAGTGTTACTCTACTTGCTGGTTCACCAAAGACAAGAATTAGAAACCTAAAGTGGTGTTAAGTTTCTTTGAATAAACATTCTATTAACATGTGAAAAAAAAAAAGAAATATATATGGAAGACACTAGTCACATATTTTAAATAGCAGTGGGAGTCCATGGGGTTTTTAAACATACTGATTCCTGAGCCTCACTTCTAGAGTTTATGGGTCTGAGGAAGAGGTTGGGGATACCCATTAGTTTGGGTGAAATGTATATTACTGATGAGAAAATCCCTACAATATTGATTCATTTCCTGGTTAATCAACTGAGGATATAATTTACCTTAAATAAAGTTCAATGCTTTTAAGTTCAGAGTTCAATGTGTCTTGATAAATCTTTATTGTTGTATAGCTAACATCAAAATCAAGACAAAGGATTCTACCTCCCAAGAGTTCCCTCTTGCCCCTAGGTAATCAATCCCTTCCTACCCATGCCCTTTTGTCATACAACCAATGGTTTACTTACTTGAAGTATAGATTTGACTTTTAAGAAAATGATTCATACATAGAGTGGTATTTTGTGTCTGGCTTATTTCACTTAGCATAATGCTTTTGAGGTGCATTCATGTTGTTGGTGGTATCATTAATCTATTCCTTTTTTGTTGATGAGTAGTATAGTAGTGATATAAGACAGTTTTAGTATTCTTCTATGATTAATAGGCATTTGGTTTACTTCCAGGTTTTGGTTATTATGAATAATGTAGAATATTTGCTTAACCATTTTTGTGTTGCATATGTTTTTATTTCATTTATATAACAATGATATACAAATGATATATGACAGGTCTAATTGATCCACGTCTTTTAAACACTTGGTAAATACTTGGTACTGGTAGACACAGTATTTCTAATTTTAGATAGTCTAATGAGAGTGTAGTTGTATCTCATTGTGGATTTTGTTTGCATTTGCCTAAGCAGCTAATGATTTTGAATATCTTTTCATGTGTACCTTTGTATAAGTTTTCCAATATAGAGCCTATAAAATATTAAGCTCATTGAAACTCATTCTTTTGGCTTCTCATTATTGAGTTGTAAGAACTCTTGATACCTTTGGATACAAGCCCTGTATTAGATACAGGTTTTGCGAATAATTTCTCCCATTCCGTTGCTTGGGTTTTCATTTTTCTAACAGTTGTTTTTTTTTTTCAAAGAGCAGAAGTTTTAATCTTGATTGCATCCGAGTATCTTTGTAATTCTTACATGATTCATGCTTATTTTTAATATCCTATCTAAGATAACATTACCTAAACCAAGGACAACCATGTTTTGTTCTAATTTTCTTCTGGTAATTTTACAGTTTGACTCTTACAGTTAGATCACTACTTTTTTTTTCCCTTAATTTTTAAAAAATAGTTTGAGGCACAGGTCAGGTTCACATTTTTGTCCTATGGCTATGCAACTGTTTCAATGTCATCAGTTGAAACATGTATGTTTCTCCCTTTGAATTGTTTGGGCACACTTGTTAAAATTGAATTGATCAATATGCAGATTTCTGGACTTCCCATTCTGTTCCATTGATTTCTGTTTCTACCCTTAATGTCAATGTCACTCTTTTCATTAGTGTAGTTTGGGAGTAATGCTAAGGTAGTTTAATTCTTTCAATGCTGGTCTTTTATTTTAAAAAATGGTATTTTTATTTTTCTAGTGTCTTTTTTTTTTTTTGCATTTCTATATAAGTTTTATTAGAATCAACCTGTAAATTTCTTCAAGCAAATAAAGCTTGCTGAATTCTTGTTAGAATTTGGGTAGTGTTGACAATTTAACTATAGTAAATCTTTCAATATATGAAATCTTGCAAATTCATAGGTTCATTTTCATTCTCGGTCTTTTATATTATAGTTATTACATGTATTAAATCTAAATGCATTAAGAAATTCTAAGACTGTTCCCTAAATTTTACTTTAAATAGCCATATGATTTATAGCAAGTTAAGAGGGAAAAGGCCAAAAATAATCTTTTGCAATTTATCCAGTTATTTACCATTTCTGATACTCCACTTCTTTATTGGTTTCCCTAGGGCTTGGAGTTTCTAACTGGTACCTTGTCTCATTAACTTGAATGAATGGCTTCCCTTTGGCAATTCTGCTGACACAGAATAATTTTATATTTTTTATCCAGAAAGTGAATTTATTTATTTCACTTTTTATCTTGAATGTTATTTGGAATATAAAATTCTGAGCTGACAGTTTCCTTATGGTTGTGGTCTTATGATTATATGTGATAAATAAGGATTGTTATATGACT
Source organism: Ursus americanus (assembly GCF_024610735.1). Taxonomy (NCBI): domain Eukaryota; kingdom Metazoa; phylum Chordata; class Mammalia; order Carnivora; family Ursidae; genus Ursus; species Ursus americanus. The sequence goes on from NC_142131.1 coordinate 9,933,144, forward strand.
ATCCACTCCATAAATGATCCTGTAATTTGTTTGGGGTGTATATGAGGAGTGGATTCAGCTCTGTTTTCCCTAACTCTTCAACCCTTATCAAATAGCTAAATGGAATTGACAAATTCTCCCTATTAAAGGGCTTGGGTAATACAGCTTCATAAACTGTGCCTCACTCTATTATTCAACATCCAAAGGTTACCTTCCTAGTTTATACTTTTCAGTCATTCCCAAATAAGCTTCCCTCTGTTCTAGGAATATAAAGAAAAATGTGTACCGTATTTGTGTTTCTATTTTTCTTCATTAGGAACATGGGAATTTATTACTAGAACTGTTATTATTTATAAATTTTAGATAAAGCAAACCTCTAAAAAAGTGTGAAATTGTTAATTTGTCACAAAGGCTTTATTAAATATATTTAAACCAAGTTGCATTTTTTTGAAGATTAAAAAAATAAAACCTCCTTTGGTTTCACATGGTGTAGTAAACATCTCTTGGGCTTTGGTTAACAAATTCTGTTTTAATTCCCTATTTATTTTCTCAAGTGAGAGCAAGTTAAACTTTTAAAGTGATAAACACATTAAGAAAGATGAGAAGAGGAAGGGTATCATTATTTAAAATAATGATAGCTGATCAAATGCTGGCAAGGTTATGGTGATATGGGTATATGATATGGGTATACTTATAGATTGTAAATTTCAGTGTATATTGGTAGAACCTATCTGTAAAGACAGTAAACTGGCTTCAAAGCCTCAAAAATGCCTATATTCATGGTCAATCCCTTTTGAAGACCAATTCTAATTAAATAAAAATATGAGACAAACTGTATGAATTAAGATATTCATAGCTTGATGAAATCTATAATAATAAACATTTGGAAATAATGTAAATAAGCAATATGAAAATGTAAAATACACTATCATATAGTTACACAGTGAAACATTACATTAATGAAACATTACAAACAAAAAAATTACAATATTAAAATATTGCCTTAAATATGCAGGGACCTAATAAATTATTCATATCATAAAATTAAGGTCAAACAGGAAACACAATATTACATAAGCAAATATTTAAACACACACACACATATATAGCATAATACTGACATTGAATACATGAAAAGTTTCGAATGGTTATATTTAGGTGGTGGCACTGTAGGTGATTTTTACATTCTTTTGTAGCAAGTGCTTTCTGCTGGGAATCATCTAGATGGGTCATGCCTGTTGCATTGATAGGCTGACCAAGAGATATGTATGGATGGGAACACGTAACAAGCTTAATCATCATTTGAGAATAGAGCAGTGGTCCTTTCACTTGGTTTTATCACTTGGTTTTATCACCTCATCCAGCTTCTATTGGAAATATATGTTAATTCTTGGAATATCTAAGAGATACAGCTATAAACTGACAAACTGCTTCACGAAAACTCTTGATGAGATTACGGGGCAAGAGCTATGCTTTTGGGATTCTCCTAAGTGCATAGAATAAATCAGATGAGAAAGAAAAACTCACGAACTTTGCCATAGAGATAAGATTTACCATCTTTGTGTGATTTCATTTGTATCCACAGGCTTAAAGGTAGGGCTTGAGTAAATTTACCCTTTGCCTTTTTTGTCCCCTGTATTTTGAAAGTTCTCTGCATTGTGCATGAATTGATTTTATATTCAGAAAAGAAATTATTTCATTTAAAAAAGTATATATTAGATCATTTTGGGGCTGATTAAAAATAACAAGGTAGAAATCAAAGAATAGAACAGAAATTGCCTTATAATCTAGATGTTGTATTCTTGATTAAACTCTACATATTTGGAGCTGCAAGGCTTTCTGTTAAGAACCACAATCATTAAATTGTGTTAAACTCCAATTTTTTGTATCTGTGCAGTTCATGCTTTAGTAAACTGATGTTTCAAATTGGAGAGATTTTCTTAAAATTAAAAGGTAAGAATAATGCAGATGAATATCTTATAAATAAGATGGTCTCACAATTTCTTTTTTTTTAAATTCAGAAGAATCTTTGAGAGTATTTCTTTATATGTGGGTGTATATTGGGTGTCATCCTTCAGGTCTAAAGTAAAACTAATCCATTTCATTTCTGTCAAGATGAATGAATAACTTTTTTTCTAAAATGTAATATCTATCCACAAAATGGAATTTTTATGGTGCAAATAAAATGGGCTCGAATCTGTCAAAAATTTCAATTTAGGTTCTCATATATGATAGTTCTTATCTGCTGTGAACTCCTCTGTCCCGGCACTGATTTGCTTTCATCTGACGCTCTCAGTAGATGTTCACTATTAGATTTTACCACATGGCCAAGACATAAATTTTCTAAAAAATACCCAGTAGCATTGTTACCCCAGAGCCCTAAGATGAATAATACTTGGTTGTCCCACAATAAGACACGATCAAAATATAAATTTAATTATGTTAGTCAATAAATGTCTTACCTGTTGAAATAAACATACCTTGGCTTGGAGAGTGAAAAATGAACTAAAGGAAACAGACAGAAGCAGACAAACAGTATTCTGACGAGAAATACAGGGGAACAGTCCTTTACAATGTACTATCAAGGTGTTGGGTGACTTCTATTATTCTTAAAACTAATTTTTCCTTTTATTCTTTGAAGCTCTTCATGTACTTTTTTATTCCCTTTTATTTTACGATTAGAAGATCATTTAACAGTTTGGATTGACACTTAGTTTTAGAAAACAGGAAAACCCAAACCATAATAGGTCAATATCATAAAATTCCATCATTTCCTTGTGTGTGTGTGTGTGTGTGTGTGTGTGTGTGTATGTGTCCACTTACAAATCTAGAAACCAGATACACAAGTTTGGGGATTGGTGGTACTCATTAAAATGATCATTTAGAAAGCTCCAAACTGCGGGCGCCTGGGTGGCACAGTCGATTAAGCATCTAACTCTTGATTTCAGCTCAAGTCCTGATTTCAGGGTTTGAGATCAAGTCCCATTTCAGGCTCCACGCTCAGCGTGGAGTCTAGAGGAGATTGTCTCTCTTCCTCTCCCTCTGACCCTCCCGCTCATGCTCTCTCTCTCTCTCACTAAAGTAAATACACAAATCTTTACAAAAAATAAATAAATAAAAAGCTCCAAACTAAAGCAGTGGCTCTTAAAAAGCACTGTTTAGGAATACAAATTACTTACTCTTTCGCCTTGTCCCCCTTCCTTTTATTATTTCCTACACCTAAAAGCTTAATTCACAATTTGTATATTGAAAACAGATAGTATTAATAAAAATGATAAATACACTTATGAAGCATCTGATGTTTATTATTTTAATAATTCCTAGAGAAGATGACTTTTTATTTCCAACATGTATATATATTCCAGCTTAGTTGGGAATCCAAGATTTATTGGTGATTGCTACAAACCATTCAGGTCTAATTCTAAACATAAATATTGATTAAAAGAATCACCTCCATACACTAAAACAAAAAACCTAGTGTCTGGCAGCAGAACGTGGTCATTGAAGGATGAAAGAATTAAATCAAATTGAACTGGTTTAAAGACAATGGTTTTAAATATTACAATATTTAAAAAACTACTCACTGTATCAATTATTATAATTGACAATTATATAAGTAACTTTTTTATACATCTGATATGATCTGCAGGTCTAGAAAGAAAATTTAGAGAAGAGATATTATCATTACTTATAGATTAGAAACTAAACCTTGAAAGTTTAGGTGATTTACCCCGTCACACCACTTAAAAGGCTATGTATAATCAAGATTCAAACACCTATGTCCTATTTTGAGAAATACCTTGTCCCAACAACTAGAAATGTAGGGAAAAAAGAGTATAGGGGAAAAAAGGAAGTTCCTTACTATCTGAACACTGACTTTCAGATTAAGGCAGATCTTAGAATATATTATCAATGAAAAGATACTTATTATGCTATGGTTCTATTGTTTCTTTGCTTATTTAAAAAAATTTTTATTAAGTAATATAAACTGTTACATTACCTACCCACATCACAACGATTCTTTTGTTTTAGGATAAAGAGGCTATGTCTGTCCAAAACAGCTCTGCATCACAAAGTAAAAACGGTTTCAAACCTAAATTCAAATTAATAACATGCAAAATTTGGAGCACTGGGAACCTTCTAAATATTTTCTTTTGTTCCAACAATAGGTTAAAATAGTGAAAATATTAGGTGCTATGAATCAACACCAATTCAGGAGAATCAAATTTGAGGCTTTAAACTTGATCCTTTAAATCTGAGATTTAAAATTAAGGGCAGGGAATCCACCCTCAATGATTTAGCTGTTCTGTGAACAGCCACAATGCCTTGCAAAAGTCAAATCTCATTATAGAATACGATCACTTGTATTAAAAAGTCAAAAGGCAGAAAGTTAATAAAATGGGAGAGTGATAGTATCTATGTTTTAATTGTAATTCATCATCAGATGTATGAAATATACATGCAAGAAAAGGTCTGAAAGGTATGCTTGTAAAAACTTCAGAGAATGCTGATGCTATAAAATGGAATCCCCTTCATCCCAAAGTTGCTTTTATTTTATCCATAGGTAGATGATTGAAATACAGGATCAAGATAACACAATGCTTTTGGGTCTGGTTTAACTTTGAAGCTTCTTGCCTCAATTTGAGGGACCATATGAGATCAGATATCCTGAAGAAGAAAAAAATAATAAAGTCTCCTTCATTTGAGGTGACTTTGTCTTTCATTCTTTCCTGCTCTGCAAAGGATGCGACATTCATTACTCCTATGTAAAATTCTGTACTCCTAAGATTTATATACTTCCAGCTTCAAATCAAATAGTTACCATAAGCAACTTTCTTCACCCTTAATAGCAAATTTCATTTCAACTTGCTTCTTGATTGGCTTTAATGGAAAGTAAAAGATAGGTATCTGTTACACTCAGAAATGAAAAGCTAAAAATACTCATAAAATTAACAAAATCTCTTCCTTCAGAGTTTAGCTCCAAACACCTTCAGAGAATGTGTATGCCACTATACCAATTTACATGTTACATAAATCTCTAACTAATAGCTTTTTAACCAGAAAGTCTTTAGAACAATTTCACATAACAGCAGGGAAGGTGACCAGTAGTGATTAACAACTTTCTTGTTCAATTTTCTTGCTAGAGAGAGAAAATTGTTCAAATTCATCTTGGCTTCTTACCTTGATGTTTATTACAGCAGATTCATTATTGCTCTTTTCACACTAAACTCATTTCCTGTTACAGTTGTGTTAATTTTTCCTTCCTCTCCTTTCCTTCCCTTCCCTTTTTTCCTCTTCTCTTCCTTTCCTATCCCTTCCCTTCCCTCCTTCCCACTCTTTCCCTCTCTCTTTCTGTTAGCATTTTTAAATTTCATACTTTATATATCTAAAATCTCAGATATATAATTATGATTAGTTTATTTTTAACAACTCAAATTTAATATCAATGTATCTATACATCTTTCTGGATTTATTTGTTTTTGAAGATTTTATTTATTTACTTGAGAGCATGATCGGGGGGAGGAGAAGAGGGAGAAGCAGGCTTCTAGCTGAGCAGGGAGCCCATCGGGGGGCTGCATCCCAGGATCATGACCTGAGCCAAAGGCAGATGCTTAACTAACTGAGCCACGCAGGCGCCCCATCTTTCTGAATTTAAAGGTATGCTCTGAAACCGGTGAAAGGTGTTACAATTAATCATGTACATGGCCAAGCTTCATGGAGTTCAAGCCAGATGTTTATGATATTGATAGTGATTCAATAAATATTTTTATTACATAAACTTCATCATCAGTGTTAGACCTACAATTTTAACAATGTCATAAAGCATAATTTTCTCATCTCAACTATCTTAACAGATAATATGAGTAGACGTAAAATTGATTTTTTATTTAAATTCAATTAGCCAACATACAGTACATTATTAGTCTCAGATGCAGTGTTCAACAATTTATCAGTTGTGTATAACACCCAGTGCTCAACACATCACGTGCCCTACTTAAAACCCATCACCCAATTACTCTATCCTCTATCCACATCCCCTTCATCAACCCTTAGTTTGTTTTCTATATTTAAGAGTCTCTCATGGTTTTTCTCCTTCTTTGAGGGCTTTGCATTCAGTTTTCCCTCCCTTCCCCTAAAAGCCTCTGTGCCATTTCTTATATTCCACATATGAGTGAAACTATATGATAACTGTCTTTCTCTGATTGACTTATTTCACTCAGCATAATATGCTCCAGTTCCATCCAGGTAGATGCAAATGGTAAATATTCATCCTTTCTGATGGCTCAGTAATATTCCAATGTGTATGTATATATATATACATACCACATCTTCTTTATCCATTCATCTGTCAATGGACATCTTGGTTCTTTCCATAGTTTGGTTATTGTGGACATTGCTGCTATGAAGATTAGGTTGCATGTGCCCCTTCAGATCACTGCATTTGTATCTTTGGGGTAAATATCTAGTAGTACAATTGCTGGGTCATAAGGTAGCTCTATTTTCAACTTTTTGAGGAAACTCCATACTGTTTTCCAGAATGGCTGCTCCAGCTTGTATTCCCACCAACAGTGTAAGAGGGTTCCCCTTTCTCTGCATCCTCTCCAACATTTGTTGTTGTTTCCTGCCTTATTAATTTTAGCCATTCTGACTTGTGATTTGTATTTCCCTGATGCCAAGTGATATGGAGCATTTTTTTTCATGTGTCTGTTGGCCATTGACATACAATTGATTTGAAGTGGTATGCAATGCTTTTTTCTGCCCTAGCTTGATTTGTACTTTTCATATTTACTGAATTAATATTTCAAAAATTTAAAAATATCATTTGTTACTTCCACAATTCTAATACTCAAGTCCTAGAAATGATGTTCTTGATTTTTCTGATTTTTCCTCTTCTGATTTTTCTAACTGGGATGCTTCTAATAGGATAAAAGTTTTATATTCAATATGAATTTTTAACTTTATTAAGTCCCTTTTGCTTGTTACTCATAAAGTAACACTGAAAATGAATGCCAAGGACATATACTCGAAAACACTACTCTACTATTTTCAACACGTGATCTTCTAGTGGAGGTATTTCTACTATCTAAATAATCCATAGTCTTTTAAAAGTTTACTTTTTTAAAAAATAAATACATGACTTTTATAAAAATAACAAGCAGCTTGAAAAAATGAAAAGGGAATTACAATATAACTTGAAGTCTCTTTACTCACATAAAATCACACTAAAGCTTTTGTGAGCAGCACTGTACACATTTCTCTCTACTATAAAGAGTTACATATCAGATACCATGCAATAAATTGTAATTGGATTATAGTAGGTTATCAAAATGAAATAAAATATTTAAATGCATTACATTTCTTTGTTAGACAATAGTTTGGAAAAAGTGTTGAAATCCAGGTAAGTGCTATCCTAACAAGATATATGTATATATTTAAAAACCTCCAAAATTTAAAAGATTATTACAATAGGACATTTGAATTCTCTAAGTGCTATCTGTTCCATATTCAGCTATATCTATAAATTTTACAGTATAAAAGAGAGAAGACTGTGGAGTTGACATCTCACATTTTCCTACTTAGACTACCCATGTCCTATAATAAATTATAGCATCACTTTTATATTGTCAAAGTATACAACATATTCTTTTCTATAGCCACAGTCATCACAACTAACACTAAATGAATTCAAAATTCAACATCTATCTGTTGCACTTGTTATGGAGCCAGTGCTTCCCTGTGTGAAGATACACATGATTTGTGCTGTTTATAAAGGTCACTAGAGTTCCTTGTTTAGTAACTCCACCAGAATATGCCATGGTGCTGAGTATTTTTGATACTCACCTGAGAAATGCAGTGTCACTTCAGGATTTCAGAAGCATTTTTATTATACCTTCAAATACATTTCTATTTATTATGTTATTTTTGTCAAGAAAAAATTACAAATATGTTGGGAAAGTTTGTTTGGCCCTCCAACAAAGTAACTTAAGGAAGATAAAATTGTTATGTGATTCAATTTTGTCTCTTATTGCATCGTTTATCCAGGTTGGTCATTTTAATTCTTTTTTTTTTAAGTGATTTATTTTACATTGGGCTTCATTTCTGTAATCATTTTATTTTTCTGTTTTTAGCCGTTGTTCATTAAAAATTTGCAACCTCACTTTATCTCTCTGGTTTCTTACAATTTTCCTAATACTTTTAACTATTCAATATATATTATGCTCTGTTTTGTTTGTTATTTTTATAGTACTGTTTGTTTAGAAATATTTTTCCTGAAATCTACATTTAGTTGATTTTTATGTCTGAAGGATTATTATCTTTCATTACCTCATGTTCCTTTTCTCCCAATTATATACATAGACTGTGGTGGTATTTACCTAAAAAGAGGTTAGGGGGTGGATGAGTATTAAAAGAATTTGAATTTGATTTCTTTTCTCAGACTTATTCTCAACCAGTTGGTTATTTTCTTTAGTCCTCTGAGCAGATCTGTACTCAGTTTTGGTGCTTAATGAGTCAGTGATTCCATCTAGTTTTTAAATCACAGGCTGCGGAAATGAAAGTTATATCTGTGTCTCCTCTCTGATTCCACTTTGCCTCAACTCTATCACTGTCCTCATGTGGGGAATCTAAGCTGCAAAAATGCAAAAGGGGGAGAAAGAGTTGGTGTTTGACTCAATCGCCACCTGCTGATCTGTGATATTGATCTAAACCTCTACAGAGTCAGCTTTTTCTTTTCCACTATATTTTCTCTTCCCATAGAGCTAAAGTCATCTGGATGACATCTATTTCCTTATCCTATTATTTCTCTCTTCCTTCCTTTCATTCCTCCTTCCTTCCTTTCCTCCTCCTTTTCCTTTCCTTTTTTTTCCTTTTTAAAGTTCGTCTTCTTTATGTTCTCTGCCTCTGTGAAACAGTACACCAACGCCTCAAAAGTATTTTAAGAAAATAAGGTGAGAGTTCTACTTTATATTCAAAGAACTGTTCAAATTATCAATATATTTGTCACATATTTAAAAAAAAAAACCATGCTATGGATTGTCTTAGATATGCTGGTTTGTTAGATAAAATTGTAACTATCTCCATTCTTTTCTAAAGACACAATTTTCCCCTTCTTAATCGTTTTTTCTCCATTGGGTTTGGAGAAATGGAGTAAAAATACCTTAACTATGCCATCTTTAAATGGGATTCTCTACATAAGTCATATTTAATGGCTTATTTTAAAGACATCTTAGCACTTTGTTTTTTATCTTATATGCAGGCAGGTACTTAAGCATTTCTAATAAAAGAGATTGTAATCAGTGAGACTGTTTATTGTTCACTTCTAGCAAGATAGGAGGCCCCTAGATATTTTTCTTTAATTTTTTTCCTCTTCTCTCCTTCTCTTCCTTTAGTTTTATACATTCTTCCTCCTCTTTTAAAGGAAAAGAAATGTGGAAAATAAATAGAATTTTTAATGAAATATATGCACATTCTTTATCTAAATGATTTATATTACACGTAGACATATATGAATGGAAGCACTCTGAAATTTTTTTCTCACAACAATGAAAGGGAAAAATTAGGGGAGAGGAGAAAAGATGGTGGAGGAGTAGGGGACCCCTTTTTCAGCTGGTCCCCTGAGTCGAGCTGGATATGTACCAGACCATCCTGAAAACCCACAGAATCAGCCTGAGACGCAGGAAGATACATCTGGATCTCTACAAACGAACATCTCCAGCGCTGAATATTGAGGTATGAAGCAGGGAGCCATGAATCTGCGCACAGGTATTGGAAGATAAATGGAAGGGGGAGGGAGCTGACGCACTTGGGCACCGGGAAGTAGTAGCCACCTGCACGGGGGAGCGGGCGGACTCACAGACGGCACTTGCCAGAGAGCAGACTGAGACTGAGCCTGAAAACACAGGCGACCAGACTGAAAACCGGCGCTCTGGTGCACTCACTCGAACTAGACTGAAACCAAGAGCTCAGGAGAGTGCGCACGTCCAAACTGACAACCAGAATTCCAGAGCGCACACTCAAACTAGACTGAGACCGGGAGATCAGGAGCATGCTCACGATCAAACTGAAAACCAGAGCTCTGGAGTGCCCATGAACCACAATGAAACAGGGAGCTCAGGAGCACGCCCAGGAATCGGGGGTGGCTGGCGGTGCTAGAAACACAAAGGACAGAGATGTGCCGGCCCTGGAAGTGAGGGCTGGGACACCGGCTGTGGGGTTCACAACCTGGGACGCTGCAGGGTTTTTAGCAGCATCAACAGAAACAGAGTTAAAGTGGCCAAGAGAGCTCAGTGGAGAGTGGACTACGATCTCTCTGTTCTGAGACAGAGGCTAGGATTCGGCCACTGCTGCTCTGACTCTCAGAAGAGTCACAGAAAACTGCCAGGGAAAGCCACCAGAGAACAAAAGCCTGGAAATATCGGCTCACAGTGTGCCCATCCCCATCCCCCCTTGCAGGGGACGGGGCAACTCTACCCAAACAGGGTTGCCTGAGTATCGGCGCAGCAGGGCCCTCCCCCAGAAGGCAGGCTGAAAAATCAGGAAGCCCACATCCCTAAGGTCCCTATAAAACAAGTGCACACTGTCTGGGTCCTGGTCAATAATTTGGGCTCTGGACATCCCTGCAACCTCTACTCATCAGAGTGACGAGGAGGAGAAATCCCCTCCCCCCCCCCCCAGCAAAGTAAAGATAATGAGTCTGTGGCCTCTGACACAGAACTGATGGGTATGGATATAACCAAATTGTCAGAAATGGAGTTCAGAGTAACAATGGTCAAGATGATGTGTAGGCTGGAAGAAAATATTAATGAGAATATGGAATCTCTAAGGGCAGAAATGAGAGCGAATCTGGCAGAAATTAAAAATGCTATGAATCAAATGCAGTCTAAACTAGATGCTCTGACCACCAGGGTAAATGAGGCAGAAGAACGAATTAGCGAATTGGAGGATGGGATGGTAGAAGAGAAAGTTAAACAGAAACTTGGCTTACAAAAATCCAATCTCAAGAATGTAGATTACGGGAGGTTACTGACTCAATGAAACGTTCCAATGTCAGAATCATCAGCATCCTCAAGGGGGTGGAGAAAGAGAGCAGTCTAGAAGAGATACATGAACAAATTGTAGCTGAGAACTTCCCTAATCTGGCAAAGGAAATTAGCATTCATGTCCAAGAGGCAGAAAGGACCCCTCCCAAGGTCAATGACAACAAACCTACACCATGTCAGGTCATAGTGCAATTCGCAAATATTAGATCCAAGGATACAGTATTGAAAGTGGCCGGGGGAAGAAAATTCTTACGTACAGAGGGAAAAATATCAGAATAATGTCTGACCTGTCTACAGAGACCTGGAAGGCTGGGAAGGGTTGGCAGAGTATTTTCAAAGCTCTGAGAAGAACATGCAGCCGAGGATCCTTTATCCAGCAAGGCTGTCATTCAGAATTGACGGAGAGATAAGGACCTTCCAGGATCAGCAGAAACTGAAGAAATTCGTAACCACCAAGCCAGCACTACATAAGATATTAAGGGGGGTTATATAAAAGTTAAAAGGCCCCAAGAGTGATACAGAACAGAAATTTACAATCTATAGAAACAAAGACTTCACAGGCAACATGACATCATTAAAATCATATCTCTCAATAATCACTCTCAATGTGAATGGCCTAAATGCTCCCATAAAATGCCACAGGGTTGCAGATTAGATAAAAAGACATGACCCATCCATTTGCTGTCTACAAGAGACTCATTCTGAACCTGAAGATACATCCAGACTGAAAGTGAAGGGATGGAAAACCATTTTTCATGCAAATAGACCTCAAAAGAAATCTGGGGTAGCAATTCTCATATCAGACAGATTAGATTTTAAACTAAAGACTATAGTTAGAGATACAGAAGGACACTATATTATTCTTAAACGATGTATCCAACAAGTGGATATGACAATTATAAATATCCATGCCCCCAACAGGGAAGCGCTAGATACACAAGCCAACTCTTAACCAGAATAAAGAGACATATAGATAAAAATACGTTAATAGTAGGGGACCTCAACACTCCACTCTCAGCAACAGATCACCTAAGCAGAAAATTAACATAGAAACAAGAGCTTTGACTGACATACTGGACCAGATGGATCTCATAGATATATACAGAACATTACATCCCAGAACAACAGAATACTCATTGTTTTCGAATGCACATGGAACTTTCTCCAGAATAGACCATATACTGGGTCACAAACCAGGTCTCTACCGATACCAAAAGACTGAAATTATTCCCTGCATATTCTCAGACCACAATGCTTTGAAACTGGAACTCAATCGCAAGGAAAAATTTGGAAGAAACTCAAACACTTAGAAACTAAGAACCATCCTGCTCAAGAATGATTGGATAAACCAGGAAATTAAAAATCAGTTTAAACAATTTATGGAGACCAACGAGAATGAAAACACAATGGTCCAAAACCTATGGGACACTGCAAAGGTGGTCCTAAGAGGAAAATACATAGCCATCCAAGCCTCACTCAAAAGAATAGAAAAATCTAAAATGCAGTTTTTATATTCTCACCTCAAGAAGCTGGAGCTGGAACAGAAGAACAGGCCTAACCCACGGATGAGAAGGCAGTTGATCAAGATTAGAGCAGAGATCAATGAATTAGAAACCAGGAGCACAGTAGAGCAGATCAACATACATCAAGACCAAGTGGGATTCATCCCTGGGATGCAAGGGTGGTTCAACATTCACAAATCGATCAGCGTGATAGATCATATCAACAAGAAAAGAATCAAGAACCATATGATCCTCTCAATTGATGCAGAAAAAGCATTTGACAAAATACAGCATCCTTTCCTGATTAAAACCCTTCAGAGTGTAGGGATAGAGGGTATATTCCTCAATCTCATAAAAACCATCTATGAAAAGCCTACAGCAAATATCATTCTCAATGGGGAAAAGCTGGAAGCCTTTCCCTTAAGATCAGGAACACGACAAGGATGCCCACTCTCGCCATTATTATTCAGCATAGTACTAGAAGTCCTTGCAACAGCAATCAGACAACAAAAAGGGATAAAAGGTATCTAAATCAGCAAAGAAGAAGTCAAACTGTCTCTCTTCGCAGATGACATGATACTCTATATGGAAAACCCAAAAGACTCCACCCCCAAACTACTAGAAGTTATAGAGCAATTCAGTAATGTGGCGGGATACAAAATCAATGCTCAGAAATCAGTTGCATTTCTATACACGAACAATGAGACTGAAGAAAGAGAAATTAGGGAATCCATTCCATTTACAATAGCACCAAAAATCATACGTTATCTTGGAATTAATGTAACCGGAGACGTAAAGGACCTATATTCTAGAAACTACAAATCACTCTTGAAAGACATTGAAGCAGACACAAAAAGATGGAAAAATATTCCATGCTCATGGATTGGAAGAATAAACATAGTTAAAATATCCATGCTACCCAGAGCAATCTACACTTTCAATGCCATCCCAATCAAAATACCAATGACATTTTTCAAAGAACTGGAACAAACTGCCCTTAAATTTCTGTGGAACCACAAAAGGCCCTGAATCGCCAAGGAATTGTTGAAAAGGAAAAACAAAGCTGGGGGCATCACAATGCCGGATTTCGAGCTTTACTACAAAGCTGTGATCACAAAGACAGCATGGTACTGGCACAAAAACAGACACATAGACCAATGGAACGGAACAGAGACCCCAGAAATGGACCCTTGGCTCTTTGGGCAACTAATCTTTGATAAAGCAGGAAAAAACATCCAGTGGAAAAAAAGACAGTCTCTTCAATAAATGGTGCTGGGAAAATTGGACAGCTATATGCAAAAGAATGAAACCTGACCACTCTCTCACACCATACACAAAGATAAACTCTAAATGGATGAAAGACCTCGATGTGAGACAGGAATCCATCAAAATCCTAGAGGAGAACATCGGCTGCAACTTCTTTGACATCGGCCACAGCAACTTTTTTCATGACGCATCTCCAAAGGCAAGAGAAACAAAAGATAAAATGAACTTGTGGGACTTCATCAAGATAAAAAGCTTCCACACAGCCAAGGGAACAGTCAAAAAAACTAAGAGGCAGCCCATGGAATGGGAGAAGATATTTGCAAATGACAGTACAGATAAAAGATTAGTAACCAAGATCTACAAAGAACTTCTCAAACTCAATACACAAGAAACAAATAAACAAATCATAAAATGGCCAGAAGGTATGAACAGATACTTTTCCAATGATGACATACAAATGGCTAACAGACAAATGAAAAAAATGTTCAAAATCATTAGCCATCAGGGAAATTCAAATCAAAACCACATTGAGATAACACCTTACGCCAGTTAGAATGGCAAAAATTGACAAGGCAAGAGACAACAAATGTTGGAGAGGATATGGAGAAAGGGGATCCCTTTTACACTGTTGGTGGGAATGCAAGTTGGTACAGCCACTTTGGAAAACAGTGTGGAGGTCTCTTAAAAAGCTAAACATTGAGCTACCCTATGATTCAGCAATTGCACTGCTGGGTATTTACCCCAAAGATACAGACATAGTGAAGAGAAGGGCCATATGCGCCCCAATGTTCATAGCAGCAATGTCCACAATAGCTAAATTGTGGAAGGAGCTGAGATGCCCTTCAAAAGATGACTGGATTAAGAAGTTGTGATCCATATATACAATGGAATATTACTCAGCCATCAGAAGGAACGATTACACAACATTTGCAGCAACATGGACGGGACTGGAGAAGATTATGCTAAGTGAAATAAGTCAAGCAGAGAAAGACAATTATCATATGGTTTCACTCATTTATGGAACATAAGAAATAGCAGGAAGATCTGTAGGAGAAGGAAGGGAAGAATGAAGGGGGGGATAAACAGAAGGGGGAATGAACCATGAGAGACCGTGGACTCTGGGAAACAAACTGAGGGCTTCAGAGGGGAGGGGGCAGGGGATTGGGATAGGTCAGTGATGGTTATTAAGGAGGGCACATATTGCATGGTGCACTGGGTGTTATACACAAATAATGAATCATGGAACATTACATCAAAAACTAAGGATATACTGTATGGTGACTAACATAACATAATAAAAATTATTATTAAAAAAAGAAAGGGAAAAATTAAATTTTACACACATTTATGACACAATTAGATTTAGTACAAATAATACTTTGAATTAAATAAAAATAGATTATTATTTCTACAGTTAATTATTAGAGGTATAGAACAACAATATTATCTGTATGGTAGGTGCACTTCTGAGACTAGTTTGGCCATGGTTTTAATAATATAGTAACTTGTTGTTATTAATGTAGGTGGTGATGGCAGAAATGATTAGTCAATTCAACTACCTGCCCAGATGAGTATTTGGATAAGATTACTGTTCCATTACCATTACAAGCATATTTCATTATGGAAATTTAAAAAGGGGATTTTGACAACTTAGGGCAAGGATCTATGAACTATTGCCTAAAAGCCAAATCTGGAGGGCAGTCTGCTTTTGCAAATCAAGTTTTATTGGAATATCGTCACACTCCTTCCCGTATGTATTGGCAAAGGCAGTGTTTGCACTTACACAAAGTTTAGCAGGCATAATGGTGCTATATGGCTACCAAAGCTGAAAATATATGGCCTGTTGCTGAAGAAGTTTGCCATCCCCTGGACTTTAGGATACTACATGCATTACAAAGGGTAATTCTTTGCTTTAAATCATATGTTCATTAATCTTTACACTCACTTATATAACGTTGAAAATGTTAACTATGTTTGCATATCATAATACTGTACCAAGATACTAACAGGAGAAATAAAGAAGACTCATTTCAGTAAATGGATGTTTTTATCTGAGTTAATAACCCATTCAAGGAACCAAGTCAGCAAAAATGCTGACGTATGATGATTTAGTGTTTCTTACCTTTGGCCAAATGAA
The DNA here is from genome assembly GCF_024610735.1 of Ursus americanus. Classification (NCBI taxonomy): domain Eukaryota; kingdom Metazoa; phylum Chordata; class Mammalia; order Carnivora; family Ursidae; genus Ursus; species Ursus americanus. The sequence goes on from NC_142131.1 coordinate 9,949,067, forward strand.
TGTGTTTCTCTATTAAATTAAATCATGAAAACCAACTTCTTTCACATTTATTTCATAATCCAGATAACTATCATTTTAAAATTTGTTATTAGTTAGCTTGTAGGCAACAGCAATTATAATCTCATATTTTGTATAAAAATAGAAATATATCTATTAGGGATTTTTGATGCAAGCAATAGAAAATAACTAGATTTTAACGAAGGGAAAAAAAGGGGGGGGGGAATTACAGAATACTGATTAGCTCACATCATGGATTATTGTACCAGGATATTTTGGCTAGAAAAAATATGACAGGGGGCATCTGTGTTGCTCAGTCGATTAAGCATCTAACTCTTGATTTTGGCTCAGGTCATGACCTCAGGGTCAGGGTCATGAGATCAAGCCCTGTGTTAGGCTTGGTGCTCAGTAGGAGTCTGTCCCAGACTTTTTCCGCCTCTCCCTCTGCCCTTCCCCCCACTCGTGCACGTGCTCTCTCTCCTCTAAACAATAAATAAATAAATAAATAAATAAATAAATAAATAAATAAAGTCTTTAAAACAACAACAACAACAGCAGCAAAACCATGACAGCCAAGACAGAAATCAGGCAATTGCAAATATCTAGAGACAAAGAGACACTTAACCATATTTTGTGGGTATCATCACTAAAACAAATATTTGAATTCCAGTTTTTCTTTTAACTTTGAGCCATTTCTCTCATGATTCAAAAATACATGGGAGAGAGAAATCAACTGGCAGAGTTACCACATCCACCCTCTGACTATACCATGACAAAACAAGAAGGGATTTAACAGTAAGAATATCTGGCAGGCCTTTGGATTTCATGGTGACAGACAAAACAGAACCCTTTGATTTATTATCCTACAAGGATGACAGAAAATGAAGTAGACGCTGTCCCTCACATTAAACACAAACAAAAAGTAATGTTATAAGGAGAAATGGATGCTGGGTGTTCAAAATAAAAATAGTCCTTCACTCTCCTCACATCTACTGAAAAAAAAATAGGCAATGCTGTATGGTTTCTTTCTTTTCTGGAAACATCAGGGAACTATATTTTCTAGTATCTATTCCCTGCCTTACATCAAAGTAGCACCCAAAATGGATATGGGTAGAAACATTGAACAATTCCAAGTCTAGATACAAAGATGTCTACCATGAATATCCATCTCTTCTCTCTCTCCTCTATGGGGCTGGAAGTAAATAAGTAGGAAATGGCACAGACAGATTAAGGAAGAAACTGCGTTGTGACTCACCTCACAGAGCAAAACACTTAAGAGAGCAGTCTGACCCATATCTCACTATGACGCACTTAGAAACAACCTTTGAGTTAAGCTCTTGACTTCTTCCCATTACTTATTTTAACCTGGTACATGAAATTAATCATAATTAGAATTTGAATTTAAGTAATGAATGTGGAGTATCACTCAGAAACTCTCTTACTCTCTTTTTCTCTCTCCCTCCAATAAACCAGTGAGACCTTGTAATGTACGTAAAGGAAAATTTTAAAACTCACCCACTCCTATTCTGTCTGAATTTTCATTGTGTAATATAAGGTGCTCTTCTTAATATATACTATAAAGATATTTAAGGAGCTACAAACTCTAATTTATTGTTCTTATTGCTCTAGAGTAATAAATTTTTATCACTTTAAATGTATTTCTTTGAAATTATTCTGTAGATTGTATCATAATACCCTTAGAGGCCCCAGTGCTATACTAACAATTTAGTATTTTCTAAGGAAACAATACTACCTTCAACCCAAATCAGAACATTTCATCATTACTTTTTTTCTTTGACACTGCTTCAATGCTTTATGCGCAGGTCTAACCAGTCCTTTTTCCCTTTGAATTTCAATGGAAAAAATTTCCACCCTGCTCCTGACACTTATCTTAAACTCTTCTGATTTGTAGTTTTGTTTGTTCAAGTCTTATCTGTTCACCCAGATTGTAAGTACTTTAAGACAGCAACCATGTTTAAAGACTCTGTGTGCCCTATTGCGCTTACCAGATACATCTGGTAAATTTTTGCAAAATGATAGTTGTTACAGCTCCAAACTGACTTGCATGGTCCTGCAGTCTTGGTTTGACCATTTTCCTACAAGTTTATTTTAAATGAACCTGTTTTCTGATATGCCATCCTGCTACAAAAATGAAAAAACCTTGTTTTTACTTTTTCTTCCTTCGTAGATTATTGGCCTCACAGCTACTGTGGAGAACTTATTCAATTATTTAACATCAACTTTTAAATATATTGTTTTGTATCTCATCTGTACTATGACAAAATTTTACCTTCCTTGTGGACACTTGCCATTCCTCTATACTCACAGTCCCCCCAAAATAATGCAGGGAGTTATGATACCAGCTATCATTAGAAAGAGTTCTTTGAAATGTAAATGAAGAAAATTGTGTACTTATTGTTATTACTAAGTAATTCTATTGCTTACTTTTCTTGCCCTATCCTTAAGTACGAAGGATAATTATTAAATATTTAATAGTATTAGGTATAACTAAAAAGGCATATTGTTAGAAGTATTGGCACCTTTTACCATTACATTCTTGTATTTTCATTGGTAAGAAAATACATAGAGAAGTTGTTTGAAGTAATATTTTAAGTGCTTTTTGAAGCAAGTATATAAACAGAAGACCGAACTCTCTGTTTTAATCAACATCTGCTAAAAACCTATCTGATGTCTAAGTCTGTATTTATGCCTACATATATATTCACCAGATATCTAATATTTATATTACTGATAATTTTGCTGAATTCAGAATACATCATTAATTTTGAGCCTACATTTTACAAATGCAATTTAGGCATAGCTAACAGGTAGTGACAAAATAGATTTTTCCACTTTCTGAGTGAATCTCTAAAATTACACACACATGCAGACACACATCATTCTTGGGTATATCAGTATATAACAGGGGCAGCTAAGAGATGGATTCATTTCAGAATATAATTATATAAAGTTATGTTATTAATTTTAGATAAAGAACAAGAATCACGTGCTTGAAGCTGACAGCCTCATTAGAAGCCTGAAACAGATTCCTTTCTTCCAAGGAATGTGGTTCAAGATGACATACAGAGAATATGTTAGCATTTTTAAGACCCAGTTATAGTAAAACCCATCAGTGTCATTTTATAATTACATAGAATCATGTTTCCATTTTCTTCCTATTAACACCATCAGGAGTCGGATTAGTAAGGGAAAAAAATATACCTGTTATTGTGGAAAGAGATTAGTGAGACAAGCTTTAAAATTATGGCATTATTATTATTGTTGTTATTATTATTTCATCATCATAATCATCACCACGCATGAGAGAGATTAAAAAATTGCATCATTATTGGCACTCTAAGCAGGAATAAACTAGTCAATTCAGCCAAATTGCCAAATTCCAGAATGAGTAGTAATAGGGATAGTTACTACCCAATCATGCCATGTCGACCACATTAGATTTTCTAAATATAGCTTAATTTTGTTCCACAATCTCATTTCTAAATTATTAAGTTTAAAGGACTAACATCACAAAAATTTTCTCTATCTTTTCAGCTCATCTATGGGGCATGCGAAACACAAGAAGAATATTAAGCAAGTGCATGTGAACAGATTCTTAAGAGACAATGATGATGGCATTTAATAAGGTAGAGAATTAAGAGATATACATAATGTCAGGGAATGTTCCATTCTATTCCATTCTATTCTATACTATCCCATCCTATCCTATATCCTAGAACCTAGTCAAGAGCTGAAATTTTATAGTTTCCTAATAAATTTTGGTTGAAAGAAAGATATGGAATAAGCTATTTTGCTCATATTGTCTGTCAATTTTAGGTTTATACTAAGATCTTAGGGTTGGCAAAGATGTGATGAAATCCCCCAAAGTTGATATTGACAAGATTGCAGAGACTAACTTCCTACCTTTTGGCAGTTTGGCGGAGCAGTGCCTTCTAATGTTGCTGGGTTGCACACAATATCTTTATCCACTCATATCGTGTCTACTGAGTACATTGAGGCAGTTCTCTGCAACTAAGGCGGTTCCTGAAAGGGTTGACAAATGAGGTTTGTTGAATAGCGCTCCTATCAGCTGGGCAACTAGCTGACAATAGCGAAATGTATTGACCTCTTACTGTGCCTTAGATACTATTCATATATTTTGCATTTATTAATTCACTTAATTAACAAAACTATCTTGGAAGCTCAAAATTATAAATAAAGGAACCAAGGCACAGAGGAGTTATGTTTTTTCCATTAAATCTAAATAACTTGACAGAACCTGGTTATAAACTTACCACTTTGTTCCAAAAGCCTGGCTCTTAACTACAATATTTGGTTTCTCATAATCACATGAATGTTATACATTCCCTAGTTCACAATATGTAAAGGTCATGTTAGCTTTAGAAATTTTATAATATAATTAATTATTGACTGCTGAGAGTTTTGCAGTGTGTGTCTTATAAAATTTTCTGATTACATACACAAGCATCGTAATATTTAATGACTCTGAGCACAACTTTGTGAAAGAAGTTTTACCATCACCACCACCACCATCATCATCATCCCAACTTAGACACACATGAAAAAAGTGAGACCCAGGGAAAATAAATAATTTGTTAAAGGCAAAGAGAGAAGTAAGACCTTTTATCAGGTCTTTACTACTTCAAATCCCTTTGCTATGTTAATGTGCTCCTTCTTCTTTTCCTTTATTTTCTTTTAACAAATTCATTGGCAGAGAACCTAGTTACCCCAGTCCAGTATTAAATGAGGCGCTTGCACCATTACTCAATACTTGATGTGAAGAAAGAATGTCAACGCCATTTCAGAAAACAAAGGAGTGACATGTCTATGCCCAAATTGCTGGGTGGAGAATATGACTCGTGTAACAGAAAAGATGACTAGAAGGTGCATGAATTGTAATATGTAATCGATTTTCTATATTTGAATTTAGGTGCACCCCGTTTGGATGGCTTTAGGCTAATTTTTTTTTTCCTGACCAATGGTGAATGGATGTAGGAAACATAGAGCACAAATGTATTTCCTACTCTGGCTGCATTATAATAGGTTGACCCCTGAGAATCTGAATTACAGTTTAACTGCTTAAAAAAACAAATTCTGTATAATGATGACATCGCTCCTTTTCATTACATTTCTCTTTAAGCTCTTAAAGCAAAAGTACAAGATGGAGAAATGAAAAAAAGAACTAAACTAAAAAGTGATCATTATGAAATCAAATCCCTATACTCACAATAAAGTGGAAGTTTCTAGTACCAATTTCCTCTCAGAAGGCAAAGAATGAGAGAATGTAGTGAGAGCAAAGTAATTATTATTTGTACCTAGATAACCTTAAGGCAAGTACTTTATGCAACAAGTATGTGTGTATATACATACACAAGTGTGTGTGCGTATGTGTGTGTGTGTGTGTATAATCCTACTTATTATTATTATTACCTGATAAATTACTTATGAGAAACTTAAACCTCAAAATAGTAAACTGTCTGAGCTCACATAGCTCTGAACTGGTAAAGCCAGCATTGACATATGAGCTTTTGTAATGCAAATATCCATTCTGTGTAAGTCACAGCTTCCCAAAGGATCTTCCCTTGTTATAAGTAGAATCTGAATTTTTATTGTTCAAAAGAGCAGTAATTTAGGGTATGTTCAAATTAAGCATTATGTTATAGATAAAATAAACCAACAACATACTGCCATAATTCATTAGATTGTACGAGGAAGAGAAAGAATGAGGAAAGAAGAATTTCAGTCTTTCTAATAGTTTCAGATGGGTGAATACAGGCATAGCCTCTGTGCTGCCCATACAATATCTTATTTCTTACTTCCCAACTGACAAAAAGAACCTAATTTTATCATGTGAGATCTTTTCGTGCAGTCCTTATTTTTCTGACCCATATTTTAAGCTTTAAGATAGAAATCAATCTCAGAGATGAAACAGAGATAGTCACCTAAGATAAAAGTGAGCCAGAGTCCCAGAGGTTTAGCGTTTTTAGTTTAGACATTAAAGCTTAGCTACACACTAGGGGAGGCTTGCAGCATTCTAGCTCCTACTATGGCAAACCGTCTAGCCATGCTGCCTGAAGCCTAGCTCTTCTGAAAAACAGCTGGTATCACTCACTAGTGATTAGCAAAAGACAAAACTAGAGCTTCAACTAAATAAACCAAAGCTTCTTTTTATTTGATTTTTTAAAAAAGACATTGAATCTATTACATTAGAAAGCAGAGAATCTGTTAACTAAATGAGAGAAAAGAGTAAAATATGTCAACTTCTAGGTTGTTCTATACTCTTTCAGCCTCGGAATTTGAGTTGATTAGTTGGCGTATTTGCCTAGGGTCGTAGGTGGCAGCAATGTAGCTTTCCATTGATTTCAAATCCCTTTAACAACAGTGACTAACAAATCATATTTACTGATGGCAACAGAATAAACTGAGCTAGGCCATTGATCGGTCGCAGTGGTGAGGTCCACAGCAAGAAAGCAAGGCCATTTGAACCGGATTCCTCTACTTAACAGCCTATTCACATTAGTTTGATTCAAAGTCAGGTGTAGCCTCCACTTGTACATAAATTTTGTATGTCAAACCATGACTTTACAAAAGTGTTGTTACTCATGGTAATAAAGTAATTTGCTTTGAAATAATAAATCACGTTCATTTAGCCAAAAAAAAAAAAAAAAAACCCACGAAAAACAAAAACCCACATGACTTGACTGCTTCTACCAAGTATTATTTTCCCAATGATTTAGCCTAAGTCAACTTGAGAAAGAATTTGGTACAGACATTTTAAAAGTGTTCAAATAAAAGTATTCAGCAAACAATGTTTTGCTCTATTTAGGTGGTGTTTATAAGTGCTTATTTTCTTTCATCTTTTGATTGTGCTGTATCACCAATTATAAATTCCTCCCATTTTCTCTCTATTAATTTATCTTTGGTTGAAATATAATTTACATTTATTGAAATACTCACTTCCTGAGTGTAACTTTCAATCAAGTTTTGACAAATGCAAATTAAGACAGATAATGTTTCCATCACACCAGAAAATTCTCTCATGCCCTTCCCCCAACTAAAAGTGACAACTGATCTGATTTCTATTAACATAGATTAGTTTTGCATAATCTTGGATTTTATATTAATGAAATCGTAAAGTACTGAATATTCTTTTGGCTGACTGGCTCCATTCATTCAGCAAAATATTCTTGAGATTCCTCCTGTCATTACACACTTCAGTTATTGGTTCCTTTTTATTACTGGGGAATAATCAAACACAGTGTGTCAAACCATTCTCCTCTTAATGAATATTGGGATTATTTTCAGGTTTCTGTTGGTTTGTTTTGCTATTATGAATAAAGCTGCTATGAATATTCTTTTCAAGGTTCTTGAAGACATTTTTATTTATCTTAAATTAAAAAACCTCAGCACAGAACTGCTGGATCATAGAGTGTTATGTCTAATTAAAGAAAATGCCAGTTTTCCAAAGAGGTTATACCACATTTATATTTCTCCCAATAACACATGAGAGTTTTGCTGGTTCCATTTCCTCTCCAACTTTTAATATTTTCATATTTTCACTTTCTTTTTTCATTTATTTTTATTTCATGGTGGATTTAATTTTCATTTTATAGGCGATTGATATGAAGCACTTTTTCACGTGCTTATTAGACCCTTACACATTTTCCTTCTCAAGTGTTGGTTCCAATAGTTTGCCCATTCTTCTATTGGGTTTTTTTAAAATATGGATTTGTAATACCTTTTTATATGGATACAAGTCTTTGGTCACGTACATGTGTTACAGATTTTTTTTCTCCCAGTATGTCTTAACTATATATGTTTCCAATTACATCTTTTTTTTTTTTTTTTTAAGATTTTAATATTTGAGAGAGACAGTGAGAAAAAGCACAAGCAGGGAGGGGAGAGGGGCAATGGGAGAGAGAGAAGCAGACTCCCCACTGAATGGGGTGCTTGATGCAGGTCTTGATTCCAGGACCCCGAGATCATGACCTGAGCTGAAGTCAGATGCTTAACCAACTGAGCCACCCAGGTGCCCCTCCAATTACATCTTCTGATGAGCTGAAAATGTCATTATATTGATGTACATTGTATCCAATTTTCCTTTCTTTTATGTCTCTTCCTTTCTGTGTTCTAAGAAATATTGGCCTATTCTACATTTGCAAAAGACACTAAGTTTTCTTCCAGAATCTTAATAGTTTTATATTAAAGACTATTATCAAATTGATTTTTGTGCATATGTCTTTGTGCTTATGTGCACGTCTTTGAACACATCCTATGCTTTCCAATTTCTATTTCTTCATTTATTCTGTATGTTCTTCTTATAAAGTACCTGTTCCATAATTCTTCAAAGTTCATTTCATAGTTCCCTCTCCCTCCATATGTTTTCCCAACTTAGATTAAAATTCCTTCTTTAAAATTTCTGAATATTTAGTATTTTGGAGTTTATCATAAATGGTATTTTTATTTCATTTTTCAATTTTTCATTGCCAATATATAGATATACAATTGATCTTTGAATAGTCTCTTGGAATTCTGGTATTCTGTAGCATTGCTAAATTCACATATTAGTTCTAATAAATATTTTGGTAAGTTGTTCAAGATTGTCTATAATCAAAACATATCCTCTGTAAATAAAGTCAATTTTTCTTCTTCCTTCCTAATCTTAATGCCTGTTATTCCTTACTAATGTCTTATTGCTATGGCTACCATTCCCAACAGAATGATTAGTAGAAGTGATAAGAAAAGACACTGTCTTATTCCTCATATTTTAGTTGACCCTTGAACAACACAGGTTTGAACTGCACAGGTCCACTTCGATGCATATATGTTTTTATTCATACAGTATAGTACTGTAAATGTATTTTCTCTCCCTTATAATTTTTTTAAAGATTTTATTTATTTATTTGAGAGAGAGAGAACACAAGCAGGGGAAGCAGCAGGCAGAGGGAGAGGGAGAAGCAGGCTCCCTGCTGAGCAGAGAGCCTGGCATGGGGCTCAATCCCAGGACCCTGAGATCATGACCTGAGCCAAAGGCAGATGCTTAACATACTGAATCACTCAGATGCCCCTCTTACATTTTTCTTAATAGAATTTTTTTTCTCTAATTTATATTATTGTATGAATACGATATATACTACATATACAAAATATGTGTTAATTGTTAACGCCATCAATATTTCTTCTGGGCAATGGTAGACTATTAGTAGTTAGGTTTTGGGGGAGTCAAAAGTTGTACATGGATTTTTGACTATGCAGGGTAGTCAGCACATCTTACCACCATATTGTTCAAGGTCAACTGTGTAAGTACTTGATTCTTCATTATTAGATATACTAGCTGTAGTTTTTTCATTGATTCACTTTATTAGGTTGAAGAACTTTTCTCAGCTTTCTAAGAGTTTGCCTTATATTTTTAAAATCATAAATAGTTGTTTTATTTTGTCAGAAAGTTTTTCTGTTTTTATTGGAATTATCATTTTTTTTCTCCTTGAACTCCTTAATGTGGTGAGTTGCAATTAAAATTCATTTTCCTAGGTAAAACCTTCTTTTTATTCCTAAAATAAACTCCCCTTGCTCATGGTATTATATTTATTATATATTGCTTGACTTTATTGAGTGATATTGTATGAGCATATATATTAAACTATGACTTTTTAAAAAAGATTTATTTACTTTAGAGAGAGAGAGAGGGCATGAGCAGTGGGAAGAGTCAAAGGAGGGAGACAATCTCAAGCAGACTCCTCACTGAGCATGGAGCCCAGATGCAGGGCTTGATCTCATGACCCTGAGATCATGACCTGAGCCCAAATCAAGATTTGAACACTTAACTGACTGAGCAACCCAGTCACCCTTATTAAACTATGACATTTTTAATTCAGAAAATTCAGAAGGAAACTGTTTATGAGGTAATTTTGGTCAAAGGACCAAGTGTGAATATTGTATTATATTCATAAGATACACACACACACACACATATATATACACACATATATATCTGTATATACATATATAAAATATCACTTAAAATATCACTTAGTATTCTTTGTAATAGAGAACTATATAATTTATTATTCTTTAGAATAGTAGGACTTGTAGGTTTTTAACTCTAATGGGACACTGTTTTAGTTCTAGGTTTTTGATGTTCAATATCAGTTATATGAGCCTGCATTCTACATTTTATAATACATGTTGTATTTATATAAAGGTCATTTCTGATTAATGGCCAGTTGAGCAAAGGGTTAGTGATTTACATCATGACACATACACAAATTGATATTATATAGTTATTCTAAAAAATTAGTTAAAAAACATTGGCTAATATAAAAATATATCTCAGAAATATTACTAAGGTATAAAAAATAAATTGTAGTAGAATAGCTATAATATTATGTCTCTTGTATAAAGAAAGAAAATAAGATGATGGATAGATATATAGATAGACATATATGCCAGTTCTTGCAAAAAAAAAAAAAAATTAAACCCCAGATATTTTTGGGGCTAGAAACTGGAGATGTGTAATAAGAAAAGGAATCTTTTGCTTTTCCCATGTACCTTCCTGGCTTAACAAAATAATCTATACTCATAATGTATTACTTAAAGAAATTACTAAATCATGTTATTATGGGATTTGAAATTAATAACCATCACCATTTCTACGTGTATATGTGTATTTATGTTTGTGTGACGTGGGGGGAGGAAGAAAGGAAAATAAAAGACTATACAAAGGCAATCCCAGCTATGTCATTTTGTAGCTACAAAAAACAAAATAACAAGCGAATGATAATTACTATCTTCTTCCACTTTAAACCAGTCAGAACAAAAGACATATATTTGTTCTTTGCTTTTCAACCAATCAATATAGAATATTGAATTATTTACGTTGCAAATATTTGAGTAAGAATGATGTCTTCATACTATTATAAACTCTGGGAAGAACAAAAGGACACAAAAGATGGGCTGACAGCTATGGAATATATTCTTCTTTCTAGGAGCCATTACTGAACTATTTCACAGCTTATAACAGCATTGAAAAATATTTCTAATGAAATAGTTTTATGTGGCCCATAAAATAGCATTGATGCTGGCCATACTAATATTACTACCTCTAATTCCTAACCATATTTGCTAGTTTACACAGCTCCTCTTATTAATAGATCAGTATAAATTTTAATTATCTTTTCTAATTTCTTCATAAATTCCTAGTAAAAACAAATTAAAGTAGAAGAGAGAGTAATTTTTGGTATTAGATTGCCTTAAATTACTTCAGTACTTCTGCTAGTGAGGAGTTTCTTATTCCCATGAACTCAAAGAATACATTTCAGTTTGTCCCTTATTCCCTGCTCTCAGAATACCAACGTAAATATCAATACGGTAGAGAAGCAAGCTTTCCATTCACAACAAATAGTATCTGTCTCTCCTGTTATGCCCACCTTTTAAATTGTTTTGTTTCAGGGAAAGTCATTTGGAAAATTCTGTGTGGTACATATACTTGGAATCATTCATTTGTGCCTCATGATACACTCTACACACTTCTCCATCCCATCTTCTGCCTGGGAAGCTGAGATATATAAACCACATCAAGAGGGCCTCTGTCTTCTGGCTGTGCTCAAAAATTATTGCACCCCATCAGGAATTGCAAGAAGAGATAGTGAAGAACGAGGTCAGGGTGTTTATTCCTTTGACTATCCCAGCATGTTTGCCTTAAGCTGGCTATTATCTTCCCAAAAAGTTCACTGATCTTTCACTATGGAGGACCCTATGTAATTCTCTCTCCTTTCTCTGGTTCTAGTAACTGTCCTTCCCTTTGACTGTTGGCCTTAATTAGCATTTTGAATTACCTCCAAACTCAGTGAGGTAAAATAACCATTTACTATGTTCACAGATTCTATGGGTCAGCTATCCAGAGTGGAGCACGGTCAGGCTGTGTCTGTTTCACGATGTTTGAGGCCTCTGATGAAAATTAAAAGACTCAGAAATAGTGAATAACCTGGGACTGGAATTATCTGCAGACCTGTTCATTCTCATAACTGGTATTTAACGCTGGTCGTCAGCTGGAACTTTAGCTGTATACTGGCACACTGTCACGGAGCCCTCCAAATAGCCTGGACCTCCTCATATTATGGTGACTGGATTGAAAATGTCAGTGTCCTGCTTGTGAGAGAAAAACAGTGACTGAGAAAAACAGAGAGAGAAACTAGACAGAAGCCCTATTGTCTTTTAGATTTAGTCTAAAAAGCTAGACTAGATTCTACCTCGGAAGTCTTGTAGCATCACTTCCACCCCATTCTTCCTACTGAAGCATCACAAAGTCCTATTTGGTTTTGCAAAAAGGGCAAAAAGATCCTAACTCTTAATTGGGGGATTCTAAAAGTGTTCACAGAACCCCAGATATTACTATGGACATACTAGAAAACCTAATCCGGCACAGGTGTTTGCTTACCACTAATCCTACTATCCCTTGTGGTCTCTAAACTTTCAAAATAAACTCTCATGGCTCATTCAGAGTGTTTTCTGTTTCTTGTCAGAACTCTAAATAATAAAGTACACCCTTCAAGTATCATTTGAAAGCAAAAAAGAACTATTTTCAGTATATTGAGGTAGTTATACTTAAAATGTACACAGTGATCTGTAAATCTTTTTAGTTTTGGAGTTGAATTTTTATTTGTTACCTGGAAATTAGATAGAAGGCAAGTACAACCCATATAATATAGATTTCTCATTTAATCCACAGAATTCCTAAGGAACAAGTTAAAGAAACCTACTATAGCCCTCATTTTCAATATGTTTTGCAACTTCTGGATGATATGATAGGGGAAAAAATTTAAAGGAAAAAATATTACAAAATACTGAACAAAATTATATGCATTTCTAGATGATACAGTCAAATACCTTGAAAGTTCCAAAATATCTACAAAAATTAAGTATAGAAGATGTGCCTGTTTTTATAATAGCCATTTAAAAATATAAGGACCAAATATTAACTTTTGTGGTAGATTAATTGCTACAATGACCACAATCAATGTTTTCCTTGTGTGCACATGCTTTGCAGGGTGACTTTGCCAGATCTCCCAAGAAGAGAATCAGCCATAGTCTCCACTGTTTCTTGACTCCTTGAAACTGCTCTGCCTGTGTCATTTACTTTCACCGAATGAGTATGATGAGAAACCGACATTAGCCACTTGAATTCTAGGCTTTGAGAAGTCTTGTGTTTTCATTTCTCACAGCTTCCTTCATGAGAACAGACTAACCTCTAAGAGAGTAAAAAACGGCACCCCTGCTCACTGCTAGCAAACACCCAGACACAGACAGGACAAACCAACCAGCAGCTGTTGGCAGATGCATGAGAAGAGCCACTGATATCAAAAGAACCAGCTGGACCTAATCTAAATTATTGGCTTTCTGATTAGTGAGTTGTTCTTTTCCTAGTCACTTGAATTTTCAGGTATTTTGTTAATCAACATCAGTACTTAACTGATCAGCACCATCATAAATGTTTCAAAAATATATAATACTTAACAATATTGAACAGGAAGTATCGGTATCTATCTATACATACATATATGTATAACACACCAAATATCTGTTGTAATTCCTGTTTATATTATATTTATATATATAGTAATATATTTAAAATATATATAAATGTATGGCTATAAAATTTTATTATATATAGGATAGCAAGAGATATATACATATACTTTATATATAGTTTTTATGTCTATAGTATTACTATACATACATATAATACATACAAATACATACATACAATATAAGACCTGAAATAATGAAAAGTAATCCTCTGCTTCTTGGTTGGGAAAATCATAAATATTTCAGTTGTTCAAGATATTCTATAATTTATATGCAGTTGCGATCAGAATCCTAAAAGGAAATTTTGTTCTTGTGCCTTTTGTTCTTCTTTTTCCCCTTTTGAAATAGTCATTTTCTTTTGAACTCATGCCCAAGAATATCCATGAAATATTTTAAAATGAAAACAATAAAAATGACAGCTAATGGGTGGGGTAATCCTGTACTAAATAGTAAAGCTTACTAAATAATCACTATAATTTAAAAGTGCAAATGTCATGGGAAAATAAAAATAAATCTGTAAAACACATTTAATTATCCATAAATAGATAATGCAAGTATATATGAAAACTCCCTATATAACAGAAGTAGACTATTCGTCAGAATAATGAGAAAAAGATAGTTTAATAACTAGGAGTCCATATCTACTTCTCTGAAAAAAAAAAAAGCAAAGAAAAAAACTGTTACCTTACTAACTCATGCTATATCCCCATGTAAATCCAGAGAGATTAAATAATTAAAATTTTAAAATAAAAGGATAAAGACATCAGAACAAAATATAAAAAATATACACATGAAGGTACATTTCACCTTTAATTTTTAATAATATCATTGCTGGACGTAGGCCAATTTACTTCTATACCTAAGGTCTCTACTGAATGCCCACGTTTTCAATAAGAAATCTTCACTTGGCCTGTTCAAATCTGGAAAACCTTCAATCCCTGCTAAAGCTATGGGAATTGGTTAGCTCATAACTTCCTAAGGACTACTTTTCTCATTGGTTGTTGCTGGCCTAGCCTGACAGAATCTAACTGTACTCATGCACAGTTTAGGATTGTGCCCAGTATTTAAGAGGCCCTCTGTGCAAATTTCTACATATCTTTCTATGGTTAACTTCCTCCTGTCTGGCTGCCTGCCCTACAAGTTCCAGTCACCTCAATTTCCCCAAAGACCAACCTCTGTCTCCCCAGTTGGTGAGAATACCAAGATCTCTTTAAGGCAACCGCCCCCTCCCCCAGCCCCAGGTAGAAAGCTTGTGTGTTCTCAGGTCTCTCATTTGTATTCCCTAAGTGATCATGGCTCCATGGTGCCCAATTTCAAAACCATTTATCCAACATACTATTTTCAGTTTTCTAATTTATTTTAGAAGGAGGGCTTTGGATAATAGGTCAGTGCCCAAGTAATATTTTTAAACCTGTATAGACACCATATAACATGAAGTCAGTGGATCAATAATAGACTGCAAAAACTTTGCAATATATATATATATATATATATATATATATAAGCTGCTATTCCTTGTATATAATGAACTCTTAAACAAAGCAAAACTAAGTAAATAAATAAATAAATAAATTGCAACATATACATATATATATATATATAAGCTGCTATTCCTTGTATATAATGAACTCTTAAACAAAGCAAAACTAAGTAAATAAATAAATAAATAAATAAATAAATAAATAAATAGGACTAAAGAATCTAACAGAAAAACAAATGCAAATTAGAAAATTCATTAAAGGGAAAAACACACATTGTTATAAGGATATAGAAAATACTATATTTCACTTGCGGTAAGAAAAATAAAAGTAAGGATTGAAAAAAGCTTTTAAAATCAGATCAGAAAAAACATAAGCGTGAATAAGAGTGAATACATAACTCATGATTTTGAGGATGTTGAAAACCCACAATTACGTATATGGCTGGTGGGAATGCATGTTCCTGTAACTATTTTTATTAAGAATAATCTGATAGTATATACTAACATTAAAGGTATATATCCTTTCAGTTGATAATGACAAGTATGTGGAATCTCTATATTTGAAAAAGTGCCATCAACATGCAAAGCTATGTGTACAGCAATATTTATTCCAGGAGTTACTACACTGGCAAAGATCTTGAAAAAAATCTGAATTTCCACTGTACGGGCTGTAATTGAAGAGAAGGAAATATATGCATGACATAACAGTTATCTGAAGCTGTTTAAATGAAGAAATATCCATTCATAATGCTAAGTGAGAAAATCAGGTTCAAAGGAATGTGTAAACTATGACAAAATCACCTTTGTTGTATATAATTTGTGATCCGTTGAAAGATTTGAAAGTTTCACAAAGTTATTGATCTTCATTACATCAGGAGATTATTAATGGAAGTATGGGTGATGGGGTATTAATTTTTCAAAACATGCCTTTGCTTTGTTTCACTAGTCACAATTAACTATTTCTGCAAAATTAAAATTAATACTATGTAAAATTAATAGGATGTTAAATTCTTATGGAAATGAAAAATTAAATATATGGTAACAAGGAAAAACCCAAGTAAACCAAATAGCAATTGAAAGTATCTTGCTATTTTAAGATAAATTCTTCAAAGATTTCCCCCGATCTCAGTCTGGCATGTTAATTCCTCTAAAAACATTACAGGAAGTTTCCTCTAAAGGTGTCAAAAAAGAAGGCTGTATGATCAGGTAGGAAAAGAATGACACTAGACCCAGTCTCTCTCATTCTAATACTGACTCTAACACTTGCTAATCAGTTCAACTTCAGAAATGTAACTGCATTCCTGATTCTTCTGAACAAATACAAAAATTACAGAAGAAAATGAGAAGAATATAGCTCTAACTTTAAAAAAAAAATTCTGAATATATCTGAAGCTGAATGAAGAAAATTTTGTAAATTTATAATTATAATACTTGAGACATTTGGTTTAAAAGTAAATTTACATATTACAAAGTCTAACAGTATGATTAATATTTTTTAACATTTTGTATTTTTCAAGTTTGGTAATATTTTACTTTGGCAAATAAAACCTGTTCAGGTTATGGCCTGAAAGCTCATCTTAGCCTCTTTAGTTGGTATATATATATAGGAAAGCAAAGCTGGAAATGTTGAAAAGTTATTAATTTGCAATTAGAAAGTGTATGTAATGTGCACAAATGCAAATAAGTTTAAGAATATAAGGCTAGAAACTTCCCTTTCAATGGTTATACCATAAGCTACTTAACAATACTGGAGGGTTAATAATATTTTGCTGCCTTGCTTAACAGAAAAGAGATAAAAAATTGAAATTTGATAAATGTAATTCTTCTGCTCCTTCTACAGAGACTCTGTGCTGAGTGTTGAGGACATCCAAGGACAGTTATGATTGCTTCAGTGGGGCAGAGCTCTCTACCCTAGCCTCCATCTGAGAAATCTTTTATTGAAGAATAGCCCACTTATTATAAATCATTATTCCTGTTCACGCACTGTTAGGAAGGAAGAATGACAGTCCATTCAAAGTGATACAAAGCTCAGTGATTTCCTAAATCACAATGAGCCAACATAGGGTTCTTGCAGTGAATTCTGGCCAATATTCTTGCACTCATCTCTATCATATAACAAGGTGGGACCAGACCAGTCATTATTATCCAGAAGCATTTTTAAGTTAGGGTAAAATTGCATAAGTTCAAACATCCTTATATTTTCCAAGTTCTCATGAAGACTTCACATAAGCATAAGAGAAAATGAGTTATTCTTTTCCAATATACTTTAAAAACAATCTTAACATAAGATACTAGCTACCTATTTCATCTTCATCAATATGTTATCAATAAAAATTTTAACTTTTTTACCCTAAGAATTATTATACTTATGTTTTATATGGTTATTAAAATAATTCATATAAATATACATGACATACCAAGTAAATTAGTCACTAATTTTTTCAGATCATGTCATCTAGTATCTGTTTGAGTTCTTTTTCCTTATAGCAAAATCACCCTGAATGATTTATGACCTTTGTTCATTTAATTCTGTGAAAACAGAGTAGCTAAACCTTTGCATTTGTAAACTCTTACAAGGTACAAGCAATGCTCTAACATAAAAGTACTTCAATTAGGGGTGCACTTTCTTATTACCTTGTGTGGATGTATTTTAGTATAATTGTACATATTAAACATATTGATCACATATTTTTTGATCAACTACCATATCCCTACAGTCAAAAATAGGCAAGGATTTCTGCCCTCCTTAGACTAACTTTGTAGTGTAAACCTGGAGTTCAGGAGAGAAAAGTGGACTATAAATATGAGCTTGAACATCATTCACACATAGATGATATTTAAAGCCATGAGACTTGACGATATGATACGGGAAATAAGGTAAGTTTTTCAAAGAGATAGAAAGTTTCAAGGACTAGGAGACGGGAGAAAGGAAGGAACTTCCAAAAAGTTTGATAGGAACAATGAATAGGAGGTACACTGAGGATTTGTAGTGCTGGAAGGAAAGAGGTCAAATATCAGGAGGTAATGAGCGAATGAGATGTATAAAACTGGTATGTTGGAGGGTTTGCAGATATTGGTAATGACAGGGTCTAGTTTCTGACCATGCCAGCTAAGAGCTCAAATAATTGGAAGTATCACTGAAAGACAAGAGCTCAAAAGATTAAGAGGCTAGGCTGTTAGAAAGATTCTCTAAATTTGTATTTCTCACTACCAAAGAGTAAGGTAGGAAGAGTCCTGAAATTATAGACAATGAGTTAGGAGGTATATTTATTGCAAAATGGAGGAGATGGCTGGGTTTTTATATGTGACAACACAATGAGGGGAAGTAGTAATACAATGCACTGACAAGTTTTAAAACTTGGATTTTTGGTTGGAGGGGAGTGGAAGGTTTGAGAAGGAACAAGGAGGAGTCAGAACCACAAATCCTCTGCCTCTAAGCCCAGGGCCCCCAGAGTTGTGAGAGGGCTGCAGGGAAAACTGTATCCAGTGTAGAAAGCTAGTGTTACTTTAGAGTAAAAAGGTGAAGGAGACACTCAAAATAAAGGTGGACAACATAGGAGACTTTACCTGTTTATGGGGTATGACTTCCAGAGGGCACAAGGGAAGCATTTAGGGTGCTGGGTAGAGATGAAAAAGAGGTCTTAGAGAATGTGCTTGGGTTATGGGGACTATAGCACATAGATGACTAGGGGTGATGTGGTAGTCTGCAGCTCTTGTGATGACTGACATTCTAAAACATGACAGTATTGGTCTTATAGAACTCAAGGTACACAGTGATAGCAAGGCTCTGATTTTTTTGGGATAGGCAGGGCAGTTGTAAATGAGATGCAGTTGTTTATTGGTTCTTCTTAACCCCTAAACATGTAGGACATCAGGTGTGGAGGGTATCTCATATCAATCTCTTCACTGAGATTAGTCCTGATCCCTGTCCATGATGGTGCAATTATTCCAAACGTGCATCTTTTCACATTGACCCTTCTGATGGAATTCAGGACTTCAGGGGAAGAAAGTCTTACTATAAGCACAGATCTCACAGCTCTGTCCCTGTGGGTAGACATCTTGGGGAGTAATGAAAAATATACTTTCCTTCTCTCAAATGACAAGGCCCAACTATTAAGGTCTATTCCAGTTTTCTGAACATCAGAAGAGAACAAATATAATTTCTCTTTACTCTTTACATTTTTGTCACCATATATCACCCAGTGTACCTGCTATCTTTCCCATTAGGGCATGAGCTCTGCATTCAAGGACCAGGAATAATCATATTTCCATTTGTGTTTAAGTGGAGGAGTACGTTCTGCTTCTGTGGTGTTGAAGGATCATTCCAACATGGCCATGGAAATTACACTCAGAAAAGAATATGAAATTAAAGGACCTATTATATTCATAGGCCTTAGAAAAGGAAGGCACAGCACACCACACAAGGACAATATGGGAGAAGAGCCAACAAAGTGGGTTCAACCAAGCAGGTGAGAGTAAAGACAGTGAGTGAGGACTCCAGGGTAAGGGCCTTTATTGAGGGTCAGGGTGGAATACACAAGTAAAATGCATGAGGGGATTTCACTGGTACGTTTGGATGTTACTAGGTCACAATCAGGGGAGGGCAAAGTGGGGAACTTTCAGCAGGGACCAGACAGAACACATTGGTGTGCTGGTCACCTGGAGGGTCGCCCCTAGACTGTTTTGGGGGAATGTTAAGGCATCAGGAACATATGAAGACTTAAAGATTTACAATACAGTAGTATTATTTACCAGAGGGTATGGAGTATAATTGGTGCTCCGGAAACATGAATAGCAGTAAAATATTCTGGAAACTTGTTTCTTTAATCTGTTTAGTGGATTTGGGTGGAACCTGAAATTCCACCACTTGTAAAAAGTTACCAGGTGATGCCAATGACACTTGTTCATGGCCACACATAGAGTGGCCAGTTCTAGTACGGTAGACATATGTAAATTAAAGACTATGATCAATTACTATCAGGTTATAAAAAGTCTATGTTTTACTTCCTTGTTAGCAACAGACTTCCTTTTTTCCATACAAGAGAGCCATTCTTTTTCACTTTAAAATCTTTGCCATACTACTTCTTTACAAGATTTATTTATTTATTTATTTATTTATTTATTTATTTGAGAGAGAAAGAGAGCCTGCACATGAGTGGGGGAAGGGCAGAGGGAGAAGGAGAGGGAGAGGGAGAGGAAGAGAATCTCCAGCAGACTCCCTGCTGAGCTCAGAGCCCAAGGACGCAGGGCTCCATCTCACAACCCTGAGATCATGACCTGAGCTGAAACCAAGAGTCAGATGCTGCACTAACTGAGCACCCAGATACCACATTTTGTGATACTATTTTTTTTTTTAATAAAACTTTGGTTTTCCTGTTGTGCTTCAGGAGAAATTAGATATTAGTCCATAGGAAACTGAATAAACAAAGCAAGTCACAACAATATATAAAGAAGAACAGAGTGTAAGTAACTAGAAATTATCTAGAATAATGTCCTCTTATGATACAGTCACCAAATGCCCATTGTGATCAAGGGGAAGAGAGTGTGAGAAGATCTCAGCTGAGATGAATACATTTTTATCCCTAACTTACAGAACACAGGACATCAGACAGGGTAGATACGACGGGCGAGGTTAGAGGAGGACTTTAGCTTTCAACAATTACTTCAACAATCCAGTTTCTTGGACATTAAGTTAATTGAATTCACAATATTTATGCTCATAAGGTCATTGACAAAAATCCATTCATTGACTGCTACAATTGGCATTCTGTTGTTACAATGCTAGATACGTTTGCGTTTGGTGGAAAGTCTCAGGTAGGGGTGCCTGGGTGGCTCAGTTGTTGAGCGTCTGCCTTCAGCTCAGGGTGTGATCCCAGTGTTCTGGGATCAAGCCCCGCATCAGGCTTCTCTGCTGGGAGCCTGCTTCTTCCTCTCCCACTCCCCCTGCTTATGTTCCCTCTCTTGCTGGCTGTCTCTCTCTCTGTCAAATAAATAAAATAAAATCTTAAAAAAAAAAAAAGTCTCAGGTAACACCCTGTGTTAGGAGCATACTGAGGGTATGGCTTGCTGAGAGTAATGAATTAATTAATTAATTTCTTGGCATTAAGAGTCCCATGATAATTTTGGTACAAATCAGAGAGAAGAAATGCCATGACTTCTTTAAAATATAATGTATGTGGCTTTTATTAATGTCCAGAAATCCTTCTGTAGATAGATATATACTTTAAAGTTTTGCTTAGGATTAATTTGAATCCAATCCAATAGATTATAAAAGAAGAAAAAGGCATTTACATTTAACTTATCTTTACAAAACTTCTCCTGGAAATTATTTTAAAACACTTTATGTAAATATTTAATTGTTGAGACACATGATGCAGTGAGAATTTCACCCAAATAGAATTATAATATTGAAACTGTATCTTTATAACTGTGTAATTATTTAAACATGATATATCTATTAGGACCTTAAGGTTTTATGTTTTTTTACAATTTAATTGCTCTCTGTCTCTCTTTCATAAACACACTTACACCAACACACACACACACACACACACACACACACACACACATTTATTTAATAGGAATCACAAGGTTTCTGACCCTAGTCATTCCCTTAACTAATCATTAAACTTTAGAAAACCACTAGATTTAGATGTCCTTTTCTAGAAAAACTACAGAAAGTGTTAGGGTTAATGTAGAGCATGAAATCAGCCGTAATACCCGGCTTGCTAAAATGTAACACAGAGGCCACTGGGGGCAGGGAAGGTTTCAGAAAAGGGCATAGGCCTTTGGAAGGTCCAGGCCTGCTGAAGCCTGTGTGACCACTCTGCCATAGGAATGCCATGGGGAGTTGCCTTCCTGAAGCTTTCTTAGTGCAAACAATACCCCTGTGATCTAAGATGTATGCATCGTCCCCTAGGTTATGTCTAGCAGAACTCGTAGAACACGCAGATTAGCATATCCTATCTTCCCGTAAACAGATCCTCCCAGTTCCAGTACTTTGTCACACATCACGTGCTTGAGAAACAGTGATAAGGATTTGTGATTATCCTGAAGGACCAATAAAAGCAAGAGCAAAGAAGCGCAAAGTGTCCTTGTCTTTGAGCGTTGACAGCTTTACGTTCTCCTCTCTTTCACAGCAAAGTTTGGAGTAATCTTTCATCTGTCGGTACAGGGATTGCTGGCCATTCCAGTCAAGAAAGAGCTTCTAGCTTAAAATTTATATCACTTAAGCACTGTCCCATGCATGATGTTCCAGTCATAAAACTATTTTTTGCCATTGACTATTTCAGTTATTTTAATTAGTAAACAAATTGAAAGGAACTTGTTAAATGTCCACTATGCGGATATTGCCGTTGATTTACCTAATCTCTTTCTTTCTAAGCAATTAATATAATAAAAAATAAATGCTTGGAATTATAAGAATAAGAGGAGGAGCAACAGATTACATTTAAGTATGACCAAATTTGATTTTCTATGTATCACTTTGGATAACCACCAAGCATTAATATCAAATCTAGTTTATGTTATCCGTGAGGTTGGCAAAGGTAACGCATATCCCAGGATACATAAGAAGATGTTTCAGTTCTTCAGTGCTAGTTGACATTTCCTCTCTTGCCCATCATGCTTTTCTCGTTTTACATTCTACTAGATTTGGCTACTATATCATCCAGCCTCTGTTTTCCCATTTACTTCCTACTGCTGTTTGTGATCTGTGCAAGTTGACTAGAAATGTTCTTTTGACAAAGATAAACTACCTACATCTCTTACCTAGAAAACTGCCACAGTGTTTTAGTCAACTGAGTAAAAAACACAATTATTCTCCTATACGAGTTAAAAAAAAATACTATTCTTATAACACCATTCTAGTTCTTCACTGTTGGACAGGTAGAGGTAATGGAAAATTTCTCACAATTAAGGGACTCTGGGAAATTGGTTTTTATTGCTCCTAGAATCCCTGTGTCTTTGGAGGAGGTGACTTTCTATGTTCTTGGTTAAAACGAGGATATATTTGAAAGTTAATCTTCACGGCTTAATATCAATTACATGTTGTTTATTATGTTACAACACTATTTTAGGCATTTTGCATTTATCATTCCATTTAATTTCCACCAATTTATTTGGGATCTCCCATTACATGTCTACTTTTACCAGTTTAGAAACTGAAAATATTATCCTTCACAAAAAAAAAGTCAAATGGTATGATAGGTGTAATTTTACAATAGTCAGATAGTTTACCTTATATAACTTGTAACCTGAAATTATAACCCGAAATAATAACCAATAAGGATTGTTTTTAGATTGTTTCACAGAAATCATAGAAATTAATCTTCAAAATTATCAGTTTGTTCACTTAGATTTTTAGTGGTAAAATTATTACCTGATAGATTAACATTAACCATATGTCTGATATGATAAAAAATTAAAAATCAGGGATTTTATTTGATAAGATGAAACCTATTATTTTGATCCTATTTGGTTAAATTTTCTCTTGGCACATAAGATGTGTCCTAATTTACTTTTTACTATTTTCTATTTCTGATAAAAATTGTACCATATCACATCCGTTTTGATAGAGGGCTCACTGGAACTTCCTGATCATTGGAAAGTAGAAAGAGTTTACTGTATTTTGGGTTATGATGAGAAGAACTTTTTATACATTGGTAGTCTTAAAATGATTCTTTAATGGAACTATTTTTTAAATAAACCTTTATTAAAATCTTAAATCTTAAATTTACCATTGTTGGTATAACAGCTGATTGTTCAGGGACTTAACAGAAGGTCCTATTAATAACTTTTATTTTGTATGTATTCTAGTACTAGTTTCCTATACTTCAGAAATTAATGCTATTTTATTGATATGAAATTAGATAGAATGAGAGACATCATTCTAAAATAATCATACCAGGTATTGAATATTGTACATATAACTAAAAAATATTTTATCTAGTTATAGTTTACAGATTTTAAAATGTCTTATGAAAGAAGGAGATAATATTCCATGATATTTTTTATCTTTTACTTCCTAGTAATAGAAATGTCTCTAATTTACAATGTCAGATATTATGTTTTATAGTTTCTTTGATGTTCTGGCCTGTAAATGAATTTTGGCTTATGAAAGCCCGAATTTCCCTATTATATCAGATTAACCCAGGTTGTTGGCCTGAAAATACACAAGGATGGGATAATGAGAAGTGATTAATAACAATATTTCACTTCGTAGTTTTTCTTTTCTGATTGTAATTATTTTAGTTTAAGACTAGATTGCCACTATTTTTGTTGCTATCTGTTTATTTTCTTTATCATCAAATTCATCAGTGATTCTTTTCTTCTTTATTTTGGAAAAACTGCAGCTTTGCTATTGAGTATCATTGATTTGGTTTTCTATAGAGTAAATACCTTATTTCACCCTCATTTTTTTCATCTTAGTCTCAATTTTTCTATGACTTTTTGCTTATGTTTCATAGAGAAGATACTGTTTTATACTATTCTAAGATATCAAATATCTTTTTAAACATTTCTTATATCCATCTCCCCCACACTAAAAAAAAAAATTTCTGATCTGATTTTCATAAAATATGCAAAATGACCTTCCCTTTTCTTTGTTCTGTAATACTCTTTTTCCCCCCTTCTGGTTACTTGTTCTAGAATGAGAGGACCTTAGTTTATGATAGGTGTTCATAAGGAGATGGTGTACGCCCCATGCCCACTCATGGCCTTGTGGGTGATGACAAAATCCTTGTATGAACTAAAGGGGCAGCCAGTTGTGCACAGTCCCTGGTCCAATCTTCTGTATGTACTACACAGTCAACTAATGTAGATCAATAAACATGCTAGAGTCAGATGGTTGTTTGTCCTTGTACTGAAATCTGAATCTTGGCTCATCCCTGATCACCATACACTAAGCCACACTTCCTGATTTACCCCTTAATTAGAACATGTTACTTATTAGGAATACATTGCTGTAATGAAATGTACCTGGTCAATTATTTTCCTATGCCCTTATCTGTAGTACAACTCACACATCTGCACACACACACACACACACACACACACACACACACACTGAGTTTTCTTATAGTTGAAGTTTCACCGAAGTTAAATTTAATACTGATACGAACGGGCGAATCATTCTCTAGTGATTTCATAAATCAATACCAAAATGTCAGAGACGATTGAGTTTTCTGTGTGGTTTAGATCTTGGGTCTATGCAAGAATGCAGTCAGTGGGGAAGGACAAACACTACCTTAAACTTTTAATTTTTTTTTTTTTTTTAAGTAAGATCCACACAGAGCCTAATGTGGGACATGAACTCAAGACTCAGAGATCGATAAGGTGCCTGGGTGTCTCAGTGGGTTAAGCATTTGCCTTCAGCTCAGGTCATCATCTCAGGGTCCTGGGATCAAGCCCTGCATTGGGCTCTCTGCTCAGCAGGGAGCCTGCTTCTCCCTCTGCCTGCTGCTCCCCTTACTTCTCTTTCTTTCTGTCAAATGAATAAATAAAATCTTAGAAAAAAAAAAAGACCCTGAGATCAAGACCTGAGCTGAGATCAAGAGCCAGATGCTTAACTGACAGAGTCACCCAGGTACCATTACCCTAAACTCTTTTAGATTGAGCAGTTTGCTGTTTTAGGTGACAGAACTTTTCTTCCTCTATTTTCTTTCTCTGTTCAATTTTTCTCAAACTCAAAAAGTTAAAAAAAAATCTAGTGATAATTTGGAAGTCATGACAATTAACTTGACATTGCTTTCAACGAAGTTAGCTTTAGAAAAAAATTCTAATAATAAAGCCATATTATAAACTAAGGAGAATTAGGATAACATATCTTACAAACATTCTTTGAAATACAATTAGATAAGTGGATAAAAAAATATTCATTGCCACATTTCCCCCCTCCACTGGACTTTTTCCTCTTCAAAATGCACAGCATGGTGGATGACAATATAAAAGTGGCATGGAACTTATGACATTATTTTGGGTTATGGAGACTAAAATTATAATTCAAAGCACCATGTCAGTACGGATTTCAGCAGAGGAGCCATGAGAACACTGTCACGAGTCCAGTTTTCCCACATGTGCTCAAGAAGGCAGAAAGGACAAAGAGGAATAATGAGCAAATTTTTCTCTTCTTCTACTGTTTTTACCTGAAACAAAACAGTAAATAAGATTCTTTTCCAGAAACATTCCTTTAAATAGTATTTGTTAGAATTGTGTCATATGTTCACCCATAAACGAAGAAGGCTTTGGATAATTGAACATGACAGCTAGGAGTGGCTGCCATTTAAAAACTATAGTTCCATCAGCTACCTATTTCAACAGTGAATGGTTATATGCAAAAACTATTTCCTCTTGAGCTTGTTCTGTCTCTGCCATTTTTTCATTATTAAATAATTTTAGCATATTTTTCTTCTTGGGCATTTGCTTTTTGGTATAGGAAAATCCTTTTACAGTACAAAAAATAAATGACATATAATAGAAAAATTCAGATACTGGATATACACAGATGAGGGCAATTGAAGGAGTAGAATAATTCAGGGGAATTCTTGATATACTTAAAACCAAAACTCACAAGCAGATGCTGAATTTAACAGATCTATAGTTTAAACTTTAGTAAAGACAGAATTTTTTCCATTTTCATAAACTGGGAATTAATAGCTGGGCAGTGCAATATATAATGTTGGGTTGCAAAATGTTCACCTTCATCTAAATAGGATATTTGTTTTCTTTTTAAACTACTACCAACTCTTTGATTTTTTGGAATTCCTGACTCACTAGGCATCATGTTTAGACCCCGAATAAATGGCTCCTATTCCTGGAGCGAACGATCTAACCACATACTGGTGTGAATCAGTTTAAGAAGCAAGACTTGAGAATACTTGTAAAAAGGTACTTGATTTGTGGAACACATTAGTCAGATGTTTCAAGAGCACTATCGAATCAACACATTGTAGACCCTTAACTTATATAATATGTCAATTGTATCTCAATAAAAAAGAAAAATATGCTGATAACCAATAGTCATAGAAATGTATCTCTCTCTCTCCAGTAAGTTGTAAATATCTCCAAGAGAAATTGGTCTATGAATTACTTATTGCCAATTTCATTTGGTATTTATATGTAGGTATATATCATTTCAACTTGACTTGAGTAGCACTCACTCTTTGTAAAACATCTTATGGTAGAAAATGTATTAGTATTGATCTATTGGAACTTTCATTTCTTTAAAAACTATTTGGTCAATATATATATCTGACTGGGATTACTGCTTATTTCATTATATTCCTATCACATAATAGGGGTACAATAAATATTTTTATAGTCTTAGGAGAAGAATAAACTCCCCATAGCTGTTACGTTCAACTAATTCAGTTTTTATCCCCATGCTAATAATATCAATAAAAACAAAAAGATGCCAGAGCAGGTGAGGCATAGCCTAAAAGAAAGAAGATTGTCAGCATGACAATTACATAGTTTCACAAATAACAGATAACTTGGAATCTTACATTTCATGAATATCTGTTTAACTTGTAAAATTGTTGTCTTGTAAAGTTGTGTTTTATTGGAGTTTCATGATTTATGTCCTTTTCTGAACTCTCTCTTTATAGCTTTAACACCTTCAGAATAATAAGGTTGGCTGGTTGTCAGAAAAAAAAATGTTCAATAGAGTTTTGTGGTCAGGGCATGTAACTATAACTCACTGATTCTGTTAAAGTTCCAAATGTTCAAAGATTATTATCTAAGTAATATAAATCTATAGACCTATCTGCCTGTGATTACAAAATACATCCATATAACCTACAAAACTACCAAAAAGTCTTGTCATATCTTATGGTGCTCATCATGAAATACCTCAGAGGACTTCCAGGTTGTCTCACATTTGAAAATGAATCATATGTCTATTATTGCCAGTTGCCACCAGGGCAGTTGGATCATCACAAGGGAGACTTCTGGAACAAAACCCCATTATTTTCAGGTGGCTCAACCTCCCAATCTCTATCGCTTCTAGTTATATCTCTACTTTGCATGTTTTGCTAAATACTGTGTGGAAATGATGGGCATTTCATAAGGAAGAGAATATGCAATTATCATCATTTTTTTCTGGGCCACAGTCTTCATTTACCATGGTCCCAAAAGGAAGAGCTTCAGTGTCACCCTAGTAGCTCAATACTGGCCATTTCCTGACAAACTCACCTAGTGACACTTAGCAATCTAATGTGCGCCTATCATAATTCTCCTAGGTCATGGTGATTCCTTAATAAGCCTTCTTCAATTTTACATTCTGGCAGGTCATTGCATGAAAAAAATAAAATCCAGGGCAGTATAGCTATTCAGTGAGAATGTTTGTTCATGCACACACTAGTTATCCTGAAAGTCAAAGATGAAAGTAGGTAAGAGTGGTTTCTAGCGTCAACCACTGCAGAACCATAAGTCCCTTGCAATTTTAGGCCTCAGGGTTAATCTTTCACCTGACTCATTCCTTCATCTGGGAGGTATATTTAATCTCAGTGGATCTATTTGTTTGTGGTCATCTAACTTCAATTATGGAAACCCTAATTTATCAGAAATATTTAAATAACTTGATTTTTTTTGGTATTTAAAGTGTTCATATTTCTCAATTGTGTTGATGAAGGGAAACTATTAATTTTGCTATTTCAGAGTTACTCAGTTTCAACATCAAATATTAGTCTGTTATATGTTAATTACTTATCTTTAATATAAACATATAAATACATAGTCTTGCAGGTTTCTTTATAACATCTTTCTCTCTCTCTCTCATTTTTTAGAGAGTGAGAGAGAGAGCATATGCAAGTCAGAGGGAGGGTAGAGGAAGAAGAAGAGAATTCCAAGCCAACCCTGTGCAGAGCATGGAGCCCAATGTGGAGCTCTATCTCATGATCCTGAGATCATGACTTGAGCCAAAAGCAAGAGTTGGATGCTTCACTGACTGAGCCATGCAGGTACCTCTATCCTTCTTTTTCAAACATAGATTCCACTTGAGGTCTTAAATGGCTTATAAGCCATGAGCTCTGATCTAGCTTCTACCTTCCTTCCTCTATTCATTAGGGCTCCTTCATTGATCTACCAAAACTTTTCTGGTTTAATTGTCCCTTTGGGTTATTTTGTTTATACAATAAACTGAAGACCATGGGCCCTGTTATTGAGGTCTTTTTACTATATGGACTACTCAGTTCAACCTTGGTCTCTTTCACTGTACCAGTGCTCTTGGGCCTTCTTTATCCTACTCCAAAACATGCAGGAAATTTCTGATTCTATTTACACCACATCTAAGCCATAAGTTAGAAAATGTTCACTCTGTTGACTCTTCAGTGCATCCATCCAGACACCTTCTGCATCAATAGCCTCAAAAAATGCACTTGAATTTCCCCAAATTACATCTTGAAAATGAGAAACAAGTACCCCTGCATTAGGATGCCCTCCACATTTATTTGACTGCTTTTCTTTCCCTTCCAGCCTGACCAGGTTTAATATCATTCCAATGAGGAAAAGAGAATGGCACAGAAAAAAAGTGGACATATCTCTAGCACATCAATTAGTAGTCTTTCCTGTAGCCCTTGGAAAATAAAGTTTATAAAAAAGAACACTGTCAGTGACTGGTTCTTCATATTCTCCTTTTATTTTAAGCTTCTTGACTGGAAGTTGAATGTATAGTTTTTTGTTATTGATTTATCTGATTTATTGCTAACTTTAAGAAAGAACTTCTTCAATGGCAGCAATATCTATAAAATTCATTTAAAATCAAAAGTCACATAAATCTGTGATGTATTTACCATGTTTAAATGAGATAAAAAATTTA
Source organism: Ursus americanus (assembly GCF_024610735.1). NCBI lineage: Eukaryota > Metazoa > Chordata > Mammalia > Carnivora > Ursidae > Ursus > Ursus americanus. Next base: position 9,978,964 of record NC_142131.1, read on the forward strand.
TCTTCTCTGTAGACCAAAGTATAAAATAAATACCTAGGATTCCATACTTCTATAAATAAAAGACTGAATAAATAATAAATTGAGGATGAGACAAGTAACTCATTCAGAATAACTTCATTGTTTATGTAGATATATCACTACCCCTCAATGTTTTAGGACAGAACTCCCCAATTCTTATGTGTGGGCTGCACGCAGTGTTCAAAGCAGACAATGTGGAAAGAGGGAGAAAGGAGTATCTTTTCAGCAGGGAAACCTGACAAACACTGCCTCAGTCAGGTGATCAAAGTTAATATCAAGAGTAATAAGTCAAGTTGCTAGTATGCACCCTTGATATGTAATGAAAATGACAATTTATTCTGTGGTCTTAATCTCCAAAACACATAAGCCCTATCTAATTATGAGAAAAATATCAAACAAACCCTAACTGAAGGATATCATACAAACTACCTGACCAATAATCCTCAAGACTGAAGGTCAACAAAAGCAAACATATTTGGGGGATGATTGAAGAAAGGGCATTCAGAAGGCCTATGAACAATTTGACCCATTGGAGATTTTTCAAGTCATTCAGGTTAGCAGTAAGTAACATAATATGAAAAAATATAATTTATAACCATTTGGAAGGTACCAAATATATACCATGTCAAGAAGTTTCCGTATGGAGCTTTCTCACAGTTTTTAAGCTGCAATCTATGGCGTTGTAATTTATGGATTAGAAAATACAGCGGAAGGAGCAGGCTAAAGCAAATTGATTAACAAATGATTAAATAAATGCAACAAAATTGAATTACCTGATTTTTTCCCCTTCCTTAAGATGTTTATACATTAGTTTGAGTAAACATGTTTAACCCATTCATTATAGAATGCTCTGTAACTTTTTCAAATGATGTCTCATTTGAAGTCTTTTCTTCTTGATTCACTTTCTAAATTTTTCTGGACAAGGACTATCACATCCCCCCCCCCATTCTTACTGCCACTTAAAACTAAGCATACAATTAATATGCTTTTATTGATCAGTGACTCAGGTAACAATAGACAAGCTTTAGGGCAATACATTTCTACATCTATATAAGCTATATATATGTGTATATATATAGCATATATATACACTGAAGACCATATATATATATAGTAATTTATACCATTTACCTGTCATAAACAGTTTTTGCTATTTTTAAGTTACTCTGAAATTGAAAGTAGTCTTCACTTTCAAATGCTAAAACTAAAACTAATGGTAGAATACTTAATCTTTCATTACTATTATAGTAAAATGACAACAAATGGCAAAGCTATATTGTAAACAAAACTTTCTCAGACCTTTTTATCCACACAACGTATATCAAAATCTTAGTGTTATTAGGTTGCATATTATTGCTTATTGAACCAGGTTTCAAAGCAATTAGTTTGACAAAAGACATTATAGTTGATCTGGACTTACAGCATTATGTGTCCATATATTTTTAAATAGGTGATAGACCATTGGCCTATAAGCAAGAGATCTTTGTTTTATTTTCAAGTTAGGCTATAGCTAGTATCTGTGGGCAAGACATTTAATCTCTATGTTCAAATAACACATTTATAAGGGAAAAAGTTTAAACTAGGTGACTTCTCAATTTTCTTTTTATTTTAATATTCAATGATATGTTCAATGTATAAGACAAGGAATCATTTTGGTCACTGTCATAAGAGATTAGTGATCTTTTAACATGTTCTTGGCCAATTTTTAATACATGTAATTTTAAAGCCACATTTATTTGATAGATTTACATCATTATCCAGGTTTACCATGCTGGGTGAAATGTAAATATTGAGATTACATTTCTTTTAGTACCTGAATTCAATGGCAATCTAATTTTCCAACTTATCTCAAGTCCATTATCAATACACCTGACTAAGACAATGAGTTATTCCATGATGGAAAAAACTAACTGTATTTAACAAATCTAAGCTTTTATTTGCCTTTTCTTTTTTTTTGTACAAACTGTTCTCCAAAGGTTACTGGTTAGCTCTTATGGAAGATCTGATGTTAACTGAAATATAGATGTAGATTTGTTAAGAAAATATCAGAAGAGAACTATAAAAAGCTAAGAAAATAAAATAGCTTCCTTAATTATAGAGAGAAGAGTTTGCACTGGAGATTTCATTTCATTGAAAACAAATTAAACCTAGTTTTCTTTCCAGGCTGGGTAAAACAAAGCAGTGACACTAGTTCTGGAAATGTTGGGATTATCTTCTGAAATAGGACTGCAGAACTGGTATGGGTTAATACTGATGCTTCAAAAAAAAAGTAGTAAAAATCCTGTATATTCAAGAGAAGATGAGAATGGAAGTTAGAATGACAAAAGTCTCTCTCATTTTCCCCACTTGTTCATCACAAGACAGCCTTTATTGCTATACAAAATCAGCTGCCTTTGACTGTCTGTTCCAAATATCAAGCAACAGAATGCAGGGTAAAGATGAAGTCATGGAATTTATAAACTGATCAATAACAAGCAGTACCTTAATCCTGTTTCATCTAATCTCAAACCAAATATGGAGCAATTTTCATTGTGATGAACGTCTGAGTTTTCTGCCTACCCAGTTTTCATTTCATCATTGACAAAAAGTGTATCACACTGTGGGGGAACCACCCTCCTCACACTGAGTCCAGTGTTCCTTGCAGAACAGACACGGATTCTAACCCGAGCTCCAAGCATGGGACCATGAGTGAGTCCTCAGTCAACAGCACATCCTTATTGCCCTAATTCATAGACTGCTACATGATCCAGTTTGGAACACCTACTCTCAAGTCCACCATTTCACAGAAACTTATGGTAAAACCAAATCTCTTTTCTGTAGGTTTTGCTGGAAAACGAAAATGTAGGTTGGAGCCACTGCAGCCAACGTCCTTTAGGAAGTTTAGGTAATTACCTCCCTGAGTGAAGAAAATATACAGGGAGATAGCCCAGCTATGCTTGAACTTCTCAACAGAAAGAGAGAAAGAAAGAAAGAAAGAAAGAAAGAAAGAAAGAAAGAAAGAAAGAAAGAAAGAAAGAAAGAAAGAAAGAGAAAGAAAGAAAAGTAAGGAGAAGAAATAGAAAAGAAAAGAAAAGAAAAGAAAAGAAAAGAAAAGAAAAAAGGAAAGGAAAGAAAAATGAAATTAAGTCACTGCAGGTAGGGTAGTTCTGTTACTTTACAAATAAAATTTCCTCACTAGCACTCTTCAGATAACTGATAACTGTAACTTCATATTTCTGTCCTTATAGTGTATTGTCTTCATCTAACTGCTCTTGCTTTGGTTTTGTTAACTGTGGATAAATGTGAAAAATTTCCAAGGGCCCTTTATGATACACTGTTTTCAGGAAATACAAAAGAATGTCCACGAGTACATAGTATTTGGTCACTGACAGATTGCCAAGTATTTTTAAACTCATTTGGCTGAGAATATACTAGTAAAATATTTATTGACTTATATAATTTCAAGATAATTATAAATATCTATTAATGATCAATAAATAAATTGGTTTGCTCATGGATTTGTTTTATTGTATTTAATCTAATCCAAAATTTAACATTCTATTTGAAGGAGTATTCTGAATTCAATTATTCATTTCTGAAATATATGAACTTGTTTGGTAAGATTTCACTCCTAAGTGAAGAACACTACAGGGAAAAAAATGCATATTACCTATCTGGTGAAGTATTAATATAAGCACACAGTCTTCAGAGAAAAAAACTCCAATTGATTTTTTCTGCCTTGCAAAATAACACTTCTATTATAATGTAGCATAAGCTGAGCTACAGCTAATTATATAAAAACTTCCAGCTATAGAAAACCTTTATTTAACATTGAACCTGAAATAGTATCTGAATCCTGCCAAGACAGGATTTTACCTGTATTTTAACTGCCATAGCTTTTTCAGTTTCAAGAAAACACATCCTCCATAACCCCCATTATGGTCTCTTCCTTGGGATGGACAGAAACTGACACACTAATGGAAAGAATAGTTATAAGTTGTTACCGAGTAGCCGAGGCTAAAAAAGCCAGTGCTAGACTCTCCAAATTTACTAACTCTCCAAAAATAAGTATGAAGGCAAAAGATTATTCAGACTATTCATTTCAAGGAGATTAAGGAGGCAAAGCTGAGGAAGTGGAGGTCCTTGATGCAGTTTCAAAAAGTCTTTGAATCATGTCAATAAGCTTGAAATGCCAAGAAAGATGGAATACAAGTAAAGCATTAGGATAACCAGAAACCAAAAAATGTATGCATAATCATAATACACTTTCCTCACATATTATGTGTTTCTTAGTCTCATGTATCCTACACCAGGAACACTCCAGTTTCTTGCTAAAAACAGATTTGTGGCGTACTGTGGATCAAGGAACTCAATATCTCTAGGGGTGGAGGCATGTGAATTGTTGCCATGCACCATGAGGAAATTCTTACTCCATTGATTCAGAGCTTAGAGGTGACTGAATCAGCTGTTTTGCCCCAGTTTTGTACCAACTTACATTCAACTTCTAGAGAGCTCACACTCTCACAAGCTGATGCTCATGATCTGCCTTTTAGAAACCATACTGATGAAAGTTAAACATCACTATATCATGATGTTGCCTATTAGCCAAGAACGAGTTCTGCTCCAGGACTATCAACATCATTGTCATTGAATGTATTAAAATATATTCAATATATACTCGAGTACTTAATTTCATTTCTCCCTTGTTTAGTAAGATAGAAGACAGAAATAAAAAAATACTTGAAAGAAAATACTGTATTTGAAAAAAGATAAAGAGTATACATTCAAGAAAGTGACACTTTAACCTCATTTTGAATGTTATGTTGAAAAATAAAATCAGTGACGAAAATGCATGCTAGAAATATATCTTTATTATCTACATCTAATAGGTGGATGTATTTGGTGATTTCATAAAGCATTTAGTTCGTTGTATTGAAAAATCTTGGTTTTTTTTTTTTTTTACTTTTGGCTATTTTGTATTTTATCCCACATACTTTTTTCTTCAGAAGCATATTATAATTCTTGCATATTTCATATTGAGAATATTCATTGTTATTTACCTATTGGATGAACATTCATTAAACAGCTGTCTTAGTTTTAAAAGAGATATATACTGTCGTAACAAATCAGAAAAAAAGACCCTGTACACACAGAGCTTGCATTCTGGTTAGTAAATGGATCACAATTTTCTGAATCCATCCCTGCTGGTAAGCTTAAAAATTATTTTGTTTTGTATTACTATAAACAATATGTCTAAGATCACCATTTAAGCTAAATCTTTCCACTAGGATTTCCTAAAAGCGGACTTGCTAGTGATAAACACTTTTGTGGCATTTGAAATGCACTGTGCAGAGACTTTGCTTCGCATCTCCTGCAGAGAGATTACATGCTTTTTAGTGTGATGTCTGAGGCTTTCAACCATTTGGTTCCAACTAGTCAGTAGCTTTTCCGGTCTTGTGACCCACTGAGACTGTACTCACTCACACAGCCGCCATCCAGTTATAATAAACCCATTTGGTTCTTGTGATTCAACTGTATATTTCTGCCTCTCGTTTAAAACATGTCAGGGTTTCTGATGCCATTGAAAGATACTTCTTCCATGAAACCTGCTCAGGTCTGTGTTTCCTTAGATAAGATTGGTACTTCCCTCTTTGCATTTCTATGGTATTTCTTGTCCCTAATACACACTTTGAATGAACTTCCATGTAATATTCTTGGCATTATGTCTGTTAAGTGGCCTAGGGCAGAGTTTGTTTCAGTCACATTTGCAAGTACCAAAAGGCCTTGTGCTCAGAAAAGCAATATATATCTGATGATTTGTATTGTATTGACTATCTTGTATTGTATTGTAGCTTCCACCTTGTTGAGTACGGTTGAGGTGTTTGCAATATATGCTTCCAGAGTTTTTACATTTTTACAAAATAATATGTATTTCAATAGTGAAGAGCAAAGTGGGAGTATTCAGTCTCTGTGGCACATTTGAGGACTCTGCACCTAAGCATCAGAGAGCCAGTAACATTTCCTAGCAAGCCTGCCTCTGTTAAATTCTAGATTTCTGCATTGAGCTTTGAGTCAATATTGAAATTAATGAGATCTTTAGGTATCAATCTTTATTTCTTATTCACCCATATGTCCTTAGCGCTAACACATTTTAAACAAGTTTTATTTATTTATGAACTTATTTTTTTAAGTGATCTCTATACCCAACATGGGGTTTGAACTCACAATCCTAAGATCAAGAGTCAGATGCTATACTAATCAAGCTAGTCAGGAGCCCCAGCTCTAATACATTTTAAATGCTCAATAAGTATAAATGATTTCATAGAATTTTATATGAATATATTAAAAATTTAATAGTTTAGAATTCATTGAAATCAGAACTTTGAAAGTCTATAGTAATATTATGTATGCAACAAACTATATTTTATATGATACTTTAATCTCTCAAGATTGTATAGAATTGGACTTCCCTGTTCTAAACATATTATACTGTGACACAATAAACAGAGCACATCTTTTGTTAGATAAGTGCTTTTAAAACATTTGTTTAAATGTCTGTGAGATTTGCAGTCAGGTCTAATACAGTGATTTCAGAAAAGTTGATATGAAATTATTATGGAATTTGAGACCAATTACCTGAACAGATACTGGTTTGCAACTTTTAATATGGCTTATGTTATGGTTTTCCCATTATGCTTCTTTTTAAAATACTATGGAATATTAAAATAATATGAATTAACAATAGTGAAGAGCAAAGTGGGAGTATTTTACTGGAATTTTACTAAATGCAATTTCCCATTTGATAGGCCAAGTAGTCAGTATGTAAATGCAAAACTGACACCCTCTACCATTTTATTTTTAATTAGTTATATTTGTAAATGGTCCATGAAAACTATCAGAAACATATAGAATCATTTTAGTGATAATTTAACATATTTGTTCCTATAATTTTCTTTTCATAATACTAACTATAAACATTAGAATTAAAGAATCAAAGAAAAGTCACCTTTTATGCATATATATTGTTTATTATCTTCTAAAATATAAGATACTATTGCTAAGGGAGAAGATATTTGTGATTGCAAAGGACAGAAAGCAGACGTATAATTTCTGGCTGAGGCTGGCATGAAAAGCGGTCTCCTTTGATTCTTCTAGCTCAGTGATTCTCAGCTGGGGGCAGTGTCACTGCCCGGAGGACATTTGTCAACATATGCAGACATATTTGGTTGTCATAAGTAGAGGGTGCTACTGGCATCTAGTGGGTAAAGGCCAGGGATGCTGCTAAATATTCTATGAAGCCAAGAGATATATCCTTAACAATGAATTACCTGACCCCAAATGTCAAGGTAGAGAAACACTGGGCCAATATTTATCAGCCCAGTGCCTCCTTTCATGATTTCTCTTTTCCTTACCTTTGACCAGGATACTAGTCCCAGTCCTTGTGGTTAAGGAACACAAAGATGTCTATTAGATCCCATGGTATCTGTGCTATTTCCTTTTCTGCTCTGAAGTTACTCAAACCCCAGATATACATGTAAAAAAGTAAAAGCAATCATAAGCCATCTCCCACTTGCTTTCTCCTATACACATACACTCCCACTAAGTTTCTTTGTTGTTTTTTTAAATTCAGTTCATTTTTAAGATTGAGATTATGAAGTGATCACATACAAAGGAATATTAAAAGGTCTTAATTTTAAAGACTATTCATTCTGATTTCTGAGTGTTCTTTATAGCTCTTGCTGTAATAAGTGACAGTGTAAATCTATGGGATTAATGAGTGTTACAAAAGCCCATATTTTCATGCAAATTTCCTAGTTACCCTAAATTACATCAACTTCAAGATTCGGGCGGCCAAACTAGAGAAGTAGAAATTTAGAGAAAAATGAAATAATTTCCTTAGATGTAGAGTTGGCAAAGTACAACCCACAGGCCAAGCTCAGCTAGCCATCTGATTTCTGTAAATAGTTTGAAGAATAGCCACTTTCATTCGTTAATGTATCACCCGTGGCTATTTTAGTGCTACCATGCATATTTGAGCTATCTGATCTACAATGTTTAAAATATTTGTTCTCTGGCCCTTTACAAAAGGAAAAAAAAAAAAAAAAGCCAGGAGCTTGGGAAGATGGTGGAGTGGGAGGTAGGAGGACCCTGAGTACACTCTGTCCCATGTTTGCAACTAGATAACGTCCACATCCAGGTGAATAAACTGGAGAGCAACCTGAAGATTGGCAGAGCAAACTCCGCAACTAATACAAAGAAGCTCCGTCTGAAAGGTTGGGAAAGTAGAAAGGCAGAGGGAGGCTGCCAGCAGGAAGGAGGGAGCTGAGCAGGCAGAGAGAAAAGAGAAACAGGCCCTCGCACCAGGGAGCTCACACGAAGACCGATCCCCATAACGTTTGGTTTTGAAAAACAGGCTGAATTCTTTGGGTTTGTATACTTGGAGCCTGGAGCTTTAAAAATCAGCGGACTCGCTGGTGGGCTGGTCAGGAGGGTGACTGATAGCTGGCTCGCTGCCCTTACAGAGAAGGCAGCCTGTGCAGAAAGGCAACATAAAAATGGCAGTTTACACAACAATGAGGGGCAAATGGGAGACAGATCTGTTCCTACTGCCTTCAGAGCATGATAGGGACTTCTCTAAAAGCAAGGGAGCTGGTAGTTACCATTTCCCTCCCCTGCCCCACAACATAAATGCAGAGCAACCTGCAGGAGGCAGCACAGCACAGACACTTGCTACCTAACCCAGCGGCAGTGTGCCACACCCTCCAGTTCTCCTGAACACTTGCTTACTCCAAGCCTGCTAGCCTGAGCCCTGGGCTCAAAATCAATCTACAGAAATCTCTTGCATTTCTATACACCAATAATGAAGCAACAGAAAGAAATTAGGAAAACAGTCCTATTTACAATTGCACAAAAAATAATAATATATCTAGGAATAAACCTAACCAGACAGGTGGAAGGCCAGTATTCTGAAAACCCTGGAACCTTGATTCAAGAAACTGAAAAGGACACAAAGAAATGGAAACACATTCCATGCTCATGGATTAGAACAAATATTGTTAAAATGTCTATACTACCCAAAGCAATCTACACATTCAGTGCAATGCCTATCAAAATACCATCAGCATTTTTCACAGAGCTAGAACAAACGATCCTAAAATGTGTAAGGAACTACAAAAGACCCCAAAGAGCCAAAGAAACCTAGAAAAAGCAAAGCAAAGCTGGAAGCATCACAATTCTTGACCTTATGGTATATTACAAAGCTGTAGTCATCAAGACAGTATGGTACTGGCACAAAAACAGACACATAGATCAATGGAACACAATAGAAAATCCAAAAATAAACCCCCAACTACATAGTTAATTAATCTTCCACAAAGCAGGAAAGAATATCCAATGGGAAAAGGACAGTCTTTTCAACAAATGGTGTTGGGAAAACTGGACAACAACATGCCAAAGAATTGAACTGGACCATTTTATTATACCATACACAAAAATAAATTCAAAATGGATGAAAGGCCTAAGCGTGAGACATGAAATCATAAAAATCCTAGAAGAGAACACAGGCAGTAACTTCTTTGACATTGGTCAAAGAACCTTTTTTTCTAGATATGTCTCCTGAGGTGGGGAAACAAAAGCAAACAAAACAAAACAAAAAAAAAAAACTATTGGGACTACATCAAAATAAAAAAGCTTCTGCACAGTGAAGGAAACAATCAACAAAACTAAAAGGCAACCTGTGGAATGGGAGAAGATATTCGCAAATGACATATCTGATAAAGGGTTAGTATCCAAAATATATAAAGAACTACAAAATGAATAATCCAATTAAAATGAATAATCCAATTAAAATGAATAATCCAATTAAAAATGAGCAGAAGACGTGAACAGACATTTCTCCAAGGAAGACATGCAGGTGGCCCACAGACACATGAGAATATGTTTATCATCACTTGCCATCAGGAAATGCAAATCAAAACTACAATGAGATATCACCTCACACCTATCAGAATGGCTAAAATCAACAACACAAGAAATAACAGGTGAGGATTGGCAAGGATGTGGAGAAAGAGGAACTCGCTTGCACTGCTGGTGGGAATGCAAACTGATGTGGCCACTGTGGAAAACAGTATGGAGGCTCCTCAAAAAGTTAAAAATAGAACTACTCTAAGATCCAGCAATTGCACTACTTGGTATTTGCCTAAAGAAAACAAAAACACTAATTCAAAGTGATACGTGTACCCCTATGTTGTTTATAGTAGCATTATCTACAAGAACCACATTACGGAAGCAGCCCAATGTCCGTCGACTGATGATGGATAAAGAAGATGTGGTATATATAAACAATGGAATATTGTTCAGTCACAAAAAGGAATGAAATCTTGCCATTTGCAATGACATGGATGGAGCTAGAGAGTATTATGCTAAGTGAAATAGTCAGAGAAAGACAAGTACTATATGATTTCACTCATATGTGGAATTTAAGAAACAAATGAGCAAAGGGCGGGGAAGAGAGATAAACCAAGGAACGGACTCAACTATAGGGAACAAACTGTTGGTTACCAGAGAGAAGGTGGGTGGGAGGATGGGTTAAAGAGGTGATGGGGATTAAGGAGGGCACTCGTGATGATGAGCACCTGTGTGATGTACGTAAGTGTTGAAACATTATACACCTGAAACTAATATAACACTGTATGTTAACTAACTGAAAATAAAATAAAAACTTTAAAAAAGAAGGTACCTTATTGACCCCTGTTCTACAGTCATGGTTTGCAAACATTCAAGTCAGCTCTTTTAGCCACATAGAGCCTGAAGGAAGAGGTTTGGAGCCCAAGTGGTCTCTTTTTCTCCCTCTAAGGTCTCTGAGTCTGTGTGCAGAAACTGAGAACACTTTACAGTTTGAAAATCAGTGACTTAGATCTTTCAGTGCCCAATAAATATTGGTTTTGATGATGCTGTTGATGACAATAATAATGGAGATGACAGTGATGGCACCTCACTGACACATGCAACAAGTGGATATAGTTAAGTTCCACAAATATTATTAACCACCTGTTACGTGCTAGATACGTACTGGAGAAGTGACAACATGATTCTTTCTCTGAAGGTACTAATATTTTTTTCTAGGACTCATACTATTTTTCTTGAATTTATGGGCACACATTTGAATATACAGTAGTTCAACATACAGATTTGACAGAGAATTATCAGTGAAGAAATGAATTAATGCTCTTCCAGTTCTTCTTACTCCTTTCAGTTTTACCATATTTTTACCAAACATTCTCTTTTTCAGAAATTCCCTCGAAAGGCTTTGAAACCTGCTTGCAGACTTAACCCTTGGGGATTGTAGGCTACTCTTTTTGCCCTTGTCCTTGTGATTTATTTTGTCTTCTTGTTATTAAGAATGCTACATTAAAAAAAAAAAGAATGCTACATCATAAAATATATTACATACTTTGATTTCTGTCACTAGGGATTTCTGAGTTTAAGTGGATGCAGAAAGGAGTAGTAAAGAAAAGAGCAATATAAACTGGGTGCAAACGTGTATCTAAGTTACAACAGAAAAAAGATAGCTATTGAGAGGCTTTTTTCCCCACATACAGTGCTGTGATCTTTTACAAAAGAAGATGGATGTTCAAGTCCAAGCTCTCAACTATACACCCTTCCCCCAAACTACAAAGCCAAACCTGTGCTTTTTGTGTTCTCAACTCAGCAAATAGCAACTACATCCACCCAGTAGCTCAGGACAAAAAGTTTAGCAACATCTTTAATTCTTCTCTGTCCCTCACTCTCTGCACCCAATCCATCATCAGTTCTATTTGCCAAGCTCCTAAGCAATTCACCACTCCCACCACTCTGATACGACACATCTCTCTTGGTCCACTGCAGCAGTCTTCCAGATGCTTTCTGTGTTGGCTCTCTTGCTCTCACACCACCTACTTTCTATAAAACAGAGTGACTTTTTTAAAAATACAAATTATATAATCCACTCTTTATCACCCCTCTCTACCTTGAAAATTAGAATAAATTTCAAACCTTGACCCTGAACTGTAAAGCCTTAACTAACTAGTCTCTATTTCTCTGCCCTTGTCTCATATGCCTTTTCTCTTTGCCCACACCAGAGATGCTGTCCCTCCTTCTCTTGTTGCAAAGTGATTCAGTTATTTCTGCTTCTCTATTCTTGCCTGTGGGGAGGTAGTTTCTCCCAAATTTTGCTGTATGCATTCCTTCCAGAGAGTTTAAATAGAGCTTGAGGAATTTAAGCATGATTCTTTTTTTTTTTAAGATTTTATTTATTTATTTGACAGAGATAGAGACACCCAGAGAGAGAGGGAATACAAGCAGGGGGAGTGGGAGAGGAAGAAACAGGCTTCCAGCAGAGGAGCCTGATGTGGGGCTCGAACCTAGAATGCCGGGATCACGCCCTGAGCCGAAGGCAGACGCTTAACGACTGAGCCACTCAGGCGCCCCTAAGCATGATTCTTGACATAGAGGTAGCAACAGGTTCTGCATTTGTATTATTTTTATTGGCTTTAATATTTTCATTTTTAAAAATATGTTATTTTTTTTGGAGATGTTAGTCAATGTATATCCTGGCAACTATATACAGGCCTGTAAACATCACCTCAGTCAAGATATAGAACATTTCTATCACCCCCAAATCAACAATCTGCCTTCGAATAAATGAAATCAAACCATATGTAGCGTTCTGTGTCTGGTTTCTTTCGTATGTGATTATTTTTTATAGGTTCCTACATTTTTTTGAATGAATCCGGAGTTCCCTTTTGTTGCTTTATATCCACGGTTCACCACCAATCTGTTCATCCATTCACAGGTGATGACCTTTGGAGGTGTTTCCTGTTTTGGGCTATTACAATTAAGGCTGTTACAAAAATTTGAGTCATTGTTCTATGACCCAAGATTTCATTTCGTTAAGAGGTATCGCTGAGTTGTGTGATAAAGTGTACATTTGGAAGAATCTTCAGAAGCGTTGTATAACTGATTCTATGTTCATTATTGTGCATGGTCTGCATGTGCAGGGCTCTTTTTGTTCCCATATGGATATGGGAACACTGTATGTTGAGAATACTATCCTTTCCTATTGAGTTACCCTGGCACTGTGGCCAAAAAAACTGTCATCCATATATGCATAGGTCTATTTCTGGGATCTCTAAATCTACCTACTGATTATATGTTTACCCTCACTTTATTAATGTAGCCCAAGAGCAAATCTTGAAGTTACATATCATGAGTCATTATTTAGTCCCTTTCTAAAACTGTTTTGACTATTCGAGACCCTTTACACTTCCATATAAATCTTTGAATCGTATACATTTCTATGAAACACTTTAGGAACTTTTGATTGGGATTTTATTAAATCTATAAATCAAGTTGGGTGGAATTGATATCTTAGCAATATTGAGTCTTCTGATCTGGAACATAGTATATATTGTCATTTACTCGGGTCTTATAATTTGGTTAAAAAGCAATGCTTTCATGGCTTTAGGTGTACAAATCTTACACATATTTTATTAAATGTATCCCTAAGAGTTTCACATTTTGATGCTATCTTACATGGTATTTTAAATTTTCAACTGGCATGTTTTGATTCTTTATATAGATCTTATTGCCATTGTAATTTTTTTAAACTTATTTATATTGCTGTCTTTTCCCACTGAAAAGTAAGCTTCAGCACAAGTAACTTTGTATCTTTTTTTTTCAAGGATTTTATTTATTTATATGACAGAAGGAGAGAGGACAAGCAAGGGAAACAGCAGCAGAAGAGGGAGAAGCAGGCTCCCTGCCAAACAGGGAGCCCAATGGAGGGCTCGATCCCAGGACCCCGGGACCATGACCTGAGCCAAAGGCAGATGCTTAACCATCTGAGCCACCCAGATGCCCCAGTACCTTTGTATCTTGATCACTACTACCTCCTAAAAGTACTGGTGGTCAGTAACTTCTCAATAATTACTTATTCTTAGGGGCGCCTGGGTGGCACAGTGGTTGGGCGTCTGCCTTCAGCTCAGGGCGTGATCCCGGCGTTATGGGATCGAGCCCCACATCAGGCTCCTCTGCTATGAGCCTGCTTCTTCCTCTCCCACTCCCCCTGCTTGTGTTCCCTCTCTCGCTGGCTGTCTCTATCTCTGTCAAATACATAAATAAAATCTTTAAAAATAATAATAATAATTACTTATTCTTAAATGAATGTACTATGTAAATGACCTTGGAAAAATTGTTTAATCTCTCTGGGTCTGTGTTTCCTTACATATGTGTGTATAAACATTTTTATACGTGTGTAAATATAAATATAGAAATATAGACCTATATGTAGAAACAACTAAACTTACCCTCCCTGAGATTATAGCTTATTAGTTCCTCTACAAATAACTGCCTTCAATTTATTTCTTAAATATATGAAAAGAAAAGGCTCTTATTTTTAAATAATTGTTTTCAAGTATAAATTTGGAACTAGTTCTCTGGGACTCTTGATCCTGAGATCAATGTTCTTACTAATTTTTCGTTTTGTAAAGATGTTTCATTTTTCTTTTAGAAATCATGTGAGTAGTAGTTTCAGAAAGAGAGCTTTGGACAACTCTGCCTGCTCACTTTGGTGGTTAAGACGTATCTGTTAATCATACAACCGCAAATACACTGAACACAGCTTTAATGCCTCTTCTTTCATGTGTGAGAGATGGGTATGAGGGTCCGCCTATGCTAACACAGATATCAAAGCCAATTTTTGTATGTTTATTTTCAGGGAGCCAGTCAACTATTAACCAGACTGGAGCTCCATGAGGTATTAAATAAAAGGGGGTTGGGTTTAATTACATTTAGAAAACTCTCAAACAAAAATACAAAACTGTTTTCCCTCTTTTAACCATGAGCTTCAATGGTATCCTTTCTCGGCCCTGCCCTGCGGAACTGTCACGTGACCAGGCATCGCAGCTACAAGACCTAGTGCCAGATTTCAGGTTCCTTGTTCTTCATAATGAAGCACTATGAATGTTCTAAACATTCTGTTCCTTTGGTTTTGTGTCCATCCAAGGTGCCGGGGTAAGGGAAGGGATGCTAGCTATTGGGCCCAAGTTCCTGGACCTCTTGACTTTCTTCCCTGTCATTTTAGTGCCCTGTGGGGAAAGACACGCAGCAGAAAAATGCACAGCCAGGTGCGCCACACAGCCCTACAGAAACCAGCACTAGGTAGGAGAAGTCCCTGAAACACCACGTGATATCATTTCCTTTTTTGGCTACTTGCCCTTGATTTTTTTTTTTTTCCAATGCAACTATTCTAGGAACTCCTGCTTCCTCCTTAGCCCTAATAAACATTCCTGACGTTTACCTCAACACATTCATACCTTTCTCAGAATACCAGGCCTTATATATTTTCATCACATTTCCCTAAAAACCCTCTATCCTAGATACCATTCTATCACTGTTCACCAATTCTTTGGTCAGCACGGTTCCCATAAATATCTTTTCAGTGCCTAATATTATGCTATCACTATGATAAATGTTAGTGATACAATAGGCCAACTAAGATAGAAATTCTTCCATTAAGGAGCATATACTGAAATGGAGGACAGATTATTTCAATACAAAGGGGAAGAGATAATGTAGAGCTTACATTAGATTCACCTATGAAATCTTTAAAATTCCCATAACCAAGTCTTCATCCAAGATCAATTAAATATAAGTCTCTGAGGATGAAGAGAAGCATCAGAAGATGATTCCAATCTGCAGTCAATAATTGAGAACCACTGAGGGTCCGGCATATCAAGTTGCTAGTTAGCCTAAGATTTGATAAATGTTTCGTGCAGGCAGGTGCTTGAGGTAACACATGAGGGATGATTGAGAGTCATCTTGACCATGAGAAAGAGAATAACCACTCCAGACATAGAAAATGCTATGAGAGAGGCATGATCCATAAACCCATTGGCTTATCTGAAATGTTGACTTTTTTTTTTTAAATATATGAGCTTTATAAATAATCCTTGCATTCTTTTCTTGGCATTTTTACAGTCTGGGTCTCTAGGTATTAGCAGACAGGTGAGAGAGAGTATTCAGAACGATGTGGCATAGTATATACTAGATACTATGAAAACTGACTTAGTGCACAGACTTGAAAATACCAAAAATATTTCTATTTTTTTAAAATATCTTATTTATTTATTTATTTGAGAGACAGAACGAGTTGGGGGGATGGGCAGAGGGAGAAGCAGACTCTCTGTGGAGCAGGGAGCCCAACATGGGACTCAATCTCGGGACCCTGATCCTGGGTTCATGACCTGAGCTAAAGGCAGATACTTAACCAACTGAGCCACCTAGGAGCCCCCCAAAATACTTTTTAAAAATAGTTTGATATTCTTCAAATAGGACTATAAAACAGTCCTACTCTATTATACTTTCTGTAAGTATATAAATAAATGTAATTACTAATTGCATAGTATTTTTACAGGGTCAAAAGGAAAATAAATAATCTTGACAGGATCGTATTTTTACTCCATGCATATCTGGGAAACACAAATTTGGGCTTGTAATATAATTTTCTGTTTATACACACGGATAGCTGGTTAATACCTCAGTAAGGCTGAGTTTTGTTTTTGTTTTTCCTGTGAGGAACGGAGAAAGTATTCATAAAATGAAAACTTTGGTTCCTTTTGCAAATGTACTTAAATGTACTTCTTTTGATGTGCCTAGATTTCAACAGGGAAAAAGAAAAGGTCTTTCTTTACTTTTCAGACAAAATAAGTCATAATGAGTGATTTGGGAATAAAACTCTTCAGAATAAATATCTTCATGTATATAGAACTCTGAATATGTCATAAAGTTAAAATTTTATATATTATTGTACAGTATTAATAATGATTTAAATGTTACATGTGCCTCTTTCTAAATGAGCTTTAAAGCACTGAGAGCAAACTGTAATTCAGTAAATGACAAAACTTCTACCTACTCATTTTGCAAACCGAATTCTGACTCTCTTCCACAACTGCAAGTGTGCACCCTAAAAATGCAATGTTTTCTTTGGTTTATTTGGAAGTGAAGCTTGAGAGGGTGTGAAATGTCAGGAACGTAAATGAAACCACTAGATGGTGCCCTGTATCCTGAACATATGAGAAATGGCAGCAAGTGGAGAATGACAATTTTGAACCTGGTGTTACCATGGTGACCTGCTTGGCTTGTTCTAGCTTTTCCCTAGGCCACTTTTCCTCTGTTCTTTCTAAATACATGGATTTACTCTTTTATGAACATGGTTATACATTGTGCCAATGGAGAAAGAAATAAACGTACTGACTACCTTTAGAATCACTGCTATGTGTAATGCACTATGCCAGTAGCTTCTACGGGGGACTGAAAAGGAAGTTTAGGCCACGGTATGTATTTGTCATAACAAAATTTATAATCTAGGTTAAACATAATAGGAGAAGATTAAAAAACAAACTAAACTAGAAATAGCAGGAAGTACTTGATTGTGTAACACACAGAAGTTGTTCTTGGTAAGTAGGGTTGGATTTAGAGGGCTCTGCGTCATGAATTACAGGATATGGCTCTTTAGTTGTGTCATAGATTTGCTGCCTGCCTTCCTTCCTTCCTTCCTTCCTTCCTTCCTTCCTTCCTTCCTTCCTTTTTTTTTTTTTTTTTTTTTTGTCAGAGAGAGAGATCACAAACAGGGGAAGCAGCAGGCAGAGGGAGAAGCAGGCTGATGCAGGACTCGATCCCAGGACCCTGGGATCATGGCCTGAGCCACCCATGTGTCCCAGATTTGCTGTTTCTTGAGGGTTTTTTGTTTTTCATTTTTTTAAATCTCCTGTTGTTAGTTTTCTCAAATATGTGGATTGGACAAAGTAATCTCTAAAACCCTACTCAATTCCAATCTGAAATGCTTATTCTGAAACTATAGGAATGACACCAATGATAGAGAGAGCAAAGCCATAATAGCCAGAAAAAGTACATACACGTGTCTGTACGTGTAGTCCACATTTGAAAACATGAAATTCAGAAGAATAAACAGTATCTGGAAAGGGAAAAAAAGAAGAAAGTCTGTGAAATCTATTTATCTGATGTGGACCTAAGCCCATTTACCTTGGTGTATTTCTGAAGTTCTAAGTGTTCGAATTTTTGCATGGAAAGTACCCTAAAAACACAAAAAGGATTGTGCTGTGTCGCTACATTATAAATGAGGTCATGACTCTGAGAGTTGTACTAATAAAATAAATACATTTAAGTTAAAAATACTGTGCCAAAGTGACTTTAAATTTTAGGTGTCTCATAAGCCAGAACAGAAGAGAAAAATCCAGAAATCTAATTATAGCATATAACATGTATGAAAAAAATGCATAGATATTTTTCTCAATGTACTGTATTAGGACCCCCTATGTCAGAATCAATTGCTTGTGTTAGAACGGGAGATTGCTGAGCTCCACGTGAAATCTTGTGATAATCTCCAATTTTTCTTTCTCTTTTGAATTTCTTCACACTCCAATCTTTGAATGAAAGAATGAGTGGATGAGTAAAAGAGGGAGCAATGAAAGAGGAAATAGGCACAATTTATGTCTCCTAGTGAAAAAGAAGGTGATTTCATGACAGATCAGCAGAATAACTATTTTAGACAAAGTAGAGTCTGCACGTTCCTTCACAAAGTAACATATGACTCTGCACATGGCTGGTTTTGTTGGATTCTTTACCTTAGAATCCTAAACCCTCAGAGATCCCTCATTAACCACCCTATCTTAAGGAGTTCACTCTAGCTTCCTATGTCTCATACTTCCCTGCTCATTTCTGTCTCACTTACGTACGTGTTTCCTTTCACATTGCTTTCCTCTCCCCATTACCCAGCCAGCTCCTAGAGAACGGCACTCAGTGATTTCCCTTGTGTTTTGCAGTCAGTACTTGTGAGGCTGAAGCAGGAACATAGAGATTCTGTTTCCCAGGTAAAAATTTAATTCTACAAACTGTCCCTGCAAAATGGCCTTGGACAGCGTAATGTTACAGGGAAACAAATAGCCATTTCATAAGCACAAACATCATATTAAATGACATTGTTTTAAATTATTTATCCATATATTTTTCTAGTAATCTGCATTTTAAAAATGTAAAGCATAATAAACTTAGAGTAAATCACACACTACAAATCAAACACTGAATATTTTTATCTTCTCAGATAGTTCCCCAGTGCCTTTTCCAGTCAGTACCCGCTAAGAGGTAACTATTACTCTGACTTTAACGTTAAGTTAATTTGCACTGATTTTGAACTTCCTATAAATCAAATCATAAATATGCGCTTTTTTGCGTATAACTTCTTTAGCTGAGGACGATGCTTTTGCGATTTATCAAAACTGTTTTGTGTATCTGTAGTCCATTATTTTTTATGGCTGAGTAATATTTCATCTTATGAATATGCCACTATATATTCTAGATTTAGAAACTTGTATGTTTTCCAGTTTGAGACCACTTTAAATAAAGATGCTATGGAAACTTCCTGTACATGTTTTCCTTTTATCTGAATGATTTGTATTTTCTCTACACATTTGCTGTTAGACCTTTTGGCAATATCACATATTTCACTTCAAATCTGTCCTCTTCCATCCTCTGTCTCCTCCTTGTGCCTCACTTGTCTTGGCAATTACCAGTCATGCTTTCTGTTCAGCCCAGGCCACTACTGCATCTACCCACTGAATTCTTAACTGTATTTTGCAATTCTAAAATTTCCATTCAATTCTTTTTGTGTGAGAGTTATACTCTCCTTTCAAATTTTCCCATCTTTAACATATCATTCACAGTCATGTTGAGGCCCTCATCTCCTAATTCCAAATCTGGACCACCTCTGGGTCTGCCTCTCCTGCTTATTTTATCTCTTATCAGTTAGTTTGCTGCTTGTTTACAGGTCTCAAAATTTTATACCATATTTTGCCCATTATAGATAACCAGATACTGGAGTTCTAAATGATATTATTTCTAGCAACATTAAACTTTTTTTTGACCTGTTCTAAAATTACTGGTAGTTCATCTTGGTTCTGTCATTGGCTTGGTTTTGGGTTTTGTTAGGGTAGTACCAGATGACCTTTGTTCTTATTTCTGGAGTGTGGCCCTTAGGCTCAGGGTGCAGAACTATGCTCAGGCCATGGCCTCTCTGGACTTTCACCTAAAAGCCAGGAGTGTCTACAAAGTTTTCTCTACTTTTGTTGAGTTGAAACTTCAGTAACTCCTCAACACTCTGAGATATTTCTCTGTTGTCAGCCACTCAGCACCATTTCCTGCTAGGCCTTCCAGGAACACACTTTCTATACAAGAAGTTGAGAAGTCAGCCCAGCACCCAAGGTAAGCTTTTATCCAGATCTTTGGTGTTTCTTCTCTGTACCTTTCTTCTTTTCAGAATCCTGACACCAAATGCCGGGAACTTTGGTAACCCACACAGAAAGCTCTGTGTCCTGACTGGACTCTATTTTCCTGAATTCAAGGGAGAATGAATACCTCCCTGCCTCGTGTGCTGTTCAATGCTTGAAAAGAACTGTTAAGTATATTTTGTCCAGATTTTCTAGTTGTTTTTCTTTATATATATAAAAGAGGAGAGTAAATTTAATATTTAATAGTCCATGGGGACTAGAACTAGAAGTTCTCTAAGAGATTCTAATTTGTAAGTTTCAAGCCACAGAGAATCTATTATGTCTGGGTTTTTTTTTCATTTTTTGTTCATTAATTTTTGAACAAATATAAATGTAGCACCTATTATTTGCAAGTACTAAGCACTGAGGATACAGAAGTATAAAAACAAATATGGATCATGCCTTCATGGAGCTTGGAAAGGAAAATATTCATTAAATAATTAAACGTGCAGAAGAATAATTAATCCAAATCTTATAAATGGAACAAAATTAGAAATAGAGGTTGCTATGAGAATGCATAATACACAGGCTCCCAAAATCAGTATGTTAGAAAACCAACCAAGTATTGTTGTTTCCGAAATGTACTGTAGAAGTGTGTGCGCCTACAATATTTTGGGCTGCAGTCACTTCGATAGAAGTGGGGCAACATTTTTTTGCAACAGAGAATATTTCTTTTTAAAGTGTTTTGAACATATTTCAATCTTTGCAATGTGAATCACCAAAATATGAGCAGAAAGAGAACTATCCACCTAAAATATGTTTTCTGCGAAGACTATGAATTCAGCTTCATCCATTTGAAGGAAGCAAGTAAATAAATTTAGGTGAAATGCTGACTATGGGGACCAAGTAGGACATGTGAGTTTCCAACTGAACAGCAGCTTCTCTTGGGGGAGAAACAGTTTCATGTAAACAATCTTTTGGCAGATGTTTTTAAAATGTCTGTTATTCATTGAAAAGTGAATTTTATTATATAAAAATGATAAACATTTCCCAGAACTGAGCACAAAGCCATTTTCCCACAACCTTGTCTGTCACTATTGACAAAAATAGAGATTTGATACAAGGTTCACAGGAAGGTCAAGAGATAATTTATTTAATTTAATTGCTTAAATTGAATGTTTTAAATAGGATTTGAACCTTGATCCATTTAGGTATAACAAAATGGAGCCACTATTCGTCCAATCATTCCTACATCATTAATGGACAGGCCTTTATTGAGTGTTTTCTAACACTAGCACTGTGCTGGGGACACAAGGATACAGCACAACCAAAGTTATGGGTCCCGTTCTCAAGGGAAGCAGTGTTTTGAAAACACTGAGAGCAATTCAGGAAATGAATAATTACCTATGAGTGGCTAACTTGTGTGACATAAGCATAAGTATAATATAATAAGTTGAAAGAATGAAGAACAAAGAGACGCTTGGGTGGCTTAGAATCATCAAAAAAGGGCTTGGTTAAGAAGGTAGCATGAACAGAGATGGCTCTAAGTCATGTGATGACTTAGTGGAGATTAAAAGAAGATAAACGACACTGAGAAGAGTTAGGTGTTTAGGATCTGACCTGGTCTTTATGGTGGAGCAGAGAATAGCCCACGTATTTGTTGTACATCCTAGTCCACAAACTTCTCAGAAGAAACTCATTTCAGAACTCATGTGTCCTATATAATACTTCCTCATAATTCGGAGAGTAACAAATAAGGCTAATTCAAAACATTTCAGGAAATATTTACTGGGCTGGTAGATGGCATCTACTTGAAATAGCTTAAGTTCACCCTACCAGGCGTAACTGAGATTCCAATGAGTAATGTTTGTGACCGTGGAAATAAGAATCCTAATTTCATCTTTTTTTTTTTTTTTAAGATTTTATTTATTTATGTGACAGAGAGACAGCCAGCGAAAGAGGGAACACAGCAGGGGAGTGGGAGAGGAAGAAGCAGGCTCCTAGCGGAGGAGCCCGATGTAGGACTCGATCCCAGAACGCCGGGATCACGCCCTGAGCCGAAGGCAGATGCTTAACGACTGCGCTACCCAGGCGCCCCTAATTTCATCTTTAATTGTCATTAGTGGACTTGGAAATCTTCTTTGTGGCTCTTAAAAAAGGGATATTAAGAGTGGAGGTTGAATGTATTATGCATGCCAATGTAAAAATAGAAAAAAAAAAGAAGTGTTTCCAAAAAATCATAGGCAAATGATTTGTAAATAATTTGTAAAATGTTTAGTCTTTCCTAGACCTCCTGAGTTAATTTCTTTGGTTTGATGGAATATGTAAACTCAGAAAAAGCTATATTTGTATCCCTCCCGCAGATTAATAAAAATTCCTTAACCATAGGTGATTGAACACAGGATAAAATAGCAAAGACACCTACAGAAGTATAACTTAGGAAACTGAATAATACAAATATCCAGGTCAGACTCTCCAGTTGAGTCCTTTTCTGGTTTGTGGTACAAAGTCTGCGTACAGAATGAAACAGAAAGCCATGCTGAGAGCAGGACCAGAAGATCAAGCCGCCAACAGAAAAAAACGCTTGAGTGCTTCATGAAAGAGAGAAGATTAAAACCCCAGCTTTCTCATGGGTGACAAGGAGGAAAGATTGCTGCATCACCCACTGCTCAGTGTTGTTTGGAGGCTGATAACAAGGCAGAATAAAGCCAATGTGGAGCTTTTTCTCCAAGTTGTTCACAGAGCCAACTGTGACTAAACAGCACCATGAGCGGGCGATGGCGCTGGGCCACTTGGGGCTTTGTTGCCTTTTGTTGATTTTCTTTAAATCTCAGCTGTCAGCTAAGCAAACCTTTGACTCAGTGAAGCAATCCATTGAACATGCAGGAATCAGGATGGAAGAGCAAACTTTCAGCAATGCTTTGGTCGTCCTCACCAGAGACACGAAAATATCCCACTCTTCTAGAGGCCTCATGTCCATTAGCAGAATTACCACTAGTCACAATTTTCCAGCATTGTGACATGCCCCTCTGTAAATATCATAAAACTTTCAATTTATACTCCCACATGTAATCCTACCCAGAATACTCTAGTCAAATGGTTATTGGATATGATATTTTTAATTATCTAAAATATTTCTGCAATTACACACACACACACACACACACACACACACACACACTACACTGAATGGAATCTAGTTAAAAGTCTCTTTTCCATCCTGTCTTCTATTTTGCCTTTCCCTCATAACTACTTGTATAATAGTAATATATCCTTCAAGAGATAGTCTATGCATTTGCAAATATCACCCCTTGTAACACAATAACAGCCTCCTTTACATACTTTTGTCTTCACTTAACAATGTAACTTGAAAATAATTTCATATCAATATACTGACATATATACTGACATATAGAGTACCCTCATGCTTTTTAATGACTGTATAATATTTTATATTTTATCGTGTATGGATATATCATCATGTTTTTTCAACCAGTCCTATATGGAAGAATAGACGGATAACTCAGGTTGCTTCTAGTCTTTTGCTTGTACTCCTAATTATAAATGAATATCCTTTTACACGTATACCTCTACATATATGCGGATATATCTGTACAACGGATTTCTCAGATTTAGCATCCAAAGAAGATATGGTTAATTGATACTCTCGCCAATAAGTATGTGAGAACAAGATGACCCATAAATGCTCTCCTTTGCTTCTCTAATTGTCTATTCCTTTATCACACCAAATTCCATTTATTTTAGTTGTTTTGCTTTTATAATTTTCTCTGACTTCCAACTGTGCCTCAGAATCGATTCTCTGGAACTTGACCAAATACACTATTATCTTAACACTTTTTTTTCCCTCCAATCACTGATATCCCAGAAAGCCTAAGTGTGGGACTTTGAAAGCATATCCCTAATTGTTTTCTGTTGTTTGGTATACTGCTTAATCAGGGAAATGGGGATAGGTCCAGCTCTTTAGATTTAGTTGAGTTTATCCTTTAATGTCATTTTAACATTTGTATTGTAATAATCCTTTAGGTTTCAGGGGGAAAAAAACAAATAACTGAACTTTGTCATTTCTACTGTACTATTTAAATCAGTGAGTGAGTGACTCCCTCCTTAATGCAGCATACACTGGCATATGTTTCAACCATTTGTTCTTCCTGGAGGCTAGAGGGACTTGAGCATTTCATTCTCCATGTGATATAGAAATAGGCTTTTCCAGCTTGAAAGGATGACTGCATCTAATGTGTTACACTTTTTGTATCAATTCACATAAACAAGCAAGTAAGCAAAGAGCAGAGGATTTGGTTGTTTGTTGCTACTTAGAGGTAAAATGGCAACTGCAGGAGAGGAGCTACATTCTCTCTTACAAAAGTTAATGTCTTTTATATAACTTCTCATCTTTTGGGGTCACCTGACTAGCTCAGTAGGGAGAGCATGGGACTGTTGATCTCAGGCTCATGAGTTCAAGCTCCATGTCCGGCATGGAGGCTACCCAAAATTTAAAAGAGAAAAAAATTATAAACTTTTTAAGTGCCCAAGTAACCAGGTGGTTGGCTCTCAAAATCCATATACAAATTTGACTACCAGAACTGTGTGAAAGAGGCAGAAAAAGATGCTTATAAGACTTGATATAATTGCACATAGATTTTAGTGATAGTTGATTTTCTTAGCTCTGCCATTTTTAATCTCTCCAGGCATTTTCTTCCCCTTTCCCCCACCATCCCCATAATGGTAGAAGAGGTGAGTATTCTATCAGTCAGGCTTCAAATAAAGAATCTGAACCCATAGCAGATTATCTATAAATCATCTATCAATATGATTTATTTAAAAGACTTGGTTTATAAAATTATTTAGGGTGTATGGCTAAGCAAACTGAAGTCCATGGGACAAGCAGTCAGGAAGGGAAGGTGAGGAGTAGGCTAGACCCCATAAGCATGAACAGACAGACAGGAAGGAAGGAAGATCCTGGGCAAATGGAAAGCAACTATAATGTCAGATACTGGCTGGATTGTCGGAAATCAGGAGAGGGCTAAGATCTCCTTTAAAGAGCTTTCAAAAGATTAAGTCAGATCTTCCTTTTGATTAATTTAGTCAACTGATCAAAAGCTGTAATTTCATCTGCAAAACCCTTTCACAGTAGCATCCACATTTATATTTAACTGAATAGCTGGAAGAAGGTGTGTCTATGTTACAAAATAGCTATTGTCTCCCTTACATTCTCCACCTTTTAATAGAAAATACTGCTTCTAGCTCACTCTAACTGGAATCATTCTGGAATAAGAAATCTGGGCACTAAAGTTCAGCTTAGCCAAGTTGACACATCACAGAGCCATCACAAGTATAGTTATTATCCATT
This sequence comes from Ursus americanus, assembly GCF_024610735.1. Lineage (NCBI taxonomy): Eukaryota > Metazoa > Chordata > Mammalia > Carnivora > Ursidae > Ursus > Ursus americanus. Next base: position 10,004,650 of record NC_142131.1, read on the forward strand.
CATTGTATTTCCATTCCAAATACTGATGTCATGAAAAGGCATGTTTGAAAATAAATATTCCTCAGTCTCTAAATAATAACAGATTCCAGATAATATCTCTAGACGTACACTGTCAAATATGGTAGCTACCAGCTACACATGGCTACAAAAGTTAAATTTAAATCAATCAGAATTTAAAATTCAGTTCCTTGGTGACACTAACCACATTTTAAATGCTGATAGCCACATGTGACTACAGTGTGGGATGGTGCTGATATAAGAACATTTTTATCATTACAGACATTCTATTGTATAGTGATGCCTGGACAATCTAAACAAAGTGATTTTAAAAGGTGGGCAGAGGACTTGAGTGGACATTTTTCCGAAGAAGACATACAGACAGCCAAGAGGCAAATGAAAAGATGGTCAACATCACTCATCCTTAGGGAAATACAAATCAAAACTGCAATGAGAGATCACCTCACACTATTGTCAAAAAGACAGAAAGTAACGAATGTTGAGGAGGATGTGGAGAAAAGGGAACCCCTGTGCTCTGTTGGGCAAGTAGAGCCCCTATGGAAAATAGTATGGTAGTTCCTCAAAAATTAAAAATACAGCTACCGTATGATCCTGCAGTCTCACTTCTGGGCATATACATCCCCCAAAATGAAATGAAGATCTTGAAGGTGTATCTCTCTTTCCATGTTAATTACAGCATTACTCACAATTTCCAAGACATGGAAACAATGTATGTGTCTATCCACGGATGAATGGGTAAAAACTCCTTCAGCGGCTGCAGGGCTCCTGCCGAGCTCCATATGTGTGTCCCTGGCCTGGCTGACCTTCAGTGACTCGCCAGAGCAGGCTGTCCGGCCACCAGAGCTTCCACCTCCTGCACTTCCTGCCTGCAGCCTTAGACATGCGCTTCACTTCCAGCCGCCTTCCGAGGACTGATCCCCTTCTCCACCATCTAGTGGGAAGCCCAGAGCCAGATGGGCTGGACACAGAGCCTGAGCCAGGTGGTGGTGATGCTCACCGCTCCAGCCACCTGCAGTCTGTCTGTACCCCAGAGCTTTGTCCGGGATGCCCTCTGCCTGCTCCTAGACGTCCTCTGCCTAAGCTACGGCCAGTGAGCACGCAGCTGTACCGAACCCTGGTCCAGAAGCAGCCGCTCGCCAGCCTTGTGGTCACCACTCTTGCCTACTTCCTAACCTACAGCCAGGAGCACACAGCCCACCAAGAGGTAGGGAGGGTCCAAGAGGGCCTAGGGTCCCCTGGGGGTGATGCTGGGGCGAAAGGAGAGCAGGCACCCACCCTGCACAGCCATGGACAGTGGCTACAGCGCGTCCTCAAGAGAGCAGCTGTTGGGGTTAACTGAGAGCATGAAATCAGCAGAATACCTGGCTTGCTAAAATGTAACACAGAGGCCCCTAAGGGCAGGGAAGATTTCGGAGAAGCGCATAGGCCTTTGGAATGCCAAGGCCTGAGTGACCCCTTGCCTAATGCAGAGGGGAGTGCCTTCCCTAAACTTTCCTAGCCCAAGCAGCCACCCTGCGATCTAAGAGATACATGCATTGTCCCCTAGGCTATGTTTAGCAGAACTCCTAGAACACTCGGATTAGCATATCGGATCTTTCCCGTAGACAGATCCTCCCAGTTCCAGTAAGACCCCTGGTCACGATCCTGTGATTGAGGAACACTGATAAGGATTTGTGATGATCCCGAAGGACCAATAAAAGTGGGAGCAAAGAAGAGCAAAGGGTCTTCGCCTCTGAGCGTTGACCCCCCTCGCCTTCTGCTCTTTTTTACAGCAAAGTTTGGAGGAATCTTTCCATACAGGGATTGCTGGCCATTTGGGCAAGCAGCCTTGGTGGAGGAGCAGCCTGAGAGGGACTCCAGTTATGGTGGTCAGGAGAGCTGTAGGCCTTAGCACAGAGACTCAGCCTGCCGCCCAGCTGTCTGCCTGGACTCAGAGCTATGCTGGCTCCACCTCTTGGAGGGCGTCTCCAGGGCTCTGCAGCAAAGGCAAAGCGAGTCCTGCTGGAGCTGCTGTAGCCTTGCAGCCCACGCCCAGAGCCCAGATAGGTAATTAGGCTTGTTGGTTTTTTGGGGTGGTTTTTTTTTTTTTTTTTTGGTTTTTAATTTGAAATTTTATTTTATTGTGGTAAAAACACTTAACTTGAGGTCGATCTCCTTAACAAATTTTTAAATGTCCGTACAATATTGTTAACCAGAGGCACAATGTTGTACCCCAGATCCCTAGAGCTTATTCATCTCGCATTACTGAAACTTTGTACCCATTGATTAGCAACTCCTCGTTTTCCCCAACCGCCTGCCACTGGTAACCACCATTTTGCTCTCTGCTTCTATGAATTTAACTACTTTAGATATTCCATAAAGTGTCATTAGCGGAATCATGGAGTATTTGTCGGGGCCTGGCTTATTAAACTTAGGTAAAGTCCTCAGTGTTAATTCATCTTTTCACATATGGCAGGGTTTCCTTCTTTTTTTTTTTAAGGCTAAATCATATGCTATTGTACGTATATACTGTATTTTCTTCAGCTATTGACCCGTCAATTTAATCATTTATCTATTACCAGAGATACATGTTTGAGACTTAAATCGTGATTTCTGTTTTCTCCCAAAGAATATTCCTTGATTCAAATACTGCTGAAATTTAATATCATATGGGCTTACTGATGGTTAGGAACACTACTCTAGTTGTGAAAATCATATATTAAGACGATGTCCGCATAATCTACATTTTAGTTTATTTCCTTTTTGATCTGGCAGCATTTTTCTGTGGATAATATTAGAGACTTTTGATTAATGGAAACGTGCTCTTTCTCAAAGTGAATATAAAGTATCATAG